>NC_091686.1:46467500-51467500 GCF_041296265.1 Equus caballus
GGGGAGAACACAAGTGCAGCCTTCATCAAACGACTCCCTCTGGGACCAGGGGGCTCCCCTGGCTCAGCTGGGTGTCCCGGATCCCCTGTGAGTCCCTGCATCTGGGCATCATTTTTATTTGCGAAGAGACATTTTATTACAGTCACACGATGAGAATATCTTTCATTAGAAAAGACGTTAGATTTATTTGTATAATTAAAGCAAATCGACCAGTCCGTGCTGGTGGTTTAGAGAGTTGTGTGTGAAGAGGGAAGGTCAGTGCCTCCATTTATTCTTGGACAGTATTTCTCAGACCTTTTTGGCCGTGACCTACCATAAAGCATACATTTCCCATGACTCAGTAGACACATATATAAATATATAACTGAAACAAAAGTTCCACAAGACAATAATCCTTACTATGTGCTCTGATATTTTCTCTTCTATGCTGTGCTATTCTACCCTGGCCTGTTTGTTCTATTCCGTTTTTTGAATGCTAGTCTAGACTCACTAAGTTGTTTATATGACCTACGAGCAGGTCACAAACTGCATTTGGAAAAACACTGCTCTAGGGCACCACAGCTCTGCACTCACAATTCCTCAACTGATTTGTTTCCTTTCATGTCGTAAATCAATGTGCGTATAATTTGTTTTCTACTGGAACAGTGAAATTGGTTTCCTATCCAGCCTTTTTCCTCCTACCAAATCTTTTTCCTCCAGCCAAGAGTATCATAATGTAGGATACATTGTTTTGGACACATTGGAAACATTTCTAAATCCTTTGGTACTTCTATAAAGGATGCGTTGTGAAACCTACAAAAGAGTGTCCTGGATCGGTATGCTTTAGGTTGTAAGGTAACTGAAATCCTGCCGCAAACTGTCTTAAGCAAACCAGAAATACAACATCTCGAAATGAAGATGTTCAGAGCTGGGCATGGTTGACTCAGTGGCTTACTGACAGCACCAAGGATGCTGGTTCTCTCCATCTCTCAGCTCTGCCAATCTCCAGGTTGGCTTGATCCTCAGGGGGGTATCAAGATAGTCTAAGATCCCAGGTATCACATCCAGGCACAACTACATCCACGGGAAAAGGTAGGTGACTTTCTTCCTGTGGCTCTTTCATGGAGAAGCTCCCAGCAGATGTCTCGTCATATCCCATTGGCTACAATGAGGGTCACATGCCTCTTCCTAAATCAGTAACTGGCAAGGAGGATGTGGTTACCCTTAAACAAATCAATTGACAGAGGAGAAAAAGATGCCTGCACAATTAAGTCAAAAATCCCTGAAGTTATCTTTCATTCCTCGCTTTTTCTCATCTCCGTATCTAATTTGTCACCAAATCTTGATGATTTGGCCTTTAAATACCTCCAGAATCAGACCGCTTTCCACTGTCAACCTTGCTACCACCCTGGTCCAAGTCACCGTCACCTCCCGCCTGGATATTGCTGTAGTCTCCAAATTGCTTGCCCTTCTTTCTCTCCTCACACTCCCCCTTCGGTTTCTTCTCAACACGGAGTAACGGAGTAGCGGTATAAAACAGTCAGTCAGGTCCTATCACTCCTCTGCTCAGAACTCCCCCATTGCGCCTCAGCTCACTAAGCATGACCTTGAGGCTTTGCACCAAGAGCCAGACACGGAGGAGTGAATGGAACAGACACGAGGCTTGCCTTGTATCGGGAAGGGATACACACAAGCCAAAGAAACAAGCAAAACACGTAGCGTGGTAAATTATGGTAAGCGCTACAGGACCATGCCATTACAAGGTGTACATTCTAATATACTTGACGGGTCTGGTAGAGAGCAGGCCCCCGATATGTGATATTAGTTACCCTTTCATTTGAAAATGACAGAAACTTAATTCATACCAAATTAAGCAAATCAGGAGAAATGCAAAAGCAGACCCAGCTTCAGGTACAGCTGGATTCAGAGGCTCAAACAACATCATCAGGAGCCAGTCCCTCCTCACCTTTCCACATGCTTTTCATCATATTGGCTTCATTTTCAGATACGCTGTCACAAAACAGAGCAATGATGGACACCAGGTTCCAACTAGCATCCTGCTCTTGTAGCAACCTGGAGGAAAGAGAGCCTATCACAAGAGTTCTAGCCACATTTCAAACCACATTTTGAAAAACAAAGTCCCAAATAAATTAGTAAGCTGAATGTCAGTTTCAGTTTCTGTCAGTTTTGACCACTATGGAAAACAGTATGGAGGTTCCTCAAAAAATTAAAAATAGATCTACCATATGATCCAGCAATTCCACTTCTGAGCATTTATCCAAAGGAAAATGAAAACAGGATTTCAATGAGATATGTGCAGTCCCATGTTTATTGCAGAATTATTCACAATAGCCAAGATATGGGAACAACCCAAATGCCCATCAACAGATGAATGGATGAAAAAGATGTGGTACACAAATGCAATGGAACATTATTCAGCCATGAGCAAGGAGGCTATCCTTCCATTTGTACAACATGGATGGACCTTGAGCTCGTTGTGCTAAGTGAGATAGGTCAGACAGAGAAAGACAAGTACTGTTTGATATCACTTATATGTAGAATCTAAAAGATTAAACCTGTAAAAAACAGGGAGTAAAATGGTGGTTACCAGGGCATGTGGGAGGGAGACAAGAGTAATGCTTTTTAAGGGTAAAAATTTGTGGCAAGTAGTAAATAAGCCACAGAGATCGAATACACAGTATAATGAACATAGAGAACAATATTGTACTATAATTATGTAACATGAAAAATATTGCTATTTTGGCATCATATTACAATATATAAATGTATTGAAGTAACATACTGTACGCCTGAACTTACACAATGTTACTTGTCAAATTTATTCAATTAAAAAATTAAGTCCCGGGGCCAGCCTAGTGGCATAGTGGTTAAGTTCGTGTGCTCCACTTAGGAGGCCCAGACTTTGCCAGTTCGAATCCCAAGTGCAGACCTATGCACTGCTCATCGGGCCGTGCTGTGGTGGTGTCCCACATACAAAAAACAGAGGAAGACTGGCACAGATATTAGCTCAGCGACAATCATCCTCAAGCAAAAAAGAGGAAGATTGGCAACAGATGTCGGCTCAGGGCTGGTCTTCCTTAGCAAAAAAAAAAGAAAAGCTAAGTCTTGGGGTTGGCACAGTGGCATAGTGGTTAAGTTTTTTTGCTCTGCTTTGGTGGCCTGGGGTTCATGGGTTCAGATCCTGGGCGTGGACCTACACACCATTCATCAAACTATGCAGTGGTGGCATCCCATATACAAAAGAGAGGAAGATTGGCACAGATGTTAGCTCAGGGCCAATCTTCCTCACAAAAAGAAAAAATATTAGGTCTTATTGGAAAACAAATAAAATAAAATAAAGGCAACTTGCATAGGATTTGACCAAAAGTACATACTTAATAAGTATTTACTCATTGTTAATTCATTTTCAGATATGCATGAGTTGGTTATAGTTAGTACTTTAGAGAGCTATCAGAAATTGAGAACTTTAATCAATGCTTAAATTTAGCACTTTGTTATATATCATCCTGCCCTGTGACTGTTCTACAAGAGCAGTTTCTTCAGTTATGTTGCAACGTCTTCCCCATGAAGTAAGGTAAATAAGACATGGGTTTGGAATCTGAAAAACCTGGATTCAAATCCTGCTCTGCCACTTATACTTGTGGGATCTTGTGCAACTGAATTACCTTCCATGAGACTCAATTTGCTTATTTGTAAAATGAGGAGAGTGATACCCACCTCCTGGGGTTGCTGGAAGGGTAAACGAGATGATGTTGGTTATTTCCCTAGCAGCGTGACGGGTTCAGAATGGAGCAGCTATCAGCCTAGGATGGTGTCCACCGCACAGTGACCACGAGTAAACGCATACGTGGGAGCAGACACACGTTGTGACCCTCAGGCTCTCTGACCAGTGGCTGAGCTCTTGGGGCAGCCCTGCTTCCAGACATTTCTGCAAACTCATTCGATTTTTTTTCCATTTCAGTTTTCTTTTTTTCTTTTTACTGACGTATAGTTGACATACAATAGCATGTTAGTTTCAGGAGGACAGCATAGTGATTCGACATTTATATACATTACGAAATGCTCACCACCATAAATCTAGTAACCATGCGTCACCATACAAAGTTATTGAGTATTACTGACTACATTCCCTGTGCGGCACGTTACACCTCCATGACTTATTTATTTTATAAGTGGAAGTTTGTGCCTCTTACTCCTCTTCACCTATTTCACCCAGCCCCTGCCCCCCGCTCCTTGGGAACTCATCCTCAAGAATTTCCTTGGACAGAGAGTTCTGAACATTCAGTGTTTCAAGACACTTCTTTGGTTTAATAACTATCCGAAAAAGATGTTATTTTACCCTAGTTTTTCTTAAACTAAATTCTATCCAACATCAATAATTACCCTTCTCTACCATTTCTGTATATACCACACTTATCTTTTCTCTCGAGTAAGACTGTTTCTGAAGGGGCTCTGGGTGGAGAGCAGAGGGGTCAGTGCACTGTGCCCTGACTTCTCCTAACTTTTTGTTTGGGAGAAATCATGGGAGGGCAGCTTCGAAAGGGGGAAGAAAGTAGTAAGTTTAAGGACCACATGATCACTGTGTGTGCACTGTATGTGCACTGTGTGTGCACTGTGTGTGGAAGGGGCTGGCGTTGCCAGGTGGAGAAGCAGTGCTGACACTGTGGCATCAACGGGGGATGCTGTTGAAGGCTCCATTCACTAGGTTTCTCTTTTTGTCCGTTTTGTTTTATCCAAAAAATATTGCTCGAGCCCGCAGTGTCCACCAGGCTGTGAGGCAACACAGATGCCAGATGTGGGGCAACGCAGAGGCAGCGAGGCGCAGCCTGTGCTCTGCAGAGACTTAGAGCTCCTGGAGAGAGAGCTACCAGTGGATGTGGATGGAGGGGGCATCTAGTGGGAGAAGGGCCTGGGGTGGGCACGCTGGGCATGCCTAGGGGGTCAGTGAATCAGCCTTGTTTTTGCTGGAGTCCATGGGCTGCAGAAAGGGGAGTATAAGAGAGAAGGACAGACGGTAAAGTGGGACCATGTCACGTGTTAAGGAGATGGGACTTTCAGGTCACAGATCCTGCTGAAGGAGGATCAAAAACCATGCATCGCCCATCACCACCCCGGCCGTCGCCATGATGAAGCCGAGACGAGGCCAAGCAGACGCTGCAGCAGGTCTTGCGGGGCTGCCAGTTCACCGTCTGCTGAGCTTCGTGCCTCTGGTGATTTACTTGGGATTTAAAAGGAGTGCAGATCCTGAAATGCCTGAGCAACCGTTCTGAGCCTACTTTGGAGATAAAGAACTATTTGGTCACCTGCATGTGGAAGCAGTCAAGGAACAGGAGCAACATGCAAGGTGTGTGCTCTGACAAGGCTCAGAAACGGCACATCGTTCAGCTGTTCCCCTCTTGGGTGGGCTCTTCCTTCGTGGAGAAACCTGTGGCAGAGTGGAACCTCTTCTGACTCATCACGATAGACTGTATCAAGACAAATGTTTCCAACCACGAAAACACCAACTACCCAAATAAGGAATTGTCTCATTTGAGTAATGAAGGCAATAAGGTTCAGAGATGTTAAGTGATTTTCCCAAGGTCACACAGCTTCCAAGGGCCTTCTTTGGGAGCATGAGCAGCTCCAAAAGCCACACCATTAATATGGCTCTGTTCTAAAAAGGAGGGTCAATATGAGTTACAATGGGATTTTAATAACCTAGTTGACCAATGAATCTCATAAATAATGACATCTACGAATATTTTAGTATTTCTTTTAGTATATTTTCACTCAGCTCAGGGAACAATAATCTAAGCAGAGATACTGTTTAGATTTCATTCATTCATAAACACCCATTACGTAGAAAGCACAGGTCTGGGCTCTTCAGTGAAGAATAAATGGTACGTACTTTCTCTTCTAGTTGTATGCACACTAATATAATCCTAAAATGAGTTCTGTGCTCCATCAAGCTAATAAAAGCTATCCCTCTTGACATTGAGCTGTCCATTATCCAATACAAAGCAAGTTTTTTTTGTTTTAAAAAATGACTTTATTTTTTTAAAGCAGTTTCAGATTTACAGCAAAATTAAAGAAAAGGTACATAGATGTCTCATACACCCCCCGCCCCTACACATGCATGGCCTTTCCCGACGTCAACATCCCCCACCAGAGTGGTACACTTAGTATAACGGACGACCCTAGACTGACATATCACCACCCAAAGTCCAAAGTTTCCATGAGGGTTCACTCTTGGTGTTGTACATTCTATGGGTTTCGACAAACGTATAATGACACGTATCCACCATTACAGTATCAGACAGAGTATTTTCACTGCCCTAAAATTCTCTGGGCTCTGCCTGTTCATCCTCATCACCCCATCTCCTGGCAACCAAAGATCTGTTCCTGTTGCTACAGTTTTGCCTTTTCTAGAATGTCACATGGTTGGAGTCATACAGTAATGTAGCTTTTTCAAATTGGCTTCTTTCACTTAGTAAATATGTGTTTAAGGTTCTGCCATGTCTTTTCATGGCTTGATAGCTCATTTCTTTTTAGCCCTGAATAATATTCCATTGTGTGGCTGTACCACAGTTTATCCATCCATTCACCTACTGAAGGACGTCTTGGTTGCTTCCAAGTTTTGGCAATTATGGATAGGGCTGCTATAAACATCCATGCACGGGTTTTTGTGTAGACATGAGTTTTCAGCTCCTTTGGGTAAATATCAAGGAACACAATTGCTGGATTGTGTGGTAAGAATATGTTTTGTTTTGTAAGAAACTGCCAAACTGTCTTCCAAAGTGGCTGCACCATTTTGCATTCCCATCAGCGGGGAGTGAGAGTTTCTGTCACTCCACATCCTCACCAGCATTTGGTGTTGTCTGTGTTCCAGATTTTGACCATTCCAATAAGTGTGCAAAGCAAGTTTATATATATATATATATATAATTTGTTTCTCCTTGTATTATGTATTTATATATCTGATGGTTTCATGGCAAAAAGATAAACTTACGAATCTGGTCTGACTGGTAAGAACCCCAGCTCCATCTCGTCCCAGCAGCGTGGCCTTGGGCAAATTACTTCACCTCTCCATTTCCTCTGCTATAAAAAGGTCGTGGTAATGGAAGTCACGTAACATTTTGACAATATTATATAAAACAACATAGCTAAAGCACTCAGCAATGTCCAGTCGTATAGCAAGTACTTGATGAATCTGTGTCCTCTTCTCCCCTGTACACGCGTGGTTCAGGTCACACTTTTTGTCACGGGAGCACCACTCTATTGCGGTCAGTTACCCACATGACCAGACTCGACCTTCTGATTTTTCAAGATATATTTTTAACATAGTTCATGGAATAATGGTGAACTTAATCTAGGCTACTTGCCTTTTGTTTTACTAGTGGCTACACAGCACACAGGCTAACTTTCAGCAGCGTAGAAACTACCATTAGATGCTTGTTTCATGTAGTATTCCTTCAGCTGAATTAATGATCAAATCTTTCAATTTGAAGAAATTTCTAGATTATTAAAAAGCCCGTTAAGTAAACACACACTGTCCCGACACTTTACGGATTCCTGCTTAGCTCACCTATCCTGGAACATGTTAGAACTCAGATTTTTAGGTTTCTGTCTCTGAATGTGCTCTCCCTCAAATGCAGATTATTCAGTTGTTTCACATAAAGAACCTACTAGATGAATAAGTTATGCCCACATGCAGAATGCTTTCTGTGCAGGAACCACAGGAAACCTACCAGAAAATATCACAAAACTTCCATAATTATAACAAACCCTTGGAACAAGCAACATTGTAGCATAGAAAAGGGGGCAAAGAAGGAAACAGAACTGAGAGAACTAGTTCAAAGCTCAGCCAAAGGAGTCAGGAAGCTGGGAACTTCATGGAACAAGCAAGATTTGCCATTGTTTATTTCTCAAAAAGATTAAAGGAAACCATGAACAGTGGGAAAATTCCTTTCACCTCCCCAAAGGGAAATAGAAGGGGCCTCGGAAGGCTGTCGCTTGGCTTTAAAAATAAGAGACTGAAACTCTGACAGCATGTTTTCCTGCCATCAAAATGCGAGCTCTTTCCAAATGGAGCTAACGACGGGCATGCTGAGTCAGGACAAATTGATTTTAACTCCAGAATGAACACATTAAATGCTTCGTTTTCATTATCCTGCTTTTCTGTTACTGCCATAAAGCACGTAAATAGTACATTTTCTTCTTTGGGAAGAATAACAGGAGTGACTGGTTTGTTTTTGAACTCTTCTGTTTATGTTGATACACTTGACCAGGGAGAAATCTGTCAAACATACAATAATATGTAAGCAATTCAACATGCCACTTGAGGCTGCAAGTTCCTTGATGATAAGGACCATTCTCGGACTGTTTTCGTGTCCTTCAGAGTCTCTAGCTTGTGGACGTGGAGGAGGTGTGCACAGAACGTGGCATTCAAAAGAGAATCAGGGAGGGCTCCCTGGAGGCCTCAGGCAGTCCTCTCCTCCTCGATGATCACAGAGTTGTTTCTACCAAGTGAAAAAGGCAAATTTAGATGTGGAGTCAGAGGAAAGCCCCTTCCTCAAATGCATGCCTCACATGCAAAATCAAGAGAGGAGGTGGTAACTGACCCTTCAAGGAAATCCTTTTCTGAATGTTGGCGTCCTTGGTATGGTAATATCCTATATGCATTAAGCATTTAGACTGATTTCCATTGACATTTCTGCCTTGGTCCAGTATGTGGCTAGCTGTGGATCCTGGGGTCAGCAGGGTGGCAGACCAACATATCTTCTCTCCTTCAACCCTCAAAAGAGCCATCTTTTTGGCTCTTTCCTCTCCTTCCATTCCTCCTCTTCCTCTTTTTCTTTTTCCTTTCGCTCCTCCTCCTGCTCCTTCACCAAATTCAGCCTTATCCTTCACTGTTTCTCATTTAAGATGCGTCTTCGTAATTGTAGACTGTCATAATCCACTTAGATTTCAGGGTGGTCTTAACAGATCAATAGATCAATGTAAGTCAAAACAACTGTGAGAAATTAGTCATTTAATATGGTTGTGTAACCACCTCTGGGGGCAAAAAGAATAAATTATGCCATAATACTACTAGCTAGCTTTTTCTTTTTTTATAAAACATGCTTTTTTTGGGGGGAGGGGAGGAGGGTTGGCCCTGAGCTGACGTCTGCTGCCAATCTTTTTTCTTCTTCTCCCCAAATCCCCTTAGTACATAGTTGTATATTCTAGTTGTAGGTCCTTCTAGTTCTTCTATATGGGATGCCACCTCAGCATGGCTTGATGAGCAGTGTGTAGGTCTGTGCCCAGTATCCAAACTGGCACATCCCAGGCCGCCAAAGTGGAGCACACAAACTTAACCATTCAGCCACTTGGCCAGCCCCTAGCTAGCATTTTTTGAGCACCTACTATGTGCCAGAGAAGCAACGTGCTAAGTATTCTATATATATTATTTTATTCAGACCTCACAACAACCCAATGAAGTAGGCACAATTATTCTCACAACACAAATGGGAAAACCATGGCTTAGAAAGAGAGATGAGGTCACTTGCTCAATGTTGTGCAGCTAGTAAGTGATGGAGCCAGCTTTGAAACCAAGAATTTCGATTCTTCATCTTGGACTCTTAGTTACTATGCTATACTGCATTCATTACCTCCTTGAGGGAAAAAAAAAGCACCACTCTTGTTTTATTCCCCTGAAGTTTCAATATTTTGTGTTCAAAAGTCTTGTCACATCAATTTTTGAAGTACCATCTTGTGAAATTCTAGGAGTCTGAAAAAATGTCTCAAAGTCCTTTAATTATGAAAAATCCTTGTATGAGGATGCAATTCTGTGAATCTTTTCAACAGTTTTCTTTAACTTATCTATCTCTTTTTACTGAACTCAACATCTATAATTTAATACTCTGAGTTCAACTTCTTGTAAATGCCCCATAAACTGTGATGGTCATTAGGACAGAAACAGGAAGAAAACTCATGACCTTAAAATTATTTTCTTTGCACCATGTAATGAATCAGACTTGAAAAGTGCATAGCACAAAAGCTCGTGATGAATGCTAATTCTGTGGAAGCTGTGCATACCACACTCTTGTTAAAACAAACCTTCCTTTAGATGTTTATGCTGTTTGTGGCGGATTTTCCAAGTTTAGACTAATGTTCTAATTCCTTACTGATGTGTGGGGAGAAGGTTTATTAGCTCATAAATACCATGATGGTCCCATATCTATCATTGGAAGAGCTTCAGCAAGGCATTTAACTCTTTGAGTCTGAGAGCTTTCACTTTTACAATGAATTGTGCCTTAATGAAGGCACCTCTAGGTCCATTCTCTGCTCTTTTCCCTCTACTCTGTGTCCTGGGGTCTTTATGGATGGCATCAATGGGTTCTCTTGCCCTCTGACTGGCATTTGGGTTCAACCAATGGGAAGCGCCAGCAGAGGAAGATCCGAGGAAGGCGTATTTATTTGACCAGCTCCTTTCTTGTTAGCAGTGCATGGTAACAGCCGCATCCTTCTGCCAAAGGTCACTGCCTCTCTTACAACCACAGCGCTTCAAGTTCCAGGGGCACTCCCTCCCCTCACCCTCAATCTGCCAGGGCAGTAGTGGCTTCCTGCCCATGTTAACCCTGTCCTCACCTGACTGATATGGAAGATACTAGTTTAGGTAAACCGTAAAGTTTCTTCTAATTCTAAAGTAAGTATTATCCCTTTTTGATATGTCCTAGAAAGACTTTTCTCTACTGGGAAAAGAGGTGGTTGTGATGCTTAGTTACTAGAATGTTCTCTGAGAGGAGCCAGCATATGCAAATGAGCAGGTACTGCACTGGGAGATCAGTAGTGCTGCTAACCAGAGATACAACTTTCTTTCTTATTTTTTTCAATTGTGGTAAATTACACATAACATAAAAATTATTATCTCAACCATTTTTAAGAGTACACTTCAGTGGCATTGGTACATTCACACTGTTGTGCTACCATCACCACCATCCGTCCACAGAACTCTTTTCATCTTGCAAAACTGGAAGTCTGTGGCCACTAAGCAATAACTCCCTGTTTTCCCTCCCCCAGCTCCTGAGAACAACTGCTCTGCTTTCTGTCTCTTTGCATTTGACTGTTCTAGGTACCTCATTTAAGTGGAATCATACAGTATTTGTCTTTTTGAGGTTGGCTTATTTCACTTAGGATAATGTCCTCAAAGTTTATCCATGTTGTAACATGTTTCAGTTTCCTTCCTTTTTAAGGATCAATAATATTCCATTTTATGGATATACCACATTTTATCCATTTATCCATCTATGGACACTTGGCTTTCTTCTGGGATTTGGCTATTGTAAATAATGATGTCATGAACATGATACACAAATATCTCTTCAAGTCCCTACTTTCAATATATACATATGGAGATCTGTACCCAGAAAAAAACAAGACCCAAATATAGGCTGCATAGAAAAGATACACTCAGACCTACAGAAACTCACAAACTGTAAGTGAAGGGATGGAAAAAGATACTCCATGCAAATGGCAAAGAAAAGAAAGCTGGGGTAGCAATACTTATATCAGACAATATAGACTTTAAAATGAAAAACTGTAACAAGAGACAAAGACGTGCACTACATAATGATAAAGGGAGCAATCCAACAAGAGGATATAACGCTTGTAAATATCTATACACCCAACATAGGAACATCTAAATATATAAAGAAATTATTAACAGACATAAAAGGAGAAATAGACAGTAACACAATAATAGTAAGGGACTTTAACACTCCACTTACACCAATGGATAGATCATCCAAACAGAAGATCAGTAAGGAAACACTGGCCTTAAAGGACACATTAGATAGACGGACTCAGTAGGTATATACAGAACATTCCATCCCCAAACCATAGAATATACATTCTTTTCAAACGCACATGGAACATTCTCCAAGACAGATCACATATTAGGCCACAAAACAAGTCTCAATAAATTTAAGACTGAAATAATACCAAGCATCTTTTCTGAACATAGAAGTATGAAACTAGAAATCAACTACAGGAAGGAAATCAGAAAAGCCACAAATATGTTAGTGAACAATGATTGGGTCAATGAATAAATTGAAGGAGAAATCAGAAAATACCTGCAGGCAAATGAAAATGAAAATGAAACTACAACATGCCCAAATGTATAGGATACAGCAAAAGCAGTTCTAAGAGGAAAGTTTATAGCAATATAGGCCTACCTCAACAAATAAGAAAAATCTCAAATAAACAATCTAACAATGTACCTAAAGGAAGTGGAAAAAGAAGAACAAAGCCAAAAATCAGTAGAAGGAAGGAAACAATAAAAATCAGAGCAGAAATAAATGAAATGGAGATTTAAAAAAAATAGATCAATGAAACCAAGAGCTCATTCTTCGAAGAGATAAACAAAATTGACAGACTTTTAGCTAAACTCACCAAGAAAAAAATAGAGAAGTCTCAAATAAATAAAATCAGAAGTGAATGTGGAGAAATTACAATGGACATCTCAGAAATGCAAAAGATTACAAAAGAATACTATGAAAAGCTTTATGCCAACCAATTGGATAAAATGGATAAATCCTTCGAATCACACAACCTTCCAAAACTGAATCAAGAAGAAACAGAGAATTTGAAAAGACCAATCACCAGTAAGGAGATCTATACAGTAATCAAAAACCTCCCCCAAAATAAAAGTTCAGGAAGTGACATCACAAACATGGCAGAGTGAACTGTCCCCTTCAAACTACAACTAAATGGACATTCACTGATCAGCGGAGGATACCCACACAGCACCTCAGGATGCCTGAGAGACCTGCGCTGCTGTACATCTGAACATGGATAGTCTACCCCCGGGGAGGAGGTGGAGATAGGTGAGAACTTTCCATCCCCCAGGCAGTCCAGTACCCATGTGCAATGGCTGTCCTGGCTGAAGTGCTCATCGCACTGCTGTGGCCCCTAGGGTGGGCATACACTTTGGTGCAACTGTGGAAACAGGTGACAACAGCTCTGAGACCCTGCATGACTGCTCTTTGGTCCAGCTGGAAAGCCCACAGGCCCACCACAGTTGCAGGGAGTGGTTCTGGCTCGGACCCAGAGGGGAGACCCGGTCCACCAAGCACAAAGGCGGGTGTGACCCAGGAGCAGACGGCAGTGCAGCTGTGAGGCTGAGTGAAGAAACACCCAGCTGTCTCTAACACCCACCGTACTGCTGTGGTCCTGAAGTGGGGAGTGGGATGTGGCAGGACTGTGCGAACAGGCACTGTGCGAGCAGGCAGCACAACCTTGAGCCCCCACATGATTGCTCTTTGGCCCAAGGGGAAAGCCCACAGTCCCACCACAGCCACAGGGAGTGGCTCTGGCTCCGACCCAGTGGAGAGGCCCTGCCCAGCAAGCAGAAAGACTGGTACAACCTACGAGCAGACACCAGTGTATCTGCAGCTTGGGCGAATGTGCCCCCAGCTGCCACAAATGTCAACAGTACCACAGTGGCCCCAAAGAGGGGAGTGAGACTCAGCAGGGCTGTGGGAGCAAGTGGCAGCAACCCAGAGCCCCCATGTGATTGTTCTCCCAGTTAGTGGGAGACCCCACAGGGCTGCTGCAATCCCAAGGAGTGGTCCAGACTCAGACAGGAGCAGCTGGTAGGGATCCTGGCAGGCTCATATTACACAGCTCCTGCCTCCTCTGTCTGGTGGTGGCAAGTGGAAGCTGTGACCAAATTCTATCTCTATGCAGAGGCACAAATACACCCCATAAAGCAGGATGAAAAAGTATATTAAATCTCCAGAACAGAAAGAAAATGACAAGTATCCAGAAATCAATTCTGAAGACACAGAATTCTATAACCTAAATGATAGAGAATTCAAAATAGCAATCATTAAAAACCTCAAAGAGTTAAAAGAGAACATAGATAAACAATCCAACAAGTTCAGGAGCTACTTCACAAAAGAGGTTGAAACTATAAAGAAAACCAATCAGAAATGTTGGAGATGCAAAACACAGTGGATGAGAGAAAGAAAAATCTGGACTCCCTGAAGAGCAGAGCTGATATTATGGAGGACAAAATTAGAAGTCTGGAGGACAGAAATATAGAAATGCTTCAGATAGATGAGGATGGAGAATTAAGACTAAAAAGGCATGAAGAGGGGGCTGGTCCCATGACTGAATGATTAAATTCGCGCACTCCACTTCGGTGGTCCAGGGTTTCACTGGTTCAGACCCTGGGCATGGACATGGCACCACTTATCAGGCCATGCTGAGGCAGCATCCCACATGCCACAACTAGAAGAACCCATAACTAAAATGTGCAACTATGTACTGGGGGGATTTGGGGAGAAAAAAAAAGAAATGAAGAAATTCTCCAAGAAATATCTGACTCAGTTAGGAAATGCAACATAAGGATTATAGGTATCCCAGAGGGAGAAGAAGGGAATGGAGAAGAAAGTTTGTTCAAAGAAATAGTAGCTGAGAACTTCCCAAACCTGGGGAGGGAACTGGAAATACATGTGATAGAAGCCAATAGACCTCCAAACTATATCATTGTAAAAAGACCTTCTCCAAGACATATAGTAGTAAAGCTGATAAAATTCAATGACAAATAAAAAATATTAAGGGGAGCAGGGGAGAAGAAAATAACTTACAAAGAAACCTCTATCAGGCTTTCAGCAGATTTCTCAGCAGAAACTTTACAGGATAGGAGAGAGAGGAATGATATATTCAAAATTCTGAAAGACAGAAACTTTCAGCCAAGAATACTCTATCCAGTGAAAATATCCTTCAGACATGATGGAAAAATAAAAACTTTCCCAGATAAACAAAAGTTAAGGGAGTTCATCACCACAAGAACTCCCCTACAAGAAATCTTCAAAAAGGCCCTCATACCTGAAAAAAAGAAAAAAGAAAGGAGTTACAAAACCCTGAGCAAGGAGATAAATAGACAAAATCAGAAAATTGCAGCTATCAGAACAGGTTAGCAAACAACTATAACATTAAAGACAAAGGGAAGGAAAACACCAAAAATAGATATAACCTTGTTATTTTAGCCACAAACTCAGAACACAAGATGGAATAAGATGTGACGATAACAACTTAGAAGGGGAAGAGGAGGGAGATGGAATCGGTTTAGCCTAAGAAAATAACAGACTATCAGAAAATAGACTATCTCATCTATGAGATCTTTTTTTTTTTAATTGATGTTATGATAAATTACAACCTTGTGAGATTTCAGTTGTACACTTTTGTTAGTCATGTTGTGGGTACACCACTCCCCCCTTTGTGCCCTCCCCCCACCCCCCCTTTTCCCTGGTAACCACCGATCAGATCTCCTTATCAATATTCTAACTTCCACCTATGAGTGGAGTCATATAGAGTTCGTCTTTCTCTGACTGGCTTATTTCGCTTAACATAATACCCTCGAGGTCCATCCACGTTGCTGTGAATGGGCCAATTTTGTCTTTTTTTATGGGTGAGTAGTATTCCATTGTGTATATATACCATATCTTCTTTATCCAATCATCAGTTTCTGGGCATGTAGGTTGGTTCTACGTCTTGGCTATTGTAAATAATGCTGCGTTGAACATAGGGGTGCAAGGGACTCTTGGGATTTCTGATTTCAGGTTCTTAGGATAGATACCCAGTAATGGGATGGCTGGGTCATAGGGTATTTCTATTTTTAACTTTTTGAGAAATCTCCATCCTGTTTTCCATAGTGGCTGTACCAGTTTGCATTCCCACCAACAGTGTATGAGGGTTCCTTTTTCTCCACAACCTCTCCAACATTTGTCGCTCTTGGTTTTGGATGTTTTTGCCAATCTAACGGGTGTAAGGTGATATCTTAGTGTAGTTTTGATTTGCATTTCCCTGATGATTAGCGATGATGAACATCTTTTCATGTGTCTATTGGCCATATTCATATCTTCTTTTGAGAAATGTCTGTTCATGTCCTCTGCCCATTTTTTGATCGGGTTGTTTGTTTTTTTGTTGTTAAGCAGTGTGAGTTCTTTGTATATTATGGAGATTAACCCTTTGTCGGATAAGTGGCTTGTAAATATTTTTTCCCAATTAGTGAGCTGTTTTTTTGTTTCAATCCTGTTTTCCCTTGCCTTAAAGAAGCTCTTTAGTCTGATGAAGTCCCATTTGTTTATTCTTTCTATTGTTTCCCTCAACTGAGGAGTTATAGTGTCCGAAAAGATTCTTTTGAAACTGATGTCAAAGAGTGTACTGCCTATATTCTCTTCCAGAAGACTTATTGTTTCAGGCCTAATCTTTAGGTCTTTGATCAATTTTGAGTTTATTTTGCTGTGTGGTGAAAAAGAATGGTCAATTTTCAATCTTTTGCATATGGCTGTCCAGTTTTCCCAGCACCATTTGTTGAAGAGACTTTCTTTTCTCCATTGTAGGCCCTCTGCTCCTTTGTTGAAGATTAGCTGTCCATAGATGTGTGGTTTTATCTCTGGGCTTTCAATTCTGTTCCATTGAAAAAATATGGAACGCTTCATGAATTTGTGTGTCATCCTTGCGCAGGGGCCATGCTAATCTTCTCTGTATCGTTCCAATTTTAGTATATGTGCTGCCGAAGCGAGCACTCTATGAGATCTTTTTATACAAACCTCATGGTAACTTCTAAACAAATAATTGAACAGAGACACAAATGATAAGTAAGGAGAAAACTAAGAAAACCAGGATAGAAAACTACCTAACCAAATTGGTAGTCCAAACACACAGGATGAGAAACAAAGGAAATGCAGAGGAACCAGAAAATGAGCAATAGAATGGCAGCATTAGACCCTCATATATCAATAATCACTCTAAATGTAAATGGGCTGAATTCTCCAATCAAAAGACACAGAGCAGCAGGATGGATTAAAAAAATAAGACCCAACAATATGCTGCCTCCAGGAAACACATTTCAGCTCCAAAGACAAACACAGGCTCAGAGTGAAGGGATGGAAGACGACACTCCAAGCTAAGGGTGAACAAAAGAAAGTAGGCATTGCCATACTTATATCAAACAAAGTTGACCTTAAAATAAAACAGGTAAAGAGAGACAAAGAAGGGCATTATATATGATAAAAGGAAAAGTCCACCAAGAAGACAGGACACTTATAAATATCTGTGCACCCAACACAGGAGCACCAAAATACATAAAGCAACTATTAACAAATCTAAAAGGAGATATTAACAACATTACAATAATAGTAGGGGCCCTAACACTGACTTACACCAATGGATAGATCATCCAGACAAAGTCAACAAGGAAATTGTGGAATTAAATGAAAACTAGACCAGATGGACTTAATAGATATATATAGAACACTCCATCCACAAACAGTAGATTACACATTCTGCTGTGTGTAGAGTATGCATGGAACATTCTCAAGGATAGACCATATTGTGGGAAACAAGGCAAGCCTCAACAAATTTAAGAAGTTTGAAATAATACAAAGCATCTTTTCTGACTGTAATGCTATAAAACTAGAAATCAACTGCAAGAAAAAGCTGGGAAAGGGACAAATATGTGGAGACAAAACAACACGATACTGAATGACCAATGGATCATTGAAGAAATTAAAGGAGAAATTGAAAAAATATCTGGAGACAAAGGAAAATGAAAACACACCATACCAACTCATATGGGATGTGGCAAAAGCAGTCCTAGGAGGGAAATTCATTGCAATACAGGCTCACCTTAACAAACAAGAAAAATCCCAAATACACAATCTCAAACTACACCTAACAGAATTAGAAAAAGAAGAACAAAGCCCAAAGTCAGTAGAAGGAGGGAACTAATAATTAGAGCAGAAATAAATGAAATTGAAACAAAAAACAGTAGGAAGGATCAAGGAAACAAAGAGCTGGTTCTTTGATGAGATAAACAAAGTTGACAAACCCTTAGCCAGGCTCACTAAGAAAAAAGGAGAAAAGCCTCAAATAAATAAAATTAGAAATGAAAGAGGAGAAATTATAATGGATACCACAGAAATATAAAAGACTATAAGAGAATACTATGAAAAACTATATGTTAACAAATTGAATGATCTAGAAGAAACGGATAAATTCTTAGATTCACACAACCTTCCAAAATGGAATCAAGAAGAAACAGAGGATCTGAATAGACCAATCACAAGTAAAGAGATTGAAACAGTAATGAAAAACCTCCTAAAAACTAAAAGTCCAGGACCAGATGGCTTCCCTGGGGAATTCTACCAAACACTCAAAGAAGATTTATTACCTGTCCTTCTCAAGCTATTCCAGAAACTTGAGGAAGACAGAATACTTTCTAACACATTCTATAAACCCAATATCATCCTGATACCAAAGCTAAACAAGGAAAACACAAAGAAGGAAAATTACAGGCCAGCATCACTGATGAACATAGATAAAAAGTCCTCAACAAAATATTAGCAAACTGAATACAGCAATATACTAAAAAAAATCATACACCATGATCAAGTGGGATTTATTCCAGGGACACAGGGATGGTCCACCATCTGCAAATCAATGAATGTGATACACCACATTAACAAAACGAGGAACAAAAACCACATGATCATCTCAATAGACACAGAGAAAGCACTTGACAAGATCCAACATCCATTTATGATAAAAACTGAATAAAACGGGTATAGAAGTAAAGTACCTCAACATAATAAAGGTCATATATGACAAACCCATAGCCAACATCATACTCAATCGGGAAAAACCGAAAGCCATCCTTCTGAGAACAGTAACAAGACAAGGTGCTCACTCTCACCACTCTTATTCAACATAGTACTGGAGGTTTTGGCCAGAGAAATTAGGCAAGAAAAAGAAATAAAAGGAATCCAAATAATAGGAATCCAAATGAAGAAGTGAAAGTCTGCTGTTTGCAGACAACATGATTTTATATATAGAAAACTCTAAAAAATCCACTGGAAAACTGAAGAAATAATCAACCATTACAGCAAAGTTGCAGGGTACAAAATCAACTTAGAAAACTCAGTTGCATTTCTATACTCTAATAATGAGCTAACAGAAAGAGAACTCAAGAACATGATCCCATTTATAATAGCAACAAAAAGAATAAAATATCTAGGAATAAAGTTAACAAAGTAAGTGAAACAACTATGCAATGAAAACTATAAGACATTACTGAAAGAAATTGATGATGACATAAAGAAATGGAAAGATATTCCATGAACGTGGACAGGAAGAATAAACATAGTTAAAACGTCCATACTACATAAAGCAATCTACAGACTCAATGCAATCCCAATCAGAATCTCAATGATATTCTTCATGGAAACAGAACAAAGAATCCTAAAATTCAAGTTGGGCAACAAAAGATCACAAAGAGCTAAAGCAATCCTGAGAAAAAAGAACAAAGCTGGAGGCATCACATTCCCTGACTTCAAAACACACTACAAAGCTATAGTGCTCAAAACAGCATGGTACTGGTACAAAAACAGGCAGACAGATCAATGGAACAGAATTGAAAGCCCAGAAATAAAACCACACATCTATAGACAGCTAATCTTTGACAAAGGAACTAAGAACATACAATGGAAATATGAAAGTCTCTTCAATAAATGGTGTTGGGAAAACTGAACAGCCACATGCAAAAGAACCTTATGCTGTACGCAAAAATAAGCTCAAAATGGATCAAAGACTCGAAGGTAAGACCTGAAACCATAAAACTCCTAGAAGAAAATATAGGTAGTACACTCTTTGACGTTGGTCTTAAAAGGGTCTTTTCAAATACCATGTTTACTTGGACAAGGGATACAAAAGAAAAAATAAACAACTGGGATTTCATCAGACTAAAGAGCTTCTACAAGGCCTAGGAAACCAGGATCAAAATGAAAAGACAATCCACCAACTGGGAGAAAAATTTGCAAATCATATTTCCAACAAGGGGTTAATCTCCATAATATATAAAGAACTTACACAACTCAGCAACAACAAAAACACACACAAAAACAATCAAAAATGGGCAGAAGTCATGAACAGACATTTCTCCAAAGATGATATATAGATGGCTAATAGGCATATGAAAAGATGTTCAACATCACTAATCATCAGGGAAACGCAAATCAAAATTACACTGAGCTATCAACTTATACCCATTAGGATGTATTATTATTATTTTTTAAAATTTATTATTATTATTAGTAGTAGTAGTATAATAACCAAGACAAAAAATAACAAATGTTGGAGAGGATGTGGAGAAAAGGGAACCCTCATACACTGTTGGTGGAAATGCAAACTGGTACAGCCACTTTGGAAAACAGTATGGAGATTTCTCAAAAAATTAAAAATAGAAATACCATATAACCCAGCTATACCACTACTGGGTATTTATCTAAAGCACATGAAATCAACTATTCAAAGAGATTTATGCAGCCCTACGTTCATTGCAGCATTTCACAATAGCCAAGATCTGGAAGCAACCCAAGTGCCCATCAGCTAATGATTGGATAAAGAAGATGTGGTATACATATATATACACACACACACACACACACACACACACACAATGGAATACTACTCAGCCACAAAAAAGACAAAATCATCCCATTTGCAACAACATGGATGGACCTTGAGGGTATTATGTTAAGAAAAATAAGCCAGGCAGTGAAAGACAAATGCCATATGATTTCACTCATATGTGGAAGATAAACAAACATATGGACAAAAAGAACTGTTTAGTGGTTACCGGGGGAAAGGGGGTAGGGGGTGAGCACTAAGGGTGAAGGGGAGCACCTATAAGATGACTGACAAACAGTAATGTACAACTGAAATTCATAATGTTGTAAACTATCATAAATGCAATTTAAAAGATAATAATAAATAAATAAAAGTTCAGGACCAGATGGCTTCCCTGGTGAATTCTACCAAACATTCAAAGAAGACTTAATGCCTATCCTTGTCAAACTCTTCCAAAAGATTGAAGAGGAGGGGAGGCTTCCTAACTCCTTCTACGAAGCAAACATTACCCTGATTCCAAAACCAGACAAGGACAACACAAAAAAAGAAAATTACAGGCCAATATCACTGATGAACATTGATGCAAAAAATACTCAACAAAATAGTAGCAAATCAAATACAACAATAAATTGAAAAGATCATACACCATGATCAAGTGGGATTTACTCCAGAGATGCAGAGATGATTCAACATCTGCAAATCAATCAACGTGATACACCACGTTAACAAAGTGAAGAGTAAAAATCACAAGATCATCTCAACAGGTGCGAAGAAAGCATTTGACAAAATGTGTATAGAAGGAAAGTACCTCAACATAATAAAGGCCATATACGACAAACCCACAGCTAAGATCATTCTCAATGGAGAAAAACTGAAAGCCATCCCTCTAAGGGCAGGAACCAGACAAGGATGCCCACTGTCACCACTCTTATTTAACATAGTATTGGAAGTCCTAGCCAGAGCAATCAGGCAAGAAAAAGAAATAAAAAGGATCAAAATTGGAAAGGAAGAAGTGAAACTGTCGCTATTTGCAGATGACATGATTTTATGTATAGAAAACTCTAAAGAATCCACCAGAGCCCAGTACAGGTGTGCATGGGGACTGGGGGCGCACGGGACAGAAGCGCTGGGGAGGTGGAGGACGAGCCCCATCAGGTTACCACCAAAGAACATGATTTTGGTCTAGGGGCTCCAGTTTCTAAAGCTGAAAAATACCAGAACACTCTCCAGCTAGAACAAGAAGTGAGAAATCAAGATAGATTCATCTCTACACTGAAAGTACAGGAAGATCTCAACTACAGTGAGAAAGGACAATCAAGAGACAGCAACACTGAGATGAGTCAGATAGTACAGTTATCTGACAAAGATTTTAAATCAGGGGCCGGCCCGGTGGCACAGCAGTTAAGTTCACACGTTCCGTGTCTCGGCTGCCAGGGGTTCCCTGGTTCGGATCCTGGGTGCGGACATGGCACTGCTTGGCACGCCATGCTGTGGTAGGCGTCCCACATATAAAGTAGAGGAAGATGGGCACGATGTTAGCTCAGGGCCAGGCTTCCTCAGCAAAAAGAGGAGGACTGGCAGTAGTTAGCTCAGGGCTAATCTTCCTCAAAAAAGAAAAAAAGAAGATTTTAAATCAGCCATCATATAAACATTTCAATAAGCAATTTTGAGCATGCTTGAAACAAAAAAATAGAAAGTTTCAGCGAAGAAATAAAAGGTATAAAGAATGACCAGACGTAAATTTTAGAAGCAACCAAGATATTCTTCAATAGGTGAATGGATAAGCAAACTGTGGTACATCCATACAATGGAATATTATTCTTTGATAAAAAGAAATGCACTATCAAGCCACAAAAAGACATGAAAGAACCTTGAAAGCATTTTGCGAGGTGAAAAGAGCCAATCTGAAAAGGTTACATACTCTATGATTCCAAGTATATGACCTCCCGGAAAAGACAAACCATAGAGACATTAGAAAGTTCACAGGTTGCAAGGGATTGGGAGGGAGGGAAGAGTGAATGGAGCACAGGGAATTTTTAGGGCAGTGAAAGATTCTGTATGATACGGTAATTACGGATACACGTCATTATACATTTGTCAAAACTCTAGAATCTACGATCCAAAGAGTGGACTCTAATGTAAACTATGGACTTCAGTTACTACTAATATATCAATATTGGTTCATTAGTTGTAACAAATGTACCACATTAACATAAGATGTAAATAAGAGGGGAAACTGTATGGGGGAGGTGGGAGGGGGTATGTGTACTTCCTGTGCTTCCTGATTGATTTTTCTGTACACCTAAAACAGCTCTAAAAAAATAAAATCTATTAAAAAAAAAAGAATCCACCAAAAAACTTCTAGAAATAATAAATGAATACAGTAAAATTGCAGGATACAAAATCAACATACAAAAATCAGTTGTGTTTCTTCACACTAACAATGAAGCAGCAGAAAGAGAAATTAAGAATACAATCCCATTTACAATTGCAACAAAAAAAATAAAGTACCTAGGAATAAACTTAACAAAAGAGGTGAAAAATCTGTACACAGAAAACTATAAAACCTTGTTGAAATAACTTGAAGAAGACACAAAGAAATGGAAAGATATTCCATGCTCTTGGATTGGGAGAATTAACATAGTTAAAATGTCCATACTTCCTAAAACAATCTACAGATTCAATGCAATCCCTATCAAAGTTCCAACAATAATTTTCACAGAAATAAAAGAAAGAATCCAAAATTTATATGGAACAACAAAAGATCCCAAATAGCCAAAGGAATCCTGAGAAAAGAGAACAAAGCTAGAGGTATCACACTCCCTCATTTCAAAATATACTACAAATGCATGGCAACCACAACAGCATGGTACTGGCACAAAAACAGACACACAGATCAATGGAACAGAATCGAGAGCCCAGAGATAACCCACACATCTATCTATGGACCACTAATTTTCGACAAGGGAGCCAAGAAC
Source organism: Equus caballus (assembly GCF_041296265.1). Classification (NCBI taxonomy): domain Eukaryota; kingdom Metazoa; phylum Chordata; class Mammalia; order Perissodactyla; family Equidae; genus Equus; species Equus caballus. Next base: position 46,490,915 of record NC_091686.1, read on the forward strand.
ATACAATGGAAAAAGGAAAATCTCTTCAATAAATGGTGCTGGGAAAACTGGACAACCACAAGCAAAAGAATGAAAGTAGACCATTATCTTACACCTTGCACAAAAATTGACTCAAAAAGGATTAAAGACTTGAATGTAAGACCTGAAACCATGAGACTTCTAGAAGAAAACATAGGCAGTAGGCTCTTTGACATTGGTCTTAGCAGCATATTTTCAAGTACCATGTCTGACTGGGCAAGGGAAATAAGAGAAAAAATAAACAAATGGGACTACATCAAACTAAAAAGCTTCTGCACAGCAAAGGAAACCATCAACAAAACGAAAAGACACACCTGGTGGGACTGCAAACTGGTGCAGCCACTATGGAGGTTCCTCAAAAAATTAAGAATAGAACTATGGTACAATCCAGCTATTTCACTGCTGGGTATTTATCCAAAGAACATGAAAACACGAATGCATAAAGATACACGCACCTCTACGTTCATTACAGACTTATCCACAATAGCCAAGACTTGGAAGCAACTTAGGTGCCCATCAAGGGACGAATGGATAAAGAAGATGTGGTATTTATACACAATGGAATAGTACTCAGCCATAAGAAATGATGAAACCCAGTCATTTGTGACAACATGGATGGACCTTGAGGGTATTATGCTGAGTGAAATAAGTTAGAGGGAGGAAATCAAATACCATATGATCTCACTCATAAAGATAAAAACGACAACAAACAATCACATAGAGACAGAGATTAGAGTGGTGGCTATCAGAAGGGACATGGGGAGGGAGGAGGGTGAAAGGGGTGATTAGGCACACCTAATGTGTGGTGATGGATGGTGATTAGCCTTTGGGTGGTGAACATGATGCAGTCTACACAGGAACTGAAATATAATGATGTACACCTGAAATTTATATAATGCTATAAACCAATGTTACTTTAATAAAATAAATAAATAAATAAAAAAGTACTCAGGCCCTGAGGTCAGGCATACCTGCATTCAAATCCCAGGTGTGCCACCTGTTAGCAGTGTGACGGTGAGCAGGTTGCTTAAGCCCTCAGAGGGTCAGTTTCTTGATCAGGAAAGTGAGCATAATGGCACTTTCCTCATAACATTGTTTAAGGATAAAACGAGAAAAATGTATATGAATCTCTTAACACAGTGCCCAGCAGACGTTAAACTCCAATAAACATTAGCTATTATAATCTTATATTCATTCATTCAGCAAGCTTTTATTGAGAGCCTATTATGTCCCTGCCTCTGTGCTGGGTGAGAGGATGAAAAGATGAGACCATTGTCCTGGTTTTCAAGAAGCAGCAACGCATCTAATTATAATGCAGAACACTACGTGCAGTGGAGATATATGGAGAGGATATTACAAATGAGAGAAGGGGCACCAACCAAGACTGGGGGTGGGGAGTTGGACAAGGTCCCAAAGCCACACCTTAAAGGCTGAGTTGAGGGGGCAAAGGGCATCTAGACAGAGGACCACATGAGCAAAAGCATGGAGACAAGAAGCAGCATAGAGGGCAAGGGGGGATGCACTGCAGGGTAGGGGGTACTAGTACATGAAGTGCCAGGATGGGAGCTGAGGAGAGCTGGTCAGGGACCAGGTCATAGAGCGCCTTGTAGACCAGGCTGAGGAGCTTGGAGGTAGCTTGTGGGCAATGGTGAATACTGGAAGATTTCTTGCAGTGGAATGCCCCGTCCAGATCTGAGTTCTGGATAGTTCATTCACATGCATGTACAGAAAATGGATGTAACTGGGGAAAGAATGGAAGAAAGGAGAACAGATAAGAGGCAATTGCAGTAAACCAGGTAAGAAAGAGGCAGTATGAGTCTGAATTAGGATATTGGACATGAGGATGAAGATGAGGCAGATTTTAAAAATACATTGAGGAGACCAAATTGGCAGGGCAGAATGAGTTATCAGATGTGGAAGTGGTAAGGGACGGAGAGGAGTCCAGGATGACCGGAAGCTCTAGACTTGGGAGCCTGGGCAGAAGGCAGCCACGGAAACAAGGAGAGCCTGCAGTGGATACCACCGTGTACAGCCTTCAAAACGGAACCATTGTTTCCCCTCCTCCAAGAGAAATGGCTCACACCTGGGTCCTCTCTGGCCCACGGGGGTTACTTTGCTCAAGGGTCTGCCCCTTGCCAGGGGCCACCCACATTCATTGATACAGGTTGATACAGGAACACAAAAGCCCCTTTTCTCAACTCAGGAAACCTCTGAAGGGCCATTCCAGCCCCAGAGCTCCCTGAAGAGCAGTTGAGGCCTCTGTGGGCCTGCGTCTCACTTCCATGCCTCGCTGTGCCTAACCCGGCTTCCCCCGCTGGCTTCCAGGTGCTGTTCCCTGGAGCACACCCCAGCAAGTCTCCTGCACACGGATACCGGTCTCAGAGGCTGTTCCTCAGAGGACCAAACCTGAGACAGAGGGGAGGAAATCCAGTTTTGGAGGAGTTAAGTTTGATGTGTCTGTAAGACACGTAGGTAGAGATATCTAGCAGACTGTCGGATAGCTCAGCCTACAGCTCCAGGGAGCTGAGGCCTAGAAATACAAGTCTGGGAGTTATATCAGCACACCAGTGGTACTGGTCTACAATCCCTTGCTTGTACTTTTCAAATCCAAAAAGAGTCTAAAAACTAAAAGTCTTTTAAAATTCATTTGGTAGCAAAACCCAACTTGATCTGAGCCCCCTGTTTTTGGTGAGGAAGATATGCCCTGAGATAACATCCATTGGCAATCTTCCTCTTTTTTTCTTTGCCTTGAGGAAAATTGGTCCTGAGCTAACTTCTGTGCCAGTCTTCCTCTATCTCTTGTCTGTGAGGTACCTCCACAGCATGGCTGATGAGCGGAGTAGGTCCATGCCTGGGATCCAAACCGGCCCAACCCGGGCTGCCAAAGCAGAGCCCACAGAACTTTAACTCGGCCACACGGCCAGCCTCCAACCTGAGCCCTTTTTTGACCCTAAAACCTGACCTGAACAAACATGAGAACTATTGTAGCCCCTTTAAAAATCCTAACTAGTGTGACTATTTCTGTATTTTGCTACAGAAATATTCATGCGTTTGATTACAAGATGCTGTCCCCGACTCTACTGGGACCGGTATATAATTTTCAGTATATGCTCCTTATTACCTTTCCAAAATCTGAAAAATTCTGGATTCTGGAGCCATCTGGCCCTGAGGGTTTCAGATAAGAGATTGCAGACTTATAATTGGGAGCATGAAAGAGGGTAATACCACCTAGAGAGAAATTGTGGAAAGAAAGCAAACAATAGACGGGGAACAGCAGAATTTTAAATGAACCAAAGGAAGCATGACCGACAAAGGAGAGAGACCGGTTCACAGGAGGCGGGTGGCGCAGAGGCCAAGAGAACAGAGAGGTTTAAGAAAGAGGAGGAGAGCCATCCGTGCCCCTGAGCGTAGCAGGGGTCTAAGAGCGAGGACTAATTCTCCTCCAGAGCTGGCAATTGGTGGTTGGTTGATGAGCACAGCGAGCACAGGCCCAGAAGAGTGATGGGGCAGGGCAGAAGCTCAAATGCAGTGGACTGTGGAATGAATGGGAGGGGAGGAGAGAGATGAGATGGCTGCTAGATGGGTAAGGGCACAATATTTTAGCCTGGAGAAAAGCCTCAGGCGTGTGTATAGGGAGGTGGGAAGAGCGAAGAGGAAATCAGAGGTTGAAGACAAAAGAGAAAGGGAGAGAGAAGAACTAACCGGGTAAGATTAGGAGGAGGCAGGAAGAACTCAAGTGCAGTTGGGGCCGAGTTTCCCGTAGAGAAAGGGAGTGTGAGGGTAGGTCTAGAATGAAGGAGGGACTCTTCACCTGCTGAGATTGGAAGAAAAGGAATGAGAAAGGGATTAGCTGTAGAAAAACAGGTAGGTACAAAAGGACAAAGTTGAGGTTGGTCATCTTTGATGACTTCTATTTCTCATTAAAACAGATTAGATCATCTGCTGGGGGTAAAGGGGGTGCAAGATGAGGTATTGGTGGTCCAGTCAGGATACATGTACTGGCATTAATTGACACGGCGGTAGGATTTCTTCCCCCAGCCCTCAGCTTTATGCACAGAGGTGCTAAGTAAGCAAGATACTTATGTAACCATTAAAAGTTGTCACAAAGAATATTTAATGGCAAGGGAAAATACTTAAGATGCGCTGTAGGAGAAACTGTTGGTAGCTTCCTGGAAACTCTTAGAATTCTCTCTGGGCAGACCTCTGCTCCTCAAAGGCTGTCGCTGTCATCATAGGAAAGTCTGCCTGAGGCTTTCCTCTGGCCAGGGAGCATGCTAGGAGTCAGGCTGAGGAACGCCTGTCAGGTCCTAGGGTAATTATTGGTCACTCTCTAAACTTCCCAGCCCCGACCAATTGTTGACAGGAAGCTTACTGACACTTTAGCTTCCTCAGCCGCCTCTGGGGACAATTTTGAGATGTTTTCAATACTGTTTCTAAGAGTTCACCAGCAGAATTCAGCTCCAGTTGCAACACAGTGTTAATTGGGTTGATTACAGAGAATTTTTTAGAAGGCCCCAAATTCTTTGGCATTCCTACCATTAAGTGGTAGGATCTATGTCCCCCCCCCCCTCGTAGGCTTGTGACAGCTTTGACTAAAAGAGTATGGCAGAATTGACACTATATGATTTCTAAGGCTAGACCATAAAAGGCCATCAGCTTCGGTCTGGTTCTCTTGGGGAAAGCATTACCAGGTAAGAAGTCTGACTGCCCTGAGGCTGCTTTGCTGCTAAGCCCAGATGCAGGTGTTCTGGTCGACAGCCCAACTAAGCTCTGGGCTGGCCCAAGAGTGGGCCGTCTGGAACACCCAGCCCAGCAGAGCCTTCAACACCCGCAGCCCTCGTAGATATCTCTCCACTGAGCCCGTCCCGAATTCCTGATGCACAAAATCGTATGCAAAATAAAATGGCGGTTGTTTTATACCACTGAGGAGTAACTTGTTACACAGCATTAGGGACCGGAACATTCCTCTTCCCTGTGTCTCTTCCCCACCTTCCTACTGGTGTTTTCTGGGGTCACCTTCAAAACAATGTGCTCTTGAATCTTTATTTCAGAATTTGTTCCTGGAGAACTCAAATCAAGAAAACTATGTTTGTAACCATGTTACAAAATAATAATTATAATATAACCCCAACCATGAAAAAAACAGTAAGGAAAAGAAGAAATATTTAAAAAAGCTAACCAGGTTAATTTCTAAGTAGGATGATTGAGTTTGATCTTTTGAAAATATTCTTTTTGTATATTTTCCAAAAGTTATAAAGTATGTATTTCTCTTATCAGGAAAACAACTGTTTTATAAAACATGGGAAAATGAGTATATATTATGAAAAGATTTTTCTATGAAAATTAAAATTTAACAATTCTCATAGTCAAAGTAAAATTCGTGTTCTGAAATTTTTATTTCTGGCAGAACTCCTCTTTCCAGCTTAATGCCCTACACATGTGCCTTGGATAGGAGTCTAGTATCACGTGACCCATGCTTGCCAGTCACAGGCAGTTGGACCACGAGGCGCCATATCTGGCTCCCAAGACCCAATCCATAATCCAGTCCAAATCCAGGCTTCTCGCTAGAATTTCACTATGAAATGCAGTGCCTGTAGTGTCATGGCCCTGAAAGTTAGACATTTGGGGTCCAGCAGAGTCAGGCCCAGAGTTGGCCCATGGCGGTGCTAATGCCACATACAAGCTGAAGTTGTATGCAGGAGCGGAAACCACGAGAAGGCGAGGGCGCTCATCCGCCACGTGGAGAAAGGTGGTGAGAAGCTCTCTGCTCTCTGCGTCTCTCTGTGCGGCGCAGGGACAGAGACTGGCGGCCAGCTCCCGGGATGCGCCTGGACTTCTGTGCCGCAGTCCCTAGGATGCCCTCACTCCTCTTCAGAAGCCCGTGTTATTTGACCTTGTTTGAGTGGCTGCTGTTCTGTGTGACCGGGAGACTCTGATCCGAACAAGTCCACTTGCCAAGACCAAAAAGCTAAAATAATACTAATGCTGATATTGATCCCGTCTTCCCTCTGTTGGGAGGCCCAAGAGCAAGACCGCTTCCCTGTTCGCAGACGGCTCCCTCGGCCGCGTCCTCACAGGGCGCGAGCGGCGTGCGCTCACGGGCTCTCACGGGCGCTGCTGCCGCCCACCCCGAGGGCGCCCGTGACCTCGCCCTCCCACGGCCGCACCTCCTGAGCCGTCCGCGGGGCCAGGATTTCCACCTCTGCACGTCCGAGGGACGCGGCACGGCTGGGGCGCCGAGCGCTCGCGGGACCCCCACTCCCGGGCACGTGGGCCGCGTCCGCGTGGGGGCCGAGGCCGCGCTGGGGGGGCAGCGGTCACGGGCGCGGGGGAGGGAAGGCGTCCAGGCCCCAGCGGCGAGCGGGTGGGCGCGGGCGGAGGGGCCGGGCAGCCTGACGCGCGCCCCCTCGTCCTCGGGCTCGGCCGGCACCCGCGCGAGCCCGGAGAGCAGAGCTCGGGGACCACTGAGGCGGCGGGGTGCGCGGGCGTCGCGAGCCGGCCCGGGAACTCGCAGCCCCGGCGCGGGGGCGCCAGCACTTATTCAGAGATGGGCAAAAGGAGGCTCAGAGAGGGTGCGCCATTTGGTGCAGGACGCCCGGCGAGTAAGGGCAGAGCTGAGATTCTGAAGGCGGGCGGTTCCGCCGCAGGCCACTGCCCCTTCAGGCTGCTCCGCTCCACGTTTGAGGTCGCTCTGCCTCCCATCTCTCGCATCCGCGGCGTCGGAGCCAGGGGAGCAGACCTGACGCTACCGGTGGACAGCCCATGTCGTTTGTTTGTCTGTGAACCTCACATTGTGCCATAGGGTGACCAACTGCCTCCTCACTCGCCAGCATGCGAGGCCAGCATGACCGGTTTCTTACACAGGCGCATATTTTCTGAACTCGGCTGCTACCGATTTTGAAATCTGTGAGTCGAGCGAGAGCCATGGTTCTGGGATGTTCGCAGGGCCTCCGCCCCGGTACTGGCCTCGCACACAGCCCCAAACGGGAGAGGACAACCAGGAGGGGAGGCTGATGGACTCCCGGCCGGTAGCAGCCGTTCTGTAAGTAGCTAGAGTAGCTCATCTTCTTCCAGGGTATCTGTGATACTTCCTCATTTGCTAAATTGTTTTGCAAGTAACACAAATAGAATCTCAAAAATATATAACACTAAAAGGTGAAGGTGGAAATTTCTCTCCAAGATTTATAACGAGGAACTAAGTACTGTACATAAAAAATGAGCGCAGCATTTTTACAGAGTGAAATGAGGTCAGTCGCTTGTAGAAGATGTGTCGCTTCATACTTCGGCAGCTCTCCGGGACTTTAAACATGCAGCGCACGGCCGCGAGTTCTCGCCTGTAGACGACTGTGTATCTTTTAATCCAGCCTGAAAGTCAGCCCTGAGAGCAGCGCATTTAACAGGGGACCTCAGTGGCTCGCGAACGTTCAGGAAAAGAAGAGAACCTGCTGACGTGAATGTTCAGGAAGAAGAGAGAATGCAAAAAGAGGCTTTCTGACCTTTTTTTTTTTTTTTTTTTTCCAAACAGTGACAATGAAGGGAAAAGGCAAGCTGGAGGAACGACGCGGGAGGAAAGTCACTAGCCCCTCGGAATATGGTTTCCACACCTTTATGGCCCCAATCTGCTTTAAGACGGAAGAACTTCTGAGGTTCTCTGACAACCGCAGCCAGCCCAAGCCACATAAGTACAACATTTAAGAGCTCCTTTTGGCCCCTGTTGTATCATGGCGCTCACCCTGGAACTGTCAAGACCCTAACAATACTGAGAAGTTTCTGGCAATGGGAAATTCCTGGGAATGAGAAGTTAAGTGTGGAACAGTGGGAAAAGCATGACTTAGCTCTGGAGAGCCTTACTTGAAATCCCACATGCACATCCCAGCTGTGTGGTGATGGGGTGTCACTGACACTCACTGAGCCCGTGTCCCCGTCTCTGAAGGTCACTGGACAGATACTTATTTAGCGCGAGCTCTGTGCCCCTCTGAGCTGTTCTAGGTGCCTGGGATGCAGTGTGGCCTCATGGAGTGTTCTGTCGTGATCTCAGGTTCTGACGGAAGGTTTCCTCGAAGAATTGCTGTGAGAATCTGAGCCCGTGGCAGGGAGTTTCTAGAACACCATAGGAAGGCATAATAGACATACGCTCTTTATCATGAGAAGTTGATACGTTCTTGAGGGTCCTTCCTCGATCCCGCTCGCCGGCCAGTGTCAGAGCAGACAGCATGGCGCTCATGCTTGGAGATGGAGCTCGGATGTCTCCTGCGTCCTGAGGGGCTGCAGCCTGCTCCCAAACCTCTGTGTTAGGGACCTTTAGAAACCTGGCCTTGTCACGAGACCTGGCAAACTCTGTCCAGCTCTCTGAGGTGGGCTGCTCAGAGGTGCATCCCCTGACCCAGGGGATCAGGTACCAAACCCAGGCAGTCCAGGAGTCCAGGTACAAATTACTGGGTTCCAAAAGTTCCTTTGCCCATCTGTTCTTGGGAACTCAGAGTCAGTCAATCAATAATCTACTCCATGCCAGGCACTGGGCTTGGGGCTCGGGAACAGCACAGACAAGGAAGGCCTGACCGTGTCCTCTACAGCCTACCAGCTAGTAGTTTGTGTGGGGGGAAGGGGTGCTGATACACAGGCATTAAAGGAGCCAGTTAGGTACACAGACGCTGAGTCAGACTGCTTGGGTTCAAATGCCTCCATTTCAATCAGGATAACCCTGACTGAACTGTCGTGAAGACTAAATGAACTAGTATCTATACAGATCACTTAGAACCGTGCCTGGTGTGTGGCAAACACTGTGTAAGTGATCACAGCAGTTCTGAGTCACACCAAAGGGGAGGTGAGTGTAGTCCAAGAGATTAGGGGGTGGTCTCTGAGGGAGCACCATTTAAGCTGTGACCTGAAGGATGAGTAATAGAGGGAGAGTTGGGTGGCTTCTGGTCCAGATAGCAGGACTGTCAAGCGGTGGCATGAAGGGGAAACAGCAGCGCCATTTTGATTGCTGTTGTTTTGTAGAAACGATGTTGTAAATTGACTACCTTTTCTGTACCAGACACTGTGCTGGACTTGGAAATACAGGGATGGCCATCTCCCCATTCCTCCCTCAAGCAGTTTACTACCAGTAAGAGAAGAATGACAGGTAAGGAGGCAAGAGCAATTGAGTGACCTAGGAACCAACAGAGCAGCAGGAACTGAAGGCTGTAGGGGCACGAGGAAGGAGCAGTTAATTACTTGGCATACGATTTAATCACGGCTTCACAGAGGAGGTGATGGTGATAGAGGAGGTGGGGTCACCACGTAGGGAAGACCGGAAAGGATGCTCCATTGCAGGCCAAGGGGTTAATGTAGGGAAAGGTTCAGAGGCATGTCGGAGCGTGGCACATTTGAGGATTAGTGAGGAGTTTCAGGTGACTGGAGCGCCTGGTTCCAGCAGCGGCGAGGAGGGGAGTGGGAGAGATGCGGCTGGAGTGTGAGGCAGGCTTGGGTAGAGAGCCTTGGAAGCCTAGAGTTTAGACAGAGCACTCTGGCAGCAGCGTGGAAAGATGAATGGACGGCCAGTGAGACAGGAAGCAGAGACAGGAATTGGGAGACGGTTGTCAAAGCCCAAGCAAGACAACGTGAGGCACTGAACCATGACGGGGAGAGCAGAGTGAAGAAGGGCAAATCAAACCAGAGGGATACCCTACAGGGCTTAGTAACTGGGTGGACTGAGGGACGGCCCTAGGTCCTGATGCAGTGGCTCAGTGAATGGTGGCTTATTCCACAGTGCAGAGCAGGGTCTCAGTGACTGTTGGATGGGCTGGACCAGCACAAACCAGAGAGAACATATACCTTCCAAAGGCCATAGCTGTGCTCAGCTTCTGAATTTTTACTGAACTAATTCAGTAATCGTTACTGAATTAGTTATCTATTACTACATAACAAATTACCCCAAAACTTACTGTCTTAAAACAAAAAATATGCATTTTCTTAAAATATATATATTTTGTGGGCAAGAAGTCCAGGTATGGTCTAGCTGGGTCTTCTGGCCCAGGGTCTCTCATAAGACAACAATCAAGGTGTCAGCTGTGTCTGTGATCTCATCTTAAGGCTCAATCAGAGGACACACTTCTGAACTCAGGACTTGGCTGCTGGCAGGCCTCGGGTCCTTCTTGGCTTTGGCTGGAGGCATCAGTTCCTTGCCACATGGATCTCTCCTTATGGCAGCTCACAAAATGGCAGCCAGCTTCCCTCCAGAGCAAGCGAAGAAAGAGAGAGAGAACAAGATGGAAGTCAGTCTTTTTGTAACCTAATCTCAGAAGAGACATCCTATCATTGTTGCTGTATTCTCTTCATTGGAAGTGAGCCACCGAGTCCAGCCCACACTGAAGGGGAGGAGCTTTCACAGGGGCATGCGTACCGGGAGGTGGGGATCATTGAGGACCATCTTAGAGGCTGCACTGTGATGTTTGTCTTGTGGGAAAACTACCCAGTATTGCTAGTGCCTGATTTTTCAAGAAAAGTCGCAAAGTCAGAATTTTACATGAAATCTTCCAATCTTTAAACACCGACCATTAATCTAATTTTCTTTTTCTTTTGTTCGGGATGGGGGTGAGGAAGATTAGCCCTGACCTAACATCTGTGGCCAGTCTTTCTCCTTTTTTTGCTTCAGGAAGACCAGCCTTGAGCTAACATCTGTGCCAGTCTTCCTCCATTTTGTATGCTGGGTGCCCCCACGGCATGGCTGATGAGTGGAATAGGTCCGTGCCTGGAATCTGAACCTGTGAACCCAGGCTGCCAAAGCGGATTGCAGGGAACTTTAACCACTCAGCCAGGGGCCAGCCCCCCAAGAGTATTGTTAAATGCTATTGGTCAAGTAAAACCTATCTCTCGAGCATGACCCGTGGGACACCATATGAAACCTCCGTTATAGAGACCACGGTAGAAGGAACAGGATTGGAAGGGAGGGGAGGAGAGGGTTCCCTCATCCCTTTATTTGGAAAACCGAGTCATTGTTAAAATGGTGGGAGCTGAGAAGTACAAATGCCAATCATTTGATCCCAATAACTGTATTCACATAAATTATACAGTCATATTGGTAAAAATGACTTGTTTTCATTGAAGGCAAGTCTTTGATCCCTGATCTGACAGCTGCATATCTCTATAAAATGAGACACTTTGACATCCACAGTTCTGATCTCAATTGGACAGGTGGTTTCCTGCACACTAATGGAACAGAAAGACAATTGAACATTATTAGATAGGAGAGAATGTTCTCACACACAGGAAAACAGCTTCTTCCTTTGAAAAAACATGATAAAGAACAGAAAATGACTGACAGAATCAGAGCTTCCAAATGTCAGAAGAGCTGTTCCAGCTACACTCTGGCCTCCATTTTAGAGAAGATTAGGATAGTTTTAGACAAGTGTTGCACATACCTTAGCATGAGCTGACTCAGGGAGGACGTTGCTGGTAAAATATGCCTGCTCTTGGAGCAGGTCCAAACCGAAGATGCAGCTTGGGCTTTCCACTAAAGCAGCACTTTAGTGTGAAACTTTCCTTACTTCTGGAATGCACTCTTGTGCTAGATGCTGGGGATATTGTAGGAAGGGTAGCCAAGGTCACTGCCCCAGTGCTTTACAGACCAGAGGAAAGATAGATACCAACTTAATAACGAAAATAAACTCTGTTGCATGTTGTGTGAGAGGAAATAGAGGAGCTGTGGGATCTTCACCCCAAGTGACCTATGTCAAGCCAGTGACATGGGGAAGGCCCCAGAGAACCAAAAAGTGAGTAAGAGTTGGCCAGTTCAAGGTGGTGGGATGGGGGACACTTTGGGCTGCTTCTTATTTAATTGGCAATATTTATTATTTTTCACATGTTTCACATCCAGCTTTGGGTTTTCCCTTCACCTTCCAAATTACTATAGCACATGCTGGAAAAGTCAGCTCACATTTGTAGCAGAACCACAAAGTAGAAAATAAGCATTTCTTAGAGTACTAATCATAGTGAGCTCTTTTGCCCAAAATGCAAATTTGATGTTTTCCTTACACTTCTTTTGTCACACAGAAGCAGCTATTTAAAGCCAAATAATGAGCGTAAATGGCAGGCAAGTTTGTTGAGAAACCTCACACAATTGCTGGTGGAATGTAAAATGGTGCAGCCACTTTGGAAAACAACTGGGCAGTTCATCAAATGGCTGCACGTAGTTACAGTATGGCCCAGCAGTTCCACTCCCAGGCAGGTAAGAAGAGAAAGGAAAACAGAAGTTCAGACAAAAACTTATACATCAATGTTTATTCCTAACACTCATAATAGCTAAAAGGTAGAAATAACACGTGTCCAGTCCATCAGTCAATGAATGGATAAACAAACGTGGGATAGCCATACAGTGGAATATTATTTGGCCATAAATGAAATACTGACATGTGTGACAGCCCAGATGAACCTTGAAAACGCCGTGCTAAGTGGCATGGTGTCACAGACACAAAATACCGTGTTGTATGATTCCATTCACGTGAAATGTCTAGAATAGGCAAATCAGTAGAGACAGAAAATAGATTAATGGTTGCTTACGGCTGGAGGAGGAATCGGAGGATGGAGGGCCGTAGCTAAAGGGTGCCAAGTTTCTTTCTGAGGTGATGGAAATGTTCTAAAATGGACTTTGGTGATGGTTGCCCTTATCTGGGAATACACTCAAAACCATTGAATTATACACTTCAGCTGGTGACTTCTATGGTGTGTGAACTTTATCTCAAGATAGCTGTTAAAAAAGAAAAGACAAGAAGAAAGAGCGCGTGAGAGGCACCGGCTCTTCCTCGCTGAGTGTTGGTAGATGGGTGTGGGTTGACATGGTGCTGGGCACAGCCAAGCTCTTCCCTGTGAAGGTCCTCTGGCCTGTGCCTCTTTTCCTTCCTTTCATTTTTCCTTTTCCTCAATAAACACCAGGAATACTTGTATCATTTTCTTCTTCCTTTTGAATCTTTACCCACTAGCCTCTGGTGCTGTGTTAGAAGTGCATTGTCTTTCATTGGTTTGGAGTCGTGATGCCTTATCCTTCCATGCTACCACATAAGGTCCTCGTTTTCACACTTTTACCGCTGTTACTAACCATCCCCACATATTTACACTTCCGCCTTTTCCCATGGCTCTAACCTTGCTACTTCTCTGTTTATCTATGGGATTTGGCTCCGTGGAGTGGCTGGCACCTCATCAGGCAGCCATGACTACATTAGCTCTCCCCTCCAGGGACCCAGAGGAGGAACTGAAGTCAGATGTGACTGATCTGACCATCCCACCTGAGCCAGTGACAGCAAACCTTTTAGATGTCAGAAAAGCTCTTTGGTGAAAATTAATATTGGCGTTTATATGCAGACATGATCTAACAGTTTTAAGTAAGAAAAAAAATTAAAAATTTACAAAACCCAATTATTTGGCCAGGCTATCCTGTGCCCCTATTTAATACAATAAAATTAAAATCTTTACATCTGGTTTGTTCAGCAATTTTTTTTTTGGCAAGTAACTGCAAGTTAGAGAATCCAATTGTCAGCAATGTTTGGTTTTTTAATGTATCCCATTTGTGGCCGCAGAGTTACCTTTCTACTAATGTAATATGTAGCTTAATATTAAATTGTTTGCATTCTATAAACACACATGAGATTGGTGGTGGGAAGTCAGCCAAGAGTAAACAAGGAGTTCATGGGAAAATCTACTTACTTTCAAAATTTTGCTGGAGCTAATATGCAAAGAGAATAACCCACATGTTGATCATTGAAGGTTGGCTGTGTAATCCCTAGAGAGCAAAACACTGGGTAATGATTCCTATTAAGAGAGATCTAGTGCGAGTTTCTGTGTTTCAGGGGTTTTACATATAGTATCTCAGATTCTTACAACAAACCTACAAGGCAGGTGTTATTATTCACATTTTCTAGATGAGGCCCAGAGAAGCCAACCTGCCCAAAGTCATAGAGCTGTTATTGACGGAGCCAAGACTTGATAGACCTGGGCTTATCGACCACACAGCACTGTCTCATTGTCCATCCATCCATTCATCTGCTCAGTCATTACCGTAGTGTACGAAGACCTGCCTTGACTGTGGGAGAGTATCTGTAGGTAAAAAGTGACAAAAGAATTCAAAGGAGGAACAAGTTAGAGGTTAGTGTCTTGATTGTAAACAGTTTTAATGGCATAAAAGGAAGGACTACTTAGCAGAGGTCAACATCTACATAAAAACCAATCATTTTCCAAAATCAAAGATCTCTAGTCAATAGGTGACAGCCTGCCAGAAGATCTCAGCTGGATCTCGAAGTTGCAACTGTGCCATCTCTCTCCATGCATGCTGAGCTGCTTTAGATGTTAGTCTAAAAAAGAGCGATTTTTCTTTGATATGGAAAGTTCAAAGGATCTTTGTTAGACTAGAGTTTACTTACAAGTTGAATAATAGCGTACACAGGTGAAAAGAATTTTGAGCTGACTGGTAAGCTGTGGCCCCCACCCAAATTGCAAATATTTGGGCAAAATCAGGAAAGCACAAAATGACAAGGTAGCAATGAAGGGAAGTGGACTCCCAGGAGTCTGGAGATGGACTTTGATGCCCTTTGGTTTTATCATAAAGGCAGCAGTTTAAATCAAGCCAAGACAAATAAGAACCAAAGCAGTGATATTTTATCGCTTGGTCTCATGTGCAGGCTAGATAGCCACTCACTTCACACAAATACAACCCTCAGAAGTTCTTCCTAAAAGGAGAGACTTCACCAATGACCTTTTCTTATTATTATTATTATTACTATTGGTAGTAGTATTCATTTTTACAGAGAAAAGCTATTCCCATCTACCTCACTGTCACACCATCATGTTAACCCTTTGGAGGGTTAAGAATGGAGATATTCCATGAAACGTTCCTTGCAGTAGAGTGGGAAGGCTGCTGACCCCTGCACTCTGTGTTCTAGGCTAGGCAGATGTGGCAGGCAGACTAAGGGCCCCTCGAAGATGTCCACGTTTTAATCCCCAGAAGCTGTGAATTTGTTACCGTACACGGAGGAAGGGATTTTGCAGATGTGGTTGAGTCAAGGATCTTAAGATGAAGAGCATTCTGGGTTATCCAGGTGGGTCCCATAGAATCACATGAGCCCTGAAAAGCAAAGAACCTTTTCTAGCCATGGTCAGAAAAAGACAGATCTATGGAAAGAAGTGCTACATTGCTGGACTTGATGATGGAGAAAGGAGCCACGAGCCAAGGAATGTGGGCAGCTCCTAGACTCTGGAAAAGGCAGGGAAATGAATTCTTCCCAAGAACCTCCAGAAGAAAACACAGCCCTGCCAACACCTTGATTTTAGCGAGACCCGTGTTGGATTCTGACCTACAGAACAGTGAGATAACACATTCGTGCTGCTGAAAGCCACCAAGTTAGAGAAAATGAGTACAGGAGAGATCAGATCAAGACAGTTTGAAAATCTGACCCCTATGTCAGCATGTTCTTCCATCTTACAGCTCCATGGTTAAAGCAGGAGTAGGGTACTTCTTGGTTAGCAAGAACGCCTGAGTAATCTCTAGCTTCTGAGGCCAAAGTCAAAACCTGTTCAAGTCCTTGTTACTTTTATTGATCTATTGGATTGTTTCTTTGTTTTTATACTCACTAAAAAACAGATTGCATGTTAATTCCTTTGAAATTTATTTCTTTGCTTTTCCTCTATCTTAAGATCTATAGTGCAATTTAATTATTAATCAAAAGAACACTCCTTTTATTATAAAGAAATCTACCCAATGGCCAATGGCTATTCTTACCTTAACACTGATGGCTTCAGGTGAACCAAAGAATATAAAACCAAACAATTCACAGACTATTGTTACCATTACTATCACTCTGACAAATATAGACTTGGGCATTTTCCAATTTATTGTCACTATTGCTAAAATGGAGTGCATTTTCCATTATAAACATGGTAGGAAAATCGTTTGGTCTGAGGCCTGTATGAAAATAAGGTACAAAGTAGTAACTCAAGTTAATTTTCAGTAGATAGGTCCTTATATCACAGACTTGTCTGGATGGAACAAAACCATGTTCTCTGACTCCCTTGGTTAATCAAATCAGGTTGACATTATCTCATCTTTGAAGATCATCTTCTAACCTTTATATTAGGCATCTAGGACAGAGAACACACTTATATTTTGTGCTTGTATTTTATTATTTCTATCCGCACTACCAGTTTCCAGCTCTTCTATTTCATCTTCTCTTTTACCCACTCTCTTTCCATTTCATCATAGCCTACCATTGCTCCAGAAAGATTGTCTCACCTTTATTCCTTGCTGCCAAAGTACAAATGATCAAAATTAAATATATAAAGAACATACCTGTGATGAAGGTTTAGATCATTCATTTAGCACCGTGAAAGGTAGGTTTACCATGAAGCAAATGAAATTCAAGCTTCACAGCCCCCTCGTGGAGGGTTCCTCTCCTGCGTGGGCTCCTTCTAATGCCCTGGGAAGGACCCTGACACTTTCACACAGTTGTAGATTTTGTGAAGTTTGCAAAAGTAAAATACTTTCACTGCAATCAGTCAAAGCCATTCTCTTTCTGCTTTGAATTCCCGTCTATCACACGCAGTCAGGTGCTGTTACTGTGGACAAGAGCATTTTGGCAAGCTGCTTAAGGGGAAGTTGAGTTGGGAGCACACTAAATTTTGGTTTAGTGGGATATATTTATGAATACCACAGTCACTTCCTTTATAGTTAAGCTATTACTGGCTGACCTGGTATACAAATGGCTTCTGGATACTCTTCCTGCCCTTAAGCCAACTTACCAGGCATGGTGACTTGAAGGACCAGGGTCAGAGGTCATGTCAGGATAAGAATGTGTCCCACACCTAGTACTGGAAATACGTGGGTAATGGAGAAAAACAAGGTTTGCAATAATCAGAGTGAGAAGCAATTCTGTAGAAAATCCCTCCAAGCATCAGATGTGTAAAAATTATAAGCAGAGGATTCAGTTACCATGACTGCGTCATCAAGGCAGAAATCCTCTCCTGTCAGGAATATGCTTGATGACATATTATATATAAACTCCAAATACGTTTTTATGAGAGTCATCTGAAAGAGACTTTCTTAGAATTCCTGTGTTTCTGGCTCACAATCCTGTAGCAGTGAGCACATCTATGTGTGATGTTGCATGTTTTGTGCATCCCATCTATCAATAATTAAACACAAATTCTGACCAACCATGCTAGCATAAGACAGTTAGTTTTCTTTTCTCTCTCTTTGAAAGCCATATGAAGAGGTGATCAAAGAATATGCAGCAAAAATAAGTAGGAAAAAAGCATTAAAAAGGAACGTGAGATCATTAAAAAACAAGAATGTTATAAATTTCTAGATTTAGGAGTATTTGTATGGTTCATTATTTAATAATTTCTATTAATTGTAACTTGTTTTAACTTCTTTTTATTCTAAATAAATATTTACTTTTGTACTTAATTCTGTATTTGTACTTTTATACTCTTAGAGAAGATTAAATAAATTTCAAGCCCCATAAAACCTAGATCCATGCCTACATCCAATTCTAGTTGTTGATTACCCAAATTTGGCCATCTGTGGCGGAGACCTTTATTGTTCATTGAAGGCCTTTGGTTTACTTTGTTATCTTTTATGTCTAAACCCACTGGGAAAATAAGAGAAAACAAACTAATAAAACATTGTGATACTTCTAAGAGTGAGGTTTACATCCTGAGCACAAATGTCAAATAAACATTAATTAGCACTAAGTCCTTTTCTCATCTCTGCTTTCAGAGGAACCCAAAGTAAGAAATATACTTGTATTGGTCTGCTGATGCTGCCCTGACGAAGTACCACAGGCCAGGGCTTAAACAACAGAGAGTTACTGTCTCATAGGTTGGAAGTCTGACACAATGCGTGGGCAGCGCTGGTTCCTTCTGAGCGTTTTGAGGGAGACTCTGTTCACGCCCGTCTCCCAGCTTCTGGTGGTTTGCTGTCAATCACTGGTGTTTCTCGGCTTATAGTTGCATAGCCTCGATCTCCACCTTCATCTTCACCTGGCATTCTCCCTGTGTGTGTCTCTGTGTCCAAATGTCCCCTTTTTATAAGGACACCAGTTATGCTGGATTAGGGCCCACCCTAATGACCTCAGCTTAACTAATTACATCTATAAAACCCCTACTCCCAAATAAGGTCACATTCTGATGCGGGGGGGAAGGGTAGGACTCTAACATATCTTCCTTGGGGGACACAGTTCAACTCATAACAATGCCTTAATTTTTTTGTACTTTTCTTCATTATAAAAACAAGCAACAATAATACACAAAGTTGATGATAATGCAATAAAGTGGTCATTCCTATATGTTGCTATTGGGAATGTTAATTAGAACATTAGAAACATAGACTTTAAGGGGGCTGGCCCCGTGACCGAGTGGTGAAGTTCGCGCCCTCCGCTTCGGCAGCCCAGGGTTTCGCTGGTGCGGATCCCGGGCGTGGACATGGTACCACTTGTCAGGCCATGGTGAGGCAGCATCCCACATGCCACAACCAGAGGCACTCACAACTAGAATATACAACTATGTCCTGGGGGGCTTTGGAGAGAAGGGAAAAAAAAGAAGATTGGCGACCGTTGTTAGCTCAGGTGCCAATCTTTAAAAAAAAAGAAACATAGACTTTAAGTTCATACTAGAATGTAAACTCCGTAAGGTCGGGGACATTGTCTGTCTTCCTCTCCGCTGTAACTTCAGCTGCGAAAATAGAGCTTAGCACCACTATAGGCACTTGACACATGTTGTTTTAAATGAATGTGTGATCTTGAAATGCCTATACTAAATGGTTAGGGTTTGGTAACGGTTAGAACACCAGGCAGGAGGGTTGCTAAAGCCAGAATCTTGACTAAATAGATGGAAAGGGTCCACCCAGTCTGAAAACCTGTCCAAAAGAATAACTTAGGTCTTCATAAAAATAATAGAACTTGTTGAATATGACGAATTCATACAATGGAACAAAAACTGTAATTATACTTAATTTAACTGTGTAGAAAACATACGTGTATTATATATTCAGTAAACCACAAATAAGATTTTCAGTTCCTTCTCCACTAAGGAATTGGTAAAAATTCTTAACCTTTCAAATTTCATTTAAAATTTCAAGTCTCATAGAAACCCAGAGGAGGACTGTCTGATCCTCGAGTTGGGTTATGTTCTCCTGTCAGTTATTCTCACAGATTTCAAAACTTCTTTTTTGTTAGCACTTAGCACATTTGAACTTAAGTAATAATTTGCGCTATTGTTTCAATCCTAGCTTTGCTAATACCATCTGTCCTGTGAAACAGATCATCTTATCTTTTCACTAAGGTAACCCCTAGCCGTTGCTTAGTGCCTGGCATGCATTTGCTGTTCAATAAATATTTGATGAATCCACTAATAACTTAAGGGAAGAGTGAACAAGTACATAAATGAACATGCATGGAAATGTGGCTGAGTCGTCTCTGGTCTGCTGTGGATTCCTTGACTTTGCACTTCATCTGAGTTCTCATGCTCTTCTTCATCTTCTTTTCCTATGCCATTATTTGTAGAAGTGTCTTTATTTTATGGTGGCCCTTATTTTTTAATTTTATTATTTTTGAGGAAGATTAGCCCTGAGCTAACATCCACCGCCAATCCTCCTCTTTTTTGCAGAGGAAGATAGGCCCTGAGCTAACGTGTGTGCCCATCTTCCTCCACTTTATATGTGGGACGCCTGCCACAGCATGGCTTGACAAGTTGTGTGCAGGTCCATACCTGGGATCTGAACCGGTGAACCCTGGGCTGACGAAGTGAAAAGGGAAAACTTAACCGCTGCACCACTGGGCAGGCCCCTATGGTCGTCCCTATTTCTTTACAGAAAGTCTGTCTTTGCTTTGAGTTTGCTCAAAATAATAGTCTTTATCAACTTTACTGCAAAGGAGACTTTATTTTCCTTCAGTAAGCTCTGCAAAGATGCCTACTGCTGCTTAGTTACAACCAGAGAAAGCTCCCTTTCTATTTGCACGACCTTGGAGCTTTCTGATCCTTTAATCCGGGTTCTCCGTGTTCCCTGGCCAGCGGTCTCTATGTCGTACCCACATTCTGTGTACGGAAGCTAAACTCCTCTTTTTGGTGGACAGAGTAACTTACTGATTGGGGTCAGAGCTACAAAAAGATCCCCACTGGCAGAAATATGCACACACTGAAACTTCCTTTGTAACATTAAGAACTATTTCTGCCTGTAACAGGAAGGCTGTTTTCTAATTTAACCATTTCAGGTCCACTGTATCTGCAAAACTTTTATACTATTTCTGTTTGGAGGCTATTACAAATAATCATGTGTTTATTTTTGTGAAAAGCTTTCTCCATATAAGGATTATTTCTTTCAAATAGTCTTCAAGTGGAGACGCTGGGTCATCCATTGACTGTGGACCTTTTTTTTAAAGATCTTGATACAAATTCAGATTTCTTGTCTAAATGTATACCATCAGAACAAAAGAGGGTCCTCCTTACTGAACTCTTCCCAAGAGGATATTATGATTTTTGAAAACTAATCTTTAGTAATGGTGTTGGTAAAAAATGATAGCAATTTGTTGTATTATTTTTCTGATTATTATTGAGGGTCAACATGCTTGCATATGAGTTGACTAGCTGGATTTTCTCTTTTGGGTAGTCATCTCTTCTGTGAATATTCTAATGACCAGGTGTCATTGGGGCCCTACTGCTTTTCTTATCAGTTTGCATGAGCTCGTTATGTACAAAATATGTTAACTTTGACATTTCATTGAAAACATTTTCCCATTTTAATAGTTACCTCATAGTCTTTGTGCATAGAATCTTTCATTTTTATAGATTCAGATCTGTTGATCTTTTGCTTTATACTTTCTTCTCTTATTTCTAAGCTTAGGAAATCTTTCCCCCATGGACATTTGTAAATGAACGTCTGTATTTTCTTTAAGTGTTTCTATTGTTATAATTTTAAATATTTAACTTTTTAATCAATTGGAATTTACTTTAGTGTGTGGAATAAAGTGAGAAATCAATTTAGTTTTCATATTTCTAGATACTCGTCCCAATACCATTTATTGAATAATTCGTCCCCGCCCAATAATTTAATAGGCTTCCTTATTTTGTGATAGATTCTTATATAAAATAGGCTAAATTTATGAGTATCAAAAGCAACATTTCTTAGACAAATTTTTCTCAGCATGTGCTACATTTTATTAACTTGTGACGAGGGCACCAGCAAGGTGACTGAAACAAGTGTGCCTGTGTAAAAATGGCAGCAGACAGAGCGCTTACGTAAGCAAACTGGTTTTTTTAAGTAAGAAAGATTTCATTTTCATTTTACAAGGTCATAAAAACATCATGTCCATATCAGCTGTTACAAAAGAAGTATGGGGCAGGATGGTTCATTATCCTAAGTGCTAGCATTAAGCTTTTCTGGTATGTTTTAGAATGATTTTCTTTTTTTTTATGGAACACATCCTGTTAACTCTTTTTATTTTTAAAGATTAGCAACTGCGCTAACTTCTGTTGCCGATCTTTCTTCTTCTTCTTCTCCCCAAAGCCCCCCAGTACATAGTTGTAACTCTAGTTGTGAGTGCCTCTGGCTGTGCTATGTGGGATGCCGCCTCAACATGGCCTGATGAGCGGGGCCATGTCCGCGCCCAGGATCCACACCAGCGAAACCCTGGGCCGCTGAAGCGGAGCTCACAAATTTAACCACTCAGCCACAGGGCAGCCCCCTAGAATGTTTTTTTGGTTAGTACATCACTGATATTTTGGTGAGAGTTATAGTAAACCACTTCTTTGGCTTCTGACTCCAACCTCTCCCGGGTTCTCTCCTATTTCAGTAGCCGCCTTCTTTCAATCTCCTCTGCTAGATCTTCCTGTCCCAAACTCTAAATGTGGGCGAGCCCTAGGCATCTCTAGGTCTCCAGAGATGACCTCAGCCAACTGGCTGGCTTTACATTCCATCTGCCCGCTGATGGCTCGAGAAGTTGAGTTTTAGACCCATAGCAACTGCCTTCTCAACATCTCCACTTGGAGTCTGATAGAGATTTCAAACTAAGCATGTTCAAAACACAGCCTAGATTTCAATCCCACGACTCCTGCTCCTCTCCCAGTCTTCCGTATCTCAGTAATTAACACTGTGATCCAATCCGTTGCTTCCAGGCAAAAAACTAGGGGCCGACCTTGATTCCTCCCTTTCTTTCATCCCTCTTACACAACCCATCAGCAAATCTTTTATGCATATCTCCAAAATATGTCTGGAATCCACTTCTGAGTCCTCTACCCCTACCACCCTAGTACAAGTCTATTTTTTCCAGTCTGACTTACTGAAATAGCCTCCTAATGCTCTCACTATTTCCCCCTCACTTCTACCTTGTCTGTTCTCAGCATGGAGACAAGACAAATCTTTTAAAAACGTAATCAGGTCACATCCTCACCTGATCAAAATCTTCCATCAGACTTAGGACAAAACTCAAAGTCCTCATGTGGTCTACAAGGCCCTATATGACATGTCCCGCATTACCTTTCTCCCCGTCTCCTACCAGTCCACTTCACTCACTCTGCTTCAGCAACGCCAGATTATTCATTGTTCCTGGAAGGCATCAAGCATGTTTCCATGCCTAGGTCTTTTCATTTGCTGTTCCCTCTGCAAGAAACTCTGTTCCTCCAGACAGCCACATGGCTCTCTGTTACACCTTCAAATATCTGTTCAAATGCTACTTCCTCAGAAGCCTTTCCTGACCACTCTATTCTACATAGCATCCCCCTCCTTTCATTCTCTAGCTCCTAACCCTGTTTTATTTTATTCAATGAAAATATCTGACATTATATTATAGTAAGGTTTTATTTGTTTGGTGTATCAACTTCATAAGAATCTAAAGAACATGCGAGCAGAGTCTTTGTGGTATTCACTGCCCATATAGTTACCCCAGTACCTAGAATTTTGCTAGGCATATAGTAGGTGCTCAGTAAATACTTGTTGAATGTCTTGAGTAAACCTATGCTATTTTGAAAATATTTAAATACTTATAACATATTTCTTTCTGCTCAGGACCACAGTGTATTTTTCCATTTTCTTAAACTTTCATAAGTATATCTCAATAAAATTTTGCTCTGTTTTTGAATAGATGAAAGAGATTATGCATTAAAGCTACTTCTAAGTTATTTTAAATTTTTTGTTGTTCCTATGTATGGGCTCTCTGTATTCATTTTTTCTCACAACTATCTCAAATCTTTTTTAGACCATTTCAAAGCTTTTAAAATCTTTATAAACCATTTCAAATGTTTATATATATTTATAAATTTATATTTGTTATATATATATTTATTACATATTTATATTAAAAGGTTTCTAGCTGATTATTTCAATTATATTGGAATGCTCTTCATTTCTCTTTCTCTTACATTCATCCCCTTGTGTTTAATAAGTTTTTAAATTATATCTTTGGACTTAATAGTTGTATAATGACATCATCCCCCAAAAATATCATCTTATCTCTTTATTATTAATAATACACCTTTCATTTTGTATCGTGTCTTATTGCATTGGTCATAACTTTCAGAATATTAATAATATTCCTTCTTTTGTACATATTTTTAATGGGGATATAACCAATGTTATACTATCAAATATAATGCTAGTTGTTGGTTTTAATTTTATACTTTTTCTTATATTAAGGAAATATTTTTTCTCTTTTTACTCTTAAAATAATATTATTAGGGATTGATGTTGAATCTTATCAAATAAATTTTAAGCATCTATAGAAGCAGTTATATTTTTTTTGTATTTGATGCATTACAATAGCTCTCCTATTGTTTAATGATTCCTACTTCTCTAAAATAAATTAGCTGACTATGGTGGATTATTCCTTCTATGCTGCATAATGCTGCTTGGTAATATTTGTTTTGCAAAGTCATGGTCATTTTATGTCTCTCGACATGTATTGGTGGATATTTTAATTCAGGCTCTTCTTGCTGCTCTCCCTTCCCTTTCCTGTCTACCTGCCCTTTCACTGTTACTACCATCCCTTGTGATTATGGCCCATAGATAACGGAGAGGAAGCCATTACTTCTGCTTCAGTCTTGCCTCAAAAATGAAAACAGCCCTGTCATCTTCTTAGTGAGTGAAAAGGACCAAGTGGTGACTCTCTGTGGAGGAGGGTTCCCACCAAGCTGGGTTAGCAGGACATCGCCTTCTCTTATGGCTGACAGCCCGTCGAGCCCCCTTTCGACATTCGCTGATGGGAACTTCGGTTTGTTGAGAGCCTTTTCTTCCGTCAGGCACCTTACATGGTTTATCTCATTCAGACTTCACACTAACCCTAGGAACTGGATATTAATATTCCCATTCTACAGACGGGGGAACTAAAGCAGAGAAGGATTAAATAATTTGAACCAGCTCAAACAGCTGGTGAGTGGCAGAGCTGGAATTTAAATAGGGCTTTCTGTTCCAAAGTCCACTCTCTTTCCAGACAGCGGCAAGGCTCACAAGGCAGCCGAGCTCTGAGGAAGCGACAGCTCAGTAAAGGGGATAAGGTGTTGCCACAGATCACCAGCCTACAAGACAGGATATAATGGCTGCTGTAAGTGTCAAGTACAAAGTTTTTCATCGTGTTTCAGAGTCTCTTGGAGAGCTCTGGAGAGCCTTTAGAAAGGAGGTGGCATAGAATGGGGAGGAGGACCTTCTAGGCAGAGAGAGCAGTAAGCGTGAAGGCACATAATCAGGAAAGCACAGGTCATGATTACAAAAGAAAGAGCGATGCTGTTTGGTGGGTGGATTGTGTTCATGCCACTGTATAATCGAAGACGAGGCTGGAAACAGATTAGGTTAATATTGTGGAACCTAAAAGATAGATGAAGGGGTTTGTTTTGAAAGGGTAGGCAGCAGGAAGCATTGTAGTTATTCAAACCAGGGAGTAGCAAAGTCAGATTAGCATGGATCAAAGACGGTAAGGATGGGAGAATGAGACCACTGTGAGTGGATCTAAGCAATATAGGCAAGAAATAAAGGAAGCCTGGTATGAAGAGCGGCAGTAGAAAGGGAAATCTGGGATCTGACTTAGGATCAGATACAGGGGTGTATTTGTTAAGTCTGTGCGGATAGGATGCTGGGAGCACAGGGAGTGGCAAAATCAAAGATGCCTTCAGGTCACCGGGAGCCTGAGACCCTGGAAGAAGGTTTGTGCCACCACCAGATGGAGCGTATCGGAGGCAAGGCTGGCTGGTGGGTGACGGGCTGCTAGAGCACCCAGATGGAAGGTGGCTGTTTCTAGAAAGTTAGATTTGTAGTTATCTGTCTAAAAATGATAACTGACATTGTTGGAGGTCACTAATGTCTTTTAAGAGAACGGTTTTGAAACCAAGGATGAAGAGGTAAAAATCTTCCCTGGGCTAGAAGAAGAAAAAGAAAAAACTTTGAGATGAGCTTTGCTAAGTGCAGCTGTGCATACTCAGCATAATCAACTGTTGTTCAAAACTAAGCGGGGCTTTCTGTCCCTCTCTAGTAAATGAGTGAGCTGTGTTTCCCAGAATGTCAAGGTCCAGACATTAAGATTCATCCTCACAAGTTCAAACACAGGCTGAAGATGAAAACTAACAGAAAAGTCTAAACAGGCAAGGGAAGAGAAATTCAGTCTTCAAGGCCAAAGACAGGTTGGTGGAAGGTGCCAACCAGCAAGGCCACATGCTCCCCCTCCCCTACCTAAAACCCCAGAAAAAAACCCTTACGTTTTTCACTTCAAGGTGGTGGATCTATGTTCAAACTCCCATCTCCTCATCTGGCTGCCTTTTGATAATAAACCTTTTTCCTTGCCACAAGTTTGGCATTTCCAGTTTTTGGTCCTCCTGAGCGACAGATAAATGAATGTGTGTTTGTGTTTGGTAACAGTCTTAGGAAAGGTCGCAGAGCTGAAGTCAAGCAGAGACTCTCAAACCTAGTTACACATCAAAGTCACCTATAGATCTTAAGAAAAAACCCACACACAGAGCACAAAAACCAGAATTGAAATAGCTGAAAAAGCTCCACCCCCACATCTGTTGACTCAGAATCCCCAGAGGTATTTCCCAGACCCTGCATGATTTAGTGGTTCCACAGGCAATTCTGTTGGATGGCCAGAGCTAAGAACCCCTGGGCAAGGGGTAGAAGTTTGCTGGGAGAAGAAAAGGAAGAGTGATACAGCTCTCCTTCCTAACCTGGAAGAGAGAGGCACCATCTGGGTTTCTCTTTAAGTTTCCTCTTCCACATCCCTCAAGCATCTCTTCCATGTTGCAGATTCTGTCACTATCTAGTTAACACTGTAACTGAGAACCTTCTAGTTACATTAGCAGGCATTCACCCCTCTTATCCTTGAATGTTAAAGAATCAGAGCATGTGAGAGCTGAACAGGAACAGGTGTTTTAATCCAGGGTTTGCAAACTTCCTTTAGCATGGGAACTCTTTCAGAAAATGAAATCTATGAAACCCCAATGTGTGAAGAGAGACAAGCAGCACTATTTGGAGAGAGCCATAGCCTGGAACCCACTGACTTTCCCACTCCCCAAGCAGGGACTTTGAGAGCTCTTCCAGATCAAGATCTCCATCCCACAGGTTCAGTCTAATGCCTCCCTTTCACATCAGGAAGCTAAGGGTTTGAGTAGTGAAGTCGGTGATCTAAGGTGGTGGGTTAGTTAGGGTAGATCTGCTAAGTCCTTCCACAGCTCTCCCACCTTCACAAGGTGTTGCCTCTCCCTCTACCAGTCTAACCGTGTCCCAAAAATCCACTTTCCATTCCAACAGAAAAAGGCATGCAGGGCATCTGATTACCCACAGCAGCTTCGGTACAAGGTTAAGTGAGGGAAGAGGCTGCAAGTCCTGACAGTCCTGAATTACGTGGTTTATCTACAGGGATTTCATTTGTCTGTGCTGCTCCAGTTCAGCGCTCTCTGGTAATTCTGAGTGGCCTGTAAAATCATTATCTGGCCAACTCAGGGAGATAAAGAGCCTTGTTAGTTTTAAAAGGAAAGTTTCAGTGATAGAAATTTTATCAGCAGGATGGGCATGGACAATCTTTTTTCTTATACGTATCTGAGGAAAAATAATGAGACCTAAGTAATTATAATTGAAAATGAGAATTATTGTGTTTTTTGCACATTTGTCAAAAGAGGCTACTTTGAGGCACATTTGGCATTTAAGGTACTTTTGGCATGTAATATACTTCCTAATTATCCCAAAGCCATCTTCTGGCTGCAGCTCAGCTCCTTGGGAATGTTTGTCACAATGGAAGGAGCCATAACTTCTAAAAAGGCTAAGGTACATTTCTGACCTAAAGAGAGTTAATTTGGACTCCTGTATCCTTCCAGATTTCTTCGGGGACTTGAAGGAGTCTTCCAAACAATTGCATCAAGGAGATTTAGCTGCTCCACTCATTCATATTATTTATTTGTTCGGTGTGCCTTTGCTGAGTTGAGTTGCTAATATTTAGTTGTATAATTATGGCTTTAGATCGGATCATAAAAAGCCAGTCCATTTCTCTGCGACTGTGCAGCAACATTCAATCACGGAAGACTGAATTCATCTTTTTTTTTTTTTTTTAAAGATTTTATTTTTTCCTTTTTCTCCCCAAAGCCCCCTGGTACATAGTTGTGTATTCTTCTTTGTGGGTTCTTCTAGTTGTGGCATGTGGGATGCTGCCTCAGCGTGGTTTGATGAGCAGCGCCATGTCCGCGCCCAGGATTCGAACCGACGAAACACTGGGCCGCCTGCAGCGGAGCGCGCGAACTTAACCACTCGGCCACGGGGCCAGCCCCGTGAATTCATCTTTTTAAGGCGACTCGGAGCACGATTTTCCTTTTCTTAATGCCAGGTGATTCTGCAGGCTACTATTTAGCTCACAATTTCCTGTTCAAGTCTCAAAAAGAGAGTGGTTGTTATCTCTAAATTATCTCCCAGGACCCTGAAAGAATATATACATTTCTTTCATTTCTGGCATGACTGCAAATTTTTCTTCATTGATACTGTCAGGAAGGGCCTGGTCTTTGTGTCCATGGGGGAGACTGTGCTCTGACTACATCCATCTTTAATTTATGGTAAGTCAGCAACAAAACTGCCAAAACTTTTCCCCAGCTGTGGCAACCTCATCTCGATGACTAAAACTCACAGGCACCCTACTTTGTATGGCCACCCATCTTCCAGGTGCTTATCTTATCACCTAGTTGTGTTTCAGAGCCCAACTCAAATTCATTCACATAGTAGTGCTAAAAAATAAAATTGGAACGTCAATAAATGAATAATTCAGCTAACTCATTCAGTCTTTAATATCTGAAAAATTCATGCTGTTTACATTTTCTCCCTGAATCTCCCTCCGTCTTTGTTTGATTTATATCAGCAGCCAAAGCAGCTGTGGATGGAAATGCATATGTATTAATTTCCAGATCCAAGCCTTCGCTCCTCCTCCTCCCTGTCCCCTCTGCCTTTGGCTACTCTTCATCCTCCTCCAACTTCTAGGACCTCAAAGACTGTGGCTGGTCACTTAGCCCTATTCGTTGAGAATAAGCTCACCCCCTGATAGGCATATTGTCCCCGTGGCTGTGGTTAAAGATATATGATCATGACAATGACAATACGCTGTGGATTTACAAAGACTTCCCCATGTGCAAAGCACACACACCCTCATTCTCCCCGTAGATGACAAGCCTTGAGTCCACACAGTGTAACTTCCCCCTACCAGGAGACTCTGAAGAATGTGCTGAGTATTTCCCAAAATACCCTGGTGAAGAGCGTCACTGGCAGGTGTTAAAAATTCAGATTCCTGGACCCCACATAGACCTACTAAATACAGACATCTAGGGAAAGAACTGGGAATCTGTGTTTATGTTCTTCTCACCAGACAAAGCTAAAAAACACCACTCTAGAAAGACTTCTATTGTTCTCAATGGCTCAATGCCAGCATCGTGGGAAGACCCGAGGACCAAAGTGCTGGGCACTCATAGTACCAGAGTTATATCGATAGCAGGGTGCAAGGGAGGCTGGGTGCCAGAGATTCCACCCAGACTACGTTGTTAGTCCTAGAGAGGTGCTCCAGATGGTGGTGAGTCCTGAGCGACTGAGAAGTTAAGAGGAAGGGACAAGCTTCTCTCAGTGGCAGCATTGGAGCCCCTCTTAATTGTCTTGGCCCAGACCTAGTGTTGTTTCTGACCTAGGTTGCAGTTTGGATGTGTTCTCCCTCCCGTGGCAGTTGCCTGGTCCATTAGTGTAACAGTCTAAAGAGTTGTTCCTCTGCTTCACAGAGAATCTTCCATACTTTAGACAGTCTCGGAGAGAAGGTGGTGATGGACCAGCAGGAGCAGAGGGGTAGGTGGAAGAGGAGGCTACAGGAGCTGCGACTTGAAAACATGCACATTTCTGGGGTTATAGTAAGGTAGTAAGGTGCTAGGGTTCAACACAGAGCACTTTGGTTAATCCTACTTCGTCATCCTGAGAGATAAGAGTTCTTGTTCTGTGCCTCAAATTTTAGTTTCCCATGGAGAAATTAGGTATTAGTAGAGCAAATTTGAAGGTAAAACTTTAGATTTCCAACAATCTCATGCCATTTTTACTTTTAGAGGATAAACGATCATTGAATTGAAATAAAACAAAAGTTAGCTTTTAGTTTTAAATCATTACTGTGTATTTTAAGCCTAGTAACTTAATTATGTCACTCTGGAATTGATGAATTTGAAGAAACATGGAAAATTACATTGGCTATGGCTGTGAATCTAGCAATGTGAAGATGCTGGATTATGTATGTTAATTTGATTCATATGCAAGTCAAAACATGCATATTTTTAATCAGCAGATGGTTTAATATGCTTTCTCCACTTGCAAAAAATGAAAAGTTCTGTGAGCTATTTTTTGCCTTGTCATTCATTCTGTCAACAGAATTTATTGTGAACCCAGTGAATGTGGTGCATTTGGGTACAAGGCAGAGTTACAAACACAGAAGAAAATATGTCCCTTTTTCAGGAGAAGATAGGATAAATGTGAACACAGATTTTTCTTACTTTATGCTTTGAGGAATGTTTCTCTAAGATTGCATGCGTCATTTGATTTTTGTGACTAGAATGTATTTCATGTATATTAGAATTTCAGAGCTGCTTTGTAACTATTTTTGTTTGACTTTCCATCACCATTTTTTACTGAAGTTATCAATTAATTAATTCACTTATTCAGTCAATAATATTATGCACCCAGCATGTGTGGAATGCTTGCAAGCCAAAACAGATCAAGAAAATCTGATCTCTGCCCTCAAGGAGTGTACAGTCTAATAGAAAAGGTGGCTAAACCATTGAAATGAAAGCTCAGGTCATCAGCTCAGAAGGTAGCTATGCTCTCGCCACATCCCCAACTGCCGCAGAGGAGTCAGATTCTCCTAGGAGGCTTGAGAGGGTCCCCAGCTCCTCCAGGAGGAGCGAAATGCAGGTGGCTGGCCTCTTGTGTGCAATTGTGCACTAGAGAGAGACACCAGCTTCCTTGTACCTCCTCCCAGGGAGTTTCTGCTCTCAACGGCCTTTGTTGGGTTGTTCCTGATCAATCTGCAAACAATTAAGTTGACTAGGAAAGCTCCTTGTCTAAAGGAACGCTTGGAGAAAACTCTCTGTACAATAGGTTCTCTTACCTGCAATCACCGCTTCATTTAGTTTACAATCCTGTTAGATTTCCTAAAGTGAGGACACATGCAACTCACAGCCTTAGAGTGCATATATTGGAGATTTAATTTTTATCATATTCAGACTTGCGAGAGCAACTTACTTTTATATGTTGAACTATTCCTTAGTTTATTATTTTAAGTGTAGACATTTTTATTGTGCTAAAATATACATCACATAAAATTTACCATTGTAACCATTTTTAAGTGTACAGTTTAGTGGTATTAAGTATTTGCAATGTTGTGCAACCATCACTACTATCCATTCTGGAACTTTTTCATCATCCCAAAAGAAGCTGTGTGCCTAGTAAACAATAACTCCCCATTCCCTCTTTCCTCAGTCCCTGGTAACCTCTACAGTACTTTCTGTCTCCATGAATTTGCCCTAGGTCCTTCATATAAGTGGAATCATACAATACCCGTCCTTTTGTGCCTGTCTTATTTCACTTAGCATAATGTTTTTAAGATTCATCCATGTTTTAGCATGTATCAAAACTTCATCCCTCTTTTCTCTAAAAAAAAAAAAAACTTCATCCCTCTTTAAGGCTGAATAATATTCCATAGTCTGTATATACCATATTTTGTTTATCTATTCACATGTTGATGGACACTTGGCTGTTGTGCTGCTGTGTGTGTTGGCATACAAGAATCTGTTTGGGGGGCTGGCCCCGTGGCCGAATGGTTAAGTTTGCGCGCTCCGCTGCAGGCGGCCCAGTGTTTCGTTGGTTCGAATCCTGGGTGCGGACATGGCACTGCTCATCGAACCACGCTGAGGCAGCATCCCACATGCCACAACTAGAAGGACCCACAACGAAGAAGATACAACTATGTACCGGGGGGCTTTGGGGAGAAAAAGGAAAAAATAAAATCTTTAAAAAAAAAAAATAATAAAAAAAAAATAAAAAAAAAAAAAAAGAATCTGTTTGGGTCTCTGCTTTTGATTCTGTTGGGTATATGTAGTCTCTAGGAATAGAATTGCTGAATCATGTGCTAACGCTGTTTAACTTTTTGAGGAACTGCTGAACTATTTTCCACAATGTCTGTACCACTGTGGTTAAGTGTAAAATTTAAAACTTATTCTTTCAGAATCATGGACTCATTCAAATAAATGATTCAGATATAAGATGTTCAGTCTTGATCAATGTAACTAGTTTTTGTTCCTAGTCATTGTACTTAATGCTACTACTATAGAAAAGAAAAAGAAAGAAAGGAAGAGAAGAAAAGAAAAATAGAACTGGAAGGGGCTTTTTTTGTGGTTCTGTATGCACATTGTAATTTGATGGGACTGCAGAGCTTAATCCATCCTTTTTTCTTTTCTTTTTTTTTTTTTGGGAGTAACATTGTCACTGAGCTAACATCTGTGTGAATCTTCCTCTATTTTGCCTGTGGGACACTGCCACAGCATGGCTTAATGAGTGGTGTGTAGGTCTGCGCTGGAGAGCTGAATCTGTGAACCCCGGGGCCGTGAAAGCAGAGTGCACAAACTTCGCCACTATACCACTGGGCCGCCCCACTGATCCATTCTGACCTGTGTCCTTACCCCTCTGCGTCTATCTCTTCTAGTTGCACTCCTAGGGCAGGAACTGTGAACACAGGTGCTTTAACAGGAGATGTGTTCAATAAATATTTGTTGTTGAATCAGTTGACGGTGCATAATAAAACCTAAGCAGATATCTGACAGATCTGCTAATATCTATTCCCTGTTTCTGAACATTAAGATCAATGCTCTACCAATTATAGCTCCACTGGAAAGGGATATATCACAGAAGCAAAGTTTTTTAGAAGGTAAAAGAAACCAAATGGTGAAAGAGGGAATTACTGGATATGACCAGCATGCCTAGAGTTAAATGGGATGGGTTACATAAGGGGCTGAATTATGCTTAACTGCAAAATAATTTGCCGTGGTGACACATGGAGGAAGGTAGAGTTTGTGGGGTGGGAATGGCATTTTGAGGTTGGAGGTAGGAGTGAGTTAGGAATGTAAGGGAGCATGCAAGCATGTTTGTCTTATAAGAATGGAAACAAAGAGTGATACGTGGTAGAAGAGGAAAACTCTCAAGGGTTACAGATAAGGGGCGGAGAGGTTAGGATCCCGGCTGATAACCACGGCCTGGAAATTGAGATGGCCTTGCTTCTGTTCTCATGGAGGACTTCTCTGCACTATTTCTGGGCACTGGCAAATGGAAGATCTAATAGGTTTAAGTTTGCTCTCTGCAGAATGAGATCAAGCATATAAAAAAATTTATTAATGAAGAAAATATATCAAAATATTGACAATAGCTTTCTTTGGAAATGTTGTCACGGCTGATTCTTTAAAAACATTTTCTGTATTTTCTAAATATTTTATAATGAGAGTATCTTACTTTTGAAATTAGAAAAAAGTTAATAT
Organism: Equus caballus; assembly: GCF_041296265.1. NCBI lineage: Eukaryota > Metazoa > Chordata > Mammalia > Perissodactyla > Equidae > Equus > Equus caballus. The sequence goes on from NC_091686.1 coordinate 46,523,954, forward strand.
TTTTCTCTGAAAAGTACAGTTTTAAAAGTTCATATAGTACTGATTAGGAATTTTTTGGTCTAAGCCATAGAAACAGGCAATGATGAATTTAATCAGAAAGGGAATTCACCGGAAAGAAATAAGATAGCTTATGGGGTCAGAGAGAGAGCAGCAGAACCGGAAGGATCACGACATTCTCAAGGGCGGCCTCAGGCTAGTCCAGGGCTGCAATCCATGACCTCCAGGAGTTTTTGGTCTTTTTCTCCCTCTGCTCAGTATCACGAAGGGAGCTTCTGATGGGCCAAACTCCTGTCACGCTCTGCCCCCTGGGAAGGTGAGGGAAGGGCCTGGCACTCTGACTCACAGGCCTAGCTATTTCCAAAACAGCAGGAAATTGAGGCGCTATTTTCAAAAGACGGCAGAATTAAAAAAAAAAAAGTCAACGCCTGCTCTGTTATATTTTGTAAAAGAATTCTTTTTATTGCACAATTATAATTGATTTTTAAATGTGAAACAACTGTGTTCTACATATACTTGTTCAATCACATTTATGAGACAGATATGCTCTCTTTTTTACTCTCTTCCTGGGGCCCTGAAAGCTGGTCTTCTTTAACGGGTGTGTGTGGCCGTGGGGCAAGGGGGCCATGGCGGGGGCAAGGCACCAACCCTGAGGGATCACTTGCTTCTTAACGAAATATAACATTTTAATTTACTAACCTTTCAACTAAAGAACAGTAAGCACGATATTTAATTCATTAAATATAACAAAAGTACACTTTAATTTTATATTATGATCAGTTGAAAAATGTTTTAAGTTGTCCCCATTTCCTAATGGATTTGAGGTGGGATGGCCTGATGTTTTAATCACAGTTCTTTGATTTGCAAATGTGAGATGCCCACTTCAAGGCAGCTAAAGCCAAAATGGCAGACTGGGAGAGCTCTATCCAAAAATCTCATAAACCTCAAGGACAGCGTCCTCTTGAAGAAATCCAGAAGTAGAAAGCCTGTAGCAGGGCCGGAAGCCTTTCAGAGCACAAAATGCACGACCATTTGTGCAGCCCACGCTCTCAGAGACTCTGTGGCTGTTTCTCTCAGCATTTATGCTTCCTTCCTCTTTCTGCAGAGAGAGAGTGAGAGTTTGGCTTCCTCCTGGAAACATGGGCCCCGGCTCTCCTGAAAACACCGCCTCCATTTCAGCCACACGAAGAGACCCTTCTGTTACTGACTCTCCTCTGGTGAGACAGACTCTCAGGCCACTCGGCCTGGGTCTACACAGGCCTGTCTGCCATGGAGTACACACGTGGCTGGAAAGGGGGAAGCACTTTGCGGCTGAGAAAGTCTGGAGAAAGCAGCGGGTGTGAGCGGGTCACAGTGCTCAAAGTCTCCCCTGAATTGTTTAAGAGAGACAGGAACAGTTGGGGAAGAGAGGAGAGAGGAGAGAAAAGTAGAAAAAGAGTGGTGCTGAGAGAAACGTGGATATTCCGGCGGCGCTTCAAAAAGAGAAAATCAGAGGGTGCGGGGGAACCTCAGGAGAGCGTTAGTCAGGGTACTTTGAGCTGCATGAAACAGAAAACCTCCCACAGAGGCCCACCAGGCAAGCGTCTCCTACGAAAGGAAGTCCTGAGAGCTTAAGTCAGCCATGCAATGATGTCATGCAGGCCTCTGTTCTTCTCATTGTCTCACTCTTCCATCCTTGGTATGGTCTTTATTGTCAGGCTGCAGAGGATCCAGGCATCACAGCCAAACACACTTAAGTCCAAGAGCAACAAGAAACCATCTCTTAGATGTGAGGAAACCCCCAGCAGAGTCTCCTCATGTCTCACTGGCCAGGATGTCACATGCCCATTTCTGAACCAAACATTGGAAGGTCAAGACTCTCCCCCTGGAGTCAGCTGGGCAGGGCAGGTCTTCCCAAAGCATATGGCTGTTAAAAGAGGGGGACACGGGAACATCACTAGGGTTTTGAGAGAAAGGAGGCCACGGGGTGGGTCAGTAACCAGCATGGCCCACCACAGAGAAGGAAAAGAAAAATATAGAGGAGTAGAGAGACAGTGAAAGAGAGAGAGAGGGAGGCAGACAGGTGGGTGAGAAGAGTGAAACAGAGATAGAGACAGACAAGCTCATTAAATCTGGTGTCTTAGGTTAAAACACTGTTGTCATATCTTGCTGTTCAGCTAGGCAACTATTAGAAGAACATGCTTTACCTGTTCTCAGTGCCATTTGAAAGCTGATTAACTTTTCAGTAATTAAACTTATTAACCATTTTTCAATCTCAGAATTATAAAGGAGATGGCCGTAGCAGTCTCCAGCGAGAAAATTACTCTTTCTTGGCTCCTTAAAATAGACCAGAATTTACTGAGTTGTGATGAAATAAATATAACAATTACTTAGTTATTTGTTTGTCTTTATTTATAATTTAGAAAAAAATTGGAAACCAGAAACATGAAAATAAGATCACCCAATATCCCACCATCTAGCAACTGTTATTATTTGGCAAGAATTAACTCCTTTTTTTCATATAACTGCATAAAATTTCACAGAGTGATTTATTTTTCAAAACAGTTATATCATGTATATGGTACAAATTTCAAAAACAAACAAAAGATTGTATTAAAAGATAAAGCAGGTCTCTTTCTCATCCTATCTTTCAGTTCCCAAGCCTGCCCAGGCGCACCCAAACTATTATTACCAATGTCCTTTATTTCTTCCATAGATAGCCTACCATTAACAAGGACACATGCATATATACACATTTTCCACTCTCCTTTGCCAATATGCTTTTTTAAAAACAAAATGGTAGCCTTCTGTGTATACTGTTTTGCATCTTGCTTTTTTCACTTAACAATATTGCTTTGAGATAATTCCATATATAATGCCTTTAGAATTTAACATTATGATGTATTCAGTCATTGACACATACTCCTTATAATCATCATCTTTAGTGGCTGTAAAAAGTTTGAGTAAATGCTTCATCCATTCCTTTAACAAATATTTATCAACTACCTGCCACATTAGCAGTGTGCTAATGATTCTAAGATTAAAAGGAGATGGACCACACCCTTGAAGGAGTCACAGCAGAGTGGAGGAGACAGTAAACAAGTAATTACACGTAGTCTCCAAGTGCTGAAATGGAAGCATGTCGGAGCCACTGATGGAACAAAAGAGGGAGCCTTGAAAACGCTGGTGCAAAGTGTTGAGGATAAGGAAGAGGACTCAGCTCACAGACACAGGGCGAGGTGGGGCTTCATGCAGGGACCAGGAACGACAGGTGCAAAGGCAGGGACACAAGAAGCAACATTGTGGTCCAGGTGGCTACAAGGACTTGGGAGGAGCCCTCGTCTAGGATCTTTAAGTTGTGGCCAAGTCTTCAATATAAATAATGCTGTGATGTACAATTTGCGGTGTATAACTTTTGCCATATTTTGGAGTATTTCTTTGGCTAGATTCCCAGAAGTGGGACTGCTGAGTTAAAATGCAGGAGCATGCTGACCTGTGACATACAGCCAAAATGCTTTCCAAGTGGACGGTATCATTTCATGACACTGGCAATGTAGGAGCAAACCAGTGCTCATTATCTATCTATCTTTATCATTAATTTGTTTTTAAGTATATTTCTTACATTAGTAGTAATGTCTGCTAGTAAGGTTAATTTTCACCATATATTTATTACTATTTGATTTCTTTGTATGTGGCTGGTTTGTTTTCTGTTTATTTTCTATCGAGAGTCTATATTTTACTTTAGCTGTATGAGCCCTACTTATAATATAGACAGACTTTTCACGTTTGCTGTCAATATATATATATATATCTTCTGGTTTAGGTTGCCTTTTAAAACAATGTTTGACACATAGAAGTGAGTTTTAAGATATTACCCAGTCATATCCATTGCTCATTTCCTTCTATTGCTTCAGAGTTGAGAAATACTTCTAGCCAGAGGTTTAACAAATATTCTATTTTCTTCTGGTTTGCTTTATATTTAACTCATAAATCCTCCTAGAACCTACTTTTGACTCATGAAATGAGAATTCAACTAGCCCCCCCCAATCCTCAAATTACCAATGAGTTATCTAAACGTTCACTTCTCTGTTGATTTTTATTTCAAAGACAGATCTTGCTTAGGGATCATAGTCATCAATTGGATTTAATTGCTGGTCCTTTTCTGAACTGAGTCACATCAGCTTAAGACAGACCTCGTTTCACTTATCCAGGAATCTGCAGCAACTGTTCTATTTAAATATAGAGAGAATTACAATGTAGCAGGAACAGGCCCCGGGAAAGCTTTTCAGTGCCTTCCTGTGAATAGGGGATCACCCAGCTGACCTCCCTTGGAAGTCTACCATTCTGGCGGTAATAGGGATGTGGTTTGGGGTAGGTGGAGGACACTTTTGAGGGAGAGAGGGTCATTTAGTTCAAAAGGCTGAAGCCATCGCCAGGCCATGTGGTAGTTCTGTGGTATCGAATGGGTAAGATCTCCTGGTTCTCTCCTCTTTGTGGGTACTCTGGCTCCTACCTGTGACCTCAATCTCTTTCAAGGCCAAGCCTAGCTCAAAGCGTGGTTTAGTGCAAGAAAAAGTAACTTCTTTGTCCCTCCAAAGCTGGACTGTAGGTTGTCAACTAGCTAGTCAGTTTTTGAGCAAAGTGAGAGGTGGTTCCGCAGGGGAACCCTATGCCAAAGGTTCTCCAACTTCAGCCTGCTCAAGTATCAGCTGGGAGTTTAAGACACAGGCAGATTTCTGTGCCCAGTACAAGGTTACAGGGATGGTGCTGGAAAATTTTCGTGATCTCATCTCTCTTTCTAGCTTTTAGAAGCTTTAAAAAAATTCCCATAGACGTTTCCACACAGTTCCGAGCGATTCTTCATTCTCCTTCCACGAAATACTGATAGCTGCTTGCCAGCACCTACGGAAGAGCTCCAGGAGGAGGGCGGAGACGCAACTGACGGGCACGTCTTCTCAGGCAGGGCTCTGAAACGACTTCCAGCCTCGCGCTCTGTCCTTCCCCGGAGGTCTAAAGCTCCATGGTTCACGCTCTGTAAGCCCAATTCGGATTCCTGGATTCCTTCTTGGAGTTAGGAACCAGGCAAGCTCCTTTGGCGTATTCCGTCTCGTGGGCGGGCGCATGTGCCGTCCGGGTTTGCGTTGCTGCAGCAGACCCCAGGGCGAGGATCTGATCCCGGTCAGGACTCCTTTGGGCCATCTCTCCTTCCTCGTCCACGTTCTCGGATGAAGCTCATTTCTCCGGCAGGTGGGGCGGTTGGGTTGGAGGCACAGTGGGATTCGGGAGACTATTCTTTGCAATCCTCTGATTCGCTGCCCCTATTTCCCGCCTCTCTTTTCCTTGCCGGCGGCTGAGAGGGACCAGGGCTCATCGATCCCCGTGCCTCCGCCAAGCTGCTCCCAGGCGGCGTGCCCCCAGGGCGCCCCTCCTCCTTTCCGCCGGCGGTCCTCCGACCTACCCCGCCGCAGCGCTCGGGGGTCGGCGGCGCTCTGGGTCGGGGCGGGGCGAAAGAGAGCGGGAGAGCGGCGGAGGGAGGAGGTGCCGCAGCTACGTGGTGGCCCGGTCGCCCGGGAGCTCCCGAGCCCGTGCGCGCGCGCGCCTCGCCGGGGCTCGGGCGGCGGGCGGCGGGCGGAGCTGCGGGCGGAGCGGGCGGAGGAGCCGCCAGCCGAGCGGGCGGAGCGAGCGGCGGGCGGAGCTAGGGGTGGGAGGACGCGCGCCAGCAGGCGAGCGGGCGGGTGGGTGAGGAGCGAGTCCGCCAGCATCTGCGGCCGCCGCGCTTGCCCGAAGCTCGGAGACGGGCCGACGGACAGATCGCCTGGCGGACGGACGCGGGCGCTCGCCTTGTGCTCGGGGCCAGCTGCGGCGAGGCTCCGGGCTCCCAGCGCGCGGCTGCCCCGCCCGCTCGCGGCCACCCGGCTCCGGCGGCCTCGGCGCGCAAAGGGCTGGAGGCGCGGGAGCCGCTCTCCGCCGGCCGGTCCCCGCGCGGCTCAGCCCGGGCCGCCGCGCTGCGGCGCCCCCGAGCCCCCGCTCCCCGCCGGGCTGCTCCGAGCAACGGTGCTCCCGGGCTCCAAACTCGGGCTGCCGGGGCAAGTGTCTTCATGAACCCAGAGGATGTCCGGGAAGCACTACAAGGGTCCTGAAGTCAGTTGTTGCATCAAATATTTCATATTTGGCTTCAATGTCATATTTTGGGTAAGTTGGAGCGCTTCTGGGATTTCAACTATTGTGGCCGATCGATTCGGGACGATTCCCCCCACGTTGCTCGCTGCCTTTACTTTTCGCAGCCCCTCCGGCGCCTGCCGGAGCAAGAAGAAGCATTTGCCTTCCGCTTTTCCATCTTGCGCGTTGGAAAGAGAAACATTCAATCCTTTCTAGGAATGGGAAAAGGTAAAAAGAAAAACCGAGCCGGAAAAGGGGCACCTAGGCCTTGGGGTGGCTTTTTAAGGGACGAATAGCAGGGATACGGATGAAAGAAAGGGCTCGGCAGTTTGAGAAATAAGCAACCACGCGAATTAGGTTTGCTCCCGGTGGGGTATGGATGTTGGGCAGAGCGTGGTGTCATAATCGGGAAGGCTAATCGGGCAGAGCCGACCCTGAGGTCCACCTTCTAACCACGATCTGATTGGACGAGGGCTTGGCTCCGTGTTGCCGCGGCTGGTCTGTGCCGTGCTCAGCGTGTATCTTCTTGCACCATCTCGGGCTTTGTGTAGGATGCAGATGCAGTGGTATATGGTTCTGTAATGTGCACGTAAATAACGCTTCCTGCAAGCTCTTCCGTTTCTGCTGGAAAGCGCTTCTTTTGCATAATGGACTGGTCAGTGGGCTTGTGGGGTGGAGGATTTGTTTCTATATGTGTATTATTGTCAGGATAATTACAAGTCACTGGCAACATATGTTTCAATGTGTTCGTGCCTCACGTCCTTCTTTTTCTAGGGAGTGACAGAGAGCAGGCTGTTCGGGGGAACCCTTGGAGATATGCAGGGGGGAGGGCGTGCGAGACACGTTTTATTGGGGGTACCGAGAGAGCAGATGCTTGAACGCAAGATTGAAACCACGCTCAGCTGGCACCGCAATGTGCTGGGCGCCTATCGTAATTAGGCTGGGACGCATCTTCTTTTGTTTTGTTTCGATTCTTTTCCTTGATCTCACAAACGTGTTCAGCAACCAGACAAAGAGTTCACTAGGACAGGGGAAAACGTTGGTCCAAAGACCGTGTCCTTTTTCCTGCCAATCCCGTCCCATCCTCTTCCTTACTGGGCACCCCCCCCCCCCCATGGAAAGTAAAGATGGTGGCTGTCAGGAGAGGTACTCCAAGTTCCTGTTCAGTGTAGGTTCAGTGTGAGGTAATAATCCAACGGTGGGATCAATAATAATCCGCAGCAGTCTGAACACAGGGTGTATTTATTTTGATTTTCCTTTAATTTTGGCTATTTGCTGCAAACATATACATCTATGAGAATCGTCGTCAATACAGCTCTTTATATTATTTTTCTTCTACTGCACATGTACCAGCAGGCGATTTCATTTTTATTTTCTGTTTTCTATAGGAGTATTTTGCAAAAGGAAATGGAAGGGATTGGAGACCACTTTCCTTTTTTTTTTTTAAAGATTTTATTTTTCCCTTTTCTCCCCAAAGCCCCCCAGTACACAGTTGTATATTTTTAGTTGTGGGTCCTTCTAGTTGTGGCATGTGGGATGCTGCCTCAACATGGCCTGATGAGCGGTGCCATGTCTGTGCCCAGGACCCTAAGCGGTGAAACCCTGGGCCCCAGAAGCAGAGCACTGGAACTTAACCGCTCGGCCACGGAGCCAGCCCGGGGAGACCACTTTCTGTGTCTGCTTGTCATCTGTCCTCAGGGCTGATAAAGATGAGGGGTCACGTGAATAAATATCATATCCATTCACAGGCAGTATTTTGCCAGTGATTGTACACAATTCCTGTTGGCGGTCACCTGCCCCCCCCCCCCCCCCCCCCCCCCCCGCCCGGCAATTAAACACGGCTACAAATATAGGAAGAAGCAGTTGTGTTCCTTCCCTGTCTCTTTCTTCAGCCCTGCTGGACGTGTTCAAAAGCGGTGGGTACTCACATACCTGAGCGAGGTGTTTTGATTTGATCTGAACTCGAAACTTGGTGACTTCGAGAGTCAGGGATGACCACCTTGGGACTGGACCTTGTTGGGGTGGTGAGTCCAGGTCTCTGGGTTCTACTGGAACCTTCCAAAAGCTGCACATTTCAGCTGCCAAGCAACCAAAAGCACCCGGGGGCTTTCTCTGCAGTTTCATAACAGGAGGCGGAAAAGAAATAAAGGGATTTGGGCCTGTTTCCCTGACAGTTTGGTGTAGTTTTGTAGAACATACAGAGGTAAATTTAGTATTTTTTGTGGATTAGGTTGTAGCAAAACCTCTGGAATGGTGGAATCCTTCAAAGATTTGCAAAGTTCTTGCGTAGAGAGTTCCAGAATAGAGCCACATCTTGTCTGATGGGAAGGACTTCATCTCTGCAGGGCATTTTATGGGAAGCCTGAAGGCAGATGTGGGCTGTGGAACTAAACCAGCTGCCCCAAGCAGAATTGTACATGGGTGCCTTTGTCAGAAGGACCCTTCTCTCACTCTGTTTTCTACACACTCTGTCCCTCCTTTCCATGCCTCAAGCCTTCCGCTCAGATACCCCCTCATACCTTTCATCCTGCCATCTGCCTCAAAATTACCTCATGTTTAAATCTCCCAGTTTGTCAGTACCATGGTCTCTAGAGGTGATCAGCAGGAAGGCAGCCATGATATTTGACCAAGTAATTCTAAGATGTTAGTGACTGAAGAACTAGGGTCAGTGACTTGGCAGCCTGCCTCCATGAAGTTGCACACCTCTGCTGTCTGCCGTGACTGCCAGCGGGAGCTGCTACTCCTAGCTAGTTATGAAGAAGAGGTTGACAACTGAGAGCATGGCTTCCTAATCTTTCATTTTCACGCTGTGAGATAAATGCTAGAACACATTTGAAGTACATTGAAGACATTTGGAGGTAAACTTCTGATAAATAAAACTGAAAATGTGGTAGCAGCAGCACTGAGAGTTTGGTTCTCTTCCTAAGGAGTAGCTTGACTACTTGCTGCTTGGGTCACTGCCCCGGGCCTCTGTTTCTCAGCTGTTAGAATGCAGGACTTAGATGAGTTCGTTTTAGTTCTGAAAAAGAATGAGTCTGTCAAGTTCCGCTATGCTGCAGAAGAAAAATACAAGAGATGGGTACTAATGTATAATGAAAGTAGCGTATATTGGGTTACTTGTTAAATTACAGACTTTTTCTCTTACTGAGACTTGTCTGAATATCAATTTTATTACTTCATTTCTTCCTCAAAGATCCTTTTGTTAAAAAAAAAAAATCTTTCCCTAATTTCTTGGCTTCTTCACTTGTTGATATAGTATGCATTCTTCCCTGTCCCCACTGTGACTCTTGAATGTAGTCCTATGAGTCATTAAATATATCTTTATTATTAGAGTTACAGCTTCGTGTGTAAAATCTGAATCCTTTTATATAACAGTTATAATGATATTCTGAGTAACAGTCAACATCGTGTACAGATTCCTTTCTCATTAGTTATCACGGAGTGGTAGGGAAAACCTCATTTTTCCTATTTTATATTGGAAGAGCTCAAGCCAAAAGGGAATTGATTTTATTGAGGGTGTCACCATACTAGGATGTTTCTTGGAAAACCCTGAGGCTGCTTTGGCGTGGAGGAGGGAAGAGAAAGAGAGTTTTGTTTTAAAGTTGCTTCTTTTGGGTACTGAACCCCCACATTCCATCACCCACGATTAATAGATGTTTTCCTCTGGACCCTTTTGTATTCTGACTCTAATACTTAACTGTTCCTGGGCAAGTAAATTGACCTCATTATTCTGGTTATCTGTTGCTACATAGCAACCCCAAAACTTAGTGGTTTAAAACACAATTTTATTATTGTATCTCACAGTTCTGTGATTTGACCAGGCTCATCTGGGCAATTTGCACTTGGGACCTCTCATGCAGTTGCAGTGATGCGTGGCTGGGGCTAGAGTTATCTCAAGGCTCATTGGGGTGGGATGCCGAAGATGGTGCACTCACATGAGTGGCAGTTGACGCTTGCTGAGAGCTCAGCCAGGGTTGTTGTCTTGGAGCACCTACATGTGGCTTCTTCCTGTCTCTGAGATGGGAAGAAGAAGCCAGTTAAGGCTACACCGTGAGCTGGTCAGTGTCACTGTCATCTATTCCACTGGTTAAAGCATGCATGGAGCCTGCTCAGTTTCAAAGGGGTGAAGGAAGAGATTCCGTTTTTGGATGGACAAGTGTCAAGGTCGTGTGAGTTGTGGCCATCTTTGGAAAATAGAGTCTGCTGCACTAAGCCTTGATATCTTGTTTCTAATGGAAAGATAAGGTTATCTAATGGAGTTGTAGATTCAAGGATTCAATGAGATAATGTATTACCCAGCACAATGCCTCACTATTTAACAAATGGTGAATATGATTAGTGTCATTGTCTACAGATTTCTTACTAGTTCCATCCTGGGCTTTAGACCTTCTAGAATACCTTAGCCTGGTACGTTGGTATCATTACTACGAGGTAATGATGATACCCTTAAGATTTGTCAAGGAGATCAGGAGAATGGATTCAGTAGATTTAATCATGACTTATTAAAAAAAAGCCCCATGGATCAGTGGAAGCCTTGAATGACTTGGGAGAAGCACGTCGTTTTTCTCTTCTCTTTGCTGTACAAGGATCAGAAAGCCTTGGATACTTGAGGCCAAATTTCTCTTTGGTGTGCTTTCAAATATTACATGTGTCTTTAAGTGGAGGTTTATCCAGGGTTGATGGCAGAATGTTGCATCTAATTTATTTCCACAGGGCTTAAATTCAGAGAGGAGAGAGATTTAAGGAACCTTGGGGGGCATCAAGTAGGAAGCCTCATCTTATGATTCACTATAAGTTGTAAGATATTCTGGAATGATGATACATCAGTGGTTTATAAGTCATAATTTTTGTTTTAATTTGCTAGACATCTGTTAGCTTCGATGGCAACCATATGGGAGTTTAAATTGCCTTTTGAATTACAGGGAGATGGTAGGAAGAAAGCTAAATATGGTTATGAAAGTGTTGTATAGGAAAAGTATAAGAAAGGTGTACAGACCTCAGTGGGGAAAGCAACTGAACACTGACTTGCTTGGTCTGGCCACTCCTTCTTGGGTTGGTGAGAAGGCTCTGAAGCATGCTCCCTTGAGGACGTGCCTGGAAGAACGAAATGAAACCAAGGGGGAAAGTTGGAAAACCAAATAATGTTCCACTCACCAAAAAAATTGCCAAGGTGAGCTCTTTTAGATGGATCTCTCTGTCTTAATATGTCCACAGTGATAGTTAGTCCCTGGCAAAAGGTGAAAGCAAACTGTATTTTAACATAGCTTTATAATTACGATGTCTTTCTTCTAAGCATTTCAAAGCATCTTACAAGCGTGTTAACGACATCTTTGTGACAGATGAAGAAATTGGAGTCCAGAGATGTGGAGTGACTTTTGAGGTGTTGAAGAATATGTCAAGGTTTACTTTTGGAATATTAAATCTCTTCCACAAACTATAGGCCTAGCTTCTCATTTGGAACTTATTTTAGAAGATGCTTATTATTCTAAAATAAAACATCAAGTAAGTCACTTACATCTGTTCATAATTGAAAAGTGATAAAGTTTTTGCATATGCCTCAATTAACACCACCCGCAAGCACAAAAAAGTTAGGATGAAATGTTGCTAAAGAATATGATAGAATAATAAACTATTGTGTAGTTGATTGAAAATTCATAAATGAAAGTTGGAGTGTTAAAGACAATGTTCTTGAGTCACTTGCTTCTTTCTATATGTAATGCTGATGACTGTCTTAAAATTCTGACTTCAGACTTCCAAATCATCAACTTCACTGGACGGTAAGGGCCTCAACCGCAGGGGCTGTCTCTCAGTCATTTTCATAAGCTCAGTGTCTAGCACACTGTCTGAAACACAGTAGGTGTTTAATAAATGTTTGTTGAATGAACAGATTATTAAATCATTGGAAAGTATGTAGGCGTCATCTCCGCTAACTTCCTAGTCCGTGAGGCATCTTCTCTGTAACGTCCTGCCTACCCTCCTAAGGATGGATCTGTTTTTCTATAACTTTAATCGTCAGAGAGTTTCATCTATCCTCAAACTAGAGCAAATCTACTTCCCTTAACTTCCATCCTCCTAATTTATTGTTGTTGATTTTTAATTTTTATTTTGCAGCAATCTCAAACCTCCAGAAAAGTTGTAAGTGGTACAATTTGTTTTTATCCTGAATCATTTGAGAAAAAGTTGCCATCATGATGGCTATGATGTCAACACTTCAGTGTATATTTCCTGTAAAGTAGGATATTCTCCTAGATACCACAGAACAGCCACCAAAGCCAGGAAATTACCACCGATGCATTACCACCATCTAAATCTTAGGCCTCGTTCAAGTTTCCCAGTTGTTCCAATCATGTCTTTCAAGCGAAAGGATTCAGTTCAGAACTCCGCATTACATTTACTTCCATCTTTTTAGTCTCTCTCAGTCCTTCTCTGTCAGGATGTTGACGCTTTTGAAGGTTGTAAACCAGTTATTTTGTAGAATGTCCTTCAATTTGTGTTTGTCTGCCATTTCCTCGTTCTCAGATTCAGCCTGTGCATCTTTGGCAGGAAAATTGCAGAAATGGCACTGTGTTCTTCTCATTGCATCCTGTCAGGTGGCTCTGATTGCTGTCTGCCCCGCTACTGGTGATGGTCACTGGGTTAAAGTGTTGTCTGCCAAGCTTCTCCACCACAAAGTTATTCTTTTCACTTTTGTAACTTATTCATATTTTGTGGCAAGTTACTTTGAAACTATGTAAACAGCCCCTCTTCATCAAATTTTCAGTCTATTAACAAATTTACATCAGTAAGAACCTATGGTCTCTTTTTTTTTCAGCGTGTTTTAATTAAACTGTTACTCTCATTACTGACTTTGGTGTTCCGATTGGTCCCAGGTTTGGCCAGTCAGTGGCTGTCTTTCCAGGCTGCCTCCTGTGCTCTTCTAACACCCATCATTCTTTGAGCACTTCCTCACTTTCTGGCAGGACAAGTTGTTCCAAGCTCATCTTGTAATTTACCAGTCTCATCTTCTGTATCAGCCGTTTCTCCAAGGAGCCCTGGTTCCTTTGAGTGGAGAATGGTATTTAGAAGCCCAGATCTGGTCACTGTGTGTGCTCATTGCTGTGAGGGTGTCACCACCCCTGTCTTCTCAGTGGACAGACTATGAAATATGTGTATGTATATACATATATGCACACATATGCACATTTACATTGTATTTCTATATCTGTCTGTATATTTTGAAAACCACGAGTTCGCAGTGAAACCTCAAATCCCTGTCTGATACCACAGGGTTTAGTCTAGGTTTTTCCCTTTTCCTTATGTGTAACTACCTTCTTTGACAGCAAGATTCCTGGCTCCCATTAGTCTTAACAATTTACTTATTTGATAAATCTCCCTGTCTGTAGCCAGTCTTCCACGGCGGCCCCTGCCCCTCACGTGGCTGCCGTCCTTACCTGCTGGTGGTCCAACATGCTGTACCACAGCCCCACACCTAGTGGATACCCTTCTCATCTGATCAGGCTCTGATGCCCTGCTCTGGGCTTCACAGTATCCTCCCATACCTGCGCCTGCACAGAGGCCTCCCTTGCTTGGTCCCCTCTGGTGGCTTCAGGACTCCATTTTTCAGGAAGAAGGGAGGGGCCTAGGTTACTCCTGAGTGATGCAAAATAAGACTCATCTCCCTTCTCCATAGCCCTTCATTATTTAAAAATAGCCATTATGTCATTCCTACATCTTTTGTTTTCCATCTTTAAAAGCTCCTACTTCCTCCATGTGTTCATCATATACTATTTCCAGATTACTCTTTGCCCTGGTCGTGGGACTCTGCCTGTGGCCCCCTTTGGACACACCTGTGTTAATGTGGCAACCAGAATGGAACACATTTTCACAGGCGGTTCCAGCCATCCAGAGAGCGGTGGACCGCTACTCTCGAACTCCCCACTATGTCCCTCAGCCACGCTGGACGTGCAGGCAGAAGCCTCTGCTACGGCCCGGATTCACCTTGAGTAACTCTCACCAATTATTTCCTGAGGTGCTCATCTAAAATACGGGGAAATAATTCCCATAGCTGTGGAGTTGTTACGCAGTAGTATTAAATGAGACCCTGCGTGTGAAAGTGCTTTGTAAAAGGTAAATCTCTCAATACAAATATTAGTTATTAACCCAGGTAGACTGCACAGGCTCTTCCTGGCAGCCAGAGATCATTGTTGGCTCACGCTGAATTTCCAGTGACTTGAAACCTTCACCTCTTTTTCAAGTGAACTTCTGTTAAACCCGTCTTCCTGGGCTAAGTGCTAATCAGAAGCCCTAACCCCCAGTTAACTATTTAATTTAGAGGTAGTACTGTGTACTTATCCATTCTGGCCCCGTGGTTTTGCAGCTGTGCTGCCGGCAGCCCTAGGCTCCCTTCAGGAGCACCCGGGCCTGAGTGGGCTTGTCTGAGACCTCCCTTTCCCTCAGAGAAGCTCAGCCTTTAGGTTTGATATTTTGGGGTACCATGAAGGATTGAAGGATTTTGCTTGAAAAAAGGGGTCTGTTGCTTAAACAAACAATTGAACACCACCATTCCAGCCTTGAGATGTTTCTGAATCTTGGTGGTCAAGGCATGTCCTAAAAAAAATGACTCCTTGTACAGGTTTTTCTCCTCTGTATGAATCTCTTCATGTGTAGGAAGTGCGTCTCACTAACCAGGGTGACTTCTGTAGGATTAGTTGATATTCACCCCTTTATGGATGTAGCAGCATAATTAGTAAGCCGTTAGCACATTTCAGTCTTCCCACCAGGGGCTCTGACTCAGTAGGTCCCGGTGGGGCCCTGGTATTAGTGTTTTGTTTTTTAAAGTCCCTGCAGGTGCTTCTGATACCCAGCTGAGGCTGAGACGCTGTGGCTTGTTTTTTCTCTGGAAGATGTGGCATCTCTCCCCCTTGCTCAATGGAGGGGACATGGGGGGACCTGGGAGGGGGTGGTCAAGAGCTGGGACCAGAGGGTGCTGATTTCACCAGCACGTGATGCTAGTGTTCTTGGCTTATGAGAAAAAAAAAAAAAATGTGGCCTATTTTATCCCTCATGGAATTTTTTATTAATCCAAAAATGCAGTTTATTTTTAAAGCTGAAAGCCCTAAAAACAAAATGAGAAAATCTCTGCTAAACAGAACTTCTTGTGTTGTAATTAGAGTGCTAAAAATTAGCTTCGTGTATGGCTAGAAGCTGGTCATTTGCTCAACAGGAGTAACGAAGAATCAGGCATTCTCTTCCTTTGCCCTTGCTGTCCTGTACACGTCAGTGCAGTGGACTGGGTCTAGCCACTCACGCTGGACAGCACAGCATCCTGCCTTCAGAAGTCAGCCTCCCGGTCCAAGGCGCTCTTCCTCTCAACCGCTGTTTGCGGGCTTCCTCTGGTGCGCTGGGTACCCTCGCTTGTGGGGCGGGGGGCTGTCTTCCACATCACCCGGGCAGTTTCTTGTATTCTCTCTGCTGTAATGCTATGACAGGGACATTGCTTCTCTCATATCCAAATTTGCGGCACCACCACAAAGAGCTGACAATAAAGCAAACATAGAGACCCAACCCTGACGTTTGTCAGTTTTCTTTAGAAAGAAAAATTTCAACATAGAAAGGTCAGACTATGCATAATGAATTTTCCCATTATTTTCTTTTTTTAAATATATATATATTTTTTATTAATGTTATGATAGATTACAACCTTGTGAGATTTCAGTTGTACATTTTTGTTAGTCATGTTGTGGGTACTTTTTTTTTTTCCCATTATTTTCTTGACTTCTTTCTTTCCCCTACCCCCATCAAAAATAATTTAGGTATTTGATTATGGCTATGCTCCTAAAATGGAAATCTTTTGAAAGAAATAAAATTTTGAATAAAAGTCTAAATTATTTCTCTGAAATATTTTACTGGGGCATAGTGACCACCACTCCTGACAAACCAACCAACCCAGAATGGTGTATGAACCCTGTGGTTAGCATTGTGATGTCACCTGCATGTATGTAAAGGATCATTAATTATGAAATGCAAGGTTTAATTTTTAAGTACCGTAGTCACCAACCTCAATAACAAAGTAGTATTTGGGGGGCCGGCCCCGTGGCCAAGTGGTTAAGTTTGCACCCTCTGCTTCAGCAGCCCAGGGTTTCGCTGGTTCGGGTCCTGGGCGCGGACATGGTACCGCTCATCAGGTCATGTTGAGGTGGCGTCCCACATAGTACAACCAGAGGTGCTCACAACTAGAATATACGACTGTGTACCAGGGGGCTTTGGGGAGAAGAAGGAAAAAAAAAAAGATTGGCAACAAATGTTAGCGCAGGTGCCAATCTTAAAAAAAAAAAAGTAGTCTTTGGAATTAGATGGCAAAGCATTTTGGCTCCCCTCATTGAACAGGCATGGTGATGTTCTATACCTCTTCCAGCCGCTATTTACTACTTAGATAAGTATT
The DNA here is from genome assembly GCF_041296265.1 of Equus caballus. Taxonomy (NCBI): domain Eukaryota; kingdom Metazoa; phylum Chordata; class Mammalia; order Perissodactyla; family Equidae; genus Equus; species Equus caballus. Next base: position 46,540,509 of record NC_091686.1, read on the forward strand.
ACAAGACATAGAGCTCTTTCTACTTGTTGAATTTTTTTTCTAAATTATCCTTGGCACTAAGGCTGGAATTTCTAAAAATCTGGAGGGAACAGCTGGTACTCTAATAAATATTCAGGCCAGCTATTTTAATGCTTTGTACTTAATTAAGTAGTCCTAATAAAAGAGGAATACTTGACTTAAGCATTTCTCCGAGTATAATGTTCCAACAAAAATTTCCCCCAACTGTTAATATTTCCCCCGAAGCAGCCTAAAAACAATTCTGCCAAGTAAGTGGTTCTAATCACCGGTGAAGCATTTAGTGCCAAAACTTAGTTTTCGTGTTTTAAGGTATAGTCATATCAGTATGGCGCAGCCCCCTAACTGATGAAGACTCCACAGCCATTGACCTTTTGGAAAGATTCTTTATAGGGTACAGGATTAGAGAGATAGAGGGTCCATCCTGACGTGGGCATTCTAGCGCGCCGGGTTGGCCGGCAGAAGAGTCTGGCGCTAAGGAGGTTGGGCTTCAAGGCTGTCTGGATTCTTACCCAGCTCCCTTCCCAGGCTGTGACCTTAGACAGGTTACTTACTCACCTTGCGGTGGTCTCCTCTTCATCTGCAAAATGGCGTTCTTAGTAGTATTAATGGACGTCATTAATAATAGTGTCAAGACCTAACATCCTCTCAGAGTCATGAGGATTAGAGGAGTTAATATGTAAAAACTGCTTGGGATACTCAATAGGTATTAGCAATTATTACTCTATTTTCCTCAACACCCATAATTTATTTTGTTTTTCTTAACTTCTTTCAGAACCATTAAAATAATCTTACATTGTAACGTATATTTTTGTTCTCTGTAATGTTCTGCCTACATAAGTACATTCTCAAAATAACTGAAGGGAAAAAAAGATCTAACAAATGTTCACAGTGTTCTTTTCATTGTAATGAATGGCATGTAATTCTTATCATGGATACCAGACCATGAATTCGTGTCTATTGTTTGTTGTTAATTTTCCCATTTTTCTTTACTCCGTTAGAATCACTCTTCATTTTCTTTGCCAAACCGAACTGTCTCATATTAGCGTTTTGTACAGGGAGGTTGAGTTTCTGATGCTGAGCTCTGGTGTTAGGCCTAACACCAGGGGAAACAGAAACGTTTTATCAACATCCGTTAAGTCTGGATATTCTGGAAATATCTGGATGGCTGTAACTATATATTTTAAGCTTCTACAGTGTTGTAAGTCCTGCATATTTTGGTGGTTGTTTTCCTCTGTGTATTTCAGACAAATTCTTTAGGTTGTGAAGGTGAATGTCAAGTCAGTGATACAGATGGCTTGGGTTTTCCCCTTGTGTGTCCTTCCCAGTGGTGCAGAGCTAGGATTTGGCCTGAGCCACCTCGGTCCTTGACTGAAGGAGCCACCCATCGTGGTGAATGAGTGGCCGCCTGGCGTCTCCTCTGGGGCATTAATGCACTGAAAGCTGTGCTCTTTGCCTCCAGTACTGTCAGCTGACACAGAAGACCCAGGCTGTCCTATTTCCAAGCATAAACTTCCCTTTAACTGGGCTCAACTCTGAGAAAAGGCCAGAGCATGCTAACGTAGTAGGTGCAAGGAGCCTTGTCCTGCATTCCATGCAGAAGGTGTGCAGAAAACCCCAGCCCTTGAAGCAGGAAGAGAAGGGAGGAAGGGGAGGGTTAAGCAGAATTTTTACTATAGTATTCATTGGTGAAAAAGAATGATCCACGTAGCATGACAGGATATCACAGGAGTGTATGGAAAATAATTTTAGCTTACCCACAACACCGCCAGCACTGCTGGTTTACATCCACTCGCTGATCTCACTCTCCATTGATGGTCTCTGAGTCCCCATTGGGAGAGCACTGAAGTTGCCTCCTTGTCCTCCTGACCTCCTCTAGCCCGTTTCCGAGAGGTCAGTCATTTGCAAACTGCCCGCATGGTTTTGGACAAACTCCTGTGCCACCCCAGAGTTTCTCAGATTTTAACGTGCATGCAGTTCACAAGGGGATCTTATTTAAGATGCAGATTCTGATTCAGTAGGTGTGAGGGGACCGAAGGTCTGGCACCTGTCATAGCTCCTAGGTGAGGCTGAAATTGCTGGTCTACTGATCTCATTTTGAGTTGCAAGGATCTAGACCATTTCAGACTTCTTCTTTTCTTTTAAATTGGCTCCATTTTTAAACCTTAAATACATTTATTGAAAAAGAAAACTTGAGAAATAGCACTATTCAAATGCATGCGATGACAATAATGTATCTTATTAACTCCTAGGTAGCTGTTGGTGCCCTGCTGGCAGGGCCGAGTCAGAGGCATGTCATCCTTTGTGACAGTGGAGGTTAACAGGTGTACAAAGGGTTCGACGTCCTGGCATCAGACAGAACCTTTCTCCTTGACTAGACCAGAGGATTAAAAGAGAGTTGACAAGGCAACGACTTTCTCGTTCAAGGTTATTTAATGCTGTGTTCTAAATTGTCACCGCTGGCACCCCGGGTCACCAGAGAATCGCACTTTGGGGAACACTGCTTTTAAGTAATTTGCAGGGAGGCGTGCATTTATAAGCTGGAACCTCTGAGTGAGATGGGTGAATCTCTAGAGGTAAAATGGTTGGAGATGTGTTTAAATTTTTGCTGACTCCAGGTTTTCTTTCCTATCAGGGGAGAAAGCAGAGGGACATCCCCCGTTTCTGGAACGTTACTGACCCCAGGCCCAGGGACTGGTTGCCCCTTAGGTAGAAAAAGGAAAATGCTTTGGAAAATCATATCTCGGGCCAACAGGACGTCAACCTTCATATTTAGGAAATCTGTCTCAGTGAGTTTCTTCCTCTGCTCCGTCTCCTCTTCAAGTACTATTGATTATGTTCAATTTTGGAAGGAGTCCATTTATTTGATGCATTTTTTTTAGAATAGGGCACTTTTTCTTTATGCTTTTCTATTGTAACAATAATACAGCAACATTAATATACCTTTTTTTAAGGAAAAGAAATTCACCATGGTCCCAATACTACTTTCTTTTGGCTTAGTTGTATTACAAGTGGAGACTCCTGGTCAAATGCTCTGAGAGCAGTGAACAAACACCCAAGACAAACAAATAAAAAAACCATTTGAGAGTTTCAGTCGTCATCACTTAGAAGGATTTGAACTCAGCAACCTCAGCGACTTAACTTTGTGAAGGAAAAATGTGCTTTTCCATCGTTGGCTCTTAAGGATTTCTTCTGACTTCCCCAGCATTTCCCTCCTCAGGATAACACTTAGAATAAGTGTTTCAACATACAGAACAGATACCTTGTGAATAAACATCAATTTCACATAACCGAAAAAAAAAAATCAATAAATCTGCTGTAGGCATTTGAGAAGCCCTGGGCTTTTAAATGGAAGGAGGTACAGCGTTAAGTAACTGAAAAACAAAAAGTAAAAAAACACCAGGCTCTTAGCTTTAAATGTTTTTCAACATGACGTTTTTAGGTAGACAGAAAAGCGGAGCTGGGCGCTCTCTGAGCGACTCTTTCATCATTGGTGCCTGCTTACCTGGGGACGGGCAGCCGCTGCCCTCATGGCAGCTCATGTGAGAAATGCTACTTAGTATTTTTTTTTAATCCCATAACCGAAATCCTAGAGAAAATAGCCTTTTTTTGGTCCCAGTTCTTTTAGTTTCGTCTGTTGATTTTTGAAAGAAATTGAAGAGATGGCTAGATGAAATAATTATATGTGGTATTTTAATTTTTTTCCTGAGTCTGCAGGATTTAATAATCCCTAATATTCTTACTAAATGCTTTGAGAATTTTAAAGTTGCTCTCCAGTGAGGATTTGAAACAAATGCATAAAAGATTGAAAATAGTGTTTTACTCATCTTTTTTTAAGATGCAGAATCAATATTTTATTTTTTATTTTTATTTTTTTATTTTTATTTTTTAAAGATTTTATTTTTTTCCTTTTTCTCCCCAAAGCCCCCCAGTACATAGTTGTATATTCTTCGTTGTGGGTCCTTCTAGTTGTGGCATGTGGGACGCTGCCTCAGCGTGGTCTGACGAGCAGTGCCATGTCCACGCCCAGGATTCGAACCAACGAAACACTGGGCCGCCTGCAGCGGAGCGCGCGAACTTAACCACTCGGCCACGGGGCCAGCCCCCAGAATCAATATTTTAGAAATGAATGGATTGGGGTCACCAAAAAGAGGATTGAAAAATTTTTTATATTTTGTGAAATACATTTATTTTCCATTTAAATATTGATATATATCCTTGGATTTTTAAAATATATGTTATCAATATATATCCTTCATGCATATTAAATATTGATCCTTGGAATTTTTTTGCATGTGTGAGGAGGTATATGCTTTCTTTGGAGAAACATAAACTACCTAAATCGCCATATGACCTCTAAACAATTTCATTTGTGATAAAAGACTAAAATTTCCTTATCATGGTATACTTTAAATATGCAAACTAAATGAAACTTTTTTTAAGTTAAAAATAAAAACCAGAGATCAGCTTTAGTATCTAAGACATAAGCAGAAAAAAAGAGGTTATTATTGTATTTTTGGTTCTTAGATGAAGACTAGAAAATAAACTCTTTGAACTATGAAATTACTGCATCTTAGCTGGAGGCACCAACGGATCATTAATTGTTGCTAAGAACCTTTCAAAATGCAGCTTTCAAATTTTAAGCGTCCTTTCTGTTGAATTTCCCCCTTCGCCACTCTCTTCTCTCTGGGATTTGAATTCTAAATTGAGAAGACAGGGCTCTGTGCTTCTAGGGCAGCGAAGTCTCTTTCTCACTCTTTAAGAAGGTTAACCTGTGGATGAAAGAACAGAAGTTGGAAATTATTTTGAACAGGAATGGCTGTGCAAATATTAATTCACTTCTTTGGTAGGTCTTTTTAGTGCCCAAGTACCGGAACTATCCTTTAGTGGTCTTTTGCAGCCCTGATTATATAATCTTAGGATTTGTGTGTTGAAAGGGACCTTAAAACTTATTACCTCCCTTCCCCACCTTTTCCCCCTCTTAGTAGTGGAGTCCCCCTAGGTTCTAAGCAAAGCCCCCAGTTTATAAAACAGGCACAGCCGCTGCTGTGGGAGTTGACTTCGCAGTGGGCTGGGACCGTCCGGCCTCCCGTGTGGGGGTGGTGGCCGGGCAGACGGGAAGGCGTGAAGGAGTTTACGCTTGCAGCGGACGGTGGAGAAGACATGTGTTTACCATTTGTGCGTCGAACTCGGATGAAGTCGGCGTTGGCCTGTGCTGTCTGGGGGCCGTGCACGCTGCATTGCCCAAGCTCCAGGTCCCAGCGCTTTGATTCCGTTTGTTTCTATTAAACAGTTTCGGCGCAGTCATTTTGATTAACATCAACCTTGCTTTTGTTGAGTAAGTATTAAGGTTATTTATTATGTATTACTCTTGTGCTTTGGAATGAGCAGACTCAAAAACTCCTGCTTCATATGGATTCCATATGTGGCTTTTAAGTTAGCAGAATCGCAAAGGCTTCCAATTAATTCGCACATAAAGTTGCATGTTGAATAGATTAAGCTTGATGGCATAGGTATTATTTGAAATTCTTTGTCCTGTCTAATACTGTTCATATTTCGTTTAAAGAAGCTGTTAGGTGTTGGAAGATTCTGTGATGATGAACTTACGAATTCACATATGTCCTATTTGTTTTTTTCTTTGTTCCTGAGTGCAGATACCGATGGAATTTATCTTGTTTGTTTTGCACTGATAAGCTCCAGATAGTATAAGATGATATTAAAAAGAAAAGGGGATATTGACTCTTTATTTCTGTAATTTAACTATTGCCCCTTCCTGGCCCCACGCTAGGCAGAGAATATTGCAGCATTGAAGATGATGGGTAAGAGTGAGACGACTGGCGTCAGATATTGGCCTTGACTCTTCCAAGCTGTGTGACCTTGAACAGTTACTTGAGCACTCTGAACTGTTCCTTTTGGGCCAAAAGTGGGTGACAGTAGTGCCTGTCTCTAGGATAATTGTAAGGATTCAGTAAGCTGGTGCACCCACGAGCCTGAGCATGGTACCTGGGAGGGGTGAGTGCTCAGTGAGTGCCGGCCGTGTGATCCAGTGTGGAGTAGGTGACTACTCAGGACAGGTGTATTATCACCGGGAAGGTGTTGGCCGTGTCCAGGAACCTCAACTTTCCTTGTTAGGGACGTGTACTCTGTGTGATAGAACTTTCCTCTCACACCAAGCTTCGTTTCCTTTTGTCCTTCGCCCACTCTGGAAGAGATTTTATTTGTATGCTTTCCTTGGCAGCTGGATCTGTCAGAGAGTTTTCCAGGCAGGGCAGCTGCTCCGTTCCCTCTGTCCTGACCCTCATTTCCTCTCATGTTTAGCTGCAGCTCTCCGCAGGGCATGACCTGATCAGCCCTCTGTTTCTGTATCGCAAATGCCAGCATTTCTCATGTCTTGCCTAGAGGGTCATTTTGAGGCCACACACTTACCTGGTTTTTTTTTTTTTAAATGGTAGTTTATGCAGAACATTACAGTTGCAATAAAATAACATAGAAATGTGCCTAGAAAAATACCTAAAATACAGCAGGTATCCAATAATTATTAATTGAAATAAGTTAGTTGAATCTAAAGTAATTTTCTCAGCTTAGGAACAAAATTAACATCTGTCTGGGCCCCTCTGCAAAAATCTGTTATGCACAAGTAGATATGTTTCTGAAGTTGTTTTAATTTATTAATAGGTAATTCTGACCGTATTTACAAATTTCTAATTGAATTTATGTTTACACACTTACAAGTTTTTATAACAAACAGTGTTTTATGGGCTGTTGAACTTTAAGGAATCTGGCATTTAAAATTTTTCACTCTATGGGAAGTAGAAAATATAAGTCTGCAAAATCCTGGATGTTAAAGTAAAAGGAATCTGCCTCCCTCCCCAAAGTTAGTGTCTTTCAGAGTGTGAGCGTTTGCCAAGTGGAATTTTGTCTGTCTTTCATTTTCTGAGCTGTTCTAAGTGGCTTCTCTTCCTTCGTTTTTATTTTGCCTTCTTGTGTATTTCTAAACATAGATAAGTTTTCAGAGGTGGAGGAGGTGAAACAGAGAGGAAGAGAAGCAGAGGCTGGTGGGGCCGCTGTGTCGAGGGAAGGGTCTTCTTGGGGGGATCCCAGACTGTGCTATTGGACTAAACGATTAAGTTATGCAGTGTTTCAAAATACCTTTCCAGTGAGGGGCATACGCTGCTGCTTTTGTGATCTGTGACCTGAAGAGTGTAGGGGGCGTTCATGTGGAGGATTTTCCGGGACCATGAACCCCCTAAGAATAATCATCTAAGTTTAGGAATATACACAGGTCGTTGGGAGACGCTCCTCCATGGGTCTCTTGTACCTGTCTTGCTGGGTGCGCTAAGAACGCTCTTTAGCTGGGCCATTGCTTAGGGTTGTGTAGCAGTGAGCAACCTTGAAGGATGAGGTAATGTCTCTCTCGGGAACAAAGAACAGTCTCACTTACTGCTTATTGTAAAGCAGCAGGTTTCCCAGGCCCAGCTTCCTCAGCTGTGATGCAGACATCAAGCAGCATGTGCAGCTTCCCTCTGGGCCCCTCAGCACCACTGCCATTGGACTTTGGGGGCAAGGAGAACTGACACAAGCATGATGCTCCTGCTGTCTGCTGTGAATAATAAAGTCCTTTGTTTCTGACCCAGGAGTCTCATGTCTTCTGCCAGCTCCCATGAAACAGTAGAGCCTTATTTATTACCCTCTGAGTTGGGTAAAAGCAAATCATGGCCAGACACAGGTGTATTGTGTATAAGTCGACTATGTAACCAGTTCAGTGTGTTCAGAAGTACCCTGTTTGGAACATAATCACCTGGGTCTAACCTACAAACGCTGTGGTTAGGAAGGTGGTGGTGGGTGGCTCCTCAGAGCTTCTCAAGTTTCTAAGACCTGATGAGGGCTTCTCAGGCACGTGGTATCTGTGCCACTGTCAGTATGACTCCAGGGAACTTAGAGAGACCAACCATCTTTACCAACAATTGTTGTATCTTGGGTTAGATGAGATATAAAACTGACGCATCTGGATGGTTGATTTCAAGAGTGCAGAGCAACAGAATCCAGGATTATTGCTGGCAGTGGGAGGAGAGCACAGAGTGTTAGAAGCCTAGACAGCCCAGCAGACACAGTCAGGGTCAAGATGCAGAGATTTTCAGACATCTGGCCTTGAAAGAAGAGACAGAGTTGGAAAGTCCAGGCCAGTGCAGTGGACCAGAGCTAAGAAGGGGTGGGAGACCCCATTTCAGAAACAACCTGGCTCTGCTGAGTTGCACTGGAGAAGGCGTGCTTATTGACATCTGTAGAATGAATTGCTTTCAAGCAATCAGTTAACCAGCCTGTTGGAGAATGATACTGAGATCACCTCCAAGCTGGCTTAGGAGGTTTAGAGAAGCATTTATAATTAAGAGTTGTGCAGCTGATGAAAGCCAAGTTAGAACATTCATTCAGAACAATTTTTTTTGTAGTGTATCTATAAAAGTGTATTAACTTGTTATTTGCAATAAGTATTTGCTCCTTCTCCTGTCAAAAGAGTAATATGTCTGTGTGGTAATTAGGCCTGACATCCAGGTGCTAGATGGAGAGAGGACTCTCAGGGCTAAAATGTATGAGATGTTGAAACCCCATTCCTCTTGTTTCTTGTGTAAATCTTATTGGCATTTAGTTGAACCAAATTCTAAATGTTTTTTATCTGTTTAAGAATATGTGGAAATTATTAACTGCCTGCACCCATCAGTTGAGATCCATGATGACTGCTGGAATCTAGGGATTCAGGAAAAAATTCATGGATCAGGAAGTGGATTTTAGTGGGGAAATATCTATGGCAGTGACCCCCCCCATCCCTGAGGGCCACCACTGGATGTAGTGACACAGGTTGTGAACTGCATACTCCGTGGGATGTGCATGATGCTCCCTGGACTTGTGTAGTGTGGCAGCTCTGTGTGCATCGGGCAGTTGCCCAAAGGTTTAAAGAAGTGGCACATAAATTGGGTGATTCTTTTCAGTTGAATGGTTCAGACATTTGTTAGTGTGATAAGTACCACCTGTTCCTTTCGCCCCTTGAAGAGGAACTGGTGGTGGTGAGGGTGGTGAGGTTGGCGCTTCTCTTGGGGAGCCAGGAGCTCCCCGTGAAGAGGGAGGGCTCCTCGCTTTGACAACGACTGCTCAGATGTCTCAGGACCTTGCAGACTGGGCCAAGAAACCTTAGACCAGGGTCTGCTCTCCAGCTGGGCCCCACTGGGCCCAAGGAGACCTGCAGTTGCTGAACTTCTGTTATTGTACCTTTGAAGCCAAGTAAACCATTTGTTCACTTCTGTTAATAAATGAAGAAGCCTGATCACTTATCTTCAAAATAATTAACCCCTGTTTGTGAAGTAAATCTGTTTGCAGCTACCTTTGACTTTTGAATCTAGTATATTATCAAAATAAACAGGCTGCCAACCAAATTTTTTTCAGTTTCTTTATATGAGGTGTTAGCTAGTTTAAATGCACAGATTAATAGAGATCATTTTTATATGGAAAGTTATTTTCATTGCATACCTCTGCAAGTGATTTTAGGAAATAAAGACCGAGTATTAACATATACACTTTTCTTTACTGTTCTTAATGCATTCTCATATAAAACTTAAAATTTTCAGGGTGGATTTAGGAAGGGGCTAACAAAAGGTTTGGGAATGGAACTCTCCCCCACCACGCAGAGATGCACCACTGTTACCTTTTGCAACAGCCTAGTTCTGTTCCACCATTTGAGTTTTGAGAACTGTAGTCCAAGGAAATCCTCTGTCCTCATAGCTAGGCAGATACCAGCCCCTAGGATGCTCCTTGTTCCCTAGCCATGAGCTGTGAACCTTCAGGACCTCTTCATCACTTCCGGACTCCCTGGCCCTAGCAGAAGTCACTGTGTTTTGTGTAATAGCATTTCACACAGTGGAAGGCAGTGGGACTTGGCATCACAGGTCTGGGTTTGAATCCCACTGCTGTTATTTTCTAGCTGTTTTACCCTTGCTCATTAAGCTTTTTGAGTCTTAGTTTCCTCATAGGTAAAGTGAGTATATGAGGAAACAGTTCTCCATAGATTTCTCATGTTTCTGCACATCTTGGGAGCGGAGGTACTGGCTGCCTTTGTTCTGGACTAGCTCTTCAAGGATGTTTCTATAGTGAAAAGCTCTGGAAGATAGATGTCCATGAAAAAAATATTTGGGTTCCCTAAGTTCAGGGGTCTTCTCTTGTAGTGCAGTTCACTTGTGTGAGTTCTCTTTGCATTGTCCTGCGGGAATTGTTGCTCAGGAAACTGGTGCAAATGCTGATACTGTGGATACTGCTATTTCTGTGAGTAATAGATTGTCCTTTGTCTCTGACCCAGGAGTTTCATGTCTTCTGCCAGCATCCATGAAATTGTGGTAGGCCAACTTGTTAGCTTCTACGCAGGATAAAATCTCGGACCCTGCACAGTACTGCAAGGACTAATGCTTGCTCAGTCTTAAGTTGGTCAGTGTGCTCTCTCACTCTCCTTTCCACCACCTGTCTCTGCCTTGGTTCAGGTCAGTACTTTTTCTCATTTGCATTATTGTAGTACTGCCTTCCTTCCCCAAGACTCCATTCTCCTCTCTCTACTGCAGGGAAATTTCCCTAGTGGCAAATCTGATTGTGTCACACTGCCCTGATTTAAATATGTAAATGGCTCTTAATTTGGACAGGATTAAAACCAAACTCTGTTGTAGGGACTTGGCCTATTTCTCACCTCCCACATCCATATTCTGTTCCCCAGCCATACCTGCGTGGAGCAGAGGTAGGCGTATTTGATGTCCATTATAAAATGTTCAGGTTCCCTACATTCAGGAGTCCTCTGCTGTGATGCAATCTGCTGTGTATACAGGTGTCACCTGGTCCTCTTCCCATCACCCAGTGGGAACTGGTGAATCGTGAACTTATTTATGTTTCCTGACTCAGTAAATTTGTACTTACCTCTGTTTCTGCTGTCTCTGTCTATCTAGTAGATAAGGTATCTGCCGTAAAAAATTGTAAAGAATAAAGAGGTCATGAGTGCAAAGCACTTTAGCTCAGGGCTGCTGCAGTTGTTCTTAAAAGAGTTGGTTCCAGAATTACACCCTTTGGGAACTCTTTGCTAAACTTCCTCCCACCCCACCCTGTCATTTACCCACTTACTCCTTTAGCATCTATTCCTTATGGTTCTTTTTTCAGAAATATTTTAAAAATCATCAAAAATACACCAGAATCTATTATAAAACTGAAAAGCAGTTTATAGATTTTTTTCTTCTGGCCGGTTGGATGGCGTATATAGAGAGGAGCTGTGGAATGCTCTTAGCTAAGGAGTGCCAGCCTGGCACACAGCCTTTTTCAGTTTGAGTGGCTCTGGGCAATCTGTTTTGTAGTCTCTTTTTTCCTTTTTTACACCCTATTTTCCACCTGATGATCTTTGATTCACAGCAAATTGTCTGTTTTCTAAAGGATAAATCAAAGGTGGGTTTAAATGGTTAAAATACAAGCTGGCTATTAAATTGTGAGTTTTACAAGCTGTGGAATCCTATAGATTATATTCTCCCTAGCTAGGTCCACCATTGGAACCATTTTAAACAATGGTGAAAAGATAAGGACATCAGTCAATAAAGCCCTCCCTCATGTAGGGGTTATGTTGTTGGAACTGCATCTCCATAGGGTGCTTGCCACAGAGGTCGTCTTTGGTGCTGATTCAGTTAGGGGACCCATTTCCCACTGGTCTTTGAGGCCCTTGTGTGACGGGACCTGAGTAGGGTTTTATCCCAGGTCTTGACAGGGCCTGGATCCTAGAAGGCATTCCGTAAATTGTTTTGAATGCATGAATGACTAAATGGGAAAATGTGAGAGTGCTTAGTTAACTGTAAAGCATTAGCCAAATATGATCTAATTTTGTTCTCCCCGCCTCTGATGTGGAAAGACGTGGTGGTGTAGGAGTTGGGGGCTGACGGTGGAGAGTTGGGGTGATGGAAAATGCCTGTTACACTTGGTTTTCTCTCCTCTTGTGCGTCCTTCCCTTTCACCTCTCTCCCTGAAAGGTCAGTGAGCCTGGCTCTGGAGGAAGTCCCAGTTGCCTGTCATCCTGGCTTCTGTGATCCATTTTAGTTCAAACCTAGAGGACTTTCCCAAGAATGGGCATCTTTTGTCTCTTCTCCCGCCCCCTCCCGTTGGGTTTATATCCCTTTAATCCTTTAATTCTCTCCACCTCTGTTTTGGTCTTCATCTGTAGAGATTTGTCTCTGACACCGTTTTCTGTGCCAGGATAATATCTTTCCTCCCAGAGCCGCATACCTCCCTTTGTGTTTCCTGGATACTTTTTGGGATCCTTTTTTTGAGTGAGTTGTGGTATGGCTGGTAAATATAGTGATGACTATATATTTTTAAAAATTCAAATTGAGACAAAGCATCTAAAAAGGGATTTTATCTCTATTTGTGTACTCTTTTATATTGAACATTTTATAATAGCATACAAATTAAACCACATTTAATGAATTTGGTATATTGCAAATAATACAATTACTCAAGAAGGAAAAAAATGCACATATATGCATATCAGTTGACAGTATATGAATATTTCAAATGAAAACTTTTCTGGAAAATCTGGGCTGTGGCACTCTCAGATAGGGAAACCTCATATGCTAGAATCCACTTTGGTCCCAGGCATTTTTCCTTTGTTGGCTTATGTAGGGCAAGGCAAAAGACCCTTTGTCACCCATCTGTCATCAAGGTGGCATTATGGAGGAGCTCCATCACTCTACCACATGAGTCCTTGTGACAAATCTTGATACTCAGATGCATATTTGTCTGCTTGTGCTGTCAAGGTCACTTTGCAAGGATATGATACAAATATAAGTTAATAATTTTTACTCTGATTGATCACTTTAACTTAAGTGCACAGGAACTTTTGGCTTGACATATCGAAGAGGCTGGACACCGTTCAATTTTCTATTTGTGATATACTTCATGAAAATCCAGTCTTTGGGGTAGTGATATGGGGTGGTGTGGTCATTTTAACCTAAATGACTTTCCATTTATTGATCAGATTCTCTCAAAGGATAACTAGCAATCATTTTGAATTCTGTTTAAAAACAAAATTGTTCATTGAAGAAATAAATGGGGACCAGACGTGATTTACAGATTTTCAATCCTAGAAAGGATTTGAGATTTGAATACCTTCTCTAAAGATGAGAAGCACACTTCCTGTGTCATTCAGAACTCTAATAAAACTTCATCTTCGGTTGCATTATTGGGTCACATAACTGAACAGGTCATGGCAAACACTGAGAATACTGAATTGTTTGGGTGAATCTGTCTTGTTTAGATTGATGAAGGACCCATTGGTTTGTGAAGAAGGGAGAACTGTGTTAGGGTAGTTTAGTGTTGGCATTTCATTTTAATATTATGCTACAAGGGATTTTTGAGGCTGTGTGAACAAGATGACAACTGAGGGTTGTTTAGGGAGCTGGCTTTGCTGTCTTCTGTTCAGGTCCTTTTTTTTCTGGCTGAGCTGGAGTCTTGACAACCTTCTCATCATCACCAGGGTCTTTGGATATTACCTCTCAATCTCTTTCACATCTGCCCTCGTTAGTCCCTCTGCACAACCATTGCTCTGGTCCGAGCCTCCGTCCTCCTGGCTGCACTGGCCTCCTGCTGTCTCTCTGCCTTTCTGCTTTCTTCCCTGTGGTCCATTTTTAACCCTCTGCCAAATGGTCCTGTCCCACGTCTGTCTGATCATGATACTCCCATGCTACGAGTGACCTCCACGGCTTCCCGCTGCACTTGGGGTAGCCTGAAGCCCTCCCTGTCTCCTCCTCCTCCAGGGGCCACTCGGGATGGGGAGGCCTTACCCCCTCCTCCTTCTCTTCCTCTCCTCCCACTCCAGCTTTCTGGCCTTCTTCTTCCTGGAATTCCTTACTACGTCAGAGTCTTTACGCATGTTATTCCCTGAGTGCGTGGGATTCCTCCTTAAATCAGTTTAAGCCTTGGAATATTCTGTCACACCACCCAGGACTTTTCCTTCTGAGCACCTGTCATAATTAGGCTAGATCATTATTGCTTATTTGGTGATGACTTGATTGTCTGTATTCTGCATTGGTCGTTTAGCTTCAAGAGGGTAGGGCCATCCATTTATCACGGCGACATTGATGGTAACCTCAGCACCCAGGGTCAGGTCTCTGAAGTACTCACTAGGTCTTGGTTTTCTGCAACACTTTTGGTTTATGTCTGGAGTCCCCATGTTGTGATTAATAGTGTCCCTTTTCACTTTCAGAATTACTCATTTTGGATGATGGCATGTATAGTGATCCCGTTTAAAGCCCAGGGATGTTCAGTTGCTCCGGTGAAGGGTTCTGTGGTCAAGCTCCTGGGCAGGGAGCCGGGTGCAGTGTTGCGGGGGGGGTGGGGGGGGGGCCTGCTGTTGCTAAATTCTGGTTCTGACTGAAGATAATTTATGTTCTTGAAACTCTGGCAGCATCACAGATGTGCGTGTTTTTAACATTTTGAAGAGGTAAGAATGTTCTCTGTGCACCTGGGATTTTAGAATATGATAGTGGGAGGTGTCAGGGCTGTTACAGAAATGGAAAATAAACCGGGGCTGGCACCGGGTGGGTACTTCTTCCAGTCGGAGGCTGACAGACTTTTGACAGGAAGGTGTTGAGGATGCTTTCGCCTTTTTGGCCAGCAAACACAGTCCTTGCTGTCCTCGTTCTAGGGTGAGCAAGTCTCCAGTTGGCAGTGTGTTGGGGGAACCTGGTGGGGGCCAAGGGGTCATCTGTGCTTCACTTTCCCTGCCCATCTGTAGACTCAAGGAAAGCGATGCGGGCAGTGCCAAGTGATCTTGTGGAGTTAAAAAAACATCTAAACAGCAGCGTGAGGCGCTGGTGTGTCAGGCCTGTTATGGCCCAGGGCCCCAGAGACTCAGTCTCCTCCTTTCTGACTTGGGGCCGACAGGCGCCTGCCTCAGGGAAGGCTCTGAAGAAGGAGCAAGAACAGGCTTTGCAAGACACTTTCAAATTACTGGCCCCTTCAAGGGAAAAGGGCTTTTTGTGACACTAGTCTGAAGATAATTTTTATCAGACTCCATAGCCTGAGGTCACAAAACAGCAATAGCAAAAGCCCCCCTCAGGCCTGGCTGCTGAGCAGCCGTTGGCTGAGGCTTGGTTTGGCATGGTGGGTTCCTTCATGTCCCCTGTGGGGTCCAACAGCTGAGCAAGACGCTCAGCTGGGCAGTCGTGAGAGATGCCTGAGGACAAAACAGACACAGAAACCCAGAGGAGAGTGCAGGTGTGCCTTCCACAGCTCCAGAAACCCCGAGGAGCTTTTCCCAGTCGGTGATTCAGCAGAGCCTTTGCAAGGTTTCTCTAATAGTTAACGATCTACAACAGGCTGCGTTTGGATTGGCTGAAAAGAAAGGTGAAATGAGGTAATCAGGATTATGTGGTTTTTTTTTTTTGTAAAGTTCTGGCGTCTTGTGTTCTCTGCCTCCCAGAAATATTCCAGCAGAACCGTGGTAATGCCTTTCATCTGCTGAGCCTTCCAGATGGCAGTTTCTCAGTCAGTGAGCAAAAGCAGGAGTGTATGAGATTTATGAGTCAGTTAATTCCCTTCCTTGGTATGACCCAGTGAACTCTTGTCAGCCGTTTGTGCTGAGCACCAGTGGTGTCATCCTGAAGTCTAGCCCCGCAGGGCCTTTGAAAACCACTACCCCTCATTTTAAGGGGAGAAGGTCTTCATATTCCTGAAAATGGATGACTTGTCTCCATAGAGCGCTTAAACGCCTTCTCAGGACACGTTTTGTGATCTAAGGGGACTCTAAGACCCTGGAGGACAGAGGCTCTCCCTCACACTTAGAAGCCGCGATGCGCGGATGCTTGGCCTTGGCTTCCATGGGCGCTGCCTTTTCTGGTTGTGCGCGCAGCCTCGCGCCCCCAGCTGTGTGTATGGAAACTTTCCCCTGGCTGAGGGGTCCTCCCCGTTACTAATTTAATCCATGGATGATTACTGAGCATGCCGGTCTGGGACCGCAGCTCAACATGGTTTCAGATAATTCTTGGACTTTGGGGCTCTTGGTCCAGTGGAGGAAAGACCTATAAATCAATACATACAAAGGAAGTAGTGTGTGCCCCGAGGGTGGAGTGGTCAGGGAATGCCTTAGAGGAGGCCGTGTTGCTGTGAGTTTTGAAGGCGGGTTAGGGATGTGCTGACCCTTGCTGTTATTTTTTTTCCCCAAGAACAACAACCCCCTCCCCCCCCCCCCCCCCCCACCTTGCTAGGATGCAGAGCTGAGCCGTGTGCTACCTGCCCTGCTGCATATGGGCCTAGTGGACTGTGAGAGCTACAGTGCTGTTTCTCTGGGCCTTCTCCTTTGTCTTTTTTCTGTTCCCATTCCCTCTGAGGGCACTTGCAGCCTACCTGGGTGTGCCCCCGCTTTGAACTTGTATCGCCGATACTCAGGTTACCACTTAGCTTAACTCTGTTAATTTTGTCCCCCAACTAGATAGTTAAACTCAGTGAGGGCAGGGACCACCCCGTCCACGTGGAGCACAGATTCGACCAGTACGTACAGCAAGCATTGGGGGAAGGCTGCTTGAGTGTTTTTATACATAGTTGTTGCCTGGCTCTATGAGTGAGTTCAGCAGTGACTCTGAAGTGTAAGCAGTTGTCTGATTATTTTTTAGGAAAGCACAAGTTTGTGGTCAGTAGCATATCAGTGATTTGATGTTCCTTTATTTATTCTTTAATTCATTCATTCTTTAATTCATTCATTCACTAATAGGCTCTACCTTTAGCGGTCATGCTTGTCTTTCCCTACATTGAGTTTTTTTGAATGCTGCATTTTTACTGCCTGGGGATTTTATTCTTTAAACCTGATAATTGTTTCGATAAATCTCTATCTCTTGGATACCAGCTTAGAGCTAATTCTTCACTATTAAGTACTTCTTAGAGTGGTTGACCATAAACCATTTGAGAAATCGCCACTTTTGTTAATGACTTTTGAGATGTGGCAGTAACTTAAATTGATAATAATGGAATGTGCTTTGGGTAGAAAACTGTCAGACAGACAATGTTTCACTCTGCAAACCAGGGCAGAGATGAGGATATTTCTGACAAGAGAATGTAAGTTATCAGCAGTTTATGTCCGTGTATCAAGTAATATGCTGGGCAATAGTGATTGTTTCATTTAATTCTTACACGGTGCTTGTGACGTGGCAGGTGCGGGGACATGCTGCTGGTATGTATTAACTCGTTTAATCACCCCAGGGACCCCGTGAGGTGTCCGCACTGTTCTTCACACTGTGCTGGTGAGGACGTTGAGGCACAGAGAGCTATGTGCCCTGCCATGGGCGTGGTTGTGTGCCCACAAATAGTCCCTCTGGGACTGAAGACGTTCTGATTACATGTAGTAGAGAGTGCAACTGGAAGACTGGGAGATACTCAAAAAGAGGTTGTAGTGTTCATTCTTTGACAGTTTACGGCAATTATGTTAATTGTTTCCATTACAGTATATGTGTGTTTATGATAATTTTTTTTCTTTTTTAATTGTAAAATATACATAACTTTGGGTAGTTTAGAACTCATTTAGGTGGCTTCTAAAACAGCTTCATGTTTTGTTGAGCTAAGAGACTTTCAAAGCATTACAGTTTCCGAAGCAAAGTGATTTCAGTTAAAAGTGATAAACTTTGCCTCGTGGCCAGTGATGCTCGTGAGAATGCCTTTTGAAAAACGTGAATGTAATTTATACATAAAAATATTAACTTTAGTGGGTTAGTGGTTAGGATTCGGCACTCTCATTCCTGGGGCCCAGGTTTGTTTCCCGGTCAGGGAACCACACCACCCATCTGTTGGTTGTCAGACTGTGGCGGCTGCAAGTTGCTGTGATGCTGACAGATCTGCCACCAGGATTTCAAACACCAGAAGGTCACCCCTGGTGGACAGGCTTCAGTGGAGCTTCCAGACTAAGACAGACTAGGAAGAAGGGCCTGGCCACCCACTTCCAAAAAAATTGGCCGTGAAAACCCTATGAATAATAGCAGGGCATTGTCTGCTAGAGCACTGGAAGGGCAGAGGATGGTGTAGAAAGACCAGTGCAGGGTCTGCTCTGCTGTACACGGGGTCACTACGAGTCGGAATCGACTCCACAGCACAAAAAGAAAGTAACTTATGCTTTTTCTCTGAAGTCTTCCTAGAATAGGATGTATAAGATACAGCTCAGTATTGGTATCCTAGCAAGTTGGGTGTTTTGTTGTTTCTGTTTTTTTTAAAGCTGGGGTTGCAGATTCCTGTGCTTAGAGGGCAGAAAACAAGCCATGAAAGGTGAGAGGTGGGAATGCAATAGGGAGTGATAGGGAGTGTGGTTAAGGGTCAGCCATGCGTCTGCCCTGTGTAGGGGGAGCTGCTTTCCTCTGGCTGATGGTTCACAAGAGAATATGTGCCTGTGTTGCCAGATCTAACCGTTTGCCAGGAGAAGTTGGAACCCAACATTTTGTAAATGAGAAATCTCTCAACTTCACTGCTTTGGAATAAAATTCAAATTAAAACAAACCAATACCAGTGAGCGTGATGGAGCCCACATACAGAGGAGAGTAGGAGATTTGGAAGTTGCTCTGTGTCTGTCGATGGTCGCCCCTGCTTTGGCATTAAACTCCTGCCTCATTTGCCAGTTGACGTTTTGGTTGTGCAGTGCATGGATGTATCCCTCAGAAGAGTATGTGAGCTAATTTTCTCCTCTGCTTTGAAAAATAGCCCTGTGCCTTATTATGGAAGATCAGGGCTTCTGATGAGCCTTTGGGCAGTGAGTAATCACTCAGTGCCTTTGTTTTGTGTGTTTGTACTTTGGTATCACTGTTAGCTGTCATATACTGCTCAAGTTAAGGAGGCCATTAGCTATGCACACTCTGGGCTGCTCATAGATTCTTATGGCTGTGGTGTTTGTTATGATGAGATTTGACCTGTCAGGGGAGCTGTAGATGCTTGGAACAGTGCTCAGTCCTTCACACTGGTATCTAAATTCTAGGCATGTTGCCTCTAACTTCCAGCTTCAAAAAATCTGTGTCAATCTGTTTCTTCATAACCCAGTGCTATTGCTGAGGTTTTTTCCCTCCTTGTTTTATATTTAATCATTCTCTTTGGCTCACAACAGCAATCCAGTCCAAAGATTGACTTTTTCTGTTTCCAACCCCATCATTATTTTTATATAAAAGTATGTTTTGAGTTACAGCGATTCATGAGGATCAAGCTCCCACTCTGTAGGGAGAAGAGAGATGTCATTTACTGCAGAGTTTGTACAGACGGATGTCCTGCGGCACGCTGGATTTCCACTGTAATCCAGCGGGTTTATTTGCATTACACTTAAAGAAAAATGACCATATTTGGGCTGACTTTAAGCCAAGATGATATAGGCCCAGAGTTTTTCTTGGAAGAATGAGGGAGCAAGGGGAATAGAAACATTTGGAAGAAATAATCCTTTTTTCCTCCTATTTTATTCATTGGGTGTTTTGTTCACAGATTATTTAATGCTTTATGTTTACTCATATAATTCTAGTTCCTTTTTTTGTTTGTTTGTTTGTTTTTTTGAGGAAGATTAGCCCTCAGCTAACTACTGCCAGTCCTCCTCTTTTTGCTGAGGAAGCCTGGCCCTGAGCTAACATCCGTGCCCATCTTCCTCTACTTTATATGTGGGACGCCTGCCAAAGCATGGTGTGCCGAGCGGTGCCATGTCCGCACCCGGGATCCGAACCAGCGAACCCCGGGCCGCTGAGAAGCGGAACGTGCGAACTTAACCACTGCGCCACCGGGCCGGCCCCTGTAGTTCCTTTTGTGATCTCCTGGCCCCCTTTCTTCTTTCGAAGAAGAAGTTCTTCCTAACTTATAGGAAAGTTGTAAGAACACTAAAAAAGAACTCCTATATACCTTTACCTATAGACTCCGTTTGAACTTCTCCAGTTTTCCCAATAATTCCTTCAGAGCAGAAGGATGCGAGTCAGGATCCTGCGTCGCACCCGCCCTTCATGTCTTTCTAGTCGCCTTCGGCCTCCGTCTTTCCTTGTCTCTCATGAGGTTGACGTTTTTGGAGATGCAAGGCCAGTTGTTCTGTAGAATATCCTTCCTTTTCTTAGAGGGTGTTCTCTAGTCGTCCTTCAACCCAGCGTATGTTATCCTTTGTGAGGAGAGGTGGGCTGCTCCAGGAGGAACTGGCTGCTCTTTCCTCTAGATTCCTACAACACTCCATCAATACTTTTATTGTAGCATTTATGATATTCATTCATTCAACCAGTAAATACTTCTTGACTTCTGTGTGCAAAGTGGGATAGATTTAAGAACAAAACAGACAAAAAATTTCTGCTTTTTATGAAGCTTCCCTTTTACTGAGGGTAACAGATAGCTAAGGAGATGCATACATAAACTCGCAGATATGTCAGATAGTGAGACGTGCTCAAGAGGATCACCACCAGCAGGAAAGAGGAGGGAGGTGGCGGGAAAGGCCCCCCATGAAGGTGATTCTAGAGGACGACTTCCAGGGAAGTGAGGCAGCAGTCCAGGCAGAGGGAGCCTCTGGGGCACGGGGCTTCACCTCTGCCTGGCCAGGGGTGGCAGAGGCAGCACGGTGGGGGGTGGGGGGGAGCGTGGTTGGAAAGGCAAAGTGGGAGATCAGTCAGAGCTGTGGCCCTGGAGGGACACGAGAAGCTCTTGGAGGGTTTCGCGCAGAGAAGGGACATGACCTGACCTATGCCTTAAAAAGGAACCCCCTGTTGTGTAGAGAATAGCAGGTGTGTGGGGATAGGGAGAAGGGTGGAAGCAGGGAGGCGATGAAGGTGCTGTGAGAAGCTCTTTGCACCCATGTTTGTCCTCTGTGGCATGTGGAAGGGACTCCGTGGTTCTCAACCTTAGCATCCACGGGACTTACATGGGCTGCTGGGGAGTGATGCAGATCTCTTCACTTGGAAACTGGAATTCATTAGGTCTCACCTCACTTGTTAACAGCCACCCCGGGTGATTCTCATGTGGATGGTCCTTGAACCACAGATTGATAAATGCAGTGACAAGTGATTTCGGAATGAGTGAGTACTTGGTTTATGGAAAATCCTTTAGAGATACTTAGATGTGAAGTGCTTCCACTCATTGCTTAATTTTTTTATAAACATATTACTCAACTTTAAAAAAATATATGGTAGTATAAATCTTCTCTTACAACTTATCTGGTATATAAAGATCTAACTAGGCAAAACTATTTTTTTAAGAGAAGATGTGTATTTTATGAAATAAACATAATACGCTGACATGCTATTTTCCTGCCTCTAAACACGTGGTTTCAGAAGGCATGAATAAATGCTACTAATAGGATTCATTCACAAAGAAGCTATTAAATGTATTCAAGAGGAAATGGGATCCAGGGAGTAGGTTGGATGAAGCCATTAAATATATGAATGAGCATTTTAGATACAAGTGAGTATTTTAGAGCCGGAGTGGGCCAGATCTGGCTTGGCGTTTTGTTGCACCCGAGTTCCACGGGATGGGTGTGAGAGGAGCTCTGGAAACTGGGAAATGCAGAGCATTAAGGGACTTTTGTTTCTTCTCCTTGGTGAAGTCAGTTCAATCTTGCATGGGTAATCCTGGGTTGAACTTGAAAACAAGTTGTGCCTTGTTTAACGGTCTAGTGTCTGGTCAAGAGCATGGACTTTGGAGCCAGACTGGCTCTGAGTCCGGCTCTTAACTCTCAGCGTGACTCTGGGCCACAGCCATGCCTCAGTTTCCTCATAGGAGGGAGGTAATAGCACTACCTCACAAGCTTACTGTGAAGATTGAGAGTCAATGCTCATAAGGGACTTAGAGTCGGGTCCAAGCATTCAACAGTTACTGGTTTTTTTCTCCTCCTCTCTCTCCTATTATTATTGTTGTTGTTATCATCATTGTTATATGTCAGTGCTTTCAAGTCATATTTTGCCTTCTGGAATACTACAGATTTTCAATGCTTCCTGTTTTGGGGTGTGTCGTTATCGGTTGTGTCTAAAAATAAACTCATTCATGCCTCTGTATGTACAAGAAATTTAAAGTCATAAGTGGATGTTTGTCCTTTGTATTTGTGACCAACACTTTCTGGAAGTTGGTTGTCATCACTTTTGTAGCATCGGCTTTTTTTTTGTCTATAAAAGGGATGCTCCTACTTGCTTCAGGGACGTGTGGTGAAATTAATGAATAAGTTAATGTTTGTGGCTCTGCCCCATTAAGTACTAATTAGCATTAGTTACTGCTCTTACAATTTCTCCAAGTGCCATCATCAGACAGATTCCCTGAGCCAGGGGCATTCAGAGGACTTTTCTTATGTACTCTGGGAAACTGTGTTTTATCACATTTGCTGTTTTATTACTCCCTGTGTCTGAAACAACAATATTACTCCCCAGATCTAAACTTTTTATACCCCCCCCAACAACAACAACACACTAAATTAAATCAATAACTTCTTGTAGAACTTACTAAGTAATTATTTTTTCCTCTGGGAGATCGCCATCTTTCATTTCTGGTTTTATTTTCTCATCCTTGCGTGGCCGTTACATCTGTGCTCAGCAGTGATGTTCTAAGAAGTCCCACAGTGGGTCTCGGAAGGCGTAGTGTGGCAGAGGCAGTCCTAGCAGTGTGGTTGGAAAAAAAAAAGTTTGTATTTCAATTCTCTCTCACTCAAGGCAAAATTTGGAGCTTCTGCACCTCAGGACTTTTGTCTGTAAAACAGAGATACTAATACCTTTGGAATAACATCTCTGTCAAGTACTAGGCACAAAAAGCAGCATATGTGGCCGATTGTGGCTAATACAGTGATTTCATTGCTTTTCCCAATGTGATGCAATTTGGTATTTTAACTGGAACCAATTTCATAGTTTTCATATAAAGCAAAAGAAGATGTCTTTTAGGGTCCTAATGTGAATTAGATTTCTGCCTGACACAGGCTTACCTTAAATATCTAATTTCCAAACTTGCTTTGGGAAGACACTTCTTCTGTCAATGGATGATTTTAAACCTTTCAAAGAATGTGAATGTAGAGTGAACATGGGGTTGTCTGTGTGTTTTATTCAAATAAGGTGATACGTTGTAATGCAGTTTTGCATTTTCCAATTTTGTGTAATGTTCTGGGTCCCCAGAGTAGAAGGCTGACCAAGGGCACAGTCTGTATCCAGAGAGGCCCGGCCTGGGCCAGGCTGGTTCCTCTGCGCTCCTAAAGGCAGTGTTTATTTAACCCCAAGAGTCCTTTGTTCTCATAATTACAAAGTTAAAGTTCAGTTCCTTGCAATGTGGACCTGAAAGGATTAACTACACTTTTGACTGATATGTAAAGACAGTTTTATAATTTCTGGAACTACGGCTTCTGAGGAACAAAATAAACTATAATTTTGCAATGGGACAGAAGATGTTATTATAGGTTTATTCTTACAATACTCATCTTTTGATTTGCCTCTGTAATTAAATACCTGCTGGCTGGCGGGCAGGGTGTGTAGGGACGATTATTCTGCTGTTGTCATCACTGTTGATTCCTTAGTGATTCTTTGAAGTGGTGTCCAGCAGTCCTCCCCGGCTTTCGAGGCTTTGATGAAACAATGGGAGCTTGTTAAGTACATAACCAGATTCTCTCCACGCGGCTCCCATGGGAGGCCTTTTTTAGGTTAGATAGGTTTGATGTCCAGACTAAAAAGCATTTATTCACCAGTTCTGATAAAAGGTCAAGTAGTTTAACCTCTTATGCATCATACTGAGGGAACTAAAACCATTCCTCTCCACCACCATGCCCCCTTACAAAAAAAAAGAAAAAGATAATGTGGAAAGAAAGAAAATGGTGCTTATCTTCTTTGTTAAAGTGTCAGAATTTAGACCCTTTTTAGATCAGTTTCTTATTACAATTTGATGAGTCTCTTTTGTCTTTGCTCAGTCACCTTCTTCTTTCTTATTCCACCAATTTAATAGTTTTGTTACATTTTATTTATCACACTCCATTTTATAGACCCATTTTCCTTGACCCTGCTGTTCAATCAGAGCTCCTACAAGTTGTGACCAAGCCTCTCTTTTTCTGCTGTGCTTTCTCTTGAGGAGTCTCATCCACGCCCACGGCTGCTGGGGCTCAGAGTTCAACTGCAGAACCTACCAACCTCTTTCTGAGCCTCTCCTCCCTGACATTTCTACTCGAATGTCTGAAAAGGCATGTCAGAACCATTGATCCAAAACTAACTCATGTTCTTTCACTGAAGCTTGTTCCTATTATTTTTTTCAGAGTAATTCTCACATTTACCCCATTTGCTTTAAACTTTCCGGAGAACCCTCAGACATTACTTATGGGAACGAAAATGGTACAGCTGCTGTGGGAAAGACTTTGGTGTTTCTCAAAAAGTTAAGCATAGAGTCCATGTGACCCAGCAATTCCACTCCTAGATATATGTCCAAGAGAATTGGAAACAGATGTTCACATAAAATGTGTCCAGGAATGTTCGACAGCAATGTTATTCATAATAGCCAAAAAGTGGAAACAACTCAAATGTCTGTCTGATAGATGGATACATAAAATGTGATGTATACCTACTACGGAACGTTATTCAGCTGTGTAGAGGAGTGAAGTTCTGATTCGTGCTGCAACATGGATGAACCTGGAACACACGCAAAGTGAAAGAAGCAAGACACAGAAGGCTGCATATAGTATGATTCCATTTATGTGAAATGTCCAGAATGGGCAAGTCCACAGTGACAGAAAGCAGATTAATGGTGCTACGGGGGAGAAGGGAACAGGAATTCCTTTTGGGATATGAAAATGTTCTAGAATTAGATAGTGGTAATTGCTGCACTATATTTTGAAGATACTGAAAATCACTCAATTGCACAGTTTAAAATGGTTCACATAGTGACTGTATCAGTTCCCCGGGCTGCTGTGACAAACTACCACCAACCAAGTGATGTAAAAAGCAGACGTGTATTGTCTCCTGGTTCTGGAGGCCCCTGGTCTGAGCTCAGGTGTGGGCGGAGTCGAGCCCTCTGAGGGCTGTGGGGAGGGCTCTGGTCCAGGCCATTGCCTGAGCTTCTTGCTTTCTCTGGCTGGTAGACCCATCACCCCAATCTCTGCCTTCATCTTCACATGACGCTCTCCCTGTGTGCGTGTCTGTGTCCAATTTCCCCTTTTTATAAGGACACGGTCCTATTGGATTAGAGCCTACCTTAATTACCTTATCTTAATTAATTATCTCGGTACTGACCCTCTTTGCAGATAAGGTCACATTTTGTGGTACTGCTTTGACTTCATAGGAATTTTGGGGGGATGTGATTAACCCATGAAAGTGACTTTCATGTATGTGAATTTTACCTCAATTAAAACGAAACCGAAAACCAACCCTCCAGGAACTTCTGACTGCTGTCAGCGAGAGACCAAAGCTCTGAGCATGACGTGGCCCCTGTCTGCTTGGCAGCCTGTTTGCTGGTCCCTCACTCTGTGCTCTGGCCAGCTGCCTTCGTTCCTGGGCCAGCCGTGCTGCCTCTGACCCTGGGCCTGTGCCTGCAGCTACATTTCTTCCTTTTTTGCTATTCCCTTTCTTCCATTTGTTGGCAGCCTTTTCCTCCTTCAGAGCTCAGCTCTGTGTTTCTTCCATGGAGAGTTCTGGATGACCTCCCGGGAGAAGACAGCCTCTGCTGTCGTACACCCCCTCTGATTTGGTTATCTACCGCTCTGTGGCACAGCACTCCAAAACTTCCTGGTGCTAGACGACAGCCATTCTGTTGTGCTCTTGGATTCTGTGGGTCAGGAATTCAGATACACCGAAGGTAGCTTGTCTCTCCTCTGTGATGTGTGGAGCCTCAGCTGGGAAGATTAGAATAGCTGGGGGCTGGAGTCCTCTGGGAGCGTCTACACTGGTGTGTCTGGTGCCTGGACTGGGATGACTCCAAGACTAGGCTCAGCTGGGACTTGACCAGAGCCCCTCCCCAGGGTTCCTCATGGGGCTTAGACCTCCTCACAGCAGGGCGGCCTCCGGGTAGTCAGACTTCCCACAGGGCAGTTCAGGGCTCCTAGAGTGAGCATTCCAGCAACTAAAGAGAAGCAAGAAGCTGCATGGTCTCTAGGACCTGGCTTTGGAAGTCACATGGCATCACTTCCACCCTGCTCTAGTGGTTGAAGCTTGCATAGCCCACCCAGGGTCACAAGGAGGGGACATGGTCCTCACCTCTCAGTAGGAGGAATATCAGAATTTGCGGCTGTGTTTAAAAACTGCTACCATACTCATCAATCTGTGTTCTTCACGGTGCTCCTTGGTAAACCACTCACTCCTTTGTGTCATTATTGGCTTAATTTCTGCCTTTCCAACTAGGCAGTAAGCCTGTTTTGCTCACCGTCGTATTCTCGGCATCCAGCATGGTGGCTGGCATGTGAGAGGGGCTTGGTAAGACTTGGTGAAATGAAACTTGACTGGGGAGAATTAGAAAACGTGTTCGCTTATATCATAAACATCACAAGCTTGTGCAGCGGATCCAAGCGTGATCACTAGTAAGTGTGCCCAATGGTCTGTGGCTTTATTGTTTCTTCCTCACGATTTCAGTTGTTCAGCAGCAAATCTGTGGCTGCCTTGTGACTACTGATACTGCGTGAGACGTCTGCAAGCTGCTACCCAAGGGCTCCTACCCGTCATGCTGACGCCCGCAGTAAAGCATGGCAACGTGAGTGTAAGTGAAGCCAAGTGTTTGCTGAATGAATTCCTCAAAAGAGAATAAACAGAATTAAAAATGTAAGGTTCAAATCGGCTAATACTAATAAGGTTTGTGTGTGTGCACATGGATTTCTGTGCTTGTTGGGTGAAGAAAGGAAGGTAGTAAGGGATGTAGGTTTCTATTTTTAACACACTGACTTTATCAGAGCCGTTTTGGGCTGATCATGTTTATTTAACATTCTCTGCAGAATTTAGAATGAGATTCTCCTTCCCATCTCCTCAGCTCCTCATTTCTTTTAAAAATTTCAAGTCTGAGACAGACGTGCATGTAACCTTGTCAGGCGCCCGGTTCGGTTCGTCTGCCCCTGCACAGCTGCTTGACATCTGTGCTGCGGACTTGTAGATGAGCGCCGCTTTCCCTCCTTGCCTGTAAATTTTCAGGGCGGTCATTTACACAGAACCTCTTAGAATGCAGAGGGATGTGATGCAGTAAATTAAAATGCAGTTTTAGTTTGTGCTTCTACACACCAAAGACCCCAAGGCATGTGGAGTACCGGCTTTGATGTAGTGTGAACCTAGGTTTGAACTTTGACCCTGCCACGTTTTATTGATGTGACCTTAGGCAACTTAGTTACCCTCCATATGCCCCTTTCACTTAAAAATGGGGCAACATAGTAATAGAGGTGTTAGAAGAAGGTAGTGAGGGCATACGTAGAAAGGTCCTCATGCAGGCTGGCACACAGTGAATGCTCAGTCACGTTGGTTATTATGACTGTTATCCTACAGGTGTGACTGCATGGGTTTACTTGGAATTTAAATATAGTAACATTGGAGTGGCTTTCAAAGAATGCTCCATTTTATTCTGGTTTTGCTTTTAATTAGAAAGTAAGTTTATGCTGTTTTAGGTCTGGAATATTAGTATATTGTTAGTATGGTTGTTCCTACCTCGTCTTTAATACTTGGGACTTTTGCTTTGAAAAGTGTCTGTTAAAGAATAAATAAATATCGATTGAAATGGAGAAATGGTTCAAAATTCTAGAAGTTTAGAAAACTGGATATGTTTTTCTGCGTTTTTCTGACATCAGATTCCATGGAGGTGTTTGTTTCAGGATATCTGACTGGAAAGTGATCGCCCCTGTTCTGGGCAGGGCCAGCGTGGGCAGGCGCCGCTCCACGGACGCCTGTGAGAGCTCCGTGTCCTCATGCAGAACGCTGCCTGCTTGTGAAGCAGGGATGGGGGCCCATGCTGTGGTCTGCTGTGGAGTGAAGTTGGAGGAGGGGGTTCTGTAACAGATGGTTTCTTGGATATCTGGGTGCTGTCCAGCTCTAAGCTTTGAAAACGATGGGCCAGCCCCTGAACTGGCACGGATGTAGGCTTGATTGCCAGAACAGGAAGTGAGGTCCCGGGATGTCTTTGGGGCAGCTGCTGCTGCGCAGTTGGTGGGCTGGCATGGCAGCATTGGTGGTTTCATGAGGCGATTGTGTGTGGTACAATAACAACAACGAGGTGGGAAACCTGGCCTGGAATCTGAGAAGGTCGTAACCTCTTTGGAGCTGTTGGCCTGTTTTAGAAGGAGTGTCAGCTACTGTGCCTGTGGGACTTGTGCCACCTTTGGCATGGATGGAAATTGTGAATGTGGGAGCCAAGGATATGTGCGCCCCACACTGATCAGCCCGGTGTTCTGGCTCTTGTGGAGCAGTAAGCGATGCTTTGTGGGAGGGCTTGGCTGTCCTCTTTGACATTAGCCTCCAAAGACCAGAAACTTATCCTGGACTTTGCTAACATCCTGTGATACCTTTTGGAATAAGTAAATCATCCTTGGCTGAGTTCTAGTGCTTGGCCTGCCTCTCACTGGCTGGGTGTCCTTGGGCAAATTACTTAATCACTCTGTGCCTAACTTTCCTTATCTATGAAATGAAGAGGCCAGACTAGATGATGTGGTAGGCATGAGATGACCTTTAATGTCCAACTCTGATTAAATCATTTCATGTATCTGTTAATGTATTTTGGTATTTGCTTCTTTGAATAGCGTGCTCCACAAATTTATTTCTCTACAAAGTGAACCCTACACCCTTTCTTTTGCTCTTGAATTCTTTCTTAAAGATTCAGGTGGTGCTTCCCCTTATCTAGTATGCAAGAATTTGGAAATTAGAGTCTGGATCATTATTTTATGGAGAGAGGGACCCGCATTTTATCTTTGTTTGCAGCCTGGAAGTGACCTGTCCCATTTGTTGTTGACATAGTCCTGGTTGCACCTGCCGTTGGAAGATCAAGTGTGGAAAGCACAGTGGTGAGTCACAGAAACACATTATCGCAGTGGCAGTGGAGGCCATCTGGTCAACCCCTTCAGGTTGAGTGGAGGAGACTCAACCCAGAAGGTTTCATCATGTGTCTGAGGCTGCGCAGCTAGACCCAGTGAGAGCGGAGGCTGTGCTTCCTTCATCTCGACATCCCTAGTGCCTCTTGGGCATCAGATCCAGCTGGTTTCTTTAGTACTGCTTGTCAGTGACCTGAGGTACAGGTCCTTCACATTAACTCTCCTCTGACCTGGTAGGTCCTGAAATGCCAACAATCCATGTTCCAAAGAATTATTTCGGGATAGAATGCATTCCCAGAGCTTCGGGTTTCCTCTTCAGTGTGGGCTGTGAAAACCCGAGCTGCTTCTCAGGAGCCAACTCAGGCCCTGGAAGTGTTCTTTGTGGGCAGTCACTTCTTCCTTCCTCCTCCACGATTCCTTTTCCTCTGAGCCTTCTCATTTGTAAGAGGGAGCTAGAGGCGCAGTTCTGAGGAGGGAGAGATTCCAGGGGCTGCGAGAGAAGCAAGAGCCAAGTGGGGTGTGTTGATAGGGAACTAAGAGACCTTCGTGAGGCGAAGGTGCTGCCAGAAAGGCCTTGCCAGTCTGCCTGGTGTTTGGCTAAGGTTCTTCTGCAGAGCTCTGGGAAATTGGAAGCATTCTCGAGATCGCATGTGCATTGTCTGAAGGGAATTCCAGCATCTTTGTCTTGCTTCCTTTTGAATCTCGTTGTGCTACCTCTTGCCCTGCTGTAGCTGCCAAATGCCGTTTATGACATTTCCTAGGACTCCGCTGCCAGCCGAACTTGGCCCTTTCAGCTTTAATTCCACCTCTTCTCCCTAATTGAAGTAGACACACTTCCCTTATTTTCTTCATTCTAAGATATTAACTTTTAAAAACATGTCTGAAATCCTAGTGAGTCTATGAATCAATGCGTATGTTTAGTGTAGAGTTTTTCTTCCCCTTAGAAGCACTGTTAGGATATTTCTGCATCTGAGAATCTGGAAACAACAAGAGTTAAACACTGGACTTTCTTAGTGAAGAGAGAAACTGGGATTGAGAACAAAATGATTAGAAAGAAAGGGCAACGAAAACCACGAAGGTGGGACGATTTGCTAAGTGAGGTGGAAAAGTACTGTGTTCTCTTTGCCCCTGAGGTTTTCAGGCTTAGGTAAATTTTGCGCAGGGGCAGCCTCTCAAGAATTTTCAGGAAAGTTGTGGCATTACGCTCTCCTGGTCCCAATGCACAAAAACTCTGTAGCAGGGGTTATCATTCAGATTATATGTGGCAAGGGAGCTGGGAACCTCAGGAATATCTAAGGATGCTAACTGTGTCCCATGGCCGGGCCTCACAGCGACTGCGTTGACAGGCTGTTATAGATCCAAGGCAACCTTGAGGATGTCAGCAGCAGAGTTTGTGACTACTATTTCCTTCTTGTGACCTGCTAGGAAGACTTTGCATGGGTCAAGATAATTACCACCATCTCTGTTTAAGTAGAACTTTTAATTAAATACTTGGTCGTCTGTTGTTGGCCGGCAGGCATGGTCTGTGTTGTGTTGTTGGGGATGATGGTGGCAGTCGTTGAAGACAAGGCCATTTAGCCTGGGCTCACATTCATGAAGGGCCTCAAATTTATTCCATTAGTATTATCTCCACATGGACTTAAACATTCAGTCACAGAGACAAGCTGGCAAGATTGAAAGAAGATGGCATTCATCATCCAAATTTAAATTTGTTTCTCATTAACAGACATTCTGCCTGTAGTGCGCTGTGAATTAATATGTTTTATAAATGTTTTAACTATCTTATGAAGAGCATAATTAGTCATAAGTGTTTGGGTGTTAGAAATGTTAATTTGTTCAATGTAGGCATTAAAATATCTTGGCATTTCTTTATTTTTGACATAACTGGGAGTGTTAAAATTGAGAGTGGCCCCAGCCTCTGGACCTCTGAAGGGCCCTGCTGAGCCGTCTTTGCCTTGGCTGTCCTGGGTCCTGTGCCCACCGCCCAGTCCCGTCGCCAGGGAGTGGGGCCATCATGTGATATAGAAAACCTTGCCCCCGTGCTACACGGCACAGCCTGGGACCTTTTTCCTTAGCAAGTGCTGCGTGTGTGGCAGGCTTGTGGCTGAATTGACGATGGGGAGCCTGGGAGTCTGACTTATAAGACTGAAGAGTAAGGCCCTCAAATCAAAGTCTGATTTAGTCATGAGATTTCTAAAGTTTTAGGCAGCTCAGCTCATTTCTCGGCGTCTACTCTTGTGAATTACAGATGAATGACACCAAATGACTTTTGAAAACTGTGAGGACCGTAAAACTCATCTGCACTTTGAGATATCAAGTTACTGCTAAAATACTTTCTTAGAAATCAAATAATTGTTTAGGCAGTTGGCTGTTTTGGTAAAGTTCAACATGAACAGCTCTATGAGAAAAACAGTTCCAGAAATAAGGAGCGGATAAAGAGATGCAAGGAGCCATTTAGTCAGCTAGACGCAGGGTGGAAGACATAATTGGTTGTGCTTAGGGAGGGATAAAATGGGAAAGCAGTCTGAAAATGCAGCTCGAGTCATTGTTGGGGGAACTTTGAAATGAAATAACTGGTGTTCAGTAGTGACAGTGACCATGCATTTTAAATTCATGAACCTGCCCACCCCTCCGCCCCGGTTTCTCTCTGTCAACCTCTAATAATTTATGCTGTAACCACCACCAAGAGGCGTCTTAGGCAGGACTGGATTGCATCAGTCACCATTTTTGTTGTTGTTTGGCCAAAGATTTGATGTCTAACAATAGGGACTAGAAAATTTCATGGGGAAAGATTGGCGTGTTAACAGATATTGAAGTAAGCAATGTGGGACCCTGTTACATTATGAGGGAAGGGATTTTGGACCTTGGTGTTTTGCAAAGGCCACATTTGCATGATTAGAGAGTGCAGGATTGTGGGTAAAATGGCCGCAACTGTTGTAAACTAGCCTAGTACGTGTGGATTCTTGTTCATTCAGAAAACACCCCTTCTGTGTGCTTATTGAAACTGCAGTGTTCTCGGTTGGTTTCATTACCATGGTTTATGGTACGGTCAGCATATCTGGAGATGCTCTGAGAGCAGAGCGTAGGCCCCGTTGGCAGGCCCGCTGCTTTACAGAGCGGTTGTGCTTCTCAGAGATTGTGGCATTGCTGTAAATTTTTCTTTAGACTTCTTTCCTGTAGAACGATTGAGTTGGTATTTCATTCTCTTAGTTTGCCTGAGAAATGTCAGTTAGTACACCTCACAGTAGGGCATTGTGCATCTCAGTTACCTATGGGACTTCAGAGGAAATACAGATCCTGGGCCCAGCCAGGCCTGGGGTGACGTAGTCCTCCGCACTGGGCCGTCACTGTCCTTTTGATTCTAATGTGTCTTCCGCCCTCCTTCCTTCCTTCAGTAAATACCCACTGAGCTTGGCAGCTGTCACTGAGCCGGCTATAAAATGGTGAACAAAACAGAAATGATTCTTGACTTCTTGGCATTTACATCTATGACGGCGCCAGGTAATAAATACATAAATACTACAGGAAAAAAATTTTACAAATGTGGTAAGTGCTGTGGAGAGAAAAACAAAGCACAGGGGGCGGTGAAAGAGAATGAGGGGTCGGCCCGTGGCTGAGTGGTTAAGTTCTTGCCCTCTGCTTCAGCGGCCCAGGGTTTTGCGGTTCGGATCCTGGGTGCGGACATGGCACCGCTCATTGGGCCATGCTGAGGTGGTGTCCCACACGCCACAACTAGAAGGACCCACAACTAAAATATACAACTATATACTGGGGGGCTTTGGGGAGAAAAAGCAGAAAAGAAAAGAAAGAAGATTGGCAACAGATGTTACTTCAGGTGCCAATTTTTTTTTTTAAAAAAAGGAGAATGATAAGAAGAACACAGTTTAGGTGGTGGGGCGGCCTCCTGAGGGGGTGACACTGCAGCAGAACTGGGGGGCGGGTGGGGACAACCAGCCCTGAGGAGAGGGCCCAGAGTGTTCAGGTGGAGGGTCAGCGTGTGGAAGTCCCTGAGGGGGAAAGGGCTCGTGAGCCGGAAGAGCTGAGTGCGGGCCTTGTAGGGGAGAGTGGGCGGGAGAGAGGAGTGTGTTCCTGGGAGAGGGCAGGGTCAGCTGAGTCTACTCTGCATTCCCATGGCATTGTGCTTACAAAATGACTGGTCACAATGTCCCTTTAAAGGCCAAGGGGTCCTTTCCAGGTACAGTGGTGTCACTGTTAGGTCTGCTAAGCAAATTCTAGGGTGTCTGTGGGCTTTGTTTTGAGAGTTGTAAATGGATTTCACTTGAGAACATTACAAGAACTGAAAGATTAGGTTAAGCAAAAGAATTTAATTGAAGGATGCACCATTGTTCTGGCAAATCCCTTGACGCTTGGCCATTGTCTTCTGGCCTTTTCATTCAGTGTTCACTGTCATCTACCTGGAGTCCTGGGCTCTGAGCCTTCCCCTCCAGCCTGTCTTTGTCATGCTTACAGCTTTTCTTTCTTTTTTTTTTTTTGAAAGCATGGAAGGGAGATGGGAAAGAGAGTTCATGTAGCTGTTCTTTAGAATGGAGTATACCTCAGTTTCCAGTGCAGGAAACTGACAGGTAGTGGTTTCTCTCTAGAATTAGGATTCCCAGGAAACATTAGGTACAACTACATTATTGATCCTAATGCCACATGTTCTCCCGATTTGGGAAAGGTGCAGTTGTGAGGTGTTCTTCCGCACGGGAGCCCCTGGCTGAGGGGTAAGCGAGGCTCAATCCACTGAAATGTAGCCCACTGTCCATCCTCAAGGCCGTGGAGATGAGTCAGTTCGGAGGAAGGGAGTATCTTTTTTTATTTCTCATGGAAGCAATTTACCAAGCCAAGCCCATTTCTGAAATCCCCTAGAGTGGCCACGAGGGCTGGCAGTGGCCCTGCCTGGGAGAAACCTCAGTGAGCTGTGGACCCTGCCTTCCTGCCTTGCCTGGTGAGATATGAGTAGAAGCATAGTTTAGTCTTCTGGATACTAGACCGGGCCGCCTCTTTTTTCTTTCTCTCCTGTTGTTACTGGTTTTAATGGACATATTAGTGTAATCAATACATACAAATCATATTTGTAAGTATTTGACATATTTTTAAATATTTTCATTTTAAATATAACCTCATTTTATTTTAAATGCAACCTCATTTTAGCCGGTTGTCAAAAATAGTAGTACTCTGGTCTAACCTGAACTCAAGCTAGACCTAGTTTCCTTCTGGGGCAGCACTTTCTGGACTGTAGTTACATCACCGTCATCCACGGAGGCTGCCTCATGTCACTGTCCAAGGCATTTGTGCTTTAATATTGTATTGATTCTTCTGAATAAGATTGAGCAGGTGCTTTTCTCCCCAGTTTATGAGGAGGAAGCTGCGGAAGGGGGAGGTTAAGTGGCTTACCCCAAACAAATTAAAGGTTGGAGTCAGGCTAGACAATGAGTTCTCTGCTTCCTGGAATTAGTGAGGGCATGGCTTAGTCTCCTGTGACAAGGACACTCTCGAGTAAAGTGGCCCTCGGAACACAGTCCACAGGTGAGCAGTGAGGTCTGGAGGGTGGCTCTGCCTCCTTCCACACCTGGCTCAGGTGGCCCCACTCGTCACCATGTCTCAGCAGTGGTGCCAGTGACTGTGTCTTTGAGAAGGTGACCCCAAAGTTGACACATCACTTCGAGTCATGTCGTATGTCACTTATAGTCGTAGGAGCGTGCCTAGCTTCGAGAAATATAGTCTGTCACGTGCAAATAGCCTGGTTACAAATAGCGGGCCTTAATGCTACAGGGAGCAAGGGGGGAAGCTGGGGCCTGTTTACCACGGTGCTCCTCATCCCTCCTTGACGTGACACAAGGGGACGCTAGGTGAGCGGTTAGCCAGTGAAGATGCACACTGGAGGGCTACGCAGAACATTTTGTGATGCTTCTCCTGCAGCTCTAAATTTCTCGGATTGCTTTTCGCACGTGCGGGTGGCTGTGCTCTTGGGGTCCACTTCATTCGCAACAAGTTCGTGTTGCGCAGCTGCTGTGTGTGGCCTGGGCCAGCCCTGCTCGCTTCTGTAGCTAATTTTGAACCCCAAGCAAGAAGGAAGTTGGCTTACCTGTCATCAAGTTTTAAAAGAAAGCTTTTTGCTGCTGATAGCAAAGGAGTGGAGCTGGAGAAGAGTGAGGGCTGTGGGGCCTGGGGCTTTTCCTGTACAGCAGCTGGGCTGATGACTCTGCGAATCCTATTAGTCTGACGCATTGGGGCCCTCCTTCTTACATGAAGGCAAGGTGCTCCTGAAACCGCAGGAATCAGTCAGCCTCTGACTTCTCTGTCCTCCCCTTCTGCTCAGAACCCTCCAGTTCCAGCTGGTTCCCAGGCTCCCCTTCCCTCAGGCTCAGCTCTGTCTCCTCTGGGCTGTCCCAGGCTGTGTTCCAGGGGGCTGGGGCCTTCCTGCCCTGTTAAGGTAGGAGACAAATTCTGCCTTGACCATGCAAGAAGGGGGAGTTTGGGGCATTAGGAACCCTCTGAAGTGAGAGGTGGTGGTAGTGATAAATTGCCCCTGGCAACGTCGTCCTTTACTACACCCTTGAATCAAAGAAAAACTTGCAACCTGCGTAGACTAGAGTAGACCTGCACCCAGCCTGAGAGGGTGGAGACTGGGGTGGGGGCCATGCTCATGAGGAGCGTTCTTCACCCCCCCCACCCCACTTTGGCCACCCCCCCCCATGCCGCGTGGGCACTGGCTGTCACCACTCTTGCTCAGAGACTGGGCTACCTGCAAACACCCAGCTTGGGTGGTTTTGTCTTCTTGGGAAGACCAAAAAGAAACACATGGAGACGGGTCTGATTTCTCTCTAGCATTCCAGCCACGATCTCTGCTTTGCCCTGCCCTCGCCCGCCCCGGCTGCCCTTGGGAACTGGGCTGGGCTGGGTGTGTCTCTGCTCTGGCTGCCCTGTGGAGTAACAGGGAGCTTTGGAAAATCCAGTATCCACATCCCACTGCCGGCAGTTTGGGGCTAATTAGTCGTGGATGGAGCTCAGGCAGTAGTATTTCTTTCTTTTTTTTCTTGTTTTTTTAGTTGATTTTAATATTATGACTCAGGTTGAAAATCCTCTCTAGGTGGACTGTCTACTGTTGGTTGCTTTTTCTTTTTTGGCATCCATTTCTTTTAGTATCCTCAAGACTGTTGTGGTTTCCTAGTCTAATCCTAATTTGCTACATAAAACCATCTAAATTTCAGTCTTACACAAGGGAGTGATAGGAGCCTTGATTTATGATAAGAGATTCTGTGCTCAATAAACAGGAATGAGTAGCATTTATTGATAACTGCAATTTTATCCAGGGGAGCAACAGAAAAGAATTTAAAGGGAGTGGTGGAGAAAAGAAGAATCAAACATCCGTTGTTGAGTCATTGCTAAGAAGGTTTTGGACTTAGTGGAAAAAGTCCTCAAAAAAATTCAAATTAGAGAGAAATGTTGGGGGGGGAGACTGATGAAGGAAGCACTGTGTGATTTTTTTTGTGGTTAGAAATAGGGCACTGCCTTTATGTAATGCTTCCTCCTGTATAACAGTGGGAAGTATAGATTTTTTTTTCTGGAGAGAAGCATTCTGCCTCTTAATAGGAGAGATGGTGGAAATCCGTGGAGTTCCTTTGAGGTCAGGAGACCTGGACTTCGTTCTTCCACTGTCCCTCTTCAGTGTTAGGACTCTGGACTGCCTCAGAAGGCTGGTCCTCTTGGTGGTGACTCACTGGGGACGGGGGCAGCGCGCTAGGAGCCAGTAGCTGCATGTGCAGCTGCGCCGATGGGCGTCTTAGGTGAGGAGGGGCTACAGGTTGCTCCTGCAGTGGAGCCTTACCGTCTTCCCTGCTGTCTCCACAGCAGGAGGAACCCAGGCGGGGCCGGAGTCTGCGAATGCCTTAAAATTATGTGTCAGACGTTGTGTGTGTGTATGTGAGGGCGCATGTTTTTCTGGGGGAGAAGTTCCATGGCTTTTTGAAATCAGAATCCTAAACGAATTCAACTGACTGAAAGGAAGCGAAGGATTCCTCTCAGGTGTGTTTCTCTGTGTTGGGGGAGGGGTAATGTAGTAGAGAATCCTGCCGATTCAAACAGGTTCTTTTCTTTTTTGGTTCATTCACACTCTAGAAGCTTCTTTCTGGCATGTTATGCTATAATGGATAAGGTTCCAAAGTTAAACTTTTTCTGAAGATTTCTCAAAAAATGAAGTGCTAGATACAGTGCATATAAATTTTATTTAAGGCATTACAAGGTTTTATTTCTAAACTGTGTGCTCTAATTGCAGGCAAAAAGTATTTAAGAAAGGTTGTAACAAAATGTATATGTAGACAATAGAACTGATAAAATACAAATAAAAGATAAAAACTGCCTAGACAAAGGGGGAAATAATTATACCAAATAACTTAGACTAGTGAAGTTATTGAAAATGAGCATTACATTTAAATCTCAGCTTCCTGGAAACCAAGGTAAAAAGAGAAACATGGTGGGTATTGGAATTTTTTCTTAATTAAAGAAAGAAAATTATTTCAATAGACCTTAACCTCAGAAAGTGTCTCACCTAAGATTTTATGGCATGTCTCCATGCCCGTGCTGTCCTCTTCACTTTCACCACATGCGTGGAAATGCTTTTCTTGCGACTGCTCTCCACTTCAGCATAGCTCTTAGTGAAAGTCCTCGTGTGGGGTACCGAGCTGACGGCATCCACACGTAGGGTTCTAGGGTTCTTTGAGCTCTCTCCCCATCTTTCTGAGAAGTCGGTTGTGTAGCTGCCAGGAACTGTAGCAGCCCACGGTGCGGGAGCGCGCTCTTTGGAACTGCCCAGAGCAGGAATGGTGAGGAGGTCAGTGCCCCTTCCCTCAGGACCACCGGCTCAGCGATGAGCCTCTGCTGTGGAAATTCGGGATCCTGACCAGAGTATCTGCTGGGGTGGAGGCCCCCACCTCAGGGCGCTGAGCTGCGGGAAGGCAGCTGCCACTTGACCAAGAATGGTTTCTTTCACCTTCCTGCAAAGCACGTTCACCGTGTGACTTTTTATAAACGCTTCGTACGGTTGAAAATGTATTTTTTAATTTGGAATGAGAACCACAGTAAAGACTTTAGAATCAAATTACATTTCTTTACCAAACTGCAAGGCTTTCTTTTTCTGCTCTTTTTCCTCCTTAAAAAATAGTCATGAAAATTTAGGAATAAAAAAGAAGATGTTTTGTGTTCAATATGTGTTCAATAGTTGTGTAAGCTTTCTTACGAAGCCATTGCTAGGAATAGCTCTTACGTTGTTTTAGAAAACTGAAAACAAGTATCCCAACACATAAATATGTCAGAATATATCTCCTTGATAATGGTGTTTGGTCTGGGGTGAGAGGTGGAGAATGAGGTGGGCAGTGGAGAATATTTGAACAGTTACATAGTTTTTAAGAATTCTCTCTCCACCTCTGTCTTCATTACGTTTTTGTCCAGAGAGAGTGTGCAGTGCAGAGAGAAGTTTCCTATCTTCCCTGGAGCAGCCGTGAGGAGAACCTAACGCTGTTTCGGAAGGTTTGTGGCCTGAGTGTTTGGTGTTTGTCTGGTTTTCTTTTGAAAGTGCAAAGCAAGTGTGAATGTTTCAGAATAGGGTCAAGTTAGAAGTGGGCGTGTTGAGTTGCTTTATGTGGCAAAGACTGTTTCAAGGGTGCACGTAGTCTGCAGAAGTAAAATCGAGCTCTTTTGGTCTGTGTGTTACTGCATCAGTAACACACATGAAAGTGGTTCGGCAGATTTTCACTCGATTCGGAGAGTTTACGGTGGTTGATGTAAAATGTAGGTTCTTCTGATATGCGTGACTTTAGATGGTCCTGATTGCCCAGAGCAGCCGGGGCTGCTGTACAGAGAGACGTGTGTTCAGTGCCCTTTGGGAGAAATGTGCCAGATGCGTCAAAGGGCCAGAGTGACTGCAGCTGCTGCGTGTGAGGGCAGCTCCGAGACGTCCACACAGCGGAGAAGAGCTGCTGGGAGGTGTGTATTTCACGGTGGCCGGTGGTTCTCCTGGGCAGTCCTGGATATGCACAAGTTAACTCTAAATGGGCAAATTTTAAAAAGCCACATGTACTTCTCCATTTTTGGATTGTTTAGAAGTCATTAAAAGTGGCTCCTCCTGAGGTTATTTGCAGGGATTGACATTTGGGGTGGAGCTGTTTAAAGGCTGTGTCAACAGGCATTTTTAAATTGACCTTATAAATTAGCTGCAGTATCCTGTAGAATATTTTGCTTAAAAATTGTTTGTTGTCTTCTGGGCATCCTTTGGGGCAAAGGCTCAGACAAATGATGCGGAGAGCGCGGTGAGGTGCGCTGGGGCGGGGTGAGGTGGGAGGGGCAGAGGGTCGTCTGCTCCCCTCCCCTGCTCCAGCCATGCCTCCTGGCGCCGTCCCCAGGGCACTTTGGGCACTGACTTTGGAGGGGTGATGCAACATTCTTTCCAGTGAATTAATTAGGGCCCCCACAATTAAACTTTAGCCAAGTCGTTGCTTGATAATTGGCATATTTTTTCCCTGACAGGCTGATAATCCAGTTACTGCTTCAAGGTTACATTACAATGTTTGTTTGACTCTTTCAAACCGTAGGGTTTATGATGATGTCAGTAGACCACCAGACTTTCTGAAATAGTTCTTTGTTTTAACAAACAAACACCAGAGAGAGGGCGAGAGAAGAAGCATAAGTAATAATCTGCTATTATTGATTGTTAAACCATGATGAATTGTCTTCTTTCATGGACATATTTATTTAAACTACTTTATGTTTTATATATATGTAAAATATTTAAAATGTGGAGCAAATGAGAAGTGAATTCATTTGGGTGTGCAGAGTTTGAAGTGCCAGTAGTGTTGGATGTTGTAAGGAGAAGCCTGGGCAGGAGAGAGGGTGGAGGAATCCTGGCAGCTGTCCTGGGCACACCGCTTCAT
The DNA here is from genome assembly GCF_041296265.1 of Equus caballus. Lineage (NCBI taxonomy): Eukaryota > Metazoa > Chordata > Mammalia > Perissodactyla > Equidae > Equus > Equus caballus. The sequence continues at coordinate 46,580,424 of NC_091686.1, forward strand.
GTCTTCGAGCCTTGGTTTCCACATTTCTACAAAAGACGCGAAACCTGGTTTTTAGGGTTGTGTTAGAGATTAAATGAAGACTCTTATAAAGAGGCCTAGGAACATAGTATCTGCTCAATAAATATTCTCTTTTCTGTTTCCCTCCTTTTGGGTTTTGAGGATAGTTGAAAATTTCTGTGCACATTTGGGAACTTGTCTTTCTCTAAACATAAGCCTCCCGGGCTTGTTCCAGTTTGTTCACATATCTTGAAAACCGGAAGCTCGGCTACATATGGTGTTCAAGTACCAATCCCAGCCCCGCCTGGACCGTGGGAGGGAGGTTGCTGCAGAGTCGTTACGGGCCTTATTTCTGTTAATACATCTCATGTCGTGTTAGCTGTTTTATATGACGATTCATTGCTGACTCATCCCAGCTTTTCAGTTCCAGAACGGCCTGGTTGTCAGAGAGGCAGTGACTCTGTCATTTTGATGAGGAGATGTCAGAACAGTTTTCAGTCTACGAATCTGCTTAGCATTACAAAGCATTCATTTTTCTGGAGAGAAATCTTCATGAAGCCCGGGAATTGACTACAATAACCTGTTTTTTTGCTTGTTTGGTCCGGAGAATTGAACATCTTTGAAGTCAGTGATGGGTGACGTGGAGAGCCCTGTGCACTCTTCCTGGAGTGACGGTGAGGAGTCGGCCTGGTGCTGCGGCAGCACCGACGCGCAGCGCCGAGCCCTCGCTGCAGTGCTGGGTGATTGAAGGCACTAATATTCTCTCTCCTTCATCCTAGCTCACCCCATGTTCACACTGCTCCAGAGGCTAAGTGAGCGTCAGACAGGGAAAAGGAAATGGCAGGCGAACAGAGTGGTGGTTCAGAATGACCAAGTAATTCCAGAAATTCAAGCAAGTAATTGTTTTCAAGTGCCTGTTAGGACTGGGCTGCCACGGAGTCTGTGTGGCTCGGAGGTGATTAGGGGGCTTTCGTGGCTTTTCTGTTCTCTGACGGCTGGAGCTGGTTTCCAGCCCCAGAGTGAGGGGCAGAGGAATAAGATAAGAAGTGCTGAGGAGCCGAAGTGGGCGTCACTTCTCTTTTCCGTTGTGAGGGAGGGCTGTGTGTAACCTGCCACAGGGCCAGCCTGCCAAATTCAGTTGGACTCCTTTGCACATTCACATTGTATCCTTTAATTGAAACAGTTCTGTTCCACTAGAACTCTGAGACGGCTGCACAAGCCGGAAGTGCTCTGTCCATTTCCTGGCTGATGTCTAAGCTTTCTGGGTAACTTTATTCATGAGAGTTGAGATAGTAGAAGACAAAACCACAGTGGCACTGATGTCTTACAGGCGCTGATTGTGTTTTTCTTCCATGCCCTTGTGTGAGCTGGCAGCTAATAATAGTTTTAGGCTCAAAATCTGCTGACACAGACTTGTCTTGGTAGTAAAATTGCTTTTGTGCTTGAGTTTCTGAAATCTGATCTTTTACAATAGGGCCATGTTACAATAGGTCCTTCAGCGACATCGTGAAAACACATGATGTCAATGGTATGAGGGGGATCCTCCAGCAAAGGGTGTGTGTTTATTCCTAGGGTCGAGAATGCCGTAGAGCAAAGTGCCTGATAGGGTGACGTCTAGAGGCACTAGTAGCAAAGTGAGTATTAAAGATCATCTTCTAGTATGGCTGGTAGCATCCAGCTTATGTGACATCCTCTTGCCACCACCATGCTGTCATTACTATGGGTTCTAATGTGAAAAAGGACCTGAGACTTTCTGAGAATTTATGAGTTCAGAAGTATAGAAGAAGGAAAGAAACTGAAAAGCAGAGGTAACTTTGGGGGACGCAGAATGTGACTAGACAGGTGTAGCCTGTAAACACAGTGAACTTCCTATCCTAAAATGAAGCGTAGGTCTTCCCTTGCCTTGCCTCGTACACCCACCTCCCGTTATTCCACTTCACTTTACTGTGTTGCTGTATGCCATCCGTGCCAGGGACTCACTGGGAATAAGAGCGGTATTGTAGAATTCTAGAGGCAGCCGTCTCTAACCTTGTTTGAACATCTTCATTTAAAGGGGTTGCTAGTCCTTCATACAAAGGTCCGTTTAATCAGATTGCCTTCCTAATTCCTAAACATGAGTAATTAAACAGAGGGGCAGAAGTTGTGATTTGTAGGGGGAGGGGAAGGAAAGGAGAAGAATGTAGCGTTGGCAAATGACCCACTTTGGGAGGGAGGCGGGCCCGCTCTGCAGTCTCATCAGGGACTTAGAGTTAGTATGAGGGCTGTGGGCACCTCGGCGTCTGTGCAGATGGGCGCGTGAGACAGACAGGTGCATGAATGGGGCTTTGCCCAAAAGAAATTTTGAAATGGGCCAGTGCTTCTAGTTTTGCTAATAAAAAACGGGGAGGAAAGTCTTCTTAACAACATTTAGACCACAGGCCTCCTTTTTGCCAGCCCAGTGGGGAGCGTCAGGCGCACAGAAGACTGGAAAGACATTTGTGGGTCGGCTTTTAAACTTTCCCGTTAATTAGAGTGTAAAATGGTAGAATCATTTTGGAAAACCATGTAGCAGTTACCCAGGACCATTAAAACAAGTGTTCACAAGAAGACGTGTGTGAATGTTCATAGCCGCATTATTCATAATAGCCCCAAACTGGAAACAACCCAATTATCCGTCCCCCAGCAGATGGTTAAACTAGTTGTGGTATGTCTAAGCAGTGGGAGACCGCTCAGCTCCGGGTATGCAGGGCAACGTGCGCGAGTCACAGAAACATTGCGCTGAGTCAAGGCACTGAGACCCGGGCAGAGAACCGACTCTAGGAATCCCTTTGTGTGGAGTTCTGCAGCAGGCACACTGGTCTGTGCGCACAGAAAGCAGGGCGAGGTTGTCTGGGGCTCAGCGTGGGGGGATTAACAAGGGAATGTTTTGGGGGCTGTGGGAACATTCTGTGTCTTGACTGTGGGCTGATTACATGGTGTATACACTTGTCAAAACACACTTAAGTGTACATTCAAAGTGAGTATAGTTTAAGTAAATTACACCTGAGTTGATTTTTTGTTTGTTAAAAAAACATTTCTTACAAATATTACTACTCATTATGACCTTGTTTCTATAGAGATTACTTTTCAAGTTTAAAAAACCAATTTAAAAATAACTTTAGATTGTAATCTGTGAAAAATTGAGGATTATCCATAGTTTTATATTATTGTTCCATTTTGCTTCTTTATAAATAGCCTTCTGGATTATGTGCTACTTTTAGAAAGCTTTTGGAGACTTTTTAAAGCGTATGTTTTAACAGGATTTTCCTGTAGGTCTTTGGCAAACTTTGCACTTTTATTGTTTAAGGAGTATAAATGACAACAGCACAGGATTATTTTCTGGCACATTTTCCTCTTGTCCTGCTTCTTTTACGTTCAATAACTCTTCAGTTCCTGTTGCTCCTGCCTTAGAACTTAGAAAAACAGATCCTCTCTTATATGCCTGAAATTAAGAGGAAACGCATAGAACAGAGGAGAAGCCTGGCAGGGCCACGTTCCTGGTTTCTGATGGGCCGTCACTGAAGCAGAGCTACGGAAGTTGATGTCCTACTTGGTGCACACACGGGTGTTTGAGCTTAATGAGTTACCCCAAATGTATGTCCTTCTTGCCCTTTCAGGTTTCTGTGTCGAGGGATGGTTATTTGGAGAGTCAGCTATTCGAAGAACTCATAGTTTAAGATCTCAAAATTTCAGAGCTGTTGTCTTGTCAAGGTAAACCTAAATTTGATGAAACCCAAATTAAAGGGAATTAAGTGTTTGAAGAAATCAGTATCTTGTATATTTGGCAGGTAAAATGTGAGTTGAAGTGGTTTAGGGATGAGTTGTTGCATTTTCAAGGGGGTGGTCTGTTCATCTGGAACGTATGCTGGAGTCCAAGACCAAGTCCAGCTGCGTTGCTGGACCGTTTATGGCCTAAAGTTCCTATCCTGGTAGAAGCAGAGTAGATCACAGACAGTTGTAAGCTTTCTTCAAGATTGGCTGCATTCTTTCTTAATGCTGGTAAGGCTAAAGGAACCACTTCACCCTTGAGGGGCCTGGTGTAGGTAATGAGTGGAAATTGCACTAGAACTGGAGTTTGACCCATGTTCAAGTCATGACAGTGGCCAGCACTGTGGCCTTGGGAAGTTAATTCATCTCTTGAGCCTCAGTTTCCTCATCTGTAAAATGGGGATATGCACTTCAGAGTTTTCTGGGAAATTAGAGGAGATGGAAGAAGTGACTGTGCCTGGCACATAGTAGGCACCAGGTAAACCTGAGTTGCTTTCCTTGCTTTGAGGGCAGCGTCCTGGCTCTGGTCTGTGTTGCATATACCTGTACGTCCAGGAGCACCATTCTCATTTCACAAAGTGCTGGACTGATGAGAATGAGGGGAGAAGAGTGTGAGTTTTTGTTAACACGTGGTACCCTTTGAAGCAGAGGTGGTGCATCTTCACGTCCTGGTCTGTGTCGTGTGCCTTCCCTTCAGAAAGGGCGGCGACGTGGCTGGAGTTGCTCACGGCAGGCTGGGATGCCGAGAGTAGATCTGATCGCTGGAGGCTCCTTGCTTGTGATTGCAGTGCAGGAGAGAGGAGTTGGGACTGAGTGGAGCTGGGTGTGCTATTGAAGTAACTCAGCAGATTCCAAAAAGAAAAAGAAGGAAAGGGGAAAGAGCCACCTCCTGTGGCAGCGTTTCCTCGATACGGCTCAGCTGACACTGCAGCACCAGCTGGGTGCGTTGGCATTTTGCTCTAACATTTTACACTTTGGTCAGAGAAGCACACTCAGCGCAAGGAAATGAAAATTTTCGTGCCATGGTGAAGTATTTGTAAAAAGCTTCGTTCTATTATTGGGATTTCCGTTCTGAGCCTGATTCTGGTAGTCTGTACGTGGATGATGTGCCAGTCCCCAGCCGTGGGTCTAGGCAGTTGGAGATCGGAAGCAGTTATCCAGCTAATGTAAAGAAGTCCTGCGAGGGGGATGGAAAGGCGCCCCTCACCCTCTTGTCAATTACTCCAAATTGGTGTTTATAGGGAATTAAATTCCCTGGTAATTGCCCACTCTCTCCTTCCTTTGTCTGTTGGAGCCACCATCAGAGCCCTTAAATGAAAGCCCTGGGAGTATTTCCGGCCTCTTCTCTAAGTCAGGCCAGTGATTTGGCTGTTAAACACCCACATTGCAGGGGTGTCAATGGTGCCTTCGGGCCAGGGTTGGTCTTGGTTCTAGGGGATTAATTGACCCATAAGAAATATTATAATGCAAAAATATGCCCGTGTCAGTTGGCTCACCAGTGTTTGTTGTGCAGGAGTTCACAGTGTGGTGGCCTACACTTGTCTGGTATTAAGGATAAGGTAAACCTCGTTTCCTGCGTGGACCAGTCCGAGGTGAATGTCCCTCCCACGTGGAGAGCGTGGAGGGGGAGGTGTTGCAGAAGGAGCACTGGATGCGGGGTCACTGGAGTGGCATCTAGTCACAAGACAGCCACTTTCTAGCTGTGCTGTATCATTTTCCAGGCCTCTTACGTGTTCTGGGCCTCATTTTCTCATGTGTAGAATGTGATAGTAGCTTATTTTGCACCCAACCTTCTAGGGTTTTTATCAAAAAATAAATGTGACGTTTGTAATGACACCTTATAAATGAAGACACATTAAACAAAGCACTACACAAATGTAAGATGTTATTAAATGTGAACTCAGTCATGTTATTTCAGTGCTCACATCAGAGAAACAACATTTGTGGCCTTCCGGGAGCACACAAAGAACTGTAGAGCTTAGATCCCCTGGTGAGGCTCCCAGGACGGTCATTGCGCCGCAGGGCACGCTCATCTCTGTGGAGACCCTCACTGGACCTACCTTGGCTTCCTTTTCCATTCTTTAATGTCACTGTCTTTGTCCTTTACTTTCCAGCATTGGGAAAATGGGAAAACTGGAAGATTTTTACAAATAGTGAGTGAAAATAAGTTGAAGGACCTATGGGAAGAGAGAAGAGATTCTTTAAAAAGCAGGCAATGGTCGTTTTAGAATTCCTTTTTCGGAAGTGACAGACTCAGAAACAGAAAAGCGTTGTTAACTTAAAAAAAAAATTGAAGTTAACACCCAGCACTGCCCTTTCTTTATGTAGTGAGACATATGGTAGAAACAGATTTATGATCCTCTGCAGGCTGTGTTACCGGTCACCCCACTCATGTGACATTGGCACAGTTGGCTCATTTAAAAAACTCAGTGATGTCTTGAAGCCTAATGCCTCTTTATTTTATTTTTTCATCTTGCAGGCCGTGATGAAGTTAATTCCTTTTTAGCTTTCTGAGACACAACCATTTTACAAAATGGGAAAATGAAAGAACTCTCAAAAGAGGGACACGGAAAATCCAGTTTGCAGAATAGACAGTACAGGCCTGTGCTTGGCGGGAAGACGGGTGCCATGGGTTCCGTTTAAGAACTCAAAGTAAAAGGACAGGGTGGGAAGTGTAGGGAAGGCCTTCAGGGAAGTGCCCAAGGGGCTGATGGTTATTAGCAGCCTTGGAGGTGGCTGGGCCTCGTGGACCCCGCTGTGTGGAGATGGCGTGTGTGCCTTGCTCAGTGAGGTCTGGACGGGAGGAGTGCTGTTGCTGACTTGCCGTGTCTCCCCCACTCCTGCCCACCTCCTTGAGAGTAGAAGATATGTTTACTCTTCATGGAGCTGAGGAGAAGGCAGGCAGCTGAGGAGGAGACTAATTAGCAGGCCTCTCTGGAAGGTGTGAGACACATGGGCAGCATGGCTCTCTGGGAAACACAACAGGCCTTTGTCTGCAACTACAAACACTAGGAATTGTGGTGTCCCTGTGCTACAGGGCTCTGTAGCCCTGCAGAACCTCACTCTGCCTGTGCCAAGCAGGGCTCTCTAATTGGATCGCTAGTGCACACAAATGTGTCTTCATCGTCTCTGCCCATGTCCCTCTAGAGCATCTCTTTGTTCCCGTTACTGCAGTGTTCGGAATTGACCCATCCCACTGCCCCGCACTTTCTTTGGCTTCTTTCGCTTTTCTGAAGGCAGGCTGAGAAGCAGCCGTTGGCATGCCTGGTGGCGGCGCTGCATGCTGGCCTGGGAGGATCTCCGTCAAAGGAAGAGCTGTCCTCCCTCAGCCCCTCACCCTTGGCTTTTGGCCCCCTCTGCCTCCCAGCTGCCAGCACATTCAATCCCCTGCCTTTGTCCAGGGCAGGACACAGCACCACCTCCTTGGCTCCCCTTTCCCATCTGGGAGCCAAAATCGCTCCTCCAACTCGGGAACTGTGAGTTTCTTGTCATGCTCCTGGCTTGGTGGGAAGATCAGAATGGGACTTCTAACCGCCTGTTGTGTGCAGAGTTGGCAGGGGTGCATGTGCTGCGCCATTGTCTGGGATCTGTGAGGGAACTGCAGAGACAAGTGTCTAGAATGAGACTCAGTGCTGGAGGAGCGCCTTTCCTTTCTCCGTTTAGACTTTCTCAACAGAAGCTGCTTTTCGCTTGATTAACTGTAACAAACTGTCTTTGGAGTTTTGTGTTTTGGAAACCACATTGCCAAAGGAGAATCATTATGTCTGTTGTAAAAGCCCCGAATAAATTCCTCCTAGTATAAATGCAGAAGAAAGAATAGAAGGCTTTAATCTATCTTCTTGCCTATTTGTGAAATACTGCTGAGTGACCTACTTCATCTACATATTAAATGTACTAGACTTATCTGAGCTTTTTTTTCTTTAGTTGTTACCTTGGAAACGATGCCCTGGCTCAGAAATTGCATGAGCCCTTTTGCAAATCTGCAGTACGGTTTCTTCACACTGAGAAGGCAGATAATGGGAAAAAGTTGGATTTTCCAAAATGTCTTCAGTTGTTAGTAGAAAAGAGAGAGGAAGGAGGAAAAGTGAGAGAGATTTATTCTTGTAGTATTTCCAGAATACTCCTTTTAAATTAATTGGAAGTGGTTTTACCTAGATTTGAAAAGAAAATAATAGTATGGCCTCTTAGAACTTGAGACCGCTTTTAAAGAAGAACTGTCCTGGTGCCTTGGGAGCACTGGCCCAGGAGCACCAGCTGTGCACTGACATTGGATTCCAGACCTGCCATTCGGGAGTCTCTACTCTCACTGCTTTGATTGCACTGGTTCTTGCAGATTTTTTCATGGTGTCTTATTTTCTCAGGCCAACTTTCTCAGGAGACTGAGAAGTAAGATTTAAAAATAGGATTTAGTGGGCAGCCAGAGAGCAAAACTGGCCCATCTGCCAAGCTGAATAGGTAGCCTGCATATCATGGTGCAGCAAGGAACCCTCACACTTTTCTACAGTGTCTCAGGTTGTCGTTGAGGAGATTGGTGCCCAGAGAGGTGACATAGATTGCCCAAGGCACACGTGTGGTTGGGGCAGAGACTGGACTAAAAATCAGATTTCTTGACTCCAGATCTACAGCTCTTTCAACATCGGTTGAAATGTGCCATTTAAGACGCATTTGAGTCTCTTGCTGCCTCCGTCTTTTCTGCAGTCCCCTCTACCATGCTTCGCAGTGCCGATGGCCCTACAGCATGAGGAGACAAAATGTTCTTTAGGCTTTTCTTCTTGAAAACTTGGGACAAGAATAAGTTAGCCCGAGGCCATCACAGAATCTTTGAAAAGAGACTTTTAACTAGGAAATTGTTTTTTCAATGTAGTACGGAATTCTGATCATGACTTTGAACTGGAAAGTCTGCAGGTAAGAGTAGGAACTGTGTATAATACCTTTGGAGGTACTTTTGTGTGTTCATTCCTCATTTGTAAATCTGCTTTCTTACCTGCTAGTTATCTGTTCATTCATTCATTCAGCAGCTACTGAGCTGTATTAAATACTAAGTACTGGGAAGGTGCTTGGGAAGCAGAGTTGAGTTCTGTACATACTCCCTGGCCTCAGTAACACTTAGGCATATATGCTAGTTCAGTAGCTGGAAAATTTTAAATAAAGAGAGGGGCATTTTGACTGCTTACATTTAATGTGAAGAGTTGAATAATTTTTTTCGGAAGGTGGCAGTAGTTCAAGCATCCTTATTAAAACAAGAATAATTCAGAAGGTCTCTGTAAGGTCTCACCTCTCATTTTCCTCAGAACAAGCTCTGGTGCCAGAGGGTCTAGCGGGTCCCATGCCCTTTGGCTCAGGGGTTGTTTGAGATCGGAAGGAGGGGGTGGGGAGGGAGCCAGGGCAAGTATGGCAGAATTCCAGGGTCTGTATGGTGTAAATACCACAAAGACCTAGTGACTGTGCAGTGGAGGTCGGATGGGAAAGGGAGTGCTGAAGCAGTGGAGAATAGCAATAGCAGGTGTAATCTACTATGACACCGTCATTAAACAGGCTCCCTGCTGGGCACGTTATCTACATTCTCTCACTGGTTTGCCTTAACAACTGTGGGAGGGTGGTCCAGTCACATATTGCCATATTGCTGCTGAGGACACTCATGCCGTGAGATCAGCAGCGTGGACAAGGTCATGGCTAGGTGATGGATTAGGCGTTTCATGCGGCGCTCCCTGCTGTGTGAGCCCACCAGCTCTTGCCTTCACACAACACCCCCTCCCCTTTTAACAAGTTGAAAATTCGTCAAGACCGTGGTACTAATTTTCTTCTTCCTTTTAATCATTAAAATGGAATCTCACTGGGCACTAAAGGGGAGACAAAATGAAGGAAAATTGTAGTGGAGTGTCAAGAATAAAAGTGAGAATCTAGGACCAAACTGGTTAAATGAAAGGAATCCATACGTAGACTCCCAACCCACCTTGCCTGTATTACTTCAGCTGACAACTTGAATGTCGGTTAGGGTTGGGGGATGGTGAGAGTAGGAGGTGGTGGTTTCTGGGTGAACACAACACTGTGTTCCGGGTGCAAGTAGATCTGCCCACTCTTTGTGTACAGTGCCGGGGAGTGTGTTTCGCTTTTGTCTTACATAGGGAATTCGCAAGGAATGGTAGTTACTTTACATCTTTTGTGGGTACCGTGCACATTTCTCTTCATTCCAGTCACTAGTGCTTTGATTCAGTACAGCCAGCACAACCCCTGCCTTCAGGGAGCGGGCAGTTCCCCGAGGGGGACCTGTGATTACAGGGTAGTGGGATCAGTGCTGGGGAGGCATGGATGAAGAACAGAGTGTGATTTCATCTTTCAATTTTAGTGATGTGGAAAATAAGCAAGTGGAAAGATATTTTGGGCTTCATTTTACAAGGGGCTTGAAGAACTCCTCAAAAAATTGTACTGCGGAATTATTTGCCATAAGACTTGTGATTTTAAGCTGACTGTTGAGATCATGGTGAGTTTCTTGTCGATGAGGCTTCTGGTCAGGTCTGTGTGTGCAAGTCAGCACGTCGTGACTGCCTTCCTCCGCTTACTATCAAAACTGAAAACAACTCTTTTCTGCGTGCTTTTCCATCTTGTTTTCTTTATTAGTGCACGTGTCGTGTGCATTTGTTTTCCGTGCAGATCTGCATGAATTTTGTCCTAACAGCATCACATTTTGCACCAGATCCTAGTGGTAATCAGTCAGGGCTGGACGTCATGGTTGGCACCTGAGTTTCTCCCTGCTGGGCCCCCGGGTGACCTCAACTTCTGGTTAGTCTTATGAAAAATAGTGTAATTTGGTTTCATGCAGTGAGTCTCTTAGAAAAAACCAAGATTTATAGGCAAATTAGTGGCTGTACAGGTTACTTGGAAATATTTCTACTGTTTTTTAAAAAAATCAGAAGGTCAGTGGAGCTGAAGACAAAGGGAAGGAATTACCTTTTTCTTTTTAATGTGCAGCAAAATATGCGCTAATGATGCAATTACAATATATTAAGTTAATACAATAAATACAAAGTTAATCCATTTTGGACTTTATTGTATTGTCTTGACCTTGTTTGTGGAGTAATGTAATTGTGACAGAGTAATTAATACCCTACAGAGGGATTAGCAGTAAAGATGAAGATAGAAGAGCTAGGAGAAAAGCACTGAGTCGCACAGAAGGCAGGTGCGTTTAGAAAGGGCTAGGTGTAGAATTTCCTGAGGGTGATTTTCAGCTTTCCTGACTCTGATTACACATTTTCACATCTGCAGTGATAATCAACTTGGTTACACAGGTAAAACAGAGACAAATGATGGCGTTCCGAGGTGAATCAGCAAGAACGATGTTCCGGACACGCCACCAGCCCTCAACTGGGGCTTCCCCATGTTCTCAGAAAGGCTTTCTCCTCTCTGTAGTGTCCATGTTTCTGTTATTAAAATATCTTTTTGGTCATCATTTATTCTGCACAAATCTTAGCAAATGAGAGCCAAATCAGGAGGAGTTCCCCCAAATGAGTACTTGGCTGTATATCAAAGTGTGGGGGGCCTCTCAGGCCCAACCAGTTGTTCCAGGTGCATTTTCTTAGCTCTGGGGTTTCTAATGATGGGCTGTGCTACCAGATTGAAGTGAGTAACTTTGACCCCAGTAGGAGGGAGTGGAGGAGAAGAGAAAGAGATCTAGCTGGAGTCTCTTGTGCTCCACAGAAGTTACCGCTGGAGAAAACCTCCAGGAATGAGATGAGGCTGGCCTTGTCCTCCTCCGCAGTCCTGCCCAGGCAACAGAGAGGAAGTCCTTTCTCTACCTGTCTCAGCTGACTGACATTGTCAATGTTCTTCACTGGCAGGTTTCTCCTGTTTTCAATTGAAAAATAGGCTTTCCTATTACAGTATTAAAAATTCTGTGGTTTCGCTTTAAAATCAAATAACTCAATTTATTCACAAAGGAATTACAGACATTATTTCTAGTTTTCTTTTAATTGTTCGTCCTCCAGTGTTACTCATCTTGGCCTTTATGGCCACCGTCTTGGTGTGCTGGTGTTTGCTCTCCTCCTCTCCCTGACTTGGCTCCGGGCAGCTTCTCCAGGTTGGGTGGCTGTGCTCTCCCCGACTACTCTGTGCAGGAAGGCTGAAGCACAAGGGGGCTGCCAGCCTGCCCCGAAGTCTGAGCACAGGATAATTTGACCTTCGAAATCTTTCCACAGTTTGCATCAGAGTAAAAGAGGTCAGCTGGATGCTCGGCCTTGCTGGAACCCAGCAGTGAGGGTCAGGTGATATTTCTGTGCACTGTTTTGTGGGGTCAGGTGGGCTTGTCTGTGCGGCCAGCATCATCTGCCCCCACTTGCACTCACCGGACCCTAGCAGGCGGTCACCACCTACAATAATCTCTCAGACTTCTGCATGTAAAACCTACATCTAAATGTGTATGTTTACAATTGTGATAGGCAAGAGCTTATTTTTCTTAAAGAGAGTAAAGGAAATTTTTGTTTCAACTGGTATTTCTGTTTTCTCCAGGCACATAGTGAAAGTTTTTTTTCTCGACAAAAACCTGGAGAGAATTACTAATGGAAAAAAATGCTGTCATATACTGTTAAAATGTCACAAAGCAGATATCCTAGCCAACCATCATATATGCATATAAATTCTTTTAAAGGATGATTTAAACATCCTTTTGGATCTGTATATTTAAAAAAAAAATCTTTGGCATCGAAATACAAATGTGTGAAAATTTTCACATAAATTCTCACAGAAAATTTCACATAATAATTGCAACCAGGGGCCCGCCCCATGGCTGAGTGGTAAAGTTCGTGCGCTCCACCTTCTGCAGCCCAGGGTTTTGCCGGTTTGGATCCTGGGCGCAGACATGGCACTGCTCATCAGGCCATGTTGAGGCGGCATCCCACATGCCACAACTAGAAGGACCCACAACTAAGAATATGCAACTATGTACTGGGGGGTTGGGGGAGAAAAAGGGAAAAAAAAAGAAGATTGGCAACAGTTGTTAGTTCAGGTACCAATGTTAAAAAAAAAAAAAATTGCCACCAAATTATTTGCTGGTTTTCTGTTGCTTTTTCCTCATGTCCTTCATATTGTTTATGTAGCTGTGACTTGAATAAACGTAACCTGGGGGATTTGCTTTCCACAGATGAGCCTCCGCACTGCCCCCCACTGTGTGAGATGGCCGGGTTGGAGAGGCTTCTGGAGGGCTGGCTCGGCCGTGGGGAGGCAGAGCTGGGGCAGAGCTGGAGTGTCCGCGTCTGTTCTTGTAATGCAGTTTTCTCGTCCTTGTGTTATCTTAGAGTTTTAGTGGGAAAACTATTAACAATGTTATTTCAAAGAAATGGTTAACAAAATAAAATTTAACAGAAACTGGAGCTCTGGGCTTTGGTTAAACCTTCTTTTCCTCTGCACTCTCCCTCTGTCTCTTTTTGAACGAGCCATGACTCCTTTCCGCACAGGTGCTTGGCGTGGTATTAACCTTCCTCAGGTCGTTCCTTGGTCCAGGGCTGCAGACATTTCACTTGCTCCTGGTCTGAGTGAAGTGCCACACTCGGCCAAGGCCTGTGCAGCTGAGAGTCTGTTCTGTCCTCTGAGTGTACGGGGGTTCTGACGCAGGAGGAGGAACTTGTGTGAGGATGCTGGAGAAGGCCAGGAGGAAGCCGGGAGCGTGGAGGGACAGGACCAGCGTGGGCGCCCTGGGAATGCAGAACCGGGTGGGTGTTGTGTGGCAGTTGACAGTGCCCCTTCTGGGAGCCGGGGCCGCAGCGGTTCTGCTTCAGCAGCTTTGTGTGGAGGCCAGCTGCCTACCGCCCCGCTTACTTCACCCAGCACCTGTGTCCTTACTCCTCGACGTTCGTAGCCACATCGGGGATATTTATGGGGGAGAGAACACGGGGCAGTGTGGTGGGTGCTAAGGGGCGTACACAGGTGAAAAGCGACCCCCCTTACCCTCCAGAAGCTTTCAGCTGCTGTGCCTCGGGGGTGGTGTGCCTTAAGGAAGTGCCATACTCAGGTTAGAGGAAAGGATTCCTGAAGTGGTCAGAGGAGGACTGGGGATGGGGTGAGAGCTTGTGTGGGTCTGGAAGGAAGGAGGTGGCACTGCCCCCTGAGAGAAGGGCACCAGAAACCATTTGCTCTTTCTTCCATAGCCGAGCCGGTACATACAAAGAGCGCGTTCCCTCACTCAGGGCAGAGCTGGGAAGAATGTTCCGGTATGGGTGGAGGCATAGTTTTGTTTCTCCGTTGGATGCAGTAGGCCCTGAGGACCCTTCAGTCAGTGCTTGCTTCATCCTCCAGCTCCGCGGTCCTGTCTGTTCCACATAGCTCCACAGGCCACTGCAGTGAATGCTGAAAAACTCAAATCCGCTGGGTGTGGGTTTCCTAAATAAAGGGTAACTCTTCTCAGCTTTCAGAAAGGGTGGGGCCTGTGACTGTTCTGTTTGCATCCTCTCCCCAAAGCCCAGCACTGAGTTTGGCTTATAATAAATGCTAATAAACACTGGTGGAAGGAAGGGAAAAAAGTCCAGGGCTATTATTTGGGAAAGAGCTAAGAGGAGAAGTCATTTTTGAGGAGATAAAGTGAGTATAATTCCAGGATTATTTCCTCTTGAAGTGTAGGCATCTGAGGGGAGTGAGTGCCCCTCCTTCACAGGTGGGGTGGCTCTGCAGGGATGAAGGTGATGGGGTTTCCGGCTCCTGTTCCAAGTTCAGGTCTCAGGGGAGGTTCAGTGGGGCCTGGGGCTGCCTCCAGACCACACAGCTTTGCATAATTGATTAACCCTGCATAGCTGTTGCATTTCTGTCCTGAAGTGAATTTCATTTTCTAATTAACTCTCCAGAATTAACAAGTGCCAGAAAACAAGATGTGCGTTAAATCTTGTGATCTGATGGAATGCAGCCAGCTCCTCAAAAAGGTATAATTAATCATCTTGAATCTCTCAGGGCATTCTTAGTTCCTGAGTTGGTACACAGGTCTCTGAAAATAGCTAATGATGATTGTTTACCGTGGACCAGGCATTGCACGGAGGGCTGCAGCAGTTACCGCTTTTGATTATTTTTTTTTATCTTCACAAACACCTTAAGAATTAGCTGTATGAGCATCTCCCTTTCTAGCGCTGGGAACTGATTCTCAAAATGGTGAAGCCGCTCAAAGTTGACACAGTCAGTTCTAGTGGAGCTGGGCTTGAGTTGAGGCAGACGGGCTCCTAAGGGCCAGGTGACATTACTTCTCTTCCTTCTCCCGGGCCTTCCCGTTTTCCTTAGTCTTCCTCGTGTCTGCTGTCTGTCATCCTAACACTCCTGTCGGATGTGATAAACAGCAGTGACTGGGTGTAGTACACGCCCCGGATAAACAGAGCCCAATGCCACCCACAGGCAAGAAGGATTTTGGCAAATCACGTCACCTGCGTAATGGTAGGTCATGATCACGTAATGCATCGGAGGTCAATTTTGGAGCAATACTTCGAGGGAAATGTAGATGTTTTATACCAGCAGAGACCTTTGGGCTGGGAGAAGCTACATGGTGAGGGGACTTGGAGTTTCAGGGGGGAAAAAATTAAGGACTCTGGTTGGCAAGTCTCTTGGAAATTTTTTCTTTTTCTTTTTGGAGGAAGATTAGCCCTGAGCTGACATCTCCTGCCAATCCTCCTCTTTTTGCTGAGGAAGACTGGCCCTGAGCTACATCCGTGCCCATCTTCCTCTACTTTATATGTGGGACAGCTGCCACAGCATGGCTTGACAAGTGATGCCATGTCCACACCTGAGATCCGAACCAGTGAACCCTGGGCTGCCGAAGCGGAATGTGCAAACTAAACCGCTGTGACACTGGGCTGGCCCCTCTTGGAAAGTTTTAAGGGCAGTAAACATTTTAAATTCAGTACATCAGTAACTTTTGGATGAGAAGTTTCAGGTACTTCACAACACTTAAATAAAATGTGTGAGCACTGTGGTGGATAAGTGGGGATGACACCACTTCTCTCTTCTGTGTTAATAACATTGTGAAAAAGACAGAAGATGAATTTATTTTTTAATTGAGTTTTAGATTTTGGTTTTTATTTTAAAGCAGAATATAAAACAATTGTTTTCTATCTCCGTGAATGCTGGGATAGAAGACTTATTGCTGGAAAAACACATCATTGTTAGTCATGACATTTTTTGAATCAGAATGTCTAGATAATCAAAGATAATCAGTGTATTCAGATCATCTAATTTGTTTCATGTGCAGCTGTTACTTCTATTTACCTTTTTAAGAAAAGGCAAAATTCGTGGTGATTGCAGACTTGGCAGTACAACTTTAAGTAACTTTTGTAGCATTACAGGTTGATCTTGAGTAAATTGAATAATTTGAAAGTGTAATGACATTGGAAAGTATATATGTGCACATAAATTGAGGGAGAAAGGAATAATTAGTGCTGTTTGACTTTTTAAGAGTCATTTTGTGAATGATGTGGATATCCAGAAGGTGAGAGAATACAGTGGCCCTTCAGAGACAGAGCAGAAATGAGATAACCTGTCTTTTCTTTCAAGACAGATAGATTGGGATGACGTTGGATACAACATTCAAGCTTGATATTGTAGTTTCTAATGGGAGAGAAAAAGTTCCCAGAATATTGTGTGGATATTGTGCAAGGTGCTGATTATTTAGAAAGAAAGATGTTAGACCATAAGGACATTTTTTTCATCAGCTGAGATAGGTAAGAGTTTGATATTATTCCTGATCCTCCTTTTCAACCTGAAGAAACCCGTGGATAAACCCCAATGGCTCTGGGTGATACAATCACCCAGCAAGTGATCACGGACTCCTAGTAAGGACAAGGAGAAGAAGATGAGGAGCTCGGGCGTGGGTCACTGGGGCTTCCAGACGTCTCAGAGACACGCGTACTGAAGAGCCTCGATTGATCGGAGAGATTAGCGTGTCTCAGTCTCACTGGGAGGGAGACTGACGTGGGCTCTTTCCTCCTTAACAACAAACGCACCCCATCCCCATTATAGATGTGTGCCGTGTGTTCGAATCATCCCCCAAATTGAGGAAATCTGTATATAAATAGAGTGTGTAGTGATTATCACTGCAATCTCTATATTTAAAAATCATTTTCCATGTTTTTTCTTCCAAATATTTGTATATATGTATCCACACCTTTTCATATTTTATACTTTATTTTTTCAGTTTGAAAAAATACTACAAATAGTGAGCTTTTCCCTGTGTTGCTAGATAGTCTTTGAAAAGGGGATTTGTAAGCTCTGCCCCGTGGCTTTGGTGAGCCTGGCTTTGTCCCTCTCCACTCGGCACTCGATGCTCCAGCCTGGCACTGCTTGCGCCTCTCAGCTCCTGCGTGCCCTATGCTTCTCCTCTGGTCCAGAACATTCAGCCCTGTCCTCTTCACTCAGCTAACTCTTAATCTTCATGGTACTCTTTTTATTTAGATGGAGTTGAATGCTTTGGAAAGTGGGCAAAGACCATTTTAGCTGGATTACAAAAAGTAGGCTTTGCTGGACACAAGAATCTCTAACTTCAGTAACATTGTCATTTGTTGTGTGTCCATTGGGGTCAGGCTTCTTGCTAGGCACCCTTCCTGCTTTCACATAATATTCATAGTTACCCTGGCTGAGAAGTGGCATTCATATTTTAGAAAAGATGAAGCCAGTGCTGAAAGTAAGGTATGAGGCAGTGGCAGAACTGGGAGCTACCTCTGTCTCTCTGTGCTTAGATCACGCTACTGTTTCTTTTTTCTTTCTTTCTTTCTTTTTTTTTTTTGCTGAAGAAGATGAGCTCTGAGCTAACATCTGTGCCAATCTTCATCTATTTTATATGTGAGTCGCCACCACAGTGAGGCTGACTGGTGTATGTCCACGCCCCAGATCTGAACCTGTGGACCCAGGCCCATCAAAGCAGCATGCACCGAACTTAACCACTGTGCCATGGGGCCAGCCCCTGACTACTGTTTCTTTTAATTCTGACTCGCTGGGACATTGGCATGGGAGGAGGGGGAGAAATCTTTTTTTCTTAAAGATTGGCACCTGAGCTAACAACTGTTGCCAATCTTCTTTTTTTTTTTTTTTCCTGCTTTATGCCCCTAAACCCCCCTTTACACAGTTGTATATCTTAGTTGCAGGTCCTTCTAGTTGTGGGATGTGGGATGCTGCCTCAGCGTGGCCTGACGAGCAGTGCCATGTCCGCGCCCAGGATCCGAACCATGGGCCGCCGCAGCAGAGCGCGCGAAGTTAACCACTCGGCCACGGAGCCCGCCCCCGAGGGGGAGAAATCTTGATGGGGCACTTGATGAATGGCTAACAATTGACAACCCTCTTAGACTCGAAACAGTCATAAGATCTAGTCCTGAAATACCTTAAGTTAAAGGGGTCCCTGGGAGAATGTTCAAGATCTCTGAGGGATAACAATCTCATGAGAATTAGTCTTACATGCATGTAAGTAAGGTAAACCATCTTGGCGCAGATGGGAAGGTAGCCTTTAACAAAATCTCTCCTCTGTGAGGAGGAACCCTGCCCAGGGTTAACAGTTCCTAAGTTTAGAAAAAAGAAATGCAGCTCAAGTTCAGTAAGTAGGTGAAATACGATGTGCGAAACCTTTAAAGGTCTAAGAGGTTGATTATTTTGGTGACAGAGGTTAACTTACAGATTAATGAGTCAAGAGATCTACAAAGTTAAAATTTCTCTTCTTTGCACCGTTCACTTCAACAAATACTTTCCCAGGCCAAATGGAATCATTAGCCTCGTAGGAAACTCTTGGCCTTTTTTTAAATGACGAAATTGTGGCCAGTTTTGTAAATAAAGTTTGCTCTTGACCCTGGAGACTCTGGGCAGGATGAATTTGTCGTGCTGCAAGGGAGGTCGGTGGGTGAACTGGTTTCTTGGGACCTCAGCAGTGGTGGTAATGACCCACTTCTTCCAGAGACTCAAACCTTCTTACCTTTAGCTTTAGTGTTCCCTGCCGTAGAACTTTAAAGCAGGGACACATTTTTTGGATAATTTTTATTCATATTGAGCTTAAAAATCAACTAAACCAAACTAAAATCTGTAACATTTTGTACTGCTGCTTCTTATTAAAGATTGTTTAGTCATAGAAGGAGAAGAACAGCAACGCCAAGTTTGGGAATTCTTGCCCTTATAAATCAAAATAGAATTAGATGACAGCTTTTGCATGTTTCAAATGATGATGTAAATCCGTTGATAGTTGCCGCTGACTTTGGAGCGGAGTCCCTCTGACGCACAGTTGCTGTTTGATGACGGGGACTGCCCAGTGCAGCGGGCGGGGAGACAGGAAGACTCGTTTGCGGGGACATTTGCTCGTGTGCATTTCTCCTCAGGTCGGGGTTCGAGCCCAGAACTGGCTGGAATTCTGGGGCTCCAAGCCTGTTCGCCCAAGGTCTCCTGGAAAAGCCTTTCAGACATTTCTAGGAATTGGTACGGTTGTTTGGATTGGTAGACATGGACAAAGCAGGAACAGAAGAAAATAAAAATTAAAAAAAAATGTGGTGGTAATAGAGAGCTAAGTGTCCCCCAAAAGCCCTTCCACCGGAGGAAAATGGGTTTGTAGCCTTTTTCTTGGGGAGGAGTGTGTGTGGCTCTAGTTTAGCCGTTGATGAAAACAACATATGGTCGGTTTTATGAGGACTTGGAGACAGATGGTGACCTCTAGGCTAATTACGTGGTGGGCGAGATTCTTCAAGCAAACGGTGCGATTGTGACACTCTGCCCCTCGGGAGTGAGACAGCCTGGCTGTTTATTGTCACACCAGGGAAACATGGTCCAGGTGAGCGGGGACAAGGTACCCGTGAGGGAGGGTATTTACAACTTCTCTTCGTCTCCAGATTCATTTTAGTGGCTAAAGGAAAAAAGGAAGCAAAGAAGTTGAAAGAGGTGGCACAGGAAAACCTCGGCTTGCGCTGCAGCTGCGTTTTCACAGTTAGCTTTCTGGGGGCTGCGGGGTTTCCGCGTTCAACACAGCATTGTTCTCGGGGTCGCCGGGAATGGCGCTCTTCCTGAAGTCTTGGTTGTCCCCTGAGGCGTCCTGCCGGACCCGAGGGGGCCGTGGAGAGGGGCCCCTCCACCGAGCCTGCCCGGGTGCGCCTCGCTGTCGAGTGTGTCCCGGCGCGCCTCGCCCCCTCCCCGCTGCAGTCCTCTTCGCCACGGTTTTCAGTCATCTGACATCCTACTGGTTTTTACTTAAGTATATTTCTGTTTTACGTCTCCTCCGAATGTGGGCTTCCTGAGGGCAGGCTCTGAGGCTGTTCTCTGCTGTGGCCGCGGCCCCTGGGACAGTGCCGGCACAGGCAGCAGTTCCAGATTTGCTGACGTCGCTGGTTGACTGATTACAGCTCCTTGGACCCTCCCCCTCTGCGCGTGACCCTGGCCTTCGCCCTCGGCCTTCGCCCCCCTCCGCGTGCCCGCCCCTCCACCTCCGCGCGTCCGCCACCCCTCCCGCGCGCCGGCCTCCCCAACCCATGCGCTCTTCCTCTCCGCGCGCCCGCGCCCTGCGCCCCTCTCCGCGTGCGCCGGCGCCCGGCTCGCAGCCTGTCGGGCCTTTGCGTGGCGGTCCCCTGCGCTGACTGTGGCGTCTGCCCGCGCCGCGGAGTCCGCAGTGCGTGGGGTGCCGCTGGTGCATGCTCGTGGAGCGCCGCAGCGAACTGTCCGCGACAGAGCTGTGGGCGCCCGGGCTCGCCTCGCTCCGGCCCGCCCGGGAGGCGCAGGTTCTGCCCGCGGCGCGCCGAGTCCTTGTTATGGCTTCAGGCCATCTGTCCTCGCTCCCAGCCCCTTAATCACGGGGACCCCTGCTCAGTGTCAGCTTTCCTAAGCCTCACAGTCCATAGCAGGTGCATTTTGTTTTCGTTTTATCATTATTTTTAAAAACTGTACTTTTCAGTGCACGGTTAGGTTTACAGTAAAATTGAGAGGAAGGCACGGAGCGGTCCCACGTGCCCCTGACCCACACGTGCACGGCCACCGCATCACTGACGTCGCCCACTGGAGTGGGACATTTGGCGCCAAGGATGAGGCTGCGTCGCTGTACCTGATCACCCGAACTCCGTGGTTTACCTTGGGGTTCACGCTTGGTGTTGACATTCTGTGGGTTTGGACACGGTATGATGTATATCCATGTTTATAGTAGATAGATTTTTAATTATCTGAAGGAAAATTGTAGAGTGAAGTTCTTAGTTTGGTGGTGGTGTGTTAATGTTTTATTAATAGTGAGAACGTCACAGCTTTGGAAGGTAGCCGCCCTGCCCGCGAGAGGAAGCCTGCTGGGCCGCGCCCGGCACCCCTGCTGGGCCTGCTCCCGGCCGCCCGGGCCCGCCGGGGCAGCTGCAGACTCCGCAAGACGGCGGCGGCTCCTGGGCGCGGGGCACTTCTGTCGGGGCAGCTCTATCCTTGTCTCTATTCGGTGCGTTGTAACGAGTCTCCGGTTTGAAGGCCGGGTAACCAAGCCTGCAAGAACCTCTTAGAACGAGGACCGTGGGCAGAAGCCGGAGCGACCTGCAGGAAGGAACACTGCGTGTGGTTTGTCGCGTTGAGCCTGGCTGCGGCCGAGAGCCCGATTCTCAGGGCACCTGCTGTCAGGTGTCGCCAGGAACCCCCTGCACACAGGCCAGCTCCGCTGCGTGTGTGTGCTGTGTGGAGAAAGATGGAGAGGAAGAACGAGTGGAGAGATGACAGCGCCTTGACCTGGTCCAGGTCGAGTACGAGGGGGAAGGTGGCCTCGTGTGGATGCTTCCTCCGCCCCGCTCCGTGCGTGCGGCTGCCCTTGGCCTGGGCTGCCCTGGCTCTCAGCGCGTTCAGACACTGCCTTGTGTCTTTCCGTATCCGGGGGTTTTTCTTCTGAGCCTGCAAAGGGCTGGAGTTTGCAGTTAGGGTTTGGATATGCCCTATAAACACGGCGAATTGGGGGTACGGATCAGATGCTGCAGTGGGAGGTGGCCTTCCTACCGCAGGGTGTGGAAGCTTTTGTATTGCTTATTCTGTGTTGCCCAGCATAGCTACAGCTGCCGTCCATGTAGAGTCTCCGGTCTGCAGCCCAGGACGTCCCAAGTCCTACCTCGCGCATCCTCAGCCGTTCGCCATCATTAGTGCCCGGTCTCCATGATTTGGTTGAAAAGCCCCACAGAAATGTGCGATACTGATCTGTTTCTCCACCCATCTATCAGTTCGCTCATCAGTCTCTTCATACCCTAACCTTTCCAAAAACAAATTTTAATATGCTTAAGTATATAAAATCTAAATATATAGAATTTAGCATATATATTAAAGAATACTTATGGTTTAAGGAGTCATAAGGTAGGGGACATGTAGATAGGCCATGACATTAGAATGTCTAATAATAAACACTCAATAAATTTTTTCTATTAGCTATTATACGTTTCTGTTTATTGTTTTAAGTAAATCAGGAGAATGTGTAAAGGGAAAAGGGATACAAGTAATGCTTTTATATTGGAGAGCAATTGAATTTGCTGAAAGTGACCTGCACATGTTTTCTGAGCTTCCTATTAGCCAGTGCAAAAAGAGAAACATGTTCAGCCTCATGTTACAAAGTACATGCTACTTCTTAGGAAAGTCATAGGACCTGATAAAATGGATACTATGTGATAAAGTGGGAAACAGCTTTGGCGAAGTCCTGACGGTAAATAGAATAAAGAGTTTTTAGAACAGCTTCCTATGGTGTTCCTTAGTGTTGGCCAGTGGGACAACCAAAAAATTCATCTCAGTAAGAATGGTCAGTAAGAGCAGCAGACAGTGCAGTTTTGAGAATGGCTAGTGGAGATGCTTGTTCCCAAACCTTCCGTCTTACTCTTCTGCCCACGAGGCTAGTACAGTATACTAAGGCTGTGGTGGAGGCTGGGGGTGGGGGAAACGGTGTTGGCAGGAGGTGTGAGCTCTCACCAACACTCTCTTTCTTGCTGCGTTTTGATCTCTGTCTCGCGCTTTTCATGTCTGTCATTCAGTGTGCTTAGCTCCCTGCCGTGTCCTGGTGATTGAGGAAGATCCTATGTCTTTCCAAAATTTCTAATTTTTTGGTGGCCTTAGAATATTTTCTTTGTTTTATACACTTGACATTATTACTCTTTTGGAAAAGTCTGTTTGGTTGCATGATAAACAATCCTGGAATTGTCTTGCTTTCTAATTTTGCCTTATCAACTCTGAGATTTTGTGAACTCTTACATTTTCAGTGAATGGGAAATTAAATTGCTAATATGAGTTGCAGTTTGGGAATTTTGTCCCAGATGATGAAACCAGATGAGTGTGTTGTCTTTACGTAGGCTGCCTCACGGTTTTGGTTTTGGCCAGAATATTAGATGTTGGCCTCTTCATGGGCTTCCATACAGCTGGGTCTACCTCTGTTTTATTATTGTGAATCTCTGTCACATTGCTGCAGTCTCTCAGCTATGATCGTATTTTCCAGTCTTCTTGCTATTTCTTTTTCACTACTTATACGATGAAAGGAAGTAAAATTAGGTGATTTGATGTCTGATTTAAAATCAGCATGTCCACAGAATCAGAAATTAAAGAAGGTAATAACATTGATTCTTCTCTTTAAAAATGATTTATCTCATTTGGCTGAAAAAGTTTGGTTCTCTCCCCCACAGTATTCATTATTTTAGGTGTTCCCTGTACCTTGTGCATGCCCCCGGTACATTGCTGCCCTCTGTGTCTGTGCATTGTACTCTGTGCATTCTCCTTGTACATTCCTGTCCTCTGTACATGTACATTGTGCTCTGTGCATGCCCCCCGTACATTCCTGTCCTCTGTACATGTACATTGTACTCTGTGCATGCACCCAGTGCATTCCTGTCCTCTGTACATGTGCATTGTGCTCTGTGCATTCTCCCTGTACACTCCTGTCCTCTGTACATGTGCATTATACTCTGTGCATACTCCCATAATTCCTGTCCTCTGTACATGTATATTGTACTCTGTGCATTCTCCCGGTACATTCCTGTCCTCTGTACATGTGCATTATACTCTGTGCATACTCCCATAATTCCTGTCCTCTGTACATGTACATTGTGCTCTGTGCATACCCCCATAATTCCTGTCCTCTGTACATGTACATTGTACTCTGTGCATGCACCCGGTACATTCCTGTCCTCTGTACATGTGCATTGTGCTCTGTGCATTCTCCCTGTACATTCCTGTCCTCTGTACATGTGCGTTGTACTCTGTGCATACGCCCATAATTCCTGTCCTCTGTACATGTGCGTTGTACTCTGTGCATACGCCCGTAATTCCTGTCCTCTGTACATGTGCGTTGTACTCTGTCCATACCCCCATAATTCCTGTCCTCTGTACATTGTGCTCTGTGCATTCCTCCATCATTGCACCTCTATTTACTATAGTAGTAAATTAACCTATCTGTCAACAACACTAGACTGTCAGCTTTTTGAAGGCAGGGATCCCCGGGGACTGATGGAGTAATATCTGCCGTATTGTAAACACTCAGTATATCTTTGTGGAATGCAGAGAGTGACCAGCAATGTAATGAATAGCATATGGTCCCAATCAGTCATCAGATTGGACAGAGCTGCTATAGTGTCATCTCGAATGAACATCTCTAGAGAAATCCATGTTCAGTAAACTCCCTGTGTTTTAGAGGTGGGGCCCCCACTCTGAGTCCCTGAAACTGAAATCTTAGTCATCTTTGCATCTCTTTTACCCCCTCAACTTTCTCTTGTAGTTTTCTCTTTTTTTCTCCCTTTCTGTTGCCTCTACTCTAGTTTATACTTTTGGTCACCTGACATCTGTGGCTTGCAAGCTGGCTTTGCTGACGCGAGTCCCCCTTGCTCCCCCGGCCGCCCTGCTGCAGCCTGACCCGGCTTCCTCCATCCTCCCTCCGGTAGATCACCCCGTAGATGCTCAAAGTGTGTTTTCCCAGCAAGTTTTGCAGAGCAGTGTATTCTAGTGGACGTCCTTGATCCCTTGGTGGCCCTCAGCTCTATAGGCTCGGAAATGGATTGATGAGCATTACGAGAGTTCACCTCTCCATCGTGTTAACTGGGTTCGGGAAGTGGATATATAAAAGCAGATTGACATCTTTCCGATTTAAAATGAGAATAGAATTGTTTCTATTTCCATTTCATGGCCTGGGATTCGAGTGTGGGAACAGCCAGTACACAGTGTCTCCCTGTAGCCAGGCCTGTGTGGGAAACCACATCACAATCAGATGCTTAGTTGGCCAGTATGGAATAAAAACAAAGAGGAGTTAAGTGTCCAATGGCATCAGGTTAAGTCCGAGGTGTCCATTTCACAGTCAGGAGACTTGCCAGTGGGAACACTGGAAGGGAGCCGGCTCCAGCTGCCTGCATCCTGCTCCACAGGGGCCTGCGCATGCCAGCAGCTCCTGAACCCTTGAAGGACTAAGGATGTTGCCTGCGGCTTGCTCTTGCTGATGCTTGGGTGGCCAGGCCACTGTGGTTCTCTTTATGTCTCTACTTTTCTCCACTCTCAGGTGTGACCAGGCCCCATCTGATTGACGTTCTTGCCCCAAGATTGAATACTTAGACTTTTGCAGGCCTTGGAGCTGTTTCTGTAGGAGGCCTTTGCATGTCTTGACTTTTAAAGTTTAGCTGCAAGAGCAGCTTTATTTTCCTAATTTGGGAGCCTTATATTACCTGACACCCCCCACCCCATAGCTCTTTTCCTCGAAAACCTTTGAAACTCCCTGGCTCTTGCTGGTGCAAGTCTCCGTTTCTCCGCTCAGCCCTCGAGACCTTCGGTCAGCTCGCGGAGCTGTCAGCCTTATTACCTGCTCTTCTCCCTGTTGCATAGCGGCCCGGAGCACAGGCTGCAGTGCACGTCATTCTGTGTCTCTGCTGGAGTCTCCTGAGCTCGAAAACTTTGTCTTGTCTCCTAGATTGTTGTCAGGGCCGAGTAAAGTGGTGTGTGTGCATTGCTCTCTGGAGCAGGATTGGCATGGGTGGGGTGACGTCTTCTTAAGCTGTCATATGGTGAGCACGAGCGCTTTACACACCTTGTTTCACTTAGTCTTCTTTGAAGTAGGAACAGTTATTATCCCCATTTGACAGATGAGGAAAGTAAAGCTCAAAGAGGTTAGTGTTTGTGCCCAAAGTCTCAGGACTGATGGGGGCTGCCTGGTCTGCCCACTCCTTTAATTCAGTGCCGCTGCTATGTCAGGCTGGACTCTTGACTCACCCCAAACTAGCTCAGCTCATTTCTGCATCTCTGACCCTCTGTCCCAGCCAAGACCTACCCACCTTTCCTGCCCCTTTTGGGTTGCACCATCTCTCTCCTTGCCTTCCTCTCCAGCCCTCTCTGCTCATCCTCATCCTCAACTCCTGTGGTACTTGAGCATGTACTGGAGTCAGATCCATCTGGGATTATACCCAGGCTCTGCTGCGCTGCTTTGAACAAGTTGGGTAACCTCTCTGAGTTGCTGAAAAAATGGGTGTAATAATGACAGTTGCCTCGTGGGGTTTCTCGATGGTTCCATAAAATAGTGTGTGTGAAAGTCCTTAGTAAATGGCTAGATGTTTCTGTCTTCCTCAATAGATCAGCTACTTTCAAACTTATTTTTAATTTGACCCACAGTAAGGAGTATGTTTTAACATCATGACTTGGTGGTAGTGAGCACACACATTTGAATCAAAAGTTCCACGAGAACTCTCTCTTCTGTTCTTTTGGGTGTGTGTGTGTTAAAAACAATGCTGGTTTTGACCCATTTAATTGATTTTGAATATCTACTATGGAAGGCCACCCACAGTTTGGGAAAAAAACATCTGGCCTCGATGACAATAAGTCCTTTGAGGGCAAAACGATTTTTCATCCATCTGCATCCTCACAGGCGTCACAGGCCACGAGAAGCCCATCAGTTCTGGTTGATGGATTTTGGTCTGTGGGGCGGGAGGAGGACACTTAAGCCAGTTACACGATCGCTTATTGAATGCCCCTGTGCGAGAGCTGGCCAGCAAGACCCTGGGCGCAGCTCTGTTTCTGCTCTGCTCAGGAGCCTGCGCCCTCTTGAAGACGTCGGCAGACGTTCCTGCACTTGGCCGAGCGGCTGCAGCGCAGCTGTTTCTGCCACAATGGACCACAGTGTTGGACTCCTCCTCTCCAGGCTCAGGCGTGGCTGCTGGCCCCGGGGGATGTGCTGCATTCGACTTTGCATCTCCTGCCCTCCGTGCTCTGCCTCTGCCCATGGCCACACACCCCCGAGTCCCCTGTCCTGGAGGCTGCATCTCTGTTTCCCCTGCTGTGCTGGTGATGATGCCTCCTGGCTGCCCCAGAGCAAAGCTCAGCTGTACATATGCCGCCTGTCTGCCTCCCCAGCCTCCAGGCTCCAGAGTAAAAGCCACTGAGAGCTTACATCCTCAGGCAGGAGAGAACAAGCCTGCCGCTTGTGGTGCCTTCGCACCAATTCGTCACCCACTTCACCCGGTGCTGGCCCTGGGTTTCTCCTCTGTATGGCATCTTTCTTTCCCATGGCGGCTCCAGCTGGGCTCTGGCCTGACGTTGGAATCACATGTTTTGGCTGTGGCCTTTGGCATTATTCTCAAGGTTGTCAGCATACATCCCTACTGCCCTCTTTTTCTGATGCAAAGGTCTTTTCATTAATACGTGTTTGTTTCCTATGACATTTGTTTAGACTGATTTTTTTCCCCCCAAGGTTTTCTGTGCTGGGTCAAAGGCTGATTTCCAGCCACTTTCAGAAAAATGCTGGGGCTTCATTTTGTTATTGGCACAACCAGCACTCACAGCTCTTCCTCTGCTCAGTTATGTTGAGTGCTGCTCACTTCTCCAGACCCTAAAAAGAGTTTTGAGTTATTAGCACAGTTTATAAGCCCTTGTCATCTCAGGAGCCGGAGTAAGGGAAACCATTCTTTACCATTCCCCTATAACAGACCGAGCAGACTGCTGTTGCCCTCATCTCTTGTTTCCTGCCCAGGTGGGTCCAAGATGCTCTCTGCCTATTTCCTTCTCTTCTCGCTAAAGCCAAATAACTTTCTCTTGTGTTTCCTTTCAGCTTCTAAATTGCACTTGGCTTTTTATCCACGCTTGTATTAAATCACTTTGTGATCTCGTGCCTGGAGAGCCTTTGGTGTAACCCGACTCACAGAGGGTAGTGTTTTTGTGATGGGACTGCTGCACTGTAGGGCGTCTGTTCATGCCCAAGCTGGGCATGCAGGTGGGCGTGTGGCCCAGGCCAGTAGGAAAGGAGAGAACACAGGTCCCCAGCTGACGGTGGGCAGCTGCGAGTCACTCAGCAGAGATGTTGCTTGTGTGACTTTCAAACAGGCCCTGGGGCCTCGACTGCTTGTGTTAAGGGCTACAAAGCAGCAGACAACCTCAGTCCCTATAGGAAGTGACAAGTTTCCTACCTTAGAGCAGGCCGAGTTTGCTGCAGAGCAATGGAATTAGGTGTATAGGAATGATGTCACGTCAACAACAGTATCTTTACTCAATGTTCGTTTGAGCAATTCTGTTTCAGGAGGACTAAGTGATTTTAGGAAATCCATATATGGGGAAAAATTTCTCAGCCAGGAAATGTGGGGTTCACTGTGTGTTTGTATCTCCCTTAATCCTTTAAGTACCCAAAAAGGGGATGAAAAGTTGCAGAAGTTCTCAATCAGAATCATAAGAGCAGGGGATCTGGTCCACATGGAGATATATTAGGAAATGATCAGATAAATATATTTCGCAAATCCTATTAAAATGCTCAGTGGTTACATAAACATGCAAGTATATAAGTATTTTAAAACTTAATTAGCATGTGGGAATTGTGCCTGTGATTTTTATTAAAAAATTTCACTGTACAAGGGGAAAAACAACCTAAGTGTCAGAAAGGAAAAATATCCTCTGTCTATGCAAGCAGGCAGTCCCCTTGTTCCCAGCTGCCGTAAAGGGCTGCAAAGGACATGACGAGCCGTATTGTGCAGGGTCCAAGGTTCATGAGCAGCAGGTTAGCAAGTGGCAGGTCGTGGGCGAGTGATTTATGTCCCATGGAAACCCCTCCAGCGGTGGTGGCTTTCCTGGGGCCTCTGACGCTTAAGGGAGCCATTGTCTCCACAATGGGGACAAAAGGCTTCAGTTGCTGAAGGTGCCAGTTTGGGAAAGCGACAGCCTGACTCTCTTTCCAAGAAGGGCAGGGACACGATCATCTAGGGTTTTTGAAAGACAAAGCTTTTGTTCTTTCTCGTTTAGTTATAGTGGAAATGAAAGTGGAACCTTAAAAATTAGGAACACAGTCAGTTTTGGTGTCAGGACCCGAGCAAATGGCCTAAGTTAAACCAGATGCCTCATTACAAAATGTGTGAACGTTTTTACTCTCATTTAAATTTTGAGAAAACAGATGAATGGCTATCGAGGTGAGGTGTGGGACTTAGTGATGGGATGGAAGGACTCAATGAGATTAGCCTAGATCACCTGTGCTTAGCTTCCGCTTTTATTTCATTGTTTCCTTTTCTCGTTGATCTAAATTAACTGCCAGAATTGCATTTCTCAATATGTAGGACAATGATCAAGAAGCGTTTTTGCTTGTATTTCATGGTAGACCATTATTGTTTTTATCTATGTGACTCTTGGAAAATAATAATGGAATTTTATGTAGGAAGAGATTTTTTCCAAAGATTTTATTTGTTTGGGGAAGAAATTTAGTATATTCTACAAGAATTTGATAGAAACTGTAGGATTTACTTTATCAGAAAGCACTTAAACTGGGGGCCAGCCCAGTGGTGCACTGGTTAAGTTCGCATGTTCTGCGAACCAGCCCAGGGTTCGCCGGTTTGGATCCTGGGTGCGGACATGGCACTGCTTGTCAAGCCATGCTGTGGTGGCATCCCACATATAAAGTAGAGGAAGATGGGCATGGATGTTAGCTCAGGGCCAGTCTTCCTTAGCAAAAAGAGGAGGATTGGCGGCAGATGTTAGCTCAGGGCTAATCTTCCTCAGGAAAAAAAAAAAAGAAAAGCACTTAAACTGTATGTGTCATTTAGGTTTCTAACACTTCTTATTGACTTCTTTGTAATTTGACTTGGGAGCCTGAAGGAAAGCAGTGACAGCAAAAGGAGGAAAAATTACTGCAATTGTTGCCCATTTTTTCAGTGTGGTGTGGTAACTGTCTTCCATTTAATTTTGTCTGATCAAATATGGTTGAACATCTGCTGTGTGTCAAGAAGGACTTACTGATCCTAAGCCTCAACAGCCTATAGTTGAACACAGGTTTTTTCAACTTGGACACAACTGACATTTTGGGCCAGCTAATTCTTTGTGGTGGGGGCTGTCCTGTGCATTGTGGGATGTTTAGCAGCGTCCCTGGCCTCTACCCACTGTATGCCAGTGGAAACCCCCACCTTTGTCCCCCTATTGTGACCACCAAAAATGATTTCAGATGTTGTCAAATGTCCCTTGGTGGAGAAGCAAAATCACGCCCATTTCAGAACCGCTAGTTGGACATGGTGCGTCTTGATACAGAAACTCAGCGTTCTGTGCCGTTACAGGTATGCAGTTGCTTATGTTTATTTCTAGTTTGGAAAAGCCATTTGAAAATGACTTGAGTGGTTTTTATTCCAGTCGCTTGAAGGCCGGAGGATTGTAACTGCTATAGGCAGGTGTGGATGTGTGTGAGCGGGGACGATGCTTCATGATCATCGTTGTTGTCATACAAAGAAAATGGAGCCCTGGAGCCTGTGAGTCCGAAGGAAGACGGCCGAGATCTCCATGCGAGAGCAGGGGAGGGTCGTTTTCAGGAAACTCCTGACATGCCCCATAGCGACAGACTCTGTTGAGACCATGAGAGCGTTAGGGTTAATAGAATGGTTGTGATCTTCAATGGAGAGGATATAGAAGATTTTTATAGACCAGCGTTGAAATGAAGCCTAGACAGAAATGGACTGACTTTGTCCCTTTTCTCCCCTACCTTCTCCCTTTTTCTCCTCTTTCCTTCCTCTCACCTCTGCTTGTTCTGGGGCAGCTCTTTTGGCAAACCTGTTGCTCATCTATACAATCTCTTCGATGAATTAGAAAAAGATGCCCTCTCCTGCAGGTACATTACAGTTATCTGCCAGAAATGCGCCGTAATAACTGTACAAAACTGCAGAGACCCAGGGCAGCTGGAGCCAGGGGTTGTACAGGGCACAATTTGTGCAACAGTATGTGGCGGTCACGTTTGAGCAGTTTCATTCATTCCTGTGATGTTAGTTATCCCTGAATGCGGCTGCTTCTTCTACTGTTGACCTCAGTCCCGACCTTTCCTGCAGCAGCATGCCTGCCTGTCCAACTGCCTTTGGGACATTTCCTCCTTGAAACCCCTCAAGTGTTCCAGATGTAACCTGCGCAAAATTGGTTTCCTGTTGTTTTCTCCAAACTTGCTCTTCCTTAAATTTGGGAGTCACCTAGACGCTGCTTCCCTCCCTCTCTATAAAATCATCACAAGCCCTCTGAGTCCTCCCTGTACACCTCTGGAATCCTGTGGTTTTCATTCTGCCCCCTCTCCTCTCTTATCTTATTTCAGATGTCGTCTCCTTTCGCCTGGGGCCTGGCTTCACAGTCACCCCTGAGGATCTCCTCTGCTATTACAGCCCTTCAGGCACCTTTCAACCGGAGTGCTCTTATGAAATGCAGATCTGCTCTTGTCCCCATCAGGGCTTTCTGATTCCTTCCCCTATCCAGCCCTGCCTCCTCTCCAGCCTTATTTCTGGCCTTACCCTTCCACCGATTCTTCAGGCATGCCCGTCTGCCAAGTGCAGGCCCCGATCCAGGCGCCAGAGATCCAGCACCGAAGCACACACAGGCCGGCCCTCCTGCAGCTTGCTGTCTGGAGGCCTGAGCTACCTGCAGTCCTATGAGCTCGCCATGCCTGGCTCACCCTCTTCTCTGGAATGCGTGCAATGGCTACTCTGCCTGGACAGTGTCTGCTGGCATTTCAGGACTTGGCTCCGGTGTCGCGACCCCCAGTAGAGTTCACACTCTCCTTTTTATGTCCTCTTTGCATCCTGTACTCAAGATTCCCCTCCAGCAGGGCCTGCCTTCCCAGGCTTTGTGCCCTCAGCACCTCAGCAGTGCCTGGCACATCATAGGTGCTTAATAAATGTTTACTGAATGAAAGGTTACAGACATTCTTCTGGAGCATGTCCCTCAAGTGTCTCACGTATTTTCTTCCTCTCTTTGTCATGTTCTTTCCTCTGCCAAGAATATCTACCCCCACCCCAACCCATTGCTTAGAAGCCACTTACTCTGTTCTTAAAAATGGCCTCATTGTGAACCCTCGCAGATTCCTTTCCTCAATTACCTTTTAACAGAGCTAACTGCTGTTTTCACTGTTTCAGTAGCATTTATTCAACTACCACTGAGCACCTGCCGGTCTCCAGGAGTTGTGCCGGGTTCTAGGGATATGGGGACGAAAAACACCTGATCCTTGTCCTCAGGGCACTCAGTCTAGCAGACAGTTTTGTTAATGCCTTGCTGCATGCTTGCTCAGTGCCTGGCTGTCCTCCGTGCGGGACGCAGGGCCCCAGGCCCTGTCCCTGTGGCTCTGCTGACCCCGTCGTGCTGTACTTCACGTGGACGGGAGAAAAGAGTGCATGGAGCAGCCATGTCTGCCTCGGAAGTGGCGCATACCTCTTCTCTCACATGCAAAGACAAGTCCCCAGGCCTCCCCTGACTGCAAGGGCAGCTGAGACATGTGGTCCCACTGGGTGCCAGGCAGAGGAGCTGGGGTTCTGGTAGACAGCTGGCAAACCCAGCCACAGGCCTCATTATACTGGTTGCAAATTGTGTTATCATTAGTTGCCTACATATTAGTTGGTTCTCTTTGTTTGGAACGTTCATCCCAAATATTTGCAAGGCTTGCTGTCTTGCTTCATTTAAATCTCAGTCTCATCTAGAAGATCTGCCAAGTGTAAGGCCACCCAGTCTAGAAAAGCTGCCCTACCCCTTATTACTCTGCTCTTTTTTTCTTTAGAGCTCCTGTCTCTCACATTATATTTTATATGTACATAGTTTTGGTTTGTTGTCTTTTTCTCCCTCACCTCCCCATCCCAGCCCACTGGAACACAAGTGCCCTGAGGGCCGAGGGTTGCTTTGCCTGCCGCTGTGTCTGCCGAGCCTAGAGTAGTGCCTGGCATTTCAAGGGTTAGGAACTCCTTGAAGGCAAGGATTTGGTAGCAGTGCCTTGTGCTGGGCAGGCCTCGGCGACTCCTGCTGAACGGGTCTGTGGGCCCCTGCCCTCCTGGAGCATGTAGTCCACTGAATATCTCTTTCAACTTTCTCTTGTGCTTATTAACATTTAGAAGTATTCAAATATATGTTTGTGGATTGAAAAAAATTCATTAACAGCATACTTAGAAAATCTCCCTCTAGTAAATATGTTACTCAGTTTTAGGAAATTATGATAATCTCAGTGAAATGCTTTGCAGATCATGGGAAAAGCTTGGATGGAAATCTTTAGTCTTTGAACAAGTCGGCCTCTAAGTCACTCTCTCCATTGCTAATAATACCACCACTGGGGGACACTGGAATAAAGAGGCATTTGTCACCAAACGGCAAGTTAGCAGTGTGTCTTGCTATCTGGGCTGGAACATGGAGTCATTAAGTGGCATTTGGACTAAATCTGATTAGAATTTAGAATTTACTTGGGGACAAATGGAAATATGTTTCTGCTCAGAAAATTGCTTTTTCCACCTTACAATGTTTTGGATTAGAAAAAGATTCATATTATTTTTAGGGAATGCTTGTCTTTGAAAGGATTGCTTGTATGTTGTTGGAAATTCTTCAGAGAAGTGACATCTCAGGAGGAGAAACAAAAACAGCTCGATACAGTCAGCTCCCTGTACACTCAGGAAAAAACAATGGAAACTTTTTGTGTTCTGACGGCTGTAACAGTTGGTTGACTCAAATTTCTACTTTCTACCAATTGTGAAAATTTAGCCTTAATTTGCAGAGCGTCTGACTGTTCGGGTTCTGTCTGAAGATACAGGAGCTAAAGAATGTCATGATGGCTTGTCTGTGTTACTCTTTTTGCAAATGCAGAAAAACTTTCGGGGCCTACATATTGTGTTTTTAAGTATTTCCAACTAGTGGTTATTCAAGTAATTTAAGCAAAATCAGTATCTAATGATAGTAAAAATGCTTAAAACAGTGTTCAAGAAAATAGCGTGTAATAGTTTAGCATATATAAAGGCCTAAGCTCTTGTGAACTCCTGTTCATCAATTTATTATCCTATTTTTACTCATATTTGTAAATCTCCTTCCTTTCTGGGTAAGGACAGGAATGAGTAAAGATAGATATAAAATTGTCTCCCTCATTGTAACACCACCCCGTTAGACCATCGCTGCCAGCAGCATCATGTTGCATATCTGGTCGTGTTTTGCCGTTTGTGTTATGTTTCAACTTATCCTTTAAGATTGCACATTTCAGAGCGGGGAAGGGAGAGCCTGGCCTGCGGGGAGTTTTACCAGAGCGGCGCTGCCCGTCTGCCGTCCAGCACGCGGGGCATTGTCCTCCGGTCTCTGCGGAGCTGTGTGCTCGCTTCCGCCTGTGTTGCTGCACTGGATTCAGGGAAGGGACCGTGCGAGCCAGATGACAGGTTTGGGGCAGGGAGGCCTGGGTTAGAATGCTGCTCCGCCACTCCTGGGGGGTCCTCTCTCCAGGCCGATTCCGCCTCATCCTTATTAAAGTGGGGTCACCCGCGGTACCCAGCCCACAGGGCGCTGGGAGGTTGCACAGGAGGCCGTGCTGAGGCCCGCACGGGGCGGGCGGGTGCCCCTGTCCTGCCTGGGGCCTGCTCTGAGGAGAGGGGCGAAGCTTTCCTTTGCCTTCGGAGTGACAGTCTGGAAACCCTGGCCGTCTCTCAGACTCTGGCCTGTTCGCAGTCAGATGGGCTCGCCCTCGTGGGTTTCCAGCGACCCCGTTCTGCTCGGAGGCTGGCCAGTGGGAGCAGGTGATCAGAAACACGGAGGGCTACAGTGGAAGCGAGAAAAAGCGGAAACTATCAGAATTCAGAAGCTCCCTTCTGCAGTGTTGAGGTGTTAGAAAAAACAAAGCCAAAAACACCTTCAAAGGCACTTTGAAATACTCTGCTTGTTAATCCAGAGCCTCCAGAGCCCGCCTGGCTGGGGCAGATCTGCGGGCTGCGCCGCGGGAAGTCCCGGGGGTGCCGTGCGCCGTCCCCTGGGTGCCATGCGCCGTCCCCTGGGTGCCGTGCGCGTCGCTGGCAGCCGTGCACAGCCGTGCACAGCCGTTTGCCCTCATGTCTCTGCAACTCCAAAAACTTTCCACTTAATAACCTCAGTGTGGACCGACTTTGCCAGCCAGAAGCTTGAGATCCAGGGGCAACGTAAAACATGGGTTTTAATTGTTCTTTACTTTAAAAAGACTTTTTCAAGCCTTTTTTCTTTTTTGAGCTTTCTAGTTTTCTAGTCTTACATTCCAATAAAATGCGAAATGTGTTTAATTTTTCAATGGCTTAAGATTATAGTATTGTAGCATGAAATTTTATAGAAATTTTTTTTTCTTTTGGATTTCTTATGCTCAGTTCTCTAGGACAAACATAGCTTTAATTTTTGATAGCCGCCTTTCAAACTGCTGTTTTAAAGGGGGTGTTTGGTCAATAAGATAGCCCCAAACCCAAAGAGGATCCTAAGGTAGATTCTCGTGTCCTGTGCAGGGACTTGGCAGCTGGAAAGTTTGGGTGATTAAACCCCTGCTTCCTCAGCCGTGGCCCGTGACCGCTCTGTTCCACTCTGACTGCGGCATCCTAACTGGTCAGAATTGCTGGCAACAGAGACGGTTCCTTTCAACGTTTATTAAATCTAATTAGTGTTTTGGAGTACCATGTAAAACTCACATCTATATGCTTACTTGACTTTTTAAAAATAAAATCATCCTGTCCAATGAAGAAATTAAAGAATAAATAAATTTAAGTAGAAAAGTTTTCATGTTCACGCTA
Source organism: Equus caballus (assembly GCF_041296265.1). Classification (NCBI taxonomy): domain Eukaryota; kingdom Metazoa; phylum Chordata; class Mammalia; order Perissodactyla; family Equidae; genus Equus; species Equus caballus. The sequence continues at coordinate 46,616,102 of NC_091686.1, forward strand.
TATCACTGTTCACAGCTCTTCAGCTGTTCTTATTAAGTCATCAGAGGATCAGCTTAGAAGGGAACAGATTGCCTGCTGAGAGAGATGCTGTTCTTGTCTGCAGTGACGGACCCACAGTTTCTGAAGAAATATCCCCCAAGTACTATGGCTCTTCCTTCCAAGTTGAAGTCGGTAATCATATCTGCAGGGGACGCATAGCGATGAGAAAGTACACTCTCTGTAAGCTTCTCCTCCTCCCAGATGAAAGCACATGTGATAACCACCCCCCAACTTTTTAATTGTAAGCTTAGACAGAAAAGTGAAAAAGTCAGATAGAAATCCATATGTTTCAGTAACTAAAAATAATACATAGTGGTGAATGCTGTGGGACTGATGCCTTCCCGGTGTCATGGAGCCGGGCGTACCGGGTGCCCGGGGCAGGGGCCCTGCAGAGAAGGCTTTCACAGGAGCTGGCACGTCCCCTCCTCTGGAGGCTTGGCCACTGCGTGCAGAGCTGGGTTTCTCAAAAGTGTACCATAAAGCCCCGTCCCTGGAGATGCCCCCCTTCCCCCACCCCACCATAAAAGTGTTCTGGTCAAAGGAGTTTGGGAATAATGCAAAATATCATCCTCTTCACTGTGCACATTTGAATTAAAGACCGTAAGAAGCTCACCTATAAGGAAATGTTTTATCTTGACGTTACTGAGCTTGCCAAGACATTATGGCACAGAACTTGCCCAACACGCACCCACCTCTTAACTCTTCTCTGTCATGGTTCTATGGGACTGGCAGTCCACAGAAAACACTTTGGGCAGTTCTGGGAGGGGCCATGCATGTAAATTGTGCAGGAAGTAAGGAGATGCCAGTCCAATTTAATAATGTAAGAGGTACACTGCTGCCTAAGAGGGGAGCAGACAAGAATGAGCTCATCTTAGACTTCCGTTTTTGGATGATTTCGTTAGAATCTCATTTGTTTTAATTTGACCTAGAACATTAACCTTCTGAACAACAATGAAAACAAATTTTAAAGATGGACAGAACTTTCGTGGACACATTTCTGCCTTATCTATGGGTATATGGAAACTGAAACATCAAACTCATAGTTTTTAATATAAACTGTATTTTTTAGAATAGTTTTTTTTCTTTTCAAAGATTTTGTTTTTCCTTTTTCTCCCCAAAGCCCCCTGGTACATAGTTGTATATTTTTTTTAGTTGTGGGTCCTTCTAGTTGTGGCATGTGGGATGCCACCTCAGCATGGCCTGAGCAGTGCCATGTCTGCCCCCAGGATCCGAACCAGCGAAACCCTGGGCTGCTGAAACCAAGTGCACAAACTTAACCACTCGGCCATGGGGCCGGCCCCTAGAATAGTTTTTGATACAAAAATTTCCAAAGGTAGCAGAGTTCCTTTTTACCCCACACTGAGTTTCCCATTATTAACATCTTATGTGTTAGTATGGTACATTTGTTACAATTAATGAATCAATATCAATACATTATTGTTAACTAAAGTCTGTACTTTATTCAGATGTCCTTAGTTTTTACCTAATCTCCTTTTCTATTCCAGGATCTCATCTAGGATACCACATTACATATAATCATCTAATTTCTTAGCCTCCTCTTGTGTGTGTGACGGTTTCTCAGACTTTCTTTGTTTTTGATGACCTTGGTGTTTTTAAGGAGTACTCTTCATGTATTTTGTACTGCTTTGAGACTGCTTCTCAATTAGGATATGTCTGATGTTTTTCTCATCATTAGACTGGGGTTATTGGTTTTGGGAAAAGACCACAGAGATAAAGTGCCGTATTTGTCCTGTCGGGGGGTACCTGCTACTACCAACATGACTTAGGACTGTTGGTGTGGGCTTGCTCACCTACCTGATGGAGGGTGTGCCAGGCTTATCCGCTGTAGAGGTACTTTTCCACCCTCTTTTCCACACTGTGCTCTTTGCAAGGAAGTCACTATGCACAGCTCACACTTAAGGAATAGAGAGTTATGCCCCTAAGTGTGTGACTTTAAAAACTACTTGGATTACGGTAGAACAGTTCCTGTTGTAATCATTTTTGTTACCTACAGACTTGTTCTGTTAGACATTTAGTTCTAATTAAGAGGGAAAAATCAGCTTCCCAGACTGGAGCCACCCAGCCTGGATCTGAGACTGTAGCATTTGTATTGCTGCCGGTGTTTGTTCTCAGTAGCGTGCCAGACGTTCCAGATTCTGCCCCTTCTTCTTTGTGTCAAGATTTAATCCTGTTTGTGTGTTTTCTTCTGCTTCAGTTGCATTAGTGTCATTTTTGGAGACCACAGACCTGTTTGTACTGTATATATAATTGTTGAGTGTGTACCCTGTTTAGAAAAGTGTTAATATGATAAAACGTTCTATTTTAACATCTTTATGTATTGTAAGGGCATTACTATCAAAAACATCCTTTCTTGTCTATGAATTATCTGTCACTCCCAGTAAGAGTATATATATATAAATCTTAAAGATTCATTATGTAGTCAACTTTCAAATTATTTTATACTTAACATTCATGCACATTATAACAAAATGTGGTTGTAGAGATCATTCTGCTTCTTGATTCTTTCAAAATGTTGGTATAATTTTTAACAAATTTATTATTTAAAAACAGCCGTTTTACTTTTTGATAAGTGTAAACTTGGTGAGAATTGGAAATTTCTTCCAAATATGGAAATATATTTCCTTATATATAATCTTTGTGTATAAATAAAGATTTTTAAAGATTAAAAAGATTTTTAAAGATCTTATATATGTATTTTCTTTGTCTTTGGCAAAGAATGATGTAATTGGACTTGAGGAGAAGACCTCCCTTAAGGCAGCAGTTCACAGACACTCCTCCAACCCAGCAGTTTTATTGCTAAAAATGAATAATGGCCTGTCCCTATCCACAGAAGAAAAAAAATGTGTCAATAGAAGTAAGTTTTTCAGTTTCAAGTTTTTCCCTGTCAACTTTTCTTAAACCTGTGGCTCTAGCTACCTCGTTTGTGAGTATCAGGAGACGGGAATGAATGAATGAATGAGTAGCAAAGGACTATGACCTGAAAAACTCATACAGCCAGTTGGTTCAATAACTGTCTCTCGGTTATTTTGTTGAGGATGCAAGAGATGAGGCTGTGGTTTTAACATGGCATTCATATACGTCCTTTTCTGCCAGAAAAATTGTTCCTGGTTCAGAAGAAGAAATAAAGCATTTCAACATTTCATGTTTTTCCTCAGTGGGCAGCAGGGCTTCCAGGTGCCGCATCCTCTGAGCGAGCCTGAGACCCGCTGCTCTGATGAATAAGAGGCAATTAGGGGGCCTCTGGGAGCTTCCTGGGACAGGAAGGCATGGGCCATCCTCAAGTTGTGTAATAATCATCTGCACATCCTTCTGCAGGAAGGAGAGACTGGCTTTCCCACCCACAAATTTGGCATAAAGTTTCTCTGTGTCTCAGGCCAAGGCTGTGTGTGAGGATTATGAAGTCCCCGGTGGGTTGGGTCATAGTCCAGTGCTGGAGAGCCATTCCTGCCAGAGGGGTGTGTGTAAACATGTGAGTGCAAATGCTGGAAGTGATTTTCTGGTCTTTTTACAGGAAGAAAAAAAATGAATTAATAGGATTGCTTTCTTCCCTAATAAGGTCCTCACGGTGCGGTAGATCTTTTTTAGTTAAAATGGCAGGTTAGGTTACTGAGATGCTGTTAGTTCGTTGTTTTTCCATCAGCGTTGCGATGATGCTTATGATGGAGGTGAGGAAAGCAAGGTACATGAAAGCCGTCTGAAATAGTTTTTATTCTATCTCAGTTCAAAGTAATTCTTAATTTTCAATTGCTTGTTTACGTCTACCTTTTAGCTTAATACCTGCAATAAATTTCTTCTGATGTGGAATATCATTTTTTCATTCTGCCAGTTTGTTTTTAACACCTACTGTGTGCAAGGCCCTGTGCTGGGGAAGCACATGTGGATGAGATGTACACAGTCTCCATTCTCATGGAGCACACCTTCTAGTAGGGGAAACAACTGAAAGACAACTACAAATATAATTAAAAGCATTTCAGGATGTGCTAAGTGAGGTGAAGGGGAAATAAACAGGTGATGCAGTAAAGGCTAGCCAGGGTGGGCAGAAAAGCCTTCTCTGAGGAGAAATGACGAGTGACAAGAAGAACCCATCCTCGTAAAGGGAAGAAGGAAGAGATTCCATTAGCACGAGGGTAAGGTGTGGTCAAGGACTAGACAGTAGGCCCCCGTGACTGGAGAGGATGGTGTGAAGAGAAATGGGAGAGGTGGTAGGAAGAAGAATGGGAGGACTCTCATGGGTCAGGGAGGATGATGTGCCTACAAAAATGTGCTCCTATTGATGGAGTTTCACAAATTGAACATAGCTGTGTAGCCAGCTTCCAGATAAACAAGTGAACATGCCCAGTGCCATTGGGAGCCATTGCTTTAGGGCTGCTGGAGGTATAGCTCACCCCACCATCACTCCCTTTTGTGTATGGTCCAGTGGGATTTCAGGGACTTGCTTTGGGGAAACTTCTGGTTTTCTCAGGCTGTTTCTTTTATGAACATCCTATGCCCAGCGTTTCCAGCAGTACACAGGGTAATTTTCTGTGGGATTTCGTAATAATGCCACGTCTTCCCCCCAGCCTTCACCATGAACACGTACATGGTATTATCTGGTAAATAGAACACATATTTGTATTCCCAGAGTCTTTTCTTTAGAAAGCAAGAGTTGTGCTTCCAGTGGAGGCTTTCTCATAATATTTGTGTACCTGTCCTTTAGGTTCAAGCTGAAACTTTTGTTTTCATTGGGAATTTATGCATGTTAACAGAGTTTATGTTTTCTATGGTAATGGAATATTTTAGCGTTTTGTTGCCTCATTACATTGAGTCTTATATTAAAAAGCCTGCAGGGGCATTTAACCAAATTTAAGCTAGAAATAAATTAAAGATAATATAGTGATTTCAAATAGCTTTGTGTTCAAGATGAGATCTTAAAGTTATTATTCCATAGTGAATTTTAATGATTATTGTGTACAGTGGCATTTGTGGATGTTCAGTAAACGAATGAGTATAATTAGTACATTAGGTTATGGATTCGTAATGTGAAATGAGAACTTTTTAATACGCTTTCTCCACAATGGTTCATGCTGTGAACACACAGCGTATGAGACACGGAGCTTCGCTCAATCATAGCAAGACTTTTAGAATGAGTAGGCTCATGTTTCAAATCAAGATGGGTTTCAAATTTTTAAAAACACAGCTAAAAAGTTAGAAGGCAGTTACATAACCTCATATCTTATATCCTTTTGGGGAGTTGGGACAAGATGTGTCTTTTTATTTTTTTATTTTTTATTTTTTTTCTTTTAAAGACTGGCACCTGGGCTAACAACTGTTGCCAATCTTTTTTTTTTTTTCCTGCTTTATCTCCCCCAACCGCCCCTGTACATAGTTGTGTATCTTAGTTGCAGGTCCTTCTAGTTGTGGGATGTGGGACGCCGCCTCAATGTGGCCTGACGAACGGTGCCATGTCCGCGCCCAGATCCGAACCCTGGGCCGCCGCAGCGGAGCACGCGAACTTAACCACTCGGCCACGGAGCCGGCCCCAAGATGTGTCTTTTTATAATGCAAGGTAAATTTGGCTTTTGAACGGATCAAGTATAAAATGGAATTGAAGTTACACTTTGAGAAAAACCTGTTGATTGCAAGACCTTGTTAGCATTTAACACATTACCAAAAATACTTTTGACATTTTCTTTTGGAGACTTTTGGAGAAGAACTAGCTGAATTCTGAAATTTGGTTTGGTGTGGTCTTGCTCAAACTGGTGTTTAGTCATTTTGACCCGATGATCTGGTGTTCTAAGAAACTTTCTGGAAGTATACTTGAAAATACATAAATGCCTATTTTGCCTTTTCAGGGTTCTTTCAGTAAAAGCATGTGAATAATTTTTTAATACAGTAAATCCGTTCTTAAGACATTTTGAAGGAGAAGCATGCCATTATTTTCAACCTGCGTCATTATCTTGTCTTTTATTTTTTAAAGCTCCATTTTTTCCCAATATCAAGAAAATATGATCTGAATGGACGATTTGGGAAAGACAGATGATTCTTCTTGTTCTAATTTTCTGTAATGCCGCCACCTAGGGATAACAATTTTTAAACTGTCTCCCGCTTAACGTTCTTGTGTTCACTTCCTTTATGGTGCTTTTTAACATTTAGCCTGGGACTTTAGTGTTTTTTTATCCTCTTGGAAATTTAGTTTTGTCCTAAAATGCTATCATATTGTTTCATCTTTTGTACAATTTGCTCTAATACTTTTAGACAACAAATCAGATAATTTTACACTAGTAGTGTTACCTAGCAACATGTTTTGTTTACTGTTCCATTTTAAGATGCTAGCTCACGAAGTTTTTAACATAAATATGTATTAAATAAAATGTTGCAAATATATGCCTTTAAATAAATAAAGACCATTGTTTTGTTGACTAGCGTTGTACTGACATCAAGTAAAGTAACGATAAATGGGTCATTTTAAATCTTTCATGTTGTATAACAACTTAGTAAATTCCGGGTGCTCCTAGAGAGGTGAACTGGTTATAAGGAAGGGATGGAAGTGCAGAACCCGAACTTGCTGTGGTGATTGATGTACTGTGTGAGGTTGGGGCTTATTAGCTCACATACTTGAAAAGAGCCACAGCTGTATCCAGTGACCAAACCACGTCATAAGGGTTTTCTTGTCCATTTCTTGGCTTGGCTTTCTCTTGGGTTGACTTCCTTCTCAGGGTATCTCCATACAGTTTCAAGATGGCCACCAGCAGCTCCTGGCATCTTTCTCGCCAGTTTAATAACTCCAGAAAATGAGAGTTTTTCCAAATGCTCGAGCAGAAGTGCCAGTATTGAGTCTCATTGAACTAGTTTTGAGCACTTGCTATTCCCATACCAATCATTGTGGCAAGAAGGAAGGCTGTGATTACCGGAGTGGCGTCATATCCCTCCCATTTTGCCCTAGAGCAGCAGTGTGTTGCCCCAGCAAAGATCAAAATGGTGTAACCAGAAGAAAGGAAACAGACTCTAAGCAGGATGTCCAATACAGAGATCAATGAAGAGTAAAGTCCAATTCTCATTAAACCTTTAGCTGGTGCAACATGATTTAGCATATAATGTGTATGAATTTCTTTTTTCTACCATTGTTTCATCACAGTAGTTTTGTTAAGATGAGGGACTGAGCCTTCTACATTTTTTTACAGTGATGCAACTTTGGAGAAACACCAAGGAATTTAAGCTTCAGGATGCATTGTTAACTTATGTTAACAAATCCAGTCTGTACAAGGTTGGAACGAAATGTCTTCTGGATGAGCCTGTAAAGAAACGGGCACTGCCAGTGCAATGGTTAGTGACTGGAGGTGTGCTGCCCGCTGATTTCAGCTCGGCGCTGTGCAGCAGGCACAGGCCCACCTCCTGTTACTTGGAAGTAAAGGGAAAGTGATAAAACATGCTACTTTGCTCTCATAAGCAATTTATGACAACAGTTTAATAAAAGTTTAAGAAGCGTCCTTTCCTGGGCCAGGAGGGGAGCCAGGAAGCCTGGTGGGAGTGTGTCGCTCAGATGTGGACTGGCATCTCTCTGTGCTGCTTCACACTGGGAACGGCCCAGAAGGCAGGAGGGAGAGGGAGCCTGGCACTTCTTTTAACCCCGTCAGGGCTGCTGTTACGCTTGTCCGCTCTGATTCTTCCCCCCAGACTCAGTTGTCCTGGGGAGTCCAAACTTGAGCCTCGCGCCTGTGGTGCCGCCGGGAGCTGTGGCCTCGTGCGCTCTGCTGCGCAAACCTCCTTTGTTTTGTGCAGCACGTTCTGTTTTAACCTCACTGGCATCACTCTCTCCGGTTTTGAATTACTCCATAAACATCAGATATTGAGGGCTTTGTGAAAGGATTCATAGCCGCTAATACTTAGTTAAGGAAAAAAGTTCTCCTAGGGAGTCAAGCGGATTAGCTTAAAGGATTCCGTGTGAGAATGTATTGCAGTGTGGGTCACTTCTCGTGTCCCTCATACCTTGAGGCTGTTTGGTTTGAGTGTCTGCCTCTCTCCACACCTGTGACCATGAGAATCCTGGCTTAGTTGACTTTGTAGCCAGCATGCGCAGAGCCTTTTGCTCTACGTTAGCAGCCTTAAAACTTTCTTGACAATGATCTACAATAATATACATTTTGCATCATGACCCAGGGTATACATAGGTAAATGTGTAGATGGATCTAACTAAGGTTTTGCAAAGCAGATCTACCCTTGTAGCATACACTGTACTCTGATCCAGTCTTCTCTGTTCCATGGGGGAATACTGCTGGTCTCCACTCACTGACTCAGTTTCCTGACCCGCTCACGGTGGGCTGCCTGCAGTTGGAAAGCCATCTCTCTGAGGGACACTCTGTGTATCACTGTTGTAGGGCTGGCTCAGGGCACCCCGGGGCACTGGGCCCCTCGTGTTGCAGAACCAAGCTGTGGTGTTGGCAGCACCAGTGGCATTCAGTAGGCCACAGAGCACGTGGTTCAGAGCGAGTGCTCTAGGCAGAGTGCGCCTGTCATTCTTGGCTTTGTGACACCACCATTTGTCTCTGGTGCTGGGCAGGTTTCTTAACCTCTCTGAGTTAGTTTCTCCATATTTAAAATAGAGATAACAAGAATACTTACGTCAAAATGAGGGTGAGTTATATAAAGCATTTAGCATAAGCACATGATAACTTTTAACAAATGTTTGCTGTAAATGTTGTTAATATGTCTTAATTTTACATGTATCCCCAGCTGGATTGCATTTTCTTTCTGCCCTTTTGAATAACTTATATTGAGCCCAGTAAGAGTATGTGGCTTATGTGTACAGATAATATCTATGCTCTAAAGCATGGATTGTAAACAGTGTGGTTAAATGGAAACAATATACTTCAGCCATTTACACCTTGAGTTAAGACTAATTTCAATTAAAGTGACAAAACTCCTATCACACCATCTTAAACAGAAACAGGACATTACTGAATCACATAATGGAAAAGTCTGGGGTATTGCTTTAGGCGCTGGCCAATATCCAGCTGCTCTGACGATGTCAAAAATGTCTTTCTCTTCACTTCTTGCTCTTCCTTTCCGTGTTGGCTTCATTTTCAGGCAAGCTTGCCCCAAGCAGTGGCAGAAACAGCCGCCGGCTGCTCTAGTTTTGTGTTCCCCTGGCACAGAGAGAAAGCCGCTTTTCTGCTGGTTTCAACTGAGTGCTGCCTCTGAGGGGTATTGACTCTGATGGACTCAAGTCCCCCTTCCTGACCCTCTGCCACCTCGGTCTGTGAGCAAAGGAGGCAGTAGCACCCACCCTGGGTCAGGTACCTCCCCTGTGGGCTCAACCCCACTCAAACCACGGGAAGAATGGGTGCTGCCTGGGGGGATCACAGCAGGTGTCCACCACGCGCCTCCCGGCTCCTTCTCGAACACAAGACTTTCTGCGTGAGAGACGGTCTTGGAATAATCCACCTGAGAGGAGTGTTGACACTTAGGTGCTTTTTATTCCAAACCACATCTCACCTCCACTCTTCTGGTACAGCTCTGTTTGCAGATGAGCCATCCCTTCCTTTCTGATCACTGCCAACAGAGGTGCTTTTTCAGCCACCCCATCTTTTTTGTTGCCACTTAAAAGTCCTCATTTCCTTCTGCCTTATTTTATGCCTCCCTCTCTAATCTGCTTTCCCAAGCTTTTAGCACTTATTGCACTCATTACAAACGACCAAATACAGAGATGTGACAGCCCACCTCCTTGGCGATCACTGCCTTTCATTGTGTGGTCTGGCCGATCTGAGGGTCAGCCCTGTGCCACGCAGCGCTTTTTCTTCCTTTGGCTGTGAATGAGCATCACTGATTTACCAGACTCTGTGAGGTTGGGTCTCTGAGTCATTGGAGAGCCCATGACTTGCCCTGTACATGTGCTTGTGCACGTGCGCACACATGCACGCACACGGACACAGATGGGGTGGTAGACATTGGGCACTTTGGTTTCAGGAGGGAGTCCAGATGGTGAACTGTGTGTGCCAGGTGGGTTAAAAGAATTATGGGCCTGGAGCCAGCAAAGTTGAGGTCATGCCCCGGAGCCTTTCCTCTGCCATGTGCAAAATATGTTCAGCCTACTAATTAAATTAGAAACAAGGTAAGCACTCCTTTATTTTTTATTATGTTAAAATACACATAAAATTTACCATTTTAACCATTTTTTAGGTTTACCGTTCAGTGGTGTTGCATACATTCACATTGTTGTGCAGCCATCACCACCATCCATCCCCATAACTCTCTTCATCTTGTAAAACTGAAACTCTACACCTATTAAACTATAACTCCCCGTTCTCTCCTCCCCCCAGCCCCTGGCAACCGCCATTATACTTTCTGTTTTTATGATTTTGACTATCCTAAGTACTTCATATGAATGGACTCATAACGGTAGTTATCTTTTTGTGACTGTTTTACTTCACTTAGCATAATGTCCTCAGGTTCATCCATGTGGTTGCATATTGCAGAATTCCCTTCCTTTTTAAGGCTGAGTAATATTTCATTATGTGTATAGACCACATTTTGCTTATCCATTTGTCCACTGATGGACACTTGGGTTGCTTCCATGTTTTAGCTATTGTGAATAATGCTGCAATGAACATGAGTGTACAAATGTCTCTTTGAGACCCTGCTTTCAATTCTTTGGAGTATATACCCAGAAGTGGAATTGCTGGGTCATATGGTAATTCTATTTTTAATTTTTTAGGGAACCACTATACTGTTTTCCACAGCAGCTGTACCATTTTACATTCCCACCAGCAGTGCACAAGGGTTTCAATTTCTCCACATCCTCATCAACACTTGTGGCTTTCTGTTTTTTTGATAGTAGTCATCCTCATGGGTGTGAGGTGGTATCTCATTGTGGGATTTTTTTTTAAAGATTGGCACCTGAGCTAACATCTGTTGCCAGTCTTCTTTTCTTCTTCTTCCCAAAGCTCCTCAATACACAGTTGTATATTCTAGTTGTAGGTCCTTCTGGTTCTGCTATGTGGAACACCACCTCAGCGTGGCTTCATGAGTGGCGCTAGGTCTGCGCCCAGGATCTGAACTGGTGAAACCCTGGGCTGCCGAAGTGGAGCACGCAAACTCAACCACTGGGCCACGGGCCGGCCCCTCATTCTGGTTTTGATTTGCATGTCCCTAATGACTAGTGATGTTGAGCATCCTTTCATGTGCTTATTAGCCTTTTGTATATCTTCTTTGGAGGAATGTCTATTCAAGTCTTCTGCCCATTTTTTCCACAACTTTATTTTTAAGCCCAATATTGTGCTCTAATATTTTATAAGTGTACAGGATGGATAAACCAAATGTGAAGGCCATGTATAGACAAAGATAGGGATTCACTTATTCCCAAAGTATGTATTATTTGGGGGGAAAACTAGGAAATTCCCTAAAGACATTAAAAACTTCTTGAAGTCTCAAGATTTTTATGTGTAAATTTATATGTATGTGTATGTGTATATATGTTACCTAAGTATATTAAATACCTGGCGAAGGACAGATGTGGTTTACATATATCATCTGGTTGGAGCTTTGTAACCCATCGGGCACGTCCACTTGTGTGCAAACACATGACACAGAGATAAACCCTGTTGTCATGCTGCTTCGGGCTGGTAGTTGGTTAACCTGAGGAGCCAGTTAAAATGGTGCGGATACGTGAAAAATGACACATACCTTAAACATTAAGTGAAAACGTAATTGGTAAGCAACATGTTGATTAGGATTTTGTTCTTTTCCAGCTAGTACTGTACACATGGCTACCTGATATTTTTCTCACAGTGGCCTGTCACTTGCTGTAAAATTTCGAGTCCCCAAAATGTACTGATGTTGGCCCTCAGCCTTTTCCTTGAGGAAGGATCCTCTGACTGAAATACTTTTCTTATATGTAATTTATGGGCCACAGCTTCCATTTACATTTCTTTAAGGTGGATCTAGAATTTAGCAATACTTACAAAGTAATCTATGTTCAAGATCTTTCCAGAATTTTCCTGGAAGTTGTTTCTTCTACACTTAACAGCAGACTTCTTCTGTGGTTTGCCTTCCCTGAGTCTTTACAAGGCATTGAACTTAGTTTTTATAGAAATGACTCTTTTTTGATATTCATATTTAATTGCTTTTACTTGGTGCTTGGATGGTATAAATGCAAAGCAAACACAATTGGCACAAAAAGCTTTGACAGGCAACACAGCTCACCTGGCGTAAGCACAGGGCTCCATTGGTGGGAGCAAATGTGAGCAAATGTGAGCAGGTGTGTTGGCACTGTGACCACCAGTCGCTACACTTCCCTCGGACTTACTGTGTGTTCCAAGCTCTTTACAGACATCGACTTGTTTAATCTTTGAAGAACCCCTATCAGGTGAGACACCGTTATTGCTTTCTCACAGACGAGGAAAATGACGCACAGAGAGGTTAAGAGCTTTGCTGAAGAGGAGCTTGCAAGCTGCCAGCATTCACCCTGCCTCGGGCTTTCATCAATATGTTTTGCAGCGGGAAGTGAGAGCATTTTACATGGAGGTAAATTGAGAGCAGGGAGAGAGCGAGTGAGACTGTGTAGAGGCATCTGTCCTTAGACAGAAATCCCATCGCAACACATAAAGACATCTACAATACTCTGCATGGCGCCCTAAAAGGAGGACATAGTCTTTTAGAGGTAGAAATGACCTCCATAATCATTTATCCCATCCCCCACATGGCCTGCCAGGGTACTCAAGGCCCAGAGGGGTGAGGCGATTTGCTTTACAAGCACCCAACTAGTGAGTGGCATGTTCTTCCTGAGATTTAGTTTCCTGGCTTATTCTACGTTTTTCCCAGAAGAAAAGGATGCGTACGGTGTATCATCTTCCTGAGAGAAGCGTTCAGGAGCGAGTCTCCGAGTTTGCCAGGAGAGGAGGGAGGTTGGTGGATATGAACAGCTTAGTGTTGTTGCATCCACGTCTGCCTATCTCGAGACTCTCAGGACTGGAAAGCGCCCAGGGATGTGGTTTTCTCCACCCCGTCTGGAGAAGGAAGGAGTGAGGCCAGCTGAGTACCTACAAGGCAGATGATGTTATCATTATTTTACAGGTGAGGAAGCTGAGCTTCAGAGGTAAAATGACTTATCCAAAATTACACAGCTGGGAAGAAATGGAGTCTGGTTGAGAACTAGGCTTGTTGAAGCCGAGGCCTGTGGTCTTCTGCCGCCTCGGGCCGCCCCAGAGGGCAGGGCACTTGTTCATCTTGTACGGTTGTTTAACAAGAGGTTTCTCTTGGCTAGGAGTTCCTAAAGCTAACGCTAAATATCTCTTTACTTTAAATCTACATCGTTCCTCAGTCCTCAACTCCAGAAGCAGTTGATCATAATATTTGGGTAGTAATCCTTCTGTTTTGTGAGTGAAATTTCATCCTGGATGGATATTTTTGAGCCTGTCTGGAGGAGGGAAAGCAGACAGGTTGGCAGTGCTTGAGCATCCGCAGACTCTTAGGGTAGAAGGATTTGATTTCAACATCGTTGTCCATGCTCACATCTGCTGTGCAGCGTCTCCCTCGAGCCTGTGCCGCCTGGTTTTCAGCCCAGGATTGAGAGACGTAAGAAAGAAGGGAACTCACCATCTTAGACAGCCCATTCCAGCTTTGGGCAGAAGTCACACTCACATAATCTTTTACAGGATGAAGCTCTTTAAAACATTACTTTAGATTTCTCTTTACAAAAGTAACTCATGTTTATAGTAGAAACTTTGAGGAAAGCTCAAGGACAAATATGAAAGTCTGTGTGTATTATCTCTTGCTGTGTAACAAATTACCCCACCACTTAGCAGCTTGATGTAACAAACTTTTACTCCCTCCCATGATCAGAGAGTCAGGAATCTGGGAGTCGCATGGCTGGGTAGTTCTCTCGGGAAGTTATAGTCAAGCTGTGAGGGGAGGCAGCAGTTAACTGAAGATTCGACTGGAGCTGGAGGGTCTGCTTTCAAGCTCGTTCACGTGGGTGCAGGCAGGAGGTTCGGTTCTTGCCACGTGGGCCTCTCCATACAGATGCCCACAACATGGCCTCCTTCAGTGCCATGTGGATCTGAGAGAGAGAACTTGCGCAAGAGACTGACCAAGACAGAAGCCAGAATCTTTTACAAGCTCATCTTAGAAACGACATTCCATCACTCCTGTTGTGTTCTGCTGGTCATGCAACCAACCCAGATCTAATGTTGTAAAAGGGGACTGCACAAGGGTGTGACTACCAGGAGGTGGGGTCATTGGAGGCTTGTAAATTAAAATTTTGTTAGAATAAGTTGCATAAATTTTTACCCACAGTTGTTTGTTTGGTTTTTTCCTCCAAGAGTATTACAAAATACAGAAGATCACCAGGAAAAAAAAATCTGAGGGGAATGCAGTGTTGAGGGATGAATGCCTCAACAAACTGTTTATTGCTCTCTCACCCTAGAGAAACTTTCTGATTGTTACTCTAAGTCTGCCATGTCAAGATGTGTGTGGTTTGGGCAAGAGGGAAGTGATGGTGATAGAGTGCATGGAAGCGTCTGGATGCACCTGGGTCCTGAGGTCATTTGTGTTTCGGGGAACCTAAGGTACCACTGCCCCTGAGATGGGATAAGGAGTGTAGGACTCAGTTCAGGCTGAAATCTGGGAGAGACTCCTGGCTCTGGACCCCTTCACTCTGCTCTTTGGATACAGTATAAGAAGCAGAGATTTGTAAGAGATATTGTAATCTTTACAAATAATCTTTTGAGGAAAAAGATGGAAGTACTTCAATCATAAATGTATTGGAAGTGACTTAAGAAGTGTTTCTTCGGGGAAGGCATTTTGTTTATGCAAAAACAGCATGCTGCGATCCAGTAGGAACTCATAACATCTGGTCAGCAATAATATTCTGCATCCCCCTCTGGCCTATTAAGTCATATAGATAATATAAGAAATGCGTGGGTACAGAGTAGGTGATGCAACACATTTATAGACAGGTGATGTTTTTATATCACACATGCACACCGTTTAAAAAAGAAAAGCACATACCTCTGTAGTATTTTGGAGAATAATGGTAATGCAAAAGCCAACTGTAATATCAAATAAATTTGAGTGAATTCTTTTATAGTACACGCAGTCAAAGGAAATTTATCAGTAAAAATTGGCACAAAACAAACAGTGAAATGGAATAAATTTGAATAAATTCTTGCACAGGCAGTCACAGGACATGTTGATAAATATTTCAACATAAGCTGACACAAAGTAACATAAAATATTAATTTTGAAGGAAGTCCTGTGTCAGGCATTCAATAAAAGCTGATATCTCACTAATGGTAGTACGTGCATACCAAAGAACTGGGGGAAAACTGAATCAATTTTCCAAAGTGACTTGAACCTAATGTTTATGACCGTGTGTCTGCTGACTTTGAGCCTCAGGTGGCAGCCGTCATACAGCTGTGGATCTTAGATATCAGAGGAATAGCCCAGACCCAGCTTCAGGTCAGCTTAGTGGTCCTCAGCCCCTCCCTGCCTATCACGTGGACCCTCTGGCCAACTAAGGAGGTGTGGTCTCCCCATCTTGCCTCCCTCAGCCAGAGGAAGCCCATGGATTTCTCCATCCCAGGCCAGACCTGTTGGTGGCCAAGGGTGGATAGCAGGCAGGACAGCCACGACGTAACTACTCCTGCTCCTTGGCTGGACCCTGAAAGGTGAAGTGTCCAAATTCATTGTTAGGACGTTGCTCCATTTTCAAAATAAACACTTGGCTCCAGAGCCCTTTAAACGTCCTCCCTGTCAGGCCTGGAGCTCTGTAGCCTTGGAAAGGTCTGTTCCTATGCTGGATCCAGATGTGGTCCCCCTACGAGAGTGGAGAACTCGAGCCTTCTGTGAAGGCTCATCTAGAAAAAGCTGTGCCAGGCAGTGACGTGATCCAGCATCTCAGGCACCAGGGTCCCCCAGGCCCTGATCTTGGGACATTGAGCTGATCCCCTCACAGGGGTCACACGTCCCCTTTTGTCCTGCTGTCAGCTGGAATCTAGCTAACCCACCTCAGAGCCTGGGAGAAGGTAAACGCCAACATCTCTCCATGGGGAGCCATGCCTCCAACAAAATGGAGCAAAACCAGGACGACCAGCCAGTCTTTCATTTCGGGTGAATTCAGAGCGCTGTGGCTGTGGATGGAAGCCATAGTTAGGCTTGTCACGGACCTCCATGTGGGGCCCTTGCCACCTCCTGGCAGGGAGAGTGCTGGAGACCTGCAGGTGGGCTAGTTCAGTAGCTTGCTGGGAGGGCGGTAAGGGGTTTGTGGGGAACACAGGGTTTGGCAGCAGAAAGATCTTCAATTAGTTACATAACCTCCTTACACCTGAGTTTCCTCATCTGTAAAATGGGGTGCCTACCTAATGGGGTTGTGGGGAGGATTAAACTAGAAAGTGTATTTAAAGGTACTAGGACTGTTTCTGGTATGTAGCAAGGGTTCAGTAATTCTAGTTTAAAATAAAAAAGTATAATTCCATGGGAATCTAATAACTTTTTTAGTTTAATCCGTAAATGAAAAGACTAGATGATCTCTAGGATCTTTGTTGGTTCTAAACATCTCTGCCTTGGATTGGCACCCATTCCTTTCTTCCCAAGTCCGATACCCATCCTGTCTCCTTCTTTTGACCTTGAGAGCAGGAATGCAGATTGAGTGGAGGGTGCATCTGGGAAAGTGGAAACAGCCATGGGTTTAGGGGGCTCTGGCCCCAAGCTGCTGCCTAGAGCTGTGTTGCCTCTGAGCCTCGGTTTCCTCATTTGTCCAGTGAGGGGATAGCATTATCTACTTGACAGGCTGCTGGCAATCATTACTATGTAGAAGGCGCCTGTAGTCCCTGGCACAGGCTGGTGACCAACACGAGGGAACTCTTATCGCTGTCTCTCAGTGTCAAGGGGCCTTTCATCCCTGGGCATCCCAGACCGTTTCTCAGAATGTGCTCATGAACCCTGTCTTCCTTGGAACTCAGTCGCCCTGGTCCCAGTGGCCTTGTCAGCCCCTGGCAGCATGGAGCCATCACGTCTGCCCAGCTAGTGGGGAGATGGCTGGGTGGACAGCAGCAGAGTGGGCCTCACTGGAGGTTCACGGTGGTCTGTCAGCAGTCCTTTCCCTGCCAGGTACCATGCCGAGACTCGGTGCTCACATTGAGGAACTGACTCCCAGTCGAGGGTGGAGGCCGCAGAAATGGTGGCGTAGCTTTCTGACCAAAGCTGCGTTTTGTGCTTCCAGCGCAGGGTGAATCTCTCTCTGTTTGAATGTACTCAAAATCTTAATAGGCTTAGTTAGTGATTCTTCTTAGGATCACAGTAGTTTTTGGTCTCAAAGCCAAAAGGTTCTGAATTATTATAGGTCTCTTGTTTTGTGGCAGAATCTCTCTTGACCAACCAAATAGGACAAGTAGGTTACAGATGAAACTGGTTGCAGGCGTCCCGAGTTCTGAGGAGTGAGGCGGCACGGACGTTGCCAGCAGGTCTCCTCCCAGCCGTGCTGGAGAGTGGGTCGAGGTTCTGGAGTCCGATACCTGGGTGCCCCCTGCAGCCCAGGTCGCTGGAGTCTTTTGAGCTCAACTCCTACACTTGCAAAGTGAAGGTGTTAATAGTGTTTACCTCAGAGGGTGGTTGTGAGACGTGAATGAGGCAATAGGAG
Organism: Equus caballus; assembly: GCF_041296265.1. NCBI lineage: Eukaryota > Metazoa > Chordata > Mammalia > Perissodactyla > Equidae > Equus > Equus caballus. The sequence continues at coordinate 46,633,773 of NC_091686.1, forward strand.
TGACGTGCTTAACTGCATAAGGTCCATTTTAAGGACGCGAATAAATGTTAGCTCTTGTTTTCACTTATAACAGGCGTATCATTTTAACTCACTGCCCGCATCTGGCAGATTTTCCTTTTGAGAAGTAGTTGTGATAACTACTGTTTTGAATCCTAAATTAGCCCTTATCAGTTTGCAGGAAAAGCCTCTGCTGTCTTTGATCTTTGAGGGCACCTGTCTTAGTTGAATGCAGAATAACCAAATGGAGATGTCTAGTAGGCAGTTTAAAATACTAGCGTCTTCCAGATCCTGTGCTCCACCGCAGTGTGAGCGAGTGCCTGGATGTGAGGGCGGTGCCTGATGTGTGGGTTGTTCTCAGTGTGCGGATGTGGATGGGGGTCATGTGGCCATCACAGTGGTCAAGAGGCATCTGTGGTTTAGAGCTTGGGGTCTGGAGTAAGGCTTCCTGGTTTCGCATCCTGACTCCACCACTATCACTCTGTGTGACCTTGGGTGAGTAAGTTAACTGTTTGCTCATCTGTTAAATGTGGATACAGTACATTTTTCCCCAGGGTAATTGTGAAGACTGAATGAGATCAGTGAGAAGAGATTTGCAGTATGGTTGTACCAAACTGGGAGCAGGCAATACCACACTCCCGTTTCCAGCAGGAGAGTGCACAGGTCCAGCCATCATCTGTGACCTTGCAATATAGTTCATTGGTAGTAAACATAGCTGGTAAATACACATTGGAAAAAATGTCTTTCTCACGTTCACAGTGATGGATTAGACTCCTATTGAATGCATGATCTCATTTGTATGTGGAACTAAAAAAGTCAGACTGGTAAAGGCAGAGAGTAGAATGGTGTTTGCTAGAGGCTGAGAGGGTGGGAGAAGAGGGGAGGTGCTGGTCAAAGGGTGCAAAGTTTCAGTTATGTGGGATGACTGAGTCCTAGAGATCTAATGTACAGCGTGGTACTGTAGTTCATAGCACTCCATAGTATACTTGAAACTTGCTGAGAGAGTAGATCTTAAGTATTCTCAGCACACACAAAGAATGGTAACCCTCTGAGGTGATGGATATGTTAATTAGCTTGATTGGGATAATCATTTCACAATGTATAGTATATCGAAACATCACATTGTACGTTTTAAATGTATACAATTTTTCTTCATCAATTAGACCTCAGTAAAGCTGGGAGAAATGCAAATTTCAATAATGCCATGGTGGCCCCTCTGAAGTGAGTAAGGGAGCTTTGTGGAGTTGTCATTTGACACCTCATCATAATTGGCTGACTTTGGGTTAACTGTGAGATCTGACCATGCCAGTCTGGCCTCTAGGTGTTTTGCTGTTTTGTTCGACGTAGTTATGTAAACAAGCATTCTCTATGTAAACGTTGAGGAAAGTGAAAATACTAAAACAGATTAAATATAGAACCAGGCTGGATGCCACATCAGTGTTTTAGTGACAGCAAAAAACATCATCTGTTACATTTAGTTATTGTGGCTAGTTTGAGTTCTGTTGGTTTGATAGTGTTTGTGGTTGGTTTATAAATGTATTGGGGATTTTATATTACATACAGTTTCTGCTGCTGCACATTTAAGGAATATTTTAATATTCCTTAAATATTAAACAAGTCAACATTGAGAGTAAGTTTCTTCTTTTAAAGAGGGTCCATGCGTCAGTCAAGAACATCAACTTGATCATCGATAGTGTACAGAGAGAAGTCCTGTGCACCGCGGGTTTTCTGACGTGCTGGGCACTCAGTACACGTCTCTCGGTGCAGCTCACAGACGGGACAGAGGAACGCTTTTGCCCTGCTGGGTTCTCTGAGCGCTGGGCAGCTGGGTTATTCTGGCTCTGTGGAGGAGCTTCCTTGATTCTTCTTATTGTGTCTGGTTTTAGAAGAAAGGGGGAAGAGTATTTCCACCTGTCGTTGCTCAGTGCTCATATCTTCCATATTCTCTTCATCAGAAATAGCCACTTCCAAATTCTTACTTTTTTCCCCTTAAATTAGATACACCACGATTCTATCTACTGTTACTTCTTGTTCACCTTTTTATATTGGGAAGTCAGCTGTCAGCATGCTCTCAGACCCCCAGTGATAATGTTGGGCTTTCTCGGCCTTTCTTGCCCCGGGAGCTCCATGCTGCTCACAGATGACATCCTCAGTCCTCACTGTGGTTCCCGGAGGTGGGTGGGATCAGACAGAGCCGCTGGGTGTGAGAACAGGGCTGCTAGAGAGAGGCTGAGGGAAGCAGTGGGTTAGTCCCTTTATGTTAGCATTTCTGCTTTAGGCAGGCTTCTGCATTTGCACCTGCCTGGCATTTTCTTCAAAGCATTTTTCAGGTGATAACAGTCATTAGCTTCATTGCTGCAGAATCAAGTGAAAGGGATAGCAGTGTGGCTGTTGAGAAATAAGAACTTTCACTCCACTCTAGGAGTCATTAAGAAAGAGCAGTTTTGTCTGTTGGTTTTGGTGTGATTTTTGCCTAGGAGTTGGAGTGTATTTGTTTAAATTGATCTTAAATTCTGAAATTGATCAAAAGAAACTCCTCTAATAATATAGTTGTCTAAAGTCTATTCACTTTAGCTGTTGGAAGGTGCAAGATTAATATTCCTAAAGCTCAGCTCTGATCATTTTTGTTTTGTTTCTTTTTAAACGTCATGAACTTTGAAGTCGAAAGACCTGGCTTCATTTTCTGGGCTGGTTATATAATCTGTCTGATTCTCACTTTCCTCCTCCACTATGGAGATGATAATACTCACTTCAAAGGATGGTTGTTACAATTAAGTGAGATCATGTGCATGAGATACTAAGCACAGTAGATGCCAATAAAACTTTAAAAAGATGATGGGGCTGGCCCCGTGGCCGAGTGGTTAAGTTCGCGCGCTCCGCTGCAGGCGGCCCAGTGTTTCGTCGGTTCGAATCCTGGGCGCGGACATGGCACTGCTTATCAGACCACGCTGAGGCAGCGTCCCACATGCCACAACTAGAAGAACCCACAACGAAGAATACACAACTATGTACCGGGGGGCTTTGGGGAGAAAAAAGGAAAAAATAAAATCTTTAAAAAAAAAAAAAAAAATGAAAAGCTAAAACCCAAAATGACCTCTCTGCCCCCACAGTGTAAAATTCAAATTCTTTGATGCTGTGTTCTAGACCCTCCACAGGCTGGCCTGGAACGACCTCATAACTGACCTATTCTTTCCAGCCAGACAGACAACTTCATTCTTCGATTTCCATAAAATAAAACAGTCACTTTCAAACTTTTTGACCCTCAATATGAAAGACATTTTGACTCTCAGTGTGAAGTACCTTTTATGTATGAAACAAAAGTTTCATGAAGCAGTATCATCTTGCCACGTGAAATACATTCTGTTCTGTTTCATTGAGGAAGAAAATGCTGGTCTTGACCCATTAAACTGATATCAGCAGGTTTTCAGTCCCTCTGGTTGAAAACACTGATCCAGAAGGCCCTCCATCTCCATTTCTTGCATGGAGAACCTCTACCCCTCCCTCTAGACCCTTAACCCCATCATGAAATCTTCCTTCATCTTGGCGTCTGGTGGCCTTCTCTGAACTCATCACTTTTTCTTAATCTCATATATGGCATTCCCTGCAAATTGGCTTTTATTTTTTTTTATGTTTATTATTGTCTGTATTTTCTTCTTCTTGTTAATTTTTCCTTCTTCTCCCCAAAGCCTCCCATTACATAGTTGTATATTTTAGTTGTGGGCCCTTCTAGTTGTGGCATGTGTGATGCTGCCTCAGCGTGGCTTGATGGGCGTTGCTAGGTCCACACCCAGGATCCAAACCAGCGAAACCCTGGGCCGTCGAAGTGAAGCTCGTGAACTTAACCACTCGGCCACGGGGCTGGCCCCTGGCTTTTATGTTAATTATTGATTTATAACTTTGTGACTAGATGGTGAGTGCCTTCAGAGCCTGGTCCCTGTGATCATTGGTCAGCCTGTGCGTGTAGTACAGTGCCCTGCCCGCTGAGGCCCTCTGAGGTGTGTGAAGAAATTGCATGGCCTCTTGGATGCTTCACTACCTTTGTGCTGACACTTGAAAGCCTTAAAATTGGGAGTTTGTGTGTGGGCCCTTGGGAGCGGGGAGCTGTGGCCATGACCACTGCCTAGATCCGATGTTTTCATGTCTTGGGGTGCCTTGGATTCCTTGCGTATCTAGAGAACAATATTAAGTTGGGGTTGGGATTCCAGCTTCTGAATGGAGATTCTCAGTTTCCTGTTTCCTAACATGGCTTTGCTGGATCTCAGAGGCTCATTTCAGCTCCAACAGTGTATGAGCAAAGATCCGTAGCAGCCTCCTCTCTGATTAAACACAGTGATATCTTTAAACCTCGGCCTTTGCAGCATGTAACAGGTAATGATTTTAGCCCATGAGACCTGCATTTTGTAGCAAAGACATTTAGATATGTTTCCATGTGTGTATACACTGCTCTATAGATCCTGTATGTGATAGTATTTATATACAGTATTTTATTATCCAGGTAGGGCGTTTCATCTACAATGAAAAAATATGATGTAGACCGGAATAGAATATTTATATCTTGACTACACACCGTACCTCACATCTGGAACCCAGTTTTGAGATCCAGACTAATGATGAGACGTAGAGGCGTACAGGACCCATTTTATGTTTACACAAATTATCTACCCAAAGGTTGACCTCATTTAAAGGAACTGATTTAATTTAGGAAACTTATTTCTTTCTCTTTTAAATCTAATTTAAGAAGCTTGATCAAAGTAGTAATAGATACCAGAGAAATGCTCGTGCAGCTATAGGAACTAACAAATCTAGACATAGTCATATCTGTCAATACAGGGATAAATTACACATCAGAAATATCTAGGAAATTATATATGAAGAACAAATTAACATCTCATGAAGCAAACAGTAAAAAGATAAAGCCACACTGATAACTGCATGATAGACTCTAGTAGTGACACAGTTTTCATGAATGATCTTCTTTTTAAAGAGGCTGATGGACCTTCAAATTTTTGTAGTAAATCTGTTCATCTATAGGCAGATTTTCTCTTTTGAGCATCAAACACTTATAGGGCCTTATGAAATGAGTTGAGTTTAAGTCAGTGCTCAGAGAATTTGCAGACAAGTTTCCTTATTTAGGTTCTTTCCCATCCAGTCTGCCAGTTACCGGAGCTGAAGTGTGTGTCAAAGGAGGCGGGATTTGTCTTAAAAGAGATTTGGAGAAAATCTTCCTTCAGTATTTAAAGTGCTTGACAAAGTCATGTTCACGTGGAAGCCAGTTTTGAGATGAGGAGGTTAAGATCAGGCTCCTGGCTGCGCCCCGTCTGGTGGGACTGGCATGGAGCACTAACGAATCACCCAGGGTCTCCTCATTCACTAATCCTGTTGCATGAAACTTCCCCGCTGGCTCAGGCTCGGGGCAAACTGCAGGCTGTCAGCCAGCTTATTTTTCATCAGCACTCTGCTACCTCCATAAATTCATGTGAACCTAATATATGCTGTCAGCGGTTTACTTTCCCATGGCCACCCTCTCTGGTTAAACAGCTTTAAATGAAATCTTATATTGAAAATGAAAAGAAGTTTCTTGCAAAAGAAAAAAAAGGAAGATTTAAAATCCTCTTTGTAATCTTTTTTTCCCATGGTATATACTATGTCAGTTCTGGTAAGAAATATGCTAGATTAATTGACTAATGCACAGATGACATGATAAGTGCTTTTTGTTATCTGCAAAGTGGGCCTATCTTATGCTTAAGGAAGAGACTTTTCCATGACATTTTTAATTGCAACAATGGTGTGTTTACTGAGTGCATACTATACACAAAACACATACCTTAACCCATTAATTCTCGCATCAGTCCTGTGTGGATGCTATTACTGCTTCCATTTGCAGGTGAGAAAATTGAGCCTGTCATCTTGTCCAGGGTCACATCTAGTAAATGCTAGGGCCCATTTTGAACCTTTGTCACCAAAGGCCATCGTCATTTGACTGTTTACTAGTCATAATTCATACGGTACATTTATACTATCCCTTTTAACTTGAGGAAATTATCAATAGTCTTAAAGATGTAATTCCTACTTCCATTTTGACTTTTTACACTCATTTGGATAGATCATTTTAGAAGCGCGTTGATCTCTAGCGCATTGTTTTATGTCTTCAAATGATTTTAATATCATGCAGCTTTTGTTCAGAGAATGAAAAGTTGTGGGCATTTTTGAACCAGAGAAAATAAGTGCAGCTTATTCATACATCACTCACACTGTTGTTCATCTTGAGACACTTCCAAGCAGTCTAATAGAAAAGGAAAATTCCAGAGTGCACACACATGGATGGTTTCCCAGGCAGAGCTTGTTGAGAGCCCAGCCTTCCGTCCTGAAACTGAATGGTTTGGCTACAGTTTGTCCTGTATGTAAATTAATTTCCAAGAGTCTGTGTAATAAACTGTTATGTAAAAGAGTGATTTGTCAAAACCCATTTCCCCTGTTAAAAATCCGTAACTAGAGAGAGCAGGTTGATATTTTGTGGCTCATGTGGATTCTGGGTTAAGCCAATACTTTCTCCTTAGTATGCAGTGCTCAATTTCTTGGTGAAAAGACTCCATTCCATTTCTTTTTATAGTGTCATGAAAAGTTGGAAAGAGGAAAAACTGAGCTGAACATACAGAATAAGTAACTAAATGGTGCGTCAGGCTGCCCTTTTGTTTTCAGATGTGCCCCTCCCCACCCTTTGTGAGTCACTGAGCCAGGAAGACCGATCAAAGATGCCTCAGTGTATAGAGCATTCATGTGCAGGTTTATTTGTCACCCACAACAAAGGACTGATTGCCTCCAGCCCTTCTTTCACAGGATAATCAATGGATCTGCATCTCCTGGTGTGCTCCTTGTATCCTGCATTCATCTCTCAAGCTGTTCTAGGTTTGGATTGACGTCATCCTTCTGATGCTTTATATTCAATCTAGTAAAAATATTAAGGGGATTTTAAACAAGAGTATGGAAATGTGAAAAAGAGCTTAAAATGAAGGTACCTGCCATCATTCTTTTTGTGCTTGCTTGATTTGATCAGAATTAGAACTTCTGTGATAGCTGTTAAGAAGGCTGCATGGCATTGCTAGGATGTGGCATGTTTCTCTCAAAATTTAGCATTTCAAAAGGTCCACCAGGAGAAAATACAGTTCTCATTTTAAGGTGAACTTGAGGTTCTCAAAGATGATTTTTTGGATGCCTTTGTTACTAATGTTATTAATGAGATTTCATTTTAAGGAGGACATTCGGAATCTAACAAGAAGTCAGTGTACTCCAGATATAGTTTTCTGTAGTGGCTTTGCCTAAATAGGGTGTGTGTGTGCACGTGAACACACCACGGGCCGGTTAGGTAGGCACCGCCACTCCGCTCATTCTGTATAATGTCCGAAGAATTGAAGTTACGTTCTCCTGGTTTTCTTTAACAGTTATTTCTAACTAAGGCACAATGGTTACTAAAATTTACCTGAAATACGCAGTTATTTCTTAGGACTGTTTTTAATATTTACACTTAAATGAGAACATTTTTAAATGAAAGACTTATACACTGACTATAGCAAAACGTCTGTTTAGTAACAGTCACTTTTTCCCCAGAAAACATATGAATGTCATTATGTTTCTTAGAAAAGAAAGTAGATTTTATCCACAAAAAATTAAAAAAATAAAATTTAAAAACACACGCACACATAGGCACAGAGAGTATTTGCATTAGGTTAAAAAAAAAATGTACCAGAAATAGCTCTGACAACATCTCCTCTGCTTTCTCAGCTCTGAGCTGATTTCCGACAGGGCAGAGCAGAGGAGAGCAAACCATGAGCTCTTGGGTGGGAGGGAAACACCAACTCCTCTTGTGTAAAACAGTAATACTAAATGTGAAGAACTGTGACGAGTCTGAGATTTTGCCCTACCTGTCAGCCAGTGTGTTACCCTGCCACGGAGACGCCAGACTCCCAGGTCAGAGACATAGGACTTTATTAATCTCAGCAGGACTAGGAGCTGCTCACACTGGTAGTATCAATATTTTTCTCATTCTTTCCCTGAGTCCCGATTTCCATAGGGTGATGTAGAGAGGGCCGGTTGACACCTGTATGTGTAATGAGTTGTGTCATAGGAGGGGAACCCTGAGTTTAGGGAACCGAAAACTTTTATAGTGGGCAGTAAGCCTGCCTGATCCTTTGCAGGATCTCTGTAAGGAAACACTGTATCTTCCAAGGCTGTCTGCTACACAAATTTCCTTGAATAGTCTGTAACAAATGACTCTCTTGTAATTCCATTCAATTTCTCCCTCATAACAAGCGCAGAAACACAAGAAAATTATCTCCCTACACAAGGTACTCTGGAAACAGACGCCAAATAAGTTCAGATTCCACGACAACTAATGAGTGCTGATTTTTAAGGGTGGCATGTGTCCCGGATGACATAGCAAGTAGCTACAGCGCCTGTCTCACTCTGTTATTTTAACAGATGGGTCCAATGTGATATTTTAATTGCATCAAGTATCTATATAGCATATCCTTTTCAAATTGTCTTTCCTTCACTAGCGTTGGGTCACCATAGTCCTTTGTAGTTGGGGCAGGTGTTACTAACCATTTACGCTTGAAGAGATTGTTATTCAGTGACTTGGCTAAGATGGCACAGCTGGTTAACGTTCAGGTTGTCACTGCAGCTCGGGTTTCCTGACACCCAGTCTGTTGGTCTTTGAGACACACTGCGTAACTCTGTCTGCCTTTCGTCTCCTACACAAGGCAAAGGATATTACTGGCCATTAGGGAGGTGACCCCAGTCTGGACTTGAGTTCCCTTTTGGTCGTTGCCATCCCTCTCAACTAATGTTGAGTCTTGCTCAGCCACACCATGGGGGACTTGTTTGGTGGTGGTGCCAGTGGTGTCTGGAGTCAGAGACCAGTTTGAATTAAGAGAAGCTGCTTTCTTTAATGCTTTCTTGTTGCTGCTCTGTGTTTTAATTTCCATTTAATTGATCAAAGCAATCTCTGCTGTTCCAACCCCTTTCTCTCCCTGACTTAAACTGTACTCACAGGTAAAGGCCTCTCCCTCTGTGGCTCCAGTGACCCCTCCCTCTCCTGGTTTCCTGCTGCCCCTCTGTCAACTTCTCTGCAGGCTCCCTTCTCCCCTCCTCTGTGCACCTCACCATAAATCTTGGTGTTCTCAGGACAATGCCTTGGTCCTCTTCTCTTCTCTGCAGACTCATTATATGGACTTAACAATAACCACAGTAATGGTTATTTACTGAGCTTGTTCTCCGTGCCAGGCACCTTGCAAAGCACATTGTGTGCATTGTCTCACCCAGTCTTCCCAGTGACCCTGTGGGATGGATACTGCTGTTCTCTGTATTTTATAGAAGAAGAAACAGAGAACTGAGAGGCTAAATTGTTTGTCCAAGGTCACACAATTAGAAAGTGGTGGAGCCTGAGTTCTACCCTAAGTTTGGCTCTGGAGCCACCTTGCTGTCCAGGCTCATGGCCATGTGTGCCCGACATTCATCTGAGTGGTAACTTGTCTACAACTGAACTCTAAAATTGATCTTTCTCCTAAAATATTCTCCCCTACCAGTATTCCTAACTTCAAAAACGACACCACAGCCTACCAAGCTGCTTTAAGCTAAAGTCTGGGAATTTTCTTAGATTCCCATTTCTAAATTTCTAAATTTCTCATCTCCCATGAGTAATGAGTAATTCACTCATTCATTCAACAGATATTTATTAAGGACCTACTGTGAAGCACGTATTGTTCTAAGTTTGGGGGATACAGAATGAACTGAACAGACAAAAATCCCTACTCTGTGGAACTTATGTTTTTGTGGAAATTAATATCCCTGTTTTACAGATTTGGAAACTAAGGACCAGGGAGATCAAGTGCCCTGCCCAAAGTCACATATTTAGGATTCAGACCCAGGCATTCGGGTTCAGGGAACTGTGGTCTTTGCCTTACACCCTGTGCTCCTGTCACCACGACCCTGAGAGTCTCCTCTTTAACATTCTCTTCTGTCTTCATCCTCCTGCCACTGCCTCTGCCTTTGTGGGCTGGGGTCAACGTCGCAGGATTGCTGCTGGAGCCTCCCCACTAGTCTCCTGCCTGCAGTCTCGCCTCCCTTCAGTTCATTCTCCGGACTGTACTGGAATGCTTTTTCTAAAATGCAAATCTGGTTCCATCACTGTTTTGCTTAGAGTCCTCAGTTGGCTTCCCATGGTGCCTCGGTACCCACAACACACAGCCCATGGTGATGAGGCCCTGCTGAGCAGCCGCCAGCCCTGAGGTTCTCAAGCTGTGCCGTGTAGCACAGTGGCCTGGAGTGCAGGTAAGACAGGGCTTGCCGGGCCCCACTCCCAGTGTCTGATGTCACATGTGGACTGCCTGAGAATTTGCACTTCTGACAAGTTCCTGGCGGCCACTGCTGCCGCAAGAAGTGCTGCCTGTGGCCCGGCTGCCCCCTCCAGCCCTGGCGGGGCCGCGGCTCCTGAGGGACATGCTGTTCCAGGCTTCCATCCTTTTGCACAAGGTGCTTCCTCTGCAGAACATGGTCTTCCTCTCTCCTTCCCGTTAAGATACAGTTCAAGTGTCCCTTCCTAGGATGTGTCCTCTGGCCCCGCAGTGACCCGGTCCTCGCCTAGCGGCGTGTTTCTGGGAAGGCCCTGTTCCCTGTGCGTGAGTTGTGGTTTTACTTGTTTCCCGCCCGCTGCCTCTAGACCCTTAGCTCTATAAGGAGGCCTTTCTGTCCCTGGCCCCTCCCACAGTGCCCAGTAATATTGAAAATGGTCACTAAATGAGTGGAATTATATAATCCTACTTGTGCTTTAAAAAAGAAGAATCCTGTTTTAATTTTTATTTGCATTAACCCTTAAATCTTGCTTAAGATGGTGTTTAAAACATTAAGGTGTTTCAACACAAAAGCAGTGTACTTTGGGAGCACTAACCTTGCAAAGCTGCCGTTCGCAGAAGCTCGCTACTTGGCTGTTTAACGCAAACAGCAGGAGCTTATTCCACAAGGGCTGGTGTTGGTCTACAGATAACTGATTCATTTCTCATGCCTACGGTTTGAAATACTCAAGTTATCCCCCAGTCCTCCTCAGCCTTCACAACATCTCTCTGGTATGTTCTTCACTTGGGTTTTATCTAATCAGAGCGTTACAGATGGAAGAGCCCAGGCGGTGTGAGCCTTGCTTTTACGGAGACAAAGATTAGCGGGCTGTAAACTTGCAGCCTCCATGTTTTCATCCAAAATTGCATAGCGTAATCCCTCACATTCCTTTCTGCGTGTCTGCATTGCCTGCACAATTTCCAAGGAGAATATAGGTGTTATTGCCTGCAGAGCCTTCCCCTTTTCTCTCCCTTACCGTCTCAGATTACTAGTTCTCGCCAGAATGTTAAGCTCCAAACTCTAACAAAGGAGCTGCCAAACAAGACTGTGGACATTTCTTCAAGGGTGTCCTGGCCTTCTGGTGTGGCGAAAGTTCAGGGGCAGAGCGCTCTTCTGTCCTCTCTGGGAGACAGGAGGAGAGCACCCAGGGCCACAACGCTTGGGAACTGGAGAGCTCCAGCCCTTTCCCAGGCTCTGCTGTGCCTGATCGCTTTGGGAACCGTTTCTTCTGCTTCCAAAATTCCACAGGCAAGCAGAGGGCAGCTTCAGGTGGAAGTGTGGCCGAATTATGTGTTCCTTCACATGCTGAGTGACAACAGCTGACCCTGTAGTTCAGAACCACCAGCGTTTCTACTCAGTTACTTGGAAAGGAACGCCGCCCTCTGCCAGATCATTATTGGTCTCTGGAGCACCTTCAGCCTCGTGCCTGTTCTGCACATTTTATCGTTAACAGTGAGCTTGTCACAGGACTAAGCATGAAGGAAATTAATCTGATCTCTTATTTGTGTCTCAGGACCCTCTTGGTTGCAAGTAACTGCCCCCAAAGTAGCTTGAACTAAGATAGGAGGGGGATATGTATATGCCCAGGGGCATGGTGGGGACCACAGGACCAGGAATTGGGGCCGAGGGTCCTGGGCTAAGGAGCAGAGAGCCGTCGGGGACAGAAGTTACTGTGGTCTCTCTTCTGCTTTCTTTGCTTGCTTTCTCCACAGCAACCCCAGTCTGTTCTAGCATAAGGGAGACTGAGGCTGACAAAAATCACCACGTCCAATACTGGATTCCTGGGGAAGGCAGTCTCTGGTTCAGCATAGTGTTTAGTGGAATGGTACTTCCTGAGTCACATGTCTCACCTTCGTCAACTCATCAGTCTAGAGAGCGTAGAGTGGGAGTGGACCTTCCTTTGCAGACATGGCTGCAGGGGCCCACCCTTGAGGGTGGGGCCAGTGTTCAGAAAGGGAGGGTGTAGATTGAGCAGCTGCCCAAATCAACACTGGTTATAATTTATAACCCACATTCTTCCAAAAGGATTGTCCATTAAAAAGTGGCTATAATGAAAGCAAAACCCATTTACACAGGATATAATTCAAAAACAAGTAGACATAAGGTTAGGGAGAGGGAAGATGCATCAAGAAGCCCTAATGGGAAGAAACTTATTTTAATGTTGGATTTAAAAATTAATAGGTTTTTAAATTCTGGGTCTGATCATACCCAGAATTCCTGAATCAGATTGCTAAGATAAGATATAGAAAAGATTTGGAATTAAATATGATCTCAGTGTTCTGACTAGAATTTGTTAGTTTCTTTTGAAAGAAACTGTGTACATGGTTCTCAGAAGGATGCTCCAGCGGGTACCAAGAGGGAGACGGTGAGTTGGAGGACAGGTGCTGCTGCCTTCTGACATGGGCACCTGCTGTCTGGTGAGCACAGCCCCTATCGCTTCTCTTGTCTGAGCTCAGGTCATGTCACTCCTTTACAGTCCTCTGTGTGTGTAAATGTCAAATAGGGCACAGGCAGCAAGTGGTGCAGAAGTTCAGAAGAGAGAGGGCCCTGATCTCTGAGCACGAGGATTCTTTCTCATACTCGGAGGAGGCAAGAGTTGAAGCAGGGTTTCATATTGACGCATCATAGGTCTGGAGAGAGGAGGTGGGCAGAGAAATGCCTGAGGAAGGGGGAGGAACTAATATGCAGGATTATGCCAGGTACCCGTGATGGCTCTTTGAATCTCACCCAGCCCTCACGTTGTCACATTGGCCCCTACTGTTGTTTTGTGCATTTCCTTAGGTGCCTTTAGTCTCTCTACATGGCAGATGAGGACCATGGGGCTTTAGGGAGTCAGGAAACCCTCCAGTGGTTCTTTTTCTCTCCAAAGACAAACCCCAGCCATCACCCTGCCTTCAAAGCCCACCCCAGCCTGGCTGTGGCTACCTGCTGCCTTGTGCTCTCCGGCCCTCGGCTGGCTGGTCCTCCGACCTGCCTGTACCCTCTGCCTTAGGGCCTCGGCCAGCTGCTCCTTTGCCTGGAACACTCTTCCCCAATGTCAGCCAGTCAATTCCTCCCTGTCCTTCGTGTTTTTGCCTGCGTAGCCTTCTTAATGGAGACTCACTTTGTCCAATCCAGCTTAATATTACAGCACCCCCTCCACCTTGCGCCACATTTCAGTCCCCTTATGCTGGCCTCCTTTCCCACAGTGCTTCTTATCTTCTAAGTCTGTGTAATCTACTCATTTATGTTTCTTTTTATTGCTCTTCCCTCCCCACACACCCCGACTAGAATGTCAGCCCCATAAGAACAGGCACTTTTGTCTGTTTTGTTTCCTGATTTATCCAGAGTCCCTGGAGGGCTGCCTGGCTCATAGTAGATGCTCAGTAAATGTGTATTGAATGAGTGAAGAGCCTTTCCCGAGATCACAGAACCATGGAGCGCCCGAGCGGGGGTCAGCAGGCTGTGTTTTTGGGGAGAAGTGAAGTGTGAGAAGTTGGCCCCGGCTCGGATGGGGAATGTCCTGTTTACGAGTTCGAGACTTATCTGTCCTGCCGTCTTATCCTGAGGATTCCGGGCAGTTGGAATGTACAGACTGGGACACCAGGTCCCAGTGGCAAAATTGGGATTGACTTTCTGTGTATTGAATTTTCCACTGGCCCATGCTTACTCCTTTGACGTGGCAAGAATTATGCCTCGAGGCTTTTTATTCCCCAGGTCAGCCCCCGCTCTGTAAAGACAAGCAGGTGTTTTGTTAACGTAAGCATTTAGCTCACTTGTATGGAGCGCTGTACCCCACCCAGAACTGGTGCGTTAAAGTGTCAGAAAACGTCTAACAAAAAGTGCCTGTGTTGCAGTTTTAGGAAAATACATCTTTCCTAATGGCACTCTTTCTGTTTTCTCTCTTCTGTGCCAAATGTTCTCAGTGCATCTCTCCTGTTCATTCAGGCAGAGCGTAAAATTTTTTAAAAAATTTTATCAGAATGGGGAAGGGATGACAATCCCTCCGTTATTATTTAGGATGATGTTTGTGAGGTTCCCAGTGAGGTGAGAAGACAGATGTGATTTTATTTTCCTCTGTCGTGTTTACCTTGCTGCATTGTTATATGAGTCTGTTCACAGGATGCTGGGCAGAGGCATTGACGTAATTGGTATTTTTTAAGCAAAGAGGATTCAAGGTGTCAACTTAAGAGCTGCCTGTGAACTTGAATGTAGACCTCTACATAACTGCTTCCTTTTATGAGCAAAAGGAGTGCGTGGTGGTGGGCATGTACATAGATTTTAAAGAGTTTATTTTTTAAAAGTATAGAAGCTGAACTTTCCTTCAAAGCAAATTCACATAGCAGCCAAAATACACATAAAAGAAAACTGTTCTTCAGAAATGCCACTAGATCTCAAGCTGGTTATGAAATTGGCACCCGAGAGTTATTTCTGTCAGAGAGGACATTAGATGAATCCTGAAGAGCCATGGTCTCCGTGTAGAAGATGCCAGAAACATAACATTATCCCGAAGACTCCCCTCTCCTTCACCCTTGGCCCCTCACCATACGCAGTCATCACGAAGATGTCAGCTTTACTTCTAAATAGTCTCACTTCCATCTGCTGCTTCATCACATTTCAGTCCAGGACCTGAGCAGGTCTCGTCTGCATGACCAAAGCTGCCTCCTTCTGGTCCCTGTCTGTCTACTCTGGACTCTCTCTGATCCTTTCTGCAGCCCAGGTTGTTCTGTTTCCAAAGACCAAATCGGATAAAGGCTTGCCTCCTCACCCCATCCCAGCCCGCCACACACAGAGGGCCTTTACCTGGCTTCTTCTCACTCTTAGGGCAATGACTGAATTCCTTGATGTGGCTTACAGGGCCTGCATGGGCTGGTCCATGCTTGCATGTCTCACTGCAGACCTGCCGTAAATTCCCCTTGTCCCCCATTCCCTGTGTACCAGCCATACCAGCCACCTTATAGACGGTTTTACTTGCTCTGCTCCTCTCACCACAGGGTCTGTGCACATTCTCTTCCCTCTGCCTGAAACACCCTTCTTTGCTTTGCCAGTTAACATCTTCTCATCTTTCGGACACCAGTTCCTACATCCCTTACTTAGAGAAGGCTTCCTGGACCAGTTTCTGGGTCAAATACCCCTCTATATACTCTCTATTAGCCTTACTTTCTTCTCCGTTATGGCACCATCAAGGGTGATTTGTATGTTACACTTTGATCATTTGATTAAAGTCCCTCTCTCTCTTGCTGGACTGTAAGCTCACTGTGGGCTGGCCCCTGTATCTGTTTTCTTATCTTCATTTATCACAAGACAAAAGTAGTACCTAGAACAAAGTAAGAACTCAGGAATATGAGTTGAAGATTGTAGATGGATGAATGGCTTCTTGAAGTATCTATTTTTATACCAGTTAGAATGGAGTACTGGTCCATTTCCAAGACGTTGGAGGCTCAGCATGGACTAAAACAACAGATGGAGGAAGAGATCTTCCATTCGTAGGCCTCAGAGAAAAGGGGGCGATGTGTCCCTCCGGGCAGAGACCCCAGTCACCTGGTCACATCCTAGGGCCATTTCCCTCCCAGCTTTTCCTGAAGATCCGCTCTGCTGGCTCTTGTTCTGCCGAGCCTGGTGGGCTCCCATCAGTGCGCCACTCCCTCAGTGTCCACCTAGTGCCATTCTCACGCTCAGTCGGGAAGACAGACCTGTGCCTTGAACGCCTAGAAATTAAAGGAGCTATTTTGAGTCTTAGGACAAGAGTTTCAGTATAAATCTCTATCCCTTCTTTGGCCGGACAAACATTTTATGCTCATCAGGAAAGTACTAACGTAGTTTTGAGGTTGAGTTGAGAAGTCAGATTTCCTGAGCAGCCCAGCTCAGGCACCTATGTGATCCTAGGAGAATTACTTAAGGTTTCTAAGTTTCTATTTCCTCAGTAGAAAATGGGGACAGGATTGTACCTACTGCCTGGGATTGTTGTGGGTACTTTGTCCAATAGTAATATAGTGCAAGCCACATGTGTAATTGAAATGTTCCAGCAGTTATATTTAAAAAGTGGAATCAAATAAGTGAAATTAATTTGAATACATTTTAACCCAGTATATCCTAAGTATTATCATTTCAACATGTAAGCAATAATAAAACAGCTATCAATGAGATATTTTAATTCTTTGTATTCATATTAAGTCTTTAAAACCCAGTGTATATTCTGCACTTACCAGCACATCTCAGTTTGAACTAGCCACGTTTCACATGCTCATTGGCTAGTGGCTGCTGTATCAAGCAGTGTGGTTCTTGTCAATTCATATAAAACACAGTACCTAGTTCATACTCAATGTTCAACAAATGCTGGCAAAGTTATTGTTATTCCCTGTAAAATATCAAAATTGGGTGGACAGACATTTGTCCTGCGTGCTTGCAGTTTTTGCTTCATGGGAAGACAGCTCAGATCTGTTGACTTCAGTGCTCTTGGCCGCTCCCCTCGGGTGGTCCCTGGGTTTCGGAATGAGGTCAGTTTGCTGGTTTATGGTCATCTTTCTTCGGGAGGCGGGAAGGGGAAATAGTGCACCTCAAGGGCGGTGTGCCTGGCTCTGGCTTTTGGCTCTTCTCTGTGTAATTATTTGGAGCTGGAACAGCTTGATTTTAAAACAAAACACATGGGCTGAGAGGAATGGGGAGGCCCTGTGCCAGTGGTGTAGCCCCGCAGGTATGTGCAGGCAGAGGCCCCTGCCCCTCTCCACTTGCTTAGGTATCGAGTGTTTTCCTTCACTTCACATTCAGTGTTGTTTCTCCCAATCTTTAAACCCTTGTTTGGAAAGTCACACTGAAAGCAGGAAACACTGGAGCAAGATTATAAAGGAAATCGTCTGCGTGACTTCTTTAAATTCCGTTTTTTTCCCCTCTCCTTTTTGTGGAAAACCATTGGTTTCCAATCTGTTTACGTGGTTTGTGAAGGAAACAGGTTTTTCAAAGTGCCAGGAGAGAGGAGAACTTCATACAAAGAAGAGAACGCTGACCCACCATTGAATTTTCTCTTCTCCTTCCGCTGCTGACACCAGCGTGGGGAGCTTCTGCTCTACACTGGCTCTTAGGTGAAGGCAAGGTTTTATTTCTTTTTTACCTCCTCAACTCCCTTTGCTTGCTGGGGGAGGAATATTTCACGTCCTCGTCATATCCCATGTAATTCTAACCTAATTGCATCAACTTTTTGACCCATGGGGGAAAATGGGAAGTTCTGAGTTGATGTTAGGCTCATCTTGGTTCAAATCCGTGCTCCTCCTCTTAGAAACTGTGTGCCTCTGAGCAAATTAACTCTCTCAGCCTCATCTTTCTCCTTCTTAAAGTGGGGTTAATCGTAGTGACTATTCAAAATAAAATTCTTGAGAAGCTGTAGAGAGACACTGCACACCAAGCAATGAGCACAGTGCCTGGCAAGGAAGAAGAGAAGTCAACGTTAGCGATCAGGCAGGGCCCAGCAGTAACACGTCCACCAGGAGGGCCAGCTGCCCTCAGTGTCCTCTGCCACACCATCCCCCCGTTGCTGTGGTGACACAGGACTGAATACTGCATCAGGGAGGTGACCGCATGTTTGTCCCCCAGGAGCTCAGGCATCCGAAAGGTAGGCGTTTCATTTGTGTGAAGCCAGGCGCTCCATGACCTGCAGGTCTGCTGGGGTCCTTTGTGTGCACTTGTCCCTTGTTACCCTGTTGTGCCGAGCCCTGCGAACATGGGAGTAATGTGCTGAATTCTTTTATTCCTGTATGCAGAGTCCGAAGTCCCTCTGAGTCGTTCAGGGGACTGGTGCATCCGTTGTTTCAGATCGGAACCGCAGAGTGAGACAGCTCTCTGGCCAGGGCAGTAGAGGGGCTGACCCAACATCTTCGGCTGGGATGTTGAAAACAAGAAATCATCCTAAATGCTTTTCAAACCTCTAAGAGCCAGGGTAGGAAGAAAGGGGCCTTCAGTTTGTGCCAAATCCAGGACATGCTGAAGCTTCTCTCTAGGGGCCCAGAACGTCTGGTACATCATCTCACTAGAACGCCAGGGACTTGTCAGGAGATTTGGGAGGTTCCCCTTTTTAAAGCACTGCCACATCTTCAGAGCCCTCAGTCGTGTGTTTTCTCAGGCCCCCTTTTCCCTGTGCTCCTGCTGTTTGCCCAGCCCCTGTTGGGTTTATTATCCGTGGCCTACAAAGTGTCAGTGCCTCCCCACTTGGATGGTGGAGGCCTCGCCAGGGGATAGTCCTTAGGTTTCCCCGAGAGGGGAAGGAATCACCAGCCTCACTCTCGTGTTCTCTGCGCAGCACTCTCAGTGAACAGCTCTCCTGACATTTAACTTAATCAAGATGTTAGCAGAATAAGCAATGTGTGCTGCTGCCGTGGGGCTGAAACTGCTCGTCAGCCTGCCCGCACTCTCCTCACGTCAGTGTTTGGAAAGGAAATTCACAGTTGATGTTGATAATAAAGATGAGGAATAAGAAGTATCTTTCCTCAAGGCGAGTTACACCCAGTCCTGATCACTGAGCTCTCCATGGGTGGACAGCCCTATGCAGTGTGTCATCAAACCTGTGACGCCCTGATAAGACACATTATTTTAGAAGCAATCAAGGAAAAAAACAAACTATGAGATACCATCGATTTTAAGACACATCCCGATTTCAGAGATGTTAAAATGTGGGGGAAAAATGTGTATCTTGGAGCAGATGGAGTACAGTGAGAACTGATTAAAATGGGAAGTCCCCTGGTTACCAGTTGCTCCCCTCCTGTACTCGGCGCATCTGATGGACAGCACTGGGAGAAATGTGGGCGTGGATGAGAGGCGCCCTGTGCTGGGGCCGAGTGCATCTTTCTGCGCTCCTTTCACTCTGGCTCGCGTGTTATTTGTGTGCTCTGTGTTATATGTGAAGTTATGGCACTGAGTCGAGACCAGGCCGAGTCAACGGAAGCCTTCTCAACCACAGTATAAGTAATCTAAATTTCTGAAAAACAGAAGAATCCAGGAATTTTCTTTGGGTCACGCTGGACTTGAAAAGATTCATGTTACCTTCTGAAGGAGTAGTGAAATCTTGCTGAGGGACCACAGGGCTTCTGCGTGCGCTCTCTGACCAGCCCATCTCTAATGCTTGATGGGGAAGAGAGAATCACCCACTCTTCTAAATTCATGCTCCTGGTCATCCGTTTCTGAGGGAATGTGGGGCTCGGGTTTATGGGAGCTCACTGTTTCCTCTCCTGCCCTTTTACCTGCCTTTTAGGCAGCATTCAGCATTACTGATGACTTCCATTTTACTCAAGATGCTACCTAATTATTATTCTTCATAATCTGAGTGAATTCTAAGCACCTGCATGTCCTCAACCTTAATAATGCTGTAATAACTTTCATCAAGGGGATTATGGTATTTCTTTTCCTGTTAAAGACTGTTACTCAGGTTTTACAGAAAACTGTTTCTTAGCCAGGTAAAGCGACAAAAGAATTGATTGAAAACTTTCTTTATTTGTATTAGTAAAAACATGGTGTTTGCCTTATACTTATGCTGCTCTCTCTCTTTCTTTCAGTTTTTGGGAATAGCATTTCTTGGAATTGGACTGTGGGCATGGAATGAAAAAGTAAGTTGAATCTCATGAAAATGCACACATTCTGGTTGTTAGAGGCTGCACATTATGTTGTATGTCGTCTCTTTTTCCTCTTTCACAACTGCAAAAGTACAAAGAAACATGGCTCTAGAAAGTATTCTTGGTAGATAACGTCATATTTCAGAGTCTCTAGGAAAGGAGCCTAAATTGATCACCACATCAGAATAATGACAGAAGTAACAACACACGTGCGTAATGGAGAGCGTGTGTTGGAATTTTGTCGGTTACCAGAGCTACGTGTTCCCATGGCACACTCCGTCACTCGGGCATGAGAATTTCAGTAACGCTTATCGATATCACTACACCACCTGTAGCCTGTTTTCTCTTTTACTTCTTAAACTCTTTGGAAGAATACTCAAGCCATAAAAATGACTTTTTGGTGTGAGCATTATGTGATAAGCTGTTAGCATGTGGCATGAAGGAAGCTGGACGTAATTCATGTGTCAGCATGAGATAACCCTATCATTAGTGCTCAAGAACGTGAATCTTGTCTGCTGATGGGAAGTGTTAAGGAATATTCAGAAGTTATGATCAAATATAGTATAGGAAAAGGAAAAATCCAGAAATATGGAGTCGCATCTTCTCGGCTACAGTGAAGATACAGTGTTCTGGGCAGTTTTTCCTCTAAGTAACACACTCGTGACACCACTGCTCTGTGTCCACTGCTCCGCTTTACTTCCCATCCGCACCTTCTCGTTGTTTCTCTACAACTTCCCCTCCTGAGGCCAAGCACTAGAATTCGAAAATGAATACCAACTTTTTTCTTCCCTCTTTGGAAGTGAAATCGTTGGCAGCATTTTATCTATACTGGTATTTGGCTACATAGTGAAGCTTTATTATCTCCACTGTGTGAGAGTGAGGGAGTATGTGGATTGGTTAAAAGTAGTAAACTAAGAAGTTAGCTTAAATTTTCCCAGAAGATTATCTCTTTGGTATTTTGCCCTCTGAGCCTGACCATGCCTGAAGTCAAGCGTTCCTTTGAACTGTTATAGATGTGCTAAGAAAGGGGAGAAGATGAAAAGTCCCGCAGACAAAGCCCCTCAGATGCCAGGAGGAATTTCCACAAATAAAACCATGTTCAGATAGACTGCATCACGTAAGGGTCCAAGTAAATCCTGAGTTTGGAAACTGAACCACCTTCTGTTTATTTACCAAGTACTTCTACAGAATGTAAAATGTTTTATGGAAAATGAGCCATCTTCCAGCACATTATGAGGCAGGACCGTGGTTATATATGAAGGGAGATGAATCAAGTTCCCAAAACAGAGGCGCTTTCATCTCTAGAAACTTCTATGTTGAATCCTGCCTTCTTTTGGATTATGATTAGCTTCTGCTGATCCCTTGTAAGCCTGGAGATGTGTATTGGTGGAGTCTCAGAAATCTCACCTTTAGGAGCCCTCTGGTTGGCTCAGTTCCAGATAACACAGCTTTTTATGACTGTCCTTCAATAAGAGCCCATTTCTGTCTGCTTTGAAAAGATGCTGGAAGGCTCTAAATGAACTAATTGTCAATTCTAGCAGTAAACAGACAATGGGTTGTTTTGAAGGTTTTTTTCCCTTTGAAATATAATTATCTTTTTGTTTTGTCAGTTGCCTCAAATGGCTCTTCTCTGGTAAAATCAGAGACTTCTCAAACGGGCTGTATTCTACAGGTCTCAGGGCAGGGATGAACGGGCTTCGGGGGGACGAAACAACAGTCCCTCGTTTGTCAGGGCCACTCGCAGTAAATGGACAGTTTCTCTGGAGAGCTGACAGCCCTCGGCCGAGGTCACCCACGTGGCGGTAGTAGAGAGTAAACGACACGCAGTAGCCCAGTTTGGTGCGCACTTGCTTCGCATCTGGGCCTGGGGTGGGGACGTGGCAGTGAATGACGGGGAGTCCCTCCCCTGTGGAGTGTGCATTCCCATGGGCGTGCTGAGGGCAAGCAGTTAACTAGCCAAGGATATGCATCCAGGTACTGTGGAGTGCTGCCGAGAAGCATATGAGGTACAGGGTGATGGCTAGTGGGGGGGTGATCTCTCTTAGGTAGAGGGGTTGGGAACAGCCGCCCTGAGGAGGTGGCATTGGAGCAGAGACCTGCATGCAGTAAGAGGGATCTGCAGAGCACTGGGGGAACATCATTCCAGGCAGAAGGAATAGCAGGTGTGGTGGCCCTGAGTCAGGGACTTGGAGATTCCAAGGGGCAGGAAGAAGACCAGTAGGACTGGAAGGGAGAGAGCAAGAGCAAGAAGAAGTAGGGATGTGGCAAGAGAGGCAGGCAGAAGCCAGAGCAGGCAGGGTCCTGCAGAAGGTGAGTGAGAGGAAGTCACCACAGCATCGTGATAAGGGAGTGTCCTGCTCTGGCTGTGTTTTAAGATCGCTCTGGTTGCTGTGTGGAAAAAGAGTACAACTTTGGGGTTGAACAGACCTGAGTGCAAATATTGCCTCCCCCATTTACCGTCTGAGTGACTTTGGGCAACTGCATTAACTTCTCTGAGATACCCTTTCCTTGTTTGTGCAGTGGAGACACTAACATCACCTCCTAGGTTGCTGTGAGGATCAAATGAGACACGGTTCCTGGTATAACGTAAATGCTCGCTGGAGACATGGCCCCTTTCCTGGATTCATTACTACAGTGTGTCCACTCCTACATGGGGACAAGAGCAGAATGGTGACTTTGAAAGCTGCCTCAAATTTTAGGAGAGTTCCAGGCTCTCACCCGTGGACCAGAGAATTGGCTTTGTTTTGGGGTCTCTTAAGGAGGATGTGATGCATGTCAGTTGCCTTGGTAACTGCAAAGGCTGCTCTGTCGAGCCCCTTCGGGTTAACTTCTAAGCTAGACCAGGCCTGTGATGGGATGATGTTCCGAGGTGAACCACAGCTGGCAAGGGCAGTGAGCAGCACATGCTTGCTGGGCCCACAACCCCAGCCCGTGCATCAGTAGACCCCATGAGATGTGCTGACATGCACACGTTCTTATGTGAAGTGCAGAAACAGTGGAGGCAAACAGGGTACGCCTCACGCTTCCTTCATACCAGGCTGAGCTTTACAACATTATGGTTGAATATTAGACATAATAATTAATTCATTTTATCTGAATTCCAAATCAACTGTGAAGATGCAAAGGATGAGTGTCTCTCCAGGGGAAACTGGTTTGTGTGCAGTTTTTCAGAAATCATAGGATCTGCTGTTTTAGGAGGAACGTTAACAATTATGTAGCAGGAATCAGTCTACAGCAAGCTTGGCAGCATCCAGCTATAATCAGCTCATTCATTCGGGTGACACTTATTGAGCGCACAGCCCGGGACAGGGCTTGTGCTGGACTCTGGGGATGTGTTTCCTCAGGGAATTTACATTCGAGAAAGGGTGTATAAAATATATACTTACATACATAAAATAATACAATAAATGCTAATTTGGAGTGTATGTAAATTTAACAATTCCTGTGGCAAAGTGCTCACCAATTCTGTCTCTTTGGGTTTCTCTTACTACTAGGAAGACCTTCCTTCTACCAAATTAGAATCATGTCCTACTAGTTTTCATTCACTGATTATGGATCTACCCTGCTGGATCCCAGAAAATAAGTCCTCCTCCATATTAGTTCTTGAGGTGGCCATGGTGTGGTTCCTTCTGAGTTTCCAGGCCAAACCTCTGCTTCTCCGAGGCTGGAGTCCCCTCTCCATCTTGTTCATGCTCCTCTGACCTCACTCTGTGTGTCTTCTGACCACTGAGAGGATGCTTTAGGGGTGTGGAGGGTATGGCCAGGTTATGTCTCCTCTCCCCTTGTCTGCTATCAGTGCAACTGGAGGTGACATGTTGACCACTGGGAGTCCCCAGGTGCTCTCAGATCCAACTAGATCTGTCCACCTCACATCGGCTGGTCTTCAGAGTCCAGTGAAGAGTCCACACTCGCCCAGTTAGGGTTCTGCTCACTTCTCTACCTGCCAAGACTACACTGCAGCCTGAGGCTGGCGTCCAGCAGGTTCCCTGTTCCACGCAGCGTGGTTTTTGCTGTATGTTTGACCAAGCTCCTCCCTCAATTCCTTCTTCTAACTCAGGCCTGCCTTTAGCTCCTGGCCCCAGTGCCACCTGGGTAATTCTGACTCAGCAGGTCTGGGGTGGACCTTGGAATGCTCTGTTTTAGCAAACCCCCTAGATTGTTCTGATTGCAGTCAAGTTTAGTTGTCACTGATATGTTGAGCAGCCCAAGGACAGAACCCAGTGATATGTCACTTGAGTTTTCCTTTGGGGTTGACATTCATTTACTTATGTGTGCCCTTGGGTGTCATCACTTAAGCAGTTTCTAATCCATCTACTTGTCGTTACATCAGACTGGTTTGCTGCATCTTGTCTTTGTAGATAGACTAAATCCTCCACTTCATCTCTGGTTAACCAGCCTAGGGACTTCCTTGAACCTGGCACTTTCTTATTTATTTATTTATTTTTTTAAAGATTTCATTTTTTTCCTTTTACTCCCGAAAGCCGCCCGGTACATAGTTGTATATTCTCTGTTGTGGGTCCTTCTAGCTGTGGCATATGGGACGCTGCCCCAGCGTGGCCCCATGAGCAGTGCCATGTCTGCACCCAGGATTCGAACCAACGAAACACTGGGCCGCCTGCAGCGGAGCGCGAACCCAACCACTAGGCTGGCCCCGTGGCACTTTCTTATTGAGTCCATTCTGGCTCCCGGAGCACATCGTTTTCTCATGCAGGTACTCAGAAACTCTTATCAGCGAGGCAGGGACTAAGGCTGGGTTTATCACTCCTCCCTTCTAGAAGCACTTTCCTCACTTGGCTTCCAGGATATCACATAGCCCCGATGTGCCCTTCTCACACTCCTTTGCTCATTCCAGCTCGCTTCCATGACCTCTAAATTTTGCAGTGCTCCAGGCTTGGTCTTGCGACCTCTTCTGCCTCGTTACCCCTGCCCTAGGAGGTCTCATCCAGGCTTGGGATTTTAAACCCCATCTATCACTGATGACTTTCACATTTAACTCTTTGGTCCCGACCTCATCGCAACTCCAGACTCCTTATAGCCAGTAGCCAGCCCAGCATCTCCACTAACATGCTCAGCGGGCTTCTGAACCTTAGTGATCCAAAGCAGCACTCCTGAATCCCCCCTCACACTGGCTCTTCCCAATTGCAGTAAACGGCAGCTCCGTCCTTCCGCTTGCTCCGTATCCTTGACGCCTTTCTTTGCTTCCCACGCCACATTGGGTCCATCAGCAAATACCATCAGTCTAGCTTGAAACTGTACTGCGAATCTGGTTTCTTCTCATGCCTCTGTCATCACTCCCTAGTCTAGGCTGCCACCACATCTTACCTGCCGTGGTGCAGAAGCCTTCCCTCATTCCCCTGCCTCTGCTCTTGAGCCCCACTCCCACCCCAGGCCCATCGCCACACAGCAGCTGAGTGATCCTTTTAAAATGTGAGACAGATCCTCCACTGAGCCTGCCATCTCACTCAAAGACGTAGATGCCGCTCCATTACTTTTGGGACCGTAGTTCCCATACTGTGCCCTCCCCCACTGTGCCCTAGCACCTGCTCACCATCTTGCTGTTCCTCCAGCATCTCAAATAGACCTACCACCCCAGGGCCTTTGCACCTGCTCTCCCCCTGACTGGTGCGCTCTCCCCCAGAGACCCACATCAGTGTTTTCCTTTACTCCCTGCTCTCTGCTCAAATGTCACCTTTGTCCACAGGCTTTCCTGGCCTATTTAGAGTAGCCACTGTTACCCCATCCCCCAGCCCTTCCTTCCCTTCCCCTGTGGTTTGCCCCTATGTGTTTTCATAGGACTTAGCACTTCTGCACTAACAAGGACTTTTTCTCTACCCAAGGAACTTTCGTTTACTGCTCCACCTCAGTACTGGAACATTAACTAGCACATAGTAGGTGTTCAGGAAGTACTGCTTGTAAAAGAATGCATGAAAGATGAATGGGGAGAGCATCCTTTTAAACCCCGGCTGTATCGCTCCAGCCGTGGCCTCAGGTCTCTAGTTGGCATATAGAGCATAACAGTTCTTACAGCAGAAAAGGAGTAAAATTACATGTGGTTTCTGGTGTCTGATATGATGGTGGTACACTGTTAGGAACAGCAAATCCATTAAGCCTGGATATCAGAAAACTTTAGTCTCATTTCGTGGAAAAATGAGGGTATCTTTCCTTTTCCACTTTGCCCAATGCTTGTGCTTATGTCTTCGGTTTAGGTGGGACAAGCAGCTCTGCTCAGTACTGACCATGGCAGTGATGGGCTCAGTGGGGTGGGGAGCAGGAGCAGTGCCCTCCCTGGTCCCAGAGAGCCCCGCTTCCCGCGGTCGGGGTGTGTGTGTCTGTGTGTGTGTGTGTGTGTGTCCCCTGCTGACCAGCACTGGAGGGTGTAACAGGACAGCTTGTCTGGCCTGAAGGCCCCTTGAGGGCAGGAGCCTGTCTCATCTTTCCCCCTCAGTCTGGCGCCTCCCACACCTGCACGCCCGGGAGGCATCTGTGACCGACACACAGTGAGAAGGCGCGCAGAGCGGTACACATTGTAGGACTCCGTGAAGAGGCTTCGTTTTTACTTCCGTGATCTCTGGACCCCTCGGGGTAAAGTTTGAGGATGACTTCCTGCTTCAGAGGTGAGGAGACTGAGGCCCAGAGGCGTCACACGGGGAGCTGGCCCCGACCGGTCCCTCTGTCCCCTCCTCTTCCTCCTGGGACGGACGCGCTGGAGCAGGAGCGCGGCGTCGGAGCGGCTGGGCCTGCGCTTTCTCCCCGCCCCCGGGACAAGGGACTCATCCCCTGGAGGCCTCCTGACCTCTGTCCTTGGTCGTCTGCTCCCTTCACACCCTCCGGGCCTGCCTGTCGCAGTCGTCCGGTGGGCTCGCCTTGGGAGACTCCCCCTTTCCCGGGACGCGAGCTCAGGCGTGAGCATCCATGACTCAGGGCTGGGAGCACATAACCTGAGCAGAAGAGGCCCTCGGCCCTGAGCCCGCTTCAAGGACGCAGTTCGGAGACGCTGGGAATCCTTCCTGGAAGATTTCGTTTTACTGACAAATGCCTACGTTTGTCCACGTCTCTCTTCCTCGGTTATCTGCTAATCCCCGGGTTCTCTGTCGTAGCGGACACCTGAGAACCGAGCGGCCTGCGAAGCCTGTGGAAAGTTAGTGTGTGGTCTGGCGGGCTGTAACCAGGATGTTCAACAGGTGTGAGAGAGAGTTTGAGAAATTAGCATTTCTCTTTCGCCGTCCCTCTAAACTTCATTGGGAGCGATTGCTCAGGGATGCAGATTCGGGCGCATAAACATCGGTGCCCGGGTCGCTCGGTGAGGCCCTGAACACCCGCCTCGAGACTTCGGGATGTTTTTACTTTGGTTTGCGGGCACCACGATCAGAGCCTCTAGTGCATGTTTCAGTTTAAACTTGCTACTTAAACCAGGAATATTCCTGAGTGTGTCTCCTGTCTTCTGAACATGCATGTGAAAATATCTGGGGAGTGGCTGGGAAGGTGCTGGATTTCTGAAAAGTGACCCTTTTGCATGTGGCTGTTTCCACGTTCGGAGAGGCAGTCACTCCCACCCTGGTGGGGATGGTGGTTTCCTGGCCCGAGAGCGGTGCCAGGGGAGGGGACTTGGCGCAGTAGGCTCCCCCCACCCCCCACTTGACTGCAGGATTTAATGGAGACCTGAAAGTGACTGCCCTTCTTCCCTTCCTCTGCACGAAAGCAGGTCATGGCCATTTATTATCTGCAAGAAAGGATTACTTGAATCTCACTGATGACCTTTATTGACCAGAAAAAATGGGAAAGCACACGCCTGGAAAGTCGCTCGTCTTCCTTTACCTCTGCATCCGTTTGCTGGGCTGTGAGTGACGCTGCCCCTGTGCCCTTCCACCTTCCTGGGTTGGGCCCAGCGAGCTCCCACTTCTTCTCGTTCCGAGTCCTCTCTCTGGACTCTGCAGCAATTCCTTAGACAGATGGATGTTTTGGGTTTGGCAGAGCGGCTTTGCCCTGTAACATTCTTTGAGGATCTCTGCTGAATCTTTACGAGGCACGTTTCCCTGTGGCCCTATGTTCCCAGCTTGGTCTTCCTATGGACATTAGATGTGGATTTAAAACCACATCTCCAACTCTCCAGGACCACCCCTCTCTGCATAGCTCGTTTTCTTTGAAATGCTCTACTTTGCCATTCTTTCTCCAGCAGGGGAATGCTTCCCTCCCTTTTACTCTAGGAAAGCTGTTACCGGTTCCACCCCACTAGGGGCTGGTTTAGGGAGGGGTGGGAGAATCAGGACCCAGTCTCATAAATCTCGAAGGGGTCCATCTGGCCTGGCTTTGGGTGCACATTCCGTATGCCTGTCTCTCTGTTTCCCATCCAGCAGTTGGAAGGAATGTGCTTGTATATGCCAAAGCAGAGGAGTCCCAGGCCTTTGGGGCTTATTAATGCTGTTTTTGCATTTCTTTTCTGTGTGAGTTGAGAGAGAGGGAATTGCAGCTTGCCAGGTGGCGCCGAGGCCGTCCTGTGCTGGTGGTGGGGAAACCACAGACGCTCCTGAGGTTTGTTGGTTTGGACCCTTCTGGAGCTTTGTTTGCCTTTTCATTCCCACACGTGTGCAGAAGCCTCTTCCAAGAAGAAGCAGTTATACTCAGAACATACGCCATTGTTGCAGAACCAGAGGAGAAGCTGCTTAAGTTCCAGCGAGAGTTGAATGAATGAGGTGCTGCTGAGGACCTGGAGGTGGAGGGGAGATGCGCTCATTTTTCACATCCTTGCTGAGATGTACAGTGTTCTTCAAACTGTTGAAGGAAAAGATCTCACGGGGAATAGGACATGGTTCAGTAACTGGAAGCTCACTCGGGAGCAGTGAGTTCGTGACCAGAGTACCCAGTCAGCCCCCTGGCAGCAGAGGCGTCCTTGTCCCTGGTTCAGGGTGCTGCCCTCTTGGCGACATGGCTGCTGATTGCTCGGCCTTGTTGACTGACTTCTCGCATCTCTCTTCTCCACTGCACCGCTTCTGGGTACTCTTAGCTTCCACCCACTCATGGCCTCTGCCTGCTCTTGGATTTTGCTTGCTCCTGGCTTATCCCTTCTGCCTTTGCTCTGAGTGTCTTTTAGGTGACTTCCAATTCCCCAAGACAGAAGATCTGATTGACAAGTCAGTTACTGCCACCTCCGTTAGGCACGATCATTGGGTGCTGCCAAGGCGTTTCTTAGGGAGTCAGCAGCGCAAGTGCCAGAGCAAAACAGACTCCTCTCTAGTGTGGTTGAGTTAGACACCCGTCCTCTGTGCTTCTGTAGCATCTGATGTCTGCCTCTTGGTCTAATATCAATGTGATGATAGTGACGATGGTGACAAACTTTGATTGAATGCTTATTATGTGCCAAGCACTTAGCCTAGTATTTGGATTCACTTGGATTCTTTCTTTCATCCTCATAATCCCTTATGATGTAGAGTGCCATTTCACTGATGAGGAAATCGAGGCTTAGGCAGGTTTAGTAACTTGCCCAAGATCACACAGGTAGTAAGTAGTGGAAATGCGCTTTAAGACAAGGTGTCTGTATTATAGTGTCCTGTCTGTCTGTCTGCCCCACCTCGAGCCCTTGTTCGGGCCACCCTCTGTCTGTTTGTCTGGATTCCAGGGGAAGCTGTAGGTGAGCCAGGTGTGCTTGAGTCCTGTAAAGGATGGTTTGTGTGGGATGGAATGCTCTCTGCCACACTCTAGAGCGGGCTTGTCTAAATGGCTGGAATATCAGTCTCCCTTTTACCGTGATGGACGCACATCAATACGTTTTTTGTGTATTGGCTCTCTAAACTTCTGTTATAATGGCATTGCCTCAGACACATTCCATTAATGTGTCTTATTTGTTTTTAGACACATACTGGTCTCCTTGCTAAGTTCTGAGAGAGACTGTCCAGTACCTCGTGGATAATGGAAATCGCCCATTTTCACTGGAGGATCATCTTGTAAAGGCTCCAAATTGACATGTCAAGAGCTAGTTGTCCAAAAGCCAATCTATGGAAGGGCTAATTTGCTGAATATATTTGTTTCTTTCAACTTTTTAAATTGGCTGTATTCATTTTGTCTTTATAGCAGTACTTTTGTTATGGCCAATTTGTTTTTGCCTCTGCTGCAGCAACAGCTGTAGACTTAGAGAAGATGACTCGGGTCATAAAAATATAGATACAGGAACATGTGGTGTGACTGTGAAGAATTCTCAGGCATGTTCATTATGTCAGTTTTTGTTAATATAATCTTAATGTACAACAAGGAGTATATGTGTAGGAAATCCTCCTATATTCTTGAGTCTGTGCTCTTGAATATATGTTTCTTGCAACCTACGGTCTTGGTCTCTGTCTCTCTTATTCTCATTCTTTCCCATTCTGTCTCTGCTGCTGCTGTTCAAATTCCGCTTCCATGTCAACCAAGACAAATGGCTGCAGGAATGAGCACATGTGGCTAATTGCTCTGCTTCTCATCCACTTAGCCTCCTTCCAGTTAGATTCAGAGGATGGTGTTTCCTGACTTGATCCACCAGGTCCAATGCCCTTGATGTCTGTTACTCTGGGCCTTGCCCACAGGGTCCAGGCAGGAGAAGGAGAGGACTGAGGACTGGGTTGCAGTGCCAGACTCTGGGTGCACACGTCTAGCAGAAGCAGCAGTTCTGAGTACAGCAGAGTGGCCAGATGACATTTTCTATATATATTTTTCAATCAGTTTGAGCTATAAAGAGTTGGTATTTAAAGCCAAGGACTGACCATTCAGGTTTACATGGAGAATTAGAATGTAAATCATGTAAGTATTATTTGTCAGAGACGTAGACAAGTACCTAAAAGTTCTATCTAGAACTGATCGTTTCGTTAATGATACTGAATTGATGGTGAGTCCACCTGAAGCAGAGCTGTTGACACTGGCTTAATTCCTGTGTTGCCTGGAAGTATCAGCCAGCCGAGTGAAGGAACCATATTAAATCCAACACTTTCCTCTATGCCTTGTCTGCTCCCCACCCCACCCCACCCCATTTCC
Source organism: Equus caballus (assembly GCF_041296265.1). NCBI lineage: Eukaryota > Metazoa > Chordata > Mammalia > Perissodactyla > Equidae > Equus > Equus caballus. The sequence continues at coordinate 46,664,729 of NC_091686.1, forward strand.
CAGCATAGAGTGTGAGCTTTAGTCCTGGTCCTGTGTGTGTATGCACTGAAACTAAAGCATTGTTTACTCACAGCTCTTGTTGTCTTGTGCGGGCTCCTCAGTTGCAAGTGCAGACCCAGCTTGTGCAGTCAAGGGGATGTCCTCTGAGGATCCTGGAGTGACTCACAGAGCCCACGGCCGGGCCTGCGATTATTGTACTGTTGGGGTTTTCCCTCCCTACCCTTACTATTAGTTTCTCGCTAAGCACTGGCTTTCTGCTTCTCACTGCGGGCTGACTTTCTCCAAGTGGTGAAAAACATACCACATGTGGCTCCAGAGCTGGGCATTTTACAGCCTCAGCCTCTAGAGAGAGAGGCCTGGTCTAAATCCTGGCATCCAAGGAGAGAAATGCAGCCTTCCCAGCTCTGACTGGGGCGGTGGGATCACGTGAGAACTGCCGGCTCTGAGGGGCTCCGGGGGTGGGTGTGGCAGAGGCGGTGCGCACAGGTTCCCACAAGGCCAGGTGTCCGCCCGTGCTCTTGCGCCTTCCTGAGGATCTACCCTGAGTCTGAACGTCTATTTTCACTCACTTGGCAGACTTAACTGTAGTCTTAGCTTTTTCTTCTCCCAGCTGCTTCTCAATGACAAGCTTTGATTCTAATTATTCTTCAGCAGGCGTGTTCTGGTGCTCCTTAATCATTTGTCACATTGAACTGAACAGAATTAAGGAGTCCAGTGAGAGGCCCCGTCTTTAAGACAACAGAAGGCCGAACTGTCAACTCCCCATCACTTTCGTAATTCAGAATCTTTGCCGCCAGGATTTGCTCGGCTCCTCCGTGATCCCTGTGCAGTCACAAGCAGTCAGGCTGCTCCTGGGTGACCATTTGGGAATGCTGCACAGGTGGAAGAGTAAGTCTTTTCTCCTCTCCATCTAGGTGATAGTTCTAATCCCAAGGGAAAGACAGCTGGGCACTGGGCGTTGACTTCCACACTTTGTGTTGTGAGATTTGAGTTAGTTTTCAACTGATAACTATCTAAGTATATTCTGAATGCGTTAAAAATAAAGTTCTTGTTAGTATTTTCCATACTTTACAGAACATTATTTCCCACAAGCTCTCAGAGTCTGTCTCCAGTCCTGTCTTTTGCCAGAATTTAGGATTAAATGAGTAGAATCTGCAGTCCTGCTAAGCCCCCAGGCGGTTGTCGTTTCCATGGAAACAGTGGAAGGCCTCTCAATTAAAACTGCCCCTGCAGGCTGGGGAGAGTAAAAAGTAAGAAAATGAGTTTGTCTGAGACGCCAAATTTTCATCCTCGAAATTAAACCCAGAGAGGACAGACGACCCAGGACCTGCTGCCAGTTAGGATCGTCCCGTTTTGCCTGTTGGGGAGGGAGTACTTGGTATTCCAGGCTCAGGTGTGCATGTTGGCTGGCTGGCTTCCCCAGAGCTGCCCAGTTAACTGTCCCCTTATCCAGGGAGCTCTTCCTCTAAAGCCGTGGGCCCTGGAGGAGTGTTTGGGAACAATCTGATCTCTGCTCGGACTTGAGGGTGAATCACAAATAAAAAGCCTGTGAAAAGTGGGTGAAGTCACAGAATAGTCTTAAGGTTGGAAGGAACCTAAGGGTCATTAAGTCCTGCTTTCCCGTCCCATTTGGGAGGCCCTCCTGGGGCGCTGCTGTGGAGGCCACAGCTTCGGCTCCCCGCTGAGGGGAAGCCACGTTCCTTGGGCAGCCTTCTCTGATCCCTTGCTGGAGACCCACTGGTGTTGGAAAGGCCTCTTTATGCAGAACGGACACCTCTTCCTGTCACTTCCAACTCTGCTGCTGCTTCTTTTTAGTCTACTTCTCCCATAATTAAGTTAACATTTAAAATCTGAAGTATATTATCATGTACCCTCAAAGTCCTCTCTTCCCCTGGCTGAGCAGGTCGAGAACATTAAGACTTTCAGTGTGACACCGTGTTTAGAGGCATTCTGCAGGGGGAGGTCATTCCGACGCTGGACCCTCACTGCTGTCGCGTGGACTCTGGCTGCCTCCTCTGACAGTTGTTTTCTCAGCATTGTTTGTGTAGGTGGAGAATTGGCTGCAGTATTTTTGTATTTTCCTTTTTCCCCCTGGAGTATTCATAGTTCAGAGCTTGGAAATCCAAGAACCACAAGATTGGATCAAACCATCAGTCTAAGCAGCCTCATGAGGGCCGTGGTTGCCTCTTGTGATGTCGCCCCGGAGGTTGGTGGAAACACCCTACGCCCCTAACTGCTTTCATAATCTCCACCCTTCATCTGGGGCTTTATTCAAACCCTGGGCCTTTCTCGTAGGGTTGAAGTTGTGCATTTTAAGAGTGCTTTATTCTTCATATATGTTCTATTATTATTATCCAGTATCATTCTTAAGCTTATGCCCTCCGAAAAGAAACAAAAACCTAACGAACAAAATACTCTTGTCCAAAAGTTCCTGCAACCTTAAAAGGGGTTAAAACTTAAAACTCCGATGTTGATTAGTGCTGACTGGGAAGCGCTGGGAAACAAGTACATGGCTTCTGCTTGGTGGGGAAAGAGTACTAAAGAGGACATTCTATTCTGGTTCCAAAAAATCAATAGCTGTGTGACCTCCAGCAAGTCTCCAAACCTCTCTGGGTTCCATTTTCCTTAAGTATAACATGAAATGAATACTTTCTGTTCTTCCAGATTGTTGGGAGTGCTTTGAAAACAAGTTATTTAATATTAAGACTTTAGAGCAAGCTATACCCTGATCCTCTGGGGGTATTTTGAGAATTCAAAGCAAGTTTAATAAGATAAGAAAATAAAATATTGATGATATTGGGTTTGTAAGGCTCACATACATCCAGTTTCAAAATAATAGTATTCAAAATAATAGAATAGTAAATATGTACCTTGCATTTCAGAGAAACAAATCTCATGATTTCCAGCATAGGTTCTGGGTGGTATTTGATGTGGTATCACACTTAAGGAGAAAAGGATTTCAATAAAGAAGTGGCATTGTTTGCGGAGAAATGAGATTACTCTGGGTTCCTTTGGCAGGAGAATAAAGGGTTGAAAACCAGGGAGTAACCTTAGATTTGTAAATCAGTTAAATCCCAGTTCTTATAAAAAGGTGGTAAGGAAATACCTCTAATAACTCGATGTGGAACAACCGCCAGCACAAACCACCTGTGGGGCTGGGGATCTGAGCCTGACAGCGTCTCCGTGAAGCTCAAGGAGGGATGCTGAGGTGCAGTTTTTCCCTGGAGGACTTTTTGGGGCTTGCGGCTGGAGTGGCTGCTGTGTTAGCGCTCAGCATCCTGCTCCGCCTGTTGCCTGACAAGTGCCCCGCGCTTGGAACAGGCGCTGTCTGACACCTGTGTGCCCCGGAACTCACCGGGACCCCTCTCCCTGGGTGCTGGGCACTGTGTTTGTCCTTCACACCTGTTTTTTACTCAAGACCACTTAATTTGGGGACAGAGAAAGCAAAGGTAACATCCACATCTTCTCTGTACAGGGTCTAATGACAGTTTCTTAGGGTCATTTCTTTGCTTCGTGTAGTTTTACTAAAAATAGGAACGTATCTAGAGCCTAGAAAGAAAGTCATTTTTTGTTTCTGTTTTGTTTTATTTTTTGCGGTGTGTCTTGAGTATTAATCATGCCTAATAATGGGATTACTTCTGAGGTTTTTCTCCCAGAGGGGAAAGACAACTGTAGTCATCTTTTCCTGTTGGGAACTGACCCTGCACCCGGTGTCTGTGTGTTCTCTCCACGCCCAGGGGGTGCTGTCCAACATCTCTTCCATCACGGACCTCGGCGGCTTCGACCCCGTCTGGCTCTTCCTTGTGGTGGGAGGAGTCATGTTCATCCTGGGATTCGCAGGCTGCATCGGAGCTCTTCGGGAAAACACCTTCCTTCTCAAGTTCGTAAGTATCGCGCTCTGCGCTCAGGCTGAGAGCCAGGCTCCTGTCTCACAGCAGGAGGAACCCGGTCTGTAGGCAAGAGTGAGCCACGCCCAAGGCCGGCAGAGATGGCCTGCGGTGCTTCTCTCCCAGGAGAGCTCTCCAGATTCTCCCCCTGCACACACCCCTGCCTCCTTGATAAAGTAAGTCCCACCCCACCCCCTGGGATGTTTTGTATGGATATCCCATACGAAAGGTGGGGATTTTGTATGTGGATATCACGACTTTGAATTCCAATCCCTAAATACCTTCAGGACTAAGGTAGGTCTCTAGACAGAGTTGACTTCTTTTAAGTGACTTTGGCCCCTCTTCTAAGCACATGGTAGAAGCTTTTCAGGTAATTGGTTTAGAGAAACTAGACAAAGCACAGTAGCTGTGGCTTGCCCAGATAAATCTGGTAAGCAGAAGGTTTTGGTGAATATGGAGAAACAGGAAAAGACAAATCTCCCTTGTTCTCTGCCAGTACAGAGTCTGACTTTTGCATGACCAGCCTAGTTTTTAGGTCCCTTGCAGGGTGTTAGGTGTGATCACTGTTAGTATGAATATTTTTGGAGAAGGACTTTTACCAGGGGGTAGATAAGTATTAAAAGTAAAAGCCTCTCCTTTGGAGATTCCTTCCAAAGGAGAACAAAATGGCGTATGCGCACATGTACGTGTCTGAAAGAGGTTTGGCGAGTGTAGCCACAGGTCAGCCCAGTGTGCCTGTCGGCCTGGAGCCTGGCGTTCTGGTGCGCGTCTGGATCCCAGCCTCGACACAGCAGTGTCCACACCCATTTCCAAGAACAGAAAAAGAATTTAAAAAAAACCCCACCCTCCTATCGTGAGGGAAGACAGTGGGACTTCTAGAGAACAGTATTAATGTAATATCCCAGAATCATTCTCAACCTCTGCTGATACAACATCCTCTGGGGACGTTTTCATTTAAAACAGGAACATAACGCAGAGCCACGCCCGACAGCCCTGCGTCTGTGATTCTCCTCCCCAGCACGTCTGCCACGTCATCCTCTGGCATCTTTTCTCCAATAGCCCTCAGAAGAGCAGGCTCACTGCACACACACTGTCCCCCTGGGAGGCCCCTGGCAAATTTGGGCAGCTCTGGCTCACGCCACATTCTGGAGGCTTGTCATGACCGCCATCTCACCAGTCTTCTTGGCATGAGATCCTTCTGAGGGCTTGAGCTCACCTCACTCAGCTTTTCTGTAGCCTCAGTGGGCCCCAGAGCATACTTAGCGGTTGCCACTTTTTTATCTGGTTTAGCCTCCGTGCCCCAAAGTGTGGGATCCCCTTTACTAGGATTCACTTGAAGATGGTTTCGTTTATGAGGGTAGTCCCTTTAACGTAGTTTATTATTTGTGTAGTTGAAGATACCAGAGTTAACTGAACTGGCAGAAATATACACATTTCTTTAAATCCCATTTATAAATTGAAAGTGCCTTATAAAGTGAGCGCCTTAATTTATAAAGTCCCATGTTGGAAATGAAGAGAATTGTGTTGCTTCTTGGCTTTTTTAAATCTTGGAGAATATTTAAAATGGCCTGTCTCTCCATTTTGTACAAACAATAAAAACTGGCCCAAAATATTCTTTGAGCAGGAACTAGGAAATAAGTAGGAAGTCAATGTCAGCATGCCTCCAGACAGCCCGAGGCTCTGAGGCCATGGGACAGGAGGGTTGCTGGTGCGAGTCTGAGAGCTGAGATGCTGTGAAATGGAAAGGAGCTTCCTGCTTGGCTGAGGCCCAGAAGGAGGCCGCTGAGTCAGTCTCTGCACCTTTGGAAATGGGGAAAATTAGCTCACAGGGCCCATAGCATGTGGATTTCTGCCAAATATTTGATAAGAATTTAATTTGGACTCAATTTTTGATATGTACATTCTGTAACATTATGAGAAAATTTGCCAGGGTAACTGGATGGTGAACTTGCCCAACCTTATGGAGGTGAGAACAAAATCTAACTAAAACCTTTGTGTGCCTTCTGTCTCGGTGCACTGTGTGTAGGCACGTGGGCTGTGATCTCATTTCTGTAGTGAGATAACTGTCCTGTTCACGTGTAGAGTGTGGCTCCTAATAAAGGATAGGGGATTCTACTATACTATGGGGTAGACATTGAGTAGAAGTGATATTGATGTGGGGTCGGTGAGCCGAGGAGTTGAAAGAAAGATTTCTTGGACTCTCAAGATCTGGCAGTAGTGCTCTTTTATTTAGAGAATAGTGTGGAATAGCATGGGGACAGGGCCCATGGGCAGTCAGAGCTTCTGCTGCCGCCGCTTCTGCTGCCCCCGCTGGCATGGGGACAGGACCCATGGGCAGGCAGAGCTGGTGCTTGGAGACAGGACCCACGGGCAGGCAGAGCTCCTGCTGCTGCCCCGAGTTGTGGGTTAGGGCTAAATTTAAGGCATAGGTATGTGAGTCATCTCTTTACGAAGACAAAGGAAAGAACATGGAAAAAAGTTAAAATGGTATCAGTGCAGGTGGGGTCTGGTCGTTGGGTGATCCCATGACTTTTAGACAAGAATCAAATCGGATTAAGTAAAGGTCAGAAGCCACCACCCTAAATCAGTTACATGAGATTGCCAGACAGCAACCAACTTAAGTTCTTGCCTTCCCCATTAAGAGTTTCTAGGGACAAGGTCATCTCTCCTCTTCTTCCTGGTACAGAGAGGGAGGCACGTTTTACAGGTAGAGATTTACCTTACAAATGTAAATGTGTCCCAACAAGGGCAAGTTCCATTCCCCAGAGCCTCCTTCCCTGTCCCAGCCCATCAAAAGCAATCAGCCCCAAACAATCCGGATGCCAAAGAGACATATCCTGGGGTGGCCAATTTCAGGTCCCTACAAGGTCATCCCCCCCTTCCTTCACAAACGCAAATGTCTCAAAAGGGCAAGCAAAATTCCAGTCCTCGGGGCCTGCTTCTCATCTGCAGTTTTAAAAGTAACCAGCCTAAAAATCCTCATCATAAACCGTTTTAAAATTAAGCAGCCTAAAAATCCTCATCAATATGATTGTTTTTCTGTCCCTTTTTCTAGATTGAGGAAAGCTTACTTTGGAATTATTGGTATCACTGATGATAATTAAGAACTGTGTAGGTTCTATTTCTAGTGAATTCATCAAGGACAGACAACCAGGAGCTCAGTGGAACCTGGGGGGCTCAGCTGGAGGGTCTAGAATTGGGGCCTAAACCTTGGGGTTCCAGACTTTGCCAGGCACTTATTTCTTCCTTCCACCCTTCCCCTTGTGCCTACCCTTCCAGAAGTGCACTAGGCATCCTGGATAAACCCTGTCAGACACACTGACATCTAATGTGAAATGGCCCCACTCCACTGCTCTCTCCTACCGCCACCTCCAAATCGCATAAAATGGGAGGTCTTTAGAGGCAGGAGTATGGTCTGACTCATCTTTGCTTCTGCCAAGCCCACCTAGTCCAGGGCCTGATCTGTTGTGGGTGATTCAGTAGATTTTTGCTGAATGCATAAACATTTTTTTGTGTGTTTTATTTTGGTAAGTCACTGTGTAGTTTCCTTTGCACCCCTCCCTGGTACCTGTCTCTCTTGGTGGCTGCGTGGTGGCTACTTGCTGAAGACAGAGACAGTAGACAGCTTTAGCCCCCTCTGCCGCCTCAACCACCAACATTGTCCTGCAGCCCTCAGGAGCTCTGCTGAGCAGGTGTGGCCCCCGTGTCACCCTTTCTGTCGTTGTCACCAGAAGTTTGCCTGCAGTTTACCCTCTGATCCTTCACAGCCTCATTTCTCATAATCTCTTTGAGCAAAAAAATTTGAAAAGGGTAAGATTGTGGGGGTGGTAGGAAGTGGAAAGAACTGTGGGCATGAGCAGTGTGTTAATATGACTAAGATGAGGCTATTCTGAGTCTTCTAGATGGAAGGGAAATTTCCCCAGATTTGTGGGCAATTACCATGTTACCCATGGTCTCCAGCCTCTTGTTGTCTGCCTTAGCTGAAAGTCTTCCTTTGGTTGCATGTTGTTATTTAAAATATTCCAAGACTGGTGTTTCTCAAAGGAAAGCCAGCAGAACCAGCATTCCAAGAAAGACCTCAACCCAGTGGCTTCATCTGCTTTCAGGATGGGAAATTATTTTCATGGTACAGTCATGCCCTACCTTCCTCTTAGAACTCTTCATCTAAGATGAACACATGTGCTATTTTACTTTGTATAGCAGATGCCAAGGGAAATTAAAACAGTGTCTGAATCCAAAAAGGGAATATGTTGCATACAGAATCAAGGCCACAGTAATAAATGACAAGCGATCTTAAAATACTGGGATAATTTATGTTTCGACATTACAAAAGCTTACTAGAGGTAGGGGCAGGTCGTTGTTCAAGTGTCTGGCAGTGCATTAATCAGGAGAAATTCAGTAGGCCTTGCTGTGGGTCTAATGAGAAACTTCTATTACCCATGTTTGCTTATGGCCTTTGTTGGTTAATTACCACATGGAGCACCAGAGCCCCTAAAATGTGATTATGAAATGATTTTTAAAAATCCTTTCTTAGAGTGTAATATTCTATTAATGAATCTTAAGAAACTGAAGATTATCTGCTTTGGACGTGTGTAACAACCCAAGGTAATTACAGACCTTTTTAGAAGGAACCATTTAACTATGTATGATCAAAATAACCCTTATAACTGTTGTCTGTGTGTGTGTCTTTTGTCTTAGTTTTCTGTGTTCCTGGGAATTATTTTCTTCCTGGAGCTCACTGCCGGGGTTCTGGCATTTGTTTTCAAAGACTGGATCAAAGACCAGCTGTATTTCTTTATAAACAACAACATCAGAGCCTACAGGGATGACATTGATTTGCAAAACCTCATAGACTTCACCCAGGAATACGTAAGTTTAAATTTGGTTTATTTCAAGTTGAAAGCTTTCTCAGAAGGATGACCCCAATGAACACCCCTTCTGGCTTCTGCGTCTGCCAGCTGGAACCTACCTCTGATTTTCCTGCATGTTTTTTTGTTTGTTTGCTTGTCTAATTATTATTTTCTGACTTGCTCTATGACTTACATGATCTGTACCCTAAATGGAAATGTCCTATTTTCATTTATCTCAATTTCTACTAAGGTAGAAGAACAAAGAAGAAACCTCTTGAGCAAAAAGCCTAGAGTCACAGTTGCCCTTTCCTGTCAACGTTTGAAGAATATTGTTTTGCTACGGGTTTAACATTTTATTTGATGTCAAATGTGGATTCTTTCTTGTTCCTTTGCCCTCCTTTTGGTCTTCCTCCATCCTTCGCAGCTCATAGTAATATGCTATCAATAGAATATTTGTGCACAAAGTTCCTAAAATAAGCCCAAACATTATTATGGCACATGCAGTTAAAATGGCCAGTCGATAAAGTGCTGAGCCCTGGTGGCCTCTGACAAGTGAAGAGTCGGTGCAGTAGAGCCCCCTTCCGCGCAGGCTTCTGAACATCCTCTGTGACGGCCCCTGGGATGCAGACCACGTAGCAGATGCCCTGATCCGCTCACAATGCAAGATGGCAGAAACAAGGGGTCAGAAGATACAGATCTAGCGCCAAAATCTGATTAGCTCAGCCTTGTGCTAATAGGACAGTGACCTATTTCCTCAATAGTAAAATGGAAATAATAATAGCTGCTGTTTAACTCATGGGGATATTATGACACTCTAATGATGTGAACAGTTTTATATTAGGCTTACGGAGTTGTCCTACAAACAGACAGGTCTTTATTTGCTTGCACTGAAAAACTGGATAAGCTGAGCAGACCTGGACAGCGGTGTCTGTGACATTAATGCATATGGCAGGACTCAAGGGCATACAGAAGCCCAAGGGACCAACAACCATCTTTTGGTTGGACAGTTTTCCAGAATAAGCTGGGGTCCCTTTTGATAAAGGGAGGAGAGGGCTGGTGGGCCATTGCCATGAGGGTGACCCTCGTTAGGCAGTCAGAAGTGAGCTGAGTTGTATTAGTTTTGTTCACTGGCAGCAACGACTGTCCTGGAGTAAGCTGTACCTCAGGTGTGAAATTAAGCCCTGTTTCCTCTCCTCAACCGACTTCACTGTTCTGTTAGGTCATAATGGATGCAAGCTCACACCTTGCCGGGTATTATTGCTGACTAGTTTGCATGGCAGATCTGATGGGGCTTTGTAGGCAAACCTCGAGATGCACAACCCCAGCCATCGGGGGAGGAGCTGAGTTGGAAGAACATGTGGAAACACATTCTCTTGAAATGCTGTCTGCTCTATATGGATATACTGTTGTTTCATGTGATTTTATTTTTCTGTCATGGAATTTAGTGTTTGGAAGTAGCTATTGTCCTGAAAGTCTTAAAATGGCCAAGGCTTGATGTTTGTTTAGCTCGGAGAAGCAGAGCTAGCCCACCCGGGGGAGAGACGGGGGCTGGGTGGGTTGTGGGGCTGCCCTTGAATCAGGGCCTGTTTAAGACCCACTGAATTTAACAGCTCGTTTTATTATGTTTTAATTCGATGATTGAATGTTTTAAGTTGGAAATGTAAATACATGCTCTTGTTTAAAAAAAATTCAGAATAGACACAGATAATGAAATGTAAGCCTCTGAAACTTTTGGAGGTAAGGGATGTGTTCACTCTATTGACTCTGGTGGTGGTTTCTCGATGTATACATACGTCATGTCTTAGCAAATTGTACACTTTAAGTACGTGCACTTTATTATATGTAAATTATACCTCAATAAAGCGGGTTTTTAAAAAACCTTTAAGGTGTAGAGATCAAATTTTAAAAAGGTTAGCCTCTAGAGATCCTACCCACAACCCCAGTTGCCTGCTTCAGACACTACTACTGTTTTAGTCTTGTTGATCCTTCTAGAATATTCGCTTGTGTACCCACGCCAAACAGATCTCGCAACTGAGCCCTACTGAGCTACTCCTGCTCTCCCTTCTTCCACCTAACCCCGCTGGTCTCGTCAGTCATTTTAATCTCATGGAGCACATCCTTAGGAGCCGTCGGCCTCAATAACTTCGGAAGCTTTTAGAGGGGCCTTTCAGGTTCAGTTTGGTTAAAAATAAGTTCTGAGACAGAAGAGATGGTTAGAGCTGGCAAAGCTGGGCGTTGGTGGTTTGGCGGGTGTAAGCGTAGGCGCCCGGTCGCCTCCAAGTCGACATGTGCTGATTCTCTCCTGTTTGCTCTAGTGGCAGTGCTGTGGGGCTTTTGGAGCTGATGATTGGAACCTAAATATTTACTTCAATTGCACAGATTCCAACGCAAGTCGAGAGCGGTGCGGCGTGCCCTTCTCCTGCTGCACTAAAGACCCCGCGGTAAGTGAATGCCAGCACGCCGCCGCCTGCTCCACGTGTGTGTGGCATGAGCAGAGCGATTTCGTTCTTGAAACCTCTTCCTTCCCGCTTCTTCCTAATTGTACCTCCTGTAGGGGTGTAGTGCTCGGATCTCCCTAGGAGGAGTCATATTCGCCGACGTTAATTTAGTGCTACATGCTGGTTCCTAGTCTAGGCATTTTTGTGTGTTGGCTCATTTAACTTTGGAACGTTCCTACCGGCAGACACCACCGTCACCTTCCCTTTCCAGGTAGAGTCAAGGCCGCAGAGGTGAAGGAACTTCCCAGGCCCCCACTGCTGGGTGCGGTGGAGCTGAGCTTCCCCACAGCGGCCTGGAGGGCCTGGTCCTCCTGCTTCTGGGAGGACGCGTGTCTGAGGGCCCTCTGCATGGTGCGGGGCCACAACCCGCCTCTTCCCGGCCTAGTTCTGGGGGAATATTAGAACGAGGAGAAGAGTTTGGGACAAGATGGACCTAGACTACCCTGTAGGGAGACCGCAGCTGCCCCCTCGCTCGGTCAGAATGACCACCATGACTATGGTTTGTATTTTATTTAAAAAAAGAAAAAGTATAAAATCTGTTCATAAGCCACTTGCTTTTACCACAAGTTTGATTGTATTTTGGGTCAAATCATGTGCCTGGCATATAGAGTGACTTGAAATGCCACTCTTCTGTTGTAAGTTTAAAGCCAGAATTGAGTGTTAGAAGGAGAAATGTGAGGAGTTGCTCCTGCTTTCGTGTCTTCTAGACTCCAGCCTCGCTCTGGCCTGGCAGTCCCCAAGGTCCTCACCCAGACCCGCCCTTCCCCCCATGGAGCAGGGCTGAGTGGGCCCGGGTCCCCCTGTGAGGTGGAGGGTGTGGGGCCTGGTCTGGGGGTGGCAAAGCAGAACTTCCCTGCAGGCTGCCCATGAGGGGGTCATCCTGGCTGTTACTCTCCGTCTGAAGGAGACTAAGAGTCAGTAAGGACCATGCTCTGAGCCCGCAGACCTCCCCCGGAGGGCCAACCTCTCCCACGGGCCCGTTTCTCCCTCCCCTGTGAGGGCAGTGCCCACTCAGGCAGCATCACGCTGGCAGCACATATACTCTGTGCTCTGTCTCCAGCTCCTGTCCTTTCTGAAGATTCTCAGAAGCCATCACACTTTGTCTATGTAATGTGTGGTCAGGGCTTTGTTTTGTTTTTAATTAAGTAATACATTCTCATTGAAAAACCATTTAAATAATACAGGAGTATACAGATTGGGAAGTAGATGTCCCCCTAAAAGAGTGTAAATGAAGACAGTCCTTGTGCCCTTTAACCGTGGTTTTTATCTCTGTCTCCAGTTCCCCAAACCCCATAAGCATCTCGAGGTCATCAGCTTTGACCCCCCAACCTCCTGCGTCATGGGTTCGCGATCCTTTCTGATATTTCCTGAGCCTCAGTTTTCCTCATTTGGAAAAGAAGACTCATTTTAATATCTGCTTATGAGCATTGTCATAATAATTACAAGGGATAAAAGTGTTTCACATGGTGCCTGGGACAGCTGCATGCCCAAGTACACGTTTTATTACTGACACAAAACCAGCGATCTTCTGCTGATTCCTAGCTGGGCTTTCTAACAAGACTGAATTTCACTTTTCTGTTTTCTTTCTCCATCAGGAAGATGTCATCAACACTCAGTGTGGCTATGATGCCAGGCAAAAACCAGTAAGTGGGATCTCCTCTTGTTGCTTAGCACAAAGGGTGTTGGAGGAGCTTTTGAACTTGCGTGGTGACGCTGTGCTCTCCTCTTCCCTTGTGAAGGAAGTTGATCAGCAGATTGTAATCTACACGAAAGGCTGTGTGCCCCAGTTTGAGAAGTGGTTGCAGGACAATTTAACCATCGTGGCTGGTATTTTCATAGGCATTGCATTGCTACAGGTAAGACAAGGCTCCTCTGTGGATGATGTCACAGGGAAACAGTGCCCTGGGAGAGCCCTCGCTGGGACAGGAGCTTTGCTTAATCACCTTAATGTCACAGTTTTTAAGACTCCACAGTTAGGAGGGCTGGGAAAAAGACCTAAACTACTTGGTTTGGATTTCATCAAAGCTCTGATTTTAGATGCCACCATCCTGGAATACTTTAGGAAAACTTTTTTCCTTTTCAAGATGGAGAAGTTGATTGGGTCAGTAGTTGCCTGCTGGCATTCCAGTGTTTCCATGGCCTCACTTATACTGCACTGTGACAGCTGGGGCAGACAGGAACGATCAGAAGTAGATCCCAGTATGAAGGTTAAAGCTTTTTGGAGTTTCACAGACACGCTGTGCCCCTTGCTGTCTCTGGACCACCTTGACAAAGTGCTAGTGAGATAAGGGAGCACCCACTTTTCCTCCTGGGCAGTCCCAAGAGCTGGGGTTTTCATCGTATGGCGACGTGATACTTTTATTGGAGGGTCACCGTGGGGCACAATGGTTGAGAGAAATTAAACACCTAAATAAATGAAAAGCCATCCCGGATTCATGGATTGGAAGACTGAGGATTATATTGTTAAGGTGGCAGTGCTCCTCAAATTGATCTATAGATTCAATGAAATCTCTGTCAAAATTCCAACTGCCTTTTTTGCAAAAAATGAAAAAGCTGATCCTAAAATTCATATGAAAATGCAGGGGACCCAGAATAGCAAAACAAACTTGAAAAAGAACAAAGTTTGGAGAATTCACACTTCTCAGTTTCAGACTTACTACAAAGCTACAGTAACCAAGACAGTACATACCGGAATAAGATTGGACATATAGATTAGTGGAATAGAATTGAAAGTCCAGAAATAAATCCATACATCTGTGGTCTGTTGATTTATGACAAGGGAACTGAGACCATTCAATAGGGAAAGAATAATCTTTTCAACAAGTGGTACTGGACTAAGTAGATATTTATATGCAAAAATGAATTTGGACCCCTGCCTCACACCATATACAAAAATTAACTCATAATAGATCAAACATCTAAATGTAAGAGCTAAAGCTATAAAACTCTTAGAAGAAAGTATAGGTGTAAATATTTGTGACCTTGGATTAGGCAGTGTTTTCTTAGCTATGACACCAAACCACAAGCAACCAAAGAAAGAGCACAGTAATGGACTTCATCAAAATTAAAAACTTCTTTGCTAAAAACGATACTATCAAGAAAGTAAAAACACAGCCCACAAAATGGGAGAAAATATTTGCAAATCATTGTATCTGATAAGGATCTAGTATCTAGAATATACAAAGAACAACTCAGTAAAAAGACAAACCCAGTTTAAAGATGGGCAAAGGATTTGAATAGACATTTCTTCAAAGAAGGTACAGATAGCTAATAATCACATGAAAAGTTGTTCAGCATCATTAGTTGTTAGGGAAATTCGAATCAAAATCATGATGAGATCCACTTCACACACATTAGGATGGATATAATTAAAAAGGAAGACAATAACAAGAGTCCACGAGGATGTGGAGAAATTGGAGCCCTTGTAGATTGCTGAAGGGAATGAAAATGATGCAGCCTCTTTGGAGAAAAGTTTGGTAGTTCCTCAGAAAGCTAAACAGAGTTACCATATGATCCCATAATTCTCCTCCTAGAGAGGTACAAAAGAATTGAAAACATATATTCAACCAAGAACTTGTACACAGATGTTCATAGCAGCACTATCATAATAGCCAAAAAATGGAAACAGTACAAATGTCCATCAACCAATGAATGGATAAACAAAATATGGTTTATCCGTATAATGGAATATTATTCAAGCCATCAAAAGGATTGAACTACTGGTACATGCTACCACATGGATGCACCTTAAAAATGTTTTGCTACATGAAAGCAAACTGACACGAAAGACCACATATTCTATGATTCCATTTATATGAAATGTCCAGAACAGGCAAATCCATTGAGACAGAGAGTAGATTATTGTTTACCAGGGCTGTAGAGATGGGAATGATTGCTAATGGGTACAGAATTTATTTTTAGGGTAATGAAAATGTTCTGGAATTAGATAGTGGTGATAGTTGCACATCCTTGTGAATATACTAAAAACCACCAAATCACACACTTTAAAAGGATGAATTTTACAGTATATGAATTATATCCCAATTTTAAAAATAAAAGAGAAATGGGATTCATTGGCTAAGGAAAAGCCTAATGAAGTTAAGAGTTTCACTGTCTCTCTCTCTTTTCCTTCCTTTCTCAGATTTTCGGGATATGCCTGGCCCAGAACTTGGTTAGTGATATTGAAGCTGTCAGGGCTAGCTGGTAGGGCCCTGCAACAGCTTCCGCAAGACACTGGACAGAGCCAGCCCCACGCCCTCCAGCGTGCCCAGCTGACTCTGCGCCACACAGACCCTACTCGCAGAGGGATCCTGCAGTCCCACCTGATGGAGCTGCCAAGAACTTGTTTGAGGGGTCAGACTGGGAAATGCTGCTCACTGACAGAATAAAAAACAAAAACCAGTATGAAAGTCATTGTGCCATGAATCTCTGCTGTAGCCATGAATTTATGGATGGTTGGATACTTACCAAAAAAGAGAAAAGGGAGGGAGGGGGCCCAGATGTTCTTGAATTTGTGGAAAACAGTCTTCTTCTCTACTTGGGTCATCGGAGGGCTGGAGAGGCAGCTATGCTCTCCATCACACCTCGAAGGGACTGCCTTCTGCTCATGGCTAAAGAAGTGCGGCTTCTCTAAAACCCAGCCCCTTCCCTGGGAGGCCGCGGGGTCTGGCATCCCTTCACTGTACATTTCAAGGACCTGTCACAACTATCATCGCAAGAAGAAGACAGCTTGTCTTTGGGTTCAGATCTTGTGATGGCATTCAGCAAGTAACTCGGGGGCACGTCTGGTCTCTCCTGGAGTGTCTCCTCATAGGAACTTAACGCTTTCCGTGTGCACTGAGCAAGGGCGATGGAACGCTTCATGATGCGGACTTTTAACAGGACAGAGCTTTTTCCTGAGTAGGCCTGAGCTTTATCAATGGAATCCAAGAAGATGAGGTTAATGAAGGGCTGACAGTTGAAGACCCCCGCACCCCAGCCCACCAAACCAGTTGCTGCATTCTCTGGAAACTGGAATACTCTGGGGTTTGGTTTGGTTTCGTTTTGTTGTGGGTTTTTTTTTTTTTTTTTTTAAATCTCTCAAAAGTGAAAGCTATGATACAGGTTCTGTTAAATTTTAGTGTTTTCTTACTCAGCTTGAACATGATTTTTTTTTGTATAATCTCCCTGCATGACCTGTGACTCCGAATCCGCCAGCTCCTGTTCCTGCCGTCTGTCCTACAAACACTTATACAGCTCTCTGGTCGGTGTTCATTTCATAGGTCCACGGCCTCCACTGGGGTAGCGTGTCCTCCAGGTGGGAAGGGACCAGCCGTGCCATCGCAAATGCTTCCATGGACTCAGCAGCCCCTTTACCGTATCTATCCTCGTGGCCTCTTCTGCAGCCTCCCCCTCTTTCTCTGAATGGAATTAAACCCAGTTCTGAAACAGTACTGACACAATCAAAAAGCTTCTAATTGTTGTTTCTCCTTTTTCTGGTTTTAGTTTGTTTTTATTTTAAAAAAAGGAAAGAGTGCATGGCCCGAGCTCCTTCTGGTCTCCTACTGCTGACTCACCATCAGGATGGTAGCAAAGCACAAATACTCTGGAGGGGGGGTGCATTGATGGGCAAGTGTTCTGTGACACTAGGTGGGAAACCACTTCCAGGTGCTGCCACCCGCCCTGCCCCCACTCCATGTGGGAGGGAGGAGTTTTGCCCCCAGATTTTAATCCAGTGGGTGTCTACTGGGATGACTCTCCTGGGGAGGAGATACTGGTCTGTGGAATGCTGGGAAAACCACAGGCATATTTTACGGTGATGACACATTTGCCAACACATAATTGGGCAGCCAGCTAGCATACTTTGTGGAAATTTGGCAAGGTTTTCCATTTCAGCCCCATGTTGCATTGCTGTGGCTGATGAATGTGTCAGTCTGCTCAGAGAAAGAACAAAAATTCTTTGAAAATCTCATCTCCAGAGTTTGGGTGTGTGTATGACTCTGCATGTGTGTATTTTTCTATCTCTGTAGAGTTAGAGATGATCATTCCATATTCCGGCTGTAAGATTATTTCATGTCTGCCCCCTCCACAGTTGTCATTCTGTCAGGTCATTCCCACATGGAGAAGACTGGAGCTCTTCAATTGGCACTCTTGTCTTTTTTGTTTATTGCCTCATTCTCCAGTGAACTCCAGCTGACCGGTTGATTCAGCATCAGGCCAGATTCCCGCCCTTTGGCACATCCCGTGAAAGGCCAAACAGCAAGTGCAAGTGAGTTCCGAAGTTCAGTCAATCACCCTTTATTTTTTACACTCAAGAGTGGTTGTGATAAAGGCTGCCATTAATAAACTTGGTTCCACCTTACACGGAGTTATGTCTTTCTTCAGTGCTTCTCTCGTGAAATTGTGAAATTCTCTAATCCAGTGCTTCTCAAACCCGAGGTGCCTCGGAATCATCTGGATGGCTTGTTGAAACACACATGACTGTGTTGCCTCGACCCCAGCATTTCTCATTTGGCGGGTCTGGGGGGCTCGAGAATGTGCCTTTCTGACAACTTCCCAGGCGCTGCTGTTGCTCCTGGTCTTGGAAGTGCACCCGGAGAAGCAGAGCCCTGATCCGATGCGGGGGGTGGGGTAGACGGGTCCCTTGGTGCTGCTGGCCGCAGACTGCTGAGAGACGGGCAGAGCTGGGTACGTAGGAAATCTCTGGCCCTGAGGTCCCTGTGTGTTGGTCACAGGCACGTGGGGACCAGGTAGACAGATCATCAGGCCTTGTGCCTAGCCATTCCGGAATGGGGAGCCAGAGCCTGTGTTTGTAAGCAGCTCTCATTGAAAATGGAATGCGCAGTGAGGTTTAGGATTGGTGGACTGAGGTAAATCTTGGTAATATTCACAACCTTTGTCTAAAAAATAATTGCTAGTAGTGCCTTAGAGCAAGAACCTTAAAAGCCATTATGTGAGAAACACCGACTTAGATGTCCTTTCACTGTGAATTCTCACTGCAGAAGAAGACTTCTGTCTTGAAAACTATTAAAGGCTTTTTTCGAAGATCAAATGAAAGCAAAATGTAAGGTTTGTGTAGTCTTCTCGGACCCTGACAGACACGATGGCCCAAGACTTGTTTGAGCAACAGTTTGCCTCAATCCCTTGGATATTTGAGACCAAAATGTTACTTAAGCAAATGTGTCAGTGGTGACCGGAGATCCCTGCTCCCGTTTTCCTGGCCGGGCCGTCCTGGCCGCGCAGGAGAGGCCCGCAGCTCAGCAGTGAAGGGCGCTGCGTGGGCAGGACTCGGGGCTGCGGCGGCTGCTTCCCTGTGTAGAAGGCAGACCGTGAAGGATATTAAATTGGTCTTTATTTATCTCTATTGTTCCACCAGTTACCACAAACGTTTTTGCCTCTATGATTTAAAGAAATCTAGTACAGTTTTGAAAGATGAACTCAGGAATTAAAAAGTGGAATTTCATGTCATGAAGCACTTGAAAAAGAAGTGCCTTTACTTTGTTTTCTTCCTCTTTCTTCTACGATGGAATAAACCTCGACTTTCTTCAGCTCTCTTCCTGCTGCAGGTCCCCTGCCTCCTCCCCTCAGGCGTCTTCCGAAAAGTGTGTCTGGGCTTCTCCTTGCTGGGCAGGGGGGAGGAGTCGCGGCCCCCGCGCTCACTGGTGCCCGCTTGCGGCTGGCTGGACCCGCAGCCCTGGGGAGCGGAGGAGCCGAGCCGTGTCCTGGCTGCCCGCCGCAGCTCTGTCGTTGATGCCACGAAGCCCCTTCTCCGAGGAAGAGCTGGAGCCCCTCCGTGCACACTGGCCAGCAGGGTTTCGCGGCCGGCGCTCTGCAGTGAGGCCATGGCTGTTTCCAGGTGCTGCCCTCTCCAGATGAGAAGCCTAGTCTTCCAACGGGAGGGAAAGCGCAGCGTTTGCTGGAAATACACCACCTTAGGCCGTATCAGGGCGCCCCGATGAAATCTACAGGAAATCTATGCATGACAACAGATGGGCAAACCTATCTGCCTGCGGGCAGGGAGCAGAGAAGAGCAGCCACTCAGCAGAGACTAAAGCCATCCTTAGACTTGAGACTTTTCTCTTTTTTTTTGGAGGAGCTTGCATCAAAGGTTAAGTTTATAAACTTAGTTTTTAGGGCTTCTTTAATTTGAGGAATTAAATACAGCTTCCTCTGGAGTGTTCCTGCTGAGTGGTTCTCTTGTAAGCTTGGCACCAATGGGAGGATGCTTAAGTTAGTCCCCTTCTGTTGTCTATTAACCCAAACCAAACGCCTCAGGACCTGCACTGGCCAGTGCAATTTATTCCTGCACTTCTACCATCTCCCAACCGCAGAGAACCTGAAGGAAGAGCAGGTGCGTTCATGGGCTTTACACTGTGAAAATATCGTCGGAAAAGAAAGCAGTAGCTTGCGAACAACAGCGCTTTCCACGTCGTTGTCTTCACTGAATGTGTGGTCGCATTCTGTGCTGGAGAAGGCCGACTGGAGAGCCGTCGTTTAAATCTGGAACCTAGCACCATGGGTTCGTTTTCGCTCTTGCAGGGCAGCTGGTTTGAGCAGGAACGTTTTGATGGCCTGCCCTCTAGTGGTGATCATGTGGAACAATTGACTGGAGTGGGAGTGGTCCCTGCGGGGCTGGAGCCCTTGCCCTGCTCAGAGGTACTCGCGCTTTGGGGAAACTTGAGGGTAGACAGCTGTGTGTTGCGTGCTTAGGGTGGGAGGGTGTTTTGTTCCTTGTACACACTCCGGAAAACGACATAGCTAGTTTTGGAAAGTTTGGGAACAAGGCGTTTAGGCTCCCTTCACTACCTGCGTCCCGGTGTTGCTGCCGGGGCTTTATAGGGTCCCGCAGCCGAGTGCGCGCACGACGAGCTGGGCCGTGTCCCCTGCCAAGACGCAGACCCGCTTTATGGAAGAGGTGGTGACAGTCTGAAACTGCTGATCCGCCGGACAGGAGGCGCTGCCTCGTCAAGATGCCCCTTGGGGGGAGGGGCGCGCTGACCGTCTACACTTTCCCTGGGTGCAGCCCGCTCTCAACCGGACCCCCAACGGTTAGTGCCCCCAAGGCCCTAGAGTGCTGATTTTCATCTCAATTCCTCTTCAAAACAAGCAACTGTCCTGAAACAGCGAATGGAACGTTCCTCTTGTTTCCTCTGAAAGCACCCATGTGAGTCACCTGGAGTTTGCTTTGATCTGAGAATCTGCAACCTTGATTTGAAAGGTGGTGAGAGAGGTAGGGTGGTGCGGTGGTCGGGGTCACTGACTATAACTGGTGTTCTAGGAGTTTGTGAGGGGTTGAATTGTGCCTTCCAAAAATTCGTATGTTGAAGTCCTAACCCCCCACACCTCAGAATGTGACCTTGTTTGGAAATGGGGTCGTTGCAGGTGTAATTAGTTAAGATGAGGTCGTGCTGGAGTAGGGTGGGTCTTACAAAAAGGGGAATTTGGACACAGGCGCGCGCGCAGGGAGAGGGCTATGTGAACACGAACGCGGAGATGGGTGATGGGCCTGCAGGCCGCGCAATGCCAGAGACGCCAGCACAGCCCCGGGGCCGGGAAGGAGGCACAAAGCGTCCCCTTCAGAGCCTCCCCAGGGATAGCCCTGCCCACACCTGAATTTGGGCCTTTACTCTCAAGAATTGTGAGAATGAATTCCGCAGTTTCAGCCGCCGCTGTGTGGTACTTTGTCCCGGCAGCCCTGGAGAGGTCACGGCCTGCGGCTGGTTCCCGGGCTGGACAGGGCAGGTGGCTCTGAGGCCGCGCGGCTCCTGGCTGCGGTGTGGGTATTGTGCATGCGCCCCTCACCAGGGAGTGGAGGCTCCCTGCCCTCTGGATCTGCTCTAAGCTCTTGAACGCAGTCTTGACACGTTTTGCGGGACATTTTGAAAGTAAGGCATGCTTTATTAGGCTATGATTGAAAAAGGTGGTGCTGCGATCTGTATTTATTTGAAGTAAATCTTACATACGACTTGTTAGGGTGATTAAAGTCTGATGAATAAAATAGCCGTATTTGCAGGATGTGTGCTTCCTTGAGTCTTGTTTCTTGGTGCCCAAATAGCCCGCTAGCTCCCGGCTCCCTGCTGCGAGCCTGTCTGTCCGCTGCGGGGACGGGTCGCACTTACTGGAAGCTCATCGTGTGCCGGGCCCTGTGCTGGCAGCGCTCTGCGTCCATTTTTGAGGAAATGTGAAGCAAAGGGGAGAAAGCCCCGCCAGGCGCGGAAAGTTTAGGCTCCCTAGAGAGCTAAGCTGACGTCTTCGGAGGCGGCAGCTAAGGTAGGAAAACCCCCTGGAGTGGAAGGAGGGCTGAGCAGGAAGAGAGGCTTGGCCTGGGCCCTGGGGAGAGAGGGGAACGCATTCCAGGCAGGGGAGGCCCCAGGCCTTCCAGACTGGAGTAGCACAGGGAAGAGCTGCTGAGCAGAAGGTCCAGTACAGAGAGTCCTGCAGCGGTGGCCGCGACCCTGGCGCGTGCAGGCCCTCAGAAACGGGCTGAAGGATTGGTTCGTAAGTGAGTGAGCAGTAGCCACCTCATTCTGGAATGAGGAGGTGATGGATGCAAAGTGGAACTTTTGGTAAAGCTGGACAGTGCCTGCAGGTACTAAACCACTGCCATTTGATAGGACTGTTTTAAAAATCATTCCAAAAAGTTTGCCAGAATTGTCTATCAAAGGATTTTGCAGAAGGCAAATAGACTAACAGTTGCAACGCCCCATGCCCTCTCGGAAGTCACTGCAACTTTACAAACCCGCCAATCCGATGGCCTTAGAGCCTCGCGGGGCGGCAGGGCAGACGTTTTCTTCTTGCTCTAGAACCCAACTGTCGCCTCCATCTAGTCCCACTGTCCCTGTGAAGTTTCTATGCATGACCTGGGAGCTGGCAGGGAGGCCACTAACACGTTGCGGGGGGGGCATTGCATTGACGCAGGTGGAGGCTGGAGGTGACAATCTTGCTCTTTTTCAGCTGAAGCCAGGCCTCGCAGTAGAGCAGTAGTTCTCAGCAACAGATGCACGTGAGAATCACCTGGGAGCATCAAAAAAGCCAAACCAAACCCAAAACCCAAAAAACCCACTATGCAGCCCGTCTGCACTCCCCTCTTTTAAGCTCGCAGGTAATTCTAATGTGCCACCAGGGTTTCTCACACTTTACTGTACATGACTCTCCTGGGTCACCTTAACTCACCTGAAATCACCTGGGTCTGATGTAGCGGGTCTCGAGTGGGGCTGAGAGGCCACGGCTGCAGCAGACTGCAGGTGGCACTGATGTCATCTGCAGACCCCACTCTGAGAGGCAAGGACAAGCCCAGGGAGGCCTTGTTTAGAGCTGAACAAAACTAATGCCTTAGGGGCTGGCCCAGTGGACGAGTGGTTAAGTTCACGTGCTCCGCTGCAGGCGGCCCAGTGTTTCATTGGTTCGAATCCTGGTCGCGGACATGGCACTGCTCATCAAACCACGCTGAGGCAGCGTCCCACATGCCACAACTAGAAGGACCCACAATGAAGAATATACAACTATGTACCAGGGGCCTTTGGGGAGAAAAAGGAAAAAAATAAAATCTTTAAACAAAACAAAACAAAACAAAACATACCTTATCACTGACATTTCTAGGTGGTATCTACTAAGTTGAAATTTTCAAGTCTGGGAATAAAAATACAGGGGGATGGTAAATAGGTAATTTCTGTATGTTTGTTAAATACCTTTTATTCTGATTACAAAAGAAAAAGTCAATGCAGAAAACACAGAAAAAGAAATAACATTTTCACCATCTAGAGGTCTAGTCTGGTACTATATTAGTGTGTTTCTCTCCATTACTTTTTTTGTTTGTTTTAAATTGAGCAATGCTGTTCATACTGTTTTGTAGTCTGCTTTTTTCAAAACAGAACATTTTCAGTATCAGTGAATACTTTATAAAATAAAAATATGGTCACATAGTATTGGATTGTATAGATCATGGGTTCTCACAACGTGGGCCAGGGACCTTTGGGGTCTCTGAGTCCTTCTCACAGTTCACAAGGTCATGGTTCTTTCATACGACCACTGAGACCTCATTTTCTTGTCGTCATTCCTGCTGAGAGTACAGTGGAGTTTCTCAGAGACGAGACGACGTGGTGACGTCCTCACGCTGCCGGTACTGGAATGTGTGCTTTTTATTCTGTGTTGTAACCGTTTCTCCTTTTTAATTTCTAATATAGTAAATATTTGTAGAAACTACCCACTTAAACAAAAGCACTTCAGGAGCCTCAACCATTCAGTAAAGGGATCCTGAGACAAAAACGTTGGGAACTGCTGGTGTGTATCAACTGTAACTTAATCAATCCAGCAGGATTAGAAATTTAGGCTCTTCCCAATTTGTAAAGTTGCAGAGAACTTTCTGATACATGTCTTATATTTTGCACATAGATTCTTAAGAGTGGAATGATTGGATCAAACGATTAAAGACATCTGATTTGTGACACCTGTACAGTTAAGGTGTATTTAAAGCTGTACAAAATTAATACCTTATCCTTGACATTTAAATTTTAAAATGGAGATTGTTAATTTTGTCAAGGTTTGCACCCAAAGTCAAAAGAGGAAGAATCTTATTAATGCCTTAATACTCCAGATTAGCATTTTTGTTAACCTAATAAAAGTATTAGGATGCCAGTTACTCCACAAAGCAGAATGTGTCATGATGGAGGGACAAACCGAATTACTGTGGAGAAGTTAGAAGGCAGAGCCGCCCTCTCTGCACCCCCCGGAGTGGGCAAGCGTGAATAAGATGACTCTCCAGGGTGTGTGAGGCCTTTGTAGGAAAGATCGTCTCAGGGCCTCTGGCTTCAAGTCCTAGTTTAATTTCTACGGATGCTCTCAGTGCTCCCTTGAACAACTGCTGATGCTGCCTCTCAACACATGTTTATGGAGCCTCGCATATATCAAACATTCTACTAATTTCTAGGGTGAGAGAGGGAAGAGAGGGATTAAAACATACAAAGAGTAAGACAGGGCTGACTCATTCCGCCACAGGGCAGAGGAAAGGCTTTAGGAGATGTTATCCTGTATGGACTCCAGTGTGGAAAGAATGAGAGTCAAACTAGACACTGATGCGTATCCCTTAGTGCCTCGGTCCCTGTGAAGACTCTAGGAGGCTGGTCACCCGCCATACCTAAAGGATTTTGTGCAATGAGTGAATCAGTGAAAAAGCCCTTCTTGTGGTGTGGCCTCAGATGCACAGACGAGTCACTGTCCCCCATCTTCACGCCCTCCCTTGTAAGATGTGCATGGTACTGCCTACACCATGGGGTTCTTGCAAAGATGAAAAGGGTAGAAATACTCTTCGGCCCCCAACCCTATTCATGCCTCAGACCTCACCCAGAACGGCTTTCTCAGGGAGGTCCTCTCAGAACTCAGCCCCTCTCCACTCCACCAAGCTGTGCTCCTGTGACATTCTCTTTTGAAGAACTCGTCACACTTGAACTAACTTGAGTGGCGTCTTTTTCCATGGAATTGCCTGTGGTGTTAACTCTCTGTCTCCAGCACCCAGCCCAGGCTGCTCCTTTGAGCATGTCAGAAGAGAGTGAGAATAACCTTCTTCCTGGATGGAGAGTACAGCTCACCTGAAGGATGGACTTCTATTTTGTAAAGTAGAACTCTCTCTACTTCCCCGTAAGATGGTTTTTTCAAAGATGAACTGACCCTGGAAGCTGTCAGCCACATCTGGATGAGCTCAGACCTGTGTCCTGAGTACAGCAAATGCCTAACCCTCCCGGGTGTCTCCATCTCCCCCCGGCCCCCAATCCCATTTAACTATCAAACAGGGAAGGCGAATGCGGGTGCACAGTCAACCTTGGAAGGAATTATTTTGCTGATAAGTTCTGAGTTTCTCCCAGGCTTGAAGGATTTCTGAACCAACCGTTTCTTTGAATGGCTATGTTGCCAAGACGTGGGACCAAGTTTAAGCTAAGATTGTGGGCTTGCCAGATTGAAGTGAGATTCTCATGAATCGCATGAGTTTAGGTCCACATGGTAGCAGGAGCGTACGCGCTGGACTAGATGGCTACCCTTCAGGTGTTCTGCAGGGGAAAGGGAGACCAGCCTTTCCAAGACAAGAGGAAGTCATGAGTCATCATGTGGGAAGGCTGTAAG
Source organism: Equus caballus (assembly GCF_041296265.1). Classification (NCBI taxonomy): domain Eukaryota; kingdom Metazoa; phylum Chordata; class Mammalia; order Perissodactyla; family Equidae; genus Equus; species Equus caballus. Next base: position 46,690,055 of record NC_091686.1, read on the forward strand.
GACCCAGAGAAAGATAAAGGAGAAGGCTACGTGCTTACCAGGGGTACAGCCCTGCCCTTTGCCTTCTCTAGGAGCTCAAGGCCCCAGACTATTGGCAAGAGGCTTGCGATGTCTGGGCTTTTCATCAGGGGGCTGGGGACAGGATGTGGTGGGGGATGGTTTTATCTGAGGCTGTGCCCAGTAAGACTGAGCAGGCATGAGTGTATCCCTATGATTTCCCCAGAGGGTGTGTCAAGCAGAATTCCAGGTAGCTTAGGGCGGCAGAAGGGTCTGACTATTCTGGGAGATAAAGTCTAACTTACACCACACCTGGAGTTGCGTAGCTCAAGAAGTCTGCTTGCTCTACGTGCGGTGGTTTACTTGGCAAGTGATAATTGGTCCCTTGGTCAGAACTCAGTGGCCTCACAAAGGATGGAAGCTGAATAATATTCCTGGGGTACTGATGCAGCAAGTGGCTGCCTGCTTGTCCAAAGAGGAAGATGGCCTTTTGCTTTGACCAGGTCGGGCTGTCTCTGAGGACTTCCAGGAGAGTTCGATGTCTTGGTTCTAATAGGCCAATGCTTCCCACTCTGGCTGCAGGAGAAAGTCCCCTCTGGAGCTTTAAAGAATTCAGATGCCCAGGCTCCGGCTCCAGCTCCAGAGGGTTGATTCTCTAACTTCTGTTTGTCTGTTTGTTTTAGGAGGTCTGCTGTTGGTGTCTCCTGGGGACCCTGATGGGACACAACAGTGTGTGAGCTCAGGAAGTGCTGAAGGGCAGCACTGCAGGCTGAGGGGCTCAGTTTGTTTCTGGAGCATCCCCTGTAGTCGAGGCTCAGCTGGAACGAGGACCTGCCCACTAGACGTCTCCTCCTCAAGATCCCCTAAGCACCTCACACCCAACACATCAAAGCCAGCTCATTGTTCTTTCACAGGAACCTGCTTCTCCTCCTTTGTTCCTCTTCTCAGTTAACATCACCACTGTCTTCTGCCCAGTCACCCAACTCAGACGCTTCAGAATCATCTTTGATTCCAATCTCCAACCCGCAAATATATCTGAGACCTTTTCTCTCTCTCTAGTCCTCATTTAATCACTGAGATCTGGGAAGGCTCTGAGATTTCACCCTCCTTGCAGGCTAACAAGTTAGCCTGCCACAGTCTCGCCGATGCCGCAAGGAGGCTTGACACTCCTGGGTCAGAGACAGAGGACTTGATTACTCCCAGCCCTGCAGGTGGCACGAGTTTCATGTTTGCAGTAGTTTTTCTTGCACCTAGTCCCAAGGAGGACAGTGACTCAGAGGGATACTACCCACACAGTGGGCTTATGGCCCAGCTGAGGAAGCCTGAGCTTAGGAAACCCTCAGTCTTAGACAGCAATCCTGGCCGACTCCTGCCCTGAGGATGCATTATCTTTATCACCCTGCACAGTACAAAAACCTGCCCTCTGCCCCCAGAGGGAGACACCATCTCTGTCTCACAAAGCTGTTTGCTCTGTAAACGTCCTTGATGAGAGAGTTTGAGACAGACGCTGTCTCTTCACAGAAGAATAGAGACACAAGACACCCACGGAGAGTTGTCTCCCAATGTTAGGAACTCATCACAATTCCCCTGCTATTAGTCTTTCTCTCTTCTATTGGCAAGAGTTCTGGTTCTAGAACAAAACACAAAGCAAATGCCTATCCTCTGTTTTTAAAGGCTGGTTTTTCATACATGATAAAAAGTTAAAATGTCTAAGGTGGCCTCTGCATCTGGTCTGCTCTATCTTTCCTGCCTTATCTCTTGCTTCCACCCATCTTTCACATGTGCCCTCTGCCCAAGGATGCCCAGGGAGCCCAGAGTCATCTCCACAGAACCCCTGTACTGTTGGTACCTCGGTTAACACCCTTGCTTGTCTACTTAATAGAATAGATTAATATGTTTCTCATCTCCTCCCTCAATGGACCATGTCTATCTTCTCGTTCTAGCCATAGCCCCACTATGGGGCCTGAGGTACACAGCAAGTGCTTAATAAATCCTTATGTAGTGAGGAAGGCTGCTGGGTCAGCAACTCACGTCATCTGGGGTTTTTCTGAACGTTGAAGGTTAAAGCTCGTAGCCCCAGTCGTTTTGTCTTTGTGAGCTCTGTGGCCATGGCCCATAAGCAGAACAAGCTGTTCCAGGAGGTTTTGATGCTTTAATGACTAGCCTTGTGAATCATGATTTCATTCTGCTCCAAATAACAGAAACCCTTGCTCTAGGGGTTTGTGTGTCTCATGCGCTGTATGGGGTTTCTTAGTGTGGGCCTGGCCCTCCAGTGCATCGATGCTACTGAGGACCCAGGCTCTTTTCACCTTTCTGCTCAACTGTCTTTAACGCACAGGCCTTCATCCTCCTGACCCTCCTGTTTGTACCTCTTGGTTGCAAGAGGGCTGCTGTGCTTCCAGGGCCCATATCAACATCTGAGGCAGGAAAAAGTGAAGGGCAAAGGCCTAAGGCCTTCTAGCCTTTTTATGCACCAAGGGATGCCCTTCCTGGGGACTTCCATAGAACTGTAATGCCAGGTGGAAAGCTGGGAAATTGGAGTTTTTAAACCTTGGCACGTTGTTCCCCTGAATGAAATTGGGGTTCTTTTAACAAGGAAGAAGAGGGAGCTGGATCCTGGATAAATAACTCACAGCATCTGCCAGAGACAAAATATCTTTTTATTCTTTATCTGTTGTCCTACAGCGTGGCCCTCGCCCAGGCCCGCTGGCCTCCACGCCCTGGCTTTGCAGATGTTCGCACGGTAGGGCTCTCCTGAGTTGTGACTGGTTTCTCCTCCCTCTTGCTTCTGCATGCTCTGCCTCATTTTCTCAGAAACTGGAGGCATGTTTGTTTGTCTGTCTGGGTCTCTTATTGATAAGATATTCCACTTCCAACACGGCAGAGATTTGGGGAGCTCTGGTGTTTTTTTGGTCCGGGTTAGTCACCTCCAGAGAAAAGGTGTGACAACCGTTCCCGAGCTGTTGCATATTTTCGCTCCTGGTCTGTGCGATCCTCGGTGGTCTGAGGCACGGAGAGTTACCACCCTTGGGGCTTACCCACTCTGGGGTATGTGGGAACATGCTTTCCTTGGTACGCGATGTCAGTGAAGCCTTTAGGAGCAGGGTCTTCCTCTTCTCGGGGAGCTTGGCTGAGAGTGGATGGAAATTCCTGACTGTATGAGCCATTTAAAAGGAGGAGACTCATTTCTGAGGGGTTGGCTGTAGAGGAAATTGTGGCTGACCGGTTATCCTGGGAGTTGGCAAGGGCTGGAATTCTCCACAGGGAGACCTCCTCAATGCAGAGTGTAATAAGCTTGGGCTAGCAGGGCCCCCCCATTGCCTAAGAGCTCCTGACTCATGGGATAAAAGGGATGGCAAGGCTACTTTTGGCCTCAGGAGAAGGGCTGCATTCCTGACCCAGCTACGAAGGGACTTTCTAAATTCCTGCAGTCACCACAGGGCACTGCTGGCCCTCTGAGGGGACAGGAAGGTCAGCACCAGCACCCTCCTGTTAGCAGGATCGAGGGGGTGCAGGCTGGGCATGGCCTGCAGCTGTCCATGTCCCTCAGAATGTCAAGCCTTTTCTCTGAGGGGATAAAAACAGTGCAAGTTTGCACACAGGGCTTTTCCCATAGTGCTGCTTCTCTCCCCCAAAACCTGCTCCCCTTACTCCTGCTCTGGAAGCAGGCCGACTGCGCATGAGGGTCACAGACACACAGGCCTCCAGGGGCTGTGGACCTCAGGGGGCCGGGGAGGCGGGCCAGGGGGCCTCTGACAGGCTGGAGATGCACGCCCTGCTAAGGGGGCCACAGCCACACGCTGCTCTCTTGGAGTGCAGTCCCCGACTGCCAGATCTCCCCATTTTAGAAGAAACGTCAGAGAACTAGATTTTTATGCAAAGCCATCCAAATTTTAAATGTTTACAAGGTGTTCATTCCCTCCCCCCCTTTCTTTTTTTTCCCAAAATACCATGTGGACCAAAAAAGCTGTCTGAGGGCCCTCAGTTTGCCATCTCTGGGCTGCAGAAGAAGGAAGGGGTTAGCACATGAGAGTGTTAGATGAGGACTCTCGAAGCAGAGGCGCTCCCTCTCCGCGGGAGTGGCGCCGGAGGGTGGCGGTGGTTCGCAGGCCCGGTCAGATGTGCCAAAGCGCTGGTAGCGGCTGACGACAGTGCTGAGGCAGTTAGACTCCAGGCAGCTGAACAGCAGCTCCAGGGGTGCTTCCGGGGTGTTTGCGTTTCCTTTTAGGAGGCGTGCTCCGGGCCATTTGCCAAGGCGGGGGTGTTGGTAAACAGTGAGTGGGTGTAACTGATTTAACGCCTGGACGCCCAGGAGCCGGTGCTGCCACCCGGCCCTTGCGACCCCTCCTCTGTCTTGCAGTGGGTCCCCTTAGGAGACTAGAGACGGCTTGGCAGGAGCAGAGTGTCAAGGAGGCGAGGAAAGTGTGGGTGGATCAGGAAGAGTGCAAAGAGGCTACACTGAGAAATTGATAAGCATCCCTGAAGAAGGGAGCGGGGCTTTTGATTTAGGCTTAGGGGCAGAAAGAAGAGGCGTCGACAGGTCAGATAGTGTTTAGTTGAGGAACTACCCTAGCAGCTGCAGATGCTCACAACTTAGTATTTGGGGTTTGTTTCCCAAAACACAAAATACATTTTTAATGTCTAGCTGTGGGAAAATGGTTAAGTAAGTTATGGTACATCCATATAATTGAAGATTATAAAGTCATTAAAATGAAGTTTATGAAATAAAGTTCTTGGTAATGTGGAAAAACGCTTATGTGTAAGTGGGGAGAAGAGGATGTAGCAACACGTGGTGTAACACTTCAACTATGTCAAACACGCACACAGGGCAGCTGCGTGGGAGAGCATGCCAGAGCGTCATTCTGAAACTGCATCAGACATTAGTCACAGGTTCACAAAGGCTGCCTTTTACAGAGAAGGGACTGCCAGATTCAAACACCCCCAAGGACGGTAATCTCTCCTTTCTTAGGAGTGCACATGTTGCTCCCACTTCTCGTGGTTCCGGGGAAGGCGCAGCATCTCACCATCACCCCGACGGGGGCAGTGGGGTGGTGAGAGAGGGGAAGCAGAGGATTCAGCAGGCCTAACTGTGAGGTTCTGAAGCACGACGGTCACTCGGGGGGGTCACTTCCTCTCACTCCTGCTGGGCAGTGGGGGTGAGGGGTGTGGGTGGAAAGAGTGGAGTATGAGTCATTAGCACCGCCTCTACTTTTCTTACCTGCACAAAAAAGTCAGTCCTTTTAGGAGAAGCATCACGGGGAGTGGGTTGCATTCTAGAACCTTAAAAAAGGGAGGCTGAAGTAATTGTCTACTGATGGTTGGCGCCAATAAAAATTAGGGACTATTATGGGTTCCTGCAGAGATGGGAGGAAATCAAAGCGACTCTGGTTAATGTTTCCTCCCCAGTGCTCACCCTGATTAGGGCGCGTTGCAGCTCTTTGTCTTCTGGTTTGGCTTGCAATCTACATGCCTTTCCATTATCTCAGAGTGGCATTCAACCCTCCCCTCCTTCACAGCGTCTAAGCCACCATAGGTATTTGATGTACCTATGCCAGACATGGGGAGGGACCGAGCACCAAGAAGCTGAGCAGAATATCCCTGAAGAGAGGACAAGGTCAGAGGTGGCTGACCTCTGGTCCTGGTGGTGCCGCGAAGCTGACCTTGGAAGAACAGTGTGAGCTGTCCTTGGAGGAGAGGGGCTTTTCATGGGCGTGCATGGACACCCACGGGCAGGCGCGCAGCCAGCTTCCCGCAGGCTTGGCACCCTTCCTACACGGCAGTTTCTTAAAAACAAACCAACCCACAAAAACATAATTTGGCTAGAGAGGCGGCCTATTTTAAAGTAGGTGTGGCTATAAAATTCAAAGTGGGCATTCATATAGGAATTTATTTTTGTGAGTAATCTGAGGGTACAGACCGAGTCTCCTTCCTTCAGGATTCTTTAGGATTTCTGGGATCAAGGAATAACAAAATATCTACTGCAATAGTAAGTAATGTCTCTTAATTATACTTGAAAATAAATTACATATATTTTTTAAAGATCTATTGTTACATTTAAAGTTTATATACTGGAAGTCTGGGTTAAGGCTTTAAAATTTTTTCTAAGACAACAAAAATCTAATAAAGATCTTTAAAAATATTTAATTAAAAGAAATTCCAAACCTGACTCTAAGAGGCTTCACAAAATGACAGGACTAGGCTTTACACTTTCTCGATGAAGATAAAAAAAACTCTAGCTAGTTACTTTCTTTAAAAACCTAATCCTGAATGAGAAAAGTCTCTCTACACATGCCCTTTGTAGGTGACCAACACCAACTAAACACCATGAAGTGCTACACGCCACTGGATGTGGTTTTAACTCTACGTGGTTAAGCAGACTAAAGTAAGACAGCACATGTGCTCGCCAGCCAGACCACGGCCGCCGAGCCACAGGCAAGTCCCAGGAACGTGTTCTGAGGTGGGGCAAAGGTGAGAGCCAAGTTTGCTTTTTAGGCTGTAGTTGTGGAGGGCATTTGCTTCCAGTCGCTTCCCACCTGAGCCCCCACTGCCCCATCTCAGCCACCCTGCTTGCTCCAGTCGTCCTCCCTGAGAGTGGCTTCGACTACGTGGGACCAGAGGAACCAGTGGTTGCTGTGAGCAGAGGGCACTGCTCTTGACATCATCTTGACCCCTCTGTGTGCTTAGGAGGTGGGAGACACTCCATTTCTCTCTGACAAATGTGATATCAGTTGGTAGGAAAACCAGGGACCAAGGGAACAAATGTCAGGAGAACCACACACATCAGTACCTACCTGGCTTAAGGTCGGTCGGATTGTCATTGGTTCCAGTATATAAATGGTCACTATATTAAGTTCCTTATCCAAGGTTATAAATAGTCAGGTGTGTATTATCTTTTGAAATGTTATTAGATGAGAATCTCTGTGGCCACAGCTAAAAAGTTTTGTTTTGTTTTCTGGGAAGAAACACAGTGAGGATAAGGAAATAGATAATGGACTTTTAAGAGTCAGCTACGAAGGGAAGAATAAGAAATGAGACAAACTTAGAAAGGAGCATAAATTCTACACAAGGCTCATTTTTTCCTTCAAATACTGTAGCTGAGCATTCATGACGTACAAGGAACGGCTTACCCTTGGAAACCTCCAACATAAGAGGGACTCTGCCTGTCTAGTCAAGAAGCATAATGACACCTAGGCCATCACAGGGGGATTCTATCCCAGGTTCAGAGCATAGCTACCGTAAGCTGTCATGCAAAACACACAGCATTTCTGTTTAAGAAAAAGGCACATACATGAACAGATATGTACATTAAAAAGGTGTACTTTATACATACTGATAAATCATTGGGCAGCATTGAAAAAGAGAAGGGGGATTGTTTTGATTTCATACTGAGGAAAAACTCGTAGTACTACAGCTTTATTTCTATTGACCTAGTAATATTAATAAATGCTAAGATTGCTGAGCTACCACTGTTATCCCCACTTTGCAGATAAGAGTCTGAGACAGGAAGAGGAAGCGCTATCGTGGGGACCCGCATTCCAGGTCTGCCCTGCAGACCCGGCCACCTTCGTTTCAGGGCACGGAAGCACGAGGATTGAGGATTCCGCACTGAGGATAATGGGGTGCTCCTCAAACTCTTAACTGACACACTGTCTCCCATGTGGCTGTTGTTCTTTGAATTCCTTTAGCGGGGAATCCTGAAGGTGGAAGAGGGGAGTGTAGTTTAGGCCATAAAATATCATACTTCCATGCAACCTTACCTTCAACTTTTAAGTTTCAATTGTCAAAAAAATCCTGAGAAGTAGGGCTTATTAAACTTGTCATATCGATGAGAGAACAGGCCCAGAGAGTTCTCTTGGCAAAGGTCATACAGCCAGTAAGTAACAGAACCAGGATGTGACTACAGATCAGTGTCCAAAGACCTTATTCTTTCCACTTACCATATGTTTAAAAGACAGTTACTGCAACATTTCAGTCAGACACACCTATAAAACAAACCTATGAAGCTACATGGCACAACTACGTATGTATGTAAAGAGAGCACATCTGTGAGAAAAAAACCCCTCAATTTTCTTGGTTACAGTTATGAAGATTCATCTGCAATATGATTAAGTGCTTTTTAATAGACACTTATGTAATTCAAATGTTATGGCTTCCTAGAGCTAGGAAGTAGCTTTTGAGCTCACCAATTCTAGTAACAGCTGGATACAAAGGCTAATGCTCACCTAAGTAATAGACATCTTCACCCCTTATGTTCAGCAGAATTAGATAATAGCAACTCCTAATGATACCAAAGAGCATGTGTTTCTGAAATCTCCACATGCAGGGTTTATCAGAACACTTCACACTAATGCTTACATTACCAAGAGCTGTATTTTGTTCCATCCAAGAGAAAATCATTTTAGAACTGAAAAATTTTGTTCCATATCTCCATTGTTATCAGATAGTACACTCAAAACATGTTTTATCAAGGAAAACACTAGATTATGGGCCAGCACTTAATCAGTTTTGCTTTGAGCACAGTGAGGTTATAGTCTGGGTGGGTAAAGGTTAGCAAGATTCCAAGGAGCTAAGGGCACTGGGAGGGGAGGAGGGCCCTACAGTTATCTCAGAGACATCTTTTTCCCTTGAATTCCTGGTCTCTGTGCTTTCTATTGATGCTCTTGTCCTGGCACAAGGTGACAACTGAGTCACAGCCCCTCCCATCCTCTCCCTTAGAATGCACTCTTGGTGGGCAGCGAACTAATTTAAAGGTGGCCTCTAGAACCGAGATTCAGTGGTGGGAGATAGGGACGGTCCTGTCTGTAGACTGCCACCCACTGCCGTGGTACGGCACTTCACCACCTAGTTTGGTGGGCCCCTGTCCTACGGGCACAGCCTTCTGCTCTCTGGGCAGAACAAATGGGGATTTGAACCGCACTTTGTTTTGCTGGAGACGAGAGTTCCTAGCATATCAGACGACTGACTGCTGGCAAAGACCCAGATGGTGGCTTCTCTCAAATCTATGATTTTTGGAAGCCTCTGTTCTAGGGACAGATCCCACTATCAAAAAAAAAAAAAAAAAAAAAAAAAAAAAAAAAAATCTGAAGTCAGACAAATATCTAAATCTCAATTTTTCTATCAATCTATCTAGAATTAGTTCAGGCAGTCTAGAAGTTTCATGGAAGTAGGAATTCATTCAACAAATACTTATTGAGCACCAACAATGGGCAGTACTGTTCCAGGAGCTGGAAGAACAGAAGTAAAATATACAAACCACCAAATGATGCCATTACAGTTTCATATACTATTTATTTAGTTATTAATATGGACAGCCTATTACACAACATTACAGGTGTCTTTCAAAACCTATAATAAAATATAGTCCACTGTCCAGCCCAGGAGAAGACAATAAACAAGCTCATTCTTACAGGAAGTATAGCATAAACACGCACAAGAATGGTCCCTGTCTTGGACATCAGAGGTTCTTTACCTCCACTGGGGTGTTAATTTCTTGAATTACAGCTGTTTCAAAGTCCAACTTCGATCACCCTATAGAATGTTCAGTATCTCATGTTGGAGAGGAAAGAGCTTCTGTCACCCTGGCAGCCCATTCTACTGTCCTGCAGTCCTTCCAGCTTGGAGCCCATCTCACCTTCAGCTGGTGTTTGTCAAACTTGGGCACGGGGAGAAGGCAGGTATGCCAGAGATGTTTTGATTAATTTACAAAGATTGTGTTTTAAAGCTCTAAAAACCCATTTGGAGGTGGTAGTGGCAGTGAAAAGTACACTATATTTCGCCAAGGGGGTCTTCTCATCTCTTGAGTCTTGGAGCTGTCCCCTTTTCTGATAGCCTTTGAGATCTACTGCAGCTCTGAGTGCAGTGCAGGCGGGAGACTCTAAAAGCTGTTGGCAGGAGGCCATCTGCAGGAGGAACTGGACTGATGACTATGGATTCTATAACTTGCTTCCTTTCTTTAGTCTAGACAAACTTATTTCTTAATCTTTTTTCCTACGTCCTGCTAGTTCTAATATAAGATTCAAAAGGACTATGACAGATGAAACTTCTTGCTTTCAAGCTGAATGATGAAAAACAGTAAAAAAAATCCATTCTCCACTGAGCTATACTCAATTTCCTCAGTTGAAAACAAATGCTAAGTAACTTTTAAAGACAAATGTTGGACAATGCTGATTAATTGATGGAAGAAGTGCTCAGGTGAAATTGTACATATATCAGAATCTAAAATACAGGCAAAAAACAAGATGCACTAGTGTAATAGAGATCCTTCAATCCTTTAGTTTCAAGCTGAAAACTATAAACGTTTTCAACATCAGAATACTGATGACAGCCAATTAAATAGGAAATCAAAAACCTCAGGAAGTCTTGCCAAGTTTGTGGCAGTTTCAAGGATCTACACAGTTAGGAAGAAGGAGAAACCATAAAGTAAAGAGTGAGAGCATTGGACTTTATTTAATTTTAGGTACCATGGGTTTGACATTAGTAGGTAAGACTAATGAAGGAGCAGCCATACAGTTTTTTGGTCACTGTGCTTCCCAAGCACCAAAAAATGGAGCTGTTTTTACTATTCAATTCCATCTTTAATAACCTAGACAGATCCTGCTGCATTCTTGTTTGTTTCTAATTTACCAGTACATTATTATGTAGTTTACCAAGTGTGAGGAGCAAGTCATTATGTAGTACCCAGTTTACATCATCATAGGACTACAACATGCACATTCTACTTAATGTAGCTCAAGCAATGGGAATACAAGAGAACAGTTATGGGTGGAGACTTGTTTTTGACAAATTCATGTTCACACTAACTATGGGTTTAGAAATCTTATTGGGCAGGTACCTACAGCAGTTCTTCAATTGGTATTGGAACATTACACGCATGCACAGTGACATGGTAGAGAATGAAGCAGAAGAGGCAGTGGGATGGAGGACAAAGGGGCAGTGAGCGATGGGATGATGCCATGTACCGGGGAGAGGCCACTCTCAGCTTTCCACAGTAAGTCTCTGCTCTGTGAGAGAGGCCTGCTGGGCGACACTTTTGTTCTCATGACTGCGAAGTTTGGATATGACATCTAGAAAGGCCAAATCCTGTACTTCCTTGTGTAGAGATTCTGGAAGACAAAAACAAGGTAACAGATATGCTTCTGTTAGGTTGTTCTAATCTTACTGTAAAATCCATCCGAAACATACCCCCAAAATGTTTATTTGCATGAGATTTAAAATTAGGAACAATTCAGGAAAAAGACATAGGAGTAGCCTAGAAATGTCTTCTTTAGGGATGTGTTATAATAAAAAAAATCAAAGATCCTTTACTTGTCACATTTATATAAAGATAAATCAGATGCTAAGTTCTACAGTCTAAGGTTGATTAGGGTAATGAGTTATAATTAAACACAGCTCATTCTATGATCTCAAGGTTCAGTTATAGACCACTAACCCTATCATCAGGTCAAATATGAAGTCCAATGACTTACAGAAAAATCTTAGATGTGTTTCAAATTAATTTTGTGGCAGATGAAAAGGTTTCAACAATCTTTTAATAAATTTCTGTGACACTAGACTCCCTTTTATATTTCCTATCTTCCTCTTTCTGGCTTTTTTTTCTCTACTGTAACCTCAATTACAGGAAAATACAGGACTCCTCTTAAGACTCTGGGAACTGCTATATGGGAAGACTGAGGTCTGAAACATGAGTTTATGCAATCAGCATTCCTCAAACTGATGTGTTCATTTTGATAAGACTGAAGTATAAAACTAGAATCAGTGTTTTTAGTAGAAACAGAAAAATCCATGCTAAAATTCACATGGTATCTCAAGGAACTCTGAATATCCAAAACAATCTTGAAAGAGAAGAACGGGTTTTGGTTCAAGAAGGTGACGTAGGAGGTTCCTGAACTTACCTCCTCCCACAGACACACTGAATCTACAGCTACATATGGAACAATTTCCTCTGAAAAAAGCCCCGAAACTAGCTGAGCAACTCCTACACATCGGGCTTACGAGAAAAAAACCCACACTGAAGCAAATAGGAGAGGCTGAGACACAATCTCGCCATAAACCCCACCACCAGCTTGGCAACCACAATCAGGAGGAACTCACAACCCTGAGCTTCTTCCTAAGGAGTGAGGTGTTTGAATCCCACACCTGGTACCCCAACTTTTAAGACTTGCACCTGAGAGACAAGCCCCCAAGATATCTAGCTTTGAAAGCCAATGGGGCTTGCGTCCACGAGACCCCTAAGGCTATGGTGAATTGAGAAACAGCTTTGAAAGGGTTCATGTACGTGGACTCACTAATTCCAGGTCTCAGCAAAGAGGCAGCCAACTGAAAAGTGCCTAGAATTTCTGTGAAAGAGGCTTATCTGCTTATCTTAAAGCATCGGCCTGAGGGGCAGACATCTAATTTAACACACATCTAGGGGGCTGCTGAAACAGTCTTCAAAGGCGAAGGCCAGCAGACGCCATCTGTGTGCTCTCCCTGACTCCCTTTAGGTCTCCAGTTTCCCCCAGAAAGGATGCTCATGTGGTGCTGCCCAGGGGACATCTCTAGATCACCTGGCTCTGGTGGCCAGCAGGGCTTATGCCTGCAGGTCCTACAGGACTCTAACAAATGGAAAAAGATCTCTTTACTGGCTACCACCCCCAAGGCACAGCAGAGAGGCAACAGACTGAGGTGCCAAGTCTTGTGAAAGAGGCCTATTAGCTTATCTTCATAGCTGTGGCCTGAGTGGTGGGCTTCTAATAAAACACACATCTAGGGGCTAATTGTAATCCTCTCCAGAGACCAGGGAGGACAGTGGGTGCCATCTTCCTTCTCTCCCTCTGCCCTGCCCCAGGTTGATGGTGTCTCTGAGAAACTTGTACAGGTGCTACTGTACAAGTCTGGGGCCCAGAGGACACACCCCTTAATAGCCTGGCTCTTGTGGCCAGCAAGGCTCATGTTCACAGGTTCAAAGGGATGGTAGCAAAGAAAGAAACAGTTTAGGGCTCAGCTCAGAGGGAGAAGACAGAAATGCCCAACTCCCTGTCTTCCCCTGAAAGAGGTCTATTTGCTGAAAGAGGTATATTTGCACACTTTAAAAGCTGCAGGCTGAGGGTCTGGCTTCCAATCAGCCTGATTCTAGGTGCTGACTGAGATCACCTCTTTGGGACACTGACAGGTCTTGGCACACCCTCAATTACTGGGAGCCATTAAAAATAAAATAAGACTGCTTGGATGATCAGAAAGGTTTGTGAGACAACCAGGAGCTATGGCAGGGTTAAATGATAAGGTTCATCTCCTACACAAGGCCACTACTTCAAGACTGGGAGAGCTGGCTGCTTCCTCTAATGCATAGAAACTAACAGAGTCAAGAAAAATGAAGAAACAAAGGAACATGTTCTAAGAGTAAGAACAAGATCAAACCTCAGAAAAAGGCCTCAATAAAATGGAGATAAGTGATTTACCTGATAAAGAGTTCAAAATGATGGTCATAAAGATGCTCACTGAGCTTGGAAGAATGGATGAACAAAGTGAGAATTTCCACAGAGATAGAAAATATAAGAAAGTATCAAATAGAAGTCACAAAACTGTAGAATTGAACTGAAAAATACAATAGAGGGGCTCAACAGCAGACTAGATGAAGCAGAAGACAGGATCAATGAACTTGAAGAAAGGGCAGTGGAACTCACCCAATCAGAGTGCCAAAAAGAACGAAGAGAGAGAAGATAGCTTAAGGGTCTTTTGGGACAACATCAAGTGGACCAACATTCATTTTATGTGTGTCCCAGAAGGATCCAAGAGAGAGAAAGGAGCAGAAAACATCCCTAATCTGGGAAAGGGAAGAGACATCTAGATCTAGGAAGCCCAAAGATTTCCAAATAAGATGAACCCAAAGAGACCCTACACCAAGACACATTATAATTAAAGTGTCAAAAGTTAAAGATGAGAGAATCTTAAAAGCAGCAAGAGAAAAACAAATTAGGTACAAAGGAAAACCCTCATAAGACTACCAGCAGAAACATGGCAGGCTAGAAGGGAGTGGTGCGATATATTCAAAGTGCTGAAAGAAAAAACTGCCAACCAAGAATACTCTATCTAGCAAAGTTGTCTTTCAGACACAATGGAGAGATAAAGAATTTTCTGTACAAACAAAAACTAAAGGAGTTCATCACCCCTAGACTGGTCTCACAAGAAAGATTATAGGCACTTCTTTATGCTGAAATGAAGGTGCTAATAAGTAACAGGAAAACATATGAAAGTATAAATCTCACTGGTAAAGCTAAATATATAGCAAAATTTAGAATAATATAATGTAAAGGTGGTGGGTTAATCACTTATAAAGCTAGTAAGAAGGTTGAAAGACAAAAGTAGTGAAAATAACTACAATAATTTGTTAATGAACACATAAGATAAAAAGATGTAAATTGTGACACCAAAAACATAAAACAGGGGCTGCCCCATGGCCTAGTGGTCAAGTTTGGTGCGCTTCGCTTCAGTGGCCTGGGTTCAGTTCCTGGGCATAGACTTACACTATTCATTGGCAGCCATGCTGTGGCGGCAACCCACATACAAAATAGAGGAAGACTGGCACAGAGTTAGCTAACGGTGAATCTTCCTCAGAAAACAACAACAAAAAACAAAATTAAAACAAAACAAAACATAAAACATGGGGGGGGGGGTGTAAATGTAGACCTTTAGAATGCATTTAAACTTAACATTTATCAGCAACTTAAAAGAGATTGTTATAAACATAAGTATTTTTTATGTAAGCCTCATGGTAATCACAAAACAAAAACCTACACAAAAAATAAAGAGAAAGGAATATAAGCATACCACTACAGAAAATCATCAATGCACAAAGGAAGAGAGCAAGAGAGGGAACAAAGGAATTATAAAACAGCCAGAAAACAATTAACAAAATGGCAATAAGTACATACCTATCAAAAATTATTTTAAATGTAAATGGACTAAATTCTCCAATCAAAAGACACAGATTGGCTGAATGGATAAAAAAAACAAGACCCATCTATATGCTGCCTACAAGAGATTCACTTCGGATGTAAGGATACACAGACTATAAATGAAGGGATGGCAAAAGATATTACACACAAATGGAAACCAAAAGAATGCAAGGATAACTATATGTATATTAGATAAAATAGACTTTAAGACAAAGATGGTAGTAAAAGGCACAGAAGGTCTTATACAATGATAAAGGGGTCAATCCAACAAGAAGTCTATCTTCTGTGTAAATATTTATGCACACAAGATAGGAGCACCTATTAGTAGGAGACTTTAATTCTCCACTTTCATCAATGGATAGATCATCCAGATAGAAAAATCAACAAGAAAACATTGGCCTTAAATGACACATTAGACCAGATGGACTTAACAGACATATACCCAACATTCCATCCAAAACCATCAGGATACACCTTCTTCTCAAGCACACTCCAGGACAGATCATATGTTAGACCACAAAAGAAGTCTTAATACATTTAAGATGAATGAGACCATATCAAGCATCTTTTCTGACCACAATGGTATGAAACTAGAAATCAATTACAAGAAGAAAACTGGAAAATTCACAAATATGTGGAAATTAAAAAACATGCTACTGAAAAGCTAATGGGTCAAAGATGCAATCAAAAGAGAAATCAAAAAATTTCTTGAGACAAATGAAAATGGAAATACAACATACCAAAACTTATGAGATGCAGCAAAAGTAGTTCTAAGAAGGAAGTTAACAGTGATAAATCTCAACATCAAGAAACAAGAAAGATCTCAAATAACCTAATTTTACATTTCAAGGAGCTAGAAAAAGAAGAACAAATGAAGCCCACAGTTATCAGAAGTAAGGAAAGTGGAAATAAATGAAATAGAAACTAAAAAACCAATAAAAAAGATCAATGAAACTAAGAGCTGGTTTGCTGACAAGATAAACAAAATTAACAACCCTTTAGCTAGATTCACCAAGAAAAAAAGAGAGAGGACTCAAATAAATAAAATCAGAAATGAAAGGAGATGTTGCAACTGATACCACAGACAAAAAAGGATCATAAGAGACCCAACTATGAAAAAGTGTATGCCAAAAAATTGGACAACATAGAAGAAATGGATAAATTCCTAGAAACATACAACTTACCAAGACTGAATCATGAAGAAATAGAAAATCTGAACAGACTGATTACTAGTAAGGAGATTGAGTCAATAGTCAAACCCTGCTCCCTCTGTGGCCACCCCGACAACAAACACAAAGTCCAGGACCAGATGGATTCACTGGTGAATTCTACCAAACATTTAAAGAATTAATATCAATCCTTCACAAACTGTTCCAAAACACAGAAAGGAAATTTTTTAAAAAAAGAATCTTGGAACATCAGGAAGGAAGAACAACAGACAGCAAAGATGTAGATAAAAGCAATAGACTTTCCTTCTCTCTTGAGAGTTTTCTGAATTATGTTTGATGGTGGAAAACAAAACTTATAACACTGTCTAATGTGGCTCTAAATGTATACAGAGGAAACATTTGAGACAATTATATTATAAGTGAGGGAGAGTAATTGGAATAAAAAAAAATCTTCAAGCAATCCACAGAAAGTCAGCAAAAAGAAAACAGAAACAAGAAACAAACAGAAAACAAAAAATAAAACTGCAGACTTAAGCCATAACACATCAGTTATTACATTTAATATAAATGGCCTAAAATACCCTAATTAAAAGAAACTGACAGTAGATTAAAAAAACATGACCCAATGATATGCTGTTTACACTTCAAATCTAACAGTATAGCAGATTGAAACTAAAAAGGTGAAAAAAGATCATGTGAATATTATTCAAAAGAAAGTTGGAGTAGATAGATATATTAATATCAGATAAAGTAGACTTCAGAGCAAAAGAATTACCAGAGACAGAGAAGAACATTACATAATGACAGAAAGGTCAATCAACCAGGAAGGCACAGCAATCCTAAAGGTGTGTGTACTCACCAACAGAGCTGCAAAATATGTGAAGCAAAAACTGATAGAACTGAAAGGAGATTTAGACAAATCCACAATTATAGTTGGAGACTTCAACACCCTTCTCTAAACAATTGACAGAACAATTAGTCATAAAATCAGCAAGAAAACTACCACTACCAGTACCAAACAAAAAGATCTAATTGACATTTAAAGAACATTCCACTCAATAATAGCAGAATTAGTATTCTTTGCAAGTGTCCATGGAACATATACCAAGATATGCCAATGATTTTTTGAATCAATTCTTTAGTTAATATCATGGCATACAAAATCAGAACTTGTTCTTTATATAAAATAAAATTTTAGGGTTAATTAAACTTCTAGGTATTAATTTTTTAACAGTGATTTTGCCTATATTTGCTATATAATACTTATAATAAGAATCTTTGGAGAATATTTTTAATGTAAAAGTAACCCTGTATTGTCCATAAACTAATTTCTAGTGCTTTTTACACCCAAAGCCACCATTTACTATTATTTTATATTTAATATTTAATGTCAACCATACGGTTTAATGTCAACCATGGACATCAAATGATGGAAAAAATACTTACCAGATCCCATAAGAGCACAGATCAGGACCATGGAATTATATTTGATTTCAGGAGCACTTCTCTCATCTGCTAGCAGTTTGTGTAAAATCTGTACAAGTTTAGCACTTTCTAGATCTTTCTCAGCAGTGCCTAGAATATGAAACAAAGTATCAGTTATATCCACTGTGGATGAACCTGGTACAATCTGGCTAAACACTGTTTCTTTCTTGTGAAAATGACCATGTCCCTTCCAAAAAGACTGATAAATAATAATGACCTAGATATATAATACTAAGTCCAGACCTAGTTAAAAGAGTAGACATAGCTAAATTTCAGCAGACATTTCAGGAATCTAGGTTTAAAATTCAATATTGAAACATTCCTTTTAATATGAGGCAATTAAAAACCATTATTATGGAAAATGTTAAACGTATAAAAGCAAAAAAGATGGCATAATGATATACTAGGTACTGTCACTCTCTTCAAAAATTATTATGGCCAATCTTGTTTCATCTATCTTTAGTCTCATTCACCTACTCTCACCCATCAAATTATTTTGGAGAAAATCCTATAAATCACAATTTCCTCCATATGTATTTCAGTATGTATCTTTAAGAGATAAGGTCTCCTAATGCAATTCCTATCAAAATCTCAGGAGGATTTTTTTTTTGTGGAAGCTTAGCCCTGAGTTAACATCTGCTGCCAATCCTCCTCCCTTTGCTGAGGAAACTGGCCCCGAGCCAACATCCGTGCCCATCTTCCTCTACTTTATACGTGGGATGTCTACCACAGCATGGCTTGCCAAAGTGCTGCCATGTCTGCACCTGGGACCCGAACCAGTGAAACCTGGGCTGCCAAAGCGGAACGTGAGAACCTAACTGCTGTGCCACTGGACCAGCCCAGCAGGATTTTTTAATAGAAAAAAATATAAGCTTATACTAAAATTTATGTGGAAAGCCACAGGCCCTAGAAGAGGTAGACAATCTTGATAAAGAAGAATAAAGTGGGAGGAATTCCTCTACCTGATATTAAGGCTCACGATACAGCTACAGTAATCAAGACAGTGTGACATTGGTGGAGAGACAGACATATAGATCAAAGAAATTGAAAAGAGGATCCCAGAAATAGACCTACATAAATATGCTCAACTGATTTTTGACAAAGGTACAAAATCAATTCAGTGGAGGAAAGATAGCTTCTTTACCAAATGCTGCTGGCAATTAGACATCCATAGACAAAAAGGGTACCCTGATTGGACACAGATATTAACCCAAAATGGATGACAGACTTAAGCGTAAAATGTAAAACTATAAAACTTTTAGAAAATATAAAGAATTCTCAAAAACTCAATAGTTAAAAAAAGTTAGAAAATGAGCAAATGATATAAATAGGCATTTCACCTAAGAATATATACAGATGGGAAATCAGCACATGAAAAGATATTCAATATCAATACCATTAGAAAAATGGAAAGTAAACCACAATGATACTACTACACAGCTATCCGAATGGCTAAAATAAAAAACAGTGACAACACCAAATGTTGGTGAGGGTGCACAGACAACTAGATCACTTATACAGTGCTGGTGGGAATGTAACATGGTATAGCCACTCTGGAAAACAGTTTGACAGTTTTTCAAAAAATTAAACATGCAGTTACCATACAACATAGCAATTGTACTCCTAGGCATTTATCCAGAGAAATGAATATTTATGTTCACATAAAAACCTATACATGAATGTTCATAGCAGCTTTATTTTTTAAAGCTCAAACTGGAATCAGCCAAGACGTCCTTCAACAGGTGAATGGTTAAACAAATTATAGTACTTACATACCATGGAATATTGTTCAGCAATAAAAAGGAATGAACTATTGGTACACAAAACAAACTAGATGACTCTTTAGGAAATTATGCTGAGCAAAAGAAGCCAATCCCAAAAGGTCACACACATACTATATGATTCCATTTCTATAACATTTTTGAAATGAGAAACTTTTAGAGATGAAGGGCAGATTAGTGGTTCTCAGGGATTAGAAGCCGGGCAGGAAGTAGGGGTAGGAAGCAGGTGAATGTGGTGATAAACCGAGGGATCCCTGGTGGCAGCACTGTCCAGTATCTTGATTGTGGTGGTCAATACACAAACTTACACGTGATAAAACTATACAGAACTTTACACACACACAAATGAGTACAAGCAAAACTGGGGAAATCTGAAGAAGACAGATAAATTATATCAAAGGCTGAAATACTATACTATTTATAGTTTGTCAAAATGTTACCATTGGGAGAAACTGGGAAAAGAATACAAGAGACCTCTGTGTATTATTTTTTACAACTGCATGTGAATCTACAATTATCTTAAAAAAATGATAAGAACTCTTAAAAATGTTGCTTTAATACTATTGTCATACAAACAATTTATAATGATAATTCCTTCATAATATCAAATAGCCTATAAGGAAACAAGACTGGAAAAATACTGTTTTCAAAGTGTGTTGTATATTAAAAAGATAGCATGGGCTTATTTTTATATCTTAAACTAAAGGAAGCTGGGAAACACTAGATTAACAATAAAAAAAAAGTATGTATTGTCATTTTATATGGTTCTATGGTAAGGTGACTAGACTCAGGAAAAGGCTGGCAAAATTACAGCTTGTTTGGAAGATACTGGCACAAAACCAGATTCACCCCATGCTGGGAGGTCAAAGATATTCTGAAATTGTTCCATCACTTCAAGATATTTTAAATCAGGTCATGAACCCAGTTTCATATTAATGTCACCCCACTTACCCCAGCTGGTCTTGAAGGTGTCTGGACTTCTGGATTGACTCACATAATCTACCCAAACCATGTGGGAAATCACAGGCTAGGTAGGACTCGAATTACCCTCCACAGCATCTCTAACTATAGCCCGAAGTCACTGAGAGTAAGCATACATTTTCTTGAGGTTGTTTATCTTGAAAATTCAAGAAAATGTTACAACCTACTTATATGTATGATTTTTAAAAAATTATAAATGGTTTTAAAATTCACAACCCTTTCAGAGGACAAATGTTGAAATCTCTCATACCCCAAATCTCAGTAAATGTGACCCTGGAGGAAGATACACTATGGTTATCTTTTGGTTTCTCCTTCCTGGGATAGAGGCTGGTGGGTCCACTTGTCCCAGTGTGAGAATTATGGATGTAAATCATCAGTGGGGATTAAGAGGTGATCAGTTAACAGCATTTACCCCAATGGCTTTGAACTGGACAGGACATACCCACTGAGTCTACAGACCTCCTTTGTAAGGCAAGGGCCATGTGACTCTGATTGTCCCCAGCTGACTGTATTGGAGATTGGTTCCTGAGACAAAGGTTGCTACCCGGAAGCTAGATGCCAATGACCTAGCTTCTCATGAAGAATTCAGACAAACAGGAATGCTATATGCTAGACAGAAACTCACCAAATTATTTAAACTCTGCTTTTGGGGAATTGTGAATGTAAAACACACAGAAGAGTGATATAAAAGGTGCTAACTTAGACTGAAGGTAACGCTACAAAGCAGTAGAAACCATGGTGATAGAGAGAAGCACATCAAGAGCAGAGATGGAAGAGGAGGTCTGGGTCCCTGGAAAAGCAGCAAACTCTAAACCTGCTGTTGTGTTGTAAACATTGTTCCATTTCTCCATGAGCCCTGCTGAAAACGTTTCTGTATTCTCTAAGTGCCTGTAATTGAGATAACATGTAACAGTCAAACC
Organism: Equus caballus; assembly: GCF_041296265.1. Classification (NCBI taxonomy): domain Eukaryota; kingdom Metazoa; phylum Chordata; class Mammalia; order Perissodactyla; family Equidae; genus Equus; species Equus caballus. Next base: position 46,711,321 of record NC_091686.1, read on the forward strand.
AACCTTAAAGCACTGCCCTAAAAATGTTACCAAAAGTACAACCAAAAGAGAGAGCTGTGGTGACAATCTGTTGAAAATCATTTTCCATACACTCAGATATAGGTACAGACACACACTGGCAAAACACTTCTAGTCAAGGTTCTGTCTGACTTCCATTCCACTCCTGTGCTTGCCTTCATGCCAGATAAAAACAGGAGAAAATAAGTTTGTCACCAGGTTACTTACCCAGTTCTAAAGCTGCTATTAGTGCCAAAGCAACAAGGGCTTCATTCTGCATTATTACATGTTCACTGGTTGCCATGGTAACTAGATGCTTGATGCCACCACTCTGTACAATGGTTTTAATTACATCCTACAATAAATAAATACCACAGAATTATAAACATTAATTTCAAATGTAAAAAACTGCATTATAATCAGTCAATTCATTGTTGAGTGGTTTTCTGACAGTGTCCTGTATGAATCATTACATTTAAGAATAATTTTTTTCCTTCACAGAACAAAGTGAAAAAGCTTTTAGCTTTAAATAAATTCATCAAAAGATGACAATTTAAATTCCCTAAATGAAAAAGACCATTGCAGTTCATATCAAGGAACAGAGAGTCCCACAAGCTACCAAAGTGAAAGAAATAAAAGTGCCATTGCCCCAAATGTTGACTTACCATGGGATCAACAAAAGAGTAAAACTTAGAATAGTAAAAAAGAGTTCTTCTTTTCAAATTTTTATTTTAGCACCACGTAGTTGCTCTTCAGATGCTCTGAGCAAAGCTTTTTAATTTTTTTTAGCTTTTACCCCTTTGTTGCATCTCACAAAACTGGTTTATATACAAAGGGACTTGAGCAGAACTTAAAATTCTCTGTCTCCTTCATTTCTCATGATGCCCACAGCTCTGTCCCCTCCAATGGCAGAGGAGGCAATGGGCTCTAAATTGAGTAAATGCCAGCGCCAACCCTGACTTTGAGCAAATTATTGAACCTCTCCACATCTCAGTGACTTTATTTATAATGTTAGGATAATGTAAGTGTAATTACATCTCACAGGTTTTTGTGATAATTAAAAAGTTATTACATGAAAAGCATACAGAAGACTATGGCAAAGGTTAAATGAAAAAAATGGTCACATTTATTTCTAGTACCCACTTTTGTTTTCATCCCAGGGTTTTTGTTTTTCGCTTTTTCTCCCCCAATCCCCCCGGTACGTAGCCGTATATTTTAGTTGTGGGTCCTTCTAGTTGTGGCATGTGGGATGCTGCCTCAGTGTGGCTTGCTGAGCAGTGCCATGTCCACACCTAGGATCCAAACCGGTGAAACCCTGGGCCGCCAAAGTAGAGTGTGTGAACTTAACCACTTGGCCACAGGGCTGGCCCCTCATCCCAGGGTTTTGCTGCCTAAAAGCTTTTGTATTAAATATGATTTAGTGGAAAGTCTCAATTATAGAATATTGTTAAAGTAATTTTCTTTGCTACTTTTCACCATTTTTAGTAATTTGAAGTAAGTGCTGAATATTTTAAGTAGCTTGTGCAAGTTAGCTTCAAAGGTACAAAACTAACTGAATTAGGAATATTTTTCAAATTAATTTGCTAAAGTACTTGAAAAAGGGTTTCCTTCATGCTTCCATCTTGCATAAACTTTCAAGAAAACTATTTATAGACAGTATCTTTGTTTTGAGCCCAAACTTGTTTAGTGATCAAACATTCTAAATCAACGGAGACAAAGTACTGAGTTTCTACGGTAGCTGTGTTCTAGTGACTAATGACTTTTCCCAACAACTCCTAGTGAGAAACTATCTTTTAGAGCCTTTTCTATTAAAAAGGAAGCCACCCAATATACTGCTTACTCAGTGGCAGTTTATTTGAAACTGGTATAAAATTCTTAAAATTAGTAAGGCATTTTATAAAAATCACAAAGGAGATTACTGAGTTACAAAGACCACAGAGATTCATACATACACATGTAGTCAACCCAAGGAAGGTTCCTGGACTGTCGTTTCATCCTCTAATTTGTGATTCACCCTGAAAAGTCCACTGTAGTGGAAGGAAGGGCAAGGAATGAATGAAGGAAATCTGTACATCAGGAATGAATGGCCCCATGACCCACTAAGTCTAAGCATGGGTTCTTTCCAGAACAGATATCTGAGTATTTCCTTTTAAAATGCCTGCTCTCTTTTCTCCTGCTTCAATAAATGCTTATTAAATAGTACTCTATGGAGTTGCTCTGCCTGATAGAATGGCAGACGAAAGACAAATGAAGCCTTGTACTTGCATCATATGACAAAAAAGAATTAATAATACTGATAGCTACCTTTATGGAACGACTATACACTGGATTGTACTGGGTAGCTTAGAGATATGAGCTCATTTTTATCCTCATAGAAAGTCACATTAGCTAGATCTTATCTCCAGTTTATAGATGAAGAAACTGAAGCTCAGATTAAGTTAAGAAATTTGCCCAAGGTCAGTGATTAAGTGGTAAAAAGGCAAGCCTTAAACCCAGGCTGTTTGACTGGTCTGTGTGATCTATGCAGAAGTCTATGTGCTGAGTTGCCCAGCGCCATGTGTGGGAAGTCACTGAAGGGGATTTGAGGAGGCTCTCTGAATGGATTTTTAACTTCAAGATATCTTAAAAAAACGGAAAATAGCACTACTTCATGGAGAAGGTTCAGAAAATTACAAATCATTTTAACCAATACTCATCTGAAATTAACGCAGAGACTTTAAGCTTTCTGAAACTCTTTCATTGATAATAAGGAAACTGTAGTAACATATAGTGAGACACTTCTCTGGGCAATCCTTTTAAATCCTAGATGTCTCTGCAAAGTCTCTAAAAATTGTGGAGATATTTTATAATGCTTTACTAAGTTTGAAAGTATTATTTCACAATCCTATTTCTCAAGGAGTTTTCTTAAGGAAAACCAAATTTTGGTACATACATAATAACCAAGGCAAATTATCTATGCAAACAATCTCACGTATTTAGCATTTATGGTCAATTTGCTGTTAATTATTGAGACAAATCCAGGTAAAGACTTTGTTGAAAACTGTATAATAATGTTGATGACAATGGAATGTTTTGAGATAGGCTTGAATTCGAGATAATCCATTTATAAGACTACAAGCTGGTGTATCGACTGAAGCACCCAACAAAAACTTTTCTTCTCAACTTTGTATTGGCAAAGCCTACTTCTCAGTGTTAGATTGAATTAAATGTTTGCTGCATGAATGAGTGAATGACTAAATATGTTTGTTTAAACAAGTTTTTAGCTTGATAACTGATGAAGAATGTTTTATTCTTGAAGGGTAAAGAAAAGTGCCTACTCTGACAGGAGGGAATTCGTATCCCTAGTGTGGAGGCAAACTGTATTCATCTTTCTGTTTTTGCTATCTCCAGTTACAAAGTCCAGCTCACTGGTCAGGAGTCCTAGCCGAGGGCACTCTTTCAAGGGAAGATGTGCATGTACCTATTGCCGTAAGTGCAGGAATCCACCGTGTATGGCCGAGATGATGAGCACAGTGTGGAACCCTGAGTCAGTGCAAACCCTCGGAGGGTTGGACTCTAAGATAGAATTCAGGGTGACTTTATAAGGAGTAGGATCTTCAAAGTTCAAAAATAACACAAGGAGAGAGCTGTAACTCACAACAGTTGGCTAAGGATCTATAGGAGTGTAATAAATGGGTACCTAGTGTTTAATTATTTTAAAAGCTTATTACAGAGCAGCCTTTTCCAAAGTATGTCCAGTGGAATGTTAATAGAGGCCACTTGAAAAAAAGAGCCACTGTCAAAGAGTTAGGAACCAGTGGATTAAATAAAGTTAAGGAGATTTCTTTAGAGTAGTACAAATGTGTGCTACGAACTCCAAAGGTGAGGAAAGCAAATGCACTATTTCCTTAACTAATCTGACCATACAACCCTTTTGCTTTGTGGAACATTTCTTGGGGTTATTATTTGATGGAACATATTTTGAGAACTGCTGCTCAAAAGGAATCACTGACTCCACTTTAACGTTTGCTAAATTAAAAAATAATTTAAATTGATACTTCTAATCTGGAGCTCTCACAAAGAACACAGCTTGTATTCTGATCATTAAAGTATGTGAATCAAGCTTGCTGCTTGGCAACTATTGCTGCTTAGCAGCGGTATACTCTCAATTGTAGGAAAGATACATAAAGGAAAAAACAGCCTATTTGGTACTGAATTGTAAACCTAAAGGTATAATGTGACCATAAAGTTGTAATCCTATATCATTTCAAATTGTTTTTTCTACACACACGCACACCCCTAGAAAGGTACCATGCCATATTTCTCTTGTCTTTTCAAAGAACCTACATTGGTAACGGATGCTTAATGGATACTCAAAAACTTCTTTTTGGGGGGGGGGGAGGGGGAGGTGGGCAGTTAGATGAGGGAAAAGGAAATCTATGATAAATTCACAGAAAAGCCTCAAAACCCTCAAATCTCAATTTAATATTATAGCATTTGAATAGTTTTGGTTCCACAATTTGGTTATTTAGAAAGCTGGAAAGCATCTTCCCATGGACTCACTTTTGTGTCCACTAGTGGTCTGGTTATATAAATCTGTTAATTTCTACTGAACTGAAGGTATATATTATGGATTAAGCAGGGCTTCATTGGCCTGACCACCACATGTAACAGGAATTTATCTGAGAGTTCCAAATTCAGATGCCAAAAAAGGTCTCTGTTTGTGTAATCTAATTAAAACAATACAGTTTGCCTAGATCTAAACCATTGGTAAGAATTCTCATGAAGTAGAGCAAAGGATTAAGGGTAAAGACTTCAAAAATTAAGGGAGAGTGAGTTGGGGATAAGCCAGTTAGGAAGTGTCAGCTGTACTTCGTCCTATTGTCTCTTATTTTGATGAATGGCACAACTACCCCACCTGGTGCCAAGTCACAACTTGGAATTATCTCTTTGGAGATAACTGGAAAACTTCTCTTGGAAAAAACCTTTCTCCTTTCATCCTACTGTTGAATTCTATCAGTTCTACCGGATATAACTTTCTCAAATCCTTCTTTTCTTTTCCATCCTCACTGCTATGAGGTTGAACCACATGAAATTTGTTTCTGTGTGTCAAAAATGGTTGAATATCAGCATTACGAATTGCTCAACTCAATATCTTAATTCAGGCCTTCAGCATCTCTCATGTATACTTTTACAATAACTTTCTGTTTTCCCTGCCCCCATTGAGACCTGAAGTCATCTTTCTAAATGAAAACCAAATAATGGCACCCTGATGCTTAAAAATTCTCTAAGAGCTCCCTAATTCTCTACAGAATCAAATCGATATGCCTTAACTTGGAATATTATTCATCAAAAGAGCGTCCCCAATCCTCCTCCTCTCTGGCCGCTGTCTTTACACTCTGCGCTCCAGCAATACTGCTTCACTGGTAGTCTCCCTCTCTCACTATGTTGTTTTAGATTTCTGTGCTTTCGTACACACTGTTGTCTTTGCCTGAAAGGCCCTTCCATCCTTTCTCTTCACCTTCTCACGAGAGATTCTGGTTACCCTCTAAAACATCACCCCTCCTGTGACACCCAGACAAAGTTGGTCTGTCTTTCCTCTAAGTTACACCTAAATGGCGCATGTGGCTTTAATGCTGTTTTTATATATCTGTCCCCATACTGGACAGTCAATTCTAGCAAGTAACACTATATTTTATAATTTTTATACTGCAAGTACTGAAAACTTAACTGTTAAATGAACGAATGGGCCTGACACAGCAGTTACGATGGAGAAAGGTAAAGGGGAACCACAGGAGGGCAGTTTGCTATTTCTTCTTGATACTGTCTATCTTGCCAACATACTACTTGGTCCTGTATTGGTGTCAGTGAAAGTGCATGGGCTTCCAGGCTGCTCTGGGTGAGACAAGTAACAGGAAGGTCCTGGTTAACAGCTGCTTTGTGCAAGGGAAAGATGCCAAGAAGTCACATATGATGGGAAAGAACATTCCTGTGGCCAACCAGCTGGAACAGCTATTATGGTGAAGTAAATTATTTATATGAAAGAGATTTACACAAATCAAGGAATATCTTTAAGTTTTTTCTCTTGCCATGGTCTTTTAATCTTTTCTATAAAGAAATGAAAATATCCGGTGGATTTTAGTTCTAAACTGTCTTTCTTCTCATGTATAATCACTACTCTACTGAAGTTATACAGAAGCAAAGTGGTCAGAAGGCTCTCCTTAGAAAAGAGGTTCTAACAAAATAAAAGGTATATAGTCCAGATACTAAATCAGCCAATGAACTGCTGGCCTGGGCTCCCACCCCTGTGATCTTTAAAATAGGTCATTTGTTCATTCTTTTATTCATTCACTTAACAAATATTTATAGGTGATCTGCCAAGTGCCAGACACATACTAGGCTGGACACTGCCATGAGAATGGATTTCATCCAACTCTGTGAGTTCTGGGCACCACATATTACCTAGATACTATTTCTTTTTAAAGATCAGTAGCCAGCTTGGGCAGTGGCTGGCACACAGATGTTGGACACTGTGCTGGTGATGGTGGTGGCGGTGGTAAATGTAACAGCAGCAACAGAACCTTCTATTTACTGAGTACTTACTATGTCCCAGGCACCAACTGAGCACTTTGTATACGTGATTCCATTGAATCATCCTTACAACACTTTCAGGTAGGTATTACAGTAGTTTTTATATATTAAGATACTGAGATGTGGGGGCCAGCCTGGCAGCACAGTGGTTAAGTTTGCATGCTCCACTTTGGAGGCCCGGGGTTTGCCGGTTCCGATCCTAGGTGCGGACATGGCACCGCTCAGCAAGCCATGCTGTGGCAGGTGTCCCACATATAAAAAGTAGAGGAAGATGGGCACGGATGTTAGTTCAGGGCCAGTCTTCCTCAGCAAAAAGAGGAGGATTGGCAGAAGATGTTAGCTCAGGGCTAATCTTCCTCAAAAAAAAAAAAAAAAATACTGAGATGTGAAGACACTTGACCAATAAATAGCAGAGATAAAGTTTGGACTCATCTCTGATTCCAAAGCCTTACTCTTAACTATTATGGAACAGAACTAAATAAAAAAGCTCAATCTTTAATTATTTTTCCAGAATTGTTAATTAATTAATATTTTTCCAGAATTGTAATTAATTTATACATAAATACATAAAAACGCAAGCTTTTTGATGTAGGGTCTATGATACTGGGTTTCCAAAAAGGCCACTCAAATGTTCCCTGGTGACGGGTTTCCTCTGGAACTTACTTTTGATTTACTGTGTCGTATGAGAGCAGAGAGCAGTCTGTTCGACTCCCCCATCACACCTGCGTGATCTTTGGCTTCACACCATTCCACCAAACGCTCTACTAACTTAACATTCTTTCCCAGTTGTTCAGCAGCTTCTGCTGTAAGAAGGAAGGCAAACCACAAAAGAATCAATCACTGATGGGCACTCCACTGAAATAAGCGGTAAAGATGGATGAGTGTGAAGGAAAATTATATGTCTAAAAACCATAATTTTAATAAAGTGAGAACTGCAAATACTCCATATCTGATGGACGATCTGGTTTTTCTATCAAGTTGTAGACCTTCACACAAAATACAAAAATAAACAACCACATACTCTTTGGATTCCGCCTGGAGTCCACTAGTACTCTGGCAAACTGTAATGGGTTTTTAGAAGGACTCTAAGGAATCAATACAGAGAAAGGTTTAGAATTCAGAAATAAGCAAATAAACATAACTCACTGCAAGGAGTGGTTTTCACTGCCATTTTTCTAAACAGAAAAATGATCTGTTTGCAAAATCAGTTTTAAAAGATTTTGACTGTCATTGTATTGAAACATGATGATTTTGAAGACAAGGTAAAAATGGGAACGGAATGCTAAAACATAAAAACCCCTGAGGAACTGCTAATAAATCAACCTAAAACCAGGATTATATGTACTAATAAAGAAAGATGCGATGTAATTTCCATTTAAAGTCAATTATAACAACAGCATGGTAATTAATGAATGAGATTCCAAAACCAGTCTCTTCTTACCTTTTATTTGCTATTAATCTTTATGATTACATAATTCTGAAAGCTAAAAACAAGTCGTTTTTCAACTAGAGGCACATTAAGACTATCATACCAACTATGTACCTTGGGAAAGCATTTCTTTTACCTTGTGCATCTATTAACATTCTTAATGTTCCCAGAAGTTTGAATTGAACTGGGGGCATTTCAGACTTAAGGAATTTCAAAACTGCCTCTGTGACCCCAGCTGATAACATCTTTGCTTTATTTACAACTAGAGAGAAAGAAAAAAAAGAGACTATGGTTAAAATGATGTTACAATTCTTGATAATAATCATTCAATTCAATACACATTTATTGAGTGGCTTATTATCTTTAAGGCCCTATGTTATATTTTTTATTTAATTTATATAAATTTTATATGAAACATATAAAATTTTGAATTTTAAGAATGGGATTGGAGGGAGGGGGTGCTGGGGGATAAGTCTCCTGTTTGTCTAAAGGAGTATAACATATTAAATCATACTTACTGGCTTTTAAACCTAACCTCAAAACACTTAAATAATTTGTAAAGGAAATCTGACACTGTTGCCTTATTTACAAAAAAACCGCAATCCTTCAACTTTAATAAATGTTTCTTTTTACCTCTGTCCTTGATCCACCTGTGTTAATATAGATGTTACAGACATTAATAAACAATATTAATCTGCTATATGAACCAAACTGATTGCATATAATTATACTATGTCACCTAATCAGAAGTTTATTTTTAGAAAGTAAAACAAAAGAATAGTTTTAAGTAACTTCTGTATTACTTCTCATGATAATGTGATTTCCTGGCTCAAAAGCCTTTAATCCGAAAAGATACATTAAGGATATTTTTAAAAATTCTATGTCTGCTTGTAGGGAAAAACACCATTAGAAGTCATTCTTTAGGGGACTCTTTAATTGACACCATTAACTTACCTTAACTATACAATATGATGAAAATCTAGGAGTTTGCAAAAGGTAATAGAACAGAATATTTGAACAATCTGAACAGAGGCAAAGATGATGCTTGTATAGTTTCAGAGAACTTAGTTAGCATATGATTCTACTTACTAGTAAGAAAAATGTAAACACTCTGAAGACTACTTTTCTTCTTTTCTTGATCAGGGGAGGTCCACAAATCACATAAAGCAAATATCTTCTCAAAACGACAGATTTTATTTCTTACACAGTTGCAGCCCTCTCAGGTCTTACCTGGTATGGCCAGGTTCCGGAGGGCGCTGAGTGCTGCATGCTGCACGGTTACGTTTCCCTCTTCCACATGTCTGCCCAGTAAATCCATGAGCTTTTCTACAATCCCATTGTCTACCATATGGATGCAATTTCCATCTGAATGAAACAAAAGCATATTTTTTCTTCCTCTTTACAAATATCTATAAATATTTTGTAATACCGATGCCTGCCCATTATCTACATTAGGGAAAATGGAGATAGAGGAAAATAAAATGAATTCCAACTCTTTCTCCCATCATATTTATAGACTATTTTGTTTACTGAGTGAGAAGTCTGATGACAAACTTCCTAAAATAGATAACATTTTAAAAATCAGAAAAATCTCTAGCTTAGAGTCTGATCATGTATCAGAAGATGAATAAGTAGAAACCACATGCTTGAAATGTCCACCCATAGTCTTCACTTGTAGTTAAGTACGCCTGCATTCCACCAAGGATGCTGTGACAGTACTCTACATTTTGTCATTACGGCTGATACTTAAATTCTTTTCCAATGACAGAATTTTTGAAACATCTATAAATCAGAGAGAATATTATAATGAACACTATTTACCCTATGTTTAGGTATAACAATTATCAATATTTTGCCAGCTTAATTCCATCAAGGAGCTAATGACAGTCCTCAAAAAGAAGGGAGTAAAAATGGAATAAGTCATCCATTATAATATAACAACTTCATATTAGAACGAAATCAAACTAAAACCAAAAATTACCCATATTTCCTAGACACAGTATAAGAATGAGTTTCTAGACAGAACAGCAGGAGTGGCAGACTTCAGAAGTAACCAGGGAGGTCTGATGCCTCTGAAGTATTATTAAATTAATTAAATTAAATGTTCTACCCTGAACCAGAGGATTACCCACACAAGTTCTGTAGGCATAAAAGTATAAGTTGAGGCACAATAACCCTACAATGAATACTCAGATTACTAAATCCAACATAAACTCACCAGGCAAGAGATCATATCCTTCCAAATCAGGTGTATATTAGAATGGGACTCAAGTTTACAATCTCTGAAGTGCAGAATACTCAAAAGAACTTCACAATCACTGTTTATGATCTTTAAACTAACAGAACTTAGTTGAATTGCATAAAATATGTAATTTGCTAGGAAAGTGACTCTAAGTATTTCAGATCTCTGAAAAATTAAGGTAGCAGTACACATACACACTACGTACACTTCTGAACTGTTCCAGCTTTAGTAAATGTAAAGCAAAGCAAAAATTAAAAAAAATATAAGATCTGATTTAAAAAGGATGGTCTAATTCAAAAGGATGAAAAAGGATGCTTACCATTTCTGGCAAAATTTGCAATTGCTAATGCTCCAGCAAGCTGTAGTTGGTGGTTATTTGATGGAATCCAGGACAACACCCTTTGAAACACATTACCTTTTCCTCCTTCAAATAATTTCTGCATGGATTCATCTGGAGGTAAACAAAACAAACAGGTAAGAGGAGTAATAAATTAGGAGTAATAAATCCATATTTCTAAGCAAATATCTAACTGGGAAACTACATCCTTCACAAAAGGAAAAGTCATGACTTTTTATCATAAACTTTAGTAGAGACTGGACAAGACAGTTTAGAATTTTTCTAGTCTAAGTCCCAATTAGCCATCTAGCTTTTAGTCCTCAGGTGGCAAAGCTGTCTCTTCTATATGACAGCTCTTTAAATATGGTAAGATAGTGAAGACTCCTCTTTTCCAGGTTCATTATCTCTAGTTCTCTCCATGATGTGCTTAGGGTTTCAAAATCATCACACCAACAGGATTAAACGAGATTAAAAAAAAAAGGTAAAATGCCTAATATAGTGTTTAAAAAAGAGACAGTAAAATTTTAAAAATCTGACAATCGTGTTCTTTGGTGGGCATAAATTACAACTCACCTCCAAGAAGTAATAAAACCATTAGATCTGAAGCAGTTTTGAGCTCAGCAATATCATCTTCTTTGTCACTATCCACTTTCTGCTGAACAATTTCCAGTAGACATTCTACCAGGCCTGCTTCAACCAGCTGTAGTTTAATAGCATCTAAAGAATAATGTGAACAAAATAACCAAAATTTGAGATGAAACAGGAATTCTAGTATAAGCAATCAATTATAAAGAATTATAAGGAAGCAAGAGAATGCATGATTTAGATAACACACCTTTGAAGAGTTGAGTTTTAAAAGTATCCGACACTGCAGCTTAAACACACAAAAGCTTTATTTCATTTTTCCACTTGAAATTACGTCACCTTTCACAACATCAGGCAGCACCTAAACAAACTAATTCTCAGCTCTGAAGGCAAGTAATATCACTCCAGTGTTACTCTAAGTATAATGCTCATGTTTAAAAGCCAATACTATAAAATATCTCACACAGTTTAAAATAAAACACACACACCTGTTATATAAAGTTAAAATATATCCACTAATGGAGTTTGAATACAAAGTTATTGAAAAGTAAAGAGCTATTAGTGAATTTCAAACTACATCACAAGTTTATTTGGATTCAGATTTGTATAGATGTTATCTTTCTAAGGCAGTTAATAAACCTATAACTTTCTAAACTTTAAAGTTATGTTTTTAAAAAGGGCTTCAGGTTTTCACTAATTTGAAACTTTCTGGGGTGATGGGTACACGGTGGTTCATTATGTTATATTCTCTCTACATATGAATAAGTTTTAAAATTTTCATAATAAAACTTGAAAGAAAAAATAACTTTCAAGCTTTCTGATGGATAACCAACAAAATAAGGAATTTTAGAGACAGAATTTACATCTTCATTATATTTTTAAAAATTATCTTCAGAGCATACTCTACTTGCCTATCAAATCAATTTTGCTTATACCCCTACTATCTTAAACATCTTTCATTACAGAACTTATTTTATTGAAGATTTTATATTTGCCTCCAGATCTGCCTCCCTCATTAGAGCAGATCTTACACCTCCTTCATCTTTGTATTTTAACCTGAACTGGCCTACCTAAATCCTTTGTGTGTTTTTGATACTGCTTAACAAAAATGCTAATCAACTATCCTCAGAAATAGATTTGCTACGCAGAGATTTTAAATTTAAATTTTATTTTTCAGTTGGATTTTATTTGAGTCATTGGTTTCCCTAAACTGTATGTTTCCACATCTACAGCAATGGCAGTTTCAGCTTATTATTTGGGAGAAACAGATTTTTTTTTTTATACTTAAGACTTTTTCTTTCAGGCAATTTTAATGTGAAAAAATTTAGTTTTTCCTATCACCAAGACCACTGATTTTCTTTAGAATATTATCTTGGAATACACAGAATATTCGACCTGTAATTTTGTTTTTAAAGGTACACTTGCACTGTGCCATGTTGAAAGTAGGGTGTTTCCCTGGTTACAGAATGCCAGGGCTAGAAATGTGCGGTGATGAGAATTAAGGGCCATAATGAAAAAACCTTAAAAATACTAAAAACCTTGAGTTATACAAATTCCAATTTAAATGCTGGAATCACTCTCCTTTGCACACCAGGAAAACCAAGATGATATACTATGCCAAGGATAGACCAGAAACAAGTTTTCAAAGGTATCATTCAATCCACTGAACAATTATGAAACAGACGGAGGTGAAGGTGGGAGAAGAGAAAACAGAAATAAGAAATAAAAACACATTTTCAAATACTGCAAGGAAGTTTACAGGTATAAAATGGACTGAAGGTCACAAAAAAATTTCATTTGCTCAAATCACTAAATGGGATGAAAAACAAATTTCTCTCTGAAGAATAAGACCTAAGGCATTTAGAAAATTTAAAATGTGTCAAGATTAAAGTTTACAGATCTCTCCTCTCACAGTCTGACTGTAATCATATATATACACGGCACACATTTGCCGACACCATTCTGCCCAAGGGCATCCATCTTTATCACCATCGTTCACATATACGTATGTATATATGTATGTATATGTATTTAAAAATAATGCTGTTATGAACATTCCTGCAATGGCTCCTAGTGCACATGTACACAACTTTCTGGAATCCAGTGGAATTGCTGGATCACAGGGTATGCATATCTCCAACTCAGCAGTTACTGTTCTCCGCAAGGTACCAATTTACACTCCCCCCAGCACTTACAGAGAGTTTCGGTACTCCACACTTTCATCAACACTGGTATTATCAGACTTTCTGGTGGGTACACAGTGGTATTTTATTGCAGCTTTATTTTGCATTCCCTGATTACTAATGAGGTGAGTGTATTTTCATGTGTTTATTAGCCATTTGGATTTTATCTTTTGTCAAGTGCCTATTCAAATCTTTTGCACATTTTCCCACTGGGTTTTCCACATTTTTCTTAAGGATTTATGGCAGTTGTTATATATTGTACACATGAACCCTCCACTGGTTATATGTGTTGTAAATATCTTCTTCTCACCCACTGTCTTGATTTTCATTCTTAACGATGCCTTTCAAGGAATGGAAATTTATAGTTTTAAAATAACCAAATTTATCAATCTTTTCCTTTATGGTTACTGCTTTTTGTGGCTTAAGAAAACTTCCTGTATTCCAAGGCCATGAAAATATTAGTATCTTATATTTTAAGATAAACTTTCTGATTTTAACTTTCACACTGAGGTCAATAATCTATCTGAAATGAATTTTTTATATAGTATGAAGTGGGAGTGTGTAGGTGTGTCTCCAATTGTATTTTTTTCCATTCTAAGCACTGTTTATTGAAAAGACTGTCTTTTCCATATTGTTTTTCAGTGGCATCTTTTTTCATTTCCTAATAAAACAAACATCTATTAATGTATCCATTTGTTTCTGGGCTATCCTGTTCCATTGGTCTTCTTGTCCATCCTTGCACCAATACCAAAAGGTCTTTTAATTACTATAGTTTTATCAGGATAAAAGTTTTATTATTGTTATGCAGTAAAACCAGTTCTGCTGCCTTGTTCTCTTTTTCGGTATCTTGGCTATTCCTGGTCTTTTGGTTAGAATTGCACTGAGTCTACAGACTGATATGGGGAGACAAAACATCATTACAACATTGAGGTTTCCAGTCTAGAAAGTGACATAGCTTTCCATTTATTTAGGTCTTCTTTAATTTCTCTTGATGATTTTATACAGTTTTCTGCCGGAGATCTTACATATCTTTTATTAGTCCATTCTTAAGTACTTAATTTTTTATACTATGGTAGACAATGAATTTTTAAAAATGCATTTCTAATTTTTTTGCTGGTATACAGAAATACAATGCTTCTGGTTTTTTGTTTGTTTCTTTTGGCTAGCAACTTAACTAAATTCTGATTAATGAAAAAAATTGATCGATAGATTCTTTTGGTTTTTTGACATACATAATCATATCATCTATGAATAATGATAGTTTTATTTCTTTCCTATATCTTTTCTTTCTTACTCTACTGCACTGAATAGTTCCTACAACACAATAATGAATAGAAGTGGGGATGATCCTTCTTATTCCCAATCTCAAAAGAAATGTTTTTTGTTTAACCATTGAGTATGAGGTTTTTTGTAGGCTTCTAGTATATATCCTTTTCATTCTCTTCTAGTGCTGGTTTGCAAAGAGTTTTTAAAAATCAGAAATGGATGGTTAAACTTATCGAATGCTTTTCCTGAATCTGAGAAGATCATATGATTTTTCCCCTTTAATAAGTTTTAATGTGATGAGTTATACTGATTGCATTTTGAATATCAAACTGCTTTGCATTTTCAGAATAAATCCAATTCGGCATGTTAATTTTTAAATATATTACTGGATTTGGTTTGCTAAAATTTGAAGGGGAATTTTATATCTATGTTCATGGTGAAACTGGCTTTTAATTTTCATTCTTATACAGTCATGTGTCACTTAACGACAAGGATACTTTCTGAGAAATGCTTCGTTAGGCAATTTCGCCATTGTGCGAACATCAGAGAGTGCACTTACACTCTATACATGATGGTACAGCTTACTACACACCTGGGCCGTAGGGTGCAGCCTGTTGCTCCTGGGCTACAAACCTGTGCAGCATATTATTGGACTGAACACTGCAGACAATTGTAATACAATGGTAAATATTTGTGCATCTAAACATAACTAAACACTGAAATGGTACAATAAAAATACGGTATAAAAGATAAAAAATGGCACACCTGTATAGGGTACTTACCACGAATGGAGCTTTCAGTACTGGAAGCTGCTCTGAGGGAGCCAGTGAGTGAGTGGTGAGTCATGTGAAGGCCTAGGACATCACTGGACACTACCGTAGACTTTATAAACACTTAGGCTACACTAAATTTATAAGAAAATATTTTTCTTTCTTCAATAATAAATTAACTTTAGCTTACTGTAAATTTTTTATTCATAAACTTTTTAATTTTAACTTTTTGACTTTTTTAGTAACAGCTTAAAACAAACACATTGTACAGCTGTACAAAAATAGTTTCTTTATATCCTTGTTCTATGAGATTTCTTCTATTTTTAAAATTTTTCTTTTTTTTACTTTTTAAACTTTTTTGCTAAAAACTAAGACACAAGCGCACACATTAGCCTAGGCCTAGGTCAGGATCACCAATATCACTGTCCTCCACCTCCACATCTGGTCCCACTGGAAGGTCTTCAGGGACAATAACACACATGGAGCTGTCACCTCCTATGATAACAATGCCTTCTTCTGGAACACCTCCTGAAGGATCTGCCTGAGGCTCTTCTTGAGGGGGTACCACTCTTTTCAGAAACATGTCCATGGTGGTTTGCTTGGTTTCTTTCTTTTTTCCAACTTAGATTTGCTTGTAAGCAGATAATGCACCCTGAACATTCCTCTCTATTAGTGGAAACCTTTCAGTGTTGGGGTCCATGTTTTCAAACTTTTTAAGGAGCTTGTTGAGGTCTGCAAAAGCTTCTGCTAAATCCTTCACAGTGAATTTTCTTGCAGGTTCTTTTTCTCGTCCTGTAATTTCCTTTTCTCCTGCCGCTTCTTCAGCTATATGTTCCTGTTCCAGTTCCAACTCCTCATTAGTCAATTCCTCAAGAACCACCTTTAAGAGTGCCTCAATGTCATCCTCACCCATACCCAGGTTAAAGTTGTTTCCATCTCAACCACAGCCTTGTTCATTTCTGCAACCTCCTCATCCTTGGCAAATCCTTGGAAGTCATGGACAAACCTCTTGAGTGTCTTCTTCCAGACGCCATTCATATACTCCTTGTTGACATCACCCCAAATTTAAGCAAGGCTTTTGATGTAGTCACAGATGTTGTAATCTTTCTAGAATTTCATTAGTGTCCTCCTCAGTTGCAGCAACAGCCTGGGAAAAGTCCTCCTTAGGACTTAGGCCTACTAAGGCCTTAAAAGCTGCTCTAACTCCTGGATCCACAGGTAGGATGACGGAGGAGGTGTTGGAAGGAGAAACACCACTTTGAAATTGGGATGAAGATCACCAATAAAAGGAGGATGTCCAGGAGCGTTATCAACAATAAGCAAAATCTTGAAAGGCATGTTATCCTCCAAACAGTACTTCTCCATTTCGCTGGCACAGCAATTCAGGAGGGCATCTTGGAAGAGGAGCTGGGTCATCTATGACTTCTTACTGCTCCTGTAGTGCACTGACAGTGTGAGGTTACTGATGTGCTTGAAGGCCCTGGGGTTCTCACTGTGCCAGATCACAAAGGGTTTCAGTTTGTAGCCTGTGACACTGCCCCACAAGCAAGACTGTTATCCTGTCCTTAGAAGCCTTGAAACCTGGCATTGTCTTGGCCTCCTTATGGATGAAACTCCTTTCAGGCATCTGTTTTCAGAACAGGGAAGTTTCATCCATACTGAATATTTGCTCTGGCAAGTAATTCTCCTCCACTATCAGCTTATGTAGAGTTTCCAAAAATTCTCCAGCTGCCTTCACATCAGCACTCGCAGACTCACCACTCACTTTCAGGTTATGTAATGAATAACGATTTTTTTTTTTTTTTTTTAAGATTGGCACCTGAGCTAACAACTGTTTCCAATCCTTTTTTTTCCCCTGCTTTTTCTCTCCAAAGCCCCCCAGTACATAGTTGTATATTTTAGTTGTAGGTCCTTCTAGTTGTGGCATGTGGGATGCTGCCTCAACATGGCGTGATGAGCAGTGCCATGTCCACGCCCAGGATCCGAACCAGCAAAACCCCGGGCTGCTGAAGCCGAGCTCGCGAACTTAACAACTCAGCCACAGGGCCAGACCCTGAATAAGGATTCTTGAATCGTTTAAACCACCGAGAGCTAGCAGTAAATTCAACATGGTAGTTGGGTCCAGCCTTTTCTTTCACCATTGTAAACTTTTTGCTTTGGCGTGATCGTCAAGGTGCTCAGAAGGATACCCTTCTGTGTCTGGTCTTCAATCCAGGTCATTAGAAGTTTCTCCAGGTCTGATAGATGTCCTTCTCGAATTTTTGTTAGTCTCATTGCTTTCAGTGAAGCAGATCCTTTAACAGCTTCCATCACTTTGTTCTTGTTCTTCAAGATGATGGGTGTGGTGCAATAAGACATGCCTGACTGGCGAACAATACCATCACTGCTTTTCCACCTTTACAGCCGTTAATCACTTTTAATTTTGTTTCCAGGTCAACACTCAATGTGGCCACTTACTGGCAACATTAGCAGTAGATTTTGTATGGTTACGGGCCACGAGGAACAAAACAACACAAGATTAAATCAAGCACAAGAGAAAATGATGCGATCAAGAGATGCGGTAAACACGGGATGTATGAGGCTGCTGCTGGTGTAACATGGCACACTGTTTTACAGTGAACTTGTTTTAATAAGTAGAAAGAGTACACTCTAAAATAACAATAAAAAGTATAGTAAATACATAAACCAGTCACGCAGTTGTTTATTACCAAGTATTATGTACTGTACATAATTGTATGAGCTATACTTTTATATGACCGGCAGCTCAATAGGTTTGTTTACACAGCATCACCACAAACTCGTGAGTAATGCACTGTGCTATGATAGCTCAGATGCCACCAGATGATAGGAATTTTTTAGCTCCACTACAATTTTATGGGACCACCATGGTATATGCGATTTGTCATTGACCAAAACATCATTACATGGTCCATGACTGTATTGTTTTTGCTGGTATTTGGTATAAAGGTTATATTAGCCTCATAAAATAGATTGATATTTGTTTTTCCTATTCTCCAGAAGAATTTAAGATTACTCAGCTTTTCAATTTCTTCTTCTGCCACCTATACTTTACAATGTATTGGTATCAAATTGTTCACAACATTCTCTTAATAAGATCTACAGTGAAATCCTCTTTTACATTCTTGATTTTGGTTGTGCCTTCTCTTTCTTTCCCGATTAACCTTACTAGGGATTGATCAGTTTTATTAAATCTTCTCAGACACAATATTGACGAGTGTATGCTTATACTGCATTACATATTTTCTGTTGTATTAACAGCAATATTCCTTCTTCTTTGGGTTTACGTTTTTATCCCCTCAATTCCTGAGATGAATACTGAGCTCACTGATTTTAGCTTTTTTTCCTTTTCTAATACATTCATTTAAAGCAAAAAAATTCTAATTTCCATCATTCTTCTTTGATTCTTTTTTGATCTCTGAGGTATTGGAAGTGTATTTCCTGATATCTAAACTTACAGAGACTTCCTAGTTATCTTTTTATTATCAGGTACTAGACCATTTACTTAGGTCAGAGAACATAGTCTAAGACTGCAATCCTTTGAAATTCGTTGAATCTTCTGTCATGGAAAGTATACAGGTTTTTAAATGTTTCATGTGTACTTGAAAAGAACGGGCTCTGAGGCTGGGTGGAGTGTTCTAAAATGTGTCCACTACATCAGTTTTCTTAAGCATGGGATTCCCATTTTCTATCCCTATTGTTTTGAATCTGCTTGTTCTACAGATTACTGAAAGAGGTATTACAATCTCCCATGATTTTTGCGGATTTGTCTATTTCTCTTCATAGTCCTGAACATTTTTGCTTCATATTTTTGGGGTAATGTATAATTTTTATAGCTTCCAGGTGAATTGGACCTTTTGTTCTTAAATAGTCAACTTATCTCTAGCACATCTTTTAATTTTAAAGTATATTTTATCTGATATTAATGTAGCTACCTCAGCCTTCTTTAGGTTTGAATGATGTATTTTTCAATTTTCCTATTCTCAACCTTTTAAATCTCCTGGTACTTAAGTTTTATTTGTCTTAAAAAGTATATTTGGCTTTTTAAAATTCAGTCTGCAACTGGTCTTTTAGAACTGGCCTAAAGCATTTAGGCCACATATAGTTAATGTAATTACTGAAATACTGTCATAAATCTGTTTTTTTTTTTTTTTTTTTTGCTGAGGAAGATTAGCCCTGAGCTAACATTCTGTTACTAATCCTCCTCTTTTTTGCTTGAGGAAGATTAGGCCTGAGCTAACATCTGTGCTGACCTTCCTCTACTTTATATGTGGGATGTCACCACAGCATGGCTGATGAGTGGTGTAGGTCCACACCCAGGATACGAAACTTCAAACACCCAGGCAGCCAAAGCAGAGCACACGAGCTTTAACCACTAGGCCACAGGGCCGGCCCCCACACCTAGCATATTTTTTATGTCCTATTTGTACCCCTGTTCTATGTTCCCCTTTTTTTCCCTCTCCTGTTATTTTGATTGATGGGGTATTTAAAAAAAAACTTTTCATAAATCCTCCCATTAGTTTGGTTGTTACATGTTGTTTTTAAACATTATTTAATGGCCACCTTAAAAGTTGAGATTATTGAATAATCAGAATCTAATAGTACTGTCTTTCAGACAATGTAAGGGTCTTGGGACTTTTTTTTTTCAGGAAGATTAGCCCTGAGCTAACATCTGCTGCCAATTCTCCTCTTTTTGCCGAGGAAGACTGGCCCTGAGCTAACATCTGTGCCCATCTTCCTCTACTTTACATGTGGGACGCCCACCACAGCACGGCTTGACAAGCAGTGTGTAGGTCCATCTCTGGGATCCAAACCAGCCAACCCCAGGCCGCTGAAGCAGAACATGTGAACTTAACTGCTGGGCCATTGGGCCAGCCCTTCTTGGGAGTTTTTAACTCCTTTAACTTCATCCAGGTTTATATACTCATTTTGTGGTATATTTTAAATTATATACATATACATTTTAAACTTCACAATAAATTGTTTTTATTATTTATATTTTCAATGTTCATGAGATTTACCTACATATTTGCTAGTTTTTTTTCCCTCTTTTTATTCTCCCTTGTATCTATAACCTTCCTCCTGGAATAATTTCCCTTCTATTTCACAAACACCCTTTATAATTTACTTTAGTGAGGGTATACTGGTGGTGCACTTTCTCAGTTTTTAACCTGAAAATATCTCTGTTTTGCCTTGAGTTTTGAAGGGCATTTTCCTGGGTTTAGAATACCAGGTTGGCGCGTATTTTCTTTCAGCACATAGAAGATGCTGTTTCATTGTTCGGACTTTCCTGTTGCTCTGGAAAGTTAGCTGTCAGACAAACTGTTGTCCTTTTTAAGATCGTGTTTTTTTCCTGGCTACTTTTAAAATTTTTGTCACTGATTTTCTGCAATTTTAATATGATGTATCTAGATGTAGATTTCTTTTTATCATGTTTCAGATTCACTTTGCTTCTTGAATCTTTGGTATTTTTCATAATTTCCGGTAAATTCTCTGCCAAAATTTCTTTAAATATTGCCTCTGCCCTCTGTATCCCTCACCCTTCCTGGGACTCCAAAAAATGTACTATGAGAACTTCTCATTTTATCCTCTGTACCTCTTCTTCTCTTTTATGTATACGGGTTCTTTTCTTTCTCTTTACATTTCATTCTGAATTTCTTCCAATCTATCTTCCAGTTCACTGGTTCTCTAACTCAACTATACTTAATATGCCATTAAACTCATCCATTAAGTTCTTAATTTTAGTTGCATTTTTCAATCCAGGAATTTCCAATTGTTTCTTTTTCAAATCTGCTATGTCACTTTTTATAGTTTTTAGTTTCCTTCTAAATTTTTCAAGTTTGCTTTTAACTCTTTGAACATAATAAGCATACCTGTTTTGAGTCAAAGTCTAATATTTCCAGTATCTGGAGATTTGCTGCTGTTGCCTGTTCTTTGTGCTGGTTCTTGCTCACAATGTCTTGTCTCCTCATGTGTCTGGTCCTCTTTGATTATGTGCTACACACTGTATTTGAAAAATTATTTATATGGGATGGTTTGCTTGCTCTGGTTGACTCTCATTCCTAGGGTGTATCCCTTAAGATTTTTTGCCCAAAGGTAGGAGTAGTTTACCAGTGTCCACACTGATGGCAGGCCTGGGACTCCAACTTTTACCCCCTTTGCCTTGAAAGGGTACATAAAAGGAGTTCAGTCTCTCCACTGCCTTTTCCACACTGTACATAAGAAAGTACAAGCTACAGAACCATCTTTGCCAAGATTTTAAAATCAAAGGAACCTGGAAAGTAGTTTGGGCCGATGTAGATATAGTTATGGAGTAGACAATGTAGCTGAAGTTAGAGATACCAAAAATAAAATTCATCACATCATTAATAAAACAGAGAAGCGTTTTGAGTTAAATAGCTGGCAATTAAATAATATTAGAAAAAGCCTACATGATCAAAAATCAAGAGGCACATTTATTTTCTCACCATTTTCTGCCAATGGAGCAAGAACTTCAAAAATCATTTCCCTCTTATCATGTTCTATTTGTTTCTTGAAGAGTTTTACCAGCTCTTCAGCAATATTTGTACTGGCAAACTGTTCTTTACTCGACTCTGCAAAAAAGGGGAAAATTCAGAGTAAGCAAACAAAATTACACCCAGAAATTGTTTTCTGTTTACTTTCAATACTTGGTCATTTTATACCATTCCTCATAAATACAAACACTCTTTACTGCAGGAACAATCAAATTTATTTTTTAATGCCCCTGAAAAGAGAAAATGTCTAAGGCTTTAAAGAAAATGTTCTGATCCAATTATATTCAAGGCTATAAAAAAATGTTCACTAGCATAACATATAGGTAACCATAGTGACAATAAAATTACTAAATTATATATTCATAGTTTCAGGGCTTTTAGTCAAAGAAGAAAAATTACTCATAATAGACTGCATTTTACGTGGCTGAATTAAAAGCTGACTTATCTTATCTTTGTACCATGAAAGTGGTATGCTTTTGCCTTGGCCCTGACATGCCTACTATTACGGGTCAATTCTTCACATGTACTCGGGGTCTCATTCCCTCTTGCCTCTTCAGCATTTCCACTATCCCCTCGTCACTCTAGAGCCTCACCATGAGCATTTAAATATGCTTTAATATTTCTCAAATTAAAAAGCAATTATTAAAAACCAACATCTTCCCTCTACTCCACTTTTCTTCAACTACCATCCAATCTCTGTTCACTTTCACAATCAAGTTTCTTGACAGCTTTGTCTACATACACTGTCTCTACTTTCTCAACTCACATGCCTTCCTAAACCCACTTCAAACTAGTTTTGGCCCCGTCTACATTCTGCAGTCTCCTTTGCTTGCTCCTCCTCTTCCACCAGAACTCTATAAATTCCAGTTCCTTGGGACTTTATCCTTTGGTTTCTTACCTTTTTGGTCCTTCCTCTCACCCTACGCAATCTAATTCTCTTTCATAGCATCAAAACAGCACCTTGTGTTGATAGTCACACAATTCTATCTCTAGCCCTCTTCTGGACTCCAGGGTACTTATATAACTGGCTATATGGCATCTCTATTTGAATATCTCTTTAGCATCCAAACTCAACGTCTAAAATGGACTTCTGATATTACTCTGAAATCTGTTCTTCCTCCAGACTTCTGTAACTTGGTAAATGAACACTCCATCCATGCAGGCAGAAATCTGGAAGTCATTGCTTGCTGCTTCTCACTCAACTCTACATCCAATGAACTGCTAAGGTCTACCATTCTGCCTCCAAAATATACCTGAAATCCATTTCATTTCTTTCCTCAATTTCTTTTGCTGCATCAGATATCCTATTAATTTATCTGGAAGTTTCTTTCAGAGAATTGTAACCAAACCCAATCTAGATTTGTTTCTTCTCTGTTTTAGAGGCACAGCTGAAATCCTGGAATTTCTCTTTATCATTATCTTGATGAATCCCTTCTTCTCCTTCCTGTACTAGGTTACTCTATTATCTACATCCTTTCACCTTTGCTTGTTTTGTCTTGGTGGAAGCATCATCCAGCAGCTTCCTAGAAAGCTACCATATACTGTGTATAGGAGGTAAACATTTTGAAATCTTGACTGTCTGAAAATGCTCTTTCCCATCCAGAGTCTAAGCTTCTAATTAAATTAGTCCCTCACCTCATTGCATTATTTTCTCATACTAGTAATTATCCTAATTTATAATTATATGCTTATTTACTTGTAAATTTATTGAAAATGTATATTTCCATCTCATACACAGCTATAAGCTCCTTGAGGGCAGGCACAGTGTATATTATTTTAACTACCACAGGGAGAGTGTACGGTATAGTGCCCAGTACACAGCAGGTGTTTACTGATTGAAGGACTGTGTGACTGAATGAACAAGTAAACAAATACAAGAGCTGGGTTCTGCTCTCAAGTTTCTGGTAAATCTCTGTCAGTTATTAAAAAATATTGTAAATTCAAACTTAAAAGAGAAAGGAGAGACACAAATTTTAATATGGCTTAACACAGTTTTGATTTACTCTACTGTAATACTGCTTTTGGCACATGTACTAGATCTATGCCAAAATGATGAAAACCCATTGCAAGACTCATAAGTATGACTTGGTTAGTGCCTAAAAGGGAAGAGGGGTGGAGTGTCTTTTTCAGTAAGTTACTTAAACCCTCAGAGATCACATTCTACGAATGTCACCACACCTTACCCTAAGAGGAGGTTAGTCTGATGTAAATAGGGATCATTTAACTCCTGTACATTGTTGGTTGCTCTTCTGCTTCAGAAAACTCTTCAAATGGAATGAATTTCAGAATTTCAGAAAATCATAGGTAAAGCAGATAGACACTGTCACTTACCTAGTTATTTGCTCTTACTCTCTTTTCCAATCCATATTCTATTCCCTCAAACACTTATTAAACTGAAACTAAATCACTGCTGCTAAGTAATTCAGGCCATTTGCCAGCACAAGGAAACAATCCACTATGATTAATACAGGGATTAAAGAACAAAATCTGTACTTATTCTGCAGGTGGATACAGAGAAAAGACAGCATGAAGTATGATTTTGACACTATATTTGAATTAAATCTCATGGACCCTTAACAGACCTTTCACAAGAAGCTTCATTTTTTAAGGGTTTATTCTTATCAAAATCATACATAAGTTAGTCCTAATACTTATATTCCCAGAAGAATCCAGTCCCCTCTCCATTTCTTCTTCCTCAGAAGCAAGCACATAAAGCCCTTTTAGTTAATTCTATGGTTTTTACCTCCATATCTTTAAATAACATATTTGTATTGCCACTTTTTAATTTTTTAGTTTTAGGTTTTTTTTAAAGATTGGCCCTGAGCTAACATCTGTTGCTAATCCTTTTTTTTTCTTTCTTCTGCTCCCCAAAACCCCCCAGTACATAGTTGTATATTCTAGTTGTAGGTCCTTCTAGTTCTACTATCTGGGACGCCACTTGAGCATGGCTTGATGAGTGGTGCTAGGTCCGTGCCTGGGATCCAAACTCATGAAACCGTGGGTCACTGAAGCAGAGCGTGTGAACTTAACCACTCGGCCACACGGCTAGCCCCTAGTTTTAGGTATTTTTTATTGACTCATCACTATGAAAGATGAGGCATTAGCTTTCTTTTTCTCCTGTCTCTACCACACTTTCCATCTTCTCAGTGTAAGTATTCACCCTAACTCCAGGAGCCTTCTGACTTGTTTCAATCTAGACTGGTTGCTCTTTGAAAATAAGCCATTTGGGGCTCTCATGTCACCACACTACTAGGAATTCCTGTTTTCCTGTTAGATCTCTTGTTTCCTGATTTCTATGTAGTCTTCTTTCTTAATTAATTTTTTTTTTTCCTTAAAGATTGGCACCTGAGCTAACAACTGTTGCCAATCTTTTTTTTTTTTTCTGCTTTATCTCCTCAAACCCCCCTGTACATAGTTGTGTATCTTAGTTGCAGGTCCTTCTAGTTGTGGGATGTGGGAGGCCACCTCAATGCGGCCTGAGGAGCAGTGCCATGTCCGCGCCTAGGATCTGAACCCTGGGCTGCCGCAGTGGAGTGCACGAACTTAACCACTCGGCCATGGAGCCGGCCCACGTTCT
Source organism: Equus caballus (assembly GCF_041296265.1). Lineage (NCBI taxonomy): Eukaryota > Metazoa > Chordata > Mammalia > Perissodactyla > Equidae > Equus > Equus caballus. Next base: position 46,736,810 of record NC_091686.1, read on the forward strand.
TTCTTAATTTAAATCCCTTGTTTTGGTAGAACACATCTTCCAGTGGCTTCCAGAGGAAAGCTATGTAGAATATCAATTTTCTGAGACTTGCATGTTTGACAATGTCATTACTGTAACCTCACACTTGACTGATCATTTGGGTATAGAATTCTATATTGGAAATAATTTTCCCTCAAATTTTTGAAGGCGATACTCCATTTTCTTCTGGTTGCCAGTGTTGTTTTGAGACATCTGATGTCTACTGATGTACATCTTTTGTATGTAATTCTTTTTTCTCTCTCTTTGGAAGTTTGTAAGATGTTCTCTTTGTCCCCATTATTCTAAAATTTCACATTGATGTGCCATGATCTAGGTTTATTTTTATCCATTAGGGTAGGCATTTGATAGACCCTTCCAATCTGGAAAATTGTATTCTTTAGTTCTGTGATACTTGAGCTATTTGGCAACTTCCTCCTGTTTATCTCTGTCTAGAACTCTTCATCTGATCCTCTATCTATATTTTCTCTTCCATTTTCCATTTCCTTGTTTTTTGCTTTACTTCTGCAAATCTCTCTCCAAACATTTTATTGTCTTTCATTTTAGCTATTGTGTTTTTAATGTTCAAACTTTTTTGTTCTGTTCCTTTTCTTTAAAAATAGCATCTTGTTCTAGTTTTGTGCTTACACTATTTTTTCTCATTTATCTGAGGATGTTTGGTTTTTTCCTACCCTGCATAGTTTCTATTTCCTCCAATTTGCCTTTTCCTATTTATTTCCTTCATCATCTTGCGTGTGAGAGGCCATCCTTCCCTCTCTGGGTGTCTGGCATTGATTAAGAACTGGGATTTAGAAACTGACTAGGAGCTAAAGCATGACAGGTGTTGCTGAGTGCAAGATTCTCCGTAGGGTGGTCAAAGGCCCTTTTGCAGAGAAAACCCAACGTAGGCATCTTGAAGTCTATGTTCTGGAGGACAAACACACTACCCACATTGGGGTTCTCACCATTAGGTCTATCTACTTTCACTCAATCTGTTTTTGGAATGGTACTTGGCACTTCTTACTTTAACTTAGTCTCTCCTCCCCAGTCTACAAACACTCTATTTTTAGTCCCTCCACAGAATAAATAGTCTTCTACTTAGATGAGGAGGGGTAGCTACCATAAAGTGTGGAAAGGGAAAGAGCGTTTAGAAATCTTTATGCCAACAAATCCTGAGGCTTTTGAAGATTCCGAAAAGCAAACTGGTTAGTTCTTGGCTTTCCAATCCAGACTTTAGATTTCAGAGTTTTGCTAAGTGAGCTGTTGCTTCCCAGGTCCTAAAATGTTTGGTGTTCTGCCCTCTCCTCCTCCCCAACCACTTCCTTGAGGATTTACACCTTTATTTTTTTATTTTTATTATTTTTTTTGAAGAAGATTAGCCCTGAGCTAACTACTGCCAGTCCTCCTCCTTTTGCTGAGGAAGCCTGGCCCTGAGCTAACATCCATGCCCATCTTCCTCTACTTTATATGTGGGACGCCTGCCACAGTATGGCGTGCCAAGTGGTGCCATGTCCGCACCTGGGATCTGAACCCTCGAACCCTGGGCTGCCAAGAAGCAGAATGTGCGAACTTAACTGCTGCGCCACCGGGCTGGCCCCGAGGATTTACACCTTTAAAAAAGAATCCCTTTACTGCAGTTTTAGTTGGCTTCCAAAAGGGAGTGAAATTAAGTGCAAGTTTTCATCCTAACATCTCTTCCCCCAAAATACTAGTATTGGAAGCAGAAAATTTTACTTATAAAAGATTTTGGAGCCAAATAAATAGGTGGAAAATGCCATTCTGCTCAATTCATAATGTTAAATAAGATGCAAACGCATGAGAAAATTGTGACTATACAAAAATTATATGTGCACATAAACTAGGACTCAAAGAGAACAACAAAAATGCAGAGTTGCATTTTACTTTTCTGCCTCCAATTCTGAAATAAATTGCACTTCTTAAATTACTTTATATCTTGTCTTTAAGCTATTAGATATCTTTAGTGAGCAAAACCACAGAATTCCTATTTAACATTTTTATTAAAAAATTTCGACAAAAAGTAACTCTAGCATTTAGTAATACGTCATATTCAGAAGTGTGTGATATGAACTTGATATTTACCTGTGTCAATAAAAATAATACTATATGATTTGTTAACTCATGGGCAATAAAGCCAACAGTGAAAAGAGAAAAAGTTTAAAGCCAGAACTGAAAAAGGAAAAAGAGAAAAAATTGGGGGGCATAAATGTTCTATTTCAGTGTTGATGCATAACCTAGCTATTACGTGGGCATAAAAGACTCATGATATAAACTCTAGAAGTCTTAGTAAATAAAGGAGTATTTCTCTTTGATCCTTTTCCCTCCAAATGGGGTAAAGGCAGTAACAGCTGGGAATAGAGTATAAAATTGGGTTGAACTAAATTGGGTTTATATCCGTCTTTTACTATAGACCGGGAAGGTGAGGCTGAATTGAAGTGGTCTATGCAACCTCCCAAAGACATCCAGATACCTTAACACAGGCAACTCAAATTAAATGGCGTTTATCTTTCTGTGACAAAGATTATGACATTATCAGGGATTATATAACATGACTTCTGTTTTATTTCTATGAACTATACTAAACACAAACTCCTACATTCCATTTTAATAATGGAAAATAATAACTTGTGAAACAGTAAATGAATGTTCTTTCATTCTTGGTCTCACTTGAATTGTGGAAATAATGAGCCAGTATTAAAAAGAAGAAAAGCAAAGGAGGAGAGAAGACAAGAAACATTCACAAACACCAGGAGACGATCTATTGAATAAGAAGGACTTTTCAAAATTAACTCTGATAAATAATCCCTGTTCCCTTACCTTGAAGTCAAAGCAAAAGTAAAGTACTGACATCAAGGTTCAATGTGTGTAAGGACATGAGCTTTCAGTTAAAAAATTTAAGGTCAGACTCCTGGTGCTTCTGTTTATTTATATATAAAATGAGGATAATTAACAGAATTGATTTATTTATTTGTTGTAGCTATTATATTTAGCTATGACAAAACAACATTTGGTTTCACTGTTCCCATAATAAACAATTTATTATGACCATGGTTGTGGGGTAGATTCAGACCAAGAGCTGTAACTTTCTATCAAGAATCACAGGAAGGAAGGAGAGAAAGAAGAAAGGATACTATACATGACACAGAGGAAAACAAAGCAGGGAAAAGAGATGGGGTGCTGGGGTCATCATTCTTCTTCTCTGTTATGTCTGGGCTGTTTCCAGCATCAGTCTGTTTCTGTGTGCCTTCTGATTTTCAAGGATTTTGCACATTTTTTTCTAATGTTGTTATAAATACAATCTTATGAAAAAGTCCCCTATCATTTTTAGGGATTTTGCAAAATGAGGCAGAAGAACCTTGGTCTGCTAGATTCCTTTTCACTTGATAAGCAAATAATTTATATAAAAATGTAATAAATTATGAAGTCTTTTATTTTTGCCTTAGAAATACTTGATTTCAAGAACATTCCTAATGTAAGAATACTAAAGTGAAGTGGAGATCATTTTAAATGTTCAACTCTATCAAATAATATACAAATGTAAACTTTAAACCTTAATACATAAAACAGGGAAGCAAAGCAGCTACAATCATAAGATATAATTGGATCTACTTTAATATTGAAGCAAATGTCTACAATGCTTCAAAAAAAACCCTAATATAATCTAAGTGTATTTCCAGGTTGTTAACATCTAAAGGAAAATTTAAGTACATTAATAAGTTAATTACGTTTGTAGTTCATAACTAGGACTTACCAAGCTCTGCTAAATTGCCAAATGCAACAAGACACATTTCTGTAAGAGCTGCATTTTGGCAGTGGATGCCCAATAATTTCACTAAGGTAGGAATAACACCCATATTGATAAGCTGAGCTTGAAGGGAATCTGTAAAAACAAACAAACAAAAAAAAGTGTTTATGTACCAAATGGATATTAGTAAGAAGAAACCAGCTCTTATTCTTCTTATTGCAAACTACTACTATTTCAACTACAGTAAAGCAAGATTAAGTTCATTCATATAATTGTCTTGAAAATTTTTAAGACATTAGTTCAGAAGAGTTGAGTTTTGAATCTTTTCAGTCATTAAAAGAAATTTAGAAATGAAAATAATTCAAATAATACATCAAATCATTATTCTTTTAAAGAACAGGGTATTATATCTTTACAGAACAGACTTTAAATAAGATTAAATAATTAAACATTAGCATTGGGTTTTAAGTGAAAAGACAAAGTAACACTTGCATTATAGGAAATCAGAGTATATGAAAAGCATTAAGAAATAAAGCAAGTTTAATAGAGACCAAGAGAGAAGACAAAAATCTTAGAATCCCTTAAAAACAATTGCTTCACAATAAAGAATTTAAAGTATATAATACACAAAAATCATTCTTTGATTATTTGCAGCAGAATGTTCTTTGATGACTGCTAGAAAGGAAAGTAGTTTTCACAAGGAAATGAATGGGTTACTTAAAAATATTTTTCTTTTCAAAGTTTTAATAATAGTGACAATCATCTTAGTAAAGAAAGGAAAATTTGGCTTGAGAGATGAAAAGAATGAGGTCAATATGTCTTTATCCTCATTGTTTGCCTTCATTTTCTAAGAAACTACTTTAAAACCTGGTTTTAAATTTCATATGCCTTGAATTTCCACAACGGCTCTTCATGAACAATCAAATACCTGCAGCAAAGTTGAAGGTGAATAAACCAAAATGAAAACCAAAAGTACTGCCTCTCAGAATAAGCTAAGAAGAAAGACATGAACACTCACATGCCTATGCAAATACTATTACTGTTAATAACAGGTTCAGCCAAAGATATAGGAATGCTTTCGAAATTTTTTCTTTTTAAAAACTTATATGCCATTTCAAGCTAACAATTTTCTCCAAATTCTTTTAAGTTACTTATTGGGAATCTAAAGTTAAAAACCTGTTTCTTACAAAACACATTCTCCTCATAGCATGCATCCCTCGACAGTTTGCCTACTAACCTCTTCATCACTCTTTATAGTTCCTAACCTAGAGATATAGAGTTGGCTGGGTGATTATCAGAAAAGAACATAAAGGCAGGGTTGAGCTGTCTCACACACCAGGTGATTACTTGCCTGGTGGTCTCTGTAGTCAATTTTTCCTGCTATTAGACTGAAGAATGAGGAGATAGCCAACAGAGGCTATCGGCCCTGAAAACTGATGCTTGGGTAATTACAAACATAATCTGGTTTAGTTGTGGGGGCCCATCTATACTAGAAAGGGGCCTATTACCAAAACAAGATACAGTACAGGCCTGAGAAAAAGGGAAGTTTACATTTAGAGTTCAAATAGTATAAAAAATTCAACTTCTGCAATGTAATTGTGAATCTGTTCTAAAAGAAGATAGAAATAAAAGAATATAAAAAAAGAATATATTGAACTAAATGATTTGTTTTTATGCTTTTGATTTTTTTCTATACAATTCAGCAATTAATGCATGATTCATATATTTATAGGCAAATACTTACGTTATAGGGTATAGTATTATACCTATGTATTCTATTGGCAGAATCTTATATTATGTTATAGTAGTTATAGTGATCATGTACCAAGAAGCTTTCCAAGTTAGGAATTATTTTGATTACTTACCAGCAGATAGAGTTCCTTATTATTGGATCACCTTTGCAGATCCTTGTTCTTTGGCAGTATTTTTAACTTTGTTTATTTATTCATTTTGACTACCTCTTCAAATACTGCCGAGCTGTTGAATCATTAAATTTCAGGTACGTAAGCGTGAGCACTAGCGCATGCATTGAGTGTGAGTCAAAATCTACGATATGTCTGCATATATGTAAGCATCACACACCCCCTCAGTACTGTTGGTGCAAACTATAAAAACCCAACAGTCCAGGGACATCAGAGGAACAACAGATTTCATGAAGGAGATAGCTCAACAGGAGAATCCCACTTAGAAGATCTTCCTGTTCTCCTAACTTGGCATCCTACCACTTTCTCGGACCACTTGTACAATATTATGAATTTTGGTTCCAGGGAAAAGGGACACAAAGTTAAGAAATGTTGCAGAGTTTCATACAATCTGTGGCATAAAACTTGAAGCAGTAATATTCTAAATTGTGGTAGATCAGGAGAAAAAGTAGCATAGCCTAATGGCATGTGGTGTGAATCGGCATCATCTATGAAAATTACACTGCTTCGTGAAATGTGTCTTAAAGCTATCCAGGAGCCAAATTAATTGTGTACTCACATACAACACATATACCACACACAAGTAAAGAGAAATATATAGTCATCCATTGGACAGACTAATTTTGGACCACTTTGGTGCTTTCTTTTATATCCTCTTGTATGATGCTAACACACACAAGAAATTATAATCAAATAACTCTAATGTCTGTTCCTACCAATTGCAGAAAAGTCATTCTCCTTGGATATTAAAGGCCCAGAAGAGGAAAAAACCTTTACTCAAATAGGTTGATACAAATTTTCATTTCAAGAAAAGCAGGCATCCTAGAACATGGTTCTCAAAGTGGGGTCCCCAAAACCCTTTCAGAAGATCATAAAGTAAAAACTACTTTCATAAAAATACCAAGATTTTATTTGCCTTTTTCACTGTATTGACCTTTGCACTGATGGGGTAAAGACAATGGTGGGTAAAATTGCTGGGCTTTATTACGAACCCAGTCAGTGGCACCAAACTGTATCAGAAGTCATCATATTCTTCACTATCACGCAAAATAAATGTGATTCTTCTCAGCAATTTTCTTAACTTTGAAAAGTTATTTTTCATAAAAATATTATGTTAACATATAATGGGTTTTTTTTTTAAATGTAATACTAAATAATTTAAAAAATTGTCTCCATTTTAATTTCAATACAGTAAATATTGATAGAAAAAACCATATATATAGACAAACATTCTTCTGAGGTCTTCAGTAATATATAAGCATCCAAGAGTCCTGAGACTAAAAATTTAAGAACCACTGCCAAAGGATTACCTAATTTTTATAGGAGATGGGGAAAAAAACATGGAGAAGAGATTCTGAAATTCAGTGCTGTGCTTGGCAGATGTGATAACAGAAAAAAAAAGAAAAATTAAAAGCATGGTAGGAATCCTACATTTTGGTGCTCAGATATTTTGAGCAAAATTACAATTAATGAAGCATTTGAACATCTCATTTTACTTATTTGAGTAGAAACCCTCGTTAACCTACGAGAATATGCCATGATTTGGTCTGTTTGCCTATTTCAGTAACAATTTAGTATGTTATAATAAATAGGTTTTTTTTGGGGGGGTGGTTAAGTAGAGGTTTTGTTTGTGTAGAATAAATTAGTATTAATTCTTCTCGCTCGCTGGAAGCAAATAGATTAATAAGTTTAATCACTTTTTCTTCTTGCCTTAGAAAAGCTTATGAACGGACTTTAAAGGATAGTAGCTGACTCTTATGCTATATCATGAATGGTATCAGGAGTATGACTTATCAATCAAAAACTAACTGGAAGAAATTCCTAGAACAAGAAATAGTTCACATTCTCTAGATACATTTGAGAGAGTAAGAGAAACAATGCAAGACTGAGATTTTTTTGCATCCTTCAATGAATACCAGCAATTCCAAGGGAATGCTTATAAGCTCAACAAACACAATTCACAAAAATGCAACCCAGGCCTGTACACAGCAAACACTTATGTGTGAAAGACAGTCTTTAGACAGCACAATGTCATAAACGTCTGAAGACTTAACAACTGCTCCTGACACACATTACAGACAAATATTGACCAAAATACAGAATTACAAAAATTACATAATATCAAGATGACACAGGCCCTACATGATCTATGGGGAGGAAGAGGAAGAAAGGCACTGAGGGGGTGCAATACAGATGCATATACAAAGAGATATAAGGCAATCAACGCATGCGCTGGTGTGAACACTTACCTACCTACATTTGAATTTCAATGGTTCCAAGTTCTTCAGGTCACACTCATGGAAACTCCAAAGAATGGAGATCTGGAGAGAAGATCTCAAGTTGAAGAACCTTTTTCCCCCTGAGTTTTAAGTTTAATGTTTAAAAACATTGGCATAGATAGATTATAGGTCCAGAAAAGTATGCCAAGAATTCCAGTAAATTGAAGTTATGCTGATCAATTACTAAAAAGAATATGTTTCTTAAGAAAATTATAATGCATGTTTACCTTATTCCTAAGAAAAGGCCCTTATAGACAATGTTATAAATTTATTAAGCTTTTTGCCAAACAGGACTTGATGAAACTGTTTCAAAATAAGACACAGACAATTCAAAATACACAGTCTCTACATTAGTATGTATATTATTCATAGTATAAGAGTACAATATTCTATCTATTATAGGTTTGTATAAAAACTCTCTCTACAGTCAAATGAATTATATACAGTTTAAACAATAAAAACAAGCAAATATAAATCTTGATGAGAAATTCTAATAAAAATTGGGTAAAAACCATTTTGGCATAATAAAGACTGAAGAAAATTGCCTTGACTAATGGCACATCTATATTTCCAAAAAAGGATATAAAAATTAAAATTAGAAATGATGTAACTGTGAAGTAGAACTTGCAAGTTTAAGCAAGTTGTAGCTCAATTATAGTATTGAACTGTTTACTGACTTAAATACTGTTACCAAGAGCACGACTGGTGGTTAAAAACTATACGTACACATCTGCAGGTACAAGTAAGGACATCCTATTCAGTTATTTATTACTTAGTAACTTTTTGTTGATTGATCAGGAAAGCAGGGAACTTGTATTCCAAACCTAGTGTTGAGCATATAAAACTAAAAATATTCACGTGTTTAAAATTAACTTCAAATCAATTATTTTAAAACCCCTCTACACAAAACATGCATTAAACGTTCTGCACCCAGATTACCCCTATAATTTAAGGCCCAGCTTATACATTTCAATGACAAATAGAAATTTCAAAGGGAAAAAAAAGAATCAAGATTCATTAGTACTGAGAATATCGGAGGATTAAAACAATACATTTATATATTTCTTGCTTTCTACAAGTTAACAATGAAAAATGGAAAAGAGAATTTCAAAGTTTTTTTCTGGGTTCTGAAAATAAAAGAGTGTCTACAGAGCAAAATTTCCCTTTTGTAAAAGTTCTAAACATAAATGACAAAATTACATGAATGAGTATAACGTAAAACAAAAGCAACAACAAAAACCCCAAAGCAAAAATCACAAGAGGAAGGAAAAATGCTTTATCATTCATAGGAGGCCTACCGATTTACTGTTCTCAATCCGATGACAGCTGCAGTGATTATGTTTTAGTCTAGTAGACAATTTTTTCCCCTAGACTCACTCCAGGTTAAATTATTTCCTACAGATCAACTCTTGTTATAGTGGATACTGCAACAAGGGAAATTTCTACAGGTATGTCTACTCTTATTAAAGAAAACTCTGTATTTTCATCTCAGAAAGAAATTGGTCTTTTGAAGGTAAAAACTTGTTTCGTTTTGTTTTTAGAAGAGGACAGGACTACTGGCAGCTTAAGCAGCTCTAACTGGGAGAAACAAATCCAGTCTCTGCTCTCACATGGCATTGCTGAAAGGGCACACCTACAGTAAGTCTAAATTTAAGCCTAAATTTTTATATGGCAAATTAAGCTAAATGCCAGGTTAATTTACATCAAAACATGTATAGCTTACAAACAAATGGGTTTAAAAACACAAAAATTTTTTGTTTTACAAAAGGATTTACTGGCTTTAAAAATACAAACATTATTAGTTACTCTAGAACAGTACTATGATTAAGTAAGTTTTTACACTTTAAAACTACATGAAAGTTACTTGCAACATACCAACTGTGTTAAGAAGATACATCTACACAACCAAAAGATTTCTGATTTCTAGCCAATACCCATTTTTCAAAGTGTTTAATTTAAAATTTTTTCAGTAAATAAAATATAGGCAGTTTGGTGTTAACTGAATTTTACTTGCAGTTAGAAAACAGGATTACAAATTTTTATGCAAGTTAATTTATACACGATACTTTTCTGCCTTGAGTTTCTCTCTGAATGGATACTTTAAGTGGTCTAAATTAAAGATGCACCAATATTTGGCCAAAACCCATTATTCGTCTCTGGTTTTAGCCTCAGCTCCCAGAAGGCTTTACACCTGAATGCCTACTTCATTACCATTTCTGGCACCTACAAACTTGTGCATGGTCAATAATCACATGCTTGATACCATCATATTTCAACCAGTGCAGTAACATTAATAATAAAACAAGGCCTGCTCTTTCAGTTTCACTGTTACTTTGAAAATATTCATTTTCAAACACCGGTAAGCATTCTATGTACAGAGAAAAATACCCCTATGTGCTTTATATGTTGAAATTCCATCAGTCTGTTGAAATGTAAATGTATATTTACATTGCAATATTAAAATGTGGCAATAACTAATGATGGTGAAAACCATTCAAATGTAAGAATTAAATCAAGGCAGAAAAACAGAGGTTAGATTATTCTCGTTAGAATTTATAAAATAAATGTTAGAAGCCGTTTTAATTTTCAGTTATTTAACTCCATTCAAGCCATGAGTCTTTCAAAAAAAAGGCCAATTTGGGAATTCTTTAAATGTTGTGAAGATGAGTTAAAATCAGAAAGCCAACTCTGCCACCTCAACTTTTCACTATAAGGAAAATCTCAAAAACAATATTCAGTAACATCTATGATTACTCATCTTCAATCCCGACATAAACGCAAAGAAAGAAAGAAAAACATGTTAGAGAATGAGGAACCCAAACATACTGTTACCCTACTGTCCTCAGTTAAAACTGGGTATCTATTTAGTACCACAGTGCTAAACGCACTAGCATGATCACAGGAACAACCTAGAAAACTGACAATGCTGAGAAAGTGTTATTTCTGCAATATGAGGCCAAACTCTAAATCATTAACAAAAAAAAATACAACTATTTCATTTTTTTGTGATAAAATTTCAGATTCTTGCATTCAGAAGTTCATTCTATAATGGTCAAAGCTGAATATTAACGTCAATACTTGACCATGTGGAACTAAACCAAAATGTGCATTTGGTACATCGCTACTAAAAACCAAATTCTTAGCCTGTCCATTAAATAACAGCATTATTATAGTAACCGCTTAGGAGGATTATGATGAAAACCTAACCTAGATTAACCGGTCAATTAATAGGCAGACTTAGCAGGAGCCACAAGAACAACTAAGTGCTCTGCCCTTCAGTGAAGCAACTTGTTTAAACGACATCTGTAGCAGAACTTCACGAATGCAGCCTGCTTCAGCAAACTGACAGGGAAAATTCAGAAATCTTCTCACAAAGAGAATAACGGTTAGGAAAGAAAGAATTCCAACTTTTTTTTTTTAAAGCCTAAAATCTCAGTTGCAGAATAAAAGTTTTCAACACATGTTAACACCCCAGAGTACTTTAATTTAACAGACTTGGCTTCAAACCATGTGAACTTAAAAGTACATCCCTCATGCCTTTATAAACAGGGAAAAAAATGAACAGAAAATACACTGAAAATAATATATTGAAAAATTAATGCAATTAAGAAAAAAAGGAAAATCAATTGCAAGGAGAAAATTTTAAATTTTAAATGTTGTGTTTTTTTCCTTAGGCAAAAAGTTTGTAGTATTTAGAAAATATGTGGAATTAATTAGCTTGTACTGTAGTGAGGAAACTTTGGAAATAGTTCCTCACTCACACAAAGAAAGTCCTTTTCTAAACATCCAAGATCTAGAAAGTGTTCTTTCTTACTTGTAATAAAGTAATACCAAAACATAAGGAAAAACAAGTGCTCAGGCCAAATGACTTTTTTAATCAGGATTATTCCTTATTAATTTCTATTCTTCCTATTTTAGGTATAAGCAAAAATCAAGTAAGCCAAGTTACTGGACTGAGTTCACTAGGAAAATGAACAGTATGATTAGAATTGTGAAACTGTTGCTATTGGTTGAAATGAAAGCTGCAGCTAAAATTAATTACATATTAAGTGACCTTTAAATTAGAAGAGAGAAAATACTTTACAGGGCTATTTTAAACAACTGAATCTAAGTAGTACCAGTCTTAATACTTAAATTCAATTGTTATGCTCCAGTAACATACCCCATGAGTTGCATTTCCTAAATTGCACAGATGGCTCCCTTCGACCATCATTCAGTTATTCTAAGTTCACACAGCAGATAACAGTGAGAACTGTCATGAGGGCATCCCAGAGGGATTTCAGGGACAACAAAAAAACCAGAAATTAATCTTTCAATAACAGGCAGTTATTAAGATATTGGAGAAAAATTAACTCTATTTGTAAAAATCATATATATACATATATTATGTTTACACATATACATATATATCATATATGATACAGGTCACATGAAAAAGCCAGTCAAAGAATGTGTATATTATGTTACTCATTTTAGAAGAAACCTAATTTTTCCTTTTTTGATGGCATGTTTATTTCCTCTACTTTTTTCTCTTACGACATAGCTTATGTAAAATAAGTAACTTTAGTCTTTGCTTTAATGTTATCATAATTAATAATTTTCTTTAGAGTTGTAATAGACTTTTCCCTGTATTCTGCGTCTCTTCCATAGGTGTATTAAGAAAAAAAAATTAAACTCTCCATTACAGTTTTCCAAGAGATATTTATTGATTAATCAGGGTTACTCATAATATAATAAAAATGGTGACCACCAACAGACTCCTCAACCAAGTGTTAAATTATTCTGGTGCTTTGCTTTAGATTACTGGTTTGTTTCTATTCAGATTGCAATTAACTTTCAAGGATACATATGCAGCTTCACCAAGTTTGTGGAGCACCCTGGTACATTTTTAACCACAGATCCAGTACTGTTACCATCAGCATGTTTTCAATGCCACCTTCAGCTACTGGCGTGTATGTGAATAGGGAACATCAACTAATACAGTGGGCAAGAGTTATAATGCTTCTAACTTATACAATGAAGAAAATGCATTCCAGTAACAAACGTTCCTCCCAGTTGATTTGTTAATAAAAGAAATTTTAGACAGTACTTAGTATACAGAAAAGTCAATCAACAAACATTTTCCAAACTCCTATTATATGCTAAAATGGTGTTATACTTGAAAGAAGCTGGATAGCTGAACAAAATTTTCAGTCTTCACTGCGATGTTTTCGCATTGAGTAACCAAAGCTAGGAAAAAAGATATCCAAGAAACTAATGAGATAAAAATCTCATCTATGGAGCTCAAGAATAACTCCCTAACTATGAATAAGGCTTAAGTTATTAGCTCCAAGGGTAGAGTTAATTTTTCTGCTATGGTAACAAGGAGGCATTTATCCCTCAACTGTTCCACTCAGGAACCAGCAGAGGCCTGCGTACTGAAATTCAACAGTAAATACACATAAAAAGGGACCTTATTTATCTGTGCTAATAAAAAGTGCCTCCTGAGGTTCAAAAAGCTCCATTGTTTTTTGGTCTCAGTGACTCGTCTAGGCGGACAGGAACAATACCAAATGACTAGAAGTTAGCCAAGAAAACCTAATATTTAAGCTGGAAAGTCTTTAAACACATTTTTTAAAGAAAAGAGCAAGTAAATAACTGACACAACAACAAAGCAGCTTAATAATTACGCGAAACAAAAAAAGGATATAATTTAAGCTAAACAGTGTTATGGAGAAAAAGAATCACTTCCAACTATGATCCCCATGACAGACACATGTAAAAGGAAGTAGAGGGAAGAAGACAGCTACAAGTTCAGCATTTGTTTGTTTAAAATACTAAGGATAACCTCGCTTCTGTTTTATCTAATAAGTTTTGAAAACTGCATTCAAAGTGCAGCTTTAGAATAGTGGAACAAAAACACCGCTGCTCCAATAATGTTCTGAGAAAAGTTAATATTACCTTCCAAAGTATCTAAGTTACTTCTTGGGAATACTTGCACACCAGCAAAAAAAGGTAGCTTTCCAAAAGTAATAGATTATGCATTTAGACCATGCGCTCTGCATGTTGTGAAACATTACGTTCTCGGTACACTTCTCCACATACTGTGATATCCTATTACAGGGACTCAAGCACAGTCTTCTCTGGAGTAGAATTAGCGATGGTTTTGAAGACCAAGTGACCATTTCATACTCTTTTGCACAGGTTTTTGAACAAGAGCATCCTCAAAGAACAAACTAGTTTAGATGCATAACAAGACTAATTCTTTGATATCCAAAGCTGCTATAATAACTTCATGACTAGTTTCCTTCATTTATCTTTCTAAACCATTCTCCCACTAGCTCCTGGCCTGCTTTCTCAGGTGTCCAAGTCTAAACGAAGTTGAAGAGAAAGGAAGCAACATGAACAATTGGCCAATAATTTCTTAATGCAATTCAGATACATAACGTATATTATGGCCAAATTTCAATTATTTAAGAACTAGCTGTTCATTTTGTAGATTGCCCAGACTCTGTCATTTCTGTTACTCCTGTTCATATTTAGGACATTTCTCTTCAAAAATGATTCCACTAGAAGGCAAGAAAAATAGAGATAATTGACTCTATAAGGACTATTATTTGGTATTAGCTCGAGTTTAACAGCAAATCATTTGATGAATAAAAACTATTTTTTTATTATTATTATGGATAATTTTAATTCTGAGGTTTAAACGGGTGTCCCTTGGACAGGATGTGACCTGAGGACACATTCTATTTAGTTTGTACAGTGCTAAGAAAGCAAATGTAATCCAACATTTAAAAATCAGATGTTGGGGCCGGCCCTGTGGCCAGCTGGTTAAGTTTTCAAGCTCTGCTTTGGTGGCCCAGGGCTTGCTTGTTCAGATCCTGGGCGTGGCTTATCAAGCCATGCTGTGGCAGGATCCCACACAGAGGAACTAGAACGACCTACAACCAGGATATACAACTATACACTGGGGCTTTGGGGAGAAAAAAAAAAAGGAGGAAGACTGGCAACAGATATTAGCTCAGGGCCAATCTTCCTCACTAAAAAAAAAAAAATTAGATGTCACTTGAAAAGCTAGATTTTCAGGTTTTATCCACCTTCAAATGAAAGGATCTGGCAGTATTTGGCCAAATTCCCATATAGAAACAACTGGATAGAGGAGAGTGAAGTCATGAGTCACTTAACGACGGGGACATGTTCTAAGAAATGCATTGTTAGGCAATTTCGTCATTGTGCAAACATCATAGAGTAGATTAACACAAACCTAGATGGTATAGCCTCTTCAATTTGCTCTCTTCAATTTGCCACAGCCCCCACCATTTGCTATTGTCCCTAACACCATGGCCAAATGTCAACAGCCATTTGTCATCAATGTTTATCTTTTCTTCATTTAATTATTGAGAATATTTCTTTGCACCCATGACTACCAAAAGTGAAAAGATGAAAAGTATGCCTAAAGGGCCATGTGTTTCTAGAACACATGAACCTGAAAATAAAGAATACAATATTACATGTTCAATGCACAAATAAAATATGTCTCTGCCAATGACTACAAATTAAAATGCCATCATGGAACACACCACAGAAAGATCTTCTCTGTGTTCTAGGAACCTACCAGAGTTTGAATGTTTGATCCATGCAGTAATTCACGTAAGACGATAAATAAATGAATTTTTTGTGACATTTCATAGTATAGTGAAGGTTTCATATCACTGTATTTATGTTAATTTAATTAACAAACCACAGAAGCTATCTGAAAATTGCTGACATGTCATCTGTTGCTACGTTCTAAGAATGTTTTACAGAGAAAAGAAATTTCTGTTTACAAGTATTTCAGACATCTGCAATTGCTCTGAACTTTATTTTTCTAAGGCCCGATTTTATTAAAAGACTTTTTTTATTCTTACAAGTAATCTAGCATTTAGATAAAATCATTTTACTTATATAGACAGTGTTTACGTTTTAAAGCTACTCCTAGTATTAATGCAAATTAACATGAAGATATTTTAATATTGTTTATTTTTAAAATGTTCATAGCAAGAAATCTTGAACCATACCATTATGTTGTTTTTTATTTTTGGTATTAACATGGGCAACTCTTCAAAAACGAGTCCCACTTAGTAAATTAGACCATTTTATATTTTTGAAACGTAATTTAATGTTGGATAAATGTTGATTTTATATGCCACTTACGAATTCTTTGTCCATAATTTTTTTAAATATTTTTGGTTTGTACTATAGTAATGATGATTTTAATTTTTTCCCCCAGAGATAAAGCAAGTTTTCAATTTTGTTTACCATTCTCATTGCTATAGTTCATCAGCATGCCACAAAAGACAGTCAAGAGCTTCTCATTGGCGGGATCTGTTATACTGCACAGTGACCTTAAATGGTCAATTACAATCTGTGCACCACCTGCTTGGTCAACTGCACTTCTGCCCTCATCTGTAAAACAAAGAGTTACATTAAAAATAAAAGAAAAAATAAATGTAGCTTACAATTCCAAATACAAAACATAACAGTGTTATTCCTTATTTAGTGAGTAAGTAGAAACAGACGTAAGCAGGGCATTAAATGTCTTTTTAGAAAAACAAAACAAATAAACATGGAAATGGGGGTGGGATGGGAAAAAGAGACAATAACTTTTTAAGAGAACAAAGATTATTCTCATTGACATCATATAGGAGCTTTTTAAAAGAACTTCTCTGGGTTCTAGGAGTTTATGACTATGATATGAAAATTTCACCTCCTATTTCGCAAATGACAATTCTGCTTAAGAGAAAAAAATAGGAACTAAGTGATATTCCACTGGAATATTTTTGTTTGGTCAGCTTCGAAACCATTAAATATATCTTCCTATGAGTGGTTTTCAGTTAGCTATTATCAGGGAAGACTGTCTGCGGTACAGGATAATTCTAGGTCATACTATGTAATTCTCAAGTGTTAGTACTAGGATTTTTTTAATGGCATTTTCTATAGTGCATAAGCATGATCCCTTTTTTGTTTATTGGTAATTTGCGTTTCATTTTTCCTTATTCTTTCTATTCTAGAGCACACCAATATACTTCCACATTACAACCAGCAGTTAAACAACCGTCAAATACATTTTCTGTTACGTGTACATTGAGATTACATAGAACAGATGTCATTCAGCTGTTGGAACACATGAACAGCTTTAGAATACTTTCTAACTCTTAAACATAGGAATTGAAAGAGATGAAAGAAAGAAAATCCCTTTCTAAATCTGACTTCGTTATATAAAATATGATAGATTCTAGAACAGTATTGTCCAATAGGAATACGAGAGCCACAAAAGTGAGCCACATATGTAACTTAAATTTACGAGCAGCCACATTAAAAATGCAAAAAGAAACAGGTGAAAAATTAATTTTAGTAATCTATTTTATTCAATCTAACATATCTAAAATATGATCATCCCAACATGCAATCAATACACAAATTATTAATGAAATATTTTACATCCTCTTTTTTGTAATAAATCTTTGAAACCAGAGTGTATTTTACACTTACAATTACACGTCAGTTCAGACTAGCCACATTTCAACTACTCAATAGCCAGTCTGGCTGATGACTGCTATACTGGATAGTGTAGCTGCAGAAGCATAAAAGAAGGATCAATAAGAGAAATGACTCACAAAGGAATGATAGCTATGAAGTTAGTCAGTGAATGAAAGATTTTCATTTTTCTAAAGAACTGAAACTAAGGCCATATCTTTATCATTGTTGCTGCTATATAAGTTGTGTGTGTGTGTGAGAGAAAGAATATGAGAATGTGAATGAAAATCACTTGCTTGCTTTTCTTTCTGTTTTAACCATGATAATATAGTTTAGTTTTGCTTGTTTTTTGACATTTAAATGGAATCATGTTGTATTTATTCTTTTGTGCCTACCTTCTTACATTCAACATTAAGTTTGTGAAATTCACCCCCTGTTACATGCTTCCCTGCTGTGTAATATTCCTGGTATGAACACATCACAATTATTTGTCTATTCTTTTGCTGACTACTATTTGGGTTGTTCCTAGGTTTGGACTATTATTTACAATGCGTAGACAATCTTGTTGGTTCACAGAGTCTGCGTATCTTCCACTTTCTAGATAATGACAAACAGTTTCCCAAAGGCAGTGTACACTCTCTCCAGCAGTGTGTGAGAGTCCTTGTTGTTTCACCTCTTCACCACCACTCGGGGATTATCCAGTTTTTAAAGTTTAGGCAATCTGATGGGTGAGGCTGAACCTATTCCAGGAGCAGGTCTTTACTGACAGTCCACTTTTCTGTACACTCAATAAGGCAGTTAATTTAGTATCAAGAACATACAGCATGCACATGAGAAAAAAAAGCACCACAGTAGTTCCAGTTAAGGAGGGAGGGAGAGAAGGAGAGAGATAAATGGATATATAGATATTAGAATTTGAAAGAAAAAAGTGGAAGGAGAGCCAAGTAGCTACTACAAACTGGAAAGGTGCAATTCTGGAACTTTTTAATATTCATGCTTATAGAAAAGCCTTATAATAACATCAGCAAATACATTATTTTTATCATTTCTATCATAATCAGCTTCCCCAAAAGAAAATTTAGAAGGCTCAAATCTTTGAAAAGACTAAACAGGAAAAATGGAAGTCAGCATAGAATTGGAGGAAGAACTTTGGCATCCGAACTTGATTTAAACAATTTCAGCCCTGCTACTTCCCAGCTGTGTTAACTCAGACAATTAGCTACCTAAACTTTAGGAATTTCCATTTCATCAGTTATAAAATGAAGATAATAATTCCTCTATCTCCTGAGGGTAAGGCAAGAATTAACTGAGATAAATGGAAGCCCTGATGCAGTCAGTATCTGGAATGGAGTAAGAACTCAATTATCAGCTCCCTTTCTCTTTTCATTATAAATAAGTCATTTTTACTTCTTTTGACAACAAATAAAATGAAAGGAGGTCCCAGGAGAAAAGCTCATGATGTAAAAGAAACTCATAATCCGAAATAGCAAATTTTTTCTGAAATTAGTTTTCCAAATATTTATTTATATTTTTACAATGTAAAAGTCTATAATTTTATGCTACATTCTACTTTTGTGGTTTAAACATCACCTTTCTCATATTTCTTTTCAGAACTTCTCTGGATCACATACAAATTTAAAATGTTTTAAATGAATTATGCCTACATACATATTTGATATTAGTTTTTCTCCCACCATCTAATTATCTGTACAATAACAGGATCTTGGTTCCTTATGCATCCATCTGCTCATACTACTTACTTCCCACCAGAAGTAATAATCCTTTGTGACATCAGGAATGGTTACTATGGTGATGATGATGATGCAGCACCTCAGAAAATTATGAGTCCATCAGAGAAATAAAGAGCAGGAGGTAATCATACTAACAAGAAAATTTCATCTAAATTTTGTTAAAAATTAATAATGAGAAACATGAGAAAAGTATGCGTGGAGACACTGTTGAATAAATTATCTTTCGTGTTTTCAAAGAAGTTTTAGCAAATAAAAGGAATCCACTTTTAACATTCTAAAGTGTCATGGATTTGTGCACTGCCTCACTTTCTGTTTCTATAAAAGCATCCTGCACATAACGCCCTGCAGGTGTTAATTAATGATGCTGGCTGTGCACAGGCTGCACACACACTACAGTAAGTCCTGGAGTGCTTGGCATAATTAAAGATAGTACAGAGCGCAAAGCTACTGAGGCTTTTTAAGGTTACTGATGGCCAAATGAAAGCTAAGGCTCTGAGCAGCTAGATACAAATGATTTTTACTGTAAATGTACTTTAGAGATAATACTATAAGTGAATTAAGAAGATAAATTATAAACCATTTTTCTTTTTTGTTATATTTCAACGCAGACTTTGCTTAAAGAAATTATGATTCAATATCAGCATTCTGAAGAATGCTTGGGAAATGTGAATTCTAATTCAACATTCCCTCACTAAACACTAAAAAACGGTATATTGAAATACCTTTGCCATTCAGTTCAGCAAGATGATAGCACTGTCTTATTATCAATTGAAATCTATTTTTGAAGATTCATTTCTGAAAAGTTCTTTGGTATCCTTCCCCCCAAAATCTTTTTAGAGTATCTATGAACTTAACAAATATTAAGACCAATCTATTACACAATAGCTTCCCAAAATGCACCCTAAACAGAGAGAAGTCAATAGCCAAAATCTATTTCACATATAACTGGTTAAGGCATCGGACAATAACACAATTTTCATATCCATATCAAAACTCATGGAGAGTCACAAATCGATTCATTGAGACCTATTCTGAGAGTGAGAGATTTCTAAAACTCCTGAAGAATGTGCTTTAAATAGTATTTAGAAGCACCACAAAGAAGGAACTAATTACACAATCTTTAACTTTGTAAAATTATAGGCCTTATACACATGGACAAGCCCTTAAACTGTGCTGCATAATCTTTTCACACATCACTGTCACATTACCTACGGCAAACCCTCCAGAGTCACAACTTTCTAAAGTTCCTCCCTTTCCCAACTCCTGCATTCATAACAGAAACGAGGCTTCCAATTTCACCGAGAACACAGAAGACATCAGATACAATCTTCCTCACTTTTCTACCCTCTCCAGGTGCAGGATTATATGCATCTTTTCCCAATAACTTTCAGTGTCTCATACTGTAATTTAAGTTCAGTTGTAGCTAATTAAGAGTAAAGAAAAGAAAGGGAGACAATTTATTTGCAACAGAAGGTAAGACTTCGTTCTTCAAGATAAAAAAAACTGTAGACATGTCATAAGCTAAGGTCTCTTAGGAGCTGAATGGAAAGAACATTTAATGATGAAATCCTAAGACTAGTCTTGCTTGTCAGAATGGGAATTAGAATTTCTTTGTTATGAAAATTTTGAAATGTGAATAATTTCAATAAGGTAAGGAAAAAATTTTTAATATTAGAAAAATTGTAATATCACTGAAGTAATGACTTATCAAGTAACTGTAATAAGGTTTCTAAATTTGGGGTTTTGATAAGTTTGACCACAAGAAAGCCTCTGAACCTCTGTTGATGTCAGTTTCCTGATCTGGAAAAGGCAGAAGCAGGAGCAAAAGACTGCTCCTCTTCTTAGCTCGGACACTCTCTTACCCATTTCTATTTCTACTGTGCCCATGTTTTGAACACAGGAAGTACTTAATACATGCTGTGTGCAGTTGTTTTTAATGGGAAAGAAACCCAAAACCTCAAACCTTGCTGTTTTAGTTTTCCAATCATTAATCATTATAGTTCAGATACTTTTACTTTTCCCAAGTAGCTATTACTAGAAACTATAAAGACTTATGGCAAATAAATCAGAAATTCTTTTTTCAAGCTAAGCTGGAAAGATGAGTTCTGCATTTTTTTCTGCTGAGTTCTAAAAAATTATGCTGTCTAGAAATAATAATAGTTTTTGATGTGCTCTTTCTTAGTGAAAAGGAAAGTGATTCAGAATAGATACTTAAAGTCAAAACAATTATAACTTAAGTCCTTACCAGTATTAGTTTGCAAAAAGTGATAGAATTACAAAGGTGCCACAATAAAATTTACTTTAACCAAGTTACTCATGGTTTTTCCTTCAGACTCCACTGCTATGCCACTTCTTAACCTCTAAGAACAAATACTTTGTTATGATAAAATTTGAACATGTATAATGTATTCTGAGAAAGGATTTCAAAACAATAGACAACATAAATTAGCCTCATTTTAAATGTAAGGACACAAATACTACTCTGAGTCTTTTTAGTCAATACCACACTGATAACTGAGACTAGACTCCTAGATACTTCAAAGAGCCAATTAGTTCTCAGGCTATGCCAGCCACATGTTATGAAATTCAGATGTCTTAGTTAAATGAAAAATATTACTGAAAATCCTCAAACTATGCCATCGCTGAGTTAAGGAAATGATTCAATTACTTAATTTTACCAGAATTCTGTGTAAAGAATGTTCCAGATAAGCAGCAAATGGGATGAATTTGTAAATATTTTCATTAAAATGTTACTTTAAAAAAAGCTGGTTGTGGGGCTGGCCCCGTGGCCGAGTGGTTAAGTTTGTGCGCTCCGCTGCAGGCGGCCCAGTGTTTCGTTGGTTCGAATCCTGGGCGCGGACATGGCACGGCTCATCAGACCACGCTGAGGCAGCATCCCACATGCCACAACTAGAAAGACCCACAACGAAGAATATACAACTATGTACCGGGGGGCTTTGGGGAGCAAAAGGAAAAATAAAATCTTAAAAAAGAAAAAAAAAAAAAAAAAGCTGGTTCCTATCTTTAAATTTAACTGAACTGAAAGGAATCAAATATCAAAATTCTTCCTAAAAAGTTAAAACACAAACTCATGACGGAGATTTACTGATGAATATATTCTTAGCCTGTCTTTCAGATTCAGTAATTTAACATCTTTATCTGTATGAGATAATGTTACTGATGTAGGAGTATGATTTTGAGACACAGACGTTATTCTTGCTTATTATGATTCGAGCTGTGTCCCCCTCAAAATATATGTCCTAGTACCTCAGAATGTGGCTTTATTTAGAAAAAGGTTCATTGCAGATGTGATTAGTTAAGATAAGGTCATGCTTAGTAGGGTGGGTCTTTACTCCAATACGACTGGTAACCTTATAAGAGGAGAGCGATGCAGAAAGGAGAATGCTCTGTGAAGATATAAAAACAAAAAGGGAGAAGACAGCCACATGAAGACAGAGGCAGAGACTAGAATTTTCTGCCACAAGCCAAGGAATTCCTGAGGCCACTAGAAGCTAGGAAGAGGCAAAAAAGGCCTCCTTGCCCACAGGTTCCAGAGGGAGCAGGGCCCTGCTGACACCTTAATTTTGGATTTACAGCCTGCACAACCATAAAATAGTAAGTTTCTGTTGTTTTAAGCTATCCAGTTTGTAGTACTTTGTTACAGCATCCGTGGGCAACTAATATATTCTTCCACATAAACAACATGAAATATCCTAGCTTCATTTTTTTAAGTGAGTATTTGACATTTAACTAAGCCTTTACTATATATTCAGATTTGATATATCTCACAGAAATTATGGTTTTCAGATCACTAAGAATAATATATATCAGTTTAATTAATATAAGAATTGTTTAATCAATAGGCAATATACATGTAGCAAACTATGATATGGGCACAAACAGTGGAAAAATACAGTCTTTTTCCTCATTAGTTAATCTACTGTCCTTGAATTTTTTCTATTTAGCAACAAAATGTTTAGAAATGGGTTTTTGTTCCACAAACTAAAAATAATAGTGATTGATGCTCTGCATGGTGCTTGCCAACTACAGTCTACTGTTAGGAGAGGAGTAAGAGTATGGAGAGAATCCCTTTGTGGTACCGGCTTGCATGAATGGCTAAAAGCTGAAGAGAAAGAAGGAACACTAAAATAAGTCCTCCAGCATCCCTACTCTAGGCACAAGGTAAGAAAAGCCCACTATTAAAAAAATTTCAACCCTACAGCACTGAAGTAAAGTTAGCAACAGCAAAACATGAACCCAGCTCAACTTCTGACTAGACTTCTTGGACTTCTACCGCTTACTAACCACCTGAAATAAAAGGAAGTGCGCTTATTTCCAAGGATTAAATACTCAATCTATCTTGAGATATTAATCTCAATCTCTACTATTTTTCTACAATGTTCACCATTCAATAAAAAAAATTAAGAGATGCATTAAAAAGGAAGAAAAAATAACCCACTGTCAAAAGATAAATCAAACATCAGAACAAGACTGAGTTAACCCAGATGTTAGAAGTATCAGATGAGACTTTAAAATAACTATGATTAATATATTAAAGGACCTACTGGAAAAGATGAATAATATTCATGAAGAGATATGGAATTTTGCAGAGAAATGGGAACCATAAAGAGTTAAATGGAGATGCTAGAAATGAAAAACACAATATCAAAGATGAAAAATTATTTTAAGAGGCTGAACAGTAGAATCAAGAAAACGAAGAAGACTCAGTGAACTTTTAGATCAAATGACTATAAAAACTAAAACATAAAGAGACAAAAGAGTAGGGGAAAACCCAGAGCACTTAAGAGCTAAGAGAAAATAGCAAATGGTCTAACGTAAGTGTAATTGAAATTCCAGAAGAAGAAGAGATAGACAACAGGGTAGAAGAAATATTAAGAGTTAACGGCTGAGAATTTTCCAAAAGTAATAAAAGACATCATGCTACACATCTATGAAGTTTAGGGAACCCCAAGAAAAGCAAACAAAAAAAAAATACAACCAAACAGCCAAACTTCTAAAACTTTAAAGAAAAGGAGAATCTCTTGAAGGCAGCCAGAGGAAAAAAAGAAACATTTATACTTAGAATAGCAAAAATAAGAAATAGAGCAGACTTTTTGTCCAAAACAATGCAAGCTAGAAGGCAATGGAATAACATCTTTAAAGTACTGAAAGAAAAAACTGTCAACCCAGAATTCTATTACCCAGTGAAAATATCTTTCAATAGTTAAAGTGAAGTAAAGGATTTTTCAAACAAATAAAAGCCAAGAGAACCCACGGACAGCAAATCTGTTATACAAAAAATGTTAACAAAAGTTTTTCAGGCAGAAGGTGTGTAATACCAGACAAAAATTTGGATCTACCCAAAGAAATAAAGAACGCTGAAAATGATAAAAATGAAAGTAAATATAAAAAACAGTTTTCCTCCTACTTTTAAAGATAATTGACTGTCTAACCTAAGAATAATATATTTTGTAGCTTCTAACATACGTAAAGACAAAATATTTGGCAATAATAGCACAAAGAATGGGAAGGAGGAATTGGAAGTATACAGTTGTAAGGTTATTAAACTATATATGATGTGATATAATATTTGAAGGTAAACTGTGATAAGTTAAAGATATATACTGCAAACCACAGGGCAATCCCCTAAAAAATTAAAAAGAGGTATAACTAGTAAGCCAATAATGGGGGAAAAAAGTGGGAGAAATAAAAATCACCCAATTTATCCAAAAGAAGGTAGAACGAGACAGAAACAGGAAAAAAGAATAGTTTGGACAATCAGAAAACAACTAGGAAGATGGCAGATTTCAAGCCAACCATATAAAAGTCACGTTAAATACATATGGTCTAAAACTCTCACTTAAAATGAAGAGATGGTCAGATTAGACAAAAAAGTAGGACTCAAACATGCTATCTAAAATAACTCACTTTAACTACAAGGATATTCAAGTTAAAATAAAAGAATGGTAAAAGATCTATCACACAAATACCAAACAAAGGAAAATTTGTGTGTCTATATTGTCAGACATAGTAGATGAGAGAACAAGCAATATTACCAGGGATAAAGCAGGACATTAAATGACCTTAAGAAGATATAACAATCCTAAATGTGTAAGCACCCATCAACAGACCTTCACAATTTATGAAATAAAAGCTGACAGAACTAGGAAGATTGACACATTCAATCACAGAATAGGTGATTATTAAATGTTAACTTAGCCTTTGCGTCAGGCACAGTGGACATAAACAGGAATATAAGAAGGCCTTGCTTTCACAGAGTTTCTATTCCAGTGAGGAAGACAGAGCAGCAAACAGAACAACAGCTTTAACACAGTTTTTTACAGGGTGTTATGCAAGCACAGAGAAGAGAACAGATACTTCTTCTGGAGGAACAGACAGAAGAAAGAGAAGAAAGGAGGTTTATATGAAACTTCACAGAAATTAAATTTTCATGGTAAATATAAGTATATTCACTAAGATCTATAAATTATGAATCTATAACAACAGGTAGATATATACAGTAAAAGTATTTTCGCTAGCTCACCTGTAATCCAAGTTACACCCTATTTAACAGGAGTAATATTTCCTTAAAGTACTGATTAATGACATGCACTGCATAATCAATTTAATCAAGGTATTTCAAGACCTGTGACCAAATTAGAATTCATTCTCCTACCTTTGTTTATCAAAACTTTTTGGGGGTACCTATGACGTTTCATATACTGAGCGAGATTTTGGGAATAAAAAGATTAATTCACAGTTAAGAAGAGAAAAGTATGAAGGAAAAAATTTAACCAGTAAATAAAATTAAGTTTTCAGGGTACAATGGAAGCATAAATAAAAAATTAGTTTCACCTAGAGGAGTCAGAAAAAGATTAATGGTCATGTTTTGCAGATGCCTTTCAAGCTCTTACTGGCATTTATTACGTGTATAAAAAGAAAAAAAAAAGTGTGTCCTTTTTTGTTTAGATTCTGATTGGATTCCCTTCCTTACTAATTCTACTGAGAAAAAATTTATGGATAATAAGCTACATAGATTTAAAATGTATAACTGATGAGTTTTGACAGTTCTGTATACCCTAAAAATCACCAACACAATCAACACACCAAACATTTCATCACGATCAAAAGATTCCTCTTGTCCCTTTGCAGGCCATCTCTCCTTCCACCTCTGGCTCCAGACAACCACTGTTTTCTGTCACTATAGACTAGTTTTCACTTTATATACATGGATTCATAGAGTGCATATTCTTTTAGGTCTAACTGCTTTAACTCAACCTAATAATTTTAAGATTCATCCACAGTGTTAGATATGTAAGTTATTTATTCTTCTCTATTGCTGAAGAGTACTACATGGTATGGATGCATCATTATTTTTTTTAATATATTCATCTATATTGACAGACATTTGGATTGTTTCTAGTTTGGGGCTATTGTGAATACAGCTGCATTTAATGTTGATGTACAAGTCTTTGGGCAAATATCTAGGAATGGAATAGCTGGATGTTATAGTAGGCATATGTTTGTGAGTGGTACTTAGAGCAGGTGTCCATTTATGAGAAGTTGTTGAGCACGACTACACCTAAAAGAAAAATTTGATGTCAACAACAAGTTATATTTAAGAAGTTCTCAAATGCTATAAAAACGGGAAATTCTCAAAAGGACAATGTATTTTAAGCATATAAGAGGTACTTAAATAAATGCATATCAAATTGAAATGAAACCTTAACTGCTTCATAACTAGGCAAGCACAGTGCTTTTCCCTGCCCCAAATCAATTCAGCCATTACAGAAAATCATCAGCCCCAATCTATGAAACTAATTTTTTTTTTAAAGATTTTATTTTTTTCCTTTTTCTCCCCAAAGCCCCCCGGTACATAGCTGTATATTCTTTGTTGTGGGTCCTTCTAGTTGTGGCATATGGGACGCCGCCTCAGCGTGGCTTAACGAGCAGTGCCATGTCTGCACCCAGGATTCGAACCAACGAAACACTGGGCCGCCTGCAGCAGAGTGCGTGAACTCAACCACTCGGCCACGGGGCCAGCCCCTATCTATGAAACTAATTTTAATGTATAACTTTTCTAATTAATTTTATAATAAATAATCAAATCACAAAATGAGAAAAAAATTCAGGGCTAAAAGAAATAAAATTCTAGAAATGACTATTAAGGAATTATGTTGTAGCAGTTCAGAACTGTGAGAGGAAAAAGGCAACTAGAGCTTCACGTAAGATGATGTAATTGATCCCACTCTGGGAAATCATTAAATAGTTCCACCTGGGGGCTTGTTTGTCAGTCAATAAATTTTAACATCAAATTATTTTTTTAAAAATTGCCCATGATTTTCATTCGGTTATGACTTCCTGAAATATATACCAATCTGAAAGAAATAATTTGGCCTATTTCCATTTCTTTCTTTTCTTTATTAAAGTACCACATAATATTGATATGATCAACAGAGATTAGGTGATACAAATATCATATATTAAATACTTAACTGACCCATACTATATTATGTGGAAGAGAGAGAGGGAAAAAACCTAACCATCACCTGGTGTTCACTCAAATGACAAGCTGTCCAAAGGAAAGAACCTGGTTCTGCTCTTTATCTTCTTCTCACTGCTTATTTTAAGGTTTTTCAGGTCACTGAAGAACTTGTTTTGCTGCTTATTTGACACATTACTATGGTCTTGCTGCTTTAAATCCCAATTTATTTCGTTTAAATCACAGTATGAGAAAAATTTTAAGTTAGAGAGCTACTAAATAGAAAAGCTCACTTTGCTATGCAAATAAATTAGAAAAACTTAAAAGGGTATATCGATCAGTAAAAGTTAAAAAAATTGAATTTAAAATATTTATTAAAAATATGTAAGGTGTATAAATTTCTTTCTATCATTCTTTATTCCAAGAAAGAAAGAATTTATTCAAGAAAATTAGTAAAGGACAGTATACCTTTTAATTTTTATTATCTATACATCTTGTGTGCAGAGGAAACAATACAGAGCAACAGACATCTGTTTGAAAACTTGAAGGGCAAACGTACGTTATCTAGCTGGTTTATTGAGAATAAAGCTCTCAGATTTTTAGCTGGATTTTCTTAGTTTTACTGATAATCCTGATAAAATCAAAATGTCCTTCATTTCCCAATGAATAAAAAGAGGAGTCAGTATTTCATACACTCCTCTACATACAGAAAGTGACAAGAATAAAGGATCAAACATGGTGAAGCACGTTTATACACACACTTTTTTACATAAAGTTTTCAAATTTGGAAAAATTTAAAAAGCTTTTCCTTCATCACTCCATCTTTTTTCAGTTAAGTGAAGTTTATTTTTGTGATTCATAACAGATTAAACAAAACGTTCGTTTAGGATTAGCTTTTGGTAAAATTCTTAGAACATATTCCTCCATCTGCAATTCTAAGAGCTGAACTATTACTACTGTAGCATGAAAGTATTTAATAAAGTATTTATGTATTTATGAACATGATAACTTCCTCAAATATAGTACTTACAGAGACAATGAACTACAGACAAAGACTTTAGTTCAACACGATCACCAATTCAGCTGCTGATCCTGAAAAGTCACTTGAACTCTCAGCCCTTAGTTTCCTTGTGTGTAAAATTTGGAAGGGGTGGATTAGACGACTTCTAAAAGTCCCTTCATTTAAGAGATTTTATTAATTCTAGGTGGCTTTATTCCCTTCAGTTTTCCAATTTCTCATGGTTCCTTTAATCTACATATACTATCCAAGTAACATCTGAGCATTCTGCTAAATGCGAAAGATTATTTAAACTTTTTGAATGTTTCTCCCAAAAATGTATAATATAAAAACACAGAAATTGCCCACCTGTCATTTCCTCTTGCATATCTCTATTAAGAATCTCAGACTTATTACTGTCCTCAAGAAAACAAAGTAAAACAAAACAAGCAGCAATAACAACAAAACTCAGAAAAACATTAAAAAACAACCTCTGTTCTTTTCTATTCTGTAAACTGCCCTATCCACTATCCAGTTGCTCAGGCCCCAAACCTAGGAGTCACTCTTGCTTTCTCCCTTACCCTCAATCCCAATCCACCCACCACTCTAAATACTGAATTCTTCTGATGCCCTCCATCCTCACTACTATAATCCTACTCCATGTCACCATTATTTCTTGCCTGGACCACTCCAAAGTCTTATAGTTGGTCCCCAAGCTTCCATTCTTAACTTTTAACTTCAATTCTTCTCAATCCACTCTCCATGCAGCTCCAAGAGCGATGTTTTTAAATCCAAATCAGATCCCTTTTGATAACCTCTCATTACTCTAGGAGGATCCACAAGGCTCTCTATGATCTAGGTCTTGTTTACTTCTTCCACTTTATTGGACACTTTCCCCATTCACTGCATCTCATATACCTTGGTCTCTTTTCTCTTCTTTGAACACACCAAGTTCTTTTCTCACTCAGGACTTTGCAATTGCTACACTTCTATAAGGAATATTTCCCCCCTTCTCTTTAAATAGCTAGTTCATTCTCATTTTTCAGACCTCAGCTCAAATAACATCCTCAGAGAGAACTTTCTTCACCTTTAGATACTCTCTATTGTATCGCCTTGTTTATTTCCTTGACATCAATGATCACAATCTGTAAATATCTTATTTTTGTAGAATTGAGTTGTTTATTATCTATCTCTTGTGAAAGCCCCACAAGGATAGGGATTTCTCACTCTTATTTTCTCCTATGATCCCCAACACCTGGCCTAGTGACCTGAACTCAGTGGGCTCAATCAATACTTGTTGATTAAAATATTTGGTGCATATACATACACACAAGAATACAAAGGCACAGAGTGAGAATTTCCTGGGATTTACTCACCATCACTACTGAAAAAAAGCCACTCAGATCCTAAGACCCATGGTGTAGGTACTCAAACTTTTTATAGGCAGGAACATAAACAGATATCTTCAATGACATAAAGTCATGTTTCTAATTCTAATCTCACTTAGTAGAGATAAATTTTTTCCTATGTCATAAGGAGGCTGATTAAAAGAAAGATTCAACAGGTTAAATCTTGGTTTATTGTTTCACTATCATGGCATTTCTCTTTTGATGTGCAATCTTCAGCATCATAATACTGGATTTAAACTAAACATTTTGCAAATGAAAAAAAGATTGCTCTCCAAAATAGAAATTCTAGCCTTTGAATCTACATGGTATAAATGTATTTTCCTAATAAATAAATTTCATAAGTATAATCATTACTGTATGTGAGCTATATCCTCAAAGGTAGGGGGAGAAGGATTATTGTTGGTGTTAAAAAGAGGGTCTTCATACTACAAAAAGCTGGTAGCCTGCAAAAACTATAATCTTATTTCTGTTGTGGGTGCGTGAAAAAAAAGTTGGTAGCAAGGACCTAATTCATAAGAATAGTATCATATTTCTTAAGTCAGACATATTGGCTATTCTGATGTGCATGATTATAAAAGATTTTTTGTATTCTTCTTAAATACACTGCCTTTTAATTTTTCCAAGTGCTATTTTATTTTCCTGGAGCAGGGTAATGGTAAATAGACATACTACTTTTCAAGATAAAGTCAAAAGATACTTATGAACTCTACTAAGGAAAAAAATTAAATTCTGATACTTACATTTCCGCCTATAATTTTGCCAAAGTGGTGAATTCCTATTATGTAACTTAGTTATATTCAAATATGTTTTAAGCATTCAAATGAAAAATTTGAACCCATCAACATCTTTTCTGAGTTCAAAAACCATCTTATTCATGATTCAGGTGCAGGTAAAATGCATGAAAGACTAGACATAAAAGCAAAAGCTATAAATATTACGTCGGTGAAATTACAAAAACGAGTCATGAAGAAAAAATCACCATGACCGTTAAGTACTCATATACCAAAAAAAGAGGCATAAAGCTTGCAATTTTGTGGCACAGTATTATATTCAGGTTTAAATTTTGCCTTTATACAGGAAAATTTCAAGTATATTTATATATTTACGGTTATAATGCTGGATCAGGAGAGGAAAGCACTAGATTCACAGGTGCAGTTTAAAATTAGGTCATAGCATGGCGTTTGATGGACATAGTTTTGGTGCGTCTGCTAATATTAGTATTAATTTCTATAGTCCAAGAGATTGCTCATATCAGTCAAAATTGTTTGACGATTCTACTTTTTTCAAAAAGTTCTTATAGAATAATAAAGCATGCATAAATCACCACACATTTGCTACAGAATCACTGAAGTTACTTTCTATATTTTAATATTTCTATATTAACATTTTATTAGCAAAAGATTGAGTATCTGTAGTATACAAATTATAAAGTAATTTATTACATTTTATTATTTCCATAAAATTACCTTAAGTGACTTCTGAACAGCATTCAGGTAACAATGTAAATAATTTATTGCTCCAATTTATTAGTCCAATTGCTGAAGATCAAAATTAAATTTTATTCCAGTTATTTTAAATATAAGAGATGGTTTTGTATCAAAGTATTTCATACTTTAATGAAATTATGCTAGATATATATACAGACATGTGTGTCTATATATGTATATATATGTGGGTATATGTATGCATACATATACATAGTTAATGAAATTATGCTAGATATATATACAGACATGTGTGTCTATATATGTATATATATGTGGGTATATGTATGCATACACATACATAGTTATAATGTAGAATTTAACTTGAACTAACAGCACAGTTTCTCAAAAGGTACAAACGTTAATTCCACTTAGCAAGAAGCATGGGAATTATTCACCTTTAAATAGTATTTATCTTTTGTATTCCCTCCCAGCCAGAGGAAATACCCTCAACTTGTAGCAGGGACAACTTTGATTAAAAACAGAGAAACTTCTCAGTACTTCAGCTTGCTTATAAAGAAGAAAAATAGAAAAATAAGAACAAAACATAAGAAGAACAGAGGATAATATGTAATGACAGAGTTTCAATAAGGAGACTAGAAATGGTATGTTTAACGTGTTCAAACTCTGACTTCATCTTTAACAGGTGAAATTAGGGTAGTAAAAGTAAGAGGGGAAAAAAAGATTTAAACACAAATACCAAAAAACCCCCGCAAAACTTATTTTTGCAGAGGTTTATAATTAGACTTTCCCTACACTATCTAAGACTTGTTAATCAGGAGAGGAAAATTCCAAAGGCCCTTCAGGCTTGACGCAGAGACTAGGAGGGAACCTGATATTCCAAGGGACAAAAAATATTAATCTGGCAGGGCTGGTCCTGTGGCGTAGCGGTTAAGTTTGCGCGCTCCGCTTTGGTGGCCCAGAGTTCGCCGGTTTGGATCCCTGGTGCAGACTTATGCACCACTTATCAAGTCACACTGTGGCAGGCCTCCCATATATAAAGTAGAGGAACACGTGCACGGATGTTAGCTCAAGGTTAATCTTCTTCCAAGAAAAAGAAAGAAATTAATTTGGCAACCACATATGACTTCTTGAAGTCAAGAAAAATCGCCTAATATTTCTGCCATGTGCAATCCTCCCTCACGTTACCTCCACTTTCATATCTATAAAACTGGTAACAACTATTTGAAAACTATTATTCTGTCTCTTTAACAAGGCATTGGCTTTTTCATAACATAGTACTTGGAATTAATCAAGCATTGCAAAAAAGCAGCTATATAATGTGTTCTTTGTCCTACAATTTTTATTAAGGTAAAAATTTTATAGAATCTTAGATTTTTAAATGCCATTTTAATAAACAAGAGGGATTTGAATGTGATACCAAGTACAGAAATGGAAAGATCACAGTTCCTCAAAGTATAAACTATCTGAAGGGCTAGTTAAGAATTTAACATTGCTTAAACATGGTGCCGTACTTTGCAAGAACCAAACAAATTGATAACAAAAGATCCTATCTTACTTCATATTTTAACATCATTCTCTCTGCTCCAGTCTGTATTTACCGTATCACACCTGGCCTACTGTAATGGCTTCCTGATATCTCTGCCTCACCTCTCTTCCATTCCAACCCAAACTATATGCTTCCACGAAACTGAAAATATCAATTTCAAGTTATTTTCAGTGGCTCTTTCCTGTCCATACATCAAAGAGCAACATAACTCCTTAGCCTACACACATTTTAAGTGCATGATACACATTAACAAATTAATGCAAAATCAAGATTTCTAACCACAGTAAACCTCCACTACCACTTGGCTATTTAAAAAATTAGATCTTCATGACTGTTTATAACATACCCCACAGTCCCAATTCTGAACTCTTCCCCAACACCACAAGTTTCCCACCATCACCTTGCCAGTGACTTTTATTAACAGACTCACTTTACTGGGAAGACAGAGGCCATGCTAGAAACACTCTTTTGACTGCCCTCTTTACTACCTTTAAGGTAGTGTTTTTTATATGTTCACCTAGCTTCTGTCATTTTTCTTTAAGGCAGAAATGTCCTTTCTCGTTCTAATACCAACCCTGTTTACCTGCGTTCGTGATTTCAGTTCTTCTTTTTTCACCTGTAATCTTTCTCTATCAATTATCTCCTCTAGGAGATTTACTCTCCTGGTCCATAGGGTCCGAGCCCAACAAATCCGTTCCTGTCAGCACTCCTCTATATCACTCTCATAATGTGGTCCCCTTCCCTCAAACTACTACTGTCTCTTCTTTTCTCATTAAACTTCCAGAAAGTTCACACTCTCCTGTTCATTTCCTCATGACTCACCACAGCCCTTGAAATTTGACTTCTCTCTCCACAAGACTCAAATTAAAGATGTTTTTTAAAACATGAGCGTCTGTTGATCAAATCTTCCCAATTCAGCATTTCTTTTTTTGGCAGTACTTGACACTGTACCACCCAACTCTTTAGAATCCATGACAATAAACTTGTTTTCTTTGAATCTTTCAGTGCTTCTTCACAAGCTCCTTCATTTCTTCTATACCCTAAATGTAGCTGTTCTCTTTTAAACATTTCTTCTATTCCCATGGGTCAACCATCACTTTTAGGTCCATGAATTCCAAGTCTCTGTCACCTGAATGTGACAATAGCACTTCAAGTTCAACAGGGCTCCAAACATATCCACCTGGTGGAGATCTCACTATTTCTGTTGTTGTTGTTATTCAGATTCAAATTTTGGATTCATGGACTCCTCCCTCTTAGCTATCTTCTTGGATTCTCTCTCTCTCTCTTTCTCTCTCACATACTCTCTCTCTCTCTCTCTCCTCTTACTTCCCATTCTTCCTTTCATTTGTCTTTCAAATTTGAAAAGAAACAATACCCTTCTAACTGGTTATTCTTCATCTGGTCCACTGTCCAACGGTTTGTAAGTAGGAATGTGCACCAGAATCAGTTAGGGAGCTTTTGCAGAATAGACATGATAGGCTGGATTCTAGCCTCAGAGACTAATATAACAGTTCCAGGTGTGGCCAAGACAATGTATTTTGAAAACATTCCCTAAGTGTTTCAGATGCATACTTCTTGTTAAGAATGACTGCCTATCTTAGAATGTACACTTCTTTCAAATTCATTTTTTCTATGGTATAAATTTGAATTCAACTTTTTTCCTCAAATACCTTCAATGGCTCCCCACTGTACAAGCCATTCTCCAATCTGTGTTCCAGACATATCTCTTGACTATATTATCTACCTTTTAAAACGCTTTTCTGGGCTCCTGAAAAATCTTTAACCCTTTCTCCACAGGTCCAAATCCTATGCAGATTTTTAATGCTTTCTTCCACAGAAACACCACTAGAAGAGCTCAAACACAAATGAGCTCCCTCCTAGCATTATATTGTGTATCTTCTTCACACAGCATTTATCGCATAGTGTCTTGTTTTTTTACTTATTGATATACGTATTGATATTGATATGCATTACCTTCAATGCACTATAACTTCTTTAAATATATGAGACATACTTAGACAATCAAACAGAAGTGATTATCAGCAAAACCATTTGCCCCCTCACATTAATTGCTTTGGTTTTCTAGAACAAAGGTAAACTATAAACTGCTTATAGGCTGATCCTGACTGATGAGAAATCGCACCTGAAGTAGAGGCTTGTGGCCCAACATAGAAATTCTCCTGAGACTAGGAATGCTAATGTTTAACCTATCATTATGGGTTGTGCAGAAGACAGAAGCTAGTAAGTTAAGGCCTGCTGATTATGTGTTCTGATTAAGGTCTCAAAAGTACAAATTCTCTCTCCCTAAATCTTATTTTGAGGCTGACAGCTTTTTGATTTTTTTTTCCTGCAAGCCAAATTTGGAGGGAGAAAAAATTAGCAATTTTGTCTTCTGCTTTAATTGCACAAATCCAGTAAAAAAATTATTGTTGTAGGTCACACTTTAAAATTTTATATGGATGTGTATATATGTGTAAGTATGTATTTATATTATACCTATTTTTTCTCCCTAACCCCTCAAGTAGGACTCAAAGAAACAAAGTCATTTCCCATAAAAGAGAGAATAGTATGCTTCTTGGATCTGTGGAGGAGTTTTTTAAACTTTTTATTTTGAAATAATTAGAGGCTCACAGGAAGTTGCAAAAATAAATAAATAAATAAATAAGTACAGAAAGGTCCCATGTACCCTTCATCCAGCTTGCTTCAATTTATGTAACTGTAGTACAAAATCCCAAACAGGAAACTGACAATTGACACAATCTACAGACCTTATTCAGATTTCATCAGTTTTTATACGTACTTGTATATGGGGGTGGGCATGTACAGTTCTAAGCAATTTCATCACATATATAGATTCATGTAACCACCATCAATATGTGGTATTTTAAAATATTCACTTTCATGCATATCAGCTTTTTATCAAACTGGCAACAGGCTTAAAAATCAAAGATAAGCATAGTTTTTGGTCTCAGAAAATAGAATTTGGATGCATTATACAACATAGAAATTGAACAGGTATAATGAATGCATGGTAGAACTGTATTTTGGTTTAAAATAAACTAGGAAACATATTCAAGTCAAAACTTCTTCAAGTTTTTAAGTTATATGCTTGAAACAAGTTCAACTACCAAAAAACAACATATTTGGACTATTCTGCCCAAACAGAACTACCTTTTCTAAAGAACTTAGCATTATTTCTTGGATTCTGTTGAAGATTTGGCACAAGAAACAATCATGAAGAATATTTGGGCAATTTTTGTAGAACTATTATTGAAGATGCTGCCTCTAATGCTGGCCAATATCCTTCGCATGTTTTAAGAGGGATGTGTACAGGATCATCTAGGGAGCTAATAATATACTGATGATAAATCTCTTCTAGCATTTGTCTCAATTTTTTTCTTTGATTGAAGAACTAGAATATTCCTCTTTAACATAAAATAAAATTAGATAGAATATCAAGTTTTCTTTTCACCTTGGCTGCCAAGAAGCTCAAATTAAATTAGTGTTCATTATAGAAAGTATATTATCCTTGATTCTTACTAGATTTATCTTTGCCTCTCCTTATGTGGCTTCTCGCCTTTATATCTCTATTTTCAATATCTTGTGTAAATTAGTCCATGTATTACATTATGTCACAGCATACTTTTTAGAAATAATGTTATGGACTGAATGTATCCCCCCAAATTCATATACTGATATCTTAATCCCTGATGTGACGGTATTAGGAGGCATTCAGGTCACGTAGGTAGAATGCTCATCAATGGGATTAGTGCGTTTATAAGAGACAGGAAAGCTTGCTTCCTCTCAGACTTCTCTCTCTGCATGTGAGGACACAACAAGAAAAAGAATGTGGGCAAATCAGGAAGAGTGTCCTCACCAGACACTGAATCTACTGGAGCCTTGATCTGCTTTGGGTTTTCCAGCCTCCAGAACTGTGATAAATAAACATTGGCTGTTTAACCCACCAGTCTGTGGTATTTTGTTATAGCAGCCCAAACTGACCACGACAAATGATCATACGTAAGTGCTATGTATTTTCTTTGTATAGCAGTTCATAATTTATATTGTACATCTATATATAAAGCTTATTTAATCCACACAAGTCCACTTTACCAATGAGGAAACTAGAATTCAGAAGATTAAATGACAACTTAGTAAATGGTAGAACTGGAAATCCTACAAATCAACTTCCTGTAGGTAGGCAGGAAATCCTACCTGCAATATTTGCCGTCCAGGGGGCATATTAAAATTTCACTTATTTATAATTATATTAATTTTAAAATGAACTATATACTTTTTATAAGCAATGCACTATTTGCTTAATTTCTAAAAAATGGCTCCAATTTCTACTCCAGTGATCCATTTACTTTTATTCTGATCAAAACCCACATATTTAAATGTATACTATATACACACTACAAACTTGTCCACAAGTTTGTGTTCCTTTGTGCACTTTATCTTCTCCACCATACTAAAAGCTCCTTAATGGCATAAATCTTTTTCAGATCTTATGATGACAGTGTTACAAAACATCCATTTCCAACTATATATTTAGGACATCTTTACAATGGAGTATTTTCATGTGATAATAGCCATAATTTCTGTCTCTACAAGCAGCAGTTGCATATCATTGTTTATGCTTATATATATGATGTGCTTTGATAATAAACCCATTCACAAAACAAAACAGATTGATGAAAGCTGAAGAATCTTATTTCTATAGTTACTGGCTGATAATTCTATTTTACTCCAAAACTGAATACTGAAAAAGAGTAGGGTAAATATATAGACATGCAAAACCCTTTAATAACATAATTAATCAAATAACCTAATTTATATCACTGAAATAAACTTTTATTTTAAACACCAGCATAAATAGTTCCCTGTTGAATATAACTGCTACAAATATACTTTGACTATTTAGGCAATTTCAAAGCATGCCTATACCTATTTAACCAATTTAAACTACAAAATATTATAGAACTATTGCTAATTATTTTTCAGCATTCGTATTCAGAACAATGAATTCTTTCCTCATCTTTTACATAAAAATAGTGTAGCATAGTTAGAATCATTAATATACAAATAGGTCCATGTGTGTATTTGGGCATCCTTTCCATTTACACTTTAAGTCAATGAAGTAAACAATATTTATTTCACTTCATAAACACTGGCTTTGGCAAGCCTGATTACTACCTCATTTTGAATATTTTTTTATCAGTAAGCAAGAACCCAATTTACTTTATATCATGTAAGATAGCATATCATATAAGCTTCTTAAGTGTGCATCCTTTCAATAGTAGGACTAACTATATAATAACAAGCATTAATTTTATTTCTGTAAAGAACATAGCTGTTTAATTTTAATATATATTAATTTGAATTGTACATTATTCTTTCTTTGGTATATAAAAAGGCACAAATATTTAATTTTGTGTTATCATTTTCTTCTAGCCTCTACTAAATAATTTCTAAACAGTATATCCGATATCAATTACTTCCTGACCACAAACACTGACATCTGCAAACATAAAACTTAGTCTCCAATCACCAATTTATCCCCATGAATTATAAACACAGGGTGGGAATTTAACCTGAAGCTCTCAATACTATAAGGCCACTTAAGTATATCAGCCATTTAAAATGAGCACAGCTATGTGAACAAAACTAATCATTGAAACAAGGGAATACCACCGAGATGGCCAGATAAGGAGAAAAAAAGAATTTATTTTTTCCCCATGTCATCTTTGAGAGGAATGTGTAATCAAACAGGCCAAAGGTATCATTTCTGAAATTTGGTACTACTTCTTTCTTTAAAATGACACTCCCTAGCATATCCCATCACGGCTTTGCTGATTTCTTTCCTAATCGAAATACAATTTATCTCTTTTCTTTGATCTAAAAGATGTCAAACCTCTCATAGAGTTATTTTGGCAAAGTTAAAGGGCAAAAGAGTTTTAAAATGTTGCCTATATCAGAAGTCTGGATACTTCAAAAGAGAAATCCACAACTGAAGTGCCTTGGAGGCTCTGTGGAAGAACAGAAAAAAGACCAGGTGTTTTAAATAACACTGTTCCCACCCACTGATTCTTTCATATCTATATGCAAGAGAGACTGGGATTCAAAGTTTTGTCAGCTACAAAGCCCCCTCCGTCCCATTTAGCAGTTTTATCAGCCTGTTACCTGATGTTAGGGTTACATAAGAGAGTTTCCTTCCATCAGGAAGAGTCCCTAAAATGGGCACTGTCAAAGCTGGTAAAACTGAAATCTGGCCCACTTTTTTCAAAAGATTTCCATGGATTTTATGCTAAGTCTAATTCTTTTTATAGTTGGAGCTCTTCTCCTTTCAACTAAACTATCTTAACTGAAATATGCTACCAAATGCTTTATTTTTTAAGTGTCAAACTAAAAACACCTATAAAACATACACACATTTCTCAAAATTTATCTCTAATAGTGCATTCCTTATAATACTTTCAGTATACATTGGCTTTCCTATCTATTCTAAGCCTAGAATCATTCTACCCATACTAAAAAAACTATTCATTTGGAGCACATTTACAAAACATAAGGAAACTGATTAGTTCAACAGTTGAGTTTGATGAAACACAAATGTGAATTTTAAAATGTGTTATTTCTAAGAGAAAGATTCCTTGTATTTACAAGGCTGTCATGTATAGTTTTCTACTCTCCCTTTAAGAATGAAGCATTACATTCTTGAGAGGGAAGAATGTTAATTAATTAAAATAGAAGCTATTCAATACTTTTTTAAAAAGAGAAACCTGATTTCTTGGTTTTTTCAAACTCCCAATTGTCATAAAATATAACGAGAAATGCATTTCAAGTAAATCCACAAATCAACCATACAGCATCACATTTACGGACTTTTATAGCATTTTTGTAATTCAAATAAAGGTTCTGTACTTTCCTACAATTATTCTGGAGAAATCACTGAGAAGTTCACAGAGATTTAATTTCAAGTAAAAGGATAAGAAAGCATACAGTCTTATGGAAATCACATGCATGGGACAGCATGTTGCAATGAACACACTTCATCATATGATTTATGGTAACAAACCACTTCTTATATTTATTCATTGTTAAGACTACTAACTTCATTTTCCTTAAAGAAGGCTTAAAAGTATAAAAAATAGCCCGTATTCACTATGCTTAATTTTCCACTTAACTATAATTTCCACTGAATTAAATAGGATAAAGTAGTTATAAATATTTATAAATAAATGAAACAAAAAAATTAACTTCATAGCCTAAAGCATATACACAGACTTAATACTGTATACTCGTAAGAACAGAATAAAAGCATGCGATAAATACTATAATAATGGGCTTCAGTTTCATCAAAATAATCATCTTATTAACTAGACATTTATTTCCCTGACTTCAAGGTTCTTTGGAGTACACAGGAAATAAAATTACCTTGTGCCCATAAAAATCATAGCAGTACGAGGCAATACATCACTATGGGTGTTTCTTCTATTGTGCCAATATTAAGTAAAACTTCAGGACAAAAGTACTCAAAACAGATAACATTTCCTACATTCAAACAATGCGTAATTCAAGAATAACTAAACTGAACAAGGATAAAAGAATACTTTTGATAGCCTTAAATTCTAGTAATAAACACAGAAGGAGGACAGAATAAAAACAGTAATGATCCATGCTCTCCAAATGCATGCCATAAATCTTTGACTTTTACTCTGCACAGGTCTTTTTAAAATATGTTGTTAAAATTAATCATACAAAATACACATTAAATGGTTCATTCTTAAAAGCTAACATTAGAAACTATGGTGTTTAATAAAAATCCTAAATATGAAAATGCAAAGCTATAAACATAAAGCACTAGAATTTTGTAAATAAAGGTAATACCCTAAGATAAAAAGAACTGCAATGAAGGAACAGACAGATAAATTTATAATCTGTACTAGGAACTGGAAACTGTAAGTTAAAATTCATATTAAGACGTTCATGTCCTCAGACATAATATATAATGTTCCAGAAAAAGGAAGGAAAGGAGAATAAATGAGGCTAGCTTTACCACTACTGCTACAGACAAGTTATAACCAAAAGCTGTAGTTTCAATCTTTTTTACCTTTCTTTCTTTTATTATAGGAATATACTAAATGAATATATTTACGACCTTTTTTTCTATCTGGCTTTTATGCCCAAATCACTTTTCGAAACATTGCCTTTTATAAAAGGGTTATGTCTTTTGTGTATAAACTCAATGGGGAAAATAAACTATAAAAGTTATCCCAGTTGTATAAATAGAAGTAAATTCCTAGGAGACTTTAAAGGTAAATATTAAAATACGTGCTTTTGGCTCAGAAAATTGAAATCTAAGGAAAATCAGGATAAGCCTAACTAAATTAAACATACTCAAGATTTTTCTGTATTTTGTTTACATGTATGTGGGAAGGAGAAGTAGAAAATATAAAATTTTTGTAATATACCCATACCCAAGTTCTTGCTTTCTTTTTTCCTAGTAGAACAGTGTATTATAGAAAGTGGTGAGGATGACAATGACATTATGACAAATAGGAATGGAGTTAATGCAGATGCAGTAGGCCAATCTAGCTTTTGAGAAGATAATGGTTTTTATGAATGGTTTTATTGAATTGTAACTAATTAAAAATGTATTTGGACAGACTGAGAAACTTTAAAAAACTGTGTCCATATCTCATTGAGAGATAGTACTTCAATAAAACCTAATAGAAAAGATATATATTTTTTTTCCTAAAATTAAAAGCCTCAATTTCTTAGAAATTGAATTACTTTCCTCTGAAAATATCACCTGTGATAGCAGAGAAAA
Organism: Equus caballus; assembly: GCF_041296265.1. NCBI lineage: Eukaryota > Metazoa > Chordata > Mammalia > Perissodactyla > Equidae > Equus > Equus caballus. The sequence continues at coordinate 46,778,753 of NC_091686.1, forward strand.
TTCATTTCCTGTAACTTCTTAGTTAAGAATACTATGGCCCAAATTTCCATTGGTTCTGCTAAATAAGCAGTGCTAAGTCATATTGGCCCATGTTAGTGCCTTAGTCAGCCTAGCAAAGACAGTGTTAACACTAAAAGTGGAATTAGTCTGAAAATCATAATTCTTAAACAAAAGTTGATAAGCGTAGCACTGATATGTCAACACTTACGGCTATCATAACATATGTTTCCTAGAGCCCTGCCCGTTTGAAGCAGCACTTCCTGGTCTTTGCTATTTAGCAGCTGCACCAGTGGTGAAATCAATCCAGCATCCACACACGGAATTCGCATAAATTCTGAAAATAAGAGACATATTTAATTAAAAATCTAAAGATTCACAATTACATAAATCAGTTTCCTTAATAAAATAAATACCTAATATTAAAATGGTTAAGGTGGTTTACCATTTGAAGAGTACATTTCTGTTCAAAAGTACTGTTTACAACCCTTTTAAATCCTTCATGAAACAAGTATGCAAAAATGAATGGAGTCGTACTTTTCTTTGCTGATAGTTTCTGCCATAAACCAAAAGGAGTTTTAATTAACTTTCATTATACTTAATTTATCACTGTCTTCTTATAATAACTGGATGTGCTAGGAAAGCAACATGTGATGATGGAAACATTGGCAATGTTCTTCCCATGAGCCTGATAGTTAAATTACTACAGTTATAAACTAAGCCATCAAACTGCAGAATTTTTCACTATATGTTCTCTAAAAAGACAAAATATAAAATGTTTAAAAAGGTTAAAGTGAATCATTAAAAATAATAGGTCTCTTTCAATTGGAAGACCTAGTGAAACCATCTACTCCTTATCTTCATTCATACTCTTTATTAAAATCTATTTTATGGATCACTCACATTTGCTGTTCTACCTATGCATTCATAGGTCTAAAGTACCAAATGTTAAGCTTTTTTATACTTCAAACTCATTTTTTTCTTAGCTTTATAGTATACCATTCTCAATTTATTGATTCGCAATGATACCACTGCAGTCATGATTAGATAAACTTTTTTACCGTATCTCATGGGGGACTACTATAAAATTTAAGGATAATGAAGATATCTAATTAATGAAAGTTCTCCAATAACCAATATTAGAATCATCATTTTAGACATCATGACTTACGTAAGGATGCTCTGGTCAATAAAGTCAGTCAACAAAGATTGAATTCCTCAACCTACAACCCATCTTACTAAAAAATCGCTATCTTTTCACTCTCACTTTCAAGGGGGTCTACTCCTTAGTTTGTTCCACAAGTACCCTCATCAGCAATTCTCCTCTTTCCCTTCATTTTCAAATTCTTAGAGCACATCATATAGGGCTGTTGTGTGAGCCATTACTTTTGAAATACCTTCTTTTCCCCCTAACATAGCTATTAAGTCACAAAAATATTCCTCTACCTAAATAAAGGATTGCATTCCTGTATCTCTTACTTACTTACCACTATATTATTGAAAACCTTCTAAAATTTAAACTTCCAAAATTAAGAGTACTTCCTACCTCTAAAACTAACCTTTAAGTTTATCATTGATATTCTTTTTTTAATTCAATAGTATGAGGTATCCCATCACCTATTAGGAAAGCAAATTATGCCACATACTTCCATGAATTCAATGACCATCTGCAGGAGATGACACACCAATCTATCTGTCTACCTCTTAAATTAATGGTTACTTTAGAATCTTGGTAGATTTCAAATCTTAAATAAATATGTCACCAGCTCAAATTAATCAAATTAAAGACAGATAATCACTATCCTTTTCATCTCTCCCAACCTTAGTTTCCAACAGTGGGATCATTTTAATGACTAATAAAGTAATAAACTTAGGAATAGTCTGATTTGCACTCATTTCACAAATGGAACCTCCTGTTTTATCTTATTGTTTTGTTTGTTTTATTGTTGCTATTCTTCAGGTAATGATGACACTGATGAATTACTATTTTTCTTTCCTTTTATGTTCTAATTGTCTGTATGATACCAACCTATCTTTCAAAATTTTGATGCTATATCAACAGCTTCAGGTATTCTTGAAATGATAAAGGGTAAAGACTTTGAGAAAAATTGTGGAAACAAAACTGTTCTGAAGTGTTTTTTATTCAAAAGCATATAAATAACACCTTAAACATACACAATGTGTATGTCAATTATATCTCAATTTTTTTTTAAGTATATAAAGACAAAACAAAACTAGTATATTCCTCAGCTTTCAGTCAATGTAAGGGCAAGAATGCCAGTCCCTGGAGAAAGGAAATTCCTTCTAAACCTTTTGCCTTTCAGTCAATTTGCTTTTTAAGTGAGGAATGTGGCTCTCTTTAGCTAGTTTTAAAGCCATGAAGTTACATGCTTCAGATGGATATATGTAAAAATATACTAGGAATTTATCAGGAATATGTTTAAAAGATTATATGTATATTATATTGGAGAGGGTATAGAATGGCTGGGATGGTCATCCTTCTTCGAAGGGGCTCCCACTACATGGATCCCCAGTTCACAGCACATGAGCCTGTCACCTGATCACAGCTGGCTGGACTCTGACTTGAGTCCAGCCTATACGCAGGCTACCAGATGGTCTGGTTTGAAAGATCTGCTAAACAGGACAATAGAGATGAACTAAAAAAAAAAAAAAAAAATCAGATCCTCTCTCTTGGCAATTTGAACTCCAGACAGAAACTGAAAAGCTCTTGGCAGGTGGAGGGAAGGACTGACAGGGGAGGCTGACACAAAGATATATACAGAATGAGTGAGTAGAAACTAAAGTCAGTGGAAGCCACTAGGAAATAGAAGGCAGAAACTATTAAGTATCTGTATGATTGGTATGTGGATATGCATGTCTATACAAGATAGAATTCATTTTGTTTTTTACATAATGTGTGGACTTCAATGTAGAAATTCAAAATAGAGGCCTAAGGAATGGGTATTGCTCTATCTCAGTATCAACTCAAATTTAGTAATATAAAGCTGATTTCTACTTAAAAGTAATATTCTTTTTCCTTTGATTGCAGCAAAATAGTCAATAAATGCTTGTTGATTGAACATTTCTATTTCTTTCTAAATCCTTGTTTCTAAATTTCTAAATCCAGCGTTAATTCCTTTTTTTTTACTTTTACTTTCCCAAACCTACTCGAATTACATATTCATTTAGCAGCATCATAAAGTACAAGCTGTGATGAAAACCACAAAATAAAATTACTTTCCTTTCACATAGAGATTCATAAAATCCACTTTTTACATATCTACTTATCAAATATTAAAAACCTGATTTATATGTACTTTTCCCATTTTCAACTACCTGAAGGAAGTAAATCTATTTTATTAAAACTTTCTGTTGACTCCGTAAGCCAAATAAAAACACTGAGTGCTAGAGTCTACCTTAAAGTCTGTTAGATAAATAGTATGGCATATTCAGAGTTTTGAATTTCTCTAATACCTCTTTATAAATAACTCTTGGTTTTTAGATTTTTCTTTAGAAGAACAAGCAAAACTATGAGGCATGAATATAAAAGAATGAGTGACTTTTATACGTGAGTTGTTGAGCTAACATTTTTCATTCATATTCTGTACTGTCTTTTTTTAATAAAAGATAATACTGATAAGTGTAACTGATTCTTACAAAATGACGGGTTAAGCTTCCAACACCGAGTGTCAAGGTATACTTTAAGCTACTTGACAACATGGTGCATTTTTTTTGAGTACCAATTTTACTCAATGATTTTTCTATGCACATATATATTTTATACTACGATAAACATATACTTGTTATGGAGCAGAGGGGAAAATTAAAATAGATAAATTTACAAGACAAAACAGGAGACTTCCATGTTTCCAGTGGTGCTCTCCCTAGTTCATCCTGAGTGTACACTCACTTTTGCTTTAAGAGCAATTTAAGTGGAAAAGCTTGATAAATACTTTAGCAATCTGATAAAGTACAGTTGGGGGAATAAAGCGTAATGTTGATCCAACTACTGATCCCATATTACTTTAGACTGAGATTTGGTTCCCAAGCTTTATAGGCATCAGAATCACCTGAACGACTTGTTAAAACAGATGGCTGGGCCCTACTCCAGAGTCCCTCACTCAGCAGGTCTGGGTGAGAGGGTCCAAGAATTTGCATCTAACAAGTTCCTGGTGATTCTGATGCTGCTGGTCCAAGGCAGGGAACCATGACTTCAGAGGAATAGAAAACAGATGTAAAGTGGCTCCACTTTTGTCTGCTTTTACACATTTTCAGCTTCAGTCTCCAGCCTAAGCTTTCAGGTCCGCTGCAATCCCTGCACTCAGACCGCCAGCAGACTTTGCACTGCTCTCCTACAATCTCAGCTACTGAAGGGGGCGAAACGAGGCAGCAACGGGAAACGTAAACCCCAGCTTTACCACCAACTCGCTGTGTGCAGACAGGCAAGATATTTAATTCACTGGTTTCTCCCGTGCATAAAATAACCTATCTCATATGGGGTCATTAAGAGAATTTGAAATAATGTACCTAACACCTGGGACAATGTACACACACAATAGCACCTGGTTTTACGAATTTATACTAATATTAGATACCTTGAGAGTACAATTTTGTAAAGGAGGCAATAGTCATAGATACTTCCCATCTTGCTGATTTTGCCTCAAATCAGTCTTGAATCTATTATATAGGGGAATACCTTATTTAAAAGGTATCAAAATATTTTACTGTAATTTATGGTCCTACATTATGCTCCTACATTAAACTTACCCATGGAACTTCTTACTAATCCTCTGGATTTTGAACATCAGCATATAGTCAAGTATGTTGATTTTTAGATTTTTTTCTGTATGTGAAAATTTAAACATAATTATATTTTATGACTAATCCAAATACAAGAAGTATATGATAATTTTTTTCCTCTGTAGTTATATAAGGTGTACAGCAGAATGAAGATGAACAAATCAACTAATGATCTCTTTTTTCCTCTGGTTCATACAATCTTTCTCATTGCCAAGTTTCTAACAAGAAGAAATATAAGCCCAATTAATATACTCTGTTGGGTCACACTGCATTTCTGAAGATAGGTATTTTTTTTAAAAAGAGACTCTAATCCACTTTCTCAGACAGTCACTTAAAAAAACAATGTGGTGGGGGCCGGTCCGGTGGCACAATGGTTAATTTCACATGCTCTATTTCCACAGCCCAGAGTTTGCTGGTTCAGATCCTGGGTGCGGACCTACACACTGCTCCTCAAGCCACACTGTGGCGGCACCCCACATACAGAATAGAGGAAGACTGGCACAGATGTTAGCTCAGGGACAATCTTCCTCACCAAAAAACACCGCCAAAAAACAATGTGGTGATTAAGTAATAAACAACCATTTAAATGTATCTCATTTATTTTAACCAGTAGAGGTTAGTGATATGCCATCAACGAGCCTCTGATTAGAAGTATAAATGCTAAAATTTCTATGATGTCTTAAGAACTCAGCTGTCATCTACTAGAGTATTGCTAGAAGCAACCTCTAGCAGCAGAGGTCTCATGAAGTGTGACAAGTGTTATGAGGACTGATGTCATTAAGTAAGCTCATATAGGAATGGCAATCCATTTCACAAAAATACATCCTAAATTTCTGAATCTATGCTACAATGTGTGTGCTCTTTCTTAAGAAAAAAAGTTTTAAGATAAAAATTGATCTCTGGAAATCTATACTGTGATTCTAATGAGCTAAAAAATAAACTACTTGATCCTAAAAGTCAAGCTGCTTTGCATCTAAGATGACCCAGACAATGTTTGGTCCAGGTTAACAAACAATGTCTGGAGGAGTTACATTTTCGACCTGGATCTGCTTCAGGAGTTCTCTGCTGTCCAAGGTAGTCACCATCTATTCAGAGCAATTCAAATCTGCTTAAAGAACACTAAATACTCCCAGACCACCAGGAAAGCTCTGAACATTTACGACTAGCTCGACCAAAGCACCGCAGAGTGATTATATAATTACAATAGCTCAGATATGACATACAAACAATAGGTGGCCAGTTTTCAGTCAAGAACCAGAAAATGATTTACCAGCAAAGAACTTCATTGGAACTTGAAAGACATTTGAGAACCTCTGAATAAATGAAAAATTGTCATGGCAATTTTCCTTTTGGTAACACATATATGAACAAGTTGTTTTACTGGGCCCAAAACAAACACTGGTACTTTAATGCCACCTGCCATAGCGATTACACATTGTATAAAATTAACTATGTAAGATTGAAGCCAGAAGTTTTACGTTTCTTCTACATAAAGTATAATATATACAACTTACTAAAACAAAGGCCGTAAAAATAATATCACACTTTGACAAACTGAGGCACACTAAAGGTATTACATTTAGTATGGCCTTTCCTTATGCTTAAAACCTGCTTTAAGAGGTCATTGTTTTTCTCAAACTGACTGAATTAAAATCATGTGCAAACATTTCTGCTACAATAAAATTCTTCCAAAGAATCTCTCACTGGGAAGACCATACACAATGGGATGGATTAGCCATTACATAATCTAAGCTTTACTGTCATTGTTGTTTTTCCAGAGTATTCTTACATGGAAACTTAAGAAATAAATGTTTCCCATGAAAGTGAATTCAGAACAGAACATATATTCCAACTGTACTGTTACAGTCAAGTGCCAATATCAGTAGGATAAACCAGGCTGAAAAAAAATAGTGAGTTTATCTGGGTATAACAGAAATCAACATATACTTTGAAAAAGGTAAACTCAACTGTGACAATGAAGACAAAGGACTCAGTGGAAAGCTCAAGAATCCTATAACCAAAGTAATAAAAGATACACGTGCAGTTGCGACTAAGAGCGCTTTCCTTCAATTCCACTCGGAGGGCACGGAATAGTAAATGGGAAACAAATGAATAGAATGACTAACTATAGTCATTTTAAACAATTACATGGAAAAAAGTCAAAGAAAAGAGAAATACAAAGTAAAAAATATCTAATCTACAAAATTAAAACATAAATTAATAAAACATACTGACAAGTAAGGTGTAAAACTGAAGATGTTCCCAGCAGAAAAGTTCCTGAGGAAAACCTCACCATTTTTGGCTACTTCTGCTATGATGTTAGCTACTTTGGCTGTGCAGGCAGACTGTGGGATCAAGAGACTTGCGAACAGTTGAAGTATTCCACTTCCTTGGATTTTTTCACTTGTTTCCATATCTGAAAGAGATACATACAAGAGCCTCAATGAAAATCTTCAACATTAACACTGACACTTTATTTAAAAGAAATCCTTCCAGAATTTTCACTATCTATAATGGAAATTAGTTCAGTATACATTCAAATGTATGCATCTATATTAAATTACCTTTAGTTCCACAAGCTGCTTTTATCTTAAGTTTTTATTTGCACAAAACGCTTTGTAATACAATCTTTTGTCTACTGACAGTCAGATTATAAAGGAATCCTTTCTGAATATACCATCTGCATTCCACACTTACCTTTCAATGCTAGATCCAACCCTGTCTATTCAGAGTAGGAATGCTATTTTTCGATTTCCCTTACGAATTCTTAACAGTATGTTATTTTATATTAAATTTTATGGTTTCCTACAATGCTATAGGAATTTTTAAAAAAATAAATGGCAATTAAATAAGGAACAAACTCACCTCATATCATTTTACATGGAGTGATAAAAGAGACTATATAGTTCCCTATAACCACTATGTTTTCCATACCATTCATTCAAACTACTTATAACAAAGAGGGAAAAGAGAAAACAGCAATAAAGCCACGGTATTCAGAACACTATTGGTGAGACAGAAATTCAAGAGGCCCCTATTTCTTTCCGTCCTTCTTTGTTAAAACACAAATAAAGAGCCTCTCTAGGAAACCAAGCCACTTCATGCATCTGTTACTGATAAAATAAAAGAAAATAAGAACACCTGGAATGATGATGGAAATAAAAGCTCAAAGAAATAAAACTTAAAATTACTATTTGATTCTGAACAATGAAGAGGAACGGCATGTGTTTAAAGATAGAGTGCTATAAGGCTTACTAAAACACTCAATTTAAATGTTCCTATGATTAGCGATTCCATATCCTTTCCATCCTCTGGATATACACACAAATAAGAGAGAACTCCAGCAATTTCTTGATAAGTACATGGCAGCTGATATAATCAATAGAGAGTAGGAAAATAATTTTTAATAGAATAATTTGAGAAAATCTACAAAAAATAAATAATGTATTTCTTATAGTAAGTGCTGATTGCTCAAGGCAGTATTTTTCAAACTGTGGGTCCCAATTCATCAGGAACTCGAAAAGTGATTTGGTGAAAAATTTGGTGAACCAGCAATTTCTTAAAAAGAGAAACAGAATTAACAACATCTACAACGACGACAAAAGAAAAGAAAAGAAATTTTGTCCATAGTAAGGTAAAACACTGTTAGTGAAACTTTGGTTTAAATTATGTGTATGCACATGCTTATGTAATCTGTATGTGTACACCTACTGTATGCAAAACGTATTTCTAATCACAGGTTCCAGTCAATAAAGTGAAAAACCACTGTTCCGTGCACCCTTGACTACCCAGGATTCTGGGTTAAAGAAGTGTAACACTCCTTAGCATCATCAGAAGAAGCTAGAATTGTTGAATGGCTGAAGCAACAGAAAATTATATGGAAAACTGTATTTCCATGGATTTATCATCTTAAAAAAAGTCATCAGCAATTAGTTATATATATGTGTGTGTATACGTTTGTTTATCTAATACATTAGTACTATAGTTCAGGTAACCAAGATTATTCAAGGCTGAAACTCCAACCGTGCATTCCCTTTTCCTACCATAAGACTAGTACATTTTCATACAGCTAATACTATTTTATTTCTTACATATTATGTACTATAATAAAAGGATATTTCGGAGGTAATTTAAAGCAATCTTATTTATTAGGTGAAGAAACAGAAGCCCAGACAGATGAAGTAAACTTGTCTAAAGTCATCAATCATACTAATCACAGAGCATTAACAGCAACTTCAGATTCTACCCACTAACAAACCAACCTGTGTGTCACCTGGCATCCATTGGTATTATTTTTTTGAACAGAAAACTTACTTAAGCATAAACAGATGAAGCCTGACCTTTTGTATGCTGTCACTTGTGTTACTTACAATTCAGATCATTATAAATGTAAAGTACACACGAGAGGACATGAACACAGCAGCCGGCCTTTCAGCAAGCCCATTTAGAAAATACAATGTGTCTTTTTGCTTTTGTTTTGTTTCTTGGACTAAAAAACAAGTTTCTAAGGTACCACCTAAAAATCTGACACCAAATTTCCATTAATTAACATTCTTTTTAGCAAGAAGCCAAAAAAGAGCTGAACTCAATTTGCCGTGTTAAAATCCTTCCTTTTCTGACCATTGCTACTGGAAGATGCACAACCTTAGAACACTGGGGCAGAACACCCCAGGGGTCTCGTCCCACCATCTGCTGGTGCTGGGAGGACAGCAAGAGGCTGGCATAAGGCATGAGTCACGAGTAGATGTGACGCTGAGGCATTTGTGTGTGTGGAGGCGCGCAGTCACCCACAAAATCACCCGTGCATGTCCACGTTAACTACAGCTGAAGAGGGCCTTATATCAGAGCTGAACTGCCAGGGCAAGGGGGACAAAGAAACGAAACAATACAAAACTCTCGCACTCTGATGAGACTTCTTTCCACGGATCACAATTCAAGGAGTTGGGAGAACAGCTGTACTAAGATAAATCAAGAATTTGGGAATAGTTATTTCTTAATGCTACTGTCAGAGAAATAAAGGGGAAACATATAATCTGGTTTGTCATATAAACCTGATTTTTACGAAAATCTAACAAGAACTCTATTCACCTGCTAGCATGTGGATTTCTATATAGATTTAGAATCTAAATTAAGCAGCTGGAATTACCTTCCTTCCTTTGGCATAAAAACATAAGGACCAAATACTGCTTATCACTAAAATGCCACTGTCCGACAAATACTTACAAAGTTTCATCCTCATTTCATATATACTTTCCGCACTGGCATTCTACTGCATCTCAAAATGTATATTTATCTATGAACTAAAAGATGTTCTCAGACATCTGTGAGCACCCTTGAAATGATTTTAAAAAAGCATTAGGAAGCAGCCGGCCATCGGTGTTTGTAGGTCTAAATCAATGGCTACTTATAAAAAAATCATGCACTGTTATCAGGAGCCCTAAAAAAAGGGCAGACTTTTCATTATTTTTAGTTACAGTACTACTGACATTTTAACTACACTCCTTTTAAATGTCTGCAGGAATCAATTCATCTTTCTCCCCTTCACATTTAGGTGCAGTCATAAAAATGTGTGAGTATACCTACAAATTATACGTGGCTGGCAGTCCTTGAGTTTTGGAGAACTCATATATGAAGGGCAATTTCTACCCTAAAATAACACCTGTGGGAGCTACCGCAGGAGTCACGTCCATCACGGTGGCCCTCATTCTGCCCCTGCAGTCCTACGTCCACACTCCACCTGACCTCTGGTGGCAAGGAGGCAGCTCAGTTATAAAACTGCCAGTGACAGAAAAAGAAACCCAGGCAATCAGATCAGAGGAACTTGAGAGGAGAGTCCAGTGCCATATGGGGAGGAGAAGCTAAAGCACAACTCACGGAACTTCTCAAGGCCAATAACCTAGTCAAAGGGAGGGAGTAGGTAGCATGGGAAGGAATTCATAATTTAAGATATGGCTTGAGAAAGATTAAAGTTCCAACGAAGCTGCCAAGAAGATGCACTAAAATAATTGGCTTTACCAGTTAAACACCAAGAGGGGGTTTTCAGGTACGCTATCACAGAAGCTGAACTGATGATGTTATCTCAGCACATAGGCTTCATGAGGATGAACTAATGCAAAGCATTTGACAATCAATTTACAGCAAATTCCAAGTTAGAAAAGCAAAAATAATGACTGCTATTATTATGACTCTATTAGATTAAAAATATATTTGGATTAGACTGATAGTATTGTTTTAGAGTAATAAAAAAGGCAGTTTTCCTTAGAGTTATGGGAACAACAAAGAACTGGTGTCTTTCTATTACATGTCCAAGGGACCCTTACAACAGACTGTGAAGGGAAGACTCAGATGTGGGGTTATCTGCAGGGACCAAGAATGTGACTCGAAGGGCCATGGGTATCCTTGCCTCTGGGGAACAATGTATTTCTCAAGGGGCAGATTCTTAGAATTGGTGTAACAAGAGACCGGGCCCTGTGCCTGGGCTATCTGATCCAAATCCAAATCACTTACTACCACACAGACAAGTCCCAAATCCTCCCTCCTTTTATCTAACTGAAAACAATGCATTTGCACTTGGATATACCATAAATACTGCAAATTTCACATTCCCCAAATCAAATTTACCCTTTCCTTTAAATTCATTCCAGCCTCTCTCTCAGTGAACGGCAGGGAACCATCTAAGCCAGAAGCCCTAGAATGATTATAAATGTTTCTCTTTGAGTGAATGCCTATCTACGCCCCACATTTTATCAGAACACAGATTCCATCTCACTGGCATCTTTTGCATCTATCCCTTCCTCTCTACACTCATGTTACTTCAAGTTCTCAGTTCTGACCTTTATTAAATGCAACAGCCTCCTCAAGACTCTCCCTAAGTCCAGACCCCCCACACCTACCATAGTAAAATAAACTTCTGGAAATGCAAATTATATGTCACTCCCCTACTTTAAATCTCTCAATGATCTTCCATAACTTTTAATTAAACATTCAAGCACATCCATGATATTTCCCAACCCCATCTCCTGATACTGCCCCATTGACATGCTACACTCTAGCCATATAAATTACTAAGAGTAATGCAAGTTAATCATTTTATTTCATATCTCCTTCCTGCACGTTTCTTCTCTGAAATGCCACCCCCCTCACCACCACTTTGGCTAATTCCTACTCAGACTCACATGAATAAAAGCCGTTCAATCTTTTTAATGATATCTAACTACCATAACTCTGTATCTTAAATTTATATTGAGAACATTTTCAAAAAATTTCAAAGCATTTTCAAATATATTATCTCTTCACTTTTAAAATAGTCATGTGAGATAGGCATGATAGGTCGTGTTTTCTTCATATCAGAAATAAAGTCATATGATAAGATTGTACTGGAAAAGGAAAAAGAAGCCAGTTTTTCAGATCCCTAGTCCAGTGTTCTTCCTACCACAACTGTTACTTGGAAGACATATGGTGATGACAATACCCTGACCAGATTCAATTTATTATGTGAAAAATATTTTTATTTAACATATTTTGTGGGAGTCAGAACTAAAGTAAGACAATTGAATGATAAAGGGATGTATAGCATTTTGAAATAGATAAATGAAGGCAGCAATGGAAGGAGAGAAAGGGAACTGAGTATAGAGAAAGTGAAGCAGGTTTAAAACACATAAGAGGAATATGCTGAGTATAAGAGGATTAAACTAAAGGCCGGATAAATGAGAAATTAATGTTTCTAAAAGAAAATGGAAATATATAAAGTGTATGTGTTGGGGGGAGGGGATGAATAAAAAAGTATTTCTTTCTGACTGTTGAGAACCTTTTTCCCCCAATAAGGATTTTAAGCAAATAAAAGAAACATGAGATGCAGGAAAGAAAAGGATGTATGGAGTCAAGAAACGAAAGAGGGCAGGGGGCCAGCCCAGTGGTGTAATGGTTAAGTATGAGCACTCTGCTTCAGTGGCCTAGGTTGTTCAGGATGATAGCAGGAATTGGAGAGGCGAGAAAACCTGAGAGCAAGCTCCAGTGTACTTGAGGGTCGTTAAAATACTAGTGATGAAAATGGGGCAAGTAGAATGTCACCAGATGGTAGAGGCTGAAAAGAGAGAAGTTGGTTTTGATCGAAGCTAGAGGACGAATGGTTTAGAAAAGATATTTTTAACCTAAGAAAATACCAACTCAAGTTCCAAGTTCTGGGTCTTGGGATAGAAAGTGAGGAAAAGAGTTGAAGAGTTCTTGAGAGCACTTCAAGGGAGGTCTCTGGAGAAGGATTCCAGCTAACAGCTTGTGAGGATGGGCCTGAAGTGGAAGACCATTTTGAGATATTGCATTTGGCAAAGAGTTTTTGATGTCCGCAAGATTCCGTAAGTCGAACTAGTTTCTTTATTCTCCAAGCTATCATGGAAACTTAAGTGGTCACAGAAATTGTGAGTATGGGGTGGCGAGAGAGACATTGTTGGCAAGTACCCTAGTGATGATAACATACTTCATGCTCTGTGCTGTTACTTCCGCTTTGATCTCTGACTATATTCTTGAACCCTGATTCTAGCCATCCTGGGTGAATATCTTGCCTGGTCTGGCTTGGTCTCTGATACCTTCCATCTTAGTATGGACCTACAAAAGAATAGACTGTAGAAAATGATAGTTCTCTGGGGGAAATGAGGTTCTAGAACAATGAATGATCGTGAAGATTAGGCAGATGGAAGCCTAGACTAGATTTGGTGGTGCCTCTGTATATTGTCTATTGTAGGATTTTTATCAAGATATTAAAACTGCTTCGGTACTTGTCTGTCTCCTTCACTAAACTATAAACTCTTTGAGGACAAGGTATGTGTCTTGTTAGCGGTTTGCCTAGCACATGGTTGGTACTACTTACTAAGTATTTAATGCCGAGTCAGTGCGTTAATATAGTAACTTTCTTTCGAATGGTTATGAACAACTATGAATCTACACGAAGTGGTTAACAATTTGGCCTTACATTCCTTGACTTTAATAAACGGCATAATTCTCCACTACTGTTTACCAAACCACCACACAGTCATACCCAGGGCAGCATTATCACGTAGAACTGCTTCACGGTTGAAAGCTTAAATTTGGACATCACTTTCAGATTACAGTTTTCTATTCTATCCTGTATTTTATTTCCTTATTAGTAAACATATTTTGACCTCATTGAAACCTCTATTCCTTCAACTCTTCCTTCTTTGCCAATCTATCAGCCCTCTCTGAGATTCATTTCATCCCTACTTAGTCTCAATAAAATGAACAGTGATTTCAGTAATTCTAGTATTACTTCAGTTTCCTAAAACCTTATCTATTTCACTGTCATTCAATCCTGCCATATACTTTTTCCCATTCTCCAATTTAAAAATGTGTTATGTTATTAAAGACGTTAGCTAGTACCATTACAATTTCACATTTTAAAATCTTAATTGGACCTTCAACATTGTTCAGCCATCCTTTTATTTATCCCTAGTCATCTCCCTTTCACATTTCCTAAGCCAGTAATTCTAAACATTTACTCTCTCTATACACTATATTCTCCATCACTGTCAACAGATAACCTTTCCCGGTAATTCAGAGTGAAAATATTTTGTTCCTTCACACCTAAACTTACCCATGATGTTAACTATCCTTAACGCCTGTCTCTGTGAAACATATGGCCCCCTCCTCTTTCTTCTTGGCTATCCATCTACCCTTCTTTCAATCTGCCAGCATAGCCATCTTTTAAAAACACAAATCTGATTTTTATTTGCTTCCAATGGTTCTCCTTAGCATGGTGCTATAGACTGAATGATTGTGTGTCCCCCAAATTCATATGTTGAAACCTACCCTCCAATGTGATAGCATAAGGAGAAGTGGGGTGTTTGGGACGTCATTAGGTCATAACAGCAGAGTCCTCATGGGTAGGATTAGTGATCTTTCAAAAGAGATCCCAGAGAGATGCCTCGATTCTTCCACCATGTGAGGTTCCAGCGAAAAGACAGCTGTCTATGAATCAGGAAGCAGACCTGACCAGACACTAAATCTACCAGTGTCTTGATCTCGGACTTCCCAGCCTCCAGAACTGTGAGAAATGCCACCCAGTCTAGAGTATTTTGTTACAGCAGCCCAAGCAGACTAAGACTAAAGCATAAAAGTCCTTTCATAATCTGACCCCTTGTTCCCTTTCCAGTTATCATCTCTTGCCCCTTCCCTGAATATACGCTTTTTGCTAGCCATAGAAAACTTTTCGGTTTCTAATTGAACTAGGTTTTTCCCCACCGCTGTGACGTTGTATGTGTTGATTCCCCTGCTTGGGATGTTTTCCCCACAATCCTTGGGCTCTCACATCGTCTGGGTAAAGTAGGCTGTGATTTCAAAATCCAGCATTTCCTGATCCTGCCTATCAAACTCACCCCCCTTCCCCAATACTCACATACAGTGTAATTATTTTCAAGTTGTTAGAACCTATTTAGCAGTTGAAGAACTGAGTAGATGAGATCATGCAAGGAAAATGTATTTTTACTGAGTCCCTACTACGCTGGCAATATAAGATAAAGAGGATAGAAATCATATCCTCAGAGAGCTGTCTACTAAGAGAAAAGAGAGGTTAATAAATTACCACAATTCAATGTGACCTATACCATCATGGAGGTTACATATAACCTATAGTGGGAGGCAATCACAGCTCCTTGAAGATCATAGAAATTTCCATAAACAAGGTAACATTTGAGCTGAGTTTTGAAGGACAGTAAAGCATACTCTAAGCAGAAATGTAAAAAAAATACATTCTACAAAGAAGGATTGTGTAAAAGCATTACCAGTTGAGACCAGAGACCCTAAATTTGTGACAGCAACATTCTGTACCACTGGGTGATTTATTTATTTTTTTTTTGCCAGCAGCTGAAGGTTACCAGAATTGAGAAGTGGAAAAGGTAGATAGTTGGTATTATCCAAGGTTTGAAGAAAAGGCATTTAGAAAGAGAAGGATAAGAGTACACCTATAAAAAACCTATTTATCCATCATGACCCAGGTGAAATGTCAGTCCCTCTGTGACACTTTGAAAGACTCTTACAACTATGAGTTGAATACAGCTCTGTTTCTCCAACACTTTGTAATCGCCTCTATTATATAATATATCATACTGTATTAAAACTTACCTGTTACTTGTCTATCCAAACTCTCCAGGGCAAGGTACCAATTAATGCCTGGTGGTACCCAATTAATGCTAGCTGAATAGAAGTGCCCTGCCCTTAAAGACTTTATAACTGAATAAATGAAAAAGGCATAGACAAATAATTAATATATACTGAAATAAGTTCGAATAGTTACATATATAAACTGTTATAGAATACTAAAGATGGAGCAATTGAGTTACATTTATTGATGTTGTAGTAGTTTACTTCTAACAGAAAAGAGGATTGAGCTTATGAGACTGTCTTATATTTTAAGAACTCTCTCATCAAGAATGGAAGTTTTTTTGTAGAATTACCAATCACTAGGCTCACACAGAGACTAAACTTTTCACTTTGCATTAAGCTAATCAGGTTTTAGATTATATTTTTTCAAAAGCAAACATATGCAAAAAGGTTCTTTAAACCTTCGAAATCATGGTAGAAAATTACCTTGCCTGTATATTATCCCTCCCACCTGCACACAACAGAAAGAAAAGATGATCAATCCATAACTAAGTTATGAGCCAAATGAAAACTTTGCTCCTTTAGTACAATGAGAAAAGATGCCTAACACTTAACTACGGGAAGAGAAAATTATAAGCATCTAAAATGAACTCACCTCACAGAACACTGTGTGCTAACATCTAGACTTTGAATCCATATGTCTCTAAAAAAGTCCTCATTACTCTGCCTTTTGGAGCCTCATTTTGGGGTTTATCACAGTGAATATTAAAAAATAGGTCACAAAAAACCTCAGTAAAATCAATTATAGATTCTTGTGTGGAAAGTTCTAACACTAACGGCATCACTCCTCACTAGCAGTTATCTCAGCACATAACTATTATGCCACACAATCCATTTTGATACTTCAGTGGAATACGTATTTCATTTGTGATGGTTACTTTTATGTGTTAACTTAGCTGGGCCACAGTGCCCAGATAGTTGGTCAAACATTATTCTGAACGTTTCTGTGAGGATGTTTTTGGATGAGATTAACATTTAAATCTCTACACTTTGAGTAAAGATTCCCCTCATGATGTGGGTGGACCTCAGCCACTCAGTTGAAGGCGTAAATCAAACAAAAGACTGACCTCCTTAATTCCCTCCCCCTACTGCCCCACATCCATCCCCAATCCCCCTACCAAGAACAAGAGGGAATTCTGCCAGCAGACCACCTTCTGACTTGAACAGCAACATCAGCTCTTCCCTGCGTTTCCAACCTGCCAGCCCACTCTGCAGTTTGCACTTGCTAGGCTCCATAACTGAGCCAAGTCCTTAATATAAATAACTCTTTCATATATACATACCATATATCATACATAGCATACACACACATATTCTATTGGTTCTATTTCTCTAGAGAATCCTAATATACCACTACTCCTAGAAAACAGGATTACCTTATCCTTTTTAACAAATATTTCCAAGTAAAAACACAAACATGCCACACAGATAGTTGATAGTCTCAAAAAGTTGATTTAAGTACTGGAGTCAGATAATTTCCTATGGCCTTTCATTCTTTTATGATTATTCCCCTTTGATTTGACATAGCTATTTTTAACTTTCTTTAAGGTCAGTAAATATATGTACTCCCATCAGACATTGAATATACTTCTATTACAGCATTAATTATGATAATTATAATTTAACATTTACTTATCAGTCTCCACCACAAAATAATGAGCTTTTGAGGGCAGGAACTAAATTTCTGCCATTTTTAGGAAATGGCACAATGTTTGAGACATACTAAATAAATACTCAGTGTTGAATATATGAACGAATGAGACTTGAAGATGGGGAGATGTGCAGTCTAAATCTTCACCTCATCAAAGTATGATATGACTGTACAAAATGTTCCAAATCTAACTTTAAACTAGGTATTTAATGTTTAACCAAAGCAGTATGATGTATCATGGCAGTATGAACTCAACTGTACTTGAATACCCTACAAATATTCTAATGAGTCCACCTACATTTAATAAGTGGACCTTTCCTTTACTCTACACATGAGTAAGTGATGTATAGGGTCATGAAATTTCACACAGTATTCTCTACTATTGCTCCAACAGCCCTGTATAACTAGAGTCAGAAAAAATATGACTTCCACTCTACCAAAATGTGCTAGCTTTCTTAAAGCTTAAAGAATTATACAAAGCATTGTTTGTTTTGTAAGTAAAACAGCCCAAATTTCCAAGAGAATGTATCTGATAACAGAAGGCATCGAATACTACTAATTTTTTTAAAAATTAGAGAATAAAGAGTCTCTGCATTATACGGCCCATTATATGAATATTACCCTAAAAAATTCTACCTAAACTCTACCTTACTAAAAACATGAAATATTCACATTTCCTCAGTTACTAATGACTTGTTATGAGAGAATAAAATGACCATGAACTACACATAGTTACAACTATGGCATATACTTTTGGACTTAGTATTTTTCATCAAGATCTTATTGTACAGCAAACAGAAAATAACACAGTATCTTACTTTCAGTTAAGAATATGGATTTCTAACTTAGCCTAAATTTTTTCAACTCTGTTTTAATGTGCTTCTTAAAAAAAAAATTCTTTCTTAAGTTGGGACCTTTTCCATTTCCTGGTTATTCTTCCTTACTTCGACTACTTCAAGCAAAGAGTTAATCTTTTACTCTCTAATTTGTCTTTAATTTTTAATTACTTTAATTACTCTCTATCTTGTCTCTAATTCTTTTTTTTTCATTTTAAAGACGGGTAGCTGAGCTAACAACTGTTGCCAATCATCTTTTTTTTTCTGCTTTTTTTCTCCCCAAGTCCCCCCAGTATATAGTTGTGTGTTTTAGTTGCGGGTCCTTCTAGTTGTGGCATGTGGCACACCACCTCACCATGGCCTGACGAGTGGTGCCATGTCCACGCCCAGGATCCGAACCAGCGAAACCCTGGACCGCCGAAGCAGAGCATGTGAACTCAACCACTTGGCCTCGGGGCCGGCCCCTCTAATTCTCAAAGAACATCTATTTTCCTATTTCAACAACTTTGCAGTTGATTGTTAATATTCACATATATTCATAAGAAAAATTGAAAATTGCAGTAAGTAATAAATGAGTAACAATGAAAAATGAAACAACTGCTTTTTTTTATTAACTCAGTATAAAACATATTCCCTTGCTATGACATCTCTTTCAGTTTTAACATAATGGATAAACTATACATTTGTGTGAATTAAGATTCAGACAAAATCAAACCTCCAAAGGGAGAAGAATTCACTTCAATTACCTACTTTTCTGGCTAGTGTTTCTTTTTCCCTCTAAGCCAAGGTTAGAAACTTTTAAAACTGTCTTTAAATGCTAAGTATTTAAAACAATTATTTTAATTTATAAAAGAATTTATATTCATATTTCATTAAAGAAATACCAAAATTCATATAACATTACAAATTTACTAAGCGGAATCTATATAAACTATATTAAAATAAAATAAGAAAAATTATAAGCAAAATTATAAGCAGGTTCACATTTTCAGGGTTGAGTAATATACTTAAAAAAGTTAAAACCTAAATTTATAGCTTTGGATATAATTCAAAGGCTAATATGATATGACCTTGTAACTGTAAACAGACAATTTTCTGGCAGCAAAAGCAACGCTTTACCAACTGTACTTCTGAACCTTTGGAGGCTATATATTACTGAACTGAGAAATTTCCTATAACGTTTATCAGACCATTTAATAATCATTCATTCTAAAGTGTATAATCCATATTATTAATCTTAATTATTCTTCAGGTACTAATTCTCATTAGGTAAATTTGTCCCTGAATATACAAAGGAAGATATAAATTATACAGAACCTCACTAGTATACTAAAAGACCTTGACTCTGAGATTCTAAAACTATGCTGCACTCTCCAGTCTCAAGAAAAACTTCCTCTAGTATTAATGCTCCCAACAAACAATTTTATTACAAACTTTGAAATAATAAAAATGGTGGATATTTGCTATTTTAAATACTAATTGATTAGGCTAAGGATTTATTGTTTAAAGGTACCCGTTCTTGATTTTCTAAAAAAAAATCATTCTTTAATTAAAACTATTTTCTTAACATGAAAAAGGACTTTAAAATTAAATCAAGAGGTGTTTTATTGGATGGTGAAGCATTAGAAGGGCTGCCATTACTATAAGAAACCAAAATAAGACAGTACTCATAGCATTGTTATTTACTATTTTGCTGGAAGTTCAAGGCAACACGGTAAGTCAGCTATAGTCACAAGGCAAAGAGGAAACAAACATCACTTTGTATATGTTCTGATTACAAAAACCAAGAGAACTAGCTAAAAATGTAACTAATAAGTCAGTTCATAAGGTAGTTGAATACAAACAAAAATATAAAAATCAAGGGCCAGCCCAGTGGCACAGTAGATAAGTTTGCATGCCCCACTTTGGCAGCCCAGGGTTACTAGGTTTGGATCCCAGGTGCAGACCTACACACTGCTCATCAAGCAATGCTGTGGCAGAGTCCCATATGCAAAAAATAGAGAAAGACTGGCACAGATGTTAGCTCAGGGACCATCTTCCTCAAGCAAAAAGAGGAAGATTGGCACAGATGTTAGTTCAGGGCCAATCTTCCTCACCAAAAAAAAAACCAAACTGGAGACATAGTCTAAGAGATCTGTTTAGGCTCCAAACAGGACCAAGATTAAACCTGAGAAACAGTATACTTTAAAAATAACTTAAAGAGAAAAAATATATATATAAACCAATCTAGCTTTCAAATTGATCTCCAACAATAATCACTTAGAAATCATTATGATATGAAAAAATCCATTTAGAACAACAGCCAAAAAAATTAAAAATGTATAGGAATACTTTAAGTAAGATATGGATAGAAAGCATATGAATCAAACTACATAATCTTACTGAGACATAAAAAGAAGACTTGAATAGAAGATATAACCTACGTGCTTAGATTGACAGAAAAATATTGAGAAATTGTCAATTCTTTCCAAATTAATTTAAACCCTATCCCAATTCCATTAGAATTTTTCAGGAATGTGACAAAATATTTCCAAAACTTCTCTACTTTAACAAACCCTGGAAATAAAAACTTTTTGAAAGAGATTTATAAAGAGAAACTTCCTCCATAAAGCTACCATAATTAAAATAGCATGGTTACAATACAATGATAGATTAATGGAAGAGAATACAACCCCAAAATTGGCCAGATTATAAATTGAGTAGTTATTATATGATGAAAGGAGCATAATTAACCAATAAGGAACAGATTAAATGATACATGGTTTTGGGAAAAGTGATTGTCTAGGAAAAAATAAAATTAGATCCTCACCTTATACCATATATCAAAATAAGTTACAGAACATAACAAAATCAAATTATAATAATAACAAGAATATATATATTCTATATGGAAGCTTTCATTAGGAAAAATAATGACTGATTAAATTTTTATTATTTACCAAAATATCTCATTTATAGATTGCAAAGTCTACCTAATGGTGAAACTTTAATCTTGGTTTTACAACGCCAAATGG
Organism: Equus caballus; assembly: GCF_041296265.1. Lineage (NCBI taxonomy): Eukaryota > Metazoa > Chordata > Mammalia > Perissodactyla > Equidae > Equus > Equus caballus. Next base: position 46,800,220 of record NC_091686.1, read on the forward strand.
GTACCAAGAAATCTGAATTACAAGAGGTAAAAGTGAATGCATTTAGACCTTTCTGGAGGAAACACACTGCCATGGAATATCAAGTACTGTAGGAGATAAAAAGAAGTATGACACTGCCCATACCATTAATATCAGGCTCAAACATCTATAATCACAGCAAAAACACTGAAAACAGATTAATTTAATCAATCTATTATTTTAACACATTTTCCTTTAAATATCAAACTACACCTTTCTGTTGAGAATATAAAATTCTTATTCAGATAATAATATTATCATTTAATAATATTATCATTTCACTTCAAATGCGTTATACCAATTAGAAGTTCAATTTACATGCCTCATATTCTTTGGCACATTCAGGACATACTGGGTTAGTGCCTACTTGATTAAAGAAGCCAGTTGACATCATTTAGTGCATAGCCACAGAAGACCCACAGTAGCTACAGTTGCAGAGTTACATGGAACTCTGCTGGAAAAGAATGTTAAGAAGATGCAGAAGCACAAACCCATCACTTTTCCCTCAACAATAACTTAAAGTGTAGTCCTTAGTGATAATAAGTCAGTACTGGTACTATAAATATTGAGGACCGGGAGATCTTTTTCAGTATATATTTGGCACACAGCATCATTTCAAATCACATTTACTCTCTGTTAGGAACATCAGTTTTTCAAATTTAGCAAACTTAAGAAGCAAAAATAGTGGCATTTATTAGTTACTATTAGAAAACCCAGATCCTCTGCCAATGTCTCAATCACAAACTACAAATAACCATGGAGGCCTATCCCCTCTGGGGTCTGCACATGAGAGCTTTTATGCGTCTTATGAAGTATACCACTACAAGCACATATCAAAGGGCAGACAGCAGCCACTATCACAGTTATATCACGCTTCTGTTATTAATCTCGTGGCCTGTGAGAGATTTCAAGATGGTCTTTCTCATTCCTCCAATCAGATTCAAGTCTTTCCGTGGTCCCTTTTCTGCAAACTCCTAGATATGAGTATACTTAGGTATACCCTATCCTCTTCTTTCTGCTTCTGACTAAGCAGACAGAATATATCTTGGACCATTTAATGCTGCCTCTTCCTTATTCTAACCCTAGAATAATGAACTTAAGGTTCATTATTTTAAATGTCTTCTTTTTTAAATGTCCCCTCTTACACAGAATAACCCAATTATATTTTATTGATGATGACAATGATTTTGTTTCTAAGCTGCGTTTTCCATCATATCACACACAGGTTGGCCCAACTCTTAAACCTACTTTGATCAGCCACCATCACGAAGAAATGATGGCCTCTAAACCTGCAACAGAAATCAAGTATTTATAAATATCCTACAAAATTTAAAAAATGAGATTCAATATGCAATCAATACTTTAAAAACTGTTGATGACATATTTTACTTTTTTTGGTACTAAGTCTTGGAAATCTACTATGTATTTTACAATTAAAGCATAGCAAAATTCAGACTAGCCTCATTTCAAACGCTCAATAGCCATGTCAGAGAATGGATGCTGTACTGGACAGCAAGAATTTAGAAGATTCCTCTAGAAGGTTAATGAGTATAGAGTTCCCTGGGTTCTTCCATGTTTAAAAGTGATTTTCTATAGCCTTGATACTTACTGAGCACCTTGGCTCAATATAAAATTCTTACTCCTTGAGTTGTACTCTAATATTAAATTGCTTTGTATATTGTTATTGAGAAGTCTGATGGCAATTTGATTTTCTTTCCTTTTTTAATAACTTGATCCTTTTGGAGGCCCTGAGGGTTTTTCCTTTGTACTTACTTTTACCTTTAAAGTCTAAAAGTTTTACTAGACTATGTCTTTGAGTTGACCATTCCAGGTCAATTTTTGCAAGTACATGGTGGGTCCTTTTAACATGTAGATTCTGGTCTTTCTTTACTTCAGAAAAGTTGATAGTTTTAAATATCAGCTCTGTTTCATTGTTTTGTTTTTTTCCTTGAGAACTCCAAGTGCATGTATATTGGGTCTTTCTGCCTATTTCCTATATCAATCATTTTCTCTCTGACCCTTTATTTTATCTTCATTCTTCTGACCATTTTCCTCAATGCTCCTTATTAAACTTGCAGTCACCTCTTTTCTTCCTTGGTACCTTGTAATTTAGTTTTAATTTCTAAAATGATTCTGTCTTTTTCTTCAATTTCTTCTACTGAACTCATATTTCATGTCTTCCTGGTACTTATCCACTTTGGTCCCAAGTTTCTGAATTTCTTACTTCAGGATATTTTTCTTTTCATCTCTGCAAAGCCTTAAGGATGTTTAATACAGGTCATGGAGTTCCATTATTGACAACTACTTCATGGCTGGTTTACAAGGAAAACTTTTAATAGCTAAAACGTTGACTTTTATTTTCTGCTTTGTTTCTTGTAACACCTTTGTATAGAAATCATCTGCAATTTCCTATTTGGTGTATAACTTTTATTTCCCTTAACTAGCAATAAAAGTTGTATGCAGTAAGGATAAAGATTTGGGACGAATATTTAGGTTTCTTAGTTCAAAAGCTCCCTCTTCTGAATTTAAACCACAGGGGGTTATTAGTATGTCTTCTAATCTTATGGCTTTCTTATTTCTACAGAACATTTAATTTCCCCCTCTTACTTCCTTCTTTCTCCTCACCACCAAGTCTACCAGGCAGAACAATCTCATCCCCAAAGTGGCACCCTCCTGATCTGCTGCCCAGGGTCCTATGTACTTTCAAGTCTCCTCCGACTGATTCCCAATAGCCAATGCTCTAATTGAATCTAAGAGCAGATCTTAGAATTTTCCCACCAAGGCAGGACTCTTTCTTTCTAAAGGCAATGTTAATTGTGTTCTCTCACCCCTGGGCTCCTGGTTCAACCCATTACCCCGTCTTCATCTCCATGCAGTCTCTGCAGTCTTCACTGAACTCTCTCTATAATGGGCTCTGAAGCTGAGTAGGCTAGATGTGGATATTTATTTCTCTCCCCAAAACTTTGAAGTTCTTAGTCTATCTCCCCAGCATAGGTTATATACTTGGTTTTATTTGATCTCTTTATTGATCTGTAGAGGTTTTTAGAGAATGTATGAAAAAATTCAGATTTAGGTGGCCACCAGTATTCTATGGCAATCCAGGAGTCTCAATTCATCACAAATTGTTAATTTCTTTTTAGTTGACCACTTTCTCTAGTTTAGTCTAGTCTTCACTATTCTTTAAACACTATCTTTATTTAGTAAAAGCTGAACCTTTGGTAATTTATCATTAGCACTAGTCATAAGCCCTCATGGATGCTGGACACAAAAACTAAAATGGCCACATAATACAAAAATATGTAAAGGAGGTGAACAACAAAATGAATTCAGCTTGCAATGGAAACATATCACTTCTGCAATGCATTTGATAACTAAGGGTAAAAAAGTGAAATCTATATATTACTATGAAAGAATTAAGTAAAATAATTTTTTATTTCTACTAAAACAGCAGCAATCTTTCATGTTCAGGGAGTGTAGATTTAACATAGCTATTGAAAAACAGTTGATAATAAGTTTTAAAGTCTCTTATTTAGTAAATAATTTTGGAACCTGACTCTAACTCTGTTGAGGAATATTAAAGGCATAAAGCAGGCTAAAAGCAAATGACAACAAAAAACGTGACAGTAAAAAAAGGTTTTACTGTTACACGAGATTTGTAGAGTAACCCACATTAGCAGCTTGTATACATAATTTGGTATGCTTGGGATCATAACCTAGAAGGGAGCCAAAAATCAATATAACAAATAAAATAAATAACAAGGGCTAAGAAATAACCTAAGAATTCAACAAGTAGATACGTATTATGATATAAGGTTAGGAATGTGGAACTAATACTAAATACTTGTTTCTTTAAAGACAAACTGGTGTTCTCTCACAGGGTTGTTCTATAGAAAACAAACAATTACGTGACTCATGTGAAATAGGAATTGTCAACACGCAATTAACTAAACAAAGTTGAAGCACAACGGTAAATGAGGCAATAAGACAGAGGAAAACAGCCTAATCCTTCAGGAAAAGAATTTAAGGGTGTGTTGTGACCATGCCGGCATTGTTTTATGGTTCCCCCAGCAACGAGAGAGACATGGTCCCACTGTTCTTGCTACAGAAGAGAACTTTTACTATGAGCAGACTGCTAATTTTTCTTCTCTTTGGGCCTTTGATTTATGCTAGTAGTTTGTCTTGCAAGGTGATTTAGATGTCATACTCTCTAAGGACAATTCCTGTCTTAGTGTTTAGGGATGAAAATAGGTGGCCTCCGGTTTTAAATTTTCAAATAAGCATGAAAAAGAGTGATCATACTACAATTCAACAAGAATTTACTGAGAATCTTCTAACTATTCTCTGAATCAACAGAGACCAGAATAAACAGAGGCTGATTTCTTGGCTGGTAGCTTTCATATATTTACTAAAAACATTTTAAAACTGAGATGTGAAGTATTTATACGAGTGAATAAATGCTTCTATCTTAATTTAGATCAGAGATTTACACAAAATGCTTGCTGAAATAAAATGTTTTCCAGGACTGATGTCAGCAACATGGCAGAGTGAGCTGTTCCCTTTATCTCTCCCCCTTTGAACTACAACTAAATGGACATTCATTGATCAATGGAGGATACTCACATAGCACAAGAGGACACCTACAGGACCCACAAAGCTATACAATGGTGGATGCACTACCCCCAGGGAGGTGCTGGAGAAAGGTGAGCAATCTCCAGCCCCCCGAGAGCCCTGTGCACACATGCAAATGCTCTCCTGGCTGCAGCACAGACAGCACTGCTGTGACCCCAAGGGTGGGAGCACGCCTTGGTGTGACTTCAGGAACAGGTGACGTCAGCCCTGAGCTCCTGCATGATCACTTTCCCATCCGGTGGGAGAGCCCACAGTGCTACCACGGTCACAGCGAGTACCCCAGATTCAGATGGATTGGGGAGGCCCCGCCCACCAAGCACAATAGCTGGTGTGACCTAGAGGGAGATGGCGGCAGATCTACATGCATGAGTGAACAGGTTCCCAACTGCCACGAGCCCTGCCTGATTGCTTTCTCATTTGGTGGGAGAGCCTACAGGGCTGCTGCTGTCCCAAGGACTGGCCCAAGATCAGACAGGCATAGCTGAGCTGAGAGGGATCACGGTGGGCTCAGAATGCAAAGCTCCTGACCCCATACCAAAGTGGCGGCAGGTAGAATCTGCGACCAACTACTATCACTATGCAAAGGTACAAATCCATCCCCCATCAAATACTATGAACACTTATATTAATACTCCAGACCCAAAGGAAAAAGACATACACCCAGAAATCAATCCTGAAGGCACAGAAGTTTACAATCTAAATGACAGAGAATTCAAAATAGCTATCGTTAAAAAACTCAATGAGTTACAATAAAACTTAGAGAGATAGGTCAACGAAATCAGGAGTAAAATTAATGAAAAGAGAGAATTCTTCACAAGAGATTGAAACCATAAAGAAAAAAGATTAGAAATGTTGGAGACAAAAAACACAATGAGGCAGATAAAGAAAAATCTGGAGTCTTAAATAACAGAGCTGATATTGTGGAGGAAGAATTAACAATTTAGAGGATAGAAATATTGAAATGCTTCAGATGGGGGAGGAGAGAGAACTAAGACTAAAAAGAAATGAAGAAATTCTCCAAGGATTACCCGACTCACTTAGGAAATGCACCATAAGATTACAGGTATTCCATAGGGAGAAGGGAGAAATGAGCAGGGAGCTCGTTCAAAGAAATAATAGCTGAGAACTTCCCAAACTTTGGGAAGGAGCTGAAATTACAAGTAAAAGAAGCCAATAGAACTCCTAATTATATCAGTGTAAAAAGACCTTCTCCAAGGCACATATTAGTAAAACTGGCAAAAATCAATGACAAAGAAAAAACATTAAGGGCAGCAAGGAAGAAGAAAATAACCTACAAAGGAATCCCTATGAGGTGTTCCGTGGATTTCTCAGCAGAAACCTTACAGGCTGGGAGACAGTGGAAGGACATATTCAAAATTCTGAAAGACAAAAACCTTCAGCCAAGAATACTCTATCCAGTAAAAATATCCTTCAGATATGATGGAGAAATAAAAACTTTCCCAGATAAACCAAAGCTGAGGGAGTTCATCACCACAAGACGCACCCTACAAGAAATAATCAAAAAGGCCCTCATATCTGAAAAAAAAGGAAAGAAAGGGTTTACAAAGCCTTGAGCAAGGAGATAAATAGGCAGACAAAATGAGAAAACTGCAGCTCTCTATCAGAACAGATTACCAAACACTTAATTATAATTCTAAAGGGAAGGAAAACATCAAGAATAAATATAATCACTTCATTTTAACCACAAACTCACAACACAAATGGAATAAGCTGTGACAACAATAACTTAGATGAGAAAGAGGAAAGGGATGGAATTTGCTGAGAATAAGAAAATAACAGGCTATCAGAAAACAGACTATCTCATCTATAGGATCTTTGATACAAACCTGATGGTAACCACTAGACAAAAAATGAGAACAGAGACACAAATGATAAATAAAGGCAAAAGTGAAAAAACCATCATAGAGAAACAGTAAACTGAATTGGCAGTCTGAAATACACAGGATGAGAAACAAAGGAAATCCAGAACAACCAGAAAACAAGTGATAAAATGGCAGCAGTAAGCCCTCCTATATCAGTAATCACTCTAAATGTAAATGACTTGATTTCTCCACTCAAATGTCACAGAGTGTCTGGATGGACTAAAACAAAAAAAAAGACCCAGCAGTATGCTGCCTCCAGGGAACAAATCTCAGCTCTAAAGACAAACACAGACATAGAGTAAAAGGATGGAAGATGATACTCCAAGCTAATGGCAAACAAAAGAAAGCAGATGTTGCCATACTTGTATCAGACAAAGTAGACTTCAAGATAAAAAAGGCAATGAGAAACAAAGAGGGGCAGTATATAATGATAAAAGGGACATGCCACCAAGAGGACATAACGCTTATAAATATATATGCACCTAACCCAGGAGCACCAAAGTAGATAAAGCAACTATTAACTCACCTAAAAGGAGATATTAACAGCAACACAATAATAGTAGGGAACCTTAACACCCCGCTTACATCAATGGATAGATCATCCAGACAGAAAGTCAACAGGAAATAGTGGAACTAAATGAAACACTACACCAGATGGACTTAAGAGACATATATAGAACACTCTGTCCCAAAACAGCAGAATACACATTCTTCTCAAGTGCACATGGGACGTTCTCAAAGACAGACCATACGTTGGGAAACAAAGCAAACCTCAATAAATTTAAGAAGACTGAAATCATATTAAGCATCTTTTCTGACCATAATGTTATGAAACTAGAAATTAGCTATATGAAAAAAGCTGAGAAAGTGACAAATATGTGGACACTAAACAACTAATGGATCACTGAAGAAATTAAAGGAGAAATCAAAAAATATCTGGAGGGGCCAGCCCCATGGCCAAAAGGTTAAGTTCACACACACTGCTTCAGCGGTCTAGGGTTTTGCCAGTTCGAATCCTGGGCATGGACATGGCACCACGCATTAAGCCATGCTGAGGTGGCATCCCACATGCCACAACTAGAGGGACCCACAACTAAAAATACACAACCAGGTACCAGGAGGCTTTGGGAGAAAAAGGAAAAATAAAGAAATCTTAAAAAAAAAATCTGGAGACAAATGAAAATGAAAATACACCATACCAACTCATATGGGATGCAGCAAAAGCTGTCCTAAGAGGGAAATTCATAGCAATACAGGTCTACCTTAACAAACAAGAAAAATTGCAAATAAGCAATCTTAAATGACACCTAACAGAATTAGAAAAAGAAGAACAAACAAAGCCCAAAGTCAGCAGAAGAGGGAAATAATAAAAATTAGAGCAGGAATAAATGAAATTGAAAACAAAAAAACAGTCCAAGGATCAATGAAACAAAGAGCTGGTTCTTTAAGAAGATAAACAAAAGTGACAAACCCTTAGCCAGACTAACTATGAAAAAAAGAAGAAGGCTCAAATAAATAAAATTAGAGATTAAAGAGGAGAAGTCAAAACAGATACCACAGAAATACAAAGGATTATAAGAGAATACTATGAAAATCTATATGCCAACAATCTTGACAATCTACAAGAAATGGATAAATTCTTAGATTCATACAACCTCCCAAAACTGAATCCACAAGAAATAGAGAATCTGAACAGATCCATCTCAAGTAAGGAGATTGAAACAGTAATCAAAAACCTTCCAAAAAATAAAAGTGTAGGACCAGATGGCTTCTCTGGAGAATTCTACCAAACAGTCAAAAAAGATTTAATATTTATCTTCCTCAAACGCTTCCAAAAAACTGAAGACAACAGAACACTTCCTAATATAACATCACACCAATCCCAAAGCCAGACACAGAAATCATAAAGAATGAAAATTACAGGGGCCAGCCCGGTGGCACAGCAGTTAAGTTCTCACGTTCTGCTTCTCGGCAGCCCGGGGTTCACTGATTCGGATCCCGGGTGCAGACATAACACCGCTTGGCGAAAGCCATGCTGTGGTAGGCATCCCATATATAAAGTAGAGGAAGGTGGGCATGGATGTTAGCTCAGGGCCAGTGTTCCTCAGCAAAAAGAGGATTGGCCGCAGTTAGCTCAGGGCTAATCTTCCTCAAAAAAAAAAAAAAAAAGAGGAATGAAAATCACAGCCCAATATTGCTGATGAACACAGATGCAAAAATCCTCAACAAAATATTGGCAAACTGAACACAGCAATACATCAAAAGGATCATACAACATGATCAAGTGGGATTTATACCAGGGACACAGGGATGGTTCAATATCCACAAATCAATCAATATGATACACCATATTAACCAAATAAGGAATAAAAACCACATGATCATCTCCATAGATGCAGAGAAAGCATCTGACAAGATCCAACATCCATTTATGCTAAAAATTCTCAATAAAATGGGTATAAAAGGAAAGTACATCAACATAATAAAGGCCATATACGACAAACCCACAGCCAACATCATACTCAAGAGGGAAAAACTGAAAGCCATCCTTCTGAGAACAGGAAGAAGACAAAGGTGCCCATTCTCACCACCCTTATTCAACATAGTACTGAAGGTGTTGGCCAGAGCAACTGGGCAAGAAAAAGAAATAAAAGGTATCCAAATTGGCAAGGAAGAAGTGAAACTGTCACTGTTTGCAGACAACATGATTTTATATCCAGAAAACCCTAAAAATCCATCAGAAAACTATTAGAAATAATCAACCATTACAACAATGTTTCAGGGTACAAAATCAACTTACAAAAATCAGGTGCATCTCTATACTCTAATAACAAACTAACAGAAAGAGAATTCATGAATGCAATCTCATTTACAATCACCATGAAAAGAATAAAATATCTAGGAATAAATTTAACCATGGAGGTGAAAGACCTACACAATGAAAACTATATGACATTGAAAGAAATCGATGATGACATAAAGAAATAGAAACATATTTCATGCACACGGATTGGAAGAATAAACATAGTAAAAATGTCCATATTCCCTAAAGCAATCTACAGATTCAGTGCAACCCCAATCAGAATCCCAATGACATTCTTCATGGAATTAGAACAAAGAATCTTAAAATTCATATGGGGAAACAAAAGACCTCAAATAGCTAAAGAAATACAGAGAAAAAAGAAGAAAGCTGGTGACATCACAAACTCTGACTTCAAAATATACTACAAAAAGCTATAGTAATCAAAACAGCATGATACTGGTACAAAAGCAGACACACAGATGAATGAAACAGAATTGAAAGCCCAGAAATAAAACCACATATCCATGGACAGCTAATCCTTGACAAAGGAGCTAAGAACAAACAATGGAGAAAGCAAAGTCTCTTCAATAAATGGTGTTGGGAAAACTGGACAGCCAAATGCAAAAGAATGAAAGTAGACCATTATCTTTTGCAATACAAAAAATTAATTTAAAATGGATTAAAGACGAACATAAAATGTGAAACCATAAAACTCCTAGAAGAAAATATAGGCAGTACACTCTTTCTCATCAGTCTTAGAAAATCTTTTCGAATACCATGTGTACTCAGACAAAGGAAACAAAAGAAAAAATAAACAAATGAGACATCATCAGACTAAAGAGCTTCTGCAAGACAGCAGAAACCAGGAACAAAACAAAGACAACCCATCAACTGGAAGAAAATATTTGCAAATCATATATCCGACAACGGGTTAATTTCAAAAATATATAAACAACTCATACAACTAAACAACAAATAAACAAACAACCCAATCAAAAAATGGGCAGAGGATATGAACAGACATTTTTCCAAAGAAGATATACAGATGGCCAATAGGCACATGAAAAGATGTTCAACATCACCAATCATCAGGGAAATGCAAATCAAAACTACAATGAGCTATCACCTTACACCTGTTAGAATGGCTATAATTACCAACACAAAAGACAACAAATGTTGGAGAGGATGTGGAGAAAAGGGAACCCTCATACACTGCTGCTGGTGGGAATGGAAACTAGTACAGCCACTATGGAAAGCAGTGTGGAGATTTCTCAAATAGTTAAAAATAGAAATACCATATGACATAGCTATCCCACCACTGGGTATTTAACCAAAGAACTGGAAATCTACAATTCAAAGAGACTTATGCACTCCTATGTTCACTGCAGCACTATTCACAATAGCCAAGACAAGGAAGCAACCCAAGTACCAACTGACTGATGAATGGATAAAGAAAATGTGGTGTACAAATATACAATGGAATACTACTCAGCCATAAAAAAAACACATATGTCCCATTTGCAATCACATGGATGGAACTTGAGGGTATTATGTTAAGTGAAATAAGCCAAAGACAAACACCATATGATTTCACTCATGTGTGGAAGATGAACAAATACATGGATAAAGAGAACAGATTAGTTATTACCATAGGGGAACGGGGTTTAGGTGTGGGCAAAGGGGTAAAGGGGTACATATATATGGTGACTGACAAATAATAAAGTATGACTGAAATTTCACACTATGAACTATTATGACCTCAATAAAAAAAAGTTTTCCAAAAATCCAGTAAGTATTCAAAATTTATCTTTTAAAATTCTGACACATACCCTATATATAATGTTACCAAAAAAATTAAGAAAGAAAACCACTCTGAAGTCATACATTAAAGTAAAAATTCTAATTTCAGATTACAATCATTTATAATATAGAATTCAAATACACTATATTCTGTATAAAATTTTAAAGCATAATTTCCTTTCAGCAATGTTGTTCCCAATGGCAGGTTAGTAGACTGTAAAACAAAACTTTAAGTTTAGATTCCTATTGCAGATATTACCATTTTATACTTGTAGAGAAGAGAGAAATCATTCTTTCTTGATCAGGTGCAATTCTCATGCAAAGAGTGGTATTTTTAGTTAAAACACTTGGCACTAAGGAAGAATTATGAAACTAGAAGGTCTCTGTGTAAAAAAAGTCAGTATTGATTCACCTAAGTTAAATGTTTTATAATTTTACCTTTAAGAGGATAGAAGTAGCCATGGATCAATCACTTTATTCAGAGATATAAGAACAACTGTAAAAAATAAACATCTTATTGGTATTTTTTTTAGTTTTTGCTGTTTAAAAGGCAGATGCTAATTTTATAAAATATGTTAATCAATACTTATAAAATAAATATATCAGTCTATAGCTCAAGGGAAAAGAAGGTTTATATATCATCCTCCTCTTTAATAATACCAATTTGAAACAATTTTAAAGAAAAAGCAAAAATTTGTGATACAATACTAAAACCTAGCTTTGGGAAATACTTTCACATTCCATAAACTCAGCAAAAAGCTGCACTTTACTCAGAATGTGGTTTTTTATTTTGTAAACTGAGTTCAAATCAAAATGCTGGATTCTGCCAGAGCAAGACCGGCAACCTTATAGAGTCTGTTTCTTTATCCTTTAAGTGGTGATGATAATACCCACTCATGGGATTACAGGAAAGATCAAATTAGATAAAAGACATAGCCCCAGGTCCAGTGCTGAGTACACAGTAGCTGCCCAATCAATGACAGACAGCAGTCAAGTCAAAGACTGAACATCTACATGAACTCCCTCTTCCTATGTCAAATTCTCTTGTGTCGGGGCTGGCCTGGTGGCGCAGCAGTTAAGTTCGCATGTTCTGCTTGGGTGGCCCAGGGTTCACTGGTTTGAATGCTTGGCAAGCCATGCTGTGGCACGCATCCCACATAAAATAGAGGAAGATGGGCACGGATGTTAGCTCAGGACCAGTCTTCCTCAGCAAAAAGAGGAGGATTGGCAGCAGATGTTACTCAGGGCTAATCTTCCTCAAAAAAAAAAATTCTCTTGTGTCAATAGAGTTAGATGTGAGGACACATGAATTTTGTTACAGATTCTTAAAACAACATATCCCTTTTGTTCCCTTCCTGGGGAGTCAATAGTTAAATTGGTAGAATTTGTTGTGTTTTTTTTTTTAACATCTTGTGACTATTTGGCCTTAACATTTTATGATAGACAATTTCAAGACCATTTTCAATGAGTAAGTCCACAACGGGCCTGAAATTTAATCCAACAATTATACACATCTCAACATTTCTTGAATCTGTTCTTTAAAATGTTATAAACTTTTGCTTCCTTTTTTCATTTCTCTTCTTCATCTCTCTCTCACCAGTCTTTCCAGGAGAGGGCTGAGCAACTCTTCAGATACAACAAGGACATTGCCTCCATGTCCTCCAGCTCCTGAACAAATGGTCCATTTAGAAAATTCTACTTTTTTCTAACACAGAGAGAAAACTGGGCCACTGAAAAATAAAAATTAGAATAAAACAACTCCTCAAAAAAATGAACTTGAGATGCTCAATTTACTTAGACTAATGACACGATGGGGTAAATCTGCCTGTATAGGCACGTGTAACTATCAGGTTCACCACACAGTTCTTTCCAGTCCTCGCGACCTCTAGTCAGCTGTCTAAAGAACTTTCTGTGATCACAGAAATGGTTTATTCTCTGAGCCCCAATAAGGTAGTCACTAGCCAAATATGGCTACTGAAAAAGTAAGACTAAGAAATTGAATTTTAAATTTTTTTTAATTTTTTAAAAATTTTTTAAATTTTTTAAATTTTTATTTTTTTCGGATGTACACCATATTTCAAATTCTGGATACATTACATCATGTTCACCATCCGAACACTAATTATAGTGCATCCCCTCACATGTGACCCTAATCACCCCTTTTGCCCTTTCCCTTCCCCCCTTCCCCAATGATAACCACCAGTTCAATCTCCAATGCTATGTATTTTTTTTTTGTCGTTTTTATCTTCTACTTATGAGTGAGATCATACGGTATTTGACTTTCTCCCTCTGACTTATTTCACTCAGCATAATACCCTCAAGTCCAACCATGTTGTCACAAATGGCCTGATTTCGTCATTTCTTACGGCTGAGTAGTAGTCCATCGTGTATAAATACCACATCTTCTTTATCCATTCGTCCCTTGATGGGCACCTAGGTTGCTTCCAAGTCTTGGCTATTGTGTATAATGCTGCAATGAACATAGGGGTGCAAGTATCTTTATGCCTTTGTGTTTTCAAGTTCTTTGGCTAAATACCCAGCAGTGGAATAGCTGGATCATATGGTAGATCTATCCTTAATTTTCTGAGGATACTCCAAACTGCTTTCCATAGTGGCTGCACCAGTTTGCACTGCTACCAGCAGTGAAGAAGGGGTCCCTTCTCTCCACACCCTCAACAACATTTGTTGTTTCCTGTCTTGTTAATTATAACCATTCTGACTGGAGTGAGGTGATACCTCATTGTAGTTTTGATTTGCATTTCCCTGATAGCTAATGATGTTGACCATCTTTTCATATGCCTGTTGGCCATCTGTATATCTTCTTTGGAGAAATCTCTGTTCACATCTTTTGCCCATTTTCTAATTGGATTGTTGGTTTTTTTGTTGTTGAGCTGTATGAGTTCTTTGTATATTTTGGATATTAACCCCTTATCTGATATGTGGTTTGCAAATATCTTCTCCCAATTGTTAGGTTGTCTTTTCATTTTGTTGAGGTTTCCTTTGCTGTGCAGAAACTTTTTAGTTTGATGTAATCCCATTTGTTCATTTTTTCTTTTGTTTCCCTTGCCCAGTCAGACATGGGACTTGAAAATATGCTGCTAAGACCAATGTCATAGAGCGTACTGCCTATGTTTTCTTCTAGAAGTCTCATGGTTTCAGATCTTACATTCAAGTCTTTAATCCATTTTGAGTTGATTTTTTTGCATGGTGTAAGGGAATGGTCTACTTTCATTCTTTTGCATATGGCTGTCCAGTTTTCCCAACACGGTTTATTGAAGAGACTCTCCTTTCTCCATCGTATGCTCTTGGCTCCCTTGTTGAATATTAGCTGTCCATAAACGTATGGGTTTACTTCTGGGCTCTCAGTTTTGTTCCATTGATCTGTGTGTCTGTTTTTGTGCCAGTACCATGCTGTTTTGGTTACTATGGCTTTGTAGCATAATTTGAAATCGGGGAGTGTGATACCTCCAGCTTTGTTCTTTTTTCTCAGGAATCCTTTGGCTATTCGGGGTCTTTTGCTGTTCCAGATAAATTTTAGGATTCTTTGTTCTACTTCTGTAAAAAATGTTGTTGGAACTTTGATAGGGATTGAGTTGAATCTATAGATTGCTTTAGGAAGTATGGACATTTTAACAACGTTAATTCTTCCAATCCAAGAGCATGGAATATCTTTGCATTTCTTTGTGTCTTCTTTGATTTCTTTCAACAATGTTTTATAGTTTTCGGTGTACAGATCTTTCACCTCTTTCGTTAAGTTTATTCCTAGGTATTTTATTCTTTTTGTTGCAATTGTAAATGGGATTGTATTCTTAATTTCTCTTTCTGCTACTTCGTTGTTAGTGTATAGAAATGCAATGGATTTTTGTACATTGATTTTGTATCCCGCAACTTGACTGTATTCCTTTATTATTTCTAAAAGTTTTTTAGTGGACTCTTTAGGGTTTTCTAGGTACAAAATCATGTCATCTGCAAAGCAGAAATAAATGAAATAGAGACTAAAAAAATAGAAAAAATTAATGAAACCAAGAGCTGGTTCTTCGAAAAGATAAACAAAATTGACAAACCCTTAGCTAGACTCACCAAGAAAAAAAGAGAGAAGGCTCAAATAATTAAAATCAGAAACGAAGAGGAGAGATTACAACAGACACCTCAGAAATACAAAAGATAATAAGAGAATACTATGAAAAGCTATATGCCAACAAATTGGATAATCTAGAAGAAATGGATAAATTCTTAGAAACATACAACCTTCCAAAAGTGGACCAAGAAGATGTAGAAAATTTGAATAGACTGATCACCAGTAAGGAGATCGAAACAGGAATTAAAAACCTCCCAAAAAATAAAAGTGCAGGACCAGATGGCTTCCCTGGTGAATTCTACCAAACATTCAAAGAAGACTTAATACCTATCCTTGTCAAACTCTTCCAAAAAATTGAAGAGGAGGGGAGGCTTCCTAACTCCTTCTACGAAGCAAACATTATCCTGATTCTAAAACCAGACAAGGACAACACAAAAAAAGAAAATTACAGGCCAATATCACTGATGAACATCGATGCAAAATCCTCAACAAAATACTAGCAAATCGAATACAACAATACATTAAAAAGATCATACATCATGATCAAGTGGGTTTCATTCCAGGGATGCAGGGATGGTTCAACATTCGCAAATCTATCAACGTGATACACCACATTAACAAAATGAAGAATAAAAATCACATGATCATCTCAATAGATGCAGAGAAAGCATTTGACAAGATACAGCATCCATTTATGATAAAAACTCTAAATAAATTGGGTATAGAAGGAAAATACCTCAACATAATAAAGGCCATATATGACAAACCCACAGCAAATATCATTCTCAATGGAGAAAAACTGAAAGCTATCCCCCTAAGAACAGGAACCAGACAAGGATGGCCACTGTCACCACTCTTATTTAACATAGTATTGGAAGTCCTAGCCAGAGCAATCAGGCAAGAAAAAGAAATAAAAGGGATCCACATTGGAAAAGAAGAAGTGAAACTGTCACTCTTTGCAGATGACATAAATTTTAAATTTAATTATTAAATTTAAATAGCCACATGTATCTACTACATTGGATAGCACAGCCTTAGACACTCTCCTTTTGCCTTCTTTTTCTTTGACATTGTGAGCCTTATCCAGATACTCTTATTGAACTCTTTTAAACCCCTTTCTCTGTTATTTCTAAGATTAAATAGCTTGACAGAGTTACAATCTCAAAAGCAAAGAGAATTACTGAAAATGAATTTCCAAAGCCAGCTTTAAAATGTGCTTTTTGATGAAGAGCATTGCAGTCAATTATTTTGGATTTTCTAATCACATTTTACTAAAAAGTAAAAAAGAAATAACACATACATCTCTGAGTGCTTGAAATTGAAACTGTAACAATATATACTTTCTCCTGAATTCTTTGTCAGCCACATAATTAGTCCCAGGACAAGATAATGGCATAATTAAAAATAAGTATAGCACAAGCCATAGCATGACCAAGCAGAACTAAGGGAACAAATAAAAATCATTCTGTACCTGTCTATTCATTGTGATAATACAGAAATTAATGAATAGAAATATGATGGATCAAATGCAACAATACACTGTGTTAGTCAGAGAAGAGCTGTATCATTTTTATCTCTAGTATTACTTACCACACCACCAAAGATCAAGTCTTACCTCAATTTTAAGGGATTTTTGGATGACCGCTGATGGTTCTTCCCAATTAAATCTAAGCATACACATTATTTTAAAGTAAAATTATTTAAAAGGTGACCATAAGATCTCAGAAAAAATTTTAAGTGTTTAAGCTCCTCTGTTTCTCGTCTCCAGTCGCCCCACATAGAAACACACAGTGTTTTGTTAAAGAATAAATGTAGGTGTTAAGAAAAAGAACTGTGGTGCTTATCTGTTAGGAATGAAATAATGGCCTCTCTCTGAGACTGGAATTAATGTCATCACCACTATCAATTTCTTCCTTCTTCTGCCTATCAACTTGGCTTTCAGAAGCTTGGGGGTGAGGAGGTGGGGTAGGAGTGCGGAACATGTAAAACAACCTCGGTATTCAGCGTCAGGATTCAAAAGAATTCAAGTTATGTGAACGCAAGTTATGTGCTAAACTACATACCAATTTCTGAATGACTGCTGATTTGATTTTTTGGTTTGGCACTTGAGTAAACATAATGAAACTTACTATTTTGAGCCAGGGCTTGAAGCAGACAATCCAAGCATCCTTCTAAACTATCCTCAGTTCTGTCAACAGCTGTTATTTTCAGCTTCTTCAAGGTATCACTGAGATTATCTGCTTATGAAAAAAGAGAAATCAGAAATCTCACTAACCATATGAGCATTACAGGTTACATGATAAACAGTTACCAATAATAGGCAAAGGGCTCTCATTATAGTGAATTAACTTCCACGTACATTCCAAACCAGCAATGGACTGTATTATTACAAATTTTTTAAGTAACATTTTTATCCATTTAACTCAGATATGAAATATTCTTTCTGTAGACATACCATACCAGAGATATTTCACAGATTGTCACAGAGCATCTTTTCCAGCATTTCTATACCCTATTTAGCTTGTATAGGAAACCAGCCACAACTAATTGACAAAAACTAAAGGTCCACAAAAAAATTATATAGCTTTGGAAATAATATTTTGTTTCATTTTTGGCTTCCTCTGTCATATTTCAAAGACATAAAATGAAAATGAAGGTTTACAGAAGTTTCAAAATATTATGACTTAAAATAATACAAAGTCTGATGACTATGAAACCTACTTTAACACTGCCATTTGAAAAACACTTCAAATCAAAGTATTGCTTTAAGCCAAAACATGTATATTTTGGATTATAAAGCTATGCTCTCCCCCTAAATTATATGTGGATTCCTCTAGACCACAGATTGTCAAAATCTCTTTATACTATCAAAAATTATTCAGGGATCCAAAGAGCTTTTGTGTATCAATTATTTCTATTGATATTTAACATGCTAAAAATTAAAACTGAGAATTTTAAAGATTTTAGTAATTCATTTAAAACTAACAATTATAAAACTACTACCTGTTAACATAATATTTTTAACAAAAAATAACTATATTTCAAAAACAAAAAAACTTATTGAAAAGAGTGGCAATGTTCTACATATGTACAAATCTCTGTAATACCCATCTTAACAAAAGATAACTGGATTCTCACCTCTGCTTCTGTACTCAACCTTTTGTAGTCTGTTGTGTTGGTTGAGTAGACGAACAAAACTGAGCCTCACACATACAAACATAATTGGAAAACAGGAGAATATTTTACTTAATAGCCTTTTCAGATAATCATGGATATTCTTTGATACTACACTGAACTTGAAAAGTGGTAATTTTTTAAAGGTTAGTTGCCATGTGAAATCTGAAACAATATCAATAAGGGTTTCCAACTGTTGCATTAAAATCAATTGAATTTTGAATATTTGCACTTTGAATCTTTTATGCATGCAACATATCTATCAATAATACATTCATTGGTCATTAAAAATTTAGGTCATGGAGATATGCATGTCTTCCAAATATTGACACATTTCATTGTACTATTTCAAGATATCATATTTGTTAATATCATCACTAATCTTATTAAAAGATTCTTTAAGTACTGGGAAGCTGTCAAGCTCAAGGTGAAAAGTTTTCCAAAATTCTAATTTTCTCTTAAAAACTTATCACCAGCAACAAATACTGTCAGTTGTTTCCCTTAAATGACAAATTAATCTCATTCATTTGTGAGCAAATGTCTGCTAAATATGAAAAACCAGTATGTCTGTCAGTTCTTTCAAATAAAAAACGTTATTCCGTGGAAAAAAAAAGTACCTCGGTCCACTCTCAACTCAAACAATGGCACAAGCGCTTCTCCTCAAAACAACCACCAGACTTCGCAAATGCAATCAAAGTGTTTTATGTGGACTTCCCATTTCATCACACAGAATATTTTTAAAATGTGTACACAAAGGTTGAGATTTAAAAAGATGTTTTTTTCCTGCTTCACCATGGACATTCTTAAGTGCACCTGGTATTCTTTTTATACTTTAAGTACGTGATGGTGAAGAATATGATAACTACTACTACCCTGAATCATGCATACCAAAGCACCAGTAGTTTTTTAATTCACAATTGCTTTTGCACTCTTGTCAGTACAAATGTCAACACGGTGAAAAAGACAAATAATGTCTTGATGGTACTGTACAAATAGTTTTGACCTCACGTACGCCCTATAGGACACCGAGGACCCGAGATCACTTCTCTAAGTATTAGAATTTTGGGCATTTTCTTACTTCCAAGTAAGGTATACATTTTAATAGAGTTTTGCACATTGCCAACTCATGACAGTTCTAAAAATACGATGGAATCCCCTGTTATAAAATGAGATATAATGTACTTTACATTATAAAATGAGATATAATTTACTTTCCATATCAACCCTGGAAAAAGTGAACTTAAAATTTACATCAAATAATACTAACGTGCCCCTGTGATGCCTAGTACCTCCTGTGACTAATCTAGCAATCCTAAACCTACACTTTACTAATAAAAGTCCAGGTTATCATTCACAACCAAGGTTAACATTTATTTTCTTAAGAGGGACTAAATAGTTTTGAGAAGTTGATTTTTTTCCTAAAGAAAAGGCTATATCCATACATATCTCCTCTTCTATAAACTAAAAAGAAGCTGTAGGGCATCATATCTCAGATATGCCTGTTAAGTTTTATTAAGCATATTTTAAGTTGATTTTTCTCAAATAAAGTATGAGTAAAGCACAATATCTAAGTTCATAATACTAAAAGTAATAAGTATATCACTGAGAAAAAAATGACAATATAAATGAAATTATAGCAATTCATCGAAACTATCAGTCAACAAGCAATAAAAGCAGTTGGCTTATTTAGTACTACCTATACTGGCATCTGGGTCTTTTTAAATTCTTTCCCTTCCTTCATCCCATCCCCAGTGCTTCTTGCTTGACATCCCCTTCTCATCATGTCTCAGCCTAGATGTCACCACCCCAGAGACCATCCTCGCCCATTCTATTTAAGTCACCTCTTCCTTACCCCTCCAGGGTTATTCTCTATCACTGCATCCATCCTTCAGAGCACTATTCACAATTTTTAATTATATTTTTCATTTAATTGTTAATATATGCTCCCCTACTATAACTGTAAGGGGCACCTTGTTAACTATAGTCATTGCACTATACCTATCATTTGGCACATAGGAGGTACCAGTAAACATTGTTAAATTAACTGAGTAAAGAAAGGAATGAATTCCTTATTTGCAGAAAGCTGTCTAGTTAACATCTTTTGTATCATATACTTAAGAGCCAACGTAAGTCAAGAGGGAAGGGAAGGGAAATGTTACCTGATAAGCACCTACTATGTACTCCATATTACCAGAAATATGAATACAAGATCTTATATTTGAAGATAGGAAGAGATGAATGAGGCCAATTTAAGTATTTGAGAATATAAAATATATAACTAAAAACTACATAGAGCATCCCACTTTCAAAAGATTTCTAATCAGTAAAAAATCATTCAGTCTCTCCAAAGGAATGTATATGCCTATTAATGATGAGATCTTTTGAGGGAAATTTCATTAAATTGTTCATCCAGAGAAGCCAAAGCTGTCAACAGAATTACTACAGATTGAGTATGATTTTAAGCATTTTAAATGAACTAACAAGTTAGTACTTAAAGAAATCTTACTGTGAATCAGCTTATAAAATAGGGTTAGAAAGTTCCGTATCTTGATTGGAATAGCGATTACATGAGTACATACATTTGTCAGAGCTCATTAAACTGTACATTAAAATCCGTGCACTTCAGTTTGTGTGCATTATACTTCAATTTAAAAGACCATGTTGGAAAATAAAATGATGGGGGCAGGATCTCCTTTCTCCCTGGCCTCAAGCTTCCTTATGGAGGGATTTTTATTACAGTGACACTTCTGGTCATTTCTGCTTCCTCACTTGACAACTGCCCACCACCACCTCCATTCTCCACGAAAGGAATGAGTTATCTAGTTAAGAGTCGAAAAAGAAGAACTGGATCTGCATGGTCCAGCCCCCTCTGGGTTCCTGATCTTTTAGAAGGGGCAAGAATTTTCTGCTCCTCTATATCTTTGGCTGCCCAGTGCAAGAGTGACAAGATTAGTATTAGCACTCCCTTTGTGACTATACAAATAAGCCTTGTCCTTCACTCTAGACTTTATCAATTGTAAAGCAGTTGTTTTGAACTCCATCAGAGGACTCATTTGCTTATTTCTCCAGTGATTTTGAACTTGAGTAAGGAACAAAGCATATTATTTTTGGACTCCTTCAAACCATGACAGTACATCTCAGTAGTAAATCCTTACCATACAAACGTTTTGTGTAAATCCAGATTTCTGTATTTTATATTTACCTAAGATTTAAGACACTGAAATTGCTCTAATAGAAAACTTGTCAGTCTCTGGCTGATAGTGGGGCAGTAAGTAGAGATTGATAATTTTCATGGGACGTTTCAGTACTTAGAAGTATTAATAACCAAATTTTTTTCTTAAAAGAATAATTTCTTTCCTATACAATAGCAGTGTCTAGCTTGTCTTGTGAAAGAAAATATGACATCTTGAAAGAGTTAAAGTAAAGTTGACTTTGGTCATTAATCCTTCATCTCTTACTTCTTAACCACTTAATCACTCTTAAAACTATAATCTATCCAAGTCCTCTAAAACTCTATCAAAATTACTCTGGCTAAGGACTTATATGATATCTTGACAAATCCAGTGGATTTTTCTAAATCTTCTTACTTGAAATGTTTGCAACAATAGACTCTTTTTCCTTTTTGATACACCTTCTCTTGACTTCAAAAAACGAGTCTCTGAACATTGGTGCTTGGTCATCTTCCCTATCTGCCCCTTCAACGTTAGTGTGACCTCAGTTTTGCCCAGAAGCTTTTTCTCTTCCTGAGTAATATACACACGTCCACCAGAGTATTGGAATGATATGCAGGCTTCCTTTCTGTCCTTCCTTCCTGTATCCAGATGGGCAGATAACTTCCTTTATCCACCCAGCTATCTACCTATCAATGTAAAGAATTGCTACTTTTTAGGCCTTGTTACGTTTGGATAAAATCTCACCACAACTTCCAATAACCCTAATGAGCACGCCAGCTATCATTCCAAGTGTTTCCTCTTGGAAGCCCTTGTTAAAGATATAAAGACATAAAGACAGCTATGCTTTCCTGCTAGAACTGTCAAACAACCTTGCCAAGCCTTTTCTTTTCTCTTATAATCCTGTATACCATTAGGCACCAGAGGCTCGCTATGCACCAATCTCTCTTCTATAAGCCAGAAACTCAATTTACTGATCTTGAAGTGTGTACTGCAAAGAAAGAGTTTCAATACGACCTAAAGTTTTACAGCTCTCAGTTCATCATTTCCCTAATACCAATCTAAGAAAAACTGATGAGAAAGGTGTGGCGATTTTTATATTCAAATAACTTGACTATAAAAGTGCTTAAGATAATCACCATCACCAAAGAATATACAGTGATGCATCACTGAATGGGGGGCATATGTTCTGAGAAATTTGTCATTGGGTGATTTCATCATTGTGCGAACATCACATACTATACTTACACAAACCTAGATGGTATAGCCTACTAACACCTAGCTAATCTTATAGGACCACTGTCATATATGCAGTCTGTCATTGACCAAAATGTCATTATGTGGCACATGACTGTAATTGACTGTGAGCAAAGACTGTCCCAAAGGGCCAGTCTTAATATTTAAGACCGTGTCATATTAAGCTGGTAAATCCTGAAATTCTTTATGCTATTCATGGTAGCATAATTTTAAGAGTTTATCTCACAGATATTATCTAGAAATGGTACCTTTCGTTTCAAGTTTATAGGATCTAAAAATATATATTTTAAAATGTTAATTCTATCAATTTCTACTACTATATACTAGTAGAAGAGTGGATGGAATTGATAGATAGGTGTTTGTTATCTCTCTGGATGACTAGACTATACCATTATTGATGATAAAACTCATTTGGAGACAAATACTGGTAACAGGGCTTGTAAAGCTTCAAGAACTGTTTATCCTCCTTTAAATGGCACTCAGTATTTTCTAAATATACAGCCACTGAGTAACAGCAATATTCTTAAAAAAGAGAGAGATTAAGAATTTCCTGCCATTGAAGCGAATACAATGTTCACATAAATATCTAGTAGCAAAGCTATTACACACACCAAATGAAAAGAAAAATTATTTTTGTACTAACATGCTTTTCCAGCACTTAGAACGTAGCCAATGCATGACTGGAAGAATTTCAAATTCATCTCAAAATGAATGGCATTAAGTCAATTTGGGGCATCTGGTTTAGGGAGCCATAAATAATAACAATCTCTCCTGAATATTATATTTCACCTATCTAAAGGTCTTAGCATCTGACAGAATGAAACTGTTTTTAAAAGCTTGTCTAGTAAAGCAGGAGGAACTGATTGTTTTAACTAGTATGACAATGAAAAGTACTATATTTAAAAATTGTAATATTTTCAGCTTTAGTATCTTGTAATTAAGTTTTCTATTTTATTTTTTTGTTTAATGTATCTTTACAGAGTTAATCCTGAGCCAGGTCTAAAACCAAGAACTTTTTAACAAAATAGTCGACTGCATCTTCTATTAAACTATACTACCCGTGAGAGGAAAAAAAAAAACAAAGCTTCTTAAAAAAATATTGTTTCATTCTTTGTTTTAATGCATTTTTGCTAGTTGACAACTTAAAGCCCAACAAAAGATTTAAGTCCCCTCTGGTTATTATCATTCCCCCTTTTCGAATAAATCTTAAATTCTCTAATTTTCTTATTAATGCTAAAATGAGCTACATGAAGATGAGTCTTATGGAACCTGAGTCCAACTTCTCAATCTCCATTCATCCAGACTAGAAACCTCAGACACATGTTCTTCCCAGAGCATATCACTACTCTTTCAAAAATACTCAGTGGTTTATTATTGCCTGAAGTTCAGAATACCTTGCATGAAAACCAACAGCCTCCGCTAATATTATTAGCCTCCATCTCTTATTACTTCCTCACACAATAGTCCTACTAGATTACGGGCTTTTTCCCAGGCACACCTCCATTTTTACAATTGTGCTAATTAAATTCTTCCTGTCTAAAATGCCTTTCTGTGCCTTCTCCATCTACAGAATGACTACTTACTTTGCAGAGTCAACTAAATCATAATGATTCCTATGTAAAATCTGTATTCTTACAGGCAGATCAATTCCTTCCTTTTCTAGGTGCCCATATTTTGTTCGTACCTGAGTGATGGCACTGATTTCATTGTTTTCTATATTGCCATTGTTTCACCATAACCAAGCAATTCATGGACAGAGTAGGCAGCATATTTTAATGATTAACAGTGCAGCCTCTGGAGTCAGTCTGTCTGGGTTCAAACCCTGGCTCTACCACTTAAACTGTATAAAGCTATGCAAGTTTTTTATTTTATTTGTCTTCTCCTATATAAAATGTCACATATAAAATGCAGGTGAGAACAACAATTATCTCATCAAGTTGTTGTGAGGATTAAATGAGTTTACACACATATGCTCTTAGAATAGGCCCCAGTACATATTAAGCAATCAACCACTGTTGATGATTGTTAGTATAACAATTATTAATAACTCCGTCATAGTTGTATTACTTACTACATGCACCATGTTGTCTTGTACACAGTAGTTATTCAATAAATAACTGTTGAATAGAATTTAACGGTACTCACCAGTTGTGACCTATAAAATAAACAAAACCATCATCTAGTTTCAATTTTCTTTTTTCAATGTTATTTAATTTCTTTATACACACACAGGAAGTTTAGTTAAAATGCATAAGGATAACATCTTTTCCTGTTTTGCTTGGTCTTCTCTTCCCTGCCCCTCCATCAACCTCTCAGTTCACATGTCAACAACCTAAGTTTTGTAAGCTTTCATGTTTTTTTCCATACTCACATAATCACGTATAGACCTATACAGCAAGTTTTGGGAACTTTGTTAACAAAAATGGGATCATATTATACACACTTTTTTGCATCTTGACTTTCTCAATAATTCTTGTAAATTACTGCAAGTCAATGTGTATAGCTCAAACTCATGCTTTTAAATAAGTGTGCCATACTCCGTATTATAGATATACCACAATTTATGAAAACCATTCCTGTACACATAAATTTCACTTTATTTCTTGTGTTGTATTTCATTTTGGCCATTGATAACAACAGTGCAATAAGCATATCTGTATGTACACAGTACTTTTAGTTTCACAGGATAGGCTCCCAGGAATGGGACTGCTGGTGTTTTAACTATAACAGATGTTGCCAATAGTGTTCCAAAAAGGATGAAAGATTTCACCATTCCTCCAGCTATGTGTTGAGAGTATTCTTTTCCCAATAACCTGGCTAACAATAAATATTGATATCTCTCTATTTCTTGATAGTCTGATGGGTTTAGAGTAAACTGCAACTGTTATTTTAATCTGCATTTCTTGAACCACTGTAAACATCAGCATCTTTTCATATTTTTTGGCTATTTGAATTTGCTTCCCTGTGAAATGTTTATTCATATCCTTTGCATAGTGTTCAAGTAAGTTTGCTGGTCTTGTTCTTATTGTACAGTATAGACATTAACCTTCTGTTTGTCATCCATGTACCTTTGTTTCCCCAAATCTATCATTAATCTACTGATTTTGTTTATGTATTTTTTTGCTAATTTTCTTTTTATAGCATCTGGATTTCCAAGCCATGGTTAAGAAGGTCTCTTGGGTTCCCAGTAAATGCCTCAATTTTCTTAGAATATTATGGTTATTTTAGTTTTTATTTAAGTCTTTGATTCACTGCAATTTATTTTCATATATAGCCTAAGATTGGGGTTTACTTTTATTTTCTTGTTTCAGGACTAGTTTTTAATACTCCATCCTTTTCCCACAGAATTAAACTACCACCTTTGTCTTTTATATACAGAAATGTATTTCTGAAGTCTCTCTTTTTTCAAATGACCTTTGTCTATTCTCATACTAACACCCTATTGATGTAATTACACTGGCTGTATCTAATATTCTGATTCTGATAAGGCTAGTTCTGCCACTAGGCTCTTTTTCAGTTTTCTTGGCTACTCTCTCAGATTTTTTCTTTTGTAAGATTTTTAAGATCATTTCATCTAATCACTCCAAACTGAATGAATGAACGAATAAAAACCCTCCTGAGTTTATAACTGGAATTATATTACATTTATATTTTAATTTGCATTCTTACACTGTAAGTTTTCCCTTCTACTAAATGTATGCATAATTCTGATCTTGTTTTGGGTCTCTCAGTAAAGTTTTCTACTTTATGTAGATCTTGTTTACTGTTAAATTTATTTCAACATATTTTAAAATTTTGCCATTAGTGAGAATTGAATAATTTTTCCCATTACCATGTGTAGATGTTTACGCCTAAAGTAGAAAAGAGTGATTTCATATAATTATTACATATTTAGCCAAATTCTCTTATTAATATGAAATTAAACAGTGGTTTTTTGGGGGCTTGCCCTGAGGCCGAGTGGTTAAGTTCACATGCTCTGTTTCTGTGGCCCAGGATTTCACCAGTTCGGATCCTGGACACGGACACGGCACTGCTTATCAGGCCATGTTGAGGTGGCGTCCCACATGCCACAACTACAAGGACCTACAACTAGAATATACAATTATGTACTGGGGGGATTTGGGGATAAGAAAGAAAAAAAAATTGGCAACAGATGTTAGCTCAGGTGCCAATCTTTAAGAAAAAACAAACAAAAAAAGTGTTTTTTTAAATTCTCCTGAGTTTTCTACACATACAATTACATAATTAGTAAATACAGATCATATTATCCGCTCTATTCTAATGTTTATACCCATTTCTAAGACAGGATCAAACGAGAAAATAGTTTCAAACCCTGTCATTTCATGGCAAACTAAGTTAACTTTCTTAAGATTAAAATGCAATACAGAAAACTTTCTCTTCTGCTCTTAATACCATTGCATCCTCCATGACTCTCTGAGGGTGGGGAGATATACTCAAACAAACGCACATACACACAACAAAACCAGAAGAAACATGGAATTATTCCTCGGTAAGCTAAAAAAGGTTAAGTAGAAAAGGTCATGATTAAAAGTTCTTAATCAGGGCCAGCCCTGTGGCAAGTGGTTAAGTTCACGTGCTCCGCTTCAGCGGCTCAGGGTTCAGATCCCGGGCGCGGACATGACACCACTCATTAGGCCATGGTGAGGTGGCATCCCAAATGCCACAACTAGAAGGACCCACAACTAAAAAACTTTTACGACTATGTCCGGTGGGATTTGGGGAGGAAAAAAAAAGCAGGAAAAAAAAAAGAAGATTGGCAACAGTTGTTAGCTCAGGTGCCAATCTTAAAAAAAAGTTCTTAATCATTATTGCCAATACTATAGATGCCTGGGGTCAAAATATCAACTAGAAAAAAAACTGAGAACTTAGAAAAAGATTTAAAATGTAATCATTTACTGCTATCTTCATACTTATTCTTTAGTCACAGAATAAAGAACTTGAAAATTAAAGAGAATATGAAGTTAATGTAAATGGGCCATTTTCTTTAAATTAGTTTCCAAGATTAAGTTCCACAGAAGCACAATCTAACAGGAATCTACCTAAATACTAAATATTTAGTGAACACATACACACTTGACTTGGAAAAGAGATATCTGAGCAAAAATGTAACTGTTCAAAGTGCATGAATTGCAATATATTGCAATATTTATTTTCAAGGGCAATTCAGGCAGCACTTGGAGATTTAGAAAAATTTGCAATATTTCAAGAGAAACAAAATGAAGACATACAAACTGTCCTCCTATTTAATGAAAGAACTCCAAAATAAATTTCATCAATTTTACACTCCTAACTCCTACGTTAATTCATTAAGTACTTTAACATGTAGCCTTACCTATTCACACACACAGGCTTCCCTCCCAACACGGTTCTCCAAGTTGCAGTGACACTATAACTCTGCAACCGTTTGCCAGTTATTCACACATCTATCCACTCGACACATCTCTTTCACTCCACAAGATGATTATAATTGCACATCTCACACCACTTCTCCCCTCACTTGAGACAAGAACGCTAACTTAAGAGTTCACAAAAATATAAGGATTTAGATGAATTTAATCAACTCCTTCTACACATTAAGCAGTTTGAACTAGATGCGAAGTGGTTGAATTCCAAAATTTAACTTCATAATCAAGTTCAAAAATCTATTTAACTAAGAAATTATTTTTGTAGACTATTGTACAGTTCAATTTTTTCTGTATTTTTCATTTTGCTAGTTTTATAGTCCTGGGTTTATAAAACACTTTTAGTTTACTCTACTATTAGATGGGAAATTCTTATAGGACAGAAAATTCTTCTAGGATACTTACACTGCTCTCTATAGTGGAGACTTAATAAATCCTGAAGACCTACCTTACTTTCTGAGTTACTTGCACTTGTATCTTTTACTACAAATTATGGTGCAGATTGCCATGATTAAGAAATATTTTTATTAAGATGGGCTATATTGGAAACAATGACTACATTTCACTGTAAGTTTTCTTCTCTTGCTAATTATTTTTGAAATCAGATAAAAACTTTTTGAGCAGTCACTTTTCATTCATTCTTAAACGGAATTAAAGTCTATTTCAGTTTGAACCAGAGACACTATAGTCTTACTTGTCATGTTTGATTAGAGGGTCAAGAGTCTGATAGATGAGCTTCATAACTACAATATTAAACCATAATGAATAAGAGAAAGATACAGTTTGCAAAATTTTATTTCACACAATGCCAAAAGACCTTTAGAGTTAGAGTTATCTAGAGTTCAAGAAATATTTCAGTTTTACAGCCATCAAATAGAGCTTTAGCAAATAACATGACACAAATTGCTAGTAAGATAATACATCAGCTTTTTTTTATTAGATAGTGATTCATACTGAGATCCAGGCTTAATTAATTCTTTGTTCCAGAATTGACCAAGAAAAATATTCAGGTGATATCTTCTCCTCAACAATCCCCTAATGGAAAGATTTAAGATACTATCATACCAAACAGTGCTCAAGAACCAGGATATTGTAAGCCACATTAGAAAATCAATGTATATAAATCAACAAAGCTTGATGGCATTTGTCAAAGAATTTAAAAGATACCCAAGAATTATACTAGAATGACGTTGGTGAAAATGTGTAATCTGTCATTACAGCTTCTGTGTTGAAGAACTGCTGGAATGATCTCTATGCACAAGAGTTCCAGAAGATGCCAGAAAGTGGAAACTATATACTTTCAAACTTCACTTATGTACAAGTAAGTTGAGTTCATATAGAAGAGAGACTCTCTAAACATAACTACTTGAACTGTATTTGTCCTGCTCCAGCTCCTTATACCTAGTGTGTGCCTATCAACCAACCTGAGTCCACACAGTATCTGTATTCTATCGCCAGAATCCTTCCAGAACAATGTTTTATCAGTTTACTCTATTGTCCTGTATTTCCCAGTTTTTCAAGCCCCATTTTATTTATCTCCAGTCTTTCGTACTCCATTTAGTCCATTAGATTAGTGCACTGATCTAGGACTTACCATCTTAGTTGTGACCTTCCACTCCTCCAGCATACTACTCAAGTGTGTGCCTACAAGGCTCTGGCTCCTGGCACTTAGATTCAAGAGTAAAAGATAGTCTGCCTCCAAGCTCTGCCCTAGACTCTAGGATATGTCTGACAGGGGAGAAAGATCAGACAAGAGACAGATAATATAATTTCAATATGAGGAAATTCTGCTTAAATGTACGGGAACTTTTAAAGGCTATATATATGGTAGATAAGCAGAAGCGTTTGGGGCTATCTCCTCAGGCTTTCAAATAGTCTTGAGCAAGATTCCTCACCAGAACATACTTAAAGCTGTGACTAATCAAATATAAAGAGGGAAAAAGAAGTAAAGACCCCGCTTTAAAATGCTTTGTAATAACAGAGAACTAGATTAAAGACTGACATAAAAGACCTACATAAAGGGAAGTTTCTTTAGCTGGAGAAATATATAAAGAAGTATTTCATTCAGATTGGTGCAAAGCAAATAGTCTCACTTAGTAATCTAGTAAAATACAAGGAAGAGATATTACGCACTGAAATTTATAAATTTTTAGGCAACATCAACTTTTCTGGGTAATAAAATGCTGACCAGAGAAAAATGACATATACACAAGTACTCATAAATGTGACAGACGAGTTTAACAAGGCATAATATTAAGGAATA
Organism: Equus caballus; assembly: GCF_041296265.1. Classification (NCBI taxonomy): domain Eukaryota; kingdom Metazoa; phylum Chordata; class Mammalia; order Perissodactyla; family Equidae; genus Equus; species Equus caballus. The sequence continues at coordinate 46,830,718 of NC_091686.1, forward strand.
CATTAAGAATTTTAAAAATCTAACAAAAATGATAGTGTCTGAACTACCATTTATGAACCCACAAAGGAAATATTTTCCCAGGATACTGCTATGGAAAACAAAAGAAACTTCAGAGTCAAGATAAAAAAGAATTTAGATAGAAATTAAATAAATAAAACAGAAAGCATGATAATATCCTTATTTAAAGCTATCATGCACCATGAGTTTAAAAGGAATAAAATTTAAGCAATAGGATAAAGAGACATTAAGTCACTTATCAACTGTCTCTCAGCTCCAAATTCACCCTTATTGCTGATCTGTAAAAGTGAATCTGGGCCCTTTAAATATTTTTCCTTTGCCAGATAGCATGACACAAGCTTTATCTGTTGAGAACAATAAGTAGCACTGCAGAGGAAAGTGCTCTCCTTCCTGCTCGGCCTGCACGATTTTCCCCAGTGCCGTATGTTTGCAAGTCACAGCTTTCACCATACATTTCCTACAGCTCTTAACTGAGAAAGCAGCACTGCACACAAGAGCCCTGGACAACTGAAGTCTGTGTCCTAGCCCAGGTCACTGTTTCCTACACCATCTTCTAAGCCCTGGAAGTGTGCATGCCGGAAGCCCTATCGGGCTGGCCATTCAAAGCCACTCTAGCCCAAACTGTGATGAGAAGTGGCTGAGTCCCAGGAGACGGGGGCCCCTCCAGATCCCAGTTCCAGCAGTGCATGTAGTGGTGCCCAACTTTCTCTGCATGCCCACCTGTCTGTATGCCCCCATGCTTGCTCTCCAAAGAGTTCTTCCTGCAGGTCTGGTGACCATAAACCAACTCTGGCCTGGGCAACCCAGTGAACTTCTATGCCACCCAGACCACTGAAACTACATCTTTCAATGAGAATCCACCCTTCCAAGAAGTCTATCCTTCCTCAGATATACTCCCCAAGCCTAGATTACCTTTTAGAGTTTGCTATCTACCCCTCCTATTACTGATTAACAATTTTTACACTACATGTCCCCTGTTTAAATTACTGTGTGTTGGGAGACAATTCTCCCTGGATTTCTTGGCATTCCTGCACAGCTGGGGCCTTCTGAGCAAAGGAAATTGATAAGTGATAACAAAGATAAGTCTGCCTCCCTGGAGACATTATTGGATCATAAAAAATTCCCCTCTTCTTTCCAGAGATCTGCTTTTAGCTTACATTTAGGGTAAGAAACCTAGAGATGCCTTTCCCCTTCCCAGGGAAGATACGTTTAATTCCAGAGTACAGATAAGGGGTGTGTGTACCTGCACATCATGGATGGCAGATGTGCCAGCCACTCTATATAAGCTTTCAGGGTCATAATTTTAGGGTTCCCCTCCTGTGGTGCAACCTTGCCATATGTGCAGGGTAACCAGCACTAAAATGCTCTATGAGAAATAAACTCTATTCTATGACCTACAGACCTCATGTTTCCTGCCAGAATATCTATATATACATATAAACTTAACACTATGTGGTACGTCTTCTGATTGGACCACACTGACACAGATATATAAATAGCTTTCTTAGAAAAATGAGTTATGTGAGAAAAGACTAAGAATATCAGCTCTTTCAGTGAACAATATCATAATCTATAGATCATGGATGCTATCTATAAGGTGAATAATAAGTTAAGAAGATAATCTCAAACTTCCATTCATCAGCAATATGAACTCAGCGCCTACCAAGCACCAAACACTGCACTTGCTGCTAAAGATACAAAGATGAATACAACACAGATCTCACGGCACAGAAAACAGTTTTTAGTTATTTCAATTTAGTGGGAATTATCTTTACACATCCCAGTTCACTCCCAAAAGCAATCGACGTTAACATTTTCTTATGTAACCTTCCAGAAGCATTCTGTGTGTATATGCAATTATTTATATTTACACACACACAAAATTTAAAGCACAAACAATCCAAATGTTCCTACAGTACTGATTACCTTTTTCATGGTACTGATCTTAATAAAAAGTACCCATTATTATTAGAATTACTATATTATTTTAGAAAATCATTATACCATTATATAACTGAAATCCCCTGGTAATTGTATGACAAAGTATTCTTTCATTCAGTGGTAAGAAGCTTAAAAAACCCACTGTCTTCCAAAGAGTGATAGGAAAGATACAGATTCAAAATAATTTTGCCAAATATACTAATATGAGGTTATTATTACAAGAATAATATTAAAATTAATATCAGGTAGAAGAACTAAATTTTCATTTGGAGAGACTACTACAGATGCTCCCTTGTTACTAGGAGGATTTATTAGGCTATTGTGTTTTGAAAAGAAATACATAAATTTTAGTGGCAACCATCCTTATTAAACTTAAGAGTACTGACTGACATTTTTTATTAGCCAAACAGGTGAAGTTTACCATTCAGCTATCACGAAAACTACCACATTGTCTAAACATGCATGTTTCTTTTCTGGCAGCTAAGACAGTCAACAAATATTTCTTCAAGGGAACTAATGTCAACTAAAGAACAATGAAAGAAACCAGAGGGGCATGCTACTTACCAGAAAAAATTCTCTTACTAGACAAAATAACTGTTAGGCTATCTTCATTTGAAATGAAAGAAAAACTCAGTATACATTTATTCACCAGGTAGTTCCCACTTTGAAGAGTTTTCATAGTAAACTGTTTCTTACTGAGACAATGTATCTTTCAGGCTTTATAACTGTTCCAATTATAATTGTTACATAACAAACCACCCCAAACTTACTGGCATAAAACAAAAGCCACTTTATTGTGCTCACAGATTCTGTGACCCAGGAATTCACAAAGGGCAAACTGAGGACGGCTCCTCTCTACTCACAAGGTCTGGAGCCTCGCTTTGGGGGCAGAGGCTAGGGCATCTCTGGAGTGATTGGCCGGGGCTGGCATCATCTGAATTGTCCATGGTTCATTCACTCCATGTCTGGTGACTGGCCTGGAAGGACTTGAAAGCTAGGACCGCCCACTTGAGACCTGAGACCTCTTCATGTGGCTTGGTTTCTTCACAGCATGGCAACTGCAGGGCCTCAGACTGCTTAGAGCTCCAAGCAGGCCAGTGTTCAACCAACAAGGTGAAAGCAGCACTGCCTTTTACTACCGAACCTGGGAAACCACACACCATTACTTCTGTGGCATCGTATCGGTCATAAGTGAGTCACAAGCATGCTCAGATTCAACAAGAAGAGAACTCTTCAAGTCTGAATGAGGAGTGGCAAGTTCTAGAAGAATATGTGGGGCAAGAGACACGTTGTGGCAATCTCTGGAAAATATCATCTGCTACAATAACAATATTCACTACGTGATTTGGTTAAAATAATACAACAAACAGCATTATATCCTTTGATTGGTTTTAACTCTGCATACAAGACAAAGTTTCCCCAAAATGATTGTATTTTCAGCTTTGGAAATAGAAATTAAAATGTATATGGTTATTATTTTATGTAATATTTATAACTACTTTGTGAAATAGGTGTTATTATTATCTCTATTTTAATAGATGAGAAAGTCGAATTTGGAAGCTTTCAGTAAGTGTATTTTCATTGAATAGGTAAACACATTCTAGGAAAACTTTCCAGATCACTATAAATAATAAGCACTTGTATATTCCAAAGAAGCTGTACTAGGTGCTGAAAAGGTAAACATGATCTATGCTCTCATTTAAATTCTTAGGGGTCTGTGTGTTTGTCTTTCAAGAATCATTAAATTACGGCCTTATCTGTTTCTGTTATTCATTTCTTTCATATTATGCTTTATCTAGCAGTTAGGGGTTAAGCTTTTCACAAGTAGAAAATGTGACTACTTGCACTACTTATTTTGTCTCTTTCTGGAATGCCTAATATGGTGGTCTCGGGCTTCTGCTCTGACTCACGGGGCATTGTACAAACCATACAACAGCCAGAAAGAAGACAGAGTGGAAGTTATTTCTCCTTGGAGCTTACCACCACCCTCCCCAAAAGTGCATTCTTGCAACTAAAAGGAAATTAAGTTAATCAGCTCATATATATTTTCTGTTTTTATTCCAACTGATTTTATTTTTGAGGCCAAATATATGTTATAATTTAAAGACAAACCAATATTTATATTTCTGTGAAGCATAAATATATCAATGTAAGCTTTACTTTTTTATAATGATCAGTCTCATCTTTCATAATGGAGTTACTTGAATCTTCCAAGGGAAATATTTTTCATAAGACTTAAAGGAAATAGTTTTTAAAACAACAAATTTGTTACAAAAAAAATCTTAGATGGTGTGGGTTTCTTACAGTTTTGAAAGCAATTTTTTGTTAAAATACAAACTTTTTTCCTAACTATGAAAAACAAAACTCCCACCTATAAATTAGGGGAACTTACTAGTTATCTGAAATTATTTTATGTAATTCTTTAATACATAATTTTTAAAAATAATTTTAATTAATTTAAATTGTTTTAAATTAATTAAAATTATAGGTTTTACGTAATTCTTTTTTACATAATTATTTAAAACAATTTTCTGTAATTTTTCTATGTTAGAAAATGCTTTCTAACATACAAGAAAATAACATTCTCTAGAAACAATCTAGTGGCCGTATTGCACCTTGATGACTTTTTTAAATGCCATGCCACCATTTCACCCACAAAGTGTATTTAATGTTTGAGGGACAAAAAAAAAAAAGGGAAAACTATAACAGATCCTGGTTTTTGAGCTGGTAAGTCTTTGTTAGGTAACTGAGCTTGAAGATTTCCATATTATAATTTGTATTAGTTCCCTACGAAATGGTCTCCCCCAACTTTCATTTTTATCTAAAATCTATTCTTTGGTTCCTATTCAATAATAATAATATTTTAAGGATATACATGAAATGAGGATTTAAAGAGCTTAAGTAACTTGCCAAAGGCTATACTACACAATTAATTTATGGAAGAGCAGAGATTCTATCCGCTATCTCTTTGATTTCTTATATCTTTCTGATCAATTGAAAATTCATTTTAACCATGATTGATGACCAATATACCACAGGTAGTTAACTTTGCTCTTGACTAGTTGTATGATATAATTTTCACAATAATTTCTTAATTTTAAAATAAATCTATTAATTTTCAAAAAGTAATATAAGTTCAATTTTGCCACCATTTTTAACAGGGGCTGGCCCAGTCATGAAGTGGTTAAGTTCACAGGCTCAGCTTCAGTGGCCTGGGGTCACAGGTTCAGATCCTGGGTGTGGACCTACACACTGCTCATCAAGCCATGCTGTGGCAGCATCCCACACACAAAACAGAAGACGACTGGCACAGATGTTAGCTCACTGACAATCTTCCTCAAGCAAAAAGAGGAAGACTGGCAACAGATTTTAGCTTAGGGCCAATCTTCCTCACCAAAAAAAAAAAGCTTTAACAGAAATCTCAGAGATTGCAAATTCAAATTCCTCCAAGAGCCAAATATTTAGAGCGTTAATGAGTGAAATTTGTAGGATTCAAGATATAGAAAGAAGTAATGAACTGGGGACTTCATACTCTGCCTAAAGGACAACTATCATTGATTGTCACCAATAGGAATGCAGGCTCAGGGATGCTAATTTTTAATTTTTCAAGAAAAGTTGGTATAGCAGATTTTTATCAGGAATTTCCTTATACTTAAATATTGACAACTAATTCCAATTTCTAAAATTTCTCTAACAAAGTTCATCTGCAGAGTATATTTAGCCCATGGGCTGCTTGTTTGCAAGCTCTATTATATACATGCCTATCATGACTATAGGATAATGATGTTAAATTAGGAGTAGAAGACTGAGCTGAATCTGTAGTGACTCTTTGACATGAACAAACAAGTATTTACTGAATGCCAACCAGAAATATGAAACATTGAGTGACCAAAATTATATTATTGAATATGTTATTAGGAGTCCAAGAAGTGAGAGGTGTCCAGAGAAATGAGATGTCAGTATGAGAGGTCAGAACTAGTCTTCATGAGCTAGACTAAGGAGAATGAGTAAGAAGAGAGGAGAAAAGAAGTTATTCTAGAAGGAGGAATAACATGAACAAAGATGTACAAGTGTTATCACTGATGAAGAACATTTAGAGGACAGTGAGATTATCAAAGGACGATGTATTCCAGAGCAGTGAGAAATACGAGAGAGGCAGCAGATTTCTATGGATCTTGAAAGCTAAGCAGAGTTTAGACTTAATATGATACGCATCTGAAGCAATATCAGATTCTTAAGTAGGAGAATGACATAATCGATGTAGTATCTTTTAAAAAGGATTAATCTGGTCATGGTATGGAGAGAAGATTGGAGAGCACAGAGTCTAGTATCAGAGAGGCCAACTAAGAAATGGTCTCAGTAGTACAGGAATGAGGAGATGTGGGCCTGGACCCTAGTGTAGAAATGTCAGAAAAAGTGAACAGTTTTCCACTAACCCATTTACTTGAATGAGTCCTTGGTACAGCTTGTCCATGTATGTGAGGGTGTGTGTGTGCTTTTTTTTCCGTTAACAAACTGGAGCTGGCCTTGTATAATGAATAGAACACTAGTCTGGGAATTAGGAAATCAAGATTCTAGAGTGGCCACTGCCCCTAAGTGTGTACACTTGAGCATGCCTCTTAACTTCACGGGCCCTCAGCCCTCTCATCTGGACAGGAAGAGACAGAACCATGAGGTCACGGTGTGGGGCCCTGGGTTTCAGAATTCCAAAAACCAACAATCTGAAGTATTCAGACACAAATCTAATCTCCGATTTCTTCTGAAAGTCCAAAACCCTGGCTTCCTTAGGTCCACATTGTTACATGGTAAAACTGGCTGGAGTTGAGTAGGTAGTTCCTCTTTCAGGCCGGCACGGACTCTCTAGTTTGCCACAGTCCCACCCTTTCCTCCTGTATCCCGACACTGAGGCCCAGTGTTAGTGCCATTCATCATGCTTTCATCGCTGTTTTATTATAGTAGAGAAATATTTTTCTAAGCTTCGTTTTTTTATCAAAAGTGAGAAAATGGAAGACAAAAAGAGATATTTTTCAAGAAAAATGAGAGAAAGCCTACATCTTTATGGAAATAAAAAATATTCCTTTAGATTTACTATGCATAAAATAGTGCATCTGTGTCATAGATAACCATTTAGCCCTCTTTAATCATATCGTTTCATTTGAGTTTGAGAACCCTGCTATGTGTGTTGGAAAAAATATCGAGGGGCTGGCCCAGTGGCATAGCAGTTAAGTTCATGTACTCTGCTTCTGTGGCCTGGAGTTTGCTGGTTTGGATCCCAGGTGCAGACCTATGTACCACTTACAGAGCCATGCTGTGGCAGGCATCCCACATACAAAGTAGAGGAAGATGGGCACAGATGTTAGCTCAGGGCCAATCTTCCTTAGCAAAAACAGAAGGCTGGTGGTGTATGTTAGCTCAGGGCTAACCTTCCTTAAAAACCAAAAAAAAATCTAAGGAGGAAATTATCAGATTCACATTTTAGAAAGAGTACTCCAGGAGCATGTGAAAACTGGGTAAGAGAGGGAATGCTGGAGGAAAGAACAGCTGTTACAACAGAGTGGTGAAACGGTCTCAAGAAGAGTTGATAAAGGCCTGAACTGACATGTTTACAGTGGAGAAAAGAGGAGAGGATTGATTCAAGGAGGTAGAACTGTTAGAACTTAGGGAATCCAATGGATACTGGAAGTAGAATGACACTGGATTTTAGGAATGGTTCACTGGATGGATGGTGATTCCATTCACTGAGCTAGGGAATTAACAGAGAGAAAAAGTCTTGGGGAAAGGTGAGTTAGCATGGTACTACTCTACAGCAGGAGTTGGCAAACTATAGCCCATTGCCTATTTTGTACAACCCACGGTAAAAATGATTTTTACATTTATAAATGGTTGAATAAAAGCAAAAGAAGAACACATTTCATGGCGTGCAAATTATATGAAATTCAAATTTCAGTATCCATAAATATTTACCAGAACACAACTCATTCCTTTATGTATTGTCTGTAGTGTGTCCACAGGACAACGGCCGAGTTGAATAGCTGACACAGAAACCATATGTGGTATGGTCATCACTTTACACTGCTGCCTGATGACACTACAATTTGCAGTGACACAGTTATGACTGTCCAGTGTTTTAAGTACCATGTGTATTGTCATACCACAACATTTCATTTTGACCATAATGTCAAAACAAGAAGAGAAAAGTGTACTTTCAAATGTCATGCTTTTAAGGTACGTAAAGTAGTGTGTGGATTATTTTGTTATTGAATTAGATGGCAAACTACTGTATCATACCATGAGATCACAGCCATGCCACAGAAATACAACACACACCTATATTACCAGACAAAGCATTCCTCATATTCACAATTCATAGGAAAATAATCATCAGAGAAATTAGAAAATAAAAATGAAGTATCTCATCACAGTAGAATTTCTTCACAAAAATAAAAAATGAAAATGAAGCTGCAAATAAAGTAAGTTTCTGAGTGGCTCTTTTGTTAACCAGGGAAAGCTGTTTATTCATGGTGAGTCAACTAAACCATATTCTGACCACAGCAACCAAAGAAATATTTTCAGAGGGGGAAAACCAAACTTGTTTAAGAGCCTTCAGTGCAGGGAGAATAGCTACTTGAAGAGGTGAGGACACAGGGAGCAACATCAATATTCAATTAAAAAACAAGGCAAATGATTTTGAGAGGTTTTCCTTGATTCTTGATGAGTTGACAGATATTAGCGATATGTGTTATTTTCGAAAAATCAATGCTGAGTACGAACTGACTTAAGAATTAGCTTCTATGAAGAGTCTGCAAAGAATAACAACAGGCAAGAATATTTTCAAAGTTGAGAAAACATCAAATCAGTACAACCTGAAGAGGAATCCGCTAAGATGTGTTACAAGTGACAGTGGTAAAAACATGTGAGGAACAGAAAAAGGCTTAGTTGAGCAAACTTACCAAATTTGTGAAAAGGTAAAGCGTTTAAAGCCTATGGTTCTTTATTATGTATTCATTAGTAGGCATTTTATAGGGAAAATATTTTAAACTATTATGTATTACTGAACTAGGAGTATCAACTTCATTCTCTCTCACAGATGTAACCATCATCAGTTCTGTGCACTTTGATAAGAAATAGAAGTTGAATATCCTGATTTGCCTAAACACACAGCAGTTTAATGGCTTAGCAGTTGTACAGTTTTACTGTGATTTTTTGAGCTCAAGGGTGAGACGGAAATTTCTGAGCAAAAAAAAATGCCTTCAACCACTCTTATCAAACAATGAATGGCTTTGGAAGTTAGATTTTGCTGCAGATTTGATAATGTTTTCTAGAATTCGACCTGAAAATCAAGGCAAAAAAGTGCTTATATGCAAAACCTATACTGTTAGGTCATTTTGACAATATTGTTCAAATCACAAGTAGTAATCAATCTGCTTTATACACTTCTTGTGCTATCAAAAGTTAAAACAAGAAGATCTCTATGCATACACAAATTTGCAAAAGATATATTTTGCAAGATCAAACTACAGTTCTATCAGTGTTTTGCTGACCTCACTGCAAGTGCAAAAGAAACTTCCATATATCAAAATCCATTTACCTATACAACTGAGGAACTTCCACCTAACTTTCAATTGGAAGTGGTTAATCTGCAATGTAGCAGCATACTAAGGGGCAAATATCAAGAGAAGAATCTAAAAGAATTCTATAAACGGCTTCCATACAGTGAATATGCTCATTAAAATCACGTGCCCAAGGACTGACAGCAGTATTTGGCAGTACCTATCTGTCTCCAATCATGTTTCAAAAACAAAATCCATAAAATCACATTACAAATCTGCATTAACAAATGAACACCTGGAATCAATTTCGATGACAGGGTAAATCTGAATCCCAATTAAGTGAAATGCTATCTCAAAAGAAGAATTACAATCTTTTCATTAGTAGACTTGTGTTACAATAAACTATGTTCAATTAATGTTATATTTTGAATTTTGTCAATAAAAAATTTGTGGACATTTCTCTCATCATATGTACTTTCTCTTTATTTATGTAATACCTTTGATTTTGCCTCTTGGCCTGCAAAGCCTAAAATACTTTCCATCTGGTCCTTTATGTAACAAGTTTGCAGACCTCTGCTCTGTGGTGGTGCTATTCAAAGTGCAGCAGCATCCAGGAATGTCTTGACAACACAAATTATTGGCCCACCCTACACCTACTGAATCAGAATTTCTGAGGGGGTGCCGAGGATTTTTTGAACAAGCTCTCTGGGTGATTCCTCTACAAGGTAAAGTTTGAGAACCACTGCTCTAAAACAGGATTTTAGAAACTTAGTTCTGTCCCCTTGGATAAATTATTTAATTCTTTAAGTCAGTAAAATGCAGATAGTGTCACCCACTTCATAGAATTGTTAAAAGGATTAAAATTAAATTTTAAAAATATGAAAAAAAAGTAAAGCTAAACATAACTGACACCAATAATTCTTAATAAATGGTAATTACTAATTCAATAGGAGACTGGAGTTCCATTGTACCAGCTCATGTGATATGATTATTAAATTTTCAGGAATTTTATGGGGTAGTTAATAAAATAGCCATTATTGAAAATTAAATATATACACTTAAAATTAAATATGTTATATTAAAACAAACATATTAATACTCAAAAATCATCACTACTTAATTACTTTATTATATTTTACTATTATGTGTGCTCATGAGCTTATTATGCCTATATGGTGAATATACCTCATAATGGTATGCTTCATCGCCTCTCTTCCTAACTATGTATTCATAGGAAATCAAGAACCACAACAAATCAGGGCATTTTGGGAGATGGGCTTTTGGTTTAACATTTACCAGCACATATGGGTTACCATTATTACAAATTACACAATGAATTCAGTTTTGAACTTAACAAGTTGGAATTAACTATGAATATAGAGTATCTAATAATCTACTAGACACAAAGATATGGCCCATATATATACATATATATTTAGAGACCAACAGCATATAGATATTAAGTGAAGCTATAAACACGGACAAGAGTGAGCAAAAACAGCCCTGAGAGGAGAGGGCAGATACTGAGCCCATCTGGAAAAAATTCATATTGTGAACAAAAAAATCAAGACTTTGGAGTTTATAAGTACAGCCAATCATGGCTAGGAGCTCAATTTAACTACTTCCGTTGATCACTATCCTAATTCTCAGTTTTAACTCCTGGAATGCTTCTAGCAACAAGACTTGTACAAATTATGAACTGAGAGAATTACAGTACTCTGTAATTTGAATCCAGCACCCATATCTTAGCCAGCATGGGTAACGGTATTTCAGGCCATCTATTTAGACAAAGCTAACAAGTTGGTTCAAATCCTGAAGTTGCTACCTTAAGTAGATATTACCTTTGAACATCAAATAAAAACAAGTTATTAAGGGATGATTATAACATATTTAAGACATCAATGATACTGAAGATATTTCACAGTTTAAAAGAATCACAGAATTTTGAGAACCAAAACAGACTTAATAACCTAATCTGATATCTTCATTTATTATTGCTCTTCTCTCTGCCAAGTTAAACCTCTAGGAAAGTATTTTAAATTAAATTTTTTCCTTATCAGTTATCTGAACATTGGTTATCTAAAATTAACATGGAGTTCCCAAAGGAGTGGATCTTCCTTCTCCATTCCTCCTGATCTCTATGAGTGGGTATTAAAAAAATTTAAGTAATTCTTATGGCTTTTGCGGTGCCACCAATAACTCCAGAATTGCCAAGTTCATATTCAGATGATCTGGAATCACTGGAGAGAGTAATCACGCCACTTCTCCAAAGGCACCTACAAGCTCTAAGAGTGCACTATGAAAGTAAAAACTCCCTATGGTTCCTAAAATGAAGTAAGCCTATTACCACTTTCCAAACAGTAGTACTATAGACTTCAGAATATGACTCTACTAAAGATAACGAGTTTAGCCCTTGTCCCATATGAAAAACAATGGGTATATACAAAATAGATATAATGCCAACAATAAGAAAAATTATTCAACTAGTCAATCTAACATCTATGCTCCTTTAAAATAATAAATTTTAGTGATTACTAGCTTACAAAAATATTTTAGTGCTCTACCTTGACTTGCAAAGAGCAAGTAAAAGTGCTATTTTTTACTATTTATCCATGAAACCATTCCTAGACCTAGCAATACAAGGAAAAAAAAGAAGACTTATCAATAATACTGATACATATTTACAGAGAAAAAGAAAACTCCAGGAATTAAAAGTATAATTAGAGGCATACATATAATTCCAAATTCACAAAGACTAATAGTAAATAAAAAGTGATAAAAGCATTTATCAGTAATGAGTATTCTTTATGAAAAATGCCATGTAAAATTAGAAAACCATTTCTAAACTCACTGTGCATGACAGATATCGCAACAATAAAAAGTGTACTGTACTAAGTCATAAGGACATAAAAAAATGGAATGTCAAAGAAATGTGAAGCACTATGGTGAGATTACAAATTATTCTCAGGCAAGAAAATAACATGTCATTCCATGTAAAGTGCAACATTTTAAAAATGTTTAAAGAAACCTATGCTTACTTAAAGATCTTTAAACACAGCAGGGAATACAGCATGACTATACGGAGTGAAGTCCTTACTCATTATCCTCTTCGCCTTTACAAGTACCTCCACGTCTACCATACTTCTTAAAGTGCTTTTTCGAAAGTATACTAAGTAATATACTAACCAAACCACATCAACTTGGAGATTTTTCTCAGTCCTTGTCTGTGCTCTGAAGCAACAGCCACTACTGACCATCCACACTCTTTCTTAAAACCAACCATACAACAATTCTAGTCTTTCACTCCTACCTACTTCTTTTTCAGGGTCAAATCATCCCATTCCTTTCCTCTAACTGAAATATTCTCTAATTTATCATCTAATTCATCCTACACTCAACTGAGAGATTAATTTTCCTAAACCACAGATGTGATCCATCACTTAACTCCGAAAATGTTTAATAGTCTCTTAATAGACAAGTCCAATAACTTCTTCAGCTTGTCATTTAAGGTCCTCTGCTATCTAGTCCTTATCTATTCATACTTTTTCATCTCTGTCACCCACTATTTCCATACCCTTTGCTCCAGACAACATGGCTATTTAATTATATCCTGAAACTCCTTGAATGGTCTCTATTTTCATTTATGTCTCTCCCCCAACTCCCATCCTGATTAACAGTCTCTATTCATTTCTACCTTTCAGAAGTTTAACCAATCTTTGGTTCAAATATCATTTTTCTAAAACCTTCTCTCCAGCCTCTGAATCTATAATATATGTAAAAAGTCTTTTATATCACTTGTACTTCATTTCTATTATAGTTATCTGTGTATGTGTCATATCCCTATTAAAATAAGAAGTAACTTGAAATATGAATGTCTTATTCATCTTTGTCCTCCCACAGTATAGTGCACATGATTGATACTCAATAAATATATGTTGAATTTATAATAAAAATATACATAAAATAATAGCCATGGTCCATAAGATTATACAGGAAGTTTCCTTCACTTTCTTATGAAGAAAAATCATTGCCAGAAGAATATCTTTTTTAAAAAATCACCTTATTTATTTCTTCAAAAGCCATTAAAATGTGATTTTTTTCCTACCGTTAGTCAGTATACCCCTTATGTATATATGAATTGTTATAATAACTTCCTTGGCTCAGAATATAAAATTGCTTTCCAAGGTTTCAATTTTACATTATTCTGTGTTCCTACTGATCACACACTAACCCGCCTTACCATTGAAAACAGCAGTGCAGAAGGAAATAGCTTGCCTGGAGGCTGCCCCAAAACCCATACCTCGGAGACAACCCAACTTTTTTTTAGAGAGAAGAGTAGTCATAGCATAATTATACTTCTCTGTTCCTGCTTCTCCACGCCTCCACTGCAACTACCAACCCAAACGTTTGTTCAGAGCCCATACTTTCAGGTTCGCAAGCTGAAAATAATAGACAGGTTTTAAGTTCAACAAGTAATTCACCAAAGATCTACTGAATCCCTACTATGTGGAAAGCACGGTGGGGAACTCAAAACTTAACCTGACATAATGTTCATCTTCTGGAACTCACGATTAAATGCACAACACACACACATAAACAACTCCATTATAAGACAGATTATGTAAGTGCTAAAAAGCTTCCAACAAGGTACAGATAGAGAGCTGTGAGGAGAGATTAATTTAATCAGAGTGTATCTGAGAAGCTTCAAATGAGAGATGGGTTTCTATTTGGCCTTTTTCTGAAATCAAGCAGGAACATTCAAGATTTTCAAGATTAATTATTTTTAAGTAAATAATCTCATTAGAAGTATTTTTACTCACTAATATTGCAACAGAATTGGATTTTTTCCTACTGAAAATGTACTGATTCAACATGAAAGTTAAAATTTTAGTTAAATAGATTTTTTTAGCTCACTTTAAAGCATGGGGAAATGTATTTTACCAGCCAAACTTACGGCCTATAATTAAGAAGAAAATTTTTGTATGTTCAAGGGAAAGATACAATGTGTCCAATAACTTGAATTAGTATTTTTTAAAATTCTACTCTTAGAGAAAGGCTAGGTACAGACCAATGGGCCATCCAATTTTTACAGAAATTTGTTCAGCATACCAAAAGTACATTAAAAAGGGGGAAAAAACTGAACTGAAAATAGAATTCAGGGCCCTGGATTCATTTTTCATATATACCACCTCCTCCCGCAGCTCTAGCCTCTTCTCAACAAATGGCCAAAGGTTTGAATCAGAGCTTGAAGCGTCTGCTTTTCAAGTAAGCTCCATCGACACCATTTCCAGCTTTAGATACTTCCTTCAAGATTCTGAGTTGCCATGACCTAACTCAGGACGAGCTGAACACTGTATTGACAGATGAAAGGACCACTCATCTCAAGCTTAAAATAACTTGCACAGAAGGGGTGGGAAAAGCCCGAGCTGACAGACGCCAGTGAAGCACATTTTAAAACGAGGAAATTATGATAGACAAGAGTGGAAGCAAACCGCGGAAGGTAGAAGTACGGAATTCCAAATTGCTAGTATTTAAAAAAAACTTCCGGCTTTTAATTACATTACAGAATTAATAAGATATTTCTGTAATTACTGAACTTAACAGTTAAGCAATATATTATGAAAACATTTTAGGATAAATTATACGTAGTTTTATAATACATACTTGCATTTAAATATCTCCTCCAAACCAACCTCTTAACTATAAATGCAAAGGAACTAAAATCAGATGATGCACATTTAGGCAGGGGAAGCTGGGAAAGAGTAACTAACATGTAAGTTGGGTACTGTGTCAGAGGGTGCCGTTTCCTGCCACAGCAGACAGGCGAAGGACCCAAGAAAGCGGGCTGAGCACGGGAATGTCGCACCCTGTAGTCGGCCAACGCTCCCTCGACAGCCAGCGGCTCTCTGCATCCCTCCTCGCGTTCCTCGTGGCCTCTGACAAGCCATCCTGTCACCGCGAGGCTGCCCGCTCTCCCCCAACGCAAATGATTTCCGTGCAGGTTGTAAGATCGCCCTCGCAAACTACTTGCTCACACTTGCCGCCCGGGACGAGCAGTCCCCACGACGGGGCCAGGTGGCCCTGGTGGGAAGTTCCGCGCAGCGGTCCCTCCCGCGGGCGGCCTCGGGAGGCGGCGGGGCAGCGAGGGAGCCGCGGGCCGGCTCCGCGGCCGGGCACCGGCGCGCAGGGAGAATGGAGGACGGGAGGCGGCGCGGCGCCCGCGGCCCGACCCCACCCGCGCCCCGGACCCTCCGGCCCGCGGACCGGGCGCGCGATCCGCGTGCGCCGACTCTCCCCAGGAAGAGCCGCCGTCTCGTACCCGTGGGTTTGAGAAATCCGGCAACTTTGCGCGAGAAATGCTTCCCCCCCTGCAACACACCGAGAGAGAGGAAAATGTCAGGCGATGACGGGGGAAGAAAGATGACTTACCCATGTTCACCCAGAGGGTGAGGAGCCGGCGGGGCGAGGCGAAGGTCTCCGGCGCGGGCGGCGCAGCCCGTGTCCTCCCTCCACCTCCGACTTTCCCGCAGCCAGGGAGGGACCCGCGGGGGGCGGCCGCCGGGGAGGAGCAGCTGCTGCTGCTGCTTCTGCTGCTGCTGCTGCAGGCGGCGCGGCCGCGGCGGGGACGAGCGGCGGGGGGCGGGGCGGGGCGGGGCGGGGCGGGCGGGCGCAGCCTGCGGCGGGCGCGGCTCGATCGGGCGGGTGGGCGGGTGGGCGGGCGGGCGGCGGAGGCGCCGAGCCGGCCTGAGCAGCGCCCGCCCCGACGCGCCCGGAGCGCCCCGCCCACCTCCCGAGCATGCTCAGTGCCTCGCGCCGGCGGCCGGGGAAGCGGAGCGTGCGAGTGGGCGTGTCTACGGTCCGGCCGCGGCCCCGCGGAGGAGCGGCTGGCGACCGCCTGAGGGGCGGGACGCGGGCGCCCCGAGCCCTGTCTGCTCCCGTCCGGTGGCCCCAGGCGTCACCCCGACCCTGCCGACCCGCACCCTGAGAACAGGCGGGCGTTCTTACAGGACAAGCCGCTGCTCAGGCGCGAATCTCCCAAAGCGGGAGGTGCTGGGGAGGCAGAGTGGACACACCAACTCGAAGCCCCGCGGCGGAGGCGAGAGGCGGCTCCTCGCGGAGCTGCTGCCGCAGGACGCCCGTCCTCAGAGCAGCCTGGGCCCGCCGGGCACTGACAGGGAGGTGGCCGCGGGGAGGGTGCGTCGTGTCGGTGGGCAGTTCACGCTGTCCCGGCTGTGGCCACTTCAGAAGCAGGCCTGCCCGGGCCTCCTCAGGGAGGGCCGTGCCCCGCCCTCCGTTCCAAGGACGCCCCACCCGCCGCTGCACGGCTGCCCCCGGCCCGGGCTCCACCCTGTGGGGAGGGGCCGGCCTCTGCTCCCGGACGCGGCGGGAGAGGGAGGCGCGGCTGCGCCGGCTGCGGGGATCCGGGCCGGGCGCGCGGCTCCGCGGGCGCCCTCCGGCTGGGCATGCGCGCGAGGCGGAGGCGCTCCTGGGGCCTCTGCCGGGGAGGGGCCGGAGGCAGCCCGCCGGCTCTCGGCGTGCTGCTCTCGCGCTGACCCCGTAGCTGGGCTGCGGAGCCGGGTCGCTCCCGGGGCAGCCGCAGCCGCAGTCCTGCTGGGCGAGGGGCGCGGTCAGCAGCACAGCCCGGCAGGGGGTTGCCGGAGCGCTGAGTCAGGCGTCTTTCCCCTTTCAACTTTTACTTTCAAACCAGTGTTGAGAAAAGGCGCTCTTTTCGCTCCTTCATCCTTGGCCCCTTCTTACAGTCAGATCAGTTTCCGTTTGTGTGACTGATGCCAGAAGCACACAGGTTAGAATGGGCCTTGTTATTTGTTAAGCCGAGAGCAGATTTCATGTGATTTTTCTAAGACAAAAATGAAACACGATGATTAATAAGAAAGGTTTGGTAAAACAGGAAAATACAGTTTAACTACAGAAGTGGAAGCTGTTAGACATTGCTGATGCACGAGACAGCCACCTCGCTCTTCTGCTACCCGCCTTCCCTGCTGTGATATAAGAACTCTCTTCCCGTTCGCCTCAAAATAACCCTCCACAGCTGCTGTGTAAGCTGTGTGACAAAGTACCACCAATTGGGTGGCTTGGAACAACAGAAATGGATTGTTTGACAGTTCTAGAGGCCAAAAGTCTGAGATTCAAGTGTTGGCAGGGCCGCGCTGCCTCTGAAGGCAGGAAGGAAGGGTCTCTCGCAGGTCCCTCCGAGCTGCTGGTAGGCCTTTGGCTTGTGGTAGCATAACTCCAACCTCACGCAGCATGTCTGTTCAGATTTTCCTTTTTTATAAGGACACCAGTCAGATTAGGGCCCCAAATCCTCTAGTGACCTTATCTTTAGTTACATCTGCAATGACCCTACTTCCAAATAAGGTCACATTCTGAGATACTGGGAGTTAGGACTTCAACAGGTGAATTTGCAGAGGACACAGTTCAGTCCATAATGTATACCAACGCGAGCTACACGCACATGCACATGCCTAACATGTTCCATGTTCATTTTTGACCTCTCCCAAAGACCACCCTGGGACCTTTGTATTGCTGCTCCTTGTGTTTTGTCCCTCTTTCTCTTTCTTAATCTTTGTTAATCTCTTTCGGATTCTCACATTCGCTTGTTTCACTTTTCCTGCTACTTCCTTTTCTAATTGTGTATTACAATAATTTCTGAGGGCATCTTCTATCTTTCATTTGCATATATGAGTCGAAGCTAGCAAAAGCAGCTGAAGCAGTTTTGTGACCTCCCACGTGACGCTAGATTAAGTGCCTTTTTTGTTCTGCTTGAATCCACAAGCCGTCCTCGCAGCCTTCCTACCCGTTAAAACCACAGGACTGTCCAGGCATACAGCGTACAGTGAGTTCCCATGCACAGGTGTGCAACAGCAGTGAGACCCAATACCAGCTGCTACATGCAGACGTAGACCAACCCCTGTAACGCCTACCCCGTCACACAACATTAGTTCCCCGCCCCTCCCCTTTCTTCTCCTATTATAGGAATATAACATTTTTTTCGTATCTTTACTTTCTTCATCTTTTATTTAAAAGTTACCTGCGTGAAGCCTTCCCTAACCATTTTATCTAAAATTTCAACACTCCCACTTCCTATCTCCACTTCCCTACTTTATTTTTTCCTTAGCACTTATCACAGAGGTAATATACATTTTGCTTATTGGCTATCACCCCCTTTTAAATTTAAGCTCCCCAAGGGCAGTGATTTTTGTCTGCCTTATTTGCCATTATATTTCCAGGGCCAGAACAATGCTAGCACATGGCAAGTGCTCAATAAAAATTTGTTGTATTGGGGCAGCCCCGTGGCCAAATGATTAAGTTCATGCACTCCCCTGCAGCGGCCCAGGGTTTCACCCAGGGTTTCAGGTTGGGATCCTGAGCATGGACATGGCACCGCTCATCAAGCCATGCTGAGGTGGCATCCCACATAGCACAACCAGAAGGACCCACAACTAAGAATATACAACTATGTACTGGGAGGCTTTGGGGAGAAAAAGGGGGGAAAATTTTGTTGTATCAATGAAAGTCTTTATTCTTTCAGAGTTTTTATCCTGAAAGAGAGCAAGATTCTTATTAATATTCTTTTTGTAAACTCTAGTGCCCCAAGTAAAATTATGTAATTAATGTTTATAGTGATGATGATGACAGCTGCTATCTGTGTTGCTTCGATCTTAAACTATGAGTCCTCTACTGGGTGGAGTCTAGTCTTTGTACTAGTTTATTCACTCATTCAGTCAAGACAGATTTACTGAGCAGCGACTATGTATCAGGCACTATAATAGGCACTAGGGATAAAACAAACTATGGCCCCCACACTCAAAAAGCATATATATTAGAAAACTTGCTTTGATGATACTTCTAGTCATTGGTCACATAAATAGCTGGAAAATATTCACCTGTTGTCAAAAGAGTTTTCTAGAAATAAATCTAGTGCCCATGCTCCATGTTAGGCAAAGTTCAGGACTTGATTAGCCTGCTACAAAATGAAGGAGGAAATTCTGGCCCAATGCAGATGTTTTCAAATTCTATCTAGAAAATATATTCATAAAGTATCACAGACTTATTTGAATAACAAGTTACTGTTGCAAATTGGCCTATGATTAGCCAAACAGCTATTGTAGGGTGCAAGTATCAAGGAAAATGTTTATTAGAAAGGATCAGAAGCAGTACATTTTGGCAAGGTTTATAACATAACTTACCTCATTGATGCATGTAACCTTACAGAGGTTAGAAGGTGATTTAGATTCTCTAAAGGAAATGTATTGGGGGCGGGGGGCAGGGCAAGAGGAAGTAGAAAGAGAAGAGAGAGACTGTTCTTTAAAAGAATAATAGGGAGCTGATTGCCTCTTCTTCACCATGATGTTCTGAATATCATTTAAGGGAATCTCAATGGAGTAGTTAACTGAACTTTGCAGCAATAAAAAATGATTTGGCAGTGAGCAGTCTTCTGTCTAAAGTCTTTATTTTTAAAAGGGCTCAGCTAGTTTAGCCTAGTCCAGGTTGAGCAACCAAAATGTCTTAACCCCTAGCTCACTGTAACCCTATCCCCCTACACCTAATTTACTTAATATATTAACCATTTTCTAAATCTTATGAAATCTAAGTTTTCTTTTTTCATAGTTTATCACCTCAAACTGATTAATGTCTACATATTGCAAACAAGTGTATACCTAGATTGTATACATTTTTTTGAATGGGACAAAACACTTCAAAATCAGACAAGTAGTTGTCAAGCATCTCTTCTGAGCTCAGCACCGTGCAAGGTGCTATAAGAGATAGCTATAGGTACCTATCAGTCAAAACAAGAGTAGGACCAGTCTATTTTTAAAGTCTCTTCCTATTGGAAAGTCTCCTAAGTTTGTGAGTGCTAACATTTAAAGAAAATTAGCCAAAGAAGTCAAAGATGGCTTCATAAGGAGAGGATATGGGTGGGTAGAATTTTTTGGAGAGATGGTGGGAAGAAAGGAACCTATTCCACGAGAAAGAAACAGCATGAGCTAAGGCACAGATATGTTATATTCATAAGACCAAAAGAAAGGGCACATATTTGGGCATATTGGATAAGAAGATTGGAAATTTAGTATGAGGGACAGATTGTGAGGGGCTAAATAAGCCAAGCAAAGGAATTTAAACTTGATAAGGTAGGAAATAGGGAGCCATTGAAAGTTTCTGAGAAATGGAATAACATGGTGAAAACAGTATAGAGGCAAAAAAAATAAGTAGGAGGTTAAAGAAGGTAATATTTATTTAGAGCATGTGCCATTCTTTCTAGAAATCAGGTACACAAGGGTGAATATAGTTTTAGCCCTCAAGGAGTACAGTGGTAGAAACAGACAAGTAAATAGTTAAAATACTGTGCTATCATTGCCAAGATGGGGTAGTGTGGAAGAATGTAGGTAGGACATTGAACCCTACCATGGAAAGCCTCCTGGATAAGAAGCCAGTTAAGCAGAGACCTGAAGGATGAATAGAAGTCAACCAAGCAGTAGCCTTTCTGCATATGGGCCTAGAGACAAGAGTTTGAATCTTTGAGGGACCTGCAAGAGTTCACGGCTAGAGTGAGCTATGCAAAGATATGGGGAAAGCGGAAAAGTCATGAGACAAAAGTGGACAATTAAGAGAGATCAAATCTTGTAGGGCCTTGATGGCTGAAGTAAGGTATTGGACATTATCCTGAGGGCAGCAGGGAGCCATTGGAAGGTTTTAAGTTTGAAAATGACATAGTTAAATTTATATTTTAGTAGTTGCAAAACGGAAAGTGGCTAAGAATGAGGTCTAGACTGGAGGCTGGGAGAGTGTCAGGAGACTGTTGTAATATTCCAGGTGTGAGTTGAACTAAAACACAAGGAGTGAGGAGAGAGTAATGGGCAGTCCCGAGAACTATTGAGGAAGTGGTATTGGCTTGGTGAATGATTAATGTTGGGTAGTATTGTTTATGTTAAATTTTATAACAGAACTATGTGTGAAGTATTATTATCTCAGCTTCACAAATTATGAAACCGGTTCAAAGAGGTTAAATAATTTAACTTAGAAATTACAGCTAATAAATAAAGGAAGCAGAAGTAAAATCTAAGCCTCTCTAACTCAAATCCTCACTGCTATAGTATGAAGATAAATGTGTTGAGGGAAAATACTTTATATCTTGTGTGATATAAACATTAAAAAACAATGCTGTTATATAAAATATCTTTATTTGAAGCAAGAGTTTCTTTGTCTTTATTATTTTTTTGCTCCTGCTTCTTTGAAACTTACAAGTATAAAAGACAGAATCTTTGCATTACTATAATATTTAATTATGACTATTTAGCAAAGCTGCTTTTGATTAGGATATAGGCTCAGTTGTTCTTGAAATAAAATTTCGCCCTTTTTTTTGCTGAAAAAGGTTTGCCCAGAGCTAATGTCTGTTGCCAGTCTTCTTCTTTTGCTGAGGAAGATTCACCCTGAGCTAACATCTGTTGCCAATCTTCCTCTTTTTGTGTGTGAGCTGCCACCACAGCGTGGTTACTGACAGACGAGTTATGTGGTTATGCACCTGGGAACCAATCTGGGCCACTGAAGCAGAGCACACCGAACTTAACCACTAGGCCACCAGGGCTCACCCAATATTTAGCCTATTTGAATTTCAATTGACTTTGCCACTCTATTGCATTAAAAGGGGATTTAGAAGCTTGCTATGCATCCAGGATTCTAAATCCTAACATACAGGGATTTTTTATATTTTTATGTTTTTAGTCAATTTGATAAGTAAGGGTAAACTTTGTTTACTTTTCTTCCTCTAGACTTCAAATTTAACTCAGTTCTTAAAAGGTTCGTTAGTGAAATAGCAGCTAAGAATGAGATCTCAGTTTACAGACACCTTACTGAGTTTTCTCACCTCATTTTTATCTTTCACGTTTCATAATAATGAGGAAGTTTTGCCAAAGTAAGAGAAATGGGTGGCTTGAGAACACCAGGAGTCCGGATGGTTGAGAACATTACTGTAGAGGGAAGGAGAGTTCAAGACACAAGAATGCTGAATGCCAGTCCACCTCTACCTCTGTGGCAGTGAATTTTGTCTTTCTGGGCAGTTCACTTTGTCTCTGACTCTCAAATTTCTTCTCTGTAGAAATTGTAAGTGATAATATGTCTGTCAAGGGGAGAAAACATAATAGTCTTTCAAATTTAAGGGATATTTGCTCATGGTACTTGGTTCTGATAGAGACATTTAGTTCTACTAACTAAAATTATCTTCACTCTCCACCCCACCTACCTGCGTGTACACATCCTCATAGACTTGCTAGAGAAATCCTTTAAGTCTTAAAACATTCCATGCCTCCTACCCTGCACTGGCCTAAGGCAAAACTGGGGAGCAAACTGAAATTAGTCTGATACTCTCGGGATTATGTGTCAGAAACGCTCATGTAATATTAACATCTAATAAAACCGCATGAGTTAGGTATTTTATAGATAAGGAAATGGAGAATCAAAATATTAAAATTAATTTGCCTAATGTCATATGACCAGTAAAAGATAGAGCTGGAATTTGAACCAGGTTTATTTGATTTCAACGTCCATGATCCCCTTCCATTTCGTCACATTGCCTTCTATAAACTTGCTTCCTCATCTCTGACCTCACCTCCACCATGACACTGCATAAGAAAGAAACATCTGTATTTTATCTTACCTGCTTCTCCACACTGTCAAGATTACCTGGCAATGGTTCAGTTTCTATCTAGGAATGATTTTCTTTTCAGAGTTAACAAAGCTAATCAAGTAATCGATGCCTATAGGCTTATAACCAACCTTTCCTCTTGTGAAACATATATAAACATTTTAAGAGTAGCCTTTTAGATAAAAAAAATAAAATAATTCAAAAGAGGAGTTCTGATTAGTTCTTCCTTCCTTCATATACTTACGTGTAGCTCAAATTGCCAGTAACTGCCCATTTTCCCTGCTCTTAGGATTTTTCCAGATCCTCTTGAAGTCTCCACCATCTCCTTTTCAGGGGGCCTCTTCTATCTCCTTTAAAGTTCACCTAAAGACCTCCTTAAGGAGACATATCCTAATTTAATCTCACCCAACCCTGATTAAGCAATTCTTAGTGCTTATAAAGCTTCTGTAATAAAAACGGGCTCATTCAGACTGCTGAATAGAAAAGCCTCATTAGCCAGCGTGTCTGTTCACCTACAGTTCATTAATAGCGGATTCTCATAATGATGTTCCTGAGGGGCTACAAGATTCGGAAGTATTAAAGACTGAATAAAGTTTGCTTAATGTACTTGTATTAGTTTCCTATGGCTGTTGTAGCAAACTACCATACAATTATTGGCTTAAAACAATACAGATTTATTATCTTACAATTCTGGGGTCAGAAGTCAAAATGGAGCTCTCTGAGCTAAGATCACCGTGTCTGCAGGGCTGCAGTCCCTCTGGAGGCCCCAGAGGAGAATCTGCTTCCTTGCCTTTTCTGGAGTCTAGAGGCTGCCCACATTCCTTGGCTTGTTTGGCCGTACCAGTCAGCAATCACATCCCCTCCTCTCACTCTCCTGCCTCTTTCTTTCCCTTATAAGGACCCTCATGATTCTATTGGGCCCATTGGGATAATCCAGGATAATCTTCCCATCTCATGATCTTTAATTTAATCATATCTGCAAAATCCCTTTTGCCATGTAAGGTAACATTCACAGGTTCCAGGGACTTGGACATGGACAGTGTGGGGGTAGGAAGGCATTATTCTGCATGCCTCAGTAGTTAATATTAAATTTATTTTGTTCTATTAAGTTTATGAAAATTGGTAAGAACCTATATGTATAGATGATACACATGTGATATGCACATGGGAGTATACTTGATAAATGTATTAAGTAGTTCTCTAATCATGCTAGAAAACAGACTTTTCCTACTTTTAATTTTATATGTGTCTTTTAATCATTTCATAGATATACATTTTTGTCTTTCCAGATTCCTATCCAGATCAACTTTTTCATAACCTTCTTTCCTTCCTAGAACTTAGTAATAATTCTATATGTGTAAGTTTCAGTAAACATCATTGATTAAGTTGACTCCTGTATTGAAGTAATCATCTCTCTAAAGCATTTGCATTTTTGCAACCTAGTTTTTATGGTGAACAAGCCAATTTCCAGTTTTCTGGGGACAAAACAATTATAGGAATATGAAAGATTAATGTGGAAATTAATTGGAATTAACACTTTGTAATTATCAAGTCAGCAAGCCAGATAGTCTAAATTGCTATTTCCACAGTCATTCATTTATTCAGCAAGTACTTATTACTAACCTTTGTTGTTAGTGCCATTGAGTTGATTTCCAACCTCTGGTGACCCTGTGTACGCAAATGGGAACCCTGCCTGGTCTTTTTGCTCCATCCTCTCACCTTCCAGCGCCACATCAGACAGTGCTCCACTGCTAGTCACAGAGTTTTCATGGCCAATTCTTTTGGAAGTGGGTGGCCACTTCCACCCACTTCTAATCTGTCTTAGTCTGGGAGCTCCACTGAAACCTGTCCGCCATGAGTGACCCTGCTGGTATTTGACATACCAGTGGCATAGCTTTCAGCATCACAGCAACACCCAGCCACCACAGTCTGACAATTAACAGGTGAGGTGGGGTGGTTCCCTGACTGGGAACTGAACCTGGGCCGTGGAAGTGAAAGCACCAGATCTTAACCATTAGACCACCAGGGCTGGGTTAGTCCTAGCCTACTGTGAGCTAAGGCTTGGGGATACAAAAGTGAACAATAAACACTTGTTCCCTCATTCAGCACATTTGAATGAGGAGGACAAACAAGCAAATAAGTAAACAAACAAAGAAGTGTCTAACTACTGTGATGGAAGCAGATCAAGAGCTATGACAGACAAAAATGGCACTGGGGAAATAACTTTATGTAAGAAGGCCACTCTTGGGACATGATAATTAATCTGAGGGCTGAAGATAAGAAGCAGATCATGCAAAAAGCCAAAGGAGGAACTTTTCAGGCAGAGGGAGCTGTAAGTGCAAAGATCCTGAGGCAGGAATATTGTGGCTATGTTTCAGGAAATGAAAAGAAGGCCAGAGTAATTGAAGCCTAGTAACCAAGGGAGAGTGGCAAAAAATGGAGCTGCAGAGGTAGTGAAAAGTCAAATAGTGCAGAATTTGAGTTTTTAATGGGTGCCAATAAATAAAAGCCCTGAGTGTTATTCCAGAATTTAAAACCAAGTGAGACTCAGGAGTCAGATTAGATGGAGGTTAAAATAGCAGCTACATTACTGATCCTGCTGATGGGAGAATACAGCCAAATGGACCTCCTAGTACTCCTCCCACTGTCATCACCCTGAAGAAATCTACCTCCCCTATTGTCCCAAGCAGAGCTGAACTGCAGGCTTTCCCTCCAGGGGCAGGCTATTTACTAAAGCACAGACGAAAATTAAGCCATTCTGAAAGAAAGACCCCAAGAAATCTCTGAGCCACACATTCTCAGTTCCCGTTCCCCATCTCACCAGTGAGATAATTCCTTCTTCCTCTCAGGGAAGGAAAGGTGTTCTAAGGGATGGGAGTGGAGGGGGAAGTTGCTGAGAGAGACCCATAAAATTTCCACGATTTTCTTCCTGTTTTCTCCTGGAAAGTTCTCTCCTCTCTACGGAATGTATGGAGGAGGGAAATAAATACTACTCTTATACTCCCATCAGGTGGGTCTTATAGGCCATGATACAGAGTTTAAATTTCATTCTAAGTACAAAGGAAAAGCATTGAAAGGTTTTCAGCAGTTTGATTTACAATTTGGAAAGATCACTTTGGCTGCTGTGGAGACAAGCGGAAATGGGGAGAGCTGCTGATGACAAATCTGAGATGATGTGGCTTTCAACAGGGTAGTTGTAGTGGAGATGGTGAAAACTCAGAGGATTAGAGGTCTAGAGGTAGAAAGACTGGACTTGCTGATGAATTAGATTTAGGGTAGAGAGTCAAGGAGGAATTAAGGCTAAGTATTAAGGCTAATTAAAGCTGAGATTTCTGCTTAAGTGACTGGATGGATGGTGGTGCCACATATTCAAATAGGGAAAACTGAGAGAGAAATAAGATGGCAACACAATCATATTCCTTGGGTTTGATAACGAGAAGATTGCCAGTGATTCTGCAAGAATAGTTTTCGTGAATACTGGAAAGCAAAGCCAGATTTAGAGTTTGAAGAAGGACCAGTGCGTGATTGCTTGTATACATTTTTTTTTTAAGATTGGCACCTGAGCTAACAACTGTTGCCAATCTTCTTCTTCTTCTTCTTCTTTTTCCGTTTCTTCTCCCCAAAGCCTCCCAGCACACATTGTATATTCTAGCTGTGAGTGCCTCTCGTTGTGCTATGTGGGATGCCACCTCACCATGGCCTGATGAGCAGTGCCATGCCCGGACCCAGGATCTGAACTGGCAAACCCTGGGAGCGCGCAAACTTAACCACTAAGCCATGGGGCCGGCCCCAGCTTGTGTACGTTTTTTAAGGAAGTTTTACTGTGGAGGTGAGCAGAGAAATGTCATAATGAGGGGCATTTGGGATTTTAAAAGATTTTTTGTTTTTACCCTGAAGTGAATGATCTATTGCTGATGCAAAGTAGACAGAATAACGGGATGTATAAAACCTTTGGGAAGGCAAGAGGGGATGGGATCCAGAGCTCTAGTGGAGTGATGGACCTGAGAGACAGACACCTGAAATGAACCCCCATAACAGGAGTGAATATACAGATAAAGGCAGGTTGGAAGATTTGATGTCAGGAGGATGGAGACTTTTCATTGAGTGTCTTCTATTTTGTTTATGAAGCATGAGGGGACATCATTAATGGAGGATAAAAGGAAGGGCAGGGGAGACAGGAGATTTGACAAGAGAAGAGACAGAACAAAGTAGTTGTGTCCAAAACTGAATGAAGACCTAATGCAGAAATTAAGTAGTATTGCTGGGCAATGTTGAATGTCCATGTAAGATTTGTAATTATCCATTAAAAATATAATATATCAGCCTGATTGTGTTACTTTCTTCAACATTTCATTGTTTATTAGAGATTCTGATGTGGCCGAAGAACGGTTTCAGTGCAGTTAACAGCACGTGTGAGCTAAAAGGGTCAGATATTTGAAATTTATATTTGTATTTCAGAGGTGGTTCAGTTTATAAGTTCTAGGGTATGACCTTGGGAGCAAGTGGCTGAAAAGGGGTAGAGGAAAAGTTAGGAAGTCAAGGAACTGAGAGGGGGGGTTATAGGCTAAGTCATTCACATGGATGTTAAAATCACAGAGCATGATGACAAAAGTAGGAGTGGAGTGTGAGCCTGGGGCTAGGTTATCTGTCAGGAAAGAGGAATGGCCAGGAGGTCAGCAAATGGCAACAACGTGATTTAGAGAGGGATATAGCCAGATGGCATGAGCTTCCAGAGAGCAGAGGTCACTGCAGGAGGACAGTGGGGAGCAAGAAGAATATCTGCTCTATCTATTGGCCCTGTAGTAGGTGGATGTGAGGGAAAAAGCAGATGTCGCTTGAGAGGGCTCTAGGGTAAAATGTACTCAACTGGAAAGTCAGTTTTCAGACAAAGGGATGGAAGGGAAAATTTCCAGAAGATTAAGAATGTAACAGAGGGTTTCGTTACCAATTTCTACTTAATAAACCATGCCAGGGGATGTGATCCATTGGGAGCCACCAATGGAGACCAGCTACCTTAGGAAGTTTGTTAACCCGGACCCACGCTTTTTAGAGGGCAGAGTTGAAAGGTTGAGATGGGAGTGGCATTCAATCAGTTTAGAAGATTACAGAGAAATACGGGAATGGAAGAGCAGGTTGTAATGGATGATGGAGGACTTGTACTTCCAAAAGTGGTTGAGGTAAACAGGAATTTGAGGCATGATGGGACTAATTCTACTAAAGCAGTGATCTTCAAATTTCCTTTTGATTATGCACCCTTAACTAAAAATTCTAAACATTCCTCACACATTATAATTTTATTGTTGTTACTGCTGTGAGCTGATTCTGACTCCTAGTGACCCTGTGTAGAGCAGAACCCTGCCCAGTCTTTTTGCACCCTCCCCTCACCTTCTGGTGCTCTATCAGACAGATACTCTGCTGTTATTCATAAGGTTTTCATGGCCAGTTTTTTTGGAAGTGGGTGGCCAAGGTCCTTCTTCCTGGTCTGTCTTAGTCTGGAAGCTCTGCTGAAACCTGTCCACCATGGGTGACCCTGCTGGTATTTGACATACTGGTGGCATAGTTTTCAGCATTACAGCAACACACAGCCACCACAGTATGACAACTGACAGGCAGGTGGTGTGGTTCCCTGATTGGGAACTGAACCCAGGCCACAGCAGTGAGAAGGCCAACTCTTAACCACTAAACCACCAGGGCTGGCTACATTATAATTACATAGTTATTAATTATATATGTTTAATAATGTTATACTCTAATATGTACTTTGTATAACAAATAGAAAATGGAAATTAAGACTGATGAGAGAAAAAAAGATAAAATAATAGTTTTCATATTATTTTATTCTGTTCATCAATGGTTCAACAACCTCTTTGCCCTTTCTTGTGAGAGTAATTTGGTTGACAATTCCTCAACAATGTAAAAAATCTTGGTTTAATACCCTGTGATATAGTGGCTCAGAGGTCTGGTTCTAAGTTCAGCTTATTCCCATGTTGCTTTGAACGGTGATTTTAGCTGGAAGAGCTATCTCATAAAAGTAAGCACAGCCAGATGGAAGAAGTGCACCAGTAGCTGTGCTTGCTAAATCACGATACTCATTTTTCAATCCCTTCCCCAATTATGCAAGGAGTTTTGTTGAAATTCAGCTGACAGACATATATCATCCGCAATATCAGTCAATTGTTCTTGCAAACTATTCAGAAATTATTGCATTTTTGTATTTTTAAGAAATGGGTTAAAAACCCATTAACACTACTCATTTGGAAGATCTTAAAAAAGAGTTTAAAAAGCTTTATTTCCAAGTTTTTAAGTGTGCAGATATTAGGGTTTTACATTTAAATTGTTTTCAGCAACAAAATTGCATAACGATGGACCATTTCTAAGTACCTATTTTAAAAATGCACTCTCCATAGCGGAAACGTCTGAGCAGCAGTTACTCTCTCCTTCACTGTTAAAAATGTCACATTTACCTGGAAGAAATTGATTAAGAGTATTTTTTTCGAATATATCTGACAGTCACATATTCATAGAAAAGGTCAGCAAATTGGGCTCACTTGTCAAGTTAATTTTAAAGATCTCTGTTACTCAGCTCTTAGTTGGACAATCCTTTCTACGAGATAACCAGCAAACTGGCTGCTGAGATAACTGGTTACTGAGATTTTCCTGGTCAGCCCTTGTCTTATTACAAAATATTACAAAGGCTCTACTGTTGTCTTAAAGATCTTATTTTATAAAAGTTAACCTTGTTGACAACACTCTGTGTAGCACATAAACGATGGTACAGTGTAATACACAGGAGAAAATCACCTTATGATCTCCTCCAAACCAGCCCTACTGGGCCTACTTTATATGCTGTGTGTTTGACTGTGGAGCAAGTGATGACAGCAGTGCCAGTCAGGACATTAAAGATTAGAAAAACATCAATCCTTTCACATTTTTTAGATACAAAATAAATCTAAGGGTCAAGTCTAATATTTTATTCTTGCTCCCCGTTTTGTTTTGCACATCCCACTTTGGAAATCATATTCTTTGAATGGGATAAAGAGGAGGAACTCTTGGTTCTAACAATGTGGTCCTAAGTAAAACAGTGCCTTTGGGGTTACTACTCCTTCTGGCAACACTTGGTGTGGTAGAGGATTCATGCCAAAAAGTCTCACTGTAATACAACTATTAAGCACCAACTATATCCAGACAGCGGTTATAACAACGACTTGTACATTGAAAGACAGAAATTGGGGAGGAGAGAGAAGGGTGAAAAAATTGACACCAGTAGTTTATTTTTCTCACTCAAGGTTCTTAACCACCCAATCAGAGAGAATAGACACCATTAGTGTTTGACAAGACCTCTAGATGGTAAAGAGATCTGATCCAACTCCTGGTCTTCAGGACTATATTATATACATTCATTAACTCACTCATTCACTTAATATTTTCCCCATAACTTTTGGCGTATATTTTAGAAGTGAGGTAAATGAGTTTCAAGGATTTACCAAAGATTACACTTATAGTTGATGGGAAGATTAAGATATTGGCCAGGTTTTCTATTTAAAATACTTCTCTTAAGAAGCTCTTCAGTTACTGAGATGGAATTTAATCAGGCACAAAATGCTAAAAGCAAAAACAAAACACAGAAGTCCCCTCAAAACAAAAAGCACAACAGGACTTGTGCTATCAGGGAAAAGCATGAGCATCCAGATGCTGAGGTCAGGTAACAGGGGATGCTGAGTTCACAGATGACTCGTGGGTGGTTTGCAGCAGCAGAAGAACCAGCCAAAAGACAGAAGTCATTGGAAACATTTGTCTTCTTAGAACAAATAACCACATTGGACCAGTGGCTTGCAGGCAAATTCTGGAATTTCTTCATACAGTAAAATAGGGAAAGGATATTTGGTTGGTTGTTTGGGATTGATTATAAAATAGGCATTGGATGTAGGAGCCTGGAACTCAGTGGGGAAGAAGAGTTCATATTCTGCTTTTCTTCATAACTCAGGGGCTCCTTCTCCTCTGCTCACCTTTAAATATTGGCTGGCTCTCTTCTCTTCCCTACTTTCTCTTCTCTTCTCTCCTCTACACTCTCTCCTTGAATGTCTTCATTTAGTCCTGATACTGTATGTCATCTCTGATCTTGACACCGAGTTCCAGACTTGTATATCCGGCTACCTACAATGATATTTCCTCCTGCATGTCTTATAAACATTTCAAATTTGGTGTGGAGGAGAGAAATTTTGATCATTCTTCTGTCCCTAGTCTGTTCCTTCCCTAATCATTACCATCTCATTTTGTTTAAACCAAGAACCTAGAAGTCATTGTTGAGTCTTCCCTTTCTCTCTCTGTCCCTCTGCTCCTGCTCCCCCATCCAATTCATCTGATTCTTCCTTCTTTCAAAACATATTTCACATCTGTCCACTTCTACCTCCATTACACCACTCTGGTCGAAGCCACTGTTTTCTCATGCCTAGACTTCTTTAAGAGCCTTCTACTTTTTCTCTTGATGACTTATAATCTATTCTTCACACAGCAGCTAGAGTCATAATCATAAAATGTAACACAGATCCATCACTCCTCTGCTTAAACCCTTCCCCAAACTTGCTACCTCACTTAGAAGAAAATCCAAACTCCTTACCCTTGCTTACAAGGCCTCGTGTGATCCATCCCATGCTTGCATCTTTGTCACCATTTTAAACCCCTGTCTCCCTTCCACTTTCTTTCTATTTCCTGAACATTCCAAGTGCATTCCTGCCTCAGAGCCATTGAACTAGCTGCTCCCTCAGCCAGGGATGCTCTTTCCTCAGATACTTCTGTGACTGCTTCCTTCTTGTCACTCAGGTCACAGCTCAAATATCTCAGAGGAACTCAGTTGCCTCATTTTTATAATGCACAGACAAATCTAAAGTAGTCAGTCACTCCCTTACATCACTTTGTTTTGTTTTCTTCATAGCCTTATTATCATATTTGATATATGATATTTTATGATTATATGATGATATATGATATTTTCTTGTTTTATTGGTTTTCTCTCTGCACTAGAATATAACAATGAGAAGAAGGATTTTGTCTTTCTTGTCAACTGGCACTGTTAGAACAGTGTCTGACATAATTTTCTTTTAAGCATCAATTGTATGCTCTAATTTAGTGTATTGGAAGAGAAAGCTTTAAGATAGAATAGCATGAGCCTCATCAAAAATGTTGCATATCTAACGCTATTTAATGGAAGAAGGGGCCATATCTAACAACAATTGTTTGGTAGTGGGAAAGATGTCTAATGGAAAAGCTGTTTTCTAAAGAATCTTAATAACTTTAGACTTCTGACTCAGAGAATGAATGAATAGGCTCAAGAAGCTCTTCTGAGCATATACCTTGCAGGTGACAATGATAGGATTATGTAAGAGATAAGATTGTGGAACAAAGCCAATTCATTTGTCCAGCTGATTATGCTATGAAAGATTGGGAGAATAGAACACAGAGATAGTATTAAAATAGAAATTATAAGAGAAATACAGGTTAGAGATGGACTGAATTCAAATCGATAGCATAAACAGAGATCAGTTACTATAAAACATGCTTCATGTCTTCAGGGAAAATTCCAGTAGAAAGGTGGAAGCAAACATACACAGGTAAATGGAATCCAAGCTCTTCTTGGACTCACCTCATGTACTTCTTCAGATCAGGCCACTCAGTTTTAGCCCTTAAATAAATCCAACTGTGAGACTACTGTTTAGAAATATAGACTTACTAAATATTTATTGAGAAAACAGAGGAGAGAGTCACAGAGCAAAATAGCCTAAAACTCTGCTCCTTCTGCAAAGTTTCTCTCTTTCTTATAATTGCTTTATTTCTTCCTCAGAATCTCTTCAGCAGCCTTTTGAACCACTCTGCTCAGTCCTCTTTTTCCCCTTCCCTCTTCTCTAGCCAGCTTGCATAGGGTTCTCAGCAAACTCAAATCTAATTATCAGCCAAACTATGACCACCTACCTATTGTTCTTCAAGTGCATTTAGGATGGTCAGTGTAGGAGGGTGCATGGGGAGAATGGCTCAACTCTTATGCCACAGATATGTCTGGAAAATAGAAAATAATCCAATGTTATTAGAGTTTAAGTTTCGTTGTGAGGTTTAGTTCAAAATAAACCTGAAAGGGTAGCTCAGGGTATGATTAGCCTTGTATGCCACAACAAACATTTTTGCTTTGTGGGTCAATGAGGAATCTTGAAGATTTTTGAACAGAGATGTTCTAGGATCAGGTTTGTGATAAATCTGGGAACAATATAAGGATGACTTAGAGAAATAGTTAACCAAAGACAGGAACACAGATTGCAACTATTTTAAAGTTACTTGATGATGAGGATATAAAATAGAATGATGGAAATATCATGGAGGAGACCCCCGATTTCTAAATACATTTTAAACTCAAGAAACTTCAGAACTTTACGTTTGGTTAGAGGAGATGGTTGAGAGGGTTTCCTTGTTTCCAGCTTTGGCAACCAGTAGGAGAGTGATGCAATGATCTGAGTTAGGGAATATAAACAATGAATAGCTGCACTATTTTTGTGTGTAGTTTATGACTTGTTTTTGTGGGCAAAGATAATGATTTAGATGTCAAACCAGACAAGTGTGAGTAGGAAAGCAACACACCCACATGAAGATGTACAGCATTTGGAAATGCAGGTGTGAGGTTTAAAGGAAAGGTCAAAGCGAGAGGGAATTCACTGCACAGAATGATGATGAAGGCTATGGAAGCAGATAAATGATTCATGAGCAAGTGTGGAGCTGGAAGAAAGTAGTGCTAAGAACATATACATAAGGAAGTATTACATTTAAGATATTTGAGGGAAAATAGGAGCAGAGAAACAGATTGATCGAGAGTTGTCGGAAGGAGAAAAACTGTCCATAAACAGAAGACCATCATTTTTGAAAAAGTGAGAACAATGTGAGAACTTAGAAAAAAGAATTAGGATAATAGGAGGTGGAATTCTGCTATACCAGAGTTTTTAATCACAAGGTTTAATTACGATAAACTGTCCACAGTTGTAAGCCCTGATAATAATGAAGTGGGAGTGGGGAGATTATGAGGGGGGGATGAGGGAGAAGCTTCAGCTCTGATGTTGGAGTAGAAAGAATTCCCATTTTCAGGGTCTTTTTGTACAGGTCTAGAAATCTAAATTAGACCTCTCTGCTTTCTGTACATATTCATGATCAGAGATCAGCAAACTTTTTCTATAAAGGGCCAGACAGTAAATATTTTAGGCCCTTTGTTGGCCATACTATTTCTGTCCCAACTACTCAGCTTTGCTGTTGTAGAGCAAAAGCAGCCAGAGACAATACATGAAAAATGGACATGGCTGTGTTCCAATAAAACTTTATTTGCAAAAACATGAGGGGCTGGATTTGGTCCATAGGCTAAAGTTTTCTGACCTCAGTTCCTGATCAATCAATGTCCATAAGACTGATATCTGTTAGGTTGGGCATGTTTCATCTTGATATAAGTATTATTTACCTACAAATCCCCTACAGAGCTGGTTCAGTTTTGTCCAGGTAAAAATCCCTTTTATTTTCAGAGCTTGATCTAGGTGTGGTAAACATCAATCTGGGGATCTTTGAAGACCCAAAAAATGAGATGGTATTGTTAAACCAGCAAGGACACTTTTGGTTTTGCTGAGGTAAAGACCTATATGATTAACTGAATGTCCACAGGCCTTTTGATATTCCTTGGGATCTTGACAACACATGCAGTTTTTGTGGCTCCTTCATTATCTTTTTATGCTCCAATTTAATTGACAAATCAACATATATTCATAAGTAGATGAATCCCATTGATATGTTTTAGTTATAAGACAACTTGGTCTTATTTTTTGCATTAATCCACTGTTTGCTTACATGCCATTATTAGTCTCTATAATAAAAATGGGCTCAAAACACTCAAAATGAGTTATTGTTACTTTTTCAACCAAAATTTCCTATGTGCTTTATTTATTTAGGCTCTCTCCTTTAGTCATAGTTAAAAATACAGTATGTATTCATTCATTCATTCATTGAAGTCTCATTGAGTGCCATGTGTCAAGCAGAGTGCAATGTGCTGGGAATACAAGGATAATACTGCTCAATCTCTGTCCTTGGAATGCTCTCTGTCAAGGGATAATAGAACTTCAAGACAGAGGGAGTGGTCAACAGTGTCAAATATGTCATAGATCAACCTTGAGAAGAGAACAGAGGTCATTAGATTTAGTGGTAAAAAAATCACAGAGAGAGAAGTTTCAGTAGAGTATCAGTGTAAGTAGAAGTACTCTTAATTCTTCACACTCTTACCTGTGCTACCATGCTCAGATTTCCAACAATGCAGTCCAAGGGCACAGTCTTTGTTTCTCAACAGCAGTTATATGATGAACTCTTTCTTTACTTTCCAGTTAGATTGGACCTCAGAACCATATCAGTCGGAGTTCTTAGTTGTAAGTGATAACCCCAGCTCTGCTAGGCATCAGCAGGAGAGGATTTTAGTAAAGGATATTGGATACCCCTCAGAATCTCTAGAAAGAAAGAAAGGAGAATCAATCTGGGAAGTTACACAAACAGGAACTAAGTAGGGAGTCTGAAGCCAAGCTAGTCCTATAAACATGTCCAGATATTACATCTTTTTTTTAAGCTTTATTTTTTCTTAGAGCAGTTTTATGTTTACAACAAAATTGAGAGGAAAGTACAGAGATTTTGCATATACCACCTTCCCCACACACGCATAACCTCCCCTGTTATCAACATCACTCACCAGAATGGTACATTTTTTACCAAGGATGAGCCTACATTTTCATGTCATAATCACTCAAACTTCATAGTTTAGCTTAGGGTTCATCCTTGCTGTTGTACATTCTGTGGGTTTGGACAAAAGTATAATGTATGTATAATGTATAAGGACGTATGTCCATCATTCTAAAATCAGAGTATTTTCATTACCCTAAAAATTCTCTGTGCTCTGTGCATTCATCTCTGCCCCCTCTTACTTCCAGAAATCACTGAACTTTTTATTGTGTCCATAGTTTTGCCTTTTTGAAAAAGTCGTATAGTTAGAACCATACAGTAAGTAGCCTTTTCAGATTATTTTATTTCACTTAGTCATATGTTATTTCAGGTTCCTCTGTGTCTTTTCATGGCTTCATAGTTCATTTCTTTTTAGTGTTGAATAACATTCCATTGTTTGGATGTACCTCAGTTTATCCATTCACCTACTGAAGTATATCTCTGTTGCTTACAAGATTTGGAAATTATGAATAAAGCTGCCATAAACATCCATGTGTAGGTTTTTGTATAGACGTAAATTTTCAGCTCTTTTGGGTAAATACCAAGGAGCACGATGGCTGGATCACGTGGTAAGAATATATATAGGTTTGTGAGAAATCCCTAAACTTCCAAAAGTATCTACCAAAGTGACTGTACTATTTTGCATTCCCACCAGCAATGTATGAGAGTTCCTGTTGCTCCACATCCTCTCCAGCAAGCATGTGGTCTTTTCAGTGTTTTGGATTTTGGCCATTCTAATAGGTGTGTAGTGGTATCTTATTATCATTTTAATTTACTATTCCCTAGTGACATAGTGGAGCATCTTTTAATATGTATATTTGTTATCTGTATATCTTTGTCGTTGAAAATAATCCATAACCAATCTATAAATGAAAATTTGGGTGAGTTTATTCTGAGCCAAAATGTGAGGACCATGGCCTGGGGCCTTTCTTCCTGAAGGAAGAAAGGGCACCAAAGAAGTGGGGTGTACAGAGTGGTTATATACCCTCAAAGAGGATGTTTCACATATGATTGAAATGTCCCTTTTGCAATAATCACAAGACTGCTCTGTCAGCACAGCAATTGATGGACACAGCAGGTAGTAGGTCTGCTGTCTCAGTGGACACAGCAGGGTGGCAGGTCTGTTGTCTCAGCTGGGTGGTCACAGGTGAGCACAGCAATCAGTTCCTAGTCTAAGGAAAGATGCTTATCCTTAAGGAAGTGCCAATGTTGGGGGAAGTTGCACCTTTATCTCAAGGGCCTTTGTTCTTGCCATAGGAAATGTTTAAAGCAGATATACAATGCGTGCTCAATGGCCAGTCAGGCTCTTTTGGAAAAACAAAGTCAGGCCGAATTAGGTTTACACCCAATGGCTTCCTCATATGCTCCAATATATCCTACTGCTTGCCATTTTTATTTGTCATCTTTGGTAAGGTGTCTGTTCAGGTCTTTCGTCCATGTTATAACTGGTTTGTTTGTTTTCTTATTGTTGAGTTTTATATTGTATATCTTTGTATATTTTGGATGACAGTTCTTATCAGTCTTTTGAAAATATTTTTCTCCCAGGATACGGCTTGTCTTCTCATTCTCTTGAACTGTTCTTTTTTTTTTTCAAGTATTATATTGCTAAAGTAACTTTCTTTAGCTGGCATTTGCATAAGCTATCTTTATCTTTTATTTTCAACTGTTGTGTATGTATTATTAGCAGCATAGAACGGTATTTAGTTGTGTTATCCTGCCTGATAATCTCATTTATTACTATTTCTGGTATATTTGCACTGATGCTTACCATTTTATTTTATATTTTATGCCTACCATTCTTTTTCTGTGGCTTTAAAAGTTTTTTCTGCCTTTTTTTGGTCCAAAAGTTTTCTATTCTCCCCTTTTTGTCTGCTGAGTCATTTACTACTGATTATATATTTTGTCTTTTGGTTGTAATCCTTGTATTTTCAGTATAATACTTTATACTTTTTTTTTTTTTTTGCAGATTTTAAGTTATTTGGTGTTTCTATTCTTCTCCAAACATAAAAATGATCTTAGCATGCTTCAATTTATCCATTATTATACTCTCTGATCTTATGATTGTTTGACTTTTTTTAATACAAAAGTGTGAGCTTTTTACAAGTCAGTACTAATTAAGTTTATTTTCATTAATTTTTAATATACCGTTTAAAAAATCTCATGCATCCCTACTGGTTTTATTTTACTTATTGCTGAAAAAATCCTTTATTAGTTCTTTTAGTGAGAATCCATAAGTAGTGTTGTCTCTTAGTTCTTGTGTATCTGAAATGTAATTGTGTTGCCTCACTCTTGAATGATAGTTTGACTGAATATAAATTTCAGATTGACAATTATTTTTCCTCAGTGCTTTAAAGCTATTACTTCATTGCCTTCTGTTGCCTATTATTGTTGATGAGAGGCCTGCTGTAAGTTCAAATGTGTTCCTTTTCTCTCTTTGTTAGCTTTGAATATATTTTCTTCATTCTTTTTTTTTAAATTCAAGTTCATTGAGGTGCATTTTACATACAGTGAAGTTCACTCTTTTTATGTGTGCAGCTCAATAATATAGAAACTTCCACTAACCTGGAAACTTCCTTCATGCCCCTTGTTATTCTACCCTCCATCTCCAGTGTCTGACAATGATCTGATTATGGTCTCTATGGATTTGCCATTTTTCAGAATGTTATATAAATGGAATTGTACAGAATTTTGTGTTTGATTTCTATCACTTAGTGTGATGGTTTGGAGGTTTATCTATGTTGTTGCATGTGTTAGTATTTTGTGTCTTTTTGTTGCTGGATTGTATTCCATCGTATGGCTGGTCCACAGCTTGTCTATCCATTCACTGTTCATCAGTTGATGAATATTTGAGTTGCTTCCAGTTGGGGGGCTATTATAAATAGGTCTTCTATAAACATCCTCTTATAGAAATTTGTGTAAACATATGCTTTCATTTCTTTTAGGTGAATAATTAGGAATGTGATTGCTGGTTCATATGGGAAGTGTTTATTTTACTTTATAAGAAATCACAAAGATATTTTCCAAAGCGGTTGTCTAGTTTTACATTCCTTCCAACAATGCGGGAGAGTTCTAGTTGCTCTCATATTTTAACCGTTCTAGTAGTGTGTACTTGTATCTCATCATACAAGTACGATTTGGTGATGTTTTAAATATTGTCTTTGCTAATTCTCTCTTTGTATCCGTTATATCCTATCTAGAGTTTTATTCCATCTATTGAGTTTTAAAAATCTCAATAGCTTTATTTTTAATTTCTACAAGTTCAATGATTCCTATGTTTATCTGTTTTTCTTTTATTTTTATGTCCTTTTGTTTCAAATTTATTTTTCTTTTTTTTTAAAGAAAACTATGCCTTCATTTATATCAATGAACTTGCTAAACATTTATTTTAGTATCTCTGTTAGACTGTTCTCTAACTTAATTTCATCTGGGATGGATTCCTCTGATTAGTGATTTTATTGCTGTTATTCTTGGACAGACACACACACACACACACACAAATGTGTGTATTTTGGAAGTTACTTTGCATTTCTCTCTCACTCTCTCTACCTCTGTCCTCACCCCTGCTTGTCTGGCGGTTGTGTGGTTGCCTCTGCCCAGATCCCCAGGCCAAAATCCAGTTTTACAATGTTAATTTGGAGTCCTTGCTACATGTTGATTTGGCAATATTGCAGGTTTGTTCATCAACCCAGCTAATGATTTGCTTTCTTCATAGTTGGGAGCTGTGCCTGTTGCTCTCTCTGCTCAGGCCTGAAGCTCCATCTAGACTCTGGCCAAAGCAGCACGTACACAATTTTTTTTCGTTTTCCTTTGAGGAGGTGAGTTCCCCCCTAGGCCCTAGCTTTGATCAGTGCATGTGGTTTCAGTCCTCCATGTTGCATGGCACATTTTCTGCCCTGTGCACCTTCAGAAATCACATTTCAGCCCCCAGTGCTTGTTTTTGGGTTTAGAGTCCAGCATAGCTTGTAGCATTGCCCTTCTACTTCTCATCCACGGAGATTCAGGTTGTGTTTGAGCCTGAGTGGGTCTTTTTGGTT
Source organism: Equus caballus (assembly GCF_041296265.1). NCBI lineage: Eukaryota > Metazoa > Chordata > Mammalia > Perissodactyla > Equidae > Equus > Equus caballus. The sequence continues at coordinate 46,870,698 of NC_091686.1, forward strand.
TTCTTTCTTAATGTTTTTATGTATTCCTGATTCATTTTTGGTGCTACTTGAGTACATGAAAGCCTTAACTTACAGTGTCATCTTGACTGTAAATCTCTCAACACTCTTTGAAAGCCTAATGCTTCATGCTTGCTTTACACCAGAAAAGGATGAGATGAGAAAGCACAGCTGCAAAGGTTCTCTCTGCTTAAACCAGACTTTTTGCTATATGAGAAGTTGTTCTGTCCAACCTTTGTGCGGAAAGGAAATTACACATTGGGTAGACAGGGAGGCTGCATAATCTTCTCATAAGTTTCATAGCTTCTTATAAGTAAAAGCTTTATTTTATGCCATCATTATTGTGGCTACTCGTTTGTGTGGCTCTAGAAATTCTAAAAATTTTAAGTACATTCATAAAAACTATATTCTAAAGTTAGAAGAATTGATTGCCCAGTCCTTAGGGTAATCCGCCATAAGTCTCCATACTATTGGACTGTGTAGTAATTACCTTCTTTTACTCATGTTGTTTATAGTTCAACCTTTCAATTATTTGTGCTATATTTTTAAGTTTTAGTTTTCTCCTCATTCCTTTATTAATTTTCCTTATTTATAAATATAAGAGTTTTAGCTCTTAGGCCTAAAAATAAGGAGCCCTTTTTATTAACCAAAATTTGCCATCAGTTAGAAAATTAATGTTGCTTTAACTCTCTACTTCTTTGCTTGTAAAATAAGGCATATTCGTTTTCTAGTGCTGCTGTAACAAATTGCCGCAAACAAATTGACTTAAAACAACACAAATTTATTATCTTATAGTTCTGGAGTTCTGAAGTCTAAAATGGGTCTCATGGGGCTAAAACCAAGGTGTTAGAAGCCCTGCATTCCTTTTGGAGGCTCTGGGAGAGAATCCATTTCCTTGCCTTTTCCATCTTCTGGAAGCTGCCTGCATTATTCTAGAAGCTGCCTTCTTGAAGATGGATAAGGTCCCTTCCTCCATCTTCAAGGCCAGCAGTGTGGCATCTTCAGATCTCTCTCTGACTGACTCTTCTGCCTCTCTCTTCCACTTACAACACCCTCGTGATTACTTTGGACCCACCTAGATAATGCAGGATAATCTCTACATCACAAATTCATCTGATTAGCATTTTTAATTCTCTCTGCAACCTTAATTTCCCTTTGCCATGTAACCTAACTGACTCACAAGTTTTGGGGATTAGGACACGGATACGTTTGGAGAATCATTATTCTGTCTACCACAGAAGGTGGTAGCATTTCAAGTCAGAGGGAAAAAGAGATTATAGATGATAATGAAGTAAATGGCTAGCCACTTGGGAAATCAGAAATAGGGCTATCTACTTTACTCTTAACAAAATCGAAACGGCTAGGTCAAAGACAAGTTTTATTAAACAAAATCATAAATATATAAGGAGAATACATGAGTGAGTGAGGTAGACATTTTAAAGAACATCACGAAAATTAGAAGTCACTAAGTGAAGAATTCTAAAGTTACTCTATAAACATTTGTTTGGAAAAATCATCTCAAATATAGCAAACGACAATCAATAAATGGCAAACTAGAAAAAAATTTTGTGACACTTTTGCTAAACAAAGGGCCAGTGTCTAATATACAAAGAGCTTTTAAATCAGTGGGAAAAGGGCAACCAACTCAACAAAAAATTAGAAGTGGGCAGAGACATAGTACAGTCAACAGAAGTTTGAATGGATACCAAATGTATGATTTTTTCTTTTACTTTGAACATGCTTGATTTTATAATTCAGAAACAAATGTCTTATTGTAGATTTTATGCTAGGTAACTTGTAAGAGTCCTTCCTGTCCTATCAAGGATTCTAAACTTTGTAAATACTCTTCGTAAGGTTGCTATCCATATCGGTGCAAAAGGTAGCATATAAGTACTGAATAATGCATAAGAATTGAATTACAGAAATTGTCATAACTTTTTGTATCTTGCTAAATTCATAGAACTATTTTTTTTCCATTGGGCACGTTATAATACAAAAATAAATATCACAGGGATTACTTTCTGCTAGTAATTCAGAAGGTAGCCTAATTATCATATATTAACATTTTAAACTGTAAACCAAGATTATGGTGAGGATCATTTATCCTTTTAGAAAATTACTTAAAATTAAAAATTAAAAAGGCTTTTTCCATGTCAACTAGTCAATGAGAATATTATCACAATGGTTTGGTAGGTACTCAAGAAGTAAAATTTGGTAAAATGCTTTTTAATTAAGTTCTCTCTGCCTCATTTGCAATTTGCTTTGCTTTTTATGCAGTGGCAAAATGTAAATGTTTCTCATAGGAACTTTCATCTTCATAGTCATAAAAATATTCTCAAATCCTGTGGGATTTATTATGAACATTAAACTTGCCTTAATATTTTTCAGGTTGCTGTGGCCAAAGAGGGAGCTATTTAAATAATATCATGCTTTTGGGGGGAGGTTTTTGGTCTTATTACTCAAATTAAATCAAATGCTATCATGAAGGAGTACTCTTTTTTAAACCAAGATAGACAAAATAACTATAGCTTTCAAGTTTCATATAAGGGATATATTCTTGAAAGTAATTACTGCAGTCCCTAAACAGAGAGAATAATTTAAAATGATAATGCGAAATAATTTTACTTTCATGATCCTATATTGTTCTTTTAGCATTGCTATTTTGGTTGAAATTCTTGAACACTATTCATTTGATATGCCTGTTTTGTAGATGTTCTTTTCCCAGGAGTATTTTTCAGAATATTGCATCAGCTGTGTTTTCCAGGTTCTCATATCTGAATTTGAAAAGAGGCTCCCAAAGAGATTATAGCTAAGTGAGACTTCATTATTTATATGTATTTTGTTTGAATAATTGCCCTAAGATTTGAATCTATTTATCACCATCTCTTCTCTGACCCCAGTTATCAAGATGGTTCAATATTTTCCAAAGTCATCATTTTTAGTACCTGAAAGAGAAACCTTAAAAAGTCACACCTAACTATGATATCAGAAATGCAACTGATTCTATTTTCATTGGAACTGTAACTAAAATATAATAATAATGACTTGTGCTTATCTATTTGTGCAATCACATATACATTATATTATTTCTGTTTGTTAAAACTATTTGGAGTATTTTACTACATAATTTTCCACAATTTTCTAGTTAGATGGCAGCACAAATGAATCACTCTCCTATAGATATTCCACAGACACTGTCTGCTCTACAAAGAGATACCCGTGTCTATAGTTTTCCAGTTGTCAATGATGATAGTAAAACAGCATATTACAGGGGCTGGCCCCATGGCCGATTGGTTAAGTTCGCGCACTCCGCTGCATGCGGCCCAGTGTTTCATTGGTTCGAATCCTGGGCGTGGACATGGCACTGCTCATCAAACCATGCTGAGGCAGCGTCTCACATGCCACAACTAGAAGAACCCACAACGAAGAATATACAACTATGTACTGGGGGGCTTTGGGGAGAAAAAGGAAAAAAAAAACTTTTTAAAAAAAAAGCATATTACAGATGCACGACTGCCCTCTTTCTAGAAGCACTCCGATTTAATTAATAAGTTTCCATCAATGTTCTAATCACCTAGGTTTTCTTAACAGAGCTACCATGTGTTTGGATGATGATTGGGGCTTTATGAATTCCTGATCTTTTAGATCTGAGAAGATGTTTTTAAAATACAGATAGATGTTAAAATTTTTGCTTCCACTGTGGCCTGGATTACAATATTTTAGATTTGTTCTATTTAAAAAAACATAGGATGTGTGCATGTGTTAACTATGGTTTGGGTCTGGGGCAAAATTCTGAAGTTCACACAAATGTCGATTTTTCAAACCATGACTTAGAAAGTGGTAGTGACTTATTTATTAAAATTATATTTAAAATAGTTTTGCACTGAAAATTACAAAACATGGAAAATCTTTCACATTTCCCCTGTACTGATGTTATGACTTCTGGCCAATTCAATACTGGGTGATTTGAAGATAGCTATCATGAACATCAGTTGGCCAGATTTTAAGAAGAAACATTTCATCCACAGAGTCTTATAACTCATCAAATTCCACTTTATGTAACACCTTCCCCTTTTATTCTGATAATAGCTGAAACTTTATCTCATTTGAGAAATTGCTACACCAGCTTCTCTTCACAAGGTGTAAGCGAGGAGGGATTCCCTTGGGATGGAGACACTTTGGGGTCTGGGGAGGTCAGGTAATCTCGCCGTTCTGTGTGCTGCCACAGACACTCAAGGATTCTGGCTGAGGACCTGCTGATTTTGCTGCAACTGCTCTGCCATGTTGTTGGATTGGCCTTTTGCTTTACTAGCCTCATAGAGATTGTTGCTCTCAGTCAGTTTCTGAAAGAACCAGCTTTCTTGTAGGCTGCCCGTATGAATCAGGGAAGTGGAGGTGGGGTTTTATGAGGATGGTGGGAAAGGTGACAATGAGAGGCAGGTAGACATTTCCAAGTGTACCTGACAATTTTCTGGCCTAGGGACACAGGTGTGAGGAGCCAGCTCCATGCATATATATGAGACTTCAAGAATGTTAGCTGCTCTCACAGCTTGACCAAGTGTTAGAGGTGTTTGGTAAGAAGAAGTCTGGATTTAGATAGGGAAAAATGATTTGCTTTGTTTTTTTTCCCAATGAGTTCAATTGTGGGTATTCTCACATGAAAGTCAAGATAAATAGTAAAGGTTGCAGGCCTAGGTCAGAGACCACAAGAAGACAGCAGCTGAGGAAATTGAACAACAGGTTTCTCGATGATTCTCAACCAGTGTCATACCCTGGCAGTGCAGAGCAATGCAAAGGAGTATGGTTGAGAAACTGGAGGGCCTAAAAGTGGCTGGAGCTCTCAGGCAGGCGCCATCTCCCCATTGTCCAGACTAATTAGGTCAACTTTTCATTGGATGACAAACTCATTATTGCATTTATCACAACTGCACTAACTGTAGTTATAATTAGATAGTTACGTGGATAATTATTAGTTGAAATATCTTTCTTTCTTATTAGATGGTAGATTCCTTGAGGGCAGAGAGCATGACTGTCTCACTCACTGTTGCAAACCCAGTGACAGGCGCATAGATGCTAGTCAATACATACTAGTTACATGAATTAATGGTAATATATTGACTGAAAGCAAAAATGCCCTGCAGCTTCTTCAAGCTGTATGTTCATGAAATGCAATTTAACTTATCTTCTCCCCACTTGTCTTTCAAATCTACTTTTCTTCCTGTATTCATTAATATGGCCAATGGCATTATCACTTATCTGGTCTCCCAAATTAGAAAGCTCAGAGCCATCCTCCATTCCTCTCTATTCCCCAATCTATGTTTAATTGACCTTTGAATTTTTTCATTTTGCTTTAGACTGTCTCTAGATTCTGATTCTTCTTCTCCCTTCATAATGCCATGATCTTACTTGAGGCTTTTATTATCTGCTATCTGAAATATTTCAACAGCCACTTAATGGAACTCTTAGTCACTAATTGCTAGCCATTTCAATCTGTACAGTGACATTAGATATATCTGCCAAAACACTGGTGTGGAACACCTTTCTGCTTATAATTTTTCATTGGCTCTCTATTAACTAAAAATAGTCATATCACTTAAAGGGTGGTCCTCAATGGGAGTAGTACTGCAATGAGTACTAGGCAGTAGTAGTAGGGATATTGCAAATTTGTGGGTGCGTTTTTGGTTGTCACAAGGATTGGGAGTACTACTGGCTTTTATTGGACAGGGACCAGGCAGGCTAGACGCATAGATAGTCTTTCTTAATAAAGAATTATTTCATGTCCTGCACAACTTTTAAATGTCTCCTGAGAAATTCATACAAGTGGAAAACCTATGTAAGATTTAAACACAAGTTTTACAGGAAGGTAAGTATGGTAAATTGAGGGAAGTACGTACTTAGTTTTGTTTGGAACTTTGCAGAAGTTGTTCGCCATTTTGGAGAATCATGTCACTCGTGGAGGATGCTGCTTGGGGTATCTGAGTTGCCAAAAATGCGTCCACGTTGTGGCTGTCACTTTTATGGTGAGTCCCTATATAGATGCCAGCATCTGACTACTTTCTGTTTCCCAGTGTAGTTGTGCCTGGGTGTTGACATATGGAAGTACATATTATTTTATTAGAAATTACTTTCCTCTTATTTCTCTTACATATGACATTAAATATTATATTGATTGTTTGAAGCCATGTGTAGGTCAGTTCTATTATCCATGAATTTCATTTCAGGAAGTAACAGGAACAAATATTTGTTTATAGTAAGATTTGTTGGGTTTAAAATTACATATGAAGCAAGATCTCAGATTTATTCACACTGTGCTCAGGTGATCAAAGAAAATGGAATTTATTTTCTCTAGGACTGATTTGATAAGCTCTCACTGTGTAGTGGGTAAAAGAAAATCTAAAATTTGAACCTATAAATGTAATTCAGTGAAATAATTTTAAATATCCCTTTAGATAAACGTGTAGTTTTTTATAGGATGCCCAGTCTCTCAAATTTCTTCTCCCTCTACTATTACTCTCTGAGTCTCTGGGCTGGGAAGAGAAGGTGGTGCTGCTCACAGGACCTTGTGGTAGTGAGGGAGGTGTTTCTTGCTCCCCATCTAGGTGAGCTCATTCTGCCCCTTGGCTTTAAATACCGTCTGTACACTGCAGGTAACCTGTAGACTGATCTCTCATCTACAACTCTAAATTGTCCTGCTCTGGGCTCGTGTATCATCTCTCAACTTGCTATCTCCACGTGGATGTCTAATTGGCATCTCAAACTTAACATCGCTGAGACAAGACTCTTAATTCCACCTCTCCCCAAATCCACTCATCTCCCACCAAACCTTCTCCACATCAGAAATGGCCGCTGTACCCCAGTTCTCAAACCAACAGCCTCCATTCCTCCCTTTGCCTCACATTCCAAGCAGCCCCATCAGCAAGACCTATGGGCTCTAACTTCCAAATTTTATGCCAAATCCAGCAATGTTCATTATCTGCACTGTTATAATGAAGCTTCTGTCATCTCTCATTTTAACTACAAAAGTCACTCCCTGACGAGCCTCCCTGTTTTCACTTTTATAGTTCAGCCTTCACACAGCACCCAGAATTATCTTTCTAATGGGTCAATCAGATGATGTCAGTGCCCTCATGCAACCGTTCACTGATTCCCCATTGTAATCAGAACAAAATCCAAACTCTCTACATGGCCTACAAGGCCCTATACTTTTCCTTCAGCCTCCCACTCTGACTTCATCTCCTGCCACTGTCCTCCTCATTCACAGTGCTCTAGAGCACTTCAGCTATTCCCTCAGATCTGCTTGTGCTGCCTCCTTCTCACTATTCAGGGCTCAAGTCAAAAATCACTTCATCAGAGGCACAGGTCTGGTGGTGTAGCGGTTAAGTTTGCACGTTTCTGCTTCGGTGGCCCGGGGTTTGCCGGTTCGGATCCCGGGTGCGGACATGGCACTGCTTGGTAAACCATGCTGTGGTAGGCATCCCACATATAAAGTAGAGGAAGATGGGCACGGATGTTAGCTCAGGGCCAGTCTTCCTCAGCAAAAAGAGGAGGATTGGCAGCAGATGTTTGCTCAGGGCTAATCTTCTTCCAAAAAATAAAAAAGTTTGCCTTGAGAATTAAAGCTAGTCAAAGCCCACTTTATTTTATAGGATTTCCCTACCATGGCATGATAAGCCTCATGGCTTGATTTAGAAGTGCAAGAATATAAGGAAACATGCTATAAAGGAGACATTAAAATGCATTGGTTTAGTATTTGTAAAATATTATCCTTACAACATGGACAAAGCACGTCATAACCTGATCACAATCTGCTTTATCATCTTATTCTCATTTCCTGCTATATTCCATCTGCTACACAAACCCTATTCTTTAGACACAATGTGTTTCTTAACATTTTCTGAACACAACATATTCCATGAGTTAGCACAGCTGTTTATTTTGCCTAGAACATCCTTCTCCAATTTATTCTCTGCCTCGCAAAATCTTTCTTATCCTTCCAGATTTAGCTCAAATGTCATCTCCCAATGAAGCCTTCCCCGACCGACTTGTCTCCCATAATGTCATAGCAACATGTAAGTGCCACCCTGTAGAGTGCCTTGCAGCGTATTGTGATTATTTCTTTAACACTAGTTTGTTTGGCACTTCAGTAGCAGAGGCAGGGTTTTACTCATCTCTTCACCATCAGCCCCTATTATTCTGGCTAAACATACTTCTCCTGTTCTTATTTAGACAGGAGAACAAATTTAGTTTTATACAGGAAAAGGTTACTGAATTCCTACAATGATATAATTTTTCCTTTAATTTTCTACATGAAAATGTGAAAGCAACAAAGAGCGAGAAGATAGTTTTTTAGATCTAAAATCCTTTCTCACATTACTTCTTTCCTATTTTTTTGAAGCAGATAAAGAATTCATGTTAGGAAAATATTGTGATGAATTTTTAAAAATCTACAATTTTACAGAAACTTCAAAAAGAATTATAAACTATTTTAAAAATCCCACACATTCTATTCCACGTTAGTAAACAATCAGAATGTTTTAGATAAAATAAAATACTCCAATTAGGCTTAAATGAATGAATATGCAGAACTAGAGAAAAAAAAGGAAAGATCAAGATAGGGACTAATTGTACAATTTAAACATCAGTTCGTGAAATAAAAGGTTTTTGTTTTATGAAAAGAAAGTCAGATAACAAGCCTGCGGAATCATGTCCTATCTTCTTTCCTTCATCTGCTTCTTTCATAGTGAAATGAAAGCAGGGCGCATCTCTCACAAGTAGGGAAGGGAAGGCGTGCGTGGAAATCACCACCCAAGGGAAGGCTGTGTTCCCAAGAGGGTCAAGCTGGAGCCTGGAGACCTTGTCTTTTCTTTAATGCTATGTGCTGTTTTGTTCCATCAAAACATTTTGCTTTAACCCACTCCTAGTGTAGCCTTGAGGCTATTTTCCTATTTGAGCTTCAGAATCAGAACATACTGCTTCTTTACCTTTGCAAAACTCAGCTACTGTAAAAATGCTATATTTTCTTTAAGAGATGTGACAGCATGCCTGTGAAATAGTTAGGTTTTTACTTGGGTTTACATAGTAGGTTAGAGAGTGTTCGCTGAAAATTCCCGACCACCCAGAACCTCAGAATGTAACCTTGTTAGAAATAGGGTCTTTGCAGATGCAATTGGTTATGGCTCTTGAGATAAGGTCATACCGAGTTAGAGAGGGCCCTAAGTCCAGTGACAGGTATCTTTATCAGAAGCAGTGAAGACGCACAGAGATGCGCAGAGAAGGCCATGTGAAGAGGGAGGCAGAGATTGGAATGATGGAGCTACAAGACAAGGGATGCCAAAGATTGCCAGGACTCACAAGAAGCTGGAAGAGGCAGGCAAGGATTCTGCCCTAGAGCCTTCAGAGGGAGTGTGATCCTACTGACACCTTGAGTTTGGGATTCTGACATCCAAACCTGTGAAAGGAAAAATTCCTGTTGTTTGAAGTCACCAAGTTTGTGGCATTTTCTTTTTATAGCAGCCATGGGAAACTAATGTTGTCTGGTAGGTAATTCTTAGTCCTCTTTATCTTAGAAAGCAGAGAGACTAGAGAGTTGGTGAGGAGAAGAGTTCTTCCTTCTGTGAACTTTCATATCACTCTTTGCAACAATATAATCCTCCTGTTTCTCCTCCTCCTAATGGAGGCCAATCTGTGTATGACTCTCCCCTGGAGAATAAAGAGGGCTTGTAAAACATCCCTGAAGCCACTTTGAACAGGGAGTATCTGAGAACTGAATAAGTGGGTTTCCTCAAGTTTTGCTCAACTGTTTCCAAAGATGTGTAGATACTATAGCCACAGCTACGATGTACAGTAGGGTAGGTTGTGTACTGCACAACTCCTAGGTAACTTTGATGTCAACGTCATTATACAGAAGAGACAGACAGTGCACGATGTGAACAGACATATGACTATTATGATTCATAAAGTACAATTTCATCAGAAAGCATTATTGAGTTAATGGCAGTTTGTTATTATGTATTTCTCTCCATCATTGGATTTTTAAATTACAACTACTATCCTCTAGGTGGCTATGACTTTCTTAAAAAGATGTCTTTACATAAAAAATATTTGTTAACTTTGCTGCACTAATAAGCCTATTGCCTGGGAGTCTCTTATCTTTCCCTCTCATTTGTCACCCATACCCATCAGTCCAAAGCTCGGCCTATTTCTTCTTTGTAATATTTCTTAAATGCTGTCTGCCTCTGCTTAGCAACACTTTGCCGCAGGCGGTCAGGGCCTCTGGTCAAGATGACCATAACCGGGTGCCTCTATCTTTTTGTTTCCCATCTCTTTTGATTCCTTTTAATTTGTGACAGAGTCACAGATTAATCTTTGCCAAGAACTTTTTATTGTGTCAATCCCCTGATCAGGAAATTTCTCCGTCTTTCTTTTCCTTGTAGAATTAAAGCTGAGTTTCCCAGCCTTTCATTCAAACCTGTTTACTTATTCTGTCTGATCTCTTTTCTCACCACTTCCTATCACTGTTCTTCTGAAGTTGGTGAGTTGACTTTACAATAATATTAAATCTGTGGTGAGATTTTGATTTCTCTCTATTGATTCCCTTTTCTATCCTTTGGCCTGTCACCGCTTCAAAGGAATTTCTACAAGGAGAACATACATGAGGCATATAGAAGGAAAAGATCTGGCTCAAAATTATGTTTTTGCTTCTGTTTTTAGCTTTACAGACTCTATTTTATAAGGGTACTTGAAAAGAAAAACTAAATGTAATGTAATAATTGAAAGGAATTATTCTTTTCAGAGCTGATAATGTAACTTAAATAAGCAAAAAACTGATGTTACCTTTTTATTAGTAATCATCAATTATTATATTTGATCATATATACATTACAAAGCAGGTAATTAAAATTAGATTTCAAGAAACTTTCCATCCATATTGCAAAAGCATGTATCTTAAATTTAAGAGCCTATTTTTAAAACAAAACTATCTTAATTTCTCATGTAATCATATTTTGAAGACTTATACAGCATTGTTATAAATTCCCAATAATTATTATGCTAGCAAGTAAAATTTCAGTCTTTTCCTTTTACATCTCAGATACAATAGATCTTCACATAAGAAGTGGCAGCAGTGCCTCTGAGGCTGGTTGAATATTAATTAAAGTTCTGTTGCTAATATCTCATACTTTCTACATTAATAGTGAGGTTTATTATGTATGAAATATTATTCATAGTAGATATCATTCATTATCAATATATTATATTTCCAAGTTGAAATTACGAAATCGATAAAATAGGTTACTAACATTACTTGAAGTTAAATTTTCGGGAGTAATATACCATGTGTTAGTCACCTATCTGTGCAGATCCACAAGCACATTTTAAAAGCATCAGAGGTAGGAGAATTCTATGTAGAACCAGGACATACTCTGGCAAAACAGAAATTCCCAAGGTTTTGTAATGGAAGGAAATAATGAAAGGGTCCATCAGGAAGTAGGGGAGGCACGGCTAAGCTCTGTCTGAATGTTCAAAAACCTGAGGCAAAAAGAACCCATGGCCAGGTGCAATGATGGTGTGGAATGCTGTTATCTGACGGTTCCCGGCAAACCACAACAATGATCACCATAGCAATCTTCTCTTTCCGGAAAGCTTTTGACTCAGGCAATTGGAGAATTTGTTTTCCATTGTAGTATCTCCAATTCTATAATTAAAATATCAAATAGGATTTCATCAAGTTAGTTTTTCAGACAGTTTTACAGAATCTCATCTGTCCTTAAAGAGTAGGGTACCTGAATAATCATTTTAATACTATCTTAATATAATCAGTGAAAAAATAATCACTGTGTTTTGGCTGCAGCAAACCACATTTATTAACTGGAACTGCAAAGCCACTACTGACATTGGCAGAGTAGGAAAAAAAACATATGCTATTTAGGCTGGTTCTGAATAGCTGTTTTTTCTTCCCCTTTGGTGTTTATCTGCTTGGAGCTGAAGAAAGTATAAAGGCCAAATGGGAATCTGGCAGTTATTCAGCCAGAAGATGTCAACAAATCAGGAAGTTTCTATCTAGAAAACTCTGCTTAGAAATAGATGTTAGATATAAGGGTCAAAAAATAAAGGTTAGAAAAAGCATGAAATGAGTTTGGACATAAAAAAATTGACAGGTACACCTAAATACATTGTTTTATTGCTTGTGAAAATGTCAGGAATGCCATCATTTATTATTGGTTACAAGTTAACAACTCAGGGTAACCTATCATAGTAGCAGAAATGAAAAGCACTCAACCTAGACTTGAGAGGTGGGAGCAATGGCCAGGAAAGTGGGTTTAAGAATGGTGAGAGGAAACAAACCATGAGGGGTCGGTTGGTTAACAGACAGATAAGAAATTCTCCCTTGCAAAATAGGTATGGCCCCAAGTCAGTCTGAAACTATTCCCATATATTCTCTGCACAAAAACGGGCCCACTGAAGGCCAGTTAGGAAGATATTACCAGTTTCATGCACTATTTTGTAATTGTTATGTTTGTTGTATGGTGTGAGTAAATCTTCTGAGCTAGGTGTGCATTTGTTCACACAGCCCTAAACCATATAAAATCCATAATAAATTTTCAGTTTCGTAATAAAAGCACGACAACAATAGCAACCAGTTATCTTTAAATTGACTATGATAGAATTATTGAGCATCTTAATGAAGTTGACTTCTATTAAATAGCACTATATATTTTTTCAGCATCTTTTCCTAAGTGATCATGTTTCTTGTACTTGGAAGTGCATCAAACTTTGGACTGACCTTCTCTCATGGAAGACCAGGTTTGGGTGCCAAACAAGCGAACAGATGGACCACAAGTTAAATCACACGAGATGGTTACCTGGAGTGCTAGGAGGAACAGGAGCCAGACCAAATGCAAATGGAGCCAGAGAGCTGAGAATAAAAAACAGGAAAACCAAATCTGTTGTCATTTCTAAGAGGTAATCCTAGATGAGGAATGGGAGATAGGCCCAGGAGACAGGAGTTCAAAGCCACTGGTGTAGAGACTGGTCTTGGAATGGCACTGGTGTTCTAGAAGATTTTATTATTTCGTTTTAATTCAAGTTATTATTAATATTATAGAAAATATGCACATGATAAAAAACTTAAATGAGTACATAGAGGTATAAGATGAAATGTAAAATCTCCTACTCCATTCAATTCCAGTTCCACTCTCCAGAATAAAACATTGTTAGCAGTTTCTTATGTCTCAGGAATTTTCTATCTATACACTAATATTTCCATACATAGAATTTCTACTTTTAGAATTATTATTATATTTATAGTGAAATTACATTAAAATTTAAATTTAAGGAATGTAATACATTAAAAGGGCAGACTCCCCCAATATAAATCTACGAAAGAAAGTTCTAAAAATTACACATTCAAGCAAAAGGAACCATTCATTAAAAATCACCTTTTGTGATGTTCAGGGAAAAGTATAGGGAACAAACTAGTTCACTGGGATCAGGTATAGAGAAAATGAATATGCATAAAGCAGATACACATATGCCGTTTTACTTCTTTTAAATATCAGACGAATCATATGATAGGCTGCTTTTCTATTTAGGTTTTTCTTTTAGACTAACAATATATTTTGGAGAGCTTTCCCTATCAGTTTATATAGATCTACCTTAAACTTTCTGATCGCTGCACAGTTTCTGTTACTTGGATTTGCTGTAATTTATACAACCAGCCCAGCGTTACTGAACACTGAGGAAAATGCTAAGTTTCTAGTATTGCAAACAATGCTGCAAGAAGTAATTTTATAATATGTTTTTGCACATTTGTGGAGTAATTCTGTATATTAAGTTCCTTTTAAATGCAGTTATTGCATCAATTTTTAGATTTTAATAGGTATTGGCAAATTGTCCTTCAAAGAAGTTGTACCAATTTACATTCATTAAAAGCAGAGAAAAGTGCCTATTTCCTTAAAGATTCACCATCGCTGGATGTTTCAACTTTTTAATCTTTGCTAATATCCTAGGTGAAAAAAATGCTCTATCAATTTTTTAAAGTCCTTTGAATTAGTTACAACTGCGGTAGATTATTTTTTCATAAGATTCTTAGCTATTTTTATTCATTCTTTTCTGTTAACAGAAGATAGATCATATCAGTCTTCTCTCAAAACCCTCTTGTGGTTTTCCATTTTATCCAAAGTCACATTTGAAAGTCTTACCAAGGCCTACAAGACCGTAGAAGATCTGGCTCCTGGCTTCCTCTCTGACCCCATCTACCAACCCCTCTTGCTTGCACTCTGCTCCAACTGCTGTGGCTTTCTTGCTGTTCCTCAACCACGCCAGAGATGCTCATGTTTCAAGGTCTTTGCTCTTACTGTTCCTTCTGCCTGGAATTCTCTTCCCTCTGTAGCAGAATGGTTCACTCACTTCAGGTTGCTGCTCAAATGTCATCTTTTCAGAGAACTCTTATCTTTCCACCTTATTGAAAGTAGCACATGCCTCTCTCTGTTCTGTCTCTCACAACCCAAATTTATTTTTCTCTATAACACTCTTCCTGGCATATTATATCTATTAGTGGTTGTCAACAGGGGGAGGGGTATTTGACAATGTCTAGAAACAATTTTGGTTTTCACAGCTGGAGAGGAGGAGCTGCTACTCCTGGCATCTAGTGGGTAGAGGCCGGAGATGTTAAATATCCTGCAATACACAGGACAGCCCCAACACAAAGAACTGTCTTGTCCAAATGTCAATACTGCAGAGGTTGAGAAACTCTGAGATGTTTTTATTGGCTTGTTGTCTGTCAATCTCCTATTAGCAGAGATGATATTTAAAATATTTAACAACTGGAAAAGGTATGGGTATTGAGCAATCAGATCTGGCATAAGTCATAGTAGCAACTGGGATGGTCGTCCAAGGGTTGAGGCTGAGCATCAGGCCTACCTGCCAGAATTAAGACGTGTGAAGGAGACTTTGTTTTGTGCCTGCATCATTTCTTTGTTAAATAAAATATTTTAAATTGATTTGTAAGCCTATACCCTATGTCAATTTTTGTCTTTTTGGCTACCTTTTTCTTATTGATTAACAAGTGTTATTTGTTCGTTAAAGAAATTAGAACTTTATTGTCATATGTTGCAAATAGTTTTTTCTCCAGTTACTTGGTTGTATTTTGTCTTCATTTGTAGCATTTGCTTTTATCCTGCAGGTGCTCTTAGTTTTTATGTACTCATATGTGTTAATCTATTTCATAATGACTTCTGGATTTTCAGTCTTCCTATAAATAGTTTCCTACTCTAAAATTGTAAAAAAAAATTCTCTCAACTTTTCTTTTAGTTGTTTTATGATTTCATTTTTACAATTAAATATTTATGTATCTGGACTTTATTTTGAGATCTTTCTAAATTGCTAGCCTACTTGTTCCAATATCATTGATTGAATAATACATTTTTTCCCTCAATGATTTGAAAAGATATATTTACTATGTACTACATTCCTATTTGTTTTGGGGTTTATATCTGAATTATCTTTGTTTCACAGATCTGTCTGTTCTTTGGCTAGTAATAACATTCCTTGATGTTGAAGCTTTATATATATATTAATACCTGGTAGGTATATTCTTTCCGTATTAATCTTCTTTTTCAGAAATATTCTGGTTCAACTCGTACATTTATTTTTATAGGTGACATCTAGTATTATTTTTGCAAGTTTAAAAAGAAAAGAAGAAACCTCTTTGGGATTTCATTTGGGATGACATTGAACTAACCTATCAAACTTTGGAAGAATTTTTGTGTTTATATTATGGAGTCGTCTTATACCAGTTGAAAGTTTCTAGTCATTTTTTTATAACCCTTGATTTTTCCCAAGTAAATATTATATTTTTCTTTTTAAGTTAACTACTAAGTATTTTATTTTTTAAATCTGATTTTATAAATGAGATGCTTTCTCTCATTTTGTTTTCTAACATGCTTTTGTCCAAAGGTTTGGTGTTTCATTACGTGCCAGCCACATAAGGAGTGGAAGTGTGAATGTGATTTAAAAGTATAGAGTGAAGAAACAGCTTCAATTTCTGGGCTATATTTGGTCTTTTTTTGTCTCAGTCTTCTCCTATTTGCCATCTCTCCATCTAAAACTGAGAATGGCTTTCTCTGATCACTCAATCACTCCACTACCTCAGCATCCTTCTCAGTTAGCCACTCCCCACTGTTTGCTTAAATGCTTTGAAATTTGTAAAACAGGCTATTATAAATCCATCTACTGTTCTCTTTGTTCTTTTACTCTTTCCTAACATTTTGAGTTATATTTATATATTTGAGTTATATATATATATTTTGAGTGGATATTTAAAAATAAATTTATCAACTATATTTTTATGCTTAAGTTTTACATTCCCATAGAAAAGATAGAACTGAGATCTAAGTTCTACAAAATATGTAGCTTATACCCAGAAACACTGGAGTAGATGGCAGCTGCCACAACTCTAGGAGTAACCAGAGCTGGAAACCACAACTTAATTTATCAGCTTGGCATATCTCGTTCTCATAATTGCAGAAACCCCCATGTCTGCTTCCTGTGGCCTCCCCACAGCAAACTGTCCACAATGGTCAGTTCAGCAAAACAAGTGACGAGAGAGCACCAAAAAGTCTATCGAGGCCTTTAGCACCGGAGACTTTTTGTTATTGTACTTGGTGTCTCTACTGAGCAGGTGTTCTGCACAGTCTGAGGAACACCTGCCTACCATTGTGATGATCCTCTTTCTTGCCCAGGTCTCGTCAGCCCTGGACAGTTATATTATAGTTAGGCTTCAAGTTTACACTTTTGCACACATCCACTATTGATCCCCCAAACCAGTAATGTGCTAGGCCATTATTGGAAGCTACTGGAGTAGCTTCCTGTTTCTCACATGTGCTTTGATCAAAACCATTTATCTTAGACACCTAGGTTCTTGACTTGGCTGGGTCTTAAGCACAAATCACTGAGGGAGAGTTCTACTTCAAAGCCCTTGGGGCTATTTTCCAATGAAAAATCTTGGACAGAACCATACCAATCTGTCAGAAAATTTCTAACAATGTTAAACCTCAAAAGGGAAGTTGTTCAGATCCTGATTCATTTTTTCCCAAGTGGCTTCTTCATCACTATGCAAATTTCGCAAGCCCTGTATACCAAGAAGTCTTGAGGAAAAACACCAGGTTATGAGACTTGCCCCCAAGAGAACAGGTGCCTGAACATCTTACATAACTAGGAGCAAAACAAAGATCTCTGCGGGGCCGGCTACAGGTACCTAAACCAAGAAATCCTGCCAGCTTGTCACTCAGTGTCTTACAGTCAGCCTCACCTGGAACTCTGTTACACATGCAGCCTCCCAAAACTCAAAGCAGGCCAGGGGGAGGTCTGAGTTTTGAGAGAGAGAAATGGGCAAGTGTGGAGGAAATTACCTCAAGCTTCTCTCGGTCCTTTCAGTTTATCTTGATGGCGTGTAGGTGGATCAGCCAGGTGTAAAAGACAGAGACAGAAGGGACACTACATAAATATAATGAGGCTAGTATGCAAGTTGTTAAAACAGGTCCCATAAGCTCTGTTATGATTAGAATACAAATTCCACCTCTTCTCAACGTTAACAGAATGATATTCTATCCCCACGCATTGCTCTAGGCATCTCATTTGCCAACATGTTTGGACATCAGGTAGGCATAAATTAAAGTATATAATTTATAGTGCGTGAAAATCACAGAAATGCTTATTGATTCCTAAATTAGGATAATATATTTTAGCTGGTGCAGTCTTCTATCAATAAATCTTAACTGAATTTTCAAGTTAGAGCCTGCAGGGAAAATGTGCTCTAGTATTATTTTTTATTTTTTGAATTTCCAGAAACATTGAGCCCAAACATTGTGAATGTTCCCTGACTGAATGTAACTGGATCACTTTGCAAGAAAGATGAATCAATTCTGTTAATTTGTTCAGATGAAAATCATTCACATATTCTACATCTAAGGTTTTCAACTACTCTGTAAAAGTAATTAGTTTTTCTTGTAAACTACATTCCAACCTGTAGAATCTTATAGAATATTAATCTTGTTCTTTTAAATGCATTCTCAAATTTCAAAACTATTTTCAGTGCAAACACATATTAAACTTTTACCTCCAGGTTAAACAAAAAGATGACTTGATACACTAAAAAGACTATTCCTTTTAGGGAATTTTGCCACATTTTTGTGGAAAATAACTAATGTATGCCAGATACATTAATGGCTTAGAAAGTCATGGGAATGATCCCAAAATTTAAAAAATAAAATTCAACATTTTTAGCACTTTGAAGAAAACAGTGGTGGAGGCATCTACTTTGGAATTTCCGTTTTAAATGCCTTTATTGTTTTGTGTGAGGAGGATTGGCCCTGAGCTAACATCTGCTGCCAATCTTCCTCTTTTTGCCTGAGGGAGATTGTTACTGAGCAAACATCTGTGCCAATCTTCTTCCACGCCATGTGAGATGCCACCACAGCATGGCCTGACAAGCAGTGCCAGGTCTGTGCCCGGGATCTGAACCTGCAAACCCCAGGCTGCCAAAGTGGAGCGCACAAACCTAACCACTACATCACCGGGCTGGCCCCTAAATGCCTCTTTTTATCTGAAATGTTCAAAGTCAATGTATACTATTTTCCTGAGTTTGGGCTTCCACTTAGACGGTCTGTCTTCCTTGGCTTCCCTCAAAATCTGACCTTGAAAAGAGAGCTTGGGTGCAGATAGCGTGTTTGGAAGACCATGCTAGGTAGCCGGCAAATTGAGGAAGCCAAATTATGTGACAATCTCTTATTCTGTTTAATTATAGCACCAACCCTCTTAGGTAGCTATATCAGTCATCACCCTTAATGTCAAGCAACTGAAGCTCATTCTCTTCAGCTGATTAAGCAGGAAAGGAAGTTTATTAAAAGGCTATTGTTTGGCTCACAGAATTTTTTGGGAGGCCCAGAGAACTAGATTTGAAGTTATACTTCTGGGAACAATTCTGAAAACCACACGGCACGGTTGGCCCAAAGAGGAAACTGCTGCTTCTCTTGCTGCTGTACAGAGAATTAGGGAAGGTTCTGCCAGTTCCCAGCTCCTCCCTAGGCTGCTGCTGTGTCAGGAACTTGACCTGGAAATGACTGAGAAAGTGCATACACTGTTGCTGCCACCATGGAAAGAAACAGCTTTGTTGACTCCCACGCCAGCAAAAATGGATTCTGACTGGAGCCTCCTTCCCCTTGTTCACTTACCAGTCAAATTCTGATGTGTGTGAGTCTGAGTGGAGAAGCCAAAGCCACTGCCATGTCCCTAGGCCCAGCTGGAAGAGAGGCTGGGAATTTCATTTTCTGGATTCTAACTTATGGAGGCAAGACTCTTAAAACTGGAAATATTCCAGTATGATAAAGATGTCTTCATCTTTATCATATTGGCAGGGTAGGCAGAAAATATGAAAAAGATCCATGTCTGATATAGTAAGCAACTACTTTATTTTACCTTGAGGAAACTGAAAATCAGGAGATTTCAATAGTATGTCTAATGTTACACAGCCAGAAGAGATAGAGTCAGGCTATAAGTCCAGGTTTGAATGACTCTAAATCTCACACTCTTATTTGTTGCTTTTTATTGTTCAAATCAAAAACATATAGACAAGTGCACGCTCTCACACATAGAATCAAATAAGAACAATCCTAGTGTTGTTACCAAAGAGTGTTGACAGTGTGGTTCAAACAGGAATGTGCAGTGGGCATCTGCTGTGTTTTATTTTTTTTTGTTTTTGCCTACTCACTATTCCTTCTCTCTTCTTTTGGTAATAACAACCACTGTTTTGAGGAGCCATCCTTCTCCAAATTCCTATGGACCTGGTGGGACCCTTGTCACAGCATTTTCATTCCATGCCTAAGGAGGAGTGGACGTGCAAATTTGGCTGACCAATCCTTGACATCTCTTTGGTGATTGACCTAGAAATGGGCATGTTACCCAAGCTGGGCTGATAAGAGTTCCTCCTAGAAATTTTTTGCTAGAGTTAGTGAATAAGACATCCTCTCATTGTTTGACTAAATAGTGCCCCCCCACCCCAAAATGTTGATGTCTAGATTTCTACAACTGTGAATATGTTTCACAGTAAAAGAGATTTTGCATATATGATTAAGTTAAGATCTTGAGATGAGCAGATTATCCTGAATTATCTGGATATTTCATTTTGGTTGGGCCTGAAGTAATCACAAGAGTCATTGTAAGAGGGAGGTAGGAGATCAGAGTGAGTAGAAAGCAAAGTAACCATGGAGACAGAGAATAGAGCGATGTGGCCACAAACCCAGGAAGGCTGGCAACCCCTGGAAGCTGGAGGGAGCAAGTGCATTAGCCTGAGTTCTCTAGAGAAACAGAAAAAAAAAAATAAAGAGATTTATTAAAAGGAATTGGCTTATGTGGTTATGAAGGCTGAGAATTCCCAAGATTTTCAGTTGACAACCTGGACTCCCAAGAGATCGGATGGTGTAAGTTGTAGTTTGAGTTTGAGTCTGAAGGCAGGGGAAGACCAATGTCCCATCTTGAAGGCAGGCAGAGAGAATGAATTTTTCCTTACTGTGCCTTTGTGTTCTATTTAGGCCTTCAGTGGACTGAATGAGGCCCGCCCACATTGGTGAAGGCAATGTGCATTGCTCAGTCTACAGATTCAAATGTTAATCTCATCCAGAAGCACCTTCACATACACACCCAGGATAATGTTTAAACAAATATCTGGGTACCCCCTGGCCTAGTCAAGTTGACACATAAAATTAGCCAACACAGCAAGGAATAGATTCTCCCTGGGACCTCCGAGAAGAATTATCCCTGACTATACCTTCATTTTAGCCCTGCAAGACTTATTTTGGATTTCTGATGTGCAGAACTTTAAGAGGATAAATGTGTGTTGTTTTAAGCCTTTAAGGTTGTGGTAATTTGCTAAAGCAGCAACAAGAAAACAAATACTGCTTTTTTCTCAGAGAGATGAAAGAAATAGAGAAAGAGGCACAGACAGAACAATGAGGATGGTAATAGTGTTGACTGTGAAGATGCAGTTTGAAACTCGATTTCGTTGTGTCTCAGCCAGTACCATCCCCGCACATTGTAGTTACTTGGCCAACACATTTGTTGAGTCCTGAATAATTCGTATTGTATTTCTACCACCTACCATTGAAAGAGTCTTGACAACACAAGGTTGCTACTCATTTTCTCAACTTCCAATTTGCAAAATAGAAGGAAAATGAGTAAACAAATTTCTTCTCTTCCATGCACACAGGTAAAGTAGATTTCTTGAAGAAAAAAGAATGTTTTCTGAATACATTAGTGCACATTAACTAAGCACATTCAGGCGGAGACAGTTTTAGAGGTGAAAAATGTTAAAAAAAATCTCTGAAGGCAAAGGAAAGTAATATCATTGCTTCCATTAGTCAGTACTGGATATAAACTTGTTTATCATCTTTAGATGAAATAGCAAGCATTTAGCTTTTGAATCATTAAAGTTCATTGGTTTCAAGAGAGAAGTTGTCATCTTGGCCAAATACAAATTTTATTCTTGGTTTAGGAGAATTAATTTCCCAGAAGTAGTCCAGTCATGTGGAATTTAAAAAGGAGCAGTACCTAGATCTTTGTCAGTATGAGACACTGTGGCCCCAAACCTGATAAATATAGTATACAGTTTTATATAAGTTATTTTAGATAATATAACTTTCCTCTAGTTTGGAGGGTGTACATTACTTCCCTCACACGTGCAAAGGCCATTCAAACAAGCAACATAGCCACTCATATACTTTGATAAACAGATGATCATTCTATGTGGGAAGTTCCTTTATTTTTATTTTTGGAGGCAACATATGGAAAAAGGAAACATTTAGAGTTGAATCAGTTTTGCTAATCAAAGTGGTGAAAAATGTCGCAACTAGATTTCCCCTGGCATTTAGACAGAAGGAAAAGGAGTTTTTGTTTTTTGTTTTTAAGATTGGCACCTGAGCTAACAACTGTTGCCAATCTTTATTTTTTTTCCTGCTTTTTCTCCCCAAATCCCCCTAGTATATAATTGTATATTTTTTTTAGTTGTGGGTCCTTCTACTTGTGGCATGTGGGACGCCACCTCAGCATGGCCTGATGAGTGATGCTATGTCCACACCCAAGATTCGAACTAGCAAAACCCTTGGCTGCCAAAGCCCAGCGCATGAACTTAAACACTCGGTCACTGGGCTTGCCCCAAGGGAAGAGGTGTTTTAAACTTGAGTCCAATAGTGATTTGAATGTGCGTACCAGTAATTTAATTGATCTGAAGTTAGATAACTTTTCATATTTATATATAGTTTATTATATGCCTAACACTGTGCTAAGCACTTTACACGTATTATTTCATTGCGTTGTCATAGCAACCCAGTGGAATAGGTGCTGCTATTATTTTCATTTTATCAATCAGAAAACTGAGGCTTTGAGCGATTATGCAACTTTCCCAATGTCAGACAACTGGTAAGTGGAAAAGGCAGGATGCAAATTTGGGCAGTCAGATTTTGCAGGCTGTAGTCTTACTTCAGAGGCTACTTTCTAAACAGTAATACCAGATCAACTCTACCTTGAAATTCTATATGCTACCTTTGTTTCCTTTATATCTTCCTCATTTTTTTGCTGTGTTCCAGATACATGAATCTACCAAAATATATGACCTATGGCTTCCCCATGGACCTGCCAAAATGCTAGTTTTCTTGATTTAGAACTATATGAGGAAAGATTACCAAGGACTTACCATTTGGAAGAAATGACTTTTTGTGGAATAATTGAAAAAAAGAAAGGATTGATGGTTCTTTGCTTGGGCTACTTAGCTATTTTTATATATAATTATTTGAAACATATACTAAACAGATATTTATTTACCTCTTTCATCTTAAATATCTGAGTTCTCCACGGTTATGTCTTAAGCCTTGTCCATTTATTCTGCATACAAAACTACCTACATGATTGCCTCTGACCTCCTAATGTTAACCACCACTTATATTCAGATAACTTACACATTTGTATCAATAGGCCAAACCTCTCTCCCCAAATCCAGTTGCTTAGTGGTTATCTCTGTTTAGCAGATCCACAAACACCTTAAACATGATCAAAACAGAATTTATTATCTCTTCCTCTTAACCAGTTCCTTTTCCATTGTGACTTCCTCAGTCCTGTTTTATCGTCTTTGTGCCCTGTTCAGTTAGTGACAACACTGTCCATCAGCTAAGCACCCTTATTCCTTTCTTGCTTTTCTGAATCATTTTTACCTATCCAATCACTAAATCCTAGTACTTTTACCTTGTAAAATATACCTTTAATTTGCCTCTTTGTCTTTATCTCAAATAGAAAAAAAAGTTCAGTAGTTCAGATTTTCATTATCTCCTTACTAGTCTTTCTCCTCTGACTTTTACTTCCTTACAGACATGCTTCACAGAAATAGATCTCGAGGATTTTTACTTCTAACAAGATGGACTAACTTGTATCAGATTTACCTTCCTGCCCCCCTCAAAAGCTTTTAAAAGGCTGAGTAAAATTAAAAATTGGTTTGGAATCATCAGAGACCTAGGCAACTAGGAACTAGGAACCCAGGAACTAAGATAGTGGAGAGAAGGCAACTGAGATGATCCTGGCAGTCTGTGCTGCTTATCCCAGCCAGGCATTTGCTGATTGTGAGTGGGGTAGAATGAGAGCATTAGAAATCAAAGGGAAAGCAATGGCTGGAGTTTTGGAAGATGGTGGCATAGGAGGATCCTGAGCTCACCTTCTCCCATGGACACAACAAACGTATAACTCCCTATGGGAAAATTTCCTCTGAGAGAGACCCGGAAACTGGATGAAAAGAACCTCCATAATAAGGGATGAAACTGACAGGGGTGGAGGAGACAGAGATACAGTCCTGCTGAGGAGAAGACTAACCCCCACTGTGGCTCTTCATGGTCGGGAGTGATCTCAAAGGTATAGAGCTTTTCCCAGAGGAGTGAGGACTCTGAGGGCCATGTTAGGCACCCCAGCCCTTAGATCCAGCACAAGAGAGACAAGCCCAGAAAACACCTGACTTGCAAAACTGATGGGGAATACACCCAGGAAAGCTATATAACTTCAGGGAAAGGGAAACTTGCTATTAAAGGCCCCACAGACTCAAGACTCACTCAACCCAGAAACCAGAACAAAAACACCAGATAGAAAAGTGATAGTCCATTGGTAAAAGAGACTCACTAAACTCAGAGGACATCCTGGAGAGGCAGGAGATAGCTTGGCACCAACCCCCCACCCATAGACTGAGACACTGGCGGCAGCCATTTTTGTGACCTAGTTTAGCTATGCTGACACAGACACTGGCAGGCACCATTTGGAATCTTCCCTCTAGCCCACTAGTGCAAGGGCCTGCCTCGCCCACAAGAACACCTGAGGCAATCGAGCATAGCCAGGCAATGCAGGCATCCCACTGCAGGGACCTGGCCCACCCATTAATGCAGCTGCAACAGTTGCATGCTGCTTCACCGTGGGCCTGCCCCACCCACTTGTGCCCCTGTCCACTAGCATGCCTGAGGAAGTTGTGTACAACCGGCTGCATAGCCAGCCAGAACCTGAGGCATGCCCCACCCAAGAGCAAGCTAGGGACAGCTGCACCACTGGGCCCCATACCCAGCTGCATTGGGGGCCAGCAAAGCCTTCCTGTACATCCACAGCAATTGTGGCTCCACCACAACAGAAGGACACATGCAGTCCACACAGGGGAGACCCCTGGAGCATTTGGCATAGGTAACAAGCAGAGAGCATGCTGCTGGGTCCCAAAGACGTCTCCTACATAAAACCACATTTCCAAGATCAGGAGACATAGCTGATCTAACTAATACATAGAAATAAGCACAGAGAAGTAGGCAAAATGAGACAACAAAGTCATATGTTCCAAATAAAAGAACAGAACAAATCCTCAGAAAAAGAACTAAAATAAACAGAGATAAACAGTCTACTGGGTAAAGAGTACAAACTAATGGTCATAAGGATGCTCACTAAACTTGGGAGAAAAATGTTGAGGACATCAACAAAGAATTAGAAAAATATAACAAAAAACTAATCAGAGCTGAAGAATACAATAACTGAAATGAAAACTTCACCAGAGGGGATCAACAGCAAATTAGATGACACAGAGGAATGGATCAGTGATCTGGACGACAGAGTAGAGAAAATCACACAAGCTGAACAGAAAAAATAAAAAAGAATTTAAAAGAATGAGGATGGTTTAAGGGACCTCTGGGACAGCATGAACTACACTAACATTCGCATTATAAGTGCTCAGAAGGAGAATAGGGAGACAATGGGACTTATTTTAAGAAATAATAGCTGAAAACTTCTGTAACCTGAGGAAGGAAACAGACATCCAGGTATAGGAAACACAGAGAACAACAAACAAGATGAACCCAAAGGGGACCACACCAAGACACATTATAATTAAAATGCTAAGAATTAAAGATAAAGAGAGAATCTTAAAAGTTGCAAGAGAAAAAGGAAACTCTGTAAGGCTATCAGCCGACTTTTCAGCAGAAACCTTATAGCACATAAGGGAGTGGCACAATTTATTCAAAGTGCTGAAAGGAAAAGACATGCAACCAAGAATACTCAACTCAGCAAGGTTATCATTCAGGATGAAGAGGAAGAGAGTTTTCCAGACAAGCAAAAACTAAAGGAGTTCATCACCACTAAACTGGCCTTACAAGAAATGTTATTGGAAATTCTTTAAATGGAAAAGAAAGGTCACAAAAAGAAATAAGAAAATTATCAAAGAAAAAATATCACTTTTAAAGGCAAATATATAATACAGGTAGTGAATCAACTAAATGTAAAGCTAGTATGAAGTCAAAGGCAAAGATACCAAAATCATCTATATCTACAATAAGAGTGTAAGGGAGACACAAAATCCAAATAGGTAAAATATGATGTTAAAAACATAAAACATGGTGGTAGAGGGGATTAAAGTGCAAGGCTTTTAGTATGAGGTCAGACTTAAGAGACCATCAACCTAATATAGATTGTTGTGTATATAGGTTATTATATATGAACCTCATGGTAAGCAAAACCCAAAAATCTATAATAAATATGCAAAAAGTAAAGAGAAAGGAACTTAAACATAATACCAAAGAAAGTCATCAAATCACAAGGGAAGAGAGCAACAAAAGAAGAAAGGAAGAGAAAAAAACTACAAAAATTCCAAAAGAAAAGTAACAAAATAGTGATAAGTACACATCTATCAAAAGTTACTTTAAATATAAATGGACTCAATGCTCAATCAAAACACATAGGATGGGGGGCCGGCCCTGTGACCGAGTGGTTAAGTTTGCTCACTCCGCTTCTGCAGCCCAGGGTTTCCCTGGTTCGGATCCTGGGCATGGACATGGCGCTGCTTATCAGGCCATGCTGAGGTGGTGTCCCACACAGCACAACCAGAAGGATGTACAACTAGAATATACAACTATGTATTGAGGGGCTTTGGGAAGAAGAATGAAAAAAAAAAAGATTGGTAACAGATGTTAGCTCAGGTGCCAATCTTTAAAAAAAAAAATAGGGTGGCAGAATGGGTAAAAAAAAAAGACCCATGTATTTATATGCTGGATACAAGAGACACACTTCAGATCTAAAGACACTCACAGAATGAAAATTAAGGGGTAGAAAAAGATGTTCCATGCAAATGGAAATGAAAAGAAAGCTGGGATGGTAATACTTACGTCAGACAGAATAAACTTTAACACAAAAACTGTAACAAGAGACAAAGAAGGGCATTACATAATGATAAAGGAAACAATCCAACAAAAGGATATAACACTTGTAAATATCCATGTGCCCAATATAGGAGCACCTAAATACATAAGGCAAATATTAACAGACATAGAAGGAGAAATTGACAGTAACACAATAATATAGGGTACTTTAACACACTCCTTACATCAATGGATAGATCATCCAGACAGAAGATCAATAGGGAAACATTGGCCTTAAATGACAAATTAGACTAGCAGACTTGATATATATATACAGAACATTCCATCTAAAAACTGCAGAATACACATTCTTTTCAAACACACATGGAACATTCTCCAGGATAGATCACATATTAGGCCACAAGCCTCAATAAATTTAAGAAGATTAAAATAATATCAAGCATCTTTTCTGACCACAATGCCATGAAACCACAAATCAAATACAAGAATAAAATGGCAAAAGTCACGGATATGTGGAGATTAAAAAAAATGTTGCTGAACAACTACTGAGTCAAAGGAAAAATGAAAAACTACCTGGAGACAAACGAAAATGAAAATACAACATACCAAAATCTGTGTGATACAGCAAAGGCAGTAGTAAGATGGAAGTTTATAGTCATACAGGCCAACCCCAAGCAACAAGAAAAATCTCAAATAAACAATCTAACATTATACCTAAAGGAACTATAAAAAGAAGAACAAATGAAGCCAAATATCAGCAGAATAAAGAAAATATTAAAGATCAGAGCAAAAATAAATGAAATAAAGACTAAAAAGACAATAGAAAAGATCAATGAAACTAAGAGCTGGTTCTTTGAAAAGCTAAGATTGACAAACCTTTAGCTAGACTCACTAAGAAAAAAAAGAAAGAAGGCTCTAATAAATAAAATCAGAAATGAAAGAGGAGAAATTACAACAGAAATACAAAGACTTGCAAAAGAATATTATGAAAAGCGATATGCCAAAAAATTGGATAACCTAGAAGAAATGGATAAATTCTTAGAATTATACAACCTTCCAAAACTGAATCAAGAAGAAATGAGAATCTGAACAGACCGATCACTATTAAGGTGATCAAAATAGTAATTAAAAATCTCCCTAAAAACAAAAATCAAGGACCAACATCTTCCTGGTGAATCATATCAAATATTCAAAGAAGATTCAACACCTATTTTCTCACTCTTCCCAAAAATTGAAGAGGATGGGACGCTTCCTAACACATTTTATGAGGCCACATTACCCTGATCCCAAAGCCAGACAAGGACAATACACACACACAAATTACAGGACAATATTGTTGATGAACATAGATGGAAAAATCATCAACAAAATGTTAGCAAATTGAATATAATGATACATTAAAAGGATCATACACCATGATCAAGTGGAATTTATTCCAGGGTTGTGAGGATTGTCCAACATTCACAAAACAATCAACATGATACACCACATCAACAAAACAAAGATTAAAAATTACATGATTGTCTCAATACATGCAGAGAAAACATTCAACGAGACTCAGCACCCATTTATGATAAAAATTCTGAATAAAATGGGAATAGAAGGAAAGTACCTCAACATAATAAAGGCCATATATGACAAACTCACAGCTAGCATCATACTCAACAGTGAAAAACTGAACACTATGCCTCTAAGAACAGGGACAAGACAAATATGCCTATTTTTGCCACTCTTATTTAACACAGTATCGGAAGTCCTAATGAAAGCAATTAGGCAAGAAAAAAAATAAAAGGGATTCAAATTGGTAAGGAAGAAATAAAACTGTCACTATTTGCATATGACATGATTTTATATATAGAAAACCCTAACAAAGCCACGAAAAAACTATTAGAAATCATAAAAAATAAATAAAGTTGCAGGGTAAAAAGAAACATACAAAAATCAGGTGTGTTTCTATACACTAACAATGAATTAACAGAAAGAGAAATAAAAAATATAATTCCATTTACAATTGCAACAAAAAGAATAAAATACCCAGGAATAAATTTAACCAAAGAGGTGAAAGATGTATACACTGCAAACTATAAAGCATTACTGAAAGAAATTGAAGATGACAATGAAATGGAAAGATATTCCATGCTCATGGATTGGAAAAATTAACATAGTTAAAATGTCCATACATCCTAAAGCAATCTACAGATTCAATGCAATCCTTATCAAAACTCCAATGACACTTTTCACAGAAATAGAACAAAGAATCCTAAAATTTACATGGAACAAAAAAAGACCCAGAATAGCCAAAGCAAGACTGAGAAAAAAGAACAAAGCTGAAGGCATCACACTCCCTGATTTCAAAGTATACTACAAAGCTATAGTGATGAAAACAGCATGGTACTGGCAGAAAAACAGATTCACAGATCAATGGAACAGCATTGAGAGCCCACAAATAAGCCCACATATTTATGAACAGTTAAGTTTTGACAGGGGAGCTGAGAACATACAACGGAGAAAGGAAAGTCTCTTCAATAAATGGTATTGGGAAAACTGGACAGCAATGTGTGAAAGAATGAAATTAGACCACTGTCTTACACCACACACAAACTCAAAATGGATTAAAGACTTGAATGTAAGACCTGAAACCATGAAAATCCTAGAAAAAAACATAGTCAGTATGCTCTTTGACATGAGTCTTAGCAGTATCTTTTTTTTTTCAATTATTTTATTGTGGTCATAATGGTTTATAACATTGTGTAATTTCAGGTGCACATTATTATTTATCAGTTTCTGTATAGACTGCTTTGTGCTCACCCCTAGTAGTCTAATTTTTATCCATCACCATACATATGTGTCCCTTTACTCCTTTCATCCACTCCCCAACCCCCTTCCCCTCTGATAACCACTAATCTGTTCTCTTTGTCCATGTGTTTGTTTATCTTCCACATATGAGCGAATCACACAGTGTTTGTCTTTCTCTGGCTAATTTCACTTAACATAATACAGTCAAGGTCCATCCATGTCATTGCAAATGGGACAATTTTGTCTTTTTTCTGGGTGAGTAGTAGTCCATTACATATATATACCACATCTTCTTTATCCACTCATCAGTTGAAGGGCACTTGGGTTGCTTCCATGTCTTGGCTATTGTGAATAATGCTGCAATGAACACAGGAGTGCATAAATATTTTTGAATTGTAGATTTCAAGTTCTTCAGATAAATACCCAGTAGTGGGATAGCTGGATCGTATGGTAATATGGTATTTCTACTTTTAATTTTTTGAGAAATCTCCATACTGTTTTCCACAGTAGCTGCACCAGTTTACATTGCCACCAGCAGCATATGAGGGTTCCCTTTTCTCCAAATCCTCTCCAACATATGCTATTTTTTGTCTTGTTAATTATACCCATTCTAACAAGTGTAAAGTGATATCTCGTAGTTTTGATGTGCATTTCCCTAATAATTAGTGATGTTGGACATCTTTTCATGTGTTTGTTGGCCATCTGTATATCTTCTTTGGAAAAACGTCTGTTCATATCCTCTGCCCATTTTTTGATGGGGTTCGTTGCTTTCTGTTGTTGAGTTTTATGAGTTCTTTATATATTTTGGAAATTAACCCCTTGTCAGATGTATGACTTACAAATATTTTCTCCCAGTTTGTGGGTTGTCTTTTCATTTTCCTCATGATTTCTTTGGCCTATCAGAAGGTTTTTAGTCTGATGTAGTCCCATTTATTTATTTTTTCTTTTGTTTCCCTTGCCTGAGTAGACATGGTATTCGAAAAGTTGCTGGTAAGACTAATGTCAAAGAGTGTACTGCCTATATTTTCTTCTAGGAGTTTTCTGATTTCAAGTCTTACATTCAAATCTTTAATTCATTTTGAGTTGATTTTTGTGTATGGTCTAGGGTAATGGTCTACTTTCATTCTTTTGTATGTGGCTGTCCAGTTTTCCCAACACCATTTACTGAAGAGACTTTCCTGTCTGTATTGTATATTCTTGGCTCCTTTGTCAAAGATTAACTGTCCATAGATGTGTGGTTTTATTTCCGGGCTTTCAATTCTGTTCCACTGATCCGTGTGTCTGTTTTCTGCCAGTACCATGCTGTTTTGGTTACTATAGCTCTGTAGTGTATTTTGAAGTCTAGGATTGTTACGCCTCCAGCTTTGTTCTTTTTTCTCAAGTTTGCTTTGGCTATTTTGGGTCTTTTGTTGTTCCATATAAGTTTTAGGATTCTTTGTTCTATTTCTGTGAAGAATGTCATAGGGATTCTGACTGGGATTGCATTGAATCTGTAGATTGCTCTAGGTAATATGGACATTTTAACTATCTTTATTCTTCTAATCCATTAGCATGGAATATCTTTCCATTTCTTTATGTCTTCTTTGATTTCTTTCAATAATTTCTTATAGTTTCAGTGTATAGATCTTTCACCTCTTTGGTTACATTTATTCCATGAAGGAATATGCCCTAAAAATAGTACAAACTGAAAATATAGAGCTATCACAAACCTGAAACTCAGCTTTGAATTGGTGTACAACTCCAGAATGTATGCAGGTGATCTATTCATATTCTAACAGTCTACAGGGAATAGAAAGGGTAAATATTCTCTGGAGAAAGAAAGCATCATCCAGAGCTTCAAGTTATCACTACATATTTTCAAACACAAGCAGTATTTAGTGAAAAATTATAGATATACCAAGACATAGAACTAAATGAACACAACCCGAGAGAGAGGAAAAAAACAGATAAAAGGAACAAACCCACAGAGTTCCATATATTGTATTTATTGCACTTGGACTTTAAAAGAATTGTCAACTAATGTGTTCAAGAAAAAAGATGAAAAGATAGAAATTTCAACAGAAAACTGGACTCTATAAAAAGTTCTTTTGAAATTCTAGAACTGAAAGTTATAATAACTAGAATAAAAACTTCTTCAATGGGCTTAATAGTCGATTAGATATGGCTGAAGAGATGGTTGATAAACCAGAAGAAAGATCAGAACACATTGTCCAGGTTGAATTATGGTGAGAAAAAGAGATAGGAAATGCAGAAAAGGTCATAAGAGAAATCTGGGGCACGGTAAGATGTTCTAATGCATGTGTAATGTGAGTCCTAGAAGGAGAGGAGAGTGAATGAGCAAAAGCAATATCTGAAGAGATGATGACCTAAATTTTCTAACATTTATGAAAGCTGTTAAGTCACAGAATCAAGAAGCTTATGAATTCCATGCAAGACA
The DNA here is from genome assembly GCF_041296265.1 of Equus caballus. NCBI lineage: Eukaryota > Metazoa > Chordata > Mammalia > Perissodactyla > Equidae > Equus > Equus caballus. Next base: position 46,902,633 of record NC_091686.1, read on the forward strand.
ATTCAATTAAAACCATATCTAGGCACATTATTAGTGAAACTGCTGAAAGTGAAATACAAACGGAAAATCTTAGAAGCAGCCAGAAGGAAAAAAACTTCTCTTTAAAGAAGTAACAGTAAGACTTCTCTACAGAAATGATGGAAATAGCAAGCAATAGCACTTTGGAAATTTGTTTAATGGTATCTATTATATGGTCTACCATATGACTCAGCAATTTCATTCCTAATATAATGAGTGCTTATGTTTACCAAGTGCATGTACGAGAATGTTCGTAGCAGCTTTATTCATAATCTCAATCATCTGTAAATAACCCAAATCCACATAAATATAATAATGGAAAAACCAACTGTGGCATGTTATACAATGGAATATTATTCATAAAATTGCTACATGCAACAAAAGAGGTGAATCTTATAGACACGATGTTGTGCAAAAGAAACCAGGCACAAAATGGTACATATTGTATAAGTCCATTTATTTGAAGATCAAAAGCAGGCAAAACTAATTTATGATTATGAAGGTCAGGATAGTATTACCCTTGGGGAAATGTTGATTAGGAGAGCAGAATGGAGTTTCCTAGAGTGCTGGAAATGCTTCTAGAGTGCTTGATCTAGGTTGTGTGTACATGAATGTATACATACATGAATTTACATGAATTCATATAATGATTAATTACTGTATCATTATGGTAATGAAAGACATTTTCAGAAAAACAAAAATTTGGGAGAAATAAGCAACAGTAGGTGTGCATTAAAAGAAATAATAAAGGGAGTGCTTCATTCAGAAAGAAATGATCCTAAACAGAAGCATGGAAATGCAGGAAGCAGTAAATAGCAACAGAAAGGGTCAAATATGGGTTAATAGTAACTGTATAAAATAATAATAGTAATGTCAAATGATATTTATAATATCTAAAATTAAAATGCTTTACAGCAATAGTACAAAAGGAGGGAAGAAGCAGTTTTAACAGAGTGAAAGTATTTTAAAGCCCTTGTATTGTCTGATGATTTGTAGAAGTTCTAATTTATAATAAACTCTAATAAGTGAAGGATGTATGCCATAATCTCTAGAGAAGTTTTGTCCATAGAAATACAATGCAAGCCACAAAAAAGAATCGCATAAGTAATTCTTCAAATTCTAGCAGTTATATTTTAAGAAAGCAAAAAGTAATAGATGAAATTAATTAGACTAATATATATTTCTAACTCAATATATCTAAGATATAATAAATCAATATAAAAATTATTAACGAGAGGTTTTTTAAATCATAGTAAGTCTTCAAAATCTGGTGAATATTTCATCCTGACAGCACATCTCAATTTGGACAGGCCACATTTCAAGTGCCCAGATGTGGCTGCTTGCTAACATGGTGGACAGCTCAGCTCTAGAGCCGTGGTTCCCAAGAGGAGAGACTTTACCCCACAGGGGATATTTGACAATATCTGAAGACATTTTGATTGTCATGATTGTGGGAGGGTGGGTGGTGCTTTTGGTATCTAGGGGGTAGAAGCCATGGATGCTGCTAAGCATCCTATAATATACACAGAACAACCCCTCCGCCGCATAAAGAATTATTCAGTCCAAAATGTCAATCATAACATGGTTGAGAAACCCTGCTGTAGAGTAATCCCAAAATAATAGTTAAAAAGTGTATAACTAATATGCTAATAGTGGGGAGGAGGAGGAGGATGAACAGTAAAAATTACTCAACCAATTCAAAAGAGTAAAAGAATGTGAAGAAGAAAAGGAATATAGAACAGATGGGACAAATAGAAGGCAAATAGTTATATTAGTAAAATGACATTAAATATAAATGGATTAATATTCTAATTAAAGACTAAGATTGTCAGATAGGGAAGAAAGTCCCTACCTATATGTTACAAAGGAAACATTTTAAATATAAGGATGCAGAAAAGTTGAAGGTAAAATGGTTAAACAGTTTAGACCATGCAAACTCTAATAAAAATAAAACTGGTATAGTTATACTAATATCAAAATAGATTTTAATACAAGATGTATTATTGGAAGCAAAGAAAGATATTTCATAGTGGTACAAGCATCTTCCATCAGTGATGGAAATGATTCGATTTAAAATGTCAGATGACCACATTGCTTCACTGATATCTCTTTCAATGTCTCCCCATTGACTTCGGATAAAGTTCAAACTACAAGTACGGCAGATAAGATCCTCCATAATCACCTGATTCACCACTAACATCTAATTCATTTCTTTCTTCAAATTCAGGAGTGTTGAAAAGCATGTGATTCCTCAAAATTACCCTATTGTTTTATACTCTTTGTGGTTTTCCTCATATTAGTCCCTCTACCTGGAATGCTTTTCTTTGTGGAAATCATCTGAAAAAGTTCTTTCTAGTTATCTTTCAAAGCTGTATTCTGTTATATCCTATCCAAACCTTTTATGACTGAACTCCACATATAATCCTCTCCTTCTCTGTGTGCCTCTGTACTTCACAAACACTTCAAACAATCATTTCTCATACTATTCTGCCTTCTCTGGTAGCCAGCAGGAAGCTATTATGCATCCTTTAACTTTTACTGACCTTAATTTATTTGTGTTGGTAAACACAGTAGCCTTGGAGAGATACTTGCTATAAAATTGCCCAAAGTTTTTATCAATGTATTTTGTCAGTTAATATAGTCTTTTCAGGTTCAGCTATGATAACTTATAAACTTTATATAATGATTTCAATTAGTATTTTTAAAACTAAAAATTCATTATTCTCTTCTCATTTTATTAATTTTGTACTTATGAATGGAGTCATGTGAGCAGTTAATACAATTAGTTATGCCAGGATAGTATCTGAGAAAGAGTATTTATTTATATTGCTCTTCTGTTACAGATTGCTTGATTCTTTTTCATAGCATTGTTAGTTTTCTAGACCGCCCAAGCCAAATTGTAACCAATACATGAATTAACTTGAAAACCTTGCAGTTTTATATATTTATAAAAAGTATAAACCCATACTTGTCCGGGCATTTAGAGTTGAATTTTCAGAAATGACTCAGTGCAGCACTCTCAACCAGGGTGATATCATTAGGAAAAACTGCGAAGACAAGGTTTTAATTTTTGGATGTTATTCAAAATTTTTTCAGCCGATTCTACAATTTTTTTTGCTAGAATCAGAGATCAAAATAGCCGAAGTAATTTCTTAGATGAATTGATTTGTAGTCAGACTAATAATATTTTCGTAATTTTAAAATGGAAGAATTTCAGATTTGTGTTGTAGCAGACTAGTTAAGGGTGAAAACTTTCAGCTAAACTGCCTGGATCTGAATTCAAGCCTTGCCACATCCTAGCTATATAATCTGGGGCAATTTCCTTAACTCCCCTAAGCTGCAGTTTTTTCATCTGTAAAATGCAGATAATAATATACCTACTTTATGGGTTATTTTGAGATAAGACATTTAGCATGGCTCATGTTGCATAGTAAATTCCCAGTTGAAATGAGCTAATATAAAAGATATAGCTAAGCAAAATCAATAAGTCATATAGTTAATTAAAAGGGCTATTTTACATCATCTACCATGTATCTAACAATAAGTACTAACAATAAAAGCTACCATTTAGTGAGCACTGTGCTAAATGTTTTGTATACACTATTTCATTTGAATTTTACAGTAACTTTGAGAGTTGACTAAATGTCCGTATTGTGTGGATAAGTTAATTGAAACTTAGAGAGTATATGCCCAAAGTTATATATTTGGTAAGAATATTTTGACATGATTATTTGAAGCAGGCATTTTAATGTCAGGGATATTTTTGTACAACTTACAAAAACAAATCTTTAAACTTTCTGTTTTCTCCTAAACAATGGAAATAGCTTTATTGTGGACCCGAAGTTTGTGCACACAGAGTCCAAAGCTGACAAGATGCACAGATCCTCTGGAGATGAGAGAATCGTTTGATGAGAAGTGGTCCAGGAGGCAAAACTTTGTTGACATGTGGGAGACAAACAATGAAATAGGCAACAAATTATAATAAGAAATGCAAGCAATATAATTAACTCAATGAATAAAGCTTTGATAGTAGAACAGAGACCTGGACCTGACCAGGAGTCCAACCAATCATTTAGGGAGAGGTTAGGATCAGACATGGATTTAATTTGGTGACTCATATCAGATAGGAAATTTGTTTAGGGCTTCCATGTGCCAGACGACACTTTCAATTCCTAATTGGGGAAGGAAAATTGAGGCAAGGTGATCATACCAGTGGAAGACAGAAGAGATCCAGCATTGTTGGGGGTTGGGTAGGGATATCAGGAGGAGATATGGTAAATGTAGTTCTACCTTGCATCCAGACAAAGCCTAGGGTGCATCATCCAATCCATCTAGGTGGCAGCCAAGGCTGTAAGTTGGAGCCACATATACACTGAGTGTGATTATGGGCTAACCAAAGTGTGCTGGGCCATCTATCCCAGTCAGTCTCAAACCAATCAGTATTTTTTAAGGTTATGATATGAGAACATATGTAATGGGGAAGGTGTCCCATAGGTCGGGTGCTATTAGGCCACATATCACAAAAGTGTGATTGGTTTCTTCCCAACATAGAGTGGCCTTTTGACTGAGTTGACCACTAGTAGCAGTGAACCAAATATATTTGTCCCAAATTTGATATAGTCCATCCTGTGTGTATTGATAGGTTGGGAACTTTACCTTAAGAACTCCTTGTTTGTGCTCCATCTGTGGCAGGCAAATTTAGGCAGTATTTGGGCAGTAGAATTGAAGGAGGAGGTTTGAATGTGGCCAGGGAGCTCCCAAGTGTCAGAGACAGATGGCCACAAGGAGACATTATGATTAGTAATAGATGAACTTTGTAGAAGAGAAGAGCTAGAATCTAATATCCATGAATGTGTACTATAGCTTCTACTGAAACATAATTTTTCTCTCTAAAATCACCCTTATTTTTACAAGAGATAGTCAAATTAAGATTAATTGGTTTGCAAAAGAAGTGTAGCTTCAATAAAACTTGGTCCAATTATTTACGTAAGTGCAGCAAGAATGGAAATTGATCACATAGGCTCTTTTAAATCTACTCTACTGGAATTTTTTTTATGGGGAATCTCAGATTGAACTTTAAAGTCCTCTCAAGGCCAGAAAAGCCCAGCCAAGGACTTGCTATCAGATTTTGCCTGCAACACCTGCAGCTTTTGGTGGATTCCTCTCTTTTTGAGGTCTCCCCAAATATTTTGAGGTTCCTTACATCTGCCAGATATGTGAGAATTCCTTATTTACCAGGTAAGATTGCTGGAATCTCTGTAAACAAGGTACCAGGCCAATATTTCCAAGTGGTTTTATCCTAGAAAGTCAACCTTATTCCTCAAAGGCTGTCTTGTCATATCTGAGTGTGCATGTTTCCCTCAAATATGACATTCCAGTCAAAGCCTTGGTAAGATAACTAATGTTTCTAAATGTGTCCTGTTATAAGGAGAACAGGACTGAACTCATGCAAATAACTATATTGGCTTAAAATAACCATACTCACTCACTCACTAAGCTTCTAAATTCCGGAGGGATCAAGTAGGGAGAAAAAGGTAAATGTTTCAGTTCTGCTCATAAAAGTATAATTTCACCAAATTCCTATAAGTTATAGTTAGCATAAGAGAAAAGAGAAAAAGATTTCCTTAAATCTGAGAGAAAAAAAACCACATAAAAAAAGTAACAATATTTCAAGTAAAAGTCATAAAAAGTTATAACCATCCTCATCAGTTCCTACAGTCCTGTATGATTGATTCTTGATCTGAATCTTCTGTTAGCAGATTTATGAAGTCATCAGTTTCTCTGTTAGTATTCTATAATTTCTTACCTATTTCAGTTTTATGATCTGAAAGTTTATCAGAAACCTGTACTCTAGAGGAAGTGCCAGAGTCCTTTTCATGAATTTCTGTGAAAATGAAACATATTTGCAAAAGCAAAAAGCATCAGAGTAAAATAGCAACTATCTGCAAATGACAAAAGACTCAAAAGGACAATTGACAAAGAAACTTGGCTACTTCTGTGACATACAACACTTCAAGATAATAACTAGAATTATGACTGGCAACCAGGACAGATCAGAATTTTAGGAATGTTATATAATTTCAAAATACCTATATCAGTAGCATTCACTTATTTAATACCACCTAAGAAAGTTTATCATCACTTATTTGACAATGCTTCCCATGTAGTTTAATAGACCAAATAAAGGCTAATTTGTCTAGTATTTTCCTCCTTATAGGAAGAGAGAGCAAATTTCTTTGAGAAGTCTCAGGGGCCCTCTGAAAATCCTCAGAGAAATTTTCTTCCTTCTACCAGGTCAAAAGAAAGCCTTTATTCAGGACTTGAATATTTTTTTGAGGGAGAAGCTTGTCAAAAATATCAAAAAGTTTTAAAACACTTGTTCAGATAGGAAGCAACACTCCCTGCAAAACAATGCTCAGGTATCTATTCAAAATGACAACAGAAACAGTCAAAAAATCTTAACAGAGAGACCTTAGTACTTGTGAACATAGGAAATTATTTTACCAAAACAGATTTTCTGTCTTTTAGGTAGAGTTAGAGCAGGCCAAAAGTTCAAGAAAATTATCCTTTGAGAGAAAACCAAATTTTAATTTTTGTATCAGCTTATTTTTAACATTAAAACTCATTTACTTAATTGGATTTACTTTAATCTTAGCCAACTTGACCATGCATAAAACTCCTTTCTGAATTTTTCTTTCAGAAACCTTCTACAACTTTCTCTTTTACTTTCAGAATTTGTCCCATGCTTTCTTTCTTCTCTTCTAGTGCTTTAGGACAAATTTATTACTCTTAACCCAAGAAACAAAAATATTTCCATTCTTTATACCCTGTTCACTGAAAACATACACTTTACTTTCCTTGAATACAGTGCTGCTTTCCTTATTAATTTCCAGTAGCTTTAATTACATATATTAATTAGATTTTTTAACCCTTACAGACCCTAGTAAAAACTAAAAAACTAAGCAATTATGAACCACCTTTTACATCAGCATTCAAAAGACTTTTCATAATTTCTAGGAACATTTTACTTCACAGCAATGAAACACTGGCATGTTTACTAATAGACCCAAACATCCTTTAGCCTCTCTGCAATAAGAAGCCAAAAGCAGATGACTTAGATATGTTCAGCAATAATGTTTCAGTCTCCTATCTGATCCAAAAATGACCCAGATACTCAACAGATTTTTATCATTTACATTAACTTGGCAAAACTCTAAAGTTTTAAATTACCAAAAAGAATTTGGAAGCTGTTTTTTCCCCCAAGTATACTAAGCATAAAACATAATTACCCACAAACTCTTACCCATTTTTATCTACTTAAATCATTTGTTTCCAACAATTATGTTCGGATTACCCATGAAAAACTCATGAGATATTAGACAAAAATTAGCTATCTTTTTTTTTGAGGAAGATTAGCACTGAGCTAACTACTGCCAATCCTCCTCTTTTTGCTGAGGAAGACTGGCCCTGAGCTAACGTCCATGCCCATCTTCCTCCATTTTATATGTGGGATGCCTACTGCAACATGGCTTTTGCCAAGTGGTGCCATGTCTGCACCTGGGATCCGAAACGGCAAACCCCAGGCCACTGAGAAGTGGAACGTGCAAACTTAACTGCTGTGCCACCTGGCTGGCCCGTAGCTATCATTTAAAGCTATTATTTTGCTGACAAATTTCTAACAGACAACAGAGCTTATTTGACTAGTAAACCCAGGCTGCATGCCTGCATCATATCCAAATACTGACAACTCTGAGGACATGCTTATTTCAATCAAGCCAACAAACTTAAACAAGCTTTCATCTACCAAAGATTAATCTATATCATGTTAAGTTAAAGGACACTGGGTTAATTTCTACTACACCTAGAATTTATGTAAGCATTTACTTTAAGCCAATTAAACACAGCTCTTAATTTTGGCCATACCATCCAGAGGTAAAATATCACACATATGTAACATACATATAGACACACATACACAGAGTCTCACAGCTATTGTTTTAAAATTACTGCCATGAATCAGGTACAGTAACATAAAGCTCCCTAGTTATGAATCCAAATTTTGTTTTAAGCCTTTTTACCAATATTTGTGGAGGAGACAGTCAAGATGCTGGATTTTTTGGGAAGGGCACACTTATGGCCATTTTTCCCCCTTCAGTCTTAAGAATTAGTGATGGGCTAGGTAGTCCCTGGAGGGTTTGCAAGCTCTTTGAGATAAGGGAAATGGGTGGAACCTGAAATACCTCTAGAGCTGCTTTTCCAGCCTTAAAAACATTTTCCAAGGACAGCTGCTCTTGATTTCCCAGAAACTGGATTGTAACTCAGATGACATTAAAGCTTGATCTACCCATCCAACTACATCAAAAAGGCACAGAGAAACCCCTCAAGTTTTCTCCCAGATGGGGTTTCTGGGGCATAAGCCATCCAATTGAAAGTGTTTCAACAATTAGTTAGAATGCACCCAAGGAGTGAGTTTCTGGAGATGCTTGGGGCCTTCCCCATGGTGGTAAAGCTGGTGTCCAACTGACAGCTGGCCAGAGAAGGGTGCAGAGTCTGACTGTGGGCATCAATATAGTTATAAGGTTTAGTCAAGTCCTGCTCAGCTGGGGCACTTAGTCACTGAGCCAGCACAAGGCGAGCAAAGGAAGGAGGCCTGGAGCTGGCTGGGGACTGGGGCTCCCAGCGTCATGGTTGAGAGTTAAGTCTCTGGCAAAAGTTTCAAATTTTCAATTTTACAGAAGGTCCAGGCTCTTCTCAGGTCCAGCTTGAACTTAACCTCAACTTGGTGACAACAGAGGAGGTGACAAATGAAACAAAGAAAGGAAAAGAAGAGATCAGGACTTGCCCTCATGGCCTCTTCCCAAGGGTTATCAAGATAAGGGTCACACAACAGTTCCTGTGCCAGAGCACACAACACCAGCAGGACAGAGAGTTCACAGAATGAATCACAGGTCTCCTATCCTCAGAACTGACTCAGTAGGCACATAAAATACCCAACAAGTCAACCACCAAGAGAGGGCACCCCACTTGGGGTCACTGGGGTGATCAGGCCCGGAAACCAGAGTAGGGGCTCCCAGGGGTGGAGTCTTTGACTCTTTAACGATTTCTTTGTTTCCCAGTTGCAAAGCTCAAAAGGAAACCAAAATGGCCACTGTAAGTTCAAGAGAGATGAAAGAAAAGGGTCCATTACCTTGAAAATCCCCCCTGAACCTAGGGCAGTGTCCTACCCATTGTTCCTCCTGTGGGGTTCCTATAGCAAGGGGTGATGGGGGCATCCCCCTGCATTTCATCCCTTGTATATCTTCCCTAGTATGCCTGGCAGTAATAGATGCCTGGTGAGTGGCCCCAGAGATAAAAGAATAGAGAAAAACAGTGAAGAATTTTCTACCAGTCTCAGGGACATTCTCCCCAAATGCCTCCTGGAGCTGTTCTCCCAAGAAGGGGTTCCTATACTCAACCAATGGTTAGAGTGTGGTACTTTCCTTGAACCAGAGTCCCAATTGGGACTTTCCCGTAGTTCAGAGTGTGGTCAGGAGCCATAGGGAGGGACTCCAATCCAGCCTTAGGAAAAGAAACCTGCCTTGGGAGTCTTGGAGATTGGTGATTGTCCTAATGGCTTAAGTGGTCCACCTACGCCCATGTAAAATTTATATATTAGAGATAGGGTGAGGAAGGAATGGATTAATTCCTTCTTCATCACCCTCAGGCTTAAGGTACTGATTCTGTTAAGGCTGAATGCCATGGTTTGCCCCATGGAGTAGCTATGGCCAGCAAACGTGAATTCATACAGCTGTACGAGAAAGTTCCCAATGGAGAAGTGAATTTAGATCTATCCTTGAAAAAGAGAAAGGCACAAGGAAGAAAAGCACTTACCAGAACTTAAGCTAACAAGCCGATGAAGCAAGATCCCCGTACGGGCCACGAGAAGAAATGATGTGGGCTTGGTGAGCCAAGGAGTTGAAAGAAAGATTTTTTGGACTCTCAAGGTCTGGCAGCTGTGCTCTTTTATTCAGAGAATAGCATGGAGTAGCATGGGGGCAGGACCTATGGGCAGTGAAGAGCTGCAAACATGGGTTGAGGGTAGGGCTAAATTTATAAGGCATAGGTATGTGAGTTATTGCTTTATGAGACAAAGGAAAGATTATGTAAAAAAGTCGTTGAAATGGTATCAGTGTAGGTGGGGCCTGGCTATCAGGTGGTCCTATAACTTCAGAGAAGAATCAGATTGGATCAGGTCAGGTCGTCCTATAACTTCAGAGAAGAATCAGATTGGATCAGGTCAGGATGTCCTACGCTTCCTGGAGGATGATATAGATCGGTATGTAGGGCAGGACACCTTGGGCTTCTCTCCCTGGGGCAGCCTTGATCTGAATCAAAATGACCATGAAACATGAACCACAAATGTTGGCAAACAAGATTTCAGAACGGAGCATCACAAGCACATAGAATTTACAGAAGCATTCTGGCCAAGACAATGATAAAGGAGGCTTCTGAACTCATCTCCTCCACAGACACACTGAATCTACAGCTACACACTGAGCAATTCTCTCTGAAAGAAATCTGGAACTGGCTGAGTGACTTCTATACATTGTGTGAACAAGAAGATACCCACTTCAAAATGGATAGGAGAGACTGAGACACAATCTTGACACAAACCCCACCCCTGGCATAGCAGCACACAATTGGGAGGGGACTCACAACTCCAGCTTCTCCTTGAGGAGCAAAGGGTTTGGACTCAACATCTAGCATCCCAGCTTTTAGAACTTCCACCTGAGAGACAGCTCCCCAGGACACCTAGCTCTGAAAATCAACGGGGCTTGCATCTATGAGCCTCACAGGGCTACAGCAAACAAAGAAATAGTTTTTGGCATGCTCACGAGGACTTGCTGTGGCTACCTCCCCAGGGCTCAGTGCAGAAGGAACAGACAGAAACCCCATCTCCCAGTCTTTGCCTGAAAGAGGCCTATTTGCGCACTTTAAATGCTGCTGCTGAGGGTCTGGCTTCCAAACAACCCGCATCCAGGTGCTGACTGAGATCCCCCCCTTTGAGACACTGACAAATCTCGGCACACCCTCAACTACTAGGAGCCACCAAGAGCAAAAAATGTGGCTTGTACAAGCACAGCAGTTTGAGAGACAACCAAGAGCTTTGGTTGGCTTGAATGGTTAGGTTCATCTGCTACATAAGACCACTTGGTCAAGACTGGGAGAGGTGGCTATTTCATGTAATTGTGGGGAATCAGAATTGGCCACCCCAAAATATGTCTCTTTGGCTTGATTATTTTTAAGAACAAAAGACTCTGAAAGAAACTTTGACCTTCCGCTAACTGCCCGAAAGAATTTAAGATAGAAGACTCACCCCAGGAAGGAGCTAATACTATAAGACAACTATAGCATAAGGTAAAGTAGGTGTGATAACAAGGCACCAGGAAGCCCACTTTTTTTTTGTCAAAGTTCTCTCTCTGGTCGCACTGTCTATAGGTGGCCCAGCAAACACTTGTTTAAGAAATGTTGGCTTTTCCATCTCCATGTGAATTGCCTTCCTCTTCCTTGAAGACCCAAACCACTACCCCCAACATCCTCCTTTGTCTTTAGCTGGAGATGGTGTTTAAGGTGGCAGCTTCGGCCATTCTGGCACGTTACTTCAGTTTTCCTGGGCTTCTCCCTTGTGTACATGTTATTAAACTTTGTTTTATTTTCTCCTGTTATTCTGTCTCATGTCAGCTGGAAGGACCTAGAGGGTAGAGAAATTGTCTTCCTCCCCTACATAATGCACAGAAACAAACACAGAGAGTCAAGGAAAATGAAGAAACAGGAATAATGCTCCAAACAAAAGAAGAAGATAAAACTTCAGAAACAGCCCTTAATGAAAAGGACATAAGAGACTACCATGGACAATTATGTGCCAACAAATTGGACAACCTAGAAGAAATGGATAAATTCCTAGAAACAGACAACCTACCACGACTGAATCATAAAGAAATAGAAAATCTGAACGGACCAATTACTAGTAAAGAGATTGAATCAACAATCAAAAACCTCCCCAGGGAGAAAGGTCCAGGATCACATGACTTCACTGGTGAATTCTACCAATCATTTAAAGAATTAATACTAATCCTTCTCAAACTCTTCCAAAAAATAGAAGAGCAGAGGACACTTCCAACTTATCTTACAAGGCCAGCATTACTCTGATACCAAAACCAGACACAGACACCACAAGAAAGGAAAAATTACAGGCCAAAATCTCCCGTGAGGGGTGGAGGAAATGGGTGAAGGTGGTCAAAAGGTACAAACTTCCAGGTATAAGATAAATAAATTCTGGGGAAGTAATATACAGCATGATACCTATAGTTAGCAATACTGCGTTGTATATTTGAAAGTTGAAAATTGCTAAAAGAGTAAATCTTAAAAGTTCTCATTACACACACAAAAATTTATAACTATATGAGGTAACGGATGTTAACCAAACTATTGTGGTCATCAATTCACAAAATGTACATATATGAAATCAATATGTTGCACACCTTACACCAATGCAATATTATAAGTCAATTATATCTCAATAAAACAGAAAAGAAAGAATTTGCAAAGTAAATTTGACACAATTTAGTGACAATGCCTAATTGTTGTTTGCTGAATGATAATTAGCAATCTGTGGTAAACAATTCTGTTAATAATTGCACTTATATTACTGTTACAGACTCAAACTGTTTTCCCTATCTATAAAAATTAATTTTCTTGATATTTTTCAATAAAAATGGTAAATATTAAGAGTCTGTTCTGGTCCTATAGGCAGTTTAAAGTTGATCACACTCATGCTGACGGATTCACACATTTAAAAATCCAAGATCTTAGATTCCTTCTTCACAGACTTACGGGGATTAAGTGGTTCAAGTTCATGTTGTTGAAGATGAATTGTATCCCTCCAACTCTTCCGCTATTATCCAGTCACGACTCAGGGCAGATAAGACCATTCCTTTTACCTGGATCCCCTGCCATAGACGGCCTCACTATATGAAGAAAAGGAAAGAGTAAGCAGAGTGGATGATGGGGAAGGTTTGGGAGATAACGCATTCAGGATCTTCATTCATTCCTTCACTCACAAATATTCAGGTGCCCTTCTTAGTTCTGGTCTTCAAGCATTTGGACAACACATCTCTTCTCTCTTTCCTTAAGGGCTTGTCTGAGAGTACCACGCAGCACAGATGGCGCTCTGAAGGAGTGGATATATGTCCAGAGTTGGGAAATAAATCTTATCGTTTTTAACTGCCAAGTCCTCCAGTCAGATTACTGGCCAACTCCCATCACACCTTCTTCTAGAGGCAAAGCTTGTATCCCTGGGCATGTGGCTCAGATCAGGTCAATCAGAATATTTCCTCCTCTGCTGAGATCCAAATCACGGTATTTCACCAAGAATGTTCTAGATGGAGATAGCAAGTAAACTTTACTTTTGAACACAAATGTTTGCGGTTTGTGAAAATAGATGCCAGTGGTCCTATTTCTCGTCTTGAGGTGAATGTCTTTTTGTAGCAGGAAATAATAAAACCACCAGAGAGATAGCAGAATTAGAGATGCAGAAAGATATGGGATAGAGAGAGGCAGAGAGACAGAGAGAGACAGCAGGAGGCACTGACTGCTGTTTCCAGGTCTGAGGTTCTAGAAGCTGACTTTCCTCAGGGTGGTAGTCGATGAAAGACTCTGGGCAGAGAAGGCTGCCTCCTCGACTCTGTGTCACACTTCACTATCTGGAGCTGAAAGCAGCATTGTTCACGTCCAGGGCTCGGATTGTGTCTTACATAAGCAGTGCCTTCAACCTCTGGCCCTCAGGTCCTTATCTCCTACCGGCAATGTCCTCAACTCACATTGCCCCAAAAAAGCAAGCCTTTCAGGCATACAGAATTCTTAATCTCAGGGGACAAATCCACTCAAGGGAACCAAATCTGTGGAAATTCAACTCGTCCACAAAGTGAGCAATCTTTTACATAATTAAACAAAACCTTTTTTTAAAAAAAAAAATTGTAGTCTTTGCTGTATAGTTAGTTACATAACAAAAAATTCAAGTGGTTTACTCTGAACAAAGGGGCTATTTCTCTCAAATACGCTTACATGTTTTTGTGAAACAAAAACTACTGGCAGCTTTGAAATGGCAATTTTTTCAGCTCCTGCTCTTCTAAACCAAGGTGTCAAAATCCCGTTGTAGCTCTAGCTTGAGGTATCCTGAACCTTTCTCCCTCCTGTAGTCCGTGCGTGAAGGTCTCGCAGCTTACGGCTGTAAACCTGGAACTTAACCCATCGGAGAGTAGGGCAGGTGATTTTCTTTTCATTTTGCTCCAGATATCACTATAATGTTCCTGTGCAGATCATAAACATCTGAGTGGGGTTATTCTGAGAATAATTAGAAATGAAGGATTGAAACAAAGTGAAATGCCAAGGAAAGAAATAGAAACTTAGGAGAAACTAGAGGAGAGGTAATCAGTTGAATTAATCTGTCATGTGGTGGGTTCAGAGTGCTGTGACTTGAAGGACACTCATGGCACATTCTTGGAGGCAGGATCAGAACCTTCAGAGGAGACCAGGTTAGAGCATAATGTGGGTTGAAATATAATGCAGTCCGCATAGCACTATCTGAGTGTAGTGCACAGTGCAAGCCTTTCTAATTTCTGTCCCTGCCTCTTCACATTGTTGCCAAATAACAGCTGCAATCTTGATGGTCCCTTTCAACTTCAGTTTTCACAATAGCCCTCTCCTAGATCTTGATGCTTTTGCAACTTGAATGGGTTCCTGACCTGGCCCCACTCCTCTTTCTGCTTTTTCTATTTGTCTTAATAGCATAAAGGGGATTTTAACCTACTATATAACACGAGATATGACACAAGACAGTTTTAGTATTATTTTCATTCCTATGAAGAAAAAGGATGGACATTTAAAAGAAACATCTGTAGGGGCCAGGCCCTTGGCCGAGTGGTTAAAGTTCTGCACACTCTGCTTGGGTGGCCTGGGTTTGCGGGTTTGTATCCAGGGTGCAAACCTACACCACTCGTCAAATCACGCTGTGGCAGCAACCCACATACAAAATAGAGGAAGATTAGCACACATGTTAGCTGAAGGTTAATCCTCCCCAAGCAAAAAAAAAAAAAAAAAAAAAAACAGAAAAAAAGAGGAATATTGTCCACAGATGTTAGCTCAGGGCAAATCTTCCTCAAAAAAAAAAAAAAAATGATCCATAATAACCATAAATAGGATTGTGTTAGAAAAGCTGAGCTGCAACAAGGGTCAGATTTCAACTGGAGAGTGTGAATTAATTATTAGATTGGCCTCATTCTTCCTCCAGCACATCCTGCTTTCAATAAGAGACTAGAAGCAGACACTCGGGACATTCAGGGTTGGGTGAGATAACATGGGTCTCTGCACGGTTAGGAAAGTCTACGGTATTGAACTTCTGCAAGAGATGACTGTATTAAATATTGCCATCTTGGTGTGTCAGATATTATAGATTGGCTCACATAACACCCATTCCACCCACTTCCCTGTGTTTTCTTATCTGATTCTACTACAGCAGCTGTAAAGCCTAAACATGCAATCCTGCAGCCTCTCTTGAAACTAAAGTGGCCACATGACATGGTTCTGGCCAATAAATATAAGCAAATGTGATTTGGTGCCACTACTTCTCCTATATTCTTTTTGTCTGGTTTGTGGTTTTGATGCTTAGAGGCACTGATGCCTCTTGGTACCATGAGGCAACAAGTAAGAGGACAAATGATAGCATGATAAGGATGGTAGACCAAGAAAGTAGAAAGAGCCTCGGTGTCCAATGGCCTTGTTGAGTCATAGCACCAGCCTGGGGCTACCTATCTTGGGACTTGCGTCAGGTGAGACGGTAAACCTCCATTCCTTTAAGCCAGTGCTTCCCATCCTTTTCCATGTCTTGGCACATAAGGAAATGACAGTATTCATAGTCTACATGTAGGCAGGTAGACAAAGCTGCCTAGGACTGGAGACAATCTCTGACATCTTAAGTGCCTACTCCAAAGACCAAGTGACCATTATCTCAGCTTACTTTGAACAATTTTCAGCTCTCAGAGAATTCTGACTTAAGCTCCTTTTAGTTGGAGTTTCTCTTCCCTGAAGCTGAACACATCCCTGACACACTGAAGTCTGAAGAGAGTCTTGGGAGACAAGGAGGTAATTTTTAACCTGAGCAAGGGGAAGGTAAATGAAATTGTGATGAAAGTAAAAAGTGGAAATGTGCCATGTAAAAAAGAAATTCTGTTAAAAAGGAGGGATTTCTGATTTAAAGAATTTGAGAGTTTCTCATTGTGATGAGGAGAAGATCAAAGCACAGGTTCTGCAGGTGCCTGGCGGATGGGATGGAGATGGATGTCCACAGAGTCAAGGAAGGAAAGAAATAGGGACTAAGGGAACTGTTCAGTTACCTTAGGATGTGAAGCTTTTTGGTGTAGAGGAAGAATGTACTCTTGTAGGCTGAAGGTATTGAAGAAGGAAGAGGTCTCTGCTGGATGAGAGCTGTAATGCTGTGAAGTGGGTGAGGGGATTTAGACTGAGTATATACATTTCAAACGATGAGATTGGAAGGAAAGGTGCTCACTCTACTGCCTACTGCTCCTTGGCTGTAAATCTCCACTTGCCCATGCTGTACTGGGAGTTGAGCCCAATCTCACTCCCCACTGCCAGACCCCATTGCAGTGGTCCCTCCACATGTTGCAATGGCCCGCTTTGAATAAAGTCTGCCTTACTGTCTTCAACAAGTGTCATGAATAATTTTTTCTTTAACAGTTTGAATATTTTTTCTCTAACTGATTAGGAGCTAATACAAGTAAATAATAATAATAATTATAGATAATATAGGTATTACAGATAATATGTTGTTGAACACATACTAGATGTCTGACACCATTCAAAGTGCTCTATTAACTCATTTAACTCTCATAGAAACCCAGTGAATTTTGTGTTAAGGCAGCATTGAGCATTATGATCTGATGTGTGGAAGACAAAGTGCACTGGGCGATTAAGGAGATGATTTTATTTGGACGAATGCAATAGAGAGAACTTTTATTAATGAGGAATATCTCAAAGGAACGGGAGCGGCCTGGGGCTTTTTAGAGGAAGATAAACAAGGGAGTCATCTGCCATATGGGAGTTATGAGGAAGGATAGAGACATCTTGGAATATGTGAGGCCAGGATTGTGTTTTGTGGTTGGCTGTTTCCTGGAACACAAAAGGGTACAAGGACAAAAGTTCAACACTGTCAAGCGATGGAAGAACGAGAGCAGTATGTCAATGTAAGGAAACAATTTAATGACAGCTTTAAAACTCTGTGCCCCTAATTCGAATCCTTTACCATGAATTAAAGGCAGAGCCTATTATTCTACATGTTCTCTGAAATGATCTACTGTTAAGTTCAAGGGGAATGGGAAACTTAGGATCATCCTCAGTGCCACATTTTAAGAAAAGCCAATGTGCGATAGATAATTGGGAGGTGATTGTTTACGATACAAAATGATTAAAGTTTTTAGCAAGCTTCTGAATGACCTATTTTTGGAAATAGTAACACCAGTGAGAGACCACTCAAGAACTTAACAATAAGAAAAGTAAGACTGCCTTCTGGGAAAGCTGTCTTATGGCACTTTTTAAAAACAGGAAGAGTGTCTGCCTAGGTCATAGGTTATCCCCAGAACATCAAACAGTGCTTTGCATAGAGTAGGTACTCTAGTATTTGCTTAAATTAGTGACTTGAAGAAATAAACGTGGAGACTGTAGAAGTGCAGGACCAAAGAGTTTGAGAATTCCTCAAACTCTAATCACAACAACTTAGATGCAATCTTGACAGGCAAGTCTGGAATGGGATCAAAGTTTAATAAGTAAAACCCTAAACATTGATATCATACCTTATTTAGAGAGACAAGATAAATGAAGGGGTTCAGGACATGCCCTCCCAAAATATGCTGACTTGGCATATTGACTATTTTGAGCTAAAGATACTTGAAAAACAACAGGTGTGAGAAAGGCACCATGACTTCCCTTTTCTTCTTGAAAACAAGAGAGAAGACTCCCACACAAAGATGCCCTTTCTGCACCTGGAGGGAAGAACATTCTTATCACCAGAGACAGGGCATCAAGGCTGAGAAGAATCTCTATAAACAAACCTGGTTAAAATAACTCTCATCTTCCTTTAGTCTCCTCATACATTTTAGATACTTTTCCACAATTACTACACTTTGTTCAACCTAGTACCTAAGCACTTAGGCCTAACTGCTTTCTGAGTCTTCATTTCCCAGTGAAGACTCTCATGTACATATGAAAATAAAACTTGTATGCTTTTCTTCTATTAATCTGTCTTATCTCAGTTTAATCCTCAGGCCTAGCTGGAGACTCTAAGAGGGTAGAGGAAAATTTTTACCACCTCTGCATAAACAAAAAGTTAAGTTCTATTTGGAGTAGAGGATATGGAACTCCAAAATGAAAAGTTGCTGATGTCCATCCAAGCCTGTCCAGGCAGAGAACGCTCAGACTGATGAAAATGGCTGGGGAGGTGAGAGCGCCAGGCTTCTTTAACCTGATTCCTTTAGCCATTGAATTGCATTACTCATGTCTCTATTTTAATTCCATGCTTACTAAGCAACATGATAATTCCCATTTGGCTTCCTGTGGCTGTCAGAGGAACAAATCTTGGACTTAGTGAGTTTTGCATTGTCTGTACTAACCACGGCAAAATTGAACTGCAACCATGCATTTAGCTATTTCTTTACAGATGCATCATTAACTATTCTACTTTAGAAAACGACAGGTTGAGAAACACAACCAGTAATATGGTTAGAATTATATTTTAAGTAGATTTCTCAGGCTGCAGTGTGGAGACTGGATTTAAGAAATATAAGACTGAGATCAGGCAAACTAATTGGAAGGGAGTTATGGAGGTTGTCCAGCCAGGAGATAATTAGGATCTGAATTAGGAGGCTGTAGAAACAGTAGCCAAAACAGAAAACATTTCTCTGTACCCTTACTGGTACTGGGTATTGTTTTCTAAATTTGCTCATTTGATAAGTGAGCAACGTTGTCTCATTGTTGGATTTCAATGTCTTTCATTACTAATGAAAATAAAAATTTATGACGATTAATTATTTTGTTTAATTTGCTTAATTTTTAAAATTTAATTTTTCTTTCATAAAGTGCTTTAGACCTTAAATATATGAGAATTTAATTTAGCCATCTAGAATTAACCAACAATGGTAATAGGGACATTTAAACATACAAAACCAAATAGCACCAATTGAAGTGCAAGGCAATCTTTACTTTAAGGTAACGCATTAACTTTGGTCTGACCTTCAGCTTTGATTTACACAAAGTTGCCTGGGAGACAGAATTTACTGACTCAGCATAGACCAAAAGATTTGTGTTATAAAGAGTCCAAAAATTAATTCTAAGTAATGGAGTCAATTCATCCAGAATTCAATGAGTTCTAAGGCTCAGAGAGAAATTTTTTTTAAGGAGGCTAGAAGAATCCATAAGCAAACTGCATTGAAGTATTTTTCTTCATCATGTTTATTTATTGTAAAATAAGCAAAGATAATAGCAACAAGGGACTTTTGTTAAAAGAAAGTGAAATTATCCACAATCCCATCACCATAGCATGTGTTATTTTAAATTATTTTTATATTCTTCAGTTTTTGTATCTGTGTAGTTAGCGCAAGTTTGATAGCTGTATAGCTTTTAGGAATTCACTCAAATGAATTTCTTCCCTTTTTAAATGCCTTTACTCAAAAGAAGCTACTGGATGTTCTACAGTAGTAGTAGCTAGACATAACTATTAGTAGTATCTGATAGCTATTGCAGTGATATGCTGAACAATTTACTTCCATGGACCAAAAATTTTTGCAACCCAAACTCAAATTTGAAAGATGTGCAAATAGCATTTTAAAATTCCTCTACCAACCATTTGACCTTAGTCTTTTCCTTTTCTTCTGTTGTTGTCAAACAAGTACTTGCCAGTATGAATGTAATATGTAAGTACTGTAACACTGTGAAAAGGATTCTGGAATCAGGACTGGGCTTTTATCTTAGCCCTGTAACTTATAAGTCACATATTTCTCACCAATTTTTTTGAATTTTAGTTTTCTCTTTCGTAAATAAAAACTTCACACGATTATTCTAAGGATTAGAGAGTGCGAAATCATAGATTATGCACTTAGTGAATGTTAATTCTCATTCTATGAGTTGTTTTTAAATATAATGCTCCTGTATACAGAATTACTAAGTGACTGTATGGGTGTGGTCAAATAGATCAATGCAGAAAAATCCATGCATACTTGAGCTTTCCTGAATCCATGTGAGTGTATCCTTTGATTGATGGTTATACTCAGTATTTGAAATATGTTTATCATTCCCCCCTCGCCTCCAGCACTGTCTCCAACTCTTAAGATTGCTTGATTAACTGCAAAGACCAAAAAACAAAACAAAACAAAACAAAGAAATAACTTAAGCCTTACAACAAGCAATGGGGAATTTATGAAGTTACAGAAATTCTTTAAAACTATGAGTAATTGTACTGAAAGTTCTAGCCAAAGGAATTAGGCAAGAAAAAGAAATAAAAAGTATCCACTTTGGAAAGGAAGAAGTAAAATTATCTTTGTTCACAGATGATATGAACTTATATGTAGAAGGCTCTAAAGATTCCACAAAAAACTGTTAGAACTAATAAGTGAATTCAGAAAAGCAGCAGGATACAATGTCAACACACAAAAATAAGTTGCATGTTTATACACTAACAATGAACAATCTGAAGAGGAAATTATGAAAGCAATTCCATTTACAATGATATCAAAAAGAATAAAATACTTAGGAATTAACTTAACCAAGAATGTGAAAGATTTGCACAATGAAAACTACAAAATACTGCTGAAAGAAATTAAAGTAGACGTAAATAAATAGAAACACATCCCATGTTCATGGATTGGAAGACACATTGTTAAGATGTCAATACCACCAAAAGTGATCTACAGATTCCATGCAATCCTTATCAAAATCCCAGCAATGTTTTTTTAGCGGAAGTAAAAAAACCCATCCTAAAATTCATATGGAATCTCAACGACCCAAATAGCCAAAACAATCCTGAAAAAGGAGAATGAAGTTGGAGGTCTCACATTTTCCTGATTTCAAATCTTAACATAAAGTGACAGTAATCAAAATAATTGTACTGGCATAAAGACAGACACATTGATCAATGGAATAGAATAGAGAATGCAGAAATAAACTCTTTAATTTACAGCCAAATAATTTTTGCCAAGAGAGCCAAGACCATTCAATGGAGAAGGACAATATTTTCAACAAATGGTGCTGGGAAAACTGGATATCCATGTGCCAAAGAATGAAGATGGATCCTTATCTAACATCATATACAAAAGTTAACATCATATACAAAGATCTAAATATAAAACCTAAACTAGAAAACTCTTAGAAGAAAACATAGGGCAAAAACTTTACAACATTGGATTTAGCAATGATTTCTTGGATATGACACCAAAGGCAGAGGAAACAAAAGAAAAAATAGACAAATTGAACTTCATGAAAATTAAAAAGCTTTGTGCATCACAAGACAATATCAATAGAGTGAAAAAAGCAACCCACAGAATGGGAGAAAACATTTGGAAGTCATATATATGATAAGGGATTAATATTTGAAACATATAGAAGACTCCAAAAACTCAATGATAAAAACTCAAACAACCTAATTAAGAAATGAGCAAGGATTTGAATAGACATTTCGCCAAGGAAGACATACAAATGGCCAATAAGCATATGAAAAGATGCTCAACATCACCAATTATTAGGGAAAAAAATCAAAATTGCAACACTGTCCCATCTCACATCCATTATGATGGCTATTAGGATGTAGAGTAATTGGAATCCTTGTGCACATGGTACAGCTGCTGTGGAAACAGCATGATGGTTCCTCAAAAAGTTAAAAATAGAATTACCATATGATCCAGCAATTCCGCTTCTAGGTATATACCCCCCCAAATTGAAAGGATTTTGAAGATATATTTTTATACCCTTATTCATAGTAGCAATATTCACAATAGCTAAAATGTGGAAGCAACCCAAGTGTCCACCAACTGATGAATGGATAAGCAAAATGTGGTACACACATACATGAAATATCATTCATCCTTAAAAAGGAAGGAAATTCTGATATATGCTACAACATGGATGAACTTTGAGGACATTCTGCTAAGTAAAATAAGTCAGCCATAAAAAGACAATATTATACAATTCCACTCGTATGAGGTACTTAGAGTAGTCAAAATCATAGAGATAGAAGGTAGAATGGTGGTTTCTAGGGGCTGGGGGGTGGGGCAAATTGGGAGTTATTGTTTAATGAGTACAGAGTTTCAGTTTTACAAGATGAAAAGTATTATGGAGATAGATAGTGGTGATGGTTGTACAACATTATGAATGTATTTAATGCCACTGAAGTATACATTTAAAAATGGTTAAGATGGGGGGCTGGCCTGGTGGCATAGTGGTTAAGTTCACATGCTACACTTCAGTGGCCTGGGGTTCACAGATTCAGATCTCAGTTGTGGACCTACACACCACTCATCAAGCCATGTTGTGGTGGCATCCCACATACAAAATAGAAGAAGATTGGCAACAGCTGTTAGTTCAGGGACAATCTTCCTCACCCAAATCCCCAAAATGTTTAAGATGGTAAATTTTATGTTATATGCATTTTACCACAATAAAAATAAATGGAACAAAAACCTTCTAGTAATAATTATCCCTAAAATTTCTTGAAGTCTTCTCATTTCTGTCAATTCTTTGTTGCTTTCTAGCCCCAGGCTCTGCCTAACATGCTGGGTATGACCTAAAGAAGCCCTGTAGGCATGTTCTCTGCTGTCCATATGATGGAGAGAAAGAGTAAAGAACATCCAACACTATTATCAGAACTAGGTTCTGACAGCTTGAGATGGATTCTGGGTCTCACTACTGCAAGAATCAGTAGAATTCCTAGTCTCTTCTACATATTGAAGGCTACCAGAATATGCCACCCCAAAATATGCCTCTTTGGCATATGTATTATTTTGAGCTAAAGGCCACCGAGAATCAGTAGATGCAGGAAAAGCCTTAAAAACTGAACACAAGTTGTCTTTTTGTAAAGGAAATTACATTTATAAAGGAAATTTTTATTTGTAGAGAAGTCTCCCTTTCTCCTACTGAGAAGAGGAGGACTCTCAACTCATCGATGGAGAAGGCACCAACCTAAATCCGCATAACAAGCCTTACTAAACAACCCCTGTTTACCATACTTTTCCCGGTCACTTTCACATAACTTGCCTCCCCTGTCCCAAAGCCCCAAACTCCTTTTCCTTTGTCATTATTTAAGCTCAAGTTCTAGCCATCCACTTGGGTTACTCATCATGAAGTGCTCCCATATGTATATGCTCAATGCACATGTTAATAACCTCCTGTTTGTTTCTCTCTTATTAATTTTTATTATTTTTTTAAAGATTGGCACCTGAGATAAGAATTGTTGCCAATCTTTTCTTTTTTTCTGCTGTATGTCCCCAAATCCCCCCCGTACATAGTTGTATATCCTAGTTGCAGGTCCTTCTAGTTGTGGTACGTGGGACACAGCCTCAACATGGCCTGACGAGCCGTGCCATGTCTACGCCCAAGATCAGAACCAGCAAAACCCTGGGCCACTGCAGCAGAGCAGGTGAACTTAAGCACTCGGCCACGGGGCCGGCTCCATTATTATTAATTTTTCTTTGGCCGGTATAATTTGAAGGACTTCAGCTGAAGAAACTAAGATGATTAGAGGAAGAGATTTTCCCTCATCTACAACATCCTCCTTTTCTCACTGAGCATAAACCACTGATGAGCCCCTTCTCAACCTGGGTTGAGCTCATCCTGGCCCTAGACCTGCGGTCGCCTTGTTTTCCTTTTTGATAAAGTTTAAGGCTAACGGCATTTTAAGCTAAACGTTTGGTCTTTATATTTCTTTCTGTTTTCTTTGATTTACCTGAGGAATAGCCACTAGGGATGTATATGTGAGTTTTTCTTTCAGGTAGAGTTCAACTATTTAGTGAATTATTCTAAACTAGCGTGTGGGCTTCTTCTCACTATTGGCCATATAGCTATTATAGCAGCAGGTTCTAACATATTTGAAATTTTTGCTTCCTTTAAAATCTCCAGGTTAATTCTCATTTTTGGTCTGAAGGGTACCTGATGTTCTCAGCTCAACTGTCTATTAGAGACAGATAATGTACTATGAGCCCAAGTCCCTGCCCATTGCCTCTTTAACTCATTCCTCTCCAATAAAAAGTCAAAAATCTGTTCTTAGGTGATGATTGATCAAGTATGAATCACCAATGGGTGCTAAAGCTATCCCATTGATAAAGAATAGGATATCTACGTTGTCTCAAAGTATCGAATCACAAATTACCAATTAATTAAAAAAGGAAAACTAGTAATTTCATAATGGAGAAACTTGGCAAACATCATCTTAACAAAGGGATCAAAGTTAACATCACCAACAGTGGGAAAAATCAACATCATGTGCCTTCTGATGTGAAATACTGGTAAGAACACAGTATGGCTTTTATAGTATCCTGCCCCAAACGCGTAACCTGAATCGAATCCTGAGAAATCATCAGATGACTCCAAAGCGAGGGACGTATAACTGGCCTGGACTCTTCAAAAATATCAATATCATGAAAGGCTGATGAATCATTCCAGATTAAAGGAGGCAGAAGACACACAAACACTAAATGTAAAGTGTGACACAGATTGGATCCTGGACCAAATTTTTTTTTTTTTTTGCTACAAAAGACATTATTAGAACAACTGGAAAAATTTAAATGAAGTTCTATAGATTAGATAATATTGTTCAAGGTTAAGTTTCCTGATTTTGGTTATTTTATTGTGGTTATGTCAGTGAATTCTCTTCTTAGGAAATATACACTGAAGTATTTAAGGGTAAAGGGGCATGATGTCTGAAATTTTATTTCAAATAGTCCAGAAAAATTCTAATATATATGTATATAGATATACAGAGAGAGAGAAAACGTGAGAAAGCAAATGTGGCAAAATATGAATAATTGGTGTATCTGAGTGAAAGACGTGGGAGATTTTTCTACTCTTCGTATCATTTTTCTGTACATTTGAAATTATTTTTTAAAAAGTAAAAAATTTATCACTAAAGTTAATAACATCAATACTTTAAAAAATAAATAAAAATAACAGACGTCATTTCTATGAAGTAAGCAAGCAAAACGTCATTAAACCAGGGATTGTCAGACTTTTTCTGTAAAGAGCCAAATTGTAAATATTTCAGGCTTTGCAGGCTCTATGGTTTCTGTTGCAGTTATCCAACCCTGCTGTTGTAGCTGGAAAGCTGTCACTGACAATATAAAAATGAATGAATGTGGCTATTACAATAAAACTTTATTTACAAAAACAGGCAGTGGACTGGGTTTGGCCTGGAGGCTGTATATTGCCCACTCCTGCACTAGGTTGCCGTATCCTTGAACTAAGGATGGCATCTTGTCTCTGTTTCTCCAGTGCCCAGGACGAGATCCAGCACTCTAGAGGTTCTCAACAAATATTTATCCAGTCAATGAAGATGATCCTCCCCTACGTTGGTTTTAGGTCTTTGATCCTCGTAAGTAGTATAACCTTGACTGAATCTCTTGCTACTTCTTTCCATGGCCTCAAAATCTCACCCTTAAATAGTAATAATGACATCAGCCGTGTCTACTTTGTAAGCCTGCTGTGAAAATCAGAAGAGCTTTGATACTATTCCACATGAAGGGGCAAGTTGACAGAAATTCCCATAAGGTCATGGGAAAGAGCATATTCTGCCTATTTGCTGCTAAACCTGTTGGAGTTTAATTGTAATCCCACTCTAGAGCAAGTGATGTTGAGAGTTTCTTTTTCCTTACAATCTTACTATGAGTCCTTGACAAGAAAGAACTTGATATCTTGGTTAGGAAAACAAAACATGGACAGAAAGGAAAAAATTATAGAACAGTGGCAAATTCTTCCGTACACCTGACAACCTTTATTTTCTTCCTCCCTGCTTCAAGCCTCATACGTCATTGATCAGTTAGAAGTCATCTCCTTTTCCTCTTAATTCCCATGGGACTCGATAGGTTGAATTATAATAATTTCTGTATGTATATTTTCTCTATTGGTTTTCCCAATGGGAACAGCCCTGCCAGCAGGACAAACACACTCATCCCTATGTTTGGTTGGGTTTGCCTGGATGATTCCCTTTTACTGTACTTACATAGCCAATCAATACCTCCTTCCCTTTTTTATGGACACATTCTTTCACTAGCTATGTTAATATATTCAATAAGGCAGTCAAATCTTGCAGACTTGACTTGGCAGGAATTCTGTATTTCAGGTGACTTTGCTTACAAATCAGTTACATGTACATAGTTTAACTCTTGAGGACAATCTTATTTACCCAATATCCAAATTCTTTTGAGACCACCCACCATAGCACTCTGTACTGACAATTGCAGAAAGTAAATTAATGTTTTACTTATATCTGCATTTGAGATTGGTGCCTTATCCCGGACATCAATAGTTATTTTGATTGTGTAAGATGGTGTTCTAGGAAATCTCTTAAGCATTGTTCTTCCTTGTAATTATTTCACTTGAGCTTAGGTACCCTGCTGTGATATTATTTCCATGTGCTCACATTTGCATATTTCCATTGTGATAAACATCTGCATTCATCCTTATTTCCTTCCCTGCTGTCTCATAAGATGAAGTGCCCCTCCCACTGCTCAACCCAAGGCAATCTGGCTTCTGCTTATCCCCCACCCTCTTCACCCCATGACTGAAATTATCTTTACCGAAGTAAAGTAATACATTAAAATTGCCAAAGTCAGTGGAACCTTTTCAATCTGTATCTTACTGAATCTCTTCTCTACTTCTGATTGTTGGACAAGCAGTTTTCAAAGCTCTGTCCTCCATGCTCTTGGCTTCCCTGACATTATTTATTCTGATTCTAATCACATATGCCCAACCAATTTTATTATTTTTCTTCATAGGCTCCTTGTCTTTTGCCTACAGATCTTTAGTCTTGGTTGCTTCTGAGGGTTCTTCTGTCTTCAGGCACTGCTTTTCTCTTTTTGTCCTCTCATATTGGGTGACCATTAACATGGTTTTAATTATCTCTCATATACCAACTTTCAAATCTCTCTTGTATTCATATTTACATAACTAACTAGTTCTTAAGTTACAAATTTTTGAGTATTGGTGATGTTTTGGTATTTCATATTATGAAAATAAAGCATCTCTTTTGTTGATGTGGGGGACTGGCATTGGCCACCCCAAAATATGTCTTTGGCGTGGGGATTATTTGGGGTTAGTTGCTTTGATAAACTGGGATGGGGAGGGAGGCTCTGAGGAGTGGAACTTGCTTGCCCTTTGTTAAGAAAGATTTACATTGTAAAGGAGATCTCCATCTGTAAAGACATCTCCCCCTCTGTACCAGGAGGAAGGGGAGATGACCTTATCTCTAGAAACTCTTAATCAATGGGGAAGACAAGGACTTAAATCTGCATTTGTTTATTGTGCTTGTCTGGTAACCTCCTGTAACTGACTCCCCCCGCCCCCATTGGCATTTCCTTAAGGTTAAGCATATTTCCTTAGGCTAGGAACTGATTGCTGCACTCACCTGTGACCACCCAGTTCACCTGTGACCACCCAGCTTGAGACAACAGACCTGCCACCCTGCTGTGTTCACCGAGACAGCAGACCTATCTGTTGTTTCCATCAATCGCTGTGCCGACAGAGCAGTCTCGTGACTATTGTAAAAGGGACATTTCAATCCTATGTGAAACATCCTGTTTGGGGGTATATAACCATTCTGTGCACCCCACTTCTTCAGTGCCCTTTCTTCCTTCGAGAAAAAAGGTCCCAGACCATGGTCCCCAGATTTTAGATAAAGCTTTGTTTAATTTTCTCCTTCTATTCTGTCTCATGTGAATTTAATTTGTTCTCCGGCCAGACGAACCCAGAGAGGGTAGAGGAAATGTCTTCCTCCCCTACACTGACCAAACTTTAAATGTCTCAACCATTATGTATTGGTATTAGATAGAATTTTTTTATGTCATCACAGAGATATCTTCCATATAATCTTCTCCTTCTGAATTTTTCCCATTGCATTAGATATGTGGATTAAAAAGGGGAGAAAATTATATACTTTCTTAAATGTGTGAGAAATTAAATAAATATATAACTGCAGCTGGATATATGTTATCTCAAGTCTCTCATGTCAATGTCCAGTGTTTTTTTACCTAATGCTGTGTCTCTAGATGTAACTATACTAGTTTTATATTAGTAAATCTATCAGTTAAAATATTTTGTCTCTAATAGAAACCATGACTCAAACTGCTTTAAACAATAAAGAAATCTATTATCTCATATATCAGTTATTCCAGAGGTAGAGTGGGCTCCAGGGTTAATCTCTTCAGAGCATGAGGATCTATGTTTGCTTCACTTTCTAATATGCTTATGTCCTATACATTATCACCAAATAGGTTTATTCTGTGCTTGTAAGGGTGATTTAGTTTTAGGAATTCCATCAACATAATCCTGTATATCCACAAGTCAGCTGTAGCCATTAGGTCCAGAGACAGCAGCATTCAAACAAAGAAGAGATGCCATTTGTTCTGTGGCTCTTTCATAGAATTTCCCCAGAACCTCTAGCAGACTACATTGTACAACTCCTTGGCCACTGTATTAGTTTTCTATTGCTGTCATAACAAATCACCACAAGCTTAGTAGCTTAAAACAACACTCATTTATAATCTCACAGTTCTGTTGGACAGAAGTCTGAGAGGGCTCTACTGGGTTCTCCATTTAGGGCCTTGCAGGGCTAAAGCCCAGGTGAAGACGGCTGGACTTCTTTCTGGAGGATATGAGGAAGAATTCACTTCCAAGCTCATTCAGGTTGTTCACAAAATCCACTTTCCTGTGGTTGTACGACTGAGGTTCCTGTTTCCTTGCTGGCTATCAGCTGGGGTTTGATCTCAGCTCCTTGGTGCTGCCTACAGTCCTCATCAAGTGGTTCCCTTGAATCCTTCATGGCTTTGAATCTCTCTGACTTTCCTTTCTTCCATCTCTGCTTTTTAGGGCTTGTGTGATTAGATTAGGCCCACCTAGATAATCTCCCTATCTTAAAACCAACTGTGCCAAATAGCAGAACATAGTCATGAAAGTGACATGTCATCATATTCACTGGTTTCAGGGATGAGGGTGAGAAATCTTGGGGAGCCATTTTAGAATTATGCCTACAACAGCCACACTTAGTCATATACTCTTTCCTGAGCTAATCATTGTTAAGGGGAATGAATTACCACAATTTGCTCAGATCATCTTGTGGGATGGTGTGGATGCATTGGGAAATAAACTATAATGTCCATTGTGTACTCACATTATAATGCTTCTCTTGAGAAGTGCCAAATGGGTTCATATATTCTCTTTACAATATATATTTTTTTCTTACAAAGAACACTATAATCTTATTAGTACTCTATTTTCTTCCTTATTTATCATAATGCGTACTACATGTTGGTTAGGATATCAGTTAAACATTGTTTAAGGGGAGAGAGGAAGAGAAACTTTTTGAAGTGGAGCTTAGCATTTGAGAACAAAAAGAGCAGAGTCTGTTTTTCCATCCTATCATGGTAAACTACCTTAAAAAGAGACTGCTGACTAACGTGAGCTGATGGTTGGCAACAGCATTATGGCTACAAATTTGAATTTCTTACAGGTCTTTATGTAAAACATGTAGTGGAATTTGGCAGATATGGAGCTGATATTGGTTCAGCTGTTATAGGTAAGTCACCTTAGATGCCTGGAACAACTTTCTATATGAAATCACTGTCCACTTAGCATTACCATTAATGCGCTGTTTACGGACTCATTAACTTTCAAGTATCTCTAGTGTTGCTTTAAGAGTTACCTCTCTAGGAAATGTCCAACTTCCTGTTCTCTCACCCCCTCAGCCCATCCGCTACCCTGCTGTGTCTAGTTTGTTGGGATGTAAGGGTAATCTGGCTATATGGCATGTCACTCTGTTAATAATCTAGTGTAGATTTGGACACTCTAACTAGAAAGGTAGATGTCATTTTCCCTACTCCTCTCTTTGTATATGACCTCTAGAAGCTGTTCCCTTTGACCAAGACCATGACTTTCCTCCAAAGAGGAGAACTTTTCATTAGGCAAAGTATCTAAGTAGAGACATTTCTTTATTAGAATCTCTTAAGCAAGGACGTACCACAGTTGACTGCACCACCTGGCAGGAGTATTCCCTATATAATTAGGCAAGACTTCTCCAGGAACCTAAGCCAGGGTTGGGAGATGGTCCAGGTGAGGTGTGCATTCTGCTTGTTTGGCTGATGTGTCTTGTATGTCACGCTGTAACTCAAGAGCTGATAAACTTTCTGAACGATAAATAATTCCAGGAAATAAATTGATAGTGTAAAAACTAGATAGATCTAGGACTTTTGCTGTAAATACGGGTACTTTTAGAAAATAAAAGTCATCTGGATGCTAAATAGAGTAGACCTTAATCATTTTCTATTATTTCTAGATGAACTTTCTCATTTTTAAGCATGAGGAAACTAAAGTCCTCATTATGTATAAGTAGCTCAAAGCAAACAGTGAAGTAAGAAAAATTCAGACCTTTGAACTCTTAGTCTGTTTAGTACCTGATTTTAGGCATTTACAGTCAATGGAATCACCAGTTCACTTTATTGGATTATAGAGTTTTATTATATATTAGTAATATTTGATAGAAATGAAGGTTTAACATCAATAAGTTTTTGATGTATTTCACTATAGTAAGACTGCTATTTTCTTTGGGTGACTTAAATTATTCATCCATCGCTGGAATCCTGGTTACCGTGTTCATAAATAAGGACATAAAACATGGTATATTGGAAGTATTATGTTCTCAAGAACTTTTGTCTTTAGTGTTATATAGATTTCCTGTTAAATTATTTAGGTGTAACTGTTTATAAATTGTTTTATTTGTGAATTAATGAGGACGAATGACTTTATTAGAACAAATTGGTGAAATTGTGCCATCTAGTGCCCTTTACTGAAAAAAAACCTGTAATTTAAAAAAAAATTTATTTTTCAGTTCCCAGAATCTTAAACGTTACAGATAAAAAATGAGTCTAGAAATCTATTTTTCCAGCCCCTAAATATTACAGATAAGGCATATGACTATAAAAATGAAAATAAAGTTAGGACACATGCTACTGGAAGAGCATATTCCCGGCACAGGAAACAATTCCAGCCAATCCCCCGGAAGCAGCATGGTCATTCTGAGCATTTCCTAAGATTTGTTTACCACATCTAGTATGTAACATTCTTTGTGGAGTGTGTGTATTAGCAGGGAGTAGGAATAAGAAGAAGGTGAGACTGAAGACCACTAGATATGAGGCTTGCTGATTGGTGATGGAACGGAGGGAGGATCTTGAAGATTGGAGCTTGAAGGTTCTTCTCCCCTTCCTTATATTTTAGTGTACTAGTAGGTGAAATTAATGGACAGAAAGCTTTGGAGTCACATTTATCCAGGTTTGGGTTTGTGTGAATTTGGGATTACTTGATTACTGTTGGAGACTTAATTTTCATATGTTAAACAAAAAAGGTGGGGGTAGAAGCAAAGAAAAGGTCAAGCAGTGCCATGTCCACACCCAGGATGGAAACCGGCAAACCCCGGGTTGCCAAAGCGGAATGTGGGCACTTAACCTCTGCGCCACCAGGCCGGCCCGTTTCTTGACATTTTTTGTATCATGAGTTGCTATTTAACTTATGTTTTTAGGACTTGTGTCAACAAGTCTATTTCTATGTCTATATAATCTATAGTTATACATGTATGTATAAAATATTTGCAGACTTCTTAATGTCTTGTTCATAGTAGGCAATTAATAAATACTTGTTACCTTATTCACTGGGCTTCTGTAGAATTTTCCTTTACCCAGATAAAGACATATTGTTAACAAATCCTTTATTTTATAACCATGAAAAGAAGGTATATTTCATCAAACACATTTGAGATTTCAGAAACACTCGAGTAACTTAAGGCAATTATTTTATTTTTAATTGTGGTAAAAAAAACATAAAACTGACTGTCTTAACCATTTTTAAGTGTACAGTGTATTCACATCATTGTGCAAGGGATCCAGAACTTTTCCATCTAGCCAAACTGAAACCCAATACCTATTAAATAACTCTCCGTTTCCCCCGCTGCTAGCCCGTGGCAATCACCCTTCTTCTTTCTGTGTCTGTGAATTTGACTACTTTAGATACTTCATACAGTGTTTGTCTTTTTGTGACTGGCTTGTTTCACTTAGCATAGTGTCCTCAATGTTCATCCATGTTGTAGTATGTGACAGGATTGCCTTCCTTTTTAAGGCTGAATAATAGTGAAAATAATTACTTTTAAAGTACTTAGACGGTAGTCAGCAGACATAAACAGTGAGAACTGCAAATTTGTTTACTATGGTCTGCAGATAGAACAGAAGGATCAAGCTACATATATTTAGTAAGATACTGTACGACGCTGAGACAGAATTCTAACAATTGAGAATCTTCTAAAATTATAATAAGCTCCTGTGGGACCATTATGCAAGACAGGAGGTTTTTAAAAATCCTATGTAAATATGTTGTTAAATTTTTAATCAATAATTTATAAGTTGAGCCACATGAGATTTGGACCTGAATACCACATACTTTCCATTTTTAATATACTGAATTTACAGGATGAGAAACGTCAAATTTACTGATTTCCAATCTTTTCAAAGCACACACCATATTTTAAGAAGATTTTTTCATTTACTCTTTATTTTACTTACTTTAGTTTTCCTTATTTTCACATCATTGAAAGCATATTGCCAGTAAACTGTTAACTGGCACTACCCACTCTACGAGGACTGCACCCAGAGTTACCCATGATAAAGAAAGGGAGACTAACCCAAGCATCAGCGGCCTTCATTTGCCTTGATCTCAGACCAGTTTCCGTGGGACGTCAGAGGAACCAGCAGTTGCCACTGCTTCCAGGCAGGTGATCTATTATGTACACGGATTTTGGTCAGCGTTAGTAAGAGAAATGTATCTGTCCCTTCCTGAAAAACTTGTAAGCGTGCAAACTTCATTCAACCCATTTTTACATTACTTAAATTATTCCCTTCCCCATCTTACATTTTGTGGGAAAACCTCTCCCATTTGCCTGCCCACGTCTTCCCCTATGATGGGCCTCACTAGATCACATGTGGCTCAGCCTCCGATAACTATTTACCTCATTTGGCATTGGATTTTTCTCATCATGGTGTGAATCAGGTGGGGTGATGCCTATTTCCCAAAGGAGCCCGAATGGTGTATGCCCGTGTTGCAGCCTTTACTGCGAACTCTACCTGATTTACTTCTCACCCTGTTCTTGCTTTACCTCATTCACGGCATTGAAACAACACAAACATTTCACAGCTCTGCCTGCTTTCTTTCTCTGTTTTGTCTCTTTCAACCAAAGTTTCGCATATTAAATTTTGTTAAATAATCCTAAAGCATTTCCTCCATTTTATAAACGATGAATAAACGGGACCATTGTTTATTCCCTCCTCACTCTTTCCCTCCTTCACCCACATTTTCTCCCCATTTTAGGTAATCCATTCATGGCCTAGCATTCATTCTTCCATATTTTCTCCATGCTTATATAATCATATACATAAGTATATATGCTTATGTACATTTACGATGTATAGAAGTGTGTTTTATTTGTTTATTTTGGTAAATCCTTGTTTTTAAAAAATAGTGTTTTTTTAAAAAAATGGTGTTTTTTAAAAACAAAATACGTTTTTCCGAATCTTGCTCTTCTCAACAATACCTCACAGAAATCATACCAAGTTACTGGAACGACTTGAATTCAATATTTAATATCTGTGCATAGTATTTTATGGTGAAGTGATTTAGTCAGTCATTCCCTTTACTAATAGGTATTTCATTTGTTTCTTTCTTTTGTTGACATTTTACACAATGCAAACATAAAATATATGGATATAAGTGTGTGTGTATGTATATCATTTTATGATAGTGTATTTGTTTTTCTTGGGATATTCACAGATAGCTTTCTAAAAAAGTGATAATTCACATTTCCACTCTCCATTATGAAGTTACATATTTTTCATCCTCCCAGAAAATATATTTTATTGGTCTTTTAAATGTTTGCCATTCCGGTGGGTAAAAAAGTGTTATTTCATTGTGACCCTGATATGCATTTCCTCACTAATAGTGGGCTTGGATGTGTATTTTGTCTATTTGAATTGATCTCTCTGTGAATTTCCTCTTTATGTCTTTTTCAATTTTTCTACTAGGTTTTTTTTTCTCTTTCTGATCATTTTTATGACTTTACAATATAGCATAGATGTTAAGCTTCTTTTTGTTCTATATTGCAAATACTTTTTCCAATGTTGTTGCTTATCTATGTATTGATTTTTATTTATGACATTTTATGTTACATAAAAGTTTTAAATTTTGATGCCAAATAATAGCTACCTTTTCTCTTCAAGTTTCCATCTCTAGAGTTAAGAAGCTAGCCCATACATACAATTTTCTAGATTTTTACACGTGAATTTTATTGTTTCAATTTTTACATCCTAAAACGTCCAGAACTTATTTTTCTAAATGTACAATATGGGGTAAATTCTATTTTTTTAATAAATTGAGCAGTAAGTTGCTGGTAGTCAGAACTTTTGTTAGCATTGCTGTTTGAGGGCTGGCCCGGTGGCGCAGCAGTTAAGTTCACGTGTTCCGCTTTGGCAGCCCAGGGTTCGTGGGTCTGAATCCCTTGTGCGGACATGGCACCGCTTGTCAAGCCCTGCTGTGGCAGGCGTCCCGCGTATAAAGTAGAGGAAGATGGGCATGGATGTTAGCTCAGGGCCAGGCTTCCTCAGCAAAAAGAGGAGGATTGGCAGTAGATGTTAGCTCAGGGCTAATCTTCCTCAAGAAAGAAAAAAAAGAATTGTTCTTTGATATTATCAAATGCCTTTTCTGCATCTATTAATGTGAACATATCTTACTTTCTCTGATTTGTTAATGTAGAGAATTATGTTTCTGAAATGGAATCATTCTTGTAATCAAAGAATTTACCTACTTGGTCTTAACGTATTATCCTTTAAGAGCATTGCTAGATGCTGTTTGCCATTATTTCATTAGAATTTTTGAATATATATTTATCATAGAGATTAAGTGTATATTCTTTTTTGGTAGAATCTTGATCATCTTTTGGTATTAAATTTATACTGGTTTCATGAAATGAAATGAGAGGATTCTATCCTTATCTATGACATGGAATATTTTAAATGATATTGGAATTATCTTTTTTTAGGCTACATAGGACTTAACTGTGATTTCCATCTAGTATTCATGCCTGTTTTTTCAAATAAACTTTTTATTTTCAAACAGTTTTAGATTTCCAGAAAAATCTTGAGGTACAGAGATAGCCCATCTATATCCTGCGCCCGGTTTCCCTTATTAACATCTTATATTAGCAGGATCTATTTGCTGTAATTAATGAGCCAATATTGATACATCAGTATGTACTAATCTGTACTTTATTTGGATTTCTTTAGTTTTTACCTAGCATCCTTTTTCTATTCCAGGATCCCATCTAGGATACTACATTGCATTAGTTGTGATGTCTCCTCAGGTTCCTTTTGGCTGTGACAGTTTCTGAGACTTTTTTTGTTTTTGATGACAATGACAGTTTTGAGGAGTACTGCTCAGGTATTTTGTAGAATTCCCCTCAACTGACATTTGTCTAACGTTTGTTTTCCTCAAGGTTAGACTGTGGTTATGAGTTTTGGGGAGGAAGATAATAGGGGCAAAGTGCTATTTTCATCACATCCTAGCAAAGGTACATACCATTAACATAACTCATCACAGTTGATGTTAATTTTGCTTACCTGGCTGTGGTGTGTTTGTCAGGTTTTTCCACTGTAAAGTTACTCTTTTTCCCCTATTCCAATACTTCCTCCTCTTTGAGAGGAGGTCACTTTGTGCAGCTCAACATTTAAGGAATGCTCCTTCTTCTTTAGGGAGGGAGTGTCTAGATAAAGGACTTAGCATTTTGTGATAATTTTATATTTTAAAATTTGTTAAGGTTTCTTCGTGATCAAATGGAAGATTTTGTGTATCAAGTCTAATGATTTTATTATTCATGACTTGTTTTCCATCTATATGACCTATCCAATTCTGAAAGAGATGCACTGAAGTATTCACTATAATTGTACTTTGATCAAGTCTCCTTGCATTTTTAACAGCTTTTGCTTTATATAGCACCTATTATATCTGATGCATGGTTTTCTTATTGTTGTATCGTCTTCATAAACTTGTTCCCCCCCAGTTTTGTTGAGATATAATTGACATGCAGCACTGTATAAGTTTAAGGTGTACAGCATATATAAACTTGGTTTTTATCACCATCTGATTTCTTTCTTGATCTTGTTTGGTACTCTTGACCTTAAATTCCCCATAGTCTGTTACCTTGCTTCAATATTGCTCGAATTTCTCCGGTATCATTTGTCTCATTCCTTTATTCTTAATGTGTTTTAGTCAGTCTTGTAAACAGCATCTATTTGTGATTTTTAAAGAACCCAACCAGACAATCTGTCTTTAATGGGAGAATTTAATGCTTTATACTTAGTGCAATGATTCATATGCTTGATTTTAATTCCTCTTTTTAACATATCATTTATATGACATTGTTCTTTCTTTTCCTTTTACTCGTTTATGCTGGCTTAATCTAGTGATCACTCATTCCACTTTTTGGTTGTCGTTAGTGTGAAAGTCCTATTGCTAGATTTCCACTCTACTGTTGGTTCTCTCTCCTTTCTTGTGTTCCAAATCAGATACATATTCCTTTACTATTACTTGAAAATAAGATCGTTACTTTTGTTACTGAGACATTCTATTAGACATTACCTTAGTCACTCTCCAAGCCTTTAGAATGTTTTCATTTTCTTTATTCTCTTCTCTTCTCTTCCCCAATAGCCAGGACCTTTGGAATGCTTTGTGTCACCTCTTCCTCCAGCTCTCCCCATTCCTAGCTTTTTCTATATAATTTGTCAGACTAGTATTAGTTTTTCATCTACTATGTCTTCATAGTTTCTAGAGTCTTTAACTTAGAACATATTTTACATATATTTGGTCAGTCTGTTACTGCATTTTAATATTTAAGTATAATCTATGGTATATTTACAGAAAATGTTCATCGACCAATACTATTTCCTCTCTTCTTTATTGTGTTCTACCTTGAGGCTTTTCATATAAGCCATTTATATAAATGTTTTTATATTTATACTAATGTTAGGAATTTATATGAATCTTTTTTGGTTCGAGTGATTTCATGAGCCTCTTTATTTGGTGTATGTAAATAATAAATAGTACTTTCTAAAAAAATAAAAAAAATAGTTCTTCTAAATTCTCACATATACACAATGTCTTACTTGTGCCCTGACAGATGAACAAAATTATTACTGGGTATGGGCTCCTTTGGTTTCCACCCTCTTTGTTTTTAGTAGTTTGCATATGTTTTTCCTTTGTCTACTACCTTAACATGTTGAGATGAAAACTCTGATTTCATTCTGGTTCATTCTCTTTATAGGTAACTTATTCTGTCTCTTAACTTCTACAAGAATTTTTCAGATATGTCTAGATGTATCGATACTGACCCTGATATCAGGTTCCCCACATTAAATCCAGCATATATGGGGTTAAAACCAAAACACTCATTCCCTGCTTACTCTCTGGCTTCCCGGCTCCAGAATCCACTATCCTCCATGCAGACACTGTCAAGGACAAGCACCTGGATTATCTCCTCCCTGCAAAGAGATACAGGCTGGTGGGAAAGCTGCTGACCAGCAAGGTCACAGGCTTCCTCCTCTCTCCAAGAGTCTCAAGGCCAAAGACAGGCTGATGGGAAAGCTCTGACCAGCAAGGCCATATGCTCCCTCTCCCCTACCTAAAACCCCAAATAAAAACCCTTCCTTTTAGCTTTTCGGGGAGTTTGGGATTTCAGCATTAGCTGCCCTCTCTCCTTGCTCAGTGCTGTGCAAAAATAAAATTGCTACTTTCTTCCACCACGCCCGGTGTCAGAGATTGGCTTGCTGTGCAACGGGTGAGCGAACTCACTTCAGGCTCGGTATCAGTATGTCATTTCTCATAAATTCCAACTCAATCTTAGTCCTTTTAATCTGAAGACTTAGATCTTGTTCTCACGACTTTTTTTTCTTTTTCTTTTTCTTTCTTCTTACCTTTCCCTCCTCTGCTCTTCCAATTACCTTTTCTGATTTTAGAATGCCTATTACTTGCATATTAGTTCTTGTGCATCTATCTTCCAAGCCTCTTATCTCTTCCTCTAGATTTCTGTGTTTTTGTATTTTGTGTTCTCTGTGTTGACGTATTTCTTCCATTTGGTCTTCCAAGATAACTTGGGTCTCAACAATGACTAACTTTTCCTTCAATTAATCTACTTAAGTGTTCAGCTGGGAAATCATATGTTTAGCTTCAGAATCTGTTTCCTGTCTACTTGAAACTTCTCAAGTGCTCTTATTATTTTCCTGGCTGTCATCTGTCTCCTCTAGCAACTTTGTTTCATGTTATGAATTCTATTTATTTTGATAAGATCTTCCTCTCTCTGAATATCATAGTGGATGTATTATATCTTTATTTGTTAGCTTAACAGGGTCAGGTGGCACCCTCAGTGATAGAAGCCTTGAAAGTGGTGGAAGGTGATGACTATCCCATGTGGAAGGAAGCCCTCCTCCCTTTTCCCTACTGGAATATTCACAGAGCCCAAGGCTGCACCTGTACCAGGCTGTGCAGAGGCCTCAGAAATGGTTTTACTCAGGAGAGTGTAAGATATATTAAAGTTGGTAGTGGAGGGGAAAGAGGCCACATTTATGCTACTAAATTCCCAGACTCCCTATGTAAGATTTATTCTTTCAATTAATTTTTTGAAACTACGTTATTTCACTGGACTGCCTGGAAATTCAATTTAATGTAATAAATATTTATTGAGCATCCTCCTACACTTGTAAGAATCATAATGACAGTATAATAGAGTAAATGCATATCCTCAGCTGATTCTCTATCAATATTTTTTATTTGTTTTTCTCATGTCCTTTTTATAAAAAAAAGACTTTACTTTTTTAGAGAATTTTAGTTTTACAACAAAAATTCAGAGGAAGGTATAGAGTTTCCCTCACACATGAATAGCCTCTCCAATTATCAACATCATTCACCAGAATGGTCCATTTTTTACCAAGTATGAAGCTACATTTTGTCTCACAGTTATGACACATCAGAATTACCCAAAGTCCATGGTTTACTTAGGGTTCACTCTTGGTCTTGTACTTTCTATGGATTTGGACAAATGTATAATGACATATAGCTATATTGTAATATGGAGTATTTCCACTGTCCTAAAAATTCTCTGTACTCCACCTATTCATCTCTCCTCCCTACCCTGCCACTGACAACAGCCAATCTTCTTATTGTCTTCATAGTTTTGCTATTTCTAGAATGTCATATAGTTGAAATCATACAGTATGTAGCCTTTTCAGATTGGCTTTTTTCACTTAGTCATATGCATTTAAAGTTCCTCATGTCTTTTCATGGCTTGATAGTTCACTTCTTTTTAGTGCTGAATAATATACCATTATCTAGATGTACCACAGTTTATCCATTCACTTACTGAAGGATGTCTTGGTTGCTTGAAGTTTTGGCAGTTATGAATAAAGCTGCTATAAACATCAGTGTGCAGGTTTTTGTGTGGACATGTTTTCAGCTCCCTTGGGGAAATGCCAAGGAATGTGATTGCTATTGTATGATAAGAGTATGTTTAATTTTGTGAGAAACTGCCAAACTGTCTTCCAAAGTGGCTATACCATTCTGTATTCCCACTAGTAATGCATGAGCATTCCTGTTGCTCCACATCCTTGTCAGCATTTGGTGTACTCAGTGTTCTGGCCATTCTAATAGGTGTGTAGTGGTGTGCTGGTTAATTTTATGTGTCAGCTTGATGGGCTTATGGAATTCCCAGAAAGCTGATAAAACATTATTTTTGGGTGTGTCTGTAGGAGTGTTTCTAGAAAAGATTAGCATTTGATTCAATAGACTGAGTAAAGATTTGTCCTCACCAATGTGGGCAGGCAGCATCCAACCCATTGGGGGCCTGAATGGAACAAAAAAGCAAAAGAAAGATAAAATCTCTGTCTCTCTTCTTGAGCTTGGATGTCCATCTTCTCCTGCCCTTGGACATCAGAGCTCCTAGTTCTTGGGCCTTTGGACTCTGGAACTTACACCTGTGGCCCAGTTCTCAGGCCTCTGACCTTGGACTTAGAGTAATAACATTGACGTCCCTTGTTCTCAGGCCTTTGGACTCGAACTGAATTATGTCAGCAGCTTTCCTGGTTCTCCAGCTTGCAGATAACAGATTGCGGGACTTTTTCGCCTTCATAAACATGTGAATCAACTCCTATAACAAATCTCCTCTTATCTCTCTCTCTCTCTCTATAATATTGGTTCAGTTTCTCTGGAGAACCCTGAATAATACAAGTGGTATCTCATTGTTGCCTTAATTTACATTTCCCTGATGACAAATGATGTGGAACATCTTTTCTGTATGTTTATTTGCCATCTGTTTATCTTCTTTGGTGAAGCGTTCAGGTATTTTGCCCATTTGTAAATTAGATTTTTTTCTTATTGTTGAGTTTTAAGAGTTCTTTATTTTGGATAACAGTCCTTTATCAGATGTGTCTTTTGCAAATATTTTCTCTTAGCCTGTGGCTTATCTTCTAATTCTGTTGATTCAGTTTCTACTTAGACATATGACCTCCTATATCTTCATATTAATAACTGGTATTTAACTAGTATCCATGTGCTTTCTAGCACAGACATGCTTAATATACTCTAACAAGTAGAGAACTCTGTCTTCTTGGTACTACCTCTAAAAAGCTGCTTTCCTTAATTCCCAAAATTTTCCCGTCGGTCTCTTTGTGTCCTTCTATCTGACAGAACAATAGTTTTTAAAAAGCTAACAGAAACTATCCCCAAATGTGGATGATTGTGAAAACTTAGGAGATGGATTAATTATTGTAAGTGTGGTTTGTTCTTTTTCTGAATGAGTAGCTTTGTTGTTCTATAACATTTTAAAGAATCGGTTATTTCTCATCAAATGTAAATTACTAAGCTGCTATCAAAAATAATATTGCATGGATGGTGTTTCAGTTTATATTTTGCTATTGTTTTAAACATTAACTCAACAAACAGTAAAAATGTACTCTTTGAAACGTGCTGTGCTAAACGTGGTGAGGAATTAAAAAATGACGCTCTCTGGAGTTTAGCATTCATGGATAAGAAGTTGAGGGAGGGTATTTCCAGGCAGAAATAAAGTCTTGAACAAATGCATATAGATGGAAAGGGCAAGGTTTATTTGACCAAAATATAACTTGTGTGAATGGGAGTATTGGAAGGTACAGGAATTGAAAGGTAGATTGGCTGTTTGAAACACCCAATGCCCAACTTATTCAGTAAGCAATAGGAGATTTCTGAGCAGGAGAGTAACATTCTCAAAATCATATGTGGGAAGATTAACTAACTGCACTATGTGGGATAAACTGTAACAGAAAGATTGCAAAAGGAATTCCAGTTGAGATAGTAGAATAGACCAGATCAGCAGGGTTGAGAGTACCCACAAGATGACAGCAAGAACGGGGTGAGGGGTGGATTTCAGAAAGATCCCAGAGGTAGAAACAATAGAACTTGGCAGCTGTTTGGATGTGGGAGCAAAACGAGAACTAAGAAGGTTGAAAAGAGGTTTCAAGCTTTATGTATGGGAAGATGTTTTTCTTCTGAACAGAAATAGGACATCAGCAGGATGGTCAAGCTTCCCAGAGAAAAAATGTATTAAGGTTTGAGAATATTTAATTTGAAGTATTGGTGAATCACTTACTTATATTTAGGTGTTAAGCAGACACTTGGAAATGCATGAATCTCAAAGAGGATTCATGATTTATGAGAAAGAGAGAAGAGGATGGGAGAAGTAAGAAAAATGACAAAGAAACAAAGGTTAGAGGAGAAAGTAGGTGCTGTCAAGAGAAAGTAGAATGAGAACCTGGAAAGTGGGGAACCTTGGACACCAAGGGAGGGGAAGGTTTCCCAAAAGGGTGATTGCAGAAGAAAGTGAGAGGTGCTTTTCTTTACACTGACTCCCTTCTCTTTAGTAATAGAACCTGGCACCCACAATTTAGCTATGTTTCCCAGCCTTCTTTATAGCTAGATGTGCTATAGTGCTGCAGATGTGACATAGTTTGGGCCAATGAAATGTAAGCATATATTTTGTGTGTTACTTCTGGATAAACTCCTTGAAAAGGAGAAGGGCATAATTTTATTTTCCTTCCTACTGTTTATAATGGCTGGAACTCCAGCAGATAATTTTTGGACCATGAGGTGATCTAAAGAATGGAAGCCACTCATCAAGATACGGAGCAGCATGATAGAGCAGATTGGTTCCCTGCCATCAAAGAGCCACCATGCTGCCCCTGAAAGACTACCTCTAGTCTTTCTTTTTTAGACAAATATGTAAACATGCAGCCAAACTCAAACAAGAAGGGAGAAAAAAATTATTGGATGTGGAAGTAGAGCACAGTTGGGGGCATTTCCCCTATAATGGCTCTGAAAACAGTTTCCAGAGTCAAACTAACTAGCTTTAAATCCAACTTCATCATTCATTAACTATGTGACACTGGACAAGAAATTTAATAGCCCTAAGCCTCAACATATTATTAGATAGAGATATTAAACAGAACCTACCTCATGGGTTATGTGAGAAATGATTTACAGTATTCATGTAAAGTGCTTCACACAGTGCTTGCACATAGTAGGTGCTCAATAAATGTAAGTGAAAAAAAAGTCAGGTGGTCCCTGATAATATGGTATAATTTTTAAAACACATTCCATGAAATTTGATGATTTCAGAGTCATATTAATCCTATAGTTTAGAGAAACACAAATGTATATTAAACAAAATACTGAATGTAAAATATATTTTGTAAGCTTCAAATCGTTATATAAATATAAAATTTTACCGTTTTAACTTGAATGCATATCACTTTACAAATGGGATCTTTAATAACATTGATAAGGTATATTTGGTTGACTTTTATAAATGTCAAATGGTTTATTACCATTACCTTATTTTTATTTTTTAAAAGCACAACAATGGAAAATCAGTAAGGATGAGTTGTAGAAATATTTCAAAATCAATTCAGTTTTCTAATACTTATAAGGTATATAATGCTCTTTAAGGCAGAATTCCCACCCCTCATGTGATACTCTAGATATCATATGTTGTTATCTATTTAATCCTCAAAATGTTATAAAGAAAAATTGATGACTACAGAATTCTTTATTGCTGTGAAAATATTCGATAAAGAACTAATTTGACTTAAGCTCCATTTTAAAGTTTATTCTAGTGGGAGCCAACATGGAGAAATGGAAAAAACTCAAATTTTGTAGTCAAATAAATCTTAGTTCAAACAGGTTCCATTTCTTCTTACTAATACTGTGGAAATGGTCATATAGTGTAACCACATTAGAACTGGCATTAAACATTAGCATTAAAACTACTTGTCAGGGGGCAAGCCTGGTGGCGCAGTGGTTAAGTTCGCATGTTCCACTTTGGTGGCCTGCGGTTTGCTGGTTCGGATCCCGGGTGCGGACATGGCACTGCTTGGCAAGCCATGCTGTGGTAGGCGTCCCACATATAAAGTAGAGGAACATGGGCACTGATGTTAGCTCAGGGCCAGTCTTCCTCAGCAAAAAGAGGAGGATTGGCAGCAGTTAGCTCAGGGCTAATCTTCCTCAAAAAAAAAAAAAAACAAAAAACAAAACAAAACTATTTTTCAGGAATTGAGGAATGCAATCCTGAATCAAATTCTTTATTTTGTGTTCATATGTATTTATAATCCTGAGTTAATATGTTTTTAATTTTTTAGCAGCACACTCATTCTAAACTATTAAAGTAATATTTACCACAATGAGACGGTGAAAATGACTTACCGTTCTCATTTAAAAATACTTTCCGATTCTGAAATACTGTGTACCATTCTGGTTACTGAACCACAAGAGGAAAATAATAGCTGGGACTGAGGGAGAGAACAGCCGCAGTGATGGCGGAAACAGGGTAGGGACTTTAACACCAAAAACTTATTGAAGGACTTTTTGTTAAGAATGCAGAATTCTGAGAGACCAAGCATTACAAAGTTATGAAGAGTGTAGAGGTCGTATCTCAGTGGTGTGATATTTAGGTAGGATCTGGCCACAAGTCCCAGAAACACTCCGTCCTGCCATTGATCAGCTACCCCTCCCCACCCGGTCCTTGAGGAAAGGATTGCAACGAGGAGGCAGGCAAGATAAACTCTGTATTCCCAGCCGGCACAAAGGAGCGAAGGTCACAAACCCCCCTTTAGACATCTATAAATGAGCTGGGACACGACCTGTGAAGAACGCCTCTTGTCTGAGTCGGGTCAGGCTCACTGGCCAAAGAGCAAACCACACAGCAGATAAAGCCTGCTTGACCACTTCCATTCCCAATGTCAAAGCCCAATCTACCCCCGCAAAGAGTACTCTAGGCCGTTCCAGACAAGAGCCGAGAGGGGGACGTGCGAGTCTGCCCCAGTGCCTGCAGCAAACATGGCCTGGACCTGAATTTGCTTCCTGGGTTTACATTTTTGTTCGGGTCGAGGGCAAATAATGTTCTTAAGGAATGTCCAAGAGCCGGCTAATTTACAGGC
The DNA here is from genome assembly GCF_041296265.1 of Equus caballus. NCBI lineage: Eukaryota > Metazoa > Chordata > Mammalia > Perissodactyla > Equidae > Equus > Equus caballus. The sequence continues at coordinate 46,947,548 of NC_091686.1, forward strand.
ACCGCTGGACCATCCTCCAAAGCACACAGACTTTTATCCTTCTAGCTCTATGGCTCTTTCCTTCACACTATATCTAAAGTCTAACAATGAACCTCCTCCAGATCTCAGCGGGTAACTGTGGCCACTGGGGACAAGGTTTAAACACGAGGGCTTCTGAAGAATGCAAGAATTGCAGTCAGGGAGAAAGATCACTGATCAGCGTCTCCTTTCTTAGCAGGAAGAGGTTTCCAAAGTACTGCAACATTTGTTGTTTTATCATTTTGTACATCTCTCTTGTCCCCTTCTGTTATGGATTATACACGGTCTTCTCCCTTAGCTATAGAAAGCCTGAGGATGGGGCCTTACACCTCTGTATCCCCAGAACCTAGCAGGGTACTGAATCTATACTATATGCCAATAAGTATTTTCTAAGCGACCAAAAGTTATTCAGCTGGTTATTGAGCAGGGAAAAAAGGCATTACAGACGTATTCTTGAGAAGCACGTGGCCTTGTATAGAGATCATTCTAACATACCTGGAACGATTAAGCCACAATAAATGACCCACAGCATTGAGTATTAAACTGTGTTCCACAGAGCATACACACTGTAAGAAGTTATAGCGGGAACAAGTTAAAGTAACGTGGCTGATTCAGGGGAAGGCATGGTCAAAGCAGGATTCGGGTAAGCCTTCAAGCATGATCAGATTCCTGCTGAAAGAACAGCTCGAGACAACCCCGAGGTGGCTTCCGACAGACTCCTCCAGGCCTCCGCAGAATCCGAGCTCCTTCGCCTAAGGCTAAGGGCCCCACGGTCTGGAGGGCGGCAGGGCGCCACCCACGGCGAGGCCCGACCCCAGCGGCAGCTCGAGGCCCCCCGCCCGCTCCCTGTCGCCGGCACACGCTGCTCTCTTCGCACAGCGCGGGCGGACACCGGGCAGAGTCCGAGGCGCTCCTCCTCTGCGGGGCGCAGGCGCCGTTCGCGCTAGATCGTTCTGTTCTTACACGGTTCTTGCCGGGCTCTTGCCTGCCGCCCTGGCTGATTTATAGGGGAGATGAATCACGGTCAGGCTAGCCCTAACCCCTGCTCATGCGTTTCCTCGAGGTTTTCTGACGAGACCGGGACCTACAGCAGGACCCACAGAAAGAAACACGGCTCGGGCTGCCCTGTCCTACACGACGCCAGAGGTCCGGGCGGGGCGCGCGAGCCGTCTCAAAGCTCCGCACTCACACTCCGAGACCTCGGCCCGGAAGCACCATCCCTCTCCTTCCCAGAGACTTCCGGGGCGGGGGGAAGTGGGCGGAGTCAGGGCCGGAAGCACAGGGGCGGGCCCCTGTTCTTTAGTCTCGTTAGGAGCCCTGCCTCAGCTCTCGGCTAGGGCATAGTTACATCGTCGTGTGGGGTGTCTTATGTCTGGTCGCGCTCCCTGCCGCTTTACCATGGGGTTAGAAATCGACCTGAGGGAAATCTGACACCAATGAGCGGGTGGGGAGGCAGCCCCTCTGCTGGCTCCTCCGTGTATGGAAGTTCTGCCCCCGCCTTCTCGCACTGTCTGATTCCTTTTGCTCCACACCCCCTCTAGCCGCCCGATTTTACCCCTTTTCAGCCACCCGCGCCTCCATTATGTATGATCGGGCTCCTCGCTGGCTCAGATTGGCGAAAGGTGGCAGCACTGAGGATCACGTGGGGCCTGGGTCCTACCAGGTACCTTTCCTGAAGCAGCAGGCAACAGGTAAGGTGCAGGGAGAGGCGAGCCTTCTGTGACAGGCACCTCACCTACAGCCTGCCCGCTTCCGTGTGCCTGCGAATTAAACGTAATAGCACCACTTCATAAATACAATGAAACATGAAGCAGGCAGGGGACGTCCTGTCCTTAGTTTACAGGTGATAACTGGTAAAATCATTTCTCCTGTTTCACAAGGTCAGTGAGCCTATGGCTAGGACTTTTGATTCTACAGTGGTCGTCTACATCATACTTTCAATGGAACACATTCGATCTAGGATTTCCTTCCTCTTGACTACGAGTCTCCAAGTCCTGTGTACTTCTTACCGCCTACTGTCTCTTCTTTGTAAACCTGTCTGCCTCACATGCCTATTTCTACCATTAGCCAGAGAAACATTTATTTACTAGGATGTAACTCATGTTTTTATTTTGCAATATCATTTAAAGATAGTGCTATGTATTTTTTCAGATAGATGCTTCCTATCTGACTATACCCATTTCGCTTTGAACATGCTTAGTGAGGGCCCTTTATCTCATTTTCTGTAAAGAAAAGCTACACTCTTGAGAGATGGAGTGGGGATGGGTAATTTAAATGATTATTTGCTCTCCGCATTTGTTTGCAGTTAGTGACTTTGGGGAAACTTTTAATAAATATTTCCAGTTTGTTTTCTGCTTTTCCTAATCTGATGATTTTGCGGAACTTAATACCATCCAAATTATAGTTTTTCCCTTGTTAACCTGCCTTTTCCCTATTCCTACACTATTTTTAAACAAAGGCCAGGATCCATCACTCTGACATGGCTGGTCAGATTAGGTTATTAAGCCTAATACCTAATTTAGGTTTCTTTGGGAGTACGAATTTGTCATTTGTCATTGTTTTAATCTTGAATTTTACTGCTTTTCAGCATCTGATATTGATATTAGTATTCTTGGAGCTTATTATGTCTTTATTTGATGCAGTTGAGTTGTTAGAAACATTAACTCCCTAACAATTTACTAGCCACCGACAACCACCCCAAATGCTTACACTTATGATACTTTTCAATCCTTTTTTAATTTTGACACAACTGACCACCCTCTTTTTAGAACTATTTCTTCCCCTGGTTTCTGTAACGTCATCATTTTTGCTTGTGTTTTTCTCCAAATTGCTGTCTTGACACAGTTCCTGATAAATGGTTAGAACCTAATAAACATTTGTTAAATGCTGAATCAGGGAATCATTTTTTCCCCTCTCCAACAAATCCTTCATAGTCTTTAAAGTTTTTTATTTTTTCTAAACACCTTTTAAATGTTTATGTCTTGTACTTTCCATCCTTTGCTTGTGGCTTTTCTCGTGTGCACTTTCTCATTCAGATCCATAGCTTCAACTACTGTGCATATTCTGATTCTGCTGACTCCCAGAAGACAGTCATTAGGCATATAGGTGAGTTATATCTCTAAGATGAGCTTTCTTCTAATCTTAAGGCTTTCAACATCGCCAGTTACTTTTTGGGAAATCTCTATCTGGGTGGTCTCTGGCCTCTGAAATTCCAAGTGTCTGAACTCATCATTTTCTGCACTATTACAGGCCCCTTTGAAAAAAATTCCCTATCAGTCAATTATAAACGTTAGGCTTTGGACTTGTTCTAGACTCTTTGTTCTCTTACTGACCACTCCCATTGATCATTAAGACCTATTGATTCTGTCTTTTCAGTATCTCTAAAATTGGTCCCTATTCTTCCTTTAACTACCCTTCACTTGGTTCAAGCCTCATGATTTCTGTTCTGAAATAAACCAATATTACTGATTTCTCTTTATTTCACTCTCCAATCCAATTTCTATTTTATGGCTAACATGATCTTTCTAAGATAAAATTATGGTTTTCTTTTAAACATGTTGTTTGAAGCATGTATAATTATGTTGTTTTTTTAAACTCTAAGGTTAAAATCTGAACTTCTTAACATGGTGCGTAAGATTCTTCACGATCTGATTCCTGACCTGGTCTCCCACTTTACCTGGTCTTTTTAGGCAACCACACCTCCACCAACATTTAACCTATGTATTGGCAATTCTGACTTTGTGTTTTCTATAAGTTCATGGCTTTGTACCTGCTGATAGCTTTGCTGAGTATGCTCTCTCTTCCTTTCTCACTTGGCTAATTCTTACTTAATCTTTGAGACTTAGGTAAAGTGAAGTTGTTCTCTGACTCCACTCTTTTTCAAATTTTCCTTCTTTGACTCCTCAATGACTCTTTCATTTACTATATTGTAATTACCTGTTAGTTTCTCTGGTTGCTGCACTAAAATGTGAGCTTCTTGAGAGCGATAACCATGATCTTTACTCTGTTATTCTCAGTTTTAAGCTCAATACCATAACGCATAAGTGCTTAATTTTAAAAAAAATAACAAAGTAATTCTTGAAATAAAGTTAAAAAGTCTAACGAGCTACACATAGCAAAATTAAAAACTCTCATAACATGACTTGTGTGAACTCTGCTTAGAGAGCAGTAAGTAGGGTGTTGCAAGGCCCTTCTTTTATTGTTTTATCGGATTGTGCCTTGTTCACCTACGAAGGAGACTAGGAAATTCCATGCTTGAGAACTTTGAGCAGCTGCCTCTTATAGATCCCTGTTTTAGCACTACTCAGCAGTGACATCCTGATAATGGATAGAGGTACAAGTGTCTCTTTAGTCATTTCTGTAATGGATTCCCTGGCAAGATAATTTAAAAGTAGCTACTGTTCCTTTCCTAGGTACGTTCTGCCTTACTCCTAAGACCAGTAACATACTGGACTATGCAGAGGTGTAAACAATTATTTCAGTTAATGGTCAGGTAGTTTTTACAGAGTGTGATGTAGGAAGAGCAGATATTGGGACTTTGTATAGCTTGCTTGTTACCTTGAACTACACAAGAGGAGAGGACTTTAGAGTCCTAGATCTTCAAAAGAAGGATGCAGATGCTCATTATTCTAACCTTTCTCCTAATTACCACTGTCCTCTTACTGTAGCGGATTTGGTCAATCCTCCACTGTCTTGTTTCCACATATTCCTCAGGAAATTCTTTCCACCCTAATTTGCAAACTTCATTGCCTCTGCTTTTGGCAATTTGATCAGATTCTTTTCCACCCAGGATTTGCAGCCTGAAAGGGGTGGGACTGAGCTGCCTTGATTTCATGAGTGGGGGAGATAATGGATCTTCCAGTTCTAGATTAGTGAGAGCTGTTCCTGATTTTGTCATAGTTATTTGAGGAGCAAGCATATCTTAACTCATCAAAGCAAATTTTCCCTAGAGACAGTCAACCTAGTAAAATATGACAAAAACACAGTCCTTTTAATAATGTGACTGCTCCTGGCATTATTGTGCTAAGGAGTATTTCACTGCTTTTTGAGCTTGATTTACATAATGAATGGCACCCCACATTAGCTGTATATAAGTTATCTATATTGGTTCTATATTAGTTATCTAAGCGAGGTGACACCAGCTCCTAAATATATTCTTTCCCAGATTTCTTCTTTGATGTGGGAGAAAGCTTTCTCTCCCCCAGAAGATTATCTTCTGGTTAGCTTTATTTGCCGAAGAAGATGAGCTGTCCATGGTCTCGTGCTCATGCCCCTGTGTTTCTGCCAACAATAATGATTCTGTCTCATTAGCCAATCAGAATTTAGGGAGATCACCTCAGAGAATGCAATCTGTCTTTATTTGTTTAAGTAAACAATATGCATATTATTACTCTGTATGTTGATCTTCCTGAAGATGAGTACATGTTTCAAAGATCTCGTTAATTGCTGTTACGTGAAGAATGCCCTCTTTGTTTTGTGGCTGTAGCTGTGACTACAGAACTTGTCATTTAATCACGTGCTGCCCGCCTTCTCTCAGAATGGACTGACTTTTATTGCTTCATGTCAGTTTGATTTATCTTCTGCTGTTAGCACCTCAAACTCAATGTAGCACAAAATGAGCTTACTTCTTTCTTCTCAAATCTTTTCCTCTCCCGTATTCTTAATTTCTTCTTTCTACCTGACAGTTTGATTTATCATTCGTAATTGGCACTTCATATGTCAATGTATCCATATGGCCCAAATCAAACTTCTTACGCTCCAACCCTAATTCCCCAGAACCCTCTTCTCCTATGTTTTATACCTTAATTATTGGCAGCACTGTTTGTAATGTAATTATTTGTCTGTAAGTCTAGCTTCCCCACTATTTGAGCCATGGTTTTAGCTTACTCATTAGTGTGCCCTCACTGCCTCTTTCTGACACATAATAAAGCATTCAGTATTGTTGACTGAATGGCTAAAGGTGTAGTTTAGAATATCACCTATTAATTCCATATTTATTATTTAATATGCAGGGCACTATATATTATTTAATATGGTGGGATGACCAACCATCCTCGTTTATTTGGGAATCTCCTGGTTTTAGCATTAAAAGTCCTTTGTCCTGGGAAAACTAGGACAGTTTGTCACCCTAACTGTAAACATTAGATAAAACAGAAAAATCCCTTCTCTCGTGAAGCTTATCAGTAGAAACACTTTAATTTTCTTGAGGTTTTACTTGAGGTCAATATTTCATATAAACTTTTAGCCTATTGCTGAAAATTTCTATATAATTAATTTTGGAAAACTTCAATGAAGATTTTAGAGTACTGGCTTTCATGCATACATGGCACTATTGTGTGTTTTTTTCCATTTTTATATGAATTTCATTATTTTGCAATTAATTTTATGTCTGTTTAGGTAGATTCAGTTATAATCTCTGTCATGTTGTGATGACAGCTGCCTCAGAACTCGCCTGACTTGAGCTTTCTCAGTTTTCATATCTAACTCATATTACCTTATTGTCTATATGAAACTAAATTACAAAAAAATACCTTTAATTGTGAGATGAAAACTTTTGCATAAAACTGCATAAAATATAAATATAAATTCATTAAAAATGAATACTCAAGTGAAGAAATATAAGGTTGCTAAATTTCCCTTTCTAATCATAACTCTTTCCTTCTCTACAGGTAGGCACTGTTTTGATTTTTATGGCAATCGCTTCCTTGCTTTTCTTTATGGATTATTAAATCCTCTTGATGAAATAACCCCTTTGTCATAATGAAATGTCTCTCTTATCCCTGGTGTTCCTTGTTCTCAAATCGGCTTTATCTGATTTTCATAGAGTCACTCCAGCTTTCTTTGATTCATAGATGCATGGTATATCTTTTTTCATCCTTTCATTTTTAACCTCTGTGTCTTTATGTTTTAAGAGGATTTCCTGTAGATAGCATAACGTTGGGTCTTGCTTTTTAATCCAATCCGACAATCTCTGCCTTTTAATTGAGGGTGTTTAGAACTTTTCCATTTAATTATTGATATTGTTGTATTTAAATTTACTCTCTTGCTATTTGTTTTCTATTTATCTCATCTGTTCTTTGTTTCTCTTTTCTTTTTCCCTGCCTTCGTCCAATGAGTTGAGTGTTTTTTTAGAAGTGGTTCTATTTTTATGTCCACCATTGGTTCACTAGGTACGCCTCTTTGTTTTATTTTTTAGTGGTTGCACGAGGGTTTATAACATACCTCTCTAACTTATCAAAGTCTACCTTCAAATAATATCGTACCACTTCACGTACGGTATATGAGCCTTACAACAGTGTGCTTCCATTTCCCCCATCTCATCCTTTGTGCTATTGTGGCCATATATTTTACTTCTACATATGCTATAATGCCACAGTGAATTGAAATTATGTTTGCTTTAAACAGTTATTTTTTAAATGGATTAAGAATTGAGAAAAAATATCTTTTATTTACCCACATAGAATTTGTTGTTAATCCCATCCAGTGTACTTCTCATTTCAGAAGTTTGATTTGGGTCTTTTTTTTTTTATCTTCCCTTTATCTCCTCATTATATTCACCTTTATTCTATCTGGTAGAACATAGGAAGAATATTATAATAGATACTTTGATGTTCTTGTGTGCTGATTCCATCTTCCCATTTCTACATCTGTTTCTTTTCATTGGCTTTTCTCCTGTTTGTTAGACATATTTTCCTGCTTCTTGGAAAGACTTTCTGTTAGTTGTACATAATCTGTACTTGGTTTGTGTGCGCCTGTGTGTGTGTTTTGAATGGAATCTGTTTCTTCTCTGGTTATGTACCCTGATTTGGAACACTTCACTGGTGTCCTGGGTTTCTCAACTCTCCTGGACAATCCTTGCCTTTCAAATGAGCCTTGGCCTCCTTTTGAGGATTTCTGTTCTTGTTGTCTTTGTTACTATCTAAAGGTGCTTTTTTTTTTTTTTTTGCTCTGGTACAGCCAGTTCAAACCATCAGTCACTAAATTAACACCCAGAGTTTTAGCACAGTTATGAAGCTTTTTATGACCACCTCAGTGTGGATGAGAATTTCTACTCTTTTTGACCTTCTGGCATTTTGGCACTTGAAATATTTTTCCTTGTTTAAAATTATTTTAGTGCTTTTAATGCTTCAGTAGATTGTTGCTTTTTAAGAGTAAGGTCTGTGTTTTATCCACCTCTTTTATGCTGTAATACCTAACACAAATAATTCTTAATTTCAGTTGCATTTTAATGTAAGTGGGCCTTAAAAGAAACACATTATTTCTAGTTTTAAAAAGAGTACCATTTATTGTTAGTCCAGATTAGCAAGATTTTAAACTATACTAATTATCACCATAAATTCTCACAGTAGCAGACATTTTCCTTTAGTGTACATGATTCTCACAAGTTTTGAGTCCTCACTTTCATTCTTTTATTACCTATTGAATATAGCTGCTATGTTCTTTCCCATCTCTTCTTCAACATCTGTGTTGCTTAAACTATACTCATTTGCTTGATACATTTCTTGAAATCGTCTATCAGTCTGTCGGCACACTGTCTGTCTACTAAATTTATCTGCTAAGTTTATCTAATCTTATGATTGCCTGTTCCAAAGAAATTTGTATCTTGGGTTTGTAAACCTTTGTTTGGGGTCAAGCAATCAAGAAATATTTAGAGTGCCAACTATGTAGCAAATCAAGGAGATATTATTAATGACTTGCTGTAAACTCACTTTAAATTATTTCTGTCCAGGCCTTCTACAAATTTATATATGCATTCTCTGCAAACAATAGATGTTCTTCCCAAGTATGAGACAGTGGTCTTCTGAGGTTGAAAATATTTTATCAGCTAAATATAACTGCCATTTTCATCCCAACCAAATATGCTTAGAAGAAAAAAAAGACTTTTATTTTCTTTTAAATTTTCTTTAGGTATTTTTTCTGTTGTTCAGTAAGTCCAGTTCTATAGGTTCTTATATTTAAGATATATTAATAAAAATTCTGCTCTTATATCAGAACTTCAAAAATGCAACAGCTTCTGTGGCTAGCCATTCGTTCTGATAATATAGTCTCAGCAATTGAGGTTACTAAATGATTTTATATATTTTGAGTGCTTTTTCTCTGAAATCATTGAAATCCTATCTTATCTACCAATGATATGATTTTACTTTTATAGGTGGCTATGCCCCATTCCTTTCTTTGGCTGCCAGAGACAGCTCTTTTACTGTTCCCTCTAACACTGAGAAAGCTGTTCCAGGTCCAGGACACTATAATGTTTCAGAAGCACAGGTAAGTTTATAATAGTTATAATTGTCTGAGTTAATAAAAATCATGCTTTCGTCCTCTAATAGACTAACACGTCATTTGTCAACTTTTATTTTTCCTTGGCATCATCTTCTTTCTACTTTCAATCTATATTTTGTAATTAGAATAAGAAAATAAATGTGTTCAATGATGGTTGTCTCATTAGGGTTCTTCATTATTCTATATATTCTATAAGACATGAAACATTGTTACATCCTTCATGGTCCTTGAGATTCTTGAATGGGAGAATAGGATTATTGAATGAAATATGGCCCATGAAGTTATGCAAATGTTCAAGATATGTAGAAGAGGATGGCAATAGGAATTGGTTTGTGTGCCATACTCTAAAGCTATAGCTATTGCCATTGTCTCATCTGTCTCCTATGTCACTACAGTCTCGAGTCTGTGACAAGAATATCTTTGATGGTCCATTCGTGTTCAGAAACAGTGGCTGTAACTCCAATATCTTCATAGTCATGAACATCATCTTTACTCTTTCACATAAGTTTTGCATTCATACATAATGACTACTGATAACCCTAGCAGACCTTTATCTCCCCTGTTGGAGGCCCAGATATAGTCATTGATGCCTTAATTTTTGCATTAGACTTCTTGAATTAATAATAGCAACCATTCTATCTGTTGGAGTTTTTTGGTTGCAACCAATAGAATAGATTTTTACAACAGATGCTAGGTTTACAATAAAAGATTTTTAGGAAAGGTACTGGGGTAGCTCATAGACTTGAAGGAAGAATTGAATCAACAGGTCTTGTGGAAGGACAGGACTAAGGCAATACCAGATATTTCAGTAGTAAGAACTTCTGCACCATTCAATAGTGAGCTGCCATTAAATAACCCATTTATACAACTTCCTTCCATTTTTTGTGTGTGACACTACTCAAGATTAAAATTCCTGGTAGGGAGAATCTGTTTGCTCCAGTTTCATTATAGACCCACACCTGTGGTTCCTGGGATAGGGAATTCTGTGTTTGGAAGGTCCTTTAAAATTGCAAAGTATGGTGGAGGTTTGATTGTCCCAAGGGTGGTGAATATGCTGTTACGAGCAGATAATAGAAGGGATGCTGGACAAATAAAAACAACAGACAATAGATTTCCATTACATTTCACCCTTTAACTTCCTGGCTCTCTTCTCTCTCATGCACACAACACACACACACACACATACACACACACAATTCTTCTTCCCATATATGTAATTTAAAAAATGCAGTTATTTGATGTATAATTTTAACATATACCTTCCCAGAAGGACCCAAACTAATGTCTAGTTACTGCATTCAGAGATGATATTACAGTGTCATTATCAAATGAATCCTGGATTAAGGCCAGTTCTTCTCATGTTCCTTCACATTCCTCTTTCATTATTCTGTGACCTATGGATTAAATGGTAAATATAACATGAGATATTATAAAGAAGTGGTTAGGAGTGTGGACTCTGGAGCTAGACTACCTAGATTCAAAATTATTCTCTGCCACTTACTAGCTGTGAGACTTAATCTTATCGCCTTAATCTCTTTGGTCCTTAGTTTCCTCATCTGTTAAATAGGGGTAATAACTTTGTAGGATTAAATATGTTTCTAAGGATTAAATATGTTAATAAACATTTAGGATAGTGCCTGACTATAGTTAGCATACATTTCAACTATTATTGGTGTTGCTGTTTTATAATAAAAGGGGGAAAAAAGAGAGGGAAAATGAAAGAAGGTGACGTGGGAAGCAAGGAAATAGAGGTGGGGACTTATTCTATTTCTGTAACTGATTGTGAGGCTATAGGTAGCTTAAGATTTTCCATTAGTCATTCCATGTTCCCCATCTCTTCAACAAAGACTTACTTCATCTGGTGGAGTTCTTAGCTTGGTGGGGTGACCAAAACCTTCAGTTCTAAGGGATCTGAGCTCTTGGTTCTCAGGCTTGCTTCTCAACCCTTTGAATAAACTTGCTCTTAGCATTTTCCTTGGGTGTTATAGTGTGAGAAATCTCTGCAGGATGTCCCTGTGTCGTACCCCACTGCAATCCTCTTAGCTCTTATTAGTTCTGTTTTTCAGTCCTGGTTAGGCTTAATCACCTCAGCCAATATGTTAATCTCTTTATTTTGCTTTCTGCTTTGTGTCATAAAGAGCTTGAAATGGCCAGTTGATGGTTTTGACTTCCAATTCAGTGGGATATCAATTGCTCATCCCTGGGGTCTTAAAACTTCCAGAATACTAGAGCCTAGAGGACAAAAAGCAAAAATTTGATAATAGGTCATTCGATGTAATCGTTAGAAGTGTCACTCCTGCTTCCACTCCATGGCCCACAGACCTGCATATTATGGGTGTATTGGCTGCTAGTTCTACCAGTAGTTCTTTATGAAGACTGGTATGTAACTCCAGTATTCCAAGAGGGTAATGTATTAAAATACACAATACGTAGATTTCAAACTTTTAAATATGACAAGTATCAGGATACTGGAATGTTATTTTATGTTAATACTGATTTTAGTCAATTCCACATGTAAAATGATATAAAGTACAATTTAGATAAAATTTTATTTTATTCCAAATTGGATATCTTTCTCAGATTTTAAGAATAAGAAATTAGGAAATATGCTTTTTTTTTGGTGTGTAATAGTGATCTAAGAAAAAGAGTCCTAGTATTCTTTACTTTTCTTCTTAAAACTATAGACAAATGCAAGGAAAGATTTATTTCCTTGGTTTAAAACATGGCTTATGACTTATTTACTTAATTGCTGTTGATTTTTTTTTTGTAGTTTTAGGCTAAAGTCTTGCAGAACTTGTAGAGTTCAAGAAATGTGAATTTATCACAGTTTAAAAAATAAAGTCCGTTTCGTTTTAAATGCCTGAATTAGGAAGCATGTTTGTAATGTGACATAGTTTACATATTAATTCTGTAAATAATTAATATATTGGATAATAATTAAAGGGATGATCTTATTGATAATTAATGCCAGTCTTTAGCAATTTACTTTTATACTTTTCTTTCGGAATCATAGGTTGAAATGTTGCTTTCTATCAGCAATTCCTTAGTAAATACCATTTGGAGACTTCAAATGAAGTTTTAAAAAACCGAAAGTGTGAGTTGAAGTTCTGAGAGGCACCTCCACTGTGAAACACAGCATAAAAGCAGGACATTTGGGAGTTGAAACTGTGTCCCCAATTTGGTCCTTCTCTTATGGTCATTTCACTTCGATCATGGTTGTCACCACTATTCCAAAGTTGGGGGTCGGGGTGGGGTATACTTTTTGCCTTTACAGCTTTTGCTCAATTATAGGCCAAATTGCTTTTCCTTTGTTTCTTTTAGCATATATGAAGCATGCTAATTTTTTTTCAAAAGGAAGTTTGCTTAGTAGAAAATAACATAAAGGAAATTAAGAAAATAAAAGAGGGGTCAGCCCCGGGGCTGAGTGGTTAAGTATGTGCGTTCTGCTTCCGCCGCCCAGGGTTTCACCGGTTCGGATCCTGGGTGCAGACATGGCACCGCTCATTAGCCCATGCTGAGGCGGCATCGCACATGCACAACTAGAAGGACCAACAACTAAAAATACACAACTATGTACCCGGGGACTTTGAAGCGAAAAAGGAAAAATAAAATCTTTAAAAAAAAGAAAGTAAAAGAAGCAGAAGAATCAAGTTGACAGTGTGGTCTTCTGACCCTTTGATAGATAATTAGCCTGTTAAGTCACATCCCTTGTTCTGTCCATATTTTGTTTCCTAGGGTGATTCCCACTCCAAAGGGTCAGTACAAATTTCACCTATGTTTTCTAGTTCTATTCTCTTCCACTTTCTGACCTGTCTCTGCATGGCAGGTACCGCCTTATTCCTTGCTGCATGAGAATGGTTCTAGATGTGAGGATCTCCTCCCTGGGTCCAGATAATAGTTTGTTTCGTACTTCTCATTACCTAGGCCTGGGAATAGGTGTCCAAATTAGGTTTGATTTTTGATCTGAGAGGTACACCTCACTACAGCTGAATGACAGAATATTATGTGTGATACAGTGCATGGCCTCACCCTGCAGGTGAGACTCTGCCTCCTATAATCTTGGGAGGTTGCTGACAATGTAATAACTCATCCAATAACCATAGCATACAGACAAAGTGCAGTACTCAAGAAGTAGTAAGACCACTTTCTCACAGGTTTTCATATAAAATGTATAATTACTTGGTAATATAATTTTTGGGTCATTTATTTGACATATGGCAATTGCTTTTCTAACCTCTTGTAAGGTCAGTAGAATTGGTGATTATGAAAATATGAATAATCTGAAAAAAAAATCCTGGTTAATTTGTACCAGTTTAAAAAAATTAGATTAGATTGATTTTACTGTCTTCTAGTTGAAGTATTCAGTATAAATTCAAATTGCAGTTTAAAATGTAAGATCATGGAGTCTATGGTAATTGCTTTCAAAGAATCAAAATTTGAGGAGGTCTTCTCTTTTCACAGGATTTTACTTTTTTTTTTTTGCTGAGGAAGATTAGCCCTGAGCTAACATCTGTGCCAGTCCTCCTCCACTTTACATGTGGGTCGCCACCACAGCATGACTGATGAGTGGTGCAGGTCTATGCCCAGGATCCGAACCCAGGAATCCGGGCCACCAAAGCAGAATGCACTAATCCCCACCACTATGCCATGGGGCTGGCCCTCACATGATTGTACTTTTATCTGGCTTGTAATGTTAATGTTTTTGCAAAATCATTAAAGTCTATTATTAAAGATCCCAACTCTTTAAACATGGGGATTGTGATCTATTTAAAGCAGTAATAAAGTGGTGAACTGGTTATCTAAGAATATAATTTGACTCGTGTTTTGAAAGCAGACCTCTTTTGTGTATTTCTTAAAAGCTGAATGCAGCTGAATAAGATGCAAACTAGAGATAGGCTCAGTTAATAGTGATTGTGAACAGCTGACGTGTACACAGCATGTGAAAAGGTCTGCAGTAAATCAATAAATTTAAAAAAACTTATCTGATCAATCAGATGCCAACCACTATTACTATGAATCATCTTTGAAATGACTGCACCGTGACTGTTTGTTGAAACTAGTGTGATGGAATTTCATCTGAATTAATTGGCTGTTAGCTGATTGATAATTTTCTGATTCTAGAAAATCCAAATGTGTGGCATGGAGAGGCATGGAAGATTCCTCCTAGTGCCTTCTCTGCAATAAACAATGTTTAAAACTCATGCATAAAACCAAGCTGTTGCCAGTAAGCCTACATCAATGTCCCTGGAAATGACCAAAATGTTACTGATGAAAATAATTAATCCTAAACAAGCTTGGAAGGTTTTCTTTTAGCTTGCAGCATGAGTGCTGGCATTTTTAGCTTGTTTCAGAGGTACAAATTCTCCAGGGGCCTATATACATACTCTCTTTATTCTTACTCTACAGTTTTGGAGATTCCTTTGCCTCTGATTCCTGTTTTAAAACTGAGTTTTGCATTCTCTTAGCATTCTCTAAGGATGATAAATTTTAGTTTGAGTTCAGAGTTAAAATTGACAGCTGTAATTGTCGTCTTCTCTTATTATCCTCTTTTGCTAGAACTATGTCTTCAGTCAAGAGCTTTAACTATCTCAGGTTGGGATTTGAAACTATTTGTTCATATTAATATGTAATATTCATCAAATAGGTATTAAAGTGCTGCTTTTAATTATTTCATAATGTTTTTCCTCTAATTTAGTATCACATAAAAGGAGGCCATAGTTTACAAAACCGGGAGAAACGTTTTAAGAAGTTTATTTCAGATGGTCCAGGACCAGCAAGCTATGATCAGTCCTTTCCCGGAACGTTAGATATTGTGAACAGAAAAGCACTAGAGGCTAAAGAGCATCTTCACTCAGTACGTTGCTGTTTTAAATTATGCTTGTAATTACATTTCTTTTAGTTAAAATAAAACAGAAAAGATTTAATGTCTTATGTGATAAGTACATTTAAAAAGGCTTACTATAAAAATTAGTAGGTTTATTACTATCCACATTGTAGTTATTTTATAATTAAATGAGTACTTGATGTTTATAAACTTTAGTTTTAAACTGTATAAACATCTGACTTCATTTTGGCTTTTGATAAATCTATAAATATTTCCAGTGTCTATGGTGAACCAAAAGTAAGGGAGATTTTAAAAACCACCTGAGTGGTTTACCTATATGTATAGAGAGGAAAATCTGTGTTAACTACTGTTAATAATACCGTGAAATTTAAAAAATGATTCCTGAAATAAAAAAGCCTAAAATTTAGGTGGGTGAGAGATATATAGATTACTACTAATGCAAGATGAAATGTGACAGGTACTAAATGAATGAGCATGCAATTAAATGCCATAGGAATTTAAAGGAGGACTACTGCATTATGGGAGTGTACTTGGTAGAGGGTTTATAGAGGAGGCTGGCCTTGAAAACTAGGGTTAGAGTATGCATTCCAGGCAAGGAGAGCTACATGAGTGAAGATAGAGAAGTGGGATCTTGTGGAGGACAATGAAATTATTTTGACTGGAGCTAAGAATCTGTGTAGGAGACTAGCAGGTGATATGTTTAAAAGGGTAGGTTTGTGTTGTATAATGAATAATTTTTATACCAAAGGCCTACCCCTTTGAAATAAATAATATAATCTAGCAGATTTGGGGCATGGTTTATTTAGAGTGGTTCCCTTTTCTTTTTCTGTAACTCCTTCACATAGCTCATATTAATTAAATTTTAATCAGTTTGTGGTTTAGGAGGATATTTTAGGGCTAAGTACTCAGTTGAATAATGTCAGTGCAATGACAATGAGGTTAAGGTTTATAAGTGTATTTAAATATCAGCTATTTCATGTGTGGGGACAAAGTAAATATTTATTTACTCATGCAAGGGTTTCTCAGACATTTTTCTTTTTGCTGAGGAAGATTTGCCCTGAGCTAACATCTGTTGCCAATCTTCCTTTTTTTTTTTTTTTTTTTTTTTAATGTGAGCTGCTGCCACAGCATGGCCCCTAACAGAGGAGTGGTGTGGTTCCCTGCCTGGGAACTGAACCTGGGCTGCCGAAGCAGAGCACACTGAACTTTAACCACTAGGCCATCGAGGCTGACCCTCAGACATTTTTTGAGTCATTTTGTGTACCAGACAGGATGCTAGGCTCTGATAATACATAGAAGACAAGTGACTGCTCCCTTGGATCTGTAATTTTAACAGGGAAGTAATGAATGAAATTCAGCATGAAACAGTTGATGAAGTGCTATTTTAATAAACATATATCATAATAAAATGTTCACTAGTAGCCCATAGTGGAGAGCTTTTGGAGGGAATGGAGATATCACAATCAAACTGGATCCTGAAGGAGGATTCGCTAACTAGTTAAAAAGAATGGGAAAAACCGCTCCAGGCAGAGAAAAACCACGTGAATAAAGACAGTGAGTATTTAATAGCGTGGTGTGTTCAGTTCTTTGGAATACTTGGAGTACAGGATCTATAGCAAAAATAGAGGATGGAGAAAGAGGCAGGGGCTATATTTTGGAGAGTCTTGACATTGTGCAAATAATTTTTGGAAGCAGTGAATGGAGGGGAAACCATTCAATACTTTCCTTTTTTAATTTGGTAATCAGTCTCTGAAGTATCCTGAAACTACTTAATAGTTGTCTCTGATGATAAAAAAGGTAAGATTCTGCCAGGGATGGTGTGTTTATAACATAACTGTGTATTGGGCGTGAGTGTACTCAACTCTAGCATTTATTTGTTTATTCAGAAACTACAGAGGATCAATATATCCTTAATAAATAATTTTCTGGATAACTAAATCTTTTAAGTGTGTTATTTTATTTGATATATTTTATGCTAGTATTTCTAACGTATGTTACTCCTTCCTGTTTTTATTTAAATTATAAGATATTTTACATTAAAGGAAATTTTGAAGAAAGGATAATCACCCTAAAATTTCTGACTCTTATGTTGATAATTCTGTTAATTTTTGCACAGCTCCTTTCAGTATTAAGTCATGTATGCATATGACTTTCTACACATATGTAATTTCACATAACTTAAATAGCTGCATATACATAAAGTCAATTTTATATTTTATGTTTTTTATTTCCTTTTGTCAGTATAGACATTTTCCTTGCCACATAGTTTGCATAACTAGGATATTTATGCAGTGCACCAGTAATATGGAGATAAGTCAGGAACTGGGAAGGAAGGAAGCCAGGAAATGTTACAGAAAAATATAAAATTTGATTTTGCTCGGCAGACACTGTGATAAGAAAGCACAAGTAGCCTCTTTGAACTGCTGATTGTTGATGTAACTGTAGTAATGAATGCCTGTTTTTAAAATCAGTAATACTTGCTTTACTAAGCAAGATAAATAACTGAGCCGAGTGAGAGAGACTCCTTGCCTCTTCAGGTGGCTTCAATAGTAATGGTATATATAATCTTGGTTTATATGATGAGGTGAGACTTGAATTCACTCTTTTAAATTAGTTTTATAGAGAGGTTGGCCTGGTGGCTAAGTTCTTGCGTTCCACTTTGGTGGCCCGGGGTTTGCAGGTTCACATCCCATGGGCGTGGACCTACACACTACTCATCAAGCCATGCTATGGCAGCATCCCATATACAAAATAGAGGGAGGCTGCCACAGCTGTTAGCTCATTGTCAATCTTACTCAAGCAAAAAAAGGAAGATTGGCAAGAGATGTTAGTTCAGGGCCAATCTTTCTCACCAAAAAACCCTCCAAGTAAATAAATAAATTAGTTTGATAAAACAAACATTTTTGGTTTATATTATGAAACTCAGTAAGTCAATATTTAATAGTTGCCTTTTAGTAAATTTTAAATGTTTGGTTCTTCATTCCTTCTCTTGCCTTTGAGTAAATCGTATAAAATGTTTCCTTACAGAAAATTTCCAGGGCACCTACAGTTTCTAGAAGTGTTTATGTTCCTTCAATTCCTTCTTGTGGACAGTCATATGGTTATCATATTAAGGAGGATGGCAGTATTATAAAACATTTTCCACCTGCTAGTGACAGCACGCTAGGTCCAGCCTACTACAAACCTCAATTTGTGAGTATAATGCATTTCATATTGACAATTGGGAGATTGTTTAGGATTATGCATGTTTCAGTTAATGTAACACTAACTGTGGTAACAAAGAGTCCCCCAAATCTCAGTGGCCTAATACAACAACATTCTTTTTTTGTCATTCATATGGTTGTTCCTTGTTGATAAGAGACTTTCCTCCATGTAGAGATTCAGGGACACAGGCGTGTTCCATGCATGTTCCTGTCGTCCCCGAGGGCCCTGGTGTCATTTGTATCCAGCTGGCAGAAGGCGAAAGAGGATGGAGGATTGCTAGCAGGAGATTTTTGTAGGCCAGACCTGGGAGTTAAAGCTCAGTCACGTGGACACACTTAACTGCCGAGGGGGCTGGGAAATGTAGAAATATGGTCTAACTGTAGGTAGGAGGAAGAGGAAGCAGTTTAATTTCCTAGACGTGTCTGCTGCAATGTATAATCGTATGCAATACATAGATATTCTTTGCCTGAGTTTGAAAGAGAAAAAGAGCATTTTATTTATAAAAGAATTTGAATCTTATAGTATAAGCATTATTTCTTTCACAGATGATTGTAAGAAAGATAAGGAGCTTCTCTCTGATTAAAATATAAAACATAATATAATAGATCCATCTCATCCAGGTTTTAAATTTCAAACCTGGCCAGAGTTGAGTCAAAATTTCTTTCAGCAGGTTGAAATGTATGAGTTATGTATGAATGTAGATAGTATGTCTGATTTAAGTACATAATGCTTTGTACCTGTTGTCTTTTATACTTTTATGAGATCTGAAAGAAGTAATCCTGGTGAGGAAAATGGCAAAAATTATATGTAGACTTAAGGAGCAGCTCAAGAGAAACCTTGGGGAAAGAATAGATTTTCTCAGGATTTGACTTGACCTTCTCGCCCTATACTCAACTTTTTATTTCTATGTGTCTCTATCTTTGCACTTAGGCTCAAGCACCTTCAGAAACCATTTAGCTTGCAGCAATAGGAATACTGGGGCATTTTGGAGTCTTAGATTCTTTGAATTGTTAAGAGTTTTTTCTTAAAATTTTTATTGTAATTTATATAATTACACATTGAATAGTAGAAACATAATAACAGATACCTATGTACGTGCCATCACATGTAACACGTATTAGAATCTTATCACACTTGAGTTAGCTATATTTTAAAATAAATACATTATTACAATTATTACCCTACCCAGTTTCCCTCCCTCCATTCTTTTCCCTTTTCCAAAGTAAACACTAAATTTTTATTACATTCATGAATAACGATATATATTATGTGATCTAAAAATTTAAGTAAATGGTATTATCTGATACGTAAGTTGCTTGCTATTTTACTTGATGTTATATTCTCCAGATTTAACTGTATGGATATGTTAGATCTAATTCATTCATTGTTCCCAGTCAGTAAGTCTCTTTTTTAAAAAGTAATTTTAAATTTCAAAATAGTTTCAAACTGATAGAAAAGTTGTAAGAATAATACAAAGAATTCCCATATACCTTTCACTCAGATTCTGCAGTTAACACTTTATCATGTTTGCTTTATCATTGTTTCTTTCTACATGTTTATATTATTATTTTTATTAAGCAATTTGAGAATATGTTTCAGACATGGTGCCCCTTTACCCCTAAATACTTCAATGTAAGTTTCCTAAGACGAAGACATTCTCTTTTATAACCACAATGCAATGATCAAACTCAGGAAATTTTCATTTATGTAGACTATTATCTAATTTACAGATCTTTAAAAATATTTCTAATTATCACAATGATATCCTTTAAAAACAAAAAAATTTGGTTCAGAGTCCAATCTGGTATTATATTGTTGCATTTAGTTATCATGTTTCCTTAGATTCCTTTAATTTGGAACAGTTCTTCAGTCTTTGTTTGTTTTTTGTAACCTTGACTTTTCGTTGAAGAGTACAGGCTATTTATTTTGTAGCGTATGTCTTTGGTGGTTTTCTAAACCCATGTTTTCATTAACATTTATTGTTGACACTTTACTATAAAGGAGAGTTTTATCTTCTTGCCCATTTATGTATTCATGAATTCCTGTTTTACTCAAGGAGTTATTATTTATTACTCTCATTATTTATTGAGGTTTAAATTACCTCAGATTTGACCCTTGGGAGCCCTTTCAAGCTGCTGCTTTTGTCTTTCTGACATATCCTGTTCATTCTTTGAGCATTTCCTTACCTTCTGGCACAATAAGATATTCCAGGGTTACCTGACTTTTTTCCTTGCCCCAGCCTTGGAATCAGCCCTTTTTTCAAGAAGCCCTACTTCCATTTCGTGGAGAATGGTATTTCAAAACAAGTTCAGTTCACTAGGTGCATGCATTGCTACTGAGGTGTCGTCGCTTCCAGGCCAACTCACTGGACAGAGTTAGAAATTTATACTTATTTCTTGTCTATCTGTCTATTGAAAACTTTGAGTTTATACTGATACCTACAATTCTAATCCTACACCACAGATTTGTTCTAGTCTCTCCTTTTCCATATTTGAACTCCCTTCTTTCACAATGAGAAACCTCATTCCCATTATCCTCAATATATTTACTTATTTGCTTAATCCTATAAAACACTGAAAATAGTCTCATAATTGCTAACCCATCACTGCAAAAAACAGACTTGAGAAAGGTGCAAAGCTCTCGCCTCTAGGTGACTTTGAGGCTCTACATAAGCAGGAAGTGAAGGCAAGCTGACTTGTAAACTTGCCTGATTGTTCTGGCTAGGACTTCCGATACTATGTTAAATAAGAGTGGTGACAGTGGGCATCCTTGTCTGGTTCCTGTTCTTAGAGGGATAGCTTTCAGTTTTTCTCCATTGAGAATGATATTTGCTGTGGGTTTGTCCTATATGGGCTTTATTATGTTGAGGTAATTTCCTTCTATACCCATTTTATTTGGAGTTTTTAATCATAAATGGATGCTGTATCTTATCAAATGCTTTCTCTGCATCTATTGAGACGATCATATGATTTTTACTCTTTGTTTGGTTAATGTGGTGTATCATGTTGATTACTTTGCAGATGTTGAACCATCTCTACATCCCTGGAATAAATCCCACTTGGTCATGGTATATGATCACCATGTATTGTTGTATTTGATTAATGTACTGTTGTATTAATATGTTGTATTTGATTTGCTAGTATTTTGTTGAGGATTTTTACATCGATGTTCATCAGTGATATTGGCCTGTAATTTTCTTTTTTTGTATTGTCCTTGTCTGGTTTTGGTATCAGGGTAATGTTGGCTTCATAGCATGAGTTGGAAGCCTCCCCTCCTCTTCAATTTTTTGGAAGAGTTTGAGAAGTATAGGTATTAAGTCTTCTTTGAATGTTTGGTAGAATTCACAAGGAAAGTCCTCTGGTCCTGGACTCTCATTTTTGGGGAGATTTTTAATTACTGTTTTGCTCTCCTTACTGGTGATTGGTCTGTTCAAATTCTCTATTTCTTCTTGGTTCAGTTTTGGAAGGTTATGTAATTCTAAGAATTTATCCATTTCTTGTAGAATATCCAATTTTTGGCATATAGCTTTTCATAGTATTCTCTTATAATCTTTTGTATTTCTGAGGTATCTGTTGTAATTTCTCCGCTTTCATTTCTTATTTTATTTGTTTGAGCCTTCTCTCTTTTTTCCTTCATTGACCCAATTGTTATTTACAATAGTTATA
Source organism: Equus caballus (assembly GCF_041296265.1). Lineage (NCBI taxonomy): Eukaryota > Metazoa > Chordata > Mammalia > Perissodactyla > Equidae > Equus > Equus caballus. Next base: position 46,969,559 of record NC_091686.1, read on the forward strand.
TCCTCTTGTTGGATTGTTCCCTTTATCGTTATGTAGTGCCTTTCTTTGTCTCGTTACAGTTGTTGTTTTAAAGTCTATTTTGTCTAACAGAAGTATTGCTACCCCTGCTTTCTTTTCATTTCCATTTGCATCAAGTATCTTTTTCCATCCCTTCATTTTCAGGTTATGAGTGTCTGTAGGACTGAAATGTGCCTCTTGTATTCATCATATATATGGGTCTTGTGTATTTATCCAATCGACCACCCTATGCCTTTTGATTGGAGCATTTAGTCTGTTGACATTTAAAGTAGCTATGTTCTAATTGTCATTTTGTTACTTTTTTTCTGGGTGTTTTAGTAGTTCTTCTCTGTTCCTTTCTTCTTCTCTTGCTCTCTTCCTTTGTGATTTGATGGTTTTCTTTAGTATTTATGTTTGGTTTCCTTTCTCTTAATTTTTTGTATATTAATTATAGATTTCTGGTTTGTGATTACCATGAGGTTTATATAGAATAACCTACTTATATAGCAATCTATATTAAGTTGATATTCTCTTTAGTTTGACCTCTTTCTAAAAGCTCTACTCTTTTACTACTCTCCTCTCACATTTTATGTTTTTGATATCATATCTAACCCCTTTTTGTGTGTGTGTATCCATTACCCTCTTATCATTGAAATAGGTAATTTTAGTACTTTTGTCTTCTGGCCTTCATAGTATCTTCATAGGTGGTTGATCTGCTAACTTTACTGTATTTTTGACTTTACCAGTGATTTTATTGCCTTTTTTCTTTTTGATAATTTTCTTATTCCTATTTGTGGTCTTCTCTTTCCCACTTAAATAAGTCCCTTTAGCATTTCTTGTTAACCCAGTTTCTTGGTGATAAATTCCTTTGATTTTTGCTTATCTGGGAAATTCTTTATGTCTCCTTCCATTCTGAATGATAACCTTGCTGGCTAGAGTATTCTTGGCTGTAGATTTTTTCCTTTCAGCACTTTAAATATATTGTGCTGCTCCCTTCTAGCCTGTATGGTTTCTGCTGAGAAGTCACCTATTAGCCTCATCGAGTTTCCTTTGTATGTTATTTGTTGCCTTTTTCTTGGGACTTTTAGAATTCTCTCTTTATTTTTAATTTTTAACATTTAAATATAATGTGTCTTAGTTTGGCCTCTTTGGGTTTATCTTGTGTGGTGCTCTTTGTGCTTCCTATATCTGTATGTCTGTTTCCTTCCTTACGTTAGGAAAGTTTTCAGCCATTATTTCTTCAAATTAGTTCTCTGCCCATTTGTCTCTCTCTTCTCCTTCTGAGACTCTTATAATAGGAATGTTAGCATGCTTGCTGTTGTCCCAGAGGTCCCTTAGACTGTTCTTGTCCTTTTTAATTCTTTTTTCTTTTATCTCTTCAGGCTGGGTGATTTCCTCTAGTCTTTAATCCAGCTCACTGATCCATTCTTCTGTATCATCTACACTGCTATTGAGTCCCTCTAGTGAATTTTTTTGTTTCTAGTATTGTATTCTTCATTTCTGATTGATTCTTTTTTGTTTTCCAGTTCTTTGTTGATGTTCTCACTGAATTCATCCATTCTTCTCCCAAGATCAGTGAGCATACTTTTGAGTTTTTGTTTGAACTCTTTATGAGGTAGATTGTTTCTGTTTCATTTAGTCCTTTTTCTGGGGTTTTGTCCCATTCCCTTACTTGGAATGTATTCCTTCGCCTCCTTATTTTGATTCTTTCTCTGTGCTTATATATATGTATTAGGTGGGTCTTCTGATCTTGGAGAGGTGTCCTTATGTAAGAGATGCCTCATGAGGCCCAGCAGTGTCCTTCTCTCTTGTCACCAGTTCCAAATGGTCTGAGAGTGATTCCTGTGTGGGCTACATGTGTCCATCTTTTGTGGCAGGGTTGCTCTTGCTGCAGGTGCCCAGGGAGGCTAGGCTGTTCCCCTGGCTGGCTGGTTGTAATCTTCAGCTGCGTGTGGCTGCTGTGAAGCCTTCAGTCACTTTATTGAGTGTGGGGAGCCTGAGCACAGTTGGCTGAAAGGTCTAATAGCACATTCCTGTTGAAATTTTCCTGTTAAGTCAGTAGGCCCTCAACATGGCTGGTTGCTAGGCTCAGGAGCTTACTATTGCTTTAGGCCTCTGGCCTGTGAGGCTGTTGTTAGCTCTCTCACTATTTCAGCTGAGTTGGGCTGGCCCCTGGAATGGGAGCATCCAATTGTTTCAGGCTTTGGAAGGTGGGGCCGATCCCCTATGTGGCTGTTTAAGAAGTACTAGTCTTCTGCAGCTGATAAACCCCATGACCCACAGGGCCACACACACCGTAAATGCAGTCCTGCCCCTTGCACATGTCATGACCCAGTGAAGTGGACCCAGTCACCCCACTGCAGAGGCCCCACACACTCCACCAATGCCCCACTCACTCTACCTGCTCCTCATGCGTGCCCTGACCCACAGAGGTAGACTCGCTCACCTGGCTGCAGAGGATCCAGACACCCAGCCTATGTAGCCCACAAGTTGCCTGAGGGTTTTCCATTGGGTGGGGCCAGTCCCTAGGGCAAGCTTCCCACCCTGGCTGAGATGGATTAAATTGGTGCTAAATTGGGGCAGACCCTGGGCTAACAGGCTGGAGGAAGAACTCCAATGGCATCTGTCTGCCTGCCTCTGTGTCAGCACGCCTGTACTAGGTCACAGTAATGGCTGCCACCAATGTCTCAGTCCCTGGAGAGGTCTCCCATCTCACCACGATGCACTCAGAGCCTACCAGGTGAGTGTTTTTTCGCCAAAGGACTGTGCACCTTTTTTTCTTGTCATTTTAGGTTGCTTTGCAAAATGGGTGAATTTGTGCATAGGCCCTTTTAGAGCCAGCTTACCACCCCCCCCTTATGTCTGATAGCTTTTCTGGGGGTGTTCCCCATTGTTGTTAGTAGCCAGCAAAGCCAGATATTATGACACTTGTCTTGGTTGTGCTGAGTCCAAAGGATGCTTATAGCAGTAACACTCCCCTGCTCAGGTCCCTGGCTCCTCCAGGGAAGGCTACATACCTTAGGATTGCTCCCAACTGGCTATGAAGTGCTGCGACTTGCAAAAATGGCTTTTTTCCTCTTCAGAAAGGAATTTCTGCTTCTTCCACCTCAGTCAGGACTGAGCCTTGTTGCAGGGGTTCTTTTTATCTGGTTTTCAGTTTTCTCTCAGGGGTAATTGTTCCACGAATCTTTGTAAATTGGTTATGTCTGTGGGAGGAAGTGAGTTCAGAGTCTGCCTACACCACCATCTTCCTAATAATCTCAGAAACTATTCTTGAGGAAGCCAGGGTGTTGGACTTATTAGATGGTCTTTAAATAAGCTGTTTTAAGTATATTCACAGTAGGAAAGGAAACTATGTATAGCTATGTATAACTAGAACTAAAGGAAAATATAAGAACAGTGTCTCACCAAATACAGAATATCAATAAAGATACAGAAATTATAGGGAAAAAAAAGCAAGTAGAAATTCCGGAATAGAAAAGTACAATGATGGAAATGAAAAATTCACTAGAGGGATTCAATAATGGTTTTGAACTGGCAAAAGACAGAATTAGCAAACTTGAAGACAAGTCAATTGATATGCAGTCTGATGAGCAGAAGGAAAAAAGAAGGAAGAAAATAAACGTAACCTCAGATAATTGTGGGGCACCATCAAGTGTACCAACATATGCATAATGAGAATCCTAGAAGGAGAGAAGAAAAAGAAAGAGTCAGAGAGAATATTTGAGGAAATAATGGCTGAAAACATCCCAAATCTGATGAAAAACATTAATCTACAGATATAAGAGGCTCAGTGAATTCTAAGTAGTATAATTGAAAAGATATGCACACTTAGACACATCACAGTCAAACTATTGAAAGAAAAAGACAAAGAAATCTTGAAAGCAGCAAGAGAAGTGACAAGGAATTCCTAATAAGATTAACAGCTAGCTTACCAGGGACCATGGAGGCCAGAAGGCAATGGGATGATATGTTCGAAGTGCTGAAAAAAGAAGACTGCCTATCAAGAATTCTGTAATCAGCAAAACTATTCTTTGAAAATGGAGGCAAAATTGAGACATTCCTGGATAACCAGGAACTGATAGAATTTATCTCTAGTACACCCCCTAAAATAAATACTAAAGGGAGTTCTTCAGGCTGAAATGAAAGGTCATTAAACAATAGCTCAAATCCACACAAAGAAATAAAGAACAAAGGTAAAGGTAAATACATAAGCCAGTATTATTTTATTTTTGGTTTGTAACTCCTCCTTTAGATTCCTGTTGATTGTGGAACATACTAGAAATGATACATTTTATGTTCAAATACAGATAGTTTAAGACCTGATGGACTGCTTCATGCTATAAAACTTATGAAGAACCAGGTTACCTCTGGTAAAATGAAGAGTAAGGATATTGTAAGTTATAGATATGTCTTCTGTTCTTACCTTGAGAATTCCTGTTTCTTTCTGGCTGTAGCGTCTTTTGTCCCAAGAGTATTTTGCTCCCCCTCTCTGTGCTGTATCTGGTTTTCCAGGCCTTGACTGTCCCATCATACTGTTAATATCACAATATTTATTCATCATCAACAGACATTACCAGTGTCTTAGATATTTGAGTAAGATATCCTTAGAAGAACAATGGAGATAAATTCTGTAAAAATTACAGTGAAATTAATGGAAGTCCTCTGGTCTGGTGTCAGTGTAGTTTGTCCAAGATAAAGGAAAGTTGTGGGAGGTGGTGTAATGGGGCTAGACTGCCTGCATTTGTTTCTTGGCTTCACCATTTAATAGTTACTTGTCCTTGGCCAAGTTGCTTAAGCTCTTTGTGCTAAGCTTCCTTATCCAAAATATCCTGGGAAAGAACGTTGGTTTAATGTGTTGAAACTAGTATTTTCTTTTTTCACAGTAGTCAGATCCTTGGCCTTAGCTTAAACAGTTCTCTGATAACTCTTAACTTAAATCTCAAAATGTTATTCTTGTTTTAAAATTACATTTTTTATGTATACTATTTCTTTGTTTTGGAATAATATATCATCTATTAGAAGGCCAGAATAGTGCCTCTAAGCTTCCCTAGATGTACAAAACCTTTTTCATATATGAATAAACGTTTCTTTGACATATAAAATTTGATTTCTTTCTTGATAAATTATTATTCCTAGAAGAAGGAAACAAGAAGGAAACTTATTCCACGATTTTAATAGGTCCAGTTTATTTGATGACCTACTTTAGTTATTATTGAGTCAATCCAATTTGTATTTATTAGAATAAAAATCTAGATATAATTTAAGAAAACATGTAAAAATATAGATTTACATATAAATTAAAGACATAGTTCTTAATACTCAAGATGATTCAATAAGTTTAATTTGAATTGAATTGCAGTATTTTTGAAATCTCCATCTTGAATTTGGGAGAATTAGAGATAGAGTATCAAAGCTTAGTAGCTGAAGACTTTATTTTCTTGTTTTTCCTGCAGAAAAAAAACACAAGTTCTTCACAGAATACTGTGAAATTGATACTATAGTAACATTAATTCAAATATCATCTAAATTTCTGATATTTCTATATATATCTTCAGCTGCTTTTTGAGATAATACTATATGTGGGCTCAGTTTCCGAATGTGAATTTTACTAGAAAATTAAGTAGATAATCAAATAGATGAGTAATTATTGTTGTTCTTCCCTGAATTGGTGAATAACAACTGCTGGACGTATCTTTTATAGCTTCAAGATAGAAGCAACTCTGAAATTGAATTGTATAAGACTCTAGCCAACAAATAAGTTTTAGCTATATTTAATCTGTAAAGAGAAATTCTCTTTCTGTATTATCTTGTGTAACATTTTGAATTACAGAATTTAGCGTCCTTCTCCGTTTTTTAGAAGAGCTCAGGTAACCATTAGAAATCTACTTTTCAGAGGTGGATTTCACAAGCAGTTTGTGGTTGGAATTATGACACTGACATATTTCTATGATAACCTGCTAGGAACTGCATGCGTGCTGCCACACTGGAAAGCAGTCCATTAGTGTTTGAATTGGTGCACTTTGGGACTTCATAAATTCTGTTTCCATCCTTAATTATAGAAAATACATGGGGGGAAGTTGCATAGCCCCTTCTTCATTCATTTCATTGTCAACATTCATATAAAATAATGCCACTCCATGCTGAGTTTGCTTGAATTGTCATATTTTATTTGCTAATGACTTTTCAAGTTGACAGTGACCTTGAAGTTGGTATTGTCAACACTCCTTGATATAAAGAGAGTGTGATTTTGAGCTGAGTGCATCAATTTCTTCTTCATTTTCTGTCTGTATTTTTAAAAGCGTTTTAAATTAGGTTTCTGATTGAGCCCTTACCTGAGTACTGCAGAAGTTAGTAGTTAAGTTGTCAACTCACATGGTTTAAATGCAATGAACTTTAGTGTATACATAGGAAAAGGATTTAGCTAATGTCTTTGAATGGTCTGTGTGTATGTATATGTATAATCTTTCCTTCTACTGGATTACCTTAAGAATTGTTAAGCAGTTGAACCACAAAAATCACAACAATATAAATTAACCTGAAGGAAGCTTCTTGGACATAGTTCTGCTCAAGGTCCTGAAATGCTGTGTTAAAAGGATTAATATGAAACCATAACATGTATTTTTTAGGCTATAAAAATGCGATGTAAAAGATGATTTATCAGAATATTCTGTTTTAAAATATTGATTTTTTTTACAAATATATAAGCTATAGTAAATCAATGTACTAGATATACTTCCTGAAATATATAAAATATCTAACATATCTAATATGGCTATTATATAAGAACAAAGTTCTACATTTGTATACTTCACTGCTTATTATGCCTAAAGTCTGCCGAATTATGAAATTCTGCTTCATTTCTTAGAAAAAATAGAGTACAACACAAATGAGAAAGTTTGCTCTTCCTACCATCAAAACTGTATGTATACTTTAAAACCCATGGCTCTATTAGGTAATTCCATTTGAAAGACAGCCCAGAACACTTACTTTACCAGGAGAAATTGCTGTGTGGCTTAGCATCCTTTCTTTTCCAGAAGCGCTATAGGGGGCAGCAGTCTTTGGAGTTGCCACCGACCCAAAGGCACAGGGTGCTTTTGGCTGCTCTAGTGGATGCCGTGTTTCTTCCCCTACTCCTCTATACCATACACTGCTCTGCCTGCCATGTCAGGCTGCGCCATTTTTCTGTGCTATTCTGCGAGGTGTTAGAACATTTGTCTTTACACCCTCAGACTCAAAGCCTTTGGATGATCTGACTGCCTCATTTCCTTCTGTGTTATACTGAGGGATGCCAAAGCAGTGTACACCTGATGTGTTGTAGAAATTGGTGGGAGAGCTCTTTCAATTTTTATTCATAGCTCTGTTTCTTCTAGGATTGACAAGGGTCTGGGCTTAGGAATCATGTATCAACTAGACGACAATAATAATAATAATATCTTATTTTGATATAGTGCTTTATAGTGTTGTAGCTTCATATGTTAAAGCTGAATGTCCATAGTGAAGAGGGGAAAATATCGCTCTGCTGTTTTTGTTATAATTCACTAGAAAGGATCCTCATATAAATAATCTAAACACATTGAGACCACTTACAGTGCTGGAAATATTCCTAGTGGAAATAAAGATTAATGCTTTTTATTTATATAGCAGATTTTCCTGGGCTTCGTTGGATTGTAGGTACTAAAGAGAGTCATAATTATGTTAATAACTCAAATGTATGTATGTTATCTCCTCCTATTGATGTACAGGACCTCCAGCCTTTGGCCAAGTTCCCCTTCCCAGGTGTTTCTAGAATTCCTCAGGGGCCATCTCAGCCATCCTCCTGAACAAGTCTGTCTCCACTGAGACAGCTACTGCTCCACCAGGCACTTCAGTCTCTGCCAGATGGTGCTCTCTGCTGGGAATTTCCACCTATGTGCTTGATCACAGCTAAAGCTGTGTGATGAGCTGGGGTGGAGTGAGGGGGGTAATGCTCTTCTTTCTTTGTCTTATACTGTATTAGATGGGTCTAAAAGTAGCGCTAAATTTTACCAGTGTTTTAATGAAACAGGTCTTTTAGATTTTTATCATAACACCTTTGCACTCTATAGGACACAGGCTGACATCCAGTGGGGACTGTCTATTAGGAGGCAGATTCAGTCAACAGAAAATACTTGGCTATTAGTATTGCCACGCTTTTGACACTAAGATTTTCTCACTGGGTGAGGGTCATCATGATTAGCTGCTTCTCGTAGGGTAAGTTTTCACATTCACCTTCTGCTTGATTTGCTCTGTTAGTTCACCAGACATTCCCAAACATGTCTAAATCTTACTTGGAATAGCTGGTAACTCCTTGTTTCTCCATTCTCAGCTCCAGCATCCTCCACTACCCCAAGCAAGGGAATTTACTAAAGTCAAAGCAGGGGGAAGCTTTAGAAACATTATAAATCAATTTCTCTATGAGATTGCATCTATGAAAAAAGATTAAATGAAGGTCCCATTTCACTTCACGCAAACATCAAAGTTCTGTCAGAGGTTGTGTTGGCCCCTGTTTGATTCTTTAAGATCAGGTGGGTGTAGAATGGAAAGTTTAGTTTTATTGTGTTTGTATTTTATAATATCTAAGGGCTAGTTGTTGGGTGGTAAGCTATAGATAGTAAAAGGCATTTTCCCATAGTAGGGAATTTTAGTGCTGTACCAGCTTCTTTTTGGATTTTGTGCATCCCAAAGCTTTCTGGAGCAGTGTCTCTCTAACTAGAGTCTGGCCTCATTAGGGGTCAGTGGCAGTGCTTCCAATTTGTTTTCAATCATTCATACCAAGAATAGAGTGGGTATTAGTGTTCTCATTAATCACTTTATTTAATGGCACTAGTGCAAATCTCCAAGCTTGTTAGTAGTTTTGAGAATTGCTCCCTACTCACTACCCGAGAGTCCATCCTTATCTCCAATTTCTGCCTTTCTGGGGACATTAACAGGGTTCAGTTGAGGGTTTCTTTTTTTTTTTTTGTATGCAGTGAGGTCTTTTTCTGGTTCTTGTCTCTGCTGTGCGATATTTTCCAGAAATTCCTTGAAGTTTTGGAATGTGAATGATACTGCCTCTTAGTTTGTAGCACTGATAATTTGTGTCTATTTTATACACTTCCTTTGAAATTTTGGTGGGAGTGGGGCAGATGTGGAGTTGATTCAACACTTTAAACTGGAACTATGCTTTTTAATTACTAATATTACTATTTATTTTATTAATATTATTTTAATGGTAATTGAGAGAGATTGTTTCTACTGTTCTAGAATAGTAATAGTCACCTAGAACAACTGATACACTGTTTTATGTAGTTGAACTATAAATTTATGTTATGGGGATTTTATTCAGAATTGTTTTAATAATCCAAGCTTATTTTAAAACTATATTTTTACAAATGTGAATTAAAAAATAAGTTAAAGAGACTAGAGTTTACCTTTTACTATCAGTTAAAAAATGAGATTTTAAAAAAGAATTTTAAACAATTCTTAAATGATTGCTCAATTTAGAATCTATTAGGTCAACAGAAGAGAATTCCTGTAAGAGGCTACTGTTCTTGTATTAGACTTTATTGTTTTATTAGCTTCCAATGAAGCCAGGTGCTTTAACTTGTCTAAAGTAAACGTTTTAATGGGTCATGCTTAATTTTGACATTTGTTATAGTGAATGTAAAGGAAAGATGATTGTTGATTTCTCATGTCACAAAAATTTCTTTGTCATGAAAGGTTGATCCTGACCTCTAGCATTAACAATAAAATGAATTGGGGGTAGTTTTTAATTTATTGTTATGTATTTCTTACTCTTTAAAAATGTTACATGAATATGTTATAGTTTTAAATAGCAGGTAATTAGAAGTTATCTAGTATTTGCTGGTGATGTTTGAATTTGAATTTAATTTCTATTTAATTAAGCCATGGCTTTCCCATTCCCTAAATCATACAGTTCTGCCTCCCTCCCTTTTGTAAATGATGAGGAGCTTATTTTCGTTGCCCTTAAGGTGTTAGATCGCTGAATTACTGCCAAGAGCAAAGCTGTTCATATTGGTGGAGGATATGCTGGAACTACAGGCACTTCCTGGGAATCTTGGCCGACTCAGGAGTGGGATGGGGCACAGCGGTGATGACTTAGCTTGAGATATATCAGGGAAGACTAGCATTTTCCAGTGGAACCTCCTTGACTAAGGCTATCCCTATTTCAGACTTAAGTAAAGTTAAACATTGTTTCATGACTTATTTAAACTATGTCTCATCTTCACTTTTTTTTTTTTTTCAGGATTTTTCCAATGCAACTTTGAAATACAAGGGGATACATTTTGGCAACTCTTTGGGAAGACTAGAGTTACCCATAAAGTCAGGGCCTGGTCCTGGACAGTATGATATAGTCCAGTAAGTAAAAAAGAATAGTATACCTTTAATGTAGTTCTTGACTATAAAGTATTCTAATAATTTAGACTAGGTTATGCTGTTATGAAGAAAAAATCAGTATGAAAAACTCCAAGAGGAATTTTATTTTGGAGTAACCTGTATGAAAACTGTTGCTTTTTTTGTGAGCCAGATCCTGTGCGACCTGCTTCACGTGTATTACCTATTTAATTTTCGCAAGTTCCTGTGTAATTACTATTGTTATAGCTATTTTATCAGTGAAAATGCAAGGGTCAAAGAAGATAACATATTCAAGATCGTGTGGCTCTTAAGTGGCAAAGTTAGACTTTAACTGAGGCTGTTCGATTATACAGCCCATGTATAAAGTACTAAAATGTACTGTCTTTGATTATACAATAGACAAAAGATCAGAGAAAATATAAAACAGGGTGACCCAGGATTCTCCATCTTGTCCCTGGCTCTGGTATCCATTTTTCTGACTACAGGATGGATTTAGAAGGCATTCTCAGTTAGTGTGTGTCAGAACTATAACATTAGGTTGGAGGTAATATTTATGAAGTTTAACTAGGAAATATATTTCTGGCATAATAACTCTTCTATCTTTATTTTCTCCTTCTCCTACAGTAAAGCCTTAGACATGAATCCATGAAAGGCAAAATTGAGTAACAAATACCATGTTGTCCTCAAGATCTACCACTGCTTTTCATGATTAATTTTTTTTTTAAAAGATTTTATTTTTTCCTTTTTCTCCCCAAAGCCCCCCAGTACATAGTTGTGTATTCTTCGTTGTGGGTTCTTCTAGTTGTGGCATGTGGGACGCTGCCTCAGCGTGGTTTGATGAGCAGTGCCATGTCCGTGCCCAGGATTCGAACTAACGAAACACTGGGCCACCAGCTGCGGAGTGCGCGAACTTAACCACTCGGCCACGGGGCCAGCCCCATGATTAATTTTTTTTTTAACAGGGTCCAGCTTATCTGCCTGATTCTCTCTCATAGGATGAGTTTTCTTGTGAGAAGACCCACAGTGATTACCTATCCAGTTAGTTTGCTAGACAGATCCAGACACCTCTGTACACCAGCAGTGACATAGCTTAGGCTCTTGCTTGCTGCTTGCTGCTGTTCATTTGTTGAACATTTCAATTCGTGCTTGTGTGGGGTACTAAATTTAGTAACTGAAAATGAAAAGAATAAAACGTGGTCCTTGTTTGGGGGAATTTATACTCTATTCTAGAGTCCTTTTCATTTTTTCACTTCCCTAATATGGGAGATACACCTTGAATTTTTATTCTTTTATTACTTACACTAGAACTTTAACATGTGGATTTAGCTCAATGGGATCTAAAACAGTATCTTTGTCTTTCTTATGAACAGAACAAAGTCTATCAAATGCTCTAACTCTGCTCATCCCCTTGGCGTATGTTATTTAGTATTCTCATCTTATCCTTTTCTTCTTTTAGTTTGGCTGCTTTGCTTATCTGTCAGTTTGTCTCTGTCTATCTGCCTGTCTGCCTGCCTGTCGGTTTTATTGAGGTTTGATTAACATAAAGCAAAATTAACCTTTTTTAAGGCATATAGCTCTGTGATGATTGTTTTCCATCCCTTCCACTGCACTTCTGACGAAGTACCTCGAGCATTACCAAGACTCCATCTAATCGTGTTGCTCTGATTTTGCCTGGTAGTGTTTTCCTAACAGTACTGTGTACTTCTCCAACCCTGTCGCACTCCCATTCTCCTCCTATTTTTTTAATATTACTTTCTCCTTGATCTTTATTGTTTCTCTTGTTTCTTCTCTTCCTCTCCTTGTATTTTCACTTTTGCCTGTAGGAATGTGTCCATAGAGATGGCATCCCAGACTGCTTCACTCTGTCAGCATCGCCGGAATTTGTCCGCTCTTTGGTTTTGGTGCCTTCACTGTACCTTTTATTTGGAGTTGTCTCGGTTCTGTCTGGCAGTTAACATTTTCTACCATTTTTTTTTTGACTTTTTATCTTATTGGTTGAGTCAGAATTATTCTGGGAGTTTTGCTGTGGTATAAAAGTGCAGGTACTTGGCCACTGTAAATGGAAAATGCAGCTTTCAGGTCACTTTTTGGGAAAGACGCAGACCTAAATGATACGTGCCCCTTCTGATATCGCAAATATAAATTTGTTATCCATTAAACTATTTGGGGTTTTGAAAACATGTTCATTTGTTGAATTTTATGTGAAAAAAAATCAGTGAAGTCAGCATTTAACAGTGAAGTAAGATATTAAATGCATATTTAAATCGTAGCATTGTCAAACAAAGAAAATAATAGCAATTATGTAACAAGCATTTGTTTTCCTGTTTTTTTATTATCTGTTTTTTAATCTGCTTATGTTCATTAAAAATGTTTAATATGAGATTTTTTTGAAATTCTGTTTAAGGAATAGAAAAAATAGTATAGTCAGCATAACCTATTTAAATATAATTCTTGTAATAATGATAGCTAACAGTTATTATGTACTTTTTATGGGCCATGTGTGGCACTAAACACTTCACATATATTGTCTACATTAATCATTACAACCTGGAGAATTGGTTATTACTATTTCCAATCAGGTGAAGAATCTAATCTGAAGCTTAGAGAAGTTGGGTGATTTGTGTAAGGTCCCACAGGAGGTAGCAATGCTAGGATTCATGTCAGGTTGCCTGACTCCAAAGCTTGCACTTTCTTTTTTTTGAGGAAGATTAGCCCTGAGCTAACATCTGCTGCCAATCCTCCTCTTTTTGCTGAGGATGACTTGCCCTGAGCTAATATCCGTGCCCATCTTCCTCTACTTTATATGTGGGACACCTACCACAGCGTGGCTTGACAAGTGGTGCCATGTCTGCACCCAGGATCCGAACAGGCGAACCCCAGGCCCCTGAAGCGGAATGTGTGAACTTAACTACTCTGCCACCTGACTGGCCCCCAAAGCTTGCACTCTTAATCACTGTTTATTTTCTTATTTTCGTGAGGTCATGTAAATATCAATGAAAATAAGCTTCTTTTTCATTTTCAAAGATCTTTCTTTATGCCCTTTTACTGATTGTTTTATGATATAAATAGCATAGGACTATTTTCCTCTTATTTTGGTAATAGTTGAAATACCAAGGGATTTGAAATTTAAAAGGCTTTTTATGGTAAACGGAATACACAGGAAACTTTTTTTTTTTTGAGGAAGATTAGCCCTGAGCTAACATCTGCTGCCAATCCTTCTCTTTTTTGCTGAGGAAGACTGAGCTGACATCTGTGCCCATCTTCCTCTGTTTTATGTGTGGGACTCCTACCACAGCATGGCTTGACAAGCAATGCATAGGTCCACACCAGCAAACCCCAGGCCGCTGAAGTAGAACGTGCGAAACTGCTGTACCATCGGGCCGGCCCCAGAGTAGACAGGAAACATTTTTTTGGTGGCTTTTTGTTTAAACTCATGACATAAATCCAACATCCTGTTTTCTTTTTTGCTGTCCTTATTAGAATAGATTTGTTATAGTTCTCTGAATTGGAAAATGCAGAACTAAACAACATAAATGAATGCATTTTACAAAGTTTAGAATATTTTGGTTTGACATACCCAGATGATCGTATTATTGCATATTTTTTAAGCAGGAAATGGTGTAAAAATATTCTTTGCTTATATAAACATTTATATATTTGAATCCTTGAGAGTTCCTCAATTTCTTTCTGAATTTTCTAAAGGAAAAAGACACCACATTATGAAAATATTAACATCAAGAGAGATCAACAGCAAAATTATTGCTTATCTCTCCCACGACTTTATGAAGTAATAATATTGCAGGAGGAAAAAAAGGTAAGTTGAAAAGTAGCTATTTCATCTACATTCTAGAGGTTAAGCTCATTGACTCATATCACAAGGTTAGAGTACTCTTAGATCTACTGTGACTGGTGGCTAATTGTCACTCAACGAATATGGTGGAAGCAGCAGTACTTCAAACCTCGATTGAGTGATGACTGTCTCTGCTAACACCTCTTGTGATAAAGGGCTCACTAACCCTAAGGTTTCTTGTTTCAGTAGTGGACAACTCTGTTTCTTACAATTCCCTTCTTAAACTGACCAAAATGTACCTGCCTGCTGTCTACTTATTCTCCTTTTTCCTATCCCTTTTTTAATCTTTTCAATCCCTTTTTTAATCTTTTCTAATAATGATAAATGTTGTAAATATCTTTGACTATTCTCATTATTTAACTTCAAGATAACTTATTTTCCTTTGACATTATCTAGGGATCTTCTTCAGTTTGTGAAGCTCTCTCTCTCTTTTTAAAAAATATGATACTAGAACTAAGCATAATATTCTTGGTGTAGTCTGCTTAGTACGTGGTAAGATTTTCATCTTCCTTGTTCTGGATAGTGTATATTTATTAACATAAAACCTCCAATTCCATTAAATATATTTTTTGGTTGCTACATTTCAGTTTACTCCTTTGGGACTTGTAGAAAAATAAAGCCTTGGATCTTCTTCCCTTCAGCGTATTATTATATTTAAACTTAAAAACTTGTGTATTATAGGATTACAAAATTTAAAATGGATACATTTAGAGTAAGGATAAATGATTCTCAGTTAAAAAATCAATGACTATTTCAATAAGAATGTTCTCTGCATTTGATTTCCTTAGTCTTCCCCTGAGTATTAAGCAGCAATAAAAAAATTATTTATAGAAATATTAGAAAAAGACAAAATAACAGAATAATATAATACAATTGTTTTCATAGAATAACAATTATAAATCTAAAACAGCATAAAAAGTGTTAATTTAGAATCATGAGAGATATTGGTCTGTAGTTTTCTTGTAGCATCTTTGCCTCCTTTTGGTGTTAGGGTAATGCTGGCCTCAGAATGAGTTGGGATGTATGCTCTCTGCTTCTATCCTCTGAAAGAGATTGAAGAGAATTGGTATAATTTCTTCCTTAAATATTTGGTAGAATCCACCAGTGGACCTGTCTAGGCCTGGCAGTTTCTGTTTTGGAAGGTTATTAATTATTGATTGAATTTCTTTAATAGATAGAGGCCTATTCGGACCATCTGTTTCTTCGTGTGTGAGTTTGGCAGATTGAGTGTTTCAGGGAATTGATACATTTCATCTAGGTTATCAAATGTATGAGCACAGAGATTTTCAAAGTATTCATTTATTATCATTTTAATGTCTACGTGATTGTAGTGACGTCCCCTCCTTTATTTCCGATATTAGTAACCTGTGTCCTCTTTGGTTTTTTTTAGTTTGCATGGCTAGAGATTAACAGATTTTATTGATCTTTTCAAAGAACCAGCATTTGATTCTGTTGATTTTCTCTATTTAGTTCTTATTTTCAATTTCTGTTCTAATTCTTACTATTTCTTTTCTTCTGCTTATTTTGGATTTAATTTGCTCTTCTTTGTTTTCCTAAGGTGGAAACTTAGATTCTCATCTGTACTTTCAATGATATAAATGATGTAAACTGTATCTAGTTGATTGATGGTGTTATTGAGTCCAACTATGTCTTTACTGATTTTATGCCTGCTAGTCTGTCGATTTTTGAGAGGGGGTCTTGAAATCTCCAACTGTGGTAGTGCATTCATCTGCTTTTCCATGCAGTTCTATTAGTTTTTGCCTGATATAGTTTGCTGCTCTGCTGGGCGCATATACGTTAAGAATTGTTATGCCTTTTTGGAGAATTGACCCCTTTATCCTTAAGTAATTATCTTCTTTATGCCTGATAACTTTCCTTGCTTTAAAGTCGGCTCTGTATGAAATTAATATGACTAGTTTTGCTTTCTTTTGATTAGTGTTAGCATGGTATATTTTTCTCCATCCATTTACTTTTTAAAAATTTTTTATCGAGTTCATAATAGTTTCTATCAGTGTGAGATTTCAGTTGTACATTATTTCTTGACTGTCACCACATCAGTGCTCCCCTTCACCCTCTATGCCCACCCCCCACCCCACTTCCCCTGGTTACCACTGAACTGTTTTCTTTGTCCATGTGTTTGTTCATATTCTGCATATGAGTGAAATCATCTGGCGTTTGTCTTTCTCAGTCTGGCGTATTTCAGTTAGCATAATTCCCTCCAGGTCCTTCCATGTTGTTGCAAATGGGATGGATTTGTCTTGTTGGTGGCTGAGTAGTATTCCATTGTATATATATACCACATCTTCTTTATCCAATCAGTTGATGAGCACTTGGATTGTTTCCATGTCTTGGCTATTGTGAATAGTGCTGCAAAGAACATAGGGATGTATATGTTACTTTGGATTGTTGATTTCAAGTTGTTTGGGTAGATATCCAGTAGTGGGATAGCTGGGTCGTATGGTAGTTCTATTTTTAGTTTTTTGAGGAATCTCCATACTGTTTTCCATATTGGCTGCACCAGTTTGCATTCCCACCAGCAGTGTATGAGGGTTCCCTTTTCTCTACACCCTCCCCAACATTTCTTATTTTTAGTCTCAGTGATTATAGCCATTTTAACAGGCATAAGGTGGGATCTTAGTGTAATTTTGATTTGCATTTCCCTGATGATTAGTGATGTTGAACATCTTTTCATGTGTTTATTGGCCATCTGTATATCTTCTGTGGAAAAATGTCTCTTCATATCCTCTGCCCATCTTTTGATCAGGCTGTTCTTTTTTTTATTGTTCAGTTGTGTGAGTTCCTTATATATTATGGAGATTAACCCCTTGTCAGACATATTATTTGCAAATATTATCTCCTGATTGGTGGGTTGTCTCTTTGTTTTGATCCTAGTTTCTTTTGCCTTGCAGAAGCTCTTCAGTCTGTTGAACTCCAACTTGTTTCTATTTTTCTTTTGTTTCCCTTGTCTGAGAAGAGGTGGTATTTGATAAGATCCTTTTAAGTTTGATGTCAAAGAGTGTACTACCTATATTGTCTTCCAGGAGTTTTATGGTTTCAGGACTTCAAGTCTTTGATCCATTTTGCGTTTATTTTTGTATATGGCATGCGATAGTGGTCTACTTTTGTTCTTTTGCACGTGATTTTCCCAACACCATTTATTGAAGAGACTATCTTTTCTCCATTGTATGTTCTTGGCACCTTCGTGGAAGATGAGCTGTGCATAAATGTGCAGTTTTATTTCTGGGCTTTCAGTTCTCTTCCATTGATCTGTGTGCCTGTTTTTGTACCAGTACCATGCTGTTTTGATCACTATGGCTTTGTAGTACATTTTGAAGTCAGGGATTTTGATGCCTCCAGCTTTGTTCTTTTATTCTCAGGATTGCCTTAGCAATTTGGGGTCTTTGGTTGCCCCATATGAATTTTAGGATTCTTTGTTTTATTTCCATGAAGAATGTCATTGGGATTCTGATTGGGATTGCATTGAATCTGTAGATTGCTTTGGGTAGTATGGACATTTTAAGTATGTTTATTCTTCCAATCCATGTGCATAGAATCTCTTTCCATCTCTTTATGTCATTATCAATTTCTTTCAGTAACGTCTTATAGCTTTCATTGTATAAGTCTTGCTTGATTAAATTTATTCCTAGGTACTTTATTCTTTTAGTTGTGATTTTAAATGGAATTGTATTCTTGAGTTCTCTTTCTGTAAGTTCATTGTTGGAGTATAGAAAAGCAACTGATTTTTGTAACTTGATTCTGTACCCTGCAACTTTACTGTAGTTGTTAATTATTTCTGTTATTTTTCTGATGGATTCTTTGGGGTTTTCAACATATAAGATCATGTCATTTGCAAACAGTGAGAGTTTCACTTCTTCACTCCTTATTCGGATTCCCTTTATTCCTTTCTCTTGCCTAATTGCTCTGGCAAAAATCTCTAGTACTATGTTGAATAAGAGTGGTGATAGTGGGCATCCTTGTCTTGTTCCAGTTCTCATGGGGATGGCGCTCAGTTTTTGCCCATTGAGTATGATGTTGGCTGTGGGTTTGTCATATATGGCCTTTATTATGTTGAGGTAATTTACTTCTATCCCTATTTTGTTAAGAGTTTTTATCATAAATGCCTGTTGAATCTTGTCAAATGCTTTCTCTGGGTCAATTGAGATGATCATATGGTTTTTATTCCTCAATTCATTGATGTGGTATATCACATTGATTGATTTGCAGATGTTGAACCATCCCTGTGTCCCTGGTATAAATCCCACTTGATCATGATGTATGATCTTTTTGATGTATTGCTGAATTCGGTTTGCCAAAATTTTGTTGAGGATTTTTGTATCTAGGTTTATCAGTGATATTGACCTGTAGTTTTCCTTTTTCGTGTTGTCCTTGTCAGGCTTTGGTATCAGAGTGATGTTGGCCTCATAGAATGTGTTAGGAAGTGTTCCACCTTCCATAATTTTTTGGAATAGCTTGAGCAGGATAGGTATTAAATCCTCTCTGAAAGTTTGGTAGAATTCCCCAGGGAAGCCATCTGGTCCTGGGGTTTTATTCTTTGGCATGCTTTTGATTACTGTTTCAATCTCTTTCCTTGTGATTGGTCTATTCAGATTTGTCTGTTTCTTCTTGGTTCAGCTTTGGGAGGTTGTATGAGTCTAAGAATTTATCCATTTCCTCTAGCTTATCTATTTTGTTGGCATGAAATTTTTTTATAGTATTCTCTTATAATCCATTGTATTTCTGTGGTGTCCATTGTTATTTCTCCTCTTTCATTTCTAATTTTGTTTTTCTGAGGTTTCTCTCTCTGTCTTTTTTTGTCAGTCTGGCTAGGGGTTTGACAATTTTTCTTATCTTCTCAAAGAACCAGCTGTTCGTTTCATTGATCCTTTATACTGCCTTTTTTGTTTCAATAGCATTTATTTCTGCTCTGACTTTTATTCTTTGTCTCCTTCTGCTGACTTTGGGCTTTGTTTGTTCTTTTTGTAATTCAGTTAGGTGTAATTGAGATTGCTTATTTGGGATTTTTCTTGTTCGTTAAGGTGTGCCTGTATTGCAATGAACTTCCCTCTTAATATGGCTTTTGATGCATGCCATTTGAGTTGGTATGATATGTTACCATTTTCATTTGTTTCCAAATATTTTTTGATTTCTCCTTTAATTTCTTCAATGATCCATTGCTTGTTCAATAGCATGTTGTTTAGTCTCCACATCTTTGTCCCTTTCTCAGCTTTTTTCTTGTAATTAATTTGTAGCTTTATAGCATTGTGATCAGGAAAGATGCTTGTTATTATTTCAATTTTCTTAAGTTTATTGAGGCTTGCCTTGTTTCCAAACATATGGTCTATCCTTGAGAATGTCTGTGTGCATTGAGAAGAATGTGTATTCCGCTGTTTTGGGATGGAGTGTTCTATGTATGTCTATTAAGTCCATCTGGGTTAGCTTTTCATTTAGTTGCACTGTTTCCATGTTGATTTTCTGTCTGGATGGTCTATCCATTAATGTGACTGAGGTGTTGAGGTCCCCTACTATTATTGTGTTATTTTTAATATCTTCTTTTATGTTTGTTAATAGTTGCTTTGTGAACTTTGGTGCTCTTGTGTTGGGTACATAGATATTCATAAGTGTTATATCTTCCTGATGGAGTGTTCTTTTGGTCATTATATACTGCCCCTCTTTGTCTCTCTTTACCTGCCTTATCTTGAAGTCTACTTTGTCTTATATAAGTATTGGGACACCTGCTTTCTTTTATTTGCCATTAGCTTGCAGTATCATCTTCCACCACTTCACTCTGAAGCTATGTTTGCCTTTGGAGCTGAGATGTGTTTCCTGGAGGCAGCATGTTGTTGGGTCTTGTTCTTTAATCCATCTTGCTACTCTGTGTCTTTTCATTGGAGAATTTAATCCATTTACATTTAGGGCGATTATTGATGTATGAGGGCTTAATGCTATCATTTTATCACTCATTTTCTGGTTCTCCTTCATTTCCTTTATTTCTCATCCTGTGTGTTTTGGTCTACCCCTTGAATTCTGTAGTTTTTTATGATGTGTTTCTTTGTCTTCTCCTTATTTATTATTTGTGTCTCTGTTCTGCTTTTTTGTTTAGTGGTTACAATGAGGTTTATATTCAGAATCTCGTGTATAAGATAGTCCATTTTTGATGGACTCTTATTTCCTTAGTCTAAACCGATTCAGTCTCTTTACTCCTCCTCCCCTAAGTTGTTTTTCTCACATTTTATTCCATCTTGTGTTGTGAGTGTGTGGTTAAACTGACAAGATTATCTTTGTTTTTGGTATTTTCCTTCCCTATTATCTTTAATGCTGTACTTGCATATTTGCTATCCTGTTGCGATTCTGTCTACCTATTTATCTCCTTACTCTGTGCTTTGTAACCCCTTTCTCCCTATTTTTTTTTCCAGGTATGAGGACCTTCTTGAGGATTTCTTCTAGGGGGGTCTTGTGGCTATGAACTCCTGTAGCTTTTGTTTGTCTGTGAAAGCTTTTATTTCTCTATTATATCTGAAGGATATTTTTGCTGGATAGAGTATTTTTGGCTGGAAATTTTTGTCTTTCAAAGATTTGAATATGTTATTCCATTCTCTCCTAGCTTGTAAGGTTTCTGCAGAGAAATCTGCTGAAAGCCTAATAGGGATTCCTTTGTAGGTTATTTTCTTCTGTCTTGCTGCCCTGAGTATTCTTTCTTTGTCATTCATTTTTTCCAGTTTCACTACTAGACGTCTTGCAGTAGGTCTTTTTACATTGACGTATCTAGGAGATCTGGAAGCCTCTTCCACACAGATTTCCCTCTCTTTCCCTAGGTTTGGGAAGTTCTCTGCTATCATTTCTTTGAACACACTTTCTGCTCCATTTTCCTTCTCTTCTCCTTCTTGAATACCTATCATTCTTATGTTGCTTTTTGTAATTGGGTCGGATATTTCTCAGAGACTTTCTTCATTTCTTTTTATTCTTAGTTCTCTCTCCTCCTCTGTCTGGAGCATTTCAACATGTCTATCTTCTATTATGCTGATACACTGCTTTATGATGTCCACTTGAGCATTCAGGGAATCATTGTTTTGGTTTCAACTCTTCCATTGTGTCTTTCAATATTTCTGGCTGATTCTTCTTTATAGTTTCAATCTCTTTTGTGAAATAGCTCCTGAACTTGTTGAATTGTTTCTCTACATTCTCTTTTACCTCGTTGAGTTATTTGATGATAGCTATTTTGAATTCATTGTCATTTATATTACATATTTCTGTGTCCTCAGGACTGAATTCTGGATACTTGTCATTTTCTCTCTGGTCTGGAGATTTGATACAGTGTTTGATATTGCTAGAGGAGGTGGTTTGGTTCTTACACATCCTGATATTATTTGGTTGCACTTACCGACTGTTACCACTGGGTGGAGGTCAAGAGCTTCATATTCTGAGCCCTCCGCCTTCAGCCAAAATCCCAGGCTGTGGTCTGTGGGGTGCATGCGGGGAGGGGTGCTTTTTCCTTTGTTCACTCTGGGCTTTCTTGCTTTTCTCTCACGATCCCCTCTCCTGGGGTGTTGGCTTGATGATGTCACCCCCCATGAAATCTCTCGTCCAGATTGAGTTTTTCCCTCTAGGCTGCATGGGCCCTTAGGGGTCCTTGATGTTCCTGTGAATGAATGTCCCTTCCCCTGTTCCTTCCCTCTTGGAGCCTCCTGTGGTCATGGATCACAGTCTTTAGGGGAGTGAGTGAAGTTCTCTCTTACCCCATTCCAGCTCCTCCAAGGGGGGCTCCAGCCTCTCTGCCCTCCCTTGTATGGCTGTATGTCTCTCCGATGTTTTTTGTGTTGTGTTAGGATGTCCTGTGTTGGAGCATGGATGACCTTTTTCATTGTATGTTGCAGGGGAGAGAATCCCTATGCAAGTTCACTTCGCCATCATGCTGATGTCACTCCCCCATTTACTTTTAATCTATATGTATCTTTATATTTAAAGTGAGATTCTTGTAGACAGCACGACTACTATATACAAGTCTTATCTAGCGGGGCTTGTTTTTTGATCCACTCTGGTAATCTCTGTCTTTTAAGTGGTACATTTATGTCAATGATATTTAGTAATTATTGATATAGTTGGATGAATGTCTACCACTTTTGTTACTGCTTTGTATTTGATGCCCTTGTTCTTTGTTCCTGTTTTTTCCTTTTTCTATCTTTTGTGGCTTTAATTAAAACATTTAATAAGATTAAATTTTCTCTCCTTTCTTGGCTTGTAGCTATACTTCTTTCTTTACTTTTTAAGTGTTTGTGCTAGTTTTCAATATTCTTTTACAACTAATCCTTGTCCACTTTCAGATAATACTATACCACCTTGCAGGTAGTGTGATACCTTGTAATAACAAAATAATCCTAATTCCACCCTCTGTTGTCTGCATCATTCCTGTCATTCATTTCACTTATATATAAGCATACATCAACATATAAATATATGATATGTACATAAGCATACATAATTGAATATATTGTTGCTATTATTATTTTGAGCAAACTGTTATATGTTAGATCAATTAAGAATAACACAAATAAAAATTTTTATTTTACCTTTGCTTATTCCTGCCTTGATGCAGATCTGAATTTCTGAGCTATATTATTTTCCTTCTCTCTGAGGAACTTCTTTTAACATTTTGTCCAAGGTAGATCTACTGGCAACAAATTCCCTCAATTTTTGTCTGTCTGAGAAAGTCTTTATTCCTCTTTCACTTTTAAAGTATAATTTTACAGAGTATGGAATTCTAGGTTTTTTTTTTTTTTTCATCTCAACACTTTAAGTGTTTCACTCCGCTCCTTTCTTGCTTGCAGAGTTTCTTTGGAGAATTCTGATGTAATTCTTTGTTCCTCTTTAGGTAAAGTGTTTTTTCCCTCTGTCTTCTTTCAGGATTTTTTTCTTTATCTTT
The DNA here is from genome assembly GCF_041296265.1 of Equus caballus. NCBI lineage: Eukaryota > Metazoa > Chordata > Mammalia > Perissodactyla > Equidae > Equus > Equus caballus. The sequence continues at coordinate 46,992,700 of NC_091686.1, forward strand.
TATTTTCTGTAGTTTGAAGAGGGTATGGCTAAGTGTAGATTTTTGGGCATTTTCCTTATTTTTTGGCACTGGCCATCCTGGATCTGTGGTTTGGTGTCTGACATAAATTTTGGGGAAATTCTCAGTCATTATTGTTTCAAATATTTCTTCTGTTCCTTTCCCTCTTTCTTCTTCTGGTATTTCCATTATGCATATGTTATATCTTTTGTAGTTGTCCCACAGTCTTTGGATATTCTGTTTGCTTTTTTCAGTCTTTTTCCTGTTTGTTTTTCAGTTTTGGAGGTTTAAGTTTTGGAGATAGCTTCCAACTCAGAGATTCTTTCCTCAGCCATGTCCAGTCTACTAATAAACCTACAAAGGCATTCTTCATTTCTTTTATGTTTTTGATCTCAAGTGTTTCTTTTTGGTTCTTTCTTAGGATTTTCGTCTTCTGCTTACATTGCTCATCCTTTCTTCTTTATCCATTAGAGCCCTTAGCATATTGATCTTACTTGTTTTCAGTTCCAGATCTCATGAATTTACCACCTCTCCCATCCTTGGTTCCAATGCTTGCTCTGTCTCTTCTAACTTTTTGCCTTTTAGTATTCATCATAATTTTTTTTTTGATAACTGTATGTCTTAGTCTTCTTGGGTTGCTAAAGCATAATACCACAGACTGGGTGGCTTATAAACAAGAGAAATTTATTCCTTATAGTTCTGGGACTCTGGAAAGTTCAAGATCGCAGTGCCAGCAGATTCAGTGTCTGTTGAGGGCCCACCTCCTGGTTCATACATGGTCATCTTTTTGCTGTGTCTTTACAGAGTGCAATGGGCAAGGGAACTTTCTTGGGTGTTTTTTTTTTTCATAAGGCCACTAATCCCATTCATGAGAGCTCTGCCCTCATGAGTTAATCACCTCCCAAATGTGCCACCTCCAAATACCATTACAATGGGAATTAGTTTAAACATGAATTTTGGGGGCCACAAACATTCAATCTATAGCACTTGATGTGGTGTATCAGGTAAACGAACTGCTGTAAATGTGCCTTTAGTGATGTGGCAGTAAGGTATGGGGAGGGGAAGCAGTCTATAGTCCAGTCCTTTAGTGAGCCTATGCCTCTGGACTGTGAACTTCACAAGTGTTTCTCAGTTTTTTCTCCCCCCTTAGGTGGGATAGGTTGGCTACTGTGGGCTTGAGTTGGATATTTCTCTTATTCTATGTGGAAGGCTAGAGGTGACTGGAGTTGGGTATTTCCCTTCCCAGGACTGTTAGGTGCTGATAATATTCCTCCAGGTTAGGCTCTAGTTACTTAGATTCTCTTGAAAGCAGGCCTTGTTAAGAAAAACAGAGTGCTCTGGCATATTTCAAAATGGTCCCTTTCCTTTTCCCCTTCCAGAATCATGAGGCGATTTTTCTTCAGTATTTACTGTGAGAACCTAGTTGAGCTCCTGGATGTAAATCAGTATTGTGGGGCCCTCCCCTGTGACTGGGCCCCTGGAGTTTTTAACTCTCAGACTTGTTTGCCCTGAGCCTCCAGCAATTCTTCAATTACAGTTCAGATTTTTCTACCCCAGCACTGGTTTGCACAGTGGTTTCTACTTGTGAGTCTCTGTTTTGACAAGCTGTAACTCCCTGTATTTGCCTGTCTGTCTCTCCAATTTTGGGGATGGAAGTTTGCCCTGTGTCCTCTGCTCTCTTGCGGATCTAAGAAGAGTTAGATTTTTCATTCTGTTCAGATTTTTACTTGTTAGGGAGGAGTGGCAACATCCAAGTTCCCTACATGTAGAAGTGGAAACTGGAAGTCAGGAAATGAATTTTTTAAACATAAAATATTTTCTGAAAGTAATATTAGCAAGATGGGGAACTAAGAATCCCAACACTTATCCCCTCATAAAAAACAATAACAACCAAGAAAGAACTACATACTGATGAAAATAGGTCTGGGAGAGCTCTGAAGTACAGCAAGGAAGCTACGGGAACCCTGAGGAGCTCAAAACTGAACAAGACCACATGGAAAAGTGTGGGAGGCATTTTACCTGCATCATGCCATCCCTCAGTCCATTATAGTTTAATGCCAAGATGGATCCCACCTGTGTGATCTTCCCCAACTTGGGAAAGGGGAGTGAGAGGACCCTGGCAGCCCTTGTCACCACCATGGACATCTGAAACTTTCACTACTGAGGATTCCTGAAGTCTTGTAAGCTTAACTCAGCTGATGGAGCTGCGTGGAGTCCATGCCGCTTGCCTGCCCTTGAGAAGAAGCCACCACAGCTGCTGGACTCCAGGGCTGGAGTTGCCACCCACCACTTGCAACCATGCACACACCCAGGACCCTATCTCTGTGGTGGCTACGTATGTGCCCACATCTTAGATACCAACATGAACACTGCAGTGAGTATGCTTCTGCACTGGACCCAACTCCAAGAGGGATCCCTTTGGCTATGACTTCCTCCTATGGGGAAAAGGAGAACAGGAGGACTGCAGCAGATTTTGACACTAAGGACCCCAATAGCCCTTGGTGCCACTGTGGACACCTCTATCCTTAGCTGCTAAACAACTCTGCAATCTTTGATGACATTGACATTAGGTATTAGAGATTCATGGAGTGTATACTTTTGCACCCTTCTTAAAGCAAGAGCTTCCTCTGTGGTCCCCTGTCCCCCTAGAGCTGGAGCCACTGCATCCCACTCATCTGGTACCCTCACAACCACTCGTAGTTCTTTTCCCACTGAAGCCAGTCCATGAAGTCTGGAAGAGGTGACTGCTCCCTAAAATGTGAAAACATCAATGCAAGGCTATAAGAAACACAAAAAAATCAAGGGAAGATGACACTGCCAAAGGAACACAGTAATTTTCCAGTAACTGGCCTCAAAGAAATGAGGATCTATTAATTGCCTGTCAATGAATTTGAAATTATTGTTTCAAGGAAGCTCAGTGAGCTACAAGAGAACAAAGGTAGACAACTCAATGAAATCAGGATAACAGTACAGGAATAAAATGAGAAAGTTAACAGAGATGAAAATCTTGAAAAAGAACTAAACAGAAGTTCTGAAGCTGAAGAGTACAATAAATGAAATGAAAGATGCCATAGAGAGTTTCTAGAGTAGATTCAATCAAGTAGAAGACAGAATCTGTGAACTCAAAGAGAGGTCTTGTGAAATTATCCAGTCAGAGAAGAAAAAGATAAATGAATGAAAAAGAGTGAAGAAAGTCTGCTGGATTTATTGGACATGATTAGAGAACCCAATATATGCATTTTGGGAGTCTCAGAAGGCAAAGAGAGAGAGAAAGGGGCAGAAAGAAATGATGGCTTAAAACTTCCCAAATCTTTGGAGGGAAATGGACATACATATTTATGAAGCTCAAAGATCCAGAAACAAGATCAACCCAAAGAAGATTACACTGAGACAGATTATCATAAAATTTTAAAAAGTCAACAACAGAGAATTTTGAATGCAGCAAGAGAAAAGTGATTTATCACATGTAAGGACCCCCTCCTCCTGCAGTCCCCCCATAAAAATATAAGTGGATTTCTCAGCAGGAAACTTGAGGCCAGTAGAAGATATTTTCAAAGTACTGAAAGAAAAAAATTCTTATAGTATAAGAGTACTATACCTGGAAATATTATTATTTAAAAATGAAGGAGAGATAATATCTTTCCCAGACAAACAATAAGTGAGGGAATTTGTCACTACTAGGCCCGCCTTACAAGATATGCTTAAGTGATTTCTTCAAACTGAAATGAAAACATGCTAAATAGCAATGTGAAAATATAGGAAAACATAAATCTTATAAGTAAAGGTAAATATATAGACATATACACATTAACATAACACAGTAAAGATGGTGTGTAAATTACTTTAAAAGTCAATAGGTAAACATATTTTTTAATGGCATATAATGTAAAAAGAAGCAAACTGTGTCTACAAGAATACAGTGTGTGTGTATGTCGGGGTAGTAAATGTTACTGTTTTTGCATGTGATTGAAGTTAAGTTGTTATCAAGTTGAAGTAGAAGGTTCTAACTACAAGATATTTTATAGAACCTTTGAGTGAACCATGAAAAAACCTATAATACACAAAAGATAAAAAGAAAAAACCCAAAGCAAATCACTACAAAAATCATCAAATTACAAAGGAAGACAGTGAGAGAGAAAGAGAGGGACAAAACAACCACAAGATAAAAAGAAGACAATTTTAAAAAGTGGCAGTGGTAAGTCCTCACTTATCAATAACTACCTTAAATGTAAATGCATTAAACTCACCAATAAAAAGGCCTAGAGTGGCTGAATGGATAAAAAAAGATGAGATCCAACGATATGTTGCTTATAAGAGACTCACTTTAAAATTAAAGACACACATAGGTCCAAAGTGAAGACATGAAAAAAGATATTTCATGCAAATGGTGACTAAAAGAAAGCAAGGGTGGCTATACTTATAGCAGACAAAATAGGATTTAAGTTTAAAACTGTGTCTAGGGACAAGGAAGGTCAATGGATGATGATAAAGGGGTCAATTCAACAGAAAGATATAACAATTATATATGCACTCAATATGAGAACACGTAAATATATAAAACAAATATTGACTGACCTTAAGGCAGAATTGACAGCAATACAAAATAGTGGGGGACTATAATGACTCACTTTCAATAATGGATAGGACATCCAGACAGAAAATCAATACAGGAACAACTGACTTGAACAACATTATAGAGCAAATGAATCTAACTGACCTGTGCAGAAATTTCTACCCAACAGCAGAAGAACACACATTCTACTCAAGTGCACACTGAATATTTTCCAAGATAGACTGCTTGTTAGGTCAAAAGACAAGACTTAACAAATTTAAGAATATCAAAATCATTCCAAATATCTTTTGTGACACAATGGAATAAAAATAGAATCAATGACAGCAAGAAAATGGGAAAATTCACAAATATGTGGAAACTAAACAACACTTTCTTAAAAATTCGTCAAAGAGGGAATCAAAAGGAAGATAAAAGATATCTCAAAACAAATGGAAATGAAAACACAACATACCAAAACTTATGGGTTGCAGCAAAAGCAGTTTTAAGAAGGATGTGTATAGTGAATAATGCCTACATTAAAACAGAAGAAATATCTCAAATAAATAACCCAGCTTTACACCATGAGGAACTAGAAAAACAAGAACAAACTAAGCCAAGAGTTAGCCAAAGGGAGGAAATAATCAAGATTAGAGCAGAAATACATGAAATAGAGAACAACCAAAAATAAAAAAGAAAAAACTGAATAAAACAGGAAAGATAAATGAAAAGAAACAAAAAGATTTTATTCTTGTCTGAATAAAACAGATAAGAAACAAAAAGAAAGGTAAACAAAATTGACAAACCATTATACACACTGAGAACAAGCGAAAGAATACTCAAATAAATAAAATCAAATGAAAGAGTAGACATTACATTGGATGCCTCAGAAATAAAAAAGATTATAAGGGACTATTATGAACAACTATGTGCCAACAAACTGGAGAGCCTACAAGAAATGAATAAATTTCTAGAAACGTGCAACCTACCAAAACTGAATCAGAAATAAATAGGAAGCCTGAGCAGACCAATAGCAAAGAGATTGAATCAATAATAAAAAATATCCTGACAAAGAAAAGCCTGGACCTAATGTCTTCATGGATGAATTCTATCAAATATTCAAAGAAGAATTAATATCAATCCTTCTTAAATTCTTCTAGAAAATAGAAGAGGGAACACTTTCAAACTCATTATATGAGGCCAGCATCACCTGATGCTATAACCAGGCAAAGACACTCCAAGAAAGGAAAACTACAGGCCAGTATCCCTGATGAATATTGATGCAAACTCCTTAATAAAATATTAGCAAACTGAATTAACAGCACATTAAAAGAATCATATACCATGGCCAATTGGGATTTATCCCAGGGATGCAAGGATGGTTCAACATACACAAATCAGTCAACATGATACAACACATTAACAAAATGAAAGAAAAAACTCCACGTGATCATCTCAGTAGATGCAGAAAAAGCATTTGACAAAGTTCAATGCCTGTTCATGGTTAAAACTCTAAACAAAATAGGTATGGAAGTATCTTACATCAACAGTAAAAAGGAAATGAAAATGATAACTATCTGAAGCGATGGATATATTAGTTACTTGATTGTGGTGATTATTTCACAATATTTATGTATATCAAATGATCAAATTGTCCAACTTAAATATATACCACTACCATTTTGCTTTCCTCTTGTATTTTTTCATTTACAATTATTATAAATTATATACCAAAATATTACCTCAGTATTATCCTATCGCTTATCCTGTTATTTGGTACATGTGGAAAAACTCTAAAAGATAATGGGTGATTATAGTACACGTCTTGGTGTGTTGGGGGAGTGGGTGTTGGAAGATGTGAACACTGTTAAGAGCTGAAGATTTGATTTCTTCTTCTTGTGTCCTTTACTAGTGAAATCTATTGCACAGTTTAGATTTGGCCACATTTAAGGGTAGTTTAATTCTAATTACATAAACATACTTTAAAATACAAGTTTTAAACAAAATATTGTGTTTACCCAGGGGCTTGTCTCTTGTAACTATCTGCAGTTTGCCTCTTTTTCCTTCAAAAATCAACTCTGTGAAAACAATTTTGATAAAACAAGAATATTGAGGTATCGAAGAACATTTTTAATTAAAGTAGATAATGTGAATTAAAGTAGAATTTTCTTCATATTTGATATAATATAAAACTAATAAATGTTTTGTTCAAAATGAAGACTTTTTCCCACAACTTTTTCCGTGACAGCATCCTGAAACTAGAGAAATAAAATTTAAAGAATAACTTTTTATTTATTTATCTTATAAATAGTAAAAGTAATGAGGAGTTAAATTGAACTAGTTGAAAAAAAAGGATCATAATTATACACACATTTCTCAATGCTTTTTTGTAATAGCAAAAATTTGTTTCTTAGATGTAGAAATTTTTATTTCAAATTTTGAGGTAATGAGGGAAGATAGACTCTTTTCCATTTCCTAAACTCCAAATTCTCTTCTTACATAATGATGAATGGTAATCTCTAATGATCATTAGGCTGCATTTGGCTCATAGGCTATAGTTTGCTGACCCCTGAAAGAGAAATATTAAGATTAAGTATAGGAGATTGATTCAGTAATTTTATTTGGATGGCGTGTATCATTTTGGTGACATATGCAAAACATACCTCTCCAGAGGGTGATAGAGGTAGGTGTTCAACACTTGAGAAGAATGAATGTACACTGTGGGGACTGTGACAAGGAGTTAAATTGAGACAAATAAAATAGCTGCAGGTCAACAGAAAAAGGTCCCATTTGATAGTGTTCAGCAAAAGCTTGTTATTTTCAATCTGGGGGCAAGAGCAGGAACCTGGATTGTGTGGCTACACATTGTTAGGGATTGAAGCTATAGATATGGTGAAATGGTGAGGGTTTGAGAAAATCAGGATTTTCAAGGCCTGAATGGCTACCCATGGAATCAATGTCAGGGGATAAAAGAAATCAGAAGGGGCTTGATGGGATGTAAGAATATGGAAGAATTGAGAACTGGAAGATAAAAATGAGGGTCAACAGAGGTATGTAGGAGAGAGGAAATAAAAGAGGTGAAAGGATGGTTGGTTATGGTCACTGAGGGTAAGCTTTAGGTTTCAATTTCGTGGGGAAGAAATTTTGTGGTTTCTTTTTTTTTTTTTTTTTTTGAGGAAGGTTAGCCCTGAGCTAACTGCTGCCAACCATCCTCTTTTTGCTGGGGAAGACTGGCTCTGAGCTAACATCCATGCCCATCTTCCTCTACTTTATATGTGGGACGCCTACCACAGCATGGCTTTACCAAGCGGTGCCATGTCTGCACTCGGGATCCGAACCGGCAAACCCTGGGCCACCGAAGTGGAACGTGCCACCGGCCCGGCCCCAGAAATGTTGTTTTTAATTACTCACTGGTCCTGGAGGAGGTACAGGGCGCACCTCAGGGAGCATGTGGGGAGGTCAAGGCAGGGTGCAGGCGGAGAACACGGCAGGACCTCTGGGGCCCATGCCTTTATTAGGGTCCATGTGCAGAGTGCTTTGGGGTTCCTGGCCTAAGGTCAGATTGGTGAATTCAAACTGAAAAGAGTGGAGTTTTAGTTAGCTTCAGGGGGGTCTTCCCTTAGGGCTGCACAAGTGGAAGGCCCTGGGAGGCAGGGGAGAGTGCGCATCCCAAGGGCAGTGGGAGGAGTCATGCCAGCAACTTCCCTTCACTTATGATTCTATGGACTGTTATCTAGGGTGCGCCCTCGAGGGAGGGGCTGGTGTCAGTGCAGGGCCCCTGCAGGCCGCTTGGCCACACAGAATGGATGTGGAGGCTGCGGGGTAGAGTAGTTTAGCTAAACTCTCAAAATGTGCTTATAGGTAGCTGAGGTGGAGATATATTTAGTGACCAGGTGATAAAAAGATTGTAAAATTTTCTCAGTTCTGTCTGCTTAGGAAGCTCTCAGAGTCCTTGCTGCTCTCCTGCTCTTGCATCATGCTGGGCTTGGGTGCAGCTTGGAGAAACCTATAGTTTGCCACTTTCCTAGCTGCCACCTAGGAAATGAGGCATAGGTTTTCCTTCAGAGTCACAGACTTGTGTGGGATATATCACTCCCGCCCACCCCTCAATTTAGCACTTAGCCTTAGGAAGGGGTAGTGTAAACTCAGGGCCCATTCTCAAACGCGTATCTAAGATCTTTTGCTTTTCTTCCCACTCTCTTATGCATGAGATCTTTCTTTAGACAAGGGGAGAAAATGCATGGGAAATGGCCTTTCTGATGGTATTTTCTTCTTTTGTCTTAATGCTTGATCCTTGACTCTAGATAATGTCAGGGAATTGCCTGGATATCGTTCTGTATATCCTTTATAGCCTCAGCTGCCCAAATGCAGATGAATAGAAATGAGAATATGGGGAGGGGTTTTAGTAGCGGAGTGCTGCAGAGTTTTCAATAGCTGTCATGAACAAAGAAAGTAACTAGTAAACAGACTGGAGAAATATCTTAATCTTGGGGCCCTGGGTTGGGAAAAAGAGCAAGAAGTGACCAACTTTAAAAATGTGCCAGGAAAACAACACTTTGGAGTACCTCACCCACACATTAAGAGCAGTTGAAAGAAGTAGGACTTGGGGAAGTTGGTAAAGGACTTGGGGAACATTGGTTAATGTGGAATAGGCTGAATAGCTTCTCTCCATTTCTTGGCTTTTTTTTTTTTTTTTTGAGGAAGATTAGCCCTGAGCTAACATCTGCTGCCAATCCTCAACTTTTTTCTGAGGAAGACTGGCCCTGAGCTAACATCCATGTCCATCTTCCTCTACTTTATATGTGGGACACCTACCACAGCATGGCTTGCCAAGTGGTGCCATGTCCGTACCCGGGATCTGAACCGGCAAACCCTGGGCCATTGAAGTGGAATGTGTGAACTTAACCACTATGCCACCGGGCCAGCCCATCTTGGCTTTTTAAATTCAGTTGATGCACTGGCTCCTACAGTAGATGGTACACAAAAGTTAGTTATAGGTAGTGATTCCTTCAAACCATCTTGGAATGCTCTTTACTTATATGGAGCCCATTGCTCTTTCTCTTGTTTCCCTGGATGTCCCTCAGATTTCTGGCTTGTATTGATGCTTTGAAACTCCTCTTTTTGGCTTATTAGACTTTGGCTTCCCTCTATGGTTGTCTTGTTTTCACATCTTTACAAAGCTTTTTCTCTGAACCCTCTTGGTTTGGCTAATCTAGAGCGTTCCTTTCCCTTTACCTCCCTATAAGGGGGAAATTACCACTCGTGCTAGAAGAGGGAATGTAGTCTTTTCAGATTTGTTTCTCAGTGTTCATCTTTTTTTCATGTCATTTAAAGTTTGCCTCCAAGTGTACTTCTTTTTAAATTTAGAAGTTTACTTTGTTCTTTAAAAAAAGCTTTATTGAGATATAATTCATATATATCCATTTAAAGTATATAATTGAATGGTTTAGGGTATTCCCAGTGTTGTGCATCCATGACCACAATCAATTTTAGAATATTTAACTCGCCCAATTTAGCCGTTGTTCCCTTTTCTCCCCAGTCTTCTCAGCTCTAGGCAACCACTAATCTACTTTGTGTTTCTGTAGATTTGCCTATCTGGATATTTCTTATAAATGGAATCATAACAATACTTGTCCTTGGCATAATGTTTTCCAAGTTGTGGCAGGTATCAATATTTCATGTCTTTTTAAGGCTGAATAATATTCCATTGTATGGATATACCACATTTTGTTTATCCATTTATCAGCTGATGGACATCTGGTTTGTTTACACTTTTTGGCTAAGAATAAAAATAATAACTATACCAATATGCTAAACAAAAGCATAATAATACTGGGCATAAGAATAATTCTGCTATGAACATTTATGTACACGTCTGTATGGATGTATGTTTCATTTCTCTTGGGTGTATACCTGGGAGTGGAATTTCTGGATAATATCATAACCCTATATTTAACTTTGTGTGGAACTGTTTTACAAAGCAGCTGCACTGTTTTATTATGATCACCAAAGTACAAAAATGCCAATTTCTCCACATCTTTGCAACAATTGCTATTATTTGTCTTTTTGATTAAAGCCATCCTAGTGGGTGTGAAGTGGTATATCATTGTGGGTTTGATTTGCATTTCCCCAAAGGCTAATGGTGTTGACTATCTTTTCATGCACTTATTGGCCATTTTTATATTTTCTTTAGAGAGATGTCTAGTCAGAACCTTTGACCATTTAAAAATTGAATTATTTGTCTTTATATTATTGATTTGTAAGAGTTCTGTAAGTTTGATTTGCTTTTGTCTGAACTTATGATTAATTTGAGTAGCATTATTTCTTGTGTATGGAATCTTTTAAAAAAATATGTTTATCTTATCTCCCAATTAAACCATTCTTCTTACAGGACAAGATTTTTTTATTCTGCTTGTTTTTGGGTATACCTATAGTTAGTGGAGTGAGATGCATAATGTTTCATAACGCTTTTTTGAATGAATTGATTACGGATCTGAAAAACCAGCAGTTTTATGTTAAAATTTGAATTTAGAGAAAGAATTCTTAGGTTTTCTCTTTCCTCCCATTTATCCTATTGCCTTAGAAGAATAAGTTTTAAAGCAGTAAAGTAATTAAACAAGTAAGTGCTCTAGTGTCTTTGGATTTAAGCATTTTCTGATGGGACAACAAAATATAATATGTAATAATATGAATATAATATTTTAATGAGTGATTGTTCTTTCATTTATCATATCCTTGAGATCCATTTAATTCTGTTGTATATACAATGTTGTTTCAATACATCTTTTGAATATGTTATGGCATTCTGCTCTGCTGAGAACTTCTGTTAAAAAACACAGATATTAACTTTTTTATTCAACTTGAATATTTTCCACAGGAATATGTTTTGCCTTCAGCAATGAAAATTCTTTTTAGTATCTTCCTTAACAATAATGACATCTTTAATATACAAAAACATTTAACAGTTGTACCTATGGAAGTTCTTTGATTGGGTAATATGTAATTTATGAAGTTGCTGTATTAGCTGTCAGTTAAAAAATTGAGTAAAATTTCACTAGGTGGCACCAATACTTTGGATCTTTATTGACATAAAACCTTATTTATTCATTCATTTCCCACATTCATTAAAACAAATGTTTAAAAATTATATGGCAAGATTTGAAAATTTGCCTTGTAGTTCGCCTGAGCAAACTTAAGTTGTAAGTTTTAGTTTTTTGGAAGTTCTGCCAAATGGAAATAACTTGTAACTACGGATTTTAAAATGTAAATTCTGGTTGCAAACTAAATTATAGAGCTATCATTTCTCTAATTTATCAAAATTATTAGAGTTTTAAATGTCATATTTTAAAGGTGTAATTTATAAACTATATTTTTCTCTGGATTAGTAGAAGATTACCTGAAAGTAATTTACTAATCTTAAGTAGATCTCAAGTAGAAAGGTATAGTTTCAAATAAGTAAAAATATGCTTAAAAGATTAATAATAAGGACATGAGGCAGAAATACTAGGTAGCCTTATGTGATTAATTTTTGAAGCTTGAATTTGAGGATAAACAAAGATTTAAGAAGACTTGCACACAATTCAATGTGTTTTCCTCCCCCAAACATAAATTAGTTATTTGTGTTATGTTTACTGTATCCAAAAGTCTGAGTGCTCACTTTTTTTATTTTCTAAGAAAACTGTTCCAATGTTTATTTTTTATTTAATTAACTTCTTATCAAGGTAACAATCGTTTATAACATTATATAAATTTCTGGTGTTCATTATTATATTTCGATATCTGTGTAGACTTCTTCATATTCACCACCCACAGTCTAAAGCCGTCCATCACTGTACACATGGGCCCTTTTAATCCTCTCACCATCCCCCCACCCCCTTGCCCCATGTTAACCACCAGTCTATTCTCTGTGTCTACGTGTTTGTTTGTTGTTGTTTCTACCTTCCACAAGTGAGTGAAATCATACAATATTTGGCTTTGTCTGTATGACTTGCTTCACTTAGCATAATGCCCTCAAAGTCCATCCATGTTGTTACAAATGGCAAGATTTCATCTTTTTTTATGGCTGAGTAGTATTCCATTGTGTATACATATATACCACATCTTCTTTGTCCATTCCTCCCTTGATGGGCCCTTACGTTGTTTCCAAGTCTTGGCTGTTGCGAATAATGCTGCAATGAACATATGAGTGCATATATCTTTTTGAATTAGTGTTTTCATGTTCTTTGGATAAATACTCAGAAGTGGAATAGCTGGGTCATATGGTAGATCTCTTCTTAGTTTTTTTGAGGAATCTCCACACTGTTTTCCATAGTGGCTGTAACAGCTTACATTATCACCAGCAGTGTATGAGGGTTCCCTTTTCTCCACATCCTCTCCAACACTTGTTATTTCTTGCCTTTTTAATAATGGACATTCTGATGGGCATGAGGTGATAGCTCATTGTAGTTTTATTTGCATTTCTATAATAATTAGTCATGTTGAACATCTTTTCATGTGCCTATTGGCTATCTAATGTCTTCTTTGGAAAAATGTCTGTTCAGATCCTCGGCCCACTTTTTAATCAAGTTGTTTGTTTTTTTTGGTTGAATTTTATGAGTTCTTTATACATTTGGAAGTTAACCCCTTGTTGGATATATGATTAACAAATATTTTCTTCCAGTTGGTGGGTTGTCTTTTTGTTTCACTCATGGTTTCTTTTGCTGTGCAGAAGCTTTTTAGTTTGATGTAGTCTCATTTATTTTTTCTTTTGTTTCCTTTGCCTGAGGAGTCATGGTACTCAAAAAGATACTCCTAGGGCCAGCCACGGTGGGCTAGGGGTTAAGTTTGGTGTACTCCGCTTCAGCGGTCTGGGTTTGATTCCCACGTGCAGACCTACACCGCTCGTCTGTCAGTGGTCATGCTGTGGCAGTGGCTCACATACAAAAAGAAGATTGGCAACAGATGTTAGTTTAGGACGAATCTTCCTCAGCCAAAAGAAAAGATACTCCTAAGACTAATGTCAAAGAGCATACTGCCTATATCTTCTTCTAGGAGTTTTATGGTTTCAGGTCTTACATTGAAGTCTTTAATCCATTTTGGGTTAATTTTATGTATGGTGTAAGGTAATTGTCTTCTTCCATTTTTTTGCGTGTGGCTGTCCAGTTTCCCCAGCACCATTTATTAAAGAGACTTTCCTTTCTCCATTGTATGTTCTTGGCTCCTGTGTCAAAAATTCGCTGTCCATGAATGTTTGGGTTTATTTCTGGGCTCTCAATTCTATTCCATTGGCCTGTGTATCTTTTTTGTACCAGTACCATGCTGCTTCGATTCCCACAGCTTTGTAGTATACTTTGAAATCAGGGAGTGTGATGCCTCCAGCTTGTTCTTTTGTCTCAGGCTTGCTTTGGCTGTTAGGGGTCTTTCATTGTTCCATATAAATTTTAGGATTCTTTATTCTATTTCTGTGACAAATGTCATTGGAGGTTTTGATGGAGATTGCATTAAATCTGTAGATTGCTTTAGGCAGTATGGACATTTTAACTATGTTAATTCTTCAATCCATGAGCACAGAATATTTTTCCATTTCTTTGTCTTCTTTGATTTCTTTCAACAATGTTTCATAGTTTTCAGTGTACAGGTCTTTTACCTCTTTGGTTAAATTTGTTCCTAGGTATTTTATTCTTTTTGTGGCAATTGTAAATGGGATTGTATTCTTGATTTCTCTTTCTGCTATTTTGTTGTTAGTATATGAAACACAACTAATATGTACCTTCTAAGTTCACTGTATTCATTTATTATTCCTAATAGTTTTTTGGTGGATTCTTCATGGCTTTCTATATATAAAATCATGTCATCTACAAATAGTGATGGTTTTACTTCTTCCTTTCCAATTTGTATCCTTTTTATTAATTTTTCTTGCCTAATTGTTTTGGCTAGGATTTCTAATACTGTTAAATAAGAGTGATGACAGTAGGCATTCTTGTCTTGTTCCTGTTCTTAGAAAGATAGCTTTCAGTTTTTCACTGTTGAGTATGATGTTAGTTGTGGCTTTGTCAGATATGGCCTTTATTATGTTGAGGTACTTTCCTTCTATACCCATTTTATTCAGAGTTTTTGACCACAAATGGATGCTATATTTTGTCAAATGTTTTCTCTGCATCTGTTGAGATGATCATGTGATTTTTATTCTTCATTTTGTTAGTGTGATGTGTCACACTGATTGATTTGTGAATGTTGATCCGTCCTTGCATCTCTGGAATAAATCCTACTTGATCATGGTGTAGGATCTTTTTAATGTATTGTTGTATTTGATTTGCTCATATTTTGTTGAGGATTTTTGCATTGATGTTCATCAGTAATATTGGCCTGTAATTTTTCTGTGTGTGGTGTCCTTTTCTGGTTTTGGTATGAGGGTAATGTTGGCTTCATAGCACAAGTTAGGAAGCATCCCCCCGCTCTTAAATATTTTGGGATAGTTTGAGAAGGATGGCAATTAAATCTACTTTGAATGTTTGGTAGAATTCACCAGGATAGCTGTCTGCTCCTGGAGTTTTGCTTTTTGGGAGGTTTTTGATTACTGTTTTGATCTCCTTATGAGTGATCCATCTATTCAGATTCCTGCCAAATGCTCTGAAGGTGTTCCCTGTGTGGGCTGTCTGTGCCTTTCTGTTGTCATGGGTTGTTATTGCTGCAGGTGCACAAGTCGGCTAGGCTGGCCCCAAGGATCAGCCATATATGGCTGCTCTGGGCCCTTAATTGGGTGGGGCAATCTCCCCGGAATGGCTGGCTGCAAGGTCTGATAGCACGCAACTACTGTAGTTTTGTTGCTAAGTGAGTCAGGCCTCCAGTGTGGCTGGTTGCTAGGCCTGGGGGCACACAATTGCTGCAGGCCCCCGATGCAGCTCCCTGCGGCACTTGGTTGCCTGTGCATTGGTGGGTGGGGCAGGCTTCAAGTGAGGTTAGATATGTGGCATGCAGCTGTTGTTAGCTCACTTTTGGGTGAGGCAGGTTCCAGGTGCAGCAGTGCACAGCCGTTTCAGGCATTGGTAGGTGGGGTAGGTCCCCTGTGTGGCTGTTTGTGATGCTTGGTGGGACAAGTTGGCTGCAGGCTCACAAGTCTGCTGCAGGCTTAATGGTGGACAGAGCCTGTTCCTGAGCTGAGCTGCCTGCTGCTCAGCTGACTGTGCTCGATTGCCTTGGTTCTCTAGTGGGCAGGGCAGATCCCTGCGCTATCAGGCTAGAAGAAGCATTCCAGAGGGGCCTTTCAGCCTCTGTGTCAGAGCAATTGAAGTAGCTACAATAATTACTGCCATCAGTGTCTCAGTCCATGGAGGGTGGGCCCAGCTACCTCCTGCCTCCTGGGGATGTGCTTCAAGCTTAGTGGGTCTCTTTTACCAATGGTCTATGCACTTTTCTCTTTAGTGTTTCCATGTTGGTTTTTGTGTTGAGTGAGTCTGTGTATGGGCCCTTAATGTACAGGTTTTTCTTTGCCCGAAGTCTGTAGTTTTCCTAGGCATATTCCGCCTTGGTTTTCAAAGCCAGCAATGCTGGGTATTATGGGATCTCTTGTGCTCGATCTAAGGACTGAAGTGCACAATGTGGAGCTCAAATCCTCCACTCCTCTGGGAAAAGCAGTGTACCTTTGAGATCACTTCCAGCTGTGAGTCGCCACAGGTGTGTTTTTTTCCTCAACGGGGCTGTATCTCTGCCTCTTCCACCCCGTCTGTGTTGTCCCTTTTTGTGGAGGTTCTTTGTATCCAGTTTCCAGATCTATCTCAGACGAAATTCTTCCACAGGTAGTTATAGGTTTGTTGTGTCTGTGGAGGAGATGGGTTCAGGAACCTCCTATGCCGCCATCTTCCAAACTCACTCCTCAAAATTTTAAATTATAGGTTTCAAAGAGGAAAAACAATGTGTTAAGAAAGATGGGAGTAAAGGACTGAATCATTAAAAGATAAATGGACAAAATTATGTGTGAGAAAATGAGTGGAGAAGAGGTTGCAAACATTTATTTATTGCTTAAATAGTGATTTAATGTCCTTTGGAAGACCATCTGATATCTTCAAGTCTAATTATAAATAGTTTGTACTATTATTAGTGAGATTTTATATACTGATGTCATACTCATTCATGGTAAAACTTAAGAACTGTATAAAATATATGAATATTCTTGGACTTAATCGTGGTTTAGTGGTAAAGAGTTCAGGCTTTGGAATCACGCTGAAATTTCTTGCTCCATTGCGTACTAGTTGTGTGACCATGGGCAAATTATTTTCCCATTCTAAGCCTAAATATTTTTTCTTCTAAATCTTTAGAATATGCAGAAATTTGAGGTCAATGGTTACTTTAGCAAAGCACTTCTGATTGACTGGGTTGAAGATAGCAAGATGGCAGTGGACGGAAGAATGGACAGATGGTAAAGAAGAGGACCCAGTGAATATAGACGGGATAGAATAAAGCTCACTCTTTCAGGGAGCTTGCCTAAAATGTAAGGCAGAGAGAGAAGAGCTCTTACTGAATAGCTAGAGTTTGTTTTGTTTTTTTTCTTAAAGAAGAGACTTTATAGTTCTTTCCATTATAATTCTCTGCATGTGTTATTTACCTTTTGGTAATTTAGGATTATTGCCAAAATAAAAGCTGATTTTTAATAACCTGAGTAATTTAATAACCACTTTGAAAGTGATTTTTAATAATCTGATAATTGTTATTAATATTTCAGTTCAAGAAGCATTTATTGAAGTGACTATTGTGTGGTTTGCGTTATACTAGTTGCCTTAGGACTTAAGAAGTTAAAAAGAAAACCTGGTTTTTATTTTCCTTCTAACTGGAGACACAAATCACATAGAGGAAACAATTAGAGAAAATATATGCTGTTTCCTCTAACATTTGCTGAACAAATGAATGAATGACATAAATCTATGAGGGTTAAAAATAGTGTGTGTGAAATACAGGGATATACTGAGTGAGATGGGCTTTAAAACTTATGACATACAAGACTGTTATAACATGACCCTTAACTACTTCTCCAATTGCACATTTCACAATTCTTCTATATTCATCCCAGACTTTAGTTGGATAGAACTACCTTCAGTCTTTCCCCTGGAATGCCCCTTTGTCACTTGGCTGACTCCTACCTGTTCTTTGAGTTTTAACTCCTGGTACTCAATGTGTACCTCAGTCATGGCACTTATATCATCACTGTCTATTTCTGCCACCAGACCATGTCATTCTTGAGGTCAGGGATTATGTCTTATTGATTTTAAATCCCCAACACAGAGTAGATTAAAAGAATTATTGGATGAAGGAATAAAACTATATTGAGCTAGCTCTTACAGGAAATATTGGACAACAGATTGATGGAGAGTAGCAGATGAGGGCATTTTGAGTAGAAGTAGAAAACATAACATGTATGCAGCTGCAGACTAATCTAGCTGGCCAGTGGGATCATCTCAGTGAGTACTGAGGGAAGCCTGAAGATGGAAATCATGGAGAGCTTTTAATGCAAGCTGGCAATGCCCAGATTCCATATAAATTGTAATAGTCATTTGTAAGCAGGAAGACATGGGAAACTTTTTCAGATTGTTTATTCTGACATTTATACAGAACTCACTTCTTCAAATCTAATGCATTCCTGAAAACATGTTGGATAACAAATTTTGGGGTATCAGGAACCTGCATTCTGTTAAAGTGGCAAAAAATAGTACATCTAGCTCATGCAAAATCCTATGTCAATTTCCCAAACAAAACACACTTAAGCATCTATATAACAATCACTCAAAGATTTCTGCAAGGCTTTTAAAACACCAGTAACTTAATTTTTAAAAAGCATTTATTGATCTCAATAGTGTGTTTGTGTGCAGTCGGCAATGATACTGTTCTATAACGGATGATACTTTTTAATTTGCAAAAATCATGTTCTGTAATGTGAATAAACAGTGAAATAGTATGTTATAGATACTAAAAGTGTGTGCCTTGTCTGGGTTCATTGTATGCTCAGCCACCTGGCAGAAGCAAAATCTGTGCTCAGTGAAGTGCTGGGGCTGGGGACCAGGGGCGGCATGCGGGAGTGGGGAGAGTGATCAGATGAGCGCGGTGCAGTACTGCGCTTGAACAGCACTAGCCGTGATCTCATCATGACAGCAGCTGAGAGGGACTGCAACCCGCCCTCTATCCTCTGCCTGGATTTCTGCTGGGCACATTTTTGGCTGGCATGCACCTGCAGATTCATTATAGCAAGTTTCTATTTAAGTATTGAATTTTGGGTAAGATGTTTGGCAAGTCTTTATTTAAATATTTGGATTCACGTAGTGAAAGATTACATAGTGATATAGGTCTCTATGTTTTTTAAAAAAATGAAACGAAAGATAATTTTTATTGTGACTTATAAGTCTTTCGATTTGCTAAATCTTATTATTGTTAATATTAAAAAACAGAGTTCTTTCTTGCTATTTTGTATTTTTTAAAAATGTCTTTCCTGCAACCTTTGGTTTAAAGCTGCAAACACTGAAAATCTATAGTATGAACTTTATGGAATTCAGATTTAGGTTTGAGTTCTGCTCGAATGTTTGTTAGTTGTGGGCCTTTGAGCAAATTATTTAACTGTTATGAGGCTCTTCTGTAAAATGGAGAGTATCTCATAGTTTGTTGTGAGACTTAATTTAAACAGTACAGGGAATGTGCTTACTATAGTGCTTATTATGGTGATAATTACGTAATACTCAATAAATAACTTATTATTATTTTCCACAGTACTATGTGTAAAATTTTTCCTTTGGATTGTACCCTACTAATATGCATTCATTTAACTTAACTGAGTCAAAGTGATATACTTGGATTTTTCCAGTTTTTTAAGGTTTGTCTGTGTTCATCTAAGCCATTTGCCTACCCTTGCCCCCAAATTATTTTGTCATTATACTGGGACAAAATATTTATAAAAGAAATATGAGAATTGTGATAACCATTGATTATAATTGATCAATTTCTGTTGATTTGATAATTTTAACACCCCTGATGAACCCAAGTACAGAATCATTTCCTTCTATTCCTTTTTTTCTTTAATCTAGTGAAATAAATTATTATGAGTGCTTAGAAAAAAACTTACTAGAATTAATAAGTGAGTGTAGCAACATCACACAATACAGAGTCAATATAAAACAATAAATTGCATTTCAATTTTCTAACAGTGAAAAATTAAAAATTGAAATAAAAACACTACGTAAAGTAGCACCTCAGAACATAAAATACTTAGGAATAAATTTATCAAAATATAAATAAGACTTGTATACTAAAATTGCAAACATTGCTCAGAGGATTTAAAAAAGACCTGAAAATGTTGAGATATGCTATGTTTATGGATTGAAAGTCTCAATATTATTAAGATGTCAGTTCTCCCCAAGTTGATCTACAGATTCGACAGAATAACATCAACCCCAAATCCTAGCATATTTTTTTTTTGTAAAAATGGACATGTTGATTCTAAAATTTATAGGGAAATTGAAAGGACCTAGAGTAGCCAAAACAATATTGAAAAAGAACAAAATTGGCAGACTTAGACTACCTGATTTCAAGATTTGCAATAAAGTTGTGCCAATCCAGACAGTATGGTATTAGCATTAGGATAGACGCATAGATTAATAGTAAAGATTAGAGAGTCCAGAAATAGATCCATGCGTATATGGTCAATTGATATTTGAAAAAGGTGCCAAAATAATTCAAAGGGAATTCAAAGTCTTCTCAACAAGTGGTGCCATAACAAGTAGGTATTCATGTGAAAAAACTCAAAACTTGAGTCATACCTCATGCCATGTACAAAAATTAACTCAAGATGGATCATAGACGTAAATGTAAAAGTTAAACTATAAAATTTATGAAAGAAAAAATATGGGAGAAAATCTTTACAACTCTGGGATAGGAAGATGTTTTTCAGATAGGACAAAAAAGTATGAACTATAAAAGGAAAAAAGTGATAAATTGGACTTCATCACAATGAAATACTCTGCTTATTGGGTCACTGTTAAGAAAATGAAAAGGCAAGCCCATTCTGGGAGAAAGTATTTGCAATACATCTATCTGACAAAATAATTGCATCTAGAATATATATATTCTATTGTAATATATATATATAATATATATAATATATATATTACAACTCAATAATAATAACCCTAAGGACTCAAAAAATGAGCAAAAGATTTGAACTGGCATTTTACAAAAGAAGTCATAAGAATGGCAAATAAGCACAAGAAAGCTGCTCTAAATCATTGTTCATTAACGAAATGCAAACTAAAGCCAAAATGACATACCAATGTCCCCTCTTTTGAATGGCTAAAATTGAAAAGACTGACAATATCAAGTGCTGTGGCAATATGCAGGACTGGAACTCTTCATACTTTGCTTGTCAGAATGTAAAATAATAAACCCACTTTGCAAAATTTTTTATGGTTTCTTATAAAGTGAAAATATGCATACTGTGTGATTCAGAAACTCCATTCCTAGATATTTATATAAGATAAATGAATACATATATTCACCAAATACTTAGGCACATATTTTCATAGCAGCTTTATTCATTATTTTGAATATTCCTCAAACTGGGAACAACCCAAATGTTCATCAATAGGTGAATGAAAAGATAAATTGTGGATATTCATACAATGTAATACTATTTAACAATAGAAAGAACTACCCATAGAATGACTCATTCACAAAACCTCATGGTAAATCTCAAAAACAGTCTCCTGAGCAAAAGAAACCAGATATTAAAAAATAAATACTGTATGATTCCATTTATATAAAACTATGGAAAAGAAAAATCCAATCTATGTAACATAAAACAAATTAGCTATTGCCTGTGGCCTAGGGTGGAAGGATTGTCTGGGAAGTGGCACAATGAAACTTTTTGGGAGTGATAGAAACATTCTATATCTTGATTATGGTCAAAACTCATAGGAACGTACATTTAAAATGAGTGCTTTATATTACTTGTAAATTATATTATAGTGTATGTAAATGGCATGATATGTATAGCTTACTGGAATGTAAGCTGTGAGAGGGCAAGGATTTTTGTTGTTTTGTTCACTGTGGTGTCCCCACTTCTTGGAACAGTCCTTCGGTTGACTGTCATATTGTGTATTTGATGAGTGATTGATAAATCTGTTAGATATTTGAATTAAATACACCATGAGCATTTGCTTTTCAAAGTTATTTTTCCAGAATCTTTTTCTACTAGTCAATCTTGGGTATTTTTCCTATTATAGTAGTATATTATTTCATATTTTCCAGAAATTTCTATGAATAAAAGGATTACATGCCACTGAAGATCTGCTTGGCCTATTCACAGTAAAGGGACGTTTGTATCTATGTAATATTTATATCAATGATTTGGAAAGGAACAAATCTGATATTCCTAAATACTCATCTAAATAGTTAATTCTAAAGTTATCTTTTCACCAGGATTTAAATTTGCATAAGATTTATTATTTTTCAAATTTTCAGTGTTCAAGAACCATTGTTGCATGTGTGAAAATTCTCAGAGGGGGATGAGCAGGATTTGAAAGAAGGCCAGTGGAGCTGGAGCTCAGTGAGAAAGGAGACTGGTACAGGAGGATGTTTGGGAGGTAGGTGGAAGCTAGATTAGACAAGGTTTAAAGTCCTTGATAGGAAGTTTGACATTTATTCTTAGGGCAGTAAAGATTGTTATGTATGGGAGTAACATGATATTCTGCTTGTAGGGACACTGAATGAAGAGGGCAAGAGTGGAAGAGTGGAAGAAGTAATAGTGGCAATAGAAATGGTGTAGATTTATGTGGGATATAGTTTGTATTGTGATAGAATCTAAGGACTCTGCACTTTACTGTATAGGTAAAAAGAAGTCAATGAGGAGTTTATCAAGGGAGCGACCTGATTTGATTTATTTAGGAAATGTTTGGCAGTATTAAGGGTGGACCTGAATAGGGGATAAACGGACAGAAGGGAGACCAGGTACAAGTTTCTTCAATATTGCAGTTAGGAAATACTGCATCCCTGGGTCTTGTCTGTGGTACTAGTTTTCTGATCTTCCCTCTAAGATAAATCAGAGCGAGGGGCCCTGGCAGAGGGCAGCAGCCTTGAGAGCCAGGGCAAAGACATAAGATGCTGGCCAAGGAAGCATCTTAAATGTAGATAAGGAAGGCAGGGAAAGTTCAGAGGTAGCTGATTATCAATTCTGAAGAGTGGGGTTAGCTTGTAAGTAGGAAAGTCAGGAAACAGCTCTGAATCTAGGAAGATCAATAATAGATTGGTGAACATAATGAGAGATGGTTTAGGCAAAGAGTCAGTACAGAGATCATGAATGGTGTGAACATGTTGAGGCCCATTTTTGTACACTGCTAGCTGTATGTTTTAAAGATGGGCATAATGTCTTAAACGCTAGACTATGTATCGTTCCAGTGAACTTGCACTTCACCTCCTTTTTTCAAAAGCACAAACATACCAACCTATTTTTCAATGTTTCTGACTCTGTTTATCATTTGGAATGGGCCTCCTTTGTTGATGCCCTGCTACATCTTCACTTCTATCTGTATACACCCCTGTGCATAAAATCTCTGAGCCATAATACATCCCACTCCCTTCACTGAGTAGTTGGAAGATATTTAAGATCTCTTGGGATTGCAAATAGTCCTCAGCTTACAGATTCACCAATTTATCTTGAAATAATGTAGTTTATAATGATTTGGGATTTCTGGGCTTTAGAGGATTGTCCTAGGAAAACAAAAGGTTTCGATTCTGTCCTGACATTATGGGGGCTGAATGAAAATTTCTTCAACTCTTCTCTGTCATTAATGGCTTTCCACTGCCAGCTCCAAGAGAGTATACTTTCCTGGTCAGTAAATCCATCAAACATTCTATTACCCTAAGTCAGTGATAGTGGAAATGATACTGAACCTGAAGTGAGTTCGCTCACCCGTTGCACAGCAAGCCAATCTCTGACACCGGCTGTGGTGGAAGAAAGTAGGAATTTTATTTTTGCACAGCACTGAGCAAGGAGAGAAGGCAGCTAACGCTGAAATCCCAAACTCCTCGAAAAGCTAAAAGGAAGGGTTTTTATTTGGGGTTTTAGGTAGGGGAGGGGGAGCATATGGCCTTGCTGGTCTGAGCTGTCCCCCCAGCCTGTCTTTGGCCTTGAGACACTTGCAGAGAGGAGGAAGCCTGTGACCTTGCTGGTCAGCAGCTTTCCCACCAGCCTGTATCTCTTTGAGGGGAGGAGATAATCCAGGTGCTTGTCCTTGACGGTGTCCGTCTCCATGGAGGATAGTGGATTCTGAGCCAGGAAGCCAGATAGTAAGCAGGGAATGAGTGTTTTGGTTTTAACCCCATATATGCTGGGTTTAATGTGGCGAAACTGATATCAGGGTCGATATCAGAAGTAAAGTAGAACATCTGATTTTAAACTGGAATCCCGCATACATCAGGATGGACCTTCATTCCTGGCGAACTCTGGGCGTTGTCAGCACCTTCCATCACTATACCCCATGAAGCTCATGTCTTACCCTAGCTAGAGAAGAGGGCAGAGGTTGGTGGTACAGGGGGCTGTGTGATATGGGGCGCTGTGTGTTGGAAGGTGTCAGGAGGAATCTTGAAGATATTGCAGACCAAGAGCCAAGGCAAGTCTGGGTGGGTCATTCAGAGCAGCTTTGGATTGGAAAGAGACTTGGCAGAATTAGATTGCTCTCAGATCTGTTCCTTTGTTCTGATATTCCAGTGCCTTGACTGTTTCTGATAGCATGCCCTCTCTACACTTTCTGTAGCTTCCCTGTTCTCAACCCTGTCAATTAGATCACATGCTAAGCCTGCCATTAAATTTGTGATTTTTGGTAGAGACCCTGGTTTTCATTTTTTTGGGATGGATTATATGTGGCTTGGATCACTAAAATATTGTTAGGTTAGGAAATACAATATAAACAAACAAGAGTTGAATGAAGATCCCAGGTACTTGACTATGAAAAAACCCTACAATCTTAATTTTTTGCCTATGGATATTTCTTACACATAGCTATCTTTTGCTTTTATCTGGTGTTTATTTATTTACTTTTCTTCTCCCCAAAGACCCCTGGTACATAGTTGTATATTTTAGTTCTAGGTCCTTCTAGTTGTGGTATGTGGGACGCTGCCTCAGCATGGCCTGACGAGCAGTGCCATGTCCACACCCAGGATCCGAACCAGTGAAACTCTGGGCCACCGAAGTGGAGCGTGTGAACTTAACCACTCGGCCACAGGGCTGGCCCCTTATCTGATGTTTAGCTGTTTCATATATCTGTGTTAGCTGAATAAATGGCCTCTAGCTAAGTGAAGTGTTGCTATCAAGCAAGGTATGTTTATGGTGTAAATCCATAGACCTCACTTTGAACTTTGAAGTGTAGAAAAGCAAGATCATGGGGATTATAAACTAGAAAATATGAATATGAAATTTTGCTCCATCTCTTACTATTAAGTGTGGATGCTGAAAAGTAACTTAATTTCTGTGAGCTTTTTTATTTACAAAATGGAAGTTATGATAATTCCTACTTCCCAGGATTGCATAAGAAATGAGATAATGCATGTGAAGGCACTTATTGCATTGAACGTATGACGTACATTCATTGTTACTTTTGGAATGAAATCCATATCTAATTTCTAGTGTAATACCCTAAGATTGAGTGACAGAAACAGCTACTGTAATTCATCTTTGTACACTGTTTTTGAGGATAGAAATTGTGATACCTGTATCACTGCCTTTATATGAATAAAACTAGTATTTTCTGTATTTCATCAGGTGCTTATGCTGTTGCTGTTTTAGAATTATACTTTGAATTTACCTAATTTTAAATTGAGTGGTCCTATTCTCTTTTTCTTTTAAAAAATTTATGTGAACTTTTTATTGGGTATTTTAGATTGGTTTGCCTAAAAGAAACATCTTTGCTCTCTAAGAGTAGCTATTGGGGTGGCGTGTGGGTGTGTATGTATATTTTGTATATATGTGTTCACATATGAATCATAACTGTTAAAGATTGCCGGATAATCTCAATGAAGGTCAATTATGGTTCTCCCTCTAGTAAACTGATTTGCTATAAGAATAAATACTCCATTTGTGACTGAAGCAACAACAGGTTGTTTTAAATTTCTATATAGAAAGTGAAATTTATAGCAATATAGTTTATAAACTATAGAAATTCTTTCAAACTTGATTTAAACAATTACTTTACATTAAACAATATTTCTCATAGTTTTATTTAGACATATAATATGCACATTTTTAAAGTTGTATTTTCCCTTTTTAATTGCATGTATTTCTTTTTATATGCACTATTTTTTCTAAGAACCAATTTATGGTTGCATTAAAATTTTTAAAGAGTTTAAATATAACATAATACAGATTTCATTCTGAATAACAACTTTATAAATTATGATTCTTGAGTGTTACCCACAGCATCTTTCAGAAAGTAAAATGACCATCTCTATACATTTTTTATGGGTATATAAATATATCATGAATTGATCTTTATAAGTTAACATCTTTTTGTAATCTAGAGTAAAATAATTTTATATCAAAGCAGGGTTGACAATAATATTTTAAAAGATAACATTTTAGAGAGATTTATATTGATGATAAAGTTATAAAGAAGTGTACCTCAAGAGTTTTACGACATAGGAAAATATTACCTTTTGTGTATCATATATATAGCATTGCTGTGTCACAATATGGAGTTGATACCTTATGAGTCCATAAGTAGAGAATTTAGGAGGAATTAATTTCTCAAAAGTGCTAGCAATGTTATTTTAAAAGACTGAGTCTTATACATAATAGTAATATATTCTAAGAATTGGTAAAGACAGTAGTAAAGAGGGAGTATGTAAGGGAAAGTGCAAGCGGTGTTCTGATAAGACTAATGAGTACGTGAAATACTCACCTTTGCTTTTCAAACTCAACCTTTTAGGTCATAAATCAGCAAAGAGTGGCAGGTAGTGACCATTAGGTGGATTCATTAACACCCTGCAGCCTGCTTGTACAGGGTGACCCACATCTGTCTTCATTAGAAGTTTGTTAGTTGCCAGTAGTGAACAGATGGGTCGTTATTGCCAACATTGCCCTCTGGGCCTACCTGGAGGACGTACAAAGTCATCCTATACAGGACACATATCCACATTTGCCTACTAGGGTGGGAGCAAAATATTTTGAGTAATGGTGATATATTAAGCTAGTTTTAACCGAAGAGCTGCCCATGTGGATTCATATTTGTAAACAGTTTATGCCAAAATATTATTTTGGAGGAGAGGGAAATTATTTACGTGTATATTTAAAGTGTAACTATTGTGAACATCTGTAAAAGCTAGGATATAACTTAATTGTAAATTAGGCATAAGTTGATAAATTTTTATTTAGATTATTTGAATTTAATAGTATATTGAAAGACTTCAGTAGAAACATAATATGTAATAGATGTGGCTATTATTGATATGCTTTTACATCATAAATAGTGTAGTTTAAGATTTCTTTCCATTTATCTAATAAAGTTCAAGTAAGATAATACCTTATAACATATGATATTAAATTCCAAATTTAAGATGTTAAAAGCTTAGAGATCCATGTAACTGATTTAAATAAAAGGAAATCATGTTTGTGGTCTTAAAATGTACAATTTTAGTATTGAACAATATCTTTAAAGAGACTCTTTCTTTCAGCAGCAGCAAGCACTTTGGTAAGGACAGATTAATTCCACTCTCCGTGTTGTCCTGGGGTAAATGGTGGGAAGATGTTGACGGTCCACATTTATCATTGCACTCCTGCTTCTCTTCTTTATCTACTGAGAGGCCTTTGTTCATTGATGGTCAGGGTGACCACAAATGCAGGCTACCTGTGTATACTTAGAATTCTGAATCAGGAAAACTATCTTATGAAATGGTTACTCTTCACGTAATACTGTAAAGCAGTATTTTAAATCTGGTGTTCTTTTTTTAGAAATCTGGAGGCTAGGGCCTTGGGGAATTGGAATACTTAGCAATTCTAATAATTAATTTTTCCTTAAATCTTATTGACTGGCTAGTGAAGAATTTGGTTTCTTTCACGCAAGTTTCTAAGGGAAACATATTATGATGGCTTCTAAGTGATAATAATAATAATAATTGTAGGCTAGCTTTCCCTTTATAATATTCTTAGAAGATATTCTTTGCCTAAGGAGTCAAATGAGAGTATACTAGAAATACAGTGTCCTACTTTTTGTTAAAAAGGATATGTTTTCTTCATGAGGTTTTTTGTTTTTTTTTTAGTGATCAACTTACTTTACAATTGGGGAGAGAAAAAAAGATTTTTAAAGATCATATCTGAGATGACATTGAAGCTCTGTGGTCTGAGATAAATTTTATTTCATTTCAGGAAAACTGTCCTTGTATTAAGTTACAAGTTTCCAAGGGAGCAAAGAGAGCAAAAGAATTAGGAATATGTGTGGGGCACTTGCACAATGTCTTTCTTCGACCACTGTGATTCTCACTGGAATAGCTAAAAGTTACTGAAGGTCACTAGAACAACGTGTAAAACTTTAGTCCTGTGTGCTAGTTTGCTAGGGGTGCCATAACAAAGTACTATAGAGCGGGTGGCTTAAGTAATAGAAATGTATTTTCTGACAGTTCTGGATGCTAGAATTCCAAGATCAAGGTGTTGGCAGCTTTGGTTTCTTCTGAGAACTCCGTCCTTGGCCTAAGAATGTTCACCTTCCTGCTGTGACTTCCTATGGCCTTTTCTTTGTGCATGTGCTTCCCTGCTGTCTCTCCATCTTCTTATAAGGACACCAGTCCTATTGGATCAGGGCCCTACCCTTATGACTTCCTTTATCCTAATTACCTCTTTAAAGGCCCTGTCTTCAAGTATGGTCACACTGGGAGGTTAGGGCTTCCACATATGAATTTTGGGGGGACAAAATTCAGTCCATAACATCCTGTGAGAGTAGGAATATTTTGAATAATATTGGTGAATTTTGCTTTCTGATTTATCTTTTATTGTGTTTCATTGGCACACTTAGACTTTTAGGATTCATCAATACAACATGTAAAATTAATTTTTTTACTATGTTTATCTTGTGTGATGTTTTAAAAAATAGTTCTATAAATATAGCAATACTTTTTTGTCTGATCATTTTCTTTCTTAATTTATCATTTAGGTTGTGGGGCACAGGTTCTCAAAATTTGTGCTCTCAGGACTTTACATTCTTAAAATGATTGAAGACCTTAATGGACTTTTATTTATGTAGGTTATATCTCTTGATACTTGTATTAGAAATTGAAGCTGAGAAATATTTCAAATACATGAATATACAAGTGTGCATGAGAGAGCAAGAGTCACATAGGTAAACAAAATTTTAGTATTTCCTACAGACTGTATGTGTCTTTCCGAAATTTATATGTTGAGACTTAATCCCCAGCATGATGGTATTTAGAGATGGGGCCTTTGGGACGTGATGAGGGTATGCCCTCATGAATGAGATACATGCCCTTATAAAAGAGACCCAGACAGCTCCCTTATTACTTCTAGCATGTGAGAAAATGGCCATCTCTGAACCAGGAAGCACGCCCTCAGTAGTCTTGGACTTCTGTCTCTGGAACTGAGAGAAATAAGCTTCTGTTGTTTAAGCTACCCAGTTTATGGTAATTTGTTATACCAGCCCAAATGGACTAAAAACAGTATTACTATAAATATAATTTTGGGGCCAGCCCAGTGGTGCAGCAGTTAAGTGTGCACATTCCACTTCCGTGGCCTGGGGTTCGCCAGTTCGGATCCTGGGTATGGACATGGCACTGCTTGGCAAGCCATGCTGTGGTAGGCGTCCCGCATATAAAGTAGAGGAAGATGGGCACGGATGTTAGCTCAGGGCCAGTCTTACTCAGCAAAAAGAGGAGGATTGGCAGCAGTTAGCTCAGGGCTAATCTTCCTCAATAAATAAATAAATTAAATAAATAAATAAATAAATAAATAAATAAATCATCACTTTAAAAAAAATAATTTTGATCTTGAGGATTCCCTGAAAGGATGTCAGGGACTCCTAGGCGTCACTGGAACAAACTTTGGGAACTATGACTGTATGGTCTTTGAAGTTATAAATAAATCATTTTGTTTATTGATTAAATGCCTAGATCAGAGAGTCTGTTACGTATGTTGGCTAATGCTTAGTAGCAAAAATTCTATTACCATATGTATTATAAAGTTGAGTGTTTTAATGTATATGCAACTTTTAATAGAACTATTTTTTAGTTAATAAAGTATAATTGTATCATGTCTTTAACTATACAGTAAAATCGTAATTGGGAATGAGAATAGGTTTTCTAACTATACCTGTTAAAATTATAGTGACCTTTAGAGATATTGCTGGCATTTGCAACTCTTATATCAAATGTCTTCCAACATTATACTGTCAGCAGTGAACACGAGGACTAACTAGTTTGAAATGGCAATCTTAGGCAAAGACATAAACCTTTGAAAAACCCATAACTGCTTTTAATGTCAAAAATCACACATGGCCAATTTCAACATTTGCTTCTGAAATCTCTACAAATTTCAAAATTATGTTTAAGAAGCATCTTCTTACTTGAATTTGCATCAAATTTTCATATGGAAACAAACATATTTACATTTTCAATTGTGATTAAAAATATGAGCCAGAAAACAGTAAGCTATTTATGAGATTAATGTTAAATCAATTTTAATAAAAATTTAAAAGACTTCTCTCTTACAAATTGTACTTTCTTTTGGGTTTCTAGTTCTCACTTTCAGTTTTTCACATTGAATTATTTGGATGCTTTACCATTCATTTGTTTCTTTAATGCCTTTTCAAGTTATATGATCTTTCCTTCTTGAAGATTTTACAAGTGCCCTCAAGGGTTTCAAACTTCATAGTTAAACTCTGAGAAAAATATAAAACTTTATGAGCTGTTCTGAAGGATAGAGGGGCTTTTTTTTCATAATCTACAGAATACATTTCTATTATTGAGTTTGGATTTTATTGTTACATGACATTTTTTTCCTTGTCATTTAATATTATTTAGCCATATGTTTAAAAAGCAAAGTTAAAAAGAATAGTGAAGACTTCTGTTTCTGGCTATACTGGTGAAGCTTGTATCAGACTAAATATCCTGCTGAGAACAATTATAGAAGCTGGATAAATTATATGATTGCCAAATACCTGAAGGCAGCACAGAGCAACCAAAGGAGATAGGACTTATGAGATGAAGATTCCAGAGAGAAAGAGAAATGCATTGAGGTTAACCTGACATTCTCTGGAACTTTTTCCATCAAGGCATCTTTTGATTTGTAAGTGGCAATAGGAAGAAAGGCAGAGATGCTAAGCAGAAATAGCTGGTAAAATCTTTCATCAGTCTCACAAGGGTGGGGAAACAAAAAAATTGAAGTCCAGGAGTACCAAGGTAGTCAATGCTTGAGGAGCCAAGAGTACTGAGTAAAGGGAACCATGGAAAAGCAATCCTGGCATTCTGTGCTACTTTTCTCCCTGAGGCGTTTGTTGATTTCTAAGATGTGCAGGCAGAGAGTCAAGAATCCAAGTAGAAAGTGGAAGCTAAAAATGTAGCCTAGATTTGGCAGTCTCAGCATGCTAGGGAGACAGAAAATAGAGATAGGTACTAGCCGGAAAGAGGGTTCCTGGTAAACACTCCAGATTTTCAGGAATAAGAGCAAATAGGAAATAGATCAACTTCCACAAAGATTTGAACTCAGCATGAAAATTTCTCAATCCCTGATTGACTCAAGATGATCTGCCTCTGTTTAACTGCAAAACACAAGAACGGTAAATCCTCTCTGGAGAAAGATTACATCATTCAGAGTTTATACATTTTTCCATATGTAATGTCCAGTATTCAATTACAACCCAAGAGGACATCAGACCTGTTGATGTTGATCAAGATATTTGACTTCTCAGATTCAAAATAACTGTATTAATGTGCTCAAGAATAAGGAATGAGATGGAGAATTTAAGAGAACCAAGTTTATAAAAAAAAGTCAAATGGGGATTTTAGTACTAAAAATACATTACATGAAATTAAGAACTCAATTGATGGGTTTGACAGAAGATTAGAACTAAAGACCTCTGTCTTTTTACTAATCCTAGAGCAGAAGAGAGGATTAGTAAACTTGGGGGCTAGTTGAGTAGAAAAATTCAGACCTAAAAACTAAAAGGATAGAAGGTACAGAAAAGAGTACAAGAGACATATGAAGCACGTTTGTAACTGGAGTCCCAGAAGGAGGGGAAGAAGAAAATGGGGCAGAAGCACTATATGAAGAGATACTAGATGAAAAATGTCTAAAAATGGCAAAAGACATCAACCCATAGATTCAAGAAGCTCTATAAACCTCGAGCAGAATAAACACAAAGTAAACCACATCAAGGCACAGTATGTTAAAATTGTTGGAAACTAAATACAAAAGAGGAATTCTTAAATGTGGACAAAGAAAAAGACACAGTACTCTCAAAGGAGCAAACATAACTTGCGGATGATTATTCAGCGAAATGATGGGAAGCCAGAAGACAAGGGAATGATATTAAAGTTATGAAAGAAAATAGCTGCCAACTTAGCATTTTCTACCTGGAGAAAATATCCTTCAAAAAATGAAGGTGAAGTAAAGATATTTTCATCATCAATTACATTTTAATAAAAAAAAATCTCAAGAGTTAAAACAGGCAAAGTAATTTCAGTAAGTAGGTTACCTTTTCGGTCAGTGGTTTTCAGTGGGAGGTGGGAGAACACTCTGTATAGACTCCTAGCACCTACAAAATAGAAGTCAGAATTTTCTAGGAGCATGTGTCTGACGGGAGGGGATTTATATTGTTTGAAAGAGCTTTACCAGTGATTCTGATATTCCTCTCTTTTACCTCTATTTTAGAAGTTGATATTCTCTGTTTTAGGCAGTGATTTATGTGGTCTTCCAAATTTTACTTGAAATATATTTGCAATGTGCCTATAACAAAGCAATAATGCTTTAAAATATGCATTATCAAATTTTGTTTTGTATTTTATTCTTTATTTTATTGTTGTTTTAATATCAGTTATTTATTGACTCATAAGTGTTATGAACATTGCTAGGATATTTTGAATGAGTACTAAATATGTACTGATACTATAAGATAAGAAAATTCTAGCATAACCAGAGGCACTCACAACTACAGTATACAACTATATAGTGGGGGGCTTTGAGAAGAAGGAAAAAAAAAAGAAGATTGGCAATAGATGTTAGCTCAGGTGCCAATCTTTGGAAAAAAAAAGAAAATTCTAGCATAGTGTCTGTCATGTATGTATACTCAATACATATTAGTTGAATTAGAATGTGCATATTAAATTCTATGAGTGAATTACAAAGAGGTAAGAGAAATGATTTTTAAATGTGTTCCATCTTTAATGTTTAAGAAAGGACAAATGGAAAAAATTTGAATATTCCTTTTATCTAGCAATATTAACAGTGTGAAACATAGTAAGAAATCTGAAAATAAGTATAAAAAGCTCCTTAAACAGCACAAATAAGTGAATAAATGAATAAATAAATAATATTAATAATAATATCAACAATAACCACCATATTTTGTCTAGGCATTGTATCTACCTGCTTTCATACAGCAGTCACTCTTCACAACAATCTTTTGAGCTAATTGTTATATACATTTTACAAATGAGATCACTTGAGATGAAGAGAGATTAAATAGCTTATTCAACATCACACAACTGGTAAGTGGTGCAGCTACTGTCAAGCAGTCAAGCAGTTTCTAAGCAGTAGTGTGGTGACAGCTGCTCGCTTGACTTGCTACTCTTCCATAGATTCGGCTTGGGAGGAGACAGTGAGTAAATGGGTTTAGACAGCTTAATACTTAGAGCAGGAGTAACATCTTGGCTCTGGTCCCTGATCTCCTATCCTCGTAGGGCAACTTGAATAGGGCCTGGGTTTGCCTGCACACACAGTTGGGGTGCATTACCCGCCAAATATCGGGCAAGAAACCCTGACATTAGTAGACTCTGATCTCATATGAGAGCTGCTGGCAACCCTGCCCGTCCGTACCTTGAGAGACAGATTGTCTTCATTAACCTGGAATTTAGCAGTTCTACCACAGAAAATGGAGGCAGGCATTTTTATCTTTATTACCCTTGAATGTCTCTTCAGGAGAGGGGTGTCTTTGTATTTACTTTATGGGAATGTAAATAAATTTGCTCCAGAAGTCACAGTCTTCATCTTCCCAGGGCCATCTGCTTATACAGACCTTCTGGAAAACATAGTCCTGGAGCAAATTGACTGTTAATGTCTGGTTGTGTGGAAATGTGAGAGATTCATGGAGAATTGTCTCCCAACAGCTCGAAGTCAGACTCTGTTCTGATAAACACCAAATGTTTTTAGCCAATAAATTTCATGCTAAATTTCACTCCGAGAGACCTTTAGAACTTATTGCCCTTACTTGAGGCATCTGTCGATGAACTTTTTGCTATGGTATCCCAACCCATAGCAGGTTAAAAGAGCTGCTTAGGGGCAGACTGGGGAGAGATAGGGAGAAGGCAAAACTTCATAAATAACATACACAGGAATTATAATAACTTCCTAGAGCTACTTCTTGTGGCAGAAGAGTTCACATATCAGTTATTTCTGAGACAATTATTACTCAATAGCTAAAATGCTTAAGTTAAAAAAGCTAAATTATTTGAAGAATGCTTTTCAATTATATAGAAAATTTATGTATGTGGAACACTAAATTCTCCTATGGTGAAAAATAAAGTATCACAATACAAGTGTTTCAAAAAAATGGTGGTTGGTACCATTCTATGGTGATCATATAGATGAGCAATTACAGTAGAATGAACAAACATTCGTATCTTTGCACATATATTTTTAATTATTTTTCTTTAATTTAAAAATGTTTGGGGGCTGGCCTGGTGGCGTAGTGGTTAAGTTTCATGCTCTGCCTTGGTGGCCCAGGGTTTGCTGGTTCACATCCTAGGCACGGACCTACACACCACTCATCAAGCCATGCTGTGGTGGAATCCCACATAGAAGAACTATAAGGACTTACAACTAGGATATACAACTATGTGCTAGGGCTTTGGGGAGAAAACAAAAGGAGGAAGATTGGCAATAGATGTTAGCTTGGGGCCAATCTTCCTCACCAAGAAAAAAAAAGTTTGGTGCCCATTCGTATTCTGAAATGCAGTAGCATATAGAGGTTGTCACTGTTCTTATACTCCCACACACAACTTTTGGAATTCATGTTTGAGTCTGGATTCAGAAAATCCAATGCATGTTTATGGGACAAAATAGTTTTCTTTTCTTGACTTTGGTTCATTTTAATATTAGGAGCCATTCAGAATAATGGCCATTTTCAAATACTTGTGCTTCATTTAATAGTTTATTCAACTTGTATTTAATAGGCTTCTACCATATGCCATGTTCTCTGCTAACCTTGGAGATACAGTGGTGAGCAAAAGTATGTGTAGTCTCTCTCCTCAGTGCTTTTATAGCCAGTCTAGCAAAAAAAAGTCACAGAAACAGAGCTAGGGAGGAGAGGTCCTCAGGGTTTTGAGAGTTTAAATAAAGGAATTTGACCTAGTTGTGGAGGTCAGGAACGGAAGTCTCTCCTTTAAAAATGAGGGTTGGGGTGAGATCAGAAGACATAAATTAGGGGAAGACGTCAAGAGAGTGCCCTCCAGGCAGAGGGCACATCAAAGGCCCTGTGGTGGCAAGGGGCAGGGGCCAGTCAGAGGAGCATAGCCTAGGTGTTTCTAGATGCACCAGCACGTAAGTGTGCAGAAGGTTGTGAATTACTTTATAAAATCAACACCTTATTGTGAAATTAAGATTAAGTTTAGACAACCTGGGTCTTCTAGAGTACACCATAAGGAAAACTTTTATCAGAGAAGTGAAAAATTTAAAAACTGTTTTTGTTTTTCTCTAACTTTGATAATAAATGGCAGATGGGATTTTGGATGTTGATAGAAAAAATACGTTACACGCTTAGGGATAGAAGGATTCTTTTCCATAAAACACAGTGAAGCATAGCACTAGTAAGGCTTCCTCCACAAAATCTCAGTTGAAAGATGCGGGTTTCTCAGGAAACCCCTTTTGTTTCAGCACTCATTGTTGAAAATCTTTCAAAAACATATTAGCCCTATCCATTGTCTCTTTAACTTTATACCTAAATAGTGTAGCACAAATAATAGATTATCTGGATATGGATGCTTTTAAGATATAAAATAATACGTTGAACATATTTTATATATTGACATTGCCCTCCTTTCATGCTTCTCCAACTTCATGAAGGAGCCAAGTCTTTTTGATATTACTGGCTGAAAGACAATTAAGACATTAACTTACTTTAATGGCATGAGTACAGGCCCTCTTGCTTTCAGATGTATAATAATAAGTAACACTATTCAAAATGTCAAATCATTTAATTAATTATTTTTAATAGCTAAATTACTGTGTTGGCTCATTTGATTGAAATTTTTTAAAAATTGAATATTATAGGATCTATATCAACAATTCTGCTATAAGTTTACTTCAGGTCAAAATAATTTCTTAAATGTTTTCGTTGTGGAATTCAGACTTTTATGAAGCATTTGTCTGCAATACAGTTCCAGACTGCCTTTGAAGAAAGCCAGCCTCTCTCTATATGATAGCCAATAAGCAGTTTTAATGTCCTGTTGTATAAGTGTTTTTATATGAGGAGAATGTTTGACTCAGCGAACTAGACTGGTTGTTTTGATTCCTGAAAAGCAGAGAGGTGAGAGGGAAGCATTTCCTCGATGTGTTGCTCTCATTGATGAGGCATGTTTGGATCTTGAGCCTTCTGGCATCCAAACATGCTAAACCCTTACAAAAATAATGTAATTTCTTCTTGTTTTTGAATCCACATTATACATTTAATGGTATAATATGTAACTGTAACTGATATTGCTTGTCAGAAATAATAAGCTTGGGAATAAATAAAGCCATCACTTGTACAGTTATTGGTAGAGAGAATGAATTAGGCAATTTGAGTACATGTTATTCACTGAATTGTGAAGGTGATTTATGAATATTACATCTTCCTGATTCATGAATGGTAGCATTAATAGTTGGTCTAGTAGAAAGGGCCTATATTTGCTGCCGTTTCTGCTGCTTTTTGTCAGTGTTCCTACAGATGAAGATATATTTCCTTGTTAGATATGGGTAAAGGAATGTGACATAAGCTCTTTTGCAAATGGAGCAAATATTAAAGTGTGGCTTTCTCCTTAAAATTTGACAAGTAACTTCTCATTAAGACATTCTATATATCATACTCAATTTGCCTTTTGTAAGAGTTAGGTTGGATTACATTTTCCATCAGATGTGTAATTTTTAAAAATTGTTAGCCACTAAAACCATTTAAATATTTACATAGGTGATATATTTCATTATATTAAAAATATTATATTTTTGACATATGAAATAAACTTCCTACAGCTTTGATAAATATATTCAAATACATACTATTTTATTGTTAAGTGGTTGAAGACTCTGAGGGTACTGTGGAGTTATGTTTGAGTCATAGCATAATCCAGTAGAAAACGTTAAATAAACGGAAAGATATATCAACTTCTCTTTACTTACAGAACACGCTATAATACAGTACTAAACTGCAGATAGATATCCAAATTAAAACATGCATACATATATTTGCAAATTCACTCAGACTGATAAAGTCGCAGCTATAAAAACATGCAGCTTAAACATAGAGTGTAATAGTACAAGTCGACAGCATAACTAATAGTGGTCTTCTGAATGCGTCTGTATTTAAACTCTATTGCCTTGTGACTAAATAGCAGAAATAGCCTAGATATTGGGCAGCTATTTAGGCAGAGTATCTCAGTATTGTTGAAATGAAAGTTTGGTGGTAAGGGCATCTCTGACTTATTTATATTGTTGGATGGAATTATTCAAATATCTATTTGTTTACTTTGTATGTTTCTTATAGGTATGTGCTTTTCTTGGTAGGTGTGTCTGGCAATAGTAAACCAAACTCAATCTGTGTTAAATATAAAGGGGATTTATTGGTACATTTTAGTGTAGGTCTGGCTCAGGCTCTAGTGATGTCATCAATACTTGGTTTCTCTCTTTTGCTTCTGGGAATCTCTTCTATATTTGTTTTATTCAGACAGGATTTTCCCTAACAGTGGTGAAATGGCTGTTACGCTTAATAGCCTCACAGTCTCTTGTTTAAGGATAGTGAGAAAAGAGTGTCTCTGCTTTTGGATAATTCAAACGGAAGTCCATTTTGAATAATCTATTAGTTTGCGATGCTTATTTATCATGTATTAAATTCTTATACACACTAGGGTCGATTCCTGAGCTGTTGAGATTGCTCATTGTTGTTAGTGCTGTCGGAGTGGATTCCTACTCCTCTCGACCCTGTGCGCGCAGACCAGAACCGTGCCTGTCTTGCACCCTCGTCTCACTTCTGGCGCTCTATCAGACAGTGCTCCACTGCTGTTCACAGGGTTTTCATGGCAAATTTTTTAGGAGGTGGGTGGCCAGGTCCTCTTTCTTAGTCTGTCTTAGTCTGAAAGCGCCACTGAAATCTGTCCACCAGGGGTGACCTGCTGGTGTTTGAAATCCTGATGGCAGAGCTTTCAGCATCACGGCAACCCGCAGCCGCCAGGAGATGACAACTGACAGGTGGAGTGCTGTGGTTCGCTGGTGGGGTAATGAACCACGGTGGTGAGAGCACCCGACCTTAATCGCTAGACCACCAGCACTGGCTAGAGCTAATACAGGGCGGGGGTATTGCAGAAGGAATCATATCTCTATTATTATGAGACCTTCTAACTTTCGGAAGTGTGTTATTTCAGGGAATGGATGTGATAGCTCTTCTGTGATGTTATTAGAGAATTGTTTATAAACACTTGTAATAATGATGTTTATAAGCGTTGTACCCTCCTGGTACAAATAAAACAGTTTTTTAAGTGAAAAAAAAAAGAACTTCTAACTGGCTATAAGCGGTATAGAAAACAGATTTTATTTAAAATAGTTACTCAGTAAGTGGGCTCCTTACAAAACTCTTTTTCTTAATTCTAAGAGATTTTCAAATAATTCTCTTAGTTCTTCTATATATATAATCACGTCATCAAAATGGTAATTTGGCTCCTGCCTTTGTCAGCATTATATTTGGTTTTCTATTTTGCTGCCTTGGACAAAAGTTAAGGACAATAGTAAATGATAATGGTGGTATCTGGCGTTCAATTCTGTTTTTAATGGGAATGCCTTTTTTATAATTTTATGATTATAATTTTTTATAATTTTTTTGTTTAATCAGATTTTTCTACTTAATTTTGAATCAATTGGCTGGGGGTTTTTATTGTGGTTAGTTGGTGGGGCTGAGCTCAGGGTCCTTACATACTGGTAGGACTTGAAACTCCTGCTGGTACCAGGGGAGGGAGCACACCAGCTTTCTTATCAGCTTGCCCAGATGTAGGCAGAGGGGAAGAGGAGGAGGTGATGCTTTAAAAGCTGTCGGCAGTCAGACATCAATAAACAGAGTCAGACTCTTTATTTCCGTGGAGTTTACAAGAAAGGATACAATGATAAATGATAGAATATTAGTTTGCAACAGTTTTACAATTGAGAAGTGAAGCTGTTGATTTTGGATGGTTTCACTACAGAAGCCATAGTCACCCTCTGGCTCTTTATGATGTTGTTTCTGATCTGCAACATAACTAGAGCAGGATTTGAGAGTAGCTACATTTGTACATGCTGGATGGATTATGTATCTTTGTTCCTGACTCCAATACATAGGGAATTTAATTTTTATAATTTCTGTGGAGAGTGAAAATTTGAAGGCCATCATTGGTTCGAAGCTACAACCACATTCAAAGTGAGGAAAAGGCCATTATTTGCTATGGTACAAACTTGAATTGCTTGCAAATTGGAAATAGATAACAGAATTAATTTATTCTATTATGGAAATAAATATAAATGGTTTAAACTCTCCTATAAAAGGCAAAGACTTTGGATTATAATAAAAAGATAAAATCATATTTATAAGAGGCACACACACACAAAGGTATATAATTATTAAAAATGAAGGGATGGACAAGGATATGTCAGGCAAATGGGAATATAAAATAAAATCTGAGTGGCCAATTTATTTCCTACAAAGTAAAATTCAAGGCAAAAACATTCAGGTGGGCTTGAAGCAAAGGCAGCTTTCTGATTATGGCTGAGTCAACAGTAGGGAGTGCCACTTGCAGCAGAGATTTGAGATTATATTTGCAGGGGAAGATAGAACTACCTGTCTATGGACAGCAGGATTTTTTTTTCTGTATTGAAGCACATCTCCATTTGATATTTGGCTTATAATCAGTTAACTTGGTGGAAAGTTTAAAGGATTCAATAAGTTACATCCTATAGGTGAGGAGAAAGAATCAACCTTTTCTTCAGACAAATATATGCATTTGTTGTTTTTAATCCTGTTCATAATTGCTTTCAAGTTTTCAAAAGAAATTTTAAAATCATCATTTCTCTGATTATCAAATGTAAGTATAAAATGACATCTTTTTTAATTCTACCCACGAGTGAAGAAAATTTAATAGAAATTTATTGACAGTCTAAATGGATGGAATACACGTAAAATAGCAATCTCCAGCACCTGTGATTAACAGGGCTTTTAAAACATCTTTACTTGAGGGACCTTTACATCTCAGAATATTACATTCCCTAGCCATATTATTTACACTTTTTTAATTAAGGTTATGAAAGTTAACATCCTTGTGAAATTACAGTTGTACATCATTATTAGTCATGTTGTGGGTACACCACTTCACCCCTAGTGCCCTCCCCCCACCCCCCTTTCCCCTGGCAACCACCAATCAGTTCTCTTTGTCCATATGTTAACTACCACCTATGAGTGGAGTCATACAGGGTTCATCTTTCTCTGTCTGGCTTATTTCACTCAACATAATACCCTCAAGGTCTATCCATGTTGTTGTGAATGGGACAACTTTGTCCTTTGTATGGCTTAGTAGTATTCCGTTGTATATATATACCACGTCTTCTTTATCCAGTCATCAGTTGCTGGGCACTTAGGTTGGTTACATGACTTGGCTATTGTGAATAATGCTGCGATGAACATAGGGGTGCATGGAACTTTTGGAATTGCTGATTTCAGGTTCTTAGGATAGATACCCAGTAGTGGGATGG
Organism: Equus caballus; assembly: GCF_041296265.1. Classification (NCBI taxonomy): domain Eukaryota; kingdom Metazoa; phylum Chordata; class Mammalia; order Perissodactyla; family Equidae; genus Equus; species Equus caballus. The sequence continues at coordinate 47,033,424 of NC_091686.1, forward strand.
CTGGGTCATAAGGTATTTCTATTCTTAACTTTTTGAGGAATCTCCATACTGTTTTCCATAGTGGCTGCACCGGTTTGCATTCCCACCAACAGTGTATGAGGGTTCCCTTTTCCCCACAGCCTCTCCAACATTTGTCACTCTTGGTTTTGGATATTTTTGCCAATCTAACGGGTGTAAGGTGATATCTTAGTGTAGTTTTGATTTGCATTTCCCTGATGATTAGCGATGATGAACATCTTTTCATGTGTCTATTGGCCATCCTTATATCTTCTTTGGAGAAATGTCTGTTCATGTCCCCTGCCCATTTTGTAATTGGGTTGTTTGATTTTTTATTGTTGAGTTGTGTGAGTTCTTTGTATATTATGGAGATTAACCCTTTGTCAGATAAATAACTTGTGAATATTTTTTCCCAATTAGTGGGCTGTTTTTTTGTTTCAATCCTGTTTTCCCTTGCCTTGAAGAAGCTCTAGTCTGGTGAAGTCCCATTTGTTTATTCTTTCTATTGTTTCCCTCACGTGAGGGGTTATGGTGTCCGAAAAGATTCTTTTGAAGCTGATGTCAAAGAGTGTACTGTGGATATTCTCTTCTAGAAGACTTATTGTTTCAGGCCTAATCTTTAGGTCTTTGATCCATTTTGAGTTTATTTTAGTAAATGGTGAAAAAGAATGGTTGATTTTCATTCTTTTACATGTGGCTGTCCAGTTTTCCCAGCACCATTTGTTGAAGAGACTTTCTTTCCTCCATTGTAGGCCCTCAGCTCCTTTGTCAAAGATTAGCTGTCCATAGATGTGTGGTTTTATTTCTGGGCTTTCAGTTGTGTCCCATTGGTCTGTGCATCTGTTTTTGTACCAGTACCATGCTGTTTTGATTACTGTAGCTTTGTAGTATGTTTTGAAGTCAGGGATTGTGATGCCTCCAGCTTTGTTCTTCTTTCTCAGGATTGCTTTAGCAATTCGGGGTCTTTTGTTGCCCCATATGAATTTTAGGATTCTTTGTTCAATTTCTGTAAAGAATGACATTGGAATTCTGATTGGGATAGTGTTGAATCTGTAGATTGCTTTAGGTAGTATGGACATGTTAACTATGTTTATTCTTCCAATCCATGTGCATGGAATGTCTTTCCATCTCTTTATGTCGTCATCGATTTCTTTCAAGAAGGTCTTGTAGTTTTCGTTGTATAGATCTTTCACTTCCTTGGTTAAATTTGTCCCAAGGTATTTTATTCTTTTTATTGCGATCATGAATGAGATTGAGTTCTTGAGATCTTTTTCTGTTAGTTCATTGTTAGCATATAGAAATGCTACTGATTTATGTATGTTGATTTTATACCCTGCAACTTTGCTGTAGTTGTTGATTGTTTCTAATAGTTTTTCTGTGGATTCTTTGGGGTTTTCTATATATAAGATCATGTTGTCTGCAAACAGCGAGAGTTTTACTTCTTTGTTGCCTATTTGGATTCCTTTTATTTCTTTTTCTTGCTGAACTGCTCTGACCAAAACCTCCAGTGCTATGTTGAATAAGAGTGGTGAAAGTAGGCACCCTTGTCTTGTTCCTGTTCTGAGAGGGATGGGTTTCAGTTTTTGTCCCTTGAGTATGATGTTGGCTGTGGGTTTGTCATATATGGCCTTTATTATGTTGAGGTACTTTCCTTATATATCTATTTTATTGAGGGTTTTTATCATAAATGGATGTTGGATCTTGTCGAATGCTTTCTCTGCATCTATTGAGATGATCATGTGGTTTTTGTTTCTCATTGTGTTAATGTAGTGAATCAGGTTGATTGACTTGAGGATGTTGAACCATCCCTGTGTCCCTGGTATAAATCCCACTTGATCATGGTGTATAATCTTTTTGATGTATTGCTGTGTTCGGTTTGCCAAAATTTTGTTGAGGATTTTTGCATCTATGTTCATCAGTGATATTGGCCTGTAGTTTTCCTTCTTTGTGTTGTCCTTGTCAGGTTTGGGGATCAAGGTGATGCTGGCTTCATAGAATGTATTAGGGAGTGCTCCATCTTCCTCTATTTTCTGGAATAGTTTGAGGAGGATAGGTATTAAATCTTCTTTGAATGTTTGGTAGAATTCTCCAGAGAAGCCATCTGGTCCTGGACTCTTATTTTTGGGGAGGTTTTTGATTACTGTTTCTATTTCTTTACTTGTGATTGGTCTATTCAGATTCTCTATTTCTTCCTGATTCAGTTTGGGTAGGTTGTATGAGTCTAGGAATTTATCCATTTCTTCTAGGTTGTTGAATTTGTTGGCATATAGTTTTTCATAGTATTCTCTTATGATCCTTTGTATTTCTTTGATATCTGTTGTGATTTCTCCTCTCTCGTTTCTAATTTTATTTATTTGAGACTTCGCTCTCTTTTTTTTTTTAGTGAGTCTGGCTAAGGGTTTGTCAATTTTGTTAATTTTTTCGAAGAACCAACTCTTTGTTTCATTGATCCTTTCTACTGTCTTTTTTGTGTCAATATCATTTATTTCTGCTCTAATTTTTATTATTTTCCTCCTTCTACTGACTTTGGGCTTTGTTTGTTCTTCTTTTTCTAATTCTGTTAGATGTCATTTGAGGCTGTTTATGTAAGATTTTTCTTGCTTATTGAGGTGAGCCTGTATTGCAATGAATTTCCCTCTTAGGACTGCCTTTGCTGCGTCCCAAATCATTTTGTACGGTGTGTTTTCATTCTCATTTGTCTCCAGATAATATTTGATTTCTTCTTTAATTTCTTCAATAATCCATTGTTTGTTCAGTAGCATGTTGTTTAGTCTCCACATTTTTGGCCCTTTCCCAGCTTTATTCTTGTAGTTGATTTCTAGTTTCATAGCATTATGATCAGACCCTCTTAAACTTATTGATGCTTGCTTTGTTTCCCAAGATATGAGGTCTATCCTTGAGAATGTTCTATGCGCGCTTGAGAAGAATGTGTAACCTAATGTTTTTGGATGAAGTGTCCTATACATATCTATTAGGTCCATCTGATCTAATTTTTCATTTAATTCTATAATTTCCTTGTTGATTTTCTGTCTGGATGATCTGTCCATTGGTCTTAATGGGGTGTTGAGGTCCCCTACTATTATTGTATTGCTGTTGATGTCTCCTTTCAGTTTTGTTAATAGTTTCTTTATGAATTTTGGTGCTCCTGTGTTAGGTGCGTATATATTTATAAGTGTTATGTCATCTTGGTGGAGCGTCCCTTTTATCATTATATACTGCCCCCTTTGTCTTTCTTTATCTGTTTTGCTTTGAAGTCTACTTTGTCTGATATAAGTATGGCAACACCTGCTTTCTTTTGTTCATTATTAGCTTGGAGTATTGTCTTCCATCCCTTCACTTTGAGTCTGTGTTTGTCTTTGGGGCTGAGGTGTGTTTCCTGGAGGCAGCATACTGTTGGATCTTGTTCCTTGATCCATCCTGCCACTCTGTGCCTTTTGATTGGAGAGTTCAATCCATTCACGTTTAGAGTGATTATTGAAACGTGATGGGGGCCTACTGTTGCCATTTTATCACTTGTTTTCCAGTTCTTTTGCATTTTGTCCTGATGGAGAGCTGTTACTTTGTGTTATTGTCCTTCTGCTTATCTCCTTTGTTCTCGATTTTGTAACCCCTTTCCTTTTTTTTCATTTTTCAGGAATGAGGTTCTTCCTGAGCATTTCTTGAAGAGGAGGTTTTGTGGTGATGAACTCCCTTAACTTTTGTTTATCTGGGAAAGTTTTTATTTCTCCATCATATTTGAAGGATATCTTCGCTGGGTAGAGTATTCCTGGCTGCAGGTTTTTGTCCTTCAGAGTTTTGAATATTTCATTCCAAGCTCTTCTAGCCTGTAAGGTCTCTCCTGAGAAATCTGCTGATAGCCTTATGGGGTTTCCTTTGTAAGTTTTTTTCTTCTGCCTGGCTGCCCTTAGTATTTTCTCTTTGCCATTGACTTTTGCTAGTTTCACTACTATATGCCTTGGGGTTGGTCTTCTTGCGTTAATAAAGTTTGGAGATCTATTGGCTTCTGTCCCATGGAGTTCCATCTCTCTTCCCAAGTTTGGAAAGTTCCCAGCTATTATTTCTTTGAACAGGCCTTCTGCCCCCTTCTCCTTCTCTTCTCCCTCTGGTATACCTATAATCCTTATGTTGCATCTCCTAATTGAGTTGGATAATTCTCGGAGAGTTTCTTTATTTCTTTTTAGTCTCAGTTCTCTCTCCTCCTCTGTCTGCAGCATTTCTATATTCCTATCCTCCAAATTGCTAATTCTGTCCTCCATGTTATCGACCCTACTGTTTAGAGAGTCCAGACTTTTCTTAATCTCCTCCATTGTGTTCTTCATCTCCAGTATTTCTAATTGGTTCTTCTTTATAGTGTCAAGCTCTTTTGTGACATAGCTCCTGAACTCATTGAGTTGTCTATCTGAATTCTCTTTTAACTCGTTGAGTTTTTTAATAATGGCAGTTTTGAAATCATCATCATTTAGGTTATAGATTTCATTCTCTTTGGGATTGTTTTCTGGGTGCTTATCATTTTCCTTCTATTCTGGAGATTTAATATATTTTTTCATACTGCTTGATGGCATGGATTTGTGCCTCTGCATAGAGATAGAGTTTAGTTGCTGCTACCACTTGTTGCGACTGGTGTGTGTGTGGGGGGCAGCTGTTTAGACTGCACCAACCAGGAACCCTGTCAGCTGTTACTGACTGGACCTGGACCCCTCCTCGTAGTCACAGTGGTCCTGTGCGGTCCCTCATTGGTTGTGGGGGCAATTGCAAGGGGGCCTCAGGCTGCTGGTGCCTACTGTTGCAGCCCACTTAGACGCGCTTCCTCCTTGTGGTCTGCAGTGGTGTTGTGGGCTTTCACAGCAGCCAGGGGAAGGATCACCTATAATCGCTGCTTTGTCCCTAACAGAGCCCACAAGATCACACTTGTCCACTATAGGTCCCAGCAGAGCTATGGGTATCTTCTGCAGTCTGTCGTTAGCTCACCTAGCTGTGCTACTTTTGCCCCAGGGCCTTCCCGCCTTGCGATTGCCAGTCGGGACCTCTCCACTAGTGCTGTGCAGAGGCTTTCGCTAAGGCTGCTGTAGGAACCTGGAGTTCCCCACTGGGCTACATAGCTGTTTCACCAGAGCTCCACTCTGCCCCATTCCACTCTCATGGGATCTCTGAGAGCCCCTTGCTTCCTCTGGGACACGGCCAGAGTCTGTGGGCCTGGCGGTGGCTTGTAAGCTGCTGCCTTGTGGGGAATTCTGCTCTAGGGAACTTCCTGGTGTTCTGAATGCTGGGCGGGGCCTCTCTGCCAATGGCAAGCAGAGGCCCTCCCTGCTGGGGGGGGGGGCAGGACCATGGAGTGTCCCCCCAGGCCGCAGAGCCTGGTGTTGGAGCTCCACCCAGTCCCCAAGCATGTCCACGGGAAGTCCGGGCACCCCCTGCACTGACCCGTGCGCCAGAGACTGTGGGCCCAGCAGCAGCTGGTGGTCTGGTGCAGTGCCAGGGAATTCGCCCGCTGGGAGCTTCCCTTTGTTCTGGATTCTGGATGGGGCCTCCCAGCTAATGGTGAGCAGAGGCTTTCCCTGCTGGGGGGTTGCAGGACCCTGGAGCCTCCCCCCGGGCCACAGAGCTGGGCACTGGACCTCCAACCGTGTCCCCAAGGACATCCACAGGAAGTCCGGACACCCCCTGCACCTACCCGTGTGCTGGAGACCGTGGGCCCAGCAGCAGCTTATGGTCTGGTGCCATGCCGGGGAATCCACCTGCCGGGAGCTTCCCTTTGTTCTGGAATCTGGGCAGGGCCTCCCTGCTCACAGCGAGCAGAGGCTTTCCCTGCTGGGGAGGTGGGGGACCCCGGAGCCTCCCCCGGGCCTCAGAGCCAGGCATTGGACCTCCAACTGTGTCCCCAAGCACATCCATGGGAAATCCGGGCGCCCCCTGCACCGACCTGTGGGCCGGAGACCGTGGGGCCAGCAGCAGCTTGCGGTCTGGTGCCATGCAGGGGAATCTGCCTGCCAGGAGCTTCCCTTTATTCTGGATTCTGGGCGGGGCCTCCCTGCTAATGCCAAGCGGAGGCCTTCCCTGCTGGTGGGTGTGGGACCCTGGGGATTCCCCCTGGGCTTAGGTGTAATCACGGGGGGCTTGAGTAGGGCTGTTGTCACCTATTTCCACTGTCGCTCCACTGGTGAGTGCACACTCCTGTCCTTGGTGTGTGGTGATGCTATGGGGGAGTCTGCTGGAAGAGAGCCTCCTGCAGGAACTAGGCTGTCCGGGGGTCGGGGGTCAGAGAGTTTTCACCTATTTCCACCTCCTCCCGGGGGGAAGTCTGTCCGCCTTCTGATGTATAGTAGCACGAGACTCTTAGGCATCTTGAGATGCTATCTGGATATCCTTTGCTAATCAGTGAATGTCCAATTAGTTGTAGATTCGACGGGGGAGAGACGAAGAAGACCACTCACTCCGCCATCTTTGTCCCGGCTATTAGCATACTCTTATTGCAATTGTCCTCTTAATTGGGTTGGTACCGAGTGTAGCTGGTTGCTAGGCTCAGGGGCGTACAGTTGTGATAGGCCTGAGGCCAACAAGGCTGATGTCAGTTCTCTTAGGAGTGCAGCTGAGTAGGGCTAGCCCTTGGCATGGAGACACTCAGTTGTTTCAGGCTTTGGAAGGTGGGGGTGATCCTTTTTATGGCTATTTGTGAAACACAAGTCTTCTGCCGCTGATAAGCCTCACCCCCCTCTGGACCACATACACTGTCAGCACAGTCCTGGTCCGTGCGCACTTCTCAACCCCCTGGAGCTTACCCCACCGCCACACTGCAGAGGCCCCCTCCTCTGCCCCAGTGCCCCCCACAGTTCACCTGGTCCTCACACAAGCCCTGCCCCACAGAGGCAGACACCTTTGCCTGCCTGTAGAGGATCAAGGCACTCAGTCAATGCAGGCTGAAAAGTAGCCTGAGGGCTTGCTGTTAGGTGGGGCCAGTCCCTAGGGCGGGTTGCCTGCCCTGGCTGAACTGGATTAAATCTGTGCTCTAGTGGGTGTGTCAGACCCCTGGGCTAACAGCCCAAGGGACACACCTCAGTGGCCCCCACTTGTGTCCCTATCAGCACGCCTGGACCAGCTCAGAACAACAGCCCCCTCCAATGTCTCAGTCTCCGGAGAGGATCCTCCTCTCGCCAAGATGCCCCCAGAGCCCACCAGGTGAGTCTCGTTTTACCAAAGGACAGTCAGCCTTCTCTCTGGTGATTTTAGGTTGCTGCAATGAGTGAGTTTGTCCGTGGGCCCTTTAAGACCCGGATCTTTTTGGCTTTCAGCTGATAGCTTTTCCGGGGTGTCTTCGCTGCAGTTAATAGCCAGCAAAGCCAGACAGTAAGACACCCCTCTCAGCTGGGCTGAGTCCGAAGGATGGTTATAGCAGTATTGCCCCTGCTCTGGACCTCTCTCCTCCAGGGAGGGCTGTGTACCTTAGGTTGGCTCCCGCCTGGCCAGCTGAGAAGCTCTGCTGCTCCCAAAGGTGGTTTTTCCCTCTCTGGCCGGAGTTACTGCCTCTTCTGCTTTCGTCAGGACTGTCCCTTGTTGTGGGGGTTCTTTTTATCCAGTTTTCAGTTTTCAATCCAGGGTGATTCTTCCTAAAATTGTTGTAACCTGGTTGTGTTTGTGGGAGGAAGTGAGTTCAACATCTGCTCACAGCACCATCTTGACGAGAACCCATATTATTTACATTTTTTGAGACTTGTCGCTCAATGGACAAAGAAAGAGATGTGTAGTGAATGGAGAAAGCTGGGGTGGGGTAGTGCTCTGGTGCCTCAAAAGTAGTACAGACCCAGCAGAAAGATTCTTACCTACATTTTTGGTTCATGAATCTTAGCAAAGGGGCATAATAGGGAAGTATTGAACTCATCCTCATTTCTTTCATCTCTGTGTCTGTGACTTATAGCATGTGTAAATTCCTTATAGATTTTGATTATGTATTTTCTCTGAATCCTGGTTCTTGATGATGATTTTATTTTTCCTTTTTTAAAAAATCTGGGGCTGGCCTGGTGGTATAGTGGTTAAGTTGGCACACTCTGCTTCAGTGGCCTAGGGTTCGCAGGTTTGGGTCCTGGGCACAGACCTACACTCTGCTCATCAGGCCATGCTGTGGTCATGTCCCACATGCAAAATAGAGGAGGATTGGCTCAGGGTCACTCTTCCTCACTCCTCGCCCCCCCCCCCCCCCCAAAAAAAATCTGCCTTCAGATGTGTGTTATTGGGAAGATGTTGGTAACCTTGTTAGGACTAGTATGCAGATGCAATTCTTCCCCCTATGAATTGTTTGCTTAAACTGTGAAAGTTAAATGATTGTAGATGCTTTTATAATGACTAACTCAGTATTTAATGGAAGAAGCAAGGTTGTACCTTATTCTCATTACTCAAGACATGTAAAAGACCCTATTGCCTCTGCCCCTTAGTTTTTTTTTTCATTCCTTCGGAAGAGAAATAGATACATTGAACTTTTTTTTATTGGGGGCAAGTTTTTATAGGAAGATCCCCAAATGATAACTTTCCATATATATAATTTCCACATGTACTGTTCCATACTTAATGGAATATTCCATATGAGCTTCAGGTTTTTGTGAAAATGTTGCTTGAAGTCTGGAAGAAACTCTGAAGAATATACTTTGGAGTCGTGATAGAAAGTAAGCCTGTGTCATATGAAATGGCTTGATTTTTCCATCATTTTTGTATGCATATCAGTCATCCACATCTGGTGGTTAGGGATCTCTATTTCTATTTCCTCCAAAGCCATTTCCATTTTGGATTTCTTCTTTATGGAGAACTTTGTGGCTTTATAGCCACCATATTTCTTTAGCAAGCAAAGGGGTGAAAGGTAAAGTAAGACTGGTGGGGGTGGCATTTGCTGTTTAACCTAGCCACTTGTAATCCTCAGCAGGTGAAATCAGAGTCAGTATCTGTTCACCTATACTATGGCACTGCCATAGGGGACCATCTGATCCCCTTCCAATACTTACTGTGACAAGTTGAGACATTTGGTAACTCTGTATCTATGCCATGCCTTGAAACATACAGAAATACATGGGATGTGTTAGGAATAAAGTAGATTTAGAAGTTACAACTTTAGAATTTTCTTGACTTCTTCCCCATCGGGGTTATGATTTTATTCTTGTTCATTCGTCTGTGACTTAATAAAGATTATTTACTTCTCTATCTCAGCCAACTCTAGCCTTAGCTGTTACTGCCCTATTATTTCCTTCCATAGCCTCTCCAAACATATTGCAGCAAATCAAGGGCCTTATGTCGTGTCCTAGTTTTGGAGCATTCTCTTTTAGACTCTTCCAAATAGAAATCTGTCTTTTAGATTTCTCTTGAAGATTGATGGCCAGTCAGGATAGTGTCTTGGGCTTTGAATACTCTGTTCTTGGGTTCAGCTAAACATTCAGATTCACAAAACTATCTTGGCCATACTTGGCAGGGTCTATTTAGAAGGAAATAGGACAAGAACCACAGCTTGCCTGCCAAAACTGTCAGGAATTCTTCTATAGGAGTCCTTTTAGCAGTCACATGGAATCATGGCTCAGGTGCAAGAAGATTTGGTACATATCAGGCGGGTGTGATATTTCCCCAGGATTAAAAGTCTCATGCCCCACAGGAACCAGTATCTCTTGTAACTACTCCATAGGCATAGCTTCTAGGATCCCCACAAGGGGCACGCCAGCTACAAAGGATAAATAAATCTATGGCTTTCCATAGATTTTCCATAGATTTCCATAGTTTTCCAGGTACAGATACTTCTTACCAATCAAGGGGCATTTTACTTTAAGTAATATTGCCTAGCAACTCAGTGGACATATTCTCTTTTCAGGTTATGAAAGGAAAAGGACTAGCAAAGGGGAAGGGTTTTATTAATCTTTTGCCCACAGTCTGCTCCCTGTCCTTTGGTTAACAACCTTCACATAGAAGAAGACAATCAGCACATTTTATGACCACCAGTATTTGCATTATTCAGTGGGGGCATTAATGTTCACTTTTTACCCTAATCAATTGGAATATTCTTTTGACCAGTTAGTTTATTGGGCTCAATGCATCTTTTAATTCTATAAATCAGAGGTAAATTTACAACAGGGAAAAATACGTGATAGTGTTTAGTAAACGAAACATAGTACAGTGATATTTTTATGTCCTTTTTATAAACACATCCTTTCCATTTTTGGTAGTATATTTCAAAAGTATACCATCAGTAAATCTGGGGATCTAGGCAGTCTGACATCATGGTCAAGATTTTACTTTATCCTCTTGGCTTGGGCTTTTAAAAACACTCAGTGATTGTAGAAGGTACTTTATGAAGTTTCTTTATTTTTATTGGTAATCATAACAAGGCAGTGGAAGATATTGGTTAAGTAGGGTCACCTTGTAGTCTTGCCTTACTTCGCTGGCTGACACATACAAATGTCAGTAGCCATTGTTACTTATGACCCACCTGTGGCTGGGTTTCTGACTAGGTCCATTTCATGGACAACTATGGGAGTCAGCAGTTTTTCCTCTTAGCACAAATCTGGATTCACTCTGATCTTTATTTGCTCCTGCAAGCAGAAGACTTACCTTCTATCATATGTTTTAGAACTTTTGCTGTCTGACTAAGGTAAATAAGATCCTCCACCCAAGCATCAATATCTCATTATCGTCTCCCTCCTCATAATTATTTTTTTAAAATCTCTTCCTCCTCCCAATCCTTTTTCTCTCAGAGTTCCTTGGACACTTGGATCAAAGGTTGATAGGTCTATCCCATATTGTCATGCTTTAAATCAGTCTACTAAGAAGAATACAAGACAGAAAGCTTAGCAGCAGGCCAGCATCAAGTATTTGCCTTCTGAGGGAGTTGTAGCAGTCTCACAAGGGGACAGCTCAGGTGCAAGAGAAGAGTCACAGTGTGTGGGTGCAAGATCCTCCCTGGTTTAAAGCCTCTTGTCTCCTTTGAGCCAATATTTCTCATAACAACTTTGTAGGTATGGCTTCTAGAGTTTCTGCAAGAAATATGCTAGTTACAAGAGTCATCATATACTGAGAAACCCAAAGTGACGGTATCCTCATTAAGTATTTATAGTTCTCTCATTCTATAATCTCATTCTGAATTTCAGTCATAACTGTGCATCATATCACCATTTCTTTCAGCTCCTTTGTCCATTCATGTCCACTTTTCCTTTCTGTGCTCAGCTTTTTAGACTGTGCCTTGCCTCTATACCACTACATTTTTTAGCAAAGATCTCATTCAGTTCCGTGGCTTTAGGTACCTTTGATGTGCTAATTACTTTCAAATTTCTATCTCAAGCCCATCACCCCTATTGTAGATATTTTTATTTAACTGCGTTTTCAACATCTCTACTTGGATATTTGATAGAATCAAGAATAGGGAGTTGAGATATACTACAAGATGCCCTGGACGCCTTATGCCATGAAAACTAATTTTACTGGATAATCTGGGGAAAGGAATATGGTTACTAAGGGCATTTATGTAAATTTACATCCCAGAGCAAACATGCCTGGATTATATTGGATATTCCATGGGGTAAAGCCATAGCAGGTGATCTTTTGCTGCATAGCTAGTGTCATATAAAAATAGGCCTTCAGCTCTTGCTTGTTCTCAGCACTCTCTTGTCCTTCACAGACTTAGACCTGAACTACTTAACCTGACTTGTTGCATGTAATGAACTCTGAGCTGATCCTATTTCTGATTTCTGACCTCTTTATTTATTCTCCTATTTATAGAATTACCATATGTTTTTGTGCTCAAGGCAAGCTTCATGGGTGTGCAACCAGTGCAATTGTACAGAACCTCACACTTAGAAGGACCCCACGCTTAGTTTAATGCTCTACTGTTATAGTCTTGAAATTCTTAATACTTTTTGAACAAGCAATACTACATTTTCTGTACCTCAAAATTATATGAGTAGTCCTATTTGTGTCCCTTATTTGACACTGTTTTCAGGCTACAGTCTTGGCTCCGGGATTCTCTGATTGGCCGTTTCAGGTTTCTGTGATCCAGTCCTCTCCTAGGCCTTTGTGGTCCAGTCCAGTCCCAGCTTCTTCTACCTCAGCACAGTTCCCAGACACAGCTCTCCATTTAGCCATGTCTTAGCTGTAGGCTACAGAAACTTTTTACTACATTTTGCGCATAATTGTTATAGAAAACATTTATTAAACACTTTCTATATGCCAGTTATGGTAATTGTTAATTCCTTATCTTATGACTAAATTTGTAATTTACTGAAACATTGTGAAAAGAATTCCACCAAAGGAAAATTATGATAGAATTGCTGAATGGTATGCACCAAAGCGTTATTATCTTCATTGTTTTCAGAGTTAATGATTTGGTAATATTTTCAATAATTAACAGCTTCTGGATAGGTTCCAAAATGGATCTTGGTTATAAGAATTTCATTTTATAGTAGATTTAAAATTTACTAAGGTTAGTAAAAGTTTTTTAGTAAAATTATTGAGTTAAAACTTTTATCAGATAAAATAAAGTTGATTTATCAGAGAGTTTTGAGATCTAAGTAGCTAGAGAGATCACATTTAATAATAATAAATAATCTTATTTATTAATAATATCACATTTAATAATATTTAATAAAATAAACCCTTATGCTGATTAATTTTTCTCACAATTATCTAAATTATAGTAATGCAAAAGTTATTTTTCTTCATAGTCATAATTGTTTAGGGATGTTCCTTTTGAAGAACAACTTTTCTTATTTGTATTTTGATTCTTTGGAGTAAAATTGTCTAAAAATGTGAAGGTCAAAATCAAACGTGTGAGTAACACCTGTGCTTTTTTGTACCCTGTTGAATGGGGTTACACATTTTGATTTGATTTCCTGTTGAATATCAACTGTTTTACATGAAACTTATGAAAACATAATGATCATGAAGGAATGGTGAAAAGTGAAAATAGGAGCATAACCTAAGCTATTTATATCTTAAAAAATTTGTGTTCTGGAACTGTGATATGTTTCCTCTATATTCCAAAAAATTAGTTTATTTATAAAGAACGTATCTCAAAGAGATTAGAGAAAGCATTTAGCTACAAGTTAGAGGCTTCAGGATAAACCAAACAAGTGAATAATACATTTTATCTGAAATTAGCTGTCTAAATAATTTAGAGAAATTCTAAATCACAAGTGTGAATGTGCACAATCATGATCAAAGCTCCAAATAGAACTGCAGTGAAGTTCAGGACTGATTAAAAAGTCTGCAGTAGTTCATGTGTTGAGAGTGTATCATTCAACAAATGAACTTTCCGATTAAAGTATCTGAAAAATCAGATATATATCTTTGCTTACTTGATAAAATAAGGTATATACATAAGATTTATATATCCTTAGCTTTCAGGGGAATGAACAGTGTATTTATCACAAAATGTTGCCAAAAGAAACGAATCAATGCTTCCATGATTATGTCTCGAGACAATTCATGAAGTTCATATGAAGGACGAAGATAAAATGATTAGCTGTCTGAACCAATGTATAGAAGGAAATTGGAGGAAAAACTACCTTATGACACAGATATTTAATAAAAGCCTAAAGTCAAAGGACCTGTATTGATTTTGCTCTAATTTCAATTTTGTATTATTTGCTTTTGTAGGTGTCTTAGGGATTGACTCTTAAAGGTTTTGTATAGTGATTGTTAATGGCTCTTGTAGAGTTAAGTCCCTTCTGGAAGTGTCTACAGAAACCAGAATATTGGGGGCCGGCCCTGTGGCCCAGTGGTTAAAGTTCTGTGTGCTCCGCTTTGGCAGCCAGGGTTTGCAGGTTCAGATCCTGGGTGTGGACCTACTCCACTCATCACCCATGCTGTGGAGGCATCCCACATACGAAATAGAGGATTGGCAAGGGTGTTAGTTCAGGGCTAATCTTCCTCAAGCGAAAAGGGAGGAACATTGGCAATGAATGTTAGCTCAGGGCAAATCTTCCTTACTGAAAAAAAAAGGAAACCAGAATATTAAAGCACATGGGATGCTGTGTATCAATACTCTAAGAAAGGGATTCTCAAAGTGTGGGGTTCTTGTGAAGGTTTAAGAGCTGGTCACCAATTGCATGTTGTCATCAAAATAAGTGACATTTTTCACAGCTATTCTGATGATATTTTGTGGATTAAAGGAGAATAAATCCTTTAAATCTGCTAACGTACATGGAGTTTTATACTACTTTATTTTTTCCCCAGTTCTTTGTTATCATTTTGTTATAAGAAATTGGAAATTCTTGGTGAAGGTGAGTCTCAGGCCTTTTGTCTAGCCTAACAAGCTGTCAGGGAAACTTACCAGCCAACTAGCCTATGAGAACTACTGTTCTTGACGTTTCATCAGGGTACAAAAAGCACAGGTCACTCACATGTTTAATTTTGCCCTTCACATTTTTATACAACTTACTCCAAAGAATCAAAATACAAATAAGAAAAGTTGTTCTTCAAAAGGAATATCCCTAAACAATTATGAACATGAAAAAAAATAACTGTTGCATTACTGTAATTTGGTTGTTTTTTAAAATACAATACATAAAGCTAGAGTCCCCTTTGTTTTCCATTTCATGCTCACTTTTTTTCTTTTTTCATAAATGGCACTCTCATCATGAATTTAGTGTATATCTTCCAGTATATTTTTTATGTTTTTCCAGTATGTTGACTGATAAGTAACTATTTAGAAAGTTACATAAATACTATCATACTTTACATGTTTTTCAACTTTTTTTATCCACATCTTAGGGGATTTATTCACATTTATATAAGTGGATCTGTTTAATCCATTCTACTTCAGTATGGTATTCTATTGTGTGACCAGCACAGTTTATTTACTGGTATACATATTGATACATTTAGTTTGATTCTAATCTTTTGCTAATACAAATAATGTTGCAGTAAACATCTTTGCCTCTGGGTCTTGGTACACATGGGTATGTAACCAGACAGCAGTTTCTGGTTTGTAAGGCACTTTCAGCTTTATTGAACGTTACCAAATTTCTTTCCAAAGTGGTTGTGCTGATTTACCCTTTTAACTTTGGGTTAAGAGTTTTCTGTTTTCACGACATCCTCACCAATACTTAGTATTTTCTGATTTCAGTGTGATAGGTATGCGAATCTTTTCAAGTTCTGTTTCCATGATTATTATGTAAGTGGATATATTCTCTTATATTTATTTGTTGTTTCTGTTTCCTCTTCTATGAATTTCCTGTTCTTATTCTTTGTAGGCAGTGGTTACACATTGTGGATACCAATCCTAACATCTTTTAGATGTGCTACAAGTATCCTCTAGTCCTTAGCTCGTCTTTTTAACTTTGTTCATAGATGTGATTTTTTTTATTGACAGATTATATATTTTTTGGTATCTTTTCTAAGAAATCGTTTCTTCTCCCCTGTTGAAATAAGGCTATTTTATATTTTATTAATGTTGTCTTCATAATATTTTTAATTTATCTGGAATGCATTTGTGTGTGGAGGTGGTTTTGAAGTAGTCTCTTTTTTTTCATGTTTAAAGGCAGTTATCAAAATATTTCTGGATTATGTGCTCTGTTTTCCACTGGTTTGTAATGCTATTTCTATCATATATATTGTAATAGTATATGTACGTTCACTACAGCATTTTATATATGTATAATATATATAGTGAATAATATGTATACAGTATATATCATATAGCATGTGTACCAATATATACTCTATGTATGTATACTATCTATATGCATATATAGTGTCTATTTCTGAGATCTCTATTGGGTTCTAGTCATCTGTTTCTAATCTTAGACCAATATCACACTATTTTTAATTATACAGCTTAAAAAAATCTTGTGTCTGATGGAATAAGATCTCCTATACTACTTTCACCTTTAATTCTAACATCAGATTTTTCTTGGCTATTCTTAGACATCTGATTTTCCATATAGATTTTGGAATCTATTCATATCCATCTAAAAAAGCCCAGAATCTTCCTTGGGATGTTAATTGAATTTAATATTGTGAATAATTTGGGATATATTTTAAAACTTTATTATCTAATCTTTTCATCTAAAATGGTGGTACATATCTCCATTTACTTAAGACTACTTTTATCTCCTTTTGTAATACTCACTAATTTCTCCATGAAAGTCTTGTACATCTTTGTTAAATTTATTCCTAGATACCATGTAAGCTTTTATTTTATTTTTTATTGCAAATATATCATTTTTCAAAACTTTTTACTATATTCTCTAAAGAATTATTGTTGATATGTAGGAACAGTGTTAACTTATATATTTTGTTCTTGGATCCAGCAGCTCTGTTTAATTGCTGTGGTTTTTCTATAGATGGATTCTCTTCAATTTTTAAAATAATAACTGACATTTTTTTCCAATCTTCCATTCTCCTTACCTCTCTTCTTCCCCCCATTCTTTCCTTCCTTCCTTCATTTTTTCCTTTTCTTTTATTACATTCATTGAGACACACTATGTTGATTAGTATCAGTGATAGACATCTATGTCTTTCTAATAAGTAGAAATGCTTATAAAATTTTACTTTTAAGTATGATGTTTGCTGTAGGTTTTGGTAGATAGCTTTTATTAGGTTGGCGTAATATACTTCTATCCTTATTTTACTAACTTTTAAAAAATCATGAATGGATATTGAAATTTATTAATTTATATATATATGTTAAGATTATTATAAGATTTTTCTCTTTTAATTAGTTAATGCCATGGATTATGTGGATAGATTTTCTTGCATTCATTACATATTATTACTTTTAAAGTTTACTGTTCTGTTTGCTTCCGTGTTATAAGTGGGGTTGTTATATGCTTTTCTTGTGCGCTCTTTTTATTTTGGTATGAAGGTTTTACAAGTTTTCCCTCTTTTACCACTCTGAAAAAGTTAGCATTAAAAAGGAAAATTTATTTCCTGAGGTCTTAGTAGAAATTATTTACATAACTACCTGGGCCTTAATATCTCTTTGTAGGGGAGATTTTGCATATTCAGTTTCTCTAATCCGTATGAATTTATTCAGGTTTTCTATTTTTGAGCTAATGTTGTTAATTCTAGTTTACATAACATTGTCCATTTTAGTTAAGATTAAAAATATTATGGCTTAGGGGCTGGCCCCGTGGCCGAGTGGTTAAGTTCGCCTGCTCCGCTGCAGGCGGCCCAGTGTTTCGTTGGTTCGAATCCTGGGCGCTGACATGGCACTGCTCATCAAGCCACGCTGAGGCAGCGTCCCACATGCCACAACTAGAAGGACCCACAACTAAGAACATACAACTATGTACTGGGGGGCTTTGGGGATAAAAAAGGAAAAAATAAAATCTTAAAAAAAATATTATGGCTTAAAGTTTGCTATATTCTTTTATGGCTAAGGAAACAATATATTTTTAATTGTGTTGCATTCTTTTATTCTTAAAATTATTTATTTCTACCCTTATTTTTTGCTTCTCAAAAAGTTATTAAAAATCTGTTTCATGAATCTTTGCAAAGAACCAGCTTTTGGGTTTTTGATCATCTCAAATATTTTTCTTACATTAATTTTTTTAAACTTTGAGCTCATTACATTGTTAAATTTCCCTCTAACTTCTTTATAAAAATAATTTAAATTAAAATTTTTGATGAGCAATACATTTGACATGGTCAAAATCAATACATATTTTAAAATGCACGTAGTGAAAGGTCTACTTTCCATGACTTTCCCATCTGTGTCCATATCTCAAAAGCCACCCCAATAAGTAAACCATTACATTAATTTCCAGTGTCCACTTCTTGAAAAATTTTATGCACATACCAGTAATACAAAAACACATTTTTACTTTTTTTGTGTTTGTTTTTATGGAAAATGGTAGCAGACTCTAGATGCTCTTCTGAAGCTTGTCTTAAAAATTTAACAATAAATACAGATATTTTCATATCAGTTCACAAAGAATATCCTCTTTTAAAAAGCTGTATAGCATTGCATCGTATTTGTGTATCGTGATTTACTTTGCCAGTTCCGTACTGATGCAGAATCATGTTGATTTTAGTCTTTTACTATTTCAAACAATTCTGAAATTAATAACCTTGTATTTCCTCCTTCACATATGTATAATTTTATCTGTAGGATAATTCCTAAATTTAGAATTGCTGTTTAAAAGGATATTCCAAGTTGCCCTTCACAGAGGTTGTATTAATTTACCTTCTCACCAGAAATATACTTTTCCACCCAGGTATACTTTTCCACTCCCAAGCTCAGTTTACTGCAGCCACACTCTCTTCAGTTAGGTCAGAATCCAGCCCTAGTTTGTGGAAGTTGCCTTCTTGCAAATTCTTAGTTCCTTCCGTGTTTACTCTTCCTCAATCCTAGAGGTAGTAAATGCTTCTTCCATTAGCAATTACTGTCTTCCGTAGAGTCCTTTTTTACTACTTTTAGTGGATGACTATCTTCTACTAGTTGATAATTCTTTATACTAAATCTTCCCTGTTCAAATTACTAACATGGCTTCTGTCTCTTGACTGGACCCTGACCAATCCAGAATTGATACCTCAAGGAGCTCCCAAAAGATCTACCATCAAAGATGAGATTTGGAGATTGGTTTGGCTATACCCTTAGGCTTGAGCACAGTGTTGATTTCCTTGTAATGGGAAATGGTATAATATTAATTCATAGCATGAAGTGGCATCACAATTAATTGAGCTATCACCGGGGAAGATTATGATGCACTTACAACTGAAGGAGGTGCCTCAGATCTCCTCTTGAGGAAGGACTCAACAACATTGCCTCAGGTATATACTATAAATCCTCCTTCAAGGCTTCTACCTGGGCCCCATTGCTTGAATACCCTAGGGAAAAGGACACTGTAGGGAATACTAGTTTCTGGCTTTGAGTTGATACTAATTCCTGGGGGCTTAAAAGGCCACTGTGGTCCTATAGTCAAGGTGGAGGGTATGGTGGTCAGGTGATAGAAGGAGTCTTAGCTGAAGTTAGACTGATAGAGGGCACAGTTTGTTCGCAGATTTACTTAATCAGGTCATGATGCAGGTTGCATCTGCTGTTCCACATATAGCGTCTTTACTGGAGCAAAACAACATGGTCCACTGTATTGATGGCACTAAGTTGATTATATTTGATGAGCAGGGAGTAAGAAGAACCTTATTTGCCTTAGGAAAACATATACAAACCAGACAGTAGAAGCTAAACCCCATGAAGTTTCAGGGGCCTCCTACCTCAATGAACTGTTTGGGGTTTGGATCACGTCAAGATATCCCTTACAATGTGAAAGATGGATATGTGAATAAGAGTACACACCTCTAGGATTTTGGAGCACTTCTATGTCCTCTTCTGCAGATAACTGTTTTCTGTATGAGAAAACAGCTCTGGCTTGCTACTGGGCCTCGATAGAAATTGAATGCCTAATCACAGGGCATTAGATGACCATGTAGCCTAAGCTCACCATCATGAACTGGGTATCTTCTAACCAAATAGCCATAAGGTTTGGAGTGTGCAGCAGTAATGTATAATGAAGTGGAAATGGTATATGAGACCAGATTCAGGCATGTCTAGAAGATACAAGTAATTGGCATTTGCTCAGATTCCTTTGACACTGACACATTCTGTACCAGAAATGCCAAATACATAATCAATATGAATAATGTTTCAAATTTTTAATCTCTTTAAAATATAATCAACTGTCTAAAGCATAACTTAATCATAACATTTAGGGGATTTATGACATACATAGAAGCAAATGTATGACAATAATAACTCAAAGGAAGGAACGAAGAAAACTGAAGTATACTGATGTAAGATTCTTACACTATACATGTACTGCATACTATTATTTAAAGGTAGATGGTGATGTTAAATATATCTAGAGCAACCACTAAAAAGAAACTGAAGGAGTGTAGCTGATACGACAGTGGTTGAGATAAAATAGAATCATTAAAAATATTCAACTAATCCAAAAGAAGGCAGGAAAGGAGAAAAAATGCTAAAGGATGGACGGTACAAATAGAGAATATAGGAAAAAAATGCATGTATCAATAATATTATCAACACATCAATAATTATTTTAAATGAAAATGTTCTAAACATTTCAATTAAAATGCAGAGATTGTAATATGGGATATAAAAGCAAGAAACAACTATGCTATCTCTAAAAAACGCACTTTGAATATATAGTTACACATAGGTTAAAAGTAAAAGAATGGAAAATGATATACCATGCAAACACCAATAGAAAATGCTGTAGTGGCTGTATCAAAGTAGATAAGAGAACAAGGAATATTATCAGAGATAGGAGGGACATTTCTTAATGAAAAAGAAAGAGGTCATCAAGAGGACACAGTGATCTTAAATGTGCGTGCATGTATAAACAGAGGTTCAGAATACATGAAGCAAAAACTGACAGAATAGAATGCCGAAAGAGAGAAATCTACAATTTTAGCCAGAAATGTCACCACTCTGGTCTCAATAACTGATAGAACAAAGGCACAAAACATCAGTGAGTTTATAGAATACTTGAACAGCCATCTTGGCCTATTAGACATTTGTAGAATGCAGGACCTAAAAATAGTACAATAAATATATTTCCAAGTGCGCATAGGGCATTCACCAAGATAGACCATATTATAGGCAATAAAACAAGTTTCAATAGATTTAAAAATATTGAAATAATAGTATGCTCTTTAATCATAACAGATTTAACCAAAAACCAATCACATAAAGATATCTGGAAAACTGTCTTATATCTGGAAATTAAACAACACACTTCTAAATAAACCTTGGGTGAAAGAAGAAATCATGGGGAGAATTAGAAAATATTTTGAGCTGGAAACACAGCCTATAAATATTTGTGGGATGTTGCTAACAGTACTTAGTGGATAATATATTGAGTTAATTTTTATATTAGAAAAGAAGATGGGTAAAATCAATGAAATCTTCTTATACCTGTAAGAAATATAAAAAAGAAGAGCAAATTAAACCCAAAACAAAGAAAGGAAATAACAAAGACTGGATATGGACATAGGTGAAATAAAATTCTGTAACATCTATTATCCACAAGAAAATACGAACTTCTAAGTTTCAAAATATCTGTTTTAAAAAATAAGATAAATTTATTAATAACTCTGAAAAGTTTGATTCCTTTTTTTTTTGCTCCTTGCCAGCCATGTAACCTGGACAAGTTATTCAATCTATTTATTGCTTAGATTTCTCATTTGTACATGGGGGATAATAAATTTTAAGGCCATAGTGATTGAGAAGTAAATTAAATGAATATATGCAAAGATCATAGCACTCTAGAATTAAAATTTAGAAGCACAAACTTGTTTAATCCAGCCTGAATAAAATTAAAAAGCTAAAACAAGTAAAATGTTTTTAATGATAGGAATCTTGAGGTACTGAACTTTTTGGGCAGTTCTCTGAAAATACAATTTACTAAGAAAATACACCAAGACTAGGTAATCAGATGGACCCTCTAGTTAAGGACAATTAGAAAAATGAATTAAAAAAATCTTGGGGCGGCCGGGTGGCACAGCGGTTAAGTTCTCACATTCTGCTTCTCTGCTGCCTGGGGTTCGCCGGTTCAGATCCTGGGTGCGGTCATGGCACCGCTTGGCACACCATGCTGTGGTAGGCGTCCCACATATAAGTAGAGGAAGATGGGCACGGATGTTAGCTCAGGGCCAGGCTTCCTCAGCAAAAAGAAGAGGATTAGCAGCAGTTAGCTCAGGGCTGATCTTCCTCAAAAAAAGAAAAAAAAAAAGTCTGCTTGAATATAGAAGCACTAACAAGGCAGTAAAAATTTACCAAGCAAGATATGACTAGGGGAGAAAAGAGGCCCAAGGAGGTAAGCCTTGTGTGGTAGGCACAATAGTAACCCCCTAAAAGTACCCATGTTCTAATTTCCAGAACCTATGAATATGTTATCTTACATGGTAAAAGACCTTTGCAGATATAATTAAGGATCTTGAGATGTGGAGATTATACTGGTTGTCTGGGCAGACCTAAAGTAATCACAAGGGTCTGTAAGAGGGATGCGGAAAAGTCAGAGTCAGAGAAGGTGAGGGGATGATGGAAGCAGAGGTTGGAGTAATATAGGGCTATGAACCAAGGAACATGGGCAACCACTAAAGACTGGAAAGGCAAGGAAACAAATTCTTCTCTGTAGTTTCCAGAAGGAATGCAGCCCTGTCAACACCTTGATTTTAGGACTTTTGACCTCCAGAATTGTAACATAATAAATGTGTGTATTTCAGCTACTAAGTTTGTTATAATTTGTTAGAGCACAATAGGAAATTCATATAGATTTTGGTACCTGGAAGTAGGGTGCTGCTGTAACAAATACCTTAAAATGTGGAAGTGGCTTTGGAATTGGGTAATGGGAAGAGGCTGGAAGAATTTTGAGAAGCATGATAAAATGATCTTGGATTGCTCTGAATGGAACGATAGTAGAAATATGACTATTAAATAATCTTCTGACAAGGGTTCAGAAGGAAGTAAAAAGCGTGGTAGGAAAAACCTGTATCATTTTAGAGAATACCTAAATCATCATAAACAGACTGTTGGTCAAAATATGGACACTAAAGGCACTGCTAGTGAGGGATCAGAAGAAAATGTGGAACATGTTATTGGGAACTGTAAGAAAGGGAATCCTTGTTATATAGTGGCAGAAAGCTTAGCTAAATTGTGTCTTATACAACTATGTGGAAAGTAGAATTTGTAAGGGATGTTCTTGGATGTTTGGATGAAGAGATTTACAAGCAAAGTGTTGAAGCTACACTTAGTTTTCTTCTTGTTACTTACAGTAAAATGTGAGAGAAAAAGATAAATTGAGGGAAGAACTCTTAAGCCAAAGGAACCAGGATGAGATGATTTGGAAAATATTCAGCCTTGAATATCCAGATTGAAAAAGATGCTAAAATGGGGAGATTCACTGACAGGAAAGCATGCTCTGGAGAGAAAGCCAAGGTTGTGGCTGAACAGTCTTTTGCTAGTGCTGTGGAAGGATCCGAGTATTTAGGCACAGAGAGGGCTGTGACTGATGGATCCCTTCAGCCATCTCAGCAGAAGCCTAGAAAAGGGATGGAGTAATCTAGGAAATACAAGTGGAGCGAATCCCTGTGCCAGACACAGGAGACTCACAAGGTTCATGAGAATTTTACAACAATGCCAGCTTGGACTAAAAGGGACAAGAGAAGGAGAAGTGAAAGAAAGCTGTGGATGCCAGAATTCTAAGGGTAGGGACAGGCTG
This sequence comes from Equus caballus, assembly GCF_041296265.1. Lineage (NCBI taxonomy): Eukaryota > Metazoa > Chordata > Mammalia > Perissodactyla > Equidae > Equus > Equus caballus. The sequence goes on from NC_091686.1 coordinate 47,056,622, forward strand.
ATAAAACTACCGAGCTGCAAGCACATGTTATCCTTCATGAAAAGGAAGGATTGACTCTGAGGGCGAGGGCGAAGCTGTGAGCCACAAAGGATTATTCTTGGGGCTTGAGACCTTGTGGAGGTTGCCTGACAGGACTTTGAAATTGCTTGGAATGAGTGACTCCCTTTCTTCTTCTGTTTTCTCCTTTTTTAAATGAGAATGTCTATGTTTGGTGTCCTATGATTGTGTCACATATTTTGGGGACTGATACTCGTTTTCTAGTTTCATAGGCCCACAGGTAGAGAGGAATTTTGCCCCAGGTGAAATATATCCAGAATCTCATCCAACCTGATTTATATGATTTAGATGATGCAATTTGGGACTTTTGAGTTGATGAGATTTCACACTTTGAGTTGCTGCTGTAATGGGTTGAGGCTTTTGGAGAGATGTTGGGATGGGGTGAGTGCATTTCGAGTGTGGGATGGATGTGAATCTTTGGGGACCAGAGGGCTGACTGTGATAGAAACAGTAATGTATCCGCAAAGATGTCCAAGTCTTACTCCCTGGAACCTGTGAATGTGTTACCTACCATGGTAAAAGAGACTTTTCAGATGAGGTTAAGTTAAGGATCTTGGTATAGAGATATTATCCTGGATTATTCAGATGGGCCCAATGTAATCACAAGGATCCTTATAAGAGGACCAGAAGAGTGTCAGTCAGAGAAGGCAATGTGACAACAGAAACAGAGGGAGAGAAGGCAAGTAATGGTGGAAACAGAGGTTGGAATGATGCAGGGCCACAAGCCAAGGCATGGGGCCAGCTTTTAGGAGCTGGAAAAGGCAAGGACACATAATCCTGCCAAGCATACAATTCCGGTAGTCATTGTGTCAATTGCTTGCCAGCTATATTAATTAATCCTCAAATTCAGTTGAAGTCCAACTGAATACTCTTAATTAAAGACTCAGCTGTAAAATAACCTCCTAGTAATAAAGGACGGCCTCTTTGCTCTTTGCCCTTTTTCTTCTTATACTTTCTAAAACATAGATGGAGTAAATGAATTTGCAGTAATCATTTTATGACCATGTTGTAGCAAAATTAGAAAATGTTCAAGAGAGTCCCAATGACTTGGGTACTGATGTTGTTGGGCCACTGAATCAATGCTTAAATAGCCTATTTCTGGACTTCTTCTTTATGAAGCAAATAAAAGTTTATTTTTAAAGGCAACATTGGGTTTGTTGATATTTGTGGTCAAATGCATTTGTACCTGATATTCTTATAAAACAAGCTGAAAAGTCAATGATAATAATTATGCTGAGAGAAAGCACAGTAAAAGTGAAATTCCTTCATTAAATGAGACAATCAAATGTCATGTAGTAACAGTGCCATATGTGTACAAGAGAACCTATAAACGTGTAGTAATATCTGTACAAACATGTGTAGATATTTTGGTTTATACTTGTGTTAAACTACTGACTTGCAGAATATGAATTAACCCTTGCTTTGTGTGCCACAAATATATGTGGGGAAGAATTTGGCAACAGTTAGTTATATTTACCTTTGAAAATTCAAGCAAAGGTAGAGTGATGTTTCTTTGATTTAATTTTATGGGACTTGTAGACTTGAAAACTTGCGTTGGGATCAGCAGTGCATAGCACCAACCCTATTCACAGCATGGAAGAGTGTTATGTAAATAAGAGAGAGTGCGCCTGAGTGGCAATCCATACTCTGCTTTGTTCATAGAAAATGGTTGATAATCAATTGTGTGCTTTCTGATTTTAAATTGGATTTGCAATAGAAAGTATGATATATTCAAATTTCAGTCAGTGTATATGTGTATTTTACGTATGGAAAATGAAGAAATGTATGATGGATACAACTGTTTGATCACACTGAAGTAAGAATGTTGATGAGGGGACAGAAAATCATATGAGCTATTGAACTAAAGTATAAATTTAATGCCAGTCAAGTCCATTATGATTTCATGTGGTCTTTTCAATTGTCATATCTTAGTATCTGGAGTGGTCTGAACTTAGCACTTCCAAGCCAAAATACTATGTTTTTTAATGTTGAGGATATTTTCTCAGGATTTTTTAAGACAAACTGCAATACAAATAGCTTGAGACTGACATTTGGAGTTTTTCCCAGCTCAATGTCTTTTTTAGTCTTTGGAGAAAGAAACTGATGATGTATTATTTAGCTAATATATAAACCACATCCAAATTCTGCAACAGAGCATGAAGAAATAATTTCCAGAACTGAAAACAAGAGTGCATTAGAAATATACTTACTGTTATCTTCCAAGTTGAAACATCTAACCTTCCAGCTTTTGGCTATGAAATGTTAGAAGTTATCATCTATTAGAGTGCTGAAAGTAGTCTTCATGAGACATCTCTCCATAATTTCTGGGCCATTTGTATTTAATATGAATATCCAGACTTATCTGGCAGCCCCTCAACGGTGCCATTTACAATGATCTATGATTCTGAATTTAAAATTTCTAATTTAGTAGAAGCTAGCGTGAGAAATCAATTGCAAATACAACCTGAATGAAGTTAAGCTATCCACCACTGAGTTGCTTAAAGACGCCTTGATGAAAGACCACAAATAATATTATTCTTCTCATTGAAATAAAACTTATTTTATTGCTAACTTAAAAAATATGATGGCAATTTTTTTAATCAAGAAAATTGATACATTTTAAAAAAAATTACCTAAAATTGGTGCTCTTCATGCACACTGATTTCCCATTAAGGAGAGTGTAGGTGCCAAACTTTAAGAAACGTTGCTATTGAAGCTATGGACGAAGAATATCTTTCATCTGGAGTGTTAAAGTCTTTGTTTGTTTAAGTGCTCTTAGGTAATCACAAGTATCTTCAATTTAGGGAATCAGCATTTCCCCCATCATCTTCTTGGCCCTCCATCTATATGAAATACATATTGACATTCCATCACACAGAATCAGAGAAAGTTTTTATTCTGGTACTTTCATTACTTGATGACTTGGTCTACAACCTTAGTCTACTCAGGGGTGTCTATAAATCTGTCCAACTGAGCCTACTTTTATACTTCATTTTCTGATTGCCACCAACATGTGCCCCATACACTTCTTAGAGGAGTATGGAAAATTCTAATTTATTGTGTTCACTAACTTTTGAATATAATGAGAAGTTAGATTATCTGTCTCAAAACAATGAAAATTGTGAAGACAAAATCGGTCTCTTCATGTTATCAGGCAATGGATTTGATGTGACTCACTAGTCTGATCTCTACAATAATCTACTTAAGGTAATATGAGTAACTGGGCTCTTTTTCTACACAGAATTTCAGAGAATACTTCAGACCTAGGCAATCCTAGTTTCCATACTATCGGTGTGTGTAAAGACTGAGTCTCTGCAATATTGTAATTATGAACATTATAATTTCATCATGATGATTCTACCAGTAGGCATAGAAAACTCCACCTTATTTATCAGACCTCTTTTGGACTTTGATTTTGCAAGATCTGGAGGTATATGCAGGAATTTATATAGGGAGGTATGTTCTTAATATATTTATACTTAGAATAAGATAGACTAAAAGCAGAGTGTGGAATCTAGTGGCCAGTGGGCTGAATTTAATCCATAAGTGGATTACGACCAATTCATTGTAATACAAATTTGAATTAGTTACCAACGTTTGTATCTTGTAGAATTTCATATACAAATCCAGATTTTCAGCTTTTCTTAAAAATGAAAAAAAACCCTAACCTAACAATAATCAGTTGGGGCTGATTAAATGCTGCCGCTGGGGGTGAGGGTGAGTGATCTCCAGTGCACCATTTTCCATTCAACAGTTACTTGCCCGCCTGGCCCCAGTAGGCATTTGAATTTTCCCTCCTTTTGAGTGTAATATCAATTAATCTAAACAGGTCCTTTAGCTTCATTTAAGATTTATAACATTAAGAGTATTTCATTTGGATGTGTTCAATTGTTTCTATATTATTCATTAGGTGTTTTTTTTTTTCCCTTTAAAAAGAGGAATTTGGATTTGCAAAGAGCAGGAAGAATACACTCATATTAAGTAACTCTATGGAGAAGTTCATGTTTCATTGCACAGTAATAAATGTTAATGAACTCTGAACATTTACATAGCACTAATTTACCAAAATAGGCCTTATAAATCTTGACTGCTACTAGATAATCCACTGTATAGGATATAGTAATTACAGGGAAACTGTGTAAGCTATTTGTGTATGTTTCCTCTTGGTGAAAAATCTTTTAGCACAAAACTCATATAATTCTTGGTCATTGTGGTGAGATTTTTCAGGAAAGTCACATTTGCTCATATTTACTCTAGCTCAGAACTTGGCAGTGTGGCTTCAGTTTTGCTATATTAAATTTTTGACTCAGTTGAATTACTAATACTAGTGTTGACATGAACTGTTATTTCAGCAGATATATTGAGGAATCTAAGTAGCTTTTTATCAGTTTTACTCAATGTCATGTTGGAATGGTTGGAACTGCATGAAACCCTTTACTTCAAAGCAGCAGTATATATAGTCAAACCTAGTAGCTTACATTTGAATTCTGCCTCTCCTGCTATACTTGCCTACATGGACAATAGTGTACAACCTAAGTGCTGTGTCTGAGGCCCAGTGACATTTGGAATGCTATTGATTAACACAAAGTTACTTTTCAAATCTTTTTTGTTCACTTACTTTTCCTTGCCATGTTTATTTGCTTTAGTTCTGTTTAAATTTAGTTAGTTCTTTAAAAAAGCACATACAGCAGGGTTGTTTGCTGAGATCTAAAGGAAAGAATGCATTATGCTCGCTAAATGAACCAAAATTTATGTTGCAATTATGAAAATGAACATAATAGACACATGTTTTTTTCTACCCTCTCAAGTCAAAGTTATATATTGCTCTGTCCAACCAGTCATTATGACTGAGTCACTTTAAGAGTTAACTATATCTGGGGTATACTTATTAAATATATTCAATTTTAAATGAAGAGGCTATTTTCTTTTATTAAGGAGATAGTGCCAAGTGTAATCATATAGCAAAAATTGTGTTGATATAAGCATACTGAAAATATTTTAAGCTGCAAACTTTCACTATAAGTTGCTTATAAATTTTTTTCTTCTTATTATAAGATGACAATATAAAAAGGATGTTGGGTATCATTTTATTTTTAGGGATTAGAATAAATATACATTTTCATTAGCTCCGGAAAATGGAATAGTCATAAGTTTTACCAAAATATTCAGTCTTGATATTAGCTGAAGAATATAGTAAATGACTTAAAAATTGTTAGGATAAAGTCTAAAGATTAGAATGATTCATAAATTCATATGGATCATTAAAAAAGATTAGTTATATTAAGAATATAGTATTAAAATTAATATAAAACTGAGAATCACATAAATATTACATAATATTCTTAGCTCTTTCTCTTCTTTCTCTACCAATTCCTCTAGAAACCACATTTAGTTTCATGGCTTCAGGTATGACCTATATATTTTGATCATTTCCAAATACACAGGTCACTTCTAATGGATGTTTACATCCTGAACTCTCCACTGGGCTCTAGTCTACCATGAATTACTGTCTATATGACTTCTCTGCCTTGAAGTTTTACAGGAACTACACAACTAACATTTCAAAATGGAACTTGCCTTTCTTTCAACCCTGCTCTGGCTTCTTCTATTTTCTCTGACAGTTGCTTACATTCGTTAGCCAGGACTGTGTCACATGGCCACTCCTATTTGGGTCATGGCTGTGGAAAGGGAGATTGGAAATTGGTAGTGTGCTAGCAACCAAGAATATCTGTATCAGCTACTTATAAGCTATGTTGCTTTTAAAAATAACAATTTCTTTGCGACAGTTTCCTTATCTGAGAATTGAAATAGTGCCTGAAAAATAGTATGTGCTTAGTAAATGTTGGCTGTTGTTTCTGTCATCTACTGCTGCATAGCCAATAACCCTAAAATGTAGTGCCTTAAAACAACAAACATTTGTTACTTTTTATGATTACACTATTAGTGGCAGATAGGTTTGATTGCTAAAGTAGACTTAGTGCCCAAAATGACAATGCTTAAATCTATAGTTTATTACAGGAAAAGAATATAAATAGCAAGAGCATTAAAGTAAGGATATTCTTTGTAGTCAAAGGCTGCAAGGGGCCATAGCAGGACATGCTTTCTGTGTTGGATCAGGAAGCACTGACACATGCATGGACATCTCAGAACCTGGGAGCACAAAATGGAGCCTTGCCAGTGTTTCTTGTACTCTGCTGGTCACAGAGGCATAGTCCGTTGCATAACCAGCACCAACAGTAGAGCTGCAGGAGTTCCCCCGAGGCCAGGTGCAAATCATCAATCTTACTGTTATCAATGAACAATCCTAACAAGCTTATACAAACCATTCTGAAACTCAGAGGAGTCATAATTGAAAACAAGGCTATTAATCAGTAGTTTCCTACCTTGACCAGGGATAAGGGTTTACTGGGCTTGGTTGCATAGTTTTTCTGATCCATATGGTATCAGCTAGGGTCACTCATCTGGCTGCATTCCAGAATATCCAAGATGCTTTCATTCATATGTGTGACACCTCAGCTGGATTGGCTGTAATGGCTGGAAGCTGGTTGGGCCTCGCTTGCCTTCCAGGTAGTTGGGCTTGCACTGAGGCTCAGGGCTCTGAGAGTGCAAACGGGGAACATGTCCTTCAGGCCTACGCTCAGAGGTGGCACTATGTCACTTCCACTGTATTCTCTTTGTCTAAAGAAGGCTCCACCTTCTGATGGGAAGTAAGGCGTGGGCTTATAGGGATAGGAGGAATTTTTGGTGGCCATCTTTATAGACATCTATCATGACTATTATTATTTTTGTTGTCATACTTATTGTATTATCATCACCACAACTACTCTTTAGTCAAAGAAAGCCAGAAAGCAGTATCTTGCCTGGACTTCTGAAATAGCTTTCTAACTATCTCCACTTCCAATCTTACTCTGTTCTTTAAGCTTCATAGGCAGTCAGATTTGTCTTCTTAAAATGTTATCTGGCAACAAAAAGACAAACAACCCAATTAAAAAATGAGCAAAAGATTTGAATAGACATTTCTCCAAAGAAGATATACAAATGCCCAATAAACACATGAAAAGATATCCAATATCATTAGTCATTAGGGAAATGCAAATCAAAATCACCACAAGATACACTTCACATCAACTAGGATGACTTTAATTAAAAAAGGAAAATAACAAGTGTTGATGAAGATGAGAGAAATTGGAAGCCTTGTGCACTGCTGTGGGAATGTGAAATGGTGTAGCCTCTAGGCAAAACAGTTTGGAGTTTCCTCAACAAGCTGAAGATAGTATTACCATGTGACCCAGCAGTTCTCCTAGATATAAACTCCTTCCTCAGGGCCTTTGCACATGCTTTTCACGCTTCCAGAAATGTTGTTCTGACCAATTTTCCCATGATCTTTGCATATGCTTTTCTATAATAGGAATGCTATTCCATCCATTCTTCCCAAGATGAGTTCCTTCTCGTGTTTAGCTTTCAGCATAAATGGTCTTTCCTGTCTACCTTTCACTGTTACTTTCTATCCTGGTACTTTGTGTACTTCATGGTACTAATTGTAATTTGTAATTAGTTTATTTATCTGGTGGCTGTTTGTCTCTGTCATGGGAATTTCACTTCATGAGGGCAGAGCTCTGTCTTGTATCCATCCAAGAACCCAGCACAAATCTGACACATATTAGGCAATTCAATAAATATTTGTAAAAAGAATGAATGGATAACCAAAGGAATTTTTTTATAAAATACGAAACAGGACATGTTACTATATAATAGGTAATGAAAATGTAATATTTTTTCAGTCAGTTTTGTCATGATCTGCAATATTGCACTTTTGTAACACTCCTTGTAAAAAGAAGAAGGGCTTTGTAATTAGTCAGACCTCAGTTTGATTTGTGCTCCTACTAGTTGTGTTAGAGGTAAAGTTACTTAATCTCTATGGATCTTATTTTCACCATTGGGCAAACTTGAGAAATGTATATCTTGCAGGACTTTTAAGGATTAAAGATAACATAAGAATAGGATCAAATATAGTGCCTGCCAGACAGTGGTGCTCAGTAAATATAGGGAATTAATGTTTCTTCATTTTATTTGAAAGAAGCATCACGGATAAGGAGAATAAAAACATTGTCTAAGTAAGTGTTGATTGCAGAAGTGAGAGTTTTCTAGAATGAGTAAGAAAAGCCTCTAAACTAAAATAAAGCCTTTTTGTGGTACCTGGATGATGCTAATAAAAAAAACTTTAAACATTTTCCCCCCTCTACAGCCTTTCTGCAATGTCATTGCATTATAGGTTGGATATATTAGGATATAGCTTTAGGATGAGGCCACTTAGTTAAAATTATACTGAAGAACAAGCAACAAGTAAATTATATGTGGAACTAAAGTGTATAGAAACAAATGAAAGTCTTAAAATTAAACTTCTCTCTGTATCTTACCACACAAAACCTCATTTGGTAATCATTATAATTTCCTCAGTTTTAGTATTTTTTATTTTGAGTGCTATATTTGAATAATCAATTTAAGTCCAGGCATAGTTTCAGGTGCTATATGTATACAGTTGTGTTCTGTGCAAATATCAGATTGTGAAAAGTATCTTCTGTATTTGAAAGAGAGATGCAGAAAAGTGAAGAGTTATGGATGGTATTCATTAATCTTTATAGTCCCATCTATTCAATTAATATTGAACTATTATGTGTCAAAAGTGTGGCAAGGCTGACTTTTTCCTTCTCAAAATTACTTCCACCAAAGCTCTTAGACTTTGCTGGTACCATTATTATATTTTCTACTACATTCCTAGCTTCATGAAATTCTTTATATTTGGTAGTTTTGGTAGAAAGAGATAGAAGGACTTCTGGTTGAACAAGGTAGATTGAACCCATGCTTGTAGCTTAGCTTCCTACCTCTATTAGTTTTCTAGGACTGTCATAACAAAGTACCACTGTCTAGGTGGCTGAAACAAGACGTTTATTTCCTCCCAGTTCTGGAGGCCAGAAGCCCATGATCAAGGTTTTGGCGGTGATTTCTTCTGAGGTCTCTCTCCTTGGCTTGTAAATGGCTGTCTTCTTCCCATGTCTTCACATGGCCTTTCCTCTATGCATGCTTATGTCTGTGTCTAAATTTCCTCTTCTCATAGAGACACCAGTCTGACTGAATTAGAGCCCAACCTGAAGGCCTCATTTTAATTTAATTATCTCTTTAAAGACCTTATCTCCAAATATGGTTCCATTCTGAGGTACTGGGGGTTGGTACTTCAACATATGAATTTTGGGGGGACACAATTCAGCCCATAACACTCCCAAGGCCTCACTAAATAAGTAAAAGTATAAGAAAGGCACAGTACTACAAATACAAAGACAATGGGAGAGGAATTGATAATAGATAAAAGATGTCTTCAGTTTTCAAAGATGGAAAACTGATGGGCCAATAGTAAATGCAAAAGCTGATGGGCAAATGTAAAATGGTAGAATGGAAAAAGCTGCTATGTAAATGCCTGCAGAGAGGGATGCCAACCAGAAAGCCAGTGCACATTACAGGACCTTCAGAAAGCCCAGGAATATCAACTTCTTTGGAAGGTGGCAGGTGGGACTGAGAACAGCAGGGTGGGTGATAATCTGGATAAGAAGCACAGCCTCTTATAGTGAGGTGACTTCCTCATCCCCACTCCAGGAGAAGATGTGAGGTCTGTTGGTGGAGAAATTGAATGAGGGAGTCTGGACTTGGGAACCCTGATATAGAAGAGGAAGAGGGTGAGATGACGTAACGAAAATGGAGGATATTTCTAGTCCAGAATGGGGTCTCTAAATACCATTACCACTAAAAAGAATCAGAGCTCCTTGGAGAAATGGCTTATCTCAGGTCTGGAGCAGGAAGGTATATGATGAACTTGAAGCGTCTTGTCATACCAGAAAGCAAGTAAGCTATGAAACACTGCTGGGGTCATGTCAAAAGGTCTCAGGGGCTCATTCAGATAGGTTCTCACTGACCAAAGATGGGATAAAAATTTCAGTGAGCAATGCAACTCCAATGGGTTGAGATAATTCAAATATATTTAAATCTATGAGTTTAGAATTTGAAAAATCATTGATTAGTGTTGGAAGATGCAAGAGTCCAACTTGGTACTTTGAAAGTGGTAAATAAAAGGGAAAAAAACTCCCAAGCATTTATTTTGCTTTTCCTATATGAACTATACCTTAGGGTAACCAAATAGTTGATGAGAAAGTCTCTCTTTATAGAATTATTTCAGCCAATAAATGAGAAAGGATTATAGAATTATCATATCATCATTTTGGAACCTCTGATGAATTACTAGATCTAGTCAGTAATCATTAATGGCCACTACAGTAACATAGCAGAGTGAGAGAGAATCAACTATTATATGTGCCTCCTGGTGGAAGTATATAGCACCACCTGTGAAATAATCTTGTCAAGAAAAGAAAATTGAATTGGAATCTGATTAAGCCTTTATATCAAACTGCCAGTTTACAGAAAGTACAAGGGACAGGAAATACATAGATATTAAATAAAAAAAAATACAAACTGTTAGAAACTCTTAAAAAATTGGACAAAAAACTTAGCTTCTTCAACAAAAAAATTCAAAGGACAAAAAAGTGACGAGAAGAAACCTATGGATTACAAGAGACTTAAAAACATATTGACTATGTATAACTATGGACTTTAATTGGATTCTGATTAAAAGACACAAACATATAAAATTTATATATTTTTATATTTAATATAGACATATCTAATAAACATAAATTTGAGGCAGTCACAAAAATTTGAACTCTGAATAATTAAGGAATGAGAAATCATTGTTCATTTTTCTTAAGATAGAAAAATGGTGTTGTGGTTATGTCAAAAAAGAGTCCCCTGTTTTTTGGAGATACATTCTGAAGTATTTGTTGATGAAATCATATGATATTTTGGATTTGCCTCTACGTCACTGGAGTGAGAACTGGGGGAGTTGGTAGAATTAGGAAACAAATTTGGACATGAGTTGAAGATTATGGATCCTGGCTGTTGAGTATATGGGAATTTCTTATACTATTCTCTATATTTTTTGGTGTGTTTTAAATTTTTCATAATTGAAAATGAGACAGGAAGAAAATGGAGAGTGTAAATGAAAGGTTTCCATACAGAATGGGGAGAGAGTTCCAGGTATCTTTTCCACTCACCTAAATTGTCAGCCAGACTTGAGAAAAGCCTGACATTTGGAGGCCCGCTAACACAAAGGCTGAGTGGTGATTCCATCACGGCATAATGAAGTGCCATAGGTTTCGAGTCACATCTATCCGGGTATGAAATTTTCAATCAACTTTAGTGGCTCACTCTTAGATATGAAGGAGGAGGAGGGTATCCCCAGACATTTGAGGAAACCCTTCAACATGAAACAAAAACAAACAACCCAACATCAGTGACACTCCAAGGAAACAGACAGTGGAACAGAATTATAAATAATTAAAATTGTAATTAATATCCATAGAAAGATGGAGGATAATGCAGGTGTGGATAAAGATTTAGAAAATAAGAAGAGAATTGAAAATTAAAGATATGATTGCAGAGGTTAAAATGGTGGAATGTGAGCTGAAAGAAATACGTGGCAACCTGGTCACACTGCAGTCCTTGTTTACGTGAAGGAGACTGAAACTCTCAGAAACAAGGGTGGCCACAGAACCGATAGAAGGGGATTGCACCTGGGTGAGGCCTGGCAGTGGGAGTTTTAAACTGATTTAAACTACACATTAGAATCAGCCAGGAAGCTTTTAAAATTTTTTGAAATGTTCATAATGCCTGAGTATCATTTCCATCGGCCTTAATTTGAATGAGGTGGAAAGAAGCCTTGTTAGTTTTGAAAGTGCCCCAGGTGATCTTCTTGTGCAGCCTGGGTTGAGAACCACTGATCCAGGGTGAGCTTCTCAAAAGCAGAGCCCCCACTTTATTTATTACTATATATCAGTGCTTTGCATGTAGTAAGCTTTTAGTAATTTTAGAGAAAATAATCGTCTCTGACGATGGCTCCACGTTTGAGGAGTAAAGGTGAAACCGTGTGGCTTTCCCCAGTCCCCCATCCCTGCAACCATCTGAACAAATGGATGATTATACATCAGTTTTTAAAGAAAGAGGCCCATTTTTATTAGGTTACACATGAGAAGATGCCATAAACAACTGCCCCAATAATCTTTAACCTCTGTTCCTAGGGCAGAATGCCCTCGAGATCTGAGCCTTCTTCCTTAGGGTGGATGTGCTTAGCAGAAGAAGCTGCAGTAGTGACCCCTTTTGTGCTGAGCTGTGGTTCTTAATTGTGCGTGAGAATCACCTGTGAGGCCTGTTAAACGTGTCGATTCCTGGATACCACAAGATTCTGATTTGCTAGATCTCAGGTGAGACACCGGGTGGGGGTGGTGCTATGTATTTAGTAGGGTGATATCAATGCATGTGGTTTGTTGATCACAATTTGAAAAAGCGAGATAAACATCACAGCATTTTCAGCCTGTGCCTGAGGTTTGATCTCCTCAGTCTTTTCGCTTTTATATTGTCATAAACGGAGACCTGCCCTTCAGCGGTCACTGTCTCACAATCTGATTTTGGAGCTTATTTTTAATTGGCTTATTAAATCCTAAGCCTAACTTTTTAGAAGCAAGGAACCTAATTTTACTGTTCTATCATATTTTGGTGAAGCAAAGTTCAGTAACATTAGGAACTTTATGAAAAAACAGAAGAAAAGGAAAAGGAAGTATTCATTGAAGGGGTCAAAATTTCATTTCTGCTTTTATGCACAGTAGTTCCCAAGACTAAGTATATTCACTGGTCTCATTATTCACGCTTAATCTTTTCCCTGTGATCCATAGTAATGATCACTTATACCACTGTTGGAAATAGTGGGAAAGTAATCCCAGTTCATTAGTGGCGGATTATTTTTCACCATACCTCCCTGTACTGGGAGAAGATGCATATCTGTAAAGTTCAAGAAAATAGGTTAACATTGTGTATTTGAAGTCATGCTCTCCATATTTCTATATTTCATACCTACTTCGTGGGTTCATATAAACAGAATTATGTAGAAACTTAACTTACTACAAGTTCATAGATAAAAATAATCTTACATGCCATAGCCAAAGTATCTTTTCTGCCAGCCACCCTGATAGCATAGATTTGTTCATTTAAGATAACGTAGACCTTTGCATAAATTTTTAGAATCTAATCTATTATAAAAAGAGGTACTTCTGCATAAAAATTTCTCCTAAGGTAATTTTTTCAAATTATTATTTTTAATATGTGGGGTTTAAGATATTTTACTGTAATTAGAAATGGCTAATGTTCTTATGTGGAGCTGCATTATTTCCCAGAGGAACATATGTCCAAATTTGTTATACGGCCTGTGAAAATGTAGGACTCAGTGCATGCATTTGTCCATCCATCCATTCTTCTGGCAGATATTCACCGAGCACTTGTTGGGCTCCAGGTACTCTGCTATGCTCTACAGATACAGCAGCAAACAAAACAGAAAAAAATAACTGCCCTCTTGGAGCTGACAACATAGCAGAAAATTGTATTTGGGATCATAAAAAGTGATCAGGTTAAAAAACGGGTAGGAAAGGGGACTGGAATTGTTTGGGGAAGGCAATGAAATTTTAGATTGAGTGGCCTGGAAATGACTCATTGAGAAGGAGACATTGAGTAGTTACTTGAGTGAAATGAAGGAGTGAGCCCTGGAGCTTCTAGGAGAACATTCTGAGCAAAGATAATGGCAAGTGCAAAGGTCCTGAGGTGGATATATCCTGATCTTTTTGAGAAACAGAGTGAATGGAGAGGGGAGAGTAGTAGGAGATGAAGTTAGAGTGGTAATAGAGTGTCTGGGAGTGAAATGCATGTCGTATTAAAGACCTTGGTTTTTGCTCAAAGTGAGATTGGAAGCCATTGGCTGAGTTGGAGAAAGGGAGTGATGCAGTTTGACTCAGGGTCTTAACTGGATCCATCACTAGCTGCTGTGCTGAAAACAGACTGAAGGTGGATAAGGGTGGAAGCAGGGACAGTTAAGAAGATTTCACAGTAATCCAGGTACAGATGGTGTCTTGGTCAGATGCTTGTATATTTATGGAGGTGGAGAGAAGTGGTTGGATTGGGACATATTAGAGTGATGGAGATAAGAAGATTTGCTGATATGATTTTATTGTACATCCGAGTTATAAGCCAAGTACTTAATTCATAAATCAAGAAGTCATTCTTTCAACTAAAGAAAAGTAGGACAGCTATATATGAAGCAGAAGATTTGAATCTAACATTTTTTATACTATGAAAGATACTTTATCAAGGTAATTAAAATATTTGGTGATGAATAAGTAGCACTTATTGATATATATTTAGATTGTTTCATAAGATAACAAAAACATCAATCCTAGTATTGACTGAATTAATTTTTGTCTATTGTCAAGTATCTAGTTAAAAGCTTAATGTCTTACATCTTCTAATATTTGTAGTTAAAATATATTCTGAGGCTTATTTGTTGGAAACAGTCTATCCATTCATGGAAATTTGAAAAGACAGCAATATATATATATATATATATATATATATATATATATATATATATATATATATTTTTTTTTAGAGAAGAACTGGTTGTATACATTTAAATGGAAGAAATATAGAAGCCACTTTTATTCACTGTAGCATTTAATCATGTGAAGAGCTGGATAATTTTTTCTAAGCTCTATCAGTAGAGGGCAGCAAAGTTTCAAGTAGTGTGTTTTCAGGTTCCTGGAAAGCTTTGCTAAGGAAAATTTCCTTTTTTCGGTTGCTCTCAAGAAGTTTGTTCTGGCTTGCCTTTTAATGAAGTGCTTTGGTAATATATAGGAAGTTGCTTAAAAATCCTGCAGCTTTGGTTCAGATATTTCGTCAACGATTCCCTTAGGGGCTATAGATGCGTTCTTAATGAGAAGATGTATTTTTTTCTTTCTGTAATTTAGGGAGTACCAGGGCCTGGAAAATATGACATTAAAAGTCAATTTCAGAAGACTGAAAGTATGACATCAAATGTAAATGATCCATCACCTGCTTTTCTTTCTCAGTCCCAGGTAATGTTCTATAGTTATTATCATACGTAGAATATAATGGGTATAATGTGAAGCCAGCAACCAATCCAGTAGTGTTTGGGGAGATGTTAAAAAGAAAAGTGATATTTAAGCAAATTGGAAACAGACGTGGCCTAGGCAAATCATATTGCTGAAAAATGTGGATGAAATGAAATGAAATAAGATTACAATATTAACAATAATATGCAATATAAATATTTGAATTGAAACCATCTGTTAAACATTTTCTGTTAAGCAAATTTGCATATGTGAAAGTTCCGTTTAGCTTATAAGAGATTTTAGTCTGAGTTTTTAAATCTATTTTGCCAATGAATGTGTGGAGCGTTTACGTGAAATCTGTGAGGACATGGCTGTCTTTCTGAGAATGTTCTGAAAGCTCCCTGTGGAGCCTGGTCATGGGTTATGTCTACAACTGCCACTGGGGCCCTTATTAGTGATGCAAGAGTCTGTTTCACAGTCACCATTTCAAATTCTCTAAGATATATACTAGGGGACTTGAAAGTATCTAAGATATTTCTAGAGCAAGAAAATTATAATACTTTACAACGTGGTAGCCTCTAGATCAAAGTAGTTACGATATTTATCCAACTGTACTATGTACAGCTATGATTATCTTTTTTAACTTGGAAGGTTATTAACCTTCAAATGACTACGGGTGACTACTTTGGTTTCATCGTACTTAGGAAGCATCTCCTTGGAGACAGGTAAATAGATTGCAGGTATATTTTGGAGATATAATTAACATGACTTTTTAATGGGTTAGACATTGTGTTGAGGGATTAGGAAGAATCAAGAATGAATACCAGGTTTCTTCCTTGAGCCACTTGATGGTACTTAAGGTGCTACACAAAACGGATTCGTGGGAACAGGATATTGTGTTTGTATGCCCTTGATTATTAAAAATACAATTTTTACAACTAGAACTCTCAGTTTTTATGCTATTTCTGTTCACCTGATTTATAGTCCTAATTTGACATCAGTTGGAACCAATTATAATATTTGAAATATATTTTCAGAAATGGAAAATAATATGATATCAGTTTTGTTTAAGGGGATGATGAAGAAAATAATAACGGTTCTGGGGTGAAAGATATGGAGGAGTTAAAACCAACAGGACTGCTCGCTATAGGTAGTGAGTGTTTAGATGAATATGAACGGGTATGTTAAAGACTATGATGGAAAAAGCAATAATATGATTAACAGGGTGGACTTAAAACACATAGTTTTTGGTTTATAGGAATAAAGACAGGTTATGTTTCTGGGATACTTATTTTGGTTATTGATTTAAGGAATTGTCTGTTATTTTATCTAAATGCATTGAATTTCCTTATGTCTTCAACTATGAATTTTTAAAACATAAGATTTCCTTTATAACAATGGTTCCCTGCTGTTGCTGCATATGAGAAATGTCTGGGGAATTTTAATACATTCTGATGCCCAGGTGTCTTCTTCCCTGTCTTCCAAGGATTGATTCATTTGGTCCAAAATAGGGGCCAAGTATCAGTATTTTTTCTTAACTCCTCAGGTAATTCTATACACAACCAAGGTTGAGTATTATAATTTTTAAAATATTGTACTCAGCATCTAAATAAGAAGATAGTATCTAGGAGAAAAATTGAGAGAGTCCTTTTTGGCACTTCCAGTAATAAATTGTTTTTTGGTAGTGTTAAGATTTACCTACTTTCTAAACTGCAAAAGGGCATGTATAACATACTAACTTTTGTATAAGAAAGGAGGGAAAATAAGGAAACATATACATAACCACTTATCTTTGTATAAACACATTAAGGATAAACCAGAAAACAATAAAGTTGGTTACCTGCAGGGCTGGTGAGGAGAGATGCAGTGGAAGCTGTAATATGCTGCAGTTCATTTCTGCTGGCCTGCGAGAGCCAATTTTTAATTTTTCCAGTTTTGCGTGTTGGCTGATGTTATGATGGTAGTGTGAAATTAGCCACCATCATGGTGTATTTATATCACAGAAATCAGCAAATATTATAAATTTGGACTTTTCACCTCAGTGG
Organism: Equus caballus; assembly: GCF_041296265.1. Lineage (NCBI taxonomy): Eukaryota > Metazoa > Chordata > Mammalia > Perissodactyla > Equidae > Equus > Equus caballus. Next base: position 47,073,777 of record NC_091686.1, read on the forward strand.
TGCAGCATCCATGGAGTGGAAGGGAAATGAGAGAAACATTTCTTTGAGTATACTTTTTAAAATATGTATTTGTCTTTTGGAAGCATATCAATGTTCTATATATTCAAATATAAAAATAAAAATAAATCAATAAGAATGGCAAGGGTTTTAAAAAAAACCCTAAAACTGAAAGCAAATGTAAACAAATGAATCATTGTATTCCAAATGAATACTCTTAACCACAGTGAGGGAGAAGAAAAGAAAGAATGATCCAGGCATCCACAGTGTTTGACTAGGTCGATCTTGAATAGGATGGAGAGAGTGATAGTGAGGGCAAGAATTGCAAATAAATTCTAAGTGTTTTTCAGTGGGTTGGTTTATTGTAATGGTATGGGGGAAACGATCATGAAACTATATCAGATGTACTACAAGGTTGGGCAAAAAGTCAATAGTGTGAGCCAGGGTTTTCACTGTGGAAGAAGATACTACACATATGATTGGAGGAGGTGAGAAAGGACCCCGTATTTGAATTGAATTTGAATTGAAAGTTTTGATGTGAATTTATCATGATTTCTAATGTATATATGTATATATGTGTATGTGTCTCTACGTATATGTGTGTGTGTATGTATAGATATAGATATATAGGTATATATCCTAGCTCTATCTGCTAAATGAGCCAAGGAGCAGGGACTGGGAAGAGTATGTGGAAGATGAACCTGTAACATCTTGTTGTGTGAGAAAGTAAGAAAAGTCTCAAAAAAAAGATGAGACATATCATAGGGTTGTATGAACCAACTTAAGAGGCTCCTTACTGGTAACAAAAGCAGAGTAGTTAATTATAAATCATTAAAACTGGCATTCATGAGTCCATATGGATAATAAATAGATGGATAGGTCATGAAGTAAATAATTGGGGATGAAGGGAGGGCTCTTGCTTACAGTATAATGCAGAGTGCTTACTGATAAACGTAGAGGAAGTGTTGGATTTGATCAAAATTAAAATCTCTTATGAGGTCCAGAGGACATCATGTGTCTCCAGATATGATACACTGAGAAAGCCACAACATCGCTTACTTAGTATTCTGTCCTGAAATGCGTAACCTGAATGTAGTCATAAGGAAGCATCAGAGAAGCCCCAACTACGGAAGGTTCTATTATACGAAAGAGGTGTGCTATATTCTTCCAAAGTCACGAAACACAAAGGAAGGCTGTGGAAGTGCGCCTTGTTGAAGGAGGCTAAAAGCAATATCTGACCCTAGACGAGATTATGTACCGGAGGGGAAACATGCAGCAGAGGCATTATTAGATCAGCTGACAGATTTGGTATATGGATGGTGGGTTAGATAAAAGTATTATATCATTGATACACTTCCTGGAGTTGATAACTGTACTGTGGATATGTAAGAAAATATCCCTATTTTTAGCAAATGCATACCAAAGTATTTAGGGGTAAAGGACCATGATGTATGTAGCTTTCCATTAACTGGTTCTATGTGTGTGTGTGTGTGTGTGTGTGTGTGTATGTGTGTGTATAGAGCGAGACAGAGAGAGGGAGGGACAAACATACAAACAGAGAGAAAGGGAGAGACAGAGACAGAGGGGAGACGAGAGAAGCAAATGATGTAACATGTTAACAATAGGTGAATCTGGGGAAACATTCTACAGGCATTTTCTGTATTATTTTTATTCATACAACTTTGCTGTAAATTTGAAATTAATTCCAAATAAAAGTTAAAAAATAAGATTATACAATGCTATATTTATGAGTCCATAGTTATACATATAGATACATATATATTTAATATTAATAAGTTAAATATTGTAAGTTTATAAGTAAACTTAGTATCGTAAGTTTATAATATAATAAGCTTAATACTATAAATTAAATTTGATTTAAATACCACTTGAATCTAAGATTTTTTCTTAAAGTATTAAATGATACTGTTGAGGTAATTAAATATGTATGTTGAGGAACTTTGTCAATTTGTGTAATTTTATTACATAGAAGAAACCATGTTAAATCATGTAGTTTTTTTATTTATTATCTTAACCTGCAGAATATTTTAAATTTGGAGATTATCCATACACTATCATCTAGAATCTTCTATTGAGATAATTTCCTTTGAAAAGTCTATCTGGCTTACTAAAGTATATAGTGCATTACTGTATTAATATATAGATGATTTTACTAAAAGCCATATATTTTACATTTTGATAGGTACAAGATCTTAATTCATCTACATTTTCTTCACTCCATTAAGAAATAAATTAAACTCCAGATGTTATATTTCTAAGAAGGCAGCTTTTAACTCGCGAAGTATCAAAATGTACGATATTTTCTCACTGGCGTGTTTTCCTGTTCTTCATTAGAGATTTGTACCTATCAAATCAATCACTCCAGCTCCTGGCACATATGATGAATCTCGAACTGCTTTCGAGTCCTTGAAGAAAATACCAGGACTGAAAAATACCCCATTTGGTCAAAGTGCTGCTTGATTCACACAGAATTCTAGGATAGAAGAAATGCCAGGTTAGCAATTAATCCATGTATTTCTTTTTTTTTTCCCAAAGATTGTCCTTGAGCTAACATCTGTTGCCAATCTTTTTTTTTTTTTCTTTTCTTCTTCTCCCCAAAGCCTCCCAGTACATAGCTATGTCCTTCTGGCTCTGCTATGTGGAATGCAGCCTCAGCATGGCCTGATGAGCAGTGCCATGTCCATGCCCAGGATCCAAACTGGGAAACTGGGCTGCCGAAGCAGAGCACGCTAACTTAACCACTCAGCCGCAGGGACGGCCCGATCCATATATTTCTACTCTTTGGCTTTATGTAACCTAATATTCTTAACAAGGTGGATACACCAGAAAGTACTTTGTTTTTGTTCTATGGTTCATGTTGTCATTTTAAGTCAACTTTTGTTTTGAGCATTGACCACACACTACATGCAGATAAATAAAAATAACCTACAATTTTAGTAAGATTTCAATTTAACGTCACATATCGTAACTATAACTTTCTATTGTTTACCTTTATTCAGTAAATTTCCTACTTTTCTCTTAGATGAGCATATATAATATATCAACTATATGGTCACTACCAGTAACATAACTTGTGACACTCAGTTTTGTTAAAATTTTGTTTTGGGGACGTCCAATCACATATTCTAGTATTCTCAGTGGGTATTCTAGTATACTGAGCTAAGAATATAGCACAAAATAACTTACATAATTGCTAACACATAGTTCTGTTTAGCTGCATAACAAGCTTAGTGGCTTACAAAAACAGACTTCTGTATTCTATCTCATTATTTGTGGGGTGGCTAGAAGGCAGAGCTCAGGGGGGACTGTCATTCAGGGTGCATGCACAGCTCCAGCAGTGCTGCACCAGGGTAGTTGGTCTTTTAACATGGTAGCTCAGGGCTCCACAAGACCTGGCAGGATGCTGAAAGGTTTCTTATGGCCTAACCTCAGAAATCCCAGGACATCACTTTTGCCACATTCTGTTAGTCAATCAAGTCACTCAGGGCGGCACATATTGAACAGAAGAACATGAAGCTTTATCTCTCAATGACACTGGTAGCAAAGAATTTGTGGCCATCTTTAATCTACTATAGACTACCCTCTGGCCAGAAAATTTTCCTATATGCCTTCTCAAGGCCTCCAAAGTCTTATGCAATTATGGTATTACCTTGAAGTCCAGGATCTTGTTATCTAAGTCTAGTATAGGTGTAGGTGAGAATTCTTGGGCGTGGTACTTCAACATCAGCTTCTTGAGTTTGACTCCTCTCTACTGGCAGAGCTGTGAACTAAAGATACGAAAGTTATCTGCTCTACACATCCAACACACAATGGAGGGAGAGAGAAAAGACATACTAGGGACCCTTGTTCAGAAAAGAGGAAAACTGGAGGCCCATAGCAATCACAGGCCTACAGCAATTCTGAAATACAACTGGGCATGTGTTGCCATTTCCTTGATTAGGGCCCAGCTGGGCTCCCTGGGAATGAGTTTCCACGTTCCTTTGTTCTACTTTTGGTCTCTTGGTTCCATCCTTTGAATCATCTTTCCTTTTCTATAAGAAATAGGCTTTGTTTGCAGTGGGAGCTTTCTCAGCCTGCTTCCTGCCCATAGAGTCTATAGTGGGAGTCTACAAGCCTCTTTTCATTTTGCACTGTTGTCCTTTTCATTCTAAGTTGGTACAATTCCTTATAAAAACTTTATAGATTCCTTACTGTATGAATTTATAATCGAATACACTGGACAAAAGCCACACTTAATTAGACTTCTTAGAAAAACCCTTGTCTATTTTGGGTCACCTTTGGTGCTGCTGTGTTTCAATACTTTTAGATTCTTAGGAGCACTGTTGTCTAGCCAAGTGGGTCTATGACGTATGGCCTTGAAATTCTTAGAGCCCCTTTTCTTTAACTGACAGATTCTATGAGGTACCATCTTAAACCTTTCTGAGTCTTAACAAAGGTCTTAGGGTGAAACCCTGGATTTGGTCTGTGCCCTCAGGCCATTTCTCACTTTGAGAGCTTTTTGCTGTATGGAGAGACTGGGGATGAAAAACGGTTTTACTTTCAAACCCAGAAAATCTTGATTTCTTTTTATTTTCTATAAATTTTTCTTGAAAACTGAACAGCTCCTCTTTTTCCATCCATGCCTTCTCTAACTCAGCTAAAAAACAATTAGTTGGCACTTTTGATGTTCAGCCTAGATATTTCCTTAGCTAGAACCCATTAATTTATTTAGGTATTTTCTTCATTATCCCAAGCATTGGTTTTGCTAAAATTTCTGCCGTTGCATACTACAAGTTATCTTCTTTCATGACTGACCTTTAAGGCATCACCAACTATCTCCTCAAGGCCCTTTCTCTAAGTGTTGAGTTGTTTCAGCTTCTGCCCCACTGCCTGATCCCAAATCATTGCTACAAGTTTTGGTATAGTAACTTGTTATCGTAATATTGTACTCCTGGTGCAAAATTATTTACTGCTCATGCCATTGAGAGGTTCAGGCTTGTTCTTCTCTCCTTCAATCTTGGCTAGTGTGGTGGTTTTCGTGACCAATAGTGTCAAGTGGAGCTGATATGTAGCACTTCTCAGTCAAAGTCATAAGCTTTACAGCGTACACCTGAGCCTGTTGAAACACTTGGTCTTGGAGGCCCGAGCCTCTGTGTAGAAGTCTGACTATTCTAAGACTGCCGTTCTGGAGAGGTAATTAAGAGGTGTTTGGCACTATCCGAGATGAGCCATTCCCCGCAGCGTTTACCATGAATCTGAAATACAAATTATTTATAAATATGAATTTATTGAGTGACCCACTTGCCTTAAGATTTGGTCTTGTTTTCAGTTTGATAGTCCAATGTATTACAAATAAAGTGTTATAAATTCCCCAAAGGTTAGTTTATTTGTGAAGGATAAATTTCAATTATGATGACCTCTAAAATCATAATCCTCAATCTGACATATGTTAAGAATTAGTGAGAATGGTCTTCATGGAATTTTTTTTCTTTTCTTGTAGACATTAGGGTATTGTAATGAATTGGACTCATCAATCAGTCATAGAACAGATTTGACCACCTAATATATGGCTCAGAGCTGTTACAGGTTACTGTTAGAAGGCATCCCTAAACTATCTAGTTCTGGGGTTCCTGGGAATTTATACACATAGTAACTGAAAAATGAATATAAAAAACCTCTAATGTGAATGAATTATATGATGGCTTTTCAAATAGAATCTTAACGGAGTAGTACATGAGATGTACACACCTTGAAGTCCCTATATTTAAGTACTTAAGCTCACCTGTAATGTGTTGTGTTGTCCTCTCATGCTAAAAGAGAGACGTCTGAGATACTTATCTTTTAAGTACCTTAACGGATGGTTCAAATAGTTTTCATTGTGCTTTCTATTTACCTTTTTTGTAAACTTTATCAGTGGAGGAATGTTGGAAGATGGCAGGAATAAAACGTATCAGCATTTAGGTTTTCTGAGAGTTAGTACAACAGAATTTTTAGCAGAGAAGGGGAACAGACTTTAGAACTGGAATGTTGGAAAAATTGGAGTTTGTGGGCAGCTTCTTTGAGAAACACTTTATATGTGTCAGGAGTACAGAGGATTTGATAATATAGAATGACTTGATCCCTTTTAATCCGGGAAGAAACTAAAATATCATCTAGCCTCTTGCTATAAAAAAGTGCCCATTTGTCAACTGTTTCCTGCCTATTGTGAGAAGGGAGATGCAGCAGAATGTAAATCAACACCTTCCTTCTTAGAGAAAGACTAGTTACACAATGCTTAGAGAAATAGTCCATTTACATTTAGTTGTAAGCTCCTTCTCTTGTAGGTTGTTTTTGGACAGGCAGCAGTCCACAGGCCACATTTTGAGTAGCACTCATTTAGTCAATGGCTGTTATCTTCAGACAAGGGACTTGGGGTCCAGAAAAACAAATGAGGTTTAAGTGACGTTCTATACCTATTTAGTTGCAGAGTTAATTTAGTATATTACAGAAAACATGAGTACAACCACGTCAACGGTGCTTTCAAGTATATCATATTGCATTTTATGGATATTGCTGCTCATGGAACTGATTTATTTTAAAATACTGAATTATACGACATGTACAAATATTTGTTTCAAATATTTGAATGTCTTGATAAAAACTTTTTTCAATTGCATAGGAAGTTGTATTATTTTGAATGAAAAAAGAGAAACATTATTCACTCAGATTGCAACTGTAGAAAATATTTCTGGTTATAAATGTGACTAAAAGGTAAAAGATAAAAACTAAAATAACTGCTATGATAGGAAGATTAGATGATAGGTGATTTTTTTTTTCAAATTGATTTTTAATGTTGCTACATCAACTTTTCAATACTTTTTGGCATCAAGAATTCCCCTTCTTACATTCTTGCCAGCAATATATAAGAATTTCTTTAAAAAAATACTCAACTTAAAATTACTCACTTTTAAAGAATTAAAAACATGTTTGTTTTCACATACGACATTCTCATAATTTTAGGTCCTGGGTTTTATAATCTGAACAATACTATAATTGACAACTTGAGCAATACCTGCTTGAAGAAACAAAAGAAAGGTGCATTTGGTTCTTCTGTTCCTCGGACTTTGTTCCTGGTTCAAGAAGAAGATTTTACTACTCCCGGGCCTGCTGATTATCAGGTAATCTGTGAATACCAAAATTATATTCTTTATATCTAGTACTAAGACTTTAGAGTTTTTTAAAAAATTACATGTGATATGTATACCTCATTATTATAAGCCATACTCTTGTTAAAAATTTTTATTTTATATATTTTTTTTTTGGTGAGGAAGATTGGCCATTAGCTAACATCTGTTGCCAATCTTCCTCTTTTTGCTTGAGGAAGATTGTTGCTGAGCTAACATCTGTGCCCATCTTCCTCTGTTTTGTATGTGGGATGCTGCCAGAGCATGGCTTGATGAGCGGTGTGTAGGTCCATGCCCAGGTTCCGAATCTGTGAACCCCAGGCTGCTGAAGCAGAGTGCACGAACTTAACCACTATGCCACCAGGCTAGCCCCTTAAAATTTTTATATATGATAACTATGGCATAAGAATAAAAACTAATTTGGTTCACAGCTATGCTTGTAATTTATTTTTTTTAAATGGATCTTATTCTTTATTTCTTTGAGGGTTTCATATGTACTTCTTTAAAAACTTATCTTCATTTTAACATTGCTCCACTATTTTCTGAGAGTAAGTTTAGGTCTTCTTTAAATTAGGTCTACTTTAAATGCTGTTTATGGTTTTATAATTTTTGTGTAGAAGTCTTACACATCTTTATTAGTTTTATTCCTTGGTGTCTGATTTTTTTTAAATTCTATTGTAAATGGCATCTTTTACATATTTTTATGTGTTAGCTTTCTGTTATTGGTATGAAGAAATGTAACAGTCTTTGTTAAAGATTTGCTTTATCAATGATCCATTATTGCTAAATTAAATGATTAATTGCTTGCTAATTATTCTTGCTAAATTAAATGATTAATTCTACTGATTTATTATTAGTTTTTAAAAATTTCCGTCAAGCACAATTATGCTGTCTGTGAATGACAGTTTCTTTTTTTTCCAATCATTTCATCTTTTGTATATATATTTTTGCCTTATTGAAATTCTGCATCCCAGAACAAAGCTCAAAGATATGCAAAGGAATTAAAAAATATCCAGCACTCTACAAGGTAAAATTCACAGAGTGTGGCATTCAATAAAAAATTACTAGGTATACAAAGAAGCAGGAAAATGCAACCCAGAAAAAAAGAAAAAAAAGTCAATAGTAAGAGACCCATAAATTACACAGATAATAGAATTAGCATAAAAGGAAATTAAACAATTACTATAACTATATTCCATACATTCAAGAAGGTAGAAGAAATGTTGATCATTTTAAGTAGAGAAATGGTACAAATAAAAAGACACAAATTCAAGTTCTGGAGATGGCAAATATAACATTTGAAAAAAGTACACTGTTTGTAATTAACAGCATATTAGACAGTTCAGAAGAAAAGATTAGTAAACCTGAGACAGAAATAGAAACTGTCTAAAATGAAACAGTGAGAAGAAGGACAAAAAAAGTTAATAAAGTATCAGTGAACTATGGGACAAATTAAAGTGGCCTAATATAGGTGTAATTGGAATCCTTGAAGGCAAAGAAAGAGCAAGGGAGCATATAAAATGTTTTAAGAAATAGTGACTGAAACTTTCCAGACTTTGATGAGAACTGGAAACCCATATAACCATGAAGCTCAACAAATCCACAACACACGAGACATCAAGGAAACTATGCCAAGGCACATTATAATCAAATTGACTAAAATGGTAAAAAAGAAAAAAATTCTTAAAAGCAGCCAGATAAAAAGGATACATAGCATTAAAAGGAATGAAATTAAAAATGACAGTACATTTCTTGTTGGAACTACTGCAAGTCAGAAGACAGCAGTGTGACATCTTTAAAGTATTGAAAGAAAACAATTGTCAACCTATAGTTCTATAGCACGCTAAAATATCTTTCAGAAATGAAAATGAAATAAAGAGCTTTTCTACAAACTTCAAATTGTCAAATAAGTCAGTCATAGAGATGTAATGTATAGCATGGTGACTATAGTTAATAATAAGTGTATTGCATATTTGAAAGTTGCTAAGAGAGTAAATCTGAAGGTTCTCATCACAGGAAAAGTCTGTAATTCTGTATGGTGGTGGATGTTAACTGGACTTATTGTGCTGATCATTTCACAATACATACAAATATTGATCATTATGTTGTACACCTGACATTGATATAATGTTGTATGTCACTTTACCTCAATAAAAAAATGAAGGCCTTTTCAAGTATACAAAAGCTGAAATATTCAGCCCTAAGAGACCTGCAGTATAAGAAATGTTAAAGGAAGTCCTCTAGGCAGAGAAAAATGTTGCCAGATGGAATCTGGATCTATATAAAGCAATGCTGAGTATCAAATATGATAATTATGTGGGTAAATAGAAAAGGCTTTTGTTGGATTTCTCATTTCATTGAAAGCAGAACATTCTATGTGTTTTTGATTTGCTGACAACTTCCCTTCACAGAAGGTAGTGGAAGCTATGAGAGGAACTCCTTTTCTGAGATTAATTTTGACTAAATGCTATTTTACAGTTTAGAATTCTCAAAGAAGAGTTTCTGGACATCGTTAGACATATACATGGAACTTATTAAATCCATATTTCAAAATGATCAGCAGAAAACAAGAAATGTTGCTAAGCCCAGAGACTCTAAGAGGGAAATTTGCCTAAAAGGATTGACAGGAACACACTCATGAGTAAAATTCTGACAATGAAGTTTTGCTACACATTAAACATTTTAGAGCTCAGATTTTAAAAGGACATTTTACTGTGTGTACATATTTATTATTCATTCTTTCTCATTCCTGAAGAATTTCAGGGAACTTAAAAGAATATACAATGGAAAAGTAAAAGTACCTAAAAATTAGGCTGGAAAATATAGATAAAATAGGCAGATATTCTATAAATAATATAAACAGAAGTTAAACATTGGGGATGTTTGAACATAGTTGTCAAATCATAAAAGGACGTGTACAAAACATTAAAAAAATGGTGTTTATCCTTTAGTAGATACTCAGGAAATGATAATTGGATAAATGAATACAAGAGAGAGGCTTGGGACTGTAGTCCAGGACTGTAATCGGAGTGTAATCCAGGCACCTTAAAGAGAAGAACCATGTATTGTAAAAAATACTGAAGAAAGTTAAAATGACTTCGTATAAGTTTGGTTTGGCAAAATAATTGCTAGGATGATATAGGAACTCTGTAGGCGGGGTAGGTGGTATAGGGATGGTAGAGACACTGAGTTGGATTTATCTTTTCTATCCGAGAAAATTGTTTTCAACCCAGAAAGGGTGGAACACACATGGTTTATAGGAAATTGTATCCTAAGATGCTTATCATGGTAATGTAAGAATACCCTAGTGGTTTAAAAAATTGCTTTTAATGAAATGCTTCACAAATTTGTGTGTTTTCTTTGTGCAGGATGCCACTCTCTGTGTTGTTCCGGTTGTAATTTATGTGCTGCTCAAGCGAGCACCTTAGTGCTTTAAATTAGTTAAAAACGTCAGGTGTAGCTGAAGTGCCTTTCATTGTAATGAAAGAACAGCTGTAAAATATCATCAGTAATCTTTCAGAGATGTTGCAGATTTGTCAGCATAACAGAAAAATGGAAGTGAATAAAGGTTTTTCTTATTTAAACAAAAATTGTTAAAATTATACAAAGTGAAAAATTCTGGCAAATTTTAAATTGTTGTTTGTCAGTAAAGTTTCAGGATATAAAATCAACATTCCAAAACCAGTAGTGTTTTTATATACTACAACAAACTATCTGAAAAAGAAATTAAGAATAAAATCCTAAAATTCATATGAAACCACAAAAGACCCCCAAAAGCCAAAGCAATCTTAAGCAAAAATAACCAAGCTGGAGAAATCACACTACCTGATTTCAAAATTTACTACAAACTTATTGTAATAAAAACAACATTATACTAGCATAAAAACAGACATATAGTCCAATGGAACAGAATCACTTTAGGTAGTATGGACATTTTCACAATATTAACTCTTCCAATTCATGAACATGGTACAGCTTGACATTTATTTGTAGCTTCTTCAATTTCTTTCATCAATGTTCTATAGTTTTCAGTATACAGACCTTTCACTTTCTTAGTTAAATTTATTACTATGTATTTTTTATGCTACTGTAAATGAGATTGTATTCTTGGATGTTCACATGCAGAAGAATGAAATTGGACTTTTACTGCATACCATATTAAAGAAATCAACTCAAGATGGATTAGAGACTTAAATGTAAGACTTAAAACTGTACAACTACTAAAAGAAAACATAGAGAAGAAGCTTCTTGAGATTGGTCTGGGCAATAATTTTTTATATCTAACCTCAAGAGCATAGGCAACAAAAGCAAAAATAGACACATTGGATTGCATCAAACTAAAAAGCTTCTGCACAGTAAACAGTCGACAGAGTGAATGGTAGAAAATATTTACAAATCATGCATCTGATAAGGGGTTATTACTCAAAATATATAAGGAACTCAATTCAATAACAAGAAAATGAATGATCCAATTAAAAATGAGCAAAGGATCTGAATACACATTTCTCAATAGAAGGCATACAAATGGCCAACAGGTATGTGAGAAAATGCTCAACATCACTAATCACCAGGGAAATGCAAAGCAACACCAGAATGAGATATCACCTCATACCTATCAGAATAGCTATTCTCAAAAAGACACGAGATAACAAGTGTTGGTGGGGATGTGGAGAAAAAGGAACCCTTGTACACGGTTGTTAGCAATGTAAATTGGTACAGCCACTGTGGAAAACAGTGTGGAGGTTCCTCAAAAGATTAAAAATAGAACTACCGTCTGATCCAGCAATCTGAGTTCTGATTATATATCCAAAGGAAATGAAGTTAGTACCTCTAAGAGACATCTGCAGTGCCATGTTTATCGCAGCACTATTCACGATAGCTGAGAGATGGAATCAACCCGTGTGTCCACAGGCAGATGAATGTATAAAGAACATGTCGTGTGTGTGTGTGTGTGTGTGTGTGTGTGTGCACATATACAGTGAAATACTATTCAGCCTTAAAAAAGAGTGAAATCCTGCCATTTGCTACAACAGGGATCAACCTGAAGAACGTTATGCTAAATCAAATCAGCCAGATGCAGGAAGACAAATACTGTATTTTCTCATTTATATGTGAAATCTAAAAAAAATCGAACACATGGAAGCAGAGAGTAGAATGGTGGTTGCCAGGGGCTGGGGTGGGTAAGAAAAAGGGGGAGATGTTGGTCAAAGATTACAAAGTTTCAATTATGCAGGATGAATAAGTTCTGGAGATCTAGTGTATAGTGTGGTGACTATAGTTAATAATATCGTATTGTATACTTGAAATTTGCTGAGAGAGTACATCTTAAATGTTCTCACCACACACAAAAAATGAGAACCATTTAAGGTTATGGACATGTTAATTAGCTTAATTGTGGTAATAATTTCACAATGTACATGTATAAAATCATCATGTTGGATACTGCAAATATATACAATTTTTATTCGTCAATTTTACCTCAATAAAGGTGGGGGGAAAAAAAGAATATCATGGATACATTTAAAAAATAATTGTTGTTAGTTTTATTACCAAAGAATTTAGCATGTATTCATTAATTTTGTGTTATCTTAAAGGCCTTTTGAGATTTTGATATTTCATGAAATCTGATTCTAAATTATGCAATCGATTTCCCTTACTGATGTGAAATTTAGCGGGTGTGTTGTTCATGTAGATTTCAGTGTAGTTTTAACAGGTAGCTGTATTCATATGGACGTGTGAAAATGTGTATTGGATTATAGTTCAGTTAATTTGATTTATAACTGGTTGATTAACTATGACAGTATTATTTTCAGCCTAAAGAGAAGTCTATGGCAATATTATGTAGCTTTGTTCTTACCTCTGTCTTATTCAACATTTCTACCACTTCCTTGGATGTAATAAAGAACTTTTGGTTATGAAATCATATAATACTTGAGAGAATATCTGATAATTAAAACTAACGAGAAATTCAATAGGGATAAAAGCAAACTTTATCTTTTGTCTACTTTGTTGTAATAATAGCCCTTTTAATATCTGATATAACTTAATTCTATAGAGGGCAGAGCTCACTTAAGCTGGTAGATTCCTGAGGGATTTTATTGATACATGATATTTCAGTGCCATGGGTATCAGAAAAGACCCTGCCCAAACCTGACTCAGAGAAACAGGGTTTGACAAAGATCTTCGAAGTCATATTTCCATATAGGTGTCCAGTTTCTAGTTTCTCTCAATGCAGTATAATATGAAGGATGGCATAGGAGATAGAAATAATATTATCAGAACTTATAACCTAATTATAGGCTTGCTTCTCATTCCTCAAATTTCTTTCCTTTGTCTTGAGATTTCTCCTTCCTGTTTATTCTTGCCAGCTCTTAGTATTTCATGGTCTTCGGCATCAACTAATGCATACTGAAGAATCATGGGTTCTCGTCCATGTCTAACATTATTATGTTAACATTATTAAATAATTTGAATGTAAGATTAGATGAATTCCATATGTCACCTAATGGAGATAGTTGGAAAGCTGGAGTTATTCCCTGGAAGACTTTGTTCACTAGATAAACCTAGCAGGCTAGAAAGCTGAGCATTATTTAATCTGGAAGAAGCTATAATCTGTATAGGAAACCTAGAATTTCCCAAATTTTGTTGAATGCATTCTAATACAAGTAAACAATGGCCCAAGAGTCTGAGGAAGAAATAGTTTACAGCAATATATGGGTAAAATTTAAGGAGTGAGTTAAGGCTACAGTAAAGCTGAGAAAAATGCAATTGTGTCTACATGGTTAGAAGTAGTGTCTCTCTGAAACATGTCATATCATGGCACTGTCTTTTAAGAAGCTCCCTTTGCCTAAAACGCTGTGCCTTCTATCAGATATTGGAAGAAGTTTAAGGCTAAGAACAACAGCTTTTTCATAATCTGGTGTCTGCCTAGTTCTTTAAGCTCCTCTCTCATTACTGCCGTAATTTCCCTTTCCTCAAACTTTCTCAGCTCTGAACTTGAGGTCATCCATTCCCTAAGGAAGAAGTCTAAGTACAATATCCTTTATGGTGTCTGTCTGGCTCTCCAGCCTCACATCACTGCTGCCATAGTTTCCCTTCATTCTTGCTTCTCACTCTCTTAGCTTTAACTGTATTTGAAGTTCCTTAAATACATACAATACATCGTGTCATTGAGTAATTGTTGTCATGCATTGGGAGGACAGGAGACTCAGTGTTCTTTTGTCCCTTCAGGAACTGAGGCTCATTAATGATCCTTCTGCAGGTTCGTCTATAGGAACCTTGTTACAACTTCTACTTCCTCTAGATAGTCTGATTGGACTGTCTTCTCAGTGCTCTGCCTTTCAGTGTAAACCGACCTGGAGGTTTGAGCTGAGGGCCTTATTAAACCAATCAACACAAGCTTATGGCCCTTAATGGAAATTCTGTGTTCTTTGGGAATAATTGTAATCCCAGATTCCCATCATGAATGGGGTTCAAAGGGTTACCTGAAGCTGCATTCTCAGGATAGGCCACACTCAGCCAGTTAGTGTAGTGCCTGCAAACCGGGACATCTAAGGGCAGCCCAGACCTGTTATTTGCTTAAACCTTGGGTGGCTGAACAGCACTTGTCCCTCTGAGAAGTTGGAGGATACCACTGCTTGGAGGTTCCATAACTAGTTAGCATGCCTGAGTCTTGTTTGTTATCAGAACTAGCCCGACAAATGGCTCTACCAACTAAGAATGGCCACACTCTACCACCTATGGAACAGAGAAAGAGCTATCAACCTGTCAGTCTTGTCCATGCCAGGCCAAGCGAGGTCTCCTGTGTTGAGTCAAATTAAGTAACTAAACGTGACATTTTTGTTAATCGTTCAATTACTAATTAACAGGGAATCCCCCTTTTTAAGCCTCCAGTAATTTCTTCACTGCCTTTTCAGCCACCATTAACAAATTGTTTTCTCTCAAGCATTTGCTAAAATCTTTTTCATGATATGGGGCAGAATATATGACCAATACTCCTAGAAAGTTTCTATTCATTCTTCAAAACATTGTTCGTATGTCACCTTCCTTGGAAATCTTTCATTGATCACATTTTCTCCATGCTCTCACCCCACTACTCCTCCTCTCTTCTATCACTATGTTTTGTATATCCTCAGTGATTGCATGTATCACACTATATTTGATCATGTATCTGTGTCCCCTCCTAGATGTTAGCCCGTAGGTGCAAGGAAATTTATTTTTTTTCATTTTGATAATGTCAGCATCTAGAATACCCCTATTGTATTTTGAGTGGACTCTAGAGTTGTGTAGCTACAATGAGAGAACTTGTTAGCCATACCTACCTGGAGAATTTTGTTTTGTTTTTATTTTTGAGGAAGATCAGCCCTGAGCTAACATCTACTGCCTAGCCTCCTCTTTTTGCCTAGGAAGACTGGCCCTGAGCTAACATCTGTGCCCATCTTCCTCTACTTTATATGTGAGAGGCCTACCACAGCATGGCTTGCCAAGCAGTGCCATGTCTGCACCTGGGATCCGAACTGGCGAACCCCAGCCCTCTGAAGCGGAACATGCACACTTAACCGCTGCACCACTGGGCCGGCCTCTGTTTTGTTTTCTTTTTGCTTTTAGATGTCACAATTTAAAAGGAATCTAGACAAATTGGAATGTGTTCAGGGGAGGGTTATCAGTATGGTGAAGGCACACAAGTTAAAACCATGTCACATAAAGAACATTTGACAGAAATGAAGACATTTAATATAAAGAACTTGGAACTTAGGGAGAATAAACCAGACAACTGGTTTTACAACTGAAAGTTTTGTAATATGCAAATGAGTTCTGTGCCATAAGACGTACAGTCAAGACCAATAGGTGACTATAGAGTTTCAGATTTCAATTCAGTGGAATTAAGTACTAGATTTCGGTTTAGTACAGTTTTAAGATAAATAGTGCGATTTTAAGATGAGAACAAACAGTAGTAACAATGAAAACAAAATAAAACAAACTAGAAAAAAGTATGCTTAAAAATTTGAAGATGAGAATTGTTATGTAACGACTTTGAAATTTGATGTCCTGAATTACTGATGCATTAACTCTTTTATGTCTTATTATACATAAAATTTATGTTTATGGGATTAATTTTTATATTTTTAGACATCAATTTTTTTCAGGTTTCTAATTTTTATTGAAACATTTTTTCAGAGATTTGTTTTCCATGTAAACATTCTTAAAGTAGTTGTTTCCTGTGTAAAAATCTACTTTTCTTTTTCCTTATTAAGAGGGAATTCTCCATGTTTTGTGTTTCTGCACATCTTTGTTTAGGGCTGTCTTTTCAAGGATGATTGCATAGCAAATAGCTTTGGAAGACAGAGAGAGTGTCTTCCTCTCAAGCAGAGGGCAGACGTGCTTGCTTCTCATTATAAAAGATTCAGGTTCTCTAAACTTGTGATTTTTCTCCTGAAACAAAGCCTACTGCATGTACAGGATCCATTTTGCCCCATCTGCCTTGTCCTCATTAGGACCTGAGAGCAAGAAGGACTGAGGCAAGCATGCTGATGCTCCTGCTTTATGTTACAGCATGGTTCCAAGGTCTTTTGTCTCTGATCAGGAGTCTCCTGTCTTCTGCCAGCATCAGTGAAACTGTGCCAGGTGAACTTGTTAGCTTGAAGTAGGTAAAACTCTCAGACCCATCATGGTTCTTACATCTATATATCCTTCACTTATAGACATTTTCCTTTTATTATTTTTTGCTCCCACGGGCCCCCGTAGTGCATCTAACAGTCTCCTCAAGACAGTTCTCTGGTTTCTGTCACTTTATTTTCTGTTAAGTTCACCAGTTTATTATTGAGATGCTAAAGTAAGAACAAGTTTAACATGCCTATACACACTCTAAAACATCTTAATTTTTCTAGATTGCTAGGTTTTCTAGATTTCTAGATTTTTATTTTGTTTCTTTCTGTCAACCTTTGACATGTATCTTTTCTTTAACTTTTATAGTTCATACAATCTAAGTATATATATTTTCAATGTGGTAAAACATAACATTAAATTTATCTTAACCATCTTTAAGTGCTGATGTAAACATATTTTAAATAAATCATGAGTGTTGGTAGTTTTTAGAATGTTCTTGTTGTATTTTGTTTAAAAGTACTAGAAGTTCATTATTCTGAGTAACCTGGCATTTACATAAAAAGAATTGCTAAAATTTAAGTTGCCAGAAATCTTTTTAAAAGCCCTCATTATGAATAGGCTTTATTGTCCACTGCAGACATTGAGACAGTATCACTCAGAGATTGTGAGTGTGATCTCTGGTGTCAGAGTGCTTGAGGATATTATCCTGCTCGGGCACTGACCTTGTGTAAATTATTTGAATTCTTTATACCTTAATAAAACGGAGATCATGATAGTATGTACCTCAAAGCATTATTGTGAATACTAAATGAATCAATATATGTGAAATACTTTAAATAATTTCTGGAACATAGTAAGGACTCAATAAGTTTTGTTATTGTTATTAACAATTAAAAACTGCCTGTAGTTATAACTCAGACTCTGGTAGTTTACATAAAATTTGACAAACTATAGTCAAGAGTGAAAGATACACCCTAAATACATCTGAGTTTGAAAAATTCAGTCTGGTAAACTTTGTATTTAGCTGCAATATTAATCCACTTACATTTAATGGATTACTGATATATTTGTGTGTATAATAACCATATTATTTAATAGATTCTATAGGCCCACTTGTTTTAGCATTTTTTCTTACTTCACCTTCTCTTTTGAATTAATTAAATATTTTATATTATTCCATTTCATCTACCTCTATTGCATTTTTAGTTATACATGGTTTTACTATTCTTTTAGTGGTTGCCATCAAAATTACAATATGCATCCTTTACTTTCTGCAGTCCAATAAAAGGTTTACTTTTACTACTTTCCCAGTAGTGCTAAGAACATTTTAGCTCTGTTTTTCTATCTCCTGTTTTTGTTTAATTATTGTCATACATTTTAAGTTTACATATATTTACAACATGTTGAATATTATTGTTTTGTGCAGTCGGTATTTATTTGTATTTACTCAGACATTTATCCTTTCTATTGTGCTTCATTTCCTTCTGCATTTCTCTATTTCCATATGAAATCATTTTTCTTCTGCCTGAAAAACTCCCTTTAGTCTTTATCCTGGTCCAGGTCTGTTGATGATTAATTACTGTAGGTTTTGTCTGAAAATGTCTTTATTTTGTTCTTTTTAAATTTCGGGGGGATATAGATTTTTAGGTTGGCAGTTATTCTCTTTCAGCACTGTAAAGGTGTCATTCCATTGTTTTAGCCTTCTGTCATTTCTTTTGAGATTCGTTTCCTCTTTGAAAGCAATTGTATGTTTTTTTTGTCTTTGTCTTTGATATGTCAAAGTTGTGACTTTCTTTATATTTATTTGCCTGAAGTTTGCAGAACCTTTAAATCTTTGGGTTGATATCTTTTATCAGTTTTACGTAATTCTTGACTATTAAATCCTCATATATTTTTTCTGTCACATTTTTTTCCTGCTTATCTCTCTGGAACTCTACTAAATCTATGTTACACTTATTCACCATGCCTCAAACATCTCTTATAACCCCTCTGTATTATGTCTCTTTTCTCTTTGTGCTTCAGTTTAGATATTTTCTACAGAGCTGTCTTTCAATTCACTAATCTTTCTTTCAGCTGTGTTTCAAATGCTATTAAATTGATCTCTGGAATTCTTAATTTCAGATATTCTAATTTTCAGTTCTGGAATGCCTATTTAATTCTTTCTTAAAGATTTCACTTCTCAGAAGGAATTCTCTATGTTTTCAAGTATTCTTTTCAATATTTCCTTTCTGTTCTCCTGAACACATTAATCACAGTTATTTTAAAGTCCTGCCTATTAACTCCAATATCTGGATTACCTATCAGTCTGTTGTTATTTTCTATTATTTTTTTATCTTGATTTTGATCATGCACGTCTGTCTTTGGCATGTCCCATAATTTATTTTATTTTATTTTATTGGGGTCATAATAGTCTATAACATTGTGAAATTTAAGTTACTTTATTATTTGTCAGTCACCATATATATGTGCCCCTTTATGCAGCTCCCAACCCCCTTCCCCTCTGGTAACAACTAATCTGTTCTCTTTGTCCACCTGTTTGTTTATCTTCCACATATGTGTGAAATCATATGGTGTTTGTCTTTCTCTGTCTGGGTTATTTCGCTTAACATCATACCCCCAAGGTCCATCTATGTTGTTACAAATGGGATGATTTGGGCTGAGTAGTATTCCATTGTATATATATACACCAAAACTTCTTTATCCATTCATCTGTTGATGGGCACTTGGGTTGCTTCTATGTCTTGACTATTGTGAATAAGGCTGCAATGAACATAGCAGCGCATAAGTCTCTTTGAATTGTTGATTTCAAGTTGTTTGGATAAGTACTGAGTAATGGGATGGCTGGGTTGTATGGTATTTCTACTTTTAATTTTTTGAGAGATCTCCATGCTGTTATCCATAGTGGCTACACCAGTTTGCATTCCTACCAGCAGTGTATGAGGGTTCCCTTTTCTCCACATCTTCTCCAACATTTGTTGTTTTTTGTTTTGGGAATTGTAGGCTTTCTAATGGATGTAAGATGATATCTCATTGTAGTTTTGATTTGCATTTCTGCAATGATTAGTCATGTTGAACATCTTTCATGTACTTTTTGGTCATCTGTATATCTTCTTTGGAAAAATGTCTGTTCATATCCTGTGCCCAGTTTTTGATTGGGTTGTTTATTTTTTTGTTGTTGAGTTGTGTGAGTTCTTTATATATTTTGGAGATTAACCCCTTGTCAGATATATGTTTTGCAAATATTTTCTCCCAGTTGGTGGATTGTCTTTTCATTTTTGTTCCTGGTTCCCTTGGCCTTGCAGAAGCTCTTTAGTCTGATGTAGGCCCATTTGTTTATTTTTTCTCTTGTTTCCCTTGCAATGCCCTAGAATTTTAATAGGATGCCAGATATTGTGCATGATATAGGGATTCTAAATGTTGTTGTCTTATTCCAATCATGGATTGTGGTGATTACAGTTTTTCTAGGGCTTAGTTTATCTCTGGTTTGTTCGTTTTCTTTTTTTTCTTCTTCTCCCCAAATCCCCCCAGTACATAGTTGTATGTTCTAGTTGTGGTTTCTTCTAGTTGTGCTATGTGGGATGCTGCCTCAGCATAGCTTGATGAGCGGTGCCGTGTCTGTGCCCAGGATTTGAACCAGTGAAACCCCAGGCCACCGAAGTGGAGCGCGCAAACTTAACCACTCAGCCATGGGGCTGGTCCTGTTCATTTTCTTTAATGTAGTCCTCTAGGGATTTCAACTATGAGCCCTGATGTGTTCAAGACCCCTTTCTCTGTCAGGTTCTGAACTCTAAATCTTTAATGCCTCTGTGTTTCAGAGTTTTGGCTTAGATTTTTAGCATCGCCCTGCCCCTCATTCCCTTGCAAACCTCTTGATGGGGAAACAGAGTTTTGTTTTCAGGCTCCTCAAATCTTCACTTTTGTCTTTCTGGTCCAACAAGACCACAATAAACCTGTTTCTTAGTTCTTTAACAGCAGCTCTCTGCCAAGTCTAACCCCAGATTCTTTCTCTATTGCTTGTTATCAGCAAATGCCCCCAGGGAGAAAGCACCTGTAGATTGACAGCTCACCTTTCAGAGGTTCTGCCCTCTTCAGAATCTTAGCCCCCTTGTCTATGCTGACAACTCACAGAGCTGGAAGCAGCTACAACTCTATGAGGGCTTCAAAAATTGGGTTTTGTTATATTTTGCCTGGATTTATTTTTAATTATTTTGGTAAAAATGTGGTCTATAAACTACTCACTTCCTCAAAAGCCAAAGTCATCCAATGAGTAATTCATTTCTTGAGCTTAAAACTTCTAACCCTAAACAGTAAAAATTGAAAAATGCTTCATGTCATAATTTCTAATACCACATACATGATAATAATAAAGTTATTATAAAAGGAAATATTTTAAACTTCAATATAAAAATCACATGAAATAATAATTCTGGCTCAGATAATCTATATTTGAAAGCTTTCACATTTCTACAAGATATGAAGTGTGGTTTTTCTGTTTTTGAAGGTGATAAAATCTTTTTTCTTTTTTTTTTTGAGTGACTGGTGGGGATAATATCATGAGGAAAAGCGTGGAGAAGCACCAACTTCAGCATATAGGGTAGAGAGGCACATAGTTCCAAAGATGCACCTAGTTCCAAAGATGTGAGAGACGGATGTTTTAGTGGACTAATGTTCCTCAAAATGAACAAATAAAGAGATCCGTAATTATTCTACTAGGTATCAAATTCTGAAGTACTAAATATGAATATCAAATTTGGAAATATAAAACACAGTGAAGTGTGTAAAACTGGGAAAATAAATCCTCATCCTTTTTGTATATACGAAGAATGTTACTGCTGGTTATACAAATTATTAAATGAATACAAATGGCTAAATTGTATGACAAATCAAAGAGTATAATAACTTAAGGGTTAGTTAATTGCTAATTAAATTTTCAGATTACTAGCTACCTCTAGCCTATTAATTTACATGTTCAATGCATATAAGGAGTTATGATATTTAAGAGACTATGGATCATTTTGCTTAGAAAATTTATTAATCCAAGATTCCACATAATTTGAATAGTTATTGTTAATAGATTTTTATGTCACACATTAATAATTAAATATTAGCAAATAATGCTATATAATTGGCCAAATATATATTATTGAGATTACAACTTGCTGGTTATGAAACAGTAAAAGAATTGAGGTATGAATTTGACATTAGATTATAGCTAGTAACTTGCCTGTAATATGTTTAAATAATGTATGCAGATCCATCTTACTTTCTAGAGGCTCACATAATCAACTCTTTTTGCATTTTAATATCTCATTGACTTAAACTCTCTTACTTCTATATCCCATTTAAAAATTTTTTCTTTTATGAATATATGTCTATCTCTATTAAATGACAGAACAATATTGATGAGCTTCATTGCAAACTTATTATTTATTGGATCACTTGTATTGACAAAAATAAATGATATACTCCTTTTTTTAAATGTGCCTTTTGGAATTCACAGGTCAGTGGAATTTCTGATGAACCACGTAACTTGACTAACCGATGTGCTGCTTTCTTGTCAAGAACGGAAAGAATTATTAAACTATCAGATATGGTAAGAAGACTCCTCTATAATCAAACTTATTTCTAATCTAGGAATCTTGGAGGAGACTGCCTAACTTAAACATTGTATTAGGACCAGAAAGAGGTACCTGGTAGCCTGCTGTAACATCTTTGGCTTGTATGGTACTTCCATATTTTTAAAGTTCAACAAAATTTTTGAAGCTAAACAGAAGTCCAGCATTGGTCTGTGGGAGAATATTACAAGGAACATTTCCTTTAGGGTCAGAGAGCATTCATCCTTAGGACATACAGGAAAACTGAACTTGTGTTGTGTATGAATTGGAAGCTTTACTTTAGGGTCAACTGAATTTACCTGTAAGTGTAACGTTTTTCCCTTTTCAGTCTGAATCTATCTTGAAACCTAAGACTCTTCAGCAGTTTGTTTAATCCCTGTTAATCTGTATTTTAAACTGTGTTGATATGAATTTTTCTAACTGAATTTCCATTTTTTTATAAATAGCTAATATTGAATAGATTGAAACAAATAAAGCAGATGAAACTTAAAAATGAATATTTGACTATTTTATTCAGATTAAATTTACTAAAAGATTAAAGTGAAAGTCATAGTTAAAAAGTTAGACTTGTGTATACAGATATTGTTAAAATAAATATTTATAGAAATTGGACTGTCATTATAAATCATTAATAACAAAGTACCAGAACAGCATCATCAACCAGGTTTTAAAATGTAGCCAATCAACCAGAGATGTAGCATTCCTTGATGAAATAAAATTCTACTAGGCACCCAATCCAAGAGTTGGTTTATAATGTTTTCAATGGTGAAATAACTAGTACAAGATTAGGATGAACTAATTTAAAGAAAGTACAAATTTCTTACTTTACTAATTTACTTTACTAGTTTGGTGAGAGCAATTCAGGAATGGACTTCTTTTTTTCTGAGACCTTAACTGACTGACTCTAACAGAGGGGGCCAAAATTAGCATCAGGTTCTATGAGATTTTTTGTAGCTATGCGTTCAAAAGACAGTTTAAAATCATCTAGCAGTGTTCTTTACATGTAAGAGAGTCTCAAAATTGTAAAATAAATGTGTTGTTTTAATAGATGTTTTCTTCACCTTGAGGAATTTTAGGGTTGTGTTGTGTCTCTCAAGTGAGTCATGGTATACACCTTGGGATCCACTGTGAAGTATATCATAAGTAATTTATTACTAATATAAAACTGTGAAGCTTAATAATATTTGGCATGGATTCATAGTTATTTCCATCACAATATTATAGCTACTAGGGAAAAAACAATGCAGATCTCTGAAGGTACCTGTAGGAATGCATATGTAAACGTAATGTTTGTAGTGAAAAAAGATGGAGCTCTGCTCCACAGGAAGATGAGTTGCTCTACCGATTGCTTTTACTTAATTTACATTTTTCTCTTTTAACTTTGTCTCTCACTGGATCTGGAAACTCCTTTTTAGAAGTGTCTTCTTTTGGCATGAAATACTTGCAATTAAAAGTATTGGATGGGACTCTACTTGCCCAAGAAGCAAAAGAAGTTTAATCACATAGAACACTTTGGGTTTTGAATCTCTTCTGCAAATGAGATTACCCTTTAACATGTGGGTGTATAACATGTATCTAAGGATATATCTAAATTATTGAGCTCAAGCTTATGAAATAATGGAATTAATTTTATCATTTTCACTTCAAATAAAAGTGCTAGAAAATTTACCTCTTACATATTTAAAATTTATGTATATTGATATGCTGCAATCTTGAAGGAGGGAGTATAGTTTAATTTTCAACATTTACATAAGTTTCACATAAAATATTAAAAACCCCAGATTTCTGGTTTCATATGAAAGAACATACATATACATTTCCCTTCCTTTACAAGAACCTAGTAAAATAATTTTTAAAAATCCAAAACTACAACATAAGCTTTAGTTAAATATAAAAAGACAAAGAGATTGAAAATATGATAAGTGGAAGCTAGACACAAGCCAAACACTTTTTTGTTAGGCATTCCAGAAGCAGAATGCTGAAATCATAGTTGGGAGTATTTGCTATATATAAAAAATAGTAAGTTATCCTGAGCTGCATAAAGATATAAGTCTTCAATTAGAAGAACTCAACAAAATACCAAGGAGGGTGAATTTTAAAAGGCATAATTCTTTTCACATTCTTTTGCATATTCAGAAGGCTAGAAATAAAAATTCCCTTGAAGCTTCCATAGAGAAAAATAACTGGGTCACCTACAAAGGGAGGAGAAACATCCTGATAACAATGCTTTTTCAGCAGCATTAGCAACATGTCAGCGCTAGGAGCTGATGGATGATAATTTTGGATATGAAATACTGCCTCTACCCCAAATTTCAATTAAATGAAGCAAAGAAATAATTTTATGACACTCAAGAGCTCAGAAGGTTTAGTTCCTCTTCTTCCTCGTATGTGAAGATGCTCCAGCAAAATGAAAAAGGAAAACAAGAAGGTGACTCAAACAGAGAGAAGAACAGAAACTGAGCATTTCGCGGATGAAGTAAAGTGAAAATACGTTAATGAAGAAGGCATTTTTAGCTCACGCGTGGGACGTTCTTCAAGAGTCAGAGGTTTCGTGACAGAATTTCATTTACTTCTCTATGTATTTGGCCACACTAATAAGTTCAACAGAAAATAATCATGGTATTCTAAGTTCTCTTTTAATATTGATTGATTTTAAATCAATCTGTACAAATTGCAGAGGACTTAATTATAATATTATAAATATAAATATTAGAAGCCTTAATATCAATAATGAAATAATAAAATCAAGAGATGAAAGTTTGGGAGGCAGTAAAATGTGCCAAATTTCTTATTTCATACTGCAGAGTTAAAAGAAGTCAAAAGTTGGCAAATTACAGTATAAGTATGATGTGAAGATATTATTTTAAAATAAAAATAAAATAGTACTTGTGAGTTAGTGGGTGTGCATTTGGAATGGGATTGTGATGTACTGGAACTTGGACTGACCCATTCTCTGCAAACAACCAAAATTCTAGATAAAATAGAAACAAAACATGTTCATGAATGCTTTTGAGACTTAGAAAGGAATAAGGAGTACACAGGCTGAACGCTAAATCAAGGAGGAACCCAGAGTCACGTGCAGAGCACTGAGGGTAACTCACTCTGAGGACATTTGCCAAACCAGATGACATTGAGTTTTAATTTTTATAGCCTCAGAGGCCTCCAGGGAATGAAACAAAGCCTAGACTCTGTCACAGTGGGTCGTCTCAAAGAAGATTCATGAATACAGTTAAAACTCCAAAGGGCAACCTGTGTAGGTTAGGAGTGAAGTGCAAATCAATTTACCCTTCTTCCCATCAGAGGATTTAAAGGCAGATTGTCTGTGTTGAACTTTTTGGTTCTGAATGTGTTAGGGGAGTCGCCCCTGGAAATCTGTTACATTTCACCTTCATTTAATGAGGTGAATTGTTAAAAAACACAAAACACCTGTCTGTCATAGATATTAATGAAATTAATTTTATTAATAAAAATGAAGGCTAATGCTTATATAGTGCTTGTTCTATGCCAGGCACCATTCCAAATGTGTATTAATTCATTTGAGTACTATAATTATGGTCATCTTTAAAAGTGAAGAAACTGAGGCACAGAGTTTCAAGTTTAAATGGCAGGGTCAGAATTCAAACCAAGGCAGTCCAGCAACAGAGTCCACTCTCTTAAGGGTCTTTTTGTGTTGCTGTCCTCTGACTTGAGGAATTAGGCTCGACTAAAATAAATATGACAGTATAATAAATCATTTTTAGGATTTAAAATGAACGGGATATGACTGTAAATATCTCAGATGTTATTATAAGGTATAAATGCAACCTCTATTTAGCAGAAACTGATAGAAGATTCAGCATCATAAATAATATTGAAGTTAATAATTTTTCTCTAGTTATTGAGAGACTAAAAACTAACTAATGACTAGCAATTTAGTGGGAAGGTCACTGAAAGAATTTGATATACTTTCTTAGGTCAGTTCATGTCTCAGAAAAGGGCATCATTTGGCTAGTGGCAATTGGTATAAAAAAATATCACAAAACATTATACTAACGTTTTCTAAAAATTAACGAATGATGAAATTTTTAGGATTATTTGGCAAACAGTTTGCCCTACTACCTCTATCCTTGATAAACAGTTTTATAATACATAGAGTTGAGAGTGAAGGGAATTTTAAAAGTAAATTTTGATTTATATGTTTATTTGTGTATTAATTTTTATTAAGTTGAGTTGTTAAATATTTTGAATATCATCCCTGAATAGGTTAAAGTTGAAGAGCAAAAGCTTTGGAAGCAGAGACAGGTTTTTCTAATCTCTTCTTCACTTTCCAGACGTGTGAGCTTAGGCAACTTCTCTAAATCTCAGTTTCCTCAATTATTAAAAAGGAATATTAAACTAAATAGGGATAACCTGATAGGGTCATAGTGAGAACTAAGCGTTTTATTGCTTGGAACACTTATTTCGTTGTGTTACTCCTTGTAAGCTAGAAGTAAATTAGCTATAAAGACTGTAAATGGCAGGGTTATGGCTCAGAGCTAAGTCAGTCTCTCTACCAAAGCTTATGCTCTCTTTTCATCATTCTATACTATTAGTGAAGAGCCTGTATTGAAATCTGATAATGTCTTTTTTCTTTTCACACTTCCTTGTGAGTGACATTCACCCTTTGTCTTGTATGGTATCGCTATGTCAGGAATGCAGAGACAGAAAGGAGAAAAGTTCAGCTTTTGACTTTGGAAACATCTTTGAAGCTTGTTTCAGAGACAATAGTTATGGGGGCCATGGCTTTATAATGGAGTTTTAAGAAGAATGAAAAGTGTTTTCTAATTTCCACTTTCCTTTAAATATTTTAGAACTAGAGGTTGGATAAGAGGTCCAAATTTTGTACTAATTAGCTATTTCAGAATAATAAACAAATTCAAAATCTTAGTAGCGTACAACAAAAAGCATTTATTACTTACTTGCAAGTCTGCGGGTCACCTAGTGAAGTTTCCTTCAGCTGCCATTTGCTGGGGAAACTCGGATTTGTACTGCCATTTCACTGGGGTAACTTTTGGGGCCAGTGGGATAGCTGGGGTGTGTTCTAATGGTGATGGCAGAAACATAAGAATATTACTATAAGAAAGAAAATAGGAAAATTGCAGGGTAAGGGAAGTTTCCTGCTACAGTGAATGAGAAGCCCTTCCTGAATTAAAAGGATGGAGAAGGATAGAGAAAGGTAGCAGAGCAAGGGAGTTGAGATTTGAGTGTGAGGCCTGGTGCATGCTCTCCCACGTTGTGGGTGCCCTCTGGTAAGGTTGGGGGTTGCATAATAGTGGTAGGATGAACAGAGACTTGGGTTAAGAAATCCCAGAGATGATGAAGTCTGAATTCCACTTTAGGCCTGAAAGCCTGGGAGGGTGCTAGAGTAAGACCCTCCTTCCCCTATACTGGGTGGCTGCTGCGGATAGAAAAGTTATAATGGTTTATTTAGGCAGAGAAGACCTATATAAGTCAAGGTCTAGTCAGGAGACAGCACTGCATTAGCTATTTTGAGATAATCTAAGGAATTGTGGTTGTTGGAGAACTGAAAAGGCAAAGAGGGAACACTGAAGTATCATAGAAGTAGTAACATGGGCAGTGCCACCACTCCTAGGCCTTGGGAAACAAAGGGAATTATTAAAACTTGAAAAGCTTGGAGAGACCTTTTGTCTCTTGGATTCAGACCTCTGAAGTGAGCAGCTCAGCTGGTGCTAGTGTCTTAGGAGCTCAAAAGAAATATTTCCTGGGCCTGGGACACAGACCCTCGGACCCTGAAGATAGTGAAAATATATTAGAAATGAATTTCAGCTGAACTATTTCATAAGGGTCAAAGTTATTCTGACTAAAAACTATATTCTATTGCCCTCAATCTTTCTTTGCTTGTAATTTCTCATTGAAATATTTATAGAAAGTTCTTAGATTTTTGCATAGTTTTTAGAGTTTATTTTGTTAGTTGGTTAGTTTCCTTGTTGATGTCTTATCATTCACCCAACCATTGGTGGAGGAGAGCACATTAAAATGAATTTTCTTACTGCAGGCCCATCAATGCAAGGATTTTAGGCAAATGATTTCTGACACACTGAAGAATGAATTGGTCACAGTGCAATTACATACTTCCTGTACTTCCATTACGTTTTAAAGTCTATAAATTTTTCATTTAATTGTCCAACTTCGTCAGTTCAGAAAATGGGTTTGATATGCAAACAGCAAGAGCAAGTGCTGCTGGATGCCATTTTCATCGAAGCAGAGAAAGCATAGTGAGAAATATTCAACTGCTGAGCAAGATGCACTGTGATAAACCAGATTCTAGCAGCCTGCTTTTTGGTTGCGTGTGATGGCTGTCAGTACTTTATACAGATTGTGGGAAGAATGCAATTCTGCAAGTGAGATTAGTTATTTTTAATTCCCCGCCATAACTCTCAGAAGTAAATAATAACTTCATGAAGAAGTGATTTTATCTTTACTCTTTAATAAAAAAAATTTTGCAGCTTCATGTGTTTTGAAAGTGAAATCTGTCCTAATTTTGAAGGGGCCATGTTTATTTAAAATGCAAAACAGCAAAATGACTGACGGTCTACATAGTCTCTGAGACTTAAATTATGCTACATTTGTGAAATGCGTCCCAATGTGATTTCTACATTTCGTATCAACCTGTCATTGTTTTGTAGCTTATGTGGGGATTAAAAGGGAGAAAATATGATAAAAGTGATAGGGAGATGATTAATCAAGACTTTAACTCCTTTATTTAAGTCCTTGCTGCCAATATGACTACATACGCAACCCTACGTATGGCATAATGATGACATTAGTATCATTAAAAGCTCTTTATAATAAATTCATGACTAATGGAACATGACATTTGGAGATTGATTTTAAATGTCTAATTATCTTACTTAGGACATACATATTCATGAGGAATAAACCTTGTTTCAGTATATTTAAATGTTTAGGAATTCATGTCTCTTTTCAAAATTACCTCCCCTGATGAAGAAAACTATAGCCTGAAATACAGGATTCATTTCCAGAATCGGATCTCACTGACGGGGTTAACACTGTCATCTTTTGACTGATTCAGAATATTAAGTTTTTGAGTATCTGGTCGCCATTATATCAAAAATATGTACTATTGGTCCTTCTGTTGGCATTTTTAGGGGCAAACAATAGTTCTATTGTATTATTAAAATGTCTAAAGGAAAAGGCATTTTTCTATCACATAAACTTAGAATGTAGTTACTGAGTAACATTATATTAGTATCATCACAAGTACGCAGGGAACAAATATAGAAAACTCGAACAGGTTCATATAAGTTAAAATGACCTTGGTGGAAAAATAGAAAA
The DNA here is from genome assembly GCF_041296265.1 of Equus caballus. Taxonomy (NCBI): domain Eukaryota; kingdom Metazoa; phylum Chordata; class Mammalia; order Perissodactyla; family Equidae; genus Equus; species Equus caballus. The sequence continues at coordinate 47,103,493 of NC_091686.1, forward strand.
AGAGGGGAAAGGAAAAAGGGCAGAGATGTGAGGAGAAGTATAAAGAAGAGAGATAATGGGGAGAAGTACTCATGTTGTGATGTTTGAAACAGTACAGAGGGACATGAGAAAAAACTCATCAGAAACATGTTTGAAAAATTCCAACTAGATTCAGTTGCTACTGTGGGAAAGAACTGCTGCTTTTTGAATGAAGAAGCAGATCCATGGGAAGAAATCTCTCCTTCCACTAGCCTTTCAAACGTCTTCTAACATCTCCTGTTGGCCCGGCCCAAACTGTTGACAGAGCGTGAATATGGTTTGCAGATTCCCAGGTTTGGAGCTGGGACAGGATCTTAAAATTGGGTACGTTTTACCCCTTTGACTACTCAGCATCCATAGACATCTTTCTATTAGTATTTGAACTTTCACATAATATTTCAAACAAATCTATGTTTCTGTGTAATATGATACAACCATCGTTTGTATAATGAAAGTTTTCTCACTCTTCAAAATGAGGAGACACAAGTTTCCAATAATGATTATCTTCATCTCTGGGCAAGTTTAGTCATAGTCCATCTAAATATTTCGTTATCTAAATACTGTTACAAGTTTTTAATTTACAATTGTTAATTGTTACTTGAATACTAAATCATATATTGTTAATTCCTTATAAAACTTTTAGAAAGTAAAAAGGAGAAGGAGAAGAGGGAAAATGAAAATAGTTAACGTGCGCACATGCGCACACACGAACACACCCACACACACAGAAGTAGCTGCCACAGTCCTTATTTCTTAACTGGTCCAAGGTTGTAGATGATATTTCTGGCTTATTTCTTCTATCATCCTCTCCATGTTTCCTTTGCCCTCAACCAGGAGGTCAGCTGTTCAAGGGTTTTTGTCTGAAGGATGAATCCTCAGTGATCTTTCCTTTTTTTGGTTGATATAATTTCCCATCGATTCTTAGTATGGGAGATAGAAATATTAAGAGGAATCCTAGAGAACGTCCTGATGGAGTTTTTTCTGCCGTCACTGTGTGGCAGCAACTCAGATTCCACCTGTTAATTGTCACAAGTCACCCCAGTCAGTAGAGTAACCTCTACTTTGTTTTAGTGGCACAAGTACCCAAAGTGCTAGTTGACAATCTTAACTTTCAATTCTGTAGAATCAGAGTTGTCTCTCTAAGTGGAAGCATTCCTCTCTTGGAATGCTTATAAACAAGTAGAGTCAAAGTTATGGGGAAAAGAGGCAAAAATTTTGTGAGTGTACTTACAAGGTGAAATAATGAGAAGAGGTACTTGATGTATAATATATTATGTGTGTTTGAACCATGTCCTTTCAAGGCCTTGTCTCTCAACTGGCACCGTGATTGAGTTTTCAGCAGGCCCTGCTGTTGTTCTTTTAGGTCAACTGCTTTTAAGAGAGGAGGGTGTGTGAGACCCAGTGAATTCTATGGGCACAAGCCATTGCTACATTTCTTTTGCGGTGAAATGTGTTCCTTGATCAGAAATAATGTTGTCTAGAATACTGTAACAGTAAATAAGCCATTCTATAAGTCCAGGGAGGGCAGTGTTAGCAAAAGAATTATTGGCAGGGAAGACAAATGAGGTTCTTTCTTGTAATGACCATTTTTAGGTTTTGGAGTCAAGGTTATGCTGAGTTCTTAAAAGAAAGTATGCTCTTTTTTCCCCTCTTCTCTCAAAGAGTTTATTTATTTATTTATTTTGCAAGACTGAGTTGTCCTTGCCTAAATGTTTATAAGATTTTACTGTTAGAGCTTGTGGACCTGAGATTTTATTTGTGGGAAGGTTTTTAAGAAAGGATTCAATTCCCTTATGTATTAACTGTGTGTTTCTGATGCTTTGGCATGTGGGGCCTTGTTGACCCTGGAGAGACTGCCCCTTCCAGGGTTAGCCTATTACTAGAGATAGCAAATGACTCTCCTGCAAATATGCTTTCCCTATACAAACTAACCCATCCAGAGCTCAGGCCACCAACCACCTCCCTCTCCCTCACACTCAGGGCCAATATTCTCCTGCTCTAATCACCCGGGGCCAGGTACCAGACAACTAAGGACAGTCTCCCATGCCCCAGAGCCTGCTGAAATCATTTGAACTAGCCAATCCCAAGCCTGCACACCCTACATCACTTGTTCCTTCCTGTGGAAATCCCAGTAAAGGCTCTCACCCATATTTTCTGCTCACTTCTGTCTCCTGACCAACCATGGTGCCTTTCTGTATGGTCCCCTATGGTGTGACATGCTCCCTCCACTTGAGATGTGTGAGAACAACAAGCTCTCTTTTCAATGGCAATTATCTTCAGATCTATTGGCCTTTACATACCTAAATAATAATAAAACCTACATTTTAAACACCTTAATAGATATTGGCCTATTTATATTTTATATTTCTCCCATTGTCTACTTTTATTAATTCAACTTGTAGGGAAATATATCCATTTCTTATAATTGTCAAATATATTTGCTTAAAGTTAATCATAATATTCCCTTTTTTTGTTTTGTCTGTGAGATCTATAGTGATGCCACTGCCTTTCCCTCTGATATTGGGAATGTGTGTTTTCCTTCTCTTACTCCCTCCCTTCCTTCCTTTCTTTTTCCTGTAATCAGTTTTACTAGGGGTTTATCAATATTTATAATTTTTTAAAAACTTTTGACTTTGTTGATTTCCTCTATTATGTTTTTATTTTCTCTTTCATTGATTATCTTTATAATTTCTTCCTTTGTGCTTTCCTTAGGTTTGATTTTTCTCCTTTTTTTAGTTTCTTGAAATGAAGCTAAGTCAATGATTTTCAGCTTCTCTTCTTTTTGATTGTATTTATTTTTGAAGCAATAAGTTTCTTCATACACTGCTTTAGCTGTATTCCACACATTTTGTTATATTTAAAAATATTTTCTTTTAGTTCAAAACATTCTTTAATTCACACTTTTTCTTTTTTTAGAAGAATACTGTTTAATTTCCACGATGTTGGCTGTTTTCTCTAATTATTTGTTATTATTTTCAAGCTTACTTCCATTATGGAAATAGAATACACTCAATTATTTCTTTATGGATTGGCATGTGGTCAATTTTTTGTGTGATGGGAAAGGAATGACCCATCATCACTTTGTGATATTTGTAGAGGTCTTTTTTTTTAATGCATTGAAATATTTGTGACAGTTCACGCTATTTCATCTGCTGGCTCTCTCAATATCATGAGAATTCATCAGGAGCTGCAGATTTAACTTTATTTGGAGCATCCTCATTATCTCTGACAATTATTTTCAAGTGTTTTGAAATCTATTTTTATGAACTAATATTTGAATTTTTCTTTTTAATAGGAAAGTTACTTTTTGATAGAAAAGATGCACTATTTTATAATAGGAGTTTAGTAATTTTTCTTTCTTACTCCTCTACAAAGGCTTTTGTGAATATCATTGCTCAAGAATATCTTTTGTAAAATATTAATTTCACTTTGGACCACTCTGTCATACATTTATTTAAGAATATTGCAATAAAGTTGGTTTTTACTTTCTTTATAGATGCATATCTTAACAGATTATTTCTTTCTTAAAGGTGGAGATTCTGTCTTCATTGTTGCCCTTCCTGGTTTGGTATCATGCTAGCTACATAGTAGGTCCTCAGCATGTACTTTTACATTTAAGGAAGAATGCAAATCAGAGGCTCCTCTTTCTTCCCATGAGCATTACCTACTACAAAGGAAGAATAGATGTAATTATGAAATATTTAATGAGCCTAAAAAAGAGATGAGATCCTTGTCAAATTGATATGTAATCTAAAAGAAACACTTGATATTGTCTACATGAAAGTTTAGAGAGTGGGTTTGTCTTTTATGTTGTACCTTGCACCTAGTCCAGTTGTGGTGTTTTTGCGCCTAGGTTTTCTGAGATCCAAGGCTGTTTGAGGTTATTTCTATCCTCTGTATTAGTATAGCTTGTTAGATGTATCTTTACCTGAATATGAATACACTTTTAAAATCTTAAACTTATTTTATTTATTTTAAAATGCTGCCATGTATATTATTTTAACTTTTCATCATTATGCTTTTTATTTTCCTTAGCCAGTTAAGTCTTGCTCTTACATAAAAATGGAAAAAATATGAAAGTCATTAATTGTTTCCCAGTGTTGGATGTGTGTTCAGATTTTCTCAATTTGTTCTCCTATTTCCAAAATCCCTTCTTGATTTAACCCTTTGTTTTCCTGGTGACCTGTCCTATCTATACTTTCTTTAGGTTAGGTCGGAGTGCTACTTCTTTTTTAGAATGATGGTGAGCCACCATTACAGTGGTTCTAATTGGGGTTCAGAGAATCCTCAGATTAGTTGTGTTTGCCTTAAAAGTAATTTCTAGAAATACAGGATGAGCATTTAACTTGAGATAAGAATTTGCTCTCAGATAAAGATTACTCTGGAAACAACTCTATAGAGGGAGGTGTTCTTGCTTGTTAGTATCAAGTATTGTGTATATCCAGTCCAGATAAAGCATTTTAAAGAATTGGTTGTCTTGCATGTGTAGGTCTAGATCTTATAACTGTTATAAATTTTGAAGATTTTATTTTTAGTATTTGTTCTAAGAGTATAGTTATGATTTGAGCTTAAACATCCTCAAGATTTGCAATTATAATTTTGTTATTTTTAATTAAGATAAGCACTCAAAATCAGGAGGCAAACTAAAAATATTATTCTAAATGCTAAAATTTTTCAACTCGCTCATTTAAATTTGCTTATTGAATTTAAAATATTCACACTTAAATTTCAAAATTAGCATGAGATTGTACAGAAAAATTTTGGTTTTGTGTATACACTAAAAATTTTAAAGTTACCCATTAATTCTGTATGAAATTTGTTACATTTAAAAACGTGATGATGCCCCTATATTGAATGAGGATTTTTATTATGTAATTCCTAATGTGTCCATGTATGGTCTAAAATTAATGACATTTTGGAATATTAAACACTTGGAATTACCTGTTATCATGCACTGTAATGTTAATTGAGAGTTTAAAGCTATGTTCCTGTCAGTACACCATCAAGAAGTAGAAGCTCTTCTATAGTTCAAAGAGACTGTAGGTCATTAATGTCTACAACCCATCCTCTTTCTTGACCTTAGACATATGTCCCACTGCCTATCTGATATCTCCATTTGGATTTCTAATTAGTATTTTTAATTTTAATGCATTTAAACCCAAATAATTCTTGTAACTTCTTCATTTGCTCTAATTCCAGACAAATAGCATTTAAGTATTGTAAAACCCAACTCAAGTGATGAACTTAGGCAGATAAACTTTTTGAAGGAAGTAAACTTTGAGTTTGTTCTTAATTTAGTGGATTGAGAGAAATGAAGAAAAAAGGCACATTTGTTAACTTCCCAGGACACCTCTTTATCATTTTTCATTTCCTGTTCCTGTTTCTGTCATGACTTTTTGGATTTTCCATGGAGCTTAAATCGCACAAATTCCCTTCAGGATGCAACTTATTTTTAACAGCATTACAAGATATCTAATGTGTTGTCAGTATTTTTGGAAGGTACATACTAGTGTGAATTTATTTTTCTAAAAGAGTTGTTTATTAGAATCTATTAGCTTCTTCAAGCTTTATGATAAAGGTGCCCCTTTCTTCTTTAGAATTGTATTATTGGATCATTATTACAACTAGATTTCTCTACTTGCTAGTAAATCCAAAATTATATGCCAACTGGTCAGGCCAGTGTTTCTCAGCCCTGGCTTAAAAAGCTTCTTAGGAAAAGGGGAGAGGAGGCGGAGCAAAAGGGCTGGGTGAGCTGACCTTGGAATGTCTCCCCTCCAAAATAAAACCAAAGAAATGGAAAAACTGAATTTCAACCAATGACCCCTAATGCCGAGACCGTCAGAGACCTACAGAGTAAGATGACAGAGAAAGGAGAGGCTGGAGCTGCCCTTGGAGGAGCTGGAATGGGGTAGGAGAGAATTTTGCTCCCTCCCCTACAGACTGGGATCGCTGCCACGAGTGAGGGAAGGAGCGGGGGAGGGGCCGTGCCACTGGGGGATCATCCAGGACTCCCGCCGCCAGTCCGCCAGTGCAGTGGAAACCCACTGATGGGGGAAAGCTTCTGTGTGTGGGGACCCCATCAGGCCAGGGCCCCGGGAGACCAGAGAACAGAGCTGATCTGAATTCAGATCAGCGCGTGAGAGAAACTGCCCCTCCCCACTGGCAAATCGTGCTGAGTGCTGCCATCTCACCTGAAGCCAGAGAGCTCAGAACATGCAGCTCTCGACCCCCATCTGGTGGCGACAGGCTGTAACTGCAACCAAATGCTACCATCATGCGCAAAAACCGCTCCTCTACCATCCAGCAATTTATAAAAGCTCCAGATCAGAAGGAAAGCAATAAAAACACAAAATTAAGTCCTGAGGACTTGGAAATAGGTAAACTAAGTGAAAATGAGTTCAGAGTAGCTATTATCAAAAAACTCAATGAGGTAGAGTGAAAGATAGAGAAACAAGCCAACAAGTTCTGGAGTTACTTCACAAAAGAGATTGAAATGATAAAGAAGAACCAAACAGAATTACTAGAGATGAAAAACACAATGGACCAGATAAAACAGAATACGGATTCCCTGAATGCCCGTGTAGACATCTTAGAGGAGCAAATTAGCATAATCGAAGAGAGGCTGAATGGCTCCAGACAGAGGAAGAAAGAGAACTAAGAATTAAAAAGAATGAGGAAAATCTCCGAGATATTGTGGATTCAATGAAGAGAAAGAATTTAAGGATCATAGGAATTCCCAAGAACGTGGAAAAGGAAAATGGAGCAGAAAGTGTGCTTAATGAAATTATAGAAGAGAACTTCCCAAATCTAGGGAATGAGGGAGAAATCTGTGTAGAGGAAGCTTTCAGATCTTCTAGATTTGTCAGTGTAAAAAGACCTACTGCAAGGCATATAGTAGTAAAAATGGCAAAAATGAAAGACAAAGAAAGAATACTCAGGGAAGCAAGAGAGAAGAAAATAACCTACAAAGGAACTCCTATCAGACTTTCAGTGGATTTCTCTACAGAAATCTTACAAGCTAGGAGAGAATGGAGTGATGTATTCAAAACTTTAAAGGATAAAAATCTTCAGCCAAGAATACTCTATCCAGCAAGCATATCCTTCAGATATGTGGGAGAAATTAAATCTTTTCCAGACAAACAAAAGTTGAGGGAATTTGTAACCAAAAGTCCTCCACTACAAGAAATCCTCAGGAAGGCTCTCATACCTGAAAAAAAGAAAAAAGGGAGTAAGGGGTCACAAACCACAGAGTAAGGAGACAGATAGATAGAACCAGAATAGGATAGCAAATATTCAACTATAGCATTAGGATAAAGGTAAGGAAACTACCAAAGCAAAGACGATCTTATCACTCTAACTACAAACTCATAAAACGAGTTGGAATAAGAAATGAAAATAATAATTTAGGAGGGGAAGAGCAAAGGGACTAAGTCAGTCTAGGCCAAGTAACTAAGAGACCACCAGAGAATAGACTATATTATACATGAGATTCTAAACACAAACTTCAGGGTAGCCACTAAACTAAAAAACAGAACAGAGCCACAAAACATAAATAAGGAAAAATCTAAGAAACCAAGCATAAGAAATTGCAGTAGTCAATGGGTAGGCCAAAGCTCAGAGGACGAGAAAAAAAGGTAATGCAGGAAAACCAGATAATGAGTGACAGATTGACAGCATTAAGTCCACATGCATCAATAATCACCCTCAATGTAAACGGATTGAACTCTCCAATAAAAAGGCACAGAGTGGGAAAATGGATTAAAGAACAAGATCCAACAATTTGTTGCCTCCAGGAAACACACCTCAGCCCCAAGGACAAACACAGGCTCAGAGTGAAGGGGTGGAAGACAATACTTCAAGCTAACAGCAAGCAAAAGAAAGCAGTGTTGCAATTCTTATATCAGACAAAATTCATAGCATGAGTTAGGAAGCTTCCACTCCTCTTCAATTTTTTGAAAGAATTTGAGAAGGATAGTTATTAAGTCTTCTTTGAATGTTTGGTAGAATTCACTAGGGAAGCCGTGTCGTCCTGGTCATTTATTTTTTGGGAGGTTTTTGATTACTGTTTTGATTCCCTTTCTGGTAATTGGTCTCTTCAAATTCTCTATTTCTTCTTGGTTCAGTTTTGGAAGGTTGTATGATTCTAAGAATTTATCCAGTTTTCTAAATTATCCAATTCGTTGGTATATAGCTTTTCATAGTATTCTCCTTTAATCTTTATATTTCTGAGGTATCCATTGTAATTTCTTCCCTTTCATTTCTGATTTTATTTATTTGAGCCTTCTCTCTTTTTTTTCGTGGTGAGTCTAGCCAAAGGTTTGTCAATTTTGTTTATCTTTTCAAAGAACCAGCTCTTAGTTTCATTGATCTTTTCTGTTGTTATTTTAGTCTCTATTTCATTTATTTCTTCTCTGATTTTTACTATTTCCTTCCTTCTACCAATTTTGGGCTTTATTTGTTCCTCTTCTCCAGTTCCTTTAGGCCACCGTTAGATTGTTCATTTGAGATTTTTCTTGTTTCTTGAGGTTGGCCTGTATTGCTATAAACTTCCCTCTTAGAACCACTTTTGGCATATCCCATAAATTTTGACATGTTGTATTTTCATTTTCAGTTGTCTCCAGGTCTTTTTTGATTTCTCCTTTGATTTCCCTTGACCCTATCATTGTTCAGTAGCATTTTGTTTAATATTCACAAATTTGTGGCTTTTCTGCTTTTTTTCCTTTAGTAGATTTATAGTTTCATACCATTGTAGTCAGAAAAAATGCTTGGTATTATTTTGATCTTCTTAAATTTATTGAGACTTATTTTGTGACCTAATATGTGATCTGTCCTAGAGAACCCATGTGCATTTGAAAAGAATGTGTATTTTGCTGTTTTTGGATGGAATATTCTATGTATATCTACTTTGTCAATCTGGTCTAATGTGTCATTTAAGGCCAGTGTTTCCTTATTGATCTTCTGTTTGGAGGATCTATCCATTGATGAAAGTGGAGTGTTAAAGTCCCCTACTATTATTGTGTTACAGTCTCTTTCTTCTTTTATGTCTGTTATTAATTGCTTTGTATATTTAGGTGCTCCTATCTTGGGTACATAGATATTTACAAGTGTTGTATCCTTGTACTATCTCCTTTATCATTGTGTACTGCCCTTCTTTTTCTCTTGTTACAGTTTTTGTTTTAAAGTCTGTTTTGTGTGACATGAATATTGCTACCTCAGCTTTCTTTTCATTGCCATTTGCATGGAGTATCTTTTTCCATCCCTTCACTTTCAGTTTATGTGTGTCTTTAGATCTGAAGTTTGTCTCTTGTATGCAGAATATATATATGTCTTGTTTTTTTTATCCACTTGGCCACCCTATGCCTTTTGATTTACTCTGTTGACATTTAAAGTAGCTATTGATAAGAATGTACTTATTGCTATTTTGTTACCTTTTTTCTAGGTGTTTGAGTAGTTCTTCTCTGTTCCTTTCTTTTTATCTTGCTCTCATCCCTTATGGTTTGACGACTTTCTTTAGTATTGTGTTTGGATTCCTTTCTCTTAATTTTTTGTGTTACTTATCATAGGTTTCTGGTTTGTGATTACCATGAAGTACATATATAATAACCTATGTATATAGCAATCTATATTAAGTCGTTAGTTTCTTTAGTTTGACCTCTTGCTAAAAGCTCTACTTGTTTACTCCCCTCTTCTTACATTTTAGTTTTCCATGTGTCTCTACTACCCTTTTATCATGGAAATAGATAATTTTAGTACTTTTGTCATTTGACCTTCATAGTAGCTTCATAGGTGGTTGATCTGCTACCTTTACTGTTTATTTGCCTTTACCAGTGTTTTTATTGCTTTTTTGGGGGATAATTTTCTTATTCTGATTTGTGGTCTTTTTTTTCCCCACTTAAATAAGTCCCTTTAGCATTTCTTGTAAGGCTGGTACCTTGGTGATAAACTCCTTTAGTTTTTGCTTGTCTGGGAAACTCTTCATCTCTCCCTCAATTCTGAGTGATAACCTTGCCAAGTAGAGTATTCTTGGCTGTAGGTTTTTTCCTTTATCACTTTAAATATATTGTGCCACTCCCTTCTAGCCTGTAAGATTTTGTCTGATAAGTGAGCTGATAGCCTTATGGGGTTTCCTTTGTATGTAACTTGTTGCCTTTCTCTTGCAGCTTTTAGGATTCTTTCTTTATTGTTACTTGATATTTTAATTATAATTTGTCTTGGTGTGGGCCTCTTTGGGTTTATCTTGTTTGTTGCTCTCTGTGCTTCCTATACCAGGATGTCTGTTTCTTTCCTTAGGTTAAGAACGTTTTCAGCTATTATTTCTTCAAATAGGTTCTCTGCCCCGTTGTCTCTCTCTTCTGCTTCTGGGACACCTATAATCCAGATGTTAGTGAACTTGATGTTGTCCTAGAGGTCCCTTAGACTGCCCTCATTCTTTTGAATTCTTTTTCCTTTTAATTGTTCAGCTTGAGTGATTTCCTCTAGTCTTTTGTCCAGCTTGACGATCCATTCTTCTGTATCATCTACTCTGCTTTTGAGTCCCTCTGGTGAATTTCTCATTTATTGTATTGTTTCTTTCATTTCTGATCGGTTCTTTTTTGTATTTTCCAATTCTTTGTTGAAGTTCTCACTGATTTCATCCATTCTTCTCCCAATATCAGTGAGCATCCTTATGCTGTTTGTGTGAACTCTTTGTCAGGTAGATTGTTTATCTCTGTTTTGTTCAGTTCTTTTTCTGGGGTTTTGTCCTGTTCCCTTACTTGGAGTGTATTCCTTTGTATCCTCATTTTGCCTCTTTCTCTGTAGTTACATCTATGTGTTAGGTAGGTTAGCTATGTCTCTTGATCTTGGAGAAGTGGCCTTATGTAAGAGATGCCTTATGAGGCCCTGCAGTTTGCTTTCCTCTTGTCACCAGTTCCAAAGGTTCCATGTGTGTCCCCTGTGTGGGCTACATGTGACCTTCTGTTGTGGCAGGGTTGCTCTTGCTGCAGGTGCTTGGAGAGGCTAGGCTGTCCCCCTGACCCTCTGGTTGTAATGCTCAGCTGTGTGTGGCTCCTATGAACCCTTCAGTCACTTTGTCAGGTATGGTGAGCCCCAGTATGGTTGACTGCAAGTTCCAATAGCACATTTCTGTTCGAGTTTTTCTGTTAAGTGAGGAGTCCCCCAGTGTGGCTGGTTGCTATGCTCAGGGGCTTACAATTGCTGTAGACCTCTGGCCTGCAGTGTTCTCAGCTCTCTCAGGATTTCAGCTAAGTGGTGCTGGCCTCAGGCATGGGAGCACCCAATTGTTTCAAGCCTTGGAAGTTGGGGCTGATCCCCTATGGGGCTGTTTGAGAAGCACAAATCTACTGCAGCTGGCAAGCCCCACTGCCCACAGGGCCACACACTCTCTGTTGTTCTGAAGGGGTAATTCTATTGATTTGTCTTTGAGTTCACTGATTCTTTCCTTTGTAATCTCCATTCTGCCATTTAGCTCATCCAGTGAGGTTTTTAAAATTTGTTATTGTATTTTCCATTCTAAAATTATTATTTAGTTTTGCATTGTATGATTTATGTTCTTACTAAGAGTTTCTGATTTTCTATTTGTTTCATGAATGTTATAATTGCTTGTTGATACTTTTGTATATTTGCTTTAAAATCCTTGTCAAATAGTTCCTGCATCTGTTCCATTTTGGTATTGTCATCTATTGATTGTCCTTTCTCATTAGAGTTTAAATTTTCTTTTTCCTTGGTGTGATGAGTAATTTTGGATTGTGTCCTGGACATTTTCAGTATTATGTTATGAAATTCTGGTTCCTACTTAAATCTACTATTTTAGCAGAAAGTCAACTTATTTGTTTTTAGAGAATACACCTGGACCACTTTTGTGGGCTATGTTTCAAGTGTCAATTTAGTATTTAAAATCTTTGCAGTGCTATTCTGTTCCATCTTGTTTGTATGCTACCCGGTGGCTAATTAGGAACCTGGACAGTATTCCACATGATATTTCAGTTCTTAGAGCTTTTGCTTTGTTGATTGTGGTCTCACCTATGAGCCATTTGGGAGTGTGCCCAGGACTTCATATGCAGATTTAAGCAATTCCTTTCTTTACCTCCCCATTTTCTGTAATCTAGCCCCCTCCTGCCACTGCTAGCTGGGAGGAGGTGAGGTGCTGCCTTTTTGTTGTCATTTGCTTAGTGCAGGGTGGGGTTGATTGACAAGGCTCTGCCCTATAGTTTCTGCAGCACCAGGTGGGGAGTGGGAGAGGAATGACCTCTTTAGTGCAGCACATAGATGGTCAAGAGTGCTCTGTCCCAGGATCTCCACAACACCTGGAGGGGAAGGGGCAGGGCGCACATTATTTTGTGGTGTTTCTGTGGAATAGAGTGTGTATAGTCAGGTCCTGCAGGGATTTCTTCTTCCTGGTTCTTTGGCTAGACAGAAAAGGCTTCTTTTTCTTCTGCATTGGTTGGCATTTGCAGTGTCTAGGCTAGGATGTATAGGAGGAGAAACAATATTAGAGAATTAACTGCCAGGTCTTCTCTTGAGTCCTGAGGCTCTTAGAAGGCCCACTTTACTCGCTCCACCTTTCAGGGCCTTCTGATAGCTCTGTTTGACCCAGGGTTTTAGTCGGAATTTGCAGGATTAAGGTGGAATGTGCTTGTTCTATTTTGTCTGGAACTGTAAGCCCCCTATTTAGTTTCCACAGTTTTCAGATGGTGTTCTGTGTATTCTCTCTAAGGTTTTTAAGGTAGATTCAGTGGGAGAGGCAAGGTGGATTGTGTTTACTCCATCTTAACTGGAGCTAAAACTCCTGTATTTGATTTTTTTTTCCTAGTGCTAAAGTACAAGTGTATTTTTAAAAAATTTTATTTTCTAGTTGTTTGTTCTAGAATTTGGAAATGCATTATTGAATATTGACCTTATATTCAAGGATGCTGCCAAATTCACTTATTTATTTTAATAGTTTATGTGTAGTTTATTTCAGATTAGTTACATATAAAATCATATAATCTATGGAAATGACTTTGCAATCTCTATGCATTTTATGATGATAATGGTGATTATGTTTTAGTGTGTTGGCACTGGCACCAGTAGAGTGTTGAATAAAACTGGTGAGAATGAACACCTGTGAGAACATATCCATATTTTGCTATATTGTATAATATGAGCAGTAATTTAAAAAATAATCATCATACAGAGAAACAGAGAATTCCTCTTCTATTTTTAATTTGCTAAGAGTTTATATTGGGAATATGTATTAAATATTATTAAATATGTTTTACATCTATTGGGATATTCACAATTTTTCTTCTTTATTCTCTTCATGTAGTAAATTACATTGATTCCTTTTTCAATGGAATTGAATCCATTTTAGCAAATATTGAATAACCTTATCTATTCATGGTGTAGTATCCTCTTTATAGGTCACAGCACTTTACTTGCTAATGCTTTATTTAGGACTTTTGTTTCTGTATTCATGGGATAGATTGGTCTTTCATTTTCTTTTCAGTAATTTCGTTGTCAGGCTTCAATATCATGGTTATGGTTAACTCATAAATTAAGTTGGTAAATGTTGCCTCTTTCCTCATTTTCTGAAAGAATTTGTGCCAGTCTTAGATTGGCATTTTTCTGAAATGTTTCTTGAAGTCACTGGAGAAACCGTTTGAGCCTAGAATTTTTTGAGATAGTTTTTTATAACCAATTAAATTCCTTTAGTAGATTTAGGGAATCTACTATTTTTCTATTTTTTTCTTGTGCCAGTTTTTTCCCCACTCTATTTAAATTTTATTAAATATTTGCATAAATTTGTTCATAATATCTTCTTGTTATTTCTAAATATCTCTAGGATGTATAATTGATGCCTGCTTTTTTATTCATTATAATGGTAACATAGTTTTTTTCTCTCTTTTTCTTGGTCAGTCTTGCTAGATATTTTATCAATTATATTGATCTTTTCAAATAACCATTTTGTGGCTTTCTTGATTTTCTATTCTATGTTTATTTTTCTTGCTATCTTTATGATTTTATTTTTCCACATTATTTAGGCTTAGTTTGCTCTTCTTTTTCTAGATTCTTAATTGAATGCTTAGATATTTGATTTATAACTATTCTTCTCCATAAATTTCCCTGTAAACCCCATGTTAGCTGCATTCCACACATTTTGATACATCATATTTTCATTATCATTTACTTTAAAATATTTTATAATTTCCATTATAATTTGTTCTTTGGCTCAATGGGCTTTTAGAATTGTATTGCTTAATTTCCAAACATTTATGGATTTGCTTTTTATTGTCTTTTTCTGGATTCCTGGCTTATTTCACTGTGGTCAAACATATAGTCTGTATGATTTAAATCCTGAAAAAATTTATTGAGACTTGTTTTATAGACTATCATATGACACATTTTGGTAAATGTTCCATGTATACTTGAAAAGGCTGTGTATTCTGCTGTTACTGGGTGCAGTGCTCTAAATGTCAATCCTCTGAAATTTGTTAATTGTGTTATTCAGATCTTTCATATTCTTAAGTTTTGTCTGCTTATTCTATATCTGCTTGTTTGCAACAAAGAATTGTTTTAAAATCTTGCATTTACAATGTGGATTTATTTTTTTTCCTTTTAATGTTGTCTGTTTTTGCAAAATCAAAACAAAATGAGAAAGTTTGATGAAGATTATTTTTAACTCTTGAATGTATCCTTTTGAAATAATTCTCTCCTTTCCTTTCATTTTCCATTACACAGATAACTGAATTTTTTTAAGTGTAAAAATGTAATTCAATTATAAAAAGTGCCAGCTTTTGCTCACTGTTTCTCTCCTGCCCCATATCTTTTCTGAACTTTAAAATTTCCATTTATTTGCATTTTGATAAGTATATGATGCCATCATTGCACTCAAGGTGTTTTCAACTTAATAATTAAAGAATTTTAATTACAGAGCAGACAGTCTCATGAAAAACTAAACGCCTCACCATGGAGATTATTTTAAGCAAGGGATAGATGGTGGTTTCCTAGGGTGTGTGGAAATGTGACTTTATGTGAAAAAATTCCAGTTATTGGTATTTTTGCATGTATTGTAAGCATTAGAATATCATACCAGTGACCTTAATACAAGGAACATTCACACAGATTTCATGATTAAACATTCAATTCCTGGAAAAGAAAAATCAGGAAGTTCAAACTTTAGAATCAAGTGAGGGACTTTTAAAAAGTTTTATTTCCCTGGTATTTCCACTGATTCTGTAATTGAGACAACTTACTGGTCTGTTAAAGTTTTTTTTAATTTATGAGTAATACATAATTGAAGAAACTTTTGAAGACAGAAAAGGAGAAACAAGAAAAGAAATTAATACAGTTCTGTTAACTAACAGTAGCAATTGTTAATGTTTTAGTGAATTTTTCGCTCATTATAATAATATAGCTTTTTTGTCTTTTGTTTTCTTCAATCAAGACATTATCATAAATATCTTATGACATAAAGCATTTTGACTTTCATTATTTAATGACTATAAAATATAGGGATCTTTCGGGGGCTGGCCCCGTGGCCGAGTGGTTAAGTTCTCGCGCTCCGCTGCAGGCGGCCCAGTGTTTCGTTGGTTCGAGTCCTGGGCGCGGACATGGCACAGCTCATCAGGCCACGCTGAGGCAGCGTCCCACATGCCACAACTAGAAGGACCCACAACAAAGAATATACAACTATGTACCGGGGGGCTTTGGGGCGAAAAAGGAAAAAAATAAAATCTTTAAAAAAAAAAATATAGGGATCTTTCATTTGTTATGAGGAATATGTTACTAAAGATGTCATATAATTCAACTCTCAAATTAATAATTTTAATATAGGAATAAATGTAAAGTTATGGGTAATTTACATTCAGTGGCTATCCATTGTAACTTTTGAAAAGATTAGCGGCATTGATTTTGTAGCCATATCACCCAAAGGTTTTTAAAAAATTTTCCATCATCCCTACCTTGTTATATAATGCATTTTGCAAATCAAACATCTGCAGCATCTGTCCTCCTTTACTTTGACACTAATTTACTTGAGGTTTTTCTGTGGTTTTTCATGTGTGTCCTGAGTTATATAGGCATTCTTAGGAGGTAGTCGATGCTTTTGCTTCAGTTAGAATGTTATAGGTTTCAAGTTCCAGACATGAAATTTTTTGTTAGTTTTATGTTACTTGGTCTAGGTCAATTATGGTACTTAGCACAGTTCTCTCTCCTGCTGCAGTGATTAGTTCAGGTGCGAATAGGAGCCAAGTTGGCCCAGAGAATAGCCTAGGATTGTGTTCTATGGTCGAAGAAAAAGAAGCTTTGTCTTCTATATTGTGTAACATATGGATGTAAGATCGTAGCTGCCATTATTCTATCGTGAAGAAAACCTGTCTGCAGGAGGAGTTGACACATGGAAGATCACAGGGCTTAGAGAACCAGAGAGAAATAGAATTGAAATCCTCTTTAAGTCACATCTGAAACCAACCCTTCTTATAAAGCAGTGGTATTTAACCCTGTGTAGACGTTGGACCTTACCTGGGAACCTGTGAAAAAAAAATATAGATATATATAAGTGTCTGGAGCACCAAAGACCATTTAAAGCATCATTTCTATGGAGGGTGCATTAGGATCTGGGCAAGAACATTTTTAAACAAACCTCTGCAGGTGATTCTAACATGCAGACAGAGTTGAGAACCATTGTTCTAGACTTTTCAGTAATATAAGCCCATAATTTTCTTTATTAAGTCCATTTGTGTTTCTTTTTCTGTTATATAAAATCAACCTCACTGATACACAAAGAAAAGGGATTTCATTAGAAAATTTAGCAAGGAACGTTAGTATGAAAAATATCAGTACAAAACTCCTATACCAAAATCTCAGAGTCTGGGCCTAGGACTTGTTAAAAAAAGTCTAACAACTATCAAGTTCAGTTTGTTAGGAAAGTTGGAAAAAAGGGAATGGTGCAAACCATTGCAATGAGATAAGAACACGTTAAGCCATATTAAGAAGATATAATTATGGCTTTATATAAATACTCCTATTTCAAATTGGATAGTTAATGAAGTATATACAGAACTAGACGTACGTACTCCAAGATCTTTTCAGTTGGATAGAAATAAAATACTTTGTCGTAGAGATGACTATATCTCTTGAAAGATTATATAATCTGAGGCTTGACTTATAACTTTTTTCTTTTTACTTTACAGATAGAGATTGCCTTTTTATTTCCTTTGGAGTATTTTGTGTGTAGATTAGGTACTTTAAAGGTGATATTTTAGTAACAAACCCGTCTTTTATGTTTTACTGGCAGGATGGTACAGCATCTTATTTGCTACTGGGTCAGCACCATCAGACTTGATTTCAATTGCTTAACTGTATATCAGAACTGCATTTTCTTTTGGGTCATAACTTAAGCCCAGTATTGATCTGATTTCTTTTTGTTTTTTTGGTGAGGAAGATTCACCCTGAGCTAACATCTGTTGCCTATCTTCCTCTTTTTTTGCTTGAGGAAGATTAGCCCTGAGCAAACGTCCGTGCCAGTATTCCTCTATTTTGCATGTGGGATGCCTCCACAGCATGGCTGATGAGTGGAGTAGGTCTGCACCTGGGGTCCAAACCAGTGAACCTGGGCCGCCAAAGCAGACTTCGCAGAATGTTCATCACTTGGCCATGGGGCTGGCCCCTGATCTGATTTTTGAAATAAGTACCATATACTTATTTTCTGTTTGATTTGCATGATTTCCTTGTTTAGCATTTGGTCATGTTTATTTAAAAAATTCACAGGGTGGCTGAAAAACATAAAACTGAGAAACAAAATTAAGAGTGCAAGTGACATCAAATATTCTTGCTACTTTTTGGAATTTTTCTTGGCCACTGAACTTCATTTTGTTTTGTTTTGTTTTGTTTTTTTTAGAGATCCACTTCTTTCTCTTAGCTGCTCTCGTTTGGTAGCCCCAGGCTAAATGTTGTTGTCTGTTGTTGACACCTAGGCCTCTGAACAGGGAAAATCGGTGCAAGTTTCCTGAACTACATACATTTGGGTCAAGGAGGACTTCAGTTCAAACTAGTAGGCAGAGAGAGGACTGAGGATCCCATTGAGCATTACTTAATGTAAGCTGGCAGCTGAAGGGTACAGTTAAGACTTTGGGTAGAGCAGTTAATTGGGAATCCTGAGATAAGTGAAATGAGGAGGGAGACGTTGAACCTCTTAGAGACGATCAGGAGGAGAGAGGTGCTGGCAGGCGAAGTTACAGGCTAAGTTGACAGGAGGGAATTCTTATCTTAGGAAGTAAATTATTTTAGAAAGTAAATTTTATTCTGTTTTTGAAACTAGAAGTCAGAAGCAGCTGCTTTGGTTTGAACGGCCTGTTTTCTGTGTAGTACAATGGGCAATTGTACCACATTTTATTTTTTCATAGATAAGTGTTTTGAGAGAAAATCATATTTTTATGAAGGAATTTACCAGCTTAAATTCATCTTTTAAACATGACACATATTAATAAATATTTAGCAAGTAATTTTTGAATCATATATGCTACAGAAAAGATATATGAAAAGTAAATTTAAAAAATCAAATCATATTTAGAATTGGATTTATTCATTAAAGAAACCTTCTAGAATGTGGTTCATCTTTCATAATTACATAGGCAGGACTTTTAGGAACTTAAGTTTCTGCAAAATATGCTATATTTTTGTTTTTAAACACATAGACCTTTATACTCCATATAATTGAATAACTACTTTGTTTTTACTGACAAGGAAAAAAAAGACATATTTTGTTTCCCTTTCTTGCCTTCTCTGTTTTGTACTCCACTGACTTTCACCATTTCTGTTACTGATACAAGACCTTTCATCTTGAGTTTCCATATTTATAAATGGTATATTTTAGGGGGCTCAGAACAGTGTAACACATGTGTGGCAGAGACTGCCGTCTGCCTCCCTCAACAGCCATTCTTCCTCTCCTCCTTATTAGCAGGACCCTGACTCTTTTGAAGCAATTATGCACCATTTGTAGCTAGATGTAGTCAAGGATAAGTTCTGGCCAATGAAAGGTAAATTAAATCCACTCAGTAACTGTAAGCCCAGTTTTCTCTTTTGTAAAATAGACTCCTTCCTTATATTTCACTGACAGATAGCATTGAGTTATTCGTTCTAAGAAATTTCTTAGAAGAGAGAAGGAGACTTTTTCTTTTCCATTTCTTAGACAATGAGTTTAAGGGCCTCATCGAGGGATAGCAGAGCCGTGAGCTGGAAGAACCTGGATCCCTGACAGCTTTGAGGAGTGCCGTAGCTGCACTGGATTACCCACCCCTAGAAATATTTTAAATGAAAGAGAAATAAGCTTCTATTTTACTTAAGTTGCTATATTTTGTATTTCTATGTTAGATGCAGTCTATATTTTGATTACCAAATGGTTCAATATGAGTTGTATGTTAGTCAACGTAGTTCAGTCCAAAAATACATTTTGATCCTTTTTTGTGTCTCTGTTCTTGTGGCTCCAAATAAGTAGTTTATTGTAATTCTTTATATAATCCCACTCATCCTTCTACTCCCAGGAGAATTCTCTTTCACCAGCACCCTCCGTATCAGTCATACTTGTGGCTACGTGATGCTCCTGCCACGTGCAGTCTACTGGGGAGTGGAGGTGGTTGTCCTTTCTGCCTGGGAGAAGCTAAGCAGGTGGTATCTGAATGTTATGGTCAGAGGAGAAGGTTAAGCTGTAAACCTCCAAAAATGAAACATTTTGTCTTGCCACCAGTGGTATTTTCTTATCGAATCCTCCTAATCACACTCTTTTGGAGGTTCTGGTTTTTTTAGGGAGGAACTCGAACTTGAACTCCTACCTGATTCCAAAATCCATGGTATACCTCTATATTTTATTGCACGAAGATTGCGATGGAGTGTAGTAAGTGCTTTGGTAGAGAACATTTTACAGAAAGGTTGACACTTGAGTGGGATTTATCTGGATGACTTCTAACAGTGAGGAGCATTGGGGTGGGGACCATGGGAGTGAGAATGTTGTTCAGGCAGAGGAAGCCTCCACTCCGTACATACCAGGTAGCTGGGGAAGTGCTTGATCTAGTGAAAAAAGACAGATGTGATGGTTTCTGATCTCATGTTGCTTAAGTGTTTCTCTGGTTTCGTAGTTAAGTTCACTGTTCTTTCCATTCAAATGAAATATTGTTCTATTATTATTAAGATTATTCTTTCTTTGGAGGTTTAGGTAATTCCAATCCAGAAAATGCATCCTCTTCACCAAAAACAAGACTGAATAATGGAGTGCATGTGAATCTTTATGTTCTTTTTCCATCCCATAAGATATTTTTCTCTTTATAGTAAGAAAATGAATAAGAGGAAGATATATTTTTGGTTTTCAGATAGGACTGAAATTTATACCCAATGTAAATTTCCACACAAAACAATAAGCAATAAGTTAATAACTTCCACAAAATAACAACATATTATTCATTATTCAGTTCAGATCAGATTGATCTTAAATGGAATATGGTAACACAAAGTGAGAGAGCTATTACTATTTTGTTTTTGTTTTTTTGGTGAGGAAGATTTGCCTTGAGCTAACATCTGTTGCCAATCTTCCTCTTTTTTTGCTTGAGGAAGATTAACCCTGAGTTAACATCTGTGCCAGTCTTCCTCTATTTTATATGAGAGATGCCTCCACAGCATGGCTGATGAGTGGAGTAGGTCTGTGCCTGGCATCTGAACCTACGAACCCAGGCCACTGAAGCAGAGCATGCAGAACTTTAACCACTCAACCATGGGGCTGGCCTGAGCTATTACTGTTTGTAAAATGCCAGTTTTTATGCAAAGATCTCCCCTAACATTTGTAGCAATGAGAATTTGGTGTGTGTGTCTACCTTCCAGTTGCTTGAGTTTCTTATATGTTTCTTTTATGAAAGTCTGTTTATGTATTCATTTAAAAAACTGATGTTCTTATACAGATAAACTAGTTATGAGCCCAAAATGAGATTAAGTAATCAATTTAAACATAGTAGTTTGCCACAGTAAATTACATCATATATAATTTATGGTATTCCTGATTTATAAAATGTTAAATATCGTTTTAATACAATTTTAATTCACATTGCTTAGGCTCTATTTATGAAAATAAGAATATCCTTTTTAAAGTAGGGATTACATCAACTTATTAAAATGATCTTATTTTCTATACTTATTTGATGCCTAGAAAATATGACCTCAAATGAAGAGGAAAAAGTTATTTCCTTTTTCAAATTTGTGATATATAACAGTTAATAGTCATTTTAGAGTAGAACATTTCCTGTAAGAATGTCACTGTGACACTTGGTTTCCACAGACTAAACACTGTTTTGTGTTCTTCCTTTTCTTGGGTAGCATATCAGTCTCTCTAGGGGAGAATGGTTAATTTAACAATCTTTCATGCAGTAGTTTAAGAAGTCCTTCAACAGTTTTGTGGTTAGAATTCTCTGGAGACTTTTCTCTCTTTATAGCTTTTGTTAGAGAAAGCCTGAGTCTTTGTGAAACCTCCCTTCACCGGCCACCGCACCACAGAACAATTCTCAGCTGTTTGACCTGGAGTGAATCTGCAGACTGTTTGTTTAGCCCTTCAGAGTTATATGTTTTCTGTTGTTGTTGTTGCCTCCTGTGGGGCACTATGTAACTTTCTCATGTACTAAAGATCTTATGGGTTTATAATTTTTTTAATCATTATTTTAAGAGAAATAGCAGGGGTTTCAGAAATCCAGACATATATTATGTGGCCTAAAATACCCAAAGAGAAATTCTCTATATAAGTGTCAGTTTATTGTTAGCTGCACTCTTGCTGTGGATTTTCTGTGTGTAAAGACATTGTTGTGTAGTTACATATACCATGTACCAGACTTCGATAGTGACTGTTTTAGAATATAAGCTCTGGGATGGAGCAGATCACATTTGTATATATTCTTCACGTGGCATCTAAAAGAAAGCATGGAAAGTAAAAACGCGACTTATCGGAAATCTTTATAATCACAGTTATTTTATTAATTATTTTGACGGAGAGGATTAACAATCTATCTGGGCAAGTTATTTTAAAGATGTGCCAGTTCAATGTCTCCCTCTTGGAACACTGGGAATCCTAAACAAGTTTGAAAGTTGGTTGTTATGTGATATATAAAATTAGCAGATTATTACAAATAGACCACAGATGAGAAGGAAATGCTTGTTTGGAAGTCTATAGGGTGATTCCTAATCTCATTTACTTAAAAATTTCTTTTAGAACCAGCTCCAATTTATTATATGTTGAATAGGTTTAGAAATTAGGTTGAATGAAGAGAGTCTCAGATAGCTTTGAAAGTGTGTTTTCTTCTGAGTTTCTATTGCGCCTGAGATACTTGGAAGTCTGAGGTAGTCAAAGAAATCTTTTAAAAATACTTTTATTTTTATGTTTTTTGAAAATAGTCAGAAGCTATTCAGAGAAGCCAGTTTTATGCAATCACATACTCCCTTTAAGCTGAATGCTGACACGCGGAAAGGGTAGGGGTGGGGAGGACTGTGATTACGGAAAACTGTTACTAGTTTCTTGAAAACCTCAAGTGAGTTACATAAAATCCAAACTAGTGCTCACGTGTAAAGCTGGACTGGTTAAGTTTTATGCTGTTTTCCATGAGTTATTACAAGAGGTTTTCTTGAGTTGTGTTGGCTTATTATTAATCCAATTTATTTTTCTTTATTTCTAAATAACATGCCAACATTTGCTTGAATTTTTTTAGCACCTGGAAAGGCAAGATTTAAGTTTTGTCAGATCAAGGATTTATTTTTAAGGTCAAAAGCAAATTCCAAATTATTCCTCCTGTCCATTGTATCATTTCTTCCTCCTGTCCATTGTGTCATTGCTGTCATTCATTTCACTTATATATAAGCATATGTAAGCATGTATATATATATGAAATACATTAAGCACACTTAATTGAATACATTGTTATTATTATTTTGAACAAACTTTAATCTATTAGATCAATTAAGAGTAAGAAAAATGGGGCCAGCCCCGGTGGCCTAGTGGTTAAGTTCAGCGTGCTCCACTTCCGTGGCCTGGGTTCAGTACCTGGGTGTGGACCTAAACTGGTCTGTTAGCAGCCATGCTGTGCTGTAGCCTGCATACTAAAAAGTAGAGGAAGGTTGGCCTGGATGTTAGCTCAGGGCAAATCTTCCTCAGAAAAAAAAAAAAAAGAAAAAAAGTTTTTAGTTTACCTTCACTTATTCTTTCTTTGAGATTCTTCCTTTCTTTATGTAGATCCCGGTTTCTGACCTGTATTATTTTCCTTCTCTCTAACGAAATTCTTTTAATGTTTCTTGCAAAGCAGACTTACTGGCAACAAATTCCCTCAATTTTTGTTTGTCTGAGAAAGTCTATTTCTCTTTCACTTTTGAAGGATGATTTCTCAGAATACACTATTCTAGGTTGGTGGTTTTTCATCTGAACACTTTAAATATTTCGCTCTACTCTTCTTGTTTGCATGGTTTCTGAAGAGAAGTTGGGTGTAATTCTTATCTTCGTTCCTATATAGGTAGGTTGTTTTATTTCCTCTGGCTTTTTTCAGGATTTTTTATCTTTGATTATCTGTAATTTGAAAAGGATTTGTCTAGGGATAGGTTTCTTTTTGGCAATTTGCCTGCTTGGTATTCTCTGAGCTTCCTGAATCTGTGCTTTGGTGTCTTGGGGAAATTAACTTGGGGAAATTCTCAGTCATTATTGTATCAAATATTTCTTTTGTTCCTTTCTCTCTTGCTTCTCTTTTTGGTATTCCCATTATACATTTGTTACACCTTTTGTAGTTGTCCCACGGTCCCTGGATATTCTGTTCTGTTTTTTTTCAGTCTGCTTTCTTTACTTTTCAGTTTTTGAGGTTTCTGTTGGTACATCCTCTAGCTCTGAGATTCTTTCCTCAGCTGTGTTCAGTCTACTAATAAGCCCATCAAAGACATTCTTCATTTCTGTTACAGCGTGTTTCAGCTCTATCATTTCTTTTGGGTTCGTTCTTAGGATTTCCACCTCTCTGCTTATATTGCCTATCTGTTCTTCTATGCTATTTATTTTATCCATTAAAGCCTTTAGCATATTAATCATCATTTTAAATTCCTCATCTGATAATTTGTCACATCCCTGCCATGTCTGTTTGTGATGCTTGCTCTATCTCTTCAAATTCTGTTTTTTGCCTTGTAATTTTTTTTTTATAATGGGCATTATGTACAGGGTAAAAGGAACTGCTGTGGATAGGCCTTTAGTAATGTGGTGAGGTGTCAGGGGAGGGGAAGCGTTCTATAGTCCTATGATTAGGTCTCATTCTTTTAGTGAGCCTGTGCCTCTGGGCTGTGAACTTCACAGGTGTTTCTCAGTTTTTTCTCTTCTCTTAGGTAGCACAGGCTGACTAGAGTGGGCTGGAGTTGGGTATTTCCTTTCCCTAGGTCAGTTGTGTGTGTGCGTTACATGCAGTCAAGTCGGCTTCAACTCCTGGCGATCCTATGAACGAGTGATGTCCACGATGCCCTGTCCTCAACAGCTCTCCTCAACTCCTGTGGACTCATGCCCATGGCTTCCTTTGTGGAGTTAATCCATCTTATATTTGGTCTTCCTCTTTTCTCACTGCCTTCTACTTTTCCTAGCATTATTGTCCTTTGTAGAGAATCCTGGCTTCTCATGATGTGCCCAAAGTGGGACAGCCTCAGTTTTATCATTTTTGCATCCAGCGATAGGTTAGTTAGGCTTTGATAATATTCCAGCAGGTCAACTCTGATTCACTGGTTTCCCCTGAGGGCAAGCTTCTTAAGAAGAAGAGAGTGCTCTGACATATTTCAAATTGGTTCCTTTTCCCCTTTTCCTGCAGGAAGCCCAAGGGGATTTTTCTCTGATATTTACTGTGGGAATCTGATGGAGCTCCTGGAGTTAAGCCTCAATATTGTGAGGGCCCTTCTATGACCCGGTCCCCCTGGAGTTTGTAACTGTCAGAATTGTCTGCACTGATAGATCTTACTCTTAAATGTATTTAGATTATCCACATTTTATTCAATTCTATCAATCATTCCTATTTTATCTTATTCCCACTCTAAACTTAATCCTACTGCTATGGCCTTACACTGGGATCTTGTTCAGTTATGTTTTTAGACAACTCATAATCCTTGCCTTCTTGTAACCTTCCCTCTTTAGCTCTACAGAGATGACATATTTCCTAATAAAATTTTCATTGGCTATTTCACCCTTCTGATCTTCCCTTTCACAGTTCTGATATTCCTGGGCCTTTGGGATTATGCTTATTTCCAGATTTTTGCTCTTTTAGAAATGATTGCCCCCTCTAAATCATTGTTACCCCATCTTTAACTTCTTATTCTCGCCCTTCATACAGCTACTGACTTTTTTTTTTTTTTGAGGAAGATTAGCCCTGAGCTGACATCTGCTGCCAATCCTCCTTTTTTTTGCTGAGGAAGACTGGCCCTGAGCTAACATCCGTGCCCATCTTCCTTTATTTTATATGTGGGACTCCTGCCACAGCGTGGCTTGACATGCAGTGCATAGGTCTGCACCCAGGATCTGAACTGGCGAACCCTGGGCCACTGAAGCAGAATGTGTGAACTTAACCGCTGTGCCACCGGGCCGGCCCCCAGGTACTGCTTTTGATATCAAGATGTATTGGCTAGACTTCAGTTGCTGACAATAGAAACTACTTTAGCTCTTTTAGCAAAAGGGATTTATTATCAGGTATATTAAGGGCCTGAAAAACCACTTGAGGGACTGGAGAAATCACACTACACACTATCACTACACTCTTGTTAAGTTGTCTAAAATTAAAAATATTGACCATGCCAAGTGGTGTGGATGTGGAGGAACTGGAAATCCCATATGCTGCTGGTCAGAATGTAAAATTGTATAGCCACTTTGGAAATAAGTTTCACAGTTTATTAAAAATTTTAACATGTAGCTACCGTATCTTCCAACCATTCTACTTCTGAATATTTACCCAAGAGAAAATAAAGCATATATCCATAAAAGACTTCTACACAAATGTTCATATTAATTTTACTTGTAATAGTCAAAACCTGTAAACAACTTAAACATCTATCAATTGATGAGTGGATAAAGACGTTGTGGTATATCTATACAATGGAAACAGAACTACAGACCCTTTTCCCTCAGCAATAAGAAGGAATGAATTATTGATACACAGAACAATATAGATGAATACAGTATTTATGCTGAGTCACGTAATATGCTGGGTGGAAGAATCCAGACCAAAAAGGAGTACATAGTATACTCTTTACATTGTGTGATTCCATTTATATGGAATTCTATAAAATGCAGATTAATCTGAAATGACAGCAAGTAGAGCAGTGATCACCCATAGCTGAATATTGTGAAGAAAGGTACGAGGCAGAGATTACAAAGGTCACAATAAAATTTTGGGGGGTGATGGGTTTATTCATTATCTTGATTATTGTGAAGGTTTCATGATTGTATACATCTGTCAAAATTATCAAGTTGTATGTTTTGAATATGTGCAATTATTGTATGTCAATTGTACCTCAATAAAACTGTGAAAGTACAAAAGAATAACTGCTGTAAATGAGGTAAGTATAGTAAAAATAGTAAGTCTGACAGTGACAAATCCTGGAAATCATCGATTTTGAACTTTGTGATCCTGCTTAACTTATTTAGCCTCCTATTTTGTAATCTTCTTATGTTCACATCATGATCAGCAAAACTGTTTGTTTTCGCTGGTCAAAAAGTGTCACTAAAGCAAAATTACAGGCATATCACAAGAAGAGGAATATACTACATACAATCTGAATTTTTTGAAATGAGAAATTTGGAAACTGGATTTTTTTCACTTCTATCTGATATTCTGCCATTCTGCCATGTTATTTAAATTGGATACCATGCCAATAATACTAATATTAATACTCATCCTACTGCTAATAATAGTAATAATAAATATTGTGAAATCCAGAACAATCATGTTAAGATATGTGAAAAGTATTGTAGCAGTCAAAAAAAGTATTGTGTTGTTGCTATTGTTATTGTTATTATTATTATTTGCGGCAACTTGTGTAGAACCTTCTTGAGTCAATGTATTGTTTTCCATAGCATATGGTCACACTTGCTATCACTCCTTTCATTGGCTGCCTCCAGTGGCCTTAGGTCTTTGGAAGCGTTGTTGTTTATATCAGTTGGATGCATGCAGTATAACTTTGAAAGTCATGGATTGGCCTGGCAGACCTCCCACACGTAAACTATAAACATGTTGTCTAGCATCTAGGATCTCTTGGTCAGAGAAAATACAGTCCAGGAATTCCAAACAGAATCTCAAAATACATTTACCATCATTGATTTGGACTAAGAGCCAGTGCTGCAGCTGGAGATTGAGGGCTAACTTGAGTCAGGCATCGTGTGAAGACAGGTTGGGGCATACATTATTAATTTACTCGTGAAACCACAACCTTTAGGCTAGAAGTTGAGGAGAGATGTTGTCATATGCACTTGATGCAAATTAAAGTATTTTCCAGACAAAATGGTATCATCAAGTACTTAAATTGGCCAAGGCTTGATTTGGATGACTGCCTTCTATTCATTACCTTCCTGGTAGAGGCAAAGATTGCAAGTACTAAAGGTATAGCTTTGTAAAGTGTCAACTAAATAATTTTGATTATAAAGTACAATTTTCTTTTTTTGCACTTATGTTGTCCATATTATGTGTCAGTGTTTTCTTTTATCAGATCCAGTGTGGATATCAGGTACCTAATTTCCACCTTAATTTAGGAAATCTATTTGGGCTATTCATAACAAATTGAAGTGTCTTGCAATTTGAAAGATGGATGATGGTTTTAACAGATGGTCACTTGTATCTGAATTAAGTTTAGCAGCATTAATAGAGACTTTGTCCAAGTAGTTTTGAAGTTTTGCTGCCTTACTTTAATCTCCTAAGTCCTCTCAACCAGTTCGTCTGTAAACTTAGTAAAGATAAAACAATACTCTTTATAAATTAGAACATGATGGGGTTTGGAAGATTTGGGGATCCATTGTACAATAAAGATCAAGAAATTTGACTTCTATAGACATTATTTTGGAGTTATCAATAATACAGTCTTTTGTTTATGTGATTAATGTACTTTAAAAATTATTTGTGTTTGTAATATTTGTGAGGCAATAATTTAATTTTTTATTTTGTGTAATACGTTCATCTAAAGTTCATGTATTTTTGTTAAAGGATCTTTGTATCATTTAGGCATGAACATTTGAAAAGAAATATTTTGTAGTGGAATCATTGGCTGACTTTAATTTTCTAGAGTTTAGTGAGTGCCAGTATTAAAAAATTAAAATCAAACATAAAAGCTATAAATAGAACATTTTTAGTCATATGGTTTGAAAGTAGTTAAATATTTCCATGCTGAGCACCCTTTTGCCAAATTTAATGAAAATCAGCATGATATTGTAGCAGTTAGTATTTGAATTCTGCTATTATCTTCACAAGTACAGAAATGTGAGCGATTCAGATAGCAGCAAATAAGCTGGTGTTATCTATATCACATTCCTCATCTGAATCAGAAACTGGCATGGGCCTTCAGTAAAAGTTCTCTGTCCTTTGAGAGTACCCTCGTTTTCTCTGTTCCCTGTGAGAGTGCATTGAATCAGAGTTGCTAACTGTGTAGTAGCCTTATTCCTAAGTCAGTGAATAATCAGTTCAATGAACGTTAGTGTACAGTTACTCTGAGAGAATCAAGGCAGAGCCCGGTGATTTGACTTGCAGCCTTTTGCGATGAATCCATGAAGAAGGTATGCTTATATCAATGTTTTTATTCATTGATCTGCATGAGTACAAGGAAGACAGAGTAATATTAAAGTTTCCTTATCTTTATATAGAATATCATTAGCCTTTTAAGCTAATTTTAACATTCTTATTTTGGATTTCTTTATATTATTTAAGGTCAAATATTTTTTTTTGGCACAGTGTTTGACAAGTCTTGGCCTCCAAGAAAATCATAAGGACTTGATCTTCTGCTAGTATGCTTTTACTCTTTTAAAAAATAATTAACGTATTTTTAAAATTTAGTGTTGGCAAATCTCGTGAATGGTAATGCTCTGTATTGTCCTCTGGTTTTCGGATATGATAGCAGTGCCTTCACCCGTTAATCACTCTCAGTGGTCTTGTCCTGGCATTCATGATGGACCTGATCTGTGCTGTGGTGGGAAACATTTGGCGTTCCCATGGGAACTCACTGGGAGCACTGTGACAATTCCTGGGTTGAGAGGCTTTAGGAAAAAAGTTAGCTAGAAATAGACTGCTCTTTTGAGAAAACTGAAATGAGATCACACATTTTATGTTTTGTACTTAGGAAAGGATGCCTAACCAAAAAATGATATTTTTTTTCAGAGATACTCCTAGGGGAAAACATTTTGAAGTAAATTCAAATTTAGAGTAAACTCGAAGTAATTTCAAAGTACTAAAAATACAGTATTCTTAAATATTATGAAGGTAGAAGAAATTATACCACCAATCTAGAACAATTAAGAATGCATTTAATTGTTGCTTATTACTTTAACTTTCCTCCTATCCTCTAATATATTTCAAAATTGTTTAAAATTCTACCTTCCATTTTCTTTTTTATGGCAAGCATTGCTTGAACTACTTTGAAGAATATGACACCAGATCTCCTATCCTGTATCTTGCAGGTTAGTGGGGGAAATTGAAAAATCTTGGCAATTTTGCAATAAATAATGACAGGCACTCTGATAGGAGTAAACATAGGCAGACTACCTAGCCCATCCTGAGGGGATTCAGTAATATTTAATCTGAGTCCTGAAGACTGAGTGAGCTGAATGAAAAGAAGGGTCTTTCACACAGTGTTTAGCGTGTACAAAGGCTCCTTTGTCTTGCAATCTTTTGGAACAAAAATAATTCAGAATATTTAGAGCAGAGAGCCTGAGGAGATAATAGGGAGTGAGTAGGCTGGCAGAGTAAACTGATACTATCCAACAAGGGTCTTGTATGGCCGTGCACTGGAGTTAGAACTTTATTGAGAATTGGAACTTTATTTAGAAGGCAGTGAGATTTCAGCGGTGGTTTTAAGCAGATGAATGACAAAAATAGATTCATATTCTAGAAAGATTACTCTGGGAGTCGAGTAGAGAATGAGTTGGAGTGGGATACACAGGAATCGACATGACCAGTAAGGAAATGTATTAGTTTCTAAAACTGCTACAACAAATTACAACAAATTTAGCAGCTTAAAAATCACTCATTTATTATCCCACAGTTTCCGTGGCTCAGAAGTCCACGTGCAGCATAGCGCAGCTGGTTCTTTGCTTAGGGTCTCCTAAAGCCAAAATCAAGTAAGCTGTTGGCAGAGCTATGTTCCTTTTGAGATTCTGAGGAAGAATCTGTTTCCCAGCTCCTTCAGGCTGTTGACAGAACTCAGTTCCTTGCAGGTATAGGGTGGAGTCCCTATTTCCTTGCTGGCTGTCAGCCGGGAGAGCCTCTCTCATCTCCCTTAAGACCAGCTATGTTCCTTCTCATGTGACCTACTTCATCTTTAAATCAGCAGTAGGACGTGGAATTCTCCTCACATTTCAAGTCTCCTTGACTTCTGACACCACTTGGAGAAAGCTGTCTGCTAAGAGTTCGTGTGACTAGCCCGCACAATGATCCAGGATAATCTCCCTATTTTAAGGTCTATAACCTTAATTAAATATGCAGTCTCTTTTGCTATGTAATGTAACATAGTCACAAATTTTAGGGATTAGGGCATGATTATCTTTGGGGAACCATTCTGCCTACCACAAGAGGTCATTGCTCTGATCCAAAAAAAGATGAATGTGACCTAAACCAAATTAGTGGCAATGGAGGAAGAGAAAAGTGGTTAGACTCAAGAATTAGATCAAGAAGACTTAAGTAGTTGGATGTGGAGAATAAAAGAGATATAGTCTTTCCCCTAAAATGGTCCTTTAGAATTAGTTCTTCAGAAATATGTATTTACAAGTCTCCATCTGTCCATATGTCCATGTCTCTCCATTCATTTTGGCTTTTTGAAGCTCATTCTTTAGTAGATCCATCAGAAAGTGCTCATGGGAACATTATGCCCTGAGTTTTGGCATGTTGATAACAAATTTTCTGTAACATTTCTACTTGAAAATGGCTTTGGCTGCATTTAAAATCTTTGGCTTACAAGTTCTTTCCTTAACTATCTTAAATATGATATTCTTTCCTATTGGCATAAAGCATTGCTGTTGAAAAGTCTGATAAAGTCTTATTTTTGTTTCCTTTTAAGTGATTTGGTCTTTTTGCCTGGATGTCTGAGATATTTCTTTTCTTTTTTATAAAGTTCAGTAATTTTACTCAAATACACTTTGATTTTATCCACTCTGGGAAGATTTTCTCAGGTAAGTACTGTGCCCTTTACATATGTAGTTTTAAATCTTTGTTTTTTTCCTAAGAAGGTTTTCTTGAATTATAGGTACTAGTGTGTACTAGTGTGTATTCTGTTCCACTTGTTTGGTTGTTTTCTTCATAAATGCACGTTGACCTTTGACTCTTTCGTATTTTTGTCATTTTGCCTTGAATACTTTCCTTACTTCATTTCTTTTTAATTTTTTAAAATTAACCTTATTGTACTAAGAATAAAAACTCTAAGAAATTGAAGGAAATTGAAGAAGACACAAAGAAATGGAAAGACATTACATGCTCATGGATTGGAAGAATTAGCATAGTTAACATGTCCATGTTACCAAAAGCAATCTACAGATTCAATGCAATCCCTATCAAATCCCAACATTTTTCAAGGAAATAGAACAAAAAATTTATATGGAACAATGAAAGACCCTGAATAGCCAAGGCAATTCTGAGAAAAAGGAACAAAGCTGGAGATATCATACTCCCTGATTTCAAAGTATGTTGCAAAGTTATAGTAATCAAAACAGCAGGGTACTGGTAGAAAAACAGGTACACAGATCAATGGAACAGAATTGAGAGCCCAGAAATAAACCCACACATCTACGGACAGCTACTTTTCGACAAGGGAGCCAAGAACATACAATGGAAAAAGGAAAATCTCTTCAATAATTGGTGCTGGGAAGACTGGACAGCCACATGCAAAAAAATGAAAGTAGAGCATTATCTTACACCATACACAAAAATTAGCTCAAAATGGATTAAAGACTTGAATGTAAGACCTGAAACCAGAAAACACCCAGAAGAAACATAGGCAGTACGCTTGACATTGGTTTTAGCAGCGTCTTTTTGAATATGTCTCCTCAGGCAAGAGAAACAAAAGAAAAAATAAATAATTGGACTACATCAAGCTAAAAAGCTTCTTCACAGCAAAGGAAATCATCAACAAAATGAAAAGACAACTTATGAATTGGGAAAAGATATTTGCAAATCATATATCCAATAAGGGATTAATATCCAAAATATATAAATAACTCATACAACTCAACAACAAAAAAACAAACAGCCCAATCAAAAAATGGGCAGAGGATATGAACAAACTTTTTTCCAAAGAAGATATGCAGATTACTATCAGGTGCATGAAAAGATGTTCAACATCACCAATTATCAGGGAACTGCAAATCAAAATTACAATGAGATATCACCTTATGCCTGTCAGAATGGCTATTATTAAAAAGATAGGAAATAGCAAGTGTTGGAGAGGATGTAGAGAAAAGAGAACCCTCATACACTGCTGGTAGGGATGTAACTTGGTGCAGCCACTATATGGAAAACAGTATGGAGGTTCCTCAAAAAATTAAAAATATGACTACCATGTGATCCAGCTATTCCACTTCTGGGTATTTATCCAAAGGATATAAAAAAATACTAATTAAAAAAGATGTATGTATCTGTATGTTCATTGCAGCCAAGACTTGGAACCTAAGTACCTTCCATGGATGAATGGGTAAAGAAGATGTGTGTGTGAGTATAAATATATATATATATATTTTATATATATATCTTCTTATATATGTATAAATAATATACACACACATGTGATGGAATACTATTCAGCCATAAAAAAGTGAAATCTTGCTATTTGTGACAACATGGATGGACCTTGAGGATATTATGCTAAGCGAAATTGTCAGACAAGAAATAAGGAAGACAATTACTGTATAACAATTACCGTATGACTTCACTTATATATGGAAGATAAAGAAACAGATACATAGATACAGAGAACAGTTTGGTGGTTACCAGAGGGAAAGGGAGTTGGGGGGAGGGGCAAGGGGTAAAGGGGGACATTTGTACGGTGATGGATGGCACCCAGACTTTTGGTGGTGAAAATGATGTAGTCCTTACAGAAGTTGAAATATAATGATATATACCTGAAACTTATATAATGTTATACACCAATGTTACCTCAATTAAAAAAAAGAGAAAGAAATGAGAAAATTAAGGGGCAAGACAGTTAAGTGACTTATAGAAAATATTGCAAAGAGATTTTTTGCAAAAGGAGAAGGTTGGCTTATATGACCTCTGTCAAAGGGACAGCTTTGTGTTTTGTCTTTTAATTTTTAAGACAAAGGGCTTCTTCGTGGACTTGATCCCACCTACTTTGCTCTCCTTTCTGGATTTTAGCAGGCCCAGGGCACTAGATCTCATTTGTTTTTTCTTTACTTTTATTTACATGCTTATTTCCTGGGCCTTTAAGCTGAGTTCAGCTCCACTCTTTTGACAGTTTTGCTTTTCGTTTTTTTTCCTTAAAATCGGAAATAGACCATTGCCTTATTAAGGATAATTTCTTATAGGAAAACAGGTTGAAGATAGCAGCAATAAAGAAAGGACATTTTAAGCTGTCAAATATTAAAATTGTTTTAACAAAAAATGGCTGGCATTCTTCTGAACTGGTAATGAAGTCTTGGTGGCCTTACTCCATGCTTATTCTTAAGTGTGTTGTTGTTTCATCCTGTTTCTCAACTTGAGCATTCTCTCTTCTCCCTGAAGGCTTTCCTTTCCAGTGTGCAAAAACACCAAAACATTTGGAAAAGAACAATACTGTACTTTAGCTCACGCAGGTAGTTTGCATTTCTTATAAACTCTGTATCCAGTGATGTCAACTCCTTACCTACCTCATACATGATCGGTTTTTAAGGGACATAACTTCTGACCTGCCAAGGTCATTTTTGCTGTAGGAGTATTTGAGTTTTGGACTTTCTTAGTGTTTCAGTTATATTGTAACAAACCCGGAATTAGAAATCAGGAATCCTGATTCTTTTCTCAAAGCTTTATTTTCTATACTATGCTGCTTCCAAATGAAATAGATCCATTTTTGCTGCTGTATGGAGACAATCTTCTTTTGTCTGTGCTTTTTCTGTTTGTTTGGGCATACTTTCTCTGTCTTTACTAATTGCTCTTTTGCCAACTCTGCTTG
The DNA here is from genome assembly GCF_041296265.1 of Equus caballus. Taxonomy (NCBI): domain Eukaryota; kingdom Metazoa; phylum Chordata; class Mammalia; order Perissodactyla; family Equidae; genus Equus; species Equus caballus. Next base: position 47,137,864 of record NC_091686.1, read on the forward strand.
TTTGTCCTTGTTCTTCTCTTTTTAACTATATCTATAGAAATGGAGGCTCTCAGTGAATCTGATGTCACAAAATGCAAAGATCTTTTATGAAAACATTTTATTCAAATGCCACTGTGTCCTAGTCCACAGTTTTTCTGTTCTCTCTTGCTCATTACCAGGCAAAGAGCACCCAGGAGTCTCTTTGCAGAAAGTAAACACTTTCATTATTCTCGTCTATATAAAATGCAAGCTTTTATGAAATATTTAAATAGTAGTAATTAAGAGGAAAAATGAGATTTTATGCATTCTATTAATTGTTTTATCTTCTCTTGAAAACTTTCAAAACAGTTTTCTAAAAAGATATTTTAGAACTTACATTCAGTAAGATACCCTTAACTTTTAAATGTGTGTAATGATTAGTATGGAAAAGATGCTCAAAGAAAAGTGAAGCAGTTCCCTAAACAGTAGAAAACAAAGGAAGCAGCAGGTAGTTTAATGATAAATGTCTCTGAGGACTTTCTAATTACCTTCTAATGTGGCATTTATATATAGAAAATTAATTTAACCCATTTTTATGGTCCCACATCCAATTCTAGAAATATGGTTTTAAGACATCATTGCTTGATTATAAAAGAAGCATTAACAGCGTAGATTTTTAAAATCTGAATTTGCACATTTGAGCATTTCACTAGGGTTTAAGACCTTTCCTAGACCTTTGATTTGCTGTATACAAAGAAAAAAAATCACGTATTAAACATTTGCCAACAATTTCCTAATGTGCATTGTAAATACTAGGTTACATCTGTGTCTTCATATGAGTCTCATAGCGCCCACTTAGGGGGCTTTTATTCTACTGGTGCTCAATTGATTTAATTAGGCAAGCCTCACTAATGTGCTAATTGGAAGACAGACTTTTTAGCATTCGCCTGAGATTAGATTGCTTTCGCGGAATCATAATTATTTTGATGGCTTGCCACAGTGAAATAGATGAACTGTGTACCAGCTAAATTTTTAATGAAGTTAACTTTATACTTTCATTCCTATGTAATTTCCCTCTTTATCTTGTATGTAAGGTTGTTTCTCAAAGTGTCCTTGTTTTATTTATTTTTTTCAGTTGTCACTATCTTTTAGTATTCCACATCTCAAATCTTTTAATAATATTTGGTTGTATATTTGCAAGACTGAAATGAAAGAAAGACAAACAATGTTGATCTGAAGACCTAATGCTGGGAAATAACAGTAAGAAAAATTAGAGTCCGATTGTGGCATGAAATATTTTACCTTATAAATTCTTAATATTTTATGTGCTATTATACTTTCTGTCCATTTATCTCCCATACTAGCTCATCAAAGTTCATGATTCTGATTCTGATAAAACACTCTTATGATCTAGCTGTGTTCCGATCACTGTGATAGCATTTGGGATACAAAGATAGCCCTGAGCTTCTCTCTGAAAGAACTTCAGCCAAAAGTAGAATTAATGCCTTTAAAAAAATTCTGAGGAACGTAATTTTTAAAAAATAGTATCCATTCATATGTATGTTCTACATGTAATTTAATGTCATGATGAATCCCCAATTTTTTCTCTTTTCTTTTTGCTTAAATGTTATTAAGCTCTCATCTTTTTCTTAGTCCAATATTTCAGACTTTTGGCCTTCAGAGAAAAATATATGTAAAGAGGGATGTAGTTGCAATATGAGTATGTAAAGAGATAATCATGTACAACCGCATTGGAAAGCAGTTGAGCAGTTTTTCAAAAGTCCAAAAGTTTAAAATTCACCTACCATTGACTGAGACATTCTACTAGATATTTATTTAAAAGAAATGAGAGGCATATATGTGAATGTTTATGGCAGTGTTGTTAACCAAAAACTGGAAACAACTCAAATGTTTATTAACTAGTGAATAATCAACAGACTAGTATATCCGTACAGTGGAATACTACTCAGCAATTAAAATAAGTGAAATATGGATATACTCAAGAACATGATGAATCTCAAAATCATTATGCTGAGTGAAGGAAGCCAGAAACAAAATATTACATAATGTATGATTCCATTCATATAAAATGCTAGAAAAAGGAAACTAATGTATAGTCACAGAAAGCACACCAGTGTGTACGTGTGTATGTGGGTGGAAGGTGAGTGGCTTATAAAAGATCACATAAGGAAACTTTTGTGGGTGTAAAAAGTTTATTATCCTGATTGTCGTGATTGTTTCATGCATGTGACATGCCAAAACTTATCAAATTATACACTTTAAATATGTAAACTTTACTGTATGTCAAGTAGACATTAACAAAGTTGCAAAAAAAATACATAGGTAAATAAGACAAATTGATATATGTCAGAAAAATACAGAGAAAAGCATATTAATAACAAACAAAAATAAGTCATTAAGATGATCATTGCATAAATTGGTAACCCCAGGGAATAATGGGTTCCCTAAAGTGTTTCCAGTGGAATTTTAAATAACTAATTTTCATTTCACCTGTTCAAGTTTTAAAATGATCCCTTTATTTTGTGTTGATGAGAGAATAGAGTTTACTTTTGATATCCAGTTTTACTCCATTTTGATGTAAAATTCTTCACTGAAAAAGAGGTTGATTATTTTAATGTCTCTAAGCTTCTCTTTTATTATCTACCTTTCTGATTATCCATTATTTTATTTTAATTATATAATTAGAGAAAAATAATTTAGGAAAAATACTTTTACTTTTTCTTTCAATTTTCCTGGCATGCTCCAGTAATAGAAACTTTCAAAGGTACTGTGAACTTAGTAGAGCCCAGGGCTATTTCTAGATTCAAAGGTTCAATGTGTGTAACAGAATTAATGTGTTAAGTTACTAACTGGAATTTTAGTTTTGCAAGAGGTAAAAATATCTCTAACTCAAACATGGAAGATTGCTAGAGTAGAATGATTTTATTTCTGTTTTTGTCCCTGAGAAAATAAATTGGGATAAGGATATAGGAATCTTGGTAGTAGGGTATTTTTGAGCAGTTTGAAAAGAAAGAAAAGGCATGACAGGACACGCTCTTCCTTCTATCTGGTATGATATCTTTGTCGTATTGTATAGCATTACTCCTTAAAAAAAGAAGACACATATAAGAGAAATCTCATGTGTTCAGTAGTGCTTTCTGTTGTTATAATTTCCCAGCAATTTAAAAAATATTATTAGTAGTAATCCAAGTAAATTTTGAATACAATGCTTTCAGACTAAAGGCAAAAAGAACTAAACAAATCCTGAACTGTATTTAGTAGCTCTGGTTTTCCCAGTGGTTTAGGTTAGCAATATTAAAACTACTTTCTGTGTAATCTAGGAGTAAATGAATGAATGAATACATTGAGAATAATGAGGACTGTGTTTCTCACTGTTGGAGAAGGGAGTTACAAGCATGGAAAGGAGGAAGACCAGAATGTACTCTGTAGAATTAAGTTGGAATTGGAGGTATCATTATGAACCCATCACTTTTTTTTTTTTTTAAAGATTTTTTTTATTTTTTCCCTTTTTCTCCCCAAAGCACCCCGGTACATATTTGTATATTCTTCGTTGTGGGTCATTCTAGTTGTGGTATGTGGGACGCTGCCTCAGCGTGGTTTGATGAGCAGTGCCATGTCCACGCCCAGGATTCGAACCAACGAAACACTGGGCCGCCTGCAGCGGAGCGCGCGAACTTAACCACTCGGCCACGGGGCCAGCCCCTGAACCCATCATTTTTGTATATAGAGAAATATATATGGATATAGATATTCACATGGAGGTATTCGTACATGTATACATGTATATGTGCATTTTTTTTTCCCCTAGCTCTGTCTGCTGAAAGGGCCCTAGTAGTAATGAGCACACTTAGTTCTCAGATCTTGATTTCTAAAAACCTTTTCTCTCTCAGAGGTGCCAGAGATCCCTAGAGGAATGGCTGATAACAGGGCAGGGGCAGGAATATCTTGCTCTGTTAAAAACTAATGCGTGCCTGGCCCAGTGGTGCAGCGGTTGAGTTCGCCCTTTCCTCTTTGGCGGCCCGAGTTCACTGGTTCAGATCCCGGGTGTGGATATGGCACCGCGTGGCAAGCCACGCTGTGGTAGGCATCCCACATATAAAGTAGAGGAAGATGGGCACAGATGTTAGCTCAGGGCCAGTCTTCCTCAGCAAAGAGAGGAAGATTGGCTGCAGTTAGCTCAGGGCTGATCTTCCTCAAAAAAAACAAAAAACTAACGCACACTAAGAAAATGATTAGAACATGTGAAAAGGACGCAAGACTGAGCTTGAAATTGCTCCCATTGGCTAAATCTCGGATAATTTGAGCATCAAAATAAATAATGACAGTTATGAATTGTAACCCATAGAATAAAACAGGAATCCATTAGTCAACAGGTTTGACTGTCTTAAACTGATCATGTATTTTCATGTTTTCTCATATAATTAGTGTGCTTCCATCTGTTTATTCTCACATCACCTGTAGTTTTTGTTTTATAATTGTTGTTGCTGTTTCATCTGGAGCATAGTAGCCATGACTTTGATATCTTCAAAGTTAATTGCATTTTTTAACATTGAAAGTGTTCTCCATAACAATTAATGCATTTGGCTTGAATCCTAATTTATCTCATATTATAATCATAACTCCTTCTCTTTTATTATTTATGTTTGCCTGGTATACCTTTATCTTTTCCCATTTCATTGTTCTTTTAGACTTTTTGAATTACTTTCTTTTATGTTCGTCTTATACAAAGCAAATAGTTGTTGGTTGGTTGTTTTGTTACCCAATTTGAAAATCATTTTATTTTAATAAGTGAGTTAAGTCCATTCACGTTTACTGCTATGAGTAATATATGAAGTCTTTACTCCATTATAAGACTTTGTTATAATTACTATATATTATGTTACATTTACTGTATTTTTTCCTCAACATTGTTTTTTAGAAATATTTGTATTTTTGTTGCAGTTATTACTTTTGTTCTTAAACCTCTAGAAAATTCTCTTAGTCTCATTTTCTTTTTTATCCTTTTACTAAGAGATTTGCAGTTTTTAATGATATCCTTTGACTACCATCTATAACCTGTATAGCAATCAATGAGTTTCTTCTAGTTTTTCTTGTCCGTCTCGCTCTTCCTGCCATTATTCAATTGTGTTATTTCTACTTTGTTTTAGTCTTAGATCTACTATTACATATTCTAAATATGTTTATAAGGAATTTTGTTAAAGTTTTACCTGCTATATCTTGGGTGAGTTAAACCCATCTTCATATCGATTTCTAATAAGTAACAGTATTACCTGATTTTCTTCAATGCTTAGGAAATTTTTATGTGAACTATTCTTCCTTGCCCTGCTTACTTTATAACTTAGTCTTTTCTTCTTAGATGGTTATACCTTTTTCCTTCTATTTGTTTCCTAAGTAAAATCAACTTTTATTTTCTTTCTTTTATCTTTCATTAACTTGTATTCTTAATTTTTTAAATTGTGTTCAATAATTTTTATCTCCAAAAGCTTTATTGAGGAAATTTAATTCAGTTTGGAATTTTTTGTTATAGTTTTCTTCTGCTTTGTGTGTGTATGTGTGTGTGCGTGTGTGTGTTTGATTGGGGGGACGCATTTATTAGCTAGTATTTTGATTATTATTTTCTCTTCTTTTTTTTAGTTGTAAAGATGTAGACTGAGCTCCTGCTCATTTTGTGGATAGGCTTGGTGGTTTAGTATATCTCAGAATAAATAACAGTGCTTTAAATTGAACACATTCTTCTTCTTTTTCTCCTTTTAATGAGAAATGAGCCCCACTTACTTGAAAATGAGTAGAAAAGAGTTTTCTTTTTTCCTGCCAGGCCTTTTTACTTAGATATCCCTAAAGCTGTGTACATTTAATCAAGAACATACATAGTGGTCAGTTTTCTGGGGAAAGTCATTTTAATCCTTGAGAATAGGACATGGTGATATTAAGAGAACATGTGGCAGAAGATCGTCTATTTGATGGTGTAATAAATCAGATTACTATGATGATGCAAGTTACACGATGAGGGGAAATTATTGTATGCTGGGTGCAAAGAAGTGCCTGAGCAGATTTCTAAATGATTGGGGAAGATGTATTATATAGAACACTGACCTGCAAGTGGAAGATCTGGGTTCTTGTCCTCACAGTGCCACTGATTAGCAATAATGTGAAGCAAAGTCATATTATTTGTGGGAAAGTTGGCTTACAACTTGGAGATAAATATTTGAGGTCCTTAAATCATTATTAGATATGAAAAGCAACTTAAAATTATGTTTATCTGAAATCCTCTGAGGAAATGACTGGATGCTGGGTGATTAGCTTTCTGGTATTAGAGAGAGGGTCAGTCCTTCTAAGGGTTATGTTTGAGTAATAATAGATGGTGACAAAATTACTTTCTAAAGTTGGGGAGGCTGGTTAACTACAGGAGTATGGCTGCTGAGTGGAGTTTTGCAAATTTAGGGCCACAGATGAGACATTCGGGATGAAAAAGAAGGCTGCACCCTGCTAATCGGGGGTTTGCTTCTCCATGTCGTCTCATATACTGTGTTCAATACCTAATCTAAGTAAATATTAAGAAAATATATAAATGCCTTAAAAATATCAAAAGCTTATCTTTTAAAAAATTCATCACAATACTTGCTTTCTTGGCTCACTAAATATTTAGTCCACCTGGGCTCCACACAACTCACAGTGCTGTCCTGAGTAGAGCAAGTAACTTAGCCCTCTGTTTCCTAGTATTTTTCATTAATAAATAAAGATGGGCCTGAGGGCATTTTAGAACTAATTTTAGTTCTAAAATTTCAAACTAATTTAATAATATAGAATATATTTATTCATTCTATCCTAATTTACTATTTGTAATTTTTTGAAAATAGTATTAAGGTATTTTGTTTATAAACTGAGAGTATTAGGGATTTGGTAACACTTTTAACAATTAAACTCATCAATAAAAAATCAAGTAGAAGAACTCACGAACTCCTTAAACTGTCTTGGTTCCTGGCAGTAAGATCTGCTGACCATAGGCACATTTTTCATATAATCACATGATCAAGATACAAAACCACAAAACTAATTAATGTTGAAAACTATATCAAAGGATTTCTAGTTCTGGCATAATGTCAGATTAGATAGCGTGAAACTCTCTTGTAACAAAAGCTTTGAAATGTTTGGTAAATTATAACAAGCATCTTAAAGATAACCTTTTAGAAAGTAAGGATATTTATCATGAATAAGAAGGAATAAGGCAATTAATAAAAACTTTCGGTAAGCACACAGTCTAGTACTGTGTGTAGCCTGGAGTTTTGAGAGAGCAGAGGGGTTATGCATTCTAACCGCTATGACGACAAAAAAGATGTGGCCTTGGAGCTGTATGAGATGAGCAGTTGGAAATGAGACAGCACAAAGCTAGAAAATTGAGGAGTATACACTCCACAAAACAGCAGACCAGAAAAATGCACCAGCCAACTAAAGAATTTGATAAGAAATCTTTTTTGTTGGCATCTGAGCTTGAAAAATTAAAAATAACTTCTCTGAGAATTCTAACCACAATCCTATGCCTCACACAGATTTATGATCTTAATGTAACTTCTCTGAGAATTCTAACCACAATCCTATGCCTCACACAGATTTATGATCTTAATGTAACTGCCCCCAGTGTCTGGGAATCCCTATGCAAAGAAATCAATACAAAAATTGTCTCCACAGTAGAGTTCCTGTGAGAAAAATATAAAATTGCCCTAAAGGGACATGGTGTTAGGCCTAGTGACCAAGATTTCCGCAGATAAAGCTTTGCTAAAGCTAAACTCACAGCCCATAATTACAATATCAATAAGGGAATAATCCACCATAAATAGAATTCAAATGGCGCAACAAATTGCAGGGATAGGCGGCTGTGAACTTCAAGAAGAAAAGCATCATGCAAAAGCTTTAAAACTTATTTTAAATGGTTAAAGGCATAAGTGAAGGAACTCAAATGTAAGATAAGACACTATGAAAAAAGAACAGGCATATTGAAAAGAAATCAAGTAGAACGAGAATAAAAATATGTGGTAATTAAGATAATTTTTTAAAAAGCTCAATAGGTGTATGTGGCAGGCACTTCCAGTTGCTTTCCCAATATCCATTCTCCCTTTCTTCCTTTTTATCAGAATCTCTGTTTTTTTTGGATTGACAATATGACCATTAAAAAAAAAAGTACATTTCTCAGCATCTTTATAGCTATGGATAAAATGTGATATTGTTCTGGCTGAAGAGCTATTGATGATTTCCTTCCTCTTTGTCACTGTTGTTTATTGCCTGAAAAGCAAACAGGAGGAGTGAGATGAAGCATCCAATTTGCTATCATAAGGCGATCATGTGGCTCATTTTCATGAGTTGGCAGAGTAGAAGGCAGGAAAAGCTTGGGCACTGATACTATTGTAAAGCTGCCTGGGCTACCAACTTTCAGATGTCATTTTATGTGATAAAAATGAATTCCTATTTGACCAACACTGTAATAGGGCTTCTGTTACATGTAGTAGAAAAATAGCTAAAACTGATAAACCATTAAGGAGAGAATTAGTGTACTGGATGACAGATCTACAGAATTCGCCCAAACTACTAAAGAGATAACTAGTTGGAAAATATAATAGAGAGATTAGGAGAAAAGAATGAGAATTCCCAGAACGCATCTAATAGGAATTCCACAAAGAGTTAATGGAGAGAATTTGGGAGAGAGAATTTCTGAAGAGGTCATAGCTGACATTTTTCCAATATAAATGAAATGTGAATTCTCGGATTCAGGGAGCTGAATCAAATTCTAACAAGGATAAATAAAAAATAAATACATACCTAGATGCATCATTGTGAGACAGCAGAATTCCAAAGAAAAGGTTATCTGAAAAAGCAGAGAAAGATAAAAGACTATATACAGTTGTGGAGAAAATAGAACTCTCTAGATAATTTAAACAGAAACAGTTTTTTGTTTGTTTTTTTGTGAGGAAGATTGGCCCTGAGCTAACATCTGTTGCCAGTCTTCCTCTTTTTGCTTGAGGAAGATTGTCGCTGACTAACATGTGTGCCAATCTTCCTCTGTTTTATGTGGGATGCTGCCACAGTGTGGCTTGACAAGCGGTGCTAGGTCTGCTCCCAGGATCCATACCTGTGAATCCTGGGCCACTGAAGCAGAGCACGCTAACTTAACTACTATGCCATCGGGCTGGCCCCTAGAAACAATTTTACTACAGCATATTGGTGGTTTATATCAATGTTAGGAGGACCAATAAACAGATTCTAGACTGTACTTCCAGCAATGGATCCAAAATTATACCTCAGTACTAGGCTACCATGTAAACTGCCGCTCCTGCACAGTTAGGGATTTACCTTCCTAAATGGGAGTAGCCACTCTAGCTGTTGGCCCTAGAACTAGCTCCTGCTGCTTGATCAGGAAGCCACATGCTCAAGCCATTTTGCCTTGCTATAACTGTCAGTTTAAGGCACACTACCTCTGAAATATTCTCCCCAGCTAAGAATTCCTCATGCCCTATCTCTCCTTTCACATAACTCAGTTCCAAATTGAAGCTTAAACAAATGCATTTGAATGGCAAAAACAAATCATATTTGCATTGGTAGCTGTGAGAGTTTCCAGGAAGTACAGTTTTCGGCTTTGTAGTTTCCAAAATACAAAAGAGCAGAAGGAAGTTGAAAAAAATGTCAATGAGTCATCCTATAGTCCATGTGACACATACCAAAGAAAGATAATTAGCCCAACAACATAATTTTCAGTACCAAAAATAAGCCAGAAGACAATGGGATAATATCCTCAAAGAACGAGAAGACAAATATATTTTTCAAAAATAAAGAATTTACCCTAACAGATCCTTTCTGAAGGATCTATTAAACAATGTACTTCATTAAGAAGGACAGTAAACCTAGAGGGAGTGGTAACATGCAAGTATAAATGATTTTCTTTAATGATAACATATTATCCTTATCATAAGAAAATAACTTAAAAGGTAGCAAAAACTCCTATCAAAGAAATAAAAGATATCTATTCCATTTATTATGTAGAGGAAATAATGCCAGAATCAAAGACTACCATAGATGGGATCTTCTGATTTTAATGTGATAGCAGTTCTGTGGATTTTGTAGTCATATTCCCACAGCGCCCTGGAGCATCAATATCTATCATTACTGCATCTACACTTCCGATAAGATGGAAAGCAGGAATCTAGGTACTCTACAGTTTTTCCCAACCGTTAATGAACAATAATATTTTTATAATTTCAAATATCTTGCTGTTTATAGCTGTAAGAATGGTGACAGAATAACTTTATATGATAATAGATTTTCAGTGAATCCTCGGCTACTTGAATATAAAATTAAATAATATTGGGACATTAAGTTAATACTTATAAACCCATTATTAAGTGGCAGTTTGTAAAGATGTTTTTACCTCAGTTACTGAATGTTAGTCTCTCAAGATATATTAACTATTAATAGACAGTGGTTGTTTTCACTTTATAAACAATCTTCTGTTCATTGCATAATGCAATTTGATTTATTAGTTGTGATAGGCAGAATTGTTTAAATGTCTCCCAAAGATGTTACATCCCAATCCCTGGAATTTGTGAACGTGATGAATTATCACTCCTATGATTAAATTATGATACATGGCACAGTTGACCTTAAAATAGAGAGATGATTCTGGATTATCTAGGTGGATCCAGTGTAATCACATGAGCCTTTAAGAGTGGAGAGCTTTCTCCAACTAGAGGCAGAAGGAGAAGCCAGGGAAATTAGAACTGCGAGTAGGACTGGATAGGTCATAGCTCCTTTGAAGATGGAGACAGCCACGTGAAAAGGAGTGTGGACAGTCTCTGGGAGCAGAGAGAGGCCCCCAGATCATGGACAGCATGGAAATAAGGACTTCAGACCTACAGCTGCAAGGTGCTGGATTTTCCCAACAACCTGAATTAGCTTGGTAGTAGATTCTTCTGAGCTTCCAGGTTAAGAGCCCAGCCCAGCTGACAACTTGATTTTAGGCTTGTGATACCCTGAGAACAGAACCTAGCCATGCCCACCCCAGATTTCTAACCTACAGACCTGTGAGCCACTAAGTTTGTGTCAATTTGTTACACAGCATTAGAAAACTAATACGTTAGTCCACAAAATCAGATCCTCATTTTTCATACTAAATTTGTTTAATATCCCTAAGAAATAATTTGACTTAATCTGTTTAAATTAATAAATGTTTTAAATTTGACAGAGAGAATAAGGAGCATGTATTTTGATTCTAATTCATACTCACACTTCCCTGCTCATCTAAAATGTAATTTGATTTTCTTCTGTGTTTCATATATAAAAAAACGCACACTGTATAATTATACTATGAGTATTTTTTGATGCTTAGGAGCATTATTAAATGATGATGTAATCACTGATGAATGTGGCACCATTATTTGAACTAGATGAGTGCTGAAAATGCAGAAATGATCAGGAAATGCAGATACTGAGAAGTAAATGTCTTTATTAACTTTATTGATTTAAAAAAATCAAAGCAGAGACAGTTTTTCATACTTAATAAAACAGAGAATAAAGCACATTCATAAAATTGAGAGTAGGAGATATAATGTATTAATTATTAGATTTTTCTGCAACCTTGCAGGTCGTATTTAAGAATGTCACATTGTGCTGTTTGATTAGAGCTTTCCTGCGCATTCAAGTGGCACTGTATATCAGCTTTAATTTGTATTGTCCAGCTTTTAATGGTATACATTAAAAATGATTAGTATGAAAACATTATTTAATTTGCCCCAAATAACCAAATTTCCAAAGATTTTAGATATTATATTGTTTGGCTTAAAAGCTTTTCAGAGTGTAATATGTTTTGTAATATTAGATTAAATATGTTGCTTGGAAAAAAAGGGCAAAGGCAGTTGTTTTTACTAACTTTTGGAAGAAGGGAGGGGAGGAATAGAGAAGTAATGGGAATACTAAGAGTATTAAGAATTGAGCACTTTCATTTCATTCTGAAAAAAAAATCACGTTGTTTGCCAATATTAGGTCTTTAGAAATGTCTTGAAAACCTAATCTCTAAATTCAATATATAAATATTGTTTATAAATATATTAGTTTTAGTCAAACACTGATTGGAATCAGAATTATATTCAAAGATTCAAAAAACTCATATTTTATTTTTAATAATGAATCTTGTAATAGAATGACCAAAAGTTTCAGAATACATAATTTATATGTTGAAGTGATATTCTCGATAATTTTTAAAAGGAATTCACCTCGGTTTTTAGTGTTATGTAATGAAATAAAGAATGCAAGATAGTGCTTTGTGCCCTGACATCCATGGACATATGTTTGTACTGGTGATTTGGAGTGGGCAGGAGGGAGAAAGCGGAAGTCTTGTCCACTGGCTTCCCTGAGTTCTGGGGGAGAATCACAGCCACCCTCTAGTGCCTGCTGAATTAGCAGCCTGGCCCTCAGGCAGCAGCTTTTAAAGTGTGCAGATAAATTTCTTTCATAGGAAGGCTGGGAGGCGGGTGATTTTACCCGCTCCCTCTGTGCTGAGCCATTGGGGGTTAACTGTAGGGAGTTCTGTACCCGTTAACAGTTGCTTCTTTGTTTGCTGTAGTCTTGTGGGTCTTCTGGACACAAGCCTATTGGCTTTCAGAGTTGGGTGTTTTGGGAGCCCTTCCTTCTGGTGGGAGTCTTAAAATTTGGGATGCTAGATGTGGGTTCTAAACCCTTCACTCCTCAGAGAGAAGCGAGGACTTGGGAGCATCCTCCTGATTGTTTGGTGCTGTGCTGGGAGTGGAATTTATGGAGAGTATGTCTCAGCCTTTCCTACCTGTTTTATTTGGGTATTTTCTCACTCCACTGATGTGTGGAATCACTCAGCTAGTTTCTGGATCTAGTTAAGAGATCAGAGGGAATTGTTCTGAGTGTAGCTGTACGTTTGGTGTGCTTGCGGAGAGGGGAGATCAGGAGCCTCCCATGTTGCCACCTTGGTGTATTCCCAGTAAATATTCAATTTTCATTATTTTAATTTTTAATTAATCATTGATTTTTATTTATTCGCTAATTTTATTTTTTGTTTGAAAATCAGCCATTTATGCCTTTTTCATTTTCTATTGTAGAATTTCTATTTTTCTTATTGCTTTCTAAGAGATATTCATCTGTTACAGAGAAGAATCCATTAACAACAACTATGCTGCTAAGAATAGTTAATTGCTAATTGGAATTTATTGTTTAAGTTTTTTGCAATAATCTACATGTAAAAGTCTTAAATTTTTAGTTAGACATTAATTGATCTTTTCCTTCAGGTTTATTCTATTGAGTCTTTTCTTTTTGTAGTAATAAGGCCCTTATCTTCTTGAAACTAGCTAAATAAATACATTTATATTAGTTCTTATGTTCTTTTTTCACTCACCATTTTAAATCTTTGCTTTAGGAAATATTTCAAACAGTTGAAAAAGGACAGAGAATAACATAACAAAGATTTTTCACAGTCCTCATACTGCTCTATGAAACTCACATACTGCCATATATTTTAAATATCCTCAAACAAGGGTAAAACAATCTAAACTCCAGTTTATATAGGGTTGTGGCTTTCTTTTAACCCTGCTCCCTATCGAACTGAGTGATAGTAGATCAGCTAATCCACAGCTCCTGTTCAAGTTGATTTGTATATATCTTTGACCAATTTTCACTGTCTAGTAGGTATTCATCTAGAACAATTCTGCTGGATTGAATTCCCTCCATCTCCATCCACTCCCAGCCTATTTTTCCAGCACTTTGAACCCATGGAGTTCATGGAAGACAACAGTGCTAAGTACTACTGTCACCACACAAAGGGCCCAATCTCCTTGCCATGATACAAAAGCCAATTCATTAAGAGGCAAGATGGTCCTAGAGAAAGGGCTTTTATTAAGCAATGAGCTAGCTAATCGAAAGATGGTGGAGTAATGTCTCAAATGACTATCTTAAGGGGAAGACAGAATCTTGAAGCAGTTATATTTGGCCAGTGGGCTATAGAGGAGGATGTCAGGAATGTTGACCATCTGGTGCTATAGACTGGGGGTCCCCACACCAGGCCTTTTCAGCTGTCATTGATGATGGGTGCCACCAAAGAATTTCTGTCAGGGTCACCACATTCCTAAGGAACTCTAAAGAACAAAGTTATTGTCTTATTGCAGCTGGGAGGTATATAGCTAAGCAAGGGTCAGAAATCATGATGCACGCAGTTTTCTTTGTTTCAGTTATTTATTGTCTATCCTATGTGCAACCCAAAGTGTGTCCACCTGGGTGAGCTACTTAGAGCTTATCCATAGTTACAATATAGCTTCCTTCCTACAGTATAGCTTCCCTTGTGCCAAACTCCTGTTGAGCTGGTATCACTACTATTTGAATATTTTCTTTCTATCCCTGACTATCATGTTTTACTTTCATGATGGGTCTTCCTACAAATCTGTGTTCTATGGCTGGTTCTCCTATTCTCTATAATCTGAGTGACAGATTTCAAATAGTTACAGAAATATAGGTTGATTACTTTTCCTATAAAACAAAGTTTAAATTGATTAGAGATTTAAACGTTAAATTAAAAGAATTGGATTTGGGGCTGGCCCCGTGGCCGAGTGGTTAAGTTTGTGCACTCCACTTTGGCAGCCCAGGTTTCACTGGTTCAGATCCTGGGCACGGACCTAGCACCACTCATCAAGCCATGCTGAGGTGGTGTCCCATGTAGCAGAACTAGAAGGACCTACAGCTAGAATATACAACTATGTACTGAGGGGCTTTGGGAGGGAAAGAAGAAGAAGAAGAAGGAGAAAGAGAAGGAGGAGGGGGAGGGGCAGGGGAGGAGGAGGGGAGGAGGAGGAGGGGGAGGGGAGGAGAAGAAGGAGAAAAAGAAGATTGGCAACAGATGTTAGCTCAGGCGCCAATCTTTGGAAAAAAAATTTGGATTAGAAAAATCTTTGATTCCAAAGGACTTTTTGAACAAAGCATGAAATGGGGGAATCATAAAGGAAAAATCGGATAATTGTGACTTCAAAGACTTAAACACTTTCGATAGCAAAACTAATAAAAACTTACTACAAAACACCTTATTAAAAATAAACAAAACTCTTAAAATTTCCAAATTATAAGACAAGTGCTATAAAGGAAGGCAGAAGAAAAATTATAAACTAAGAATAATATTTTAGGCACATGTGGAAGATAAAGTCTATTCCCTTAATATACAAGAAGAGTTTGTAAAACAAGAAAGAAAAAAAGATGAAGAATTCAATTAGAAAATTAGCTATAGAAATCTAATAAATACATGAAAAGATGCTCAAATTCACTTGAAATTAAGAGAAATATAAATTTAAAAAAAGCAAAATTTTTTCTCATTTATGAGATTTTAAAAAGACAATACTCAGTGTTGGCAAGGGTAGGAGAAATAGATATATGATTGGAAGAGTTTAAATTGATAAAAACCTCTCTGAAGCTACTTGATAATTTCAACCAAAAGTTAAATTGCACATATCCCTTGGCTTAACAATTGAACTTTTCAGGAATTTATCTTATTGACATTTGCCCAGAAGTGTATACAATATTCGTATGTTTTCATTTATTGTGTCCTTCTGTATAACAATGCAGAGGTGGAAATGAGTTAGATGGTCATCAGTAAAGGCTGGTTAAAGTAACGGAGTAGAATAATACAGGAGCCACTTTTGGCGGATGGGACTGTGCAGATTGGTTCTTTTCTCCTTTATACTTCAAATTTTTACAAGGAGAATGTTATTTAAAATGCAGGACTGTAGTGATGGGAAGGGAAAAGAGAACAATACCTGATTGCGTCAAAGATCATCTACACCGGCCCAGTGATCTGTGCGATGTAGATCTTGGGTCTCTGAGCCAGGAACAGACAGGGGATGCAGGATGCAAATCTTCTCTCTTTTTATGCGAATTGATATTATGTATTTCAGGTGAACAAAGTATTTTATGCCAATTTTTGTTTGCCCTTCAGGACTAAAGGATTTCAATATCAGATATTCCTCTTTACTTCTGGTTTATTGGCTCTTTTTGTTCATTTCATTTTGCTTTTTTATTGCGTTTTTCTTTTTGTTCTGTGTTTGCCATGAGTTCCCTGGCAAATTTGGAGTGGCTTCATGAGAGATGTGAATTAGATGCTCTTCTAAACTGAAACTATGAACTTTTCTTTCTTTCTTACACGTCTTCTTTTTCACATGCTTTTGTGCATGCTTAGTTGACTTTCACTTTTATTTTACAGACATTTATATAGACTATTTTTATAAATCAGAAATTTGTGTTTCTCAGGGTAGTCATATCTTTAGGATATTGAAAATATTTGTTTTACAATACCAGAACCTAGGGCTAGAAAATTTACATTTTCTTCAATATGTTGAAATGTAATTCCAAATAACTGTAACAAAGACATTTCAGTTGGTTGATTATTAAGGTTTTAAAAAAAATTGGTTCATTTCTCTGGAATACATAGAAAAGGTTAAAATAAGTTTTTTTTGGCATGATATTTCTTCAATACTGTTAATAAATGATAGAGGCCTCTATGCTGAGTTTTGTTTTTTTCACGTCTCATAAAGATATTTGTTAAGTTATGTTTAGCCCATAATCAAGTTACAATTCTATGTCAGTCTTTGTGCATTTTGTCATTTGCAACAGATGTACTGATAATTTTTTAAACTGCATGTTCTAAAATTAATTTATTTCTGACATTGAAGAGTATATTACTTTCAAATAGTACTTGTAATTTCGGAAAAGTAGTTATTTGGGAAAAAAATCAAGTACTATCCAAATATCTAATCTATTAGTTAACTCATATTTATCAAGAGTATGTATAATCATAACTGAAATTGAAGTAGTACTCACCTGTGTGCCTGGCTCTCTGAGTTGCACGTATATTAACTCCTTTAATCCTTACAACAACTATCAGAGGTGAGAACTATTATTATCATACCCATTTTATGGACAAGGAAATTGAGACATAAGAGTTATCCATGGCCATATGGTTAGCAGAAATATTGAGCCACAGCTGAACCCAGACGACACAGCTTCAGAGTCCATAGCCTCTACTACTGGTCGACACTAACACCAGCACTTAGTAAAGACTCAGTAGATTTTTGTTGGGCTGATAGACCAATAGTGAAATAGTGCAACATTTAAAAACTATCATTTAAGTAGCATTTTGTTTATAGTACAGGGGAAGCAGTATACCAAATTCTTCAAAGCAAAGGAAAGGAAGAAATAAGGACATTACCTTTTTTATTTTAGATGATCATTTTCTTGATGACTCTGGAAAACAGTGATAAGATCTTTGAAGCCCTTTCATTTTCTGTTTTATTCTGCTTTTGTTTCTTTATCTATTCAGTTAACAAACACTTAGTGTCACTGAAAAGTGTGCTATTAAATTTGACTCCATATATAAGCTAATTTGAAGAATTTTTTTTTTAAAGATTTTATTCTTTTCCTTTTTCTCCCCAAAGCCCCCCAGTACATAGTTGTATATTCTTCGTTGTGGGTCCTTCTAGTTGTGGCATGTGGGACACTGCCTCAGCGTGGTTTGATGAGCAGTGTCATGTCCACGCCCAGGATTCGAACCAATGAAACACTGGGCCGCCTGCAGTGGAGCGCGCAAACAACCACTCGGCCACGGGGCCAGCCCCAATTTGAAGAATTTTTTAGTGTCACATAGGCATCATAAATCTGGAAGAAGATGAGGTATTTAAAATATATTTCAGTCAAAAGAAAAGATATTTATAGGAATATTAGGGGAGAATAATTAGGTTTCCTTCATTCCAAATGGACAATTTGCCTTTTGCTATTGAGATCTGCAATCTCTGTCGTAAAATGGAAAACAGTTATTCTTGTGCGTGGTTATCATCACCAGAGCTCCCCATCCCTCTCTCTGTCTAGACCGTGTTCATTTCCTGTCCTTCCATAACTCATTGGTCTTAAACACCTTGTTTTCTCTCCTCCCTGTCTTTTTAATAGTTTCTTCCTCTCTGTCATCAACTCTACGCCTCTGTGTCTAGATATAACCATAATTATTTTTGAAGTCTTTTTAAATTTTAAGGCAAATTTACAATTGCAAAACCCAGTTCAAATTTGGGATGCTAAGATATTTATAGCTTACGGAAAGCAAGCCTGCATCATTCTGCCTGCTCTTTGCTTACCATGGTAGAGGCAACTTCCAAATGTGAGTAGTTCTATGACTCATCTCCATGCCAATTTCATAGGAAGAAGAGAAAAGAAAAAGACACATCTCCTGCAGGGTGACCCACTAAATATTTCTGAAGATAACCTTTAGCACACAGCATGGTGGGAGGGGGTCTGATGAGTGGATGAGGTACTTGAAGGCCTTCTTGAGACTAACAATAAGGTTATGAATAGAACCCAGCAGTTCTGGCTTAAAGTTCTGTGATATTTCAGTTGTACTATCTTGAAGTGATCCTTCTTTTCATGTAAGGAGTAATTCTTGCCATAGTGGACGTAAGTAGAGGATAGTAGGGGTCATTTGATTTCAAAAAGTTTGAACACAACAAATTGATTAGAATCTTACTTGGAAAATTTTTCTAGGATTAATGAACAATTTTCACAACTCTGCTATTCAAATTCACACATCCCTCAAAAGTCACACTCAAAATTTACCTCTTCTAAGTTTTCTAAGTTTATCAAGATGATTTTAGTGCTGTATCCAAATCTGTCCAACTGGCTCTGGGAGCAATTATATTCTTTTTTTAAGAACCGCTTATTAACTTTCCTCCTTTTCGCATTCAACTTACAAAAGAATTAACTTTGGGATTTGTATTGAGTTGATAAAACTCTGAAGAAATGATATCACGTCAATTAGAGCTATTATAACTGGCAATAATCTATGCTTTTTTCTGTCTCAGAAGTATTAGCATTTACAAGAAGAGAAAGGTTATATCGGCCATTTCTGTTCATGTGTTTTATTTTAATCTGCTGAGATATACATATTTTCTATAAAGTCAGTGTCAAAGGTGGTCCTGAAAAGTTCAAGCATCAAAAGTAAAAGTCTACTTTTTTGATAGCACAGAGAAAGAAATGCATCTCACATAAAATATTAATCAAATTTAACTACCTGGAGACACACTGTAATGATTTTGTGAAAGTTAGTCCTTAATCAGTTTGAATAGATGTATCCATACTTTCACATCATCGCTGAGATTATAAATTACATCCGTCTTTATTAGAAATAGGAAAATCCTTAGGGAAAGCAGTGCTTGAACAGTCTTTACACAACATATATTTAATGTAGAACTGCTTCTATGTGAGGCAAATTTAAGCACTGTGGGGTTTGAAAATGCTTTCAAGGCACAATGTCAGCCCTACTGTTATGGGGAAACTCTGCGATAGGGCCAAACATGGTAGCGAAGGCTTTGAGGTAGAAAGATACTGATAGATTCATTCATTCATTCATTCATTAGCTCATATATCCACTCATTGGTTAAAAAATATTCATTGATCCCTTACTGTGTGCAAGGCACTTGCCATCACTGATGATACAATGATGAACAAGACAAATGCTTTCTGAACCTTCTAGAAGCTTACATACCTACGTAAATGAGTGATATTAAACAAGTCATTGAAAACTCGTTTAACTGCAGGTGTAACAACTGCGGCACAGTTCAGAGCTGTGTGTTCTGGAAGTGTATCACAGGAGATCTGACAGAGCTGCATTAAGGGAAGATCTGAGACCCAAAGGATGAGCAGGAATTAGAGAACAAAGCCAGTAAGCCATGGGCCGAAATAGTTTTTGAATAGAGATCGTCTAATACCCTGGAAAGCAGTCTAGAAGCAAGTTAATTTTTACAGTTCTAGTGCCCTCAAAGTCGGAGAGCTACTTTGACTGAAATTACCAGTTGCCTATCCCATATTTATTCTCTTTTCATTTCTTACCATCAGAACCCAATTTTGTTTAGAAGAATAACATGTTCAGATAAAACAACTCCTTTTTTCAAGTTTCCTTATAGCTGCAGGGTGGTTTTAACTAATGCGTGGAAAGAAAGTTACTGGATTGGGCTTTCAGGAAAGTTCCTCAGTGAAGTCTGTTTCAGCTGTTAAACATAATTTTTTGCCTTTTGTCCTTTCCCTTCATTTTTGAAATGAGAATGCTACATCAGGAGGTTGGTCACTGTCTTGAGAACATAAGGATGAGGGTCGCAGGCTAAGTGTGGTACAGCAGAAAGCATGAAAGGGCCTAGGTGCCCAGCGTTATTGTGGAGCCTCTATGCTTCTGGATTCTTATTGTCAGTCTTCTTTAATTTGAGAGAATAAAAGAAAAATTAATCTGGAAATATGTAGGGTAAAAAATTAATCTGCAAATATGAGGTAAATATTCCGCATAATCTTATCTGAAGAAACAGTGCCTTCCTTCTCATCAGATGGCTTTATCCTCTTTCTGCTCTTGTGTTGACAAAGAAAGAAAGAAACATTCAAATAAATATGATATATTTCTTTAATGTGCTATTTATATGTTTTTATGTTTATATAAACAATAAGTAATAGAAGAATTGAAAAGTGAAGGATATCACTTCTCGTAAGGTGATCAAGAATGCTTCATGGAAGGGGTTCTACTTGAACTGGGTTTTACAACTGTAAATTTGCCTTCAAATTTAAAAAGGCTTTGAATGCCAAGGAGAATTTTTTGATTTTTTTTCCCCGTTGGCACTCAGGAGCCAATGAACGTTTCCAGCAGATTTCTGTTACGTTTTATTACAATAGCTTATTTGCTACTGGGAGGCAGAAGGTTTGAGACTGGAAGACCTAAAGATTAAAGGCGCAGTCAGTACAGTTGTCAAGCAGCATTTTAAAACTTCTACCGGGATCTTTCTGGTAGTAAAGGAAAGAAAGGGATAAAGTGAGAGAAGTTACAGTGGATTTAACTTTGATGATTTTTAGATATGGTAGATAAAGGTGAAGAAAAGTGCAGGCCAGCTTTCTATTTTCAGTCCTGGTTAAATAAGGATTCTTGTAGGCAGGTGAGAAAGGATAGTTGGTTGGGCAGTTGGGGAAGGGAAGATGTGAGTTTTATTTTAAGGCTACCTGAGAATAATGAAGCGGAAATGTCAGCAAACAGCTGGAAATTTGTGATTCAAGTGTGAATTGCATAATGCTATGTTGGTGAAATCAGTGGTTTTATTGCTTACATGATTTCATGAACTAGCACTTTCTGTTCTTCTTTACTGAGCCTTGAAGTGTCATGGTATAGTGACAATTCTAGTTCCTCTCATAAAACAGCATGAGGATAAAGGGTCTTTTCTAGTGTGCCAGGAGAATACAGAAAATGAAATCAATATTTTCTATTTTTGCCTATCACTTACTATTAACATTATAATTTCATATCTATATTAAAATATTTCTCTTTCTAAAATAGCACTTATTCTTTTCTAAGTAATGTATTTAAAGAGGCATGTGTTTAGAATGATGAATATTAGGAAAGCTGAAAAATGGCAGGGGTGAATGTTTGTAACTTTAATTTGCAATAGGCAAAACAAAGATAATTTGATTATCATCTGAAATGCCTTTCTTCTCTGTAAAGCCAAAATTAAGCAACTTGGATAAGCATGTTGGTAAATTGCTTTAATCAAAGTTTTCTGCATATTCAGACAAGCTTCACTACATTTATGGCCTATGCATTTTTCAGCATTTATGTTTGATTAAAGACTTTAATTCAAAGCTTTGATTGAAAGTTTCATTAAGGACTTCTCAAGTCACTTCACTGATATGAAAAGCTTCATTATAAAAGAAGTTCCAATGACTTCTTAATAATTATATATTTGGCTTTTAAAATAAAATTTTAGACTAGAATATACCTAGCTGTGAAATAACAGCTAGAACAAGTTGCTCAAAAACTTAAAGCTCATTTTAGCCCAAATCATAGTTAGTGAGTGATTTTTTTATTGTATTGTGCTACCTAGTAGTTTATTTATACATATATGTATCACTAGAAACAGAAATGGAAGAACATTTATTTCATTACTTGAAAGGAGTAGTTCTGGTTTAATTGCCTAGAATTTTAACACTAGAGTATGAATTTCTGTTACATAGCTACTGCTGTTAGATCTGTTGGATATTGCTGTGGGCTCATTCTAGTGAGAGCTTGTCTGCTAAGCATGACAGGACTGAGATTCCACTCTGTCTTTTTGGCTCTGCACCCTCTTTCACGTTGCCCTTCTGGGTTTTTGACTGAGAGGCTGAGGATTTGTTTTTCTTCCTCCTTGCAAGTTCTACCCTGCACAAGTTTTCAGCTTTATCCTTTAACTTCCTACCCAATCAGGTTGAAAATTCGCCAAATATCTTGAAGAAGAAGTTTGTGTTTGTTGCCGTTCCTTGATCCAGTGTGACTTTGGTTCCTAAACATCACTGGACTACAGGTTTTACTCTGTCTCTCCAGCCCAGACTGCTCTTCTTGGATCTGCTCTAGAACTCAGCACATATTCCATAGCAAAGAGCCAATGATGGATTTGGGTTCCCCTGGTCTTCAGTCTTTCATGTTAGACTATGCAACCTTCAAAAGTTCCACTAGTTTCTCTTTCCCTTAGCATAATCTGTCTGCCTGTAACAAACCTAGTCTTTAGCTCTTCCCCTGACTTGGGAAATGCCCATATGGAAGAAAGCAGCTTACAGTGTCAACTCACATAGGAAGGGCTCTTCCCTTTTTAGAATTTAGTACAAAAAGACCTCTTTGCTCCCACAGATCTCTGATATCTTTAAAAATATTATTTTAACATTTTACCATTTTGGAAAGGTAACAATAGTTTACGAAAACCTACTCATTGGTGGAAGTAGCTATTTTAATTACAAATAAAATACGTTAAGACAGAAAGCAATTTAGAAATAAACGGTCACCATTATTCAAAATATTAATAGTTTGATTTACCAGAATAATATGATAATTTTAAATTTGTGTGCACAGTTCCACCTATATGCAAAGCTAATATGGATATAATTACAGGAGAAACATGCAAATTCAAAAGTAAAGATAAACCTCTTCTATTCTATTTATCTGTTAGATCTATCCTTAAAAGACAGAATAAAGTTGACCATCCAGTGATGTTACTGATCAAGAAAAAATGACGTACATAATAAGTATCAAAAAGGTAAAGAAGGACACCACTCCACATTCTAGAAGCAATGAACATACAATTAATTTTTAATACATTTGAAAACCTAAGTGAAATGGACAACCTTCACTAAGGAGAAACAGAATCCAGAGTTGCTATATTATGAAAAAATGTCGAGTTTTCAATGAAAACTTATTAGATATACAAATATGTAAACTCAGGGGAAAAAGCAATCAAGAGAAACTTACTCAGGTTAAGACTAGACATTGTCTTTAGCAGATGAAGACTTCAAAACAGCTATTATAAATATTTTCAAGGAATTAATGGGATTTATGTTTAAATAATGAAATTGAAATATGCTGATAGTTAACCAAGAGAGAATCTCAATAGAAAAATAGAAACAAATAAGCAAGCCAGCAAACAAAAGAACCCAAAACGAATTCTGAAGTTGTAAAGGATAATAATGTAATGAAAAATTCACCAACTGGACTCAACAGCAGATTTGAGATGACAGAAGACAGTATCAGTGAACTAAAAGGTAGCTTAATGGAAATCATTGAATCTGAAAAACAAAGAGAAAAAGATTGAACAAAATGAGCGGTTTCAGAGTCCTCTGGGTCAGTGTCACATATTACAATGTATACGTAATGGAGTCCCAAAGGACAGATGAGAAAGAAAGGGGCAGAGAAAGACATTTGAAGAAATAGTAGCCGAAATTTTCCAAGTATTAATGAAAAACATGAATATACAAATGTAGGAACCTCAATGAAATGCAAGTAGGATAAATACAAAGAGAACCCAGACTTACACACATCATAGTCAAACTGCTGAAAACCAAAAACAAAGAGAACACCTTGACAGCAAAAACAATTGATTGCATTCAGTGGAATCGATAGGATTCACTGTGAACTTCTCATCAGAAACAGTGGAGGCCAGGAATCAGTGAGATGACATATTCAAAATGCTGACAGAAAAGAAGTCAACCAAGAAGTCTATATCCAATGAAACTATCGTTAAAAAATGAATCTGAAATAAAGACATCCCCAAATTTTCCAGCATAGCTTGGTAAAGAAAAATTTATTCTGAGACTAGAATTCAAGTTCAGCCCTCATTTGCAGTGTGTTGCAGCTTGGAAGACAGCTCAGGGACTGAATGCTCTATTCCTTGCTGGGGCCAAAGTGTTTAACTGTGGGTGTTTGGTCATCAGAGTTTTGGAAGAGCATACATGCAACTTAACAAGTCCCAGGTCAGAGGGTATATACAATTTTACATGTTAAAATGACAGGGAACAAGGATGGGAAGAATTGTGAATTTAGATGAAATCAAGAGCTGGTCTCTGTGGCTATGGGTCAGCTAGCCTTGGGTTCTAAGTGGTTAATGCAGGGGTACTGAAGATGGGGCGATTTGCAGGGACTTCAACTTGCATAGCATAGAATCAAATCACAAAATATGTGAAATGGTTTTTCCAAAACGTAAACAGGTGACCTGCTTTCCTTTGAAGTTGGTTGAAACTAGTGACTTTTTTTCTTTTTTAATGCATGGGACACTGTCTTCATGTGATTCCCAACAACTTAATTACTTTTGATTTTTTTGTTGTTTTTTGGGGCCTAAAATACTAGGGACTTTCTTTTTAAATATCCACTTGGCATCTCTCTTCAGACCAGGACGATATCACTGAGGGTTACATGTGGTCCCACACCTAACAGAAATAATACTGATGATGATGATCATGGCAATGAAAGCAAACGCCAGTGCTTGCTATGTATCAGATACCATTCTAAGAATTTTGCATACATCAATTATTTCAGTTCTATGATTATTTATGTCATTTTCAGGTTGGGCTCTGGTTTTCCACATGAAGTCAGGAAACCTTAGACTTACCTTCAATTTGCACTGAGGCATGGCTTTTATTTCATCAGACATTTTAAGACATTTTTCGTCAGTCTCTAGTTGCCTCTTTCAGTTTGTTCTTCTCCTGTTGCCTCTGGGAGCTGGACATAGCTGCTTACACTGCCAGTCCCCTCACTAGAGTGGACTTTTTAATGCTCTGTGTTTCTTTGAATAACTGGCTGCCAGTTCAAAGGCTGGCATGTAAGCCTATGTCCTAGATTCATGTCCTAGCTAAAAAATATACCAGGAAGATTTTAGTTTAGAATTATTATTGTACAATTATGTATTATTATTTTCAATTATTATTGACATTTTTAGCTTTTGTGCTGGGACTCAGATCCTGCTGTAGAACATGTGGAATTCCCGAAACACAGGAACAAGATCAAATACTGGGTTTAAAAAAACGGAGGGGAGGGGACATGAGAAATGTCTATTATATCCACTCATCGTGTGCCTTTCCTGTTTTCTGTGATGTGTAAATGATCATCAACAGAGATTTGATGATCTTATCTATACATACTCTATTCTCCTGAAATCAGGTTTATGTACTATATACCGATATTGTTTAGCGCTGCCAGACGGGATTTCAGATTTGTCTTACTAATCATTAGCCTAGGAAATTTACTTAAAATATTAACCGCTTTGTCAGATGAAATGAGAATTGAAGATGAGTAGGAAGAGCTCAGAAATATCAATAACGGATACAAGCAGGGAATAAGTTTTCAGAGAGGCATAAATATGCTGTAAGAAGAGGTGGTCATGAACAAGGGTAGTATATTTTCACTTGGTAGAGAAGCCAGTGAATCTATCGAAATTTAGGATAACTAGTTTGATGAACTTTCCTAGGTGGGAACACACTATTGTCAAAGAAAACTGATCACTGACGCAGTTTCTTACCTTTGCTTCAAGGCATTTAAAAAAATAAAAGTTTCCTGTGTGGCAGTAGCCAAATCCATCAGTCACATCTAGGCTAGGCACTGGAAGAAAGAATAGATGGTGACACCAAGCGGGGTGTTAAGGAAACAGGAACAGTAATAGCTTCTCATAAGAAAATGAAAATGTATAGTAGGGACCATGAAGAACTTTGCAAAACTTCTCTAAATAGTCGGGGTATATTGTGCACTCACAATGTCTGTGCTTTAGCACTCTCTTGTACTTTCCTTTCACATACCACAGAAGCAGTCCAAAAAGATCCAAAAGTCATCTTTGGAATTACTGCTATTATCGCTTCTCCTCGGCCTATCCTTAGAAAATATACTCGATGCAGGCAAGAAGAAAACAACTGCTAAGGTTTTTTAGTTGACTTATCCATTGTGACATTTAGTGCTTGACTCAGGACTTAAACCAGAAATATGGGGTTTTGTGTAAGAATCTCCTCTCCTACTCATGATTGTACTCTTACCATATTTAGCAATCCTTTGGAAATGGAAGATAATGTTGTTGGCATATGCGTGAGGGTGATGATAGGAATATAAGAAACAAGAGAAAGTATGTTTTATAAAGTACGGCTCCTAGATGGACTTCAAAAGTATGCTTTCTCAGTATCCAGATTTGTTTGACTTATTTGAAACATTAAAATACTTCCCTATTAGCCCAAATCCTGATTGTTCAGTCTTGTTTTTTGCATTGAAATTAGCTTTTGTAGAATAGTAAGATTAGCTAACGCTTTTATAGAATCAGGTACCAATTTAAATATTTTACTTGTTTTAATTCATTTACTCCTCACAACAGCCCTGACATATGACATAAATACTCTCATTTTCCCCACTTGCAGATGAGGAAACTGAGGATGACAGGGGTTAAGCGGCTTGCCTAGGGTCCCACAGGAAGTAAGGAGTTGATATTTGGATCCCAAGAAGTCTAGTGCCAGAGTCTACACCCTTAATCACAATAGTCTCCTGCCTACAAGAAAATCATTAAAACTTAAAAAGTTTGGTCTTTATACATAATACGCATAAACAGATATGTTATATACGATATGTTATATTTTAAAATAATTTGAGGAAAACAAATTTTAAAAAATTTTCCTTGAGATGATTAGCTAATGGTTTATGTCATTAATTGTGCAACAGATATGTGATATTTTATGTTTAATTTAGTTTGGAATTATTATTGTAGTTATTAATATCCATGTGGTTTATGTTGATTAAAATTGTTAATGTAACTGTGGAGCATATAAAGAGCCATAAATGATGAAAGGGGAAGCCTTTTAACTTAATTGGAATCTATTAAAAATTGAAATGAGCGGACTCACTTGTAGAATACAGTATGCTCACATAGAACAGTAAAGCAGGAATAGTTTTGCTGCTTATGAAAGCAATCGTTTCTCTCAATCTTATATGAAATTTGAAAATGAGAGTTGGATCTATATAATGAAGGCTATTATTTTTTCAGAATGTGGACCTAAATTTCATAATTCTGTTTATTTTACCTTAAATTTTGACAAGTGAATTTACACTGTAATTAGGAGGGCATAGATTTAGGGAAACTCTTTTAAATTTCTATTTTTAATGATTTATTACAGAAAATTTTCATATTTTTCTACTTATTCCATTGCTTAGTGTGAACATTTATACTATATTTTCTTGGGTATTTTCTATGTAAGATATGTTTGTGCTCATCCTTTGAAATTTTTTCAGGAAATTCCAGCACCAGGCAGCTATGATGTTCAAAAATCCTATGAGATGTCCCAAATTCAACATAAATACATGCCACCTCGTAGTTTCATGGCTAAAATAAAACATGCCTCCTTTCTTAGCACAACTCCTCGTGGCCTGGACACAATGACTGATGGGCCAGGTAAGTATGGACTCTCCTTTTACGGCTATGGGGAAAAAAAAATCTAAGATTGGCGTATTAAAATAGATGATTGTAAACATACATTTACATTTACCAAGCCTCTTTTAAGTGTGTAGGGCAAAAAAAACTCCTCACTTATTCCATGAAAGTTGTTAGACTTTTTTCAACGGTAAGATGATTTGTTTGGAGTTTTATGACTTTTAATTTTACCAAAGACAATCTTACCAATTTTACTAAAGCTGATGAAGTCATCTTCCATTGGAGAAAAACCTCACACTCTTAACATGCTAGAGCTGCTGGAGGAGAAAGGCACTCTACCCTGGTTTGGAAGATCAGTCATGGACAAGTTACACATCATGCATGTCTCATGGAATCATTGTAATTTTTCTCAAGTATCAAGAAAGAAGCTATATGAAAATATAAACATTTATTTGGGGGGGTTAAAATTCCAAAAATAATTTTGACTTTTAAAATTGGGATTAGTTCACCTACTGGTGATAGTGTTCTTGGACTAAAAATGGATGCAGCAACTTTCTCTGGCAATAAAGGTAAATTGGTAAGTATGTTATTTCACACAGGAAAACCAGATAGAGAATAGGAACAATGGTTTTCAGCAGTAATTTACAAATTTGTTGACACTAGATAACCAAACTGTTGTAATGAATCTTTATGAGAATATGAAGAGGAAAAAAGAACACAAAATGGAGAAACTCTTTCAACAGTTTTTAATGAAAAACCAAAGCAGGAGAATACAACCTGTCAAGCAAATCAGAATACCTGCAGACCCTGAGATCCACAGAGGCTTGCTTTGTCTTTTATTGTCTTTCAAGAATCAAGCATATTGTCAACTGAAAGGTCTGTTTTGAGTCAAAACTTAACTTTTCTTATTTTCTTTTTTTTGAGTTATTCTACCATGGTTGATTTCGTCAGGTTTTAGTTTTGTTATAAAGTACAATTCAAGCACGTTTAGTGTCTCTCTGACCACACTCAGTGTGTGGTCACTCAGAAGTGGTGCAGGGAAATTAATTCTTTGAAGTTCTGTTACTATCACTGTCACCATCACCAACACAATCATTCAAATTACAAATAGCCATTTCAGAGGCTCTTGAAGGGGATTATGTTGATCTTCATATTTTCTGAAGATTTTTTTCTCTCTACTCTCCATAAAAATTATTGTAGATGCGGTCTGGTGGCGTAGTGGTTAAATTTGAGTGCTCTGCTTCAGCAACCTGGGGTTCGCAGGTTTGGGTCCTGGCCGTGGACCTAGCACTGCTTGTCAAGCCATGCTGTGGCAGTGTCCCACATAAAAATAGAGGAAGATTGGCACAGATGTTAGCTCAGTGACAATCTTCCTCAAGCAAAAAGAGGAAGATGGAATGAATAATAAGAATTTCAGTTGAGTGCCAGGATTGCACTGTGACTTTTCTTTGCTTCAATATTAGCCTAGGGTAAGTAAATTCACTAATTGTTTCATTAGTTTCTATTTTACAAAATTGAGATAATATTTGCCACCTACTTAGCTCTCATGAGAATACTAAAGATTAATAAGACTATATTTCAAAGTCATTTTCAGAACCTCTGAAGCTTCTTAGAAGTACAAAATTTTATTATAATATGAAACATGTTTCTTCTTAATGTCAAGCCAACACTAGCTTCTGAAAGAATTTGGGAAAGGGCAATATCTTCATTATGAAGACAGTTATTATTTGGAAGTCAAAGACATAGTGACTGTCAAAGTCACTATTACAACTGCAGAGTAGCTAGCTTCCTAAATTAAGAGTTTATCATATTGATTAAACCAGTAATCCATCAAATTTTCCATCCTGCATCTTAAAGTAGTCACTACTTCAAAGAAATTACAGCAGAAATCCCACACGCCTCTATAATCAACACATTAGGAAAAAAATATAGATTCCTGAAGCTGTTATCTGATGCCATGATATTTAAAATTTTATTTCCTCTGACCTGTGTAGATATTGTTGTAATGATATAATTGTTCATTCTTTTAAATTTAATCTTCGATCTTAAGGTATACAGTCTAAAATATGCCTCTAACATAGGTTTAATAGGCAACCAGTATCAATTTGATTAATATCCATGCTTCATTTTGGTAATTGAAGATTAATTTCTATTTGTCCGAGCTTTGTTACATTGATCTAATCAAGGAATAGATATTTAGGTGTGATGCTATCAACTCTCTAAATAGATTCTTCATTTTTTGTTAATTTTTACTTAGGTTTTTTATTGATCAATATGACAAAGAATTCTTGATTCTTTTTTTATATAGACCAACTAATATGGCTTTTTTCTCTAAAATGAGAATAGCCCCTTTATATTTACAATTCTTGATACCTTCTGACTTTTGCTGGGGATGAGTGATATGTTAAGTCTTTTGATTTTTAAAAAAAAATCATCGTTATATAATCAAAAGTTAGAGTGATGATAGTTCTATTGGTTATATGCTTTGTGTTAATGTTTATCTTATGAATGATATCCTTTAATATTACATCTTCTAAGAAATAAAATAATAAAAAAGTGGTTTTATAACCCTGTTGTCATTTAAACATTGGTAATTTTCTTATACCTTAATACCAATGGGAAGGACTTTTCTGGGTTGTATGTCAAATTCTTTATAAGCCAGATAAAATTATTTTTTGTTATTATGTGTGTATATACATATACACATAAATATAACTATAAGATTGTTTGAATTAGTTTATAGAGCGTGATATGCATATTTGTTATTGAGTCATGACTTTACTATGAAGAATTGATTGTTTTGCCTTATAAAACTTAAAGAACATGTATATTGTTATCTTTCTACCTATAAACAGAATAATTGGCAAATTAAAATTGATTACTAGATATCTTACATTTGTAGGTAAAACTGTTAATAACTGAGGTTGATAAATGATATATTATGAATTATGAGTTTGGTTGATATGAATAATATTTTTCTCGTGGGACTCAAACTTATAGGACATTCATTCAATCACTAAACATTTTATAGCCATGTATTTATTTCAAATTGTTTTAGAACTTTTATTAACAATATGGAAGTGGCTTTGTTTCATTCATAAATGAAATCTTTTCTTTGACTGCATATATTTAAGAAGGATAAAACTAATTTTCATTAGTCTGAATTAAAGAGGGAAATAGTATATTTGCAATCAGTATACTATATGCCGTTAAATGTTGTGTAACCAATAAAAACAAATTAGAGTCATTTAATGAAGAACTTATTAAATGAGGTGTATCTCATTGTAAAGCAATCTACTCTTATTGCCCCAAGTTTTAATTCATGGATATGTAAATGACTTTGTGATTGGTCTAGCTCAGGTACAGTAAAATTCTGAAGTGGAAAAGGACTTAAACATTACTTTATCTCTCATATTGACCTGTTTTTGGACATTTAGAGAAGGGAAAAACTCAGCAAATTTAAAAAGAAAATGAATGAAAATATTGAGAGTGTGGAAAATTGGGGATTATATGTTGTGGTAGAAGTATAAATTGATATCAGTGATTCTCAAGGGTAGACTGGCAGAATGTTTCAACTATACATGCCATTTAGTCCTAAAATTCTACTTCTGGGATTACCCTAAAGAAACGATGATATACTCCAAATTTAAGCATGAAGCATATTTTTCAAAGAACACTAATAACAAAAAGGTTTAAATGTCCTAAATGAAAGAAAAATGGAGTTTAGTTAATTCTAATACATCACCTGAATAGAGTCCTATGAAAAATGTTAAAATGGTATATATTTTTTAAACCTGGTAACAAGATAGGATTCGTTTGATCAATCATTTAACGAATATGCACCAAGAGCCTTTAATGTATTAAGCACTGTTCCAGGGACTGGTGATACAGCAGTGAACAAAATATGAACATTATTGTTCCATAGAGCTTAATTTCAGGTGTAAGAGACATTGAATAAATGAATGAAGAAATAGGTCAATAGAGTGATAGATGAAAGAAAGAGAGAAAAAGAGAACAAAAGAAGGAAAGAAAGAAAGAAGGAAGGAGAGAAGGAAAGGAAGAAAGAAAGGAAGAGAAAAAAGAAAACAAAGAATGAATACCAGGTAGTTAAAATGCTGTGGAGAAAAATAATAGTGAAAAGGAGGATTGGGAGTTCGGAGTGTTTTGTGCATCAGCTTCAAATAATATTATCAGAGAAGGCCTCACTGAGACAGTAATATGTGAGTAACAACCTTAGCCTTGTTAAAGATTTTGTTTTGCTTTTCAATTTTTTAATTGTTTTCTCTATATGAGCATACACTGCTTTATAGTAAGGAAAAATTATTCTAAGGTTTTTAAATAGAGACAATTGAGCTTTAAAGCACAATTTTTATTAAAATCAAATATTTAAATGAATGATAGACTCAGCAATACATAGCATATAAGACAACATTTGTAGGCTGAACGTACGTAACAGGTACCAAGACTTGTTTTATATAGAAAGTATACATCATTTCTCATGAAAATAATACTGTGATTTCTGTGTCACATCCCCACAGGAAATTATTTTAGGAAGCAAATACAATTTATCTTAGAAGTTAATTGAACATATCCCATGGAGGTAGTTTTGTTCCTTTTTCAATAAACATAAGCAATACCTTCATATAAAAATCAGTGTAGTGTGAAAACTAATTATTCTATTTTCTCAGTGGCTTGTAATCTTATACTTCAGAAATACTACAGAGTTTATCAAAATGCAGTTCATTCCTCTTGCTGAGAGCTGTTAACCTATTGCAATAAATATGTAGTTTTTTTGTTGTTTTTCCATAGCTTTCAGAAATGCTTCTAGGCTGTTAAAATGCAAGATAATTCTGAGTATAGGCAAAAGCTGATCAGATCAGTTTTGGGGATTTGTTGATTCTATATCTTTATTAAAAATTATGGAAATTTTATTATTGGAAATGAGCTAACTTCATTAGTTTTCCATCTCAAGTTATTTTGCTTCTTTGGACACTTTTTATATATTATAAGTAAATTCTCCTTATTTATACATAATTTGAAAATGATTATATTTATTAATAAGTATATATTATGGGTAAAATTATCCTATCCAGTACAGGTTACTAATTTTCTGAGTTATTCACTTTTTGCATACTAAAGAATCTTTGAAGAATATAGGGAAAGCTTTATTTGGGAAGGAGAGATTGAATATGCAAGGTGGGGGGAGGGGAAGAACTGATGCATAATATTTTAGAACATAAGGGTGATAGAATCAAAGCCTAAGGTAGAGTGGTAGCCTTAAAGCAGACAATGGACTTGGTTCATTTATTGAGATGGAAGATAAGATGTAAAGAATAACTGAAAATGTATAGATTTTATAGAGAGATAATATATAGAGAAGAGCTTATCTCAGACATCTTGTGGGTGTGGCATCGTATAATGGAGTTAATTATAAATTGATAAAACAAAAAGCCCACACCAATTTTTAAATAATTATATCAACTTGAACTAAGAGGGATAGACACAGTATATAAAATAAAAAGAGGCCTTTGGACTTTCAAATTTCTATAGGTAGGAAGTTGGCTGAATAAAACTACCTAGTTGCAAACATGGGCTACTTTTTATGGAAAAGGAGGGATGACTTAGAGGACAGAACCAAGAACCCACAGAGTGGAGTCATGAAACATATTGACAACTCCTCGAAGTAGGACTGAACCCTACCGAATCTATGAACTGACAACATGTGCCTAGCTGGATTTGAAATGCTATGATCCTGTGACTGCTATGTTTCTCCTGTTTTTCTCCCTTTTGAAAAGATGTGTTTATAGCATTTATCCTATGCCTGTTCTACCGTTAGTCTGTAGAATATGTGTGTGGCAGATAATTTGTTTCCTTGGTTCAAGGTCTTTAGATCAAGAGGAACAGTATTCGAAGAGCTGTACCAGAAGAACCACAACATAGGAGTCTCATCCACATCTGAATTGGAATTAGATGACAAGACCCTGGACTTTGAGTTAGTGCCATAATGGGATGAAATTTGAGAGTCTTCAGAGGGGTTGCTTGTATTTTGCATGTGAGAGAAATGTGAAATGTTGTGGCCAGAGAGTGGACTGTGGCAGATTGTGTTTTTCAAAGTTATTTGCCACAATATGTCCCATCCTATATATGTTCTTCACAGAATGCAGTGTTGACACTGCTCTCATCGAGTATTGGAGTTTATTTCCGGTTCCCTGGTGGACTTTTGGTACTGCTTGACAAATAGAGTACTGCAAAAGTGCTGCTATGTGACTTCTGAAGCTAAATCATAAAAATTTCATGCATTTCAAGATGGTCCTCTCAGAATGCCCATTCTTGAACTTAGTCACCGTGCTGTGCAAAAGCCGGACAACCAGGGGAGGCCCATGAAGAGACGGGAAGGCCCTAGTCTTTGGTCCTAGTGGAGCTCCCAGCCAACAGCCAGCTGTGTAACTGAGTGGAAGTAGAAGTAGAACCTCCAGCTTCCAGTCCAGCTGCCCCAGCTGACACCCTGTAGAGCTGAGATGGGCCTCTCTCTCTGAGTCATGCACAAGTTGCAGATTTATGAACAAAATAAATGATTATCTTTATTTTGTTCATAAACTTTGTTCATAAATATTTTGTTTGGACTTTACCATATCTAAAGTCTAAACATGGGAGTGCAGATATCTCCTGGGAGAAGAGCAGCTCTTAATACAAGTTTCTTAAACACAGAAAGTAAGATTACAAAGCACTGAACATGCACAGTTTGTATTATGTTAACAAACTAGGAAGGTACACAGTGGCAAATTCTCATGGAATCTAAAAGTGTTACACATCATATGAGTTTATAATTGCATATAAATTTGTAGTAATTTAAAGTACTATATCTTTTAAAATTTTTGACATTTCATCTGTACCAATAAAATAATAAATATATTTTTCTTATTAAATTTTATGGTTACTTCAAAGAGAAATAACTGTTTTATAAATGTATGTATACTCTTAGGTAGATGTAATTCTTAAAGAAGACATAGCTTTAATCCTAACCTTCAAATATGAATGAAGCTAATCAAATTGTCTTAGCGAAAATGTGTGAAAATTCTAGGGAACTCTAAGAAAATTGTAGCTTGCCTTTCAGTGGAAGAAGTTGTCTCAGCAGTTGGGAGGCTCCTTCTTGTTGGAGTCATCTAAGCGTGAGCTGGGTGATTTAACTGCCAGCAATGCTTTGGAATAGATTTCTGCAGAGAGTGGGAAGCTGGGCTTGAGAAACTTCAAGCCCTCTACTGTATCTAAAGTCTAGTCATTCTCTAGATAATGAGGAAGCAGCAGTTTAAAATGCAGTAATACAAACTGTAATTGACTGTAATGAGGTAATTTGATTTAGGAAGAACATTTGGATTTGCAGAGAATAATGCAAGGGCCAGTGGTATCAGATATTATCAGTATTTCAAATTTTAGGAATGTTTTTTCTGAAGAAAATCATTACTAATTCTTAAGATTTTATCATGACCTATATGACATAGGTCTAATTCCGTTTTCATCACTAATGTCATTTATAGTAATAGGTCTTGAATAGAGATCATTATTAGCAAGAACAATAATTTATCAGGCACTTCATTGTGCCAGCAGACACTTTGCAAAGTGTTATATACATTAACTAATTTAATCCTCACAGCCCTATAATTTATTGCACTTTACAGAAAAGGTAACCAATTCTTAGAGAGGTTATGTACTTGCCTAAGGTCAAATAGTTCTAAGGTAGTATATAGCTGGGATTCAAATATAGGCAGTTGACACATGGGCGTGTGCTTTTTAATTACTATTTTCTGCTAAGTATACCTCTTTGTTTTAATTAATAAATTGACATTGAGTTTATAAATCCTTCAGTTATGAGTTTGGTTAGCATGAATCCACTCCCATTCCTTGGGGCTTTTATATTCCTAGGTAAATAATGGAATCATTTCAGAACCTATAAACCTGGATCAGGCATAAGATAGAGACTCCATGAAGAGTATGAGCTAAGTCAATCCCAAGACAGTAGTCAACTTGACCTTAGATAGCAGAGCTTTTGAGGATGACAAGCGGACCCCTGATGCAATTATAAGTGTAGACATCATCTTCATTTCCTGGTTTCTTTTGAATTCCTTTGTGTGTTTAGGAAGTCTATTTATAGTGACAGACGAAGGAAGAATTAGGCGGAGAAGAGGGTTAGAAGAAAAGCAGAAGAGAATGGAATGTATGATATTGCCTCTGTTCTCAAATATGCTTCTTGGACAGGGTTTTAGTTCTTAAGACTAGAGAGGGAGCCAGAGATAGAATTTTCATGAAAGATATGGTAAGATCTTGCATAAAGACTGGTAGCCAGAAGTTTCCAGAAATATTTAAAAGCAACTTTGTGAGACTCTAGATCCAAGCAGTATTACTTCAGGGAGCAAAATGTGATAAAAATGCTGCAAAGAGTTGTTGTAGACACCATTCTCCTCCCATGAGTAAGTCACTAGGATGGAAGGTAGAGCAGGATCTACATTTTTAACAAGCCACTCAGAGTCTGATTCAGGTGAATTAGCATTTACCATTTCACAGTGTCACAGACGTCATCTGATATGGGATTACTTCATATGGTATTTTAAGTCCTCTCTAATTTTGAGTTATTTTCTAGTTATTGATTAAGGAATTCTTACCCATGTGTGTAAGTTCTAGCCTAAGCTAACAAAATGAAAGTGTTCCTATGTATTCCCTTTGTTTTGCTACCTTGGGCCTTAAGACAAAACTGAAGCAGCACCAAGAAGCTTTATGTACTAAGTTACATCCCCCAGAAGCAGACACTGAGATAAGGATCCATCAGTAAATGATTTATTAAGGAAGTTCTTCTCTGGGAAGCTGGTAAAGGATTTTGAGAAACAGGAGTGGGAAGGGTTGGAAGCCAAGCAAGGGTGCAATCTGAGGCAAATCTCTGAACTCTTCATCTTCCACTAGCCAGAGAAAACCCTTTACCTTAAAAAAACTCACCTCATTGGGTCAGGTTCATCCAATTTCCATATTTTGAAGTGAATTGACTAGACTTCAATTACATCTACAAAACTCCCTTCCTGGTAGTAGATAGATTAGTGGTTGATTGGATCACCAAGGGATGGAAATCTTGGGGTGATATCTTTAGAATTCTGCTTACCACACTTAGTTTGCTCAATTATAGTGGACATATACTGCCATCTGTTACCAAAATCCATTCCTATAGTCCTTCCTTCTTTCAATCCCATTGTATCTTTGGTTTCTATGTATATGAGATTAGAGATATCTTCATCTTAGTGCTGGTTAAAAGGTTTTCATTATTTAATTTTTGTGTTTATTTTCTTTTCCTATATTTCACTCAGCAAATTTTAAATTTTAAATTATCAGTTTAGATGCTTTTTATTTTCCAATTATGTTGTCTAATCTTCTGCATTTTAAAAACATTTATCTTCTTATGTTCTGTCTTACTAAGAGAAGTATTTTAAAATCTGCCACTAAGATTTTGGGTTTCCTAGTAGCTCAGTCAATTTTTGCTTTATATTTTTTGAGACTGTTATTAATTATTTTAACTTCCTGACAAAGGAAGTTTTAAGTATCTCTATATTTAGTGTTTACTTCTTTTTCCACTTGAGAGTGTGTCTGTGCATGTGTACATTCTGATATTAGAGAAATTATACAAGCTTTCTTTGGTTTAGTGTTTTTTGATATGTCATTTTTTATCCTTTTACTTTAAACTTTTCTGCATCCTTATGTTTTTGTTGTTTCTGTGTAAATAATTTTTGCTTTTTAAATTCAATTTTAAAATCTTTATCTTTTAATGAGAGTTTTAAAATAAATTCACATTTAATATTTTTACTGATGTATATGAATTTAAATCTTCTACTTTCTAAGTACTTTCTGTTTCATCCTGCCTTCTCACCTTTTCTTTCTTATTGTTTCTTGCCTTTATGAACTGAGTATTTTAAAAAGTTGTTTTAAAATCTTTTTTTATTTGCTTGGAAATTATACTCTTTTTGAAAATTTTAATGGATATCACAACCTTAATTCGTTAAAGTGAAGTGTCAATTGATATTTTTATCTTATTCCTAGATGATGCAAGAACACTAGAATATTTCAATCACATTTACCCTTTTCCACATTTTTTGCCATTATTTTCATGGACTGGTATTCACTAATACCTTAAAATCAAAGACATTCTTTTTGTTTTATACAGGTGGTCAATTGTTATATAAATTTTTCCACTTACACATTTATGATTTCATCTGTCTATTTTCTTTTCATTCAAAATGCCATCTATGATCATTTACCTTCTGTCTGAAGTATATTCTTAAGTATTACTTTTAGAGTAGATCTCCTGGTGGATAATTCTCTGTTCTTTTTTGTGTGTCCAAAATATTTAAAAATATATTTTTTGATTAAAATTCTATGTTAGCAGTCATTGTTCAGCACTTTAAAAATATTATTCAATTTTAATTTGGTTTCCATTATTTCTGGGTAGAATTGAGAAACGTCTAAATATTGTCCAAGTATGGCTTCTTTGAAGATAATATGTATTTCTTCTCAAGGTACTTTTGAAATGTTCTTCTTGTCTTTGATTTTCAGCAATTTTACTGTGATGTACCTAGATATGCTTTTCTGTCTATTTATCCTAACAGGTTTGTATACTGCTTCTTGAATTTGTACCTTAATGTCTTTTTTTTTTTTTCCAGTTTTGTAAAGTTCTGTCATAATCTTCAAATATTGTCTTTTTAACTCTTTCTTTCCTCCTTCTCTTTTTTCTTATACTGTTCTTCCTTCTTCTACTCCTTCTTTTTCAACTCTAGTTAAACATATCCTTTTTGTTTTCTTTTATAATCTCTTCTTCATTTCTATCCTTTAGTTTCTCCATGCACCATATGGGTATTTTCTTTAGCCTTCTCTTCTAGTTTACTAATTCTTTCTTCTGGATATAATCTGCTGTTTGAACAATATAATAAATTCTTAATTTTAGTTATCATATATCTTTTTTTCTGCAATTTGCAGTATATCTCTAAATGATCAACTTGAGACAGTCTGCCTAGCTGGGACTCTATTGGCTACTCATAATGCTGATTATGTCTAAAAGATTTCAGAATTGTTTTTCACATAGGGTTGTGGTACTAAAGGAAGTAAAACAAACATATTGTTTGCTCCCAGGAGTTTAGAGGCAAAAGTGGAAAATCATTAGGCAGAAGGAAATATTAAAAATGTATAAACAAATTTACATATTACTTTTTAAATGAGGCAATAAGTGTGTTAAACAAATTAATGTTGAGAATGAAAGTCGATGATTGGTGAAAATCTGAATTATATTATTTTTCTCAAATTAAATCAATGGAAGAAAATAAAAGCTAAGTACAATATTATCTGTAATATAGAAAGACATTGGAAACAAACTAATAAGGATAGAATATTTGACATAATACAGAGAATCA
The DNA here is from genome assembly GCF_041296265.1 of Equus caballus. Lineage (NCBI taxonomy): Eukaryota > Metazoa > Chordata > Mammalia > Perissodactyla > Equidae > Equus > Equus caballus. The sequence continues at coordinate 47,177,027 of NC_091686.1, forward strand.
AGTCAATGGGATATTATTTGGTGATGAAAAATCATACAGTTTATTCTACTTCAGTGCATGTTTCGTTAATGTGAATTAGCTCATATGCTATTTCAGAATAGGGCAAAGAAGTCAGTAAAACTCAAAAGTTGTCTTGGCTCATATGCAGTTGTTTTGAAGCAACCAATAGCAAGCTTTCTTATGATTAAAGATGAAGACTTAGCAATATATGACTATCTTAAGAAAAATAAGCTAAACAATGCACAGTTGTGCCTTCCTAGTGCTTGTGGTCACTAACTTGCTACACTTTTCACTATGTTAAGATTTTAAGGAAGCTAAAGGAACAGATAACGAGGTTGCAGAGACATTTCTCTTTGTATTAACTGCACCACCTTGCCCAAGATAAACCTTGATTCTTTACCTCAGATCAGATTTTTATTATTGATGGAACTAGTTTTTATTAGAGTGAATGCCCTCAAGGACTTCATCCTTGGAAAAGAAAGAAACGTCATCTCTAGAGTTAAAGGCTACAAAGGATGGGATGATACTGATGCCAAGTGGAGATTTAACTGTACTCATTTTAATGGATTGGAACAGTATCTGTTAGTACACTGGTTACTTAGTCCTTTTGTTTTGTTTTGTTTTCTTTCTTTTGTTGTGGTTAAATACACATAACATAAAATTGATCATCTTAACCTTTTTTTTGTGTGTGAGGAACATTGGCCCTGAGCTAACATCTGTGCCAGTCTTCCTCCATTTTGTATGTGGGATGCCACCACAGCATGGCTTGATGAGCAGTGTGTAGGTCTGCACCCAAGATCCGAACCCGTAAACACCTGGGCCACCAAAGCAGAGCACAAGAACTTAACCACTATGCCACACCTGGCCCTCTTAACCATTTTTAAATGTACGGTGCTGTGGTGTTAAAACATTCATAATGTTCTGCAACCATCACCACCATCCCTTTTCAGAACTCTTTTCATCTTGTGAAACTGAAACTCTATACTCATTAAACAATAACTCCTCACTGCACCTCCCCCAAAGCCTACAAACCTGAGAGCTGATGAAGGGCCCACCATGCTGTGGAAAAATGAAAAAAGAATGGGAGACAATCTCCGTACTGCCTTCGCCAGTATACCTATGGGGAAGTGAATCTTAAAAGAGAAAGAAAAAAAGAAATAAATTTTGGGGAGATTTTAATGTGAGCTCCATTCTGTTGTAATTTTAATTCCGAATAGCGCCCAACTGTCACACTGGCCAAACTACTCCCCTAGATTTGTGTCTGGTTGATGTATTCACCATAGCTTCTACATTGTTGGTTGAAAGAAACCTTGATGCACCAGGCACAGTTGTGCTACTTCTTGAAATACTACTCCAAGTGAAAGGGTTTTGTTGAGAATGTGCTATTAGCATTAGGATTGGAGTAGAGGTGTAGGAAGGAAGGAAGGAAAGGTGGGAGGATAAGGAGGAAGATCAATTTTCTTGACCGTGTTGAATGATAGCAAAGTGTAGAAATGTGTGTTTGTAGGGGAGGGAGATGTTCCTTCTAAGCCCAAGAAATATAATCCTAGAAATTAGGAGAATCAAAGGGTAAAATGTTGTTAATTAAATAGCAAGAAGGCAAGGTTAAGGGTATATATGAAACCTGGATTGTGATATTCTTGAAGTGATTTTACTTTTTATGTACACTTATTACAACTTTTGTGGTCAGAAATTATGATTTTGCAACTCTTAATTTAACACCCCAGGAATCAGAAAACCTAGTTTCTAGTTTAAGTTTAATAATTTCCACGTTGTATAGAGTTGTGGTTTAATACATGAAAATACGTTTCAGTCAGATATAATATTCGTTTCAAGCAAGCCATGACCAATTTTGTAGAGCAGATCTTCCTTGAAATGCTACACTACTGTTCTAAGATTAAATTAAAATTCGCACACTTGGAACACAGGAAAACAACTCTTTTTATATTAGAAGATTAATAAAGTTTTGAAATAGTTCAATGTAGGATGATTGTTGTCTAAAGTGTATCTAGACGATGCTGCAAATTTCCTAAAACTCAGCACTATATGACATGATAGTTTTATATGGTAGCTTTACAGAAAACTCATATCATCCTATTTGTTATAGTGATTGGAACTGCATTTCAATTAAAACACTTAGCAGTTTCTTTGTTCTTTTTGAAACCCATTAGTGTGTCAGCGACTTGGCATTGCTCTCTAATTGCAATAGATTTCAAGTGATAAAAATTGATTTTTTGTAGCGTACTTTGTGGAGTCAGCATTGGCTACCTGAATACATTACAGTTCTCTTAAAACATTATTCTACATGGTTAGAAGGGTTCATTGTCTAAACTTGAGATTATATGTGCACAGAGTGATTTGCATTTTGAGGAAATGTAGTGAAATCTGAAGTTCTAAGAAATTTTAGCATGTTGAAAATATATTTTAAAAGCCTTCTTTTAATACATAAAGCTAAATTGTACCAACGTAGTTCAATGTATCCATCTCTTACCATCTTTGGAATCGTATATGTAGTTTTTTATCATAAATATATTACAAAGCAGTGACAGAAAAGATCAGAATTTGTGTTTCCAAGAGACAATGAAACCCTGTGGCTTTACCTATTATTACAATCAACCACCTCCACGCTATACAGTTTTTAAAATAAAAAAAACATTTTTTACCTCTAAAACATTAAAGTGCACAAATTATTTGTGTATATCTCAATGCATTTTTATAAAGTGAACCACCATGTAACCATTATCAAGATGAAGAAATAGAACGTTACAAGCACCCCCAACCCTTCCCCTCACTCTCTCCTGGTCACTACTGCCATCCCAAAGGAACCACTATTCTGGCTTCTGTCACCATTAGTTTGCTTTTGCTGATTTTTTCAACTTATATATAAATTGAGTAATATGGTGTGTAGTGTTTTGTGTCTGCCTTCTTTACTCAGCCTTGTAATTCGTGGGCGGTCATCCATGTTGTTGCCAGTAGCAATAATTAGTTCATTCTCAATGTAAGAATGCATTACAATTTCTTTATCCATTTTACTGCTGATGGAAATTTGGATTGTTTTCAGTTTAGTGCTATTATGAATACTGTTACAGTGAACATTCTTGTAGATGTTTCTTGGTGCACATAAATGTACTTTTCTCTTGATTATGTACTTAGGGGTAGAATTCCTGGGTCATAGGGTCTGTGTATGTTCGGTTTTATCAGATCTTGCCAACAATTTTTCCAAGTGGAGATAGTGATTTATATTTGCACCAGTAATGTGTGAGAGTTGCTGTTGCTCCACAGTCTCATCAACACATGATATTGTCAGTCTCTGACTTCAGCCGCTCTGGTTTAGGAATGTTTCACTGGGGCTTTGCCTTGCATTTTACTGATGACTAATAAAGTGCAATAATTTTTCATATTTTTTTGCCATTTGAATATCCTCTTATAATGTGCCTTTTCAAGTCTCTCACTTATTTATCTGTTAGATTATTTTTATTGTTGATTTGTAGTAGTTCTTAATATTTTATGGCTATATTGGATAGTACACATATTGTAAATATTGTCTCCTCTGTGATTTGTCTTTCAATTTCTTAATGATTTCTATTAATGAACATAACTTCTTAATTTTAATATCAGATTTATTTGTCTTTTCCTAACAGTTCTTGCTTTTAGCATCTTGTTTAAGAATTCTTTCCCTATCAAAGTTCTTAAATAATTTTTTTAATAGAAACTTTATTGCTTTGCTTTTCACAGTTAGATCTACAATATCATCTCAAGGAATGTTGCACATATATTTATGAATGAAGTTAGGCTGTAATATTTCTTTCTTGGATTTTCTTTGTCAGTCTTTGTTATCAGACTTTGTTTGTTCCTTTCTGGCTTCAAGATAAAAGATTGGGGAAGTTTTTAATTGGCTGTTGCTCTATTTATAAACAAACAATTTAAGAATCATAGTGTCATAAAGCAACATTTATTTATTTGTTCATTTTTGCTACTTCTCTTTGTTTACATTGTTTTCAATATCATTTAGTTCTGAATATATTTTAATTTACATTATCATATCTCCTTTGACCTCTAAGTTATTTGACATTGTGTTTAAATTTTCCAACTGTTTTCAACCTTATTAAAAAGTAGATAGTTTCTTGGTAATTGATTATTAAGTAAATCATACATTTTGTAGTCAAGAAATGTGATCTACTTACTGCCTGTTTTATGAAATCTCTTAAGACTTGATTTATAGCAGAATACTTAGTATTTTTGTAAATGTTCTATTTACATTTGAAAATAACGTGTCTTTGCCAGTAGTTGGATATAATGCTCTGTAGATGTATGCTAAATCAAGCTTATTAACTGAATTTTTTGTATCTTCTGTATTTTGCTTACTGTATTAATTACTTTAAGTGGTGTGTCAAAAATTCCCACTGTAATGATGTATTTTACAGTTACTTGTCATGGTCTGTTTAATTTTTACCTAATAATTTTTGAATTAATACATTTAGGTGACTACAAATTATAGCCTTCTGTTGAACTGAGCCTTTTATCATGTTATAATGACCCTGTTTATCTTTACTCATGCTTTTTAGCTATATCAGCCTGTTTTTGTTTGCTTTTGCTTAGAATTTGGTATATCATTCTTCATCCTTTTACTTTCAACTATTCTCTGACCATCTGTTTTTAGTGAATCCTTTTGTTTTTAACATATTCAGGAAATAGATGGATTTTGTTTTGATAATTGGGTTATAAAATTTCTATTTTCTGTTGTTTTCCACTTTTTATATTTCTTTGTTTTCTTTCTTTCTTGCCTTTTCTTGAAACAAGTCAAGGCCTTTTCATCATCATCCACTCCCACCTCTGTTTCGTCTTTACTGGTTTGGAAGCTATATGCTTGGTTTTTGCTCTTTTGGTAAATGCCCTTGGTGTTGCTACATGAACACTTACTTAATAAGGTTTAGTTTTCATGAAGATCTTTGCTATCCTGAACAATGCTTTAGTTTTGTTTACTTGTCTTTTACCTTACAAATTGTCTTATGCAATAAATTACTGTTTAGATTCATCCATATTTATTATTTTCTTTATTTCCTTTTTACATATCCGACTTTCCTTCTGGGGTCATTTTCCTTCTTCTTGAAGTATATCTTTTAGAAATCCCTTTAGTGACAGACTTTTAGTGATAAATGCTCTCATTTACTCATTCATTCATTCTGATCAGTACATATTGTGTGTTGGGTGTGAAGTAATACATACAAAATTCTCTGGTCTCATGGGGCTAAAATTCTAGGAAAGGGAACAGGCAATCAGTAAGATAAAACATAAAATATATAGTATGTAGTATGTTACATTATGTAGCAGAAAAAAGAAGGCTGAAAAAGTGATATGAATTTTAGATAGGGTAGTCAAGGAAAGCCTTACTGGGAAGGTGAATTTTGAATCAAGACCAGAAGGAACTGGGGGAATATGAAGGTATCTACAAAAAAGCATTGCAGACAGAGGGAACAGATTCTACAAGAGGGCCTGGCAAGTTCAAGATACAGCAAGGAAGCCATTAAGCTTATGCAGAAAGAATTATTTGGAGATTAGCAGATGTGCCCAGAGATGTAGTGTATATCCACATGATATGTGGCTTGGTGTGTCCTGCTTCACAGTGAGAGGGGAGGCTAGTAGAGGGTTTTGAATAGACAGTTGATATGACCTGACCTATTTTAGCCCACTCTCTCTGGTTGCTGTACATGAGAGACAGGAGAAGAGCAAGAGTAGAAGCAATTAATAAGCTATTGGCTTATCAGTGAGAGATGATGGTGGCTTGGATCAGAGTGTTGGCGGTGAGGGTGTGAGAAGTGTCACAGTCTAGGTATTTTTTTAAGGCAAAGCTGATAGGATATGCCAGTGGTGCGGATGTAGGCTGTGAGAAAGCCAATGGTGACTTAGAGGTTTTAGGCTCAAACAACTAGCAGAGGAGATTTGCCGTTAACTGAGATGAAAACAAATGTAAGAGGTGATGATTCTGGAGAGATTATCAGGAGTTTAATTTTGAACAAATTTACCTTTTAATAAAATATAAAAATATCTTAATTCTATCCTTATTCGTGCAATATAGTTTTACTAGCTGTATCATTCTATTTGATATTTAATTTCTCTTAGCACTTTAGAGAGTCATTGCACTGACTTCAAGCTTCCATTGTCACAGCTGACAATGCAGCGCTCAAATTAATTGTCATCTCTTTTTAGGTAATCTGTCTTTCCTCTACCTCTTTTTGAGATCTCTTTGTTCTTCACATTACTTGGTGGTCTTCTTGCATCTCATGCTGATATTGAGCATTCTTCTGTCAATGTAACTTTTTTCCTTTTGTTGTAATCATTTATGAATTTTTCTTTGTCTTTAATTTTCATTAACTTGAATAAATATGAGACTTTTTCTTTTTGCTTGTTTGTTTTATTTGTTCTTCTTGGATCTAGCTTGGTCCTCTCAGTCTGGGTTCATATGCCTTTCTCTCATTCTCAGAAATTCCAAGCAATTATTTCTTCCCATATTGCCTCCCCAGCCTTCTGTATATATTTTGTTGTTGTTGTTGTTTCTTTCTTTGCTAGCTAATATTGAAAATTCTAGCCTCCAGATCACTTTTTCTTTCACTGTCTTCTATCTCTTTATGCCTTTGTTGTAAGTTCTTAAGAGAATAATTTGGCCCATTTTCTGGCTCACTCAAATGCAAAATCTATTCATTCTCCTGTTCAAGCCAGGCATTTATGTTTTTGTTCTACAATCCTAGAAGTTATTTCTATCTCTATTTGTAGTTTTCATAAATGTCTGTTTTTATTTGATCCCACATTTTCTAGTATTTTACATTTTTTGGCTTATCTCTCTTAAGACATTAATATTCTGATTTTAGACTATGATTCTGAATGCTCTTTTCACTTTGTTTCTTTGATATGATTTGAGGTTTTTTTAAATGTCCCTTTAAATGTTTGTCAGTATTTAATTCTGTGCTCAACTTTGTAACTGAGATTTCTTGCTAGATAGAGCATTTGTATGATGTGTCACTCAAACTTGTCCACTATTTTCAAAATAAATGCTAAATTGAATGGGACACCAGAAGTACAGGCATAGAGCAAACTCCTGGGAAAACGAGGACACGTGGTCACACAATTGTTAGACTCTAGAGTGTGTATGCGCCAGTATGGCTCTGCTGTTAGGGCTTGCTTTCTGAACTGTTTCCAGTAAGAAGGAAAGATAGCTAATATATGCCAATAAATGGAGTACTTTGATATTTGGCCTTCACATACTTTGTATCACTTGCCATCTGAGAACACTCTCCTGTGTCTCTGTCCAAGGTTTCTACTTCTTCTCTGTTCTCACCTCCCCATCCGCATGCCCCAGCAGAGGACAGATACTTATGTGGCTCCTTGGGAGAGGGAAGTGGTTGTGTCTAATTGTTCTTGCTCAGGTACCTCACATAGCCCTGTCAGTTCTCCCTGAGTTCTGTCCTGTATGCTTGTTGCTCCTTCAGTGCATGCTGTGGACTGAGATTTTCTTCAATCTTATCTACTTTCAGTCTCTCAAGAATTTTTCATGCCTCTAGTCTACTGTGTATTCTGTTTTATTTTTTGAATGGCTATACAATAATTTAAAAATTATATATATATATTTCATTTCTAGAGTTTGCATCTTAAACCTAAATTCACTAAATTCCTTTTTGCTATTGTTTGGGAGATATTTTCAGCTGTTTAGTAACTCTATCAGTTTTAGAGTTGTTATCCTATCCCTACTCACTATGATAGTACTGTAAGCTATTCATTGTTGCTATGATGTCTCTGGACTAGGTGAATTTTATGACATATACATTTCACACAACTAGCAAACTAATTCTCTTTCTCGAAATGCAATGTGAAATATGAATTTAGTTTTATTTTTAAAGATTAGTATTGGTAAGTAAAGTTGTAGATTTTGTATAAATATCTATTTTCAAAATTGGAGTTCACACAATTATTTATGAAATGCATCATAATACGTATATTTGCAAAATAAACTGGGCTGCTGATTATTGAGGTCATCTTGCAAAAATAGGTTTTTATATGATTACTATCTCAATAACTTCACAAAAATTCTGTTTATGTGATTCATAATCCTGATAATAATAGAGGTATTGAGGTTTGCGTAATCTTTGTTAATTAGATCTGATAAAAAACAAGATTACTATATTTGTAAAAAATTTGCAAGGAAACTATCAACTTGAGACTTCAATGTGATAAACTATATTTTATAGAAATTGTTTGTATTCTAAAGTATTTTTGACTTTGACAACTTTAAAATTGCTTTCAGTGCTAGGCAGAAAAATGGCATTACGTAAAATCATGCCATCGGTACAGTGTATGAAGTAGAGATAATAGTTGTACTCTTAGCCATTTTATTTCTCTATAAATGAAATTCATTGTTCAGCATGGCCTCCTGAACTGTGTTTTCCAGTCAAGTTATTTTGTGAAGATTAAATTAAATTCATTGCAGAGTACATGGTTTCAGACACTGTAACAATTCCTATCTGTTTGAACTATATCGTGAATTTTTGTTTTAGTGTAGGAAAAAGTTCAGAAAGACAGTTTTCCATCTCACTGCACCTGTTCAGAACAGTTCTTATATCTCAGCCACAAGGTTTTATTAAATACAAATTGGGGTGAACTTATGTCAGTAAAAAATAATGAAAACACACCTTCAAAGGTCTGCTTTGCTTTTTCAGAGTAGGAGCATAAACTGTACTTATGGATTACTTCGAGAGTATGCAAAAGTTTGGCAGAATTTGAGTAACTGCTATATTTAGAATATTATGAAGCCTGAATAATTAATTGTCATTAATCATAAATTTTGTAGACAGGATAATGCCTCCTCATCCCCCACCCCCACCGCTTCAAGATACTTCTGTCTTAACCTCCAGAGCCTGTGAATATATGTTAATGTGACATGGCAAAGGGATTTTACAGATAGAATTAAAAGTTGCTAATCAACTGACCTTAAAATAGGGAGATTCTCTTGGATTCTACAGGTGGGCCCTTAAAATCAGAAGAGGAAGGCAGAAGAGTCAGTGAGAGTGAGATGCAGCAGAAGAGACAGGAAGAGGAGAGAGTTCAAATGTGACGATGCTACTTTGCCTTTGCTAGACTTGAAGATAGAGGAGGGGTCCTTGAGCGAAGCAATGTGGGCAGCCTCTAGAAGATGAGGATGACTCCTAGTCACCAGCCAGCAAGGAAACAGGGGCTGAATTCTGTATGGAACTGAATTCTGGCAAAAACCTGAATGTTTCTTGAAACAGATTCTCTTCTGTAGCCTCCAGAAGGGAATGCAGTCCTGCAGACACTTTCTTTTTTGGCTTTGTAAGACAGAGGCAGAGAAACAAGCCCAGCCCAGATTCTGATCTAGAGAACTGTAAGATAGTTAATTTGTATCGTTCTAAGCTACCAAATTTGTGGTAAATTCTTACAGCAGCAATAGAAAACTAATACAATTGGCAATATTTTTGTTCTAAAATAGGAGACCTCTGAAAAGGATAGAAATCTCTTCATACAAAATGAATTGAATGATAGAGGAAACTCTCACTTGTTCTTGCTGAATTTTATCTCTGCATCCCTTTCTATCTGTTTACGTTAGTTATGTTTTTAACTCTCTTTTTCTTTCTTAAGACAATGACTATGGTGGAAGAAGCTGCACATTCTAGGATATGTAGTTGACTTGCAAACACTGAAAAACTTTATTTAAAAAATTAAACTGGGGGCCAGCCTGGTGGCGCAGCGGTTAAGTTCGCACGTTCTGCTTCTCGGCGGCCCGGTGTTCGCCGGTTCGGATCCCGGGTGTGGACATGGCATTGCTTGGCACGCCATGCTGTGGTAGGCGTCCCACATATAAAGTAGAGGAAGATGGGCACGATGTTAGCTCAGGGCCAGGCTTCCTCAGCAAAAAGAGGAGGACTGGCAGTAGTTAGCTCAGGGCTAATCTTCCTCAAAAAAAAAAAAAAAAATTAAACTGAATTATCTGAAAAAGAAATTAAGAAAAAATTTCATTTACAATAGCATCAAAAACAGTAAAATAGTTAGGAATTAATTTAACCAAGATCTTTACACTGAAAACTTTAAGATATTGATGAAAGTAATTGAAGAAGACACAAATGATGGAAAGATACCATGTGTTCTTGGATTGGAAGCATTAATATTGTGAAAATGTCCATACTACTCAAAGTGATCTACAGTTCAGTGCAATCCCTATCAAAATTTCGATGGCATGTTCACAGACAGAGAAAACAATTCTAAAATTTGTTTGGAACCCTGAAAGACCCTGAATAGTCAAAGCAATCTTGAGAAAGAAGAACAAAGCTGGAGGCATCACACAGTTTGCTCAGAGAGTACATGTTAAATGTTTTCACCAAACCAAAAAAAAAAAGGTAACTATGTGAGGCAATGCATGTGTTAATTAGCTTGGTTGTGGTAATTATTTCACAATGCATACATCAATCAAACCATCATGTTGTACACCTTAAATATATATAAGTTTTATTTGTTAATTATACGTCATAAAGCAAAAAAATTGGGAGATGATACAATTTCTGCAGCAGCGGGCCTGGGGAAATCTAGCTGCTTAGGAAATCTAGCACATTTGATTAAAATCTGTGTTAATGAGCCCAAATCACCAGCTAAATTCCTTTGAAGTTCAGTTCCTTTTACATAGATGAAAATTCCGTTCCTTGAACACGATAGATCCTCCCTTTGCTTCCACTAAACTTTCTCCAGGTAAAGACAACTGAGTCACACGGGGCTCTGGGCTGGAGTCTGGAGAAGGCAATATAAATCATCACTTTTTGAAATCCATCAGAAAACACACCCAGCTGTGTATGGGTTAGTGCTATTCTTACCTAAGTGAAAAGCAGCGGGCATAAGCAGTACGGAGCGTCACACAGCAGCAGAGAATGTATTTAGAAAGACGTGTAAAATAAAAGCAAACTCTGAACCTTTCGTTCATTAAGAACCTTAGTTCCCTAATGTCTTGGTTCCCTTTATCACTTTAATTTTGTATGCGTACAGATAAAAATTGCAGCCATGTTTCCAAAGTTGAGGTTGAAAACTTGCTCTGTAACCCCAGTTACTGTATTTCACACCATCCATCAGAGTGTCAGAGAGAGACATTTACTTAATCGAAGAGCTTCTATCTATCACCCTGCACCTTAAGTGAGACTTATGTCTCTGAGGATCTCCAGTAATCAATCTTCTTAGTGTTTTTCTTTATTTTTTTTGTCCCAAATCCTTTTCTGTGGAACATTTTACAAACTTAGTCAGAAAACTGTAGGAGTTAGAGATAAGAAGACAAAAATGGGATGTCTTTATTCCTTGTCGTGGGTCATAAGAATCTCTTATAGACTATAGACTTTTGTCAAAGTCTGCAGAATAGCTTAGTTAACCAAACTACCTGGATGATAGGTTTCTATGTTTTTGTTTTTATTTTTTTTGGAGCAAATTTTCAGTTGTGCTAGAAAAAGTGAGTTTAAAGGGAAATTTAATTTTTTTCTCCATAACTGATTATTTTGGAAAAGAGGGAGAGAGAGAGATACTCATTAATTTTAGTTAATTAGTTAATTCATTTATTTAGCCCAAAAATGCATTAAACACTGTGTTCCTGGGGTGCTCTCTTAGGTGCTAGAACATAATGATGAGCAAAAGTAGACAAGATCCCTGCCTCAGAGGAGCTTACACTCCAGTGGGAGTGACAGAAATTAAACGAACAGTCAGAGAAACAAATGTAAAGTCATACATTACTTTAAAGGCAGACTACTATTTTATTTTTCTTTTTAAACTTCTCAGGTAAGCCTGACTTTCATGGTTAGGGTTCTGCCCCTTAAGTGGGCAATCAATCATCTCGCTAGTGCCCTGAAATTTGCACATATTTAGAAGTAAGAGAAGATTAGCAAGAAGGGAAATTGGAAAGGAAAGAGAAAAAAATAAGCTTATGTCCTTGCAAAGTCCAGTTTCTTAGTATAATGAGTATAGGCCCAGCCTGTTTCATCCAGGTGTCGTAGATTGGCTAACATTTTACATATTAATCCTTAGAGCAGGGGTTTACAAGAGAAACACATTAGGAAATTCTGACAGTTAAAAATCCATTGAAAAATTCTGTAAAAATTTTCATCTGTTCACCAGAAGATTGTGAGGCTTAATTTTAATTTTATATAAATAGTTCTTAAATAATAATCCATATTTTGAGAATTTGAAAATTAATAAAATACTCACTATATGTGAGTATATAGTGCTTACATTTGATCACTGACAGACGTAGTGATAGTGCAGAATGTGGATTAAATAAGAGAATATAAGAATTGTAAAATGATTTTCCCTAGTTAATGGAAACCAAGTAACCTTAAAATAGGAGACTGAAATTATCCTTAATTTTTTAATGTTTGACTTTGGAATATTTTATGCTTTAGTCATGAAATACCTCTATATTGTGAATGCTGTATGAGTTATGATATCTTTTTCATCACATTTTAATTACTATAAGAATGAAGATAATTGATATATGAATATTGTGGTTTTACATGTGACACATTTTATTTGAATTCCATAATCAAAACAACCAAGGAGCTCGGCATACCTCTTACTTCTTTGAATTCTTTCAATAGTACTATGAGACAGGTATCATCTTCTCCATTTTATTAATAAAGTAACTAAGAAAATAGTAAAATAGTAACTAGCAGCATCAAGATTAGAACCCAGGTCTATCTTGACTCCAAAATCAGTGATTTTTCTCATATACCGTACTGCAATCAGCTGTTTTTAATGTTTATATTAGAAAATAAAAAAGGTTTGAAATTCAATGGAACATAAAAAAAGACAATGAATAATTAGACAAAAAATAGTTATTTTAAAAAATTAATGATTGATAGACCTTTAGGTAGGCTCATCAAGATAAAAAAAGACACATTAAGAAGATACAATGGATATACAACAAAAGCTAACCATATTTCTGTATACTAGCAATAAAATTTTTAAATTGAATTAAAAAAATACTATGTAACATCAGAAATTAAAAGGTGGACATCTTACATATTCTCCACACATTAACAGGATAATAATAAAATATTATGAAAAACTTTATGCCAAAAAATTTGACAACTTAGATGAAATGATAAATTTCTTTTTTTTTTTAAAGATTGGCACCTGGGCTAACAAGTGTTGCCAATCTTTTCTTTTTTTTTTCTGCTTTATCTCCCCAAACCCCGCATGTACACAGTTGTATATCTTAGTTGCAGGTCCTTTTAGTTGTGGGATGTGGGATGCCGCCTCAACGTGGGCTGACCAGCAGTGCCATGTCTGTGCCCAGGATCCGAACCCTGGGCCGCCGCAGCGGAGCGTGCGAACTTAACCACTCGGCCAGGGAGCCAGCCCCTGAAATGGATAAATTTCTTGAAAGACATAAATTACCAAAACTGTCTCAAGAAGAAATAGAAAATGTGAATAGTTCGGTTTTATATTTACTAGGGAAATCTAATTCTTAATTAAAAACTTTCTGACAAGAAAACAAACATTTAAGGAACAAAAAATAATGATCCTACAGAAAGTTTTCTAGAAAATGGAAGAGACGGGAATTATTATTAATTATCTTTTTTTATGAGCACAGCATATCCTGGATAATAAAGCCATACAGATACATTACATATAAAAAACTGCAAATCAGTGTCCCTCACCAACACAGACACAAAAATCCTTAACAAAACATTATCAAATTGAATTTTACTGTGTTTGTTTTACTGTCTCCATAAAGATTATGCCCACTGAATTCTCCCTTCCCACCACCAAGCAGCTAATCAAGGTACTTTTCTAATGTAAAGCAGTTTTCTTCCTAAGAGAAGCCTGGTGCCAGGTGAGGAAAAAGTTGTTGTTTTTGTTTTATTCTTGTGGGTTTTGTTTTTTTAACCCTGATACACATATTTTGTTTTTACCCTTTTCCCACTTTCTCCTTCACATTTATCTTTCTGTCATAAGCACCCTAACATTTGAACACAAACCTTTTTTTAAAGAGATCCATTCTCTTATTCCAGTCATCCACATCTTCATTTGTATGAACACAAACCTATAAAATTATATTTATTACAAATTATAGTATAACTTGAAAAATACTTGGGAAAACTTGTACAATGACTTAAAATCATTGTTTTCATGGTGATAAGAGTATCTGTGGTAGTACACTTTAAGGAGATATCCTCTCATAGAAACAGGCTGTTTATTACACGATGCTCTGATGTATTAAATTTTTATATTATAACAGACAACTGGCCTGAAATTGCCTTCTGTTTAGGGTTATATGTACTTCTAGAAGAACAATTTTTAAATATATACCAAACTTTATTTTCATCTAATTTCTTTAATTAAAGAAACTCTTACTGGAAAATATTACATGATTTAGTACAACAATTATTGCCGACTTTCAAGACTAGTAAAATTATGCTGCTTGTATTTTAAAAGATACATATTTTTGTTATCTAGGCAAGTTACAGCAAATTATAAGAACTTTGTAGTGCCTCTATCTTTTCACATGCAAAATATTGTCTTTTATCTTTGATCAGAAATTTCAAAAGCATCTCAGGCAGAGTTCATTAAAAAACATTTTTAAAGATGATTGTCTTTTCAAAGCAATACAGAAAGATTAAATTAGAATAATTTTGTCAGAATTTATAGATATAATTCACATAAGACTTCTCATCCATTTCCCCTTTGTTGTTTAGCAATGATATTTATGGTTTTGAAAAATAAAATATTATTCTCTATTGTAATGTTATCTTATGTTTTAGTAGTTCTTGTAACTGATTGCATGAAATGACATAATAAGGAGCACAATTTCCCCATCTTGTGTATCTCTCTCTGCTATTTATTGAGAGTAATATTATAAATATCATCACTGAGCTATCTCAATTGCTTTCTGTGGTACAAAGTTCAACTATAAGCATTTGGGGAAGAAAGTTAATCACTCATATTTAAAAACTAATCTTTTAATGACCTACTGTTAGAAAAGTTGGCTGTACACATTCCTTCAAATGTGTTATTTGAAATATTTATAAAATTAGTTCACATTTTATAGGACAGTCTTGCTAAGGCCCATATGTATTATTGGGGCTAAAGTTATAAACAGGGATGGGATGGAAGGAACTGTAATAAATTTTCATTGATAAGCACTTTATGGTAGTTATGAGTGTAACTGATGATCTATTAAGTCAGAAGTTGCATTTGATAGGCATGTAGATCACAGCCGATGAAATGTCTTGTCATGATGAAAAATTGAACAAATTGCTTTTATCAGTTTTAAGTCATCTTTGATCAAAGTGTAAGAAAAATAGAGATGACTCTTATGAATTTCATCTATGCAGGATAAAGGCTTCGGGCACATCTTTATATTTCAGGGAATTGTAGAATCCTTAAGTTAGACAGGACTGTATGTATCATCTGATCTAATCTCTGATGACAGATCAGAACTGTGAGAGCCCACGGGTTAAGGGATGTTCAGACCATTACCTGGCTTGTGAAAGAAAGAGCTGAGACTAAAATCTAGTTTTCCAAATATTTAATCCAATGGCCTTTCGCCCCCACTATAGACTTTCTTGGAAAAAATTATATATATATATATACTCATATTTCCTTCTCTTTCTCAGTAGATCTATTATAGATATGGATATAGATATAAACAATATAACAGGATATATAATCATTCATTTTTTTTCTCTAAGGAAATATATAGTTCAATAAGTACATCCATAATGCAATTAAACAAGGATTCATTCCTAGATTATTTGTTAACTAACTGTATAGTTCTCTTTAATCATTGCCAATTGAATATATGAGTCAAATCATTTGAACTAGAAAGAATATTTCATGTTGTTTTTTCTTTATAATATCATCATAATATTAAACAACATGAATCATTGGTTAATAAAGAAGAGATTCCAGAGTCAAGATTCTCTTAGGTTTTCAGTTATGTTCACCCGAATTTTATCCTAACTGTTAGAGTGAGCAAAGTAACTCCAAGAGAGAGTTGAGGGAACCAGTAAGATGACAGACAACAGCAGACACCCTGATTTGGATCCTGTTCTTCACTGTGAACTTAATCATTTTCAGCAAAAATATAACCATGCTGTGCTTTGTGTAAAGGAATTTCTTATGGAATGACGTGTATGCCAGTTATCGATTTATTGCCTCTCAGCTTCAAACTCACCCTGTAATACATGCTGTGCAAATGGATGGAATGGAATCCCTTTAAGCATTTCCCCTTTACGATGAGTATGATGTTGAGCTTTCTCAGTAGAGGGTGCTGAAGGAATGTTGCAGGAGGAAGGGGCTCTCCTGCTGTTTCTGGTTGCTGTGTGGTGGGTCAGCAGTATGGGTGGGAAGACATCTGGTGGTGTCGGCTGCAGCATCCTCCCAGAATGCAGAGGCCCTCATTAACCTCGAAGCCCATGTCAGTCCTGGTGCTCACTTTCCTGTAATCCTCTAAACATGGATACCACCCTCTCCAGCCCTCCTGCCCACACTGGCATCCCTTTCCTCCTTGCTTATAACCCACCCCAGGTTTGTTTCCTATGGTCTTTGTGCTACGGCCCTCCTGACATGGACACTCTGTGCTCCAGGCTTCCTGCAACACCAGGGCTCCTATTCCCTGGGCACATCCATGCGCCCAGTCCTGCTGTTGAGATTAGTCTGCGCCCTATCCTCTATTTGTTCTGCAGATCTGTGTGCTGGCTATTGGCAGTGACTCATCACAGACACCATGCACTCCAAGCCATCTGCTGCATCGGAACCCCCATTCCCTTTACACGTTCACGTGCCTGGCTATACTCACCTATCTCCCACCTGTTCCCCACTCCTGACCCTTCCTGCATCCCAGAGAGATGCTTCCTGCTTACCCACTAATTACAGACCAGCTCTGGACTGGGAAAACCAGCAGACTTACTTATTTATCATCCAGTAGGCTGAATCATACCTTCTCTAAATAGGTTTGAACTCCAACCTTAGGACAGAGGGCCCCCTACGCATGTTTGTCCTTCCTGGAGTACTCTCCGTTAGTCCTAGGGCACAGTATAGAGTTTTCTTATGTCTTAGAATTACTCTTTTTATCATAGTTAGAAATTCTTTATAGTCAGCTTTCCTTGTTTAAACCACCGTGTGCTTTAAATACTCCTGATTGGCCTGACGTTGATACTGCATGCTTTGTTTTTATTATAGTTGTGATGCTGACAGGATCTGATGGTAACGTCCATGATCTCAAGTACCAGCAATAATGCCAACATTCAGTATTCTACTTTTCCAAAGTGGAATAACAGAATTTACCTCAAAACCAAAGCTGAAGCTGAACTTTAGGGCACTTCTACTCTTATTGTTCCGCTTCCAAATTTGTGTATCCAGCCTACATTTCTCTCCTGAACTCCAGGCTTGTATATCCAAGTGCCTGTTCAGCGTTTCTTCTTGGGTGCTTAGTAGTCCTCTTAAAAACAAATCTGAATACAAACGAAAAGGAAAAAGCATACCCCAAACCAAATGCCTGATCCATCCTTCTCCTCCTTCTGCATTCTGATCTTTGTCTTCCTCATCTCAAGAATGGCACTTCCATTCTCCATGGTTCTGAGACTAGAAGCTTCATCCTTAACTTTTCAGGTACTCTCAATCCAAAATCCAATCCATCAGCAAGTCCTGTGGACTCCAGCTTTGAAATATATCCAGACGCCAACAACTTTTCTTCTCCTCTAATGCTAATGCTACCTCTCTAAACTCCTCCTTGTTCCCTCTCCTTTGCTCACTATGCTCTGGACACATGGCAGTTCCTTGAACTTGCCAAGTGAGCTCTATCTTGTAACATTCTTCCTCCAAACACCCACATGGCTCACTTCTTCCTCTTCAGGCCTCTGCTCAGATCTGAACTTGCAATGAAGTGTTTCCTTACGACCCCCTACTCAGTTCACAGTCCCCTTCACCCCATTTTGTTTTATCTGTGGTACTTTATGTCACTTATTTAATATTTACATGTTGATTTGTCTATTATCAGCCTGCTGCCTCTAGAATGTCAACTCCATATGGGCGACACTTTATGTAGTTAGTTCACAGCCATATCCTCAGCACTTAAAACGGTGCCTGGCATGTGGTAGATGCTCAATAAATAGTTGTTGAATGAATTAATTAATGACGGAATTAGTGAATAAATTGGTTGCCTGTAATATTTCATTCAAGCCTCAGTATTAATCTTATAGAGTAATATCAAATCCCAATTTGCAGACAGAAGACTGGAGCACAGAAAGTTTAGATAATTTCCCCATGGCAACAATAAATAAACAGCTAATAATAATAAACACATAGTAATAAATGGCAGAGATAGGATTTGAATTCAAGCCTGTCTGTAACCAAAGCCCATACATGATTTTTAACTAAAACATATTGTCTCTCAGAATTTCTAATACACATGTGAATAAATATGATCAAATTTATGACAGTATAAGAATACATATTTTTAAAAAGCATATTTCAAAATAAGATTATTTTCTTTGCCTCTCATTTTGTGAGGGTAGGATTCTTTAGTGTTTAAGTGTAATATTAGGTCCATTTTATTCTAGTTAGAGTACCAGTGGTACTTTAGAATATACATAATTTGCACCTAATAATCACAAGTCATCTGGCATTTTTCTTTTACTTTTGCTGTGTTACAAGCTCCTCTAAAACTGGGTGCTGATTGTTTATTGCTCCGGGGACAGCTAGCAGTTGACATGGAGGCTCAGCTGATCTTGGCTGGGCTCTCGCACCTCTGGGAGTCAGCTGGCTATTGGCTGATCTAGACTGCCATTCTCGGGGCACCTGGGGCAATTCAGGTTTGCTCCAGGTGGCTCTCATTCTCCAGCAGGTTAGCTCAGGCATGTTCTATTATTGGCAAAGGTGGAAGAGACCAAGCCTCATTGTGTGCGCCCACCCACTTCAAGCCTCTGTTTGCGTTGTGTGTTTAAAATTTTCATTAGCCTGGCAAGTCATTTGTATAAGCCTGGAATCCAGGGATTGCCTCTATGTTTTATCTTCATTATTTCTCATTTACTCTTCTCATTACTTGCCTCTCTTTTAACCTCCTTTGAGCTTTTCTCAAAAATGCCAGTTTTCTAGGAAAAGGCCTAATAAAACTAACTCGTTTGTGGACTTATTATAAGTATAATATGGAGGAACTGATTAACATATTATTCAAATGCTCATTATATAAAGCTATCTCCTAATTTTGGAGACAAGGCAAATAATTAATTTTAGGGAAAATTGCTCCCCAAATTGCAATCTTATAAATGCTAAATATTAGTAACAAACTGCACAGAAACATAAATTATGTAAGATTTATTTCCTTACTTCCATTTGTAGTTAAGTGTAGCAAATACTGTAAAATTCTAACTCTAATAGAAGCTCCAGTTTCTCATTAAAACATGCTGTCTTGTTTAATTGTCACAGACACTCAGGCTCTTCCAAAATAATTGTTTCCTACCAAATGAAATGAAAATCATTGAGGATAAATGATAAAACCTTCCACAAAATTTAGCTAGGAGAAGGGAAAATAAAGCGAAACTTTCCCTGGTTCAGCTCCTGCACCTCTTTATGAGTGTGTTATAGGTATGAAATGGAAAAACTGATTAAAAGAATTCATTGTACTTGGTTGTCAACATTTTAATAGAAAAAAAAGACAAACATAGTTAGTAATGGAGAAACACCATAAAGCCTCTTTCTCAAATTATCAACAGCTGCTTTTCATTTCCCCTTAGGTCATAAAATCACTGAACTCCTAAATTTGAGGCCGAAAGAAAGTTTTCTTATGAGTGTCCAAAAATGTATCATAGTTGCTCATGCTGAATATTTTGAGATCTCTGATGTGATAGTAAGATCTTTTTCACACTTTCAAAGTACTGTTTCTTATAGTTATTTTGAATCTATGATTGAAATTTAATGAACACATTAATTATGTACTGCCTACTGGAAAAAAATTACAGTATGTGATAAAATTGAACATTATATCTTATGATAACTAAAATTAAATATAAAAACTAACTAGAAAAGATAGAAGAAACAGATGTTGGCAGGCACAGTTTAACATTTTAATTATTTAAGATGGCTTTGAATTTATTTGTTTGACCAAAACAAGTACCAAAAGAAAACTTATTTGATAGTTATTTTTCTTATAAAAGCAAGCATAAACATTGTTCTGAAGATATAATTCTTTAACTTTTAATTCCAAAGTTGTTTCATTTTGATATTAAAATTCATTAATTTGTCAAATCTTATATTGTATGGAAAAATTAAAATCATCATATGTCCTGTTGTCATGCTAATGCCTACAAATGTACCATAGACTCATAAGTGAAGTAGAAACCATATTCCGCATACAGAAAATGGAAGATCATTTCGTAAATCTCTGTGTACTCATTAGTAAGACTTTTATTTTGGAATAATATTTAGGATCAAAAGCAATTTTGTATTTGTGATTCCCTATTTTAATTAAAAATTCAATTACGTTATATTAAATATTTAATCTAAATCTTTGTGAAAGATATTAGTTTCTCATATTTGACTGCTACCCCCAGTCTTTCTCTATTAATTTTGGAAGCATATGACTTATTTGAAAGAAATATTTCCTCTCTTTAACAATTACTGCTCATAGTGATTGAACAAGAACAGAATGAAGGGAAAAAACCCAACACATAATGGAAAATGTCTTTGGAGAAAGGTGGATTCGAGTCTCATGTATTTTGTTATAAATTTTGTATTTTGTTTAAAAAGAGGCCGTATAGTCTATCAATCCAACTGATATTTAGAATCTTCCCAACTAAATGTAATGAGCTATTTGAACCTCCCAATGTGAGGAAACTTTCCAAGTGTCCTAAAAATGCCAATTTCATTTTTAACCACTTCTGCACATTAGAAAATTCTAATATTCAGCTGCAATGGGTTTCTCTAAAGTTTCCAGTTATTGGTCCTGTTGACCCTGTAAGAACACTTAAAACTGTTCTACTACTCTTATATTTGACCACTCATTAAAAATTTAGAGTGCTACAATGTCTCTCTACATTTTTTCTTCAGTGGATGGAACATCCAAGTTTCAACTATTTCTAATATCAAATGGTTTCAAAGTTTTAAATTATTCAGGTTTTCTGACACTATTAGTCAACTTTCTCTAGGCTTTGCTGTGTTAACAAACAATCTTATAATCTTAGTGGTTACAACAATGAAGGTTTATTTCTCACCCACATAGTAGGTCAACTGTGTATTTGCTGAAGTTCTTCTCCATATATCTTCATTTTAGGACTCAAGCTGAAGGAGCAGCCCTAAAATATGAGAATCTTTTAATAGAGGAAAAAGCATAAAATTTGCTCAGAATTGGCATTTATCTTTCACTCATATTCTGCTTTTACTCTTTTATTTTATTTTATTTTTTTTTAGCTAAAGCAAGTCACATACCCAAAACTAACATTGATAGAGCAGGAAAACATACATCTCCCACTGGGATGTACTCTAAGTCACATAGCAAAGGGCAGGGGTCTGTAAGCCTCTCACAGGAAGGACAGCAAACAGTTATGGATGACAATACAATCTCTAACAGCCTCAAAATATGTCGTTTCTCAGTATATCACTTAAAATGAAGTTCCTAAGATTAGACAATATACCAGGAGTGTTCTGAGCAGTTCTGAATAGAATCTGCTTATTATTTTTCTTGTTCTAGATTCTGCATTCTTTATTCAGTTCAAGATTCCAGTGTATCTTCAGCAATCATATTGAATAGATCTGTGTTATTGATCATGGCTGGTCATCATGACCATTCTAAAAAATTCCTGGGATATGTACCATGGTATATGTACTTGTTAGCTATATCCTCCATGCTTAGTCAATTGAGCACAAATATAGGACAGAAACTGAGAATTATAATAAAGTATCAGAACTTAAAATATTAAACTAAGTTGGAGACTATGACAGGGTCCCGCATAGTCTACGTGGAGGATGAATGATATGTTTAAATTTACCATTTTCCACTTATTGTCTGGCACCCTTTGGTCTGGATGCAGCTTGTCTAAGAAACAAAGAAAAAGAGAAAGTACGAGAGGTTCAAATGTTTTTCCAGTGCCGTGGCCTTGTTCCCTGGTTAATGAGACTCCAAGGAATTTAGGTTCTCTCCATCATGCCAATCAACACAACTTTTCTGTTGTGGAGAGGAGCAAGTGAGATGGTAGAAAGAAAAAAACAGACATGTTCCTGTACACTTGTTTCTTTGATCTTAACTACGGGACCTAAAATTTATTCCTGCTGTATTTCATTTGTGATGTAGCTTACCTTTCCAACCTACCAAGATGGTTTTGGGTACTAATTCTCTCATCCAATGTATTCTCTAACCTTCCAGCCTTTTGTCCTTTAACCTCCAAAAGAACAATTATTTATGGTGTATTTGCTTTGTACTAGGGCACTGTACCGAATATGGCAGATGCAACAGTTTGCAAAATTCATACAGTCTCTGACCCAATATGTCTTATACTCTAGAAGAGGAGATCATCAGCTATTATACAAATATTTTATAAGTGCAAAGTGAAGTAAAGGCTGTGAATAAAAGTAAAGGATAGTGTGAGAGAGTGTTAAGAGGGAGTCTGTCCTAGTCTTCAGGCTAGGGGCCGCCACCCCAGTTAAGTACCAACTGAGCTGAGGTCTATAAAATTCACTCTCTGTGTATGTGTGCAGTGTGTTGTAGAGATTGGGCTTGAAAAGTGATCCAGGCAAAGGCACCACCATGTTATATGCATAGCACATTCAAAGAACTTTAAAAAAGGAAGCGTGGCTAAAATGTAGATTAGGGAAGGGTGGTACAAAACAAGAGTGGAAAAATAGGCATGGGCCAAATCATATAGGCCTTGCAGACTATTAAAAATGTTTAATGTTAATCAGTATGCATTGAAAAATGTAACTTCAGTATCATCATCTAAGATAAAGATAAAAATGTTGAGCCCAAGATGTTAAGAAAGTCAACAGAAATATCCATTTTGGCTAATGCTGATAATTAATCAGCAACACTTGTATAATATCATACAGAGTGAATTCTCTTTCCTAGAAGGGCTGGTCATGGGTTCACTCTATGGGGCTGGAGGTACACGAGGAAGTGCCTCTCTAGAATGCCAGAGGTGACTGTGTTAGGGGAACAAGACCCTGAAATAGATTTTGAAGCTGAGTTCAATAAGACATAATTCCTATAGGTATTAAAAACAAGAACAACAACTGAGGTCAAAGAGGGAGGGCTGAAGGTGGAGTGTAACCTGGCTTTGTCTCAGTAATTGCCTGGAATAGGTGTGCTTTTGTCTGGGTTGATTCTTATGAGAGGCACGATATGGTATATGGAGTAGCTAAAGGTGAAGTCACTATATTCAGATAAAAAATTATCCACCTTTTATGCATTGATACAGTGAAAGACATTATTAAGTGCCTTGATAAAGTCTGGGTAGACCATATTTACGGCTCACTATTCTGCAGAATAGAAAACTGAGCAGCGCTGATCTCTTGTTTATAGAATCTACCCTGTTCCAATGAGGAAAAACAATTGGAACCACGTTAAACTATTTTCACCTCCTCACACCTCTTACATTCTTTGCGTTTCCTCCTAGATCATTGGAATGCTCCCATAATCTAAAGTTCAAGTTGCCTTGCATTCCTGGGCTATAATACATCCAAACCAGTAGACTTGAATTTCTTAAATTTGGATTTCTGAGCAGATAGGTGCATTGCCATTTGGATTTCTCTTCTCCTTATTATCAACCTTTTCCTGCATTTTTCAATTACTCAAAATATGCCGAGGTGAGATAAGAAAGCCAGCTTAGAGTTGAAGCCAACGTAGAGCTCTGCTATCAGTAAGTCGTGATATACTATCAGTAAATCACTAGATGCAAAGAATGTGTCTATCTTACTTATGTATTTTTTATTTTTTTAAGTATAAAGATAACTTAAAACATTTTTAGAACTTATTTGGGGCTTAGTTTTCCTGATTTAATTCCTTGGGATAGGGTGACCATATAATATTGCTCATCTAAGAGGTCTTTAAGAGTGAAGGGGACTCCATTAATAATATCTAGACAACAGACATAAAATGAGACTGGTCAAACTGAGATGTTTGGACACCCTACTTGTAGGTCTTTAATTACATGCCATCTCATAAAGCTTTGGCCTGACATCCAGTAAACCATACAATAGAAATATGTAGAATTGATTGATATTTAAATAAACTCGAAAGCTTTATTTTGAAATCCTTGTCATTGAATTTAAATCATGTCTCGTTTTACAGAATTTTAGCCTATCACTGTATGTAAAATGGTTAGTCTCTTGTTTTCTAAACTCTGAGATTCAGGAGTTAGGGCAGCAGGTTTAAACTTACCACTTATCACCATATGCTATACAAGTAGCTAACACTATGTAGAGAACTGTATACTGGTTTTCATTTCCTTCTTGGGGTAGGGAGCTTTTATTAGTTTCTAGTATTAAGATTTGTGTACATTTTTTCATTTTGAAAATATGACATAGATTATTTTATTTGTAATTAGGTCTTCTGAGAGTCAAGATTGAGAGAATGTTAACAAGATTTAATCAGGAAGCTTTGAATATGAGAGAAAGGAGACATTAACATTTATGCAAAAACTAGAATGCAGTGTTCTTTTTTAGCCATATGATTTTAGAAATAATATCTTTTCATAATCTGATAATGATAGCTAAGGAAATGAAAATATTTCACAAGAAATCGAAAAGTTCTTGAATGACTCGTTCTGTTTTTTTTGTCTTGAGGCATTTTTTTTGTTTTTAATTTGGAATACTTAAAGTATGTATTTAGTCTTGAATTTAATATAAAATATTTTTCAAATCGGAGAGAAGCAATAGCTTTGATTTTCTTTTCCATTGCTGTTGTAAAATAAGATTTTCTCTGTATACTTTTTTTCCTGAGGCATTTTAGCTATGATACTTGTAATTGAAGTAAGTGTTCATATTTGTTAATGTGTGCACATCTATAAGGCAAATGAGATCCTTTCCATAGGGAGAAAGCTTCCTATAAGGCCAAAAGCTGTCATATTTTTAGCTGTCTCCATTCACATTTTCCTGTCCCTTCTGTTATCAGTTACTAGTTGTATGGGCAGCCCAGGTCTGAACCTAATGTTCCTATAAAGATTGGTCACTAGGGAACAGCACAGAATGTGCCTTATCTCAAAAGACAAATGTGTTAATCCTACTCTATTAAGAAGGAGAAAGATAAATCTGACAGAATGAAAAAATACGAAATGAGTCATTCAGCTTCTGTGAGGTTAAAAGATCTTTGGAAATATATATTTCTTTCAAAATAAGAAAACGGAAAGAAATCCTGCCACCGCTAAAAGCGTTGTTAGACACTAACTGCACTGAATGAAGATTTAAATATGTCTTTAAAACCTCCCAAGCTTCTGCATAGCAAAGGAAACAGTGAAAAGGCAACCTATGGAATGGAAGAAAATATTTGAAAACCATATATCTGATAAGAGATTAATCTCCAAAATGTATAAGGAACTCCCGCAATCCAATAGCCAAAAAACAAATAACCTGATTAAAAGATGGACTAAGGACTTGAATAGACATTGCTTCAAAGAAGACATTCAAATGACATATGAAACATACACATACAACACATACAAAAGACATATAAAAAATGAAAAAGACACATGAAAAAGACAACATACAACAGACATATGAAAAAATGCTCTGTGTCACTAGTCATCAGGAAAATGCAATTCAAAACCGCAGTGAGTTATCACCTCACACCTGTCAGGATTATTGTTATCAAAAAGACAAGTGTTGATGAGGATGTGCAAAACTTGAAACTGTTGCACACTGTTGGTGGGAATGCAAAATGGTGCAGCCACGAGGGAAAACAATCTGGAGGTTCCTCAAAGAATTAAAAATAGAACTACCATAAGATCCAGCAATCCCACTTCTGGGTATTTGTAAAAAAAAAAGTTGAAATCAGAATCCCAAAGAAATTTTAGCATTCCCATTTTCATTGTAGAACTATTCACCATAACCAAGATGTGGAAACAACCCAAATGTACTTTGACAAATGAATGGATAAAGAAAATGTGGTGTATACATACAATAGAACACTATTCGGCCTTAAAAAAGAAGAAAATTCTGCATTATGGGACATCTGGATGGGGCTTGAGGACATTATGCTAAGTGAAATAAGCTAGTCATGGAAGGACAAATACAGTGTGTTCTCGCTTATGTGAGGTAGCTAAAATAGTCAAATTCATAGAATCAGAGTGGAATGATGGTTTCTAGGGACTGGGAGTTACTAACCAATGGCCTAAAGTTTCATTTAAGCACGATGAATAAGCTTTAGTGATGTGCTGTACGACATTGTACCTACAATCAACAAGAATGTATTATACACTTAAAAATTTGTTAAAAGAGTAAATCTCATGTTAAATGCTTTTATTTATTTATTTATTTATTTTTAAAGATTTTATTGTTTTTCTTTTTCTCCCCAAAGGCCCCCAGTACATAGTTGTATATTCTTCGTTGTGGGTCCTCCTAGTTGTGGCATGTGGGACGCTGCCTCAGCGTGGTCTGATGAGCAGTGCCATGTCTGTGCCCAGGATTCGAACCAGCGAAACACTGGGCCCCCTGCAGCGGAGCATGCGAACTTAACCACTCGGCCACGAGGCCAGCCCCATGTTAAATGCTTTTACCACAAAAGACCGCAGTATAAAAAATAACCTCCAAAAATTGAATGTCAAAACTGTTTTTTCCTTTTTTAAAATTCAAGGACACTGAGCTAGCACAGATTTTTTTCTCTCAATTTACTTAGGCTCTGTCAGACTAGTCTATACTTTGGCTATGCATTTTTTATTTACATTGTGTGTTTTCCTAAACGGAATTTAAAGTAGCCACATATATTAGGTAAGCATTAATTCACTTAATAGTAAAATCAGCAAAAAAGCAGTGGTTAAAAATTGTTGCTAAGTGATCCGGAATTCTTAATAGAGGTTCCAGGAAGATAAAAGCCTCAGGATACTATGTAAATTAGAAGGAAAAAAGAACATCATTTCCATTTTTTCAAAAAGCAACTTATCTTGTTCTTTCTTAATTAGAGGGCAAGTATATTCTATTTTTATCCTTTCCCCACTGATTGTGGTGGGCAGAATAATACCTCCCCCTAAGATGTCCATGTCCTAATTCTCAGAACCTGTGAACATCTTTTGTTACATGTTGTATTAGTTTGCTAGAGTGCCATAACAGAGGACTACAAACTAGATGCCTTCAAACAACAGAAGTTTATTGTCTCACAGCTCTGGAGGCAGGAAGTTTCCATAAAGCTGTCAGCAGGAGGCCATGTTCCTTTGGAACCTGTAGAGGAGAATCCTTCATTGCCTCTTCTGGCTTCTGGTGTTTGCTGGCAAGCTGGTGTTCCTTGTCTCGTAGATGCATCACTCCAGTCTGTGCCTACACAGTCACATGGCCATCTTATTCTGTATGTCTGCCCCCTTTTTAGAACACCAGTTGTATTGGATTAAAAGCCCACGCTACTCCGATGTGAGCTCGTTTTAACTAAGCTGCAACAATCCTATTTCCGGGTAAGGTCACATTCTGAGGTACTGGGAGTTGGAACTTCAACATCTCTTTTTGGGTGACACAATTCAACCTGTAACATGTGGCAGGGATAATTAAGGTTTCAGGTTACTAATTCGCTGATTTTGGGATGGGGAGATTATCCTGGAGTTTTTAAGGGGGTCCAATGTAATCACAAGCATCCTTATAAATGCAAGAAGGAAGCAGGAGAGTCAGAGTGATGACATTCTGAGAGACTCAACTGCCATTGCTGGCTTTGAAGATTGAAGGGGTCTTGAGCCAAGCAATGTGGGTAACCTCTGGAAGCTAGAGAAGGCAAGAAAATGGATTCTCCCCAGAGCTTCCAGAAAGGAATGCAGCCCTGGAGACCTCCTAATTTTAGTCCATTGAGATCCATTTTTGGATTTCTGACCTCCAGAAGCTGAAGAAATTCCCCACCCTTTTCTGTTCTGGTTAAAGGCTAAGGGTAAAGGACCACCCTGCCCTCACATCGTCCAGTATGAGACCAATCTCTATTCTCATGACTCCTATAAGACTCATGGATGACTCTTGTTTACCTGCCTCTATAAAACTTCAGGTCCCTTCCTTTTCTTTGAGACATTTCTCATTAATAACATTCTTTCTGCAATAGCTTGAATAAAATATCTACTTAATTGTCCAGTGTATTTTGTCTTTCTCATCAGCAAACAATTTAAATGTAAAATATTACATATCCATTTTTCCTGAGTCTTTTACAATGCCCTTCCCCAGCAGGTGTATCCTTCTCAGCTTTCTGCCATCTTGCTAAGTCCTTTTTATGTTTTCCACCCAAAATTTCCTTCTCTTTAATTTATTGGGTTCTTCATCCCTTTCTTGTCAAGAATGCCAGAGCAAAATAAAACCAAGTGTCTTTCATTTTCTAGTAGTCTTTTACTTCCTTTTTTACACTTTCCTTGCAGATCACCCTGTAGGATCTCTCTATTGTCACACGATGGCCTTCTTAGATGCTCTGATAAACTGAAATCCTTTTTTTCCTGAAATATCTGCCACTACCTCTTAATATATCATTTTAATTCTTATTAAAAAGACTGAAAGCCAGTAATTCAGAACTCCTAAAGCCCAGACTGACACCTTCAAATAATGTATGAAAATAAAAACTATGGAAATTTTAATTAAAATTATTTAGATTTTTACAATTTATCTCATTTAGCAACATTTACCAATAACTTTGTAATGTATATATATTTTTCTTCATTGAAGGTAATTGAGTGTCAGAGAAATTAAGTGTCTTACTCTTAATTTTACATGGTAAATTGGGGGTAGTATAAGACCAATGATATAACCACAGATGTTAACCTCACAACTTATTCAACCTATTGACTTCTGTCTACACCCCTATTAAATGAGTACAAGAAAATGACAAGGAAAACACACACTACAGAGAAACAGGGTGAACTCACTGACCACTAAGAATGCGTGAATACATTTGTTTAGAAACTTGATATTTTTGAGCTATTGGAGGTTTTAGTCTCAAGTGTTGTTAATATTAATCAGAAGAGCTTTTTTTGGTCTTAGGGATATATAAATTAAATTTAGGTGTAAAAATAGTAAACGTTAACTTGAATTCTAG
Organism: Equus caballus; assembly: GCF_041296265.1. Lineage (NCBI taxonomy): Eukaryota > Metazoa > Chordata > Mammalia > Perissodactyla > Equidae > Equus > Equus caballus. The sequence goes on from NC_091686.1 coordinate 47,206,251, forward strand.
AAGGTGTTGAGTGTCATAAAGAATATTTCAAGAAGGACTTACTTTGCAAAGTGTTTACTTTCTTGTAACCACAAACCTGAGTTAAGCTCATATTGTGCTTGAGACTCAATCTCACGGAGCATAGCATTCACCTGATTGCCAACCAGAGCGCCTTGTCCTAGTGTTGGTGATGATAAAATGAGGAAATGCATCTGTGCTCGGGTAAGCTTAATTAAGAGAAGAGCTGCTTGTGATACAATTAACTTCACTTGGGAGGAAGGTCAGGGAGGAGTTTTCAAAGGGTTTTTGTTATGAAGAAAAGATGAAAGGAGGAGATAATGAAGAGATGGACTTGAATTATAAATAAAAGGGCCTGTACCAAGTTTTCAACTTCATGGATATTATATGTGATATGGCTGTAGCCAGTGCAATTAGAGAAAATATCTGTGAATTCATGTTTTCTCACATCTTTTACCTGGTGTTTTCACTGCTTGGAGGAAAGTCCAAGGGCCTTGAAATGGTAGAGTGCATTCTTATAGTGGCTGTTACAAATGATTGGTTTGGGTTACAATCAATAATAGTAGCTTGCTGTCTGGATTATTTCCTAGCCCCTCGCTGTAGCAAAGAGGAGTGCAGCGGCCCAAAGAGAATAGGATAATAGAAAAGGAAGGCCATGTGATGAGCTCATAAAGATTTAACCAGATATATGTAGATTTTAACAAATATTTTAAACTTTTTTCTCAAAAGGAAGGCCATGTGATGAGCTCATAAAGATTTAACCAGATATATGTAGATTTTAACAAATATTTTAAACTTTTTTCTCATGATCTGCTATCACTTTTCTTCTACTGAAATTAAAAGGAAGAAAATAGAAATAGTGGAAATGCTCCTATGCTTCTTGGAATGCAAGGAGTGAACAAGGAATTCAGGGAATTCCTCCTAAGAGACACTAATTTCTCCTTGAAATAGGAGGAAAAATCATTTTTTGAAAGGTACAGTTAATTAGGACAATCTATAAAGAATGTAGGAGGGAATACTTCTTTTGCACTTTTAATAATTTTGTCTATGTAATGATTTCTCAATAATAAAGCATTACAACATGCCAAGGCAGAACATAATGAATGATTCATTATGTCCTTCAACAGGTGGGAAGATTTGAAATAACTCTTGTGGGGAGAGAGGAAAGAGAGAGAGAGAGAAAAAAAAAAAGTTTATAAAACCGAGGGAGAGAAAAGAGAATGGAGAGGAGAAGAGAAAGAAAAAAATCTGATTAGAAATGATCAGAAATATACTCAGGCAATGTTGGTTGGTCCAATAGGAGCCACAGATATGAAGACTGACCCATGTCCTGGACTAAGTTTTTCATTCCTCATATGAATCCGATGCCAAGTGTCATGAATATTTACTTTACATCTTTAGAGCATCTCTCACCAGGCTGTTTCCTAAGTCTTTTTTCCAAGGACTTTTTAACATTTAAAACCAAAGAACATGGCATGAAGATAGGAAGCCATAGAAACAGGATGGATTTTATGCATCTTTCATAGACGATCATTTTCTGAGAAAATAAACTTAGAGCTTTTGACCAGTCTGCAGCATATTCAAGGAGCCCAGAAAATATAAATTAATATAAAATTTCAGCTATCTTTGTTTAAAAAAGTATTGGTCAAATTTAGATACATATACAGTGCCAGTCTATTCTTTTTTTTTTTTTTTTGAGGAAGATTAGCCCTCAGCTAACTACTGCCAATCCTCCTCTTTTTGCTGAGGAATACTGGGCCAGGGCTAACATCCATGCCCATCTTCCTCTACTTTATATGTGGGACACCTACCACAGCATGGCTTTTGCCAAAGGGTGCCATGTCCTCACCCGGGATCCGAACCAGCGAACCCCGGGCCGCCGAGAAGCGGAATGCCACCGGGCCAGTCCAAGTCTATTCTGGAGAGCCAAATATTTTATAAACATATCAAATAAAAATGAAGAGAAATGAAGGCAATATAAAGTATATCTTTATTTTTTCTTAAGGAAATGGGCAATTTATACCACTATGGAAAAGAAAATGCTATATGTCTGTGGAAAGTAGGCGTACGTCAGAGTAAATAAGGATAACTCAGTTGTAGAGTGAATACTGATAAATCCTTACCGTAGAAAAGAATACTAGAGCATGCAATACGAGCAGAATTGTCCTCCTTTGAACTATTATATTGCTTTCCATGAACCAGTAATTCAGGTAGAATGTTTTTCAGTTTTATACGTTACACTCTGATTGCAGTTATATTATTAGAGGACATGCTTGAATGACTAATAGACCTGGAGTACCATTTTCTGCTAGATTTTAAAAATATTTTATAGTTGAGAAGCTATAGGTAGACTAGTATTTATTAGGTATTTATTAGATGAATGAAAATTATAAAAGCGAAAATGTATATCCTTTTGCCCAGAAATTTGCCACAAAAAATGTTTTTTTGATGTTTGAAGATATGCAGAAACCTTAATTGCTTAATTTGACCTCAGTAACCTCAGTCACCCCTTCCAAAAATATGGTCAGCAAAACTAACCACAGGATGTTCCTGTGTCATGAATGTAGTGAGCAGGTGTTTAAGATGGCCTCAATGATTCTCATCTCCTGACATTCATGGCCTTGAGTATGGATCTATGATAACAGACAGGGGAGAATAGGATGTATGTGCAAATGCTGGTTTTGGGGCAGATGGAAATGGGTATGTGTGGAAGGCTCCTCTGATTGCTTTAATTTTCTGTGATATAGAAAGTAATGTAATTGGATGAGAGTGAAGATTGGATGAGAGAAGTTATGAAATAGTCATTTAGGAGTGAGAGACTACACAGAACAGACAGAAATAGTATCATTGAATGGCAGCGTTAGGTGAGAATTAAATATCTGAGTCTGAGGATTGGGAGAGAAGTCTGGGATGGCTGATGAGGAGTGAAGTCAGGGAAGATAGTGGAGTAAGAAGTGCCAGAAATCTGTCTCTCCGCCTAGAAAACAATTGTACTGACAGAAACTCAAGTGCCTATTTTGGAACTCTGGAGTCTGTTTGAACACTGCAGTGTCCAGGGGAAAACTTGACGGGTAAATTGCTCTTGATATCTGTCCATATCAGCCTTCAGTAACTACCGAACCTCCACACCCCATCTGATAGCAGGCAGCTGTGGAGAGGGCAACCCATGTGTCTGGCTTAGGTTGCTAGAGCCAGGGTAGGCAATAAGGCTCCTACATTTCAAATACTGGGGCTCTGAGTTCTGATTGTGTATTGCTCTTTCTGATCATTTTGGTGCACACAGGCAAGTCACCATTGTTTTAATCTCTACCAGCTAAAGCAACTTCCAGGAGATTTAAAAGGACAGAACCTGGTTATTTTTTGGACATTCAAAAACAGCTGCATACAAGGGATTTAGAAGCCACTGCACATGCCCTGGGAAAGACTCAGGCTCAGAAAAGACCTGAGAAGACTTTAAGCTTTCGTCTGTGTTCATAAATAGGAAGGCTTAACATTGTTATGATGTCAGTACTACTCAAAGTGATCTACAGAATCAACATGATCTTTTTAACAGCCTTTTTGGCAGAAATGGAAAAGCCCGTCCTCAGATTCATAAGGAATTGCAAGGGGCCCTGAAAGACCAAAACAACCTTGAAAAAGAAGAATAAAGCTGGAGGACTCAAATTTCTTTTCTTTAAAACATACAACAAATCTACCATGATTAAAATAATATGATATAGACATATTTAGACCAGTGACATGGAGAACCCAGAAATAAACCCTCACATATATGATCAAATTGATTTTTGACAAGAGTGCCAAGACCATTCAATGGGGCAAAGACAGTCTGTTCAGTAAATAGTGCTGGGAAAACTGGATATTCACATGCAGAAGAGAGAAGTTGGACCCTTGCCTTGTGACATATACAAAAATTAGTTCACAATGGATTAAAGAAGAGTTAAAATTATGAAACTCTTAGAAGAAAATATTAAGGAAAATCTTCATGACGTCAGATTTGGTGGTGATTTCATGGAATGACACCAAAAGCACAGGTAAAAGAAGAAAAAATATATAGATGGACTTCATTAAATTTAAGAACTTTTGCACTTCAAAGGATACTATTAAGAAAGCAAGAAGACAACCTATTGGATGGAAGAAAATGTTTGCAAATCATTTATCTGATGATGGATTTATATATATGCATACACATATGTACACATGTATATATGTGTATGTGTGTATATATATATACACATATATATATGTAATCTCCTAAAACTCAATAACAATAAACAAAGAAGCCAATTAAAAAAATGGGCAAAGTTCTTAAATAGACATTTCTCCAGTGTAGATATACAGGCAGCCAATGAGCACATGAAAAGTTCTCAACTTCAGGGAAATGAAAATCAAAAGCACAATGAAATACCACTTCACACCTACTAAAATGGCTATAATCAAAAAACCCAGCCAATTAAACCTAAGTGCCCATCAACTGATGATTGGATAAAGAAGATACAGTATATATATAGATATATCTATATATCTACACAGTGGAATACCACTCAGCCATAAAAAAGGATAAAATCGTCCCATTCACAACAACATGGATGGACCTTGAGGGTATTATGTTAAGTGAAATAAGCCAGATAGAGAAAGACAATCTCTGTATGACTCCACTCATATGTGGAAGTTAAACATGCAGACAAAGATAATAGATTAGTGGTTACCAGGGGAAAGGGGGTGTAGGGGGTGGACACAAAGGGTGAAGTGGTGCACCTACAACATGACTGACAAACAATAATGTACAACTGAAATTTCACAAGGTTGTAAACTATCATAATCTTAATAAAAAGTAAAAAAAAATTCAGTGGGATTAGTAAAAAATCAAATTTAGAGATACTCACAATTCAGCTTTTTAAAAAATTTTTTTTGAGGAAGACTGGCCTTGAGCTGACATCTGCTGCCAATCCTTCTCTGTTTGCTGAGGAAGACTGGCCCTGGGCTAACATCTGCGCCCATCTTCCTCTACTTTTTATATTTGGGAAGCCTGCCAGAGCATGGCTTGACAGGCAGTGCATCTGTCTTCACCTGGGATCCAGGGCTGGTGAACCCCAGTCCGCCGAGGAGGAATGTGTGAACTTAACTGCTGCATCACCAGGCCGACCCCCCAACAATTCAGCTTTTTATAAAGCAACATCCAGCTCCAGCTCTTCTTGATGAATAAAATCCTGCCCATAATTCAAAAGAAAAAAATACAGCCCAGCAAATCAGAAGTGTTGGTGAAATTGGGACCCTGTGTATTGATAGTGGGAATATAAAATGGTGCAGCTGCTGTGGAACATAGATTTGTGGTTTCACAAATGGTTAAACATATGCCCCAGCAATTCCACTCCTAGGTATATATCCAAAAGAATTGAATGCAGAGATTCAAACAGATATTTGAACACCAATGTTCATAGCCAAAAAGGTAGAAGCAAGCCAAGTGTCCATCAATAGATGAGTAGTTAAACACAATGTGTTATATACACCCAATGGAATATTATTGAGCCATAAAAGGGAATTAAATTTTGGTATATGCTACAACATGAATGGATCTTGAAAACATCCTGCTTTGTGAAATAAGCCAGACACAGATGGACAAATATTGTATGATGGGGATACATTCTGAGAAATGTGTCACTAGGCAATTTTGTCATTGTGTGAGCATGATAGAGTGTACTTACACAAACCTAGATGAAATAGCCTATTACACACCTAGGACATACAGTACTAATCTTATGGAACCACCATCATATATGCCTTTTGTCATTGACCGAAATGTTGTTGTATGGTGCATGACTGTAATTCTACTTTTATGAGGTACCTAGAATAGGCAAATTCATGGTTCGAAAGTAGAATAGAGATTACCACTTGTTGGGGAGAGAGTAGAAGGGGGAATTATTATTTAATGGGTACAGAGTTTTGTTGGGCAGAGATAGTGGTGATGGTTACACAACATTGTGAAGGTATTTAGTGATACCAAATTGTGCTCTTTCAAATGGTTAAAATTGTTAATATTACGCTATGTATATTTTACCACAATGAAATTTTTTTGAAAAAGGAACCCATCTGAAGTTTGTGTTCATGAATTCAGAGTGAGTCTAGTCAGTATGACTGAGTACTTTTCTTTTGCATTGCAGGGGTGATTGACATGCCGATGAATAAATGAGATAATTTACATCTAATAGGAAGACACTCTGCTATCCATATAAAAAGAGGTTTTAGGAATTCAAAGAACCAAGAAATTAGAGTTAGAGTGGTTGGAAAAGGCTTTATAAAGGATACAGGATTTGAATAGAACCCTGAAGGATTCTAGTATTTGGATATATGAGAAAAGAGAAAATTAAATCTTGGTAAGGGAAACAAGGTACATAAATCTTGCATTCTGTAATTAGCATGCTGTATTCTAGGGTAGTGATACAGACTAAATGTCAGCAGATGATTAATGTGAAGTGGTATGGGATAAGGACATGGAAAGTGTTGTAAAGCTAGATTTTAAATGGTCTTGAATACCCGGGTAAAAGTTTGGATATTTTCCTCTATAAGTTGGGAGCCAGCGCTATAAAGCAGAGAGATGAATGATATAATCAATATTTTAGGAAGATTAAATGAGCAGCACTATGTTGGAGGATTAAAGTTAAGTCAGAAAATATTAAACAAGAAATCTGGAGAAATGATTTTTCTCATTCTAAATCTAATGTGACTAGCTCTGTGACTTTTGGGAAGTCACAATCTCTCTAAGCTTCAGATTTCCCATCTGTAAAACGAAGGGGTTAAATGTTTCTTTATGATGGAATGTAATAAAATCATTTAAAGGACATGCTCCTAAAGTACACTTAGGATCTGCTGATAAGATGCCTTTAATAAAATATTAATTGAAGAAAAAGTACATACAAATTTCTGTAGAATATGATCCTATTAAAAAATTAAAACAAACTGTGTGTTAATAATGAATATTATCCACTTTAAAAGGAATGGAAGTAAATGCAGCAAAATCCTAAGGGGTTTTGTATAGGAAGTAATTTATTCATTGTTTTTAATATTTTTATACTTTGTAAATATAAAGAGCATGTACCACTTTGTAATTAAAGCATATAATAAAAGAGTTTTTGATTTTATTAGAACTTGGGCTTCTAGAGTATTGTAGTGTTATTGGTAAGGTGTTAGGGACCCAAAATTGGAAGATGGTAATATGTATGCACAGAAAGAGATCTGAGAGAAAATCTAAGGGCACTTGACAGGATTTAGTAACTGGGTGAGAATTCGAAGTTATCCTCATCATCTTCTTTCCTTTTCTTCAGTTTCTTTACTGAAGAAAACCCCTGGAATAAACTTACAGTTGTAGGGCATATGTGAGCTAGTCCACATTGATGCTCATAAATACAATTAGGCCTTGACTGCTATTTGGCAATTCAGTTATATTTATCTGTTTGACTTAGTGATACTGTTCACTGTGGCTTTTCCAAACTTTTGGCCTTCCCCCTAAAACATCTAATTCCTTACTGAATTGTTTTTCTCTGTTTTCATGTATGATAGAAATTTCTTAGTAGAAGTGAGCTTAAGGTGACCCTTATCCTCCATCTTATGCTGTGTGTAACTATCAACAGTGCCTCATTTCACTCTAAAAAGTATAGTATGTCCATTTTGAAAATTAGTTGCATGGTCATGATAACTTTAGGAATCCTATGAAACTGTTTTGTAGTTGTGTTGGGGTTCCACAAGACTACTCCCGTGGTTGATGACTCACTGGAAGAACTCCCAGGAATCAGAAAAACTGTTATATTGTTATATTTACAATTATTGTTTATTACAATGAAATGATACAAATTAAAATCCGCAAAGAGAAAAGGCACATGAGACAGAGTCCAGGAGAAAGTAGGCACGAGGTCCCAAGTGTCCTATTCCAGTGGGGTCACATGGATGTACCTGATTTCATAGCAGTCATGTGTGACAGCATGTGGGAAATGTTGTCAACCAAGGAAACTTGAGCCTTGATGTCCAGAGTTTTTATTTGGGTTCAATCACATAAGACAGGCCTTTCTTGGAAATTTGTAGGTTTTGAGCAACCCAGGCCTGCAGAGTTCACCCTTTCCTGCATAGTAGTTCATATCTGTGAATTCTATTTCTAAAGTTCCTGCCTGATAGCGTCTTATAGTATATGTATTTGTATAAATCATTTAGATTTATTAAGATTTGTATAAATCTTAGAGTATTTGTATTACTTTCTCATGGAAGAAGGGAAGGGACTAGATAAAGTAACTATGATTATTAAATGTCTACAGAGTACCATGCTTAGGACTTACATGAATTATTTTATTTAATCTGTACAATGATCCCATTAATGAAGTGTTCCCTACCTTGAGAGACTATCCTATGTTTCTATTATCAGCTAATTTCTTCAAATAAATAAGGTTTATATTTCTCGTGTCACCACCTGAAATATTGCTCTGAAATTACTTTTTCAAGTTCCTAACAGTCTTTTATATAAAACTAATGTTCTATTTCTCATGTTTCTTCTTTCTTGTTGTTGCTGTGTCCATTAGTTGGTCAGGTCTTTCTTGAAAATTTCTCCCTCCTTAACATCAATTGCATTCATTCTTTTTGTTTTCTTTCTACATCTTCAAACTATGCTTTGCTAGTTTCACTCTTTTCTTCCCCACTCCCCATTCCATTTGGTTTCTGGAAATATGGAAAATTAGACATTTTGAAAATCCTCCCACCCTAAAGAAATGCTGCATAAGATATGGCAAACATCCTTTGAAATGCAGAGCTGAGATTTCGAGAAATCAAGAGCTTTCAAGAAGTCTCATCTCTTGGGTAATAAAGTTATTAATGCTTTGACTGCGTTGTGGAAGGTGGGGGGCTGGTGTTTTGATAACCACATGAAGGAGAGGATTTAGATTAGGGACTAGTGGGTAGAAACTGATACCTACACACAGAGCCAGGATTTTCTGGGGGCTACCCTATCAGTTAAAGGGTGGGCTGGAAAAAACATATCCAATATACCAGCAAACAAAAACTATAAGAAAGCATTTTGTTTTGGCTTGAATTAAAAAAACATTCTTCCCTGATAATTCATATTTGTAAATCTGTCTTTGCTCAAGTTTAGCATTTGTATTATACAACCTTTATGATTTTAGAAGACTTCAACCTGAGAAAATAACACACAAAGTAGTCCAGGGTTGTACCATCCCTAGGGTGCATGGCAGAAGTAAAACCTGTTTGGAGGTAATGACCCCCTAGCCAGTCCTCGCAAGAGTCTCAGAAATAAACCCTACTGAACATGAGTTCACAACCCACAATTAAAAATCACACAAGTAATTAATATGTCATTTCTGCAGAAAGAACAAACATCAGAATTAGACTTCTTCCTAGAATTTTGGAATATAAAATTAACAGTTATAGACTACCAAATAGTCTCATATGTTTCCTAAAGGTATGGCAGCCATATAATTTGCTTTTCACATGGGTATATTTCTCAGAATGAAATGGGCCACTGTAAATAGTTACACACAGGACAAGGGTACTAATTTGGCATTATCCTCGGCTATCTGCGATGCATGGTCACCCTATTTAAAATAAATCACCCAAAAGTTTTTTACTTAGGCCTACCTATACATCAATAAAATAATAAAACACGTTTATTTAAATTATTCTATTTCGTTTATAATTTTCATTAATTCAGACTGAGCTGTTTCTTAAGCTGGTAAATTCTTACAATATTGATTTTACTACTTTAGTATAGATATTTTTCCTAATATGGTTAGTTAGCAAAATATACAGAATAAAATGGTGAATAATGGGTGAATAGAAGCCACTCATGTAATGATATTAATAAGAAAAAGTAGTGGGGACTTACACTCTGTAACTAGTATAATAAATAAAGATATAAAGGGTAAAGGTGCTTACCTCTTCAGCTTTATCATGGCTCAAAGCTTCCAAATTTGTAGGTTTGAGTGAAGCAAGATAATATAAGTAGGGCTAAGAAGCATGGAAGATCCTTGCCTTTTTTTCACGTGATTGTATGAATGATTTTATTTACTCTGTTTCTAGACATTGTTTGATGCACACATTGATTTGAAGTCCCTTGTCATGAATCCTCTGGCAGCTGATTGGGAACTTCTTCTTTATATAAGAGCCCTCCCTGGAGAAGAGTGTAGACATCCAAAACAGACTTTCCCACAGCCCTCGGGATTTATGGACTTAGACTTCTTTTCACGGTAGTGAGGAAGTAGATAGAAACAAATTGGGTTACTAGAATTCTTGTTTTTACTCCAGGGTTGAACAAACTAAGGCCTGCAAACCAAATCCAGCTACTTTTGTATGGTCCATGAGCTTAAGATCATTTTGTATTTTTAGGTGTTTGAAAAAGAAAAAAATCAAAATAAGAAGACAATTTTGTGCCAAATTATATGAAACTCAAATCTCAGTGTCCAAAAATAAAAGTTTTATTGGAACACAGTCATGCTCATTCGTTTACCACTTGTCTATGGTGGCTTTTGTGCTACATGACTGAGTTGAGTAGTCGCAACAGAGACCATATATTTACTATTTAGTCCTTTACAGGAAAAGCTTGCTAACTCTTGATCTATGTGGTCAAGAAGTACTATTTCCCTCCCCTTCCCTTTTTGTTCCCTGAATTTTATAATCAGAATCTTTCGCAAATCAGAAGTTAAATTAGTCTCGTGAGGAAAGCTTTGAGCTAGTATTAGTAAGTCACTGAGCAATTCAACTTTTTCTTCAATGCACTAACCTTTCTGTTTTTTCTAACTTACTGTTCTAATATCTGGATCCACAGTGTACTTTAATAACACTCCATTTCGTTGAATTGTATGGACAATGGCCAAATAATAACACTCACATTAAAGCTATGAGGCATATTTTAACATTCCATATTTATTAAGAGTTTATCTCCCCCTGTTTAGTAGTAATACTCTAGGTTTCTCCTTTCAGTTTCAGGTGATTCAGCAACAAGAGTCAAGGCTACAAGTGCTTTCCTTCTTTCTGACCTGTGAACTGAGAGGCCTTTCACTTCATGGTTGCAGGAGGCTGCAGCAGCTCCAGACACAACCTTCTCATATGACAATGAACAAACATAGGAATGGGGGAGGCCCTAATTTGTGTAACTTTTTTGAAAAGGATAAGACTTCTCTAAACTTTCCCATAAGAATTTCCCTTGGGCAATATTAGCCATGATTTCGAAACATGACTGTATGTAAACATTCACTGGGAAACATTAAGTAGAACTAATCAAGTTTATTTCCTTGGGTCATGAGGGACCCAGGAAGTGAATAGATATGCCAACATCTGAATAAAATAAAGAATCTCCAAGCAAGGCTGAAGAACAAGTAATGGCTGTTGAACAAGCAACCAAGACTTCCTGCCCTGCTTCTAAATTTATATTTCCATTTCTGTAAATTTCCATGTAAAAATGCATTCTTTGTTTTAAAGTAAAATTAGACAGCACGTAACATAAGAAAATAGAGGCTTCATGAAATCCTAAAAGACAGAACATCTCATGAGGAAAGCAATACGTCAAAGAATGTACAAGTATGAAATTGAAAATGATCCCAGTAAAGAAGAAAAGGGAAAGTAATTTTAGCATACCAGCATGGCCACAGAATTGACAAAGAAAGGTCCTCAAATTTGTAAAAATTTCAAGTACAAAGGATATGAAGGAAGGCACACTAAGAAACACGGACAGAAATTAAGTTATATGCTTTATGATTAAGAGTATGTAGTTAGGAATTTTACAACATGGATTAAAACTCCAACATTGCCATGCTTAACAGTTTTGGGACTTTGGGCAAGTTGCTTAATAACCTTAACTTCTACTCATTCAGTCAACAGATATAATAAAGGTCCCTACTGTGAGGTTTTGAAGCTTAGCTGAAATGATATATTACAGTGCCTGGCAGATTCTGTTGGTTGGGTGACATCACATTTATTTCCTTCCCCAGTTCCCCTTATCCCTTTCTCTGTCCACTCTGGAGGCTGCAAAAGCTAGATACTGTTTTTTTCATCCTTTCTTCCGGCTAGGTTTGATTATGTAATCCAGTTTTGGCAATGAAACCTGAGGAGAAGTCTTTTGGGCTATTTCTGTAAAAGGTTTCGCTTTTTATACAAAAACAGAAAAATTGTTCATGCTATCTTTTCCCTATTTTTCCATACTTAAAAATAGACTCATCCATGTGTTTAACATATGTTTGTGGAGCACCTACTATGCGCCAGGCACTGTTCTAGGTATAGGGATCTATTGCTGAATAAAACAGACAAAAAGCCCTACTCTCATGGAGCTTGCTGGGGAGACAGACATTTAAAAATAAATAAATAGTATAGCCTCTGAGAAGGTGATAAATGCTATGGAATCAAAACAGGGTAGTGGCAGTGAGAATGCTGGGAGGGAGTGGGTAGCCGTAATAACTAAGTGATCAGGATAGGCTTTGCTGAAGGTAACTTTCAAGCAGAAATCTTCAGGAAGCGAGGATGTGAGCTATGTGAATAACTGGGGAAAGAGTATTCCAGCAGAGAGAGCTGGTAGTACGAAGACCCTGATATGGAAACATGTCAAACAAAGAGGTCAGTAGGACTGAAAGGAATGAGGGGAAGAGAAGTGAGGGATGAGATTAGAGACAGATGCGAGAACTAAGCTGTGGCAGCTATCTTGTCAACATGAGAGAACAGCTGATAGAATCATGTACATATCTACTCTGACATTATTGGGTGATCGAACTATCAGTAGAAGCCATCTAACTCAAGACTTCTTGTTATGTGAGAGAAATAATCACCCATCTGTTTAAGCCAACAGGTGAGGTTTCTGTTGCTTGTGGACAAAGCATCCCTAACTGACTCAAGTGCTTAGTTTAATGGCAGGCACACGAAAGTGCTCAAAGCGTGTTGGCAAGTACAGTTATGTGTGCATCTCAAGATCAGGCAATCCAGTATAGTTAGAGAATAACAGACCTCTGAAAATAGCAACAGGGAAAGGCCCAATAGACACAGTAATCCGAAGATGAAATGGAGTGTTTGAGGAGCTTATGAGTTCCCCGTTACTGTGATAATTTGTGAGATATTGTAGAGGTGTGGAGAGAACTGATTCTGCTGTGCCCTTTGCCATACTAGGTAAACACAAGTTTAAAAAGATACCAACAATGCTGTCAGTATAATTTGTTTAAGCCTTTTAAAACCTTTCTTTCTATCCCACTAGTGGTTATTAATAGCTTTATGATTTCGCTAACTAGATTTTGGATATGATCTTATCTCACAATATTATCCACTATCTATTAAATCCTGACGCAATCATGACCCAGGGCTTTGGTCTTTTTTATGTGCTCTATGGCTGAAATTAAGCTACTTCTCAGTATTTTTCCTTATGGATAAAGTTTTGTCCCTTTTGTTGCTGCCAACAAGAGAAGTTACTAGAAAACTTCAACCGTTAAGTTTGGTAATCACATTGCAAGTACAGTCATGCACTGCATAGTGACATTTCTGCCAGTGACGGTCATATAAGACAGTAGTCCCATAAGATTAGTACCATACAGACTAGATGTGTAGTAGGTTATCCCATCTATGTTTGTGTGGATACTGTAGGGACGGAAAAGATTTTCCTCTACCCTTCTAAGTTCTTCTGGCTGGTCTAAGAGTTCAACTGACATGAGACAGATTAACAGGAAAAATACAAGCAATAGTCTCATAACATGTATACGTGGGAGAAACCCAGGAGAATTTAGTAACTCACCAAAATGGCCAAGCCCTCACCTTAAATACAAAAGAAAATTTTGGAGGTGGGGAGAGTCAGGAACTTAAAAGGGAAGGAAGGTAATTCGAAGAGGTGAAAAAGAGCAAATGTTTGGAAAACAAGTGCTTGGCCGCACAGAAACAGAAGAACACAGAGGGGAGCCCCACAAACAGGCTTTTCTAGGTTCCTCCCTGTCTACCACCTAGTTCATATTATGCTAAGGTGATAACTTGCTTCCTGAGACGTGTTTTTAAATCTGAATTCTTTTAGGCAGTTAAGGGGAGGTAACAAGGAAAACTTTATGAGTCTTTTGTTCCTTAAAAATAGTTAGCTTAAAATAGTCCTCATGTTAAAGAGACAAATTTTGGGGTGGCAAATTTTGTTCCCCTTCAGCACATTCTTTGTGTTCACACAATGACGAAATCACCTAACGAGGCATTTCTCAGAACGTGTCCCCATTGATAAGCAATCTGTGACTGTATATCGCAGAGAGAATCCCATTGGGTAAAGCCTGGAACAAATAATTTTTTAGTACTTTTAGCTTTAAATATAAATATGAATGAATATCATTTCAGCCAAGTTATTATATATAGTTTTGTTTTTAAACGTTTTTCATGGTGTCCTTTGATTTAGTATGCCTAAGACACAAATTGATATGGTTATGTGGGTACAGTGTAATAGAATATATTGAAGGCTTAATGATTCTGTCTATAATTCTCACGAGTGTGTCTATTTTGTAACTTTTTATTCGGCCACACTTCATCTATCATTATCGAATGACCATCTGTATAAAGAAAACTAAACCTGAAGTAAAGGTTGTAACATTACATGGAAATGGGCAATTGGAGCATCCAAGAACTTTTAAAGAAAAAGATGAGGAACTTAAGCCCAAAAGATAAATTAGCTCAAATGACTGTATTCTTCTCATACTACATCTTATGTAGAAGATTAGAAATCCAGATGTTAAGATTAACTCTTTATTTTTCAAACACGTATTGAATTGCAATGTAATTTGGAGAACCTTCATTTTGTTACTCTTAACGGCTATTTAATTGACTCAGTAATATTTTGTAAGGATAAAATCATACGCACATATGATATGAGTTTTCCCCAAGTTTTCTTAACTGATTTTAATCTAGGTTCATTGAACAATATAGTCCCACATAAATCAGCAGAAGACTGTTTTGTTCACCAAGGTTTTGCCAAATTCTAATGTGTTTTCCCATAGATTTTAAGGTACACCTTTTCTGGCATCTTATTTATGACAGTATTAATTTTACTAAAGATCTTTCATGGTAAAAAATGCTTAGTACGATATATAAAGCTATGATATTTTATAATTGTATCATAGTTTAATGGCCTTGTGAATACATGAGATGATTTCATAAAATCAATAGATTAAGGGGAAAATGAAAAAGAAAAAAAACCCCTTTAGTTTTAAAAAATATCTTTTGTACAGAGATTAACACATAATTTTATAGATTGATTTAAAAAGGAATAAAATTAAATATGCCATAATTGCTTTTTACTGATGTGAATTTGATTTATTGGACCAATTAAGGACACGTTTTTCTATACAATTTTATTCTTATTTTTGTACAATGTGCTCTGAAAGAGAAGGTAAAGAGGACTTCAATTTGCCTGAAAGCAGTTTTGGCTTAGGCCCTAGTTTTGAAGTGTCAATACAAGTTCATAAATTATACCATATTGCAGGCACATTTCTTGAATCTCTTCTTAAACCATTGGTAGCTTGCTTTTAGATTGACTGAATAGGCGATTTTTATAAGGAACTATTTCTGGAAGTACCAGTTCAACGTAACTAGGAAGAATAGAACTCTCATAGGTGACTGGAGTAACACCTTTAAAAGCATTGACTTGCTCTTTGGTAAAGAAGAAAAAGGAGTTTACTATTGCCTTCCATTTGTACTTTATAATTTGATTTAATTTTCTGAATATAGTAATAATCAGCTCAAACAATCAAAACTATTATTAAAGTGAAAAATAGACCATTTTGGTAAATGTTTAATAAAATTAAAACAGTATTTGTGGTAATTTAATATACATGAATACGGCGATACTATTATTCCTCTTCTCTTCTCTATCTCCCCCCCAAAAATTAAAGAGCCATTTTCTATCAAGATAAGGCCACAGAATAATTACCTAGGGTCTATTCTTGTCACAGATGATTCTGCACTACTTAGAATAGTACATATTACATATTCTGAGTAGTATGGATTGATTGCCCTGTCTTATATTTTGTATAGGAAATAATGTGACAGAAAAAAATACTATAATCTCAGAAGCCATTTTAATTTTTCTCATGTATATGGAAAGATGAGTGGTTCAAGGA
The DNA here is from genome assembly GCF_041296265.1 of Equus caballus. Lineage (NCBI taxonomy): Eukaryota > Metazoa > Chordata > Mammalia > Perissodactyla > Equidae > Equus > Equus caballus. The sequence goes on from NC_091686.1 coordinate 47,222,354, forward strand.
TCTCATAAAACACAGTTCTGATCATACCATTCCAAAGCTCACCAACATTTCACGGCTTACTGTTGATGATTACATACATGCAAAGGCTTCAACTTATGTATTATGGCCCTAAACTTTTCATTCCAGTCATTTCTTTTCTATTCCTCATCTTCCACTTTGTTTTGTTCTTCTACTGTATCATCTAATGAAATTATACTATTCAGTTCCCAAACCATGCCTTATGCTTTGCTATGAAAGATTTCGTTTATGCTGTTACCTTCATCTAGGAATAGCTCATACCTATTTAACAAAATTCTCTTCATTTTATAGACCTATCTCAAGAGTGTTCTTTTGTGAAGCTTTTTCTGATTCTGCCAACCAGAAGAAATCTCTCACTCTTTCAGAGCCCCATAGAGCTAATAGTACTTACCTTATTCTATCCTACAATATAGGCATATGTGGATTTGTCTTATTTCCCTTTCCACTCTACTGGAATTTCTTTGGGGTAAAACCTGGTTATTTTTCCTCTTTGTATCCCTGTAGCACCAAGATGCTAAGTGAATTAGAACTTTATTCAACAGAAGATCCAACATATGACAATCTTCCTTAACTTCAGTTTCTACAGATTAGCCCTCCAGAATATAGTATGAAAGATCAACTATTAATAGGTGATTCAACCTTTGTGTAGTTATGATTTAGTCATATCATGATTTAAAATTTAGATTTCTTTAGTTGTATAAATAAGAGGAAGTCTGTGTAAATGAGACAATGGTCAAGATGTAAACATTTCTTCAAAGCTTGGAACTGAGTATGTTTAATCTGATCTGATCCCTTTGTTTGCCCTGATAATATTTAAAAGCAACCACTCTGTGGGGCCGGCCTGGTGGTACAGCAGTTAAGTTCACAGGTTCCGCTTTGGCGGCCCAGGGTTCGCCAGTTTGGATCCCGGGTGCGGACATGGCACCACTTGGCAAAAACCATGCTGTGGTAGGCATCCCACGTGTAAAGTAGAGGAAGATGGGCATGGATGTTAGCTTAGGGCCAGTCTTCCTCAGCAAAAAGAGGAGGATTGGTAGTAGTTATCTCAGGGCTAATCTTCCTCAAAAAAAAAAAAAAGCAACCACGCTGTACAAACACATAATACTAGGTGTGGAGGATAATAAACTAACCTTTTGGACAACATCAATCTAAGATAACTATTGTTCCCGGTGCAACCAAAATGTGATCCTTAGCTCTTGATACTCTGGAATGCATACCTTAAAAAGAAACAAAACAAAGTAAAACTTTTTTAAAAAAAGGATAGCTTTCCTTACTATCTCTCTTTCTATCCATGCCTGAAACAAAAGCCACTTTAAGATGAATTGGCTTTATGAATGCTTGTTTCTAGATGTTTGTGATAAATTTTATCAGTCTTGTCTGATTTCTTTAGTATTTGTCCTGTGGCCTTTACCTAAATTCCTCTCTGCTGCGCTCCCTAGGAGGGTTTATGGTGTTGGAGGCAGCCTGGTTTTGTATCTTCCATCTGCACGCTAGTTCCAGTCCACCTCATCCACCTTGTTCAGTGTTCCAAGCTCCTGATCATAGAGGAGGGGAAGGGCTCCTCCTCCAAAAGTCAGAGTCTGCAGAGGCACAGCATTATCACACAGGACATGTCTGATACGTTTCCAACACATTTCTATTTCAGTAATGTTTGACAAAATTAATTCTGAAGTTCCAACTAAATCACCCATCCAGGTAGCTTCATCAAAATAAAAGGAACTGTGGTGACACAAGTTATATTCATTCTCTAACTTTGAAAGATAGCAAAAGTCATCTCTTCTTCCCCATAGTCTACCAGTGTCCATCAAGGCTTCCACAGAATCTTGATAACAGGTGTTTTCTTTCCAGATTTTCCCTAAGGGCACAAGTCCTAGAAATGAGATGAGGATTTTAAGTTCTAAAGTTATAGACTATTTTCTCTTTCCTCAGTTAGCCCCAAGAATTCTCTCTCCGTCTCTGTCCCTTTTTCACTCACACACACACACACGCTCACTCACACAGATTTCTTTTGAAACATGCAAGTCGCACAGATATCTTGATAAAAAGTTCTCTAGAAGATATTTCTAGGGATAAGGTATTTTATTTTGCTTGCTTGTGTTTTGGATGGTATTTTCTGTAGTCTAACACTACTGTCACCTTTCCATAGGGTCCGCTGAGAGGTTTGTTCAATTTGGTCAAGTAGGTTGTGTAACTCCACCTGAGATTTTCCGTTATTAACTTTTTTTCTCAGCTCTAGGCAGCTGCTTCAACAGGTGTGCTCAGATTTAAAGTGACTCTGTTTCCTGGGTCAAATAAGTCTTTCACCAAGATTGGATCCTGAAATTTGCTCTGTGAGGATCCTGAATAAATTCTTCTGGGCATATGGGAGAGGAAGTGAGTAAATTGTCATGATAATAACAACTTGAAAAATACTTCTACATAAGATTTCTTCAACCTAAAGCCAAACAATTTCCTCCTATTTAGATGTCTTTTCTTTTGCCTCCTATGAAATTTAAAAAATACTATTAAAAGTAAAAAATGTCATCAATGGGAAGGGCTTTTTTTTTTTTTTACCAATATTTGTGAATAAATGTATTTCTTGACCTCAAGGTATCTCATTTCTCTGATTGCCCATATTTGCTTTCCCTATACCATGTAATAATTCTGTCATACAAATTTCAGACAGACTATAGACACTATACTTCTAAGATTTTTTTTCTTTTTGGAGTTAAAGGACAGCGGGGTTGAAGAGAATATAGATGAATATGTTTTTGCAGCTGTGACCAATTATGGAGAATACCACCCACTATTGATGTAATTCTTTGGATCATACTTTATGGTTATTCGAAGATACTATCTGCTGAAACTGACAAAGCCATCGTCTGACTAGATAATAATACACATGACTGAAGATGTCTGATTATGCAAACCGAGAAGCACAGTTTCCTAACATCCAAGACCAAAGATGATATAAATGGCCTTTTAATGTGAACAATTTACCTATAACTTATTTTGAATTTTTTAATAACAATAGGAAAAATATCTTCATTATGAATTTGTCTCTGCATTCATTTGTGCTTTTTAACCAGCACCATAGCTAAGATTTAAACTACAATTTCAGAATTAGTACATTGAAAATGACACTAGAAATTGGGGAACTATGGTGGCTATCCTGGAAATTAAAATTTGCCAAAGTGTGTCCCACAAATACTAGCTCCATGAGAAGATCGAGGGGACATGTGTTGGGGGACATGCACGCGTTATTGCTCCTTTGTTCCATGTGAGTCAGAGTCACAGGCTCTGCTGGGACCTGTGATAAGGAAACCTGTTTTGAACTTGTGTAATCCAACTTTCCCCAAGTTTACTTGACAGAACACTTTATACGTGTGACAGGAACTGACACTCTGTAAAAACTTCAATTCTGTAGAAAAAACCTGGGAGAAGTAGTGTTTCAATGCTTAGAAAAGCAAGAGTTTCAGTTTTTTGCAAGTTTGACAAAAGATAAAATAGACATTATCATATTTTCCTGGCTTTAGCCTGTCCATTTAGCAAATGTCTCACATTTTCACTGAAACACAACAAAGCCCATGCTGGAAAATTAATTATAGAAAATCACATTCATATGAAAGATATTTTATTTAAATTTCTAAATGATTTGTGAAGGAACCTAAATATGTAAAAGGGTAAATGTAAAGCTAATGTGGAACCAGGAGATAGACACATCCTTAAAGTATAAATATATATATATATACACACACAGTATATGCCTAAGATATTTATTGACACAATTTTACCATTTCAGTGATATTTTACTATAGATAATTATGTATTTAATTTTTACCTATTCCTTCTGATGACTTTGTGAATTTCAAATATATTTAAAGACTCAGATATTTCAGCCTGAAGCATAATTCTCTCCTTTTAAAATTCTCTATCTCTGCAGAACATATAGTTTTAGAAAGAAAAGCCACAGGGATGTGTGTGTGTGTATAATACATACACATGATAGCAAACCAAATTGTATACAATAGCATAGAGAAAAAGAGCAGACTTTGACATTACCAGAGTCAAACTTTTTAAGTTACTCAGTGATGAAGCAAGTGGAATGTGAGGATGAATTTTCTTTCTGTGGTTCCAATGCCGTGGTCTTTAGGTTTCTCAAATATTCTTGTCATTAAAATCACGTGGGTTTTCTCTTCTGCATTCCATTAATTGCTTAAATTTTACCGCATTTTGATTAGCTTCTTATTTAGACCATAGCTTTCTTATACAGTTATCTGGAATTTTAAATTATCTTTGAAAAATTATGGTAAAATGCACATAATAAAATCTACCATCTTAACCATTTTATGTGTATAGTTCAGTGGTATTAAGTACATTTACATTGTTGTGCTATCATCACCAGCATCCATCCGCAGAACTCTTTTCATCTCGCAAAACGTGAAACTCTACCCATTAAAGAACTCTGCCAGTCCCTGGCAACCGCCATTCTACTTTCTGTCTCTAAGAATCTGACTACAGTATATACCTCATACAGCCAGCCCTGGTTGTCCAGTGCTTAAGAGTCAGCACTCTCACCACAGCGTGCGGGTCATTTTCCCGTCAGGGTACCATACCATCCGTCTGTTGGTTGTCATACTGGGCGGCTACCTGTTGCTGTGATGCTGAAAGTGAGGCCACTGGTATTTCAAATACCAGCAGGTCACCCATGGTGAACAGGTTTCAGTGGAACTTCCAGACTAGACACACTAGGAAGAAGGACCTGGCCACCCACTCCCCCAGAAATTGGCCTGAATAAGGGGCCAGGCCCCGTGGCTGAGTGGTTAAGTTTGTGTCCTCTGCTTCTGCAGCCCAGGGTTTTGCTGGTTTGAACACTGGGCACAGACATGGCACCACTCATCAAGCCATGCTGAGGCGACATCCCACATGCCACAACTAGAAGGACCTACAACTAAAAATACACAACTATGTACTGGGGGGCTTTGGGGAGAAAAAGGAAAAATAAAATCTTTAAAAAACAAAAACAAAAACAAAAAACCCCTGAATAGCAGTGGAACATTGTCGGGTACAGCACAGGAAGATGAGAGGATGGTGCAAAAAGACTGGGCAGTGTTCCGCTCTGCTGTACACAAGGTCGCTAGGAGTCAGAATCTGGATTATACTGCACTAACAACAAGTTACCTCATATAATTGGAATCATGCAAATTATCTTTTTTTTTGAGTTGGTTATCATTTTATCCGAAGTGTCATAACACTTTTTTTTTTTAACCTACTTAACTTCTTTCTGAGAGCTCCACTGACCTCCTCTTTTTGTTTGCGTCGGTTTCCCTCTAGGATTGATGTATATTTGTCCCAGACTTTCATTTTATCAAAGTGGTGGCAGGACTTTGTATTTCAAAGTGTCTTCATTTTTCTCTTACATTGTCTTATTTTGCTCCGTTGTCTTCTAATATCCAGTTTTGCTAATTCAAATGCAGTCATATGGCATTTCGAATTTTTTTGCTTTGTAGATGACTTGTTTTTCTTTCTGTAGAAACATTTAAGATTTTCTTTTTATTCTCAATATTCCACAATTTCACAATGATGTATCTGTGGCTTAGTATCCTTATCAATTGCTGCACTCAGGCTCTTTACATTTTGTAGGGTCCTTTTACATTTGAAGAATTCTGTCCTTTTCCAGACATCTAGAATTGGTTTCATAATTTCCTCTCAGCATTTTCTATTTTCTCTGTCTGGAAATGCTGGATTTGGGACCTACCAGATGGTTTTTTACAAAAAGTCTCTTTGCCTTTCTACCATATTCTCTCTCTCTTTCTTTTTTTCATTCTTTTGTTCTATATTCTGCAAGTTTTTTTTAGTTATTTTTCTTGTCTCATTGAATTTTCTATCCCAACAGTTCTTAGAATCCATTTTTGTTCTCTGATTGTTCTTTGTTTTATAGATGCAATGTTATTGTAAATGTATTTTAGCATATTATTTATTTAATTTTTAATGTTCTATTTTTTCCCTAAACAATCTCTTTTTCCTCTAGGGTCAGTTTTTCTATGTATTTTGGTCTTTGTCTTTCATGCTGCTAGCTCTTGTATGTCAGCTGGTCTTCCATGTCCCTTTGCATATTTTACAAAGACTCTCCATTTGGGTGCTCTCTGGGTGCGCCAATGTAAGTGGTGCTATTTGCTTCTTCTCGCTTTTAACAGCAGTTCCAATGTGCAGAGGGGGGTAGATGTTGAAGGGCGGGCTTTGCTTTAGGATGAGGATGTAGAGCGGCTGGCTTCCCACTGTTAGACCTCGTTCTCACTTCCATGCGCACTTGCTCTTAAATGCCAGCCTGGAGGATAGTAGAGGGTGATGGGCAAAAGAACACTGCATCTCAATCTGAGCAGAGATAAATCTAACAGCAAAGGTGAATCAACAGGGACAGAGACAAGAGGAGTTTTGGTAACAGTGCATTCCAAAGTGTTTTCATTTTTCTATACTGTACTGTTTTAACAAGTACTTTAATAAAGAGCTGCAGAAAGAAGATCTTAATTAAATTTACATATTTGTGTTTAAAATGCAAAAACCCAGAAAACTATCAATGCAAGCAAATTTCTTAACTTGCTAAAGCTTATAAACCTAAAACCTATACTAAACATTATTCTTAAAGGAAGGAAGACAAGGATATTCACTATTACCATACCTTCTTAACAAAGTAGGTGGGTCACACCAATACCTAAGGATAGGATACCTAAGAACACAGAAGAAATGGAAAGATTGAAAGAAAAGAGATTAAACTATCTTTAATTTCAGATTATAGTATCATAGAGCAAAATAATTTTTAACAATCCAGAAACCATTAGAACTAGTAAGAAAATTCAGCACACTTGCTAGGTATAAGAATGATGTATATAATCAGTAACGTTTCTCTATACTAGCAGTGATCATGTATAAAAAAATTATAAAAGTAAGTACAACTCCCAAAAGGAATGGAGTTTCTAGGAATTAACTAAAAAGACAAAAGCTTTCCATAAAGAGAATTTTTAAATTCTGTTAATGGACTCTGATAATAGTCTGAATAAATGAAGAGCTAATTCTAGGCTCTTGAATGAGATGGCTTTACATAAGAAAGATAGCAATTTTCCATATTTTAATCTATAAACGTAATCGCACTTAAGATTCCAGTTGGACTTTTTGAAGAAATTGATAAACACACTAAAATTTATGAAAAAACTAAAGACACATGAATAACTGAAAAAAAAGAAGAGTAGAGGAAGGGAAGAAATTCCCATCCCATTTGTTAAGACATATCGCAGAACTATATTAATAAAAACACTGTGATTTTGGCACAAAAATAAGATAAATGGATATTAAAACAAAGAAAAAAGCTCAGAGAGAGATCCATGCATATATGAAGACAATTTATTATAAGAATGTCACCATAAATCAATGGATAAAGGAAAAATTTAGTAGGTCATACTGAGAAAGTGGACACACTAACTAAAGAAAAATAAGGTTTGATCCTTACAAAATACCACATACAGTGATGGACTCCACATCAGTTAAAGACCTAAATAAAAAGGTAACATTACAAAGTTAATAGAAGAAAATGCTGGAGAATACCACTGCGACCTAAAAAGAGAAGAAAGACTTCTTAATGAAAACTTCAAAAGAAAGAACCATAAAGCAAAAAATTGTATGAGCTTGATTACACCACAGTTAAGGACGTTGGTTCAACATTGGACACCTAGGCAAAGGTAAGTAGATGTCAGAAGGAAGAAGATATCTGCAATGTTTAGAACTGACAGAGACTCAAATCCGGACTAAAGAAGGAATTTAGGAATTGGGAAGATCAAAAGAAGAAACCCAAAGAGGAAATGGGCAAAGCATATCAAGTTATTTTATAGTCTCTATTGATTATTGCTTATTTGATTTTTCTCCATAGAAATACAACTTATTCCAGAGAGACTCATGTTCCTTCTTCTTAAAACTCATTTATTTTTACATTACTACTATTAGAGTATAAAAATCAATGTTAATGTTTTTAAACCTCAGGGAATGACAATTATTGTAACAGAGCAAAAATAAACTCCCCTAAAAATCTGGCATTTCTGTGACAAACACATAGGACTTTAACTTCACTGATAAACTTCTCTAAAAAGACTCATTGGAGTAACAATTATCAAGTCATTTCAAAGGAAAGGATACATGCATTTTACAAAACAAATTGGCATGGGAAGTGGTGTAATATCAGGTTTCGTCTAAGTGTAGAACTCATCATTTCTCCTCGAGGCTTAAACAAATATTACAAGAGTGAGGGCTCTTGTAAAATGTTGTTTTGAAATAGATTTCATTAATGGTTTCTAGTGATAATTTATTTCTCTCTTTATGCACGTCTCTTCTCATACTAATAATGGGTAGCTTATTTGCATATAAATAGATCTCGGAATTTGCTGAAGCAGAGACCAAATATGTTTCTTTTTTCCCCCCTGGACATTGTTAAACAGGAAAAAAAAAAGGGGGGGTTGGGGATAGTGCAATAATTAGCAATCCAAATTTGTAATAATTTTCTTGATCTAAAATTTTGGCAGGCAACTTTCCTTAGATGTTTTTATTGGTATTGACCTTTATTAAAATCATTTTGAAAAAAAGAAGAATCTGCACAGTTTTCTTAGTGGTACTTTTTGGTATACCTATGGTTCAAATGAAAACAAAAACAAAAATAAAGCAGCTTGATACTAGTTATTGAAATGTTCACTATGACTCTCTGGGTGTTTTTTCCTAATTAGTTTTTACTGTTTCTGGTAAGATAGCAATGTTCTGTATTAGAGAAGGTAAATATCATTTCTGTGACTATATTGCTGAATTAAATAAGTACTTTATTTTTGAGATACAAGTCACATTTTTACAATGGAGAGATATTTTGTTTCTTTCAGTTAAAAATGTGCAAATGCTAATCTTTCAGGTATCATATGGTTAAAAGTACCAAATCTTAAAAGAATTGTTATTATGGAACATATGTCCTTCCTAAATATGTCTTATAATAAGATCTTTTGAGCCTACTTTCATTTTAACTAACAGTGGTCATTATCGGAGAAAGAATGATGTTTTTTAACGACATCCATTTGGTATTTGCTTCTTGACTTTCAGTGTTTGAAATAGGATATGTTCCTGTATTGTTGTTCTTTAAGTGAATAGGAGGCATCATCCTGTGGCACACTTGGTATTTTTAAGTATCTTTCGGGAAATTGAGATAACAGCTGCTTTCTGGTAGATAGAATGTCTATTAATGTGTCTTTCTAACCAGCAGAGGTCACTCAGTGTAAAGTGAATAATGACTTCAGCTTTCAAAAAAAACAGCAAACATGATCATTGCATTTGAGCAATTCTATTTTACTTGATTTCTGTTACTTGCATAAATACTATTTTCATCTCTTGTTATACATGCTTGCCTAGGTGAGTGAGGTGGTTCCTTAGTGTCCAAAGACCTTTCCAGACATGGAACCAAAAATATCCTGAAAGAAGTGGTAAAAACACTGCATTTAAATCTACGTATTTTTGAATATTATACAGATCTTTTCTACCAGTTAAAAAAGAGAAAGAAAATTGTCCCTCAGAGAACATGATGTGTTACATTCTGCCACAGAGAGGCAGCCTTCACCAAAAGATGAGGCTTAGTGCTACTTGGTTTCTAGGAAAATAGCATTTAACTCTAGATATTTAAAAAATGGTTTGTTTATAACAGGTTTAGAAAGTAGTGGTGTGTGGCAGCCTTGACAACTAGCAGTGTGACAATATGGAGATTTGACGACAACTTGATTTTCAGAACTGTAACATTTTATTTTCCTTAAATGTGTATGTACTTATTAGAAATGTAAAAGTATAGAGGTAAAACCAAAATTCCATCCACTTTTAGTATGCTAATGAGTTAATAATCCAGGAACAAAATGCCCAACTTTATCATATAGCCCTCAATTTATCCCATTTCCTAGACCACATTCTTCTGTTAGGGAAATGTCCTGTTCAGGTAAGAGCACAACATTCTCCCTTAATTAACATGATATTTGTTTGGCAAATTGGACGCTTTTTGAAGGTGCTGGCGACAGCTGAAGACGATTAAGAAGGCAGTGTGAAGAAGCGAAAGAGTTGTTAAAACCATAGAGGCAGTCACAGCTCAGCTATTAACTCAGTTTCCTGTAAAATTTAAATAATTTCCTTTTCCTTTCTTTTCTCTCAGAGTTGTTCCAAGGATTAAAAATGATTGAATAATTTGGTCCTTACTCATTGTGTGACTTTGTCAGAGTTTTCTGGGCCACTTATCCCTCTTTTCTAAAGGAGGAAACTAAAATTTAGGATTTAGAAAATTTGCGAAAGTCACATGGCTAGTATAGAGAAAGCTTGAATTTGAATTTTGGTTTAAGATTTATTCTGGAAAATAAGAGATTAAAATAAAGATGAGAATATGCTTATACTTCACAGAATCGCATCTTGCAAGATCATGAAATAAGTTTAGCACATTTGGTCCCAAACTGAAATTGTGGGACACATGCCCATGTGTTGAAGGATATGCACTGAAGAGTAAGCCTCTTTCCCATCTTAATATGCCTATCTCCTACTAATATCTTACTCTCGGGCAATAACGGTTCTACACGGATTTACAAACATTTATGTGCTATATCATCTTAATGTCATTTTCACATTACAAATAGAAATATGACTTCAAAGTATCCATTTTTCCATAGACAATCACTGAAAAAGAAAGTAAAATGAAAAGAGAATGTGTAAAGTGCTTAAAATCACAGGGGTAGATTCTAATTGACTCATAAGTTGACTCTTCCTTCCTTGGTTTGGCTCAGTTCAGTTCAACAAGCATTGATTGAGTCTCCACCATTGGCAGGCACAGAGATGTAGGAAATTCAGATATATTCTAGAGGAAATATGATTGTCTCGCCCATAATTTCAGAAGGTTCCTTTGGGTCACTGATTCTTGAGATTATATGAGGGAAAAAAGACTTAATGTTTAAATATATTTGAGAATAACTACATACTAAATTGTTACCATTTAGAGGTCTAAAGCAATAGGTTTTGTTAAAATTGTGGTTTCTTGGTTACACTTTCAGAGAATATTATTTTGGCATGAGTCCAAGGAATCTAGGTTCTAACACTAATCTGGGAGATTCTGAGGCCTGTGGTCTATGGACTACACTTTAAGAAAATTAGCTTTAAATATATGGTGCTGAATATGGTCCTCTTTGCTTTTCAGTCTTGATATTTCAAACCATAGAACAAGTTACCCAGAGGCCAGTGGAGAATCCTATCCCAAGCTGTGGAAGGGCTGTGAATGGCCCTGTGGGTCATGGGTATTGAAGCCAGATGAGGAAAGCCTTAACTATCTGGAAATAAACATTATTAATATTAACAAATCCCGCTGTTATCAGTCTTGGTTAAAATTAACTAGAGGTAGTTGACGAGAAGACTTGCAGGGGACGAATCCTGCTGAATTCTCATAGTGGGCTGCTATTATTCCAGGAATGTATGGAAATGAGCAGAGAATATTTATGTAATGTGATCACAGGAACAGAGTGAATGGACAACACTGGTAAGATGAAGAATAAAATCTTATTTAGATTTAAATCTATATATAGATTTACTGAAAATGAGCAAGAATTTCTGAGATATTCAATGGTTAACCTAATAATTTTTGTTTAATCTCTGATGAATGTAAACAAAATATTTGCATATCAAAGCATGAAAAACATTCTATCATTTGTTTAATCTATGAAATATGTTTGTTTTAAGATGCAGAATTTATTCATTTAAGTCGCAAGTGAAAGTATTAACCTTCGTTTAATTGGCTTGTCACTGTATAAATCCTGGAGGCTCTTTCAGAAAACTCTGAACTGTGTGAGTCTAGCTTTATTGCAGCAGACCTGTTCAAAGAAAGATTCAAATCCAACACACTTAGGAGCCTAACAATTTTTTGCAAGTTAAGAAAATGCCAAATACTCTCAATTAAAATGGTAAAAATTAGCCATTTAAAAAATTTGCTTTAAATCATAGCTTATTTACTATAGATTTCTTAAAGAATTTAGCTTGATTAATATTAATCAAATGTTTTAATTATTTTAAAAATAAAGTTGGTATTTGTATTTAAAGAAGTCTGCTTAACTTGATCTATGAATGGCGTATTTTACGAAGACAAATAGCATTATCCTGATTTTTATATACAATATTCACAGGGATAAGTGCCAGTCTTAAGAGGGAATACCATACTAATTCAGCCCTAATTTAGTGTTAAAATAATGATGGTGACCTAGGAGGACTTGGAATATATGTTGAGACTTATTCTACTCTTTTGCTTAGATAATTTCCTTGGCATTCTGGCTCCAGACCTTTAAAATGAACAGTGGAATATAAAACCCAAAATTCAGTTATGAAAGGAAAATTTGCTACTAATATTATCAGGCCAACTATGAGGTATTTTATTTACCTTGAAGACAACTTCATATTTTTTGATTATTTGATAATGTTATTCATTCATCAATAAAAACCATTCATGTGGTACATATTTTATACTACGTACTCAGAGGGGTAATAGGTGAAAGATGATCATCCTTCCTTCCAGTTGGATCCTATAATTCATAAAGGAAGTGTGTTATACCCACAGTTACAAGACTGGTGAAAGTCATTCAAATTTGTACAGTGTACTTACGCTATCCGAGAGTGCAAGTATTTTTTTATAGGAGCAAAGACTTCATTTGCTAGGGTTTATGGATGTACATTTTGGTAAGTATGTACTTAGAGGTACACAGATAAACAGACATTTCTGCCTGAAGATACATTTTAGTCAAGCCAAATTCATGTGATTTTGTATTTATATGTCGTAAGAGTGATAGCTCTACTGCTTAATCAAGGCTAGGAACACATGTTTTAACAGGTGGATGATTTAGGTAGACTCCAGTGATGTAGTCCTCAGCCTACTTAAGTTGGAGTGCATTATAATAGTCCATTTCTTAGGGACTGTGTTGGCAATATTTCTTAGGCACTCTGTAGTAACTTTAAGATATCATCCTTAAGTATTTAAGATCTTATTTCTTAAAACATGTAATACCCATTTTGGTTTTGGACAGAGAAAATAACAGGATGGTAAAACGTACGTGGAAATTTTAAAGTTTATGCATTATTGGGACTCAGTTTTTTCTCATCACCTATAAGCTCAATTTAATAGACTGTGCAGTTCTGTGGTCATAATCTGAAGTGCCATTTAATCAAATTGAGTCTTAGAAGCAGGAGAAGAACGTTAAAGCTAAATGTGCCTTTGATATAGATGATAATACTTCCTTGTATACTAATCTTTTGTCTTTGCTATTATTTTATTCACAGAGCTGAAGAGTAATCAGTGAGAGAAAATCTGTTCCATAAAACTCTAAACTCTCTAAATGACATTTTAAAGCCATGCAGTCCATTTCAATGAACAAGTTCCTAGATGCTTTTTAATTTCTAAAGATATGATCATACATGGCATATTTACTTTTCGGTAGTTTTCTGTCACCTTCTCATGAAAAAAGGACTCGATATTAATAAGCAAAATTTGCTACATGGTTTAAAATTTTGGCTCATTATGAAGACAGCCATTTTCTAATCTGAGATTTTACACTTTTTATTTATAGAAATAGTTATTTCTGAGTCCACTCTAATGTACCAAAATGATTTTATTTTAAATTACTCATTGTTCCTGTTCTCTCCCATTTTTGCCCTGTAGCATCGGTTGACATTTCATGGAGAGTGAGTTGGCACAGGGCTGGAAAATATGTAATTATAAGAATCACCTACTCTTGAATTTCCCATTATATAGTAGTCACAATTCAGGCAGACTTTTCATAGGTGTTTGATTTGGAATGAGAAGTTTTCTTCCTCCACGACCTGTGATTAAAGTGCGGCATTTTGGTAAATAAATAGATAGTAGTTTCTGCATAATCCAGCTATGAATCAGAGCTGGTGAAGCAATGTAAATCTTTGACCCCTATCATATAAGCAGTAGCATATGTAATTGGAAATATATTTTAAGATTAAGTGCAATAAACCTTTTTTGCAATGCTCTTTAGCTTAAAGCGGGCTAAGTGTTAAAATGCAGCAAGATGCGTATTAAGAGAAGGGTTGCTTCATTTAATGCTCCTCAAAGAAATTCCAATAAAAGGAAATCCACTATGACTACATTTGAATATTTTATTTTTTTAATGAGTTATAACCGTGAATGTAAATATTTATCAGTTGCTGTAGCATGATGGTAAAGGCAGGGAATAGACTATATTTCTTCATAATTGAAAATGAAACTTACCGTTACAATAGTGTTGGGATAATAGCCTTACCTGTTGCGTTAACCTTTATAAATCTTTATGGGGAAAGTAGCAATTTTCAATTAATTGACTGTGGAATTATTCACACAGTTCCTGATGATAGTTTATGTTCTTTTCTGGATTCTGCAGTAACTGGTACGTTTTTCCGTGCATAGTTTAGTTTGTGTATGAAAGTCTGTCTGTAAAGATGTTAGGTGTATATCTACATTATTTCTCTGCACTATAAATATAAATTATGTTATTCTAAAGTCATGCATGCTTTTGTTTTATAGTAAGATGGTATGTGCTAAACACTTCACTTGTCACTTGGTAGATCAAAACGTATTAGCTTCTGTCTTAATTCGAGCTGCTATAGTAAAAATACCATAGACTGGGTGGCTTAAACGAATGAAATTTATTTCTCACAGTTCTGTAGTCTGGAAAGTTCAAGATTAAGGTGCCAAGGTGTGGCCGATTCAATTCCTAGTGAGGGCTCTCTTCCTGGTTTGCAGATAGGCATCTTGCTGTATCCTCACACAGCACAGAGACAGAGAGAAAATAAGTTCTCTCAGGTCTCTTCTTATAAGGACACTAATCCCATCACCAGGTCTCTGCCCTTGTGATCTAATTACCTCTCAAAGGCCCCATCTCCAAGTACCATCACATTGGAGATTAGGGTTTCAAAATACGAATTTTGGAGGAATGCAAACATTCAGTCCACAAGAGCTTTGTAACTTTGGCTATCTATCCTATTAACTGACTTGATATTAGAATAATTGGACTAGAGCCAAATGTCATCTTTTATTTTAAATTTTGAAGTGTCCTATGTTAATGAAGCTAAAATATTAAAAACATTTTATATGAACCTATCAATTCTAAAATATTTTAGATTTTAAAACATCAATAGAAATCTATTCTTTGAAGTAGATGACTTTGAATTGCATGTGTACTAGGGAGATAGAGGCATTAATTTTGTTTTCTATTAATACCTTTATATCTTACTATTTCACTGTTTATGTTCACTGTCAACATTCTATACTCAAAGTTTTTATTTCCTCTCCCTACACAGTATCTCCTTAATGCCCTCTAATGTAGTTTCATTCATCGCCACTCTTCTAAAGTTACATTCCACATGCTCTACAGTGACTGCCCTGTAAGTCTCCTCTGGAAATATTTAATGTAATAGACCTCTAACACTCTTGAAATGGAAGGCTTGGCATGTGACAGACACTTAATAAGTATTGGTTAACATGTGATTGGAGAAAAATAACCTCTCCCTATTTTCTCTCTATGGTGTTGTACCAGCCAGATTCTACTCCCTAGACCATTTCCTTCTTTGATGCCTCTCCTTCCCTCCTCTACGCATCCCTCCAAGTTTCATCCTCAGTTATTTACTTTTCTCTCTCCACGCTCTTTCACTTAGAGAAACCTCAGTTATTGCCTCTACATGAATAACCATATCCTTTTCTCCAGGCCGGCTTTCTCGTGAGCTTCAGTTATATATCTACAATTGTCCTCTGGACATTTCTATTTGGATATCCTACCATCTCTTCAAACATAAGTGGTTTGAAGTCAAATGCATCATGTTCCTCTCCAGTGATTTTTCCCTTCTGTGTTTCCTTATTTCTGTCACAGTTGTACCTTTTCCATAGCCACTATTCATTTTTATCTTCCTCCAATCACTATACGTACTAAATGTTTGTTGTGTCTCTTAGAAAATATTCTGAGTTGTCCTTCCTTTCCTTTAACCAATGGTAGTAAACTCTCCTTGTTAGTGTTCCTGAAACAGACCATCTTCAAGTCATCCCATCCTACAAATTACGGCCAGAATTTATTTTTAAACTATCTCTTTCTTTATGAATTTCCTTTAGTTTAAAACCTTGAAGAGTTACCCACTAACTATGGAAGTGGTTTTCAAAAGCTTTTTTTTTTTTTTTAAATTAGTAGACAACTTTGGTTAAATAAAATCTTACATGGGACCCAAACAAATAAAACAGTTAAATCTACAATTGTTTTGAATGAAAATAATTCAAGCCTCTTCTATTGGGCTTCATCTACACATTGTCCCCTGGGCACCTCTGTGGAATTTTAGGACATTTTATAATACAATTTGAAGCCTATTGCCTCTGGTACGAAATTATTATTTAGAATTAGGCCCTGTTCCATTCAACCAACCTGTTTACTATACCCATTTATTTCATGTAAATTCCGTTTTTGTACCTTGGCCTCTGTCATGTATAGTGTCCAGAGTGCTGTTAAACCACTTTTATGCTTCTTTAAATCTTATTTGTATTTCCAAGTGCAGTTCAGCCACTACCTCTTTAATTGAACATATGAATGAATATTTAGTAAATCAGAGACTTGGGTATTTTTATTCATGATGTATGTATATGTCTCTAGGGGGTATTATTTTCTTTTTTTGGAAATTACTTCTCTATTACATTAATTATCAGATAAACAGATGTCACTATTATATGCTTATCATATTTTAAAGCCCTGAACTGAATGATTTTAAGCATCCAAAAGGAATGAGCCCAAGATTGTTTGATGCTAAATTTAAACGTTCAAAGCATGAATCTAAGAATAAGATCCATGTGACAGACATCAGCAATTTAAAAATATACTTATTATTTTTACATTTGTTTTCTCTTAGGGCCTGCAACATACAATCCTGTTTTACAGAAATCTTGCTCCATACCCTTATTTTTTAAAGCATCAAAACGTTTTAAAGATTCCAAAGAGATTACTCCTGGTCCAGCGACATATGAGGTTTGTCATTGATATTTCTCTTTTATCAATAACACAAGAATAGAATAACATCCAGAAAGTACTTGAAAATATCTACATTAAAGTCCTTTCCATATGTTTTCTCAATGTTACTGACTAATCAAAATATTTTGGCTAAGGAAGGCTTTTTTGAAGACATATTCTAACTTTTTTTAAAGAATTGTTTAAGAACTTAAGAATTATTAACAATTTATTTCTCTATAAATGTCCTCTACAGCATTAATATGTGTAAGTTTTTTATATCCCTGCAACTTTAAATATTTGCTTGTTTATATACACAAATTGAAATCTCCAAGTATTTATTGAAATCATGAATTTATTAGAGGACTCAGAAGAAAGCCCTGTGGATCCAGTAAAATCAAGTATTGACCTTTCATTTTCTTATAATAAACGTAGATGCTGTATGTTAGCTTCATAATAAATAAAGGACTCATTTAAGCTGTGGGCCTTCTGATTGTAAAAAGAAAGTTTAAATAAACCTGCAGGGTTTTAGAAATTGTGTTCACAATAGGCCCTAATTCCCCATTTGGGATGAAATAACTCCCCAGTTCCTCCACTACTACCTACTGAGAGTGAAATATTTCATAGTGGCTTATAGCAATTAATTTAAAAGCTAGTACTTAGTGCAAACCACAGTGAATGTTCTTTTTTGGGTTAATGACAATCTTATGTTTATTTAATATATACTTTTCTACTTATTTAAAATGTCATAATATAAATAATTTTTCAGCATTCTTTCTAAATCAGATTCATAAAAAGAAGAAAAAGGAAAGCAAAAGAATAATGAAAGACTTGTTATGTTATTTGTAGGCTGTTGGTTCCCCCAGAAGACCGCTGCTAAAGCCTTCTGATTAAGCAAAGCTCATTTCTTAGACTTCCTTCAGAAAGGGAGCATCTGCTAGACAGAGTCCTAGTAGTGTTTCAGAAGGTGGAAGTCCAAGGAGGATATTTATAGTGTTTAGGACCTGAGCTGTGTGATGTAAGGCGACTCTTATAAATGGGGAACTGGTTGGGATTTGGCAGAGTTTATGACATGCTTACTTTGAATTATTGGGCACGGTGAGGAAGGGTCTGGAAGCAAGTGTTGATCAGTAAGCTATTAGTCTTGATAAGTTAGGTATTATAGCCGTTCCTAGTCTGATCGTATTAAGCCTTATCATATGATGAGTCTGATCATATTAGCTGAATGCTTTCCCCCCTCCCTTTCAAAACTGATTTTAATGGTGTCAAGAAATAATAAATGTCAGTAAATATGATCTTATCCTTTTTCATTTTGTGGTACATTTGTCATAGAAGATGCACCCACTAGTCTTGCTAGGATTTAAAGATACTCTTCTTTTTTCTTTCATCAAAATTTCACGTTTCATATATATATATATATATATATATATATACACACACACACACACTTCCTCATAGTCATTTATTATGGATAATTATTTTCTGTGTCAGGAGAAAACATTTATGAATTTAATAATGATATTTATTAACATGTTAACTGAAATTTTAAACTATTATATTCTATATGTAATGCACTGCAAGGTAACTTTTCTGTTGAGAACTGAGTCTGTAATTTTTTTTGTCTTCCTAACACCATTCGTTTCCTTTAATAATTGAAAATCTTTTTTGAACAAATAATTTTCTTCCATAATTTTCCTTCTTTAAAGGAAAAGTTATTTTTAAGATGATAGTTGATAAATTACTTCATTCCTTTATTATAGCTTGCTCTTAGTTTTTTTATTTGATGCTTCACTCTTTCTCTATTGAGTTTGATAGATTTAAGTTCGTGACTTTTAAGAACGTTTGCCTTAAAAATTTTACTTTTTTTTTACAGAAAAAGATGATTCTAGAAATTATAACATTGTTTTAAGACTGTAGGATTGGGTTCTATGTGAAAAGTACTTAAACATGTATGACCTCTGCCATCAAGTTGGTTATAGGTTTGGTGTTTTTCTTTGGTGAGGAAGATTTGTCTGAGCTAACTTCTGTTATCAATCTTCCTCTTTTTTTTTGCTTGAGGAAGATTAGCCCTGAGCTGACATCTATGTCAGTCTTCCTCTATTTCGTATGTGGGTCACCACGACAGTGTAGCTGATGAATGTGTATGTCCCCACCTGGGATCCCAAACTGCACACCGGCCTGCTGAAGCTGGGCATGCTGGACTTAACCACTATACCATGGGGCCTGCCTCGGGATGGCTATAGGTTTTGTAGTGTCTCATATCCTCACTGGATTTGAAACTGTCCAGTGCTGGTGGTCTTTACAATGTATTTTATAATAAGCATAGCTCTCTGAAGCTACACACCCACATCTGTAAAAGCTCCTTGCCATTTTCATTCTTTTATGAACTCTCTCTCAAGTTTCCCAGGCAGAATTAGTTTTCTCCTCTTTTTTTTTGTCAGAGTTGCCGTCGGAAGTCGGAATGTATCTTACTTTGCCCATAATATTTCAATTACAAGCTAATCTCTTTGTCTCTTTTGCTCCTTCTAGTTGTTGATATTTATTCATTCACTATTGCAGAGACTTTCAAATATCTAATGAAAACTAGGGGTTCTTTTCTTAGGGAGAAAATGTAGGTATGCTTATAATATAAAACTGTGCGTGCAATTTTAAAAGATTTATTAATAGACAAAAGCTTATTTATGGTTCCAATCAAGACCTCCCTAAAGTATATTCTGAGCTCCATGAAGGCAGGGACTTATGTAGTTTTATATTATTAGGGTTTCAACCACAGAATCTGGCACATAGTAGTAGATCAATAAATGTTTATTGATATATAAATATCAATAATATATAAAATATATAAAAATATATAAAATATAAATTAACAAAATGGATAATACTAAGATTTTCTTCCTAGGATTAAATCACTAATCTTTATCTAGAAATAAAGATTTACTTATCGATTTAGTTCTCAGTGAGAAGAATATGTACATATTCTTTTAAAATAGCAGTAGGTTTTATTGATTGATTCACATTTTCTTGTCAAGTAACTCTTCTGGCCAAAAGCATGCATTTGTAAGGATTAGATAAGGTTCCACGTTATTTTCTGGAATTTAAAATTGACAATTATTATGTAAGAGTAATAAAAAACTAGATTAAAGAAACTTCAATAAATTAAAAAAAATCTTTACTTAAGTATTGCAGGAAATTTTAAGTATACCTCTTTTTAAAAAAGCAAATTCTACTGAAATTAATTGAAATTCAATAATACAAATTTATTTTTTAATATAATTTTTTCTACTTTGTTGAGATATAATTGACATATAACGTTGTGTAGATTTAAGGTGTATAATGTGATGATTTTGTGCACATATATATTAAAAATGATTACTACAGTAAGGTCTGTTAACACTTCCATCACCTCACATAATTTTCTTTTGTGTGTGCGTTACTATAGTCACCATGCTGTATATTAGATCTCCAGACTTTATTCATCTTCTAACTAAAATTTTGTACCCTTTACACAAACTGTCTACATCTCCCCTACCCTCTAGTCCCTGGAAACAACCATTCTACTCTTTATTTCTATGAGTTCAACTTTTTTAGATTCCACATATGTGAGAACATACAATATTTGTTTTTCCCTGTCTGACTTATTTCGCTTAGCATAATGTCCTCAAGCTCCATTTATATTGTTGCAAATGGCAGGATTCCTTCTTTTTTATGGCTGAATAATATTCCATTGTATATACATACCACATCTTTTTTGGTCCATCCATCCTTGATGGACAATTAGGTTGTTTCCACATCTTGGCTATTGTAAATAATACTGCAATGAAATGGGGATACAGATGTCTTTTTGAGCTAGTGATTCATTTCCTTCCACTGTATACACAGTACTGAGATTGCTGGATCATATGATAGTTCTATTTTAAATTTTTTGAGAACTTCTATATGTTTTCCATAATAGGTATACCAATTTACATTCCCACCAACAGTGCACAAGGGTTCCCTTTTCTTCACATCCTTGCCAACATTTGTAATCTCTTGTGTTTTTGATGATAGCCTTTCTAACAGGGGTGAGGTGATATCTCATTGTGGTTTTGACTTGCATTTCTCTGATGATTGATTAGTGATGTTGAGCATTTTTCATGTCCCTTTGGCCATCTGTATGTCTTCTTTGTAAAAATGTCTATTCAAGTCCTCTGCCCATTTTTTAACCAGATTGTTTTTTTGCTCTGGAGTTGTATGAGTTCCTTTTATATTTTGGATATTAACCCCTTATGAGTTAGATGGTTTGCCAATATTTTCTCCCATTCTTGGGTCCCTTTTCATTTTGTCAATTGTTTCTCTTGCTGTGCAGAAGCATTTTAGATTGACATAGTCCCACTTGTTTATTTTTGCTTACATTTTTGGTGTCATACCAAAAAAATCATTACCAAGACCAATGTCAAGGATTTTTACCCCTACATTTTCTTTTAGGAGTTTTGTGGTTTCAGGTATTAGGTTTAAGTCTCTAATTCATTTTGAGTTAATTTTTGTAAGTAGTGTAAGAGAGGGATCTATTTAGATTTTTTTGCATTTAGATATCCAGTTTTCCCAACACTGTTTATTGAAGAGACTGTCCTTTCCCATCGTGTATTCTTGGCACCCTTGTCAAAGATTAGTTGGCAATATATGCAAGAGTTTTATTTCTGGGCTCTGAATTCTGTTCCATTGTTCTGTGTATCTGTATTTATGCCAGAACCACGCTGTTTTGATTACTATAGCTTTGGAATATAGTGTGAAATCAGAAAGTCTTATGCTTGCAGCTTTGTTGTTCTTTCTCAGGATTGCTTTGGCTACTCAGGATCTTCTCTGGTTCCATACAAATTTTAGGATTATTTTTTCTATTTCTGTGAAAACTGCCATTGGAATTTTGTTAAGGATTGCATTCAATCAATAGATGACTTTAGGTAGTGTGGACATTTTAATATTATTAATTCTTCCAATCCACGGACACAGGACATCTTACCATTTATTTGTGTCTTCTTCAATTTCTTTCATCAATGTCTTATAATTTTGCAAGTATAGATCTTTTACTTCCTTGGTTACATTTATCCCTAAGTATTTTATTATTTTTAATGCTGTAATAAATGTGATTGTTTTCTTTACTTCTTCAGATAGTTTGTTGTTAATGCATAGACATGTAACTTATTTTTGTATGTTCATTTTGTATCCTGCAACTTTATTGAATTCATTTATTATTGCTAACAATTATTCTGTGGCATCTTTAGGATTATCTATATATAATGTCTTATCACCTTCAAACAGAGATAATTTTACTCCTTCCTTTCCAATTTGATGACTGTTTTTTTCTTGCTTAGTTGCTCTGGTTGGGACTTCCAGCACTATTTTAAATACAAGTGGTTAGAGTGGACATCCTTGTCTTTGTCCTTATCTTAGTGGGAAAGCTTTTAACTTTTCACTATTGAATATGGTACTAACTGTAGGCTTGTCATATATGGACTTTATTATGTTGAGGTAAATTCATTCTGTGCCCAATTTGTTGAGAATTTTTATGAGGAAAGGATGTTGAATTTTTTTCAAATGCTTTTTCTGCATCTATTGAGAAGCTCATATGGCTTTTATCTTTCATTGTATTAATGTGGTGTATTGCTTTTATTGATTTGCATATGTTGAACCATCTTTGCATCCAAGGACTAAATCTCACTTGCTCATGGTACATGATTCTTTTAAGTTAATGTTGAACTTGGTTTGCTCGTATTTTTTTGAGGCATTTTGCATCTATATTCATCATAGATATTGGCCTGTAGTTTTCTCTTCTTGTAGTATGCTTATCTAGCTTTGATATCAGGGTAATGCCGGCCTTGTAAAATAAGTTTGGAAGCATTTCATTCTCTTCAGTTTTTTGGAATTGTTTGAAAAGGATTGGCATTAATATTTTAAATCTTTGGTAGAATTCACCAGGAAAGCCATCTGGTTCTGGACTTTTGTTTGTTGGGAGGTTTTTGATTACCGCTTCAGTCTACTTAGTCATTTGTTCAGATTTTCTATTCTTTATGGTTCAGTCTTGATAGGTTGTATGTTTCTAGGCATTTATCCATTTCTTCTAGCTTATTCAATTTTTTGGTGTATAATTGTTCACAGTAATCTCTTATGATCTTTTGTGTGGTGTCATTGGTAATGTCTCCTCTTTCATTTATGATTTTATTTATTAGAATATTTTCTCTCTTTTCCTTAGTCTAGCTAAAGTTTTGCCAATTTTATCTTTTAGAAAAACCAGCTCTTGTTTTGCTAATCTTTTCTATTGTTTTTCTGGTTTATGTGTTATTTATTTCTGCTCTGATCTTTTTTCTCTCCTTCCTTTCTGCTAACATTGGGCAGAGTTTGTTCTTCTTTTCCTAGTTCCATAAGATGTAATGTTAGTTTATTTGTGACCTTTCTTTTTTCTTAATGTAGGCATTTATTCTTATAAATTTCCCTCTTAGAACAACTTTCACTACATCTTATAAGTTTTGGTATGTTTTGTTTCCATTTTCATTTGTTTCAAGATAATTTTTGACTTTCCTTTTCATTTCTTCTTTGACCTTTTGGTTGTTAAGGAGCGTGTTGTTTAATTTCGGCATATTTGAGAATTTTCCAGTTCCCCTGTTATCTATTTCTAGTTTCATACCGTTGTGGTCAAAAAAGATATTTGGTATGATTTCAATATTATTACATTTGCTGAGGCTTGTTTTGTGACCTAACATATGATCTATCCTATAGACTGTTCCGTGTGTGCTTGAGAAGAATGTATTCTGCAGCTGTTGAATGGAATGTTCTGTGTATGTCTGTTAGGTCCATTCGTTTGAAGTTGTAGTTTAAGTCCTATGTTTCCTTACTGATTTTCTGTATGGATAATCTGTCTCTTTTTGAAAATAGAGTATTGAAGTCCCCTACTATTATTGTATTATTGTATTGTTGTCAATTCTCCCTTCAGATCTGTTAGTGCTTGCTTAATACACTTAGGTGTTCTAATGTTGAGTGCATATATATTTACAATTGTTATATCTTCTTGATGAATTAATCCTTTATCATTATATAATGATCTAATAATAATCCCATTATCATTATATAATGACCTTCTTTTTTTTTTTTTTTACCATTTTTTACTTAAATTCTATTTTATCTGATATAAGTATAGCTACCCCTGCTCTCTTTTGGTTTCTGTTTGCATGGAGTGTCTTTTTCTATCTCTTCACTTTGAGCCTATATATGTCCTTAAGGTTGAAGTGAGTCTTTTGTAGGCAGCCTATAGTTGAGTCTTGTTTTTTTGGTCTATCCAACTAGTCTATGCCTTTAAACTGGAAAATTTCATCCAGTTACAGTAAACATAATTTTTGATAGGTGAGGACTTACTAATGATATCTTATTAATTGTTTCCTGGCTGTTTTAGTTCTCTTGTTCCTTTCTTTCTGTCTTGCTGTCTTTCTTTGTGAATTGATGATTTTCCATAGTGATATACTTTGATTCTCTTCTCTCTTTTGTGTATCTAATGTAGGTTTTTTTTCTTTGTGGTTACCATTTGGCTTACATAAAATATCTTATAGGCATTATAGTCTATTTTAAGCTGGTAACGACTTACTTCTATTGTATACAAAAACGCTACACTTTTACTCGTCCACAATGTGTGTTTTTGGTGTCACAATTTACTTCTTTTTACACTGTGTATTCATTAAAAAATTATTGTAGCTATGGTTACTTTTAATACTTTTGTCCTTTAACCGTAATACTAGAGTTAAATGACTAACGTACTACCATATTACAGTAATAGAGTATTCTGAATTTGACTATATACTTACCTTTACTAGTTATGTCTTATATTTTCATGCTACTAGTTAGCATTCTTTTGTTTCAGCTTAAAGAACTCCGTTAAGCATTTCTTGTAAGGCAGGTTTAATGGTGGTGAATTCTCTCTGCTTTGTTTACCAGGGAAATCTTTGTTTGACCTTCCATTCTGAAGGACAACTTTGTTGGGTAAAGCATTCTTGGTTGGCAGTTTCTTTTTTTTAGCATTTTGAATATATCATTCCATTCTCTCCTGGATTGCAAGGTCTGTGCTGAGAAATCCTCTAATAGACTTGTGGTAGTTATCTTGTTTGAGAGAAACTTTTTCCTCTTGCTGTTTTTAAAATTCTGTCTTTTAAAAAATCTCTCTCCAGGTTTGGGAAGTTCTCAGCCATTATTTCTTTAAACAAGGTTTCTACCCGTTTCTCCTTCTGGGACTCCAATGTTGCATACATTATTTCTTTTGATGGTATCCCATGAGTACCATAGGCTTTCTTCATTCCTTTTCATTCTTTTTGTTGTTGCTGTTCCTCTAATTGTATAATTTCAATTGATCTGCCTTCTTGATCACTGATTCTCTCTTCTGCTTGTTCAAGTCTGCTGTTGAAGCTCTCTATTGAATTCTTCAGTTCAGTCATTGTATTTTTCTGCACCCAAATTCCTTTTTTTATTTTAATATTTTCTATCTCTGCTGAATTTCATATTTTGTTCTTGCATTGTTTTCCTGATGTCGTTAAATTGTCTGTGGTTTCTTGTAGCTCTCTGAGCATGTGAAGATCAATTATTTTGAAATATTTGTGGAGTAATTCCTGGATCTCCATTTCTCTGAGGTCAGTTACAGGAGGTTTACAGTATTCCTTTGGTAGAGACACATTTCCCTGATTGTTTGTAATTCCTGTAGCCTTCCATAGCTGTTTGCACATTTGAAGAAGTCACCTTTTCCAGACATAGTGGACTGATTTTGGTAAGGAGAGCCTTTTACCTGTGGGTGGCAGCATGCTGGATTGTGTTGTGACCCTGGGTCTAGTGGTGCAGGGCCCCAGGTGCAGGAGTGTGTGGTGGCACCAGGTCAAGGAGGACATGATGTCTCTTGAGGTCAGGCCACTTGGGTCCATAGCATTGACAACTGTGTGGCTCTTGGCAAGCATTGTTGGGGGTCTGCAGTGGCTACAGGGGCTATTGTGGTTCTCAACAGAACCTCCAGTCTAGCAACTAAGGATGATTGTAAGCAGGAGTGGTGGCTGGAGCCAGTGGTGCATACACACTCAGCTGCAGGGGCCAGCTGCATGTGGTTATATAGTGGTAGGGGCCAGTCACAGACACGTGTAGTGACTGGGGGGCTATGGTAGGTAACCAGTGCTGGGGCCAACTATGGACTCACTGGCAGCTGTGAAGGCCCTGGCTGTCAGCATGCTCTCCTGTGGCAGCACAGTCTTCCCCAAGGGATGCACACTGCAGTGGAATCCAGTGACGGTGGCCCATCTGGGATAGTGCAGATGTGCAGCTGAAGGGGATAGCTACAGGTAGGTGCAGTAGTATTGGCTGGTGAGAGAAAGAAGGGCTTGATCTAGGCCCACAAAAAGCTGTGGGGACACTGGCTATTGCATGCTCACCCATGGCTGTGCAATATCACGGCAGATATCCTTGCTACTCTAGAGACTGATAACCACTGTCATGCCAGGGACACGCAGGTGCACAGCTGGTAGGGCTAGCCCTGATTGTGGGCACAGTGGTGTGGGTTGGCTAGGGGGGACCTAGGTTGGCATCTTAATCTAGTACAGCTGCAGAAGCCAAAGCTGACTGTGGATGTGACTCCTGGGCTCTGGTGGGGTACGGGAGGGATTCAGGTGGCTGTCATCTTACACTTGCACAGTCACCGAAACCTTGGATGGCTGCCAGTGTGGTTCCTGGGCTCTGATAGGGGCAGTTAGGTGGGCAGAGGGAGAAGGAGGGACTCCTTCCACTTGATACCAAGCGTTTGGTATCAGTGGACACAAATATCTGTGTGGTAAAAGCTGGAGAGATCTGTGAGGGGTCCATAGTGACTGTGCTGGCTGTTGGTGTTTTGGTGGCGAAATCTGCTGAGTTTGTCTGCTCAAAAAAATTGTGGCCTGTGGACCAAAATTGTTCCTGCTGCATGTCTGCTAATAGCCTCTGACTCTCTTCCTTGCTTCCAGCCTGCTCTGTACATCTCAGCTTTGCCAGTCTGGGTGGGGTGAAACCACAATGAGACCTCCCTGCAGTACCCTGAGAGGCTGGACAAGCTGGTCATTCACCCTGCTCTTCCTTTCCTGCCAAGTAGAGCTCTTTCTAGCTGGAAAGTTCATTCTTGTCTCGAAACAATGCCTCTTGGGGTCTGGGATGATGCAGGCAAAATTTGGTTGTGTTCCCTCTCTTCTTGTGCAATTATTCTCAGTTTTCTTGTTCCACTGTGTTGCTAAAACTTCCTAAGTGGACTCCAGAGTTCTCCCAGAGCTGTTTTTGTTCATGGATAGCTGTCCAATCATTGATCTTTCAGGGGAGATGGGGAAGCTGGGCTCTTCTGTGTCACCATATTTTCCACCAAAATATCACCAGTTTTTTTCTTCCAGCTCTTTAAACATATCATCCTACTCCCTTCTGATCTGTAAGGTTTCTGCTGAAAATTCCACTGATAGTTTGTAAGGGTTCTCTTATAGGTGACAAGTCACTTTTTTCTTACTGCTTTCAAAATTCTCTTTGCGTTTGACTCCTGATGATTTGATTATACCATTAGCTCTCCGTGTGGGTTCCACACACACAGATGCAACTAACTGTGGATCGAAAGGCCTATGATAGTTGCGTTTGTACTGAACAGGTACAGACGTTTTTTCTCATCATTATTCACTAAACAGTATAGTATAACAACTATTTACACAACATTTACATTGTATTAGTTATTACAAGTAATCTAGAGATGATTTAAAGTATGCAGGAGGATGATTATAGGTTATATGCAAATACTGTGCCCTTTTATATAAGGGACTTGAGCATCCATGGATTTTGGTATCTGTGGAGGGTCCTGAAACCAATCCCCCATGGATACTGAAGGACAAATGTAAAGTGGATCTTTTTGGATTCTTTTTTTTTTTTAAAGATTGGCACCTGCACTAACATCTGTTGCCAATCTATTTTTGTTTGTTTTCTTCTTTTCCCCAAAGCCCCCAAGTACATAGTCGTGTATTCTAGTGTGAGTGCCTCTGATTGTGCTATACGGGACGCCACCTCAACGTGACCTGATGAGCGGTCCCATCTCTGCGCCCAGGATCTGAACCAGTGAAACCCTGGGCCGCCCAAGGGGAGTGCGCGAACTAAACCACTCAGTCACAGGGCCTGCCCCTGGATTCATTTCTGCGGGGACTTTTTGCTCTCTCTGAATCTGGATTTCCATTTCCTTCCCCAGATTTGAGACATTTTTAGCCATTATTTCTTTGAATAAGCTTCTGGTACTTTCCCTGTCTTCTTGTGAAACTCTCATAATGCTTATTTGGTCCTCTTGAAGGTGTCTCATAAGTTTCTTAGGCTTTCTTCACTTTTTTAATTCTTTTTTTTCTTTTTGCTCCTCTGATTAATTTCCAATGACCTATCTTTCAGTTTGTATTCCTGTCTTCTGCTTCATCTAGGCTGATGTTGAAACCCTCTAGTGAATTTTTTGAGTTCAATTGTTATAATCTTCAGCTCCGTGATTTCTATATGGTACTTTTTTATATTTTCTAACTCCTTGTTGAAATTTTCACTTTGTTTATGCATTGTTCAAATGCTGACCTTGGTGAGCATCTTTATGATGGTTATTTTGAATACTCTGGCAGGTAAATCATATATCTCCATTTCCTTAGGGTCAGTTTCTGAAAATTTATCTTGTTTCTTTGTTTGGAATAAATTTTTATGTTTTCATTTTCCTTGACTCTCTACATTGCTGTTTGAACGTTAAACAACACAGCCACCTCTCCCAGTCTCCACTCCTAGCCTCTTACGGGAGAAGACCCTCATTAATAAACCTATGCAGAGATTCTGGAGACCTCACAAACCTTCACGCTAGTCCAGCCCATGTTCTTTGTTCTTAGCAGCCTCCAGGCATCTAGAATATGCTGGATCCCATCAGTGCTCAGAGATAAGTGAGACAGATCCCAGTTCCTTGGGCAACCTGCAGAGAAGTTGAATCATTAAATGCCCTGTTTCTTTTTCTCCTCGGGGATAAGTTGAGGCCTATAGTTTTTAGCCTGTTCACTCTGCACTAAGCTGGGATGAAGGGTTCTGGCAACTACCTGTGTGCTAGATTAAGTGTTGTCTTTGTTGTCACTAGCTCCCAGGCAACTCAAGTATGCCAGGTCCTATTAGTGCACCAAGGCAAGAAAGACAGACCCAGCCCTTTGGTTAGCTTCTGGAAAAGTTGGAGCACTTCTCAATTCTTCCTCAGGGAGAAGATGGGAGCTGGGGTTCATCAGCAGCTCATGTTGTGCTGAGCTGGGGGAGCAGCTGTGGCAAGCCCTTGCACATTTGGTCTAACCACAGTTTTGTTCCCTGTAGTCCCCAGGACACTTCGTATACATTGGGCCGTTTCAGCTCTCCAATACAGGCGAGATTGAATCCAATCTCTCTTGTAGCACACAGAGAAGTTGGGATACTAGATGTGTGTTCCAACTCCTTTGCTCCTCAGGGAGAATTTGGGAGCTTGGGGTTTTCCTCTTGATTGTATGGCACTGTGCCATGAGTAGGGATTATGGCAAGAAGCTGTCTCTGCTTTTCCTATCAGTTTTGATGAAGCTGATTTCTCACTCACCAGGGTTGCAGGACCCCCTCAACTGGTTTCTGGATTTCTAACCGAGGGAATTGGTGTATGTGTTGCTCTTGAATTGGTGTATCTGTGGGAGAAAGGAGAGTCCAGGGCTTCCTATTCCACCACCTTGCTCCTACTCACATATCTCTTCTCTCTTAATCTGACGTCTATGAGACTTTCTCCCTAACTACTCCACAAAAATTGCTCACCAATGACTTTGATAATTTTATTGCTAAATCCTGTGGTGAATCCTGTGATGAAGATCTTCATCTTATTTGTCCTAACAGCAACATTCAATGTAATGGATTCTTCCTTCTTGGAAGCTTTTCCGTTATTCCCAACTGTGCTTCCAGACTGCCATTCTCTGTGGTTATCTTCCTATCTCATTAGCTACTCCTTCTCAGTCTACTTTGTTTGTCTTTCGTCTCCTGATTTATAAATGTAGGAGCTTCATTTTTGGATATCTTCTCTGACATTATTTTGGTGATCTCATCTAGTCCTCATCTCTTTTAATACTGGTGACCCTCCATATCTTAATACAAACAATTCTCGAATTTATATTTCTAGTCTAGAATACCCTCCTGAACTCCAGATCTATCTATGAAACTTCCGAGTAATTATCTCCCCTTGGATGCCACATCCAAAGCTTACACTATTCAGTTTTCCCATTCTTAGGCACAGCATCTTAATAATTATTCAGGTCAGAAACCTTAGAGTGTTCTTTAATTCTTCTCTTTATTTTGCAACACGTAACCCATTCATAGGGATGTCTTGTTGGGTCTTCCTGTAAAATAATTTGATTATTGCTACCACTATGGACCAAGCTACATTCACATCTAGCTTTAATTATTAGAAGAGCTTCTACCTTTAAAATATTTTCAGATTCTATTATCCACCATCTCTATTATTATTACTCTTTTTCAAGCCGCATCATCTCCTTGATTATTTCAATAACCTCTAATTATTCTTACTGCATCTGTGCTACTACAATCTATTTTTCAGCACAACAGCCAGAATGAACTGGTTGAAATGTAAGTTGGATCCTCTCACTTCTCTGCTCAAAAAAAACTTGAATCATTCCCGCTTTTCTCAGAGTGCCATTATAACAGTCTACCAGACCCTGTAAAATACTCTCCAATCAACTCTTTCTTCTCTGCTCTTGTTTTCTATCATATACCCTCTCTTTTGTTCAGTTCAGGTCTCCTGTGCAAGCCTGGCACATTCCCACCTCACAGATTCTGCCTTGATTGTTCCCAGTGCCTTGAATACTTATCCCCCAGTACCTGCATGTCTTGCTCCTTTATCTTCTACAAGTTCTTCATGATGGCATTTTTTTTTCTGTTTTTCTCACCAGTTTATTTCTGGTTCTTAGAACAGTGCCTGGCATATAGTAGGGACTCAATAGATATATTTGCTCAATTTTTAAATGGATTTTAACTTTTTTCCCCCATGCTGTGTTACTAGTTAGATATTTTTTAAACTTTAATTTTTACTTGTATTCTTGCTTTTTTTGAAAAAAATACTTTATTTTTTAAGAGCAGTTTTAGATTTACAACATAATTGTAATAGAAAAGATTTCCCATATACTCCCTTCCCCAACATATGCATAGCCTCTCCCATTATCAATATCACTCACCAGAATGGTACATTTTCTTTTTCGTTTTTTTTTTTTTTTTTTTTTTTTTTTTACCAAAAATGAACCAACACTGACACATCATAACAACTCAAAGTCCATAGTTTACCTTGGGGTTCACTCTGGCTGTTGCATGTTCTATGAGTTTGGACAAATGTATAGTGACATATATCCATCGTTATAATATCATACAGAATATTTTCACTATAGCAAAAAACTTTGTGCTCTGTCTATTTATCTCCCTACCCTCTGGCAACCTCTGATCATTTTATTATCTTCATAGTTTTGCCTTTTCAAAAATGTCATGTAGTTGAAATCATACAGTATATAGCTTTTTTCAGATTGGCTTCTTTCACTTAGCAATATGCATTTAAAGTTCTAATTTTTTATTTATTTATTTTTTGCTGAGGAAGATTTGCCCTGAGCTGACATCTGTGCCAATCTTCCTCTGTTTTGTATGTGGGTTGCCACCACAGCATGGGCACTGATGAGTAGGTCTGCACCTGGGCCACCAAAGTGGAGTGCACTGAACTCAACCACTAGGCCACTGGGTCGGCCTCTAAAGTTCTACTCTTGCTTTTTATATTTTAGCTTTCTTTGACTTGCTAATATAATGAAAGAAGAGTATTTCTCTGGATTTCTCAAAAAAAAAAACTATAAGGACATTGGAAGGGAGAGTCATAGATTTACCATTTCAGTCTTATAATCAGAAGTTCAACTACAGGATATAACATTTGATGCAAGAAAATATTTCCAAATCATTTCTTTCTTTGCTTTTGTTCATTATTACTAGATAAAATATATGTTAGATATCAATTGTTAGTCTCAGATGAACTCTAGTCATCTTGATCTTAGTATATTTTTGTCTCATATTCTGACAAATGAGGCTTCTATTATTATCAGAAGTTTTTCAAGTTTTGGGAGGACTTTGTAGATATTGTAGAAGAAAGCTGAGAAGACTGCTTTAGAACCTGCTATCCAGATTATTTTTTAATATAGGAAATTACCTACATATAATCTCAACAGTAAATAAATTGGAATAAGATTGTATAAGATCAGAAGTATTGAAAACATTTTCTAGGGCATTAAAGTGTCTATATTTGTTCCACGAGGCCGCTTACAAGAGATGAAAGGATGCCAAGTATGTAAGTGTCTAGACCTCCATTATCTGCTTCAACTGGAGCAGCTCCATTTTCTATGTTTAATATATTATAAATTTGCATAAAAGTACACTAGAGAAAGAGTTCCACTGCTTAAAGTGGAAAAAAATTTAAAACTACAATTGTAGAGAAAAGGTAGATTCATTGGATTAAGAGAAAACTTAGTATAAATCTCACTTCAATCATTTAATAGCTCAGATATAAAAATAAGAATCTGCTACAAACATAGTCTGAAAAATGTACCCCCAAACAGCATTTATTGCAATATTTGACAAATAGTTGGATCCATAAATTATGGTTATTATTGCTATTACTTTTATTTCAAGGCTATATTCATTTATTTCTAGTTTATAAATATGAACCTAGTCTGATCTAGGTTCTGAGAATTCAAAAATGAAAAATATCTGTCCTCAAATATGTAGCACTCAGGTAAGGGGAAGAAGTATATATATATACATGTATATATATATACACATATTTTTAAAATTATAATAAAATAATTATTGTATTGGGAATAGGTGAAGGGTACTAACATGGGTGGGGTAAAAAATCCCAAAGTCAGTCAAATGGAGTCAGGAAAGTTTCAGAAAGCATTTTATGTGAAATATGAGATTAATGAGAGTTTTCTATTTGGACAAGCCAAGGGAGCATGTTATAGGCAAAAGGAAGAATATATACAAACTTAAAGAGACACTAGAGACTAGAACATGCTTAGCAAGCTTTTATTAAGTTATTATTAAAATATAAAATGGATGGGATGATATTAGATTTATAGACAGTATTAGATCAGAAAGTATATTAAACAATATGCAGAGTTTTTGTTTTTTCCTCTTAAGTATAAGTAGACACTCAAGATTTCTCAGTAGAGATATACTGTTATATATAAATATAAATTAAGTGAAAAAATTATTTTTCTTTCTTTTTTTGATAAATTGCTAATAAATAGTGATAATGGTTGATTTAAAGTATATAGTTTTTTGATGTTAGATGAAAATTAGTTCCTAAGTTCATTTCTAAATGCTCATATTATCTTTGTAGAAAATATTTTGTTGTGACTATAAAACATATTTATTTTAAAGTGTGACTTAAACTTCTGCTTTAAAAAAAACCCCAGTTTTATACCTTAGTTTTAAAGTTTGTGGGACAGTATTTCATATTCTTGGAAATGTGATTTAAACTTTTGCTTTTAGAAATCAGTTTTGCACTTCAGTTGTAAAGATCATGGCACATTACTTAAAAACCAAACGTGAATGCTTGAAAGCTACCTGTCATTTGCCATTCCAAAAAAAGGTTTCTGACTCTCCGTGGACTATAACCTTAGTTTAATTGTCTCCTTCATTTCTGCTTACAGAACTCTTGCTATTTCCCTGAACTTCCTAAGTTACTAAGTTTTGGGAGACTTGTAAGGTCTGTCCCAGGAAATCTATTTTCAGCTATAATATTAGGCCTTGAGATGCCTATCAGAGGTATGATCTGCTCTAATGACCTGAGAGGATTCCAGGTTAATCACGTTACTAGTTATGATATTGGAATAGAGATGCATCTTTGGACCTTAAGGACTGATTTTAACTTAGAAAGATTGTCAGGGTGATTACATATTATGGATCATTTTCATGAAGTCCCCAAACCCTTCAAAAGAAGCAAAATATTGTGTGCTCATATATTTGTATATTTAAAATATATTTGCATATTTGAATAGTTTTCATAATACCATCAAAGATAACTGTAACTCACCACCTCCAAAATAATAAGTTTAAGAATTGCTGCTTTTTTACCAAAAGAATACCTTTAACTAGTAATAATTCAGAGAAAGAGCAGGGAATCCCAATTCTTACCCCATAAGGCAATGCTCCGGTCATGCTAATTGTCATTACTGCAAACCCCTTTACTAAGCCATTGCTTACCTGTGTGTGTGTGTGTGTATACATACTTGATTTAACACAGAAATTAGTTATGCAATTACCTGTCTAAAATATTTTTTAAACTGGGAAAGAACATGTGATATTTTACATGTACACAATGGAATACTGTTGTCAAAAAGATGGATGAAATATGTAATTTTTGCAATGGCACTGGGTGATGATTTGAACGTAACAATACCAAAAATAGGGAGAGTAAAAAGGAAACAGTTTCACATCTATTTAAACTAGTTTTAATTTGAAAGTGTTATTTTAATGAGTGACATTAAAATATATTCACCTTTTTTGCATGTTTCAGATGCTAAAAACTTATTCAAGCCATGACTATTTTTCTTACCAAAAAAGTGCTTTTTCTTGAAACATAATTTAAGCTTTATCAATGAGGGCAGGAAAAAACTCTTACCCAAATGAAAGTTATGTATTTTTCTATTCTGTTGTTCTGATTGCAATGTAGAAGTTTCATTATCTGTGCAAAATAGTATTGCAACTTTAACTTCTTCATAAATAACCATGTTTGTAACCAAGGATATTTTATAAACAGTTACCTAGTTCTTATCTTCGGTTATCATAATAACTCATATTTTTATTTTCATATTCTCCTAAAATATAAAGTTTGGTTTATCAGGCCATAGCATTTATAAGTTGGGGTTTGGATTAGAATCATTGTTAGAAGAGAATCAATAATAATAAAGGTAGTAAGGACAATCATCTTTGCTTTGAATTCCTACCAGCAAAATCATTAGAAATATCCAATATTATCTTCTCTAAGAGTTAGAGATGAGTCTCGTGTTCTCTTTGACAGTCAAAAAAAATCATTTACTGACAAATGCCAAAACATACACCCTCTGGCTCTCTTTTTCTCCTGATACCACCCAGTTCCTAGGATGATGCCCCTCAAGGTTCAGTGTGCTCCCTCCCTTAGCCGTTATTGCACTAATTGCATTTTGACAGCATGTTGGCACTTTGTGCAGTAATGTTTCATCTTCACTGATTCTGCCATTGATGTTGACCTAGTCATTCCTGGGGCAATTGATATTGACTGTTTATGTTCATGTTCAATTGTTCTACTCTTGAAGAGCAGGGGGTATGGCTACAAAAAAATATATTCTTTCACTCAGTTTTTCAGAGTCCCAAGCTATGTTATTTGCCTTGATCTTTCTTTTTCTTTCTTAGCTCTAGAAGACGTTAGAAGAAAGAAATATTAATAGGATCATATAAACGAATAGCCACATGTAAAAACTAATGCCCCCTATATTCAGCCAGGGTTGTTTAGACAAGCTAAGGTACCTAGGGTACTCTAAATTCTTTCTTCCTTCAGAGTGAGCTTTCTGCTCACCAGATAGTTTATGGAGAGAAATGTTAAGCGATCAGTTTCCTCAACATTGGTTAAGAATATTGGACCATAGAACAGACTATCCATGTCAGTTTGTATAATCATTACATATCCAGAATGGTCTTTGATTTTTACGTAAATACGACAACCTATTGACTACTGTTGGTAGTCTAATTAGTCCTGACTTGTCCAAATAGATTTCAAATTTTTGCCCTGAGGACTAGAGTAGGCCACCTTTTGGCTACCTCCTGTATCAATGATTTTAAAATCTTGTAAGATAGTCCATTTTTGTGTCCTGGTAAACATTAATTTCTTCATAATTGACTCTGATATGATAGCTCAAACTTAATTATCATGAATCTGAAATATGTAAGTCATTCTGAGTAGCTGTTGTCAGTAAAATGTAAAAAAAAAATCAATTACTCTAGTTTACTGGGGAAAAAGATGTTGATAATATTCACCTTATAAAAGCAAAGTGCTACTTTTGTATTCCTAATTATTGGAAGCTATATTTTAAAAGTGCTGGCCTAGAAAACGTACTATTGCTTCAGTAACTGCTTTATTGATTTAAATATACTTGAAGTGTAAAATTAGTTTTAAGCCCCCTCAAACTGTAAAATATTAATGAAGATATTAGAGAAAATGTTTCTAAGTTTAAGACTAAAGAAAAATTGAAAGTTTCTTTTGGGTATTATATTATGCAAAATAAATAGAATTATGGAGAGAAGGTACACATGGTTTTGAAGTTTTATCTCCTTGTAAAATTTTAAAATGTTGAAGCTGACAATCTGAATTCTCTTTTTAACTTATTTTCATGAAAACTGAAGAATTTCCAAGTAAGACTTTCTCTTGAGACACTTGTCTTAGCTGGAATTAAATGGTTAAAAACTAAAAACAGTTCTTAAAAGTTATTTTGTTTAATATTATGAATGCTAGTGTTCCCATCATTTCTACAATTGAATTGTGTTGTCATTTAATGTCTGTTATTGTGCCTTATATTATTAATATATTTTCCTTTTTTGGTCCAAAAAGGAGAAAACTTTTATAGCAAATGTAGTTTAATATCTGTATAAACTATCTCCTACCCTATTTGAAAATAACTAATTGTTTTTGTTTATAAAATAGCAAGTATCATAACCACCATCAATTATTGCAACATTTTCCCCTTGCAATAATAAATAAACATTGACACTTGAGAGAGAGGAGAAAAGAGAGAAGTAAATCTCCTAAATGTACTTTCTCAGATATACATGACAGTTTTAAATAGCACCTTTTTCTGTGTGTGACACATACTGCTTTAATTTTGTTTGAAATATTTATTAGTTTCTTGATGATAAGATGGAAGAGGGAGATAGCACTTTTTGAGAATACAAAAAGTTTTATGTCATTTATTTTAAATCTTCAGCTGCTTCACTCTCAATATTATTTTGTTTCCTTTGTGGTGGCCAAAAAAGATCGACTAGAAAAGTACAACTGGCATCAGGCAAAATATTCAATTACATGTAAAAGCTGTTTATTTAGCTCTTTTTGTGAGTAAAATATAGTGCTCAGTGCTGGATGAACAAGCAGTTAAGCTTTAAAATTATGTTTATTTCCATAGCAGAAAATAGATGAGTTGATAAAATTGATTTCTTTTTCATCAATCCCTAAAAATCTGAGAGATATATATATGTATATATATCTTTCTTTCTTTTTTTTTTTTTAGGAAGATTAGCCCTGAGATAACTACTGCCAATCCTCCTCTTTTTTCTGAGGAAGACTGGCCCTGAGCTAACATCCATGCTCACCTTCCTCTACTTTATATGTGGGACGCCTACCACAGCATGGCGTGCCAAGCGGTGCCATGTCCGCACCCAGGATCTGAACCGGCGAACCCCAGGCCGCCGAAGCAGAATGTGCATACTTAACCGCTGCAGCGGGCTGGCCCCTGTATATATCTTTCTGATCTCTGTCCAGAATGAAAGATCTTAGATTAGATTTCCTAGTGTATGATAAATAGTTAATGATTATTTGTTGAATTAGTAAATATGGTGCCAGTTTATGCTGTAATAGTAAATCCTTATCTTCACTAATCTGTAAGAATATTACCATCTTTTTTCTATAAATTCAATAATGTCAATTGACTGCTGAAAGATCAGAAACGTATATGGCCTGCATTTTTAAATAATCTGATACCTATTAGACATAACTAAGATCTTATGTTGTCTTATTAAAACCCTTGGCATCATTGTCATTTTTAAGAAAACACTGAATTGTTTTATTTTATTAGAAATCTACCATTTTTCTATTTATACATTTATTTTCTTAATGTGCGCTTGCCGTAGCTGAACTTAATTATATTTAAGATCTTTGATGAACATTTATAATTCTAATTATATTTTATATAATCTACTTAACTTGATTCAGGTGGCAGATTTTCAAAATTCTTAATTATCCTAATTTGGCTAAACTAACTTTTAGAAATTTATTAAAGATTTTCTTCATTTGGTTTTAAATGAATATTTACTCAAATTATATCCTAATATTTGAATAATTGTTACAAGTTAAACCCAGAAGTAGTAGATTGATAACTTGAACAACTTAATGGGTGTGTGCATATTATATGAAGATTGCTTTTAGATTATACACTTTGAGACTTGAAGGGTACTGGAATATTACCTAATGTAATTCTTTAATATACTCTCTGATTTTATTCTTTCATTGAACATCTATAGCATGCAAGGAATTAAGCTATGTACTGTAAAGCATAAGTGAATAGGTTAGTCTGTAGGTATTCACAGTGGAGTTGGGGCATAAAAAAATTGAAGTGTATAATTTAAAAGATTGGGGTTTAATAAAAAATAATTTCAGAACATATACCAAATTCTTTTCTTTGCATGTGATATACATGTTGTAGTATATTCAAATGATCCCTTTTTAATCCTGACTTTGTCACTACTAATTTTTTAAGAACCAGACATCCCCAAATTCCTCTCCCACTCCACATAGACACGTGGAGGGAAAGGGTTGGGAATCTTAAGATTCTGTGCATATACTTTCATTTGTTCTCTTTATCTTGGACTTAAATTAGAAAGCATATTAAAATGTGAAGTATATAATTTGAGAGAAAATAAAAATTTCCATTTGGAAAATTAGCCATATAAGATAATTTTAGAGAAAAATTAAATATCAGTTTATAAAACTAAGTGTAATGCCTTTACCACTCTGACATATTTCATCTTCTGGGGGAAAAAACATCCTTAGCTACTAAAAAAAGACTTAAAATCATAATTTAAAAATCATCAAGGAAATAAAAATATTATTTGCTAATCAATGAATTTAACATCAAAATTAAAAGGGAAGGAGTCATGTACAAAATAAGGGAAGGGATTAAGCGACTAAATATTCACAGCATCTTGAGACCACCAGACTTCTTCCCCCAGCTTACTTCTAGAAGTTTGGCATCCAGGATTCTAACTTCTAGGTAGCAGAATGGAAGAGTCTTCTTTGAAGAACAGATCAATCCTAAAGAAAAAGAAAAAAGAAAAGCAACTTAAAGATATTGACATCAAGGTTTTGCTAATGAAATGGCTGAGCCATATCATCCTCAGCACAAGATTAGATTGACAAGCCCCCACTATGCCCAGAAAACTTCTAATCAACTTTCAGTGTCCTAAGGAGTGGGGCAAATACTTGAAGATTGCGGCATTTGTCTTCATCTGACATTTGGTTCCTTAGAGTTATTCTAGCCTGTCTTTTTCAATATGTAAAGAGTTAATGAGCTAAAAAAATATAATATGCATGTAAGATTTCTCCATTTCTTTTCATAGCTTGATAGCTCATTTGTTTTTATCACTGTATACCCATCTCCATTGTATGGATGTTCCATATTTATCTACTCATCTATTGAAGGACATCTTGGTTACTTTTGGCTTCTTTTGGGAAGTGTGAATCAACTTGCTATAAACATTTTTGTGTGGGTTTTTGTGTGGACATAAGTTTTCAACACATTTGGGTAAATAGAAGTGAGATTACTGGATCATAAGACAACGCTATATTTAGCTTTGTAAGAAACTGTCCAACTGACTTCTAAAGTGGCTGTGCCATTTTTCATTCCCACCAGCAATGAATTAATTTCTGTTGCTCTACATTCTTGTCAGCATTTGGTGTTGTCAGTGTTTTGGATTTTAGCCATTCTAATAGGTGTGTAGCAGTATCCCATTTTGTTTTAATTTGCAATTTTCTAATGATATATGATTTTGAGAATCTTTTCATATACCTATTTTCTATATGTATCTCTTCTTTGGTGAGGTGTCTGTTTAGATCTTTTGCCCATTTTGTAATCTTTTTGTAATTGTTGAGTTTCTTTGTATATTTTAGATACACGTCCATTATTAGATACGTGTTTTGCAGAGATATTTTCCCAGTCTATGGCTTGTCATTTTGTTCTCCTAATACTATATTTCACAGAGAAGAAGTTTTTAATTTTAATGAAGTCCAAATTATCAGTTTTTCTCATGAGTTGTGCTGTTGCTGTTCTATGTAAAATCATTGCCAAATGCAAGGTCACCTAGATTTTTCTCCTATATTGTCTTCTAGAATTTGTATAGTTTTATGTTTCTCATTGAGACCTATGATCTATTTTTTTTCTTTGAGCAAGATTAGCCCTGAGCTAGCATCTGCCACCAATCCTCCTCTTTCTTCTGAGGAAGCCTGGCCCTGAGCTAACATCTGTGGCCATTGTCCTCTACTTTATATGTGGGACGCCTGCCACAGCATGGCTTGCCAAGCAGTGCCATGTCTGCAACCGGGATGTGAACAGTGAACCCCGGGCCACCAAAGCGAAACATGCACACCCAACCACTGCACCACCAGGCTGGCCCTTATGATTTATTTTGAGTTAGTTTTCGTAAAAGGTATAAAGTCTCTGTCAAGATTATTTTTTTTGCATGTCTACTTGTTCCAGCATCACTTGTTGAAAAGACTAGCCTTTCTCCATTGAGTTGCCTTTACTCCTTTGCCAAAAATCAGTAGACTATATTTGTGTGGTCTATTTCTGGGCTCCGCATTCTGTTCCATTGTTTTGTTTGTTCTTTTGCCAATATCTTGATCACTGTAGCATTATAGTTAGTCTTGAAGTCTGGTAGTGTTAGTCCTCTGACTTTGTTTTTCTTCAGTATTGTCTAGGCTCTTCTGAGTCTTTTGCCTTTTCTTATAAACTTTAGGGTCAGTTTTTTGATATTCACAAAATGATTGGGATGGCTCTGAATCTATAGATCATTTTGGAAGAATTGACATCTTAATAGTATTGTTTTTCTATCCATTAACTTGGAATATTTCTTCTTTAATTTATATCAGCTTTGATTTCTTTCATCAGAATTTATAGTTTTCCTCATACAGATCTTGTACACATGTTAGATTTATACCTAAATATTTCATATTTTTGGATGCTAATGTAAATAACATTGTGTTTTTAATTTCTAATTCCAATTGTTCACTCGTCATATATAGGAAAGCAATTGACTCGTATATAAATTTTGTATCTTGCAACCTTGCTACAAGCACTTACTAGTTTCAGAAGATTTTTTGTTGATTTTTTTCATTTCCTACTTAGGGAATGGTAACTGGCTAACTTATTGGCTTGTATGTAGGTTAAATGAAATTTTGACTCAACATGTTTCTATATGGCAACAATTGGCTGGAGCTACTTAGCAGCTGCCCCTTTCAGTGAATTATGTTTTCTCCAGTTTGCCATGGTCCCCACTACTGTGGTCCATTGTCAGTTGCTTTTTTGTATAATTCAGTTTTTATTTTCTTATTGTAAAATTAAGAGGCATTACAAAGTAATGATTTGTACCAAGACTCAAGCTATAATTCCTGTATTCAAATCTGAATAACTACATAAACCTGTATGACTTTGGGCAAGTCATTTAATTTCTGTGCTTCTATTTTCTCATCAGATAATGATGATGGATACACTAATAGTGTTTTCTTTATATTTGTTGTGAAGATTCACTGACTTAGTTACTAACTAAATTTTGCTAGTAACTAAGTTCACTAAGTGAACAACAACAAGGGACAGTCCTGACTGAGGTGGAAGAGGAAGAAATTCCTTTTGGAGAGAAAAAAATCTAACTTTGCAGGCTGTAGACCTTCACAGTTGACCAGGGAGGAGCCACCGTAAGGTACACAGCCCTCCCTGGAGGAGTGAGGACCTGAGTGAGGGCACGTTATCACTAAAAGCATCTTTCAGACTCAGCACAACTGAGACAAGTGTCATAATATTTGGCTTCACTGGCTATTAACCGCAATAAGCCAAAAAAAAGCTGGCTCTTAAGAAGCCCATACGCAATTTCACCTGTTTCAGAAAGCAACCTAAAATTACCAGAAAGAAAGGTGCACAGTCCTTTGGTGAAAAGAGACTCACTTGATAGGCTTTGGATGAATCTTGGTGAGAGGTGAGACCTCTGGAGACATTGATGACAGCCATTGCTGCGACCTAATACACATGTGGTGACACAGACCCTGGCAGACACCATTGGAGTTCTTCCCTGGGCCGGTTAGCCCAGGTGTCTGCCACACCTACTAGAGCACAGATTTAATCCAGCTCAGCCAGGGGGTAGGCAACCCTCTGTAGGGATTGCCCCACACAACAGCAAACCCTTGGGAAACTTTTGGACCTGCATAGACTGGGTCCCTCAATCTCCTGTAGGCAGGCAAATGTGTCCGCTTCTGTGGGGCAGGGCCTGCATGAGGAGCAGGTGAATTGTGGGGGCATTGTGGAGAGGATGGGGGCCTCTGCAGTGGAACAATTGGGTACACTCCAGGGGGTTGGGAAGTGTGCATGGGCCAGGACTATATTGATGGTGTGTGTGAACCCTTTGGGGTTTGGGCTTATCAATGGTAGACAACCTGTACTTCACAAACAGCTACAAAGGGGATTGGCCCTGCCTTCCAAAGCCTGAAACAATTGGGTGCTTCCATGCCTGGGACCAGCCTCACTCAACTGCAATCCTAAAATCTGCAAAAGAAGGGCAGCAAGTGATATACAAAGGAAAGCCCAAAAGGCTATCAGTGGACTTTTAAGCCAAAACCCTACAGGCCAGAAGAGAGTGGCATGACATATTTAAAGTGCTGAGAGGAAAAAACCCAAAGCCAAGACTACTCTAGCTGGCAAAGTTATCATTCAGAATGGAAGGAGAGAGAAAGAGTTTCCCAGGCTAGCAAAAATTAAAGGAGTTTACCACCAAGAAGCCAGTTCTACAAGAAATGCTGAGGGACTTATATAAGTGGGAAAGAGAACAACGCAAATATGAATAAGAAAATTATCAAAAAAAAAAAAAAAAAAAAACCCAGGCAATCAAATCACTGGTAAAGGCAAAAGTACAATAAAGGTAGCAGATCAACCACCTGTGAAGATAATATGAAGGTCAAAAGACAAAAGTACTAAAATTACCTATTTCAATGATAAGAGGGTAATGGGTAGACACACACAAAATAAGTGATTAGATATGATTTCAAAAACATAAAATGTGGGAGAAGGGGAGTAAAAGAGTAGAGCTTTTAAAACGAGTTCAAACTAAGAAATTATCAACTCAATATAGATGCTATATACATAGAATATTTTATATGAACCTCATGGTAATCACAAATCAGAAATCTATAATAAATAAACAAATAAATAAGAGGAAGGATATTAAACATATTACTAAGGAAAGCCATCAAACCACAAGAGAAGAGAGCAAGAGAAGAAGAAAGGAAGAGAAGAACTACCAAAACACCAAGAAGAAAGTAGCAAAATTGCAATAGATACATATTTATCAATATCCAATTTAAATGTCAATGGAACAAATGCTCCAATCAAAAGGCAAAGGGTGGCCAATTGAATAAAAAGACAAGACACATATATATGTTCCCTCAAGAGACACACTTCAGATCTAAAGACACTCACAAACTAAAAGTGAAAGGATGGACAAAGATACTCCATGCAAATGGCAAAGAAAAGAAAGCAGGAGAAGCAATGTTTATGTCAGACAAGATAGACTATAAAACAAAAAGTGTAACAAGAGACAAAGAAGGGCCCTACATAATGATAAAAAGAACAACCCAACAAGAGGTTGTAACACTTGTAAATATCTATGCACCCAACATAGGAGCATCTAAATATATAAAGCAATTATTAACAGACATAAAAGGAGAAATAGACAGTAACACAATAATAATAGGGGACTGTCACACTCCACTTACACCAACAGATAGATCCTCCAAACAGATGATCAATAAAGAAACATTGACCTTAAATGACACATTAGACCAGGTGGACTTAGTAGATATATATAGAAGATTACATCCAAAACCACAGAATACATATTCTTTTCATATTCTCGTGGAATATTCTCCAGGATCGATCGCATATTAGGCCACAAAGCAAGTCTCAATAAATTTACACACATCAAAATAATACCAAGCATCTTTTCTGACCACAATGGTATGAAACTAGAAATCAACTACAGGAAGAAAATCAGAAAAGTCACGAACATATGGAGAGTAAACAAAATGCTACTGAATAATGATTGGGTCAATGAAGAAATCAAAGGAGAAATTAAAAAAAAAACCTGGAGACAAATGAAAATGAAATTACGATGTGCCAAAATCTATGGGATACAGCAGAAGCAATTCTAAAAGGGAAGTTTATAGCAATTCAGGCATACCTCAACAAAGAAGAAAAATCCCAAATAAACAATCTAACAGTGCACCAAAAGGAACTGGAAGAAGAAGAACAAATAAAGCCAAAAATCAGTAGAAGGAAGGAAATAATAAAAATCATAAATGAAATAACTGGAATAGAGACCAAAAAAACAATAGAAAAGATCAATGAAACCAAGGACTGGTTCTTTGAATAGGTAAACAAAAATGACAAACTTTGAACTAGAATCACAAAGATAAAAAGAGAAGGCTCAAATAAATAAAATAAGAAGTGAAAGAGGAGAAATTACAATGAACACCTCAGAAATACAAACATTATAAGAGAATACTGTGAAAAACTATACACCAACAAATTGGATAATCTAGAAAAAATGGATGAATTCATAGAATCATACAACCTTCCAAAACTGAATCAAGAAGAAATAGAGAATTTGAATACACCAATTAACAGTAAGGAGATTGAAACGGTAATTAAAAACCTCCCAAAAAATAAAAGTCCAGTACCAGATGGCTTCCTTGGTGAA
The DNA here is from genome assembly GCF_041296265.1 of Equus caballus. Lineage (NCBI taxonomy): Eukaryota > Metazoa > Chordata > Mammalia > Perissodactyla > Equidae > Equus > Equus caballus. The sequence goes on from NC_091686.1 coordinate 47,267,272, forward strand.
TTCTACCAAACATTCAAAGAAGGCTTAATACCTATCCTTCTCAAACTCTTCCAAAAATTGAAGAGGAGGGGAAACTTCCTAACTCATTCTACGAAGCCAACATTACCTTAATACCAAAACCATAGAAGGACAACACAAAAAAGGAAAACTACAGGCCAATATCAGTGATGAACATTGCTGCAAAGATCCTCAACAAAATACTAGCAAATCGAATACAATACATTAAAAAGATCATACACTATGATCAAGTGGGATTTATTCCAGAGAAGCAGGTATGGTTCAGCATCTTCAAATCAATCAACGTGATTAACAAAATGAAGAATAAAAATCACATGATCATCTCAATAGATGCAAAGAAAGCATTTGACAAGATACAGCATCCATTTATGATAAAAACTCTAAATAAAATGCATAGAAGGAAAATACCTCAATATAATAAAGGCCATATATGACAAACCCACAGCTAATATCATTCTCAATGGAGAAAAACTGAAAGCTATGCCTCTAAGAACAGGAAGCAGACAAGGATGCCCACTCTCACCGCTCTTATTTAAAATAGTGTTAGAAGTCCTACTCAGAGCAATAAGGCAAGAGAAAGAAATAAAAAGGACCAAATAGGAAAGAAAGTAGTAAAACTGTCACTGTTTGCAGATGACATCATTTTATATACAGAAAACCTTCAAGAATCCACCAAAAAACTTTTAGATATAATAAACCAATACGGTAAAGTTTCAGGATACAAAATCAACATACAAAAATCAATTGCGTTTCTATACATTAACAATGAAGTAGCAGAAAGAAAAAATAGGAATAAAATCCCATTTACTATTGCAAGAAAAATAATAAAATACCTAGTCATAAACTTAATCAAAAGGTGAAAGATCTGTACACTGATAGCTATAAAACATTGTCAAAGAAATTGAAGACACAAAGAAATGGAAAGATATTTGGTGCTCTTGGCTTGGAAGAATTAACATAGTTAAAATGTCCATACTTCTTAAAGCAATCTATAGAGTCAATACACTCCCTATCAAAGTTCCAACAACATTTTTCACAGAAATAGACAAAGAATCCTAAAATTTATATGGAACAACAAAAGACCCTGAATACCCAAAGGAATCCTGAGAAAAAAGAACAAAGCTGGAGGTATCACACTCCCTGATTTCAAAATATACCACAAAGCTATAGCAAGCACAACAGCATGGTACTGGCACAAAAACAGACACACAGATCAATGGAACAGAATCAAGACCCCAGAAATAAACCTACACATATATGGACAGTTAATTTTTGACAAGGGAGCCAAGAAAATACAATGGAGAAAGGAGAGTCTTTTCAATAAATGGTGTTGGGAAAACTGTACAGCCACATAGAAAAGTAGGAAACTAGACCATTATCTTACACTATGCACAAAGTCAACTCAAAATGGATTAAAGACTTGAATGTAAGATCTGAAACCATGAAACTGCTCGAAGAAAACATAGGCAGTACACTCTGCGACATCAGTCTTAGCAGCATTTTTTCACGTACCCTGTCTGACTGGGCAAGGGAAACAATAGAAAAAACAAACAAATGGGACTACATCAAACTAAAAAGCTGCTGCACAGCAAAGGAAACCATCAACAAAATGTAAAGACAACCTAACAATTGGGAGCAGATATTTGCAAACCATCTATCAGATGAGGGCTTAATATCCAAAATATACAAAAAACTCATACATCTCAACAACAAAAAAAACTAACAACCCAATTAAAAAATGGGCAAAAGATCTGAACAGAGATTTCTCCAAAGAAGATATACAGATGGCCAACAGGCACATGGAAAGATGTTCAACATCATTAACTATCAGGGAAATGAAGTGAAGATGTGGAGAGAAGGGAACCCTTGTTCACTGCTGGTGGGAGTGCAAACTGGTGCAGCCACTATGGGAAACCGTATGGTGTTTCCTCAGAAAATTAAGAATCGATCTACCATATGATCCAGCTATTCTACTGCTGGGTATTTATCCAAAGAACTTGAAAACACAAACGCATAAAGATATTTGCACCCCTATGTTCACTGCAGCATTATTCACAATAGCCAAGACTTGGAAGGAACCTAGGTGCCCTTCAAAGGACAGAAGGGTAAAAAGAAGCTATGAGATATATATATATATATATATATACAATGAAATACTACTTAGCAATAAGAAATGATGAAATCCGGCCATTTGTGACAACATGGATGGACGTTGAGGGTATTATGCTAAATGAAATAAGTCAGAGGGAGAAAGTCAAATATTGTATGATCTTACTCATAAGTAGAAGATAAAAACAATGACAAACAAACATGTAGCCACAGAGATTGTATTAGTAGTTACCAGAGGGGAAGTGGGAAGGGAGGAGGCCAAAAGGGGTCATTAGGCCCATGTGTGAGGGGATGGATTGCAATTAGTCTTTGGGTGGTGAACATGATGTAATCTACACAGAGTTTGAAATATATTATGATGTACACTTGAAAGTTATCTAATATTATAAACCAATGTTACTGCAATAAAAAACACAAGTTAAAAAAAAGTAAGGCAATCTCAACAAAGCATGCTTAAAAATCTCATGTTAAAGAGGCAATGATAATGGTAATAAAATATTCAGAAGTTAGCCAAAAAAAAAAGAGAAAGTTGATTATATCAGTACAACCAATACTGTCTGCAATGCTAAATTGGTAATCGTGCTGCAGAGCACTATGTGATTGTACTGTTATATCACAAAAGAAATTAAACAGGAAAGTAAACAGGACAAATACATTAAGCAAATAATATTAGAGCAACTCTTACACACCTAGAAATCTCTTTTAAATAATTCCCATATAAGGCTGTTTCAACACATAAGTTGATTTTCTGAAATGGAGATGATAACTAGTAAAGGTTTGGCTTCTGATTTGATTTTTAAGAAAGTCATGCCTTTTGTAAAGCACTGAGTTACTTATACAATCTGTTCCAGTACACTGGAAACAGGGGAAAGGGTTGTATGCTATCATTTTCTATAAAAATGGAGACTTTAAAAATTAAATCCTAAACTTAGAATGCCACTTTATGAATATCCAGAGAACCTAGTGACATCAGTTACACTTAATTTAAGAAAACAAAATTTACTGTATTCAGGGCTACTAATATGGTTATCAAATCAAGCTTCACTGATAGCCACCAGTGCATATATCCACCATAGCATATAATTGCTCCCATAAATGATACTTTTTGCACTGGCTGGAACACTTCCTGAAACATTTTAATAGTTTTCCTTTTCCTGTTTCTATATAGAACATAAAATGAACCTATTCACATCAGAGGTCAGAGCCCCTGTTCAATTCAGCGTTCTATACATTATTCAAAAGTTCTATTTTCCAGTTAAGAATGATCATTTTCTTAGACCTTTTCACTTCCATCAGCACTAATGTGTTTCTCTTTGGGTCTATATTTCTCCAGGAAATACAGTTGTAATAGTTATTATGTTACTGCATATGCAGATACAAGTAGAAAATAACCAGTTTGAATTAAAATGCAGATGCCAACATCCTAACAATGAGTAATGCAAATATATGTTTGAGCAAAATCAGAAATCATAGATTTTTATGAATTCTTAAAGCAAATGAAACTTTACTAGGTAAGTTTGTTAAAGCCAAATTCCTATTATAGTTGTGCTTACAGTTACTATCTATCTATAAGCTAAATGCAAGATGATCTTGGAGGTGGGGAAGGCATAAAGGGAAAACTATACATATTACGTCTTATCATTGACGTCTTTGTAGGTAGCACGGTCTAATCATTAGGAGTTCAACTTTTTGATAAGACAGACATAGGAACTCCACTGGCTCTTCCATCCGCTCCCCTCTTCACTCATATCCAGAGAATTTGAGCACTGAGCCCCAGGTTCCTCATCTTTAAAATGGGGCTGATATTAGGACCTATTTGGTAGGATATTTTAAGGGTTATTGAAAAATTGTTTATGCTGCCTGGCACAGGGGAAGTGTTGATTACATTGTTTGTATTTGGTTTGTTTTAATCATTAGCTTTAAAAACCAAGACATTTTTGTATGTATAACCTAATCTACTGGGAAATATTCAATTTGAATTCTGTTGTACTTGCATATAAATCATTTCAAAATGTTTATGTGTTGACTTTATTCCTCTTAAGTGGATCTTTCTCTAGTTTATATGTTAGCAGAGAAATTTTTAATTTAGTGTACAGTTATTAATTAGCTGTATATATTCACTACTAGCATTATTTCTTAGTGGTTCAAATTAAAAAAATGGAAAAAAGTAATTCATTATAATTATGAATTCTAAGTTATACATTAAATATGTATGATTAAAATGAACTTTGGATATTTTTGTTGAGGTGTATACTTCCTGCAATATCTAGCATTTCCAATTACTATTTTTTTCTCCTAGTAAATTCACACATAAATCATAACATCCACAAAAAATTTAAAGGAGCAGTTATATGTTTTTTTCCGAAATATAATATCTAATGGTGTAAATATTGATTTTTTATGATTCTTTAAGAAATTTTATCCATATAATTTTAATGAGAACCAAAACAATCTGCTAATCTTAAAAATGCCTGTGTTGCTTAAGAGTAGACTCAGCTACATATAAAAGAAAACCCAAAATAACTCTAGAAATTTCTTTCTCTTTCATGTAAAAGAGGTAGGCAGTCTAGGGCTCATATAGAGGCTCCATGAAGTCACCAGGAACAAGGGTATCCTCTCTCCTTCTGAAGGAAATACCCCCCAAATTTGCCACAAAAAGTTACTTTTGTAATTGGATAACAGTTTTCTTTACTTTTTAATAACCAGGGCTTATAGATACATGGCCACTGCCAGCTGTAAGGGGCCCAGATAAAAATTGCGATAGTAAAACCAATTAGCAGTCTCTGCCATACTATCTTTTGAAGAATACAGGGGCATGCTCACAAGTGTTGAAGGCAACTATTAAATCTGGCCTAGTAAACTATTGGAAATTAGGCTATTGCAACCTAGTCATCTTTGTTTTTCATGATTAAATTGTTATAATAGCTATAATTGGTTCTGCATCATCTGCTAAGAAAATGGTAGAGTTATTAAAAAACAGTAAATGCCATGTCATACTACTCAACTGTTCAATACATCAAACTATTTTAGCTCCTGTAAAGCATATTTACTAAGTAGGTAACAGTCTTCAGTTGCAAAGAGCATTTTATGGCTTATGAGCAGATCGTGCCCGACTGTCTGTAAGGGGCAGTGCTTTACAACTGCATTCATGTTGACTAAAATGCTTCAGTAATTGACTTTCAAGAACAAATTTTTTTTACCTCATACTTTTAATTTTGAGAAAAAAACCATGGAAATCTAGTAATCTAAATTTATTAAGGATTTGAATTGAAATAGCTATCTAATTCAGAAAGTTGTTTATATGAGGAACTCTCTCTTTATTCAAAGCAGCACTGCCTGTTCTTGCTTTCTGGTGAAACTACTAAGATATGAGAGAAACTATCAGAGAGTTTACAAAAGCAGATTTTCTTTTGTTCTCGTTATAAGGGAAACAAGTCATTTGCCTTAGGATTTAAGAACTTTGTGGCAGCACAGTTAATGATTTAACTTTAATTTATCAATACATAGAATTTTAGAATTTGTGGAAAGCTTTGAGACTACATCCTCCAATGCTGTCATTTTATGTTGAGACACTGAGGTCTGGAAAGTTTAAATGACCTGGCAAAGTCACATTAATAAATTAGTAGCAGTGCTGAAACAAGGATTGAGGTTTACTGCCTTTTAATCTAGTGCATTCTATCTCCCATTCCCTTCCCTCCCTCCCTCCCTATCTCCTTTCCTTCCTTCTTTCTTTCCTTCCTTGCCTCCTTCCTTCCTCGGCTTCCTACGGTTTATTAGTATTGGCATTAAAATGTTTGTGTGTCATACCAGGTTAGATGTAGAAAAGGAAATCCATTTGTTTTGGCAAAAAATAACAATGCAGGGAATAAGGTGCTTATGACATTGTTGGAAAAGTTGGTGAAGGGAACTCTGAGCTGGGCTTCCAGAAATCACTTGCAGAACAGCTGGTACCGTCCAGCAGGGGAGCTGAGGCTGCTGCCACACATTTCTCTCCACATCCATGGAACTAGTGACTGTTGTCTGGAATACTGATAGGTAGCTACACTAAATCTGTAACTGCCATTTGACAGACATAGAGCTACTGACTGGACGTTGGGTTACGGCATCAGAAAACTCCATATATCAACTATGTCTGCCCTAAGAGCTAAGCGAAAAGTAACGGCCTCTACTTCAATATTCCTACCATCCCTCCTGTGTGCATTTAATTGTTGGGACCCAATTTATATCCAGAACTCCAGCTGTAAAGAAGTCTGATAAATGTTCTCTTTAAGTTTGTAGCCTCCATAGTGCCAAGAAGGTACCCAGAAGTGATGCTTAGAAGGAAACTGGTTTAATTTATGCAACATACACAAACACAAACAAACACACCTACACAGAGAGACAAACATAATAGAATGAAGAAGAAATACTGTGGCTTCAGCTAGAAAGCCTTTTCTTATTCTTGACACTCTCAAGGAGATGCGACTTCACAAGTCGTGCAGGGTGGCACATCCAAATGTAGACTATGTTGCCCCGAACTCCAAAGAGGCCGGCCAAGATGGGCGTCTCTTTCTTAATGATAGGGCCTATGGGGCTGTTTTTTACTTTTCTTTGCACCAGCTTAGTGGATCCCCAGAACTTTCATAAAGGTGGCAGGCCTTGAATTTTCACCAAGTTGCTCCTAGGCTTGAAAATATAATTAGTTCATAAAATCATAGAAACTCAGATTCATAGAAACATTGGAGAATGTACACTTCAATGCTGTCAGTTTGTAGTTGGGGCAGTCGAGGAGGTTGAGTGACTTGACTTTAGGTCATAATGGTTGGTTAGTGGCAGTGCCGAGGGTAAAACTAGATTTATTTACTTGAATCTAATGCTTTCTCTTGCACCCCCCTATTCCCCCTAAATGTATTATCATTAATAAGTTGAGAACTTTGTTTCATACACTATTTTAAATTCAGGATTTAGATAAAAACTATTGGAAAAATAAATGTTTCAAATATGGGAATGAATGAATACCTGCTTTGGGTAATCTCTTGAATGCCATCAGCAGCAATGCAGTGCTTTGCAGTTTAAGGCAGACTGTGTTACAGGACGGAATTGGTCATCTGAAGTCAGGGAAAATGGAGTGCTCACCCGCTCTAGAACTCGAGACATGTTGAAGGAGTTGACTGCAGAGGATGTGGCATCGTCTTTCTCATTATGCTACTCTGTTTACAGGGGGAATAACTCCATTTGGGCTCCAGAAAATTATATGTGGAATAAACATACCCAAGCAACATATGACTATCGCTTTAGCAGTTTGGGCTATTTTGGCCAATTTGCTTCTGTATTATATCAGCTTTCAGAAATAACCAATGCGAGTCCTACTTTCCCATGTTCTGAGTATTAGGAATCACCTTTTGAATTTTCAATATCCCTATAATAAAGCATTTCCTAAATGTCTGCTTCTGCCCCTTCCCTTCTCCTCCTCCTCTTTCTTCTCTTTTTTTATAATCATTAATTCTCAAGAAAACATTTCCTAAACCTCTGTTATGTGAATGACCTGTTACTATCTACAACTGGGGTTATGAAAAATAAGGCACTCTTGTTCTCAAAGAGACTTGCGGTCTGGTTAGAGAGACAGGACCTATCCTAGCAAAGACATTAGCATAACATTAAAAAAAAAAAAGAATGGTATGAATGATAAGCATCAGAGAAGTTCAGAGAAGGGAGAAGTTCAGAGATCACTAGTGAGTGGCTAAGTCTGTCAACAGAAAGTTTTGAGATGAATATCTATTTTAGCCCAGCCTTGAATGATTTAATCAAGATACATTACATTACGCATAAATTGTGCTAACCCTTTGGGCCAACGTTAGATCCTGGTGGTTTTGAGTAATTTTGTGATAAACTACTTGACATTTTTAATTTATGATGAACTAAATCATCTTTTCAGCAAATTTAAATTTAAAACACAAAATGAGAGATTTCATTCAGATGCTATAAACCAATCACAGAAAAATACACTTAAAATGTGTGTGTATGTATTACAAAATGCCAGAAATGTTTTATATACTACAGTAAAGAGATAGAATGTGATAGAAGAAATCTTATATGTTTCTGCACTTTAATTCTTTTGATACTTAGTTATGGGACCCTGCCAATATGGAAAGAAAAACAATATAAAGCCTCATATTCTTTAATTTAATCCTGGTAGAAAATATAACTGAAGCCAGAGGCTGCAAGCCTCAGTTGACAGTTTAATGAACACTCTTGAAAGAATGGGGACTCAGGGGCACTTTAAGAGAAGCCCTGAGCAAGTCATTACATCTGTTTTGACAAAGAAAAGATTACAAATATTTATATAGCAGTTACCAAAATATTTAAGTTAAATATGTTTATTTTTTATCTGGTTATCATAAATTTGAACTTTTCTTTAAATCTATTGGCTATGAAGGCCAAAGATCTGTCCAGTAATATTGAATCATTTATTTTTTGAAGTCGCAAGGGCTGTTGACTTGTGACTGTGAAACTATAAATATTAATTATAGAAGATTGCATGTTAAAATGTTTGTTGTGCAAAACCTGCCTTTCTGATTTAAATTGTAGATTGTGTTGTTCACTGGAAGCTAACTTTACCTACCACACTTGTAGTATCAACTTGTAGCGTCAGTGATATCACTGGCATTTTTTCCTACAATCTTCCTATACAAGTGGCTTGGGTTTGCTTGCTAGATAGAATGCATCAGGGTTTTTTCCCTACAGGCTCACCTGCAATAAACCTAGTGACTCTAATCCACTCACTTTTGAAAAGCATCACAAGAGTGAGTTTTTCTCAGACGTGAAGATGTGTTGTACACAGTGCAGGTTTTTGCTCAGGTTCAGGTTCATAAGCTGCTGCAAATATACAGGTAACTGGGGAGGTTCGAAAAAGCAGTGATTTCCTGGATTTAAACACTAGCACACAGAACCCAGTAACATGTTGCTTCCCCCACCCCCACCAATGGATTTTAATGTGAAAGTCTTTTAGTGTCTTACACACACCATTATTACTTGACTTCCTGTGACTAGAGAAAACTCTCTTCTTTATCCAGGCAATTCAAATGCTTACTGACCTCCTTTAGATGAATTCAGTTATGTTCTCCTGAGATCTGCCCCTAAAATTCCTTTCCTTTGACTCTCTACATTTTTATACTCTTCTTCAAACTTTCATTAAATTATTATCCTATGTCATGGCTATTTGTAGATGTATTTTATATCACTTACTCCATTTACTGTGTTGTAAGGTTCTTACTTGCTAGAAACAGGTTGCATTAATTTTTATACTCCCTCACATTCCTAATACTGATAAAAGAGAAGACTTTAGAGTTACTAGTTGTGCAAATAATTTAACTTCTTTCAGACTCAGTTTCTTATTCTGTAAAATGGAGGTAATGACAAGCTACTGCTTAAGTTTTCTGTGGAAATTAAAATAATTGAAAGTGCCTTACAGAGCCTGGCATGTAGCTATAGGAGCAGCAGCAGCAGCAATGGAAGGAGTAGCAATGGCGGTAGTAAGTAGTAGTAACAGTAGTAATAGTAGTACGAGCAGCAACAATAGCTGCTGGCTAAGTTTTTCTTTTTTAATATTATGAAGAATACCTTTCTCATTTTTTTTTTTTTTTTGCTTAAAAACATTCTTTCTTTAATGTCGTGTAGCACTGGCAACATGCAGTTCAAAATAAAACATATTATTGATAAATACAAGGCCTGCTTATCGAAGTTTGTCAGTATGTAGAATGTGTACTTACCATATACTACTGTTGTTTGTATAATCCACACAAGAAATTCAGTTACTTTCTAGTCACATTTTCTACCTGAATATTGGTAGATAAATATGACATGAGCCAGAGGAGTAAATTAAGTGAGATGGTACAAAAATACTTGCCTTTCCAGGGCAGTCTTTCGATCCTTTTTTGCCTCACTTGAGCCCATTTTCAGAGAAGCTGAATATCAGAGCTTGGGGTATGGTATCTATTGTTTGGTCTTATTACAGACATTAACCACAGTCAAGGTGCCTTTCAGGAAGAAAGGATGATAGATAGGCCACGTTCTTACCATCACATTCACTGTCATGGAGAACAAAAGTGAGGGAGGCGGGAGGTAGCAGAAGACAGAGTGCGCTGGGATACAGGTGCACCTTTCCCAGAGAGGAGCAAGATGAATGTTCCCATTGTCACTGCTCCCTGCATTTCCTTAGTCATTAGTGTGACAGGTCTATAATTGATGACATGACATGGGACCTGTTGTGAAGCTTCTTTCCCCTCCTTTGAAACTACTCCTGTGTCCTTTCAACAGGATGTGGTTATCTAATGTGTCAGTGCATCTGCCTTCATATCTCAATCTAGGCTATCTTGGTAATGACAGAAAATCGCACCACTTGTAACAAGGGAAGATGATATTAAAGTTTCATAGCTGGGTTAACTGCAATTCTCAGCAGTGGTTTCTTATGTAATAATAGGCAAGGTCAAGAATAAATTTGTGAGAGGAAGAGAACATAGTGTAATGTGAGCTCTCAATCTGCTGCGGAAGAGTGCTTTGTAGTCTAAAGCTCGTTGTGTTACTTACTTGCTTTCTCTAGTTGCGCTGTTTAGATTGAGAAAGAGTTTCAAAGTTCTGTTTCAAGAGATACTATATCATATAGATCATTTGAGTGAACTATTTAAATACTTGAGCAAAAGAAATGAATGTGCCAATCGTGACTAACCACTTGGATTCCTTTTTAACAACTGTTTGAAAATTGAGTCTTTCAGGAACTGCTAGAAATATGTTTGATTTTAATTATATATTTAGGCTTATTTTATAATTATGTATCAATTAATCAATATTGTCCATCTGGGAATTTATTGAGAAAATCACTGTAAGAAACCATAGAGGTGACACATATGTACCATAATATAAATATATGTCAAACATTTTTTTAAAATGAATCCCTAAGATTAGAACATTATTATTCATCAGAAAATGTTACCAACAATTCAATTGTTTGTTTTTCTTGTAAAGGATTTGTTTTTCAATGTTATAGAGGGTATCTTTTCCCTCTGCATTTTTAGGATTTGAAAATAATAAAAAATGTACTTTTCATAGCACTTATCTACAATGAGAAGCCTTCCACGTGTTAAGAATACATTCAATTTTTTGTATATTAAATTTGACTACTGCACGTGTAGAGTTGCTTTACTATAACTCTTTTAATATGTATAGTCTCATTAGCATTATAATGACTTAAGCTTCCAAAGGAAAAGTTACAATGAGAATTAAGTAGACCATCAGTGATGATATAAGTCAAAACTAAGTTTGATCAGTATATTTCTGTTTGTTTATCATTCTCCAAACTCTACTTCCGTGTTTGACTCTGCAAGATTATGTCTTTAATAGAAGCATTATTCGTTACCTCCTTCAGACCTTTAATATGCTGCTCATGAGACCATAACCTATGACATCCTGGTGACCTTTAAGAGTTCATGAACCAACATACGTGAGAGTATATTTTTTTGTTGACTAGTTAGGTTAGAGTTTGTGAAATATTTTCTTAACTGAAATTCCACGTAGATAGCCCTTAAAATGTCTGGAAAGATCCTTAAAATACGTTTAGCTAGTCTCTTTTATCTGCCAAATACGCATTTTCTTCCCTTTGTTTCTGAATCCAGTCTTCCTCCTGGTTTTCTTTCACCTCTCTGATCATGCTTTCTGTCTGCGTCTCCTCCTTTTTTGTCTGCTGCTTCAATGTCTGTCTACAGATGTTTGCCAGAGTTATGTCCTATCCTGTTTTCTTCACAGGTACCCTGATTTCATTCTCAGTTTTATGTAACTTAACGTAATTTTTATAATTCCCCTTTTCTCATGAGAATTGGGTACATATTTCCAGTCTTCTACTAAGATCTCCTAGCAGACTTGCTGGGAATGCATTCTGCTTGCCCTGTTAAATCCCACCCTTTACTTCAAAGTAGAAATCTTGATGTCATCTTTCATCTTCTTTCTTCCCTTCTCATTCCTCAATTCTGTGAATTTGTAAACCTGTGAATTTGATGTCCACAACTACTCTTAAATTCATGCCATTCTTTCTATTCTCAGAGAGAGTCACTTACTATCGTTTACCTGGATTATTCCAACAGGCCCCTAATCATGTTACCAACCTCTCCATCTGATGGTCGCTGTTATCTTCCCAAGGCATAGATCTGATCATTTCATCCTCCTATTAAATCGCTTTTCTGACTCTCCATTTCTGACCTAAGTCCAAATTCCTTAGCGCAGCCATCAGGATGTTTCACAGTCTGGCCACTGTCTGTCTTTCCAGTCTCATTTACTGAAAATTTCTTATGGAGAACTGCTGCCTATTCCTATTATATGATGTATATATCTGTGTCTCTCTTCCTTCACTAAGGTTTTGACTACTTCCTTGAATGCCTTGCCTACTTTTTCCGCCTGATACCCTCTTCCTTATTCTTAAATCAGTCCCCAAATATCCATTATATGTTACCCTTTTACATATTTGATTTTTTACACAAATTGACTCATACCCTGTGTAAACTTTTGCATCTGGCTCTTTTGACTCAAGATTTTTTGAGATGTATCCATGTAAAAACATGTAGATTTTCAAAATCAATTTTAATTGCTGATTCTGTTGTATGAATAAACCACTGTTTTCTATTCTTTTAGTGAGGGGCAAATAGGTTGGTTTTACTTTTTTTCCCCTTTCCGTAAAAAATGTTATAGAGAACAATCTTGCCATTATATCTTTGAGCACATGTGCACAATTATTAAGTAATTAATGAATTAGTTTCAAATGGCTAATCTGGGGAACCGTGGAGAGTAATGAGAGGATGGTGAAATGTAGACATCAGCCATCATTTTCCAAGTTTTCTTTACTTGAAATGTCCTTGTATGAAGTATGATAGTGTCAAAATTCCCATGTTATGCTTGGTTTGGCATGTAGTTATATGATGCAAATAAATGTTAAGAATAGAAGTTTGAAAAAAATCTATTAATCTAAGTTTTTCCTGTGCCATGTCAAAGTGTGATACTGTTTTACCTAATAAAGCTCTCTCATTAACATGCCTTAACAGCAAGTGCAAATACAAAATTTTGAAAGTCAATCTATATTGCATCACTTTTTTTGTACTAAATTATGGAAATAGATCAGTACTTTGGGAATCATTTATTCCTTATAAACCTAATTGATTTTTACACTAAAGTCTTAGTATACACTTGCTTGAAAATTGCACTAGATCGTGCTGTTTCAAATGCCACACAATATAAAAGGGTAAGCAACTGCATATATGTTTAAAATATTATCCAATTTACCCTTCTATTTATATTTTTGTTGCCTTAAAATATTTGTTGAAGTATTTTAATAATTGAAATATTCCCATATACGTTGAAGCACTATTGCAAATCATAGTGGTTCTTTCATTTTACTTTGTGTAAGAATTGCCTGGGGAGTGTGTTAAAGTATATAATTTTGGTTGCCATTATGGACGATTCTGATTCAGTAGTTCTGGGGTATATATTTTGAATGTTAACGCTCTATCCTCACCACAACTCCCACCACTCCAGCTGGGCTCTGGAAACTGGCTTCTTCAGAAACACAGGTTGAGGCAAAAGATGAGGTGGTGGTGGTCATGGTGATGGTGGGAGTGATGGTGTTGATGGTAGTACAGTGGTGGTGGTGGTGATGATGATGGTGGTGGTGGTGATGTTGGAGGTGGTGGTGATGGAATGGAGCTGGCATAATTCAGGCCTTTGGAATCAAATAGTCTGAGTTTCAGTATCAACTCTAATACTTACTATCTTTATCATCTTCCTCAGGTTAGTTAACCATTCTAAATGTCAGGTTTCTCATCTATAAAACAGAGATAATAATTTACCTAATTCACAAGGCTTAGTACAATGCCTGGCCTATAGTAAGTACATAATAAATGCCAAATATTATATGTTCCTAAAGTGGCTTTGTTTCTTTTCTGATTTTGTAAACAACATTTTTGAGGGTAGATTTTCTATGGAAGAACAGATACATCTAAAACTCTAGATTTCTGAGTTTCATAAACCAAATGTAAGGAATATTTGGGCGTCCTATTATCCTCATTTCTGTAAATCTTACTTAGTGATACTTTAACGTCAAAAAACTTAAAAGGCATTTCTTAAAAGGAAGTATTATTTAAGTCTCTATTCTTTGTCCTGAATGTGAATCAATGAGAGAGTCTCATGTTAACATTGCATGTTCTAGAGACTACATTTCACCTTTTTTTTGCCAGACTATGAATATCTCATTCTCTCGTAGGAGATACTGAAATGAAAAACTAGAAAGCTTCTCGTCAGAAAGATACACTTAAACACACACATGCACACACTCTTGAGAGCTCTGGAATACCTCACAGGGGAACTTGTTAAAAGTGCCTTGCTCCAGATGTATCAGATCTGTGTCTCTGGATCTAAAATTCAAGAATCTAACTTTTAAAATAGCATCTCGTGACTTTGATATGGGTAGTCCACAGAGCATACTTTGAGAAACACTGGGACGTAGAGAAAGAACTCTGGAACTTTAACGGTTATAAGTAACTGAACGTCTGTGAATTTCTTCATCTCTAAAACTGAGAAAAAATATGAAGTGTCTGGCACATATTACATTCTCATTAATTTCATTCTCCTTGTGGAAGGCAATGCGCTTAGTGGTTAAAAGCATGGGCTTTGGAATCAGACAGACTTTAAGCTTGAATCCTAGTACTTCCACTGCTTAGCTGAGTGACTTTAGACAATACTTAAGCTTTCTCCGTGCAGGTTTATTATTTATGAAGTGGGAATAATAATTACAGCTGCATTTAGGGTTTTTATGAAGATAGTGAGATAAAGTATGAAAAAGTTGGAAAAATGAATGCTATAAAGTGGTTCTTAATAAATTATATATATGTCAAATAACAATAAAAATTACTATTACTTCCCATTGTTTCATCTGAATATACTAAGCCTTACGTATATTTACTTACTGTCGCATCAAATGTACTCACACATATAAATAACAATTTAATTCATGGTATACTATTTAATAACAGCATCAGGAAATTTAGCATCCAGGATGCATTATGTCATCTGTAATTTAAATTAAGTAATAACATGGTGATTTTGATTATTAACTATGGAATTAGTGGCAAATTTTAAGAGTAAAAATTCACCACATTTCAAGGGTTTTCTTACTGTTTCAGTTTTGTCTCTTTTGGCTGCTGTTTGGAATGGCATTAAACGATATGTTCCAGGAATCAGCAGGTCCAGAGGAAGAAGACGACCACCGCTCAGATTTAATGAATAGCTTCCAGAAAAGGGCCAATAATACAGAGCTATTTTTGGCGTTGACAAAGATTTGTAATTTTTTTAATGGTGATTATTTTCAGCGTTAGGGTTAAAGACATCTTAAGCTTTTCAGTATATATTCTTTTCTGGAATTTTAAATGTAGCTATAAGAGGTTGTCTTGTAACAGTTGGAGAAGAAAGCCCTTTTATGAAAGGAAAAGTTTACTTTTTCTCTTGTAAAAACACAGTATTTAAAATTGTGACACCATAGTTTTTATTCCCTCTTATAAAAAAGTTTAGGATACTTTTGTTGATTAAATTAATGATTTAAGCCACACTATTTTAAATTAGTTCACTGATATCTGTAATTATTTGTTAAAAATTTATTTACTTTTGTCAATTTTCTTTTTATTTCTCTGGTACACTATCTCAGATTTTAAAGCCTGGGTTTATATTTCTAAAGACTTCTCCTACCTTATCTCAGTTTATACTCCCAATAGTGCTGCAAGATGGACACATTTATGATCCCGTTTGGTGTGATTTACAACGACAGAACATTTGTATGAATGCATTCTAAAAAATGACCGCGTGAAAAGTTAGTAAACCATAGTAGGTTTACCTTCCTGCAGATCTGCACTCTAGTTATTCTAGCATTTTAAAACCTAAATACCATTCCACTGAAAACAAAGTGACAATTCAAAATTTGAAAGTTAAATCATTTTTGAACTTATAAAAAGAAAATTTTTATTTGTAACTTCATGAGTGATCCTTAGTCAGTGATCTGTGTATTTTTAGGAGTCCATGAAATTAAAAGTGAAATATTACATATTTCAATTAGTATTTAGCTTCTATCAGGCTCTCAAATAAACCTGTGAGCTCAAAATTGTCAAATACCAGTAAAGTAGCTCAGTAAAATTATGTTCCTCAGAGCAGATATTTTGTAAAATGAAAATGAAGAAAATTCATTATGCCAATGTTATTGTTTTGTCAGTTTGTTCTTCTTGCTTGTCCTATAAATTAATTTTTCTTCACTTTTAATGTTGTGACGATTTAAGGTCTATTTTTTTCTTTTATTCTTCACTATTTAATTTACTTTCTCCTCTAATATATTGCTGTCTCAAGTTATATTTAGAAATTTGAATGTGGGATAGCTGTTTCTTTATTCTTGGCTAATTGTTTCCTTCCTTTTTCAGACAACCACATGTGGCCCCATTACAGTATCCTACAGAGTAGTTTCACTGCCCTGAACATCTTCGGTGCTCTGCCTTCATCTCTCCTCCCTTCTAACTCCTGTCAGCCACTCATCTTTTTATTGTCTCCAGAATTTTGCTTTCCCCAGAATGTCACATAGTTGGAATTACACAGTATGTAGCCTTTTCAGATTCCTTCTCCTTTTTTTTTGGCAACTTATTTTTTATTTTTAAAGATTGGCCCTGAGCTAACATCTGTTGCCAGCCTTTTTTTTCTCCTTCTCCTCAAAATCCCCCAGTACACAGTTGTATATTCTAGCTGTAGGTCCCTCTGGTTGTGCTATGTGGGACGCCACCTCAGCATGGCATGATAAGCAGCGCTAGGTCCATGCCCAGGATCTGAACCGGTGAACCCCAGGCTGCCAAAGTGGAGCATGTGAAATTAACCACTTGGCCACTGGGCCAGCCTGGCCCCCTTTTGGGAACTTCTTATTCACAATTCTCAACTTAAATATATTAAGTCCTTTCCTCAAAGAAGCCTTCCTAAATCCACAATCTGTCTCAGACTCTATGTTAATTTTTCACATTTCAGCTTTAACTTTTCCTTTGCAGAACTTATGCTAGTTCATGCTATTAATATCCATCCACATTAAAATGTGAAATAGTTAACCACTGATCCTTTCTTGTAGCTAGCATAGTGCCCAGTGTATTTAGGTACTCAGCAAATATTTGCAGAATTTTCTAAATAAACTGATGAAATCTAGTTGTCATATACCAAAATACATTAATCATATGAATATAAACTGATGAAGCTAGTTCCACAAGCTATAATATAAATCAAAATTCCAATTTCATTGGTTTATCACACCTTACACTTATATAGGTACTCTAACAATATGTAATTTTGTCTTATATTTTATTTTCACCTAGTATAGTTCATTATATTTTATTTAAAATATACCTAAAAATTGTTATGAACAAGTGGGTTTGATTTTTATATGCCAAGTAATGTACTTGTTTGTGGGGAATATTTTGGAATCCCCTTCAAATGCTTTCGTAGCCACTTTTCACTTATCTCCAACTGAAACCTGTTTGGTGACAGTTACTGAAATTAGAAGTATACAGTTATTGGATTTCATAGCTGGTAGAGACTGCGGAATTAATGCAAATAGGCCAAGCTCTCCTTTCACAGAAGAACCACCTCGGACCCCGCTGACCTCTCCAGGATCCCAGAGCTGCACTGCACTGGCATCTCCTCAGCAGCCCCGGATTCAGGGTTTCTAGTCCACTACTCCGGGCCACTGCTTCCCAAACCCTTTCCGGGTAGACCAGGCCTAGGAAAAGTGGCAGAGACTAGGAAAAGTAAAGTCTGGGCACAAACCTAGTATTGAGAAGTTTGTTTTTTTCCTTTCTTATTCATGTTGGATATTTTTTTCCCCAACATTAATATAACTTTTCACTAAAAGTACACGTTGTGGATAGCGTTCCTGTTTTAGGTATTAAGATTGTAAGAAGTACAGAGAATTTAGGCTTCACCCCTTTCATGTCCATTTTAAAGAACATTTGATAACAGGTACCCTGCGTCTTCTAATTCAGTATTCCCAACTTTATTGAAATTCTGGCTTTTTCTTTTCTTTACATACAAATTCTCAGCCCCAGACAGCAAAATGCCTTATTTTGATATAATTCACATGAGAGAATATGATGGGAATGGATTGTGAAGATTCATGTCACAATCCCCGTAGTACACAACACTAATCCTAACAACATCCATGACATTCGGGTACTGGGATCCTCATTTTATTGATGAGGAAACTGAGAGGTTAAGTAACTTGCTCAGATTTACACAGCTCATAAGCAGCAAAGCCAGGTGTATCTAGTCTGAAGCCTGTGTTTGTATTTGTTTTGTTTTGCTTTCGCTACACTAAACTCTCTCTATTATTATGAATTGTTCTCTAAGCTGTCAAGAATGAATCCATATTAACCACGGAGTCACTGCTGTATTTGTGCTAGCTAAAAGTAGATTTCATCGAGGATTTCTTTCATCATTTTAACTATAGATTGGTGTTTAAGTCATTTTGAATATGTTTCAGAGAATAATCTTTCCATCCAAAAGTGTGTGTTTTTATTTTCAGTAGCTTGGCCAAGTGTGCTTCAGGGTTCTTACCAGCAATGAGAACCTCTAAGCCAAATGAGTCCCCCTAGTCAGGATGTGACTAATGAATTAATTTGTACATTGGTTAATCTACGAAATAACTGTAATTGAAAAAAATAACAACCTAGCCTCTTCCATTTACTAACTATGTGGTTTAAAGCAATTCATTTAATCTTTTTGAATCTCCATTTCCTCATCTCTAAAACAGGGATGACGATACTAACCCCCTTACCAATGTTTTTCTTGGGATCAGGTGAGAAAATTCATGTAAAACACTTGGCACTATGCCTGACCCACATTAAGTGCTCAATAAATCTTTTAACTAGATCTTACTTGCCCTGTCTGCGGATTGAACAGGTATAGTAATATCCCCAGATCTGGGAATGTTGCAGTTATTCAGTAGATGTATTTCATGAAATAAGTATGAATAAAGGACACCCTTTTTCAGCCGTGCTGGGAAGAGTTCAAGAAGGCCATAATACCGTGCATCACATTCCTGTTTAATTCGATAGGACCGCTGCAGTGTTCTAGTTCTGGTAGTTGTGTGTGATGAAGTACACAGAAGCTCTTGCCAAGGGGGCTGGAATCTCAGCAGCTCAATTGCTCGATAGCTTACAAGGCAAAACCTAATTTAATAGATCCATCAATATAATATGGAGCCTTATCTACAAATGCTCCACTCCCTTAGGAGGATCAAGTCCAAATTACTGGTCAAAGGCCAAAAGGAACCATTTTATGATGAATTGTTGTTGGGATATGATAGATGTGTTCTGTCTCAATTTAACAGAACATGCAGTACTGTGCTATACGTACTTTTCCAATTCTTGTAAATGTGTGTGCACTAGGTCAGCTAGGCTTTGGCAACATTTTTTCCCCTACTTACTATTTATTATGTAACCAAAAGGGAGTCACGTCCAGCACTCTAGGTAAACTGTTCAGAAGCCAAAAATAGTCATTTAGTGATATAATTATCACTGAATAGGCATTAAAACCTGTAAGGTATATGTGGTAGGCCAAAGCACTTTTCTTTTCCTCTCCTTATTGTGCAGATAAAGCTTTATCTGGAATAGCTACTTCAAAAATAAAAAGGTCATTCATTCCCAAGCTTTCCAGCGAGCTTCATGAGCTGACGTAAAGCCCGAGAGTGTGTTAGAGCTAACTGCCGTGTGAGAGTCATCCTACACGAGACAGCTCCGTGTCTTTTTATGCAGCAGATGCCTCCCCAGTTCTGTAGGCAGCTAGTCTACTTTTGTAAAGGAAGTAGTAAGACCCTTGGATTAAGCTGAGATTCTGTCTAAATGGTTTGCAGTAGTTACGAACAACTGCGTATGTGCAATCCAAACTGAATAACAATTACAACGGCACACGTATACTGAAGGTACTTGTTGTATGTTGTAAATATATAAATGATTAATGAATCTGAATTTTTAAATTTTTTTTCTTTTTAAAGACTGGCACTTGAGCTAACATACTGTTGCCAATCTTCTTTTTTTTTTTCTTTGCTTTTTCTCCCCAAACCCCCAAAGTGCATAGTTAAATAGACTTTAGTTGTGGGTCCCTCTAGTTGTGGCATGTGGGATGCCACCTCAACATGGCCTGATGAGCAGTGCCATGTCCGCGCCCAGGATCAGAACCGGCGAAACCCTGGGCCACTGCAGTGGAATACATGAACCTAACCACTCGGCCATGGGGCCCCCGTGAAGGAAGTTCTCTAACAGCCCTCTTCGGTTCCCCTCAGCAGAGATGTGGAACCAACTTGGTTCCTAGCTGTAATTCTCAAACATTTTGGTCACAGAACCACTTTACAGTCTTAACAGCTATTGAGGACATCAAAGAGCTTTGCTTTATGTGAGTTATGTCTATCAGTATTTATTGCAGAAGTTAAAACAGATAATTTCTTTCAATATTTATTAATTCATTGTTTTTCTGCTGGGTTGTTCCTCCCCTAAGGCGCTGTGAATGCCTCGTCAGGTGAGTAGGGAGGATGCACAGGGCAGCAGGGGTAACGGGGACAGACAACTCCAGGGTTTATGGTCTTAAAATGCTATTCCTGCAGCGTAGGCATTTACTTGTGGATGTTTGTGTAGATTTCCTTAGTACTCCCTTTGGCTACAATAGTCTCTGCTAATTTAAAATTTAAATTGGTATATATTTCCATACATATATTTCTATATGGAATAATATCTTGTCTAGTGATCTTTTAAAGAAAAGTTAATTTCTTAGAAGAAGCAATTCTCTGCACAGTCTACTGGTCAAGTGCTCCTTGAAGTGCAGAGTGTCCCATTAATGTCGATATTCTCTTAGTCAAGCCTGGTACCCGGTCTCTGTTGGCACGTCTCTCCTTGCCCAGGAAGTACAACTACTGCTGAGATACTCTTTTCTAGTCCAAACTCTATGAAAAGACTAGACTTTCTTTTGGTAAAACAGCTGGTAAAGTAATTCTACAACTTCCCCCGCCATGAAAGGTGGCTCAGGGGTCTATTTCGAGGACTTGTCCTCTCACCTATGCCCCATTCCCCTGTGGTTTACCAGGCTGTACTGTTTCTTTACTAGCATGTGACAGTATTTTCTGGGTATTGGCACAAGCATGGATGATTCTGCTCTCTCTTGCTTCTCTCAGTTGTTTTCAATTCAACTTAATGTATTTGGAGCTAGTGTTGTAAAGTTATTAGTGACATATATTGAAAACAACGGGTGAAATTTACTGTACATGTTTCCTTAAAAATAAAATCCCCAATTTAAGATTGCAGGCATATAGCGTATTTAGTATTGACTCAACAATCAAAGCACTTTATAACAGATATCTTCTGTTTACAGTCTCAAAATATTGGCATTCTAATTGTTGGAAAGCATGTCTGTATATGAAATGTGATAAAATCTTTGGATTTTTAGAATAATCCATCATCATGGAATTATCCATCTTGAAAAGGAAAAAATAAACAGATCATGTGTGTTCTTCCTGTAGAATTTCATCATTTTGTGTGAGTTTCATCTTCTGAAGAAGAAGAATTTTTTGCCACATTTCCCCCACAATATGCAGCAGTTAACATGGTGCCTCCTTGCTCTGCTACATGAAAATAAAATGAAAACTAATGGGTGTTTATAGATGTGTTCATAGATGAGGTTTTCATTGTTTTAGTTAGTTTGCTTTAGAGGTTGTGCCTTTAAATAACAATCCCCTTACACGTGACATAGTTGACAAGTTTTAGGTACAAATCAGCTTTCATGGCATACAATGAAAATAAGTGACTGTAAAACTGGATGGGCTGAAGTAATATTTTGACTGAGTTCACATCAAATAATGTGGTAAAGCTAAAATCTGCAGATAAACCACTGTCGTGACCTAATACTCAGGGATTAGGCATAGGTTGACTCTTGAGCAAATGCAAAACGAGATGAAACAGGAGGGAGCTCACCGCCTGGGACCAGGGTTTGCAGGCCCGTCCCAAAGTGACTCTTGGACAATGCTACAAATGGAGCCTACACTCCTTATTTCCGAATGTTTTCAAGTTGTACGTCAAGCTAATAAACTTTTAAATACAATATGTTCTGTCATCCTGCCTTAAAAGGTACACTTTATAATAACAAAATTAAGAAAAGTATGTGTAAAGCTATAGTTTTTATATTTTGGAGTTGGCAAATATCAAAAATGACTGAATTTCATTACTATGCCTATCTAAGTGAACTGATAATGGCCAGCAGAGTTTGCGTGAGTATAAAATAAAGGCATACAAAATTCAAAATCAGTACACCTTTATTCCATTAAATTTATTTTTCTTATTTTCATTTCAGTAAGATCACTAATTATGCTGTTATAACCAAGATATTTCACATAATTTTATTCCATTGGCAGTAATGATTTAAATTAGGATTTTAAAATAAATGTTATTTGTTAAAAAGCATACCAAATACGCTTATATATTTTCAAAATTTTAAATTAAGGGTAAAATAGTTAAAGTTATTTTTCTTGTATGTTTTAAAAAATGTTTTTCTTCTAAAATTTTAAATTATTAAAATTAACAGTTATTTTACTTACAAAAATTTTGTTATTAAAATTAAAGGACAAATACAGCATAACTAACAAATATCAAAAATTTTAATTTACTATATAGAGTTAGGATTTTTATTTAATAATCTGAAAATCCAATTAAATCTTATTAAACATTTTTATAAAAATGAAACTATACATAATTCCAGCATTCAATATCAATCTAGTTTCCAATATACAGAAATAATTTCATGCTGCATGCCTGGTATGTCACATATACACATACTGAAGAGTAATATGAATTATTAGTACTCTGAAATGTTCCTAGGCCGCCATGTAACCTGCAGCTATTGTGATGAACATGCCAATTTGTGGTACATAAAGAGAAAAGAGAAAAAAGGATGCCCTGTGCCACTGGGAAATGATGTCTTGCTATGTAAAACACCACTGCATCTGTGTTCCTGTGAAAATCAGATGACTGTAAATGCATGGATTTATTTCTGGGCTCTCTAATCTGTTCTTTTGGTTGATGTGTCTGTTTTTATGCTAATGCCATACTGTTTTGCTTACTGTAGCTTTGTAATATATGTTGAAATCAGGAAGTGTGATGCCTCCAGCTTTGTTCTTCTTGCTCAAGATTGCTTTGGCTATTCATAGTCTTCTGTGGTTCCATACGAATTTAGGATTGTTTTTTCCCATTTCTGGTAAAGAATTCCGTTGGGATTTTGATAGAGATTGCACTTTGGGTAGCATGGACATTTTAACAACGTTATTCCTCTAGTCTATGCGCATGAGATGTCTCTTCTTTAGATTCCTTCATCAGTGTTTTATAATTTTCTGTGTACAAATCTTTCACCTCTTTGGTTAAGTTTATTTCTAAGTATTTTATTCTTTTTGTTACTTTTGTGAATGGGATTGTATTCTTAATTTTCTTTTTGGAGTTTGTTGTTAGCATATAAAATCAGCACTGATTTCTGTGTGCTGATTTGTATCTTGTAATTTTACTGAATTCATTTATTAGTTTTAACAGCTTGTTGTTAAGTCTTAGGGTTTTCTATATAAATGATCATGTCATTGACAAACAGATAATTTTCTCTCTTCCTTTTTGATTTGGATGTCTTTTCTTTTTCTTTTTTTCTAATTGTTCTGGCTAGGACTCCAGTACTAAATTGAAAAGAAGTGGTGAGAGTGAACATCATTGCCTTGTACCAGATCTTACAGGGGAAGCTTTCAGTTTTTCCTCATTGAATATAATATTAGATGTGGACTTTTTATATATGGCCTTTATTGTGTTGAGGTAAGTTCCTTCTATAACTATTTTGTTGAGAGTTTTTATCATAAATGGATGTTGAATGATCGAACTCTTTTTCTCCATCTATTGAGATAATCATGTGATTTTTATCTTCATTCTGTTAATGTGGTCCATAACATTGATTGATTTGCATATACTGAATCATCCTTGCATCTCAGGGATGAATCGCACTTGGTCAAGTATTTAATCCTTGTAATGTGCTGTTGGGTTCAGTTTGCTAGTACTTTGTTGTGGATTTTTGCATCTATATTCATCAGGGATATTGGCCAGTAGTTTTCCTTTCTTGTGGTATCTTTGACAATGGGGGAATGTTAGTCTCTTCAATAAATAGGGTTTGGAAAACTGGACAATCACATGCAGAAGAATGAATTTGAACTCATCTCTCACCATATACAAAAGTCAACTGAAAATGGGTTAAAGACTTAAACACAATATTTTAAACTGTAAAACTAATAGAAGAAAACATAGAGAAAAAGCTCTTGATGTTTGTCTTGGCAATGATTTTTTGCATATGACACCAAAAGCATAGGCAACAAAAGCCAAAATAAACGAGTGGGACTCCATCAAACTAAAAATTTTCTGCACGGCAAAGAAGACAATCAACAGAGTGAACAGGCAACCTACAGAATGGGAGAAATATTTGCAAACCGTATCTGATAAGAAGTTAATATCCAAAATATATAAAGAACTCCTACAACTCAATAGCAAAAAGGTCAAATAACCCAATAAAAAATAATGATCAAAGGACCTGAATAGACATTTCTCAAAAGAAGACATAGCAATGGGCAACAGATATATGAAAAGGTGCTCAACATCACTAATCGTCAGGGAATGCAAATCAAAACCACAATTGGATATCATCTCATACCTGTTATAATGGCTATTATCTAAAAGACAAAAGATAAGAAGTGTTGGTGAGGATGTTGAGAAAAGGGAGCCCTTGCATGCTATTGATGGAAACGTACATTGGTACAGCCATTATGAAGAAAAACATGGAGATTCCTCAAAAATTAAAAATAGAACTATCATATAATCCATAAATCCCCCTTCTGGGTATATTTTTAAAGTAAATGAAGTCAGTGTCTCAAAGAGTTTTCTGGACTCATTGCAGCATTATTCACAATAGCTCAGATATGGAAACAACCTAAATAGCCATCAACAGGTGAATGAATAAAGAAATTTGGAATATATGTACAATAAAATATTATTCAGCGTTGAAGCAGAAGGAAATCCTGCCATTTGTAACAACATGGATCAACCTGGTGGACATTATGCTAAGTAAAATAAGCCAGGCACGGAAAAGACAACACTGTAGGATCTCACTCACATGTGGAATCTAAAATAGTTAAACTCATAAAAGCAGAGAATAGAATGGTGGTTGTTATGGGTTGGGAGCTAGGGGAAGGGGGGAGATGTTGATCAAAGAGTACAAAGTTTCAGTTATGCAAGATAAATAAGTTCTGTAGTTCTAAGGAACACTATGGTGACTGTTGGTAATAATGCTGTATTATATACTTGAAATTTGCTAAGAGGATAAATTGTAAGCATTCTCACTACACACACACACACACACACACACACAAAGAAAATGGTAACTATGTGAAGTGATGGATATGTTAATTAGCTTGATTGTGGCCATCAATTCACAATGTATAGATATATCAAAGCATCAATTTTATAACTTAAGTATAAAAAGTGTCATTTGCCAATTATAACTCAATAAAGCTAAAAACTTTATTGCATTTGTCCTGAGAGGAAGGATCTAATTTTTTAGATCCTTTAGTTAATTTTTCTCCTTTCTTACTTAAGTAAATTGTCTCCTCCCTTTAAAATACGTCTATGTCCTGTGTTGACACAGGAGCACATACCACAAAACTTCATGGCATTTGGATGGAGCCGCCTTTTATTTTGGAGGACATAGGGAACGAGATGTGAAGTGCTTCCCTGGGGTAAATGGTGTTAGTCATAAAAGTGGGTTTGTAATCTCGTCGGTGCCAGTACTGAGCACTGCATCCCAGTGGCCAGGACACCCACTCATTCTTTAAGGTATTCATCTTTGTGAGTTTGTGATATGCAAGGCCTCTAAGCACAGGGCATCAGGCAGAGGTGGTTCCTGCGGGTTATATGCATAGTCCTGAGGATTTTTAATATGCAGTTACTGCAACCAACACCTAAAGACAGCTGATCTTGTAATATTTTAAGATATACCTTTGTATAGCTTTTGTGATTGCCACCAAATAGGTCATCTTAAAAAATATGAAATAACAATAAATGTTACTTAGTAACTAGAGAAAACATGTACCCTAAATTAAGATCTAGTTTTCTATAACTATTTGGTCTTAAAAATGTATTTTTTAACTTATTCTGTTAAAATATGACAAGGGATTAAGAGACTACATTGACATGAAGAATATAGCATAATTTCTGCTCTTTAAAAAAAACTGGTTTACAATATTGCAGCGACATCAGTTATGGATGTGCTATTAAAATTGAAGTAGGAGGGCTGGCCTGGTGGGCTAATGGTTAAGTTCGCGTGCTCTGCTTCAGTGGCCTGGGGTTTGCAGGTTCGGATCCTGGGCACAGACCTAGGACCACTCATCAAGCCATGCTGTGGCAGTGTCCCACATAAAATAGAGGAAGATTGGCACAGATATTAGCTCAGTGACAATCTTCCTCACAAAAAAACAAACAAAAATTGAAGAAGGAAATTAAACACTTCTGCCAGCTGTTTCAAGTGAATACCAAGAGTCTTATTTGATATTCTAGGCATTATTAAAATATAGTTATAATGGTTTTATATATTTTTGATCTTGATAAACAAACAAGATATGGAAATATCTTTTTCCCTTGGGATTTTATTTTCTCTATTGCATCAAAAGTATGTATGTAAGAAATTGACATTAATATGAATCAAGATACTAACTGAAGTGAAAAGTTACATTTTGGTTTAATATTTCTATCAGATCTCTGAAAAAGTAAAAAAGAACAACTATAATTTTAGTGGTTTTATTTTTTTCTACCAAACACACATAAATATATCTCATTAGAGAGGTTTATTTAGTAAAACTAGTTTAGACCTCATGCATCACTCCAGCAACTCTAACGTACAAGTCTAGGGTACATAAAGAATTTCCAAGTTGGTATCATAACATAAAATATACAAACGTTTGGTCATTTTCGAGTTTGTCTCTGATGTTTGGTCAATTCACTACTTTGTATAAATTAAAGATACAGCCTTTTAACTGCTATAGGCTTTCTATATCAGATTCAACGCTTTCACAACAAAAACTGCTTTATAATTCATTATTATTTAAAGCTCATACTATATAAAATTCATAGTAAAAAATATTGAAAGATCAGCTGTGAATAGTGAATCAACTTGTGAATTCTATCTACCAGAGTTACTATTTCCCTGTATATTATTTCAGATTTAGATTTAGTCTAAAAATATATGTTTATGCAAAGTCACACTGAATATGCTGTTTGGCAAACTGTGTTTTTAACTTAATGGTATATCAGGCCCAGTTTTCCATGTCAAAAATATACATGCATGTTATCATTTTTAAGTTGTGTAATATATGTGTGTATTACGTAAACAGCACCTTCCTTTGGTCATTATGTTATTTCTGTTTTTTCCCTATTATAAACCACATCAAGATAAACTTCACTTAAATATCTTTGTGATTAGTTTTTCTATTGTTGTCTAATGGTCTATTCATGGAAAACCATAAATCATTCATTCAACAAGTTTTATTGACTATGTCTTCATTGCAAGCCACTCTTCTCAAGTCTAGGTGGTGATAAATAAAGCAGACAAAAGACCCTGCCCTCCTGTGACATACAGTCTAGTGAAGGTGAAAAACAGTAAAAATAAATAAATAATGATATGTAAT
Organism: Equus caballus; assembly: GCF_041296265.1. NCBI lineage: Eukaryota > Metazoa > Chordata > Mammalia > Perissodactyla > Equidae > Equus > Equus caballus. The sequence continues at coordinate 47,295,218 of NC_091686.1, forward strand.
AAACAGTGATGTGTACTATGGAGAAAAAGGAAGCATGTCGAAAGGCAGAGTTGCAGTTGTAAATAGGATGGTCTGGACGTGGAACTATTGAGTCAAGGTACATCAAACATTGTGAAACGTATTGGCTTATGATTTTCTATAAATCTTTGTCAATTGCGTTCCCACCAACGTGTCAGTGAGTATTTTTCTCACATTATAGAAAAATCAATCTTTTAGAAAAATTATTTTTTAACATTTTCCCAGTTTTATTGAGATGTAATTGACATGCTGTGATATATAAGTTTAAGATGTACAGCATAATGACTTGACTTCATAAACATATAATTTTAACATGCAAAATCTAAATATTTTAAAATTTTGTTACTTGATTACTAATGAAGTTGATGTTTATTTTTTGTGACTATCAAACATTTGTATATTTTTAATGTTAACTACCAGTTCATTTTAAGTAGAATTACTATTGTTTGCTCCTTGTAGCAGAGGTCATAGAAACTCTGCCATTTCTCTTGAGAATAACCATGCCAGTGAGTGCCAGCCAACTTCCAGCTGCCAGTATCTGCATCTGTTTCTTTGAGGACATTCTCCAAAGCAACAGAGGCCACTCTGACCTGCAACATAGTGGACACAAATGTCAGAGAATTAATGCTCTTTAGGGCCTGGCACCAACGGCTGGAGGAGTTGCGTTGGCTCACCCCTTGCATTTATAATTCTGAGGTCTGTGTTCTACATCATTTCCCTGTAGGATTAAGCTATTGTCGTCCACAGTAGTCACTGCTCTGATAATGCTCCCTTTATTAGCTGTCTTTTTTTCCTGGTCTCACTTTCCCCCTCTCCTGCTATAGCTCCCAGCACTTCCCACAGAAATTATTCACATGTGAATTCTTAGTATCAGCTTGGGGACACTGAACACCATTCTCAGACAGGAGTTCTACTTGTCCTTAATTGCAACAACTTTTAAATTATCAATAATATAAGAATTTGTCGGTTACATAGCTTATAGATGCCTTTCTAGTTTGTGGGTTTTTTTATAGTGTTTTCTCAGAGAGAAATTTTGCATTTTTGTTAGGTGAATGGTATCCATTTGTTTCCTTTATAATTTTTGACTTCAGAACCATATTTACTTTTTTTTTTACCCCACTCTAAAATGCGAAAACCTCCTCTTGATCCTTTGTTACTACTCTTTATTACTTTTCATTTTGAATTTTGGTGGAAGATGGGAAAGGTAGAGTCAAAGTTACTTTTTTTTCCATATTAGTAACTATTTTTACCAATACTATTCATTGAGACATTATGTTATTTGAAATCAAAACTTGCCTTTGACCATGTTGTTAACTAACAAAACTGGATACTCAAGCCCACTTCCCTTCTCTTTCCATTCTGTGCTGCTGTGTGGTTTCTTAATACCCGAGTCAAAACCTGCATTCAGGAGTGAATCTGATGTTAAACACACACACACACACACACACGTATATCACATTGTGGATTTAAGTTACTGCATTACCAACGTCACTACTTTGGTTTACTTATTTAAATTTAACTCTCACTGTGAAAAAGTTTTGGTCTTCTACTAAAGGTGTATGAAGCATCATTGCGTTAATTTGGACAAAAAGTTTTCTCTTAGGACCCAATAAATTCTAGCAAGTGATGATCATTTTAGTCCATCTTGGTTTAAGGATAACCTTAGTAGCATCAGGAAAATTTGAATAATCTGCTTAGTTATGGCTGATCTCAACTTTGATAATTTTTTTGGTTTTTAATGTTCTCTGGCTCTTATGTAACAATTTATTGTCCTATCATTTATTAAAATTTTAATGATAGAATAATTTCTACTGTTGTATTTTATTATTTTATTTTTATATGCATTATCTTTTCCATGGCCTTCTACTATCCTTTAAGCATGGATTTAATTTTATTTCTGATTATTTTCCCAATGGGCAGAGCTTAGAATGAAGTAGGGAAATTAATCTATAATTCTTGGGTAAAACACATAAGTTAAAAAAATTAAAAAATATTTCATTTTACAAGATATCATACATTCTAATATAATTAGTTTATGAATAAGTATGAAACTGTAGCATTTTTGTTCCTGATAGAACATGTACTATCAATTTCCAGTACTTTTCTCTTAGTTTTTTAACCCTGAGTGGAGCATTCAGTGGTCAGTGACACAGAGGGCTGATGCTAAAGGTGCACTTTATACAGAGAAAGACCATTTTTATTTTTAGTTTTGTTTAAAGTTTCATCAAATTTTCATGTTTCTCCTTACAAGTTAGAGAATAGTTACAAAATGGAATGATAAGAAAATCTTGTTTTTTTAAAAAATTTAATTTGTCTATTGGTAAAAGATTGACAAAGCAGTCTCCTTGTGGGCCATGGTAGAGGACATGCTGGCAATTTTAGCAGTCTTTCTATGCTTCACTTTCTTCATTACAATGTGTAACTGGACATATTTGTCATAAACCCCATAAAACGATCATAAATGATATCTCAAGGCTTTTAGATGAAAACTATTTAAGCTTGTGCAAATTTGTGATAGTAATATGACCATCGGAGAATCCATTTATGTGTTCAAGATTATACACTTGTTTTTATTATATGTCAGGCAATGCAATTCATGTTAATAAGCATTACCAAAAATTTCACTCAAGATATTTTTAGCATAACTATATTCATAAAATGTGAACCCTTTCATATGGCAAGAGTAATTTCCTATGAATTTACTAAGAGTCAGTGAAGCAACTTCAAATGTATTTCACATTATGTAACAACCAATGTTTTTAAAAATGTCGAAAATTCTTTTAAATGATGTTAACCTTCCATTTCTTCATTTACTTTTAAGATTCAGACTACTCTTAGTTCATGCAACCTTCATCAGTTTTCCTCTAATTACATTTCATCTTTGACTGTTTTATCACCTGTCTACTTTGCTTTCAAGCACTACCTATAAAATGATAAAAGAGAGGAAAACTGTGCTTTTTTTGCTAGTTAGAAAATAAAGAAGTTACAACAAAGTCTAAAATATATTTCCCTGAACAAAATGTATTACCATTCTGATGTTTAAATTTTCTTTTTCAAGCATTTGTATACATCCTTTAGAATTTGTATTCAACTCAAATACTACCTTGATGATTTTAATTTTAAATGCTCCAGGTAGCCTAATGACATAAATTATAGCAACATAATTCATGAAAACTTTTCCTCGTGATATTAAGTTTGGAGCTATTTTATATTTTAGATTGATAATGGTGATTTATAATAGTGATTTAACGTGTTAATGCTCTGATGCTGAGCATTTATAAGAATGCTTTCTCTTTCATTGATGAATTTTCTTCGTAATTTTAGATTTAGAAATCTTTTGTTTTATAAGTAAGGAGATGTAAACAATAATTTCTGCTTCGTGTTGGGAAACTATACTTGTCCATCCGGAATCACACATACACCAGAAAGTCATTGACATAGGCAGGATTTAAAAATTGGAGTGGTTTTAGGGGCTCTGTAACTTTACTTTCATTCTTCGCAAGAAATGATGGGAGTATCTTGTGCTTTTCTTACAGTATTTCACATACACACACCATACATGGTTTCTTTTGTTTTCCTTTCTTCTCTTGAAGGAGGAAATGACACTGAGATACAACTGAGCATGGCTGTTAGAACCATCTTTAATTTCAGTTGGTTACCTTGAGTAAGTCCCTTTCTCATAACAGAGATCTGAATGTCTGCTCCCAATCATGTGCTCAAACACCTGCATTCAGTTTCTTCACCCCTCCAGTGGTGGCCCATCCACCTGCAGGCAAAGTGCCGTGACTCCCTGGGCTACTTCCATCTCCTGTAGCTAGAGACTAATCTTCCATCTTTGATAATATGTCCCTTTGCCATACCCCTGAAGCCCTCAGTCAAATCGAATCAAAAGTAAAAATCTTTTGAACTATTATTTTGTCCTAAAAGTGGCCTGTGATAGTTAAGACCATTTCAAATTCAAGCCAGTTCAAGACCTAGAGATAGAGAAATGCTTTGCAAAGCTGAGTGTTAGAATATCTGTTTTCCCAATAAGTGTTAATATGATTCTACAAACAAAAGAACCTTTACCTGAAGCTTTTAACCTGTAGTCTGGGTTCACAGGTCCACAGCGTGAAACAATGATCTGACTTGTAGAGAGGTGTACACATAATTAAGATAAGTGTTAACACTCTTCAGTGATAAGAATGGTCATGGTGCTTGGCAGAGCAGCAGGGTGTGCATCAGAATGCAAGCATTTTCCTGACAATTAGTGCAGAATTATGTAATTACATCTAGATTTTAGTGTGAAAAAGAGTTGTCAAGTACTGTGTTCTGAATTATTGTTAGACAAACAGGCTTCAGTTCTAAGTCTGCAGCAAACTTATCACCTGGATGTGTGGATGGAAAAGAAATGAGAATTTAGCTAGATGAAGTCATGGGAGATAGACCTGAATATTAAGACTTCTTTCCCCAGACAGGGGAAGGCTGACAGTCTAATGCAGTTTGTTAATAACAACACCAATATGCACCAACAATAACAGGTACTACTTATTATTTATTTTTTTCCAGGTACTAGATACATATACTTTAAATACATTTCCTTAATCTCCTAACAGCCTTGTAAAGTAGACATTATTTTTAATAATTATAAAATGAGTGTTATTGTCTTCCAGTCTCATAGAACAGGAATGATTTGTCCATTATCACTTAAGATTGTAGGAACAAAACTGGAATTTGAATTATGATGTATCTGATTTCAAAGCCTATGCTCATTTCACTAGTTCTCTATTACACTGTTGATAAGAGAGTGTTCAACACACCTCAAGCATAACATCTATTCAAATAATCACTGAGAGTAAGTGGTCCAAACTTTTTTGGGAAGGTAAGACAAGGAAAGAGATCTTTCTATAGGTACATTCATTCATTCAGTAAATATCTATTGAGTACCTTCTGTGTACCAAGCTATATTTGAAGACAGATAGATACCAGCATTGTGATTCTTTGAGGTGCCCATATTGCAGCAGACTACTAGTCCATGCCTCAGATGGGGAAATAGTGGAAATTCCACTGTTAGTCTAGTTAGGACTGGTATTTAGCCAACATACATCGGGATGGCTTTACTAGTTGTTAAAATATGACTATACCTGGTGATAACTAGCCTTTCTCTCCAACTCCTCCTTGATAGGACCTTTGCCACCCAGTTGCCCCAGACCTCTCCTGAAACCACTTCAGACCTCCCCAGCAACTAAAGGATTAAGGTGGACCTTTAGGATTCTGCGTCTTCTCTAAGGTTGGCAGCTGTTATCATTGGTCAATGCCATCACTGGCCAAACTATCAGATCAGCCCTTAGGCAACAAGATGGGCTCCCCACCTAGTAATCCTCAAGGATATTCCCTTGTCCCTGTCCATCCTACGTCCCATGTTACAGGGACCTCAGAGTAGTCATGATTTAGAGCCACCACACTGGCCCCAGCCAGTCTGCTAGACTGCCACGTGGCTCACTGCACTCATTGCAGCTCTTGGACTGGCTCATGCACTCCTGTTTCCCTCTGCCCAGAGCAGGCCCAAATGCCAGAAGGAAAGGTCAGTGTTAGAAGCAGTAGTAGCATCTTGAAGGACAAATGCTCAGTGTCCATCTGTCTCCATGCGTTTGTAGTCACCCACCACTGGTCCTCCCTCAGCCATTGTCAAATAGTGCTTGGGTAGTCTGTAGCCTCTGTAGGACTTTGAGAAAGCAGACAGAAATGGAGAGAGCCATCTCTGGTAGAGCCTATCTACCCCATAGATGGGGTAATTGGGGCAGCCTTAGGCAAAGCCCAAGGATTACTGTCTTCTAGCAGAGTGGGGAGTTTTAGAAAGGAGGAAGAAGCAGAACATGGAAGAAGTCTGTGAGAGTAATATGGGGTCAGGAGATGCCAAGAATGCAAATCCTTGTTTTCAACCTTCTCAGTTAAATATCACCTCTATTTAATTCACTCCCTGACAGCTAGTCACAGGCATTAATAGCATCAATATTAACAATAAATCAAGGGCCAGACACCATTACAGCACAAGTGAGTCTTCCTCCTTCAACAGGCACGGAAACTAAGGCACTGCAAGCTTATTTAAAACTTAAATGGCAGAGGCAGGATTCTAACTTGGACAGCCTGGCGACATGCCCATGTTCTTAAACACCACTTTATGCCGCCTCTCACCTGACCTGAAGGATTAGTCTAATACTTTTAAATATGCGATTCAGATTTATTATTGTCATGTTTTAGTTTATAACAGAAAATTGAATCTATAAGGATCTCAGACATGGGCTAGGGAATATTTAAATGTATTTGCTATTAATTTAATGGTAGCTGAGGTAAAAGTCAACACTATGAACATTGTTGATCTGAAGAGAAATTCACTACTTATTAAGATACCTGATGACCATCAATTAAACAGGAGAAATTGTTAGAAAAATTTGATGTAGTTCTCTATGTCAAATTGTGGGTTAGACAGAGGTATGACTTAGTGATATACCAAATGAAAGATTACACCAAGCATTTCTAAAGCTCAATAAATGACTTTGAAATTATTAGGATAATTTGCAACATAATTTATGTCGCTTATTAAACAGTTTCAGAATATATGGAATTCTTTTAATTTAGAGACTAAACATGAATATATTTTAAACAGCATATGCATATATTGATTTACATAAAGCATCAAAGCTTTTGGAATCTGTGAGTGCTTAAGATGGACAAGTTAGGAAATGCTGATATAATAGAAAGTATGGAGGCACATGGGACTTTTTCAAAGGTCCTTATGTTTCCTGTTTCCAATATAGACTATGATCAGTTAATTTTCATGTGTTATTCAAGTTTTATATAAAAGACTAGTTTTTCTATTTTTTTTTTTTTTTGAGGAAGATTAGCCCTGAGCTAACTACTGCCAATCCTCCTCTTTTTTCTGAGGAAGCCTGGCCCTGAGCTAACATCCATGCCCGTCTTCCTCTACTTTATGTGTGGGACGCCTACCACAGCATGGTTTTTGCCAAGTGGTGCCATGTCTGCACCCGGGATCCAAACCGGCGAACCCTGGGCTTCCCAGAAGCAGAACGTGCGAACTTAACCTCTGCGCCACCGGGCCAGCCCCTAAAAGACTAGTTTTTCAAAGTAATAGAATATATTACCTTATAAATTTTCTCCCTAAAATGAAATAAGATATACCAAAAAAAGAAAAAAATAAGTGACCCCTTTGGAGTCTTACTGAGGCTGGTAACAAGAAGATAACGTGAGATTTCATTGAGATACAAATGGTGGGTGGAGGTCTGGATTTTGTTATAATAAATCTGACTCTTTCCTGCATGTAAGCTTGCAGTGTGTGCAAACAAAATTTGTTCCTCAGCAAAATAAAAATTGCCACTTGTCATAGAACTTCAAGGACTCTCACAGATCTTCAAAACCACACATTTTTTAATTTGTGAAAGCTAAGCAAGGGTCAGCTTTCAGCAGCATAAAATTTGTGATTGATTACACATAGGACTCACAGAACCATTGACTTTTCCAGTGAGAAGAGATCAGATGATTCAGCCCAGTGCCTCATCACAGAGATGAAGGAACTGAGACCCAGAGAGAGTGAAATGCATCTCTGGGCTCAACAAGTCTGTTTGTGGCAGGGCTTGGAATGGAATCTATGTATAGTGGAAACACTTTTTTTCCAGAATCTTCTGTTGCCTCCTCATTAGGCCAAATATAGAAGAAAAAATTAAATTACTTACACTAATCATTTTTACCTCAATGGAATTTTAGAGTGAGTCCAGAAAAAAATCTATGTACCTATACCAAATTAATTAAAACTGTAACTAATTGAACTTCTGCAGGAGTCATGAAGTTGGCCAAATAGGATTTGAGAGTATGCTAAAGAAGGATGTCTTCCACATTGTAGTTTGGTAGGACATACCATCTGGCCAATTTCTCAGAGCCTGGAATGAAAGCAACAAAGCGTTGCCAACCTCCCATGATCAGAAATGGGAGTCTCTGACAATGCCTATTAATTATATCACAAAACTAACTAAACAAGCCACATTCACATGCCGCATGGCGGACGTGAAAATGCAGCTAGCGAAGCCTAAGAATGCTAGAGTATTTGAAACTGATAGCTGCAGCTTAGTTGGAAATCAATAGCAAAATAAAAAGGCTTGATGATATTATTTCATGAACTCTATCTTTAAAATCCAAGTTTCAAGTCCTTCATTTGAAGAAGACTACATAGCTAAACTCACATTATTGTGCTGCTGGTTTCTTTGTTTTTCTAGCAAGATGCTTTCAGCCCACTCTATTCAACAGCTGCCAGGGAGCAGAGGCTTTTTCTTGTGGGTGGGGATTTTTTTTCAAACCATAGCTATATAAAACAATAGGCCACATTCAGCTCTCCATCTGCCTTTTATGTCCTTTTGGATTGCTTAAAGAGGCAACAGTTTATTTATAACCCCCATATTATACTCTAAATAATATTTGATGAAGGCTACTTTTTAAAGTTATCAGAGAAATTACATAATTGTACATGTAGGATATGAGAAAAAGCACATTGCAGTCCCTGTGACTTTTCCGACCCTGCTGAGCCATGCAGTTTGCTTGTTCACTTTATCCAATTTTAAACATGCCATTGTGGAGAACAAAAGATGACAGCACTTCGTCCAAAATCTAATGTCACTGACCAAAAGCTTTAATGTCTAAATCTTGAGAGATCTGCTTGAGAGAAGGGAAGCAAAGTAAGTTTACCTGTCTTGACCAAAGGTTCAGCATAAAGAGGCTTTAGAAAACTAGAATATAAAAAACATATTCCGCTTTTGTTAATTACGCTCTGGCGGCTCTTCCGGTGCCTGAACGCCCCGCGGCCCTGCGGAGAGAGCGCTGCTTCCTTGGAAAATAGATGCTGTCCTGTCCGTGTCTCCTGAGGGTCAGGGTTAACCCGCAGGGCCTCACAAGGGGTCAGGCCCTCGTGATGTTTGCTTCCCTTCTGATTCTTTCCGTTTGGTATGAAAAGGTAGGACATATCAACTAGTTGATTCAATAATACGCATTCTTCCAGCGCGACGTCCAGACAGTTTGTCAGAGAAAGTAATCCCTTTATGGAATGCCCGTTTGTTCCTTTTAAGGTGCTTATTTCGTGGGCTAGTGACTAAGAAAAGTTAATCCTTTTGTCAAAAGCACTGAGGCAGGGCATATAGAATGCTTATTTTCTTCATGAGTTTTCATGACAGTTTCTTCTTTATTTTCTTTGAAAGGGAAAGGAACTAATGTACCCTGATGCCTTATGTGTTACAGATGGTTTAGAAACATTTTCTCATTTTATTGTCAAAACAAATATGTGAGGCAGTTACTTCTCTTAGATAATGTATGCACTTGCCATGTTAGATAATGTATGCACATGCCATGTTAAAATGAAAGATTTTGCTGAAGTTATATTTATATTTCAAAGGTTTTTGAAAATCACAAGATCAAAGGTCACATCAAATAACCATCCCATCCTCTTTAAATTTCGTCCTCTTAAATCGCAGGGTGGCAGGACATGAACTAGTATGTCAGTTAAAATTTAGATTTTTAGATGTTAAAATCCTTGAGATTGGAAATATGGAAAAACACTTTTTAAAGATATTCATCTACAATAGTAGATTTCAATACAAATTGAGGTAAATTCAATATATCTAATTTCCTGGTGATTCTCGTTTTGTGTGGCCCAGTTTTCAGCCTGTAAGTATTGTTAGAAAAGTAAATACAGCTGGAAATAAAGTGAATTTTACCAAAATTATCTTTGGAATAGAGGGAGTCGTCTTAAATTCTTTTATAGTATCAGCCAGTCTTGAAACAAAATCCTGTTTGGAACGGATATGTTAGTCTAATACAGCTTTAATCGCTGCTAAGTGTGTATGCTATAAAAGTCAACTGAAAGAGCTCCATAAAAAAAGAGGCAAAGAAATCTTACATTAACTTAGTAAATATATCTGGTGTATGACTTCACCACTGTATGTTTAATATTGTTGCAAACAACCATTTAAAGTAATTTAAAGAACTAAACTCTTAAATGTTTATATTGTTAAGATTACTTATACGAGTGAGGAATGAATGAAGAAAACACTGCATTGTGCTATGATATACAGATAAGTATGTGTGGCTTAGGATAAACTTTGCCATAACAGTACCAAAATTTGTTTCAAAAATTGCTGTATTTTGAATTACTTAGATGGAAGTAGATATATGATCCAGGAAACTGTTATGTGACTAAAAATGTAGCTATACAATGAAAAAGCTGTTAATGTCTAAAGTGCATGTAAAGAGTTTAAAAAAAACCATTTCATGAAATGTAAGAGCAGAACCAAAGAGATTTTCCATTAGTAATTTAAATAGCATCAGTAGAGAATTGAGATAATTTTGGTAATTTCTTTAACAGTTTTTGTATTCAAATCAAACAAATTCCTCTTTTAAAATTATGTCATTAAATTTTATACTAGACTATAAGCTCCGTGAGGTCACGTTCTAGTATTTCCGGCACAAGACAGGCATTCAGTGAATATCTGTTGAATAATGCATGAATGAAGAGTGATTTTCATCAATTTCAAGGAAGAGGGTGCAATTGCACGATTTGATTGATTGATTCATTCATCAAATATTCATTACTACACTAGTCCAAGCAGTTTTCAAAGTGGTGATAAATAATCCCTTGATTCTGAAAAGTTCTGCTCTTGTTAAGTTTTTTTGAATTTATTTGACAATTATTATTTGAGGTTTAATTTTCTCTTCCCTTGTTTTGATTGTTTAATTCTTTCCTAAAATTTCAATTAATATATTACAATGTCACCTAAGATATAATTGTATATCATAGGAAGAAAGACATATATGTAACATGGATTTTCTTATATTTTATTTATTCTGTGATATTTTCATTTTTAAGTTCAGCAATTCAGAAATAGAGAATTAAGGTTGTGTCTGCATTCTGAATTGTCCATACTTTGTTCAAAAAGATTATGCCTGTAACTTTCCTATGTCATGTTAACTTCCACATATTGAGGAAAGTGAATTATAAAGAAAGATTTAAAGGGAAAGATGTTTAGTAGGCATCATTTCATCCTTTAACAAACATTGCTTATTTAGGAGGAAAATAAGAAATAAAGCAATATAATGAATTGTTTAGAAGACTTCAGTAAATTTCCTTTGTTATCATAGTACTATATGATATTTGTATGTGTGTTCAAAATTTCTTTCATTTTGCTTATTTGGACATAAAAGTAGAAAGAAGTTGAATTTTAGATTTTTTTAAAAAAAAATCTCCTTATGTAACTGCTCTGCTGTCATGATCTATGATAAGATGAAATGAATAATAGTAAAAGTTATAATGAATTATAAAATTAGCTAGAAGTATTTCCCTATGTGTTCCCTTTATATTAGTTCCAAGATGTTCTGTTTAAATATATAATAGAAATACTAACTAGAACTGATAAATAATGAACACACATGAATATTCATATATTTCTTCATGTGTGTGTACAAAAACTCAGGTGCTATGATGCATCATGAATTCTGAAAGATTGATTCATATGATTAATATCAAATATAAGTAGAATTATTTTATTTTCACTTCTTTTCCGATAATATACAGAAATACGGTGTATTTGTGTACGTTGATTTTGAACCTTACAATCTTACTAAATTAACTTGTTAGTTCTAGCTGTTGCTTAGTATATTCCTTGGATTTTTATATATTGATACTAACGTTGTTTGCTAAAAGAGAAGAATTACTTCTCACTTTGAGTGTGTTATGCCTTTTGTTTTTTTTGTTTTTGTTTCTGGAATTGTAAATCTTTTTTTTTTTTTTCTGTTTTAAAGATTGGCACCTGGGCTAACAACTGTTGCCAATCTTTTTTTTTTCCCCTGCTTTATCTCCCCAACCCCCCACCCCATACACAGTTGCATATCCTAGTTGCAGGTCCTTCTAGTTGTGGGATGTGGGACGCCGCCTCAACGTGGCCTGATGAGCGGTGCCATGTCCACGTCCAGGATCCGAACCCTGGGCCGCCGCAGCAGAGCGTGCGAACTTAAGCACTTGGCCACGTAGCCGGCCCCTGCCTTTTGTTTCTTTTTTCTTCCTTATTACACTAGTTATCACCTCCAGTACAATATTAAATAGAAATAGTAAGAGCTAACATCTTTGACTTTCTTCCAGTTTTAGAGGGAAAGATGCCAGTATTTCACTTTATTTACGATGTAGGTTTTCACAGATGTGGGTTTCACATATATGTTATATATTGATGATAAGATTACCTCTTTTACAAAACTGAACTCTTGTGCCGTGTTTATTGCATTGCATGCTACTTAGTCTGATGTTGACTCTCAAATTTGCTTTTAAACTATTTTCTTTACTATATTTCTTCCCAACTTTCACTATTTATTGTTCCTGTTATTTGATTTACATATGATCATCCCAATAGATGTAGAAAAAGCATTTGATAAAACTAAACTTTCATGATAAAAAATAAACTAGATATAGAAGAAAGGTACTTCAGCATAATAAAGGTCATGTATGGCAAGCCCACAACTAACATTGTCTTCAATGGTGAAAAGCTAAATGCTTTTCCTCTATGTCTCTGTTTGCAGATGACATGATCTTATATATCGAAAACCCAAAAGACTCCACAAAAAACCTGTTAAAAGTAATAAATGAATTCACTAAAGTTGCACAATACAAAGTTAACACACAAAAATCAGTTGTGTTTCTATACACAAACAATAAACTCTGAAAATGAAATTGGGAAAACAATCCCATTTACAATAGCATTAAAATAATAAAACACTTTAGAATAAATTTAACAAAGGAGGTGAAAGATCTGTATGCTAAAAACTGTAATACATTGATAAAAAAATTGAAGAAGATACAAATAAATGGAAAGATATCCCATATTCATGGATCAGAAGAATTAATATTGTTAAAATGTCCATACTACCCAAAGTGATCTACAAATTTCATACAATCCCTATCAAAATCTCAATGACATTTTTCACATAAATAGAGAAAATAATCCTAAAATTCATCTGGGGCCACAAAAGGCCGCAAATAGCCAAAGCAATCTTGAGAAAGAGGAACAAAGCTGCAGGCATCACATACCTGAATTCAAAATATGCTATAAAGCTATAGTAATCAAAACAGTGTGGTACTGGCGTAAAAACATATGCATAGACAAATGGAACAGAACTGACAGTCTGGAAATAAACCCCCACATAGGTCAACTAATCTTTGACAAGGGGGCCAAGAATACACAATAGGGAAAGGATAGTCTCTTCAATAAATGATGTTGGGAAAACTCAATATTCACATGCAAAAGAATGAAATTGACCCTTATGTTACATCATAAACAATAATTAACTCAAAATGGATTAAAGACTTAAATGTAATGCCTAAAACTGTAAAACCCCTAGAGGAAAACATAAAAAAAAATTCCTTGACATTGATCTTGGCCATGAATTTTTGGGTATGACACCAAAAGTACAGGCAACAAATGTGAAAATAAATAAGTGGGACTACATTAAACTAAAAAGCTTCTGCATAACAAAGGAAACAATGAAAGTAAAAGACAATCCATAGAATGGAAGAAATGTTTGTAAACCATATATCTGATAAGGGGTTAATATCCTAAAATATGTATAAACTCATACAACTCAATAACAAAAATCAAACAACCTGATTAAAAAATGGGCAAAAGACATGATTAGACATTTTTCTGAAGAAGACATACAAATGGCCAACAGATATGTGAAAAGCTGCTCAACATCACTAAGCACCAGGGAAATGCAAATCAAAACCACAGTGGAATATCACCTCACACCTGTTAGAATGGCTTTTATCAAGAGGCAAGAAATAGCAAGTGCTAGCAAGGATGCACTCTTGGTGGGAATGTAAATTGGTATAGCCGTTATGTAATAATAAAAATAGAACACCATGTGGTCCACTTCTGGGTGTATATCCAAAGGAAATGAAATCAGGAGCTTGAAAAGATGTCTGAACACCCACATTCATTGCCATGTCATTGACAATATCCAAGATACGGCAACAACTAATTGTCAATGAAAGAATAGACAAAGAAAATGTGAGATATACATATATACACAATGGAATACAAAAAGTATATATGTATATATGTATATTTATGGAGAGAGAAAGAGAGAGATACACACCGTGGAATATTTTCAGCCTTAAAAAGTAAATCCTGCTATTTGCAACAACATGGGTGAGGCTGGAGGACATTATGCAAAATAAGCTAGACAAAATGACAAACACTGTATGATCTCATTTATATGTGGAATGTAAAAAAGTCAAAATCACAGAAACAGAGAGTAGAATGGTGGTTGCTGGGAGTTGGGGTGGTGATGGGGAAAATGGAGAGAGATTGGTCAAAGGGTACAAATTTTCAGTTGTAACATGAATAAGTTCTGGTGATCTAATGTACAGCATGGTGACTACAGTTATTAACACTGTATGGTAGGGTTGAAATTTGCTGAGAGTAGGTCTTAAATGTTCTCACCACACACACACAGAAAGTTAAACTATGTGAGGTGATGGATGTGTTAACACGTTCTGGTAATCATTTCACAGTGTGTGTGTCTATCAAACCATGTTGCACACTGTAAATATGTACAATTTTTATTTGTCAATTATACCTCAATAAAGCTGAGTGAGGGAGAAGGAAAAAAAAGAGAAAGTTTTAAGAAACAAACATCATCATGTGTTGTTAGAGGCCAACAGGGAAAAAGCAGCATGATTTTCCTGAGAGATAAAATAGAAAGTTAAAGAGCTATGTTGGAGTATAAGCAGTTTCTATATTCTAACACTGATAATTATTCTTAAAATCATACATTAACAGTCCATAATTAAAATTCTCAATGTGATGACCAGGTAAATCTAGAAAAGTGATAATAATACAAACCCAGAATATAAAAGAGTGAGATCATCGAATAATTCATAAAATAGAAAAACTAATAAGATGAATTGCCACAGCAGATTCTAAATAAAATTTTAAAATTACAATAAAAAAGAATGTAACATTTGGTCTTGAAAACTGAGAGATCACAGGAATTACTTAATAATGTATAGGAGCATAATAAAATCTGTACTTGTTAAAAAGATCACTCATTTCACGTGACAAATCTATATGTATGCAACATGATTTAAAGATTGTGATATATAATTATAGCATTAATAATCATATTTTCTTAAATATTATTAATAATCTTAGTTTCTTAAATATTTGGGGAAATTATTCATGTCTCTGTACCTATTTATCTATCTACCTACCTACCTACCTATTTGACCATCTATCTATCCATCCCCTTTTAAATATAATTAGAACAGTGCCTGGCATATAGTAAACATCTAACAAATTGTTGAATGAATCGCTGATATTTCCTTCTCATCACTCCAGCTTTTCAGCACTATATTATTGATATAGGCATTGATGCCATTTCTACATTGCTTCCTAGACTTGGGCACATTGAGCACAATCTCTGAATTTCTCTGCATCTTCATATTATCATTCTTTAGCGCAGTGACTAGTACAGCAGTTTTTGTTGGCTCATATTAGTTATGATATGACTTTATAAAAGATATTGGTTCCTACGGGTCAATAAATGTGTGACATTCAGGTCCTTGAAAACTGAATTTTTTATGTATGCGTTGCATTTCAGAGCAAGGATGCAGGACAATAAAAAGGTCATTTTGTTGACACATGTAAGTAAGACATAGAATCATGTTAGGTAATTAGATTTTATCCCCAAATTATGAGTAAATTTCAGTACTAACTCATGAGTTTATTAGATTTTTTTACTCTTATTATAACCACTAACTGGTATTTAGTTTTTATTGTATCTTCCTAGTTCATCTTTCCAAAATATAGCCATCATCTATCCATTTTACTTTTCCCATGCCAGTGGGAAACTCAGAAATAAAAATCTATAAGCATGTTAAAGTTTCTGTGAAATTTTAGTAAACCTGAAAACAAAAAAAGTTACTGTTGCTTGCATATTTTAAGCTTAATAGTGCTTTTAAGAATGGAATGGGATTTATTCTCATAAAAGTGATGACTTAGTTTTAATTGACTTTTTTTGATAGAAGTACAAGTCAAGCTGTCAATAAAGAAAGATAGATTTTGTTGTTCTTAAATGGCTAGATAAAAATGAGGTCAATTTTAATGTTTATCTCCTTTAAATACAGACAAAAATTATGTGATATATTTATTAATATATTCTGATTTTGGGATGTGCTTTTATATATAATGCAAAGCATCTATTATTCAAGATAGGCTTCCTCTGATCTGTTTCTGTCTTTCATTAAAACATTTCATCTATCATTTCTTATTTCTATTATAAATTGAGGAATAGCAAAGAAAAAAATAGTCTTCTCTTCTCACAGCACACAGCCTTGCACTGTCAGAAATGTCACAGGTTAATGGTACAGCTCAGCTCCATTTATCTTATTCTGACAACTCAACCAACCTGGCACAATCTAGCAAAAACATTCTTCCCAGACCAGGTGACATTCTCGGCCTTTGTTCCTTTAATATGGTGGCTGTGAGAGCACTTAGTGTGCAATAACTTTGTACAGAAACTTTCTGCTTTACGTTTCTTCAGTATTCAATCAAGGACAAGAATCTTTAAAATTTAAAAATCATTTTTCAAATATAAACATACAGAGTATTCTTTTAATTTCAACTAACCTGAAGATTATCTAAAAACTATAAAGATCTTTAAATATTTTATCATTTGAGTGCTGTAAAATTGCAGAATATATTTTTAATTCTCTAGCTTTTTTAATGCATAAATTTATTTTTTCAATGCTGTAAAGCTAAATTTAACATCAGGATTGATATGAGGTCTTGGAAGCATTGTTCAGGTCACTTGGTAAATGTGTCTGAGTATCTTTGAGAAATATTTCTCACTGTGTGATGGAAATTTAAACAAGTTATGACACTTGAATATTTCTAAACCCATTTTGTTGCTCTGAATTTGATATTGAATAATATTTTCCCTTCTCTGTAAAGGAAATAATCATATTAAAATAGTGACTGTGTAATACTTTTCTTCTCTATTTTTGATTGCTCAGATTTAATAAGATATATTTTTTCCCACTGTAATAGAAAACCAATTAAAAAAAGGCAAGCAATGTTTTGGTTTTAGAAACAATATATACATAAATATGTGTCTTTCTATCTTGCTGTCATTTTCAGTCATTTTTACAATTTTTAAATAAATCGAGAGTGTAGTCCAAAAAGTCTTTGCCTCTTGCTTGATCACAAAAGCACAAACATTCTGTCACATTCTGCATCATTGTTTTTATATAGTTGATTTTATAAGTGTTTCATGTTTAATTTTTCATACTCATCATGTAGTCTGTTAATTCTGGAGACATGGCCTTTTTTTGAATCAATTTCATAATGTTATTTTTTCTTGCATTTTGTAGGATTTTTTTAGGATTAATGGGGCAAAAATTATTACTCTCCTTAGAGTTCAAATAAGAAAGACCTCCTCTAATAAGCGCTCTCTCGTAACTCTAATATTTTTACAATATTCTTAATTATTTTGATCTTTCTGCTTTCAATCCATTAGTTTTATAGGGAAAGCTAATATTTATTTTTGCTGAATGACAAATGTGTTTTATTTATATTTAATGTTTCAAATTAATGTTCTGATAAAATGTATGAGCAAGATGTAATTGTGATTTAAATGTATACATAAATAATGAGATGCTAAATAAGTTATTTCCTATAATTAACAATGAAAAATCAGAAGAATATAACATTGAGCCAAGAAGTAGAGTCAGTTTTCAACATATTTTGTGGTAGTTTATGTCATTTAAAAAAAATTAAACTGCCTCTGTCTCTGCTGGATTGTAGCTAACTGTGATTTAACATCACGGCAGTTGTGTGACAGTAGCTAAAGTTGCTTCGGGTGTTGTCTTGAGATGGATTGCTGTGTAGTAAAATAACTACAATTATTTTATTTCAGGCTCAAGAGCAACACTAAGAGGAAAGCAAAGCAATTCAAATAGGGTCCTTGGTGTTTTCCATCTTGGGTGGGTCTGAGCATTATTTTGTGGTTCTGAAGTAAAACTTGCATATCTCACTGCATCGTTTTGTGTTCTTGAAATTAACCAATGAGTTCTATTATTTTTTTGCATTGATAAATTGAACTAGTTTTGTGCTGGAAAATGTTCTCATATTTATATGGATTATAGACTAACAGCTGGTGCTTAATATGTAGATAATTATTAATTTACTTCACAACTCAATTAATGTCAGGGAAGATTGATTCATTGTCTGATTAACAGTTTGACATTGTCTATGGATTAATAGGCACATCAGCTTCACATAGAGCTTTCCAAAGTTTCTGTGCTTTTGCAAATTTCATTTCGCTTACAAAATTTCCTTTTGTTTTGGCCATGTTGATTATTCCCATCTTGTTTATTTGGCAGTCCTAATTCCTTTCATGCCATTACTCCTGTCATGTTTTAAAATGTTGCTGCTGCTTTCAGATCCTACAGATGAAGTTATTTTATAGCCAAATGTGTATTCTTTGCAAGATTAGTTCCTTGTAACCCTTCCACTGTTTCAGACATTCATTCAACTAGTATATGGAATATCTCCTTGTGCAAATTAATGTGCTCATGAATTTACTGTATTGGCTTAGATCATTCTTGAAATTATTTTTTCTGTTACTGGCATTCTTAAGGTGTATGTTCAAGATTTATAACGAAGTGTTAGAGCAAAGCCAATCTTTCCTATTATGTTTGTTATTTTGCTTCTCAAGGACTCCACACACCTCTGTTGAACTTTCTATAGCATATTTTTTTCTTTGAATCCATTTTTTTATCTCACCATTTACCACAATATATTCAAGTAACAAAAATGATTTATAAAAACCTTTCTCTTTTGCATTATTAATGAGAGTCAGTGATTATATGTGCCCTTTGCTCAGATTTTTACTAACACACTATCTTCATAGTTTGCTTTCTTATGTAAAATTTGCATTTTAAAATAATTATTTGATTCTTTAAATATCGCATGTTATTGATGGCGTTTTAAGGCTTATTATTATTACTATTAAGATCTTCTGTCTCTAAATTCATTTTTTAAATGCTTTTGCACCCTATGCTATACATATTTATGATGGCTAATGTACTGAGCTAAAATTTATACGTAAATGTGAGAGAGCAAAATCAGATAACATTTTGATATTTAAAGATATAAATGTCTAGTTGGAAACAAAGTATTTCCAAAGTCTTTTCTTTGGAAAGCTTTGTATGAGACTATTACTTTAAGAAATGATGAGCAATTGGGATTGCTGCCCATCAGGATGAAATACAGATCCTATTTTTTAGCAAAAAATTAATCTGGAGGCAATTTGGCCATGAGTGAGAGTACTGTAAATTGCACCATTATTTTATATACTAAGAACAAAAAATATACTACAAGTTTAACTATGGTCCTTGGATGATTTGTTGACTGCGGGATTTCGATTATCCAGTCATGCCGCTAGGAATGACAGCCAAGTTCAGGCATGTACAGACAGTCATAACTGAATTCTGGTATCGGTCTAACAGTGATTGTAAGATAAAACTGATGTATTTCAAAGATATTAAAATATGAAAAATAATTTTTGTAGAATTGATGAAATATGGTAATGCATATGAAGTACTAAGCACGGTGTCTGGCACAAACATTTAATAAAATGTTAGAGTATTATTACTGAAAAGTAAGAAACACAAATGGGGATGTATATTTGATTTCCCCTCCTGTAAACGTTAAATGTATGTTTTGGTAATATTCACTAAGAACGTTTGTGAAGATCTAACTTGTTAACCAGAACTATGTAGTTTAAATTATTCACTCTGGCACAGCTTTGTTTTTGAGCTGCTAAAATGGTTAGTGGAAAATAGACCCATGCATGCAATTTGTCATCCTGCTTAAAAAGGAGGTTTTAAAATGTCTTATTGAACCTGACCAGATCCTTATTGATAATCCTGCTAAAATCAGGAGCAATGCCTTTTAATACAAAAGTCCTCAAAGAATAATCTTTCTCTGACTCTTCTACACACTGCATAGAAAACAACATTGATGGATGTACGTATAAATAATTTTGTCCTTTAAACATTTTATTATGGGACATAAAAAGAGAGAGGAAACCTATTTTTGTAAATATTTGGCTAATTATAGAATGTCTGTCAGTATATATGTACAAGAAAACCCCTCAAGATGCTTTATATTATGTTCTATACACTATCTTACCTAAGAGTTTCAGAAATGTATAACTCTCCTCAGATCAATGCTTTTCTTTCTAGTTTAGCATATGTAGGTTAAGTGTGCTAGTTTAAATAAATGAGTTAGCATAGAAAAGCTACTTTCTAATTTCATGTTTTACAACAATTTTGGTACACCAGATGCCTTACTAAAACAAATATTTTCCATATTTTTAAAATTCCATATTGAATAGGGCTGTGCAATGCATCTCAAGGGATGAAACGTTAACCCCTAGAATATTGAGTGGATTCCTTCTATGTTTTGACTGAGTAGTGGATACCTGGATATGTTCTTAAATTCCCCAAGCATGGGCTTTTCAATTTAACAAATACTCATTTTTTGAACTTTATAAATCTAAATTTGTAAATTAAAACTATGAAATAAAATGAAAGAGGAGGAGGAGGAAGAAGAGGAGGAAGAGGAACCCAACATCTTTGATTACAAATAAATAAATATATTTTGAAATACTGAGATCCTCAGTGGGTCTTAGAATATTTTTGGAAATTCCGAAATGAATGAGACTCAACTTATTCTGGAAATAGTCGTAATTAAAAAGGAGACATCTGTGTCCTGACTATTCGCCAGCATAAATTATGACATAGCAGAGGTGTGTACAAAGGGTGATGTGTGCCAGATTTGGAAGACACCATTCTGTTTAGGTGGGAGCAGGAGAGAGTTAAGGAAGACTCCACAAAGGAGGTGATAGTTTCCAAGCCTTGAAGGATATGTAGAAGTTTGTGATACTGATAAAGAGGAGAGTATATTTCAGATAAGAATAGAAAGTATAAAGTGTTAAAGAGCATAATGTATGTTGTTGGAACTGCAAGTAATTCAATAAGGGCTAGCTAGAGCCAGGATCATTTTGGCATATCTAGGTCAATTTTATTTAATGATATTTGGAAAAAGAATATTTAAAATAATTTTTTAATAGTAATCTAAAACATTATTTTATGTTAAGCCAAAGATAAATATATTATGGAGTGGAGAATAACATTTATGAGATTTCAAATAAATTGTGCATTTGGGAATGGCTACTTTGACCATATAATTAACCTCGGACCCTACAAATAAAGATGAACTTTTCCCAGCAGTTAAGGATACTTTGCCATTCAACTTTAAGAATGTAAATATAGATGATAAGAACTCACTTTCCCAGTATTATAAAATCATCTTTTCACCCAGGATCAGTAATATCTGTGGGAAAGATTTGGATAAGGGTGTCTAGAGGGTGTATGCAACTGGCTTCAAGGTTAACATTTCAGGCCACTGGGAGGCTTGCTCCATGGAGTCACAGTCATCACTCAGTCATCTTCGTTCCAGCTAATGGGAAGGGGAGCACAGGTCCAGAGCCAGAGTCCTCCCTGCATACGTCTTTGCCATTTATATTTCATCAGAGAGAGCATGGACATGTGGACCACATTTATCAACAAGAGAGACTGGGAAATGCAGTCACAGCCTGTGCCCAAGAAGAAAGGAAGAACAGATTCTGGTGGATAGCTTGCATCCATTCACCTCTAAATGGTGCAATGATAGAAATTCTCGGTTGCAATCATTTTGATTTAATCATAAAAACCCTGTTTATTATAGCCAAATTCATTCAAGTATATCTGCCAGTATTGTTATGTTGCCTATTAAAAGCTATCAAGCTGCATTTTCTAAGGTGTCTGCTGTACTAGTTTGCTCGGGCTGCCTTAACAAAATGCCACAGATTGCATGACTTAAACAACAGAAATTCATTTTATTCAATTCTGGAGGCTAGAAGTGCAAGATTAAGGTTCCAGCTAGTTCAGATTCAGGTGAGAGCTCTCCTCCTCCTTTGCAGATGGCCACCTTCTCACTATGTCTTCATGTGGTCTTTTTCTCAAGCATGCACGTGGAGGTAAAGGGAGTGATCTCTCTCTCTTCCTTTTCTTATAAAGACAACAGTACTATCAATTTAGGGCCCCACCCTTATGACTTCATTTAACATTAATTACCACCTAAAGAGCCCATTTCTAAATGCAGTCTCATTGGGGGTTAGGGCTTCCAAATATGAATTTGAGGAAGACACAATTCGGTCCATAGAACCTATATTTCTTTGTGTTTACCCATCTCGAATGGGCTTCTTCCACTACTTCTCCATAATTATTCTAATAACTATATTTTAATTCCATCTTTAGTGGAAAAATTATATGCACTTAAATTAGCCACTATAAATAATTCTTGATAATAGAAAGGACATCTTTCAAGTCTTACAATGAGCCAACTAAATAAGGAGAAGCTTTCTGGAAATAGAATGAGAAACCAAAATATTAGGGCCATGTCTTTTCTCACTCAATAAGTTTTCATGGTGCTGCATAATTTTCAATTAGTGGTGAAAAATAATCTTGAAAATTAAGCCAAACATACCACAATGAAGGGAATTTTTCTGTAACTTCTAAAACTCTTCTTTCAACAAATATTAAGACTATTTTGTATGCCAGTTATCATCCTAAGCATTGAGAATGCAACTTCAAAACCTGCTTTTAAGGAGCTTAAAAGGAAATTACAGCAATGTGATGCAGACTCTGACGTGAAAAGTACAAGGAACTTTAGGAGTATTTAGGAAGGACAGAAGAGCAGAACTTGAAGGGGTCACATAAGGCTTCTTGGAATGGCTGACAGTTACTGAAGGAGAAATATTCAGCCGAGAAAGTATATATGTGTGTGTGTGTGTGAGGGGGTGCATTTTGTGTATTGGGACTAATAGGATAGGGTAGCATTGTTCCAGCCAGAGAAACAGTATTTAGGAAGGTTCTTGAGGCGAGGAAGAGCATAGGGATCATGTCAAAATATCATCTTCGTCCAGTCAGTCCTCAAGCCAAAACATATAATAGTCCTCCAGTGACTATCACATCACGTATAAATTCTTCAAAACTTTAAAACTCTCTACAATCTTAAGAACTGTGAAGAGTTTGATATTTTATTCTACCTGCCAGCTAACAAGTTAGCCTGCCGGAGTTCATGGATGCTGGAAGAAGATATGCGACACTTAGTTCTGAGACATAGACCTTTCATTACTTGCAGCAATAGCAGCACAAGAGCATCAGCATTTGCATCGCTTCCCCAAGGCCCGATTCCTTTAGGTGGTATGAAGGCCAGGCGAAGCCCACATATGCAGTGTGCTGCGTTACATGAAAGGAATATCAAATTTAGGGAATTTGAATATTTTACAAGATAGAGTGAGCCTGCTTGAACTTTGCACAAGAAGGAGACGTTATCTTTATTACACTGAAGAGTAAACAAATTTGCCCTTTGCTCTGGAAGGATATGCTGTATCTTTCAAGGCTGTTCACTCTATAAACATCCTTGAAAAGTTAGTTAAAACAAAAAACCAGTGCCTCTGCCTATAAGAAGTGAAGGGATCTTAGAGAATTGTTTCTCAACAATTTTAACGCCTTCTATAACCTCATTTTTTCTGAATGTGCAATTTTATTTTCTTTTTTCTCCAAAAGTGCTCCATTTTGGTTCAGTTTCCCTGCCTAGAAAAGCACCTGCCTTTCCTCTGCTTAGCTATAGATTAATAAAATGGACAGGTCCAAACAAAGCTCTTTCTCTGGGTCAGGAACTTTTCAGAATCTCAGCTTTTTCCATACTTGCCAGGTAACATGTTAGCCTGTTAATGTACCACAGATGCCAGGAAAAGACATGAGACTCCTGGGTCAGCATCAAAGGCCTTTGTTACTCACAGCAAAAGCAGGCACCAGAGCATCATATTTGTTTTTGCTGGTTCCCATGTTCTCCGTCTACCATGGAGATAGGCTTCCCAAATTTAGCTGATAAAAAATACAAGATACCCAGTTAAATTTGAATTTTAGTTAAATAAATATTTTTTAATTGTACATATGTGCCATGCAATATTTGAGACACATGAAAAAATCCATTGTTTATCGAAAATTCAAATTTGACAGGACATCCTGTATTGTATCTGATGGCTACACATGGGAGCTCTAGAGGGCCCATGATAGATGCTTGCATATACTGTGGGCTGTGTTACAGGAGAGAGAACCAGGGCTTGGGAGATTCACTGCTTTTGTAGTGAGTGGAAGCAAAGCTGTTTTGGGGAAGAGATGTTTCTTCATCCCTCACTGTTGCTCCCTTCAAAAAAAGAACAAAAAGAACAAAAATCCTGGAAAATGGACCAGGTAGAGAGTGATCAGGGCCTTGCATTCTTTGCCTTCCCAGCAAGAATGTGCAGGAATCCTCGGGGCCTGTGGTGGATTGTCTCCTCCAGCATTCTGAAGCCTATGCCTTAAACCAGCCTTGATTCCTATTTAAAAGACTGTAGTGGATATAGCACTATAACTTTTGATCTGTCCATCTTTAGTATTTATTTAGTTCAACTCACCTTTGTCCTCTGATTTCTTCTGTAATCTTAGTGAGGACAGAGAGCATGTCCTACTTTTTCTTTTTTTAATCTTTCACAGCATCTTTTGTAAGGTCCATATATAGATACTACTTAAAAAAGACTTTTCAGATAATTGTTGCCTTTGAGATGAATAGCTTTTACCTTTAACATTTCTAGGGATAATAGTAAACAAAAATAAATTCTTCGGGAAAATCTATATCTGAACCTATTTGGAAGAAGAATTTTTTTAGCCAGGGGCAAGTTGTCTCAATCTATGGTCAATAATAAATAACAAATTTCTCTTTTGCTCTCTTATCTTCCTAATTATCTAATATCTTCTTGTGTTATCCTTTCATATATATTGGCATATGCAAATGAGTAAGCCTTCTAAATTTAAGGTTGGATAACTTCATGAAGTTTTGTAGCAAAGCCTCCAGATAGAATTTTGAAGTGATGTCCAGGTACTGCTTCTCTGTATTTCCTCTTGGACAAAATGAGAGGGTTTTCTATTTGAGTTTTGAGATAATCAGATGCTACTAAGATGCTAATAAGCATCAAATACACATATAAACACTCTTTCATTATTTTCCTTATCCCATCCATTAACCACTATTCGAACAGAGATAGCAGTGAGGTGATGCTGTTCTTTATACAAAAACAGCTTTTTAGGCAGTCTTCAGTACTCACTCTCATCCTCAATAGGAGGGAGATGGGTACCCACAACCGGTAAGAAGGAATATCTGTAATCAGGGGAAGGAATAAGAAAATGAGAACAGAAGGCTCCCTAGTTAGGGCTTGTGTCAAGTTACATGTCACTTTTGAACTGATGATTGTAAATAATTTAGTAAGGATTCATTAAGCTATGTTCTACATCTCTCGTATGTATGAAGATAGAAATTTAAGCCCCACTTGTATCTAGCATCACTCTGTTGATGGGTGTCGAGTAGCAGCTTATAATAATAAAAGGTTTACTAGTGATGAGTGCCATCGCTGCTATTCCACTTACCTAACAACAAATGAAAATATAAAACACACAGTAAAACAGCCACTGTTACAGCACGAGTCTTCAAATTGCTTCTAGGAAGAAAGCTCCTTATAGTGAATGCAAACCACTTACTTAACAAGAAATCAACATTCTATTGAAAAATACAGTCCATCTCGTAATCATGAGTTTATACTCAGGTCACTCATTTGGATGATATTAAAATTTTTATGGATGAACTGTTCTCTGAATGAGCTGCTATCCTGAAAAATCTCATTTATTCCAGGTTTCTCATACCCTGAAATCTTAATGAGTTAAAAGCGCTTTGTTCCTGCTGTATTATCTGTTGCTATATATCAAAAGACCAAAATGTTTTATGGCTTAAAACAAAATTTTTTTGTCTCATGGTTCTGTGGGTTGACTGGGTTCAGCTGGGCACTTCTCAATTGGAGTCTCCCATTGAGTTGCACTATGATGTGAGCTGGAGCTGGCATCAGCTAAAGGCATGACTGAGCTGGATATCCAGGAAGGATCACTCTCATGACTGGAAGTTGATGCTGGCCTCTCCCAGCATGGCAGTTGGGTTCTCAGAGGGAGCTTCCCCAAAAGAGGCATCCTAAGAGACCCACAAGCAAGCTGCAGGCTGCTATGACCTAGACTTGAAAGTGCCAAAATACCCCTTCTGCCACATTCTATTAGTAAGGCAAGTCACAAAAGCCAACCCAGGTTCAAGGGCAGGGGAATTAGACTTCAATTCTTGATGGAGGAACAGCAAGGTCACATTACAGAAGAACATGTTGGCTGCTCTTTGGAAAATATATTCTGCTGCAGTTCCTTAGGGTTACTTGCCTGGGTTTCGTAAGTGAGTCTGAATTTTTATACTAAAATTACTTGCTAGTAATACTAATTAGAGAAAACTGAATGATAAAAGAAAGCTATCTAACCACCATCCTTATAAACTATGATGTGGGGTCTTCATAATCTAATATAGATTTCCATAATTTCCAATATGCATATCTCCCTCTTACTCCAACACTCTTTCTTAATACTACCTGGACTAAATCCACTGCTTGTCTCTAACTCACAATGCTCCTTTCCTAGGCTGACTTGCTTTAACACTTAAAGGGACTTACATGGCTCAAAGAATGGAAGGGAACATTCTGTGTATCTTGTTATTACTACCAATATGGCATATCCTCACTCTGTCTGATTCTCCAATTAGTGAGAGAAAAAGACATTTTGGTGAGAGAAGTTATCTCTATTTTACTTCTAAATAATCTCCGTCAAATCGACTAATGCCGTATACCTTAAACATATAATTTAAGTAAAAACAAAAAAAAGTTTTCAATGCAAGTGAATCTTCCAGAAAAGTACCCTTGCAATTCTGTGGAATATAAGTCCCTTTTATGTATTCTGAAGAGGTCAGTGATTTCAATAACTAACCTTGGCCACAAGAGTAAATCATTTCCAATCTGATACCTAGTGTTTTTCATATGAGATCATAAAGTCAGAAAATTAAATCATAATAATAAATTGATTAACAAATATGTACTATATTTTTCTTATCTAAGCTTGGGGATAAAGATACTTCTTACTGCGCTATATTTATTTATTTGTGCACCTATTTATTGCCAGGTATTGGGGATATAGCTCTCAACAAAATGAACAAAAATTCTTGCTTTCATTAAGTTAGTTTAAACATATATTTATTTATGAATCTCATGGTAATCACAAACCAGAAACCTATAATAAAAACACAAAAAATTAAGAGAAAAGAACCCAAACATAATGCTAAAGAAAGACATCAAACCACAAGAGAAGAGAGCAAGAGAACTAGAAAGGCACAGAGAAGAGGTACTAAAACATCTTGGAAAAAAGTAACAAAATGGCAATAAGTACATACTTATCAATAGCTACTTTAAATGTCAATGGACTAAATGCTGTAATCAAAAACCATAGGGTAGCTGATTGGCTAAATAAACAAAACCCATGTATATGCTGCATACAGAGATACACTTCAGACCTAAAGACATTTACAAACTGAAAGTGAAAGGATAGAAAAAGATACTCCATGTCAATGTCAATGAAAAGAAAGCTGGGGTACCAATACTTGGATCTGATGAAATGGACTTTAAAACAAAAATTGTAACGAGACAAAGATGGGCACTACATAATGATAAAGTTAAAAAGAGGATATAGCAATTGTAAATATCTATGCACCCAACATAGGAGCACCTAAATATATAAAGCAATTATTAACAGACATAAAAGGAGAAATAGACAGTAACAATAATAGTAGGGGACTTTAACACTCCACCTACACCAATGGATAGATCATCCAAACAGAAAATCAATAAGGAAACATTGGCCTTAAACAGCACATTAGACCAAATAGACTTAGTAGATATATGTAGAACATTTCATCCAGAAATGGCAGAATACATATTCTTTTCAAATGCTCATGGAACATTTTCCAGGATTGATAACATACTAGGCCACAAAACAAGTCTCAATAAATTTAAGAAGATTGAAATAATACCAAGCATCTTTTCTGACCACAATAGTATGAAACTAGAAGTCAACTACAGGAAGAAAATCAGAATAGCCACAAATATGTGGAAATTAAGCAAAATACTACTGAAAACGATTGGGTCAATGAAGAAAACAAAGGAGAAATAAAAAAATACCCAGACACAAATGTGAATGAAAATACAACACACCAAAACTTACAGATACAGCAAAAGCAGTTCTAAGAGGCAAGTTTATAGCAATACAGGCCTACCTCAACAAACAAGAAAAATCCCAAATAAACTATCTAACATTGGAGCTGGAAAGGAACTGGAAAAAGAAGAACTAGTAAAACCCTAAATCAGTGGAAGGAAGGAAATAATAAAAATCACAGCAGAAATAAATGTTATAGAGACTGAAAAAACAATAGAAAAAAATCAATGAAACCAAGAGCTGGTTCTTTGAAAAGGTAAACAAAAATGATAAACATTTAGCTAGACTCACCAAGAAAAAAAGAAGGAAGGCTCAAATAAATAAAATCAGAAATGAAAGAGGAGAAATTACAGTGGACAGTTCAAACACCGAAAAGATTATAAGAGAATACGCTGAAAAGCTTTATGCCAAAAATTGGATAACCTAGAAGAAATGGATAAATTCCTAGAATCATACAAACTTCCAAAACTGAATCAAGAAGAAGTAGAGAATTTGAATAGACCAATCACCAGTAAGGAGATCGAAACAGTAATAAAAAACCTCCCCCAAAACAAAAGTCCAGGACCAGATGGCTTCCCTGGTGAATTCTACCAAACATTCAATGAAGACTGAATACCTATCCTTTTCAAACTCTTCCAAAATATTGAAAAGGAGGGGAGGCTTCCTAACTCATTCTACGAAGCCAACATTATCTTGATACCAAAACCAGACAAGGACAACACAAAAAGAGAAAATTACAGGCCAACATCACTGATGAACATCGATGCAAAGATCCTCAACAAAATACTAGAAAATCAAATGCAATATGTTAAAAAGACCATACACCATGATCAAGTGGGATTTATTCCAGGGATGCAGGGATGGTTCAACATCTGCAAACCAATCAACATGATTAACAAAATGAAGAATGAAAATCACATGAGTATCTCAATAGATGCAGAGAAAGCATTTGACAAGATACAGCATCCATTTGTGATAAAAAACTCTAAGTAAAATGCATATATAAGGAAAATACCTCCACATAATAAAGGCCAGATATGACAAACCCACAGCTAATATCATTCTCAATGGAGAAAAACTGAAATCTATCCCTCTAAGAAGAGGAACCAGACAAGGATGCCCACTTTCACCACTCTTATTTAACATATTGTTGAAAGTTCTACCCAGAGCAATCAGGCAAGAAAAAGAAACTAAAAGGATCTAAGTGGGAAAGAAAGAAGTAAAACTGTCACTGTTTGCAGATGACTTAATTTTACACATAGAAAACCCTCAAGAATCCACCAAAAGAATTTTAGATGTAATAAATGAATGTGGTAAAGTTGCAGGATACAAAATCAACATACAAAAATCAGTTGCGTTTCTATACATTAACAATGAAGTAGCAGAAAGAGAAATTAGGAATACAATCCCATTTACTATTGCAACAAAAAGAATAAAATACCTAGAAATAAACTTAACCAAAGAGGTGAAAGATCTGTACACAGAAAACTATAAAACATTGTTGAAAGAAATCGAAGAAGACACAAAGAAATGGAAAGATATTCTGTGTTCTTGGATTGGAAGAGTTAACATAGTTAAAATGTCCATACTTCCTAAGCCAATCTACAGATTTAATGCAATCCCTGTCAAAGTTCCAACCACACTTTTCACAGAAATAGAACTAAGAATCCTAAAATTTATATGGAACAACAAAAGACCCTGCATAACCAAAGGAACCCTGAGAAAAAAGAACAAAGCTGGAGGTATTACACTCTGTACAAAGCCATAGGAACCAAAACAGCATGGTACTGGCATGAAAAACAGATACAGAGATTAACAGAACAGAATCGAGAGCCCAGAAATAAACCCGCACATTTGTGGACAGCTAATTTTCAACAAGTGAGCCGAGAACATATAATGGAGAGAGGAGTGTCTCTTCAACAAATGGTGTTGGGAAACCTGGACAGCCACATGCAAAAGAATGAAGGTAGACCATTACCTTACATCATATGCAATTACACTCAAAATGGATTAAAGATTGGGTGTAGGACCTGAAACCATGAAACTTCTACAAGAAAACATAGGCAGTACACTCTTCGACATTGATCTTAGCAGCATCTTTTCAAGTACCATGTCAGACCGGGCAAGGGAAACAATAGAAAAAGTAAACAAATGGGACTACATCAAACTAAAAGCTTCTGTACAGCAAAGGAAACCATCAACAAAATGAAAAGACAACCTAACAATTGGGAGAAGATATTTGCAAACTATATATTTGATAAGGGGTTAATATCCAAAATATACAAAAAACTCATACATCTCAACAACGAAAACCTAACAACCCGATTAAAAAATGGGCAAAATATCTGAACAGACATTTTTCCAGAGAAGATATACAGATGGCCAACAGCACATGAAAAGATGTCCAATATTATTAACTATCAGGGAAATGCAAATCAAAACTACAATGAGCTATCATCGCACACCTGTCAGAATGGCTATTATTAATAAGACAGGAAACAACAAGTGTTTGAGAGGATGTGGAGAGAAGGGAACCCTTATACACTGCTCGTGGGAGTGCAAACTGGTGCAGCCACTATGAAAACAGTATGGTGATCCCTCAAAAAATTAAGAATAGAACTATCAAATGATCCTGTTATTCCACTGCTGGGTATGTATCCAAAGAAGAGGAAACACAAATGTGTAAAGATACCTGCACTCCTATGTTCATTGCAGCATTATTCACAATAGCCAAGACTCGGAAGCAACCCAGGTGCCCATCAAGGGATGAATGGATGAAGATGTGGTATATAGGCACAATGGAATACCACTCAGCCATAAGAAATGATGAAATCCAAGTCATTTGTGACAACATGGATGGACCTTGAGGGTATTATGCTGAGTGAAATAAGCCAGACGGAGAAAGTCAAATATCATATGATCTCACTCATAAGTAGAAGATAAAGACAACAGCAAACAAATGCACTAAGACAGAGATTGGATTGGTGGTTACCAGAGGGAAAGGGGGGATGGAGGAGGACGAAAGGGGTGATTACACATGTGTGTGTGGTGATGGATGGTAATTAGTCTTTGGGTGGTGAACATGATGTAATCTACACAGCAATCTAAATATAATGATATACACCTGAAATGTATATAATGTTATAAACCAATGTTACCCCAATAAAAAAATAAAAAAATTCACCTAAATAGAAAAAAAATTAAAAATTCTAAATATATCTTTTAAAAGATTATGAAAAGACCAAATAGGTATTTTTGTGGATCCACTTAAAACAGATGACCTATCCAAATAGTCTCTGAGTCACAGAATGTGGAGGGAGGGGGCAGGGAAGGCAGAATGTTAGAGAGGAAGTAGCCACTCACTATTATTTTCCTGAATTTTTCCAATTAAGCTCTAAACCTATTTAAATAAACCCAGTGAATTTCTTTAATTAGCCTGTAATTATGCTAATAGAAATTGATGTAACAAAAATTAAGATAATTCCAAGAAAATTCTACTAGGATAAAACTATTCATTATTGACAATTTATTCTCATGTATTCATGAAAAAGTTGGGTTTATTTTTTTTAATTGTGTATCTATGTTACATTTTTATAACATCACAAAATTGAAAGTAGATCTATTGAAGATCTATCTTACTGCGACCAGAATAAAGTTTTATGAGTTCATGTGATATCCTCAAAGTTTGATATACCTTCTACCTTACGATTTAGAAACTCATTAATGAGAGTCCCTGTCCCTATCATTACAAAATATAATAATATTTTAATAAAGGTATTTAAAATTAAAAAATATGTATATTTAAATTAAGATAGTGTGTACATTTTATCTAAATAATTTCTCTATCCTTCACTTTTTGTTACAAAGTGAACATGAACTAATTTGTCTAGTGAGCTTCATACACCAATATTTTAAAACAATATTGTACTTAAATTATTTTAGTCTGAGGAAATTTGATAGGATTTATTAGTTGTATTAATCATGTTTTCAAGCTTCACTCATTTAAAGTGGTATGCCCCTTCTTTTCCTGCAAATAAGATCCCTCTTACCTTTTGCTCATTTTATAATTAATAAGTCTTCAAAGGACACGTATGAATTGACATAAACTGGTCAAGCTTTTACTAAGACATAATTCTCGAAAAAGTAACCTCCGTTATTGTACAAATTTAAAGTCTTTTTTGTTTTTTTTGCAAGGAATTTTGTGGTAACACATAGTTGAGCCCAAGTTAGCAAGTGCTGTTCCCAAGCCGTACTTATATCACCACTAGTGATTTTTTTGACAAACAACAAATTAAACAATCAGTCCTCATGCAGTCTGTGCTCAGGAATAAATGGAGTAGAAACAAATCAATAATGCCAAATAGAAAAAGACAAAAACAATAATAAAATAAAAATGATTTCCTAGTCTCCAAGAGAATGTTATGAATAATGGAAAGGAAACTTAAAAGTAGACTTGAAAGCATTCTTTGGCTAGACAGGTGGAAAATCATGTTATTTATAAAAATTTTTTATGGATAGTTAGTGTTTATTGCTAGTTTGCCTGTGAAAATAGGACTATAAAAATCCAAATCTTAGTAGGAAGAGAAAATAAAAAGTTCAGAAAGTGTTGATCCCATGCCTTTCCTTGCTAATTGAGGCTGTATCACTTAATATATTTTTCTTTCTAATCTCACTAAAAGGATATAGGAAATAATATGGAATTTTCCCAAAAACAAAACATTGAATGAGTATTTTAATTACTACGACTTTTTAAGGGACCTTCATATTTTCCATGGTTTTCCAAAAGCTCTCACCTTTATATTATCTTCTGTTAAAACTGCACATAGAATGTGTGGATTTTATCTGACTACTGAAGGATGTTAAGCATCTTTTTCTTGCCAGCTCAGTGGTACAGAGCATGTCATTATATAATTCACTAGCTATTCCAACATTTCGTTAATATCTAGCTGCAAGCGATCAGTATGTTAATAAAAAATATATTTTATCTATTACATGGTGTACCATGATAAGGTTAAGGATTTGAAAGGGATTATAATTAAAATAGTGAACAAGAAAGAATAGTAAATGAGGTAATTTTACTATATCAAAGGAATTACCAATATATTGTCAAATCAAGGATTGATTCTTTACATATATATATATATATATATATATATATATATATATATATACATACATGCACACACACAACACATTCATTTCATACCAATTCACCATCCTGGATGTTGCATTGTATGTCACCATAATCACCAGCAACATGCATTAATTAATTGTAGCTGTAAATGCAGTCAGGCTAGGATCCAGATCTTGGTTTCTAAATGCTGCCATTTTTCAATAAAAGAAACTGAAGCTCCTCGGAAAATGATTCTAGTACAGGGGCAGGGGAAAATACAACAAGAGAGTGGAATGCCTTATGGTGCCAGAAAGTAAGAAAGTGCTGAAAAAATAAAAAGGCAGGGCTATCCCAAAGACCGAAACTGGAGTAATTTGAGCAATAAAATCAATAACGTCATTCTGGATTATAACCCAGAGTATAAAATTAATACACGTGAGTCCATACTGACATAATTTAATGATTGAATAAATGAAGAAGAAGGGACAAATCTTACTTAGAGAAAAACTTTAAATAATCTATGTAGGTACTCTCCCCTCCAAGAGGGGGAATATAATCCCTTTTGCCCCTCCCCCCAACACACACATACACACACACACACACACACACACACACTTACTTGAGTGTTGGCTGGATTTAGTAATTCACTTCCAAAGAATAAAGTACAGAAAGGGAAAAATAGTAACTTTATAGTAAAGAAACCTGGCAAACACTACCTTAACCAAGTGATCAAGAATCGTATCCTTGGTGGTAGGTATCACGTACTTTCTGATGTGGTGTGATGAGAAGGGCATTTCACCTTTTTGGTGTTCTTTCCCCAAACCCATAACTCCAGTCTAATCATGAGAACAACGTCATGCAATCCCATTCTGAAGGGCATTCTACAAAATACCTGACTGGCGTTCTTCGAAACTCTCAAGGTCATGAAAAACAAGGATACTTCAAGTATCACAAAACAACCAATCATTGTTACTTTAGAGTTTTATTTCTCCCATTATTTTTTGTTTCTTTATCTATTTGGATCTATTTGCATCTATTCTTGACTATTTGTAATGAGAAAGATGGTGTGGCAAATTTTCATTTGTGTTCATTAAAATCTGTTAGAATGTTTTAGATGTGCCTTCCTGGGCACATCCTGGGCCATGTTCCCCAGCCTCCCTTGTAGTTAGATGTAGCCACGTGACTGACTTCTGGCTAGAGCAGTAGGAGGTAAGAGGTGGTAGGAGATGATGTAAGGCCACTTTCAGACCCAGACCATACAACCTTTCCCATGTGGGTTCATCACTCTTTCTCCAAGCACTGGCTGAAGAGAGAGGACACCAAAAATTCAGAAGCATTTGTTTCCTTAGTACAGCTTACTTGAGAATGTAGTGCCAACAGTCTGAGTATTTACAAAGTAATTTACATATATTGCCAAAGTATTTTCTAGAATGGTTATACCAACTGCACTCCGGCCAGCAGTAAATGAATTGTTCTGTTTCACAATATCTTCATTGTTGCTGAAAATTCTGTTTTCTCTTTTGTTTTACTTTATCAGTTTGATTGACAAAGAAAATATATCTTATAGTTTATCAAATTTGATAAATAATCACAATGATACTCTTGAATATTTATTAATCAGTTTTATTTTTTTGAGTGTGAAGTGTCGAGTCCTGCATTAGTACCATTTTTCAGTTGGTATCTTACAGTTATTCTTTTCTTGATTTTAAAGGCCTTCAGATATATTAAGCATATTGCAACATTTCCTGTCGTATATTTTGCAAATATTCGATAAGTTATTTGCATTTTACCTTGATTTGCAATGTATGATGTACATAATTTCAGAGATTCACTCTTATTCTTTGTGAGTGCTTCCTCTACTTTTGTTCTTATGAAAAACATAACCTGAAATTCAGTACATATTCTTTTATGTTTTCTTCCATTTTTAATATTATTCATTTTTTTACATTTAACTATAACCCTTCTGAAATTTATTGTGTTTTCTATTGGTAAGTAAAGATTTAACTTTCTTTTTGATAATAAATAACTGATAGTCTCATAACTAATTATTGACTAATTATTTCCTCACTGATTTAAAATGTCAACTTTATTGTACACTATGTTAGATTAATTTATTCTATTTTTTGAAATGCCCAGTTTCTACATTATTACTTCTTGACTCCTTATTTTCTGAAAATTCTAGAGAATTTTAGAAAATTCTAGTCTATTCTATTCATTGCTTTTGTGTATTTAATTTTGCCAGAAGTAATACTTTGCTATCTATTTAACTAAATACATGGCTTTCCATTTTTGACCTATTTAATATATTTTCTAATATTATATCAAAACTTTAATACTGGAGTAAACCAAACTTCCTCATATTATAGCATTTTATTATGAAAGCCTAGTTATTGTTTATTAGTGTTTTCTTTCTTAATTTAGAACCTCTATAGATGAGTTTTATCTATTCATGTGTGTGTGTTTTAGTATCATCAGGTTTTTGCATCATGGTTTTACAAGTGAAGACATTTAAAGTTTTCTATCTTTTCTGTACTCTTGATCTGTGGTCTCTCTACGCACTGGATTGCAAGCTCCATGAGGGCAGGGACCATGATTTTCTTGCCCACCACTTTATTCTTAGCGCCCAGCAGCCTAGCATCACATAGTAGGTAATAGTGGATGAATAAATTTACTGAGCTTGTACTTTACCTGTTATTTGAAAGACTAAAAACATTCATAGTTGAAATTCTTCTGAGCTAAGAGCCTTTTAAAGGCAGAAATTCCATGACAATTCTTAAAAAATTCTTTCATGAATTTTTGAATTTTGTCTAACAATTTGTTTTTTCCCAGAAAACATTCTATTTAAATTTTAAAATGTATCAGTGTAGATCTGTAAATAGTATTATCTTATAAATGCAGAAACATTTCACCTTTCTGATTTCTGAAGTTTATGTTTATTCACTATAGGTCATGTTATTCAAGAAGAATATTTTCATTCCTGTGACCCAGTTGCATTTTTCCTCTTCTTTTGTTTTATAATTGGCGTGTTCTTGTTTTTGTGTTCACCGTTTAATGAAAAGAGTCATACTCATAGTCATCGAATACACTGATACCTCGTCCCCTATTGCACTAATAACCTGGTTGCTATTAGAATTTTCCTGCCAGGCCTAGAATTAAAAGGTTCTTTGCTATTTAGTTGTTAATCTAATGAGCTATGCTGGACTGGGACTCCTGCTTTCACTGCCTGGTCAGCTATGTCATTGTGTAGATAGAAATTGATTTTAGAATAACCTGAAGCAATCATAAAAACAACAGCCCAGAGAATATGCTTTCATCCCACGGTTATTCCTGCTTTCCTCTCCCTTTGCTACTGACTTCTTTCTGAGGTATAATTTCTTATTTCTAGTCCAGTTGTGTCATGGGATCTGTTGATTATTGCATTTGTAGTCCCAGCTGTAGCAGTGGAGGGCAACAGAGAATGGCTTTGAGTTGCTTAGAAAACTGTTCCTACTCAATGACTTTTTTTGCTGTCCTCCGTGATGGTACCGTGTCTCTGAGGTAGAAATATGCATTAAAGTTTGATGGACATAATTTATTACCTTCTCCTAAATGATTCCACCTAATGCCTCCATCTAACCTTTAGTTACTAGAAATTCCCTCTGGAGTTGGGCAGATGCGGGGCCATTTATCCTGATTTTCAGTGCTTTGTTGGCTTTGTTTTTTTTCTTAGTTTTTAATATCTTTCTGTGAGAAAATTGGAGAAGAAAAATGAGGACCTCCTAGCTAGCCAACATTTTAACCTCATCAGGAAATTATTTTTTTCAATTGAAGGAAGTTTTCTTGGTGCTCTGTTAGTAGTTCTGTTATGTATGTATATACATATGTAACATCAATACGGCATATGTATGTCTTGCATGTACATTTTTCAACGATGAATCATGATGGAAAAAATTATTTATGATCTTTAATATAAACCAACTTAGGGACAGAAGACAAACATTTGGTTATGAAATGAATTCAAGATGTACATAAGGTTAATTCAAATATAAATTGTAATGTGATATAATCTGAATTATACTCCTGCTCCCCTAAATTTTTAGAGATCCCTTGATAGTAGAGAAAAACTTTAATTTTAATTTAGAAAAATATGAAAATTATAAGTAATTTTATTAAATGCACTTTTTATAAGTCATCGCAAACATTTCACTAGAAGAAAGTAGAAGCAAGACCATAGGAATGGGGTATGATATCTTTTCTTTCCATGCTAACTGTAGAAAAACTCTTGAGCATCCAGCTACTCACCTACACACTCAAGATATCACGATGATGTTTATCCAAATGGACACTTGCCGCCTTTGCTGTCTTTCGCTTCGTCCAGCTTTCTTATGGCAACAGAGCCCCTTTTCCTGAATAAATGTGAATCTGATCCATGCCTGGTCAGAGTACGACAATCCCTGGGCCAGAGCAATTGATTTGGGGATGACCAAATGACCTGGAAGGGCATATCAGACACTACCCTGGGAAGTTCCCATCTAAGATACTAAGGAATATTTCCTATTTTCACTGGCTAATAGGCAAACCAAGATGCACATGTAACTAACGTTTTACATTGTGCTGAGTGAGCACAATGCATGGCTTTTGTCTTTTACCATTCCTTCAAACTTTAATCAGGGGCAATATTCTCTTGCCCTTAGTTAAAAACTCAAGCAGGCTCATGACTTTTCTGCCCACCTTTATAAAATAGACACAGTGCTATAGTGTAGTCACTGCATCCTGAAACAAGTCTCAGATAAGTAATTAAAATATCCCAGTTCCATTTATAATCCACAAACTGTGAAATTCACTTGGTTGCAATTTTTTTTCCCTCCCTTTCTCCAGCTTGAACCTGCAGTATGAAAGAGACCAGCGTGGTTGACATCTCTTTTCATCTGCTTTGAGCTTCTTTGTTTCCTCTCCTGTCCCACCTTCTAGCTGTGGTTTTGGACTTCACAGGGATGGGGAATAGGGTGAAGGTAAAGAGGTTGAGTTGAACAGTTCTTATCTGAACCGGATAATAGCTTGGCTTCAAGACCTCTGGGCTGACAGATGTATAAAACTTAATCTCCCGTACTCTTTTGTGGATCTGGAAGTTCTCTCTTGGACCTTTCTCTATTTTCTTCATCCAGGCAGATACCTATGTATTTTGGGCGGTCCACTGATTCTCCTCTGCAGCCGCTGGTTAACCTCTAGACTCTTTCTGCTGCTGTCCTATTGCCATTCTAGGTGGCTCCAGTAGTCAGCATTCAAGACAACTTCAATTTACTTTTCCCTCTCTTTTAACATGAACCTGATTTATGAGGAAAACTCAGGCATTTCTAGCCCCTTCAAAGCCAGGCAGTATAGGCCAAGCCCAATATCTTAGGCAGAAGTCTAATTAGTTCAGGGAAAGCATTTCAAAAATCTTTGAGTGGTTTCTGCAATGTTCCCTTTCTAGACTTGTTAAAACGATTTATCGTACTCATCCCACCTAAATGGGTGGGGTGGAGAGTCATAGTATAGGGACAACTCTTTCCACCAATTTTCTCTTCTCCCTTCTCTGATGCCTTCTAGGAGCCTTGATTTGGGTGGTAAATCCAAGAGCCATGAAACAAGTTCTTCATCACTACTCTTGCAAATTTTTCCTATCTAAAATGTGCTAGGAAGAATTCCCCCACATGCACTCCCCAATCCCCACCACCTATGTAATCTGGGCTGCTAAGGAGAGAGAGAGAACATGCTATGGTAAAATGCTTGGAGGCACTTGTCTGTAGCAGTAGCAGCAGCTGATTGTATGATTGCTGCTGTTACTGCTGCTGCCTCATTGCAGTAGCTGATGTACATTTGTCAAATATGTGTATCAAATTGTGGGCAAAATCAGCACCTTGAAAATCTCAGTGAAGTTACTCAGTAAAGACTCCTTTCTGTTGAAAGCAAAACCAGAAATCCATAACTGTTTTTGCTATAAATACTTCTTTGTTTTGTTCTTATTATTTTATTACGTAGAAGGAGGATGACTGCAGTTCTGTATCATTATTTGTGATATTAATTTTAGCCCATAAGTGCCAGTACTCTTGAAATTTAATTTTAAAAGTTGCACAATAGTTTCTTGTTTCTCTTAGGACTATCTTTGTAAACTATGCTTCTGGAATTATAGGCATAACAGAAAGAATGGAATCTTCTGATAAAATTCAAGTACCTAAAAACACATATTTTCTTTTTTTTTTATTGAGTTAATGATAGGTTACAATCTTGTGTGATTTCAGTTGTACATTAATGTTTGCCATTCATGTTGTAGGTGCACCATTTCACCGTTTGTGCCCACCCCCCACCCCACCTTTCCCCTGGTAGCCACTAGTCTGTTCTCTTTGTCCACATTTTTAAATTCCTCATATGAGTGGAGTCATACAGAGATTATCCTTCTCTAACTGGCTTATTTCACTTAACATAATTCCCTCAAGGTCCATCCATGTTGTTACAAATGGGATGATTTTGTTCTGTTTTGCAGCTGAATAGTATTCCATTGTATATATATACCACAACTTCTTTATCCATTCATCTGTTGATGGGCACTTAGGTTGCTTCCATGTCTTGGCTATTGTAAATAATGCTGCAGTGAACATTGGGGTGCATAGGACTTTTGGAATTGCTGACTTCAAGCTCTTTGGATAGATACCCAGTAGTGGAATAGCTGGATCGTATGGTAGTTCTATTTTTAATTTTTGGAGGAATCTCCATACTGTTTTCCATAGTGGCTGCACTAGTTTGCATTCCCACCAGCAGTGTATGAGGGTTCTATTCTCTCCACAACCTCTCCAACATTTGTTACTATTAGATTTAGATATTTTTGTCATTCTAATGGGTGTAAGGTGATATCTTAGCATAGTTTTGATTTGCATTTCCCTGATGATCAGCGATGATGAGCATCTTTTCATGTGCCTATTGGCCATCCATATATCTTCTTTGGAGAAATGTCTGTTCATGTCTCCAGCCCATTTTTTGATCGGGTTGTTTGATTTTTTGTTGTTGAGTTGTGTGAGTTCTTTATATATTATGGATATTAAGCCTTTGTCAGATATATGACTTGCAAATATTTTTTCCCAGTTAGTGGGTTGTTTTTTTGTTTCAATCCTGTTTTCATTTGCCTTGAAGAAGCTCTTTAGTCTGATGAAGTCCCATTTGTTTATTCTTTCTATTGTTTCCCTTCTCTGAGAAGACACGGTGTCTGAAAAGGTCCTTTTAATACTGATGTCAAAGAGTGTACTGCCTACGTTTTCTTCCAGAAGCCTTATGGTTTCAAGTCTCACCTTTAGGTCTTTGATCCATTTTGAGTCTATTTCAGTGAATGGTGAAAAAGAATGGTCAATCTTCATTCTTTTACATATGGCTTTCCAGTTTTCCCAGCACCATTTGTTGAAAAGACTTTCTTTTCTCCATTGTATGCCCTCAGCTCCTTTGTCAAAGATAAGCTGTCCATAGATGTGTGGTTTTATTTCTGGTCTTTCAATTCTGTTCCATTGATCTGTGCACCTGTTTTTGTACCAGTACCATGCTGTTTTGATTACTGTAGCTTTGTAGTATGTTTTGAAGTCAGGGATTGTGATGCGTCCCGTTTTGTTCTTTTTACCCAGGATTGCTTTAGCAATTCGGGGTCTTTTGTTGCCCCATATAAATTTTAGGGTTCTTTGTTCTAATTCTGTAAAGAATAAAAACACATATTTTCAAAGGTGAAAGGAAAAATGATATAAAGACTTTTGAAGTTAAATAAATTGTCACAATCTTTATTTAATAATTCATTTGGACTCAATATTGCATTATAAATAATACAATAGTAAATTGTGATTTAAAGAATAAGTTTCACAAAAATTGCTATGCCAGAAATAAAGCCAGCCAGTGAATGAATCAAAGGTATTATATTTAATCTGTCCTCTTGTTGAAGCACATGCGTAAGAGAAAATAGCCACAGACTTTGTATCTCTGACCTTAACCTATATTTTTATGCTTTTTCCCAATAAAATGTTTTTATACTTTCTCTATTTGAGGCATAATGAAGCTCCCTCATAGACAGTTCCATTTACGGGGTTTGCAGAAAATGTGCAGCCCTAGAGAGCCGGCTCCTAAGTGCTCGCTGGGCATATTCATATTCAGTAAGGGCATCATTTAAGAATTTAAGTAAAATAAACAAAACTTACTTGAAAAGAAGGCTATTTAACAGTATTTAGAGAATAGTGTCCATCTTGAGAGCACTGCTACTCTTAAGAACACATACTATGGTGCAGTCAGAGGTCATGCACTGAGATCACGAACTCAGAATACCATACTGCCTCCAGGATGGGAAGAGTGAACATTTAAAAAGAGACATCATCAACATTCTGTATTCTGGAAGGTCTTAGATCATTTGAAATTATTCTGAAGAAGGTGAATAGAGCTGAGCTGCTGCTTGAAAGTAATTTGTCTTTCAGTTCTTATCTAGCAATGAAAATTAGATCTAAAAATTCCATAGGAGGAGACTTTATGATGCATATAAAATGCACAGCAATGAAATTGCCATAGCTGTGAACTAGTTTTTCAAATGATTCCTTGTGGAATGTTTTCAGATGAGATTGAGGAACTTGTACCGGAGTCTGTCTTTCTTTTTTTAGCATGGACTTCAGTTTTCTTTTTTTTTGGTAATAATACAAATAAAATTGAAATCTCTGATTTGCCTCTGATAAACGTCTAAATTAGCTAGTAGATATTGAAGTTCATAAATACAATATCTGATTACAGTGTAGGAATCACGATGATTCTACTTACACATACTGTGATTATTTAATTTTCATATTATCATTGGTAATTTACTGTGAAAAAACAATACCTCTATACAACACTTCCAAATCATGGTTCATTTCCAAAATATTAATTTAATTGTTAACAGTAAGTGGCAACATATTTTATTCAAATACATCCTCACCAGCATTTGATATTGTCAGCTTTTGGCCATTCTAATAGGTGTGCAGTGGCATGTTGTTGTTGTTTTTATTTGCATTTCCTTGATGACATATGATGTGGAGCACCTTTTCCATATGCTTATTTGGTTCCTGCTTGTCTTCTTTAGTGAGGTGTCTGTTAAGATCGTTGGTCCATTTCTAAAGCGAGTTGTTTATTTTCTTATTGTTGAGTTTTAAGAGTTCCTTGTATATTTTGGATAACAGTCCTTTATCAGATGTGTCTTTTGAAAATATTTTCTCTCAGTCTGTGGCCTGATTTCTCATTCTCTTGACATTGCCTTTTACAAAGCTGTTGTTTTTAATTTTAGTGAAGTCCAGCTAATCAGTTTTTTCTTTCATGCATGTGTCATACC
Source organism: Equus caballus (assembly GCF_041296265.1). NCBI lineage: Eukaryota > Metazoa > Chordata > Mammalia > Perissodactyla > Equidae > Equus > Equus caballus. Next base: position 47,338,046 of record NC_091686.1, read on the forward strand.
CAAAAAGACATCACTATACCCAAGGCCACCTCAGTTTTCTTCTATGCTATCTTTTAGTTTTATAGTTTTAAGTTTTATATTTAGGTTTATTATGCATTTTGAATTAATTTTTGTGAAGGGTGTGAGGTCTGTGTCTAGACTAATTATTTTGCATGTGGATGTCCGATTGTTCCAGCATCATTTGTTGAACAGACTACCTTTGCCTCATCGTAGTGTCTTCGGTCCTTTCTCAAAGATCAGTTGACTATATTTATGGAGAGCTATTTCTGGGCTCTCTATTCTGTTCCATATAGGCTGCTTATTCACTCTGTTGATGTGTCCTTTGATGCATCCTTTAAAATTAATTTAAGGTAAACTTTGAACTTGATAAACTAATAAGAACTATAACAAAATTATAATATTGATTATGTCTGGGTTAGATTATGTATTTCTATTTTCTTTTTTCCTTTATTTATGATTTACATTTCCTAAAATATCAAAACCTCTTGAATTTTTTCACTTAACAATATATCATAAACATTTTTCCATAACGTTACACATTTTTTAAATAACTGTATACTATTTATATGTATTTATAATGTAAATATTCGAAATTTATTCAGTCATTTGCTTATTTTTGGTCACTCAGGTTGCCTCCATATTTTTGTTATTGATAAAAATAACAAAAGCTTAGAGTGTACAGAGAACATCCAACTTACAGGCTAGTGTTTAATCTTGATGGGTTAGTTTCTTAAAGTGAAACTACTGATACAAAATGTATGCATGTTTTTAATTTCAATAGAGATGGCTCCGACACTTTGCAAACAAGTGGTATGAATTTATATATTCACCAAAAATACATAAAAATGCCCATTTCCCCACAATAATACTAGCATTAGATATTATCAATTTTTAAATTTTGTCCAGTCAAGTAAAAAGAGGAAACTCCTTGCTTGAATTTACATTTTCCTGAAGTTTTGTGTTTTGTATATTACTTATTTGCATTTCCTCTTCTAAAAAGTTACATGAATATCTTTGCCCACTTTTTATTTCTTTGTTTTTGACTATACAAATGATAAGGAGCTCATCATATAATAGATATATAGCATTTATTCTTATGTCTTCATTTTGATTCATTCTGGTCCTCTTTGTTTGTTTACGGTGTCTTTTACATTCATAAATATTTAAATGGTCTATATTTAAATCTACATATATATTACATCATGGTTCCTGGGTTTTCTTTCTTTAATAAGGCATGTTTCATTCCAAAGGTATAAAAATATTTTCTTGATTGTTTCAAATTAGTAGATTGTTGTTATACCTTTGCTTCATAGGAAGGTCATGTTTTTTGTGTAGTTTGAGGTAAAAATTATTTTTCTTTGGGATATATAGAGATATATAGAGAGTTATGCTAAGACATTAGTAAACAGCCATTTCCCCATATTTTTCATGTTATGTGATTATTACATTTAATTTAATCCATTTCTGAAACCTATTTTGTGTCACTGGGTTATTTTCTATTTCCATGTCAAAGCATATTCGTTTCTACTCCTCTTCTTACTTCTTCGAGTTTTTTTGATTAGGAATGTACCATGGAGGTTTGAAACTGCTCAAAAGAAATAGAATTAAAGCCTTCTCTTACCCAAAATGTGTAAAGGAAAGAAGGAGGGAGAGGAATACTTCGGCTTATCTTCCCTGCCTTAGTCCTGATTTTTCAGATCTTGTGGTATATTCACCAATAGAGGGGTGGACACAGGTCATTCTACCATCCATACACCTCAGTGAACATGAAACATGAGTTTTTGAGAAATTCAAGGAAAAAAGAAAACTATTCTATGACTATCTTGAAACCCTGTTGCTTTTCTTTCCCATTTGTACTTTGCTTGTCAATTTATGTGTCAATTTAGTTCCGTTGCCCCTCGTGTGTAGTAATGCCTGTTACAAAGCAAAAATAACAAGTTTTGATATCCAACTTGTCTGCTGCACAAGAACTTTTTATGTAGTACCTATAACTAGGACTCCTATAAAGAAATTTATGAATACTGTGGTCACACTTTAATAACATGGCAGCTCCTTTATATTTTGTATATAGAGGGTAGAAGATTGTTTTGGTAATCAAGTTTTGATATTCAAGTCACTCAAGTGTCCTTAGGTTACAACTCTTAGGGTCTTTAATAGTCAAGAAGCATCCCTTCTTTTTAGGTCTTTTTAAAGATGAGAGCAAACTACATGGCTGGTTTTATAATTTTCCAGGTCGTAAAGAAACTTTGGTTTTGCTTTGATCAATGTAACATAGTAAAGCTCCTTTCCTAAGAATTGAATGGACATGATTATTTCATCATCCAAAAATATAAGCTTTTCCCTCAAAATCCATTACCTGTGCTACAACTGACTTTGTCTTTATTTTCAGATTTTCTTTGGCAATAATACTTTTAATAAAGAGATCTGTAATTTTTTTCTAGCTTTTTTCCTTTTGACTCTATGGATCAAAATCTAAATCAAAATTCACCAAAAAATTCATTTTCTATTATTTTACTCTGTTTTCATTCTTGTGGTCAGATAATTTATGGAATTTCAAAGTCATTGCTAAGATATTTGAAGTTTTGTTAAATATTTCTGGAAGCCAGTTTCTTCTAGGTAATATACACATCCAAAGAAATATTTGCCATTTTATGGTCAAGCATTGACTCACTTTGAATACATGGTAAGTTGGATAGGTTATTATTAGCCCAGTGTAAAATTGTGATTCCATTCCATCTAATTATGATATAGTAGCATATCAGTCATCATTAATGGTTGGTTAGAGTGGAACGAGTCACTATTCTTATTTAATAATTTTAAAGATGGGGGTCACCAGCCCTTTTCATTGGCCAGTTTTTCAGACATTTTCTAATAAAGTGCCTTCCCAGGACACAAATCTCTAAAATGGTGATTTGAAACATATAATGTAATATTTCTATATCAAATTGTGTTTCTTCACATAAACACATAAAGTGTGTATGTTCTTTCACCCTAAAATAATAAACGAGTTTGCTTACTGCTCTATAAGACTTATATTTTCTTAAAGTTTACTTTGTGATTACAAAAGTAATATTCATTTCATATGGACATTTTTCAATAGGACAGTAATATAGCAAAAGAGAACAAATCTTCTATCATCTTATCACTCAGAGGCAAAGAGCTCTATATTTCACTGTATAGTCTTCTCTTCTTTTTTTCCACACTTTTTTATATAATGAAGATCATATTATCCATTAAAATTTCCAGCTGTTGTATAATTAAAAATTATAGTGTGTATATATACATATATATACACACACATATATATGATATAAACAGATAGATAGCTATAGGGATAGATAGATCTAAAAAAATATATCTTCCTGTGTATACTTAATGACTTCATGATGTGAGGAAAAGTGTTTTTTTCTTTCAATTGAATAAACCCAAACATTATTGCACAAGCCACACTGTTCAATATTTTTTGTATTCTCTGATGTTTGGCTTACATTTTACCTTCTAATAAGGTTGAACATCTAATTTATGATCAATGTTTGGTTTTAGCGATAACACTACATTGAACATCTTTGTGCGTAAGGGTTTTTTATCGTTAAGACTGATTCCTTTGCTTGATTTTTAGAATTGCAATGAGTGATTTAGACATACATTGCCAAACTGACTTTCAAAAATATTATGTCAGTTTACACTCCCATTCGGAGTGTGTAAGGCACTACATTGTCAATATATCTTCTAATGGTTAAAAAAGAATATTTTCTAATTTGATAGATAAAAAGATGCTAATTTTAACAATCGTTTTAGTGATATTCATTTTAAAAATAACTGTGAAGTTAAACTTTACCCCAAATGTTTGCTAGTCTCTTGTAAACTCTCTGTGCTTGTCAAGTATACATTTGATTTTTAGAGTCTTAGTCTTTTCCTGTTGCTTTGTCTGAGTCCTTATTTTATACATACTATCCCTGGATTTCTGGTTGAAAATGGCAAATTGATCATGTGTGTTTAACCTGTCTCCCTTCCAAAATTCCACTATGCAATAAAGAAATAAAATGTCATACCCATAAGGACTAAGATAATGGAAATTTAGAAAATATTAATATAATTAATATGTTAGCATATGAAAGGATAAAACCATGGGACAATCACATCAGATCCAAAAAAAAATCAGCAATGACAATGTGTTCCCTGAAACTCAATGCTCATTGTGATATTGTGATTTATAGTAAGAAATATATATATTTGGTTTTCCACCCCATTCCTGGCAGAGAACTCCTAAAACCCTTGGAATTTCCTAAGTGATGAGAGCCACAAAGGGTCTTTTCTATGTTAAGGAGGAGAGGTGACTTCTGGAAAACAACTAAGGATAAGGGCTGGAGAATCTGTCTTGTGGTTAGGGGTTGGAACTTTTAGTCCCACCCCCAGACCTCTGGGAATGGAGAGGGACTGGAGATTGAGTTCAATCACTAATGGCTAATGATTTAATCAATCATGCCTGTGTAGGGAAGCCTCCATAAAAACCAAAAAAGACAGGGTTCTGAGGGCTTCTGGGTTGGTGAACACTTGGAGATTGGGGTAGACTGGCAAGCTAGGAGAGGGCATGGAAGCCCTGTGCCTTTTCCCCATCTCTTCCAACTGGCTGTTCCTGAGTTATAACCTTTTATAATAAACCAGTAATCTAGTGAGTGAAATATTTCTCTGAGTTCTGAGAGCTGCCCTAGGTAATTAACTGAACCCAAGGAGGAGGTCTTGGAATCTTCAATCTGTAGCCAGTTGGTCAGAAGCACAGGTGACAATCTGGACTTAGAATTAGCATCTGAAGTGTGTGGGGAAGGCATTCTTGTAGGATTGAGCCCTTAACCTGTGGGATCTGATGCTATCTCCAGGTAGATAGTGTCAGAATCGAGTTGAATTGTAGGATATCCAGCTTGTATCAGAGAATTACTTGGATATGTGGGGAAAAAACCCACCCATTGGAATTGGGCAGTCTTACTCATCCTCAGCAAAAACTTCTAGGAAACTAATAATAGCTGGAAATTCCATTAATCTAATTAAGAGTATTTACCCAAAACACAGGACGAACATTCTATTCAACGTTATAATCTTAGAAGCATTTCATTCAAATTCAGAAAAATACAAGAATGTCTCATATGTCCATCCTATTTAAGAGAATAATGGGGGCCCTCTCTTGAACAATAAGAAAAGGGGGAGAAGTGTGGATAAAGATTGGTATGGAATGGATTAATAAAGATGGAAGCAGAAGGATAGATGAAATTTTAAAGAACAAAAACTATGACTGATAAGGTTATCAGACGCATTTTAGAGTTTGGAAAATGAGATCAATAGGCATTGGATTTGATGGAACATGTGGGAAACATTAGTGATAGATGCATAGAAAATTAATAAAATGAAAAAGTGTCAAAAATTGGCATTATTTGAAGATGATATTGTTAACATAGAACAAAATAAAATAACTATCAGCAAATAGTAAAATTCATAAGAGAATTTGAGATGACCCTCCAGTCATGAGATCATTATACAAAAAGTGATCACATTTCTATATACCAGCAGTGATTAGAAAATGTAAAATAATTTAAAAGTTACTATGAAAATGACAATATAAACAAGGTACATAGAAGTAAATCTAACAAAAGAAGTATAAAAAAAGATGTTAGAATGACCTAAATAAATGGAGAAAGGTACCACGTTCATGAATAGTAAGCTTCTCATGATTGAATTCTCCCAACTTCTTTAAATTTAGTGACTTTAAAAAAAGAATTTCTCCAGGAACTTGACAAGATTGTTTGAAATTTATCTGAAATAGTAAAGAATATATAAGACACTCTCAAGGGAGAATATTGCAGGGGAATTCCTGCACCACATAAGATTTTATAGTACTATAGTAATTAAATCATTGTGATATTGCTGTAGAGAGAAAGACATAGATCAGTAGAACAGAATAGAATACTTCAAAATAGACAAATTTTTATAGAAATTTGACATATCAGAGATGTGGCCTTCAAGATCTTTGGGGGAAAGATGGACTTTTTGAAACTTGTTCCAGAAAAAAATGAATAATATAGGAAAAAAAGAAATTGGATCTTTACAACATGCATGTGCAAAACTCAATTCTGGATAGATTAAATGTTTATTTTGAAAGGCCTAATTTAAATCTTTTAGAAGAATTTATAAAAGCCATCTTCACGAGAATTTTTACTTTTTGAACAATTCACAAAAAGCACATAAGGAAATCTGGGAGACCAAATATCTAACTAACAGGAGTCCCAGAAAGAGTGACCAGAGCAAATTAAGGTAAGAAATTTATCGAAGAATTAATGTGAATATTTCTTCCGGGATTTAAAGACTTGATCTCCAGGTTGAAAAGGTCTACCAAGGTCCTGGTGCAATGAGAGGAAAAGCGAACGAGAACACATGCACAAGGAGACAAAGGCACATTATTTTGAAGTTCCCAGAACAACTGGAATAATGATGCCAACAGAAATCTTAAGATCAATTTTGGCTTCATCTCATCCATTCCACACCCAGCCCTAATCAAACCAGCTGCTAAATGTTCTAGATTCTACTTTGACAGCATTTCTCACGTCATTCTTTCCCTCCCATTTCTTCGACTGCCACATGGTTCAGGTTGTTATCCTCGCTTTTCTGGATTATTTAAATAACCTCCAAATTAATCTTTGCCTAAAATCTCTCTGCATTCTAATTTATCCATCCTTTGCACCCATTCAGGTTAACTGTGTCCAAAATTGCTTCCTAATTTCTATTGCTCCTTAAACCAAGTCCAAGTTTTTCATCTTGGGTTTTAGGAAATGTATAAAAATACTCCAACCCTGATTTTTGAATTTTTTCCCCACTATCCATATGCATACTTGTCCTTTAGCTATTTTTGGGGGTGCGGGGTGTATGTGTCAATATATCTTCTAGTCACAGACTCATTCCTTTGCTCATGCTGTGCCATCCACGTAGAGTGTCCTCTCTACACACCTCCTTCTGTAGAAATCCCATCCAGCCTTCAAAGCCCACTTCAAATATGCTGAAACTTTCCGAGCCCTCAGCAAATGTGAACCAGGCATTCACCTCATTGGAGATCCGTATTTACCTGAACGCTTTCAAAATATTTGCACTTTTTTGCTTTATAGCTATTTATGTGTTGGTCTTAGAGTATTTGATTTTAAGCACTTTGAAGAAAGGACTTTATTTTTCACGTTTATATTCCAGCACCTAGCATGTTTGGCACATAGGGAGTATTTGATAAACATTTGTTTTATTGAGTTAAATTCTTAACTTTGTTCAATTAGCATATATTTTAATATCAAAAAAGAGAAAAGTTTGATTAAAAATTCCAAATTATGCCCACAGTAACAGTAAACTTTATATGTTTGAATTAATTACTTGAGCTTGATGAATTGAAACTTCATAAAATATATTGGCATGAATTTATGTATAGAAAAGATATGTATATAATCATTTCATTGTCCTACTAAATAATTAGCTTTAATGAAGCATACTTTCTAAATAAACATTCTAATATTTTGTTTTTCATTTGTTAGATTTTAATAGTAGATAAAAATATTCTCTTAGTTAATAAATCGAAAAGAACTGCTGAGATTAATTGGGGTTCTCAAGTCCCAATATTGTAATTTAAAAGTTTTATCTATTTTTATGTTATTTAAGGATTAATTATACTTATTAGAACGATTATTGTTTTTCTATTGCCCTTTTTGATTACTATTTCTTCTGAAGTTTTATTCAATGAAATTTGCTTATTAGAAAAGTATATTTTAATATATTTCCTTTTATATAATTCAGGTTTGAGTTTAAACATTTTATTTAATCACAAAAATGATACAAAGACAGATATTTCTCTAAATTTTATATCAAAGGAATAGTGTGGTTAGGGAATTATTGAAAAGTACAGATATATTTCATCTAGCTGAAAGCATATTTTAAAGCATTTCTTATTGCTTGCAACAAATAATATTCTGGAAATCTTAATACACATCCTATGAGAAGGCAACGTGGATTAGCCACCAGCATCCTGACTGATGACATTCACAGGATTAATGAGAAGGTTAGTTGATGCCTCTGAGAGAACCATGATTTGGATACTGATACAGGAAGAGAAACCAATTTGGTTGCAGTGAACCATGGCAGACTAGGGTACAACATGTGCTTGAAAGAAATAAAAGTATGTTGTTCAGAATTGTATCACCTTATCTCGTATTTCACATCATTTTTCATCCTCAAGTGTGATGATCTGTGGAAGAACTGGGTTATCCAAAAAGTGTACCATATATTTATAACTACAAAATTTTCCAAGCTGCTAAAACCTTCTTTCCTCTTGTTTCAAAAATCAGGCAAGTCAGTTTATGGGCTGAATCACATGGGGATAAGATTATATAACTTCATCTTCATTATTATGTAAACTGATTAAAGTTAGGGAAAATGGAGCAGCAAATATTCATGCTTTGCTGCCATGTTATACCCTTCTGTTATGTATTCAACTATTTTTTTCTGGTCTGCTTCCAAATTCCAGAGTTTGTTAGTGGAAATCAATTTGTAAAATAGAAATGTTTTAATTTCATTTAAATTCTTTTAAAATTCTGATAAATGGATCTGCTCTCTCTTTAGTTTTAAATTTCTTTACTGTTATACAATTATGTGTTAGTTGCAAATTTATTTCATCAACTAAAATCAGTTTTTTCTGTCTTTGACCTATTTTTAATGCTGTTCTACAAATAGCCTGCAGGGTTCTTCTGTGTGTTTCTGATGCTGAGGGCTGCAACTAGAGTGAGTATCCCAGATGCAGACTCAATGTAATCCCGCAGTGAAGTATTTTGCCTCCTGGTTTTGATATGTGGTGGCTTTTACTTATCCCAAAATAGCAGCGGCTTATTTTCTTGATGCATTTTAATGTAAATCCAGACAGCAATTAATTTGCTTTTCAGTTAATCCTCTACTTTCCTTATGCAAAATCTGAGAATTAAGCTGCATCATGTTTTCTCCTCTAAATTCTCATCTTTTAGTATCGGTTGAGTATATAATCATTGATATTATTAATTTTTACATCATTTCATATTACATCTTCATCTTATACTTGAGTTAGGCATAACCTCTTATGGTTCTTTTACTGTTTGTTTGCGTGTGTGTGTGCAGTAGGCAAAGATGAATTATATGGACATGTGTTTATTATAATTATACATATTTCTGGTATTTGTAGGCTCAGGACACTCAGAGACACTAAATATAATCACCTGGAACAGGAGTTGGCAACCTGTAGTCCATGGGCCAAATCTGGTCTGATGCATCTTTTTGTAAATAAAGTTTTATTGAAGAACAGCAATAGTAATTTTTATATACATTGTCTACTGCGTGTTTGCAGTACAAAGGCAGAGCTGAGTAGTCGTGACCAAGACCTTATGATTCACAAAGGCTAACCTTTTCAGAACTTTTCAACTCTGACCTAGAATATTGTTTATATGGTTAAGTGCTTAATAAATATTTACTTAATGAATGAATGATTAAATTAAATATGAATGAGTGAATTTAATGATGTTAGCTTAAAAATCATCGATTCATAGATTATTATTATTAACATTGCTTTCATTGCTGTAAAATATATCATTTATGTGTTTTTAATATATAAAACTACAAAGATGTTAGTGAAAATAGGTCATAATTTTCTTATATAATGGCTATTGATGTTTCTAAATAAAAACAATACATGTACATAATTCAAAGTTAACTAGTCAATTATTAAATTATTTCTGTGATTCTTTTCAGAAAATAAAATCTATATATAATTACACACACCTACACTAATACACTTGAGAGCATACTCTTCATTTAGTTTACACATTCTTTTTTCTCTTGATGATCTTTTCATATTAACACATACATAACTACCTTCTATTCTTAACTGTATAGTATTCTTTAAGAGTAGGCACTCTGTAATCAGACTGCAAGGGCTTACATCCTACTTTTACCACTTCCTACCTGTGGAAACTTGGTCAAGAATGCCTCCTGTTTGTGTTTTCCATCTTTTAAAATAGGCATAATATCCCAATATTTTTGTGCGGGTTAGGTAAAATTATGCAAATTAAGTGCTAAGAAGAGTGGGTAGTGTCAAAAAGAGTGGGTAGCAAGTGTTAACTGTAGTTTTTTGTTTTTACTATTATTGTTGGACACTTTTAATTGTTCTTAGTACTTTTACTATTGGGAGTTTTGCAAAAGATGTCTTTTTAATAATATCTTGAAAAACTTTGATAGTCAATATCTGTAAGGTAAATTCCATGTTGTGGGTTTTCTGGGTCAAAAGGGATGTTTGTTTCAACTCTCAAAAATATTGCTAAATTATTTTCCAGAAATGGTGCTCCAATTTATATTCTTACCGATGGTGTGAACGCTTTCCAACACACCCTTGCTTGCAGTAAATATCATCAAACTTTTTAAATTTGTCAGTTGGAATGGTGAAATGATACCTTTTACATTTCCTTGTTATAATGAAGATGGAGTACTTTTTTCATATATTCATTGTTGAATTATATTTTTTGGTCTAATAAGTAGTTATTCATATCCTGTACCTGGTTTCTACTAGCATAGTTTATCACCTTCTTAGTGGATATATGAGCCCTTCATAAATTAATGAAAAAACTCATACGGCTCTCATATTTGAGAAACATAAGCTTTCCTGAAATAATTTAAGTTATTCAATTGCATTTGTGGTATTTTTCATATATTGAAGTATTTAATTTTTATCAAATTTATCAAGCTTCTGGGGAACCTGGTCCTGATTTATTTCTTACACACATTCCTCTTGTGTCATATTACTATTTGTAATACCATACATTTGATTACCTGATTTGAGAAAGGAGATCTTAGATCCATCTCCTCTTAATATCACAACCATCTTTAAAACTCCCTAAAGGTGAATAGGACTATTACATTTGTTTTCATTTACGTTTAGGTATCCCTATAAATTTACTGCTGTACACAGCCATCAGGAATTCCCTCAGTGTTAAGGAGGGTCAGGATGAGTCCTAATATGTAGTTCCTCAAGATCCTGAAGATTCTTTTAGAAAACCAACACCTACTACATTTCATATTCTGCGGTGTGCGGGCTAGATATATAGGAATAGAGGGTGGGGGCTTAGGTTGGATGTGGGAAATATGAGACAGAAATTTATGACATCTTACGGCTACAAGGACTATTCTAGAAAATGCCTCCAATCTTCTCCAGATCTCAGAATGGAAACTTGGGGTCACTGACCTCCATCAAAAACACCATCAGTTAAAAATAAGGCCACAGGATTTGTATACTGTTATGTTACCCACATTGATTCTTAATGTTACCTATGTCATTGAATTTGGCTATGGGAGAAGGGAGCCTTTACGATAAAATGAAGGTTCTTACTCTTTTGAAATTTTGGATATTTTTGTAATTTCTTTAACATCCTCTTTGTACTTCTTCAGTTCCCAAGAAGTTATAAAGCCATATATCATGGAACATTGTTGAATGTTTTCTTAAAAATAGCATAACACAAAGAAACCTGTTGGTGCAAAATAATTTGACTAATTAATTAGGCACCTAATTATAGATGGTAGTATTTGTTAGTAAGTCACATTTTCAATGCTTTCATAATAATCATTTTAATACTTTAAGTATTTACCTCGTATTTAGAGGAAGAGAGAGGGTGATGGTAAACAAATTCTATTCTGCATTTCATTCATCCATTTAATTTATATTTATTGAATAACAATATGTGCTAATAATTCTGAAAGATAGTACAGTGATATCATGATGAATGAATTATGCACTCAGTTCTCTAGAGACTTATGTTTTACTAGGAGGAGACAATAAACATTCTCTAGAGGCCGGCCCAGTGGCAGAGTGGTTAAGTGCGCACATTCTGCTATGGTGGCCTGGGGTTTGCTGGATCTCAGGTGCAGACATGGCACTGCTTGGCAAACCATGCTGTGGTAGGCGCCCACATATAAAGTAGAGGAAGACAGGCACAGATGTTAGCTCAGAGCCAGGCTTCCTCAGATAAAAGAGGAGGATGGCAGCAGTTAGCTCAGGACTGATCTTCCTCAAAAAACAAATTCTCTATATGGCCACATCGACAAGTGCCATACATAATAAGGGTGCAAAATCTGTATCCTTTCTATTATAATTTTTGTTTTAATCATCCAATATAATTTACAAAACTCATGAGGAAAAGGAGAGTCTACTGAACATATTTATATTTCTTCTTTTTCTCTAGTTTCTCTTTCCTTGCTGATGTTCTAAGATCCTTTTGTTATTGCAGAAGTTCATTTACTTGACGCTTAAGAGTATGTTGGCTAGCAACAAATTCTTAGTTTTCCTCCATCTGAGAAAGTCTTTATTTCCCTTTCATTCTTGAAGGATAGTTTTGCTAAGTATAGAATTTATGTTGACAGTTCGTTCAGCACTTGAAAAATATTGTGCCAATTCTTGGGCACTTTCATATTTCCCTCAGGTGCCTTATGCCCCCCAGGCTCTGTTCATGCTTTTTGGTATCTTTTCCCTGCTGCCTGGATTTGATGAATTCTATTGCTCTGACACCAGTTTCACTGACTCTATCCTGTGTCATCTCCACTCTACTACTGAGTCCATAGTGAATTTTACAGTTCTATAACTTCCATTTGGTCCTTTTTAATAATTTATTTGCAGAGATTTTTTTATTTGTTTTAAGCCAATTTGTAATTCATTTTTGATCAATGCTTATGTTGGCTCCCTTAAAATCCTTGTCAGATAATTCCAGCATCTAGTTTATCTCAATTTGGCATCAGTCTTTTCTCTTTAAGGTTGTGATTATTTTGGTTTCTGGGATGATGGATGATTTTTTGTTGTATCCTAGACATTTTGCTTATTATTATATTTTTTATGTTTTGCCTGGGTCTTATTTAAATCTTTAATTTTAGCAAGCAGTCACCCCGCTTAGGTTTCGCCCACAGTTCCTGACCTGGTTTTGAGGGTTATGGTTCTAAAGACAGTTGAATTTTTAGAAACTTCACAGTGTTATGGTGATATTTTCAGTTTAGCTAGTACCACTTGTGCTCCTACTGGTCCCTTCTGATGCTGCCCGAGGAGGCAGAAAGTGTTTCGTAGACTGGGCTATAGTTTTCTCTCAGAGGGTGGGAGATCTCAGGCATGTGCAAATAAAGATGCTCCCTTTAGGTGGCACAGTTACCCTGTCTGCGAGAGATCTATAACACTTCCCAGTCGGGGTACTTGGGATGACATATTCCCTACCAGTGCCCCTTGGCCACATTAGTACTTTTAGGTGTGCTAGAAAGGGGCATCTCAGACCCACAGTGTCAAGAAGGCTTTCTCTGTGGGCTGCTGGTAGTGACTAGATCTCTTTTGCCAGTGCCGTCCCATCTACCTTGGCATTTCTGTCTGGTGAGATGAATCTCAGTGCTGGTGGTAAATGAGAGCACTTCCCCTGGTCACTTAATATTAATAGAGCTCTTGACTGATCCCCTTGATGGTGTTCACTGGCGATCCTTTGTCTCTTAGAGGGAGAGGGTAGTCTCAGCTTATTGGCAACAAAAAGGCTTCCCAGTCTGATCTGCATTTTGCGGATGGTTCCTTCTAACTGGTTATGCCTTCATACTCTAGTGTCAGGGGTGAGAGAGGAGAGTCTCAGACCCACAGGGACAAAGAGACTTTTATTATTGTGTTCTGAGAGTTTCTTATATATTCTGAATAGGAGTACTTTATTAGATATGTTTTATGAATTTTTTTTTTACAATTTGTGACTTATCTTTTTCATTTCTTGATAAGGCCATTCAAAAAGAAGTTCCTAATTATGTTAAAGTCAATATCTCTTTACATATTATATTTTTGGTGTCATATCTAAGAAATCTTCGCTTAACCCAAGGACAAAAAGCTATTCTCCTATGTGTCTTCTGTAAGTTTTATAGTTTTAGGTTTTACATTTATGTCTAGGATATATTTTGGCTTAATTTTTTTATATGATATGAGCTATAAGCTGAAGTTCATTTTATTGAGTATTTTATCCAGTTATTCCAGTACCATTTGTCAAAAGACTGTCCTTTTCCACTGAACTGCCTTTTGACCTTTGACAGAATCAGTTGTCGGTCAGTTTCTAAACTCACTGTAGCCGTTATCTGACCTCTCTGACTATGTGGAGCCAGCGCCGCACTGTCTTAATGGATGCAGCCTTATAGTAAGTTGTGAATCAAGCAGTTCTCCAAATTTTTTCTTTCACAGACTTGTTTTGGCTATTTCAAATCCTTTTCATCCCATGCAAATTTTAAAATCAGTTGCTCAGTTTCTACTTTTAAAAAGTCCTGCTTGGTTTTTGACTGAGACTGTGTTGGATCTATAGTTCTGTTTGGGAAGAATCGCCATCTGAACAACGTTGACTCTTTCACCTGACGAACATGATATGACTCTGCACTATTTAGCTTGTCTTTAATTTCTCTCAATAATGTTTTACAAAACATTTTAGTCTATAGATATTGTACATCTTTTGTTGTAATGGCTCCTAAGTATTTCATATTTTTAATGCTGTTATAAATTATATTTAAAGAAATTTTAATTTTTGATTGTTCATTGCTTGTATATAGAAAGGCAATTGACTTTTGTATATTGATCTTGTGTCCTGCAGTTCTACTAAACTCATTTGTTAGTTCCAGTAACTTTTCTTATAAATTTCACAAGATTTTCTGCATACATGAGATGCCTTCTGTGAATTAAGAAAGTTTAACGTCTTTCTTTCCATTATAGATGCTGTTCATTCCTTTTTCTGGCCTGATTGCACTAGCTAGAACTTCTAGCAAAGTGTTGAACAGAAGAGGTGAGAGCAGGCGTCCTTAGCTTTTTTCCTGATATTAAGAGACAGTGTGTTGTGTTTTGCTTCTCTGATCCCTCTGGCTAGAACACGCCATGCTTTGTTTCTTTTTCTCCAGTGAAATAGCCCTAAATGGCCTATGGCACTGGGGATAATTCTGCCTGCACTCTGAGGCTGGCTTTAAGAGCCAGTCCTTCTCCTAGAATAGTTTCCTATTAGTTAGTTCATGTGAAAACAGTAGGGACTCTTGGTTAAGCAAAAATACTTCTTAAGCAAAATTTTTGCCCATTTGTTTGATTTGGCTTCTTTGTTTTGCTTAAGCAAAACGTTCCCCGAATTTGTAAAATGAAGGCTCAATGTTGTTATTTTTTTACAAGAGGTTCTGTCAACTTTTATCTGTTAATACCTGCATTATGCCTAGACTAGTTCTGCAGTTTACTCCAACATTGTAAAGGGCCTTTCAACTGAGCAATAATATATAGTTGCTATTCCTTCAGCTTGTTCTGAGTGACCCTAGAAAGACCTCTTTCTACTGCTACTTTAAAAGTTTTTGTAGCTGATAATAGAGTGAAGCTGGTAGTTGGCCACTGTGAAACTGGCCTTTAGGACATTAAATCTCTTCTTCTAGTGGGAGAAATTGCCTGTAACTCTGTCTGCAGCCTTGGCAAGATGACAACCTAAATCATCAGATCTACATTTGCTTATAAGTTGGCAAATGATAAGGGCTTAAAAAGTAGTATCACCAGTAACGATGTAACAGAATTTTCATCAATAGCATGAAGAATTTCATGTTTATGCAAAAAATATATTCCCAGGGATGTTTCACTGATAAACATACTATAGTGTCTCAAAATCATCAGGAGACTGTCAGATTCGTTCTTTCTTTATCTTTTTTTTTTTGGTGAGAAAGATTCACCCTGAGCTGACATCCATTGCCAATCTTCCTCTTTTTTTTTGGCTTGGAGGAAGATTAGTCCTGAGCTAACATCTGTGCCAGTCTTCCTCTACTTTGTATGTGGGATGACTCCACAGCATGGCTGATGAGTAGAGTAGAGGTCTGCACCCGGGATCCAAACCTGTGAATCTGGGCCACCAAAGCAGAATGCACGAAACTTTAACCACTTGGCCATGGGGCTGGCCTGGAGAGTGTCGTATTCTTTTTTTTGGTTTGTTTGGTGAGGAAGATTGTTGCTGAGCTAACATCTGTGCCAATCTTCCTCCATTTTATGTGAGATGCCACCACAGCATGGCTTGACAAGAGTGCTAGGTCTGTGCCCAGGAGCTGAACCTGTAAACCCCAGGCCACTGAAGTGGAGTATGTGAATTTAGCCACTAGGCTACCAGGCCCTAAGATTGTCATATTCTTGATAATACTTGTCACTTTGTAGACTTCTTTTCTCCCAGTTTGTGTCAGCAGTTTGCATATCAGTGACCTCATTTATCTCCATGCTGCAGTGTAAATAGTACAGAGCCTGATAGTGATCCAGTTAACCTAAAATTCATATTCAGATAGACTTTAGGGTTTTTACTGGCATTTGGATGCTTTCAGTAATAGCTAAAGGTGTAATTGTGCCACCAATCAGTTTATCATTCTAGACTCTATCTTTTACTCAGTTACAAATATTATATTTTTATTTGGGCTTTTCCTTGCCTATAATGTATTAAAAACATTCCTTCCTGAGAAATCATGAGATTTAATTATTGTTAGAAAAATAGACCTATTGATGACTGATGAGAACATAAATTAATGACAGAGAAAAAGACAATGATGAGTATAATTAACAGATGCAAGAAAAACATTAATGAGTGAATTTTTATTGTAATGGTGAAACAATATCCTCTATTTCTTATTGGATTGGCTCACTTTTGTCTTCATTCACTATCATTTGCCATGGAATTTGCAACTAAAACAAAATTTTCGCATGTTGCACTCTGATGTTTACTATTTTTCAAGCTTATTTATCTGCTAAATTGATTTTCTAATTCAACTCGCAATTTGACAAATGCACTGAGTAGGTACATGCGCATTCTACAGGTCTTACAATTTGTGGTTTAGGAAACACCTGGAGAAAGCGTTTGTTCTAAGCCAGTGTCTGACTCCTTACATAGTGAGGGAGGATCCTGAATATAAGAAGTGGGGTTGGGACAGAGGCTACGGTTCCAGGAACCAGTGTCAATTGTAGCTACAGATCCTAGGCAAGAAGAAAATTACTTTATGGTCTAAAGTTCTACTTAAAACAGTTATCAAATAATAAGGCCAAAGAAGAAATAATCATAAATGGGAACAGAATAAATGGTATATAATTACCTTCCCATTATGGTATCTGGAAAGATTCTCAAAGCTACCAGATTTAGGAAATGAGGACTTCATGACCGGGCTGGAAAGACAGTATGAGGAATTCCAGATCAGATCGACTACAGTACAATTACAATTCTTTGGAATTTTGGCTCCTTCAAAATGTTCCCATTTTAGAAAATAATCCCATTTCTGAATAATTTTATAAACACATTAGAGCTATTTTTTATAAAAAAGACAAGGATTTTGTTTCAGGGCATACGGTTGCCTTTTCTGGCTGTCGACAATGTTTGTGTCCTCACAAAATGCCTATGTTGAAGCCCTAATCCCAGTTTGATGGTATTTGGAGATGAGGCCTTGGGAGGTAATTAGCTCATGAGGTTAGAACCCTTCTGAATGGGGTTAGTGCCCTTTTAAGAAGAGAAAGCGAGGACACAACAAGAAGGTTTCCCTCTGCAAACCAGGAGAAGGACTCTCACCAGGAACCCAAAAGCCAGCACCTTGATCTTAGACTTGCTAGCCTCCAGAGCTATGAGAAATAAACGTTTGTTTTTTAAGCTACCCAATCTAAGATACTTTTGTTATAGCAGCCCAAACTGACTCAGACATTTTCCATTTGTCTTTTACCATATTACAATAATTATTTTCTACTTAGTGAACTGCAAAATTAAATTTAAAAAGTAATTGATGAATTAAATTACAATGTTCTGATAAGATGCTAGGTATTTAGACTTTACAGTATAATTAATTCCAAATTGTTCTTGAAAGTAGGCTGAGTCTAGACTTATATGAAACTATCATCTTTATTAGCTAAGTATATATTAACCTATGTTTGTATTGTCTGATTTGCTTTTAAAATATTTCTGCATTATTTTCTGTGAGTTGGGCCAAATATAATTTTTATATAACTGTTTATCACTACTATACATTTATAAATTCGACGGAAACTGCATTGTTGACCAGAGTATCTTTGGCTAATGGGTAGTATTGGTTGCCAAATGCCTGGGGCAGTGGAAAAAGCAGAGACTCTAGAGGGAGGCCTGGGTTTGAATGTTGGCCACATCACTTCAGAACACTGATCGCCCAATCATATGCTCTTTGCACTCTTTGTGGTATGTCTCGAGCAGCACTGTGCAAAAGACTCTCTGAGATAATGGAGATGTTCCATATTATCTACCAAATGAGTGATTAAACTGTGGTTAGTGTGAACGAAGGAATGAATTTTGAATTTTATTTAATTTTGTTTAATTTATATTTAAATAGCTACATGTGGCTAGAGTCTACTCTGTTGCACAGCAGAGCTCTAGATTGTAAAAGTGAAAAATTAACCACCATCACAATCACACCCAAAGTTAATAAAGTGAATAACAAGAAAAGCTTAACTTTTAATCACTAACAGTTTTTAATCAAAACTGTTTATGATTTTATTTCTTCTGATTTGAAAAATAGATTAGACAAAATAGAACATCCCGTCATGATAAAAATGCCCAACAAATTTGGTATAGAAGGAACATACCTCCACATAATAAAGGCATATATGACAAGCTGACAGGTAACATCATACTCAGCGGTGCAAGGTTGACAGCTTTTCCTCTATGCCAGGGCCTGGGGTGTGGGGGAAATGGGAAAATGTCCATCAAAGGGTGCAAACATCTAGTTATAAGACAAAAATATGTAGGGATCTAATGTACAGCATGGTGATTATAGTTTATAATATTTTCTTAGAAACTTGCAAGTTTCTAAGAGAGTAGATCTTAAATGTCTTCGCCACAGAAAAGAAATGGTAATTGTATGATGTGATGGAGGTGTTGACAAACACTATGGTGGTAATTATTTTGCAACATATAAGTGTATCAAATCAACATATCGTACACTTAAAGTTACCCAATTTACATGTCAATTATAGCTCAATGAAGCAAAAAAACAAAAAATGAAAGAACAGCAAAAGCACTGAAAAAAGAAAAATGACAATGATATTTACTCATAGGAAAATGCTAAAGAAGCATATGTTTACAATATAGGCATGAAAATGATCTTTGATGCTTATTTGAAATAACCATATCTCTATGAAAATCTAATTATATTTCACATAATAAATCAGACCCTCCGTCACCCTATCTGAAGAAGTAGTGAGAATAAAGTGTTTATCAACTGACTCAAACCCCATCAAATTATGATTTTCTTACCTGGTATAGAGTAGGATTACATTCATAGACTTTCCTTTTCCTCTCAGACAGTTTGTAGTTATCTGGAAGCACTTATTCTTAGTTAGTAATTAAAGTAGAATTTCTTAAGGAATTTAATTGACTCTACGTGTTTGTGTGTGTGTGTGTGTCTGTGTGAGAGAGAGAGAGAGAAAGAGAGAGAGACAGATGGACAGATAGAGAGAGACACACAGAGGAACACGCACAGAGAAAAAGAGAAATTTTTATCATGGCTTCTAATTATCTATGTAGGAAACCATCAGAGATTGGTCCTTCTTAAACTGTCACGTAAATAGGTAGAAGAATATTGTAAATTTCAATTAGAGATAGGTGTACAATATCTGTTCTAAGTAACGGTCTATCAGATAATCTTTATAGCTTGTTCTGTATTGGTGATTACATTAATGATATATCAATGATTATATTAGATAATCATTATAGCTTGTACTGTACAAATTACATGTGTGTGTCACCTGGGGATTCTCATAGGGCATCCTCTAAAATAAGTGAGTGAATACTATCATGTGACTCTATCGCAGACCAGATGCAGGTAATGAGTGTCTTCATTGACTGCTGCTGAACAGTTGCATAATTCTTATATTATTTTACAGGGTAATAGTTTGTTATGTGGAACAGCATTATTTTGACTTTGGTTATTTGTGTAGTTTATTACACACCTGTGTACTAAATACCCATTGAAAAAGTTAATATACTTACTACACTAACTCCTAAAGGTGGTAGTTACTTACTAATATTTACTAAAGGTTGTGAATGCAGTCAGTCCAAACTTTCTTTCACTATATCTTTTTGCCCGATCTTACTGACTGGATATTTATAATTGATGATAGATAAATAAAGTATTCATACATAATACTCAATTTTGATGGCTGCATATGTGTAAATCTATAATGACTTATAGGGAATAGTGGTTTCAATAAAAGATTTGGTCAATTATGAAATATAATTGGTTGTTTAATTAGGCAGTTTACCCCAACTAGTCTGCAAATTTGTGTAAATCTCATTAAATGAGAGAAAATCAAGCTCCATTATCGAACACCAAAGCCTGAGCTTAATGACTATAATCTCCTTCGTGTGGTGCACTTGAAAGGACAGCAAAAGAATGATCTATGCAAGTAACTAGCTGAGTTAAAGTAATCGGAAAGTTGTTTCTTTTGTAAAGGGGGCGGTAGATAGGTCCCAGCTTCCTACTTAGGAGATGAAAGGCCATAATTTGAAGTTTTCCCAGAAATGTTCAATTTTAATCCCCTCTTAAACTTATAATTATTTTAAAATGGAGTATAAATAAAAGTAGAGCTTATAAAATGAAGTAATACATTTAGCAGCACAAAAATCTTTCAAAGAAAAAGGAAAGATATACGTGTTATTTACTCCCAAACTACTACCTGGACATATTTCAAATCCTAGGATTAAATCTTTTCTAAGGTGTTAAGATTAAAGCTTTTGTTAGCTCAATTGTAACATTTTACTTTCAATTTTCAAGAGCCATATATTAGTACCCAAAAGAAAAAATGTATTAGTTGGTATTTTTTCCTGAATAGGATATAGTAAACATAGTTAATATTTTAACTCACGTAGGCAATATTTTGTATTTTCGGAGTGTGTATGTGTGTGTGTATTTATGTATGTAATATGAAACTCTGGAGTATCTTAATATGTGCTTTTCTATTAATAGGAAATCAATGTTGGACACATTCAAATATAATTTAATAGCCATAACTAATGATCATTACTGTCAACTTATTAAAAATGCATGAAAGTTCTTTGCAGAAGTGGATTATACTTTTGTCTAGAAGACACATGCAGTTTAAAGATTACATAGTGATTATTTATTGTGGATGTTCTCTTCTCACTTAATCCTGAATTCTTGGCTGAAACAGATGAGTATTTTATTTCTTTGGTAACACAGATACTGTTCATTTGATGCTAAATGAATAGGAAAACATCTAAATTCTTAACTCTTAACGTCTGTCTCCCCAGGGTTTTAGTGTTCAGTTCCTAGCCAGCGGAGGCCATGGCTATGCCGTAGCTATGACCCTAGTACCGAGTAGCTAGGCGCTAACTATAGGTAAGTTCAATTTTGTATCGCTGGAGGAAGAAAGACTGCTGTCATGATTAGAATTTCTGATGAAGTAAGCATTTGCTAGAAACTCCTTTTTGTTTCAACTTTTGTTGAAAATTGCAGGGAAACTGGCTTGCTGTTATGTGGCAAAACTGAAGGCTGAGATATGGGGACACAGAAAAGCATGAAGCTTTTCTGATGCTGAGTTTCATTCACATCCCAGAAGAGTCTGAGATTTTGCTTGTAGAAAAGACTTTTTAGGGAATAGGATTTAAGCTAGTGTCCTGTCTTTCAGGTTCCTATCTTGCAGACAGGGTCACTAAGCAACTGTGAGCTTGTTAGGAGAGTAGCGACTAAGGAAATGCCTTGCCAAGGTGCTGGATCTACTCCCCTATTTAGTCGCCTTACTTGCTTTAAATTCCCTTTCTTTAGCAAACTAGCTTGAGAAGTTTTCTAACAGGAGGTGTGATGTCTCTATGGTCTTTCTTGCCAATTTGTAATTCCAATGAATTCCTGAGAAATGAATACATATCTGTAGTTGTACACATATTGTGCCTTTATTTATTTTCTTGAGGACTTTTAACATCTTTGGGGTCATGAATTTGAATATCCATGATTATCATTGAGTTCATATATCATAGACTATTTTTGCTGAAACAAACAAGATATTCTAGTTAAGTACTTTACAAATAGTGTTAAGAGAAAACATTCCCAGGTTAATAGATGTGAAAATATATATAACGATTATTAAAGAAAATTTTAAAAATACTTTGGAGACTTTTTAGAGTTCTTAGAATAGTAATGTATACTTTGACTCTCCAAAAGTGACATATTTTTTGAGAAAGATTAGCCCTGAGCTAATATCTGCCATTAATCCTCCTCTTTTTGCTGAAGAAGATTGGCCCTGAGCTAACATCAGTGCCCATCTTCCTCTATATTATATGTGGGCTGCCTGCCACAGCATGGCTTGATGAGCCGTATGTAGGTCCACGCCCAGGATCCAAACTGGCCAACCCAGGGCCCGTGAAGTGGAGTGTGGGAACTTAAGCACTGCGCCTCGGGCTGGTCCCCAAAAGTGACACTTTTAGTAGAGGATTTCACAAGCTTATTTGACCACGTAATGCTTTGTTCCCACAGGTTAATAATCATGTTCTTAAAATGCAGTTTTATGAAGTGCCATGTCACAGGCAGAATAGTGGCCCCTCGTCAATGTCCATATTCTAATCCCCAGAAATTGTAACTATGTTTCCTTATATGGCAAAACAAAGTTGAAGGCCTTGAGGGGAGGAGATTATTCTGTATTATCTAGATGTGCATAAAATAATCACATGACTTTTTAAAAGCAGAAAACCTTTCCCAGCTTTGGTCAGATAAAGAGATGTGAAGATGGAAGAAGAGAAATTTAACACTGACAGCTTTGAAGATGAAGGAAGGGGACCATGGGCCAGGGGCTACAGGCAGCCTCTAGAACCTGGAAAACACGGGGAAGTAGATTTTCCTCTAGCACCTCCAGAAATGAGCGTATCCACACTGACACTTTAATTTTAGCCCAGTGAGACCTATCTTGGACATTGGACCTACAGAACTATAAGATTACTTGTGTTATTTTCAGCCATTAAATTTGTCAGAAATTGGGAAATGCTGGCTTAACTCTAACTTTTTCTTTTATTGATGAAAAAAATGAGGCCTAGTGGTGTTAATGATGTTTGGCAAGCTCAAAAAAACATTTACTTTTTAAGGGGATGCAAAACTTTTCCTCTATCCTCTTAGGGTCTTTGGCTAGGTCTGAGAATTAAGTTGAAATGAGACAAATTGACAGAAGAAAAGTATATACATTTTGTTTAATAATTTTATATGTACAGGGGAGTGTTTGCAGGAAAATGAAGACCCAAACGCTACGTAGGCCTATGTACTTATATACTATGCTGAACAGAGAGTAGTAATTGTGGAAAAGTAACTAAATGTATGAGGAAGAGAAAGAAGTGTTATTTTAACAAGGTTTGTCTGTACAGCTTTCTCTCAGCCTTCACTCCTCATCTCTGGTGATAAGAATGTCCTTGTCCTCTTGGTTTAGGGAGGGCATTTTTCACATGGGAGTCTTATCTCCTGCTTCTGGGAAGAATAGCGGAAGTCAGGGTACCCTTTTTGCATTGTTGTTTTCCAAGTGCCTTTGGCCCAAAATAATTCTTATGCCACCCTGGCATATTTTGGGGTGGCGTATTCTGCTACTCTTCACTTGTTAGGGTGAAAACTAAAACGTAGTTCACTTAGCTCATAAGGTCATACAATTTCTGCTTAAGCCATGTTTCCGGTACATGAAAACAATAATGAGTATGTATGGACACGGGATGTTGAGGGCATTTTAAAAATCATTTATTTGTTTATATAAGTTTTGAGTTATCAATAAGTTTTAAATTGTCTTTTATTCCCTAACAGTAGAATGCAGAAAATAGTAATTGAATGTTCAGAGCTTTTAGTTTTGTTTGTATTTAAATCCTTTTATTTAAATTATAATTTTAAAATAATTATCATGATATTAATAAGTACATAATAAAGCCTTGTTTCTGCCCTGTAGCCTTCACAACTAGCACTCCGACTTTTTCCTCCACTCCTTTTCAGATTCCCCACGTCCTGATTTAAAGCTATCTCATGTTTTATTTGACTTCAGGCATCTGATGGAATTACCAATATTGGTCTAATGATTACTTGTGCAAATTGGGTGGATGAATATGCTGTTGAGTTTTAGACCATATTTTAAAAATTATATTAGCTACTGCTTCTATTTCAAAATATGTAGAGCAATTTGTATTTCATCAAAATAAATTTTTGCATAATGTGTATGGGTTTGTTCAAATTATAAAAGCAATTTGCTATAGAAATTAGAAAGAATTACAGAAATAGAAGGAATTCAGAAACTCAAAGTAAAGAAGGAAATTAAAAATTACCCACATGGAAGGCTGAAATTTCACATTTGTATTCAGACTTAGCAAATATCTGAGCCATTTTTACCGAAAGACTGCAGAGAGGAGAAAACAAACTAGGCTTCTGACTGAACAGTTACAAATTGCCCTGCGGGTTTTTGTAGTATTAAAGATCAAATACCTAACTATAAGTGGGATAAAACTTGTTTAAAAGCCCACTGAATTTGTTTTAACCTCATTTACATATGAATTTGATTAATAGTATTTAAAATTTATGAACAATTATTATCTCTAACACTAACCATGTTTGCTCATTTTCCACATTTATTGGAAGCATGTTTCTCAAAACTTTGACATCCTCGTAGACTAGAAATGAATGGAAGTTTGGATTCTGTTTTGGTATTCAGCCAAAATATGCTATTCAGCTTTAAGTTCAGATCTTAAACTTTGGAAGATAGAATAGACTAATTCTTATTTCAAAATTGTATCTGACATCCTTGAACTTGGCCGTGACTAGCATCGTGCAGGTTTCCAAAGGACACGATCATTAGCACAGACAAGGCGCACCATTTGCCTTTATGCTAATATCCAAAGATTCATTGTCAAATAGAGGAAAACATAGAAGATGTAATTTAGAATATGTTTCATATTTTGAAATTCTGTCATGGCTTAAAAGAGTTCGGAAGCTGTTTTTATTGGAGGTGCTACTGAGATATAATAATAGATATTGCGTGTGAAAAAAAAAACATTTTCAAGCTATTGCTTGAAAAAAAAAATCTTATCAAATCCCGGGTAGCAAGAGTGATTAACAAGCAGTGGTTACTGGCAGAGAAAATAGTTTGATGGAAATCAGGGAAGATGTTAACCAGATGGCAGTGCCGTGAGAGCACAGGTATTGGTTCCATGATACGCTCTCCGTGTGTCCTCCTGCCATTAGCCTCCAGGGTCATATTGAAAATGTGCATGCAAGGAAAACTAAAATAGGGACAAGTATGGTGTAAAAAAGAAAGCATGTGCAAAAGTGTTCAAAATAAGAATTATGATTGAGGACAAGAGTCTGATGATAACCTTGAAAATGTTCAGGAAGAATTTATTCCAGCAATGCACAAAACTTCAATTTGAGGGCCAGCCAGTGGTACAGTGGTTGAGTTCACACGTTCCACTTCAGCGGCCTGGGGTTCGCTGGTTTGGATCCTGGGTGCAGAAATATACATCGCTTGTCAAGCCATGCTGTGGCAGGCGTCCCACATATAAAGTTGAGGAACATGGGCACGGATGTTAGCTCAGGGCCAGTCTTCCTCAGCAAAAAAGAGGAGGATTGGTGGCAGATGTTAGCTCAGGGCTAAAATTCCAAAAAAAACCCCAGTTCAGTTTGAGATATTATTTCACTTAATCTGCCTCACCAGTGTGGGGGTCAAGTCCAAGAGTTGAAAAAAGCATGGGTGTACACTTTGGTCAGTTACTAATCAAGTAACAACTCGGTAATAACATCATACATATACTTGCCGAACAAGCCAAAAGATACTTGTTCTCCCCCAGCTTCGGTTAGAAGCTGTCACTTAGTAAGTTTCACGTATGTGCAGTAACAAAACTAACTCGCAGCTGATATTGGTGAGAAGTTGTCCCTGCAGTATTGTGTCAAACTTTTGGTAAGTTATATTAATATTTTTGGTAATAAAAATAATTAAAATTCTTTTAATTGCATTTCAAATATATTCTACAATGCCAGAAGTTCATTTTATGTTGTTGATATGTGATTTTGGCCTAACTAACTTAGTGTTATACTGAATTTTTAACCTTTTATTTTGAAATATTTTTACACTTACAGTAAAATTGCAATAATAGCACAACGTTTTCTGAACCATTTGAGAATAGGTGCATACATCACACCATCCCTTAGGCCTTAAAATTTTAGTGTACATTTTTCTTATAGTTGGCCTACTATCTCCAGGATAAAATTTTTAGAAGTCAGATTACTGGGGAAAAGGGCAAATGCATGTATAGTTTTATTAAATATTGGTAAATTCCCCTATTTTGGGGTTGCAGAAACATGCATTCTCACCAGCAATGTATGAGAGTGCCTGTTTCCCCAAAGCCTAACCAATAGAGGACATTGTCCAGGATTTAGATTTTTCTAATCTGGTGCTTGAGAAATGGTTTCTCAGTATAGTTTTATTTTGAAAACTATATATATATAGGGTATATAAATTATAACTACCTTAAAGTAAACTATTGTTTTGGGATTTGGGGCCATAAAAATAGTGTGATTTCCAGCCTGATAAACCAAATAAGGATTGATTTAATTTTATGGAATTTTTAAATAAAATTATGAATTACCATTTTGAAATTCCAGTGTTCTCCCCTTGCCCCCACCATTTTACCGTGCAAGATGTCGTCTTCTCTGAGCCCCGGGCTTGAGAGGGGCCTCTGATCTTCCTCCTGTCTGATTCCAGGCTGCCAGATCTTCTCCTCCCTGGAGTCATGACTTCTTATTTTGTTTGGTTTTGCTTTGTTTTGGGCCTGTGGCAGTTACCTTCTCTCCTGTAGGTGGACGAAAGGGGGGTGTGGAGCAATGGCTCCAACAGTGCACGCTCATCCCTCAGTCCAGTGCTGGAGTAAAGATGGACACACTTTCTGTGGCTCGAGCATCTTTGAAGGCTTCTCCTTTAAATATCCCCTCAGGACTCCAAAGTGGCCTAACTCTCGCTCTTTGAAAGGGCTGGAGCCTCAGTCCGCAATACCTCAGGTCCGTCGTCGCGTAAGGGTCATTTTTCTTGTCTAAACACGTTTAGCACTCCAAGAAGGAAATGAGGGATGACTTCTTGGCTGTACACAAAATTTTACAATGTGGTTGATGAAAGAGCACATTAGACTTTGTATTTAGGCCCATTTTCTTAGTAATATCTCAGCAGAGAGAGGTTTTCTTTCATAATTAAGAAATTGAATAACTTTCCCAAGATCTTATAATTCCAAAGTGTTAAAGTTAAAATTTAACTCAGGCTTGTCTGCCTCCAAGACCAAACAACTCCCACTGCACCATACCTTGCGGAGTGAGTTACCCGGGGCTCAGCACTGGAAGCGGCAGGCTGGGAGGACGTCAGCTGGTGAGGCCCGGAGCATGGGAGCTGATGCCCTTTAGATATTATGCAAGAGGAAGAGGCAAGGAAATTAGAAAAGGCAAGGAAAATGCTTTGCATAAGGAAGGCCCTTACCTTATGTTTATTAATTATTTGTTGTTGAGCAATAAAGTGCTTATGAAAATATTTTGCTCTTTTGGTCAAAAGTGCGATAGGAGCTACAGGTGGCGTAGAATAGAAACGGGTGAGGTAACTCAGGCGAGCTGAAACTGAGTCAGTCAACGCTCCAGACTAGAGACAGGATTGAAGGTTAAATACGGTACAGTAATCAGCACAGAATAACTTAAGTTTTGGAAATCAGACAGTTAGGACAGAGGTCAGCAAGGTCACACTTTAGAATAGTCGCAGCAGCCAGGAAGTCAGCTGAAGCTGAACAGCTCGTGCAGTTTTCAGAGGACAAATAAAGAACAAGCAAGGATTGTAGATGAGCAGGGGGTTTGCAACAGTTTCAGCGGTGAACAGAGGCACTGGGGACCTTCTTCCATCCCTTCTAGGGGGAATGCCTGACCTCTACTCGGCTTAGGCTCTATCACGTGATTGTGAGTCTAGGCAATAAGCTACTGCAAGTAAGTGCACAGCACTTCTACCAGCAGTAAAAATGAAAGTGCTCGATTTAGATGTAAAATATGTTTTTGATTGTTTATTATATTCTCAAAACATTTAATTAAATTTTGAATGAAATAAAAATAGGCTTTATTGTTTTAAACATATTATTTCATTTATATATTTAATTCCTAATTTTCTAAGAATCGTTAGTCTTTGGCAATGCTTAAATAATAGTTTTAACCTCTAGATTTTTCTTTTTCTTTAAAGTAGCTGATTTCCCCTCTTCTCTCATTTTTATTAAGTAGATGTCCCAAGAAAAAAAATAAAGAAAATCTCATTGTTAAAATGACTACTGATAATGTAACACAAATTTATAGGAAAAAAAAAAAAAAGACAACCTTTATGGAGGTCAGACGCTCATTGCTCAGTAGCTTTAATATAGTTTATTCCAAATCTAGCAATAATAAAGGTACCATTTTTACTTGTTCAGGCATTTGCTTCAACTTTAGTGGCTATGTGACGCAACCACAAAGATATAAATCTGGTTAAGACAGAATTCTTTAAAGAGTGATATTTTATTACTAATCTATTGTTGCTTAAGTGATTACTCCAACATTTAGTGGTTTAAAGCAACGTTTATTATCTCACAGTGTCTTTGGTTCAGGAATCTGAGTGAGGCTTAGCTCGGTTCTCTGGCTTAGGCTCTTTTGCTAGGCTGCATCCAGTTGTCTCAACTGGAAAGGGTGCCACTTCCTGTTGGTAGAATTTACTTCTTGATGGGCTGTTGGACTGAGGCCTCAGTGGCTCCCTGGCTGTTGGCTGGAGGCTGGCCTCAGTTCCTTGTCATGTGGGTCTCTATGGAGCAGCTGGCTTCCCTCAGAGGTATGAGCAAGAAGAGCCAGAGACAGAGTGTGAGCAAGATGGATGTCACAGACATTTTGAAACATATTTTCAAAAGTGGTATCCCATCACCTTTTTCCTAGGTCCCTCCCACACTCAAGTGAAGGGACTACACAACCATGTGAATACAAGTAGGTAGGGATCATTAGGGCCATCTTAGAAGGCTGCCTACTGTTTTTCCCCCCAGAGTCTGGGATTTTGATTAATTATCAGGTAAGATTTATATGATCCATAAATCTGTAAGTAACATTTCCCAGATTGGCATGTTAATTCTCACTTTTATTAATTAATAGACTATATTTGTTGCAATCACCTGAATCCATACCAGGGAATGACAGTGCATATGACACCGTATGGATTTTATCATATGGCTACCTCAGGCACAGATATATGCAGTCACTCTAAAAGATATACTGTAGGGTTCTAATGTAAAGTAGCAATTACTCCCTGCTAAGAAATGTAAGAAAGGCTTAGTTTGGTTTAGGAAGTAGTCTGTATTCTGTTTTAATCTAGATTCCTCTTTTGTGTATATTACTTTGCTCCTGTTTCTGTGTCTTTCTTCCTTGGTGTTGATATCTCTAATTTCAGGATCCTTATTCTATTTGCAAGAAATTCTCAGTCCTTGCTAATGCAATTGCTCAAAGGTCACTTTAAGCACAGTCTTTATACATTGATTTCTACAGAGTCTTTGCCTCCTTTGCTCCAGTCTGTCCTGCACAATGATTGCTGCCTGTGTTAGTTAACCTCAGGAAGGACTTTTGTCTGTTTGCCTGGCCCTGCAGCTCCTGCTCTTGCCTGAGAAATCTGTGTCATCCCTTGTGTCTTTTCTGCTGTCTTATTTCTCTTTCTGATGTTGAGGTTAAGGTGATGTTTTCTATTCTATTGTCTCTGGCAAAATGAGTCAGTGTTGGGGTGTCTAAGTTGACACATGACCTGCCATGTTTGCAGACCATCACACAGAAGAATATCAGGAATAATCCTCTTTACAGTGTTTTATTGTGTCTGTTTTATGTGCCTTGTCATGATGAAGATAAGATATAAATCATAGCCAATCTGTTCATCTCATTTGAAAAATTCTGAGAAACTTTTATTATTTATCATAATTCCAAATATCAAGTGCTTCGTTTATTTCGACTCCCTCTCTCTCTCTGATAACCAACTAGGGAATCACAAATCAAGAGGCCTTCCTTACAAGATTCATTTTCTAAATGAGTAACTTTGTCTAGTTTATATAATTTAGTTTTATAGTGGCACAGACCTCCTAATAAAGTATGAGTACTTTTTAAAAAGAGAAGTTAATATGCTTTTTTGTGTATAGGTCTTCTCTCTTTGGGCGTTTTATTCAGTAACTTGGATTCACTGAAGTATGAACAGTATAAAATATATACACATGTTTTTTCAGTCCCTGTTTTAATGTTTTTATTCCTTCAGTCTTACAAAAAAATAACTATAGAGACAAGAAGAGACTTGTAATTCTATTTCAAAAGTGGGATGGAAATGATTATAGTGTTTTTGTAGTTACTGTTTGTTTCTCAAATAGAGCTAGATGTCTTAGCTTTCTGTTTCAGTTTAATGCAGTAAAATTTCCAAGTTAGTGTTCTGGCTTATTAAAGACTTGGTTTTTTGTTGAGGGAACTGCATAAAAATATGTAGATTGTGTGAATTCAGGTGTGTGATGTTTTCAACAGCCTACAAATCATAAAATGCAATTTTCTCCTTTTAGTACCAAGTCCGTGATACTAAATGGCTTAGAAAATTGTATTAGGTAATTTTCTCTAGTGCATTTCATGCAAATTGCACCAATATTGTGAAGTGCCTTTGTTTAACACATTTTCTTATAAGTTAGATAAATTAAAATTTCTGAAGGATGGAATTGGATCAAGATGATTATGGTTAGGGAAATAGTTTATTCTCCTCCAATAACATCAAATATAGTTAATTCCCTGCATTACTGATGTAAACCTAACTTCATCATTTGCTCTAATGACTACTTTCTTGCTTATCTTTTAGTAAATGAAGAGTGCTTTGTCTAATAGTTATGTGATAAAATCTCTTTATTTCTGCTGATGTATGTAAGAGATATTACCAATTTCCATAAAAATATTTTTATTGCTCAAGACAGCTATTTTAAGACACACCTAATAATAACTCCGCTCATTTTAGGGGGGTTTAAAAATCATGCTGGCATCTGAAGCAAGATAAGACTATCACACCTTATAATGTTCAGGAAAAGGATGTGTGTTATGTTTAAAAAATATGGCGTGATAAAAACCTTTGTGGAATGATTAGTAGATGTAGCTGATGGAGTGATAAGAATGACTTAGCCAGAGCAAGAATTTGTCTTTGTTGTCTCCCATCTTCAGTGTCAGGTTTCTATCTTACCCACCTGTTTCTAGGAGTCTTTTCTCCTGCTGCTCCCAATCTGTCCTGTACTTCCTGCTTCCAGGCTTCTATGTAGGCAGAATCTGGTACATATTGAATTCTTGGCATATAGTGAACATCAGTTAGTAATGTTGATCTTACAATTTAATTAATCTCTGGAACTATCTTTCTTCTTACTCTTATGATAGCATAATCATAAATAACTGTTCTGAGTTACTTTTTAGGTTAAAAAATAATATTAATATTATAATATAATGTATTAATGGCAGATATATTAGTGTTCTCCACCTCCCTCTCACCATCATTCTTTTTGCAGTGCTTTCACAGGGAAGAAAACCTAATGGCGTAATTAATCTTATAGGAATTTTAGTCCCTTAGGTAGACTGAGATTTGGGGAGATCCTACCTGTTGCATCATATCTCCTAGCCAATGTCTTCTAATGAGAAAAAATGAAATGAAAGACAGTTTGAAACCAAGCTAATTTAAAGAAAAGTGATGCAATCTCTAAAAATAGAAGCTCTTTGAATGCTCAAGTTGTGGTAGCATATCTAGCATAAGCATATAAGCATATCTGATAGTAGTATTAGCATTGGAGTCTTAGTCTCTTCCTATTTTCCACTCCTAAAATTCTAGGACACATAGATTTATATTTGAATATTATCCTTAGCTCAAAAATTTCTGTACTCATTTCACTTCATTGAGAAGTAACTAGAAAATAAGACAGAGAAGAAGCTTAGATTTAAGAATGGGAAAATGAAACTAAAGCAGTTGGAGACTTAGTAGAAGTTGTTTATAATGACATTTTAGGAGAGATAAAGATAATGGTAAGAAATTAAATCTAGGACTCAGATTGTTAGGAAGTAGGGAGTTGAGATTGAACTTGAAGGCATGAACTATCTCCTGCCACAAGGTTCTCAATAACCTAAGCCTTGAGGTTGATAATGAGATTGAGCCAGGACTGAGAAAAATATTGTCATTCTCATGAGGTTTGGCTTGCAACTGTGGAATAGACTGGCTCAAAGGCAGAATAAACCAGACCCAGGAGAGGGGGCTAAGCCGATATTTGGTCAGAGCTGCCTGCTGTTGACCAGGAAGATGTTCGGCTGAGACAGCATGGTCTTACAGAGGTGAGAGATTCAAGAGAGCTGCAGGGATTTTCCTAAGATATCACAGATCTTGAGTAGCAGAGTGAGTCTGAAGCCAGTTATTTGACACCCAGTCCAGTGTTCTTTCAAATATACCCAGAATCCTTTTTCCTAAAAACATAGCACCGACGATTTGTAATTAAAGAGGAGACGTGGTAATGATCTTTAAATAAAAGAGATCCTAGAGTGTATTGACAGTTTGAATAGTTTAGAGCCTATATTCATAAAACCATATAGCCTATACCTCAGTGTCACATGAAGAAACTGAGTAATATTTGATCATGATGAAAAAGGAATGGCTTGTCTTCACTGTATCTATATTAGTTTGGTGATTGTTTTCCTAAGCATTTGCAGCAATGTATTATTTTGTAACAAAAATGAAATGTCCACGATACACCAATATGGCAGAAAGTAGAAAAAAACAAAAACAGTTTCATTTTCTGCCATGATTTGGAATGTTTTCAACAAAACCACTCATTTAGGATTTAGTCACTTATCTCACAGACGCTTGCTATTAGCATTCATCTCGTAGAGAAAGAGATTAGCCATTAACTGCTTCCACAACAGAGAAAATTAGAGATGCACTTGAGAACTATAAAGAGGAGCATTGCCATCTACTTCTTTAACAGAGGTAGATTATTCAGAAAAAGGATCCATGGAAAAGAGCCTTATGATTGCAAGTTATTACTCTAATGGAAAATGATTAAGAGTTAAGCGTATCAGTCTGGTTTGATTTGCTTTAAAATGTAACTCATATCATGACTAGACCTTTCTCAAGTCTGAGACTCAGGGTCCAGATATTAGTAGTGGCAAATAGAATGATTTCACTATCCTGGAAAGCAACTGCTAGCATGCTTTTGAGAACTTGAAACAAGTGTGTTCTCATATTTGCTCCAATGTTAGTGTTAATAGCTGAAAACTCAATATTCATTGTTCTTCTCTGCATTAGAGTTTGTTTCTAAAAGTATGTTTCTCTGTATGTTTTTCATGGATTTAAAAAATCTACACTCTAAAAAATATCCCAAATTTTAACAGGTATCTATGGTTTTCTCTAATGTATATCTTAAATTCTTTTTCTAGAATTACTACTTCTAAAAAGAACTCAGTAGCAGGAAAATCACATTTTGATAACTTAACAATTGGTCTTTCCTTTGACATGATATCTAGTCACAGAAAAGCAGGATTACTTGGAAGTCAGGATCAGAGCTGGCCAAAATGTGACAAGGAAGGGACAGTAGTGAGCACCAATTGGCTAGGAAAATTAATCACTGTCCCATCATTTTCCATACCATTAGGATTCTAGTTGCCAATATATTTCTTTATCTTATAAACACTTGTTTTAGTGCTTATTCTATGCAAGAACTATTCTAAGTGTTTCTTATGTGTTCATCCACTTCTCATAACAACTGTATGTGGTAAGTGCTTTTATTATACATGTTTTACAGATAAAGAAACTGAGACCCAGAGAGGTGAAGTAATTTGCCTAAGTTCACCCTGATATGGTCTGAGCTGTACAAATAAAATGGAATACAGGCAGTCTTGGTTTGAATACTGGCTATACAGTATGTTTCTTCTATTTATGTCACCTAAGATTAGATTTCTTTCATGCCAGTCCCACTACATTCTTGGCACCAGTAGGGCTTGTAGATAATCTGCAAATCTTTTTAACACAAACTAAATTAATTAGATACTTATTATGTTCTATTTGTATTCTTTAAAAACACGTCTTTATATTTATTCCCATTGAATTTCACATTGTTTGTATCATCTCGTCATCCTAGTTTCCTGAGGTATTAAGAATCTAGATAATATCATGAAACATTGATTAGTCCTTTCAGCTTTTAGTCTTTTCTTAAATTCATCTAATGTGGACAGTAAGAGGTACCTCAGTCTATAACTGGTAGTGAAAGTGTCCATAAGCAAGTAACTCTGATGTGAGGGACCCACCAACTCTAGGTACCGGCTTGAATGTTTCCCTGAACCCAATATTTACATACTTGTCAACTGTCAAATAGCTAGAAAAAGAATTTTTGTGGTAATAATAAGTGTTATTTTGTCCAGGTACATAGGTAGGAGCTCCTCATTTTGAAATTATAATTTACATAATAACTGTAGCCATACAGCTGTTAATGAAAGAGCAGAGGCTAGAATTTAGGTCTCCTATGGAGATACTCAGTAGAGATCGAAATTTGTTTTAGTCTAATGCAAACTGCAAAAATCAACAGCAAATCTTCATCAGAAGAGATTATGAGGCCACTTTCTAAGAAGAAATTATAAGTGAAAAACTCAGAAATGGTACAATGTTGTATTTAGTTGTGTAGATGGTCTGAACAAATTGAAAGCTCTGCTACACAAAGATAGAGCTTAGTACAAATGATACTGTTAAAAAATTGCTTCATTTACTACTTATATTCTGCAATCAGAGAGCACTTGGAATTTTATTAATTTGAAAGTGAACTGACTTCCCTTTTAGAAATCATAAAGGATACATTCTTCTTTTCTATATTCATTGTGGATAGCATTAACAACACAAGTAATTACAATTATTAGCATTATGATATTCCATACATGGTGGCAAATAAATATAGAACTAGCATAAGATTTTCCTAAACTAGCCTGTTCCATATTATAAGCCACTGTCCTCTGTAACCCTTTTTTCTTTTAATTTATTTATAATCATTTTTTTAGCTTTTGTTTTGTTTTTAATAAAGTTTATTTTTTATTAAAGTATAATTAAAATAGAACATTATATTAGTTTTAGGTGTACAACATAATGCTTTGATATTTATATGCATTGTGAAATGATCATCATAAAATAATAAATTTTATTATTTAATCTTATTATTTCTATTACATTTATTATTATTAAAACAATACATTTTACTTTTTAGAGTACTTTTAGCTTCACAGCAATGTTGGGCAGAAGGTACGCAGATTTCCATATACCCCCTGCCCCACACATGCATACCTCTCCCGTTATCAACATCCCCCACCAGGTGGTGCATTTGTTACCAGGAAAGAACCTACACTGACTCATTACCATCCAAAGTCCATAGTTTACCTTAGGTTTCACTCAGTGTTGTACGTTCTGTAGGTTTGGATTAACGTGTAATGACACTTATCTACCATTATAGTATCATAAGAAGTAGTTTCACTGCCCTAAAATCTTCTCTGCTCCACCTGTCCATTTCTCTCCCCTCCAACCTCTGGCAACCGCTGATCTTTCATTGTCTCCCTAGTTTTGCCTTTTCCAGAATGTCATATATTCGGGATCATACAACATGTAGCCCTTTCAGATTGGCTGCTTTCGTGTATTAATATGCATTTAAGTTTCCTCCATGTCTTTTCATGGCTCAGTAGCTGATCCCTTTAGTGCTAAATGTTATTCCATTGTCTGGATACCATGGTGGTTTATCCATTCACCCACTGAAGGACATCTTCGTTATTCTCTACCCTTTTTTGCTTCACATATGCCACTGTTTTTAATTGTAAGATCAAAATTTTTATGTTTCTTTTTTCTTTACTTATTTCTTAGGCATATGACAGCTTTCCTCCACTATATTATAAATATTAACATGCCATTCTTTCTTTTTTCTTCTTTTTTGAAACATCTTTCAAGCCAAAACATTTATTAAAGACCTCATACCACAGATTAGAAAACATAATAAGCATGTAGGCCTGAGTAGTACTTCATAGTTTAAAAATGCTTTTATATACATCATACCGTTTAATCAACACAACAACCCCATGTGACGGTATAACTTTACTGTTTTACAGAGAAGGAATTAGAAGTTTGCCTAGGTTAAACTACTTGTTCAAAGCCATAAATACACTGTATTAGTTTCCAAGGGCTGCCATAATAAATTACCACTCACTTGGTGGCTTAAAATAACGTAAATTTATCTTTGACAGTTCTGGAGACCAAAGGTCTGAGATCAACGTGTCAGCTGAGCCATGCTCCCTGTGAGAGCCCTAGGGGAGAACCCTTTCTTGCCTCTTCCATCTTCTGGTAGCTCCAGGAATTCCTTGACTTGTGGAGGCGTAACTCCAGCATCTGCCTCTCTTGTCACATGGTCTTCTTTGTCTCTCCATGGCCTTCTCTTACTAGGGCCCTTATCCTTGGATTTAGGGCCCACCCTAACCCAGGATGATCTCATCTCAATATCCTTAATTTAACTATCTCAGAAAAGACCCTTTTTCGAAATAAGGTCACATTCACACGTTCTGAGTGGAGATATCTTTTTTGGGGGGAGAGAGGGCATAATTCAACCCACTACATTAATATATACTAGTAAGAGACATGCTAGGACTTGAACCTATGTATTCACACTCCAAATCCAATGCTATTTCTTTATTTCCAGGCTTCGAAAGCTATTTATGACAAGACAGATCAAAATATTTTGAAGCGACTTTCATCCACTTAGATATAATAAAATTA
Organism: Equus caballus; assembly: GCF_041296265.1. Lineage (NCBI taxonomy): Eukaryota > Metazoa > Chordata > Mammalia > Perissodactyla > Equidae > Equus > Equus caballus. The sequence goes on from NC_091686.1 coordinate 47,374,947, forward strand.
AATTTGGGCAGGTCAGAGAAAAATTACATTGCCATTCTCACTATCGCTGAGTTTTTACTAGCTCTAGGCATTGTGCTAATGAATTGAATGTATATAATAAATATATTATTTCCTTTAGTTCTCACAACAATGGTGTAATGTCTACCTTATTCTAACTTTACGGATAGAGACATTAGCTGGGCTAAGTGATATCCCAAGGCCACAAGTTGGTAAACAGTATAATGAAATTGGTACCCTGATCTGCTCCCTACAAAAGCCACTCATAACACCATATCTGAACCCTATTTACTCCACTTCATATCTTGAGTATAGTCATAGGTCAGGTGTCTCATAAGCTCTCAAAGTCAGTTGGCCCAGAGTGGCAATTCTCTTTAAACAGCACCGACTTCTAGTGGTTCTGAGCTCACCTTCCCCCCTCTAACATCCTGTCTTTTGCACTCCATCCAAACAATCTCCCTTTCTGTTTTTCTAAAGACATCATGCCCCTCTTGCCACAGGCCCTTTTCACGTGTTTATTCATCAATTGGACTCTCCTTTATATGCTGTTTTTAATAGGAGCAGAGGTTTCTCAGAATCTGATAATAGAACTGGGGTACCATGCTAGTACCTCGTTCAACATTATAGTGGTGGACATAGTACAACTACAATAAAGTCTCCCAATCAAAAAGACTAGTTTTAAACTGAAATACTTTTTATAATCTGGCATAGTAGGAAAATTTTAATACATGATTATTTTTTAATAAAATTGTCAATAAAGTACAACACAATCTCAGATTTTGTAAATAAAAAATAATTATGAAATCATGTCTAACATATCGGGTTTCTTTTAATATCATCAGCTTTGTGAAGTGGTTTTTTTTCTATTTAGAAACAAAAAGTGTCTTCAAATTCTAAACACATGCATAAATCATTTTCCTTTGTAAAAAAGTTTCCCTACTACCACAGTAAGGATTCAAGGCATAAATCAATAATGTAAAATAAAATATGGACTCCAAATTTAGTAAAGACCACTAAATAATGATGAGGACTTTCTTCTTTAATCATAAGCAAATGCTTACTCTCTTAGGTTCAGCTTTTGGTTTTTTTTTTTTTAGAGGAAGATTGTCCCTGAGCTAACGTTTGCTGCCAATCCTCTCGTTGCTGAGGAAGACTGGCCCTGAGCTAACATCCATGCCCATCTTCCTCTACTTTATATGCGGGACGCCTACCACAGCATGGCTTGCCAAGCAGTGCTGTGTCCGTACCTGGGATCTGAACTGGCGAACCCCTGGCCGCCGAAGCGGAACGTATGCGCTTAACCGCTGAGCCACCAGGCTGGCTCCATGGTTTAGTTCTTTGGAGATGTAGTGATGGACAAAACAGATCAGATAACTACCCAGTGGAGCTGGCATTTTAGTAGAGAGACATTAACTTGTCTCTCGATAACTTTGGCAATTTTGATGCTCCCTCTATTATTTTTTTTCCTTTACCTCCATGACATCAACCTTATGCTTTGCTAATTTTCCTCCTATCTATTTGGCTTTCTTTTCTTAGTCTCCTTTTCCACCACATGTTGTAAAGGTTGATATATCTCAGAGGTCTTTTCTATGTTCATTTCTCTTCCCATTTTATATATTTTCTCAGGGATAGTCCATCCAGACTTGTATTGTAAGGGAGGAAAAAATAATTTTCCTTCTTCCCTTCTAACTTCTCAGCTGGGTCCCCTATAACAAAAGACCATTTAACAAGAGAAAAAAAAATGGGAGTTTATTGACATGTCTACCTCATGAACACGTGGAAGATAACCAGGGAAAAATGAGTTAACTCAAATCAGTGGCTTACAATTCAGGTTTATATAGCATTATCAACCAATAACAATAAATTTGTGGAGAAACAGTAGGACAAAGGAAAGCAGTTTTAAGCTTCCAAGAGTGACAAGATGTGAGAAAGTATGTATATGGAGGGAAACTAATAGTAGATAAAGGCTAGTTAGTAAGTTTGTTGTGTAGATTCCTCTGGTGCTCTCTCCAGGCTGATGGGGTCTAAAGCTGTCTCTGGTGATTAGCATTTGTCCTTCCTGGTAGAGAGGGGAGAAGAGACATCTTTGAAAATATATGTCCTGCTTTTAGGCAAATAGGGAGAAGGCAGGGAGTTTTTCTTGTATCTGCTTCTTCTCATTTGCCTTTAACTCAAAATAATCCTTATACCAAAGTGGCATATTTTGTGGTGCCATCCTTCATTATACAGCTAATGTTCACATTCAAAGAACTTTCTGGCTTGACTTCTAGTACCACATATTTAACTGCCTACTGACATCTCAGTTGGAATACTTGGAGGCAACTCTAACTTGGTGTATTTCTACACCCTCCTACCCCCAATTTATCTTCTGCTTTGGTTTTCCTGTCTGAGAAAATAGTACCAGCCTTGAACCTGGAAGCTTCTGTCCTTTTTCCTCACTGTGGATTCTCCATTCAATCAGTTAGAAACTTACTGATTCTACCTACTAAGTATTTCCCTAATTTCTCTGCTCCTTTTAATTCTCAATGTCAATACCTGCCCATAATCATCTATTCCATAGAAACTGTATCAACTCCCAGCGTTCAGTCTTTCTCATCATCCCTCACCCATAGTCTATGCTCCACATTACAGCCAGAGTCCTTTCTAAAGTAAGAATTTAATTATTCATTTCTACTGCTTTAAAACCACTTGAGAGTTTCTTATCTCTCTCAGGATAAAATCTAAACTCTTATCATAGCATGCATGACCAGGTCTTGGTTTATCTCCCTAGCCTCTTTTCCCTTCTCATTTTACTTTGGATATACTGAGCTGCTTTCATTTGTAAGAATGTACCACAAATGGATTCTGTTGAACATACTAGCCCTGCTGCCCTTCACCTGAATAATATCTTTTAGTTCCCCATATTAGGAATCAGGTGATCCAGAAAGCTTTACCTGATACCCTAAATTGGATTGAGTCTATCTTCTATATGTTCCTATATCATCATATACTCATTTATTTCCTCTGTTGTACCACTTCTCACACTGAAGTATAACTGCCTACAGGGTTGGCTTGGTGAAGTCAGGGACAATGTCTTTCCTGCTCATCAGTTTATTTCCAGCATTTAGCACAATTACTGGCATATAATAGGTGTTATTTAGTGAATGAGTGATTATAGTCTCTTGATTTAGGCTTTTTCAATGACATCCACTTAATTTTAAATCTATTTCTTTATAAGAATTGGTAAATGGATTTTTAAAAGTTTTGGTTTTTAGAAACGTTAGATGCAAATAATTAGATCCATCTTGCTTGTCAGGTTGAAACAACAATCTTTTCTTCCTTCCACTTTCTTTTCCTGCTCTATACTACAAAGTATAGAAACAGTCAAAGGAGAAATTTTGTATCCACTTCTAACTGATCATATTATTTAATATACTGCATTTCATCTTCAGATGTAGCTATAAGCCATTATTTTTGAACAAGTCTGCTAATCTTATTTTGTCATTTTATTTAGCTAGATAATACAATACGCTTTACAATGGATTTTTCATAGAAGGACATTGTTAAGAACAAATAAACTCTTCATTTGTAATATTTGTCTACCTCCTGATATTGTTAGATTATATTTTTTCTATTACTAGCAAATGGTCTTTAGAAATATAGGTAAATTAGAGAGTCCAATTGGTTTTTCCATTAGTATTCATTAATTTATATGCTATTACATATCCTTTTAATTTTCCCTTTCTAAACTAAATGTATCCTTTAATCTTTTATCATAAAGAGTGCCTCATTTTCCTTGTAAGTATAATAGCTTCTCATTGCTTTCTGGTTCTCCATTTTTTTCGCACAACCTCCTAAAGATGATATGACTAAGATGACTACCATAGTACTATTAAGATAAAGAGATGTTATTGATTCATAAATTGAGGTATTATAATATATGTGTCCTAATTCTGGCCTCTTTTAATATGGTTTAATACCTCATTCCATTTTTATTGTCTCTAGGCAGTGAACAAATGTCTTCATTGAATTGGACAAAGAGATACATAAATCTTATTCCTAAGAAAATTACATTTAGTTCTGAGCTCGTCAATGTGTATGGGTGATCTGAATTTATTTTTCAAATGAGCCTTGCCTTTGTATGTTTTAAATTGATTTTATCAACCTTTGTGTTTCTTAATTACCCTATATTGTTAGGTCTTTGGGAATTCAACCAATTTCCCTAATCTCAAGAAAATTAAAATATATTTTTTCTGCAGATTTTTAAAACTTCACCTTCTTTTCCAGATTATTAACAAAAGTGTTGAGTAGGAGACAGAGTTCTGGATCCTAGACTAACCTTGCTAATTAACCTATTTGCTTCCTGAGGATTTCAAACTTATTTCCACTCAATTTCTACCACTTAACTTGTTTTTAATGGCTTTCTGCCATCCCCAGGGGGGTAGCGGGATCTGAGTAAGTGATTTTGCAGTCTCATTGCTTAACATTTTTATTCATATAAAATCCTGTGAAAGTTAACATCAAGGACATCCTTAAAGTGTAAAGCTCCTGGGAGCGCTGTGTAAAAAAGGCAGTTGTTTATAGGTAGCAAACCTATTCCCAAATCCTCTTCAGCTCTTTTTTATGAGCCAGTGCTTCCAAAATTTTAGAATTTGTAGAGAATAACTGGGGGAGAATGTTGTAAATGTAGATTCCTATGCTTCCCCTTGGATCTGCTGAAACAGAATCAGGTGTGGTTTGGCTGACTCACTTTACCCTTTTAAGAAAAAGCTTAGATGAACCCCAGTTGTCTAAGCTTTGCTTCTCAAAGTCTTGTCCAAGGATTAGAAGAATCAGCGTCACTTAGGAGTCTGTTAGAAATGCAGAATCTCAGACCTTTTTGCAGGGCGCTGAATCAGAATCTGAAATTTTAACAATACTCTTAGATGTTGTTTGTCATTGAAATTTGAGAAGCACTCTATAGACCGCAATTTAAGAAACACTGCCCTGTAAGAAAACAATCGCATGTTATTTATTTCCGGCTATAGATTTTGTTTCTTCTACAACTCCCTTCTCTCCTCTAGCATTTACCACTTTACCTAGATGTAGGCTTTGCAGTATCTATGGTGTGCCTGTTTTTCCACCAGGCACTGAACTATATGCTGAATATAAATGATCCTTTCCTGACAGAAGTTTTTATCTAGGACATTATGTTTAACTTCCTATTATAATTTTTAGAAAGATTTAAGTAGAGATTAGGCACTATGTCTCCTTTATCCTGGTGTGTTCAAGATAAAATTATTCATTACGCTTGTGGAAGACGGTAATGAAGACCTATTCAAGAGGGACTACTGCAATGGGCTTTTTAGTAGGGGAGCGAGATTGAGCTCAATTCCAAATACAACAGGGACAAGCGGAGATTTATAGCCAAGTAGCGCGATAGGGGTCAGGGAATGGAGAATTACTGGGAGGAAGCATGAGACTAGGGGGATTTTTCCTAGACTAACTTAATAGGGTTTTTGTTGAAGGCAGACCAGAGTGATCAGATAATTGAGAGTGGTGGATGAGGAATTTGGTCAGATATCCAGAGTGATAACATACCAGGAGTGGGGGACTTAACCAAACCGAGTCAGCAGGTCTCTTGCTAAAACCGAACAAAGTGGGCCAAGACAGAGCCCAAGGTCGGGGCCTAGTCAAAAAGAAGACTCAGAGGAGCCTGGCTCATGTTGGTCAACGGGGGCGTCTCTGTGAGGTGTTGCTCATGTGTTTCACAGCCTTTAATGTGTCGGCACATTTCAAAAGCCTTGTTCATTTCCTGCTTTTGTAATATTCTGGCTTCTTGGAAATTGCCTGGTCTTCATTTTTCTTGTATATTTTTTAGAACCGCTTAGTTTTAACTTTTATCGTGAAAACTCAGATAAAAAATACTGTCTTTGTAAATAACAGAGTTTAAGTTGAGATTGTGATTCCACAATATATAACCATTTGCCCCAATGTAAAAATACTGTAAGTAAGCATGCGTTTTTAAATATATACTTTGCATTTTAGTTGGTAAACTTATTACCATTCTACTCATATTTTGTAGTTTATTGTCTATCTCAAAAGTCCCAATCCCAATGAATATGTGGATTTTGAGTTAAACCCAAAAGCTTAAGTGGAAGCCTGCTTTTTAACTAGAGATATATAGATATATATTGATATAGAGAGAAAATTGAGTTGTATGCAAAATAACTAAATATTTTTAAAAAGTGAATTTACATTTAATACATACCATAATTATGCTCATAAATGAAATAAAAAATAAATTGAAGCAAGAGAGAGTATTTGTTATTTACAAGTCATACTGAGGATTTCCGAGTCATTCTGCATTCAATGGCCTTTCATACCCATCAGAACGGTGCTAAGTAATAATTTTGGAGTTGCAACATCAAGGGAATTAGGATTTAGTTAAATAGTTCGTCACTGAAAACCAAAAAAATATATATAGAAGTATAAGTAGGTGGAGGGAGAGACTCAAGCCTGAGAAACTTTAGAAGCTGCTGGGAAGGGTGGAAAGAGGGAGGCATGGAGGCTGGGAGTAGAGAGGGATTTTTTTTGCAAACAAGAGAAATATCATTAACTATCATTAAATTGTTTATTCTGTACTTGGTAATGTATCTTCTTTTTCATAACTCTATGCAAATATTCAGTGAAAACTACATTGCTGCCCCATACCGCTTTGTAGAAAAGATTTGGAATTTGGAAATCTAAGTGTTGAGTTTTGTTTTAAGATATACGTTTGTGAGGATATAGGCCTTTGTTAGATAGTCTTCCTTCCATAAGCTAATGGAGGTTTATGGTCACGTGAGGTTTTAAAAATATGACTATAAAATTCAATTCTCCTTTAATCTAAAGGATATGCCTATTATTTTTGGATTGCTACTTTGCAAAGAATACTGCTTTATTTTTGGTACCTTTATTTTTTTATTTTGTTGACTGAAAATCACTGTGATTACAGATTCGAAAGGGAAAATGAGGGTCAAGTATAACATCACACCTATGTCCAGAACCCCTCTCCTGACAGATTGTTCTGCAGCCTGTGTTTGATTCCTGATGTTTCATGGGACAGCTCTAATTGCTGCAGTCTGTGTATATTACACAATTCCCTCCTCATAGCTTTCTTCAGATTTTCTGGTTCTCTACAGCGGTTCATAGGCTGCTGAGTTTCCTTTATCAATGTCCTCTGAATATTTGAAGATAGCTCTACTATTCCCGTTGTCCTTTTAAAAATTAATCTGTTTATCCTAACCTTCTTTCAACCTGTGAATCCCACAATAAAGCACAATAGACTAAAGATGTAATCTGAAAAGCTCTACGACTCGGTGGTAATGTTATCTGAATCTTAACCCTATACTTTTATGGGTGGCTCTGTAGGTTCCTTTAGTTCTGAGACCACGCGTTCCGAGATACTGACTTGTAATTAATTGGAGTTATAGCTTTATAATTTTTTATTCATAGAGCTCTGTTTTTAAATTTATTTTCTGATGAAGTATATTTGCTTAGTTAAATTTGTTAGGAAGTTATTTTAAAATATGTTTAATTTTAACTTAAGATTATTGTGACATCTTTGCAGAGTTCCCTTTTAGAGAAATTGAATTACCTTATGATTGGGCAAAAAGGCCTTTCAGTTTTGTCTCTTTTGGAAGTGTTTGCCCTTATAGTATACTAGTGTGTGGGCAGTAGACCATATAGATCAGGGGCGCTGCTAATCCCACATCTGTTTGAGCGCTGCCAGGATCTGCTGGTACCAACCCTCTCTGTGTTTAATGAGCCTCCTCTGGTGATTTTTACTAAAATTTGATAACCTTTAGAAGACTTTACTTACGATCTCAAGAAGATTGGATCAAGATTAAGGTTCATAAACTCAATTTATTATTTTACAAAATAAAATTACATAAATCTTGTGTACCAGAAACCATGAAAGAAATGGTGGCTTTAGTAATTCATGTATAATTTTGATTATCACAAAAATCTAGGCAGGACATTTTCTCTTATTGGAATTTTGCCGACCAATAGAGTAACCTAAATAAAAAAGACAAAAATATCAGGCAAAATGAAGGCTTGTATAGTTAGCTGGCATTAATAAATTATACACTTATTAGTACTTAGGACTATACGACTTCTAAAAACCCTTTAAGCATTATGTTTATTACTACATTGAAACTGTATTCTCAGTGTTGAAGCAGAAGCTACTGTAGGTAGGAAAGTTGACTCTGCAGACTCACATGACTTTCTCTTTTCACAGATGCATTTCTAAGCTGTCAGCAGTCAGTCCCTCTCTTTAATAAGTCAGAAACGTTGATTGATTTCTTTCCACATATGTCTGCCAAAGGAAGTTTCTCCTTTTGTACACTAAATTTCTTTTCCAGACACCTATGCCTCAAGTGGTATAAGAAAGCCCTAGACCATTGACGTGGGGTTTATTAGTGTCTATTAATGAAGAGTCTTAAACCTGACTTGTGTTCCAGAGTGAACTTCTAGGAAATATGTTTACATGAGAATTCAATGGACCCTCTAGGAAAACAAAGGATAGGGACAGATGACTATGCATGAAGAACTGGACCTACTACCCTCAAGAAGAGAAGGTGAACAAGGACACCTTCTATCTTTTCCAGGGATGTTCTGTGTAGGCAGATAATTCATATTAAACTAGGAGACGTTTAAGACACTTGGGCGCCATGATGGGAAACTTCTTGGGTGTGTCTTTTGTGTAGACACAGGGCTATGCCATCCATGTTGTCTATGTTCCTCTTCAGAAGGGAAGCTGCACTTTAGAATAATATTCAATCTTCTCAACATGTGTTTCGAGCCTCTACATAATTTGGCTCCTACCTAGTTTTGGATTATTCTCTTCTTCACTTGGTATGTTTCAGCCACAATGACTTTTGAATGGTTTTCTTCTAGTTATTATCGCTCCCCCATAGGCTCATCCCAAGAACTTTGCAAGCTGTCTCCTTTATGTCTTTTTGTTTTTTTTAAACTTCTCTCCTTTTCTTTATTTCCCCCCCCAGTTTTATAGAGATGTAATTGACTTAACACGCCGTGTAAGTATAAGGTATATGATGTGTCAATTTGATACATTTATATATTGCAAAATGATTACCACCATAGCATGAGCTAACAGCTCCATCATGCCACATAATTAGAATTTCTTTTTTGTGGGGAGAACATGTAAGATCTACTCTCTTAGCAACTTTGAAGCATGCAATACAGTGTTCTTAACTATAATCACTAAGCTGTGCATTAAATGCCCAAAACTTATTCAACTTACAAGTGGAAGATTATACTCTTTAACCAATATCTTATCTCCCCGTTGTACCCACCTCCGCAGCACCTGGCAACCACCATTCTAACCTGTGTTTCTATGAGTTCAGCTTTTTTAGATTCCACATGTAAGTGATATCATACAGTCTTTGTTTTTCTCTGTCTGACTTATTTCAGTTAGCATAAAGCCCTCAAGGTCCATCCATGTTATTGCAAATGGCAGGATTTCTCTCTTTTTATGGCTGAATAATATTCCATTGTATATAGAATAACACATCTTCTTTATCCATTTGTCCAATGATGGACACTTAAGTTGCTTCCATGTCTTGACTATTGTTAATAACGCTGCTATGAACATAGGAGTGCAGATATCTCTTTGGCATAGTATTTTCATTCCATTCAGATATATTCCTGGAAGTGGAATTGCTAAATCATATAGTAGTTCTATTTTTAATTTTTTGAGGAACCTCCATACTGTTTTCCATAGTGCTGTACCAATTTACAATCCCACCAATACTTCATAAGAGTTCCCTTTTCTCCACATCCTCATCAGCATTTATCTCATCTTTTTGATGATAGCCATTCTAGCAGTGTGAGGTGATACCTCCTTGCAGTTTTGATTTGCATTTCCCTAATGATTACTGATATTGAGTGTCTTTTCATGTACCTGTGGACATTCGTATACCTTCTTTGGAAAAATGTCTATTCAGGTGCTTTGCCCATTTTTTAGTCAGATTATTATTTTGCTGTCGAGTTGTATGAGTTATTTATATATTTTGGATATGAACTCTTCATCAGATATATAATTTACAAACATTTTCTCTCGTTCTGTAGGTTACCCTTTCAGAAACTTTTTATTTTGATGTGGTCCCACTTGTTTATTTTCGTTTTTCTTGCCTTTGCTTTTGGTCAAATCCAAAACATCATTACAAAACCAATGTAAAAGAGCTTACCCACTATGTTTTCTTCTAGGAGTTTTATGGTTTCAAGTCTTACGTTCAAGACTGAGTTGAGTTTTGTGTAAGGTAGGAGATAGGGAGGGGTTCAGTTTCTGTTTTGTGCATGTGGCTGTCCAATTTTCCCAACAACGTTTATTAGAGAAACTATGCTTTCCCCATTGTGTATTTTTGGCTCCTTTGTTGTAAATTAATTGACCGTATATGCATGGATTTATTGCTGGGCTCTCTATTGTGTTTCATTTGTCTACGTATCTGTTTTTGTGCCAATACATATTGTTTTGATTACTAAAGCTTTGTAATATGGTATAAAATCAGGAATTATGATGCCTCCAGCTTTGTTCTTCTTTATCAAGATTGCTTTGGCTATTCGGGGTCTTTTGTGCTTCCATACAAAAGGATCTGGAGGTCTATTTCTTTCTCTAGTTAGGGAAGTTTTCAGCCATTATTTCTTTGAGTTAGCTTTCTGCCCCTTTTTCCATCCTTTCTCCTGCTGGGACCCTTATAGTACACATAATGAGGGTATTCCATCAGTCCTTTAAGCTGTCATTACTCTTTTCCATTTTTGCTCCTCTGATTGAAGGAACTCCGCTGCTCTGTCCTCAAGTTCACTGATCTTTTCTTCTGTTTCTTTTAGTCTGCTGTTGAACTCCTCTATTGAATTTTTAAGTTCAGTTATTAGATTCTTCAGCTCTGTAATTTCTGTTTGGTACTTTTTATTATTTTCTATCTTTTTGTTGAAATTCTTACTTTGTCCATGGATTGTTCTCCTGAACTTAGTGAGCATTATTTTGATTCACTATGAGTCTCCATTTCATTAAGGTCAGTTTCTGTGGTTTTTATCTTGTTCTTTTATTTAGAACATGTTCTTTTGTTCCTTCATTTTCCTTGACTCTTTGTGTTGGTTTCTGTGAATTAGGTAAAACAGCCACCTCTCCTAGTCTTGACAGAGTGGTCTTGTATAGGAGATGAACCTCATCAATCAGCTCAGCCTGTGCTCCTGGTTGTCTCTCAAACCTTTATGATTGTCCAATCCTCCTCCTTTGTTCTCAGGGCCTCCCAGTAGTTTGAGGGTGTGCCAAAAGGGTGGATCACCGTCAGCACCTAGATGCAGGCAGTTGGAATCTGGAGCCTCAGGCAACAGCTGGGAAAGTATGTAGTTAGGCTCTTCCTGAGGGAAACTGGAAGATGAGTGTTTGTGCCTTTTCCCACTGTGCTGGGCCTAGGAGTATATCTATATGTGTGTGTGTGTGTGTGTGTGTGTGTGTGTGTGTGTCGAGGGGATGGGGTGCTCTTGAGCCTATTAAGAACTTCTTTGCTTGCTACAGTCTTACGGGATTCCTACATGGAAGCCCTGGTGGCTACAAGAGCTAGACAATCTGGGAACCTGTCCCTTGGGCAGCATCTGCAAAAGCTGGGGAGAAGAAGTTTGTGTAAATTCCTTCCAGGGAGATACGGGTGACTTGGGACAGGTATGAGAGAGAGGGTGAGGGAGGTGTCCACTGGCTTTGCTGTTCTCAGGTGAGGATCACAGTCAGCTCCTAGATGCGTGCTAGATTAGAAACCTGACCTTCAAGCAGCAGCTTTTAAAGCATGCAAGTAGACCGTATTCAGGGAAAGACTGGGAGATGGGCATGTTTTGCTTGCCCTCTCTCACTGAGCCCTGGGGTGATAGCCACAGAGAGTGCCTGTTTCCATTAACTACTTCTTCATTTGCTATGGTCTGTGGGTCTCATGGACTCACGCCCCACTGGCTTTCACAGATAGGTGTTTGGGGTCCTATCTCTTGGGTAGGAGTCTTTAAAGTTGGGGTGCTAGATGTGGGGTTCAAACTCTTTGCTTTTCAGAAAGAAGCTGAGAGTTGAGAGTTCCCTCCCAGTTATATGGTGCTGTGCTGGGGATGAGGTTTATGGTGAGAGTATGTCTTAGCCTTGCCTGCCCATTTCTGTGTGGATATTTTCTCATTCATCTAATGTGTAGGAGTTTCTTAGCTAGTTTCTGGATTTCTTCCAGAGGAAATTGCTCCATGTGTAGCTGTTTATTCGGTGTGCCCATGGAAGGAGGAAAGTTTACAAGCCTCCTATCTCACCATCTTTAAGGACTACCCTCCTTCATGTCTTCAGTGTCTCTGCTCAACTATGAATTCCTCAGAGAGACTTTTCCTTTGAACCCAATCTAAAGTAGCCTTTATTATGTCACCCTATAATATTTTATTCATGGTATTAATTACGATCTGTAATAGTTTATTTGCTTTATTAATTAATTTATTTGATTATCCCCCCACTAGTACTTAAGATTGATAAGAACAGATATATATAATATATATATTATATATTATACATATACATGTATTATATATTATTATAAGATATAATATTTTAATACACAGTTCAATGAATGACTCACTCCATCCACTAATTTGGGTACTACATATAAAATATTTACCTATTTTATATACAATATATAAAATATATCTACATATATATTGTATATAAAATATGTCTACATATATGAAAAAACCAAAAAAATGTAGAATATTTTATATGTAGAACTCAAATTGACAGATAGAGTAAGTGCCTCATTCATTGAACTACACTTTACTCTTTACTCTTTCAATATTTAGATAAGAAAGAATTTACAAAAAAATCTAACAATTTTTAGAATTCAGATTTATTAGGAAATATTATTTAGGTATTTCTTAATAATTTCATATATAATTTTTGGCATGAAAATTCAAGCACTGTGGTTTTAGAGACTTTTATATTATTTTAATCAAGTAGTAATAATGCAGTTACTTTATCTAATAGAAGTGTATTTAGTGATTTTAGTGAGTTGAAATTTCAGAGTTCAAAATATATTTTTTATATTGTCAGAGTTCTTAAATTTGTAGTATTATCTAATTTGCAGCTAAAATTTTCATATGACTTATAAAAGAATTTGAAATACATTAGTTTATTTGATTTATTTTACTACCAACAAAATCAGGATTGTATTCCCTGCACTTTTAAAGAAATTCTGTTTCTTGGATCTTTTTAGTATCATGACTGAATCCTTTCAAGGAAAACCAAGCATACGTTTTTCCCCCTAATTGATAATTTAAAGCAGTATTCAAAAAGAAGATGAAATAAACTGCTCTGTTACCACATAACCAAAATAAAAGTTTGCTTTCCTCAAATTAAGAAAACTAAGTGGAAAGAGATCTTCTTGAAGACATGTTGAAATGTAATATAGATTAATTGTTCTCCTTACAGGGCAGGCAGAAAATGGAACATAACGTAAAGGAGTGATAGAACTGATTTGTTATACAAAAATATGCTCATTCTAGTTTAGATTTATTTGAATATGCTTATGATACTAAAACAGTGGATAAGAAAGTAAGTTCAGTTTTTCTAGGGAAGGCATATGTTTAAGTACACATCATAATAGTAAAAACAAATGTATGTTTGGCAAAATTCAAGAATTATTTGGACTTTTTATAACTACCCATCTTATTGAGCATACTTTCTTATAGAATTTAGAAATAGAGATAATTATGTAAAGAATCAGAACAGTGCATGTTAGGAACTCATACTGCTATTCATAGAGTGAATAAATAAAATAATTAGTGGGAGGATAAACTCATATCTTCAACTTAATATTTATACTCTCCTAGAATATCAAACTTTTTATTGAATGTAAATGTATTTCTTAATTTATCAAATTACATTTTTCCATGTTATCTTCCTTATTTTTAAATTAATTTCATTGAGGTATAATTTGTATACAATAAAAAACATTTTAAATATGCAGTTTGATAAGTTTTGACAAATATAAACACTCCTGCAACCACTATTCTAATCAAATATAACATGTTAAAATATTCCAAAATGCTCCTTTGCAGTCTGTTCCCCTTGCTTGCCCAAGCACAGAAAACCTCTGACATTTGACACTGTAAAGATGCGGTTCCATTATCTCTGGTTTGTATTGTTTCTGTTCTAAAGTTGATGGCTGTTCTTGTTCTGATGTACACGATGTGCCCTTTTTTCTCTGATTTCAGATATTCTGTTTTATATTGTTTACAATTATTATTATGAACCTTGGTATTGTTTTATGTTCATCTTGCTTCAAGTTTGTTGGACTTCTTAGGTCAGCTTTTACATTTCATGAAAATTGGAAATTTTCAGCTATTTTTTATTCAAATATTTTTATGCTCCCCCCCTCGCTTTTCCATCTGAGGTTACAGTTACATTTATGTTAGACTGCTGGACATTGCTATATGTGTCACTGGAGCTGTTGTTTTTCACCATCTTTTTTTTTCTCTTTGGGCTTCATTTGAGAAATTTGTGTTGTCCTGTCTTCATGTCACCGATCTTTTCTTTTGCAGTGTCTTTGTGTTTAACCTGATTATAATTTCTTGAGTTCTTTTATCTGGGATTTTATATTTTACATTTTTAAATCAAAATTATAAAAACATGGCCATCAATTATTCAAATATTGTCTGACTTTCCTTTTTCTTGGACTCCTCATTATATTTATGTTTTCTTTAGATCTCTGAATACACTTATAATAGCTCTTTCAATGTCCTTGTGTGCCAAATTCGTCAACTTAGACATTCCTGGGTTAATTTCTGTGGGCTGATTTTTCCCCACATTATGGACCAAATTTTCTTGCTTATACACATGTATAGTGACTTTTGTTTGGATACTGAGCATTGTGACTGTTGTTACTTAATACATTGATATTATTGCTTTTCTTCAATATGTTGGTTTATTCTGGCAAGCAGCTAATTTACTTGTGGATCAGCTGGATTTTTTTTGAGGATTTTTGAAGCCCTTTTTAGGTTAGAATAGCCTTTTCTCTAAGGGTACTGTTCCTACTACTGAGGCACAACCCTTCTGTATTCTACCAAATGCCCCAGGTGTTCAACAAAGTCTCTACACTCTGGCTTGTCTGAACTTAAACTTCTCTTAAACCTTGGCGACCTCTGGGAGCTGTTCAAGTTATAGCTTCTAAATAATTCTCTTCTGGTAGTTTTTGCCCATGTTTATGGAGTATGACCATATGCATGCACACATTACTATTTAGAGGAAGACTCAAGGCAACTCATTTGCAGAGGTTTGGAACTTTTACTCTCCATAGCTCTCCCCTCTCCAATCCTCAGACGCTCAAATTCTAGCTGCCTCAGACTCTCTAACTGCATTGTCAGTGTCCGAAGCTCAGTGAGCCCACCATGCTCTACTTGGGTTTTTCCTCTTTGTGCTGGAGTTCAGTAATGCCTCCAGACAGAAAGCCAGATAATTACAAGGGTAGACTTGTTTCCTTTCTCTCAAGTGTCACATTCCTGTTTAGGCTATTTTCCAATGTCTGCAAACAGTAGCTTCATATTTTTTCCACTTTTTAGCTGTTTACTTAGGTAGAACTAGTCTGTTACTAGTTGCTAGCCATTCATTTTTTGTGTGTGTTTGGGGCTGGGTGAGGAAGATTAGCCCTGAGCCAACATCTGTGCCAGTCTTCCTCTATTTTATATGTGGGATGGCACCAACTGTGGCCTGACAGGAAGTGTGTAGGTCCACACCTGGGATCCAAACCCGCAAACCCCAGGATGTGGAAGAGCATGGAAACTGAACCACTATGCTTCTAGGTCAGCCCCCCATTCACTTTATTTTTATCGAAGTATGTCTATCCAAAAGACATACTTCATATGTCTTTGAAAAAGTTTTATTGTTTTGTATCTTTTTATCATAAATCAAATATCAGTTATAATTCATTTTTGCTACAGTTATTTATACCTAAGTCATAGTCATCAAAATGTACACGTTATTTTTAAACCAACATGAGCTTAAATGTAACCACCCTATTGCAAGAAAAAAAGATTTATAGATGAGTTGGCTATTGAAAACGGCCATCTTTAAAATACCTATTGTAACTCTCCCAATAGATGTAAGTGATGATCCTTTGACTAAAAATATTTTCAATGTGTAAATTCTATTGCAATTGCAAGTTTTTAAAAAACAGTGAAAATTTGATATTTTCAAGTGGCAGTAAGTTATATTAAATAAAAATAAATATTTCATGTAAATGCACAGCTGAGTTTAATATTTATGGTTGAGTTTTCTAAAGCATATCATGGTACAATTTGCAAAATAAAAGTGTGGCTCAAATTTTCATCCTTTTGTAAATAATATTTTCAAAGGACCACTCTGGTAACTTAGAGAGAAATGGATCATTTCAATAATGTGGTTTTAGAGAATGTAGAAAGATCTCTAATGAAATATAGTTTGTTTTTAATTGTTAAATAGTTAATTTTTATGTAATGTGCATATTCTGTACAAAGATAAGTCTGTAATTTGAAAGTCAGCTTGCTGTTTCTCTCAGCAAGAGGTACTGAAGTTGAATTCATGAAAAAAAAAAGAGACATGAACACAGGCCTCTATTTAAGAAAAATTTTTAAAAATTCTCAGTTTGAGGAATCAGTCTGTGATTCTCAGAATGTTAGCTTGCTTCAGTTTAGAAGTCCAGTGATTGGCTGCACAAAATTTTTCCAGAGAGAAACCCAGAGGGAGAGACAAGATCTCGCTAGGAAGAATCTCAGAAGATAATGCTCCGGGAGAGAGGATTGCTGTAGGATGAGGGACGTAGTCCTTCCTTAAACAAATAATAATGGACTGGCTTCTGGGAATCCCAGCAGAATATGATGCCTATGGAAAGAGCATTGCTGATCTTTTGAGTTTTGACAAAACAGTGAGAAGGAAGGCACTGTTAATGTGAACAGAAGGCTGTAATAAATTGAGGAAGATAAAACAGCGAGCTGCCTGTAATTTGAGAAAAAGAATCACACCAATGTAAGACCAAATGGATCTTGCTCAACAAAGAAATTTTGAAATTTACTCTCAAGAAAATTAAATTAGCGCTACAAAAATTTGCAGGTTTGTTTACTCTGTGTTATAAAGTTGAGACCACCAACCAAAAAGAAACAAGTCTGGCACAGTCACAGTGATAAATTTAGGGATTTACCGAAGTAATTTTACTAGAGAGAAATGCTAATGGGCACATTAAACAGTTGGTGGCCAAGATTATCTTAATTTCGTTTGCTCCACATTTTGCTAGCTTTTATATTGTGAAGCAAATTGATCTCTGTTTAGGTATTTTACTATAGTTCAACTTTTCTAGTATGCCGTGCTGTTGACCTGGAGTCTCCGTTGTCTACTCCTGTCACCAAAACTTTCGTGTTTTGTTGGATGCTTGATCAGCAAGGGCCCCTTCATTCAGAAAGTCTTCCCTGTCTCCTGAACCCAGGTCTGATTCCTCCTTTACAGGCTATGATGTCTTATTTGAGTTTTAATTATGTACTCATTATTATGATTAATTTCCTCTCGTCTGTCTCACCTTTCTGTAAGTCCCATCCCCCAGGATCTGATTCTGTGTGTTTATCACTGTACTGCCAACACCTAGTGTAGTGACTGCCATGTAGTAGGTGCTAAATAAATGAATGTTGAGTGAATGACATAGTTTGGTGTTGGGTGAAATAAGAGAATTACCTCAGCCTAGAGAGGACAAACTCACTGACCAATAATTTTTTTCTCTATGTTAAACAATAATTTCTGTACTTCTCCAGTTTTACAGTGGAATCTGGTGGAAAATCAAATAATTACCTAGTAAGTTATACTGTTACTTAGTATTATACATTATTTTTCTAGTAAACAATCATTCCTTTGAAGACTGTCAAGTCTAATAAACAAATTTGTTGATTGTCCATACATCATTTATTATTATTAACTTGCTTATAATCAAAATTAATTTTACATAGCCCATCTTGAAAGGATATGGGAAGTATATTAAAATAAGAGAACTTTTCTTTACTGAGTATCTATCATGTGTGCTGTCCAGCCTGTTATATAATAATTTTTTACTTAATCTTTATAACTACCTCATGAAGTGTAGATGTGGCCTCTATTCTAATAGATGATGAAAATGAGACTGAGTTTAAAATATTTCTCCAGTTGGTAAGTAGCAGAGCTTATATTACAATTCAAATCTATCTTATACCAAAGCTCCTGCATAACCTCTCCACTCTTCTAGAATATTGAACTAAATTTTTGTTCTGAAAATTTCAGGGTATGTATCTAAAGCCATAAAATAGTAGGAAAATGTCAAATACCATGTGCTATTTATACAGTGGATAAAAATGCTTTGCATTCCATTAAAGTTGCAACTTTAAAGCAGCATGACATTTTAAATTGCTTGCCTAGCTGGCTTCTTTAAGGAGCTACTTAACTATAATGGAGGAAACTCTTCCATTCACGTGTGACAAACATCTTAGGTGGTACAATAGTATATGGTATTTTAAGAAATTAAAATTGTAATATCATAGCTGAAAAGACTTACGAATGGTTATTCTTTCCAAGTGTCTGCCTTGAGTCCTAAGATTGTTTAAATTATTCAGTAGAGATGGTTAACAATTATCCTTAAACTTAAAATGCCTCCAGGCCATACTACTATTTCATTTATTCTTCAACTGTCCAACGCAAACTTCTGCCAGTCTAATTTAAACCTTTCCGTTGTCCATATGTAGGACAGCTCACCAGCATCTCCATGTGTGTGTTTAAATCACCCGTTTTCTCTGAGCTTAGATTATTACTTAAGATTAGACAAAGACTGCACATCGCTTGCAGGATGGCTTGTCAAGTTTCTCTAGTGAAATTTGGGTCATTATAAATGACTCAAGTCTCAGTAGAGACCCCTAAAGTAAGTATATATTAAAACCTTTTATGGTAACATATTGAAATCAAGTAGCTAAATGAATATTACTTGCACAGTGGAAAAATTAATTCCAACGAAGTTTACTATATGATTGTTTGATTTTTCACCAGATTCCTTTGTAAAACTGGAAGTTGGGAAAAATGTTTAGCTACTTGAAATTATAAAAGTTTAAATATTTATAAAAGAAATCTCCTAAATTATCACCACAAGAAAGCTAGTAATGTTTATGCCAAAGTAGCAGCATTTTCTTTTTATTCCTCAATGGAAGAAAAAATGTGGAAAATCTAACTATAGTACCAGCAACTCTGTGAGTGTGTTTTTTAACACTGATACTCTTTTCCTGTTTTAGAAGCAATATCAAATTATTGAATAACAGCTCAATGTATCAAATTATTTGTGTAAATGTTATTCAACTAATTAGATATTTGTAATTAGTAAGTTTTATTATTTTCCCGCCTGTGGATGTAGATAGCATCAGGTTTTTAAAAAAATTATATTCTTTGATTACATGAGATAGCAAAGTTCAGGCTTTAGATTGGAAAGGTAACTAACTCTGGTGTTTACTAGTACTGGTAAATATTTCATTACAACAAACATTTTTAATAAGGTATGTTTGGATTAGATATTTTGGACTTACCTTTTTTAATGATGAATTAAGTTTGAACATGGAAAATACGTTTATTTAAGGTGAATTTCAGTTCATCGTGTTTTTAACTTCAGGATTCTATTCTAGCCTACTTATGCATGCATGTTAATATTGGTTCAATTTTTAAATATAACCTTTGGTATAAATTATTTATGAACAAATTAGATTATATGTGTATTTCTGTTGAAGATGAGATAGTAGTTTAATTTTTCAAAAGCTCTTCCAAAGATACTGAAATAGTGTAAAATATGGGTCTTTGTTATTGTTGTTAATACCAGTTTCACTGTCATTTTCATTTCATGATGTCCAAAATGCATTTCTGAATATTGATTTGCTCATCTGTTAGTTCTGCATAATGATCCTGAGTGGTGTAGCGGAGCAGTACTGCAAAAGTTTGCTTCTAATCCTAGCTCTTTCTCTAAGTGTGTTAAACCGGGCAATTTACTTAACAGTGTTAGGCTTGGTTTCCAATGCATTACATTAATGGATTGGCCTAACCAACTTCTCAGGGTTCTTTAATCCCTAAAATTCTTTGGCTCACTGCTGTGGATTTGTTGACCTGTGTTGAGTTATTATTTCTATAGGCAAAAATTAATGATCATCTAGAGATGAAAGAGACCATTTCAAACTCCACAGTGATCAGGGAATGCATCAGAGAAATGATGTATTTAGTTTTATTCTTTTCAATATGCTGTTTAATAATGCACAATAATAACAAACTGTGAACTAACTATATATTTCTTTATCAGAATGTAAGTATTGCAATATCACATATGAAATATTACAAAAGATAAAATCTAATGGCATAAATTTCAAAAGCCTGGAATTAATTTTCAGACATCCTAATGGATTCTTTGTTTTAAAGCAAAATTTGACCCCACACTTATCTGTCTATTCAAACCAAGACCAGTTTATTTCTTTTACTTCATGTTTGCACATATTCTAAAAACCTTTTTAAAAATTCAAGTAAATAAAATAAATAAGGGTAAGATAAAAAAAAGGTAAAATAAAATTTAAATTTAAATACAACTCACTTATATAGCTTTTTATCCTCTGTATAAGATAATTTATTAGAAGAAAAAGTAACAGCATTTGTGTTTCTTGTAAGTGCCTGTAAGATTAATTAAACTTTATGATAGATCTGTGAAGTGGAAATGTTATAATTACTTTTTCCGAAATACTGTCATCTCCACAGGGCACAGATAAATCTGTATTGGCAGATTGGGTAGCATTCCTTAATATTCTAGACCAGGAACTGGAAAAGATTCTGTAACCAGTATATACACAGAGGAAATTTATGAGTCTAACTTAGTGACATGTGACTAAATGTTATGGTAAAACTTCAACATTTGTATTTTTTTATTCTTGTAAGATGATCCACAGGTAGTTAGAATTTGAGTTTATATGACTTGCATGCTTAATCATACAAAGTCAACAAATAGAGATTGGTACAAGGAATCATACTGTTGACTTGGACACTAGTCCATAGTGTACAATTTATAGGGGTAAGTATTTTAGATCTCTCTATAAAAAATATCTTAAGTGTTGTACAAAATATTCCTTTGCTTTTCTTTCTTTTCTTTTTAGTCTGTGGAAGTTTACAGTATTGGGGAGTATATGATTTTCATAGCATTATCTTTTTTTATATTTATTTTTTTCTGATTTAGATTCTAATAAGAAATTCCTTTTAATTTTCAGTGTCACTATTCTTGTCAATGTTCTTGACATATTATTATAAAAATATCTGTAACTTCTATGATATTTACTTCTTTAAAACTCATCTCTTATTCTCAATCTAACTTTGAAAGATTATTCTTCCAAAATCTCGTGTTTTGTATGTAAATCCACCTATTTAAAGGCCTTCATTGACTCCCCAATGTCCATCTCTTCATGCGTTGATCACATACCTACTCATACTAGACTCTGCGTGTAGAACACAGGCTCTGGGCCCAAGTCTTGGTCCTGCCCTATGATACTTACTTCCTATTAGTACTCCACACTCAGTTCCTTTTCTTCTCTATACAATTATTCCACTTTAACCACCTGTCTTTTACTTGTTACTTGGACACCCATAACCATTCCATTGTTCTTTGCCAGAATATCCTCTCCACTTGCTTAAAAGCTTTACCTTTATCCTTTTAAGCTCTTCATATGCATTGAATCACTTAATTTTGTAGCATCTCTATGAGGTAGGTACTATCATTATTCCAATTTTACAGTTAAGGACACCTAGGCACAGAAAAGTTAGGTAACTTGCTCGAGGTCACACAGCAAATATGGTAGAACTGGGAATTGAACTCTGACATTCTGACTCAAGAATCTGAACTCGCAACTAGTTTATTCAAATATTTATCTATTCCTCCTTTCTCCTCTCTCCACCTCTTGTTCCCTCTTCTCTCGCTTCTCCCTTTTTCTCTTCTCTATTCTTTCTAGAATAATATAAGTTCCTAGCTGTGTAGTGTGCTGGCTAGAACTGCAAAGCAATATTTGCTTTAATGTTATTTTCTGTTCTGAGCTATCATCTCCTGAGTTAGTGTATTCCTACCTGGGGTCATCCCTCTGTGCTGGCATTTTCATAGGTGTCTGCATCTCCATTTGATCCCTCTTTTCTTTGCAACATCCTTTATTACGATCATCCGGGCCTGTCAGTGTCTACTGCCTCTGTTTCCTTTATTTTTTTAATCTTTCTTATAATAGGGTAAATTTGGCAGCACTTCTCTGCCTCGCTGGCATTCTGGGAGCCTCAGTGGGCTTTTCTTCACCCACGCCTTTACACAGCTATCTCAAATCTGTTTTCTGTTGACAAGAAATTCTGGGGAATTTCTGGAGCTTGATGCCTCCCAAGGAAGCAAGGGAAGAGAGCAGTTACGTCCCCTATTCTGGATCTGATTCTAAGCTTCACAATTCTCTATCTCTTCTATACTCTACCTTTTAGTTTACTATCTCTTCTGTATTGGCAGCTCTGTGGTTCTTATTATTTTTGACTTTTCTGTCTGAAGCCTGAACCACCATTTTTATTTGTTTGTTGGTTTTAATGTTTTAAAAGTCAAGAACTTGATGTTTCTAATTTTGGTTCTGCTGTCCCATGGAGCATCAAGGTTCTACAACTAGTGAGGCCATTCACAGGACAAGAGGAAAGTGAGGATGCAAAACAATCCTATTAAAAGGTTTTGATGTCATTTCCTCACATTAGCATCAGATTGGAGGTAAAACGTAATGTTGCTGAGAATGAGCTGGGAGGGAGCCAGGATGGTGAAAATTTTGTTTTAATGTGATAAGATACACAATAAAAAAGAATTTAATATTTTTGACAGAAGTAACAAAACAGGAAGGTTACATGGAGGAATTTTATTCTTTAAGCCTGGGGTGTGCTAAAATGAAGGCGGGAGACTACAGAAGGCAGATCATTAAGTATCACCGCCAATAGCCAATTTTTTCCTCCTGAGTGCATCATATTTACTAATTTATATTAATGCTTTTATTTTTCACAGAAGAATGGTCCCACTAATAGTGAAGAGATTTTTTATTACATTTCCATTTTTACTATATTATATGCTCCTTACATGTGTACTCATTTAATAAAACTACCAATAAGTCATAGGGTTTAATATGTGACTTGTGTTATTATGTCATAACTTTTAACCTTGTTTTATAAAAATAAAATGAATACTTAAATGTACCTACCATCATTTCTAAGCGACTGTCTCTTTTGTTCATAGTTTGTTTCCTCTGATGAGGTTCTCAGCAGACGGTTCTTATCTCAGTGTTTTTATAGTTTCTTAATTATTCACTGTAATTTTTAAGTGAATCCTCCGGGAATACTTGACTATTTACATACTCTTTGTCACCTTGCTTAACTTTGCATGTCTCATAGAAGGGTCTTGATAATTATTGTAATAGAACTTGAGAGAAGTTATGTCAGCCTGCACACACCATTAGTGCATTAATGTGTCAAAACAGCCGTGAGTGACACAGCTCTAGGCAATCTTAAAAGCTTCTAATGGCCAACCAACTCTAAGAAATTGATTTGTAAGCAATACTAAAGCTATAAAACTTTCTCCTTGATGTATAGTTCCAGATCTACTCAGTTCTACTATTCACCTTAATTTTAGTAAATGAGAAGCAGTTATTTGAATAAGAGAGAAATCTATAAAGACAAGATAGTTGATGTTCTTTTTGTTAAAGTAGCAATGAATGGAAAACGAACAAGGTAGCAGCATGTTAAAATTAATTCAGTTGTTAACATTTAAACTGCAATTTAATCATGGGTTGAATCTTATAAGTTATTGCTTTGTGGTTAATAGAAATAGATGTGGTAATGTGGTTTGTCAAACTAATAGCTTTTTGACACCTAGAATAATTGAAGAGAAAAATATTTGAAAAGTGAAATAAGCTTCGTAAATAGACATTTATGAGAAATAGTGTAATAAATATAAATATAGTTATGTCTTGATTTTAAAAGCTGAAAAAATATATTTTAAAACTATGAGTATACAAAGTTCCGAGGCTAAATGATCTGATCCATTTTATGAGTTTTAGATAAAAATGTACCTGTGTTGCTCTCTATACAGCAGTCAGAGATGCTTATAATACTGTTCTGTTGTGGTTGGAGCCAGTGTTCTCTCTTGTAGGGAGCTCCATTATAACAGGGGACATCCCCATTCTGCTTATCATTGTGGCTTCCAAGGTGAAGTCCAGTATAGAGCACAAATTAAAAGCCTGATCAGTACTTTTGTACAAAGGAATGTGTGCTTCCTCAAGGGCCAAACCATATGATCTTAATATAAGGCAGATTTTTATAAGTGTCACAGGAATGGCACAAAGGATTATTCAAGCAAAATGAACATATGTCTCAGATTTCCTAAAACTTGCTCTATATGAACAGCTGTTGAAAGGATAAAACGGTGTAGTATGGTACACAGCACGGATACTGACATTCAAACTTGCACATAATACAAATGAGTTCGATTAGAGTATATGAAAGATTACGTGCAACCCTAAAATTTGTGACTCTGATTCAGCTCCAAGTTCAAGGCTAAACCATATAAAAGTGACTGCAAATAAAGTGCTATTTTGAATGAACCAGAAATACTCTTTTCAGTGGAGAATGAGCTGAGCTCAGAAACAGGCAGCTTCAGAGCTTGTGGATTTCATTCCGTTCTGAGTGACAAGGCAGGGGGCGTATTAGGGACACTCTAAAGCGCTTGAAAATTCCCAGGGTGCAGTGGGGGACAGTGCTATTTGTCGTTTCTTTCCTCCACTCCTCATTCCATCTGCGTTTTCATTAAGTAGTTGAAAATACAGTGACTTTTTGAAATAATTTCTTTAATCAGGCTGAAGATACAGTATTAAAATATTGGAACAAAATATAAGAAATATTCAACATAAAATTTTAAAGTTAGATTTCAACAAAAATTACATATATGTATAAAGTTTGCCTCTGTAAAAAAAAAAAACATTTTTTCTAACATGCAATTACAGGCTGAATTCATAGGAAATTTTATACTCTGTATTATAGTGCATTTTTTAGAAGCAAGTGAAGAAAAACAATATGGCATAGTTCCAAAATGTTTTCATACATTAAAATTACTTTAAAATTCCTCACTGCAACTTTACCATATTTTAACTTTACAAACTGTGCATTCTATCCTAACTTCCTGTTTCAAATTGCTCCCTCAACTTATAATTTACTACTCTGGAGACAGTGGTTGACTTTTTATGGGGTGATTATTTTCCAGTTGTTTCTTCTTTCAATTCCCTTTTCTGCTTTTCCCCTCCAAGCACCCACAAACACATGTATGTGTCTTTTCTCATTTACTTGATATGTGGTCTTTACAATGAGGCTGTCTTTCTGTGAAAATGAAATTTTATATCTTGTTAAAAACTCCAGAATGCTGTGTCCCAAATGGTTATATATTTCTGAATACGAGACCTTAAATCTGAAAAGCCAGAAGGAAAAATGACTTGCTTGTAATATCCATAACTACTTATAGTAATGCAACCCTATAGATTTACTAAGGACATGATTTACAGGCGTGCAAATTCGTACAAGTAAGGTTTTCATCTCTGAAAGTGTTCCACGCCACAGCAAAACAGATTTGTAGTTCACTTAATTATAACTGTATATCTTCATAGTGCTTATTAGTCATGCCTCACATTCACCTTGGGGAGATCATCTTCCAGAAACGTTTTTTATTTTGTCCAAAGTTATGATTATTTTGCACTTAGCTTGATTTCACTGAGACCCTGGTCTTAAAGACTCACGCATGTTTTAAAAAATCGTCATCGGTGTTTCTATTCATAACATTTTGTGAACTTTCAGATAAGATATTCCAGTTAGTTACCACTTTCCCCAGCCTCCTAATGAAAGAAAACACATTGATTAAGGTGAATATATGTAATTATATATATTATATCTCTTAAGTGAAACCTTGCAAGGTAATGATATGTTAAGGATAGATGAGCTACAGCTAAAGGAATTCAGACTTGATTGTGCACCTAATTTTTGGTAGTAAAAAAGAAGACAACAGTACAAGGTAACTGAGGGCTGGAAAAAACCTTTGAGCCAACTGGCGTAAGGAACTGGAACTTTTATTTAAATATCTACAAATAGTATTTCCGAGTATATAAAAATCTGTACTTTTGAAACTAAGAAATTGTAAGGAGAAATATGAATGATCTAGAGTTTTGTTTACTATTAGTTTGTCATACTAAATCATGTGCAGAATGAAAAAATATCTTTATTGCTAATAAAATCCTTCTCACTTTTGTTCTCCTCCATAAGAAAATTGACGTGTTAGGAGTTAGGAAATAGATGGAATTAGCATTAGAAATAGAAGTGTTAGGAAAATAGCAGGGTGTGATTTCTTCCTTTATAGACATGTTGGGCCTCCACTTTCTTCCTAGAAAGAACCTCTCTCCTTGCATGTGAGGACAGCTTTCATCTCAGTCTGCTAGACATGACTGCCCCGGGCTCTCCCACTTCCTCAGTCTCCCCTGTGGCCTGTCTCCTCGCTGCTCCCTCATTCAATTCCTTCTCTCTCCTGTTCCTTTAACCTCTCCAGCTGCTTACACTCCCCTCAGCATGTGATTTATTCACGACTCTGGGACATTTGGAACAACAACAAAAAAACTTCCTTCTGTGACACACTCTCAGTCTTCCTTTCTTCATGGCCAGGGTCTAAAGAAGAGTCCAAATTTATTGTCCTTATCTGTGCACCTTCTATGATGCCTCTGCCTATCGCATCTATCTTCTACCAATCGGGGGAAACTGCTATTGTCCAGAGCAGCAGTGAACTCTTGAACGCACAATCCAAGGAACATGTTTTGAAGCACTGTTTCGTACTTTCTATTTATTTGTTTGGTTTGATTTTGCTTTTGCAGCATTCGCCGCTGTGACAGCTTCCTCCGTGCCGGGACTCTTCCTGTTCTGGCTGAGTTCCGGGACGTAGACTGGGTGGGTGCTGGAGCCTAGAGTGCTGGATTCATGCAACTCGTCAGAAATATCTGGATTTACTGTTCCTATTTTGCTGTTTAATGTCTGGATTACTCTGGGCACATTACCTAATCTCTCTCAACTGTTTTTTTTTCCTTTGAAATAGAGATGGTAATTGTATCCACCTCATAGGGATGTAAAGATAAATTTTTGAAAAAAATTAGTCAAGTGCCTCTTCTGCTGTCTGGTGCATGCTGAGCCCTCAATGAGTGGTCACTATTATGAATATTTTTAAACCATGAGGACACTCTTCTCTCTCCATATCTACTTCTGTCTTTCTCTTTTTATCTTTCCCTTCTCTTCCTTTTCCTCTTTTTTCTTCCCTTTCCTCCCCTATCTTCTCCTCTTCTTGCCTTTCTCCTCTCTTCTTCTCGGTCTCTTTCTTTGGTGAGCTCAGATGCTCCAACCACTATCATGGCTGTGCTACTGATAAATCTCAAGCTGTTTATCCAGTCCACATCTTTCTCACACACTTCAAAATTATGTATTGGGTTTCATGCTAAGCATTTCCAAGTGGGGATTTCCTAGGCACCTCAAAGGCAGCATGTTCAAACTTGAGTGACCTTCTCCCACCACTCGCCTTCCATCTGCTCCACCACCTCCCTTTCCTATCTTAGTTATTGGTGCCAATCAGTTACTCCTGGAAATTCTCTAATTTTACTGTCTCTTAAATATGTATCACCTTTCCATGCCTACACTTCCCTTCCTAGTTCATGTTCATAATCTTATTATTCACCTAGATTAATACAATGGCCTACTATATGGGCTATCTTTGGTCTTGCACACTTCTAACTCAAGATTCAAACTGTTGCCGGTTTGCTTTCAAAGCGCAAATCTGATTTCCTAATATAACATTAATTTTTTAATTATTTCCTGTAAAATCTCAGGATTAAAAAAAGCTTAACAAGGTATGCATGTTAATTGCATTAAAGCCTTGTTTTCTAGATGTTTTTATTTTAATGATTACTCTCTATTTATGGAAAGTCATTCTCAAATGGTACATTTTGGTTAATGTTCTATGTGCAATTAAAAATAATTTCTATTCTGCAGATATTGTGCATAATGTTTTATATATGTCAGTTGGGTCAAGCTGGTTAATCATGATGTTCAAATTTTCAGTTGTGTTACTGATTTTTTTGTCTGTTTATTCTACCAGTTACTGAAAGAGCTGCATTAAAATCTCCTACTATGATTGTGGATATATGTATTTCTGCTTATTCCTCTGTTAAAATTTTCTTTATATACTTTATATCTTGTTATAAGTTAAATAGAAACTAAGGATTGTTTTATTTTCTTATTGAATTTATTCTTTTATTGTTATGAATTATCCCTTTATCTCCAGTAATTATTTTTACCTTAAAGTTTTCTTAATCAGCTATAAATATAGCCACACATCTTTCTTTTAATAAATGCTTTGTGGTACATCTTTTTCCATTTTTTTCTTGCACTTCTCTGTGTTCTCATATTTTAAGTATATTTCTTATAAATAGCATGTGGTTTTATCTTATTTTTTAAACCTGTTCTGTCACTCTCTTTTAATTGTAGTTTTAGTAATTTTAGTTTTATTTATTGACTAATACATTTGTGTTTATACCTACTATCCTGCTACATATTTTCTATTTCTTCCATGTATGTTTTGTTGTTTTATTTCTCTCTTTCTTTATTAAGGAAGAGCTTTAATTTTAATTATATTAATTATAATTAATTAATTATATTTAATAAGTTGCATACTCTTGTTTCTTCCTTGTGTCCCTTTTCAGTGCTTATCCTTGAGATTTCGATATACATTCTTGATCCGTTAGAGCCTGCCTCAGTTAGTGCCATTAGCATTCCCTAAACAATGCTCAACCACACAACCCTCCAGCTTCATTTAGTCCCCGCTTCTTATACTATTGCTGTCAGGCATTTTTCTTTCCATGATGTGTATGTACAAGACACAAATAATATTGTTATTCTAAACAGTAAATATCTTTTCTATATATCAGCATAGTCATCTTTCTAGTGCTTTTCATCCCTTCCTTCAGTTTCATCTTTCCATCTGCGTGCGTCTTTCTTTCAGTCTGAGAAACTTCCTGTGTGTTTATTATATTGCAACCACTTATCTCAGCTGGTGACTAATTCTCTTGTCTTTTCTTTGTCTGAAAATATCTTTATTGTGCTCTTATCTTTAAAGGATATCATCACTGGGTTAAAATCTAGGTTGGATATTTTTTAAAATATCTTTCAGAGCTCAGCCTATTTTCCACTGACTTCCACATTAGTATTGATAAATTTGGTATCAGTTTTATTGTTACTGCTTTTACAATTTATTTTAGTCTTTGCATTTTCAACAGCTTGACCTTGATGTGGCTGGTTATGGTCTTCCTTTTATTTATCCTGCTTATAGTTCACTGAGTCTCTTGAATATGTGGGTTGATACATTTAATCAGTTTTGGAAAATTCTTAGTCATTATCTGTTCAGAGATTACTTTTGCCACAATCTCCCTTTCATCTCCTTTGAGTAGTCTAATTACAGGTATGGTAAATCTTCACTGTATCCCTTATGTCTCTTGCCCTCTAGTTTCTTTTTTCCATGCTTTTCTCCTTCTATGTTTCAGTTTATAAATTTTTTTATTGACCTGTTTTCTAATTCACTAATCCTGTCACCTTCTCTGTTCAGTGTAATGTTAACCTTATCCACTAGCTTTAAATTTCAGATATTGTGCTTCTTCAATTTTTAAATGCCTGCTTGATATTTACTTTATAGATTCCAATTACTTACAGAAATTTTTCATTTTCCTTCAAATTTTTCAATCTTTTCCTTAATTGGGAATCTGGATCTTTTATTCATATGCTTTATTGCTTACTTTTTGTTCTGATTGATGGTCACAATTTCCTGCCTCTTTGCATGACAAGTAATTTTTTATTTTATGTCAGACCCTGTGTATAAAACAACTGTAAAAGCTTTAGCTCTATAATTTATTTGCAACAGGAAGGGTTTCGCCATGAGAAGCTAGTCGCTTCAATCCAGGACAGAGCAGGACCACGCTTGGGTTGCAGTTTTAGTTAAGACTCAGTTCGCCTTTGCTTTATCCGTGTGCCTTGGCCGTGACCCTTATGAGCTTTTGACCAGCTTATCTAGTCCTTATTGTTTCTTCAGCACTCCAATATCTTAAAAAATATGTGACTTTTTCAAATTATCTATTTTCCTAGTTTTGCTAGTTGTTGCAGTGCGAGCATTGGCTTTCTACAACTTACCAGATCCTCTTCAGAAGTGGAAGTTCCCCACTCTTATCTGAAGCTGTTGTTCTTCCCTAGGGTTCTCACAACCATGTAATACTCTGTGCTTGTATTTGTCATAACACTTTTCTCATTTGATAATAATGGACCCTTGTGTATATATACATGTCCGTGTGTGTGCAGGGGTAGGAGACATTGGTTGTGTTTGTTGGTTGTGTTTATCTGTCTCTGCCTCTAGACCGTAGGGTTTCTAGAGTTAGTATCCCCAGCATTGTGTCTGAATGCATGGAAAGTGAAGAATACATATGGAATGAATCAATGATTGGCAGTTATTTACATGCTAGGACACATTATTAGAAGTTTAGAATCTTATGTTTCACACGTTTCCTTCTTTCAGTCTCTGTGGTCCCAATAAAAGCACTTACCAGTTGTTGCCTGAAATAATTAAATTAGCTTGTTGTAAAAGTTTTCAGTATCCACGCTCTCTCCTTATTGATGTATAATTTAGTGTGAAGGATGCAAGTTTACCAGCTTACCCTGGTAACACAGCATTTGCACTTTTCTGCATCTTTTACAGGGTTTCGCAGAGTGCTCTGTTCTTAGTATGTACTTAATGTTACATGTAAAGCCATTGTTAAGGTTTCAGTGTGCTTACATTTTCAAGAATTAATTCTAATAACCCATTGGATAACATTTGTTACCTGGAGTACACTATTATGATGTCATTTGTAATTCTGAAGCACAAACTACTGTTTTCCCTCTTCAAAGTGGATGCCCTCCTTTATCTCTTTAACATATGGCTAAAGTGGGGAAAACAATGGCAGCGTTTTGTATTTTATTTGCCCTTATATTGCATAATATTCAAAGTGCAGATTTATTTTTATTTACAATCAAGTACTATGAGTAACTTTCTAGTGTCAACACTTAAGCATTTCCTTTTAGATTTTCTTTTTATATTGTAAGACACAAATCCTCATTAAGTTATTCTTTATCACTCTTATCTTTCTCATTTGGAAAGTCTCTATGATTCCCTGAACAATGTACTGAAAAACTTCACTGTTCTTTATGGTTTATTTTAAGGCAGGACACTATTACAATTTCTTGTGAGAGTTTTATGAGCCTAATAAAAACTTAGAGCATCAATTCTGATTTTTATAGATTGGATGTCTAAAGCTCATAAGGATGAGTAAAATTTCATCTTAAAAACTTAAGTGGAGGAGTATAGTGATTAAGTTCACATGCTCTGCTTCAGTGGCCCAGGGTTCATGAGCTCATATTCCAGATGCAGACCTACACATCACTCCTCAAGCCATACTGTGGTGGTGACCCACATACAAAATAGAGGAAGACTGGCACAGATGTTAGTTCAGGGCCAATCTTCCTCAAAAACTTAAATGGAAACTTTTGCTGTATTATTTAAATTTGCATCTGAAGCTTCTTAATATTTTCTCATGAATTGGAATTAATTGGTAGATTTTTTTTAACTTCCTATCTCTCATGTAGTCAAATTGTGCTTACTGAATTTTTTTCTACTAAACCCCTTTGTTAATTGAAATAACAAAATTCACTAGTTATTTAGTAAAAGAAAGCAAATCATAAGGCTTTAGTGAGTAACAATGCAATATTACAAATATATCAGAAGTCAGGATCTAAGGACTTTCTATAAAGCTTCCTACTTTCTTCCTATTCCAATATTATCTTGTTTTGAAGTAATTTGTTAATAACTTATATAATATGGATTGAAATTTTGAAATACATAGAATATAAATGCTTGTCAAATGAAAGACACAAATTATTGAAATGGGAAACAGCAAACTATTTTGAATAGAAAAATAATATTGAGTTGATTTTTTTGTTGATGTGTTGTGTTTTCATTATCATTCAATTAAAAATGTTATCTAATTTACATTCTGATTTTTTCTGACCCATGGATAATTTGAAAATATATTGCCTATTTTCATAATTTCTACTTTTCTGGTAAATTTCTCCTTCTTGTCATTTTTTCTTGAACATATTAAGCATTGCTACATTGAAGTTTCTGTCTGGTAATCCCCGTGTCCCTGTCAGCTGTCTGTCTTTATTATCTCTTTTTTACTGTTGATCCTGTTTCTGGATCTGCCTAGTAATTTTTGATTAATGCCAGACATTGCACATAAAAGATTGTAGCGTCTCTGGATAAAAATTTTCTTTCTCCAGAGAAAATTCACTGTATTCTAATGCAGGCAGCTGAAGTAGGGCAGACTGCCTCAACCCGTTCAGTGACTATGCTCCTGAGGAGATTTCTGAGGCCGTCTCTGTAAACATGAGGCTCTGTCTGGTCCACGCTCATGCCTACATTTCTGCAGATCCTAGCTAACAGACTGAGGCTTTTATAGGTCTCCTGCTCTTGCTGTTCCTCAGGATTTGAGACTCTTGTCTCAACTCTTCTCTGTGTTGCAGCTACCTTCTGCTTAGCTCATTACTCATTTTTCTGAACAGCTTTCAAATTTATTAATT
The DNA here is from genome assembly GCF_041296265.1 of Equus caballus. Taxonomy (NCBI): domain Eukaryota; kingdom Metazoa; phylum Chordata; class Mammalia; order Perissodactyla; family Equidae; genus Equus; species Equus caballus. The sequence goes on from NC_091686.1 coordinate 47,407,756, forward strand.
GCCACAGAGCAAAACTGTCAAATATTGTGCTAAATTTTTCATGTCTCTGTTCTCTCAGGAATCTTGACTCTTTAAGCACTAGGTATCTTCCTAGACCCACTTTCCATTTTTTCTTATGTTAGCTCTTTGAGATTGCTCAAAGTCTCTGGCTTCCTGCCTCGGCAGCTATTAGCTTCCTGGCTTTGAAACCCCTTTGTGCCAGGAATGAGCAGGTGCTTCTAAAGGGAAAAGTGGCCAGGAGAACGTTGGTTCACTTCAGTTAGCTGCTTTGTCTTGGGAGATTGTCCCCTCAAAGCTTTGCTGCCTCAGCAGCTCTTTGTTACTTTATCTTTTTATTATCTAGTTTTCTATGGAAGTTTGTATGTGCTATTAGCCATCTCATCAGGCAAAAAAAAGAACTCTGTGAGTGTGTTTAGTTAAAAGAAATATGATCATATTTGATATACTTTTCATGAACAGACTTTTTTCACTTGATATTTTTAGGAATCTTTTTATGACTAAATCTGGATGGATATATTGCTAGATAAATACCTTCCTCATTCTGGTTGCTTAGGGAATAGTATAAGCACAGTACTATAACAAATTTAGTTAGTCATTTGCTTGTTGTTAGATATTTAGGTTGTGACCAGTGGTTTTTTTTTTTTGTACATTTATGAATGATGCTTCATGAACCATAAATATTGTGTTTATGTGAATCTCTAAGAGATAGCTAGAGGTGAAATGACTGGATTATAGGATATGCACATTTAAAAATTTTGACAGAAACAACTAAATTGTTCTCTATAAATGTTTTAGTATTTTACCAGTTTTGACAATTTGATAATTGATAGAAAATATCAATTCATTGATGTTTACAAGTATAATGAGAAAAATATATCTTTTCTTATTTTTTTTAGCACGTTGCTAATTACCAGTGAAGTTGAACGTCTATTTATGTGTCTATTAGTCATTTGTATCTCTTCTTTTGAGAATGGCCTTTATTAGCTTTTCCCAATTTTCTAATGTGTTATTTTTTCAAGTTGACTTATGGGCACTATTTAAATATTTTAGATGTTATCCCTTTTCTTTTTATGCATATTGCAAATATTTTCTCCCTGGCTGTTCTCTTAATTTTTTCTCCTGGCGTCTCATAGTGTCTCATGGTCACGTTAGTTACTTTGGTTGTTAGTTCATAAATTTCTTTCAGTAAAGATAACACTATGGCCTATATGATTGCTCCTTTTTTATTTAAAAATTATTGGAATTTTTATGTGTATGTTCTAATGTATTGTTAACTTTAATAAACTTTCAATGGTTGTTTCAAGATAATATCTATTTTTTCCGTTTATTGAGGATAAATTTCCTTTCTTCTTTTCATCTCCATCCCTACTTCTCACTCTGCTTCTGCTTCTGCAGCTCTTCCAGATAATCATCTCCCTCCACCCCAATCCCCTGCTGTGAGTGTCTGTGTACGTTAAAAATACAAGGGAGTCATACATTAGATCAGGGTAACTTATAGTGATAACCCATTAGATTTACTCAGAATTTCCTTTCACTGTCTCTTGATACACAAAAACTATATATCTGTTAACTTTCTTAACTGATATTATCATTATGTTTTCAATTTTAATTTAATTTCTGTCCAATTTGGGGAAATAATGTGAAGTCTCCAACTATGACAGTGGGCTTTTACATTTCTCCTTGCATTTCTAACATTTTTTTCTGCTGCATGTATCTTGAAACACTATTGTTAGGTAAATCTAGTTTAAGGTACTTTATATTTGTTGATTTAATCTTTTAGAAAAATGAAGCATAACTTTAATTTAATGACTGCGCCCTTCAATTTGTCAGATATTAATATTGTCATTTCTATTTCTTTTGGATTATTTTACTCTATTTTTCCTTTTAAGGGGTGCTTCACGTAAACTGTATTTATCTGAACTATTTTTTAATGTAATCTGAAATGTATATATCAAGAAATGCTGTGTTAACAAATAATTCCCATATTTGATTGGCATAAAAAACACAGATTATGTCTTGTACATTTTAGATATCTGTAACAGGTTTCCAAGGTGCCTCTTCTTTTGTAATTATTTAGGGACCTAGACTAAAAGGACCCACCATCTTGAGCATCGCCAGTCACTGTGCCAGATGGAAAATAATGCTCTGTAAGATCTTACTTACATCAACCATTAAATGCTCAATAAACATCCCTTCCACTAAAACTCATTGGCAAGAATGAATCATATGACTCGACTAATTCAGGTGGGGCTGGAGGAGGAAGGTAACGAAATCCTCCTATGTGTTTGGAAGGCAGAGAATTGGAAGTATTATATCAGCTACATAAATGTCTACCAGAGAGGACTTCTACTTTATTAGAAAATTTCACTCATGATGATATTTTTGACACTATTCTTGTAGCCTTATTTTATGTTTACTATTCAGCATATTTTCTTATGAGTTGTTTTTACCTCTCTATTTCGTATTTGATTGATTAAGTTGGGGTTGGTAATAATTGTGATAGCTAATTACTACTGGCAAAGATAGATTGAGAATTATAGAAGTTCCCATTTACCAAGTGTATTTTAAATTGTAATCTGTAATCTAAGTTCTTGAACTATAATAGTTTATGTTATTTAGCTTAGAAAGCACCCACATATAAAGTAGACTAAAGGAACTATAGCTTGTAAGTTGTAAATGCCTAAACAATATCAGTGAAATATATTTGAAAAATAGTTTTTATTCTTTTTAGTTATTAACACTGCTAGAAATGTACTCTTTTGGTAAATTCACATTAATATAATATTTGGATATATTTGTATCAGCCATGCCCTTTGAAAGTACTAAGTAACATAACTGCTTAGTAAACATTTGTTGAGAAATTAATACATACTTGCATCAAACTTGCATATTTTATTCATCTTATAACTCCTTATTAATAGACAGTTTTTAAAAACTACAATATAAATTAGAATTTCACTTATTTTGAATTTAAGATAATAGTCGCTAGGCCTAAGGATTGTAGATGGTAGGACAGGGAGGAACAGTCAACTAAATGTGCTTTAAGTATATGGTTACACAAAAGAAATATACAATATTTAAGAGGAAATAACTCAAAATTTTTAGAACTACAATTTTGTGTACATAAATTGCAATTGGTTCAGAAACCCTAGTATTTAACCTAATATTTTAACTTGTTTACTGGAAATATGTAATTGGTTCAATGAATCTAAAGGAAGAGGTGGCTTGCCTAGGGAAGCCTAGCTGGGTGACTCCCAAGATGTTTTAAAACCTGGCATCACCTTAGTAAATTTACCGTCACCCACGGCCTGAGTCTCAGCTATTCTAGTTCAGAAATTTTACTTTCTAGGACACTAATGAGAGATAAAATTCATGAGCAGACTCATGTTAACCAAGCTCAGGAGACTGATATATAATACTCAAAGGTCAATTTACAATATGAACTACAATTGCTAAAGGTACCAAATAAGGAAAGCTACTTGGGAAGCCTAATTATAATCAAGATGGCATTCTATAAATTTACAACAAGAAATACAGCTATGTAGGAGACCAGGCACTCGCGTCTTCTAGTGAGCATGTTCTCTCCCTAGGTGCTGTGTGAGAAACTGCATTATAATTGAAAGGCAGTTTGGTGAGCATCTAATCAGAAGTAGGCAAATTAGTTATGTGATTTGAAGCTGGATAGCCTCAAGTCAAGATGCTTCTCGAGGACGATGAGGGTATCCTACTCATTTTTGTGTTCTAATTGAGTGGAACATGCTAGAGGTTAAAAAGAAAGTCTGATGAATAAATGAACACTCTATACAGAAGAAGAAAACGTGTAGTCCAGATGCTAAGAAATACTTTATTTGCTGCATTGAACATATTGCCTTTAAAAGTACATTATTAGCAAGGGGAAAATATGTGTAAAAATACTAGTTAATCAATTTTATATAAAAATCTCTTCAAAATGAACATAAATGTCTAAGGTAGGACTGCTCATTGCCAACCTCCAGGGGCACCGTTTAGTTAGAATACAGTGTGCCCCCTGGAGCTGCACAATGCACTAGTACTGACATAGTTCGGTTATTTTTATACTTTGAGATGAAGAATAGAACGTAAAGTGGATTATTCAAAATATCTGCTGAAATGACATATTCACAATGGGTAACTCATTAGAACAATATCAGTGCACAGTTTCAATCAGGAGTCGAAACATGGCCATCAAGAACTCAGGACCTTTGCATTTTCCAGCATGTAACCAATTAAATCTGCCTTTCTCACCCTACATCCTTTGTACTTGAATCACTCTTTGCTTTCTTGTTGTAATTTTCCTTTCTTTCCAAATATTATTCTTTCAATAACCATTATTCCCAGAAATCTCTTCTGTCAAGGACTATCAACTTCTATTTTCGTCTTCTGGGTTAGATAAGTGCCTTGAAGATGATGTATTTGCTGATGCTGTTCATTGTGGGGTGCTAGTGAGCAAAGAGCATCTGAGGGTAATCATTATAAAAATGAGAAGAAAGCTGCTTAGGGAGAGGGAAGGCATTTAAAATACTCCCAAGATTTTTCCAAAGTTTGAAAAACCAAAAGGGGAAAAAAAAAGGAAGCAACCTTTCGGCCCTTTGCACGTCTTTGGGCTCGTCCTTAGTGAAGGCTTGACCTTTGGTTGGAGAGGTGTGCGAGTACAGTCTCTTTATTAGCCACTTGTAGGCTGAAGATCCAACTCCGATGATCTAAATGAGGAAATCCCTCTGGAATATACACATTCGTCACTGCCCTTTTGTGCTTGGGCTTCTGACTTCCATTTTTTAGCTCTGTTACTTTGGACAAACCTAATTCCTATGAATGTTGATGTTGCCTTGTCTTTATCATGGTGACAGCAGTAACTTCCTTTCAGAATTGTGAAAGGCAAAACACATTACAGTTGCCATTGAATAGTCCCTGGTACATAATAGGCTTTTCTTTTGGCATTCAGTTATCAGTGAAGCAAAAGGATTTCTCTTTGACTAAAACTTCAAGCAGTATTTTTTTCTTTTGTACATTTTAACAATCCCATAGTAAATTTCATATAAGCACTCTCATTACTAGTCTGCCACACTGTATGTGATTTCAGCTGTTGTTTTCCTGTTTTTCAAATGGTAGTATAGACTGATAAAAGAGAAGATTCAGACTTTAAGATCCTGGAGAGCAGCAAGTTTAACAAAAATTTGTTTTCTACTGAATATAATAATTGGTTATATGGACCATAACTTAGAATTTAAAAACTATGAGAGATTAGTTTTCTCACATTATTTCCCATGGATGCTTTTAAAATTTTTCTCATTATTTTTCAGTGATGTTCTTTTTTCCCCAGATTCTTCCCCCTCCCCAAATTCTACAAAGCTTATTTAATGCATAAGTGTAATTTTGACATCAAAACCAGAATCCACTGGGTATAAACTATAGACTGGTTTTAGTTATATTTAATAAGGATCTTAAAGAAGTTAATATTATTTTCCCATATAACCCAAGTTCTAGGATATATTTTAAGGAGGTAACCAGAAAATAGGCAGGAAAAAAGGGCACAAAACATTCCTCATATAATTTTGTATAATTGTGAATATTTTGAAAATATGTAAATATTCAACAAGTTCAGGATAATTATGCACCCTGTTATTTCCCTACACTGGATTAGTTTATTAAAATGTTGCTTATAGGGAGATATTCATGTTGCGATGTAAAGTAGGGAAAACAGAATTAGAAGTTTCATTTTAATTTTTGAAAAGATACATACTAAAAGCTAATAAAGAAATACAAGAATATTGGCAACAATTATGATGAGGGAGGTAGTACATTTTTGAAATATGTTTTCTTTTCTCCTGCTGTTCTAATTGTTTTCAAATGAGTAATTTTTAAAGTAAGCATTATTGAAAAATATGAAGTCTCCTCATTAGAAACAAATGTAAATTATTAATTAATATGTTATCTATAAGTCTGTTCATAACATCTGACTATTTCTATAGTGTAAATACTTCAGCCATGACTGATTTTAAACTTGTTGGACAGTCTGAAAATTAGCAATTGTTCTGTGAACTGCTATGAGCCATTCTAGCATTTCAGAGATCTAAGTAATCATCCTGAAAACTAGCTACATAAAAGGAAAGAATCAAATATTTATAAGCCTTTTACAATTGAATTATCCCTTGGGTAACTAAATAGTATATAAGTGTCACCTTATAAATAATTATTTCAGCTGTAAATGAATATAAAATGATAGAATTAACTATCGCAACTTTTCTGTCTTCAATAAATTCATGATCTAGACTTTGAGCATCAATGGGGGAGGGGGGGAGAGACTGCCTATATTGGTGAGTAAAATAGGCATGAACCCTGCTATTGACTGTGTAGTGGTGGAGAAAACAGCTATTAAAGAAATGTTTTTAACTCTGTGTTTCAATGTAATCTGCATGTAGTGACTCCCACTTTCCTCTCACTTTGCAATTCTGTTGCTAATACTATTTTTCTTGATCAGGGTTTATATTACAGACCCCTGTGCAACCCTAAATTTTCTAGATGGTTTGCCTTAGTTCCCCAGATGAATTCAATGTTTACCATCACTTGTTTACTATGAATAGATCCTTTAAAATTTTATTTCAATTCTTGATTTTTGAATAATATTTTGGTTGTCTGGATTTCAAAACTAAATAGTTAATTTTTTAGCCATCCATGAACTCATGGGTATTTTCACCTGTTCTCTCATGCGTGTGAACATTTGCCATTTGCCTTTATATCCAAAAGGCAACTTGCTGGGGAATAATCTTCACTCACACACTTTTTTCCCACCAGAAATTTGAAGACGAATGTTTCACTGTATTCTGGCATTTAATGAGGCTTGATAAAATTTAAGGCTACCTTAAATTTTTTTCTCCTTGAAGTTAACTCGCGTTTTTTGCCTGTATACCTGAGGAATTCTTTATCGTGGATACACAATTGTTTAACCAGAATTTGTGTCATTTCTGAATGTTCTTTAAATTTCTTTCTGGTGTATAACGTAACATATTCAGATTCAGTTCTTTCTTCGTGTCAGAGAAATGTGATTGCGTTATATTTCTTAAACTTTTTATTTCACTTACCAGATTTCTAATAAGTAGTTATCCATATATTTGATCATCTTAATGTGTCTACTTATCATCATCTCTCAATGAGAATCTTTAGTATCTGTTTCTGTTTTCTCTTAATTTCCTCAAATAGTTCCTATATAGAAGTCATTTATTTGACTTTTTCTTGTGTTTGTTCTGATTCTCGCTGTTTCTAATCTATACATTTAATCTGAATATATTGGCTGTCAATGAATTTCCTTAGCTGTGAAATCTTATGTTTCAATTCATTTTGCTTTCTTTTATCTTATCTTTGTTATCCACTTAAACGACTCTTAATTTCTCTTATTAAATTCTTCTGTATCTCAAAATGTTCATGAGAATCTGCATTTAGTCCTGGAATAATGTTCCATGTAAGTTCTTTGTTCTATTTTGCATATGATGTTTCGTTCCTTATTTTTTCTTTTGCTTCTCTCCCACCTCTAATTTTTTCCTTCTTTTATTTTTTTCCTGTTGTAGTAGATTTGCAGAGTTTGCATATAATATTTCCTTTCATTTTTTAAAAATCTTAAAATAGACAGCTTTGTTCAGATCTTATATTTGCTCTGGCTTATGTGACTGAATTATCCTTGACACATTTTCCACTTTCTAAAGACTATTTTCTCTATGTTATTATATTTAAAGGCTAATGTTCTGATCTATACCCCTTCTCCCCTGGTGTGTTTGGTAGTATTCACGAATGCTTCCTGCTCCTGTCTGAGGCCTCCTCTCTCAGCGGGTACCAGATCAGGTCCCTTCTCACTCACAGCCATCACTCTAGGAATTCTCCTCTCCCCCTTCATCAGCAATGTTTCTCTTCTCTTCTAGATCATCCCAGCAGCAGACAAACGAGTTCTTATATATCACATTTTTTAAAGTGCCTCCTTGACCCCTCCTGCCCTCCAGCCATTTCCATATGTCTCTGTGTCTATTTACTGCAAACTCCCTTACAACATTTTCTATACTCACTCTCCCCAACACCTCTCCTCTCATTCTCCCTGGAACCCAGGAGGCTTTTACTCTCTGCACTGCACAGAAACCACTCTTGTCCTGGCGAACAATAACTGCCACGTGGCTAAATCCAGCGGTGAGTTCTCAGCCCTCATCTTACCTGTTTGCAGCATTTGACATAGCACTTGACACTCCTTGTTCCTTGAAACTTCTGTACTTAACATTCAGGACCCCATCCTACCTCACTGACCCTCATTTTTAATTTATTTTTCTGGTTCCTTCTGACCTCCCTCACTTATTAAATTTGGAGTGCTCTTAGGCTCTGTTTTTCAACTTCCTCTTCTCTTTATCCCACAACCTTGTGACATCTTTAAATGCTATCTTTATGTTGACAAGGTCTTGTGTTTTACCTCCAGTCAAGGGCGCTTCACTAAACTCCAAACATCCTATGTCCATTTGGATGTCTAATGGACATTTCAAAATTTAGATTTCCAAAGACAAACTTCTGGCTTACCTCCTCTCTTTCACACCCTCATCCATTCAGTCAGAAAATCGTATTGGCTCTACTCTCTATGGATATCCAAATTTCAACTTATTTTTATAACCTCTTCTTCTACCAGTCATCCTCTTTTCTCTAAACTGGTGACATAACTTCCTAATGCATCTCCTTGCTTCTACCCTTGCTCCTCCTGTGGTCTATTCTCAAGGCCATAGTCAGAATATGCCAATTAAAATATGAGTTGGGTTAAGTCTCTTTTCTGTGCAAAACACTCCGTGGCTTCACTTCTCATTCTATGCCAAGCCAGAATACTTACAATGGTATAAGTCCCTATGCAACCACCTCCACCTCCAACCCAATTTCTCTTTTATTTCGACACCTATGAACCTCCACCCAGCTCACACCATGTAAGTGGCCCTGTCTAGCTGGCTGTTTCTCACACTTGCCTTTGCATCTGCTGGTTCTGCTGCCTGGAATCTCACCTTCTGCTGTCACATGACTCACTCCCTCACTCCCTTCTAGTATTTGCTCACTTGTCATCTTCTCACAGAGGACCTCCATGACCACTCTATTAAAAGCTGGAACCCCTCTCCCCCAAGGGCTGCTCTCTCTTCTCTCCTTTATTTTTTTCTATACCATTGATGATATTCTAATAAGCTGTAAACTTATTTGGAATTCATTTGTTTTTAATATCTGTTTCTCACTGTTATAATGTAAATTCTGTAAACTAGACATTTTTGTCTGATTTTCTTACTGCCATTTCTTCAGTGCCTAGAACAGTGCCAAATACAAAATAGATTGTCAATAAAGAATGGTTAAATGAATGCATAAAAGAACGAATGAATGAACTGTGGAAGCGCAAGACCTCAGCTGCAGCTCAGTGTAATCCACGCTGTGTAACCTGGGTTCTTTTCTTGTTGTTTTATTAATTGCCATGTCAGGGCCCACTCATCCCAGCTGAAGGTGTGGCACTCCCATCGTTTTTAGATCATCAACGTAGAACTCAGTATAATATCCTGGAATATGGAAATTCCTGGTGGTATTTCTCACTCTGCTGATGTTCCTTGCTTTCTTAGATTTATCCTGATTTTCCCAGAGCTGATGAATCACTCCAGTCAGCTTTGCTGAAAATTAGAAAGTATTAATGAGGATTTGCGGGATTTTCCATATCCATTGTTTCGTAAGCCTTGGCTTTTGGGGGAGAGGGGAAAAGGAATGATCCTTTTTCTTACTGACATCATCTGTGGTCTTTTTTGGCTACTACTTTTTAGGCTGGACATTTCATTGTATCCCTTTCATAGTTTGGGTCCTGCTTGTGAATTTCGTTTTTTTTTTTTGAGAAAATATTAATATATTTATTGAAAATTTGAAAGCCCTCTTTTGTGAAATTTCTATTTATGTCTTTTGCCCATTTTTTTAACTTTTTATTGAGATTATGATAGTTTACAACCTTGTGAAATTTCAGTTGTACATTATTGTTTGTCAGTCGTGTTGTAGGTGCACCACTTCATACTTTGTGCCCCCCACACCCCCCTTTTCCTGTGGTAACCACTAATCTGTTCTTTTTTGTCCGTGTGTTTAATTTCCACATATGAGTGGAGTCATACAGAGAATATCTTTCTCTATGTGGCTTATTTCACTTAACATAGTATCCTCAAGGTCCATCCAAGTTGTTGTGAATGGGATAATTTTATCCTATTTTATGACTGAGTAGTATTCCATTGTCCATATATACCATATCTTCTTTATCCAATCATCGGTTGATGGGCACGTAGGTTGCTTCCACATCTTGGCTAATGTAAATAATGCTGCAATGAACATAGGGGTGCATGGGACTTTTTGAATTGCTGATTTCAACTTCTTTGCATGTATACCCAGTAGTGGGATGGCTGGTTGATATGGTATTTCTATTTTTAATTTTTTGGGGAATATCCATACTGTTTTCCACAGTGGCTGCATCAGTTTGCATTCCAACCAGCAGTGTATCAGGGTTCATTTTTCCCCACAACCTCTCCAACATTTTTCATTTTTTGTTTTGGTTATTTTAGCCATTCTAACGGGTATAAGGTGATATCCTAGTGTAGTTTTGACTTGCATTTCCCTGATGATCAGTGATGATGACCATCTTTTCATGTGCCTATTCGCCGTCCGTATATCTTCTTGGGAGAAATGTCTGTTCATTTCCCCTGACCAGTTTTTGATTTGGTTGTTTGATTTTTTTGTTGTTGAGTTGCGTGAGCTCTTTATATATTATGGAGATTAACCCTTTGTTAGATATATGATTTGCAAATATTTTTTCCCGATTGGTGAGTTCTTTTTTTATTTCAATCCTGTTTTCCCTTGCCTTGTAGAAGCTCTTTAGTCTATGAAGTACCACTTGTTTATTCTTTCTATTGTTTCCCTTGTTTGAGAAGACATGGTGTCCGGAAAGATTCTTTTAAGACTGATGTCAAAGAGCGTACTGCCTATAGTTTCTTCTAGAAGTCTTATGGTTTCAGGTCTTACCTTTAAGTCTTTGATCCATTTTGAGTTTATTTTTGTGAATGGTGAGAAAGAATGGTCAATTTTCATTCTTTTACATGTGGCTGTCTAGTTTTCCCAACACCATTTGTTGAAGAGACTTTCTGTTCTGCATTGTATGCCCTCAGCTCCTTTGTCGAAGATTAGCTATTCATAGATGTGTGGTTTTATTTCTGGGCTTTCAATTCTGTTCCATTGACCTGTGTGCCTATTTTTGTATGAGTACCATGCTGTTTTGATTACTATAGCTTTGTAGTATGTTTTGAAGTCAGGGATTGTGATGCCTCCACCTTTGTTCTTTTTTCTCAGGATTTCTTTAGCTATTTGGGGTCTTTTGTTGCCCCATATGAATTTTAGGATTCTTTGTTCTCTTTCTGTGAAGAATGTCATTTGGATTCTGATTGAGATTGCCTTGAATCTGTAGATTGCTTTAGGTAGTATGGACATTTTAACTAATGTTTATTCTTCTAATCCATATACATGGAATGTCTTTCCATCTTTTTATGTTGTCATCAATTTCTTTCAGGAAAATCTTGTAATTTTCATTGTATAGGTCTTTCGTTTGCTTGGTTAAATTTATTCCGAGATATTTTATTCTTTTTGTTGCGATTGTGAATGGGGTTGTGTTCTCTAGTTCTCTTTCTGTTAGTTCGTTATTAGAATATAGAAATGTTACTGATTTATGCAAGTTGATTTTATACCCTGCAACTTTGCTGGAGTTGTTGACTATTTCTAATAGTTTTCCAATGGATTCTTTGGGGTTTTCTAGATATAATATCATGTCATCTGCAAACAGTGAGAGTTTCACTTCTTCATTGCCTGTTTGGATTCCTTTTATCTCTTTTTCCTGCCTAATTGCCCTGGCCAAAACCTCCAGTACAATGTTGAATAAGAGTGGTGAGAGTGGACACCCTTGTCTTGTTCCTGTCTTGTTCTCAGAGGGATGGCGTTCAATTTTTCCCCATTGAGTATGATGTTGGCTGTGGGTTTGTCATATATGGCCTCTATTATGTTGAGGTACTTTCCTTCTATACTCATTTTATTAAGAGTTTTTTTATCATAAATGGATGTTGGATCTTGTAGAATGCTTTCTCTGCATCTATTGAGATGATCACGTGGTTTTTGTTTCTCATTTTGTTAATGTGGTGTATCAAGTTGATTGACTTGTGGATGTTCAGCCACTCCTGTGTCTCTGGTATAAATCTCACTTGGTCATGCTGTATAATCTTTTTAATGCATTGCTGTATTCGGTTTGCCAAAATTTTGTTGAGTATTTTTGCACCTGTGTTCATCAGTGATATTGGTCTGTAGTTTTCCTTCTTTTTCTTGTCCTTGTCTGATTTTGGAATCAGAGTGATGTTGGCTTTGTAGAATGTGTTAGGAAATGCTCCATCTTCCTCAATTTTCTGGAATAGTTTGAGAAGGATAGGTGTTAAATCTTCTTTGAATGTTTGGTAGAATTCTCAAGAGAAGCCATCTGGTCCTGGTCTTTTATTTTTGGGGAGGGTTTTTGTTACTGTTTCAAAATCTTTGCTTGCGATTGGTCTATTCAGAGTCTCTATTTCTTCCTGATTCAGTTTTGGGAGGTTGTAAGAGTCTAAGAATTTATCCATTTCTTCTAAGTTGTCCAATTTGTTGGCATATAATTTTTCATAGTATTCTCTTATGATCTTTTGTATTTCTGTGGTATCTGTTGTGATTTCTCCTCTTTCACTTCTAATTTTATTTATTTGAGTTGTCTCTCTTTTTTTCTTAGTGAGCCTGGCTAAGGGTTTGTCAATTTTGTTTATTTTCTGAAAGAACCAGCTCTTTGTTTCATTGATCCTTTCTACTGTCTTTTTTGTTTCAATTTCATTTTTTTTTCTGCTCTAATTTTTATTATTTCCCTCCTTCTACTTGGTTTTGTTTGTTTCTATTTGGGCTTTGTTTGTTCTTCTTTTTCTAGTTCTGTTAGGTGTAGTTCAAGATTGCTTATCTGAGATTTTTCTTGTTTATTGAGGTGAGCCTGTATTGTGAATGAATTTCTCTCTTAGGACTGCTTTTGCTGCATCCCAAATGAGTTGATATGGCGTGTTTCCATTTTCCTTTGTCTCCAGATAATATTTGGTTTGTCCTTTAATTAGTTTGATGATCCACTGGTTGTTCAGTAGCATGTTGTTTAATCTCCACATATTTGCTCCTTTCCCAGCTTTACTCTTGTAATTGATTTCTAGTTTCATAGCATTATGGTCAGAAATGATGCTTGATATTATTCAATTGTCTTAAATTTGTTGAGGTTTGCTTTGTTTCCCAACATGTGGTCTATCCTGGAGAATGTTCCATGTGCACTTGAGAAGAATGTGTAATCTGCTATTTCTGGATGGAATGTTATATATGTATCTATTAATTCCATTTGGTCTAATTTTTCATTTAATTCTATAATTGCCCTGTTGACTTTCTGTCTGGATGATCTATGCATTGGTGTTAGTGGGGTAATAGTAGGGGACCTACTATTATTGTACTGTTGTTGATGTCTCCTTTTAGTTTTCTTCATAGTTGCTTTATGTACTTTGGTGCTCCTGTGTTGGGTGCATATATATTTATAAGTGTTATATCTTCTTGGCGGAGTGTCCATTTTATCATTCTAAACTTCGCCTCTGTCTTTCTTTATCTGTTTTGCCTTGAAGACCACTTTGTCTGACGTAAGTATGGCAACACCTGCTTTCTTATGTTCACTGTTAGCTTGGAGTATCGTCTTCCATCCCTTCACTCTGAGTCTGTGTTTGTCTTTGGGGCTGAGGTGTGTTTCCTGTAGGCAGCATATTATTGGATCTTGTTCTTTAATCCATCCTGCTGCTCTGTGCCTTTTGATTGGAGAATTCAATCCATTTACATTTAGAGTGATTATTGCAATGTGGGGGCCTAATTCTGTCTTTTTATCACTAGTTTTCCAGTTATCCTGCATTTCCTTTTTCTCTCGTCCCATGAATTTTGGATTACCAATTCAGGTAGGTAGTTTTCTATGTTGATTTTCTTTTTATTTTTAATTTGTGTCTCTATTCTATTTATTTATTTAGTGGTTACCATGTGGTTTGTATCAAACATCTCATAGATGAGATGGTTCATTTTCTGATAGCCTGTTATTTCCTTAGATTAAGCCATTCCATCCCTTTCCCCTTCCCCTTCTAGGTTGTTATCATGAGATCTTTTTCTTCTTTCTGGTGTTGTGAGTTTGTGGTTAAAATGACAAGGTTATATTTATTCTTGGTGTTTCCCTTCCTTTTATCTTTAATGTTAGACTTAAGCATTTGCTAACCTGTTCTGATGGAGAGCTGCAATTTTCTGGTTTTGTCTTTCTGCTTATCTCCTTTGCTCAGGGTTTTGTACCCCTTTCCTTTTTTTCTTTCAGGTATGAGTGTCTTCCTGAGGATTTCTCAGGGGGCAGGTCTTGTGGCGATGAACTCTCTTGACTTTTTTTTATCTGGGAAAGTTTTTATTTCTCCATCATATTTGAAGGATATTTTCACTGGATAGAGTATTCCTGGCTGCAAGTTTTTGTCCTTCAGAGTTTTGAATATATCATTCCACTCTCTCCTAGCCTTAAGGTATCTGCTGAGAAATCTGCTGACAGCCTAATGGGGGTTCCTTTGTAGGTTATTTTCTTTTTTTAAAAAAAAAGATTGGCACCTGGGCTAACAGCTGTTGCCAATCTTTTTTTTTTTCCTGCTTTATCTCCCCAAACCCCCTCCGTACACAGTTGTATACCTTAGTTGCATGTCCTTCTAGTTGTGAGATGTGGGACACTGCCTCAACGTGGCCTGACGAGCGGTGCCATGTCCGCACCCAGGATCCAAACCCTGGGCCACCGCAGCAGAGCATGCAAACTTTACCACTCAGCCATGGAGCTGGCCCCTGTAGGTTATTTTCTTCCACCTTGCTGCCCTTAATATTTTCTCTTTGTCATTGACTTTTGCAAGCTTCACTACTATATGCCTTGGGGTTGGTCTTTTAACATTGATAAAGTTTGGAGATCTATTAGCTTCTGTCACATGGATTTCCATCTCTCTCCCCAGATTTGGGAAGTTCTCAGCCATTATTTCTTTGAACAGGCTTTCTGCCCCCTCTCCTTCTCTTCTCCCTCTGGGATACCTATAATCTTAATGTTGAATTTCCTATTTGAGTCATATATTTCTTGGAGAGTTTCTTCATTTCTTTTTAGTCTTAGTTCTCTCTCCTCCCCTATCTGAAGCATTTCTATATTCCTATCCTCCAAATTGCTAATTCTGTCCTCTATATTATCAGCCGTACTGTTCAGAGAGTCCAGATTTTTCTTAATCTCCTCCATTGCTTTTTCATCTCCAACATTTCATATTGATTCTTCTTTATGGTATCAAGCTCTTTTGTGACATAGCTCCTGAACTCGTTGAGTTGTCTATCTGTATTCTCTTTTAACTCATCAAGGTTTTTAATGATTTCCGTTTTGAATTCATTGTCATTTAGGTTGTAGATTTCTGTGTCTTTGGGATTGTTTTCTGGGTACTTGTCATTTTCCTTCTGTTCTGGCAATTTAATGTATTATTTTCTACTGCTTGATAGTGTGTATTTGTGACTCCACAGAGAGATAAAGTTTGGTTACTGCTTCCACTTGCTTCCACTGGAGGTGGCAGGGCAGCAGCTGTAATCTGCACCAACTAGGATCCCTATCAGCTGTCTGACTGAGCCTGGGCCCATCCTCAGGATCACAGTGGCCCTGTGAGATCTCCCATCAGCTTTGGGAACAATCACAAGGGGGCTTTAGGTGGCTGGTGCCTGCTTTCACAGACTGCCTAGACACACTCCCTCCTTAGGATCTGCAGCAGGCTTATGGGCTTTTGCAGCAGCTGGGAGCTAATTCACCTAGACTCACAGTTCTGCCACCATCGGGTCCCACAGGATCTCATTTGTCCAATCTAGGCCACAGCAAAGCTATGGGTACCTAATGCAGCCAGTGGTTAGCTCACCCAGCACCGCTGCTTCTGCTCTTAGGTCGCCTAGCCTTTGTGCTTCATGTGCAGGGCCTCTCCACTAAGGCTGAGTAGAGGCTCTCCCTGCAGCTGGTGTGGGACCTTGGATTTTCCCTCTGGACCAAGGAGCAGTCACACTGGGGCTCTGGGTGTCTCTGCCAACTCACACGGTCCCACTAGGGCTCCCTTGCCCCCTTGGGGCCACAGCAGGGCTGGGTGTGTTTAATGCAGCTGGTAGGTTGCTCAACCAGCCAAGCCACTTCTGCCCCAAGGCCTCTCAGCCTCTGTGTTTGGAGGGTGGGGACTCTCCACAAGGGCCAACCAGAGACTTTCCCTTTGGCCACTGTGAGACCATGGATTTTCCCACTGGACTAAGGAGCAATCAGGGGGTCCTTAGGGCTATAGTCACATATTTCCACAGTCTCGCTGCCAATGCGCATACCCACCCTCAGTGCCATGGTGGTGCTATGAGCATGTCAGCTAGGAGATAGTTACTTGCAGGTACTAGGCTGTCTGGGGGCTGGAGTGTTTTCACCTATCTCCACCTCCTTCCCTGGGGGAAGTCCATCCACCTGGCAATGTATGGCCGTGCGTCTCTCAGGTGTCCTGAGGTGCTGTGTTGATATCCTTTGTTGATCAATGAATGTCCAATTAGTTGTAGTTCTAAGGAGGAGAGACAAAGAAAACTGGTTACTCTGCCATGCTGCTGATGTCATTCCTTATTGTTATTTTTACTAGTTTTCTTCACTTTGTTAAATATCAAGGGAGGGAGAATTTTCAATACTGTTAATCATCTTTGCAGGAGTTCTATATATTGTGTGTTACTTTTTAAAATGCAGCAATATTTAAAAATAAATCAACAACTTGTTCTATTAGCATGTCTTTATTTCTTTGTTTCTTACTTTAGTTCACATGTGCAGATATTTGTTGTAAGTTTCAAGACCATCATTATATATTTTTTTCTGGCTGCTTTTTATTTTTCCAGTTATAGATTTTATGGTGGGAATTTCTAAGTAAGATGTTCCTAAACAGTATGATTTTACATTGTTCTTTTGTTTCATACATGAAAGCACTTTTTCATGATTTATAAAAGTCTTTATAATTAAATAAGAGCAACATTCAGCAATATTACATATAATCAAGAACAAGAAAGTCTTAAATGCTAAAGCAGATCTTTATGAGGAGATGTTTGTTCATCTCATATTTCATAATATAAAAATTAAAGCACATGAACTTTTAATTAAAATTCTTTTAATACTTTACGTGAAAATGACAAATACCTTCCAAAATACCTCACCCACTTAAGCAACATCACTTGCCAGGAGCACGTTCTCTGCTAGTTAAAGTCCATCATTTGAAGATGGGTAACACGGTTTGCTTCAGTCATGAAAATGTTTGAGAGTGCCTAACCCACAATGAACTCGCAGGGACTAAACTGAGTATTTCTTTCTTAAAATTCCTTCATTTAGCAAACATATGCAGTAATTATATGCCCCTCTTTTCAGGAAAGAGAACATGTCTGTGGGATTCTGACTGTTCTCCAGGTCTCACTTAGTGAGGGCTGTCAATAAAGCTTCTTCCTGCTCCCTCCTGCACATGGTCAGAAGAATTGGTTCCCAGGCTGCTGTTACCTTCACAATTTGTTAAGCCTCAGCATTGATAAATTACATTGAGGCAATAAAAGAAATGGAATAAATCACAGAAAACGTAGGAATAATGAAAAAATATAGGAATCAGGAAAATATGTACATGAATATGGAAATAATGGAAAATTTCATAGTGACAGCTTGCTAATTTGTCTTTTCCTTATCAATATTTTGAAATCATTTGCATTTCCCTAGCACACACACCAGACTGTAGGTCTCTAAGAGTGCAGCAAAAAGAAGGCAAAGTAACGTGGCATGGATACTTGGACTATTATTTTCTACATTTCTAAAATCTTGTAAAGTTCTAACTCAGCATAACAATCTTTTAATCATAGTTTCCAAGTAATGATTTTATATTGAGTGTAAGACCAAATTTATTTAATTAGCTAACAGAAAGAAATTAGCAGAATGAATGTTTATAAAAATTGAAGACTTTTAAATAAAATAAACATATCTTTTTCTATTAATTAGAAGATTTCTTTTGGTAGATGACTCCTCAAATTTTAAAAGATAATTTGGAAGACATATGATAGGGCAGAGAAGTATTGCCTTTTCCTGTTGTGTTAGGACTTAAGTGGCACATTTATATCAATGTTACATATTTTGTTTATTTGTTGTAACAATAAAGTTAAATACTTGACATGTATAAAGTTACTAGTTCCCTTGGATACAATAATGAAATGATGTAATTGGACATGTGGTAAGGGTCATGTTTATCAACAGATTTTTTAAATTAATTTCTAGCTTTTTTAGGTTTGCATGTGTGGTTTTCTGTTTGGATTATCCTTAACACTTGGGAAATAATGGAAATAAGGAATATTTCAAAACTATTTCATCATTTTTATTTTAAATAATGCTTATTTTTCCTGTATAACTCATCTTGAATAATGCTTCTTTTGTCCTATGTAAAACACTCACAAGAACTACTACTTCTTTGAAAAAGATGAAATTAAATATAGAAAATTTACTTTATTTTTCTTAACATTTTAATATAAATGTTGCTTTCTCTTCTCATGGAGTCGTGACCTTCTATCTAAAGAATAACAACAGAAAAACAAACAACTTCTGAAAAAATATTTGGCAGACAAATGAATGCCCAATGGTGAGTCTCACCTTTTAGGAAAGTCAAAGAACCACCACAGGTGTATTGTAGGAGATTGTTAGACAAAAGAAATGATTTGCACGCTGCTGGGACACACGCACTGCTCAGTGGGAACGTCCTCCAGAGCTGGGTGTTTCTGAGAGAACGTGTTCAACTGTACAGATGTCTGCACAAGCAGAGAGGGCATGTGGATGACTTCCCAACAGAAAGATCGTTTTATTTTCCAGACCTAATGGTTTCTTGCTACCTTCTAGATTATGCAATATATTTCAGGGGGTAACCATGGCAGTGCAGTAATTCTCAGGTTAAAGCTTTTGCAGGAAACAAAGCTTACATTTTTTTCTAGCAGCAGGAAACATTTGACTGAAAAGCAAATCACAATCTTTTGAGACTAGAAGCATGCTGTGTAATTCTGAGTTCAGCATGTGTCTTGGGGGGCGTATTGAATAATTCTTTTCCCTGAGTCAGTTCTATTTTGTCTGCCGGGAGATATTCTGTTCAACTGCTAAAACTCTATATTGATATAGGGAAGAACTTCTAATTGTTAAAATCAAACGAAAAATTGCAAATTATTCTTTGCTTTCTCTTTACAATATATTCTGATTGGAAACACTGTCTTCATTTTGGGTCATATAAGGAGATTCTTTGAAGATATTTTTAGGTTTAGAATAATGAAATTAGAAAATGACAGTACTGAAGAAATTTGCCTTTATTAATGTTAGTCATGTATAGTTTATAAAACACATTTGCTGTCTGATTTTTCAACATATATGTGCATGGATGTGTGTGCACTAATCATTTTTGAGTATTTATTTAATGTGTCCATGAAATCTACAGAGAGCATAAAAAATCAGTTCTCTTTCTCCTAAGAGTGAAACTTTAAAAAAAGCCTGCAAATATTTCGGCTCATGTGGACAATAGCTATTTATTGATATATACTGGCATTAATAAGCTAAATAAATTAAATGACTTCATCTGTGTTATTTTCCAACCAAACTCCTTGATAGAATTCAATGGAAACTTAAGATTTTGCTTACTTTATAGTTCCCTTATTTTTTTTGTCCTAAACATCCCATTCTCAAACATTTAATGTATAATATTTGGCAAAATAAATTGTTTTACTGCTGAGAGACTGAATTTCTTTTGAACATTGCCAATACAAATAATTAATATAGTTTCTACCTGCATTTACCTAGTTTTTGAAATCTAAATTATTTTCTTCACACTGACTGCATAGTATACTACTATCAAAGAAAGAGATAGGATATTGCCTCATGGAATTTAAACGTTAAATACAATACTAGAAAAATCCCCAGAAAGAGTAGCTTGTCCAATATCAACGAATAATAGACCAAATAAATTTGTGTGGGTTGCTTTAAGGCTAATATTTCATTCCTAATAATTATTATGCAATTTGAAGTTTTAGCATTAAAAACTGATATTTTGCATTTGTGTATCAGATTTTATGCCATATTTTAGCACAGTGAGACTAATGGAAAGCATGGAGATAAGAAGCTAGGAAAAATAGAAATGCATAAATAAAATTAGACTATTTTAAAAAGGAAATAAACAATTACAAATGATAAGGTAAAGAAAAAATGAAGAAAGAATAAGAAATATTCCATGTAAAAAGTAAAAATACTCAACCAGATAAAGCATGTAGTTTGTCACAATTTCTTTGCCTTTTAAAATCCTTATTGTATATCTGTATATTAGTATTATATCTGTATATCTGTGTATCACTTATTGTATATCTGTAAGTATTCAATTATTCTCTGACAGAAACAAGAAAAATGTGAGTGCTAAAAATTTGTGTTATAGAGATTAACGGAAACACTGTCATTCATTAACTGTATCAAAAACATTTTTTTATATTTGTTTTATATCCTCTTTATTTTCTCATTCATATTGTCAACAGTGGGTATAGTTTAATTTAGGACTTAGGATGCCAGTGTAATATGTGTTATACATGTTTTCTTAATTTTGCATCATCCTATGTATTTAATTATTGTGATGCAGGAATGATAATATCACATTGCAGAAAAGTTTGAGAGATGAAAAATATTGTTGTAGCTATCTTTGAAATTGCAGTCTACTACCATCTGTTCTCTGGCTATAAAAAGCCAAATATTCAAATCCTTTCCATAGTAAAAATCCTCACTTCTCCCCCAAAAGTCTCATCCCATTACATCATTGGCTTGAAGTCTATCATCTCATCATCTACACTGTATCAATTTGTGGATAGTGCTTCTCAGGGCTGGTACCTAAGGTGAAGCTCCTCAGATGTATCTTCTCTTAATCCAAAGATTTACAAGAAAGACAATTTGCTCTTCCTTCATCTAACATATAATGAGGGAGAACAGGACAGGATTGCTTCAAGAAACACACATAAGGGCAAGAGAGAACAGAAGACACATAGAAATCATTGGTCCATAGTAATTCTAAAGTCCAGCTAGGTAAAATTTTTTTTAAAGCTTTATAACACTTTTGTGTGTGTGTGTGTGTGTGTGTGTATGAGGAAGATTGGCCCTGAGCTAACATCTGTTGTCAATCTTCCTCTTTTATTTTTTTTCTCCCCAAAGTTATATATCCTAGTTGTAAGATATTCTAGTTCTTCTATGTGGGATGCCACCACAGCATGGCTTGATGAGCAGTGTGTAGGTCTGCACCCAGGATCTGAACTGATGAACCCCGGGCCACTGAAGTGGAGTGCGCAAACTTAACAACTTGGCCACAGGGCCTGCCCTGAGCTAGGCAAATTTTCTGAGTTTCTTGATTAGGGTGGTTCTATTTCCTGGGAATGCTTCTTTGTTGCTTTTCACCCTGCCCAGGGAGTAAGTCTTCCTTTTCTGTAAGAAAGGATTTTGTGTGCAGCTGAAAAGTCTTCTCAGCATGACACCTATCTGAAGGAATTTGGAGTTGAGGAGGTAACTATTATTTTAAAGTGTCTGTATCTTTCAGCCCATGAATGTATAAGTTCTTTTAAAATCTTGTGGATTTCATATGTATCAAATTATAAATTCACTCCAATTGACATATCCATACCCACAAATCTCTTTGAGATAATTGGCTCTCTGTTTTGATTCAGAGCATTGTGGGATACTTTTATTAAAAGTTTTTTGCCTAGATGAATGATTGAGATATTCCCTTAGGATTTTTAGGAACCCATTTGTCTAGAGAAGAGCTCTAGAAGACACCTTCTTAAATCTTTTTGACATCTTAACAAAGGGTCTTATAGACCTTTGATTTGATCGTTACCCTTACAGCACTATGGAGTCAATCTTTGCACTTTTTTCACTTTGATAGTTGTTTGTTGGAGAAGACTGCAGATGAGAAACAATTTCATCGTTGGTCCCAGCAAATATCAGCTCTTTTATGTTTTCACTCAATTCTATTTGAAAATGGAACAATTCCTCTTTTAGTGCATCTTATCATGGGCGGGTAAAATAAGACAATTGGCACTTTGGATATTGTGTGGATATATTCTTCTTAGCAGGAGAAGATTAGGAATGGGAAATTTTATTGTGACTATTGGGAAAATACAACTTTCCAAAATATATTGTATAATACATTAGTATAGATCTTTTGAGCTTTTACAGTCATCAGATATTATAATTATAGCTATCTTATTGCCTATCCCATTTAGTGTTCTAAACAAGATATACTTTCTTCTTGTTGGGGAAATATAATTAAAAATAAAATCTGCCAAGCCAGAAATTTCTCTCCACAAAATATAGGAAAGAAAGAAAGCAGAGCTTTAAACCAGTCTATGATGCGCATCACCAGCAATCTCTAAAGGGATTGCAAAAAAAAGGAATCTACCCTTTTACATAGCTGGGCAGATACAATTCATTACATACGTGTTAAATGTCTTTGTCCAAAGGAAACACAAAACTTCTTGCGTGTTTTAGACAAGTAGGAAATTACATCTTGGAGTCAAACACCTAGGCTTAAACTTCCAAAAGGACAGGGAGAAAGGGAGTCACCCTCCTTGATGTTCATATTTCAAAAAAGATAGCTCCAAAGTCCTCATGAAGGACTTTCCTATTGTTATTGCTGAGAAGATTGCTATTGTAAATTGTTCCATTATTGGATACTGTATTGTATTGGTCACAGTTCTCCAGAGAACAGAGAAACAGAACTAATAAGATATTATATTTATATACGCACACATACACGCTCACACAAGTATATATATATATGCATATACAATAACGAAGAGATTTTTTTATAGGGAATTGACTCACACAATTATGGAGAGGCTGGCAAGTCCCAAGATCTGCAGTTGGCAAGCTAGAGACCAAGGAGGGTGGATGGTATAGTTTCAGTCTGAGTCCAAAGGCCTGAGAACCATAAGAGCTGATGGTGTAAGTTCCAATCTGAGTCTGAAGGCAGGAGAAGACCATTGTCCCAGCTCAAAGGCAACTAGGCAGAGAGAGTGAATACTCCATTACTTAACCTTTTTGTTCTATTGAGGCCTTCAATGGATTGGATAAGGCCCACTCATATTGGGTAGGGCAATCTATTCAGTCTGCTGATTCAAATGTTAATCTCATCCAGAAACACCCTCACAGACACACTTAGAATAATGTTTAACCAAATATCTGGACACTCTTGGCCCAATCATGTTGACACATAAAATTAACCATCAGAGATACTAGTCGTTAGAAAAGTATTCCTTATATTTAACAGAAAATTTGTACCAACTATTACCCATTTATCGTAAGCCATCGTTTATTTCCTTTCCTATCTTATTTTCTAATTGTTTGCCTCTATTATCATTCCCAATTGAATTCATCTTCAGTACTGCCGCCTAAGAGTTCCTTGCAACTCTGATCATGTCACCTCCCTACTCGAATTGCCCTTTGGGTCTTCAGTGCTTTCAGAAGAAATTTCACATCCTTTCCCATCATATAGAGGCCTTGGAAGCTCTCCTTTGCCTGCCTCTCTAACTTGCTTTCCATACTTGCATCACTTTTAGCCATAAGTTAAAATCCTTACTTCCTCAAGGGCATCATGCACCTCTGTAACTCTGTCATCAGGCACAAAGCATTTGGGGCACAGATTTTACCAAATAAATCTTTGATAACAATAAAAAATGGGTTATTTGAGGTAGGCTTTCTGATGCGGTTGGGGGCTGAGGTAAAAAGAAGCTGGAAATTTATTTAAGAACTTAAGAACTTCTTCTTAAGAACTTATTCAAGAACTTTCAGTTTTTATGGAGAGGAATCAAAAGGCTGAAAACAAGTTGATTTCACCTGGGGGTGGGTCGGGGGGACAAAAGCCAAAGATTGCGCGTATGAAGGCTTCGCTCTGGGAAGGATATACTAACTGAGGTGGGTTTGGAGTAATTTGTGAAAGATAATTTTCTGTGAAAACTTGAAATTGTGTATTTAGGGCTCAGCCAAGACATGGTTAACATCGCACCATAGATTTAGGATGAATTAATGAAGACAATAACCTGGAGTCATAATTAGAAAAGCAAATCCAAAAAGTTTAGGTTAGTGAATCAGAAAGAGAATCAAAAGTTTATTCGCAAAGCCAATTGAGGTTATATTAGCTAAATTTCTTACTCTATAAATGGGATTTAGTTACATATTTACTTCCCTTTTAGTGCATTTATTCGTGTTCTTTTTGCCCTTGACTAGCGTTCAGGAAGTGGGAGAGGTAACATCAGAAAAGAGAAAACTGGGAGGTCATAAATCCAGGCTGTTTAAAGGGGCTCTCATGTGGTTACTTTGGCTGAATGACTGAATTCTAGTCCCTGGAGTGTGGGTAGAAATGACATCTGCCACTTCCAGGCCTGGCTCATCCACATTGCGCCATCCTCTGTGCTCTTTTTACGATCAGTTAGGGTTGCCACAAACATCGTGGAAGTGTTTGTGAAGCTGTCTGGTTTGCTGTAAGTCTGGATTCCTCAAAGGCTGGATGCCTCCCCATTCCCCTCACCCCATCCTCCTCGCTGCATGAAGCAGTTATTCTTCACTCCTGTCTGAGTAAGACAGAATTTCTATTGTATGTTTGTTGTAGAAATTTAGGTCAATACTATATTTATACACAACAGAGTGGATAAGGCCTCAGGTTCTGGGGACAGACAGCCTGGGTGTAACTAAACTACTAGCAGCTTGCGCTTTAGCAAAAGACTTAATCTTTCCATGCCTCACTTTCCTCCTACGTAAACTGGGATATCTTAGGGCTCTGTTCAGGATCAAATGAGCTACTATGTGTAAAGTCTTAGAATAGTGACTAGCATATAGAAAACAGCCTAAAGTACTTTGGTATTGTTATTATTATACATTCATTACTTGATTTTTCTCCTAATTTAAGTTCTCAAGATTTTTGTCTATCGATACATGTAGATTTAGTTCACTTATTTTTTTCTGCTAGACAGTATTCCATTGCATTAAGCTCCGTAACTTGGTTATTTCATACTATGAATACACAGTGTAGGAATATGAGTGTGAAGAACATGTAACACCTTCAGGATTATAGCAATTTCTGTGGAAAGAGAAGAAAAAAGAGAAAAGATGGAATAGTATATTTTTTTCTTTAAAAAAATGGCAATTTGGGGGCCTGGCGAAGTGGTTAAAGTTCCATGTGCTCTGCTTTGGTGGCCCAGGTTTGTGGGTTTGGATCCCAGGCACAGACCTACTCCACTCACCAGCCATGCTGTGGCAGTGTCCCACATACAAAAAAATAGAGGAGGATTGGTACAGATGTTTGCTCAGGGCTAATTTTCCTCAGCAAAAAAAAAAAAGAGGAGGATTGGCAATTGATGTTAGCTCAGGGCGAATCTTCCTCTGCAAAACAAAAGGCAATCTTGATCATTATGGATGGTAAATGCATTAGTTTCTATTATATTATACTCCGTATTTTCTCTAATTTTGAAATATATAATTAAAATGCAAATTACTTGTGATATTTTGTATCTGTATATTCTTTTATATACTGATAGTTAATTGTCCTATAAATTAGTGCACTTTGCTCACATATAGCTTTTTGTCTAAGTAGTTAAAAACATTTACAAGATTAGTGATCTTGTGTACCATTAGTGGAATAGTGCAGTTTTGAATATATCTCAGGGTATTCCATTCCTCTGAAACACGCATAGTATAACCACAACATAGCAGAATTAGCTGCCCTTAACTTTTTGGTGTTACCATATTTCATTGACTCTAATATGACATCAGGTGAGAAGTCTTTTGTTTTTCATAAAGTAAGAAAGAAAAAATGTTTCCCATTCTAACTTTAAGAAACAATCCAGGTGAGATGCAGTCAAGTTTTAAAGATGTTAAAATGTGAAAAAAAACTTAAAAAAAGGGTGTCTTTTAATCAATGAAATATTTTTTTCTAATAATGGTTTTCAATAGATATAAGTATCATAGAAGGATTAATTTAATTTATTTGTTAATCAGTTTTATTAAGATATGATTTATGTAAAATTTTTAAATGGAATTTAAAGGTTCAATTCAATGAGTTTCAATAGTGCACAACCACACAAAAATCATATAATGAAACATTTCCATCACTTCTTCTAATTAATTAATTAATTTTTGTTGAGGTATAATTGACATACAACATTATATTGGTGTCAAGTGTACAACATCGTGATTCAATATTTATATATATTACAAAATGATCACCACAATAAGTCTAGTAAACATCTGTCACCATACATAATTAAACAGAATTTTTTTTCCTTATCATGAGGACTTTTAAGATTTACTTTTTCAGCAATTTTCCAATATGCAATATAGTGTTATTAACTATAGTCACCATGCTGTACATTACAGCCCATGGCTTATTGATTTTGTAACTGGAAGTTTGTCCCTTTTGATCCCTTCACTCATTTTGCTCACCCCCCAACCCCCCTTCATCACTTCTTTACAGTAAGTTCCCTTTCAGTGACCCTTTGCCTGTAGCAGCCACTGTTGCGATTTCTGAGATTATATTTTTCCTTTTATAGAAATTCGAATAAATGGAATCATACCATATGTGGTTTTTTGTGTCTGGTTTCTTTCACTTAGTGTAATAGTTTTTGGATCCGTCTGTGCTGCTCAATGAATCAACAGTTTGTTCTTTTTTGCGCTTCAGTTGTATTCCATTATATGGCTATATAATATTTTGTTTATTCATTCAACAATCGACAAGGCATTAGAGTTGCTTCCAGTTTTAGACTATTATGACTGAAACAGTTATAAATATTTGAGTACAAGTCATTATGTGAGCATGTTTTCATTTCTCTTATGTAAATAAGTAGGATTGAGATTGGTGAGTGTATATTTAACTTTACAGAAGCCTGCCAGAGAATTTCCACAGTGGTTGAAAAATTGTACATTCCTGCTAGAGATGTGTACCAACTGCTCCTTGTCATCATCGATGTTTGATACTGTCGTTTTCATTTTAGCTATTGTAGTAGATGTGTGATTTAGCTTGCATTTCCCTGTGACTAATAATATGGAGGCACCTTTCCATATCCTAATTTGTTGTTTATAATGTTCTGTGAAATGCCTATTCAAATAGTTTGCCTACAGTCAAAGATAAACAAAGCCAGGCATAATTAAGGTGGTAAGCACAGATTTTAATCAGCAATGCGCTATTACAATAGGGAAAAGAGTCCAGCGTGAACCTAACTCACCTTTATTTGTACCGGGATAGTTGCATGTTTCAGAGGGAGAATGAGAGACTAGGGAGGGAGGTAAGCAGGGGCTCAGTAGAGTCAGGGAAGTGAAAAATCACAAAATCAGGGCGGGTGTTTGTCCATGTGAAACCCCTATCGATTTCTGGCACACTTAACTAAGTTAGATTCCTATCCTTCCACAGAGGCTGGAGACATGGACTTGATCTGCAAGTGCTGAGTGGAGGCAACAGAAAATTATTTTGGCAGCCTAGCGCTCAAAACAGTAAACTATTTTTTTTTAAAGGATTTTTTTTAATTCACTTCTTTTTTTTTTTTTCTGGGAAAGATTCGCTCTGAGGTAACATCTGTTGCCAGTCTTCCCCTCTTTTTTTTTTTTCTGCCCAAAGCCCCAGTACATAGTTGTATATTCCACTTTTAAGTGCTTCCAGCTCTTCTCTGTGAGCCACTGCCACAGCAAGGCTACCGACAGACGAGTGGTGTGGTTCCACGCCTGGGAACCGAATCTGGGCCACCAAGGCGGAGTGTGCTAAACTTTACTGCTAGGCCATTAGTGCTGGCTCAAAACAGTTAACTCTTCTATCCATTTTCTTAGGCAGGCACCTTAAGGAGGGCTAGAGTTATGTTACGGATGTGGCCTTGAGCTGTTAGAAACCATGTTAGTGTTTTGTTCAAGTTTTTATAGGCCAAGTTCGAGGCTAGTCAAGAAAGGGCTCAGAGGAGCCTGGCTAGAGTTTTGTCAAGATAGAATCTTTGTCACACTTTAATTGGTTTTTGCCTTATTGTTATTGAGCTATAGGTGTTTTTTACATATTCTGCTTAGAATTCTTAATAAGATATATGTTTTTCAAATATTTTTTCCCAGCTGTGGTGTGATTTTTACTTTTCTTTATAATTTCTTAGGAAGAGCATTTAAAACAACTTTTGATGGAGCCCAGATTGTCAATTTTTTATTGTATGGTACATAATTTTTGCATCTTATCCATCTCTCATTTTTTCTGGAAGAGTTTGAGTAGAATTTGAAATATTTTTTCCTTACATGTCAGATACATTTCAACACTGAAGCCATCTGTGCCTGTGGTTTTCTTTATGGGAAAGACTCACACAGATATTTAATTTCTTTAATAGATATAGGGCTACTCACATTATCCATGTCATCTTGAGCGAGCTTTGGTGGTTTGTTTCTTCCATGGAATTTGTCTACATTATGTAAATTGTCAATTGTATTATCTGTTTATAACATTCTCTTATTATCTATTTAACATCTATAGGATCTGTATTGCTGTTCTCTTTTTTTTATATAGGCAATTTTTTCTTTTCTCTATTTTGTTTTTGATCAATTTGTGTTGAAGTTTATGAACTTTATTGATTTTTTTCAAAGAACTAGTTTATCTAGTTTGTTAGATATGTTTTATTACATATTTGCAAAGGTGTTTTTTTCAGCTCTGTGTTTATTTGTGCAGCATTCTGGATCTACAGACATAATTTCCACCAAATATAGAAAAAATATTGGCCATTACTGCTTCTAGGAGATAAACTGGTTCAATTATAGGGATCGCCTTGTTTGTTTCTTTTCTCTTGAAGATCACAATCCTGTGGATCATGTTTTCCAATATCTGAAGACAGTTCCTTGTATTTTGCCTGGTTTTCTAGCAGTTGAGAAAAGAGGGTAAATTTTGTCCATGTCATTCTATCTTAATCTGTGATGGACATCTTGATTAATTTATATTGACCATGGATATCCAATTCTAAAATCTTCCTAAACACTCTAAAATTCAGTTAGTCTAAAATCAATGGATTGCTTTTAGGATTTAAATTAAGAAATATTGATGCAACTCAATCCTGTAGCTCTTTATATTATGCAACTACTATGTAGTAGATCTAGCATTTAATCTCAGAATGCCAGATGCTAAAGAGCATTCAAAATCCACTAAACTGTTTGTCTTTATGTAGTACCTTATAGAGGTTATTTTTAATGAAAGATTTTCGGTAGACTTTGAGAACTTCTTATGCTATTCCTATAGTACAGAAGATTTTGTACTTTATACCGTTTATGGTCTGCTGCATTTTTATGAGGATAAGGTGGTCACGGTAAGTGCACTCTGAAGTATATTCAGAATAATAGCTTTGTCCCTTGACGTTATAGTTGATAAAAACCTCTAGACCTACACACCATCAGCACTTCAGAAAATTAGAAATTTTTTATTATTTTTAATTTTTGATTCTTGTTTATGTAATAATGTCGTATCCCTAAGTATACACATGTACACACACACACACATATTCTTCTATATATATCCTCTAATAGTTTGAAAGTTTTCATTTTTACATTTAGATATTTAACAAATCTAATATTTGTGAGCTGTTGTTGTAGGGATCCAATTACTTTTAATGTAGATAAACAATTATCATAGTGTCCATGCTCCAGTTATTTATAATGCCTTGTCTTTCATATACCAAGTTTCCATATATATCTGACTTGGTTTCTAGGCTCCAGTTTGTGCTCACCATTGGAATACTTGTCAGTCAGTTTAATAAATTAGTGATTTTCATTAGTCTAGAGATCTGCTATGGCAAGCTCTTCCTTACTCATTTTGTTGCAGTTATCCTGGTTGCTATCAGCTCTTTGAATTATTAGGTAATAGGCATGATAACATAATTAGATTGAATATCTTAGTAGGAGAGAAAACCTAATCAACATATAAAATTATTTAATTTCACTAAAATTAAACTATAACAAAATGAGCACAGAAAATAATGTTGAGTGGCATTTAACAAATCAATGATCTACATAATTTAGAGACTATACTGAAGTACTTTAGTAGACTCAGGACAAAATGGGATCAAGAGAAAAACAAATCCTACCTTGCTAGTTGGTAGTCACTGAGATTATCATGGGAAAATTATAGCAATCCTCTGTTGTAAATTTTTCCAATTCGTATTTCAAATTCATGTCATTTTAATCCACCTGAAGCAAAACTCTGACCAGATCACTGTAAAAAGTAAAGTCTTCACTTACTCCAGAGCTTTCCATTTCTTGATCCTAATGTACTTCTCAAACATTACTCCCTAGTAGTTCATTTCATATTCATAAGTTTTTGCTTAAGAAAAGTACTTGCTATTCTCAATACTACTTGACCCAATATTCCCACCTCATTTACTTTACTTGTTCCATTCACTCTACTTTATGTATCGCTTAATCTTCTCTACGTTTACAAAAACAATTGATTTTTCAAAGCCCAGTTTAAATGTCAACTTGCCTGTCACTCCAGGCAAAAATCCTGACCTGTCCTGTTGAATCTTTATTTTCATTCTGTGTATTATAAACATATTAATTTCTACCTTGTCTTATTATTACTTATGTGATAGCTCCATCTCTTTTATTAGACCACATATTCTTTACAAGCCATGCCTGTGTCTGATTCACCTTTATTTACTCAAAGTGCCTTTTCTTATTATATGATAGGTGATTTACAAATATCTGTGGGATTGATGGAAACTAGTCATAAGATTTCTTAAAAGGATATAGAGAAGCAATAGTAGATAATGATAAGTAAAAGAGGAGGTTGTAAACATTAAAAATGAAGACAGGATTATAAAGAACACTTGATGATAGAGGGTAGATTAAAATGATGTAAAAAATTTTGTTACATATTTTTCTAGGAGGATAATGGTAGGTAAATCGACAAAACTGATGGCATTCAGGTAATTAGGAGTTCAGAACTGAAAATGGGAAATGGTTATCCAAAATGAGTTGTCATTATAAATGATCTATGTGTCAGAGAACAAATGGGACTTGTATATGTAAATAGGAATAGTAACAATTTCTATAAAAAACAATAACAATGACAAAATAATGTAGTTAATATTTACTGAGGGCTTATACACAAGCATACACACATACTCACACACACACAGACTCATGTGTACATTCAGATGTACAGCCAACGAACAACTATGGAAGACTCTAGGTACTTTTCACCTTCCAAGGAAAGAGAACTTAAAATTGTTGTAGGTTGTTCTCTGACCATGTAGGCTATGTGCTGTTTGAGAAAACAATCATGGACATCACTAACACACATACTGAAAATAAAACAAAATAAACTGGCTAAATCTCACAGTCAGTTCTGAGTCTTCATTTTACCTATCTCCATTCAGAGATGTCATATGGAAGAGTGTCAGGTGTTTACTAGGTGATCAATAAATATTTATTGAATAAAGAAATTTAAAGAATGATATTCACAACCAGGTAGAGTTTATTCCTGGTATGAAAGAATGGCTTAACATTAGAAAATATTTCAATGTAATTAATTACATCAACAAATTAAAGGATAAGAACAATATAATTATTTTGAAAGATTCTACAAAATTGTTTTCAAAATTCATAGACATTTCCCAATCAAAAGCTGGACTAAAATAGGATTTGATAGCACAATAAAATAATTTAAAACTGTGTAGAAAATCCTGATAGCAAGTATAATATTAAATATTTATACACCATCTTATTCCCATTAAAATTGGGATGAAGATGGCGATACCTACTACCATTAAACTTTGTTCCAGAGGTTCTAAATAACGCAATATGGAAAAATAGTGAAATAAACAGAACAAAATTAAAATGAAAGATGAAAATGGTAAGAGTATATGGCAAAAAGATAACAAGAAATAGTATTAAAACTATTAGCATTGGTAGAGAATATTGCAAAGTGACTAGAACAAGATATATATAGAAAAATTACTTAAAGTTAAAATAACAACTTAGGAAATTTTGACTACAGACGCAAAAAAACTGGATGCTATAATATATCAAATAAAAAGAAGCACATCAGAGAATAAAACTTTAAAATGTTGTAGGACACAAAACAAAACCCGCATATATATGGAAAAACAGGCCACAGCCCCTTACAGGAAAACTAAACATCATGCAAATATCTACCAGATTATAAATTGAATGTAATATGTTTATTCATACATTTATTGATTCAACAAACATTTGTTGAACGCTCATTATGTTCCTGGCAGGGATGAGCAAGATGGCTAAGATTCCAGCCTCCTAAGCCTTACATACTAATAGTAGAGACAAAGAAACTAAATACATAAACAAATAAATATACACTTTTAGGGAGTGATAAGTGGTATAAAGAAAAAGAAATTAAAGCAAGGGCATAGGAATGAGCCTGATGGTGGCGGTGGGGCTGGTCTTTGAGGTAAGGGGTCAGGAAAAGTGTCTCTGAAGAGGACCTTCCAGGAAAGGCATCTGAGCAGTGAGGAATCATTACAGACGACAGTCTGAGGGACACATCTTCTACTCAGAAGGCTCAAAAAGTGCAAAAGCCCTGAGGCCGAAGTGTCCATGGGATGGTTGGGAAGAGCAAAACAGTTAAGAGTGTCTGAAGCAGACAGAACAAGAAGGGGAGTGTGATAGAAGATGAATTTGGATGAGTAGTTAAAAGAAAACTCAAGCAAGACTCATAGACACGTACCCATATACATATATGTGCGTTATATTATAAACTTTTCAATATACATTTTAATACATTTTAGTTAAAATGTGAATATTCTTAGTAGACCAAAAATAAATAAATAAATGAGTTCTTAAAAATCATAATATAAAAGGATAAAATATATAAATATGTGATTCACTGTGGAGGAAGGGCAAATGACCAATAAATATAACAAGAAATTCAAATTCTTTAACAGAGAAATATGTGTCAAAACAATGGGCTACCATTTTCATCAAATATCTGTCAGTAGTAAGAAAGAATAAAAGCATCCAATGCTGCAACATGTTTGGAAAAGATGTATTTTTGTATTTATTTGCCCCAACAAAAGCTATGTTTCAGGAAATATCCTAAAAAATAAAATTAAATTATATGTAAGGATCTATTTATAAAGATGCCTATTCAATATTTTTGTAGGCAGCACACTCAAAGCAACCCTCACGTCTATCCATAAGCAGTGTTTGAATAAATGATAGCAGTGTGTCTATGCTAAGAGTGTGCGAAAAGAGTAAATGAATAAATAGATTAATTAAGAGGGTGAATTAATGCTATATGAATTGACTTGTAGAGATATCCATAATATATCATTATGTAAACAAGCAAGTTAAAAAATTGTGCATATTATATAATGCCTTATATTCATATGAGACAAATCTATATATGTGTATTTTTTTGAGCAAAGAGAAAGTATGGATGGATGCACATGAAAAAGTTATTATTTGTTACCTGCTAAGGGAAAAGTTAGTGGTTTATTAACTTTTAAAAATACAACTGTTTCATTTATTCCAATGAGCACTCATTACTTCATAATTTCATAAAAATTTAATAAAATAAAGAGGAAAATATATTAATTGAGACTTTTCTCTCTAAAATCATAAAAGCTTCTGGTCCGTTGGCTAGGCTTTCTCCTCTGCTTTAAATAACTTGCATGTTCCTGGTGTACCAAGAGGTGGGGTGGTAGGAACAGTTTGTTCTCCACGCAAGCAATAAGGGAAGTATATTGTAGAATATTTAAAAACAATAATCAAACCTACTAAAAGTCAGTTGAATTTTTATCATTATGAGCCAGCAATTCTAAACAATACCAGTGAGAAAACACCCCTCCCCCACAGTGTCCATGATCCACCCCCACTACCACCACCACTTTTCCATGTTCCTTCACTTAAGAAACCAAATTAATATAATGTTATATGTAAATTACATCTCAGTAAAAACAAAGAAATATTTGTCTGTGTAAGTAATTTACTAACCTGTATCTTCTTCTATCATGTCTCAATTTTAGACAACTCTTTTTCTAGATAATCCTTTGCTATCGACAAAGAATGTGTGTGTTTTTGAATGTGTATTTTATATTAAATGGTTTGTGTGTGTATACATATGTATAAATGTTTTGGGGGTGGCATAGTAATTGTTATGAACTGCATTTTACTTTTGTTAAATTCTACTTTCGTTGCAATAGAAATACACACTGGTAGAAAAGGAAATATCCTCACGAAAGTTTACAGAATCTCCTGTCTCAAAAGGACAACCAATGTTAGTCAGTCTTTTGGTGCATATTATTCCTAAAGAGTACTTTTTTTCTTCTGATCTTTTTAGATGTAGTCTAAACATAAACAAATTCAACCATTTCAAATTTCAGTTACATCATTTTCTAAGTGTTCTTAAACACGCATTAGGGGCTGGGCCTGTGGCTAAGCGGTTAGGTTCAACGCTCAGCTTCGGCACTCAGTTTTGCCAGTTTGGATCCTGGGCACGGATCTAGCCCCTCGTGAAGTCGTGCTGAGGTGGCGTCCCACACAGCAGAACTATTAGGACCTGCAGCTAGAATATATTACTATGAACTGGGGGGCTTTGGGGAGAAGAAGAAAAAAAAGAAGAAGATTAGCAACAGATGTTAGCTCAGGTGCGAATCTTTAAAAAAAAATGCATTATCCTCTGTTGTGCCATTTATTAAATTAAACAACTTGACTTCATATGTTTTCCAAATAGCTTGAGTTTTATAAAGTACTATATGCTCTCAATATACACATAAATGTTCTCAAATAAATCAGCCGTTGTGAAATTTTGTATGTTGTGTATTTTATACATGTATAACTCGAGAGTTCAAAAGGAAGAAAGAAATCTTTTTATTTAACGTCTAGATCTGCTTGCCTTATAAAAGTTGGTTCTGCATTATATGTGAAACTGAAGAAATAACAGTGCTTAGATAAATCAATAAACACTCAGAAAATGTTTTCTTCGAATTCAAGTGGTATTGTATTTACAATATTAAACCTTAACTAATATGAACCTCTTCTTAGAATATTAGTTTTCATTTTTCCCCAACAGCAAAACACGCTCTTAAAATGAATTTTTTAATAAGAAGCCAAATAGGATGAACAGATAGAATTGCAGCTGCTGTGGGGGAAGGGCGGTGGCTGTACTAACGCTCCACTCCTTTGCTCCCTAAAGCCTGCATCCAGGACAGTCCCTCAGACAGCCTCTCAGAACCTCTGTGGGCCTCCGGGGCAGTGTTTTAGTTATGTTGCTGTGGGTGAAATATATGCCATATGAAGGGATCACTTCAATGACTTGTATCATTCCGAAGAATATTTAAGAAACATTGAAATAACAGGAATAGCCTGTTATTTTAATAACATGAATATTACTATTTCCTCTTACTGTTTCTACCAAAGACTACGGCCAGGAGACGTTTACTCGGATAAATGAGACTAAAGTTTAAGCTATGTGATGACCAATATGTTCTACATGATATAATAGTGTATAACAATTGTATAAAGATGCATTTTTTATGGTAAATCAAGTATATTAAGAATTACATGTTTCAAAATGTATACTGAAAATACTATAATATATTAAAGGAAAGATATATAACATACCAAATTCTCTTTTGCAAAATAATGAACAATTTTTTTCCACATTATAAATCACAGAGAATGTTTAGTAAAGAACTTTGACAAAGAAGCACGAATCAGCAAAGTAAATGTGCCTCGGATCTCAATCAGCTCTGTTTTAAAATCACACAACTCTTGAGAATTCATCCACAATATTTCCCTAATCTCATTGCCTCTGTATTTTATTTTATTTTATTTTATTTTATTTTATTGTTAACTCTCTATCTCCTGAGAAAGAAGACTTGAATCCAAATCACAAAATAATTGTCTTGAATCTTACTTTCATTTTATTTTATAAATTGAAAACATATTTTACAAGCCTAATGCCCCCACAATTATAGGTTATTATATATAATGGTTCTAGTAGGATCTATTATTATAGAAGGGTATTTTTTACTCACGTGTTAATTTCTATTTCTTTGTGTACCCGTAGCTCCTAGAAATGAGGCATGCTCAAAGTAGAATCTCCTTAATTGTGTGTGCTTCTGCTCATTGCTCCCTTAAATTCTGTCAGATCTCTGCACAATGACCTGACCAGAACATAAAAGTAGCCAAGAAATAGCGAAACCTTTTCTGGGTACTTGCACTGCCTCTTGCCTCCCTGACTTCCTGACATAGAGATTCCTGATTCGATATTTTAGCTTCTGGATCTGTGTCTTTATGCAGCATTTTTCCAGACTCCCTTTTTGGTTCTTTAAACTTGCTCTTTCATTTGGTTTTGCTTGCATCTCTGGATTTTCCTCTCCTTTGTAATCATGGGTCAGAAACAACAAATTTTCCTTCTCTTACCCTGTGAGTTCTAGACTTACATGTACAACTGCCTACTGTCTTCATTGTCCCAGCTCTCCCTCAGACATCTCAGACTCAAAATGTCCAGAACTAAACCTAGTGTTTTCCTCCCTGACTCTGCTCTCCCACTGTATTCTTTCTGTTGGTGAATTATAGTCATGCACTGCTTAACAACGTTTTGGTCAACAATGAACCACATATGTGACAGTTGTCTCATATGATTAGTACTACGTAGCCTAGGTGTATAGTAGGCTATCACATCTAGGCTTGTTTGAGTACTGTAGGGGAGGAGAAATTTTCCTCTACCCTTCTAGGTTCTTCTAGCTGGTCTTAGTATTAAATTGATATGAGACAGATTAACAGGAAAAAAACAAACCAAAGTTTAATAACATGTATATGTTGGAGAAACCCAGGAATATGGAGTAACTTATCAAAATGGCCAAAGCCCTCCCTCACCTTAATACCATCCTCAGCTAAAGACGAAAGATATTGGGGGTGGGGAGAGTCAGGGACTTCAAAGTGAAGGAAGGCAATTCACAGGTAGGTGGAGAGGAGCAAACATTTGAAAAACAAGTGTTTGGCCACACAGAAGCAGAAGAACACAGAGGGGAGTCCAACAAACTTTTCTAGGTTCTTCCCTGTCTACCACCTAGCTCAGGTTGCACTAAGGCAATAGCTTGCTTTCTAAGACAGGTTTTTTAAAACTGAATTCTTTTAGGCAGTCAAAGGGGAGGTGATAAGAAAAACTTTGAGTCTTTTCCTTCTTAAAAATAATCAGCCTAAAATAATCCTCATGTTAAAGAGACACATTTTGGGGTGGCAAAATTTGTATCCCTTCAGCATGCTCTGTGATGTTTGCACAATGACTAAATCACCTGACGATGGATTTCTCAGAACGTATCCCCACCACTAAGTGATGTGTGGCTGCATAGCAACACCCTACCGGTTACATTTGGCTTCTTCCTCCACATCACTGTCATGTCTAAGGGACAGCCCGCTCAATGTTTCCAATGAATCCTCACCGTTCTCTCCCAGATGTTACAGGCCATCTTGATTCAGTATTGCATCCTTTCAGTTTTGGTTCATTTTATCCCAAAACAAGGTGAAAATAACCACAGTGATTCCAAATCCAAATTCTTTAGAGTGAGCTCAGTTCCTTACTATATTATATTAACATGTGTTTTTAAAATTTTATAAATGTTCTGGGTTGTTGTTAGAGAAAATTGAGCACTCTAAGCCAATAAACAGGCAGATTTTTAATAATACTACCTGAATATTATAATAATATGTATTTGCCTGATTTTTTAAAAAAAATGCTTCTAGCTGTATGGGAGTATTTCCACCATTTGTTTCTGATGCACATTTCCTAGAAAAGAGGCAGCTGGTTTAATTGCCTGACCAGAATACCACAACGTTTTCAAGGTATTGAATTTTGGTTGTATGTGGTTTCATGTGGGTTCCATTATAGTTTTTGTTTCTGTTTGGAAAGAGAAGCTGGATGGTAGAGAGAAGGGAGTTTGTGCTTTTTAGTTATCTGTGAGAAATCTGAAAGCAGCTTGACCAAATAAAATACTTTTCTCAAATATCTTTTTCTTCCTTCCTCAGTTCCAATGCATAGGCCAAATTACCACAGGGCTCTTTTACCGGAGGAAGACCTTTCTCTGCCTAAGGCGAAAGGAATGGGATTCAGCTGAACCAGGAGGCAGGTGATTTGCCGCTCTGCAGTGTTTATAGGGGAGAGGAAAAAATTTAGTAGTCTAGGGTCAGGTTTATAATGACCACCTCCGGAGAAAATGTTTGAACTATTTATTACCACTTTTAAGTTTCTTTTCTTTTAAAAAGCTCAAAGGCTACAGATATAGAACTTTATATAGTAGTGCATGTGATATATTTAGGAATTTGAGAGAGAAACATGGTGTAAAGCACAGAAAGAGAGAAGACTGATTCTTCTAGGGGCTCCCATTCTGTATGACATCCATTATAGCAACCTAGCCAATTAAGTTCTCATTTCCAGAGAGCACAGAGGTCACTTGAGTTTTTCTTTTATCCTGATGGTCAATCAGAAAAGAGAAGAGAGTGCTTATCCTTGATTAATTAAAAAAGTAAAACAAAAGAAACTTGGTTGGACATAAATATGAATTTTTAAAATCCAAAGAAATCACTTTTCATTACTGCTTTCGAATATTAATAAAACTAAATACATATTTGTGACTGTCACAAAACTTTAAAGAAACCATTAAATGGAAGAAAAAAGTTTGACAGAAATATTTTATGTACAAACTAATTTATTAGAGTCTTACATTTATCTAGATGTAGAGGCTTTTCGTTTAGTTTTCATTGTTTATACAAGAAATTAATGATGGGCTGCTAAAGTATAATTTAATCACAGGATTAATCTTTAAGAGGATATATAGTAAAATAATTTAAATATGCTAGTGCCACTTTTTCCTATCCCCTCATTTTCTTACTTAGTGGTAATATAATGCTTATTCTCCATAGTCTGCCATATTCTGGATAGATGCCTTAACAAGTAGAGAATCTGTTCTTACTGCAGCATACAGAGTGCTAACTTTAAACAAAATTACAAAGCAATTTCAATAACTGCATCAGCCATATTCTCATTTAAACCATGGGCTGACTTCTATTTAATATAGAATTCCTGGCAGTGTTCCTTGATCACAATCTAAGTAGTTTGCGTTTGTCTATTCCAAGTTTGCATTTGTCTCCTAGCCAAGTCACCAAAATGATCTACATTTTTTTAACCTATCTATCTGCCAGCTTTCTCACTATTTTTTTCTCCAAATCCATTTTAATATAATCAGTTAAAAGACTGGTCTCCTTTTAAGAAGTTTTATTTTTATTTTTTTGGTGAGGAAGACTGGCCCTGAGCTAACATCTGTGCCAATCTTCCTCTATTTTGTATGCGGGGCACTGCCACAGCATGGCTTGATGAGTGATGTGTAGGTCCGCACCTGGGATGCAAACCAGTGAACCCCAGCTGTGGAAGTAGAGTGCACGAACCCAACCACTATGCCACCAGGCTGGCCCCTCAATAGGTTTTAAAAATCACTTTATGATTAATATGCTTCATTATTCTTATAACATGGATACTATATGAATGTAAAATGAATTCTTGAGCCCAGTGAACATATAATTTATTTTAATGTTGAAAACTTCTTTTAGTTAATCATAAGCTAGTGATTCTACTTTTGCCATTAGTAAGTGAACAATGATGCTTTTGGAATTTTTTTGCTATATGAATAACAGAAGTAGACTATTTGATTGTAGTAAGGTAAAATTAAGAATTTGTAAGCTTTTAACCAATTTTAAATATTTAGTATTTTTCAATCATATACTCTTCAACATTTTAATTTAAAAAATGAAAAATCTCTTTTACAGTTGCTGTGAAAACCAGAAATAGTTATTCTGGAAGATTTTGAATATATTCAGTGAATCTGGCCATCTCCATCTGTAATAATGTCAAAGTACCGTCTAGCTAAGTCCTCCCCGTAAGATGGGGTTAAATTCAATGGCTATGCAATTCTCATGACCTTTTTCAGATACCGGAGATAACTTAGCCATTTTCCATTTCTCAGCTATAATATTTCTTTTGAATGTTGTGAACTTTTAAAAAATGTCACTAAAATGTTAACTATTTTTTTTCTTCACACATTTGTGGGTTTTGACTATACTAGCATGGGTGCTAAAAAGTCTATTGCAAATATCTTTAACAAACTCTATAACTATTTCTCAATTTATAGGTAGTCCCACTTCACAGTTGAATGCATGATTTATGGCATCAAATAATCTATGATCTAGTCTTCTGAAAGGACATGGAAAAAGATCACTGGTTTCCTTTTTTGTTCATTGTTACTTATTTAAAGATGCTTATTTTTTATTTTAACATTTTTACTATGTTGTTCGATACTTTTTGGATGTTTTGTTAAAATCTAGGAGGGTGTGACTAATATAACCATAAAAGCAGTGGAAGAACCCCACTAAAGACAAATGTGATAGACGTGATCCATCGAAAAAGTAAAAACTTTTGTATGAAAAATAAACACACGCATTTAAAATCTTCAGAAAGAAATAGAAAAATCTTATTAGCAAACAGGACAGATGACTGACAGATGTGGATCGTTTACTGTGTGCCCAGCTCTCTTCTAAGAACTGCTCATTCCTGTTGATGGAGAAGGAAACCAAGCACTTACCCCTATTTGCCAAACTATGAAGAGGCAGCAATTGGTTCTAAAGTTAGAAAGATAGCTTGAGAGCACATGCTCTTAACCT
This sequence comes from Equus caballus, assembly GCF_041296265.1. Classification (NCBI taxonomy): domain Eukaryota; kingdom Metazoa; phylum Chordata; class Mammalia; order Perissodactyla; family Equidae; genus Equus; species Equus caballus. The sequence continues at coordinate 47,448,668 of NC_091686.1, forward strand.
CTCCACTGAGACTTAAAAGAAATATACAGTTATTTCCATTACAAGTGAAGGAGTTCTGAACATGCCACCCCAAAATATGCCACTCTGGGCATATTGACTATTTTGACTTAAAAGAACTTGAAAAATGGCAAATATAAGAAAAACACTCTAGCCTTCCTTCTTTTTTGTAAAAGCAGGAGATGAAATACCAGAAGGAGAGTAACATTCTTATTATCAAGGAGGAGAAGTTGAAACTGAGAGAATTCTATATAAACAGATCTTGTTAAAATAGTTATCTTCCATTAGCCTCCCCACATAATTTAGCTACTTTCCCTCAATTACCTGTCTTTGTTCACTCTAATATAAAAACCTGTAGGTTTTGCCATTTCTTTGGATCTTCCCTCCTTATGAAGGCTTCTATGTCACATAAAACTTGTATTAAATATATTGGCATGCTTTTCTCCTGTTGATCTGTCTTAGCTCAATTTAACTCTAAGGCTCAGCCAAAAACAACTCTAATTGGGCAAAGGTAAAATTTAGACTCCTCTGGACTAGTAATCAAAGCAAAATAATTAAAAGAACTAGATGACACTACATATATCAATCAAGTTAGCAAAAATTTTTAGATACACAATGACAAGACGCATATGACGAAAAAGACAGCAGTATGAATCAGGCCTCTTAAAATTATAAATCTGGTTCTTCCTGGCTCATTAATCCTCTGTCTAATCATCTATCTTAAAAGTGAAACACTGAAAACAATATAAATTATATATATTAAGTAAATGTTGAGCTAAAATATGACATAACCACACAATGGCATACCAAATAGCCCTAAAGCATGTTTTGAAAGGTTTGGATCCCCTGAGAGAAATCCTCAAATTGTATAAACAGTGTAACCATTCCAACATACACAAAAGAGCAAGCAGTAGCAGCAGCAACAACAGACAAATCCCATAAAGCAATGCATTGAGAGATGTTTAGGAAACATCTAGATACTTCGAAACTAAATTGATGCAGATGAATCCCAACTTCTATCAGTTTCATACTCAGAATGGCCGTATAAACTCTCAAAAGTCTCACCCCCAGATATGGGCTCTCCAACCTTGGGCTGGAGGTTGGTTGTGGCTGGGTATTTAATAGGAGAAATCTAAACCATAGGCCTCTCATAAATCATACGTGCAAGTCCACTATTACCTTTTGGTAGGATAATAAATGGATATAAAGAATTATTTTAAAACCCTGCAATCTTATAAAAGCAAACACAAAACATCTCTGAAGGATTATTTTTGTTTTTGAACAGAGTTTTCTTCTCTAACCCCTGAAAATGAGCTAACAATAATATATCACACACCTTTATGAGGTAGAATAAACATACATAAATAATAGGAGAATTAGCACAACTCAAGAACAATACACAATAAAGCTATCTGATAAAAGACTAAAAAATACATATGAGTAATATGATTAAACAAATGATTTAATAGACCAGAATGAAAAATCTGGGAAGCACACATACACAAAGATTTTACAGATTTTAAAAATACCCATAGCTTCAGATTTCAGCTCCAATACATGTAGAGCATGGAAATCGTCCCTCCTGTCTTTACAAGAACAAAAAGCTGGACAAGGCGAAAATCAATGCCTTTTCTTAGACCCATCTGAAAACTGAAGTTGCAGAGACAACCAGCACTCTGAAATCTGAAGAGACAGGCACATCCAGGGAGGTACAGTGACTGAGATCAACTTACCTGGGGCAGAAGCCACTAGAGCCATAAGCTGGCAGGAAAACTTAGACGGTAAGTTGGACAAATTGCTGGAGGCTGAGTATGGATGAGCCTGAGAGTGAGAAAGTCCTGGGGGCTGCAGGCTTAAGGGCCGCCACAGTTTCATGAGCTTTCTCTCCAGTTACTTTACCACCAGGTACTTCTGGTGAGGATCCTGGAAAGATCCCCTTTAAACCCAGCAAGGAGAGTAACCATTGCGAAACAAGCCAAGAGCCTCCTTCATGATAAAGGTCTACTCCCCAGGGGGAAGGGCTTTGCCTGATGCAGTTCTGAAACTTTATCCCAGCTGAAGAAGACGGAGGCACAGAAAAAAATAGCGACTTTTTTTAAAAGGGTACATGTGTTAAAAGGGCTATAGGTATTGGAGTGAACAGAAATGTGACCTTTTATAATTATTGATAGACGCCTAAGTGATAATGCATTTAGATTCCTTGCAAATATTCTATGAAGTAATTCAGTTCACCCACTATTTATCACCACTGTTACGTAGTGGCACATATCAGGCATAGCAACTGGGCAAATAGGTGTATAAAAATAGTCTCAACATTATTTATCATTAGGGAAATGCAAATTAACATGATAAGATTTTATTACTCACCTATTAAAATTACTAAAATCCAAGCCACTGACAATACAAATTGCTGGTAAGGATGTGGGGCAACAGGGACAGGAAGAGAATTTATTCCTGGTGGGAATATAAAATGTTACAGCTATTTTGGAATATAATTTGACAGTTTCTTACAAAACTAAATGTAGTCTTACCATACAATCCAGCAATCATGCTCCTAAGTATTTACCCAACTGATTTGAAGCTAATGTCCACAGAAAAACCTGCACACAAATGTTCATAGCAGCATTATGCATAGTTGCCAAAGACTGGAAGAAAGCAAGACATCATTCAATAGGTGAATGGAAAAACAAACTGTGATACATCTATACAATAGAATAATGTTTAGCGATAAAGAGGAATGAACTATGAAGTCATACAAAGATATGACTACCCAATGTAATGTGCTGTCCTACATGGGATCCTGAAACAAAAAGGAATATTAGGTGAAAACTAAGGAAATCTGAATAAAATATGGACGTAGTAAATAATAATGCATCAATATTGGTTCATTAACTGTAACAAACATACCATATTAATGTAACATAATAGAAATAGACAAAAGTAGATGTGGTGTATACAGGAACTCTTTGTACTGTCTTTGCAACTTTTCCACAAACCTAAAGCTATCCTTAGATAAAATGTTTATTAAACACTAATACAATTTCTGTAATTTATATATACACATAAACATAAATTCATTTAAAACAAAATTGTAATTTCTGTACTCAACTGAGGAATGAAAGACATAATAGGTAGATATGAGGAATCAGAATACAGTTCAAAGAGATAAAGAAAGACATGGAAAATTTTTAAACACTTCTTGAAAACATGGAGACTATTTCATAAAAGCAAGAGTAACAAGAGAGAAATATGAAAAATTGAAATTTATCACATTTGCAAATAGAAAAAAGTTGAAAAATTCATCTCAATAGATCAGAAAAAAATTGATAAAATTCATACCCATTTATTGTAAAAGTTTTTAACAAATTAAAACATAGAAGTGAACTTATATAATCAGTTTGAATAGTCTTTAAAAGCCATACTTAATGATGAATTATTAGAAGCTTTCCATCTATGATTGGGAATGATCTATGGATGCTAGTATGGGAGAGGACAGACTTTTTCTCTACCATCTTATGTTCTTGCTGGGGACCCTTTGAATGAAACTAACAAAAGACATTAACAGGAGAAAAAGAATACAAATTTTATTTGATATTAATATTTTTTGTGTGATATGGGGAGCTTCATTGAAAGAAGTGAAAACCCCAAAGAAGTGGTTAGACCTGGGGTCTTATATATCATTTAACAAAGACTGATAAATTGTGAAGATGTGACAAGACAAAGGAGAAAGAGGTTTGGGCTAAGGGCTGTAAATTGTGGGAATGTGACTAGGAGATATATGGGGAAAACTAATGGAAGATAAGGATTATTTCAGTAAGGTTTGCTTTTACAGATTCATTTCAGAGTTAACTCCCTGTCACTGGTGATAAGAATGTTCTTCTCTTCTTAGTACAGGAAGGGCACCTTTCTTGTGGGAAATTTATGCCCTGATTTTACATAGAAAGGGGGAAAGCAGAGAGCCCATCCTGTGCCTGCTATCTCTCAGCTGCCTTCAGCTAAAAATAATCAATATGCCACAGCAGAGTATTTGGGGATGGTATGTTGTGATCCACTATCTATAACCACTGCTATTTAACCTAGTACTGGAAGTCTTAGTCAATACCATAATGATGGAAAAAAGAAATTGAAAGCATAAATATTACAAAGAGGAAATAAAATTGCAATCATGTGCTGATAACATGCATTTTAAAAGTCCAAGATAATCTACAGATAAGTCACATGAATAAATAAATGAATGTAGCAAAGTCAATGAGCAAAAATAAATTATACTTATGGATATCAGCAACAGATGATTAGAAAACAAAATTTTTACATAATGTTTCAGTGACATCAAAAAACATAAGATACCATACAAAAAAATAGAATGAAAGATGGACAAGGCCTCTAAACTTATAACTACAAGAAACTACTGAGAAAAATTAAGAATGACTCAGATAAATGAAGGACTATGATGTTTACAAATTGGAAGTCTCAATATTTTAATTATGTCAGTTTTCTCCAAATTGACCTTTAAAGTCAATGTAATCGCAATTAAAAATCTCAGCAGTTTGTGTATGAGGAAATTGACAGGGTGACTTTTAAAGTTATATAAAAATTTATATGGAAATAGATAGCCAAAGCAATTATAAACAAGAACATAACTAAGGGATTTAACTGCCAAATATCAAGATTTATATAAAGCTTCTGTAGGTAAAATAGTGTGGAATTGATATAAAAATAAACAAATGAAAGAAAAGAGCACATCTCACGGGCTCATATTTCATGACAGTGTAGTACAGTGGGAAGAGTTGGTCTTATCAGTAATCAGTGCTCATTCAACTGGCTTTCCATATGGGAAAAAGAATCTTGACTGCTATCTTACTTCACAAGGAGGATCAATTTCAGAGGTACCGTAGATCTAAGAATGCAAAGTAAAAACAGTAAAGATTCTAGAAAAGAAGGTAGGGGAGGATATCTTCATAAGCTTGAGCTAGTCAAATACTTCTTTAATGGGACATAAAAACTGCTGATAATAAAAAAATGATAAATTGGATGACATTAACATTAAAATATTACTGTCTTGATTGACAGACATCACCAAAAGAATGAAAAGGCAAGTCACAGAGAATGGTAAAGATATTTGTGATACATGTGTCTAGAAATGAACTTCTACAAATACAGAAAAAAAGAGGCAAACAGCTCAATTTAAAATGGACAAAAGACTTGAAGAGGCACATTAAAAAAAGAAAGGATAGGGCCGGCCCGGTGGCGCAGCGGTTAAGCGTGCACGTTCTGCTTCTTGGCAGCCCGGGGTTTGCCGGCCTGGATCCCGGGTGCGGACACGGCACTGCTTGGCAAAACGCCATGCTGTGGTAGGTGTCCCATGTATACAGCAGAGGAAGATTGGCATGGATGTTAGCTCAGGGCCAGTCTTCCTCAGAAAAAAGAGGAGGATTGGCAGTAGTTAGCTCAGGGCTAATCTTTTTCAAAAAGAAAGGATATCCAAATGGTCATACACATATGAAAAATTACTCAATTTCATCATAAATGATAACCAAATTCAAATTACAGTATTATACTACTTCATTCCCATTAGCATGGATAAAGTGCAAAAGACAAGATAACCAAGTGATAGAAAAGGTGTGGCGAAAAATGAAACTGTCATAATCTTTGGGAAACTATTTGATAAATTCTATAAATCTTCAAGTACATATAGTTTATGACCCAACAGTTACACTGCTAGCTATATAACCAACAGAAATATCTACATATGTGCACCAAAAGACATGTATAATGATGACGAGCAGCACTATTTATAATTGCTAAAATCTGGAAACAGCCTATAAATGGTCATCAGAAGTAGAATGGATAAGATACATTGTGGTATATTTATAAACTGGAATACAAAAGAGAATGGAAAATGAATGTCATACACAGCCATATGGATCCACATCACAAGTATAATGTTGAATGAATGAAGCCAGACACAAAAAGATGCTCTATGTGATTCTATTTATGTAAAGTTCAAAATCAGGCAAAACTTATCTAATAATGGCATTAGAAGTCAGGATGCTTGTGACTCTTGCAGGCTCTCAGTTGTCACTGGGTGGGGGCACATGGGAGCCTTCTGGAGGACTGGCAATGCTTTATTTCTTGACCTGGGTGCTATTTTCACAGCAATGTTCACTTTTTGAGGATTCATTGTATTATGCTTATTTGTGTATTTTTCTCTATGTATGTTGTACTTCAGTAAACATTTACTTAAATGAGCATATCAAGAATATTTAAGAAGATTAAACATATGTCCGATACAGATAAAGGAAATAAAGAAAATGGAGAAGAGATACATAAATAGTCTTAGCTAAGAATTTTCCAGAAATGAATGAAGACCTAAAGTCCTCAGAAAACAAGCAAGCAAACATAAAACCTCTCAGGTCTCTGTGTTGGGCATAGTTGCAAGTACCATAGAACAAAACAGACAAAAACTACTTCTAGTAAGCTAAGATGAGAAATAAAGCAAGATACAAAATAAAATATATAATATGCAAGTTGGTAATAAGTGAAAAACAATAAAGCAAAGAAAGAAGCTATGAAATCTTGGGCTTGGGGAGCAATGTGGAAATCTTAAGTGGGGTTTCCGGGGATAGGCTTACTGAATGTAAAGAGATAAAATATGCAGATGCAGATATGTGGGTAGATGTGGCGGTGGGGGTTGATAGAAGAGGAGAAAGTAAGACTTCTATCTACAAATACTATAGCTAATTCTCTACAGTTAAATCATAATTCAGTGACCTATTACCTAATTTTGAGGGATATGCCATGGTATCGTATAACCACTGTGTAAATGACTATATAGGTCACTTGTTAACAAGTGTTATTAGCTGCACTCTCCTTCTCTCTTTGTCTCACTGTCTCTCTCTCTCTCATACATTTAGTAAATGAAGCTTTCACCATCATTCTCTAATTATTTGAAAGATGAAAATATCAAAGGACCATACTATTTTACAAGACTGACAGAAAGACAATAGAAATAACACAGTACTTATGTTATTTTCCAGTACTTGTAAGGGTGTTGGATGGAGATCATGCAAATAAACTTGATGATTAGGGGGACCCAACCAGCAGTACCCAACAGTACCCAACAGTAACATAGACTTTACAAATCTCTAGCAGAAAAATAAGTCTGAGACTAAGATCAATGGTGATATTGTTTCAAAGAGGCGTCCTTGCAGCACATGGAGCGAGAGTGAGTAGAGGACAGACGACTTCCAGGGTAAGAGGAACTGTAACCAGAATGTTAGCTAATAGGCAGTGGAACGCTTGACGTCATAGAGGAGAGGGCATGTTTTGAGTTTAAATTTTGTTTCAACATTTTGAAAAGTTTTAACTTTGATACACCAATTGTCAGCATATTGTATCATTTGTCCTCTTTCTCTCTCTTTTTATCTTTCTCTTTGTCTCTCTTTCTTACATACTCACTCTCACACATATATATACACACATATTTACAAATTATTGTTATCATGGTGGAGTATATTATTGTGGGATTATATATTGTGGATCTACCAGATCTCACAATCTTTCACCTTTAAACACTTCAACATGCACCTTCTGACAACGAAGATATTCTGTTATGTAACAGCAAAACAGTGACCAAATCCTGGAAATTTTACTTTGTTCCAATACCGTTATCTATAACATAGTCCTTATTCTAATTTTTCTAATTGCGGTAATAATACTCTACATCCGGGCTCATTTATTGCCTTTAATCACCCTATTCCTTTCATCTTCTTTAATCTACAACACTTCCTCAGTCTTTCTTGTATTTCAGGACATGGACCTTTTTGAAGCTTATTTGGTAAACTTAATTTCAATATTTGTTTATTCTCTCTTCTAAAGGCATACTTCTAATCAGCAATACAAAGGTTATCAGGTCATTGTCCTCTCATCCTTCTTTGCCAGAGAGCAATGTAATGCATTTTGTTTTTTTAATATTCCCCGGGGGCTTGAAAAGACATTCCTCACCCCAGGAGAAATATAGTAGTTGCTATCCCACCAAACATACGAATAAAAATACCCTAATGACTCATTGAGACTAAAATGTCTTAGGCAGTGTGTTTTATTTCACATAATGAATATGTACCATATTATTTATAATTTCAATGAAAACTATAAACATGGCAGATTAGAATATAGTCATTTTAGCTTTTATTTCATTATGAGTTTGAGAAAGAAAACATGCAGCTTTTAACATTGTATTGATTTTACCTCAATTGTAATTCAAATTTCAAATACGCATCATAATTTCAATGACATGGCATATATAAACTGTTCTTTAGTCCAGATTAATTTTAAATCAGTTTTGCAAACCATAAAACACAGAATATAAAGTCTAAGTGGACATTAGGCAACTCTTTGCTGCAGACAAGTAGTTTCAGATACTTTTATATTCTGGTAGCTACAATCTGAACAGGGTTTCATTGCAGGTCAAATACACTTAAGAGCCATCTCTTATGCATTCTAACTTCAGGTGGAAAATGCTTGGAATACAAATAACTGTTTTCGTTTCTATATTGCAAGGATGGTAGTCTTTTTACTTCTCCCACTTGCATATGATTTAAGAAAACGCAAGTTGTTAATTAGAAGATGTTTTTGCACAGTTAAGAATTTATGATTATGTGCTGTCATCCATATCACTTCATTTTTTCACCAACAGTGTAATGATTGTTCAAGTTTAGTTCTTTGCTCATTGTTATCTCTTCATCTTGGTTATTTGAGCCATTAAATTTTCTTTCTCTGTAGCTTCTTGTTAACATCACCTCATTTCTCAAATGTCCTATAGTTTAATACAATGTTTAATTTAGGTTCCAGCTTTGTAGTCTTTTCCAAATGTAAGCTGTCTGTTCATATACTTACTTATCATTGTCTTTCTGCAATTTACGTGCAGTATTAGTGATTTTTAATCATTTATTTTATGATGCATACCATCCTCAGCTTTAAAGTTTGTATTTTCAGTGATGATAATATATAGATGCATTCTTGAACAATTTACCGTGAATGCCCTATTTTTTATTTAACTTATATTAAAGAATATGAGATTAAATTACATTAAAAATAGTCAAAGATGATGAATTAATCATATTTGGCAAATATGAGGTTAGGATGGAAGATGTAGGACACAGATACATTTGAATTTGATAAAAGTTGTTTCCACACAAAAACCTGTCTGCCAAATAGCATACCAGTATGTCTCTATTCTAATCATTATGGATATTTAAATTAACTTATAACAGGGCAAAGTTATTCTCATTATTATTCTTTTAAAAAATTTACCAATCTACTTTTTCTTGTCTATTCTTTCAGATGAATTTCAGAATCAATCCACATAATTTTTTTTTTAAATATTTCCAAAGTCTATTCCCTTCTCCTCTGGGTATTTTTTTTTAAGGTATACTTTTTGTGGTGAGGAAGATTGGCAACAGGGCCAATCGTTTTTTTCCTCCCAAAAGCCCCTGTACATAGTTGTATATCCTAGTTGTAAGTCCTTCTAGTTTTGCTGTGTGGGATGCTGCCACAGCATGACTTGATGAGCAGTGTCTTTGTCCATGCCTGGAATCTGAACCAGCGAACCCTGGGTCACTGAAGTGGCATGAATGAATTTAACCACAATGCCACTGGGTGGCACTCACATAATTTTTAATAGACTGTTTTTAGAGTAATTTTATGTTTATACCAAAACTGAGTGGAAATTACAGAGAATGTTGCCACCCAAAGGGCACGATCTGCTCGCCACAAGACAAAGCCAGTCTCTCAAGAAGCAAGACAGTGGTGGAGAAAGAACTTTCATTAAGCAAAAACCCAGATCATCAGAAGATGGTGTATTCATGTTCTAGAGAACCGTCTTAAATAGAATACAGAATCTTGAAGCAGTTATATAGGGCTAGTGGGCTAAAGAGGAGGGGCTCCAGAATGTTGACCATCTAGTGCTTTATACTGGGATCTGCCACACCGTCTGGCACTCTAGACTGGGACACGCCACACCAGACCTTTCAGCTGTCATTGATGATGTACACCAGTATAGAATATCTCTCCAGGGGTCGTTGGAGGAGAGGGTCAAGAATGTTGTTCATCTGGCACCACAGACTGGGAGTTGCTACATTTCTAAGGAACTCAAAAGAACACAGTTATTATTGCATCACAGCTGGGAGGTATAAAGCTAAGCAGGGGTCATAAGTCATAATCCATGCAGTTTTCTTTATGTTTCAGTTAATTATTTTCTAGCCTACATGCAAGCCAGAGTATGCCCAGCTGGGCTAATTACTCAGAGGTTATCCGTAGTCACAATATGGCTCCCTTTCCACAAAAATGGTTTCCTTTGTGTCAAGTTTGTGCTGAACCGGTATCAAAAGTTCCCATGTACTCCCTGCCCGCCCCAGCCTCCATCGTGATCAACATTCTTCACCACAGTGTTACATTTATTACAATTGGTGAACACACATTGACACGTCATTATCACTCAAAGTTCATAGTTAACATTAGGGTTCATTCTTGGTGTTGTACATTCTATTGGTTTGGACAAAAGTATAACAGGTATCCACTGTTGTAATATCACACAGATTAGTTACACTGCCCTAAAAATCCTTTATGTTCCACCTATTCATCCCTCCCTTCCCACAAACCCTGGTAACCACTCACGTTTTCACTGTCTCCATAGTTTTGCTTTTCCAGAATGTCATATAGTTGGAATCATACTGTATGTTGTCTTTTAAGCTTGGCTTCTTTCACTTAGTAATGTTCATTTAAGGTTCCTTGATGGCTTTTCCTAGCTTGATAGCTGATTTCTTTTTAGCAATGAGTAATACCACATTGTCTGGATTTACCACAGTTTATTAGTCCATTAACCTACTGAGGGATATCTTTGTTGCTTCCAAGTTTGGGCAGTTATGAACAAAGCTGCTATAAATATCTGTGTGTAGGGTTTTTTGTAGACGTAAGGTTTCTTCTTATTTGGGTGAATACCAAGGAGGGGGATTGTGGCTTCTATGGTAAGAATAAATTTAGTTTTGTAAGAAACCACTAAACTCTTTTCCAAAGTAGCTGTACCATTTTACATTTTAACCAGCAATGAATGAGTTTCTGTTTTTCCACAACCTCACTAGCATTTGGTGTTGTCAGTGTTTTGGTTTTGGGCCATTCAAATAGGTATGTAGTGGTATCTCATTGTTTTCATTTGCGATTCCCTAGTGACATATGACGTTGAGCATTTTTTCACATCCTTATTTGTTACATGTATATCTTCTCTGCTGAGACGTTTCTTCAGATCTTTTGCCCATTTTTAAATCAGATTGTTCACTTTGAAGAGTTCTTTGTATGTGTTGGATAGCAATTCTTTATCAGATATGAATTTTACAAATATTTTCTCCCAGTCTATGGCTTATCTTCTCATTTTCTTGACAGTGTCTTTGGCAGAAGAAAAGTTTTTAATTTTAATTAAGGCCAGCTTATCAATTATTTCTTTTGTGGGTCATTCCTTTGGTATTCTATCTAAAAAGTCATTGCCAAATGCAAGGTCATCTAGATTTTCTCCTATGTTGTCTTCTAGACATTTTTTGGTTTTGCATTTTACATTTAAGTTTATTTTACTTAATTTTTGTGAAGGGTGTAAGGTCATGTTTAGATAATTTTTGTGCATTTGGATGTCCTTTTGTTCCAGCACCATTTGTTGAAAAGACAGTCCTTGCTCCATTGTATTGTCTTTGCTGATTTGTCAAAGATCAGTTGACTTTATTCGTGCAGATTTTTTTCTGGGCTCTTTATTCTGTTTCATTTATCTCTTTATTTGTTCTTTCATCAATACCACATTATCTTGATTACTGTAGCTTTACAGGAAGTCTTAAAGTTGGATAGTACACATATTTTTTGATAGTGAACAGTAGCCATGTTTTAGAATCATATAACTAACTTTATAAAATGACTATGGCAGCATTCTATTTTTTCCTATATTGAGAATAACTTATAAAACATTATCAGAAGTTCTTTCTAGAAAACTTGAAAGACTTTATTGGTATTCTTATTATATAAAACAATAAGATATATATCATCTCAGTAACCAGTTTGTCAAGAATCAAGATGATTTCCTAAAAATAAAATCCTAGACCTGATATACACTTGTGTTTTCTTCTATATATTATAATGTTCCATCAAAAAAAAATTAAACATTTAAATTTGCATGAACCCATGCAAAATCTGATTATTCTAGTACTGATGACCTTTGAGTACGTCCTTTTCCAGTTGACTTGAAATGCCAATTTTACCATATGCTAGATGCCTATGTTTTTCCACGGAATTTACCACCTGTTTCTGGGCTTGAGCCACATTATTTTAACTATTATAGATTTATATTCTTTTTATAATATCTGTTACTATCTCCCACCCTCCTAAATATTTCTCAGAGGACCTTCAATTTCAGACCCTTTCAGACCCAGAAGCCTTTGGAGAAAGGTGTGGAGAGAGCTGATACAGTGAATAAACACAGGAAGTTTCGTTTCTTTCCTCTGCTGTAAAGCACGATACCTCCACTCTACGTTTACTCCTCTTGTGCCCAAATCTAGATGTGCTAATGTCTCAGCTTTGTCTGGCTCTATTATGAGAAACAAAGTTGGCTTTGCTCATTTCTAAGTTTGTTCCATGTGCTGTGTCAGGATTAAAACGAGGGGCCGCTCAGAACTGTGCTGTTGACTTCAGTATTTCACTCCTAATAATACTACATTACTTCCTCATTTCCAGATTAAGATTGGCAAAGTTTCAGCTTCCTGAAGTCAATATTTTTTCTTGGCAGTTGGTTGAGGATGGGAAATAGGAAGCTTGAATCGGCCCTTGAAATCTCCCTTCAGTCCATTTCATCACTATTATATCTAGCAGCATTTCTTTGAAAATTTCATTAGATAAATGTCCTATCCTTGTTTTTCAACATTAATACAGATTTTCCCTAATGATCTATTTCCTTGGTCGTTATCATGGGAATTTGAATAGGAGGAACACTTGATGCCAGTTACAGAAAAAACAAACAAAAAGGCATCGGATGGAGATTCCTTCAATTACATTTTATTTCATTCATAAATGTATATATATCTGGATTTATCCTTTCTAACTGTTACAACAGAAGATCACTCCTTTGTTCTATCTAACACTAATACCTTCAAATGTCTTATACTGTGGATTTTATCCTTTCTGTATTTTCTGGAACATTTCACTATCAGTTATCTCATCTCATTCTCAACTACAGGATGATTGCCATTGTCTCTTAAATAGTTTCAAATCTCTTCTGTTAAAAAGGTAAAAAATAAAATATAAACCAATTTTTCCAAACTCTTTATTTACCTCTAGCTATTTCTCTTTCTCTTTTCTATTTTGAAGCTAACTTCTTGAAAAAGTTTCTGATTCCTGCTGTCCTTCCTTACTTCTCTTTTTCAGTTGCCTCCAATCCGGCTTATATTCACTTGAGTTTACCTCAACTAAACTAATTAATGTACTCCTTTTCTCTCCATATGAAGAACGTTTTCCAGTCCACTTACTATTAGACTCCTGAACAGTGCTAGAATCCTGGTACACTTTCCATTGTTGCCTTCCCTGACATGCTACCCTCATACTCCTCCTACCTCTCTACCTACTCCACTTTCTTATCTTTTATAGGGTCCTTCCCCATATGTGGCCGTGGGAGTTCCTAAAGTCTTGACCCTGGGTTCTTCTCTCATGCTGTAATCTCTTGGTGTATATCTACAGATAACCTGCAAATTTTCATCTTTGACCCAGTCTTCTCCTCTGTGTCTCACACTATAGAGTCTTCTCTGCTTCCAGAAGGTAACTAACCTGAAAAAGCTCTTGCTGAGTAATTCTTATTTAACAAAATAAACAAAAATAAATAATTCCTATTAAAATTAGTGATACACAATTATTTCAGTAATTAGGTAAGTATACATACGATATTCAATGTGTAATAAAAACAGTAATGCAAAATATGGTGATGAATTATCTTTCCAATAAGCAAATCAGAAAATCATGTCTCACCCATTTTTTAATAAATGCCAATGATCTCTCATTACTTTTATCATCAAGACTAGAATCCTTCACTTGGTCTGTTTACCTCCACAGCATCGCCTTCACGATGCCTCCCTTCCTCTCTGCCCCTCCAGGCCCGCTGGTCTTCTTTCAGTTACTAGAACATGCTCCAGGGTCTTTGCTTATGTTGGTCTGAGACTGGAGTACTTCCCCATCTGCTCCCCACCACTGGTGGCTAAGGTCTATCCTCCTTCAGGTTTCAGTTCCATCACCACTTCCTTAATGAGGATCGCCTCTGACCGCCTTCACTTGGTCGAATCTTCCTGTTTATCTCTGTATACCTCTTCTTGACAGTCTTACCATGGTTGGATTTTATATTTATTTTATGATTATCTGATTATTGGTAGTAGAGTTAGTATTCTTTGTTGACAGTTGTATCATTGGACCCTAGTACAGCACCAGGTATGTTGTACGCACTCGATGTACACTTGTGGAATGAATAATGAAAAGAAGGAGGAATAAATGGTATTTTCCTAGGGTTTTTTAAAAAATCATGAAACATTTTGGATTATGACAGCAGCTTTGGGGGAAATTCTGCAAATGTTGGTTCGTTGTTCTTTTGTATTATTTTCTAAATACTTGTATTTATATTTATATTTCTCTTTAATTCAATAGTTATTTAAAATGATCTTTTTAGATTTTTGAATGATTGAGTTTTATTTACTTTTAATTATGTTATATTTTTCCTGAAATTTATATTTGTTCATATTGTAAATAAATATTAGAAGTTTTCCCTTATTCTGTTATTCAAATTAATGTTATTTTCCTTTAGACTGAAATATATTCATTGAAATTGTGTAATATGGTTGTTTGTTTATGCTTTTAAAAGAAGACATCTATGAAAAATTGATATTTTATGACAGTGGGACATGTGAATTGCCCTGACTCTGCTCTCTGTCTTCTGATATGGAAATAATCTTCCTTTTAATTTTATCCTCCTGGAGTAATATATCCCAATGAACTCTCGGCAGTT
Source organism: Equus caballus (assembly GCF_041296265.1). Classification (NCBI taxonomy): domain Eukaryota; kingdom Metazoa; phylum Chordata; class Mammalia; order Perissodactyla; family Equidae; genus Equus; species Equus caballus. The sequence continues at coordinate 47,463,735 of NC_091686.1, forward strand.
TGCAGACCCCTAGACTGAGGGTTAATTCCACCTGCCCTGCTTCACACCTCTCTATCAGAATAAAAATTTATTTTTAAGTAACTTGATAATAATATTTACTTTTTGGGGGACACTATACAAGATGATAATAATATTTGATACTTACATAATGGTTTTGATATGCCAGGCTTGATATGCTTTAAACATATTAACTCATTTAATCCTCAAAATGATACTACAAAATAAGTATTATTTTATAGTCTTCTTTTTCCAAATGTGAAAACCAAAGCACAGAGAGGTGAAGTAAGTTGCTTAAAGACACACAGAAAGCAAACAGCAAGGGCTGGATTCCAATCAATGGAAAGTCCATGCTTTTAACCACTAAGCTGTATTGCTTCTCAAGCACAAAGACTGCTTTACATCCTTTAATTCAATTAATAATACCCAGAAAGTCTATATAAGGTAGATAGCATTGACTCCACTTAAAAAATGAAGAAACAGAAGTTCAGAAAGAGGAGATAATCTTCTAAAGGCCACAGCCCTTGGAAGCATCCAAGACCAGATCTGCACTGAGATCTAATGTTTATCTTTCTACATGAAGCTGACTCAACACCTGGAACTCTCATTCTATCACATGCAGACAATGAAAAACTAAAAATCAAAGAATGCAGTATTGTCAACAATTTGCCCTTAGAAATGCTCATCTCAATTCCCAACTTCATATATCTTATTGTACAGTGTTCTTGGGGAAAGGGCATGAAAGAAAAAGTTAAGAATTGATAGGACTAGGTTAGGACTGCTATCACACAGGAGGCACTCAGTAAACACTGTTTGCATGAAAATTCCTCTAATTTTGTTTTTCAGTCATCTTTTTGCAATAAGTTTAGTAGACATTTCTCACAGCTGTTAAAAAATCAGACACTGGAGTTTTCTTTTAGTTTTTAGAGTTGTTTCCAATTTTTGTCTTTCTTAATGTTTTCTTTGGTATGTGAATGGTAAATGTAAATGGACTTTGTCTTGCTACTGCATATTCACAGTACTAAAGATAGTTTGGGGCAGATGATATGCATTTAATAAATATTTGTTGAAAGGATAAATGTTGAGAGAAGGCACACTGGGAAATCAATATCTACCTTCATTGGAAACAAAATTTCTTTTGAGAATAAAGATTATTTGATATTAATATATGCAAAAAGCTATATATTTCTTCTTAAAAATGGTTTAAGTTTTCACAAAAGATTTTGGTCTCTCTCAAGTATGTATTTTTTTTGCCCAAACTATTAAACATACTTTAGTTAACCTCATGTCTAGCAACTTTTTTACACTTTAAAGTACTTTTATAGATATTAACCCTAGGAATCTAAGTGTTTAAGATATTAATGAAGGGTGTTGGTAAGTGGTAAGTTATAAACTTTAATGAGTTTAGTAATGATTTATGTAAGATAATTTTTCAAAGTTTATGAATGACATAATTAAAATATACTATTGCTTGGTTTGAATTTCCACAGCTCAGTCCGTTTTTAAGACATTCTGTTTTGAAGAGAACATTTAATGTCACTCTACCAAATTCTGTCCTGATTAAGACAGAAAACACTTCAACTATACAACAAAAAGCCAAACCAAAACACCGACGAAGCAAAGTAGAATCTTCTAAATGGTAAGTCACAGAATCATATGGTTGCTCCATTTTTACAATCCATAAATTAACTGTCATACAGAATCTCTGGGTCAGATAATTTTTTTTCTGCCTTCAAAGCAATACATTTGCGTCCGTATTCTAGAGATTGGTTATGTTTATGGTCCCAAGGAGTAATTAACAGATTATAGGAGAGCACAAACTTCATGCTTCCAGAAATAAGTGCTAATCTGGTCACGAATAGCCATTACATTTTCATTTTTATAGTCTGCTTTTCATTTGTCTTAAATGCCAAGATAGAAGAGTTACCTTAATGAGGTAAAGGAGACAGGCTTTCTTTTAGTTAACCTATCTTTGTTAATATAAAGAAATCTGAAAAATAGGGGCCAGCTCCGTGGCCTACTGGTTAAGTATGGTGTGCTGCACTTCGGCAGCCCTGGGTCGGTTCCCCAGAGCGGCCTACACCACTCATCGGCAGCCATGCTGTGGCGGTGATACACATGCAAAATGGAGGAAGATTCACACAAATGTTAGCTCAGGGCGAATCTTCTTCAGCAAAAAAAGTAAATAAATAAAAAATAATGTCATGCTTTAGTCAGTTATTGTGAGATTACATCTCATTGAAACCTAGGCTTTTTTAACCAAATTGTACAATCAAGTAAGTTTGCGTTAAGAAGAGAGATTCTTTTGTAAACAGTTAGTAGATATTGAACACTGAGTTAAACACTGAGTGTATAATAATGGCTGTGACAGTGATTTGACTTTTATTTTCTTTTATACTATTTGATGTTACTGTATTCCAGACAAAGATTCCTTTCTTTTCAGTATCCATACCACCAAGTGGCATTATATTTCAGAAATTTACTGAGATTATATTAATTGCTAGGGAACTGGATTCTAAACAGAAAATTATTTATTAAAGTAAGAAAATTTTATTATCTGATATACCATTTGACTACTTATTGGAGCGATAGATAAAATTCATATAGATGCTATCAGAGTCTCTTCTTTCTACAGTCTAAACCTCTGCTGTCCATCACGGTAGCCACTAGCAACACGTGATGGTTGAGCACTTGAAATGTGGCTATTTCAAATTGGCGTGTGCCATAAATCTAAAATTCACACCAGATTTCAAAGATTTAGTTTCACATAAAAGGTGTAAAATATCTCATTTATAATATTTTTTATTTATTACATGTTGAAATGATAATATTTCAGATATATTGGGTTGGATAAAATACACTGCTATGGTTACTTTCATCTGTTTATTTTTATTTTTTTAATGTGGTCATAGGCTCATATTGTATTTCTTCTGGAAAGTGCTGGTCTAGAGCATCCATATTTTGCAATAGTGATACATCATTAAGCTATGTTAAAAAATAATGTCTTATTTTCAGTTCCATTTCACACATTGTGCTTTTGCTTCTATTATATATTTTGTTATGACAAGGAGCAATAGCCCATTATCTCTGCTCATGATCACAATTAATTATTAATAATACAGCACTTCCTTTAAAATGTAAAGATTTAAAAACTATTCTACTTAATTTAAAACTACAGCCTTACCTTTTATGCTATAATTGTGATAATTTTCAATTCTATATCTTTTTTTGACCCCACAGAGCTTATTACGATCATTTCTTAAGTTATATTCATGTAGATTTACCCACATATTTATTTGATCCCTTGCTCTTCACTCTTTCTTTCATTTCTGTGTTTCTCTTTGGGATCATTAATTTCTGTCTAATGAACTCTTTTTGGAAATATTTTTATTTCATCTTCACTTTTGAGGAATATTTTTCCTGGATAAAGAATTCCAGGTTCACACTAATTTTCTTTCAGCATTTTAGAGATGTCATTGCATTATCTTCTGCCTTCCATGGTTTCTGATGGAATGTTTTTCCTTTGAAGGTACTGTGTCTTTTATTTGTCTGGCTGCTTTTTCAAATTGTCTTTGTGCATTTTTAAAAATTAATTTTACTCTAATGATCCTAGGTTTTCCTGCCACCCACCCCAATCCTCCTTGGTGTTTGCTGACGTTCTGGGTTGTGTGGATTGGTGTCTTTTTATCGGTTGTGGGAAATTCTCACCCATTATCTCTTAAAATATTGCTTTTATAATATTTTCTCTCTTCTTATTTTGAAAATTGAATTACAGGTATTAAATCCCTTTACTGTGTCTCATGTATCTTGGATGTTCTTCTCTGTGTTGTAAATCCTCTTTCTTTCTGTACTTCCATCTGTATATTTTCTAACAATCTCTCTTCTGGTTCACTAATCCTTTCTTTCCTTTCTTCAAATGTCTAATCTGAAAAGAAGTCTATTGAGTTCTTAATGTAAATTATTATATTTTCAATTCTATAATTTCCATTTGATTATTGTTTATAAATCCTAATTATATGGTGAGATTATCTACCTTGTCAATAATTTGTTTAAGCATTTTACTCTTCATTAATTTGAAGGCCGTAATAGATAACTCCAACTCTGATTCTCCCTTAGATCTGCTTATATTATCTATTTATCCTCTTTGTTTCTGTCTTTTGATTCTATCTCCTAGCATGCCTAATAAGTCATAGCTTATGAAAAATTATAGAGGTAATTTGATGCTTTGTCTCATAGCATATTCCTCCAGACAAGGTATCCTTTTGCTTTCTCTCAGGCACCTTAAATATGGGGAAAACCAACGTTTTCTAGTGCAGGATTTCGCTTGTTCAGAGACTGGATTTCATATGTTTGTGAGAGCTGCTCTAATTCCCATCACACATGTTCCTAGGGTGTAACCTTTCTGTGATTCTAGGATCATTGCAGGAAGACAGTGATGATCACTAGAGTTCCTTCTCCTTTTTTCTTCCTCCACCCTGTGAAACTGCAAACACTCTGTGCATCTGCCCAGACCTTTAGCTGCTACCTTTGACTCTACTTCTTAGCCTCTTGGCCCTACATCAAATAAAATTTAGCAGATGTCTTAAGGGTAAAAGATGACACAATGCCAGAATTTCATCAGTGTTCTCTTTTCTTCAGGATTTTTTCCCTTTAAGTCCTGCTGTATTGGACTTGAACTATAAACTTTGTTTCTATAGGCCTTGAGAAGGGCAAAATCTCAGCAGAAATCTTAGAAATCTCAGAAATCTTAGATTTCCATTCATTTTGTGGTTGTCTTTTCTGCCTTTTGGCCTTGCTTAAGAACTAAGAGTCCTCCAAGGGAATGTACGGCTCACTTCAATGTTGTTGCTCCTCATCCTTCTCACCAGGTCCCTGGTCCTTACCAGGCCTGGTTGTCTGTGTAGCTCTCCATTCTCTTAAACAGTTTTTAATAGAAATAAATTCTCCTAATTTTTCTGAGACTTGGTCTAAAACAAGTTACTCTGCCATATCTGAAATTCTTCCTTTACTATAGTTTAGCAAGCTCTTTCATGTCTACCTCACAAGAAATTCTTGAAATCCCGTATCTTTGATGAACGTTTATAACTAAAAAGAATACCTCCTAGACATGATATATCCTGACATGTAACTATTTACTCATCATTCTACTAAAACTATATATTCTCTTTAAGGAAATATGTTTATTTATTTTTTAAACTTCCAGGTTTACTTCTTTGAAGATTATTATTGTCACATTATAAACTAAACATTTTAAAGTTATATATTTAATTATTTAATCGTTTTTACACGATATCATACAAAAATAAGTCATTCAAAAATGTTTTCATATCCCATGTGTGCCCGCTCACATCCCACTCCCTCTGTAAAATAAACCTTCAGAAGATAAAGCCAGATTAGCTCCATGTTCAACATTACTCTTACAGACAAACAAAAAGACTGACTCCATCTTTTCTGTTTATACATTCTCCTCTTATTACCACCAGAGAACCTCAGAAAACAAATCAGATTTGCATTCAGAATTATTTTGTATTTCAGTAAGTATAGTGTCATTTGGAGGCTCCCTCTTTTAATTAACTTTCAGAAAAAACTATTTTATTTCGCAATTAAATTGAGAGAAGTTTAATGCTTGGCTGAGCTACTATACTAACTCTAAGGCAAAATGAGTGAGTTAACATGTTCAAATGGCTGCTGTTAGCTCCACTCGTGTGTGGGTGAAGGAGGAGCAAGCAGGATAACAGAAGAGTGTTGGATGATTGAAAATGGGGAAGGAATCACCATCTGAATGTCAAATAGCAAGGGTGACGTCACCAGAACAAATTCTCTGGACTTCACAGGTTTACCTTAAGTCAAGCAAGCCACATTTTGTTCAACTGTTCCTGGTAATAATGGGAATGAACATAAAATATTGTTGTCAAGTGTAGTCTCACATACATGACTTAGTGAAAAACTTGATATCTCTCCTAAGATGAAATCTGGTACAGCCTTTTATGTGTTACGAGTACATTTTATAACTAATTTTATTATAAAAGAGCTTTATTCCCAGAGTATTCATCAATGGATAAATCACTATATTAAATAATATTTTGAAAGTTTTAACAGCTTATTTGGTTGCTATTTTTTTTCTATTCTATCAATTACTTAATCTTATTAAATTCACTATTATGATGATGTAACATCCAAACAGTTGCAGGTATAATATATGTTTTGATATACACTTTTAACCAGCTTTGGTTACCAGCAGAGTCCTTAGAATAATCCAAATACCAAAGTTCTGACATAATATGAACTACTTGATATCAATGACACCTAGTTTGGTTAGAAAAAAAGGATATTTTGTGAAATTTTTGTATCTTTTTTATTTGAAGTAACATAATTAGAGGAGCAATATGAAAGAATATTTTGGCTTAGGTTGAGAAGTACAATAGAGACACCACTTAATAGAAACAACTTTGCTTTCCCCACAGATATATTCCAAAGGTATTATCTATTAATATAAAGGTCAGCTGACAGTGCTCTCATAAGAAGTAATTCCGTTTTGATGATGTCTTCTATCAGCTACTCAAAGGACCAGAATTGCTCTTCTAACCTAGAGAGATAGAAAAATCTATTCTTGCCAAACATTTCTCTATTTTTTCCTCAAAAATTTTCCTATTGCAAAAGCAGTATATATATTCATTGCATTCTTTCTAAACATATGTTACTAGTGTTTCCATATAAAATATAACTCTGAATAAAGATATTTGATGAAAGCCTTTCTTTTTCACTTTAGAATCTCATTCTCTAACTAGAGAATGCAATTACTTTCCAAAAACTAGGCATACTGAAATGAAGTAAATGACTTTATTATGTGTATGTATCATCCACTTGACTTATTTTCTTACTCTTCAGTTCTCTGAAATTATAAATGTGGAGAATAAAAATTGTAAAAGGAATATTCAGTATGTTTTACTTCGTGTGAATTTTATGTGCTCTCAAAAGAGAGAGCAAGGAAAAAGTGTTTAAATTATGGCAACACATATAATTCTCTCCAATGGCCTACATATTTGGGGAAGGTAGATAAGCTTAAATATTAAATCCTAAGACTTTTGAGTTTAATGCACTAGGTTTAACATAATCTTGAAGAACACATCAGTCAGAGATAAGGATTTGGATCAACGGTTCTTAATTTTGGGAGGTAGCATAAACTTCTTTCAAATTTTGATAAAAGCTTTGGAAACTTCATTGGTGAAAAATGATATGCAAATAAAACTTAGCATAATTTCAAAGGATTCAAGTAACCCTGAAATCTTTCAGTGTGTTCTGGTTTAAGAAAACTTCATCTAAAATATCTCCACGAATGTACCTAAAATTAGTCATTCAAGATTGGAACAATAAAACTCAGAGTAAATGGTCAATGAATTTGGATTGGATGAATTGAATTGAATTGAGAAAACAGCGCGGAACTGATGGTTGCAGGAAATCTTGAGCTCATGTCCTAGCTATGTAACCCTAAGTTACTTAATCATCTAGTTCTTTGTTCTACGGCTATAAAATAAAGGAATTGGTGTGCTAGATTAGTCCTTTTCAAACATAGAAGATGCTGCTTCACAATCACCAGATGCATTGATAAAATAACACAACTTCCACACATCTAACAATTCTCAACTGCTATGATCTGTCCTCCAGGAATGAGCCCTGGAACCTGCATTTTACTCTAATTGCTTATATGGTAAACTCTAGCTACATAATCCCCCAGGTTTCTATCATCCCTATAGTATTTTTTTTTCCTCAGCTGCCTTTTTTATATGTTATGTGAACCCTGTAAAATACAGTTCTTCTCTCAGAAAATTCAGATGACCAAGAGCATTTGAAGTGCATTACATATGTTGCCACATCCTTGCATGAATTTTTAAAGATAAAAACTTTTTTGTTGTTTGCTTTCTGGTGAGGAAGATTGTCCCTGAGTTAACATCTGTTGCCAATCCTCCTCTTTTTTCTTTTAATTCTCCTCAAAGCCCCTGTACATAGTTGTATATCCTAGTTGCAGGTCATTCTAGTTCTTCTATGTGGGATGCCACCACAGCATGGCTTGATGAGTGGTGTGTAGGTCTGTTCCCAGGATCCAAACCGGTGAACCCTGGGCCATTGAAGCGGAGCATGTGAACTTAACCATTCGACCATGGGGCCGGCTCCAAGATAAAACTTTATAGAAGGATTTTTATTGTCTGCCTCTTGAGTCTATTCCTCTATAATATATTAAATAATTTGAAAATCTGTTCATGAAGGAAAAGTGAAAATCCAGAATGTGGGAGAGAGTTGCTAGTCACAACTCTTAAGATAATGTATTAATTATTCAATAGGACAATTCTTATGTCTGCAATCTTAAATTGTTTTAAATTTTTCTAGACCAGAACTAGTTGGAAAAACAGAAGTAGTTGGAAAAGCCTTCCCCCACTACCAACTGATCCTTTCAATAATTTCATCCAATAAGTCTCTTATTTACTTTAGCTTGTTTTCGTCTTTTTCACTTGAACTATCACTATCGCTTAACATTAGGTTTTCTTGAGGAATCTCATCTCTAATTTGATAATTATGGAGTTCATTCTGAGAAGGCAGTTTTTTTGTTTAGGAATATTTTTTAATCATCTCTTGTCCTTTAGTGTTACTGACCCACTTAACCTTTGCTTAATATGTTAATATTCAGGATATTAAATGTTATTACAAAAGAGATTTCATGAGCAAGATGATCCATCATATAGGCCCTCTCCAGATTTCTGCTATTATTCTTACAAGGTCAGTTCTCCCCTGTGTTGCCTAGGGTTGTCATTAACCATGGTGACACAACAAATCCCTGCTCTCCCTCACACTAGGGCATGTTGCCTCGAGTTCCCCGTGTGGGAAGTATCTAAATTGCAAACAGGTTTTATGATTTAAATGACCTTCCCTTGTGGCTCTTAATTCTATGCTCAATTTTAAAGACATTATTTGGTTTCTTGCTCTGTGGCGTATTAATTAATATAGTATTTTTCTCCCAATCAGCAGCTATTTAAAAACTGGTATTGTACCTCAGTTTTAGCAGTTCTGTACAATTATCTACGTTTTTATCTCCAAGATTGCTGAAAATGTATTTTATGTGCCCTATTTTTCCTTATTTTAAATCAGATCGTCCCAAAGATTATCTCTAAATTTGGAGAAAATGTGTCGAGCTGTTTTCATTTCTTGGGATTTAGTATTAAATCCTCAGAAATAAAAACATATCTATATAGAGAAATTATACATATTTAACGTAGACTATTTATTTAGAAATTAAATATAAATAAATAGTTTAGAAGCTGTCTTACCTATAAAACCCAAGATAGCAAAAGCTTTTTTGATTTGTAATCTTACACGTAATTAATGAATATAATATTTATTTATGTAGGTTAAGTATGATCTCTAATATTACTTATACCTAAAATTCTAATAAATGTCAAGCACTAAGGAAATCTTGGAATCTTACCTACAGAATTCTCTCTTGTATATATATCTATTGAATTATTGTAAGCTACCTCTCCAAATTTTTTACCTAATTCTTGAAAAGGTGAGAAGTATGTTTTCTTTAGGCTCTTTTGAAAATAAGGTACTTAGTATAGCAGAAACAATGTAAGATTTTTGGGGTACTTTTGAGCCAAAGATGTTCAATTGGAGACAAAACTTTGAGTGGTGGTGATTAACACAATGAAGAATACGATTTTTCTGAACAATTAGAAAACCACATAGAAGGTAACATCAGTCCGTGAGGTACCAATTAATTTTTCATAAGGCAGCTTCTATAATGAGGTAACAGATAATTACAAAACAAACTGACATCAAGAAAGAAAATTTCAGACCCATGTGTTGGTCAGGGTCCCCTCAGGACTAAATCTCTTCATTATACATCTGTATCTAAAATCATATTTGCTATATTAAGTAACAGATATTACATAATAGTGACTAAAGTGTCAAGAAAGTGTCATTAAACATCTTCTACTTAACATGATGGTGAAGTACATAGTAGATTCAAGAAATGTGTCTGTTAAAAATAATTAAAATTTTTAATTGATAGTATTCAAAGGTTATAACTTAGCTATCTAGATAATTCAGATATCCAGAATGATATATACTCTGAGGATTATGATTTTATCTTCACGTGAGGTAGATCTTATTGATGAACTATCTTCAATTTACCTTGGCATTTATGCATATATTTTTCTCTACAGTCAAATAATAAAAGATTTGAAGTTGAATTTAACATTATTTTTAACAGATGATATCATAGGGGAAGCATAAGTTTATTACTAAAGCTTATCTTCTCTTCCTATGATTAAATATGTCTTAAATCTTGCTGAAAAATGATTTGTAAAAAGAAAGACACTATTCCAAAAATATGAATTGTCTCATTTTGAGTTTATTCTTGTGAACTGCTTCTGAAGTGAATGGAGAGCTATGTAATCTGTAGGGTTATGTGGAACATGACACTTACACTCATCTTCTTAGAGAGTGGTTCTTACTTGCCTAAATTTTTATGATTTTTAAAGAATAGTGAGATAAGCAAATTGAATATAGCATTAATTGTTCTGTTTTTGATGTAAGAATGATAACTTATAGAATGCTGTCTGCTAAGGGATCACAGAGCAAATTTTTAGCTAAAGAAAGGCTACTTTCTCACATCCTGTGCCTAAAGCTGTTTGCTCTCAACTAAAGTCATGAAAGGAATACCTAAGGATAATTTTTCATGTATGTCAAATAAGTGTGAACTGCTGATTCCAGAGCAACAAAGAAGTTAACCACCAAGTGAAACTTTTGTTCAATAGATCATTGTTTCATCCAGCAATAAAAATGCTTTAAATTTACTTTAGCAATTGATAAAGTCTTGTTCTATTACAGTCATTTTCAATGTAATTAGTGGTATAAATTCATAGAATTACAAAGTTCAAGGACTTTTCACAACTTCCAGCTCTCAGAGTACAAACCAAATTCTGCAGTGAAGAAAAGTGTACAAAACTGAATTTGTACAGAAATGTATACTATAACGTTTTCTTAAATTGCAGAGAGCGGACTTAAAATGTCTTTGTGTGCTTGATGTTCTTATAAGTACAATGCTATACACTCTTCAAAAGTAAAGTCCTCAACTTGTCTCTCTTCACATCACCCAAAGTGCATAGCAAAATATTTTGCATGTAATAGTCAATCAGACAATACATGTTGATTTAAAAAGATAAATTCTGGGGGCTGGCCCTGTGGCCGAGTGGTTAAGTTTGCACACTCCGCTGCAGGGTGCCCAGTATTTCGTTGGTTCGAATCCTGGGCGCGGACATGGCACTGCTCATCAAACCACGCTGAGGCAGTGTCCCACATGCCACAACTAGAAGGACCCACAACTAAGAACATACAACTATGTACCGGGGGGCTTTGGGGCTTTGGGGAGAAAAAAAAAAAGATAAATTCTGCCCAGGCCAGATTGATGATAAAATAAGAGATGCAGCTAAGCAAATTAAGGTATTTTTCTTTTCTGTTTGCTGAGGCTAAATATTCTACGTATTATGGCAATGTTATCAGAAATATTAGGCCACCTTCAATGTGCATATCTTACTAGAACTTACTTGTACATATGAAGAGAAGCTTTCATATGTATGTAGTTGAATTGTGTCCTCTAAAAAGATATTGAAGTCCTGACTCCCAGTACGTGTGGAAGTGACCTTATTTGGAAATAGGATGTTTGCAGATGATCAAGTTGAGACAGATCATTAGGGTGGACCCAAATCCAATATGACTCTGTCCTTATAAAAGGGAGAAACTTCTCACTGAGTGGGTACACACAGAGAGAACTCCACGTGAAGAGGAAACAGCTCAGGGTGATGAGCAGAAGCTAAGGAACACAGAAGAGTGCCAGAAAACTACCAGAAGCCAGGAGAGAGGCATGCAACAGATTTTCCCTCACAGCCCGCAGAAAGGACCAACCCTGCCGACACCGTGATCTCAAACTTCTAGCCTCCAGAACTGTGAGACAATAAATTCCTGTCATTTAAGCCACACAGTTTGTGGTACTTTTCCTGGCAGCCCTAGAAAACTAACAGAATAGGCGTGAGCCACAAACTTAGAATTTCGATTTAGCTACTTAGGCTATGTAAGAATAAATTTAATGTTTAACCTTTCAGTTATTAATAAATAAATAATAAAATGTACTTTTGGGAGCAGCGACAAATGTTTGTGATGCAAAGTCAACAAAAAAAATTGTATGCAATATCAGATTTTAATTTGGTGAAATAAAAAACAAAATCTGTCTACAGAGCAGTGTTGGAAGTGAAAATAGAAAAAGAGCCACAGATTAACTAACCGTAAAATGATCATAGAATTTTTCCCTGTTCCAATTTTCCATTCTTTTTGCCCGTTTTCAATTTTATTACTATTCCTTATTTTATTCATGAACTGTAAAGTGTAGGTGAATTCTATTTTCTTATAGATGAAAGCAAGAAAGAGGAATAGCTTTTTTACTTCCAGTAATATTCATTTTTTTAAAAAATGGAAAGGCATGGCATTCAGAGTACTTACACACATTCCCTTTACCCACTGTGTTTGTATTACTTTCAACCTTAATTCTCTACTCCATATTATCTAAATCTGCCCATTTTTTATCATTTTCCCTCAGTCCTCTATTATCTCTGAAAATATAATGTAATTCAACAATCTGGATACTTTTGCTTTACATACATGTTTGATGTGTTTTCTATAATGTTAGCAGTTGGGCTCCTTGGGAAACTGTCTCTGGCATGCAGTTTAACATGCAAAATGTTTTAAAAAGACCCTTAGATCAACATTTATGGAAAGGAGGGCTAGGAAGCTGACTGAGCAGAGGGAGAAACTGAGCTGCAATCTAGGCTCCACAGCAGCCCTGCTCAACCCTGGGGTACTCTGGAGATAGAAAGGACTTTCAGAGCTGTGCTAATTTGGGCTAAGATGGCTAGTCTTTAAACTGCTGCGTAGATCAGTCACTGAGTTGGGCCACCCCAGGAACGAGTGTGACCTTGTGCAAAGTGCCTCTTGAAGGGGCTGACAGTTCAAAGCTGTCTGGCCGGAGCACTCCAGCAGCTGGGCAGTAAGTCCTTCACCGGAAGGAACCTGGGTGCTGGGTTACAAGGTCCACTACACGGAAGAGTGAACGTCCCCACGGGTTTACCCCGCCTTAATGTAAAAGGTGCTCTCCTAACACTCTGTAGGGATTGATCTTTTAAAAGATTAGAACCATTTTAATTACAAGATGAGATGTCATGTTTAAAATTTTTGTAAATGGAGGATTATTTATTTCATAAAGGAAATAATCACCAGCTAATTTAGATTTTTAGCTTTAAGATAACCAATATATTCACATGTTGACCTTGCTGGAGGCAAGGGTCAGCTCCACGTCTGAACGCCCTCTGAAGTTTTGAATGCTGTCATTTCCTGCACTGACGGACGCTGCCCTGAACTTTCAAGCACTATTAGATCAGCATGACGAAGCAGACTGAGAGCAAACTCGAAAGAGTGGCTCCCTATTATTCTGTCGCTGGTCAGCTCTTACTGCTACCACTCAAGGGAATTTAAGCTGGGACTTTAAAAACAAATTCCTGTAAATGCCATGCCGTTGATGCCATAAACTTTATCTTTTTTGCTTGCCCTGAAATATTTTCGGCCAGTTACTTCACACTTCTGCCTGGAGAGCCCGGGTTCTCCCAGCACATAAATAGGGGTTTTACAGGTGCCAAATTCTGCTGCTTAAGCTCTCCACACATTGCTTGTTTTGTTCCTTAAGCAGTTAATTTGAAATCTGATTCTTCCCCAGGTTTTTGTCCACTGTATTTGCCCGTGAACCATCTAGCTCCTTAAATTTTCCTTTGTGATCAATCTTATCCCCAAGCCAACCTATTTCTGCTTCAGCTCTTTTTCTTTATGGCTAGAGAATTAAGTTATTCCCACCCTTTTAATCATAGAATTATCTCTGAGCCAGATTCTTTCCCTAGCACGTGGTCACTTCTCCCTTATCATCACTAAGCTTTTCCTTTTTATAAATCCTTTTTGCTTACTGACAAAATTTGCTCAACCCTTTCTGACATAAATTTTGTGTATTTATTTTCTTTGTAGTGGCAGACTTTTTGATGCTCTGGTTTAAACTTATCTGTAAATACTATGAGGTTTCTACCAATAGACAAAGAGAACCTATGACCTCACCAGAACCAAAGTGCTATTTAAGATAAATTTGCACAAAAAATATATTAAGTCTTAAATGTTAAAATAGGTCTTTATATCTCTTCACCATTTCTTTTTATTAAAAATCTACTTTGCTTAGCTCCTAGGTTCCTTTTTGCTTTCTGTTTTTTCTTTTTTGGTGAGGAAGATTGGCACAGATCTTAGCTCAAGGACAATCTTCCTCACCAAAAAAAAGAAAAAAAAAAGAAAGCAAAAAGGAACCTAGGAGCTTATACTTGAAGAAGATTGTCCTTGAGCTAACATCTGTGCCGATCTTCTATTTTGTGTGTGGGATGCCACCACAGCATGGCTTGATGAGTAGTGTGTAGGTCAGTGCCCCAAATCTGAACCTGTGAACCCTGGGCAGCTGAAGTAGACTGTGCAAACTTAACCACTACACCACCAGGCCAGCCTCCGTTTTTACTTTCTTCAGTATTTCATGGGTTTTGCACTGGCAGTTTTCTTATTTACCCACCAGATAAACAATGTTTTGTTAACATAGATAAGCATTATTCTGAAAGCCAGTGCACATTATGACTATGTTGATCACAGCCAGACTGGTTTATCTTAAATTCACTATTTTGAGGAAGAGGCATATGATAACAGTTGTAATATCAATTAAAATAGAAAGAGGATAAGAAAATAGTCCTCTTGGTTTTTTAAAGTGGAGTGGTTTCTCTGTAGTAAGCCATTGCACCCAAGTTACCTAGATATTCTCTAGTCTGTTTTTGACTAGCTATTATAACATAGAAAATAGCTTTTTGAATTGAAATCAGCAAGTTGGAGGATACAAGACCAATACACAAAAATCAATTGTATTTCTGTACGCTAGCAATGAACAATCCAAAAAGGAAATTAAGAAAATAATTCCAGGGGGCCGGCTCCGTGGCTGAGTGGTTAAGTTCACGAGCTATGCTGCGGCGGCCCAGGGTTCGGATCCTGGGCGCCGACATGGCACCGCTCATCAGGCCACGCTGAGGCGGCATCCCACATGCCACAACTGGAAGGACCCACAACTAAGATATACAACTATGTACGGGGAGGTTTGGGGTGATAAAGCAGGAAAAAAAAAAAAAAAGATTGGCAACGGTTGTTAGCTTAGGTGCTAATCTTTAAAAAATAAAACAAAAAAAAGAAAATTCCATTGATAATAGCATAAACAAGAAGGAACTATTTAGGAATAAATTTAACCAAGGAGGTACAAGACTAGTATGTTGAAAACTATAAAACATTTCTAAAAAATATTAAAGGAGACCTAAATAAATGGAAAGACATCACATGTTCTTGGTTTGGAAGACATAATATTGTTAAAATGGAATTATTCCCCAAAGCAACATACAGATTAATGAAATCTCTATCAAAAATCTAAATGGCTTTTTTTTAAAAAAAGAGAAATGGAAGGGCTGACCCTAAAATTCATGTAGAATTGCAAGGGACCTTGAATAGTCAAGAGATTCTTAAAAAGGAAGAACAAACTTGGAGCACTCACACTTCTTAATTCCAAAATTTACTACAAAAGTATAGTAATCAAAAGAGTGTCATATTGACATAAAGATAGACACATGGATTAATGGAATAAAATTGAGAATCTAAAAATAAACCAAAACATCTAAAGTCAATTTATTTTGACAAAGATGCCAAACCATTTGGTGGGAAAGAATAGTATCTTTAACAAATGATTCGAGGGCAATTGGATATCCACATGCAAAAGAATGAAATTGGACCCTTTTCTCATACCATATACAAAAATTAAGTCAAAATGGAACAAAGAACTAAATGTCAGAGCTAAAACTGTAAAACTCTAAATAAACCAGAAATAAATCTTCATGACTTTGGATTTGGCAATGGTTTCTTGATTGTCACCAAAAACACAAGCAACAATGGAAAAAAAATAGATGAATTGGACTTCATCAAAATTAAAAGGATTTGTGCACCAAAGGACGCTTTCAAGAAAGTGAAAAGGCAAACGACATAATGGGAGAAAATATTTGCAAATCACATATATGAAAATAATCTAGTATACAGAATACGTAAAGAAGCCTTACTACTCAACAACAAAAAGACAAACAACCCAATTAAAAATTGGGTGATGTACTTGAATATACATTTCTCCAAAGAAGATAGCCAATGATCAACAAGTACATGAAAAGATGCTTAACATGTTTGTCATTTGGGAAATACAAATCAAAACACAATGAAACACTACTTAACACCCAGGAGGATGACTATAATACTAATAATAAAAATAGTCAATAATGGGGGCCAACCCTGTGGTCATGTGGTTAAAGTTCTGTGCACTCTACTTTCGTGGCCTGGGTTCATGGGTTCTGATCCCAGGTGCAGACCTGCTCCGCTCATGGGCCCTGCTATGGAGGCAGCCCACATAGAAAAAAGTGGAGGAAGATTGGCACAGATGTTGGCTTGGGGCTAATCTTCCTCAAGCAAAAGAAGAGGAAGATTGGCAATGGATGTTAGCTCAGCGTGAATCTTCCTCACCAAAACAAACAAAAAAAAGTAAATAACAAATGTTGTAAAGATATGGAAAAACTGGAACACTCATATATTGCTGGTAGGTGTGTAAAATGGTGCTGCTACTGTGGAAAACAGTTTGTCAGTTCTTCAATAAGTTAAACAAAGAATTACCATGTGGCCCAGCTATTCCATTTCTGGGGTATATACTCCAAAGAAGTAAGAACAGATGTTCAGACAACACTGTGTACATAAATGTTCATAGCAGCACTATTCAGAATAGTCAAAAAGATGCAAACAACCTAGATGTTGATCAGCTGATGGACAGATAAACAAAATGTGGTATGTCTCTATAGTAGAACATTATCCAGCCACAGAAAGGCACCAAGCACTGATATATGCTATAGCATGGGTAATGCTGAAAACATTATGCTAAGTGAAAGTTTAAGCCAGACACAAAAGGACACATATTGTATGATTCTGTTTCTATGGAATATCCAGAATAGGCAAATTTGTAGAGACAGAAAGCAGATTAGTGGCTGTCAGGGTTTGTGGGTGCAGAGGAATGGGTAGTGACTTTAATGGGTATGGAAGTTCCCATATGGGTTGTGAAAGTGTTCATGTTGTGAATATAAAATGCCACTGAATTGTACTCCTTAAAATAGTTAAAATAGTGAATTTTGTGTTATGTGAATTTTGCCACAATAAAAAAAATGATTTATGAAAGAAAATACCCCACAATATGTATCATGTACATTCTTCTGAAGTTTAATTTCTCATTAAAGCAGAAACTTCCTTTCAAATTTTTGTGATGAGTGGAATTTTATTTAAAATCTGAGTGAAAGAATATGTGCGGACTCTTCCTTATTTATTACACGTGATAGCGTATAATCATAATTAATTTACTTGGTCTGTCAGAAATTTATGCAGCTCCGAAGATACTATGATCTTGCCACCAAACAAGAAATTCTCTAATTGTATTAAAGAGTGTGATTTGGATCATACAATTAAGTCCAACTTCATTTTATTGAATGGTCAAATCACTAAAATAAGTTTTGGTGTACTCTGTGTCATAGATTTGTGGCAGCTGTTTCCACACTTGTCGCCGCCAATTGGAATTTCCATCTGTAAGTCTTTGTGGTAGAGGAGCCCTCAACCTGAGTGACGTCAATATAAATAGGTCATAGCACTGATTCTTAACTCTTCCACTTCATTGTGAAAAATTGATCCAACTCAGAAGGGCCATCTCTCCCTGGTAGCCTGCTTTGATAGAGCAATCATGCTTTCTAAGCACTGGCAGCATCCTCATTGATTTTAGAATCAATGCCACATCAGGGCAACACTGGACCTTGATTGGCAGCAGGAAAATGGGTTAGAACATTTCAAACTTTATAAAATAAAAGCAAGTAAACGTTAAATTCCATGAAATCACATCGGCTCTTGCTGCTTGTATCTTAGATTGAACTTGAGGCAGATGTGAAATGTCCAACATTCAACTTCAGAAGTTAGAGACTGGCCGGCCACCCTGATCTTGTTGCCAACACCCATGCTTCCAGCTGAGACTCATGTGTTGATTTATTCTTAAGGGCTCTTTCAGGTATTTCACTTTGAAGTTTTTACCAGTTTTCAAGAACTGGGATCCTAGGTTGTGGGCTTGAATATGAAAGTGGGTCCCCAGGACACTCACGACAAAAAGCCCAGCTTTGTGGGGGCTGGCTCCGTGGCCGAGTGGTTGGGTTCGCACTCCGCTGCAGGTGGCCCAGTGTTTCCTTGGTTTGAATCCTGGGCACGGACATGGCACTGCTTGTCAGGCCACGCTGAGGCAGCATCCCACGTGCCACAACTAGAAGGACCCACAATGAAGAATATACAACTATGTACTGGGGGGCTTTGGGGAGAAAAAGGAAAAAAATAAAATCTTAAAAAAAAAAAAGCCCAGCTTTGTTTTACAGGCAATAACTTGAAAAACGCTATTTATGTGCTGCAAGAGTAGGTGAGACATGCTAGTTGGAATAAATGCCAAGTCATGGTTTGGTCTCATAATTAAGTGAAAAAGTAGAAATAGTGTTTTTTTTTTCAAATTAATATGGATTTTTAGATGAAATTACACTAAGTAATAGGATATTTGTTCTTTGTATTTTTTCTAAGCTTTGTTTTTCCTGGCCCCCTGCACATGCTGCTACTGATGCTTTTAACTGGATTCACCTGTCAAAATAGTGGCAAATAGTAAAGAGTGTCCTCAATCCTCCTGACACTGTTTTGGGGACTTGACTTTAAGTGACAGTGTGTTCCATTTTAATTTTGCAGACATCTTTAATCCTGAATAGCTAAAATTCTAACACATTGCACACAATTTGTATTTCTAACTTTCGTTTCTTTGACAGATGGCTGCTGCCAAGAATCAGCTTGTTTGGGGAGATAAAGTTCCAAGAAATCTAAGAGCTGCATGCATAGCTAATATCCCTTAGGTTTATTCCTTCGTTCCACGTGATAAGTGGAGACCCAGGCCAGAGCTCCTGCCTTCGGGGATGGCCCTCACCAGTGACGGCTTTGTCTCTTGCCTGAATTCCCAGTTCCCTAGTCTGTAAATCAGACATAATTGTATTTGTCATCCCCTTTACTTCATCAGGAGATTTTAAGGATTGCAAACCACATAGCACTTGACAATATAAAATGCTATAGTAATGGTTAAAATGAAGAATGACTTTGTCCCGCCAATGAGTAATTTACTTCCAGGGAGTATGTTAGGTATCTGGGATGTGAATTAACTCTCTCAGGCCATCAGGGCACTATTTTCAGCTGAGTGCTAGAGGGCATGAAAGCATGGACTATTTCCACATGAGGCCAAAGGACTTCTGCCCTTCCCCCTGTACCTACATTTTTAAAGTAACTAAAAACTTACAAGGAGATATTAGACAATCTTGGGAAATACTAAAAACTCAATCTAGAAAGCCCTTCCAGTTTTATACATAATTATTGAAGTAACCTTGAATGTTTATCCCTTTCAGGTAATAAACTAAAATCATGTCATGCTCTCTATCAGGTCCTCCCTCCGAAGTCAGCCTCAAAGACTAGAAGCATGAACATGTCACAATTGTCCTTCACAGCTCACTGTAGCTTTATGAATTATGAATTTATACGAACTTATTATTAGCCCACTGATAAGCTGATTTTTATCACTTTGAAGTGATGTGTATCCTTTAAGTTTACAACTTATTTTCTAAGTCAATAATCAATTTATATTATTTTTCTTGGGCTGCTGTAACAAAGTACCAGAAACTGAGTGGGTTAAACAACAGAAACACATTGTCTCTTGGTTCTGGAGGCTAGAAAACCAAGATAAGTCATGGGCTGGATTGGTTTCTTCTGAGGGCCGTGAGGAGGAATCTGTTCTGATTCTCTAGTGGTTTGGTGGCACTCTTCAGCTTTCATTAGCTTCTGCTGCATCACCTTCATCTCTGCCTTCATCTTTGCCTGGTGCTACCAAACCAGGCTTGTTTGCCTGCCGCACAGTAGGCCAGTCACCAAGATGATGAGTTTGTAGCAGAGAAAGGGTTTATTCACAAGGCAGCCAAGAAAGGAAATGGGAGAACAAGTCTCAAATGCACCTCTCTGAAAATGGCGATTAGGGGTATTCATATTCATGGGATAGAGAGGCAGCATGCTCTGAAGTGTAGGGAGAGATGCCTGGAGGTAAGAAGTGAGGTAACTGAGGATCTGTGCACGTGTGGTCAAGTTTCATGGCTCTTCATGGGAAGCCTGTTCACAAAATGCTGGCATTAGCGTGATCTGAGAGTGGAGTTTTTGGCCCCCATGATGTCAAAGGATCATCTCTTGGATATTTGTACAGGCCCAGTTGATGGGTAAGTGGTCTCAATGGGCCTGAACTGGACAAGGAATCAAGTTCCAATTCCTGAAAAACAACTTAAGCACCCGGTACCACCATCCAAGCATCAGCGACGTTATCTATAAGGAACCTAGTCAGAGTCTGATAATGTATTGCTTACTTACATGACTTTTAAGAATCAGCAGCCCAGCTAACAATGGGAGGGCAAATAACCAAAGGCTACAGTTAACAACTGCCTGGAGAAAAAACTTTAGTTACCAGGCACCTAATCATTAATGGCTATCTGGCCACCCGTTTCAATGGCATTTTTCTCTGTGTGCATGTCTGTGTCCAAATTTCTCCTTTTTATAAAGATGCCTGTCATGTTGGATAGGGGCCCACCCTATTCCAGTATCATCTTAATTTAACTAATTACACCTGCAACAACTCTATTTCCAGATAAAGTCACACTCTGAGGTACTGAGGGTTAGAGCTTCAACATATGAATTTGAGGTTCGGGGGACACATAATTCAACGCATAACACAATTTTATTAAATCTAAATTAAATTTATCTAAGCAACAAGAAATAATAACTCATTACAGTCTGACATTTATATTTGAGGTGATATTAATTTTTTCACACTCTTCATGGCTTTTTAGATCCAGTCGCATCCCCTTTCAGCTTTCACTTTCAATGTCTATAGTGTAACAATTGCTTTTACAGAGGTATATTACAGGTGCTCTTTCTTACCCTTTCTAGAGTAATTTCTACATTTTTAGGATCCTCAATTCCATTGCTGTTGTTTGGATTACCACTTCATACATGTGTTTTGTATCACCTGTACCCTCCAAAATTCATCAATGCTTGAAAGCCAGGCACCTGAAGCCACGGTGTCAGTCTGGTCTGCCTGGTAGTAGACCTGTGATCTTGGGCAAGTGAGTTTCCTTACCAGCACAGAGATTCATAATATCTGTAATAGGGTTTCAGAGAGGACTACGTGAGATGCTGAAAATAAAGCTGGTAAAGCGATTAGCAGAATTCTTGAGACTTAGCGAACGCCCAGGTAATTTACTTGTTTTCTTTTTTTTAATTCAAAATGGCTTAGTGTTGTCTGCAAACTGAAGGGAAAAAAATTCAGGCCTTTCTCCAGATTATTCAATAAAATTTACCTAAGACTGTGTCAACATTTTTCTAGGTTAGGTTGCTGTAACAAATGACTCTCCCAAACAGCTTAACTAGCCTATAAGAACAAAGATTTCTAATGGTTTTATTTTGCTTAACTTCTTACTGTTTTTTATCAGATACCTGTTGCAGTAATTCTGCTCCTGCCCCACTTTTCTCCCATATTCCAGAATGCAGGCTAAAAATAGAGCCTGAAGTCCCTATCTAGAACATGCTATTCTTGTAATAGAGGAAAGGAGAGCAAACCAAAGAGATGCTGGCCCAGATATCAGTTCCCCTATATTAAACCCAGTATATACTGGGTTAAAACCAAAGCACTCATTCCCTGCCTACTCCCTGGCTCCAGAATGCACTATCTGCCATAGAGACAAACAGCCAAGGTCACCCATCTGGATTCCTTATCATCTCGTCCTCCTCCCAAGGCCAAACACAGGCTGGTGGGAAAGCCCCAACCAGCAAGGCCACTGACCATCCCTGCCCCTCTACAAGGAGCCACATTCCTCACAAACCTTTAAAACCCCTCACCTCCCCTCTTTCGGGGAGATGAGATGAAATGAGACAAATTTGAGGGCTCACTCTCATCTTCTGCTGATATTACCCCAAACAAAAACCCTTTCCTTGCTGTAAGCCTGGCATTCCGGTTGTTATTTGGCCCCTCTTGTGTGGTGCGTAAAGAACCTATGTTTGTAGGCGGTAACAATCTGGCGAACCAGCCAGGAGATTCTTGCCCGTGGCTCTGTGGCCCCAGGCTGACTGGGATTTCCTGGGAAGCAGTCCAGCAGCTGCCTGGGTGATTTGCCTTAGGGACTGTCCCAGTACTTTCCGTCTGGCCGGGCATGGCTGACCCTAGGCACATTTTCTTATGGCAAGGAAACAGGTTCTAGATTTGTTTGTCTATTCTTCATGCTGGGGAGTCAACGGACTCTGAAATAGAGTAAGTCGCCTCAGGGACGCCTGTGAACTTCCTTCCCCTCCTCTGGGGTCCTTTCTGTTCATGGAGGGGCCATCTGGGGTTCCTGTTTTTCATGGAAGGGCCATCTGGGGTCCTTTCTATTCATGGAGGGGTCATCTGGGGTCCTTTCCATTCATGAAGGGACCATCTGGGGTCCCTTCTGTTCACAGATGGGCCATCTGGGCGTGCATTTGGAGTGGGAATGGTTGTAAGACTTTCTGCCCTCAATCTGGGAACCAGCTTCACTGGTGTCTGACTTTCCTGTGTCTGGATCTGTGTGTCTGTCTGTCTCTGTGTGTCAGAAAGGGAAACAAGTTGTCTGTCCCCAAGCAGAGCCCATTGGGGTTAATTCTGAGTAGATGGTCTAATTATAGTTATAAGCGAATGTGTAAAAGGGATGATTTTCTTTTGTAACACTGCATGGCCACAATATTCTTTAAACTCTGGAGAAAAAACGGCCAATGAATCCTTAAGTTGAAAAATTTTTAAAGAGCTCTTGTCATAAACAGCTGCTTTATTGGTACCTATGAAAAGACCAAATTAAAAGGAAAATACAATGACTAGTCTTAAAAACTTAATCAAACTTGGGGTCACAGCTGCTTCTTGTGGTGTTACAGATACTAATGAATACATTAAGTGAACAAAGAAAAATCAGAAAGGGAAGAGTCACAGGACTCATCCCAACAGGATGGAAATCTTTAACTAGTTATTAAAAAGGAAAATGAGATAAACAGAACAGACGTAAATAAAGTAAAAACAAAGGTTTTACTGAAACACTGCTTAAGGTTGGATGGGCTAAAGGGACCCCTCTATTGGCCCCCCAACATTAAAGGAGATCAGACAAAACTGTTCTATTCACCCCACTTTGAAAAAATTTAAAAGATCAGGAGGCAGAAATCATAGCAAGAAACCTGACCAACAATTGTATGGGGCAACAGTTAGGCTGCTCAGGTTAATAAAACTGTAAAGATTAAAGTGTTTAAGATAATACTATATGAAAAGTTTATGTCTACTTTGCCTGGATGTTTTCTTTGGGAATAAGTGTTACGTTTAACTGGGAGTGCTTCCCCTGCACCATGTCGTAATGCCAAAACTTGTTAATGGAATTCTAATATAAGCTATAATTAAAAGTATAAGAGTTAAAAAAATTAAGATAAAGGTTTGTAAAAATTGGTGTGTTTAAATGGGGTTTATGTAAAATAGTTACATGTCTTTTGCCTGATTGTATTTAGATTATGTTGTGGGGATAAACATTATGTCTCACTGGGGAACATTTCCTCTGCCTGATATGGTAAGAGCACGTAAATCCACCCTTCAGACGATGTTAATTAAACATGCTAAAGGAGATCTCACTTTAAAATGGCCAAAATGGGGCAATTTCAGTTTACCCAAACTGACATATGCAAATGGAAAAAGCCAGCTACAACAATAGGAAGCCTGTCTTAATCTTTTGAGGCTTCGAGAATGAAATGGGAAATACTTTACTGCTTCTTTAAGAAAAAATAATTAAACAAACCTGCCAGCAGCTGGCCAGTCTGCTGCTTTCTCTTCTCTCTCTGAGGTTTGCCACTTCAGCAACCCCGAAATTCCTGACCTAAAAATTAAGCAAGTGAGAATATGTAAACTTTTGACACAATTTGGAATTGTAATGGCCTTTCTGGGGAGCCTCTGTTTCAGAAGAGTCCAGCTTAGGGGTCACCCTTAAAAGAGAGGATTCAAAATCTCCCCTCATGGAATGCAGTCTTTGATTAATATACAGAAATTTCTAAAAGACAAAGTTATGTAACATGATATAAAATGATCTGTGGTAAATAGAAGCCTGTGTAAGTTTGCTGGTTTGATTTGAAATAGACATGTCGTCAGAGTACCAGCATTGGCTATGACGCAGACATATAGCCTGGGTTTACTGGTCAAATGAGCTCATGTCAACTCTGTTACAAGAGTTACCAGCAAAATCAGTAACTCAATATAATAACTGAATTGGTATAACTTTTCATGAGGTTTTTGTAGACAATCTAAATACAGTTGTTGAGAAGGAGTAAACTAAATAAATGTAAAAGATGAAGGTTTTTGGAGAAACTTTAACAATAATTATGTTATGATGTGTTTACTTAAGACAACTTAAGATAATGGTTAACTGCTTTAATGTCACATGAAGTTTTCAAGAGTAATTAATAGACAATTGTTAAAACTGGATAAGAGTTTTTAAATACAATAATAATGTTTTATGGTCTGTGTACTTAAAAAAGAGCTTCCAAAATCTTTTTGGAAACAAACTTTATAGTTTTACTAAATTAAGTTAAATAACAAAATCTATTGAGTATCTGAGTCATTTTCAGATAGGCTGGAAAATTGAAACATTATTGCTGAACATGCCTGTCTATTTTTGGCTTCTTATTACAGACAAACTAAAAAGTGTTTGGGTCTATTAATATACACACCTCGTGTTTTATTACTATAAAGTAACATAATTCTAAAAACTATAAAAGAATGCTAATGTAAAAATTGTTTATAATTGCTTACTTGGTTTTTACTCAGAAATTAAGGTTTCCAAGGGTTAAAGATTCTAATTAATATATGTAATTAAAGTTACTAAAAGTTAATAAGGAAAAAAGTCTTTGTATTCAAGGAAAGTAAAATGTGTGTTTTCAATAAGAAGGTATAAAGAATGGAAATATTTTTGTTTGTTGGGTTGAAAACAAAAAGTTAAATTTGTCTAAAGTACTGGGACTAATTCTAAATGTAAAAAAGTAAGTGAAAAAAGGTTTATAAAGGTAAAACCCTGAGGAGTTTTATGCCTGGTCAAGTTGGCTAAGATTAAAAAGTAAATCCAATTAAGTAAATAAGTTTTATTGTCAAAAGTAAACTGGTACAAAATTAAAACTGGGTCTTCTCTTTCTTAAAAAAGGTAATTTTCCTAAACTTTTAGTCTACTCTTGATAAAAAAAGACTACAAAAGGTTTTTTTCTTTGAGTAGTCTACCAGAAGGATAAGGATTTTATGTTTTATCAAAATAAATTTCCTATATTGTTTTTTATCAGGTCCTTAATCAAAGATTCTAAGGGTTTTTTTTTTACAACTATTTAATTCTCTGTATTTGCCTAAAATTCGTTAACTGCCACCGTGGTTGAAGGTATAAATAAACATTGTTTCTGAGGGACCTATGATATTATGTGGGTAAGTATTACTAATATAAATTTTTTAAAAATTGTACATTACTAATATTATGATCTGTTCTGTTCTGATTATCAGCCATAATTCTGGTTATTATCTCAAAATGTTGTACATCATAGAAATGGTCAAATGTATTTGTTAATTACCATTTTTAAATGTTTGCTATTTACAGACAGTTATTTTACTCTGATGTCTTCACAAATATGTTTCATCTTGAGAAAAATTCATACATAGGACTCTAACACTCTAGAATACAGGTTTCTGATAAACTTTCAGATCATAAAACTAAACTGGGTAAAAAATTGCAGAACTCTAATGGAAAAACTGATGACCTCATAAACCTGCTCACAGAAGATTAAAATCAAGAACCAGTTATACAGGACTGAATGAACTGATGAGGATAATTATAATTTTTATGACTTCTTGTTTAAAATATTGCTGATTATTTTAATGTTTTGTCTTTTGTTTTCTCAGATTTAAGAAAAATTTTTCT
This sequence comes from Equus caballus, assembly GCF_041296265.1. Lineage (NCBI taxonomy): Eukaryota > Metazoa > Chordata > Mammalia > Perissodactyla > Equidae > Equus > Equus caballus. Next base: position 47,490,050 of record NC_091686.1, read on the forward strand.
TCTTTTCTCTTGATAACTATGACTTATAGCAATTTGCTGAAACTGTACATTTGTAAACAAATTTGAAACATTTATCTTTTTCTCCCTACCTGATCCCTCCAGAATTTGGAAATTCTTAGAGAGTAAGCATTCTTATTTTCATGGCTGTATAGTTGTTTGCATAAGTTCAATAAGAACATATTCTTCTTATAACAGGAGACAATTGGAAACACTGGTTATATCACCGAGGCTTTGACTGGAATGTCATATTTGAGAGAAACATACAGACTTGGATATGACAAGACAGATTTTGAGGAATAAAGATTGTCTTTCTGGAATAAAAAGTCTCTTGGAAATATTGGCCTGGTACCTTGCTTATGGGTTCCCAGTGACCTGGAAAGGTTGACTAAAGAATGTAACTCCCTCCAGCAGGTACAAGGAACCTCAATATTTTAGGGACCTCGTGAAGAGAAGAATTCACCCAAATCTGTAGGTATTGCAGACTGAATCTAATGACAAGCTCTTGGTCTGGCTTTGCTGGCCTCAAGAGGCCTTTAAAGTTCAATCTGAGATTCCTTGTAAAAAGTTCCCGCAAAGCAGATTTAAAAGAATGTATATGATCAATTGCTATTCTTATTGTACTTATGTAAATAATTGGGACAAATTTACTAAAACTAAATTTATTTTACAACCAGTTAGTCTTAATTTGGCTATGTTTGGTAAAATTGAGGCTGCTTTTAGAGAGAAAAATTATGTTTCAATAAAGACTATAATACACATTCATGGATATTAGATTCTAGTTCCATTACTTGTCTTTGTGGTTTTTGTTTTATATCTGTGAACTGTACTGGATCCTGAATTCTTCTAGTCTTCTGAAATAACAAATCTCCAAACTAACATTTTCCATTCTTTTCCCATGATTTTCATTTGGAATCCTTGAGAACTGAACCTACCCTTTTTCCTAAAAACTGAAGCTGGAGCACTTGATGTAAACTTAAGAGAGATTCATGCCTGCTGCTGTGTAAGCCACTCAGAAAGCTACTTGAGTGTCCAATGACACCATCAGAGACATTTTAAACTGGAAAAGGTGCTTTGACCCTGACTTCTAGGAATCTTGATTGGCTGACTCCTGGGCTCAGGAACTGGTTTATAATTTGCTCCAACCATTAACCTTGTTTTTTCTTTTTGTTTCTCTAAAAATGCTTCTTATTAAATACCTGGTTACTTACTTATGCAATACAGGCCTAATTTTGGCAGCCCACCTGCATCACTGCCTGATGAAAAGACTGGTTCAACAAGAAGAAACAACCTATGCCCTGATTCAGCAGAAAGTAGCTAGATCAGTCATTTCCCCAAATCTCTCATGATGAAAAAATAAACATAAAATGGGGGGAATTGATGCTGGCCCTGATGTCAGTTCCCTTACGTTAAACCCAGCATATATGGGGTTAAAACCAAAGCACTCTTTCCCTGCTTGCTCCCTGGCTCCAGAATCCACTATCTGCCATGGAGACAGACACAGCCAAGTACAGCCACCTGTAATCCTTATCATCTCCTCCTCCCTGCAGCAGCTTCCCAAGGCCGAATGCAGACTGCTGGGAAAGCTCTGACCAGCAAGGCCAGTGACTCCCCCACCTCTCTACAAGCAGCCACATTCCTCACAAAACTTTAAAACCCCTCACCTCTATTCTTTCAGGGAGATGAGGTGAAATGAGACAAATTTGAAGGCTCACTCTCATATCCCAGCTGGTGTCACCCAAAATAAAAACACTTTCCTTGCCATAAGCCTGGCATTCCAGTTTTTATTTGGCCCCTCTTACGTGGTGGGTAAAGAACCCATGTTTGTAGGCAGCAACAAAAGTGTGCAAAGGCTCTTGCAGCTTCTGCTCAAAATGAGCACATTCTCACTCCTACTCAAATTTGATGGCCCAAACCAACTCATTTGCACTAGCATGGTGCTATGAGGTCAGGAAGTATACTCTTGCCATAGAAAGGCACTGCAGGTCATATGATACACGGTAGAAATGCATAAACTTCTAACAAGGAAAGAGGGAGAAAATAATTTGAAAGCTAATACAATCATAAAGACCAATCCTAGTTCTAATAACTGAGAAACACCAGTATTAGTATTTTTCTCTCAGTAGATGCACCCTTTTATTTCCACCTATGTTTCTTGTTGTTGTTATTGTTTCTTACCTCCTAGAAAAACATACTTGTAATCTTGAAATGACTAGTATTAATAGTGCTCATCAAGGGCTTTTTGAAAAACGTCTAATCAGCACACTTTTATCCACATGTATGATTAATCTCTTCCAGCTCCCCAAACCAACATAATGTTTCCTTATATGCAGATTCATATTCTCTTTCCCATAATTTGTACCCAAATATTAGTGGCCTGTTAGCCATTTTTTGTTTCTGCCTACTTAGGAAAACTTTCTGGGTCCTCCTGGTAATAATTCCCCAATTTTTTAAAATTACTTTTTAACCATTTTCAGTATCCCTGTCTCTGTTGGATATTCTGTGCTTTAAAGTGTCACAATCCTTGGCTCTTGGTGGGGGTGGTATATGAATCAGGTTGAGTTAAATTGAGTCAATAGATGTGAGCTAGACAACTTTAACAGAAACTATGGAGAAACACAATCTCTCTCTTCTAAGGGGTTTATGAAATACTAAAATCCATCACTGGAGATACTGGTGACCCTCTGACTACTATAACGATATAGCTTATCTAAGCTCTCCAGACAAGAGGAAAGAATTTCTGATGGTTAAGGAGCAAAAGAAAATATTAGTAGTATTGTTTAAGCACCAAGATACAGCCCTAAATGAAGCTCAAGAACTCTGATTTGTGGACCAATACATTTCCATTTTTGCTTCAATCAAACTGCTCTGATTTGGGTTTCTGTCATTTGCAAGCAAAATAGTCTTGACTCATATATGCAATTTTCTAGAATCTTCTGGACTAGCAGGGAGATATGAATATATGCTTTCTTTTTGCTTCTTTTTCATTTTCCTTGATCTTTTGTAAGAGTTTTCATTTTATCATAGTTGTATAGAACTATTGTTTTATTCATTCACTTGACATCAAATTCATATAATCAAAGATTATTTAATCCATCTACCCTATGACAAGAAAATTTTGCTACTGAGCTCCACGATGGCAAGAAATAAAAAATTATAACAAAAATTATTTACTGTAAATTATTTTCCAGTTTCAACAGAGGATAGTGGCATTATCATGTCATGGAAAATAAAAGAATTGGGACTTAGTGGGCCTCAGTTACAAATCTGGCTCTGCTACTTACTAGCATTGTGATTGGGGAGAGTCATTTAAACTTCATATATATGCTTTCTTAGTTTTGAAAATGGGATAATACAGAAATCTAAGAGAGCTATTGTGGGGATTAAATAAAATGGTATTTGTAAAAAGAATTTGTGAATTTTATAGAAATTATCATTCGTCTTACTTACCACAGTGCCAACATGCAGTGCAGGATTAGCAGCATTTATATCACCTGGGAACTTGTTAAAAATTAAAATTCTCAGATCCTAGCTCTACTGAATAATAAGAGTTTTTAAGGATAGGGCCCAGGAATTTATGTTTTCAGAAGCTCTCTGGGGAATTCTCATGAGAGCTACAGCTTGAAAACCATCACCTTAAAATTATACAAATACAAGAAGCAAGGAAGCAAGTCACCTGAATATCTATGTTGGTGAGGAGGATTTAGAAAACTATAAGAGGAAGCCCATTCATCAAAAACCTCCTGATCTACCCATGAAGATAAAATGGACGCGAGTTAAAGAATTCAATACATAAGAAAGTGGTAAGTGAGATATATACTCTATGTTTAATTATCAAAGAAATGATTACTGTAAGTGATACAAATTTTAAAAAGATCATTATGCACTATAAGTTTTTCAGAGGAATAGATAGTTTGGGAATAAATTGTCCAAAAAATGGGTAGAATTTGAGTAAGTTAAGTGAATGGGAAGAATTCCAGATGAAAGAATTAGGGTGAAAAACAATATAGATGGGCAAGGCCAGCAGTAACTTCAGCATGACTGGCGTGTAGACTGATTTGGGAGAGAAACAAAAAACAAGACAGGAGCTTGGGATAAGCTAAAAATGGCTTTTGATGACAAGCAATGTTAAGTGGACTTCATCTTGTCAGCAGTAAGGAATTTATAAGGAGAGAATGGAGTAGTGAAAGTGCACATGCTTTATATCATAGTGGTTAAAAGCATGGTCTCAGAGAGTTTTGCCTGGATTTGAATCCTAAACTATTACTTACTATCTGTATAGATTTAATGGACATTTAATTATTCTGTCTCAAATGTTCAGTGGAAATATATTTACCTATAGAGTTTTGTGCTCATTTGCAGTTACCATATTCCACTCTGACTAGTTTAAGCATGGAGAGAGTTACGATAGAATGTTAAATGATCTTTGGAAGAATTGGCTAGACTGAAGAAAATAGTCTTCATGCTGAGTTTTTAAAAATGATGCCAAAGCCACACTGCAGAACTGTCCCACTCTGGAAGCTGCTGCTGAGATCAGGAGGCTACAGCTGTGTGGAGAAATCACCAATGCATCTCTCAGGCCAGAGTCAGGACATCTCTGACATGGTTCACAGTAGAAGAGGGACAACTCCTCTTCTGAATCTCTCTTGACTTCACTCAGCTCTGATTCAAATTTTGCATGAATGCATATGAATGATTCAAAGAAACCTTGGCTGGAAAGAGTCTGGAGAAAGTGCTGTGTAGCTTTGTCACCTTTGAGCTCAGGAAGGCACATTGGGAAGAAATTAGGTTAAATATTAAAGGAGCAAATCCACACTGTCACCTCCTAACTGTCAGGGTGACTGTGAGGATTAGATGAGGTTCTCTGTGTCAAGCCTTCACCACGATGTCTGACATATGGTAAGTGCTCAGCACTTACAGCTCTGAACAAATGGTGGCTTACAAAAGGTTTTAGGATCATAGATTTGAATACAGAGAAAACAGAAACAATACAGTCATTGGGTCAAGCAGTTAAGAGCCATTAGGGTGCTTACCACCAGAAGTCTCCCATGTCAGGATAAATTGGGTCACGGAATGAGGTAGATAACACAGGTCCCCCACCAACTTCAAGAAAATGTCTGTGCAATCATGAGGTACTGTGTAAAACACACACAATCCCTAACCCCACGGCATCTCACTATTAGGTATTTGGGTCCGACAGATCCAAGGCTTAGCTAAAGCTGGTACTGTGCATATAAGATGAGGTGTTTTTCTTTTGTCTAGTTCTATGCCTTGAGAGCTTGGCTTTGTGACCTTCCTGGTCTCTATCTTCTGGAGGATGCATGTACCAGCACACATCTTGGTGGCCAGTCAAGTAGACTGGGGTTCCAGGACATACTCTCCTTGTCTGGCTCTGTCGGCTTTCAAGCGAGTTTGTCATAAGGGGTCCCAGTTGCTTTCATAAGGGGCCTTTGTCATCCCAATCTTCGTTACTTGTTATGCAACAATGGCCTTTGCTTTCTTGGACTATTTTTAGGAGTGAATTTTCTGGATCTCTTTTGGGGATGCCTCTTGTGTCCATGCTTAAGCTTACTGGTATGAGTCGTTATTAAGATCCTACTCATAAATGTGGCCAGAAGATGGATCATTTAAATTGGAAAAAAATTTTTGAGAGCTCTCTTCATAATTGTTTTATTGGTACCTATGAAAAGTCAAGATTAAAAGGGAAATTGTCCCCCAAAAAGTAAATAAATAAAGACTAGCCTTAAGACCCTGATTTGAGCTACAATTAAATTTAAAAAATGTAAAAATCTAAGTGTTGATAAGATTATAAAGGTTGGAGTGTTTGAACTAATTTTATATAAAGAGATTATATCAACTTTTCCTGAATGTGATTTAAAGATGGATATTATGTCTGGCTGGGAATGTTTCCCCTGTCCAAAATTATAAGACCAAGATCTATTCACTAAGTCCTAATGAAAGCTTTGATTAGAGGTATAAGAGTTGACAGAATTCAGATAAAAGTTTGTAGCAAAATTGGTATATTTACAGGCTTCATGTGAAGTGATTGCATCTCTTTTTACTTGACTGTATTGTGGGAATAGACATTGTGTCTCACTGGGGGATGATTCCTCTGCCTGATTATAAGCCAGTATATAAATATGCCCTTCAGACAGTGTTAATTAAACTTTCAAAAGGGAGGTAAATATGGTGCCTGTTCCCACACTATATGAGATAAAAAATTGAGGCTAATATCAGGTGTTAATAAAAAAAGATAATAAAAGCTCCCCCCCCCCAGGTAGATTGGTCTAGGGTTGAATTGTACACTTGGAAAAAAAGTGCCTTTGTTAAATGCTTTGTGCAGATTTTCTAAAGGTACAATATATTGTCCTGAAGTTTTAGTACATGAAAATCTTTTGATCCAACTCTTAAGTTAAATTTTTTCCTGATATAAAATAGCAATTGGAAAAATGTACCTGGAAGGGTGGGTCAACATCTTTTTGTTATGCAGACTGCAGTCCAGTTCTTTGGGGAACTGGAAGCAACCCTCGTTGTCTTGCAAATCTCTGTAAGGCTGGAGGTATGGTTCTAGAGAGTGGTTCAAAGTTCACTTGCCAATCCCAGTGACTCCCCTGTTCCTCTCAAAATGCTCCTAGATATTGATTGAGACAAAAGACTGAGACCCTAGAAACTGATAAGGCAAATATGCCCAAGAAACTTCATTTTGAAGAAAATTTGACTATTTTATCTATGCCTGCATGATGTAGATTTTCTGTTCCTATCTTCTCTAGGACCTAAAAGCCATTCTTTAAAATTCAAATGTTTCTCATAAACTAGTGAGTTTTGTATTGCACCTGATTCATGACAAAAATTTGATGGCTCTGTGTCTATTTGTGTGTTCATGTGTGTCTATATGTGTGTCATATATGTGTGATATTTTACCTCTGGATGGTATGGTTAAAATTAAGAGGGCTGTTTAATTGGCTTAAAGTAAGTGCTTGCCTAAATTATTTCTAAATATAATAGAAACCAACCCAAATGTCTTTCAAGTTAACATGATATTAGATAATCTTTGGTGAAAGAAAGCTTGTGTACATTTGTTAGTTTGATCAAAATAGGCATATCCTAAGAATTATTGGCATTGGAAATGATACAGACAGGCAACTTGGGTTTACTGGTCAAATAAGCTCATGTTATCCCTGTTACAAATTTGTCAGCATAATAACTTAAAATGCTAGCTAATTTTGTCTAATGTCTCATGAAGTTTTTGTGGGTAATCTAAAAATAATTGTTGGGAACAAATAATTTAGATAAGAGAAGAGTTTGTAGATAAACTTTTAGCATTAATTATAATTTATGATATGTGTATTTAAAATAGCTTCTAAAATCTCTTTGGTAGCATAAAACATTGAAGTTTTGCTAGGCTAAATTAAATGATAAAAATTCATTAAGTATTTAGATCATTTTAAAATAAGATAAAATACTAAAACATTAAATGATAAACATGTCTAAGTTTACCCTATTACAGAGAAACTAAAAAGTGTAAATATGTCTTGTATTTTATTCAAAGATTGTACTACAAAATTACGTGTTTCTAAATATTATAAAAAGTGTCTATAAATTTGTGAAGCCACAGAATATAATGAAAAAGAAAGTGTATAATTGCTCACTTAGGTTTTACTTAGAAATTAAGGTTTCTAAAGGCTAAACATTCTAATATGTGATTAAAGCTACTAAAAATTAAGGAAAAGATGTTTGTATTCAAGGAAAGTATGATATATATTTTCAGTAAAGAAGGTATAAAATGAAAATATTTTTGTTCCTTTTGTTAACAAAGATACGTTTGTCCTAAACTATTAGGAAGAAAGAAAGAAAAGGAATGGGACACGTTCTGAATGTTAAAAAAAAAAAAAGTTATAGAAGGCTTGTGGATGAGGAACCCTGAGAAAAGAGTTGTGCATAGTCAAGTTGGCTACGATTAAAATAAATTTAATTGAGTGAATAAGTTTTAATATCAAAAGTAAGCTGATGTAAAATTAGGATGTGTTTTTTTCTCTCTCTCAAAAGGATAATTTTCTTGAAATTTTTGATCTTGATAAAGAGGTTATAAAATGTCTTTCTTTATTTTTGAGTAAGTCTACCTAAAAGACAGAAAAGCTATGCTTTGTTAAAATAATTTCCTATGTTCAAAAAGCTGAAGTCTCTCTATTAAGCGTTTTTCCAACTGTTCTGTTGTCACTTTGATTGAATGGGTAAAAAAGCATTGTTTCCTATTTGACCAAGTGTTTTAAAACTTTCTGACTTTTTTTTATAAACTTCCCCTCAAATTAAAATATTTCTTTTGACTTAAAAAAAAGGAAACTTAGAGAATTTCCAATTAGCTCTGGGACTATTCAAAGAAATTTGTGCTCTCTCTCTCTTCCTGTAAAGAAGATACTAATTATGCTTATTTTATATGTTAAATTACATGGGAGACATTGTCAGATGAGTGATAGTAAACTTCCATAGGTGGTATTATGTGAGTAAATGTTATTGATGCAATTGTTTTAAAATAATATGACATTCCTAAAATTCTGGTCCGTCCTGGTTATCGTTTGCAATTCTAGTTATTATCTTAAAGTGTTGTATGTCACAGAAATAACCAAGTTTCTTTGTCAATTATCATTTTTGAGTCTTTTGTCATTTACAGACAGTTATTGTTTTACTCTGATGCTTTTGAAAATATGTTTCATCTTCAGAGAGATTCATGGAAAGAACTCCGACACTTATTCTGGAATGCAGGTTTCTGATAAACTTTCAGATCATAAAATTGAACTGGGTAAGAAATGATAGAACTCTAACAGAGAAACTGAGAACTTCATAAAACTGTTAACGGAAGATCAGGATCAAGAATCAATTGCACAGACTAAATGAACTGATGAGGATGATTATAATTTTTATGACTTTAAAATATTGCTGATTTTTTAAAATGTTTTTTCAGGTTTAAGGACATCTTTTTCTCTCAAGCAAACAATGACATATGGTAATTTAGTAAAATTAGACCTTTGTGAACAGAATTAAAACATTTATCTTTTGCTCCCTACTTGATCCCCCCAGAATTTGGAAACTCTTAGTAAGTATTATTTTCATGACACCATGGTTATTTGCATAAGTTCAATAAGAATCTGTTCTCCTTATAAAAGGACACAATTGAAAACATTGGTTATATTACCAAATTTCCAGCTTTGACTGGAATGTCATATTTGAAATAAACATGCATAGACTCAGATATGACCAGAGATCTTTTGAGAAATATACACTGGACTTTATGAAATAAAGCCAACAGGAAATATTGGCCTGGTACCTTGTTTACAAAGTTTCCAGCAACTTTACCAGGTAAGTAAAGAAGGTCACTTCTCTGGCAGGTGTAAGAAACCTCAGAATATTTTGGGAAACCTCAAGAGGAGAAAACTTCACCCAAATCTTTAGGTTTTACAGACTTTTTCTGATAAGACCCTGGCTTTCCTGGCCTTGAACGGCCTCTAAAGTTCAATCTGACATTCCTTATAAAAAGTTCCAGTGAAGCAGGTTTAAAAGAGCCTATATGATCAATTGCGATCTTTGCTGTGCTTATGTAAATAACTGGGCCACATTTATTGAAAGTAGACTTATTTTGCAACTGGTTGTCTTAATTTGGCTATCTTTGGTAAAAATGAGGGTGATTTTAGAGAGGCAAATTATATTTCAGGAAAAACTATAATACACATTTGTGAATATTAAATTCTAGTTCTTTTAATTGTCTTTGAAGTTTTTATTTTTAAACTGAAAACTGGACTGGATCCTCAAATCTAGTCTCCTAAAATATCTGGCTACAAATCTCCAAATGTTTTCAATTTTTTCCATCATTTTTATCTGAAATCATTGAGAACTGTAACCATGCTTATTCCTGAAGCCCTGCAAACTGAAGCTGGATAACTGGAGATAAACCTTGTAAAGATCACCATTATAACATGCTTGTTGTTATGTAAACCCCTCAAAAGGATACCTGAACACGCAATGACATCATCAGAGACATTTCTAGCTGCAAAAGATGCTTTGACCCTGACATCTAAAACTCTTCTTGATGTCCCCTGGGCTCAGAAATTGGTTTATAATTTGTGCAACCATTAACCTTGTTTTGCTTTTTATTTCCATAGGAATGCTTACTGTTTAATACCTGATTGCTTGCTTCCACAATATAGGCCTAGCTTTGGGAGCCCACCTACATCACTGCTTTCTAAAATGAATTTAACTGGATTGATCTATTATCAAGACTATGAAATGTGTACAGTGAAATGGAACAATCTACCAACTCAGTTTCTGCACTATCAAACTTCTTAAAATTTCAAAGGCAGGACTGTGGGGGATCAGAATATGCCACCTCAGGATGTATCTCTTTGGCATAATGACTATTTTTGGCTGGTTATTTTTTTAAAAATTGGAAACAGGGGAAAAGCTTTGAAAACCAAGTAAAATAACCTTTGTAAGAGACATTTTCATTTGTAAGGGAAATCTCCATTTGTAAAGATATCTCCTTCTCTGTACCAAGAAGAGAGAGATGACCTTATCTCTAGAAACTCTCGTCAATGCAAGGCAAGGACTTAAATCTGCATAATAAGCCCATAACTGAATCCCCCTACCCCCCAAATCCTCCTTTGTCTTTACCTGAAGATGGCATTTAAGGTGACAACCTCAGCCATTCTGATAGTTACCCAGTTTTCCTGGGTTTCTCAAATGTATACATGTTGTAAATTTTCGTTTGAGTTTCTCCTGTTATTCTGTCTAATGTCAATTTAATTCTCAGACCAGGCAAAAGGACCTAGAGGGTAGAGAGTTTGTCTTCCTCCCCTGTAGTGACAACTCAGCATTCTGTCTGACAGAGTAAATCTCCATAAATATGTTCTGGTTGGATCTTATGCAATGTCTGAGAACCTAAATAGGTGTTTACATGGAACCAGAAATGAAACTAATGTGCTGTTTTTATTTTGTAAGTCAAAATATCTCCATTTGAAGGTAGAAGTCATTCGTAGAGAGAAACTTAGGCCATCTTCGGCAAGACACTTATTTCCCTGAAAAATGATTACTAGCAAGACCAGAGAATATGTTGACATGCTGTGCTCAGTAGGATGTCCAGCTCAACTAGGTTATACACTCTTCCAGGAGGCCAGTAATGGAGTGTTCCATGTTTCCTCACAGTTTACAAGGAGGAAACAATCATTCACTTTGCACCTTGCTCATGTATTTAGTGCCTGAATAATGGCCCTTTTTTTCTGATCTCTGGTCAGAGTCTTTGGCTTTCAATCTTGTGCTGGCTTCTGTTCATAGCTCTTTTTCACCCCTTTCTTCTGCTCGTATACAAATAATACAGGCTAAACTAATGTCTTTTGTTGATCACTGATTTCTGTCTGCTTAAAGTGATTGTTTAGTTGGTGAAAAGTGACATAGTACACTTGGTTACCCAGATTGATCCCTCAAAAGATGCTGATTCCTCAAGCAGCATATTAAAGACTTATTTGAGATTATTGTAACCTCTAAACCACTGAGCATGTGGGCCAGATTAGTGTTGCATCTTTTCTCTTATTAACATTCACTTTAAAAGCAATGAGAAAGTGAATTTTCTGCTTCTGTACATGTTTTTCTCTCATATATAGGAAAATACAGTCCAAATTAGTTTAATGCTTAAAATTTTAGATATGATGTGAAAGATTGGAACATGCTTATGTTACATCAATAAATCAGTATACAATGTAGATATAGACAAATTTTAAAAATGCAAATAAGAAAATTAACATTTATTGAGCACTTCCTATGTCAGCTATTGCAGGGAGCATTTCACATATATTCTCCCAATTATTCTTTTAAACAATCATATGTATTAAACACTGTTATGTCCACTATATGGACAAGCAAGTCAAGGTTTAAAGACATCAAGAAACTAGTCCCATGTCACACACATGCAGCTTGGAAGAGCAGTGCAAGTCTTCAAACCAGGCAGCCTGATTCCAGACTCAGGGGAAATAGATATGTGTGCATAATGTGAGCTAAGAGCTAATGCTAATACAGGATTGATTCACTAAGCAGCTTCTCAGGAAAAGCAAATACTAAATGTCATAACAGATGGAATGCTAGTTTGTTGTCTTATTCTGCCCTTTGGATATTTCAAACTTCTGTTTCTAGCTTCAAAATTTCAGTTAGGAAAGTCAAAGTTAGAAAAAGTGAGTAAGAAAGAATAGAACTACAAAGGGCAAATCTATCAGAAGGACAAATTCAGAATTCTTTAATAAGGAAATGAAAAAGGGAGACTTCTCATTTCTAAATTACTTTTTAAAAACAAGAGTTTTAAAGGAACAAATATTTGTTTATCACATTCTTTATGCAGAAATTTTGTAATATACATTGTGATATCTACATGTAGCCTACATTAGTATTTCTTGCATCTGCAGAATCCAGAGACATTTCTTTGCTTTTTTTCCCTCTCTTTTCATATTGTGGGGGATCAGAATTTGCCACCCCAAAACATGTCCCTTTGGCTTATTTTTATGATGAAAAGACTCAGGAAAATATTTTGGCTTTCCTCCTAACTGCCTAAAAAAGTTTAAGATAGAAGGCCTGTTCCAGGAAGGAAGTATTACCATAGATAACTCTAGCATAAAATAAACTAGGTGTTGTAGACAAGGAGGAACCTAGCAAGACCCATTTGATCAAATCCCTCTCATGTCCCATTGTCCTTGCAAGGCATGGAAAATATTTGTTTGGCAAACATTTGCTTTCTGTCTCGATGTGAATTGCCCTCCTCCCCTTTGAAGTCCCAAACCACTACCCCCAACATCCTCCTTTGTCTTTAGCTGAAGACGGTATTTAAGTTGATGGCTTTGGCCATTTTGGCAAGTTACTCTGTTTTCCTGGGTTTCTCCCGGGTGTTCATGTTATCAATTTTTTTTAATTTTCTCCTTTTATTCTGTCTCATGTTTATTTAATTCTTAGACCAGCAAGAAGGACCCAGAGGATAGAGAAATATGCCTTCTTCCCCTACAATATTTAATCACTCGTAGTGGGAAAGTGGTAATTTGTGGCCAATGAAGTGCTTACTCCAAGACCTCTTGGCCTAATGGAGAGGATTTCCAGCTTGCTCAGCACTCCTGGAAGTATATGGATACTTTAAGAGAAAGAGACACATGAACTGCCAGCCTGCATCCCAGGTTTCATCCCACCAAATTATTGTCATAAATTCTAGTGGTCACTATCAGAGAATATGTCTATGCAACTTTCCTTTAATTTCTTGCCATTTCTAGGTTTTATAATAGCTTATGGCAGCTCAATGGGCTAAAGGCTCTGTCTGATTAAATCCAAGGCTTCTTTTTGTCTTTCTTTGACCCAACTTATGACAGTGAAATCAGCCTGAAGGGCCCAGCCTGGCAAGGCAAATTCCCAGTGATTTATGCAATGTCACTTTCTTGATGATTAACCTGAATAAATCATGTTGGTATTTTCATCAGTGATTTTGCTGCCCTTTATATTCTTATCAATTTTCAGAATGAGAAGAAATTAGACCAGTCCTCTCATTGATCTTATGAGGTAAATTGCACCTCACAGCAGGGGTTCTACTGATAAACAATGAACACTACACAACTTATCAGTTTACTTTTAATCAATAAAGCTTCTCAGGATACATTATTCTAGCAATCAGTCTAAATCACTATGCCTATAACTGTTGTTTTCAAAACCTTTTAATTTAATTGGAAAATCTTCCTTTGTACTAGTAATAAACACTCACTAAACTGTCTTCCCCTAATTGAGCTGTAGTAATTTATGGGTGCTCCCTACTGTTTTTCCCCTCTCTAATCAGACAGACTGCTTCATGTCTTTAACTAATGAAATCTAGGAATCCACCCAGTAGATCTGATCAAATGTCACTAATGAATAAATCTTCATTAATATTGGCAGGCTCCAAACCTGGTCTCCATCTTGACTTAATTATTGTCTCACACCTGTACTTTTGTTACACAGCAAACACCTTTTCTCCATTTCTTCAAATAACCTGACTTCATCACCAGATCTACTTGTAAAGCACAGCCTGCTGCAACAAGGGTCCGTGCCAACCTGAGCAATGCAAGCAGAGCTGACTCAATAGTGCAATCAAGACCGTGTCTCCTGCTCCTGGGCACTGCTTCTGCTGCAGCTTCCTCTGCAATTTGCTCGCCTTCTTACCCTTTCCAGTGTATCAACACACTTCTATCAATTCACTAACGGTGTTCAAACCCTGGGAAATTAATGTACACTACTCCAAGTCAGAAAAGAACAAAGATACACCAAAACGCTGTTAAAAGGAATAGAATATTCCAACAATAGCTATTTATCCCAGTAGGAAGTTTTTCTTGGGAAACTGACTAAGGTCTGAGCATATGGAGTTAGATGATACTAAGTTCAGAGGAGTGTCACAAATTTGGCACCTACCGATGACCAGCCGGGTCCTCTGGAGGGTCTCCATTAACTATATTCACGTTAAACCGAGAGCACTTACTTCCCTGGACTGTTCTCAGAAACACTGACTGATCAGGTTTATTTTGAAAGTTCCTTTTTATCCCAGCTGCTTCATTTTGAAACATGCCCTTATATCATTTATGTAATTCCAAGAAGGTACGCCACCCACAAGTGACTTGGGTACCTTAAAATTAATAAAAGAGAAATAAATGCTGACAAGCAGCAGCTGGATCAAAAGAGAAAGCAACAGTATTAGCCACGAGAGTTAGTTTAATTGCTAGTTAACAAATGCTCATGTAGTTTTAACCATATGCCAGGTACTCTTCTAAGCCATTTAAAAACTTCAAGAGGTTGCTGTTATTAAAAAAATGACATTCTCCAGCTGAGGGACTGAGACACAGAGAGTGCATCTTGCTAGAGTCCCACCACTACTGAAATGTAGCCTTGCCCTTTGAGCCCTTGGTAGACAGGATTTGGAGTCCCTGCTTTTCCTCTACATTATGCTACTGCTTTGCACAACTGCATATCTGACTTGACTCTCAGTTCCAGAACATGGGGCAAATATCGAGCTTAATGACACTTTGGAAGAGATTTCCCTTGGTATTTAATTATAAAAATGTGTCCTAGCACTTATTGCAGAGAACTCCACTCTCTCACAATGATCATCTAAAAAAGATTCGTGGTTTGACGAATTGGGGAACTTTACCCATGTTATAACTTCTTTGGAAATTCACAAAGCACATTAGCACACTAAAACTTCTAAGATGCGCAGTGAAGATATAAGTATTACTAGGTATAATTTAGCATTTGCAGACCTACTCAACAGCAGAACAATATTTTCTGGAAGACTCACTAAAATCTTTCAGAACTAATGACTCACCATGAATCACCTTTATGGAAAAGTCATGCTAAAGTTATATTTAATGTAGGTCCTTGGAGGGGCATTGAATAATATACTCCACATTTCCTTGACACAAATCCAAAAAACAAATACTAAACTGGTTTTTACATGCTTTCATCAATTTTTCTTTTTAAAGACTGGCACCTGAGCTAACATCTATTGCCAATCTTTTTTTTTTCCTTTTTCTTCTTCTCCCTAAAGCCCCCTAGTATGTAGTTGTATATTCTAGTTGTGAGTGCCTCTGTTGTGCTATGTGGGACGCTGCCTCAGCATGGCCTAAGGAGCGGTGCCGTGTCCACACCCAGGATCCGAAGGAGCGAAACCCTGGGCTGCCCAAGTGGAGCCCGCGAACTTAACCACTCAGCCACAGGGCCAGCACCCTCATCAACTTTTTTTTATTGAATGTTTAGCACTGAAATATAATGTGTTAAAGATGGTCCTGAAGGAAGCTAAACTACATAAAACCTTCCTGTGGTCATTAGGTAGAATGAAGATGGAATGCAGGAGCCACCTGCCACAACTTCCAAAACCATAACTTACATTATTTATGTGTCAGATTAGTTGCTTCCCATCTGAGATTTTGGAAAGCATTATTAACATAGGCTTAAATCATGTTTTAAAATGAAGTACAGCTACTGTATTCAATATAGGAGTTTTTGCATCTTTTAGGGGGTCATTTTTTTCAGCATTGGGTCAATTGCTGACCCCCAGTGCCTTGTTTTTGAAAGGTTTTATGTAGCCTTTTCTACTATGGGCCTACAGTTTACTTTTCTAGCTGCCTACAGTGTATCTCTGCACAAAATTGGGGAAGATCTTATCTTCCTCATCTCTGCTTGAATATTCTTCAGGGTTAAAAGTATGAGCTTTATTCTGGTCAGAATGTGGTTAGAAATCTATCTCCCACTTGTTAGCTCTGGTGCTTTGATCAAGTTACTTTACATTTGATAAGCCTTTGATTTTTGACCTACATGATAGCGGTAATGACAAAACTTGTATCACGTGATTATTGTGATGATTAACTAGCATGATGCTTATAAAGTTTCTTGTATGGTATAGGACATCACCCAGTAACTGGTGTGTAGCCCTAATATCATAGCTTTGAACTTTAGTTTCCATCAGAAACACTGGAGAGCTTGTTAAAACACAGATTTCTGAGCCCCATCTGCAGAATTTCTGACTCAGTGGCTCTGAGGTGAGGCCTGAGAATCTGCCTTACTAACAACTTCCTGAGCGATGATGATGCTTTTGGTTTGAGGACCACACTTTGAGAATCTCTGCCATAGAGTAACTGACAAATGTTCTATACAAAGAGAAGCTGTCAAAATGACCATGTTCTACCAGGTATATTTATCAGAGGCATTTAACAGACACACATATCAGGGACGTTTACGAAAAGGGCCTTTAGGCAGAGTTATTGTCTTAACCTAGAGTCAGCCAAGAGTAGTATTCACGAAGAGGTATACAAATGTCTTCAACGGGTCTGCGCGGGTCTTGTCTTGGCCTGGGATGATTTCCCTCTTCCACAACAGTATTGCATTCAAGCTGAATTCTAAGTAACAATGTTTTGTCCCATTGTAGTTTTGAATCAAATTCCCAACAAATTCCCTTGTTATGACATAATGGCTTTCTGTCATATCAGAGCTCATTTTACATTCTTCCAGGTCTGTCTCAATAGTGTGGTTAGGATAGTGTTCTCCTAAAAGTTATCCAGTGAGAAATAACACTCATGAGTCACTGGGGGCCCCTGAGTGTGCAGCCTGGACTAAAATCATTGAAAAGTTCATCTTTTTACCTTAGAACAGATGGAAGCAGCTAGAGTAAATGATAGACAGAAGGGGAACAGACTTCATTACACCTTCTGAGTTAATATTGACCTGGGAAAAATACAATGATTTCAAAGTTTGTTCTGATAACTGAGAAAACCTTCTTAGTTAGAGGTAATGCCAACAAGGTGGCTGTTCCCCAAAATTCCTGCTCACATACCATCTGCTCCTGATAAAGGTCAGCAATTAAGAAATGTTAAGAGTAAGTTCTAATTACCTTCCTACCCCTGTGTCTAGTTCCCTTGTTGCTCTTTGAGAGCCTTAATTGAAGCCCACATGTGAATCATATCTTCTGCTGCATGCTGGCTCCTTCTGCCTGAATATGCAGAAATCACCAGAAATCCAAAGTTGCCCTCGGGTAGGTGTCTGATGTTAGAAACTAATCTTATCCTTTTCCATGTTTCTGTGTACACTCACCTTACTTTACCTGTGTTACTCTGAATGTGGCAGTGGTAGGAGTTCTAAATTTACTTCCCCAGTAATGGCACGTGGCAATTAGCTAATCCTTCTCTTGGATAAACTTGATGATGCAGTGGAAGTGGCAGTCTTTCTCACCAAGCTCTCGCCAAGTGTACTGAGATCCAAGCGGCCCTACCCTATTGGCATTGCCTCTTCTTTTATAAGTCACAGAAACAAATTTTAGAATCTCTATTTTCAGTTGGGAAATTTTACTTCCTGTGTTTTGGGCACTGCCAGTAGAGAACAGAAAAAGAAGAAGAAAATTATTTTGGAAGTAATTTAGAACTGCTGAGTCTCTGGCCATATAGGAATAAGAGTTTGTTTGCCCTCCTACTGCCAGATGAAACTATGACATTCAGACTCCATGTTGCTATGGTGTTTTTTTTGAGGAGAGATTCACCTCACTGCACTGACCTGAAAAAGTGCAAAATAATTGTTTCATTGAGGCCATCGTACATATATCTCTACAAGGGGTGCCCAGAATCCACAGGTCTCCACATATCTGTTTATGAAATATATTTATATCCAGCATCTGTTCAGCTTTTTTCAGTAATTATTTTAGCAAAATCTGAAGAGCCAGATCCTGATACTTTTCTACTTTATCACACAACTCAAAAATGCAGGAAAATACAGGCAATCATTCTTCGTGGAGCACTTACAGGAGCAAAACCATATGCTGTTCTTGTTTGGGATAATTATAAACCATTAAACATTTAAATGTAGCTGTCTTTAAAACTAGTATTCACTCCAAAACAAACAATTTGATGTGAACAACTCAACACTGACAGTGTCTATGTACAAAACAGTTAATTAGGCTTATGCATGTATCCATGCAAACAATTCCAAATGACTTTCATGTGTTTGCATGAATAATCAAAGTAGGCTATAAATTAATACATTATTATTTTTTCTTTTAAAATAGTCCACCAGGACTTGACGTCACTGAATTTTAGAAGCAGGACTTCAAATTCTTCTATTCCAGTGATTCTTAAGGTTGACTATGCGTTATAATAAATTTGAGAGTTAAAACATGTAAACCTGAACCCCAGGTAAGAATTTGAGATTCTTATTCACTGTGTCCGCAGTGGGAAGCTGGCATGTATATTTTCAGATGTTTCACAGATCATTCTAATGGGCATCTTTATTAGTTTCCTAGAGCTGCCATAAAAAGGTACCATAAACTGGGTAGCTTAATACAACTGAAATTTATTATGTCACAGTTCAGGAGGCTGGAAGCCAAAAATCAAGATATCGTCAGAGCCACGATCCCTCTGAAAGCTCTGAAAGGGAGGAATCCTTTCTTGCCTCTTTCTAGCTTCTGGGGGTTGCTGGCAATCTGGCATTCCTTGGCTTGTAGCTGCATCACTTCAGTCTCTGCCTCCGTCGCTACACTGCCTTCTTCCCCGTGTGTCCCTGTCTCTATGTCTCTCCTTATAAGGACACCAGTTGTTGGACTTTGAACCCACCCTAATCCAGAATGATCTCATCTTAACTTGATTACATCTGTAAGAACCCTATTTCCAAATAAGGTCACATTCCCAGGTACCAGGGGTTAGGAACTGAACATATTTTGGGGTAGGGGAAGTAACACAATTCAACCCACTAAAGCACCCAAAGTGAAGAGTACTGATCTAGTCCTTTGATACTAATGAGTTTAAAATAGAGAAGTTAAGCAACTTGTGTTAGTTGTCTATTACTCCATAAGAAATTACTCCCCAAATTAAAATAATAAAGCTTTTCTATTTAACAGTTTCTGAGGTCAGGAATCCAGAAGCAGCTTAGTTGGGTTGGTCTAGCTCAGGGTCTTTTATGAGGTTGTACTTAAATTGGCGTCTGAGGTTATAGGGTTGGAGGCTCTGCTTTGAATCTCGCTTAGTTCTGCATGTCAATTAGGCCTCAGTTCCTCACCAGGTCAGCCTCTCCATAGGGATGTCCATAGGGATGTTCATGAAAGTGGGGGGTCTGAGAAAAAGAGAAACCAAGACGGAAGCCACAGTGCCTTCACTAACCTAATCTTGAAAGTGACGTGCCATCACTTCTGCCGTATTTACTTGGTCACACAGAAAAACACTAGTACAATGTTAACTACACAACGGTGAATACCAGGAGGCATAGATCTCTGAGGGCCATCTTGGAAGCTAGCTACCATTGTGGGGAGTCAGGCATTTTGACTTCAGAGCTAGAAGACCAAACCATTGCTACTCAAGGTGTAATCCGAGGGTTAGCACCATTTGGGAGCTGAGTAGAAATTCTGAATGTCAGGCCTCATCTCAGATCTACCTATTATGTTTTAATAAGATCTCCAGGTGATTTGTACACACTATATGCTGAGAAGCACTGGGCTAGAACAAATTACTGATTCACGTACATTGCCTTTTTCAAAGTAATTGCCTTGAGAGGTACATCTATTCTAAAGAGACTGTCATTGCTTGAAATCTGCTGTGAACTTTGCGTTGGGACAGATCATAAGACACCCTAAGAAATCACGTGGCCACACTACCTTACTGTAATCATAACAACATTTTACCCTTTGGTCACACAAATTTTATTTAACTACATTCACTCAAAGATTTTTGATTTATTTTTTAAAACACCAAAAGTCCATTTAAAGAATAAAAATCTATTCTACAGTAAAAACATTAAAAATGTATTGCATTCTCCAAAGATCATTCCCAAATCATAATGCTCTTGTCAGAAACGGTGCTGTACATTTCTATCCTCACAACCTCTTCTGAAGGAAAGATTATGATCTTTCCCTCAAATAATTTGAAGCCAGTGGTGAACTGAATCTAACTAAAAGTATAACACAGCTTAGACCAAAATAAAATACAGATTACCTTAACTCAGGCCCCTATACCAACAGACAGAGAACAAGAAGCATAATGTACAGCAGAACACTGTGCACTGGTTCCCAATCTCGGGAGAGGACTCCAGCTAAATGGAGGATGCAAAGATCATTGCTGTCCCAAACACCAGGAGTAGTCCAACGCCTCTGCCCTGAGCATCTTGGTATTGGAGTTGCCAAGGAAAACACAATGCAGACAAGCACTGGATGGAACAATGCTTTACTTACATAGAGAAGAGACAGAGAACGATCAGATTCTATAGTGGACTTTGGTTCCCCTTGGTCAGTAGGTTTCTCCTGGCAGTGGACACAGGGCAATTCTCCTATGTGCACCCCTCTTGTGCTACAGTGGAAGGAACCTGTCACCTCCCTGTGGAGGACAGGTATAGCAGTGGGATTGGACAGGTGCCCCATGACACACACACTCAAACGGAACCAAAGAGCACCCACTGAATGTGAAACGGGGAACGGGGGAAGATATTCCAACACAAGGTGATAAGCCTGCGCAGACTGTGTGGGCTCTTCGTCTCTTGGTAAGGAAGTGTTCTAGGCCCAACGCTCATCCTTATGTGCCTGAGGAAGAGTCAAAAGACTGTAAGCATGGGACTGCCTTTCCTAACACATAAACTTTTATAGGCAGCAAACAACATTTCTTTAATGTCCTATTGTTTTTCGTTTTTTTTTACACAGAGTGATGAAAACTTATAAGACACAAAGCAGTAAGAAAAAAAATTACATCTAGTCAGAAGGGGAAAGAGTCAATAAAATCAGACTCAGAGATGGCCCAGATGTTGGAATTTTCACACAAAGACTTTAAATATCTATGAGAAATATGTTAAGTGTTCTGGAGGAAAGGTGAACAACTTAAGGGAAACAGGAGAGAGATGGAAACTATAGAGAAGAACTAAATGGGATTCCTAGGGATGGAAAATATGTGATACAAATTGTGAAGAACTCATTTGATGAGCCAATGTGGTCTCGGCACAGATGGGGAAAGATTTAGTGAAACTGAATCAAGGTCAATAGATGTTATCAAATCTGAAACCTATGAACATAGACAGCAATACACAAAAAGGATAAGATGCCATGATCAAGCAGAGTTTATCTCAGAAATGTTGTTTGTTGAGCACTAACATTTTACCAATTTAATTACCACATTGGAAGAAAATATCATAAATTAAACTCAATCGAATCAGAACAGACATTTGATAAAATTTGGCACCCATTTTCATAAGAACTTTCAGCTAATGGGAAATGAAAGGAAACTTCTTCAGTGTGATTTAGCACACTTATGAAAAACCTACAGCCAACATCATACTTAATCACTTTTCCTTTGAGATTGGGAATAGTGGAAGGACGTCAACTCTGACTACTAAGTTATGGCATAATACTACCATATATCTTAGAACCACAGGTTCTTACCAAGTAAACTGAGGTATTCTTATCCAGGAAAGTCTTATCCTCCACTTCTCTTTTTTTCCCCTAGAAATTTGAGGGTAAACATACTGTGTTGGCAGTCTCAAACTTTGATGTCCCTCAGGGTCTCAGGACACCATTCATTTTATTAATTCAGAGTCCACTATGTGTCAGGAATTGTGCTAAGTGATGGGGAATTATTTACAGTATTTGTCTTTAAAGAACATACAGGTGGGTGGAACAAGTAAATTAATAAATAGAAATTTACAATAGAGTTGACAATGTGCTATTACAGAGATAAGCACAGGCTAACATGGACACATAGGAGGGCATTGACGTATTCTGGGAAGGAGAGGCCAGGGGGAGGTAAGGAAAGTCTTCCAGGAGCAGGTGATATTAATACTCAGATTTGACTGCTCACCAATTGTGTCTTGCTATAAGGTCCCAAGTCATAAGCAACAAATTCAATGCAGCCAGAAGAATTTCCTAGCGAGCCCATGTGCACTTGGCCTTGTTTATTAGCAATAAGCCAGAGACCACATACATTCATTTATTCCCACTTTAGGGCAAGAGAGTATGAATCCAGTCTCAGCCTAGTCAAGGCTCAATGGTCCAGTGCAGCACTGTTGGGCCTTCTTTTAACTTGGACACTGAGGGTAACCACTCATGTTAGTCAGTCCTTCCTGGTCTTGGTCGTACTTTGTCTAGAACCATCCAACTCACTCATAATTTTCTGTATTCACTATTCCCAATTCACGTGTACAGACAGGACTGGATAAAAGGCAGACAGTAACATCTTTACACGTTCCCACAGAAGAAGAAAGGAGAGTGAAGAGGTGTTTCGACAGAAGGAACTATAAGTTTAAAGGTTCCCAGGTAAGAAAATCATGGCTTTTTCAGGGAACTGCTTCAGAACGACCGGACTTTGAATGGCGAGTGTGGAGGCAGGAGGAAGGGGTGGAGTTGAACAGGGAAGCAGGGGCCAGGGGATAAAAGGAATAGATGTCACACTGGGGATTAAACTTTTCTTTCCCTTAGGCCAATGGAGAGCTATTGAAAGATTTAAGAAAGGAATTGTGTCACTGCATGATTCAGCTTTGTTCTAAGAAATAGTACCCTAGTGACAATGTGAAAAGTGAACTTAAGGGGGCAAGATGGGAGTCTTGGAAACCATTTAGGAAATTATTACCATGGTGGACTGCAAAATGATGACGCCATAATTCAAGGTGCTGGTGCTCAGGTGGAGAGGAAAGGACAGATCAGAGACTGAACAGACAGCACTTAGCGGTTAATTGGACGTGAGGGGTGACATTGCATAATTATGTTCGAGCTCTTCCTCCTTCATCGTTCATCAAAGGATGCTTTTGTAACACCATGTTACTCTCCTATGTTTTAGACTTCTTCACCAAAGCATGCATTTCTCAATTACCTTGTTAAAAGTCTGAAAATGTCCGTCCATTTATAATGTATTTTGTTGGCACTTTTTAGGATAGCAAAAATAAAATGTATCTTTGAACAAACTATCATATCACTTTCCAGCAAAAAACCTGAACATAATACTCAAGTATACGTAAGATAAACACAAGACAAACTTTCATCTATTGTGATACATCTTTACGTGTTTATTTCAGTGGAAACTTGAACCGAAAGAAATCTAAGAAAATAAATATTTTAAATAATTTTCTGGTTAACCATAAATAAACTAGAATTTTCTCTTTATATCAATATTCCTTATTGAAAATCTTACTAAAATTAAACTATTAATCCCTTGCTTTACTAACTACATAATACCAAACATAATTTAGTTTTTTGAGTCAAGGTTATTTTTGTATCCTTAACTCATTATTGTAAATATCAATGATTAATGGCCCTTCAACTCCCTCTGTACTCAGTAATGACTTGATTAATTAAGCACACCAAAGGAAGAGTAAGATCAAGTTTCTTTAAGAAATGAATAATCCAGTGTAGAAAATAGCATAGCTTCAAGGGGGGAATTTTAGACTTAGCTGTCAGGAACACTACCAAATTTAGACAGTGTGGTGTAGGGGCGTGCATTTTCACTTGTGGATGTGGAGGCTGCAGTAGCGCAAAGGCCTTGAGGAAGGGCCTGCCTCAAGTGTTCAAGGAACAGCAACGAGGTGAGCATGGCTACAACTGAGTGAGCCAGGAAGGAAGCAGAGGGATAAGGTCTGAGAAGTAACCAGCTTGGTGGTTTTAAAACGTAATTCCCAAATTCTTTGACATTCCTGCCATGGAGAGCAGAGCCCAGTCCCTTCGCCTTGAAGCTAGGCCTGGTGACTGAGTGGCCAATATGGTTATAGTTATTCTGTGCCAGTGTCTAGGTCCAGACCTCCAGAAATTCACACTTTCTGCCTATGGTTCCTTGGGATGCTTGCTCTTGGAGCATGGCTGCCAGGCTGTGGGAAGTGCAGCCAGGTGGAGAGGCTACTTATAGGTTCCAGCTAACAGACCACTGATGGCCTGGCCAGTTGTCAGACCTGTAATTGGGAAAGCCTGTCAGGTGACTCCAGCCCAGTCACCATTGGACTCTAAGTGCACGAGAGAACCCGAGAGAGAACCACCAGGCTAAGCCCAATCAACCCCAGAACCATGGGAGAGAATAACAAAGTGATCAGTTTGTTCATCCACTAACTTTTGGGGTGGTTTGTTACGCAGTGATAGATAAGTAATCAGAATGCAGGTTCTATATGTAGTAAGGCTTTTGAGGCCATTGTAAGGCTTCGACCCTGAGGTTACAGAGACTTCCACATTTGAGCTGAAGATTGATCTGATTTGACTTATGTTTTAAAAGGATGACTGTAAGTGCTGATTTGGTAAGACAATGTAAAGGATAAGGGATGAAAGCAAGGAAATTAGGCCACTGATCTTTCTGGGGTGTGAGTTCACAGTGCTTTGGATCAAGGTGATAGCGGTGAAGTGGGTAAGAACTGGTCACAGTCAGGGCACGTCTTAAGGGAGACGTAATAGGATTTCCTGAAAACATTGATGCAGGCGTGGTCCACTTTTATATGCACATTCTCGCAGGAGTCAGCCCTATTTACAAATATCTTCCTCTTAGTACAGAGCATGGGATATACATAATTTTTGCCTTGTTTCAGACTATTTATTAACATATTTGAATGGAATGTTGGAACAGCAGGTAGTTGCTGTTTCTATACATTCCATTTCATTCTATGGAACGTATTTTACTCATTCACTGGTGGCCATTTTTACAGGTGTCTGTAAACTACAACAAATAAGTACTCCCTCTCCCATATGCATTTAAAGTAAGATAAATGAAAATTAAAGAAAGAGTGGACTAGACGTTACCTGGAGCCCATCTAGATGTTTTCACCTGATATCACTCACCTAGGGAGAGACTTAGTTAGATGGCTACTGTTCCCACTGTTATGCTGGGAAAAATTTCATTTCAGTGAATTATCTTGTCTTATAAAAGATATATATAACTAAGGCCTATGGGAAGCCATGCACACTTTGTAGCAGCTTCCACATTTGTTACACTCTTGTAAAAATATAGTATACCAAGTCAATTATGCATTAAAACAAAGTTTGCTTTCTGTGAATTCTTTGTTCAAAAATGATGAAAAGAACAAGTTGAGGGCAAAGGCCCAGGAGGTGAAAAATGACAAAAGAAATAATGCAAAAGCAATACAAAATAACAGAGAAAGGAAGAATTCTGGGATTCTGGATATAAATGTGTTTAGGGAAGAAGAGCTGATGAAATTATGAGTTGTCATCACAAATATAAATAACTCGGCTCTGTGAGACCAACTGCTCACAAGCTTCCCTCTAACACTGAAGGGGGAGCATGTGTCACATCAATCTGAGCTAAGCTCGCCTCGTCCAGCCTGAAGGTCTGACCCAATCCAGCAATCATTCGTACAACTGTAAAGGACAATATCGCAATGAAGAGGACCGCCAGTCTACCAGGTAATGCTTAATTTTGCTGGATGAGATCTCAAAATTCAACCCATAAGACACCAAATACTAGCCACGTGGAAAGTACCCTTCACAACTTACATTTGAGAGCATTAAGCATGGAAAATGGAAAAGTGGTACTTTTACTACGACTTTGCATTCAAAGATTAAGAGCAGCTCTATCAGAATTTCTAAAAAATTAAAAATAAAAGGAAGATGCGATGTCTGGTTATAATAGCTGCTGGACAATAAGCAACACCTTTTCAGGGGGGTAAGAAATGAAGCATGAAAATATAGTAGAGGGACATCAGAGAGCCACATGAAGAAAGTTTTGAAATTATAACCTATTTAGGGCTTTGGGAAGAGAATGTCTTGCCAAATGCAGAGAGTCATCTATCGTATTCTGAAATATTATTTCTTCTCTTTATTATTCAAATGTATTTATTGAGAATAAGCTTTGTAATACTCGTTGTTATAAAAAAGTGAAGTGCCATATAGTGGAAGGAATTATTAGAGTTCTAGACATTTCTCTGTCACCAGTGAGTAAACCTGGGCGATTCATGGCCTGTCTGATCAGTTTCCCCATCAGAGGAAGCGTAGTTGAGACACCTCTTCTCACAGCCCTCCTCAAACCCCTGTTTTGTTTTGTTTTTAGGTTGGCTTACCCCAACCATGGTGGGGAAATGCAGGGGCTGGTCCTTGGCTACTTTGCATTTGCACATGTGTCCAGCATCGCTGGGGCCTCCCCTCGTGACAATGCTGACCACCTTCTAGAATTCCTCCCCTCTCTGGGGTACAGCCTGCTATCTACAGTTAGCGGAGAGGTGGAGGCCATCCTCTTTGTCATCTAGGTCCTTCAAATAAATCAAGACTGTAACACCAAGAAGCAGGCCCCGGGGACTATATTATTGAAGCACTGGGGTACATTAAAAGATAAATCATTATGGAGGAGGGCAAAAGTCAACATTATGCACTAAATCTCTTTTCCAGAGTAAGTCCTGCACAGAGTGAAAGTACCATCCTGGAGTGCATCTTCCTCCTTAGTGTGACTTCCCAGCCCTCAGTTTCTAGGACAGTTCTGGTGGGAACCAGGGAAGGAGCTCTGAGCTTCAGGCCCCTTCACAGAGAGTGGGGATGAGTCTGTCAGGCCCTGTCGCTTGTGCGGTACTGTTAAGTGTAATAGCATCCATCTCTAGAGCTCGTACTTCTAAATTTTTAGTGGTTATGTATGTTGAATTACCACATACGTTTCATCTCCCCCAAACAAGTTTCATTCATTCATTGATTCACTCATTCATTTTTCAAGTATTAAATGACAGCCTATTCTCTGTTAATAGTAAAATAGTAAACAAGTCATCTAAGCAAGAAAATCTTGGATTGTGACCAGTGCTCCTAATATATTAAACAGGGAGATGAGTGAGAGCTGCATAGAGGGGGTGCTATTTTAGGTAAGAAAATCAAGAAGTTCTCCCTGACGGACTAATGTCTGAGCTGAGACTTTGTATATGAAATTAATCTACCTTGAAAGTTTTTGTTGAAAATTAAATGACATAATGTGTTCGAGATAATTACTGCTTCACGGCTCATAGTTAGTGCTCAATAAATAATAGCATCCATTATCTGTGTTATTTTTGCCATTAATCTTGATAACAGCCTGGCAAAATGGACTAAGAAGCTACTATTGATTCTATTTTATAGATGACAAAACTGTAACTCAGAGAGGATAAGAGACTTTTCTCTGAGCACACAACTTGTAAATGGTAGAGCCAGGACTCAAACCTCAGCCTTTTGACTGTAGATAGATGGATAGATAGATAGATAGATAGATAGATAGATAGAGGACAGATGGATAGATGATAGATAGAGAACGATTTATTTTAATAAATGAACAAAAAGGATGAATAGGATAAGTAGATATAGACATAGATGATACAGATATAGATATTGATATCGATATAGATATAGATATATCCTTATATCCTAGCAAGAGTTGATGTAGCAGACTTGAGTCTGAGCCATTCTGGAGGGAGAATGTCTTCCTTTACATGGACCTCAGCCTTTTCTCTCAAGGCCTTCAACTGACTGGATGAGGCCCACCCCCCTTATGGAAGGATTTATTTTATTCAAAGTCTATTGATTTAAATATTAATCACATTTAAAAAATATCTCCACAGCAATATCTAGACTGATATTGTCAAACAACAGGGCACGCTAATCTAGTCAAGTTAACATATAAAATTATTTTTCTATCTATCTACCTACTTACCTACTTACCTAGGAGTGCTTACGACCTTTGGTCATGGGATTTACATTAAGCTGTTGAATAAAAAGAAGCTCTCTATTAGTTTTGGCTGTGGGTTTGGGAGATACAGCCAGACTCAGAGTCCTGGCAAGCATTCTTCCACAGATGCTCCTTGATAGAATGCGCTTCTTGTTCTAGATGCCATTATAAATCATATTTTATTTCAGTTGCATGCATTGCAGTGGCTGTGCACCACTGTTCCAGGTATCTGGTATAAACATTCTATTTTTTTTCCTTCAGCTCAACTGAACAAACCAAACGCTATCACAAAATAATTTCCCACAAACTCATTCTAACATTTCAATATCAAAGAGACCCCAAAAGGAGAAAGCTTGCCTTCCCCTTGTGTATGTATATGAGGGTATGAGTTTGGTTCTTGGTCATTCATTAAATTATGTAAAACAGAATGTTTTGGAAGTTTAATAAAGAAATTGGTTGTCAAAATAAGGCGTCTCAGTTCCACTCACTGTTTCTGTAACATAATGCCTGGATACTAATTGTAAGATAATAATTCGAAATGTATACAATGACTTATGCATGTAAATAGTATTTGCAACTGAAATTTGAAAATGAACACTAGCTGAATATTTAATGATAGGCAAATAGCTAAATATATTAGAGTACGTTTTTCAGCACTTCAAAATATTTTATGAGACTGTTTTGAAGACATTGGAAACTTGTAAATTTATAAATTCATGCAATTAAAGTAGAATTTTCTCTTTATTCGTCTCTATTTATAATATCTTAAGTATGTAAAAAATGCATAGGCTACAGAGATATTTACCTAAAAAATGTATAGATATTATCTATAATGAGTATTATCTCTGGATAGAAATAGTATGGATGATTTTATTTTGCTTCTTAAATTATCTTTATTAAATTAGCCTTTATGCCACACTTATACACTTTTATAATAACAAAAATAAACAAATTTAGCCTACAAGCAAAAATAAAAGGAAAAAAATCCTAGGTATCCTGGCTCCATGTGGTGAGCTTAAGTGGTATATTTTGTGGCATATCATCTCTTTTTGATGCTCAGTCTTTTATACACTGGAATACATGGTGATATGCTCTGTGCATTCCATTGGCTGTCAAACTTTTATAGTTTAATTTAGGAAAGTAATTCTAGAAAAAAATAAAACCATTTCTCAGTTTTACTTTGTACCTCTAGATCTTTGTACCATGAAGCTTCTCTTAAAATTGACGAGAAATTTGTGTGACTATGCTCATATTTTTTCCCTGCCTGGAATGCTCGCATCGTCTCTCATTCACTTTGGTCTACCTTCAAGGTCCTGCACAAGCGTTGACATGTCCAAGAAGTTCTCTCAGACACCTCAAGTTCAGAGTAATCTTTCTTTCTCACATTCAGCCATCATGAGTTTACAGTAATTGTAAAGGTTAATTCTCCACTTGAACCCTTGACTCCATCTCCTTTCTCTTCCATTCGTTGTTGTTTATTTCCATTAAAATGTCCTTCAGACTTACCAGTGCGTCCTTTTCTTTAGAGCATACACCTGTTGAAGCCTCTCACCACACACCATTTCAGCAAGCTCGCCTACTTCCCCTGGCCTCCCCAGACAAGCTGGGAAGCCCGTGATGTCTCCACTTCCTCTTTCTTTAAGTCATAGAGGCCAGACTTTAACCCTCAGCAGGTATCTGAACCTGTATTTCAGAAGGTCACTCATAACCTTCTAATTCTAAAACCCAATTGGTGATTTTCAGTGTTTTTCTCATGTGATCTTCATGTGGTGATTGAATTGTTGGCCACCACTGCTTTGTGAAAAGCTTTTCCTTTGGCTGCTGCCCCACTCTCTCCTTATTTTCTTTCTACTTTTCAGAGCACTCCACATTACTCTTCTTTACTGGATTCTGTCTGTTCCATCTAATTTGGGATTTGTGTTCCCCAGGATTATGGTTTTCTAAATTTCCTTCCCTGTCTTCAGTTTATTGTATCTACTTTCTTTGAGTGACTCTGTCCACTCCCAGGGTTTCAACTAGCATCAACAAGATAATGACTCTCAATGACGTCAATCAGGATGGAGTTTTTCTCCTGTGTTCTATGCTTATATCTCTATCTATTCTATGAACATGTACACTTGAATTTTCCATAGATACCTGAAACACCACGTTAAGATAGAAATAATTAAAAACACCTCTTACCCCCTCCCCTAATAATAATAAGATCATTTTTTCATATTCCTCTTCATGTTTGGTAGCATCACCATCGACCCAATACCTGAGAAAGAATCCTTATATACCTTCAGTTCCTCTCCCTTTCACCCACTGTCCTCAACCTGCTCCCATAATATCAATTAAATATTCATCATCATTTAGCAAAATTATAACCGCCTACCTTATTTCCCTGCCTCTATCCCACTCGCATATAATCATCTTCCACACCAAAGTCAGAGTTCTACTTTATTTTTAGTGTTATCACTATTTCCAATAACCATTTATTTGGCTTCCACTATCCGATGAAGCCTGATCTACTTAGGAGGGCACAGGAGAACTTCCTTGATTAATCCTCTCCACACTTCCAGAAAGGTCATTGGCTTTGCCTGTTGGTGTGCCTAGATACTGCCCTGCTAGTAACCTATGTTTTTAATCTACACTTCTACTACCTTCTGGTCTTCAAACATACCACAGTTTGTTCTGTCCACCTGATACATACATCCTGCAAAGATCTGCCTATAAAATTGCTATTTATCTATAAATTCCTTCTCAGAAATAACCTTATGAAAAACTTTTCCTGAAACACCCACCCAGAAGGAACTAGTGACTCTCACATGTTTCTGTGCCTGTTCATCCTCTTCATCTTGTTCAAAATGAATTTTTTTTTACTGCACAGTCTTTATTACTAAAACATGAAATGTCTTCCCAACATAATTATAAGATTCTTGAAGATAATCTGATTTTTCTTTTGAATACCCTATAACATTTAGTACGAGGGTAAACTACAAGTTCTGATCAATGAATATTTAGTGTATGGATTTCACCACTCAGAATTCCCTTTGGTGGATCGCATGAGTCTGCTTCAGTTATTCAGTTCATTTGTCTATAATTCATCACGTGTCCACAACAACAAATAAAGGTCATTGGGTTTCATTGTTGGTTTATGGCTTGGGACTGCCCTGCTATTTTCTTGTTATCTGTCTTGGGGGGACGAGCTTAGGAAGGTTTTTTTGCAAGAGGAAAACAAATATGCATTGCATCTTCTGAGGATTTTGAGACTCATGATTTTTATTTCAAAATGTCTGGTTAGCCCCAGGCAAAATAATGAAGTTTATCGTTTGCTTTGGGGACACTCCCACTGGCTCTTACAGTATCTTGCCCCTTCTCCTTATAGTCTCATTTTTCCACTTACATCTCCAGAGTACATGATGCTCTCTGGGTCTCCTCATGAAAACCCAACCTTGATAATCATCGCAGGTTACTATCCTTTCTTGAAACTCTTATTCCTTCACACTGTGATTATAGGTTTCTTTTACTGATCTAATAGATTAAGTGGCCTTAGATGTGAGTGATTAAAAACACTTTCATCTGTTATCAGTCAGAGACACACTTGAATTTTAAAGACCATCTCTGAAGATACTTGGTTTTCAGTTGTTTCTTTCTAAGGGTGAAATTTCAGTTGCTTGGGGTAGGCAGAGGAAGGCACTAAGACGTCCTGGCACAAAGGGAGCTAGCTATTCTCTTAGTCAAACAGTATTTATCAGAATGGGTACTGGGAGTTGGCAAAATTCGAGGTTAAGTGTACAGTCCTCCATAAGACTGCCCTCACTTCAGGTGCCAGCTGCAAGTTTGGGGGTCCCCAGAGCCACCGTCAATTCTGACCAGTTGGCTACAAATTCAGGGTTTCCCATGACTCCCTTCAGGTTCAATAATTTACAGGAAAGACTCAAAGAACTTACTGAATGCCCCATGCTTACAATTACCTTTATTATAGCAACAGGATACAAACTAGAACCAGCCCAGAGGAGAGATACAAAGTTTGGGAGAGTCCCAAATGCAGTTTCCGGGGATGTGTTACCCTCTCAGAATCAAAGTGTGACAACATTCAAAGACAATACCCAAATCCTTTATTACACAATAATAAATACACAAATTTAACAACTTTCTTACTGAGCAGAAGAAAATTTAGCTCCTTAGATTCCCACATGTACAGTTTTAAACCATACATTTTAAAAGGTCAGTGGTCATAGTTTATAAAGTATCTATCTCTTCCTTCTATATTACATTTATTAAAATAAGCAAAACAAAATACCAAGCAATCAAATATCTTTCATTTCCTAGATTTCCACTTAAAACAGAGGAGAAATACTTTCTGCTGCCAAGTCATTTAAAAAAAAAGTTAACAACGCTTTTCACTATCTGAATTGAAATCCTGAAAAATGGAAGAGGAAACTATAAACTTAAGAGTCAGTGAAAACTCAAAATGATCAAAGACCTAAGTTTGAGAGGTAATACTATAAAACTGGGAAGAAAGCATAGAGGAAAATCTTTGACCTTGAATTTTTTTATTGTTGTTGTTGAGGAAGATTTTCCCTGAGCTAATATCAATGGCCAATCTTCCTCTTTTTGCTTCAGGAAGATTTTCCCTGAGCTAACAGCTGTGCCAGTCTTCCTCTATTTTGTATGTGGGTTGCCACCACTGCATGGCTGATGAGTGGTGTAGATCTACACCTGGAATCTGGATCTGGGCTGCCAACGTGGAGCATGTAGAACTATGCCATGGGGCCGGCCCCTTTATGACCTTGAATTTGGCAATGATTTTTCAAATATGACACCAAAAGCCAGGCAACAAAAGAAAAAATAGATAAATTGAACTTCATTAAAATTAAAAACCTTTGTGCATCAAAGGACATTATCAAGAGAGTGAAGACAACCCACAGAATGGGAGGAAATTTTTGCAAATCATGCACCTGATATGAGTTTAATATTGAGACTAAATAACTACAACTTAATGACAACAAAAACAAACAACCCAATTAAACGATGGGCAAAGGACTTAAATAGACATTTGTCCCAAGAAGATATGCAAATGGTTAATAAACACATGAAAAGATACTGAACATCGCTAATAATAAGGGAAATGCAAATCAAAACCACAATAAGATACCACCTCATGCTGAATAGGGTAGCTGCTATCAAAAGAACACACAAAACAACAACAACAATCCCCGAAAATAACAAGTGCTGGTGAGGATGTGGAGAAATTGAAACCCTTGTGCACAATTAAAAATTTGTGGGAATATAAAATGGTACATTTGCTATGGAAAATTGTATGGTGGGTCCTCAAAAAATAAAAAAATAGAATTATCACATGATCCAGCAATTCCCCTTCTGAGTATATACCTGAAAGACTTGAAAGCAGGGTCTCAAAGATACATTTGTACACTCATGTTCGTAGCAGCATTATTCACAAAAGCCAAAAGGTGGAAGCAACCCAAGTGTCCATCAACAGACGATTGAATAAACAAAATGTGGGGTATATATACAATGGAATATTATTAAGCAATCAAAAAGAATGAAGTTTTGACACACATTACAAAATGGATGGACCTTGAAAACATTATATTTACTGAAATAAGCTAGACACAAAGGAAAACTATTGTATGATTACACTTATATCAGGTATCTAGAATAGGCAAATTCTTAGGGACAGAAATTCTTACCAGGAGCTGGGAGGAGGAGGCAGTGAGGAGTTATTCCTTAATAGGTACAGAGTTTCTATTTGAGATGATGAAAAATTTCTGGAAATAGATAGTTGTGATGGATAACAAAGGGGAACAAAATTTGCCATTGCAAAATGAGTTTCTTTAACACAAGAATTATTTTAGGCTGGTTATGTTTGAGAAACAAAAGACTCAAAAAGTTTTCCTTGTTACCTCCCCTTGAACTGCCTAAAAGAATTTAGATAAATGTCCTGTAACAGGAACAGAGCTGTTACCAGAGATGTCTACAAAGAATATGGGCTAAGTGTGGTGGGCAAGGCTCGGCAGAGCTTAGAGAACAGAATCCTCTCCATGTCCCATTGTCTCTGCACAGCAGGCAAACATTTGTTTACCAAATGTTTGCTTTTCCATCTCCATGTGAATTGCCTTCCTTCCTTTTGAAGTCCCAAACAACTACCCCCAATATCCTCTTTTGTCTTTAGCTGAAGATAGTATTTATTTAATAATAAGATAGTATAGTAAGATATAGTAAGATAGTAAGATAGTATATACACAAAGTGGTGGCTTTGGCCGTTTTGGCAAGGTACTCAGTTTTCTTGGTTCTCTCCCATGTACACATGTTATTAACTTTGTTTGATTTTCTCCTTATAATCGATCCAACGTCAATTTAATTCTTAGACCAGCCAGAAGAACCTAGAAGGGTAGAGGAAAATTTCTTTCTCCCCTACAATACACAACATTGTGTATGTACTTTATAACACTGAATTATACACTTAAAAATGGCTAAAATTTTATGTTACGTAATTGTTATCACAGTTGAAAAAAAGAGTCAGTGTAGTAAACTTTCAGAGAAAGAGTGAAAAATAGAACATGTCATTGTTAAACAACTAGATACTAAAAACATAGAATAAAAAGTTTATTAAGTTTGCTAACAACAGAGAGCCTTTCAAATGGGCCTCTACACAGGGAAGAAAAGAAAGTGATATAAGAAGTTATATTCTTTTCTGCTTTGAAATTTTGTTATTATGTGTAATCAAGATTGCTTGCCCTACTCCAGGCTGATTGGATCAATTCTAAACAAAGATCATAGAAATTACACTACCGAAAACTTCAAGACCCTATTTCCCTCAATTTGAAGATGTTTGTGGCTCTATATAGCTGTCTATTGCAATTTAACTTATCTGAAGAATAGCGTGGAAGGAAGAATAATGGCGCCTCGAAGATGCCCATTACCTGATCCCCAGAACCTGTCAATATGTTATGGTTACATAGCAAAGGGAACTGTCGGTGTCACAATCCAATGTACATACCAGGATAGATGCGGAGAGGGCTGATGGCCACTCTTTTATTATAACTAGCGTTTCAATAAATACATAGCTTACATCTGTTAAACATACACAGCTGTTCTGGATGAAGTAATTAGCAAATGCCAAGAATTCTTAGTGATTTCTCAAGGAGCCCTCCCTCGGCCTCTGTTTTGATATTATCATATTATTGCTGTGCTTGTATATTTTTATCTCGGAGCAGGCAAGGTCTCCTAGGCAATGGCCCCTCCTGCTCCTGATATCGGTATCGTGTCTCCATCTGTGCCCCCAGGCGACTGCACCTGTCTTAGGTTGCCTCCACCTGGAGGTCTTACCCGTCATTGGCTGACCGGCCTTCTCACCTCTGGGTCACAGTTTGTTGGCAAGCCTTTTCCAGTGATTATTAACCCTTCCTGCATCGGGGGCGGCTACAACATGATTCCAATTACAGTTCTTGAAAAAGGGAGGGGAGCCCTTTCTCAAGGTGTGAAGGCGATCTCTCAAGGGGATTATCCAGGTGTGCTGGATCCAATCACACTGGCCTTAAAAACAGAAACTTCTCTGGCTGTAGTCAGGGAGATGCAGCAGAAGAGAAAGGCAGTGGATCGATGAGGCAGAGAAATTTGAAACACAAGCAGGGCTCGAGCCCCTATTCCTTGTTTTGAAGATAGAGGAAGGTGGTCACGAGCCCAGGACCGCTGTCGCTTCTAGGAGCTGAGAACGGCCCTCAGCCAACAGCCAGCATGGATACGGGGACCTTGGTAGTACATCCCCATGGAATTGAACTCGGCCAATGGATGGAATCTACAAGAATCTGGAAATGGATTCTTTTCTGGAACCTCCAGAAAAAACCTAGACCTGCTGGCACCTTGGTCTTGGCCTTGTGGGCCCCAGAGTAGATGAGCCAGCCAAGATAAGTGGACTTCTGGCCTAGGGAACTGTGAGACAATAAATCTGTGTTGTTTAAACTGATAAATTTGTGGTAACCTTTTATGGTAGTGATAGAAACTATACAAATAATAAATCAGGAAATATTGCAGTGCTTATAAATACATCTAAATTTCTCTGAAACACTATTCAGCAACCAAAATGATATCATTTCCAAACATTTTCACCTTTCCATTCAGATAGTCTCCTGACGTTTGATAGTCTTTGAAATTAAGCAACATAACTCCAAAGTTTCTGAAATTGAGTTCTTTTTCCCTGGGCATGTCTTGACTTTTTATAAAGGGCACCCAAGAAAACCAAGAGACAACAAGAAAAATAAATGAATATTGTTATTATTTTCCTGGTGCATTAGCAAAATCTCAAGGTAAATATTGAATATTTGATGTTGAATAATAATGACTCAGGAGATGATTTCTCACTTGCAGAATAAAATCACTTTAACTGGATAGAAAGCAGGACTTCTGTCCACTTTACTTGATGGCACTCTGAGAGCTATTCACTTTGGGATTTGCTCCAAGCCTCATGGTCAAGATCACTGAGGTAATGCCAAAAGTCTAGAGGAAGTATCTCAGGGATGGAGAATGCACACAGATATGGTTCACATGCAAGTGAATTGAAATAGAGATGTCCTTTTCCTTTCTGAAATATTCCTGCCAAGCTTGCTCCTCATCCAGAGCGAT
This sequence comes from Equus caballus, assembly GCF_041296265.1. Taxonomy (NCBI): domain Eukaryota; kingdom Metazoa; phylum Chordata; class Mammalia; order Perissodactyla; family Equidae; genus Equus; species Equus caballus. The sequence continues at coordinate 47,526,817 of NC_091686.1, forward strand.
AGCTTTTTATTGCTCCATAAAAAATTACCATAAACTTAGTGGTTAAAACAACACACATTTCTTACCCCAGAGTCTCTGAAGGTCAGGAGTGCTGGCACAGGACTGGGTTCTCTGCTCAAGATGAACTAGGGCTGCAATCAAGGTGTTGGCTGAACTGTGTTTCATTCGGCTTAGCCGGGAATGTATCTGCTTTTAAGCTCATCCAGGCTGTTGCAGAATTCATTTCCTTGTGGCTGTGTGACTGAAGGCCCTGACAGTTTACTGGCTGTCAGCTCTCATCTGAGGCTGCCTTCAGGTCCTACAGACCACCAGTGATGCCTTGCCATGCGGGCTTTCTCGACATAGCTGCTTATTTCATCAAGCCAGCAAGGAGAAGCTTAAAGCAAGTTGGCTAGCAAGATTCATATGCTGGAATGTAATCACAGAGGTGACATCCCATCACCTTTTTCATATTCCGTTAGTTAGAAACAAGTCACAGGCTCCACCCACAGGCAAAAGGAGGGGATTATGCAAGGTCATGTTTGCCAGAAGGCAGGGAGCTTTAGGGTCACCTCAGGGGCTGTCTCTTACACCCAGTTAAAGATGTCATGATTTTATGTTATTTTTCTATGCTTAGAAAATGAAAAGATAACCAGACCGGGGTCGATTTTTTTTTTTTTTAAATTCCTGCACTCATTTAGAGGTAAATATGGTAAGCTTTGGTTAAAAGCACTGACTTTGGAGTATTTACATAGACCTGGGACTAAATACCAGTTCTAATGTGCACTTTGGGGCTAGTTGTTTGCTGAAAATCTTGACTTACTCTTGCAGAAAATGCAGATAAAACTACTTTCTAACAGGATTTTTGTGTGTGTGAGAATTAAGTACAGAACGGATGTGGCATATCTAGTAAAGTGAGACAACACAAATTACTTATTTTATATATTTTTCATCTTTATTAAAAAAAGAAATATCTTCCTGATTCTCAGGCAAGGGTCAAAGTTAGTATCCAGGCGAAATTAATATCTGCTTTACATGGTATCTGTAGCATAAACCAGCCTGTCAAACTGATAAAATACACGCTCTGTAAAGAGATTTACTGATTACACATTTCATTTTAAGTCATTCTTTATTAATCCATAACACAAGTTTTTGGAAACTTCAATTTCACAAATTTCTATCTTACAAGAAACACCAAACATAAAGCTCACATTTTAAGTAAATTTTTCTCTAAAATCGCATTGAACTGAATCCCGATCTCTCTCTACATATATTTATTTATTTAGGAGACATTGCAAAATAATTGAAACTCCTCTACAATTTTTTTCTTTCTGTTTCTTCACTGATTTCCTTTCAAGTAATGACTTTGTCTGCATGAAGTATGAAACCTTGGGAGTACTTAAACAAACAAATCAAATGGTGGTGGAGGGGGCAATTTTTCTAACAACCATTATCTTGTTATGCCATGTGGGCCCCATTCAGTTTCACATAAACTGTGGGAATATAACTCGTGGTTCATGGTATGGGTTCATGTACCAGCTGAATTTATTTTTGCCAATTAACAGCTGCATATGCTGCTGAGATCCTTTGGTTAATATATGGCATTTAGTTCATGTTACAGCATCCAATACATATCACACCAGGCCATGGCTGTCTTGCAGAGAACAGTTTTATTGTAGTCATTATTGTGGTCAGAGAATATTTCCTGTTAGCTTTTTATTTTTGGACTTCACTCATCGTAGACATAGAGCTAACTAGACAGGTAGGTAGGTAGACAGATAGACAGATAGATGGATACTTCTTGATACAGATAGATACTAGATCATTTTGGCAATTGAACCATATTAAAAATATTGCATTGAGAAATTTATTGAATAGAATTTTTATAAATTAGGTAAAGTATATATTAGAATCGGAGAAGAAAATTCATTCATGATTTGATGGTTTAGGTCTATTTTTGTCTATGTTTTCACAACCTTTTTCTTTATAATTCTTTGTACTTCACCACTATTGTTAAAATGAGCATGAAATTCAAGAAAGAGATTCAGACTTGTAATTCAAAGACCTGGGACCAGCTCTCAAACCTAGTAATCATTCTGGCACGTCATGGAATTCCTTTCAGCCTCAGCTCCCTCTTCTATAAAATGGGATTGTGAAACGTGTGCCCTGCTACCGGACACAATTGTTAGCATGATTGAAAATGCAAACGTAAGGCGTTCGATGTGTCTCACACATTCTCCCTAAGTCTGTCTCCAGGTCCAGAGGATGTGGATATGTTGCCCTGGGACTCTGGGGCTCAGTCTGGACCAGCCACATAAACACAAAATTCCTTTGAATTACCAGTTTTTTTAAATGAAAAATGGATGTTACTTTTCAATTCTACTCCTTAATATATTGTATTAGCTTTAATAAAATTTTGTTATGTATTCACCTCTGAGTGAAATTGATGCCATGCAAAGACGTACTTTGGCTTCAAGCGTTTCCTAGAGTACGGCTGCTTTGTAAATACAACTGCTTTTCAATTGTAAACATTTTACACATCTGAATTATTTTTAAGGATAAAGAAAGAAAGACTTTCTCTGTGAATAAGCTAATAAGTTTTATTTCTCTAATAAAAGAATATGCTTGAATGAGATTAAGAAAGGCCAAAAATACGTGATAGAGGGATAAATATGAATAGTCCGTAAAGGTTACACACGGTACACTTGAAGGAGTTATTAGTAACAGACAGAAGAAAATTACATATCAGAACTTTATGAAATAAGTGTCTTTTAAGCAAGGTAATACCAAATGCTTCATACATCTCATCGTGATCAATAGCTTTAGATACCACCCTATAAAAGGCAGAGAGCCTTTTACAGATCATGGCAAAGTGATTGAAGGGGGCAATTTGGTGGCAAATTAAAAATCCAGTCAGATCAACAGTTATTAATTAATTAATTAATTAATATTTCCAAGACCAATGGATATATTAACCACTTTAATCTGACACTCAAGATGAAGGATCGGTTCAAGGTACAACATGGTTTGCTTTTGTTTGGGAGCTCACCAGATTATTCATGACTCACACCAGCTATTTTACAGGGCTGTGGCAGAGGCTAGGACTCCATTGCTTTCCAAATGTGCACATTTATCCAGACTCCTTCACCCAAGAAAACTTTAGGTTGGTGAACATTTAAATGCCTCCATTTGACTGATGTCCATAGAGCTTCTTTGCATTTCAAAACAATTGAAGGAATCATACAAGGCCATCTGGTGTGTATAGAAGGTCATGTATCCTTCAGTTGCCACTCCAGATTTCCCATGGCTGTATCACTCGGGCTATTCTTATAAAAATGGGTTTCCAAGAAAGCTGAATCGTTTGATATATGATACAATAAATAGAGGAGTGAGCATAAATATGAAATGGAGAAATTTACATGGTGACTATACTCTTTCAATTTTTATGCTTCTACATTATATCATTACAATTCCATTCAGCTGTTCATTCTTTTAAAGTTCGCTAAACTGCTTCATTTAAGGATTTATGTACTAGATTCCTTACAGATATGGAACATAATTATCTGTGAATTATATTCTGAATATGGCATTTCTGAATCATTGTCACTGGGCCTCAGAGATAGAAATAGGGGGTTGTATTTATGTTTGCTTGAGCTTACTACATCTAACAGATGATTTTTATAAAACACAGTCCAAAAATGCTATCAAGTGATCTTGCTGAAGCATACAACTAAGTTTAACTTCTATTATCTAACTTTATAATTATTTGTTTCCATCTTTAGCCAATTACTGAAAAAGTTAGATCCTGCAACATTGATTATACTATATCTTTTCCAAAAGCATTTCGAGCTCAAAGTAACTGCAAATGTAAACGATTCCAATGATTGTGTTTATCCTCTGCAGCAATTTAACTCTCTATTATGTAAATTCAAAGACATTGTAAACTTCAGCCCCATGTTCGGATACTGTGAAGAGCCCCCTCTCTAACTCACGCGTTGGCTGGGAGAGTAATCAGGTTGTGGCAAGATTGCCAGAAACTGACCAGTCCAAAGCAATTTGGTCCCTGAAGATACGAGCCAGTTTTACAATGAGGCCAGTTGGTAGAGAAAGTGGAACAACACAAAGTAGCCAATACTGATTTATTTTCACCATCCATTAATCCATTTGATGGGAGAAATCACTCAGCTACATTCCCAGTTCTTAAACACGCATGTTTCTTTCTTTAGACTTTCTTTTGAATCTACTCAGATTTCTACCCAAGTTACCACCACCATCCCGTGGGTCATTTTGTTGCTTAATTTAACAAATATAAAAACAAATTAGTTATGTATCTACTATGTGCCAAGCATCTCTATTAGGCACTGGAGATGGAGCAATGAATAAAACAGACAAAAATGCCTGCCCTCGTGAAGCTTATGTTGGGGAGCCGACGGTGTTGGGTAGGAAAGTAAAGCAGGCAGGGGGTTAAGGAATTTCAGTGCGGGAGGTGGGGCTGCAGTTTTGGACAGGGTGGCCAGGGAAGGTCTTATTGAGGACGGAACATCCGAGGGGAGGTCAGAAGGAAGAGTGGGGGTGAGTCTTGTGGCTATTAAGAGAAAGAACCCAGCACAGTGCAGATGCCCTGAAATGGGAGCTTGTTGTTTAAGGAATAGCAGTCAGGGCAGTGTGGTCGAGCTGAGTGAACTAGCACTCAGTGAGGGTGAACAGCAGATGAAGTCAGAGGTGATAGGAGAGGCAAATCATGGTGAGCCTTGGGGGGCCTTGTGAGGACTGTGGCTTTTACTCTGATGGGGATGGGAAAGCAGTGGAAAGTTTTAAACAGTGACGAGGCATTTGACTTAGATTTTGACCAGATCTCAGGTCTGCTGTCTGTTTTGAGAAGAGAATGAGGAGTGACTAGGGACAGAAACAGAGAGATCACGATTCAGGTGAGGGTAGCAGTGGAAGATGAGCGAACTGGCCAGATTCTGGAAATATTTTGAAGATAGAGCCACCAGGATTTGCTGATAGATCAGATATGGGTGTGAAAGAAAAGAAAAGGAGAAGAGAATGTAAGGGAGACTCTCAAGATTTTGGCAGGCACCTCTGGGAAAATAGAGCGAAAGACTGTAAGAGGAAGAGATTTGGGTGAAACTCAGGAGGTCAGGTTTGAACATGTTAGGTTTGAGATGCCTATTAGATATCCCAGTGAAGAGAATAGGAGCGAGCTGGGTATATGTCTGAAATTCAAGGGAGTGATCTAGACTAGCGGTACTGGATTTGGAGACGGGAATCTAAAGATGTAATCCACTGAACCTGATGAGACTTAAGGAGTGAATGTAGACAGTGAAAGAAGTTCACGGATGGATTAAACTCCAAAGTGGATTTTGGTTTGTTGTCTTTTTCTTTCTTAAACTCTTTGTGTCTTTTAGTTTGATTCTTGTTTTGGGGGAAAGAGGTAGTATAAGCGTGCTTTGTAGCATTTGTTTTTAGTATGGCTTACTTCTAAAATATCATTTGGAACTTAATTGCAGCTAATACATTTTATTGATACTTCATTGTGAATTTTATGTATATTTTTAATCCACAACATACACAAAAAGATAGTACACGACATTTAATATCTTAGTAAAACTCCCCAAAATAAATATAATTATCTTGTCACATAAATCATTTTTCATTATTTCAAAAAGTAACATAGGAGAGATTCCTGACATGAAAAACCTGGCCTTTGTGTCCCCAGCATCTAACACATTGTCTCATATATAGTGTGCTCACTATATCTTGATTGAACAAGCAGATGTGCATGCTAATTTACTAGGCATAGGTGAAATTTGAAGAAATTTTATTAAGGGAATTGAAAAATAGTAGTCCAATTATTCCTTAATAATAAGATTTTAAAGTTATTTTTAATTTTGAAAGCTAAACAATTATAGAAATGTAGTTAATACAGAAATGTAAAAGGAAAGAAAAGATAACCTAGTGTAAAGAAGACTAAAATAATCCATTATTAAGGTTCAACTGTATTACTTTCTAATCAGTTTCTATCTATACTTTAAAATTAGTTTTATATGTATGTATATCAGTTGAATCTTGCATTTTTCAGCTAAGTCGTAACTTAAAATACTTTCTGGCTATTTTGTTTTAAGGTTATACCAATTTAATTATATTACCCTCTTTTTAAGATAGTTTGGATATTTCCAGGTTTTCATTATCAAAAAACAATGATCAATGGATATCTTTGCACATAAATTTGTTTTCCCAATTAAAAATTATTTTCTTAGGTGATATTGTAGACGTAGAATATGATAAAATTTAAAAAGTAATTTAAAATATTTTAGATCATCAATATCAGAATATGCACATTATACCTTTGTTCAAATAACAGCTTCCAAATAGTATAACCTCAGAGGCAGAAGGCAGGACTTCTCAGGCACGAAATCATCACGTCTTTGTAATATTTCTCAAGAGTAATGTCTAATATTCTGATTGTACCTTTAATATATGTACCTTTAAGACATACATTGAATATATCTATGCCTGTGACTATATCTATCTATACAGTGATATGTGTATATTCACGGTAACACAAACATACTAATGCTTTCAAGAGAAAGTGACAATTAAAATATTGTAATAAAAGGTTAGTATTGGAAATACCAATGTAGAATCCTAGGTAAATGTTGAAGTAATCACACAATCATTTGATGATGGCCAGAAATCAAAGATGAATAAAATAGAACTGCCTTTAGGAAGTTTAAAATCTAGAATTTGTGAATTCAGGGACAATGACTTTTCTTAGTGAATTTGTTGCTTTCTTTATAAAATGTGGATTGTGAAGAGAAATGAACAACAACAGGAGGCTCCATTCAAGTTTGTTGAATCAATTCATTTAAATTCAACAAATGTTTATTGAACACCCACTGGGTGCCAAATCCTGGTGCTGGAGTAATCAATTTATAATAGTTTGGATGGTTGCTAATTAACAGAGTTTGCAATATTTTCTTTGCTACATGTGCGATTGGGTGGAGTTCTGAGATAATTAACATGTTAAAATACTGTAAAATCCTAGAGAAAGGATACAGAAAGATAAACAAATGTTATTTTCTGTACTCGTAACTATTATTTCTTTTGTAATAATCTATTTGTTAGAAAATTGTGCTTTAAAATCAAATACAGAAAATTCATAGTTGATAACAAATGCAAATGGAAATCAACTTTGAAAATTGGTTCGAGACTTTACAAAATTCCTGACAAATCAACATCTGTTCCTAGAATGTTACTCAGACATGCTAATAAATAAAGAAAGATAAAGTTATACATAAAATCATGAGGCTAAATGAGGCTTCAAGACAAGTATCTTTATTTTTTACCTCCTCAGCAAAATTACATCAAATCCTTCACAGAAGATTTGGGTATTCTATTCATGCAACCCTCCAAAAGAAGAGATTTTCTTTTAAGCTGTGACAGGGTATAAATATATTTATTCAATAAAGTAATATTTACTCTCTAAAGTAATATTTACTGAATGCTATGGCAAGCCACTTAATGTCTCTTAATATGGTCAAAATCCATTAAGTTTACCAGTTAGCTGCCAATTTCTATTTTTTATTGCTGAACTTCCTTTTTGCTTCTACAGTATTTCACACCCCTGTGCCTCTCTTCCATACCCTCTTAAATCTACTCAAAATTCTCCCACAGTTATTTTAATATGAGCAAAGTCTAATCAACTAGAGTTGAACCAGTGCATAGTCTTAGTAGATAAACTCTTATAGTAGCAGAAGCACAAAAAACAGGAATCCAGGATTTTTCTTTAGACCCAGTTTTGTCACACCACTGGTTTCTCTGAAGTCTGGTCACCAGCGAAGGAAACTACTGACGTGGAATGCTTGGTTAGCTCAGATCTGGGACATGAGGTTGGACTTCTGTTAAGTCAGGTTCCCATGGGTGGTGAGAACCAAGAAAAGTAATTCCAATAGGGGGTCCTCAGAGATAGCCATTGACAACTTTGCCTGCCCATTAGCTTCCCATAAAGCCATGTGGCTTAGAAAACAGATCTGCCCTCTGGGCTAGGCATGTGGCAAATGGGATTTGTGCTTTATAGTGGCACAATTAAATATTGGGCATCTCTTTGCATACATTTTCAAATAATGATGGGGGAAACGTGATAGAGACTAGAATCATTGTCTGTGAATGTTTCTGCCTCGTTCCCTACCATAATTCCATCCCTTCCCCCAAGGGGAAAATCTAACTTCTTGGATATTTTGTAAATGAAGAAATAGGATACAGGGAGAGGGTGCAGGCCAGAGTAAAGGACTTGATTTCAGAGGCTAAAACAAAGTGATAAAGAGCAGGCAGTAGAGGAGGAAATTGAAAAAAAGGAAACTTGGGATGGAAAGCATGATTGGTGTGAGGTGTGAGAGATTCCAAATGAGTTCCAGTGAATGAATGCGTAATTTGGGATGTCGCCCTGGGCTCTTCAGGAGACATGAGTAAGTTCTTCTTACTTTCATGAGTTGTGTGTCATCCAGGCCTTCTCTAAACTTGAATGTGCAGACCTCGGAGCCCAGTGCCCCAGGGTGTACGGGCTGTAATATATTACTCAGTTTATCTGTGTTTCTCTCCTGGCTCCTGGTATTTTATAAAATCGATTCCATATTTGTATTATTTGCTCACTATTTTTTCCTTTGGACCATCATTTCTTTGGACTGATTTACAAGAAGTCTTTAAATGTAAGGTAACAACTCTGTTTTACTACATTTTGGTGTACATTTGGACCTTATTCAATTTTGTGCAATAACTGTGTATCCATAGGATTCTGCAAAGTTTCCACAGGTTGGAAATCACTGGTTTAGACTATTCAACATTTGTGACTTCCAAATAAGTAAAATGCTGCTTGAGTTGACATAGTTTAACACATGAATTCCTTCTGAAAGATCTCTTCCAATTAGGCCCTATTTCTAGAATATTCCAAATTCCAATCCATACATTAAACAACTTTAATTTCTCTTTCATAATTTTCCCTCTATGAATAATAAAGCTCCTTACTGTCCTCCTAAATATTTCCAGATAAAATGTATGTTATTCTTTGTCTAAAGTGCTTTAAAACACACACACACACACACACACACACACAGGGGAAAAGTAAGATTATATTTTGAAAAAGTCATTTCAAGGCATTCATTTTTAGATCCAGGAATAATTATCTTTAAATCTTTTTGCATGAGATTGAAAAATGGATAATTGACATATATTTTGAATAAGTAAAGAGATCTGCATCATTACTGACTGACTAGAAGTTGCTTGGATGGAATGGTACAAATGAAGGAAAAATGAAGAATATTAAGGGCGATAAGAATTGCTTAGTCTTTTCATAAGTTCTTGAAAGCAATTTCTAAGTAGAATTATGTTTTTCCTTTATTGAATACCACCTTAAATTTATTGTAAAGATTCCTGAAGTTGTTCAGCGGGAGTTCAATAAACTGTATCTTTAACCCCACTTTTCCTTCTTTTCTCTTATCTAAAAACAGCTTGAGGATACTTGCCGGGTTGGTTGTCATTTCTAGAGGGCCATTTAGTAAACATGTTCTGAGCAGGAACTCGCTGGCTCTGTAAGACAGCTGGCTCTTATTAACAAACTTTGCATTACAAATAGAGGCAGGCGCATCTCACATGGGGTTTATGTGTCTATTCGCCTTGCATTCCAGGCAGGTGTTCTTCCCACATAGATCAACTCTCAGGCACTTTTGTTTCAACCATAGATGAGTTATAGGGAACATGTGCTTTCCTTTTGAGGGCACTGAGTAGCCTGGAAGCATAGTTACCCAACTTCAACCAGAAATGTGGAACAGTAGCCCCAGAGCATCGGTAAACACAGGATCAAATATTCGTGGGAAAGGAAAAACCACTAGCTAACAAACTTTATGAAAAGATGCATAAAATCACTAATAGTAAATGAAACACAATTTTGTGGGTTTCTTTCGAAGATTATTGGTAAGGGTATACATGGAGAAATATACACTTTGATGTAAAATTTCGTGTTTGTATACATATACATTTATACATATATGTGACATGCATGTGATGCATACACAATACATGATATATAGATGTGTGTGTATAAAATCTATTTATAAGAATATATATACACACGTGTATAACATATCTAAATGCATATATGAAATTTATCATCAAAATATGTTTCTCCATACATGTTGTTACCAATAATCTTTTGGAAAACAAAAACTGTGTTTCTTTTATGTTATTATGTATATACATGCATATATATATATGTATAAAAATATATATACATGCATATGTACCCCCCTCAATTTCCTAGAGAGTAGCTCGTCTATTTATTCTAGGAAACTATCCTATGGACAAATATACAAAAATATACGTACAAGAATGTTTATTGCAACATCAATTGTTAATAGTAGAAGTAGCTTAAATGTTCATCAATATGTGAAATTAAATAAACCAAGGTGCATCTATACATTGGGCTACCGGGCGGCTGTTAAGGAGGATGAAGTTCTCTGTTATTTTACTTCTTAGTGATGTCACCTTGGACAATTTACTTGATCTCATTGCTCTTCATTTTTCTCAACTGTAGATGAGTATAATAATTGTATCTAACACGCTGGTTATTACAGAGATAAAATGAGTTAATTTATATCAACTGCTGGGAGAGATGTCCAGCATATAGCTATCATAAATGTTGATTATTATCTATAGCACATTATGAAATATAGCTGCATTGCGTAATTAGTTATGTGAGTAAATCAGATTCATTCTCACAGCCTAACTTTCCGTTGTTAGAGTGATAACTTTAGCATTGCAGACTCCTGGGGGAACTAAATGTATTTGCCACCTCTGACTCCTGCACTATTCTGGTAATGCTCTAAACTGTTTTACTGAGGATGGAGAATAAAATAGGGAGTTCTGGAGACATTATAAAAGAATATTCCAGATATTTCAGAAAGAACTGAATGACAGAGTTGATCAAGACCCAGTGAGTAGGATAGTTATCAGAGATCATGAAACTGAAAGAACATTTCCATATCACATTAGAAGGACTAATCAGTTCCTGAGCTCTTAAAGGGGTCCACTCAATATGCAGCTGTATACTCATAATCTTGTGTCCTGATAGCATCTGGAAGTTTGCCAGGCTGATCCAGTTTTGTATCTAGACGATGGGCCATTTAAAATTGTGTTTTTATTTCCAAATATTTTCTGATGTTCTTGACATTTTATTATTATTAATTTCTAATTAATATTATTGTGGTCAGAAACAATATTCTGTGTTATTTTGATCTTTTGAAATTTACTGAGACTTCTTTTATGCCCCTGCATATTGTCCTTCTTGGTGAATATTCTACATATGCTTATAAAAAAGTGTGTCTCTATAGCTATTGTGTAATGTTCTACAAATATCAATCAGGCCAGCTTAGTTGATGATATTGTTCTGTGACACCAATATTTTATGTACTTGTCCTTTCAATCGCTGGGAAAAGGTTCTTAAACTATCCAACTGTGTGTGAATTTTGCCTATTTCTCCCTTGAGTGCGTAAGTTGTGCTTCATGTCCTTGAAAGCTTTGTTTTTATGTACTTATATATTTAAAATTGCTGGATCTTCTTAGTGAATTCACTTCTTTATCATTATGAAATGTCTTTAGTTCTAGTAAAATCATTGCCTTCAAATTTACTCTGATGTTAGTGTAGCCACAACGGCTCCCTGCGCTTAGTGTTGCAGAGTGTGTATTTCCATGCTTTTATTTTAAAAATCTTTGTTAATATTTAAACTGTGTTTCTTGGAAACAGCACATAATGGCCTTTTAAGGAGAGTGATTAGTCCCTTTTAATTTAATATATTATGGTTGATTTTGTCTATCATCTTCATATTTGTTCCTATTTATATTACTTTATTAACAATGTCAAAAAGTACAACAGTATAATTCCAAGCTCTTATTGTAATATATTTTACTTCTATACTGTCATACCTCAGAGGTATTGCAGGTTGGGTTCCAGACCACTACAATAAAGCCAGTATCACAATAAAGTGAATCACACAAATTTTTTGGTTTTCCTGTGCATGTAAAAGTTATGTTTATACTATCCTATAGTCTATTAAATGTGCAATAGCATCATATCTATAAAAGCAATGTACATACCTTAATTAAAAAATACTTTATTATTAAACAATGCTGTCATCTGCGCCTTCAGCAAGTCGTAACCTTTTTACTGGTGAAGGGTCTTGCCTTGTTATAGACAGCTGCTGACCCATCAGGGTGGTGGCTGCTGAAGGTTGGGTTGGTTGTGATGATTTCTTAAAATAAGGCAACAATGAAACTTACCACATTGATTGATTCTTTCAGTCATGAACGATTTCTCTATAGCATGCAATGCTGTCTGATAGCATTTTACCCATAGCAGAACTTCTTTCAAAATTGGAGTCAATCCTCTCAAACCCTGCCACAGGCTTATCAAGCAAGTTTATGTAATATTCTGAATCTTTTGTTGTCATTCCAATAATCTTAACAGTATCTTCACCAACAAATCACTTTGTTAGCTCATCCATAAGAAGCAAATCCTCATCTGTTAAAGTTTTACCCTGAGATTGCAGCAATTCAGTCACATCTTCAGGCTCCACTTCTAATTCTATTTTTCTAGCTATTTCCACCACATCTGCACTTGTTTCCTCCACTGAAGTCTTGAACCCCTCAAAGTCATCCATGAGAGTTGGAATCAATTTCTCCCAAACTCCTGTTAATGTTAATATTTTGACCTCTTTCCAAGAATCACAAATGTTCTTAATCTAGAATGATGAATCCTTTCCAGAAGTTTTTCGATCTCCTTTGCCCAGATCCTTCAAATAAATCACTATATATGGCAGCTATGGACATACAAAATGTATTTCTTAAATGTTAAGACTTGAAAATTAAAATTACTCTTTAATGCATGGGCTGCACAATGGATGCTGTCTTAGCAGGTATGAAAACAACATTAATCTCATTGTGCATCTCCATCAGAGCTCTTGAGTGACCAGGTGCATTGTCAAAGAGCAGTAATATTTTGAAAGGAATCTTTTTTTCTGAGCAGTAGGTCTCAATAGTGGGCTTAAAATATTCAGTAAACTATGTTTTAAACAGATGTGCTGTCCTTCAGGCTTTGTTGTTCCATTTATAGAGCACAGGCAGAGTAGATTTAGCATAATTCTTAAGGGCCGTAGGATTTTTGGAATGGTAAATGAGCAGTGGCTTCAACTTAAATCACCAGCTGTGTTAACCCTTAACAAGAGAGTCTGTCTGTCCTTTGAAGCTTTGAAGCCAGGCGTTGACTCCTGCTCTCCAGCTATGAAAGTCCTAGATGGCATCTTCTTCCAACAGAAGGCTGTTTCGTGTACATTGAAAATCTGTTGTTAGCGTAGCCACCTTCATTAATCATCTTAGCTAGATCTTTTGGAGAACTTGCTGCAGCTTCTACATCAGCCATTGCTGCTTCCCCTTGCACTTTAGTGTTATGGAGATGACTTCTTTCCTTAAACCTCATGAACCAACCTCTGCCAGCTTCAAACTTTTCTGCTGCCTCCTCACCTCTCTCAGCCTTCACAGAATTGAAGAGAGTTAGGGACTTGCTCTGGATTAGGCTTTGGCTTAAAGGAATGTTGTGGCTGGTTTGGTCTTCTATCCAGACACTAAAATTTTCTCTATATCAGCAGTAAGGTTGTTCTGCTTTCTTATCATATCTGTGTTCACTGAAATAGCACTTTTAATTTCCTTCACGAATGTTTCCTTTGCATTCACAACTTGGCTAACTATTTGGTACAAGAGGCCTAGCTTTGAGCCTGTCTTGGCTTTCAGCACGCCTTCCTCACTAAGCTTAATCATTTCTAGCTTTTGATTTAAAGTGAGACACATATGACTTTTCCTTTCACTTGACCACTTAGAAGCTATCGTAGGGTTATTAACTGGCCTAAATTTCAATATTGTGGAGTCTCAGGTAATAGGGAGGCGGGAGGACAGGGAGAGAGAGCGGGGAGCGGCCAGCAGGTGGAGCAGTGGGAACATATACAACAGTTATCGACTCAGTTTGCAGTCTCTATGGGCACAGTTTGTGGCATCCCAAAGCAATTACAACAGTGACATCAAAGGTCACTGATCACCGTAAAAAACATCATAATAATGAAAGAGTTTGAAATATCAAAATACGGCACAGAGACACGAAGTGAACAAATGCTATTGGAAAAATGGCGCCAATAGACTTGCTCGACATAGGGTTGCCACAAACCTTCAATTTGCAAAAAACGCAGTATCTGGAAAGTGCAACAAAGTGAAGCACAATAAAACAAAGCATACCTGTATATGCTAGAAATGTATTGCTTTAACGTCGATATGTTGTAAAAACATTTAAAGGTAAATTTGTATATGTGTATGTAAATAAAGTAAAAAGCTATTTTATCCTTATATTTTTACCCTATCTTGTGCCCACATTTGTTTCTGCATATCTGACTTCCACATTGTCTAGATTACTGAGGAATATCTACTAACATTCCATCCAGTACAGCTCTGCTAGAGAGAAATTTTCTTAGCTTCTGTCTGTCTGAAAATGTCTTTCTTTTGCCTTCATCTTTGAAGAATATTTTCACTCCATATGGAATTTGTTTGACAGTTCTTTCTTGTTTTTCGTTCAGCACTTTAAAGATGTCATTTGATTATATTTGGTCCACACTGTTTCTGATGAAAAGTCAGCTACCAGTATATCTCTATGTGGTGATTCTTTTTTCTTTAGCTGTTTCTTTATATGTGCTTTTCATCAGTTTGCCTATGATGAAACCAGCTATGGTTTTCTTTGCATTTATGCTGCTTGGGGTTTGTTGAGCTTTCTCGGTCTATGGATTGATATGGTTTATCGAATTGGAAAAAAATCGCTGCCATAATCTCTTCAAATCGTTCTTCTGGCCCACTTTCTATTTTCTCTTCTTCTGGACCTCGATTACACATACGTTAGCATTTGATTTGCTCCACAGATCTCAAGTGTTCTGTGTGTTTTTTTTTTTCTCTCTGGGTTACACTTTAGATAGTTTCTATCCACAAGTCTTCAAATTCAGTGATTCTTCTGTTGTGTTAGGGCTTCTGTTAATCTCCCGTAGAAAAAAATTATTTCTGATACATGAAAATATGGATTTTTCATTTTCTTTATTTTTATAGTGTTCATCTCTGTGCTAAAATTCACCATTTGTACATGCATGTTGTCCTCCTTTTCTACTAAGCATATTTCTCGTAGCTATTTTAAAGTCCCTGTCTGACAATTCCAGCATTGTGGCCAATTCTAGTTCTTTTTCCATTGATTATTTCCTCTCTTCACCAAAGGTCATATTGCTTATTTCCTTGTGTCTGTTATTATTATTATTGTTTTTATGACAGACTTTCTATGCAAGAAACCAAGGTAAACAATATTTACCGCTGAAAATGGCTATCCTTCTTGTGTCAGCCATTGGTGATGAGGGCTAAATCTGCCTAGTCTATATTTGACCTCCATCTGAGTTTTCTTGCCACTTTAGTTAAATGCAGCTCATCACTGACTTAAAGTACTCTGAGGAACTGACTTGAAATGCCTCCCTTTAGCAAGGCTTCAGATTTGAGCAGTGGCGGGTGTCTGGTGAGCTTTTTCTTTTGCACCCAGCTTCCAGCTTTCTGGGCCATTTGGAAGTTCTCTTTGTTCTCTGGTCCTGCTTCTTGGGAGATCTCTGTCTGTCCTGCAGCCCAGCCCTCAGGCTTTGGAGGCCTGTTGCAGTACAGTCGGTGAAGGGCCAGGATTTCTGGGGATTTCTCTCTGTCCTCCTGCCCTGTCCCGGCCTTTGGCATGCTGCTGCAGTGCCAGCAAAGCCCAGAGTGCTCTGAAGTCCTCTCATCACTGCCTCCCCAGACCCAGCTTTCAGCGGATGGCTGCTTGGCCCTTGGGAAAGCCCCGTGCACCTTAGGGAGTATCTCTCTCAACTTTCCTGCTCAGTCTCCAGGCTTCAGAGTGCCCCATTGTGGTGAATGCTTGGGGAAAGATTTGGTGTGTGGCTGCAGACTCCCTCTGTGGCTGAGGTGCCCTGTGATTCTCACCTGTCACACTGGTCTACACACTGCTATGAAAGTTCGTTAAAGTTGGTCTGATTTCTGCGTGCCTTGTCCTTATCTCTGGAAGATTCCTTGTCTTCTCATCTCTTTGTTAGTCATGAAAGCAGCTGCTCAAGCGCTCATAACTTTCAGCATTTCAGTTCATTTTAGTTTCTGTGCATGCTCAATTCTCTGATTTTTTTACACTCCCGTTTTGTAGCTTACCCAGGTTGCTCTACTTCTTTGGAGGGAGTGACACTCACTTGTGACTTTCTACATACTAACTCCAGTTGGTGATCAAAAATTAGTATTCCTATATTACAAATTTGAACTGTGGTGCTCTGGGACACTATGAACTTCGCAGCCAAACTCAGGAAGCTATAAAGGAAAATGAAGCATATACATTTATCTGTTCCCAGGCTCCTCCCTTGTTCCACACCATGTTCCTTTTCATCCTCAGTGTTTGCCTTTGGAACTTCCAGTTCATTTCTGAGTATTTTTCTCTGTGCTGACTTCCTCAACTGGTTGGGATGTAGCTCTTCTTTCTTTAGGCCAGGTTTTCTCTATATGAAGACATGTGACTCTTCCCGATCTTAAACTTGGGTCTTATGGTAATTCTCTTCTCTTTTAAAACCCTTCCCATCTCTTTGCTACTTCATGCAATTAGATACTCAGCAGTTTCTACTGAGAATGTTTCCTAAATTATGTTTCAGATAATGCATGGCCCCATGGATCTATCATGTAAGTATATTGCTATGACTAATCAACATATTAACATATATTATCAACTGTTTTTACTTGATTGAATTCCCTTGTGTCTATTTACTGAGAATAACATCAAAAAAGGTGATCAGCTCTAGGGAGTTTCTGTGTATCCTATTGCTACATTTTTATATTTCTCTAAATTTCATAAACATAATTGTGCACTGATTATTTGATGATTTATAGATTACGAAATTTTATTTTCGGTATTATTGGGGAGAATGAATATTTGATGCAGCACGGCAAGCATAGACACTAACTTAAAATCATGATATTTAGTTTAAGTGTGGCGTTGTCAAAATGAACATGAGAAGATTAAATCTTCTTTTCAGTAAAGCTAAGATGTAGCTATGCTGGAGGGTTCACCCTACTCTATGGAAAGTCCAGATTCTAAAACACAGAGGCAAGATTTAGAGATTAAACTGCATAGTCAGTAGTGTTTCTAAATATGTGATGTACTTATATACATTTTGGAATGAAAAAAAAACCAGGTTTTGATTAGGAGAAAAAATACCATATAATTTCATTCCATGAAACATCACTTAGCTAATTCTTAATCTAATTAAATACTCAAATTTAAATATTTGGTTCTCCTGTATAGCCCATTGTTACCCATTTGCAGGAAGCAAATGATTGAGAAATATTTAAAATTTGAAAAATATGTGATAAAAATGTGAAATTTGTTTAAATTACACGAGTCTCACTGATTACTATTCAAATGCGTGTTTGAATGTCTGAGTCTCTGTTTATATATAAACATTATATAATTAATCACATTATATTATTAATCACATAATGTATATTAATTATATAATTAATCACATTATAGCTCTGCATTAATCAGAGAGTAGGACGTCTAGTACAGTTGCTATGGCATTTTTTAATACTTCAGTTTTCAGAAGACGGGAGAAAATCTCATCCCAGTATATCACATAGAATATTTTGAGATAAATAGCTCGTTAATGAAGAGTAGAATCAGACTTGTGATAGACTAGTTTGTAGGGAAATGTCCTACCGAGGAAAATAAAAGTTGTAGAAACATCTGGGTTGAATTTTTGGCATAAGCAACCAAACGTTGTACTCACAAGGAGCAAACCATCCCAAAGAAAACACAACTGAAGCTGTCTGCTTTTATTAATACGCCTCACTGGTGAATCTCCAGTGGTGATGGATCACCCTCATTTAAGGAATGATGTGCTGGAAAAATGCATTATTTTCAAGAGTAACAGAGTGGATTAATGCAAGTGTATACTGAAAAAAAATTCAAAACCCTCTCATGATATATGCTGATTTCCGGGTGTTTCCCATTTGCACGGCTGTTTAAGCAAGCACTCTAAATGGAAATGCACTTGACATTTTTGCAACTGGGTGTGATCAAACAACATTAGAATTTAGCTGATTTCTCAGAAAATGATTAAACCAATTTCTTCCTGATTTCCAATACTTGCATGGGGAAAAAGAGGAATAAAAGACATTTAATAAAATAGATGCCCTAAGTGAGAAAATGCCTGGGAACAATGTAAGAAAGTTGATATCTTTTTTTTTTCTTTCCCTCCCTTCCTTCTTCTGTCACAACAGTCATGGGCTACATACATCATCCGAGGAGAATTTCGATCACCTGTTTCCAGGCCTTGGTAAAGCAATTCAGGATAAATGTTCCATAAGGTACCTTGAGATTGAGTTATGCTTTCCATTAATGTTTATGTCACAAGGACTTGTTAATACAGAAATATTCTTAAACACTCTATAATAAATGATTTTGGCCTTGCAGTGCCTGGTAGTAGACAACTGAGCATTAAATTCTGCCAGGGAGGTAAGAGATAACAATAAGATGACTATGTCTGCTGCACAAGATCACCAGGCACAGGTACCGAATATATTACCTGGTGGAAGTTAAGGAGGGTGGCATAAGAAATAGGATGATGATGACAAAAGTAATGTCAGGCCTATTTGTAGCTTTTACCCATAAGAGGATTCCTTTTGCTTTATTGAAAAGGAAATGGATCAATTACTATTTTAGTTATCTACTGCTGCATAATAAACTATCACAAACTTAGCAGCTTAAAATAATACATATTTATTTCCTAACAGTTTCTGTGGTCAGGAATTAGGGCATGGCTTTGCTGAGGCCTCTGCTTTAGGGTTTCCCGAGGCTGCAGTCAAGGTGTCCATCAGGCATGGCATCTTCTCAGAGGCTAGACTGAGGAAAGATCCTCTTCCCAGCTCACATGTTGTTGGCAGGATTCAATTCCTTGCTGGCTGTTGTCTGGAGGTCTCCCTCAGTTCTTTGCCATGTAAATCTTTTCATACAGCAATTTGGTCATTAAAGCCAGAAAGAGACAGAGCCAATAATGATACCCTGCTAGAAGATGGAAACTACAATCTTATGCAACATAATGACAAAAGTGACATCTATCACCTTTGCCATATTCTGTTGGCTAGAGGCAAGTCACAGGTGCCATCCACACTCAAAAGGAGACGATTATATAAGGTGTGAATATCGAGAGTCAGGGATCATTAGGGGCCATCTTAATGTCTGCCCATCACAGTTACTAAGCCCCAAAGTATTTCTCTATTTTTGAATCCAGTTACATCTAAATAACTTTGTACCCATGCAAAATTTTGTCCAGATATTTATGTGAAGGAGAATTTATAGGCTTGAGGAATTTCAAGTGATGGATTACTAGATAAGTCTAGAAATTAGAGAACATGTATATTTTTAAATCCCTCCAGCTATATATAATATAATATCTAATTTGCCAGCTATATAATATAGGGTAATTTCTAGCCTTCTAAGCCTCAGATTCTTATATGTGAAATAGGGAAGGTATGGTTATCTTGTCTACCTCACAGATATATTCTTATGAATAAATGACGTTGACCAAAAATAAAGTGCTTTGAACAAATAAGTTGCTTATAACAACTTATTGGATATATGCACAGGTAACCTGCATTTCCCCAGGATTCACTGGTCTGAAATCCCATATATAATAATGACTTGTTTTTGATCCTACAGCTCATATGTTCACTACATCTCCTTCTGAATTTTCCCTTCTGAGTTTTCT
Source organism: Equus caballus (assembly GCF_041296265.1). NCBI lineage: Eukaryota > Metazoa > Chordata > Mammalia > Perissodactyla > Equidae > Equus > Equus caballus. The sequence goes on from NC_091686.1 coordinate 47,546,706, forward strand.
GTGAGCTTCCAAGGAATGTCTCTCACATTCTCATAAATATTCTCAATCAGCTGCCAAATGCCATCCACAATTTCTCCCTTTTTCTCCCGTTCTGGCCTCCCTGTGTGAGGTCCTAGGAAGCTGGGGGTCCATTGTTTTCTCTGGGAACAGTGCCCTGGAGCTTTGGAGGTGGTGGAACTGTGAGTTAAGAGTTTAAACAAAGCCAATATAGTACACACTCGCCCTTCCCTTGAGAATAGAGTCATTTGAAAATAGACACAGGAGCTAGATAAATATAGACTATAATATCAGCTTTGTCGTCAGTGGAGGCAGGTTACAGAATACAGCCTGGGTTCGTGATTGTGCAAGGACTTCCTGATAGCTGTTGCCTGAGTTCTGATCTTGGAAAACTCCTTTTAGAAATACAGACATGCAGGTTGTTTCCACAGATAAGCTGCAAGGGGAAATCACAGTCTCATGCCGACTGAGCAGGGATGGCAGGGACAGAGAGCGTGGGCCATGGGCTGCTAACCAGTTGAGAAACATGGACCAATGGAACAATGGGCACCAGCTCTTCCTCATCTCACCAACCAGATCAGTCAATCCTTTTTCTGTGGAGAGGAGGAACCAAGGGAAGAAGAGAGAAGCTGGAGGAAGAAACTCACATAAACGTGGGGAAAACGGAATAGGATATCCCCTAACACGGTAGTGCTCTAAGGCAAAGTTTGGGACTAACTGATCTCTCATCTTGAAAGATCGCTCTAAGACAGAGGGCGCCAAGAACTGCTACTTCTATCCTGGTGAAGAGTCTGAGAAAAGAGTAGGCCAGCCAGGGTGTAGCTCTGCTCCCCGGAATGGAATAGAAATGAAACATTGCTAGCATATTGTGGTGGTTACTCTCTGTGAAATTGACTGGGCCATAGGCTGGAAGTTAATAAAACTAAACCAAATGACACCACAATACAGCAACAACAGCAATGCCTTGTTTATTCTTTGTGCAAGGTCACACACATTGGCTAGTTGAAAGCCAGTGGTCACAGTTAACTGAAAACCTAAAAATGATAATACATGGCATGGTGCTGTTTACTGAGACCAATTTTCTTCTTTTATTGTCTAAATAGTAAATGGCTTAATGAGTCCCCCAAGAAGTTTTGGGAAATCACAGGAGTGTAAAGAAGAACATGTACAAAGAAAAAAGTGAGATGGTTTGTACACTATTTCCAGAATACCAGGTCTGATTCAGACAATGGAAATGAAATAATAAGCAAGCCTGTTTTTTAAGTGATATTAAAGAGAAAATCAATTTCTTCTTGCCCCCATTAAGAATACATCGAGTGCAAAAATGTTTTAGACCTGCTTGAAGAAGTGACAAATTAAACCAGTCCAGCGAGCTCTTATGTCACAGTCTGGTCTGCCCGGGTCTTATCAATTTCTTAGAAAAGCAGAATTTTGTTTTTATTCATGGGATGCTCCATTTACTACATATCCATTGGGGCAATCTTAATGACTGACTCTCTTTGCTCTTGCCCTCCAAAGAAAAAGAATTGGTCAGTGTCTCTAAGCCCGAGTTATTTCCCAGGAAATTTTAAGTCTCTGGTAAAATAAGGCTTTTCTTCTCATCAAGTGTCCAAGTTACACCCAAGAGTACCAGCAGCTGAGTTCAAGCCAGGACTTCTCTTGCACTCCCATTGCTCTTCGCCACTTCTCTTCAATAATGACTTGGAATTACGATGGTGGAAATGAAACTACAGTTAGGAGTTAGGAATAAAATGTGCTCACTCAGCACATTTTCTATGTTTACATTGACGGAGAAATAAGGCTCTGTTGTTTTTTTAGATCATTTTATATCTGTATGTAAACAAGTTGAGATTCCCAGATGCCAAGAATTTGTCATAATCTTGCTTATTTTGTCCTTGTGATGCCTAGCTCTATGTGTTGTGTTAGATAGCTACACAGTCACAGGTGCTCCACAAAGCTGAAGGCGGAATCTGATAGAACATTTTTCTCTTGAGCAGGGTGATCTTGCGTTTGAGATTTAAAACGCATTATACTGCAGGTGTTGACCCAACCCCTGCTAATGCAGAGGAAAGCACAGCCTCATGACAGGAAAGGGAGCTAAGAATGTTTCCTGCTGTGCTTATAGCTCTGTCATCACTGTCCATTATTCTTTGTGGATGGTTTTATTGGCCGCTTTGCTCCATAAGTCTTCCGCTAAGCAGTTCTGATGTCAAAAACAACTCAATCATCCGCCTGTCCATCACCCGTTATGAGTCCCATTGTGTCGCGACTAGATGGAAAATTGCTGAATAAAATACCTCGCTTTTAATGTAGAACCAAAGTAAGACAACAAAGACTGTGTTTTGATCTTTCTCTAAAAGTAATAATGCTGATTCTAACCAGTCTCCACAATAGATGTCGCAGCAGCCAAGCACATTTATACAGAGTGTAACTGTTTGGGTTGTCATCCTAATTGTCCCATCTTCCCCAAATGCTGTCAGCAATTATGACAAGAGGAAGTTCATACTTAGAGAGAACAGGATGTTTTGGCTTGGGATCTCAGAGTTTTCACCTATTTCTTGTCACTTAAAATCACATCCTTAAAACACTGACATAGGCCAGGATAGCATAAGAGACTGGGTCAAGGATCATTTTTATAAAGTATCTTTTTGCTGAGATAAATGTAAATTGGACATTTAGAGGGGATTGATGAAAAAGGAAGTAGATTGCCAATAATAAAAAGTTTTGCTTGTAAAAACAAACAACCCCTCCATTCTTCTTATTTTTAATCCAGATTACAAGTTAAATAATTATGTTTATGTGTGTTATATACTCTTTTTTTGCAAAGCATTATTTTCTGAAAAGGACTCAAATGAAGACTGCAATCATCAACATTTTAGAATTTGTGACAACAGCCAGGATATTCATGCCTGCCCTCAGTAATTCTGATGTTAACTTTTGGTCACTGCCCCTCTATTGCAATGGTAGTACACAGAGGCTTGCTGGCTACACTGGATAATACAATCAGTACAATTCTGATTAGCCATGGGCTCTGTGAGGCTATTTATTGATTTGTGCAAATAGAAATAATACTTTAATTGAAATAGTTTTATAAATCCTTGGCCTCTGTGAATATTATAATTGATCATATTTCCTTTGTTGCTATTAGAAAGCTGAGACCCCATATTTAGCATGAAAAGTTCCCTACAGTGTGTGCTTTTAGACTAGCCTGTGCATGGCATTATTGTGAATGTGTATGTGTGTATGTGTGCTTGTGTATGCCCCATCTTACAGTGTGTATATGTAGGTGCACGCACACACGCACATGTATTTTGTATGTTTGCATGCAAGGAATGTGTTTTGAGTTTAAACTGGGCAATAATTAATGAATTAACTAATTAAAGACTCTGAGACACTCCAACAGTTCGACTCAGATCGTCTTTTCCATTTGGATTAAGTCTTTGTGCCGTTGCCATTGTCGGAAATCTCCTGGTAGATGGTGCTGGTGCTTTATTTTAGCATGCTAAAAATGGGTCAGATAGTTCTTTCTTTGTTGTTTTTTTTTTTCACATCTCATGGGTTTTGTTTTGTTTAATAGATTCTTTCAAAAAGGTAGGATCTTGCCCTTGCTTTTTAACAAAGCCTTTTGTTAAGTTCGAGCAGGGTAATCACAAACAATGTAGGACGTAATGGTGCGTGGTAGACAGAGTTTGCTCTTCTAAGGATTTCGGTTACACTCCAGTTTTTATATTCAGCAAATGAGAATGCCTTTAAAACCTCTCATCTGTATATAAAGGTGAGTAAAAAATAGAAAAGAATAGAAGTGAACAGAAGCTAAAACTACAGAATTTATGATAGAAATGTAGAGAGCAAGACGGCACTGCTTTATGAAAGAAAGAGAAATGCATTTCTAATATTTTTATAGAAAAAACCTTCAGATTACAATTTGCATCACATGTGGTTAGTACAGACAATTTAAAAGGAGGTTTGACAGTAGTCGTGTCATAATCAGCCTGTGAGGAGGGACTGTAATGAGGGATTGTGCAGCACCTTCCCCTCCCCACTGCCCGCACAGGCTCAGCAGCCCAGTGGCTGAAGGCTACCCCTTCAGTGTCTCACTCTCCAAGTGAGCGCCTGCGCTCCATCCGGCTCCTGACCCAAGACTCTGGGGCTCACTGTGCACACCTGATGCTCCCGTCTCCTTAGTTACTACACAGCAAAGGGCTGTATTGTTGTGTTTGGATTTCAAAGACCAAAGGAATCAAAATTCCTTAACTATCAAGAGTAGATTTTTTTTAACTGCAAAGATAATTAGAAAATAACTGAGGCAAAGAAGAGCTTGGCTAATTTAAGCTTTTTATTATTCTTCCCTATAAAAAGCAAAGAGAAATAAAAAGGAGAGGGGCAAGAACAAAAGCTCCCAGCCCGTTATTCTCTGAGCTAAACCTTGGAGGTGAAACCTATCCATTCTTAAACACTCTTCTGGATGTGGCAGCCACCTCATTACAAAGTGAGAGCACAGAAGGATGTGTTCAGCACAGAGTGAAGATCCTATCGCCTCTGCTTTTCTGTTGAGACCCTGTACCCATCTTTCCTTGGTTCTATGGTTGGAGGGATCCAGAATATGCCACTGTGGCATAATAATTATTTTGAGCTGAAGGCATTTGAGTTCCTGAAATCCCTTATCTGCCTAAAAGCAGAGCCTTCCAAAGGAACTCAAATGTCATAAATCCCCCACCCTGAGAGCAACTGGGAAAGACAGATTTTTATCACCAGAGACAATGACAAGTGGGCAGCACACCTAAAAGACCTTGTCACAAAACTATCCTCTCTCCCGTCTGTTCTCCTAAGGGGCCATTTATCTTACCAAAAAGTCATTTGTTTCACCGTGAGTGCCTTTCTCTATGCCCCCTTCTATAAATTAGTTTCCCCATAAGTGTCTTTCTCCCCATCCCCTATATGCCCTAAATGCTAACCACCACTTTGAGTCACATTTCTCAGTGAACTCCCTTATGTACATAGGTGATTAAAATCTGTATTTCCTCTTGCTAGTCTGTCTTCTGTCATTTTAATTTGCAAGTCTCCAAGAACTCAACCCAAGAGGGTAGAGGAAAAGTTTTTCCTTGAAGACAGGGTTTTATGTTTACGCTTAACAATTTTAGCTGATAAACAAATGGCAAGCAATAGGAGTACATAAGGAAGCCATTTGGTATAAACCTAATTTGGCCTGACCTTGTTCTTTCAAAAGATCTGACATGGCCCTTGAGCATGCATTGCATATCTGCTGTAAACATTTGCTATGTCCCAAAGACAAGAACAAATGGCCTTAAGATAAAGGTAAAACTTCCCCCACAATGGCATTTCCTTAAGGATAAACATCTCTCCCTAGGCTAGGAATTGATTACTGCACCCACCCTGTGACCACCCAGCTTGAGACAACAGACGGGCTACCTGCTGCGTCCACTGAGACAGCAGACCTACCACCTGCTGTGTTCATCAATCGCTGTGCCAACAGAGCAATTTCGTGACTATTGTAAAAGGGGCATTTCAATCATATGTGACATATGCTCTTTGATGGTATGTAATCACTCTGTACACCCTCACTTCTTTGGTGCCCTTCCTTCCTTGAGGAAGGAAGACCCCAGGCTAAGCTAGTCTTCAGATCTGGCTCATAATAAATTCACCCCAATATTCATTTATAGATGGGTTATGGATTATTTTTGTCAACATAGCAAAAGTTGTCTCTGACATTTTTTTAGGTGGCTTCCAGAGGTCAATGTATTATAGAATGGCATGTATATATATTTAAAAAGATAATGTTATAACTTGTATACTCATATGCATACATAAATTTATTCCTTATAGTTTTCATATATGTCCATTTTCATAAAACTGTTATTTCTGAGATACTGTTAAGACAAAAGGAACCTTGAGAAAATGTTGTGTTTAGTAAAAACTGTGGACTCTGGTAAATGAGAATTTTTCCCCAATTTTTTTCTTACTATAGAATCCAGTGATTCAAAAGGAGATTACATTTCGTATAATGCATAGAAAAAATTTAAATTCAACTTTACATTACCAAAAATTTTAGATTTGGTACTTTCTTTTCTTTACCATTTTTTCATAGCTTGATGCCCAAGAGAAAGATAGAAACTTGGCCCTCCTTTGTATTCCTTTCTTATTATCTGTTTGTTTTAGACCCTGGGTGGCTAATTTATGGATAGTGATAAAAAACACAACATCTAAGCAACACCTAGCAAAAGGTATACGGGTATAGATATATAAAAATCTGAACTTAAAATGAAAAGAAGATTGATACTGCAGTCTCTGAAGTATTCTTCATTCAACAGGATGCTTGATAGAAGTCCTGTCTTTTCATTTTACCAAAATGTCTAATCATGTCACTCCTCTACGTAATAGTCTTCAAGATATTGCCAAGTCATTTAACATGGCATTCAACCCTAATTATTTCACTTCCTCTGCTCCTTTATAACTCATCACAGTACCTATCACATTCTACATTTATCTGTTTACTTTTATGTCTTCCCTACTAAATTAATATTCCATCAAGACAGGAAAATTTAATGTCTCTATCCCCAGAAATTAACAAAAATTATGTCTGTATGCCAGCACTTAATTCTTATGTTTAGCACACAGCGGGTGCTCAATATGTGTACTGAATGCACTCACATTTGGAATGCCTCCTCTGATCTTTCTGTCTGCTTAGTTCTTATACCTTCATTAATATTATTAAGTTCAAAAACTTATCTTTGTAATGGCTAGTCTGGTCTCAGACTGAATTAATCACATACTAATCTATGCCATGGTACTCTGTCATACCACCAGTATCACATTTAAATGTAATATTTTAAGTATTTGTTTTGGCAAAATGAACTTTAGTGGAACTGATGTGGGCTTGGTGAGTCAAGGAGTTGAAAGAAAGATTTCTTGGACTCTCAAGGTCTGGCAGTAGTGCTCTTTTATTCAGAGAATGGTATGGAATAGCATGGGGACAGGACCTGTGAACAGTAAGAGCTCCCAACATGGATTGAGGGTAGGGCTAAATTTAAGGCATAGATATGTGAGTTATCTCTTTACAAGACAAAGGAAAGAATATGCAAAAACTGTCATTAAAATGGTATCAGTGCAGGTGGGGTCTGGTTATTGGGTGGTACTATAACTTTAGATAAGAATCAGATCGGATTAAGTCAGGACGTCCTATGCTTCCTGAAGGATGTTGGTGGTGGGGGGAGTCAGTTCCATGAGATTGCCAGACAAGCACAATAAACAAGAGCAAGATCACTGTGCAGACTTACGTCCTTGCCTTCCCCGTTAAGAATTTCTAGAGATAAGGTTATCCCCCCTTCCTCCTGGTGCAGAGAGGGAGACACCCCTACAGATGGAGATCTCCCTTACAAACGTAAATGTCTCCTAACAAAGGGCAAGTAAATTCCACTCCTCAGAGCCTCCTTCCCATCTGGAGTTTTTAAAAGTAACCAGCACAAAATAATCCTCATCAGAACCATTTTAAAATGGAGTCAGAGCTGCCTTTCCAGAGAAATGCTCTGCTGACTTGAACCCTGGTCTGGGCCAAACCTTTGGACTGGGGCAAAATGGCAACTGTTTTATAAGCAATTGTTTGAGATGTCAGCAGGAGAATGGACATCCTGATCACAAAGACCAATGACTGTGGACTTTCTGAAGATAGAATCAATAAGTTAATCAAAGTTTAGCCAAGACTAGCTCTCTGCCTCTAACTCCAATTAAAATTCTTTGGAAGAAGCTGGCCTGGTGGTACAGTGGTTAAGTTCTCATGCTCCTATTTTGGTGACCTGGGGTTTGCAGGTTCAGATCCAGGACAGGGACCTACACACTGCTCGTCAAGCCATGCTGTGGTGGTATCCCACATACAAAGTGGAGGAAGATTGGCACAGATGTTGGTTCAGGGATGATCTTCTTAACTCAGGGCCAATCTTCCTCACCAAAAAAAAAATTCTTTGTAATATAACTTCCCCTCTTTGCCCTTAAAAGCCCCTAAGTTTTACGCCTTAGCAGAATACTATTTGGGTTTCTACCTGAATCTATGCTCCCCAAATTGCAATTCTTGATCCCAGGTAAAAACTTTGCCTCTTAAACTGGTTTCTGTTTTTGAAAGTTGATATATCGTGTCACAAAGTGGGAACTGAAGGGATCTCCCCTTCATGGACCAGCATCCCCTGAAAACAGGTTTGGTGCCAACACAAGTCCCTTTGTGTGCTCACCACTTCCTTGCACTCTGACTCCTCCAATCGTGAGTCCTCTTAGGGTCTGAACTTTCTCCCTTTTGGTTGAGGTCTTTGCCTCTCTTTGGGATTCTGAGGGCAACAGTCCAATCGGGAGTCGATTGACTAGTAGTCAGTTGTCTCCAAGCTGGGTTATGGCTATTGCCCTCTGGAAGAGTTTCTCTGTCTGAGCCGGCTATGGCTGCTGCCATCTGAGGGTTTATCCCTTATCTGGTGAGTGCTCAAATCCTGTGTTTTGTGTTGTTTGTTCAAACAGCTGTAGCCAGTGAGTTGGAAGCACAGGTAATAACCTGGGGCTTGCAACCATAGGTATCTCATCTTTTTGTCCTTTTTTCTGGCTCTTCTTTAACATGGGAATTTTATTTTCTAAAAGTTCCTCCTTTGGGAACTCTAGCTGGGTTTATATTTAAGAACTATGCTCCTTCCTCTTGTAAATTTTTGCCCCAATGCAGTGACAATACTAAAGATAATTTAAAATTACAGTGGTCACTTTGGGGCTATTTTGAGCTTCCAAAACTTGTCTTTTTGCACACTAGATTTGAGAAGCATGAACCAGACAAATTGAACACAATCTTTAATTTCTAAAGACTCAAGCTCACCACCTTCTGGCACACCTGCTTAAAAACCATGGTCCCAGAAGATATAAATATTTACAAAAATCAGCAAAATCTTACTAAGCTTGTTTCATGTCCTAAGAGCTTGGTTTGGTAACTGTCAGGTTGGGGGCCCAAAATATGGTCAGAGAGAAACGTGGATTGCACCCCAATTGTAGTTACAGTCTCACCAAACTGCTACCAGTTCCAGGCAGTTACACGGACTGTTAGAAGGAATGTTCCAATTAGAGAAGATCACTTAAGTGCACTTAAAGCAAAGGCTTCAAAATTCCAAAATAGCCTTATTGAAAGTTTTGTTGCACATAGACAATGAATAATTGAGATATAAGAGGTACCTAAAAGAAAACACTATATAAAAATTGATAAGTTAATGGCTTTACAGACACCCCTATATCTACTTTGGAAGGAGAGCCCCTTATGGGCCCCTTCCAGAGTTAATGAGACTCTGAGAGATTTTCTGACACACTGCTATGTTATTCCCTTAAACAGCCAAGGGGAAGCTAAAATTAAAATTTAATGGAACTATTTAATACTGCCAGAAATGTTTGCTGTTTGTCCCCGCTGAAACTTGACAAGATATTTGAAAGGATTTAGTAGCTTATGGTCAGAAATTTGGTCAAATTGAAAGCTGATATTCAGAGCCAGATAGGAATATTTTTAGGTCCTCCTCTCTAAGATAAATAAAACTATGTACCCAGAGGAAAAGAAACAAATTAAAGACAATGTAATTAGATGGGTATGTCAGTCCTTGAAAAGTGACTAACCTCCCCTGTTCATCTCAAAAAGCTTGTAGCCTCTCCAGGAACGTTATCTAGACCCTCCCTGGTTCCTAAGACTGAAGGGAAAAAGAAGCTTTTGGAGATGTACACTTCTATGGAAGAACTCATCACCAAAAATCCAGGGAAAATTTTTTAAATGGAGGCCATGAGGTCTCTGTTTGCATCTGTCTGTGTGTTTAGCATATGTCTATAAATGTATGTTATAAATATGTGATGTTTTTCTACCTCTGGATGGTATTATCAAGTCTAGTTTAAAAGAGAGCTTTGTTTAATTGGCTTAAGCACAAACAAGTACTATATAAATTGAGTAACTCTCAAAAATATAACAGAAACTAACCCAAATGAATTTCAGGATTGTGTGATCTAGGAAACTTCGGTATTAAAGCTAATTTAAGTTTATTGGGGTAATTGACATAGGAACATCTTTAGAGTTATCAGCATTAAATATAAAATTTTTGTTCTACCTAGGTTTTACTAAAAGTCAAACAAATTTACATTATCTGTGCTACAAAAGTTGGCATTAAAAAACATTGATGACTGACTTTGTCTAAACTCTCATGAAATTTTTGTAATTAATCTAAACATAATTATTGGGACCAAGTAAATGAAATAGATGTAAGTAAGATAAAAAGTTTTGGGTAAACTTTTTAACAATAATTATGTGTATGTTATAAGTACTTAAAAATAACCTCAAGCCTTTTTGACAACTTGAAACCTTAGAGTTTTGCTAAATTAAATTAAATGATAGAAATCTATTGAGTATCTAGATCATTTCAAATAAGATAAAATATTAGATATTAGTTATTAAACATAGGTTTATGTTCTTTTGGCTTCTTATTACAGAAAACCTAAAAGACGTTTAGGTCTATTAGTAAACATTTCTTGTGCCACATTAAAAAAAATTATCCTTTAGGAAAATGTACGTTTTCAGTGAAAGAATATATAAGGAATGGAGATCTTTTTAAGAAAGTAAGTTTGTCTTAAAGTAAAACTGGTCATGGGAAAGATGAAAGGACAAATTCTGAATGCAAAAAGAGAAACTTATAGAAGGTTTATGGAAGTGGAACCGTCAGAAAAGAATTTTGTGCATGGTCAAGTTGGCTGAGATTGGGGTGAATTTAATTAAGTGAGTTTTAATATCTAAAGTAAGCTGGTACAAAATTAGAATTTGATTTTCTTTCAATTAAAAGGACAGTTTTCTTGAACTGTTGGTTTGCTCTGAAGAGATAGTAAAAGGTTTTCTTATTTCTTTTTAATAGTAGTCTGCCTAGAAAATAAGAATTCTATGCTTTGTCAAAATAATTTCCTATGTTTAAAAAGTTGAGGCCTCTCTATTGTGAAAGTTAAGGTTTGAGTTTTTTCCCAACTGTTTAACTTTCCGTATTTGCCTGAAAGTCTTTGCAAAATTGTAATTTTTGTTAAAAGGATAACTAAGTATTATTTCACAGTGACCTGTGATCCTGTTTGATCCAGTGTTTTAAAAATTTTTGATATTTTTGACAAATCTCCCAAAATTCAAATCCCAAACGAACCCTTTTTTTTCTTCTGATCTGAAAGTAACTCTGAGAATTTCTGGTGGATCATAAGACTTCTCATTGAATTTGTTCTCTCTTGCTATAAAAAGGGAAATATTAAACCAACTAGACTTATTAAGTATATTAAATTGAATGGGAAGCATTGTCAAGTAAATGATGATAAACCTTCTTAGATTATATTGTGTTCTAAGTGTTACTAATATGTGTTCTAAAAATTATATAAAATTTCTAAAATTCTGATATATCCTGTTATAATGTTATCAGTCATAACTCTAGCCACTATCTTAAAATGTGTGCCATTGAAATAACCAGATTTCCTTGTCAATTTTATTAGAATCAAATCTTTAACCATTCCATTTTAAATCTTTTGTCATTTGCAGTTAGTTATTGTTTTATTCTCATGCTTTTTCAAATATGTTTCACTTTTGGAGAAATTCATGGACAAGACTCTGATATCTAAACTCTAGAATATGGTTTTCTGATAAATTTCAGATCATAAAACTGAACTAGGTGAGAAATTATAGAACGGAGAAACTGATTGCTTCATAAAACTGTTAACCAAAAAACAAGAACAAATATTAATTACATGGGAATACATGAACTGAGGAAGATGCTCTAATATTTTGTTTTTCCAGATTTAAAGAAATCCTTTCTCTTAAGCTGTCAACAATTTGGTAATATATACCTTTATGAACTAAGATGAAATATTTACTTTTTCTCCCTACCTGATCCCTCTAGAATTCAGAAACTCTCAGTGAGCATTCTTATTTTCATTTAATCAGGCCAAGTTTTTAACATAAACAAATTAGTTTTATTGAATTATATTTGGTAAAAAAAAAATTAGGGTAATTGTAGAGAGAAAAATCATGTTTGCGCTTTTGTAGATATTAGATCCTTGTCCTGTTAATTCTTTTTGAGTTTTTGTTATATACCTTCAGATTGGATTCCCCTGGCCTAAGGTATTGTCTTTGGTCTCATCGACTCTTTGCAGCATCTCTTTGGGAAACATCAACTCATTTCGTATGAGATAGCCACCAACAGATCAACATCTATTGGTATATAACCTTCTGCTGATCCTTTCTTGTCTTATGCTAGTATGACCCACTACTATAAGTCTCTAATATTTTGTACTCAAGCCCATCATCAACAGGTTAAAGAAGCTTTCCAGGATTCCAAATTAAGGGATCCTGTTGGTCACAGTCTAGAGCCTAGTGACTGAGTATTCTAGAAGCATCATCAGAGGAAGACAGCCCTCCAACTCCATTGCAAAGGACCTTACCAAGTTCTCCTGATCACTGACACTGCTGCAGAACTAGAAGGCATTTAACCTTGGAGACACACTCACAGTCAAAGAAGGCTCCACCTGACTTCTGGTCTTGTACAAATGCTGGCGGCCTCCGAATCAAATGGACTAGGAAAAGAAGCAACCGACATCTGAGGCAGACAGCTTTCCTCACATATCCAGACCAGGCCTGTACACCCTTTACTTGCTGTTCCTTTTTACTTTATTTTCACCCTCTCTTTCTTGGAAAGACAATACTTTCATCCACACCTCCCAATGTATTGCAAGAGGGGGAAATCTTTCTGACTGTTGGATTTGTCAACAGAAACCTCATTCTGTACATGAATCTAGAGAAACCTTTAGTACACTTAATTACCAATCTCTCTGCCATTCCTCCCCTAGTTCCTTGTTAAGTGTCTAGAACTTCTTGCCTAAACAATTGAACCTTCAGAGATTTAAGATGTAACATCTATAACTGTTGTAAATAGCTCTTGTTGAACTTGGGTAAACACCTCTGGCAAGGTGAAAACAGAACAAGACAGAAGTTGAGCACATGCCAAATGGCTAAGTGCAGTGCCCATTGACATCCCGTAGTTCTTTGCTCTCTTTAGCTGGCTGCCCTCAGGAATTTCCTCCCAATTCAGATCTATTCTCCAATTTGGACTTAGCATTTGGTTTATTATTATAGGAATTCTGGCTGTTATAAAACTTTGTTTCTTCTACATGGCTCAATGTTATAAAGACACCACTTGTGTAATGGTCTTGGAAATGATTGCTGAGGCTTACAAGCTTTCACCTAAGAAATTTAGAGGAACTACAGATGATGTTTGCCCTTAAAGGAACTTCATGGTAAGGCTTTTCTCTGCACTGGCACTCTTGTTGCTTAAATGTGGCCTAAGGCTCCTAAGGGAACCACTTTCCCTCCTACATGAGATGTGGCATATGGGGAGTGAGCTGACCTGGTGACGAGAGACTGACGATGTTTTGATGGCTAATCAGCAATGCTTTCCAATAGTTGATCAGCAATTCTTTCAAATAGTTGATCAGCGATGCTTTCAAAGAAAGATCTTGATCAAAAGGGAAAAATGTCAAAATTGACTTTAGTGGAGCCATTTTAAAATGGAGTCAGAGCTGCCTTTCCAGAGAAACTGCTTTGCTGTCTTGAACCCTGGACTGGGCCAAACCTTTGGACTGGAACAAAATGGCAATTGTTTTATAAGAAATTGTCTGAGACGTAAGCAGGAGAATTGACATCTGGTTCACAAAGACCAATGATTGTGGACTTTCTGAAGGTAGGATCAATAAGTTAATCAAGATTTAGCCAAGACTAGCTGTCTGCCTCGAACTCCAACTAAACTCGTTTGTAATACAATCCCCCCTTCCTTGCCTTTGAAAGCCCCTGACTTTTACTCCCTAGTGGGGATCTATTTGGGTTTCTACCTGAATCTGTGCTCCCTGAATTACAATTCTTGATCCAAAATAAACACTTTGCCTCTTAAACTGGTTTCTGTTTTTGTAGGTTGACAGTTTCTCTATCTCCTTTCAGGTGAGAATTAGGTCTAATTCATTGTTATTGCTCAGAATCTAACGTTGTGTCTAACAAAAAAGAATTGCTGAATAAATGTCTGTGAAATGAATAAAGGAGAAACTTCCATGGCAGGAAATACAAGCTTTCATTTCCCTAGTGCTATGGGTGGAATTGCATCCCCAAAATATATCTTGATGTCCCGGCTCCCAGCACCTTAGAATGTGCCTTATTCAGAAATAGGGTTGTTGCTGATGTAATTAAAGTGAGATCATGCTGAAGTGAGGTGGGCCTTTCATCCAATATGAGTGGTAACCTTAGAAGAAGAGAATAGACAGACACAGAGGGAAGATGGCCGTGAAGACAGAGGCAAACATTGGAGTTTTGCTGCTACAAGCCGAGGAACACCTGGGGCTACCAGAAGCTGGAAAAGATAACGAAAGATCCTTCCCCAGGGGCTTTGGAGGGGGCAGGGCACTGTCACCATTTTGATTTCAGACCTTTAGCCCCCAGATCGGTGAGAGACTAAATTTCTGTTGTTTAAGCTGCCCAGTTTGTGGCGCTTTGTTAGAGCAGTGCTAGGAAACTAACATACCTGGTATGTTTAATGTCTTATTTTTGTTACTCAGGGTTCTCTCTAAAATGGAATTGGTTTAGGCAATAGAATAAAAGCAAGTGTGATATTTAAAGATTGTCTCTGCTCTGTAAGGTACTATATGATGTGAAGGGTCTCCCAACATGGCATCCACCTGAAATGTAAGCTCCTTGAAGTGAACAAACAAATGAATGAACTTGTTTTTACAAGTTACTGGATAATAGTAACTTATGGAATGAAATGTCCTTTGGTTCCAAGCTGGGAGCAAATTGCCTTTAGAATCATGAAAGTGTGATAACACATTTTTACCTGGACTCTATAGTGACTGGAGGATACAAAGTGGAAGATAACAGATTCATCTATTCATCTATTCCCTCATTTATACATTATCCCCTGTATGAGAGACACAGCAGTGAACAATACAATGAAGGTCCCTTCTCCTGGAGATTGCATTCTATTGGGGTAGAGGAGAAAAGACAAAATATAGGACACATTGGATGACGCTGTGAAAAAAAAATGAAGTGGGATAGGAAGATGGGGAATATTGGAGGGGAACTGTTCTTTTTTTTTTTTTTTTCAGAGGGAGATTAGCCCTGAGCTAACCTCTGCTGCCAATCCTCCTCTTTTCGCTGAGGAGAACTGGCCCTGAGCTAACATCCATGCCCATCTTCCTCTACTTTGTATGTGGGACTCCTACCACAGCATGGCTTGCCACGCAGTGCCATGTCTGCACCTGGGATCTGAACCAGCAAACCCCGGGCCGCAGAAGTGGAATGTGCGCACCTAACCACTGCACCACTGGGCCGGCCAAGGAACTGTTATTTTAGTTGGGGTTGTCAGATGAGGTACATTCCATAGCATTTGAATGGAATGAAGGAATGAGCCATATATATGGATCTTATGGATCTATATGAGTATATAGATGTGCAGATCAGATCTACACATATATACATGTATGTGTGTGTGTGTATATATATATATATTTATAATCTGACAGTAGAGTGATTGGGCAGAGGAAATATGTTCTAAGGTGAAAGTGTATTTTTGGAATAGCAAAGGAGCCAGTATTGCCTACATAATGTGAAAGAGTGGGAGAAATATGTGACATGAGATCAGAGAGGTAACTGGAGACCAGCTCATGTAAGCTATGAAGGCCATTGTGAGAATTTTTGCTTTTCCTCTGCGTGAGCCTGTTGATGGTCAGTTGCAAGCAGAGGAGTAATATCTGACAAAGGATTTCAAGCGTCCCTCTAGCTGCTGTGTGGGAGAATACACCATGGGGCAAGCAAGGGTAGATGTTAAGGGACTAGTTAGATGGAGATTGCGGTAAGCAATTTGAAAGGTCATGGTGACTTGAACTAGTGTGAGAAGCGGTTGGAGTCTGGATGCATTCTGAAAATAGAATACAAGATTTGTGGAAATGCCATAAGGTAGGAAAACATCGAGACAGTGGATCTTGGAACCCAAGAGAGAAAGGATATTTACAGAGTTTCAACGAGGCCACCCGAAGCAAGGAATGAAAACTCTCCATTGGATTTAGGACTGAGAGGTCACAGAAGATGTGAGCTGTAATCACTGTGACAGTGAGGGACAGAATCAGGTTTCAATGGGCTAATTAAATGGCAGGTGAAGCACTCTAGACTGAGTGTTTCACACTCTTTCTGATGTACAGGCTTCTAGTGGGAGGAGAGATCAGCTGATGGCTAGAGAAGAATGCAAGATCAAAGAAGATTTATCATGTTAAAAGGTAACCTGAGGCATATTGAACATTTTAAGAATTTATTCGAGTAAAAATTATTCAAATCAGGCAGCTAGATTAGATAATCCAGCAGATAGAAAGGACATCAGAGGAGCTGTGCAAAATGAAAGACTCTTATAGGCAGAAGGGAGTGGGAGCAAGGAAGTTATACTTGACAAAAAGCAGGCTGACTCTTGTAAGGTCACTTTCCTTGAAGAGATGGCCTAACAAGGGCCAACAAGATGGCCTAACAAAATGGCCTAAGAGAGGTCCTAACAAGCGGATCACCTAACTAGTGCTCATCAGGTGATTCCTGATTGACTGGTTTAAGATTCCATTTCTGGGAGAGCTGAAACTGTAATTAAGCCAAGTCTTGGTTTGATGGCAACGGGGCTTAGCATAAATGACTCCATTTTGAGCCTGTTGTCTTGTTTTTTAACAGTTATAAATGGCAGAGACTGTATAGCGTTTGCATGCTGAAAAGGGAAGAAAGTTTTAAGAGACATCTTTTGAACATATTACAGATGGAATAAGTTACAGAGTGAGGCCCTGGGAAAAGTGGAAGGCTCTTATTCGAAGGTCTGGATTACGCCTAGTGAGTAGAATATCTGCCTAGGGAGAAGCATATCTGCACCGGGTGTTAAAATCATTGTTGGGAGAGTGTTAATGTAATGGCTTAAGTAAACCAAGTCTAGGTTACCAGGAATGGAAGCCAAGAGAGGACTAACTAATGAAAATTATCTCTTCACCCTCATAAAAGCTAGGAGGTTAAAGTAAGAAAATAACAGTGTGGCCCACAGTGAGTATTCCATTAATGCTTGTTCTTTTCTGAATGTTCTGAAAAAGATATAAGAATACGAGACCCCAAAATGTGTCAGAATTAGAGAGCTCATTACCAGCTCTGTGAAAACTTGGCTCAAATAGGACACTGTAGAAACTTGGTAGAGAA
Organism: Equus caballus; assembly: GCF_041296265.1. NCBI lineage: Eukaryota > Metazoa > Chordata > Mammalia > Perissodactyla > Equidae > Equus > Equus caballus. The sequence goes on from NC_091686.1 coordinate 47,563,981, forward strand.
GTCTTAACAAAGGTAAATCAGGAATTCAAAGTCTCTTCATGCACCTTAATAAAGGAAGGGGCTTTAGGGAAGCCAAGGCACAATGGCGCGTGATTCAGACAGCTCATCAAGAGTCCACGGACGCAGCACTTCTGAGTTCTCTTCGAATAGATTCTGTACTTGCTAGACTCTTAGGAGAAAAAGAAATGCTAGAAATACTCCTAGTGATCTCTGAGACAAATGGAGCTGACAATTCTTTTGACTGATTTCACCTTATTCCTATTTCAAGGCAAATGCTGCTAAATATAGGCCCATTCACAGTCAAAAATGAATTCCTATGATCATGTATGTATTTTAAAATATGCTTTAATTTTTTTCACTTATCTTTACTTTTCGTACTTTCATTTTTCTTCTTTACACTTTCCCACAAAGCTTTGAAGAATGAGCCTTGTTGAAAGAGTCTATCTGTCGAATAATCCCTCTCTCTCCTCCTCAGTCTCAGTGTTCCTCTCCTTCCTTTGGCAGTCCTCTCCTGTCCTGCTGGATGACTTGCCTCATTTCAGGCAGTGAGCTTGCCCTTTGTACCTTTCAGGCCACCATTAGTTATTTCAAAGGTTTTACAGAGCAATGATAAAGGAAACTGCTATCTGAAGGACTTGCTCTCTGTATTATTTTTTTGGCTTTGACAAATACCCATTGGTAATGAAGACTTCAAAGGGCCTTGATTAGGGCCTAAGAAAGGAACAGCAGGAAAATTAATTACCTGAAGCCAAAAATCCTATTTTCTCTTTGACATCCCAGGGCTGCACTTTAAAGGCAATCAAATGGAGTGTTGTTTGGCAAATAGTCAGCCTTTCTTGAAAAGCTGAGTGTAATTAGATGCTCTCCTGTCTGTCATTAAAGACAAATTGTTTGTAAATGGTTAACATTTGAGTATTGCACTGTGTCTTCAACCTTTATCATAATTGCATTTCCAATATTGACCGAAATATTCTAAACTGAAAAATAGGAGCTTATTGCAAGGCTAATTGCTTGGTAATAAATTACTGCTGCTCTTAAGAAAACTCAAACTATTTATTTATTTTGCCTTCATTTTCTTTAGGGGTTTTGATATTTGCAATTCAAATAATCTCAGAAGAATTCTTCTGTGAAAGGAATCATCCATCCCCTAATAGTGGCTAATTTTGTTCCTAATTGGGGCTGTGAACCATTCAAAGAAAAAAAACTCTCAACCCTCTCCAAAAGCCACTGGTTTGAAAGAAACTCAGATGTCATTAGGGTCGTCAAGGCTCCCTGATGAGAGATAAGGATGAATAAAGCATTTTTGACTTTTAGAGAATGTTTTGAGTCTGTGATGTCATCAGCTTCTCCCATGCTTGATAGCAATTTGTTCCTCACATTATAGTCTGCTTAGTGCACACATCTTATTCGGTCACTGCTCACCCTGCACAAAGCCAGGAAGTGCAGAGAAAGGACACAAGATGTAGGCTCCTGACCTTATGGTGACGCTGGTTTAGACTCTTCCGCATCTTTCGGATGGCCACTTGTGCCTATTTCATGAAGAATCGGCATCACTGTGCTGATTTCATCAGTACCATTTCAGTACTTTCATCTTAAGTACTGAACCTAAAAGGGTTGAGGAGTAATGTTTTGTTCAGGATCCAAAATAAAATGATATGGATATGTTTCTGGTTATGAAATTTACAGCATGTTGATTTAAGTGGTAACTATCATCATTAAAACCGAACATTTCAAGGTGCAAATATCAAATCCATTATGGGAATATTAGCAGCACCCAAATGCGCTTCTGTCCATTGTCTGTCCAACAAAACTCTATTTAATAATACATAATAAACTATTAACAATAACTTAGTCATGAATTTTCTAGAGGTTACTACATGTGAGGGAGAGTACTAACTCCTTTTATGTATTTTTGATTTAATTTTCACAATAACTTGAGGAAACAGATATTATTCTTTCTCTTTTATGTATGAAGAAACCGAGGCTTAGAGACATTATTTTCCCTGGACCTACGACTAGTAAATGGCAGAGCCAGAAATCTGAGCAATGTTTATCTGTTTTCAAAGTCGTGTTCCTTCAAATAGATAATTATTATCTAATTCTCTAAACATTATATGCTATTATTTTTCACTCTTCTGAAAATGGCATTAAGTACTATAGGAATACAATATTTCAGGCTCTTGACAAACTAACTACAGGAAATTAAGTAAAGCACATTCTTTGATAACAAAATTCATCTTAACTGTATTATCTATATTTAATGTGTGTGTCCTGAAATTATGAAGTCTAGAATTGGGGTCTGCCAACCATGGCCTCCTAGCTGATGCCTGTTTTTGTAAATAAAGACTTATTGGTACATGGCGATCCCATTTATTTGCATATTGTCTGTGACTGCTTTCATGATAAAACTGTGAAAGTCTCCAGAACATACCACTGTGGCATAAGGATTATTTTGAGTGGAAGACATTTGAGAGTCAAGAGATGTAAGAAAAGTCTTTTTCTGAACTCCCCTTACCTGCCTAAAAGAAGAGCCTCTCAAAAGGATTCAATTGTCATGAATCCCCTCCCCAGAGTGTCAAAACTAAGGAGGATTGTCTCCTATTAACAGAGATGAGAAGGTGGCACTGCAATAAGAAATCACCTAAACAGAAATTATTACAAAACTATCATATCTCCCATCTATTCTCCTATGGGCCAATTTATCTTTACTCAAAGTAAATTGTTTTCCCATTAATGCTCTTTATACTCCACCTCTTCCCCTATTAAGATGGTACATAAACTTCAAATTCTAACCACCTAGTTTAGCCACGTTTTTTGTGAGCTTTCCTGTGAATATACATGAATAAACTTTCTTTTTTTAATCTATCTTTTGTCAGTTTAATTCACAGGCCCCCCAGGACTGAACCTAAGAGGGTTGAGGAGAAGTTTTTCCTCCCTGACAAATGCAATGTCAAATAGTTGCAACAGAGATCCTGTGGCCCACAAAGCCTAAGACATTTGTTTCTGGCATTTCAGAGAATGTTTGCCAACCACTAGGGTGGCTGAAAGATTATTCAGAAAGGGGATATAAATTTTTACTATCTTTTAGCTAACTTAACAATAAATATGAAGTTTAAATGAAAGGACACAGCCATACTATCTACTTGCAAATAATCATGGATGATGAAGGAAATATGTCAGCATGTTTACTGCCATGTTGGCAATGTGGTCTCCAGCAATGAGAACCTAGATAGCTATTTCTTATCATAAAGGAAATTATTGCATTATTATCATAAAATTCCTATCAAATGTGCCTAATTTAAGTTCCAATCAGATATATAGTGTGTAGTGTATATGAGACACGATAAATATTAAAAGAAAAATAATTTGGAAAATCATTGTTGTTTAATTTCTATTTTTAAATATTTTCAGAGTTTGATTACTTGAAATTCTTTGTGTATGCTTTCGCTCCTTTGAATTATCTTTTCAAATCTTACTCTTGTCACAATTATTTATAAACACCACATATACATGAGTATTTGCTTTTAATGCTGCATGCTTCTTCTATAGAAAGTAAAGACTTTTTTAATACTAGTGATGTTAATCTGTATTTCTATTTATGATTTTTTTCAATCACTTACACTTCTGGAAGTTCTTAACCTATCCTGTAATTTTCTGTTAATCTATGTTTTCTTGTGACATGCTATCCTTTGAAGTTTTCCAATTAACTTTTATTAACACATATAGAATTTGTGTAGGAATTTTATTAAGTGGTGTGAGCCAATACAAATACACACAGATAGTTTACTTCTTCCTTACACCAATCACCACCATCACCACCACCAACACAACCAATAACTCACCAACTGCCATCGATAAAACAGGACCTCACTTTCCACTTCCGGAAGAAGGCAGACTGGCTAGGGACCTCAAGACCTGAGGAAGAACATAGTGGTGGTGAATGCCCTTCATTTTCCTTTTCCCTTTTGTATCCCAGACTTGGAGTAGAAGACGCTGTCAACCTAGAAACAAACTTCATCAAAATTAAAAGACGTGAATTATGCAGAATGTGTTCTCTGACCACAATGGAATCAAACCAGAAGTTAGTAACAGAAAGATAATAGGAAAATCTCTAAACACTTGGAAACTAAACATACTTGTAAATAATCCATGAGTCAAAGACAAAGACTCAAGAAACACATGGAACTCAATGAAAATAAAAACACAATATATTAAAATTTGTGTGACACAGCTAAAGCAGAATAGCTCTATAACCAATAAATAAGGAAATGTAATTCATTATTTAAACATTTCCCGAATAGAAATCTTTATGCCCAGAGGTTTCACTGGATAATTCTACCAAAGTTTGAAGAGGCAATAACAACAATTCTGTATAATCTCTTCCAGAAAATAGAAAAGGAATTCATTCTACGAAGCTAGTTTTACCCTGATACCAAAACCAGATAGTGACAGTATAAAAAAGAAAAGAAAACTACAGACCAATATCCCTCATGGAAATAAATGCAGAAATTCTTTAAAATATTTGCAAATAGAATCCAGCAATACAAAAAAAGAATTATAAATCATGACCAAGTGAGATTTATTCCAGAGATGCAATGATGGTTCAATATGCAAAAATCAATTAGTATAATCCACCATATCAATAGGCTAAAGATGAAAAATCACATGATCATATCAATTAATGCAGAAAAAGAATTAGACAAAATTCAATACCTATTCATGATAAAAACTCTCAGAAAAGTAAGGATGTAGAAAAACTTCTTCAACTTGGTAATGAACATCTACAAAACAAACAAGCAAACAAAAACACTTCCTACAGCTAACCTTATGCTTAATGGTGAAAGCCTGAATGCTTTTCCTTTAAGATCAGGAACAAGCCAGGACGTCCATTCTCACCACTCTTATTCAATAAAATGTTGGACATTCTAGCCAGCGTAAGAGAGTCAAAAAAGACAATAAAAATAATACAGATAGGAAAAGAATACTACAGTCCCTATTTTCAGATGACATGATTGTCTGCATAGAAAACTCCAAAGGATCTACAAAAAAACTACAACTAATAAGGGGGTTCAGTAGGGTCACAGTAAACAAGACAAACATCAGTTCTACTTCCATAAAGTAGAAATGAGCACATGGACATCAAAATTAATAGCATAAGTCCATTTACAATTGCCTCCAAAATTAAACACTTAGGTATAAATCTAAGAAAACTTGTACAGGACTGGTAGGCTGAAAACTACACAAGGCTGATGAAAGAAATCAAAGAAAATCTAAATAAGTGGGGAGACATATTGCGTTTGTGGATTGGAAGACTCAACATACTAAATATGTCAATTCTCCCAAAATTGATAAACAGGTTTCATGCAATTTCTATCAAAATCCCAGTGAGCTTGTTTCTTGTAGATATTGGCACGATTATTCTAAAGTTTGTATGGAAAGCAAAAGAACTAGAATAAGATAATTTTGGAAAAGAAGAATAATGTGGGAAGAATCACCACCTAATTTGAAGACATTATTTGATGCAGTAATCAAGACTGCTTATATTGACAAAAAAAATAGACACATAGATGAAAAAGAACAGAAAGTCCCAAAGTAGCCCCACACAAATATGCCCAACTGATACTTGAGAATGGTGCAACAGCAATTCACTGAAGAAAAGATTGTTTTTCAAAACAGGTGCTGCAGCAGTGGGACATTCACAGGCTAAATAAATACATACATAAATAAAGGAAACTTAATAAAAAAATTAACTCAAAATGGACCATAGACTTAGCTGTAAAATGTAAAACTATATCACAAAAAAAAAAAATAGGGGAGAATTTTTAGGATCTAGGGCTAGACAAAGAAATCTTAGACACAGTCTTAGTACAACCCGTAAAGGGAAAAATGATCAACTGGACTTGAGAATTAAAAACATTTGCTCTGCAAAAGACCTTGTTAAGACAATGAAAAGGCAAGCTACAGACTGGGAGAAAATATTTGCAAATCACACATTTAACAAAGGACTATTATCTAGAATATATAAAGTTTAGACATGCATTGTATTTCCCATACACTATATACTATATTTTCAATATTTCAAATACTATATTTTAAAATCTCTTTGCAAGTAACCTTTTTCCTGTATGTTCATATTCCTCTTAAAGTGTAGTATACAGAATTTAAGGAATTGTTATTTTGATGGATGTAATTAAAGATCCTATTAGTTGCGTTCTACATCCAGTCCCGGGGGATTTGTGGTGTCAGCCTTCAAACTGGCTTCAGATCACACAGGACTTTTCTGTGTGTAGATTGCAGGAAACTGGGATCTAATTCGTGGATGATCACACATGAAGGAACATGGCAAAAGTCTAATTCATAATTCTTATTTGCATAGTCCCACTTCCCAAGGACCTTCCAAAGACTAACAGGAAAGTAATGATAGTGAAAGAAACCTAATTTGGAAACCATGGAGGCATTTAAAGATGAATTTTTTTATTTGGTTTTGTTTTCATTTTTTTGCAGCTTTAGAGGACCTAGCTAGAAAATTAACAGGAGAGTATAAGGATCACAGGAAAAAGATGACAGATAAAATGGATTATTCCGAATTCAAAGAATTTTCCTAAGACAATAGATTGTAATGAGTGAAAGCAGATTTCCAAGTTCTGTTTAAGTACAGTAAAATTAATATTCAAAATTTCCAATATTGTCCTATAAATAGCTAGAAATTACCTCAGACTTATAGTGAGAGTGACTACGTCATTTCTTCCCGAAACCAGAACATTTTAAGAGTGAATGAATGAGCTCTGGGTAATTGTTCTTGGGCAGTAAGCATAAACACAGATCGCTCCAGCCAAACAAACACATATGGTCATGCCTTCAGTGAACACTGAACTCAGAGAGAATCACTGAACGCAATCATGTTTCAAGTTTTTGTTTAATTGTTTGCTTTCTTTGATTTCTTTCTCTGTTGTTCTTGCCTTTGCGACTGCTTGGAATGTTTTTCCCTCAGATTTCCACATGGCTGACTCCTTGTTATCATTGAAATCTTACCTGTAATAGTGTTACCACACAAAGGGCACGATCTGCTCGCCACAAGACAAAAGCCAATCGTCAAGAGGCAAGATGGTGGCAGAGAAAGGGCATTTTATTACAGCTTGCTAGCAAGAGGGAAGATGGCCGACTAATGTCCAAAAGAACCATCTTAAGAGGGGCACAGACTCTTGAAGCAGTCATACACGCCAGTGGGTTATAGGGGAGGGGTTAGGAATATTGACCCTCCGGTGTTGCAGACTGGGAGTCGCCACACCAGATCTTTCAGTTTCATTGATGATGGCTATCAGCATAGACTCTCTGGGGGGTCATCACATTCCTACGGAACTTAAAAGAATGAAGTTATAGTTTTATTGCAGGTGGAAGGTATCTGCTCTAGCAGGGATCATAAAATCTATAGAACAGGTGGATCTCCTGGAGGGTACAAATCCAGCTGGGTTAGTCAGAGGTCATTCAAAGTTATGACATGGTCTCTTTTCTACAATACGGCTTCCCTTATGTCAACCTTGTGTTGAGCCAGTTTCAATAGCTCATTTTTTAAAAGCCCTTTCCTGGAGCATCTTATCTAATGCCACCCACCCGACTGCCTACCCACACCAACATATCATTCCATTGTTTTCTTCTCTACATTGTTAACAATCAGGATCCGAAATTATCTCAGTAATTTATTTCCTTGTTAATTGTCTGCTGCTCCCATTCAAATGTAAGCTCCATGAGAAAGGGACCTTCTAACTATCTCATACATTGTCAAATATTTAGAATTTGGAAGAATTTCTGGCTAAATGAAAACATTTTATTGAGTTAATGAACAAAGAACTAACAAACTAGCATTGCCAGCTTATATTGGTGTTTAGATCTGGAAGTAGAAAGAATGGGAAATAACTTGAATTTAATGTGTAGATTACTTGAAATTTCTATGTTACTATAATTTCATGGTTTTGGAAAATGTAAAGATTTGCTTCTATGTTAATTAGATTTAAGGAGTTGGGGTCAGGGGCCGGCCAGGTGGCACAGCGGTTAAGTTTGCTTGTTCTGCTTCTCGGCAGCCTGGGGTTCTACAGTTCAGATCCCGGGTGTGGACATGGTACCACGAGGCACGCCATGCTGTGGCAGGTGTCCCACGTATAAAGTACAGGAAGATGGGCATGGATGTTAACTCAGGGCCAGGCTTCCTCAGCAAAAAAAACTAGGAGGACTGGCAGTAGTTAGCTCAGGGCTAATCTTCCTCAAAAAAAAAAAAAAAAAAAAGAAGAAGAAGAAGTTGGGGTCATTTGAATAAAAGACACAGATTGTGGTTTAGGGTGGAACATCCTACAGTTTCCATATTCAATATGCTCACATTATAAGTTATCTTCAATTCTTAGGTCACATTATGGCAGACGAAAATAATCACAGAAATTATATATGAGGGATTCCAAAGATGAGTGCCTTCCACGTGAAGATTTTGACAATAATGAAAATCATTCTGCCTTGGTAGGTAGGTAAAGAAATGGCCAAGTGTACGTCATACCAAGAGGGAGATTTAATTTTATGTTTGTATACACCAGAATGTTTCTAAGTCAATTTTATCAATACACAATTACAACGCTGAAACTCCTTTATCATCTACTATAGTGGGAGACAACTGGAAGTTCTAATTTGCAGATCCCTCTCTTCTCTTTTTGAACATGGTACATAAATAATTCTACAGAACTGTCCCTATTATCTCAATATTAATTGCATCGAAATTTCTTGACAGGTACACTATATGCCATTGAAAGATAGGGAAAACAACCCAAATCTCTCTGAGATGGATTCATTTTTCAGGAGTCTTTGCCTCTTTTTCAAATTAAACATATTAGAAAGAATAAACTCATAAAATACTACTTATAATTTGAACGAGAAAATAGCTATTCTTTAACTGAAACTTTTTTATAGATTACAGAATTCTTAAAACAGCTATAAAATAAAAATTATTAGAAATAAGCTTCATTTTTTTTATATGACATTAACTGTCTGGCTTGGTTTAAATGCAGTAAAAGAACTAGAACTCTGCATAAACAAGGTAGGCAACATTCAACATTTGAAGGATATTGAAAGGGCAACCTCTCTAAAAATCTTTTATGCCCTATTGTCCTTACTTCCCCCAATTTTTTTCTTTTTCCCTAAAATAGTACTTTCAGTTAAAATTTTATTCACAACCTGTCTTTGATAAGAGCTTGTTATTTCTCTCTGCATTTTTCTCCCTAGCCCTCCCTTTCCACGCTTACTCTCTTTCCTACATTATTAATAAAAGTATTTTAGGTTGCAAGTCTTCAGTGAATCCCTGGTGACATCTTTGTAAACAGTATTTTAAAGCTTATTTCTAGGTCTTAGTTAAATGTTATTAAGTATTTAGGGAAAGTAGCAAAAATGCTTGGTGGTACAGAGTTAGAATCTTTTAAATAGGAGGAAATTTCCAGTTACAAATAATTAACAGGAAAAATGCTTTTGATTCCTGACAAGATGATCTAGCATGGCTGCTGGCTTACCCCTTAAACACCCAACCAGAAATAGAAAATAAAATGACACTGACAGATTCGATAACTTGAGACAAATGAGGATAGAGAAGACGTTTGGGACCACATCTGCAATGGAGACACTGGGAGTTGAGGCCAAAAGTGAATTGGATGCCTCAAACCGGGTGAGAGCTTTAGAATTGTGCCTTCTCTCTCCCTTACTTAACCATGGGGGAATAATTGCCTGTTTCTGTGCTATTCTGAGACATAAAAACAGTGGTAGCATAGCAGAACCACCCAGAAGTGAAAGGGTAACATCAGTACGGTGTTGGGGGCCAGGTGAGGAGGAGAGCAGATAGTATCCAGAGCAAGAAAGTGGGCAATCTCCCGAGAATTTTCTTCTCCTCACTTTGTCTAAGTAAGTTTAACTGAGAAAAGCAGCTTAGGGCAAAAAAAGATGCCAGGGATCAAAAAGATATGCTGGGAAAATATCATTTCAAAGAAAAGCTGTGATACTGATTTTAAATTTAACCAAAATAGAATCTAAAAGAAGAATATCATGTTGGTCAAGGTATGGGAATTTTTGCTTGAGGCAGGGTAACCTTATGAGGGGAGTGTGGGAGGAGAGTGGACCAGAGGTGGCTGAACAGGTTCTAATAGCAGAGACTCTCTTCCCTGAGATGGGTCCCTCATATCCACACACTACCTCACAACAGGGCCAAAATCTCTGTGCCACGTTTGTCTCTTCCCCTAAGTGACTAATAACCAGTCAATGTAGCTAATACACCCAGAGGAATATATGCCCACAAGAAAATAGTAGCTTATAAATGGAGAATATATTAATTGAAATAAAGAAATAATTAGATAGGTTCATGAGTTAATGCATTTATCCAATAAATATTTATTCATTTTTATCATGTTAAAGGACAGCATAAAAAATGAAGAGACAGCTCACAGGATGGAAGAAAATATTTGCAAAACATATACCTAATTATTAAGCCATACATGTGATAGACTACATAAACAACTCTTAAAATTCAATAACCAAAGACAAATAACCAAATTAAAAGATGGACAAAGGATCTAAATAGACTTTTCTTCAAAGAAGACATACAAATGGCCAATAAGCACGTGAAGAATACTTAATATCATTAAACATCAGGAAAACACAAATTAAAATCAGTTCACAGACACTAGGATGGCTATAATCAAAAAGATAATAATAAATGCTGACAAGGATGTGGAGAAATTGGAATCATCATATTTAGCTGGTGGGAATGTAAAAGGTGCAGGCACTTTGGAAAAGAGTCTGGCAGACCATTTAAACGTGGAGTTTGCATATAACCCAGGAATTTCACTCCTAGGTATATATCCAAGAAAAATAGAAACACATCCACACAATAAATTTGTACATAAATCTTCATAGCAGTATTATTCATAATAGACAATAAGTGGAAATAACACAAATGCTTATCAACTGATGAATGGATAAATAAAATGTGGTATACCCACACAATGGGATATTATTCACTGATACAAAGAAATGAAGTATTAATACATATTACAACATAACCTTGAAAATATTATACCAAGTAAAGGAAGCTAAGCACAAAAAACACATATATGATTACATTTATATGAAATGCCAGAATAGGTGAATCTATAGTGGCAGAAAATGCATCAATGGTTGCCTAGGGCTGAGGATTTGGAGGGAAATTGAAAGTGACTACTAATGGGTATGGAGTTTCTTTTCGGGGTGATGAAATGTTTTAACATTGATTGTGGCAATGGTTGCACAACTGTGAACATATTAAAAGCCATAGAATTGTATACTTTACAAAGGTGAATTGTATGGTATGTGCATTACATCTAAATAAATTTATTGTTTTTATAAAAAAGCACTAAGAAGAATGGATGAAGCCAAAAAATAAGTTAAAGACTTGGGAGATTAGGTTGTGAAATTGTCACAGAGGCATTAGGATCATTAGGAATGGATAAAAAGATGGGAATGCCTTTTAAGGTATGGAAGATTGATTCAAAAATGTCAATATCCAGGTATTGGAATATAGATGAAGAGAGTAAGAATTCTTATGTGGGCATACGGGAAGGGGAGGGTACAAAAAGAAGGAGGTGAGAATATGCAAAGATACTTGTTTCATGGGAAGAGATAGCTCAACCAACTAAGAGGAGAATAAACACAAATTGAGCATTAATAAGTTATCAATAACCATCAGGAGAATCCAAATCATTGTATAATTCAAACTGTTAGTAAAGACAATGGTATTTCTAAGGGGAGGGAGGAAAGGAGAAAACAGAAACAAAAACAAAAGGTAAAAAGAAAACACGAAATAAGTTGTCAAAAATAAATCCCAATGAAAGAATAATTCCAATAAACAAATGCAGGTTAGATTTCACAGTCAAAAAGCAGAGACTCTCATATTGGATGTTAAATCAAAAGCATGATGCTGCAATATATTTATCAGGAGAGACAGATTTAAAATTATAGGATGAAGAAGAGAGGCTGGAAATGAAGGATGAGCTTAAGTTCAGCTGTGACTCCCATATTTCTTTTAAAACTTGTTATTTGACATTGGATTTTGTCTCAGACTTTGGAAGAGCAAATGAATGACTTCTCAATTCAGTAGCATTCTACCATCCCAAAACTTGTGCATGAATAATAATCATGTGTTGGTGTATGTTACCTTTGAATCTGTCCAGGAAAAAATTTCAGAAGCACTACAAGGTATGGTGTCTAGATTTATTATTAAATCTAAATATTCACTTTGACATGCTAGATGCAACTTGGAGTGAAAATTCCATCATACATAAAAGTGATTTTGGAGCTGTCTTCATTTATATTTATGTAAGATTTTCAACCAAGATGTAACATCAGATTTTACATATCTAAAAGACTGCTTGAGGGAAATGCATTCTTTAATACCAGCTTGACAGAACTTATTAACAATGAATTGTTGCTTACATAAGAAGTAGTGTGGCTTTTGCTACCCGCTGAAATTTCTCCACCTTGATAGTTCAGCTCCTTCTTCATGATCCCAGCTGCACAGGTGTTCTTGTCATTTTATGTCGGGGAAGATCAGAGTCAATTTTATTGTCTGTCATCTATCTACCTATCTTGGTGGTCTAGTGATTAATATTGAGTGCTCTCCCTGCCATGACCAGGTTCATTTCCCGGTCAGAGAACCACCCCACCTGTCTGTTGGTTATCATACAGTGGCTGCTGCGTGTTGCTGTGATGCTGAAAGCTCTGCCACCAGGATTTCAAATACTAGTAGGGTCACCCACGGTGGACAGGTTTCAGTGGAGCCTCGAGACTAAGACAGACAAGAAAGGAGAACCTGGCCACCCACTTCTGAAAAAATTGGCCATGAAAACCCTGTGAACAGCAGCAGAGCTTTGTCTGATAGAGCACCGGAAGGGGAGAGGAGGCAGCAAGTGACTGGGCAGGGCTCCACTCTGCCATACGCAGGGCCATTAGGAGTCGGGATCAACTCGGGGGCACTAACAAAAACACAATCTATCTATCTATCTTCTATCTATCTACATTTTATATGCAACAATATTAAACATAGATTTTTAAGTATTCAGAAATCTTATTCAAAAAGAGCATGAAACTTATGTTTGTGAAATTGTATAAATTATATTTTTACCACTTTGTCTAAACCTGGATTTGAAAATGTGACGAGTTTTTACTTTGGTAAAATAACTTATTGGTTTTACTATCGACAACTGAAAAAACCTGCTGTTGGACACACTTGCTTCTCCACGGGCCTCGGTGGAAAACGGACATCGATTTCAGTATCCCACGTCTGTGGGATTGCAACTACAGCAGAAAAAAAAAAAATGAAAGAAAAAATAAAGAAAAAAGAAAATGATGTAAATAAAAGATACAGAATGAGGTTAAAAGAAGCATGCCAGACATAGCGAGGTCCAAAGAAACATGATACAAAATTAACAACAATGAATTTAAAACTAGATAAAATGAAAACATTTCTTCTAAAATATATGTCAAAATTCGCATGAGAAGAAATAAAGCACTCGAACATATCAAAACCACTAAAGAAGTTAAAATGGTAAGAATTTAAGGGGTAAACCTTATCAGAAGACATCCTATGCAAAAAGACTCCAGATCGAGACAGCTTTATATACAATATCTAACATGTAATATCCACCAAAATTTCCACAAAAATATCACCCGTCTTGTAGTTGTTCCATCTTGTGACTGCGTGGCTGGAAGTGGGCCACTGCAGCTCCCCATAGCACAACCACCTTTAAGACAAAGAAAAGGAGAAATGGAGAGCTAGGCATGTTGCTCTTCTTCGCTGGTGAATGAGAGTTCTCCCAGAAGCCTCCTCAGCTGACTTCCTCGTTAACTCCTGTTTGGGTGGAATCAGATCACAGGGGCGCACCTGGCTATAGGGAGAGTCAGAAAAACAGGAACACAGCTGCTTTGATTTACTTTGATCAGTAGTTCCCAAGGTGTGATCTGGGAACTCGCCCTTTTCAGGAGTTCTAAAAGGTCAAAACTATTTTCGTGATAATACTAAGATGTTGCTTGCCTCTTTCACTCTCATTTGTTTTCACAAGCGTCCAGTGGAATTTGCAGACTACCTGATACATGATCATCATAATGTTAATATTCTGGTGGCTATGGAATGTATCTTCACGCATTTTTGTGTTTTAACATTTCTCAGTAGACTAAAACCACATAAATAAAAGCTCATTGGGGTCTTCAGTACTTTTTAAAAGTGTAAAAGGGCCTGAGAAAAAAGGCTTGAAAACTGTTGGCTTAAACAAATCAAGATTCTTGAACTCTTAGGAAATAAATTGGAATTTTATTAGCAAAGAAGATGTAGGGTTTGATACTGAGGGAGCTAAGGATGCCTGAACAGTCTACATGAGAAAACAAAATTATAGGACTACTCAACTCAAAAAGAGACATTTCCTAAATGACCTGTTAGAAAACTAACTATAACACTATATTAAAAATCAATATATTATGACCCAGTAGGATTTATTTCTGGAATGCATAGGTGGTTCATCAGAAAATGTGTTAATGCAATTTAACACATAAATGGTCTAAATTATTAAAATTTTATGATTACCTCAATATCTGTGATAAAGTCCAAAATAAATTTTATAATAAAAAAGGGGTATTTACTAAAGCATTTTAAACGAACATCATGCTACATGCATTTTTTAAGATCAGAAACAAAATAGCATTCTTTTTTTTTTTTTTGAGGAAGATTAGCCCTGAGCCAACATCTGCCGCCAATCCTCCTCTTTTTCCTGAGGAAGACTGGCCCTGAGCTAACATCTGTGCCCATCTTCCTCTACTTTTTATATGTGGGACGCCTGCCACAGCATGGCTTGCCAAGTGGTGCCATGTCTGCACCTGGGATCCGGACCGGCAAACCCCAGGCCACCGAAGTGGAACATGTGAACTTAACCGCTGCACCACCAGGCCAGCCCCCAAAATAGCATTCTTTAGCACTGAAACTGTACAATTTAGGTCTGGCTAAAATATATACGGACTGAAAAATATTTCTTATTTTCAGATGATATGATTATCTATCATCACAAAGAACAACAGAATCAACAGATTATTAAAGCTAAAAGGAGAGATGTTGAATACAAAACATCTTACAAATATTGTTAGTATTTTTCTGATCTAGTGGTAAGCAACTAGAAACTATAACTAAGAACACAGAAACTGGCCAGGGTCAACTTAAGAACTTTGACTTTTGGTCTCTTGTTCTTGCTGTGGCTATTAAGAGAGAGCTAATATGTCATTTAATGAATAGTTATTGATAAAAATAGCAAAATACCATCCTTGGTGATTAGCATACAAAATTGTCAAAAAGACATGGTATCAGCCTCGCTTCAAAGGAACGGCCTGGTAAAATGAGGATGCTATGTACCGAACAGGGTAAGTTTGCCTGCTTATATCTCATACAATAATAAAACACATTTTTCTTAACATTATTGCTTTAGAAACTGTTTTTGACTCAAGACGAACAAAGTAATATATTTATTTGCCTGTTGAGAATATTAGTAATTCTTTTTAAAAACATGTGTCTCATTATTTGACATCAATTAAGCATTCACTGTAATCTTACAGCTAGGAGTGCATGCAGGTCTTTTAGACAGGACCATAGACTAGGAAATATAGTTCTTGACTATGAGGTCTGTGGAAGCTAGTGAAGGAGATGAAACAGAGGCACAGGAAATAAGATGATACCAATTACAGAACAGCCATCAATCTGTGTGGTAAAACCTCTGCAATAAGAGCTAAGGAGACGTAAGCTCATCTGAATTAAATATATACTTTCTTCTTCCAAGTGTATGAAATAACTCACACTGGGCTAAATAATGCTCCATATATTAACGTGTGCTAAATAATTATGCACAAATAATTTCTGTGGTATAAAGAACTCCCCTGTAGACAATTTTAAGTTACCAATGGTCTAACAGAATTCCTTAATATTTACAGAATTTCCTTAATACTCACGAACCAGTGTGAGCTGGCGCCAACATACCACAGTCCATATTTTAAAAGCATACTCTGTTCCATTATCTCTAAGAGTCACTACTTCCCTTCCCATTCATATTACTGGAGAGAGATGTGGTGTTTCCTTTATAGACAACTCAAATCTCAAAATATTTTATTTCTCAAATGTTTTGTTAGAAAAAATATCTACGAATGTCATGTGAAGTATATTAATCTTTATATAAAGGATTCTATAGAAGGATCTGTGAAACCAGCCTATGAAACCACACCCTTAACCACTGTGTGTATTTACAACAAACTTTACGACAAGATACATGTATAGGTTTTATATTTGTTGCTCATATCTTTTCTGTATTTCACTGAGACTTTCTTTCTTCAGAGAGTAGACCCATCTGAGAGAATTTATCTTCTCCTCGGTATCCTCCAGCCAAATTCATTTTTCTCAAATGTTCCTTTTATGTTAGCTTTAAAAACTTCTTTACTGTTTCTTAAAACTTGAGCACTTACTTGTGAAACATCCAGGACTTGGTTTATCTGAGACACTGTGATGTGGATGATTTGTGATAGGAATGTTAGAGAGTCAAGCTGGACACTATTCTTTGTGACAGCTGTTCTGCTGCTGTTTTTTCGTCAGACTTTGGAAAAGCTGCCGTTCCCTGAGGCCCTTTGGTATAATCATGTTAGTGCCATAAGCAGGTAGTAGCATCACTGGCTTTGAGCTTGGGGTGTCTTGAAAGCAGAGGGAAGTGTAGACAGTCTGACTGAAACTCCAGCTGTCTGCCTCCTTTGTATATGGAAAACTAAGGTGGACTACCCAGATTATTTTAGTTTTGGAAAGAATTTGGGAGACACACTCTTAAATTGCAAAGGCAGTTTCACATCATATCTTTTATTAAATTCATTACCATTTAGTCTCCATAAACCTCAACAGGCCACTTAGATGGAGAGAATAAGGCTATGATAGGCAGTAACACAATGTGGGAAGGGGAAAGGTACGGATTTAGAAAGAGAAATAGGAGGAAAGAAAATGTTTTGAAAATGAATTTACATCAAAGAGACTCATTTAAACTGTTCAGTTTGAGTAAGGAAAGGAAAAATAACTCATTTATATCCAGGGCCATGAACCAGCACATGTAACATACTGAAATCTCAAAGAATCGGTTTCCTGGAGGAAATGTCATCCTTTGATGCATTATAGTATAAAATAAGTAAAGGTAATGAGGGAAAGGTATGATCTTGCATGTATGGGTTTTAAAGTGTGTGTAAAGTCATGTGACATTCCTACACTTTTCAAAACACAAATTGATAGAAATGAAACAGGTAATGATGAGACGGTGCTTTCAACTTAAATTGAGCAATGGTTTATTGATCATGTAGCATATGAAAATTACTCTGTAGGTTCTTTGGTGACCACAGCTATGAATAAACTGGCTGCCTTAACCATTAAGGGCTGATAATCTAGCAGAGGAACAAAATCATATGTAATTAGATTTAATATGTGGCAGGCCCTAATAAGAGCTTTATTGTGGTACAAATAGGTCATGAAAATTCAGAGAAGAAAGAAATTCGTTCTGGGTGGAGGGTAGCTAGGAAAATTTTGGTAAACATATGGCTTTGAAGCAGAATATTAAAAGACACCTAGGAGTTATAGAGGCGATACCTGGGTAGCAGGGACATTCAAAATACAGAAGTTTTCTTTTATTATTCATTTATTAATCAAACTTTATTGATTTTTCTATTACATGCCAGACATTGTGTTAGATGCTGGGAGGAAGGATGAGTAAGGTGTTGACTCTGCCTTCCAAGAAATCATAGTGAATGTTCATTTTAAGGCAGCAATTATTTTTTTCCCTTTCCTCCTGTAATATAAGTATATTGATACAAGTTTTTTAAAAATTGTGTTTAGTCAGTTAGAGTTAAAAGTGCAAAAGATAATATAGAGGGAGTAGAGGCTGAAAATTAAGAAATCAAAGCAGCTAGCATATAAATGTGATAGAATGGAGCAGAGCTAACAGAATTCATGTACTTTAGCATCAGCTTTGTGATATACCTACATACTTGACATCTTTAACATCCTCTCTTTTCTGTGACAAATTTATTTTGCGTAATAATTATGTAATATTTAATAATAATCATTATTTGGTTGATTTGTTTTTTATTAATAAAACAGCTAGCAATTTAAAAAGACAATTACTTTCAATTTTAAAGCTATTAAAATTTATTGATACTTCATGTGTGAATTAGAATTGCACTTAACGAATGGTACTAGTTTTCTACAGCTGCCGTAACAAATTACCACAAATTTGCTATCTTTGAGTTCCGGAAGGGAAAAGTCCCATGGCTAAAATCAAGCTGTTGGCGGGGCTGCGCTCCTTCTGGAAGCCTCGGAGGAGAATCCGTTTCCTCATCTTTTCCTCTTTCCAGAAGCTGCCCCTTTTCCTTCTTCAAATCTGGAGGGCACATCACTCCAACCTCTGCTCCTCCTGTCACGGCTCCTCCCACACTTTGCCTCCCTGTGTCATTTATATTCATCTCCAGGCCGTGTGGTTACATCTATGGTTTTCTCCCCGTTTCAAGATCCTTGATTTAACCGCATGTGCAAAGTCCTTTTTGAGGTGACAAATTCACAGGTCCCAGGGATTGGAACGTGGATATCTTTGGGTAGGACCCTCCCTCTGCCAAACAAAAATATGTCATATAGTTTCCCCTTTCTTTCACTGTTTTACACTTTCAACATAAAAGCTCCAAATGGCTCACAGTGATTGACAGAATCAAAGGAATTCAAGTCCTGGTTTTTTGATCTTTATAATCACTGTGCTCTATTTGTTTATTTCTATCTAGCAAACTAAACCCAAGAATATGTCCATTTTTAATCTAATTCATTAAACACAGGGTTTATCACAGGCATTAGAGAAATGAACTGCACCAAAAGTGAGCTTGAAAAATTTGAAAGTGCTACGAATTTACCCCTGAAATGAATTTGTATAGTTGAGCCCACGCAAGTCAGGACATGCTGTATAATTGGAACTTGCCTGAAATAACTTTAGACAACAATATTTATTAAAGGGATAAGCAATAAAAATGTGCTAATGTTAAACTAATTTGGACATTAGTGAAATTCTACAGTAGCTGTGACAAATTGTTTGAAATTTAGGCTATCAAAATACCTTTTCCATGAAGGAGTGATCTACCCCTAACTTTGTTGAGGATTGCTTGGGCACAGTGACAAGGAAAAGCAGGCAGATCCACATCCCTTCGTCGCCTGTCCTTGGGGGACTCCTCCTGCTGCCCGAACTTTGGTTTGTCACCGAATCAATTACATTTTTTCCAGGTGTATATTTTTTAACGCCTGTTTCTCAAAGTGTAATCTGCCTATTTCATATACAGTGAGTACTGCCACAATAAGACATACGTGTTCCTAAAAATCACTACAAATGCACACTGTTGTGGCTGTTAAATTCCCATTTGTTAAGTAGAGTCCCACGTTGGGGGTTATCAGATGGTGAACCACTGTGGTTCAACGAAAGACCACAACAGAATTAAAATAGAGAAGTTTATTATTCACAGGCCCTGGAGGAGGTACAGGGCACACCTCAGGGAGCATGTGGGGAGGTCAAGGCAGGGTGCAGGTGGAGAACGCGGCAGGACCTCTGGGGCCCATGCCTTTATTAGGGTCCATGGGCAGAGTGCTTTGGGGTTCCTGGGCTAAGGTTGGATTGGTGAATTCAAACTGAGGAGAGTGGAGTTTTAGTTAGCTTCAGGGGGGTCTTCCCTTAGGGCTGCACAAACAGAAGGCCCTGGGAGGCAGGGGAGAGTGCGCATCCCAAGGGCAGTGGGGGGAGTCATGCCAGCAACTTCCCTTCACTCATGACTCTATGGACTGTTATTTAGAGTGCGCCCTTGAGGGAGGCGCTAGTGTCAGTGCAGGGCCCCTGCAGGCTGCTTTCCCATACAGAATGGACACGGAGGCAGTGGTGTGGAGTAGCTTAGCTAAACTCTCAATACACGCAACCCAGATCACAGGGTTTATGGGGAAAATGGGGTTAGAGGCACAATACTCAAAAACTTCTTCAGTGACAAATTAGAAAAAGATAGGAATCTAACAAAAATGGTAGCGTAATTTTACACATTTTAAATGGTTAAGAAATAGATAAGTAATTCAATATGACACTGCCTTGACAGAGACCTGAAGTTTATCTGGAAGGGGCCCATAAGAGTTGCAGCTGAGCATCACTGTGAAGCGGTGAAGGGAGGGGTGTCTGCAAGCCGTTGGGATGCTGCAATGCCAGCTGTGGACAGGTGTGGCTCAACACACTTGGTTCGGCATGGCATCGTTTTCTGCCTTCAAATAGCTTTTCTCACTGATGAATTGTGCATAAGTAAACATGAAATCTGTATCATGCTCAAGTTAGTCCTTAATATATCCATCTCACTGGGAGAAATTTGTGTTTTCAAAGCAAGTGTTATAGCAGAGCCCACTATAGTGTCACTTCAGCTCTGAGTGGCAACATGAAGAGGCACAAAAGCTTGTTTTTCAAATTGTAGATTAAAGAACAGGCCTGGTACTGGGAGACCAAATGGTTTCACGTCAAGTGCACAACATCTGTGACAAAGAACCTGCCTGCCCCCCTTTCTCAGGCATCAGTAACAGATCCCAGCACTTTTTCCTCTTGGGCCTTTACGTAACCTCAGGTTAAGTTAAAACACATTTCCGGAGAGCTAATCATTTGGAGTTGGCAACAGAGATGGAAAACTGCTTTGCCATCACTGATGGGGAAAAAACCATGGTTCTGAAATCATTTAGACCTGGATTCAAATCTTGGCTCTTAGTTTTTACTTGTAAATTGTGAGTCTTGTAGAGTTACTTAAACTTTCTTGGTCTCTGTTCTCTGAACTATAAAACTGAACTAATGATGTCTATTTTGAATGGTTGTTGTGAGAATGAAATCAGCCATGTAGACAGAATGCCTAATACAGTGTCTGCATCTCTCTGCCCTGAGAAGTTCTCTTAACCTCCCTTTGGCCAAACGAAGAAGCAGAGAACAAATCTAGTTCAAGTCTTGATTGAGGGTGCAGGGTAATGTGGAGGTGTACATATCGGGAAACTCGTAAACCAAAATAACCATTTTCTTTCAGGGGAGCATGGTTTCCATGGCCTGTGCGTAAAGACAGACCAACCTGAGTGGCATGTTACAAGTCACAGATACATGGCACATGTTGCCTGGGTTCACATAGCTATCCTCGGCAAGAGACAGAGCCACTGAAATTTTGCTTATCACTTTCTGTCATCTGCCCTAGCCACCAGGCAATGCTCTATAGAGCTGAGCTTTGAACAAAATATTTTGGCTGCTCGTCATAATAGGGAGGTATATATGAAATGGATTTTAAACCTAACTCCAAAATAAATATGCCAGTGGAGAACACTTGGTTCTTCTTTCCCTAAAAATATTGATGATTTATGATGTGAACTCAGGCGCACTGGACAGAAGAAAACAAAAGCTCCAATTCACCATCATTTCATACTGACATCACAAAAAGTTAAGCACAGAAAGAAAGGAAACTCTTGCTTATTTTCTTGAAAAAAATAATGAAATAGTTGGGCATTGAAATAATTTTAAAAGATGCTGTTGAAAGGCAATCTGTGTATTTCTCTCAGCTGGTAAAATAGAGGCCATTTAAAAACTGATTACAATCTGGCAAAAAGGTGGGTACCGTTGCTCTAAGATGTAAATTGCCCGGCTACAATTTTTCTATCAAAGGCACCACATTCTAAAGCTTCAGTCCTCATTTTGGAGGCAGAGAGTCGCTTCTTTTGTACTATAATTTTCAGGCAAGAAGATTCATGCCCGTAATCATGCACAACAGTAAAGTTACCCAGGACAGATGAAACGGGAATGTTGGCAGGGTACGGTGTTGTTTCTGCCATGGCTGCGCCAGTTACATGATCCCTACTGGAACCTGCTTGTTGGCTGAGACATTATTCCAATTAAGAGGAACTGAATACCAGTGAGGGTTCATGTGCTGGTATAAAAACGGAAGTGCTGAGCTAAGGTCAAATAAAAGTCAGAGCTCCAGGAAAGCAGAAGAAAAAATGATTTCTGCTTAAAGCTAATTCTTAGGATGTATAAATTCATGCCAAACTTAACCTGAGTTTAGACTGAGTAGAGTGTCAGACATGCTTTCATTTAATAAGAATATAATACTGATGAGGAGTTTTATGCATTATCAGCGTTTTTGTTATTTTACTGTGAAAGTGTCAACTATATTGCAGCGCACAAAGGGAATATAGTATCACTGTTTTTTCAGCCACACAAGAAGTTGTGATTTGTGTGTCTGATGCTGTAGAGGAGATGCATCTAACCTGTTAAACCAATAGTTCTTCCAGAATGTGGAGTAGAACTGTACTCCCTTCACTGTTTGGAGGTAGAGGGCATAAATTCTCCTGGAAGCTGGGGTGTTTTTGTAATAAATCTCTGGGAGTGCACTGTTTGAATACCCCAATGACTGCCCAAGATTCTCTGCTTTTATGTGGCAGTGGCAACAGGTCTGATGGAAAGCAGCAGATAGCCTTGTGGTGTGTCAAGGTGGCACCAGTGTCCGATGAAATTGACTTCCTGCTGAAAGATGTCACTTAATATGGCATTATCTAGACTACCCACCTAAACCCAGTTGACTTGCCATCTGCTCCACAGTGAAACTGGCACAGTCTCCAGGAGGGAACATACTGCCATCCTATATAATGGCCTTTGGGACGGAAAGCCAATTGACCATGATAAGTTATGTTGATTAATTGTTGATGTTAAAATCAAAATTGCAAGCCAAAAAAAGGAAAAAATTGTAAGACTCTAGTTCAATCTGAATTTTTATGCTGAAAATGATTTCAGGTAGTCTGCTAAGTTGCCATATTTTTAGAGTTCACATTTATAGTAAAATACCTATATCTATAGATATTTGAGGCTAATAAATAAAATGTATGAAATCATTAATTACATGCTGCCTGGTCTTGGGATAGGATGCTAATTTTGTAGTTCTCTACACACTGCACACACACAGACACACACACATATTTGTGCTTGCTCTTACCGTACCGTGACTTCTCTGAACATTTTAAGATATGGTCTTGATAGGCAATTATTCTTCTGCTAGGAGAAAATGACCTCTGTTGCTTTGCCCATTAAGTTACATCAGTGTACTGCTCTCAGTACAATTCTCTTCCAAAGGGATTGCCTTGTCTGTAATAGCACCAGGAACACAGAATGAGCTTAGTGATTATCATTCTTATTTGATATTACATAAAATTATCTTTATGAACTTCTCAGGCTGTAATTTGATGACTCTCGGATTCTGTACCCACCAGAGCTGTAGTTTTTCTCAGTGTGTGTTCCTTAACTGCCACTCCATGATGTGCTATTACATCAAAGTCATTGCCTGCCTTATAGTTTGAGTAGTTTATAGTTATTCCCAGCTTACTGCTTAAGTCTATGCCCATCCTGTAGGTCACAGACAGAGAAAATCAGTTTTTCTTTTGCGTGTATTATGTTTAAATTTAGTCATATTGGTTTCTTTATGGATTTTGTAATGAATCTGTTTTGTCTAAATGATAGGTGACACCATGTTCAGGTTAGGAGGAAGCTCTACTCTGTAAAAGCAGTAGAAAGAGAAAAATCAAATCTGAATGGCCTTTGGTCAGACATGGGCAGGTGCACCAATCAACCCCACAGTCAGGAAGCTGTAACGACGAGATATGTTATAGACTTGTTGGCTTCAGCACCATCAATCGTGGGAAACACTGAAGCAATTAGATGTGACATTGATAGACCCTCATACTCAAAACTCTATGGGGAAGGATCCCCTCTGCCAACTGCTTTCCAAACAGCATCCTTAACTGTTGGGATGAGATGTCTGGCTCTTTAAAGAGTGAAGGTATCCAAGTCAAATCTAAACAGGGGGGCCGTGTCAATTCTGAATCGAAGCTTTGTTCTAGGGAAGAAAGTAAATGGCATTTGGAAAACGATTGGAAGATGATCCTTGAAAACCCTTCTGCACTGTCTCTTTCCAGATATTCAGAAGGAAATTTATAAAACTGAAGGGAGGCAAACTGCATTGGCAATTTATCAAATTGCTCTTCTGGTTTTATCAGTGCCTTTGAACTCTGTGTTTCTGCCATCCAAGGAGGGTGAAATCTTCCACGCTTGTTGTGTATTTATAAACATACAATTGTTTTTTATTTCTTTTTATTACAGAAGATTTTGTAAATACATATGTATAATATGGATATATTATGGAATTAAGGCAAGACAAAGCAGGAAAACCTCCTTAGTGATTGCTGAAGTTATGCATAGTACTTCCGAGGAGGCATTGTTGTGAAGATAATGTAAAATATTTCACAACTGAAAATATAGTTTAGTAATTCTAGCTCATAAGCATTTAAGGAACATGTAAGGAACATCTATTCCAACAAGCAAATTAAAAAAATAAAATCAACATCCTAAGAATTACTTCATTTTGTTGTTTGCTTGTTAACATTTCCTACCTAACATAAACTATATTGTATAAACAGTTGGAAGATGATTCTAATTGTTTATAAAATATGCTTTTTCTTTATTAATCTTTATTTTTAAAAAATTGTTTTGTCATTTCTATTGGTCAAATTTTCTGAATATGTGAATTTTTTTCTATATGCTCCCATTTTGTATATGCTTCTATTTTATTAAGTAAAATCCAATTCACAGGTATTTGTTGACTTTTTTGAGCACGCTGGGGACAAAGTATATGATGATGAAAACTCTGTAAGACCACCTGATCTCTGCTTCACAGGCAAACTGACAGATGTGACATTAGCTTCTGTCTTATTGTTCGAAACAACTCAAATGAACCCCAGTTATTGCGCCTTCAAGATCATTTTAGGAAAAGACATCAAGAAAAGAAGCAATGTTCTTACTCAGCATATTTCTCACCTCCAGGGTGGCATCCCGAGAGTGGATATGGTCTTTTCCGCGTGCTCTCCAAGGACACTGCCCATGTGTGCCCCAGGCAGGGACACTTCTCTCCTCTGTCTCTGCTTGTCTCTACTACATACGTTGGTTTAAGTTTGGCTGTACATTTTATTAAATAGCAGTATATAAACAAGATAGGAGTTTATTACTTTCTCATACAAAAGAAGCTTTGTTTGATTCTAACTCTCTGCTCACAGGATGATGACATCACGTCAGTGTCATCACATTTGAATTGCAGGCCCCAAGAGGGAGAAAATAAAAGGCAAGTGGAGTCTCTTCCAGAAAAATGCAGAGAAATATTCAATTCGCTGAGAATAACCTTTTGCCTAAGGATATGTTGTATAATATATTAATCCCTTTCGCTAGAATATTTATGAAAATGTTTATTACTATATACTAAGGTTATTTCCTAGAACTCAACAGGATTATTTATTCTTTTCCTTCTCTAGATTTATCAAAATTATGTGGAGACTATGGATGTATGTAGTTGTAGTTTTCTGTATTTTTGTGACATAAGATGAAAATCAGTTCATTCCAAAATGACAGATCATTCCTTCTTAAGGATTTCTTTTTTATTCCTCATGCAGCACTAAGCTGAGAGAATCCCTTCATGTAACTGTAGGAAGAGGCATTGTGGACACTAGCTCACTAACCTAGTGGTCCAAGTGGATTGAGCAAGGAAACACCACTCCTCAGTGATGCCTGAAGAAGGAAAATTTCTTTGAATTAGGTGTCCTCGCAAATGAAAGCATTCTTTTTTGTTTTTAAATTTTCCTGCTTAATGTTAAAGCTTTACGTAGAGAGTCAGAAGATATCTATCTGTAACTTCAAAGACCTAGAGAGGGTTAGATGCTCTGAGAGCATATCCAAATCTCGGAGTTTGCTATAACACAGTTTCCTTGAGAAATCTGTCGAGAATCTGTGCACATGGGAAAACTCCTGAGGAGAAGGTCAAAACTACTATCTATTTTTTTCCTCCTAAATCAGCAACAAGAAAATCCAAGATCTATTGATCTATTTAGAATCTCAAAGTTGTCTTTGACAACAGTATTCCTTCATTTGATCCAAATGCACCAATGGAAAAAGTGGCAACTATTCACATCAACGGGCAAATTTCTCAATTGACGTAAAGAATTTAGAGCAACTACATTGCACAAATAATCTAACCACCAACACGAGCAACTATGCAAATTTTGTAAAAAGAGCTCTTTTTATGTGTATCTTTCAACCCAATTTAGATGCTCAGGAATCGATATCATTACATATAAAGGAAATCCATAACTGTATAATACACTAGAATACTGAAGTACACTGCTTGGACTTCTGGTGTTCTCTGAGTTCCTGAGATTATAATGTGCAGCTGCACTGTGAATGCACTGTAAATACTGCCACTTGTCCATTGTATTAATTTTGTAAAGTCAGAAGATCTGTCCTTTGCGGATTAGAGACAAGTGGACACAAGCTTATAACCTTTGCAGTAGCTTCAATTTTATCACGTGCTGTGAAAGGAGGTTAGGAGCATTTAATTGGGTTATTTGCACCATGTTGTTGAACCAAATGGATGCTCATTTCAACATTCCACTTTATTATCTGTGTAGATCTGCATGGATGTCTGGGCTGAATTAAATGTGTAGCATACAGAGAAGATCTGTATACTTTAAAATGTAAATTTTTATTGTTCACCCCGAATGAGTCTGTTAATCTAGGAAGACATAAAGTTGATATTTATCATTTGGACTGGGATAAAATTTTTGTGTATTCCCTTAATATATAATTTATGAGAAGTCAAAATGTGCATAAAGCAAACATTACTGTGCTTGACTAGAGATATTTTGCCATGTTTTGCTTGCTTCTACGTTTTTTTAACATCCTAATGTGTGCCAATAAAGGGAGCTGCAGTCTTAGTTCCCTTTAGCATCTCTTTCTCGCCTCTCTGTCATCTGTGAGAGCACTCAGACTTTGTTCACATATCCACTTCTCCCCCATATGACTGAGGGGAAACTGATCCAGCTGCCAGAAACTGATTTATCAAGGCCCGTGAAGGCATGGCATTGCCTGGGTGACATTACTCATCCAGCGGTAGGTGTCCGAAGTGTCTACCCAGTTACGGTCCATGACTGGGTGAGAGGTTTCTCTGTATCTTTCACAAGATGTGAACAAAGGACAATGGTTCATTTAATGCTGTCAACAATCTGGGGACAATGAGAACCCATGTCGAGGGAAAGCTGACAAAGGATAACAGATTTTAAAAGCTTGAGTTCTTAACATAACTCAGCTCCTGAATCTATCAGCCTGGGAACCTTATCTACTTCTGAGCTTCTTATTGTATGAGATGATAAATATTCTTTTTAACTTAGTTTGAATCATGTTATTTAACTTGTACCTTTTAAAATGCTGTAGCATTAATAGATGCTTACACAGGCCTATCTCCTTTGACTGCACTTTGTTTTATTGTGTTCCTCATGCTCTCCCCCGCACTCTCTGGCAACCACCAGTTGACTTCCTGATTCTGTGAATTTACTTATGCTGAATATTTCATAAAAATGGACTCCTACAATATGTGACCTTTTGTGTCTAGCGTCTTTCACTTAGCATAACGTTTTTGTGGTTCGTCCATGTGATAGTCTGTATCAGTACTTTATTCTTTTTTTAAGGCTGCAAATTATTTCATTTTATGTGCATACTGCAATTTGCTTATCCTTTCATCCTTTGAAGGACATTTGATATATTAATTACACAAGAAAATACTGAAGAGTAAATCAAAGAAAATAAAAGATCTATCACAGCGATACCTGGAGATGCCACTGTTGATGATAAGGTGTTAATCGAAGCTTTTTCAGTTTTTGCGAATACAGGCTATATCTTTTGTAAATGTGACTTGAAAGGCTATGTTTTTATATATTTAACGATCAGTTTTACTGTTTCTTCTGTCTGTGTCTTTTCTCTATCTCTTGAGTATGTTAATGATTTTATTTTTGATTTGCAGGGTTTTAAAATATTCTGAAAATATTTATTTAGGAAATATTTACTAATCACCTACTTTATGCTAAACATTTTGCTTGGCCTGGGGGGCACAATAGAGAGTGAAAACAGGTAATGTCCTTGATTTCATAGAGCTTTAGTGAGCTTAAAGTTCAGAGAAGAGCCATATTTATAAAATAATCACAAAAACAAATGCGTTGTTAGAAGCTAATCGTCATGAAGGAAAGACACATGCTGTCAAAAGTGCTTCTAATTTTAAGGGAACACAGCCTACTGATCAGCTGTGGAAAGTTTGGTGAAGTACCCAGTGAGCCAGGATTTGAAACATGTGGGTAGGCACGAGTTTCTTTGTATCTCCGTGGTTGGAGGCTGTGTGGGACTTTTGAGTGACTGAAACAAGGACACTATGATTGGACCAGGAAGAAGAATGCCACACAAGGGATGCAGGCAGGATTTGATGATGCAGCACTGGGAAGAAAGCCTGTCTTTATTTTATGATCTTTGAAGAACCATTACAATTTTGAGGTCAGAGATGGGGGTGGGGATAAGATCAATTTTGAAAAAAGTGATAATGGCTTCAGTGTAGAAACTGTAGTGGAGAAAAGGCAGTATAGGTGGGAAAAAAACTGAAGATGAAAAAAATGAATTTGATAAATAATTGGGGGTTAAACCTAGTGATAAATTGGTGGAAGAGGATTATAGATAATTGCTAGGTTTTGGCTTATGGAAAGAGGAAATAGTGCATTTTCTTGAGTAGCCAAATGTATCACTTTTTCTCCTTGTGTCTTTGTCCACTACTTCTGTGCTTCTCAAACTTCATAACATAGATATTTCATTATGTATTCTTCTCACATGTTATTTTCATTTACAAAATCTTAAACCTTTAATATGTCTCAAAATTACTCAAGTTTATAATGAGAAGCAAGGCTGTCCTTCAAAAAAATTATAGTTGTCTTGTCTGCTTGTGCTAATTTTAAAAATTGTAAAAATCATAAAAAAGAGAATAATTATCTAAATTCTTAACACAATCCCTCATCTAAAAGAATATTATAATGCTCTTTCTTTCAACTCTATTTTGACGGTATGGAAAAGTTTTTAGAAAATTAACTCCTGTAATACCTTATTTTTCATGTTGTGAATGATTTTCCATACCATTGCTCTTTAACTGTGATGTTTATTAGTTGTATACTGCGACTGTAAGACCATACCTTAAACTACTACTTTATTTAGCCACTGCCATTATAAATGATATTGCATTGAACATCTTTAAGCAACAATATTTCAACATTTCTTTTAAGTGGATTTTTTGAGTTATGGGGTCCACAAGAGTTTTACGTGTCAGCATAAAATGCTGATTTGTATGTCTGAAAATATAGATTTTTATTCTACACCCCTAAGGGATCTGGTAGCATACAAAGACATGTGCTTAATATTTAGCAGTTGGGCTAATGCATTACTTGCATTTTTCTGAATTTAAACATTACAGAAAGTCAAAGGGTTATATGGCTCTTGTCTTTCAATTCAATATATAACTTGATAGCGAAGAATTTGATCACGACTTGATTGCTTCTTCCTTTCATTTTACCAACTGTCAGTTTGCTCAGGCTGCCGTAATAAAGTGCCACAGACTGGTGACTTAACCAACAGAAATTTATTTTCTCACAGTTCTGGAGTCTAGAAGTCTAAGATCAAGGTGCCAGCAGGATAGGTTTCATTTTGAGGTCTCTTCTCTTGGCTTGTAATTGGCCACCATCTGGCTATGTGCTCACATTGCCTTTCCTCGATGTTTGCGTGAGGAAAGAGAGAGTGAGCTCTCTAGCATCTTTTCTTTTAAGGACACTAATCCTTTTGGATCAGGGTCCCACCCTACTGACCCCATTTAACCTTAATTACTTCCTTGGAGGGTCTCTCTCCAAACACTCTTTGAGGGTATATAACCACCCTGTATACCCCCACTTCTTTGGAGTGCTCTGTTCCTTTGGGGAAAGACTCTCCCGGGTTATAATCCTCAGATTTAAGCTCAGAACAAACTCACCCAAATTTTCATTTATAGATTGGTTATGGATTATTTTCGACTACAGTGGGCACAAACATTCAGTCAACACCACCAACCAAATGGTTTCTCTGTCACACAGATATGCTGTACCACCACACAGATGAAGAAAAATAATAGGAATTCACTGTAAATAAGATATAAAACAAAAGAATAAATAAAAGTAAAGTAAACAAACAAAAAAGCAAACCTGTAATTGCTCTGCTGCTTAAAGCTTCCACTGCTAACATGTAGATGTCATTTCTACAAGTCTTTTCTTCCATAAATATATGTTTTTATTTTCTTCCTCTTCAAAGTTAAACTCATGTAGACTATGTGGTGTTTTATATGCAAATGGAAGTTTACTTTAAATATGATGCTGCCTGCTGATTTGCCTCAATTGTTCTTGATGGTGTTAAGGACATACCTTATCACGGCACATATAAAGTTTGAATTCACCCCTTCATTCAGCTAATATTTATTAGACATCTAGCATGTGCCAGTCACTGTTCTATTTTGGGTAAACATATAAATAGTACATAAATATACAATAGGATTTCCCATTAATACGCATGTTATAAAGGAAACAAAGCAGGGTTGGGAAGTACCTTGATATGGGGACAAAGATTGAAAATGCTTTCCCACAGTTAGACTTCTCTAAGGAGTGTTACTTGAGCAAAATTTGAATGATGTAAGGAGGCAAAATTACGTGAAAATGTAATGGAAAGGGTTTTCAGGCAGAAGAACTTCAAATACAAGGGCCCTGAGGTAGGTATCAATGTGTTGGGTCTTAGAAGCATCTGGAAAAAAATGGGATGGAAAATCTTAAGAGATGAAATCAGGGAGATAATTTGGGATCAGATGTAAAACCCCTTAGGACATGGTAAGAGCTTTGAAATTTACTCTAAGTATATGGGAAGCCAGTGGAGATTTTTGATCCAAGGAATGATGTATTAAGCTTTATGTTTTAAAAGGATATATCTGGCTGCTCTGTGGAGCAGGAATAAATGGCAAATGTTTGAAAATTGCCTTTCTACTGCCTGTGAGTATTATTTTTTCTTTTTTTAATATAATGAGGCAATTAGTTATACTGATATATTTCCTGATGTTAAACTATCTGTGCATTCCTGGACTAAACTGTACTTAATTATATAAGGTATCCCACTCAGTTGATCTTTTAAGTTGTTATTATTTTCTCTGGGATATTTACATTTACATTAATGAATAAAGTATGTTTTCCAAACTTTATAAAGAATTTGAGAGAAACTGAGGCAGGTGCTGTTAAATTAAAACACATTTTAAACTGAGCATCTTATTGATATACAGTTTAAAGTTTCAATTATTTGTGTTTGAAACGTACCTAAGAAAGTGATCAGAAAAGAGCTAGTAAATGTAAAACTTGGATTTGCAAGGTATAATTTTAGATTAACAAGTTGTAATTTTAAAATGAATAGTTTGTAATCAGTATTGTTCACCGTTTGCTGCTAGATGGGAAGTGAGAAGTCAATCTAGCATCTGAAACAAGGCAGAGACTCGGTAAAACAGCATTTTACTGACTTAGATGCTTTCATTTTTAGTAGAACAAAGCAGTAAATGAATAAATGAATGGATGGATGGGTAAATAAATCACCACCATTTGCATAGCACTTTTCAGAATACAATGCTCCTTTTACCAACATTATTTTATTAAAAACTCATATCAATTTTTGCAATAAATTCTCTGAGAAGTGAGCTACTCCAAAGTTTTAAGGGAAAATGTATACTAAAGTGGTTAAGAACACCCAGAATGCCAGAATACAAGTCCTCTGCATGCCTGATATCACATGTATAATATCTCTTTGCCCCAGTTTTCTCATCTGTAAGATGGAGACAATAATATTTCATGGTTTTATTGTGAACGTTAAACCAGTAAAGCATGTAGAAAAATGCCCGTAGAATAGCGTGTGTTCAATAAATATCTTCTGACAAAGATGTTGGGGGTAGTATTAATTGTTTGGAGTAGAACTAACCTCAGACTTACAAGTTGTTTCCCAGTGGTCATTTTTCCATTAAATAAAGCTAATAAAAATACAATCACAAAGAGCAGGCAAAATAATTTGCTCCATCAGCTCAATGTTTTCATACAAAAGAGACATAATGAATATTTAACATTTTGCACAGTAACTGGCACACAAGTGTCATGGTATGATAAGTCCATTTAGCTAAATTAAGGTCCTAATTATTTTAAGGCTAAAGCATCTATATAAATATAGCATGTTGTAGAGAGATGGTAACAAGCTATACACTAGCCAGAGATTTGCCACTTGTCTCTACTGGCCATAGACAGTTCTTTTCAAAGCACAGCTTGTTGTATTGCCTTAAAAGCCATTCAACCCAGTTTTCCTTGATCTGTCCATATGGACGATGGTATTTTGCAATGTTACCCATCTAATTGAGAGACAATGTCATTTTCAGAGAATGGAGAGGACTATGTTATCTGGCCAGGGTTGTTTGTCACTCCCCTACATTCACCAGTAGGCATGGCAACAAGGGACTCTGCACACAGTGGCACCTGTGTATTCAAAAGTTTTTACTTCTTTTTGCTCTGAGTTTGCTCAGTTTGGAAGCATAACCAAGCTCTAAAAGTCATATACCAGCTGGGTGGGAGGAGAAGATAAAAATCAGGCCAGAAAAATTCTTCCCAGTCTACCTGAAGATGTATTTCTAAACATATCATCTGACCTGAAAATGTTCTGCCTGAAATGAATGCAGGCGCTACCTAACATGAACGAATGAATCATTCCACATAATGTTTTTCATAGGGTAGTAAAATTAAATACAAGAGTGTGAGTAGTTAGTCCTGTTTATGCTCTCACCTCAAATATTTGGCAGTGATAATATAGACCCCGACATTTGGCAAGATTCTGCCATAATCATTATAGTATCTTTGTGTGTGTATATGATCAAATAATAGTTGGCCATTTCAGCTGAACATGTAGTCTCCAGAAATTTGTCTCTTTTTTTGTTAGCATTTCAAGTTGATTTTTTTTCCTGCTGAGGTATTCTGTCTTTTATGGTAAATGCTTTACAGTGTACTCTTGCAGAAAACACACTAATTTTATTATTATATACTCTGTTAATAGTGAATGAATGCATTTTATTTAAATTAATAAAAATGGAACTCAACTAGGGAAAGGTTGAAGGCTTGGATTGTTTTTTGGAAATATACAAGCTAACATCTCTTAGAATTCATATTCTCATGAAATATCTCTGTAATATCTTCCCATTACTCACTCTTCTCTGTGGAATAATAATTTATCCAATAAATCTTTTTGCACGTAAAAACCCTGCCTCACTACTTAGTCAGTTTGTTTTTAAATTTAGTTACTCCTCATGCTCTTTTAAATGTCTTTGTTAAAACAGTTTTAATCATAAGGAAATTGGGTGAACTCATGACTAAAACTCTTTAGAGAATAGTCTTAAATGTCTGGCATCATATTTCCCAAGCAGTCTTTCTGCCTCAGAAAATGATTTATTAAGCAGAGTTCAGCTGCCTTTTGCTTTTGTTGTTGATGACAAAAGGCATGTTTAAGCATGTTAAATTGGCTTAACGTGGTGGACAGAAATGATGGTTTACTGTAGCAGAATTTGCTGCCAATGCATATTTCTTCTTTGTGTTACATATAAGGAATAGTTAATCTGACCTCAAAGAAAAGAAACATGTGCGCCCCTAGATAAGGTTCCAGAGATGAATGAGTCTGTCTGCTATACAACATTTCTTGGTCAGAGAGAAGGGAGAAAAAAAGGAGGGAGGAAAATAAGCATAAAATGAGACTCACCAAAAGCCTATTTCCAAAGGGAAAAAGTGAAGTAAAACAGAGACATGGCACAAAATGGAATGGAAGTAGGTGAATGAATGGGGATGTAAAATAAACACAGGTATATTGGCCCTCAGCAGTCTCTCTGGGGTCATATTTGTTATTTGTCCCTTAGCAAATGATTCTGGAATGTTAAATAGTCAATGTGCCTGTTCTAATGAATTAGGCTGTCAAAAATTAATAAATAGGCTCAATTTGGGAACTACAGTCCATCAATTATATAATTCCAACAGGCACAACTAACATCCGAATCCTATTTTTGGCTGTGTCTATACATACTGAATGAATTAAGACTTCAGAGTTCTTGGTCCCAGTTGGTGTGGTTCATGTAGCTGGAAGCTGAAAGTGGTGGTTTCACTTCAGTCATATCATTAGGACAATTCAGGATGCCTGAACTCAAGTCCCACAACTGTTTTGCCCTCTATGACACTGTCTCTTTTGTGGATGCTTCTCTTTACTCACTTCCTTTTCTGATTATCTTCCACCCTACCTCATCTTCTAAACTGATTATATTTTATTTTGTTAGAAATATTTATGCCATGCAAATCCTCCTTGACGTTCCAACATAGCTCGATTTATTGAGCACTACTTTATTCTTGAAATTGATCCTTTTATTTTCAAGATGTTTCATTTACCTGGTTCCCTTTCTACTTTTCTGATCACTTTTGTTTCTTCTCTCTCTTTCTTTCACTTTCTTTCAAAATGTTTATAAACCAATCCTGGTCCATGAGGATAGTGCTCTTTTGACAAATAAATTTGGAAAATACTACAAATTATGTCCTCTTCTTGATGATTCACCACAGTATATTAAATTCTTTTTCAAGTGCTAGAATAAAGAAATCTATTTGTCTTTAATTCAACATCTAGCACTATTTTAAACTGTCTTTTTTGATTTTTGTTTATTGCTATACTTTAAAGGATCATATGTCTGCAGATAACTCTGTACAATGGATGTCAGTTTCCATCTCAAGCATTAATCCAACATTTCCAGTTACCTGTGGGATATCTTGGTCTGAATATTATGCCAGGACCTGGAATTTATTATTAAAAGATGCATCATTTTTCTCCTTAATGAAAATATTTATCAATTGGCTTCAATGAGCTAGGTACTACTAGGTGCTAAGGATAGAGTGATAAACAGGGCATCATCTCTGTAATGGAGACAAGTAAACAGAAAGTGGGGTGGGGGATGGAATAGATGAGGACAAGAAGGGAGACTGGAGAGCTTAAGTGAGATGAAATCACGAAAAGCATTGAATGTCATACTATGGAGTTGGATGTTTTGTTTGACAACAAAAGGCAGCCATTGAAGGATTTTAAGATAAGCAATGATCTTGTTGTTTTAAGACCCATATGACCCCAAGATGAGATATACATTAAAGCAAGACAAGATGGAGTCTGTGAAATCAGTTACTGTAAGCCAAGGAGATGAGAACTTTATGGAACTTATCAGAATCTGCCTTATGCTATTCTTTGGTGTGAGTACTTTTCTATTTTCTCTATGAAATGTGAGGTCTTTAAGGACAGTAACTTTATCTTGCTTATCCTTGTATATTTGCCCATTACTAGCACATTTCTTTGCACATACTATGCTTTCTTAATGATTGCTTGGTGAGTCAATAGATATGAAGTTGTTCCTGGTTAAAACATGTTGTAGAGTACATTTCCTCGAAGCACTGATAAGCAAAAGGATATAAAGAAAGCAGTTAATGAGAACAGAGAGAAATGGGCAATCAGTGATGAGTGAAATACAATCATAAAGAAAGAAAATAAAATTTGATGATAAGAATTTTTTGTCTAGGAGAATATTGGTTCAAAGGCCAGTGATTTAATACAAAGACTTTCACTTCTAAGTCACAGAACTCCAGTCTTTCCAGCACCTTTTCTTTTTTAATAAACTATTGGGAAAGCAGCCATTGCTCAAGCTGCCACTTCTCTCTGGGATTGCCCAATCAGTGCCCTGGATGTGGAACACTCCCCTATATGGAAGACAGGTGCTGAGCTGTGACTTGGCCCGAGATTCTTCTTTCTTATTAGGAGGAAACTTCCCTGTGTTCTGGGTATGCTGTGAATTTCCTTGTATTGCTTATGTATGTGTCATATGGCAACTGGACACTCCTACCAGTAAATCTGCCCCCTCTACCGTAAAGGGGTCTTCACCTGCAGCACAAGAGGGGTGTTGCAATCCACTGCCCTGTGCCAGCTATCAGGAGAGACCTGCTGTCCATGGGAGATGGTACACTATACAGACGCTGATTTTGCTGTATCTTTTCTCCTCTCTGTGAGTAAAGCCTGTTCCAACTAGCATGTTGTGTGTTGAGTTCTCTTTGATGACTCCAAACCTATA
Organism: Equus caballus; assembly: GCF_041296265.1. NCBI lineage: Eukaryota > Metazoa > Chordata > Mammalia > Perissodactyla > Equidae > Equus > Equus caballus. Next base: position 47,600,233 of record NC_091686.1, read on the forward strand.
GAAATGGAAAGATATTCCATGCTCTTGGATTGGAAGAATTAACATAGTTAAAATGTTCATACTTCCTAAAGCAATCTACAGATTTAATGCAAACCCTATTAAAGTTCCAATGACATTTTTCACAGAAATAGAATAAAGAATCCCAAAATTATATGGAACAACAGAAGGCCCAGAATAGCCAAGGCAATCCTGAGAAAAAAGAACAAAGCTGGAGGTATCACTCTCCCCAACTTCCATATATACTACAAAACTATAGTAATCAAAACAGCATGGAACTGGAACAAAAAGAGACACACAGATCAATGGAACAGAATTGAGAGCACAGAAATAAATCCACACGTCTATCTATGGACAGCTAATTTTCAACAAGGGAGCCAAGAACATACAATAAAGAAAGGAATGTCTCTTCAATGAATGGTATTGGGAAAACTGGACAGCCACATGCAAAAGAATGAAAGTCCATTATCTTATACCAAACACAATTAACTCAAAATGGATAACAACTTGAATGTAAAACCTGAAACCATAAAAATTCTGTAAGAAAATATAGGCAGTACACTCTTTGACATCAGTCTTAGCAGCATCTTTTCGAATACTTTTTCTCACCAGACAAGGGAAACAAAAGACAAGATAAACAAGTCAGACTACATCAAATTAAAAATCTTCTGCACAGCAAAGGAAACCATCAACAAAACGAAAAGATGACCTAACAATTGGCAGAATATATTTGCAAACCATATGTCTGACAAGGGGTTAATATCCAAAATATATAAAGAACGCATACATCTCAACAACAAAAACACAAACAACCCAATTAAAAAATGGGCAAAAGATCTGTACAGACTTTTTTCAAAAGAAGATATACAGATGGCCAACAGGCACATGAAAAGATGTTCAACATCACTAACTATTAAAGAAACGCAAATCAAAACTACAATGAGATATCGCCTCATATCTGTCAGAATGGCTATAACAAGACAGGAAATAACAAGTGTTGAAGAGGCTGTGGATAAAAGGAAGACTCATACACTGCTGGTGGGAATGTAAACTGGTGCAGCCACTATGGAAAACAGAATGGAGATTACTCAAAAAAACAGGAATAGAAATAAATAATATATGATCAAGCCCTTCCACTGCTGGGTGTTTATCCAAAGAACATGGAAACAGGAATGCATAAAGATATATGCACCCCTATGTTCACTGCAGTATTATTCACAATAGCCAAGAGTTGGAAACAACCTATGTACTCATCAATGGATGAATGGATTAAGAAGATGTGGTATACATACACAATGGAATACTACTCAGCTATAAAAAAAGATGAAATCTTGCCATTTGTGACAACATGAATGGACCTTGAAGGTATTATGCTAAGTGAAACAAATCGGATGGGGAAAGTCCAATACCTTATGATCTCACTCACAAGTAGAAGATAAGAACAACAACAACAACAACAACAAACAATCACATAGATACAGAGATTAGATTTGTGGTTCCCAGATGGGAAAGGGAGAAGGAGGATGACAAAAGCGGTGACACAGCACATGTGTGTGGTGATGGATGGTAATTAGCCTTTGGGTGGTGAACACGATGCAGTCTACACAGAAATCGAAATATAATGATGTACACCTAAAATTTATATAATGTTATAAACCAAGGTTACCACAATGAAAAAAAAAATAGAAGATGCAGTGGACTGAGGCCTGTGGGCTCCTACTTCTGCGGGTTGGCATTGTTGTGATTACTACCATCTTCCACACGGTGAGAATCCTCCCTTGGGATTGTGAGATGGTTCTCCTTGCTTGATGTAAACACCATAGCATCTACAAAATAGGACACGCAGTAAAATCACTGTGCAGAACTGTCTCAATTTGTTCACTGTTCAGTAATCACACCTGGACTGAGGTTTAGTTCAGGGTACAGGAAATGGATAAAAGGGAACCTTAACATGCTGATGGTTCCCTTTCACTCTTGTAGAGTATGAGGTTGAAGGAATGTTTTGAATATCCATCGGGTACTGTGTTTTTAAATAAGCTTTAGTCTAAGAGTCTAGAACTATTATCCAGTTTCAGTAAGCTTGGAGGAACTCTTCTATGCTCTCAGCAAATGTTAAGAAAATACAACGCAGCATCAATAGTTTATTGAGCATTTATTATGTGCCAGGTTATGTGTTACAGGAATCATCTCCACCCATCCCTTACTATCCCCACTTCAGAGAGAGGAACATTGAGGATCATAGGGCTTAAATAACGGTTAATAACTGGCAAAGTCTAGCTGACTCCAAAGTCTGTGCTCTTAAACTTTATATTCATGCTTCCTGATTTTTTTCAAAGGAGAGAAAACGATTAGCTTTCTCATGAACTCATCAGTGCCTGAGAACTCTTTTGGCCTCGGTTTGGGTTAAAACTACTAAATAGCCATTTACTTCAACCATGTTTATTAAACATTCTTCTATACCAGGAATATTACTGATAGCCATATTACCAAAATGAATTAAAATCAAGGTGCAAAAATCTCCAATGATAATAACAGCAAATAGCCAATATTGTTCCCTATGTTTGAAAAGTATTCTAGGCAAAGCCAGAGTTAATGCTTTATATTTTCTAGTAGATCTTCTTAAAATTCTTCTATTTTTAGCTCTTGAAATATTGTTTGGCTTCTGGGTGACTAAAGCTACTACTGAACTTGGTTTTGTGTACTCTGCTTAAAAGGAAACAAACACGCTGTTTAAAGTGTTAGCAGGGATCTATGTAAAGACAGGAAGTGAATTTCTGTTATGAAGAGTGGAGGAGGCAAGCAGCCTCAAATCCACTCATTAACCCGTTTCACCTAGCATCACAGCCAGTGCCCTGGGAAAGTCTGTGATATCTCTTCTGTGGGCAAGAAACAGTTAGATCATATTTTAAAAGAATATCATTGATCCTGTATTTTTTTTTCTTTTTGACTTTCAAACACTTGATAAAGTGCAGAAAAGAGAAAAGGAAGCTGTCCTGATTACTTTACCTGAGATATGGAGTAGAAAGTCCTGGACCTAACAGGTGGGTCGTTTCGGAAAATCTATGACTGTATCAATTTCAAAGTAGTATGAATAGATGCTAAACCTTGAGCAGCTTGAATGAAACACTGCCAAACTTCTAGAGGTCCAGAGAGCACGACACAGAAGACTCAGTGAATAAGGCCTTTCAATATAGGTCTCTCATACATTTTTCCTTGAGTTTTCTGCTGAAACTGAAGGCTAAAGTAAAATAGAAATAGACAATTCTCACCTTGGTGACATATACTGACAGCAAAAATGATATTATGAATAGACCTCATTCTGCAAACTATCAGAAACAAACTCTTTTACTCTTAACCGAGAAACATTTGTATAAGCAGAGGGTGTGTTGATTTAACGCCTAGAGCAAGGACTAAACCCTTCTCTAGTACAACCCTGGCCTGATCAGAATTGTCTTTTGGAGAGGTATTCTGGGGGATTTTGCTTCCACAGGCCATAAAATTTTCCACCTTTACCCCGTCCAATGAGGTTTTATGTTCCTTTTAATGGGGTACTAGGAATTTTTGTTTCCATGATTAGGAAAATGGCCTAAATATCCATGAAAGCATAATACATTGGCTGAAACTCATTCATATTAACTATGAAGATCCCTTTCACTTTATTTATTGAGGGAGCTGAGATAAGAGAAGAGAGAACTTCTTGAGGTTCAATGTTGAATGAAAGAAGATGATAAGGAGTAGGAAAAAGTACATGTAGAGATAGTTCAGTTACTTAATACTGGGCAATATGTACTACTCTAACGCTTGCAGCAGCATTTCCCATGGGGAGTCTTACTTACCTGCTGAATTCAGGATGACTGGAACAGATGAGTTGATGAAACAGCCAAAGTTCAAACTCATTTATCCTGATGTTCGCAGAGGTCAGGCTTTCTTCTTAGAAGGAGACACATTTTAATAATGTCAGGAGAGTAGGAATAAAGTCATGTCAGCTTAATCCCTAGGAAGAACTTTTCCCTTGGCCATATCACCAAGTATGGCCTAAAAGAAGGGAGCTGATGCTGACAGCCATGTGAGAACACCCTGCCACCATCCGCATACACAAAATACAACCTACCCCAAAGGTCACGAGAAAAATCATCATTTCCCTTGCAATACTCAAATAGAATTCAATGGGAAAGCAATATTTGCACTCTGTTTTAAGAAACTTACTAAGATCAAATGACCCAAATATAATTTGAGCTTTAGTAAGAATGTATCAGCCTGTTAGTTTCTTTCATGTTTTAATATTAAGAGAAAAAAAGGTAACTTTTAATTTTTATTTTAAAAGAAATCAGAATAAAGTATATGTGTAGAATTGTCCCAGAATCTTGTTATGTTCAAAGTGAACACTGATCCAGTTCTGAACCATTTGCTGGTCTTAGATTTAGAAAAGGTTCTCTGCTACTCAGGTAAATTTCATGTGAATTTTGTGCTCAAAAAAAAGGGCAAGTTTTTAACCTCCAAATTGCCTTTCGCTGAAGCTTGTTGCTCAGTGGGCTCCCCAGCTGGTGCACCTGGCTGCAGGCCAGGGTGAGTCAGGGTCCAGCCACCATGATGCTCCACACGACATCACAGATCAGACAAGAGTGCAGACGATGAAAGAAGATGCTGTCACCCCGCAAGATGAGGTCTCAGCTGGGGGAAGTCTCAGAAATCCTCTAACCCATTATTAAAACGAAGATGAATTGGAGATGAAAATCTCCACTTGCTGGACAACTTGAATTTCATTTGGTTCAAAATTTTCTCTCTGAAAAAGAGCATATGGGCATAAACAAAAAGTACAAAGCTGGGGTCAGAGATCTTGTTTAGTTTGGAGATAGATACTAGAATTCTCCCACCAACTCAGCTCAGGTTTCATCTCATGGGACACTAGCTAAATTCTTTGATTTATTTGAACATTATCTTAAAAATGCACTTAGGAAAGACGATTTCATTTTCCAACTGATGATACAATCTATTCTGATATTGCTTAAAGCTACACAATATTGACTACCTTTCGGAAACAAATGAGTTTTACTTCATGTTGTTTTGTTTTATTATTGACACGCAATGACACTTATGACTGTCACACAACAACTCTCTGAATTTATATGACATAATTTCACATGAAGTCATCTGAGACGGGTCTCCGATAAGAAGCAGATCTAGATAAAAAGAGAAGAGAGATCCAATCAGTAAATTTAGAGATAAAACTGTAGAATATGAGAATTGGGAGTTTTACTAGAAATCATGTAAGTAATTTCTAAAGTGTACAGATTTAGAATGTTATTTCTACAGAATTTTCTGAAAAAAATAGTTCCATTGTGAAAGAAATGTGAATAATGATGCATTCTGTATCCTCATCTGGAGAGGCTCCTTGTTCATTACCATATTACAAACCTGAGAATTTCTAAAAAATATTCTACGAAAAAGCTGTTGTACGTGTTTCTTCATTTCCCCAAGGTACTGTAGTGTGGTGATGACAGCTCAAAGAGACTTGGCTCAGAGTCCTAACTTTACTATTCATTAAGTGTGTGTACCTGGCAAGTCAATTAGCAACCCTAAACCTCGATTTCCTCATCTAGTAAGCGAGGGGTATACTATTTACTACCTAAGGTTGGGGTGAAGATGAAATGAGAAGATGATAGCACACCTCCTAGCTTTGCAGGGCCTCACACACAGAATGTGTTCTTCAAATGGTAGCTTAATTGTCTACAAGACACACTTGTGATGAAAATGTCACAGGAAAACATAGTTCTTATGGGAGTCAAAGCAATGCATCATTTTGAAAAGGAAATTGTAATAAAGTGTTGGTGAGAGTACGTGATACTTGCGATATATAGAGTCACTAGTAAGGTGTGAAATCTTTGGACTTCTAATATCCTCCTCTTTCCCTGACAGTTTAGTCATCTCCCATGGTTGTAGATTAGGTAATTATGTACAGTAATGATAAAGGTACACAATTTGGTATTGTCGCCTAAATTCAGGTTCTAACCTGCCAATTCCTAGTGTTAGAAACTTAGGTGAGTCACTTAGCCTTTTGAGCCAGTTTTCCTATTAGTAAACCATGGATAAAAATACTATTCCTCTTTGTAAGAGTTGTTGAAGACAATCAAACTATAGAGAATTTGCCATTTATTGAGGGCTTATTGAATCTTAGGCACACTTAATAGGTAATAAGTGCTTTACTTACGTTAAGTGAGCAACTGTTCATGAAAATGCTGCACAAACTACAATGCTATATGCAAATATTAGTTAATATTAATAGTTAATGCTGCTCTGCATGCCATGGTTTCTGAGTAGTTAACTAAATATCTGTGTGACTTCAATGCCTAGTAATTATATGAAGGGAGAAAAGAGGATATACTCAGTTCCCAATAACTTTGAACTCTTAAAGAGTGCTTAAAAATTTGTTCTAGGGGCCCGCCAGTGGTGTAGTGGTCAAGTTTGTGCACTCTGCTTCAGTGGCACAGGGTTTGCAGATTCGGATCACGGGCGTGGACCTAGCACTGCTCGTCAGGTCACACTGTGGTGGTAGCCCGCATAAAATAGAGAGAGACTGGCACCGGCACAGATGTTAGTTCAGTGACAATCCCTCACACACACAAAAAATTGTTCTAATATCAAATTTCAAACAATGTAAGAATCCGGGTTGAATTTGCCTGGCGCTATCTGGGAATCCGTCTTTTCTTAGCTCAGAACTTCAAGGTGTCTGCCCCTAAGCAACTGTGGATGTGGAGTTGTCAGGTCTGCATAAAACTTTGGCGGATGAACCCAATCGAAATTAGAGTATGTATTAGTATTTGATTTTTCATAAGAGGCCCTGAGGTTCAGACAGGCCAACCAACAAAAAGTTGGAGATTCAGGACATGAACCTAATTTTTAATTTAAAGTTTAAGCTATCTTGTACTGCATCTGAAGTATGAAGAAGAAAAGATCATTTAACAGATGATTTCTAGAGTTCAACCTGTATCAGGTAAATTGTATTAAAGGATTAATCTAATTTACTTCAAAAAGTGATTCCTGGGCATATATTATGGATTAAAAAGATAAATTTATTGCAAAAAGCTTTAAATGAGTTTATTTTTATATTCAGAAGTGGTTACCAAAAGCACGTGAAGAATGCTCAGTCTGTATATTTTTTGAGGACAAGAATTGTAGTCTCCCATAGTCCCTCTGTGGAGAAGGAAAGTAAACTGGGTAATTTTTGTTAAACTCTGGTGGTATATTTGCTTTTTGTTTTTGTTTTTCCACCTCTAAACTTTTTATGTATACTCTCTGAAACAGAAGGCAAATATTGGATAGTTAGATATATGATTTCCTAATCAATATCTGCCATTCAGGATAAAATTCCTTTAGGATTGAAAAATTTGGGGGAAATGGCTTATTATCATACAATCTGTACAGAACTTTCAAGCAGTGAACATGCTCTTCAGAGAGTATCTGTCAAACATCTTTGCAATCAAGATGTTGTGCAAGGTGGTAGATGGCATCCTGCCTTGAAGGAAGTTAATAATCCGGTGAGTGAGGTGCACAGACACGGAGAAGATTTATGTCATTGGGAACATACTGGGCCAGCACATATAATGGATCCTTTGCCCTGTGTGGATGTGCCAGCTAAGCTGCTCCTAGTGCCTTATCCATCCATCCACCTATTCATTCCTTCAACTCATAGTCATTGTGGGTTTATCAGATACTGGGAATTTACTAGTCTCTAGCGATACTAACATAAACCTATAAACGTTTCCTCAAGGAGTTTTACACTAGTAACTATGATATTGCAATACAGATTGATGTCATGATGTGGGTAGCAGAAGAAGCTATTGGAATATGCGGGATGAACACTTTGCCCAGACTTGAGAACTCAAGGAAGGCTTTCTGAAAGAAGTGACATCTGAACTGATCATTGAAAGAAGAGAAAGAGTAGCCCCAGCAAAGTGGGGGGAGCAGAGGGAACATCCAGCCTAGACAGGAGTACATAGTAAGAGCAGCCTCAACCTCATCTTATAGAACAAATAGAATTGGGCCAGTCGAATAATGTTTTTGAGAGAGGGAAAACCACATGTGGAGTTATAAAACAATTGAATCACATCATGTATATGAGGAAGCACTGGTATTTTGGTATAATCGTGTAAAATTCTGCAGTGACATAGACAGGACATGAGTCCTGAGGAGGAGAGGAGAGTCAAAATTAAAATGGACTTTGTTGTTATTAGATAATAAGAAACCATTGATAGGGGTCACACGGAGCAATTGCTTAGACTGACTTCCTCGGATTTACAGATACAGAAATGGAGATCCAGAGAGGATCTATGACTTGCCCAAAGGCATAGGGCCAGTTAGAAAAAAAGCTAGAAATATAACCCTGGTCTATGGTGGCCTGCTATACATGCCTCACCTTTGGGCATTTAGGTTATTTGGGAAGTTTAAAATAACGACAGATTGACTGTCTATCAAGTCACTGACAGAAGTGGCTCCTTCTCTCGGGAAGACGCTAAAGGAGGTTCTTTCCAGAGTAAACTCTGGGATGATGTCTAGATAAATAAGACAATAAGGCAATGCTTGTTTGTATTTGCAGTGAGTCTTGGTTTCTTCTTTTGTCTCACTCCCTTCACACCTCCCTTATTTTTGATTATTCATTGTCTCTCACCCTGAATATGAGTTTCAGGAAGGTCACTGTCATCTTGTCACAGACTGAGAGCTGTTTCCCCGAGTTCCCTGCAGCACAGAGTTAACACTGATTCAGATTAACTCTGGGTCAGCAGTGGGGCCAGGAGAGGGTTCTAACCCCCTGTAGACCTCACTTCCTTCTTGAAGAAGTGTCAGGGGAGAACACTTGCAGGATCCCCCTTTCCCTGGGCTTTCCGGCTCACTCCCTGCCCTCTCACCAGAGCAGGCCACATTTTCTCCCTCAGTCTGCAAGCTTCTGTTTTCTGCCTGGCTGAGCTCACCGCCTTCCTACTGCACCTCAGGGAATTGCCCTCTTATTACCACAATTACAATCTGTACACATTTCATTAAACTAATATCGCTTCGCACAGGCTTTCTCCGCAGAACTGCACAGCTGGAGGCCCATTTCTTTTCCTCAGCTTAAACACTTTGACAGGTTAAGAAAGCTATTATGGCTGAATAACAGGTGTTGCAAAACAATGTGCATTTGATGTTTAAATGAGAGAGCTTCTTTATTGACTGCCTTTATTGCAGCTAAGGCTCTCCTTTTTCACAATGACTGGATTTTTATTGTTTTTACTGCTTTTTAAAGTGTATTCTGTTGTTTCAGAATAGGTCCAAAGTGACTGTGTGTGGTTATTGTTATTCTGCTGTCCTTTCCTTTTATTATTATTATTATTATTTGTGCTTCTTGCTTTACTTTCCAGGTGAAGAATGGTTGCAGAAATAGAAGGGTTTTATTGGGTCTCTCTCTCTCTCTACTAGCAGCACACTTGCGTCGTGAACAACTCCCAGAGGGCCTCTAACAGGTCCTTCTCCATTATTTTGCCTCTGTTTATATTGCCTGCCTCAGTCCACTCACCTACCTTCCCGTGATCCAATGACTTGGCTCCCAAATGAGAAACAATAAAATACAAACAGAGGGATGGCTTACTGTTGTGTTTCCTTATCTGAATACCACTGTCACATTCTTTGTTAAGGACTTTCCTGCATAGAACATACACACTGATCTATAAGTTTTGGTATTTATCTTTTCTCTCGACATTTTATTTATTTTTCCTTACATTCATCCAGGTTAAGCAAATCTTTATTCCCCTTCTCTATTTCCTCACACAATATCATGCTCAGCAGGATATAGTCTGTTTTATTATTTCAATAAGATGACTTTTGCTGAAGAGACAGTCAAGTGTTAAAATACCATTTTTCAAAGGCAAGTGCTCAGTGAGAGAGAACACATGATTATGAAAGCATAGAAATGGATGGAAATAAAAGACAGCCTTAAAGTATTTAGGTTTGTATCCTTACAGAATCTAGTGTAGCGCTCTTCATATTGTAGGCACTCAAAAATGCTATTAAATCAAAGATAAGCCATAACGTACTTTTTTAAAGTAATATTTAGATTTCCTATTTAATTACATTTGATAGTAGTAACCATTGTAATTACCTCCTATTTGTTTTTGTGAAGCCAAATGAAACCATTTCTACGATTAGGTGAGACGCGTTTTACCCCACATGCGTATCTCGCCTCCTAGACTTGGGACAGTGCCTATTTCCCTGTGTGTCTTCATTACATAGGGCATTTCTGAGAAGAAAGTAGATGTTCAATAGGTGATTTCTGAATGAATTAACCTTAGTCCCTTGGGAGATGAGGAATTCTTCACCTGGGTGGTTTGAAGATCTCTTGAAATTCTAGGTAGAGTTTGTTTACATGTGCAGAAGTGGGGCAGTGAGAATTCTTGGTTTTCATTCGATTCTCAAAGGAATCTGTGACTCCAAAAATTTATGAACACCTCCTTTAGAAGGAAGTGCTTTGAATGATAATAAACATTTAGTAAATAAAGGAATTATTTATTGAGCCAGCAGCTTAAGTATATTTTTTCTGCTGTAAAGTTATGCCTAGTTGAGTATGGGATTTAGGAAACTGGATAAGCTTCACTTGATCTTATCAAAATATATTCTTAAATTGTTTAATTGCTTCTTCTCAGAGCCAGTGTGACTGCGATCCTCAATCTACAACTGTAACACAGATGGAGATTTTTAATAGCAATGCCCAAACTTGTACGGTCTCTAAGCTCTTCATGTTTTAAAAAGTGCTTTCTCATTTCAAAGACAACAGAAATCCAGGCTGCTAGAGTATTGATTCACTAATATCCCTGGGAACAGGTGAGGCCAGTTCTATTTTCAGGGGCTTCCAAGTACAGTGTGTGCCTGAATCTCTGCGATGTCTAATTCAATTATTAAAAAAAAAATTAGTAACCCTACATTTATGAAGCACATTTCTCCTAAGAGTTTCAATGAACTTCGTAAAGCTCCTGCACACTTTGTAGAGCAGGACTGTTATTCTCCTCATTTAACAGGTAAGGAAACTAAAATGCAGATGTTGTTCAATGAGTTTTCTCACGGCTATTTGGACCACGAATGGAGATGTAAATCAAAATATTAACCCTGGATTTTTTATTGGTTGGTTACTGCTTAAAATAGATATTTATAGCTTTAGGAAGAGCATTGCCAAAAAAAATCTCCTAAAATTTATTCTCTTTCTGGTTTAAAATTGAGAAAAACCTTTACCTTAGGAAATTGGCTTTACAATGAAAGAAAAAATCTTTTATGTTTGCGTCAACAGGTTTAAGGTGTTACAAATATCTATCAATATATTGAGACGTAGTAAAACAGTATATGATGCAATAGTTTATGAAAATCCATTAGAATAGTTTTTAGAACTATCTGTCTCTTCGGATAATTCCACAGATATGGGTCATGCATGAATTTTCAGGAAGAGGTTTTGTTTGAAAGATGAATGAATGCAAGATGACTATCTTTGAAAGATAAATGAATGAAAGATGACTATCAAATTGAAAGGATTTCGCTTTTGATTTTTCCTTTGTCTCAACTATGTTAATTAAATTATTTAGCATGACACGGATTCCATTTATCATGTTTATACTTCAGGCCATTTTGAAACTTTGCATCTTTAGATATTTATGTGAAAGAGCATGAAAAAGTTAAATTCAGTTTTGCCTCTATGCAATCCTCCCTTTCTGAACATTATTACAAGGTATGACTATGTTTGAACAGATTCTTTGATTCAGCCTCTTGAAAATAATAGAATCAGTTGCCCATAACATTTCTGTCAATTAGATTGTATCTGTGCTGTCTTTCTCTTGTCCTAGGAATTGATCTTCTTGAAAGCATTTGTGTTATTGAAAGCAACGGAGCCTGGTAATGCTGGCCATTACCTTTACTTCATTTGCATTTTTGTCCAATATTTTATCTCCAAGTTCCCTTCTCTCCCCTGAAGTCCCCATCACTCCACTGCATCTCATCAGGTGCCCTCTCCGCCACGCAGAGGCAGCCTGCTGTGCAAAAACAAACTGAGTACAAACCACAGGTTGCCAAGCGTCTGGGGCTTCCTGCGCTTGTTCCTTAAGCCAGCAGCAGCTGGGGTGACCCAGATACAAGAACTCTTTTCCTCTCTCTGGGTTTCGCCATTTCCAGGAATGACCATTGTTGCATTACTTCTAGGATTTGAAAACACAACATGGTCTCTGCGGGTGGTACAATTTCCTCTGCTGGAAGAATGAGGGCACAATGTGAAACTTAAAACCCCAAAGAGCCAGAGGGTGAGTGTGGCAAAGCAGAAAATAGTAGCACGGTGTTCTGTTGTGCCAGCAAATATTCCTTCCAGTGTGTGTGGAAACAGTAAGAGACTTACACACTCACCTGCCTGGTTACGGGCAACGGGCACCAAAAATAAATGCAGTTTTCAAATACAATAGAGAAACAGGAGAATTTATTCAGTCTGGGCATAAATCTAAGCAAAAAAAGAAATGCCAAGAAGAAAAAACAGTCTGTGATTAATTTAATAAGATTAATTTTCTACCCAGTAACTGCTGAATAACTTATAAAGAACAGTCTCTAGTCACAGAATGAAAGAAATAAATTTCTAGTTTTTTGGCTTCTGCTGAAAAGGGGCTTTAGCTATTAGTCAATATCCCTAAAAAATTTTCTTTATCTAAATCAGTGGTTCTTAAACCCAGGCCTGTGCTACAATCACCTGGGGACTTGGTAAAAATGTCGAGGCGCAGGTTCTCTCCTGCATCCATGTGTGGGCCTCTAGATTCTCTGGTAGCTTCCCAAATGATTCTGCCACACACCCATGTTTGCGAACCACTGACGCAAACCACGCGGGGGAGAACAAAAGCACTTTAAGGCTGTACATTTATTTATTTTTAAATTTTTTGTAGCATTTTAAGTTATAAAATGTAATGATAACTTTGGCACTATCTTCGACTCTTTCATGTCCCACATGTAATCCACAGCAAATCCTGTTGGCTGTCTCTTTGACACAGAGCCCAAAGCTGACCAAGTTTCACTGCCTTCACTGCTGCCATCCTATTCAAAGTCACGATGATCACTCACCTAGTCTGTCACAATGGGACAGTTTCCTTGATTCCACCCTTGCCACTCAGCTGAGTGTTCCTGCTAACACGTAAATAAGATCATATTCCTCTCCTTCGAACAATCCCCTGTGGCTTGCAGTGTAGTTTAGAGTAAAACCCCATGAGTTCTGGACCTCATTACCTCTCTTTCCTCTTCCCCTCACTCACGTCTCTCAACTATGCTGCCATCCTTGCTGGTCTCAGCACAGGCCGCTTGTGCTTCTGTCTTGGACTCTTGTCCTGGCATATTGCTTTGCCTGGATCACTTTCTCCCGAGGTAACCACCTCAATCACTGGCTTGCTTCCTTCAGATCCCTACACAGCTGGCTCCTCGTCAGAGACTATTTCTTGACTACCCTAGGTAGGATAGAAACCCAGATCATACTGATTTAATTTTCTTGTGGTGCATGTTTTCTTTTTCTTTTTTTTTTTTTAACGCTTGTTGCCACGTGGAATATTCTATTCTATTTTTCCGTTTACCCTGAATGTGAGTTTCATGAAAACCAAGACTTCATCCATTTTTTTCCGAGTGATGGTAAATTATCAGCATTCAATAAGGCTGATGAATGAATGAATATATGATTTACTCTCCAAACATCCCAAATTCACCAACTTGTTAGTCCTCCTGAGAATTAGGTAAATTTATGTGTGTCGTTTTATAACTGAGAAAACTAAGGCACCAACCTATCTATTTATTTGTGGGCATTTATTCAACTAGCATTTACCCAACTAGTGTAGAACCATATTTCCTCTCCCCATGCCCTAGACTTGTATCTGGAATTCAGGCCTCTCATGACTTCCAAACAAAGATCTTATTACATATCACCTCCTTCTGGACTTCAAATTTTAAATTTAAAAACAACTTTTGTGAAATATTATTACACAAGTTCACAATAAGATCTGTATTGTTGATAGTCATTCTGTGGACCCGGAAAATGTATCTAATTGCTTAAAAGAAAATAGACGAATGTGATAATCAAGCAAAGTTTTAATTCGTTCAGCATTCAAATCAGTATCTACTCTCAGGCAAAGTGAGTGTGAGTGTATTTCCTCATATGATTCTTGCACACACTCTCCACCCCTCTCCATTTGCAAACTGCGTTCACAGTGACTTCACATTCTTTCATCATCCGACATACCGATGTTTGTCCATATTTAATGTCCCATTCCCTCAAGGTCTTTGTTTCATGGTCAGAAAGCAATCTAACTAATTCCTCATAAGATATTCATAACTAAAAAAGTCTTCACATGATCACCTAGGGGCCACTGATTTTCTGAACCAAACACCAGATCTGTTGTTTGACAAATGAGTTTTGTGTTACCTCCGTGTATAAGAAATGCTTTATGAGCTTGATTTTTCAGGCTAAGTTTATTTACTTATGAGAATAATAGGGCAGACTAAAATATGGGCAATTTCAGATAATACCTGGTACATAATATCCTTGAATTATTTGATTTTTAAAAATTTTAACAATAATTATTCAGATTGTATTGTAGTATTTTAGGTCCTCACCACTGAAAACTATATTTTCAGGTAGAGACGGATGCCTTCAATACACCTCTCAAATCTCACAAAGTAAACAGGTGTATATAGTTCACCTATGAATATTTTTAATATTACTTTAGAATCAGGATACCAAAACAGAATATTTAACTATAGGCTTTGCTTATTTGGGCATATTCAATATAATCCCTAGATAGAATTCCACAGACATTTATGATAGTAAATATAAGCAAGAGAAGAAAAATATTAAATGTGTCAGTGATTTTCTTTTTTAAGATTGACTTTGAGCTAACATCTGTTGCCAATCTTCCTTTCTATTTTTTTCCTCCCCAAAGCCCCAGTATATAGTTGTATATCCTAGTTGTAGGTCATTCTAGTCCTTCTATGTGAGATGCTGCCAAAGCATGGCTTGATGAGCAGTGTATTGGTCCATGCCCAGAATCGGAACCTGCGAACCCTGGGCTGCTGAAACCGACCTGACAAACTTAACCGCTCAGCAATGGGGCAGGCCAGTCAGTGATGTATTTACATCTATTAAATTTAAGAGTGAGTGAGTTAAAATACAATTTATTAATGGCAAATGGCTAAGTGGCTAAGTGGATAATTTTTCCCTCTGAAGGAGGTTTTCCATATAGTGACAGTCTTTGCTTTATAAGAGCTTATTCAGAACCCTTAACGTTATCCTATCGAATGTATTTAGAATGTGAAAACTGGGGTGTGAGCCTTGAATTGAGGCTGTGACATGAGTTTTGCAGGCGAGGGCCAAGGAGATGGCTTGGAAACTGTGTCACCAATCTAAGCATTGGGAATGAGAACTCCACAACAGAGCGCCCACCCTCCACTAAGAAAGTCAGAATTGGTTCCAACAAGCCTGACATCCCTACTTTCTCTTCCAGAAGTCTACAGAGTCCTAGGGCACATGGACCCAAAGAGAACCTCCAGACATATTCTCAGAATTAATGAGAGTTCAGCAAGTTTCCCCAGTACAAGATTAATATATAAAAGGACATTCCTGTATATCAAGTTATAAAGTGAAATTTATATTAAAAAGTTACCTATGATAGCACCAAAATCTATAAAGTACTTAAGAAAACATGCACTAAATGATAATAGTTTATCACTTTATGGGCTAATGCTAGCTATCATAAATTTCCTATGTGCTTATATTTCTCACATCATTAGTTAGAGAAAATAGATATGTCCATTTTATGTCCTTTAGTGGAAGCTTGTTAACTGTGCTGTTCCAATCTTTTGTACTCTTAGTATATTTTTCATGGTATGTCATTTTCCAAAACAATTTTTTTGGAAATAATTGTGATCATTTTTAAGCATTAAGAGTACACTGCAATGGACGCTGTGGAGGGAACACAAATGTCCACATAGTGCCCTTATCACTGTGATTATGACTTGGAATGAATCAGAATATGTGTGCCCTCACCTACCGATGCTATCCCTCAGAGGAGGGCGAGCAAAGCAAAACACGTGAGCAAACAAAAACCGATTTTCTCAGGTACACTGCTAATAAAGCCTCAATATATAATTGTATGTTGATTTTTTCCCCATTTACTAAGAAAAATGTGGCTTTGAAACTAAGTAAAAACTTTTTGCCTTAGGGAACTTTGTGTAAGCGTTTTGGAGGGTATCTCACAATCTGACATAAGCTGTTTTCTGGTCTGGGGTTCTTGTTTCCAGCCAGAGCAAAGTCCATGAAAAGTAATATAAAATAGCCTTGTTTCCCACTCTTTTGCAGTGTTTCAACTTCTTCCACCTATCAATGAAGAAAGTAGTGCTTCTGATAATAGGTAATTGCTTTAGATAATAAGTTTTAGGTGGCTTAACAAGTCTTATAGTTCAAAAATTGATTTACCTTTTAAAAGAGAAGTGAGTAAAGATGGCAGTGAATTCTCTGGTTATTCAAGATACCTATGCTAAAATGAGAGAAGTAGGCAAAGCATTTGAGTTTAAGTAATTATTTGTCAAATGGGTAAGATTCCTTTTTTGCCATGTATTTATGGTATAAGGCTATGGCATATCATATTTTTCAAAAAGGGAGAATGACAAAATTTCAAATCCCATACGATCTTCTAGAACCTGGCCACTTCATCAATCAAGAGAGAGAGTCCATTTGCCTTCTGCTTAAATTAGGCAGCTCTTTGTGACTGCCTTGGCAAACAGAATGCAGTGATGCTTTATAACTTTCAGGCCAGGTCATAAACTCTGACATAGCTTCTATCTGGCTCTCCCTCATATCCCAGTTCTCTTTTTCTACGAATGGTCACCCTGAGAACCCAGCCACCATGTCATGAAGAACTTCAGGCCATATGTAGTGGTCACAAAATTTGTGTTCTGACAAATAGCCACAGCTAAGGTCTCAGCTGAATGACAAAATCAGCTGACAGCCATGTGAGTAACCAAGCTTTCAGATGATCACAGGTGGACTTGGAGCCACCTTACGTGATGCTAAGTAGAGCAGAGACAGGCTATCACTGCTGAGCCGGCTCAAACCACAGATTCAAGAGCAAAATAAACGTTGCCCTTTTAAGCTGCTCAGATTTGAAGTGGTATTCTGCACAACATTAGACGAGTAGAAAAAGGAGAAATAAGAATTTAACACCAAGAACCAAAACTACAAATTCTTCAATATTTTTCATATTTTATGTGAATTGACATGTTGATTTCTCATAATTCTGTTAACTTTGGTTTTCAATATTTTGGAGTGATGTTCTTAGAAGCATGCATGTTTTAAATTAATATTATATATATAATGAATCAATTCATTTTACGTACGTGCAAATTTAGAATTATGATGTTATATATTTGAAGAAGCATTCAATATTTAGTACATTCAACATTTAGTACAAGCATTGTATTCCTAATAAGTTTTTTATCTTAGTATATCATTTATTTGATGTTTATATAGCCACACCAGCTGCATTCTGGATAGCATACGCCTAGTGTATTTTATCCATTCTGTTTTTTCAAATCTTCTCTGTCATTATGCTATAGGCATGTCTCTTATTTAAAAAGTATACACCTAGATTATTTTAAAAAATTGCAATCTTTGAATTTCAACTGGTGAATTTAATCCACTTATACTTATTGCAATTAAGAACATAATTGTATTTATTTTTCCATTTTATTTATTTGTATATTTATTTTATAAAGATGGGCAACTAAGCTAACATCTGTTGCCAATCTTCTTCTCTTTTTTTAGTTCTTCTCCCCAAAGCCCACCAGTACATAGTTAGATATTCCAGTTGTAGGTCCTCTGGCTCTGCTATGTGGGACACCACATCAGCATGGCTTGGTGGCTGGTGCTATGTCCGTGCCCAGGATACAACCCAGTGAAACCCTGGGCCACTGAAGTGGAGCTGGTGAACTTAAACACTCAGCCACAGGCCTGGCCCCTCCATTTTATTTTGTACTTCCTTTTTACCCAGCTATCTCCATACATTTTTCTCCCCTTCTTCATTGCTATCAGGGTTTTTTTCCCTTTGATTTATTGATTTTTGTCTTCTCTAGATTGGAAATTATACATTACCTATTTTTTTAGCGTATACTCACATTTTTAGTTTGCATATGTAACAGTCTGAAATAAATCCACATCCCAACCCTCGTCTTGAACAGTTACAGGAAATTAGAACGCTTTAACCCTCTTCATCCCTCGACATTTTTCAGGTCATTATTTTTCCGTATTTTAATTCTATTTTGTTATTCTAATTCTATAGACTAGTCAGTATTTTGTCATTGTTTTATGCACATTACCACATGCTAGCAAAAGTTTTAGTCATTATTCCTTGCTATATTTCAGTCTAGCTTTTGAAGTTCAATTTCCATATTTCTAAGATGGAGCTTTTAGAACAGCCTTCAGTGAATGTAATGGTAGAAAACACTCACTGTTAACTGGAAAATATTTTTACTTTGCCTTCATTCTTGAATAATAGTTATGGCAGAGATTATTAATACTCTCTAAATATCCAAGTACTCTTGTCCCCACATTCAATTCACCAATTAGATCTATTACTCCATCTGAAACATTTATCTCAAATCTGTCCTTTCTGCTTCATCAAATTCCACCCCTAGTCTAAGTCTTTTCTCTTTATTGCCTGGATTACTACAGTATTCTCCTAACTCTTCATCCTTGCTTGCCTCTAATTCTTGAGTGTGATCTATTTTTTAAAAAATATGTGTAATATTTTGTTTAAAATCACTCAATAGTACAGAGAAAAATGCACTTAAGAGTATAATCTAAATTCTTGACTCTGACTCATAAGGTTGGGCATGGTTTGTTCACTGCTCACCACTTGTAACGTACTGTTTTGAGCCTCAAAATGAAAACTGTGAAGTTTTTTAAGTACCCTAAGAAAACACAGTTAGAAAAGTGAATATGAATGATTCTTTAATATTTTTAGCCTAGTGTATGAATCTACCATCTGATGTCTTCCTACATTTCTTCACTTTCAAACTCAGTTTACAACACGCATCGTTAGGAGTAGCACTGTAATAATTTAGGTTTTAGATTGAACACAATTATCTTTGGGGCAGCAAATATATTCCCATTGCTGATGAGTCCACTTATTAAAGTTTAGAGAGTATCACTCTGCTCCACCAAATGCGGCCATGAAACTCATCATGAATATTGAAGGAGGGTACAGTTCACATCTGAAAGAGTCTAACTTCATAACTTCAGACAACCTTCAATTTAATTATTTTTGCCTTAAAGTATCTTTCTGTTAAGAGTGTGTTGAAAAATTGCCAGGAAATTAAATACCTAATAGATAGTAGGCATAAAAGTTTGTTATCAACTTTAATATATCTTTTTAAACTCACATAAGCAAATAACAAAAGCATCTTTTAAATAGGCATGCCTCCCAAAATTCCAAATACACTACCATAACCTGGAAATTAATCATCAAAGTGCTATCTCATTAGGTGGCTTTTGAATTCCTTTGGTTGGTTTGTTGTGTTCATTTGTCTTGTATCACTTGGCCCTTCCAAGCTTGTGACTATCTATTTCTCAATGGAGGTAACACCTTCGTGTTGGCCATTTCTAACGTTTATGTAGCTTTCCACTAGCATGTAATAGAGCAGTTCTGTGCAAACTTATATGATCATATGAATTACCTGAGGATCTTATTAAAAATACTAATTCAAGCCTCCTCTTCTGGAAGTTTGTTTGGCAGACACTGCCAGTGCTCCATCCATATTCACTCTGGACTCCCTATTCTAGCACGTTTACTGCTTCCTACTGTAAGCACTTGCCACTCTCCTCCTAGATGCTCTTTCTTGGCCATAGTGGCAGACAAGAAGTGATGAAACATTCACATTGCTAGAAATAGACCTCAGACAAAGACTAATGGAAGCTGGAACTTCCTCTCCCTTTGGGGGGGATAAGTATTTACAACTATTTATATGGTTCCAGAGTTCAACAATGCTGAATCCCAGCTACCCTCAATGGTAACCTCCTTGGTAATATGCAACTTGTTGGCTTCCTCTCCTTCTTTGTTTCGTTTTCTTACTCCCTTCCCACTGCTTCTAGGATCCCCTCCCAAATACATTATTTGCACTCAAATGCTTTTCTCAGAGTTTTCTTTTGAGGTCACACAACTTGAGAGAATTGGATCGGCTTGGAGTGGGACCAGGAATCTGTGTTTATAACAAGTATTCCAATATGATTCTTGCAATGTCAGGAGTGGTATCCTACCGTGAGATAATCAATTTTTTTTATAACCTGCAGTTTTATTCTCTTTGAAACTTCTGTGTGGTGGACAACACAACTATGGACTACTCTTCTATATAGATATTTTCTTTGTTCTCTTCTTGTATAGTTTTCTGAAAGATTTTTATATCTTTGAGTTCCAATCAACCTTCATTCCAGTTATTGCAATCTCTTTGGTATTTTTGCTTATTTTCATGGCAGCCTATATAATTATGAGTTTATCATACATTTAAAAAAATTTGCTACATAAATTCTTGACTTTATATAACCTGTGATACATTGCTAAGGAATCAGCATTGATGGGGTTCTATTCTTACAATTTCAATAAATTCCGTGTTCTTTCATGTGATAGCTCAGATTTAGTCACATTGAATAAATTTTGTGATACAAAGTGAATAGTGGTAGGGAGAGGAAAGGACTTTTATTCAAAATGACTATATAAAATATTCCCTGTTTTTAGACCTTCTCAGTAGTGGATACTATAATTGATTGCCAAGATACTTCTTTAGGATCAAAAGACATATTTCACCACCTTCCAGGAGTGGTGCTGGCTAATAGCCCTCATCCTTAAGCCTTCTCCAGAAATTGCCCTCTGGTTGAGACTGCTGCCACAACCCAGGTTACATTCCTTTCTCAGAAACAGACTACACTCAATGACTGATCAATATGTGAGTATAAAGGTCTGGCCTCCTTGCCACAAGCAGGTTGCATCTAAATGGTTATTCCAGCTTCAGAACTCCCGTAGAGGGTAAGCTGAGTCTTGTGTGGAACGTACAACAAAATTCTTCCTTGCTCAATCCTGCTTTATCCCTTTCCTTGTACTAGGTGTTGATCCCAAAAGTACGCCCTAACAAATTTTCTGCTTGATAATCTCCATCTCAGAATCTTCTTCCAGAAGAACCCAACTTGCAGCATTTGGTTCTATGAGTGGTCTTAAGAATGGTGTAAGAAAGCAGATGCTAAGATGGGAATCTGGAGCTGATCAT
Organism: Equus caballus; assembly: GCF_041296265.1. NCBI lineage: Eukaryota > Metazoa > Chordata > Mammalia > Perissodactyla > Equidae > Equus > Equus caballus. The sequence continues at coordinate 47,621,563 of NC_091686.1, forward strand.
CCTTCAGCTCTGAGGACTCCATCACTGGTTGTAGATAGAGTGCACACAGCCTCTGGCATAAGGTGGCCAATGCAATCCTTAAACTTTCACTAGTGGTGACCCGGGATGATGAGACTGTGAAGGGACTGCATTAATAGGGCCAGTGTATCAGATGTTTGAGAACAATGGGGAATTAGTAGTAACTATAAGGATAATGGAGATAGATGTGTGTTGCTAAACATAATCCATGCTTTGGAAAAGGATAATGAAAAGCTGAGAGGATTAACTTGGAATTCAAACTAAGTGTGCAAGTCAAGGGTCCTCCTGGTAGAATATAAAAAAGCACTCACTTTTCTAATCTTGAGGACAGAAAAACCTACAGACCAGGACTCAATCATAAGTATGGCAGAGCTCCTAAGAAAGTTGCATGTCAAACCTAGTCAAGTTGGCTATCCAACGGTCAGGGCCCAGTGTCATGGAATGCGACACCTGTGTTGAGGTGCTCAAATACTGAATTCCTCGTATTCCTGAACTCTCATCCTGGCAAAATGGCCCCTTCCTCCTTATTAAGGGTTAGTGATTCCCCTGGCTTAAGAAAGACACAGAGGCCTCTGCATCCAAGAAAATATGACACATACATCCCCAACCCTTCTGAATCTCTCCTATCTGCACTCCTAGACATTAAGACAAAAATTAGGTCTAAGTCTCAACATATTCTAGCTAGGGAAGTGCTGTGCCTGCTAATGGAGAAAAATAACTACTCCCAAGGAGGTGTAAAACCTAGGCAACATGCACTGGTAGGAACTAGGAGACACTCATGGGATTTATTCTGAGGGTGATATATCAATGGAGGATAAGAACATAAAGCTGGATAAGTTATCAATATGGGTGCAGTGTCATGGGGTATAGGATTTAGCTCCCTAACAAAGATCTCAGCAACACACTTGTAGAACTGAAACTGAAAACGAATCAAGTAACAACACAAAGTAACATAGAAATGCCAAAATCGTCATAGCAGACCGAGGAGAAGGGATGTAAAGCCTCAGAAAAGAGGGCATTCTAGCCCTTTAGCATGAGTATACTATGTAAGGTCTGAAATGCCACCAATGACTGTGTTCCTTGGGAGCACCTGGAGTTTTCATTATTTACCAAAGAAAAATAAGGAATGTGTTGGTGATAAGGGAATCAGCGATACTAAGAAGTTCAGTTATGCCCCTTCTCTGTTAAGGTAAGGTGGTTGTTAGGATACGCCATTACAGAACTGCATTTTTGGAGAGCGATGGGGATGATAAGACCCCCAAGCAATAGAGGACAGGTGGGGAGGCTTAACAAATGGAATCTAGGTGGAAACAATTACTGTAATTAGTGGCAAGGTCATAGTGTGGAGGGGAGAAGGAGGGGCGGCTTGACACACAGAGAGTTATGAAGATGGTTGATAGAACATGGCTCCTTTAGGAGCAAGACAGATGGTAGCCAATAAGGGTATGGCTCAATCCGAATAACAAAAAGCAATTAAGTATGATGATTAGGAGTTTAGGGCAGTTGTTCCAATAAAATTGCATGATGCTTTGCCCAGTTTTAAGAACAGAAACCCACTGCCAGCTCTCATTACATACCACACCATCCAGAAGTTTCCAGCCTGATACAGTGATGGACTAGTGTGTTGAAGGCACAACTAAAGCACCAATTTATAAACAATACCATGTGAGCATGGGGCACCATCATCCCAGATGCAGTGTGTACTGAAGGTGCTATGTCTCCAATAGGCAGAATCTATGGATCTAGGAACCAAATGCCGGAGGCAGGAGCAATTCTGCTCCCCGTCACTTCCAGTAACTCACTTGGGAAATTTATCTTTCTCATTCCAGCAGTCCTGGGCTTTGTGGGATTAAAGGTCTGATTTCCGAAGGGAGAATGCCTCCACTTGGGCACGGACCAAGAGATCCATTGAACTGTAAGTTGTGACTTTTCCTTGAGGACTTGGGCTCCTTGTGCCAAGATACCAGAGAGCAAGAAGAGGAGTCACCATCCTAGCAAGAGTACTAGACCCCAATAATCAGCCTGATGTTACACAAGAGAGATGAAGGAAAATGTTTGGCACCAAGTGATTCACTTTGGTACCTGTTGTTACTTCCTTGCTCAACTGCAATACTAAATGGACTAGTGTAGAAACCATAGCCTGAAAAGGACAGGCTGAGATCCCATAGGGGTGAGCATCACAGTCATATTACCCAGTAAGCCACCTAGACCAGCTGAAGTGTAGCTGAGGATAGAAAAATCTAGAATGTATTATAGGGGGAAGAATATGAGTATCAGTTGTGGTCCCGGAACAAGCTGGAGCAATGGGGGCTGTAGTTTATCCATTAATCTTCTTCTTCTAAGTTTTCCTAAGGAAAATAGGTATACCAGAGTCCTGGAAGATCTATTCCAAAAACTTATACAAAGACATTGATCTGAGAGGTACAAGGAGTGGAGTGGAGTGGATGCCGTGATGTTGCCCACATCTCCTTCCAGGGCTCAAAGACTGAGTCTCCCAGCTGTCAGCTGATTACCCCCAACTGTCAGGGCTCTCTGGAATTGCCCTCAACTGGAGAGATCAGCTTTTTCCAAGATCACACTCCTTTCAGAAGTCAACACTCAATTGAGAGGTCAGTATAAGACTATGGCATTCTCTCACTGCAACTCCAAAGTGTCATCTCGGCTTCAGAGTTTCCTCTAGGGCCAGTTGAGGCCTTTGTTGAGACATCCTCGGAGCCCAGTTTCTCCCTTTGCTCAATCCTGCTTCTTCCTTCTTCCTGCCACGGCTGTTGATCTTGAGAGCACTGCCTATTGCACTCTTCACCGCCGAGTCTTCTTGGGGACTGAACACCTTCAAATTCCCTTTGCTCTTCAACTAATCATCTCTCTCAGGTAAGGTCAATTTATTTTCTGTTTTAAAGAATATGCTGTACTACTCTCCTAATTCAAAACCTTTTCTCAGGGTGTCTGGCTTCAATGCTTTCTTTTTCTTTGGTGGCAATCCAAACTATACCCCAATTGTAAGGCACAGTTAACATCTCAATCTACATTGAATATTCTGTGCCCTGATTACCTACAAGACTATTTATACTCCCCATTTCCACGAAGCCATATAGGTTATATTTTCATGTAAATGTATGTTTCTGCTAAGTGAGAGAATCATTCCCTAACATTTGAGATTCTGTTTTAAACATTTTGTGAATTCACTAATAAATCCTGTGTAAAAGTGGGCACATTATAAAAGGGCATCATGTATTTGTGGATATGTTGTACTTAAGTAAATGCCACCCACGCCTTTACTCCTCTGGTTCGTCACCCTTTAGCTCGCTGCATTCCAGTTCTACCTTGAGGTACAGGCTCCCTTTCTAAGCCATCCTGCCCACAACCCTATGGCCAACATCAATTACTGGATCAAATGTGGCAGAAAGAAGCCTCAGCTACTGTGGTTTCTCTATAAATGTTGGCATTTAAATGAGTGTCAGAATGAAAAAATGATTAACCTGATTAGATCAGTTCAACCAGACCTAGAATCTTCTGACTGAACCATGATTAACCAACTGTTGCATAAATCTGTTCACCTGCATGAACACACCCTGCCCCTCTACCAGCACTCCATGTCCCCCTATCTTGCATGTGGCCATCCAGTTAAGAGGTACTGGTAGGGAGAATGGTGAAGTGGAAGAAGCCGAGGCTCACTGAGCCTCTGGGTTATAGCATTTCCTATCTTCACATGACACTGGGGTCTACCGTTCTTCCTTCTACTCTATCTGGTGACCAAGGATGGTGGCCCTGCTCTAAACCCCAACCAGTGCCTAAGGGACCTGGTACTTCACTAATTCCTGCCAATCCTCTGACCCTAGATTGAAATCCTGCTTAGTTTACCTCCAGCCCATATCAGAAGGTCCTTCTCTGTATGGACAAATTGCTGACACAGAACACCACCCTGCCTCATTTCAGAACTGATTTTTTTTTTTTTGAGGAAGATTAGCCATGAGCTAACTACTGCTAATCCTCCTCTTTTTGCTGAGGAAGACTGGCCCTGAGCTGACATCCGTGCCCATCTTCCTCTACCTTATGTGTGGGATGCCTACCACAGCATGGCTTTTGCCAAGTTGTACCATGTCCACACCCTGGATCCAAACCAGTGAACCCGGGGCCGCTGAGAAGCGGAACATGCTAACTTAACTGCTGCGCCACTGGCCAGCCCAGAACTGATTTATTACCTGAGCCTCCTTTATTGCTATGTCCTAGGATGCAGACTGGGATGCTTGGTGTGTGATATCACCCAAGCTTATAGTCCTTGGACACAGGGCTTCAAAGGCAAACTTGCTCTCTGTGCTCAGACTTTTGCTGGTAAATGTATAGAGTAAGGGAAACTTCTCCAATAAACATCACTTCCTCAGTTCCATTCTGGACGCCGCTGCATTGATTTCTAACGAGTCTTGATCCTCCCTAGTACATTAGTTTGCTAGGGCTGCCGTAACAAAATATCACAAAATGGTCGGCTCAAACATGGGCATTTATTTTCTCATAGTTCTGGAGGCTAGAAGTCCTAGATCCAAGATGTCAGCAGGTCTGGCTTCTTCTGAAACCTCTCTTCTTGGCTTGCAGATGGCTGCTTTCTTGCTGTGTCCTCATAGGGTCTTTCTTCTGTGCGCTCCATCCCTCGTATCTTTTTTTGTGTCCTGATTGCCTCTTCTTATAAGGACACCAGTCAGATTGGATTAGGGCCCACTTTAAGGGCTTTGTTTTAATTTAATGACCTCTTAAAAGGCCCTGTCTCCAAATACAGTCACATTCTGAAGTCTTGGGGGTCAGGACTGCAACATATGAATTTTGGGGAAGGGGGGACACAATTCTGCCCATAACATGTAGCATGCACACTGCTCCTTGTTGCTGAGCTCTTTGCAGTTCTCACAGTCAAGCCTCTCGTTTATCAATTAATGTCCTCCATAGCAACTCACCACCATCGAAAAGCAAACTAAAGAGCTTCCCCAAATATTTTGACATCATTCCTGCTATTAATCCAGCTTAGTTTTTCTAAATAAGTTAGATTAATTTATTGGCCTCTACTTTGATTTTTCAAGTAACAAGTTAGCAATTCAAAAATGAAAAAAACTCTTGCTCCTCTTAGATCCTAAGTATTTCTGTACAGTCCAAGAAAAAAATATTATGCTTTGTTTAATTGAATACACATATAAGACAGTAAATTCTTAACTGTTTAAATTTGTGGCTTTGATCTCTGTTAGAAATCTTCCACTTCAAAATATCTCCACTCATTCTCAATATACTCTAGGAAATTATGCTTTTCTGTGTGAGGGAATAAAAACACATTGTTTACATAGTCAAAATATGTATGAGATTTATAACAACATAATGAGAATTTGAGAGAATAGGGAGATCCTGAAGATTTAGAAATATTGGTCTAAGATGTCATAGATTCATATATTACTTCGTAAGTTTATCAAATCTATGGCTGAATTTCAATCCTAGAGTACTCTGATACCCAGACATAGGTAAGGTTATAAGAATACAGAGCTGCAAATATCTATAAAGATTGTCTTTGTTACAATGCTGAGGGAAGCACCAGGATTTGTGCTATTTTATCACTGCTCAGAGCCTGACTACTCCTGATGGCAAATTTCAGATGATAGATTTGTCAGGAAATTAAAATGCCCAGGAGTGGCTATCAAAGGGTTATCTGAAGGATCTCCATTATTGACATCAGAGAAAAGAGAACTTGCAATGATATATAATTTTAATTGGACTCTGTCATGACAGGCTGACCACTTGCCCATGGTTATCCTAAGAAAAAATAACATGAAGGGGTGTTAAATTTGCTATACATCTTCCTGGGTTGCTTGGAACAACTGTGACACTTTTTAATTCATTTAAAATGCCCTTTGTCCCAGGGTTTCATTTTTAAAATTTCTTCGACAAAGAAGTAATAGAGGGAGGGGCTCTCAAGTCAGTGTGAAATTATCTGATGAGGAACCTATACCCAGATTTTACACAGGCAGTGTACTATAAAAAGTGTATATTCCTTTATTTCACTTTTTAATATGCGGCAAATGGAAGAAATACTTTCAAATCTCCCCCCCCCAAAACGCTGTTTCAGGAGTAAAAACCAAGGATGGAATGCAGTTAAATAATATACTGGATTTACCATAATAACGTCAATTTTACTGGGTCCTTGAAAGCACTTAACATTTAACCCTCTTAAATCTGATTAGTTGTTTCTCTGGCAGTTCCTGGAGAACAGAGGTGGGATAGTCTGGGCCTGAAAGGCCCCCAGTCTTCAGATCCATTTTGTTTTGCCCTCGTGATGTTGGTTCTTGTAAGACATAAAAAAATAAATAAATTTTTTTATGGCTATTTTCAGATAAGGCCCATTTTCCTTGAAAAAGGAAATTGGAAGATCTGATTATACCACTTCCTAATTCCTGCATAGTAAGACATCACCTGCGAGTTTATTATTCTTGAAAAATTGAAGGGAAAATGAGTTTTGCTTTCCTTTTCCAAGTAGAATATCCTTTTCTAACTCCAAAAAAACCTACTGATGATCAAATTTTAAGTTTTAATTTAGTTCATTTTTCTAGATAAGATTGTTGGTGAAAGGAAATAAAGTGTTCATTACCTTTTGCCTTGAGATCTTCAAAAAGACATTCTATCTGAGATCACGCAAGAGTCCATTAAGGTAAGCTTGAAGTGATTATAATTATGGGTTTGATCATCACGTTTTACACATCTTTCTTTTCACTTCAACATCTATTATTGAACACCTGTACTGAGGTCAAAACTGTACTGTGGGCTTTGAGAGATGCAAAAGGGATACGTGCCAGTATTTTCAAATGAGGATATTGAGAGCTATTTGGAGAAAGAACAAATACACAAATGGAATAGTACTAAAATAACACAAGATCATGCATATTTAGAAGCCAACAGAAACTGTACAGATAGTGTTATAACCTCAGAGAAGGGAGGTATCAATCCAAACCAGAGCGAACCGTAAAGACTTCCAGGGAGCAGTGACTCATAAATTGCATGTGTGAGACTTACAGTCTCAGCAAACAGGAAATGGTGTTCAAAGCAGCAATGTAAATGCTCCACGGCAGAAATGATCTTGAAATATCTACAAAGACGCTAGTTTGGTTTGAATAGTTTGGGGTAGTAATGAGAGCAAAGGATGAATACGCAAGGTATCAAAAAGGCATGATAGGCAAAGAAAAAGTCTTATTTCCACAGTCACTTTTACTTCATTTTTATAGTTGTTTTCAAATTTAACATAACTCAAGTGTTAATACCCATTGCATCATTGGAAAATTCATAATAAACTAAGGAGGTCTTGTCAAACCCTAAAACCCCTCAGAAGTAGCTATGATCTTAGGCATCAGACTGCAGAGGTGCACTAATTCTCCTTTTCGTGTCTGATGTCCAGACCCCAGGAAATGAACAGAAACCATCTTCTCACAAACCACTGAGGCTAGGTTACAAAATCAAGGTGTACATATATGTGCAACCAATGTGCACATATATCCATTCAAAGGTAAATAAGACATATCCTTGTCTTCAAGGACTTCACAATTGTATAGGAGAGACACACATACACATCCATGTTAGCGTACTCTGGATACACAAAAGAAATATACTATCCACAGTAAGCAAACTATGTACAAGACAGGACAGAATGAAGTACCACTCTTTCTGCAGGAGTTTACAAAATACTTCAATGGAAAAGATTATTCCTAATTAGAATTTAAACAGAAGAATAAAATTTTGCAAAATACTTTGAGACTAAAAGTTATTCTAGGCAAGGCAAATGACATGGACAAAGGCAGGGAGGCACGTAACACCCATAATGTTAGGGGAACCACAGGTATTTTGATATTATTGGAGTCTTAAAAAACCAGGAAAGTAGTGCTGAGAAGTAGTCAGCAACTAGATCATTAAGGAGTTACAGCTTCATTCTAGTCCTGGAGAGCCACTGAAGTGTTTAAGCCAGGAAGAAACATGATCAGATTTACATATCAGAAAGATCACTCTGTCTGCAGTGAAGAAAATAGATTAAATATAGTCCAGTGTGTAGGCAGGAAGCTCAGTTAGGTGGCTGCTACAAGAACCCAAGTATAAGATAATAAGGGCTTGAACGAAGCCCAACAGTGAGTAGAGAGGGGAAAGTATGCCTCTGAGAGCTATTTAGGAAATAAGATGTACAGGAGTTGATTATTTAGTAATAATAATGATCATGGTAATGATCATAACAATACCTAATGTTTATTGAGGGCTTATTGCAGACTAGGCTCTGTACTGAGTTTTCACATTAAAGCTGTGAAGCAGGTACTCCTAAGTCCCCTAAAACTTGTTCACCCCTATGTGTCCCAGCTCAGTAATTGGACCCACCTTTCACCAAATTGCTTAGGCCAAATGTCATCATCCTTGATTAATTTTCCCTTCAACCCTGCGTGCAATTCATCATTAGAGAATATGATCATTCCTCGTCATCAACTCTGTAACTGCTTCTATTCCAGCTGTGATCATCTCTCCGGGATTGCTTGAAACCACCTCCTAACTGGTCCCTGCTCTTGCCTTGATTCTCTACAGCCTATTCTTCCTACAGCAGTTGAAGTGACAATCTCCAGGCCCCAAGAGAGGCCAATTGATTCCCATCACACTTAGCCCTAGATCAGAAGTCCTTGTGAAGACCATCAGAGCCCTACCTGAGTGACCACTGGTTATCTCTCTGACCTAACATCTACCTGCCTCCTCCACTTCTCTCATTCTGCTCTAGGGTCACTTCTTTGCTCTTCCATGAACATCCACAGGCATGTGCTTCAAGGCTTTTGTACTTGTTCTTCCCTCTGCCTGGAATTATCTTTACAGAATTCCCTCCCATAAACACATCTCTGTTCAAGTGTAATCTCCTAACGGATGCCTTCCCTGACCATTCTATCGAAAGCATCCTTTTCCTTTTTCTACCATCACTCTCTCCCCTCCAACCAACTTTCTCCTTCTTCCTTACAGGTATTGCTACTCAATGAATATATCTATCATTTACTTGTTAACTGATTATCTTCCCTGGCAATGTAAGTAGGGCTTTGATTTGGCTTGTTCCCTGTTATATCCCTAGGGCCTGGGGGAGTGTCTCACATACTGTAAGTATGTAATACTTGCTGAATGAATGAATAAATGAATCCTCTTTTTATAGCTAAAGAAACTGAGGCATAGACAAGTAAGTAAATTTCCCAAGTTCCTCCAGCTATTAGATGTCAGATCTGGGTTTCAAGCCTGTGTAATATCGCTAAGAATATGCATGTTTATGTGTCTGGTGACTCACAATGGAAACTCTGGTTCATAAAAGAAGGTATTAGAAGAAGGATAGTAAATTTGCTCTCCTTCCTCTACTTACACATTTTAGCTAAAACTTTAGACTAGATGTGATTTCATAAGAAGGGCATATTCAGTTGTAACGAAAATAGAAGAGGGTTGAAGTCAGAGTCAGTCATTGCAGTGTTAGAAAAATGAGAACTTGGAGTCAAAACTGTTTCTTTCATATTAATTTCTACTGCATAGTCATTCCTCCTATATATAAAATTGCTAAAGATAATTCCTACTTCAAATATTGTGAGGATCAAATGAGATAATACATGTGGAATATTTTGGAAAACACTATACCAATGCTGATTTTCTTTATCATTATAACGGAGCATGATCCTGTCTGGAGTGTATGCAGTGACTGTGGGTTAGAGCGCATCATTTCTCCTCTCTCTAATATGCTCCATATTCTATTCTTGCATCGGTGCGTTGTATGGCTAAACACCACTTGCTTAGATGCTTTGGCTCTTGCAGACTCAGCTAATCTCCTGAGGAACCACACAGATACTGGGGAAATTTGGCTCAACCTGTGCTAAACAGCTGATGTAATTGGCCTTCTGTCTTATATTGTGTAATTGTAAGCTTTGTATTTGGAGTTGCTAATAGTGAGATCCGCAAAGAAGTTCAGAGACAAAAAATCCTTTGCAGTTTTTTCCTATTAAATCCATTGCAAATTGTTGGGCTGGATAATTTAAACAAGCTGAGAATGAGTCTCTTATGTGTGTAAAAAGCATGGAAAGCAAAGTGGGTCCCTAGAATTGTTCAGTGTTTATTCAGATCAGAGGTCTTGAAAGGACTTGTTTCATGAGAAATAAAGGGAAAAGTTTAGAAGCTTGGCCATGAAAATTACAGGGAGCATGTTTTCTGTCTCTTCTCATAGAAACACATGCATCTTATCCTCAATGGCTGCCAGCCTTCTTGTCAGACCAATTACTTTAAAACAATTGTTTCATTTGGAATAGATGCCACGGCCCGAGTGATTGTCCCTTGTCAGTGACACATTCAATTAAAACAGCTCTGTATAGGAGTTCTGGAGGGCCTACTGTGCCTTGTCCAATCTTATCAGTCAACGAAGAACAACCTCAGAGACCTCAGTGCCAACTGGTTCCACTGTCAGGTGGTTTGAACATGTTGCACCTTCCCAGGGTTCCTCAGAGTCTTTCATCCCTGTGCCTTTTACAGCCAATGACAGGCGCTGTCTCAGCAGTGTCTGGGGCCACAATGCCAAGAAAGCTTATGGCAGTAAATAAGATGGCAGCTGTGACAGTCTTGACAGCTGGCTGGAGCTCAGGGTGGCAGGCTGAACCGGACTGTGAGCAGTTGGAGCAGCAGTGAGGTATGACCACCATTACTGGTTGGCAGATGTCAGTTTCCACACTACTAGTTACTGCATGATGTGACGGACACAGTAGCATCATTATACAGGCAGGCAGAACTTTAAACAAACTCCGGGCACCTAGCATGTCCTATACTTTCCTCTGAGTTCAGGAAAATTTAAACATTTTCATTAAAGCATAAATTCCTTGTCTTTGTAGCACTTCGACAATTGTAGAATTTTATGAAGTAGCAATAGCAGAGAGCTGACTCTTCTGTGTAAGAGCTGGAATCTATGCAAGTAAAACTGATTTCAAAGGAAGGTTTAGTGTGTTGGCTGCTTTTAGAAGAGGTACTATGAGTTCACATATAACGAAGGATTACTTTGTGTAGAAATTGTACGTGTGCCCCATACCTTTTGAATGTTCTCCCATACTTTCTTTTCTTAGGCAAACTCCCCATACCTCTGCCTCTTAATTATCTTTCCTATTTTCTGTGACAAACATATCTATTATCAGAGGAGATGGGTGCCGTAAAACATATATCATCAAAACAGGTAAAATGAAAAGAAGCTGTTATATTAAATCGTGTGTACATTGTGAGTTCATAGACAGGGCAAAATGGATTTCTGTGGCCACATCAGATCTGTGCAGAATACAGGCTTGCTCCTTTGTCATGAAGCCAACCAAGGTAAGCAAGCAGACCCAGGTCTGGAAATTTGTCATGGGTCTAAAGTTGAAAGCTGTCAGACTAGATCTGGCAGGAGGTAGTGACAGAGCTGAACCTAGTCACAGAAAGAAGTCGGCAAAATGACAGGAGCATAAACTCATGCCACTGCACTCGCCCCCGGCCCTTTAAGAGATTGGAGGTGTGTTCACCTAAAACCAATTCTCCTAATGTACACCTCTCCTCCCCCGCCACTCATTAGCCTAATAATCCTATTCCCAATTAAAATCTGTCATAGATATACAGATGCCACTGTAAGCGTTTTTGAGATATAGCGGGTTTTATTCACCTACTTTATAAAGCTTGAAGCATTTAGTCTTAATTGGGTGAAATGCCTAGGAAACCCTCAGAAGTAGGTAAAACAGTTACTACGAAAGTTTCCTAAAAAGCCTCTGAACTAACACTGTTTTGGTACAGATGAAAAGTTGTATTTGATAAATGAACTTTTTAGATGAATGTGTCATTAGATAAATTGATCATTACGCCAATTGATTTTAAGTAAATTACTTTGAGACGATCTGACATTCTCTCCCTGGAGGTGCTTTCCCACTGGAGATTCTGGGATTTCTGATGTGCGTCACAAAGCCGCTGCACGTCAGATTTTTCTAAGAAGAGTGGCAGCTTTTGCGTGGCTTCACCTCCAGATAAGGCCAAGATTTCTAAAATAAAGTTATGATAAAAATGGTACAAACACAAATGAGAACTTGCTGCAGGCCAGGTGTCCACCTATGCACTTAACATGTGTTTATTCAACAAACACTTAGGGAGCGCCTGCTACATTCCAGGCACGGTCCTGAACTAGCTCTGGGAATCCTCACACTGCCCTTGTGGGGCATCCCCAAATGTGGCTGGGGGTGGGGTGGGGGTGGGAACTGAAGCAAAGAAAAGTTAAGTAATTGCCTAATTAAGTGGTGAAGGTGGGTTCTGAACCCGGCAGTCTGGGTCAGCGCTTCACTGCCTCCGCAGAGAGGCGCTGCTGCTAAGTCATTAACGATGCGGCTCGCGGTGACTTTTCAAGCTGGGTAAAATGGAAGAGCAGGTTGCAGGTTGCAGGAGGTGGATGATATTCCTCGTATGATTAAAAGGAAAACGTAAGGGCTGTGAGTTCTCAGTGACAGCATTACTGGAAGATCAGAAATCCCTGCTTAAGAGTGGTTCACTTTTTCTGAGTGTATCTAATAATCTCCAGGGCCTAAACTGAGATGGAAGAGGGCACTTATCAAAAGGAGCAAGTGATGAGCAAGAAATTCCAGGCAAATCCTATTGAAAGAGCAACAGAATGATGCGCTGATGATGCTCGTATTCCTCCCTCTGCTGCCTGACTCTTTGTGGAGCCCAGACTCCATTTCCTCACCTCCCTACTCAATGCTTCTGTAATGGATGGGTTGGAGGATGTTATTCCAAGAAGGACTTCTTTGCTGGCACTCTGGGTAGGGCGCCTCAGCAGGAGCTGGTGATGGGATCCTGTCTGTGTCTTTCACGCTCTTCAACAGTTAGTGACCACAACTGTCAGAAATCTGCTACACTAATGCAGTATCCAGCATTTGGTGCCGAACATCAGACACCCTCTGGACAACAGATACTGTTAAGTTCTAACACTACTACTGACAGTACTTTGGTGTCCTTAGTCAAATAAAATTTCCATTATGAGATGATTATAATTAATCTTGATACAGAGTTCTCATGTAAACTTGTTAGTAAACAGAACACACACATACACAAACATGTGTATTACTTATTGGAAATGTAGGAAGCAACAACCAAAATAAGAAAAGAAAAAAGAGAGCCTCAGATTGGAATTATTTAAAATCAGTTTTGCTTGATAATTTTAGCTTTAATTTACAAGATGAAGAAAAAGACAGGAAAGACATTTTAATATGGCTACAGAAATATTTGCAAAAGGTACAATGTACATGCAATGCAAGTGATCCACTGGGGACAGTCTTTCTACAGGAGTAAAATGTCTTCCTGAGCTCAGCTGGTGATCAGTTTATGCCCTGAAGCATGATTATTATGTTAACCTTGAAAGGTCCTAATGAAATGAGTTTGGTGGTCTCAGCCTATATATTTTTATATGCACTGATGCATGCCTTGGAACATATCTTGATGGACTGTCTGCGGAATGGCACAGCATGTTTCTGAGATTACAGTGTGACCCATAGTCTTCACACTATAACTCCTATTTTTTCCCACATGATGCACCTCTCAAAATTCAGGCCAGAAGGGAGAAATGACTTCTTAATGACAGTCTGTACATTATTGATGGAGCAATAGGCTGGTAAAGAGATAACCCTGGGTGTCTTGTTTGCCACTTGATTAACTAGTATGTGTGCATTCCCTGGGGACAACATGCTTTGCAGACAACAAGTTATCCATTCTGTCTCTCACTAAAGACAATTCTGCACAATCCAAGACCCTCCCTTGCTCTCAAAACTTTGGTTGAGTATGACTCTTTAAATCGCACTATAAAATAAGGCATAGTACTAAAATTGAGATACATACATACCATTTGGGTCAATGGAGTACTATTAAGAACTTAGGTTGGGGTGAATGACTGAGTTGTATTATTTGTATTTTATTGTAATGATGACACTTCTCCTGGTAATCTCCGTAAGTTTTAAGGCAAGAAATCTTTATATGTCTGGAAGGGATATGAGATTGCTATTCCTATTACATTTGACTCAAATAAAATATTTAGAAGTGAAGAAATCCCATTATAGGTTAAATCCTCAGTAGTTGAGGCATTGTTCAGAGAAGTTGTAATGTGACGCTGTCCCTCTTTCACGAGAACAGGGCGACCAAATCGTAGCTGTCCAATCGTGTGTTTCAACTTTGCAACCAGTTTGGTAATGTCAGCAGTTTATTCTCAGTCTCCTGAAGGAAAAGACAATTAACTTCTCTTGAATCTACTGCTTCATGACATAAGCCAGCTCAAGGTGCCCTTCCATTATACTATACAAGACTAGAATGTTGGGCAAAATTCAGTAGCAAAACTTTTTCATGACTAAAAACTTTGCATGTCTTGCTCCTTTGAACGTTGTGTGTCAGGCTGATAAATAGCTTGCATTCTTTATATTTAACTTCTCTGAATGGAATTCAAGGTTTTTTTCTCTGAGGCCATTAGGAATTTATGAACCATTTTTCTTTTCTCCAGCCTTCAGAGAAGAATCTACTCGCACAAAGAAGACTCCAAGGCATTTGTCATTTTATAGAATGAACCCACTAGTAGGTATTAAGTAGGAACCTAAGATTTTAGGAGTTCCAAGGAACTGTGAAACTGGGGCACATGTATTTTAAGAATACAGACTAAGCACAAACCTTTTATTCTCCCTCATTTTCTTCTGTGCCTTATAGAAAACTCAAATTATAAAATTATTCAGATGTTGGCAATTTCTTTGAAAATTTCTGTTAGTTATCATATATTAGAGGTATCTCCACACACCACTGCAGTTTTCTCATTACTCTGAACATATGTAAGGAAGTTGCATTCAAAATCCCCTGTGACTTCAGCATTTCTCCTCCTGGCTAATGCAAGAAACTCAGACGAGTCTAAAATAAAAAAGGGAGATGAATTATTTAGCCTACAGAAGAGAAGGCTAAGTGGGTCTGAGGATCATGAAGGAAATTTAATAACAGTCTTCATGTACAGAGCAGATATTATACAGAGATTGATGGCTAACTATTCTCTACATTTGCTGGGATAATAATAAGAGGAAATATAGTAGGAGAGATTAAGGTAGCAATGAGGAAACATTTCCTGATGTTGAAGCTTGTTGGTTATGAACGTGTTCAGTTCATCATTCAATATTTGTTAAGTTTTTGTTACATGAAGTCATAGTTGCCCAGGATGGAATTGTTTACTTAGAGGTCTTTTTAGAATATATTTGCATTTTGTCTGAAATAATTTAGCTGGTCTTGTTTAGAGATAGAGAAACAGATCGTTGGCTTTATGATTTTTGTGATTTCTTCAAAGACTCAGCAGAAAAAGTGAGATGTTGATACAAATGTTCACACTAACATAACATGGTTTTCCCAACACCCATCTTCAGAAGCGTAGGAAATAGCAATTAAATATCAGCACCCATCAGTGGAATCACTGAGGCTCCAATATCTTGACGTCCTTCTTTTAAGCAGGGTCCGATGATGGCAGGTTAATCTTGATTTCCATTTATGTTCTTCTCTTGCAAGCCTAACCATGTGAAGCCTAACTGCTTTGCTTGCCTTAACTACCACTTGAGTGACTCCCCCTGCTGCATGAAATGTTGACCATTGCCTTAGCCCAAGTTTCTTATCTCTTTGGTTTGCTACCAATGCCACACTAACCTGCTTGTTACTCAACTCCAATTTCTGCTTGAAGGATATCACCCTTCTCTCCATGCAAGACATTTATTCCTGTAATCCCAAATCTACATTATCACTAAGGTTGAGGAGGGTCTTTTCCTTTTTAGATAAATCATCATTTATTAAGCTCCTGAATGGTGAGGACTTGCTCTTCCACTCAGGACAGCTTCTACTTTGTGCTGAGTTTGAGGAAAATATGTGAGTTGTAATATTTTGTATGGACATAAAACTGAAAATCTTACCTGATAATTCAGCAGATTATACCTGATAATTCAAGCAGTGACTTCAAGCAATTAAAGTGCTTATTTTGCATGAGTGAGTTCCTGTCTCCCAAGGCACCCTCCTCATGTTTGCTCTGTTCTTGGCTGCCTCCGTTGCTAAGAATCTCAAGTCAGGATCCCGGGGCCGTCTTACCCTTTTCCAATTGCAAAGTATATCATCTTGTAATTGTAGCCAGTGGTCCCCAGTTTTTCAGCCATGCGTTTCCATAGTTTTCTCTCTCCCAATTCATTTAGAGAGATAAAAGTACTGAATTTTAAATCACCTGTGATAGTTACAAAGACAAAGGTGCACATCTTAGCACTTAGAGAGCATTTGCTTTTGCATACGACCCCTGTAATCAACTTGCAGCCAAGATATAATTAAAGAGCACACACATAGGCCAGGCCAGGAAGAAAAAGGGGTCAAAAATGTGTGACTTTTTAAAGATGACCCCAATTCTCATAAATATGGTTCTGTGTTTATTGGAGTAAAATATACAGAGCTAAAGTTAAACATTGGCAAAATCTGAATAGCTGTTGAGCAATGTTTTCATCTATTGTGGCCTGACGATATACAGGAAACTGACCAACAGCTTCAGGGGAAGACTGGAGGATGTGCTTTCCTCAAGAACCCGAGGTTTAAAGAGGGAATGCAACTTGCCCATGGCACACTCCCAGTGGCTGAGAGGACGTTTGTATTTACATGAGTCTGAATCCCAAACCCATGCTTTCCTCTGTGTATTAATCAGCTTTTATAGTGAATATACAATGTCCTCACTTTGTCTCATAATACTTCAATTCAAAATTGTGAATGTGTTGATGGCGTCTGTTGGGCACTCCCCCTTCCCAGAGGCCCTTTGTTTCCTCACTTTATTTCTAGGACACCATTTCACCGGGTTTTCCTCCTGCTTCACTAGCAGCTCTTTCTGTCTTCCAAACTTCTTGTTCTTGGAGGGCCCTGGGCCTTAGTACTTTGACCTATCCATATTATACACTTACTCTTTTGAGGGACTCATGAAATCTTGTGACTTTAAATATAATCTATGTGATAATAGTATCAAATTTATATCTAGATTTGTAACTCTACCTTGAACTCCAGACTGATATATTCAACTGTCTACTCAATCTCTCCCGTTGGATGTCTAGTAGACATCTCATGTTCACTGTATCCAAAACTGAGCTCCTCCCTCTGCCCTCCCGCAAACATGCTCCATTCTAGTGTTTGCCATATTAATGGCAACTCTGTACTACAGTTGTTTAGACTCACATTCTTAGAATCCTCTTCTTCTTTTCCTTTTCTCTATACCTCACATCTAATTTATTGGAAAATTGGCTTGGCTCTACCTTCAAATATTTCCAAAATAGACCATCCCTAAACTGCTCCTTCAACTAGTTCCAAGCACTCCCACTTCTTGCCTGGATTACTACTGGAGCCTCTTAGCATGCGTCCAGCTTCCACTCTTGTTTCCTACAGACCATGCTGAGCAGAGTGGTGAGAGCAATTCTGTTTTACCAGGATTATGGAACAGTTTTACTCAAACTCTCCAAATCTTCTCAGTATTTCTCAGAATGAAAGCTATAGCCCTTACAAATTCCTTCAAGGATCTAGCAGAGTTGGCCCACTGTTATCTTGCTGACAGTATTGTCTATTCCTTCCCCTTTGCTCACCCTGCTCCAGCAACCTGCTCCTCACATACTCCAGGCAGCTCTTGACTCAGAGCCTTTGCACTGGCTCTTGCCTCTGCACAGAATGCTCTTTCACCAGATAGCTGCATGGCTCACTCTTTGACTTCCTTCAGCTCTTTCTTCATATGTCAGTTGAGGATGACCTTGACCACTCCTCTCCCGGTCTTCCTTGCCCTGCACTATTTTATCTCCTTCATGGAATTTATCACTTTCTAAAGTGCTATGCAATTCAATTATTATGCTTATTTTTTACATTTTGTCTCTACTCACTAAAATCTGGTTTTCTGCTGGTTTGTTGTTGAATGAATTCCCATAGCATAGAATAGTGCGTGACACACAGTTGGCAGTCAATTAATATTTTGAGAAAGAAAAATGAATGAATGAAAAACATGAATAAAAGAGAGAGAGAGGAAAAATAAAGATAGAAAAAGGAAGAAAACCATTGTTTACTATGGAATATACAATATATCTCTTACTTAAGGTGATATAGCTTATTCTCTGGATAAACTACGGAAATTTAACACTTTGGAATAATCATAATATTTAAAGTGAGAATATTTTTGGAGGGCATTTTTAAAGCAATTCAGAGGGAAGTGGATATTAGTAAAAAAATAAAAATGTTTTATCACAGCCAAGAGGAGGCTTAGGAAACATGAGAATTAAATATAATGTATCCTGGATGGGATTCTGGAACAGAAAACGGATGTTAGGTAAAAACTAAGGAAATCCAAAGTATAGACACTTATTAATAATAATGTTTCAATGTTGGTTCATTAGTTGTAACACATATATCAGTTAAGATGTTAATAATAAGGGAGAGTGAGGGGGGATATATAACTCTGTACTATCATAGCAATTTTTCTGTAAATCTAAAACTATTCTACAACAAAAAAGTTTATTTAAAAAAATATGACTGTTGACTAGAAAAAACTGATTGCAAGTTTTATTTATAACTATGTTTATTATTTATTTATAACTTTATTTTTATCACATATGATTTCTATGTGACACTAATACAACTAGTTAAAAAGTTTCCCAATACAACTAGTTAAAAATTGTTCTGAAAATAACTTGATTTTACATGTACTCACTTACATGAGACCAAATGATTATAGCATCTTAGAAACTACTAGTTATAAATAAGGGGCTCAGAAATCCTTATTTCCAACTCTCTTCCAAGAGAAGAAATTTTGACATTATTCTTGACAAATAAACATCTATGGAAATTTATTGAGGGAACTGGGAAAATTTTAAGATTTGTGCCTTTATTTTTAAGACAGACTGTAAGGAATATGCTTGGAGTTAGCCCCTATTTTGGTTAGCTGAACTATAAAGTAAAATTCACAAGAAAATATATTAGCATATTTAAAAAAGTATACATGTAGTAATCTGAGGAAAACTTCAAAACCAGAGCAAAATACAATGGCAGTAGAAAACACAGAGATTATTTTAACATCAATTGCTGAGTAAGAGATATACTGGAAAGTAATCAGTTTGTGTGTGTAACTTTGATCACACAAGATAGTAGATTTAGCACACACACTTGCACCAAAGTGGAACACAGAACTGTAGGAGAGTCATCACCAAGGATCCCCGAAAGGCAGTCTGTGGCACTAACACTTTCCCTATATTACAAGGATGTGGAGTTACAAGGTCATAGAGACCACCTTGAGATATGGCACAGACCATCATGGCAGAAGTTCAAGACGGAATTTTAAAAAGGCTAAAGAAAGAGCGCTTTTTGATTTTGCATTAATATGTAAGTTCGATGTGCTTGTTTGAGAATTTCTGGGGTGCTGTAAATGAGTTAATGAGTTGTTCTTGCTGATTCTGTTAAGATCAGCATGGCTAATAAATCATGTAGTTGGGTATTCGCATTGATTCATCAGTGTTAGAAATCCTTTAGCAGCTTGGATGAACCCTGACCCCTTCCCACAGCTCCCCAGTTTGGGCACTTAGAGAAGTTGCGTGTTCTGGGCAGCCTGTCCTGTGGATTGCTTGTTGTCAGCCAGGAAGCAGGAGTAGGACTGGAAGACAGGAAGGCCTGCTACAGTGTGTACACTAATCCTAAGAGAGTGGGATGGGGGCTGAGGGTTCCTCTGACAGGGAGACTTTTCCAGCTCTATGCGGCCAGTAGGGGTAGGGGTAGGAGAGTTTAACTCACAGACAAGTTCCATACGCAGGATCATCTCTCTACTTGGTAACTCTTGTGAATGAGGTAGGTGAGTTATCTTTCAGTAATTGTCCTGCTGAGAGTGAAAATTGACCAGAGTTTGTGGTTTCTGGTTTAAGACTTCAATATTGGGTAATTTCTCTTTCAGATACATTGTCACAGCTGACCTCCGGACTTGTCATTCAGAGCAGGTTATTTTCGATTTAGGATCAACACTTTACCTGACCCCAGTTTTCTCTGGATAGATTTTTATCATCATTTTAACAATGGCAGTCTGTTTTTACTGGTACATATCTTATTTTAAGTAATCATTTCCCTTATATATTCTCTTTGTCTTTCACTTTTAAATAGATGCAGGGTTGATGCACTCAAAGGGGGTTAGCCAACAGGATTGGCTAACTTCATCCAGGCAGATGGGGTAATGCTTTCACAAGCCCCTATGGTACTCCAAACAGAAGTCCTGACCTTTCCTTAAAGAATACATCCATCCTCGATCTAACAGCATTCCTTAAACGTTACCAATCCAGGCAATTCAGTAGCTCCTCATGCCAAACACCTCCTACAAGTCTGCCCTTTTTATGGGTCTAAAAGATGTTGCTAGAATACTTATTAGAACAATGCTTTTAGAATTTATGAGGAGATTTGGGAGCTAAATCAACAAATGAGCTGTTGCTCCTCCCCACGTCTGGAGCTCCTAAAATCCACTTGTCAGAATCAGAACAACCAGAACTTCCTCCATCTCCTGGAGAGCGTTTACCACATACATAGGTCATCTTCTGGTCAGACTAAATATTTCCAGAGAAAATATTTCTTCTTCTGCCTAATAACTAGCATTATGTTTTGTATTAAGTAGATGCTGAATTAATTTGATTATATGAATTACAATTTATGAAATGGATAGAATTAACCTTGTACTATTTCTAGTAAAATTTATAATGCTTCAGGATGCTGCCAAATGGCCAAGTCTCTTCTTCATTGATTTCCTGTCAATCATTAAATACATATTCTATGGTTCCATTTTACTTCATTGTTCAGAATTACCCATTTCAGCCATAACTTATTACTTGCTCTATGCTATTTCGGTCTGCTTGCTGGTTCTAAATGACTACAATATCATTTTCCAGATATAATTCACACTAGATAGAAAGCTTAATACAGCTTCTCAACATTTGATCACTTCATAAAGTCATGTTTTTGGATTAATGGTATATTGTATCCTATTTCACCAAGTTAAAATGAGAGCCTAATAAAAATCATAGTGTCTAGAAAGTATAATTTTAGTATGTGAAATAACTAAGAGAATATATATCTAGAAGTCACATTTTCCCCTTAATTGAACAGTAAAGGAACATTCTGATTGTGCTGTTGTTGAATGGATGTCACCGTCGAAGAGAATGATTTAATATGATATCACATGACTTATGTGAAGATATGAGTTGAAATTGGCTATTCCAGAACCTTCCTGTCTTACTTTTCTTCCATTGGAAAGAGATGTATAAGTACTTAATTGTACTTTTTAATTTCATGTGAACTTTATTCATTTGTGATTGGATCGTTTAACAGAGACCACTGTCTTGAATCACATGTTTTCTATTTTTGGGCTGTGGAGAGTTTAACTAGGTTACTCCGCGGTATTGTTGCCATGGCATCCATTTCGTATGGCCAAGCAGCCTCCAGGGACCTTAAACTGACACTAGCCCCCTCATGCAAGTGCACGCCCTAGATAACAGCCCAGAGAGTCACAAGTAAATGTAAGTTCCTCATATGACTCCCCAACAGCCCTTGTGAGGAACAGTCTTCTCAGCCTCCCAGGGCCTTTCCCTTGTGCTCAGATAACACCTATGGAACTTACAAAAACCCATTCTTTTGGTATGAATTCGCCAATCTGTCCTCAGCCTGGAACCCCAAACCACTCCATCCATAGACCCTAATAAAGGCATGTGCCCCAGATCCTATGGCTGTCTCTGTCTGCTCTCTGCCTTGACCTCCCTGTGTGGCCCCTAGAGGTGTGCCATGTAGCTCCTCCAGGACCTGTGAGTAATAAACTTCTCTATTTCAATTTATCTCGCGGTCTGTTGTCGACTGTGATTCACCATCTGGCACCCTGTGCTCCACTTAACAAATGTTAATTTCACAAAGTCAGAACATGGGCAAATTCATTTGCTAAAATACAATATAAATATCAAATTGAACAAAATTCAGCCAGATAGTTTCTTCTTATGGACAGAAGCTCAGTAGACAAAGCCTGTGAAAGGAGAACTGTAATTCTAATGAGAAGAAATATATTGGATTCAATGATCATGAAAACCAATATGAGAGCACTTAAGCAAGTATAGGATAGTATGAAAAAAACAGTATGGGTTGATAAAAAGAAAGATGAGTGTCAGGCTTAACAAACCAATTAACTTTCATCAGGCAAGAGAGTCAATGAGTTCTTGACAGGGGTAAAGCAATAGACATAATTTGTTTACAGATTAAAAAGCCTCTTTGACATGCTACCACATCATAGACAAGAACACGAAATTAGCAAGTTATTTATGGATAAATTATACATTGAGCAAAAAATGCTCAATGGTGAAGAACACTGACAGGCATTCCAGATAGAAGGAAGAACTAAATGGAAGATGGGGCTGCAGCTGTGCCCACTTGCCATCTCTGCTCAAAGAGACATCTGCTAAAGGGGACAGAATTGAAAGCTGGGAGGATACTAGCATTGCCAATCAATAGTAATGATTCAAACAAATTGGGATCAAATTGGGTCTGTTACTAGAAATTTATTTCCTTGATTTTCCACTTGCTTTGAACTCCTTAGAAAATATAACAAAGTTTTTCATCAACAATAGCTATCTCATACAGCTCAACAACAAAAAAACCAACAACCCAATTAGAAAATGGGCAAAAGATCTGAACAGAGATTTCTCCAAAGAAGATATACAGATGGCCAACAGGCATATGAAAAGATGCTCAGCATCATTAGCTATCAGGGAAATGCAAATCAAAACTACAATGAGATATCACCTCACTCTGGTCAGAATGGCTATAATTAACAAGACAGGAAACAACAAATGTTGGAGAGGATGTGGAGAGAAGGGAACACTTGTTCACTGCTGGTGGCAGTGCAAAACGGTGCAGCCACTATGGAAAGCAGTTTGGAGTATCCTCAGAAAATTAAGGATAGATCTACCATATGATCCAGCTTATTCCACTGCTGGGTATTTATCCAAAGAACCTGAAAACACAAAGGCATAAAGATACTTGCACCCCATGTTCAATGCGGCATTATACACAATAGCCGAGACTTGGAAGCAACCTAGGTGCCCATCAACGGACGAATGGATAAAGAAGATGTGGTATTTATACACGATGGACTACTACTCAGCCATAAGAAATGACGAAATCTGGCTGTTTGTGACAACATGGATGGACCTTGAGGGTCTTATGCTCAGTGAAATAAGTCAGAGGGAGAAAGTCATATACCATAGGATCTCACTCATAAGTAGAAGATAAAAACGACACAAAAAAAACCACATAGCATTGGAGATTGGACTGATGGTTACCATTGGGGAAGGGGGGAGGCGGGAGGGAAAAAGGGGTGATTAGGGTCACATGTGAGGGGATGCACTATAATCAGTGTTCGGGTGGTGAACATGATGTAATGTATACAGAATTTGAAGTATGATGTACATCCGAAAAAAATAAAAATTAAAATAAATAAATAATAATAATTAAAAAAAATCCATCTCTTTCATGCCAAAATGGATTTCACACATGAGTGGATGACTAGAAAATTCTGTCCAAAGGACATATACAAACAATGTAGGTCAGACCTTTACTGCATTCCTTTAGTCAGATACGTAGATATCTCTTCTCCTCTGTCTGATTTACTTCATGTTTTCCCACACCTATAAGCCTAGCACAGCATTATGTCTTACAAATTCTGTATACTCCAAGGAAGTCATATTTCTTATATTTTCATAGCAGTACTGGGCCAGATGCCAATATTTTTATACCCCAAATATTTTAATAACTTTCCAAGGAAAGCCAAATTCTTAAGTATCTAACTACAAAACTGGCTCCTTTTCCTAAAATTCCATGCTGGCTTAATGACATAATCCTCCAGAAGGTTAATTTTTTTTCAACTTTTTTCCTGATTTATTGAGATATAGTTGACAGGTAACATTGCGTAAGTTTAATGTGTACAACATGAGGATAGGTACATGTATATATTGTGAAATGCTTACCATAGTAAGTTTTTTTCGTATATCCATCACCTCACATAATTACCTTTTCCTTTTTTGGCATTGTGAGACTAAGATCTACTCTCTTAGAAACTTTCAAGTATATAATACAGTACTGTTTACTATAGCTACCCTGCTGTACATTAGATCTGCAGAATTTATTCATCTTATAACTGAAACTTTGTACGTTTGACCAATATCTTGGCATTTTCCCTAGCCCTCACACCCTAGCAACCATCATTCTACTCTCTGTTTCTGTGAGTTCAGTTTTTTATATTCCATATATAAGTGAGAGCATATGGTGTTTGTCTTTTTCTTTTTGACTTATTTTACTTAGCATAATGCCTTCAAGCCCCATCCGTTTTGTCAAAAATGGCAGGATTTCCTTCTTTTTTATAGCTAGGATGTTATTGCATTGTATACATAGATACTGCATTTTCTTTATCCATTCATTGGTCAACGGACACTTAGGTTGCTTCCATGTCTTGGCTATTGTGTTGCAATGAACACAGGAATGCAGATATCTCTTCAACACAGTGATTTCATTTCCTATGGATATATACCTGGAAGTGGTATATATCCTCCAGAAGGTTAATTTTGACATCTCTTTTTCCTTCTCCTTTCCAGGGCCTTCATTAATCTGTCTATACAATGCTCCCTTTTTCTCCATTATTCTCAAACTGGTTTTATTCAAGCCTCCAACAGTTCTAACCCATGTTATAATAATCAGTACTAACAGCTCCCAGTTACCTGTTTATTCTTTAGAACATGTACTGTGCTAATGGTTTTAAAACATTGTTTTTCATAATTCTTACAATGCTAGGTCAAGGAAAGTGTTACTATACCAATTTTACAAATGACAGCTAAGAGACTTAGAAAGGCTCGCAAACTTGCTGCAGGTCACACAATTAGTAAGAGAAAGATCCAGAATTCAAGTGATATTCTGACGCTACTTTTCTGTGATATTTCCTATAATTGTTTCCTATCTGTTGCCCTTGTTTTACTTAGTAGATCCTTTGTATTACTACCAAAATTTATTTCTTTTTGCAGAGATTATTTGTCTTTGAATTTAAGTCCCTTCAGTCCACTGCTCTCATCCCTGTCTCCTTCTGGATAAAGTCTAAACTCCTTAGCACCTCCTATCCAACTCTCCATAACCTGGCCTCTTGGGCCTCATCTTTCCTCATTACCCGCTGAACAGCTCCAGCCAAACTAAACTACTAACTTCTTTTATGGCAAGTTCTCCTCCTGACCTTCAGGCTGTTACATCTCTCTTAGAGTCTTCCTCATCATTATCCACGAAAGGATATGTCATAATTTCATCTTCTCTGTCACATTTCATTGTTTGTAAGTTTCTTTCAGGGGAGGGCCATCATTTATTTCTGTTACCCCAATCCTAGCACAGTGACTTTCACATAAGAAATGTTCAATAAAAGACTGCCGAGTTAATGTACAGATATATCTCAATGATTTCCCTCTGTCTTATATGTATGAATTTTGAATAATTTAACTTTCATTTACACTCTGAATTTTTAAAATGTTTTGATTATGTGTGTTCATGTTCAATTTCTGTCCTTATGTGTACCTTTTTTTTTTTTTTTTTTTTGGTGAGGAAGATTATCCCTGAGCTAACATCTGTGTTAATCGTCCTCTATTTTATATGTGGGATGCAGCCACAGCATGGCTTGATGAGTGGTGTGTAGGTCCACACCTGGGATCTGAACCTGCAAACCCCAGGTCGCCAAAGCAGAGCGTGCAAATATAACCACTACACCGCCAGGCCAGCACCTGTGTACAAATTTTTATAGCCTAAATTTTTCACTTAATTTCATTTATTTAAAATATAAATATTTAGATATTGTCATGCATTTTTCAAAATTATAGTTGGGCAGATGCATAATGTTACCTCTATTTGTTATGCTTGGCTATTTCTTTGTTGTTTTGAGCATGAAGGCAATTACAATTTTAGCACTATGGATAACATCACAATGAACACTAGGATGAAAATATTTTTTAAAAAATTATTCTTGTAAATATTTTCCTTAGGGTACATACCTAGCCATAAAGTTGGTGGATCAAGGCATGAACTTTTACATGGCTTTAGGGAGGGGGCCAACAAACTATAGCCTGTGAGTCAAGTCTGGCCCACCACCTGTTCTTGTAAATAAAGTTGGATTGTAACACAGTTATACATTAATTTAGATATTGTCTATGTCTGCTTTCACATTCCAAGGGCAGAGTTGAGTAGTTCAGTCCATTACCTGAAAATATCTACTACCTGGTCTTTTCCAGAAAAATTGGCCAAGCTCTGCCTAGAGACATATCACTCAATTTAGTTCTGAGAGGCAGTTTTTATTACCACTTTTACCCAAATTAAGGTGACTGATTTCATCATACCTTCATCTGTGATGAGAAGTATGATGATAGTAAAACATTTATGAATTGCCTTTCTCCATGATAGTCTCATACTTTGTACTGAGAGGAAGATTGAGAGATCGAGACTCTGTACCAAGGGGCCTGGCAGTTTAGAAAATTGCCCTGAAGCTTGGTTATATTTACTTCTGAAGGAAGTCTATTACTTTTGGAGTCACTTCAGTGACTGCAGGTGCTTCCTCCCTCTGGCTAATGAGTTCTACGGAGAGCACACTCTCCGCTAGTTGGCAATGTCAACAAATTCAAGAGAAATCTAAGAGCCCTAACCCATCAGACTTTGTGATATCGTCTACTTTAGCATCCTGAACTGTTGCAGATGTTGCCTTCCAAGAGCACAGTTTAATATACACTAAAGTGCCTTAAAGCAAAATTTAGGATATTGCCTAAAGGTCTGCTGACTTGTTTCAGCATTGCATTATGCTGAGACTGCATGCCAGGTGCAAAGGGGCTATCACGTTTCATCATTTCTGTGTTGCAAAATCAGGTAACGTGGGTATATTATAGGTCAGATTATCTTCTTGTAATACAATGTGACCCAATTTGCCAAATAAAAATGGAATGAAAACAGCAGCTTGTAGCAACACCTAAAATATCTTCTGAGTCATTATCTCTTTAATGAAAAGCAACACTGGACAATTTCAGCGCAAATTGTGGCTTAGCATCTCATTAACCAAATAATGGCTTTTACATCCAATGCATTTCTAAGTACCTGAAGTGTGATAAAAATGTTGTATCAAAATGAGTCAAGGGTCCATTCTCTAGCCATCCTCAGATGACAATTAAGATGTTTCTGTCCTTCATTATTTCACAATAATAATTTGCTTTCTCTTTTATCTTCCTCATATATTAAGTAGAATAGAGTAAGATTTCCAAGCTGCCTATTTGCTGTATTCCTGGGTGTTTAAATAATTTTTCCCACTGTGGATTATGTGAATATTTGATTTTGATTTGCCATTTGACTGGCATATTTCTTTTCTTAAGAGACTTAGGGGGTCTAGAAATAAAAGAGCTGACTTTGTGTATGAAAGCCCTCCCAGAACATAAATTACTACTGGGCGTTTCATAGTGCCAGTAAAGCAAATCTTGCAACTTTTTAATTGAAGCCTACTGAGACCAGTATGTCTTTCTTTTTTAGTTCATTTAAAAAGTCCCCTTCCAGAAGTGATATTTTCCTTTCAGTAATCAAGTAATTACTAGGCTGATTTCACTTCTTTTGCACAAACTTTGCCTGTGTTCATCAGCCTGGTTCTGTCACCCTGATAAGCCCTGGCTACTGGGGCTGGAATAGCGGTTCCATACTAGGCTTGAGTATCTGCAGGCATTTTCCTCCTGTTTCACACTGAGTTAGCAATCAATCCCATCTGTTCTTTATCATTAGAAATTCACAGTGTTCTCAAATCCATCCTTCAAGTAAGGTCTTAAACTTTCAAGGCAGCTTTCTAGATAGATACATGCATACATACATGTGCTCATACATAATCATACATACACAGTTCTCCATATTCTACAATTCTCACATAGATTTTGCATAGTAAGATTATATAGGCATCTGAAAATAATTATTCGTGAACAAATCTCATTTGTATATGCTGATTGCTTTCTCATTCTCCATGAAATAGTATCAGATGACTGCTTGATATAATATATTTATGCTGTTAGTAAAAAGCAAGTTGTTTTCCAAAACACTCATGGATCTAGGCCAGATAATCAATCAGGTGGTAACGTTCCTTGATTTTTGCTTCAAGCAATTCCTCATTGACTTGGACAGTATCCTTGTATTTGATGTGTTGTCAGAGTTAAGAATAATCAGTACCCAATTCCTCACAGTCCACTTTGTTAGGGTGTCACTGTTAGAATACAGCCTTATATAAATTAGCTAGTGTACAACATGTGTTTCAAATAAATACAAGAAAACGCTACACAGAAAAGCCCTACAAAATAGTTTTACTGCTTTATAATATAATTGAAAATAAATGAACTTCACTTACTATTTATTTCACAAAACGGAGCTTTATGAACTTTTATGAGCACTGCTCCATTGTGTGTGATGTGAAGACATTTTAATGCAAACTTTGCTTCATACCATGAGACCTAACTACTTCCACAGACTAGTACGTTTCAAGTAAATACAATTATTTAATCTCCTTAGTATATCGCAAAGACTATCTAATGTTTGATCATCTTAAATCCATCTCCAAAGTCTCTAAAACTAAATGTCTTGATCAAAATACTAGATCTGTTTCCTTAAGAGATCTGATAATACTTTCATAGAAAATATCATTGCTTATTTTCATTTTTCAGCATTTTAATAAAACTATAAAAGCTAATCATATAATTTACTACAGCATAACAAGATGTCCTAAGTTTTTAAGAATAATTTCAAAGAGCTGCATAAACTTCTTGAAACCATGAACACTGAAGCATGGAAAAATCCAAAAGGTATCTACTTTATGCAAATTATGTTTTCTATTACCTATTAAGATACTCCTAGAAGAAGCATTCACTTTAATATATCAGGTTTGAAATGCAATTTTTGTGCAAAATATAGGAATTTACTAACCAAACTTCTCCTAAGAATTGCTAATATGTGACTCTCAAATATATCTCAGTACAAAAAGAACAAATTTAAAAGCTCCTGAAATAAGATATATGACTTTATAAAAGTATGCCCTTTGTATAATATTATTCAAGCATAATCATTGGAACCCTTTACAGTCAATTTACCTAAATAAAAAAATTATGATAGCATGACCAGAAATTAATTGTGAAATTTATAAACTCTCCATTTATGATTAAGCTCTAGGGGGTAAAACAGATTTTGTGAATATTTCCTTTGATATATCATATCGCTGTCCATTATAAATATCTTTGCCACTTTTTTCTTCTTTGATCTTTTAGATAGTTTCAATATTGCACTTGGAAAAAACGTGGTTTGAAGGTACAGTGGGATCTGTAACACAAACGTCTATTAGACTCAGTTAGTGCTTCACGTTTGTCCCAAAAGTCCTTTAAGGAGGAGGGAATAGACCAGAGGAAAATTGAAGGAGCATAGCAGGAGGCTATCGGCTTTGTTTAGACACCTGAAGATAGAAGAAAAACAGATTGAGCTGATGTTCTATTTTTCTCCAATTTCTAATGAAGAGGAAGTCAACATATTGTAAATTATTTTTCTTCCTAGCTTGTGACATTTTGGTTAACTGTATTTATTGAAAAACTCTTAGTCTTGATTCAAGCTCGTCATCCAGTCTCCAAATTTTGAACAATATATGACTCATCTCAATCCTTCTTTTTAAGATCCTGTTAGTCACCAAATTCTATCAAGTTTTCTTTCAAGATATCTCTTATCCAAGTTCTTTTCACTTTATTTTCATTGTCAACATTCTAACCCAGTTTGATCACCTCACACAGAGAAGAATCAAAGAGCTTTGTAGGTGTTCTAACTTCACTCTCTTCCATCTGCTCCATCCTACATACAACTGACAGATGAACTTTGCTTAAATCATTTTTTAAAAAATCATGTCATTATCTACTCACCTTTCACAATGAATTTCAACTGTACATCCTGTAATGTTTCTCTGTCAAGATCCAAACAACCATGTATCATATGATTTCTCAAATATAACTTTAGCTTAAGATATCAGCATCTACATCTCAGGCTTTTGATATCTACTGGGGCTCATTTGAATTTGGCCTTTGAATTAAGCTTTAAAGACTGAGATATAAGATCATTACTCAAAAAGTGATTTTTCTAATTGTTCTAGGATTTTTTCTAGTTGATCTTTCATTGAGGGATATACTAGCTGCATTGACTGTTCCTATAACTATTATCTAGATTTTGACTTAAAACTAACAACAGTATTTAACTATTTCTCAAGATGTAGGTATATTTTAATTTATATTGAAAGGGACCAAATTAGAGATGGCTAAGCAGTTACAAATAGATCTAGATAGAAAGGGATTTTTTGTTTCCTAATATCCAGACGTTAAACTTTTCTTTTTTTATAGGTGATTTCACATTATCAGACAGGATTAAGTAGATATTCCCTGGGTCCTGGAGTAAAGGAAATATAGCTGTTTAATTGAGTTCAGGTTTTTCTAGATAAACAAATTCTGAGGATATTGTTCCTTTCAAATTTTAGGAAAGAAACGCAATTAATTGAGATCAAAATATCAGTATGAATAATCAGTGTTAATTTTTGTTGAAAATCAACCTAAGCGTTATCAAAATATATTTCTGTTATAGGTTTGTGTCCACCAAAAAGCTACTGAAGTCCTAACTCCTGATACTTGTGAATGTGACCTTATTTGGAAAAAGCATCTTTGCAGATGTAGTCAAGTTAAGATAAGATCACATTGGGAGAGTGAGCCCTAATCCAATTGATGTGGATTAAGGCTGCCCCAGCTAGAGAAGCCCAAGGTGACCTGGCCTACATGCCAAACTATATGACCCAGTGGACTTTTTTTATGGTATGAATTAGGACTGCCCCAGGGAGAGAAGCCCAGGGCATCCTCACCTGCATGCCGATCTATATGGCCAGATTCGTATCTAAAGTTATATGACCGCACAATAACCAGACCCCATCTGCTCTGAAATAATTTAATGACTTTTTACATCATCTTTTCTTTTTTTCCAGTAAAAATAAGTCACGTACCCATGCCTTATAAAATTAGCCCTAACCCTCAACTCAGGGCAGCAGCAGGAGCTCTGACTGCCCGTGGGTCCTGTCCCCACGCACCAGCTCTGCCTGCCCATGGGTCCTGTCCCCATGCCAGTGAGGGCAGCAGCAGCTGCTCTGCCTGCCCATGGGCCCTGTCCCCATGCCAGCGGGGGCAGCAGAAGCGGCGGCAGCAGAAGCTCTGACTGCCCATGGGTCCTGTCCCCATGCTATTCCACACTATTCTCTAAATAAAAGAGCACTACTGCCAGATCTTGAGAGTCTAAGAAATCTTTCTTTCGACTCCTCGGCTCACCGACCCCACATCACAATGACTAGTGTCCTTATGAGAAGAGGGAAATTGGACACAGTCGACAGAAATACCGGAAAGAACTGCATGTGAGAATGGAGGCAGGGATTGGAGTGATGCATCTAGAAGCCAAAGATTGCCGAGGCTTGCCAGAGACCACCAGAAGCTAGGAGAGAGGAATGGAAGAAAATCTTCACCAGAGCCCTCCAGAAGGAGACAGCCTTGCCAACATCTTGATTTTGGACTTCTAGCCTCCAGAATTGTGAGAGAATAAATTTCCGTTACTTTAAGCTACGCAGTTTGTGGTACTTTGTTACAGTAGTCCTAGGAAATTAAAAAAAATGTTTGCATATAGTTTAACTACTAATAAACCGATCTGTCTATGCATCCATCCATCTCCCATCATCCTCACTCTCTTCAAATTCCATTCATCCATCCATGTACCAACCCATCCAGCCATCCATTATCGTAATAAAGAGCATGCATTTTAAAGTCAGTCAAAGCCAAGTTGCAAGATTCTCAGCAAGATCTTAGTTTTTCAAAGCCTGAATTTTCTCATCTGAAACATGAATAGGTTTTAGGATTAAATAAAATAAAACTCAGAAAAGTACCAGAAACATTACTAAAGGGTGAATGATTATACATACACACATAAATATATACACACCTATATCACATATGGTTTCATAGCAGCAAGTGTTAGTTATCTGCCTATATCCACTTCTTTTATTCCTTACCAATTTCTATCTAGTTAATTATGTATTTTTGTATATGTCATATATACGTACAAACGTATAGGTGGTTGTGTAGCAGAAACTGCTGGCTGTCCCCCAGTATCCACACTCTGCTCCTTCCTTCAGAGCTTCACTTGAGCACATAGAAATTTGGAAGATAAACTATATTTTCCTACCACCCAAACTCACAAATTGTGACCTTAGAACTCTATTTTCTTCAGTAGAATGTACATGGGATTGTTGTGTTAACTTCCAGTCAGAGTGCTGAAAAGAAGACAGTGCAGTTCTCTTTGTCAGATCGGATCCTGTTTGCCGGCCTCCTATCCACGTGGTTAGCTAGAGTCAAGCAGCAATTCTGACTACCAGGTGGAAACTGCATGTTGAGAATGGGAGAGCAGAAAATAGAAGATTAGTCAATTATGATTTCTATAATGGCCAGTAATTCTAACAAATATCTGTGTACTGATACCTTGAGAATATTTAAATCTCAAGATAAAATTTTTCAGATAAGCAATGAAACATAAATTGGTCGAACACAGGAGCATTCTATAAATGCACTCATATTTAACTGTTAAGTCCTTTACACTTGTAATTAAGTCCCAGAGGAATGTGGAACCTTCAAACTAGCCCTGAACAGCAGGCCCTCAGACATTTTGTAGGAAAGAGAAATAAGGTTTTACTTATTTACGTGACAGTTGCACCAATCTCTATAGTTTCTAACTTAAATGTTCGCATGTAGTGCATATAAAAGTAAACAATGTGTACAGTTAACTTCAAGAAACTTCCACAAGTTTATCTGGTTAACCAGTCAATAACTCTCCACATTAGCAACTAGTTGAACTGGCCCTTCAGTTGGCCTGCTCTCAGGGACCCTGGAACTAGATGAATTTTTGCTTTGATTTGCCATGTGTTGCCCTGAAATTTATATGTATATTTTTAGCCCCATTCTGCTTCATATCATTCAGTCGTTAGCATAAGGCTGTGTCTTGGATCCCCTCTGTTTTGTCTGATTTTCTCTTTATGAAATTCGGGATTGACTGTCATAAGTGCATAGAAATAGTTTTGGCCTTTTCCTAGTGTTTTGTCCCTATTTCTCTGTGTTCATCCCCCTCTCCTCTCCTCTTTTCTCCTCTTGTCTCCTCTCCTGTTCGCTCCTCCGCTCCTCTCCCTCACTTTTCCCCTCCCTCCCCTCTCTCTGTGCAAAATGATAGTTTTCCTATGTCATCTGATAAAGCTGTAGTTTCTACCTGGGAGGCTCTACTGTTGACTTCAGAGGTTTAATATGAGAGAAGAATAAGCTGTGGGAAGAGGTCTTCTAGAACTACTCTGTCTCAAAAACATTTTCTGTGTTGTTTCCTTGCTATTCCTATGACTCGTCCCCATAGCAAATATAAAGCAAGATCAAATGCATTATTTGCCCTTAGTGCTAAGGCCTGGGCTGAGCTCTCACCCCTAGGTGTGCTTGTTCTCTCTTCTCTTCCTTCATACATGCTCATGTTTAGTCACATACCAGGCTCTGTGTTAGACCATGACATGACCAGTGCACATTGACAAATGCAAATTCCAATACTTCACCTTTGATCATTGTCAACTACCAGAAGCAATTGAACAAAAAAATGTATCCCTGTGGCTGGATAATAATACACTGAGTAAATGCATCTGACTTAGAAAGAGAATTCATTAATTAACCATCAAACACCTAATAAAAAAACTGTGCCCATCAGTTATTACCCTCCTGTGTATTCTTCAAAGAAAAGGGAATCTATAAAACATTTCTTTGAATTGCCTTGATTTTGGAAAAACAACCACCACCACCAAATAACAATGATAACTCTGAACTCTGTTCCTCTGAGATTCTTATTTGATTCATAATTTCTAATATTAAAATCAGTCTAAAATGAATAATTTTCTATTGTGTAGCCTTCAGAAGTTAAAGTGGTTTTATAAAAACATTTGACTAGATATCATATATGAGATCACCTTAGAACTAGCCAGTACTTTACAAATCAATTATTTTTAACATTTTGATACATATATGTTGTAATTAACTATGCATTTAGCCTAAGAATTAGCAAAAAAAAATTTGAAATAAATACTTCCTGATATTAAGAAAATATCAAACATTGATAATGATGATGAGAAAACTTATATTATAGTTAGAAATGTGACCTACTCCGCAATTGGGTCCTAAATTCTTCATAACATTTGTCTTCTCAGAACTTTATTTCAGCAATTATGTTTCCCTTTTTCCTATATCATCATGTGTTCCTCTTTTTATTGATCATTTTATGTTTAAAAATTTTATATTAAAAGCAAACAAAAACTTCCTTGATCCTAAGTTCCAGCCCGGCTACATTACATTTTTCTACCCTCCTTTGGAGTAAAACTTTATGGAAGTGATAGTTCCTGAAAAAAAGATGTACTACCAACGATGAATCACCTTCCTTTCCCTCTTGTCCTCGCTGGTGTCTGGCATTTCCCCCATTACTTCATAGAAAAGACTCTTCTCATGAACACCAGTGACCTCCATCTCTTTCCAGATCCTAGATTCAGTACTTTGTTCTTATTTTATTGACCTGTCAGAAATATTCAGCAAAGTTGATCTCTTGGCTTTCATAACACAATCATGATTTCTCCTGTCTCATCTGCTGCTCAGTCTGTCTTCATGGCTTGTTTCTCTTCCTGTGGATGTCCTCTAAGTCTTGGAGTCTCCAGGTTTTTGACCATGGTCTTATTTCTTTTCTGTTAATACATCGCCTTTTTGATCTAAATCAATCTCATGACTTCATGAGCACCTGATGGGTTTCTTACTCCCAATTTTACATTTCAATCCCATAGCATCTCTCATTATCCACTGAGTATCTCCACTTGGATATCTAATAAGCTTCTCAAATGCAGCATGGTCCAAAGAGAACTTTTAACTCTTCCTTCCCCCACACCCCATTTCTGGATGTTTCCTTTCTCTGCATCTCAGTAAAGGTCACAGTCACTGCCCATCTCCCAGAATCTGGTCAGGTCCAAATTCCAAAGGCCATTTTTATTCCTCTCCTTGTCTCCCCCCTCACTTGCAATTCATCAGCAAGTCTTGTTGGATCTACTTGCAAATATATCTTGAATTTATCTATTTCTCATCATCTCCGCCATCACTACCCTAATCCAAGTTTGTATCATCTCTTTCCTAACCCATTGCGATTGCCTCAAAGTAGGCTTCCTGCTTTCACTTTTGTGCTCCACCATTGTCTATTATCTTTATGGAAACTTGAGTTTTCTTTTTTAAATAATGGGTCAATTGTATATTTCTCTTGCTTGAGACTCTCCACTGGCTTCCACTGCACATACATCAAACTCCTTAAAATTTATGATAAACTCCTTCCCGGTCTGACCTGGTTTTATCCTTGAATCATTTTCTATAATATCCTCCTTATACCCTACATGTATTCACCCTAGATTTGTTTCCATTTACCAAATATTTAAAACTGATGTCATGTTACTTTTCTAAAGACTCCTTATCCAAAATGATATCTCCCTTACGCACACATACCTAATCTCACAGTACTAGCAATGTCTATGTCAATACTATGTTTTATATTTTGTATTCCGTCTATTTCTATACTGTCTAAAACTATCTTGTGTACGTATGTTTGTACATGTATGTGTATATGCTTATTTTCTATCACCCTTAACTAGAATATAAGCTTTATGAAACAGAAGCTTCTCTATCATATTTACCTCTGTATTGGAGTTCCTGGAACAGTATCTGGTATATAATAGACTCTCAATAAATATTTGACCACTGTATGAACTCAGAACTGAGATTTACAAAAAAATATTTAAAATGGCTGCACATGGTTATGCTGAACAAAAAATGATTTAGGGAGAACATCTGAGTAGCTGTCCTTAAAATAATCTAAACAGCGTTCAAATGGAAAAAGAATTGTATTTTTTGGATAGTCAAGATTGGAATATATTTTGATTTAAGAGAGAGAAAATAATTCTAAAAGTCAAAACTGTAGAAAGATAAAATGGGTTGTTTTGGGAATGTTTTGAATAAAATCTGGATGACCACAGGGAGGGTTACTATAGAAAGGACTTAGGCTTAGGATCAGTCTTCTAGCTGCGTGCTATGTAAGGCATCCTTTTATACCCAGGAGCTCCCTTCTCTTTAGCTATCATAACCCAAGGCGGTATTAAGTTATCTTAAAAGATGATGCAAGTAATCGAATTGAATAGATTTTATTTTCTTCATCAAGTCAATGAGTTACTCAGGATACTGGAAATATCATGTTTTAGGTTTGTCTCAACAGTTTACCTATATTGATAAAGATTATAAGAAATCTTATTCCTCACAAAAAAATTTATAATCTACTCCCTCTTTTCTGTCCCCTCTCAATCTATCACCATAATCACTGAATCATTTTCTGAGGAATGTGGAAGTCAAATTATTAGAAGAGGCAGCACAAGTCATCTTGACACTGGGATTGTTACCTTGTTCCCAAGAAGATCCTTCCTTCCCATCTTCCTATTATGGACGCCTTATGACTTCAGCACACGACCATACGCATCAGGGAATGTGGGATCTAACGGACATTTTGGTCCTTTGGTCTTAGTCATAATCAGTATTAATTGCCCAGTAATCAAATGGCATTCACAGCATAGACTGCATAAGATATGAACTGAAAGGCGAAAAGCACTGAGAGCAATGGATATGGAGCTTGTCCCTGAGTAGCGTGGTCTGAAGACAGAAGGTAAAATACCTCAAGCTGAACTACTCTAATAGTGTTGTGTGCGGAATGAAAAAGAACAGAAATGCTGATTAGTCTCTCTATTACACTGAAACCATCTAAACTAGCTACAGTAGTTACTCAGACCTCAGGTCCTGAGATCAACCTGACAGGGTCTGCATCTGCATTTTACCACTTACCCAGCTGCAAGACTTTGGGCAAGACACTTAACTTCCCCAGTTTACTTCACCGTGGCAAATGGGGATCCTGGTGGTACGCATACAATATGCTTTGGGGGAGGAACAAACAAGTTAATTCATGTAGAGCACTTATCAAGGTGCTCGATGCGTCATAAATGGCCTGCAAATGTTAGCACTCATGACTCGTCTACACCGTACAGGCTTTACAGTGGCTTCCCTGAGCCTTCTACTCTAACCCTTCTCTCACAGGCTGTTTTCTAATCAGTTGAGAATAAAGACAAAAAGAACTTGACATCAAAAAATTAGGCTAGAGGAAGGGAGAAGAAGAAGAGAGAACAGAGGTTTGGGACCAAGGAAGTACGTCTTGTGACTATAAAGTAATGAGGTTAACGATTTTTTTCCACAGTAAATTCCAAAGGCAAATTCTTAAGAGGAGTTTCATTTCCAAAATGCTCTGAGCAAAGACAAGTGAATTTGAATAAATTTTGTTTCCCTAAGGGACTCCTTTGAAGTAGTACACTCACTTTGTGAAATTTACCAAAAAAAACCTGCTTAGTATTTTATAGACAACCTATTTAATCCTTAAAATAGCAGTAGAATAATTGGTAAGTAGAAGAAACACGTGCCCATGTGCACATACACGTGTGCTCCTGCCTAGTGATTGCAGAAACCCCCACCCTAAGGCAGAGTTCAGAGTTTAGATGGAAGCACCTTTGATGTTAAGGATCAGCATCACATTACTCTGTCAGCGTTTGAGTGTGGCCACATTGAAACAACACCTTTGATGCTTTGGGTCAGTTCAACATTTATTGAGTTTCTCCTCTATGTAGGCATTGCGGCAGGAGAGTCCCTCTACAGTCTAGTGAGTAAATCAGACACATAAACAACTAAAATAATGCTGCTGAGGGTTTCCTCAGATAGAAATGGCAAATGTGTGACAAGAAAGTATGGAGGAGCATGACAATAATGATGTTAATAAAGAAGGATTTGAAGTCTCCTTCGGGAAGCGAAACTGGAGCTATGCCTTGAAGAACGGATATCACTCCGGTAGCAGGAAAAGGGAAGGAACAGCCTCTGAAGCAGAGGCTTAATGGCCTATCTCCCTTGAAGTCTAGGCACTTGATGATCTTAACTCTTTATCTCTGATGCCTCCTGGTGCTAATCCCAGATTTCCTGTTGCCCTATTACAGGAAATCTACTGAATAATGACTCCCCACTCCTACATGTTTGTTGGTGGTTAGCAATTTTTCTCAAATAATTGAATTGACCAAAGATGGGCAGTCAGAGGCCATTTTGAGAGGCAGACTTTCGGTTCTGAAGAAACTCTGAACCTTATATGAAGAAAAATATGTATAAAAGATAACAGACAAGAACTCTCCAAAATCAAGGAGATCTGTTTATCATCTCTCATTGTCTGCACCAGCCACTAAATTCCTTTTAATACTTTACTTCAGACCCTGGATACTGCATCACCAATGACTGTACAGCAAAGCCAAGCAAAAGGGACCACTAAGCAATTCCATGATATTCTTCCAGGGCAGTTCTAAACTTAGAACTACTCTGCTTGCCGCATATAATGATACTGTTATGTTATGGTTCATCTTCATTAAAAGGAATAAATTTCCTGTTTTAAATGCCAGACAATTTATTTTTTCTGTAAGTAAACAACACAGCCAACCCTGGGGGTCTAGTGGTCAAGATTCGGTGCTCTCACTGCCATGATCTGAGTTTGTTTCCCGGCCAAGGAACCACACCACCTGTCTGTCAGTTGTCATTCTGTGGCAGCTGCATGTTGCTGTGATGCTGAAGCAACAGAATCACCCATGGTGGACAGGTTTCAACGGAGCTTCCAGACTAGGAAGAAGGACATGGCTACCTACTCCAAAAGGAATTGGCCATGAAAACCCTGTGAATAGCAGTCAAGCCTTGTCTGAAATAGCAACAGAAGGTGAGAGGATGGTGCAAAAAGACCAGGCAGGTTTCCTTCTGCTCTGCTGTACACAGGGTCACTAGGAGTCGGAATCTGCTCAACAGCACTAACACCACCACAAACCATATAGAGGAAAACTCATGTGGGCCACAAACAAGGAGCATGGAGGGGACAAGACCACTCCTTTCCTTTAGAAATGACAAGAAAAGGCATAAAAGATCAATTAAGAGGTTTGGAACAAAGGAAAATTAAAAGCTCAACCAATAAGGGAACAATTTACCATTGGGATGAGCCTAATGAGAAAAGCAGTGTAGTGGATGATGTGACTATATTGAACAACAAAATAGTGAATGTTTAAGGAGTGAGAAAATCAGGGAAAAAATATGGTACAAAAGAGAACTTGATAACCTCTTCTAAAAAAGTAACCGATTTTTTTCTCTGCCTTAGTTGAACAATTTAAAATAAGGAGAGTTATTCTATTTTCAAAAAAATCTGTGTGAAGTTAAATTTTTATATAATGTCAATAACTCTAAGAAGAGAGACCAGACAAGGATGCCCACTCTCACTACTCTTGTTTAACATAGTATTGGAAATACTAGCCAGAGCAATCAGGGAAGAAAAGGAAATAAAAGGGATCCGAATTGGAAAGGAAGAAGTGAAACTGTCATTATTTGCAGATGACATGATTTTTTATGTAGAAAACCCTAAACAATCTATTAAAAGAGTTTTAGAAATAATAAATGAATATAGTAAAATTGCAGGATACAAAATCAACATATAAAAATCAGTTGCATTTTTTACACTAACAACAAAGTAGCAGAAAGAGAAATTAAGAATACAATCCCATTTACAATTGTAACAAAAAGAATAAAATACTTAGGAGTAAACCTATCCAAAGAGGAGAAAGATCTGTACACTGAAAACTACAAAACATTGTTGAAAGAAATTGAAAATGATACAAAGAAATGGAAAGATATTCTGTGCTCTTGGATTAGAAGAATTAGCATAGTTAAAATGTCTGTACTTCCTAAAGCAATCTACAGATTCATTGCAATGCTTATCAAAGTTCCAACAAAATTTTTCATAGAAATAGAATAAAGAGTCCTAAAATTTATAGGGAACAACAAAAGAGCCAGAATAGCCAAAGCAATCCTGTGAAAAAAGAAGAAAGCTGGAGGTATCACACTCCCTGATTTCAAAATATACTACCAAGCTATAGTAACCAAAACAGCATGGTACTGGTGCAAAAACGGACACACAGATCAATGGAACAGAATCGAGAGGCCAGAAATAAACCTATACATATACAGACAACTAATTTTTGACAAGGGAGCCAAGAACATACAATGGAGAAAGGAAAGTCTCTTCAATGAATGGTGTTGGGGAAACTGAACAGCCACATGCAGAAGAATGAAAGGAGACCATTATCTTACACCATACACAAAAGTCAACTCAAAATGGATTAAAGACTTGAGTGTAAGACCTGAAACCATGAAACTTCCAAAAGAAAACATAGGCAGTGCATTCTTTGACATTAGTCTTAGAAACATTTTTTCAAATACGATATCTGACTTGGGAAAGGAAACAATAGAAAAAACAAACAAATGGAGTTGTGTTAAACTAAACCGCTTCTGCACAGCAAAGGAAACCATCAACAAAACGAAAAGACAGCCTAATAATTGGGAGAAGATATCTGCAAACCATATTTCACATAAGGGGTTAATATCCAAAATATACGAAGAACTCATACATCTCAACAACAAAAAACTAACAAACCAACTAAAAAATGGACAAAAGATCTGAAAAGAGATATCTCCAAAGAAGATATACAGATGGGCAACAGACACATGAAAAGATGTTCAACATCATTAACTATCATGGAAATGCAAATCAAAACTACAATGAGATATCACCTCACTCAGGTCAGAATGGCTATAATTAACAAGACTGGAAACAAGTGTTGGAGAGGATGTGGAGAGAAGGGAACCCTCGTACACTGCTAGTGGGAGTACCAACTGGTGCAGCCACTATGGAAAACAGTATGAAGATTCCTCAGAAAACTAAGGATGGATCTACCATATGATCCAGCTATTCCACTGCTGGGTATTTATCCAAAGAACTTGAAAACACAAATGCATAAAGATACCTGCACCCCTGTGTTCATTGCAGCAATATTCACAATAGCTAAGACTTGGAAGAAACCTAGGTGCCCAGCAAGGGACAAACGGATAAAGAAAGTGTCGTATAAATGCACAATGGAATACTACACAGCCATAAGAAAGGATGAAATCCAGCCATGTGTGACAACATGGATGGACCTTGAGAGTATTATGCTAAGTAAAATAAGTTAGGGGGAGAAAGTCAAATACTGTATGATCTCACTCATAAGTAGAAGATAAAAACCAGGACAAACACATAGCAACAGAGATTGGATTGGTGGTTATCAGAGGGGAAGGGGGCAAGGAGGATTGCAAAAGGGGTGATTAAGCACATGCGTGTGGTGATGGATGGTAATTAGTCTTTGATGTCGTCTACACAGAATTCAAAATATATTACAATGTGCACCTGAAATTTATTTAATGTTATGAACCAATATTACTGCAATAAAAAAAATTAAAAAATGAATTGCAAATATATTTAAAGGATTTGGGACTTTTAACAATCTAAACAATGAAAATTGTGTTGCATTTATTCAGAGTGCATTCAAAGTAGAAGAAAAGATGATAAGTATATGGATAAGTATAAACATTATACGATAAAACAGATTTTATTTATTATAAATGGCAACTTGAAATATATTTTTACATTGAATATAGTTAGAGCATTTTAGAAATGTTTTATAGAATTGATTGTTATTGTGTGACCTCTAATTCACAGCATTTTTGAATTCTCTTTCCTCTTACTTCTGTTAAAGAGAATTATACATACTATTTCTTTTTTTTTTTAAGATTTTATTTTTCCTTTTTCTCCCAAAGCCCCCCAGTACATAGTTGTGTATTTTTTTTTTAGCTATGGATCCTTCTAGCTGTGACATGTGGAACGCCACCTCCCCGTGGCTTGATGAGCGGTGCCATGTCTGTGCCCAGGATTCGAACCGGTGAAACCCTGGGCCTCCGAAGGGGAGCATGCAAACTTAACCACTTGGCCACGGGGCCGGCCCCTATACATACTATTTCTTATTCCTTCAGATCATTACACTACAGTCTTGTGGAAAGGATGCTGGTCTTAGGATAGCTGATCATAGATTCAAATCCTAATCATTATTATTTTCTAGCTATGTAGCCTTGAGGACATTTCTTAAGTTCCCTGAGTTTCCTGAGACTGAATTTCCTTATAACAAAACTTGACCTAACACACTCTATCTGCCAGAATTGTTGTGAAGAATTAATGAGATATTGCCTGGGACAGAAATAAGCAAAAAAACAAAGCATAGTACCTGCCACAGAATGCAGATCCATAATATTAATTTCCTACGATGATTCCATTCCAGGGTCTCAACAAAAAGTTAAAACTCTGACCTCATCCAATACTCAATCAAAAACAGTGAGACAAGTCACAGAAATCAATTTCCAATGACTTTCAGTGCAAAATTTACTGCACACTCCTGGGATTTATGTGATGGAGAAGACCAGATATGGATAGAGTTTGCCTAGTGCAGTAAGATAACACCCTTTTCCTTGAGGATGTTCACATTTAGTAAATGTTAATGAAAATCCAAGTGTTACATGCTTAGTCATGTGCTATATATGTCTAGTTTGGACTAATCTTTAAACAGGAAACAGTTTAAATAGCTAGTTCATATTTTGGGGTTCCTATTTATAATATGTAACAATAATAATTAGTTCACTTCAGTAAAACTTCATGTCTTTTTTTTTTTTTTTTTTTTTTTGGTGAGGAAGATTGTCCCTGAGCTAACATCAGTGCCTATCTTCCTCTACTTTATATATGGGATGCTGCCACAGGATGGCTTGATGAGCAGTGTGTAGGTTCACACCTGGGATCTGACCCGGCAAACCCTGAGCCTGTGAAGCAGAGCACGTGAACTTAACTTAATCACTACACCATCAGGCCAGCCAATAAACTTCTTGTTTTTTGAAATATCTTTATGTGAATATATTGACTGAAAATGGATCATTTGAGAAAGACATACAAAGTTTAA
Source organism: Equus caballus (assembly GCF_041296265.1). NCBI lineage: Eukaryota > Metazoa > Chordata > Mammalia > Perissodactyla > Equidae > Equus > Equus caballus. Next base: position 47,664,812 of record NC_091686.1, read on the forward strand.
TGACTGGAACAATTCTTAAGAATGACTTAGTTATATAAATACTATATGCAATAATAATAGAAATATGACATTAATTTTTGATAGTGTTTTTATTTTTAAAAATACAAACATGTCGCCCGACTCTAGAGGCAATATACATTATGCACAATGGGGGAAATATTTTTCTGACTATGCCTGTGGAACTTCCTCAATGTGTAGGCTCCAACCTCATTTTTTTTTTGCAATGGATGCTTAATTTAATGACAGTCTTTTAGAAAAATACAAGTTATTTTAACACATACACAGCCATTTTCAGTTAAGGCCTAAAACTAACCATGAATATCCTCAGCATTTTTAGAATAACAGAAATAACAAATAGGGTTAGGAATGAGAAATGGGATACGAATGAGGGATGAGGGTGAGGCTTGGTGACAGGATGACAAACTGAAGAGGTTTCCAGGATGCAACTGACAATGATCTAGTGCCAGGTCACCTGACTCCTGACCTGATTATTTTATATCTAATCAAAGTTTATATTCGAGGTGGGGAAAGTTTGCATGAATATATGTATGTGTGTATTTTAGAAAGGAAAATTTTTCTGAACTCTGTTACACACTTTTGGGGAAATTATTATCAGCATTAGTTATTCCCCTGACTTGTAACAGAGGGAGGCATTTGGGCATGTTGGAAAGTCTTTCCCTAAACACACATGGGCCCAGACTCTTTCTCAGTGTTTAATTCTGCAGCTTCTGGTGTCAAGCTTTCCGGCACCATGCTGTGGTCAGTTACTGACTTACATACACTGATTAAGTCTAATGGCCTAATAATACCAAATGCACAAATAACATGAACAGGTAAAATCAAAAATACAGATGACCAATAAGTGATAAAGAATTCAAACTTACATAAAATCAAACGCAAGTTACAAAAATTATGAAATTGCATGCTTTGTATTCCAGAATGACAGGTATTAAGACATTACTAACAGGAAGCAAGGTTGATGAGATTGTGAGAAATGCAGGGACTCTCAGACAGTGCTGAGAGGAAAGCCACGTGGTGTCTTTCTAATGGATATTGTGGTAACAAGTACCAAAATGTACTTTGTTAGAGGCTTCTAAGCACTCAATAAACTCAATTTCCTTTTCCTCATGGGTTAGCTAGATTTCCTGTTGGATATCAGACCTGCTGTTAGATGGTCCTATGACTAAGATTTGGCCAATGGAAAGTGGTTAGAAGCGACATATAGTATTTTAAATCCTAACCACTAAAATATATCATATGTGATCTTTTATGCACTCTCTAACTCATGTCTACCAGTTGATTAGGATAATCCAGTAAAGGACTGGAAGGCCCAGAGAAGAGAGGAACTGAGTTGAAAGGTTTCTGAAGGCCTGATTCACTGCATGAAAGGGAGCCGCTCAGGACAGCTGGCTGACAAAGAATCCGTATGTTGCATAGTTGCATAATGAAAATGAATACTTGGTGTTAATCCATCAAAATTTGGGGTTGTTTGTAGTAAACACAGACTTATACACAATTTGGTGTCTTAAAGTATAGTACTGCCATAGCAAAACCCTAATGTATAAGGAATCGGGTTAAGTGGCTGGCAGCAAGAAAACTGACATCAGGGGCTAGGAAAATGGCAATTCAGTTTGTATAGTAGTGAAATATCTGGTAAAACTCTTGCCTGGGATAACTTGGAAGGAAGATGACTTGTCTTACAGATCTTGTAGCTCTACAGAAAATGGTTGGAAACAATTGGAGTGTTGATGTGTGTTGGTTATTATTGGCTGCCTTTGGCAAGTTATAAGAAAGTGATAAGTTCAAGAAAGTCTTGGCTGATTTGTGACAGGATGTGAGAAGGAATTTCGAGAGTACAGAGATTTGAAGCAATAAAATTATTTAATTACAGTTTTTAGACCTAAACAGTCAAAGATAAGATTAAAAAAACTTTCGAAGATGTTGTAAATCTTCTAAGCTCAAAAGAATGAATCATTTCTGTGGTAAAGATCAGATTAAACATATGGACTTCCAACTTATTGTTTAAGTTGGCCAAAGTAATTGCTACTATGTTGAGAGACCAGTCTGTGTTTGAGGAAGCAAAGAAATGAGTTTGATATTTTTTTGTCTAAAAGATAGCCTTGGTTGTGGTTAGTGGCACATGGAATTTGCTGGAAGCTAACAGAACAGAGATCTACTAAATTTATGAGAGAATTTTATTGCCAAAGGAATCATGAGCTTAAACTTGAAAGCCACTGATCATTCAAATGATAAGATGATGTTTAGGATATTGAATCTGTACCAGGAGGAACAGGCCATACAACCTAAGACGAGTATATTCTTCATTGCTCACCTCAGACCACTACATGAGTGAATATAGAGGGAGATAACTTATCAGTGAGTATAACCGTTGGACAAGAAAGTTCCACACAACGACCAAGTCATAGTCTCATGAAAGAATGTCCCAGACTGCACGTTAAGGAATCTTCACAAAGCCTGCCTAGTGATATTTCTGGATGTCTGCATACCAGTGACTGCTACACATCTTCCACTCTGCCCTTTTCAAATAGGATTTTCTGTTGTTGCCCTGTCCAACTGCACTATTGTATATTGAGTGTAGGGGGAGCTGAGGGTCTATTTCAAGGTCATCAGACCAAAGTAGCTACATCTGGATCTAGTAAAGCAGACTACATTCATATCATACTGATATCCTGGACTTCAAGTTGGACGCAGGGACCAGAAGGGGCTTCAGAATATATCTCTTTAGAGAATGGGGAAGTAGGAAAAAGTGTAAAACTGATATTTGGGGACCATATGGATATATTACATCAAAGTATCTAAAACATCATTTGGAGATCTGCTTTATTTTTGCCACTGTTGCATGATCAAGAAAAACCTTTTATGGTGGTAAGCCACTGAATTTTGAGGTTGGTGGTTATAGCGATTAGTATATTCTTACTAACATATCCTCTGAGTCAATAATTCTATTTCATTGATTCTTTTCCTAAGGTTATAGTCAGGTAAACATATAAATTTGCAAATCTATAAATATATATAAGTGTATATATACACAAAATGTTAATTGAAATTATGCTTATAATAACAATACTTAGAAAAATAACATCTTCAGGGCACTAACTAAATCAGTTATAGTTCTTTATATAACAGAATGTTTTGTAGCAATTAAAATTATAATGCATGTATCAATATGGAAATATATTTAAGCTATATTGTTTATTGAGAAACTTTTATAATAAAGTTACAATATTTATTTAAAGTTAAAATAAACATATGATAGTTATATGATACTATATATACTGAATTGTTAATAGCGGCTTTCTCCAGGTAGTAAAATTATGAGTGAATTATCACTTTCCTCTTTATTGTTTTTAGTACTATACAAGTCTTTTACCATTATCACGCACTACTTCTATAATCATAAGTTTTAAAGAGCTATTTTCTTTTTTTAAAAAGTAAAATTGATCTTACCAGACATATGAGATTTAATTTGCACATCAAATTTGATATAGATTTGCCTTTTCCAAATCAATTTTAATGAGTCTGAATTTTTCAGGAAGCTAGAAGAGCTTTTCCAATCATCTGAGCCTGCTTTTCTTTAAATAGATGGAGAGAACTTAGGAGAAAATTAATGTAATCACTGTCCTGCTGTGTTGGACTAGGATTTTTTTAGAATGATAAATTCAAGCCATAATGAATTCTTTGCTGAGTTTTTGGAGACCCCAAAACTAGGTTTTGATGGAATTAATTGTTTTGAAAACTCATGTCCAACTTACCCAACATAAGTTTCTTTAGTAAACCACCAAGCTGTAAGCATTAGTCTATATTTATGCCCATCAACCTGTGGTCCTCAGCTTTGAGTCAAACTCACAATTCTCTTCTCCATCTCAATCCTGCCATTATACTGAGTAAATTTTATGTCTATAAGGATGGTCTATTAGTTTCCTAAGGTTGTAATAACAAATTCCCTCAAACAGAGTGGCTTAAAACAACAGAAATTTATTCTCTCACCATTCCAGAGGTTGGAAGTCAAAGATCAAGGTGTCTAGGGGGCCATGCTCTATTCGAAGCCTTTTGGGAAGAATCACTCCTTGCCTCTTCTAGCTTCTGGTGGTTGCCATCAATCCTTGGCTCTCTTTGACTCGTCGATGCATCTCTCCCATCTCTGCTTCCATCTTCATGTGGCTTTTCTTTCTGTTTTTCTGTGTCTCCATACCCAAATTTCTCTCTTTGTATAAAGACACACACTGATCCAGTACAGCCTCATCTTAACTTGATTTTATCTGCAAAGACTATTTTCAAATAAGGTCACATTCAAAGGCTCTAGGAGGAAATGAATTTTTGGGAGACATTGTTCAAACCAGTACACATGGTTCATCCCAAAACTATGGCTCTCTGGTTTTTGACTTTCTCATTTTCAACAAGATTATACTAGTCCTCAGTCACAGTCTTTCCATCATACCCTCATATTTGTCACAACCTGAAGCTGCTCCACTTCTGAAATATTAAATTCAAGCTTTTCACTCTCTGACCAAAACTTTTTTCCCCTTCTTGCTTCCTTTTCTCTGTTCCGGCTATATCTATACTTCAAATTCTTTGGGGCTTCCAGTCAGTTCATTCCTCCAATTCCCCTGATGCATCACGCCCTTCTTGTCTTTGCCTACACTCATATTCTGTGCTAGATTCTGCGATCTATCTCTTAGAAATATCCTTGCCCTCTCCCTGCCTCATTTGTGTCTTTTTGTCGACCACATTTGGCCAAACCTCAAACCCTGGATGAATTTGAATATCTGTCTTTGTGCCTGTATCCAGGATCCTCAGCCCATGTGCAAAATAATTCACATAATCAATTAGATTGTTCTCACCATAAATTTAGTATAAAAAATGTGAATTGAGCTTTCAACATTTCTGAGTAATTATACTGAATGTCTATCAGGTCACTTTCTCATTTTCCTAAACTACGGGTTTCAATCTTCCTGTCACTTCCCCTGCCAGTCATTGACACTGACTCTGGCCCCCTTTCAGAAGTACTCTTTCTTGCCTTCCACACCTCTTCTCTTCTCTGGCCCCTCTTTCTCAGTCCTCCTTGCAGGACCATCACATTTTTACTTACTCTTTAATATTGATATATTAGGGAAACTCAAGGTTCTGTCTACACCTATTTCTGTTCTCATTCCATATGCATATTAGAAAGGCAGTATTATTCATTTCCATGGTTTCAATTATAATTTATATATTGAAGATTTCCATTTTTTACAAAGTCCAATTATATTTGTCTGCTAAGCGTCAGGCCCGTGTATCCAACTTCTTACTGGATACCTTCACTCAGATGTTATATAGGTCAGCTCAGGCTGCCATGGCAAGCACCACAGACTGGATTGTTACTATGCAACCTCCCCAGGAGCTTTCTGGGTACAATCTGAAACAGGATTCCATAGGCAGAGGGTAAAGAGAGACCTAAGAAAGAGGACCACTCCAGATTGGTAGGTGGCAAGTTTAATAAGCCAAGGAACTTAGTTACAAGGCTTGTCTTGAGTGTCCATAAGACCAGTGGATTTCCATGCTCACCCTCCAAATATTAAAATTTTATATAGAGGCCTTAACTGGATTTACTCACGTATTCAGTCCAGATAGCCTCATCACCACATTACTGTCTCAAACCCATATCCCTGTGGAAGCTTCCTGGAGTGGAGAAGGTGAGTGGAATGAACATTCCAAAAACGGGGGTGGGGGGGGGGGAAGGCCTTTGTCAATTACCTGAGTCCAGTTCATGGGTCAAACGGTGGTGATGTCTTTTTGATGACCTTCCCCCAACATGAGTGGCTTAAATAATAGAAACTTATTTGTCACAGTTCTGGAGGCTGGGAAGTCCAATATCAGGATGCCAGCATGGTCAAGTTCTGGTGAGAGCTCACTCCCTGGCTTGCAGGTGGCTGCCTTCCTTCTCACTGTGTCCTCACATAGCCTGGACAGAGAACAAGAGCAAGTTCTCTGGTGTCTCTTCTTATAAGAGCACTAATTCCATCATGAGGGCCTCAGCCTCATGACATCATCTAAAACTAATTACCTCGCAGAAATCCCAGCTCCAAATATCATTTGGGGGTTAGGGCTTCAACATATGAATTTAGAGGGGACACAATTTAGTCCATTACAGATGTCTTCAAGCATATCAGCTACAATATGTTGCAAGATTAATTATCTCCTAACACCAAACCTGTGTATTCCTCTCCAGTCATAATTATGTTCACATCAATCCTTCTGCCCAAATCAGAAAGCTTAGCATCACGCTTGACCTCTCCTCCTCCTTCAAACATCAAACTTTGTCATTTAAAAAACACTGAACACCAATAGTATATCAGACACTGTTCTAGGTACTGGCTCAAGCACTAGGAGGAAGAATTGGGGTAATTCCTCCCCTCATAGAGCTAAGATTCTGGTGTTGGATAAAAATCACAAATATTCATCCTGTAAGCATGCGTATATACAAAATATTTCAAGTATAGTGAGTGTTATGAATAATAGGGCATCTCACTGAAATTACACAGTTTAACTCAGGGATATAAGAGAAATATATCCTAAGGAAGTGAACGTTGTGCAGAGAAGTGAAACAGAGTAAAGTCTTATCAAGTGAAAAGGAAAGAGGAGGAACAGCATTATCAAAGGCCCCATGGCAAGAAGAAATAATGTCAAGAGAGGGCCTGTACACCAGTAGGTGATGTGAGATAGGCCTGAGAGATATATAGAAGTCAGATGGAGCAGGGCCTAGTAACACTTGTCAAATGAACTTTGTTTTCCTTTTATCAGATGGAGAACTTTTGATGCATTTTAAGCAATGATGTGACATTGTTACATCTACATTTCAAAATGACTAGTCTGTCTGCAGTGAGGAGAGTAGGTTATGGAAGGCCCAAAGTAGAGCAGTTAGGAGGCTAGTATTAGTGGTCCAGAGAAGAGCTGGTGATAACTTGGACCAGGGTGATATCATTGGGAAATGGAGCAAAGCACAGAGACTTAATAGATATTTAGGAAGTGTCTTAGTCTGCTTGGGCTGCCATAACAAAATACCATAGAATATCGGGCATAGACTGGATGGCTTAAGCAACAGAAACGAATTTCTCACAGTTCTGGAGCCTGGGAAGTCCAAAAGCAAGGTGCCAGCAAGGTCATCTTCATTCTGAGACCTTTTCTCTTGGCACGTAGATGGCAGCCAACTTGCTCTGTGCTCACATGACCTCTCCTTTGTGCTTGTACAAAGAGAGAGACAGCAAGCTTTCTGGTGTCCCTTCTTATAAGGGCTGCAATCCCATCATAAGAACCTCACTATCATGACCTTGTCTAACCCTGATTACCTCCCAAATGCCTCACCTGCAAAAACCTTCACACTGCAGGTTAGGGCTTCAAAATATGAATGAGGGGCTGGGTGGGTGGACACAATTCAGTCCATAGCAGGCAGCAAAGCTTAGAGGACCTATTGAGGACCTGGATATGGAGTGGGGAGAAGGAGGTGTTGGGGAGAATTTGAGCTTTCTGGTTTGCAGAATTGAGCTCATAGTGGACTGACTTCTTAAATGCCCACAAGTCATTCTTCTTCAGTCTCTCTCACTTAGATTTCTACAAGAATGCTTTTGCTGGTCTCCCAGAGTTCCCATTGCTCGCTGTCAGTTTCTTTACCGTGTTTTGGGGAGTATGCCCTTTCTAAACCCAAAATCTAATTTGTCTTTGCCTCTAGTTGATACTCAGGATAAAACATAAATTCTTCATGCTATCCTTAGAAGAAATCTCATCATTATCTGACCTTTTTTAATCTTCTTAGACTCATTTCTTGTCTTGTTCTACCTATGTCCCTCTAAGCAATAATTGTATTATATTGAACTATTTTCAGTTTTTTTTTTTTATCTCCACAAATCCCACCCCCATACATAGTTGTATATCTTAGTTGCAGGTCCTTCTAGTTGTGGCATGTGGGATGCCGCCTCAACATGGCCTGATGAGTCGTGCCATGTCCGCGCCCAGGATCTGAACCCGCGAAACCTTGGGCCACCGCAGCAGAGTGCACGAACTTAACCACTCAGCTATGGGGCCGGCCCCCTATTTTCAGTTTTGTGAATGCTCTATGTTTATTCTTGATCTTAGAATTTGCACATGCTATTCCATCTCATGAGAACGTGCTTCCACTTCTCTTCCTCCTCTCCCTGGAGAATTGTTATTCTTTCTTCAAGGGTCAACTCCTCCAGGAAGCCTCTCTCAAAGCTCCTCACTCTGAATACTGGATACCATGCCCTGACCTGTCTGTATTTTCCTAGAATTCTGTGTTTATTTTGATTGTAGTATTCTCTAACTTTTTTTTGGCTGTTGTTTATTTATCTATGTCTTCCTGGGACTATAAACATCTAAGTGTAGGAGCTGTATTTTGATCTTTGTTGTTCTAGAGCCTAGCATTGTAAGCCCTTGATAAACAATTATTGAAAAATAAATTGCCTGCATGAATAAAATGAATGAATTTTTAAATTGTATAATAGAGAATTTGAATTTAATTTGTGTGCTCCACTGCATAACACTGTTGGTGCCATTCCAGAGGAAGTCCTTAATAAGAGGCAAATTCCATAGTATATTTTTAAACTTTCTTTTCTTCTTTAGCCAGAATTGTGTCAACTTATTGATTAGTACCTCAGAGAATATTCTATATTTTTCAACAGATTGTATGTGTATACTGCTTCTTTTGTGTGAAAAAAGGTTTGCATCCTTTTAATAATGGCAAACATTATTGAACAGGCATTTATACATATTCTAGGTACTATTCCAAGTGCTTTGTATGTGCTAATTAATGTAATTCTCACAACACTATATAGGAGATGATATTAGTATCTCCATTTTGCATATAAAGAAAATGAGACATTGAGAGAATAAATAACTTGTACAAGGTCCCACATCTAGTGAGGGCCAGAGTCAGGATTTGAATCCAGGCGTGCTGTCTCCAGAGTCTGTGCTCCTGTCCCCAACACAGTGTTACCTCCAAGTCTCCCATACAACATGGAACAGCCAGAGAATTTTATTTATTCATTTTTAACCATTTTAGGCTCAGGAGAGAGCCCAGAAAACCCACAAAGTATTAGATAAAGTCAGTGCATGTTTTCCCCAAAATGATATTTGGTAGTTTCCCTCTGTAATTACATGTGCTGCGAACATTCCCATAGCTTCTAGAAAACAGTCTGAGTATGAGACAAAAAGGAATTTTGTTCAAGAACTAGCACAAAAATAAATAAGTAGAGCTCATATGAAAATGAAAGGAAAGAAAATAGAAAAAAATTAAAAGAATCTTCAGACCATATCCAAATTTATTTACACTCCAGGTATCAATAAATGTAGTATGAAGGGCCGTGTGACTCTAACTTCCATTTGAGAGAGTACTTGGTGGAGACACATCAATAAATTTTGATAGAGTGATTATCATTTGCAGTTATATGTCAAGGACTATGTTTCAGAGCTATTTTTCAGGCTATGCAAAATGGGTAGAAGGAGTAGTTGAGTGATGTCTTTTTTTTCTGGACTATAATTATTATCTGTTCACAATTATGGTTGCCAGTTATGTGCGAATATTTTATAATAGTGATAGGTTTGGCAATGAGAGGGAGTAACTAATAGTAATCATTATTCCAATTACTTAGTTGTTCTGCAACTACTAGAGGAATGAAAGAGGTATTTTTTTCTACTCGTCACTCCCCGCCTCCCCCCCCCCCATTCTTCTCAATGGGAGATGAGTCTAATTTCACGTTAACTAGAGAGGTTTTACATTTCATCATGTGATACTTTGAGTGATGGAAAACAGAATAATGCCACAATTTACAAGAATGGTTGAGGAGCTGGCCCCTTGGCTGAGTGGTTAAGTTCGCGCTCTGCTGCAGGCGTCCCAGTGTTTCGTTGGTTCGAATCCTGGGCGCGGACATGGTACTGCTCATCAAACCACGCTGAGGCAGCATCCTACAAGCCACAACTAGAAGGACCCACAACGAAGAATATACAACTATGTACTGGGGGGCTTTGGGGAGTAAAAGGAAAAAAATAAAATCTTTAAAAGAATGCATGATAAGAAAATATAGATTGTGTCTTTGCCTGGCTTTATTTATTTGTTCAACAACTTACTTACCAAAGTCATGACAACACTCTGATATTTTATTATATTAACTAATTAATTCATATATTCCTTTAACAGATATTTACTGAGCAACTTCTGTGTCCCAGGCACTCTCCCCAATGATAGGCGTCCAGAAGTTTCCAAGACAGACATAAGCACTTACCCTCAGAGAGCTTACATTATGGTGGGAAAGATAGACAATAAACAAAAAATTAATTAAGCAAAATATAGTGTATGTTAGAGAAAAGTTTTATAGAGAAAAATAAAGCAAGGACGAGGATAGAAAATGCTACTGGAAGGGGCAGGAATTTTTTAAAGGGTGGCCAGAGGAGACATATGGGTCAAGACTTAAAGGAAAGAACCGACAACAGGAATAAATGGGGAAAGAACTTTCTAGGCAAAGCAAAGAGCAAACAGTATTTTTGCTGTGTTAGTGCAGGAAGGGTGCTCCTCTGACTGAAGCAGAAAGATCAAGGAAAGGAGCAACAGGAGATGAGGTGAAGAAGTAATGGACATCTATGTCTAAGATATTTTACCATGACTGACAGAATGTGCCATTGGAGGGTTTTGAGCAGCAGAATGATAGCACCTGACAGATTTTAGCAAGATCACCCTGGTTGGTATAAGCAAGGGAGACACAGGGAGATTAGCTGGGAGGCTAGAACATTAATACAGGCAAGAGACCATAGTGTTTGAACCTGGGTTGGTGAGAAATGGTCAGATTTTGGAAATGTTTTGAGAGTAAAGCCAACAAGATTGAAAGTGGACTGTGAGAGCAAAAACAAATCAGGAATGACTCACGTGTTTTGCAGTGTGTAAGCAGAATCACAGCACTTGCCATAAACTGAGATGGAGGATAACGGAAGACGAGTTGGGCGATTTGTGGAGAAGATCAGGAGTTTGTTTTGGGATGTGTTAAGTCTGAGAGGAGTTTTAGGCACGCAAGAGGAAATAAGAATTGTTACTTAAGAACAAATGCAGAAGGGGGTGAGAGTTGGAGGGTCACCCTTTAAAAATGTGAAGAGATGAGATATGGAATGGAGGTAGGTAAATAGTTCAAAAAAATTCACAGCTTTTATGTGAAAACCTACTGTTAACTCATAAACAATAAAAAATTTATTCTTGGGGAATTACAAAGTAGTGTGATCCACAATATTATTTATTTTATTTGAACAAGTGGTGGACTCTAAGAGAGAGAGAAATTAAAGAGAACAACAGGGTTTCATTTCAGTAATGATGGATGCTACCTTGGCTTTTCTTTGCTTTACCTTCCTAAGCACGCTTTGAAAGTTTTGTTTTCACTACTGATTGGAGTTACATTAAGTAATTAATAATGAACATATCTTGACATTAAAACAAGCACCAAAACTATGGTTGCTTGAAGATGAAGGAAAAAGAATAGCTGCATTGCAAAGTAAAAACTCTTAACTTTTATATAAGGAAATGGAGTCCATGTCTTGCCTCTCCAGTGCCCATTAAATAATTAAGAATCCAAAGTACTGTATATTTCTGAACACTTGCTTTTAAGAGAGGCAGTAATTATAACACATATTTTTCATTAATTAATTTTAAATTAAAAATTTATTATGGAATACAATATGCCAAATGCTGTGACACAAAAGTGGATGAAAAAATTGTCCCTGCCTTTGAGAATCATCTACATGAGCAGAAGAGTCACTCTTATAGACAAATAATATAACAACAGTAATATTGAGCATCTGTTATTTGTGGGGCACAGTTTTCACAACAACCATGCAACATAGGTATCAGATTTAATCAATAAGGAAACTAATTTTAACTTGTCCAAATCACTCAGTTATCAATGTGGTACAAGTAGAATTTGACCTCAGTTTGGTTGAGTTCCAAAACTTACCTTCTGTCCTCTAAGCCACATTCCCCTTGACAAGCAAATAAAATAATAATGGTGTGTATCAATGATCTATTGTCAAATAATTAATTACCTCAAAACTTAGTAGCTTAAAGCAACATTTATTATCTCAAAGTTTCTGTGGGTCAGGAATCTGGGAATGGCTTTACTGTGGTCCTTCACAGACTGCAATCAAGTGACAGCTGGAGCCACAGTTTCTAGGCTCTCCTGGAGGTGAAGCCACCACCAGGCTCACTCCTGTGGTTATTGGCAGAAGTCAGGTCCTCTCTGGTTGTTGGACTGAGGGAATTGGCTCCTCATGAGCTATTGGCCAGAGGTTTGCTGTATTTCTTGGCCACATAAACCGGTCTTGATGGAGCATTCCACAACATGGCAGCTTTCTTAATTAGAGTGAGTAAGTGAGAAAGCAAGAAAGGGCTAGCAAGATGGAAGTTGGAGTCTTTTTATAACCTAATACTGGATGTGACATTTCATCCCTTTGACTGTATTATCTTCATTAAAACAAGTAATTAGGTTTAGTTCACAAAAGGGAGGGGATTACACAGGAGAATGAATGCCAGGACTCACTGGAAGCCACTTTAGAAGCAGCCCACCACAAAGTGTATAAAAAATACAGTAGCAGCTCACAGGAGAAGCTATTAAATCTGTTGGAGTGGAAGCAAGAGTTCAAAAAAAGCAAGAGGTACCTGAACTGTGGGTTGACGATTGTATAGTAATTAAGAAGTCACTTTGTTTTGTGGGTTTATTTTTTTGTATAGGGGAGGTATGGTTAAAACATAAAGGGGGAAGGGAAAGGCATTCTTGGAAGCTATAGCAATATGGGAAAACAGGCTAAGTCACAAAATGATGGAGGCAAATTAGAGATGAAATTGTAGAACAGCAGACCTTAAATTTTGGGGAGGCCATGGACCAATTTGAATAGTTGATGAAAAATAATTATACTGCTCTCAAAAGAAAATTGTACATAAATATAACATTTGTTACTTTTCTGAAATTCTCTATGGATCCAGGTTAAAAACAGATAAAAATTCCCATGGTTAATTAACCCCAGGGAAAATTTTGAAGGGCATCCTTACTAGGAAATGGGAATTTTATCCTACAAGGCAATGGTCAGCCTCTGAAGAAACTTTAAGGAGGAGAGTGAGTTGACATTCCGAAACAATGTGTATAATGTCACTAATTGATTAGAGGAAAAGAGATGGGTTATGAAGCTATTGTAGTAACTTAGGCAACAAGATAAAGAGCTCTGACTAGGGTCGTGATGGTTAGGTGGAAAGATTAATCTCTAGGAGAATAATCAACTGGGAGGAAAAGACAAAAAATATCATCAACATGTTACATGTACATATTAACAAATATACTAATGTTTCTTAGAAATAAAAGAATAAATGTAATATTGCTTGAAACAGATATACTTGTTATGGCTATTTATAAGTAACCTTTTTTAAGAACATCACTTGCCTGTAATAGAAATAGAAACTATGGTCCACAACGGTACCTGGAGGAAATCAGAGCTGACAGGAACCGTCTACAATAGAAATGAGACACAAAAATGCTGTGGTTCTTTTAGAATATTGTAGACTAAATTAATTAATGGAATTGCACTCCTTAATTTAATTAATGAAATTTGCAGCCAGAAAATGCTTCTCTCTTCGTTATTACTCTGACATTCATTTGACTTATATAGGCCAAGGAATATTTCAGATCACCTTAGGCTCAGGGTTATGCTTCTTATTTCATTCTTTCCTTCTTGTTCCTCCCCATCCTCCAGCTCCTTTTGAAAAACCCGACTGAGCTATGGTAGACAAAAAGAATAGAAAGTAATAGAGATATGAATTGCTTTCCTTCCCTTGCCGACAACAAACTTGTGATCTTTTAAGATGTGTGGTCATGACGATGACCAGAGGTCTAGATTTTGGGAAACAGTTCCCTGTCGTTCTCTTCTCCAGCCACCTTCCCTAACCCCTGACAGAATTGGGGGTTATAAGTTAGAGAGCGCCACTTTGACCCTTACAGAAGCATTTCATAGTGATGAAATGCCTTGTGAATTCTGATGTTCTTTCATCTGAGCTTTGGCCCTATGATGACTTCAATTTAATTCACTAAGAAGGTTAAGGCCATTTGGCTGAACCATTAACAATAAAACATGTGTTTACTGAATTCTTGTGTTAGCAATGAATTTGGCATATTTATAAGCTACGGCCATTTTCTTCAAGGACTATAAACCTAGTAGAAGTCATACAGTATATAAATAATTGTGAAGAAAATAAAATTTATAAACACAGCAATATTAATATAGAGTATTATGGAGGTCCAGAGAAAGGAGAAATCATACATATCATTAGCAATCTAGAAATATCTCCCTTAGTAGGTGGCATCGGAGGCAACCTATAAGTAATAGGTAGGAGTTTTGAGAAGTAGAAACAAAGCAGAAGAAATAGGAGAAAACAAAATGTTAAGACTCAGGGACGTATCACTGTTTAGTAAAGTTTTTCCAAAGCAAATGAAAGATGAGATTGGAAAGATAGAGTTGAAGTAAAATTAGCTTATTCTGACTGTCTCATCACTAAAAATGAAACAAAATATTGATTGACCTCTGCTCTAGAAACTGGCTGGCTGTTTTACCAAAGCTGTGTCCTCGTCCTCCTTTGCATAGACCTAGCCTGCATTTACCAGCATCCTTTGCAGTTAGATGTGGCCATGTGACTAAATTTTGACAGTGATATAAGTTCTGCTACCTCCAGAGCTGGCCCATAAAACACTGAGTGCAGTCCTCCATGTTCTTTCCACTTCCAAATAAATTTGGAATACTCACAATACCTGATTTCAAAACTTAGTACAAAGCTACAGTAATCAAGACAATGTCCGTGTTGGTTAAGGCAAAGAGTCATAAATTAATGGACTAGAACAAATAGTTCAGAAATAGACCCAAACAAATGCCTGATTCCTGACAAAGGAGGAAAGGCAATTCCATGGGAAAAGGATGGCTTTTTCAATAAATGGTGCTGGAACAATTAGACATTCATATAAAAAAATAGATTTCAACACATACCTCACGTCTTTTACAAAAGTTAAGTCAAAATGCGTGTCAAGACTAAATGTAAAATGTAAAACTATAGAATTTTTAGAAGACATCATAGGTGATTAATTCTTAATGATCTTGGGTTAGTCAGAGTTCCTTCATAAGACACCAGGAGCATGTTACATAAAAGAAAAATCAGCAAATTAGACTTCATCAAAATTTAGATCTTTTGGTCTAGAAAAGAACTGTTGACAGAATGAAGAGATCAACCACAACGCTGGAAAAATATTTGAAAACCACATTTCTGACACAGGACTTGCACTAGAATACACAACGTTGTCTAAAAATCAAGCAATAAAAACATAACCCAATATAAAACTTGAGAAAACATCTGAATATACACTGCACCAAGGAAGATATTTTAATGACACATAAGCTTGTAAAAATATTCTTAAGACAATTAGTCATGAGGGAAATGCAACTTAAAACCACATAAGATATAGGTATATATTACTAGCATAGCTAAAAAAAATCTTACAATAGCAAGCATTGGTGAGGATGTGCAGCAGTTGGAACTCTCATATTTTGCTGGTAGGAATGTAAACTGATGCAGCTGCGTTGGAGAACAGTTTAGGAGTTTCTTGTAAGGTTAAACATACACTTGCCATATGACCCAATAATCTTCCTCCTAGGTATTGGTCCTAGAGAAATGAGAACTTATAATCACACAAAAACCTGTTTCTGAATGTATAACAGCTTTATACTTTAATTACCAAAAACTGAAAACAAACCATTTGTCTTTCAATTGTTGAATGATTAAACAAACTTTGATATATCAATAGAACTGAAGTCTACTTGGCAATAAAATGAATAAAACAATGATTCATGCAATAACATGGACATAGCTCAAATATATTTTCAAAGTGAAAGAAGTTAAGCATCCAAAGGTTACATATTATATGTTTCCATTTATATTGCGTTTGCCAAAATGTAAAACTATAGAGATGAGAACACATCAGTGTTTTCCAGGGATTTGGGACTAGGAAAGGGGTTGACTACAAATGGGAGAAATGAAACTGTTATATCTGTATCATAACTGTAGTGGTGGTGTATTTATTAAAATCTATAGAACTTTAATCATAAACAGTGAATTTTACTATACGTAAATCAAAATTTAATAATAAAAAATTAAAAATATAAGGGCACAAAATCCTGCAGCTTCAACTTTACTGGTACTACAAATCCTAATGCAGATTTACAATCCAAATTCACAGATACTATTAATACATTCCAACCAGAAAAAATTTCAGCAACAAAATAGGTTCTTGTAAATACTCACTCTTGTTTCCAAGATAGACTAATTATGTCATGAGACAAGAGGAGAAAGGAAATAGACACACCTGGGCATATCATCTTCAACTACAGAAAATAAAAGATAAAAGAAAAACTCCCGAAAGGAGCCAGAGGAAAAACAAAAGTTATCTACAGAGGAACAAAGATAAGAATTGCATCTGATTTTTCCTCAAAAATCATGCAAGCAAGAAGAGACTGGAGTGAAATATTTAAAGTGTTGAGGAAAAACCCTCACCAGTCTAGAATTCGGTACCCTGTGAAATTATCTTTCAAAAGTGAAGGGGAAACAAAAACTTTCTCACAAAAACAAAATTTGAAGATATTTGTTGCCAGTACCTGCCCTGGAAGAAATATTAAAAGAAATTTTTTATAGAGAAGGAAAATAATATGAGTCAAAATCTCGGATCTACATAAAGAAAGGAAGAGTACTCAAGAAGAAATAAGTGAAGATAAAATAAAAACTTTTATTTTTCTTGTTCTCATATGATCTAACAGATAACAGTTTTTTCAAAATAATAGCAACAATGTACTCGATTATGCATGGTTATGTATATATCTAACGCATATCTATACTTATGTATGATTATATATAAGTGAAACGAATGAAACAAATCATAGAAACTAAGGGAGGAAGGTATTAGGATTATTTTGTTACTATAAGGTATTCACATTACTGTGAAGTGGTATAGCGTACTGTGAAAGTAGACTTCGATTGGTTGTAATGTGTATTGCAAACTCTAGGGCAACCACTAAAAGAAGTAAAAAAGAGGAAGAACTAATATGCTAAGAAAGCAGAGAAAATGGAATTGTATAAAATGCTCAATTAAAACTGCTAGGGTAGAAAAAGAGTAGAAGAAAAAAAATAGGAACAAAAACAAGGGCAACAAATAGAACACAATAATGAATATGATAGATACTGACCCAACTATAGCAATAATAATTTTGAACTTCAATGGTGTAAATGTAGCAATTAAAAGACAGAGCTTGTCTGACTGGATCAAAAAACATGACCCAACTATACGTTCTCTAAAAGAAACACATTTTATAAGAACACATATTGATTAAAAGTAAATGAATGGAGAAAAATGTGCCATGCTACCACTGATCAAAAGAAAGCAAGAGAAGCTATATTAATTACAGACAGAGCAGACTTCAAAGCAAGCAAAGTTAGCAAGGATATGAAAAGGCATTACATAATGATAAAAGGGTCAGTTCTCCTAGAAGACATACATAACAATTCTTACAACAGAGAAACCACTACATAAGGCAAAAACTGATAGAACTGCAAGGGGAAATAGGTGAATCTGCTATCATAGTTGGAGACTTCAACACCTCTCTCTCAATAATGGACAGACTCAGCAGACAGAAAATCAGTAAGGACATAACTGAACTCAGCTACACCATCACTCAACTGCACATAATTAACATCTATAGACTACGTCATCCCAAAATAACAGAATACACATCTTTCTCAGCTCAGATGGAACATTCACCAAGATTCCACATTCTAGCTCATAAAACACATCTTCACAAACTTAAAAGAATGGAAATCATACCAGCTCTGCTCTCTGACGTCAATGAAATGAAACCAGAAATCACTAAAGGAAAGAGAACTGGAAAATCTCAAAATACGTGGTGATTAGACAACACACTTCTAAATAACAGATGGGTCAGGGAAGAAATCTCAAGAGAAATAAAAAAATATTTTGAACTAAATGAAAATGAAAACAAAGTTATCAAAATTTGTGCCATGCTGTGAAAGCAGTGTTTGAGGGGAATTTATAACATTGAATGTATGTATAAGAAGAGAAGAAAGATCTAAAACCAATAATCCAAATTTTCATCTTAGGAAACTAGAAAAAGAAGAGCAAATTAAATCCAAAGTAAGCAGAATAAAAGAAATAAAAATTAAAGCAGAAATCAATAAAATTGAAAATAGGACATCAGTAGAGATCAATGAAACTAAAAGCTGGTTCTTTGAAAAGATCAATAAAATTGATAACCTTGTAGCCAGGCTAACCAAGAAAAAGAGAGAAAAGACAAATCACTAATATCAGAAATGAAAGAGGAGATGTCACTATAGATATCATGGAAACTAAAAGGATAATAAAGGAATAATATGAACATCTCTGTGAACAAATTTGAGAACCTAGTTGAAACGGATGAATTCCTTTAAAGATACAACCTGTCAAAACTCACACAAAAAGAAATAGATGATCTGAACAGGCCTATATCTATTAAAGAAATTGAATCAATCATTAATAACCTTCCAAAATAAAAAGCACCAGACCCAGATGCATTCACTGATGAATTCTACCAGTTTTTTCTCTTTTTTGTAAGGAAGAGTGGCCCTGAGCTAACATCTATGCCAATCTTCCTCTGTTTTATGTTGGACCCCACCACACTGTGGCTTGTTGAGTGGTGCTAGCTCTACACCCAGGATCCGAACCTGCAAACCTGGGGCTACAAAAACAGAGCACACGAACTTTACCACTATGCCACCAGGCTGGCTCCTCTACCAAACTTTTAAGGAAGAAATTATACCAATTCTCTATAATCTCTTTCAGAGGATAGAAGCAAAGGGAATACTTCTTAACTCATTATACGAGGCCAGCATTACCTTAATACCAAAAGCAGGAAAAAAAATTACAAGAAAAGAAAACAATAGACCAATATCTCTTGTGAATATAAATGCAAAAATCCTCAACAAAATATTAGCAAATAAAATCCAAAAAAGTATAAAAAGGATTATATACCATGACCAAGTGGGTTTTATCCCAGATATGTGAGTGGTTCAACATCTGAAAATCAGTTAATGTGATCTATCACGTCAACAGACTAAAAAAGAAAAATAACATAATCATATCAATAGATGCAGAAAAAGTATTTTACAAAATCCAACATTGACTAATGATAAAAACTCTCAGTAAGCCAGGAATAGAGGGGGACATTCTCAACTTGATAAAGACTATCTACAAACAACCTACAGCCGACATCATTCTGAATGGTGAGAACTTGGAATCTTCCCCACTAACATTAGGTACAAGGCAAGGATGTCTCCTCTTATCACTCCTTTTCAACATTGTTCTGGAGTGCTTGCTAATTCAATAAGGCAAGAAAAGGAAATAAAAGATATACAAATTGGGAAGATAGACATAAATCTGACTTTCTCATAGGAAATAGACTGCTTGACTGGAAGTAGGAAGATGTGGATTCAAAGCCTTGTCCTGAAACTTAATCTCCACATGACCTTGAGCAAGATTCTCAAACCTGTTTCGCCACCTGTAAAATGGGGGTTACAATCCTTAGAGAGTTTTCTCAAGGAGTAAAATAAGTTATTGTACTTGCAGGCATTGAGGTGAGTGCAGGCGTATGAACTTACCAATCAGTGTTGGGTGAGCCTGAATCCGAGAGCGTTTGTGGATGATAGAGTTCTACTCTATGTGATACAGCAAGTGAGGGAGAGGTTCTCCTTGTAAACTCAGTCTGTTGTTTCTCGTGACAAGGACCTTCTTTTTTGTTTTTACTTGAAAGAATAAAATTTATCTCTCCTACTAAAAACTTTTTGCCTTTTCCCCCTATGACTTTCTCTGGTCTTTGACCACAAATACTGCCAGAAATAGTTCCAATTTGTGTGACAAAAAGCAAAAGAACAAGAAACTTGGTATTAGCCAGGTCTGGATTTTAACTCCATACCCAGCACCTGTCAGTTCTGTCACCATTAATTGATTTGAATCTCATCATTTCTAAGATAAACATCTACAATGAAAATTTGCTTTGAAGATTAAGTGAGAAACAGGGAGTAAAACAACATGATTCACACACAGTGAACAATAAGAGTAATTCTACTATTATAATAACATTTTTATTAATAGCATTTTCATGTTCTTGAGTTTGTTTATATACCACTCTATTTTTCTTTGTTGTTAGTGATGTTGAGTAGATTCTAACTCCTGGTGACCCTGTGGACAGCAGAGCAGAACCCTGCCCAGTCTTGTTATGCCATCCTCTCATCTCCTGGGGCTGCATCAGACAATGCTCTGCTGCTAATCACAGGGTTTTCTTGGCCAAGTTTTCAGAAGTGGGTAGCCAGGTCCTTCTTCCTAGTCTGTCTTAGTCTGGAAGTTCCACTCAAGCCTATCCACCATCGGTGACCCTGCTGGTAATTGAAATACACTGGCATAGCTTTCAGCATCACAGCAACATGCAGCCACCACAGTGCAACCATATAAAATAACGTTGGGAAAATATTTCAAAAAGAATATTTGTGTGTGTTTTTCTTTTTATACTCTAAATATTTCAAATAACTTCGTCTTTATCTTTTACCACAATCGTGGAAGGTGCAATTGCAAGCAGATAATAATTGCATAGTAGGGTAGTTCATATGCATTTGGTGATGGTATTAACTTTTTATTTGTGGACCAACCTAAAATTTCAAGTAATGAGAGCAATACTCTTATATGCCTTCCTATATTAATGCAACTGGATATTTATACTAATATATTTGATTGAGCACTGTGGCTGATTACATTTTGGGAACAGTTTGGTGATAATGAATCTTATATCAAACTTTAAGATTCAAGCGATACTCTGATGACTTTCTAAATACTCCTAAACAAAGAAGTAAGAATATCTGAAAGAATCGCCAAGCTTTGTTAGTAAAAATGCTCTCTGGCATATATTTGTCTTTCTCTTCCTAAGATGAACATCCATGCATTTTAAATCTTCCTGGAAAATACTTTTGTATTAATTTCATGCATAATTCAACAAGGTCAATTCTGACATTTTAAAAATCTTACACAGGTTGCTAAAAAAGTTTTCAGGAAATATTACCACCAGATTTAAGAAAAACTCAATCGCCACTTACTGTTAGAAATTTTGCATGTTCCTCATTTTACCTGAGCACAAGATATATACAAATGAAGTGACAATCATTTATTTTCCAATTTCTGTATTTGCTATTCTTATTCATATAGACTAACAGATTTTTTTCACTCTCCAGAAATATTGGAATAGAACATATGAAAAGATCTCTTTTTAAAATTATAGTCCTGTATTACTCATCTGATTTAATAGAAAGAAAGGAGCAAAAGAGAGGGAAAGAGAACAAGGACAGAAAGACAGGTGGAGAGGCTTTGGGGAGGGAAGAAGGAAAAAGAAAAACCTAAACTAAAACTTAAACCTTCAACTCTGAGCTGAGTTTTGATTTAACCTACTAACATCCTGATTGAAACTAAAATGCCCATCACAAATATGAATGCCTTTTGTTCCCAACAATTTACAGCATTTTATGACCTATTTCACTGCATCATAAATGTCATAATGACCAAATGTTCCATGAAATGTCATAAAATGACATGAATTACAGCTATCATCTAGGTCTACGTCTGGAAAACCGAGTTTCTGGCTCATGCTCAGGTAACACTGTGCTTTTTGTGTTTGAAATTCCTCTGTACTGTGACACTGACTTAATTATACTTTATCGTCCAAATGTACCATGGTTTCCTCTCAAAAAGTAATTCATTAGTCTGGAGAGTACATGCATAACTGAATTAAGTATCTCCCAATTATAATGCTGTTATTTCTTTAAATATCAGCTATTTAAAGATTCTTAAAATCTCATCTTAACAAAGCTCTCTGGCATGATAATGCTTTACAACTGTTTCATGTTCAATATTAGGACATGTGCTGTACTGGGACTTATTAAAGCATGTGAGATTTATAATGATGCTCCTTGTAATGGTGTTCTTTGGGCACCCCATTTGCCCACTATCCTGTGCGTGCCAGAATGTAAATTTGATGGTTTCCTAAATGTGAGTAAAGAGAAAGGAAAAAGATCATAATGATGCTATTCACATAATCATGCTGCCTATACTTGCATTACTAAGCCTATTTTCACAAGTTGGTTTTACTACTTAGCTTTGATCCAGCTAGAAATTTGGCTTGCTAGCTAAAAATCAGGTTTTTAAATGTTAATTTTCAATTTATATCAACAATTTTTACATTTTGCTTTTCTCTTTTCTTAATCTAAACAAGGAAACGATGCAACTCATACACTGGATTTTAATGCACCTATTTATTTATTCAAGAAGCATTTATCGAGCCTCTTGCGAATCTGGCACTCTGGCTTGGAGGAAGAAACAAACATGCCAACTACTATTTCTGCCTTCATGATACTTATCCAGGAGCTTCAAAAACAAAGACGTAATTATAAGTCCAGGTCTAAGACTCTGACTTTGGTAAGCTAGGGCATTTTCTACAGAATACCATCAGTCCAGATCCACAGAGACGAGACAATTAAAACATTTGGACCAGCATTTTCCATTCTGCAAGTTATTTCTATTCCTTTTACTTCTTAGTGAATTTTACCTACTTTACCAATGAATAAATTACAGGCAAACTAATTCCATCCGTCCTTCTCTGTGGGAATGCATCTTTGTGGACAGCCAATACAAATTGTAACAGTGACTACTTTGCTTCTTGATTTCTACTCTCACTCAGTGGATTTCTGCCAGTAGAGTCGAGCAATGAGTAACCGAACATCAAGAGTGACGCACGTCTTGGGCCTCTGCATCTGTCGCATTCTCTCTCCTACCTTCCTCAGCAAAACATCTGTCTCATATCTTTCAACATCCAGTTAATTATTCACCACTTGGTTCACTGCCAATCCCTGCCTGACACACTCAATAAATTAACTCACAACCCCCAAAATAAGTTATAAAGAGTTAAAAAATATTTAAAGAAATGTGGTTCATTCTATTTGGCACGACACTTTTTATCCACAAGGAGTGTGTTTTCCTGAAATAATTATTTGCTTCTATGTGGAAGAAGCTAAAAAGATTTTTAAAAATCTTTGTTAGGGTTAGACAAAAAAGGCATAAAATAATGGAATTTGTCATACTGGAGACTTACGTGGTTGGACAAGGAATTTTAAGACAAATATAGGCACTTAGCTTATTATAATGGCCCAAGAGAATATCCTAAAGCCCAACTCAGCAACTATAGTCAGTGTTTATATGAGGCAATTTATATATTCCAAGGGGGGAAATTACTACAATGCTTGGGGCACTTTATATTGTGGAAAAATACAGTGAGATAGATTGTCAGCCTAATGTTTCAATAGTACTAAGCATGTATGCGAATAATTCCCTTGACTTCAATCTTTATAAAATGGATCTTAATCACCAAAGCAAAGGCTGGGAGAAAAATGTCTGTTTAAGGGTTTTGTAAAATTCTGAAACTTCCTATCTATGTCCATTTGCCTAAAATCTGCCTGTCATGTCAACGTAATTTATTATTTTTTTTGGTTTAGCATATGATGAAACATTCTTACATTTAGGAAAACTATGTACACCTAAACTTTGATCTCCCTGTGGTTTTCTAATTAGCAATTCCAATGGCAAGATCTTCTGCTCTGGGGGAAAAATATCTGTAGAAACATTTAAGTGCTTGGAGGAAAGGGGCTGGACAATGAGAAATGAGATATTTGGCTTTGCATGACCAAGCCAATGAGGAACATTTCCATTATAGATAGAGTAATATATTACTTAAAGTTCGCACAGTTAATGATGTGTCCTGTATGGTTTGTTAGGTGCTAGTACATCTTTGAAACTTTCCTTTAAATTTATCTCTTAATGTCATTGTTTTGTAATGGCATATTTGTGATAATTTTTAAGACGAAATTTCAACTATTTTTATGGAATGTTTTACTTCATGAATGGCATTATGCTAGGCATATTAAAGGCCATACAGATCAAGGAGACATGGTTTCTTCCATGAGAGAGCTTAAGCAGTCTACAAGGCGGAAGGCTCAGCACATTTAACAGAGGGCAGGAAAATGCACAGTGGAATACTGTAGGGAGATGTTTTGAATATTAAGTAATTTTAATTTCCAAGAGTATGCCAAAAATTTCCATTGTTAATAATAAAGAAAAAATCATTAAGGGTTCGTCTCCAAAACATGAGTAACAAATATACGTGCATTAATTATAGTCCCACTCTTTTTCAGCTCCTTTGAGCTGAAAGAAGAGAACACAGGTAGAGATTTCTAAGCCTCTGAAAACATTTTACACTTTTCACGTATGAAAAAGTTGGTTGTCTTCTCTATCTTACTATTTCCTCTGGAAGTGTAACACTTCTTAAAGACAAAATTAACGTTTTATTGTTTACTGCATGGCTGTGCCGTGTGATACTCAAGACTCGTGAAAACTGAATGAAAGTCAAATTGAAGAGATATTCAAGAAGCCGCTGAATTTGAACTTTGAACAAAAAACTGCTGTTTATATGGCACATTATAACTTCTTTTTGTTAAATCTTTTGCAGGAAATATTACTATGTTCCACTAGTCCTCATTATTTTCAGCGGGTTAGTGACTCAGCTGTCTTGCTGTGATGGTTGAACTTGAGTCAATGTAAGTTGACTGCGTATAGAGCACAGGGGACTGGCTGACCGTGGGAATAGAGGAAGCTTCTCTTCTCTCTTAACTATGTAGGAGAATTATTTTGCAGAATAGAAATAATACACATGACAACTTAGCTGAAACAGAAAGCAAAAAATTCCATAGGAATTGGAGGATAGCATCTAGCTAACAATCTTGTTATAAGAAAAATCTTTCCATATGTTGATTTTATCTTAAAGCAGAGGGATCATTTATTGTTTGGAAAAAAATTTACACAGAATTTGGAGAATTGTTTAAAGAAAGCTTTGCCTTTCATTATTTGTCCTTAGTCAGGTCCAAAGAATTCTCCTACTGTTTCACTTTGTTGATTCACTGAACATAACTTTATAGAATAGATATTCTATTCTATAGAATATAGAATATTCTGTTGTGTGGCAAAGTCTATGAAAGTATTGGACGTATAGAGGGACAGGACCTGGTCTCTAAGCTGAAGGAACTTACAGATGAAGTTGGGGAAAACCCAGATAAAAAGAACAATTAAATGCAACATGGAAACTGTAAAGTCTACCATCCTTTCAAGGAAGCTATAATTCTTATTTTATTTTAAATTTTCTAGATCTTCCAACTAATTCTAAAATTTGAGGAAAACCCTAATACCAAAGCAACAAAAATAATGCAAGAAAAAGGTAGAACATTTCCATATATAAGCAGAGATGTGAGATTCAAAATTAAATATTAGGAAATACAGCCTAATACTATGTTAAACTCATGAAGTAGTAGTATGACTTCAAAAATTAGGTGATATCAGGAAATCTAATAATGAAATTTACTACATTAAGTCAAACAGGAAACAAAATAATATCCTATTGATAGATATCCAACATCATGTTATGAATTTTAGTACCCATTACTGAAAAAAAAACTTTTTGTAAACAAAGAATAGGATAATGAGCACTTTCAGAAAATTATTGCAAAATCATATCTTCTGGTGATACATTAAGAGCTTTCTTATTGTAGTCAGAAGCAATATATGCATATGCGTGCCTACTCTCACCTGTCCTCCTCAGTGTTGTACTGGATATTTGCCTAAACTTACATAAACATGGTTGATGAACTAATCCTTTCAAAATTGTTATTTAAATATCTTTCTTTAATAATCCATTGTGTGTCCTTAATCCTCAGATCCTTGGATTTATCTTGGTTTTTTTTTTTTGGTTATTTATAATTAGATTGGGCTATTTTCTCTCAGCCCCACAAAAGAAATCCTCAAATTAATTGCTTGATATTTTGAATGTATTTTCCTATAGGAAACTATGATTCTCATTAATACTAAATAATGAACTTAATGAGAAGAAAAGAACAAAGCTACATTCTATGTAAGTAAAATACAAAAGTAATACTGAAATAGTGAAATAAAATACTGTTGTGGTACAAATAATAAATATAAAATATACAAATAAGACATATAGTGGAAATTTTCCAATTTTCCTTTGATGCTTGTCCTTGAAGCAAGTCAGGAGAAGTTCTGGGCCCTCAGATAGACATGAAAAATCAATAGCCCTTGTTTTGAGGGGTATTTTTTGTTTTTCTTTTGTTTGTTTCATGTATAATTTCATTTATAAAGTGATTTAACTATTGAAAAGGTATTTTAATTATTTCAAAAGAAATGTATCTTTATTAATTGTGATTCCAGTCTCTTATTGGCTTACAACTGATTTTTTTTAAAGTAGCAAACGACTGAATTTATATAACTGAGAAAAAGTTGGAGGACAAAAAACAAAGGGAACATATCTGAATGAGATAATTTTATACCATACTGAAGTAAGGGGGATCTTCATCCAGAGCACCTGTACAATCTCTTCAAGGGAAAGGAACCATAAGTTGTGGTTCTCCTGCCAGCCACTAGGTTTTTATCAGCAGAGGTCATCTTGGTATCATCCAAAGCAGGTCTTGGGGTGCATGGAGATGTACAAATAGTCATTTGAGACAACAGAACATTAACCATATGGATACTTGTACAAAGTTTGGATAACCACATAACTGAATGAGCTAATATCATCTCTAACAATTTCCATATTGTATGGGTTAGCATGCTGCAGCTACATTTTAGTAATATGTTAACCAGCCTTAGAAACGTTCCAGAAAAGAGTAAAACTCAACAGTAATTTGTTATTATGGGGTAAAAGCTAATTTAAATATAACGTGTTTCATCTTTCCTTTGAATTGAGTTGTGTAAGGCTACCCTTCTTTAAAAAAAATGAAAAACTTCTATAATCCATTCAACACACCATTTTTAAGTACCTATTACTCGTATTCAATAAAGCACACATAGTTTTAGCTGTCTTGGAATGACATTAAACAAGCAAATAAGGATTGATGCAAAGTTGAAATCAATGAAAAATGCAAGAAAGGAAAAGAATAGGAAGCAAAGATATACAATAACAGGGGGAACAACTTTTAGGGGAGGTAGTTATAGAAAGTCTTGCTCAAAATGGCATTTAAACTGTGGTCTGCAGGGTGACTAGGAGTTATCCATGTGGAGAAAGAGAGGATGTGCATTTCAGGCAGAATGAATAGTGCATTAAAAAATAATAATAGCAACATTCAACCTTAATGAAGGAAGAGCTGGTGAAAAACATCCAGGTTAGCTGGAAGGTATTTGAGCAATGGGGACAGTGACATGAGTTGAGGTTGGAGCCAGATCATGAAGTTTTTACACTGTTCTGAATGTAATGAGGAGGTTAAAGCTGTGAAAACATTACAGCCATGGCGAACATTTTTAAAATTCTTGTGGAGGATCAAATAACTGGATCATAAATTGAGGATTATCAGGATAGTCAATTTTACCTCAGTCTGATAAATCCAGGAAATGGGGGAGGAAAAAGCAGGTAAGGTAACCCATATGCCAGGAAGCTGAAACAACAGGATCTGTTATTGTAAATAACTGAAACACAGAAAAGGGAATTTATGGATACATGTAACAGAAAAAGATAGTGGCCACGCTAGCTTCAGACACAGCTGGATCCAGGTGCTCAAACAATGACTGCACAAAGCTATGGTTCATCATATCTTAGCTCTGTTTTTATGTGTGCAATTTTATTTTTCATATGGAGTGACACAGATTGCCAACAGAAAGTCCAAGGCTATATTCTACCAGCTAAGTAATCCCAATTAGATAGTGCTTATTTCTCAATAGTTCCCATAATAAAAGTCTCCTTTAAATCCAGGTCACCTATCCATCCTTGAACCAATCACTACTACTATTCTGGGACATGAATACCCTCCTTGTCCAGGCCTAGCTCATATGCCCAGCCATCAAGTAGTCATGGGGTTAGGCTTTTCTTCATCACATTGGCTCAACATGACTGAAGTTGCAGAAGTTGTTCACTAAGGGAAAATCAGGATGATCTTACTGGAAGAAGTAGAAATGTATGCTAGGTGGGAGACAGATCAGGAAGTGGAGGATTACAGAGGCAATCAGGATACTGAGAATCAGTGAAGGACCAGAAGAAATTGAAGGGTGGGAAATGGATTACAATGAGATTTCTAAAAACAAGTCCAAATATAAGATAAAAGTACATCTTCCTAATCTCCACCCAAGATCTAGTGAATCTGAACCAGGTGCTTCAGGGGTGTGTCCTGTCCATGTGAATTTTAAAATAAGAATACCGTGATTCTTCAGAACTCTAAAGTTTGAAAGCCACTGGATTAAAATTACACCATGGGAAGGCCTGAGTCTCTCAATAATTCAATGCGTAGAGTTTCTCTGAGCTTTGAATTTATGTGATTTTTATGTTGCTTGCTATCTGGTGAAAAACAAATAACTTGAGCACAAAATGGACACCTACTACATGATACTGAAAGGTGCTTTTAATTGTTAGAACTTCTATTAGAACATCTACACATAGAGAAAAATCAGCCAAAAATCTGTTCAAGATCAGTAAGACCTCTTGATGATTTTGCTCCAACCTCCAATCTCTCAGAAGACTTTCTCCACACAGTAACTTACAGCAGATGAATTGAGATCTTGAAAACAGATGTGAAAACTTGAAAATGAATACCCATGAGTGTCTTTGAACATGAATAAATTACAAGGTTTTGCTTTGACTCTGAATTTCTTACTCTGCTTAGACGAGTTAAGTGTTTAGTGCTCCCTCAGTGTCAAGTGTGTTGCAAATCCTGGATTAAGTTTTATCACAAAAACAGCTCTTTGGTTCTTGTGAAATCTGTTGAAATTTAGCCACCAGGTGTCAGTAAGACTTGCAAAACAAGAAGGTTTTACAAAGTCCAGTGATTTTGTTCATTCAGTCTCTAGGGGCAAATTAATACAGTCTTTGATTATATCTTGTTTTCATTCCAGGGTAAGAGATGCAATCTATTGACAGACTCATTGAGCACAGACAGAATTTAGACCTTTTTTTCCCCCTTCCATGACAAAGCCTTGCTTCACTACCCTTTCAGAACATGGGCTGGTTTTAATTTCCAAGAATTTAGTACCTCAAGATTCATAGTGACTGAGGTAGGTTATCCCTCCCAGAAGGAAAAGGCTGCTCTGGGGCAGGTGACAAGGAGGCAAGGTATCTTGCCTATTACATGTAAACTACCATGAACTGTCAATCAACCAGGAAGAAGTAGAAAAGGTAAGCACTCCCAGACCATTCATATGATTGCTAAAAGCAATATCCTGGGACAATTGTGAAACTTAAATGAAATCTTTTTTTTTTTTTCACTAATCATCCAAACTTTCATATTGGTATTCTCACTTTTTATTATTATTGCTATTCTTGTTGTCTTTGTTGTCATTTGTTTTGTTTTCCTCTCTGCTATTGTTGCTTATAAGACAAACAGAAATCCATTTGACCTTTGTATAAGCCGCCTGAGTACCTGAGTTTATTTTTCCTATTTCATATATATCTTGAATTAAAACTTGAAATTAAATCAGTCATAGCATATCAATGATATCATTATAAAAAATTATTCTATTACCTATTGTCTTGGGTAGAGATTTTACAAAATGTACTACCTCTCACCTTCGTGATGACTGTGTTCTGGTAAACGGTTTTGATTTCTATTTCACTCTGAGTTTCCTCAGAGGTGGATATTTAAAGCACTTGGTGTAGCTGGCTTATCCACTTCAAGTTGAGCAAGGTCACAAAGTCTGTTGATTCATATGGCAATTCCTGTGTCAAACACAAAATTCTACCTCATCTTTGAATCAAATCCAATAGAGCAAGATCGCAGCTGTCCCCAGTGTCTGTTGACAACAGAAGGCTGACCTAGTTTAACCAGTTCTCAGCGTTCCTTTGGAGAGCATTTAGTTTTTCAAGACTGCAAGAATAGAGCAAGTTTATTTTAGAAAATTTAAAAAATAAAGCAAACACCAAGATGAAAAAGAGATAGCAGTTATTAATATTTTGACCTACAACTCTCAAGACTGTTTTATCTTACTTGTTTCAGTGTTTACAATATTTAAAAAGCAAAAGCAATAGGAACTATTCATTTTATACCAGAAATTACCTATTTCTGAACAAACTGAAGGACTTTATAGACCTTCTCATCCCAAGATAATAAATGGTAAGTGACAATGGCCAGATTGTATTGTTCCTATGCCTCAGCGAGGTGTAGTCCCTGACAGCTATTGCCAGACCTGTAACACTAATATGCATCTTTTTTCCTGCTTCAAATACAACACATTTCTAGAAATTGAAGCAGGAAAGAATTAGCGTCTAAAAAGAGGTTTGGGGCGGAGAAAAGAGTTGAAACAACTTTGAATGCTCTCTAATCTAGGTCCAGTATTATAAGAGAGTGACTTATTTCCCTCTGGCCTCAAAAATGTCTGGGTGTGGGGGTGCGGGGGGATGACTGATGGTAGTACTGGTGTGTGAACAGAAACATATCAGTTTTTCTTGTGTGCACCTGCTGTTTTGCCTCAAGCCTTCGTCAGAGCTCTGGTTAGTGGACATTCTATTGATGTTTGCCAAATTAAAATAAAAAGTTCCAATGGTGTTAGATCTTTCCCTATCACCTTTTGTCGTGCATTGTTTTTCAGTGGGAATGCGAGAAGGGGTCAGTCAGGCATCCCTAACTTTCTGCTGTTTAACTGAGAAGCTCTCATCACCATCACTATGGATGTCCTCATTCTGAGTCATTAGTGGGAACTTTTCCATGTAGGGTTTCTCAGTGTAAGTCAATCAGATGCATTTCTGGTGCCTATCACAGTGTCCAGGACAGAGTAGATACTGAAAAAATATGAAAAGAGTCAGTAAATTATTTTTTAGGTGATAGCAATCTGTTACCAGGTATTAATGATACAGAACAAATCATATTTTTCATTTGTCATGTTCCATCAGTTTAGTTGGGACATCTGGTAGATATAATCCAAGGCAGACACTCTTAATATATGAGTGGCAGGAGACATGCACACATCTGAATGATAAATACTGGACAGAATTATAAAAAGACAACATTGAACATGTAAATTATATATAACATAAATGCAGTTTTTCTTGGGGCAATGAAGACTAAAAGAACTGGTGTAGTTCAATGTTTGATATGAGTGGGTGAGTGGAACCCCAGTTAACAAAAAGTGATATTGTCAAGAAGGAAACCATACTTTCATAGCGTGTAGGAGAGAAATTGGATCACAAATTGAACTTTGGCTAGACTCGAACTGTGAAGTTGGAACATGACCTGAGAATATCACTAGATTTATCACTTCTGATGGTTTTCAGATTGCTTAGACGTCCAGGATGCCCTTTAAACTCTCCATCTGACTGACTGTCTGCGTCCTTTCCTACAGAGCACAGGACTCTGCTAGAGTGATCCCTGCATTTATCATGTTCAGATGTGTCTATTTCAATGTGTTTTTCTGAAACTAGAGCAGAAAACCATGTGGCGATTGCAGCTGGTACCGAATGCAGTTCCTTACCTCATGATACAAGACAATCTTCAAGAGGACATTACTCAGACTCCCACGGACACAAAGAGAAAACATCCCTCAGGGAGAATCAGCTAGCTCACTGCTTGAATACCCAGTTGAAGATTTTTTCAAAGTGGTATATAACTTCTAAAAAGCTCCACAAATGCCCTAAAATATTAGACATAGCACACCAGCCACTTTCAAAAGAACTTGCAACTTACCAGGACATTTTGTTATTAAAAATACATAGATTTGAAACATTATTTAAGAAGGAAACAGTTTTTATATTAACATCTCCTTTGCCTATGGGCATGAATCCTTTCCATTTTAATGTGCATTTGTAACATTGGCTTCTAGAATATAATTGTGACTTACTCTTTTTTCATTCATTCCATAAATATTTACTGAGCAGCTCCACCTTTAAACAAGTCTACCTTACTCCATGGGAGTTACAAAAATGTTTAACACACAAAAATATATAGACCCTCCAGGAGCTTACAGGTCAGGACATAAAAAAAGAAAATCACACAATCTTTATATGATATATAGCAATTAGCTCTCTGAGAAAGGTGTAAATCCATCATTCTCAGTTGGACCAGAGAGCGTGGCAGAACTTTCTAAGGATTTTTCTTGTAAAATCATACATTAAATTACCTAAAATATAATGAATTGAAATCGAGACAAGAATTAATTGAAGTTGAGTACCAGCAAACATAACAGTGCCAGGTAGGGAGGCATATGCATTTATATTTAATGGCCAAAGTTACCTGATTGAAAACCTGTCATTCATGTTGATAAGAATGGCTGACTCAATCACCTGAGTGACTGATGTGGCATTCAATGAGGAGTATTGTTATTAAAACAACTGGAAAAAGAATCAGCTGTAAATAAACCAGTTAGTTAGCTGGGAATATACTCTGCCTCAAATTTATCTAGCAGGTAGGAATCTCTGTTTTATAGGTTTGTTTATTTTTTATAACTCAACTAAATTTCTGCCAATATGGCTGAAACAACATTATTTAAGTTATCAGCAACCCCTCCCTTTCTCCAAGGTAGTGTTAAGTTTTAGGAAATCTTACATAGGATAAGGCTTTGAAGGGACGCCTTAGGTCCTCAATATCTTCTTTCTGTAAGGGTGAGATCCATTGTTTTATCTAGACCCATTTACCAATCCATATACATTGCCATGTAGGCATCTCTTATTCTTGTTTCTTATTCCTGTATTTCCTGTACTTCCACACCATGTTCACAGGCACAAGAATCATGCTGCTATTTCCATGCAAAGCTAAGGCACAGAAATCCCTGGAAGTTTATCTGAGGGCTCGCCTTTTCTCTCTACTTCCATGGTGCTGTCTGGGAAGTAAGGTGCAAACTCTCTTTGTCTGGGAAGGAACCACTCATTTCTGTATCCTGTCCTCATCATGTCCTATCTCTCACCAGCCTCTTTTCCAAGGGAAAATTTTCATTTGACGTGAGCATGGAGATTCTCCTCTTCAATCTGTCTCTCTTAAATACTTATTACATACATAGTATCTCTCTATTTATTGTGGGAACTAGCATTTTGGAAGGCAATAGGCAGGATGAGTCTCTCTTCTGCCTTCTTTTATCTCCCTCATGAAGTGTTGACCAGAAAAAGGTTAGCTACTTGAAATAAGAGACAAAGCAAAATAAAAGGGGGAATATCCAAGAAAAAAAATCACAGTGGGTAATCTTTCAAATATGTTTATTCTTACATTTATGTATATTTTGATCACCTCATGATATTTTGATCAAATAAAAATCAAATATATAATAAGCAAAACTATATAAGTGAAATAACTTAGAACTTGTATTCATTATTTTGACATCAATCTTTGAATGGACATTTAAGACACTGTTTCAAAGGGCTCAGGATGCAAAAACAAACTCCTTCTCTTTTTTTAGGTGTTTATGACCTAGTTGGGAATGGCAACACACAAATAAGTGCACAAAAGTATTACAGATTATGAAAATATGTAGAAAATAGACTGTGGATAAAGGCCTAGGAGTGGTCAGTTCTATTTGGGTGGGGAAGGATTAGGCAAGTCTTCATAGAAGTGACAAACCTTGAGCTGAGTAGTGAAAGATGGCCAGCTGTTCTCTGGCTGGTCAGAGCAGTGTGGGTCTTCCAGGAAGAGCAAGCAGGAATAGAAAATTTGCAGAGGCATGGCATAACCAAATAGCATGCAGACTGGCACAAGGGAGCCTGACCAAAAAAGGGAAAGGTAATCAGTTTGACAAAATTATGACATGAGGTGAGCCGTATTAGGAGAAAAATGGCTGAAGATGTATAATTTTGAAGGATACTGTGTGTCATTCCACAGGATTCTGTATGTCATTTTGAAAGACTGAGACTTTAGTCAAAAGGTGTTGAGGACCGTTGCGTGGTTAGAGGAGGGGACTTGATAAGATTGAACTTGATCTTAGGGATAGCATGTTTTCAATGGTGTAGGATGGATGTGAGGGGAGCTCAGATAGAAGCAGAAAGACAATTTTGGAAAATATTTCAGAAGCGTAGGCAAGCCATATTTAAAAGCAATCTGTAGCAGTGGCAAGAAAGCAGTGGCTTCACAGTGTTGTGAGGAGGCTGAATCAACAAGACCTTGAGTGCATGCAGTGGCCAACTGCAGAGTAAAACCCCGGAATGACTCTAGATTTTTAGCTCGGGTTTCTGGTATATGGTCATACATTTCACAAAGATAAAAAATAAAAAAGCAGCAGTAGTTCTCTTTGGGGAGAAAATTAATCCACTGTATAAATGAAATCTAGATTAATAATGTTTTTGACCTTGTTAATGCTGAGAATGTTGACTTTTTTCATATCCTTACAATAAATGGAGGTTTAGAAAAGTTAAGGTTAGTGTACATAATACCAAACTAACCATACACACTTTTCTCAGTCATCTGTTGTGGATAATTTCAGTATTTTATGCTAAAATTCTAGGTTCCGATTGGAGGTTATATATCTGATCAGACTTCAACATCGAGAATCATTATTCTCTTGGCCAATAGCATACTACAAAATGAACATTTTGTGTAAGTTGGAGGGCAGGATTTTGACTCTTGCACACTTCTGCTTCCTTTAAAGATTTATTAGCTTTATAAGAGGCTTTCTTTCAGCTTGAGAATTGGCCTGTGTCATATTCTAGACTGTGTTCTTCACCTAATGTCCCATTAATAATAAACCAACAAAAACAACAAAACCTTTCATGAGAAGGCAGTAAAATCTTTAGAGGATTCAATTATGTTTATGCATATAATAGTACACTGCCCTTTGTGACATTTTTAAATCAACAAATTTCATCTTAACCCACCAACTAAACAGATGGTATTGACCAGTGGGAATCTTCTTAGTAAACGGAATAATTTTAAAAATCATGCATATGCAAAGTTGACAATGGCATTTATGAAAGACACTCTGACTCTGGACCTGTTAAAGGATGGAGTAGGGGATAGTGGTCCATGGAGTTAATGTCTTGCCCAGAGGCCATTCTCAGTTCCTTGCTGTGTGGACCTTTCCAATGGCTGGCTTATGTCATCAAAACCAGCAAGGCAAAGAGTCAATAAAGAGTGTCTCCTAGTAAGACAGAAGTTACAATCTTAGAAGCGACATCTCAGCCTTCTATACACCTTATTGTTGAAAAGCAAGCAACAGCCGTTGCCACATTGAAGGGGAGGGGATTGCACAAGGGTGTGCGCCCGAAGAGGTAGAGATAACATGGGGTCATCTTAGAGTCTGTTTCCCACACTACTTAGATTTTCATTTTTTATTACAACATGTTGTGAATACTGCAAATATACAGAAGAGTAGAGGAAACATCAGTGATGCAGCTGAGAGCATAAACCTTGGAGCCAGGTAACCTGGGTTCACATCCCAGCTCTGCTCCTTACCAGCTGTGTGCTTGACTTTGGATTAGTTTGTTAATTTCTTTATGTCTCAGTTTCTGTATTTCCTATAAAAAAGGAAAAAATAATCATCTTCACCTCTTAGGATTGTTGTCAGGACTAAGTGAGTTCAGATGTTTAAGCAGTAGGACAGTCTCACTAAACGTTTGGTATTATATTTTGTGGATAATATGGCAAAGCAGGTGTATTCCCCACCTGGCTAGACCTTGCGTCATCCGCACAAAGGCATGTTTGAGTCTGCAGAGAGAATGAATATCTAGAATCACTGCTTCACAGACAGAAGCTGGCTTACCGATCTGCCTCTACAAAGCAGGCTGGGCCTTGGCTTTCCTCATGGAGAACACGGTACGGAGAGACGTACACCCATCCTGAGAACTCTTAAGCCAAAACGAAGATGCAGAAGGGCTGACTCACACATACTCTATTGCTCTTAGGTAAAGGGTTAAGAGTCCTCATACTTTGTTTCCCTCTGAGAAGCAGAAATTCCTGCCTTTTGGAGGAACCAAGAGGAACAAGAATCATGTGGTGTCTTCAACACCGCATTACTTACCATGATGGGTAAGGCACTCACAAATCTGGCTCCGTGCACTCTCCATCACCGCCTCAATCTCTCTCTTACCTCACTCACAGTCCCCAGCAGCTGACCTCTTTTCTGTTCCCCAAAGAAACCAGGAGCTTTTTTGCCTCAGGGACCTTGCGTACACTTTTTCTTCTGACTGAATACTTTCCCCACATTTGGTCTTAGCTTCAATGTTACCTCCTCAAGGAGGACTCTGCAGAGAGAAGTCTCAACCCTCCCACAAAGCTGTCTACCGCAGAACTCTTTCTCCCTTAATTTCCTTATTTTGCTTTCTCCCTTTATTAGAATGCAAGCTCCATGAGTGCCAAAGTCTTCTGTACCTAGTTTCCTGCAGTACTGGCAACACCTAGCAGAGCCTCTGGTAATAAAGATCTGTTGAATGAATGAATGAGACAGATGCAGAGATATGATTGTTGAACTGAACTACACCTTTACAAAGGAGGAGAAAACCTATTTTAGCCATTTTAAACTCTGAAGATTTTCAAACAGAATACACTAGATAAAATGGTCCCATGAAGGTAGAGTTAATTTTTTTCCCAAACAATGATCTAATGCTATATCTTATTCTTCATATAGAGAACATTTTAGTAAGTGGTAAGTTAATTAAATTAATAATTTTATTCAGGAGCTTAGAAATGATGATTTATCATTTCATACAACCAGTTCATATATTAAACAGGAGGCAGAATTTAACAATTAGCTGTTAATTATGTGCTAATTGGTTTTGAAATTTGACCTGATTATTTTCATCTGGAATATCTATTGGCGTACTGTTTTGCATGCCTGACATTGCGCTGCCAAAAAAAACCAGGTTTTCAATATCACAGGAAAATTCTCATGATACATATACTGTTAAATAAAAGGAAGAGTATACAAATTCTACATACTCTGTGAACTCAACTTTTTTAGAAAGAAAATTTCTTTAGAAATATGACCAACTATTCAAAGTGGTTGTTTCTAGGTGGTGTTTGGATGGTATGTGCTTTTAATTTTATTCAATCTGATTTTATGTTTTTTAATTTTCACATTATTTTTCCTCCTCTTTGAAATCTTTCTACTTCAAATTATTTTTAATAAGGGAATTTTCTAATGCTACTATAAAAAGCTTCTTTGTGTCTGGACATCTTAATAGTTAAAAATCAATGAGCAGTTGAGACCAATGTGGATTGAAGTGTTAACGTCTTTTTAAAATGAAAAAGGAAAATGAACCAAATGCATTCATTAAACCTCCAGGACAAGGACAAACGGACTAACAATGGTTAAACAAAGTCTGGACAATAATCTCCAGGAAGTGTTTCAAGCAGTGGGTGGTGCCTGTGTAAAAAACACCCTGCCAAGAGGAGCCGCAGAGCGGTCCCCTGGTGCCCCTTCAGAAGAACAGAAAGAGCACTTAACAGGAGAGACCCTGAGGACTATTATATTACTGGCTAAACTCGCTACTGTAGGCAGGTGGGAAGCTGGCCAGGCCTCTGCTGTCTCAGGTGCTGGATGTAGCTGCCCTGAGACAATGACACATTTTCTGGAGCATGGGCAGGCTAAGTTCACAGGATTTGGTGGATACATTTTTTTTTTTTAGATTTGTCCATTCCAGAGACTTAGTCCCATACAATAATTCAAAATTACTTCTGAGCCTTCATATTTGCTGATTAATTTTCTAAGATGTAACACAAGGGAAGGAAAAAGCCCATCTTTTTTACAGTTCATTCATTTTACATTTCTTTCTCTGTCCTACCCCTTCTCTATTAACACAAAGACTCCTTCTAATTTATATAGTTGTAAAAACCAGCAGGCTTCTCTCTTAATCAGTGTTGTCTAGGTTCATTGCCGGAGGGCCTAGGTCATCAGTAATAAAGGTCATTAGTTGACGTTTCCAACATATAGAGGCTGTCAAATGATCCCCTCCTTTAATCTCCCCGTGATGAGAAACAGGCCCAAGCTTGTAGTATTCAGTAATTTTATTTTCTTGTTGTGAGAGAGGTAAAAGGCTACCTCTTGGAAACAAAAGCTTTTTAAAACTAATAGCTGCTTCACAGTAGACTTGAAGGAATAACAGACTACATAAAGGCACTCAAAGCCAAAACAAGGGAGCCAATGCAAGGAATTGGTGTCTGCTGCACCCCAGGTTTCTTCCAGGAGCTGGATTAAACGTGAAGAGAATCACCCCATCCAGCGGTAGGCAGCCCTAACTCGCCGGCCCTCGCTACCTCACATCTTAGCACACTGTCTGATTTCCAGCCTTCTAATTGAAAAGACACTTTGTAGTAAAAAGCTCAGTTTGAGTCACTTTGAAATCAGGATCCTCAGGTTTGCTTTCCGGCAAACGTTTCTGAGAGATCACTGAGTTTATTAACAGTTCTGCGTTCGGAAGCTTCTCATGTTGGAACAGGCGTAGTCCAGACTCCTTGGCAGAGGAAAAATAGCAGTCAACTCCCCAAGGACTCCTCAGACAGAGGCTAGTGCTGGTCTCCCTCCGTGGACCTGTATCTTTGCAACCTCCATGCTACGTATTCAGGGAGCACCTGTGTAAATATCCAAGGTGGCAGATTATAATTATGTAATTATCATCAGTCACAGAACAGAATTAATTTTAGTGTTTTTCATCTTATTTCCTCCATGCACCCAAAGGAAGAATGGAAACTTATAAAGTATTAGAAATGTTGTAAAGGAGGAAAAATAGTTCTATTTGAGTAGAATTTAAATAATCTTCAGGGAAATAAAATATTCATGAAGTCTGGACACCTAAAAAAATTTTTCACAATTCATTTCCAAATGTTGAAAATAAGATTAATGAATATAATTATAGGTTTGTTTCTCTATTCTTCTAATACTTTCCTCAGCATTGTGTTATGCAATGAGTATTGTCATATAATAATTGTCCTAAGAAAATGATTTTTAATGAAAAGTTCTTGTTTTAATAGTTATCTTTCAATACAGAACAATTGCCTCTTTCATTTTTTAAAGTTCCTTGAGACAGGAAATACATGAGCTAGTTAAAAAGAAAATGGCAAACTTACAGGATTTAAAGCTCAACCTAATGAAAAGCCTAATCAGTTTCATCATAGGTGACCACTTTGATCAATACTGATGATTTATCTCCACTGAATTAGCTACTCTTGGAAATCTGCTTCTACTCTGTATGGTCAGCATTTGTTTGCATTGTCAGGGCCTCCGGAACTCACAACTGAGGCAGAGAATTCCAGAGTCACCTGCTTATTGATACCGTCTTTTAATGAAGAGGATTTGTGAAAACAGGAAATGAAGAGAAAATACGATGTTGAGCTTCTGCATGCTGGGCACTTTTCCAGCTTTATCTCTTTTAATCCCAACAAGAATTTTACCCTGCGGGGTACTCACCATTATTTCCATTTTACAAATAAAGATGGTGAGACTAGGGAAGCTGTGACTTCCCCAGGGTCATACATCTGGATAGGGTAGGAGACAGATGTCAAGTTTACATGTGACTGACTCTGAAGCTCATGCTCTTTCTTCTGTTCTATATGGGCAAAAGCTTTTTGCAAAGATACATCTATTGCATTCATTCTCCCCCCTACCGCCCCATTCAGAAAATTACATTGCCTGTTTACTTTTCCAACTAGTTCTATATTATGATCTTAATTCCAGTAATTAAGTATATATTGACTTTCCTTCAAGTTTTCCCTTTGTCCTACTTTACTTTTTCCAATTTATTTCCTCTTTTTTTCTTCTTCCTTTGTGCTATTTCTTCCCTCTCCTTCTTATTCTTTTCCTTTAGAAAAGCAGTTGGTGGGAAGGAGGGAAGAAAGCAGAAAAAAAAAAAATCCTGAGTGAAGAAAGAAAACGCTAATTAGGAAGTAATTCTGGGAGATCAGCCAACAGGATGGTACATGTCTAGGCCAATGGCCACTCATAGATGTAATCATTCATTCAACTCGTATTGAGTTCCTAGTACGTGTCTTCCATTGTGCAGGTTACATGCCTTAACATCAAGAAACTAGAGTTTAATGAAGCTAGGTTTAAAAATGAAAAAGGTAATGACAAAAAGGGTGATGTGGCCAAGGTTCTGAGGAGAGACATTGGTGGGGCCCCTAACTAAACTGGCTGCCAAAGGTAGTGGGAAAACACCAGCTCTATAAAGAGTTGAAGCTTCAAATAAGTCCCAGAGTCCAGAATGAAATATTTGAGTCCAGAGTCCACAATGTAAGGAAAAAGATATCTGTGGTTCTAGCCTAAAATGTTGGCAGCAACTAAAGATTGTGATTTGTGAAGGTCAGGGTCTGGAGAAAAAGTGCTTGAAACATAATGGAGCCGCCTTTGGGTTCTATATTCTTCACCAGAAGGGCAGGCTTGGAATAAAGAGGCTGAAACACATTTCACTGCTAACTACCCCTTGTCAGCCCAAAGCTGCACTCTTAAGTTGTGGATCATGCTTTAATATGGACAGACAGAGTAAAACAGCTCTATTCTGCATTTACCTAGCTCTTTGTATTGACTCTTCAGTCTTTTTGGATGTCTTGCTAGGTGACTGAACTATGTAACCGTTAATCATGGGGCAGTCACTATGACTCCTCTGTCTGACAGGTTAGAAAACTATGAAACGGACAGATACCTTTATCAAAAAGTGATCACAGTAAGCAAATTATCTAATACACATTTGAAATCAGATATTTTTCTCTAAATAGAATTTATAACTATAGAGTTTCCCTTACTTATAGCATCTCATTTAAAATTTTATAAACAACAAAATAAAAAGAAAAAGAAAGTAAATCAAACATATTTTTATCCTGTGTCTGAGAATCACTGAAAATAATGGTTTGGAAAGCACTGAGTAATTTTTTAAAATATTTTATGTCACTGCTACTCCTCCAGAATTACTGTTTATGGGTCTACTAAAAAAACTGAAGACAGAACTGACCTTAGTGTAGGCTTTCCTCCTGAAAGTGATTTGGGAGATAAGGCACTAAGACCTGGCCCAACTTAATAACTGTAGTTAATAACAATTGGCTACTGTGTTTACGCAAAAAAAGAAAAAAAATTCAGTGTTAAGCCCAGTTTCTCTCTCTAATGCTAGTGGATACAGAAAATGTATACCTTCTATAAGCAGAATAGAAAATACTTTTCAGCATTCTGTGCCGTATTTCTTTCTTTTTCTTCTCCTTTTCCTTCCCCTTGTTTCTTCCTTCTTCTCTTCCTTCTCCTTCTTCAGTTTCAAACTGGATATCTGCCTATTAGATGCTGTATGTTGAGAGGGCATCACAAAAGTTTTGGTTTAATCTATTTGACCTCTCATCCTTCTACTCCAGTTAAAATTTTTAGGAGCCCATAAATCCTGCATACAGAATTTCTCATTCAAAATTAATTTACAATGGAAAAGTTGGCATTTTCACTTTACAAATTAAAGTTCAAATTTGTCCCAAAATAATCTTGTACAGATGACGCAGACTGAGCGAACTAAGGAGTGACTGTTGATTCTGGTTGGTTTCCATCTTAGAGCCACAGATGCCTCATCCTAAAGTCTTGTTTGGCTAAACTGATTGCTGGTCTCAGGGGCACAAATTCTCAGCAGGAGGTGGCCATAATGAGAGAAGTCCTTGACAATATCTGAAGTGGCTGCAGCAACTAGGAATACCAGAGAGAGAAAGAATGGAAAAATAATGAAATCCCTCTGAAAATGTTTAGTTTGTATGAGGTGCTAAACTAATAACTTTGAGTAAGGAAATTGACCCAAACAATGCTATCAGCAGTTATTAAAAAGGATGTCTCTGCTTAGACTTTTATGCCTAATAAGCAAAAGATAGTTTGGACAGTTATACACTAATTAATAGGTTACTTTTTAATTATGAAGTCATTGTTTATAAGTATTTACATCTGATCTGCTTTTGAACTCTCATGTAGATATACAGAGAAATAGACAAATATAAATCAGGACCTCTGAGTTCTACACCAGGAGGCACCGTTTACAGAGAATAGAATGGGGATGATGATTCTGGAATGGTACAACACGGTAGCCTTCTTGAACATTTAGAGATTTATAGATTTTCTTGAATATTTACAGTAGCTTTTTGCTATATACATATCAATCTCCAGCATGGAAAATCTAGAAAAGAGTTAACTTTAAAAAATACTATTCTATTACTAGACAATCAGGATGCTGATTATATGGAACTGATAAAACAGATTTCTGGTTATCTGGAACCATTTAAAATAACCAAGAATTTATATGAGACTTTCCATAGATTTAGAAACAATGTTTGATATAATTTAACAGCCATTATGGCTGAAAACTCTTGATAAAGTAGAATTGGATGTAAAGTTCCTTAAACATATAAGTATATATATTTATGATGCCTAATATGTACCTCAAAGTTAACATGTTAAAACATAAGCTCCTCATCTTCTCCCCAAAATCTTGGTTACTACCTTCTCCATCTTTGTTAAGGAAACTCCATCCTTTCAGTTTTTCAGATAAAAATACTTGGAGTCACCCTTGACACTAAGAAAATCCTGTTACCAAGTTCTCTTTTCAATTATTGGTTCAGAATCTGACCATTTCTTGCCACCTCTATTACTACAAGTTTGTTACTAGTCCTCAAAAAGGATGAGGCAGCTCTATCAGTAATATTATGGAATGATCAGTATGATAAATTAAGTGGAATAATCAAGTTGGGTTTCATAATTTCTCACTATATACAGTAATTTCTGGTGTTTATATATGCATTTATTTTGCTTGTATAGATGATAAGTAAGAAAGAATATCTTTGGAGACTGATGGAGAGACTGGTTGGTGTAATGGGTTGCTTGAGGAAAAAGTGGAGGAGAGATTTTTCTTTTGGTTGTATAACTTTTGGTACTTTCTGAATTTTATACCAAATGCATGTATTACCAACTTTTAAAAATTAAATTTTAGAAGACTACAATTATCCAGGAAAACATTTCATTTTTTCTCTCAGATGTTACTTAACTATATGGTACTTAGAAAGATAAATATCTTATGATATAGTTCCACTTTTCACAATAAAATAGGTGAAAAATCAATTGAATATTATGTGCTATAGATAAAATTACACTGTGATCATTTTATATTCCTATCTTATGTAGGGGAATGTAGTTAGAACGTGGAGAGAAATCACTTAGGCCATTATGAGGTCTCTTATCTAGTGAAAACTAGATGAAATTAAGAAAATGGAATGTATGTTTTGTGCATGAAAGAAAAAAATCATAAAATCCATTATATTAATAATGGGTCAAATGATCTTTCAGGAAAAAATGATAGAAATCATGTCTCTGGAGACAACTGTAACCAAAACGGACAAAGTACTAGAAATGTTCTCTAGGGAATAATCCTGCTATCAGCAGGGAAAATGCATGACTTCAGAGAATGGTTTCTTTCTTCTTCCTCAATGATCCAGTGCTAGGATCATGAAGAGTAATTAACTCTAAACCAATAGGGAAGTTGGATGTAAAGAACCATACCTAAAATGCTGGGTAATTAAAGTGAATGAACAGGAAGCATGCGCTGGGGACATAAAGCGTGCTAGTCCAGCAGAGCCATTAACCACTGCATTAGAGCCCCTAAATCATTCGCACTTTCTACCTTCACTCACTTAGGTCAAACTGGATCTTTCACTAAAGGAGCCAAATGAGCTTAATGTTTCAGCTAGTGGACGCCAATGGCAAAGAGACCTTAAAATGCACTTCAAGGAAGATGTATGAACAAGGAGGCATATGCTTTTCTCCATTAGTGTAACATGTTGAAATATCATTTAATTTATCTCTGAAAGCGTTTTTTTTTTTATTGTAATGGAGACAGCTCATCATTTAACTCAGTTCACTAAACATCATACACTAGCATTTTATTATAGTTTTAGGAAGAGAAAGGGGAGGGTTTTCGGGGGTGATTCACTGACATTTCTGAAAAGTAGTATCGCTACTTCAGAATTCTTACAATGTTAAGTACAGGTTTGAATGTGCAACGTGGGGACTGAAATTAAAGTTTTCTGTTGCTATTTTAATGGAATATTGTATAATAAATACTTACAGAATCCAGATAGAACATTTTGAAATTTCGAGGAAGAGATAGAAAGTGTAATCGATGCTACCACTGAACTCCAAAGGGAGGCAACGAAAATGGAATAAAATTCCAGTAAATACTATCATAATACTTCTAAGGACTCTATGACTATCTGAGCTACATATAAGTTAGGGCCATTTTTTCATGCCACAGATTATCTGCATTAGAAAAATCAAGTATCTAGATATTATAATTTCTATTCTGTGGATTTCATACAGAAGAAAAACATTTATTGTGAGTTCAATTTCTCAGTTGTCTTTTTTATATTTTAATGCCACGATAATATAGATACTATGGTATCTTTTGGTCAGAAAGAAGAAGTTTTGAGGCATAGATGAAATAACTGACATA
This sequence comes from Equus caballus, assembly GCF_041296265.1. Classification (NCBI taxonomy): domain Eukaryota; kingdom Metazoa; phylum Chordata; class Mammalia; order Perissodactyla; family Equidae; genus Equus; species Equus caballus. The sequence goes on from NC_091686.1 coordinate 47,709,422, forward strand.
ATTTAGAGTGAAATGAGGGGATTGAGTAGGTATATTGTGAATCTAGAAGACAAAATGAACATCTGTATACATCGCTATAGTAATACACAAACATGGCAGTTATCAGGTAGCAATGAACTATTTTTGGAATGTAGTTTACTGTAGAAATAAGAACAACTGGAATTAGATTCAGAAAGTCATGCTAATATCATTTTCTTACTTTGGAATTGAGCAAGTTATTAAACATCTCTGAACTTCTATTTACTTATTAGGAAATTAGGATTAATATTAGGAATAATATTCCTACATGATAGGGATATTATGGATATCAAATTATCCTATTCCTACATGATAGGGATATTATGGATATCAAATTAAGTAATGGGCAGCCTGTGACTTAAAATAAATGCTCAATAAATTATAGTCATCATTCTGTGCAAATTTTGCTATGTTAAGCATTTCTTGCAAACGTAATTGTTAATGCGTTTTGTTTCTTTTGACAGCTAGTGACCTAACTATAGCTATTAATCAGGTGTTAGCCTGGTAACGTGTAAGTATGGGATAGGCTTGCCTTCAAAAGAGTGAATGGTCATTAAGTTGAATAAGAAACAGATCTGGCTCTCACTTGATTGTAAGTTCGGTCCGCTTTTTTCTATCATGCTTTTTGCAGAGTTTTGCAGTTCCGCCTTGTAGATTCCGCCTCACCAGCCACCCAGAGCCAGTTAGGCTTTCCCCCGGGGCGGTGTCACATGATGGCTGGAAAAGAGACTGCTCAGCATTCTGACTGCGAATCCCATTGCTGCCTCTTCCATCTTTGAGTAAGTGACTTCTCTGCAGCTTCGTTTTCATTACTCTAAAGTAAGGTTAAGAATAGCACCAAACTCCAAGCTTGATTTGAGGATTGAATGAATTGCTGCATGTGAAAATAACTCAGAAAGGGCCCATCACATAAAAACTGTTTGACAATGTTAGCTATCATTCTTAGCGACTGCTAGGCATCTCATTTTTCTCCATTATTGAAAAGTGAATCTGGAAATCTAAAAGAATCACATTCTTTCCTGAAAACTACGTTCAAGTTATGAAGTGACATTTGTGTGATTCAGGAATGGATTTGATCCTTATTAATACAATTAAACCCATTTTACTTTAAAACTAGTTAGTAGCAGTCTTACCTAACCTTGGCTCTGGCTGCACATTCTCTCTATTTGGCTTAGAGTTTTATGGAGTTTGTTTTCGACAAACCTATTGACCATATTTTGCCCTCACTACTTTCCATTTGCAAAATAGATGGTGAACTGAATTACAATTTCTTTTTTGTTTCAATAAACTGAATATACAGAAACACTCTTGCATACTTTATATATCTCAAAAGTTGACTGTTAAGACAAAACAACCAAGATATAACAGTTAAGATATAAGGGATCACAATATCTTATATCTTAAGATACAAGCTATTTAGTTTACTTGTCTTTTTCGAATTGGTGTAACCAAGTCATTTTTAACTGTTTACCATTACATTACATTTGAGTAACTACTTTCTCAATTGGAGAAATGAAATAATTATCCATTTAATCACAGATTAATGGATAGTATGTTTTAAACTAATTTTGGTTGCTTAATTATTATTTTTTTCTCTACACACCCTTGTTTATATGATAATTGTATAATTATTGTCTTACTTTGCTTATACATAAATTGTCCCAAAATTCTAGACAAATTAAAACAAAGTTTACCCCCATCTTGTATGAATATATTAAATATACATATATTTAAAATCAAAGTAAAGTAAAATAGAATTAGTTTAAGAAATGCACGTTTACGTGCAAAATAATGTTATATGAAAAAATAAATACAGTTTAAAACAGGACTGGAAAGCCCACATAAAACAAATGACTGCTTCAATGTATTTTGTCCAAAGTTTGATATAAATTCTTCTAAATTCATTAGAGAAAATTATATGACAAACAAAACTTACTAGACGTTATGGCTAAACAGGTAAAACACTCCCTTATCTTTTCTTTGGTCAGGCCTGATTGACTACACAGGACTGGAAATAATGAGGATGGGCTCACTTGATTATGATTACATATATGTATACATTACATTATATATATGATTTTCACATATACATATGATTATGTATGTATTTATATTATACATTATACATATTATATTATACATATGGTTATTTATGTATTTAAATATTATTTTCATTATCCTTCCTACTCTTTGCCTCTCACTAAAACATACTCCATTTTCAGAATGTGGAAATCTATTTTACTAGAACAAATGAAACTAAGTTTATAGATCTAGGCTTATGTTAACAGAACATAGGAACAACTGGATACACATTTTAAAACAGATATAATATTAGCCTCTGGTTATTTCTGGATTGTAGACTTATAGGTGATTCTTATTTTACTTTTTTCTTTTTATTGATTAGTATTCATATTCTACAGTAAATAAAATATAAATATATATTTCTTGTACAATACAGTAATTTTTCAAACCAAATTATATATGGCTGTTTTGTAAAAAAGTGTCACAAATTTTGAAAATCAAATCAAATTATTTTAATTATCACTTGATACAGTTGTCCACTATAATCTTAAACAAGATTACCACATACTAGCCATCTACCCCATTTAAATATAAATTCAAAATTTACTCAGTGATCATCCACATCATACATTACTCTATACTCTTTAGGTATGCCATTTGGGAAAATTTAGTATTTGAAAAATATAGCTTACTAGGAAGAAACCTCAAGCCTTGAGAGATTGGCTCTGAGAAGGAGCTCCCAAATTCTTCTTGCTTTGCATATTGTTTCCTACATTCAGGTAAACGTATCCAACTTGTTCCTTTTAGGACTCCTACCCTGAGCCTGTAGGGTGCAGGACCCTGAAGGAGGATTTGGATGAAAAGGAGCCTGAAATCCAAAGGACTTGCAATCTCCTAAATTAACAAAGGAAACAAGTAAGACAGCAGTGAAAGGATCATATCCTGCTTTCATAGTTTCTGGTATATTCATACTTGCAGGGACTCCTTCTGCAATGGTTCTGATTACGGTGCATTCAATCTGCCCCAAATAAAACAATTCTGAAATTTGCTGCAAACGTCTTTTGGAGAAGAGCCACTAGGAGGAGCTAACTTTGGTCTAGTTTCAGAACCTATATTTTGTTTCTACCTCAATTGCTACTATGCCTCTTCCATCAAGGCTTAACGCATCTTGCCCTTAAATTCTACCTCATTTTCATACCTGTAACCATAAATTGGAGAATTGGATGCTCCATCCATATGAACAATGTTCTAAGCCAATAACCTTGCCTGGTTCCCTGTCTCTGGGTGTGTAACCATATTCCTTGATCAGCCTCCTCCTCCCAATAAGTTCCGGGTACCAGACTGAAACCCCAGCTCCCAGTATAGCTGCAGTCACAACCAGGGAATAAAAGCAGATATTTTTACACAGATAGTAGCTGTTATATATATACAAACCTCGTTTTGAAATAAGATTTATTAGAACAGTTACCAGTTGCATGTAGTTATCCATTCTCCCGCCGTATCATATTAAAGTGTTACATTATTTTCCCAAATGTTTGTGCACTACATTGTAAACAGCAGTTTAATGAACTTTCATAAAGGAAACAAAATTCTTCCTTCAGGCCAGTAGAACCCTGTCTAGTGTGCATATAATTAGCCATGTGTATTTTCAGAATCCTATTGCATTCTAAGTGAGAATTCATTTCTCTCTCTTTCTCTCTCCCTTTCTTTCTCTTAAAACAGGAAACTGGTATGCCAGGAAAATACACTTATCTTTAAGATTCCCAAGTCACCTTTAACTAATTTTGCACAGGTCAAAATATAGCTTGCATTCTAGCTTAATAAAAGAGGAAAGAATTTTCTTTCCTTTCCGTTCTCACGTAATTTACCTTGAGTGAGAGCGTTGTCTTCAGCACATCTGGTACAAGACAGAACAATGAGGTGTTTATAACAAAATGATGTTGCATAATGAAGTGCTTCTGGTTGATGACAAATGAATCTCAAAAGAGATTAGAGCTGGAATTTGTATTTGTTTCTGAAGATAAACACCTGTAACAGTCATTTCTCCCTATGGTAGGTATTTTTATAAAATTAACAGTAATTTAGATTTATATTTGAGGATTAGTCCATATTAAATTTGAGCCAAGCAAATTTTAAATAAATAATAATTCTTTTTCTCTAGATCAAAAACAAGTAACATGAGGGTATAAGCCTGTCTTTACAAATGAAAGGCAAGTGTTAGAAAAGTGACAGCCATTTCTTTGGCTAACAAGTTTCTCTTTGAACATGCAGATGCATATAAGGAAAGGAGACATGTTGGGAGTGGTTGTCATTAACATCCTATTGTGTTTTTGTTCAATCAACTACTTCCTTCTGATCACCTAACTAAGGTGAGGAGGAAGAAAACTCATGACATATTTTTTACAAAAATATTGCTCTCTGATTTGACACTAAATGTATAAAGACATACTTATTCCCTCCCTACATTGAAACATACTTGACCTCTGATTACTGTAAGAGATGAATATTTAGGCTATTCCTAAATAGTTACTTGGCAAGTAAAAACTCATAGTGATACCTGCTGTATTTGATAAATTATAATAATTCAATAGAAACAGTTCATTATGGAGCTTTCACTTGACTACACAACTCCACCTGTGATCAGGGCCAAGCGACAGAGCATGGCGGTCAGAAGCACTGGCTCTATAACCCTTCCGCCTGTATTGAAAGCCAGTCTCCTTCAATTCTTAGCTCTGCGGCCCAGACACAATGCGGTTGCTTAACTTCTCTGAGTCTGGGTTCCCTCATTTCTAAAAGAGGGACACTGATAGTTCCCACTTAATAGGACTGTGACTGGATTCAGTTCCTCTGCACACCCAGTCCTCAGAACAATGCCCAGCTCAAAACGCAGTAGTTATGATTACCATCTCAGAGGCAGCATACAGGAAAATGTAGTGAAGTTATATTTTTACCATAACTAAACTAAATTGGCAAGTGAGGACAATTGGGACTTAACCTTGAAGGTGCTACCAGGTATTTAAAGTACTTAGGTGTTATGGGTTCAATGTTTGTGTCTCCCTAAAATTCATGTATTGAAACCCTAACTCCCAATGTGATGGTATTGGGAAGAGGGGCCTCTGGGAAGTGATTAGGTCACAGGGTGGAGCCCTCATGAATGGGATTAGTGACCTTATGAAAAAAGAGCCCAGAGAGCTCTCTGGCCCCTTCCACCAGGGGAACAAACAGAAAGAAGACAGCCATCCAACAAGGAGGAAGTGGGCTCTCACCAGACACCAAATCTGCAGGAAACTTGACCTCAGAATTCCCAACTTCCAGAATTGTGAGAAATAAACCTCTGTTTTTAATAAGCTGCCAAGTGTATGGCAGTCTTTTATAGCAACCTGAACAGACCAAGACACCAGGTCTAGACTATCACTAAGATTAAATGCAAACATCTGCTTTGTAGTTTGCAAAACACTTTTAAAAGCATTATCTGTTTTAATTCTGTTATCTGTGAAGTTATTTTCATAATGATCCATCTTTTAAGAAAGGGAACAGGCCTAATAAGCAACTAATTATGCTATACTGAAAGAAGTAACTACAATACTAGGAAAATAAGTAAAGTGCTCACATCATCTTGGAATTTATAATAGACATAGAAATGAATTTGTAGTCAGATACACAGTTTGGCCTTTGGGACAACTGATCTCAAAAACTTCAAGAAAGAATAGGCATGTTCTCAGAGCTCAATATGTAACCACACCACGGGCCCACCGATTAATTAAGAGTTGTTTTTCAGGAACTGAGTGTCCATCTCTTGTCCAGTTGAGGCTGGTTGAGGGTTGAGACCACCAACCCATCAAAGGGGCCTGCTTGAATGCCTGATAAGCAACCTTTTGACATCAGGGGCAGAAAACTCCACCCCCAGATCATGCTAATGGCACCATTTTGTGAACACGCGTCCTATGAAGATCCATGCAGCTTGACCACGCTAGAGAAGATCATCAATTACTTCACTCGTCCTCACCTCCAATCACCTATTTCCACACTTCACACCACCCTGCCCCTTTGCCCCAAGGCCTGGATTGAGGCGACAGATTTGAGAGAGTTGCCTATTGTCTTCTTGCTGGCCACCCTCACAATAAAGCCTTTTCTTTTCTCAAAAGCTGTTGGTGTAATAATTGTTTTTATTTTTTATGTGCATCAGGCAGAGACCTCCTTTGCTTATGGTAACAGACACTCTTAAAGGAGATGTCCCAGGAAAACTGTGAGGCAATATGAAAAGTAAATTCTTATAACACGATTTTAAATAATTCCAAAGTTAAAGAAATATGGAAAAATTTCTCAAATTATGTTCCATTTACTATATGCAAGAAATTATGAAGACTCATCAATAAAAATGTGGATTCTAGAGCCACGCTCAAGTCTGGCTGAGTCAGATTATCTGGAGCTGGGCTCTAACATACTTTCTTAACAGCTTACTAGCTATATTTATGCATGCTAAACTTTGAAAATGTGAAGAACTTTGTCTAAATAATACAAAAATGAACTGGTGAGAGGCAAAAAAAGAAACACTTAACTTTGCCCAAACTTTTCCAACAAATGATTTTCAAGGTAAAAGGATAAACAAAACTTAGTTAAGAAAAAAATTGAGCTTCATAAGTGAGTTAGTAAATAGTAACTGATTAATTAAATAAGTTCAAATTTCTTGCCCAGATAAGTTACATTCAAGAAACAAGAAAAAACTTGAAGTTTTTATTCCAGACCCACTTTTGGTGATAACTGAATTATAAATAATTTAAAAAGGGGTAGAAGAAAGTTATCTACACTTTTTCTCACTTTGTTTCTTCCTCCCTTCCTTCCTCTCTTCTCTCTTTCATGTGGAAGCTTGATGTCTAAAAATATAGACAAGAGATCTTGGCAGAAAACTCAACAAAATTAAACAAAATCATTTTAGGACTTAGAAAGGAACATATTGGTAGCTACGACCCTGCCTCTGTTCACTGAGAATAAAAAAGATAGCTTTGTTTTTCCTGACTTTTCCCCTGTTTTGACAGAATTGTTTGACTGGGATAGTAAGTGAGGGCCACAGACATATGGATGTGAAAGGCTGCTGAAAATGTTCCTCATTGTGTTTTTGCAGGAACTGGCTTAATTGAATTTTAAGTAAGAATGACTTAGTGATTTTAATTGACTATATGCTCATATTGAGACAACAGTGAGCTATGGCTGCAAACAGAGATAAACTATTTTAGGTTGAATTAGTAGAAGTACAATATCTCAAGCAAGGGAGGTGAAAGTTCTTGGCCATATCTTGATTTCTATGTTTGTTATAGGGCCACAGTTTAATATGAACGTGAGGGAAAAAAAGCTGGGGAAGGACAGAAAATCAGAAAGAGCTAGTTAGCCTCAGAGCTCTCTCACATGAGGGGAAGCAGAGGGAGCTGGAGATGCTTAGGGAGCTGGAGGAAAAGAAATAAGAAAGGTAGTTTTACTGTTTTCCGATGTGTAAAGACCATCCTGTGAAAGATTCTGTGTCGCTCCACAGGGGAAAGCCAAGGCAGTGTGTGGAAGCATGGGGGAGTGGTCAGCTCAAACTAAGGAATTTTTTTTTTTTTTAAGAAATGACAGCTTTTTACAAAATATAAAGAAAGATTCTTAAGTTCTAAAATTAGCACAAAACTGGATGACAATCTGTTGAAAGTGATATAGAGGCCATTTCTTCATTGAGGGGTAAACTGGGCCAACTGACCTTCTTCTAATTCTAAATTTTCATGATGGTCTCTAATTTATCCAGAAGATAGGTGGGACTTGAACCCCAAGTGATATCATTCTAGTCTATGTTCATGTAATCTTCACTACTTGGGACCCCGTGATAGCTCAAAATTAATGGTGGACTAAGCCTTTAAAAAGTCAGGTGTGAAACTGACTTTTCCTTTCTTGATGTTGGGATTATGAAATATTAGAGAGGGAGTAAGTTTTCTTTCACTAATATTGGATAGAAACACACTTTTCTCTCATGGGATTTATAAAGGCTGGAAATGCTAGCGTAAAAAACATTGTGTTTTGTGTTTAATTTGTGGTTTGTTTTTTTTCCCCTAAATTTAAAAGTACTGTCTATTTTATTAAATATAATCATGCATGTAGTTTTGGTATTGCATGTCATTTCCAGCTGTGTTGTGAAAATCATACCAGGGTGAAAATCTTTTAGGTTATTTTTTGAGATATACCAACTTTTTTAAGTGTAAAATGCTTTGAGACCATGATCTGTGTCAAAATAGTTACAAATAAATAAAAATACTAAAAGCTGCTATAATGCAATCTACTGAGCCTAGTGAGTCTCCTATTCAACAAGAGTTTCAGTTATACTATACAGCTACAGGGGATCATCGCCAAACACAAAAACAGCAACAACAAAACGCTTCCTAGCAGCTCAGCGTTCTTATGACAGCAGACGTTAGTTCACTGATGTTACTCTCTAATTACCACGTAGAACGGATCAATCACCAGAGTGGCTGGGGTTCCAGAATATTTTAGATTAATCTGCAGATACCTTTTAGTTTTTTAATGACCTTGAATTTCACTAAAGAAATTACTATTTTGTGGTTTTCATTTGAGAAGTCAACATTTATACTATATCTGTTACATTTATTGAATGGAAATAAATATAAAGTCACTTTTTCTTATTTAATGAAGAATCATATAAGGATAAAATACTATAACAGATGCCACATTTATTTATAAAAATCACTAAACTGGAAGCTAATTATTTTCTCCATGATTCATCAGTATTATTTTCAGATTTTTAATGTTATGCTATCAATCTCTTCAGAATCTGCTTGTATCAACTTGGCTAAAAGAAGGTTTCAAAGTTTACAGAATTCCTCTTTTAAATTATTTTAATACCATGTTGTCAAATAAATTAAACTCACCTCAATTCACCTTTAAAAAGAAACCACTAGTAATCCTTTCTACTCATCACTGAGCCTATATTTGGCATTCTACGAACCATGCTGTCCATGAGCATGCACAGTTAGGAAGTAGTATAATTCAGGGACTGGACACAATTGAAATATGAAGCCATTAAGAAAATAATAATTAAATAGAACACCTGGTCATTTGTAGGCCACTGTGCCGGAAATTGCTGGTTACTACTCAGTATCCTTGCTCTCCTTACTCACCTTCTTTCTAGGAAGAGACACTCCCCAGCCCCACCCCCATTTTACTCAAGTGGCCCTGTAGCACAGCTGAAAGACACGTTCACAGCCTCCTACTTTACTAGTTGTGGTCACGTGTAGAAGTTCTGGCTGGGGAGGTACAGAGACAAGCTATTGGAGGGGCTTCTGGAGAGGTTCCTTAATGGAGCTAACTCAGCTGGGAGGAGCCATTTCCTCCCCTTCACCCTTCTTCCTGCTGCAACATGTATGTGGAATTTGGAGCACTGCTACCGTCTTCTCACTCTGTGGACAGGCATGGAAGGATGTGTGCTAGAAAAATAGAAAGGGCCTGGGTTCTGAATGACATTATGAAGTCACCTCACCAATCGGGTAACACCTGCTGCTGAACTTGTTCCTTTGTGAGAAGAGAAACACTAGGTCACTGTAGCTACTGGAGCCTGGTCTTAGTTATGAGCAACCAAACACGACACCTGACTGACAGAGACAACCAGTAACATAACACGAGGTTGGCTACAATTTTCATGTCTGAGACCACAATGCCAAAAATCTTTGGGGGAGGGTGTGAGTGTAATAAAATCATTTTTGTGTGATCTAACAGATCTATCATCATAGAAATATATATGCAAATTTGTGATTTAATAACCACTTTTCCCCAAGTAAAATATTTGCCACAGCTCAGATTAAAAGCAACTGGCTCAGAGATAGGTTTCTGGACTATTCATGAAGAGGTTCTTAAACATTTCTGCCAAGAAATTATGGCAAGAGGGACTGCCTATGCAACAGAGGTGATCCTGGATTATTACACAGAAACACAGACCCTGCATTGGAAAACCACCCACCAAGCTTCTCAAAACAGCGTCCAACAGGCACTACTGCCCCTCGTGGATTCTGGGTTGCTTCTGGCAAGGGAATTGATTAGGCTTGGATAGTAATAGAAAATTCCCTAACAAAACAGTGACATCACTGGAGAGCAACTGTGTCTAATTCAATATTTGACAGCAAAAATGCCTCATTGTTGCTCAATTAAAGATAGAGTGCTAATAATTTACTAATTTCCACTACTATACTCAGTCTCACCTCCCCCCACCTTTCCTCCAGACAAGGAAAAGAACGAATCATAAAAAACCAGGTTTTAAAAAACCTACAGAGTCACATTTGTCCCTGTAAGAAGTAATTCGCAAATCTGTAATTTTGACCTTTGATAAATATTTGTGCCTTTTCTCTTTATTCTTTCTCCAGCTTCTGGGTTTTTGGCCCATAAAAGAAATGAAGCCAGAGAAGGTGGCATCTGATGCTAGTTGCATTTGGTGGCAGAGATACCAGAAAGCTGTGAGTGGTGAGCCATCAGGTTGCTCTTTCCTCGCCAAGGCTGAACACTGGGTCTTTGCTGGGTTACCTGTCAGGACTTTAAGATGTGGGCTTTCTCCTGGCAGCCAGGTGGGCTGTGGGACTCCACGTAGCAGCTGGAGAAGGTGAGAGGTAAAGAGAAGCAGACCATTCTTTTAACCCCTGAGAGACCATAAATAACCATCTCGCAATAATATCATACAACTTGAGAGTTGAAATATCATTTAGTTCTGTGGTTTAAAAAAGAATGGCAACATAACTTTTCAAAGGAGAGCGTATCACAGAATTCCAGTATCTAAAACTGATAATAGCCAAGAAACTTGGAGCTCCTTTGGTTAAAGTTTGAAGGGAATAACAATGCCCACCCTGCTCAATTTTCTCCACTTTCCTCTGAGCAGCTCACAGGGTTCTCCCAGAAAGCTCTGAGTTCCACAGGACGCTCAGAATGGACAGGACACAGTTGGAAGTCTCTTGCCTACTTAAACCTCCTCCCATCTCCATCATTTTACAACTTGGGTGCTGGAGGAGGAAACTGAGACCAGAGAGTTTCAGTAATTTCCCCATGGTTGTACCAGCAGAGGGAGAAGTGAATCTAGACTATTGGTCTATGATTTATTTGTTTGTTTTTCATTATATAATACTGTCTGGATGCAAAGGGATTGATTCTTAACATTGTTTCAAACTGCTTTTCAAATAATTTCCCTTTGAATATTAAACTGCAAAGACAATGGAATTTGTCACATACTTCTGCATTACTTCAGAAACCGAACTATCAAACACAGTAATCCATTGAGGGAGTAATTCAGGGACATGGTCTTAGATTGCATGAAAATTCAAGCCAACCATGGACAGTTCGACCAATCAGAGTGTTGTTTATTCATCACCAACTGTGTGCCCAGGATTCTGGAAGACATAAAAGAAGCATAAAACATGATACCTGACTTAGGGGGCTGACTATTTTGTTAGGCAGAGTGTGTATGTGTGTGTGTGTGTGTGTTTAGAAGAATTGTAGCAATTGAACTGTGTAGGATTTAATGCAAATTTAATGAAAGGGAGGAAGATGAGCAGATCTCTTACTTATCAATTAAAAACTGAGAGAAAGAGAGAAGCTCAGGAATTTGGATTTGGTCTTTGAAGCCATCAGCAGGTTGACAGATCTGTGGCTGCTCAAAGTCTCTTGGCCTGTCAAATTCTTGGAAAGCAGAGACTAAGAATCTTGCAGAGAAAGATGGGTAGCACGGGGTAAAATCGATTTTATATGAAAAGAGAAAGAGAAATGGAGAATGCAGAAATGGTACCAGGAGCTTACAATGTTCTAACTATCAGATTTCCCAAAGATAAGACTCTGGAAAATTTCCTTCAAAACTTTAAACTCATGAGTCATTCTCTGAGCTCGTGTGAAGGGTTTAAATTGTATTCAGTCAAACTTTTCTTGAATAAATCAGAATAAATGGATACAAATTGCTTAGTAGAGTGTATAGTGTAGTATATAGAAAGCAAAACATGACATATATCATTATTATGTTGAAATATTATAATATCTGGTACCCAGGATTCCACATGGTTAAAGTTATTAAAAAAATGCAAAGCTGCTCACTTTTCAATATATTGTGTAAAGGAAAAACAATGAGTGGAATTTGGGAGTTGGAAGCTGTATAGTTTCATTTCTTCTACCAAGTGTCCAGTTGCCCTTGGGTAAGACAGACATAATTAAGCCTTGATTTTCTTTTTTGATGACAAGGGAGAAGATGAGTGATTTCAAAGATGTCTTCTATCTTTAAATTTATGTAAAGCTAGGGTTAAATCAGAGGCCTAGTATAATCTGCAAGTGTTTTTATTATTTGTCCTGTGAAATCTTCCACGTATAAACTTACATGACTTCAAAATAAGGGAAAAACTTTTCTTTGTGTGAAATTTTTTCATACTAGCTTTCCAGCCTTGTACGATGTGTGTAAACTCATTTCAGAGACTTCTAAATAATTATCACTGATTAAGAGACAAGGGAATTTTACTTTCTAAATCATAACATGTGGGAAGCCTACGCTTGTTTTCCTTGACATTAACAAGATCATAACTCCCTCTGAAAAGCTGACTTAACACAGGCTTAATCTTGTATATACACTTATTGAGAATGGATCTGCTTTTATATTTGATAGAAAAAATGATTGTGTTCTGATGAGAGTGACATTTAAAATTAGTTTCCTAGACCCGGTGTGGCTATCGAAACCTCACAGATGGAAGAGGAGAAAAATGTCAGAGAGCTCATACAGTTGGCTTCGTTTCTGCCGCCTGCTCTTTTCTCCCGAGACCTGGTTCTCGGCATTGCCTCCAGTGCCTCAAAGGGAAAACACGTTGCAAAACGGTGTATTGGAGCATTGTACAATATTTTAATACATTTTTAAAAGGGAAAGACTGTCTCTGCTCTCCTACCGCTGTCCTCTCCACCTCCGTATTTTTCATCCTCCCCTCCTAGATTCCTCAGGACACTAGTGTTTTTCTGGGGCACAAAAGCTAAAAGAAACTCTTGGTGCTTTAACAGGATTCAATACTGCAGGGAATTCCCATTTCTCACCATTTCTCTCAACAGCAGTTCAAGGACGCACTGTTGCAAAGATTGATGTATGTACTTGGAGCAAAAATGACAAGTACCCGTGTCTTCCTCTCTAAGCCAAAACTCCAGAGGTTTGTCTTCTAGCATTAGGCCTATGGCAAGTGACCTCTTCAGTGTTAGCGGTGGTTACAGCCTGTAAATCACATAACATAAGGGGAAAATTTGACCCTGAAATAAAAGGTTGTTTTATTTGTAGACAACTTTTGTTTGGAAGAAACAAATTCAAAGTGAAAAAAACCTGATATAATCTGGAAAAATTATGGTTCATCTTGGATTCAAGTATTGCACAGTAATGATTTCATGCATCCTTTGTCATTCCCCACTGTGATGGTTAATTTTATGTGCCAACGTGACTGGGCTAACGGATCACCAGATAGCTGATAAAAATTATTTCTTGGTGTGCCTGTTGAGGGCATTTCCAAAAGAGATTAGCATTTGATTCAGTAGACTGAGAAAAGAAGACCCGCCTTAGCCAACATGGGCCAGTATCATCCAATCCCTTGAAGGCTCGAATGGAACAAAAAGGAGGAGGAAGGGTGAATTCTCTCTCTGTTCTTGAGCTGGCACTTACATCTTCTCCTGCCCTCTTTCTCAGGCTTCGGATTCCAGAACTCGAAATCAGCACCCCTCTTCCCCATCCGCCCACCACCCACCAGCGCTTCTCAGGCCTTCAACCTTGGGCTGAATTATACCACCGGCCTTCCTGGTTCTCTGGCAGATTGTTAACTTCTCGGCCTCCATAACTGTGTGAGCCAATTCCTGTAATAAATCTCACCTTATATACAGCCATGTATATCCTCTATATCCTATCCTATTTCTCTGGAGAATGCTAATATATCCATCATTCTCCTTTTTTTCTGGGTCTTCCATATAAAAACCATGTGCATTTATCCATTTTCAATGACACTACTCTCAAAACAAATTTTTATGTTAGATTTCTGTGGGATATTAATCTCATCCAAACTTCAGTAAAAAACACAGGGGTCACCATTAAAATTCCTAGGATATCTTACCTTTCTCTGCAATAGAAAAATTATTATTAATGTTCAAGGTCCAGTTTCGCAAAAATGAAAATTTGCTCTTTCCACTCAATTTTCCAGTATCGTTACAATTCTGACTTAGTCAGCTGGTCTGAAACTATGCTGGTTTTAATAGCAGTTTCTGAACTAAATGCCTTAAGAAACAGAAATCAGAGGAATGCTATTGCAGTGGCATGGTCCCTTAATAAAGCAGTAGCTCTCAACATGAGAAGATTCCTCTCTGGCTATTGAGACTGAAGAAAAAAATTGCCACTTTTATGATTGCGAAACAAGAGCAGTCAAGAAATTGAAAGCTAATGAATTTTTTCCTTCTAGAATGGAAAAGCAAGTCAATCTAAATGACAAATTGAACAGACTTGCTTACGAAATTTTGGGTTCCCCATTGCTCAAAGTGTTCAGACAACAGATGGACACTAACGTAGGGGAATCCTGCCCATTAGAGTGGGTGGCAGTTGTACCAGGTGAGCTGTAAGCCCTTTATAATGCTGAGACTCATGGTTCTAGGAACCATATGGTGAGGGCATTAAAAACAGAACTGAGAGAAAAGAGACAATGTTAATCATCCAGGTTTCTTCCAACTCTCTCTACTTGCTGACTCCCAAAGGCCCTCTCTCTTTACAGCAGAGATGACAAATTGAACCGGTTTGCTAACTTCATCCATAATCTCCTAGCCTATTTTCCAAGTTTGTTTGTATATGATTACAGGAATCATTGAAAAACCATTGATAATTGTGTGCATTAACTACATTTCCAAATGTCTGGAGACATAGTCTCAGAGATGAGGCACGTGAGGTGGTAGGAGCCTGGAATGGAGAATGATATGCATTGCACTCAGTTTGTGGCAGAAGGGAAGAGCATAGGAGATTATTCCCTAGTTGACTTGATTTTTACCTGATGATTTACAAGGTATGTAAATTAGGAGACAACCACAGAAGGTACATTTAATGACATCTTAATGCATCACGAAATTTACGACAAGGCATGACCAGCTTGTGCACTCAACCATTGGAAGCAAATGCTGCAATAATTCTACTTAATACTTAGAAGCAAAGTAAAGCATATTGTTTTTTGTACAAATGTTTATGAAACATTAATAAGAATAATATGCACCATTCAATGCCGAACATATAATCTGAAATCCTTTCCTATAAATATTTATAAAGGAGACATTTTGGTTCTCAACATAAATTGATTTTACGCCCAGATTCTGAGATGCTGCATGGTTTTCTTTCCCTGGGTATATATTTAACTAGAGCAAGACTGACTCATAGGGCTGCAGCACTTTCTACTGTACCTACGTACTGAGACCTAGAGGTCTTGCGCTGAACCAATTCATAAAATATACTCGCCAATACAATAGCTCAGCTAGTGGCTTGGAAAGGGAACTTTTACTGTCGTGTTAGCTAGCAACTACTTACTGTGTTGGGAAGAATTAATGAGCTTCATTAAGTTCAAGGAAATACACAGTTTCTAAATTATGTGGTAATACTTGATATCTATAATATAAGTGATTTTAAAAATGCTTTTTCCATCAATGCCTCCAATGTTGGCTTGGTTGTTCACAGTGACCAATTGTGGGTATTAAAGGAGCTAGAATATATTTGATAAAAGGCTCTACATTCCAATATTTCAGACAATTTGGTTTACTGTTCAGAATGCTGTGGGTCTTCACTGCTGACTTCAGTTGCAATACCGTTTGTCACACTACTTTCTTTCTGGCAGGATCTTTTCTATTTGCAGTGGTATTATATTTCTTTAATGACTTTTACTAGGCGATGTCAGGTTTTTTTTCCCCTCCCTTTAATGGGGAACCACTTTAGAGAAATAGGATACTCTAACTGTGATTTCCTTCCAGTTAAAATGATCCTAATTGCTCTTCAACATTGCAGAACTGTCTATCCCTAGTTTCCTGAGCTCGGTTGAAAATGCCAAGATGATGTAATGAATCATTTTCATAACTTTATTTGTGTAAGTATTTAAATATGGAGCAAGGTTAATATGGCAAATTTAGCTTTCTCAAGCAATACACTGAATTTATTGAAAAGCATCTGCAGAAACGTGAGCCTTGGGAAAAGTGAAAAGGACTTTATGATCTAAAGTATGTCCCACAGCAACTAAACAGAGAAAGGACAGACTGAAGGGGGTCAGGAACAATGCATCAGAGTGATTTTAAACGTAATGCTGAATTTGCCTCATTCATAACACTTAAATCTGCCTGACCCATTTGAACACAACATGATTGGTCATTTAAATCGACCTTGAGGCATTTGATCACAGTATAATGACGTCCGCCCTCTCTAATCCACTGGCTCATGTCTCATCATTTAAAGATGCTGAGATTTGTAACACTTCTCTGACCTTTGTGTGGTTTATTTTTGGTGAGGAAGATTAGCCCTGAGCTAACATCTGCCGCCAATCCTCCTCTCTTTGCTGAGGAAAACTGGCCCTGAGCTAACATCTATGCCCACCTTCCTCTATTTTATATGTGGGATGCCTGCCACAGCATGGCTTAATGAGCAGTGTGTAGATCTGTGCCCGGGATCTGAACCTGTGAACTGAGGCCACCAAAGCAGAGAGCAGGAACCTAACCACTACACCACTGGGCCAGCCCCTGGCCTTTGTCTTTGTCTTGGATTTCCAAATACTGCTACACACACTAGACATCCAAATCTAAAGAGATCTATATCAGGTATTAGAAAACTATGCCACATGTTAGGACATTTAAAAAGCTTTTTTTTGACTCACTCTTGTCCTACTAATTATCAGAAATTGAGACATTGTAAAACAAAATTGGTAAAAAATTTCTTCTTTTGTATTGCCATGTATCTACTGTATGTTATGAACTTCTTCAACATATTGAAAGCTTTTAACAAATTTCATCTCAATTGTGTCTAGAATACCCCTGTGAAATAAATTTTAGCACCAAAGTAAATGTTTACAAGAATATAGTAGTAAAACTAATCTAGGCCATTGGTACATTGGTTTCACATATATTTCAGTTTTACCTGTATCACAAACCTTGTCTTGCACTGGAAAGAGAAAGAATAGTAAATAATGAATATATTCCTTTAATAGTACCTAGAGGCATAGATTACGGTTTAAATAAACTTTAGAGTAAGCCTAGGATAACAATCTTCTTGAGCCCAATTGTGGTCTAGGTTTACCTAATAAAGTTGTACATATCTTTCTTTTAAGGCCATACTCTTAATTCCCTCCTTAGACTTCACATTAACAACATTACCAGGAGGCTGGGTCTGGTTTATTGTCTAGACTTGAACCCCATGCCATCCTCTGCTTATTCATGCAAACTGGATCACATGACTCCAGTATTCACTAAAATACGATCCTCTTCTTCTACTTTCATCCTCATGTGTGATCTGAGATGACAGAACACCCTGTCCTCTGGCTATTACCCCCACCCCTTCCTGAGCATGTCCTCTCTCTGAGTTCTCACTTGGGGTCTGGAAGAGATCTGGATGGCAATAATATCAGTGGGAGGGACACAGGCGACGGTCTCTATTCCATAGCATTTAATATTCACCACAATTGCATTTGGAGATGTCAGAGAAACGGCTTAGGGAGGCTAAGCACCTTGCTCAAAGTCATACAACTATGAAGTGGAATTGCTGGTGGTATTCAACCCGCCCTGTTCCATAGTGGATCACAGTGGTGGCAGCGTGAAGGCCTGGTGAGTATGTGCTGTCACATGCCAATGTCCAGTGTTTTCCCAAGGCCAGGAACCATGTCTACCATGACTTCTGGTTCTGTCTAGGATGGATCAAAGATTATGAGCACATTACATCATTTAATTTGCTAATAGATTGTGAACTAAGCTTGACCTCTTCAATTAGTCTGGGAAATGGACTATTTAATGGGAAATTTAAGTCTTTTTCAAAGATAGTTTTAAATGGATATTTTTGAAGTATAAAACCCAACAATCAGAATTCTGTGGGCAAAAGTTCTTAATCAATTACTTTTCTAAGAGTTTATTTTCTTTGAAAACTTACCTTTATACTTGACATTTGGCATGTGAATAGAAGTTTTAGAGAGAGAATAAGCCAGGCGTAATGAAGGAATAAATGATTCTAGGAAACGGCTTGAGGAAATGTCAAAATGAGATTATAGATTGCTGGAACTGCTGTTCTTGTAACTTTTTTTCCTGGATATACCCTTTGACATGCTTTCATAAGTATTTCTTTGTCTCTCCAAATGAAGTTCACACTCCTGATGCCTGGAAGGAAGATAAAATGCTTTATTAACATTATATCCTCAGTGTCTCACATTTAGTTACTGCTTAATAAATATTTACTGAATAAATGAATAGGAATGAACAAGTAAACTTTAACTCTTGTATATTGTACGTTACACCGTATTGCTGGACTATGACCTGTCAATTATCTTTGAATCGTGAGTATAAGGAACAACAGTAAAATCTATGCAGCAAAGATATATTAATCAGAACAAAGTCCTTACAAAATGTTTGTAAGTTTGCATGTATGTGTGTAAGAACATGTGAGTTACAAGAATGTGTGTACATTTAGTGTTTGGAGTCATATCTCCAACACAATGAGTTTTCAAATGTACACTTTTGTAACTCATTTGATAGAACAACATTCACAGCATGCATTTACTATCAGCTATAATGTACAAGTAATCTAGAGCTAACTCTGTACCTCAGGGACTGGAAAAGAAAGCTCCTGGATACTATTTCATCATACCAATGCCTGATAAAGGTGAAAAAGTTGACAAGAAGCTGTCAGAAACCCTGGGCTCTGACATTGCCATTGGGGATAGGAGAAGCGAGGTCATTATTCCTGAGCAGAAACTGGAAGCCTTAAATGCTGGATTTGCCCTGCAATGCTTACTTTTTATTCTTTACTTACATCACAACTAAATTTTATTATTGAAATTCCAATACTCACTACTTTTTTATATTGAAATAATACCTTTAAAATTTTTGATAAATGAAGTATTTATTAGAAATACATTATACCTTTAAAAGCAACCAAAATCACTAGGGACTTCCTATACTGGACCAAAATGGAATAGATTCACTTTTTCTTATTGTTCTTCATAAGAACAACTAAGAACTCTGGAGGTTATGTATAAAAGACATAAGAGAACTTTGAAAGGTAGAGAGAAGAAGGCAGACCAACTAGAAACCTAGGGGCCTGAAGAAGACTTGGTGAGAGTCCTCAGGGTTTTCTTTTGGCTCATTTATCTAGAACTGGGAACTGAAGAAGCCCGCAACTTGGAAACACCAAAGGATCATATCAAAATGCAAACAAATAAAAAACAATGAAAAATTGTCTTGTTCTAGCCAAAAGACCAGACAAAGGTCAAACTATGAAAAAAGAAAACTTTTTGGCAGTAATTCTCCAATCCCAGTCAAAACCATGGATAAAAGCCACGCCCCAACTCACCCCTGCCAGCAGAAGCTGAGTGGGGATTGTAAATGTGCGCCATCACCATCTGTAATGAGACCGCCTCTCACACGGCTCTCCCTCCTCCCCCTCCCCAACCAGGGTGGGGTCAGAGACGACTGAGAGGGCTGCTGAGACTTTCCTACCTGCCTGGGGGTAATGAGCCCCCACCCTCATGGTGTCAGTGTAGCCCCCATGGGGAACCTAGACTTCCTCTCCTAGGCCAGGCCATACCCCCTTGCCCTGTTGGCACAGTGTCAGAGGAGACCTGATAAGCAGGAGATTCAAATAAGATCCAGAGTCTAAAAATATAATCCCAAAAATGTCCAGAATACAATCAAAACTTACTTGTCATTCCAAGAACCAGGAAAATATCAGCTTGAATGTCAACACTGAGAAGACACAGATGCTGGAATCATCTGATGAAGATTTTAAAGCAGCCATCATAAATAGGCTCCAAAGAGCAATTATGAACTTGCTTTAAACACATTAAAAAAAATAGAAAGTATAAACAAAGAAATAAAACATATAAGGAATAAACAAATGGAAATGTTACAACAACAAAAAAGTAACAAAAATTCCTCAATGAATGAGCTCAACAGCATAATGTAAAAGGCAGAGAAATGAATCAGTGAACTTGAAGATAAAATGATAGCAATTACTTAGTATGAACAAGGGAGAAAGAACAAACTGAAAACCAAAATAAACACCTCTGGAACATGTGGGACCATAAGAAAACATCTGATTTTCATATCATTAGAGTCCCAGAAAGGGAGTAGAAAACGAATGTGGCTGAAAAATTATTCAAAGAAATAATGGCTGAAAATTTTCCAAATTTGACAAAAAGGATAAACCTACAGCTTTAAGAAGTCTAGCGAATCACAAACAGGATAAACCCAAAGAAAGTCATGTAAAATAAATTATAATAAATTTATGAAAACTAAAGACACAGAAAAAATCTTGAAAGAAGCACAAAAGAAATGATACCTTATATATAGTAGAAAAAAATTTAGAATGCTCCAGACTTCTATATCCAGCAAAACAGTGCTGAGGAATGACGGGAAAATAAAACATTTTCAAGTGAAATAGAACTATGAGAATTTGCCACTAGCACATCTGCCTTAAAAGAACGGCTAAAAGAAATTCTTGAAACAGAATGAGTACCATTAAAAAAATACCAACAAATCTTGGAGCACGAAGAAAGAACAGCTGAAAGAGAAAAAAAATGGGCAAATACAAGAAATGTTCCTTCTCCTCAAGAGTTTCTAAATTGTGTCTTTTGGTTGAAGCGAAAATGATTACATTTGTTTGGTGTGGTTCTCCACCTACAGGAAATATTTAAGACAATGCTGTTATCAACTGAAAAGGGTGAAGGGACTTAGAGGAAGATATGGTTTCTCAGTGGTGATGAAACTTCTGTATCTTGATTTTGGTGGTTGCTACCTGAATCTCCACATGCAATAAAATGTCGTGAAACTATACACATACGTTATACCAATCTTAATTTCTTGATTTTGATATTGTGCTAAAGTTATATAAAATGTAGCTGTTAGGGAAAATAGGGTGAAGGGTACACAGGACCTCTCTGTATTACTTTTACAACTTCCTGTGAATCTATAGTTATTACCAAAAAACGTTTAAAAAAAAAAGATAGGCTATGCATGTATTTTGGTATATATATTTGTTATATATTTTTTCTTTGAAAAACAAATCTATTCCATATGCCACACACTGGGAAGGGCTGTCCAGGACTGCTCACTCCGGCTCATATCCAGACCACGTCCTGATATAGATCTCCAAAGGGAGATCGCAGCCTACAGATGTGACACAGGATAGACTTGGCATCATTCAACCTGATCTTTACATGTATAATATGTCAAGGTGAAATGCACCGATCAAATCAAATTTCAAAGTGAGAGTAATAATTTCTAAGCCAGTGTTTAATCAACTGAGCTAACTCTTCGTCATTTCACACAAAGTATTAATTCAGTTAACTTTATCATATGCAGTATCAATCTATTAGACACAAAAGAAAGTGCTATAGAAGCATCTATTATAAAGACACTTCCAAATAATAACAGCTTTTGAATATCTACTATGTGCCATGTGCATTAAATTTACCATCTTATCAAAATTCCCAGTAAACCTGCAATGTGGATATTATTCATTCCATCTTCTTATCAGAGATAACCATGAAGCTCAGAATATTTAAATAACATATCCAGGATTATCCATCTAGTTAGTGGCCAAGGACAATATTTAAACCTATGTTTGTACAGAGAGCGTAATCAGGAAAACAGAAACCGCTCTAGGTATTTCAGATAGAAAAGATTTAACACAAAGAATTGGTAGTGTGGGTTTTTGAAAATGGAAAAACCAGAAAACTGGAATACATGTTAACTCAGAATATAGAAACTGTGAGAAGGCTGGGGAACACAGGGAAGTAGTGTTGTTAGTGCCAGAACCTGGAGCAGAGGACAGGCCCCCACCTTTGGTGGCTAATGCTCCAGAAGCAATGCCAGAAGGAGAAGAAATAGAGCTAGAGAGAAAGAAAGAGAGAGAGAGAGACGACTACGTTTGTTCCTTTCTTCCTTATTTGTCTCTTGTCTCCCGGTAGTGTCTCCTATTGATGATATTCAAAGGGTTAGCCAACTGGAAAACTACCTTGGGAAACAGAGTTTGCAGACCCCCATGAAGACAGTGGTGACGGGATAGAAACATTTGAGAAACAATAAAAACACCCGGTCTAATTAAAGTGATAGTATCTATATGGGAAAATACTGCCTTCAAAGCAGGAAGTACGCACTGATACTTAAAAGCTGAAACATAAAGGCTAAATTTCTTCATTACATTTTCTAATTTCTAAGATTTTAAAAATATGTAACATATGCTTTAGTCTTTTTTTTCTTACTTTCCTTTCAGCCCTCCAGAAATGCGAAGGTATGCCATACCTGGATTCTTGAGCCACAGAAATTGTGAAATAATGTGTTTTTTTAAGCAGCTAATTTTGAGGATAATTTGTTACACACAGCCGTTGATAACTAACGCATTGGCATATACTCTGGTTCTCAAATAGGAGACATTTGGTACTGTCTGGAAATAGTTTTGCTTTTCACAACCTGAGTGGGGCTACTGGAATCTAGTAGGTAGAGGTCAGAGATGCTGCTGAACATTCTGCAATGCACAGGACAGCCCTCAACAACAAAGACTTTTCTGACCCCAAATGTCAATAGTGCTGAAGTTGAGAAACCCTGGTCTACACACCAAAGCAGATTACGGTACCTTGAACCAATAGACTTTACATCTCATACTCCACACACCACTTCTGATGTCTACTACCTGAAAGGAAATTGTTTTTAAATACATTTCTGGGAATCCTATTGTAAAATCAATGGTGTTATCATTCACTTTTTGAAGGATCACAACATCTTTTTCTTTAGAAATGTCCCAGAAAGAAAATTATGATACTTTAAGTTTATTAATAATACTTTAAGTTTATTAATCCTAAAGATGTGTCCATTTTGAATTATATAGGTAAGCTAAAAGCTGGTAATAAAACATGCAAATGAGCTAAAGAAATTTTGCATATTAATCTCACTATGGTAATACCTGAGGAGCCAGATTTATCTTTCTCCATATTTGATAAGTTATGCTCCCTTCAGGCTGACTCATTGTGCCAAGTTATATCTTACACTGAATGGTTGACATACAACCAAAGGAAAGCCTATGATGCTGGTGGGTGTGCCTGTAACTTTTCACACTCAAACAAAAGTGCTTCATGAATAAATCAATGGAGTTGTCACAGACAGAAGGCACACATTTTTCCACAAATGGAACTGTAAGCAACCAGTGCACATTGTGAATAGCCAGTACGTTTCATTTATGACCTGTCCTGTTGGAGAAACAGCATTATTTATACTGCACACAACTGATATATTTCCAGTACATAAAAGCAAACTGAATGGTAAGGAAATAAACACTGATATAATTGTGCTTCTGCCTGATTCAGAGCAATAATAACATCACCATATATTTTTTAAGCTAACAAGAGTGACAGCTGATATCCCATTGAAAAAATAGCTCCTCAGACTAAAGCCAAGAATTGTCATTACTCAAAGTTACTCTAAGCACACAGTGTTACATAGCTACACCCCAATCACTGCCCTCAAATAAGCTATGTAACCCCTTGGTCCTGACTGCATATTTAGCACTTCGCTTTTGCCACACAGACCAGGGAATTCCGGGTTAAGGATACAGCTGCCAGGGTCTGCTACCCTTCAAGCGTATCCTTGTCCTAAATTTACGTCTAGACTAAAGACAGCTGGAAGGCTGAGTCAAGCCCCCACTGTGGTTTTGCTTTGACCATGATCATAAGAAGATGTGACTGACCAGCACAGTCTTGAAAAGAGGTTGGAGTACATGACATGCAAAGTGAGAGACTCTGGCTCAGTGTGGCCCCTTCTGTCCACTGCTCACAAACTCCAGGGGTTCCTTATTCTCTACAACAGTTTGAGCCTCTGTCTGACATTTAATGATTTCCCTACAACTGCTTCTTTAAAAATTTACGTTTTAGAGGCCAGCCTGGTGGTGTAGCAGTTAAGTTCGCACGCTCCGATCCAGCGGCCCAGGGTTTGCAGCTTTGGATTCCGGGTGCGGCCCTATACACTGCTCATTAAACCATACAATGGCAACGTCCCACATAGAGAATAGAGGAAGATTGTCACAGATGTTAGCTCAGGGCCAATCTTCCTCACCAAAAAAAATAAACAAATTATTTTTTAGTACTTTCTGTTGTGAATTCTTTACTTCAATCAAATTCAGTCAGACTCTTCTTTTTATGTCTGTGTCATGGCTCATGGGGTTCCTTCCATCTGAACTATCCTTTTCTCTTCCTGAACAAATCATAACCATCCTCAAAAGTCCAGCAAATATTTTACCCTTTCAGTGATGTCTTCTTAAATCCTCAGAGAGAAAGTAGTTCTTTCCCTCCTATAAAATCACAAAATGCAGTTGATTTGTATGTTTCAGTTCCCATTTTGTAGTGAACTGTGTGTCTGAATTATCTTTGCCTTTCTCCAACACACGATGTCCACTATATTAAACACACTTATAACTACCAGGCCCAGACCAAAATAAAATGCAAAGCACTTACCTAAATTTTTAAATTCAGATTTTTGTTGCCCAATCTTTGAATGTATATTTCTTGTTTGATTGGTTTAATTGGACTATTCTTGAGTGGTATCATTTACTTTATAGAAAAATAATACAAGACTGAGAGATAGCAGCACTTACGTGGTAATAACTAATTAATAGTGGTCTATAGGAAACTCCTTAACATCTTGTAGCAACCTTTAGTCCAGCACTATTGAACAGACATACTGATCTTCCTTATTTCTTTCCTTGGTAATGGAGGATGATCTAATTCATCTCAGAGATACATTTGAAAGTCTAAACTGTTGACTTATCCTGGAATGAAGCTTTCTTTTCTAGGACAGGAAAGGCAACGCGGTTAGTGTGCAATTGCTGTAATGTGCAGGAAACACAATTAAATTTAATTAAGCAGGTTTAATGACCAAAATGTTAATACAGTTCTAGTTTATAATATCCGGCCTTAATGTGTGTTTTGTCTGATGAATTCATAGTGCCTCCCAACATTCATTTGGCTTGACTTTGTTGCCTGTCACAGAAGGAAGTTGAATGGTTCAGAGAGAAGAATAAATAATTCTCCTTCTTGTGTAACATGTTTATTTATGGCACATGAGGGTTATAATAAAGTAGAACAGTTAGGCAGACTAGCATCTATCCTGGAGAATAAGACATGAAGGAGCTAATGAAAATGAAAAGAAGAGAATATAAACACAGATCAGGTAATTACGCTTCCTCATTAACTTCCTTTGCAATCTTGTAAGTGAAATTAAATATCCCAGCATGTTTAGGAGGCTGAACATATTCCATTACTAGGATTTACCTGCTAATAAAATAAAAATATTCTGCTTTTTAGATTGAAATTTGGGTTAATTCTATTGCCTTGCCATCATATCCTAATGGCATCAGGCAATTAGTACTTCCTAAAGGCATCAAAGTTATATTCTAGAATAAGCACAAAGTCATGAAACTTTATAAATTGCAGTGCCAAGAATTTTGTGTGTACTTGTTCTGTGCATTTGCCTTTTACAATGAGGAGTTTAAATATGTGATTCTTTAAAGGTAGTTTCACAGTGTTTCCTTCCGTCTTCAGGGGAAATATCTAATAAAGATGAAAAAAAAGTTATTTTATTTTTTTCTTTTTGGAGAGCAATCATTTTTGAAATACGTAGCCCTTTGCTTGAATAAGTAGCTCCAATTTAAATAAAATATATTCCAGTATTACTTTATCTTTTAGGGATTTAGATATATCGTTGATAGGTGACTAGATAGAGGAGAGCAGAGAGAGAATTTTGTGCTTCCTTCAAATAATATCATATGAAGTAAATGTATATAGTGCTTAAAAAGGAGATTTGGTTCTTGGGAAGCAGTTAGATGATAATGATGTGGGGAAAGAATCCTGGAAGAAAGGCGTCCAGAGGAAGTAGTAAAGAGGGACCTTGACACAATGCAGCACTTCCCCAGCAGTGGTCCTCATACCATCTGCACGGCAATTAACTGGAATACTTAATAAATATGTGAATTCCCAGGCCCACTGAAAACACACTGGGGCAAATCCTTTAGTGCTGGACAAAAGCACCTGGAATTTAACAGACACCTTTGGTGAGTCTGAGGCACATTAAAAATTGAGAACCATTGCTAATGAAAAATTACATTTTTAATTTTTTATAAGTATAATAAAAACTGTTTTAAAAAACATCAAGGCACTTATCTTTACTACTTTCTCCATCTCTTCTTCTCTTTTTAACTTAGCATTTCTGCTTCACGGTTCTCTGCAGACTGTCTGCTTTATAGTCTACCAGGTGGAAGATGTTCACATCACAAAACCTGTCTCTCTATCTCTGTTCAAGAAACAAGCCACCTCTGAGACTACACTCTTTTGGCTTCAAGTCCACATTTCTAGGGAAGGGATTCTCATTGGCTTACTTGGACTGAATGCCTACCCTCTGTCCAATGAGCTATGGCAAATAAGACAGGGCTATGAAATAAAACATGGTTACATGGTCCCACCCTAACTACCCATGAATTCATTTACAACATATATTGAGCATATGCTGTTTAACAGAGAGAGGACACTACAACCAAAATAAAATAGTGAGCAATTAAGACTGAGGGAGAAAAGTTCCAAAAGATGGGCAGATAACTTAAAACATGTCAACCAAAAGTAGCAAAGTAGTGGTAAAAATCTGTGCCCAACAATAAGACAATAAGGTAAATGGTAACATACATCTACTAAATAGAAGAGCAGAAGTTCATTCTTAGAAGAATATATAGAATGAAGGAAAATTGTTCCAGATACATTGTTATGCTAGAAACACACACACAAATTATAAGGCAATAAATCTGTGTTGTTTTAAGCCACTAAGTTCGTGGTAATTTATTATGGCAGAAATAGAAAACGAATATGACAAAGGAGACAGATAGGTAGATAGACAGGCAGATAGAATGCTGCCATTATATACCTATATGTGATAATTATAGTATTATCTTAACAGCAAACTAAATACCCATCACAAGAGAATGGATAAATGAATGATCACATATTTATCTTCAAATGCTATATATCAATTAAAACAGAATAAGCCAAATATTCATGTATCAACATATCAAAATATCATATTGAATGAGCAAAACAACTTATACAACAACAAGTAAACTTTCATACCATTTATGAAATTTGTTTATTAAGCTGTAAACACTGTATATTGTATGTGGAAACTTAGAGTCAGTCAAAGTTCATTGGAAGGTTACCCATCGAATTTGTTATAGTGGTTGCCATTGTGAAGATAGGACAGGAAATGAATCTGAAGAAGATTCCAGAGACACCTTAAAATAGATCTGAAATGTTTTAGGTTTTTATTTTTAAAATTCTAAAGTGAACATATATTAAAAAAAAGGTAGAAAGAAAATAGAAAGATGGGAGGTAAGTAGGGAGGAGTGGAGGGAATAAGGGAAGAAATAACATGTGGAAACCGAATGCCCTGAAATTAAGCTGAAACATTACTTTGTGCTGTGTAAATTTAGGCAAATTACTTGAGTTGTCCAAGCCAAAAAAATATAATTTTTTTCAGTCTGTTGGAAGAATTACAAGAGATAACTTATGTAAAAGTGGATAATAAAAGTCTTACACATGGTAAGGGTTTAATAGATACTAGTTATTTCTCCTTTCCCCAAAATTATCTCTGAGTACATCCAACCCCTCTAGGTACGTGTCTCTGTCAGATGGAGAGGGAAGGATAGATGCTACACCTAGTGCAAGAACTTATTAACCTGATTCACAGAGACATTACAGGGTGGTAGACAGTGCAGGGTAACTGATTTCATTTTAGCTCTATAACAATAAATTCAGGAAGGCACTGGCCCAAGCTGTGCAAGCTCAGGGAGATTGAGAGTGAAGGGTGAGAAGTTTGTCCAGCTCTATCTCTTCTGTGTATTATCCCTTCACAATCATATCATGCACTACACTATAGATGAGCAGTGCCCGGCCCAGGTATTGGGCTCCCCAGCATGGATATAGGCAAGACTGCATCCTGAACTCTATTGGCTATATTGGGCCTAAAGGAGAACTGTTGAGCTTCCTAGTTCTGATCTTTACTTTTTCAACCATATTATCCACAAATGTTGGTCTACTGTTCAGCACCTTTTAGGTAGACGAAAGTGCTTAATCCTTCATGCAATTGTAGAACGCTACAAACTCTAATTTATGTCCTATCCAATGCTAGAGGAAAACTGTTTTCACCACTATTTTGTCTTCTTGACCTTTCTAATGGCGGTCAAGGATATAGGAGGCTAGTGTGACGGTCATAAAATGGGACCAGTAGCACTAATCTTTTGTCTGTCAGATGTCTTGGCATCTCTAAACATACCATTTTCCCCTTATCTACATTGATTAATTTG
This sequence comes from Equus caballus, assembly GCF_041296265.1. Classification (NCBI taxonomy): domain Eukaryota; kingdom Metazoa; phylum Chordata; class Mammalia; order Perissodactyla; family Equidae; genus Equus; species Equus caballus. The sequence continues at coordinate 47,738,082 of NC_091686.1, forward strand.
GAGATAGGAATGTAACCTACTGGGATGTTGAGGTATTAGTCAGACTTTTGAGATAAAAGACCCTACTCTTTCACACTGGACTTGACCCTGGAAGAATAAAGCCATAGGCCTTATGGTAGCAATCTGTCTACTAAGAGGAGTTTGCAATTAAGTCAAAATGGAGGAGAGAAGAGTCAGCAAGTGGAAACAGACCAGGTCTAAATACCCATTAGCTCTTCATATCAAGCTACAGTTGACCAGATCTTTTCCTGGACTTAGTTTTGTAAAGCAATAAATTAACATTTTCCTTTGGACAGTTTTAACAGGGTTTTCTGTAACTTTGAAATGAAAATGGGATGCATTTCCTTCCTTATGGTATACATCAGCCAAAGGAGTTAGTCTGGTAGCTCCAGGTGAGAAAGAGTGCCTGAAGGGGCTTATGGATCCTTCCCAGTAGTATTGAGTGATGTCTTGATTAATAGCCAGGTTCTCACTGAGGATTTAAATATGTGTCCTCTCTTAGCTCATTTCATCCCTTGATCCTCCTTTGGGGCTACATCTTGCTTTCTATAATCCCTAATCCCTGGAGAGTTGGAAGTGGAGATTTGTTGAATGCACAGATATTTTCTTTCAAAATCCACAGTCTCTGTGTGATTCCTTAGTGCTGTGCTCTGCTTGATGTATTAAACTTTTCGGTACCTCTAATTGCCTGAAGCTTCCCTGGACTTCCAGCATTCTGAGGCTACTGTTCTTTGGAGGATATGTTGATTATTTCCCAACTAACAGACGGGCCTGAGGAAATCTCTGGGCATGGCTAAGTTCCACGACTGAAGGGTATGAACACAGAACAAATAGATGTTCAACTGAAAAAGGCAGGGGCTGAGAGCAAGCTCTGAAGGAGGGCAAAACTGGTACCCTGAAATTTGGATGAAAAGAAACCAAGAGTTAAATAATCATGGAAACAGTTGAATCTAGAAGGAAGAGCCACACAACAAAAGGTGGTCAAAGGTAAAGGAAGATCTACAGGGATAAAAGGACCCAAACACATTTAGAGATATGTACTATGCAAAATTAAAAGAAAGAAAATAAGAAACTCACTCATTGCTACTTCTGATAATCTTTTTTCCAGCTTCTTCCACGTGTGGAAATTTGATCTGCTTCAGACTTCCCAGCCTCTGAAGAAGGATGCTTTTCTGTATTCCAATCAGCATCTGATTTTTCCACCAGGCACATGGTGTGTTTCCAGACAACCGCTTTGTCCCCATTTGGAGTTCCTACTCCAGGTACTACAACTTCCTTTGGTTTCAAGGAAGATTGAGATGAAACTTTGCTTGCGATTTTCTGGGTTTAGAGCTAAGTCTTTTTCCAACAGTTCTCCAACAACCAACTGGTTGTCCAACAAATCAATTCAATTCTGACACTAACTCCCCTGAGTTAGGACTCCACAGGTTAAGGACTCAGTCCCATAAGTCTGCCCCCACTGCAGATTGGGAGAACCAGCAAAAATGGGGTCCTCAGCTTATCGACACTTCTACCCAGCCAGCTACAAATTTGGGAGTTCTTTCAACCTCCCTTTCCGTTTCTATTATTCACTAGAACAACTCACAGAACAAAAAAAGATCGCTATACTTATGATTACAGTTTTATCATAAAGGACACAAGTCAGGAACAGCCAAATGGAAAACCTGGAACAGAGTCAAATATATCTTTTACTGTACCAAGAATTTCTCTCTGAAATTCCAGATCAATTAAAACTTCCATGTCACCATTGTTCTCTATTCTTGGGTCTTCATTATTTTCTGGACAGATCAAAACAATGTCTCTGAAAATTATTTAAAATTACATGGACCAATTAGTACTTTTTGATGAAAAAAATCAGTTTATTCATATATATTTTATAAAATCAACATGTAAAATTCTCCATGAGCTTTGCAATGATTCTCTTTTGCTCTAACTGACCATTACGCTCTGAAAGTCTGTAAGTGAGCCTAACAAGTTACACTAGTCATTTCATCTTGGCTGCAGTTATTCATGGCTTTCCTATTTGTATATTATTTGCCTGTTATGATTTCACTTGTTCAGTTTGCATTTCCATAGTTACTACTATATTGCATAATATCTTCAATTCTAAAAGTTGATTATTGACTTTTATTATTCAAGATATATTAGATGCTAATAAGTAACCACAAAACTCAGTGGCTAAATAGAGCCAAATGTTGTCTTATACTCGTTTCATGTCTAAAAAACCAGCAGGGGGCTCCCTCACGATGGTCACCAGGGCTAAAGACCTTCTGAGGCTTCCTCTTGATCCCTGTTTCTTCGAGTGCCATGAGAGAAGGAAGAGAACCTGGTAACTCATGCACTGGCTCTAAAAGCTCTCGCAGAGTGGATGTGTGCCATCTGTCCACATTTTATTGACTAAAGCCCAGTGAGTCTGTCCCTTGGCTTAATTTCAGGTACCATGATCCTATCAGGTTTGGGTAGAAAATCCAAACATTTAATCTATTTTCCTGGAGAGATTTTGACTAATTGAAAGTATTTTTTCCCCATGTGTTGCTATAAACCATTCAGAGGTTTAATAATGAGCTTGATGGCCATTCCATTGATTTGATGCTGCCAAGAGTCTGAGTTTTAATTGGCCTTTTTAATGCAAAGCATTTCTCCATTTTACTTTTTACTTTTTAGAGTTGAGAAGCAGTTCTACTTCCAAATCAACAAGTCCTTGTATTTGTAGACTTTTCCTGTTTCTTTGAAAATCTATTTCCTTGAGCTCACTTTTTCCTTCTGATGTCTTGCCAGATATAGCCAATAACAACCACCACATATCATTAACATTCTATTTTCCTACCACTTCTCCTAGGACTACAAATTCATGAGGTACGTGAATTGTCTTCCAAGCAAAGGTGGAAATGTTACCAAATGTTTTGACCCTGTGTAATGTGGACCATCCTTTTAGGCTCCTATATCAGTTGTCTCCCTACTTGTTGTCTAGGCCTTGTATCAGCAGCACATATTTTAGCTCTGTTGTCACAGCAGTATCCAGTATCAATCAGGATAGATTACATTGACGGATATTTCCATTTGCCCTATTAGATCTACACTTTACACTTCTCTTCACTACTTTGTGCCCTGGGGTAGGAGTGGGGCACTTGATGTTATAATCTGCATCACTGGGTTCTGTTGTCTTCCAGCTTCCAAGAGTGTTCACCAATAGAAGTCATTGGAAGGAGATTGGAGGGTAAAGGGAAAGCAGTGATAGGGTGTTCATTCTCCTGGATTCTTCCCCTTCAGGTCACTATTGTTTGGCTGGATTCCTCTACTGAAGGCGACAGCCTTTGTCAGGGCTTTCCCACATAATGATACTATCCCGGTTCCAGTAATGAACTCTCCCTCATCTTGCCCCTTCAGGTATAGGGGTCATGGTGTCTCTCTAATGTTATAAGCCCCGGGATCCTCTATCATTCCTGATCAGTTTCCCTAACCTCTGATGACCACAACTTCATAAATACACCCTTCATTTAAATCTCCTCAATCATCTAGTTTGAGGGGCTTCCTTTTAGGACTACGATGGATTGGGTCAGGTTTCAGTAGTGAACAATCCCTGAATCTTTGCAGATTAACGTAATAAAATTCCCTTTCTTTCCTAGGCTACCTGTTCCAGAGGTGTGGGCAGGGAGCTCTGTTCACGTAGTCACTCAACATCATAGGCTTCAGCTTAGCTCACTCTTCTGTGACCAGCAGAACCAAAGGAGGAGTATATGGCTACTCACGCACAGGGCCTTCTACTTCTGCCTGGATGTGACACCCACCATTTTGGCTTACATTTCTAACCTCAAAGAAGTAAAAGTACCACCGTAACATGCAACCAAAAGGATGAAAACTGGAAGAATTTAACAATTACTTTACAAATGGTTCAAAAGTGGTTTTGAAGCATAAAGTTATGATGAAATTAAAGCAAACATTAAAGCTCATGTTAACTTCATACATGTACATTGTTGTAAGAATGATAACAGTGCATATATAGAATATGATTCTGTTTGTACTCAAGCAAGTAAATCTATTAGTGTAACGATGTTGCACAATTAACCAAAAAGGAAAGTGTATGCTCACAGATAAAGAACTGAAAGTTGAATTGTATTCAGGCCAGTTTCTGAGCCTTCCAGATCTGCTCAGCTCCACTCCAGCCCTGGGCCATGGGAGTAGCCCGAATGATGGCTGTCATTGTTCCCATGGGTTTAAAGCCGAGCTCTGTAACCACTGCATTTGCCACATTTTCTAACATTTCAAATTATCTTACCACCTAGAGAGTGAGAGGCGGGTTTCAGCAAGAGTTCTAGTGCACACTTGTGGTATGAGATGAGCAGCTCCAACCCTTCAGTGTGACCCAACAGGACTCCTGAAAGTGCCAGGTTCCCAGTAGCGACCCAAAGGGGCCAATTAGCAAAATGCAGAAGAGTGAAAAAGGAAATATCACGTGAAATGATCTTGGACCAAAGAAAGACAAAAGACTGGAAAAAGCACACTGAATGCCTGCTTTCCCTTCCTCTCCTGAGAGTTTTGGGATGGTGCTTGTCACGCGGCCCCTCTGCAGATATTTCACGAGACCAAGCAGCCGACTGCACATCCTGAGAAGCTGGGACAGTTCAGTAACATAGGACTTTCAGTTCACTTGCCCCCTTCACCACCTCACTCCCCGTCACCCTGGCTCTTGTTTCCCTGTGAATGTACTGTGTACACGCCACGCAGCGTTGACATGAAGCTTTGCCTCAGGAGATATTTGCTAAGAAACCTACGCTTAGAAAACTAGTACCAAGGATGGTCATGGAGAGAGGAACTTCAGGAGGAAATTTGGAATTGGATTTCCAACCTGCCTGAAAGTAATAAAGACCCAGTTGTTTGGGGGTGGGAAATAGGGTGATAAAAATCCCTGGAATGCGATAGTAGTAGCATTATTAAAAATTTTAGCGGTAAAAAAATTAGTAGAATTTAGGTATATTTGGTGTTTTTGCTCATCATTCTAATTTCAGTTTCCTCTCGACCTTTATTACACTTTTGCCCTGTAGAGTTTCTTTTTTCTCTGCCTCTTATATTTTCAGGTACGTCCGTGAAAATCCTTGCTCAGACTGTTGGCTTTGTTTAATGACAGACAGATACTCTTTATCAAAAGCTATAAGAAATGCTGAAATGTTGGGATATTTACAGATAAAGACCCATTTAATCACATTCCCACAGAGAATGTCGGTTGTTAACAGACTCATTCCAAAAAAGAAATCTACTGAAGTGTATTTTAAATTAGTCATTATCCTTATGCTGGTTTTACAGTTGCCATTGTAATTTTCTGACCCAACTCTGGCTGGTTTACTTCACCTAGCCAGACAGGTAAGCACACCAGTCCAGGTTTTAGTAACAGGATACTTCTCACGCCAAGCTACAAATCAGGTCAAACTCACTAGGAAGTGAAAGACAAAGGAAGAGTGCTCTAGGTAGCAACTGACGTTAACAGAAACTCTGACTTAAAATGGCTCCAACCAGTGGAGGTTATTTATCCCACATAAGTCTGGAGCTTGGCAGTTAATAGTGTTGTTTTACCTACCCAGGCCTTTTTATCTGCCTGTTTTGTCATCCTTATGTGTTGGCTTGTGTCCATGTGTTTATTAGTTTGTTAGGGCTGCCATAACAAAGTACCACAGACTGAGTGGCTGAAACAACAAAAATTGATTTTCTCATAGTTCTAGAAGCTAGAAGTCTGAGGTCAAGTTGTCGGCACAGAGTTGGTTTCTTTTGAAGCCTCTCTCCTGGGCTTGTGGATGGTCGTTTTCCCCCTGGGTCTTTGTATGCTCTTCCCTCTGTGTGTGTGTGTGTGTGTCCCAGTCTCCTATTCTTATAAAGACAGCGGTCATACTGGATTGGGGCCCACCTCAATGACTTCACTGTAATTCAATTATCTCTGTAAAGATTCTGTCTCCATTACTGTCACCTTCTGGAGGTTAGGACAGCAGCATATGAATTTTGGTGGGGGGACACAACTCAGCCTGTACCACTGTGGTTATCACTTTGTGGTCATAAGATGAATGCGGCAGCTCTACAACTCCTATTTACTAAACATACGTATATTAAACAAACAAACAAAGAAAAGAGAAAGGAATGGGGCCTGTTATCTTTATCTCCTTTTTAGGAGAAAATCAAAGGCTTCCCATACCACCATCCCTCGCTCATGTAGTTGACCCATTTATAGAAGATTGGACAGCACTGTGTCACATGGTCACTCCTCGCTTCAAGGGAAGGCTGGACAAGTGAAAGGATTTTTCAGTATCAATAGCAAAGTGGACAAGGAAAAGGATGATTAAAAATGAGTTTTCAGCCGCTCGAACTACAGAATGTGTTCCAGAGAATTTCATCGAATAGTTAACAAACATATATTTATTGACCCATTACTAACGACAGACACTCTACCAAGCACTCAAGATATGTGAGTGAGCAAAACACAGACCCTGCCTTCACAGAACTTAGAGTGTGGTGTGGAAGACAGACAATTAAACAGGCAATTGCAGTGCTGCACGACAATCGAAAAATACGGAGCCGCAGAGTGTACTATAGAAAAACAAAGGAGAGGCAACCAAACTAGTCATAGAAAGTCATGAAGGGCTCCACAAACTATGTGACATCTATGCTTTTTCCATCATTCATATGCAAGTAACTTAACATGTACTTTGTAGTAGTGTTTTAAGCAGTAAATTGATGTGCCAGAAATCACAAGCACAGGGCTCAGCACAAAATAATTTAAAAGCGTGTGTCCATTTATTGATAATGGTGTTTTGTTTGTTTGTTTGTTTACTATGTCACAATTGCAAACTCCTTTGTACTTTTCCTTTTTTTAAAGATTTTATGTTTTTCCGTTTTTTTTTCTCCCCAAAGCCCCCTGGTACATAGTTGTATATTCTTCGTTGTGGGTCCTTCTAGTTGTGGCATGTGGGATGCTGCCTCAACGTGGTCTGATGAGTAGTGCCATGTCTGCGCCCAGGATTCGAACCAACGAAACACTGGGCCGCCTGCAGCAGAGCACGCGAACTTAAGCACTTGGCCATGGGGCCAGCCCCTCCTTTGTACTTTTTAAAATACATTAGAGACTATTTGAAGAGTTCCCTTTCACTCAGTTATTCCAATAATAAAAGGGAAGTGGCTACTATTATTTCTTCATTCTACAGATGAAAAAGTTGAGACATTGAAAAATTAAGTGATTGGCTCAAGGTCATGTAGCTATTAAAAGGCAAGGCTGGGAGCTGAGTCTACAGTCCAGCTTTAAAGATCAGGCTCTTAGCCACCCTGCCATTGGACACTCGTCATCATTCTCTGCCTCTGAGATTTACTTCAAGAGGTGTTAAAAATACACTCATACTAGAACTATAATCTTTCTTGATGTCTGAGTCTCTGTCTCTGTCAATGACCTGCTACTACGCTACTTAAAAAACTGTAGATACTTCCAAGTAAGACCATGGAGTAATCATTTTCTACTGAAATGGCAAAAACGAGGGAAGCTCTATAAATTCCATCAGGACATGAAATGCCTTAGTTTTCCTAAGGCTGGTGATTTTCTCACTCATGTCTTCTCTTCCTCTGGGATACACTATAAACTAAATAGCATTCATTTGGCATTCAGACAACTTGGATACCAGATTTTAGAAATTGTTTTTGGTTCTTTCTGGGCAATGAAATACAGAAGTTTTGCTTTTATGTAGCAACTAACTCTTTCTTGTTTTGTCACTTTAATTTTATTGTTCTGTTTTCACACTTTGTTTTAATTTTATCCATGCTTGACATGGTAGTCTATTTGGTTCTTTGTTTCAGGAAATAATTAAAGGAAATATATTCAGTAACCATAATATGGCTTTACTTTATTTGTTCAATGGCACACATTTCAAGGTCAGTAAAGCTTCAATTTTGCTTCACTTTCTTCTGGCTGGGGAGAGAGCCCGGCGAGGTAGCATATGCAACAATGGGATTTGAAGAGTACGTTGGAGAGAAAATAAAAGAGAATTTGTCCTTACGTTTCATTTCTGGCATCAACTATTAAATGTCTACATACTACTTGCAATTACTCATAATCAAATTCTATGCTTTGAGAAGTCAGCAAATCCACCATCCTGAAAATGCTGGTTATTTTTATGCAAATACCTATTGTGTATAAACAATTGTGACTCCAGAAAGTAGACTTTTCTCTGTAGCCAAAGAGGGAGTAGCAAGTTTCTAACTGTAGCTTTTAGAGCTTGCTGCTACCTACTACTCATTTTTCCACAGTGATCTCTAGTCTGGATATTTTGCAAAACTATTTTTTATTTCCAATTGATAGATGAAGCTTTCATGTCTTGCTCACCATTTACACTATTTGGAGTTATATGAAATGAGTAAATAAAAAAATTGTGTCAAAGATTTATCAAGGTCCCTGATAATTCCCAAGAATGAGCTCTTTTAGTTTATTTTCTATGATGCTACTATTTCTGCTTTACCTTAATGTAGCAGCTCATAGTCCTTATGTTGCCTGTGATAAAGTATGATTTCTATTAAAATTGCAATTGATTCTGTGTAATAACTACATTTTGATATAGACCTTCTCAGCTTTCTCTTGGCAATGCCTATTTATATTTTAAAGTCTGTATGGACTTCTCACTTGAAGTCAATTGAGTTTTATTACATTTTAATTTTCCTGATACTGTGATGGCATAAATTAACTAACCTCTGATGTGTTTCAGCCTTGCCATTAAGATCTGACAAACAGACACTTGACTGTATTTATGATGGTTGCAGTTTTAGCTCTGTCCATCTCCAGAGATCAACCGTGGGGGTGTCACGGTCACTCTAAGCCTCAGCTTCCTGGTCTTCAAAATGGCAGTGACTCAGCCTGCCTTCAGTGGATGGCTGGGAGGGTTGAATGACAAGGTAAGACTTGGCTTCTCAACATGAGGAACAAGGATTCCCAGGAAGAAAAAGCAGTAATCAGGAGGTGCAGAATTCTTAGAATAAAGATGGTGCACCTTCCAATAGCAAGGATTTCACTGAAAGATTTTGGCAAGAAAAATGAAGTAATTTTATATTAAAACCTATACAAATGTATTATAGTATGAAATTCAAAACCTGCATGAATGTTTAAGATAAAATATTCAAAAGCAATAGTGAGGAAGGCCTCTCCTGGCACTGAAATTCCCTTCTGTCACCTTCCTCTCTTTGTCTCAATCACCTACCCTCCTACCAAGCTTGCATGTTTATTTTTCTCCACTGTTAAGGAGACTTGAGAAATAAGCATATAAATATGCTTAAATATGTATAAAATGGCATTCACACATGTAATATTAATATCACCTTTTGTCTTTCTGAAACTGTGTGCAATATCTTGAAAATCTTTCCACATTTCTTCAGTTTACCCCCTAATACAAGTTGCCATCTTCATTCTTCCGGATCTCTGCAACTGTCTTGCAACTGACCTCCTGTACCCATTCTGGTCTCTCTCAAAGTCATCCTCCAATCCTCAAGTGAAGTAGTGTTTCAAAAACTGATCCAATCATGGCACCTTCTACTTAAAACCCAGCTATGACTTCTCATTTTTCTCAGGAAAAATATAAAAGCCTTTAACATGTCTTCTTGAGCCTTCCATAGCCTATCCCTCATATTTCTCCTCGTTCTCTTTGTTCCTACTGTTCTCATCTCTTTCAGCCCCTAGATGTTCAAGCTCTGTCTTACCACAGGACCTTTGCACATACTGTCCTCTTGCTAAAATGAACTTCCCTCCTCTCTTCACTTAGTGACTCCTCCTCTTGCTTAAGATCTTCCACGAGAAAGCAAACTTCCTAGATAAAACTTTCTCTGTTCACTCTAATTAGGTAAAATTCCCATTTTAAGTACCATTGTACCTTACATCTCCTTTGTAACACTAACTACAAATTACAACCAAACATTATTTGTTCAAATATTTCATTAAAGTTTTTCTTTATTACTTGTCTACTTAAGCTTCATTGGTCTACTTTGTTCCACAGTGCCCATAATAAATCTTCCATCTGTATTTGATGAATGAATGTATAAGTGAGTAAATACAACTACACTTTGCATAACAATTTTCATCACTGTCATTTTCCTAAATATTTTATGGACAAATATCTGGAAAGTAGAGTTATAATATTCTCCCCCACTAGTAATATTACCATATTGCATGTCTCATTTATATAAAATTTTATTTTTGGCATAGTATTGGATATATAGCAGAATAGAATGAATTTTTATTAAAATGAATTGAATGATACAGTTTATAAGGAAATGAAGAGCAGCTATATATTCAATTTTAAGTTGCTTGTTGAGATGTTCTCCAATTGAGACAGAACTATGTGTATGTCACTTAGAAAGAGTATATTACGTTATCATCTATCCTCTATACACTCTCATGGAGAAAGGGGGAAGGTTCCCAGATAGAATTGATGTATGGGAATGTAAAAAAATTATTAGCACTTAACCGTAGGGGGATTATTACCTTTATTAGAGAATTAGTTATAGACATTTGAAAGCTGGATTGTCAAAGTGATAACTTACTTGCTTATGTATTAAACATCTATAATAGGCGAAAAACAGTGATAGGCATTGTGAAGATATCAATTTGAGTAAGAGGGTATCTCTGTCCTCTAGAAGCTTAGGCTCCCATAAGAGAAAAAAGTAAACTCAAAATACAGTCAGACTGCTGTAATAAATATTATAGTACAGCGTTAAGGGCTGAATAGTACCCCCCCTTCATATGGTCAGGTCCCAAACCCTGGCACCTCAGAAAGTGACTGTATTTGGAGAAAAAGCCTTTAAAGAGGTAAATAAGGTAAAACAAGGTCATACGGGTGGGTCCTAATCCAATATGACAGGTGTCCTTATAAAAAGAGAAGATTAGGACACAGATACACACAAAAGGAAGAGTATATGGAGACACAGGAAGAAGACAGCCATCAACAAACCAAGGAGGGAGGCCCACAGAAGAATTCACCCTGCCAACACCTTGATTTTGGACTTCTTGCTTCTGGAACTGTGAAGAAATAAACCCCTGTTGTTTAAGCCACTGTGGTACTTTGTTATAGCATCTCTACCTATCCAATACATACAATGATAATCAAAATGTTTTAGGAGCATAGAGAAGGAAAAAACAATTTTGCTCAAGCTTTATAGTAAAGATAGCATCTCTGCTTATTTATGGAAGTTTCACAGCAAGATCACATTCTCCTCTGTTTCCCTGGATCACTCAGTAAACCTCTCAATTTCAAGTCTTATCATTCAACTCCAAATTTGCTCACCCGGATCTTAAGCCTTGTCACTCAGAGTCCTCTGTACTAGTTTCCTTTAGTGCTATCAGAAATTATGACAAACTTAGTGGCTTAAAACAACACAAATTTATTCTCCTTTAGTTTTGGGAGTCAGAAGTCCAAAATGAGTCTTATGGGACTAAAATTGAGATGTCGGCAGAGCTTGCTCCTTCTGAAGGCTCCCAAGGAAATTTGTTCCTTCTCTCTTCCAGTTTCTAGAGGCTGCTTGCAATTGTTGGCGCATGGTCTCGTCCTCACATCACTCCAACCCTTTGCTTCCTTTGGCACATCTCCTACTATACTCATGTGTTGCTTAATGATGGGGATATGTTCTGAGAAATGCATTGTTAGGGGGTTTCATCATTGTGCAAACATCATAGAGTACATCTACACACACCTACATGGTGTAGCCTACTACACACCTGGGCTATATAGTATTAATCGTGTGGGACCACCACTGTAAGTGCGGTCCATTGTTGACTGAAATGTTGTTATGCAGTGCATGACCGTACTGACTTGGAACTTTATCTCCCTCTTGTAAGGACTCTTGGGATTATATTGGTCCACGTGGATAATACAGGATAATCTTCCCATCTCAAGATCCTTAACTTAATTATATTCACAAAGTCCCTTTTGCCACGTAAAATATCCACTGGTCTTGGGGACCATAATGTGGACATCTTTGGGGGCCTTTATTCTGTCTAGAGAACCCCACGTAACAGATCTTTTATATTCCCGCATCCTGCTCTCTAAGCCCAGTCTTATATCTTCCATTTTCTCATTCCTATTAAATCTGCTCATTGAACTCTAAGCAATATCCATTTATCAGATCTTTTCATTTTCTTCCTGACCTTGCTTCTGTCATTACTCTATGTTTACCGTAATTTGATTATCTGAACTACTCTCTCCCCCGATTCTTCAATTTTTTATTGTCATACCGTTGCCCAGCCAGCCCCCAAACTGGATCAGTCATTCGCTCTCTCTTCTCTCATTGCACTGCTGCTCCTGCAGAGTAGAGGCCCACACCACAGTGGTCTCCAACCTAACTTAGTCTGCACTGAGGGAACTTTAATTTTACTTGTCCCTTTCCAGTTTTAATGTCTATTAAAAGAAAACAAAACAAAACCAAGAAAATCCTTTTTACCCTTCACCTCGAACATTCTCAATCCTCACCATTTCTCAGTAGATAAATTAAGTTCTCATTTCCATAAAATCATTGAGCCCAAGCAAGAACACAAAATACCTTAATTTCTTATTCTCCTACCCACAAAATCTAGAAAGGCGTCTAGCGCATTTTTCGCTCAAAAAATACTCGTGAACTGAACTAAACTGCATTTTAGCATGAGGGCCTGCAGAGACAGTTGTGAGGATAGGGACCCATCTCCACTCTCCTAGGAAAAGGCCAGAAGGCATGTAGATTTGACTGTGCCATAGTGCTGCTTAAAATCTTTGTTGGTCCCCAGTCATTGTCAGAGTAACTTCTAACTTCTTAGCTTAGCGAGGAAAAGTCTTCCAAATCTTTCACATAGCTAACCCTTTTGCATCTCCATCTTGTATTCTCCCTAGACTGCACTTCTGACTAGTGTCTAAATATGCAGCTCTAGACTATTGTATACTTTTGTCCAACTTTCTGCTCTGCCTGCGATGTTCTTACAGTGTGTCCTAAATTAGCAAACTTCTACTTCTCCTCAATAATCTAAATCACATTCTTCCTGGGAAACCTTCCTCAAGAAGTTAGTAGAGTCTCCTCTTAACTCCTGACTTAATTACTAGTTAATATGACTACTACGGTTAATATTAACAATACTATTATAAATAACACAATAATCAGCTACCATTTACTGAGTAAATGACTGAGCCCCCGTGTATATTGTTTCTTTTGAATTTTCCAATCACCGCTAGTTTAAGTATCATTAGTATCCCTTTCACTACTGTACATACTGAGGTTTAGGCAGTTAGGATTTTAGCCCAAGGTCACACAGATCCAGGATTTACACTCAGGTCTGTCTGATCCAAGCTTTTACTAAATGCTGTCCTGCATGGGCTTCTTTGCAAATTTACCGCATTTAACTGCAAGGCTACATATGCCGTACTATAGACTACATACTCTGCAGAGGGTAAGCAAGTCTATGGAGCAATTTGTGTGACTCTGATAAGTCAGTATTCTTATCCCTGCCTGACTGCCAAGTTGATGTATTACTGAGACAGAATATGGGAAAAGCAGTTGCTGTAACTTAAAATATATGCTTTCTTATGTAAATCGAGGTGCTTAAAAACTCACAAAAGGATGTGTAATCTACAATCTCACTTATGTCGTTCAGACTCCTGGTGAGCAGGAAAATGCTTCTATAAATGTTTATAATACCATGTACTTTTCTTTGTGTAAATTATATAAGTCTGACTAGAAATAGCTAAGATTAGAAAAATACTTGATTGGCTTCATTCTGGTAAAAGGAACGTGGAACAATTACAGTACTCAAAGTTAGGATTATTTTTTCATTTATTATTTTTTGCTATTTTTAACTTCTAATTAAACACTTGCCATGTAATATACAACGCACAGCATCATTTCAGGAGACTTTCTGTGTGTAGAAAATATTTCTAACCAGTGCACAGATTATCAGATTAAAGGATATTAGATCCGTTGTCTGTGATATCTTAGTCTGACTGATGCTAATCCTGCAGGCTGCATTACTGTACACTTATGTTTAAAAAAGTCATCACCTTGCAAATTATCTTTTCATTTACAACCCATAGAGGGAGCAACAGGAGGTGGACTGCCAGCTTTTGAAGGCTCCCCAGAGGAAATAGCCTACCAATGACGTCCGAGCCCACAGCACTGCAGAACAGCAGACAATAGGCTACAGAGCTCTTCATCTCCGCCAGAAGACACCACCACTCAGCAAATCCTGGGGCAATTAGCTTTTTATGGATAACATTTCCCGAAAGAGACAGAGTTTAAAATTTCCTAAAGCTAAGCCCACTGTGTATCTGTTTCAATATATGACAGACTCAACTGAGGGTCTAACTAATAAAGTCTAAACCAGCTGGCATTGTATTAGAAGCTATATATCAGATGCATAGCTTACCACGCTCATCTCATTCTGAAAATGAATGAGTGAAAATACATTGCTACAGGGCTAGCTAAATAAATACTAGGGAGTTTGAAACTGTTACTGCCTTATCCAGGCCTGTAATTAAATTTTGAGAGTTTATGTACTAGAAACCTTGAACAGTCTCCTAATGACACCTAGAAGCCAGGTCTTTTAAACTGAACGTGCCGAGGTACCATGACTGGCCCCAATCTGACCCACAGGGCTTCATGGTTTACTTTGAGGGGGAAACTGATAAATTGCTTGTTCTGATTCCTGAAAGATCCTTCTTTTATATTCTTCACTGAATGTAATGTGGTTCATTTTTATTAGGGGAGAGCTTAGAGCTTCTGGCAGAACATTCTACTAAGATGCTGCAGAAAATGTATGTAGCACACACATTAGAGCATATATTGAGAGAACACACTGAGTATGAATTTCCTCTCCTATAAATCAAGGGATTAGAAACTCCAAAGAGCTACATTAATTTTTTACCTTAGAAAACTACACTGTTTTGAAGTCATTTACACGTGTGACTAAAAGAAATGTGAAGTTAGGCAGCTGTAATTTTATTTCTTTCATAAATTTAGAAAAATTATCTGAGCTAATCCCCAAGAGCTTTGTATTTACTTTTAAATTATTTCCCTTTTTATTCCCCCCGGATTGCGAGGCATGAAGGCGTAGATGTTTCTATCCATTCAATCTACCCTTTTGGCAGTTGCTTGGACTATTCTGAGTATTTTATAAGAATATTTAGAAAGGCATGAAAAATCCTGATTGCTAAGCATAAAAAGGAGAGCGTGGATAATGTGGGAAAAGGTTATGAATTTTTATTACCCACTTCTCTGAGCTCCATTTTTCAAACCTACATGGAGTCAGCACGCCTCGGTATGAGGAACACTGGACCAGGAGCAACGGGGCTGGGTAGTCCACTCCCAGCTCCATGCTCTCACACAGCACTCAGCACCTCAGAGTTTGAGCTAATGATCTTTCATATTTGGTTTAGATTTAACCTTTTATTATACCATTTTACAGGGTTTTCCACAGCATATTACCTATCTAACTGCCTGCCTGCCTACCTACCTACTGATCTAGTATCCGATTTTTTAGGAAATACTTTTTAAATAGAATATACTTTATTTTTGCTTAGCAGTACCAATTTCCAAAATCTACCTATGTACTGGGTAATCTAGAAATGTGTCGTTAAGAAAAAGACTCTTGGCTGCTGGCAAAAATATTTCCAAAATTGTAATGCACAGCATGATGAAAAAATGTACCAAATTGAGTCAGTTATTTAAACATAATTTGGTGCTTACTGGCTAAAACAACTGAAGTAAAGAAGAAGGATTTGCCCAGTATACACAGAGGGGTCAGAGACTGAATTGGTTAACTTAAGAAATGATGGCACATTAAGAAAAAAATTTTTTTTTTAGAATTGTGGGTTTATCTGCTCTAAAAGTAAATCTCTTGTTATCCTTTCCCTTGCGTTTTTCTGAAGATTTATCATGCTGTTACTTGTATACATTGATAGGATAAGAAGAGAATATTTTATTTCTCATCTATAGTATTTACTACCACATTAAACATTCTTTTTTTAAATTTTTATTTTCTTCGAATGTACATCATATTTCAAATTCTGTATACGTTACATCATGTTCACCACCCAAACACTAATTATAGTGCATCCCCTCACATGTGACCCTAATCACCCCTTTTGCCCTCCCCCCTCCCCCCTTCCCCAGTGGTAACCACCAGTTCAATCTCCAATGCTATGTGGGTTTTTTTTTTTTTTTGTCGTTTTTATCTTCTACTTATGAGTGAGATCATATGGTATTTGACTTTCTCCCTCTGACTTATTTCACTCAGCATAATACCCTCAAGGTCCATCCATGTTGTCACAAATGGCTGGATTTCGTCATTTCTTATGGCTGAGTAGTATTCCATTGTGTATATATACCACATCTTCTTTATCCATTCGTCCCTTGATGGGCACCTAGGTTGCTTCCAAGTCTTGGCTATTGTGTATAATGCCGCAATGAACATAGGGGTGCAAGTATCTTTATGCCTTTGTGTTTTCAGGTTCTTTGGATAAATACCCAGCAGTGGAATAGCTGGATCATATGGTAGATCCATCCTTAATTTTCTGAGGATACTCCAAACTGCTTTCCATAGTGGCTGCACCAGTTTGCACTAACGAAAGAGGTGGAAAGATCTGTACACATTAAACATTCTAATTCTCATATCTCTACCTACTAAATTCTCTCAAAAAAAAAAGACTCCAACAGAAAAAACAAATATAGATAGAATAATTAATGAAACAGGATGCATACACAATAGAAGAGGATTATTGGTAGTAATTTTTCTTCAGTTTTTCCACATTCAAATAACTATCTGCAGATCTCTACACACTTTTTTTGATATGTTAGAAAAGTGGAGTAAAAGTGCTGAGAGAACAGCCAGCGGGGGAAATGCAAAGTCTCGGAACATGAGCAGAAAGTAACATGCTCAGAGCACCACTAACTGCTTGCCCTCTGCCGTGGGCGCCTGTCACCACAGCGGTGTTACAGCAGGTCACAGTGGTGAGCTCCAGCTGAAGCAGTCGCTGCTCTGGGGCACAGAACCTTCGGTTTGCTCTTTTCCCCAGGGAAATACTTCCTATGTGGTCTTTTGGGAGTCTTTGCTTTTATTTGCACTGGATGCATTCATAGTTTTCACTCCAAAAATGAAATTATTCTTCACTAAAACATAGCTAAGAGGTCATCCTCTCATCTGTCTTTGGAAAGGATATCCTAAAATAAAGCCGTTTGAAGAAATAAAAGAAAGGGGCCTTTACTAGAATACTATGAATATTGAGCTAACACTTATTGAATGTCTGCCATGATGTAGACCGTATGTTAGGCTCCAGAGATCTGTCATAGTCAATAAAAGAGTAAACATCATTTTTGAACACTAAAGCACAGAATTGCAAGGGACTTTGCAAATAGGCCATGAAAGCCCTGTGGTTCTTTTTTTGTAGTTCTTCTATGTCAAAGGTACTAATAAAATAGCTACTACATGCCAAGGCCTTTACATGTGGTACCTCTTCAAGGCATGTGTTAATAGGTCCAGTTTTAGATGAGGGAGTTAAGAATCCATAATACCAAACAATTTGCCTAAGGTCACACTGTAGCTGACACATTCTCAGGTGGCTTCCCATGATCACCACCTCCTGATGCTCACACCCTGGTATAATCCCTTCATCTGGGGAATGAGTAGAGCCTCTTGCTTTTTCCAACTAACAGAATATCGCAAGTGTGCTGAGACGTTGCTTCTGTGCTTGTGGTACATTATGTAAAGCTATCTGGCTAGAGGATTGTGACTAGAAACTCACCTGGCTGGCTTGCTGAAGTAAGGAGCCACATTGGAGGATCCCTGTGTCCAGGCACAGTGAACGGCCCCCAGGAACTGTGGTTGGCCCCCAGGAACTGTGGGAGGCCTCTAGGAACTGTGGGTGGCCTCTAGGAACCATGGGTGACCTCTAGGGACTGTGGGTGGCCTCTAGGAATCAGGGGTGACCTCTAGGAACCATGGGTGACCTCTAGGGACTGTGGGTGGCCTCTAGGAATCAGGGGTGACCTCTAGGGACTGTGGGTGGCCTCTAAGAAGTGTGTGCACTCTCTAAGAACTGTGGGTGGCCTCTAGGAACAGGGTGCTGTCTCCAGGAGTGACCTCTGGCTAACTGGCAGCAAAAAACTGAAGTTCTCAGTCTCACAACTGCACAGACATGATTTCTGCAAAAAAACTGAGGGAACCTGGAATTAGACTGTTTCCCAGTTGAGCCTCTGGACGAGAGCTCTGCTTTGCTCACCACCTTGATTCTAGTTTTGTGAAACCATAAGTAGAGGACCCAGACAAGAAGGTCCCAATGCCTGACCCACAGAACCTGTGAAGTAATGCACGCATATTTTTTTTAAGTTGGCAATTAGCAATTATTGGTAAATAGCAACATGTAACAAACCTATAGTATTTGGGATGGAGGCAGAATTCAAATCCAGGTCCTCCTGACACTTAAACCAATTCTCTTTCTATAACACTAGTGTTCTGCAAATTTGAGCCCCAGGATCCCTTCCATAATAATCATGTAGAGGTCTTATAAAAAATATCGTTTGGGGCCAGCCCAGTGTCCTAGTAGTTAAGCTTGCATGCTCTGCCTTGGTGGCCTGGGGTTTGCAGGTTTGGATCCCGGGTGCAGACCTGGCGCTGCTCGTCAGGCCATGCTGCAGTGGCATCTCACATAAAATAGAGGAGGACTGGCACAGATGTTAGCTCAGTGACAATCTTCCTCAAGCAAAAAGAGGAGGATTGGCAACAGTTGTTAGCTCAGGGCCAATCTTCCTCACACACACACACACAAAAAAGTAAAAAATATCATTTCTTGGGTTTGACAGCTGTCGTATTAAAACAGAATCCCTGAGATAAAGGCTGAGGATTTGCATTTTTCACAAACTCCTGAAGTGATGCTTATACATATTAATGCTTATTAATTATAAACATTGAGAAAGTTTCGCTGTACCTTGTTGCCTTTATAAGCTGGAGTTACTTCAATTACTTAGAATGGATATAGACCAGAACATTCTTTTATCCTCTAAGAAAGGGTTGTTTTTGGAAGGCCAGTCGTTCCAAGGTTTTTACTGTAATACCACAAAATTACCAACTGAGAGTAGGGAGAGAGTCGTGTCTTTTCAACTTAGCTTGTATGTTTTCAGTTTCACTATGATGCAAAAATAAATACAATATGCACTTATTTTATGGCTGAAAATAAAATGGAAAAAAAGCCAAAATAATATGGGACATGTGAGACCCTTCACAGATTAAGAATTTATGAGCAAATATTGAGAGTTTAAGAACTTCTCCTGTTTTAACGTTAATAATTCTCTCTTTTGAAAAGTCTCAAAGGACCTATTTTAAATTGCATCACAACTATGGGGAGATCATGCTAACAGCTAAGAATTATGGGAGTCATATAAAAAAAATCTGTCTGAAGTATTTGCAAACCCAAAATAACCCAGACCTGCCATGGAAATTGGCAATTCCGAGGTGACTCAAGAAGTAACCTCACTTTTCAGAGATGGCTACAAATGGCTGTAAATTCCAAGTGCAGATTCAAAGTTTCAAGTTCACTTTCTCCTGAAGCTCAATTTAAAGACAAGCACTACCTCTAGTGTTAATCTCCACCGTTTGTACCCAGTGGCTAGCACAGTGCTTGATACAGACAGGCTGCTCAGTAAATCTTTCCCAATGATTGACTAAAGTATAAAGTAGGCAAACCCATCACTCTAGCTTTTTTCAAGACTGGATCCTTTAAGACAGAACTTCAGCTGAATTACAGGCACATCAACAGAGCCCCTCAGTGCTACCTGGCAGGGCCAAGGGTGGCTAGAGCCCCTGGGGGGGTTACCACTAGACGTAAGTAGTGTCATCCATTTACCCATTGTCCCTGTTACTACTTACTATGCATGTCATGACTTTAAACAGAGTTGGAGAGCTCTGCATTACGGTTTATATGACATAAAGAGTACAAAAACCAGCACTTTTGCTAAAAATCTATTTCAACTTATGAGAAATACAGTCTCACTGCTTTAACTGTGCTTGTCTGTTTGACTCTCGAATGTCACAGGCAGGTTGCTCAGGAGCACCTTTGGAAAACCATGTGGATAAAATCATCGCATTTCCTGTGGTCTGCAGTGAACCAAGTGTGAGTTCATACAGCAAAGAATTAGCATACCAAGACTCTAATATCATAATGTGGCAGTCTGTAAAGGAGCCTTTATTTCTTATCTTATAAAAGACCAAACTTAGCTCCAAAGAGTGAAGAGCCTTATCTAGGCCGAGAAGCTGCTTTTTAAATCCTCTTCCTATGCGCATTCTTTAATACCAATTTCAAGTTTTAACCAGTACAAGCCTCAAGACTTTTGGGAATTAAGAAGAGATGTGGCTGGACTGTGTTAGGCACTGAGGAAACAAAGGCAAACAAGTTCCTCAAAACTGAGAAATTCTCAAGAGCAAGGGAGATATAAACATCCACAAAATAGACAACTTAAGCCAAGAGGGCTTTGACATCAAATAGTCCTTTTTAAAATCTCGGGTAAATGCCAAATGTAACTCCCAAGTTTCTGTATTTTGTCATGTCTGTTGTGTCTCTGTCTCTCCCTCTCTCTCTTTCTGTCTCTCTATACACACACACACAGATACCCACACAAACACACACAAATCCCACTTCTCTCATGGTGGGGCAATTACTATCCCTTTATTTCTAGGCACACAGGAAGCCTGCACTTCCTGGTCCCTCTTGAAATTAGACATGACCAACGGACTTGTTTTAGGCAATGAAATGAGAGCAAATATTTGTGTCCTTTCCAGGTAGAAGCATTTAATTGCCAGAACTCAGATCTCCAGCGATCTCTTTTCTAGCACCCATGCTCATAGCACATATTGATGTGAAAATGGCCTCAAGTCAAAGCAGCCTGCGATGCTGAGCCAACAGCACGGAGAAAAGTTGACCTGAAGGTTCACTCTGATACTGAGAGTACTGCAGATGAACTAGAAATACATTTTTGTGTATGTAGGTGAGTCATTGATCATTTGGGGTTATTTGTCACTAGAACACAGCCTACTATATTCTGATTAAAACATCTCCGGAGGATAAATATTAATCCTGAGAGTTGACTCATAATGTAGAAGTACATAGTGAAATCGTCCTATAATTTTCAACGCTGACTCCATCTCCAAATGAGAAAGGCCTATAATTAATTTCGAACAGTCATGTTATTTTTGTTTTTACTGATACCATCCTTATCTGGCCCACCCTCCATACACTCTTAACCTACGTCTCCTTAGGTGCATTTAGAATAAGATAATTGAACATTTTATTTATTTTTTTAAATAAATTTATTTTTTAAATTTTTTTATACTTTTTTTATTGTGGTAACAATGGTTTATAACATTATGTAACTTTTAGGTGTAGATTGTTATATATTTCAATTTCTGTGTAGATCACATGTTCACCACTCAAAGACTGATTACCATCCATCACCACACACACATGCCTAATCATCCCTTTCGCCCTCCTTCCTCCACACTTCCCCTCTGGTAGCCATCAAACCAATCTCTATTGCTATGTATTTGCTTATCGTTGTTTTTGTCTTCTACTTATATGTGAGATCATATTTGACTTTCTCCTTCTGCCTTATCTCTCTTAGCATAATACCCTCAAGGTCCATCCATGTTGTCACAGATTTCATCATTTCTTATGGCTGAGTAGTGGTCCATTGTGTATATATACCACAGCTTCTTTATCCATTCGTCCCTTGATGGGTATCTAGGTTGCTTCCAGGTCTTGGCTATTGTGAATAATGCTGCAATGATGTGTCCTAATGCATAGGACTTTTGGAATTGCTGACTTCAAGCTCTTTGGATAGGTACCCAGTAGTGGAATGGCTGGATCATATGGTAGTTCTATTTTTAAATTTTTGAGGAATCTACATACTGTTTTCCATAGTGGCTGCACCAGTTTGCATTCCCACCAGCAGTGTATGACGGTTCCTTTTTCTCCACAACCTCTCCAACATTTGTTACTACTAGTTTTAGATGTTTTTGTCATTCTAATGGGTGTAAGGTGTTATCTTAGTGTAGTTTTGATTTGCATTTCCCTGATGATCAGCAATGATGAACATCTTTTCATGTGCCTATTGGCCATCAGTATATCTTCTTTGGAGAAATGTCTGTTCATGTCTCCAGCCCATTTTTTGATCGGGTTGTTTGATTTTTTTGTTGTTGAGTTGTGAGAGTTCTTTATATATTATGGATATTAAGCCTTTGTCAGATATATGACTTGCAAATATTTTTTCCCAGTTAGTGGGTTGTTTTTTTGTTTCAATCCTGTTTTCCTTTGCTCTGAAGAAGCTCTTTAGTCTGATGAAATCCCATTTGTTTATTCTTTCTATTGTTTCCCTTCTCTGAGAAGACATGGTGTCCAAAAAGATACTTTTAATACTGATGTCAAAGAGTGTACTGCCTACGTTTTCTTCTAGAAGCCTTATGGTTTCAGGTCTCACCTTTAGGTCTTTGATCCATTTTGAGTTTATTTTGGTGAATGGTGAGAAAGAATGGCCAATTTTCATTCTTTTACATATGGCTTTCCAGTTTTCCCAGCACCATTTGTTGAAAAGACTTTCTTTTCTCCATTGTATGCCCTCAGCTCCTTTGTAGAAGATAAGCTGTCCATAGATGTGTGGTTTTATTTCTGGGCTTTCGATCCTGTTCCATTGATCTGTATACCTGTCTTTGTACCAGTACCATGCTGTTTTGATTACTGTAGCTTTGTAGTATGTTTTGAAGTCAGGGCTTGTGATGCCCCCCATTTTGTTCTTTTTACCCAGGATTGCTTTAGCAATTTGGGGTCTTTTTTGCCCCATATGAATTTTAGGATTCTTTGTTCTAATTCTGTAAAGAATGTCATTGGGATTCTGATTGGGATGGCGTTGAATCTGTAGATTGCTTTAGGTAGAACGGACATTTTAACTATGTTTATTCTTCCAATCCATGTACATGGAATGTCTTTCCATCTCCTTATGTCATCATCCAATTCTCTCAGAAAGGCCTTGTAATTTTCATTATATGAGTCCTTCACTTCCTTAGTTAAATTTACCCGTAGGTATTTTACTCTTTTTGTTGCGATTGTGAATGGCATTGTGTTCTTGAGTTCTTTTTCTGTTAGTTCGTTATTAGAATATAGAAATGCTACTGATTTATGCAAATTGATGTTATACACTGCAACTGTGCTGTAGTTGTTGATTACTTCTAATAGTTTTCCAATGGATTCTTTGGTGTTTTCTATATATAAGATCATGTCATCTGCAAACAGAGAGAGTTTCACTTCTTCTCTCCCTATTTGGATTCCTTTTATTCCTTTTTCTTGCCTGATTGCTCTGGGCAGAACCTCCAGTACTATGTTAAATAAGAGTGGTGATAGAAGGCATCCTTGTCTCATTCCTGTTTTCAGGGGGATGGCGCTCAGTTTTTGCCCATTAGTATGATGTTGGCTATGGGTTTGTCGTATATGGCCTTTATTATGTTGAGGTAGTTCCCTTCTATGCCCATTTGGTTCAGTTTTTATCATAAACGGCTGTTGGATCTTGTCAAATGCTTTCTCTGCATCTATTGAGATGATCATGTGGTTTTTATTCCTCAGTTTGTTGATGTGGTGCATCACGTTGATTGATTTGCGGATGTTGAACCATCCCTGTGTCCCTGGTATGAATCCCACCTGATCATGATGTATGATCTTTTTGATGAATTGCTGAATTCTGGTTGCCAAAATTTTGTTTAGAATTTTTTCATCGATGTTCATCAGCTATATTGGCCTATAGTTCTCTTTTTTCATGATGTCCTTGTCAGGCTTTGGTAACAGGGTGATGTTGGCCTCATAGAATGTGTTAGGAAGTGTTCCATCCTCCCTAAGTTTTTGAAATAGCTTGAAAAGGATAGGTATTAAATCCTCTCTGAAAACTGGTAGAATTCCCCAGGAAAGCCATCTGGTCCTGAGGTTTTATTTTTGGGGATGTTTTTGATTGCTGTTTCAATCTCTTTCCTTGTGATTGGTCTGTTGAAATTGTCTGCTTCTTCTTGAGTGAGCTTTGGGAGGTTGTAGGAGTCCAAGAATATATCCATTTTCTCTAGGTTATCCATTGTGTTGGCATATAGTTTTTTGTAGTTTTCTCTTATAATCCATTGTATTTCTGCAGAGTCTGTTGTTATTTCTCCTCTTTCATTTCTGATTTTGTGTATTTGAGCTTTCTCCCTTTTGTTCTTTGTAAGTCTGGCTAGTGGTTTGTCAATTTTATTTATCTTCTCAAAGAACCAGCTCTTTGTTTCATTGACCCTTTCTACTGCTGTTTTCGTTTCAATAGTATTTATTTCTGCTCTGATTTTTATTATTGCTCTCCTTCTGCTGACTTTGGGCTTTATTTGTTCTTCTTTCTCTAGTTCAGTTAGGTGTAGTTTAAGATTGCTTATTTGGGATTTTTCTTGTTTGTTGAGATGTGCCTGTATTGCGATGAATTTTCCTCTTAATACAGCTTTTGCTGTACCCCATATGAGTTGGTATGGTGCGTTATCATTTTCATTTGTTTCCAGGTATTTTTTGATTTCTTCTTTAATTTCTTCAATGATCCATTGCTTGTTCAGTAGAGTATTGTTTAGTCTCCACATCTTTGTGCCTTTCTCAGCTTATTTCTTGTAACTAATTTCTAGCCTTATAGCATTATGATCGGGGAAGATGCTTGTTATTATTTCAATTCTTTTAAATTTGTAGAGGCTTGCCTTGTTTCCCAACATATGGTCTATCCTTGAGAATGTTCCATGTGCACTTGAGAAGAATGTGTATTCTGCTGTTTTAGGATTAATGATCCATATATGTCTATTAAGTCCAATTGTTTTAGTTTTTCGTTTAGCTCCATTATTTCCTTGTTGATTTTCTGTCTGGATGATCTATCCATTGATGCGAGTAGGGTATTGAGGTCCCCTACTATTATTGTGTTGTTTTTAACATCTTCCTTTAGGTCTGTTAATAGTTGCTTTATTAACCTTGGTGCTCTTATGTTGGGTGCATAGATATTTATAAGCATTATTTCTTTTTGATGAAGTGTCCCTTTGATCATTATATATTGTTCCTCTGTGTTTCTCTTTACCTGTCTTATTTTGAAATCCACTTTGTCTGATATAAGAATTGCAACACCTGCTTTTTTTTTTGCTTGCTATTAGCTTGAAGTATTGTCCTCCACCCCTTCACTCTGAGCCTGTGTTTGTCCTTGGGGCTGAGGTGTGTTTCCTGGAGGCAACAAATTGTTGGATCTTGTTCGTTAATCCATTTTGCCACTCTGTGTCTTTTTATTGGATAGTCCAAACCGTTTACATTGAGAGTGATTATTGATGAATGTGGACTTAATCCTGTCAATCTCTTGCTCGTTATCTGGATTTCCTGTATTACCTTTGTTTCTCGTCCTGTGTGATTTAGCCGACCCATTGAATACTGCAATTTCTTATGCTGAGTTTCTTAGATTTTTCCTTATTTATGTTTTGTGGCTCTGTTCTGTTTTTTAGTTTAGTGGCTACCCTGAAGTTTGTATTTAGAATCTTGTGTATAATATAGTCTATTCTCTGGTGGTCTCTTACTTACTTGGCCTAGACTAATTTAGTCCCTTTGCTCTTCTCCTCCTAAATTATTATTTTCATTTCTTATTCCAACTCGTGTTATGAGTTTGTAGTTAGAGTGATAAGATCTTCTTTGCTTTGGTAGTTTCCTTACCTTTATCCTAATGCTATAGTTGAATATTTGCTATCCTGTTCTGGTTCTATCTATCTGTCTCCCTACTATGTGGTTTGTGACCCCTTTCTCCCTTTTTTCTTTTTTCAGGTATGAGAGCCTTCTTGAGGATTTCTTGTAGTGGAGGACTTTTGGTTACAAATTCCCTTAACTTTTGTTTGTCTGGAAAAGATTTAATTTCTCCCTCATATCTGAAGGATATTCTTGCTGGATAGAGTATTCTTGACTGAAGATTTTTATCCTTTAAAGTTTTGAATATGTCACTCCATTTTCTCCTAGCTTGTAAGGTTTCTGTAGAGAAATCCACTGAAATTCTGATAAGAGTTCCTTTGTAGGTTATTTTCTTCTATCTTGCTGCCCTGAGTATTCTTTCTTTGTCTTTTATTTTTGCCATTTGTACTGCTATATGCCTTGCAGTAGGTCTTTTTACATTGACAAATCTAGATCCCAAAACTTCCTCTACATACATTTCTCCCTCAATCCCTAGATTTGGGAAGTTCTCTTCTACAATTTCTTTAAGCACACTTTCTGCTCCATTTTCCTTTTCCACATTCTCAGGAATTCCTATGTTCCTTAAATTCTTTCTCCTCATTGAATCCACTGTCTCTTGGAGATTTTCCTCATTTTTTTAAAGTATTGGTCCTCTTTCTTCCTCTGTCTGGAGCCATTCAGCCTGCCTATCATTGATTATGCTAATTTTCTCCTCTATGGTGTCTACACGGGCATTCAGGTAATCCATATTCTGTTTTATCTGGTCCATTGTGTTTTTCATCTCTAGTAATTCTGTTTGATTCTTCTTTATAATTTCAATCTCTTTTGTGAAGTAACTCCAGAACTCGTTGGCTTGTTTCTCTGTCTTTCTCTCTACCTCATTGAGTTTTTTGATTATAGTTACTCTGAACTCATTTTCTTAGTTTACCTATTTCCACATCCTCAGGACTTAATTCTGTGTTTTAATTGTTTTCCTTCTTGTCTGGAGCTTTTATAAATTGCTGGATGGTAGAGGAGGGGCTTTTTCACATGATAGAATTCAGTTGCAGTTACAGCCTGTCACCACTAGATGGGGGTCGAGAGCCACACGTTCTGAGCTCTCTGCCTTTGGGCAATATGGCAGCGCCCAGCGTGGTTTGCTGGTGGGGAGGGGTGGTTTCTCTTGCCTGACGATCTGGATTCAGATCAGCTCTGTTCCCTGGACTCCCAGGGCCCTGGCTTTATTGGGTCCCCGCGCACCTAAGCTTTCCCCCATCAGTGGGTTTCCACTGTACCAGTGGTGGGAGTCCTGGATGATCCCCCAGTCGTGTGACCCCTCCCTGCCTCCTTCCTACACCCTCGGCACTGATCCCAGTCTCTAGGGGAGGGAGCGAAGTTCTCTCCTACCCTCTTCCAGCTTCTCCGAGGCCTGCTGCAGCATCCCTGTCCTCCGTCTTATTGGTGCTGTAGGTCTCTGACGGTCTGGCATTAGGTTTATTAGCTGAAATTCAGGTTTTTTCCAATCCTTTGTTGTAGTTTGGAGGGGAGAGAGTCCCAGGTCAGCTCACCCCACCATTTTGCCTAGGTTGTCTTTTCTTGATCTTGATGGTTTTCTTTGCTGTGCAGAAGCTTTTTAGTTTCATGTAGTCCCATTGGTTATTTTACTATTGTTTCCCTTGCCATAGTACTTGAAAATACGCTGCTCAGAATGATATTGGGGTGTACTGCCCCTGTCTTCTTCTAGAAATTTAATAGTTCCAGGTCTTACATTGAAGTCTTCAATCCATTTTGAGTGTGAGTTGATTTTTGTCCACGGTGTGAGATAGTGGTCTGCTTACATTCTTTTGCATGTGACTGTCCAGTTTTCCAACACCATTTATTGAAGAGACTTTCATTTTTCCATTGCATGTTCTTGGCTCCCTTGTCGAAAATTAGCTGTTCATAAATGTGTGGGTTTATTTCTGGGCTCTCAATACTGTTCCATGAATCTCTGTGTCTGTTTTTGTGCCAGTACCATACTGTTTTGGTGACTATAGCTTTGTAGTATATTTTAAAATCAGGGAGCGTGATACCTCCAGCTTTGTTCTTTTTTTTCATGAATCCTCTGGCTATTCAGGGTCTTTTGTTGTTCCCTATAAATTTTAGGATTCTTTATTCTATTTATGTGAAAAATGTTGTTGGAACTTTGATAGGGATTGCACTGAATCTGTAGATTGCTTTAGGAAGTACGGACACTTTAACTATGTTGATTCTTCCAATCCAAGAGTGTGGAATATCTTTCCATTTCTTTGTGTCTTCTTCAATTTCTTTCAACATTATTTTATAGCTTTCAGTATACAGATCTTTCACCTCTTTGGTTAGCTTTATTCATAGATAGTTTATTCTTTTTGTTGCAATTATAAATGGGATTGTATTCTTAATTTCTCTTTCTGCTACTTCATTGTTAGTGTATAGAAACACAACTGATTTTTGTATGTTGATTTTGCATCTTTCAACTGACCATATTCATTTATTATTTCTAAGTTTTTTAGTGGATTATTTAGGGTTTTCTATATATAAAATCAAGTCATCAGCAAATAATGACAGTTGCACTTCTTCCTATCCAATTTGGATCCCTTTTATTTCTTTTTCTTGCCTCTTTTCTCTGGCTAAGACTTCCAATACTATGTTAAATAAGAGTGGTGACAGTGTGCATCTTTGTCTGGTTCCTTTTCTCAGAGGGATAGCTTTCAGTTTTTCTTTCAGAATGTTATTAGCTGTGGGTTTGTCATTTATGGCCTTTATTACATTTAGGTACATTCCTTCTATACCCATTTTATTCAGAGTTTTTCTCAGAATGGTTGTTGTATCTTCTAAAATGCTTTCTCTGCATCTATTGAGATAATGATATGATTTTTATTTTTCATTTTGTTAATGTGGTGTATCACGTCAACTGATTTGGGGATGTTGACCCATCTCTGCATCCCTAGAATAAATCCCACTTGATCATGATGCATCATCTTTTTAATCTACTATTGTTGTTTTTGATTTGATGATATTTTGTTGAGGAGTTTTGCATCAATGTTCATCAGTGATATTGGCCTGTAATTTTCTTTTTTTGTGTTATCTTTGTCTTGTTTTGGTATCAGGATAATGTTGGTTTTGTAGAATGAGTTAGAAAGCTTCCTTTTCTCTTAAATTTTTTGGAAGAGTTTGAGAAGGATAGGTATTAAGTCTTCTTTAAATGTTTGGTAGAATTCACCAGGGAACCCGTCTGGTCCTGGACGTTCATTTTTTGGGAGGTTTTTGATTGCTGTTTTGATCTCCTTTCTGATTGGTGATTGGTCTGTTCACATTCTCTGTTTCTTCTTGAATCAGTTTTGGGAGGTTGTATGATTCTAAGAATTTATCTATTTCTTTTTGATTATCCAATTTGTTGGCCTATAGCTTATCATAGTATTATCTTATAACCTTTTGTGTTTCTAAGGCATCTGTTATAATTTCTCATCTTTCATTTCTGATTTTATTTATTTGAGTCTTTTTCTCTTGGTGAGTCTAGCTAAGGGTTTGTCAATTTTGGTTATCTTTTCAAAGAACCATCTCTTGGTTTCACTGATTATTTTCTATTGTTTTTGTAGTCTCTATTTCATTAATTTCTTCTTGGATTTTTATTGTTTCCTTCTTTCTACTGATTTTGGGCTTACTTTATACTTTTTCCAGTTCATTTAGGTGCACTATTAGATTTTTTATTTGGGATTTCTCTTGTTTGTTGAGGTAGGCCTGTATTGCTATAAACGTCCCTTTTAGAAAGGCTTTTTCTGTATACCATAGATCTCATTACATCATATTTTCATTTTCATTTGTCTCCAGGTATTTTTGATTTCTCCTTTGATTTATTCATTGACCCAATCATTCTTCAGTAGCATTTTGTCTTATCTCCACATATTTGTGGCTTTTCCAATTTTCTCTCTGTAGTTGATTTCTAGTTTCATACCTTTGTGGTCAGAAAAGATATCTCATATGATTTCAATCTTCTTAATTTTACTGAGACTTGTTTTATATCCTAATACGTGATTAATCCTGGAAAATGTTCCATGATCTTTTGAAAAGAATGTGTATTTTGCCGTTTTTGGTTGGAATATTCTATATATATCTACTAAGACCATCCAGTCTAATATGCTGTTTAAGGCCCATGTTTCCTTATTGACTTTCTTTATGGATGATCTATCCATTGGTGAAAGTAGAGCGTTAAAGTCCCCTATTACTATTATGTCATGTCTGTTTCTCATTTTATGTCTGTTAATAATTGCTTTATATATTTAGATGCTCTTATGCTTGGTGGATCAATATTTATAAGTATTATATCCTCTTGTTGGATTGTCCCCTTTATCATTATATAGCACTCTTCTTTGTCTCTTGTTACAGTATTTGTTTTAAACTCTATTTTGTCTGATGTAAGTATTGCTACCTCAGCTTTCTTTTCTTTGCCATTTGCATGGAGTATCTTGTTCCATCCCTTAATGTTCAGTTTGTGAGTGTCTTTAGGTCTGAGGTGTGCATCCTGTATGCAGCATATATATGTATCTTGTTTTTTTTGCAATTGGCCACCCTATGCATTTTGATTGGAGCATTTAGTCCATTGACATTTAAAGCAGCTATTGATAAGTATGTACTTATTGCCATTTGGTTACTTCCTTCTGGGTGTTGTAGTAGTTCTTCTCTGTTTCTTTCTTCTTCTTTTGCTCTCTCCCCTTGTGGTTTGATGTCTTTCTTTAGTATTATGTTTGGGTTCCCTTCTCTTAATTGTTTGTGTATTTATTATAGGTTTCTGGTTTGTGATTAACATGAGCTTCATATATAATAATCTAGGTATACAGCAACCTGTATTGAGTTGGTGGTCTCTTTAGTTGCACCTATTTGTAAAAGCTCTTCTCTTTTACTCTTCTCCTCCCACATTTTATGTTTTTGATATCATATCTAACCTCTTAATTTTTGTGTGTGTATCCATTACCATCTTATCACTGAAAAAGTTAATTTTAATATGTTTGCCATTTGACCTTCATATTATCTTGAAAGGTGGTTGATCTGTTATGTTTACTGTATTTTTTATTTTACCAGTGATTTTATGATTTTATTGCCTTTTTAAATAATAATTTTCTTATTCCTATTTGTGGTCTTCTCTTTCCTGCTTAAATAAGTCCCTTTAGCATTTCTTGTAAAACTGGTTTCTTGGTGATAAACTCCTTTAATTTTTGCTTGTCTAGGAAACTCTTTATCTCTCTTTCCATTCTGAATGATAACCTTGCCAGGTACAATATGCTTGGCTGTAGGTTTTTTTCCTTTCAGCACTTTAAATATATAATGCCACTCCCTTCTATTCTGTAATGTTTCTGCTGAGAAGTCAGCTGATAGCCTTATGGTGTTTCCTTTGTATGTAACGTGTTGCCTTTCTCTTGCCACTTTTAGTATTCTCTCTTTATCTTTAATTTTGGACATTCTAATTATAATGTGTCTTGGTCTGGGCCGGTTGGTGTTCACCTTGTTTGGTGCTCTCTATGTTTCCTGTACCTGCATATCTGTTTCCTTCCTTAGGTTAGGAAACTTTTCAGCTACTATTTCTTCAAATAGATTCTCTGCCCCTTTGTCTCTCTCTTCTCCTTCTGGGACACCTATAATACTAATGTCAGTGTGCTTTATGTTTTCCCAGAGTTCCCTAGACTGTTCTCTTTCTTTCATATTCTTTTCTCTTTTATCTGTTCAGCTTGGGTGATTTCCTCTAGTCTTTTGTCCAGCCCGCTGATCAGTTCTTCTGTATCATCTACTCTGCTATTGAGTCCCTCTAGTGAATTTTTCATTTCCAGTATTGTATTCTTCATTTCTGATTGGTTCTTTTTTATGTTTTCAATTCTTTGTTGATGTTCTCCCTGTGTTCACCCATTCTTCTCCCAAGATCAGTGAGCATCCTTATGACTGTTTGCTTGAACTCTTTGTCAGATAGACTGTTTATTTCTGTTTCACTTAGTTCTTTTTCTGGGATTTTGTCCTGTTCTCTGGCTTGGAACATATTTCTTTGCCTCCTCACTTTTCCTCTTTCTCTGTGTTTATATCTATGTGTTAGGTGAGCCAGCTACATCTCCTGATCTTGGACAAGTGGCCCTATGTAGTACGCTTCCCCCTCATCACCAGTTCACACCAGGAGGGACCCCTGTGTGGGCTACATATGTCCTTCTGTGGTGGCAGGGCTGTTCTTGCTGCAGGTGCCCAGGGAGTCTAGGCTGTCCCCCTGATCAGCTGGTTGTAGTGCTTGGCTGTGTGTGGCTGCTATGGACACTTCAGTCAGTTTATTGGGTTTGTGAAACCCCAGCACCATTGGCTGCAAGGTCAAATAGCACACTCATGTTGCAGTTTTTCTGTTAAGTAAGCCCCCAGTGTGGCTGTTTGTGAGGCTCTGTGTCTTACAATTTCTGTAGGCCTCCAGCCTGCAAGGCTGTTGTCAGCTCTCTCAGGATTGCAGCTAAGTAGGTCTGGCCCCAGGCACAGGAGTACCCAATTTTTTCAGGCTTTGGAAAGTGGGCCGATCCCCTATGTGGCTCTTTGAGGAGCACAGCTCTTCTGCCTCTGATAGCCCCATGGCCCACACGTCCACACCCACCATCAACACAGAACTGGCTCATGCACATGGCCTGATCTTCTGGAGTGGACCCAGTCACCCCCTGTAGAGGGCCCCACACACTCCACCAACACCTCGCACTCTCCACCTGCTCCTTATGCAGGTCCTGCCCCACAGAGGTGGACACACTCGCCTGCCTGCAGAGGATCCAGGCACCCAGCCTATGCAAGTTCACAAGTTGCTCAAGGGCTTGCTGTTGGGTGTGATCAGTCCCTAGGGCAGACTGCCTACCCTGGCTGAGCTGGATTTAATTGGTGCTCTAGTGGCTGGGGCACACCCTAGGCTAACAGGCTAGAGGAAAAACTCCAACGGCATCTGCCTGCCTCTGTGTCAGCACACCTATGCTAGGTCACAATAGTGGCTGCCACCAATGTCTCAGTCCCTGGAGAAGTCTCATCTCTCACTGAGATGCACCCAGAGCCTACTGATGAGTCTCTTTTTACTGAAGGATTGTGCACTTTTCTTTCTTTTTTTTTGAGGTTGATTAACCCTGAGCTAACATCTGCCGCCAATACTCCTCCTTTTGCTGAGGAAGACTGGCCCTGAGCTATCATGCATGCCCATCTTCCTCTGTTTTATGTGGGACGCCTGCCACAACATGCCTTGACAAGCAGTGGCATGTCCGCA
This sequence comes from Equus caballus, assembly GCF_041296265.1. NCBI lineage: Eukaryota > Metazoa > Chordata > Mammalia > Perissodactyla > Equidae > Equus > Equus caballus. The sequence continues at coordinate 47,771,082 of NC_091686.1, forward strand.
CCCATGATTCGAACTGGTGAACCTCAGGACACTGAAGCAGATGTGAGAACCCAACTGCTGTGCCACCAGGCTGGTCCCTGTGCACCTTTCTTTCTGGTGAATTTAGGCTGCTTTCTGAAATGGATGAATTTGTGTGTGGACCCTTTAAAAACTGTCTTTTTTCCACTTATGTCTTATAGCTTTTCTGGGGGTATTCCCCATTGTAGTTAATATCCAGCAAAGCCAGATATTATGAGATTCCTCTCAATTATGCTGAGTCCGAAGGATGCTTATAGTGGCAACATGCCCTTGTTCAGGTCCAACATTCGTCCAGGGATTGTTCCTGGCTGGTGGGTCAGGAAGCTCTATGCTTCACAAATGTGGCTTTTTTCTCTCCAGAGAAGAATTTCTGCCTCTTCTGCCTTGGTCAGGAGTGTCCCTTGTTGCAGGGTTATTTTTATCCAGTTTCAGTTCTCTTTCAGGGGTGATTGTTCCAAAAATACTTGTAACATGGATTTGTTCATGGGAGGAGGTGAGTTCAGAGTCAGCCTATGCTGCTATCTTGACACCCTCCCACCTCTGAACATTTTAATTTTGAATGTCTCTTTAGCTATAATAAGCTAGCCTGCAGTTTGAAAGTACCTCTTACTTACAACAGACTCACTGAGCTCCTAACAGTATGCCAGGATACTGAATTTTGTATTTTATAGTAATGGGGGAATGATGGTTCATTTTTTCTAATCACATGCATAAATTTTATAGAATTAGACAAACAATAACCGTAAGCTAAAATGTACAACGTTTTAATATAGCACAAAAGAGGGAACCATAAATTCTGTTTCAATGGGGTAGGGAAAACTTTATAGACTTGCCATTTAAATATCACATTTAAAAGGGCCAGCCTGGTGGTGTAGAGGTTAAGTTCACATGCTCCGCTTTGGTGGCCTTGAGTCCCCCAGTTCGGATCCTGGGTGTGGATCTATGCATTGGTTATGAAGTCATGCTGTGGCAGGCATCGCACATAGAAAATAGAGGATGATGGGCATGGATAGCTCAGGGCCAATCTTCCTTAGCAAAAAGAGGAGGATTGATAGTCGATGTTATCTCAGGGCTAATCTTCCTTAAAACAAAAATAAATAAATGAAATGAAAATAAATAAATAAATATAACATTTAAAGCAAAGGGGAAAAGAAAAATGTATAGGTTAAAAAGTGTGTGTGCATGGGCATAACACCAAATTTATACCATATATATATATATACACACACACACACATATAAATATATATGTGTGCATATATATAATTCTTATATATACATACATACCATGGAGTGTGGAAAGCACACAGCAACATCAATTGTAAGCCATGGGCCCCTTGTACACTCAACAATAATGATAGGTTTTTAAAGATAATATTGAATGAAGAAATAAGAAACAATATGGTTTATACGCAAGCCATTATGAAAAAAATATGCAGACAAAACAATCTGCAATTTAAAGAACACTTATAATCAAAAGGTATATATTAAAAGTATCAGAGAAAGAGAGTGGTGAATGGGCATAAAAAGAATATAAATAAACTGGCAAGGAAAGAAGCCTTCTAAAGACAAGGGAGGATGTTGTCCTATGAATGAAGATTTTGATTTACTCAGCTTTCAACTCTTAGGTGCCCACGCCTTCCAAAGCTGTGTAGGACACACATTGTTTTGGCAAGTCTGTTCAGTCACATTTAGGAAAAAGATCCAAAATTAGTTATGGAATGGGGCTGGTTGAGAGATGGCCTGTGGAGGGCTTACGGATACAGGGAAGATCAAGAAGAGTTTCCATAATCAGGAGAACAAGAATAAAAAGGAGCTGGTTTATTGGACAGGTTTTGTGATGGGACTCACCGATGGGCTGGTTGAAGAAAGCTGAACCAAGAAGTATACTATGGTTACCAGACTCATCTTGTGTTAATCACTGTATACATTCACGAAATTTTTGCCATATCTAGAGGCCATGATTCTCCACCTCACTGTTAACAGTATGAAAATATAAGGGAGATACATAATTTTCAGTATATGTGTGGAAAGAAAATAATTAGATTCTTGAGTAGATAAAGAAAAATTGTGAATAGTAAGGGGTAAGGGACTATTTTGTTAGAGGTCAAATCTGAAATATGACAAAAACTCGGAGGATAAATGGAAAAGAGAAACAAGAAAATTAAATTGAACACTGATATTTCTTTTGAACTATATAAAATCTTGCATTCATAATATTAAGACCCTTTGATTAAATTATGATTTCATATTTTAAAGTCTAAATTGGAAAAAATGATATCCTAACCTCAGTGGAAATATGTGTCAAATGTTTACATGCTTCAAATTATCCATCCTATTTCAAATTATCTATTGAAATATTAAACCATAGTATAATATGTCAAGACAGAATACGATTTCAGCATAATATAATATTTTTAAAGCACTAGAACATAAATTAACAGTAATTCTGCTTTTTTTCTGGTAAAAGTCATACTGCTGTTATTCTATATTTTTTTAAAAAAAATGTTTATTGGCTTCTAAAAAGAATTCACCGCAAATTTAAATTTTGTGAATGCTTCAAATTCTCTCTGTCTTCAAGAAAAGAGAAAGCAAAGTAGAAACAGAAAAATATAATTTATTCATACACCAAATCTAGGGAAATATCATTACTATTTCTTGTGAAGATTTGCAATTGAAAATAACAATACTTCATGAGTTTTTTTTAGTAATATAATTTACGTCTAAATTTCACTTAATATATAGCTGCATTTGAATCTGTTTATGTTATATAGGACTAGAAAAAAACAAAGAAATTATTTATGTTAGGAGAATTATTCTACCCAGTCTCTGAAATTTCACTTCCACACGAAAATATGTATGATTTACTTGCTCATGAATATCAAGGTCTGTATTACCTGCATAATCATAATAACTAATATTTATTGAGCTCAAGCACTTCCTACATTTCAGGTACTGTTATATGCAGTTGGCACATATTATATCACTTAACTTTTAAAACACAACCCTATGAGATACTTCCAATTAGGGAGAAATTGAGGCACAGTGAATTGACGGCTCTTGCCCAAGGTCATAGAGAGAGTTTATAACTGAACTGAGTTTCAAACACGTGGTCTGGCTTCAGAATTTATGTTCCTAACCACTTGCTATGTTTCTCCCTCAGTGTGGCAGTCATGGGTGTTGTCATCGGGCAGGTAGGAACCGTCCCAGATTCATCTCACTTTGCTCTGCTCTATTTACTCAACTTCACAGCCAATCTGCTCCCCAAATCTATATCGTGTATTCCAGTTTCTGTGATTGTTTATGTTGTCTGTCTTTCTTTAATGCTTCTTTTTTTAAATAGCCAGGTCAAAGGTCAATTTCTTTCCTATTTTTCTCCTAGTCCTACCAACCAAAGTCAATTCCTCCTTCCCTCCTTCATGCTTCTATAATCACGTAGCACTTAGCTTAAGCCACTCATAGATCTCTTCCCACAGATCACTTTCTACTTTGCCTGGTCGTTGTGTGTACAAGTTTTTATATCTCTAAATAATCCTATAGTGTTTGAAGACAGGGTCTGATTCTTTTTTATTTTTAATAAGAATATCTAGTGTGACCTTTAAAAGCATAATTCTTGAGTGAATATATTAATAAATGAATAGATAACTGATTTAAATGGAAAACGATCAAAAGCAATGAAATGGATCAATCTTGGGAAAGTGCTGAAAGTGTTCGCTGTTGGGCAGTAGCTTGTCAGTTTTTTCAGACTCCTGGGGCTGTTTCATAAATAAATTCTAAGTGACAAAGAACTCACTCAATTATGAACTGAACAATGTACTTTTTACATTATAAGATTCTGAGTCAAAGACGTGTAAAAATGAGATATAATCCTTCATAAAAATTTATGAAAGCGCAAAACGTATAACAAACAAAGTATGATTTTTAAGTTTGGAGAGGATATCTTGGTAGTACTTATATTCTTCCTAAATCTATTCTGCACTACTTGACCATAAAGGCTATGTGTTTCTCCATGCAGTTATGGCATTTCATAATGCACATTCATAGAAGGTAATTAATATATTCTTCTGAGTGAAACAAAACAACACAAATGAGTGAAAAATTTAATGAGTGATGAGGGAACTTCAAGAAATAACCAGAGCATAAAAGTTTATTTAAACTTTGACATTGGGAAAAAAGTATTTTTCAGTTAGATAGTAAAGAAAGTTTATAGTTATCAAAAGGATTTTAGGCTCCTCCTGTTGATCCAAATTGTCAGAATTAATAAAAATTGAGAGACTGTCTATGGCCCAGAGCAACACATTAGACAGGCAGGTACAGTCATGTGCTACATAAGGACATTTCAGTCAAACCACTGCATATACAACAGTGGTCCCACAAGAATATAATGGAGCTGAAAAATTGCTATCACCTAGTGACGTCATAGCCATCCTAACGTCATAGCACAGTGCATTACTCATGTGTTTGTGGTGATGCTGGTGTAAACAAACCTACTGTGTTGCCAGTTGTATAAAAGTATAGCACATACAGTTATGTACAGTACATAATACTTGGTAATGATAACAAATGACTAGTTACTGGTTTATGCATTTACTTTACCATACTTTTTATTGTTATAGGGTACTCTTTCTACTTATAAAGAAAATTTAACTTTAAAACAATATACTGTGTGATGTTGGCAGCAGCCTCATATACCTCGTGTTTGCTGCGTCTCTTGATCGTATCATTTTCTCTTGTGCTTGATTTAATCTCGTGTTTTGTTCATTGTGGCCCCCAAGCATACAAAATCCACTGCTAATGTTTCAAGTAAGAGGCCACATTGAGTGATTGACCTGGAAATAAAATTAAAAGTGATTAAGGACTACGAACGTGGAAAATCAGTGATGGTTACTGCTTACCCATCCGGCATGTCCCATTCCACTATGGCTACGATCTTGAAGAACAAGAACAAAACGATGGAAGCTGTTAAAGGATCTGCTTCACTGAATGCAACAAGACTAACAAAAAATCAAGAAGGGCCTCTATCAGACCTGGAGAAACTTCTAATGACCTGGATTTAAGACCAGACACAGAAGCATATCCCTCTCAGCATCATGATGATCACGCCAAAGCAAAAAGTTTGTTTGCATTTATTGAAAGATAAAAGCTGGACCTGACTAAGCTGTTGAATTTACTGCCATCTCTGGTGGTTTAAAAAAATTCAAGAATCATTATTCACGACAAAATGTGAGAGTGAGATTTGAGTCTGCAAGTGCTGATGTGAAGGCAGCTGGAGAATTTTTGCAAACTCTAGATGAGCTGATTGTGGAGGAAAATTACTTGCCAGAGCAAATATTCAATATGGATGAAACCTCCCTATTCTGGAAATGGATGCCTGAAAAAACTTCCAACCATAAGGAGGCCAAGTCAATGCCAGGTTTCAAAGGTTTTAAGAACAAGATAAAAGTCCTGCTTAGAGGCAATGTTGCGGGCTACAAATTGAAACCCTTTGTGATGTGGCACAGTGAGAACCCCAGGGCCTTCAAGCACATCAATAAGCACACACTGTCAGTTTGCTAAAGGAGTAGTAAGAAGTCATGGATGACCCAGCTCCTCTTCTGAGACACCCTCCTGAATTGCTACATCAGCAAAATGGAGAAGTACTGTTTGGAGATGAACATACATTTCAAGATTTTGTTTATTGTTGATAACGCTCCCAGACATCCTCCTTTTATTAGTGATGCTCATTTCAATACCTAATCAATGTTTCTCCCTCTAAACACCATCTCCTTGGTCCAGTCAATGGATCAGGGAGTTATAGCTGCTTTTTAGGCCTATTACCCGAGGAGGACCTTTGTTCGGGCTATTGCTGCAACTGAGGAAGACACTGATGCAGTTCTGGGAGGATTATAACATCTATCACTGTATCAAGAACCTTGCTTGGAGTTGAGGTGATGTCACCAAGGAGTGTATGAATGGCATCTGGAAGAAGACACTCAAAAGGTTTGTCCATGACTTCAAAGGATTTGCCAAGTATGAGGAAGTTGCAGAAATCAACAAGGGTGTGGTTGAGATGGCAAGCAACTTTAACCTGAGTATGGATGAAGATGACATTAAGGAGCTGGTAGAGGTGGTTCCTTAGAAACTGACTAATGAGGAGTTGTTGGAACTGCAACAGGAACCCATAGTTAAAGAAGAGGCAAGAGAAAAGGAAACTGCAGGAGAAGAAAAAGAAGAACCCCCAAGAAAATCACAGTGAAGGGTTTAGCAGAATCTTTTGCAGACCTCAACAAATTCCTTGAAAAGTTTGAAAACATGGACCCCAACACTGAAAGGTTTTCATTAATAGAGAGGAATTTTCATGGTGCATTATCTGCTTACAAGCAAATCTAAGATGGAAAAGCGAGACAAACCAAGCAAACCACCATGGACGTGTTTCTGAAAAGAGTGACACCTCCTCAAGGAGAGCCTCAGGCAGGTCCTTCAGGAGGTGTTCCAGAAGAAGGCACTGTTATCAGAAGAGATGACGGCTCCATGTGTGTTATTGTCCCTGAATACATTCTAGCGTGACAAGATGTGGAGGTGGAGGACAAGTGATATTGATGGTCCTGACCCTGTGCAGGCCCAGGCTAATGTGTGTTTGTGTCTTAGTATTTAACAAAAAGTTTAAAAAGTAAAAAGAAAAAAACAAAAATTTTAAAAATAGAAAAAAGCTTACAGAACGAAGATATAAATCAAGAAAATGTTGTACAGCTGTACAACGTGTTTGTGTTTTAAGCTAAGCGTTATTACAAAAGAGTCAAAAAGTTTAAAAATTAAAAAGTATATGAATAGAAAATTTACAGTAAGCTACAGTTAATTTATTATTGAAGAAAGAATTTTTTTTAATGAATTTAGTGTAGCCCAAGTGCGCAGTGTAGATAAAGTCTACAGTAGTGTCCAGTAATGTCCTAGGCTTTCACATCACTCACCACTCACTCACTGGCTCCCCCAGAGCAACTTCCAGTCTGCAAACTCCATTTGTGGTAACTGCCCTTTACAGGTGTGCCATTTTCTTATCTTTTATACTGTATTTTTACTCTACCTTTTCTATACTTAGATATGTTTAGACACACAAGTACTTACTATTGTGTTACAGTTGTCTGCAGTATTCAGTCCAGTAACATGCTGCACAGGTTTGTAGCCCAGGAACAACAGGCTGCACCCTACGGCCCAGCTGTGCGGTAGGCTGTACCATCATGTATAGAGTGTAAGTGCACTCTACGGTGCTCAGTGACAAGATCAACTAACGACACATTTCTCAGGATGTACTCCTGTCGTTAAGCAATGCATGACTGTAAATATATCGACAGGGACTTGAAGTCAGGCTCCCAAATTGTGGTCAAAACCTAGCATTATGAATTGAGAAAAACAGAAGAAGTAAGTAGGAGGGAAGCTCATTCTCAAGAAATAAGCTCTGAGGTTTATTCATGCATGTATTTGTTCATTCAGGTTTTTCATCATTTATTCACCAAGTATCACTTTTTAAAAAAGTAATTGGGAAAATGTAAGCATAGAAAAACAGAGGACCAGAGTAATCATTTTCTAAGCCCAGGTCAGGAAAAGAATACTTAGAGGACATATCATGGTTTAGATTCAGAATTTACGGCTGAGAAGCAGATTAGCGGCTATGAGGCCAGAGCTAATAAGCCTTAATATGGGCTCTCCTTCAAAATGGCAGACGAAATCACTCACATCGTAATAAAGCAAAGAAAAAGTGAATGAGAAAAATGAGATGACGACTATGTGTGGACAAGAGACTTCAACAAAATTTTAGAAGACAGCAGATGAAAGGACTTCTGTTTCTGATAACATTGGATAATAGAGCACTATTTTAACTCTTCCACTACAAATGGCTCATAACACATAAAATATATACTAAAAATATTCTCAATGTAGCCATGAACTGGTGAGATAGAAAGGTGTATTTATATTCTTTTTAAAAATTAAAGGTGAATACCAAACAAAAAGAGACCATGAAGCACTTTAAGCACTAAAGCTTAAAGGTATTTACCACATACCTTTAAGTTCTTGCTTGAAGTGAGAAGTCTAATAGGAAATCCCCATAACCTGGCAATCCTCAGTGTAAGCATGAGCTAGAGTACTCTCCACAACCCTTAGCGTTAAAAAAAAAAGTTATCTTGAATATTAACACTGACCAGAGAGCAAAAACATTTTTTCCTGAGAAAACATAACAAAATAACTAGAAAACATAACAAAAGTAGGCTCTTGTACAGATATATTCATACTACTTGGATGATCCAAAAAAATAGCAAGCTACAAATTTACATTAAAATATTTCCAGAATATGAATGCCCATGAGTATCAGAAGCAAACAAAATCATCTCTAGTAAAACCTCCCTTTATTTCAGACAGTTCTTATAGATAGAATTCCATAGAAATTAATAAAAATGGCAATAAAATCCCAAAGAAAATGACAAGATCATGGTAAACAGTTAACCAAAATTCACACAAGGAAACAAAACACCAGAAAAAATAACCAGCAGATAAAACAGACAACAAAGCCAACAGTTAAATGATATCAAAAACTGGGGTTATTGAGTACAAAATAAATGTAAAATAGGTATTTTAATACATTTGAAAAATAAAGTGAATTTATCAAGGAGAAAAATTGTATACCCAAAAAGTGAAAATAAGAGTAATTAAAAACGAAGCAATGGATTTGTATGACAGCAGCATAAGCACAGTTGAACAGAGAATTAGTAAACTGGGAAACAGATCACCAAAAAGATAGAGAATACACTACAGAAAAGCAAATCAATAGAAAATATGAAACAATTAATAAGAAAACTGGAGGATTAAGAAAAAGTCTGTTTCAGTTTAGGTTCCTGTGAAAGTAAGAACTCAAACAATAACTTAGGTTATTTATTTTCAAGGTGACACTAGGGAACAGGAGTGCCAAATAGAGTGAAAGAAGAGAAAAGAAAATTAGGATTTATTACGGAGTTATCATCATAGGCAACAGGGACTCAATCCCATGGTATCTTCTGCAAAGGACTAGGTAAGAATGGCTTAAGAACTGAACCTCCAAAGAACAGGCAGGCCAGGAAAATGATGAACAGCTTCCCACCAGCTTTGTTTGAGGGCTGCTCCTGGAAGTGTTAATTTCCCTGTTGTTATAGGCTGTGCCTGTGCGTGGGCTGACTGCCTTCCACAGCTTAGGAGAAAGCTCTGAGGTGGAAAGCAGAGAGATGCTGTTATTATGTACACTCTTGAGGTGAGACACCTGCAATGAGCATGCAAGTGAAAACCACAGCTGCACCACAAATGTCTGCTTCAATGTGTGCCATAAGCATAACGAGGATTACAAAGGGGAGGAGAGAATAGGAAAAAACAATATTCAAGATATAACGACTAATAATTTTCTAGAAATATTCAAAGACAGCAATCCATAGATTCAAGAATCCCAGAAAAATAATCCATGTAATAGTGAAACTAAAAAGCACCAGGGACAAGGAGAAGATTTGGAAAAAAGTCAGAGAACAAAGACCAAATACCTTTATAGGAATGTTACAAGACAGTAGAACATTATATTTGATATACTGAAAAATTCTGTTAAACTAGAATTATATAACTAGCCAAAACTTATGTTTCAAGAATGTGAGTACAATAAAACCATATTCTGTCAAAAACTGAGGGAGTTTTCCACCAACAGAACAACCTTGCCAAAGTAAAGTATTAAAATACTTAAATGAGAACAAAAAATATCCAAGATAGGTCTAATATATAAAGAAACAAAGAGAAAAAAATTAGTTAATGTTGGATAAATCTAAATGAATATTTACTGCATATAATAATAATTTCTTATGGTTTAACAAGAGAAGTAAATTAGTGCACTCAACTTCGGTGGCCTGGGTTTGCAGGTTCAGATCCAGGGCATGGACCTACACCACTCGTTGGCCATGCTGTGGTGGCAACCCACATACAAAACAAAGGAAGATTGGTATAGATGTTAGCTCAGGGTGAACCTTCATCAGGCAAAAAAAAAAGAGTAGGATTGGCAACAGATGTTAGCTCAAGGCAAATCTTCTTCAGCAAAATGAAAACCAAGAACTAAAATACAGAAATATATAGTTTAGTATATGATATGAATCAAGAAGAGATGTTTGGAATTAGAGTGTATTGTTCAGGAAAAATAGGTGTTAACTTTAGACCTTGTAAAGATCTATGTTAATATTACTTGGATAACCACTAATAATGATAAATAGAGTATATAACTTTCAATATAGATAAAAATAAAAGTGAATGAACAAACAAATGCAAATGAGTCAGGAAGGAAAAAACGAAGTAACATAAATAGAGCAATAAAAATAGAAAGCACAAAATAAATTGTAGAAATAATCAAAATACATCAACAATTACAACAAATATAGGTGGATTAAATACTCTTGTTCATACCCAAAGATCATAAAAATGCATTTTCAGAATTCAGCTATATGTTTGTATATTTCCCCCAATTCTTCAATCTCCCTGTATCTGTGCCCTTTGCAATATGACTTCTGTCATTTTTTCTAAGTAGAGATGAAATTTATTTACCTTAATTTTGGGCCTGCCTGCAACCTGATTTAACCAAAGAAATTTGGACAAGAGCACTAGTTCAGAGCCTAGATCTTACGAAGTGGTGTGTATTTCCGTATTCCCTCATGTAGCTCTGTGACCACTTGAGAAGAACACACCCTAGGTAGTCCGCTGGTCCCAGAATGTGAGAGATACATGGATCTGAACTGAACTGAACCTGCAGCTGGAAGCCAGTTCCAGCTGACATCAGCAGAGCTGATCCAGTCAAGAGAAATTCCAGCAGATGCATGCATTAAGAAATAAATCCTTAATGCTGGCATTAGATCTCCATGTGCTTTGTCACAGAGCATTATTTCAGCAAAAACTGATATGACGCTCTTTAGAAAAGATAGCAAAAATATAAATATTCAGATAAGCTAAAATTCAAACTGTGAAAAAAAATATACAGTATAATACTAAAAACAGAAATGATGGTGCATTATCAGACAAAATATAAAGAATGGTTAGAGATAAGAATGTCACTGCATAATTTAAAAAGTTCAGTTTCAACTAACCTAAAATAAAGTGTTAAAATGCATAAAGCAAAGATTGATAAAAATGCAAGCAGCAAAAACACAATCCCACACTTGTATCAGTAGATTTTAAAACCGTTTTTTTAGTGTTTGCTTGATTGATAGGTCAAGCATTCAAACACAGTAAAGAATTTAGAAAAATCAAACCACACATTTAACAAGTTTGATCTAATGAACACATACAGAGCACTTGAAATATTACTGCAGAATTCACATACTTTTCAAGTATTCTTAGAACTTTTACAAAAATAGACTATTTAACAGATCCATAAAACAAGCCTCTGAATCAGGTGAAAATAAGATAGAAATCAGAAGAGAACTCAAAAAATCCAATTTGTTTGGAATTAAGGAATACACTTCTAGTCTTTCCGCATATTGCAGCACTTGACATTTTCTGTGCTTTCTGTTTTAGCCATTTTTACATGTCGTGGTATCATATTGTAGTTTTAATGAACATTTTCCTTATGACTAAAGATGTCGAACAACTTTTCATATATTTATTTTCCATATTATACCTTTTTTGTGAAATACTTGTTTAAGTTATTTATTACGCAAGACAATTGGCTTTTTTATTAAATTGTAGGATGACTTCTGAGATTTTTGTATATGTGTCTTTTTCGTGATATACATACGGCAAGTAAATTCTTCATTTCTTTTGTTTGTTCTTCACACTTTAACGTATTCTTGAACAAGTCCTTAATCTTACTATTGTCTAATATATCATTTTTAAGAGGTGGTGCGCTTGTGCCCTGTGTAAGAAAGCCTGGCTTATCCTAATGTTGTGAGTATGTTTTCATCCATGTTTTTAGAAAAATAATACCTTTTTCACCACTAACATTTAGATTTATGATCTGTATGGAGCTGATTTTTAGGAAGAGTGTAAGGTGAGGGGGCACTAAATGTATTTTTTCCTTGTGAATATCCAATTGATCCAGCATCGTTTATTGAAAAGTTCATCCTTCCTACACTGCATTTCTGATTCGCATCTGTCAAAAATCAGGACACTATATGTACACATGGATCTGTTTCTGAACTCAGCACATAATTCTAAGACACAGCTGGTTAGATTGTAAACTGGTACAACCACTTTGGAAAGCTATTTGGAAATATCTGCTAAGTTTGAACATATACATATACTTCATAATTCAGCAATTCTATTCCTGGGTGTATATTTAAAATAAATGTGTATGTATGCTCACCAAAAGTTGCGTACCTGAATGTTCAGAGAAAGAATATTTGTGATAACTAAATACTAAAAACTGTTGTAATGCTCATGAATGTTATAATGGATAATTACATACAATGAAATATATAGAATAATAAAAATGAATCAACTATAACTAAGCACAATAACATGGATGAATTTCACAAAGTTGAGAGGACAAAAAGCCATGGAGGAAAAGAAAATGGAGGAAATCTTTTAAAATAAAGTTTCAACACAGACAAAACTAATGTATAGTGCTAGAAGTAAGGATATTGCTATCCATTGGGTGTAGTATTACCTGAAAAAAGGGGATCTTCTAGGCTGTTACTAATGCTCTTTTTCTTGAACTGGATGCTAGTCACATTGTTGTATTCAATTTGTGAATATTTATTGGACTATATGCTTCTGTGCACTTTTTTTTTTTTTTTTGCTGAGGAAGATTCGCTCTGAGCTAACATCACTTGCCAATCTTCCTCTTGTTTTTTTTTTTTATCCTCAAAGCCCCAGTGCATAATTGTATATCTTATTTGCAAGTCATTCTAGTTCTTCTATATGGGATGCTGCCACAGCATGGATTGATGAGTGGTACATAGGCTCATGCCCAGGATCTGAACCAGCGAATTCCAGGCCCCTGAAGCAGAGCATGGGAACTTAACCACGCGGCTGTGGGGCCAGCCCCCTGAACTTAGCTTTTAACCTCCGGCAAAACCAATCAACCATACAGTTAAAAAACAACAAAATCAATAAAAAATAAGAAGTAGAAAGAACTGCTTGGAGAAGATTTAGGATTCCGGCGTTCAAGAGCAAAGTTCTGTCCCTTCATGGTGTCTCAGACCACTCAATTCTTAATCAAAGTCTATTAATGGTTAAGCCATGTTAACTCACACCAATTACTTGTTAACATTCTATTTATAGGAGCGATCTAGCTGAAAACAAACTTCCATAAGTAGGAGTGAGGGAAATTTACATATGTAGGAGTGAAGGAAAGCCAAACAGCTACCTGAAAAAAAAACCCATAACAATCAGAAGTATGAAGAAAACCAAAAGCTTGAAATATAGACACCAAGATAGAAAAACATTAGAATTGAGTCTGGAGGAAAATGGCATGTATCAAGAAAACACAAGGTATTACCAACACCAACACTAATAATAACAACCAATCCCTCTAATTATTGTCTCCATTCTTAAAAAGAGATGCTTTTATTCATGTACTAATTTGCAGCACAAACTTTGTAGTTATCCTTCCTGCTCTCTTATTTTCATACTTCCCACGTGATTCATCAACAAATCTTATCAACTCTATCTTGAAGATATACTCCAAGCCCAACTGCTTCTCAAAAACTCCAGAACTACCACCCTATCCAAGACACTATCATCTCCCCTATGGAGTATTTAAATAGCCCTCTATCTTCTTGCTTCTATGCCCCACTGCCCTTGTACCTCACACATCATATAACTTTTCTCCTTATAAATTACCTGTGATCATGCATGTGCCCCTCAAAGCTCTAGACTGTTTACTTATGTTTTAGAACAAAATCTAAACTCAGGCCGTGGTCTGTAAGGTCCTGTATATTTTGACAGCGGCTACTTTCTTTTATTTTGCCTGTACACATTCTTCCACTTCTTCACTCAACTCCCTTCAGGCTGGTCTCTCTGCTTGTTTTTAAATTGTGAAATATGCTCTATAAATTTTTAATCAATCTAAAAATAAATTAAAAACAAAAAGCTCCACACAAGATTTAAATAAATTACAGAAGAGAATGTAAAAGCTATTAATCTGACAATGTAAAATTAAAGATTCAGTTGACAGAGATTAATGACTCTATGTAGATGATGCAAAATATCCATTCTGTTTAGACAAATATTATCATTCCTAACAATGTAATTTATGGGAGCAAACTATTATATTAAAACAGAAAAATATTTTTACATGAAATTATATAGATTGTCTATTTATATGTTTTCCATATATATACTTTGTTATACTTTGATATTTTTTATTTTTGATGAAAAGCAAATGAACTTTTAAAAGGATTAAAAACATGTACAATATTACTTGTGGTTACCTCTGAAGGAGGATATAAACATAGGTGATTTTAGATTCTGTTTTTGTTCATCCATATTTCCTAAATCTTCTGGTCTAACGTTAAATTACTGACAATAATACAGCACACTTTCTGAAGAATTATTGCTGTGAAAAAAATTTTTATATTATACAATTGCCTACACACCGCGCGCACACACACATGCTCACAAAAATTCACATACACGTAAATTCCTTCTCCAGACTTAGATGTCATGACATTTACCCGGCAGGATTTCAGAATTGCTTTGGACCAGTGACTACAACTCATTCTTTCCCTCTCTGAGTGCCACGGGCTCGTATAATTAGTCTATGTCTGTCCCTCCTTTGTAAAGTACATGTATGAGTTCAAATAATTCATCTTTTTAGTTCTTGGCTCTTCATATCAAGAGCTAAGTATCATATGAGTTGTACATAAGAGCAGCATCAAGACCTGATATAGATCAGAAGATCTTGTACTTTGATTATAATGCCATAACTGGCTGAGAATTTTAAGGATCTTTAAATGGGATGGATGTAAGCAATTGTGGTCAGGAGGTGGACTGTGGAATATCATTTACAAAAATAGTTACAATTCATCTTTTTCCTATAATCATACCCTATTTTCAATATAACATTACAGATCATACATCAAGCAATGGCATCTATTTCTCTATCCCTTGAATCTGGGCTGTCTTTACAATTTGTGTTGACCAATAGAGTGCAACAGAAATCATACTGTGTGAATTGTAACCTCGCTTGCTTCTCTTCTCCCTCCTGTGGAACCCTGAGACTGCCATGTGAAGAAGATCAGTTCATATGCCAGATAAAGAGAATCATGTGGCCCAGTGTTTCCTTTTTTCACCACCCATAGCTAACATTCAAACACCAGCCAGCCCCAGCCAACCTGACAGCGGGCCTCAGATGTACCAGCAAGCCAACTTACCCAGTTTAGCAGAACAGTTCAGTTGATCAGTAGACTTATGACTAATAATAAATGGTTGTTTTTCATCCACTAAATCTAGGGAATGTGTGTTATACAACAACCGTTAACCAATATAATGGTTTAAAGTTAAGTGCAATTAAAAAATCACATCAGTGGAGAATCTGAAAATTTAGAAAAAAGAAAAAAGTTGTGTAGATGCGCATGGCTACTGAAAATGAAAGCAGAATACTGTGGAGAGCAGTAATAAACAAGAGTTGGATTCACTGGTCAAACGCTGAGTGATGGCTGGCACATATGATTCAGGATCTTGTAGTTTCTCAGCTCTATTATTTCCTTTATGCAAAATATGTCAATATCTATAGCAGAATAATGAATTGCTATTTATATATTATAAGCAATGGATACATAAAGCTACGAAAATAATTAAATGATGCTTTTGTTTTATCCTCCATACTTCTCACATCCCTCCCCCTTCTTGACCCAATTGGTTTTGGAGTAATAGTAATATAAATGATGGCTGCATTTAACAATAGTTATCTATTTTCTATATTATGTTCTTTCATCTCAAATTAATTCAAGATAAGAATTTTCTGATTAGATGTAGATAAACTGAATCATGCTAGTTTATGTAGTGTGAAATAGAAGCTTGAAACATCATGAATACTACATTGCTACATAACTAGTTATAAACCAGGTGAGCATAAACTAGTTTCAGTGACTGAATAGAGATACACTAGGAGTGAAGGAAAAGGAAAGGCATGTTCTGAAGAAAATCGAATAAACTATATGTACAAATGAAGAAAAACTAAAGCAGAATAGCCAAGAGATGTTTTGTACTCAGAACTATATAATACATGAATAGGTCTCTTGGCATCATCGTGGTGAACTTATCTACAGCGAGTTAAAGGTTATGCAAACAGAAATGATAACATTTCAAAAAGTATCAACAGAACAGGAAAATGCTAGATTTGCATCATAAAGAACACACACCTTGCTGGGCTGTGAGCAGGACAGAAGAAATGCATTTACATGAAAAACTGAAAGACACACTGTCAATATGGGAAAAGTGATGTGGAAAATTGGAATAATTACCTGGATAATTAAGGCCAAAAATGCTAATAAGGTAAAAGAGCTCTTTACAATTTGATTTATCTAGGTCAGCTGTCTACATTTATTAAATTAACTGAACAATTATTCAGGTCTCCATTTTTCAGAGCTTGAATAGACTTTGGTATCGATTCCTTGTTTGCAGGCTGAGGCATTGCAGGCTTGGTGCACTATTGGCATTTCCATATCCGTTACAGATCATACTCACTTTAAGTCTTACTATGCACTTCATCACAGTTTAAGACATTGCTCCAGTATACTTAAATAATATACCACTCTTAAATAATACTGTACCATTAATAATACCATACCAAATAATAATATATCATTCTTAAAGAATAATATCATTCTCAAATCTGTGAAATATCAATTTCCAATTTAGTCTCATATGAAAGCAACGTCCTAGAAACCAAGCAAGCTGAACTGCACTTAAATGGCTACAAACCACTGGAGAGTTGCATAAGTCTTGTAAATGCTTGAAAAAATCATATAAAATATAGCTCTGTGTGTTTCAAGTGACAATTTGACTCTAGCATTTTGACTTAAGTTAAAATAGTATCAATTCGGTGATTAATTTGATCTTTATACACAATCCAAACATGGAATTCTTTTCTTCTGACAATGGTTATTTAGGGGCAAATGGAATATAAGAAGATGCGACCTCTCTAGATATCTGTAAGAATGAAGCAGTACATTATAATCCTATTCCAAAGGAATCACTAAATATGTTTCAATTTCAAACATTTGTATCACAAGTAACCATGAGGCATATATTTTATTTTAAACACTTGCGTACTGAAACTGGAAGATAGACACCATGCCTTAAACACAAGTTAACAAAGACCCTCGGACTTGGAAAGTTCAACCAGACTGGAAAAGCTTCCTTCTAAACCTGTTCAGACAATTAAGAAAGCAACATAAATATTTCGAAAGATTTTTATGGTTTGACAGATATGGCAAAACAAATGCATTCTTGAAGATACCATCTCTCAAGATCTTTCATCTAAGGTATGACCCACATAACTTACTATTAGAAGGTAGGTAAGTTGTAAAAATCTATGCAATGCTTGTGAAGATGAAGGAATCCGTAGAGTAGCACTTTGAAACCTTGGCAATATTGATATTTTGGGCCAGATAGTTCTCTGTTGTGAGGGCTTGTCCTATGCATTGTAGGAAATTTAGTAATAGCACGCCTGGTCTCTTCCCACTAAACGCTAGTAGCACCTTTTTCCCCAATTGTGATTACTAAAAATGTCTCCAGATAGTGACAAATGTCCCCAGGGGACAACACCGCCCCTGGTTGAGAATCACTGCCTTAGAGGGTACACCTGGTGTTCTCAGGTCCACTACACCTGCACAACTACCCCAGCCCTTTTCCAATCGAGTTAGAACATACTGCTTTCAGAGGTTGCAGCTTTTCAGCTTTGTCGCAGCTGGAGGACGGAACTAGAGACTGAAAGGGAAAATGTGGTTGACAGTGACTGTGCTAAGAAGAAACTAGTGAACTCCCTACAGGCAAAGCTTAGCCGATTAGCCCTTTAATTGTCTTAAGCCCCCAAGAGACCTCCCAAAGAAAACAAATGAAACCCACCCTGGACATGTGGGTTGACAGCCATCCCATGTGAAAGAAGCCCTCCTGCTGGGAAATCTCTGGCTAAATTGGGAATGTTACATCTCACCAGGGCTGTGCAAATGGAGTGGCTTCCTACCCTCACCTGGATTCTCCCCTCAAGATGAAAATCCTGAGCTCTGGAACCCTTAGGCAGTGAATTCTCCAGAGACCTGTGCTAAGAGTCATTAGGGTTGCATGATTTCCCTGAACTTCTGTCATCCCTTATTAGGGCTGCTGCTTTCTCCAACACAAATCTGTAAAAAACCCGAACTAAGTGTTGCAAAGATAACTGGCCTGAGAGCCACCGTTTGTTTCCCTGCAACTAGTGAAATAAATACTTTTGTTTGAAAATATCTGGCAGTGAAGCAATAATTGTTTTTTTTTTAAATTTTTGACATCTATGCTTTTGCCATTAGAATGCTGGCTGAAAATGCCTATTACTATAAGAACTATCTTTGTTATTTAAGTTGTCCATATCAAACAACATTAATAAAGAGAGTTTTTTCCTTGTGGTTAATTAGACAAATGGAAAATGATTTTTGAAGTGTTTGACCTATGGAGAACAAAAAATCTGAACAGCGTTTCTCAGCCTCAGCACTATTAACATTTTGGACCAGAAGATTGTTATGGAGGAGGCTGTCCTGTGCGTCATAGGACGTTTACCAGTATCTTTGGCCTCTACCTAGTAGATGGCAGTAGGAACACCCCTCCCAACACACACACTCTCAGATTGTGTCAAAGGGAAGTGTGCAGACATTGCCACGTGTCTCCTATGGGGGCAAAATTGCCCAAGCTGAAAACTGCTGATCTAGAAAAGTCCTGCTTTGAAATGCCATGGGTGCCATTGGGCAGGTCCACAAGGCATTTAACAAATCCTTTGTCATAAACAACGTTAGGCTACAAAGATTTTCTCCTATTTTTTTCTAAATATATTATAATTTTACATTTGGAGCTATGATCCATTTTGAATTATTTTTTATATAAAGTGTGAAGCTGGGGTTTATTTTTTTTGTATTTAGACATCCAATTATTCCATTTGCTGAAAGACCATCCTTTCTCCACTTAATTATCTTTACACGAGTGTCAGTAATCAATTGGTGTGGATCAATTGGTCATATTTGTCTGGACTCTGTTCTATTCCATGGATCTATTTGTCTATCAATAACACATTGCCAATAACATTGAGTATATACTAAATTTAAAAATTGGGCAGTGAGAATCATTCAGTTGTATTCTTTTACAAAATTGTTTTGACTATTTATTTCTTTTGGCTTTTATTGAATTTTAGCGTTAACTTGCATATATGCAAAAATAATTATATATATACACAACATAAATACATATCATTTATAATTGAGTGATTTGTATACAGCATAAGTACTATATAAATACTATATAAGTATATATTTGTATCTATAGGATATACATATATATTTACTAGCAATAGCTGTAAATCAATTAAATACTTAAGTATAAATCTAAGAAAACGTACAGGATCTTTAAGAAGAAAACTACAAAACACTGACGAAAAAAATCAAAGAAGACATAAATAAATAGAAAGACATGCTATGTATATGAATTGAATGATTCAGTATAGTAAAGACATCAGTTATCGCCAAACTGAACTATCACACAATTCTAATCAAAATCCAAGCAGAGATTATTTTTCTTTTTTGGGTATATCTACAAGCTAATTCTAAAATTGAATGAAAAGGCCAAATGTTCAAAACAGTTCTGAAAATGAATAATAAAGCTGAGGGAATTGCACTACCCAATTTTAAGGCTTACTATAATAATATCAAAATAGCTCCAAATATGTCTTCCTTGCTAGTATTTAGAAATATTTACTCTAAACACTGCTTTGTCTGAATAATACAAATTTTGATATGCTGCATTTTCAATTTTGTTCATTTAAAAATAATTGTTAATTTCCTCTGACTTCCTCTTGATCCCTTAATTATTAAATCATTTAAAAAATATTTAATAGACTTTTTTGTAGCAATTTTAGGTTGACAGAAAAATTGATTAAAAAGTTCAGAGTTCTCATATATCCTCTTACCCTTTAATCTCCACTACTATTAATATCTTGCATTAGTGTAGTGCATTTGTTATAATTGATAAGCCACTATTTGTAATTATTAATATATAATATATAACTAAATCCATAATTCAGTTTTAACTAAAGACCATAGTTCACGTTAGGGTACAAATGTATAATGACATGTTATCGTATCCACCATTACAGGATCATACAGAATAGTTTCACTGCTCTATAAATCCTCTTTGCTCTGTGTGTTCATCCTTCCTGCCCTCCTCCCCAGTTCCTGGCCACCACTGATCTTTTTACCATCTCCATAGTTTTCTTTTCCAGAATGTTATGTAGTTGGAATCATGTAGCCTTTCAAAATAGGTTTCTTTCACTTAGCAATATACATTTAAGCTTCCTCCATGTCTTTTTGTGGCATAGTAACTCATTTATTTTTCTCACTAAGTAATATTTCCTCTGTATGGATGCGCCACAGTTTATCTATTCACTCACTGAAGGACATCTTGGTTGCTTCCAAGTTTTAGTAATTATGAATAAAGCTGTTAGACACATTCACATGTTTTGCTGTGGATGCAAATCTTCAACACATTTGTATAAACACCAAGGATTGTGATTGCTGGATGATAAGGAAAGAATGTGTTTAGTTTTGTAAGAGTAGCCGAACTGTCTTCCAAAGTGGTTGGACCATTTTGCATTCCCACCAGTGAGGAATGAGAGTTCCTGCTACTCCATAGCCTTGCCAGCACTTGGTGTTGTCAGTGTTTTGGATTTTCATCATTCTAATATCGGTGTACTGGTTAGTTATTGTTGTTTTAATTTGCATTTCCCCAATGATATATAATGTTGAACATCTTTTCATATGCTTATTTGTGAACTGTATATCTTTTTTGGTGAGATGTCTGTCCAAGTCTTTTACCCACATTTTAATTGTGTCTTTCTTCTCTTATTGTTGAGTTTTAAGAGTTCTTTGAATATTTTGGACACCAGTTCTTTATCAGATAGTTGTTTGCAAACAGTTTCTCCCAGGCTATGGCTTGTAATTTCATTCTTAACAGTGATTTTGCGGAGCAGATGTTTATAATTTTAATGAAGTCCAAAGTCAGTATCTATGTTGTCTCAGTGTTGGCAATTATCTTTTCCCACTCTGGTTGAGATTTTCTCACTTCTTCACATGCTGAGTAATTTTGGATTGTGATCTACACATTTTGATGTTATAGGACTCTAGGTCTTGTTTAACATCTACAGAGGATGTTGACATTTTTGTTTTGTAAGCAATCAGAAAATAAGAAAAATAAAAAAGATTTTTGTTTTATAAACAATTGACTGAGGTGGGTTCAGGCTACAAGTTCTGACTAGCATCCTGTGAGCTGTGATTCTAATATCAGTTTAGATTTCAAACTGTCGTAGTGCTGTTCTAATCTGTCCCACACATTCGCCACCAAGTCTGGGACTTGAGTGATGTTCCATCTTGTAGTCTGTATGCTGTTTTGAGGCAGATGCACTCATATTCAGCTCAGAGTTGAGTTTATAAGCCACCTTAAGGGGTCAGTCTTCTGAGTTCGACCCTCTGCCCCATTGCTCAGATATATTCCAGTTCTCTGGGTCTCCCATTTTCTTGTCCTTGAGTCAAAAGTTGGGTCTCAATTTACTCAAATGCACTGCACACTTCTTGCAACAACACCCACATTTGAGACTAAAAAGTGGGAAAATGGAAAGGGGAAAAAAGAGTAAATGGTCATCCTCTAAGGACCCCAGCTCCATAGACAGTGAGGAAGACCCCTCTTTCCAGAGATTTATGCTCTTGCTCACCATTGTAGCCCATGTTGTTTCTGCTTCCATGGGATCACTTGGATCCTAGGGCGCAAAAGAACAGAGACAAGGAAGAGAAAGAGAAAAAACTGGTGACTTTCCTTATTCTCTCTGAATATTAGGACATCTCTTTCTCATGCCTCAAGCTAGACTAGCAGATTTTTCCTGGAGCAATCTCTCTGCACTAATTTTCTCTTCCAGACTTCATGATGTATTGAATTCAGGCTAGGGGACGCCAGAAGGAAAAATAATGGTAGACCCACTGATAGTCAATTGTACTTGGAATACTGGTGTTCCTCTTTAATCTTCTCATCATTATTTATTTTTCAGAGTCTTCAAATAGCGTCCTATCCAATCTCTCTAGGTTCCATAGCTGCATCCATTGGGTTATAGAGACGGGATTGTGTTGACTCAGTCCTCGAAGCAGAATCTTTAGTCTTATTTTAAAGTACACGTTCTTGCCTTAGTAGACATTTTTTTCAAATCATGGATTTTTACAACAGTTAAATGAAATTTCTACCTCCCTTATCTTTAACATTTTCTGTACCTTATATAGGCAAATACTATTTTAGAGAAGAAATATAAAGAAGGGCACAGTCTCTTTTAGTAAAAGACAAATGATATTATAAATTTCTGCACATCTTTATGAACTGAAGTTTAGATGTTTAGCAGGATCCCTCGACATAGAATGAGGTAGGTTTGAATGTGACTGACATCTTCTGCCAAAATCATAGCCATCTTAACTACTTTTCTAAGAAAACTGATGACTTTGTAGGTGTACTACATGCTCAAGTGCTGGGAGAGGCATTTTCACATATTATCACCCACTCCGTTTGATGTAATCCAGCAATGAATTTTGAATGTACTTACTATTTTCATATGCAAAACAAAGATTTGAAGATTAAGAAGTCTGTCTTGAGTTACACAGTCTGCAAGTGGCATAGCTTGAGCTTTGCTTCAGATCTTTCTGACTCAAAAACTCCAACACGTGATACAGCAGATATTGTTTGATTATTTGCAAGTTCTACTCAGATGAAGGGAAAGTTATGTAAATACAAATTAGAAAAGGTTAAGAAAATAAACATAAATAGTAAATTAGAGATTAAGACAAAAAAGAAACAAAATAATAGGTCATAACTACTTTAGTCATACTTTAGTGTCTGTCAAGAGTCATTTTGTATTTTCTAAATATTTCTCTAGCAAGCAGAGATTTAAACCTTACAATATTGGGATTTTAAACCATTACTCACAAGATTTACAAATAATAATTATAGAAATGACCCATGTTCAGAAGCTTTTACCTTAAAAAATATATTTTAAAAGTATAGTTTTCGAAAAATGGTGAAAATATAAGCCCTTATTACTTAGCATAGGTAGATAAAGAGACAGATCATGGACTGAGAGAGAGACAGACAGTGTGATGGGTCCACAGAGAGAGAAACTGTCAGATAAGCAAAACCTACTCAATGCAAATATATTTATTCAGTACTTAAGCTGATTGCAGGGGAGGAAAAATAATCTTTTTCCTCCACTAATGTTGGGTTTTCTGATTGAGGGCCTGTAAATAAGACTAACAAAAGACAGATTAATAAGAGAAAAACAGAAGTTTAATAACATGTACATCATACATACACTTGGGAGCACTTAGTAATGAGCAATTCAAAGGAGTGCTTAGAGCTTGGGTTTTTATAGCATTGTAACAAAAGAACAAGACAAAGGAAGTGGACTTGGAGCTTCTAGGGGCAGCAAATTGAGAGAAGGCAAATGTATGGGGTAAGTGATGGTAGATAATGCCTCATTTTAGAAGATTTGTTATGTAGATCCTCTGGTGCCTTCTCTGGGTGATAAGTGTCTACAGTTGTCTCTAGTGATTAACTTCTGTTCTTTCTGGTAGAGAGGGAAGAGGGGACACCTTTAAAAATCTGCATCCTGATTTTAGGCAATTGGGGGAAGGCCGAGAGCTGTTCTTGTATCTCCTTTTTCTCATTTGCCTTCAGCTCAAAATAATCCTTATGTCAAAGTTATCTATTCCGGGGTGACATATTCTGCTAAACTTTGAGAGTTTGGGAGTATGTTTTCCTTTAGACCAGGGTACCTGTTAAGAGTAATTCCTTCTCAGATTCTTTGTGAGAAAATAACTAATGTTTGAAAATTTCTATTCTTACCATCACATCTACGGCATTTGTATTCATAGCTCTAAAGTAGTTTTATACATTTGCAAAATATTCTTGATATCTATACATAGTCCTCTCAGCAACCTATCCAGGAACCTTCATAAATTAGTGGCTATAGCTCAGAATGTCAAGCGACTTTCTGTGCTACTTGCTAGCTTCTGTGCACTCTCTCAGTGACATCTATTTGTTGAAATTCAATCTAATGGCTGTAGGGACAGCAAGCCCAGTGCTATGGGGATAGAGAGGAATGGTTGCTGCCCTGAAGCAATTGCAATCTAAGAATTTACAGAAGCATAGAAGGAGACTGTGAGGAATCAGTGTGGTAGGAGAGGAAGAAAACCAGCCTATGAGCTGTTCAGAGGAAAGGCTCTGATTCCAAGAAGATTAATGAGAATCTTAGACTCAGTATTTCATTCTTTTATTTTTTATCAAATAATTATTGAACAGATACATGCATTTAGGCACTGAGGCATAGTAGTGGACAAGACAAGAGGGGGTCCTTGTTTCATGGCATTTACATTCTACTAGGTGTGGGAAGACAACAAACATTAAAATCATGACACAGTGATTTCAGGTAGCAATGAAAGATGTGGAAAACTAGGATGGGAATATCACAGCTAGAGGGATGGGTGGGGGCAGTGCTTTTATGAGAGGGAGAGATCTTCTTTAGATTGAGTAACTCCAAATAAAAGGTGTCTTTGAGGAGGCCATATTGGAATGTGTGGGGGACTGGTCTTGGCCACGCCAAGATAATGTCTCTTCGGCATGAGGATTATTTGGGGCTTGTTGCTTTTGATAAACGGGGACAGGGAAGGAGGTTCTGAGGAGTGGAACTTGCTTACCCTTTGTTAAGAAACATTGACATTTGTAAGGGAAATCTCCATCTGTAAAGGTCCCTCCCTCTCTGTATCAGGAAGAAGACAGGGATGACTTTATCTCTAGAAACTCTTAATTAATACCAAAGGCAAGGACTTAAATCTGCATTTATTTACTGTACTTGTGTGGTAATCTCCCAGGATCGACTCCCCTCCACCCCCAACATCCTCCTTTGTCGTTAGCTGGATATGATATTTAAGGTGGGGACTTCAGCCATTTTGGCGAGTTGCTCAGCTTTCCTGACCTCTCCCATGTATACATGTTATAAAGATTTGTTTAATTTTCTCCTGCTATTCTGTCTCATGTGAATTTAATTTGTTCTCTGGCCAGACAAACCCAGAGAGGGTAGAGGAAATGTCTTCCTCCTCTACAGTCATAAGAAGGAAGCAGCTTAGATTTGGAAGAAAAGAGAAAATAGAGTTAGCATTACAGGCCAAATGTGGGACCATGCTTAGCTTTCTAAAAGTAAAAAAGACCATCATAGATGAGGGAGAAGATAGTAGGAAATGGAGTCAGAGAAATGAGCCTGGCTCAGATCAACAGGGCACAGGAACCAGAGTGAGGTGTCTGGACTTGGTTCTGAGTACTCTCATCCTTGGATGCTTTCATTTATGTGTCTACACAGCTACACATGCACACACCCATTTCAATTACTACTGCCCTAGCCCCATCCGCTTCTTTTTTCAGGTATTCATTTCACCTGTCTACTTGATTACTTTTGCTGTCATTATCCCATCAGAAGGGTCAAAAATAATGAAGTAATTTGGAACTCAGACTTTGGAATCAGATTGTAGGGGAGGAAGACACTTCCTCTACTCTCTGGGCCCTTCCAGCTGGGCTACAAATTAAATTCACATGAGATAGAATAACAAGAGAAAAGTAAACAAAGCTTTATAACATGTCTACATGGGAGACACTCAGGAAAAATGAGCGACTTGCCAAAATGGTAGAGGCTGTCATCTTAAATACCTCTTCAGCTAAAGACAAAGGAGGATATTGGGGGTAGTGATTTGGGACTTCGAGGGGGTGGAAGGCAATTTACATGGAGATGGAAATGTAAATGGGCCAACTACAGACATTGAGACCTGAGAGACACATTTTACATTGCATTACAGTTATCTTATGATATTAGTTCCTTCCTGGAACAGGCCCTTCTATTTTAAATTCTTTTAGGCAGTTGGGCAGGAGGGCAGAGTTTTTTTTGGAGTCTTTTGTTCTTAAAAATAAGCCAAAGACACATTTCAGGGTGGTCAGTGCTGATCCCCCACAAGATACACTCCGGGTTAAAACTTTGTCTCTGACTTTATTGGGAGCAAGATATTTTAGGTTTTGAACAAGGATCTTAACCCTTTAAGTCAAGATTTCTAATCAGTAATATAAAAAAGTAATATTTAATTCATGGAATTTTCACCAGAAACAAATGTGATAATATTTAAAGACTACTTAAAAATAGTATGTAAAATAAATGGTGTTTATTATTATTGTAAAATATCTTTCCCTTTATTACATCTTTCAAGGCTGTTCTCTATGACGCAGACTCCAATTGCAATTAATCACCTCTAGAATCTGCTTCCAATTTTTATTTAAAATGACTAAATTAATAATATGATATTGTATGAAAAGTTATTTGTCCCACTGTAATTTAAGCTACTTAATAGGGACCACATATCACATCATCATTAGAATCTTCATAAAACCTGCAGAAAATCTGCAGCAGGTACATTCAGCAAATAAATAAATAAACAAACAAATAAATAAAAGCTTTATTTAACTTTGATGAACAAAGAATCAACATATAGACATATAGTTATTATTTATTTTTATTTTATCTATTGTAAGTTGTTTCCTGTCACAGAAAAATAACAGATGAAACTATGGCCTGGGTTTATTAACAAAGCTGTCACTCATTTAGTGTCTTTTTCTTAATAAATATGCATTCACTACAAGATCCCTTTAGGCAGCCAGCTCATCATGACATATATGCTTTTGTTGCAATCACCTAATCTCATTTAGACATCGCCTTTGAACAGGTCAGAAATACTTACTTGTACACCAACTTTCAGGTATACTGATAAAATGAGGAGTCTTGAGGCAAGTTTCAGTGATAAAATGATATATTTATGAAAAGATACTTTTGTCTAGAAATGCCTACGTGTGTGGAAACCTTTGGAAACATTAGAATGCAAATGTCAACCTACCTCTGAGGAGATGAAACAAATAACGAACTGTTTAGGTACTTAAGGAACAAGCCAACTTGGCAAATTTTTCTGAGATAATGATAAAATCTATGTGATTACTTTATTTGTTTTTATTTAAGCTATTTTAAATGTCAAAAATCTCTTCAACGGTATTATTTCAAAAGGCTACATAAGCAATTCTCTCTTTAAAAGCGAAGATCCCTTTTGTCAAGAGAAGATTTAGTAATAAGTCTTGATAGCACTAAGTGCCCAGAAGAATGGTTTAAGTTCTAGAAAACTTAGTAATTTTATTAAACCTAGGCTTACAAAATAAAAAGGTACATTTTATGTAATCCATAGTTCAAAGAAACATAAACTTGTAATTGATAGCTGCAAGTCTTTATGTCCTATATGGGGCAATTTCTACCGGAGACAGGACAGAATATCACCCAGATGCAGAGATACAAATGATAGAAGAAGTGGTAAGTTTATAGCTTCTTAATACAAAGGAATGGGTTCTAGTTAATGCTGATCTTAATTGCTAAAAAGACTGTCAGCCTAACGCAAACTGAGTAAACTATTGACTATTTTCACTCACACTTAGTCTTTGCTCACTTTTTCAAGCTGAGCACTCTTAAATATCAGCCTTTCGACAGCTGATTTCTGAAGGCTAAATTTACTTGTGCACAGAGTGCAGAAGTCCCTGTCTTTCTGGAATCTCTAGATCTGTATTTTCTCCCTTAATTAATTCTCTCTGCAGATCTTAGCACGTTTATTATTACTTTGTGTTGACAGACGGGGACATTTTGAACTTGCTTTCCTACTTGGAAATCTTGCTTAAAATTGAGTGACCCAGTTTGCCTAATTATGGCATTTCTTGATGTTCAGGAATGTCAAATATGACCCTAGGAGTAGCAGCACTTTTGGACAAACCATGTACAATATCCGTTGAACTACAAAAGCAATTTGTCTCAGTTTAGGGCAAAACTAGGTAGAAGTTGGATATCTGTGGCTGAATAAGGCAGTCTTGGTGGGTCTGAGATCTAGGATTAGATGATTATTGTGGAGAAGGGGATACTAAGAGAAAACCCACACTTTGAGGTGGGGCATGGAAAGGCAATGTTTCATGCCAGCAGTGAGTGTGGACTGGTCCAAAGCAGCAGTAGGTGGGTGGAGCATCCAAAGGTGAAGACCTGGAGGAAGAGTAGGCACATGGCCTTTAGGAAACATGTCAGAGGGAAATGTGCCCCCAGCTAACGGCCAGGGTTCACTAACTCACTACTTGTACACTATTAAATGTGTGCTATATGCCAGACCCTATGCTAGTGTCTCAAAATAAGAGCTGTGAACAAGGCAGATATGATATTTGCCTTCACAGAGCCAATAGTTTCGTGAGGGAGATAAACAAATATTAACTATACTTACACAATTATACAAGTATAATTTGTGTAAGAATATTTTGAATAAGTACCATTCTGTGCTGAGACCATATGGCAAGAAAATATAACCTAGTCAACAGAATTATGGCAGGTTTCCCCAAGGAAGTGATACTCAAACAGCCTCCGATCTATAGGAAAGAGGCTGTCAAGAATAAGACAGGGACAATTCCATAGACTGGGCCACTAGGTTATTGCTGAGACACAGATTTAGCAATGGGATAGGCAGAGCCAAGCTTTTAAAAATTGAAGCAGAAGGACAAAGTTAGTAAAGCTGAAAGAATAATTTGATGCCAAACCAGGGAGGAAAGTTAGTACAATTTAGATGCTTCTGTCCTCGTACTCCTGCCTCTATATAATCACCCTAAAAAGCTAAATCTCTAGCCAGGTAAAGCTCAGGGTTGATCTTAGACACAGGAGGAATGACTGAATTAAACAGCTTCAGTTATAAGAAGAGAAGAAGTGCAAGGATTTTGGATGTTCTAGGATCTAAGAAGAATGAAAATAAAAATAAAAGATATCACTCTACAACCCATGCAACGATGACAGAGAAATAGAGAAGGTGTCCCACTATTCCAATCAAACTTTTAAAAATCAGTGAATGTTTACAGAGTGGCTATCACATGTCTGACACTGTGCTATTCTTGGGGATACAATAGTGAACAAGATTAGTTTTTATGCTGAGATGCTCATAGGCTGATATGGGAGACAACAAATACAGTAGACTCTGACACATGATACTATGAGGTTGAGCTCTAAAAGATCACACAGAGGGTCAAATCATCTAGACTTAGACGGTCAAGAAGAATATCCTGGAGAAAGTAATGTTTAAATTGAGATGATTAATGAATAAAAAATAGATGATTATTGAAACCATAGGGTCACCCAGGAGACTATGTGGAAAGAAAGGAAACAGTGCTAAGGAAAGTTAGCATAAGGAAAGAAGAACTGCTTTTATGAAATGGGTAGAGGAAGGAAAGCCCTAAAAGGAACCTATGAAGGATTACCCACAGATAGAAAAAAAGACACACATACACACACCCACTCTCACAGAACGCAAGGAAAGAGAGCATTTCAAGAAGAAAGAAACTACAGACCATCTCAAAAGTAGCAATTCCAAGAATCCCTCAGTGATCAGTGTCCTTTGGTTTAAGCAACAGAGAGCATGTTGGCCATGTTAGCTGAACCAGTGGTAATGAGAGGTTGAAGGCAGGAGGCAAACTGCGGTTAAGTGAGGATTGTTTGGAAGAGAAGGATATAAAGATAAAAGGTGCAGACAAATGAACAAAATTCTCTAGGTTCCTGTGAGCTGCAGAATAGTTTGGGGAAGGCCCTCTTGGTTTCAGTCTACAGTGGTCAGAGCTGATATGCTCAGTGTCTAAACCAGCTTAGTCTTAACAATGCAGATGCCAAGGTCAAGTGCTGTTGATGTTTGGTTTCAAGTGTCCAGCCTCCCTACAAGTATCCCGTGGCTCTTCTCAATTGAGATCCTGCCATTTTCAGAATGCTACGGGACTCATAAAACTTTTATTCCTTTTGGAAGTTTTGGAGGGAGATTCCTCCCAATCTTTCCTCATTTAGTAACTTTCACTTTCACTTTCCCTTACTGAGACAATTCCATAGAATTCCATAACTCTTACAAACAAAACCCAGGAAAGCACTTACCTTCTTGGGCTAGGAGTACCTCCTTTGGACCTGACTACTTTGCAGCCCCCAAGAGAAGAAGAAGTAACACTGACCATCTTCTTGGAATCAGAAAGGAAGAATGTTTACAGCAATCCAAGCAAAATCCAGGTTAATGTTTCAACAAATCATTCTGCCACACCAGGTGTCTTTTGTGCAAATTTCATCCCTTCTCTGTAATTTACATGACTGGCCTTTTGTTTTGCTGTGGGATTTAGAGACAATTTATTATTTTTAGTAAACTACATTAGAGATATATTAAAGAACATTCTACCAATCAACCTTATATTTTCAAACTGAAATCCCTTTAAGGTTTACATTTCTTTAGTAACTTACATTTTGTTGTGTGAAATCTCTCAATTTTTTTCTTTTAAAAATAGGTATGCATAGTTCTTATGCACTAAAAGCACTAACAAGTTTAAAGAATTAATGCATGGATTCAGCACAGTTTTATCTTCACCTAAATTAGTTAACTATGTAGACATTTTGAATAAAAGGAACATTGAGACTTGATATTTTTAACTATAACGGAAGGAGCAGCTGCCACCACCACAGGAAATTCATTCAAATGCAATCTCTGAGGGAGTTAGATGTACTCATTACCATATGGAAGAGTTTTCTTGTGTGTACAGAAGTCTTTCAAGATCAGGCATCTTTCATGAACATTCTTATCCTTTGGTTTATTTGCTTATGCTGCCCTTCTCATCAATTGCTAAGCTTGTGGAAGATGGTATTTCTGAGGTGAATAACTTGTTTTTTTCTCTTTGGGTTCCTGAATATGACCAAAGGTTGTCTAAGTTCACCGATAATAGCCTCTTCAATTTCTTCTGGTTTTTAATAAGATAATAATAATACAAATCCATTCTATGTAATTTATTTGCCATAAAAAGTTCTGAACAAATACACCCCAGTAATTTAAAAAATAATTAATTTATAGCAAATGGAAGGTGGTCACACTGCTACTCACAGACGTTGTTAGTTTGGCCTGCATGATTTGTGTATACCTGTTATACACAGCATATACATAAATGTGTATATACATTATTTAAACATTTGTTAATATTAAACACTCAGAATATTTCACATGAATAAAAACTGAAATTTTAAACTATTATTGAAAAATGGGATTTGGTTCATTGTTTTGGTAAATGTGAGTTTGGGTAAGACAAGAATGAGCTGCCACAGAAAAGCCACATTCAGACAGAGCGCTTCCACTGTCTGCTTCAGAAAGTGATTGGCCTGCCTGCTGTGGGCGCTTGAATTTGCAACACTGATCTATGTAGCTGATTTCTCATAAAGAGATTTTTATTTCCAAACTAGTTTTTTTTTTCCTTTTTGAGGAAGATTAGCCCTGAGCTAACTGCTGCCAATCCTCCTCTTTTTGCTGAGGAAGACTGGCCCTGAGCTAACATCCGTGCCCATCTTCCTCTACTTTATATGTGGGACGCCTACCACAGCATGGCTTGCCAAGCAGTGCCATGTCCGCACCCGGGATTCGAGCTGGCGAACCCTGTGCTGCTGAAGTGGAATGTGCACACTTAACCGCTGCGCCACTGGGCCAGCCCCCCAAACTAGTTTTAACAGCAGGCCAATGCCTTTCTAAAAAATTAAAACAGTAACAACAAAAAATTGTCATTTGGTCTGAAGTGGGTTTCGGTGTCTGTAAACCCATCTTTTCATCTCTTTATAACAACCCTCACTAACCCTCTGCAATATGCTCCATGGTATCCTTCTGTATAAAAAGAGTGCAATTTGAAAGTCTCTCGATTGTTAGATATGCAGATAAAAATAAAATCACCAGTTTTCATTTCAAAAGTCACTTGGAAAAATTTCCAAGGATCCTTAAGACAAATTTTTATGCTGGATTGTATGCAAAAAGCTGTCCTTATAACATCCTATAGGTCTTAGGACATCTCTAGTGACTTTCTTTTATGACACAGTAATAGGTCAGAGCTATTTATGCTCTTTCTAACTTTACCTGGTTTTATAGTTTGACACTTGTAATTTTTACTTTTGTGTAAAACATTCAGCTAAGATATGTCAAACAGAAATAAGATACCTTCTTATTAACTCACTTGGGTCATTTTTTTCCTACCATTCAAAACAGATTTTGCTCTTCCAGCTCAATGAGGACATGGCTCCATAATTCAAGATCCCAGCTAGGTCTAGTGTGCACAAGACAGACACTTTCTGTCCAAGGTCACCACAATGAGTTAACACTGAAAAATGTGGACATGCGAAAGATGGAAAACAACTTATGAGTCTTTTAATGTCCTGTATTTTCCTTCCTTCACATTTCATAGTAATTTAAATTATATATTAGTGCAACAATTATTACAGCTCACAAATACATAACTTTAATATTTTTCCCTATTCTTGTCTTTTAAAATTCTCTTCACTTATCTTTAATTGCTATAATCTAGGAGAGCTTTGTTTTCTGTGTTTGTATTCTGAGACTTCGGAGAGAAGGAGCTATGCGGACTAGCAGTCACATAGGCATAAGAGTGTGCAGTAACTGGGTTTCGGCCTTTTTGTCACCTTGTAATATCTAAAAGCCCTTTTTCTCCCTGCCTTTGGCCAAGAGAGCAGATGGATAATTACACTCCTCAAAAGATAAATTAAAGAAAGAATTTGGACCAACTGGGCTATTGAAATATAGTGCTAATGGAGGGTTGTGGAGAAATGGCCAAATAAGAGTCTCGAATGACCTTATTTTCCTCCTGCTGACAGTGCTTTCCAGATTAAAAGCTGTTTTCTTTTATTGAAATAGAATAGCGCCAAACATTGAACCTGCTTTGTAAGACATACATCAAGAGAGAAAATATTTCACCGCAATGACATGACCTGACATTTTAAAGCAGATAACAAATGACGTCTTGTCAATGGCACCAATTTATTATTCCCTCTCTTCTACCTTGGTGCCACAGCAGGATGCACATTCTTTTTAATCATGGGATTGTGTTAAACAAATTTTTACCAGTAGAGACTATAAAATGCCCCACTCGTTTCCGAATATCCTGACCTCTTGGCTCGCCCCACTGTAGCATATAAAGACAAAGGCTATGCTAAATTTTTCATTATTTTATTCCATTTCAGATCCAATTATGTGAGGGTCTTCCATCACTTACATGGGTGTGTATGCTATAACATGAAGTGCCACACATTAATCAGACTCTTTTTATCCAGCAGACACCGGTACTAAATCACATTATCAAAAAAAAGGAACATGAAATGGATGCAAATGTGCAAGGCGGGTGCTCTCTTCTGCGCGGTTACACTGGGAGGTGACTGGCGGGGGTGGCCTTCCCATCAAGTCCAAGAGAGTCTCAAAGTGCATTTTTGTTTTTCATGTTTTCTACCACATTCCTCCCCAAAAGGACCCTACTTGCTTTAATGTCACTCTGCCAGTTTATATCATAGAATTCACCACTTTGAACACTGCCCTGGGCAATGACTTTCTAGTTGAACTGTTATAACTAATCGGCCTCTAAGCTAAAAAATGACCAGCTTGACACTCGTGCCGCCGTCTCAGCAATGGAAAGTCTTCCTTTATTTCAAGTCTCTTACAAGCACACAGGACAAAGACCTCATACGCTGCACATTTATGACTAATGGCGTTAAAATTGTGGATCTGAGAGAAGCGGAAAGATTATATTACTGAGTAATCTTACTGTTATTTGGAATTAGCATTTTTGGAATACTATTTTAATTATATTTAGGTTGTAGGTTCAGACAACATCATGAAGATGAGTTGCTTACGATTACGGGAGACATATATGAAAAGTACACTTTGAAAGTTAAATTTCATGTTAGAAAACTGATGGAGAAGGTCAGAATTCTTTTGCTTTACACAATACAGGACGAGGCTTATAGTTGAAGCCAGAAACAGTTTTCAATATCACTTTAAGGGCTTTCTAATTATGTGTTTGGGGAAGTTATATAACATTTCAAAGTCTTGATGTCTTTCTTTATGAACTAGGGATAATATTATTCCCTATTTCACAGAGTCAGGCTGGATTAAATGAGCCAATATCCGTAAAGCATGAGGCACAGTGGCTGACAACACTAACCACTCAATAAATATTAGTTTGCATCCTTATCATCAGGAAATTCTAAGACACGCCTAGAATAAAACCAAACCAAACAAAATCTAATTGTTGCTTTGACTTCTTCCAAGGACTAATTGGGAGGAATCATCTCAATTGCTTTAGATTAGGACTGTGGATTTAGAAGATTTATTGCAGAAAATATCATAATTTTCCTTAAGAAAGTCTTAATAGTCAGCTTAAGAAACAAGTTAAAACCAAAGTTCTTAAAAATGTAACTACAAAATAGTGATTGTATTAAGCCAATTCCATGAGATCAATGAAGGGTACAATCACTCCACTTAAGAGAAAATATTAAAAAGATTTTAGAACTCTATGCATTTTTAGGATTATTGGTCAATCTTGTAACTTCCACTCCAAAACATAAATAAGAAACACAGAGATCACACCTCACATTAATTTAGGCTCTAGGAGCACTCAGATCTGATGGTTTCATTCATTCCAGATTTATGTAATGATGTTAAACATTCTAATTTCTTAATTGTTAATTAAAATATTTTGTTGGACAATGAATAGATTTGGGGGGAGGAAATACATATAAAACAAAATAAGCAAACATTTCAATGACTTATGTATAATGCTCATTTTCTAAATTAGCTTAAAATTTCCATCACAGTCCAAAAGAAATGAGGGAGATAAGTTTCACATTTTTCTTTTGTGAATATAACATATTACTCTTATCCTTTTACTTCTACTTTTCAGAAGAAAAGGGTAATTCCTTAAACCAAATAGCTGGATGGCTGTGAACTAAAATAATTTATTACCTCAAACCATTTAAATTCAGCCAAGTGGTCACACATGAGTTAAGTTTTTAAAATTTTAAGCTGTATTCCATGTCACCCATGGGCATTCTTAGTGTGTTTTGGATTCAACTGTTTCTTTTACTAGAAATGTATACATGGGTACACATGTATGTGAAAGATTTCAGGATCTTTTTATTTGTTTTTATCAATTGTTGGTTTGGGAAGGTGAGCATCAATTACCAGAGTTAATAAGACTTCATGGATAATGAGGCAAGATAGACAAAGGCTTAAAGAATAAAGAATATTGTTGAATTTAAATAGAGGTACAGTTTTTATAATTTGAATCTCCCTACGCTTTACCCTGAATATTGGAAAAAAGGAACAAAATTATTCATTTTTTCCAAAATAAATTTTAACATCTCTATCTCTTTCAGTGGCATGGTCATTTTTTCTTCTTAATTGGTTTTGTAACTTAGATTCACTTTTTTGCTCATCCCTATTCTTTATTTACTTAATGTTTCTCTTCTTTCCCTTTCTTTCTTCTTCTTCCTTCTCATGTCCATTGAAACAAGGAGAGTTCAGGTCCACAAAACCTCACATGTAGATTATGGCAACAATCTCTTAGTATGCTTCACTGATTTGCTTGGTTTTCACTTCAGTCCAATATGACTTATTCTGACTCTCTTAGTTTTCCTTTTTTTTTAAATCATAAATAGCTTTATATTAAATACAAGTTTCTATTTTGGACTGTGGGGCTACAAGAAATGTAAGTTTTGAGTCTACCTCATCTGTTTAGAGTTAGACTATCTTTAATAAAAATATCCATAATAGTATATGAGAGTAACTGATTAATGACTACTGCATATTACGTATTATTACAATAGCTGCTTAAATGAAAGGACAGTGCGATGAGGTGGCACCACAACAAACCTAGGGACTTTGATAATCAGAGTGGAGTTGGGAGTCCATTCTGGGGAAGATGGTGAGAAAAGGGCATCAACAAAATAAAGGAGCAAATACATACACAATGTGCAGCATGAGCACAGGCAGTTGACCTGATGGGCTAGCACAGGGAATCCGGAGCGACTGCCTGGCAGCAGAGCAGGTACGGCCTCAGATATTAAAGAAAGGAGACTTGTACAGGTAATTGAAATATTTTTATTAGGGAAGTTATATACACAGAGTCTTGTTTTTGGTTGAATTTAAGGGAAAGACTGAAGAGGGGAAGACAAATGAGGAAAAAGAAGTAGTATTTATTCAGCCTCTTCGATAGTTTCACTCAGTTCATCAGACATTACTGAGTTAGGGAATGATGGTACAAATATTAATACCTGATGGTCCTTGGGACAACAAACATATCTTTTTTTTTTATTTTAGGAAGATTAGCCCTGAGCTAACATCTGCCACCAATCCTTCTCTTTTTGCTGAGGAAGACTGGCCCTGAGCTAACATCTGTGTCCATCTTCCTCTACTTTATATGTGGGACACCTGCCACAGCACGGCTTGCCAAACAGTGCATAGGTCCACACCCAGGATCTGAACCTGCAAACCCCGGGCCACCGAAGTGGAATGTGCACACTTAAACATTGTGCCACTGGGCAGGCCCCAGACATATCATTTTAATATACAGGCATTTCTGTTATAATGTCATACATGTTCCTGAAAAATACTTGTGTGTTGAAAAATTATGCATTGAAAGTAACAAAGCTTAAAGGAAAAACAAGATTGTGCAGACCACTCAAAACCTATGCAACTTTGAACCAGAGCACTAACAAATGCAATAACAATCCTAATAAAAGCAGAAGCTCAGCTATCTCTCCCTGACATTTGCATCCAGTAACAAAGTTGGTTGATCCTTTGCAGATTCTCAGCCCTTGTCAGTGTTCCCTTCTAAACTCTTTGAGAACATTCACCTATAACAGACAAGTTACATCAAAATGTAAAAATCTTATCCAGGGTATTTAACACATGAGAAATGTCTTCACAGTTATTCCATTTCCACTTTCAAATTCCTTAGATTCAGTAATATTGTGGAAAGTATAGCAATTTTTGAAGCAACTGACTCCATGCCTAAAGTAAGGCACTTCTTAATTTTCAGCTTTTTCCCTTATAGCTTTCATGTATTACTACCGTGTTCTCTACAATTGTGAGAAAGTTTGCTGTTGATCTCTTCAAAATATTTATAGGCTTGGAAAAGTTATGAATAAACCAACATTATATTAACTTCTGCATTATACTGACATCCTCCCCCAATTCAGCAATCATAAATGGGCTAATTTTCATTAACTAAACACATATTGTAGCGGAACAGATTGAAATATGTTTTAAGATAGAGGCTACAAAGGATATCAAGAGATCACGGAGAAGAAATATTTGATTTAACTCAGTGTCTCCGGGAAGGGATCCTTGAACAAGTGACATCTTAACCGAGACTTGAGGAATAAATAGTAGTTGACTACATAAGATGCTGCATTCTTTTTGATGGAGAGAAAATTGAAGCACAGTGAGTTTGCATAAATTGCCTGAGATTGCAGAGCTGATGAGTTATTGCAGCTAGTATTGGAACACAAGCAATACAGTTTCGAGCGTACAGTCTTTGCCACTGTGCTATATTTTTTTTAATGCTTACTAGTTAGAATATAGAATATATTTCTTTAGGGCAGGTGAGAAATGTTAAAGCACTGAATTGTATCATTGATACTAGGAATGGGGAAGACACTATAAATTGGAGAATCATTTAGTAAGTTAGGTATATTGAATTCAGTCACTGATTGGATGTAGGGGTGAGAACGGAGAAAACTAGTTTCTGACAAGGGCAACTGACTATTGCAATGACAATATCACTAACAGCAATTTGGGATAAAAGAGGAGGAATGGATTTTGAGGAAAAATGCTAAGTTCTCTTTTGGACATGTTGAAGTTGATGTGCCTGT
The DNA here is from genome assembly GCF_041296265.1 of Equus caballus. NCBI lineage: Eukaryota > Metazoa > Chordata > Mammalia > Perissodactyla > Equidae > Equus > Equus caballus. Next base: position 47,809,140 of record NC_091686.1, read on the forward strand.
TGGAAGAGTTAAATGAAAAGATGTAGCTGAGTACTTGAGTCAAAAATTTTGTTTGTAGGACTGGAGCTCAGAGAAGAGCTCAAGACTAAAAGCATAAAAAATGCATACAAATGATTATTCAAAGTATGAAAATATATGAGATTTCACTCCAGATTATCACAAGTCAAGACCTAAGCATCAAGCAGAAGAGAATGAGCTCACAAGAAAGACTATAAAAGAACAGTTCTGGAAGTAGGAAAGAGTAGGGTCATGGACGCCAAGGGAAAGGAGAACTCAAGAAGGGGTGAATGGTACATATAGGTTCAGTGGAGAGGCCTGTTTTAAAATAGCAGGTACCTGGCAACCTGGATATGATCTAATTTGTAGGATGAGTAGAGAAGCAAGTCTGATTACAGTAGGTGAAGAAATACAGAATTGAAGAAGTATGTAAAATGAATAAAGAATATGTTTTTAAGAAACTTTCCTTGGAAGGGTAAAGGAGGATTAGGATGGTCCTAATAGCTCAAATTTAGGTCTTAGGGACTAGGGAGGGGCATTTTAGGATGAGAAGTTTCAAATGTGTTTAAAGATTAAGGCAAAGAGTAAGTGGACATGGATATTTAGGATGTAGCAGTGAGAGACATGGCATTACTAATGGAATGAATTCCTGAATGAGATAGTATGGGAAGTGATCAAATGAAGAGGTGAAGGGTTGAATTGAACAAAGGAAGGGACAACTTTGTTCCTCTGAACAGGGAACAAAGAAATGAGAGAGTGGGCATAGTCGGATAAACTTATTGGTGTGAACGTAGGAAGATGAGATACCTGACAGCCTCAATTGTGTATGCAAGGCTGAAGGCAAAAATCATACCTGAGATTAAGTGGAATAAGAACAGGTAAGATGGCTCATGGAGAATGGTGAAGGTTCAGAACTGTTAAGGAAAAGGGTAAGAGGAAGCTGGTTAAAATAATAAATTATCATTGGGAACCTATCTACTCATTGTGACTCTAAACTTACAGAATTGTATGATTTTCTTTAATAACTCTTAGCAGCCTGAGGTAGAAGAAAGGAGCAACCGTGGAAACAAGTGAGATGATAGATTTTCCCAGGTGGGTACCAGTTTTGAACTAGGTCTTCAGATAAATGATCTCAGGTTATCCTCACACCAAACCTGTAAGGCAGTCATGTTAATCTCCATTTCACAAATGATGAAACTGTAAGTTTTAAGTAATTTGCTGAAGGTCATACAAGGTACTCCAACCCAGGTTCATCTGAACACCAAAATCTATGTTCTTTGCATCACAACTAGTCATGGAAATGGAGGAACCAGACGTTACTCTATTCCAGGAAAATGACAGTGGGAATGGAGTGGAAAGATTTAGACATTAGGTTAATAGGAAGAAAGCCTTTAACTCATTTTATACGGTGGGTGAGAGAGAAAAACAGATAGTGTATATATGTTTGTTCAGGGACTTGAGAGAATGGTGGTAACTTGCCATCAATCAGAGATGTGGCAATGGAATCTGGCTTTAGGGAGAGTTGATAATTTCATTTTAATATGTTGCACTTGAGGCATTTATAATGGGATATAAAACTAGAAATATTCAGGTGGCAATTTGGAGGTTGGACCACAAGTTCGAAAGAGATATGGTTGGGGATAAAGATTTGTATCTCATTTTGCCTGAGAGATAATTGAGAAAACAAGCAAAATCTCTATTGTTGGAAATATAAAGGGAGGAAGGGAAAGGCCAGAAGACAATATACACTCAAGGTTGAATTGTACGCATTTCAACTTATGACCCAGAGGAAAGGAACACCCAAACTAGTCGGAGGAGAACTGTAAGAAGGCTGTCTGTGCCACATACACACAAAGAGGAAGTCCGGTGTTCAGCAACTGCTCCTCAAAGCCTAAGGACGGAAATAGGGGTGAGCATTTAGATATGTCCACATTTCATTATATGATTATCGACTTCACAAAGAACAACTTCTTAAACAGAAGAAGGAAGAAAATCTAAATTACAGGGTTATGTGTACACTCATATATGAGTATTATTTATTTGTTTAACAAACACATACTTTGGTGACAAATTGCAAAAATGTGACTTTCAAATGTCACCCTTTATAATTTCCTCACACTAGATACCAATCTGCTTGATGACAAATTGACCTAGCTTTTTCACAGGTTTTCCTTTGTCCACACAAGTATTTCTCATTCATCTTCAGTTTAACCCAGTCTAATTTTAGTTCCCTGTTCTTGGGGCCCTCTTGTTGTTTCTCACTTTGCTTCCATTTCTAAATTCCAGAGGACTAAGGGCCACCAGGAGAGTAGTTGGAGAGGAGCGATCTTGCCTAACTCTCTCCTGAGGTCCACAACTGTCCTCGTCTCTTTACGTAGCCTGCCCCAGTCTAGTTCTCAGTGTTGACACCTCTAAGGCCTTCATCTTGCTAGTTCTGTTGCAGTAACCCCAGCTGCACCATTGTCCCTTGATGCTCAGCCTCTGTAGCTCTAGCCGTGACTTTGTGGGCCTGGCTCCTGAACAACTGGCTGTCCATCTGTGCATTTCTGAGCACTACATGTACTCAGCTGTCAGCGGTTACTCTCACTGACCTGTGAGGGCCTCTTCACCACTTCTGCGGGGTTACTCACTACCAGAGCTCCAGCCAGGACAGGAAGGGTGCAAGTCCATGCGAGCTGAGGATGTAGGTGGAGCCCAGGCTCCTGCACTGCCTCTCTGTCTAGTTTCTTTTCTCTTCTGTTCCTCTTAGCTCTGAGAAGTCTTTGTACGGTCTTGTGACTGGAAGAAAAACACCAGTATGTTCATTTCACAGCCTCAGTTTTTTTTTTTTACAATAGTAATGTTGTTTACAATTAGAATCTAAGAATGAGGAGGATCTTTTGGTTTTGCTTTTTTTTTTCTTCTGGTCTGTTTACGACAACTGCCCCTGGGGCAGAAGCTTTCTCATTGTCTTTCAGTCAAAAGGGAGACTCACATGGGAAAATAGAAAATAAATGCTGTTTATTATCTCACATTATTCATCTTCTTTATCTATCACACCTTGTTCCAGGAAAGGATTTATGGCAGCTTTCATATATTTAGATAAATTGAAATAAAAAATAAATGGCTAATGGGGGAGAAGGAAAGCAGAAGAACGAAACATGGGCTGAATCGAAGAGCACCATAGAGGCGTCTGAACTTGCTCCCGGTGGGCACACTTCTGACCCTTGAGCTCTGAAGCAGTCACAGGAAAGAGGACGGCATTGGAGGACACATGTTGCCCAGTGCCCAGAAAAATGAAGCTCACCTGTTGCTCAGAAGAAGCACGATGATTCCTGGCACTGAATCCAGAGAAAAATTTCTCCTTTGAGTCCTTACAAAAAGGACACTGTGACATAGTGAACAGTGTCCTCAAGAAATTGTTGCAGTAACTACATCAACGAGTTTTATGGGGCTGTTTGTTACAGAAGCCTTCAGGGCAGGCCCAGGGCACAAGGCCAAGGTGAAAACACAATTTACTAGAAGGACTCCTGTGGGGGACAACATTTGGCTGTCGTGGTGTGCATTTCTCTGTTTGTCAGGCTTAATCCACGGGTTGGTTTTAACGGTTCCTCTTTCTACATGGATTGAATTACACTTCAGGAAATCTCCCACAGATATTATTCTCTTAGCTAAAGTTTTGATGGGTACTGAGTGGCAGTAATTTGTAGTTGGACTCCCTACAAGTGCTGGGACTGCAAGTACTTTGTGTCATTGATGAAGAACAGAGCCGCGCACTTTATTGTTCTGTGGCCTGGGAGCAGACCCCCACCTCCTAGGAAGGAGCAGGGCCCTTCGAAGGAGGGATAATAGCTACTCCACTTCGACTCAGAACAAGCCTGTTGGGAAACATTGGTCCAAAATGTCCTCATGAGGCAGCTTGGAGTCTGCTTTAACTCAAAGATGAAAAGGCCCCTTGAATCTGGCCACTATAACTTCAGCCTGAAAAAATAAAATATATTGTGTATATTTAAATACTCAGAGCAATTATGAAACCCCACACAGCCTCAACAGACCATTTAACCTTGAGCAGTGTAATTTCCGGGTGTGTCCTGAAAATAAGTTGGCAGCTAATCATATATAGAAGTAAATAAATGAGTCAAAATATGTCTAAAATGAAGTTATAAGTCAAGTAAGTATTGTTTTGTATCTAAAGGAATAATGGGTTTGTTTTTAGTGGAATTGATCACTTCTTTTTTGGCAGTAATTAAGTAGTAGACCAACTTGGAATTTTAGAATCATAAAAGTGAAATTCATTTTTAATAAATTTTTTTAAATAAAATTCTTAGAAAATGGAATTCAATCTACGCTGTGGGATTTTGTTTCTTTGGCGTGGCAATGGAGCTGACATTGCAGAATGAGATGTGGCGAAGAATGGCTGCTCTCCAACACTGTATACAGGTTTTCTTAAATTAACGGCTAGATTGTAAACTTCACCAAAGCAGAGAACACCTTCTTTTTGACTGTTTTATCCCTGGCCCTCAGCACAGCGCTGGCATATAGGAGATCATAGCTGAAATAGCTGCTGTTTTTACCTTGAACACTGTTCTCTGGTACAACAAAAAAGATAAAAGTCATCAAGAGAGGTTAGAGTTTTTACGTAAATGTTATGCATTTAAAAGTACAAGATATATGTTTGTATTAAAATAGTATCTACTTTTAATCAGTGACATGTGATTCCTTCTTTAATTGAAAAGAAAGCTGTCACATTTTAATCAATGGTCTATGACAGTGTAGGAGGCGTGATAGCCAATAAAACATTTTTACATGGCACTTTTCCTCACTCCTTTGAAATCGGAAGCCTCTAAATAGATATTCTGAACAAAATATATAGCCCAAGTACGATCCAACTTAGAAATGGAAAAAATACAGAAAAGTTTATTGTAACATATTGGAAATCTTAATATGATGAAACAAAATGAGCTGCCCAAATTTTGGGGACGATGGTTCTGCATTTGCAGGTCATTTTGGTAATTAAAATATGGTAAATACCAGCTGTTTCTTATGCTCTTAGATTATCTGTTCATGTTACCAGGATGATTTTGTGAAGCCGAGTATCAGACTCCATGTCTTAGCAGGCTCAAAGGTCAAAATTAGAATCTTAAATTGAAGTTCGCATTAATCCAGATTGCCATTTGCTTACTTTTTGATAGCAGTCCACCTAAACTGAAATGAGTAATAGAGATTTTCATGTCTGAATGATATTCCTGCCAGCACCACCAACTGTTGAATGTTAAGTATGAGATTTGGCAGGTGCAGAGATTTTTAGTCACCTTCAAAAAGCAATATGCAGACACCCAAGCCAAACAGCTTATATATTAACAAAATCAACATCCAAACCATCTGCCAATGGAACAAACATGTCAGTCATCTTTCCATTTGATTGGCAGGGTTTCTAGAAATGAATGATTTTAAACATTATTTCTCATCCCAAAAAAACACACAGGGAATTTTATTTACCTGGTAATTGAGCTGACTCTGGGCAAAATTATGTAGTTAAAAACGTCTTCATCTTCTCCTTGCTCTTTCATTGCCTGCTCCTCCGTTACCACTGTGTACCCTGCACACCCATCCTAGCACCTGTTGTTAACTTATTGACTCCTGCCTGCTGCTGTGCCAAACAGCGCCAGGATGAGTTAATGCTTGCATCTGATTTATTTCCTCTTAGCCAACATACGTTTTTTAGGACTCTGCTTATAGGCGATTATATTTAGTAATTAAATCAGGTAAACCAATTCTTTTAAATTAAATTCTTAAGTTAAAAATGACTGACATATAAAACATGATTTTTCACCCTCTAAAAGTCTTTAAAGCGTAAGCATAAATCTTTTAAACGCTTGTTTCTCTCTAGTCGGCTTGGGAAATTGTCAGCCTATTCAGTGCCACTGAAATTAGAGGTTTTAAGCAGCCGTGTAATGTCTGCTCATCTATCTGGCTAACCCTGTTTGGAAAATTCTGCTGACAAATGACTCTGGTATGATTTGGCAGTGGTAGCAGAAGGTCAGAATCTCTGAGGTTTGGCAGACTGTCTGAAGTTTCAGAGGACCTAATTCCTCACTAAACAGACGGATTCTTCTTCATTCAATGAAGTGCTAGACTGACTTTAACAATAACAACAAAAATTCAGCTGCTAGTCTGTGTGTTTAAATTAGGGGCTACTTGAATCAGAGAGAAAAAAATAGATGTGGATTTGTATCATTTTATATTTTATTTTCTACTTTCATGTAAGCTGATACAATTTATTTTTACTTTTAAAAGGAGAGGAATTAGGTACAGAGAATTCTGTAACATTTATCCTGTCTTTCACCACAGAGTATCCAATTATGTCTTTCACATAATGCAAAATCTTCAGCACATAGAACACATTTTAAATTTACAGCTCAGAGGGATTTCAATCATCTTTGGCATTCAGCACTCAAGGCATTTCAGATATTTATTCAGAGCAGTATAACAGAAAGTACACAGCAGATTGTAATTTAAATGCTGTACTTTTTGCAACATATATTTGCAATAAAAGCATAGAGAATATGTAAAAATAAGAATGTATTATGAGTACTGCACATTTTCACTACACCCTTTGATAAGGGAATTCTTGCATACTTTCATGTAATAGACATTTTCTCAGTACAACTTTGTATGGAATGCATAGGACACACACCTGATGCTCTGTTCTTCCAGCCATGTGGGTTGTTTGTGTCCACATTAGGGCACTTACACCTCCATGTGGAGACCATTTCTCTATGCAGTAGAGAGCAAATAGAAATATTTTAATATTGGATTTATTTTTTGGTATACAACCAGACAATAGTGCAGAAGATAGACTGGAGGGTTAGGTGCCAAGAAGTCAAATTAAGGAGTCGTTGCAATAATCCATGAGGCCTGAAGAAGGCTTCAATTAAGAAAAGAGAGAGAGCCAGAGAGAATGGAGTAGGGATTTAACATTTTCTAGGAAGATAAGGAAAAGAATGGCAATCCAGGAGAAAGAATGAGACACGGTTGCCAATAAACGTGATTAAGAAAAGGCACGCAGCACGAAATGAGCAGAACTTTTGCAAAACCTATATTTAAGGAATTAGCAACAATAACAAAAAAGTAGTGGCTATCTTGAGAAGTTATCTCAAGGACAATTAACCAAGAGTTGATGAGTTTCAGGATGTTGAGAATGAATACAGCTTTGGTCAGCGCAAATGCTGAAAGTAAGCTGACATTTCTACCAAAGGTCACAGGGAAGTAGAAGCCCTGTGGTCTCCGTGTGCACAGAAAACTGAGAGCTTATTTGAAACAAATAAGAGCAAGAGAAAAAAAGAGCCTTAAAGAAAAGGATTTGATGGTTGACAACAGGCATATCAGAGAGTTTGCAAATAGCCCATTTGGATTTGGAAATTTGGACCTCTTGCGATGTCTGTGAGTGTGATTTTATTAGAATGGTGGAGATGGAAGTCAAATTGTAATCGATTTAGGTGATGCGGATTGGGGAAATTGGGGAAACAAGTGTGGGCAATTTCTGTTAAATAATTTGGTGACTAAGAGAAGGAGGGAGACAGGTTTCAATTTGAAGGGTATAAGAGTTCAGAAAAGTACATTTGTTCATTTTTAAAAATAAATATGGAAGGAGGGAACCTGAGTATATTTCTGTGGTGAAAGGTTAGAGAGAAGTGGAAGTAGAATATCTAGAAAAGACCAGAGCAAATTGGTGGTGTAATTTAAGAGGGGCAAAGTGTGCAGGTGAAAGTGTGAACCTTAGGAGTCGGAAGCATGGACGCTAGGAGGTATAGACAAGAACTGGAGCAGGAGGTGGCTAGGCACTCTCCCCATTGGTGGCTTCTATTGTATTTATGAAGGGATCAGAGATATGCTGATGGTGAGACAAGTAGAAATCTTGTAGGGAACTAGAGGAGAGAGAATACCAGAATTGGACTACTGGACACTTTGAATGCAGTAAGCACCTGCTTAAGATAAATACTCCCCTCACTAAGGAATCTCTGAGAATGGTGGCTTTTTACAATATTGCACCTGGTGCTTATCACCTCACTCTTTATGAGTTTCACAAATATTTAGTGAGCTCAGCCCATGTGCCTAGAACTATATCAAGGCCTAGTAGGTTTTATAGGACAAGGAGAAGAGATGGCTCTTCAAGGAGCTTGGGCTTCTGTTCTGTCGGGTAGTATTGGGCCAAGGAGTAGTTTCTTTCAGCCCATTTTCTTCTTCTATTGAACAGTATTTCATTGTCATATTATTCCATTTGCTGTTCATATGTGACTGCTTCTTGGTTGCATTGTACTTTCCTGGGCGTGTTATCTATATTTTGTGAATGGAGAAAGGATCCATAATGACAGCATTTTGTTCTTTCTCCCTATGCTTTCAAATAGTGTCAGGATGCTTATTTATCAGTGCTGCCTGCTGTGAGCAGCTCTGTGCCAATTTAGCATCATCAGGAACAACTACATTAAGGTGATGGTCCCTGTGCAAGATCCGTGAGCTCGTTCCACTAATTCATGAAAACATATTCATTTATTTTTAGCTAATAAAACGATCTTCAAACTGCTTGGTCAGGCATACATCACCAAAACATTTCCTATGTCTTTAATGTTTTCAACCTTCATTATCTTTTCACTCCACTAATTTAGAATGTGGAGGGAAATCTCTCAAATTTTATGAAATTATACTGCCATCATTTAACCTTTGCTATTATGCTGATTTATTTATTTATTCATTTATTTCTTTATGGCATAGGAATACATAATAAATAATGAGAATAGAGTTAGCAACTTTTAAAAATAGAAAGTACTTACTAGAATAAAAATAGTTACCTGACAGAAAGTTTTAAAAATAATCATTTCTTCTATTTATTCACTCCACATATGCTAAAAATTTTAGTGGAAACTACTGGTCCCGCTTCCTTCCCTGCAAAGCATCCATTTCCCTCCTTTGTCACTGGGAAGGAGTCCTAGTTCCAGTGGGTTGATCCCCCCTCTGACAGCAGGGAGGGAACTCTAGGTGATTTCAGCCATTCAGCGTAACTCACCTCCCCACCTCAGCACCCGTCCAGGGGACTCGAACGAAGTTGATCCAACCAGAATGAAATGCAGGGCTTTTATTCTCTGGTTGTGGGATTTTTTCCCCTGACGGTACGGTGCCCACATGTGACACTTGGTCCTACTGCAGCTCAGTGGAGGGTGGAGGAGGATAGGCACAGCTGACCCGCAGAACAGCAGAATTCAACCTTCCATCGCCATGAGCCAGGCCTGCCCTATCTTTGGTCATTTCAGCACGTGAACTGATAAAACCCCTTTACAGTTTATGTAACAATATCTTCCTAATTATTACAAAACCTATTATAAAAAGCAGTGTAGTAGAAACTCTTTGGAGCTAGACACACTGATGAGTAACTCCAGCAAGGAGATACGAACACCTAAATGTCTCTGAACCTCAGTTTTTTCTTGTGTAAAACAGGAATAATCCTACTATATTGCAGAGTTGTCATAATAATTACAGTAATATATGTAGAATAACTACCACACAGTATATTTATTGTTACAAGGTACTATTAGGAATACAACATCAAATGAGAGAGTTTGGGACATGGTCACCTCAGTAAAATGCTCTTTAGGTTGATCTTTTGAAGTCTGAACTCACTAAACTAAGAAGCGAATCTGCAGATAAGCAGGAGACATACTGGTTGTGTCCCCATCAGCACTGGAACTACTTTAATAATCTTCATCTTTTGGGGATTTCTCTACCCACTGAGTGAGAGCCTTCTTCCCACCTCCCATCATCATGCACTTTCTCTGAATGACCATCTGTACCAATATCCTCATTGTCTTCCTGGCTGTATGCCAAAAATATGAAGACTTCTCCAGCCTAAATTTTTCCTTGACATTCTAACTCTTAAATATCCCTAGTCACCAGGTGCTGGACCTGGCCCTCTAAACTCTTAGCTAGAGCTGCAGCTCTTCTACAAAGTGGACAGATAGCCTGTGGCCACCCTGCTGCCTCCCCTTTGTGAGTCCCGGAAGTGTCAGGAGACTTCCGCAGAGTCTATGCAACTTCTCTCCCATCAGACTCTGGGCACCAGTCTGGGGTTAGCTCAAATTTGACAGTCTCCTTTGCACATTGCCGTAGAACCTGAAGACCACACCCCCACACGCCTTCCTCAAGAGCCATCCTCAAAGCAAGGTGAAATTCTCAGGGCCCACTACTACTGTCCTTTGCATCTTTCCCTTAGGCGTGCTACTGAGAGAGCCTGGTGGGCTTCACAGTCAAGTTCTCTTAGATTCAGAGAAAATGCTAAACACTGATAATTACAAATGTCTTCAGAAAGCTTCAGAATCTTAAGCGGATTGGAACACATTCCAATGATTTAATTTACTTTATTGTTTTACTTTCAAAATCTTTGGTTAACATTATTGAGCCTTAATTATGTGCCAGTGATTAGGTTAAGAATTTTAAATGTATTTTCTCATTCCAAAGAAGGCATATCTTGAAGACCCATATTTTTATTTATCCTACAATTGCAGTATTTGGGAAGGTTAGAATTCCTCAATATAGAATCTGACTACCAAATTAAAAAGTAGACATATTAATAAGAAAAAGCATAGAAATTTCTTGTACTTCTCCCTATTATTTAGGTGGTCAGAATCAGAAGAGGAAAAAAAGGTAGTGACCTAAATCTAAGAGGTAAAATATCATCACATTGTCAGAAATTTGGTAACAAATAAACAGAAAAACTAAAGTGAAAAAACCCACAGTTTTAAATATAGTAGTCTGTAAATTTCTCATACTGATTATATTTCATTTTAACTCAGAACTTATACAAAATTACCCTATGTTTTATAAACTGAACTAATGAAATTAAGCAGAATGTTTTCCCTCTTGAGCTGTAAGTCATATTCTCCTTTTGTCCAGTAATCAGCAAATTCCAGTTGTAAAATAAAGTTGATTGTTGCCTTCAAATTTTCATATTTTTATATCTGCATTTTCCTTAAATGACTAAAGGATGCTGTTTCTATAGTTAGTCACTTCGAATGATTCTGATGATGCAATTAGATTTATGAGTTAGGCTTCCTCTTTCCAGTAACTCTAGGAACTCAACTGAAACAGTCTTCTGTGTGAATAATTCTTTTTAGGCCTTGATTCTGGGTGATATTTAGGAACTTAGGGAAATGGAATCCAATGAGAATTGCCTGCGAAATAATGTACGCTTCATAATGTTTTGAGCTGAGAAAACCAAGAAAAATCCATTTCCTGACCTATGTACTCACGGGATCTTTGGAAGATTAATGTGTCTCTTTCAGGGCGCTAAGGTACATTTAGAGCACTAAAGAAGTCATTTACTTAATGGTGCCCTTGGGACTTCAAAGAGTTAATGTACCTCTCACAAGGTGAGCAATGTACTCTCAAATGTATGCAAGGATCACTAACAAAGCTTATAAAGAAGTGTGAGGATGTTGGTTAAAAGCAGCTGCTAGTCCATAACTCTATTATTTATTATTATAATCTTTAGCCAATATATTTGCTGGTGTTCAGTGGGTACCTTATAAACAATGCAGACAAATAAGAATCTTCTTACTTTTAAAAGCGAAAACGTGAGATGCTATAAATATTGGCCAAGAGAAAATATTATAAATATGTAAATGTCATCCAAATGGTTTGTATTTCAAGAATGAGACAAACTATGGAAAACTTGACCTTCACTGAAAAAGTGCTTTGTTCTCAAATTAAAATCAGAATGGTACCGAGTCCTTCTCAGATTTTATTCTCAAAAAAAGTAGTATTTCAAGAAAATTCTGAGAAAATTTACAATATGTAAAGTGATAAAGTAAGGTTATAAAGCTGAATATAGAATATAATCACAATTTTATTAAATATATAAGATATATAAGCCTAAAGAAAATATAGCAAAGTATTAAAACATTTTACTCTCAGGTGATGGCATTACAAACTGGGGTTTTAGTTTTTTCTTATAATTTTTCTGTTTTCTCTAAATTTTCTACAATAAATACCTTTATAAGACCTTTCTTGAGACAGTTAAATGTTGTTGAGAAAATGTGAAAACGGGTTAGCGGCAACTTTGATGTGTTAAATATTGTTGTTATTTTGCTTTTTTTTTTATCTGAAGAAAGAAATTTGAGCAGCACTTTATGCATGATCCTTGCCAAAAGAGAAAGTTGTGCTTTTCTCGGTGACTTGTGGAGAACTCAAGTATTTACAGACTAGTCCGTTTCCCAGTATGGAAGTTGGGCACAAAGAAGTGGAACCTCCCCACCTTGAGTAATGGTGGACCTTGGGATTCTTTCCCTACCTTTCTTCTCAACCTTCTTACTCTCACTGGGTGATCAAACCTACATGGCTTCAAATGCCAATTTACATGCTAAAAGCTCTTAAATACTTATCTTTAAAATAGAACCCTCTCCAGTTTTCCCTGTCGAAATACACAGACACCTGTGCATATGGATGTACTTAGTATTCAATACAAGATGAAAACAACTTCAGCTGAACTGAGAAGCTTCCCTAATGGTCCTCCTCTTTTTGTTTCCTTACTCGGAGAATGACATTACCATCCTCCCAGTTTCCCAAAGCAGAAACATTGAAGCCGTGTTTGACTCCCTAAATCCTCATTCAACCACTCACTGTAAATATTACTTCCCATGTTTTTCTCAAATCTTTTCATTTCTCTTGAACTCACTCTTACAACTCTTACCAGGGTCCTCAATTGATCTTATGTGAATTAATGCAATAATCTCTGAAACTGCCTGCCTTCATTTGGCCTCCTCTTTCCATATCTGTCATTCACATTAAAGCTGGAGTCACACGAAGTCATATTTCAGGTCCATATTTATCAGATTCCAAAGGCTGAGCTTTTTCCACTATAATTTTTGCTTCCTATGATAAGAAATTTGGAGAAAAATTTGAGCACCCTTTTAGAAAAAAATAAATGACAGACTTCCTGTAAAGATGGTGGGTTGAACTTATGCATTAGTTTCTCTCCTTCAATCTCCTCAAAAATGGTATAGCAGAAAGTTTGCTTTTTATCTTTTGGGCATAAACTCAAAAGGCCAATAGAATTTGCAATATACATCTGGAAGTTGGAAAATGATGACTGATTAAAGAGAACTGAGGAAGTTGAATCCCTGATAGCAGCAAGATTCTGAGAAGCAAAATACACACAGAATTCCCCAAAGGGTAAGGATAAACCGCACCAGGTACCTTGGGAAGCAAGGGTCAAGATAAGACAATAGTGAATTTGGGGGAAGTCTATTTAAGAAACAGTGAAACGATCTTTTCATTGATCTTCCCCTCTCCGCGCAGCAATTGTCCCTCAGGAAACAACAGATGTCTGTATTAGTTTGTCCGGCAACAGAAGGCTGCCTTTTGTATGTGGGACCGCCACACAAAGCAATATATTTTGCTCTTTAAGAGATACATTTAGAAGTGCAAAAGGACGTTCTTTCCCCTCACCATGCACAATGTTTAGAAACAAAGAATGAAAAACAACTAACCAAAAGATTATGTGACAAATTCTGTTATATACCTGTGAATTAAATGCAACCAATCTGTATGGTAGGGACATCAGGAGGAAGATTTTTGAGTTCAGTCTTCAACGATATTTATCTTTGTAGAATTTTTAAGAAAGGTCATTAAACAAGCAACAATATTCAAATTTTAAATAGACCTGTGTAAATAATGTTTGAACTTATAAGAAGACATGGGCAGATAGCAGGAAGAAATAAGTCACTCACCAAAAACACTTGTGCCTTAGGTGTCAGGCATATAGAAAATTCTGGAGAAGCGATATTGTAATGACTTATTCAGACATTTACTGATTTTATTCAATTTCAGTGGTCACAGTTTAGCCCAGATAACAAAGTTGCTGTATCCAAAGAAGATGTTAAAAGCCCCGGAAAGTATCTTAATGCCTCAGTATAACTTCATGTTGACATTTGGAGACAGTACACATATGCAGTTTTCTGCCACATCTGAATGCTCAGTGTATCTGGAATTATTTTACTTATTACCAATCATTTCTACCATATAGCCCCATGACAGATTCTTTTTATGACATTTTTATGCCTTCCTCCCAAGTAGACTGTTAGCTCTTGAACATGAAGGCCACGAGTCATTTATTCTTGTGCCCTCTGCACCAGAAAATGTGTGAACATGTGATGGATACTCAATAAATGATGAATGAGTGATTGGACCCTATTTCCAATACCAAAAATTTTTCATTCTTCCTTGTGACCAAAGGTCTTGCTTGTCAATTGGAGGAACAGCTGAATTCCTGTATTATGAGTGTGTGCTAGGGTGCCTGACAAATGGCACAGTTCCCTTGGTCTCAGGTTCCTGTCTTGCCCTCCTCTGTCATCTGGGGAACTGGGATAGATGTTTGGAATTCTAGCCCTGAAATTGTTATGAAATGTGCTTTTACCACAACACTTACTATACTACTACATCCCTTCTTTTACATAAGAATACACTACTAAATATCTTTATTTACTGGATAATATACTACCACATCCCTTTATTTACTGGAGAATATACTACTACACCTCTTTATTTATTTCTTGTGTTCCCTGTGAGAATGTCACTGAGGCACTGGCACTAGTTGAACATCCACTATGTGCCAGTCACTCTTAGTACCGTATTGGCTTGCTAAGACTGCCATGACAGAATACCACGGAGAGGGTGGCTTGAACAACAGAAATATATTGTCTCACAGTTCTGGAGGCTAGAAGTTCAAGATCAAGGTTTTTTCAGGGTTCGTTCTTTCTGAGGGCTGGAGGGAAGGCTCTCTCCTAGCTTATGGTGTTTGCTGGCAATGCGTGGCATTCCTTGGTTTGTAGATATATCACCCAATGTCTGCCTTTATCTTCATTTGGCATTCTCCCTGGGTCTTCACATTGTCTTTCTTTGTGCATGTCTCTGTGTCCAAATTTCCCTTTTTCGTAAGATCACATTGGATTAGGTCTCTAAGGACCTCATTTTAACTGGATTACTTCTGGGAATATCCTATCTCAAATAAGTTACATTCTAAGGTACTGGCTGCTAGGACTTAAACATATGAATTTTGAGGGGACAACAATGTTCACTGTCTGAAGAGGATTACACTGAAAGTCTCTGGCCTTGGAGCATACCAGGCACAGTGGAGAGTGGGACTATCATTCTGAAAATTTTGGAATAAAGTAAGTGCTACACACTGTGTCTGTGGCCCCTTCCACATTCATCTCCACCAGACCCCACAAATTGTGTGGTTATGGATGGGATTAGAGCTTCTCAGCATGCATTTAGAAGTGCTTTCTCTAGAAAATGAGAATAGCTCATTAGAAACTATAATAACATCACGGGTTCTCGCAAGGGCACGATCCACAGACTCACCTTCCTCTGAAGCCCACAGTTTACTAGCATCCCCCATCATCACACAGACAGAGCTTCGAATCAGCATTTGCCTGCCCAACTCTCAAAGGTGAACAGATAGCCAAGGGTCACCACACTTTGGGAGATCCTTTAATATCAAAGACAGAAACTAAAGCAAATAAACAGAAATAACAACCTAAAAATAAAATCTTGAAAGAAATAGTGAATATGGGAGAACCGAAACTTCAAAAAATTCTTAGTGGCAGGGGTGAGGGGAGATACAAAAGGGCAGTAGGAGGGAATGTGGCGGTGATGGAACTGTTCTGTTTTATGACTGTGGTGGTGGATATGTGACTAAGCATTCATCAAAACGCACACAATTGTACCTCACAAAGAATAAATTTATTGTATGTAAGTTTAAAAAATTACCAGGATGTAAGTGGAATCCGAATAGACTACACACTTTAAAAAAGAATCTAACTGTATTATGTATGGATGATACCACCATACTGAAGGAGTTGAATTTTGCCCCCTAAAAAAGATATATTGAAGTCCTAACTTCCAGTTCCTGTGAATGTGACCTTATTTGGGAATGGGGTGTATACAGAGATAATCAAATTAAAATGAGGTCATTAGAGTGGGGTCTAACCCAATGACTGGCATTCTCATAAAAAGGAGAAATTTGGACCCAGAAACAGACACACACGGAGGGAAGACAAATGAAGATATACAAGGAGAAGATGGCCATACGACCCAGAGTGATGCATCTACCAGCCAAGGAACACCAATGATGGCTGGCAAACACCATAAGCTAGAAGAAGAAGAGAAAAATTCTCCTGCTAGGGCCATCAGAGAGGGCATGGCCCCTCAGTCACTTTGATTTCAGGCTCCTAGCCTTCAGAGCTGTGGGACAATAAATTTCTGTTGTTGTAAGCCAGCCAGTTTTTGGCACTTTGTTATGGCAGCTTTAGGAAACGAATACAGTAAATTACTTTGGAAAACAGCATTTGACTGGATTCTATAGGGCTAATAACAAAAATAACAGTGCATAAATACTGCCCTCTAAATTTGTTTCTCACAGGAGTATGGGTTAGAATTTTGGAACTGCTTTGCATGTATAGCAAGGTTGAACGAATAGATAAATATATTTTTGATAGTGTAGAGTGAGAAAGATTTCTCTGTTTTGAACAAACGTGTTACAAATATGGGAAGGGGAAATGCTGGATGAACTCTGTGGTGTTGGATTAAAATTGGAGCTATCAATATAAATTAATGTTTATATATATGCAACTAAATAGATATGGGAATATGGGGGGTGTGTGTGTGCGTGCGCATGACTTAGGACATATACATATATTTTCAAAGTCTATCCACTAAGAGGTCCTAGAAGCAATGGTAGACTTAGGGCCAAAATTTAGTTTCTAAATATCATTATTCAATAAATGCAACCAGGGTCCCCTGGAAAAGTGGTTGATTTCAGGGCTGGAACAGTGTAAACACAGATGTGCCTGAACCATCTTGTTGTGCTTTTTGTAGACTTTGTGTACTTTTTGAGGTAAGGAAGTGCTCAAAAACTGGTAGGTGTGTTTTGAAAGGTCACTGAAACCCATCTGAAACAACTGTCAAGGAGCAAAGCTAGAACAATTAGAGAACAAAAATAAATAGTGATAGTACTGGGTTAAACTCAAAGAACAAAATAAATATGCATGAGAATATGCTTATATAAGTAAATAATTAAATAAATAAGAAGTGGAAGAGAAGACACAACTCTTTCTTATAAAATAATTCCAATTAACAGATGTAGAAAGCATGTGATAAATAGAAAACACAATTAGATACACCAATAAAAATTATTGTGAGCAATATCCACCAACGGCAATGGAAGCTAAAATTAGGGTGCAAATGTTTGAGATGAAACAGGATATTGCAGTCTTAAGATAGCTCCCCTAAAATATTTATTAACCACAACAGTAAAAATCCAGTACTTTTAAAGTTGATAAAACAGTCAGATGCCACATTACCCAAGTGATCAAGGCAAACATCATCAGTAATAGGACCAGTCAACATCAGGTTTCTCTCATATGATATACTGAGAAGGTCACATTACTTTGAAGGTTTTCTCTAAAATCCACAACCTCAATCTAATCTTGGGAAAACATCACACAAACCCATATTGAGTGATATATTACAAAGCAACTGACCAAAAGTAAGGTCATGAAACATAAGGAAAGACTAAGGAGCTGTCACAGACTGGAAGGAACTAAGGAGACATGATGATCAAGTACAATGTGGGATTGTGGAAGAGGTAAGCACATAAGAGGAAAAAATCTGGGAAAACCTGAATGAAGTCTGTAGTTCAGTTTATAGTATTTTATCAGGGTTAATTTCTCAGTTTTGATCATTATGCAATGATTATGCAAGATGTAGCATTAGGGGAAAATGAGCGTAGGTATATGAGAACAGTCTGTACTATTTTTGCAACTTTTCTGTATATCTATAAAATAAAAACTTAAAAAAGAGGATTGTGCTATTGATACCCTCAGAGAGATAAGAAAATATATTGATCCGTGAAACGAGAGCCTAATATTATAAAAATAACATTTATGGAACAAAAAAATACCCTTTGAAAATTAAATTGATGGGAATGGAAAGACTCAATAAAAGTGTTTATAGATAAGGTTGAGGAAATCTCCTAGATGGTAGAAAATTAGTCAAAGAGAAAGTAGTACGGAGAGGATAAGAAAATTAGAAGAGGATTTCAAAAGACCCAGCATCCAAGGGAGAAGGGAAAGAAATGATCGAATTACTAACAAAATAATTTGAGAAAATATCCTAATTAAAAGACCCACAGAATACCTTTATTTGTTGATATTAGTATGTTTTATAGATACTTATTTTATTTATTGAATTATAATCCAATACTACTACATCGGATGAACATAGAGTCAAAAAGACAAATTCATGTGAAATTTCAGAACAATGGAGGCAAAGCAAAGAAAAAATTTTCAGACAGAAAGAGAACAAAGTCTTACATTAAAGGGCAGAGATACAAGAACTTTTTATTCTTATTGAACTTTTTATAGCAGCATAGGAAGCTAAAAAACAGTAGAAAATTTTTAGGATAAAATAACTCAAATTAGAGTGTAAACAAGCCAAACTATCATTCGAATGTGAAAGCAAAACATAGACATTTTCATACAGGCAATCTCTCAGATATTCACCTCTAAGGCATTTGTTTTAGGAAGCCATGGGAGGATGTACTTATCAAACCAAAGGAGTGAACCAGGAGTGGAAGTCATGGGACTCATTACAAGAAGCAGCAAAGGAAACCTTAGGATGAAAAAGGATATTCCTTCCTCACCCCCCAAAAAGGAGGCTCTGGAAGCAATTTTCAAGAGAATGAAAATTCATAGAACACGGAATGTGTTTAGTACATTAATAAGAGAATTATACAAGTGGAAAAGAATATGAAGATAAATTAGTGATGAGTATATATAAAACCAAGCAGAAAAACAGAGGTGATCATTAAACTCCAAGGAAAATACAAGTTGTGTAGTAAAGGAAGAGTTATTTATAGATTACTATATGGCTCAGCTGTGAATAGCATTGGGTCACAGAGGCTAAATATAGAATTGACCCCCAATTGCTACATTTATATTGGGAAAATAGGAAAATTAGGAGCGTGTATATGTGATGTAGGGATGTGATGTAGATGTATGAAAGAGAGCTAAATCTTAATCTTCCATTGTGAGAGTTCAACGGCAATTCTTACAATGCTAAAATACAGAAATAACAGTAAGTGTCAAGGTATTTAGAAATATGGAAGAAAATACCAAAAGAATAAATTCAAAAAGTCAAAATCAGTAGTCTTTAAGGTGGAATAAGAAAGCACAAATGTAGAGTTTTTTGAATCTTTAAATAATGTTCATGAATAATCTTCATAAATATTAAAAACAATATAAACAAGAAAAAAATAACTAGTTGATGCCCCCACCCCCAAAATTCCAAAGCTACTAACATTGTCTTGGCTAACATTAAGAGGACATTTACTACGTGCTGTGCTGAGTACTTCACATTTATTAACTCTATCCTCTTAATGTTTATTCCCATTTAATGAACGTGACACTATGTTCAAAGAAATTAAGTTGT
Source organism: Equus caballus (assembly GCF_041296265.1). Lineage (NCBI taxonomy): Eukaryota > Metazoa > Chordata > Mammalia > Perissodactyla > Equidae > Equus > Equus caballus. Next base: position 47,828,655 of record NC_091686.1, read on the forward strand.
GTCCCCAAAGTCATACATAATAAAATGGCAGTGACGGAGTCTGAACTCAGCCAGTCTCTGCATAGTCTCTGGAGCATGCATTCCTAACAGCCATGTCCTGAAATCTCTCACATGATAAAATCTACTGGAGGAATACTGCAGTCCGTGGGGATAGATTCCTGCGGGCGGTGCAGGAACACCTGGGTCTGTATTTTGCGTCGACCATTTACCAACTATGATGCTTTTGACAAGCCAATTAATTTCTATGGACTTTAGCTTTCTCATCTATACCAAGAAAAGTTTTTTCCAAGAGCCGATGTTAGAATGAAATAAGTTGATGTGAAGTCAAGCACAAGCTGATATAAAGCCTACACAAGGAATGGCATGTAGTAGGCACTCAGTAAATGTTAACTGATTTGAATTAGATAGATTACTGAAATGGATATGTATTCTATGTTATGTGAATGCATCGGTAATTCTTAATTCTACCTACAACTCCTTCAGGGTGTCAAAAGAAAAGCCATGGATACTTTAAGAAAAGTCAAACCACACACATCTTTTGATGATTGGAAGTAGATGGTCTAAATTTTCTTATACATCTATTATGTTTCCCAGAATCAATCAAGGATAATTACTAGTTAAGCCACCACAACATCTTTGACATTTTTTTCAAAATTCTTCTTTTCCAAAAATAGATTGTTGCTTGAAATTAATTCATGCATCTGACTTAATTGCACTTGTTAAAATTATTCTCTCGGGTTGTTATGCATGAATAATAAGTTCAGTCAATAGTTTTACATTCCAGGGATGAAATTTTGACAACTTTAAAATGAATTTGGTTCTAAATAATCAGAATCTACAAAACTTTATTGTGGAAGAGCAGCTCTTAAGTATTTGGGCTTTTAAGACATTTTCATTGTCTCTGAGCATTTCCCAAGTGTCCAGAGAAACATTTGTGCCTCAGGATATTAACAGCTGTTGTGAGAAAAAGGTGTTCCATGATGACAAAATATTTGGAGAATGCTGAGTTAAAATACAATAGGTTGATCTTCTGTGAGACTTTTCAAAGCCTCTTATGTGGTAGCTAATGCTTAAATCTCTAATAGGGAGTAAAATGTGCACTGTTTCCAAAAATTAATTTGCCCATATCATATTTTTGTTTGTTTGTTGTTTCCAATTTTCCTTGAGAAACAATTTTTTCTCAGAAAACACTTTTAGAACTGAAAGCTTAACTAATAAAAGTTGGAGGGTTGATACTGGTAGCTCACTTTTTTATGTTCCATTTTTAGTCCTTTCTTACCTACTTCCTATTCCATAAAGTTGACATTTCACTCTAGATGTCAAATAAGTAAGAATTTTTTCCCTAATTACTTTTCATAACTCATTTTTTTCCCTATAAATATTTTATACCAATAGAAAAAAAGTCAATAAATGCAGAAATCTAACATGTAAATGGCTTGACATGTAGTTATAGCTAAAACTCAATTAACGTGAAAGAGCAACTTTCACCAAGAATATTATTCCTACTTTTGAAATTACAAATATAAGCCAAGCTAGCATTGACTAATGGTTTAAATTGTAGATACTAAAGTTTGGGTTGGAATCACATCTGAGTATATAGCTTTCCAAGATTTAGTTTTGCAAGTATTGTATAACAGAGATGCAAGTCTGGTGTATTTTCTTATTTGGGTGGAGAAAGGTTTTGGAGTTTTTTCTTAAGAATGCTTCATTCTCAGAGAACGAAATGAATAAAAGCCATATAATTAGTCTCTAGAAAAGCAAATTCACCGACAACTACTTTATTGCACATATTACATTAAAAAGTTAAATATGAGAAACTTGATAAAGGAATTCAGTAAGGAATTGAGCTCCTAACTTCACATAATAGGACTACTCAATTTGTGACCTCTGAAATATGGAAAACAAGAGAAAAAATTTTTGTTTTCCATATAAACTGCAATAACAAATTATTATTATATTTAGAAATATATTTGATTCTAAACTTACATACAAGTGCATAGTCTAGGCAATTATCTGGATCATTTGTGGTAAGAAAAACATTCTAAATGGATTATCCAAATAAGTGAATTAATAGATTTTATATTATCTATAAAATGGATCCTAAATTTACCCAAAATATCTATCAACTTTAGGTACGTCCTGAAGAGAATCATAGATAAAGAGCTGCCTCCAGTGTCTAGCCTAGTGTCTGTTCCTTCTTAGATCGCTTTCTGCAGCACTAAAGGTTGACATCAGTCGTGGAGAGCAGTGTTTTCCTATGTCTTATGGACACTAAAATCTACACCACAGACACTCTACCTTTTCTCCACTGGGAAAGTGAAAATAAGCTTGACTATCAAAGTTTGCAGAGAAGCCCACCTTTCTCATACCAAGATTAGCCATGGATGTATCTTCTCCTACAGAAATCCTTAGAGAAGGCACTGGTTTCAAGAACACGGAAGACATGGTGGTCGTGGGGCTTCTGTGATAAATGTAACAATAACAACAATATTTATACTTCACATTTTCTTCATACAGATTCTCATCAAACTAAAAAATAAAGAATGTTTTATGTTTGGTTTCTTTCCAATGTCTAATATTCGTGGAAATAAACGTTTCAGTGGTTCTCTGATTTTATTTAACCTCATGCATATAAATGTGTGACAGTCTTTCCTGTGTGAAGAAAATATATCCTTCAACAAATGCCATGCACGCATCTCATATTTCTTCACAATTAAAGTTTAACTAAAAGCCAAAAGCCACTAATGCATGGCTAATTTTACAACACAAGCAGATGTTGTTGTTAGAACATCTTCCACTGTTAGCCTCTGGCTCCACTAACTGCAATCCAAAGAATGGGGAGGAAGAAACAACTTGGAGAGAAACAGACACTGTTTGCTGGGAGCACAGAATGGGATACCCAGTTGGAAGTCATTCAAGTATAAGTGCCTATAAGGGTGACCCATAATCTATGTTTTAAATATATTTCAACTACAGATCACCTCTTATAAACATCGTTTCTCATCAAGAAATTACTTCAAATATTTAAGAAATTAAAGAAAATGTGATAACCTTAAGTAACTGATATCATTTAACCTGCATTTGTAGTTTTATTTAATTTAAAGTCTTCAGTTGGAATTCTTTCCCTTTAACTAGAAAGCATAAAGACTAGTATGGATGTTCGTAAATGTAAAATACTGAGCAACATCCTTAGGATTTGTTTTAGCTTGCATATGTAGGAACAGAAAAGACTTAAATATGTCCCCAATTTTTGGAGACACATTTACCGAAAATCTAAAAATTCAATCCTATAACTGGGTATTATTCAAGATTGATACTGTATCGAATTAAAAATCTTGTTCAATTATGCATAAAAATAATGATAATAACTGATGCGTGTATATCTGTAGTCCATTCCTATGTCTGTACACGTTTCTTTGCACTGTGACTAGCACTTTTTCCATCCAGTGATGGAATCTATTTTCATTCCTCTTGAATCTGAGCTGGCCCTGAGATATTGTTTGACAAACAGAATGTGGTGGAATTGATGCTGTGCAGGTTCTGGGCCCAGGCCTCAACGGTACTTGCAGATTCTGCTCTAACACTCTTAGAACATCCTGTAACCCCATAAAGAAGCCTGAGATAGTCTCCCTGATGCTGAGAGACCTCTGGAAAGAGAGACCCAACCAACAATGCACCAGATGTCCAACATTTGTGTAGGGCCACTTTGGACCATCTGGCTTTACTGGAGCCACCTGAATGCATGACTCAGGTGAGACCAGCAGAAGAACTACCAACTGAACCCAATCCAACTGTCAACTCACAGAATCATGAACAAAGAAAGAGTTGTTTTAAGCCACTAATTTTGGGATGGTTCATTTTGTAACAATGGATTACTGAGCAGCAGCATTTTACCAAGGGTTTAATGTATAGAATCTCTTACACTCACCTGAAGGTGATTGTAATATCACCTTCAGGTTGTAAGATATTATACTTCCTGCTCTTTGCATAATTTATAAACTGCATATTTATGATGTTCTAATTTAGAATCCATTAAAGATATTGCATCAGCCAACACATACATTGGATATCATTTTAAAATCATTTCTGAATGATTCTCATCACTAACTCTTTTTCCAGTTTCCTCATTCACAAAGTCTTCTTCCTATTGAATTTGTGTAGTTTGATTTCCTTCTGGTTAAGTATATTGTCCTGAACTCTACTTAATGAATTTCATTATATTGTTGCAGAAAGTGTTTCTGGGGTCATTTGTGACACTCCTGACTTCTCTGGATGTGCTGCTCACACTTCTTAGTTCAGTGTCATTGACATTCTGTCACCAAGCTCATTTTTTAAAGTGTGATATCTCATTAAGGACAGGATCAACCACAGAGGAATACTTTTGGGTTCTCGCCATTCGGAAGACACAGCTACACTCCTGGAAAGAATCCTTGCCTACCCTTGCCCATCTCCATTGAGAATAATTTGTTCCTGTGGAGCACATTAGCAAGATGTGATACAAAGGTACTGTCCTATACCCATTGTGCCTGGAGTGAATAGAGCCCACATCAATACGCATATTTAACACACACGTCTTACCTAAGCCCTTTTAGTACTCCTCAAATGATCTTGGATGGATCTCTTGATCTAAAACATGGATATCCTTGCTCCAATAAAAGACCCCCTTCCTAGAAAGCCCACCACTAAGCCAGGTCTAAGACTTCATGAATCACATGCCTTGGTTAGGGATGCTGACCAGAATCAGATCCAAGTGTTCTGACTCTGGAATTGGTGATTTATATTGCTAGGTCCTTCCCAGAACTCTTTTGCACAAACAAAATTTGCATTTGTTCTTTCTTTGCAGCATGACTATGCCAGCTAAAACAAATAACCACGCCTAGAGAAGAAGCTCCCTGAATTACACTCAAGGATTATATATTAATTAAACTCACAGAAACAAACCGGTTGCACAGTCAAATGGGTAACTGAAAGGGATTTAATAGAAAGATTCTTTTCAGAGCTGGGAGTAAGATGAAGTCATTACTGCGCTAGGCCTGAATTGGTAAGTAGAAGCTGTGGCCTTGCAGAACTGGACAAGAGCGGCAGTCATGGAAAGTAGCCACTGCCAAAACAGTGGTCTTGCATGAAGAAGGAATGGGTTTGAATAAATGTCCTAGATACTCTTTCCTCTGAACTTCTCATCTCCAACTGATTCCTTCCATTTGCCAAATGCAATCAGAAGTCAACAGGGCGGCCTAGTGGCACAGCGGTTAAGTTTGCACGTTCCACTTCTCGGCGCCTGGGGTTCACAGGTTCGAATCCCGGGTGTGGACATGGCACTGCTTGGCAAGCCATGCTGTGGTAGGTGTCCCACATATAAAGTAGAGGAAGATGGGCACAGATGCTAGCTCAGGGCCAGACTTCCTCAAAAAAAAAAAAAAAAAAAAGTCCCGTACTCTTGGAGCACAAAGCAGGGCAGAAAAAGATGGAATGGATATGGGAGAACAGACAATATCCATCACAGTTGAGGTAGAATAGCTACAATATTCTAGCTTGAATTCAGGTTCTTTTCTCCTACTCTCAGCAGATCAGGTGCACTCAAGTGCTTCTGGAGAACAAGATGCCCTCTCTGCACACCAAATATGGAAGCGTAGCAGGGAATTTAATTTCATGGTACACACATAATGACTATATCCAAATAAAACCCTTGCTCCACTTGCTTTTCCTTAACAAGAGAAAGGTGTGATTATTAAGCATGGGCTCGGAACATCAGATAAATTTGCTTTAAATCTTGGATTCACCAATTCTTAGCTGCATAATCTTGAGCAAAATGCTTAATTTTTTATTCCTTTGTTTTTTTCCTTGTAAAATGGATATATTTGTACTTACTGCACAGCATTGTTGTAAAGATTAAACAAAAAGATGGTTGTAAAATTTAGAACATGCTCAGAATTTAGTAAACTCTAAATAAATTTGAGCTATCATTTTTAACTAAAAGCTACTAAAGTTGGTAACCTTAATTATGCTACTTTTTTCTTCTTTTCTTTTTAAAGATTTTATTTTTTCCTTTTTCTCCCCAAAGCCCCCCGGTACATAGTTGTGTATTCTTCTTTGTGGGTTCTTCTAGTTGTGGCATGTGGGATGCTGCCTCAGCGTGGTCTGATGAGCAGTGACGTGTCGGCGCCCAGGATTCGAACTAATGAAACACCGGGCCGCCTGCAGCGGAGCGCGCGAACTTAACCACTCGGCCACGGGGCCAGCCCCGCTACTTTTTTATTTTTTAATGAACAGGATTCTTCCTGAATGTGGGGGTCTCTAGACTCCCGCATATACTAATAACTTTCTTTCAAAAACTGAATTCATCTTTAAAAACCAATAAATAATTGATAATACACTTAGCAATTGAATAGATAAAATCAGTTCTAACCTATAATTAATTTAATAGCATTAATATTAAGATCATGATTATTTATTAATAATAAGATGGACTATCAGAAACATTGATCTACCATCTGATAGAAAAGCTTATGACTTGGGTCCTAGGCCAATACCGATTAGACTGTTCACTCATGAGAATTATTCAGTGTGTTTTAACTAAAATTCTTATATCTGAGGTCATAAGCTGAGGCAGTTGGAGCAATGAACCTCTTAGTGAGAAGATATTTATGGCAACTGGAGATGTATTAGAGACACTACCAAGAAATTGATCAAAGCATTTATTGCACTGAAACTTTTTACATTTGAAAATTTTGTAAAATAAATTCACATTTGTATGAAGAGTATTTTTACAATCACAACTTCAATCAGATATTGCTTTTTTTCCCCTTTTGAAGATTTTAGGATGAAACATATTTTTGAAAACCTTTCTTATCACATTCACATACTTTGCTTTAGGATAAGCTCTCATGGATGTTATTTGATAAGGAATAAATGGCATAAGATACAAACAATTAGATGAGCTGGGATTAGAACAAAAGAAGTGATGGCCCCAAATGTTATGCTTCAAAAAATCACCAGAGTGCTAAGCGATGATTTCTAAATACAGCCAAACTTCCAACCTCTAAGAAAGTCTGGGAAACATTTATCAAAATCAATAAATAGTAATTTCTTCAGGGTACTTTTCAGATGGTATTTCATCATTAGTTTTATTTTGATCTATTTTTTGAAACTTCTATTCCTCATGAAAATAAGTTGTATAGCTTATGGTATTATTCTTGCAAAATGATTTTCATAAATAAATCAAGATGCAATGGAAAGGAACATACATAAAAATTAATGCATCAGACTTTTAGGCATATGGTGACTAACTATAATTCCTGAGCCTGAAACTATTGGAAAGAAAATCTCTCTTATGGAAACAGGCAACAAATCCCAAACTATCTGGGCAGCACAAGCAATTTACTTTCCCTTGACTTAAAGAATTGTGGTTTTTATAGCCATTTTCCTCAAGTTTATTGATTTCATATGCAGTTTTGTACAATGACATAATGCATCTGGCTTCACACACAGAGACAGAAAGGATAACTAACATTTGTGTCATTTGTCAGCCCAAAGCAATCAATGGGCCCTGGTCTCCACTTAGAAGTGCAAAGCATTAAGGGGCAAATTCCCTTCAATCAAAGTGCCTCAGTGCCAAGAAAGGTAAGAATATTGTGGAACAGAAGACGCAAGGATAAGAAAAAAATCCTAATATTAACGCTTGTTAGGAAATGAAATCATGAATAAGCTTTTTGGCATTTTTCGTTAAATGTGACTTTAGGGTTTTGTAAGTGCTTAGTTTTTTGTGTGTGCATGTTTGCTGTATCCACTAAGAAAAAGCATGGTTTCCCAAACCCTGTGTGTGCCCAAGGAATGTGGAGGCACTTTAATAGGACACAATTAGGAAGGCAAATTTGCTACCACATCAAAGTCCTATAGCACTTTATAAATTAAAACATAAAGATTTTAATATCATTTTATGTTTCATTTACCTATATCAGTGTATCCATTCATTATTGTCGGAAAAAAACAAATAGCAAAGTATTCAGTAGAAATGACAGTACTCAGAGTCAGACATAGTCACAATTCTAAAGTTGGTGAAACTGTTCCATCTTCCTTCTATCCTATAATTGCCTGTGCTTTTCTTCCACAACGCCAACAACTAAGCCTGGTGTCCAGTGCTCCCCTGTTGTTCCACTGCTGACCTCTTGCTATGGACTGAGTGTTTGTGTTGTCCCAAAATTCACATGTTGAAATGCTAACTCCCATTGGGATGGTATTAGGAGATGGGGGTCTTTTAGAGGCAATTAGGTCATGAGGGTGCAGCCCTCATGAATGAGATTAAAACCCTTATAAAAGAAACCCCAGACAGCCATCGATGAACCAGGAAGCTGGTGCTTACCAGACTCTGAATCTGCCAGTGCCTTGATCTTGGACTTTCCGGCCTGCAGAGCTATGAAGAATAGTTTGTTGTGTAAGGCACCAATGCACGGTACTTTTGTTATAGCAGTCCAAGAAGACTAAGACACCTCTCACAAGCTGGCCTAGCAAAAGTTTTTCTCATCTGTGTTGTAAACTGGCTGCTGTACCCTAACATCTTCTCAAAGAACTCACCTCTCCCTGTAGCCACCAGGAATAGGCAGGGAACATCTTGACCACATTGATCCAGCCACAAATAATGGGAGCACTGAGGAACTCTCATTTAAGTGGAGCTAACAGACACAGACTGATTGCTAACTCATGATTTATGAGGCCTTCTTCAGCACGAAGATCAGGTTGAATCAGATCCCTGTCTCAGAAATTTGAAGGAATAGTTAGAGAGGAAAGAGTTACCATGGGAGGTGTGTCCTTGAGTTAAAAAAAAAAAGAAGTAGCGTTAGAAGTGCAGTGGCAAATATGAGGCATTGTGCGGGAGAGATTGTGAGGGAGAAAAACCTTGGAGGAAACAGTGAAGAGAGAGACGGATGGGATAGACTCACAGAAAGCAGAGCACTAGGAATCCTATGACCCCAGAGACATGAGAGAAGACCTTTAATCCCCAATGTTTCTATTTCAGGTTCCTAGTCACAGGAGGCCTGGCTCTGATTATCTCCTGGCCTTTGAGACCAATGAACTCGGTGTATTCAGAAAACGGCATTCCATCATTCTGAAGCTAGTTTGTCTGGGTCTTTGTTCCTGGTTACCAAACTATTCAATACTCTAATCACCAAATTAATTTGGAAAACAATAATTCTTGCATTCATAAAGCATTTTATAATTCCTCAGGCACTTTCGTAAGCATTACCCCGTTTTCTCCTTACAACAAGAATGTGAGGGGAGCAGCACAGGTATTGATATCTTCAATTAAAATGATGAAATGGAATCTTTGAAAGCTGCACTAATTATACAGACTCCCAAAACTTACCGGGGTAAAAGTAAGACCAGCACCTTGAATTTGCTGTGTCGGTTATGTCACCTAATTATACCTGAACATACACACACAAAGATACAGACTTGCATACAAGGTTTTCTAGGACATTTCATTCTTTATTTTTAAAATAAAACCTCTGGTCATAATTATAAGCATAAAACACAAAACTGCTTTCTAGATATTCTCTCGCCTTCTCTGAAAAAACTCAGATTCCTCTCTAAAACCTCTGATAATCTCCACATGCCAGTCCTCTCAATTTCCATATACTTCTCAGTTTCCTCTCTTCCTCTTCTAACTCGGCTGTGGACATATTCTGTTGCTACTACTAATGAAAGCGGCTACTGTACTGACAATGGTGGTTGCAGGTGTTGCTGTGATTTGGATCCTAGCCATCTATAGTCCGAACCGCGCTGCTTTTGCCTGTGAAAATGCCAGTGTCCACGGTCACTCTGTAGATATCTTCATAGCGGCTGCTCATGCCTGAGTTTGAAGGAGCAAATATCTGCACATTGGGCACCTACTGTCCAGGTCAAAAGCTCTGAAGTTGCTACTGCCAGTGACCAACGCAAATGCTGTTGTCAGCGTCATTTTCAGTTTCCCTTGGAGACTCTTTCACAGCAAGGCGGCTGGTTCTTCTTCAACATCTTAAAGGAAATTTTAGCGAAACAACCTATGAAGAACACACCCCAGGGTCAAGCAAAGAACACTGTGAACTCTTTCACCTCTGAAGAAGGAAAGCTCTGTGTCACTCAGGTGCAGTTCCAGCAAATCATAAGTTATTGTCATTCATTCATTTATTCGACACTTATCAAGCACTTATTATATGTTGCCCTTGATGTGGTAAGGCAATGAACTAGACAGACCTACTCCTTGAATCTGTTGAGTTTAAATTCTAGAGTAACAAAGACATTTTGACAGCTTACTACTCCTTTGTCAATACAGAAATGTTTGTACTCAACATTATAAACTTACAACCTGGGGAAGTCAGCGATCTACAGAAACATCTATGCAGCTGTGGGAGATCCTGAGGGCAAAGGACCTTTCTTCTTTCCCTTCTTGAACTCTAGAAGGAAAATATGTCATAGATACGTCTCACACAAATCATATAAGCAGTAAATTCAGTAGCACATCTTACTGGGCAGACAGAAGGCCTAAGTTTATCAAGTTCTCTTTGGAGTAAACACAGCTCAGAAGATGTCTCAGAGTGTATTAAGGGTGTTAGTGAATAGTCTGACGTCTTGACTGAGGAGTTTGCCACAGAAGAGGCAAAGTGAACTGATGCTGAGGGCTGTGTGGCAGACCGCCTGGTCAGATACGCACAGGGATCACAGCTGGATCTCAGGTGGACCACAGCCCAGGGGATCACAGCCCAGGACCTGGTCAGCCTGCCCTACTGACGAGGACTAGAATCAGTCTCTGAGATATACATCCTGGAGATAATACCAGCAAAACCTTGTGGAATACTGAGGGGCAGAACAGTGGTGCTTCTGTTGTCACCAGCCTGGTTTTCAGACCAGTCACACCCAGGTAGACACCAGTGAGGAACCTGAGAACCTGTCTGGATTCCTACCTCACTCCTCCCCATCACATATGGTGCCACACGTCCATCACATCCAGACACCACCCTAGAAACAGTAAGAACATGGAGGTAGAGGGAGAACGGGAAATTCTTAAAGCTTTACAGTTCATTCAAAAAGAGTAAGTCAACTAAAGAGCCTGATTACACTATAGGACAAGCAGCATATATTATACTAAATTTAGTTTTATTTTGCTCATGCACACTACCACAGTGTGTGTGTTGGGGGTAAAGGGCAGTTTTCAGGAAGATCAGCTAATTTAATAGAAAAATTAGGAAGCCATATATTTTATACATAATTTGATGTGTTGAAAACAAATTTGCAAATCTATGTATTATCTTCAATTCACAAAAAAGGAAGTATATTTATGAAATATGGATCACCACTTTTTTATCAAAGTTACATGTGTGCTTTTATTTAAAGTACATTTTTTAAAGTACTACTAATGGTTCGTTATAATAAAATAGAAGTCTAGACCATATTAGCAGCTAAACCAAATAGTAATTAAAACTTCCAACCAAAACCATTTCAATATATGCCTGTTTATACACTATTACTATTATTAATAGCATCTATAATGTATATAGAGATTGCTCATGATTTCAGGTTATAGGTAACGTTTCTGGGAGGATAAAACTGAAATATTCTTTGAAATTTCTCTTTTTGGTGTGCAGTGGGCCTACCTGGAGCTCAGCGAGCTGGGCCGTGCTAATAGCCTCTCTCAGGCAACGGATGCCACAGCAGAGTCTGAGACCAAGGAGAGCAATTCTTGGTGTTTTTATTTTCCAAATACAGGCTTTGAAGTCAAGGTTTTAGATTTGCAAGAGCCATACTAGGGGAGGCCCAAATGTCTAAGCCCTGAAATCTCAGGGATGAGGTTTATACCACAAAAGTAGAGCGGGAAGAAGAGCAGCTGTGCCAGACTCCCTCCTCCCTCAGGCTCACAAGAAATAAAAATTCCGAGAACTAAGAGAAGAAACTGAATGAGCACTGTCACAAGGCACAGAGCCATCGGGCCTCCACAGGAGACAGGAGAGGAACGGCTGTGTGGACACGTTGCAGTCTGTAGTGAGGGACCCTGTTCTCCAGCAGATTACAACCACTCACTGCAGGCTTCCAGGGAGCCGTGTGTGAGACAAGCCAGTGTCCCGGACCATCAAGGAGCGTCCAGACCCCATCACCAGTGCTGAGGAAGCACAACAGAGCTTCTTTTCAACATTGTTCAAAAAAGACTTCCCTTTCATAGCAGTCAGAATCTCTCTCATTGTTCACACAGTAACACTGACATCTGCCTGAGCCCTGAAACTTTGCCCAACCCTATCTGAAGTATGCTTCCTTTCTGTCCAGAGCAAACAGCTCTCCCTGCCCAATGGCCGAGGATCCTCTCAAACTCCAAAGAAAGGGAACGGAGCCCTGGACACCTGCACTTGTGTGTGCTGCTTTAAATCACTCCAACCCTCCCCTGAGCCTGAAGTCATATATCTTTAGAAAATGAACTGCCTTTGACAATAGAGCTTGACAGCTTGACAACGGTATTTAGTGAGCAACAAACATCATGCCTCTAATGTATGTAGTAAAGAAGAAAATGTTAAAGGGAATTTTCTCTTTAGGGAGGAGTTGTTACCCATTAGAACTGTAAGTAGATAGAGATAATGACATTGGGGAAATAAGAGCTTGTAATTTCTTTTATAGCTACTGCTGAGGGCTCTCTCAATTTTTAAAATATAATCTGTCTGGATAGTCGCCTCCTCTGTCCTGCTCCCTTTTGCTTTAGGGTTTTCCATTCGCATTACAGCTGGCACTACGGAGGCTCCTCTCACATACCTCAGCCCACCACTGAAGTCAGACGCTATTCTGAGAGATGGACTTAACTCATAACTATTGCTTTCTGCTTTCATTTTCCTGCAGCCAATCTCTGTCCCTGGGACTGTGCTGGCAAGGAGGGAATGCCACCAGGAGTGCCTCTCAACCAATGAACAGCAGTGGGCACATAGCTCAGCGTTTTCCTTCCTTGGTGAAACAATTCTACCGACTATCTGAGAAGGCCCAGAGCACAACTGAGCTCCAGTTTCCCAGAGCAGAGACCCACTCATTAAAAAAACTCTATTGACTTCACTCCTTTTTGTTTCTCATTTGCTCATTCTTTCACTGTGTTCCCTAAGATCACCTTCCAAACATACTACATGTGTCAAAATATTTGCTTTAGTATCTGCTTTTGAGGGATCAAACTAAGAAATGCACACAGTAGAATCAACACATGCGGGGCTGGCCCCATGGCTGAATGGCTAAGTTAGTGCACGCTACTTCAGCGACCCAGGTGTCGCCAGTTCAGATTCTGGGCATGAACCTAGCACCATTCATCAAGCCATGCTGAGGTGGCATCCCACGTAGCAGAACTAGAAGGATCTACAACTAGAATATACAACTGTGTATTGGGGGCCTTTGAGGACAAGAAGAAGAAGAAAAAAAGAAGTTTGGCAACAGATGTCAGCTCAGGGCCAATCTTAAAAAAAAAAGGAATCAATATATCTGTGTATCACAGTCCCAGATAACTTCAATTATAAAGAAATGTGATGTGTTGATTTAAATTATCCCTGAAATAAAACATTGTTTTTATATCTTTATCTTTATAGATTTGATTTAGTATGAGAAAAAGAGTCTTTTTTTTAACTTTGCGAGGAAATTGCAATAAATGTCAACTATAGGAACTGTGGAAAATGAAACCTCAAAGACTAAGTGCAAACCGTTTGCCTGAGTATACCATTCTTCAGTATTTATACTGTCCATTCCATTTCCTCTAAACATATTCACTTTAGGTTCAGGTTTATCTCTAAGCTGCATGCCTATCGTTTTCTATAAATAGCTATCAGAACCGTCCTCTAACGCCCTTTGCAGCACTCCAAAGTTATGAAGTTCTCATCAAGGTAAAGCATGAGGGAATGTGAGTTTGATTTTGTTGAGTTCGAGAGATCTGTCCTTGGGAAATGTTTGTTGTGTGTAATTATGTACCTGTGTGTCTTCATGAAGCACTCTCTTTGTTAGAGCGGCATTGATCTACTTCCCTTTCTACCTAGGCACTCTATTTCACAGATCACTGTAGACATGTCAGGCATTCCAAGAAATGGAAATCTAGAGAAAAACACAGAAGGCCAAAAGAAACACAGGAGCACTAGTTCCTGTTCTTATATTTTTGCACCAGTGTGTTGATAAAATATGAAGGAGCAAGAGAGATATTTTACATTGTACACTATAAGGCTCAGAGGTTGTGAGGTGAAATGAAAGAAAATAATCAAATTAAAACAGTGAGTGCATTTTTGGGACAATTTACATGGCACTCCACCTGGAGCCAGCTTGCCCTGGTTACAACAGAGAGGTATCTATTGGCTCCTTCCTGAATTCACTTTCGCTTATGGAGCTGAGAAGGCACTTGTCATTCCAACCACATCTAATGTCATTTAGAGACTATAAGAGAGAATAAAAGAAGAACAAATACTGAAACAGGAAGGCAGCTGGCATAATTCAAGGTGAATCTCACACTTGGGGATAGTCTGTCTTTATAAGAAGGTCGTGTAAACAATAGCTGTAATTTGTGTCAGAGCACATTCTTGAGAGCTCTCAAGTTGTTTGATGATAAAAAGGGGGATACTGCTAATAAAAATCATTGGGGAAAAAAAACTGAAGGTAACTGGCTGGCGGAGACATTTAGTAATGGAATATGACACTTTGCTTCTAGGTCACTGGTTCCAATTCAGTGTAAGTCAGAAGCAGCTAAAGCTGTGACGGTTGACTATGTGTTTGGTGGCCGATTTGCAATAGCATGATGGTCTTAGCTCAGGGAAGACATGTCCGTTGCAGCAATAAATATATCAGAGTATCAATTATTGCCTTTCAATATTTTTAAGTGTTTCGCAATTACTCTAATACAGCCCAGATATTTCTTAGGACTAGATTTTGTTCTGATATTTCATACCAAAATTTCAGCAGTATTGAAAACAGCCCCTCAAATGTTGAGCAACAACCTTTTTCCCAGAGACTTTGGGGATCAATTGCTGACTGGTTTTGTTCCATAGGACAACTACCAACTTCATGGAGTTTTTATTTTAAAGAAAAAAACCAAAATAAAAACAAAATGGCATTCTGCCTCTTTGAAGTTGATATCTGAAATGAACTTGCATTTATTAAGGGTTGTCTTTTTTCTTTTCCTTACTTCTTTTTTTTTAAGCTTCTTTAAAAAGCATAGCCAGGGTTCTGGATAATTTTGGAAACGTGACCAAAAATAACTTTCTAAAAGGCCTTTCTGATTCCCTCTATGCTTAGCTCAGTGTTCAGTTTCTCCAGAGAAGGATCGGCCTTGAAAGGTGCTGGCTGGGAGCCACAGAGATGAGCAGTCAGACCACAGGAAGTCAGGGACCTTCCATTTGGGTTTACTTTACCAAACCCTGGGGCAGCAGCATTTTTTAAAAAGTAAATAGTTGTTTACTCTAGCCCAATGGGAGAGATTAAACTTGAAAGATAATAAACAACAATGAAGATAATTATTTTTCAGCTATGAATGAAACTCTCCTAGATAGTTATCAACCCTAAATAAACTCTCTATTCATGACATTCCAGATGGGACTTCCGTTTTGAAGGTTTTGGCAGTTCATGTTGTTGTGAGGTATTAAGTAGGAATAATGATAGATAAAATGAAGCGCGTCACTGAGGTAACGTTGGTGTCCACAGAGCTTGGAATCTTGGCTCCCTCATTTACTACTAGTATGCTGTTAAGCAAAGAAGTAATCTTTCTAGCTTCAATCTTTAATTTCTAATCTATGACCTATAAAATTGGACATAACAGTATCAAACTTATTTGGCTCTTTCGGTTCTATAGAGAATATGGATATGATTAGTATTAGTGTGCTTTTATTTAAAGTTTGAATTTAAACATTTACACATTTCTTATTTAATATATTAAATTAGATAAAACATAAAACATCATATATATATTGCAAGTGCTCTTTAGCATGTAAAAATTGAACTCAAGATACTAATCTGCTTTGACCATTCTGGATGGCATATAAACATTTATAGATTAGCATGAATTAGATAAACACTGCGTAAATAAAAATAAAGAAACAGAAAAGCCCAATAAACCAAGAAAGAAAAATAAGACCTGGACAGATGGGACCCTACCAGCTATCATGGATCATTAGCAGTCGTTTCATATTCAATACATGAATGTACTTTGTTTGTAATTTTCTCTCTGTCTTATAGTGTTTGTGTGTGTTTAAGATAAGTCTAAATAAACTGCACCTCATAAGTTCAATCTTGTCATCTAATTTGTTGGTAGCTGGAGGCCCTGCTAAACATTCTTTCCCCTCCAGAGTCTTGCAAACAAAGGGAGGGATACAAGGTGCCAAATGAGGATTTCAATACTGTTTTTATTCTTGGTGGGCTGATAACTCCCAGGAATGCTACACTCTGGAAGGTGCTGCAAGCTAAGGCCAAAATGGGCACATTTCCTTTCTCCTCCTCAAATCTTCTCTTGGTGCAGATGGGGCTACAAAGTAGTTTACAAGTGTGTGTATCACGGAGGATTCATGGAGGATCCGAGCACTTCACTAACACAGGTCAGTTGATGAATGGAGATGCCATCCCGCTCAAGAGAGAAAGATGGTGTCCCTGACTCAAGTGTGGTTTAGCTTTCACCATCTACTGTCTGAGAGACTGTGTGAAAATCGCTTAACATCTCTATGCCTAAGCTTCCTCTTCTATAAAATGGAGATCATTAAAGAATATTTCAAAGGGTTGCTTGAAAAATTCAATGAGTTCACATATGTATAAGCTTTAGAACAGGAGTCTTTGCCTTCTTACCTACTTCTGAGAAGTGTGGGGATGGGACATGTTCCTCTATTTTGAGGCCTCAGACACTAGGGTGGTACTTGGACCAACACGTGTTAAAAACCTTAGCTATCATGTTAAAGAGTAAGTAAGGAGTGGAGAGAGATGCTACAAGTGTTTGCTCCCTTACTGCCTTTCCCTGGAGTAAAACAAAATCCCTTCTCTTTATTGAAAGCAGAGAAGTTAGAGGCAATGCTGCCCTCCAACCTCAAATAATCATTTCATTATCTTTCCAAAGCTCCAAGTTAAATGCATCTCTGCAGGTGTTGTGAAATACAGCACCCTGAAACACACATTTGCCATATGCATCTCTCTGTTTTGGGAAGAACAGGTAAGTGTGCACTTCAGAGAAAGGAGAATGGAGTCTAAAAAGGAACCACTCCTGTCTGGCTCTTCTGCTCTTTGCTGAAAAATCCAAAAAAGTACCTCTATATAACCTCCTAGGTAGACAATTTCACTTACTTCCCAAAATAATGATGGAGGAAGTTTTTTTTCAAAAATATTAAAATCCATGGATTCGGTAAGGGACCTTGATGAAGTGGTACATAGCTGTGTGGTATTATTTTAAAATGTACATATGCTTTTAGAATTCATTCAAAAGGAAATGGATTGAATTAACAAGTATTTGAATCATTTCCTCTAGGGCTTATGAGGAAAAATTAAATTCAGACAGATTTCTTGTAGGCAAAGGCAGAATCCTTCTGGTAGCGAAAGTTAGCAGCAGTGACTGAGTTTTCAAATTCTTTTATTTACATTGTCTCACTTGATCATTCCAACAGCTTTGGGAATTAGGATGCTGTTACTGTTTTTGTTGTATGCACGAGAAAACTCAGCCTCAGACAGTGTGTTGTGATTGCTTCTGGTCACACAGCTAGAAAGTGGAAGAGGCAGGAATCAAACCACAGGGCTCCACACCTCTTTCTGCCTCACCCCGCTGCCACTCAGCAGCTGTGATTGCACTTTTCATTTTATTGAGCATTGGGTTAGATGTTTTCTTCTGTAAATATCTCTCAGAAATTACAGTGGAAAATAAAAGAGGGTCATTCAATTCAACATATATTTATGGTATACCTATTATGCTATTTGACAGTACACTCTCTTTTTATAGTTCTCAGGTACACAAAATGAGATCAGCCTAGTCTATGTACTTGCCCCTGTAAAGACCTGTTTATTTACCATTTCAACCACCACTGCTCTTGTAGCAGGAACCTAAGGGTAAATGTCTTCTAAATGGAAAACTGAAGCCACAAGGCTGTACACTAAAACAAACTAGTGAGCCAGGTAATAGAGCTCCTTAACACAGCTGCAGGTTATTCCAGCAATATCTAAGCCCCTTTATGTTTAGAAAGATATGTCATCATTTTAAAGGTATTTCTACTTTGTACACAGCCTTGAAAGAATGAATAATAGACTCAAACCTCGAGGCCTTTAGCACAGACTCTATACTCTGGCATGATGTTGAAGGATGCCCTAGCGGAAAACCCATGGCTTATTGCATTTCCCTATGCTCCCCTCAGTTAGAAAACTGAAATAGCCTATCCTCTTGAGAAATATTTGTGAATAAGTGTTCAATATTCATTGGTAAAGTAGAAAAATCTTGGTAAATATTTTAATTCTAAGATCCTGAGTATTTTAAACTTGATCAGATAATAAATGAGTCAGATAACTAAATTACAAGAATGTTTATAATGAAAATACAGATATTATAAAAGTGGGTGTCTCCATATGTCTTCCTTTTTGAGATATTTATTGTTCATTAGTCTTGAACCATCATGTCTTCCCACACTATTGCAGTAGCCTTCTAAAAGATCAACCACTTCAACTTTTGTCCCTCTCCAGTCTCTTCTCATTGCTGTCTACTGTCATCTTTTAAAAATATATATCAGCTTTTTTCTTTTTTATTGTATCAATACTCCAATGCTTGTTTATCATTGTAAGCATAAAATCCAAACTCTTTTCCATGGCTACAAGGAGCCAGTCTCATTGCATGCCACTCTCCTTTTTCACATTAAGCGCCAGTCATAGTTCTTAGCTTGACAAATCCACCAGGGCTTCTCCCACCTCAGCGTCTTTGTCCAGGCTGACCCTTTGGCCACCTTCATGTAGCTGGCTCATTAGCACCCTTGAGGCTTCCTCGCCTTTGGGTAGCCTTTCCTGAATTAGAGTGGATTGACATCCCGTCAACATCCGCCCCCAGTTCCAACAAGAACAAAAGAACTTTGTCTTTCAACTTTGCTTTGTGGATCTAGCTTCTATAATAATTTATCCTGGTTATACTCCCCACTTCAAAAAAAAAAAGTTTTTTATTTTTAACAGATTCTTATGAAAATGTATTTGAACTCGCTTTATTAGAGAAAATATACAGAAAAAAACATGTTCCAAGATTAAGCTTTGTATTAAAGTATAAGATAATATAGGCACAAAGCAGAAGCATACAAATTGATGACCTTTTACGAATTCAATAAACTCTTATAGCTGATATGCAGAACAAGAAACAGAACGTCACAACTAGAAGCTGCATCACCAGCAGTCCCCTCCAGCCCCTTGCCAATCGTCATTCACCTCCAAGTGTGAACAATAGCCCCATAGAACATTATACATTAATTTTACCTGATTCTGAAATTTTTATAAATAGAAATATATATTCTTTTTAATCTATCTTTTCTTCAACATTATGTTTGTGAGATTCACCCATATCTTTGCTTGTGGTTACAGTTTGTCCATTTTCATTCTGTAGAGTATTCCATTGTGTGAATATACTATAACTTATGTATTAATTTTATCATTTACAGAGCATGGTTTTCAGCTTTTGTCTATTACAATTAGTGTTGCCATGAGTATTTTCCTACATATCTTTCAGTGACATATACATACACATATACATATACACACCTAAGAGTGGAATGTTGGGTTACAGAAAATACATATGCAAAGTTTTATTAATACTGCCAAACATCTTTCCAAAGCGATTGCATCAATTTATACTCCCATTAGCAGTGTGTAAGAGTTCTCCTTGTTATACATCCTTGTCAAAACTTGATTTTTTCTTTTCTTCTTCATTATAGCCTTTCTGGTGGCTGTATAGTGGTATTAAACTGTTATTTTCCTTTGTATTGTCTTAGTTACTAATAAAATTAAACACTATTTCATAAATTTATCATTCATTTAGATATGCTTTTCTGTGAAGTACCTATTCAAGTCTCTTACCTATTCTTTCCTATTGGTTATTCTATCTTTTCATAATTTTTTTGAGGGGATTCTTCATGTATTTGAATATAAGTTAATTGTAGGATATTGTATCTTCTCCCTCCCTGTGACTTTCATTTTTCAGAACCTTGATGATGTCTTTTGATCAACAGAAGCTCTAATCTTATCATTGTCCTATTTACCATTTTTTAATGGCCTAGCACTATTTTCTATGAGATTTTAATAAGAGATTTTTATAAGTGTTTTATATGAGATCATTCATACTCCAGATTCATGAAGACATTTTTCTACACATCTTTTTAAAAGCTCTATTGTTTTCCCTTTTATACTTAGAGCTGAAATCTATCTGTAACTTACTTTTGCACATGGCATGAGGTATAAGCCAAAATTTATTTTATCCATATGGATATCTAATTGACCGGCATCACTTACTGAAAACATCACCTTGGCCCACTGTGCTGACTACAGTGTTACCTTGTCAGAAATCAAGTGACAATCCATCTGTGGATCTGATTCTAAACTCTTTATCTGTTTGTCTGTCTTTGTGCCAATAATACTCTGTCTTAATTATTATAACTTTGTAATAGTTCTTGATATGTGGTAGTTCAAGTTTTCTAGTTTTGTTCAGCATCTTTGTTTTCGCTCGTTGCATTTCTATATAAATTTTACTACCAGATTGTCAGTTTCCAAAAGAAAATCAGAATAAGGTATTGGGATTTTAATGGATCATGTCAGATCCATTAGATCAGTTTAGTGATATTGACATCTTTAGAATATTGAGTCTCCTAATTCAGACAGTTTTACCCATGGTGTGATTTTTATAAGAGGAAACATGGGTTTATAAAATCTCCACCAACACTTAGGTAAGTTAGCAAACTCAAATTTATAGCCCCCAAATAATCCTCATGTATTTTTAATTAGCCTAAATTTCCCCCTAACTTCTCTACTAGAGTATAAAAATTTGATTGTATTACCATTAGGGGGCAAATCTGATTCCCTCATTATCCACTATGATGAGGAGGACCTCGCTCTTGTCTTAAGCTCTGCCGTACATGCCATAATGCTACTCCAACATGGGCCTGCCTCTGCTCTTTGCTTCTCCCATCTCCACTCGTGTTTGTCTACTCCAGCCAACTCTCACCAGCCGATGTTGAAACATGCCATCCAGGCCACTATTTGACTGTTTCACCATGGTTCCAGGAGATGTTTTCTACTGCTACTATGGCCACCCTGCTGCTCTGAACCAACAAAACCACTGACAGACACTGCCACTCCATAACACTCTGAAAGATATATCTGAGTGGATTCCAGATATGATGCGCCATGAGCAGAAGTTCTCACACACCAAAGTGTAAGGGCTGCTCAGCCATCTGACAGGGAAAAAGGCAAAGAAAGGGCCCTTTCCATCTCTGTTATGCTATGTTAATATAGCGTGGTTGTGTGTAGGATTTTTGTCTATTGTGAATAAAGCTGATATGAACATACACATACAAGTCTGTGTGGAAACAAGCTCTTATTTCTCTTGGGTAATTTCCTAGGACTGCGATAGCTGTGGTATATGGCAGATGTATATTTACTATTTTAAGAAACTGTCAAAAAGTTTTACAAAGTGGTTATTCCACTTTCACATATTGAAAAGTAGTATATGAGATTTCCAATTGCTTCACATCCATTCCAACACTTGGTACTGCCAATCTTATTTATTTTAGCCACTCTAATGGGTGTACAATGGTCACTCATTACAATTTATATTTCTCTTATTATTTTATGTTGAATATCTTTTCATGAGCTTATTGGTCATCAAATATTTTCTTTTGTGGTGTCTGTTCAAATCTTTATGCCTATTTTAGTTGGCTTGTTTATATTATTATTGAATTATAAATTATCTTTATTATTCCTCATACATTTATCCTAATTATATTGTTTTTGGCACTATTGTAAGTCATTTTCCAATTACTTGCTGCTACATATATCTATCCTCACATTATAGGGCTTGCCTTTTTATTTTCTTAATGCTGTCTTTCAAAAGGACTAAATGTCTTAAGTTTCATGAAGTTCAATTTTTCATTTTTTCTTTTGTGGTTTTTGCCTTTTGTGTTCTAACTAAGAAAATATTGCCTAACCCAAGTTTTCCAAGATTATCCCTGATAAAGTTTTATATTTTTTACCACTTACAATTAGATACATGATACATTTTCAGTTAAGTTTTGTGTATTTTGTATGTCAATATTTGATGTTTACTTTTTCTACATGGATATCTACTCATTCAAATACTATTTGTTAAAGACTGTCTTTCACTCACTGAATTGCTTTGGGATTTCTGACAAATATCATTGACCACATATGTATGGGTTTTTTTCTGGATTCACTATTCTGTTCTATTGACCATTTGATATACAGCCTTGCGTCGTGCAACAACAGGGATACACATTCTGAGAAATGCATCATCAGGAGATTTCATCATTATGCAAACATCACAGAGTGTACTTACACAAATTGAGATGGCATAGCTTACTACACGCCTAGGCTTTATGGTACCGATCCCTTGGGACCACCGTTGTACATGCGGTCCATCGCTGATTGAAATGTCGTTATGTGGTCATGACTGTATCTAATCTTTCACCAGTGCCATGCTGCCTTGATTACTGCAGCTTCATTTGAGTCTTCAATCAGTTGATGTAGTCCTCTAATTTTGTTCTTTTTAAAAGTTATTTTGGTTTTTCTGAGTTGTTTGCATTTTCACATAAATTTTAGGATCAACTTATTAATTTCTACAAAAAGTTTCCTAGGACTTTGATTGAGATTGTATTAATTCTGTAGATGAATTTAAAGGAAATTAACCTTTACCAAGGTTTACTCTTCCAATCCATGAACATCGTAAATATCTCCCTTTATTTGTCTTTTCTAATTTTTCTCAATAAAGCATAGTTTTCAGTGTAGAGCTTTGCTTATTCTTTCTTAAATTGATTACTAGTTATATTTTGGCACTATTACAAGTGAAATATTCTTTATTTCATTTTCCAATAATTTTTCTCTGTTATATAAAACTGCAAAAAGTTTTGCATATTAACCTTATATGCTGCAACTTTGATAAATTCACCTATTACTTTTTGTAGTTGTTTTGAGGATTTTCTATGTAAACAATCATGTCTTATACAAATAGAAACATTTTTACTTAATGTCTTTTCAATCATTACGCTTTTTATGTTATTCATTTCCCTATCGCAATAGCTAGGACCTCCAGCATACACTTGAATGATAACAGTGAGGGTGGACATCCTTGCTTTATTCCTCATCCTAGGGAGAAAGTATCAAATGTTCACTTCTGAGTAGGAGGTTATCTGTAGGTTTTTCATAAATATCCCTTATCAGTTTGTGGAAGTTTTATTCTATTTGTACGTGGCTGAAGGTTTAAAAAACGACTTGGTACTCAGTTTTGTCAAATGTACTTCTGCATCTATTGAAATGATCAGATGGTTTTTTCCATTTTGTGAGTATGATGAATTACATTGGTTGAGTTTTGAATGTTAAACCAATCTTGCATTACTGAGGTAAGTCCAACTTGCTTATGATGTATTGGTTTTCTACATATTACTGGATTTGTTTTGTTAATATTTTGTTGAGAGGTTTTGTGCCCATATTAATGAAAGATATTAGTCTGTAGTGTTTATTTTTTTTAATGTGTTTGTCTAGTTTTGATGTCAGGTTAACAGCAACGTTATCAAATGAGTTGAGAATTACTTCCTTCTCTTCTATTTTCCAAAAGACTTTGTATAGAATTTGTATTTCTTTCCTTAAATGTTAGGGAGAATTTACTACAGAAACCATCTGGGGCTGGAGGGTTCTTTGTTGGAACATATTAAACTTGTTTTATGCTTTCGAAAATTGACGGACTTGCAATCTTCTCTCATTCAATGCTAATATATATTTTTAATCAAATAATTGTTTTATTTTAATTATAAACAATTCCCCTTTTTTTTATGATTTAAATTCACTACAGTATTTCCCACAGAGACAGTTTCCACTTGAATTTGCTTTTTTTCTTCCAAGAACATAAAATACTTCTGAGGGCAGGGACAATGACATATTTCCATTTGTTCTCTAGTGCTTAACATAGTGTCCTGTGCAACAATGTTCAGCAAATGTTTATTTAAACGAGTGAACAAATGAATTAATGAGAAAGTCAGTGATTAGATGCATGCCTTAATCCATTTATCCTTCCTAAGTCACAGTTTTCTCATCTAGAACATGAATGAGTGCATATTACTCAAATTCCAGTCAGTTTTGAAATCCCTTGAATTATATTTATCTTTTACTACTTTGGTTGTAAGAAATGAATTCAACAGCGATGACTTTTTCATTCATATCCCAACATCTTTCATCCATACAGATTTCAGTCTTTTTCTTCCTTTTTATTCTCTTAAGTTTTAGGATTACTATCTGCAAGTGTACCTCTAAGATCTTCTGGATCTGTGGTAATTTTCTATTCAGTGTCTTAATCAAAGTTTAGAGGTAAAAGGGACCAAGAGGAGAGCCAGTAAAACCTCATCACTGTGCAAAACAATTAACTGAGTCTCAGAGAGTGTGTCTTTCTACCTCTGTAAGTGACCTCTTGCTAAGTGAAAAGCCTTTGAGTAACAGGGTAGGTTACTAAAGGTGACTGTAGAACGAAGGCATTTGAAGTTTCTCTCTTCCTCCCTCATGCTCACTTATCTTCTGGAGCAGAAATATTAAGACTGAAAGAGATTTATAAAATAACTGTGTGTGGCAGCCTTGTGGGTATAAATACATCAATCAATGTAAAACCTTTAAAATCAGATACAGTTCCCCCCCCCCACACTGTGGTTTTTCTACAGCGTAAGATCAGAAAGTATTTTCTAATTGTTTCTTCTTTAAAATCTTATTTATTTCAGTGCCAATCTCAGGGCTTCAAAGAGCCCATATATTTCTTATAACTAAGTCTCACAGTGAAGTTGAAATTATTTAATGTTGTGATTTTATATATGTGCATATGTATACACCGACACATATGTGTGATTCTTATTCAATGCAAAAATTATTTTATTTCCCTTCATTCCTTGAGCCAAAGATTTTTACAGTTAATACCTCTATTTATCTTTGTTGCTTTCATTTCTATAAGAGAATCAAATAGATAAGTACACAGATACAGCTAACTTGAGCCTCTACCTGTACCTTTTAACATTAAGCCATTTTATAAAATAAACTGATTTTACTTAAATCCCACCATGATTAATTGAATAATCTCTTTTAGGGTTTACTTCATAAAGCAAACTAGAAACAGGGTCTACCTCAAGTGTCCAGTAACTGTATGTTGTCATGAAACTAGGTCTTGAGTTTCCACAAACGGTAGGAAAAATTGGTTAGGCAGCTGTTTCCCGTGACGTAGAGAAGCACAGCAGAGGGACACTGATAATATTGGTGGCAGATAATTTAATTGTTCAATTTGTGTCCATTTAAAATCTTGCCTATCTTTAATATCATCTGACAGAGCTTTTAGTTGTATCACATGCTAATTGAGAGTGCTTGGTGAAAAATAAAAACTGACAAAACATCTTCTTAGTTTAGTAGAGGTATCATGTGTATGAGAGATGAAAATAGACAGTAGAGGAAATGAGAGAAAGAATCTATTCGGCCTTCATTTTACATATTTTTTTATATGATTCTAATATTTCTGAGTTTTACCCTGGGAAAGAAATAGAAACAGAATAGGACTAGCCTTTGGTTTTTGTAGGTGTGATATTTTTCTTAATCTTCTAATTTAAAAGACTATTGTATAATGTTCACAGGACTTAGAGTATTTCTGGGAAAAGTTCTAGAAGTTCGTATTTTCCTCTTGTCCTGCCTCATTGTCAAATTAGAGCTAAAAAAGAGAAAGAAGATACAGACAAGAAAAAGATGCATTGTGAAGAATATAAATAAGAGATTTATATACATAAATTATTATGGACTCATATTAACAATCTAAAAAATGGAAATTATTTGCACATACTTTGACATATTTAGCCGTCTTTTATCATATGAACGCGAATTCCCTTGGTTTTAAATTGGAATCTTATTAATCAAACAGGTCCCTTTGGAAGCTACGTTAATGCTTGAAGTCAGTAGTATATTATGGTAATGTTCCACATTGATAGAGAGGTGCCCACTTGCTTACAGGCACGCAGGTAGTGAGCAGAGCACGCCTTTGTCTCAGGAAGGCTTGATCCAAGTCTGTGCTCCTCGTCAGAACATTATGCTGCCTCTCACACTGAAGAAATATTTAACGTTACAACTCTTTGGTTGCACTGTCATCAATTCCTTTCACAAGGACTTATCTTGGGTTCTACAAGTGTTTGTGGTTCTAAAGTTGCCATTCTTGTATCTTTAGACAAACCTCTGGGAACCTGGAAGAGAGGAAAGACATAAGCAATTTGGATGCTCAGCCGTCTTGTTGCTCTCTAATCATTGATAGTAGGGGAGAGGGGTGTTGCTGAGCATTAATTATAATCAATTGATTCCATCTTAATAATCACAAAATTTATAATTGTGCCTTAAATATAACATTCCAAATATATTTTCCATATTGAGTAGGATTTATCCTCAATCTAGAAAATTACCCCTGAGTGAAATGTGTACACAAAATTCATGCTGAGTCAAAATTAACATATTCCTATGAACATGGAGTCTTGGTGATAGGAGTTAATCAGGAAAATAATGCAATTATTCTTAGTGGCATTAAGGAGGACATTAAAAATTACATTTCTATTCCTGTGAAAAATACCTCCTGGAACTTTAATGATGAAGAGTAGATAAATTCTATTTTAATATAATTTAGAAAGATAGAACCTTGAAAAATATATCCACTGATGTTCTGTGGCAAAAAGATAATAACCCATAAGTCAATATTGAAACAAGATGGAGAATACCAATCCCTTAAACAATAACACCTAGTAAATATAAGTTTGAAATCTTTCTAGACGTTATCAAATTACCTCTTTGGAATTTGTTTTTTCTCTTTTTAAAGATTAGCACCTCAGCTAACAACTGTTGCCAATCTTCTTCTTTTTTTTCCTGCTTTTTTCCTCCCCAAACCCCCCAGTACATAGTTGTATATTTTAGTTGTGGGCCCTTCTAGTTGTGGCATGTGGGACACCGCCTCAACATGGCCTGATGAGTGGTGCCATGTTCGCGCCCAGGATCCGAACCAGCAAAACCCCGGGCCACCAAAGCAGAGCGCGCGAACTTAACTAGTCAGCCACGGGGCCGGCCCCTGTCTCTTTGGAATTTTTATTGAAAAATAATACAAAAATAAAATAGTTAAGGAATGGCTTAAAAGGATAAATAATATTGTGTGGAAAGTTATTCATAAATAGCTTGCTTTTTATGATTCTTTTATCCACAGCTCCCATCTCTCTTTATTGGTGAGATAACATGTCAACTGTGTCACACCTAGTTAGTCCTCAACTGAATTATCATTTACAGTTGATTGTTTCGTCATTTTCAGAGCCCTCTACTGTTTTTATTTACCATAAGTTTTTTAAACCATAGCTTACTTTGTCTCCTGCAAGTTGGTTCATTCAAAGGTGCTCAGTGTTGGGTTATTCTGGTAGTTAGAGGAGCGGAGACACAATTTGCAATTTCATTATGAAAACAGTATACTTTGCCCAATACACCAAAATATTTATTTTTCTAACAATTTCTCAAAGCGCATTGTAAACAGCAGCTATCTGAATTATTCTGAAAAGTTATACACTGCTGTTAAAACATAGTTTTTATTACAATAATTTTAATATTAAATTACAACTCTGATATTATTCTGATGTTCTATATGATCTCTAAATTTTCTTGAAAAAAATTTTCAAGTCCTAGGTCAAATTTACTGTGAAATAAATTCACAGGAAAGTGAGTCTGAATAGAAGCTCGATTTCAATCAGACAAGCTATGGAGATAAGATAATTACACTCCTCCTTCTTCCTGTCCACATCAGCAATTGTGAAAGCATGGCTCTTATTTGTAGTTATGATTTATCCACGTGACGATATGTATTATTGTAATTCACCAGGACATTACTCATCTTCATTTTGCTTATTAGCATAAGGTCAGGACGGTGAGGTGGAGGGCTGGGATGCTGCCTGCTACTTCAGAGCAGGAGGGGTTCCTGAGATTGGAAGGGCTTCTTCCCCATCTACTTTCTCTCTTTCTTTTTCAAGCTTTTTATGTTAAATTGTGAGCTAGCACCTGCAGGTTTGAGCATGAATTCCTTGGTTTACAGTGAAATAGCATATCCCTTAGGATAATATTGCTTTGGAAAGGGGATGACAGAAGTCCTGTTGGTTTGGCTTTCATGCAAATTACAGCCCCAGTATCCTTCAGTTATGTCACATTTGTGAGTTGCCGCCTACATTTTCCCAGCACAGAGAAGAAAACTTATTTTGATCGAAAAGAAAAAATAAAAATAAAATTACTAAGGTTAAGTGCTATTTTTTTTTCCAATAGGAAAGTATACATGTTTTCAGTAAAATTGTGCTCTACATATATTGCTGGAAAATATCCTTTTCCACTGCTCCAGTGAATTCTTTAAGTCTAGACTGTTAATTTTGGGTGATGATTGAGGAAAATATCAGAGAAGCACAAGAAGAAGCAGGGATTAGGTTTTCCCGCTTTTCCTTGGGAATTGGGAATACTAGTGGTGACTGCTTCTCTTTATGAGATTTAACAGATAGTATCTCACAGAGTAACTGGTCGACATTTTAGGCAATTAGTAAAGTGAGTGACAAAGACCTTCGTGGAACCCCACGTCCGTTTCAGCCGCCTTCCCTTTTTATTTCTCCACTGTAGAGACCGGAGTCACTAACTACTGAGCTTCCTAACCTCTTGCTGGATCTAGTCATGTGATGACACTTTGGTAAGTGAGGCATAAGCAGAATTTGTTCATCCGTTACAGGAAAGCTTTTGATTTCCTGATAAAAGGAATAGATATTACTGCTTCTTCCTCCCTTGGTGCTTTGAATGGCATGTACTATTTGCAACTATAGGAGCCATTTTCTGAACATGGGAGAAAGGCGAAGAGAATCATAGAGGACATGTGTTCATCTGTGTGGTAGACATGAAATATGCCACCTGCAACCCCCTTTAAGGAAGGACTGGCTGCTCGCTGTAGCCAGTAGGGTCAACAGATAGCCTTCCAACAATCAGCTCTTTAGGGTCTAACTCAGCTGCTGAGCGCTGCCCGTCCCGAGGCCACACTCTCCCAGTGACAGAGTGAGACGGAGTTTATACCTTGAGACACACCCAGTTGTTTCAGGCCAACACAGCACCTTCTGATACGTAATATTCACTCTAGACGTCCCTGCCAGATTGGCTAAGGTTTTTTGGGGTGTGAATCACAGTGTTTACCCGCCCAATCCTGCTTCCCCCTCTTCTCCTGATAGATGTTGATCCCGACGAAACATCTTACACCCCAAACTCCATCTTCGCCTCTCTTCCAGGGAACCCAACATCAATAACGGAAAAAAAATGATAGTCATCATCTTTCGGACATTTTGGTATGTGAGAAAACAATTTACTCAAACCACAATTGCTTGCAAAGTTCACAGTTACCTGCTGCCAAAGCATTACCAGCTGTTTTAGGAAAACAGTTCCAGAATGTTTTTCTTAAGTGTTTTCTTTAATTCTCACAAGAAAGTTGTAGTACTTATAATATCTGATAAATTATTATAACTAGGAGGAACTTCAAATATCATTTGCTGCAAAGTCCTTATTGTATTAATAAGAAATCTGAAGCCCAATAATATGGACAAAAATTGCATCAGATCCCAGTCATGAGGCCAAGAAAGAAACCATATTGAACAATTATTTAATGATTTATTTATTTCTAGTATATCGCACTTCCTTCATTGCTTCCTCACATTTGCATTGATCTGGAGCAGTTGTTCTCAAGTGTAATCTAAAAACCAGCAGTGTCAGCGTCACCTGGAAACTGGTTAGAAATGGAATGCAAATTTTGGGGTCCTACCATGGATATATTGAATCAGAAATTCTAGCAGGGAGGAAGCGAAGCCTAGTAATCTGTGATTTAACAAGCGCTCCAGGTGATTCTGATGCATGCTAAAGTCTGGGGACCTAGAGCTTAGAGAAGGATCTACTGCTGATAGGAGAAGCCAAAGGAATTAGCTTCTAGTCCCAGATCACTTACAAAGTGGCGGAGTGATCTTGAAACTGCCACACCCTGCACCTAGTTTCCTTACCCAAAAAAGAGGGGACTGAACTAAATCAAGATTTTTAACAATGGATTTGTTTTAGTAAGGGTCCTCCAGAGAAGCAGAATCAATAAGATGTGTATGTGTGTGTGTGTGTGTACAGATACATATACAGAGATATCTACATATATGGGTGTGTGTATATATATATTTTTTGCTACACAAGAGATATTTATTAATGTTCTGTCATATTTACAGTGTTAACATAGCAAACCATGGTGAATTACTACCAGGCAGAAAGCACATCATTCTACATTTATCTTCATCGGTTTCTGCTAACACTTTGTAAAAACAAGTACTATCGTATGTTAAGGATCATCTCAAAAGTTCCAAGCAAATTCTTTCTTCGCTCCTAGTACCTAACCTCTTCCTTACTCCCAGTCCTTGACCTAATCATCATAAGACAAAGGAAAAAAGAAAAAAAAGAGGTAAGAACTCTAATCATACAGAAAGTGTCAAAAATTGCATTTTAACTTCACTAAGATATCACCTTACACCAGTTAGAATGGCTAAATCACCAAGACAACAAACAACAAATGTTGGACAGGATGTGGAGAAAAGGGAACCCTCATACACTGCTCGCAGGAATGCAAACTCGTGCAGCCACTGTGGAAAAACAGTATGGAGATTTCTCAAAAAAATTAAAAATAGAAATACCATATGATCCAGCTATTCCACTACTGGGTATTTATCCAAAGAACTTGAAATCAACAATTCAAGGAGATTCATGCATCCCTATGTTCACTGCAGCACTATTCACAATAACCAAGACATGGAAGCAACTCAAGTGCCCATCAACCAACAAATGGATAAAGAACATATGGTAAATATACACAATGGAATACTACTCAGCCATAAAAATAAGACAAAATCATCCCATTTGCAACAATATGGATGGAACTAGAAGGTATTATGTTAAGTGAGATAAGCCAGACAGAGAAAGGCAAACACCATATGATTTCACGCATATGTGGAAGATGAACAAATGCATGGACAAAGAGAACAGATTAGTGGTTACCAGAGTGGAAGAGGTTGGGAGGTGGGCATAAGGGGTAAAGGAGCACATATATATGGTGACTGACAAATAGTAATGTACAACTGAAATTTCACAATGTTATAAACTATTATGATCTCAATAAAAAAAGAAAAAAAAACTTTTGGAAAACAATTTAGAAATATATATGAGAAACCTGAAAATAATCTCACCCTCTCATCCAGGAATTATATTTCCAGCAATTTATTCCAATGAAGTAATGACAGATGTGCTGAAAGGTGTATGTAACAAGAGGCTCATCTTAGCATTATTTATAACAGCCAAAAGTTAGAAACAACCTATATGTTCAACAACAGGGGATTCGTTAAATAAATTCTGTCAGTGGAAAAAAGAAAAAAAAAGAATTGCACATTAGTAATAAAGCTGCATTTGTCCTGGTCCTTTCTATTTTATACAGTGAAGACACCTTTAGAATCTCTTAGGTACACAATACACACAAAAGGTACAGCAAAATATAGAATACACACTATGAAACATTAACGCTTGATATTTACCTGTTATATATAGATAGTTATATATATATTTATATATAGACTGAGAGAGATTAAGAAATATATTTTAAGCAACTGGCTCATGTGACTGTGGAGGCCAGCAAGTCTGAAGTGCGCAGAGCAGGCTGGCAGGCAGGTGACTCGGGGAGGAGCTGATGTTGCAGCTCAAGTTCAAAGGCACTTTGGAGACAAAACTCTTCCTCAGAGACCTCAGTCTGTTTCTTTTAAAGCCTTCAACTGATTGGATGAGGCCCACCCACATTACTGAGAGCAATCTACCGATTCAAATGTTAACCTCATCTAAAAAGTACCTTCACATCAATATCCAGACTATTGTTTGACCAAATATTTGGGTACTGAGACCCAGTCAAATTGGCACATAAAATTAACCATCATAGGACCCTTTGTTTAAATAAATGAAACATTATATAGAAGCTCATATGTAAAACAAAAGTTCAATGGTTGAACCCGATGAGTCCCTGGAATTCTTAAGGCCAACACCTCCCCACATTCACACGACCACTTTACATCAGTAAGGGGCCTCATAGAACCCACAAATTGATGCAACACTTAAAAACCACATAAACACCTAAATAACAGGGCTGCTTCCAGCCTCAGATACCAATTGATGTAAGAAGATATTGCCAGGCAAGGTCCTGAAGGCCTTTCCTGTATTCTAAATTTTTAGAAATCTGTAATTTATTTGACACTTACCTAAAGGTATGACAAATCCCTGCTTCTCAAATGCTTCCCTCAGTGACAACACGTTTATTAAATGAAGTAATTATTCATTGGCTACCTACTTTATGTGGGGTTCTTTCCTAGGTTTTGCTCTGACAAAGTTTTAGGAAATTTGTTTGAAAAAATATTAGGAAAGGCAAATTTTCACTCAATTCATGTATGAATTTTTACAGATTTCAAATAAATTGGGTAAGAATCAGTAAAATTTTAATATAATAATACAGCATGTCTTAACAGTATGTAAAATGCCAAAGTTAGAAACCTTTAAATTAAGTCAAGCACTCCAGAAACAGGAACCAGTCACTGCAGGATTAAACAGAAACGGTTTCTGAAATAAAATCCTGTGGTACTAGCATTTTTAAATCATTCTGTCTTTTTTTGTCTAAACCTATAGGAAATCAGCACAAAATATCTGAGAGTGTTCAGAAATGAAAATGAAATGAGAAAGAAAATTCTTCTTCCCAGTCACAAGCTCTTAAATGCTTCTTACATGAAAATTCAAGGCTCTGTAGAGATTAATCAGGACTCAAAATATAGGTTTGAACTAATTGCATTCTTTTAAAAACATTTTTAATGTAGCAATAATTGCTTTGAGTGTAGATGAGTTTTTAAATTTAAGAGTAGTTGGAAGCTCAATAGATAATGAAGCTAATAGTATTTTGCCACAATCTTTCTTGTATTTCCCATTGTTAAGACAAGATAACCTGGATTCTCTAAGAGGGAGGTTTAGATCAACATTTCACATTATCTCTAGCCATAACAACACGTGGTAAGTGCTCCTTCCCTTTACTGCAGGTGAAGAAACAGAACTTCAAAGAGCCCCCGTGATGTTAAGGTCACACAACTAGTAAGTACAGAAGGCTGGACCTGAAACCATGTTTACTTACAGAGCTTTGGGGCTTGGTTCTGCCAAATGCCAGTGATATCACTGTACAGATCACTTAGTCACACCTGAGGGACACAGGAGACCTGGAAAGAAGAGATGAACTCTGAAAAATAGATGAAAGGCATTGGATCCAGGTGAAAAATTGAACATATCTGTCCACCTCACATCCCATTTTTTAAAAATTCCTTGGAATAACAGAAAATAAAATTTTAAAGAATAAGCTTATGTGAGCCCCATTTCCAGCATAACAATGTGAGGAGTTCTGCGGACCCATTTCTCAGTGAAATAAACAAAGCTAGTAAAAACTATAAACTATAAAATTTAGTCTCTGGAAGTTATTCTAAGAGCGTACAGCAAATGAAAAAACATTTATTCAAGAACAAAATAAATTCCTACGTCTCTCAGTATGAACAGTGAGAGACTGTGGCATTTGAAGCATGACTAGCTGCTCCTCTGCACCCACCAAGCTCAGCTTGATGAAAGCTCCACCACTGGTAGGTGTGTCCAAGAGGTTATGATTCCCTCTTCCTTCAGTTCCCCATCAAGTTTTTACCATATCTCATAAGGAGGAATAAGCCATTAGTGTTTCCCATCCACTCTAAATACAAATTGAAGAGGCTAAATTCCTAGTGAGTGCCAAGACTAGTTGGCGGGCTCCTTTCTCCATCCAGTCCCTACCCCTAGGACAAAGGCTCCACTCCATGTGCAGCAAGCTGAGAATACTGAAGCCCCAGTGGCCCTCACCTCAGCTTATTCTCAGATCAGAGATTCCATTCTGGGAGAGGCAAGCCAAGAAAATCAGAGGCTAGTTCCCCACCCAGAGCCCAAAGCAGTAGCTCAGAGAGTTCTTCTGGAGGGAGAGGCAGTTCATGAGAAAAGAGAGCTCTGAAACTATATCTAAAGCAATTGTCTTTATCTGAAATAGAATTCAAGCCGTAGGGTGTTCTCAAAAACAATAGCTCCTCTTAATTAAGAGCAACAAGCTAGGGGCCGGCCGTGGCCGAGTGGTTAAGTTCCTGCTCTCTGCTTCAGAGGCCTGGGAATCACTGGTTAGGATCCTGGGCACAAACCTACACATTGCTCATCAAGCCATGCCGTGGTGGAATCCCACATAGAAGAACTAGAAGGACTTACAACTAGGAAATACAACTATGTAGTGGGGCTTTGGGGAAAAAAAAGAAGAAGATTGGCAATAGATGTTAGCTCAGGGCCAACTGTCCTCATCAGAAAGCATACCTTTAAAAAAAAAAGAGCAACAAGCTAACCATCTAATTTTCCAGAGTGAATACATAAAGAGACAGCTGAAAAGAACTCTCTTGGGGACACAAAAACCCTTAATGACTGGCCTCAAAAAGTACCACTGTCTGAATTTAATTGGACCAGACTGCTGAGCAATTTATGCTCCAGGGTGATGTTGAAAACAAAGGAGAAATCAGCTGGTAATTAATGGAGCTTAATGGGCAGGGTGTAATACCAAGGAAACAGATGGTTTAACAGAGAGATGAGAAAAAGAGACAAAAAGAGTCTTGGTAGAACAATTGTCATCCCAGAGTGAACGTGCACATGCCCACGGCTACATCTTCAGAGGAGTGGCACCAAAGGCTTCATACTGCAAGGGAAATAGACGTTACTGTGAAGCCTAGTCCAATCACATCACAGCACCACAAATAGCCCCAGAGAGAAGAGAGGAGCATCAGTATCCAGAGTAGCCACAATGCATTACCTAAAATGGCTAGTATTTAACAAAAGAAATTATGAGATGTGCAACATATGACCCATACACAGGAAAAAGAACAGGCAACAGAAATTGCCTGTAAGAAGGACCAGATGTCAGATTTAACAAAGACTTGAAAGTAGTCATTATAAATATGTTCCAAGAACTAAAGGAAATCATGATTAAGGTGGTAAGGAAAGGTATGAAGTATGAAGACAATGTCTCATCAAATAGGGAGCATCAATAGTGACACAGAAATTGTTAAAAGAATTAGATGGAAATTCTGTATTTGAAAATGACAACAGCTGAAATGAAAAATTCCTTAGAGAGCTCAATAGTAGATATGAACTGATAGAAGAAAGATTCAATGAACTTGAAGATAGACTGATAAAGATTATGCAATCCAAAGAGAAGAGAGAAAACAAAATGAGGAAAAATAAAGAAACCCTCAGAGAAATGTGGGAGACCTTTAAATATGCAAATACATGTATTTGAAGTACCAGGAAGAGAGGAAGAAAGAAAGGAGCAGAAAACGTATGTGAAGAAATTATGTCTGAAAACTTCACAAGTTTGCTGAAAGACATTAACCTACATATCCATAAAGCCTGATAAACTCAAAATCGGATAAATGCAAAAAGAGCACACCATAGTAAACATCCTGAAAGCTGCAGAAAAATCTGACTGTAGCAAGACAAAACTGACTTGTCACATACAAGGGAACCCCAGTAAGATTCAGTCAACTTCTCATCAGACGCAATGGAGGCCAGAAGAAAGTGGATGACATATTCAAAGTGCTCCAAAAAAAAAAAAAAATGTTAACCAAAAATCTTATATCAAACAAAACTCTCTCTCAAAAATGAAGACATCACTAGATAAGCAAAACTGAAAGAATGTGTTACTCGCAAGTCAATTTTCCAAGAAATACTCAAAGTTCTTTATGCTGAAAGCAAATAAAGGAGTAGAAATTGGAATCGACAGAGAAAAACAAAAGACACAGATAGAGGTAATTATGTAATTATAAAAGAAAATACAAATGCATATTTTTCTTTTTGCTTCTCTTAACTAAGATTTAAAAAGCCTATGTATAAAACAACATGTATATAATTGTATTGTTGGACCAATAACATATACAAATATAACATATTTGACAATAACAGGACAAAGGAGGTGGTTGGGAATAGAGTTGTGCTGAAGTAAGGAAATGACACCAGATGATTGCTCAGACTCACAGCAACAAATGACTAGAACGAGAAATGGCAAATAAGAAGGTAAGTACCATAAACTCTAAAGTATATGCTTGCTCTCCTTTCTTTTCTCAGCTTTTTGAACAGACATAAAGTCATATAAGGTAATAATTATAACTGTATTGTTGAGTTTGTAATATATATGTATAGTGTGTGTATAACAGCACAAAAATAGGGAAGAAGGGATGGAGTTACCTTTCAAAATCATTAAAGCAGGTCTTTTTTTCAAAGATTCATAAGTATCGTTAGCTGCTTTATTATCTCCACCATTTCAATGATTATGAAGGGATATCGCTACTTCGACTAACTGTCAATGTCCATATTTGTATTTTGATGTTCTCAATACGTGGTGTCAACTATAACCAAGTATAGTTCTGCACATAGAGGAGGAAAACAAAGTGCACACCAGGCAGATGAGACCTCCTTTTTGCCACACCAAACACTGGAGCTTCACAGCCTTGAGAATCAAAGTGGATGAGAGAATTATCTGCAACAGCAATTAATTAGTGGGGTAAATGGGACACTAATTAATTTGGGGTAAATTTAATTTTAACTTTTGATGGGCAATGTTTTTCCAGTTTTGGACTATCATAAACAACACTGCTAGAAATATTCTTTGAATTATAATCCGACGCACCTGTGCATGACAGTCTCCAGGCTAAATAATCATAAGTTAAATTACTGGGACAGGGACACACAAGTCTTCAACTTTAGTAACTATTAAAAACTGTTTTCCAGGGGCAGCCAGAGGCTTAGCGGTGAAGTCTGGTGATGCGCTCCTCTTTGGCTCTGGGGTTTGCAGGTTCCGATCCGGACACACACCACCTGTTGTGCTGTGCTGTGACAGCAACCCAAATGCAAAACAGAGGAAAGACTGGCACAGATGTTAGCTCAATGCTGATGTTCCTCAAGCAAAAAAAAAAAAGGAAGATTGGCAAGAGATATTAGCTCACGGCAAATGTTCTTCAGCAAAAAAACCTGTTTTCCAAAGTGGTTGTACCAATTTAAACTCTCACCAGCAGGCTATGAAATGCTTCAGAACGTTCCAGAGAGCTATACTGGAGCCTGAGGCAGCATGAGACGACTTGATATTCTTGGATTTTAAAATATACATATCCACGCTCTGGCCACAGCCCACCAGTGGGCTATATATAAATACAATGTTACACCTGTAACATATATAATCTAAATGCAAATATCTATACATATAAATACGCCTACATAGATCTGTCTTTGCTGAGTCTCTCCCAGCTCACTGCCCTCGTGAGCTGGCCCATGCGGCCCTGGAGCCCGGCGATGCCGCCCCTGAGCCACCAACTGGCGTGCCCCGTGGCTGAGCTGCAACGCGACATGCAGCCGCTGTAGGAGCAGCTCAGATGCTGGACACAGCCGGTGAAGGGACTGGCCTTGGTGACCTGGCTGTCCCCGCACACAGTCCGCCTGACATGTCCAGTCCCGCCCACTTCTGGGTCCTGGACTGCCCCCCACCTGGGCATCACACACTTTGCCAGCTCCGCCTCCTTCTTGCTATAGGGCAGCCGCCAGAGTGTGGATCATGACGAAGCCCGGAGAGCATGACCAAGCCAGTGAGAAGATGCAAAGGACCTCAGACTGCTGTATCATCAAGAATGGGCACCAGCCAGGGGCAAGTCCAGGCGATGGCCCCCCGCTGAGACCACCAAAACCTTCCAGTGGCCGGAGACCCCCAGGCCTCACCTGGGGAGCCTCACTAGCCAGTCACGCCCATCACTCAAGTATCTGAGAAGTTTGCTGGGGACACCTCAGTCACAGCCTTATGGCCCATGTTGGCTGCTGTCCTTGTTGCGGGGCCTCAGCCCGAGCCCCAGCGCGGCTACTGCACCCTTGACTCCCTGTCCAAGTGGGAAGAGTTCTTCTCTCACACCGTCTTTGTCGAGCTCCGGCTAGGGGACAGTGCCAGCGGGCAGGAGCAACAGCAGCCCTGCCTAGTGACGCGCCCAGGAGTCTGCATCCGCACGGCTGCCAGCCATGACTCGGGCCCATCGCGGCCCTTACTGACATGTATACACATATATCCAATTGAGTTTAGGAGGTTCGACCAGCTTCTGTGCCTACCCAAAGGGCAAATAGGATGTTTTGGAGCTGGTCCTCATCACAAGGGAGTGCATGGACGGAAGAGCTGCATCCAGGCCCCTCCTCTTCTTAAGTTGAGCTGCTTTTACTTCACAGTGGATGAGCCTCAGAAGTTCGTGCCAGGCGCCGCCTTTGAGCTGGCCTCCCGAAGCCCTAGACTTTATGATGGGCCTCATGACCCTGGCATTTTGCTTTTCAAAAATGTGTTCTCTCTCCGGTAACTCTCTCACTGCTTGCTTCCCTCCTCTCGGCCCCGCTTATGCAAACAGTACTGCACAGTCACCCATAACAGTGTGACAGTGGCCTTATGGAGGGCTTCTCCCTCCCACACCCACGCAAACCCGGAGATTATGCCTCCTAAATCCTGGGTTCTATCAGAGCTCTCTGGATGTTTCTAAGGGGCCTTCTCCCTATTCCACCACAGACTAGGGCTGAGAGGGTAAGTAGGGGCGCCGGGACAACTATCCCGGGGCCTGACATACTTATTTTCCCTTTGTCTCCCTTCTCCCTTCCATCCTCCGCAGTATTTCAGGACTGGAAGGGCTGGCTGCAGGCTTTTGGACTTTCTCTTCCGTGGTTCCTAGCCTCCAACGCCCACGGCAGCAACATTCCAACCTCAGTGGAACGGCATTTCCCTGTACTTAAACAAACAAACAAAATTAGGACCTAAATTCTCCAGGCTAAAGGAATTTACAATCCCCCACCCTCCATCCCTTAACAAAGAATCAAATCTGACAGTGAAAACCAAGAAATAACCACTTGTTCTAGCTTGTAGCTGTCTTTTCTCTGAAGAATCACAACACATTGCTTTTAATGGATGAGATATTCACGTGGCATAGATTTATAGAATATTCAAATTCAGGTGAAAATGT
This sequence comes from Equus caballus, assembly GCF_041296265.1. Lineage (NCBI taxonomy): Eukaryota > Metazoa > Chordata > Mammalia > Perissodactyla > Equidae > Equus > Equus caballus. The sequence goes on from NC_091686.1 coordinate 47,868,059, forward strand.
TTCAAAAATATTTTTCTCTTCCAGTTTTGTGATGCAGGGAGAGGGGGAAGATAGAGAGGAGCAACCAGTGTACTTTATCTTGCCACTGCCTTCATCCCTTTGTTCCTCCCTTTTCATTCCTTTGTTGAGCTCACTAATTTTTTTGTGCATTAAGAGGTCCCATCTAGAGTAACTAGCTGGTTTAGATGAACATTTCTTGTGAAGGCTATACAAACTCCATATCATTTTTCAAAAGCTTAATATATTAGAATTCAGAAATAAGAACAGTGTGACTTTCTAACTATTTTACTATTTACATATGACCAATGTATTCCAATGCATGAAGGACAGCGTTACAATTAGGCCTGTCGACTTAGGGCATCCTGTAACATACTACAAGAGACTTAGGGAATTGCTTTAAAAATGTCTTGCAAATCAACAGTGATAAATAAAATTCATTCTCTCAGGGATTTTTCTCTGCTTCAAGTTGTGCCAAAGCAAGGACTATCAAGCTTCGTAAATTCCTGAATTGTATACTGTATCTCAAACCAAATTTTAGTATAAGCCACTGCTCTGGAGTTGGGACCAAATGGAGACACAGGTGGAGAGACAAAAAAGTCCAGATGGATCTGAGAGGCAACTACCAACGTGAAGTGAGGGAGCTCAAGGTGGAAAAAATGCCCTTCCTCTTCAGCCAAGCAGAGAGAACACTGGCCTATTTTACATAAAATAGAAAACACTGGATTGTTTCCCAAATGGTAGGAATAAAATAGAGTATATATATTATTCCTTGGGAAAAGAGCATTGAATCTAATTTCTGCCTCCACAATAGATTCAGAATACAACTAATCATCAATATAATTAAAAAGATAAATTAAATTAGACGTGCAATAGTGTTTGAGATCACAGGCTAGGAAATATTTAGTGAACACAGAAACCTGAATAATTGATAAAGTGGAGAAATTGTAAAATGTGTGCAGCTTTGAAAAAAATAATCACTATTTTGGCAATGTTCTGTTCATATTTAACAATGTTGCCTTTAATAAAATAACAGGAGTTGCCAACATGGAGCAATTAGGTCAGACAAACTAGGAATTAATTACTGTAGACAGGCCCATATGTCATCAAAGCATTGCACATGTTCTCCGAGCAAGGCTTGGAGAGCAGAAGAATTATTCTGGGAAGGCTCTTGAGTAGTAAAAGGGACATTGCTGTGGAAGTCTGAATTGACAGTGACTGCAGAATTCAAATCCTGAAGGCACAAAATTGGATTAAGTACAAACTAGGTGAATTTTCTTCAGTGCTGATTCAATTTCTTAAAATAACCAAGCCATACAAGCTTGGTTCAACCAAGCTTCAACAGTCATAACAATTTTTGAGGGGTGCCAGGAACCAAATTCCAACAAGGCATTAGCCACTGAATCCACCTATTCACATATTAGTTCAAGCTGGTATAGAGAAATGATTAACGAAGCACAATGCTTGGGTTGCATGTGCATGGCCTAGATTCAAGATATGACCCAAAATTTAGTGTTAGCGTAACAGATTAGAAATCAGCCTGCGTGTTTTTGATTCCTAAGTATTCTCCAATGTTAATATTTTAGTCCTAAAAAATTGCTGTTAATTTTTATACTGATGTTCTTTTCACCATTAAAACATCATCAAATTTGGAATGTTCATTTTTCCCAAGAGAACTAATAATAGTATTTTCAATTTAAATGAAAAAAACAAATGAAAGAAACTCAATAATTTTTTCCTAAATTGGCAGTTATGTAAATCCAGCTTGTTTGTTATAGGCTGGACTTTATCAAAACTTGATGTCTAATTCTCCTAACATATTTCCTGGGAGATGTAGCCAGTGATATAATGCCTGTTTCCCATGTGAAGCCTTTTGAGATGTTTCATATGCCAAAACGTCCACATGTGGGGGGAACCTTTAAAAAGGATGCAAACTTACATGTCCAAGAGAATTCAGGAAAGTAATGTATTCCCACCCTGGGATTATGAAAACAGTGCAGTTGAAGATATAAATGACAGGACACACAGTAGATTCATAGTAGAGACAGTAGGGAGTGGTGTTGACTATGGAACACTGGATGCCACTTGCTAATAGTCTCAGTTGTTGCCTTCCTGGTATGTGATCCAGATCATGATTTTATGTGAAATTTCGCAACATTTTAAATATTTCAATTAATTCAAACATCAAAACACAAGGAACAAATAAAATCAAATACATTGGTCCAAATAAAAATATTTTAGAACTGTATTCAACATGTCACTGGAGAGATGCCTGCACCAGACATTAATGCTTTTAGTATTCTTTGCTCTAGGGGCACAGGAGATACTATTTTTTTTTAAATATTACTATTATTTTATTCTGAAATTCTCAAATTTTAGCTTGCATCTCAGTCACCCGGACATGTTGTGAGATAAAATGCAAAATGCCTAGTTAAATCTGAATTTCAAATAAACAAAAATGTATTTATTTTAGTATAAGTATATCCATGTAGTATTCATTATTCATTATTTATTTGAGATTCAATTTAGCTGTATATACTGTTCTTTCATTTGCTAAATCTAACAATTCTTTACCTGGAGGGCTTGTTAAAACACAGATTGCTGGCCCGACTCTAAGATTAGTTTCTGCTTCGGTAGATCTGGGGTAGGCTCCAAGAATTTGCATTTCTAACAAATTTCCTAGGGGGTATTGGTACTGCTGCTGCCAGGAACACACTTTGAGAACCATTGCCATATAATAATTTGGGGTCAATTTTTTTTTATCAAGTCAAAGTTGTTTACATCTTCTCTTTTAATAACTGTTTGCTTATTATTTTAAATGTGTAGAGATTCTCTGGTCTTCCTAGTGACTCAAGGGTAGATCCAAATCTATATTCATGATTCTATCTTACTTTAGTCTCAGAAGGATCACCCAGCCTATCATGCTTCCAGCATTATCCGCTAGGATGTTTGCCTTGTACCTTTGTTTCCCCCAACATTTTAATGCTTGAGTATAAAGTGTTGGTAGCTGAATTTAGCCTGAAAAGAAAATGAGATTCTTCCATTAGGCATGATGTCTGCTTTCCCTGCGCCATCTTCCTTTCTTCCCTATAAAATGTAAATGAGATATGTTAGCCATATATAATGAGGCAGTGATGTTACCGGGCCAGGACTCTCTCCAGCCATGCACACGGAAGCTCATTCTGGGTTCTTAGGTCTTTGAGGGAAGAAAGTTTATTACGCAATCGCTTGGCAAGGACACAGGAGAAGGGCTGTCAAATCTGTCTTCCTGATCCAGAGTATAGGGTAAGGTTTAAGGGATCAGGGAGGGCAGCCTGCTATGTGGAAGCCCTGACGGGATGAGTTTCCTTTGGGAGATGAAAATTTTCTCTTCTGTGTGTACTCCTGGCTAGCTCGAGCCCCTGAAAAAATAGCCTTAATGTTCTGTTGTTAAGATGAGATCAGCACAGTAAACAAGGGTGAGGTTGTTCTGTAGATTTAAGTCACTCCTTTCTCTACTGATAAGTTTCCAAAGATTTCGTTGTCCTCTCCTTTCTGGTAGAGAGAGGAAGACACTGTTATCAGTGGACATTTCCCTTACAAATGGGTAACTTCTACCAGGTTTTCAGAGCTTTTCCATGTGTCTGCTGTTTCTTAAAAATACTCAGCCTAAAATAATTCTTATGCCAAAGAGGTATATTTGGGGTGACGAATTCTGTTCTTGCTCCTGCGGTCACAGTAGTACCCTACATATGTGAATCAAGAGTATATTAATTTGGCAAAACATGAATCAAAAACATTTCAGAAGCTCATGAAATTTCATGTGAAAATTCAACTTGCAAACTATATGCTACTTCAATCTTTCTAAATATGTACAGGTTTTGTCATAAACTGCCTCGATTTTGGCAACCTCCCCCCTCTTCTAAGCAGGTGTTTTGCTGGCGTCCACTCTGCTGAGGCCGGGTTCAGTCCTCGGAAGGAGGGCAGGAGGAATAGGGGACGCTTTTGCCTCAGGATGTCTATACTATCATCAACATTGCAGTCATGTTTCTTTGTTGCTGGTTGTCCCCGACTTCTTGCCACCCCTTCACCTAGATTCTGACCTCTAAGGAGGATCTGGACTGTATTCTGTCCTGTTTTTGTCCCAACCTTCTGCCTGGGTCTCTGAATCTTTGCTCCGGTTTCCTGGTCCGTGTAAGCATCTGTCTTTCTTTTCGCCTCTGCCAATCGCCACAGCTGGAGTCATTTTGCCACCACCTGCAGCATATCTCAGGTAAATAGTTTTGGCACTTAGAATATAGAAGCTGGTAGATTGCAGGAACAAATGAGACACACCAAAAACACTTGTGCCATAGGTGTCAGACACATAGAAGTCTCTGGAGAAGCGATATTGTAATGACTTACTCATTCAGACATTTACTGATTTTATTCAATTTCAGTGGTCACAGTTTAGCCCAGATAACAAAGTTGCTGTATCCAAAGAAGATGTTAAAAGCCCCAGAAAGTGTCTTAATGCCTCAGTATAACTTCATGTTGACAATTGGAGACAGTACACATATACAGTATTCTGCCACATCTGAATGCTCAGTGTATCTGGAATTATTTTATTTATTACCAATCATTTCTACCATATAGCCCCATGACAGATTCTTTTTATGACATTTTTATGACTTTCTCCCAAGTAGACTGTTAGTTCTTGAACATGAAGGCCAGGAGTCATTTATTCTTGTGCCCTCTGCACCAGAAAATGCATGAACATGTGATGGATACTCAATAAATGATGAATGACTGATTTAACTCTAATTCCAATACCAAAAATTTTTCATTCTTCCTTGTGACCAAAGGTCTTACTTGTCAATTAGAGGAACAGCTGAATTCCTGTATTATGAGTGTGTGCTAGGGTGCCTGACAAATGGCACAGTTCCCTTCGTCTCAGGTTCCTGTCTTGCCCTCCTCTGTCGTCTGGGGAACTGGGATAGACGTTTGGAATTCTAGCCCTGAAATTGCTATGAAATGTGCTTTTACCCCCACACTTAATATACTACTACATCCCTTCTTTTACATAAGAATATACTACTAAATGTTTTTATTTCCTGGATAATATACTACTGCATCCCTTTATTTACATGAGGATATACTATTGCATCCCTATATTCACACAAGAATATGTGCCACTACATCCCTTTGTTTGACTGAGAATATACTACTACATCCCTTTATGTACATAAGAATTTGCTACTCTATCCCTTTGTTCACCTGAGAATATACTACTACGCCTCTTTATTTATTTCTTGTGTCCCTGTGAGAATGTCACTGAGGCACTGACGTTAGTGAAATGCCCACTATGTGCCATCAGTCTTAGTACCGTATTGGTTTGCTAGGGCTTCCATGACAGAATTCCACAGAGAGTGTGGCTGAAACAACAGAAATACATTGTCTCACAGTTCTGGAGGCTAAATTTCAAGCTCAAGGTGTTGCAGGGTTGGTTCCTTCTGAGGGCTGGAGGAAAGGATCTCCCCTAGTTTCTGGTGTTTGCTGGCAATGTTTGGTGTTCCCTGACTTGTAGAAGAGGTAGGCACTCTCTGCTTTCATCTGCCTTTTCATAAGGCCATCAGTCATTTTGGATTAGGAGTCCACCCTACGCCAGTAGGGCCTCATCTTAATTTAGCTAATTATGTCTGCAACAACCCTAGTACCAAACAATATCACATTTTGAGATACAGGGTGTTACAGCTCCAGTATGAGTTTTTTGGAGGGACTCAATTCAACCCGTAACAGTTACTGCATATACTTTATCTTATTTAATCCTCATAACAGCCCTATGAGGGAAGCATATTTGTCTACATTGGTTGTCTCTGGGTTCTATCTGCCACAGTTTTCAGGGAACACTGCCATGTCTGTGTTTGGAGAGTATATTTTCTCACATTCACAAAATCAGCTTCCTCAGTAAAACTCCTCTCTGAGTGTGAACTCCAGCTATGAACTCTTGTAGTTATATTTTCATTTGTTATTGGTTTTCTTGGCTACACAGTAGCTTTGTGGGCATTTGTATGGGCAATTGGGTGATGAGATAATTGACATAGAAGAATTCTCTCCTGAGAAATCATACCAGCTGACATCTGCCTTTACTTCCAGTTTACTTCTCTTGTTTGAGAGCCTATTTTATTTTTCATAAAGCCAGTTTCAAAATGTTCAGGTATTTCACAAGTAATATGATTATTTCTTATATTTGAACAAAAAGAAAATCAGTGTCTATATTTAATGCATATGTGTTATTAATTTTGAATATCCCTTTTCACAAGGTCAGATTTAATGGGGAATTTGTTCAAGGGTGTTTGTTAGAGAACACAAAACACACTATGTTACACCTATGTTGTTGTCTGTCCATGACTGAACTTTTATTACAACTTTGTTGCAAATGGATCCTATTTCAGTTTTACTTTGCTTCTTTATTTAATATTGAGAATATATGGAACCAATATACAGTAAGCAAAGACCAAGGGAGGCAGCCTGTTATTAGAGAGAAAGAGGTTTTATCTCTAGCTGCTCAAGTTAATAACTGTAGTATAGAGACAAGAAACCATTGGGAAAAGGCATTGTGTACCAAGAAAGTTCTTCATGGACTACTTTAGAAGATGTTGGGCTCTCAGACAGGAGTAACTGAAATTCCCTCCGACAGAGAAGAGAAGATTACTAGCACAGCACGTTTGCATATTAAGTCAGTCATACTAGAAACCCTGAAGAGTTTCATCATCAAAAATTTGTGTTACAGGGGCTGGCTCCATGGCCGAGTGGTTAACTTTGCGCGCTCCGCTGCCGGGTGCGGCCAGGGTTCAGATCCTGGGTGCGGACATGGCACCGCTCATCAGGCCATGTGGAGGCGGCGTCCAACATCCCACAAATAGAAGGACCTGCAACTAGGATATAAAACTATGTACGGGGGTGGGGGTGGGGGTTTGGGAAGATAAAGCAGAAAAAAAAGAAAAATTTGTGTAACAGAAATTAGCTATAAAAGCATAACCGTCAAGAACAAATCTATGTGGCTAAGGAAGAAAGTATCTATAAACTAAAAGGGAGAAAACTGTAAACAAATGGACTGTCGTAATAAAAGGTGATCATTCCAGCAGAGAGTGACCAGCTTCCAGCTGCAGAAACCTATGTGGAAAGAAGACAGGGATGGAGGTGAGGATGGAGACGCCTCCCGACTTATTGTGGCTGAGGAGACAGTAATTAAAGCCAAAACCATACTGTTTCTTACTTGTAATTTGGGGTATATCTTGTATTTGAAATAGCTATTAGTGAACTACATATTTTTTTTCCCCAGAATGTGGTATTAGCTTTTCTCCAGCTAATCTTGTTGTTTTTGTTTTCTTACAAATAAGTCCAAGTCCAAATAAGAAGTGCTCCTTTATTGTTAAAAGAGAGGTATCTAAACCCGATTGTAATAAATGCTTCTAATAATTTCCTAGGTAAGCGTGGCTGTCTCTGATTACTCCTTGTAGAATTATTTCCAAATTAAAGTATTTTCACATTTAAATAATATCCCCATTATTCTTTTTCTTCCTCATATTTAATTTCTTTCTCCTATAAACTCAGACCCAGATCTCCACAGTGGCCTCTGGTCTGGGCTCCTGGTTTCTTGTGTCTTCTCTTTAATTTCTTTCATCCAGTATGATGTGCGTTGCCTGAGCGGAGGAAGCAGGAGACTGTTGTGGGGTGGGGGTGAGATAAGGCAGCGCTGAAGCCCAAGTAGCAGCGATGCTTTTGGATACCATAGAAAGCTTGAACAACATCCTTTATCTTCAAAATCTAGGAGGAGTGAGGTCCTGGCTGCACCTCCTGTGGTCGCCCAGAGCAGGGGCCTGCAGAGCTGCCCCTTGAGCGCCGCGGTTCTCCGCCTCACGCGCCTTCAGTTACGGATCCGCACGCTCACTTGATGCTTGCTGAGCACTCCGCGCGCCATGGTGACTAGCAGCTACAGAGCTCCTTCCTGGCTCTCATAGAATTCATTCGCTGGCTCAGGATATAGACAAGTAAATAGGAAACTGTAATCTGTTTTTATATTATGTTTTAATTTTTCTTATAAGTGCTGTAAAGAGGATTTACAGGTTATTAAAGGCTCATAAGTTACAAGCACCTAATTCAGAAGTGGGGACCAAAATAGACCTTTTAGAGGAATGATATCTAAATTGAGACCCAGAGCGTAATTAGAGGATATTCAGGCAAGAAGGAGAAGACAAAAGGGTGACCTCTTTTCTGGCCCCCTGATTGTGGTTACAGGGTGTACAAACACAGAGAAGACAAATAGAGCACATCAGGGAACTGAAATGAGGTCCCTAGGGTGAAGGGCAGTGCATGCAAGAGAGGGAGCAGCGTGGAGGACTTAGGCTAGAAAGATAAACGGGGGCCAGAATATGAAGTTTGTGAACATCCATTTCCTAACCTTTTTGTGTTCTGAAAAATGCATCACTAAGGCTCCTTTGCTACAGGCTTCCCGTTGAGTTCCGTGATGGAGGCACCAGACTGCAGGGCAGGAGAAGAGAGGACAGGGTATGTTTCCCTGTCTTTCTCTGCAGAAGCTACATCTTCTCCATGGTTCCAGCTCCCATGAGACCCTCCTCACCCAAGGTCCCAGCTCCGGTCAGGCAAGGTCCTGCCGCCGTTTCAGCTTCTTCCAGGAATCCGTGACTCTGAGTTCTGGTAACATTGCTTGTCCTCTTTGTTCACTCCACCCTAGAGTGGCAGTTGCTTCCTGCTGTTGCCAATTTCTGCTTGTCTCAGCATTCCCTGTGTTTCTTTTCATTTCTTTCAACATCTTTGTAATTGTTTATTGTATTCGCTTTCCTCTTTTGAATTAGCTTATGTGGATTCTGTTTTCCTGATCAGAACCTGATTGATAAAAGGGCCTTCCGTGCCACATTATGGTACATAAGAGTTATTCTAAAAGCGATGGTGGAAAACTATTTTAAGCAGTACTTATAACTTAGTTATGTATTTGCTGCACAGTGATCTCACTGGCTGATGTGTGGAGAATAAATACAGGGGCAAGACTGGTGGCAGGAGGAATAGTTTGAAAGCTCCTGTGAAAATCTGGGAGAGAGAAGGTGACCAGGGCTATGAAACCTCCAGTGGGCCGAGAGACACATTGGTGGCTTCCAACCACAGGAGGAGGTGAGCTCCAGTCATGATCAATTGTATGCTGAGTGAGAAAGAAAGAGGATTCAGAAGTGATTCCCGAGTTTCTCATCTGAGCACCCAGATGAATGGTCGTGCTATTCCCTGAGATATGCGGAGGCTAGAGGAGAGTGAGTGATGGCTTCAGGTTGGAATGCTGAGTTGTTTGTGTTTATGAGATAGAGGGGAACTGCACAGCACTACTGGGTATGCCTGGCCGGAGCTCAAGAGAGAAATAAATGTGGAAGTCATCACCATGAAAAGTGTGATTGAAGCCGTAAAAGTGGACAGTGTTGCTTGAGGAGTTTAAAGTGGTGGTTCTTAAGCTTGCTCAGGTCACAGAATTCTTTGATAATTTCCCCCAGATTAATGCATATGAACACATAGCGGCTCTGTTGGAAAAGAAGAGAGCAGACCAGGAGAAACCCTTCTAACACCACCTTGCAGAGGCTGGGCTGAGAAGGCTCACTCAACATTTCTGTCTCTGCTTCTTCAGCGAATGTCCATTTCTAACCCACTCACAACTCTCATGTCTCCACCTCTTAGGCTGTTTGCTGAGAGTTCTATTTACAGCCTGGGAGAAGGACAACTAGTAGTTGTCTAAAAGTCCCTCATTTGGTATACAGGTGTCCCAGCCATGCTCCCTTCCCATGACTCTATTCCCCTCCTAGCTTCTGGGTGTCTCTTCTGACTAGTTCTCATCAATGGAAAGTGAATGGAAATGATGCGAGCCATTCCTGGCCAAGCCTCTAAGAAAAACTTTATGGTTCCTCCAAGTTCTTACCTATCTTTCCTGCTGGCTGATAGGAATGGTAATCTGCAATTTGGGGCAACAGAGCCACAAAGTGGGAAAGTCCTGCTCTCAGAATCACTGCGTGAAGAGAGCTTCCCACTAACTAGTAATGCTCGCTTTGGACTGAGCAGGAATGAGAAAGAAACTTCTATTGGTTGAGATACATATATTTTGTTCCACTTTTTATTGAATTTTAGCTGACACCAACAAATACACCGCATTATCTGTGAGTTTCTTTTAAATTCTGCTTCATTCCGATTACTCTTACTCTGTGTATCTTGCACCTAACGCTTCTCAAAGGAGAAGATCCAGCTGGCCATGTAGATTACCATCTGATCAAGTATTCCACTCTGGTGCAGATTTTCCTGCCAATCACCTGGTCCTTCTTATGTTCAGCTACAGGTGACTGCCTTAAGGTTAGTCACAGGTGCTTGGACTTGATTCTGGCTATGATAACAGAGTCAAATGGCACTACGCATGAAATGTGTGTAAACTCCTTCATTCTGACCACTTTGCTCATAAAAAGAGTGACTGTTTGCCTCAGTTTTCTGGGAGAAAGTCCTAATTTATGCCTCTTATTCCAGTATAATCATTAGGACTGTCCCCTTTTAATCTCAAAAGTGTCCCATATTGGAATATAAATTATATGAGCCCCCTATTCAAAAGAGGTACACCTTTTCACAGATATTTCTCCAGTGCTAAACAGATTACAATATGTAAATGCCATCTATATGTGCAATACTGGTGTTCAAATACCTCACATTTAAACCATTCCAATATTTCTTGAACTTGGCCCCCTCATTTATCCAACCTCATTTTTCATGATGTCTAATAGATTCAGTCCTTGTCACCTAGCCAGTCAGCTTACTCTCTTTTTTGGACATTGAATGTTTACCTATCTACCATCTATTTTCCCTTTTCTAGTAATGGCTCCCCCACTTCCCTTGGGCAACAACTTATCAGTGTGCTTGGTCAGATGGCACTACCTCCATGCTCAGCCCCAGGGTTGAGCATGTGGTCCAGTTGATGCTGATCAGAATTTCATATTTCCCTGGCCAGTCAGATCCAGTGACCTAAGCAGAGTCAATCATAACCACCCCTAAGACTTGTGCTAGAATAACAGAGGGAGTTGTTCCCTATACCGGAGAGACAGAGATTCCTGACAATCAAATCTAAGTATGAATCAAGATGATCCCGATTCCAGACTACCTATAGAGCTTTTCAGTATTAAGCTAATAAATTCATTCATTTGAAAGGAGTCATAATTTACATCTTAACTTGCTCTTCTGTGCCTTTGCTTATGCTATTTCATCAAACTGAAGTATCCCATTTCACTCTTTCGTCAATCCAGCTTCATCACTCTGGGATTAGGCAGAAGTACTCATTTATCTTCAGAGAGCCCTTCCTGACTAACTTCATCCCACCATAATCAGTCATTGACTTTGAAAGCAGCAGCCTTTACATACAGGTTCAAACTGCAAAGCAACAGCTGCGTGTTATTCCATGGTAACTGGTAACACTGCTCTTGGGAGAGATCAGGACATTTCATTACGTACAAGATCCTTTCTAGTAAATTGCAACAACTGAAGTAACCAGTGTACTTCTGGTGTATATCAGAGCTCTCTCATTTGAACGTGACAGAAACCCAACTTGCACCAAGTTAATTCAGGCAGAATCCACTTGTTTGTGGAACTGGGAAATGCAGGTAGGGATTTCAGGGAGAGCTGGAACTGGGCTTCAAACCAGAGCTTGTCCTCCCTCCTTCCATCTCTCAGCTCTTGCTCCTCCTCGTGCTTGCTTAGTGCTGCAGGTAGACTCTCCATGTACTGAGGAATGTGGCTGCAACATCCTTTCAGTTTAGCAACCCTTGCCATTAAATGCAGTATTTTGAAGTGACTGTCATAGAAGTCCAGGAGAGAATCCTAATTGACCAGCTTTGAGCTTGAGTCCATGCACAAAATGGTGACTGAGGCAAAGGACATGGCGTTCTCTCATTGGCAGGGCCTTTGCTAGCCCATATGGCTCCACAGCCTTTGTACAAATGAGCAAATGATCTCCCCACTAGGTAGAGGCAGCCCTGCAGGTGAACAGCTTGGCAAGCAGATGGAGCCTTTATGAGAATTAGAAAAAGGTGACCTTTCTCCGGGCACATACGCCCCATGCCAAGGTACACAGCTTGGGGAGAGAAGCATGGCTAGATTTCAGGCCCCAGTCGTTCCCTTGGCCAGACACTCTTAAGCACAACAAACTGTACAAGGTGGCCTCAGTCATTGGCCATTGTGGATTACACGATCCCTATTTGTTGGAGCCAGGTAAGGAAGAGGAGGGTGAGACGCAGACGGGGAAAGTCACTATGACCGCAGATTCAGGTCCAGACATTTATAGAGGTGAAGTGGCTCCTCAAAGGAAAAATATGAGAGACAAGGATATGCTCACTTCACCACGCTGCTGAGATATACTTTTCTCAATTATATAATAATTTTTTAAACTCCAATTAGAAAGTAGAACACTGATATATCTAATAGCTAAATAAACAAGAGAGATATAATTAGGAAATTTGTTTTCAAAAAATAGAATTTGTAGACAGGCAACTTTTTTCTCTAGCTTTAACTTAGGTAAAGTTAACTAGCTTAATTTACAAATGAAATAACTTTGAATTCTGCTCTTTTCAGGTATGCTATGAGACATAAAGCCTGCTCCCAGGTACTGACTTAACTGAGGTTCTAATTCCCCACGCCTGCTCTCTTAGGAGACCTCGGCCTCTCGCCTCCGATCCTTTGTGTTGAAGTCTAGCCCTTTCTAAAAGTCCCCTGTTATGATGGCCATTATCTTCAGCATCCAAATTGCAATAATAATCATGATAAAAATACTGCGCTAACTATGACATTCCCCATCCGCAAGCATGTGGCTTTCACCTGTCAGGCAGAGTGATGTTAGCCAGATAGCCAAGTTTCCCCCGAGCTGGACAGTCTATTACCCTATGTTTCACCAGCTACGCCATTTTGTTTTCCCTCTTTTCTCATGAATATGTCATTACCCATCACCTCTTTCCCCCCTATTGTTCTCTCAAAGTTCTCAAAGGGCTCTATATTTTTTATCATTATATTTTCCTTAATGTTTAAAATGAGTATGGACACCATGGAAAATATTGTTCTCAAATAGCTGCAATTTGGTTTCTTCACAGGGTAGGTATTTTACACTTTTCAATTAAAACATTTACAACTTTCTACCATACTTTGTTGACAATATATGTGTTTTTATGTCATCTCAGATCATGTTTTCTCTTTCTTTTATGATTACACAACCTCTGAAATGAAGATAGATGTACAACCCAAGCCTGATAAATATTAAATAGTGTATTAATTCTATAAGTTAAAGTCCTTTCAGAGATTCACTGCATGGTCGTAAAGTTATGTGAACTTTATTACAAAGCCATAGATTCGAGAGAGACAGCAATCCTTCTGCTGTTTAGAAAATATGAATAAAATAACATAAAAAATGGAAATAAAAATGCAGTAAAATAACAAAACTTTATATCCTCAATGTTGCCTGCAAAAGAAGCCACTTTAGTTGCACATCTATAAAGCTGATTTAGCCGATTCACACCTAGTTATGTCACGATGTACTGACTGTTGTACGTGATAATGCAGAAAGGGGCTGTAGGCTCAGAGTTAGAACTGGTGCGGGAGGAACCAACCAAGCATCTGTGCCACCGAAAACAAGACAGCAAAGAACGTTGGGCAGCTCCTGGAGGGATGGTAATGCAATGAGGGGAAAAGCTCTATCAGGGGCAAAGGTAGAAGACCAAACCATTTGCCTAAAATATTTCTCAGAGCCAAGACCAGATGTAACACGAAATGAAGATAGAGTGGGCAACTGTACGTTTCCAAGTCTGCCTGCCATTGTGAGAACTATGGTTTGGGGACAAAAAAGAAAGCACATTGAATAATGTCCTTGCTCATTGTTCATCCATGCAGGGATTTTCATTCTAACTCTAATTCCCTAAGCAAAATAAATTTTTAAAAAATGTTTTACTAAGAATACTTGAGATCTGTTTAAGAATTTTTAGAACCCATACTCTTGGTTCTTCTCTCCCTATTTTAAATATAATTCCACTCAGGTATAACCTCCCATTGGAATACAGTTTTATAAATTCTTTTTGTATGGGTGGAGTATCTGAGTGTGGTGTGTTTAAATATCAACTGTGTCTATTGTGATGATCTTTTATTTTTTCTCTTCTAACTCTATTTCTAAAATGGAACCAACTAATTTATTTTAGTTATTTTTTTTAAACCTATCATCTTCCCTTACTCATAGCATTTTGTCAAAGACTTGATGGTATTTTGTTGGGCACAGTGTTAACATAATAAATTGAATTGCAACATTTAAGCAACCTATTGATTGCAAGGTAAGGAAATCCTAACTCCAACTAGATTAGACAAAAAATGGAATTTATCAGTCTAAAAAACAAGGAAAAAGTAAACATCCCCTGTGTGAGAAGTTCAAGAGTGGCAACTAGACCACAGAAATAATTAGAACAGAGCCTCAGATGCCTCCATAACTGTTATTGAAATCCAGTTATCTCCGGAAAGTAAGAAATATGATCTCTTACAGCTTCTCAATTTTTTATGAGAAAGTTTAGTATAACTGATTCTTCTCAGATTTGATAAAAATAATCAGTGGGCTATCCTGGTTGGCCTGAGTTGGGTCAGAGCCCCTTCCTGGGCCAAAGAGACTAAAGAACAGAGTCATAGAAGATTGTGGTCAGAACAAGCAAAGGAGCAGTTCCAGGAAGGATGGGCTGTTGTAGTTCTTGGGAGAACTGAGGCATTAGGTTAAAAATTCTAATTATTCTGTAAATCATAAACTATTAAATTATAAATAAACAAATATAAAAATATGTAAATAAAATAAAAGAAATATAAATGTATAAAATTATTATAATCAAGACTATCATAATACTAAATGGCCATGCAATACGATTTTAAAGTACTTGAAGTTAAGTCTGTAGGGCACTAAAAATAAGAAAAGTTTTAGAAGATTTTTAAAAATGTCCCATAAAGATATTATATCACATTTATTAAACAGGAACCTAAATTTAAAGTTTCAACTAAGAAGATAGATTTCTGATACTTAATAAGTTGTGAGGTATAACAAAATGTATTAGTCAAAAGAAATATTCAAGAAGTAAATTCCTTGCCTTCACATGTTAAAGATATAGACCAGATTAAGAGGGAAGTTAGGAGGAGAACTGGAGAGGAGATGTTGGAAAGAGGTGCTGTTATATCCCACTCAACTACAAGGGAAGGGCGGATGAAGTAGCCAGATAAAATACAGGATGCCAGTTAAAATCAAAATTCAGATAAACAATGAATGACTTTTATTCAAGTTTATCTTAAATTTTGCATTATTTGTTGTTTATCTGAAATTCAAATTTAACAAGGCATCTTGTATTTTATTTGTTAAGTGTGGAGGGACTCTGACCTCTATCCCTCGGCCAGTCAGAGTGACCCCCAAGGGACCACCCAGAGAGTATGCCCACAGTGGGGACTCAGAGGATGTGCCAGGCACAGGCCAAGAGATCCAGAGTGATTTTAGCAGCAGAGTGGTGGCCTCCTTCTTTTCAAAAGAAGAAAGTACTGAGCTGGTCCGGTTGCGTAGTGGTTAAATTTTGCACACTCGACATCAGCAGCCCCGGTTTCCTGGTTCACATCCTGGGCGTGGACCTACACACCACTCATCAGGCCATGCTGTGGCAGCATCTCACATAGAAGAACTAGAAGGACTTACAACTAGGATGTGAAACTATGTGCGGGGGCTTTGGGGAGAGGACAGAAAAAAAGAAGATTGGTAACAGATGTTAGCTCAGGGCCAATCTTCCTTGCTAAAAAAAAATCATACCTTAAAAAAAAAAAAAGAACAAGAAAGTACTGTTAGAATTGTCCATAAAAAAAAACATGGGCCACACAGAAGTGATCGCAAGAATGGATTGCAGCCTCTTGATTCCTGCCCAAGAGACCTTGTGGGAATGAGTAGCTAGAAAGTTGAAGGGCGACTGGTCGGGTTAAGAGAAGGAGGGGAGCCGCTGGGGCAGGAGACATATAGGACAGATTGTATGGTTTACATGTCAAGCATTGCTCAAAGGGTCCTACCAACCAGTCTTGGAGGTTTCCACAAAAGCAACTAGGAGACCAAGATTTGATTTTCCTCCTATGCCAACCCAAAGCGTATCAAGATTTATCTTATCACAGTACCAGTTAATAAAAATTTTATGTATTCTGTTTTCCCCAAATCCAACCCAAGAAGGGCTAAAAGCTTGACGTGAGACTTTCAGCAGAATAAATGGAAAAAGTCAATCATATCGCTTCACAAAAAAAGCAGCAGCCTACTTGCTACTCAGCAATACTGGTGGTGAGGGCTGCAGTGGTTGGGGGTTGTGGGGAAAAGTGACCAGAAACTTTGCTTTTCAGTGAATCATGAAGATTTAAACTATTGAAAGGGGTAGGTTTTTTTTAAGATTTTATTTTTCCTTTTTCTCCCCAAATCCCCCCGGTATATAGTTGTGTATTTTTAGTTGTGGGTCCTTCTAGCTGTGGCCTCAGCATGGCCCGATGAGTGGTGCCATGTCTGTGCCCAGGATCCGAACCAGTGAAACCCTGGGCTGCAGAAGCAGAGCGAGTGAACTTAACTACTCGGCCACAGGGCCGGCCCCTGTACTGGGTATTTGTGACTAATTCAGACGGGTTTTGTGGAGTAAAGTGATGATAGAACTTTTTTTTAAGTTGAGAATAAGAAATATTTTCTGTGAAAAAATTTTAAAACAATCATGAAAGATAGCTCATAAAGTTGTGTTGATTATATTTCTTTAGTCATGTTGTTCAACTCATCAGTTACGAGTGTATGTTTACTATTTTTTTAGGATTCAATCATAAAAGTTTATGAAGGAGTCAAGTATTAAAGTAGCATAAAGATTTGACATTTTTTGTAACTTAGTACATCAAAATAATTATCTATAAGGAAATGATCATTTTCTTTCTACTTTTGTAACAAATTTAATGTCACTTTAGCTTGGATGAACTTTTATAAACGATAGCAACAAACACAGTGCTGTTGGGGAATTGACTATAGAACTTTTTCTCCTGTTAGGTGTCTAGAAAATATGTTTTCCATTAGACTAGGAACTGATGACACCAGAATCAGAGGATAGATATAAAATGAATTGCACGCTGCTCACGCTGATGGTTCTGCCACTATTTCTTAAGGAATAAGTTTTCCAATGGCGGACCCTGTTGGGAAAACATTTTTGGTGAACTCCTGCTGACATATGTGTGTTTCTATTCTCCATCTCTTTCCTCTGCTCTGTGCTTTGATGTGCTTTGATACCTCCAGTTTCAGAAAAGTAGGCTCGTCTCAGACTTGATATACAGCTCAGAAATACACTGTTAAAAAAAATGAGTTGTTTTCAGGCTACAGAAGGGGCACTTCATTACATAGGACTATTTTAACAGTTCAGAGAAAAATACAGGCTCAGAGAGCACCAACTCAGTGGAATTTGCATGCATCATTAGGTTTCATATCATTTTAGTTTCATAGATAAATCAATGCAATTTTGTAAGTGGGTACTACATCTAAATGAGAAGACATGTGTTAAGCAAACAAACAAAAAGGTGACAGAAAAGCAGTATTCTTAGAGTTAATATTTATTATATGTTTAAAATATTTAAGATTATTATTTCATTGTGAGATATGGTGGAAGGCCATTTGAGATTATTATAGTCAGAATGTAATTATACATATATTTAAATTTATTTTCAACATATTAATAGCAGTTAGAGAAAATAATGTTTTAAGTTGGTAGAGTACCCTAAAATCTTCTTGTAAATATACTAAAATTATGGGTTCAGATGTCCAAATTAATCATCCTTAACATGTGCTAAAAGTTAGGTGTCTTGAATATTCAATGACTCCTTCAGTCCCTCTGTTCTCATTCCTGAGTGAGGATGGATTTGAGTCACCATTAGTCACACAGGAAACAGGAAACAGCTTTGTTTTAAAAAATGGGGGAACTATCCTTTTAGAAATCCACACAAGGAAACAACTGCTGCCCTGTTCATCATCCTGTGCAGCCACGGTGCCCCTTCAAGATGACATCAAACACATGCTGTAGCATTTACATCATAAGCAGTTCCCTGCCCTGCTCCATGCTCATTTAATTTAATTTAATTTAATTTAATTTAATTTTATTTTTTTGAGAAAGATCAGCCCTGAGCTAATATCTACCCATCCTCCTCTTTTTGCTGAGGAAAACTGGCCCTGAGCTAACATCTGTGCCCATCTTCCTCTACTTTATATGTGGGACACCCACCACAGCATGCCTTGATGAGCAGTGCCATGTCCGCACCTGGGATCTGAACCAGCGAACCCCGGGTGGCCAAAGCAGAACATGCAAACTTAACCACTGCACCACCGGGCCGGCCCCCCACCCTCATTTTAAAATGAGGCAACTCGGGCGGCCCCTGTTGTCTGAGTGGTTAAGTTCATGTGCTCTGCTTCGACGGCCCATGGCACTGCTCATTAGGCCATGCTGAGGCAGCATCCCACATGCCACAACTAGAAGGATCCACAACTAAAAATATACAACTGTGTACCGGGGGCTTTGGGAGAAAAAGGAAAATAAAATCTTTAAAATCAGGCATCTCAAGTCCTTATCTATCCTTTGGCATACTTTTAAGTCAAGCCTTTCCAGCCAATAGTCTCCCTATGGTGGCTATTTCAATGCCAAGATTAAGAATTGCAGAAATGTGATTAAACAGATATCGTGTGCTGGTTAAGGCTCCTCTGTGATGTGTTCCAGGCCTGAATTCCATCCTATGTTATATAACAATGATACAGCAGTAAGTTAAACTTGAGAATGCAATTTATATAAAAGTATGGAAATTTGGTTTTCCCATTTAAAGGAATGCTGTGGGCAATTTTTTCTTATTGTTATGTGATTAACTGACTTTCATCTAAGACATAGTATATATGTTCCAAGAATCTTACAAGAATTTAGGGGATGAGAGTTGACTTCCCATAGAGATCAACATGATATTAATCTGGTAGTGCAGTTTTTCCAATTTCCCGTCTCAGAAAATAGCAGTGAATCCTTTGGATCTAAGAAACCAGAAAAAATTCTCTATTTGTTGTCCTGCAGTGGGGAACCCAAAGTGCCTCTCTCACAGTAGAGTCCCAGAGAGCCCACCTTCTGTGAGAGCCCTCTTCTGGTTTACAGCACAGTGAGTGGGGCATATATCTGAAGGTAGCAAATTAAAGTTAGCCTTAAAAAAAGGTAAACTCGTTGACATAATTTTCCAGTTGTAATTGCCTGACACACAGTATTCATGTTCAAGCCTAAAAGGATTCATCAATTCATCAAATATTAAAGTTAGCAGCAATGACTTGACTTCCTTCCTAAATATGTGCATCAGTAGCTCTACTTAATTCAGTTGCTATTTCACAATCCTGACAAAATACTTTTGACTCCCAGCTTCCCTACAAATTCACAAGGTTACCTTTTTGTCCTAGAATTTGTTTTCCTTCTACAATTATAGGATAACAACAGGACTAAACTGGTAAAGATTTATTAATCTAATATTGTTATTTTGTATATGAGTTTAGTAAGGCATAGAAAGAGTATACAGTTAGATAGTAGAAGTATGTAGATTTTCTCTAGTTTATTTTTACATTATGATAGTAAAAGATAGACTGTATTTTCCACCATTGATTTACCACCAGTACAGCGTCTGACTCTGGGAAAGCTTTCTGATTTCTCTATGCCTCAAATTTACTGAATCAGATCATCAACTGATTGTCATGATGTTTAATATTTATTGAATATTAAATGTGTGTCATGCACTCTTTTAAATGCATTACATACTCTACTATAGTCAAAACAATCTTGCAAATTAGGAGTCATAATTCTCATTTTACAGATGAAGAAGTTAAAGGTCAGGGAAGGTAAATGGCTTACCAAGGTCACACAGCAAATAAGAGGCAGGCTTGATTTGAACTCATGCCCTGTTGTTCCTAAAGCCCATGCTTTTCTCATTGTATTAAGCTGTCCTCCAATTTATACTAGGTGCCATGATGATGAGTCATCAATTTTAGAGAGGTCATATTGTGGTTTTGCTTTATTATTTCCATTCATTGCTATGTAGGAACGACAATAGCAAATATAATTTACTTACTATGTGCCCAAATGCTTTAAGTGTCATTTAGAACTTGTGTTAATGACAGAAAAGAAGAAAAATAGAAGTATAAAATGATTTTCTCCCTTTGGTGAGCTTTATTTTGTTGGATTAGAAACAAAGAATCATGAACTGACTGATGTTCCATAAAGATTACATGTGACAAAGCCTTTGTGACATCAGAAACACACACTGGATGTGGATTCACAGTCTTAGTCCTCATCTTGGCTCCTCTCAACCATCAGCAGAGTCATCTCCAGGGCAGTTATGAGGATCCATTGCTTATGAAATACGTGGAAGTATAATCTAAACATGAGTGAAAGTGGATAATAAATAATTTATGTTTAAACTCTTTGGAAAAATGTTGGTGCACATTAGTGTTACACTATAAGGATTACGTAAACTGGTGAGCTGTTTACATCTGATAAATGAGGATGATTTTTCTTTCTACTGAGCACGTTAACTATCTAGATGTTATTCTCCCCCTGAAAACAGCTTTACTTTTGGCAAAAAGGAACTGATAATAAAAATGCCTCTCATTCTCATGATGACACAGGGTCAAGATTATAGAATCTTGAATTTTGACCCAAGAGATATTGTACGGAACTGCAGTAGCTTGCAAATAAAGGCACTAGTCATGTCCTGGGTTGTATCCTATGTAATAAAGAATAAGCATCTGTAGCCAGCATTTTAAAGAGAAAGTGCTGAAGAAGAGAAAAATCTCCTTAAATTCCAGCACTGCACAGAGTTATTATCGAAGAAGGAGGGACTAAAGAATCCCAGAAATTGATTTTCAAAGTTCTAATGTTGCATTGAATACACAGGAGAGTTAGTCTGGACAAGATAGGATTCAACAATGAAAGATGGGGATATAAATGTAACCAGAAAGGAGATATAGGCAGAGATTTCTGGATAAAATGTCCTGCTAATTCAAGAAAGGGGAAACAGAAAATCAATATAATTGCTGAATTAAATACTATTTGTATCTTGTTGAAAATATGGTTATATTTGAGCTAATAATTATCAAGTAAACAGTGTGTAGTTTATTCCACAGTGTGGCTTCAGATATAACTGACTATTTATGAAGTTCTAGATTTAAAGAAAATCAAATATCATTAAAATAATCATATATGTTGCTTGCGACCCAATAAATAATTTTAGTCAAGAGTCTGGTACCCATATCAATAAGTAGTAAGTCTCCCATTACAGAATGATAATTTAATTACTTATTCTATGTCTCATATTAAGAAAGTGCTTTGAAAATTGTTACTATTGATCACATACAATCATGAAACATTCAAATTATCCTCACTTAATCCTCACAACGTCTCTTACGGGGGATGGGGATTCAGTTACTCAAGCCATTTGCTGAGGAGGAAGCTGAGACCATGTGTTTCTATCACCTGTCCGAGCACATCTGACTGTCAGAAAGCACACAGGGGATTTGAAACAGACATTCTGATGCCAGAATGTGAGCTATTGATATTAGGTGGTTGGGTTTCTCGCTGCTCCTCATCTCTCACATGGGGAAGAGTGAGCGCAGGATTTTAGATGCACATAGAATTCTGGGCAGAGTGCCAGGGCTTTAGTTCATTTCAGTGCCTCCATTCCCCTTATCCAGACAGCTTCCTTTTCTTCTACAGAGCTATTGATGAGAGAGAACATTGTCTTTGGTTTTATAGTTGGAGAATATTGAATAAGATATTCTCAGATAGGGACTTGTCCTTTATCGCTGAATGAAAATGACTGCAGCCACAGCAGTCAAGTACATGAACACTGTTTCTGGGCCCTGTCATCTATGAAATCAGGTAGTGATTTCTCAGCCTCTTTAGGATTTCCATCAGACTAAGCCAGGAAATGCACAGTTTGATGGTATCAGTCAATAAGATTGCCAGATGGAAACATCCTGAGTGTGTGTGTGTGTGTATGCCTGCATCTGTATGTTTATATGTTACTTTCATAATTATGTATCTTTTCTGGATTTTAAAATATATTAAGATTTACATCAGGCCACAGGTTTCATTACTGACTTTGCCTCTTCCTAATGCTGTTCAATTCCCAAAGCAAATACTACCAAGAGAAAACCTAATTTATGTAATTTAGACACACTAATTATTTTCCTTAGAAACATGTTGATTTGTACGGTGAACATAAAGACCCAGCTAGATAACTTTTAAAATATTGATACTCTTTTAGGATGGAAGTGAATTCCACAAGGGCCTTTCCTTCCTCAAGAAGTATTGTTGGAAGCCGAGACCTTTTTCTCAGACCTTTTCTGTTTTCCCCACTCCTTCCATAAGGCAGTCACCTGTCCTTTATTCTCAGTAGCTTTCTGATGTTATTTTTCCAGAAATTCTCCACCATGCATGGCTATAGATTGGGGTCTGGTCTCTTTTATCAATCCCATTACTCTTCTCACAAGATACACACACCAACCCCCTCATGCCAAGGAAAGAAGCCCTTCTCTTTTTGCGGGCTTTGTCATGAATAGACACACAGATAAGACATGAAATTGATAGAAAGGACGAGGGTATTGCTTACCATAGATGGAGAGAAGTAAACACATGAAAAGAATGACTCTTAGCAGAGCTAAGAGCTCAGAATACTGAGTATGGTGCTGAGAGTTTTACAAAAATTTCAATTTTTGATCCTCACAAAAACACTTCTCCCACCAGATTTATTCGTGCCTATCTTTTTGTCAACCTGTTCTCAACTCAAAGTTTGCTAAATTATCACTACTTCAAACACTGGCCTCTCTTGATTATCCTACTGTGATTTTCACTGGACGTGTCACAATCTGAATGTACCCTTCCTGGTTATTTGTTTATTTGTTCATCACTTCTCTCTCTTATGCAGACTCACTAGACCGAGAGAACTTAGTCAAAAACTGTTTATACTCACTCTGTAGAGCTGTGTGACTTTAGCAAGTTATCTAGCATGACTGAGTCTCTGTTTACATGTCTGCAAACTTGGACTAATGCTAACAGTTGTGAAGATTAAAAACGATACTGTGTATAAGCTGGGAGGACTGGCCAGCGTATATTAAGGATCCTTTCTCACTTCTATTCATTTTCATTACAGGGATCTAATCCAAACCACTGTAACGTCTTTTCTACACCATAGCCTGCTGTCACTTTTCCCTGCCCCCTTCTCTCACTTTGATGGAAGAAATCTAAACGTAATGAAAACACATTATGCTACAGCTTAAAACACAGGTTTCAGGCTTCGACTAAAATCCAGACTCCTTAAAATGGCCTAGATGACTCTGCATAAATGACGGTTTACTACTTTTGTTTTTCTTTTAAACTGAAAACAAAAAACAAAACAGTTCACCTATTTCTCTCCCCCCACCCCCATGTCTTGCAACCACCAATCTGTTCTCTGTGTCAATGAGCTTTTTGTTTTTTAGATTACACATACATGTAAGAGAGATCATATAGTATTTGTCTTTCTCTGTCTGACTTATTGCACTTAGCATAATGCCCTTGAGATTCATCCATGTTGTCACAAACAACAAAATTTCATTCTTTATTAAGGCTGAACAATATTCCAGTGTGTGTGTGTGTGTGTTTGTGTATATATATATATATGTCTGTATACCACAATCTTTTTATCCATTCATCCATTGACAGACACAGTTTGTTTCCATATCTTGGTTATTGTCAATAATGCTGCAATAAATATGAGGGTGCATATATCTCGGCTATTTATTACCAACCTCCCAGGTCTCATTTTATACCATCCCATCTCTCCTATGATGTCCTGTCTTTTATTTCTTAAATATAAAAAACTCTTCTCCCATAGCTTTACATTTTTTTATTGCTTACTCTTAGGAAATATGGAAATTGAACAAACTCATAGGAAATCAAATATGTACTGTAAAAATGAAATGAATTTTTAGAAATAAATATTTAACAATGGATGAATTAAACAGAGCAGGTATCAAGAGAGGGACAATAAATGAATTGGCAGAACTATCTGGAAGCATAGCATGAAGAAGAAGAGAAATGGAAAATACGGAGGAGCAGCTGAAGTATGGTACCTGGAATGAGAAGCCCCAAATAGTCCTCACAGCCGGCCTGAGAAATTAGAGGAGGGTGGAAGTGCACCAGTATTTCAGGAAGCAACAATGAAGAGCTTTCCAGATTGGAGGGGTGCACAAAGCCCTGAGCAGGATAGATAAAAACAAATCCACATTTACACGTGTTACAATGAACCTACAGAATTGGGAAGACAAAAATAAATTTTGAAGTCACCAGAGAAAATGAACAGGTTCCTTCCAAGAACCAATGGTTAGACAGAAAGCAGATATTTCACCTCCAACAGCACATGGCAGGAGACAATGGAGCCATCACTCCTGAGTGATACATTCATACATGGGATTTTACTGAAAGAACAAGTAAAGAATTTATTTCATTTTGTTGAGAAGAAGGACCTGGTCCACTCTGATCACTGCTCTGCTGCTAGTGTCTAGAATGGAGAGGAGGAGCTCCAGTGCTATTTTCTGAATGAATGAATAAATGAACACATGAATGAAAGGGACCAAAAATGGTTACTAAATATATAAAATATATTTATTAAAGTATAAATAAAAATAATGAGCAAGCAGAAGAGACAGCATTTGCAGCACTCTAACAGCGCTTGCCCCATCTGCCTTCTAAATTTGTGCATGTCATTTAGAACTTCGCAGTTACTTCTGAGAGAGGAGCTCACTAAACTCTTCTTCCGGCCCAGGTGAGTAAAGAACAAAGAGATTCCTTCTTCCCAGTGTGAGGACGATGGAGGCAGACAATGAAAATCATCCTTCAGCCTCCGTAGAGCACAGTTTGAATTTCTGAAAACACTTCACTGAGCTCACTCCAGTTCACTTCATCACTCGAGACATGGATTTTCTTTCTATTGAGAATCTAAATACTATATCTTCTAGTCATTCTACTTTTATGTTACTCTTAGGAGTTAAAAGATAATTCATTTTCATGCTGTATAGGTTTCATGAAGTATAAATATATTTCTTTTTAAAGATCTCACTCAGAATTATAGTTCTGGTTATTTCTTCTCTACCGCATGGTTCCTGTTCCTTTAGGTTTATGTGTTGAGATGTCA
Organism: Equus caballus; assembly: GCF_041296265.1. Lineage (NCBI taxonomy): Eukaryota > Metazoa > Chordata > Mammalia > Perissodactyla > Equidae > Equus > Equus caballus. The sequence goes on from NC_091686.1 coordinate 47,893,331, forward strand.
CAGAGTTGTATTTTCTAGTAATATATGCGTATGTGTATAACAGATATAAAAGAAACATCTGCCCTTTATGTTTAACATTTTTATTATAAAATAAAAAACTTTTTATTTGCTATAGATTATATTGCAATGTTGCCTATTTTTTTTTAAAACTAATAGATGTTAATTATTAGAGGATTTTTAGGCTTACACAAAATCGAACAGAAAATACAGGGAGTTCCTACATACTCCCTCTTCCCCCTTATTATTTACATCTTGCATAGATGTAGTACACTTTTGACAATTGAATGAATATTGATACACTGTTATTAAAGTCCATAGTTTACATTAGGGTTCGCTTTTTGTATTGTACTGTTCTTTTGGTTTTGAAAAATGTATAATGCATCCACTGTTACACTATCATACACTGTTACAGCATCATAGTCAATAGCTTCACTGCCCTAAAAATCCCGTGTTCTACCTATTCATCCTCCTCAAACTGCTTGCAACCACTGATCTCTTAAATGTCTCCATAGTTTTGCCTTTTCCAGAATGTCATATAGTTGAAATCACACAGTATGCAGCCTTCTTAAATGCTGGCTTCTTTCACTTAGAATAGATAGAGAGATAGAGAGATAGAGAGATACAAGGAAGATAGATAGATAGATAAAGATAGATAGATAGATTGACTGATGTTTCCTCCATGTCTTTTTGTGGCTTGATAGCTCATTTATTTTTTAGCACTGAATAATATTCCATTGTATGGATGTACCACACTTTGTTTAGCCATTTTCCTATTGAAGGAATCTTATTTGCTTCCAAGTTTTGATAATATAAATAAAGTTTGTATAAATATTTGTGTGCAGGTTTTTGTGTGGGAATAAGTTTTCAACACATTGGGTAAATACCAAGGAGTGAGCTTGCTGGGTTGTGTGGTAAGACTGTGTTCAGCTTTGTAAGAAACTGCCAGACTGACCTCCAATGTGGCTGTACCTTTCTGCGTTCCCAGCAGCAGTGAGTGAGAATTCCTGCTGTCTACATCCTCACCAGCATCTTCTGTTGTCTGTGTTTGAGATTTTAGCCATTTTAATAGCTATGTAGTGATATCTCGTTGTTGTTTTAAATTGAAATTCCCTATTCACATATGTCAAACATCTTTTCATATGCTTATTTGCCATCTGTCTATCTTTTTTGGTGAGATGTCTGTTCAAATCTTTTACCTACACTTTAGTTGTGTTGTTTACTTATTGTTGATTTTTGAGTTTTTTGTAGATTTGATTATGGTCCTTCATCAGATCTTAGTTTTGCAAAGATTTTTCATGTCGTCTGTGGCTTGTTGTTTCATTCTCTGGACAGTGCATTTTACACAGCAGAAGTTTTTAATCATGATAAAGTCCAACTTATCAATTTTTCCTTTCATGGCTCATGACTTTGGAGTCATTTCTAAGAAGTCATTGTCAAACCAAAGATAACCTATATTTTCTCCAATATTATCTCCTAAAAGTTGTATGTTTTACATTTTACATTTAGGTCTGTGATCCATTTTGAGTTAATTTTTGTGAAAGATTTAAGGTCAGTGTCTAGATTTATTTATTTTTCTGTGTGGATATTCCCTATTGTTTTATTGATGAGGGATTTCTTTATTCCTGTTGAAGAGAGAGTTACATGGACTGAAATTGCTGTGGTTCATTGCAGCAGGTTTCCATTGAAGCCATTTCATAAATTAGATGTTGTATTACTCTGCTCGGGCTGCTATGACAAAATGCTATAGACCGGGTGGCTTAAACAATAGACATTTACTTTTTCACAGTTCTGGATGCAGAAGTCCAAGAGAAGCTTCCAGCAGGGTTTGGTTTCTGGCGAGACCTCCTTTCTTGGCTTATAGATGTCTGTCATCTCACTGTGTCTTCACATGAAGGAGAGAGAGAGGCATAGAGAGAGAGAGATCTCGTCCTTTTCTTACAAAGCCAAAATCTTATTGGATTACGGTCCCACCCTTATGATCTCATCTAACGTTAATTACCTTCTAAGACCTTATCTCCAGATATAGTCACTTTGGGGATTAGGGCTTCAATATGAGAATTTGGCTGGTGGGGACACAGTTCAATCCATAGCAAATGTGAATATAATTTGCTTCAATATATTATGGAATTTTAAATTCAGACTCTATAAAGACTTTATCACTTTTTGACTGAATGAATGCTCTATATCCTCAAGTCAAATGAGATCATCTTCAGAATTCCTTTTTTTTTTGGATCACTTAGAAAATTGATTTTATCGTTTTTTCACTGTGGGCAATCAGAAGCGATGTGTGTGTGTTGCCTTTGTTTTTTTCTCTTTTTTTTTGCTTATTTTATCTCTTTTATCCCAGCTATAAGTTCTTGAAGAATCAGTGATTCACCCCAATAGTATTTAAATATTGACCAGAGAAACTCTTAATACCAGTCAGATTATGATGACTGAGCTGTACTGGGACCAAAGTATCCTCAGTGGGCACTGAGAGTCAGCCAGTTTTCCTTTTATGCTGGGTAGCATTAAAATATTGGCAGGGAATAGGGAGGATTTCAATAAGACTTCATTGCTGCAAACTACTTTGAAGTTAAGCCATGTTAAAAACCAGCAGTACACAACAAGACGAATTTAAAGGAACAAAAACCATAATACTAAATCATACCACCTTTAGTATTGGGAATATTCTGTATATTCTCTTGCGAAAAATATTCTTTCAGAATGGTGTATGAAACTGGTTATGAAAATGGCATATTTCATACTGGTAAGAGATGGGAAATATATACTCATGGACAATGTTCTTGGCTGTTATCTAATAATAGTTGAAAGACTGTTACTTACAAGCATTTAACTTGAGAATGGAAAGAGTACTGATTGACTGTAGAGTCTATAAGGTCCTGAATGCTTGTCTCACTCCATGTCACCTTAGCTCTTCACTTGATCTTTCTGGTGCTCAATTTGGGCTAAAAACAGATATAATTTAAAGTGTCTTCAAAACTAAAATATGCTATTTGCTTTTAAAGAAATATCTAAGAACTATGCTTATTGCTAGTACTCTGCACCGTGAACATGATAGAGAAAGGGTGAGAAGATACAGGACATACAGAGCAGAAAGTCTTTCTTCAGAAAGTTTATAATTAGCAAACCACATTTAAAACAATCAGATTTGAAAACGGCAGTAATCAATGAATTATTAAATAACTAAGGACATCGCCTCTAGTAGTGCAAGGCACAGTTTCATACGTGAGGACCGGAATGGGTATGGGAAGTTTCATAAAGGAGATGACAGGCATAATAATATTGCCTCCCCTCAAAACATCTCAGTTCTAGGCCCGGGAACCTATGAATATTTTACCTTACATGGTCATGATGGTTAATTTTATGTGTCGACTTGGCCAGGCCACTGTACCCAGATATTTGGTCAAACACCAGTCTCGATGTTGCTGTGTATTTAAGATGAGATTAATGTTTAAATTGGTGGATTTTCAGTAAAGTAGAATAACTTCCATCAGTCGGTGGGCCTCATCTAATCAGTTGAAAGTCTTAAGAGAAAAAAGCCTGTGGTTTCCTGAGGAAGAGAGAATTCTGCCTTCAGACTGCCTTTGGACTCAAGGTGTAATATCAACTCTTTCCTGGGTGTCCAGCCTGCCAGCCTATCCTGCAGATTTCAGACTTGCCAGTGCCCCCAATCCTATGATCCAAGTCCCTCGAATGAATCTCTCTCTCCTCTACACACACACACACACACACGTCCTATTGGTTCTGTTTCTCTGGAGAATCCTGACTAATGCAATAGCAAAAGGGCCCCTGAAGTTGTGATTAAGAGCGGGGACCTTGAATGGGGAGATTAATCTCTGCTATCTAGGTGAACCCAATCTAACCGCACGGATCTTTAAGGCCTTTCCTGGCTGTGGCTAGAGAGTAGTCTGAGTGTGGAAGAAGAGTCAGAGAGCCGTGCTGTGATCGGCTCTGAAGACGCAGGAGAGGGCAGGATCCAAGAAATGGGCGGCCTCTAGGCAAGGAGACAGATGTCCTCTAGAGCCTCCATAAAGGAACACAGCGCCGTCGATGTCTTGATTTTCGCACAGAGACCCACGCAGGACTTACTGGAGGAGCTCTATAAATTCATGGTGTTTTAAACCACTAAGTTTGTGGGGATTTGTCAGCACAGCTGCGAGAAACTAACAAACACTGAGGAGGTGACACTTGCAGGCTGAATAGGATTTATCAAGAGTTGTGAAGGCCGAGTTGAAACGCAGGCTGATGGCGGGGCGCTCCTGCCCTGGAGGAGGCTCCTCGCTGGGCGGAGCATCAGTCTTCACTGAGGCTAACTCAGCCTTTACGTTCCCGCCGAGGACCCGCGCGGATGCTCAGTCAGAGGAAGATAACCAGCTCCTGACGCTGCTGTGGCGGCGGAAGCGGGGCTGACCGAGAGCAGCAGTTTTGCCACTTAACTACAGTGGGCCCCAGTTGTCTGAAATTGCAACTTTTTACACTTAATCATAGATCATAATTTTTAAGGCTATAAAAGATATGAGGAGGTCACTTGATTCAGGCCTCTGTCTTCATGTAGCCAGTTACTGTCATCCTTATGAACAAAACACTGTGACTGAGACCCAGAGGAGAGCCATCATGCGTCTAACGTCACCCCACTAGGCATCAGTGGGGTAGACTCTAAAATGCAGGTCCAATAGCACATCTATGTGAGAATCTTCAAAAAAGGAGAGATTCACATTTACTGAATATATAAGTTTAAGAGGTGACGATATCTGTTCCTCTGATACAAAGCACTTTGAAATTTCACTTTAATATTTAAATAGCTCATCGTACGTACTGAAGGCTTAGAGTTTCTTTCTGAGTAGAATCCCTATGTCCCAGAAAATGTGAATAACCAAAGAACTGCTCGAGTTCCATGACCGAATTCTTTTCTTGCCTGAATTTTGTGACCAGTGGACTGCCTGTGATTTTAAAATATTTATTGTTTGCTTACCCTGCCACGGACACGATGGAGAACCATCTCTTGAATAGATGAGTTAAAGGATTAATCCCGTATATCAAAGTTTGTCAATGTTACAAGAACTATCTTTAACAGCAAAAGAATGACAGCCCTAGTCTTGTATATTGTGTTCAGAGAGGACGCCTAAAACACTAATGCAAGCTTATGGTTACACTGTCATTTATGGCAGAACATGCTGATTCTAAGCATGATTATGAACACCCTTATGTGTTAGATGCAATTCATTTTGTGTTACTCAGTCTGGTTTGAGGACCCATGAGACTGTTATGTATCATCTCAGCACGCAGCTGGGACCGCATCTGAGCTAGGTGGAACACCGAGCTCATTGCCCTAAGAGAGACTTGCTGTTCTGCAGAATAAGAATATGATCATTCAAGAGTACCTCCTTCCTAACTGTGTCATAAGATTCCGTGAGTCACAAAGCCCACTTATAACACTCATACCTAGCCAATGTCGAATGGTGAGGGGACCCCTTCAGCTCTGGAGCTGAATTTATTTCTCTCAATTCTTTCTTTCATTCTTCCTCCCTCCAGTTCCTTCCTTCTTTCTGCAAATATTTATAATGTGCCAGGCTGTTATTAAACTCTAGTTACTAAATACTCTCTAAGGTATAATCTCTGCATTCAAAGAGCACGTAGTCTAGTCATACATGATTGCTGGCTGTGTGACCTTAAGTCGCTCAACTTCTCTGAGCACCTAGTACTGAGTCTGGCATTGATCAGAGGTGAACTAACGGGAAACGCTCTTTTCCTTGATCCAAAATTCTTTGCTGGGTGGGCATACCTCATGGCCCACTTCTACCTCTCTCTTTTTGCCTACACTAATAATTTTGAACGATGGTGGGACAGGGTTGGGAAAGAAGAGCTCAGCTTTCTCCTGAAGTTTCCTTGTAGAGGGCAGTCCTTTAGCATAGCATTCTAGGACTCTCTCTGCCTCCTCATCCATTTATCCCCCAGGGAAGAGGAGGAACTTCTCTGAGGGGTGAATTTAGAAGGAGAACCTGGGAATGAGGGGCCTGCCCCTGCTCTCTCTTGGGAAGCGCCTATCCAGTCCAGATCCTTCACGGTGTTAAATTACCAGGGGCCTCCTTCCAGGGCAGAGCGCGCAGTCATCTCCTTTTGCCTTTGTTGTGACGGACGAGCCAGTTTTATTGCGGTGTTCATTATAAGAAAGACCACGTACCCGCCAATAAAAGCCACATTGTCCATGATGGGTAATAAAGATGATATTTTGGAGCCCATCTGCCTTTCTCAATTGGTCTGAACTCAGGTGGGGGCAGAGCACTGGTATTTATTGTGCCACTGTGAATCCCATTAAATGATAATTATTGTTTCCTTGGGACTCTTTTGCAGAAAATGATTTTTTAAAATGCCACTTGAACCTAATGATTGCAGATGCTAGCATAATAGGAGCAGGCTGGGGTCACATGCCTCTCTATTTTTCTTTGTGGGAGAGTGTCTGTTGCATGATTCCTTTCTCCCGAAAGCGAGGTTATAAAAGATCGCCATGCGGCTGCTCCTTTGCACGCCTCCTCTCCTTATTTAAAAATTAATGGCTTGGTTCCGAAGGAGTTGTCATCATTTCCTACTAATTTTCTTAATTACTGTTTTTAATGGCGCAATTGAATTTTGGGTATGTCATAGTTTTCACTTTGTTGCACTTTACTACACGCTTGTGAGGTGGGACTTACGTATTTTGTGGATTAAGAAACTGCCAGGGAAAAGGAAGTGACTGGCCTGATGTCACACAACAAAACTGAATCTGTTAGTGACTCTGGAATGAGGCATAATTGGAAGTCCTCAGTAAGCTCCCTCTTGGGAAACTCACCTGGAGACTCATCAGTAGGCAGGGCAGACACTTTTTGAAATGCAGAGCGGGGAAGTTGGCTTCTTGTCCTGGTTATTATAACTGAGTTATTGACACCTTTAACGTAAAGCTTGATGATTTTCTTTGGAGCCCGTGCCGACTGGGAGTCGCATCAATAGTCCTGGAAAAGACTGAAGACTTGAAAGCATTTGCTCTGCCTAAAAGTGCTAACCTATCATTAATTTTCAGTGTAACTGATGTAAAGATTTGAAAATGTCTCTTCTGATTCTTCATTGTCATGTTATGTAGGAATATGTTGCAATCAGCTCCTAACAACTTGTGAGAGCCAGCTTAAATTTTCAGGAATATTGCAAGCCAGTCGTTAAACATAGCCATTATTGAAAATTAAATTACATACACTGAAAATTTTAAAAATATATTGAAAATAAAACAAACAAAGTTCATCACTTTAATTACTTTTAGTATATTTTACTATTATGTATGCTCTCAAGGTTATTTACTCTATGGTATCTAAATGGAGGAAATACTGTACAATTATGTACTACCGAATATCTCTTTCCAACTCTGCATTTCGTGATTTCATATTAATAGCTTGAATTCAGTCATGGTGGGAATATTTGCACGTGAAGATCAGCAAAAACTACAAATCAGGATTTGATTTTTTGTTTTGTTGATTGTCTGGACTTAAAGTGTTGGAGAAAATGGCAATAATACAGATTAAACTTCAAAGTGTGTGCTATTGGTAGCTGTTATATTGTGACTAGCATAAAAATATTTGAGGAAATGCCCTTTCAATATTAAAAAAACTATTAGTCAATTTAGCAAGAATTTGCTCATTGCATTGGTGAATGAATAAAGTTTCACGGTTGTCTGCATTCTTTCACCCTCATCTTACTGACATAAACTAAAATGTCAACATTCCTTGCCAATTGAAACCATAGTTTGACCATCGATACAAGAGTTCAGCAAAAATCAATGAAGAATTCCGGAAGAATCAATTAATGTAGAGTTTACAATGAACAATACTGTGCTTTTTATTATTATTTATAAATGTGACTCACTCCCTTTGTATTACATGTGTTCATTTTCTCCCAGAGAGCTGGTATGTAGTGGGTTGGTTGAATAGTAGTCCCCCCAAAAGATATGTGTTAATTCCCAGGACTTATGAGTATCACATACGGCAAAAGAACCAATATTACTTATTATTGCAAAGGTGTAGCTAAGTAAGGATCTTGAGAAGAGGAGCGTATCCTGGATAATCTGGGTAGGTCCTAAATTCAATCAAATATATCCTTAATAAAACAGACACGAAGAGGGGAAAACACAGAGAAGGAGGAGGCAACGTGACCATGGAGGTGGCAGTTGGAATGATGTGGCCACAAGCCAAGGAATGCCTACAGTCCCTAGAAGCTGGATGAGACAAGAAACAGATCCTCCCCTGGGGCCTCTGGTGGGAGTGTGGTCCTACCAATGCCTTGATTTTGTGTTTCTGGACTCCGGAAGTGTGAGAAAATAAATTCTTTTATTTGAAGTCACCCTGTTCATGGTAATTTGTTATGACAGCCTGAGGAAACTAATAGGATGTGTGATGAAGAGCCATTTTATGGGTGCGTTTGGCATGAGATAGGGAAGATGGTGTGAAAAATTATCAGGATTCTGGTCTCCCAAGTTCTGGCTACTTATCTGCTTCTTTTGTTTATGCTTCTAGGCAATTCATTTTTACATATGGATCAAGGGTAAAAGTAAGACTCGTTGACTTTAAAGTCCTAATCTGCTCTGACCCTCTGCTAATGTGCCTGTGTGCCCACCCCCAGCAGTCCTGAGAAGTTGCTGCCCAGATGGAGTTTCCTTCCCTTGCCTGACCAAGCTTCCCAAACCCTTCAAGTGACAATGCTTTCGGTCCTCTTGTCTTCTTGGGAAGCTTTCATCAGATCTATTATCTCTGTGCTTTTCTCTGGTATTCCTCGCCCTTTAGCAATTTCACTGCCATTTATTACTTAGATCCCACAGCTTCTCAGCTTATTAGTTTTGACTGTTGCATTATTTCCTTGCTCTGCATTATTGCTGTTCTGAGTAGCGTAACACCTTGGAGTTATGAAGGGCCACTTTGCATCAGATTGATTTACTAATTTGGAGGATATTTGCCTTCCCTATGATTCCATTGCTTTTCTGTCCTGCTTCAACTCTATAGCTTGTTAGTCTCTGTCCTAGTAAACCTCTCTGTTCTGGTTGTCTTGGTGATGTCCCTTTTGCATGTGGTTTCTCTGTGTTGTCCTGTGCTCACCTTATTAATCTCACTTATGGAAGAGCAGAAATATGCCGCCAGACAGGAGAGGTATTTTTTTTTTTTTAAAACCAATGTTGCCTAATATAAGATCTTGATACTCTTAAAAACTAGGCTTTGCCCTGATTTCCAAAAACACCCCCATAGTTTAGCCAAGATTTGTAGAGAACGACCAGTATGCCTGTGTTAGCCTTGGTTAAAAGAAACAAAACCAAAAAAACAGTGAATGAGATCCAGTCCCTCAGCCTCTGGCTTCAGGACTTCCAACTGCTTTATAAATTTCATCTAGATCTTTGTAGCAGTTTCAAGATGTCTCCCATTAGTTTCTTTAGGAATAACCCTCATTGGGTTGCACAAAAATTGACGAATGGTCTAGGAAGTTTCCTTTGCTTCTCAGACATTTGCAAGGGGCTCACATCTGCTTGGAGCTCTCTTTAGGACCTGTGGGTGTTTGCTGTTTATAGAGAACCTTCTGAATAGGTTCAATTATTTCATCTCTTTCCAACCACTTCCTCACTTACTCCTAAATGACAGTGTTTAAGTTTTCCCTGCAAGAGAAAATGTAGTCTTTTCAGTATGTAGTTTGGCAACCTTCACTCCAAAGACAGAGGAAAGCAACATTTTAAGAAATTTACCGTTTCCTGATTCTGCTTTTCAGTTGAAGGATAGTTCTGTTTAGTGTTTGTGGTTCTCTTCAAGAGCATAAAATTGTCATTTTTAACTACATCCTTTGACTTTCTGCCATATAGTTTTATTCTTATTTCATCTTTTTCTATGATAAGTTTAAAGGGAACATGAGCCATGCTGCAGAATGCTTTCATAGGAAATTCTACAGGCTTGTGTAAGCATCTCACAGAAGCTGGAAATATGTTTTTTACAACAGTTTTATTCAGGTACAATTTATAAACAATAAACTTCACATGTTTCAACTGTAAAATATGTATACATGTATGTATGTGTGTATATATATATAAAGCCGCAATCAAAATAAGGAACATAGGCATCATCTCCCCAAATTTCCTCATGCTGCTCTCTGATCCCTTCTCCCAGCCCTTCCCATCCATCTCTCAGCTCCAGACAATCATGGATCTACTTTTTCTGCATATGGGTTAGCTTGTATTTTCTAAAATTTTAGAAAAAATTATAAGATGTACTGTTTTTGTCTGGCTTCTTTTGCTCAGTAATTATTTTGAAATTCATTAATGTTGTTTGTATCAATGGTTTATTCCTTTTTATTGCTGAATGGATATACCACAGTTTGGTTTATAAGTTCACCTGTTGATGGACATTTGGGTTGCTTCCAGTTTTGGGGTATTATAAATACAGTTGCTGTGGACATTTAGGTACATGTCTTTGTATAAAAATATGTTTCATTTCTCTGAAAAACACCTGGGGATGGAATGGCTGTGTCATATAGTAGGTGTATGTTTATCATTTTAGGAAACTGTCAAACTGTTTTCTGAAGTGGTTATACTATTTCCACCAGCAATAAGTTCCAGTTTCCCCACATTCCTCGTCATTAGTTGTACTGTCAGTCTTTTGTATTATAGGCATTATAATAGGGATGTAACGCTATCTCCCTTGGCTTTGATTTTCATTTCCCTAAAGATTACTGATATTAAACATCTATTCCTGTGCTAATTTGCCATTCATATATCTTCTTTTATGAAGTGTCTGTTTAAATCTTTTGTGCATTTGGATTTGAGTTGTTTTCTTCATATAGAGTTATAAGGGTTCTTTATATATTCTGGACACAAATCTTTTATCAGATATATGCTTTGCAAATATTTTTCTCCTAGTCTGAAGCTTGTCTTTTCATTCTTCTAACAGTGTCTTTCACAGAGCAGAAGTTCTTATATTTATGAAGTCCAATATAGCAAAAGTTTATTTTATGAATCATATTTTTGTTGCTATATTTAAGAAATCGTTTCCTAATCAAAGATGGAGATATTTTTCTATGTTCACTTCTGTAACTTTTAGATTTTACCTTAGGTTTACGGACTACTTTTACTGCAAGGTATGGATTGAAGCTCCTTTTGTTTAATGGCTATCTAATTTTCAGCACCATTTGTAGTTGACAAAACTCTTATTTCTCTACTGAATTGCTTCTGCATCTTTATAAAAAAAATCAGTTTTTCCTATATTTTGGAATCTATTTCTGAAAACTCTATCCTGTTGCATTGATCTACTTGTGTATCTTGAGCCAGTACCACACTGTCTGGATTATTGTAGCTTCATAATATGTTTGGAAGTCAGATAGTCATCCAACGTTATTCTTTGTTTCAATGTTTATTTTTGTTTTGTCTGTTTTAGGTATTTCGTACCTTTAGGTAATTTTTACTTCCTTATGTATTTTAGAAGGAACATGTAAATTTATACAAAACCTATGATGGGATTTTGATTAAGATTACATTGAGTCTATAGATTAAATTGGGGAGGATGGGCATACTAACAATATTAATTCCTCTGCTGCATGAATATCTACATCTCTCAATATATTTAGGCCTTCTTAACTTCTCTGAGTAGTGTTTTGTAGTTTTCAGTGCACAGGTCTTGAACACCATTTGTCAGGTTTATTATTAAGCATTTCATATTTTCTGATGCTATTTTTCCATTTAATTTTGATTTCTAACCGTCTGTATCTAGTATATAGAAGTACAATTGATTTTTGTCTATTGATCTTATATCCTACAGTCTTTTGAAACTCAATAATGGCTTTTTTAAAATATATTCCATCAAGTTTTTTATGTCAGCTATCGTGCTGTCTGCAAATGCAGACAGTTTTACTTCTCCCTATCAAATCTGGATGACAAGTATTTCTTTTTCTTGGTTTATTGCACTGGTGAGAATCTCCAGTAAAATTTTGAATAAAGGTGGAGAGAGTGGAAATATTAGTTTGTTCTTGATTGTTCTGGTAAATAATTCAATCTTTCACTGTTAAGTATGATATTAGCTATAGATGTAAATGTCCTTAACCAGGTCAGAAAATTCTGTGTTACCCCTAATTTGCTTAGTTTTTTCTGTTTTTGAGGAAGATTAGCCCTGAGCTGACTACTGCCAATCTTCCTCTTTTTGCTGAGGAAGACTGACCCTGATCTGACATCCATGCCCATCTTCCTCTACTTTATACGTGGGATGCCTACCACAGCATGGCTTTTGCCAAGCGCTGCCATGTTCAGATTCACCCGGGATCTGAACTGGCGAACCCCGGGCCGCCAAGAAGTGGAACCTGCGAACTTAACCGCTGTGCCACTGGGCCAGCCCCTAGATTTTTTTTTAAATCAGGAATGGATGTTTGATTTTTCTTACTTGTTTTTCAGTTATTGAGATTTCATGTGTATATGTAAATATGGTGATTACATTGACTAATTTTGAAATATTTAACCAACGTTCCGTTCTTAGTTTAAATCCCACTTATTCATTGTGTATTATCTGTTTATATGTTATTGCTTTCTTTTTGGAATAAATGCCTTCTTTTGGAATAATTGAGGATTTTTTATGACTATGTTTGATCTCTTTTCTTGCCTTAACACAAACTCTTTGTTTTGTTATTTAGATTAAAGTAAACTCTTTAGTTTAAAATAAACTCTTTTGTTTCTCAATGGTTCTTGAAGGGTTATAATATACATATTTAATTTATTGGTGCATATTTTTACATGTACTAAACGACTTCACTTGTAGCATTGTAGAATAAGAGCTTCAAAACCCTCAGTTTGTGTTGTCGTTGCCACACATTTTACTTCTCTGCAGATTATTAAACGTCATTGTACATTGGCATTATTTCTATTTTAAACAGTTTATTTTCTACTAAGGAGATTTAAACAATTTTTTTAAAGCATAGGTACCCATTTAGTTTCTATCACAAGTGCTCTTCATTCGTTATTCAGATTTCCATCTGGTAACATCGTTCGTTTGCTGGTAGGACTTTCTTTAATGTTACTGGTAGGACAGTTCTGGAAGTGATGAATTCTTCAAGCTTTTGTGTGTCTTAAACAGCCTTTATTTCACCCTCGATGTTAAAAGGTTATGCTCTCTGGGTAAAATTCTGGGTTGATGGTGCTTTTCTTTCAGTATTAAAAGTGTTTTTCCATTGTCTTCTATCTTATGTTATTTATGATGAGAAATCTGTCATCCTTGTCTTGGTTCTTTTTTATATAGTGGGACTTTTCCTCTGGCTACTTTTAAGATTTTTCTTTTTACCATCAGTTTTAAGCAATTCGATGACAATATGCCTTGGTGTCACTTTCTTTATGTTTCTTGTGCTTAGGGTCTGTTCAGTTTCTTGGATATTTGGGTTTTTTATTTTTCATCAGATTTGGAAACATTTTGACCATTATTTTTTCAAATATTTTTTCTGTTACCCCAGTCCTTCCTCTCCTTTGAAGTTTAGAACTGAACATATAAATTGGCTCTTTAAAATTTTCCCACAGTTCAACTCATGTTTTCTTCATTTTTTTAGGTCAATTTTCTCTGTCTGTTTTATTTCAGATAGTTTCTATTATTAAGTGTTCAAGTTTACTAATTTTTCCTCCTACAAGGTCCAACTGTTGTTAATCCCTTCTAGTGTAATTTGTACATCAAATTGTAATTCTCATTTCTAGGAATTCAATTTGGGCTTTTATTTTTACATCATTCATGCCTTCTTAGTATGTTGAATCTTTCCTCAAGTTTCTTGAACATATGGAATACAGTTATAATAATCATTTTAATGCCTGGACTGCTAATTCTATCATCCATGCCATTTCTGGGCCAGTTTTGATTAATAATTTTTCTCTTCTTCAAGTGTCATATATTTGTTTTTTTAAATGCCTAGTAATATTTTTGGGAGGACTCAGATATTATATATTTTATCTTGGTGTGTACTGGATGTTTTGCATGCCTAAAAATATTCTTGTGATTTATTTTGCAATGTGCCTAAGTTACTTGGGAACAGTTTAAATTTTTTTGGGAGGGAGGCGATTTACTTTTTGTTAGGTGAAACTAGATCAACATTTAACCTTAGGCACTTTTTCCCTTCTATTCTACTTGATGCCCTATAAATAAGGAGGTTTTCCACTCAAGATGTTTGGGCTACACCTGATTCAAGCCCTCTGTGACCCTCCCCCCACCACAACACACACACACACACACTCTTTTCTTTAATACAGGGTTTCTCAAACTTGGCGCTATTGATATTTTAGACCAGACAGTTCTTTGTTGTGGAAGACTCTCCTGTGCATTGGAGGATGTTTAGCAGATCCCTGGCGCCTGTCTACTTGGTGGCGTTAGCACCCTCCCCACGAGTTGTGACCACAAAAACATCCTAGACATTGCTGAATGTATTCACAAGGGCAAAACTACCCCCAGTTAAGAAGTACCTCTAATGTTTTGAGGCAGTCCCTTCCTTGGTCTCAGGTAGTTTCCTTGCATTTCTGTGCTGATCAATACTTAGCTAGTACTTGAGGGGGACCCTCCGAAGTTGTCTGGAGTTCTGTCTCTGTGCATCCCTCTCCTCTGTGTTCCTTTGCTTCATAAATTTTAACCACATTGCTTTTCCTCAACTTAGGGAGTCTGCAGGGCTCTTTTCTGAGTTCCTTCTGTGTGTGCTGCAGCCTGGAAACTTTCCCAGGCAGTAAGCTGGGCAATTGTAGGACTCAGCTTGTTTTTCATCTTTCAGAGATCACTATCCTTATAGAAGTTTCTTATGTTTTTAATTATTTAAGTAGCTGTTAATATTAAAATTAAGTATGTACATATATATGTACACGTATATATCTATATATGTATGTATTCCTTTTTCTCATATTTACAGTGCTCTGGCATGTTTGAATGTTCTTGATTTTGAAATATATCCTCTATTGGCCCTGTAGTTAAAAGAGAAAAAGACGCCATCCCTATAAAATTTGTCCTTATCAAGCAAATGTCTATCTTGTCAAAATTTTTATTTAAGAACTATAAATATAAAAGCTCCCTTAACCTGAAATAAAATCCAGGAACTGACTTGCTAGATTCTTCTTGCAAAAGTTAACTACAGCTTCTGACTTGAACTACTATATTCTTATCACTAGGAGGCTAAAGGTTAAATAACAATTAAATGCTAAAAGTGAATATCTATTAACTTTCAATAACTAATTAGAATTGGAATATTTCAAAAATGATTAGAAGGACTTAAGCAGTGGATTGCCATAAATGCATGTTATTTCCTTCTATGATTGAGTTAGAAATAAATGTATATAAGCGTTTTTTTCTCTTGCACTGTTTTCTAATATCGCAATAATTTGACCTTGATACTATTAAATTATTCATCTTTGGGTCCTCATCATTTGCTTTTTGGTAATTCCTGAGTTCCCCCTGCCCAGCTTGGCATCTCTCAATAAGCGTCCAAGGGTCAGGCTTACTCTAACTTGCTCCCCTTTTCTTGAAACTCAGGACTTAGTTCTTCTAAGAAGAAACTATTGCTAATGCAATAAACTAATCTGTGTTTATTAGTAAATAGGAGCTAATTATCTTTTATACTGCCTCTCACTCCAAAATGTGCATTTAAATTCAACATGATTCATTGATACCTACCATGCTCCAGATAAAATTTTATATGCTAAACTATAGCTTTAGCTAATTTCTTCATGTTACAACATAATAATAATGTTAAGTACTTTAGAAATGCTTTGGGCACAAGAGGAGGCTTTTTGTGCCTTTGGAGTCATCTCATATAAGTAGTTTTTATTCTATTTACCATAGAGCCAGTCAAAATTTGGGGAAAAGCCTCATTAAGTGAGAAGCATAGCGAGTGAGAGACATGATATTTGCCTTCTTTTCTTTTCCTAAATGTACAATTGCCCTTTTTTCACTTGAAAGAAAATATTTCCATCCCAAATTCTCTTGCTGTTCCTTGGGGATGGTAGAGAGTAATTTTCAGAATGGACTAACCTGTGCTAGAAATGGCGAAACATAAAAATTTTCCTTGTAAGAACAAACTGAGCACACACTGGACCTCCGCACAATCTGGCAGCGTAGGAGAGCATTCGATGTGGAACAGGACGCGCAGCTGTGTGTTCGTAACACGTGCGGTTCCATCATCCCACACAGTGCTACATGCTCACCAAGAGGGCCTGGAACGTGCCTCTCGAAAAACCGTTGGCAGTCTTGGAGATTCTGCCTTTTTCTTTCCTGCTCTAATAATTTTTTTCTCTCTAATTACTTTCTTTATTATTCCAGTTCCACTTTCTTACTGATTCTTATTATTTTAATCAAAAGTACTAATTAAAACTTGAGATACATATGTTTTACATTTTATAATAGTGTTCTTAATTTGATATTCTTGCATTCAATTTATTTTTTTAATTGGAAAGTTTAATTAAATCTGAGGTTTAACTTCTTTTGTTTAAAATTTGCAAAGAGACTTCGAGTTCAGACTTTCCCAAATATTTCTCTTCTCACATATAATCTAGTCCAGGCCATCATTTTCTAACATAGATACTCCTGATGTGTTTTCAAAATTGCTCTCACATCTTCTGTCTGTTGCATGCTGGCCGAAGGCAATTTGGCCATTCACAGTTACTACATTTTTGTCTTTTTGGTTTTTTTCAATAGATACCAGTAGCTGCCCATAATGAGTTAGGTGAGAGCCACAAGCTTGCTTTTTAACAATGCTACTACCTGATAGCAAATACATTAAACGTAAGTTTCAGAATACTGCTACTTGTGGAAACATTTATTAGAAAACTGACAAAAACGGACATATAACGTTTTCTTAGAAGTTCAGTGGAATCCAGCTCATTATCATTTTCAGCATTCTGGTAAGAATCTTACAGGAAAGATTAACTCAAGGCATATGTGACAATCTTCTGGCAGCAGAATTCAACTGTCCTGGTTGGAGTACAGTGACAGAATCCTTCAGCAAATGTCTGAACCTGGGTTGAATCAAAAATACTGGGCCTAGGGTACTACTGTGAAAGGTATAAGCCGCTGGGAAAAACAAGATACTTTGAATAACACATATACCAATGAAAAATTATTTCTAACATCTTTTGTATTAGTTAACAAACCCACAAGAACAGATGGAGCTAAAGATAATGGAAGACGTTAGTCAATTCTGGGATTTGAACTCTAGGTTAACAAACCATCTCTGGTATTCCCAGTTAGGATCATTCAAATTAACCAACTACCCTTAAAGGATGGATTAAAGTTAACCTACACACACACATACATACACACACACACACACACAACACAATCAGCTGAAGCATTTTAGGGTACATTACAGCCGTATGACAAAGTCTACACATATAAAATCCATGCTACGAATATCTTCCAGATTAACCTCTCTAAAACAAAGCTTTGTATTTTTCATACTCCTTTCTTGCTCAAAAGGTTCAACTGTAGTCCATTATCTATAGAGTTAAATCCAAACCTCTCAGCCTGGCAGTAATGGGCATCCAAAAAGTCAGGTGCCGTCTACGCATGTCACCAATTAACTGCCACAACGTCTCTAATGTTCTCTTTCACTTACCTACATGACTCTTCTCAGTTTTGTTTTTCTCTCATTTGCATCATTATTTCTTCTCTATCTCCATAAGTAGCTCCTTTATTCTTAATACATGCTAATGACTGCCAATTTTCTTCTGTTCTCTTCTATGCATTTTCCTGTGGCTGACTATATGCTCATTGGATTTCAACAAACGCCCATGTGCTGCATTGAAGAGAGGAGATAAAGCAAGGAGGCAAAGCAGGACAAATAGCAGGTGCTTTCAGAAGAAGGAAGGGCAAGGTCAAGATGGATAGGGACAGAGATCTTCAAACTAAATCACAATGACAGAATTCATTGGGTTCTCTTAAGAATTAGAGGTTTAATTTCTGCATGAATAGCAATTTGAGGAAATACCACAGGCCAACTAAGAAAATAAAATTTAGGAAAGGGAAAGTTGTGGAGAGGTCTTCAAGTATTGAGACAAATATTCAGTTTACATGACCATGTAGATCATTATTGGAAAGCTTGGGGCCCTCTCCAAATGTGTCTTGAAATTCCATGACCCTAAGCACATAATGATTCTTCCTTTACGTGGGAATAGAGGACGCTGACATGGTAAACCTTGTTCTTAAATAAGATATTTCAAAGTTAACTGTGCCCTTTCCCCTAAGACATTTACATGTTTTCAGTGAGGGAAAATAAATAATATGCAGATACCATATTTAGAATTCCTTTGTATAGAAACTCGCATTGCTTGCCCTTTTTATATATGTATCCTCCTCATTAGATTAAGGAGAAAATAGTCATAAGTGATGCAAAATGAGAATTTTTATGGACATAACCCAACAGGTTGGGATGCAGATTGAGGCCCAAACCCTGTTCCCCACCAAAATATAAAAGGGTTAGATCATTACTTTCCCACTTGTTACACCTTCATTCAGTCCCTTTTGCCTTCTTTCTGATATTTATCATCGAGCAACTATTGCTCAAAGCACAGGATCCTCTGACAAAACTGAGATTTCTCCACTAAGACAGAGAACGGAAATCTGTGCAGGCAACACCAGGATGTTGTTTGAGTTTTGATAGGAAATAGATAGCTATGTGATACCTTTTGATCAGTTTTGCCTGCTGATAATGCTGAACTATTTTGTCCATTGTCAATAGATAAAGTACTATCTATCCCAGAAAGGGTAATGTCTAGATTTTGGCAGATTTTAAAACAGGAGACTTTAAAAAGAAGTAGAAACTATAATAATTTTGAAGTAAACTTTATTCTTCCAGAGTCTTCCCAAGTGGGAGAGAGACCTACCAATTGAAAACTTGGAGCAAGCAAGCAACCATCACAAGTGACACCTGTATCCCTAAGAGGTCCCCATGGACCGTTCCCAAGGGGAGATCCCATGCTGTAGCCCATTCTTCAATGAGGAAGACCATAATTCCCAGCCCATTTTTTAGAGCCTTATTTAGGCCAGCCCAAAAATGTTGCAATACATATGTATCCACTTATATGCAATTCTTCAACAGGCAAAGATAATGTACAGTGACAAAAAATATAACAGTGGTTGCCTGGGGCCGCCAGTGTGTGGTGGGGGGAGGTTGACAGCTCGGGGATATAAGGGAACTTTTTTGAGGTGATGAGAATGTTCTGTGTCTTGACTATGGTAGTAGTTGCTGGAATACATTTGTCAAAACTTGTCAAATTGTGCATTCAAGATAGATATATTTTATTGAATATAAATTAAACCTCAAGGAAGTTGATTTAAATTTTAAAAATATATATAAATAGTGCCGATACAGATATACCTGAATATATTAGAAATTTCCTGAATCTTCTTATGTCTAGCATTTTAATCTGTTTGTGAGACTTTTGTACTTTAGCAAGAAAGATTCATAAAATCAATCTTATTTCAAGTGTTTTGATTAAAAATTTCTTACCATTTTAAAATACTAGCTTCATTTAATAGTTTTACTTTGCTATTTAAAATTGCATAGCTTAATTTGTCTCAAGTTAGATTATCCTAGGAGGTGTGCCTAAACAATTTTCTGCTTCTTATTATGTGATCTTAGGTATTAATGCCTGAAGTCAATAGGAGCAAAATTCAGTAAGAAAGGAGACTCGAGTGACTGTCATAGTTAATATCACATTAGAAAATGTTTAACTACTAGTAAGTGATTTACCCTATAGAAATCTCTAATTGTTTGTTTGTTTCCTGACTTCCTTGAAAATATTAAAAATATTTTGGTAGTATTCATAATTATGAAGACTTTTAAGGCTATAAAAGAAAACAGAATATTTTAAATAGAAAGACAGGTTTCTACAATTCAATTTTTTTGAAACTATATAAACTTGATTTCTTCACAAATTTTAAATTTAGTGTTACACAATTTATTTTAACTTTAATATGTAACACTATAAAAAATATAAGAAGAGCTTGTATTTTTCTTGAGACATATTTATATTTGTCTCTATGTACTGCCCAAAAGAAGTTGCCCTCCTGATGAACGTGTTAGGGTAATTTAGTCTATGAGATATTACACACTTATAGTGGTGATATCTGTTAGCACTTCTCAGTAAAGACAGAGATGAAACATATTTATATCTGTATATAATAATTTGACCTTTTTCGTACTCATTTTATTTCTTTGCTTATGAATAATTCTATTTATCACTCAAGTCAGAAATTGAATTTCTCAGGAACTGTGAATTGTTTTGGAGAGATGCATACTGAACTTTAATTGATAAGGAGAAAAAATATTATCTATTTTCTATGAAAGCTGATACAGACTTTCCTGTTATGCTTTCTCTTTGTAGTTATCAAGTCTGTATCAAATCTAGGACTAATGATGATGCATTGCCTTTAATGCCAATCTATTTGGGGAATGACTGTAGTAGACACTGTTGGTGCCCCGTACTGGGTCCCTGTGTCCTGCCTCTGGCTCCTGTTACAGCTATGAGGGACTCTTCACTGGCATGCTGAGCTCTTCCCAACTCTGCCCCAGGTCGTTCTCTAAGCAGCAGAGACAAGCACTCCTGGACCACATGTAGGTGTGGCATCAATAAGCTCATGGGAGTGCTCATTCAGGAAGAGATGCGGGGACTTCAAACAATTTAGGGTCGGTGGAAAAGCCCGAGCTTCCAATCTTTCAGACACAAGTTTTGCGTACATGTGATAAAATTCATCAGATGGTCCCAAGTGGGACTAAGCTCCAGTTGCCCCATTGCCCCTACTGATGACAAGCTCAATAAATCTACTTTTATTGTTTTTCTCTCTTTCTTTATTTTTCTCCCCACTCCTTCACTCTAGCTCCCTGGGATCACCTCCAAAATAAAATATCTGCACCAAGTCCTTATCTCAGGCTCTACTTTCAAGTGAACTCAAACCAAGATGACTAAGATGATTTCTCCTTGTAATTATTTTTTGAGTGGGAGGTAACCTTTCTTGACCATATGTGATTATGTTTCCTTTAGAGTTTAGAGTTCTCAGCTCTGAGATGAATTTTTCATAATCACACGATGAGAGTGAGGGCATTGATTTCAGTTCTTGCTCAGGTTCTTATTACAAGACCTTGAGCAAATCATTTTCCTTACGTGAGCTACAAGTTTGCTTCTTGTGGAGTGTGATGATAATAACTATTGTATGGTTATGCTAAGGTTAAATTAGCTAATTTAAGGGGAAATTTTGTGAGCACAAAGGACTGTATAAATTTAAGGCATTTAAGTACTCTCTGATACGGAAACCTTCTTAAAATACTGCTTTTTAAAATTTAGTAGTTGTTGATATTCACTTTTTGTTTCTATTTATGTACATATTGATCTTGTATATAAGGTTTTTATTCTTAAAAATTTTACTCGTAAGCAGATATTTCTTTTCATAAAATTTTAGTCTTAAAGAGATATGCATCTATCATATACACAACTTTTTATGTGAATTGCTGAAGTAGCGTAGTGTGGGAACTTACTTGCCCCATAATTAAAAAATTAGAAATGGCTCTGTCCTGGAAGAATATAGGATTCAGGTTCTCTATCCCTCTTCTCCTTTCCCTCTCTCTATTTCCATCTCTCAGCTTTTTTCTACTTCTGTTGAATTCATTCTTAGATTTTCCATATATCATAGAACAAAGGCCCTCCCTATCTACTGTCTTATATAATCACAGCTTGGCAAACCAAGAGAGACTGTCTGTCTCAACAGTTTCAGAAAAATGCCAGACATGACTCATTGACCTGTTTGGATAATGTGTCCATCCTTGATCCAAATATTGTAGGGATAGAGTTGTCTGTTCTTCTGAGCCAGCCAGTTCTCTTCCTCCTTTCCTCCTTTCCTCCTTCCCTCTGTCCCTACTTCCGTCCCTCCCTCCCTCTCAATAAGACAAGAAAATATATTTACTCACTACTCCTCTTCCTTCTAAAGGGTGAGGCAAGAGGGTCTGGGTAATTTAACAGACTTTTTTTTTTTCCTGTGAGAAGTGATGACCCTGAGTATTCAAATTTATGAAAGCATTGCCCCAGGTAAATTCCTTTGTATAATAAAGTTGTGAGGAATTTCAGAGGGGTAGGTTCAAAAAGTAAGCAGTATTTAGCAAAATTGAGTGCAGATTGGAGACAAATTTTGAAGTATCCTAAGGAGGATATCAAGTTATGCCTTATGGTATACCTTTCTCCATCAAATTATCCCATAATTCTGTACTGGATGGCCTCTTGGTAGATCTTAAGAGAGGCCAAATTGTGCGTCTAGAATGTTACAAGGACACAGAGACTAAAGAATTTCTAGACAGTTTGTGTACAGAGAGAGAGACTACATAAATTCTTACTGGCAATTGATGTTTGATAGCCCCAGCTTTTCATATGAATGGTTAGCAATCTCCTCCCTCTAAAGACTGACATCCTGCGTCCTTCCGACACTCTGCTCTGCTCAGGGATCTTTTCCGTTTATAGTGAAGACACTGATGATTAATTGTTCCAGTTTATCCCATTGCTCTGTTTTCTCTCCCAGTAATGAAGAGTGAAAAGCAGAATGTGCTCCAAGCAAAAGTTTATTTCTTGTTTCTTATACCATAATGACATATATTGGCAGAAACAATACTATTTGTCACTTTACTGTATGCTATTCTAGGGCACATAGGAAGATTGTATTTCCTTGCTGTTAGGTTGTGTGACTGAGATTGGATTTCAGCTGGTGGGATGTGGATACTTACAGTGTGTGCTATTTCTTGGCCTGGACTTTGAAAATATTCTGCATAAATCTCCAGGTTGCACTTTCCCTCTTGTGGTGACCCTGGAGGCCAAGTATTACAGATGGTGTAACTACAAGATGGAAGAGGGTTGACTGACCCACGTTAGAATTTGTGTGTGTGAGATATAAATTTTTACTTGTTAGCTCTGAAGTTCCAGGATTTATCTGTTGCAACAGAGTTGCTTACTCTAACTAATATGTTATGCCATTAGCCTAATCACCGTATACTCATGACTGACATAAATAAAATTCAATTTCATAATAGGCTTCAGGATTTCATCATTGCTTTTTGTTATCAATTTGCCAATAAATGCCTTTATGGGGTCAAAAAGCATCTGCTCTTATCATGAAAGTTTTGATTACTCTAGAATTTCTCTTCCCATTCCCATTTTGGCCTTATTCACTTGTGTATACCTCCAGGCCTCAAGAGATATTGGATCCATTTCTTTATTTATTGGGAAATATTTTGCTACATCTCAATGTCATCATTTCTTTTCTGAGTTAATGTCTTCCTCAAAATGACACCATGGGTCCTGATTTCTCTCTTCCTCTTTGAAATGCTTAGTAGCTCCTCAATTATTCCATTAACATAGACAATAATTAAGAAACTGATCTTATAACCTTTTAAGTTCAATAATTTTGTTGTTATTTTAATTCAAATAGAATTTAAATTCAGTCAAAGCAATCATCAAGGGTAATCTAACGTTAAAATATATTTTTTATTAGTATTACTTTTTTTTTTAAAGATTTTATTTTTTTCCTTTTTCTCCCCAAAGCCCCCCCAGTACATAGTTGTATATTCTTCGTTGTGGGTCCTTCTAGTTGTGGCACGTGGGACGCTGCCTCAGCGTGGTTTGATGAGCAGTGCCATGTCCGCGCCCAGGATTCGAACCAACGAAACACTGGGCTGCCTGCAGCAGAGTGCGCGAACTTAACCACTCAGCCACGGGGCCAGCCCCTTTATTAGTATTACTTTTAAATATTACTTTTTTAATGCTTTTTGATGAGAAAGATTGTCCCTGAGCTAATATCTGTTGCCAATCTTCCTCTTCTTTTTTTTCCCAGGGCCCCAGTACATAGTTGTATATCCCAGTTGCAAGTCATTCTAATTCATCTGTGTGGGATGCTGTCACAGCATGGCTTGATGAGGGGGCTGGAGGTCTGTGCCCAGGATCTGAACCTGCGAACCCCAGGACACCAAAGTGGAGTGTGCAAACTTAACCACTCAGCCCAAGGGCTGGCCCCCTAGAATTTTCTTTCTCAGTGAATATAAACCATACTTCTTTGTTTATCTACTCTGAGAGTTGTCAAAGTTGCCTTAGCCCAGTGAGAGAAATACTGGCACCTCTTGAATTTCTAATTTAAATTTCTCCCTCACATCCTCAGCTTTGTATTATATTTCCAGCTCTGCTTCCTTCTTGCATTATACACCTCCATTTTTCAATTCTTCAGGATTCTGTGTAACGTTTCAGTCATTTCTAATCTAGTCTAGATTTTTCCTTTTTCCCTCAGTGTCAACTTTCCTTAGAATATCTTTTGATTATCATCATAATTTATTTTATTCACCTTTTATAACTATATAATAGCATGCTATATCAAAGCGACATTTTATTTCTCATTTATTTTGCTAATATCTAATCATTTTGCCTTATGTTCCGTCTATGAGAATCTTTATGGATGGCACATAGATTTAATATGGTCTCTTATAAGAACTTTCCTAGAGGAGGCACCTCATTGTATATTATCCTTCAGTCGGAAGATGTTCTCAGTGTGTAAGTATTGCCCCTCAGCTTCTACTGTAATAACGTGTGGTGCAGACATCATGTTATTATTCATACTGCTTTTCTGTTCTTCATAGTTCTCAGTAGAGTGTGTAGTTTCTAGTGAATCTTAATCATTTACTAAATCAAACTGAATTAGAGTAAATTCATATTTATACAAATGACTATAATAATGATAGCAACTGATAAAGATGTCAAAATCTTGGCATATAAACTAATATTCTTTTTTAAAAAAGAAAGAAAAAATATAATGCACATTGCATTCCAGTAAAAGGAGCAACTGAATCGGAACATTCTCAGCCTGTAGTACTCCTGAATGTCACAAACATCGTGGTTCCATGAATTGGTGTGATTGTTAAGCTCTTAGCCTCAGGAGCCAGACCTTCTGGATTCAAAGCCTTGCTCCAAACTTACTGCTGTGAGATATTAGACAAAGTAATTAAACTCCCTGTGACTCAGGCTTTCGTGTTTTCTCTGTTTTTGTTTTTCATCTGTAAAATGGCGGTAGTTACTTCGCAGGTGTTTACGAAGATTAAGTTTAACACTTGTGGTACATAGCAAGTAGTGTATAAGTGTTAACTATAACTTCAAATCTTTATTGGGTATTTATCTTGCCACTGTCCACTGATGAGCATAATACGGAATCAAATTTGCCCAGGAACTCATCTAGGCTACTGTATACAAAATTCTGAGGCAGTGACTTCCAGAAGGTTCAGGTTGATTTTGATTTAACAAAACCTAAAAGGATTTCTTGACAATTGGGCTATAGAATTCCACTAAGAGAATTGTTTTGGGAAGGGGGTAGGTGGATAGAAAATTTTATTAAATTCTATGCAATTTTGTACAACATTTAATTAAAACAGACAGTCAAGCATGGTGGTATTTAAAGGCAAACTTTCCTATCTAGGGTGGGTATCAGTCATAGGTGTTAAAGACCACTTGTGAACAATTTCTAGACATTTTTTTCTTGATGACCTTCTGCCATATCATACTGCTATTCATCGTCTTTCTGAAAGCTCCTGTGTTGTTCATCTCAAGACTAACAGAGATGCCCACACTAATCCTCTAACTCTCAAGTGTCTTTACTAAAAGTACTTAAAGTCCAGATGGCTCTCACTATTATTCTAGCTGCCTCTCTTCCCATCATGCTGGGATACTGGTAAACTGGGGGCTGATGTGTAGTTTTTATCAATTTCCATGGTGTAAATACTCCTGCCAAGCCCAATTCAAAGCTATCGATGATTTGACAACTGGCTCATAAAATGCTAGAATATTTAACAATTGAATTGTGGGAACCAGTGGGAGCTGGTCCCTTGCCCAATGCTGATTTTTTTTGTGTGTATACAAACTCTTCACTTGCAAAATTTCATAGATGTGAATAAGAGTAAAGTTCCTCCTAATATCAGCTTCAACATCTGCAATTCTTGAGGGACCAAGAAGCAATTTGTGTAGTTTCTGATGGGATAAAAACAACTTCTGGGCAAAATGGTACCGGAAGATTATTCTTCAGACTGTTTCATGTGTTCTTCCATAAAAAAGTATACTTACATCGTAATTTTAGAGTAAGTTCATAGGGACAGCATGTTCTTGAGGCTCTTGCACCAAAAGCTGGGGCATGGGAGTGGGGTAGGATCGTTGTTTTCTTTCCTTCCCCTGTGGGCTATAGAAAGCACATGGAAAAATAATGGAGGTAGAGAAGGTTAGAATACTTTGATTCAAAATGCCTAGCACAAGTTGGCCTTTCCTCTCCACATGCCTGCAACTCTCCCTTAAGCGTTCTTAGGAAAACTCTGAAATAATTAAACTACAACTTAATGCATTGCAGCTGTCTTATGAGACTTGCTCACAGCCCTCTTTTAATGACTTCTTTCATTTTTCTATTCCCTTTACCCATTTATAGTTTGGCAATCATTGCCTTTACATAGAACATGAGTTGGTGATAACAACAATAACAAATACCCTATTATAATCTTCTATTCATAACAATACAAAATTTTAGAGGCAAAGATTGTTCCATTATACTTACCTGATTACCCTACTTACAATGGGGGAGGGCTGCATTCCTTTCTATAGGAAGACAGAAACAATCCTAGCCATCGTGCTAGTTTAGCAGAAGGTGCACAAATTACATTTGTGGGGGAAGAAAAAATTATACCCTTCCTCTCTTAATTGTTATGGCTGGTCAAACAATTAAAAATGACATCAGGCAGGTTAACAGGAGAAAATCAAATAAAGTTTAATATGTGTGCATGGGTGATTCACATAAGTGTGAAAAATCCTAAAGACAGGCTAAATGAGGTATATAGGTCATTCTGGACTAAGGAGAAAAGGACAGGGTTCTGGGTCTTCAAAGGGAAATGAGGAAATTTACAGGAAGATGAAGAGTTAATGGTTGGTAAACAAATGTTTGTTGGGCCATCATGCTAGAGACAATGGGACACAGAAAGGACTTTGATCAAACGGGTCTTGCTAGTTTCCTCCCTGTCTCCCATGCCTAGTTCATATTTTACTATAGTTATTTATAGTGATACCTCCTTCCTAGAACACACCTTCTATCTTAAATTTTTTTAGGCACTTGGGGGAAGGTCAAAGTTTCTTCCTGAGTCTTTTATTCTTAAAAATCATCAGCCCCAAATAATTCTCAAGCCAAAGAGAAATACATTTTGGTGCGGCAAATTCTGCTCACCCACAGTCCCACATTTGAAACTTCTCCAAGAAGTTTCACAGTCCAGAAGCTGAGTTGGTATATCGTTCTATTTCATTGACTAGTCTCTTAGTCCTCATAAAAGGTCTGTCCAGTTAAATTCGTTCCTGGAGGTGGTGATACAGGTGGGCTTCCAATGTTTGGCCTATATTGTATCAGCATGTAATCAGATATTTAATAAGAGACACTTCTATGGAAACAAAAGAAAAACAAAGGTTAATAGTTGGAGCAAATTATAAACCAGTTTCTGAGCTCAGGGTGCAATGAGTCAAGAAGATTTTTAGATGTAAAGCTCAAAGAATCTTTCGTAGTTTGAAATGTCTGTGATGATGTCACCAGGTATTCAGGTAACTTGCTGAGTATCTTACACAGCAAGAGGCATGAAGGTTGTCTAAACGTGGGTTATTGTGGCAATTTCTCTGAAGTTCATTTCAAGTTATTCACCTTTAGTGTCCTGAGCTTCTTGATAAAGGGTGGTTTCAGTTTTCAATGATTCTAAATCAAAAGCATGGGAAAAAATTGAAAACATTAGTTTCGAGATTTATAGCTAGATATTTGAGGAAACTAGAAGAATCCAGGATCCATTTCAGTTTATAGGTAGAAAACAAAAACCTCAAAGACAATTAATAAAACTAGAATCTAATATCTGCAAAAGTGTGTTAATAAAATATAATTTTCTTTGTAACATCAACCTCACTTCTACCAAAGATAACCAAATTGAGACTAATTTATTTGCAAAATAATATAGTTTCAATAACCTTGACCCAATTATTAAATAATTGCAACAAGAACAGTGATTGATCATATAGAGTCTTTTAAATCTTTGATGCAATTTTTCACTGGGAATCTCACATTAATCTTTTAAAGGTCTCTTGAGACAAGGAAAACCATCAGGCTCCACTTGCAGTACCTATTGATGTGAGTGAATTCCTCTCTTCTTGAAGTCCCCAAAAACTCCTGAGGTTTTTGCACCTGCAAAGAAGTAACCTTCTTTTTTTTCTCCCTTCTTCTCCCCAAAGCCCCCTCAGTACATAGTTGCATATTCTACTTGTAGATGTGGTTCTGCTATGTGGGATGCTACCTCAGCCTGGCTCGATGCGCAGTGCTAGGTCCTCTCCCAGGATCCAAACTGGTGAAACCCTGGGCCACTGAAGCAGAGCATGCAAACTTAACCACTTGGATACAGGGCCAGCCCCAGAAGTGACCTTCTTTACTTACCTGGTAAGGTTGCTGGGGAGCCCTGTAAGCAACATACTAGGCCAATATTTCCAAGGGTCTTTATTTGGCTCCAAAGTCCACCTTTAATCCTTAAAGCTGTCTGGTCATATCTAAGTCAATGCATGTCTCTTTCAAATATGACATTCCAGACAAGCCTTGGTTATACAACCAACGTTTCCAGTTGTGTCCTGTGATAAGGAGAACAGGTTCTTATTGAACTTATGCAAATAAGCATATTACCATGAAAATAACAATACTCACTCACTAAGAGTTTCAAACTCTGGAGGGATCATGTAGGGAGAAAAAGATAAATGTTTCCATTTCAATGTTTCCATTATACAAAAGTATAATTTACCAAATTGCTATAAGTTGTGCTTAGCTTAAGAAAAAAGAGAAAAATATTTCCTTAAATCTTGGAAAACAAAACATTAAAAAATCAGTAACATTTCATAGAAAAAGTCATAAAAACTGTAATCATCCTTATCAGTTCATTCAGTCCCATGTAACCAATTCTTGATCTTGGTCTTTTGTTAGCAGTTTTGTGAAGTCATCCATTTCCCTGTTAGAGTCCTGGAATTTCTTACCCAGTTCAGTTTTATGATTTGAAAGTTTATCAGAAACCTATATTCTAGAGTAAGTGTTAGAGTCCTTTCCATGAATCTCTCTGAAGATGAAAGATATTTGAAAAAGCTTCAGAGTAAAACCATAACCGTCTGTAAATGATAAAAGACATAAAATGGCATGGTCAAAGATCTGATTACAAGGCAATTGACAAAAAAATTGGTTATTTCTGTAATATTAAACATCTTAAGATAATTAGAATTATGACTAATAATATTATACCAGCACATATCAGAATTTCAAAAATTTCATACAATTTCCAGGACATTTATACTAATAACATATATACGTACAAGGATATTCATAAAGGAGATTTAGTATCACTTATTTGACAATGCTTCCCATGTAATTTAACATATCAAATAAGTCTATTTAAATATCTCCTTATTTATAAGAAGAGAGAACAAATTCTTTGAGAACTCTCAGGGACTCTTTGGAAATTCTCAATTACTTCCAGGTCAAAAAAAATATTTTATTTAGGATTTGAATTTTGGAAAGTTTGTCAAAATATCAAAAGATTTTAAAACACTTGGTCAAATAGTCTCATAGTTCTCCAGGAAACAATGCTTAGTTATTCATTCAACCAAAGTGACAATAGAAGATGTTAAAGACAAACTCAGAAAGTTAAACAGTTGAAAATAAAAAGACCTTACTAGAGAGGCTTCAGCGTTTTGAACATAGGAATTTACTTTGACAAAACATGGAATTCCTATTTTCCAGGCAGACCACTCTGAAAAAACAAATGAAACAAAACAAAAAACGTACTTTGTCCTCCCAACAGAGAGAGAGAGAGAAAACCATATTACAGCCCTGCATCAGTTTACCCCTGATATTAAAATACATTTATTCAATCTAATCCCAGCCAGGCTTGATCATGTACAAAACCCCTCTCCAAAGATTTCACCTTGACAAGACTTCTATAACTTCCTTTTTAATTCAGATTTTGTCTCACACCTTCCCTCCTTCCCAGCACCTCCTTAGGACTAGAATTACTTTTCTTCCCTTTCACAAACAATGCATCTCCCTTTCGCACATTTTATTTTACTGAAAACATACAGCTTACTTTCTTTGTGTACAGAGATAAAGAGATGTTAAGTTTAGTAGCTTTAATCACAAACATTAACTAAGATTCTTAACCTTTAGAAACCTTTTTTATTGAAAACTAAGAAGTAAGCAATTATAACCTATCTTTTACAATAGTATTCTGTGTATTGCAAAGCTTATAAATACTTTCTAGAAATATGTGCTTTATCATAGAAAATTTCTCAGCATGGCACAAAACATGTTTATTAATAAACCCAAATATTTTTAACTTCTGTGTAAAAAGAAGCAAACATTAGATAAACTTCTATTCAGTAACTTATATTTTATCTGGAAATGATCTAGATATTCAATGAATTTCCATCATTTAATTTAACTTAGCAAAATTTTAAGGTTTCAAATTACCAAGAAGAATTTGGAAGCTGTTTTTAAGTACACATCCCGTAAGATATAATTGTTGCTAAGAAGTTTATCTGTAAATTATTATCCCACTTACATCTGTCCAAAGCATTTGCTTCCAAAAATTATGTTTAGATTACCTACAAAAGCTTCATGAGACATTAGACAAAATTACCCATCATTCTAAGTTATATATTTTTGCTGACAAATTTTGCAACAGAGATAACATGAACTTATTTGGCTTTTAGTAGACCTAGGTAGAATAAAAATATTATGCTTAATGTTGATAACTCTAAAGATGTCTGTATTAATTAAATGAACTAAATTAAATTAACTTTGATACCTAATATTTTCCCATATCACATGAAGCTGAAATTCATTTATGTCAGTTTCTATTACTTTTAGAAATAATTTATATAAGTACTTTAAGCCAATTAAATAGAGCTCTTTTAAGTTAATTTTGGCAATGCCATCTTTAGGCAAAAAATATATCACACATCTGCAACAGACATGTAGACATACATGAACACACAGACAGACACAGATGGAGACTCTATAGTTTTCATTAAATTTTTTCTATGAATCAGGTACAACACAAGACTCACTAGTTTATAAAAAGAACAGTTGGATCCAAATTTTGTTTCGACAGTTGGAAAAAGTTAAATTCACCTATTAAAGCTTTTTACTAATATTTTTGGAGAAGACATTTAAGATATTTTTTGCTTGTCCAAGTTCCAAATACTTCCTCCTTCTTTTTGTTCAATCCATTAATCTTAGGAGGTAATCTATTTATAAAAACTTTTGAGGATCCTCCCTGGGTTTAAGAAATTCTTGAACTTGATTAACCATTGACCCACGTGGTTGCTGGTCAGGTTTCTCACAGTAGTCTTTACTTGTTAGCTTTTAAATGTCTCTAAACTGGGGTATATAGAGTAGATCTGTTTGGGGCCCTTGAATGTTGAAGAAGCAGTAGGAGTTCTCTTTGGATCACTCAACCTTAGTTGGTGCTGTATCTTTAACTCTGTCAATGTTCATTTTATTCATTCCATTTATTTTAATAAGCATTAAAAACAATTTCTACCTTGTTGGGAAGATTCCCTTGATTTTCCCCTAGGCTCCTTCCCATTCTCTAGTTGATTAACCTAATATTTTATTACTATCTTTAAGACCCAGGAAAGGACCCCAAATCCAATAATTTTTAAGGCTAGCTGCTATTTTCTTTGTATCCACTTTTTAATTTGGTCTTTCTATAAGTCCCAATGAGATAATTGTTTTAAACAATTTAGAAGAGCTCTCTAAAAGTTTTTTTTTCCATTTAGAAGTTTTCCCAATTCACAGGATTCATTGTCTAGCCATTGACAAGTAGGGTCTAATCAATAGTGACTCAAACCCACCAGTCTTTGTAAGTCTTAATCAAATTGCAAGAGGCATCCCCAAAGAAGAATGCAAAGGATGCAGCCCTTGCAAGATCCAAAAATTTCACTCCCAAAACTATTCAGTGAAGTAAAAAGCCTTCATTTCACAGGCAATAACGACAGTGTAGTGAAAATGCTGTCTCTGATCTCTGACAAGAGTGTGACCTGCTAATCTGAGACACCAGGTATGCTCTACTAGAATAAGATATTTTCAGTATTAAAGAACAAGGGAGGTTTGAGACAACAAAGGCCCCTCAGGAGCTGGAAGCCCTTATGACAAACTCCCCTCAGAGCTGGCATGGCCAGGCAAACAGAATGCTGTGTGTCTCAGAACCCCTGTCTATTCAACTGGCCACCAAGGGGCACTCTGGTAGTGCACCTTCTGGATGGTAGAGATCAGAGAGAATATTCTCAAAGGTCTCAAAGCCAAGCTTGAAGGACATAGAACAAGAGGGAAGAAAAAACCCTCATTCGATTTTGCTTATATGCACATTAACAGCTTGAGCAGAGCCATGGTCTCTTGGAGCCAAACTAATGACCTTGTCAGGGTGTTTGGGATTGTGTGATGTTTTACAGAGTACCTCACTGCATGGAAAACTATTTGAGGTTGGCAGATGACCTAGCATTGATCTATCCTGTTCTGTGACCAACTTATCCTATCACGGGAAACTTCTTAAGATAGTGAGCTCCTTAATGGCCTTTAAATGCTTGACCTGTGCCCACTAATTTTGCAACTTTGGCTTCCAAGATGTGCCTTAGCAATAAATTTTACCTCATGTGACTATCAACCCACGGCAAAGTTTGTCTAAATAGATGCTGGTCTGGTGATGCCTGCAAACTCACCAGTCTGTGATGCTGGCCCGGACAACGGGCTTATAGGGCCTATGCCTGCATCTCAACCCATGGTATTCCCCTGTTATGACAAATGACACAAAAGACAGAGATAAAGAGAAAAAACAATCTCCACCTCTGGGAGGAAGAGGATCAAGGAAGCCCAGAGTACTCCAGCATTACCTGAGTCACTAAAGCCCAAGAAACTGATTTCACAAACATTTTCTCCAGCCAATCTAAATTTATAAAGAGTGAGACAAAAAAATTCTCACCACTTGCTTCCACCGGACCCCACAGATAGAGGTTCTGGGAAGCTGACAAGGTAAGAAGTGTTACCTCTAGGCGGCCTCTGTCAGACAACTCTAGATCTCTTCATCCTCAGTACTCCTGCGGAGCGAGCAGTTCTAGCCAGAGAAGGCAGTTTCTCCACTAGAAAAGATAGTGCCAGCTGATGAGTGTCCTGCCAACTACACCAAAACTGGGGCTGAGGGGTGAATTCCCTCTTCCTCTCTTGGTTGTTATATCTGATCAAATAATCAAAATCTCATCAGGCAGGTTATCAGGAGAAAATCAAATAAATGTGTGTGTATGGAGAATTCACATAAGCATGAAAAATTCTAAAGATAGTCAGGCTAAATGAGGTATATATGTCATTCTGGACTGAGAAGAATGGGCATGGCTCTGGGCCTTCAAAGGGAAAGGAGGAAATTTACAGGAAGATGAGAAGAGTTAATGTATGGTAAACAAATGTTTATTGGGCCATCTACAGGCAAGGGGCTTTGATCAAATGGGCCTTGCTAGGTTCCTCCCTGTCTCCCACACCAGTTCGCGTTGTACTATAGTTGTCTATAGTGATCGCTCCTTCCTAGAACAAATCTTCTATCTTAAATTCTTTTAGGTACTTAGTGGAAGGTCAAAGTTTCTTCTTCAGTCTTTTGTTCTTAAAAATGACCAGCCCCAAATAATCCTCACGCCAGAGAGACAGATTTTAGGGTAGCAAATTCTGTTCCCGGATGTGTTTTACAGGATGTCTAGCAGTTGAAGAGGGGAGAAGTTAATACTAAACTCTGAAAGAAAAAAATACTGCTATTCTGAGATTCCTGATGGCAGACTAATTCCTCATACTCATAACTTTCAGATATTACTTAGTGATTTTAGTGCGTGCGGATTCACTTGTTCTAGCTGAGTCCTATGCTGACATTGGGCTCACTTGATTCTGAGCACAGGAGCTGGAAACCCGTCAGCCAGTTTAAGGGCTGTGGGAATAATGCATAGTTAAAATCATGCTGTTTCTTCTAAATACATCATACTTTTCTGTAAATAACACAGGACACTCGGGGCATGTAACCTTGCTAATCTTTGTGACAGTCTCATTAAATTAATTAGATAGATACTGCTTCATTAAAGAGAGGTGGTCATTTCTCAACTCCCTCCCAACGTTCAAGCAGAGAGATGAATCATCTTTTTAGGATTCTCTTGTGAGGCTGGGCCAGCCATGACCAAGGAAATAGGACAGGACTGAGATGAAGAAAATTGAGAAACAATTCATGGACAATGCTACTGCTTGAAAGATACACTGAATGAGAAACTTAATATGTTAAGATGCAAATTGTTTCATTCAGAGACCTAATTTAGGTGAAAATTGTCTGTTGAAAATTTGTTGGCTAAAACCAGAAAAATCAGGATGAAAAAATTAAAATTATGCGGCCAAAAAAACAACCCAAAATGACGTTCAAGCATTTGGTACATTATAAAAATTACCGAAGGAAGTACTTCAGAAATTAAAGGCATACTTTATGTTTTTATGGTTTTTAACAGTGATAAAAGACAGTAAATGTTTATACTGATAGCCCATAATTACAATACTATGTATTAGCAAACACATTGTTACAATGGTTACCTACCTATGTACAATGGACCAGTATTGCTGCTGGACATCTTTCTCTTCTATGTGGTATAGATAATCTCATTCTAATTACAACAGCATTACTCAATCCTGCAGGATCCAGATAGCATTATCCTGCAAATAAGCAATATGTATTCCTTAGAAACATGAACGTTCTCTTCCATTCTTAGCAATGTGCAGATCAATTTTCAGGAGTCATTCTGACTGAACAATTTGATTGCATCTTAAGAGGTTAAAACTCCTCTGGCAAGATACGCTGATTTATTGGTTTCAAAATGGAAATGAAAATTCTAAGTGCTGGATCAGCAAAAGCAAGATAGAGAAAGCTAGTGACCTTCAGGACTCTCTTGAGATTCAGTGTTAAGGTGGCCTGATCCCAAACCCAAAGAAGGAATTGGCTCCTTAGGCCTTAAACAAGCTTTGATGCTCTAACTTGCAAATCCAGTCGCTGAGCTTTCAGAGGATATTCAGGGTGGGCTATCCAATGATAGCCCAAGTGGCTGCTGCTGAGTTGAACAAAGCCAGGAGGTAAAATGTAGATGACGTATTCACATTTTAGCTTATGCAAACAGTTCTGCCTAGAGCAAGCTTCATTTTGACTTTTGTGCTGTTTAACTGTGCCACATGATAGCCCTGCTTGGACGTGCTTTACTCATAATCCTTCCATGCTCTCTATCATTTGCCTAAACCCCACCATTCTCAAAGTGCTTTCCTAGCCATAATCTCTCTCTCTCTCCCTCCCTTTTGAAACCAGTAAACAGTTAGACATTAATGATTATGTAGCTAGTAACTGAAGTTGTTTTTATTTTTTTGCAAAAAAAGCTAGTTGTAGCTTTTGGTTGTTTGCCTGCCCATTGTTAGCTACTTTGCTTAGGAAATATACTATACATCTCCCACTAGATTCCTGTAGATAACATCTCCCTGGTGCCTGGGTCGCCATGGTAATGAGTGTTTGAGCTGTTTTTCAGAAATTAGGACCCCCTTGTCCAGTTCAGACCAGTTAAGGCTACCAACCTATCAACTGGGCCTACATAGCTGCCAGATAAGCAACTTTTTGACATCAAGTGGGTAAAAACTCCACCCTCAGATCATGCTAAATCCACCATCTTGTGAACATGCGTCCTAAGAAGAGGCACAGAGT
Organism: Equus caballus; assembly: GCF_041296265.1. Taxonomy (NCBI): domain Eukaryota; kingdom Metazoa; phylum Chordata; class Mammalia; order Perissodactyla; family Equidae; genus Equus; species Equus caballus. The sequence goes on from NC_091686.1 coordinate 47,929,178, forward strand.
CTGAGTGCGCTTGCGCAGATCATCGATTACCTCACCTCTCCTCACCTCCCATCATCCACCTCACACTTCAGCCCACCTTGTCTCCCTACCCCATAAATATCCTTAAATTTCCATTTTCAGGAAGGTGGATTTGAGACTCCTTCTGCAGCCTCCCCACTTGACTGCCTTGTGGTTAAAACCCTCTCTCTGCTGCAACCTTGTCGTTTCGGTGACTGGCTTTCTGGGTGACAGGCAAAAACGAACCTGGTTCAGTAACACTTTTTCTCTTTCCTTTAAACATCTCATAACATATCATTTAAAATGCTATTTCATATCACTTTATGTTTTTCTACATGTTTTCTGTCTGCAACACTAGATTATTCTCTCTGTATGGAAATACTGCCTTATAATTTCAAATATTCAGCCTTTGATTTGATGTCTTCTAAGGATTTTTAAAATAATCTTGAAGTAGAGAAAATGAGCAATACCTGTTTGTTTGACTGTCTACTAATGAGTTAGAAGCAATCCATGTGCTCAAGAATGCTATGCTATTTTGGTGCCTTGGAACAATTATGTATTCCTTTCCCCCATTTGTGGTGCCTTTCTCTGCTTCTTTGGAAAATTCTTACTTAGCCTCAAAACACAACTTAAATGTTCTCTCTGTCCCCTGAGGCAGTACTCATCACTTCATGCTCCTCTTTGATTTAAATGCTGCCCCATAGCAATCTCTATTGTGTCATGGATTTACAGGTTTCTCTTCTCCATCAAACTTTGCGCTTGCTATGAGAAAGGGCTGTATTTTATTAATTATTGCATTCAATGCAATTAGCACAATATTTGAAACTTAATAGGGCCTTAAGAATGTGTGTTGAATAAATGAATGAATGGCATAGATGGAGTTAAAAAAAAAAGGAAATATGGAAGAAAAATAAGACATTGGTCCTAGTGATGCTGGATTCCAGAGTCTCTCTGTTCCTGAACTTTCAGAATTACCACACAGTAGCAATCATTCCCAAATCTAACAGATGACAAGGCACGAGCTGTATTTCTGTGATTTGAAATCTAGGTTCCTCACCTAGGAAAATAATTTAATTCAAATTTTCAAATACACACATATCATTTTGGAATCCCTTAACATTCTTAGTGCTCCATTAGTGTTAGGCATAAACAAATTGAATTTTAATATCACAGTCTCCATTTTTGAGGGGTTTGCTGTCTAAATGGTTTTACAAACACATTTTTAAAGCTTAAGAAACGGTATTCAATCTTGGGTCATAGGTTGCTAACCTTTGATCTATAAGATAATTAAATGATCAAAAGCAATTTCCAAAACAGAGAAAACAATAATTCAATATATTGACTAATAAATAGGTTTGGGTCATTTTTCAGCTAAGACAGGCCTTGTAGATTTGCAAGGAGGTGGAGGATATTGGCAGCAGTGCATGGCAACTTCTGTTTGACAAACCTACAAATGTTGAAACTTCACAACAGATGACAAAGCTTTAAAGGAACAAGTCTGGTCTCATGCTGAGAGTTCATGGGGACTCAGCCACAGCTTCGCTATGTTTATTGGAAGCTGGTGAACCCCATTCCTTCCCCCCACCAAAACGAAAGAGACAAGCCTGTGAGACTGGATTAATTCATACTAGAAAGCAACACAGCACAAAAATAGCTAACACTGTGTGTATGTACTTTTCACTTTTGTTACATCAGCTACCGCATCACAAGGGGAAGGGCCAGTTGTTATTGAGCGTGTGGATCACTTTGGTGATATTGATCGAATTTTGTCCCAACAAGGGCTAATTTTCTTCAGCTTCTTTAATTTAATTTTGCTGTTAACTGGGGCTGATAGAAAGTTCTTATTTTTCTGCTGTTGTAAGTCTTTTGTGTTTTGAATGAAATAATATATTCTACTTTTTAATGATCATCTTTCATTTTGTATATTTATTGAACATCTATCTGCTAAGCATTGGAGTCTAGAATGCAATGCAGTTCTCTGGTGAGATAGTCTAAATAAAAGCACAAGTAAGTCATCTCACATGGATGTCTCTGCTTTTCCTATGGAAAATGAGACCTTATGATTTTACGTTAAGGTCTGCATTCTTACTCCTCTTTACTTTCAAGTAATTTGTTGAGTTAAAAAACAGTACTAAAACACTTGATCTATACAAAGTACAGGGAATGGGACTGTATGTAGGTTACACAGAGCTCCCCACCCGCTTTGTGCCTCAAGCTCTACAGACACAAGTAAAGAAAGAGTAGCCTGAATGCAGAGATCTCAAAGAATAATTTAGATATTATTGCAGGTTTTCTTAAAAATTAGATGCAGATACGTCATACAGAAATATTCCCAGAATATGTTTGATGCAAGTCTTCATCTCAAATCTTTTTTGCTCTCAGGACCACCTAGAATACCTTCCTCTTTCTGTCACCCACACAACCCCTTCCATGAGGCCCACACTGCCGTGCCTGTGAACGATCTCTGGCTAGCTGCTGTCAGGCACACCACGCTCTCCATACAACATCCTGTCACGTCTACGGGCTCCAAGATATATACTGCATGCTTTCCCATGAGATCTGACCTCCCTCCCAGCATTTAAGCCTCCATACATATATAGAAGATAGTTCCTTCCATTAACATTAAAGTGTTTGCAGTCTAATAAGGGACAAAAGATGCCCTCAAATTAAAAAAAAAAAAATCATGAAAGTGAGGGTTTGGGGAATTGGTAATAATGAGAAAGATATCACTGTAGCTTAAGTGGATCATTAGGAAAATTTTCCTTTGATACCTCCAGGTCTTGTCTTTTTCTCATATCTTTCTAGGTTTACTTTCTTATGCTTCCACCTTGTTATTCTTTTTAAATGCCACCATCAATTTCCTTTCATAGCTTTGATGAATTTATAAAGTATACTTTTTTCCTTCTGAGGTCAATATTATTGTGATTGTGTTTCTCATATGGACTGAGGAGCTGAAATCATTGTGAATGTGATTCAGGGTGTTTCCCGCCGGGAGTAAGAAGTGCGAGGGCTGGGTGGTGTCAGTTTGAACAGGCGTAGAAGCAGTGTGCATAAATGGAAACTGTAAGAGCCTCTTATGAAAGAGGCAGTCAGTTCTGTTTACACAGTGGAATGGAGCTGAGGTTGATTACATATAGAGAACAACTGAGGGGAGCCAGGAAATCCTATCAACATGTCCTCTAAAGTGACCAACAAGTGACCAAAGTTTTCTAGGTTAACTTGGTGCTGAAAACACACTCCAAAAGCAACTGTTTTGATTGAAAAAACAGTGATGATATAAGGCATGACAATTTTTAAGTGATTTTTTCCTGCATTCATTCACCTGTCCCTTTGTTCGTTCATCCATCCATCCATTCATTCATATAGTCAAGACATCTTTAGAATGATTTTTCTCAGTGCCGGAAGCTGCATTTTACAGACATGGCCCAGTCTACCAGGAGTTACAGAGCACAGGGACAGACAGACACTAGATCAATAAGAGAACAACTAGATGTATAATTATAAAATGTAATGAATACTGTGAATGAGAAGAGGAGGGTTTTATGAATAAAATGAGGACATCTAAGTGAGTTTATAAAAGCAACCTTTTATAGTGACTAAGAGCTCATCCTCTGAAATCTGCTTGAGTTCTTGTTCCCCCATATCCAAGCTTTGCAATATTGGGCAAATTGCCTAATTTCCATGTATATCATTTTCTTATCTATAAAATTGTAATAACATAGCATTTGCTTCATAGAGTTGTTTAAAGATGAAAAGAATTAATGTGAAAATATATGTCAATTTCTTAAAGCAGTGAGTGTGAGGAAGGTTAATAAGTTCTCAATAAACATTGGCTATTATAATTCAGAAGATCAGAGAAGGTCCTTACAACAAATTCATATACATTTTATGTTGATGTTTCTAGAAATATTGTATATTTAATCTGTGTTTATCCTGGTGCATCTCATATAAAATAAAGGAGGGATTAAAATTGTTGGCATTCCTTTCTTAATGATAGCAAAATGCTAGTTTTATATGTGGGCTAAGCCAATGAGTCACAGGAAATTTCAATGATAATTTTGTTTTAAATCATTACAAGTTAATGTAAATCTCACTGAGAAATTCAACGTTTGATTGCATGTGGTTTTTTTCCATGAATTTTTATTGTAAGTCCTAGAATAGAACAAGTTTTATGATCCTGCTCTATATTATAGAAATTAATGATTATTCTTCAAAATTAAATGATCAAGTCATATCAAATTTGAATTATGAAAACTTGGCTCATGAGGAAAATGCCTGTATTTGAAAGTGTGTGGCAAATGTAAAACTTTGAGAACTTCCCATCCAGGAAGTAACAATTAGGAGGTGATGAGTAGTCACTCATGTAAGCTTTGAAATACTCTTATAATAGGAATTTGATGCAAAATATTAGGCCACTGAGAATCATTCATTCTAGAACTCTGACTTTTGCTCTGCCAAGTATCTTTGTATACTGATGGTCTCAAAGGAGTTTTTCTTAATATCTCCCATTTCCTTCATTGGGTATAATACAAGGAGCCATGTTTTTGCCTAATACGCTTTCTTCTGGTACAATTTTCAATTTGTCATATCCTCCTGCTTAGCAAGATAGGGAGGCACTTTGATTTCTACACTGTCTGATACAGTATATGCAGCAGTTTCATTTTCGAAATGGGCCTTCAGTGGCTTGAGAGTGAGACTGTCCCTTTGAAAGAACCCAACTTATTGCCCCCTGGGAATAATTCATCCATTCATCCACCTAGAGCATTGATTCATGAAATTTTTATTTTCAGTATAGCCAGAGCTTTTTTCCTTTCAAGGAATGCAGAATTTGGCTGTTTTGCTTTGGGTTTTGATTTTTTGTTTTTGGTGAGGAAGATAGTCCCTGAGCTAACATCCATGCCAATCTTCCTCTATTTTGTATACAGGATGCTGCCACAGCATGGCTTGATGAGTGGTGTGTAGTTCCGTGCCTGGGATTTGAACCTGAGAACCCCGGGCTGCTGAAGTGGAGCGTGCAAACTTATCCACTGTGCCGCTAGTCTGTGCCCTGGGTTTTGATTTTTATATGCCCTAATCTCCCACATCAGCCCACATCAACAATTGTATGGGGCCCCTGTGCAAAGATAAATGTTTTAAATGGATTTGTGATATTTAGTTAGTTGGTTAGTTAACTGCGAAACAAATCTAAATATGGCAAAGGGAATTTGTGTTTAGCACGTTCAGAGAAAAATGAGAAGAAGATTTATACATGTAATAAATATGGAATCCAGAGAAGCAGAGGCCATGTCTATCCCTCACACCACCTACTTAGGGCCTGTCACATAATAGACTATCAGTATATGCTACAAACCAATTGAATTAGCATCGTGGCCCCCAAACCACTCTTTTCAGACCACACAGGCCATTCTCTTTAGTGACCCATCAAACTGAATGAAGTGAAATTTTACTGACAACATTGTTTTTATTCTCAAAGACATATATGAATTAAAAACACAATGATTACAAGTAACAGTTTGGTCTACTGTATTCTACACATTGAAACTAAAGGGAAAAATAAGCACAAACAAAAAAATTTGAAATTGATCATAAATTAGTTTTAGGCCCTTTCTCTCCTTCCTTCCTCCCTTCCTTGCTTTCTTTTTTCTTTCTTTCTTTCTTTCCATATGAAAACTACATTGCTAATTTCTGAATCTACAAGAGGTGCTCTTTCATGGTCAGAAGAGTAGCTAATATTGGAATTATAGAGAGAAAATGTTAACTGAGGTCAGAAGTCTGATCAGAGTGAAACAATCATGCATTAGAAACGAAGTCCCTTAAAAAATTTTAGGCTATAATAAAACAGATCACGACCAGTCTTGGCTTTCTCACTTTGGGTTATAGATGACAACGCCTTTAAAACCTCTTCTCACCAACAAGTCCTTAGTAAAATGTCTGACCACACTCATTGACAGTGAGACTAGAGTTCTGAGTAGAGAATTACATCACACCCTGAAGACCTCCCTTTCTGAGTACAGTTATAGAGATCATTTCATTACTTAGTTTTTTCATTCGTTTATAAAAATCTTAACTGATTATAGAATGTTGAATGAAACAAAGTATTGGATTTCTTGGGGCTACAGGAGGAACCACAAAATAAACAAATACATAATGTCAGCTTCTTATATTTGCTATGAAAATGTAAATCAGGCTATGGACATAGAGAATAAGGAGGTTGGCAGTGTCCTTTTATGGCCACTATGATTACGGAAGGTCTCTTTGAACAGGTGACTATGATGGCTTTTTGATGTGTCAATTTAGCTAAGCTAAAGTCCCAAGTTATTCAATCAATCAGTAACCTAGACACTCCTGTGAAGAAATTGTGCTGATGTAATTAAATTTGCCAATCAGTTGACTTTAAGTAAGGGTACTATTATGGAAAAGCCTGACTTAATTACTTGGAAGGCCTTAAAATCAAGATTGAAGCTTTCCTGAGAGACAGGAGCAATTCTGCCTATAGACAGAGTTTCATGCTTGTGGAGTCTATTCATGATCTTCCGTTCCTGATGGTCTGCTCTACACACTTTGGACTTACTAAGGCAGCTGCCACAACTGCATAAGCCATTTCCCCTAACACATTTCTCTTTCTCTCTGCTTCTCTAGTTGAACTCTGAATGATATGGTGACATTTCAGGAAAGTCATCAATGAACTGAGGAAATGTGTCACTTTAAAATCTTTAGACAGGGTATTTTAGGAAGAGAGGTAAGAAAGGCCTTGAGGCAGAAATGAGAATTTGAGGAAGAGGAAAAAGACCTATGTTTCTGGTGTGAATTCACAGATCAGAAGGTTGTGTATTGTTGATACAGAGAAAGACAAGAACCAAATCTTGTATGGCTTTGTAGGCCATGGAAAGGCGTTAGGATTTTATTTGAGTATAAAGGGAGTCATTGAAGTGTTTTGAGCAGTGAAGTGATATGCTCAGACATATATTTTAAAAGATGGCTCTGCTGCTATATGGAAAATAAACCCTAGGGGTTTATGATAAGCATGGAGAAGACCTGGGGGGAAGCTATCACAGTGGGGTCTTGGCAGCAGATGATAACTGGGCTAGAGTGGAGGCTGAGGAAGTGGCAAATAGGGGATTTGGGGATATATGTTGATGATAGAGCTCTGTAGGGGAGAAAATTTGCTACCCCAAAATATGTCTCTGGCATGAGGATTATTTTAGGTTGATTATTTTCAAGAAAAAGATTCAGGAAGTTTTTCTTTTTACCTTCTCTTTAACTGACTAAAAGAATTTAGATAGTAGGCCTTTTCCAGGAAAAAGAGCTATCACCAGATATAGCTACAAAGAATATAAGCTAGGCATGGTAAACTGAAGGGAACTTAGCAAGGCCTGCTTGGTCAATGTCCTCTCTGTGTCCCTTTGTGTCTGCATGGCATGGCAAACATTGTTTGCCAAACATTTGCTTTCTCATCTCCCTTTGAATTGTCTTCCACTTCCTTGAAGTCCCAGACTCCTAACCTCTTCTTCTTAGCTCCAAATAGTATGTAAACCTCAACTGCCTCACTGTCTTTTTGCCTCATACTTATATGGAGCCCTGGTACATACAAAATTAAATTTTATTTTCTCTTATTGGTCTATCTCCTGTCAATTTAATTCTTAGATCAGCTGGAAGAATCTATAAGGGTAGAGTAAAAAATTTTCCTCCCCAACAGCTCACAAAGATTGGGTCTGTAGGGCTAGAAACAGGAGGGAATCAAAGACTAAAAGGCATTTTGCCTGAGAAGTTGGATAAATAGAGATATTATTTACTGAGAACAGGAAGATGGAGGAGGGGCAAGTAGGTGAGAGGCCTTGGAATCCAGTGGAGAATTTCACTATCTGTAACAGGAAAAAAAGTCAGAGTCTGTGGTCCCAGATGCAGATAGATTGATGTGTGGCTTTGGGAGAGTATGTGAGTTCTCTTCCCATTGCTTCTGTGTTTCTATGAAATAAGAAGTGGAAAATAATCTTCAGTTTCAGTAGTATCAACAATGTGGAAAAGAACACCAGAAAGCAGCCATTTGAAAGAGTATCAGGGGAAGCAGTGTGCTTGGGTAAGGGGGCTTGGTTTCTTAAGTAGATTGTGGAAACAATATTGATGCCACAGAGGTAGGCTGAGGGTAGTTGTACAAAGAGCTCGTGAAGATCTGTCTGTTAAATCTTGAAGTGGGCAGTGTTATAGCTGGTGCTGTCCCTGGAAGAACTGTGAAAGGCAGGGGACATCCCACTCAGCACCATAAAAGTTTTCTGTCAGCCTCTTCCTTGTGCCCACGTCATGCAGCAGCACATACCAGACATGGGCTAACCTCATTCAGGCCCTATGGATTCTCCTTCTGCAGAGCCAGAAAGTTTTCATTCACTCAGATGCCTAAGCGAGAATCTTTCCTCTGCCTTATCCCCTCACTGAAATCAATCAGAAAATCCTTAAGTGAGAATCTTTCCTCTGCCTTATCCCCTCACTGAAATCAATCAGCAAATCCTTAACAGCTCTTGAGACTTACTTCTCTTTAGAATTTCCCATATCCTCTGTCTTGGCATGCAGACCACTCTTACCTGCCATTGGTATTGTTAGAACTTTGCAGCAGCTCCCAGACTTGTTTCTCTGCATTCAGTCTTCAATCCTCTGATCTTTTTACACTATCTACAGCCAAAGCCATCGTTCTAAAATGCAAGACTGATGCCATCACTTCCCAATTTAAAACCCATAATAGCTCTCGAATTCTTCCAAGATAAAGTCCAACTTCTTGTCACAGCTTCTCATTCCCTCGTGATCTGGCTTTGGTTATCTCTGGGTTCTTACCTACACCTTTTCCCACTTCTGACCTTGGACTCTCAATTAGCTGTACTGAAAAATTGGCATCTATTTCTCCAAAGCACTATGCTGTGCAAACCATTGCACAGGCTGTGCCCTCTGCCTGGACTTGGAGCCACCTATTACTCTTTCTGTAGGTCTCAGCCTAGGTGCCAAATACATTGGGTGATCTGTCTCTGATCCTGGAATCCTCTATTCTGATCATAGTACTTATCAGTTAGATTTGAAATGGTCTGATTTCATGTCTGTCTCCTCTACTCAATAAAGTTCCTTGCCAGAAATTGCATTTTGTTTTGTTTCGTTTCCTTCACTATTTGCTTTTGAGGGACTTGCACATATTATGAGGTCCAGGGCAAAACGACATCAGTGATTGGAAGAGCTTTAGCCAAAGAAGATGAAGAGCAACTCTGATTATATATGAGAATTTCCTGCTCCTTCCCACCCACATAGACATTTCTAGAGAGATTTACAAATAGATAAGATTGTGATCCTTTCTCTTGGCTTGAAGAAGGGCTTTTTTCAATATACCTTGGAACAATTTATGTACTTGAAATTATGTAAAGCTCATATTCATAAGGGTCCAGGGAACATTTGGGTTAAAGGTGATTTCATCTCAAGGATAATTTAGATCTCCTGGCCATCTGACTTGCTCCAGTTCCACCACTGCCCTCTCCCAGTACCATTGTTGCCATCTCTATATCAGACCATTAGACAAATGCTTATGAGCATGAGCCTTGACTTCAGACCATTAGACAAATGCTTATGAGCATGGGCCTTGACTGGGCATAGTTTAACTTCTTTCCCAGGGGCTTCCGACACCCCCAGGTAATTAAGACATAGAGCTCAATCCCTGTTTATGTACCACAAAACACTCTATTATATTCAAGGTAGCTTCATTTGCTCACTGAATATGGAAGACCTCTAGGGACATTGGGATCTGTCCAGCCAGGATATCCTTTATATTAATTCAACAACAGGTTTTAAGCCCCTTTTCTATGCCAGGTTCTGGGCATAGAAGAGTGAACATGACAAACCAGGTCAATGTTTTCCTCCCAATTACAAACTAGAAGAGGAGTCAGACACTAAACAAGTAAAAGTGTGATGTCTTCACTGAGGGAGCATAGTTGGGGAAGGCTTCTCTGAGGAAGAGATACGTAGACTGTGGCAGATCAAAGGCTGTGCACTACTAATTCAGGATTGAAGTTTATCAGAAGGCCTTGTTTTCCCCAAACCTCAAGAAGGAATCCTTACTCTTATCACAGGCTGGCTGCTCAGTTGCTTTCTCTTGCTGGTTCTGTAGTCACAGTCACCTGAATGTTGGATCTTGTTGTTGTTAGAGTGATGAGAGCTGCTGCAATGCAGTAGCCTGACAACTCCAAAACCGTGTTATGCTTCTAAGAAACCTCAGTGAAAGGAAACTGCTATAGCAAAGAGAGAGGAACCGCAAGCTTAACTCTACCACTCACACTTAAGCCAAGTCATCATACCCTGATGTTAACAATGCTGTTGTCAGTAGCACCACCTATTGTATAGTGTTGCCTAAGGCATGGCAGATGCCACCTATGCATTTCTCCTGCATCTGTGCCCATCTTTTTCATTGCCCTGCACCCCACAGAAAATGTTATGTGAACCACTCTCTAAATCCTTTTTCTTCTTAATTGAAGACTTTCCTGAGACAACTAAGCTGTGGGCCCATGGGGATGGGAATGAGTGCAGAGGACAAGTCAGCATAGTAGGTGCCATACTGCACTCAACATTGCCCTACAATCAAGCATAGAACACTAATTGGGTGAAGATTTTGAGACTGACTTCCTTCACTTAGGATTTATAAGGATATTCACATTAGATTCAAATAATACTAAGCTGCTGTCAGTTAAACAGGAAATACTTGATGTCATAGTTTCCTTAGTACAAAGAAACAAATAACAAAAGCCATATTAATGGGAAACAAGTTGTTATTCAATGGAACTTTGCTACATGCACATTGTGGGAAATCAGAATTGGCCACCTCAAAATGTATTTCTTTGGCTTGATTATTTTTAAGAACAAAAGACTCTAAAAGAAACTTTGACTTCCCCCCAACTGCCTAAAAGAATTTAAGATAAAAGGCCTATTCCCAGGACAGGCGACCACCATAGATAAGTCTGGGTATTGGTAGACTGTGAGTCCTTGTTAAGCCCATTCTTGTCAAAATTCTGTCTACCAAACATTTGCTTTTCCATCTCCATGTGAATTGCCTTCCTCCCCTTTGAAGCCCCAAACCACTACCCCCAACATCCTTCTTTGTGTTTAGCTGAAGATTGTATTTAAGGAAAGCCTCCACCATTTTGGTGAGTTGCTTGGTTTTTCTGAGTCTCTCCCATGTATCCGTGTTATAAAGCTCTGTTTGATTTTCTCCTGATATTTTGTCTCACGTCAATTTAATTCCGAGCCCTGCAAAAAGGACTTAGAGTGGGTAGAGGTCATGTTTTTCCTCCCCTACAATATCTTCATTTCAGTGTAGATGACAGTCACATGCAAATACAAAGATTTTTAAAATAGGCAAGCAGGGGCTGGCCCGGTGGCACAGCAAAGTTCCCACGTTCCGCTTCTCAGCGGCCCTGTGTTGGCTAGTTTGGATCCTGGGTGCGGACATGGCATCACCTGGTAAGCCATGCTGTGATAGGCATCCTGCGTATAAAGTAGAGGAAGATGGGCACGGATGTTAGCTCAGGGCCAGTCTTCCTCAGCAAAAAGAGGAGGATTGGCAGTAGTTAGCTCAGGGCTAATCTTCCTCAAAAAATAAAATAGGCAAGCAGCCAAAGTCATCAATTCAGGAACATCTTTAGAAGACACTTTTTCAGTTAATATACCTGCATTTCTGCTTCATAGACTCAGCCTATGAAATGGTGAGTCATTTGTGAATTATTTTAAAGGGATTTTGATATACTAATCAGTTAAATATATCTGACGTCAGTGTAATTATTACTTAGAAACATTCAGATCTGATTGGCTTATTAAAAATTTTGTCATGTAAATCTGAAATGACAAATTCACTACCTAAAACTATTCATCTCTAAAATTTGCATACATTAGTGTCACTATATCACTTCCTCTCTGGAATAGTAAAATGAGTAGTTATTACTTTTGCTCTTCTTAAACATTACCTCTCACATAGCATGCTTTACAAACACTTTTACTACCACTCCTGAGATGGAACATATTTCTGGGGAAGTGTCAAGATTTTGCTTTTTTTCTGAACTTTGTCGTAAAAGAAAACCATGTTTCAAGGACAAAGGGATTATTCCTGATCCAGACCTCTATTTTGAGGTAGTCCAGGTCACTATCAGGTGGACTATACATACCGTTTACAGTTTCTTCATTAAACTGAAGCATTGGATAAGCTGGGTATTTGCTAAAGGTATTGACTTTCTAGCTCAAAATCCTATGGGTCTCCGATGTCCCTGTGCAGAAACTCTACATTTACCTGATCTACTCTGACTGAGCTCTCCCATTGCCCACTGAAATGGTCCTTTTTGGGCTGGATAACGTTGGGTAAGATAGGATGAGATCCAGAAGATTGGATAAGAAATGTTTACAGATAAACACCACATATAACTCATGCCTCAAATGCTATAAAATTTATATTCTAATTGCTTTCTTTCTTTCTTTGATGTATTTTCTATACCAATTTTGAATCATTTTCCCAGTTAGTGTATTTTGGACTATATGCAGCAGTTTCACAATATAATCAATTCCAGACTTTTCAAAGCTCGATTTGTGACCCTTTTTTCTTAAGATCTTGATTAAAATAATCAATAAAAATCAAAACCTACATTTTGGCATCATCTGAGGTTTTTTGTTTTCATGACATACTGAGCACTGTTAGGGAAAATGTTGATGTGATTCCTGAAGTGACAGTGAATTAAAAGGAATGGCATTGATCTTATCTCTTCAAAATCTTTAAGAATCAAGAAATAAGGCAGTGAATTATAAAAATCATAGCTAATTTTATCAGAAGGAAACTGGTTGTCTATCTTAATCACAGCTCTTGTGATTAAGCCACTCAAATTAACTTGAAGAAGAAAACAAACAAGTAGGAGGAGGATGAAAAGGGAATTTAGTATAAGATTTCTGAAATATTTCATGGAATTGGAAGAAAAGACATATATCCAAACCTCCTCAGAAACTGAATCTGGCTATTATTGATTCTTTTACTAAATATGATTATTAATTGTAGTTAAAAATTACTAATTTTTAGATATTAGTTTCTCTCTGTGTTCCAGGTCCTGAAAAGTTGTTGTTTCTACTTTTTATTTTGTTTGCTTTATTTCTGTCTCCATTTTCTCTGAAGCCAGCTTTCTCTCCATTCCCAAGAAGACTTACAGAGGCCATAGACTTTGAAACCTACCTGCAGATCCCTAAAAGAGTAAGACATGGTCAATCCAGCCTAAATCCGGTGCTCCTCTCTGGTCCAAGCAGCAATGACAAAGTGGGTTTCACTTAGTGTAAGCAGGGCAGGAGGTGGTCTAACTCTATGGGGTGGAGGGACATTTTCAGAAAAATAAAATAGTCTATGGGTTGAGCAAATATCACAAGAATTATCCTTTATTAATATAACATCAACTTTCAGGGTAAAATTACAAAATCCATGTTAATGACCCTTTGCTAATGATGGTCTAACTGAGATCTCTGTCCAGAAAATGATCTGATCACAAACAAGGGGTGACTTTGTAAGGAGAGGAAACATCTTCTTGTATCTTGATCATGACTAAGTATGATCTGGGTAACTCCTGTTTGTTTTTTATGATAAAATTTGGAAGATTGCGTAGTGGCCATTGTATTAGTCAAGAGTTCTAAAGAGAACTAATAAGAAACTGGGTGGTGAAAGAGAGAGAGACTGATTTTAAGGAATTGGCTCATGCCATTGGGAGGGCTGACAGGTGGTAAGTCCAAAATCCATAGGGCAAGCTGGCTGGTTGATGATTCAGGCAAGAATTGATATTGCAGTCTTGAGTCCCAAGGCTGGAAACTCAGGGAGAATATGTGTTTTTTGCAAGGAAAGATTTGCCCTGAGCTAGCATATGTTGCCAATCTTCTTTTTTTCTCCCTAAAGCCCCAATACATGGTTGTATATCCTAGTTGTAAGTCCTTCTAGTTCTTCTATGTGAGCCACTGCCACAGCATGGCTACTGACAGACGAGTGGTGTGGTTCTGTGACCAGGAAGTGAACTACAGCCACCAAAATGGTGAGAGTGCTGAACTTTAACTATTAGACCATCAGGGCTGGCTCTCAGGGAGAATTTTTTTTGTGAAGAATGTTGGCCCTGAGCTAACATCTTTTGCCAAGCTTTCTCCTTTTGCTTGAGGAAGGTGGTCCCTGAGCTAACATCTGTGCCAATGTTCCTCTACTTTGTATATGGGATACCACCATAGCTGTGTGTAGGTCCATACCCGAGATCGGAACCTGCAAACTCCGGGCCACTGAAGCGGAGCATGTGAACTTAACCACTATACCATGGGGCCAGCCCCTCAGGGAGAATTTTTATGTTGCAATCTGGAGGCAAGATTCTTTCTTCTTCAGGAAACCACAGTATTTTCTCTTAAGCATTTCAATTTGTTGGATGAGGCCTACCCACGTTATAGAGGGTAATCTGCTTTACTTGTAGTCAATTGACCATAAATGTTAATCACATCTTAAAAAATACCTTTATGGAAAAATCTAGATTAGTGTTTGATCAAACAGCAGGTCATCACAGTCTGGCCAAGTCAACACATAGGATTAACCATTAGAGCAATCAAGCCTCCTTATTTTTATATATTAACGCTGAGCTGCCAACTACTTAAAGTTCTACAGGGAGAGTCTCTTTGTGTTGCTTCTTTATCTTCTTGTGATTACATTTTCTAATCTTAGGTAATTCTGTCTATTTTCATATTTTTATTTAGGAATGACAAACCTGACAGAAATGCACTTATATGTACATGTATTTTTATAATTACTTAAAAAAATTCCAAGTGCTATATTTCATCACTTGAAAAACTGTTCTTATATTCTTGCAACAAGTAGAATTTACATCATTATAATATAGGTGACAAAGGTAAAGAAAGAAAAGATGTATTAGAATAAAATAAGTGAAATACTTCCTACTTTCATTGCTACAAGTAACCAAGTCAAAAATGAGGGAAAAACATCTCAAACCACAGGGAGTGTTGAGAATAAAATTCTCACATGAGTCAAATATTAATGAAAGTGAGATTGCATGAATAAACAAGGTCACAGGAGATCTGGAACTACTAGAAAAAAATGTTAAAACTATCGTGGAGAAATTAAGGACATCAACAAGCTAGCAAAGCAGAATAACAGAATAACTAAGAGAATTTAGAACAACTAGCAAGAGGAGAGGGTTACAGATGCATCTGGTTAAAACCCATTAAGAAATTAAAAAGCTGAACAAGAACTAGGTTTTACCAGCTGAAGATTCACATGCAACCTCCACTGAATTGTTACTTTAACAGTGCAAATCATTTCATCTCAGTTTAAGTCACTCTCTTAAGATGGTTTCTATTTGACAATGTTTGGATAGTTCTAATAAAAAAAAGGTATTGGATATTCAGTCCTGAGTTTGAATTTGTCATCACAAGTCAATTACCTGCAATCAACATTTCATCAAGTACATGAAATATTCCTATGTGTAAAATAGAGTTCTACCTTTTAGTTTTGTTAAAGGGAATGATTAAAGTATTATAAAGTTTTCAAGCCTAGGTTAACTTATGTTGTTTAGAAGGACATGCTTCTATTTGTTGTCACCATTATGAATGTATGCTGCCAATTAACACACTGAAGTTGACTGAATCATGTAACCCAGAATGAGGGCCTTTGCACTCATGCTACATGCCAGTAAGTCATAAAGCTGAGATGCTGAAAGAATCCATTTATCACAGCACGCAAAGTATTCATTTTCTCAAAATGCTTATTTTAAGTCAGTCTTTATTGCATTACATTCACATGAAATTTCTGGTAACTCTGTTTGGTGGTTCCTTCTCTATGCTCCAGCATAAGGCAAAAAAAGGAAGTAAAAATAAAAGACTACATGTTTTTTAATTTCCTTATATCTAGACTATGGGAGATCAAGCTCTATAGGCAAAAAGCCATGTTGCACATTTAATAAACTATGAACGCAGTGCACACATGAATAGAATTTGCTGTACTAATTAAATAAAAGACATAAAATGTTAATGAAACATTTAATGGTCTATATAATCATTATTATATAGCGTAGTAATTAGGTATAAAATCGTAAGCAGCTCACGTGAAAGTCAATAATCATAATGCCTTCTTGTGACAGTTTGAGTTCATATAGTGTCCTGACATTTCCTTTTCATAGCGGTATGAGAGTCTACTCAAGCAGCGTTGGGAGTTCTGACCATTCATATGAACACTTCGTGGTTCATATCAGTTGAAGAAAAGGAAAGAAGATTCAATTCTCACACAAAATATTACCTGCTGCTCTGGAGTCTCCTCTATGCTTCTTTCCCCATTAATATCCTTCATTGAAGCATCAACCCAATATTTTCACAACCCCCTAAATGCTTGCATGCTTAAAGGGAGGAATCAAAGGGAAGACTTGTACCAGAGAAACAGAATGATGCACGAGCCATTAACCATTATAATGCAATCAGTATACGAAGAAGGAGTGAATTACATTGGGGGTTGACATACAGGATGAAATTTTAGGCCAAGAGCCAAAGGTGGGGCTTAACGGGGAGACAGACATAGCCCAGAAAATGCACTGGGGATGGATTTGAGCAGGGCAGGAGCTGGAGGAAGAATTTGCAATGGGTTTTCATGCTACCGCTTAGGTAGAATACAGATCCTGAGGCACTTAAATTAAAGATGCTATGACACCAATATCTGGGTTCCTCTGATCTTAAGAAAATAACCTTGGGAAACAGCATCAGAGACTGGGATGAGTATCAGGTAGTATTGATTATCCCTCCTCACTGTGCCACTCTTGGCTTCCTGAAACCCTGAAAGCAAGTTTCCCTTGGGAACCATACACTTGCTTCTCTTGGGGTGAGCCCATCATTCTCACCAGCAGAAAGCTGGGAGCTTCAGCCTCCAACATCTTTCTGGAGTTCAACCAACCTACAACTCTCCTGCCTCCTCCAGGGCAACTATCATGTGGTGGCTACTTCCCATGGTCTGGTCTTTGCTTTCCTCTTCTCCCAAGACTCAGCCAAAGGAGTTGGGCAAGAAAAGAATAATTTAAATAAAGGAGTTACTATGTAGGGGCATGAAGGAAAAATAATACCCTCTTTACCACACTCCTTTACCTCTTCTCATGCCTTTTTTAGCAATCTCTATTTTCTATTTAAGGAGGTGGCTAAAGGCAAAAGGAAAGCTCTTCTTTCGTCACTCATACTGGCTCCATGCAGCTGAGAGCAACATGTTGGAAGCCTCCATTTGTGCCTTAAATCAAGCTGATACAGAAGTTTGCAACCCGGAGTTGAACTATGGATGTTTTCTCAGCAGTCTATGTTAACTTTTAATGTGCATGTGGAAAGAGCTAGAATGGTGCAGATTTGTCTGCTCCAAATGTTCTTCCCACTGCCTCCATCTGGTTTCATCCACATTCCCTGGAAGAAGTTGATCAGTTTCGCTTCTCCTCAGCTTTGACCTGTTCCTTGCAGCATCTTCTAACCCACAGCCATTGCCACCTAAACAGTGCACACTCTAAACCCAGCCCAGTTTTCCCTTTTCTCAGATCTATATTCAAGAAAAGAAAAACACAAAAGTTCTAGGCTCCCAACTAGGCTGATCATCCTGCTGATTTAAGCCATGTCTTACAAAATATTTGTTAAAAAATATAAGGTGGTGGGGGCTGGCCCCGTGGCCGAGTGGTTAAGTTCGCGCGCTCCGCTGCAGGCGGTCCAGTGTTTCGTCAGTTCGAATCCTGGGCACGGACATGGCACTGCTCATCAGACCACGCTGAGGCGGCGTCCCACATGCCACAACTAGAAGAACCCACAACGAAGAATACGCAACTATGTACCGGGGGGCTTTGGGGAGAAAAAGGAAAAAAAAAAAAAAAAGATACAGGGTCCTAAAATCTTAAAAAAAATATATATATAAGATGGTGTCAAGTCAAATTTGATTCCTTTTACACAGAGTTGTAACTATGCCAAGAAAATATAGAGGCTGGCTCTTTGGCTTTCTTTTGGGGTTCAAAGGTATTAAGGGTGCTCGCAGTTTATGGCCCCTTTCATCTTCAATCTTGCAAATTGTTCTCTTAGTTTTATTTTTCTTTAGTCTAAGAATCCTACTTGGATTAACCTCTTCTCACTATAGCTACATACTCCTTGTTTTGCTATCACTGGACATGTAAATATCTCTGAAAATTATATATAGTACTATTTTATATATATGTAATACAGTTACATAAATTGGATTGTATTAGAAATCTGATGTTTTTTCTTCACTTTTGTTTAGATGTGTAAGATTTATCAGAATGGTTATATCATATTACAGATGGTTCAGAGATTTTTCCATCACATTTTTCTTTCTTCAGTCCTGTATTAAATTCCTTATTTAGATACTTAAATTACTTACGACTCCCTGCTGTCAGAAAATCACAACAACAGAATGTGTACATTATATTTGTGTACTAGTTTCTCTGAGGTATGAAACTAGGAGTGAATTTCTTGGTGATAATATCTAGATAGTGTTATTTCACTAATTCCTCAAATGGTTGCACTGGTCTATATTTCCATCAATAATACCTTAGCATGTTTCTTTCCCAACATCCTCACCAATATTTGGTATTATTTGATTTTCTAATTTTTGCTAAAATAATGTTTGCAAAGGGGATATTCACTATTGTTTTAATTTCATTTCTTTCTTCATAATGAGTTTGAACATATCTTCATATACTTTCAGCTTCCCCTTTGGTGTCTATTAATATCCATATTAAATTCCTTGTCTTTTTCATTCACCTAGGTTCCTTACATACTCTAATGTTAATCATGAATTTGTTTTTTTTTTTTTTTAGTTATAATAATCTCCTCCCAGTCGGTCAACTGTCTGCAGACTTTGCATGTGGTAGCCCTTAATGTCTTTCTTTTCTCTTTTTTACCTCTCTGGATTCTCATTTTCATTAAGGCCTAACTCAAATGTATTCTTTGTCATTGACCATGTTTTTACTGTTCAAATATCATGCTCTCCTCTGTTTTTCATTATCTGTGCCATCATGTGTTGCTTATATTCCTTGAGGTATTAGAGATATTTCTTTAACGTGTCTTCAATAGTATGGATTATGTTGAACATATTTACGTCTTTTATGATGCCAATTGTACCTAACATAGCATTTAGGAAATAGCTGTCTATTTATTGATCAGATATATTTGCTGAGGTTTTTAAAAAGTGGTTGCCATCACCCATTATGCATTACGTGTTGATTCATTTATCAGTACATTTTATTTGGTTATAAAGACTCAACAAGGTTTTATTATAGTTTCACAATCAGTGTAGCAATAAAACCTAATAGAAAACACTAAGCAAATGTTCTTGTTAGTAAAGCTTACATACTTAGCTTAAATACATCAGAATGCTCTTACACCTATTACATCAAAAGTATTGATTTACCTTGAACTTTTTATTTTGCTTGCTTAACTAGCTATTTACTCAAATTGTCCATAAACATCACTGTTAATTTTATAGAAAAATGTCTTGTAGTACAGTGATGCACGTGTAAATAGTTTCCTCATTGTTTCCTGATACACAAAGCTCCAACAGCGTACGGTGGCACTCTAACCGGTTTCTATGCAGTTCATTCCCCTGGATACTCTTGTGCTGATCTTAATTGTAGTAGAAATGTCAATAACATGATTATTGTTTTTGAGATTTTGGAGTGGGAGATATTTTAACATTGTCCTAATTTAACTACTAACTATGGAAAGAAGACTGTACACAAAGAATGAGAACATAGAAATGGAACCAATTTTATGCCCTCCTCCTCCAACACTTCATTCTCCAAACCCAGGCTATGGACATAGAAAGAATTGCTTAAAGGATTGGCAATGAATGTAGATGTGGTATTAATGATCTTTTTTGAACCAGAGCTTGACTATGATTGAGTTATTTGATCTAAGACTATGGGTAGTTTCTAGATCTAAACAGGGAGTTGTCAAGTACAAACTGGCTTCAAAAGATTATCTGAATGAGTAAATCTACTTAGAGAATGCCCCTCCAGGCTCCTGGCCAGATGAACAAGACCAGCTTCAGACTTGGGCTATTTTGCCTGTGTCCTGTCTTCCTAAGCCATACTCAAAGAGAGTTTGGAGCAGAGGGATACTTAATCATTATTCATCTTGCTGAGGTTTGCATTGCTTGCCTTGCTGAAGCTGACAGGGTTTAGTAAGACTAGGAAAATAGGACACATTAAAGGCTACATCACAAGGTGTAGAATAACACTTGTTTAAATTTAATGGACATTTTGAACCAAATAATAGTCAACGTCTACATATAAATATATCCAATATTATTCCTTTTCCAAAGAACTCACATATGCATATCTTGCAATTGCATTCACATGTCAACATCTGCTTTCATTATTTTCCAGAATGGGACAATGGCAAAGAGTACTCTCTCAATTTCATGTACAATATTGATAAGACAGAACTTTTTAAAATGAATATATGCATCCAATGTTTTTTTCAAACATCAAAGCCAAAGAGCTGGTTTTCCAAATATTGAATGATGAATTTTATGGTTACTATGTGAGGATAAAACAGTTAAAATTTCTTAACTTCTATATTTCAATCATCTAATTAATCTTGCTTGTTTTTTAAAAATGTAATTTTTTGCAAACAGCATTTTAAATATATTTATTTAAATAATATTTTTAAACATATATATATTTATTTACATAGCTTCAACTTGAAGAGTTACATAAAACCTATCATAGCTTTAGAGTGATTATTTAAAACTGAGCCAAAGGGCACGAACAACCTTCAAATTGTATCCGCGAAGAACTATCAGAGACATTCTGTCAGTATCATGGATCTATCTCTTTGCTGGGCACCCGCAAATCCTCCAGACATCCCGCAACATACCCAGATGGACTGGATGGCAAACCATAGAATTTCGCTTCAAAAATGTTTCTGTTAAACCACTTCATCAGTTTATACTTGTTACAGATTTTATCAAAGCTCTTTAACAATTTTTCTACTCAACTGTGTTCCCTTTCTCCAATTCATTCTGTGTAAGTTTGAAATGGTTAACTGATGTATAAGACCTTAAACCAATCCAAGTGTAATATAAAAAGAGTACCATTTCATTTGCACGGACTCTAGAAAATTAAGGGCTATAAATTGTCTCTCACAATTCTAAGACATGAGTCTTGTGCTCAGTGATTTAAAAATAATTCTATTTATTGTGCAATATTCTAATAAATGAAAACATTAAAAATTACGCACAATCCCATAATTCTAATAACTCTACTTCATTTTTATTTTCATTTTGCCATGTTTTCTCCCAATTCCCATTAATACTTATGATTAACATAAAGATATTTATATAACAAATAAAACTACACTTTCTCCTTTTTTTAGCTTAATATTTCTATATCAGACTGCTTTACCGTGATGGCACACAGCCTTCGAAAATATCATTTTTAATTTCCCAAAATATTCTATAGAGTTGATGCAACTGAATGAATTAATTCATCTCCTTATTTTGGAACATTTAGTTTGTTTTGCTTTTGCTTATTGATATCAATAGAAGCATCCATCATTTGTGCATTTTTCTTAAGATGATTTTCCCGTGTCTAGGTGCTGAGACTAAGGTTATGAACTCTGCCTTTATTTTTATTTTTTGAAAAGTCCTGTCAAATTGCTTCTTGAAAGGAACAAAACAAGTTGCACTGCTGCGAAAAACCATACCTGTGCCCACGTGATCATACTCTTGCAACATTGGATATTATCAGAATATTTATTATCTTTGTGTAATATAAATAATCCAATATCTCATTATTAGCTTGCTTGTGTTTTTATTTATTTTATTATAGTAAAACTCCCATATCCACTGACTCATACATGGAAAGCATATGTTTATTTCTGACCATTTAAGTAGGGAATAACTTTATAAAATAATTTATACTTAGAGGAAATATTCCAAAGTACACTTCTGTTTGCAAATACTTCCAGAAAAAAGGCACAGATTTGGTTTTATAACTAAACCTGTCTGACAACTGACTATATATTTCTTCTTTTTGTTTTTTTCTGCTTTACCTCCCCAAATCCCCCCTGGTACATAGTTGTATATCTTAGTTTCAGGTCCTTCTAGTTGTGGCATGTTACTCTTTTCTTAAAATATATAAAAATGAATAAAAATTAAGCATATAATATTGAAAGCAATACATCAAATCTCAACACAGAGGGATATGAGGATAAATAAAACATAGTTTTTGGTCAAAGCATGAGAGGCTTTGTCCAAAGATTTTAATCACCAAGAGGGACCCATGAAAATGATACTCCTCCAGCTTCACAACCACAGTAATTATAGTCAGAAATCAGCATCTTTATTTCAACTTATCGTATTTGGATGTCTTACCAAGCCTGGTGTCTTATTGAATCACATGCAGAGGCCTCCTTGAGAGAGAATGTGGGTGTGGGCACTTCAGGTTAAAGGAAAAAGGGTTCCACAGGAGGCAGGAGAAGCGGGGGTAATGAGAGAAGAGTTCCTAGGAAAACCTGGCTCTCAAGTCTCTATGCATGTGTTTTCCTGAGCCACCAAATGGAAATAACAATAGTACCTTCTTCATAAAGCTATGATAATGATTAAATGAGTTCCTATGGAGAATGTGCTCTAAATAGTCCCTGCCACTCACTACCTGTTGCCTAGCTACCTAATTTTCAGGTCTCTAAATCCTAGAAATTAAGTCACGTCCTTGCACCTGAACACATTTCTCATCTCCCTCACCTATAGCAACTACATGCCCTGGTTACCTGGGACAGGTCTGGTTTATCCCTACTGGTGTTATTATAAATACTCCTCCTTCCCTTTATGTTCAGAAGTCGCTCATTTTGCACAATGTGTGTGGTCACTGTAGCCTGTTTATTTCCTCCGGGTTCTTGTCATCATTTAACACACTGTATATTTATTGGATGTATATTTATTGTCCATCTGTACTAGATGTAAGCTCCATAGTAAAGAACTTGCCCTCTTAATTAATTATCTAGTGTCCAGGAAAATGTCTGATGTATAACAAAGACAAAAAATATTTGTTGAGTGAATGAACTGATCACCTTGATCATGGTGGAGCTAGGGTTCGGAGAGTTTCATGTTATTTCAAAATACCTTTGCTGAAGCAAGGCTGGTGTGAGATTCGCCCAAACCACTCAAGGTGCCAGTGTTGGAGAGGTGATGAAAAAGGTCTGATGAGCTCGCACCTAAGGGAGAACTGCCACGATCTCTAAAGCAATGAGAAGACGATTCCTGGAAATAGCTTTGCCATTATCTCCATATTCTTTAATCAATACTGTTACTAACATTTGCCTTATTTTAGTTGTAAAATAAAGTTGCCCAACTATTTTTATTCCAACATAGATCGGGCTTAGAGCAGGAATTTGGAGTGGAATCACGCAAATAGTGTGGTTTGTCCCAAGCAGCACTTTCTTCGGCCCCAAATTTCCTCCATCACTGCCTATATATCAGTCAGTCACAAAGACTGTACTATAGGAAGAATATAATATGATGACTTATGAGTCTTGAAAATAATGGTAATATAACTCACAAACTATATTTTTATTATTATTATAACTACAAAACATTTATTGCGGTACTGTTGGTAAAATACGTTGCTGAATTTCAGAAAGAGTTTCAGAAGTAACTGCTCTTGTTACCAGCTACAAACATAGGTTCTTCATCTGCCACATAAGAGGGGCCAGATAAAAATTGGAACACCAGGCTTATGGCAAGGAAAGGGTTTTTATTACGGGTGATGTCAGCCAGGAGATAAGAGTGAGCCCTCAAATTCATCTCATCTCCCCGAAAGATGGGAGGTGAGGGGTTTTAAATGTTGTTAGCAATGTGTTCGCTTGTGGGGTGATGGGGGAGCCTGTGGCCTTGCTGGTTGGAGCTTTCCCACCAGCCTCATTCAAGCTTGGGAGGCTGCTTGCAGGAAGGAGGAGGAGAAGATCCAGGTGGCTGTCCTGGGTTGTCTGCCTCTAGGGGGATTGTGGATTCTGGCGGCAGGAAGCCAAGGAGTAAGCAGGGAAAGGAGATGAGCACTTGGGTTTTAACCACATAAATGCTGGGTTCATTGTAAGGGAACCAATACCAGGGCCAGTGTCTTACTATCTGAAGTGCTTGAAAGTACTTAGCTTAAATATAGTGTACATAACTTAACAAATGTAACATAATAACTCAACCTTTACTGACTGCCTATTATGTTCCAGATACTGAGTTTCACACTGGGAAGATGCTCTATCCACCATCAGAAGCCCAATCCAGCAGCTGAGAGAGACAGGGGTAACTTCTGTCCAATGTAACTGGTGCTATGATAGAATCATGCAGGCAGCTATTGAAGGCACAAATACAAATGTGCAGGCTATGGTGATTGATCATGGTTTTGAGTCTCCACTGAGGGAGTGTTGAGTCACCGTACTAAATGGCAGGAGTTATGGTTAGCATTGGTCTTTGAAACTTTCTTATAAAGGTTGTGACTACTTTAATACAATACCACAGGGATTGAAGAAACCTCTTTTCTAGGAACTTGTATGAAAAAAATAAACGCATAATCTATTTGTGCCAGGAGATAGGAATTGAAATTAAATAGTATTTCAAATTCTCTTTCAGTCTTTTAGATTTATGAAATGCATCATTGGTCTCTAGGGTACACAATTGTGTTACCTAATGTTCAGGGATAGAGGAAAAGCGTCTGCATATTTCTGTATGGAAGCTTTACTGTTTTATAGACTTTCCATTGCCTCAAAAGCAATGGCCTTTCCAGGGGAACTTGGAAATAATCTTACTAATTTAGATTTCCTCTCAAATAGGATTACCCTTGCACTTTATTAATACTCACATTTAGACAGTGAGAAGGCCTTTGCATTTTCCTGATGTGTCAGGGACAAATTTAAGTTTTAGCTTCCGTGCAGTGAGTCTTTCTAAGAGAAAATACAGGATTTCAATTTATATTTCCAAACACCAAAATAAACTCATCTTACATAAATGAACAGTGTCATTGGCTGCAATTTCCATCTCATTGTAAATGTCATTTCCCTGCTTACTGTTGAAGCTGTAAGTTCAGGCTTTGAAAAATGCACTGTCTGTTCCTGTGATTACGAGCTGCATTCCTGACAGCTCTCAGGTTAATGACACCAAGTTGTTTGCTTTAGGGCCTTCCGTTCTGGAGCTTACTTTGTCATCTTCCACCCTTCTTCGCCTGTTCTCAAACAGAATACATTCTAATGAGATTTGGAAAAGTTTTCTGACTCAGAAGAGAACTTCCTTTTTCTGATTTAGGTGACAACATGTCCCAGAATTTACTTGGAAGTGAAGCCTACGCACCTTGCTTAGTTTCTATCGGGGCAGGAAGGTGAGTAGAAAATTACTCTTTCCGAGATATCACATGTATGTTAAATATATTCAAGGGACTGGACCAAGGCGAAGGGCAGGTTGATTTTGTATTTCCTCTGGGGTATACTAAAACAAGCCTAAATTATGTTTTCAAATAATATAAGTAAATAGAAGAATATCTTATCATTAATTTTAATATAATCAACCATCAAAAGCAAGCTGTTTAATGTCATTTAGTGAGTTTGCTAGATTATACAGCTCAAAATAGATAATGGGCAAAATAGAGAATGTAGAGAGCTGAAAGCTGATTCTCTGAAAGAGAGGAGTTCCTACAGAAGGATGTTAACAGTATGGTGATGGTGATTCAGGTCTGAGGACTATTATAAAAGGCAGAAGACGATCTTGGACACCAACATGTTTGAGAAGGAAAAAGAGATAAAAGAAAAATATTCTGGCATTTTTTGTTATGAGAAATAAGACATGTACATAGTTTAGAAACATCAAGAATAGAAATGCTATAGGAATGTTCCAAGAGAAAAAATGGTGGCCATAGAAACCTATACATCCATGTCTTTGGGATGGGATAATATTCATGAAAGCTTTTCAGTTATTTGGAAGGAAGGAAGTAATGGAGCCAGATTACTGTACTGCACTATTATTATTTGGACAAAAAGCTATATTTTTCCCTTAAACTTAAATTGTTGTGACATAGGAAAAAATATGATGGTGAGAATTCTAGTGTTTTTGTTTCTTTCTTTGTTAAACATGGCTTATAAAGCCCTCATATTGAGAGACTTCAGATGGCATAGGCAGAACCACAGGGTACAAAGGCTCCTACAGTGACTTGTCTGGAAGCTTGAGCTGCAAATATATCATGAAAACAAAGGAGAAAATCAGATTACTCAGGTTTAAGTGGATAAAAATGAGTTGACACAAAGCTTAAGATATCACTAGGTTATCAGACCCATGATCATTCTTGGCCAAAACTTGAAAATAAAGATTAAAAATCAGAAGACATTTTTCACCCTTCATATTTTCTTTTTGCAGTGTGGAAAGTAACACATTCTTATCAGCATTCTTATCAGCAATCTGTGTTTAGTTTCTTCATAATTCATTACCCACATTTTCTCCTAGTCTGATCTGTTTGCTTGTTACATGCCAATGTACCACCCATCTGAGGGTGACCCTGACAATTACCACACAGGAAAACATTAGAGAAAAGAAAAGGGCAGTTAGAAGCGAGGGATAGGGTTTTTTTTTTTTCTTTTTTCTTTTTTCACCAAAATAAACATGAGAATCATGAATAAGAATGTCTCATGGGGCTTCTAAATGATGAAAATTTTATCACAAATGCAATTCTAATTCTGCAACCACAAATGATTCTGATGAGTAAGAGAAGGGTGAGTACCCCATCAAGCCATCTGACTGCCAAGCAGCTCTCAGATAAACTCAGATTTCAAAAGGGCGCAAAGCCCTGAAGCAAAGATTGAAAGCCAGTCGTAGATCTCAGGACAAACACAGGACACTGGCATGGTGCAGTGAAAATGACCGTGAGGCAGGACAACGCCTCAAAGAAGCATCCCAGAACTCTTCTCCTCTAGAAAGTCTGCAGCCTGTGTGAAGTGGGCTTCATCCAGATTCTGTAGAGCAGCAGTCATTTCCAAATAACATACGTCCAGTTTGCCTGTCTCCTCCACTATACTGTGGTCTCCTTGAGAGAAGGAAATGTGTCTTTATGTCTTTTGCGCCTACCAAAGTGCCTGTTATAAAGTAGGGAACTTGATAAATGTTCAACGAATAAATGAAGTACTGTGTACACATAATCTCAAGGACAGCCAAAAAAAGAAAAAAAGAGCTTTTAGAAGTCATGTACAGTAAAAGAAAACCAAAGAAAGGATAGCCTTGCTGCTGGCAGTCAATGACAGGAAATACAGATCTTTGACATTTTGCACCTATGTTTTTGGTCAATAAAAACAACCTTGAAACAGAGAGGATATAACCTAAGTTAGGGAGGATGGATGCTCAAGGCGAGCGAAAATGGAAGAGAACAGCTACTTGCTCTGCATGAGTTTAGGCTCGGGTTGCCCAACCTAGTTGAATTACATTCCAGTTCAGGAAGTCATTTATTCCCTATATAATTTTTACTATTGTGAAAATTAAAATGTCATGATGGGCCATCTGAGAGATACTGAGTTTCCTACCCATTGAGAATGTTAAGCAGGAGCTGGGTGCTGACTTGATGAGATAGAGATAAAGTATAGAAGATTCAGCATCAGAGAGTGGTCGGGCTAGATTGTATTAAGGTTCTTTCTCTTCAATCCTAAATTTCTGGGCAAAGAAGAATCTCTTGAACTTATCTCTCATCTTAAGAGTTTGGTTTAATTCTTACAGATCTTCTAAAAAATTCATTCTCTCCTACTGTTAATCCCCTTTAAGATATAAAATCATTTTGGTAGAATATAAATGTGAATTATCATTAGTTCTTTCTTAGGAGTTGGGCCCTAATAAAAATAATATGAATTTTGAGTCTTTTTATCTGGTATAAAATAGTAATTATGGGCAGAGAATTTATTTCATATATTGTTTGATTTTGTCTTGGTTCTGTCCTTCCCTAATTGTGTAGTTTTGAGTAGGCTACATAAATTTCTAAATTTCAGTTTGCTCATCTAATAAATAAGGATAACACTTTCCTTATAAGGTTGTGAGGATTAAATGAAATAATGCATGAAATAGTGGGTAGCTTAGTTAATTGCATCAATAAATGTTGAGGTCTAACTGCTAAGTATTTAATTTCCTGACCCTCAAATTTTTCAACTGTGAAATGGAGTAAAGGAGAAGCATCTCACAGAATTGTAGTCGATATTTAATGAGATATGAAAAGCATGTGACGCGGCGTCTGACGCACAGCAGTTGTTGCACAAATGCTAGTCATCCCTGCCCTCTGGATGACGTGTAGGACTCCTGGTGGGCTTTGCCACATTCTTCCGTACCTGTTCTTACCTTGCATTACTGGTGTTCCCTGTTAGCCTAACACATACCTCTAAAGGCCAACCCAGATATCATAAGACAATGATTCTTCTTCTTTTCTGGGGGCTTTAAACCCCTTTAAGAAGCTCCTGAAAGCAACAGCTCAGCTTTCAAGAAATTATACATGCACATACAAACACAAATTTTGCACCTGATTTCAGCCAGTTTATGGATCCCTGAAATCAGTTCATGGGCCTATGGACTCCAGGTTAAACACCTTGGTCTATAGCACACCCTGATTGTGCATCAAGACACACAAATAATCAAAATGGAAGCATCCATTGCACATTGCTATCTGACTCCGTGCATATGAGCCCTCTATTCATTTGCAGCAGTGTTATCTAATTTAGTTTCTATGCTTCCAGAGGGCTCATACAGAATTTTTATTTTGGAGCATGACTAATACACTGGGGTTCACAAGTGCACACCCTTCATCAATACTAAATGAGACTAAAATGAGAGGAGTCAAACCTCACTCTGTGAGAAATGTCTAGGGATTAAAGAAATGAAACCAAAATATCAACTTCTTTGAATAAGGGGCTACAGAAAGGTAAAAGAGAAGTCAAGAAGTTCAAATTAATAAACATAGGAAATAAATATGTGCATACATATTCAGGTAATAGCTTACCTGACTCAAACCAGCAAAATGCAATTTTCCACTTGCCTGGTTTGGGGATCTGACTGAGCCACTTGGAACCTCTCCCTTCCTTAGCTCTCACTGGTGTAATTGCACCAACTAAGCTCTCAGGAGCTGTTTAAAGATTTGGAGAAAGGTGCAGCTGTGTGAGGTGATTTTCTCACACTTCTCAAGTATTTTACCAATACTAAGAAATAGTAGGGTTTTTACGTTCTCAACATGCTCCCCCAAAGGCACTGATTTTCTAGGTATTATGAAAAAAGATAAATAATCTCTGATAAAATAGACACAATAGATAAACATCTATTGCCCGCACCAGGAAAATGCAACAAGTGTATCTGAAAGTATTCAAAATGGTAGAGTTCTTCTAGAATGGCTTAAAAAGTGACTTCAGTGTGAATTCAAATCCTCACTTTTCCCAGAATATGGTTATCCTGAATTTTCTGTTAGGTTAACACCAAGTCAAAGCTACTGAGACTGGATGTTATCTATTATCTGTGTCAGATGTTCTGCTGCTTTAGTTTAGAAATACCTAAAAACATATTTTCAGTGTTGAACTGACATTATATAGAAGTATTCTATTAATTGCCTTTAATATGAGTTTAAGAAAATAATTATATTTAATGTATATATTAAATTTTTCCATTTTTAATGCCTTTGAAATTTACAGTTTTAGAGTTTATAGCAAAGGAAATAAACATTATCTTGTAAAAATATATGGCAAGTTCCAGAGTCAAACTGGATTCAAATTCTGGCCCCATCCATTTACTATTTCTGGGGCTTTACAAACCTGCGTTCTGACTCAGATCCTAGCTCCCCACTAGGGCCAGAGTGTCATAACTGGCTTCATCGGGGTAACAAGTGCATCATCAGCAAGGGCATGAAGGAAGTCTGCTCAGTTCAATATAAGGCTAAATTAAAATCTAAAGAATGTGTCTAAACCAAGTGGCACCAAGGAGCTTTTTTGTAATGCAAGTTATTTCAGTAAGTAGCTAGAATTTAATTGAAGTGAGAAATTTTCATGTTCTGTTTACAATTCAGAAATCAACACTCCTAAGTATTACCTGTATATTTCCATACGACTTCACAGTTTCACACCTCTGTATTGAGTCTACATGAAATACATCTGGAGTGTTTTTAATTATCTCTTAAAACTTTGCTACTCAGAATGTGGACGTGGGACCAGCAGCATCCTTCTCACATGGGAGCCTTCAGAAATGCAGAATCATAGGCTCTTCTCAGCACTGCTGAGTCTTTAAACCCTTTCTCTCTTTTTTTTTTCAGGTATGAGGGCCTTCTTGAGGATTTCTTGTAGGGGGGTCTTGTGGCTACAAACTCCCTTAGCTTTTTTTTGTCTGGGAAAGTTTTTATTTCTCCCTGATATCTGAAGGATATTTTTGCTGGATAGAGTATTCTTGGCTGAAAATTTTTGTCTTTCAAAGATTTGAATATGTCATTCTATTCTCTCCTAGCTTGTAAGGTTTCTGCAGAGAAATCTGTGGAAACCCGATAAGGGTTCTTTTGTAGGTTATTTTCTTCTGCCTTGCTGCCCTTATTATTCTTTCTTTGGCATTAATTTTTGCTCTTTTTACTACTATATGCCTTCAGTAGGTCTTTTTACATTGCATATCTAGGAGATCTGGAAGTCTCTTCCACACAGATTTCCCTCTCTTTCCCTAGGTTTGGGAAGTTCTCTGCTATTATTTCCTTGAACACAATTTCTCGTTCTCTTCTCCTTCTTGAATACATATAATTCTTATGTTGCATTCCCTAATTGAGTTGGATATTTCTTGGAGACTTTCTTTTTAGTTCTCTCTCCTCTTCTGTCTGGAGAATTTCAACATGTCTATCTTCAATTATGCTGATAGGCTCCTCTATGATGTCCACTTGAGCATTCAGGGAATCCATATTTTGTTTTATCTCTTCCATTGTGTCTTTCATCTCTAATATTTCTGATTGATTCTTCTTCATAGTTTCAATCTCTTTTGTGAAGTAGCTCCTGCACTTGTTGAGTTGTTTTTCTGCATTCTCTTTTACCTTGTTGAGCTTTTTCATGTTAGCTATTTTGAATCCATTGTCGTTTAGATTCATTTATATTACATATTTCTATGTCCTTGGGACTGAATTCTGGGTACTTGTTGTTTTCTCTCTGCTCTGGAGATTTGATATAATGTTTGATATTGCTAGAGGGGGTAGCTCTGGACTTACGCATCCTGATATTATTTGGTTGCAGTTACTGCCTATTGACACTGGGTGGGGGTCAAGAGCCATGTATTCTGTTCCCTCTGGCTTCAGCCAAGATCCCAAGCAGTGGAGCAGAGGGCATGGGTTGTGTTCAGGGAGGGGTGCTTTCTCTTGGGTGCACTCTGGGCTTTCTTGCTCTGCTCTTGCTATCTGCACTCCTAAGGTGCTGGCTTGATGAGGTCACCCTCCCACGAAAGCTCTCTCCTCATTAGAGGGATTCCCTTGAGGCTGCGCAGGCCCATGGGTGTCCTTGATGTTCCCATGAATGAATGCCCCCTCCCCCATTCCTTCTCTCTCAGAGGCCTCCCACAGTCACAGATCACAGACTTTAGGGGAGAGAGTGAAGTTTTCTTTTACCTTGTTCCAGCTCCTCCAAGTCGGGACTCCACCCTCTCCACCCTCCCTCATGGCTGCATGTCTCTCTGATGTTTTTGTGTGGTGTTAGGATCTCCTCTGGTGCAGTATGAATGTCCCTTTTCGTTGTGTGGTGGAGAGAAGAGAGTCCCAGTCATGTTCACTCCACCAAGATGCTCTGCTGAGTCTGAATTAAGGTTATAGGATTTGTATGGACAATAAAATTTGAGAACCTTGTCTTGAAGCATGATAAACATGACATCTTTCTGGAGCATATTACTTTTCATTATTTTTGTTTTTCTAAATTTGATATTTTTCTTTTAAAAGAAATCCCCCCCAAATTAAGGAATATAATACAAAGTTCACATGAATGTAATAAATGAAACAGAAAACTTCAAAGAAATTTCATACTTTTATCAGTTCAGAGTGTACAAAGAACACCTTTTTCTACTTTCACGTGTATAGAACAAGGAAAGTTTTAGTAACCTAATGCAACTCCAAAACACCATCCAATCACACATCCCCACTGAAAAGAGTTTCAGATAAGTTCTTAGTTATTGTCATAATTTTCTTTTTCTCCAGTGAGTGGTTAAGAGAAGATTTTTATTAGTCATATCTGATGAAGAATTTCCACTAGTAACTTAGTTACCAAGCTTTTTAGAAAACAGAATACCACTATATAGTTTCCAGAGTTGCTGGAAAAAATTGTTGTCGTTAACTATATAATTCACTTCACATAGTCATTTAAGTTTTTCATCCAAAGTAAAGAAGATCTCCAGTTGTTTCAGAAATCTCTACTTGGATTGGTAAAATTCTACCTAATTACTGAAAAATCCTGCTGCCCAGTGTGGGAACCACCACATAAGTGGTTCTCCTTGGTACATGATGTCTTAGCCTGAAACATTTCTACCTGATGTCATAACCATTAAATAGCAGGATGAAATGATATTTTATCATCATAATATAAGAGTGAAACCACAAGTACACGTATCAATCAGAAAACTTGTTGCCAAAGGAAAAGGGCGGCTGAGTTTAAGGCTTTTAATTAACGTGTGTTTGATGCTCAGTAGTTCATTTTGTCACTTTCAGCTTCCCTAGCAGGTAAAGAGCAGCAGGAGGGAAAGACATAGGAAAAAATATACCAGAGAAAATCTCAAACTTGAGAAAATGCTGTCATATTTTTCCTCCTGTGATTGGGACATGTATATCATTATTTGATTTTTGCACATGGAAGAACTTGTTCCAAATTATAGATTATTCCTCAAGACGGTAGCTGCTTTACACATTTCTCCTTAGGTGCATGTATCTTCAAACACATCCAGGAAGCCAAGTGATTCAGGGTTTGTAGTTTTGAAACCCTCCAATGGCAGGGGGGTGAATTGGGTGAGATGCTATGAAAGAAAAGGCAAAACGCAATCAACACTCACTTTCTTCTCCATTTAGGTAGGAGGATACTTATATTTTCATAAGATTTTATACTTTATGAGGAATTTTTCTTAGATTATTCTATTTGACAATAATATTGTCCCTTAGTCAGATGTTGCCATGCATCTTTTACAGATGAATAAATTAAAGCTCAGTGAATTCATACAACTCAACCAAGGTGACAATAGATATTAGAATTTGGGTTGTGGGCTTGAAACTCCCGTCTTCTCATTGCAAATTTGGCTAGCAGGCCTATCATGGTGATTCTGAACACAAAACAAAACAAGAACTCCTCAACTAAAATAGGTAATAATAGCAGTAGGCATCATTAATTTGTGCTTCCTATGTGCCAGACACTGATTGAAAGCTCCAATTAACTGAGTTAATCCTTATAACAGCCTTATCCATGGGATCCATATTACAGATGTACAAACAGAGACACAGGCAGGTTACATGATTTCCCCTTAGCCACTCAGCTAGGAAGTAGCAGAGTCAAGATTTGAACTTAAGTCACTCACTCCAAAGTCTCTGCTTTTCATCCATCACTAATGCGATAAGTGTATGATATTCTCAGCCCAATGCCTGACACAGATTCCCAAGTATTACTATTATTACTATTGCTAACAAGTATTATTATCATTTACTATCAATATCTGTCCAAAATAGATTCCAGTTTGTTAACAAAGAATATTGTCGGGTAATAGCAATTACATTACTGAAAAAATCACAATGCGATATTGAGGGTTAAATATATAATAGATTAATGTTTAATTTTAAAGTATGTATTTTATAAATATATATGGAACCAACTATTTCTACAACTAAACAAAGTCAAGAGGATAATAAATCTCTCTTGAGTACTATCAAAACCAACACAGAAAATATTTCCTATATGTCAAAATAACATACAGCATCAGCCAATGCAGGGTAAAATCTCGTTTCTGTTTGAAAAATTGCAATGTTTCTTGAGAGCACAAAATCTAAAAATATTCCTTGTTAATAAATTGGAGTCGATTTTAGACATTAATCACCCAAGAGGTAAGTACTTTCAGTACTCAAGCTTTACATATCAAGAAACTGAGACTCAGAAACTGAAACAACTTGCTGGATCTCATGGTAAAGGACAGAGCTCAGAATCTAGCTGGTCTGGCTCGAAAGCCTGAGTGGAAAGTCCCATGACAATTAGGGGTTAAAACTCACTTCAGAGTCTCCATTCTTGGAAGGGCTGAAGGTGGGGGAAATTCATATAGACCCTGCGAGCTCTGAGGGGCTGTGGTTTGGTCCCAGAGTCACTCTCCCAGTTTACCTCTACGAAAGCCTCTGTTTCTTCCCCTGGCCATGGAAAGACATGCAGTGACACATACACGTTGGCTTAGCTGTCTCCATTAGTTTTCTGGTGTTTCTATTGTATTTGAAAAGTGATATCAATGATATAGAGTTATTAATTTTTTCTTAAAGTAAATTGTCTACTTTGTTCAGCAAAGTATTAGTCTCTTATAATTTGTATTATTTGACAATGATTATTTTTGAAATACATGTTCCTACATATTATATTCATTAATTTCTTTTTCAACTCTGATCTGAAGGCAAATTAAGGTATGCAGTTTTATCTATTTTATTATACTAGTTTCCAACAGAAAACAGTACTTTTCATATTACAATTAACAACTTCATTTCTTCATGTTTATTTTTGTGAGCAAGAAGGCACAAATCCACAGACACTAACTCAGCCTGGTGTTTGGAGCCTCGGTACCCAGCTGAGGTAATACACCGGGGTATTTGATGAACTGCCTGGACAAAAGTTCCAGGACAAGCATCATTTTTTCATAAAGTAAAATAAAATACAAATGTAGTAATAATCCCTTCCACTTTATGAAATACCACCCCTTCCACATGCATTTTCTCACTTGATCTTACTAGTAAGCCAGGACACAGTTGAGAGATAAATTCTTCCAGGGTTATTTTAACTTCACCTTCAAAAATTCTCAAGAATTTTTGCAGAAGTGTAACTCCAGATGTTT
Source organism: Equus caballus (assembly GCF_041296265.1). Lineage (NCBI taxonomy): Eukaryota > Metazoa > Chordata > Mammalia > Perissodactyla > Equidae > Equus > Equus caballus. The sequence goes on from NC_091686.1 coordinate 47,964,276, forward strand.
TGTTTGACCCCCCAAAATTTGGCATGCATGGTGCTTTATTTTTTTAATGAATTTTGCAATTCCTTAATATTAAGAAATATTACATAATATTTATATAATATTAAATGCTCTCCTATATTTCACAACAAATCTAGAAAAATAGCCACAATTTTAACCTACCTTTTAATCTTCAAGTGAAAGTAAATGAGGAAATTAATGTATATTTCAAAAATGCCATGGCTAACTGAGTCAGTAGAAACAAGACACTAGGTTTTTGGTTGATAGAATTTTATGTGATAAAATGTCTCTTTCCTCTTGAAAACCTAGAAGAGATCACCACATGGGGCCTGCGGTCCTACCAGATGGCTGCTAAGAGATGTTCAGCAGCTTCCTCCCTCCCAGGGGTGCGGGCTGTTCAGTTCACCGGACCCTGGGGCTGCTCTGCACTCAGACAAGTGTCAGTTGCTGCCATACATAGATTATGTTATTAATAACCTTGTGAATTTTCCCTTTTTTATATAAAAAATTGAATATGTTGATTTTTTCCCAGAAAGATTAGCTCTGAGCTAACATCTGCTGCCAATCCTCCTCTTTTTGCTGAGGCAGATTGGCCCTGAGCTAACATCTGTGCCCATCTTCCTTTACTTTACATGTGGGTGGCCTGCCACAGCATGGCTTGATAAGTGGTACATAGGTCCACACCAGGGATCCAAACTGGCGAACCCTGGGCCACAGAAAGCAGAGCCCACGAAATTAACCCCTACGCCACCAGGCCAGCCTAGATATATTGATATTTTATAGGGATGTTTAATAGTGTAATATATAGCAAAACACTGAAAATCTACTGTACTAAGAAAACTCAATATGCTGTTAACAACTAAAGCTTTTCTAAGAATACATCATCCTGTTTCAACACTTCTAAATGAGGACTACCACCTTCTTCTGTTCACTTCAGGGCATCACTACACAGCGGAATTTGTGTGAATTACCGGCAGATTTTTACCTTGGTGTCTATGTGGTATTCTAAAGTGGGGCACTTTTTATCTCCATAAGCGTTAATATCAGTAGGTGCTTCAAATGCTCCGAATGAAAGATGCTTTGCCATAGTGACCAAGTATTGCTTTTAAGAAGGACAACCTACATGAGGGGAGGGGAAATACTCACAGACTGGCTGAAGCTGGCTCGCTGCCTCCTTTGCTCTGTTGTTGGGATGCTCAGGAAAACAGCCAGGAGCCAGGGTTCCCAGCTCTCCCCCTCTGGGCCTGGCCCTTTAGTCTGCTCTTTCTCTAGAACTTGTTGGAGGATTCATTTAGGTCGTTCCGCTAAAAAGTGAAGCTTGATTAACATGGAAATAAATTTTCCAAATATTTGTCTAATCATTTCCCTCTCTGATTCTCCATTTTCCCTGAAAGTCAGGTTTCAACCACAACTTTTGAAACATGACTGTGGTTTGTGCATCGGCTTTCAATCTCTTTCACTTTCTTTATTTTTTTACAATTTTGAACAAATGTTCCACAAACAGAAAATTTGCAAAAAAAGGTCTGAACAATTTCCTTATATTCCTCCCCGTCACTTGCTTCCCCTAATGTTCGCATCTTACATATCCACAGTACAGTGGTAAGAAGAGAACATTAAATAGTACAATAGTATTAATTATTCATGTATAGACCTTATGGGACTTTCGTCGTTTTTCTCACTGATGTCCTTTTTTCCTTCCAGGATCATGTCCAGGATCACACAGTTGTGAGTTCTCCTTAGCGTCTTCTTGTCTGTAACAGTTCTTTCCTTGTCTTTTATGACCTGGACACTTTTGAAGCACCTTGATCAAGTATTTGGTTTTCTCCTAAATGATCTTCCCTCATCCTTCCCAGCCCGCCTGTGTCCTCGTGCAGATTTGCATTAGGCTCCTTTCCTCTCAGTTTGTTGGAGTAAGTGCATTTAGGAGGATCTAGCTGGATGGGAAGGTCCGGGAAAAGAATGCAAGGTAGAATATAGCAATAGTTCAAAAAGGGAAGAAAGAACCAAACTCCACGGTAATTATGATAATTGGGTAAAAAGACAAGAATGTTTAAAAATATCAAGATAGTCAACGAATCAAGTTAAAACATCTTGATATCCCACAATTTACCTTTGAACGGCTGGTGGAGAACTCTCTTAAAATCACACGTGGTTGAAGGGTGGGAGGCATCTGGTAAAGAGATTGGAACAAATTGCCCTGCAGTCCTTTTGCTACTCTGCCTAAAAGAATGAACTTTGTTAAGATAACGCAGCGTGCACTTTGTTTCTAGCTTTTAAAGCCTGTATCAAATAGCTCTCATGAAGTGAGGAGAGCAAGTGTGATTAGAGTGAGAAATATTTCTCCGCCTCACAGAGGTAAGTGGCGAGGAGAAGAGGCATGCTGGAATAGATGGGTACGTGCAACTTCCAGTAATTGAGAGGGGGCTGCACGTACCTCTCAAGCAGGAACAGGCCCTTCTGTCTGGGTGTAGTGAGGAAGGAGAGAGATGTGGTGTTGTTAATACTTGATCATAGAAAAGGGAGTTCTAGCATATTACATTTTCTGTTTTTAAAATGGCTCATTTTTAAGAGATTTTGTGTGACTCAACATGATTAAACACTGTTCTCTGAGGAGCTGTTAATCATATTTCTGAACTTAGGGAGAAAGTGGATTTCCCCTCAAAACCACTTGATTCTGTCATTTGCAAATGCCCTTTACATAGCAGGCACTCAAAATATAATGGTGATGATGATGTTGAATTAACATAACTTTCTTATGGGAAAGAAGAAGGTAAGAGTTCAGTGCTGACCTAAACTACGTGTAAATAAGCATGTTAACGCACTGCTTGATAGGGAAAAGTAGGAAGAGACTAGGGAGATGAAAAGAATGTGGCCATATAATGTGTGTGTTGGAGTGGCAATAATTTATCACTTATTGAGAGATTCTGTGTGAAAGGAAGTGCTCTAAAATCATAAACTACCTACATTTATAGAGATCTAAATGTGCTTTATTGATTCTGTGTACTCGAGAGCAGGTGACAGAGTGCATTTGCCTTCCCTTATAGACGAGGCACTAAGATACAGCTGTGTAGTTCTACTTAAGACAAAATTACATAGCACACGAAAGGAAGGGCTGTCGTTAAACGAAGTTCTTATGATTTGGTCTTGGAGCCGCCAAGGAATGTGCGTTATAGTTGCAGTATTTCCTGGCTGAAGAAAACTCAAAGACTAAGATGATCTAAAAATGTTCTTGTTATTAAGAAGACAAATAATCACCAAATGAAAAGTGATTTAGGAAATAAGTCCTCAATGTCCCTAAGTTAAGCCTGTTGCTGAGATGATTAAAGCTCTTACTTCACTGTTTACTCCCCTTGTGCCTTCTTCATTCTCCTGATTGGCCTTCATATTCGTACGTGTTCTCTCTCCATCCATAATAAGAGGCAAAGGACAAACCATGATTTAACATTGAAGGAAATTAACCAATATTTCAAATGTACCTTCAGTTAATAACCCAACAATAAAAATAATTAAAATTACTTTAGTTGTGGCCCACTTCAAAGTAAGCCTCTTGGTAAGTGCTTCCTGTCCCTTTTAATTAATATAAACTTTAAGTTCAATTTCATATGCATTAGCATACTTAATTTATTGTCACTTAAATGCTTTCTTCATGAAGTCCCATAAGGAAAATGTTTAAAAGCGTCTCCCCACCCCAGTCAAGAGTCTGGAACTTACTCTTCTTTCTCAGAAGAGAATCCAAACTTCTAAGATCCAAGACCATATTGTTTGGAAAACTCGGCTGACTCCTATCTAACCAAATCCCATCATTCCTTGTTTCATTAATTTTCCGTAAAACAAAATCCATGCTAGCTAGGAATTTTCTAATAATTAGAGCTCTGACTTGGCTATTAAGTAAATTGTTTCTGGAATAATGCGTTTATAACTGATTTCCAAACCAGACCTAATTCTCTCCTGTTTTGAAAATATGCTTCATTACCGTTGCTCAGTGTACTCTGAGTTTTCTGCTTTTAACTTTTAGTGAACTTTTCTCAAAGCCCATTTGTGCTTTTGCTTTTTAAAGAAGAGACGTTACAATAAACATAGGGTACAATTATCAAATTCTGTAACTTTACCTTGTGGTTTGGTACACACCGTGTGAGCTTTAACGGGACTAACAATAACAATACTGAAGATCCAAATGAAGATAGTGAACAAAATTAGACATGAGCTCAAGAATTATCTTTCAAAAAGGTGACTTTTTCTGTGAACTTTAGAGTGAGGCAAAATAGATAGGGTGAGCTTCCATTAAAGGACGATGGCTTGTACTAAAATCTGAGCTGAGGCCATCTGAGTTTAAAATTGAGCAACTTATAGCAGTATCACATGTTCAGAGGAAGTCCTGATGATGCAACAAGGATGTGTTAATAATTATAATAACGCATAATATTCACTGAGCACATGTGAAGTGGCAGACAATATACTGAGCACCTAGAAGTTTACAGAAGACCCAGAATAGTCGTTTATCAAGGAAACCCGTATTCTTCATCATAGCTTGACATAAACAGGGTCTATTCAGTGGATTGTCGGCTTTCAGATGTTTTCATTTTCATTCTCTGATAGTTTTTTGAGCTCTAGTAACTTCCACATAATAGGAAATGAAAAGATTTTCCAAGGTTAGCTCTTCTACACATTAGACTGGACTAGAGATCACAATGTTACTTGAGCTCTGTTTTATTTTTTTAATGATGTTGCTTCTGTTTCAACTTATAACCATTATAAGTTTCAAGGAATACAGCGTTTCAGCAGAAAGTCCAGCTCCAGCACCGATCCAGATATACCATATATATTATATATTATACTATATATATTATATACTACGCAATAAACTGAGATTAGGGGTAAGAGGGATGAAAGGTTTTGTGGAAGGAAGGAAAGTATTCTTGGGGAGTTTGTAGGTTAAGAGAAAGATTAAAAAATGAAAAATTAGGGTCCTTCATTTCAAGGAGGTCACGGTCCAGTAATGGGTCCAATACTCCAAAGATTTTTTTCTCTTTTCCAGTTTTTTTGAGACATAATTAACACATAGCATTGTATTAGTCTAAGATGTGCAACATAATGCTTTGATATGTCTTAATATTGTGAAATGATTACCACAATAAGTTTAGTTAGCATACATCACCTCACATAGCTATAATTCTTTTTTCTTCTGGTGAGAACTCTGAAGATCTACTCTCTTAGCAACTTTGAAATATACAATACAGTGTTGTTAACTATGGTCAGTATGCTGTACATTACATCCCCAGAAATTATTTATTTTATAACTGGAAGTCTCTACCTTTTGACCACCTTCACTCTCCCATCCCCTGCCTCTGGAAACCACCAATCTATTCTCTTTATCTATGAGTTCAGTTTTTTTAGATTCCACATTTACGCAGTCCTTTTCTGAAATCTATGCTTAAAATATTGAGATGATCTCAAACTGAGCTTTTTCCAGAAAAGCCACCATCAATGTTTGCAATGTGGCACAAATTGAAATGATTTGGCCTAAGGGAAAGTATTTGATATATATTTTTTCTCTCACCTTATTTAGTAGTCCATATATTAAAAAATATATTCTGAGATTCTACATGGATGCCCCTTCTGAGTTATGTCCATCCCCACAGAATTATATGGGTGCTATCTGGATCAGTGCTTCCCACATTCAAGGCCTAATTAGCCAATGTTAGAAATAAATGAATTACCTAGGATAAGTCCGCAATACAAAACCAGGAAATATGGATCTTACGTCTTGGAGAAGGTAGCTGTGCCATGCCCTCATTATAAATATTGCCCTTCTTATCTTGGGAGAAGAAGACAGGAAGACACAAAAGAGAGAAGCTGACAGTAGTAGAGATGGCTGCCAGGAACTGTACAAGGCAGATGCTGAACTTTGCTTTAGCCAGCACTGCCAATTGATAGCAAATTTGGCCCTTGTAATAGTCTGTCTGCCTTCCCAGGTTCCTAGTCTAGCCAACGTTTTTTGTAGCCAGATTTCCTGTAACAAATTCATCATGTGCAGTGTAAGGAGGATTCCACTGAGAAATATTTCCAAACCAAGACTTCTAGGCTCCTAAATTGGGGCTTGAAATAATAGTTAACAGGAAACAGTTTAGGAGAGAAAGGTACAGTGTTTTCAACATAGCACTGGGAATTGTGAGGCTTTCCCAATATATTTTGGCTTTAGAAAGATAACTTCCAAAGCTGATTATGTGTCTCTGCAAAGAGGATAAAATTGTAGATAGAATGTAATTATGGATGGGAAAAGTAATGCTACTAGTGGGCACTGGTGGGTGGAACATTTTTTCTCTGCCTCAACCCTAATAAGTCGCATGCTGCTCCACTTTTCCTTCCCTATTTGCGTGACTAAAATGCCCTGAATTCAGTTAAGGGTAATTGAGTTAAGTCAGTTTCCTATCCAAATATTATTAAAGTAGTGATGTATGGTACAAAAAAATAGAACTGCTTTGTAAACCTCTATTTTAAGCCTGAGAAGCAGCCCAATGCAATTTATTCCTCCCTGCCCTCCCTCTGTGTTTGAGAAATGAAGCAGCGTTCTGCAGAGCAATGCATTCTTTTCCTTATGCTCGTATCTATCTTCTTCATGTTGGCAAAAGATCATTGAATTCTGTTTTCAAACATCTGAACTCTTACCCTTGTAGCAACTGCCAGGTCTTGCCACAGAGTCAAGGGAACTGGAAGAAGGAGCCCTGGGAAGCAGCCTGCTGAGCAAATGGCTAATTAATGGAATGCACTTTAGAGAGTCTCCATGATTAAAAGCTCTATTGGAGAGCAAGATGAAATCATTCTCAGAAGTTTGGCTCCATGTCCCCCAGAAGGCAAGGTTACTTAAAAACAGTCTCTTAAACTAATCATTAATGATCTGTAATGTAAATTGTTGAATTTCATAATAATATGCTTTTTCTCTATTATCCTGAAAAATCAGCTGCTTCTGAAGCTAAGAGGAATACCCTTTGTTTGTTTGATGTTTTCATGTTTTGACAATGAACTGTTATTTGGAGCATATAGTCAAGTCCTACTCAGGGCTGCCAGGTGTGGTTACGCATGCTGTGAACTGCACAACTTCACGGAGCGCTATTAACCTAGGCAACAATGTCTGTGCCTTCTGGAGTTGTGCATTGCAGCAGGACTGTTCAGAGCATTGTTTTAGCTTTTCTCTGCACATCAGGCTTTTCCTCCCTGGTATTACTGGGAAGACATTGAGGTCCAGATTAAGGCTGTACTGATTTTTCATCTAAAACAACTAAAACAAAATCAAGGAATCCCTTTCTCCACTAGTCTCCAGATTCCTTGATGGCAGAATTACCTTTATATTGTCAGTGGTTAACACATAAGCAATGAAGGGATGATGAAAATAACCTCATGGCAGAATAATTTATTCCTTGGGTTCAAAGAATGCTGAGAAGAGTTGAGTGTGAAATTTTGGGTTCTCTCACAGATGACAAACAGGCCAAACTCGATGAGGCGTCATAGGAACTTTCACACTTGAAAAAGTAAGTACACGTGTTATATGCTCAGGTTGCTCCTTTTGCAAGGCATTTGTATAGATTTGAAATTCCATTGTGAAAAAATTAATAAGGCTTGCATACTTTTTGGGGTATTTTTCCCCCTAGTAAATACTCTAGATAAGAGTAGTAATTAAAAAGACAAACATTTGAGTGTATGTAATATATTTTTATGTAACTTTGTAAGTAAATGGTGATCTCTATTTCAGAAGAAATTAATGTTTACAATTTTAGAAGATTATTTATGTTTTACACTGTAAAAGAGTCTAAACCTATTATTTTTCCAGGAATTCATTTGGAAAATGTAGATGATAAGGATTTCTTGGTGACAGGGCAGTGGTGTTTTTGTAAAACCATTTTTAAATGGCTTGAATGAAGTGTTATTATGCAAAAGGCAAGAAACAAACTGAAGACCAAAACCACTTGCAAGGACTAATATAATGTGTGCGTATGTGTGCGTGCATACATGCACATGCATTTATAATGTATATATTCAATACAATTATCTACACACACCACTTCCACCTCTCTCTTTCTACATATATATATACACATATTTAGGAACACACAAATTTTTATGTACAAAGTACACAGACCTTGGGCCCACAGATCTACATTAAAAGTCTTTTTATTGCACTTTTCTAGTATAGTGTCTGTTCTCTGTTAAGGCATTTATATTGCTTTGTAATTGCTCATTTAACCGTTGTGTTTTTCACAAGTGGGTAGGTGCAATGAGCAAAGGAGTTAGTAACAAACACCTTGGCATGACTCCCTGGGTTCAAATCTTGGCCCTATTATTTACGTACTTTGTGACCTTGAGCACGTTATTTAATGAGCCTGTGTTTCAGTTTTTTCATCTATAAATTGAGGAGGGTAATAGTAGTGATATGTCATAACTTTACAGGGAGAATTAAATGACTTTTTAAATGTAAAACACGAAGAACAATACTTGATGTATGTTAAGTGCTCAGTATATATTAACACCGTACATTCCCAGGGCGCTGGGCTACATTATGCTTTCATGGCAGAACTCAATAACCATTTGCTAAATGAATCACATTCTCTATTATTATAAAACAAATTATTGTTTATACAAAACAAAGTATTATTATAAAACAAATGCTTAGGATAGGTAGCATTAGAAAAGGTATGAAACAAACCAAAAGCACATTATCACTGCCCTCGATGAATTTAGAATTCACTGGGGAAAAGGAATCGACTCGTAAATTTTTCTACAAAAAGGTAAGGCAAGAGGTGACCAAGCGGCCATACTGGTGACCAGAGCAGCACAGTTCAGAAGAAATGCACATAGAGGCTGGGATGGTCTGCAAGAGCATCATTGGGAAGGTAGGACTTGAAGTAGACCATGAAAGCCAGCTGAGATGTGACTAAGCGCACGCAGAAAAGGGGCTCCTTCCGCAGAGCAGCCGGGTTAGAGCAAAACTGTAGGTGGACTGAGTGTAAGTCAATCTGCGCGCAAAAGGGTTGTCAGTGCAGCTGGTAGACAGTCACTTTTGATAATCATGACTTAAAAATAGCTGTTTATTTCTTGGAAATTCAGTGAATGCTTTAAATTACTAACTAATATATTTTGTCCCCAATTTAAGAGATGTGTCGTTAGAGAAGAGGTAAGGAAATGGAAGAAAGCAAATAAATGTAAGGTTTACTAACAGCTGTTTTGCTTACTTCCTTTTCTTCTTTCTTTCCTACAAGAATAGATCAATGGTAGGCAGTTTTCTATAACTCTGCTAGACAGCAACCCTTTCAAAAGGTTAACTATGACTTCTGTGGCTTTTCTTTGTACATTTATCTTTATACTGAGTAGGAACACAGAATCACTGATATCTTTTTGTTTATTATATTCGTCTCTATCTTTCAAGGTCATAGTAATTCTCAGCCCACAGTCTAGAGAAATCTGTTTCTCATCTTGAGGTATCTGCCCAACATCACTTAAAATAAAAAAGGTTGGTAGTTTCAGGGTCATTTAAACAGGTCAGTAATTCTCTGAAAAATGCCTATTTTCCATTCAATTTTAATGAACTAGCAAAAATTAATTAACGAATTGGCAAACACATTAAGAGCAGGAACAGAAGCATGGCAAGGGAAACAAACAAAATCTGAAATATCTACAGACCTAGGGTTGAGAGAATTCGACATATTTGAAAAATGGAGAACAGCAATGGGACTAGAGAGTTGAGAATGAAAGGTGGAGAGGTACGAAGAAGGATGGAGAGCTTGGCAGCATCAGCTCCGAAAGGGTTATGTAGAACATGTCAAGATGCTTTTATTTCGTTCTAACTGCCATGAGATGCCATCAGAAGGTTTTAAGCAAGGTCTGATTCAATTCTTCTTTTTAAGTCATGCTGGCTGTTGTGTGTACAATTACTTCAAGGAAAGTAGAAATAGAAACGCTGAGGTCAGTTAGACAGCAGTTTGATTCAGTCAGGACTGACGATGACTTGGACCGCCATGGTAGCAGTCAAGCTGGAGGTAGGCGGATGGATTTAAGATACTTGGGGACTATAATCAGCACCGTTTGATTAGATATGAGGGGTAAGGAATAGAGGAATCAAGGTGCGTTTCAGGTTTATGGCTTGAGAAGTTTGGTTAATTATGGTGCCGTTTGCTGACTTGGAGAAGCCTAGAGAAGGTAAAAGTTTCATAGAGGAAAAAAATAGAGTCAAGAACAGAGTCAAGAACTCCTCTAAAGGGGTATCATATTTGAAATACTCAAACGAGACTTCAATGGTCTATGACAAGAAGATATTTGAATATATGAGCTTATGCTGAGGTGAGTTTGATTTTAAAACGCAAATTTTGGAAACATATGAATATAGATTATATTTAATGCCATTGAAATATCTGAGAACACTAGAGGGACAGAGCAGAGTTACAGAATAAAATCCCTGATTGAGCTCTAAGTAACTCGGACATTTAGCACAGGCAGAGGTAGGAGGAACCTAGGGTGATGCTCATTGCGGAAACCAAGAGAAGACCATGTGTAAAGATGGAGAAAATGGTCAACAAAGTAAGAAATAAAATGTTTTCTTTAGAATTTGTAGCATTTATTGTCAGTGGTAATTCAGACAAGAGTTCTTTCAATCAAGTAATGGAGACAGAGCAGAATAGAAGTTGATTAAAAGGATGTGGAAGGAGAGGAAGTCAAGAAAAGTCAACAAACTTGGCTAAGAAAGGAAGTATATGTAGTTGTCTTTTTGTATTTTCCATAACATTCTCCATTAATATTACTTTGCTCGGGATTTTCAAGTTTTCGTATCTACAACCAATGCAAGGAATTGGTTTTATATCTTTGCTTAACCAGAGGCTAATATCTAGCTTTGCTTTTTAATGATGAGCTTCTTTATATTTTAATGGTGTTTTTTAAGGAAAGAATAGTATAAATATACTACTGATGAGCAAATTAATAATACTAACAAAAGTTCACCTAAAGATCAGACTTTAATTGACTAAACTAGATAAATTCTTAACATCAATTTCAAGTGTCAGATTCTACAATATTTGAGGTTGAGCCCAGATTTTGTCTTCACAGACCCCTGATTTCAGTTTGACCCTTTTTTTCTGAGACTCTGTGCATCGGATTTGTTTTGAAAAGCTGCATCCCTTTCTTTTGGTTACCTGCTGGTGCACTGGATGAGCGTATGTGAGTGGTCCCACAATGCCAGGAGAAGGAAATGGAACACCATGCACAATTGTTAGTAAACTATTCACGAGCTTATGTGCCTCTAAAAAAAGAATCTTAATTGAATTCTTCTCTAAAAATGCTTGCCATTTACACATTATAAAAGCTATTTAAAACTTATAGTGGTCAGTTTCTATCACTTACTTTATATATACACACACACACACATGAGTGGGTTCCTCTAAGCAACCTATAAAAGATTTAAAACTGTTAACACCTTTGAATTTACTATCACTTAGAGCCACAATTCAATGTCTACTCATTGAAGTGGAAAAGCTATAATCCTTCCATAATAAAATATAGCATTCTTAGGTATTCTGCTAAATTACCTACTAACATAGAAATTTCCGACTATACCAGAAATATCCATGTACAAGGAAAACTGGGGGCCCTAGAATTTATTTGCATTACATTCTAACCCTTCAAGCTGCTGCTATATATTAAAGACATGCTTTTAAAAAAAATCTATCTAAAGGTGTCAAGTTGATATTCTCATTATTCAGAGATGGCGAGACTGTTCCATGCTGTGGTCAATAAAATGCCCAGTGGGTGGAACTATGCTCAGCATTTGCACAGTAAGGCCAAGCGCTCTCAGAACAAAACAGATTCATGCACAGGGTAGGAGTCATTAAAGTCAACTTGAATTTCGGTAGAGATTTTTAACACCTTGTCAAATATTTTAGCTGATTATCAATTACACATATCTTCTTTTGTCTCCTATATTCTTTGCTTTATCTTTATTATTTTTCTGCCATTTCTGTACCTTCCTTATTTCAATCTCAAGTGAGAAACCATTAAGTACCTTTGGATATCCATTTCAATTCAGAAAACAATTGTGTAAACAAGTTTTCAAATTACTTTAGCCTTGCAAATGTTTTAAAAAATTGCTTGTCTAGATCAGGAAGGAAGGTAAATTTTTCCTGCATTCTACCCAATATTCCTTTGCTTACACCTTTTAGTCCAAGACAGTCCCTTTATGCATAAAACAACTAAGAAATAATGAAAATGGAGTTTGTTACATTTCTTTGCTTGGCTGTGGCTCAAATCTTAATAGTCTTGCCCTCATCTCCTTCAGATCTTTGATATATTGATGAGAGTGTATCTTTATAACTGCATTATTGATTTTATAATTTATAAAATAGCAGATGGGTCTGGAATTCCCTCTGTAAGTTGTGAAATATGTGTCTGCTATAAAGTAGAGTATTCACTCATTCCGGGGGGCTCTGGCGTTCATGGGGACTAGTACAAGAGAAGAGGTTCACGCTTCGTGCCAAAGGGAAAACTGATTTAATGTTCCCCATTAAAAATTGTTGTTCCAATGTGAGGGGTAGTTGGATCCATTAGAGATTGTAGGAAATGGCATCTTTCACCCCAAAGTCACCAGTTGAAATCTGAAACAAATTGAGAGTGACTAGAAGTAAATACTGTAAGATAATGACACATACATTTTTAGTGGAACGTCATGAAGATCACGAATTTCACTTTTCAGTATTTTGGTTTGTTTGCTTATTGCTTATCTTTGGCTAAGGTGTTCATATTATTTACATCATAAAACCAGAACGCTTGAGAGTGAAAAATCAGTGCTAAAATAACTGACATGATTTAACTTTTGAAAGACCTACAAGTATAATTGTATATTGTTACAAGTGTGGCTTCTATTTCAACTGGGAAAATAATGCAATGGTTAAGATGCAGTTAAAAAATCATGAGCACCACAACCAATATCAATTATATATCTTCTTCATAAGTTTCTTTATTTATCAAGAGCATTGCTTTGTTTTAAGACATGTTCTACACCAAAATATAGCTTTAAATTATACAGGTTATTACTGCAAAAGGGAAATAACTATATCTTCATTGTTGAAGATATTACCAGATTTACAATAACACTCTTACCAATGTCAGCTGTTGGATTTTTCTTAGGTTGGCTGTAAACCAGCTCTTAATAGTCCTACCATAATTTTTGTCAGGTCTTTGTTATATTGGCTATGGTTTATTTTCATAACAGCATACCTGAATTTAAAATTTGCAGACAGTCAGTAAGTAGGACATTTATTGTCACACTTGCTCTTTGTTAAGTCCTACTGGAGCAGCTGCAGACATATTTGGTATCTGGGTAAGTAGAAGTTTAGTTGGGGATATATGTACTTTAAATTTAGTTGAATATATTTTAGATTTATAATGTCATATTCTCTTCTTTGTAGAAAATGATACTACAAATTATTGTCATATGAAGAGGTCATCAAAGACTATGTGGCCAAAAAAATGTAACTTAATATATAGTTAAGTTATTGGTATCCATTCCAATGCAGGGATGGCTCCAGGAATATCCTACTATCTGCCTTGTATCATGACATGAAGGCGCTGGCCCAGGTTTTACCGCAATGTGAATGTGTCCTATGACTTCCAGCACTGAAAAGATGAGGCTAAGAAGAAACCAATGTTTAAACTCACGATCCAGAAGCAAGGCTGTGGAAAATTATTCCAACCAATAAATAGGTGAATAATACAGAGAGAATTTTATTCTCATTGACATTTTATCAAAAGAGAGGGTTTTTTTTTGCAAAAATATGCTCCATAATCCAGTATTTCCTATCACAAACTATGTTACATACATGCATATGTTGTTTGTTTTTGTTAAGAATTACATGAAATAAAACTTATCTAAATTTCAGAAAAAGATCTGTACCGGTACTAAAAGATTTCATACATTTGTGCTCTATGCAGCTCAAGTGCTAATTTCATTCAACCACAATAAAGAAAGGCTAAATGACATTTCCATTGTCTACAGAATACGACATTTCAAAATGCTTGTCACATGAAGAAGATATTAAAGAAAAAGTTGTTAAAAAGCTAGGGAAAGAGTATTTTGTGAGTATTTTTATATTAAGTGATTAAGCAATAATTTTTTTCTTCTAGATGTCATGATATTCTTACGTTTGTCAACTATTTCTAGATTAGAATTTGTTGTGATTTTTTTCTTGCTTTAAATACATTTTTATTTTGGTGCTTTATTTTGTATTTGTTCTTTTTTTTTAAGAGGGTCCCCTGGTTTCACCACTTCTTTAGTACTCTGAAGAGGACTGTACACTGGTTGAGAGCTTCGGGAGGGGAGCATTGCATTATTTAGCCATATTAACTATACGCCTATCCAATGACTTGTCAGTTCTGATTCTGGGTATGTCTATCCCATGGAAATTCACATGGCCTTTGAGTCCTCTGTTGCAGTAGGTAATTGAAAGGTGGCCATAATTAGGGAAATAAATGGGAAAATATGGTGGGTGTGCATCTCAGTGTACTATTTAGCCGTTAGAAGTAATGAATTAGATATCCAAATGACATGGATGTATCTTAAAAGCATAGCATTGATACACAATTTAATTTCTCTAAATTAAAAATAATCATATGCATTTTGCAAAAACCCACATATAAAAACATAGACATTAAACTCATTTGAATGGTTGTCTATAGTAGGGATATTGAATGGGGATAAATAAAAGTTTAAAACAAAAGATATACCTGTGATAATTTTCCAGAAACTAATAACTGATATCTTTCCAGGACCCAAGAAGAATGATTGACTTACACATCTTCACCTAATGTCAAAAAGGAGGAAAAAAATGATTGACTAGTTATCATGAGAATAAATATTTGTAGGTTGCATATTGGGGTGCTAAGTGTACTATAGTGACATTGTGCATGGTTCTTGTTACAGAAAATTACATAATCTGTGATAGATAATGATGAAATAAAATCGAAACCAGCTATGAAAATGTACATGTTTATAGGAATGCATATGGTCCTCCTTTCTCTTTGTCTTAAATGTTCACATTTCCCAGGACCAACCTTTAATTTTTTCTCACCATTTTTTTCTCACTTTTTGCTTTTCATTCCTATCGTAGAATTCACTAACACTGGTAATTTAAATTGTCGAGTTCTATGAACAACTAATTGCTTACTTGCTAGTCCTATCAGTTCAAACTCAACAAGTACAAATCTGAACTTTGTATGTTTTTTGCAAAATTTCAGCCTCAGCCAAGATATTGAGATCAACATTATTTGCTAAGAATTTGAAGAACTACCTTACAGCCCTCTATCAATCAAGAGCTACGCCCCATTCTCTTACCTCTCATCTGCTTCCACCTTTACCTTTTGGTGGGCCTCTTGCATTAGTTTCTTTTGTTTTTCCCTTGTCTCCATCACTTCTATCCTCTGTGGTGACAAGTATACTTTCAAAAACAAAAATCTGATTTCAAAGTACATGTAACTTCATTATTTGGTCCTACCCTTCATTTGCAACATAATTGCTTATCCCTATAACCACACTTTTAAGAATAATATGCATTTGGAACCACTGTTTCTAAATCTGCCATAGTTTTACTCTCCCAAATTTATTTACACACACTGTTCCCTCCACACTCTACCTTCTTAGGCTTCTAAATCAAAGGTCTCTCACTCCTCAATTATTCCTTGATCTCATTTCTTGAGCAGAATTAATTATATTCTTTGTCCCTGTATACTCTACCTTATTCAAATGATCTCATATCAGTTGTATTGGTTACATTTGTTTATCTTTTAATACTACTGTTGGAGCATAAGTCCCTTGAGGGCATAACTGTGTCTTATTCATATTTGTTATCTTTACTTGGCACAATGTCAGATGCTAAATTGGTACTCAGTAAATCTATGTCATACATATTAATACCTTAATAAATAAGTGAAACAATCCAAAATTGTTTCAATGGCAGAATGGGTCAATTGCTGTAATTTTGTACAAAGAAATGATATGCAGCAATGAAAATGATCATACAAATATAATTTTGAGTAAAAATTCCAGACACAAAAAAGAACATAATGTATAATTCCATTTATGTTGTTGAGGAGGAACTTTCCCTCTACTCTCTTAGGTTCAGTTCTAGAGACCTGAAAATTAAATTGGCAGAAGAGAGATTAATATAAGACAGGCTATTCATGTGCATACAGAAGCTAAGAGAAGTAGCTAGTTTGCTGAATTGTTGAAATTAGAGATTTATATACCTAAGTCAGAAGATGCCTACCTTGGAAGGGTAAAGGGAGAGGGCAGAAAATTCTTCTATGGAAAGAACAGATAGATTTCTTGAGGAAAGACAAATGCGTTTTTAGGAGAATCAATGGGGGTTAGGAAAGTTTGTGATAATATTTATTTACGCAAGTGTGAGTGTTTTTCAGTCTTCTTCCTGGCCATGAAAATTCCCAGAAGAGGGGATTTATGGTAGCTTTATTCCTCAGAAGTTGCTGTTTTTAATAAGCTAAGGGAAGCCCCAGAAGACTTCTTCCTGCATTTGCTGAGCCTCAAATGTCTTCAGCTTAAAATAATTTTCGTACCAACTGCGAAGTGCCAAGTGTGTCCCCACAACGTCAAGTAAAAGAACAATCACAACAAGAACAAGAAAACAGGCAAGTTTATAAAGTTAGCAGTGAGGATAGTGGTTACTTTTGTTGAAGAAAAGGAAATTCCTGGGCAGGGACATGATGGGACTTTCTCACTATTGGTCCTGTTCTATTTCCTGCTCTGGGTGGTGGTCACATAGATGTGCTCAGGTTGTGGAAATTCATTGAATGATATCTGCATGATTGTGTAATTTTCTCAGTATATTTTTACCAAAAAACTTTATTAAAGAAGAGTGAAAGAATATATGAATGAATTTTACTTTGATGTAGGATAGGCAGTGATGTGCAATGTGTGGAATAGTAGGTAGAGGAGAAATCATGGAACCTATGAATTTAGAACCGGTGACACTATCTTTGTAATTAATCAAGGAAATATTACGAATAGCAGATTTCTGAAACTGCTTGACTGAAGGACAGGAAATATTCACCTCTCTTCTCTGAGATATATTTGAGATTCCCATCTGTATGACCAACTACTTACTTAGAGCTCAACTTGGATGTCAAGACTCAAGACTATTTCACAAACTGAACTCATCATCTCTCCTTCCAGATGGCTGGATCAGTTGCATCACTTGTTTCTTGATTTGGTAAATGACACCATCAAACATCCAGTTTATCAAGCCAGGACCCTGGGAGCTAAAATTGACTCATCCAAGCAATCGATATGTTCTATTGATCATTCTTTGCATGTATCTCTCCAGTATGTCCCTTTCTCTCCCTCTTTACTGCCCTATTCAAGCCCAGAGAATCACATTTTCACCTGCAGTATCACTACCGCAACCATTTGACTGTTTTGCTAGCTCTGGTCTTATCTTCGCTCTCATCTATTTTCTACAATGCAGGAAGAAAGTTCTTTCTTACTAGTTACAGGGAACCAAACAAGGGGTGTTTTAAGATTACATTGCCACTGAGGTGAGTTCTGTGAGAGCAAAGCAAATAGAGCTTCTAAAAAAAATTGTGAAGAGTAAGCACTAAATTTCATACACACTGAAAACTTAGGACAACGTTCTATTTTTATACATAGTCTATCTTCCTAGAATTAGCATTCAAGAGGGAAGATTTTTTCCCAGTAATGCATACTAACACATGAATTCAAATTTTAAAATAAAGGCACACATTTTCAGACAGAATAGTTCCATTTGGCTGCTTTGTATAACAAACAATGAAAATTGCCAGGTATTTGCCATAAATTGAATGTGCTAAATTTGTACCTACAAGACTTTGATGGAAATACAAATAAAGCATAGATATAATACATTACACTCCAGAAATTTTACCCTGGATGTTATTTAAATGTAAAATTTTAGATAATATGAAAACCTATGAGGGAGTTTATGACTTTTGAAAACTCGTCTAGGTGGTGCACGAGCAAAAATATTTGAAAACTACTGTTTTAGTAGATTAAATTAGACAAAAACCAGTACCTAACGGAAAAAGATTTTAATATGAAAATTGTTAGAATAACATGACAATCATCACGAACTCTAAAGTAAGGAAGACATGCTTTTTTCATTATTTTCCTCAAGGTTGTAAGAATTTTACATCACAAGTATATATGAGGTTTTATCTTTTTGGCATTTCAATGTATTACACAATAGTCAGAAAAGAATGGTTCCAATGATTCCAATGGTTATGACTGTAGTATGGGAAAATAATAGTTTTATCTTGCTCTATAAGGAATCCATGTCCATAGCAATGACTATTGTAATTTTCTCATAATTTACACAAACTAAAACATGAGATTCCATCTGAACAAGGAATACAAAATTCATTTCTAAGAATATAATACATCTGTACTGATGTAAAGGATATTTGTAGATAGTATTGAAACGTTCTGCTGTCCTGAAAACTAAACAATGCAGAATATAACAAAAAGAGTAAGGGAATGCAATAGCATTTTGATGTCCTAAACTTGGCTGACTTTTCAATGTACACAATTTTTAACACAAATTTTAATAGCATGGGTGTGGCAAACAACATTTCTACTGTCTGCATATAACATGTATTCATCTTAATTCTCATTAATAATTTATTCAAATATTTTTTGGAAATATTTTAATTACATATTTTCTTAAATCCACAAACTTATTCAAATAGATAATATAAATATGCACAATTACGAGTTTAATCATCTTGCTAAAACGTCATTAGAGAAACTACTATGTAACTTTTTATTTCTGATAAACTAACTGAATATTTATTACCAATAATTCTTGACCATCTAATTTCTATTTTCATCATTACGTTTTCTGCAGTTCAAATACAAATGTAAAATCTCAACACATTAAATAATTTATTTCCATGGCAACATATTGAACATCTCCACAATCATAAGCCAAGCATTTTTTATTTAGTAAATAAGTAGAAGCAATAACAAATAGCAATCCCCAAATTTGCACAACTGTAACTCATTTCTTATTGTTTCCTCAAAAGTATTGACAAACTAGCTTACTAAAGCAAGAAAATTTACTGTTAGTCTAGGCGCCCAATAGAAAATGTACCCTTCAGTCTTGTCACAAAATGTCATCTCATTAATGATCATCAAGAAGAAGCTGTATCAAGAAGAGAATCTATACACTAAAACAGCAAAAACAAATAAACCAAAACTTAAAGTAGAAGCCATCATCATTATGGAATCTTAAAGGGTATACCAGAATGAAAGGACTCAGTGGATTGGTTAGGCAGAGCAGCCACCAGGAGGGATTGCAAATGGTATGCCAACTGGTAGATGGAGAAGAGATTTCCAGGAATGAAGAGAGGAAAAGAAAACTACAGTCAGTAAAAACAAAAATCCGTCTATCTTTTATGTCTTTTGAAATTAACAGGGTGAACCAAAGACTAAAGTGTATTATTCCCACTCACCAACAATTGAGACAGTCAACCCAGGAATTTACTGCTGACTCTTTGAAGATGAGTGTCTCCCTATACAATAGAAAAGCTTAGAACAATAAGAAAGACAATAGAAAGACACAGGGTTGGGAAAGCCTAAGAATATTTAACATATAGACTTATCTTCACATATTGTTTGCTTGGATTAGAAACTCTTTAATTTAGAGGATAGCCAACTTGCTATGTCAATAACCTAATGAATATTGTTTTAGGCTCATTACATTCACTAATATAAGTTTATGTTACAAATTTCTAACCTGTATTTCATATCTTCTCTAAAATCAGGAAATTGTTGAGGGAAATGTGCCAATCTTGCTGCATCCTATGAGGTTAATTATCTGAGGAAATTCAAGAAAATATGCTGAGACTCCTACTTGGGTGAGTCTCAATTCCTGTAGTTAATAGTATCAGCACAACTCATATTATTTCAATATGGAATTAATTATTTGAGCATTTTTGCTCAATAGCACCTTAGGTACCAGGATCTGATATAAACAAGAGCCAGTTTAAGAAGAGGGATTTACTGTGATAATGAGGAAAGTTTCCCAGTTAATTCAATTCAGTACAACATTTCTTTCCTGTGTTCTGACAGCAATAATGCCTTGGGCTGTTATATGACAAATAAATCCAGTGACTCAATGTTGATGAGGTGGGACTGATAGAGCCATTATTTCTCTCCAATACATTGCTAGGAGCAAGCATTTCAGATCCTCTGGACAATTTTCTAACACCGATGGGACTCTTGGAATTTCCACTACAACGTGGTGACACCAAGATACCCCTGATGTTAGTCACCTGCGGAAGGAGGAGACAGCCCTCAAGGACTTTGCGCTGCTTTCCTGGGGGAATAGGAGAAGGAGAAATCTGTATATGTGCCACTGAGTTTGGAAAAAAAAAGTTGAGACAAAAGTAATGCTGGCTGCACATGTAGGTTTAGAGATCCAATTTATACCTTATTAATTAAATTCTGAAATAGGAGAAGAGGAAAGAGGTCAGTAGATGTGAAGTGAGAAAGACAAGTGAGCCCCAGTCTTATAAACAGAAGTCTACAGAGACTTGAATATTATGTATTTAGAAACAAAAGCAAAGAAAAAAATAACAGATATTCATTACAACTTTGTAAAACCTTATAGCATTTTTAAATTTGCTATGTTTGTTTTTATTTGTTTGTTTTATAGCAGTGATTTTCATCAGTACACTTGAAATTTTTCTTAAACATTTGGGAAAGATGTATGGTATATCAAGCACTGGGATATGGATGGGGTATAAATATAAATACATCACTTCATTAATTTATTAAGCAAAAATTTATCAAGCACTTACTATATGCCAGACTCTGGAGATTCAGAGATAAGCAAAGCCGATGAGGTTCTCCATCTCATCACATTTACATCTTAGTGAGGAAAACAGAAAATGAATAAGAAATTACATTTAATAAAAATATATGGTGAAAGATTGGATGTCAGCATTATGGTTGAATGAACTTGCCTGGGATTCTCTCCCCTCCCTACAATGAAAAGGGGCATCCATGCTCCAACAGAGGACATCCTAACACAACACAAAACGTCAGAGAGACATGCAGCCATACAACAGAGGGTGGAGAGGCTGGAGTGCACCTTGGAAGAGCAGGAAATAGGTAAGAGAGAACTTCGTTCCCTCCCCTAAAGACTGCAATCTGCAACTGCGGTAAGTTCTGAAAGGGAAGGAATGGGGGAGGGGATGGTTGTTCACAGGAACATCAAGGACTCCTGAGGGCCCATGCAGCCTAGAGGGAAGACCTCTACTGGGGCAAGAGCTTTGACGGGGAGTGACCTCATCAAGCCAACACCCCAGGAGAGCAGATAGTGAGAGCAGAGTGAGTAAGCCCAGAGTGCATGCAGGAGAAAGGGCCCTTCTCCCAAACTGCCCCATGCCCGCTCCACTGCCTAGGATCTCAGCTAAAGGCCAAGGGCTCAGAATACATGGCTCTTGACCCTCACCCAGTGGCAATAGGTTGTAATTGCAACCAAATAATATCAGGATGCATAAGATACGAGCCACCTCCTTCAGTAATATCAAAAATTGTGTCAAATCTCCAGACCAGAGAGAAAATGACAAGTAACCAGAATTCAGTCCTGAGGACACAGAAATATGTAATCTAAATGACAATGAATTCAAAACAGCTATTATCAAAAAACTCAATTAGGTGAATAGAGAATGTAGAGAAACAATTCAACAAGTTCAGGAGCTACTTGTCAAAAGAGATTGAAACTATAAAGAAGAATCAATCAAAAAGATTAGAGATGAAAGACACAATGGAAGAGATAAAACAATATACCAATTCCCTGAATGCCTGAGTGGACATCATAGAGGAGCACATCAGCATAATCGAAGATAGACATGTTGAAATGCTCCAGATAGAGGAGAGAGAGCTAAGCCTAAAAAGAAATGAAGAAAGTCTATGAAAAATATCTGACTCAATTAGGAAATGCAACATAAGAATTATAGGTAATGAGAAGAGAAGGAGAATGGAGCAGAAAGCGTGTTCAAAGAAATAATAGCAGAGAACTTCTCAAACCTAGGAAAAGAGAGGGAAATATGTGTGGAGGAAACTTCCAGATCTCCTAGATATGTCAATGTAAAAAGACCTAATGCAAAGCATACATAGTAGTAAAACTGGCAAAAATGAATGACAAAGAAAGAATACTAAGGGCAGCAAGGCAGAAGAAAATAACCTACAAAGGAACCCCTATCAGGCTTCCAGTGGATTTCTCTGCAGAAACCTTACAAGCTAGGAGAGAATGGAATGGCATATTCAAATCTTTGAAAGACAAAACTTTTCAGCCAAGAATACTGTATCCAGCAAAAATATCCTTCAGATGTGAGGGAGAAATAAAAACTTTCCCAGACAAACAAAAGGTAAGGGAGTTCATAGACATGAGACCCCCAACAAGAAATCCTCAAGAAGGCCCTCATACCTGAAAAAAAAGGGATAAGGGGGTCACAAAGCACGGAGTAAGAGATAACTATGTAGACAAATTAGAATAGGATAGCAAATACTCAAGTATAATATTAAAGATAAAACAAAGGAAAACAACAAAAACAAAGATAATTTTGTCATTTTAACCACAAACCCACAACACAAGATGGAATAAGATGTGAGAAAAACAACTTAGGAGGGGAGGAGGAAAGGGACTGAATTGGTTTAGACTAAGGAAATAAGAGGCCATCTGACAATGAACTATCTTATACACGAGATTCTGAATACAAACCTCAGGGTAACCATTAAACAAAAAAGCAGAACAGAGACACAAATAATAAAGAAGGAGAAGACAAAGCAAGAAATCATAAAAGAACTACATAATTCAAGGGGTAGACCAAAACACACAGGATGAGAAACAAAGGAAATGCAGGAGAACCAGAAAATGAATGATAAAATGACAGCATTAAGCCCTCATACATCAATAATCACCCTAAATGTAAATGAATTAAATTCTCCAATAAAATGACAGAAAGTGGAAAAATGAATTAAATAACAAGACCCAACAATGTGTTGCCTCCATGAAACACATCTCAGCTCCAAAGACAAACACAGGCTCAGAGTGAAGGGATGGAAGACGATACTCCATGCTAACTGCAAACCAAAGAAAGATGTTGTTGCAATACTTATATCAGACAAAGCAGTCTTCAAAATAAGATAGGTAAAGAGAGACAAAGAGGGGCAGTATATAATGATCAAAGGGACACTCCATGAAGAAGAAATAACACTTAAAAATATCTATGTACCCAACATAGGAGCACCAAAGTTCATAAATCAACTATTAACAAACCTAAAAGAAGATATTAATAATAACACAATAATAGTAGGGGAGCTCAAGACTCCACTCACATCAATGGGTAGATCATCCAGAGAGAATATCAATAGGGAACCAGTGGAATTAAATGAAAAGCTAAACCACTTGGACTTAATAGACATATATAGAACACTCCATCCCAAAACAGCACAATACACAATTTTCTCAAGTGCACATGGAACTTTCTCAAGGATAGACCATATGTTGAGAAACAAGGCAAGCCTCTATAAATTTAAGAGGATTGAAATAATAACAAGCACTGTTTCTGATAACAATGCTATAAAGCTGAAAATTAATTACAGGAAAAAAGCTGAGAAAGGGACAAAGATGTGGAGACTAAGCAACAAGCTATTGAACAAGCCATGGATCATTGAGGAAATAAAAGGAGAAATCAACAAATATCTGGAGACAAATGAAAATGATAACATACCATACCAACTCATATGGGATGCAGCAAAAGCCGTATTAAGAGGGAAATCCATCTCAATACAGGCTCATATTAACAAACATGAAAAATCCCAAATAAGCAATCTCAAATTACACCTAACTGAATGAGAAAAAGAAGAACAAAGCCCAAAGGCAGCAGAAGGGGAGAAATAACAAAAATCAGAGCAGAAATAAATGCTATTGAAACAAAAAAGGCAGTAGAAAGGATCAATGAAACAAAACACTTCTTCTTTGAGAAGGTAAATAAAATTGGCAAAGCCCTAGCCAGAGTGACAAAGAAAAAAAGAGAGAAGTCTCCGATAAACAAAATTAAAAATGAAAGAGGAGCAATAACAATGAACACCACGGAAATATAATGGATTATAAGAGAATTACTAGGAAAAACTATATGCCAACAAAATGGATAATCTAGAGGAAATGGATAAATTCTTAGACTCTGCCAACCTCCTAAAGCTGAATCAAGAAGAAACAGGTAATTTGAATAGACCAATCACAAGGAAAGAGATTGAAACAGTAATTAAAAGCATCCCAAATGATAAAACCTCAGGACCAGATAGCTTCCCTGGGGAATTCTACCAAACTTTCAGAGAAGATTTAATACCTATCCTTCTCAAGCTATTCCAAAAAATTATGAACCATGGAACACTTCGTAACACATTCTACCTGGCCGACATCACTCTGATACCAAAGCCTGACAAGGACAACACAAAAAAGGAAAACTACAGGCCAATATCAATGATGAACATAGATGGAAAAATCCTCAACAAAATTTTGGCAATCCAAATGTAGCAATACATCAAAAGGATCATACATCACAATCAAGTGGGATTTATACCAGGGACACAGGGATGGTTCAACATCCACAAATCAATCAACCTGATATACCACATCAATGAATTAAGGAATAAATACCACATGATCATATCAATAGACACAGAGAAAGCATTTGACAAAATCCAACAGCCATTTATGATAAAAGCTCTTAACGAAATAGGGATAGGAGAAAATTACCTCAACATAATAAAAGCCGTATATGACAAACTCACAGCCAACATCATACTCAATGGGCAAAAACGGAACGCCATCCCCCTGAGAACAGGAACAAGACAAAGGTGCCCACTCTCACCACTCTTATTCAACATAGTACTGGAGGTTTTGCCCAGAGCAATTAGGCAAGAGAAAGGAATAAAAGGAATCCACATAGGGAGTTAAGAATTGAAACTCTCGCTGTTTGAAGATGACATGATCTTATGTATAGAAAACTCCCAAAATTCCATCAGAACAGTAACAGAAATAATTAACAACTACAGTAAAGTTGCAGAGTCCAAAATCAATTTACAAAAATCAGTTGCTTTTCTATACTCTAATAACGAACTTACAGAAAGAGAACTCAAGAATACAATTCCATTTACAATCACAACTAAAAGAATAAAGTACCTAGGAATAAATTTAACCGAGGAGGTGAAGGATTTATACAATGAAAACTGTAAGACATTACTGAAAGAAATCGATAATGACATAAAGAGATGGAAAGAATTTCCATGCTCATGGATTGGAAGAATGGACATAGTTAACATGTCTATACTACCCAAAGCAATCTACAGATTCAATGCAATCCCAATCAGAATGCCAATGACATTCTTCCTGGAAATAGAACAAAGAATCCTAAAATTCACATGGGACAACCAAAGACCCTGAATTGCTAAGGAAATCCTGAGAAAAAAAGAACAAAGCTGGAGGCATCACAATCTCTGACTTTAAAATGTACTGCAAAGCCATAGTGATCAAAACAGCATGGTACCGGTACAAAAACAGGCACACAGATCAGTGGAACAGAATTGAAAGCCCAGAAATAAGAATGCACATCTAGGGACAGCTAATCTTCAACAAAGCTGCCAACAACATGCAATGGAGAAAAGATAGCCTGTGCAACAAATAGTGGTGGGAATAATGGACAGCTGCATGCAAAAGAATGAAAGTAGACCATTATTTCATGCCATCCACAAAAATAAACTCAAAATGGATCAAAGACTTGGAGATAAGTCCTGAAATCATAAAAATCCTGGAAGATAATATGGGTACTACGCTCTTTGACACCAAACTTAAAAGGATCTTTTTGAATACCATCTCTTCTCAGACAAGGGAAACAAAATCAAAAGTAAACAATTAGTAGTTCCTAAGAGTCAAGAGCTTCTGCAAGGCAAAAGAAACTAGGATGAAAACAAAGAGACAACCCACCAATTGGGAGAAAATATTTGCAAATCATATATCTGACAAGGGGTTAATCTCCATAATATATCAGGAACTCACACAACTGAACAGTAAAAAAAACAAACAGCCTGATTCAAAAATGGGCGGAAAATATGAACAGACATTTTTCCAAAGAAGATGTACAGATGGCCAATAAACACATGCAAATATGTTCAACATCACTAATCATCAGAGAAATGCAAAGCAAAAGTACACTAAGATACAACCTTATGCCTGTTAAAATGGCTCTAATCAGTAAGACTAAAAATAGCAAATGTTGGAGAGGGTGTGGAGAAAAGGGAACCCTCATACACTGCTGGTGGGAATGCAAACTGGTGCAGCCACTATGGAAAACACTGAGAACATTCCTCAAAAAACTAAAAATAGAACTACCATAGGACCCAGCTATCCCACTACTGGGTATCTACCCAAACAACTTGAAATCAACAATCCAAAGTAACACATGCACCCCTATGTTCTTTGCAGCACTATCCACAATAGCCAAGTCGTGGAAATAATCCAAGTACCCATCAACTGATAATTGGATACAGAAGATGCAGTATGTATACATACAATGGAACACTATTCAGCCACAAAGAAGACAGATCCATCCCATTTGTAACAATGTGGAAGGACATGCAGGAAATTATGCTAAGCGAAATAAGTCAGACTGAGAAAGACAAACACCAGACGATTTCACTCATATGTGGAATATGAACAAACGCATGGACAAAGAAAACAGTTCAGTGGTTACCAGGGGCAGGGGGGTGGGGGATGTGCACAGGGGGTGAAGGGGAGCACTTATGTGGTGACAGTCAAGAAATAATGTATAACTGAAATCTCACATTAATGTAAACTATTATGAACTCAATAATATATATAGAGAGAGAAAGAGAGTTAAAGATTGACGTAAATGATGAAAGAAACAAAGACGTATGACAGGGTCTGTGTGCTTGTTTCCAGGGCCAACCTGGATGGAATGGGATGATGGATCTTGGAAGATGGCTTTCTACTCCACAGTCTAACTTGGGAGATCAAAATCCCAAAAGCCAGAAGCAGTAGTAGCAGCTACTAAGAAGGAAGGAAAGTGGGCAAATCTCTTAGACTTGCTATTACTGAAGAAACTTAAAACACAAGAGACTTGAAAGCCATTTGGTCAAGCTTTAGAAAGTCTGAGTGGTTTCACAGTGCGGAAATGTGTTGTTTGATGGTCATGACAAGGACAGCGAAGTCTGGGGAGTGCAGGGGGACTGGGGCACGAGATGTGAGCGCTCTAGGAGAGATGTCTAGGAGCCTAGAGCACCAAGGTTGATCATTCAATAAGACTGCGATTGAGCAAAACTGTTGTTTGCCTTATTCACACATCACCTCCACCCCATACTGTGCTCAAGTGCCCTTTGTGAGTATGGATTTGGTTGAAAGGGGGGGAAAATGCAGTGATAAGATATTGAACAATGGCAATTATCTAATTTTCCTCTGGAACAAAACACTTTCGTAATCTATGATTTTTCTTTTAACTGTGCTTCATGTTTGAAAAAACAAAGAAAAGCTTAAAACTTGCTGATGAGGAGAAAATAAAGGTGGGTGGCAGAAGTTTCATGGAACAGGATAAAAGACAAAATCTCTAAGACCAGTAGTTCTTACTTTTACTTAATCTTTTTCCAGAATAAATTGAATAGAAACAGAAATGAGAGTGCTCTGTGTGTTTTGTGATACCCGTGTAAAGGTTGGCTTCCTCCTCTAGCATCAGTGTGGAATGATCTCTCTGACGTTGGCTTCCCCTTTTCTTGATAAATCTTGGTTTTAGCTTTCCCCCAGACTAAGGTAAGATCTCATTTTTACCCACCTTATGCTTTTTTTCCACACTACTTTAGACTCTAAAATCATTTATTCAGTTGATGTCAAGTCTGTTTGCCTTAAATGAGGCTGTGAGTCTCATGAAGGCGAGACTGCCATCTGTCTGACCAACATTGTACTCCATGTGCTAGTAGAGGGCCTTTCACACCCAAAGGTATTTGGTGTCTCACCAAAGGGTCACTAGGCAAGTGATACTTTTTTCTTGCTTTCTTTCTTTAAAAGTAATTGACCAACATTTACTAACTGATCAAAGTCATACTATAAGCACTACATCTGATTGTCTTTGAGAAACAACATTGCCACTGAAAGGAAACAAAAAAACCACATTTCTGAATTCAAGTTACAAAGGACAGGAGACTTAAACATCTTAGACAAAGAATTAGCCAACGTTTCAATACCGCATCATTATGTCTTAATCCAAAGAATGCACAGATGACTTTCTTTTGCTTCATACTAAGTTTCTTTTGTGCTCTGTTTCTCGAGTCTTATTTTCCTTGGAGTATAGAAAAAAGAAATGTTCCTATTTTTCTTTTTGTTTAACTCTCAATACATCCAGTGATTCAGATTGAGGACGCTTGCCTGCGCTCAATTGTATTATCCCATAGAGGAAGCACGGCAGAATCACCAAACAGCGCATCTCCTCTCACCTGTTCTTTGTTCATCCGGAAAAGAGACACAGAGCCCTCTTCTGAAAGAGCCTTTCAGAGGAAAATAAAGGAAGGAAATATCTTATTTCCTCTTTAGAGGAAAATACGTTATTTATTATCTCTGATAGAACTTCCAAAAGAGCACACATTAACTTTCTTTAGAACATTTATGTCTCCTTTTCAAATATAAAAAATATAGACATGAGCCTTCTGAGGCATCAAACTAACTATTGGGGAGATGCACAGCAGAAAACTGTGAAGTTTAGGAAGCCTAAATGTAGAGAATTTTAGACGTCTGGACAGTAAGAACATTTTCCAAGAGAAACATTTTTTAAACTAGTTCTTGGAAGATGCTCTTCAGAGAAGAAAAAAAAAGAAAACACAAAGTTTTCATGGACAAAGATATTTGAAAAATCCTACATAATATATCCCTTGTTTAGATTAATGATACATAGGCAGAGGGTAAATACTCTGAGAAGGACTACAGGAAAGAAATTTGTCTAATTTTGGTGATGGAATAATTTATTGAGGTTTTATCTCATTTTTAATTTTCTGCAATGTCCCCTTCTCCTTATTCAGGCAAGTAGCCAGACTCTGATTTCTTGTTTCCTGGTCCAAAGCAGAAATTTTCTTCAAGCAATCAATTTCTCTTCACTTTCTCTCTTTGTGAAGGTCCAAGATTATTGAAGCAAGGATGATAGTGTCCTAAAGGGGAAAGACAGAATTTGGAACAGAGACATGAATGAGAAATGTCCCCAGACTGGGAGCCAGTCCTGGGTAGAAGAGGTATGCATTCTCACTCCAAGACATCATCCTTGACGGATGACAAAACCCAGAGAATAATGGCTACATGGTGGGACCCAATGTCCCAGGGCTTCATATATTAGAAAAATAATATGACCTGTGGCCCATGCTTGGCACAAGAGCCGTGGAATAGCCTGCCATGAGGGATCACAAGATCTGTGACAATGAGGATGTCAGCAGTTGCTATGATGGACTGAACATGAAAAATAATCCCTAAAACTTTCATCAGAGGTTTCTAAACCTCTTGTGTTCTTGTGTAACCTGGAATTATAGGCGAGCAATAGAGAGACCCTGATAATGACTAATGTTGAATTTCCTGCCAAACTAACAAGATGGGTAGCTCAAAAATTGAGTTTACTTTGATTTTTAAAAGAGATAAATATAACATTTCTTGTACATTTTTGTTCATTAAATGAGATTCAAACAAATACACTTATTCTTACCTGAATCCTCTTCTTAAGTAACAATTAACATATTACCGTACACATTTAAGGGATTCAAATACACTAAATGAAAAAAAACACTATGCAACTACTGTTCCGTGAAATATATTTGGGATTGCAGCTCTGCAGCACCCCTTTGAAAGAATTTTCTGTATTAGAAATGCATGTTGCCATAGTGAAGCAGTTCTCTCTACCACCACTCCAAGGGCATCTACACATATTCCAATCAAATAGCTAAAGGGAGAGATTCAGCCAAATGTCGCTCCTGTCACACCACTTATTTTGCAAATATTCTGGAGTCTGGGAAGGCTGCCCTCCCTGCTGCCAGCCTGATTATGAGCATCTTTGTGGGCCCAGCAAAGGAGGCCTTTTGCTTTGATGTGCCCTTAAAGCAGAGAAATATTAGTAGAGAGCGTTTGGCTAAGTGTGAATATTCGGCGCTGAAAGACATCATTTGACATATGTCTGAATTTACAGTTAGCAATGCTAACACTGGAGCCAGCCTTCTGGATTCAAATCTTAGCTTTGCTACTTAATTGGTGTGAGCAAGTTATTTCAGTTTCCTCAACTGTCAGATGGGGACAGTAATAATACCTACCTCTTAGGAGGATTATGAGGATTAACCAAGTTAAGATATGTGCGCTGCTCAGAAAAGTGCCCAGCACGGTTTAAGCCCTGTGTGTCTTTTAGCTCTCATATGTGTTTAATTAGCAAGTACCAATAAATTGCTTCATTTCAAAGCTTTATGACTTCTTTTTGTGTCTCTTTATTTGTTTCAGACTGCTCTAGGTTGAAAATTAAAATGTCAAAAGTTCTCTTCTATTTAAAGTATAAAACAAATCTAAATCTAAATATATTTTTATAACCAACATATCCAGTACTCTAGATAAAAGCTGTACTTCTAGATAAAAACAGAAAATAAGAAGAAATATCCACTTATAAGGGCAGATGCATAGATGGGTCTTTCTGTAACATTTAAGATTAAACCAGTTGATATTAAATCAAAGTCCAGAAAGCTTCTGAAATACAGAGTAATACTACTTCAGTGGAAATCACGTTTCAAGTAAGGAACTAGAGATTCTGAAAGCTATTTAACACTTAACGGTGCAATTGCAGTCCATCATCACAAAGAAATCTGGGCCAGGTGTTGCAGTAATTGTGATCCATGGGGAAGTTCACAGCTCGCTGGCCGTCAGAGGGA
The DNA here is from genome assembly GCF_041296265.1 of Equus caballus. NCBI lineage: Eukaryota > Metazoa > Chordata > Mammalia > Perissodactyla > Equidae > Equus > Equus caballus. The sequence goes on from NC_091686.1 coordinate 47,995,312, forward strand.
ATTTCCGTGTGTGCAGTGATTTACATCTATTACACTGCGCAGTAAAAGAAACAATGACCGAGAGTCAGCCTACATTTGTTATTTACTGTCTGAATCCTTTTACAGCTTTTTGAGTTTTCCTTTAAAAGAGTCTTTTTAAAAAGCAAAATATTTAATACTCTAAAATCAGGACCCTTACTATGACATTGTCAAAAGAAACCAGACTATGAAACTAAGAGTTAAGCATTTTGAAGACAGTTAGACTATTGTCCAAAACCTTTAATGTTAAATAAAGTAGATGATTCATATTTGGCAAATATCTCAATTTAATTGAAAAGTACTTTTGTTTTCAATAAAATTTGCTTTTTCCACGTGTATGTTCCCTGAGACTTAAAAAGGAGAAAAAAATGGAAAAATTAAATTTAGGTAAAATATAATTTTAAAGTTTCTTTCCTAGTAAAAGGTAACGATATTAAATAACTTTCAAAACTTTTTAGAAAATATTTCCAAAGCCATTGTTTTTTCCTAAAGTTGAATATCAAAACTGTTGAAATCTTACCCAATAAGATTTGTGGTTTATACACCAGTTCTATTTTCTTGCATTCATCAACAAAAATAAAAGCAAAAATAAAGTGTTACAAGTCATTGGAGATGTTCCAAATTTTCAGGATAAGGACCAGGGGAAATCAAAGCATAAAAACATGTTCAAGTAGTTTATCCTGTTTTTCTGACATCTCTCAGATGTTCAAATTTGGAAAAAACACTACATATACGTGCTGGTTTCAGTTGCTTTATGGCATTCTTTAAATTTGTTGACAAAAGATGATGAAATTAAAATTTGGATAATATTCTGCATAGCGATTACAGAATTACTGAAAATGAGGTGCCATTATTACCCAACGTTCAGTGAGACTTAATGACACTGTACGGAAATGAGTGAAAGAAGCAGATACCTCTAGATTTACTGAAGGACGTCCATTTCAGGAGGGTCCCCTTGCACCAGATTACAGTAATTGAACCATTGTTCAAACGCTTTTACACACATCTGTTCTACTTATTTCTGCCAGACTTACTCTAAAAATCATTCATTCAGTATTTATTATTCTTTCGTAATCTAGTAATAGATCAAAACAAAATTGGAAACAACCTCTCTATGGTCCCCATAAATCCAGATAAGCCTCATTCTCATTCTCTTTGGTCAGTCCACTTGTCTTGGTCAGTTTTCCTCAGACCTTATTGTTTGTGTCTTTTAGCTGTGAAGTTCTCACAGCATTCAATTCAATTCAGAGGAAAAGCAACATTCTTTTTTTTAAATTGTGGTTAAATATACGCAACATAAAATTTTACCATTTTAGCCATTTTTCAAAGTACAGTTCTGTGACATTAAGTAATTCACGTTGTTGTGAAATCATCACCACTTTCGACATCCAGAACTTTCTCACCCCTCTAACTGAAAATTCACACCTGCTAAACACTAACTCCACCTTCTCCTGTGCCCCCAGCTCCTGGCAACCACCATTCTACTTTCTATCTCCATGAATTTGACTACTCTAGGTAAGTTATAGAAGTGGAATCACACAATATTTGTTCTTTTGCGATTGGCTTATTTCAGTTACCATTATGTCTTCAATGGTCATCTATCTTGTAGTATGTGTCAGGATTTCTTTCATTTGTGAGGCTGAATAATATTCCATTATGTTTATGTACCATATTTTGCTTATCCTTTCATCTATCAATGAATACTTGGGTTGCTTCCACCTTTTGGCTGCTGAGAATAATTCTGTTATGAACATGGGTGTGCAAATATCTCTTTGAGATCCTACTTTCAATTCTTTTGGGTATGGACCCAGAAATGAAATTGTTGGATTACATGGTAATTCTATTTTTAATTTTTTGAGTAACCACCATATTATTATTCACAGTGGCTGCACCATTTTACATTCCTTCCAGCAATGCATGAGGGTTCCAAATTTCCACATCCTTGCCAACACTTATTTTCTGTTATTATTATTAGCATAATTATTATTACTATTTTAAAACGGCATCTTAATGGGGGCGAAGCGGTATCTCATCATGGTTAGAAGCAGTACTCTTAACGGTTAAGAACCTTGACTCAAGTTAATTTGCCGGGTCTGGAATTCCAGCTCTTATTTGACAATTCTCGTCCTCACTTTCTTCATGTATTAAATGAGGCAGTACCCACTTGATAGCATTATTGTAGGACTGGATATGTAACAGGTATCAATCACTCAGAATGGTACTCGGCACAGAATTGGTATTATACAAATGTTAGCTTTTATTATTATCATTACATTTTTTTCTTTTCTTCAAACTTTATTATTTTTTGTAATACTCATTTGATTTTCACTGGTCTCAACTTTTACTCTATACTCATTCTTGTATTTCTCTATTTTAGAATTTCTCAAATCTCTTTTACAATGGCCCTGTGTTTTCCAGTTATCTCAAACCATTCTTACTTTTATTATCATATCCTCTCCCCCTATTTCTTTCCCTAAAACTCCCAAACAAGTGTTTGCCTCTAGAGCACATCTCTGCCTTCATCAGGAAGCTGTTTCTTGAGCTTCAAGATTTTCTTCCACTGCTACTTTTTTTCTGATTTTGTCTACCACTACATAAAAATCATCTTTATTTCCTCCATTTTTTCCTGCTCTTCTTACTAACTTCTAATTCTCTTATGGCCCCAGGTGACTCTAGGTGTACAGCTGCCAGCTGTACTACCTCCGCATTTATGAGTTCAACTCTGTGATCTTTGACATAGACTGAGACTACTTGGCCAAGGATGCTGCTCGCAGCCCCTTCTGCCCCTCACAGGCCCTGCTCATCAGCCACACCTGAAAATGCTTTCCTAACTTTTGTACTCATTCTCCCAAGGTGTTTCTGTAGCATGGCCTGGGAAATGCTCAAAGTGATGCGACCCAGAGATAATTATCCCTTTTCTCTGTGGTATGATGTCTATCTCATAAAGCCCCCTGCCAGCTTTCCCAGAGCTGATCATGCAGCATCATTTGACTGAGCAGGGTCACGACGTCTCCTATAGTCACTGTTTCATTTCTGAAAAGAAGACAATCTCTCTACTAAATGCAAACACCACTTTCTCTTCCACTTTCCAACACATTAATGACTAAAATAAATAAATAAAAATAAATTGCTGTCTATGCCCATCTCAAATGAATAACCACTTGTTAAGTAGGTACACAAAATTCCCAGGAATTTCACTCTTGAAGGAGTCCTCCAAACGTCATCTTCTCCCTCCAAAATGGCTTCTTCTAGGCATTTTTTCCCTCTGACCTCAAATTCTCCTATTCATCTTCCAAACAGCTTCATCACAACCTTGCCAAAGGCCCATGTAGTTATTTCTGCTAGGATTTCTCCTGCCTCACGTGCCTTCGAGGCCCTGACTTGCTTGTCAGTGACGGGCTCACCTGTCCCCAAGCTACCACTGCTTCTCCCAAACCGGAGAAGGTGCTCCCTGGAAACTCCCATGGCTCTGCTGTGAGGACACTGCGTTCTATCATGTGTCATACCTATTTTTTGTGCAGGTCTTAGTTCTAGTAAATAAATTTAGCTCTTATTTTGGGGTATAAATGTCTCATTTATCTTTTATGCCCTTCTTATGCCTGTATGAATTGGTAGACAAAAAAACAAAGAAACAGGGGCTGGCGCTGTGGCACACAGGTTAAGTGCGCACATTCTGCTTTGCCAGTCCAGGGTTTGCTGGTTCAGATGCCAGGTGTGGACCTACACACCACTTATCGAGCCATGCTGTGGCAGGCATCCCACATATAAAGTAGAGGAAGATGGGCACAGATGATAGCTCAGGCCCAGTCTTCCTTGGCAAAAACAGGAGGATTGGCAGCAGATCTTAGCTCACTGCTAATCTTCCTCCAAAAAAAAAAAAACAAACCTGAGGAAACAGAGGTTTATGCGATAGACTGCAAGACATATTTCACATTCTTCTTGTTATAGATATTGCCATTCATTTGCCTTCAAGATGATAAAAAACCAATAATTTATATATTTTGTTATAAATATAGAGGATAGCTATATTATCATAATAATTTTAGAAATACAAAGTACATAAGAACATTTTAATATATGCATGTCAGAAAATAGAGGGTTTTACTTAATAGTTTACAATTAATTACTAATAAAGTTTACTGTTTGCAATACACGATAGTTGTGCAATATTCTTATTTTTCAATAAATTCAATGTAAAGACTTTGAACCATATTGTGGTTGTTTGGTCTAGGCTCATGTGTAAGTAATGACAGAATCCTGAAGAACATGTAGTTAGTTAATTTCTCTCTCACAGGAATGTAGGAAGTCCCAGATTGGAATGGCTACTCTGTGATCATCCTGGGCCGAAGCTCACTCCAGTTTAGAAATCCATCATCCAAAACGTGACTTTTGCCTCATGACCTAATACGGTTTCTCCCACCTCTGTCATGGTGTCTGCCTTTTAGTCAGCAAGAAAACACATGGGGTAATGGAAGGTCACAACCTATCTGCTTAAGGACATTTCCTGAGGTTGCACACGCTACTTCCATTCCTATCCCATTGCTCAGAACTTAGTTACATGACACACTTATCTGTGCATGAGGTCTTCTGCCCAGACCCAAACCAGGGCTCTTCTTACTGAAGGGAGAAGAGACAAAGAAGGAGAAGGATAAGGAGAGGCAGGGGAAGGGGGAAAGGGAGGAGGGCGGGAAGGGGAAGGAAGAAGTGGAGAAGGAGATGAAGAAAAGGAAGAAGAAAGGAGGAGACGGAGAGGAGGGGGAGAAGGAGGGAGGCAGAAGGGACTTGGGGAGACAGCCAGCAGTCTCTGCACATAGTGAATAGATGCAACCAAGATTAAGATCATTTTGGTACCTATATACCCAGTACTTTTCGGTTTAGGAAAATTGTTTTTTGTATGTTGAAATTTACAGGTAATATGTTGTTCCAAATCAGCAGGACCCAAAAGCCTGTACATGCATTAGTATTGGGCTAATCAAAATGAGAAAAATAATAATGCAGTGAGAGTCTCATAAAGCTTAATTAATTTTTTAAAATTTAGAATTATGCCTTGACTTGGTTTTTAAATGCCCTATTTAGTGTGCAATGGTAGTGAAAGAAGATCATATTTATTGTTGCCTTTTAATTTAATATCTAAATTACACAGTGTATTACCTTTTATGATTGTCTTTTTTCACTGAACATAATTCCCTGGAGATTCATCCAAGTCGTTCGTTGTTCCAGTAGTTCACTCCCTTTTATTGCTGAATAGTGTGCCATGGGATGGATATGACATAGTTTGTTTAAACATTTGCCAATTGAAGATCATCTGGTTATTTCTAGCTTTTCACTCTTATAAGTAAAGCTGCTGCAAGCATTTGCATATAGGTTTTTTTGTGGACATAAGTTTCTGTTTTTCTGGGATAAATGCTCAAGAATGAAATTGCTGCATCATATAATACCTGTGTTTCTAGTTTTATAAGAAATAGCCAAACTATTTTCCAGAGTGGATATACTATTTTACATCCCCTCCAGTGATGTCTAAATGACGCAGTTCCTTTGCAATGTTGCTGGAATTCAGTGGTAGCCATTCTGATGCACACGTAGGGAAAAACTTTTTGAACCAACCACTGATCACCTGAGTAAATAGAACAAGGGAAGCAAGTTCTGAGAATTTTTTTATTTTCTTCTTTCTTTTTTTTGGTGTAAATGCATTTGAGCTTATTACTGAGAAGAATTCCTGTACTCTAAGAATGATGTAATGCAGCTAGATTTATGGGGCTGATAGCCATGTAGTTCAAAGTTAAGTTGTAAATGGAATACTTGAATTAGGGGAGCAAATCTTACATTTAATCATTTTTTAACTCAGTCATTCCCAAACGTTTACTGAGAGGCTTCTATGCAACAGAAATGGTGCCATTGCTGAGAGTAGCAGCTCCAGCACCTTCCAGCATGGAGTTCATGGATAGACAGAACACTGAGTCCATCAATAGAACTAGCCGTGCACTTCAAAGGGGAAACTGTACTGTAGCTCAAATTATTCTTTAACCGCTATTCATCAAAAGTTTTCTGCTATTTTGATTTATTTTGGAGAGCGTAACTTGAATAGAAAGGTATTAGTTGGAAGAGTTTTATATCCTTTTACTTTTTAATATGAATCAAGTTCATGTCTATTTCATGAAGTAGCTATACGATATCTGATATCTCTTCCTACTTAAATATCATACACTATATCAGCTAACAGATTTAATGGTAATTATTACTGTGACAAGGAACAAACCTTGCCGTTGGGAGAAATCCTAGCTCAATAAACAAGCAAGCTGCAAATCCAAATAAAAACGAAGATATTACGACAATCTCAAATAGCTTGTGTGATTAATTCTGATGGTTGTGAAACATGAAAGAAAAGCCAAATAGTCAGAAAGGACAAACCTAGACCTAAGGGATAGTCAATGTGCCAAATTTCAACAAATGGTACAAGATCTAGATAGCTGCCAGAATTGATATGGTAGAAACATTGTTTTAACACAAAACAAATATATTTAACATCACCCTACTTTAATTGTCTCTTGTATTTTAAAAATGAAATCAATATAGGAAGCATCTCAGCAAAAGAATTTGAGAATAGATTGCCTTCAAATTTTGGGAAATTCCCAGATTAAATGCCTTCACATTTTTGGAAATATCCAGATTAAAAGGTGTATTTAACTCAGTTACTCCCTCTGTTCCAGGAAGATTTCCCCTGACATTTGGACACTATTGGGATTATTTACAGGGATTTTTAAAAGCATTAAGTGCTGATGCAGACACCATTGGCCTAATGAAGTTGTCAGAATTGGAAAGCAACAGTATCATCGTTTCACTCCACCTTTTAGCAGCATTAGTGCTGTTGATTCCATCCTTCTACTCACGTCTGGCTTCAGAGACACTCTCTTGGATTTTCTCCTACTTCTCCGGCTATTTCTCAGTCTTCTTAGTAGTTTCTCCTCCTTGCCTAAAATGTTGGACTCAGTCAGAAGTCTGTCCCAGGTGCTCTTTCCGTGCCTTTCTATGCTCTTTCTTAGGTGGTCATTCATTCCCACGGAATAAGCTGGATTTCTCAAATTTATATCTGCACCCTAGAGATCTCTTCTGAACTACAGACCCATATATGAGATTTTAACTGACATTTTAACACACATCTCACATTTCACACTGAGTATGTCTAAATCCGAACTACTGATTTTACTTCCAGAACTCCTAAATCCATCCTAATCCCATTACTTCTTCTCACTTAATTAAATCACATTACTACCCAATCAGTTGCTCAAGTAAGAAATCTTGGCATTTATTATCCTTTCTTTTGCTACCTCAACCTAGTTGAGCCTTATAAATTTTTATCACACAAACATATATGGGGCACTCCACTTGTCTCAATCTTCAGTGTCACTACCCAAGCCCAAGCTACCAACTTTCATTGCCTGCAAAACCGGAACAGCTTTCTAATGGTCTCTTCAAATCTTTACTTGTAATTTTCAATCAATTGTAATGTATCAGTTAGAAAAATCTTAAAACTGAAACCACTTTTTGCAAATACCCTGCTTAAAACAAATATGACTCTTTTTTAACCATGGGATATACCTGATCTGGTTTACATCTACCTTTTAACCTCATCTAATTCTACTTACTGACACACCACACCAGCCTCCTTGCAGTTCTTTGAACAAGCTGAGTTCTTCCCTACCCACTTTACCTTGTGCATACAGATTCTTCTCTTGGCAATATTCTTCACTTCACTCCTTAGAAATATTTCAGATATATTTTTGTGCTCCACTTTAAATCCTACTTCCTTATAAAGGCCTTTCCAGCTATGCTATTAAATCAATACTCTCCTAACCCAGACTTGCCCCTATCAGAGAACTCATTTTTTTCTTTAATAGTACTTGCGTTAACTTTTAATACTTCATTTTCTTTGTTTCTGCTTTGCTCCCTCATTAGACAATTATTTACACAAAGGGACAACTATTTGTTGTCTTGGTTTCCATAATATTCTCAACACCTAGCTGGTTCCTGGAATATAGTGGCAAAAACAGTTGTGAAACTTAAGCAAGTATTAGAAATAGACCCCATTGGAAGGGTTAGGTATCTGGAGATTTGAAAGATCCATTTGATGTTGCAGTAAGTCTAACAGAGCCCAATTATACATGATAAGACGAAATCTAGGCAAGCAAGAGGACTCATGGGAGTCAGAGAGCCAGGGTTAGGCAGTGATCCAAGAAGATGTTATAGTGGAATCAGAAGGATGTGGCCCTATATAGAAAGAACAGACCTGGGAACTGAAGGTTAGGGATGAGCCTGCAGTATTTGTGAGTTCTAGAAAGTGCCAAAGGGCTATGTTCCAGAAATGAGCTCCAAATTCAGCTCATGAAAATGATATGATTTTTGAGTTCTGGGTTTCAAGGAACTAGACGATAACCCTGGCATTAGAACTATGACTAGCGGAGAGAGTGGCCCAAGGTGAGTCGTTGAATATTTAATTTATGGATTCCCAAATTCTACTTGGCTCTAGAGAGGATATTGCCTAGTGGTGCTTTGAAGATTACACCTGATCACTAAATATGCAGGCATATGAAGATTTCGCAGTATACCCTATTTAAAACACAAGCTTTGGGATCAAATCAATCTGAATTTTAATTTAAAGTCAGATATTTAGAATCTAGTAGACCTTGGACAAGAAGTCTATGAGAGCTCTTATATGGTTAGTGTATATAAAAGGCTCATGATGATACATATTGCAATGTCATACACTGATATAAACATATAATGCACATGATGCACATTGCAATCATTTGGTAAACACTGGCTGCTATTGTTATATTTTAGGCATTTGGAGGAAAGAATGAGAAACAATTAGGTTATTAGACCCCTTTGCTCCTATCTGCTCTCCTCTACATTCTCCCTTAGTAGGTACGTGGCTTTGCACAGTAAGCATTAGGCCAACATGTGTGTGAGAAGGAAGACGTATTCTTATCTCCTCTAGGGATGTGCTCCTTAGTCTTTCTGAAGATACTTAAATGAAACTTTCAGTGTTTTGCCCTAAGAAATTAAATAGGGCTCTGTTAGAAGAAAATCCAATCACTATCGAAAAAAATCATGCAATGCATGAAACACAGTATATTACACTAAACTGTAGTGAAGTAGATCACTTGTTGAGTTTATTTTTTCTGCTTTACAAAAGAATAAATGCGATTTTAACAAAGGTTTAGTGGATTGTTTAAAGCCTTAATAAAAGTCAATCACAAAGGTAGAAGTGAACCCAAGAATGAGCAAATTTCAGTATGAATATAGAATTACTATGTACAGACCTATTATTCTCTGGCATTCCACACTAGCCAGCATTTAGATTTTATGATTTATATTCATATCAGAAACAAAAGAAAGATTCTTTCAGCTCTCAGGCTGCAAGAGAGAACAAAATACCAATAGGTAAATTCAGAAACAAATTATCAAATAGCATCAGATACAAGTGGTATAGATTTGGAGATTCCTTTAATACACAAATAAAGAAAATTTGGGAGAAGATGAAAATGTTTAGGCATGAAAGTCACTGTTGAACCTTCATGGGCAAGCATAAATACCACTTAGTATGCTGCCATTGGAAAAGGCACTAATAGAGCAAATAAAATTGCCATAAGATTGGGGGAAAATAATCAAAGAAGAAAGTCAGCTAGAAATTTTCTTGCACAGGTAGATATAAACGTATTTTTCTCCCTGGGCATGAATTCCAGAGTGCCATCATCATTACACATCCTTCTTGATAACGGCTTATCAAAGAGGAGAGAAAAAGAGAAGGCAGGGAGGGGGAAACAAAGAGGGAGGGAAAGAATGAAGAAGCAAGGAAAGAAGGAAGGAGGAAGGAAGAAAGGAAGGAAAGGAGGAGGGAAGGAAAGGGATGCGTGTCCTCAGAGGCAACTGAAGGGAAAGGCTAGAGTGCTTAGCGGTGGACACTTGCTTAGCTTCTCTTATTTCCCCGTGTGCAGTATCTCTTGCTACATAACAAAAGTACTGTGATTCAGTGATTGTGTCAAACTACATCAGTCTAAAACATGCTATGCAATTTTAAGGTCTGATACCAGATTATTTTCAAAAAGGAAAGAAAATTGAATAATTTTAAATTATATCCACTGATGTATTAGAGAAACCTAAATTTTATAATGTGGAAACATTTGATGTTTACCAAATTAACTTAGGATATATTTTAGCATACAAATATTAGAAGGAGACCTACATTTATGGGAGATCTAAAATGGTCCTGAATATAAGATGGCATATTTTTGAAATGTGGTAGAATGTTTCTACTCAGATGATCACCCTCTAAAGATTTAGGAAGTAAAACAATAAAATGTAGTTCTCCAGGAAATGAAGGCAGAAATTCATGTGAAAATTTTATTAGTGCTATAGTTACTATATGGTGAATCATTAGTATTACATTTGGAAAACTAGAATTTGTTAACTTAGCTTTCATTCTACAGCACAGGGTTTATTTTGGCCTCAATTATTTATCAATTTATAATACAAATATAAATAAAAGATTGTATTTGTTTGCGGCACAATTAGCTACAAAAAGGTGAGTGAATAGCATGTCAGTGGTATCCATCTATATCAGTGAAAATGAACACAAAAGGTCTTAAATAAAATATAGGAAAATAAGGAGGTGATTTTAGAAAGAATATGTAGAATCCATGCCTGCAAACTGAGGCAGTGTGACGGTGCAAGCTCTAGTAGGTCAGATGGGAGCCAGAGTGACCTCAGTTTGAATTTTGAAGGGGTCATTTACCATCTTTGAGTCTCAGTTTCTCAATCTGTAAATGGGCTTAATAATATCTACCTTGCCAACTTATTATGAGGATCACAAACAATGTGTATAAAACACCCGCACAGGATATTGGAAAATACATTATTTGCTGCTCTGTGCATTGTAGATTTCCTGACATTCCTGATCCCTTTCTACAAAAATGCCAGAAGAATCAACTACAGATGATTGTGACAAACAAAAACTCTCAGCCCTCAAAACACTCAAAAACATTTCCTACCCGAAGTCCTCATTCTATTAAGAATCACTGCTCTGGTTCATATCTCAGTCTTCTTCTTTATCCTACAACCTCCTCCATTTAAATCAAGTAGTTGTCAAGATCATTTGGACTATGAGCTATCCCTGTAAAAGGAATGGAATCAGCCCAAAGAGAAAGGCAAGCCAAGAAGAAAGCGAAGATGTGCATTTGTTCAGCCCTAAGCATCTGAGCTGCCAATCACAAGGGATTCTGGTTAGTTGAGGAATCTTGTGAGGCCCCAAATCTACTTGTTGGTGGTCAAAGGGAGTTCTGAGGGTGCTATTGTCAGTGGCGAATCAGGCCCCTGTGTTGGTTGCAAAGGCTGGACTGGGATTTTCACGCCAAAATTATTTGCCCTTTATCACACAGACAAAGCTCCTGTCCCAGCACGCACCTGTCTCTGACATTTCAGTAATTTCAATATAGATAAACCCTTAGCATTTTGATCTACTTAAAAATCTTCATCCAAAATAAGTGTTAATTTCAAATGAAACAACAGTGGCTACTGATGAAAACACTGAGAGACATGAGCCCAATGTGATCACAAGGGCCCTGAAGTTGGGAAGAGGGAAGAAGAAGAGTCAGAATGAAAGATGCTGTCTTGATGAAGACCCGGCCTGCCATTGCTGGCTTTGGAGATCCGAGTATTTGCATATCCTCTCTTTCTTAGCAATATGGGCAATGTGGTCAGGTCAGATCCAAGACTGGGATGCGAAGTAGGCCATGTAGATAGCCAGAAATGGAGCTCAATCATTTGAGATGCGACCTGAGCTTAAATGACTCAATTTCTCTGTGTGCATCCCCCATTCATCCCACACGAGAGTTATTTGATTGGGACAGACTATCACCACTCAGTCTGTGGCAGTTATATTCAGTTGGAACTATAGCTGCTGTTTGGTCAGACACTTCATCTTGATGTAATTAATTGTGGTCATGGTAGCATGAGTGGATTCTGCTTTACACACATGGCTCAAACAACAGCCACTTTATGTAGAAATCAGTACTTGGAACAGGGGTGTATGCTTTGCTCTTATGGATGCGTTGAGATACGTTGCTTGAAAGCATCTTCACAGATAAATAGAAGCAGAGAGAAAGACGTCTGGTATTGTGGATCTAATATCTCTCCTACTACTGTTGGTGTGAGGGCAGTCAACTGGTGAGGGCATGCAGTTTGGCAGCAGGAAGTTCCCACACTCCTGAGCGCTAGCACCGCCCCTCATTGCCTTGTCTCCCTGGCACTCCAACAAGCCCTCCCTGTGGCCTCCCTGCACTCGTCTGTACCCTTAGATCCGGGGCTCCTGAGCTTTTGGATCACATCTTATTTTCCTTTCCACTCTCAAATTAACCCTTTATTTAAAAAAGAGAAAAGAAAAGAAATAGAACAAATTGATCAAAACACACTAAAAATAGTTTCTGTCTCTCTTTTGCTTTCTCCCTGGTTAGGGAGGTCTTTTTGTTAGCAACCAAACTGTTCTCTGCTTCTCAGAGAGGAGGGGGCAATTCTGTGCTTAATCGGGGACGGCTGGGGCGGTGCATAATGTGTCACTTGACTTCTTCTAATAAAGTAGACTACAGAAAAAAGCAAATGAAGATCAAACTTTTATGCCAAAAAAGATTATATATTCATATACCACTACACACTTTAGATTCAATCGAGGGCATTTTACTTATTAGGGAACAAAATGATGATGTGCGTTAAGTAGTCACCATCCCTGGAAATGGGGGCTTGTAAAAGAGTGACCCAAGGACAAATGCAGCATTCTTCTCAGTCAGTGCTCACCTTCGGGATAACAAAATGGAATGGGTTTCTCAAGAATAGGCAATATATGTATATTATTTAAGTCTTTGGCAAACAATTCAATCATAAGTAACAGATGGCCTTTGCAAAAAAATTTTGTGTTGGGGTCTTTTAATTTTTGCATTATGTTTGTTTTTATATTAGGTTCCCGATATTACTATATTCGAATAAAATAATCTAATTATGTGATGGCTACCTGATAACATTTTGTGCATCGGCTAGGTTCTGGTGAAAGAGGAATACAAGTAAAACACCAACAACATTTGGACATTTGTGGGAGATCAGTGTTGTTTATGTCTCATGTATAGTACTATTTTGTTATCACCCTAAACAATAAAACATCAAAACGAATCTTCAAAAATGACATGATGCATTAATAAAATTTAAATTTCCCAGCAGAAGAATCATGCAAAATATTTAGCCAAGATTTACTTTTATGAGACAGTGCTATAAAGTTGTCTCTCTTTTTTTTAATATTGCTGGAGACATTGAAATTAGCATCCAATATTTCTTTTTTCTTAGATATCCCAGATTAATGTTGAAAACCATTCTCCGTCTCTGCATAAACATATAAGGCCATTGGAATCATTATCTTTTTAAGCCTGATAATTTTAATTTTTTTTGAGGAAGATTAGCCCTGAGCTAACTACTGCCAATCCTCCTCTTTTTGCTGAGGAAAATGGCCCTGAGCTAACATCCATGCCCATCTTCCTCTACTTTATATGTGGGACACATAGCACAACATGGCATTTGCCAAGCGGTGCCATGTCCGCACCCCGGATCCAAACCGGTGAACCCCGGGCTGCCGAGAAGTGGAATGTGTGCACTTAACCACTGCACCACCGGGCCGGCCCCCAGTCTGATAAAGTTTTCTTTGGAACTAAAGTTGCCTTTTTAATCTATTAATAGTATTACATCAGTATCAACCAAAATTAATCTAATAACGAAATTAGTTAAATAACAAAATTAACTAGGCAGAATAACATAAGAAACTTTAAAAAGATGTATTTGGAAAGGTTTACTATTATTTTTATATTTAACTGGGTAGTTAAATAAATGTCTCGCTATTTAAGTAAACCTGTCAGCCTACAAAGTAAAGTGTCCCTGTTATTCTAAAGTAAAAAAGAAAATCATTTCCCTGGCTTGATCCATAGCTACTGGGAGAGTCTATCTATAATTAAATTAAATTAAACAAATATTGAATGAACATTTGTTTACAAAACACTGCAGACACTGAGGGCAACATACAGTTAAATATGACAAATCCTACATAGTAATAATAGAACACTCATTCTTATTGACTCAGTTCTTTAAAAAAGGCACATAGGGCCCATAGAGGCAAGTGTATAAGACAGTCGGGTTCATGGTCAGTTTACTGAACCAGCCTTTGACCACTTTGTCATGTGCCAAACCTCTCCGTGCTTTCTGTCCCTCTCCAGTTCCTCTAATCTCATCTTCCTCCTTAGTCTCCTAGGGTTTCCACAAGCTTTCTTCATGCGGGCTCCACATCTCCAGACACCTAGTGATGGGGCCTCTCCTTGGCACAATCTAGAACTTTCCACAGCTGGGAGTGCTCTTGGCAGGGCTTGTGACTCAGCAGCACAGGCCTCCTTGAAAGCCAGGTTTTTGAACTCACAGGTTAGATGTGACTTGCAGGATACCTACTTTCCCACTTTATAACAAAACTCTAAAAAACCTCTTCCTATCTTTTTATTTACAGTTATAATCTCTTCTTTTCACATATGATTGTAATAGAGGTCTTTAATTCTAAAATAGTTGATTCATTTTATAGTCTAATAGGCAACTGAGAGAAAAACCACAAAAGCGACAATCAATGAACTTAATTTTAGCCAATAGATTAATATGTCGTCTCTCTCCCTGTCCCTCAATCCCTTCAATTTTTCATTTGAACTGAAAAATTAAGCAATTAGTAGTGGAAAGACAAAAAGTTAATGAGGGAAGTAGATGAAACACAAAGCTAAATTAATCCACCCACGAAATTACCCTTCACTTGGTAGCAGAGATGACCATTTGTATTTTGATTTTCAGGTATAATTTACTGTTCTGAGATCCTGAGATTTAAAAATAGACACCCTTCATTTTATTGAGGTCACTTAATTAACTAAAAAGGGCAGAAGGAGTGTATAAATCCTCGGAAGCCCTTTCTTGCATTCTTTATTTCTCTACCGTTGAAATGCTTTTCTTAAAGAAGAATAAAACTATTTTGCATTGTTTATACATCTATCTCATAACAGTTAAAAGATATTGAAATCCTGTATCTATTTTTTTTTAACCTAGGTATCATCCTAGGTCAGTTTTCCCAAAAGAATATAGGATGAGTTCTATCTGACGTGTCACTGAAAGTTCTGTCTTTGTGAGCATCTTTTCATTACAGGTTGATAAGAAAAGATGCTGTTCTTTATAATGCCACAGCTTTTATATTTGCAAATGATTTTTTTCCATGTTAATATAAACAAAATAATTTTCCTGCAGTTATGTTTTAACTCATTTTGCCCCCATAATTTTCTCCAATGTCATTATTAATTCTTTGAGAATTATTTTTTCTATTGTTTAAGAGGTTGAAATGATGGATAGAAACTGATGCGTTTTTCTCTTATTTTATTGGGAATTATATTTTAGAAGAAAAGATAGAGATTTTAATGGGAAATAAAATCATAGAATCCCATTATTTAAAGCTCCATACTCTGAGCAGAAGAGCATTCAGAGGGCACATTTCAATTGTAATTATTTTAGTCAGAGATTTAAATAATCAATAGAGGCAAATGAAATGGCCAGCTAAGGATATGTGAAGTATGGATGCACTGTGTGAGTGCCAAACAAAAGCAAGCAAACAGAGCCATTGACAAACATTTATCGAGCACTCTCTATGTGACAGGCACTGGGTAGTCACTGAGATACCGTCCTGAGCAAGACAGAGACAATCATGTTCACATAAAGATCGTAGTCTGGGATAGAGCCGTATGCTATACATCTAATAGTACCTGCTTAATCTCACAGACTCTTGATCTTCTGATCTCTCTGTACATTGTGATTCACAAAATATTGACATAGAAGCATGGAAATATCCACCATTTGGGGTATATTTCCAGTTGACACTCAAAGATCAACCACAATAACAAAATTTAGAAGATAATAGATGCAAAAAAGACCCAGTCAGAGAAATAAGAGAAGTTGATGGACTGCCCAAAGGACAGAGAAAAATGAAATGAGGCCTATGAGCTAGAGATTTAAGTACAAGAGAAACAAAACAGATGAAAATGACGATAGTTTAGCAAGATGAGACCCAGATAAGAGTGTCTTACTGAGTTAAATCTTGATCTTGGTTTAACAAGATAACTTGGCAGGCACTCTTCCATGATAATGACTTCAAATCCTAATAAAAATAATAAATCAGTAGAAGGTGACCTGCTATGTTTATCTGGAGCTCGATGGAAATGCTTTCAAGCAGGTTGTGGACCAATTCTGATGAAGGGGAAAAGGACAGCGCGAGTACTTGTGGTCTCGCGTTCATAATGAAGAAACAAATCAGCCAGCTGTGAACGAGAAACACCTGTGGACGGTAACTCATGAAGCAAGTGCTTAGGCTGGAACATTTTAATAGGACTCTGTAGAAGAGGGGAATTCTAATTTCAAACTTGCATAGAATTTGTGTCTGTGTTAATAAAACCTAACGTATAGTATCTTTTAAAAAATGAGATATACAATACAGCTGCAGAAGGAATAAGATTTGTTTTGGACAAAATATGTAGAATTGGAGAAAGTAATTTTCTATTGAATATGTAATCCAGTCCACACTTGTCTTGACTACAGAGAAGAAATAGTATCCGAATCACACTGAATAATTATACACACAAATCACATAGGTGGGAAACAAAACACTTGCATATGACAAAAGCAAGGCCAACGCTAATACCACTTTATACAACTGCTTCATAATATCCATTTGATTACATTTAATTTTAATTTGAGTAATTGAGCTCAAATTCCATTGCTTAAACAATTTTATTTTTTGAGAAAGATGTATAGTTATGCAATCTATACTTCCCTAATAGGAGACAACTACTTCAAGAAGAAATAAACAATATTGTTTTTTTCTCCGATATTGTGGTTTTCTACCAAACTGTGTTGTGGAGATGATTATAATCTGTTAAACTGAAAAAGTGTTAAATCAAACCTTTTGATTAATGTTAGTAAATGCCTGCTATCTTGGGTTCTTCCTTTGATCTTTATTCATAATTTGAGGTAACCCACAAGATATTCTCGTTTGACAATTATCCATTTACTAAAAGTTATAGGTGACAGGGTAATATTGAAGCCTAATAATTAGAATGAAGATTAAAACTGATTCATTCACTCCCTTCAAGCAAATATTTACTGACCGCCTACTACATATCAGGCAGTAGTCCAAGTGAAGAGAATATGAAAACAAAAACAGATAAAATCCATGACCTTGAAAGGCTTATATGTTAGTGTGTGAGGGATATATAGTACATATCTAGTGAATGTGGTGATCAATAATTACTTAGGGTGAAGCCAGAACAGGAGACTGGAGAATGTGTGCAGGAGTGTTACTGTGTTAGACAAGGAGGTCAGGGAAGACCGCACCAAAAAGTAATATCTGGTCAGAGAACTGTTGTGAGGAAGCAAGCCATGAGGTTGTGCAAAGGCCTGCAATGAAAGCAAGTTTGTAGTATTGAGGGAAGGGTCAGGAGGCCAGTGTGAGCAAAGGTGAACGCAGTGTGAGGTCAAGTCAGAGATGTGGTGAAGGCCCGGATGTCATAAGCCAAGGAAAGTCTTCAGCATTTTCTCTGAATGAGAGGTCAAGTAGTTGGGGTGTTTTGAGTGAAGAGTGACCTGTTTGCCCTCTATTTTATTAAGGTACAAAAAAAAATTCATAATGACCTAAAACATTTTTGGGAATGTTTCATTTTGAATTTTAAGTGAACTAGATATTGAAGAATAGTATACATAGAGAGAAGCTGATGAATGATAAATTTTCAGCTTTACGATTTATAAATCTGAAAAATTTATAAATGCCCCTTCCAGTCACTACCTCCTTCCTCCCCAAAGGTAACTAGGATTTTGATTTCTTTCATTGTAGTTAATTATGCATTTTTTAAATTTTATAGAAAATGAAACTATGCAGTATATACTTTTTCATATCTGGCATTTTCCTCAGCATTATAAGATTTATCCATGCTTCTGGGTAATAATCATCTGTTCTGTCTAGTTGCTCCAAAAAGATGCATATTAAAAGATACCGCAATTCATTTATCCTTTCTATTGTTGAGGACATTTGGAATGTTATCCATTTGGGCTATTAAGACTAGATCAGTTATATTACTGTGCATGTCCTTTGGTGAACATATTTACACTCCCAGGAGTAAAAGTGGTAGATCATAGAGTACGCTTTCAGCTTTAGTAGATACCATCAAAAGTTTCCAAAGCAGTTGTACCAGTTTTATACTCCCACAAGCTCTGTACGAGTATGCAGTATTTTCCACAACCTTGCCAACAGTTGATATTGTCATTGGCTTAGCTTTCTAGGGCTGCCACAACGAAATACCACAGACTAGATGGCTCACACAGTAGAAGTTTATTTTCTTGTAGGTCTGGAGGGTGAAAGTCTAAGATCAAGGTGTCCACAGTGTTGGTATCTTCTCCTTGACTTGTAAGTGACCGTCTTCTCCCAGTGTCTTCACATGATATCTGCTATTACTGTGCATTGCTGTGTCCTAATCCCCTCTTCTTGTAAGTCACCACTCATACTGGACTAGGGCCCACCTAATCATCTTATTGATTTCACTTAATTACCTCTTTAAAGACGAGCTCTTGGGGGCTGGTCCAGTGGTGCAGCGGGTAAGTGCGCACGTTCCACTTCTCAGAGGCCCAGGGTTCACCGGTTCGGATCCCGGGTGTAGACATGGCAGCACTTGGCAAGCCATGCTCTGGTAGGCGTCCCACATATAAAGTAGAGGAAGATGGGCATGGATGTTAGCTCAGGGCCAGCTTTCCTCAGCAAAAAGAGGAGGATTGGTAGTAGTTAGCTCAGTGCTAATTTCTCTAAAAGAAAAAGACCATCTCTGAAAGATGGTCACATTCTGAGGTACTGAGGGTTAGAACATCAACACGTGAATTTTGGAGGATACAATTCAGCCCATTACAGTCGTCTTTTTAAATTTTAGCCATCCCCATGGAAATTATTCCCCTGAGGTTCTAATTTATCTTTACCTGATGAGCAGGGAGGCTAAGTCCCTTTTTGCACATTTAGTCCTGTAGATAGTCTTTTTTTCTGAAGGGCAGAATTAAGTACCTTGTTTATTTTTCTGTTGTGTATTCCTTCTTTTTTTTATTGAATTAGGAGTTCTTTATGTTTTCTGGATGTGAGTTTTTGTCAGATATGACTTGGTAATATTTTCATGGATTCTGTGGTTTACTTTTGACTCTCTGAATTGGAATCCTTTGATACATAGAAGTTCTTAATTTTAATGTAGTCCAGATTATCAATCTTTTCCTTTAAGGTTAACATTTTTTTTGCTATATAAGAAATCTCTAACTACTCTCGAGTCAGGAAAATATTCTTCTATGTTTTCCACAAGAAGATTAATTTCTTTACATTTCACACTTTGTGCTATAATCCAATTGTAACCGATTTTTAGTGTATAGTTGTAGGTCTGGTCAGTCACATTTTTTCCCATATTATCGCTGATCGTTCAGCATCATTTATTAAAAAAACTATCCTTTCCTCACTACATTAAAGTAATGGTTTTGACAAATTCAGTGACTGGATATGTGTGGGTCTCTTTCTACAATCTTTTCTGTTCCATTGTTTAATTTTTCTATCCATGGGCCAATAGCATCTTTTCTTAAATTTTGTCACTTTAAAATTCTTTGATAATAAATTTAATTTTGTCTCATAGCCATTTTATCTATAAAAGTGAAGACAACTTTTACACTTCATTTATGTTTCTAGCTCACCAATGTAGCATAAAACTAGCAACATATTTTGCATGTGACTGATGAATTTGAAAATCTTATTATTTATGCTATCTAGAACTTCATATTTTTGAAGTTATTTATAAGTATGCATTTTGAGCTTCTCAAGATAATATTCCCCCAAGGTAATTGAGTATTATTTGTTCCATTTTATACTCAAGGAAAACAAAGCTAATTGCTTCACCTAGTATTAGATGAATCATTATTCAAAATTAGAATTCACAGTCTCTATCTTCTCATTCTGTTGTTTAACCAGTGAGGCAGGATGCCATTTGAAGCCATTAGTCTTCCTTAAGAAAATAGAAAGCTGTGTTCCCTGGATCAAATGTTGTTTACAGATTCCCATTAACTCTTAATTTACAATTAACAAAACTCTGAATTTCCTTACTAACTGGCATGTGCTTGGGTGAGTCATGCCTCGTGATATCACTCACTCAGTTATATCTCAGTAATTTAAGTTAATGGAGTCAAATAGCAACATGTCACAGGATCCGAACATAGAAGATTTTGATTCTGCCTTTGCCGTCTCTTTTCAATTACCAAATCACACTAATCACCATTCTGTCCAAATTGACATCTGTATCTTCTAGAGCATTTATCTTACTCCCAGGACTCCGTCCAAAGGCTCCATTTGCATTTTTATCCTTGTCCCAGGAGTAGTCATATCCCCTGTTTCAGTCCCTCTGGATGTGAAATGTATAGCCCTCCAACTCTGCCATATGCCAGCACCTGCCTTATTCCAAGTTGCTTCTCCTCAATACTGATCACGCGTTTCCTGCACCTATTTGGCCTTTGTGCATTTCTTGAAGCTAATTACTAAATAACTGCTTAAGATATCCTAACCTGTGTATGTTTTTATTGGATTTTATTAGGAGAGACAATAATTCGGTGCCAGGTATTGCTTCCACCAGTAACTTTTTGCTGGACTTACAACTCTAAAATCAAATAATCCCAGGAGATTTTTATATAAACCATGGAATTCGAGTTTATGTATATTATATATATATATATGAAATGTATATATGTATACACACGTATATTTAACAATCCCCGTATTTTTGATGATTTGATGCTCCTTTTGATTACATCATGTATTATTCAATTATTTTCTTTCATTTATCCAATATATTTTTTTTAGCACTTACATTTTTTCTCAGTCTTAGCATTATTTTCCTTCTTCTTGAATTTATAAAATTTTCTGATCAAAATGACAGAAAGACTTAGATCTTGAAATACTGCTTTTAAATGGCCACGATCAATTATAACACTTTTATTAATTGACTTTATACTTCTCCATTATCTGCATCTCCAAACTTACTTCTTTGTGTAAGACTCCTATAAAAATAGTAACACATTCAACGTTTTTAAGAAAGACCAAGAGACTGGGGAACTCTTAAAGGAAATTCAAAATTCTCTTATAGTAAAATCATAGTGTAGGGACCAGCCCAGTGGCTTAGTGGTAAAGTTCATGCACTATGCTTTGGTGGTCCTAGGTTTGCTGGTTCAGATCCTGGGTGCACACTTACACACCACTCATCAAGCCATGCTATGCGGTGTCCCACATACAAAATAGAGGAAGACTGGCACAGATGTTAGCCTAGGGACAATATTACTCAAGCAAAAGGAGGAAGATTGGCAACAGATGAAAGCTCAGGGCCAATCTTCCTCACCAAAAAAAAAAAAATTGTAGTGCATATTCCCTCTTTATTTAGCTTAGTTTTTAAAATTTTGACATTCAAAATTCCATCTAAATTTGTGTTTGATAGTGTTGGACAGTTTATAACTGCTAACTCCAGGATATTCCTGGAAAAAGACACCAGTCTACTTGTAATGAATTTTAAAAATTATGTGTGTATAATATCTGACAACGTGTAACAGTCAATAAAGTGAATAAATAATATGACTTATGAAACTCATTGAGATAAATAAGTAGATATATTTTGACTGTGGAGCAGACAGTGTCATCACTTGGAATAAGGTATTTCTTTAAATGAGAACACAAGATTCATGTCATGACATGTTTTTCCAGCAGTTGGAATCGTACCAACCACATATACACACACATGCACATACCTACATAATATTGGCCTAGAGAAGAGTTTCAATTTATTGTTTATAACTAAATAAAAAGTGGCTTTAAAAATGTTGTAGTAACATCTATCCACCATGATCTATCTAAATCTCCTCTTTCCTCATGTAATTAGACTATTTAATGATATTTCTGCTTGACCCCATGACTTTTCAATAATTATTCCTTATTAGAAAAATCTCATTCCTAGCTCTAAGACTTAGTCAATTCATCTAAATTTTCTGTTTCTTGTTATATTTAAACCTCCTACCTCACCCCACAGGAATGTTCTGCCACATCTTTTTCCTCCCTTTTCTGAATAATACCCCTAAGATATACCTTAAAAAAGGATAAAGAACACATTTCCTATTTAACTTAAAGTGCCCAAGGAGAGGTTGTTGTCCTTTCCCCAGTCAGCTGTGACTGCTTGTCAGTCGGGTTTGGGCTTCTGGAAGTAAAATTAGATGAGTTTAACTTACAGGATGCTTATCCAGAAATGCTTTTGGGAAGAAAGCAGAACTGGGCAGAAAGGGAAGTTGAGCAGCAATGTAGGCCCAGGAACAGCTACCACACACTCCATGGAAAGTTCTGGACCTAAAATGGACCAGAATTAGAATTGTCCTGAATTGGGCCTTTATCCCCCTGCCTTGAACAGTCATTGGACACCAGCCCTGCTCTTTGGTGAGGTAGCACTCTGTACCTGAGACAACGCCTCAAAGGGCTGACAGCTGACGGCTGTTCGCAAACAGCAATGCCCGGCAGCTGTGGGAACAAGTCCTTCCTTGAAGAGAGAACTGGTGACACAGCAGCGTGCCCACCACACGCTGTTGGAAGTGATAGGGAAAGATGGTGATTACAGTGGCCCCGCTGCTGGAGTGCTCCTCCCCAAATAGATACCAGAGGTCTTTTAAAAGATTTGACCATATTTTTCTGGCTAACCTAAGGCTGACTTACAGCTAAAGGCCTCAGGTGACATTTCTTTGATGCTCATGGTTGTGAACTCACACCCTGGAGGTCCTCCAGACCTGGAGCTGATAGGCAGCTTTAGGTTCTAACCTCCAGGGTTCTTGGTATTGGAAATTTCTGGGAGTGGGGGGAAAATACAAACTTGCACCACCACATCGTTTCATCTGAAGCTTTATGAGAAATTCCTGAGTCTCCCCTTCTTCCCTTCATGAATACTGTACTGTCTTTGCTCTTTTCCCTTTAAGTGCTTCTCTAACCTTCTCTGTGGGGAGAGGGGGATGGGAGAGGAGGACTGGTTCTGTTGAAATGGCAACGCTCAGTGAGCCTGTGCAAGGTCATGTCTGCACTTCTCTGAATTTAAAATATAATGTATTCAGAAACATTTTCTCCCAACATGGGTCTTAATAACAACTCTCACGTTTAATAACAAATACAATTCTGTTACACATTTTTATTTCCATGGCTGCTTCAGCATGTAGGAGATTAATAGGCTGAAGATTAACAGCTCGAATTTAACAAAGTCACCTCTCCATAGAGATGTTTTTATTCCTTATTGAGTTTAGCTAGATCATCTGAGGGTCTACGAATTGTTTACTTGCAGCGCTTCTAACGCCAAATGTGTGGGTATTTTCCACACCAACAATCTTTCTCCAACTCTCTGCACAAGAAGTGGGTATCCAACAATTAAACTCACTTCTGACACTAACTACCTGGAGTCAGCACAGATCCGTAGGTTGGGGGCTGAGTTCTACAAGACTGCCCGCCTACTTCAGATGCCAGTCGCAAGTCCCAGGTTGTCATCTGTACTTCTGATCAACCAGATATAAATTGGGGTTTCCTGCAAAAATAATTTGCTATAATGGTTGATAGAACTCAGGGAAACACTTTGCTTGTGATTCCTGGTTTATTTATAGACAATATTATAAAGGATACAAATGAACAGCCAGATGAAGAGCTCCAGAGGGCAAAGTCCAGAAGGGTCCCAAGTGCAGGAGCTTCTGACCCCATGGAGTCTGATGTACATCCCCCTCCTGGCACATGGGTGTGTTCACCAACCTGGAAGCTCTCCAAACCCCATAGTTTAGGGGTTTTTATTGAGTTTTCATCACCTCAATAGGCATACGCGAATCAATCATTATCCATTGGTATTAACTAAATTCAAGCCCCTCTCCCATCCCTGGAGGTGAGGGGTTGGCTCTGAAAGTTCCAACCTGCTCATCTTGTTTCGGTTTTTGTGGAGGCCAGCCCCCTTCCTGAAGTTATCTATGGGTCCCCAGACACCAGCCATCTCATTAGCATAGAGAATGATTGTCTTATCATTCCCGCTCTGGACATTCTAAGGCTTTTAGAAATTCTTGTGTCAGGAACGTGGCACTGAGACCAAATCTTATAACAAATGATGCTCCTATCACTTTTATCAAAAAGGGAATGTCAAGGGTTTTAGGAGCTCTGTGTCCAGATTCTCAGATGTTTGTCACAGAATTAGGTTTAATCTTGCTTTTTTGTTTCAGTGTGCATTAGTCAGCCTTCCCCAGAGAAACGTAACCAAAAGGGCGTATAATTTTGTATATATATGAAGAGGTTTGTTATAAGGTGCTGGCACGCACAGCTATGGAGGCTGAGAAGTTTCAAGATCTGTCATCCACGAGCTGGACGCAAGAGAGCTGATCGTGAGCCTGAAGGCCTGCAGGATGGTGGCGCTGGCTCTCAAATGTGGCCTTTGTAAATTCCGCCTGTGGCGTGTGGATTGAGATTCTCTTATCTTTTTTTTTTTGCTATCTTGATGTGTTTGATAATTTAAATTTTTATGATTGTCTTTTATGTAAAATTTAGATTCTGAAACTGATTCCTCATGTCAAAAATAGCTATTCTAAAAGGTGCAATACTCTAAAGGGTGCAGTGTAGTGCCAGAAGAAGCACAGCTCCTGGGCAGTATGACTTCCTGAGTTATTAACTGCTTGTTCAACTACCAGATGGGTGATTTGGATTACATACTTAGCTTAAATTATCTCTTTATAATATGAGGTGGTGTCATGAGAAGATATTCAAGATCCTTTCCAGCTCGAACATTTTTTACTTCTATATAAATAGTAATATTATTTTTATCACAGGAGTAAGTACTACGGTGGGAAGAAAGACAGGTTATAAATAAGACCAATGTTAATGAAAAATATAGATATAGTGAAAATGTGCTCTCTTACCACCACTAACAAAAGTAAGTTATAGTTAGAACAAAGGATTTATAGTTAATATATCTCAGTTAATGTCCTGATTATGTTTCTTGTTTTGACCATTTGTAGATTGATATTCTTTGGTAATTGCCCCTAATTCTATTGCGAGACTTCCAATACTCTCAAAAGTCTCCCCATCCAGATTTATTTTAGGCATTCTCTGGGCATATTTCAGATGTGAACAGAGAGCATCTATCATTCAACTTTATCTGTCTTCAATGCTCTGGCAACCTCTACTAACAGCTGCTCCTCCCTTAACTACCCGTATCTGAGGCCATTCTAGTGGGTTCTCTCCCTCCCACTGAGCTATTTACTGTCAGGCATCACTGTCATTGCCTCCCTCTGGGTATCACCATTGCTATTGTCAGTATCCACTGCTGTTTGTGCTTTTTAAAGACCTTCATTTGATAAAATCAATTTGTGAACTTTATGGAAGCTGGCAGTTTTCCCCTCTCTGCTGGAGCGTTGTTTTTATCCTCAGGGTTACCAAAAGCCTTAGTGCTTATGCTGCAATATCTTACAAAACTTTTTCTGAAATAAGTCCTTTGGCTTTTATTTGTAGCTATGGTCACTTTTGCCCACCACAAGCACACATACTATTTCTCCTCATTCTTTGTTAAGAATCATTGGAATGGGTGAAACCACAGTAAACAAAAATTAATTATTGTGATAAATGAATGGTGATTTGTGCTTAGATTCTAAGCCTGTTGTGAGGAAAGAGAAGCAATGGCAAGCATAGGCACATGGAGAGCAAGACTTCCGGAGTGTGTCATGGGCATGTACTGCTGCACTTAAGAGATGTTGTTGCGCTCTAAGGTGCGACGCTTAAGGGCCGATTCATCCAAGAACTAAAGCAAGAGGGGCATGTTTGAGAGAAATGTGGTCTGTATTCAACAGAAGTAGATGACTGGAGGGATGTACAGGTTATTTAACTCATTCATTATTCAACAAACATTTCTTGACAATCTACTGGATGGAAGATAAAACATCATATCAGAGTTATATTTAATATAAAGCTATACAGAGCTATAAAGGAGGTGGCTACTCCTTTAACATCAGAAGAAGGTGAAAAACATTGGAGTTGCCAGTGTTTGGGTGTTTACATACACCAGCTCTAACAGCTTGTGCCTGTGGCCTTCAGTGTCATCCAGGCCCGGTGCCTGAGCATTTTGAAGGAATTCCCTCATCCCACATGAGGGAATGAGTCTGAAGATAAATCTGAGTTACAAACCCTACACTAAACTCATCATCCCATGCCTCTGATGACTAAAGTTTTATTACTAGATCAAAAATGTGTCTGCTTCACTCTCTTCTCTTGGTATAAGTACACGCCCAAGACGCTTCTGAATTCCTCATACAAACAGACTTTGAGTCAACCTGACCTAATTTGACAGATTTTCCAAGGTACTAGTACTAAACACTAGTATTGAATCTAATTGTGATGCAAACTGGGGTATGCTCAGCAACTGACATGTGTCTAGATACATTATTCAACCTCTTTGTGCCTCTCATCTGTCACTTGTAAGTGAAGAGTGATGAAATATATTTTGAAATTTTTAACCCACTTCATATTACAAAAACTGTTAAATAGACTAAATTAAATGTGCATGCTAAGTTAATGACATAATAGAAAATATTAAAACCAGACATTTTTTAAAAAGTGTATATAATCATCAAGATTCCTTTTAGTTATGAGTGTTCATGCTCCCAGTTAAATTGAGGGATACTGTCAATTACAGGGTTTGAAATATCAAAAATAAGTTTGAGTCTTGCTTCTCCTTAGAAAGCCACAAAAAGAGAATGTTTGTCTCATACCAACAACAAAAGCCTTATAAATTATGAAATTATAACTTTTTTTAATCCATTAGAGATTTTTTAAGGCTGACGTTGTAAGGCAAGCAGGTGAACTGAATTCCAAAGGGTAACAAGCACCTTAAAGAGATGCAGGGCATACTGAATGCCAACCTTTTGGCAGATCATGGGAGGAAGAAGTGGTAGACATGCCTACAGGCACAAATTAAACCTGTGCATGCAGGTGGTCATTGGCTGATGCTGGAGGACAGGACTGAGTAATGCCCATGGACTAGAATCTGCTCTCATGCAAAGCAAAAGCCATCTTCTCCTGGGTGGAAAGTCTTTCACTTTATCATTCCAGAGCAACCTCCGTTTCCACTGGATGTTTATTTAATCCTTATTAAAACAAAAGTCCTCTGACACTAACCGACCCCGCCTCCATGCCTCTGACCCAAGCAAGCTCGGTAGCTTCTGGGGAAGAGGAGACTCCCCCTGTCCATCTTGCACTGATACTAGAAAAGGGGCAAGAAACCCACTAGTGTTGAGGATCCTTTATTGATTCAAAGCAGACATTGCCTGTGGCTGCAGTATCTATGGGATACGTGCTCGTACTCAGGACTCTTTACCAGTACAAGGAAGAAGTGTACTCCATAGAGAAGAGGAGCAGAAATTTTGAATCTCAGGTAAACAGGGTCTGATTAAGACTGAATAGAAGAGCATAACCAAGAAATCTCCCAAAACATCAAAGGCTATGGGTCAAGTAAAAAGCAGGGGCAGTTAACTGCTGGAAGAGGAGAATGATCCAACACGTCGTGCAGGTACACAGGTACTCCCGAGTTTGAGAGTGGAGCAGGAATACTTAAAAACATTCCAGCATTCTAGGCCCCACATTAAATTGCACACTGAGTGCATATTCTGCCAATAAAGTCATTTGACGTCTGTGGTGCACTGAGATAACTATAGCAACACAAAACCCAAACCCAACTTCTAATTAGATTGACTCCAACTCTTCTGTTAACAGCCAGAGAAAAGAAGAGATGTGCCTTATTCTAGGCATAAGTTACATTTATCTAAGTATCCACTATGCTTTTATACACAAGTTTTGCCATTTAATCAAAAATTACAAGATAGGAGAAAATAAAGTCAAAATAATTCATTATTAAGCAATAAATAAATCAATAGAACCAAACCAGAGATCAATGGTCCATGTATTGGAACCATCAAACAGGAGGTTTGAAATAACCATAGTTACTATATTGAAGCATATAGTGGAAAAAAGTTAAAACATGAATGAAAAGAGTAAGGATTTCCTGAGAGAAATGAAAAGATTGTAAAAATGAGTCACTTAGAGACACTTGAAATTAAAACCAACTAATCAAAAAAGAAAAAAAGAAAGCAGTGGACAGAGTTTTTGTAGTCCCTATCCTCTGAAGAGAAAACACCAAGATGGTATTAACCATGGGAGAAATTTATCAATAGAAATCCCTAGGAGAGAAAATGGAGAGCAAGTCAAGGGATGCTGGCAGAGCCGTTAGACCCCAAAGGAAGTGTGATCCTAAATGAAGGAGAGGGGAGAGGAAGGAAGGAAGGTTGGGTGGAAGCTAGTCCACATATGGGTTATAAAGAAACTCTTCAAAGGAGTACAAGATGACTAATTTAAGAATGTTCAAAATATTTTTGGTTGTTGTATCAAAGAACTACAAGAAACCTAGAGGTCCCTTGCTATGAAAAATGGTAAATTAAATGTGGTATAAGCATATAATGGAAGACTTAGTACAATGAGTGGCACATGCATGTGCATACACACATATATATTTCATAAAACACTCTATATTTTCAAGGATACATGCACATGTGAAGAAGCAAATTGAATGATTGAAAAACCGTGTATTCAATACACTAGGAATAGGAATGGAAGGCCAGAGGAATGGGACTGGAGAAGGAGGACACAGAAAAATAAAATACAATTAAATTAAATTGGACGTAATGATGGTGATATTTTGCCATGAACTTAGTTCTGTGTATGTGAGGTTCTTAAAGAAAAATAAAGATCTATGTTGTTTTCCTTGAAAGTCAAACAGCATTTCCTGATTGCTCACTATGATAGATGAGGCTATTGGCATGTCTACCCATCCTTCTACCTTCATCTTCAATAAGTTCTACCTTTAATTGTATATTTTCAAGATTGATAATATTCTCTTCATCATCTATATTTTAGTCTTCCATATTTTGTCTACCAGTTGATTCTAAAAAATAACAACTACTAAGGAGCTTTTGAATCATCATTTCTATGTAAATAGTATTCATGGCAGAGCCAAGTAGTATCCTGGGACTATGTCTTTTGCTCTAATTGTCAAATTTTGACTATAACCAAGCCACTAAAATGGGAGTGTCCCTTGGATTCATGTCAAATAGATTAACTTTTCTTACTTAGCATCAGCTACACAATACCAGGAGCCATTTTTATTTACATCATATGTGGATGATGATTTTTTTTGGAGAACAGATATTTCTAATTTTTTTATTTTTAGTTTTTTTAAGAATAAAAACATATGCTCTTTATTAATCTATTAATATCATTAGTCAGTTATTTTATCTATTATGTGGAATCTAGTCCAATATTATTGACAACATTCTTCTTAATACTGGGTTTTTTTCAATGTCGTAGAAAACATTTTAAAAAATGGAAAATACATGGAAAAACACGCGGAAAAAACAAAAATAAACACTAAAAGTAGGAATTAAATTCGTATGAATTTGTTTCTGAATTCATACTTATTAATTAAATCTGATTGGAAATAATTTATCCTGATCCTCTGATATAGCTTATTTTGTATCTAATGATAAAGAAATGACCACATATATTGTGCACTTACTACCTGATATGCTGTGTGCTAAAAGTTTTACATACCTCATCTCAATTATTTTTCACAACATTTCCAGTTGTGGGGTTTAATCAATAGTCCCACTGAATAGATAAAATGAGACTTAGAGAGCTCATACAATTTTTCCCAGGGCACGCAGCTTGAAAGGTAAAATGATTCTGGTTGTCATGGTCCAAGGCATTAAAGAAGTGGGCGATACTGTTTTTAATGTAAATTTTTTCATCACTTGGGATTATGGGTGACCATATATAATGGCTTGCTGGGGCTGCCATAACAAAATACTACAGACTGGGTGACTTAAACAGAAATTTATTTTCTCACAGATCTGGAGGCTATAAGGCCAAGATCAAGGTGTTGGCTGTGTTGGTTTCTCAGGTGGCCTCTCTCCCTGGCTTGCAGATGGCCACCTTCTTGCTGTGTCCTCACATGACAATCCCTCAGTCTGTGTTGTCTGTACTTTTACTTGTTCTTATAAGACTCCAGTCATATTGGATTAGGGCCCTTTTTTAACTTAATCTCCCCAAAGACCTGCTCAGAATGTGGCCATATTTGGAGACCTGCTCTGTCTCCATTCCAAGGTACTGGGGGTTACGACTTTAGAATTTGGGAGGACACAGTTTAACTCACAACACTATATGTTATTAATATACTGAGAACAGCTAGAGTATAGCAATTAAGAAAACAGACTTTAGGGGCTGGTCTGGTAGTGTGTGGTTAAGTTCACACATTCCTCTTCAGCAGCCCAGGGTTCACAGTTTTGGATTCCAGAAGCAACCTACACACTGCTCATCAAGCCACGCTGTGGCAGCATCTCACATAAAAAATAAAGAGAGATTGGCAGAGACATTAGCTCAAGGACAATCTTCCTCACCAAAAAGAGAAAAGAGACTTTAAAGCCAGTCTACCTGGGCTCAAACCCTGTTCTATGGGATTTCCTTGATCTATGCTGGATATCTCCATTTATAAAATGGGAATAAAAATATAATCTTATACCAAAGCTTTATTTAAAAGATTTTTTTACAATACTTGTATCTAGAATAAAGCCTGGTATATAGTAAGTGATGAGTAAAATTTAGCTTGAAAAAAGCTTCACCAAAAGTAAATAATTTCTGAATTGGTTACACACACATGGCACAAAGTTAAGTTTGCAAACATTTTTGAATAGACATTAAAAGTGGAACATTCATACCAAAAGTAATCCATAATTAGACCCCAGATTTTGTCAGAATTCACATTCTTACGTTTTGAGAAATGTATAGGATCCATGGGATTAAAATTAAAATTAATTTTTAACAATAAATAAATAATAATATATAATGTAATATATAATAGAATAATAAATATGTGACAAATAACATTTAAATTATGATAGCAAGATCTAGTTTGACAAGTTTGTTTCTAACACATGTTCACAGTAAGAATGGGGTTTGCACATCACTATTTTTGAGGATAGAGGATAAAATGCTGCTAAATTTATTTTAACCACCAAACACGCATTCAACTTTTGAAAGTTTTCTGAATCAAAGATGTTATTACCCCCTAAAATTATTTTATCTATACATTTGATCCTATGATGCTTAAAAATGAAAAATAAATTTCCTGAATTCAGATAATCAGTTCATCTTTTTAAAAAAGTATTTTTACTTCACACTGAAAAAGGTCCACATTTAAACAATTTAGATAGAATTCACTAATAAAAAGGTACAGGAAATGAAAGTGCACAGAGTATTCTCTATTTCAGGAGAGAGTCTCAGATCTGTATTTAGCTTTATACTAGACTGTTTTTTTTAACACATGTAGTTTTTTAATCCACTTGAATAGCTCTCAAACGACCTAGAACCTGTAAGGTCTTACTGTGTATGTGTAGCTGTATTTCTTGACTGACTCTAATGAAATTCTTCTTTTTTTTTTTTTTTGGTTTATGCCTACACTTCCTTTTACTCCCAATTAGACTGATTTAAGATAAAAATAGCCATGCTTTATGTGGTAAATCTCAGCATTGAGTGAGTATTACTTATCCTAAGAGTCTGTGGATTAGAAAAGAGAAAAGTAGAAAACTAACATTTTCAGGACTTATTATGTGTCAGGTATTTAACAAATATATTTATTAACAGAGAAGTTAAGTGCCTTGTCCATGGTAACACAATTAATAATTATTAGAATTTGAATGATCACTTCACTACAAGTCTCACAAAGATTTGATGAATATATTCATGACAATCACTTGTTTTCTGATTGTTTTGTTAACACTATTGCTTTCATATTTTGATTACTTTTTATTGTTTTTATTTAATGGAACTGTAGGGGAGGAAATAATTTTCATCTACTCTTCTAGGTTCTATGATTCTTTGAAATAAACTAAGAACAGGCAAATTACTAGGAAAAAAGGCATACAAACTTATTAATTTTTAATATCACATGCATGGAGGCATCACAGATTTGGGAGCTTACATACCATCTGAACAGGGGAAAGCAGACGGGGTGTCGGCAACTGAAGGGAGACAGAGTGATTCGTAGGACCCATGAATGGACCTTTAGAAGCATAGATGGGAGGGATGACGGTTTATGACAAAGATTGTCTGAGCGTGGAGTGGACTTCTGGTGTCCTCTTCTGTGATATGAGTCAATCTTCGCTGGGTGATAAAACTCCCAAGAAGGGCATAGGTGACAAGTGAGTTCGTTTTGAAGGATATGGCAGTTAAGAAGAGGTCAGAGAAAGCCACTTCCTACACCTGCTGTTTTTCCAAGTGTCTTCAAGCTCAAAATAATCCACATGCCAAAGTGGTGTATTTGGGTGGCATGTCCTGAACTCTTTCAAATAAATAGAATCACCATTTTCTTATCTAGCAGGCATATGGAATGGAACGTTCTGATAATTCAAATTCATTTTTGAAGAGGTTTAACTTTTATGTATAAATGCACTAATATACTTAATAGTTCCCAAAGTATTAAATATGCTGCTTGTATATAGATAAAATTTAATATAGAATTTACTTTTTTTATATTTTTAAAGGCTTCAATAGATTTAACTGTTTATTTCAAAACGATTTCAAATTAACAGAAAAAATTATAAGATTTGTAGAAAGAAGCCCCATATATCCCCTAA
This sequence comes from Equus caballus, assembly GCF_041296265.1. Classification (NCBI taxonomy): domain Eukaryota; kingdom Metazoa; phylum Chordata; class Mammalia; order Perissodactyla; family Equidae; genus Equus; species Equus caballus. The sequence goes on from NC_091686.1 coordinate 48,028,261, forward strand.
CCAGGTTCACCAATTAGTAAAATTTGCTAAATTGGCTTTTTCATTGTCTCTCTATACACACTGTTACTATTTTTGTCTACCATTAGAGAGTAAGTTGAATATGCTATGGACCTTTTGTAACATTTGATTTTCAAATATTTCTCTATTGTCTCTCAACGTGATACAACTCTAAAATATATGAATGATATGGTGCTATTGTTGTTAGATCTGCTGGTCTATTCATTATTTATTCAAAACATATTTATTGATTTCTCAATATGTGGCTACTATGGTGAACAGATGAGGGAAAATCCCTGCCCTCGTGGGTTTTACAAAGGAAAAGAATAAGTAAAATAATAAACATGATGAGGGTCATGATGAAGAAAATAAAATTGGCATATATGCCTAAAGCAAGAACATCTAATATACTTTCATGTCTGAGAAATCTGGAGAAAGATACATTTAAGCAAGAACTGAAGAATTAATAAGAGAAACAGGGTGAGGGGTCTTTACACAGAGGGAAATGACTGTGTGTAGAGCTTCTGAGGTGAGATAACACGCCCAAGCCCAAGAATATCCACATCCTTGGGTTCTGGTATAATTCAATTAGCAGGATAATATAAAATATGGTGATTACTTTAGAGTTATGTCTTTTTTATTTTTTGTTTTTTGGGTTTTTTTTGATGATGAAGATTGGCCCTGAGCTAACATCTAGTGCCAATCTTCCTCTTTCTGTTTGAGGAAGATTGTCCCTGAACTAACACTTCTGCCCATCTTCCTCTATTTTGCACATGGGATGCCACCACAGCCTGGCTCAATGAGTGGTATGTAACTCCGTGCCCAGGATTTGAACCTGTGAACTCTGAACTACTGAAGTGGAGTGTATGAACCTAACCACTATGCCACTAGGTCAGTCCCTAGGGTTATTTCTTAATGTACATGAAAATATCAAGGATTTGCTCTTCCAACAGTGATGTCAAACAACAAAAGTGAGAATGCTTATATGCCCTTATGTTCAAATGGCAAAGTAGAGAAAGATGCACTTCTCTGGAAGGTAGTACAGCTCTCCTCATGTTGTGGTCTAATCGGGCAGGAGAGGAACTTTAGACAGCAGGCATTTCCAGGAGAGCTTGGAAGAGTGACTATTGCAGCAGGGCAGTTTAGGGGCTTTTCCCAGAAGAGGCGATGTCCCCTTGACACTTGAGTTAATGTTCCAGATGAGCATTCTGACCTGGAGAAGAGACACGAGTGCCCACCAGCAGAGCAGGAACCAATGCCCCTATCCACTGAGCCACCATTAGTCAGCAAAGGAGATAAGACCGAAGACAAATGAATTGACTAAAGGTATGGCCTTTACTCAATCAGGCACAACCAGAGATGCGTCAAGATAACTTTAGGCCAATCTTTTTTAGTATGACTTGCGACTGTGACATCATGTAATATTGCTCATCACCAGGATGTGGCTACTGCAAATTGTGTGTTTTAGCATTCTGTGAGAGCGCTGGAGACAACTATATGATAGTCTCACTCCAAGTCTTCTCTGGACAAAAGTGAGCTGCAGCAATTGTGTGCTGCAGGCACCTCTCTGTGAGATGGATTATCAAAACACATTTGGAAGAGTTTGCACACTTGCATTGATATACATGATGTGTGAAATTCACGCATACTTGTGAAAATTCAAGCACTCTTAAAATTACAGATGAATACTAATACCTTTAATGAAAACAAATATCATAAAGCAAATCTCTGATGAATCTTAGAACTATAATTGCTCTATGAGTATATATACAATTATATTCATATACATACATACTTATTGTTTCTGCTACATTCTTTAATACAGTGTTATAATTATTGACTGTTTTCCTGTCTCTTCAATTTAAAGGTGGGTCCCATGTATTAGTTTTCTGTTTATTTATGCTGCCCAACATAGCAAGGGGCACTAATGTGTGGATGAACAAATCCACCCCATTGTCTCAACATTATGTACTGATTAAAGTGCCTCATTGGAATTACTACACACAATAATCATGACACAATTAGCATTTACACAGGAGATATTCTATTTTATAATATTCCCCAGTATTTGAAGTTAGAGATTTGTATTTTAACTATAATTGTTTCAAAAAACTAAATTCATAACTGAAAATAAAAAATAGGTTAAATATTACTCCCTCTTACCTCTCCCTGTGCTTTAGAGTTATGTATAAGAACATCCTGAGAACTTTCAGGAAGAGGATATACTGAATCTAGATTTCCTTTCTAGAGACAGCTTAGAGAGCTGGATCTTTCCTGAATCTTCTAGTCTGCCTCACACTTTATTTTTTTTATATTATTTTTTTAAATTTATTTTATTGCAGTAACATTGGGTTATAACATTATATAGCTTTCAGGTGTACATCGTAATATATTTCTAATTCTGTGTAGATTACATCGTGTTCACCACCCAAAAACTAATTATAGTCCATCACCACACACATGTGAACCTAATCACCCCTTTTGCCCTACCCCCTTCCCCTCTGGTAACCACCAAGCCAATCTCTGTTGCTATGTTTTTATCTTCTACTTATGAGTGAGATCATACAGTATTTGACTTTCTCCCTCTGACTTATTTCACTCAGCGTAATACCCTGAAGGTCCATCCATGTTGTCACAAATGGCCGGATTTCATAATTTCTTATGGCTAAGTAGTATTCCATTGTGTATATATACCACATCTTCTTTACCCATTCGTCCCGTCATGGACACCCAGGTTGCTTCCAGGTCTTGGCTATTGTGAATAATGCTACAATGAACATAGGGGTGCATGTATCTTTATGCATTTGTGTTTTCAAATTCTTTGGATAAATATCCAGCAGTGGGATAGCTGGATCATATGGTAGTCTTCACAGCATATTTTCAAGTAACATGTCTGACTAGGCCAGGGAAACAAAAGAAAAAAATGAACAAATGGGACTACATCAAACTAAAAAGCTTCTGCACAGCAAAGGAAACCATAACAAAATGAAAAGACAACCTAACAATTGGGAGAAGATATTTGCAAACCATATATCAGATAAGGGGTTAATATCCAAAATATACAAAGAACTCATACATCTCAACAACAAAAAAAACAACCACCCAATTAAAAAAATGGGGAAAAGATCTGAACAAAGATTTCTCCAAAGAAGATATATGGATGGCCAACAGGCATATGAAAGGATGCTCAACATCATTAGCTATCAAGGAAATGCAAATCAAAACTACAATGAGATATCACCTCACTCCAGTCAGAATGGCTATAATTAACAAGACAGGAAACAACAAGTGTTGGAGAGGATGTGGAGAGAAGGGGACACTTGTACACTACTGGTGGGAGTGTAAACTGGTGCAGCCACTATGGAAAGCAGTATGGAGTATCCTCAGAAAATTAAGAATAGATCTGCCTCACACTTTAAAGTGATAAAGAAGAGGCAGAGCTTCCCAATTGATCAGTCATATTTCAATCAAACATACAGAGTTCTCCCGTCAGTTAGCTAATGAGGTTTTACTTGCTAACTGTAATGAGAATAAAGAAAGAGCGGTATGCCATACCAGGCTGGGTCATTCAATCCCCTGACCATGCTGGAGCGAGCTTTGAGCAGAGATGAAAGGTTAGCAAACCCTGACTTATTATCTCTGCAAGCCAAGGTCTAAAGGGCAAGGTTATTAGCAGTGACTTCTAAAACAACTTAATGTATGTTTCATGGAAATGGTCAAAAAGATCTTTTCTAGTGAAGGAAATGCCACATAATTTACTTTTAGGGGTTCAGTTGCAAAAAGGCCAGAATGATAGTATAGGGCAAATAATTGTTTTATCCTGATGACTTTCAGGAAGTTGATTAGCATTGCTAGGAATTCTTTGTATTAAATTATTCTTTTAATATGTATAAATGAAAAGTTTTTAAAGTTAGTTTCCTTACAGGACTATTTTGAATTTGAATCTTTTCTTATTTTATTCTGCTCAAGCAAAAGTCACAGAAGTAACTTGGGGAAGGAATTCTGCAAGTCTGTCCAGGCCACATGAATTACAGGGGAGCTGTTGGGAAGCAAGAGTATTTAGTATTTTTATTTCAAAGCTTATCTCCCAAGAAAGCTCTATAGATTAATGAATCCTTCACTAGAGTAGCCAGCTGAGTCACATGCGAAGGTTTCAGGCCTTCATCCAGAGACATCTGCTGTTCAAATCGTCGCTTTGTGTTTGTATGAGCAAAAGACGAATGTGATAGCAGTCAAAATCATCCATTTGATTTTTCTGGTGTGACATTTTTAGTAAGGAGAGTTTCACACACATTACAGAGTAAAGAAGGTGGTTTGTAAGGACATCATCCAAAGCACCATTTTAATTAGCGCTCCTTAACAGGTGCTAGTTGGATGCACCATGCATTTTGGAGCACATACATCTATCTGACTTCATCCTTCCCCAAGCTTGTCTGTATTTCCCCCCAAGCTTGTCTCTGTTTGAAAGTCAGCAATAGTGAAACTAATTTCTTTAGTCCCTATGGGCACTGATGAATGAGGAAACAAGTTGAAGGGAATACAAATATTAGATGCCCAAACATATTGCTATTCATCGTGGTGTGGGGGCTGTGCATTGTGTGTATCTGGGGACGTTCTACAACCACTGACAGAGCCATTTCAGTTTCTTTCAAAATGACAAATAGGTCAAAGAGCTCAACCACAAACTAGTAACATGTACAGGACCATGCTCTCCATACAAAATACTGTATTTTCTATGCCTGCATTTATCTTTCTTAGAAAGAATCCTAGAAAGGAAGGAAGGAAGGAACTATAAAAGAAGTCATAGATATTGAGCTTATTTCTTCATTCTTTTTTTCTCCCTCTTTTCTTTCCTAGTAGTTTGTGAAGAAACAAGTTTCCGTCTGCTATAGGGTTTTTGAGATGAAAACAAAACGTAAGCAAGTTAATGTTTCTAAATAATATCAGCATGCAATAGTATACTCAATGTATTTGTTCACTTCTGACCTCTGAGAACTATTTGCCTGGTCACCAACCTACACTAACTCTTCATGACTAGCAAATGGGGTACAAAGTCCTCAGACTTGACATGTGAGGTCCTCCACAGTGTGAATCCCACCTCCTTCTCTATAGGCATGGCCCACTGCTCCCCTACATTCCAGCCAACACGAAGTCCTGGAGCCATTCTAAGAAACTACCTACTTCTCCCCATTTCTGTTCCTCTGTTCACATCATTCTTTACTATAAACATGCCCTTACAGTACCATATCTTCAATTTTTCCCTCTTCAGTAAATCTTCCCTAATTCTCCCAAACACGATAAGGGTAGGGATTCTTTTGTTAGTTTTGCTTTCAGCAATATCTAGCACATAGTAGGAACTCAGCCAATAATTGTTGAATGAATGAACTGTTCATTTATTTTGTAACCCTTTCTGTGCTTCCAAAATTTCCATATAGCAGATATTCAACAAACAGTGAATTGTGGTTTTCTTTCTTTTTTTTAATGATAAAAGTACAAGTGTTAGTTGCAGAGGAATAGTTTGTAAACCTAAATGGTGTGTACTTCTTTGGAGCCAGGAATGGTTTGGAAGCAGTTGTACCCAGGGGTGGGCATTAGAATCTGGGCTATCTCCAGGAGAGAAGGGCTTTCCTGAGGTCCTCTGGTGTTGTCATAACCTCTCTCTGCAGGAGTAGCCCCTTGTTTAAGAGTTTTATAATGGAAAAATAGCCTTCACCACAGCAGCCTGCTCTCTTCCTTTGCTGTCTGGATGAATGAAAGTCATTTCTTTTGAGACCCAGATCTCTCCACTTTAGGAGATTTCCACCTGTGCTCTGTGAAGCTTTATGGTTCTTCAGAGATACTTCAACGGGTTTCTACAAATGGTTGAATCAAACATCACAGATATATACAATATTTTTAAAACTTCAAGGAAAGCCATAAAGCACTTAAATATTCCAGCAAATTTTAACAAGTTGGAGACACATGAGTAAATGTGTGCTTTCAGTTTAGCTAATTTTTTGTACTATTCTTCTCCTATCATGGCTATTCATATATTTAGAATGTTTTGAAAAAGTATTATGGATAACAATGTGAACAGCCCTGTACTATTTTGTTTTGCTGTGTTTTGAAACTCAAGTTGTATAGGTTTGTACAAATAAAACCATAGAAATATACAACACTTCAAGATGTACATGCTTAAGCAATTAATAGCCATGCAAAGCTTATGAGCATAGGTTCAAAGCATGTTCTCCTCATTGTTTCATCCAATAAACAATAAAAAATAGTATTTCTTAAGTGCCTACTACCTGCTAGTATGTTTCTAGGCTCTGGGGATATGGAAGTAGACAAAACAGTCTCTGCTCTCATGGAACATGAATGGTAATGGCAAGTAGAGCAGAAAATAAACAAATAGAAAATGCATATATAATATACTAGGTCATGATAAAAGTGTATGTGCAAAAAATAAGCAGGGTAAATGGTCTGGAACGCCCTCTCCAATAAGGAGATTTTTGAATAGAGATCTGTGAGGAGGACAAAAGTCTGTAGGACTTCCTAAGGTAGACTGTCCTGGGAAGTGTGAATGTGGAAGCCCTGAAAGAGAGGCCCACGAATCAAGGAACAGCAAACAGATCTCGGCGGCCAGAGCCGGGGAGCAAGTGAAAAGCTGGACAGAAATGAACTCCAAGAGTTTGGCTGGGACATCCATATGAAATTGAAGAGGATATTGACATTGTAAGAAGAGCTGTTAAAATGAAGTAGCCGCTATTTCTCTGTGGGAACTAGAATATTCTCAGCATGATGTAACCAAAACAGAAGTGGGTTCTAAGGCTAATGTAGGAGCAGAAGATGCACTAATAGCTCCTAAAATCAAACTGTTGCTTTCCTCAATAGAATCAAGATATTCACTGATTTACTTTATAAGACTATTTATTTCAAGCTAAAAGTGAATGTTTTGTATTAAATATCACTTTTGGGGGGCCAGCCCTGTGGCTGAGTGGTTAAGTTCACATGCTCTGCTTCGCTGACCTAGGGTTCACTGGTTCAGATCCTGGGTGCAGACCTACACACTGCTCATCAGGCCATGCTGTGGTGGCATCCCACATAGAAGAACTAGAGTGACTTACAACTAGGATATATGACAGTGTGCTGGGGCTCTGGGGGGGAGGGGGGAAAAAAGAAGATTGGCAACAGACGTTAGCTCAGGGCCAATCTTCCTCACCCCAAAAAAGCATACCTTTAAATATCACTTTTATCTCTTTCTTGTGTTTCAGTGCCTAATAATATTTTGCTAAAATATAGTACTCAGCTTAAAAGGTTTTAAAATATACGTACCTTACAATCACTGATGTAGTCATTTGGAACTTGGATAACTTAACTGGGACTATTGTAATTGTTCGGATGACAGATATTAAGAAGACAGGAATTATATTCACGTACCAGAAAAGTAAATCATCAGAGCCACCTATTTTACTTGACTTCATACTGTTTTCTTTTTTTTCCTAGTGTAATTTAGGCAACCATAATAGCGAAAGATAATACAACTTGTAAGACAAGGGAGAATATAGTGAATATTCCCTTTTCTGATTTACAATCGAGATTGATTATCACTTGTTTCCATAATGCAATAAGATTATCATAAGGTCAATTTAATTAAATATCCCATGATTCTGTAAACCCTTGTACTTGCATCATACATTGATATTATATATAAAATTTAGTTTACGTATTTAGTTTCTATGTACAAATAAAGATACAATAGATTTTTTAGTTTTTCAAAATATTGGCAAAGCTTTCAACAAAGTAGACTGAGTCACAAAGAACATCTTCTCTGTGATTAACTCTTCTTGAAAATATATTCATGTCTGAATCTAGATATTTTAATATATATAAAGAAAATCAGAGAAGTGATTTGATATACAAATGATATGCTTTATCTATTTAGATTATTTAGTGTAATAATAATAATAATGCAATAAGAATATAATAACTTAGTTCATCAAGTAATAATTTTATAGAGTATTTATATAATAGAGTATATGGATAATAATTTGACTAGCCTTTAAAACTGGTTTAATATTTAAAACTAGGCTTTAACTAAAGAAATAAGTTTACTGCAATATGTAATAAAAGCAAAGATATTTGGAGGGTTAAACACTCCTCTCTTATTAAATGATAGAACACAGAGAAAGAAAATCAGTAATAATATAGAACAGCTGAATAACATAATCAATCTAATTGATCTAATTGACTCTCCACGCAACACTAGTAGAATACACATTTTCTCAAGTTCACATGAAACATTCAACTAGAGAGACCATTTTCTAGGCTGTTAAACAAACCACAACAAACTAAAAAAATTATAATTAAACAAAGTGTATTCTTGGCCCACAATGGAATAAAATTTGAAAACAATAACAGAAAGATATCTAGAAAACCCAAACATGAAAACTAAATAAAACACTTCTGAATAACCCAAGGGTCAAATAGGAAGTCTTGAAGGAAATTACCAAATATTTTGAACTGAATGAAAATAAAAAGACAACATATTGAAATTTATGAGATATAGCTAAAGCAGTAATTATAGAGACATTTAAAGTATTAGATATTTATGTCAAAAGAGAAGAATGGTCTCAAATCAGTAACCTAAACCTCCTCCTTAGGAAACAAGTAAAATAAAAGAAATTAATCCCAAAATAGAAGAAGGTATTAGATAACAAAGCACATTATGTTCGTCTCACCACTCTCATTCAGATGGTTCTGGAAATCACAGCCAGTGCAATACGGTAAGAAAAAGAAATAAAGAAGATATATAATGGAAAGAAAGAAATGAAACTATCTCTATTTGCATATGATATGAGCAAAATCTCAATGAGGAAATAACCACAATGTCTTTCAACTTCTGAATAGATACACAAACTCTGGTGCATGCATACAATGGGATACTACTCATTGATAAAAAAGAATTATCTTTTAATATGTGCAATGCTATGTATATATTATCACTGTATGTATAACTACATGTATTACTGTATACTATAACATATATATACACAGCACTATGTATATATTTAATATCAAATGCCTAATCCTGAATGAAGAAGGAAGTCTTGAAATATTAAATAATGTTGATTTCATAAACTTGGTACATAAACTTGATACGTAACTTGTCAAACTGTGTATTTAATCACAATCTCTGGAACTTCTTTTAAGCATTCTTAGATATAATAACAATATTAGTTTATAAATGAGGTGTGGAAATGAGGAAAGAAAGCCATTATACATATGTATGTTTGTGGACGTTTGTGCACTTAGAATGGGAACAGAAGAGGAAAGCATGACAAAACTAGAAATAAGCAAATAGGCTAAGTCTTTAGTTCAAGTACATAAATGATTGTAAATGATACAATCTTTTTTCAGATTCCAAATACATTTTTCTCTTGTAGAAATACTATTGCCTATAGTCAGACTAGAGAAATTAAAAATGACAGATGTGTCTGATTCCTTGCTAATTTCTTACCCACAATAATGAGAATGTTATTGTTTTATCTTGGGTCTTACAGGAGTAATTACATAAGATTTCCAAAAGAAATGAAGAGAAATTAGGGATGTGTACTGTACATGTTATGTGGTTGCTTAATTTACATCAAGTAAATTTCACTAAACATTCTGATAGAGATTTGAATCTCTTATAGAAAAAAACTAATGGCAAGCAAAATCTAGCACCAAGATAAGAAAAAAACGTCAATCTTATTACAAGAAGAGTATTAAGTAAATAACAATGTAGGTCGTTTGCAAATGAGGGGAAAAAACGCAGATGGTAAGCATATGAATGAAATTTGTAAAATTTGAAATTATAGAAAGCATCTTTTGCTTTCCAACAACATATTGTCTTAGTTTTCAGTGTTAAGTATTGTTATTGCTTTGGTTTTGTTTTCTGAACTTCACATTTATTTTCAGTGGAAGTTAGAAGTTTGCTCAGAATCAGTTAACAGATATCCATTTTAAACTATAAATCACAATCAAAGTAGGAAAAGGAAAAGATATTTTTAAAATTATGATAATTTTGTAAATTGAAATGATAAAGCATGACGGACAACATTTTAATTTAGGTTTTCTGCCTCAACACATGGGCACCATGCCATGTAACTGCACTCCAAGGTTCTCCTCTGGTTCTGAAAAGAGATCTTCTCAGGAAAAGTAGCAATTCACTTTCAGGTGGCCAGCCGTGTGGGAAAAAAATGATCTGTTCAAAAAAAATAGCAGATTTTTCAATTGTCCTTCACTTTTCCTGGAAACAACTGTTGAGTGCTTATGTTAGATAGTGTGGATGCAAAGTGACATAAGAAATGTGTCTTGAAAGGTCTGGATCTATTAAGGACCCAGCAGTGAAAGACTTAATTTTGTCTCCCATCATTGTTTTAAACTGTTACTTCCACTTCTCAGTATCTCTGTGATAAACCAAGTAGATCTCTGAGCTTATCATTCATCATGGATATTAAATTTGTCACTTTATTTAAACAACTAAAAAGTACCCTCTGACCTAAATCAAATTTTGTTCTCACATCCATTTCGAAGCATCCCTATCCTCAGCTAAGGCCTAAGGCAGAACTGAATCATCTGCCATATGAAAGGGAATCATTGCCGCATTATTTGCCTCCTTTCTTTGTTCCACCAGTAATCTTAAGAAGCTCTTTTTAACTTCTCCAAGATCAGACAGGGCAAGAATGAAACAAAAAATGCAAGGTCTTTATTGACAAATGCTGCTGTAATTGAGCATTGGGGCCCCTTGTGTGCAAATCTAAAAATGAGAACTCCTTCTCCTTTGTATATTAGAGACCATCCCCATCTCTTCCACCTCCCACCTCACCCCATACACATGCACACATGTCCTGATTCCTGAAAGTAGCAAAGCATTTAACATTTTCTCATTAGACAGTACACTCCGTATAGCACCTTTCTGTTAGTATCATTAACTATAGTATTGTATTGTATATTTTAAAATTGCTAAGAGAGTAGATCTTAAAAGTTCTTACTACACACAAAGAAGTGGTAACTATGTGAGGTGATGGAGGTGTTAACTAACCGTATTGTGTTATTGTGGTAATCATTTCATAATACATGCATGCATCAATCATCACATTATACAAGTTAAACTTACAAAATGCTATATGTCAATTATGTCCCAATAAAGCTGGAAAAAAGGAAATAAATACTATGAAACAGAGCTTACAAAAAAATAAAGAACTTACATTCTTTTTAAAAAGAAGAGATTACTACTGAACAGTAGAAGAATATGGTGTTCCAAATATGCCACTTCAGCATACAAATTATTTTAAGCTGAAGGCAGTTGGGAAACAGCAGATGAAGGAAGGGTGCTCTGATCACTTGCTTTCTTTCTAAAAGCAGCTCATAAAATTTCCATGAGAATGGTCCTCTCCCTCTACCAGGAAGAGAACAATCCTGTTGCTGGAGCCTGGGAGTCGATGTGAAAATGAACCTGTACAACCAAACCTACTAAAACAACCCTTATCTTGCATCAGTTTTCCCCATATTTCCTAGTCACTGTCCCACAATTTACTGCCCCTAGCCCAAGCCTCTTTGTCTTGTCATATTCTCATAATTTATTGTTCTTTGCATAAAAAGTTGTATAAGCTTTCAGGCCTAACAGTTTTCTCAGGCCTTCATTTTCCTTTTGAAGATTCCCATATATGCATAAAAATATTAAATAAAATGTATATACTTTCTTCTGTTAATGTAGCATATGTCTGTTTAAAATTCTTAGAGGATTGAGTTCAAGATGGTAGCATGGGAAGACCCAGAACTCACCTTATTCCACAGACACAAAGATTTATGGTTACATATGGAATAATTTTCCTCTGAAAAGGACTTGAGATCTGGACAAACAGGGCCCTTACAACAAATGAATAAAGGGACACATCAGGAAGGGTAGGAGAGGCAGAGATTCTGTCTTACCTGGGACCCAACCCCAAGCGAGGTGTCCTATAATCTGGAAGGGATCCCCAAAATACCAAACTTTCCCTCAAGAAGTGATAGGACTATGCCCCACATCAGGAACCTCAATCTTTGGGTCCAGCACAGAAAAGACAAACCCCCAAAATGTCTGGTTTTGAAAATCAACAGGAAGTAAGTCCAGGGGAAACATAGAAATACAAAGAATGAAGAACCTGCTCTTAAAGGGCTCCCATGAAGACCCACTTTCCCTGAAATCCAGCATGAAAGCAACAGTTTGAAAAGTGCCTAAATAGAGAGGAAGGCCCACGTACTAATCCAAAAGTGGCTGCCAGAGAGACGGAAACATGCAGGGACTTTCTCTAGGGATGGAAATGCTGGTAAGCAACATTTTCACAATCTCATTCCAACCTGTTGCTGATGTAGCTGGCAGGTGCCATTTTGATGCCCTCCCTCTAGCCTGCTAGCACCAGTGGGTGTACTGTGCCCCCTGCCTACCATGCACAGCAGCTGCATCACAATTTAGATGGATGACTGCACTGTACCCTGCCCTGCCCATGCAGCAGCTGAACCACAAGGAGACCAATTGAGTGCCCTAGGTCCCACCCATTCTGTGCAGTACCTGCACCACAATCAGGTTGGGTGATCACCCTGTTACCTACCCTCCATGCACAGCAGCTGCACTGCAACTGGGCCAGGCAAGCATCTTGACTCCCACTCACTCCATGCTATAGGCATGTCACAACTGCACTGGGTGAGACCATCATGTGCAGCCCTCATTTCACAGCAGCTATGGCCCTGCCATATCTGGTGAGGGCACACAGTCTGCACAAAAGATACCCCTTGAGCACCTGGCTCTGGAGGCCAAGGGAGATTGTATTTCTGTGCCCCCAAAATCATCTCCTACACAGAATAACTCCTTCAAGACTGGGAGAGGCAGCTGTTTTACCTAATATATATAGATAAACACAGAGAGTCAGGAAAAATGAGGAGACAAAGGAATATGTTCCAAACTTAAGAACAAGACAAATCCCCAGGAAAAGACCTTAATGAACTGGAGATAAGCAACCTAGCTGATAAAGAGTTCAAACTAATGGTTATAAAGATGCTAACTGACCTCAGAAAAATAACAGATGAACACAGTGATAACTTCAGAAAAGAGACATAAAATATAAGAAAGTAGAAATTAGAAGTTATAACTGAACTGAAAAACACACTAGAGGGATTTAACAGCTGAATAGATGAAGCAGAAGCAAAAATGAGTGAGCTGGAAGGCAAAGGAATGGATCTCACCCAGACAGAGCAGCAAAATGAGAAAATAATTTAAAAAAGAAAGGATACCTTAAGGGACCTCTTTTCAAGTGGACCTCATAATCAAGTGAAATAACATTAACATTATAAGGGTTCCAGAAAGAGAAGAGAAATGAAGTGACAAAAAAAGTATTTGAAGAAATAATGGCTGAAAACCTCCCTGATCTCAGAAAGAAAATAGACATCCGGGTCCAGAATCCCAGAAACTTCTAAACAAGATGGATCCAAAGAGACCTACACCAAGATCAATTCTAATTTAAATGATAAAAGTTAAGGATAAAGAGGGACTCTTAAAAGCTGCTACAGAAAAACAATTTATTATGTACAAGGGCCAAAAGGGAGTCAAGCCAAAAGGGAGTGGCATGAAATATTCAAAGTGCTGAAAGGAAGAAGGAGTTCTCTACACAGTAAGGTTATTATTCAGAATTCAAGGAGAGATTAAAAGTTTCCCAGACAATAGAAATCTAAAGGCATTCATCAACACTAAACTGGCTTTACAAGAAATGTTAAATTGAGTTCTCTAAGCTGAAAAGAGAAGACACTAATAATAAGAAAACATATGAAAGTAATAATTTCACTAGAAAAGGTAAACTTATAATAAAGGTAATGAATTAATCACTTATAAAGCAAGTATGAAGGCCAAAAGTCAAAAATAGTAAAATTAACTAAAATTATCATAATTAGGTAAGGGATGCATAAAATAAAAACATAAAATTTGTCATCACAAATATAAGATGTTGAGGGAGAAGTAAAAGTGTTAAGCTTTGGAATGTGTTCAAATTTAACTTGCTATCAATTGAAAAGAGACAGTTATACTTGTAAGATGTTATATGTGAGCTTCACAATAATCACAAAGAAAAAACTTGCAGAAAGAAAATGAGAAAGGAATCTCAACATAACATCAACCCACAAAGGAGAAGAGAAAGAGAAGAAGAAAGGAACAGAGAGGAACACAAAAATAGCCAGGAAACATCTAAGAAATGGCAATAAGTACATACTTATCAATAATTACTTTACCTGTAAATGGACTAAATATACAAATCAAAAGACACAGAGTGGCTGAATGGATAAAAAACAAGGCTCATCCATATGCTGCCTACAAGAGACTCACTCTAGAGGTAAGGGCACACATGGACTGAACATGAAGGGTTGGAAAAAGATATTCCATGCAAATTGAAACAAAAAGAAAGCTGGTGTAGCTATACTCTTATCAGACAAAATAGACTTTAAAAGAAAGACTGTAATAAAAAGAAAACAGTATTGCATAATGATAAAGGAGTCAATCCTGAAAGAAGAGGAAACATTAATAAATATATATGCACTCAACATATGAGTAAGAAAATATATAAAAAAATAAAAAATAGATCTAAGGAAGAAATTAAAAGCAATGCAATAATAGTAAGTGACTTTAACACCCCACTTACAGAAATGGATGTATCATCCAGACAGAAAATCAATAAGTAAATATCAGCCTTAAATGACACATTGCAAAGTTGGACTTAATGGATATATATGGAATGTTCACCCAAAAATAGCAGAATATACATTTTTCTCAGGTACACATGAAACATTCTTCAGTGTAGACCACATGTTAGGACACAAAACAAGTCTCAAGAAATTTAAGAAGATTGAAACCATATCAAGCATCATTCTGGACACAATGATATGAAACTAGAAATCAATTACAAGAAGACAACCAGAAAAAACACAAACATATGGAGACTAAACAACATCCTATTAAACCACAAAAATAGGTCAATGAAAAAAATCAAAGAGGAAATAAAAAAATACCTTGAGACAAACGAAAATGGAAACACAATGTACCAAAATCTGTGGGACACAGCAAAAGCAGCTCTGAGAGACAAGTCATAGCAGTACAGACCTATCTCAAGAAGCAAGAAAAATCTCAAACAATCTAACAGTACATCTAAAGGAAATGGATAAAGGAGAACAAATAAAACCCAAAGTTAGTAAAAGGAAAGAAATAAAGATCAGAGTAGAAATACATGAAACAGAGACTAGAAAAACAATGGAAAATATCAATGAAAGTAAGGGCTGGTTCTTTGAAAAGGTAAACAAAATTATAAGGTTTAGCTAGACTCATCAAGAAAAAAAGAGAAAGAGACAAAATATAGGAGATCAGAAGTGAAAGATGAAAATTTACAACCAATACTGCAAAATGCAGAGGAGCATAAGAGACTAATACAAACAATTATATAGCCATAAATTGGGCAACTTGGAAGAAATGGAAAAATTCTCAGAAACATACAATCTTCCAAGACTGAAGAACAGAGAAATAAAAAATTTGAATAGACCAACCAACTAGCAATGAATTTGAATCAGTGATCAAAAAAAACTCCCAACAAACAAAAGTCAAGGACCAGACATCTTCACAGGTAAATTCTACCAAAAGTTTAAAAAATTAATATCTATCCTTCTCAAATAATCCCAAAATGTTGAAGAGGAAGGAATGCTTCCAAACTCATTTTATGAGGCCAATACCGCCCTGATATCAAAACCAGACAAAGACACTACCAAAAAATAGAATTACAAGCCAATCTCCCTGATGAACATAGATGCAAAAACCCTCAACAAAACATTGACAAACTGAATCCAACGATACATTAAAAGGGTTATATACCATGGTCAAGTGGGATTTATTCCAGGGGTGCAAGAATGGTTCAACATGTGCAAATCAATCAATGAGATACATCACAAATTAACAAAATAAAAGATAAAAATGATGTGATCATCTCAATAGAGGCACAAAAATATTTGAAAAATTTAACATCCATTTATGACAAAAATGCTCAACAAAGTGGGTATAAAGGGAACATAACTCAACATAATAAAGGCCATATATGACAAACTCACAGCACCATCGTATTCCACAGTAAAAACCTGAAATCTTTTCCTCTAAAGTCAAGAACAAGGCAAAGATGTCCACTCTTGCCACTTTTATTCAACATAGTATTGGAAGTCATAGCCACGGCAATTATGCAAGAAAAAGAAATAAAAAACATTCAAATTGGAAAGGAAGAATTAAAATTGTCACTATTTGTAGATGAAAGTACTATATATAGAAAGATCTAAAGACTCCACCAAAAATTATTGGAACTAATAAATGAATTCAGTAAAGGTGCAGGGCATGAAATTAATATACTGAAATCTATTGCATTAATATACACTGATAACAAATTATCAGAAAGAGAAATTAAGAAAACAGTACCATTTACAATTATATCAAAAAGCATAAAGTACTTATGAATAAATGTAACCAAGGAGGTAAAAGATCTGTACCCTAAAAACTCTAAGACATTGATGAAAGACCTTGAAGATGACACAAATAAATGGAAAGATATACCATGCACATGGATTGGAAAAATTAATATTGTTAAAGTGTCCACACTACACAAAGCAATCTGTAGATTCAGTTTACCCCCTACACAAATACCAATGGCATTTTTCATGGAAATAGAACAAAGAATCTCAAAATTTGTATGGAACCACAAAAGACCCTTACTAGCCAAAGTAATCTTGAGAAAGAAGAACAAAGCTGGAAGTATCACCCTCCATGATTTCAGACTATATTACAAAGCTATAGTAATCAAAGCAGTATGGTACTGGCACAAAAACAGATACATAGATCAATGGAACAGAATTGGGAGCCCAGAAAGAAACCCACACTTATATGGTCAATTAATCTATGGCAAAGGAGGCAAGAATATAGAAATGGGGAAAAGACACTCCCTTTAATAAATGATGTTGGAAAGAGTGGGTAGCTAGACACAAAAGAATGCAACTGGATCATTTTCTTACATCATATACAAAAATTAACTCAAAATGAATTAAAGACTCAAATGTAAGACCTAAAATAATAAAACTCTTAGAAGAATACATAGACAGTAACCACTTTGACATTGGTCTTAGCAATATTTTCTTGGATATGTCTCCTCAGTCAAGGGCAACAAAAGCAAAAACAAACAAATGGGCCTACATCAAATTAAAAAGCTTTTACACAGTGAAGAAAATCATTAACGAAATGAAAAGGCAACCTATTGAATGGGAGAAGATATTTTAATATGATATATCTGATAAGGGGTTAATATTTCAAAATATAGAAAGAACTCATACAACTAAGTCAGAAAAAACAGAACCATCCAATTAAAAAATGGGCAGAGGGCTTGAATAGACATTTTTCCAAAGAATCACATATTGCCAACAGGCACATAAAAAGATGCTCAACATAATTAATCATCAGGGAAATGCAAATCAAAACAACAATGAGATATCACTTCTCACCTGTCAGAATGGCTACTTTATCAAGAAGACAAAAAATAACAAGTGTTGGTGAGGTTGCAGAAAAAAAGGAATCTTCATGCACTGTTGGTGGGAATGCAAACTGGTACAGTCACTAGTGAAAATAGTACGGATATTCCTCAAAAAATTAAAAATAGAACTACCATAAAATCCAGCAATTCCACTTCTGGGGGTATATCCAAAGAAAACAAAAACACTAATTTGAAAAGACACCTGCACCCGTATGTTCATTGCAGCATCATTTGTAATAGCCAAGATATGGAAGGAACTGATGTGTCCATGAGTAGAGGAATGGATGAAGAAGATGCCATACATGTATGCAATGGAATATTACTCAGCCATAAAAAGGAATGAAATTTTGCCATTTTTGGAAAAATGGATGTACCTGGAGGGTATTATGCTAAGTGAAATAAGCCAGACAGAGAAAGACAAATCCTGTACAATTCCACTTATATGTGGAATATAAAAAGCAAAACAAATGGAAAAACAAAACAGAAACAGACTCATAGATACAGAGAACAAACTGGTGGTTTCCATAGGGGAGGGAGATGTGGAGATGGGCAAAATAGGTGAAGGGGATTAAGAGGTACAAATGCCCAGTCACAAAATAAAAAGTCATGGGGATACAGTGTACAGCATAGGCAATACAATCATTAATATGATAACTTTGTATGATGACAGATGGTAACCAAACATATCTTGGGGATCATTTCATAGTGTATATAAATGTTGAATTACTATGTTGTACACGTGAAACATATAATATTTTACATCAATTATACTTAAAACAAAAAAAACAGAGAGAAAGGAAAAGATAAAATAAAATTTTTAGGCAAGCCATAGAACCTAATAGGGTAGAAGGAAGTTTTCACCCCCTACAATACCACATCTTCTTTTTAAAGAAATAAAAACTGTAAGTAGCGTGTGCAAAATAAGTGAATTATCTGGGAAGACATTTAACCATTTCACATTTCTGCATATTGTACGCAAGAATAAACTGGCTTCAAGTTCCAAATTGTTTGCTACTTTTTCTTAAAGCCTTACATTATAATTTTAGTCTTCTATAACGAGCTCTTTAAGAAAATGGCATTTTCATAAGTACCAGTATTATTATATCCAATAGGTGGTTTTCTACATAATAAGAAAGTTCTCCATAAAATTCCTTTTAAAATGCAGAATGTCTGATAATTATTTTACGCCCAAAGACATAAATCAAAATAACGCAGAACTTATAATATTTTGCTTTGAGAAAGAAGAAATATTTCAGAAACTAAGCAGAAATAAAAAATATATGGTTCATGTATTATTTCTTTTTAAAAATAAAGCTCACTTTTACCCTCGGAAAGGGCAATTTTGACTTTTAGCACTCTGAATTCCTCCGTTCAAAAAGAACTCCCATTTACGCCATTATTTAAGTAGAGTTCATGTGCTTAAGTCATTTTTTTCCCAGAAGAAATTTTCGCTTTAAGTTGTAGGCTTTACAAAGCAAATGGCAAAGTCAGTCATGAAGACATTTTAGCATAATAAATGGTAGTATCCAGTAACTGTTGACTGGCACCAACACATTTTTGACCCCAGACCTAAAAGTTACTACAGTTCTGAGATCAGATAGAATAAATTTCTTTCATTTGTTTAGACTTAGTCATTTAATATCATTGTATAATCCAAAGAACTTTAGTGATCCTTCCAAACCCAAATCATTTTGTGAATGTTTTTTCCATGTGTTGAAAAGGCTGTCCTTTTCCCATTGAGTCACCTTGGCATATGTGTCCTAAGTCAATTGCTCTGGGATATAACTCTCTATTCTATTCCGTTGATTGATATATCTATCCTTATGCTAAAAACACCACCATCTTGATCACTGTATCTTTATACCATGTCGTAAAATCAGAGAGCATAGGCCCTTCACCTTTGTCTTTTTTAATTTAATTGTTTTGGTTAATCTGGGCATTTGTTTTCGCATGTAGATTTAAGAACCAGTTTACCAATTTCTGTTAAAAACCCACTGCAATTTTGGTTATGGTTGAATAAAATCTATAAATCTTTCTAAGGAGAATTGTTATCTTAACAATATTGAGTCTTCTTGTCTATGGACAATATGACATATTACTCAGTTTTTGAGGTCTCTTTCAATTTCTTTCAGCAATGTTCTTAGTTTTTTATACATATGTTAAATTTCTTCCTTTATATTTAATATATGGTGTTATTATAGACATTTTCATTTACTTTTAATTTCAAGTTCCAATTGTTCATTGTTAATATATGTGTGTGTACATATATACGTATACAATTGAGTTTTTTATATTGTCCTTGTCTTCTATGACCTTGTGTAACTCATGACTTAATTCTTGTAGCTTCTTGTAGATTCCTTAGCATACTCATGATGTTTGAATATAAAGAGAACTTTATTTCTTCCTTTTCAAATTGTATTCATTTATTTTGTTTTTTATCCTTAATGCATTGGCTACAACCTCTTGTGCGAACTTGATAGATGTGATGTGAGTGTGTATCTTGACTTATTCTCAATCTCAGGGGGAAAGAATTGTCTTTTACCATTAAGTATAATCACAGATTTCGGTTTTTCATAGATATTTTGCTGGAAGATCTTTTCTATTTCTAAACTGCTTAGAGTTTTATGCATGAGTCTTGAATTTTGTCAAATGATATTTCTGTATTTATTGAAATCATCTTGTATTTATTTTTCCCCACTCATTCCACTAATATGGTAATTTTATTGACAAGATAAACCCCAAATGTTCAAACTGTATTATCCTTTTTATATATTGTCTTTCCCAAAATTATAAAAAGATGTTTCAAATAAGAGATATTTGTCTATATTTTTTTCGGGGAAAGTTTTGCCTGCTTTTAATTTTAAGATAATTCTGACTTCATATAATGTTCCTTCTAATTTCTGACAGTTTTTGTATAGGTTTCATATTATTTCTCTCTTATATGCTCAATAATATTTGTCAATTAAGGCATTTGGGTCTGGAGTTTCCTTTCTGGGAAAGTTTTTAATTACCCATGGAAATTCCCTGAAAGATGTAGGGTTATTAAAATTTCCTAGTTTTTTGAGTCTATTTATGTCTTCCTAGAATTTATTTCTTCTAAGTTGTCAAATTTATTGGCATAAAGTTTTTTATAACATCTTCTTATTTACCTATAGACTCTATATTAGATCTTTTCTTTCATTCCTAATATTAGTAATATATCTTCACTCTGTTTTGTCTTTATTAGTGCAGCTAGAGCTTTATCAGCTTTATTGATTTTTCCAAATTACCAGCCTTTGGTTTCATTGCTTTTCCTTTCCTGTTTGTCTATCAGCAATGTCATTGAATTATGCTTGTATTATTATCATTTACTTCCTTTTATTTACTCTGAGTTTAATTTGTTTCCTTTGTCTAGCTTCCTAAGGTCAAAGTTTAGATCAGGACTCCACAAATTATGGACTGCAGGCCTACCACCTATTTTTGTAATGCCTGAAAGTTGCGTGATTTTTATACTTTTTTAATGTTTTAAAAACTAAAAGTAACAATATTTAATGCATGTGAACATTTTATGAAATTCAATTTACAGTTTCTATAAATAAGATTTTTTAAGAATACAGCCATGCTCATCCATTTACGCACTGTGTATGTTTGCCTTCATGCTACAATGGCAGAGCTAGCAGTAGCAACAGTAGACTAGAAAGCCTAAATTATCTTCCATCTGGCTCTTTACAGAAAAATTTGTGAATTCCTGTCTTAGATCATTGATTTGAAATTTTGTTGGTTTGCTTTCTGGTATAAACATTTTAAGCTATACATTTCCCTTTGAGCACTGCTTAACCTGCATCACACAAATTTTTAAATGCATGTGTTTTCATTTTTATTTAATTAAAATTACTTTCTAATTTGCCTTTTGATTTCTGCTTTGACTCATAAGATATTTAGAAAAATTTTAACTTACAAATGTTTGAGAATTTCCATATATCTTCCTATTATTGGTTCCTAATTTATTTTCACAGTGGTAAAACATCATACTCTGTATGATTTTAATTCTTTTACATTTGATGAGATTTATTTTATGGCACATCATATGGCCTGTTTTAAATAAATGTTAAATATTCCATGTATTCTTGAAAATTGTGT
The DNA here is from genome assembly GCF_041296265.1 of Equus caballus. Taxonomy (NCBI): domain Eukaryota; kingdom Metazoa; phylum Chordata; class Mammalia; order Perissodactyla; family Equidae; genus Equus; species Equus caballus. The sequence goes on from NC_091686.1 coordinate 48,049,968, forward strand.
GTATTCTGCTATTGTAGGTTGCAGTGTTCTATAAATGTCAGATCCATTAGGCTGACATGTTAATTTTTTCTATTTCTTATAGGTTATATGGCTGTTTTTGTTTTAACAATTACTGAGAAGGGCATGGAAAACTCCAACCATAATTCTGATTTTGTCTATTTCTCCTTTTATTACTATTACTTTTTGCTTCATCTATTTTGCAGCTCTGTTATTGGGTGGATACACATAAGGGACTGTTACGGTTTTTTGATTAATTTACCTCTTTGTCATAGTGAAATGTCCCTCATTGTCTCTAGTAATATTGCTAATTCTGTAGTATTTATTTTTTCTGTTAATATAGTCTTTTCATCTTTCTTATGTTCAAGGTTTTGAGGGTTTATATTTTTCCATTATCTTACTTATATCTCTTTATGTACATTTAATGTGTATTTCTTATATTCAATCTTACAATCTTTGCCTTTTTATTGTGTATGTTTAGACCATTTATATATAATATAAATATCAATATTTTCAACTTTATAGCAATCATCTTGTAATTCATTTTATGTTCATGGTATCTGGTTCTTATTCCCTTGTCCTCTTTATCTGCCTTTTTACACATTGAGTATATTTTCTCAAGTGTCTCCGTTATTCACTAGTTTGCTATAACTTTTCTGGTTTTGTTAGTTGTTTTAATGTTTACAAAATATATATTCACCTTATTACAGTCTATCTTGAAATAATATACCTATCATGGCTAACATATAATATACACCCTCAAAAAACAATGCTTCCATTTCTCATCATCCTTTATACTGTTGTTTCCATACAATTTATTTCTACAGGCACTGTGAACCTCACAATGCATTTGGCTTCTTTTTAGTTAAAAAACAATGATTTTTTTTAAAAAAAACAGAAATGATATTTTATATTTACCCACATATTTATAATTTCTTTTTATTCTTTGGGGAAGATCCAAGATTCCATGTGGTATATTTTTTCTGACTGAATAATTTCTTTTAGTTTGGTCTGCTAGTGAAGAATCCTCTATCTTCCCCTTTTCTGGGAACGTTTATACTCCATTTTTATTTTTGAAGAATATTTTTGCTAAATGTACAATTTGAGATTGACAAATTTTCTTCTTTCATTATGTTAAAATGATCTCCACTATCTTCTGGCTCTCATTATTTATTATCAGAAGTCTAGGTTACTCTTTGTTTCTCTGTACATAATGTGTCTTGTTTGTCACGCGGCTGGTTTTTGGAAATGTAGTTATAATATGCCTAGATGCAGTGTGTGTGTGTGTATGTGTGTGTGTGTTTCCTTCTTGTTTGTAGTTTATTGAGCTCTATGATTGGTAGGTTTAGAGATTTTTTTTTTTCAAATTTGGATATTCTTCAGCCATTATTTCTTATAATATTTTTATGTACTGCCTTTTAGTCTTGGACTCTAATTATATCATTTTACACTGCTTCAAATTATTCCACAGATCCAGAGGCACAATTTATATTCCTTTTTTCTTCAATTTGGATAGATTATATGCTTTCAAGATCATTGATCTTTTTTTATTCTCAGCATCTTTAATCTACTCTAAGTTCCATCTAATAAAAATTTAATTTTAGATAATATAATTTTTATATCTAGAAGTTTTATTTGGATTTTTAAAAAATGTTCCATTCATATCCTATTGTGTTTCTATTTTATGGTAAGTACTTGTATATGATTATAATAGCTATTTTAGCATTTTTGTTTTATAATCCATTATCTCTATGATTTCTGGCTCTGTTTTTGTTAAGTGAATTTTGCCCTGATTATATATCACAGTTTCTGGTTGTTTGGCTTGTGTAGTAATTTTGATTGGATGTTGAACATTGTAATTTTATTATTTTCCTTTAAATGATGTTAGTTTTTTATTTTTATTTTTTGGCCTAATATTGATTTTTTTATGGTAACTTTATCCCTGTTTGTTTTTCAGCTTTTCTAGGGCAGGTATATATATGTAAGAGTAAAAGAATATTCACTCCAGAGAAACTTCAGCCATGCTACTAAGGCATGGTCTCTCCTGGATGTCCACTGAATGCTTTGAAGAGTCTCTACTGTGTTGGGTGGAGCTTGCGCATCCACCTGCCCTGTGTAAGCTCTTGGAATGCTTAGGCTTATGCATCCCCAGTCTTTCTTTGCTCTGCTTTTTAGAGTTCTACTCTATGCACACAGAGTAGTACTCAGTAAAGACTCAAGAATCCCCAAAATGATTTCCAGAGTAATTTTTCAACATAGCTCCCTCCTCTCCAGAACTCTGGCTTACACTTCTAGCTGACACATAGTCTCTCAAACATCTTATGTCCATCTCCTCAATTTAGTCATGTCAAGATATCAAGGCCATTTGGATTTCCCTTCTTGCATTAATGGTATGGACATTGTCTCTGGGCCGTACAATGGGGAATTGTATGTCTCACATGATTTATGTCCCATCTTTCAAGGATCACAAAACTGCACTGTCTACAGTCCAATGTGTAGAAATAGCTTCATGTATTTTTGTACAGTTTCTAATTGCTTATGGTGGGAGGTTCTGTCCTTGTTCCCCCATCATGGATAGAAGCAAAAATTGGTTATGTAAAATTGGTGCAAGAATCCATTTTAAATTTAAATTAAAGACCTATATTAGTGGTAAAATCCATGTGGTCTTCATTCTAATAATGAAGACAAGGCTTGAGATAATGGGAAAACACACTTTCTCATACACAGATATTTGAATGTTGACTGTGTTACAAAGGGCAAGCTACTGAACTTTTTCACTTTCAATTTCTTAAACTGTAAAATCTTACTATAAAACCTACCTCATACTGTTGTTGTGAGGATTTAATGAGGCATTAGGCTCACGTGTTAGCTTGTCGTCACCTCTAGATTTAATGTATAAAATCTAAGAAAATAAAAAGTTAGTCTAAAAATGTGTATGCTTACTTTTGTTTGTCATCATTTGAGCAATTTAATTCATTTGACTGTAAAAAAAACCCTCATTATCAAGTATAAATGAAAAGAGAATAAATTGATGTTTGTTATAAGTCTAATTTTGCTTATTACGTCCTCTACAAGATTCAATAATGAATCAAGCACAAATCCCCAAGCAGATGGCTTGTCAGCTACAAAGTGGATTGCTTTCGTTTTCTATTAGCTACGTGTGTACCTAAGCTCAATTTTCATATTACACATTGTCTAAGTAGAAAGCTATTTTTAATCCTACATGCTCTAATTTGCTTTCACAAGAGATTGCCTTGTTTTCACAATTATAGTATTTTTTTCTTACTTGGTTTTATCCTTCATAGTTTCTGTCCTTTCGACCATTTGTTGATGAAAGTGACAAAGGTGGTTGTTAAAAACATATAATAGGAAAAATAAAAGTACCATCTTAAAGACATTTCCCTCTAATTTGATTGCATATGTTGTTGCCTTTGCTCCACTCTTCCTTCCCCCCATTTTTGGGAGAAGAGTTGGAGGATATGACAGTTTTTAAGAGATCATAGTAAGATGTTTGTGATGAAAGAAAATCAGAGAATGTTTAGTAGCTAAAGATAAATTCATTCTTTAAGCAAGCCTTTCTTTTCCTGCCTACATGTGCCATGTTCTGGGGATTTACTAGTGAAAAAAAGCTTTGTCATTATGACGATTAAAGCTAACATAGAGTGTTTACTGTCTGCTAAGTACTTTAAAATACTAATTTATTTAAACCACAGACCAAGCCTATGAGTACCTTATCACTCCCACAGACACTGAGGCACAGGAGGTTATTAATTTGCCCAACTCCCGCAGTTAGTAGCAGGAGGAACTGTGATCAAAACACAGCACATCAGACCCCAAAGCTCATATTCTTATACGAGTTGGTGGAGAGACATCATCTTAAATATAAAGGAATAAAATATATAGTACATTAGATATTTGCATGTTATGGAGTAAAATAGAGCAAGGAAGGAAAATATAAGGGGAATGTGCGAGGAGGTGTGTGTGGAGACCTGCTGTTTTAAAGAGAATTCTCAAGAAAGGCTTTACTGAGAAAGTGGCACTTGAGTAAACTTGCATATATCTATCTATCTATCTTTAACGTGTGTCTACATATAATGTGTGTGTATATATATTACATATATATATATATATATAATGTCCTTTTTTGTTAAATAGATGAAGAAGACTAAAAATTCCAATTAGTATAGGACATTTGTTCAATTTTCAAATACTGTATTTAAATATAAACATTTCTGGCAATCAATATTAATTCAAACTGAAAATATCCAAAATATTTGTGGAAATGTTAGTAATGGAAAATATTACTGACTTAAAATGGGAGCTAATAGCCTATTTTCTTAAGTTTCTGGATGATTACTAAAGCATTCTGTTGTGATCAACTCTGGTCATAAAGTTGAATGTGATTGATCACTATAAAAATTGTGCGCTAATGATGATTAATTGTACTGATTAAACACAACTACTAAAACCTGAAACTATTCAGCTTGTCATTGTTGGGAACAAATTCACTCTAAATGCAATAACAAGCTGATGCAACTTATTTCACTTAAACATAACATTTTGGGGGACTTTAATTGCACTAAGTATAGTTGCATAGATCCTTAAATAACTTACCAATAATGACTGATATTTAATATGGCCTTTCGTAGATATGTCTTAATGAAGTCCAAAAGCATCATTATTTGGTTTATAGTGAATAATCTATTTTGTAAGAAAAGAGTTAACTATCACATCATAAGAAGCTGTTTGTTCAGGCTTGTTTTCTATACCAAATATTTTATACAATAGAGTCATTCATTTTGCTCTAAGTCAATTAGCTTGCAGACACATAAGCATGACTTTAAAGCCCTCAAGGAAAGAAAGTGAAAATGCTTTTGATAGTGTGATCTTTCAAATGCAAACAACATCAATGCTGGAGAAGCAAGGTTGATTAGCAAACAGAATTATGGCAGAGTTTCTCAATCTCAGCACTGTTGACATTTTGGGATGGGTGAGTTTTCGTTGTGGAGGACTGTCCCAGGCACTGTAAGACATTTAACATCATTGCTGTTCTTTACCCACTAGATGCCAGCAGAACCCTCTCACCTGTACACCTGGTTGTGACAACCAAATATCTTTCCTGACCTTTCCAAATGTGCCCTGGGGGACAAAATCACTACTGGCTAAGAACCACTGGTATTGAAAATGCCATCTTATATCAATAGTTATATTGACAATAATAAATATTGTTTAGAGCACAGATTATATACCAAGTGCTTTCAGAAGTGCTAAAATTATATCATCTCATTGATTTATTCCATCTACCATGTGAGGAAGCACTCTAGTGGGGCTCATTTTAGAGGCGAGGGAACTGAGTGCCAAGAGATTGAATTGCATGTCCAAAGCCAAGAAGCCAGTAGACAGCAGAGAAGGCATTTGAAGCCAGCAAGTCCTAGCTCTTTGATTTCAGGAATTATACTTGACTATTTTTCTACATTGTCCTCATGTCCGTAAAGCTTGAATTTGAAATGTCTTCAATGAGTTCAAGAATAAAAACGCAAAAAGAGAAATTTATAGCCAATACAAGTGGTTTGGACTTTTTATAGACCCATAGGTAAATACTATGAGTAGCATTCAGAATATAAAAAACACACATTGTACCCTGCCACATCATTAATCAGTGGTACCAGGGTAAGTATTCGCTGCTGGCTGGGTTTGGCTGACACATCCAAGGTGGAGGCGCGCATGGGCAGGAAAACCTATCAAGAGGTTGCAAAGCCCTAAGGATGGGACAAGTGCCAGAAAGAGAAAAACTGAGCTGAGTGAAAACAAATAAAAGAAAGCCTCTCTCTAGAGAGTATGTTAAATCCGCAATATCAACAGAATAAAATAGAGACATCTGCCAGATTTTCTGTTAACCAGGATGTTAGAATGATGAGTTAAAAACAAAAATGAGATAAAAAACCAAGTATCATTATAATTTTTAGAATAACGAACTTTTAAAGTAGGAGTATTGTCAAAGACAGCTGGCAGTCAGTTGCAAGAGCCCTTGGACATGTCTATCCCATACTTCATGCTGCCGAAACTGTTAAGCCCATGGTGGTTTTCTCAGCACGGCAATCTCTCCTTTGATTACAGGCAGGCACCAATTTAAAAACTGTTGTATTAAAAAATTAACTTGAAACACAATTGCAAAATAATTTTTCTCATTGATATATTCCATCTTTTTGCTAATAAGTTTCTTACGTGAATCATCAAATAGCAGTTAGAAATGAATATGAATTATACTACAAACCAAATCAAATCAAACAAACAAAAGGTCTTGTCACCATGTAAATATTTTTCAATTCTAGAGTGGGAAGGGGGATTATTTCTGAACAAGTCACCACTAGAACAGGTTGACGGATCAAAATGAAAAGAGAACAGAAAAAAGATACTAGTATATAAAATAACTTAATTCATACTGAAAACCAGCAATATAGATAAAGAAGAAAAGAATGGATTGATAATCAACATTGTTGAAGTCAACTACTGTATTAGTTTTCTATTGCAGCATAACAAATTAGCACAAGTTTAGCAGCTTAAAACAACCTGCTTACTATCTCAGTTTTCATGGGTCAAGGCTAGGCTGCAATCCAGGTGTTGACCAGGACTGCATTCTCATTAAAAGCTTGACTGCAGAAAGATTCACTTCCAGAGTTTCTCAGGTTGTTTGTAGCCTTAGTCTTCCTACAGTTGTAGAACTGAGTCTTGATTATCCTTTTTTTTTTTTTTTTTTGCTTGAGGAAGATTATCACTGAGCTAACATCTGAGCCAGTTTTCCTCTATTTTGTATGTGGGATGACGCCACAGCATGGCTTGATGAGTGGTATGTAGGTCCATGCCCAAGATCTGAACCCATGACCCCAGGCTACCAAAGTGGAGTGTGAGAAGTTAACCACTACACCACCAGGCTGGCCCTTGAGTCCTCATTTTCTTTTTTTTTTTTTTTTAAGATTTTATTTTTTCCTTTTTCTCCCCAAAGCCCCCCGGTACATAGCTGTGTATTCTTCGTTGTGGGTTCTTCTAGTTGTGGCATGTGGGACGCTGCCTCAGCGTGGTCTGATGAGCAGTGCCATGTCCGCGCCCAGGATTCGAACTAACGAAACACTGGGCCGCCTGCTGCGGAGTGCGCGAACTTAACCACTCGGCCATGGGGCCAGCCCGAGTCCTCATTTTCTTGATGGCCTTTGACCACAGGCTGCTTTGAGCTCCTACAGGTTGCTTGCATTTCCTTGACACAGGGCTCTCTCTATAGGACCTCTCACAAGATGGCACCTTATTTCATCAAAATCACGAAGAGAGAGAAGTTTTCCTGTGATACTTGCATACAAATGCATGCTTGCATACTTCTACAGAGAAGCACATGCTTGCATACAAATATATATGCATATACATGTAAATGCGTGTATGTTTGTATTTATACAGGCATAGCTATAGATACAAGTACAGATATAAATAGATAGCTCAAGATAGATAAATACGTAGTCATGAGAGTGACATGTCATCACCCTTGCCCTGTTTTATTAGTTACAAGCAAATTACTGGTCCAGTCCACACTCAAGATTAAGGGATTGCACTGAGCATAAACATGGCGCTGTCCATCACAACTACTCTGAAAAGCATCAGCTCAGAATAACCTGTGCCAGATACACAACTTTTGTCTCGGTGGGTTTAAATCTTCAAATGAGAAAGCAAACAAACCAAACACTAAAAACATAACCATAAGATTAGAAAGAAGATATTCATTTTAAATGAGAAAATGGATTTTACTACTCCATAGGATAACATTTCCTAAGTATAACATTAGCATCTGTTTCAGAATAAACCTCTTGTTCACTGGGAATCACACATTTTTGTCAGCTCTAGCAAGTGACATTTCCAGGTCTCTTTGCATGAGAAAGAAGAGACCTTGGAAAGACGTTTTGCAAAACTTCTCTGCAATTCCTTCTTCAACTAACATAGCCCTTATAAAAGTCAAAAATATGTCATCAAATCTAGGAATCCATGACAAGATATATCACTACTTTACATTCTCCCCAAAGGAAAAACCCGGTAATTAAACTATTAACATACATTATTACTGAATTTGTTAAAATTTTCACTTATTAATAGAATTTTTTTAGACAGTTTAACTAGATATTTAACACTCTTTGACTATTAAAAAGGAAAGCATAAGTAAAATATTGGTTAAGATGGTCTTCATATTTATTTACTTTTAGAGTCTGACTCTTTTAAATCACCTACCTATTCCAACTTAATGACAACTGCTTTGACCAAACACTATCTCTAGATACTCTGGAATGTATCAAGAGAAATGGAAATGCAGCATATATTGAAAGAATATTTGACTTTTGTCTCTAAGCCAATGATACTCATATCAAGCCAGTTCATTGTCTTTCATCTTGGGGAAACAAGAATCTCTGCGTTCTACTGTATCGGTTAAATGAGGCTGTATTGCATTCCTAGTGGTGCCATAACAAATTACCACAAGCTTGGTGGATTAAAACAATGGCAATTTATTCTCTCACAGTTCTAGAAGCTAGACATCTGGAATAAAAATGTAGGCAGGGTTGGTAGCTTCTAAAGGATCTAAGGAATAATTCTATCCATGCTTCCCTCCTCACTTTTGGTGGCTGCAGGCAATTCTTGGTGATCCTTGGCTTATAGATGTACCACTCCAACCTCTGCCTCTGTCTTCCCATGGCCTTCCCGTGTGTGTCTTAAATTTCCCTCTCCTTTCTCTAATAGAAAGACCAGTCGTTGGATTTAAGGCCCATCCTAAATCCAGGACGATCTCACCTCAAGATCCTTAACTCTATTATATCTGCAAATGCCATATTTCCACATAAGGTCACATTCACAGGCCCCAGGGGTTAGAACTCGGACACATCCCTTTGGGGGATGCTATCCAGCCCATTATAGGGGCCAATAATGTCCACACTGAGTAGCTACTGAGTGAATAAAAGCAAGTTCTAAATGCGAAGAACTATAAAATAATATTGTTTACATTTTTAAGTAAGGCGTGTTTATGGTATTAGTATTTAACTACTATTAATTGATCATTTAGTCTCAATTCTCACACCAAATTTGCATTGTGTTTTATCAACAAAATTTCATGCATGCAATTCAGGAATCAGAAAACCTGCTGATATATGATAGTATTTTAAATGTACTAACAGGAAAATAGCATTCAATTATGCATATTAGAATTAGAAACATAAGCATCAGGATTCTTAGAGATACGAATGATAGATAACATTACCTTTTGAATTTGGTTACTCTTCCATTTCATTGAAAACATGTAAAAAATTGATGGATTGTATTGGTTACTGACAAAGAAGAACATTTAAAACGCATCTGCTTCCTTAGTTAATATTTACACTTCTTTCCCTCAAAGTTAGCCATATTATTATAAGATGCATATTACATTTTTGATGGGTTCAGAAAGTAATTTCAATGTCTTGGCCCTTAGATTTCAAAGATATTCTAGTCAAACATGCAAAGATTGAGTAATAGTTTTTCTTCTTCAAGGGCAACTGATTTCATACATATTCTTAATTTTAAGTTTTATTGTCAGAGAAAAGTACACAATGGAACTGGCAGTAGCATATTTTAAATTGCTGAGGGAAATTCCATTTAAGTAAAAAACAATAACAAATTCATTACTTGCTATAAATATGATCTCTCAGATAGACACATGCTTACTAATGTCTGCATTTGAAAATTAGCACAGACATGTTCATGTGTGTATTTGTGCACATCCACAACTTTCCATGCTGAGGATATACATCTGCATTCATTTAAAGCTTTGTTGCTGTCGGTAAGCCCCTTTCTCAGGAAGCACTGCATTAAAGTGACCACCATCAATATGTTCATGTAAAAATGTGATGTTCATACTAAACCAAGATATTTATCATGACCTAGGGAAAGAGAATTTCTTTGTAAATAGCAGGCTGTCTTCTTGACAAGTCACCAAGCTAAACCAGGTTATGAATAGTAATAATTAGATACGTTATATTGAATTCTTCACTGGATTAAATGATTAAAGCAAAGGTTACACTATTTAGAACTCAGCCAGTTGGTTTTAGAACTAGAATTATTCCTCAGTATAAAAATGTATTTCATTCTGGTATCATTAGAACTCCTTTGCTGATTCAGAGATATTTTGATAATAAGAAAAATCACTTAATTATTTGGGAAGTATTTATTAGATGCTGACTTCATTCCATGCACTGAGTAGGAGGCAGCCTGTAAGACAGGCCAAGACCTCTCCTCCCAGTGTTCCCAACCTTGTGCAATCCCTTGCACTTGAGTGTGGGCTGGGTCCAGTGACCCATGTTTGATGAATAGAATAGGGCAAAAAGAAGGGGATGTCACTTCTGATATGGAGTTACAAAAGCACTGCGACTTCTGTCTTGTGCACCCTCTCTTGCCCATTCACTTTCTTGAGAAGATGGAGCTGCCTGTCATGTATAAGCTGCCTTTTGGAGAGATTCACATGGCAAAGAACTGATGGAGACCTCTGGCCAACAACTGGTGAGGAACTCAGTCCACCAACCTGTGACGAACTGGCGCCTGCCCCAAACAGGCAAGTTAGCTCGGGAGCAGATCTTTCCTCGAATGAGCCTTGACATAACTGAAGCCCCAGCAGACACCTGCATTACCTCATTGTAAGACATCCTGAGTGGGAGGACCTAGCTAGGTTGATACACAGGAGCTGTGAAATAATAAATGTGTATTTGAAGCCACTAAGCTTTTGGATAATTTGTTTTGCAGCAATAGATATTTAATGCACTACATGTGTTTGCTAGGGAGACAATCAGAAACAATATGAGTAAGGAATACAGGAAGTAGATAAAGTTCAATTTAGTCCTTTAAAGTTGAGGTAGATGAGAGTGTTATGACGTAGGCATGTGTGTTTGTGTGTACGCACACACCTGTGCTTATTACACTTGACATAAAATATGACTATTTAGTTTCCTGAAACATTAAGTATTTGCCTCATAACTTTGTTGGCATAGAGAATGATAACCTTCTGAGTTCGCTCTTGTTAAATACGAGATTTTAGCACATAATAAAATTCTATAGCCTCTCTGATCTGAAAGGGTGAGTTATCAATTTCAAATAAACTCCAGTATTTTGTCTTCTCTCCCTGCAATGTATTCTTTCAATTTTAAAAAGTGGGCAGCAGAGGTTACAGTTACACAAACCACAAATAAGGCAAAAGAATTATTGTAGCTGGGTAAGCAATTTGAGAAACAACCTGTTGCGTAACTTATTTGGACTCTGACATTGACTTGAATAAAATCAATTACTTGGGAAAAATTATTTGACATAAGTTATTTCTCATGCCTTGTCTTACTTTTGCAAATAAAGCTATAGCATTCATTGTGTCACATTCATTGGGCATGATGAGTACCATGCTTGATTGATACACATCAATCGGTATCAATTGAGTGTTACATTTGTTATATAAATTGAGTTTAAAACATGTAGTTGGAATGAATTTAAAAGATGGGAAAGTCTCAGTCAGAGTGATTAGCTTCCTCTAAAATGTTTTTAGAATCACTCCAACCAGAAAAACTTGCTTCACTTTGTCCATTACTGAGAGGTGAAGCTTGGCCCGGGCAGCTGTCTGTTTAGACATTTTAGCTGAGGCTGATAATAAATATTTTCTTCCTTGGCAATCACAAACTTTTGAATACATACACATGCATAGATCTTCTGTTGTTGTTTGGTGTGGAAAAATAGACACCTTATAACTAAGACACTTCCTTTTTCTAGGTCAAATATAACCTCTTGTGGGAAATTGCCTCCAGCAGGCAGTGTTAGACATTTCTTTGTTTATATTTACAACATGTATTATAAATTTTTGTTTTGTTCCTTCTCCAGAGGAGAAAAATAGAGGACTTAAAATATTTGATTCTGTATCCAAAATACATGCCTGAGTCTCAATACAGCGAGAGTTAATTATATTTCTCTGGAACAAATATCTCATCACACTGTTCTTTTTGCTTTGTAATATATTAGTAGGAGAACATTTAAGATTTGCTCTAGTAACAGACCTATTAGCTACATTTTAAGGAATAAATGCTACAAAAAATATTTTAAAATATCCTATCTATTTTGTATTTCTTGGGGTAGGGGATGTGATATATATATATATATGTATATCTCACTATCAAAATGTACTGTCATTCTTGTTCTGATCTAGAATCTTATGTAGTTTTATAAAAGGAACATGACAGAATTCTCAGAATACTTAAATCCAAGTTTTATTGACTGTTTTATTGGAGAATTCCTCTCTTTCTCATATAAAAGTAAACAGACATATAACAACAGAAAAACAAGTTAATTTACCAGAAAGATTCACATACCTTTACTTTTTCCTTAGTAGCTCAATATAGATCTTGAATTAAATTAATAAAAATCTGTAGAGATTTTTAAAAATGGACTTCCATATATTTTAAGCATTTTTGAATTTACTTTATATCTCTATGATCATATTTCCTTATGAGCACTGGCTAGGTACTAAGTGAAAGAAAAAAGGAAATAGAAGAAAAAAATTTTATGTCCATCATCCACACATTTATGGGTCAGTCCATCTGAATTTCTTATACATAATGTTTCCTTAACTAAAGTGATACAGATATCATAAGATCTATGAGGTGTTAACCTTATTACTTTAGATAATTTATTTTATTCAAGTTGTTGCTCAACATATTAATATTTTCAGCTGCAAATATGATCCATAGGAAATTGAATCTTAAATTGCTATCTCAACTAGTGTACCAAAGATTCTACCTTTAAAAATAAAATCCATTTAAAAATGATGAACATTAGATCACTATTTATGATTTTTTAAATGAGAATATAAAATAAGCTGTAAAGGTAATTCTAAAAGAAGGCCTCTAAATATTTTTGAATGATATTAACATTTTAATTATATAGACATCCAAGTCAACTCTTTTGAAAGGAATACTTGGAACCACATATTCCAATGTATTCCTTAAAAATCATTTACATTGCTACATATATAATCCTACCACTTTTAGTGTTTTGCACTCACACTACTTAAACACATTTAAAAAGGGCATTATCTTCATTTTAGCATAATTTCTGGGATCCCTTGAGACCATGTTCTTTTCATTTGTATTTGAGTGTCACCACAATTGAATTAATTCTCACTGCCCTTAACTAAACTTATACTTCCAGATATAATAGTTTTTGTTAATGGATAAAACAAATTATGAGAAAAGTCATCAAAATGAAAATTAGTTTTTGTCTTGACAATTGCCAAAAAAAGCTGTTAAATTACAGTAAGGAATAAATAATCCTTAATTTGCCAAGTGGTAGATTAATTGCATAGGAATATATATATACTTAAATATTCTTGGAAACTGAGCAGGTACAATATTTAAATAATCAAAATTTAAATAATTTTGATACTAGCTGATAGAAGTGATAAAAATAAGATGATCTTTGCTATGTAGATTTTTTCTATGTCTGAAGAAAAGACATAATTGGTATTGGTTAACACTGTTCATATGGATTGACTATCATAATACTCTATCCCAAACTAATCCCTTGATTGATACTAATTGAAATGGTTAACAATGGATGATACAATGAGTACATATATATATTTTTAAAAAACCAAAACACAGCAATATAATGACTGCTAATGGAATATAACGATACGGCAACTTCTTATTTATTCTTACTGAAATCTATTCCTTTAATAAATTGCTCTTTCTTGTTATTCCTCTCAATAGCATTTATTATTGGGGGCAAGGAAGTTTTGTTTACCTTTATAAACAAAATTCAGTAAAAGAGGGGCTAGGTAGACTAGGATTTACGTGTTTCAAGCACTGCTTTTCAAATGTTAATACATATAAAAATCACATGGGGAAGCTGTTAAAAAAGCAATTCTGATTTTGTACTTTTGCAGTGGGGTCTGTGTTTCTGTACTTTTAACAAGCTCTCAGTTACTGTGAATGCTGCTGGATGATAGGGAAAATTTTAAAGAACAAGAACACACTCTGCTTCCTTTTTTGGGGTTTGCTAGTGTAGATTTGTATAAATTATACTATGGCTAGTAAATTTAGACAGTCATAATGAAACTGTATATTCTCACCAAAGGTAGTATCAAGATATTTATAGTTCTTATTTTCTCTCATAGCATCATTTCTTTCTTTTTTTTAATTCCATTAACCAATGAAAGTTCTTCCCTTTGAATCCTAAGATGAAAAAGGAAATCTTCCAAACTCTTTCTTACACTATAGTACTATCTCTTTAATCCATTACTCAGATGATGTCCTCAATTGTCTTCTTAGCCTTTTAAAACCTTCTCCATTTATATGTTTTTATTTTTGTTTCCCCCTAGAATTGGACATATGATATATTTGGATTTTGGTTATTAGGATAAAGACTCAGTGATGATGGCAGATCACCATGCTGGATACAGTATTTTACATTTTGGAAACAGAGGAATATTATTCACTATCCAAGAAGAGCATAATGAGATTTCTCTATTCTTTCCCAAGTTGCCCGCCCATCTCCATCCCAAGAATTCCATGGCAACTACGAGCTCTGTGCCAATGGGCAGCTTTGAAGTTTCCTTCCAAGGGCTGCTAAAGGGACTTTATAGAACGTGTCTCCTTTAGAACCACCTGCTTTTCTCCATTGTCTTCACCTAAAAATGAGTAAATCAATTAGAAAAAAATTAAACTGTTACAGGAAAGTTATACGCAAAATCGCTTGCCTTTACTGTGGAGTCTGAAAGGAGTATAATATTATAATTTCCTTGAAGATAAAAGTCTAACTATTCAAGAACTAAGAAAGTTTGGGAAATATATTTGTCCAAGGAGTGGGAGAGTTTTTCCAACTTGAAAAATCCTAGATCTTGAGAGTATATTCGAAAACGACAGTGCCACACCTTTCTGCTTGAGAAGTTCTTACTCAGGAACCTAAAATCTTAATTTGCAAATATGAATTTCAATTGGGAATTGCCATTGACTTATGACAATGACTTATGACATTGACTTATGACTTCTGAATCTAAATTCTTATACTGTGATTATGAAATTCAGAGACTCATCTGAAGATTGAATTTCAAAATGGATGCTTGTCAGCCTAATACTGGCAGTACTTATTGCTTAATGCTGGCATGCCCAATTTCAAGTAGAGTGTGCTTGAAAAGATATATAAAATCCAACACTGGCACTTAGACTGAACTTTGTGGACTGTAAACTGGAATCTGAACACAATCAATGAAACCACATGGCGATATTCAGTTATAAGGAGTTTACACAGAGGATATAGAAATGCTTTTTATTATTTTTAGATAATGAAACAAAAAGATAAATTAAATAAAGTCTTATAGAGAACTTAGAAACCCATATATTCACATACTAGTTTGCAAATACTTGTACAGGATAGGGCTTGATAAGCTTTAAAAGTATGTAAAAAATATTTTTAGGTTGCAAGCAATACAGAAAGAAGTGGAAGGATAGAATTGGCCAAGGGGTGTCATTCGCTGACTCCCGGTGTAGACAATGCATTAGGGGTTCAATATTTGAATGATGGGTGATCAATGCGTGCTTAAAATAGTGCTGGATTTCAAAGGTGAGGTGGGTTTGGGAAATGGAGAAGCTTTGAGGGAGGTTTTGTGCATAGTAGGAATGAACATCGCTGGAAATGTCAGGCAAAGGAGTCAGATAAGAAAGAGACTTGTGCTTGCCCAGGGAGGACACTGTCATGATTTTGAATATTATTTAGGTTTGTTTTGATCAAAGACAAGCCCCTGACAAGAACGCTGCAGGGGAGACCAATCTGACGGTGACATGCAGGATGAGATGGCTTTACTGAAGGCTGGAAACCCTGATAGAAGACTAGTTCAATTATCTAAGCATGAGAACCTGACCTGGAAAAGTGGTAACAAAAATATAGAGGAAGAGATAATAAAGATGTTGCCAGTATAAAAATAATTGACTTGGAGTCTGACTTAATGAGCTGTCTTTAAGTTAAGGAGAGAGAAAAGAAATTCAAACATATTTCTGAGGGTTTGAATTAGTGTAACAAGGAAACCGATGGCAGCATTGATAGTGACAGTGAAATCTGGACGGATGAGCCATTTGAGAAGAAAGATTCTGATTTTAGTTAGACTTAACTTTAGCTAATGAGCCTAGGACTTCTAAATGAAAGTGCGCAACCGCCACTTAAACGTAACAAAGTCAACATTTATCAAGCAGGAAAAAAAAGAAAAATTTTGAGAGAGACTGGGGCATTAATTAGACCTGTAGAAGCAATTAAACGTGATAGTATTTCCAAGATGAGGGAGGAGTTTGAAGGAGGCAGAGGTAGCCCATTGTGTCAAATTTCTGTCTTATAAAGCTATGTTTTTGGCCTCAGGCTTACAATTCCATTTTGAAGGTGCAAATAGCTATATTCTCACCCTTTGGGAATGTTCAGTTTCGCTTCAAACACAAACACTTGCTGTGAGTGACTGCATCTCACTGTTTGCTAGTGTGAGGCGAAGCTGCAACAGAAGGTTAACAAAAGATTTTTCTGGTGGGTGCATTTTCCTGATAGACGAAATATAAGCTTCATCAGCTGAGCATTATAATCTCAAGAAGGATTTTGCTTCAGGCTCATCTCTTCTCCCAGGGGCTGTGGAGATGTGTGCATGAGCCAATTTGCACCCCTTCACAACACTTTCATTCATCGAAAATTACAATACCTTCCTTATGTGATTTTTATGCACCCAGAGGAATTAAATTCATCATTACTATTGTGACAGTAAAGCTCTCTTAAGAAGTTGCTATCTTGGAAGTTTTCCCAAATGATTCTTTTGGATTTTCATGCCCTACCTCCAAGTGTATAATTTCCCATTTCCATTTTTAAGATACTTAACATGTATTGTAACTAGTGTCTTTAAAATATTTATTTAAGAAGATTTTAGTAAGATTCACACAGTTTATAGGAAACAGACTATACTGTATTTTGACTAACAAATTTTCTGTGTTCTCGCATTATACATATGAAGGCAGGAGTTTAGAATTACAAGACTAGCTCCAATGAGGATACATTAAGGGCTTTTATTTCCTGATTAACCCAAGTTATACGTCTGCTGAATACGTCTTCTAATCAGAACACATCTATCTTTCACATTTTCATCTTAAACACAGATCATGGAAGTACCTACAGGTAATCATCCAGAACAATTCAGAACACAGGATCTTTAATGCATTTGGGAGTTATTGGTACAGAAATTAGACATCCCTTTCTGATTATTTAAATTGCCTTGTTTTTAGAGAAATAGAAATTAAAGTTTCAGAGGTCTTTTATTAAGATGTTATTCCAACATCTATAAGATAAAAATGCTAAGTAAAACAGATAATGAACTGTTTTTATATGACAGCTATCTCAATTATCCTTGCCAGCTGGAACGACTTATTCCATAGCTGTGTTTAGAAATAGTGATGAACAAGGGCAGGCGGCACGCTGTGCCTCCCCACCCAGAGGAAAGGGCAAACGTAAAAACATAACACACCACAAAGCATGATATGTACATGAAATGAATTTTGTATGTGTATATATATACACATAAGAATACATACTGAAGAATAAATTAATGCTTAAGTTTTTCCTGAAATACTGAAACAGTAACAGTTTTTGTTCTATAAATTAAAACTAAAAAAACTACAAACTACATTTTATGAAACTACCCATTAGCTTGTGACCTTACACTTCATCCTCACTGTACTAATTGACGTCTATGAGAAATTCAATCTTTAGAAAAAGAAACAGTTTCTGAGGAGATAGTATGCTCATAAGAAATCATCTTATTAATAAAATACTTATCTATAATGATATTACCCTGTGAATGATATCATTTGCTCAATAAACAGGCAAAATAGACGTTACTCCAATTTTATTGTTCAGGGTTAGAACTGAACCCTGTGCTTTTGTGACAAGCATATCACTAGAGGGAAGGTGATTAAACAGCAATGTGTCCTGATTTCTGCAAATGAGGAGCTCAAGTTGGTTCAAAGTCTAAGCAGAAAGAATCTTTCCCTGCTGCCTGGCACCTCTATGTCCGAGCGAAATGTTCAGAGCGGGGAAATACTGATCACTGTGGATAGAATTCAGTCCACGGAGCTCAGAAAAAAAATGTGGAAGCATTATCTAGCATTCCTAGGAGGGAAAAAGAGAAGATGGAACATTCAGTGACAAGGCGTCCAGAGTTTAGCTAAGCTGCTCCATGGCATCCATTCTGTTTGACCATCAGCCTGTGAGGGCATTAAGCTGACATCAGCCCTTGACGCAGAACATGCCCTAGAAAAGGGCCCACAGAGTCACAAGGAAATGTAAGTTTCTGCCATGACATCCCCAAAGCCCTTGGGACAAAGTGCCCCCTGCGTCCCAGGGCCTTTAACCTTGTACACTCCTCAGATAAGACCCCGGGGGGAGTTACCAAAACCCCACTCTACTTGGTTTGAATTGACCAATCTGGCCTTAGCCCGGGAACCCCAAAGCACTCCATTCACAGGTCCTAATAAAGGCAGCTTTTTCTCTGCTTTTACCTCCCTGCACAGCCCTTCAAGGCCTGCTGCGTCCCTCCTCCAGGACCTGTGAGGAATAAACTTCTCTATTTTAATTCTCTTGTGGTCTCTTGTTGAACCTGGCTCACCAACCAACAGCCTGATGGTTTACTAACAAGTGTTAATTTAACAAAGTCACAAAATAGGATTACGAACAAGGAGATATCCTATAGCAAATTTGGTTGGTTAAGGGTCATGTCAATTGCCTTAGTAAAAAAAAACCTGATAAAGAATATCCTTTATCCTTTATATCCTTTATTGTTCATTGTACCTAAGTATAAACACTAGCAACTATATCATTCTTATTATCAAATATAGGTTCTGTTATTTCAAAAAATCTCTTTGTTCTCTTCACAGTCTTGAGTTAAATAAGTTGGGGGTTATAATATCATATTTTGATTACTGGATTGAATGGATCAATATTTTTCTTTTTTTTAAAGATTGGCACCTGGGCTAACAACTGTTGCCAATCATTTTTTTTTCTGCTTTATCTCCCCACCCCCCCGTACATAGTTGTATATCTTAGTTGCAGGTCCTTCTAGTTGTGGGATGTAGGACGCCGCCTCAACGTGGACTGACAGCGGTGCCATGTCCGTGCCCAGGATCCAAACCCTGGGCTGCCACAGTGGAGCATGAGAACTTAACCACTCGGCCACGGAGCTGGCCCCAGGATCAATATTTGTTATCACATTCGAGAATGCCATTCATTTTTGGTGGGAGTATAAACTATCATAAAAAGCTATGATACTATCAGTGTATAAATTAAAAAAGAGTCTGTTCAGAATGGACACCAAAATAACAGCGATTATTTTTGCTGAATGAGGTTAAAATAATTTATTATTTTGTTTGTATGCTTTTGTGTAGCTTTCAACTGTTTTACTAGGAATGGAAGTAAAGTAGCTAAGAACTCAGCGCTGGCTTAACCTGCCAAAATCTGATTCCCAGCTCTGCCATTTACTAACTGTGTGCTCAAGTTAATTTCTTTATGTTACGATTCCTCATTTGAAAAGGATTTGTTGTTGTGAAGCTATGATTTAATAACTTAGGTGTGGAAAGTTCAATAATATTACTGTTAATTTATTATTAATCAATTTTTAACTTATTTGGCAATGAAGAAAAAACAGAGGGTTTTCCTTTTTATTTTTTCTTTTTAGGTATTGGAATCCCTGAGAACTAAGAAACAAATTGCTTGAGTGTTTTCTTTTAAGTTTAAAGCACACAAGGTGTTGATCTGACACACTTCTGCATGGCAAAATATTATCATCATAGCATCAGCTAACACCTCCATCACGTCACATAATTACCATTTCTCTTTTGTGACTAGAACATTTAAGATCTACTGTCTTAGCAACTTTCAATTGTATAATAAAGTATTATTAACTATAATCACCATGTTGTACATTAGCTCTCCAGAACTTATTCATCTTGTGATGGAAGTTTGTACCCTTTGACCAACATCTCCTGATTCCCCCATCTCCAGCCCCTGGTAACTACCATTCTACTCTGTTTCTATGAGTTTGGCTTTAGTGTTTTTTTAATTGGGCTTATTTGACCAGCTGATTTCAAAATTTATCATAAAGCTGCAACAATTAAAACAGTGTAGTATAGGCTCAAAGATAGACAAATACAGTAAATAAATGGAGTAGAGAATCCAGAAGTAGACTCGTACATATTTGGGCAACTTATTTTGGCAAAGCTGAAAAGGCTTTTAGAGTTAAGATTCTGGGATTGACTTTAAAATTAAGATACAGCCTACTTACCTCATGAATAAGAATGGAAACCTAACTTTCCTAGATTGTTTTATTTTATGCATATCACCTGTCCCTGTATATTGCAGACACTGTATAATATTTACGTTGAGCAAGCTACAAATCATGTGCTTTGAACTAAAGATGATTGATTTCAAAAAAGAACAATGAAACTTATATAGAAAAAAGCAATCTTAGGAAATAAAAGTATAGTGAAATGGAAAGAGGGTTACTTTACCAGCTATGTGACCAGGAAGAAGTTAGTTAATCTTGCTGAATCTACAATTGTTTTTCTATAAAGTTGCAATATACAAGGCTAACCATAGAAAGCTCTGGTTCAGGCATATCAGAGTAAATAGTATCAAATTAACATGCCCACAGATGGTAATTATATACTTTGGAAAATATATATACACACAGATACACACACTTGCACACATGCACACTCTATCATGGCATGGAAGACTGACTAAAGCAGTTAAAAACTGATGGGGATTTGACACAAAAACAGGCAAAAGCCAGCTGAGAGCATCGTGTTGTGGAGTCTACACTGATATAACTTTTTGCACATGTTGGCTAGAACTCAAGCAGAAATTTATGATTTGTATCAGCTGGTGGGATCAGAGGATGTAGTTTAGGGCTACCAGAGCAGCTGGAAGATTAAGCACAAAAAAGTACCAGAAAAGATAGTGAAGCTCAAAATGTTCAAAAAAGTCTCTTCAAATCTTTAACGGACCACGGAATTGTGCAAGTGTTGGGGACACTCCAAGAAACCAAGTGGAAAGAAACAGATGGAATACTGAGAACCCCGAGCAGAAACTTCAGCTGCTGCACATCTCTCATGAGACGTGTTAAGTTTGGGTCCTGCCAAGGTTGAGGCCCTTGAAAATACACTGGGCTTTCCATTGAAACTCCGCAAGAGACTTACGTTAGGCATAAAGAGTACATCCCTGAATTAAGGGATTTGTTCCAGGAATAAGGGAAAATCGAAGACAAGCTCACCTTAAAGCAAAAAAACCAAGTTCCCATTTGTACAAGGTACTAAGCCAGCAATTTAGTTGAATTGTAAATAAGAATTAATACTCCTCAGAAGAAGATGACAGAAGTCGAGTTTCTACAATGTACTATCCATAATTACACATATCCTTATACATGTGAAGATGCAGGAAAAGCTACTCCATAAGGTTGGAATTACCATAAGTGGAATTTAAAGCTACTATCAAAGAATTAGAGCAGTGATTCCCAACTAGGGTGATTCCTGCCCCCCAAAGTGGACATTTGGCAATGTATGGTGATATTTTTGATTGTCACGTCTGGTGGGGGTGCTGCTGGCATCGAATGAGTGGAGGCCAAGAATGCTGCTAATCATCCTACGATGCACAGGACAGACTCCCCAGACAAGCAATCATTTGGTCCAAAATAAGAATATGGCTCAGAAACTCTGACTTAGGGGAATATAATGTCATAATGAATGAACATCCAGGGATTCTCAGTAGAGAAATAGAAACTGTAAAAATGTGAGAAGGATAGTCAATATCTTTGTCATTAAGGAAATGAAATTGAAAACCACCGTAAGATACCATTTTATACCGACTAGAATGGATATAATTTTTAAAAGGCAGAAGATTACCAGTGTTGGTAAGGATATGGAGGAACTGTAAATCTCATGTATTGGGGAGTAGAATGTAAAATGGTATAGTCACTCTGGAAAACACTTTGTTATTTTCCTAAAAAGTAAAAAGTGAACTCACCATATGACACTGAAATACGATTCCTGTGAATCTACACAAGGTAAGTGAAAGACATGCATAAACAAAGATTTTACATTTAGTTCCATGGCAATATTATTCAGAGGAAGCAAAAATTTGGAACAATCCAAGTTCCATCAACTGATAAATGGAATAGGAACAAAATGGGGCATGTTGTAATGTGGGTAAACCTCCTAAACATTATCTTCGGTGAATGAAACCAGATGCAAAGGACTACATATTGTGTGATACCATTTATAAGAAATGTACATAGAAGGGGAGTTTTTAAAGATAGGAGGCAGATTTGTTGCTGCCTGTATTTGGAGGTAGGAATGCGGATCAATTACAACCAGGAATCATTTGAAATGTTCTAAAAGTAGCTTCCTAATTCTGCAAACTTATTTAAAAGCACTGAATTATATACCTACAACTGGTAAGTTTTATACTATATGAATTACACCTTAATATGGCTGGTTTATTTTAAAAATGACAAGTAAAGGTATAAAATAGAAAATTGCAATATCTGAAATGAAAAATTCCCCAGACGTGTTTACTAGCAAATTGGAGATGGCAGAACAAAAGAGTCAGGTAAATTGAAGTCAGATCAATAGAAATAATCTAATCTGAAGAATAAAGAGAAAAATTCAACAAAGCCTCAGGGGACTTATGGAACTCTATCAAGCAGTCTGACATATGTGTAAATGAAATCTTAGACGGAAAGAGACAGAGGCTAAAAATACACATTTGAAGATATAATGGTTGAAAATCCTCCAATTTTGTGAAAGAAATGTACTTACAGATTGAAGAAGTTCAGGCAACTCAAAATAGAATAAATGCAAACAAAACCACATCTAGATGCATCCTGGTCAAACTGCTGAAACTCAAGTTACCAGGAAAACTGGAAAAGGGGCAGAGAAAAAAGACAGATATAAGGCAAACAGCAATAAGACTACTCATATCTCATTTGAATCAATGGACAGAAAAATATGGAATGACATCACTAAAGTGCTAAAGGAAAACATCAACACAGAATTCTATACTGAAATTATTCTTCTAAAATGAAGATGAAGACATTTTCGTATCAATGAGATATGAGAAAATTCATCACCGCCAAACCTGCCCTAAAGGAAATGCTAAAGGAAGTCATTCAGGACAAAGGGAATGAGACCAGAAGGAAACTCAGATCCAAACAAAGGAGGGAACAGCATTGGAAATGGCATACTTGGGCTTAAATATAAAATATTATTTTTATCAATTTCATTAAAAGATAATAAACCATTACAAGCAAAACTAATAACTATATTTTGTGGAGTTGATAACATATGCAGTTGTAAATATATGAAAAAAGTAACAAAAAAGTAAGGAAAGTGGGAAAAGCCTTCAGTATACATGAGATGGTATTATATTATTCAAGCTAGACAGTGAAAGGGATGCATATTATAATCACTAGAATAAACATTATAAAAGTAACAAAAATAAATACCCCAAAACGAGATAGAGGAGATAAAATAAAATGATGAAAACTGCTTGTTTAATCAAAACAGCAACTAGAAAAGAGAGACAAAGAAACAAAAAGAGGATAGCCTAAGAAAAAACAAATAGCAATGTGGTAGATTAAACCCAACCATATCAGTAGTTACATAAATTGTAAATGGACTAAACACCTTCATTTAAAGGCAGTGATTGCCAGACCTGGATAAAAACTGAAGACCTAATGAAGCCTTCTTTATAAGAGACAAATATTAATTAAACTTACAGATAGAGACAGGCGGAAAGCAAAACATTACTCATAAGAAAGCTAGTGTGGCTCTATTAATATCAGACAGGCTGTACTTGTCTGTATTTTAAGGAGAAAAGAGAAACTTCATCATAATAATGAAGTATAGCAATCAATTAGAAATTTTCATTAACCTACTAACAATTTCAAAATTTATAGAGCAAAAATTGACAAATGTTTGTTTTGGTACTCTACTCTCAGTAATTTATAGAGGTAGTAGACAAAGATCTATAAGGAATTAGAAGATTTAAATTACAAAGAAAGTCACCTTTACCTAATTGACGTTTATGGAACAGCACATTCAATAATTGTAGAACACATTGCTTTCAAGTTCATGTGTTTAACGTACAGGAAATCTGGCACTTTGAAACAAGCTTCTGTAAATTTCAAGAGTCAAAATAATACAGAATGCATTCTCTGACCAAAACAAAATTGGAATAGAAAAGAATAGCAAAAATACATTTAAGAATAAACATCTGGAGCATGTCATCACAATCATCACTCCAAGAGTGATTTTTGAGGAAAATGAACGACAAACTTAAAATTTATAAGAAAATGCAAATTATTTAAAATAGTCAGAACACCTTACAAAAAGGAAAAAACGTTGAATGATTTCTACTGCCTGACTTTAAAAAGTACTTTAAAGGGACAGGAATTAATAAGGATTTATAAATAGGTTAATAGGACTGAACACAGAGTCTAGACATAAGCTCACATAACTGGAAAATTGATTTGTAACAGAGGTGGCAAAGCAATTCAAAGAGAAAGCAGTCTTTTCAACTAATGGTGCAGGAACAATTGAATACTGAAATTGAGAAAAATGAAACTTCTTTCAAATCTTGAAACATATACAAAAATTAATCAAAGAGTATCATAGTCCTAAATAGAAAAGGTGAAATTGTAATGATTATAGAAGAAAACATAAGAACATATCATCACAAACCTAGGCTAGGCAAAATTTTCTTAGGATGCAAAAGCACTAACAATATAGAAAAATTTTAGTGTCTTCATGAAAACTGAAAATGTCTCTCTTTAATAGACACTATTAAGTAAATGAAAAAGCAAGACAGACTGGGAAAAAATTTGTAATATTTTCTGGCTAAGGACTCGTATCTAGATTACATAAAGAGCTCCTTCAATTTATAATTGAAAACCACCCAATTAAAGGACTTGAGCAAACACTTTACAAAAGAAAATAAGCACGTGGAAGGAGCTCAACATCGTGCTTCATCAAGGAATGCAAATGAAAACGATAACGAAATATCACTAGACTTTCGCTAGAATGACAAAATTTGTAAAATGATTAAAAAAATAAAAGTTTTGAGGATGTGAAGCAACTGGGAACTCTCATGCTGTGCATTGCTGATGGAAGTATAGAATGGAAAATTGTTTGATATTCTCTTATAAAGTCAAATATGCACCAGCCCTATAACCTGTCACTTCCACTTCTTAGTGAATAATGAAAACAAATGGATGCATGCACCATATGCACCAGCAACATATGAAGAAGGCTTTAGCATCTTTATTTATAACAGCTCCAATTTCAGGGCGGCAGGAACAAGTTACCTATCCACAGAAAAATATGTATACAAATTTTGATATATTAATACAGTGGTGTAAACTAAGTAAGAAAAATGCTTACCAAAATGTGCAACATGGTTTAATCTTATAGCTATAATAGTGTATGAAAATATCAAGAAAAAAGTAGTATGTGCCCTATGATTTCATTTATATAAAGTTCTAGGAAAGGCATAAACGATCTATGGTGATAGAGATCAGAACAGCGGCTGCCTCTGTGGGAAGAGGTTGACTCAAAAGGACAATGAGAACACTTTCCGGGGGGTAGAAAATTCTGTTGTAAGTATTGTATACTCAGTTGTATAGATTTGTCAAAACCCATCAAATGAAAACTTCACATTTCTGCACTTTGCTGAGTGTACACTAAACCTGAATTAAAAGTATTTAAGGGGCTTGCCTGGTGGCGTAGTGGTTAAGTTCAGCACACCCTGCTTCAGCAGCCTGGGTTTGTAGGTTCAGATCCTGGGCACAGACCTACACCACTCATCAAGCCATACTGTGGCGGTGACCCACATAGGAAATAGAGGAAAGATTGGCGCAGGTGTTAGCTCAGGGATAATCTCCCTCAAGCAAAAAGAGGAAGATTGGCAGTGGATGTTAGCTCAGGGGCAATCTTCCTCACCAAAAAGAAACAAAAAAAAAGTATTTAAAAATTCTAACTTGGTGCATTAGATATGTTTACTTCTCAATGTCTCTAGAAGGGAATCCTAATTTTGCTCATGCAGCTCAAGTAGTTTAGTCTCTTGAGAACTAATCCACGACAATAATATTTTTAAAAGATCCAGCTGTTACCAGAATCACAAAACATTGATTTCTAATGAGTAATATAACTGTGGTAACTGATGATGCGATGGATGTATGCAATGATGACTGGTGAGCTAACGAGCAATGTGACTGTGACGTCACACTGACCAGGCAGGACATCCATTCTCTGTAGGAACGTCTTCCTTGAGAAGCCAAATTCCAAACAAGAGATAGTTTGGGGAGTACAGAATCAGATCAAGGATAATTATTTTTATAATTGCAATGGCTGGTGTTGTCAAGCTGGGATAGCCTGAGGCAGTCACCTCCCTTTTGGGCCCTGTGGCCCTTTTCCCAGACTAGATAGATGTGAAGTCTCTTGGTCAGAGTCCAGCCCTTTGCATGCACTTTCTCTGCGTTCCTTTGAAACATTCTCTTTCTGTGAACACAGTCTTTCTCTGAAGAATGGTGAAATCAATGACAATTAAACTTTACTCAAAATCACCTTCTCATCGTGCTCTACTGAGATTTCCACTAGGCCATTTTGCCTTAATTTTGATTATTTTTATTTGGTTACTGATTTATACATCTATAGTTAGTTACTGATTTGAGTACAGTTACTCATGCAGAAATTTCTATGTGTTTATTTTAATATTTTAACTCAGATAATAAATTCTTAGAGGATTCCATATTATAAATCTTTTTATGTTTGTGATAAAACAGAAGATGTGATATCGTTGATTATATAAAAATATTATATTGCAATGGTTTGTGCACAGCCACATCATAATATTTAAAGGCTATTTTTACACCAAAAGTACTGTTCGATAGACACTCATTTAGAGCTTTATCTCTGGTCTTCCCTCTGTCCCGCATCCCCTCTCTGATCCTCACTCTATCCCTGACTCATTCATAAGATTTTCTTCATTTTAACCCCATCTGTGATTCTGAACTCCGCATTTCATTTGGAGAATTTCCAAGTCACAGCTCATCCTGAGACTTCCAGATGTAGTGATAGGGCGACATTCAGACACGGGGGAGAACATATGCTTTTCCTATTACTTGCTAATAAAGGCTAAAAGCTTAGTTTTCTTAATTTACCTCATCAAAATTATCCCTAGTTAGAATAATCACATAAAACAGTTAGGTGAAATGAATTCTGGTATCAAAATAGCTGGTGAAAATAAGTGTTGCAAGAGATTTTGCCCAAATGTTATATACCCATTTATGGTAGATTCATCTTCGGGTGGAGGGTGATGGATTAACTGAATAATTTATTAAGTCCCATGTATTGTAGCTGATGGTGGTCCGACTGAAGTCTGTTCACGCCTCACTTACCAAGGTAGACTCTTCGGTGGGCCCTCTTCTTCCATCTCTCTTCCCTTCACATCCCACCTGAAGCTGGGATTTGAGTCAAATGGAACGAGGGCCTAAAATGATACATTTTTTAATACGGGATTGGTATTACAGACTTTATTTTGGTAAGTGTTAATAATTCAATTTCTTTCATTGGTAATAGCAAAATTCCTCAATACACAAAGGTCTTATTGCTATCATGTAACAGGTTCTCAATAAAAATTTTCTGGAATGAATAAACGAATGTTCATTTCCTCAAAGTTTCTATTTTCCTTGTATGTTAGATATTATATGCTATGTTTGGTTATTTTTAAATTGACAAAATAATACTTGATTGTTATTTTAAAGTAATAAACTTGTCCCTGTAATTAGAATAAGTGTATCATTTACAGAGGAGACAACAGAGAGGTCAATTCTACGACACAGAAAAGGATTGCTTACATGAGCTCTGCCGTGTCTCTGAATTCCTGAGAGCCAGGTAGCTAATTCATAACAAGTGACAGTGGAGGCAAGGAAGAGGCTGTGGCCCGAAACACCATGGAATAAGCCCCAGCGCCCAGATCCTGGTGACTTACGAGATCTAGTCTGTAGGACATTCCCAAGTGAGAGGGGCAACTTCTGGTTATGATCCAGCCAAAAGGCAAAAGGTTCAGCAAATAAGAATAAAGCAAAGTAATGATTTGTCTCAACACATGGACTGAGAACTATCATAAATTAACAGAAGGCTGATACTCAGAGATCTGGCCATGAATTTGTATAAGTGCGTGTAGGAGTCAGAACAAGGATAGTTTGCGGATCCAGATGGGGGATGGGATCCAGATTCTAAGGACAGATCCAGATCAGAGTCAGGCCCTTTTCATTACCCAAAGATTAAGAAACTAGCCAGGCTGCTGGCACAGAGACTTGAGCAGCACTGTGGGATGTGAATGAGAGGACCGGAGGAAAGGGAGGACAGAGGGGTTGCCCTGTGGTTCAGCATGCAGTGGAAGACTTTCCTGCTCAGCACTGGGGCACACTCCCCCAGTCATCCTGGGAAGGAGAGGCAGATTGTAGCTGCTCAGTAAACACACTTTGAATCAAAGTTAATGAGCTATTGAAAGGTCATCAGATGGGAATCTGTACTAACATCAGATTTTCTGGGGATAGCTGGGGATGGGAGCATAAACAAGGCAGAAAGGATTGAAGTGTTTAATCTATATAGCACATTTCACTTTATTTTATTTGATGTTGAATTAGTGTAAATATTACAAGTTATTCCATTTTCACCAATGCAAGCAGAAAACGAAGTGAGAGGCCACATGCTTAAGTAAACATCAATATGTATTCACATAAATAATTAAATTCTAGTTGATGTGCTTATTATCTTTATTCCATGATTATTTGCAAGGATATTCTGGCAACCTATAATTACATTATATTTTCACCAAAAATATTCGTTTGTTCTCAAATTGTGAAGAAAAGAGTTCTCCTCTGGTTTTTGAGCCAGCAATAAAATAAAGTAAAAACTTTAAGACACCTCCAAAGTTGAGACAGACTTTGTGATTAAAGTATATAATTCTCCATCCCCATGGTTGAATAGGATCACCAAAGCAAGTCTCTTACATGCACTATTTTACTAATTATTATTTATTGAAATTACTCTTTCTAAAACCAAAGGAAAAATAAATTATTTGGTTATATAATTATTCCATAGATTTAGTCTTAACTGAAGGAAAAAATATGATCATAGAAAAATGACTTAAAATTATACAGAATATTTGTGTATTTCCATCTAAATTTAATAACTTAGTATGGTTACGTTTATACACCCAAAAGAGACTACTTTATTAAAATATTGTTTAACTTTTACATTTATATTCAGACTACGGTCTCAAATAATTCTAAAATAATTTGCCTAAGTCTTTAGAAAGCTGAAACATGACATTAGGAACATAAAAAAAACCCATATACGTGAATAATAAATTTGTGTTTTTAATGTTAGGTCTTATGTTTAAAATGTTTTATTGAGCTCATAAAAGATATGTTTATAGATTGCATCCAAAGTTATATGTTATACCTCCTACAACATTGCTGTTCTTATTGAACAATGCATGTGTAAATGTAGCATAGTTTATGCAAAGAATTTGCATTTCCGCTATTGGCTGTGGCAGATCAGCTTGTATCAGACCACTTCTCCTGCTGATAAAAGCTAGAAAAGTGAATAAAATATTTTAAAAGATCGATTCAAAAACATCGAAAGACTATCAAGTCAGCCAAAATTTAGGTCACTATCTTAGAGAGATAAGAAACAAAAAGAAGTGAACCCGATATTGAAAGTTGCTTTAACTTGGGATTATTTGCCTACTTACAGGTTGTGGCCAGCTCCTAAATTTCAACCAGCTCTACCCTTATGATATTATGATGAACCCTAGTCTAAGCAGCAGAAAAAGTGCTAAGAACCTGAGAAAAGAGCATCTAGCTACCACATGGGGGCATGGGGAGGGTGGTTAGCTCTGGAACGCACTCTATGATTTCAAGTGGGATCCCTGAAGAAATGGCCAGACAGAACATAGAATGGCTCTCATGAAGACTGAGAGTTAGCCTCAAAACAGTTCACTCTCTACAGGATTAAAGCAATCTTATCTTAATATAACTGATTGTTAAGAGCAAAGGAAGAAAAAATAAGATTTTCTAGACCCACAATTAATCTGTAAAATTTGCCATACACAATGTTTGGTATTAAAAAAAAAAAAGCCAGGAATACGAGGATACAAGAAACACTGAAAACTAATTGAAAAAGCAGACAACACAAATAGACCTACAGAAAAAAACAAACAGTGGAATTATCAGTCATGGGTTTTAAAATAATTAAAATTAATACATATATATATAAGAAAATATATGGAAAGATGAAGAATTTCAGCAAGCAATTAGAATTTATAAAAAATAGTTCAAAAATAACTCTAGCATTAGGAAAACATACTATCTAGAATTAGGAACTCAATAAGTTGGTTTAATAGTACACTACACACAGCCCAAATAAGGACTTATGATGTGAAAGAGAAATCAATGAAAATAACCAAGGTGAAGCACAGGAAGATAAAATGTTTGGAAAATACAGAAGGAAGAGTAAGACACATATGAGGTGTGATAAAAAATTTTTTAAATGTTTATAATTAGAGTAACAAAAGGACTAGAGAAAGACAGTGGAGCAGAAAGAATATTTGAAGAAAAAAAAGTACAGAAATTTCCAAAAATGATACAAAATTCCAAGCAACAAACAGCCCTACAAACTTTAGGCTGCTGTTGTAACTACTTTGTTGAACTTTTTTGGCAGTATCTGCTAAACGTGAATGTATGAGTATCTCGTAACTACACAATTCCACTCCTAAGCACAAAAACAAGAGAAATATCTACGTGTGTGCACAAGAAGACATGTTCAAAAATGTTCATAGCAACACACTTGAAATTACCCCAAATTGGAAACAACAAAATTGTTCACGAGAATGTAGGGGATGAATAAATTGTGTAGTACTCATACAACGGATATAGAAATGAAAGGAACAAATGACGGCTACCTCAACAACGTGGCTGGATATCACAATAGTAATTTTGAAATCAGACATAAAGTCCACACGGTCAAGGTACATTTGAATAATGTTCAGAAACAGTCTCATCTTCAGAAAGTGTTTACCTCTAGAGAGATGGCAGGTTACCTCTGGGAGAGGACTTGAGGGAGCTTCTGAAATGTGAGTAGTGCCCTAGTTCTTGCTTTTGCTTTTGTTCCTGGGTGTGTCAACTTCATAAAAATTTAATAGACCTGTAAACTCATTATTAGCTCATACTTTTTAGTGTAAATTATGTTTTAATGAAAGTATTTAAAAATAGGAATAAATATAATGTTTGCAAAAAGATTGTGAAATATGATGGACTTACCAAAAGTAAAAGTTTGAGGGATAATCCTGGAACATTTTCAAATTTATGAAGCTAGTTATAGAATGTTTTTACTGAAAAGAGTGGGAAAATCCTTTTCTCTCCAGGAAATCACTTAACGTTAGCCAAAAGAACTCTTTTAAAGTCCCTTCCAGTTGGAATTTGTTTTATAAATATATATTATATCCAATTAAAAACTAGCAATTTCAAAGTACTTGCAGAAGTTTGGTTATAGACTGATCAGCCAGAAAAATCTCCCTTTTCCTAATTAATCAGGTAAATTATTTATATTGTAAAGCCCTTGTCACATCTTGTCAACTCACGTGATTTGGATTCCTGGCCTATGCACAATTCGACCGGGTGCCCGTTCACCTTTTATTCTATGTGAAAGGTGCCTTCAGGAGGTGCACAAACATGCTGGTGATGTTAAATCAAAATTATTTGTCTGACTATATAGCATCGTAAGTTGCCACACAGAAGGTGGAGCCTGATGCCGGTTTTATGGCGGTTGATTTACTCTGTCCAGTAACATTACAGCAACGAAATCCAGTGGTCAATGTGAATCAGTCATGCCAGCTTCCACTACAGTGACCATAGTTCATGCATATCTTTTTAAAACGTATTATCTAAATAAAAATAACTTCAACTTTCCTCTACGTTATTTGCTGAAAATAAATGTATAATATATAAAGACAATTGTGATCACAGATTATTTGCAAATATATGACATGTATCTTAATTTTTACACTCACACGCAAATATTTACATCTTTGTGTATTTCTCTCTGCCTGTTACAGCATCAGCATGTGGACAATGTCATAAATCCAGATTTCAAATAAGTCCTCGAAGTCATGAGGTAGAGACACAATCTCTTCAAGTAACAGTCATTTATTTGAGATGTTACTTGTTTATCATATGAGCATCCTTATTTGGCCCATTCCTGAGTGAATGACAAAGATATATAAGATGGTTAATGATTATTCCATACCATGCTAGAACGGTCAACTAAAGTAAATAATTTATCTAATCTGCAATTCTTCTTTTCTTCACCTTTCAACATCAGGCCTCTTTAGTATTTAGGGTAAGCAGAGAAGGTTTGGTCTTAAGCCTTTTGATTTGTGCACTTCGAAGTTTTCTCAGCTCTGGGAGCTCTTTTTCTACTGTGTCTAGTTCTGCCATGGGTCGTTGCCCATTGTACAACCGGCAAGATTTTCCCTAAAGTGAACATTCCTGAGAGTCTGTTAAAAGAGTATCTAAGGAATTACAACCTTTCATCAAAAGATTTCCACATGAGTACACATTCAATTTCTCAACTGTTCTGATAAGATACAGCCTATCTTTTCTCAAGTCTAAACCATGTAATGCTCTTGTAATAAGTGCTACCACATTTACAGAAATACAAATCCTATTCTATTCCTTCAGCAGTACATTTTTCCAAATTTGAGACATTTGAGATTAAGCCAATCGCTGAGCTTTTCCTAGGACTATCCATGATACCCTCCATTACCCAGTCCCGTGTCGAGGACAAGGAGAGTTCTCTATGTCGCTCTATGTCTCTTGGCCCATGTTGGGCTTCTAGGTCTGATTTCGTCTATAAGATTCCTGCTTGGTGTCTCACAGTCAGCCATTTACAGTTCAGAAACCTGTGTGGGCAAGGAATCACATAGCAGCTCTGTCTCTCACATTGTCTCACTTGTTGTGCTCATTGGCATTGTATGTGATGGAAAGACCCAAGAGGAAAAAAGATCCTTTGCAAAAGTGAGTTTTGACTCAAATGATTTTTCAAAACATTTATTGGAAAGTCGTGGATCATAATTAAAAATAACAAAGCCTGATCTTTAGTTCGACATATCCACGCAATGAAGTAGAAAAGAAACAAACTGTATTCTGACTGTAATACAGCTTTCTAAATGTAAGCAAGTCGAAGAAATATTTCCTTTCTCAAAATGGGTTTAAACAACAGTGTTTATGTCCTATAACGAAGGTGCAATGTCCAACAGGTGCAAAGAGTGCGTGTGTGTGTGTTTCAAAACATGCAATAATTAAACAGGTAGGTCGGCAGCTCAGACTAGCAGGAACCTTGACCTGTGATAGAGATGGAGAGATGCAGGGCTTCTGCTTCTGGTGTGATTCTCCTAAGTTACATGTACTGAGCCTTGTTTCATTCAAAAAAATATTTTTTGGTTATACAATTGGCATTCTTTTGTTTTCTGTGTTTGTGTGGATTGATGATTTGTTTACAAAGAACTTTTATCTGAGTCTATCATCATCAAAGAGATTCCTTCATTATTCAAAAAGTTTTCAGACATTTTGTGAAATGTTTTACATTTTAAAGAGAAAAAATCATACAGCTTATAAACACATTACATTTACATGATATATATGTATGACATATATATGTAATAAAAGTCATTTTCAAGTTAAGTGATCAAAATATTCTCATCCCCCATTTCTCTCTCTCTCATAGACTTTTCACAAAGACTTCTATAGACATGAATTTAACATAACACTTCTCTTTCCTCAATTCACTATCAACGGTCAGCTTTGAACTTCTAAGGAAAAAGGAGGACTCTGTAGCCTGAAAGTTCCAATTTATACATATTAATGGAATGGATAAGAGAACATCTTCTGAGATCCTTATTTGCTGAAAGGAGAGAATAACTTTTGTCATGTAAGACAGTAATACTGAATCAATATGTCATAGAAGATGATTAATATGAGAATTAGCATGAAATTTTGAACTGGTTAGTTTTCTTTGGGTAAAATTAACTGAAATAAAGGAATCACAATAGACGTTATGTTCCTCAAATTCACCATCTTAGAGTTTTCCAGAATTTATTTCAATATGAAGTTGCCTAAATGATGTACTCATTTGCCCAAATCAACATACGTACTTTTAACTCACCAGTGGAAGTATTCGTTAGTGATTTGTACCTAGATCTGTGAATATTACATTTTAGCATTTTTTTCTTCTATGGTAAAAAATTATAAAAGACCAATTTTCAGAACACATATAAGGGATGAAAGCCAATTACTGAATATGATCTATAACTAAATGTATAATTTATTCAGAATTAAAACGGTATGTGGTTTACTTGAAAGCAAAACTTTTGATGATGCATTATGCTTCTACAATTATGGTTCATACACACTCATCTATACACCCAGTGTCATGAGTTCCACCCAAAAGATGTAAAGGTTGTATAAAAGAAAACAGCAGCACGCTAAAATATCAGCATGAGAAGAAATGGAAGTTAAGCAATTTGCGTTTTAGGTAATACTAGGTATAAATACGATCTTAAACCAATTGAAATCTGTATTTGTTCAAAACATATGACTGGTGAGGAGAGACTGGGTCTATGTTACACTTGCTTAAAAAAGAAAAAAAATCCTCTTGTACCCACAGATGTCAGCCATTTCCTTTTTTCCTTTTATCAAAATTCAGTTACAAGTGAGAAGCCCTCACCTCAGGACTCACCTGATTTATATATTTCCCTCACACTTTGGTCCAGACAAAAATAGATCACTTTGATTGGTTCCTAGAAAAGCAGGCTCATGGGAAATAAACTATCCTTTAGAAATCATTAGGACAGAAATTTAGGACAGATAGAGTTAAGTGCCTCACCAGGAAGCTGTAGTACTTAAAGAGTTCTAAGTTTCTTTATGGTCTAAAGAGTAATTTTAAGTTTCAGGGCACTCCTAAACTAACACAAGTTCTCTGATATTTCTTGGTCCCTCCAAAATGGGATTTGGTTCAAATGTGCATGTAGGACTATATCGCCCAATGCAATGAGCTCCACTTTTGACTCCAGTTGATCCCTTATCCATCCTTGAGAAATGGAGATTCCTGGGAGACTGAAGGGAGATAGCTGACATGCAGCATAACAGCTTTTTATCTTTCTCCTCAACAGCAATTTTGATACGTTGGAATCACTGGAGACATAGAAACATTTAACTCTGGGAGATGTCATCCATTTAAGTGATGTCCTTAGAACTACTTGATCCCACATGCAGGGCTCTACAAAAGATTTGCTTTTGGGTTAATGTTACTGATAACTAATGTTCATCAAGCATTTACTGTGAATCAGGCATTGCTCTTAAGTGTTTATATGACTGATTATTTAATGCTCACAAAAATAGGATGTAGTCTCAGTCTTCCCACTTTCAAATCTAGACGTTGGGCAAAGAGAAGTTAGGTAACTAGAGAGATAGAATGACTAGCCCAATGTGGATTCATGCTGCACTTACCTACTCACAAGAAGGAGACTCCTGCTTTGAGCCCAAATGATTAAGCACCAAAGACCGTGTCATCAGCTACACTACTACTTCTCAAGTGTGACGACTGGTGTACACGAGGATTCTGAAGATAGCATTGGTTCTGAAACATTCTGAAATGGTTGATTTGACCTAATACGTATTATACCACTGAACTCTGCTGAGACACCTCATTTTGAAGAATATCCTTGTTAGACTCTCTTCACTTTTTGCTTTTACATATAACATGGATTTTTCTAGTTCTAGTAAAATACTTTGACTACTTGTCTGCATTGTTACTAATCTTTCCTTCACTGGTTGATTTCTAGGGAGACTAGGTAAATCTGTCATCTCATTTTAAGAGGTGGAGAGGTATTAGTACAGACTTTATCTTAGCATAATTTGAGCTTTTATAGACTCTGCTGTTATATACATCTAGTATCATGTTTTGTTGTAGACTGAGATGTATATCATTCATATGGCTTTTAATAATGCTGTTGTACTATCTCATTTAAATTTTACAATGATCCCACAAAATAACTTTTATCAATATCATACCAATGAGAAAAATGTACACCAGAAAGTTAAGATAGATTGCCCAAGGTCACACACAGTGATTAACAAAAGCGAAGTTAATATATGAACAAAGACCCAAAAGAAATGATGGAGTAACCTAAGCAGAAATGTGAAGGATGAGCTTCTAAGACAGAAGGACCAGGAAAGCAAAGAGGAGAGCATGTCAGGCCTGATCTAGGAAAAGCAGGAATCTAAAGTGGCAGTTATTTAATTAGCAGAGGAAAAAGTAAGGGATGATGAATTCAGAGAAGTAGTAATAAACTTTACCCTGTAGCTCATTGGAAGAAAACATGGTTTTTATATGTAAGCAACATAGGATGCTATTGACAGCTTGGAGTAGAGTGACATGATCTGCCTTGAGTTTTAAAAGGATCATTCTGGCTGATACATCAAATGTGGAGATTTAAAGAAACAGAGGAGTCAGCTGAATCCAAATTTTTTTGCTTCAGCCAATGAGAAAATGGATTTTCCATTTATTGAATTTAGGAGACCTATGAGGGAGCATATTTGAGGGAAGATTAGGAGTTTTGTTTTGAGTGTGTTAAGTTTGGGATGTTTTTTATTCATTAAAGTGGTTAGATGAGGTGAAATGTTGGACATAAGAGTCTGGAGTACAAGGTAGATATGCAGGGTGAAAATTTCAATGTCTGAGTCATAGGCATATAGAAGGTATTTAAAACTGTGAGATTGAATGAGATCTCCAAGGGAGTCAAGTAGATAGAGAACAAAGATCTGAGGACTGAACAGTAGAACATTTAAATGGCTAGAAATCAGGGGAATGCAGATAAACCAACGAAATCAGAATAAAGAAGAAGAGGTGATCAGTGATATAGGATGAAAATCAGGCAAGAATGGTGTCCTGCAGTCTGGGAAGCAACACTTCAAGGAGAAGGGCCTGAGAAACCATGACAGATGTCGCTAATATGTCAACCAAGATGAGAACTGAGAATTGACCATTGGGTTTTATCAACAGTGAGCAACTTGGTAACATGGGGACATTTTGATGAAATGATGGAGGCAATGTCTGATTAGCATGAATTCTCAAGAGAGAACAAAAAGAGACAAGTTCGGGGTGGCCCCGTGGCACAGCGGTTAAGTTCGCGCATTCTGCTGCAGTGGCCCAGGGTTCACGGGATCAGATCCCAGGTGTGGACTTACACACCACTTGTCCAGCCATGCTGTGGTAGGCGTTCCACATATAAAGTAGAGGAAGATGGGTATGGGTGTAGGCTCAGGGCCAGTCTTCCTCAGCAAAAAAGGAGGAGGATTGGCAGCAGATGTTAGATCAGGGCTAATCTTTCTCTTAAAAAAAAAGAGAGAGAAAAGTTAGAGATTAATATAGACCTCTGAATCTTAACCGAGGTTTATTCTTGGTTTTCAGACTCCATCCTATTATTATGACTGGCTATTCCATTTTATGGGTAAAATTTTGAACTACAATGTGTAGATACAGCATTAAAATAAAATAGAGGTTTTCTAAATATTTTACTTTATTTGATTGACAGCAACTAGAACAATAGTGTTTGTAATACTACAAGTTTATGTCCTAGAAATCATGGGTGTTATAAATGAGAAGCTATCTCAAATTTCTTTTAATATTTGGACTGAAACAGTTCAGAGATGAATTAATTGAACTGAGATGTTTTATATCCTAAGATTAAAAAGACTGACATTTTCTTTTTACCTCTGGATTTTCTTTCGTTCAAATACTTGTCCATCAAAAAAACTCATTGCTCATATTCTAGAGATAAAATCTTCTAGTTTTCTGAACTAAATTACACACATTCCCGTGTTACACAGCAAGTAAAGTAGCATAGCTTGTCCTCAGATACAGTATCAAAGAACCTCTGAAGTAACTTATTTAGAAAATGATATCCACACGTCAGTCTCCAAAAGTGTGAAAATCATCTTTAAGAAAAATAAAGGATAAATATTTCTCATATTTCTTTCATATAAAAAAATCACTGTGCTTTATTTTCTCTGTCTATAGATAAATCATGTCTGGGTAAATTGTAGATCACATTTATCTGTTGAAACTTACTACTTAAAGATGTAAGGAAAACCAATGTGACATTTGAATACACTTTCAAGTTCTTTCACAATCCAACACTTCACAACTTCTTTCTTTTGCACCAATTGCTTTTTACATTGTATTTCTCTACAAATAGCATTTTTGTTTAAAACCGTTTTCCATTTCCTCTTACTTTATTCCTCCCATATTGTATTTTTCTCTTGTATTGTTGCTCTTCACAAGGACCAAATGTTTTCTGTCAAAGGTAAGAAAACACCATTCTAATAAATCTCTGCCCTTTGAAAAGAGTATTACTAACTTTGATCACTGTATTTGTATAATTAAGGTGCAGGCTTTTGCTTTAAAAGAGTTCATCTCCTGCTTTGAATCTGGGAGGGCAAGATGCATTTACCGGGATGAGCACTCTGTTGGAAAGTCCCTGGTCTCCTTTGGTGTCACATCTATCTATGTCCCCAGACTGCTCATCCAATGTTCCAATGACAATGATTAGCGGGACCCCCCACGAGTTGCAGATGGAATGAGGCAGAGTGATAAGGCAAGCTGCCTTTCAGATCAGCGGAGAGAAAGGCCGTCTTCCCAGGAAGCTCAAGAGGAAGCCGTTTAAACAAGCGTGCAGAAAATATTGGGGTAATTACCAAGCTCCAGGAGGGGGTCTCAGCATTGAGAATGGATTCAAAAATTCATTCAGCAGATTAACTGATGTTTCCCCTACAGCTTGTCTTTGGAAATAATTCTCATGGAAATTCACAACTGAGAGTGGAGAAGTGTATTATAAAATGATATTTTCATTACATTATACATATTTACTAACGTTTGAACGACATTTATTTCTGTCAGGGAAGCTCTGATGCGTTCCTTGGCTCAGCTTTACAGTTTTGTTCTCTAAAATAAGACCAGAAAACCTTGACAGTGTGCAGATATCTAAAAGAAGCTCCTTAAAGTACTCTGATTATTGGAACTATCTAGGCAAGTTTTTTGTGAATTCTGTTCTTTTCTGACATAACAGCCTTGACTGCCATGCTGCTGTCCGATTCATCTAGAAGAGAATCTGTCGTATGTGTATTTGAGCAGGAAGTGCCTAAAGGAGGAAGACTGGCATCCCTTAGTCCCACAAGGCCACTGTAGTGGGACATCAGTGATATGACAGATTTGTTTCTGAGGAAAAGCAAATCGACCTTTATCTACTTCTTTTCTGACCATTGGCAAATAAAGGACTTTGACAGCAAAAATAGAGAGATAGCCACTTATCAAATGTAACAGTTTCGAAAAGATGTCAAAAGCAAAAATATAAGTGTGTGTGCTGTGCTCATATGTATATGGCACAGTGTTTATGGAACACAGAGTTAGTGCTAAAAAGAGCACACCTTCCCTTTGGAAATATTGATTTATCATTTTGAAAAATAGGATGGAAAAACTCTTAAAATGCAGTGTTGTTGCATTATTTTCATTGGCACCCCTGAGAAAATATATTTATGTCCAGTTTAATTGGAAATTGACTTGGAGTAAATTAATCTGAGTATCCTCACTACAGATGTCTGCTCATGCACATAATGAATCTAGCACCACTTGGGGATTTGAGAGTGTGGATATCCCATCCTCTGAAACGGGATGGTTCACCTATCCCATGAGGAACGCATATGCTGTTCCCTCACCAGAATGCGCTTCTGCCCTTTGTGCATCTGGCACGCTACACTCAAGCAACCAGGGCTGTAGTACGAATTCCATGGGCCCCTCCCTCTATAGAAAAATATTAAAATTTACAGT
The DNA here is from genome assembly GCF_041296265.1 of Equus caballus. Taxonomy (NCBI): domain Eukaryota; kingdom Metazoa; phylum Chordata; class Mammalia; order Perissodactyla; family Equidae; genus Equus; species Equus caballus. Next base: position 48,090,077 of record NC_091686.1, read on the forward strand.
CCACAATCACATTGGTATAAAGATGAATATATTGACATTACATATTAAAATATCCTCTTCTATCTAAAAATTATTTTTTTTCTTCTGATTAAACGAAATTAAAACGTTTTCTTAGCCCCAAAGATATTGAGGGCCCTGGGCACCATACCTCTTGTGCCAAATGGATTAGTAGGTCCTGCATGTATGAAGTCCAAGATAAAATTTTGACACTTCTGTGTAAGTTTCCCCACGGCAGACCCTGTTGAAGGCCTCAGAACAACCATTTCCTTCCTTTTCTGGCTAACAAATCCAGGATTTTTCTTAGAGTTCAGGCAGTAAAAGGCCCAAGGGGTAAGCAGTCTGCTCCCCAATACAAAGGAATAGGCCATGACGGGCCCGATGTCATTGTGGAAATTCTGCCTTCTTTCGCTAAGATGAGGGATTTTGGATGGGGGAGACATGGTCGAGTGACCAGTGAAAGGAACTTGAGTACTTAATAACATTGTTGACCCACCTGGAACTCTAAGTCCTCAGTGTTGATGCCATGTTCAGTTCAGCGTTCTGTTGTTGGCAGCTTAACCAATATACTTTCTTTGCAGTTCCAAGGAGATGTACGCATGTCTCTTTGTTAAACTTATATGTATCTTGCACATTCTATCGTGAAAGGATTCACCTTAACTGTCTGACTAACCAATATTTAACATACTAATGTCCCCACCAGATGGTAAACTCTGTCTAGTTCCTGGGATGTCTTGCTCAATAAACATGCAAATATTTGTTGAATTAGTGAAGTTGAGGTTATTCCTTTGTATTTTTCTGAATATGCTTTTTTCCCCTTGATTACAAGTCAGGACAGTAGAGTTTTGATATCTTTCTCATTCTCAAGTTGTTAGCAGGTTCTGGGTTATAATTTGCCTGAGCCCAAAAGCTTTAACTTAGTTAATTCCTTTTTCATCCATTCCTCACAGATTTAGGGCAATATTTGTTATACTCTTTCCTGACTGAAGACCAACGTCCTTGTTACAAAAGATGGAAAGAATTATATTTGGTAGTTATGTGTTGTCTATGCCATCAGTTTGATCATTTACAATGTACTCAGCACCCAGTACCTACCCAAATGACTGGCAGATATTAGACGATTTGAAAATAAATCTTGATTGAATGAATTATAAACCTCATTATCATCTGTTCCCAAAAACTGTTCTATTGAACCCTTGTTATCCCAGTTTTAGAATAACCAGTCCCCACCTCTTCTTTTTCCTGAGGCTCAAGCTTTCATCTTTTGACAAGCTCTGAGTAGGACAACTCTACACTGAACTTTTAAAGCTATGTGCCCGTATTTCCCTGGTATGCATTTTTTGAACCAGATTTTGCTCTGGAAATCTCTGTCAAGATTAACTTGCCTTTGCTAGTGCTATTTAGGAGCACATGGTTTGGCAAAGGAGCTGTATTTCTTGCCATTATAGAAAGGCTGTATGCAGGTATGAGCTACGGGTTGATATGTGAGGGGTGACAGACAAGAAGGCAAGGGCCACACGTTGTTCTCACTCCATTTTGTTCATTTCCCTGAGGAAAACATGACATTGTCCACAGGAGGTTAGAGTCATAACTATCTGGACTACACCACTTTATAGGGTGTATGCCACAACTGTCTGAATTCACAAAGCTTTCTAACCCTAAAATGCTACTAGATTTGTACCAGATTGACTCAACTGAGTGCCTTCTTCGGGAAAGATTCTCCTGCTCTACTCATGTTTGTCCTTCCCCTCCAGTGTCCAAGAGGCCATGCTTCCCAGCCCTTGTTGAGTGGGTGCTGGAACCTCAGCTCTCTCCTTCTCCCCTGTGGCCTGACGTGACACTTCCTGACAATGGCCTCTGAGAATCTTTCTTGTACAACCGACTCATTCAAAATTACAGCTCAAATTTAGGTAGCCTGGTCCAGAAAATCCTCTTTATCTCAGTTAGTATCAATTAGCCACAGTATCAAATAGACAAACTTGGTTTGCCAGCCTGAGGAGGATTGGCTGCATTAAAAGCTGTGGCTGCTATGGGAGCAGGCTTGGTAGCAAAGGGAATATCTGGTCAAACCTATGTATGAAGGTCAATAGTTGCCTATTTTACATGAGATAAATTCCCTGGAGTGTCTGGGGACAAATTAGGGGCAGGGAGATGGGGTGGATAAGATGATATCCTTGTAATGTAGCTGGTTTGGGATTTTAACAAGTTGTTAGCTCAAAGTCTCTTTTCACAACTAATCACTCCAAAAATAATTATAGTCAACACTTATGCCCTAACGAGTGAGGGATCCCTGCCAATTGACAATTATTAAACAGTGTCCTATATATGACTTTGCTCATTAATCAACTAACTGCTAGACAATTATGACTTGCTTTTAAAAAACAGTGAAATTTTAGCTATTAATGGGGATACCAACTTTCAATGTATCCTTTTGGTTCACTTCTATATTTTAAAAAGTTATCTTGAAAAATAAGATTTAATGGACTTCAATAACATTCTGACATCAATTCCCTTTGTTTCTTTCCTTTCAGAATATCAATGCCTAAGAAAACACTAATAGAAATGAATACTGGTAAGTACTAATTTGTTTAATGCACGGAGTAAACACAGGCATATACAATGGAATAAAACAACAAGAACAAAGGCATAAATGCAGTGGATAAAATTTCTAATGACTGCTATAAATGTTCCTTAACTATTAATTATAAGGAATAAAATATACTTGGAGAATGTTTAAAGAAGGAAAATGTCTCAAAATATCCAAAGAGATTGAAGAGATGAAAGAAAAAATGCACCTATAAGAAAAAAAATTGAAAATATTGTAGATTTGATATATGTATATTAGAAATGCAAAAATAAGTAAAAAAGTACATCTAGATTTATCGATTAAATAGTCCCTAAAATTCTACAAAGATATTAATAATTCAAGATCATACAACAGCAGCAAAAACAACAGGTCTAAAAATACCTTCAAAATTACTTAAAGGGAAGCTGAATTTAAGCGAACTGACCATTTGGCAGATCAATCTTTAGGCAAAATGCTTCTTGGAAATGTGCATGTGGGTCACTCTTTTTTGAGAGTGGATTAGTTCCTCAGGAAAATGGGGGTTGAACTTTCCCGATATTTTAACAGTAAACGCCTCTAGGATAGCTGTATCTCACAGGGTGCACCTCATCATATGTGACATCTGACTGGGGGGAGCAAACCTGGCAGGTAGATGGGGGCGGGCTGGCCATTTTTGCCTCCATTACCTTCAGGGGTTATCTTTCTTCTGCCCATGATTCCATTTCTTGGCAATTTGACTTAAACTTTAAATTTCCCCAATGAAGGTACATATAATCTTCCTTTCTTTTTCGTTTGTTTCAAATACCCCAAGAGATGTGCATTCATAAGCATCTAGTTTGGTTTTCACAGACTTCCCTCTTTTCTCTCTCTTTTCAGCAATTCAAATTATAAAAATTTAATTATGTAGTGCCTCTGTTGTAACAGTTTATCCTTTTCTCTTTGAGAAGCTCTGGCTATGGAGGCTATTTCTTTGAAGTCTTTCACATGATTTCCTATAATGTAGGGTACCAGGTGTTTTTCTAGAAAAGAAAGTTAAAAGATCCAGTTCATGAATCACTTCTTTATGTTCAGATTTAGAATTAGAAGAACCATTCTCTTCATCCTTTTCTTCACTCAGAGAATAAGTTTAGTCAAGACTTTAACAATGTTTTGAGCAATATGTGTAAATCTCCACAAACCAATTGCAAATCAAAAAATAAAAATAAGGGGCCGACCCCCTGGCCGAGTGGTTAAGTTCTCGCGCTCTGCTGCAGCGGCCCAGGGTTCGGATCCTGGGCGCGGACATGGCACTGCTCGTCAGATCACGTTGAGGCAGCGTCCCACATGCCACAACTAGAAGGACCCACAACTAAGATATACAACTATGTACGGGGGGGTTTGGGGAGATAAAGCAGGGAAAAAAAACAAAGATTGGCAACAGTTATTAGCTCAGGTGCCAATCTTAAAAGTAAAATAAAAATAAAAAAATAAAAGGATCTTCAGTGTTAAATCTTAAAATCATCACCTGATGGGAGAGAACATATTTGTTTAAAATAGAGAGAGACATTACAGAGACAATGGTGGGCAAGGCCCTGGTTCAAGATCTGAACTTCTTAGAGTCTTGTTGCACTCCCTACCTCCAGGCTGAGGAGAGGTGTATGTTCGGCAATTTCAGTCCGATGTCATTAAATATGGAGACCCCGAATTCTTCATTTCTCACCAAACAACAAATCTATTGATTATGATGTGAATTCCCATAATCACAGGAAAAATGAATTAGCTGGAGCATATAGCCATCTGGTTCATAGTTCTCCTCTAAACAAGCCAATTAGATTTTGTTTCTTTATAATTCTTACAAATATTTTCTCTTTTGTTAACTTAAGTAGGCTTGGAGAGATGGATATGATCTTGGTAAGCTGACAATGGCTGTTTCTAAGCCTACAAAACTGAAGCACAAATTCTGGACCAAAAGAAAATAAGCAGTGACATTCTATTAGATTTCTTGGGATAAATCCATCCGGTCTTGTATGAAAATCCCTCTCCATCATTGTGCATCATAAGGTTTTTCTATTTGCAACCTGTACAAATGGTTGCTATTTATTTAAAGTTAATTGTCTGGGTGAAAATTACTTCTTGTCATTGCACAAATTTGGGATTTTAGGAAAGCATGCCCTGTTACCATGTTAATGGTCCGTAATACATTACTTCTGTTATTGTCCCTGTAATTCTTAAATACTTTTTGTCATATTTCTGGCTTTCCATGGGTCTGTGGACCTCCCAGGTATATAGTACTATCTACTACCCCTTCTAACAATCACAAACATATTCAGTTAAGCCTTTGTAATATCTGTGTGTATTGTTTTTTGTTTTTTTGTTTTTTTGAGGAAGATTAACCCTGAGCTAACTACTGCCAGTCCTCCTCTTTTTGCTGAGGAAGTCTGGCTCTGAGCTAACATCCGTGCCCATCTTCCTCTACTTTATATGTGGGACGCCTACCACAGCATGGCGTGCCAAGTGATGCCATGTCCCCACCCAGGATCCGAACCTGCGAACCCTGGGCTGCCGAGAAGCAGAACATGCACACTTAACCGCTGCGCCACCGCAAATTTGGGCTGGCCCCCAAATAATGTCTGTGTGTATTGTAATGAAGTAAGAAGATCAATTTCTTCATCGCCAGTTTCAGTTTATTTGATCCTTAACCTTCAATATTACTCAGTTTATTTATTCTCAGCATATGATCTCATCTGTTACTTACAGTACATATGAACTGATCTATTTTAGTTTCCCCATGAAGTTTATTAGGGAAACACTATTTTCCCTTTTTATATTTTTATGCATAGGTGGTCATTCCATTCTCCAAGTAAAAGCAGTAATGAGGTAATATTTCCAGGCATTCTGTGTATCTGTGTATTTTTCTCACTTATCATACCTTAAGGTAGAAAAAGTGACATTCATTGACCATCCTATTGTAGAGCTAATGCCTTAAAACCAGTAGTCAGGGCCTGGCCCCATGGCTGGGGTTCACAGGTTCAGATCCTGGGCATGGACCTACTCCACTCACCAGCCATGCTATGGAGGCATCCCACATACAAAAAAATGGAGGAAGATTAGCACAGATGTTCGCTCAGGGCTAATCTTCCTCAAGCAAAACAAAAGAGGAGGATTTGCAATGGATGTTAGCTCAGGGCAATCTTCCTCACAGAGAAAAAAAAAAGTATTCATACATACGCCAAGTTCTTGATATTGTCTCTCTCTCTCTTTTTCTCTCTCTGTCTTTTCCTCTCTCTCTCTGCTCTATTTTCTCTCTTTCGTTCTTTCTGTCTCAACAGTTGCTCCATCTGCACTTTATTTGTTAAGTACTGTTCACAGGACAGATTGCAAATTTTAAATCTTAAACCAGGTTACTTTTTCAATCCAGCTTTAACGGTAATAAAAATTTTGTGTTATTAATGCTCTGCTTCATTTGTATATCTATTTCTCAATTGGTTCAAAACATGAAAGAAAGAAGTATAAGTAAGTAGTACCTCTCAAAACCTCCAACATTTAAAAACATCATTCTAATTCTGGTATATCAGTATCACAGTCTTTATATTAAAATGTATACTTATAAAAAGCATAATGAAAAATGTGTACATGATGAAGAATTACCTTTATTAACAGCAAACAACTTAAGAACTCACTGATCAATCTGCAAGTTTATTGATTAGACTGTTTATATTTGCAGAAAAATAACGAGGTGATATACATCCCATAAAACCACCTCCTTCCTTTCTGTTGCCAAGTCCTTAAGCTAAAAACAGAAATATATCTTTTGTCCTGACAAGAATCCATTTCAGTACTAAATGGTACTCAGAGATGTGGATTTTCTTGAAATTTGTGGCTATAGACATATTTACTTATAGCCTTGGTTTTGGCTTAATTTACTGGCAGGAAGTTGTGTCCACACTCTCAAGGAAGAGGTGATTGAATCCAGATTTGACATGTTGCGGGTAGAAGAAAGAACCTAAGTTTTGGTTCTTTTGGAGTCATATAGACTAGAAGTGCACTGTTCCCTGTAATTCATACTAAATTTCACATCTCTAAACTTACATAATTCTCTGTGTTCTTACTTGGAAAGTGGAGCTAATGATAATAACAATAATAAAATTAATGTAAGTATTACATTAAGCTATCCATCTATGTATCCATGTATCTGTCTATCACCTAACAATGCTGGATGCATAGCAGACACACTCAATAAATGATAGACTTTAAATTTTTCATTATTGCTGTCAGTTTAAGGTAATGGCCCAGTTAACAAATAAGTCAAAATCCATGCTTCTGTCCAGAAAAAAATCAACAAAAGCAAAAAGCCATCAATTATGCTGGAAATAGCCCTCTTAACATTGTGACAAATTTATGATACTGATTCCTTTTAGGAATGGGCCAGGAGTGCCATATATCTTAGAGCAAATCACTGAATTGTCTATTATTTACCATAGAGAAACCCTTGAGAAGCCAGGTTTACATCTTGCATGGTAAAGGGATGTGCCGGTATTTATGCCTATTGAGAGCCACGAACTGGTGGATTTAAATAAAAGAGATCAGCATCTTTAATTAGGAGTTAAAATGTATTCAGTTTCAGCATGTTATAAGCAAAATGTGTTCAAAACTTGTTAAACGGACGAACAATGATAGGACCAAAAATCTGGAAGACGTAATAGGCCGGTCAAAGGCTAGTAGTAAAAAGGTGGAAGGCACACCTACGCTAGTTCTTTCAGTGAAGAGTGTGTGTGAATGAAGTTCTGAAAGTGATTCCAAATGTGTGGATCATCCCAAGGGCAGTAAAGTTTACAATAGTGAATATAATATCATTTAATTTACACACATTAGTAAAGAGTTCCTTCTCTTTATTCTTGTGATACTTATGAGAAATTATTTCTCTTTATACTCATGATACTTATAAACATTATTCTGGTATTTGTCAAGACCATATGATGAGCTCATAATCTAAGCGGCTATTCGAAAGTGAGAGTGGAGACAAGTTGCTAAACATCAGGCAGGTGTATTGTTAGAAATAGACGGGGCAGCCAGCAGTATATCTGGAATTGAGAAAATAAAAGACATTCACCAGAGAAATAAAATTCATAGGTGATGGATACAGAGCGGACTGAAGTGCACCAGAATGACTTCCTTGATGCCTACAGTCAAGACTACGTTTCTCTGGCGGCAGGTCAGAGCCTGTATATGGTAGTCAACTTGGTTAACTCTGAGTTTGAGAGCTGCAGAGGCATGGGGTCCAAAAAGCTATTATAAAAATGCTGCTTGAATCACCATGTGATTGAGACTTTATCAGTATTCTGGAGCCAGATCAGGCCTCAGTTTATCCTCAGTGTTCAAGCGGCCACATGGGCGGTCAGGTTCCCTCCTCCAGATGGATGTGCCTCCGAGTAATGAATTCAAAAGGAGAATTTCCTCCGGGATTGTGTCCATTCTCACCCCCAACTGTAAACTGATTCCTTATGCCATTTCTTGTAGAAAGTGCCTTTTTCTGTAGGCAGCACTCCCACAAATATGTCCCTGATGCAACCGAGAAGGGAAAAGCAGAAGAAAAACTAACATCATTTACTGTGTTAGTAGTTTAAATGACTTTCTAAAGCCCATCTTATTCATGACATATGTGTATAAGTCAAGAAATAGGATGTGGGAAAATGAGAGAGTACCAAAATTCATGAAGGTGCAGATAACTGTTACAAAAAAATTATCTAGAGAAAAAAAGAAACAATATTTGGTATTTATTCATCTTTTTGTGTGTTACTGGAACAATCTTGTGACATCCCTCATTATGTGATTGCCCTACAGTCACTTCAAGAGAAAGCCTGTGGTCATTGGAATGAATACATCCAAACAGCTTGATGAAATAGATGGCTCTCCAAAGTCCATTTCTGTCAGCATACAAGAAGTTTTGACCAAGCAAAACAGACTCTCAGAGCCACTTATTTAAGCATCTTGATTTTTTAAACTGAGGATTTTTTTTGTATCAGTGGGAAAAGCATCTCTGCATAATAGACTGTGATGTGTTCAATTGATCTGTATCTGAGGCATCTGGTAAAGATTCAGAAGTGACTTTCATGGAGCTGAGATGTCCCTTACCAAAAGTTTCATCCATTAAGCCACCTTTCTGTCTTTAGATGCAAGCACAAATGTATTTGTTTATTTAAGTTCTAAAATAATTGTGGGAAGGGTCAGCAAAATTATGCTGCAGTTTGCTATTCTTTATATACTTTAAAATGTATTAAACTCTAAAACGTCCAGTGCACTTTTGATAACAACTGATATGAATATTTATTTCCATTTATAGAGGTCCACTGACAATAAAGTCCAGGAAAAGTTCCTCCTAAATCATGCATCTAACATACGGTTTGGCTAAAATTGCATTATAAGTGTTTTTTTTTTTTTTTGATGCTTGCTTTTAGATGCAATTTGGGTTAAAATATCTAGGTATTACTTTTGATCTGACCAAATAAATGTCTAAAGTGTGCTATGTAGGGTACTCTCAGAAAGGGTTGAATCAGATTCCTAAATGGTCACAGAGAGATTTGATTAAAAGGTTTCAGTTCACTTTTGAGGAGAACTTTAAAAAAAATAATAAGCCTCAATCACATTAGTTATATCTCTTTCTTATACTTTTACAACAAATAACACACAAATGCTCTTTATTGCCTACAACATTAAAGTATGTCTTCCTCACCAACTAATGGTATTGTTTCATTCTCTTAAATTCAACTATAATGGAGTGAGTGTTTAAAATTGTGTCTAGAATTTAAACTAATCTCTAATCCTTTAATATTTCCCCCAACTGAGAAGCATGGAGAAGGTCCTATAATATTTCAATGAATGTATGTCTGTCTACCTATTTATAGCTTCTAAATGTGCCAGCCAGAACTGAAAAATATGTGCAGAAAAATAGAGTGTTTGCCATAAACTCAAATCCTGGTCTGAAGCAGATGTCACTTCTCTATTTCTTGTTAGTTCATTTCCAGGATTTCTTTTGAGGATCCATCATAGAATTCTAAGTGTTGTGTCTGCTGGGATTTACACAACTCATTCAATCTATTTATACCGAGTTAATTAAGTGATAATCCCAAAGTATCAGAGGACATATGAAGTAATAAATGCCTGCTTCTTTCACAGATCTGCCGAGACCACATGGCGAGGAGTCACGGGATGGAAGACTGGTTTATTACCTAATGTCATATTCTTCTGTTTAGGGAATATTGCTATTAAACAATCTGTTCTCTTATTTTCAGAGGTTTTATGCCTTTCATTGGATAAATATCCTTTTGACAACTGATGTGATGCTTCTGAAGAAGATTCAGGCCAAAGGCGTGCATACATGAAATTTTACCATTGAAGGGATTGGCCCCTACTTAACAAACTTGGTCAAATCCATTGCAAAGTATATCAAAATACAGCTTAATTTTCTAGTTCTTAAATGATTTTCATGAATAGGTGAAGAAAGGTCTCCAAGATGCCTTTACATTGAAGAGAACTCCACATTGATTCTACGTGTGTGTGCAAACACACACACACACAGAAACAGAAATTATACATTTCCTAGTTTAATATACCTGATTCCCTGTTTAAATGTTTATTAATCTCATCCATTTTGTTGAACAAGCAGGAAATAAGTACAATTCATTGCCATTGTATTAGCACTAAAAACAGTTGTGAAAGATAAGAAATATCTGAATGTATTTATGTCCAAGAAACCCCATGAGTGATTTTCATCTATAAGCTAGACATAAAATATTTACAACAATTAAAAAAATGTTTTTTAAAGACTGGCCAACCTAGAAAGCTCACTTTTAAATTGGGAGTCATCTAGTCTCCTGATGAAATAAAGAATTAGGAGGAAATCTTTGCAAAGCTAACCAAACAGCAACCCTTCTTTAAAGACAAAGGACTTCCTTCACACCAATTTAAAACATTGATGATAAAAACAAAGGAGCTTAAATGACACTGACAAGTTTATAAATGTGTGAAATTGGGAAATTTGGTAACGAGTCAAGTCCTGGTTCTGCTGCGACTAGTTTCAAAAATATTAAACATTTAACCACATTGGCCATAAGTTTTTCCCTCTAGTGAATGTAGGGGGTGTTGAATTAGATTAGCTCTTAGATCTTTTGGTTCTAACATTACATTATTTGAAGTTTGGCATTCTAAAAAAAAAATCAATAGCTTGGTTCTGATTATTTGAGTAAAGTATGCCTTAAAAGAAGAGAGAGCTATTAAAATGAAGCTCTGATTGTGCAAAAAACCTAAAAATTGGGGCTGGCCCAGTTGCATAGTTGTCAGGTTTATGTGCTCTGCTTCAGTGGCCTAGGGTTCACAGGTTGGGATCCCAGGTGCAGACCTACACACCCCACATCAAGCCATGCTGTGGTAGTGTCCCACACACAAAATAAAGGAAGATAGGCAGAGATGTTAGCTCAGGATTAATCTTCCTCACACACATACAAAAATAAATAAAATTAAATTAAAAAAGAAACTACAAATCACTCAATCAGGAGTTCTCTCATTGAAAATGTGAATATTGGATTATTTGGTTCTAGATGACTAAATAGATGTGTCCATTTTGATCAATATAAACTGAACCAGAAGCCTCTAGAACAACATTACATAATAAGAATTTTAGGAATGGTTTGTAAGCACAATGTGTTAACATCATTCCCTACCATTATTGTTAGTCTTAGATTGTAAACTTCAGTAAAACAAAAGCATTTTTTTACCATAGATAATACAATACTACACAAAAATATCACCAAATAAGTACTTTTGTTGATTGTAAAGTATTGCTTAAATATGTTTCCTTTAGGCAATATTGAGAACTTTCTACATTACAGATTTTAATGCCACATCAAAAATTTGTTGTATGATGAAATGAAATTTGAGGTACAAAATAATGTTTTCAAGGTGGGCAATTGATATAGAAATGTGAGTATAGAAGCACACTAACTTCACTTCTAAAATGTCTTTGGGGACCTCTTCCTCAGAACGTGAGCTCCATGGGAGCGAGTTTTGTTTTTCTTTTTTCTTTTCTGTTTTACTGTATTCCATGTATGCCAAGTATGTGCAATAGTGCCTGCTACGTAGTAGACACATAACTAACATTTAATAAATAAATCTGTCTGCTTAAGAATATTTCTGTTTGTTTTTCCATGCTTAAACATTTTAGGATGTATAGTTAGAGGAAATGAAATGACTGGAAGAAATTTTCTCTGAAAGGAAACCGATAAAAATGAAATTGAGGGCAGGCCTATTGGTGTAAGGTGAAGTTCATGCCACTGCTTTGGTGACCCGGGGTTTGCTGGTTCAGATCCCTGGCACGGACCCCTGCACCGCTTATCTCCCCCATGCTGGAGCAGGCGCCTTACATATAAAATACAAGAAGATGGGCACAAATGTTAGCTCAGGGCCAAGCTTCCTCAAATAAAAAAAAAAAGGAAATCTATCCCATGATTCAAAGAGTACCATAGCCTTGGATATTGTACAAAATGTCTGTATCCAAAAATCATGAAAACAATTTTGTTGGCATTTTAATTAATATAACTTTTTTGATGTATTAGTTATAACAATAGAAAGAATTAAATCTATTATTTTACTATTATATAATGCTTTCCTACACCATAACTAGTCTGACTCCATTTTCATCACATCTCACTGAACCGAGGATGAGGAAACGAGATGGTCAATGCAGTCAATGTCCAATGAGTAGAGAAACATAGTTAAGATTGGGGTCTTCTGAATTCAATTTTGGCATTATTTACATATTAAATAATCAGCATGACCATAGAGTTGCAAACAATTCTTTTGATATATTAACAAAATCTCTCTTCTCTGTCCCTGACTGAAACTATTAGCTCCAGCACTGGGCTGTTTGACATTTTCTGAATGATAACATAACAGAAATGCTGAGCCAAGACAATGAATAAATTTCTGGTTTCTGAATTTGAAAAGGGTTTTTGATACCTGTGGCCAAAACTTTATCATGATAAGAAATGATTTGTTTTCCAAGAACTCTGTCTAGAAAAAACGAACTGTTCTAGAAAAAGAGGAGATCAGGGAAAAAGCAGGATGATTAGGTCTATATTTGATGATGTCACATACTATTACTATCTTTACCAGTAAATAAAAATAACAGATTGTAAACCAGTTTTTAGACTATAACCATATTTACATTTTCAAAAGTAAATGAATAAGTCTTCCATTGTCCACTCTGGATTTTAGAGAGGTGGAAGGAGTACGACTTTCACTCTTGCAATAAAAAAGAGCTGCGTGGTGAAATTTGTGTCATTCTTCTAAGGTTACCTGTAGGGAAATGAAAGCGTAGAGAGCTTGGGCTTGTTCAAGGTCATCTGAGTGTCACATGGAAAATCCTTTAATAAATTGTTTCTTTTAACACTCTACTTCTTCTGACTCAGAAACAATAATAGTAAATTAGCAGTGGTAAATGCATGAACTTGGTAGTTGCTAAAGGCTCTCAAAGTCAAGAACGCCAATCTTGCTTTTCACCACTGTAACCCATACATTTAAAACCAATTTCTATTTGCTTTCTATTAATTTTCTAAGACTAAAATGCACTTCAATTAAGCATTGTTTCCATAAAAAAAAATAAAGACGACGGTAAATAGAAATATATCTGTGACTTAAATCCAGAATCAACAAGGATTATAGATTTCTCTGGCTGTATGTTCATTTATCTAAGAATTTTCTATTTTTAAGAGCATCGTTATTTTTACTCCTGCCCTCTCGCCTCTCCCCTGCACTGTTGAAAACAACAATATCTACATGGTAACAAAATAAAAGAAATGGATCAATAGCTCCTTTAAAGATATTTTCTACTAATTACATCACCTGGATCATTTGGGAGTTATTTATTTATTTCTTTACTGTTCTTTCTTTTTTCTATGGGGTGACCTTTCCTATTTTTCACATCCAATATTTTCTTTTTCTTTAATTTTGTGCTGAACATAATAGATTATATTGTGGAGTATTTGGCTTATTTTATCGCCCATTAAACGGCATTATATTTTGTTCTGACAGGTATTTAAATTACTAGCCTATACTTTGGTCCTGTCAGGTTTGATCTTATTCTGTGTTAAGGAGATTATATTTCTGTTTTGTACTTAGCATTAGGGCATGCCACTTACCACATGGTGTGGTCCTTACTTCTAAGCCAGGGCATCATCTGGAGTCTCCAATGAATGTTCAATGTGCTTAGGCAGGGGATCTTTCCACTCTGACTGGGCTGGGACTTAAATGTCAAATACCTGAAGGGAACTGCTTAGCCCTCATCCAAGGACTCATGTTGACTCCCTACAGAGATTATGGAGCCCCTCTCCGACAGCTCCCTCTTTTCAGATCCCCAGACCTGTACATCTTGGATGCTCCAGAAGCCCAAAAGTCTGATATCTTTCTCTTCAGCTCAGCAATATGGCTAATCATTTGCCTCCCTATTTTGCAGCACAGAAAGGTCTCTGGGCAGAGAGTTGGGACCATCATGGCACAGCCATCTGGCTTACCTCGTGTGTTTCCCTTCTCTCTGCAATCACAGTCCCCCTCTGCCTTGTGCCCCACACCTGAAATGTTTTGTCTTATACGTTTTGTCCTGTTTTACAGTAGTTTTCATGAAGAGATCAAGTCTGGTACCATGTATTCTGTCACGACTGGAAACAGGAGTCCCACTATAGTAACATGTAACAAACAGAAATTAGGTTATATCTCTTTCTTGATTAAATATATCATTGTACTTAGATTAAATCCATATTTTCTATCAAGGTCAATTAGGTCCTTCATAGTTTATCTCCTGCCTCCTTTCTAATATCATCCAATGAAAACTTTCTTGCTCACTTACTCCAGACCTATTGATGTCTTTCAGACCTTGGACACACTCAGCTGGTCACTATTTCAACATCTTCACAGAGGATGTTCCACTTACTTGAAATGATTTATCCTGATTCTTTGTCTACTAACTATTCCTTCAATTTTCAGTTAAAATACCATTTCCTCTTAGGAACCTTTCCTGACTACTTACATAACCTATATTTTTTTCTGTCATAAAATTCTATTTATTTTCCTTTATAGCTCCTACTGCTATGTTAGCCAAATATTTATGTGAGTACTTATCCATAGATGATGTACACTCAGTGTATTAGTCAGGGTTCTCCAGAGAAAAGAGGACCAATAGAATATATATGTATATATGTGTTTGTGTGTGTGCGTGTGTGTGCGTATTGTAAAGAAATGGCTTACATGATTATGGAGGATAAGTCCTAAGATCTGCAGCCAGCAAGCTGGAAATCCAGGAGAGTCGATGGTATAGTTCTAGCCAGAATGCCTTAAAACCAGGAAAGCCTGTGACATAATTTCCATTCTGAGGCCAAGTCCAAAAGCAGAAGAAGACTTACGTCTCAGCTCAAAGACAGTAAGGCAGAGAGAACAAACTTTCCCTTACTCTACCTTTTTGTTCTATTCAGGCCTTCAATGGATTAGATGAGATCCACTCACAGTAGCAAGGGGATCAGTTTTATTCAGTCTACTGATTCAAATGTTCATCTCAACCAGAGACACCCTCAAAGAAACACCCAGAATAATGGTGAGCCAAATATCTGAGTATCGTGTGGCCCACTCAAGTTGACACATAAAATTAACCATTTCACACTACATAAATGCTAACCAGATGAGTGAGAGAATTTGAGATGTAAAGGACACAGGGAGTTAGTAATATTAAAAGTGTAAAGAGCATTCTGGACAGATGAAGCTACATGCAATGGCATGGACATAGGGAAGAGCTTGATGTACTAAAGAAAAGAAAGAGTCAAGGCACTCGGATATGAGTGAGTCAGATGGAGCATTTTATGTGATGAATTCTGAGAGGCTTCAAAGGGGCCAGATGCTATAGGACACTGCAGATTTTTGTTATTCAAAGCATGGTTCTTGAACCATCAACACTGGCATCCTTCAGGATCTTATTAAAATGTACAGCCTTAAAAAAATAAAATAAAATGCACAGCCTTGAGTCTTACCCTAAACTCATGTAATCAGAATCTGCATTTTAATAAGATCCCAAGATGAGACATATCCCAGATGTGTAAATTTGATAGGACCTGTGATGATGACTCAAGGATAACTTCCAGATTATATGCCTTGATCAAAAGGGTTAATAAAGGGGCCATGCATTCAGTTGGAGAATACTATATGAGGGGCAAATTTGGCAGACATGTATGAGTGTGTGTGTGTGTGTGTGTGTGTGTGTGTGTGTGTTTGCTGAAGAATTTAGGTTTCCAGTTTTGCCTTGGTATGTCTGTATTGACTATGAGAGGTCTGAGTAGTGATGTCCAGTGTGTAGGATATACAGACCTAGAATTCAAGAGAGACAACTGGTTTACATTAATAGAGAAGTAAACTAGGAACATGTAAATAAGTTAGAAGAATATCAAATAGTTCAAGTAAATATTAATGAGAATCTAAAACTATGATTTAGAAATAAGAATTTTAAAAATAAAAATTTGAGAGATTGAACCACTGAAAAGATAAAACCAGTTCAATATAGGGAAAAGCCCAGAGTGAGCGATCAAAGATGACTCCAAAATTTCCACCTTGTATAATTAGAGTAAGGATATATTAATAGAGATAGAAAATGCAGAAAGACATTTAAGTTATGTACTCTGGAAATAATGATTTTGAAGCAACAGCAGGATATTCATGTGAAGAAGTGATATATGTATAGCTATATATATGAATATACACATGCATATACAAATAGACGTGTGTGTGCAAAAGTGCTAAGCCTGGAGTTAAATATTTGGAAGCTATGTGCGTGAAGAAAATAGTTGAGCCATGGATCTAGACTTCTTCTTTTCATTGACTCTGTTGAATTCCATTTGTACTTGATGGACTGAGTTCATGAAAGTCAATACCCCACCCTAAAGGGCTGGGGTGGTTATTGCTTAACTGGCATCCTGCACAGGGAACATATTGAGAAAACCAAAAAATAAAGTTTGGCACCCATGAGAAGGAGTGAGATAAAATATCCTTTTGAGTGGTGGAAGATTTCTTTTTTGTTTTATTTTCCTTATAAAAAAAATCTGTACAGTTTTGAAGGAGAAAGGACTGATCTGATCCAGTGAGTTAGACTCCAATAGCCTGAGAAAGAAGAATATGAAAGCATGAATGTGGCATGATCTTAGGTCTGGTGATCGCCAGGATATTAAGATCAGAGAGGTTAGCACTGAGGATAAGAAAAGATGATATTCATTCAGACAGCACCAGTACAATCCAGCCAGTTTGAACATTGAAATGCATTCTCAGGGACTGGAAATTTGCTTCTGCTTTGGGTCCTTGAAGGATGGTCCCCATCACACAAACTCATATCCCAGCTGCCTCTGCCCCATGCTCCAACTTCACCTAATGCAACTGGGAGATACTGATCAAACTACAGAGCACCCAACCTTTTCAGCTATCAACACTCTTAAATATATTAATAAAGTGAGGTTCAACATTCTGCCACACCCTAAACATATTTTAGCTCATTTGAGTGTTACAATTACTCAATTATATTGAAGTACTATAATTTTACAAGTGAGAAACTGAGGTATTTTGAGATTTAAAAACTCAGATGACAGAATTTCAATTTGAACGCCAGCAGCCAGCAAGAGAGCCCCTACTTGTAATTGTGCCAGTGTCTCTATTCTCATCTGGAAGAAAAGGTTCAACACATTTATACATGTCTTCAAATAAATGAGTTTTGTGTATAGTCAATAACAAAAAGAATGGATATATTAAATGTTATGCATAATTGTAAGAAGAAAAAAACTAATTTAATTATTGCTAATTCACCAGAAAGTGAGGCGTGATTTAGTACCATGAAAAATCATCATTGATAATGGGTGTGAAGGAGATGAGCTTGGATAAAGCTATAATTAACTATTAACGTGTGAAGAAGAAACAATGAGGGGACTCATTTTAAAATGGTCAGTCTTTTAATATAAAGATGTAAGGTCATCTGAAAAGAAGAGCAATGGTTCCAAGTGAAATTGGAAATTTTGGAAATACTGCTGAAGCGAAGGATGTGGGAAGATTTCACATTTGAACTGTTCCTTCATCACGTTCCAGCCGCCTTCAGTTAGGGACGGATTCTCATGAAGAAGTCTTCCTCTTCTTAAGGCTCCAAATAGAGAATTTGTTCCAGGCAGTATTTTATGCACAATTCTTAGTTTCAAGAATAAAGAATTTTCCCGGTGTATGAGACAGAACAAAAGCTAAGAAGTAAACCAAAATGACACCTAGTAAAGGCAAATACTTAATCCTATATTTGCTCCTCCAAAAGCTTTGTTGAACCCAACTGCTAATGTTGCTTATGACTTTTATGCACTCACGTGAAGCATTCAGTTATTTTTCAACAAATAGCACCTTACACATTAAGCCACTTATACATTTTCACAGGCCAAATTCACCTCTAAAAATACATCATAAGGTTTTATCTGTTCATTTTAAAGAAGAAAATGTTGTAGGCTGGATTAAGGAGGATATGAATGAGCAAGCAGAATAAACCAGTAAAATTTAATTAAGCAATTTAGCACTCCATAAAAGCAGCAACGCTTAAAAGAGGGACGTGAATGACAGGGGGCGGGGCACCACAATTCCAACTTCTCAGGACCTAGAAAGGGGAACTGTGAGCAGCAAACAGATGTGCTCTTTCTACACATGGTAAATTTAAACACAGGTAGCGGCCAAAACAGCCTTTACGCTCGGGAATTCCACCACTGTGTATTCTTTACTTTTGCCTTATGTAGGTGGGGCAAAAAAAATAGGCACAGAGTGATTTTGTGGACAACAAAGACATGATTGTAAGACATACACCCTTACATTTGCTATAACCAGACAGGAAAATGGAGAAAAAAATGAGTTAACTAACAGTCCAATTTTCAAAATGATACACACGCCACATACAACCATTAACTAATTCTACTGAGATATAGAAAAAATTAGGAGCTCAGGAATGAAAAATACAAGGCAACTCTGCCTTAAAAGAACTGAAAGGATGAACAGCACCCTTTGCTTCATTTCAGGAATCTGCCTTGTATTTTCAGTATCTCAGTATTATTGTGATACCATATTTCTTTTAAATCAAACCTGATTGCTGAGGTGCCTGTAACCTGGCCATTTCTAATTTTATGCTCTATTAGCTCTCAAAATTTCTGCAGGAATTTTGTTCAACTGTATATATTTTAAATATTAAATATTTGAATTCGAAAATCAAAGTGGAATCCTTTAATATTTAACCAGGAACTGTAATTATCCCAGATTCTTCTAAACTACAACGACATATTCATTAAAAGCTACAAAACTACAAAATTGCATCTTATTTATATATTTCTTAAATTCCTTGTTTTTATTCCCTGATTCTTACTTTTTAATTTATATTATATAATTATATGTTATATTATTTATTATTTTAATTTGTAATTTACTTTATGTTTCTTTTATTACACATATTTTATAAATTGTTTTAAACATTTGTGGAATAAGACAAGGAATAAGAAAGTAGGTAGGTAAATAAAGATGATAGTATTTCAAGATATAGCAGTTAACAATAAATTTAGTTTTATTTCCCGACAGAGAATGGAAAGAAGATCTATACTATTCTTCCCTCAACTATCTTACCGGTCTTAACATAATCCTAAGCGCGCAATAAATATTATTAAGCTTATTATATGGGTCAAGTCACTCATCTCTCTTTATTAAACATTGCTCGTTTTATTCCATCTTTTTAAACAATTTTACTTTCTTTTACGTAAGATTTATTTATATTTTATTTTAAAGTAATTTCACACATACAGAAAAGTTGCAAGAATAGTACAAAAAACTCACAAATCCCATTTTCATTCACTCGGATTCCCAACTGTTAACATTCTACCATGTTTCCGTCATCCCTAAATACTCCCGTTTGCTGTTTGGTAAAACAAGGCGCACTGCCACTAAACCACAAAACAATCACAATGCTGCCATTTAAACTAAAAAGTTGTACAGTACCACCCAGTTTATACAGCACCATTAAACTGTGTCCCAACAATTGTGACAGTATTGCCCTGTCTCTTTAGTCCCCTTCAAACTGCTACAGTTCCTCAAGTTTCATTGTCCTTCATGACTTTGAGAGCTATAGAGAATATCTCCATTATACTTCATGTCTCATAGCCTTTTGATAACTGATGTGTGGGGAGATATCCTAAGGAAATCTTATCATCTTTTCAAATGCAATACCTGTTTTTTATCAAATCTCCATCCACCAGCTCTAGCATGCCTTCATGACTTCTGCCTTAATCAAATACCAAAATGAGAGCTGCCAAATGGTGAAATTTTATTTCAATCTTTCCTTCTACATTCTTAATTTGGAATTTTACTCCAAGGAAGAGCCTTCTCTTACTCTCTATTTGTTTATACATACTTTTATTTGTAACAATCAGGACTCATAGATTTCCACTTTATTTATTAGATGCCAACTCATTATTTTAAATATTTATTGTAAAGCAAAAATTGCCCCAATTTTTGCCAGTGAGAACTCCTTCAGGCTCTCTTGTGTCCTTGTGTTATGTGCTCATTCTTCAGTACCTCTTTACTCTCTGACCCAATACGATGTTCCAGGCTCATCTTGTACTTTTCCTACCTCAATCCTAATAGCAACCATTTTTCTAAGGAGCCCTAGTGTCTTTTGTTGAGGGTGGTATCTAAACTCCAAGATCTGAGTGCGTAGTTAGTTCATTTTCCTGTAGTCTTACTGCTTCTATGTCTTAGTAGGCTGAACAAGGAAAAGTATGCATGTTTGTGTGTGTGATACACAGACATGTATACACATATATCTATATTTGTATCAATTTCTCTTTCCATTTATTTTATGAAAAGACTATAAGTTCACAGCTATATGTTCTATTTCAAAAATAACACCTTAGGTTCTTTCTGTCCTTCTCTCTTTCTCTTTTTGTAAATCCTTTTCTACCAATGAGAAACCCAGCCCTGTTCCTTCAATATATCTACTATTTGTCCATTCCTCTTGTATGTAACCATCCACCAGCATGCCAGCTGCCTGCTTATCCCAGTCCCACTGTCACCTCCACAGCTGTGCTCTCTCCTTGGGCCTGAGCACTGTCCATGCTGAGCAAAAGGGGGAAAGGAAGAGGACGAGCTCTGCTGTCATTTTTAGGGAAAACTCAAGCAGGCTGCTCTTCTACATATTATTTTGTGTTTCTTCTTACTTTTCTATGCTCAGCAGTTATTCGTTTCTGCATGTGGGGGATACTTGAGCACCTACCTTGTAGTAGAGACTTCTAGACCTAGGGATTAGCAGTAAAAGTAAAAAATATATCAGATCACATGGAACTTACATTCTAGAAAACAATAATATATTTCTTTAAAATGTTTTTCTTAATTATGAAAGTGGTTTTCCTGGGGAAAATTAAAGCCTTTAAATAATGCAAATAAAGCTAAACTTTCCTTTGGCAATTACGCTTGAGTCCTGTCTCATCCCCAGCTCGTGTCCCTCCTCTGATGTAGCTACTTTTACCAGTTTGGTGTGTAATGTTTCAGATATTTTACAATGTATGTAAACACACATTCACATACTCACATCGCCAATGTACAATGCTATAATGCAATTTTCCATGTTTATACAGAGACATCATATTCCACGCATAATTCTGAAACATGCAGTCTTTATATCATCAGTGTTTACATATCAGAAAGTGGAGATCCCACATTCTTTAACTGCTAGACAATATTCCATAGTATACGGAATATTAAAATATATTTATGTTTATTTGCCACATATAAATATTTTCTATGAATAATTGTCTTATTATTTTGCACATTTTCCTAATTTCCCATTTGCACCTTTCTTTTATTGGATTTTATTAATTCTTTATCTTTTCTAGACACAAATTATCTTTTTATGATTTAAAGATATCATGGTGCCATTGGCCATGCACATAATAAACTTGATAATGTAATATTTCAATATATTTTATTTTTGTTATGAAAATCTTTTTCTCCAAAGACAATATTTATGTTCCAATATGTTCCCAGAATTTAAAAATATTTAGACATTTAATTAATCTGAAATTTATTTTCATAAATGGCATGATGTAAAAGTTTTCTTATATTTTTCCAAATAAATAATCAATTTTTAAAAACAACATAAAATAATGTGTCCTTTCTGTAATAACTTGAAATATTACTTTTATCATTTACTAAATTTTCTTGTGTGTACATTTATATACGAGTGACTTTATGTATTTTCTAATATGTTCTAATTATCTATTTGTTATTTTGAATCGAATGACACTATGTTATTTACTATAGTTTTTAATGATGCTGTGATAAGTCATAGGTCAAGTCTACCACATTTCACTGTTTATTCAAAACTCTCTTGTGTTTTTTTTTTTTTTTAAATATTGGCCCCTGAACTAACAGCTGTTGCCAATCTTCTCTTTCTTTTTTGCTTTTTCTCCCTAAAGCCCCCCAGTAGATAGTTGTATATTTTAGTTGTGGGTTCTTCTAATTGTAGCATGTGGGACGCTGCCTCAACCTGGCCTGATGAGTAGTGCCATGTTCGCGCCCAGGATCTGAACTCTGAAACCCTGGGCCACCGAAGGGGAGCATGCAAACCCAACCACTTGGCCATGGGGCAGGCCCTCTCTTAGTGATTTTTAAATTATGATTTCATTTGTGTTTTAAAAGCTTCATGTCAAATTGCATAAAATATTGTCAATTTTTTGGGAAACCACTGAATATATAGGCTAATTTGAGCAGAACAGACAGCTTTACAAAATTGGTTTTTCTCATGAATTAACATTGTATAGCTCTCCATTTATTTATTATATATTATGGTCTTCAATAACGTTTTCTGGTTATCAGTTTTTACTTTTAATAGAAGTTTTTGTATTTCTCATTGGTTTTACTTTTGAGTGTTTTAAATATTTTAAGTATATTAGATTTTCTGTTTCTTGGATAATAGTTTAAAGGAAAATATTGATTTTTGTGAGATCTTCTAATCAACACTTATTGGACTCCATTTTTAAATTTCTGTTGTTTTATTCATTATTTTGGGATTTATAGATAGATTAGATTTTCTGAAATAATGAATTTTGTGTATTATTTGAAAATGTTTCATCTCTCATTTCTTTGCCTTGAATTGTATTGTTCAAAACCTCCACTATAATGGAGAAGAGAAGTTGTGGCAGTAGAAGTTCCTTGATTTTGTATTTTAATGGAACTGCTGGTGTGTTTCACTATTAAGTATCATATTTACTGACTAAGTTAAGGAAGTTTTTTTTTTTTTTAAAGATTTTATTTTTTTCCTTTTTCTCCCCAAAGCCCCCTGGTACATAGTTGTATATTCTTAGTTGTGGGTCCTTCCAGTTGTGGCATGTGGGACGCTGCCTCAGCGTGGCTTGATGAGCGGTACCATGTCCATGCCCAGGATTCGAACCAACGAAACACTAGGCCGCCTGCAGCGGAGTGCACGAACTTAACCACTCAGCCACGGGGCCGGCCCCAAGGAAGTTTTCTACTATTCTTAATTTGTTCTTCGTGGTACTAATTAAAATAATCATGTGGATTTTCCTTTGTACTGCCTGTGTAATGAGTTTTACTGGAAGACATTCTAATGCTACATCATTCTTGCAATACTGGAACAATCCATTCATTATCGAGACTTTTTCCCCCTCTACTATCACATAGACAGAAAGGAAGTATTAGCACCTTGTTCTTTTTCTTGTTGTTCTGATTATATAAACTGTTGAATATCAAAAATCTTGATAATCATCTTTTTAATATATTCTTTTTTTCACATAGCTTTCTTTTATAAGTTTCTTTTTTAGTGGAGAGGTATAAACAGTATGTTTCTTTTCTTTTTTCCTTAAAAAATCACTGTTATTTAGCTGTAGACTATGCCTTTTTATAGTCACATGTTATTTGTCTCTTGTTCCCAAGACATTCACATGAAGTAATACGAATTTCCAAAACAAAGTTACATAATCTATATTGGTTGGGTGGATGAAGGTTCAATCATTTTTTGATTGATGCTTGGGACTCACTTGATTTCACTGTTCTCTATGCCCCAAAAACAGTTAATCTCTTATCAAGATCACATAGAACTGACGTGGTCTAACCACAAACAATGAAAACTACAGGTAAGAGCCATGACTCTTCCTATTGCAAGAAATTGAGTTTCAACCAGCAGTAGCTGAAGCAATAAAGTTTTTGCATTGATGTAAATTGCTGGACCTATAAAAGGGTGACTGTAGCTTCAGTTATGGGTGGCTTCTGGGATGTAGTCAATATCATCATGATTTTTTTTAAATCTATCTTTGCTCACATCTGTTTGACTTTATTTTCAGTATAGCTCTAGTCATTTAGTTGCAAAAGGCTCACCAGGAGTCACAGGCTCACAGTCTACAAATTTAACAACT
Source organism: Equus caballus (assembly GCF_041296265.1). Taxonomy (NCBI): domain Eukaryota; kingdom Metazoa; phylum Chordata; class Mammalia; order Perissodactyla; family Equidae; genus Equus; species Equus caballus. The sequence continues at coordinate 48,114,125 of NC_091686.1, forward strand.
TTAACTTAAAAAGACAATTATTTCCCAACAGTGCCTAAGGTCTCTAAAGTTCTGGCATGGGTTACTTGAACTTGCCTGAAATAATCATTGGGGATATCCTTGGTGTTCATCTATACGATTTATACATATTAACTCATTAAATCCTCTTAACAACCCTATGAAGAATACATTATTCTTTTTATTTTGGAATAATTTCACATTTATAGAAAAATCATAAAGATAGCACAAAGAGTTCCAGTACATCTCTCATCCAGTTTGATATCTTACATTACTATGGTGCATTTATCAAAACTAAGAAACTGCCATAGATACACTACTATGAACTAAACTCTAGCATACATTAAAATTCACTCTGTGACTCCTGGATGTACGGTTTGTGATGTATGGTTTGTGATGTATGTGATCTATGGATTTTGACACATGCATAGAGTTATGTATCTGATACTCCAGTACTATACAGAATGTTTCTTAATCCCAAAATATCCCCTGCACGTTCTCTTGTAGTCAGCTCTTCCCACCCCCAACACTTGGCTATTTTCTGTTCTTACAACTTTTGCTTTTTCCTGAGTATCATATGAATAGAATTATGCAATATATAGATTTTTGGTCTGTCTTCTTTCACTTAGTGAAATGTATTTAATATTCACCCATGTTGATGCATGAATCAATAGCTCATTATTTTAATCTTGAAATAATATCCCACTGTATGGCTTTTCCATGATTTATTAATCCTCCTGTTGAAGGACATAGTTATTGCTTCAAGACTTTGGTTATTATGCATAAATCTGCTCTCAACATTCTCGTACAGATTTTCTGTGAATATAAGTTTTCAAATCTCTTGGATAAACACCTAACAGTGTGGCAACTGGGTTGTATGATATCTTTGTTTATTTTTATAAAAATCTGCCAAACTCTCTTCTAAAGCTTCTTGACCATTTCACAACCCATCATGAATGAATAAGAATTCCTGTTGTTCCTCATCCTCACCAGCATTTGTTATTGTCAGTTTTCCCCCATTGTAGTCATTCAAATAGATGAGTAGTGTTATCTCATATCTCATTATGGTTTTATTTTATATTTCCCAATGACAAATAATTTTGCACATTTTTTCATGATTTTATTTGCCATCTGTATATCTTCTTGCCACATGTATGTCTACCATATTAGATAACTATTAATTTTATTATTATTAGCTCTGTTTTACAAATGAGAAAACTGAGAATCGTAGCAATTACTTACTTGCTCTAAGGTCATGTCGCTGGTAACAACAGATTTCTCCTACTCTTTTTACTTTTTGTAAGGAAGATTGGCCCTGAGCTAACATCTGTTGCCAATCTTCCTCACTTTGCTTGAGGAAGTTTGTAGCTGAGCTATACCATCTATGCCAATATTCTTCTATTTTATGTGTGGTGGCACCAAAACGTGGCTTGAAGAGTGGTGCTAAGTCCATGCCCAGGATCCGAACCTGAGAACCCCAAGCCACCGAAGCGGAGCACGTGAACTTAACCACTATACCACTGGGCCAGCCCCACATTACTTTACTTTTAAGTAAGATATCTACAAAACATAACAACCCAATTACAGAAATAGCATTGAACTCTACGGTATATATTATTGTATTATATTCTCTTTCTATCTAACCACCAACTCTTAAGAAACACCACACATAATAATAAATCAGTAAATCACTCCTCAAAATCTGAAATAAATAAGATATAAAAAGCTGTGAGATTAAACCTAAATAGAGAAGAACTCAGCAGCAACATCAAAGGATTGAGTTGATATGGGTAGCTACTGTTTTGCAAAAAGTTTATGCACAGGCATTTTCAGTTAAGTTTTATAATCTCAGTGACTTTTGAGATAACTATTAAAATAATGATCTACATCATGTTGAGTGTTGTGCTTAAGAAGCACTATATTTACTCCTGGGCCTTTCCTGACTTGACATTTGCAATCCCAATACTTTGCTTTCTCTTCTGTTTCTTTTGTCTGGCCATTTATAATGTGAGCTATGGCTGAGGTGCAAAGTCAAATTATGCCAGCAGCTGTTCCAGAATGAGATGTAAGGATACTCCCACTTTGTAATATTACTTGTTTGAAATGAGGGGCATCTACACATCTGTGGATACACACAAGCTATTTTGAACTTTACATAATTTAAACAGGGTTCAGATTGGATTGATTATCTTCCATTTATTTTAGTCTCTTCACACACTGAAGTTACGGCCATCTATGTCTTTTATGTTGATTAGCTTAAATAACAACAAAAACAAGGCAGTCTTCATGTAGCTTTATGTTATATTTTGCACTGTAATTTTTAAACTAAAATACAGGATATTTCCCTAATGTGCTATAAACTAGAATCGCTGTCTTTATTTACAAACCTAGAATTATACAAAGGTCTATTGTTCTTTTGCAAGAAAAAAATATTTAACTACTCTATATAGTCATATTCTTAAAATAAAAATGTAATGCTTAATGATAAATGTTAAAACTTCCCTTTATTTTGTTTAAACCTGAAATTTACTGGTCTGAGAAGTACTGGATTAGTTGTTTTTAATAGAAGTAATTCATAAGTAGTAAATAATTATTTAAATATTTTATAATATGTTCAAAATTTATCTGAGCAAATATTTACCAATTCTTTAAATTACAAACTGATTTTTCTTAAATTAAGTATACTTATTTTGCTCTATTTACTGAGGCAGAGATATAATTAAATAGTATTTAATAAGGAAGATTATGAATACAATGAGTTTATCAGAGAATTATCCTCTATTGATGAAAAAAGTCAATTAACCATTTTTTAGGAAAACCATGCCATGAAAATTCAAATGTGGACAGAATGATTATATTATTTAGTGTTTTTTTCTTTGTCAGATTTAGGCTACATTATTAGTTTAGCTTGTTTGTTTTGATCCACGGTCAAATAGAATGAATAAATGCAAATGAGGGTCTCTGATGTGCAATACTTTAAAAATTATACTAGATATTTCAATAACCCTACATAGGCTTTCTTATAAAATTTTTAGCTTTCTTTAGTCAACACAAAGCAACCTGTATTTTGGAATAGCAGTTACCAAGTGTTTTTTAAAAAAATGCTTGTATTTATTTCCGTGGTGTATCACAATCTATTACATCAAATACTGAAACAATGTGAACAAAACCTTTACAAACATTTATTTGCAAACCACTATTCATTTTCATGATATATAACATGCTGTAAAATGTGGTCAATGATTTGTTGTCTTGGTCATTTATATTTCCTCTCTTATGGTTTGGAAAGAGAATTAACGACCTTATTGTTGTTTTAGATTAGTTTTTGGTTTTGTCCATGATTTCTCTTGATAATATGTGTTGTATTCTCATATATTAACCAATGAAAAAATCAACCTCAGAAGATACTGTAAATTTTGCTTTTCAAAATCTGGATTATCCAGCTAAGGTATACTAGGAGATGAGAAATTGTGTGTTCGGTGAAATATAGTTTAGAAGTTCCGAGTGAATGCGATTTGCTTCCATGTAACTCAAGTGGAGGATACAAAGTAACTCAGGGTTCAGGACACAGGAAATGTTAAATGTGTGAGATCCAAGCAAACACAGTCAAATGCATTCAGTCTGTTTTCAGGGCTGACAAAAGAAAACAAAGATCTGGATCTTGATACATTCCTTCATCTCACAGAAAGACTGCCATGATTGTTTCCTTCTCTCCCCTAAGCAGGAGGAACAACTTAGAAAATGTGTGACGCTGAGGAGATTGTTTAAAGAAAGCAGAATCAGAAAATTAGCGTCAGAGGTGTCCATGTGCGGGAAGAACCACAGACCTCTTAAGGGACAAGGGGACACAAATATCTGAAGTTCTTGGGGATAGAAAGAGGCTCTGGTTTATGGTTAACATGTCGTTTCTGCTCATAAAAGTGTGTTATTTGCATACAGCTTTTGCCTGGGTGCACATGTGTACGTTGGGGGCAGACGGTCAAGGGAGATGGAAAGTTAGGGCATAATGCAGCTTCTTCGTGTTGAGCAGCACATTCAAGTGCAAATTGAGTGAGACTAGCATTAGCTGTCTACCCGCACCAATCCATTATTTACCGCCAAATTACCTGGTAATTTAGATAATATTTACCACAAAAAATAACTATGAGAATTAAATGGAACAACAGTTATAATATCCTTAGAACACTGGAAACAGCAGATAGTCAGCAAGTTTTTAATCTCTTTTTTCTTTATTTTTCTCTACTCTTATTTTCTTTTGTGCAGTGGTGGTGGACAAAAATTCAAAATATTAAATTAAGATTTTTAATGAGACAATGTATAATTTAATTTAATTTAATAATAATAATAGCTATAGGTTACTGTTCAATGTGGGAGGACATAATTTTAAAAAGTAGAAAACCAGGCCATAGATATTAAATGACTTTTCAGAGATTACAGCTATATTATGTCAGAACTACATTAAAATCCAATTTACATCATCTTTCATTTTATTTTATAATTTAAGTCACATTGGTTTATAGTCTTACGTAAATTTCAGAGTTATATCATTATATTTAAGCCTTTGTATAAACTGCATTGTGTTCGCCACAAAAAGTCTAGTTTCCATCCGTCACCATACATATGTGCCCCTTTACGCCTTTTGCCCTCCCCACAGTCTCTTCCCTCTGGTAACCACCAATATGTTCTCCATATCCATGCGTTAGTTTGCTTTTTCATCTTCCACATATGAGTAAAATCATACCACATTTGTCTCTGTCTGACTTATTTATTTTTATTTTCTTTTTTTTAACGAAGGTTAGCTGTGAGCTAACATCCACCACCAATCCTCCTAATTTTTCCTGAGGAAGACTGGCCCTGAGCTAACGTCTGTGCCCATCTTCCTCTACTTTACATTTGGGGCCACTGCCACAGCATGGCTTGATAAGTGGTGCATAGGTCTGCGCTTGGGATCCAAACCGGTGAACCCCAAGCCCCCAAAGCAAAGCATGCAAATTTAACCACCACTCTATTGGGGCCGGCCCTCTGTCTGACTTATTTTTGCTTATCATGATACTTTCAAGGTCCATCCAAGTTGTCGTAAATAGCATTATTTTATCTTTTTTATTTCTGAGTAGTATTCCACTGTGTATGAATAACACATCTTCTTCATCCATTCATCTATTGATGGGCGTTTAGGTTGCTTCCAAGTGTTGCCTATGGCGAATAATGCAGCAATGGATATTAAGGTGCATATATCTTTTTGAATTCGTATTTTCATGTTCTTTGGATAAATAAAAAGAAGTGGAATAGCTGGACCATATGGTATTTCTATTTTTAAGTTTTTGAAGAAATCTCCAGATTGTTTTCCATAGTGGCTGCACCAGTTTGCATTCCCACAAGCAGCATGTGAGGGTTCCCTTTTCTCTACATCTTCTCCGACACTTATTACTTCTTATCTTTTAATAATATCCAGACAGGTGTGAGGTGATGCCTCATTGTAGTTTTGATTTATGCTTCCCTAATAACTAGTGATGCTGAACATTCTTTCATGTGCCTCTTGGCCATCTCTATATCTTCCTTGGAAAAACTTCTGTTCAGATCCTCTGCCTTTTTTTATATGGTTGTTTGCTTTTTGTTCTTGTGTTGAATGACTTCTTTATGTATTGTGAATATTAACTCCTTATAAGGTAACATGATTTGCAAATATCTTCTTCCACGTGGAAGGTTGTCTTTTCATTTTGTTGATGGTTCCCTTTGTTGTGCAGAATCTTCTTAGTCTGATGTAGTCCCCTTTGTTTATTTTTATTTTCTTTCCTTTGCCTGAGTAGGTATGGTATTCAAAAAGATGCTGCCAAGACCAAGGTCAAAGAGCACACTGCCTATGTCTAGGAGTCTTATGGTTTCAGGTCTCACATTCAAGTCTTTAATCTATTTTGAGTTAATTTTTGTGCATGGTTTAAGATAGTGGTGTACTTTCATTCTTTTGCATGTGGCTTTCAAGTCTTCCCGGCACCACGTATTGAAGAGACTGTCCTTTTTCCACTGTATCTTCTTGAATCCTTTGTTGAAAATTAGCTGCCTGTGGTTTTGTGGTTTTATTTCTGGGCTCTCAATTCTGTTCCATTGATCTTTTATCCTGTTTTCTGTCAGTACCATGCTGTTTTGGTTACTATACCTTTGTAGTATATTTTGAAATCAGGGACTGTGACACCTCCAGCTTTGTTCTTTTTTCTCAGGATTTCCTTGTCTATTCAGGGTCTTTTATTGTTCTACACAAATTTTAGGATTCTTTGTTCTATTTCTGTGAAAAATGCTGTTGAGATTCTGGTTGGGATTGCATTGAATCTGTAAATTACTTTAGGTAATATGGACATCTTAATTATGTTAATTCTTCCAATCCATGAGCACAGAATATCTTTCCATTTCTTTATGTCTTCTTCAATTAATTTCAACAATGTCTTATAGTTTTCAGTCTTTAGGTCTTTCACCTCCTTGGTTAAATTTATTCTTAGATATTTTATTCTTTTGGTTGGGATTGTAAATGAGACTGTATTCTTGATTTGTCTCTCTGCTAGTTTGTTTTTAGTGTATAGAAATACAAGTGATTTTGGTAGGTTGATTTTGTAACCTTAAGCTTTACTGTATTTGTTAATTCTTTCTAATAGTATTTTGGTGGATTCTTTAGAGTTTCGATATGTAGAATTGTGTCATTCACAAATAGTGACAGTTTTGCATTTTCTTTTCCAATTGGAATAGTTTTTATTTCCTTTCTTCCCAATTCTCTGGCTAGGACTTCCAACTACCATATTGAATTAAAGTGGAGGCAGTGAGCATCCTTGCCTTGTTCCTGTCTTTCGAGGAACAGCTTTTAGTTTTTCATCATTGAATGTGATGAGATTGTCATATATGTCCTTTATTATGTTGAGGAACTTTCCTTCTATAGCTATTTTACTGAGAGATTTATTATAATAGCATGCTGAATCTAGTCAAATGCTTTCTCTTTGTCTATTGAGATGATCATATTATTTTTATTCTTCATTTTGTTAATGTGGTGTATTACATTGATTTGCAGATGTTGAACCATCCCTGTATCTCTGGAATAAAGTCTACTTGACTTTAGTATATAATCTTTAATGCATTTTTGCATTTGACTTGCTAATATTTTGCTGAGGATTTTTCTATCTATGTTTACCAGTGATATTTGCCTATAAATTTCCTTTTATCTGTTGTCCTTATCTGATTTTGGTATCAGGGTAATGTTTGCCTCATAAAATGAGTTAGAAAGCATCCCCTTGTCTTCAATGTTTCAGAAGAATTTGAGAAGGATAGGTATTAAATCTTTGAATGTTTGGTAGAACTCACCAGAGAAGCTGTCTGGTTCTGTACTTTTGTTTTTGAGGAGGTTTTTGATTACCATTTCAATCTCTTTACTTGTGACTGATCCATTCAGATTCTCTATTTCTTCTTCAGTCCAGTTTGGGAGGTTGCATGTTTCTAAGAATTTATCCATTTTTTTCTAGGTTATCCAATTTGTTGGCATATAGCTTTTCATAGAATTCTCTTATAATCTTTTATATTTCTGTGGTATCTGTTGTAATTTCTCATATTTCATTTATTGGGGCCTTCTGTCTTCTTTCTTCAGGAGTCTTGCTAAGGGTTTGTCAATTTTGCTTATCTTTTCAAAGAACCAGCTCTTAGTTTCATTGACCTTTTCTAGTGGCTTTTTAGTTTCTATTTTATTTATTTCTGCTCTGTTTTCCATCTTTCTATTGACTTTGGGCTTTCTTTGTTCTTTTTCTAGTTCTTTTTGATATAGTGTTAGATTGTTTGAGTTTTTCTTGTTTCTTTAGGTATATCTTTATAGTTATAAACTTCCCTTTTAGTACCATTTTTGCTACGTCCCTTAAGTTTAGGTATGTTGTATTTTCATTTTCATTTGTCTCCAGGTTTTTTTCGATTTCTCCTTTGATTTGCTCATTGATCCAATAGTTGTTCATTAGCATGTTGTTTAGTCTCTACATATTTGTGACTTTTCGGCTTTCTTGTAGATGTTTTCTAGTTTCATATCATTGTGGTCAGAAAAGACACTTGACATAATTTCAATCTTCTTAAATTTATTAAGGCTTGCCTTGTTTCCAAACTTATGGTCTATCTTTGAGAATGCTCCATATGCACTTGAGAAGAATGCTGTTTTTGGAGAGAATGTTCTATATATATATATATATCTATTAAGTCCATTTGGTCTAGTGTTTCATTTAAGGCCACTCTTTCCTTGTTGACTTTCTTTCTGCATTATCTATCCATTGATGTAAGTGGGGTATTAAAGTCTCCTACTATTGTTGTGTTTCTATAATTTATGCCTTTAGGTTTGTTAATACTTGCTTTATACTTTGGTGTTCCTGTGTTTCGTGTGTATATAGTAATAAGTGTAATATCTTCTTGGTGGAGTGTCCTTTTTATCATTATATAATGTTCGTTTTCATCTCTTATTATCTTTTTTGGCTTGAAGTCTGCTTTGTCTGATGTAAGTATGGCTATACCTGCTTTCTTTGCTTGCCATTTGCTTGGAATATTATCTTCCACCCCTTCACTTTGAGCCTATGTTTGTCTTTAGAGCTGAGATGGGTCTCCTGGAGGCAGCATATGGTTGGGTCTTGTTTTTAAATCTGTCTAGCCACTCTGTGTCTTTTGATTGATGAATTCAATCCATTTTAACTTAGAGTGATTTGTGGTATATGAGGGCTAAATATTGCCATTTTCTCTTTTGCTTTCTGGTTGTTCCATATTTCCATCGTGTCTTTTGTGTGTGTGTTTCTGTTTGTCATTTCAGTTGAGCAGTCTTCTGTGTTGTTTTTCTCAGTTTATTCTTTATGTATGATTCGTGACTCTGCTCAGAATTTTTGCTTAGTGGTTACCATGAGGTTTGTTTAAAAGATCTCATAGAAGAGATTGGCCTTTATGTGTTGATAGCATCTTATCTCCATTAACCTATGTAGGTTCTATCCTGTTCCTCTTCTATGTTTTTGTTTTCACAAATTATCCTTTTTTGTGTTGTGAGTTTGTAACCAAATTAAAATGATTGTAGTTATTTTTGTTGCTTTCTTTCACTTTTTCCCTTATGTTATAATTAAGTGTTTACTAAGCTATTTTATAGAGAGGTGGAATTTTCTGATTCTTTGTCTATTTATCACTTTTCTCAAAGATTTGTAAACTTTTATCTTTTTGTTTCATGTAGGAGGGCTCTTTTTGACATTTCTTGTAAGGCATGTCTAGTGGTAATGAACTCCCTTTGCTTTTTTTTTTGTGAGGGAAAGCCTTTATTTCTTCTCCATGTCTGAAGGATAACTTTGTTGGATAGCATATTCTTGGCTGATATGTTTTGTTCTTCAATATTTTGAATATGTAATTCCACTTTCTCCTAGCCTGTAGAGTTTCTGCTGAAAAATCTACTGATAGCCTGAAGTTGTTTCCTTTGTAAGTTATTTCCTTCTCTCTGGCTACCATTAACATTCTTTCTTTGTCATTGACTTTTGACAATTTAAATATAATATTCTTTGGAGAAAGTCTTTCTATGTTGAGATAATTAGGAGTTCTATTAGCTTCATGTACTTGTGTATCCAGTTCCTTCCCCAGGTATAGGAAGTTCTCAGCTACTATTTCTTTGAATAAGCTCTCTACTACTTTCAGCCTCTCTTCTCCTCTGGTACACACACTATCCTTATATTGCTTTTCCTAATTGAGTAAGATATTTCTCATAGGATTTCTTAATTCTTTGAAAATCTTGGTTATCTTTCCTCTCCTACTTGAATAATTTCTAGATTTCTATCTTTGAGCTGGCTGTGTTCTTCATTTCCAGAATTTCTTTTGGTTCTTTTTTAAAGTTTCAATCTCTTTGGTGAAGTACTCCTTCTGTTCATTAATTCTATCCCTGAGCTCTTTGAACTGTCTTTCTCAGTTTTATTGGAACTCTTTGAGATCAGCTATTTTGAATTCTCTGTCAGTTAGATTGCAATCTTCTGTGACTTCAAGTTTGGTCTCTGAAGAGTTGTCACTTCCTTTCTCTTTTGCCATGCTACTGTAGTTCTTCATGGTGCTTGATGAGTTAATCCTCTGCCAGTGCATTTTTGGTAGTAAACATCTTTCTTATTTGGGTAAAGCTTTGGTTACTTTGGTTCTAGCTGCTTCTTATTGTTTTGGGGAGCCTGCACTTTTCACCCTTCACTGCCTCTGCCAGAGGTGGCCTGCCAGGTGGGAGGCCAGTACTGCTTGTGTCTTCAAGGTTGTTGTCACTTTGCTGCTTACGATGTCACTGCAGTCTTGGGTATTGCCACTGGGGTCACTAGGCTGTGAGCACCTCTGATGCTTCCAGGGTCAACAGTGTCTTATGTTCCCCCACTGGCTCTCCATGGGCTCTCCTTGGGCTTCAGAGCTGCTGCCCGAGGCACCACCTGCAATGTTGTTTCCAGGTTATCCAGGGTGCTGACAGCACCAGTGTCAGAAGCACTGTGTTCATGGGTGTTGCTGTCACTACCAGGGGCCCAGGGTCTTGTATGCAGCCCCTGTTGTTGGTAGAGCCAGTGTTGGGGGTGTTGCCACTGGGACTGGGTCATGGGTTCTGCTGTGGCTCCTGAAGCTTCAGGTTGCGGGTACCATCTGTCACTGTTTGTGGATGAGGGGCATGGGCTAAGCTGTGAGTGCTGTTGCTGCTCCTGCAGCCCCTGGTTGTTGGCATGTGCTGTTGTACTTTTTTTTTTTTTTTAAAGATTTAATGTTTTCCTTATTCTCCCCAAAGCCCCCGGTACATAGTTGTATATTCTTCGTTGTGGGTCCTTCTAGTTGTGGCATGTGGGATGCTGCCTCAGAGTGGTTTGATGAGCAGTGCCATGTCTGTTCCCAGGATTAGAACCAACGAAACACTGGGCAGCTTGCAGCAGAGCGCACGAACTTAACCACTTGGCCACGGGGTCAGCCCCAAGTGCTGTTGTACTTTTTGAAGCTTCAAGTCAGGGCACCACCACTCCTGCTGTTGGTATCTGCATTTTGGATACAGGGCTTTTGCTAGAAAGACTGGGGTTGGAGTTGCTGCTGCCATGGGAGGTGGAGGGGCCTAGGCTGCTGGAACCACTATGCTTCTTGAAGCCTCAGATTGTAGACATGACCCACCACCATAGCAAGGGGCAAGGGCTAACCCAAGTGATATTGCTGCTCCTGCAGCCTCTGGACGCCAGCATGAGCCACTGCCAAGAGGATTCACACTTTGGTTTCCCACCACCAGGGGAGGAGGTGGGGGCTTCCACCCTAGTTCCACTGCCTCCTAGAGGTCCAGTCCACTTACCTTTAGATACATAGATGCATGGATCTCTCAGGCCTTCTGCTGTGCTGTGTACGGACTCCTTGTTTGGTCAATGGATATCCCATTGGTTGTAAATTAGAAAGGAGAGACAGAGGGAACAATTCCTTCCACTATGATGCTGATGTCACTCTCTTCATTTTTTATTTTTCACACTTTGCCTCAAGATATGTTAGGTTAAGTTATTCATATACCAGCTGGTGTCCTAAAATGTTAAATATTCTCAATATCAATATGCTCAATTAACTAGTGCTTTTCTAATAAAATTAAGGCCTTATTCATGTGGGAGCCAGGAAGAGAAATGACCCTATCATGTTTCAACTTCATTTGTTATATTTTAGTTGTAAAAATCCATTAAGATCCATTAAAATTAAATCTGAAAATAAAGTAATCTTATAGGCAAACAAGACTTCACATGGCATTCTCTCAGCAAGATGGCTCTGAAGCAAAACATATTGAAAAGAGGGAAGGAATGAAAAGAGGATGGAGAAGGAAAAACATAAAGAAACAAGTAAGGAAAAACAAGAGAGTAAACTGCATTCTTAAAGATAATGAAGTGCAGTACCTGAAGTACATTTTAAGAGAGAGTAGTCACAAAATATTTCAGAACAAACAGGATGACAAAATACTTATTCTGTTATCCAAATGTACAAGAATAGAACTAATTAAAAGATTATCTTCTATAGATGGGACAGAACAACAATGAGGGCAACGTCAATGTGGCTAGAATTTGGGAACAGAAATGAGTATATGAATAAATGAAAGCAGATTTGTGTTTCAGGGGAATAAATTAAGAATCAGATGAAGAATTTCTTATCCAAGAAAAAGGGAAAAACTTGAGGAGAATCACAGACCTGGTAGAGATGGTATTTTGGGTTTGGGCATTGTGACTTAATTCCTCCATTCATTGGTAACCACAACTTCTAGAATTTTTGAGAGCTCACAAAATTGGAATTTTCTACAATTTATTTCAGCCTCTCTTAGCCATTGGTGCAATGGGGATGACAGTGCTTTGTGGACACTATGTGCTCAATGAAAATTTAATACATAGATGAATTAATGGATAAACAAATGTAAAAATGGTTAAGATTATATGCCCCTTAAAGGAAGCAGTTTCCTTCTCAGATGTGACAAATAATCCTCATCTTAGATAATAATTAATTAATCAATTTTACATGGTTTCCATTACATGCAAGCATATAAACAGAACATTTATTTATAGCAATAGAGAGACTATTTCTTAATATAAGTGAATACCAAAAAATACTATATATGCTAGAATTATAGAAGGTACTTATTAATGTAGATTTCCTAGCAATATTATAAGTATCTAGAAACATGCCCCAGATGCATATATTTGTCAGTTTACCTAAAGTAGTTTTGTTTTTCTTTTAGCCCTTTCAATTCTAATATGCCCCAAAGGCAGAAACAATGTTATTATTTGGGAAACACATAGATAGAAGAAGAACAAAATATTCAATGTGTAATTACATTAAGCATTTTGATAGATTTTAAGACTTGTTTTTGTAGAATGAACTGTGTAATACTATCTGTAGTGAAACAGTCTTTCCAGAATCTTGAAAGCTGGAGGAACATTTTTCAGAATAAATAATCCAGTTTTACTCATCTTGATTTTGTTTTAAGAATAAGGAAAACACTTTAAGGGAAATTATTAAACATTTGCACTGAGATTGTTAGTGTATGTTCTTCTGGAATGTTGATGGAAAGTCCAGGATAAAAGACAAGTGGGGCAAGAACATTTCACTTCTTTCCCAACTCTTGCATGAGACCCTGCTGGTGGAATGCATTGCTGGGAGGGTCTACCTCATTCAGAACATGACACGGGGAAAGAGTCACGTGGATAGACCACTTCTGTACCAACTCTGGTAGCATCTTTGGTTTTTCTGAGTTTTTCTTTATAGCTAAGCATATTAGGAGTATTTAGCAGGTGTGTACGTGTCCATGTGTGCCTGTGTGTGGGAATGTGCATATATGTAGTCTTTTCCTACTAGGATCTCAAACTTTGAAAAATGGTGACAGTGACTCAGATACTAAGAATATAAATATATTAAAAAGTACAATTAAATTCCTCAACATGCTTATAAAATGTGATTAGCTACTAAAATTTTCCCTCTAAGGCAAACATTTTCACCAACATTAAGCAGTTTTCATTTCTTACACAAACACAGACTACATAAAGCTATGATTTCCAGCATACAAAGAAAAATTTTATTATGAATTTATTTGGGTAGAACCCCCAAATTTCCAGACAGAAACTTAAACAATCTGTTGAAAATATCCCTAATAAACTCTACGAATGGGGTATGACTATGCATTAGGTTTACTTTTCTTTCTTCTTTTTAAATTTTTCTTTTTTGAGGAAGATTAGCCCTGAGCTACTGCCAGTCCTCCTCCTTTGCTGAGGAAGCCTGGCCCTGAGCTAATATCCATGCCCATCTTCTGCTACTTTATATGTGGGACACCTGCCACAGCATGGCGTGCCAAGAGGTGCCATGTCCGCATCCGGGATCCGAACCAGCGAACCCTGGGCCGGCGAGAAGCAGAAAGTGCAAACTTAACTGCTGCGCCACCGAGCCAGCTCCTAGGTTTAATTTTCAAACACATGAGCATTATGTAAACATAATTATTCTCCATAAGACAATACTACTGGTTTACATCTGGCTAAAGATATCTGAGAAATGCAATTCTGTCATTATTTGATGCTTCCTGATATGTAGTATCTTGCTGGAATCCTTGAGTTCTAAATTATAAGTAAAAATGGATTTTTCTAATGTATTTTAAATGTGTGCTTTTCATTGAATGCTGAGTTGATATGCCTTTTAGAAAGAGACTAGAGTGATCATCAAATTCTGCAATGTCATTTTACAAATTAAGCAACGTTCTTCTAGAAAAATGAATTGATCATTTTCAGTGGCACATACAAATTAGAAGATTAACTCTAGAATTCTAGCCTAACCTCCCTTTCAGAAAAAAGACTTCCCCTCTATATCAGAAAGATCTTAAGGAAACGGAAGATCACATTTTGGCATTAGTATTTCTTATTTTGTTTAATTGATGAGAGGTCTGATAGATATTTTCAGGGTAATAATGAAGCAAATAAAGACAAAATAAATCAACAGATAAGTGGTTGGTTTGACTCAATAATGGGGATAATGTTTTTAAGCCGTCAGGTGCTTGGCCATAGTTAAGGTATCACGCTGTATGACCAAGGAAGGGATCAGTGAATACATGCAGCTCAGCCTCCTAATGAAGAGATTCTAAATTCAGTACCATTGAATTAGACAGGACTGAAAAGAAAATCAGTGGCAGCTGAGGAATCCACTGACGTTAGCTGTATAGCAAAAGAAAATGGACGGTTTCATAATTTTTGGACTAGGCCTCTAGAAACCAAATTTAGCTTAAATTATAATTCTTTACTTTGGTATTCAGCAGCAACAAAAGCCACCTGACAATCAGTGGATACTTCCTGCTGTTTAAAATTTCCAAGGGAAAGAAACATGACATTGGATCTTACCGTTTCATTTCACTGAATTTTACTGTAGGTCCTAAAAATAGGAGATAACATGACAAGAATTACTAATAGCTTTTAAATATTCTTTGTCTATTTATTGCCTGTTTTTTTCTTCACAAAATTTCTCTTTGTCATCTTTTAAACTGATGGCTGATTGTTTAGATGAATACATCTCTGCTAAGAAAAACTCATATTTAAAGCATAAATTTCATATCTATCATCATCAAATATTATAAGAAGAATAAAGTGAAACAGCCCATTACTGAGTGTTTTTTAAATGAACTTATAAAAATTTTGTATAGCCAATATTGATAATCCACAACAAGGTTTTCAGTGTTCCTTTGGATGGCATTCCCTTTTGGTAAATTATAATTCTCCAATTCTTACTATTATATATCTATGAAAAAATAAGCATTGGATTAAATTGATGACAGAGAGCAACAGTCTAGAAGCAGATAGGAAAGTAAAGAAAAGTTATTTGATTTTACAAACTAGAAATCAATGTTAAACTAGATGATCAATACATATATAGACTTGGCCATGAGTAATGTCATGGGCCAATACCTTAACAAATGAGGGGAAAACCAAAAGTTAAATCAAAAGAGAAAAACTTCAAACTTAAAGAACATACATTTAAACTTATAGTGCAACCAATAAACAAAGTGGTTAATAAAAGGTAAAGCTCTAGAGTGTGTGTGTCTGAGCATATATTTAGGTAGTCATCTCTAGAAGACACAGAAAAAACAACAGTATCCAAGTAAATGCACACTTTAGCAAATATGAATCAACACAGTCTTCTTATTACACAAACGATAACATGCAAATTACTACTTTGAATGCTTTCATTGCAAAAAGAGAAGGTAATTGCTCTAGCTTTCCGGTTTTATGATTCATGAATTCCTTTGAAGAGTAATGCTTGAAGCTGCAAAGTAATATTTTAAAGTCAGTGTAGTGGAAAACACTGAAATGCCAGAAAATGTACTTAAACTATAACTGTCTTTAATAGAAATTGGTAAAATAAATTAGTTGCTACATACAATATATAGATAGAGAAATAAATATTTGCTAATCCATTATATTCTCTCTAACATAAAAATACCCAACTTAACTTTCTTTTCTATTACAATTATACTTTAAATCAATTTATTAACACTGGGTATATTCAATAGATTTACAGCCCTTTCCACAAGTTAAAGAACATTATTAGAGTATTGTCGTAGAACTTACAGTACCTCCTTTTGTAGTAAGATGGTTAGACTTTCTTTTCTAGCATTCTGAATATCAGGAAATACCACTGATTGATAGGATTTTACTAGAATTCTTTAATGCAGTTTATTACATATAAGTATGTAGGATAGTATAATGTAGTACAGTGATTTCCAATGTGAGTTTGTCAGAAGATTAAAATTTGCTGGATATTACTATGCATTACCACAAAATTTAGTCCATAGTGAAATAAGTTAGTAAAATGCAGGATTAATCACTTAAAATGATTTCCTTCAGTGCAGGCCCTCAAAGAGCATTTAAACATATCCCACTTTGTGAAAGATATTCAAAATTAGGATATGTTCTAAAGAGGTTTCCAAGCTTATTTGACCAATATACTCTTTTCATCTTATAGGATCAATATTCAACAGTATTCAACAGAAGTCTGTTTAGAAAAATATGTTCCTTTAGAAAGAATCCTGAGCTGGCTGTATGTAACGCTGTGCCAGATTTCAATATCGGGCATTAACTACCTTTGGGACTTAATTTAGTCAATTAACCCTTTTCTCTTTTTGTAAAATGTCAAACTGTGTTCATATGTTACATTTTGTGGGTAAAAGAAGAAGATCATGTGTGAATAAACTTTAAGAAGAATAAACCTAAACAAATATGCATTGACTTTTAAACTATAATGAATAACATATTCTTTGTCCTATGGCCTTTTTGGCACTTCAACATTCTATACTTTAGCTGCACATTGGAATCACTCTGGAAACTCAAAAACAATCAATGTCCAGACCCTTTCCTAAATCAATTAAATAAAGATCTTTAGGTTGAGGCCAGACATTGATGCTTTTAAAGGCTCTCAAGATGACTCTAATGTACAATCGAAGGTTGAGAAACACTGGGGCAGACTGCATCTGAAAGGAGAGAAATCAACCCTCTGAACCCAACCTGAAGAATTAACCCAAAGGAGTGTATGTATCAGATTGGGAAGCATGCCCCTTCTCTTATAATACTTGTTATCTGACTCAACTTCACATTGTATGCTAGTTACTAGAGTTTACCTGGTCAAGATTCCTCAGAATCTGGAACAGAATCTGGGAATAGAAGTTGAACAGCACAAGAGGTAGGCAGCAGGTTGAAGGGTGATGGTATTGACTCAAGTTGGCTTTAGGGATGGGTGGAGGAAGCAGAAAATTAGATGAGTGTTTCTCAGTCATAAAAGAGGGTAAGGAAGAACGTTTCACAATTGTCCAAGGAGTGCTTCAAAGTATTCACACCCAGCCAATGCCTCTCCCCCTCATCCACGCACATCCTGATACAACTGCCCTGGGAAGTTTGTTTTACTCTTATCCCTGCATTGAGAAGCACTAGTGTGGAAATTTCACTTCAAATTCAGGATTCTGGTGAACATTATATGTATTGATTAAAAGGTAGTTAATTGCAAAAATACAAATACTATCAGGAAAGATAACACTGCAGTTTATTTACTTTTTAGCATGATATAAAAAGTTAGGAAACAAATAAAGATTTTAGAAATTTTGAAGGCCAGAGAAGAATGAAAATAAATACTGAGTGGACAGAGGATGTAAAGGAAAAACTGGAATATATGTGAGAAGCTTGAGGTATTGACGGCAATTTTCACCTATCTGAATATTTACCTTCTACCCCAACATTATAAGAAATTTCAGCGGTGGACAGATATTTCCATAAAGCCATAGAGGGAATAAAATGCACACAAAAGAGTGTGGGGCTTGAGAAGAGGTAGCCTCTGCTATTACATTTATCCTTTATTATTATTAAGACTCAAAGTCTGATTATGCATGAAATCATATGTTCTTGTGCAGAAGAATATTGTTAATGGAATTATTACAACAAATAATGAATGGTCTTGGAAATGGCAATAAAGAGATCATTTTAACAGCATGGTTTGCCCCCTTTTCAAAACTAAATAAACAGCCACAATTAATCAAGTCTACACTTCTCCAAGTTCCTGGTAGTCTGGCTCAGTGCAAGTTAAACGAATTTGTTCTCTTAACAGCTTCTTTCTGTGAATGATTTTATTGTTCAAAATTACCTTATCTGGAAACCCTTGCTCTTTCAGCAAGCCCTCATATTGTAGCAGCCATGAATCAATAGCTCATATTGAATTTAGAGGAATACTGACTAACCCTATTGCTACAAGACAGGATTTCCTTCAACTAGCAATTAAATTGCCATGTAGGCTAAAATCCATATTGCAAAATCATCACCATAACGTTAGCTTATTTGATTCCTGGACTTTCAAAATGCACTTACTGTTCACATATACTGTTATTAAAAGATAAAATTCACAGAACTTAATCCAGGCTTCTTCATCTCTAGCTTCTACTTGTCAAATCATGGCAGCCTGGAAAGACTTTCTTATTACACTGAGAAAGCCTAGGTGAGTCCTGGATAACAAATAAAATAGAGATTTACTGACTCTAGTCAGTGCTGTGAGCCATACCTCAGAACGCCTACAACAGAAGTTTTGTGGTTTGAGGTTGGCATGGAAGAGTGCAGGAGGAAGTGACTGAAAGCTGTGCACTGAGGGGGAGAAAGGACATCAGGGAATCAGGGACATAGCAGCCAGGTAGAGTCTTACTGAATCCTTGACTCAGGATACTTGTTCCCTAAAACTGGCGACTGATTTTCCCTATATTGTCAACATTTTTCCAGATCTCCCCAAGTGTTGTCGAGCTGCCAAAAACATTGTATCTGCAGTCCCTTTATAAATGTTGATATATACGTTAATTAGGTTGAAGCTAATATTGAATTTAGTGCTCAAGAAGTAAAACATCTCAAAAGAGTGCTTTACTTGGTGTTTGAGTCAGCGTGCGGGATCACAGCATCTCATGATCTGGAATCTGTCTGATGAGATCTTTTCCACAGGGAACAAAACAATCTCACAATCATAAAAATGCTGAAACATTGATGACTCAAAATTAACTCAGACGTGCTCTATGCTTTAGAACCCAACATTTTAAAAAAATGGCTTTCCCTCTGAAGAGATTGGCAAATAAAGTAATCACTATTATTTGTACTAAACAGAATACACTAAATATTTAACTAATTTCAGTTTTGCTCTAACATCTAGGGATATTTAGAGTTCATTGACTTCTCAAAGGGAGGTTAATTATTGAAACCCAAAAGTAAATATGTGAGCATGAAAAGAAAATCTGCATGCTGAATAATGAAAGTGTTGGATAGATAGATAGATAGATAGATAGATAGATAGATAGATAATAGATATTCTAAACACTTAACCAGAGATGTAAGTGCAGGTGTCCACAAATAACACACTTCTGAAGAAACAATGAAATTTCTGGCTCAAGCATCTATGAAGTATGCTGTAGGAAACGTGTGAATCCCACTGCTTTCTGGCCTTCATTGTTTGGAAGGTGAAATCATTTGTTAATTGTGTTGTTGTGTCTCTGTATATATGCTTTTTCTCTCACTATTTTGACAATTTTCTGTGTCACTGTCTTTTGGCAATTTAACTTCGATGTATCTAGGTTTGGATATGTCTATCCTACACGGGGTTTGTGTCTATCATGCATACGGTTTGTTGAGCTTCTTGGATCTGTAAATTAATATTTATGACATAAATGTGGGAAAATTTGGACCCTTATTTCTTCAAATATTTTTTCTTCCCCTTTATCTCTTTTCTATCTATTTGGTAGTCACATTACATCTACCCCGGTATGCTTGATATTTTCTCACATGTCTTTGACCCTCTGTTTATTTTTCTTAAATCTTTTTTCTTCCTCTTCTTAAGACTGAACAATTTTCATTGATCAATCTTCACATTTATTTATTTTTCTGTCGTCTCAAATATGCTATTGAGCCCCTATGGTAAATTTTGTAATTTTTAGAATTTCCATTTGGTTCCTTTCTCATATATTTCTATGTACTTACCCAGATTCCCTGTTTGTTGAGTCACTATCATCATACTTTAATTCCTTAAACATTGTTTCCTTTAGTTTTCCAAACATAGTTGTAACAGCTGCTTTGAAGTCTTTTTCTGCTGCATCCAACACTGGACCTTTCTATAGACAGGGTCTTGTTTCTGTGTATGAATCACACTTTTCTGTTTGTACATATGTCTTGTGAAATTTCTGATGAAAAGTAACCATTTTGCATAACATATTATAGTAACTCTATCTTCTGACTTTTCTCCTCTACACATTTTTATTGCTGCTGCTTATTTTTTCTATTTATTTGTTTAGAAACTTGTCAGTACTAAATATGTCAAAAGCAAGAAAAATAAACTTAAATGGGCTCTCATTAGCCAACTTTGGGGTAATTTGAGCATCAAAATAGATAATATAATAACAATATACTATGACACACTAAAATAAAGAAATTGATAAGTCTACAGAAGATGCTTAAAAAAGAGGAGAGAGCACTGTTCTTTAAGAAAAGGCCTTAACAGAAACATACCAAGTAATACTAAATAAATTATAGAATTAAATTATTGCTATTTTGTAATACCAATTTAATAAATGATTTAGAAAAAAATTGTAAATGAATGACAAAACCATTGCTGAATTACAATAACAATCAGATACTATCACACACTGTGTTATAATGACTAATTTTTTTTTTTTAAATGACAGCATCAATTATTGGCAAGGATGTCTCATCTTCTGCTTGTAGGAGTGCAGAATGGTATAGCTACTCTGGGAGACAATTTGACAGTTTCTTACAAAACTAAACATTGTCTTACCATACAATTCAGTGGTTGCAGTTATATTTAATCAACTGATTTGAAAACTTACGCTTACCAAAATTTTAAATGCACATATTTACAGGATTTACCACCAAAAAACTGAAAGTGGTCAAAATGTCCTTCAAAAAAATGAATGTATAAAAAACCCTGCCATACCTCCATACAATGCAACACAATTCGCTGATACAGAGGAATAAATATATACAAATATCAAATCATTATGTTGTATAACTGAAAATAATATAATATTATATGTCAATTATACCTGATAATACATGAATGTATTGAACGAATACAGGAATGAATACAACATGAGTGAATCTTAAACGTGCATTGCTAAATGAAAAGAAGCCTGTATGAAAAGGTTATATATTATTACCTTCCCTTTATATGATATTTTGGAAAAGGCAAACATATAAAGATAGAAAGCATATCAGCAGTTACCAAAGGTTTTGGGAAGATGGAACAGATGAAGCAGCGGGGATTTTATTTTAGGGATGTTAAACTATTTGATGTGATAGATAATAGCAGATACATGACAGTGTGCATTTGTCAAACCTTTGGAACTTTATAGTCAAAGAGTGAAACTTAATGTATACAAATTTAAATTAAGAGGTCAGGGGATCCTAGGGTGAAATGCAAATTGTCATAAAATAATCTAATTGTATTCCAAACATATGACATCACTGAAAGAAGTGGTGGGAAAATGCGCTGACCCATGTGACTTTGGAAACAAGCAGAGACTGTAAGACTGAGGTGAAAAGAAACTGTCCACTGCACGGTTTTACTCTGCTGTACTCTGGCACCGTGCTCTAGCACTGTACGCGAGTTGGTGAATTTGTTTCTCACAGGCCTACGTGTTGGTAAGTCTGAAACCACTATGCACGCATCCTGGGACTGAACAAATACATAAACACATTATGGACGTTGGGAGCCAGGTCTCTTACTGGAGTGAGAAGAGTAAGAGGTTATAACAAGCAAGTGAGCAGGGCTAGAATGAACGATTTAACACTGGATTAAATTAGAGACATTTCTATGAACTCAGATTTGGCTTAATATTGATACAAATGGATATATAGAGAAATAATTATGAATTATCATATATATTATTTAGGCAAATATTATATAATATGTAACATATAATCAATATAATTAATAATATATTAATAGATTATTATAATAATCTGTGTATGCATAGATACAATATTTCCAAGCACTGTACTCTGAAAAAGCCTAGAAGAAGTGACACCCCAGTAGCAATGAACATATCCAGAACACAGATTTTGAACTCTAATAGAAGGAATGAGGGCTCTTTGGGGAAATGGATGAATATAAGTCTGGGACAGGAAATATACAGGATGAGCCTAGAGCATCTTTTTTTTTTTTTTTTTGAGGAAGATTAGCCCTGAGCTAACTACTGCCAGTCCTCCTCTTTTTGCTGAGGAAGCCTGGTCCTGAGCTAACATCCGTGCCCATCTTCCTCTACTTTATATGTGGGACTCCTACCACAGCATGGCGTGCCAAGCGGTGCCATGTCAGCACCTGGGATCCAGACCGGCAAACCCCAGGCTGGCGAACCCCAGGCTGTCAAGAAGCAGAACGTGCGAACTTAACGGGTGAGCCACCAGGCCAGCCCCCTAGAGCATCTTGAAGTAGCAGAGAGTAAAGTAGTGCTTAAAAAGCAAACCAATGGGGAAAGCCATGGTGGCCTAGTGGTTAAGTTCAGTGTTCACTGCTTCAGTAGCCTAGCTTCAGTTCCCGGGCATGAACCTACATGACTCATCTGTCTGTCAGCGGCCATGCTGTGGCAGTGGCTCACAGACAAAAAAGAGGAAAATCGGCAACAGACGTTAGTTCAGGGCAAATCTTCCTCAGCAAACAAACAAACAAAGCAATATGTCAAAGAAACATAACTGAATTAACTCAGTGATCAAAGTTGGAACAATTTGAACAAGAAAATAAATAATATAGAACTAGTCTACAACCTAAAGTAAAAATAGATATCTATGAGCCCATATTGATACAAATAAATGGCTGAATAAACATATAAAGTGGGGAGAATGGACAAATCTCCACACAAAGGAAATCAAAATAATTTATGAAGATACTCCTCACTTCAGTAGGTGGAAAATAATGCCCCAACCTGTAAGTGGGGGCTGTCCATAGTGATTTCCTATGGAAGAGTAGATTACAGAAAGAAAAAAAGGAAGTGACTTTACAATGGAGAAATCTGACAGACACCACCCTAGCCATGTGATCAAGGTTAATATCCACAGTGATAAGTCATGCTGATAGCATGCACCCCTGATATGATGCGACACAAGTGGCACTTTACCTCTATGGCTTTAGTCTAATCATGAGAAAAACACGAGCCAAACCCAAAATGAGAGACATTCTATAAAGTACCTGATTAGTCCTTCTCAAAACTGTCAAGGTCATCAAAAACAAGGAAAGTCTGAGAAACTGCCACCAGTTAGAGAAATCTAAGAAGACAGGAGACATGATGACTAAATGTAATGTGCTATCTTGGATGGGATCCTGGATAAGAAATATAACGTTGGATAAAAATTCAATAAGCCAACTCAGCTATGACCCTTCTTAGTAATAATACATCAGTAGTGCTTCATTAGTTCTGAAAAATATATCGTCTAACATAAAATGTTAACAACAGGTAATCTGGTTGTGATAAATATAAGAACTCTCTATACTGCCTTTGAAACTTTTCTGTAAATCTAAAATTATTCTAGAATGAAAGTTTTATTAAAAAGAAAAAATTGGAGAAAGTTTAATGGGAAAAAGGATGTTCACACAGTTCAAAGAATCACCCCACAAATTGCTTTTGATTATAAAGGCGAAAAGATTCCTTTATGATGGAGAAATCTAGATGATAACATTTTATCCAAGTGATCAAATTTTTCATTGCCAAAAATTGGACAATTATACACTATATACCTCCTGATATGCTGCAAAAAGAAGGGTACAGCATCACTATTTCTGACAAAAATGTTTGAGCTGAATCTAATTATTAGGTCATTAGATTCTACAATTAAGTAATATTCTACACAATAACTAAAATTTCTTGGCTAGCTGAAAGTTTTCTTAGCTAGAGGGCTTCAGGTTAAGGTATTCTTTTTTTTTTTTTTTTTTTTTTTTACCTAATGACAATGTGTTACCACAGGGAACTGGAAAGAGCTGAGAGCAAGTGGTTTCAGGGATGCACATCTAATGATGTCTTGGATATCCCATTTGGGATCCATTTGGCATCCCTTTGGAGATGGGAGAACAGAATGCATGTCGTGGTCAATTAATGTGTTGCTGCAGAAGGAAAATGAAAAGAAGACATTTTTTAATGAATTTAGATAGAACAAATCAGAGATGAGCAGGTGTAGCATCAGTGATATAAAGATTTAGTGTTTGAAGTTTGTGTAAAGCTGAATGTGCTAACTCTAAACAACACTGCGACCAGAAGCTTCTTTTACTTTGTGATCTCGGATATAAGGTATAGAAAAGATACATCTGTTTCGCTCTGCTCTTGTCATAGTCAATAGAACCATGAAGAAAGTAATCATGTAAACAGCTATGGAGCATAAGAGTTCTTTTAGAATGGAAGAGATTATTCATCTTTGTAAAAGATCCATCTAACATAATCACTTTTGAAATATAGGAAGCAGTTTTTAATCCCTTTCACAGAAAGATTTATTAAAATCCTGGTTGACAAAAAAGTTAAAACACCACTTTGTGGAATTATTTTATCTGGCTACGTAGAGGAGTTTGCTGTTTTTGACTCTGAACCATTTTCACTATTTACCATTAATTTCAGTATTACTGACTACATTATATAGTTTCGTAAAGAGACAGGTGTAATAAAGTTCTGTAACAGGACAAAGATGTAAAGACACCTTCACACCACTGTGTTTTTTCTTATTTGATTTTCAAGATTGTTAGAATTCAGTAGGTCTGTTAGAAAACTCATATATATATTTCACACATGCTGCAAATAATCCGATCCTGGAAGGCAAGAGAGTTTGCATTCTTACCACCAAGCACTGCTGTGGTGTGCTTGAAGCTGTTTTCTTCTTTTCTCCAACTCCATGATCTCCTTCCTGGCACCCGAGCGCTGTAAATTTCTGCCAGAGCCTCCCTCGGACGTGTTGCCTGTCCGATTTGACTTTGCCCTAAGCTTTGCAGGCCTCCTGTGGCTGGTTATAAGAGCCAGAGTGGAAGGAGAAAAATGCAGTTTACCAGCCAGTACTGAGGAAAGAAATAACACAGACACCTTGAGACTCATATTCAATTAACCTCCCCTGCCTCCCAGCATTTTTCATGGCAAAACCACTAACTTCCACAAAACTTATAGTCGATTCAGTTCAACAAATATTTACAGAACTCCTACTGTGTGTGGAGCACTCTGCCAGAGCAGAGAGGGCAGTGAAAAGGAAGGAGGGGATGGACGAAGAGAATGGGGAAGAGTCTTCAGTCTGAGCTTTGGAATTAAATAAATGGGTTCAAAATTTTTAACTTTTACCCTCAGTAACCTCTGGTCTTAGGCAAGTAAACTTCTGCAATTCTTTTTCCTCATTTGGATAGAGCTAAATAGATTTAAATAAAAGTAAAATTGAATATGTAATTTTAAATTTCTGACTAAATCAATAACAAAAATTACATAAAATATGTAGAGTGAATAAATATAATATTTTAAATTATTTGCCTGCTACCTCGTAAGTGATTGAGAATAAGAATTGAATAAAACCAGTTCTGGGAAGCAAACCAGAGTTTGGAAAGGTAGACAAAACTTCCTGAGAGGAGCAAGTCCTGTAGCTGAGGTGGGGGTCAGAAGTCCAGGTTGTCTGGCGGAATTGAGTTAAGCAGTCGTAGACAGGTTAGCTACAAGGCTGCCTGGAGGTGTGCCAGAATACATGACGGCATTCCTTGATAGAATTGCAGTCTAAAGGGGTAGTTGAATATTCAATAGCAAATTATGAGAGAATGCAGGAGGAAATAAGCATTAAAAACAGGTACAAACCACACACAGAGGGAAAACCTGGAAGAATTTATCCCAGCTAGGTTAGGTGGGGCAGTCAGGAAAGGTTTTCTAGGAGATGCAGCTTTGAATTGGGTCTGAGAGATGATAGTAGTGGTAGCAGAGGCAGAGAATGGGGAAGGACTGGATCAATGTCAACTATGTGAGAGCACAGGAAGTGTTACAGAAATACAAAAATATTAAAGAAATTAGGAATGCACCAGAGGGTTGTGCTATGTGAATGTATTGGAGATAAGTTTATATGCACAGAGGGCAGGGAAAGCTACCCAGAAAACCTAGGGAGAAAGTTTATGCAAGGAAAAAAATGAGATCTGAGGACTGAACTCTAGAGTATGCCAATATTTGGAGTTTGGGAAGAGGAAGTAAATCTAGCAATGGACAATGAAAAGAAGACGTCTGTGGAGTAGGAAATAAATCAGGAGGGTGTGGAAGCTAAAGATGAAAGAAGAAAGAAATTCAAGAACGGGAATTAATCATGTGTATCAAATGCTGCTAAGGTTTGAGTAAAAAGGAGGCAGATAACTGGTAGTGGATTTAGCAAGATGGATGTCTTTGGTTATTAGGAAAAATTGGTTTAAAGCGTTGGTGGGAGTGAAAACCTCCACTGGTTTCTAGAGCGAACAGAGTATAAGGAATTGAAGACAGGGAGTACTGACAACTTTCCTAAGAAGTTATGTTGTAAGTTGTGTTATATCCTTTTATCCTAAAGGATAGCAGAGAAATGTGGCTGTGAATGGAAGGGAGAGAGAAATTTGAGCGTGTGTGCATGCTGAGAGTGATAACCATTGTCTTTGACTACACTGAAAAGAATGCTCTAAAAACACTAGAGACTCAAGTTAGAGACCAATTTATCAATGTTCTAGGAGAGATATGATGCTGAGTCTGAACTAGAGGAGCAGCATTGGAGAAGGAGGCAAATGGAAATACTAGTGAGACCATGTAGAGAGTAGGGTTTGGTGACTGGCTTTAGATG
Organism: Equus caballus; assembly: GCF_041296265.1. Classification (NCBI taxonomy): domain Eukaryota; kingdom Metazoa; phylum Chordata; class Mammalia; order Perissodactyla; family Equidae; genus Equus; species Equus caballus. The sequence goes on from NC_091686.1 coordinate 48,140,959, forward strand.
GAAAGAAAGATGGCAAAGACGATGATGTAGTATTTAGCTTGTGTGATTTGTGGATTCTATTTTCAGAGAGAAAACACAGAAAGTAGGTAGAAATGGGTGTCAATTGGAGGGGATGCCTGGTTCAAAACAATCCACAGCTTCTGAGACCAACCTCACACCACCTATTTGAGCTTAAAATGGTCAGGTGTCTCTTAACTGGCCCAGAGTGAGCTGATCAGAGGCGTTACCCATGATTTTGCAAACTAGAGCTAGGAAAGAAAATCCAGGCAAAGCTTCAGAACTGGAAGCTTCAAGTGTGAGAATCAGGAGCTGTTGACAACCATCTTCCCTATCCTGTGGAGGAAGAGGGTTTTTATTAAACTTAATAAAACCAGCACCCTAGAAAGAAGCAGGAAGGCAAGAATACAGACTCCTGACTATGGTTAGTCCAATCAAATCCCAGTATCTTGCTAATAAATCCTTTTTTAGCCTAAGTTAATTAAAGTGGAATTTCTGTGTAACCTACAGAGGCGTGGTTGATTGAGCAGTAAAATATAATCAGCTATATTTTGCAAATATTAAGTGTGAGATGTCAAAAAATTCACGAATATTGGAAATGCAGACCTGGAATTCATGAACAAGTTCAGAACCTAGTTTCATAGTCTGGAATGTAGAGGAGAAAGTCAAATTATTAGGAAAGGAGACTGCTCAGTTTGTGTGTATAGGCATGGTAGGAATAATTTTAAATGTTATATAAAATAATACTGTAGAATATATACATGTGAAGAACAGCAGACTAAAGCTTAAGAAGATAATTTCAAGAAAAGTAATCAGAGATGTAAAGGAGGACAAGAAGGTAGTGTCATAAAAAGGAAGGGGGGTAAGAATTTTAGGGAAGCAAATGTAGGTAAATGTGTCAGACTTTTTCAAAGAGACTAACTGTGATGGTCACTGTCACAAAAACACTGGGCTTAATATTAGAGGGGATTTAGAAAGCAATTTTAGTTTAACCAGTAGAGTAAAGAGAGAGGATCAGAGTATCAGGTTAAGTTAGCATGTGCATTGACAAGAAGAGACAGTAAGGGAGCACTTTTTAAGTGAAAGAAAGAAGAGAAATGATAACTAGTGGGAAGGTTCAGAATGTAAGAGAAGGATCTTAAATTGCCGTGATGCTTGTGCCTATCTGTTGAGGAAGATAGAAGAGAAGGGGGGAGGGAGAGATTGAAAAGCCAACAAGTAATGCATGGAGCAAGGACAGGATGCCAACACAGAAGGAAGAGTTTGCAACAGAAAGAAGGGGTGTCATATCTTTGTTGAAGATAAGATGACAGGAGTAATGAAATGCAGAGATATTTTCAGGTGAAAGAGAGGGGAATTTCTCTGTTTTGAAGACCGCAACTGAGAGAAAAGGGACCAGATCTAGAAACATGAAAATAACGAAAAGAAAATCGATCGCCAAAGTAGCAAAAAGAGTAGTATTCCCCAGAAGGGAATAAAAGATGCTACTTCACTCCTTTCCTAGAAGTCTATCCTTGATTCCAACTGGTCTTAAACATATAAGACACTCAGGGACAGTGTTACAAAATGATAGGATTAGAGAGACCAAATACTGGAATTTGCTTTGGGATCCATATCCTGAAGAGGATGACTCTAGATCCTACACCACAAGGAAAGCCTTGATTTCCCACAAGAGAATGAGTCTTTCTAAAATGTTATCTTGATATATGAGCAAGAGAAAGGACTATTAATTTGCTAATGAAACTCTTTCCATGAGAGATGATTAATTTTAGAGGAAAGGGGTAGCTTCTATACAGCAGCCAACTTTGTGCTGCCACACCCTTGTGATAAGCAGTTCCTGGAAAGGACCATCCTCCTCCTTCACAATGGAGACTCATGACACCAGAAATACTTACTTCAGAGGATTATAAATGAATATGCACATATATAAAAATACCATCCATTTACAAGTTAAGGATCTCCTTCAATCTTACTGTTGGTTCTTTCTGTGAACCCCACATCAACAGAAGAACATGTTTGCTTTGCAGCCTGTGACTCTGATAGGAAGAGACATTGTAATTGCTCCACATTCCTGAGTAATCATTTTCTGATGGGTTTATTGCCACCTCTGCCTTATCAGGGCATGGCACTGTTACAGACCCTGGTGATAAATTACCCTTTAGAGAGGGATAAGACAGTGCCACTTTAACAAGTGCAATAAAGCAGTTTTTATATTGGGAGAGTTCAGTGCATTTTCCATTCATCATACACCCTCAGTGATTTTACACAGATTTTACACTGTTGATTAGCTCATTAGTGGGGTTAATTGGATACATTAACTGGCAGAATTATAGCTTGACTATGAACCAGAGACTGCAGCATTATAAATGACAGACAAACCAGACATGCACGGCCAGCCTGAAGGAAGTTCTTCTCTTTGATTAACTTTCATTAGATTTCATTTCTTTCTCCCTCCACATTCCTGTAATTGACTCCACACAAATATTTACTATGGACTGGATAAGTGAATAGATGACATTAACACACATTTTCAATAGTTTTCTCTTCTTCTAACAAATTTTCCTGAAAAATAATAAGAAAAAGAGCAGTTTAGGAAAGTGTTGAAAATAGTCTACAGTAAAACAAGAAATGATTGTCATATCATTTACTAAATTCAACGTCTTCCTCTTTCAAAAGCCATGTTTTTACAGACTCCTGATAATACGTAGTGTGAATTAATTGTTCCCTCATAGGCTGCACATCAGTATCACATGGGAAGCCTTTAAAAATACAGATTCCTGGGCCAACCCTAAACCTCTTAAATAAAAATTTCCAGATGTAGGCCCAGGAATCTTTATAATTAACAAATTCCCCAGCTGATGTTTACACTGAGTTTGGCACTGTGGTTTAATAGCACGTTAGTTTGCATTGACTATGAAGCAATGTGGAGTATTCACTTAATTAAACGACTTTAAAGGAATGTGTTAGCATTTGGAGAAAGTCCAAGGTCCTTTAAGAAACAAGACAAAACTTTTTCTGTAGATCAAATTCTCCACAAGACACAGGCTCAAAAGAGTTTGTTGAACTCTTTATGAGTCTCTCCTCTCACATTTCCTTTAACTTTTTATGAGTTGCTTTTATGAAAAGAAATTTTTAGTTTTATTTCTTTCCTAAGAAATTGTATTTGCCTCAGCGGAAACTATTAAGTAGAGAGACAATGTAGAATTTATTTATGTCTTGATTTGTTTAAGTTCCAGGTAAGATAGTAGTTGGCAGTGAAAGAGCGTTAGACTATGAATATGGATCTGGGCTCTGGTGTTAGCCCTGTTACTCACTTTTTAGACACCTGTAGAAAGTTCCGCTTCTCTGGGCCCCAAGTTACTATTGTTAAATTGGAAATCAGTCATATTTCAAGTACAAGGCTAGCTATAAAGATGAAATGAAATGTTACCTGATTCCATGTGCATTTATGTGAGTGGCAGAAGTTGGAAAAGAACATCTCCAAAGTGGGGGAGAATAGGAGTCTGGCAAATCAGGCAGCTACTTCATAAAGTGGAGGGTGTAAGAGAGGAAGAGTACTTCATATGAACAGCGTGTGCTAACTGTGTAGAGAGAACAAGGAAGCCGAGATAAAAGGAACCCTGTCGATGGATGTGGCTAACTCGCCTCTACCTGCTACTTACCAGGCCAAGAGGAGGGGGTGTGCATATAAAATGTCAGCCGGGAAGGCAGCCACAGAATGAGAAGGTGGAAGATAATAGATTGATTTGTAGTGGTTAAAAAAAAAAAAAAAAGCACAGGAAAAGAATGGGGAGGAAAAAGAAGGAAAAGCAGAAAAACTTTTTCTGTGAGTTCTAGGAGAAAAGAAAACCAGCAGGGCCAGGAAGAGAGAGAAAAATCACATAAGATCTCCAGGGAGGGAAAGGAAGAAGTATTACTCGGGAGAGCTGCCTAAAAATGCATAGGAGCCATTACCAACAAGTTACTGGGAGGCAGAGGCTTTGATAAATGATTGAACTGAACTGAACTGATCCCGGAGGATGCATTTACAGTGATTCTAATTCTGGGATTTAGTACTTGACCTGCATTCCAGATCTTGATAAAACTTTTATTTACTCTGAAAAATGTATTAAGAGATTAAAGATGACTACGCTTCCACTGTGAAAGGTGAACGCAGATGCTCTCAGTGGTTCTCAGGAGGAGGGAAGGAAAGGTTTTGAGACAAATTGTGACTTTTGTTAACAAGACACTGTGATGTGTTTAGGTGGCCTGGAACCCAGGAAATAGTAGATAAGAACTCCACACGTGTCATGACTCACGCGTTTAAGAAAGCTTAGGTGTTTGGCATGTCATAACTTTTCAGAAAAATTGTTATTTGTACTATTTTGGGGATGGTGCCCTAAGGCATTTATTTTTCCTTCTGGGGTTACGTAATTTTTTGTTTTTAATTACATTAATAAGCTTTTTGGTAACAGTGGCCAAAACATGACAGTGCTATCTCTTAAAACTTAAAAACTAAAAAGTTTCCAAATATAAGCGTTTTAAAAATATTCTCTATACTTTGAGAGCCAAATAAAATGTAACCCATTAAATAAAGCTCTTCCTCTTCAACTAGGTCTCTTTCATCTCTGGACTTCTAGAACATGCTGTTTGTGCACGTTGTGAGGTACTTATCTTCTTTTACCTTGTGTCATAGGTATTTGCACATGAACTTTATCTTCCTTCATAGATGATCTATTTCTGGAGGGCAGACATGATGTTTAATAAAATATAAAATAGGCACACAGCTAATCATTGTAATTCTCACAATGCACATAAAGATCTGTTGAGAACAAAGAGTGAACCAAGCAGAACCCAGGATGAGACAGACACTGATTGCAGCTTCCTTCAAAGTTCACAAGTTGAAGTCAACAGATCTGACAGCCTGGAGCAAAAGGAACCAATATACCTTAATATAAGATTAACTATTTTTATATCTTAGTGGAGTCTAAAATGACTGGAAGTAAGGGTCAATAAAATGCATATTTTGAAGGAGGTATTGAAATAGGGAAATAAAATATTTTGTTGAATATATTGTAGGTTATTCTTGGCCATGCTGAGATATGAAAATAACTTGAAGGAAAATAGACCAGACACAAATTGAACAATGTATTGAAATGAAATCACAAAGTGAAACAAAAGGTATGCTTAAATATGCATAGTGTAGGAGGGCGTATTGCTTTAGTACTGTTCTGGAAAGCAATTGGGAACCAATGGAGAGCGCTAAAGAGCAGAAAAAAAGTCAAAATTGTATTTAGAATACAGGTAAAGTATCTCACCTTTTTATTTCTCTAGACACAAATGCTGAAAAGCCTTATTATTCCCTGTTTTCTGCAGCGGAGCTGAGACCTCTCTCCTCCTGCTTTAGACTAAGGTGGTACCTCAGCCGATCACCCAGGACAAGAAGAGCTTTGGGAGAAGAAACCTTATAAATGAGTGGGGGCTGACAATCACCGTCTTGCTTTTTATCTGCTGTGGAGCCTGGATGGACACTTTGGATACACAAAAACTCAGTTTTGTTTACTACAGGTGTGACTCCCTTCGGTTCTTGCTCAGTGCACTCATTACCTGTCGACGCTGGGGTCTACACTTGAATCTCAGGCTGCTCAGCTGAAGCCCTGCCATCCTTAAAAAGTATCACTAGTCCTCTCTTTCTAAGCCCAAAATCTGTTCCATACTCATTTCTCACTGTTGGCTATGATGTGTCTCCAAACAAGATAAGTCAATGAGTACCTTGACAAGTACCTGCCTGACATAATCTTGTCAGATCTTCAGGCCCTTGCTTCAGTACTGCTCCACTGAAATCAGTGTCAGTGTGGAGCTTAAGTCATCACACTCATTTAAGTATATAATTTGGAGGAAAGTAAATCAATAACAAATTAGTTAAAATATTGAACATGTCTTCTTGAAACTCAGGACATGTTCATTCATGAATTATTCTCTCATTGGGCAAACTTCCTACAAATTAATATAGAATAGTAATAAATCGAGTTATTATTGCTTGCTAATATTCATGAAAATATAAATGTGGATACATACTTGCAAAGGTTGGTAACAGAAATCAAGCTGGCTAGCTGCAATCTGGAATCTGAATCTTGTTTCTCCAGAGCTAACTTGCCTTTGAACAACTCCATTGCCTAGCATAAGGCCTAAGCCATACTAAGGCACTCTTTAAATATTTGTGGCAAGGACAAGCTTGTCTCCCCAAGCCAGAAAGTTTTAGTAAACAGAAATTAGAGACAGAAATAAAGCATAACAGGTCCATACACAATAGACGAACAGTGGCAGCTGAATCAGAATCCAAAATACAGTCTTATTCCCAAAAGCACAAAATTCTGACGATGGAATACATGTGGATTCCTTTTGCCTGGTGTATTAGTTCTCCAGAGAATCTGAGTCCATAGGATATAAAGGAGATTTATTATGAGGAATTGGCTCATGTGATTACAGGAGTCCCATGATCTGCTGTCTGCAATCTGGAGACCCAGGAAAGGCAGTTTGAGTCATGAGACCCGAGAACGAGCCCACAATGCTCTAATTCTCAGTCCAAGGGCAGGAGAGATGAGATGAGATGTCCCAGCCCAAGCAATGAGGCAGAAAAAGTGACAGATTCCTCCTTCTTCGAGCTTTTTGTCTCTTCAGGCCCTCAACAAATTGGATGATGCCTGTCCATGTTGGGGAGAGCAATCCACTTTGCTGAGTCCACTGACGTAAATACGTCTCATCTGGAAGCACCTTCACAGGCACAGAAATAATGACTAACCAGATGTCTAGGCATGCCCTGATCCACGAGAGTTGGTGTGTACAATTAACTCTCACATCTGGTTTAAGTAATTTAGTTAGTTTGCATATAGTAATTGAGTAGTTTAGAGTATAGTTTAGTTAGTTACAGTATAGTATAAAGTTTAATTAGAGTATAGTTTGTAAGAGTAAAGAGTATATAGGGGTGTGTGTGTGTGTGTGTGTGTGTGTGTTGCTGCATGCTTTCACTATATAATACAAATCTTTGCACCCAGGACCCCACAAAGATTCCAAGTTGCTTATCAACTCTGATTTCTTGAGAGTGCATACACGGAGGATTGCTTTGGAAAACATTACAATCCTCAGTTCAGACTCAATAGGAAAGTTTCCAGCTCAAGTTTCATTATCTGTCATGGTCTGTAGAAGGGAGAGTGGCAGCCTGTGTGCAGTGTGTACTGATTCCACATTATGGAAAGTGCCTGTTAGCTATATTTAGTAAAATATTAGATATTGTGATTTTATAATAAATCCCCACCCTTAAGCTGCCTTGAGTTGCAAGTATAGCTTGGATATAAAGGATCATTAATGTCAAAACCATTTATGATATTGCGTATGCACAAGGTTCAAATTGGGAATAAAAAGTGAACAAAAAACAGTCACTGCTCTCAAGGATTTATAATTTAGTAGATGCTCTTGGCTGCAAAGAATGCCAGCCTAAAAGTGTAGAGAGCTTGATATAAACACTGTTAGTGAAAGCTGGCAGTGAACAGCATTATCTGCATATATCTAAGTCAGTATATCTGCCCACTTGCAGTCCTCTGAGACACAGGAATTAGAACACCCAGCATAGTTGGATAATAATTCAGGCAGTCTTGAGAACAGACAGCCATTTTATGCATTTTCCACACCAGTGTTTTCTTCTAGAACTGCAAATGCCTCTCAGTCTTTTATTGCTGGTTCTTTGCTGCCCCAGGTCATAGTGCTTCTTGAAGGCTGCTAGTGAATGAACAATTTTGTTTCTATTTCCAGGATAACATCTGTAGGAAAACAACCCAGGCAGATATGTTCAGTTATGCAAGCAAATACTAGTTTCTCTTTATCTGCAGAGAGTCATTTGAGGCATGATTATGCAGCACCTGCTAAGATGTTCTTGTGTATTTCTTTCCCAGTTAGGAAGCTGGGGCTCTGAAGACCCTAATTGTATCGGAAAGAAAAAGAGTAGTGATTAGGTGGTTATTGTCTCTCGCTGGAAGGCAGATTTCCGGTTGAGATTTTTTATTTTCAGTCCAGCTTGTTTATGTAAATAAGAAAAATGCCACACTCACACAGATCCTTAAAATAAAATGGCACATACTCAGCATTTCAATCTGAGTTTTATCTTTTTCACAATAGATTCATCTCTGCAAAATGCCCAATCAATCTTCCCAATGCTTCCATCATTCTATTTTTAATTAACAGCATTTCAAGAAATTATCATGCTTTGCTATGTTAATTAAATTTATCTTTTATTCAGTTGCCTCATTGTGAGAAATCTTTTGTTCATTAAAATATAACAGAGTGCTGAATATTTTCAGCTTTGCCATGTTATCTCTGTTACTATCTGTGTATGCTTTAACCATTTCATAGCCTGTGAATGACTTAGTCCACCGTCTGCCTTCCTGGAGACTGCTGACTCCATCTTCCTGACTCTCTAGGATCTCATTTCATATCCAATCCCTGTCTCCTTTGAATTCTTCTCTAGTCAGGCCAACCTTCTCACTTTGTTCACATGTGCTTAATTTAGCCTTCTCTCTACCATATGGAATCTTCTCAGGGTTGAATGTTTCACACCTGGCCCTCAAATTTCACCTTCCACCCTTCTCTACCCTATTTTGTGCACCAGTATTTGACTCAGGCTCTCTATCCTTAACACCTTACAGTTATATTTGTCCAGAGAAAATTCCAATGGGAGATCAATTGGTGTGAAGACAAAACTGCCACTTACATTTAAATGCCTGGCTTCCTCTGTTATTGTGGTTACCAGTGACTGGTTCCTTTACTATAGTCCACAGCTCTATTTGGGCATGACTTCCTGTAGCTGCAAGTTGTGCTATGTTCAACCTCAGGAAAATCAGAAGTCTAGCTATTGCCAGTCCATAGGATGCATCGCCTTCTTTGTTGGTCTCTCATAAATGTGTTCACACAACTGTAAAACCTTAAACTCTTTTCGATCACCTTTTACAAATACACCATATATCGTTCCTGATGAAATGCTGCTAAATACACCATCTGTCTGCCCAGCTCTAACCAATATCAACAAAGACTGAATGAAGGACAAATGAAAAGTAAGAAGTCTTGGTAAAAAATAGAAGATGTAAAGAAGGCACAAATGGATATTGTAGAACTGAAAAACATAAAAACCCTTAAGAAAACTGGATAAAGGATAAACAGGAACACTCCATGTCATTTCTTACAACTGCATCTGAATCTATAATTATTTCAAAATAAAAAGTTTAATTTAAATTATCTATTTTAGAAGGAAAAAAACAAGATTTTACTTTGAAACTATCAGTATCCAGGATAACAAACGTCCCAAAATAGTAATTTTTCTTTTGTTTGGTCTTTTAAAATAGTTTCTCTGGGGTATAATTAAGAGACAAAAACCTGCACATATTTAATATACATAATCTGATGAGTTTGAACATATGCCTACACCATGAAACTATTGCCACAATCAAGGTAATAGACATAGCCATCACCTCCCAAAGCCCCCGCATGCTCCTGTGTTGTTGTGCGTGTGTGTTTTATATCACACCTTTGAGCACTAAATCACAGTATAGATGCTATATTCAAAAATACTTAATGGTTCTCTATTTTTTTGTATTTATAATCTAACCCTTGATAGCTTTACAGTTCATTCCTTTGGTAAATAAACTTCCTCATTAAAAAAATGACTGCTTTATCTCTTTATTATTAAGCAATTAGTAGCAATGTTTTATGTATTGAGAATGCTAATGGCTAGCCATGCACCGGACTTGATAGGCCCTTGTAGGACTTGCAATGGATTTTAAATTTTATTAGAAATGTGAGTTGGATTAGGATTGAGAATAAGGTAAAGTTTGGATGATTATTAGCCTGTTATCTTTGTTTAGGCTGTCCTTTGCCAAACAATACTTTTTCATATTATGTAATTTGTTCTGTGAAAATTTTCATTCATGATTTGAACTTACCTAAACTGCTTCAGTAGGTTTCCTCTACCTACAGATTATATAAACATTCTCATATATCCTTTGAATATGTTAGTAGTTGCTTTTAATTTACCTTTACACATTTAATCCATCTAAAATTTATTTTATTATATGTTATAAGGTGAAAGTTTATATTTATTTTCTTATAAATAGACTATTAAGCACCCTAACACCATTTTTGGAACACTCTTGTCTCTCACTTTGGACATATTATTGTTATTATTATATTATTATTTCCATATAATTACCTTGATAAATTTCTTCACTTTCTATCATTTCCACTGACCACTTAGACTTTTGCTGTACAAATATCATGCTATTCTGATTAAAGAATCTTAGTACCCAAAGGGCAAGTATCTTTTCACTATTCTTTTTAATATTTGTTTAGCAATTTCATACTCATTCTTCCACATGCACTTTAGAATCATTTTCCATTAAGAAAAAGGCCTTTGTAATTCTGGTTGACATCAAAGTAAATGCCAACCTTTATATGGCTAGATAACTATTTTTCAATGTTATGCTTTGCCTTCATTATGTCTAGTCATTTATTCAGGCATCTATATTCAAAAGCACAGGGAGTGACATCAGTGTCTTGGAGTGAGTTTGCCCAGGACTCTTTCCCCTCCAACATACAACAAAAAGGAGCAATATCCTAAGAGCACAGGAATCTTCGGAGAGTCATGACATCCAAACCACGAAGGGTGGAAAGGTTGGAGCCCCGCTTGGAGGAGCTAGAATGGGGTAATAGAGAACTTTATTCCCTCCCCTAAAGACTGGGATTGCTGCTGCAGGAGGTTCCGTGAGGGAATGAGCAGTGGAGGGGGTCTCAGATCTGTGGCATCACCCAGGACACCCTGGGGCCCTTGCAGCCTAGAGGGAAGCCTTATAATGGGGTGAAAGCTTTCATGCAGGGTGACCTTATCAAGCCAAGACCACGAGAGACCAGATAGCGAGAGCTATTTGGGAAACCTGGCACCGCACACAGGAGAAACCCACCCCCAACCCCGAACCACCACCTGCACTGCTCCAGCTCGACTGAAGGCAGAGGGCTCAGAATATGTCACTCTTGACCCCCATCTGGTGCAATAGTCTGTAACTGCAACTGAATAATATCACAATGGGAAAAACTCGTTCTTTCAGCATCAGGCAGTTCACCAAATCTCCAGAACAGAGAGAAAATAAATACCCAGAATTCAGTCCTGAAGACTCAGAAATAAGCCAACTAAACAACTATGAATTCAAAATAACTATGATCAAAAAGCTCAATGAGGTAAAAGAGAATATAAAGAAAAACTTCAATGAGTTCAGGAGCTACTTCACAAAAGAGATTGAAACTATAAAGAGGAATCAATCAGAAATACTAGAGATGAAAGACACAATGGAAGAGATAAAACAAAATACAGATTCCCTGAATGCTCATATGTACACCATAGAGAAGCAAATCAGCATAATCGAAGATAGACATGTTGAATTCTTCCACACAGATGAGGACAGAGGACTGAGACTAAAAAGAAATGAAGAATGCCTCTGAGAAATTTCTGACTCACTTAGGAAATGCAACATAAGAATTATAGGTATTCAAGAAGGTGAAGAGAAGGAGAATGGAGAAGGAAGTGTGCTCAAACAAATAATAGCAGAGAACTTCCCAAAACTAGAGAATGAGAGGGAAATGTGTGTGGAGGAAGCTTTCAGATCTCCTAGATATGTCAATGTAAAAAGACCTACTGCAAGTCATATAGTAGTAAAACTGGCAAAAATGAATGACAAAGAAAGAATACTCAGGACAGCAAGGCAGAATAAAATAACCTGTGAAGGAACCCCTATCAGATTTTCAGCAGATTTCTCTGCAGAAACTTTACAAGCTAGGAGAGAATGGAATAACATATTCAAAACTTTAAAAGATAAAAGTCTTCTGCTAAGAATACTCTATCCAGCAAAAATATCCTTCAGATATGAGGGAAAAATTAAATTTTTCCCAGACAAACAAAAGCTAAGGGACTTCACAGCCAGGAGACCCCCTCACACACACACAACCTGGAAAAAGAGAAAAAGGGAGAAAGGGATCATCAAACACAGAGTAGGGAGACTAAGAGAATCAGAATAGAATAGCGTATATTCAACTATATCATTAGGCTAAAGGGAAGGAAAAAACCAAAAACAAAGACAATCTTGTCACTTTAACCACAAATTCACAACACAAGTTGGAATAAGAGATGAAAATAATGTCTTAGGAGGGGAGGAGGAAAGTGACTGAATCTGTTTAGACTAAGGAAATAAGAGGCCATCAGAAAATGGGCTATGCTATGCACGAGATTCTGAACACAAACTTCAGGGTAGCCACTAAACTAAAAAAGCAGAACAGAGACACAAAGAATAAATAAGGAAAACACTAAGAAACACAGCATAAAAACTGTATAGTTCAATGGGTAGACCAAAACACACAGGACAAGAAACAAAAGAAATGCAGAAAAACCAGAAAACAAGTGATATAATGACAGCATTAAGCCCTCATACATCAGTAATCACCCTCAAGGTAAATGGATTGAATTCTCCACAAAAAGACAGAGTGGTAAAATGGATTAAAGAACAACATCCAACAATTTGTTGCCTTCAGGAAACACATCTCAGCTCCAATGACAAATACAGGCTCAAAGTGAAGGGATGGAAGATGATGCTCTAAGCAAATGACAAACAAAAGAGAGCAGGTGTCACAATACTTATATCAGACAAAGTAGACTTCAAGATAGGACAGGTAAAGAGAGACAAAGAGGGGCAGTATATAATGATCAAAGGGGCACTCCATCAAGAAGAAATAACACTTATAAATATCTATGAACCCAACACAGGAGCAAAAAAGTTCATGAAGCAACTATTAACAAACCTAAAAGAAGATATTAAAAATAAATCAATAATAGTAGAGTACCACAACACCCCATTCACATCGTTGGACAGATCATCCACACTGGAAATCAACAAGGAAATAGTGGAATTAAACGAAAAGCTAAAACAGTTGAACTTAATAGACATATATAGAACACTCCATCCAAAAACAACAGAATACATATTCTTCTCAAGTGCACACAGAACATTCGCAAGGATATACCATATGGTGGGAAACAAGGCAAGGATCTATAAATTTAAAAAAATTGAAATAATAACAAGCATCTTTTCTGATCATAATGCTATAAAGCTAGAAATTAATTACAAGATAAAATCTGAGAAAGGGACAAGGATGTGGAGACTAAACAATATGCTATTGAATAAGCAATGGATCATTGAAGAAATTAAAGAAGAAATCAAAGAATATCTGGAGACAAATTAAAATGATAATATCCCATATCAACACATATGGGATGCAGCAAAAGCCATATTATGAGTAAAATTCATGGCAATACATGCAGACCTTAACAAATCAGACAAACCCCAAATAAGTAATCTCAAACTACAACTAACTGAATTAGAAAAAGAACAAACAAACAAAGCCCAAAGTCAGAAGAAGGAGGTAAATAATAAAAATCAGAGCAGAAGTAAATGATATTGATATAAAATAGGCAGTAGAAATGATCAATGAAACAAAGAGCTGGTTCTTTGAGAAGATAAATAAAATTGACAAACCCCTAGCCAGACTTACAAAGAAAAAGAGAGAGAAAGCTCAAACAAGCAAAATCAGAATTGAAAGAGGAGAAATAACAACAAACTCCACAGAAATACAATGGATTATATGAGAATACTACAAAAATTATATTCCAACAAAATGGATAACCTAGAGGAAATAGATAAATTCTTAGGCTCTTACAACCTCCCAAAGTTGAATCAAAAAGAAACAGATAATCTGAACAGACTGATCACAAGAAAAGAGATTGAAACAGCAAACAAAAGCATCCCAAAGAATAAAACCACAGCACCAGACGGCTTTCCTGCGGAATTCTACCAAACATTCAGGGAGGATTTAATACCTATCCTTTTCAAGCTATTCGAAAAAATTAGGCAGGATGGCACACTTCCTAACACATTCTATGAGACCAACATCACTCTGATACCAAAGCCTGACAAGGACAACACAAAAAAGAACTACAGGCCAATATTGCTGATGAACATAGATGCAAAAATTCTCAACAAACTTTTGGCAACCTGAATTCAACAATACATCAAAAGGATCATGCATCACAATCAAGTGGGATTCATACCTAGGACACATGGATGGTTCAGTATCCGCAAATCAATCAACGTGATACACCACATCCACAAATTGAGGAATAAAAACCACATGATCTTCTCAACAGATACAGAGAAAGCATTTGACAAAATCCAGCTGCCATTTGTGATAAAAATTCTTAACAAAATGGGGATAGAAGGAAATTATCCCAACATAATAAAGGCCATATACGACAAACCCACAGCCAACATCATACTCAATGGGCAAAAACTGAGTGACATCCCCCTGAGAATAGGAATGAGCAAAGAACGCCCACTATCATCACTCTTATTGAAAATAGTACTGGAGGTTTTGGCAAGAGCAATTAGGCAAGAGAAAGGAATAAAAGGAATCCAAATAGGGAGGGAAGAAGTGAAATTCTTGCTGTTTGCACTTGACATGATCTTATATATAGAAAACCCCAAAGAATCCATTGGAAAACTATTAGAAATAATCAACAACTACCTCCAAGTTGCAGGGTATGAAAGCAACTTACATAAATCAGTAGCATTTCTATACTCTAATAACGAACTAACAGAAAAACAACTCAAGAATACAATATCACTTACAATCGCAACAAAAAGAATAAAATACCTCAGGGTAAATTTAACCAAGGAAATGAAAGACCTATACAATGAAAACTACAAGACTTTCCTCAAAGGAATTGATGATGACATAAAGAGATGTAAAGACATTCCATGCCCACTGATTGGAAATATAAACAGTTAAAATGTCCATACTACTTAAAGCAATCTACAGATTCAACGCCATCCCAATGACATTCCTTACAGAAATAGAACAAAGAATCCTAAAATTCATGTGGGGCAACAAAAGACCCTGAATTGCTAAAGCAATCCTGAGAAAAAATGAACAAAGCTGGAAGCATCACAATCGCTGACTTCAAAACATAGTTCAGAGTTACAGTAATCAAAACAGCATGGTACTGGTTCAAAAACAGGTGCACAGATCAATGGAACAGAATTGAAAGCCCAGAAATAAAACCAAACATCTATGGACAGCTAATCTTTGACAAAGGAGTTGAGGGCCTACAATGGAGAAAAGAAAGTCTCTTCAACAAATGGTGCTGGGAAAACTGGACAGCTGCATGTAAAAGAATGAAAATTGACCATTATTTTTCACCATTCACAAAAATAAACTCAAAATGGATCAAAGACCTAAAGGTAAGACCTGAACCCATCAGACTTCTAGAAGGAAATATAGGCAGTACACTCTTTGACATCAGTCTTAAAAGAATCTTTTCAGACACCATGTCTTCTCAGACAAGGGAAACAATAGAAAGAATAAACAAATGGGATTTCATCAGACTAAAGAGCTTCTTCAAGGCAAGGGAAAAGAGAATTGAAACAAAAAATCAACCCACCAATTGGGAAAAAATAGTCATATATCCAACGATGGGTTAATCTATATCATATATAAAGAAGTTACACAACTCAACAACAAAAAGTCACACAACCCAATCAAAAAATGGGCAGGGGACACGAACAGACATTTCTCCAAAGAAGACAGATGGATGGTCAATAGGCACATGAAAAGATGCTGATCATCACTGATCATCAGGGAAATGAAAATCAAAACTACACTAAGATATCACCTTACACCTGGTAGAATAGCAAAAATAACCAAAACAAAAAGTAACGAATGTTGGAGAGGTTGTGGAGAAAAGGGAACCTTCATACACTGCTGGTGGGAATGCAAACTGGTGCAAGAACTATGGAAAACAGTATGGAACTTTCTCAAAAAATTAAAAATAGAAATACCATATGACCCAGCCATCCCACTACTGGGTATCTATCCAAATAACTTGAAATCAGCAATTCCAAAAGTCCCATGCACCCCTAGGTTCATTGTGGCATTATTTACAATAGCCAATACGTGGAAGCAACCTAAGCGCCCATCAACTGATTGGATAAAGAAGATATGGTATACATAAACAAGGGAATACTACTCAGCCACATAAAAGGATAAAACCATCCCATTCACAACAACATGGATGGAGCTTTGGGGTATTATGTTAAGTGAAATAAGCCCGATAGAGAAAGACAATCTCTGTATGACTCCACTTCTATGTGGAAGTTAAACATGTAGACAAAGAGAACAGATTATTGGTTACCAGGTGAAAGGGGGTTGAGGGCTGGGCACAAAGGGTGAAGTGGTGCACCTACAATACAATAACGTACAGCTGAATTTTCACAAGGTTGTAAACTATCATAATCTCAATAAAAAGTTGAAAAAAAGTACCTAAAATAAGTGCATTCAGTTTATCATCATGTGTGTGTATGCGCACAATCTTTTAAATAAGGTTTTGGTGATAGGATAATGCCAGCACTTTAAAATAGGCTGGGAAGTTTTTTATGTCAATTTGTTTTGAAATTTTCTAAAGCATGAAGGGCTTGTCTTTCTCTTGTATGTATTAATATGCACAGATAAAACTACCTGGACTGGTGTCTTTTAAAATCTTATACTTTTGAAAATCTTTTCTTCTATAGTTTTGGAATGTCAAATCTTTTATCTGTTTTTAGGCCAGTTATTACCATATATATTTTGCTGGAAAATCATGAAAGCTGTCATGCATTTGCACAGAACTGTCATTTATAATTATTTAAATCACATTCATGTCTATAGTTCTATCTGCTGTCCTACCTGAGGTTGTACATATTACTGCTTTTTTTCCTCTCTCTTTTATTAATGAGACATGGTCTTTTTAAGGAAAGGGAATTTGGCTCTATTTAGAATTTTGTATTAAGTTATTTTCTTAACTCGAAGCTTTTATCACTATTAGTTTCAACTCTATTATTAGTTTAATTTATTCTTTTTTGTATTTTCATAAAATAAATATAGCACATATAGTTTCTTTTATTTCTGAAAAAGGAAAGTATTTAAAGAAATCCAATCACTTTTTATAAGAAGCTTTGACAGGATGTGTTTTCTCTTAAAAAGCTCTTTTAAATTTAGAGATGATTTCCTTTTCATATTTCTGTTTATTTAATGTTAAGCTATTTTTGTCATTTCCTCTAGATTTAGTACATTAAATTGTGAGAACATAGCCTCTAAAATCATTGTTTTTAACATTTCCAGAGGCTGTCTTTGTTACCCAAATGCAAGGTTTATTTTTGTAAGTGTTCCATCGAAAATGAGAAGAATGTGTTTTTCTGTTTGCTGATTCAGACATCCATTTTCTTTTGGCTTTACATTGAAGTTTTCAAGTTATTTTCTCCCTATTCTTGGAGTGACAGTGATGTAAGGATGGGGCAGCGGCTACATGGGGAGACAAGAGTCTGCATCAGAGGCTCGGCAGTGCCGCACTGCCACTGTGGCTCGCTGCCGGCCTGTGGCTCTGGGCGATTTGGACTATATCATGTGATTTCAGCTGACTCCCTTCAGTTTGAATTGATGTTTCTTTCTACTGCTGTTACCTAACATGTTATTCAAACTCAAAACATTATTATATTTCCCTCTTTTCTATTTCAGATCAAACCTTATTAACAAACCTGATTCCTACTCATTTTGTTGTCAGTCCCCTTAAGGTATACCCAGCAGCCTTCATGCTTTTAGAAAGGGGAAGGGAGCACAATTAGTTTACCAAGAGCTGATACCTTAAGGGCATAATGTTAAAAATGTCAATAAATCAAAACTCGTAAAACACATTAACATATTTAAACAGAAATATCCCAAAGGCCACTTAGAGAAGGATGAATATGGGCTTTCTTTCCAAATGCCTCATACTGTTTCTTTTAAAATATTTTCCTCTTTGATATTTTTGCAGGGGACAACCATGCCATTATACTCCTTCTTGGTAAAAGCCATTTAAAAGAACTAATGTGACAAAAATCAATCTGAACTCACAATCCATTTTAAGTACCATTATAGTAAAACATCTATCTTCACGTAACATAGGTGCCCATGTTTAAGATGCTTGAAGAAATGTATTACATCCACAAAAGATATAGTTGATGTAAAAGTATTGATTTTTCAAAACACAAGGAGTAGGAAGTTCCTTATTGAGTGGATATAATTTCTAAAAATTGCCTGAGCGTAAATTCAAGAATAAGGATGCATTTCTGGGATACGGTTTCATGCAATTTCATTCACACAAATAAGGAATGCTTACGAACAGCAACCCTCTCCAATATCAAGCACACAAAGATATCCCACACACAAACTAACATAAAATTGAATATATATGCATGTGCACTTGCACACACAGGACTTCACCTGCACATATCCTCAAACACTCACACACATACAACCCTGGTTTTCTCCAACTTTCAGGACCCTCTTTCAAGTTCTTTTCAAACTGAAGTATGCATCAGAAGAACTTGGGGATGCTTCAAAAAACAATTCTAGGCCACTAGAGACATAACATAAATAGAGCCCTTAGGAATAAGGGCTGCGAATCTGCCTTTATAATAAACCCAGCGGTTCAATGCAAGGTTTTCCTGAATGATTTTCCCCTCCTGTAAGCAAAATGAGCCTTGATGTAATAATTAGAAGACGTCTGAAATACCACTTATTTTATCCTGTTATTCCTACCATTTAGCAAAATTTTAATCAATTTTTTCCCTAAGATTCCACACATTTAAATGAAGAAAAACACAAAGACATCTTCTTTAGCTCAAATCTGCACACTCTCAAGTACGAGCTCTGCATCTTTACTCAAATCCCAGGTTTTCTGAACCACATTTTTCTCATCTTTAAAGGAAGGATAATAAGGTTCCTTCTTTTTCTTATTAGCCTAACCTACTGGAATGAACTGCGACTTATGAATAGCACTTTTAACTATAAATCAGTATACAACATTTTATCTTTTGCAAAACTGTATTCATTTCTTTTGACAATTTTCATCTTTACCGCTAACAATCAAAAAATTGTAAATTTATATTCTGCTTCTTAGTTCAAAGAATCAGGAAAAATATATTCACACACTGTGTAGATAGATAAATGGTTGCTTTCTAGAAGAAATCTTTTTAAAAAGTTTCCTGCCATAAATGGAGAGCACGCTTCTGCAGGCAGTGCACTGGCCTGGGAGACAGAGCACAGAAGTCCAAACCCAGCCTTGGCGAATAGTTAGCTGTAGAGTTTGAACCAATTAGACCTATTATCCTTGAGACAAGTTAGAACTACATTTCTATCTATATCGATAGACGCATTTATATCTACATTTATAGATGAATTTTAGATTAAGGATTAGACAAACAAAATGTCTCCATGATTAAACTACTATTATTAATTGATGACTGCTAGTGTCTGAATGCTTGTGTCCCTCCAAAATTCATATGTTGAAATCCTAACCATTAAGGTGGTGGTATTAGGAGTTGGGTTTCTTGGGAAGTGACTAGCTCCTGAGGAAGGAGCTCTCATGATTGGCTGTAGTACCCATATAAAATAGACCCAGGAGAGCTGGCTCGTCCCTTCCACTATGAGATTACAGCCCGGAGGTACAGTCTACAGACTGGGAAGCACGCCCTCACCAGATACCAAATCTACTGGCACCTTGATCTTGGACTTCCAGCCTCCAGAACCATAAGCAGTAAATTTCTGCAGTTTCTAAACCACCAAGTCTATGATATCTTGTTATAACAGCCCAAACAGACTAATACAATGACTTAATCATAATTTTTATTATTCTGCTTTGAGGAAAACTGCTTTTTTTAAATCTCAATTATTCCTGGTCCTAAACAATTACAGATTTATTTCTTATCTTCATTTTCACAGTGTTTGCCCTTGCCTTCAGGTAATTCCAAAAATTACATTGCTGATAACCTTAGTTAATAATAACTATGGTAGACTGCATCATAATTTCCAGCTTCTCCTATCTCGAGGTGGATTTCATTTGTGCACCCCTTGAGTCTGAGCAGGAATTATGACATGCTTTAAGCAATGGAATATCATGAAAGTGAATAAGCAAGTTTCTAGGTACACATCATGAAGTCTTTCTTGCAATTACATGAATAAGCCCAAACCAATCTCCTGGAAAACGAGACAACTTGGTAAAGTTTTACCCCCCTCCACCCTCTGTTGCTCCAGCCACCAGCTACCCAAGCAACAGGGGCAGAGCTGCTCAGCTGAACTGCAGCTTATTGGAAACACATGAGTGAGCCCAGCTAGACCAGAAGAGGAACTGTCCAGGTGGGCCCAGCCCAAAGTGCTGACGTGGAATTTTGAGCTAACTATACAATAATTTTAAGCCACTAAGTGTTGGAAGGCTTTCTTATGTCATTAGTAATAATAATAATTTAAAAAGTAAAAAACAAAAAAGAAAAGAAACCAAACTGTACATATTGACAAGTGACAAGCTAATTCTAAAAGTTATATTGAAACGAAAAGGTACTAGAATAAATAAAACAATTCTGAGAAGGAAGAACAAAGTTGGAGGACTCAGGTTACTCTATTTCAACACTTACTGTGAAGCTGCAGAAACCAAGACAGTGTGGCACTGGCAAAATAACAGAAATATAGGTCAATGGAATCGAATTAAAAATAGAAATATAGTTAACTGATTTTTTTACAAAGGTGCAAAAGAAATTCAATGGAAAAATGGCGATTTAGAGAAATGGCTGATTCTAGGACTGGAGCAAAGAAAACACAAAATGATCTTGGACATCTTCTAAGAAAGTAGGAAAGTGCTCAAAAAAAAAAAAAAGAATCAAGGCTTGTGACAAGGACAGCAGAGCCAACCTGAAAGAGCTGACAACTGCCAGAGCTGGGACAGTTGAGCAACAGAGCAAATAACTTAGTATTGGTCATAAGCCAACATACAAAATGAATATTCATGACTTCAAACTGATGTAAATAATTGGTTAAACACATACATAAATGGGAAAGAATAGACTAATCTACTGTACAGAAGAATTCCAAATAATTTATGTAAATACTCCTCCTTTTAGGAGGTGGAGTTTATGACCCACTTCCCTCGAGTATGGGTGGCACTTAGTGACATGTTTCAAAGATTGGAATATGGAAAGGAGGAGAAAAGTAACTTCATAGAGGAGAAACCTGGCAAACACTACCTTAACCAAGACAGCAAGGTCCATGTCACGGGAAATAAAATGTCAGGTTCATAATATGTGCCTATGGTATCATCTGATGATAGTAATGTTATATAATTACTTACCAGATGGTAATGTAATTACAATAGTAAGCTAATATAATACAATTAATATCAATGTAATGTAAACATATTGTTTCCTTAGATATTACAAATGAACCATGGTATTGAAAGATGTTAACAATAGAAGAAACTTAGTGAGTGGCATACTGCAATTCTCTTTACTATCTTTGCCGTTTTCTGTAAGTCTAAAGTTATTCTAAAATTTAAAAAAATTATTTAGAAAAGAAGTCTCCTAACGTAGTACCTAACTCTCAGTGATTGCTTTCCACATGCCAGGCACTGTTCTAAACTTTGCATTTATCACTTCATTCCATCCTCACAACTCTACGGAGCAGACACATCTTATGGATGCACATACTGTGGCCCAGAGTAGGTACATAACAGGCCTTATGTTACATAGCAAATAAGCATGCCACCAGATTCAACATTCTTTTTTACCAACACCAATATAAAATATTATTAATTAGCTAGCTAAGCTAAAGAAAAATTGATTCCCTGAACTCCATTTCTGATTTTTCAATGAAAAAATTTTAAGCAAAATGTGGAAAAGAGAAAAGATATCAAAAATGTTACTAAAGCACCACGTCCAAATACTGATAGCTTTGAGATTAGTAATTATTATTTTTCTACATATAAAAGATTACTTAAAATAGAACTAGAATCACATTTTGCCAAGTGTACACATTTCCTTCTCCATTTTCCATATTAATTATTTTTCTTTAATCTAACTCTAGAGAAACAATTTACTTCTACCACTTTAGCTTTCCACACTTCAGTACTTAGCTTTCTATTCTTTTGGAAACATAGGATGGAGGTGGCAGAGTAGAATTTCTATTAACAAACGTTGTGCCTTCTCTGGCCAGCCATTGTGTTGGACACAGGTCTTACACAGGGTAGCCTGGTGGCTAAACACACTGTGGTACATTCATGCCAGGATATGTTAGTCAGCATTAAAATGGAACAAACTATTGATACACCCAACATCTTGGATAAATCTCAAAGAGATTATGTTGAGTCAAAAAAGGTAATCCCCAAAGATTACATACTATACGATTCATTTACAAAAAAAAAGATTTTATTTTTCCTTCTTCTCCCCAAAGCCCCCAGTACATAGTTGTATATTTTAGTTGTGGGTCCTTCTAGTTGTGGCATGTGGGATGCTGCCTCAGCATGGCTTTATGAACACTGCTAGGTCTGTGCCCAGGATCCAAACCTGTGAAACGCTGGGCCACTGAAGCAGAGGGTGTGAACTTAACCACTCAGCCATAGGGCCAGCCCCTATATAAAGTTTTTGAAATGACAATATTTTAGAAATGGAGAACAATTAGTGGTTGCCAGGGGTGAGGGATGAGGGAGGGTAGGCTGTGTCAATATGACTATAAAAGGGCATCACTAGAGATCTTTATGGTAACTGAACTGTTCAGTATATTGATTGTGGTAATATATATAAATATAAAAGTGATAAAATCGCATAGAACTGAATACACACACACACAAGTACAAGTAATACTCAGGAAATATGAAGAAGATTGTATGCGTGTCAATATCCTACTTGTGATACTGTGCTATAGTTTTTCATGATGTTACTATTGGGAAATTGACTAAAGAGGACACAGGATCTTGCTGTGTCTCTTACAACTGCATGTGAACCTACAATTATTTCAAAATAAAAATGGTTCATAAAAATAATCAAAAAAAAAGAGGATGCCCTCTTTGATTTTAACTTTGAAATGAGGAGGAAGTGGTAAATTTGGTGTTGAAAAAGTACACACTATACCATGGACTGGGAAGGAAACAGGCAGTTAACCTAGTCAGAGTGTTCAATACTAGTTAGCTGTTTGAGATTGTAGCTTAGCTATCTCCCCATAGGCATTAATTAGCTAAGTAACGTGGAAAGAGTTCTTCCAAAAAGGAGTATTATTAATGGAACTACGTAGACAAGAGGCAAAGTGTGAGGAGGGGATTAGTAAAGCAAAGATGGAAAGGTAGGCAACAGTCAGGCCATCAAGGGTCTTTTATGTCATACTCAAGAGATTGAAATTTTTATAAAAGTAGTGAAGAGACAATGTCATGGTTAGATATGGGACTTGGTTCATCCTGGCTCCAAGAAGAAATGAATTGATCGGGGACAGGCCCCATGGCAGAGTGGTTAAGTGCGTGCGCTCCACTTCGGCAGCCCAGGGTTTGGATCCTGGGCGCAGACATGGCACCACTCATCAGGCCATGTTGAGGTGGCATCCCACATGCCACAACTAGAAGGACCCACAAGTAAAAATATATACAACTATGTACCGGGGGGATTTGGGGAGAAAAAAAAGCAGGAAAAAAAAAAAAAGAAGATTGGCAACAGTTGTTAGCTCAGGTGCCAATCTTTAAAAAAAAAAAAAAAAAAGAAAGAAAGAAAGAAATGAATCGGATCTGGAAGACACTAGATTTAGAAATATTTATTCAAATCTCTTAACAGCCAGAGATAATTTTTTTTTCTAACGTGACAGAGATAGGTGATAATGAGCAAGGAGAAGAGAAGAGAAATTAAACAAACATCTTTTTTGGTCTTTAAAGATATACTGATTACTTGTAGAGGATTAAAGAATGAGAGGAACCTAGAATGAGTTTTACCTTAAGTAACTGAATGTGTGACCTGAAGCCTTTGTCAGAGAGAAAGAACCAGGAGGACCATCACATCTGAGAGAAAGAAAAATGAGCTCCGTTTTAGCCTTCAGAGCTTGAGGTGTCTCTGGTAGCACCAATGGGTTATAAATCTCCAGTACAGTTGCCCACTACTTTCTTTAAGTGCAGACATTCCCTAAATTTCTATTATAGGATCTATAATATTTTACTTTACTTAGATTGGTTTAAACTACTAAATTTAAAACCCTCAAAAGCAAAGGCTATTTTATCCATCTTTTTTATCCTCAGAATCTAGTAGATTGTCTGATACAAGATAAGTGTAACAGGATGTCTAAATGGGCTTTTTCTGTCTCAGAATTTTTTCAAAGGCACAAAGGCCAAGAATAATACAGTTGCTTCCATGTATCCCACATTCTAAAGCAAGGTTCTAGACACTTTTGTAAGACTTATTAAGAGATTGTAGTACGATTTGGCCAGCAGTAACCCATCCCTCCCCTCTGTTGTTGCTATTGTTGGAGAGAGGGTTGGGGTATTGCACAGGGCATGGAGTGATAATTTGAGGGAATGAATCATTGTTGGGATGCTGTGGCATTTGCTCTTCCTACCTGACGAGGTGGAGAATAAAGTGCTTCTCTACCACCTCAAGTCAGGTGCGTAGGAATTCAAGGAAATAGCTCGGAGAGCTTGATATGCATCTTGTGAAGTTTGAGGGATATTGGGGTCCGGGATCTCCTTTTGACTCCTCCATGATAAGTCAAAAGATAAACACTTTGACTGCGTATGTCTGAATCATCAAAGCAAAGCAAGAGGACCCGAGGGAGGAAGCTGCATTTCTCCTGGTGGCAGGGCAAATGTACGCGTGTTTAGGACCTGCTGAGAATTCTAAAGGTAGTTGGCCTAGGGCCATCTTAAAAGCAAAAGTCCTAAAAGGGATAAAAGGCTCCTAGCAGAAAGGTGAGTACCTGCAGACCAGGGCTGTAGGGACGGTAACAGGGGGAGTTGCTGTGTGACAAGGGCATCACGGGTGCAAGCCCTATCAGGAGGATCTCTGAGGAACTCACAAGAGCCCTAGAAGGGAGGACCAAAAATGATTCCTCTGTCACCACGGGGCAGTGACGCCAAATTACAAGGTTACGAATCTAGTGAGGTCTTTGATATCTCTTATCTCTCTTGCACCCACAGGAGCCCAATAAAAGCCAGTAAGTGGGAGAGAAATAGAGAAGTGGTTTTCTAAGTATGGTTGTGGACGAGCAGCAGCAGTGCCACGAGGGAACTTAGAAATGAAATTCTCAGACCTCACCAAACCTACTGAATGAGAAACTCTCAGGGTGAGGCACAGAAACTGGTCTAAGGGGTCCTCCAGTTGATTCTGAGTCATGTGAAAGTCTGAGAACCACTGAGTTAGAAGAACGAAGAGGAGAGTGTCATGCTGTGACACTCTTGCCCTTTTCAGGCCTGAGCTGTAGAAGAAAAGAGCTCCCAAACAGATTGATAAGAACGTTGGTTGGATATGACTTTTAAACAACTGAAATTGAGGCTTTGTTTTGTACCACAGAGGAAGCAAAAAGTTGATGGACCATGCTTGAAAGAAGGGGAAAGAATGAGATTAGAGGGTGTTTCATAAGGAAAGGGAAAAAATAGAGTTGCCTCCTGATTGTTCCCTATAGAGCTTAGCTCATTCAATGAACTTGTCAGGAAGGTATCAAATAAAAGTGTCTATGAATGTGAGTAAATGCACAAGTCTGAAGCTCAAGTTAAGAGTTAGAGGAAGAGAGAACGCTTTTGCTGTCCATTGCTTATGGGTGCTAGTTAAAACCCCGAGAACTGTAGAATGGTCAGGGAACCAAAGTCATGGCTCTAGAAACCCCAGGATCTAAATGAGAACTAGAGGAAGAAGACCTCACTAGGTAGGTGGAACAAGAATTGTCAGAGACGTCAAAGAAATCTAAGACAAAGTGGTAAAATATACCACAAAACAGAAGAGTAGATTAAAAAAGAAAAGAACAAAAAAGAAAATAAATTGAGTGGTTTTAATTTTCCTTACTCCCTTTTTTTATGTGGATTTTGACATTTATATGTCCCAGTGATGATTGGAGTAGGGGCTATGGCTGCCTATCAGACAGTTGAAAACTATAAGTAAATTATGTAGAAATATCCAATCTTGTGGTACACAACTCTTATTTACTCAATCATTTAATTATTAATTCTGTAAACAAACACTTATTATGCCAGGTACTCTTAGCTATGGTGACATAGCAAGGAACAGGATATACATGCCCCTACCTTCATGAAAATTCAAGGCACATGAGGAGGATACAGGCAATTGAAGAAGGAGTCATCAAATAGTGAGATGCTTGCTGGGATGAGGTAACTGCCTGTCATGCAGGTGTACTGACAAGGAGTTGGTGGAGGACACGAGAAGGAAAGTTAGAGACAGGAACTGAGAGAGGGCATAGGTCTAAGGGGGTTTGTATCTGCATCTAACAGTAATAATATGGGGATTTAGTCATGAGGAATGGGTGTTCCAGGAAGCCAGATAGAACAGAAATGCAGTCATGTGTCCCTTAACAAGGGAGATACATTGTGAGAAATGCATCATTAGGTGATTTTATCCTGCAAACATCACAGAGTGTATTTCCACAAACCTACATGGTATAGCCTACTACACACCTAGACTATAGAGTACTAAACTTATGGGACACTGTCGTATATGCGGTCCATCGTTGATCCCAACGTCATTATGCGGTGCATGACTGTACAAAGGCCAAGAAATCACATGGAAGGGTGTAGAGGTAAGTAAATAAGCTAAGGGTCTATTGTAATAATCTTAATAAAAGCAATGGTCTATATTATATTCATAACAATGAAGATAAAGTAGACAGATGTGAAAACATATTTTTGAGGTACAATCAAAAGGATTCACAACTGAAATAATTATTTGAAAACCTTGGTGGGTGGAATAGGACCCTTAAAGACATGAATCTTGGGCCAAGAATACTGGTTGATCCTATTGAAGAAAGACAAAAACTTACCCCTCTCAACTTCCTGCTGGGATTGCATGGATCAGTCCAAGATGTTCTAGTACCAGTAGGGCATTACATACCGTGGATAAAGAAAAGCAAGGATATGACAGGCCTCAAATATATGGCTGGGTCTTGGGAATAGGGTCCTCCACTACTATGAGCAATTTAACTGATTGCTTAGTGCAAAGCATAGAGGGGATGTTAAGAGAGGATACAGATCATCTGGAAGATAAAGATGATCCCCAATTACAATTGCTGCCCTTAAAGATTAAAAAATAAAGTAAATGGTCCAATAGGGTGGCATTATGAGGTCACTAGCAAACCAACCCATTGTCCCTCTATTCACACAATGAGTCTGCCTGCAAGGAGGCATTGACTGTTCAATGTGGAAGCTGTCTCACAAATTTAACAAACTGATGCGACAACTCTGTTCATAACATGGGATATCCTTCCTAATCCAGGTAACACAATGCTTGTCTGACCCACACAGGGTAGGAGAAAAACAGAACAGTTTTTTTTAATCAATATATTGTATATACATATTTTTATTACTTAAAGTGGCTTGAGTATTGACCAACTGCAGTATGTTGCTATGGCGATGGATGCCTCAGGTGGAGCAAATATGATTGTCATTAGGAATATAAGGTCGACGAACTGAGAATGCAGGGTGTTGTGTGGGTTTGTTACATGGACACTTAATCACCCAGGATGATAGGAAGAACTTGAATGGAGAGTAAGACAAGAAAAGCTAGATAATGCAGTGATCAAGGAAAGAGAGGAAAAGGGCAAGAACCATCAAGGAAAGCTTGAGGAAGGATAGCTAGTTGCATAGCCAAGAGGCATAAGCTTCAAAAAGCACTGCACCAGTTTTTACATGAGAAATTATCAGTAATAGCTTGGAAAAGGCACTGAGGAACCAGGAATATACCAATCTCACTTGACACCCATATGGTGGCTCAGTGCAAGAGAAGGGTAGCTTCCTCTTGAATGTTCTGCAGGGAAATTTATATTCACAAGGCCACATGTTTAAAGGAAGAAGGGGAGACTGTAGTGGAGTTTAATCACAAAAGGAGAGTTTCAGAATTCACAGTGGAGCTCTTTGGAGCAAGAACAGGAGGAAAGAAAGCATTGCAAGAGCATATTGGTAGAACATGGCAGAATAACTTATGGAAGAAGCCTACATCTTGGGCACTGGTCAAGGGTTTCAAGGATGTGAAGAAAGATAGAAAACTTTCTGTAATAGGGTGCATTTATTAAGATGTGTGTGCAAAGAGAATACTATATAGAATTGGTTGTAAAGAAAACTATAAACGTTGTTATATTAAAGTTGTGAAATCCTCTCCGCTATGTCATCAGTTAAAGAACAGATTTTGAGTTCCATATGTCTTTAAGAAGTTTATGAAGCCACTAAACTTATGAAGAAACATGATTGTAGTACTCTGAGACAGATCTTCTTATGTGGAAATCTTTCTAGTATATTTATAGTCATTAATCACTACTATCCTACACAGATAAAGGATTTTTTTTTTTACTTTTTTCAGAAGTCATACTTTTGGCTAAGAGAACAGACATTCTAATTCTACTAACATTAAAGTTTTACCTATGTAATGCTTTTTCTCTAGGACAACTGTGAAAATATAAATATTTAAGTAATGTTAAGATTTTTCTACATGATTATCAATTTTGTAACTCTCTCAAACAAATCAATTTATGCATTATAATGTATTCACTTTCTGACTCCCCAGAAGTAATTTCAATAAAGAGTATTTTAAAATGAGGCAGTTCCAATCATATTTGGAATCCATATAAAATGTAGACTGAAACTATTTTAATACAATTCTTTATATATTAGGCTTTAATATACTTTAATTTTTTGAATTAAAATAAGGAATTTGCCAGGGTAGATAGAAAGGGCTGAATGCTCACCACATGTAAGCAATTCACATTTTTCCCAAATACATTTTTCACACATCACCATGGTAACAGACAGGTGGGTTGGCTGTTCAGGGTAATGTCATTGATGGAAGGTCCTTTCTACAGAGTCCAGTAAACGATTGTCAGGAACTTGTTTTGTGCATTGACTTATACGCCAGTTTATGCCAGGGGCAATGATCTTTGCAGTCCTAAAGTCATTTGTATATACATATTTTGGGGATAAGATGTTTCACTCTGTTACCTCAGTTCATTCTAAACTTCAGGAACTTCAAGCTTGTAGGTGAATTAGTTCTGTGTATCGAGGGACAAATGGGAAAATTGACTGCGCTCTCTCCTGATAGAACTGATTATGGAGATTTTGAGTAAATTTCTCCAAAGTTCATTTCAAAAAACTCCCAAGCATCATCCTACTGGCTGTTAACATGTTTACCATGTTAAATTTTCAATGAAAGTAGATGTTTTAACTCGTTCTTAGGTAAACATAGGGGATTAAGATAATTATCAATCTGAATTTCTTCCGTCGTAGACATTAGACACAAAAGATATGGCTATCTTTTCAACATTCTTATAGACACAAAAGATATGGCTATCTTTTCAACATTCTTACTGTCTCATCGTTACAAAAGCACAAAAGAAACTGAATGGATGTGCCTTCTCTCACACACATTGTTACGTTTAATATTTGTTCAGTGTTTAAGTATAATTGAATATTCCATTATTTAACTCAAATTAATTAACGCTTACCTTATCTTAGCCACACTGTAATAAAATATTTGCTTTATGTATTTAGAAATATGCATAGTTTTATTTATATTCGTGACAAAATATCCAAGCTGCATTTATAAGAACCCTGATAAATTCTGTTTAGATTTAATTCTTCCTACTAAGTTAGAGCAAGAACAAGGTAATTATTGCAGCTAATAACAGGAAAGTTTAAAAAAAACATAAAAATAGGCTTTAAAGGGGGACGAATCGTGTAACTCCAGGAGCAACAGCAATAAAAAAAATATCATTCACATCCTCTTTACAAAACTACATTGTTCTGATCATAACTACAGACCTTCCATTCATGAATATCTGCTCTACTTAAGGGCCTGAGAAGGAATCGGCCTTGCCCGAGTCACGTGCATCCTCTATTCAGGAACCTGAATTCTGTAGTTGGTAACTTAACTAGAATCACGTTGAACAGATGGCACCTCAAAAAAAAACTGAGCCTGGACTAATAATCAGCACACACACAGTTTATTTTTATTAATTACTTTCTGTTATTTTCTTTATACAACACTCACACACACACATACACACACAATGTTTCCCCATATATACTCGCTTTCGAAAATGTCCTTGTCTAAAAAACTGACCCACTTACAACTGCAAACAAACTCTTGGACTTGTTGAAGAGGGTCAATCTAAGATAATGTCTGGCTAAAGCCTATAAAGACCAAAGTCATGAGGCTTGTTTTCTCTAAATGCAGTATCTTTAGGAAGTGTTATAAACTTATGGAGGACTGCGTGTTAAAGCAAAAATATTGCCCCAAATCTTGTGCAGTGGAAATGAAGAGAAAAGACTGAACTTCTTGTCCAATTCTCCAGTCTAAAGCCTTCCAAGAACCTAATTTTCTAGTCCATTAGTCACAACTCGTGAATTAGTATAGATCCTGACCCCAGGCCATCACTCCTTTTAAGTAAAGTGGAAAAGAAAATGTAATGATTGAAGTTTGTCCCTAATCAAAGACCCTTCCTTTTGTCCATAGGTACTTCCCATTAATGAGGCTGTGATATTCCGGTTGCCCTCTTATTGCTGTTGCTGGCGTATTTTCGGAGTCACCTGTAATTTGAGCAAGATGTTTTCCGTCCCTCAGTTAACTGACTGAGGTGCTCCTCTGATTTCAGAGGTTGGTGGTGAGGGAGGGGTATGCATGCAAGGCCCCCCAGAAACAGAATCTTGCTAATGCCACTTATGGGTTCCTTCCAAGGTTGCACAGGCCTCCCATATATGTGCCAAGTTTGTCTGATGCCACCAAGTGGCTAGCATTCTTTATAGCCAGATGAGTGAGAGAAAGCTGGGTCCACAACGTCATCTTAGACTGCAGGTTCACCTGCTGGTGCTGTCACCCTCAAAGCTGAGTGAAAAACCAGAGTCTGTTCCTTAAACCATTTGATAACTTTCTGGATGAAGCCATAACTTTTCTGACTCCACTTTCCCAATTGTAGGTTCCCTTAAGTTTGAATTTATGTTATCTTGTAAATAATGATATGAGGAGAAGCGTGCACTTTTTTCTTCAGGAGAACCGCATTATCTTTAGTCAGATAAGGTACAACAGAGATAATTCTCAGGTGATTTGGGAAATTGGGATTCTTCAAATACTCCCAGCCCTCCTGAACAGTATGATCAACCTAAAAGTTTTTGTGTAGCAGCCAACTGTCAATAAAATCCAACAACTTCCACAATCATTCTCTTCAGGTTATTTTCAACAACAGAGGCAAGTGGTAAAATGTTCTTTCATTGTTGTCACATAAAGGTCCTAAAAGATAAAAATTTCAAATTTTAGCTTGCTTTTCTTTTTCTCAAATTTAAATATTCAATATTTTGAAAGTAGCCTTTATTTATTTGATAAAACTCATTTCTCACCTCCTTTGTATTGATCTATATTAGCAGTTGCTTGGTTTCCCAAAACTTAACTAAAAGCTTACTATGAGGCCACACGATGAGCACAGTTGTCACTGAGAGGCATTGACTAATTCCATCTTACGCAGAATATGCAGAGACTTCAATTCCATTTACCTAAGCTGAGCTTGATCACTAATTCCAAATACTCCATGTTTCCTGAGGATCTTTTTTGTACAGCTCTTGTCTGGTATCAATTATTTTATCACTTAGAATATTCAGTTATCACTAACAAACTCCAACTTCAACAATAAGAGGGAGTAAAGGAGGGGAAGAGAGGATGTATTTTAACAATTGTGTAGCTCAGAAAATCAAAATCATCACTATGTAATAAGTTCTCAAGAATAACAAAAATCAGGGCAGCTGGAGCATCTCTGCGGCAGGAGCTTTGGGGCATCTCTTTGGGAAGAGTCAGTAAACAGTTCAGTTTCAATCACTGTCACCCCTGTGTACAAACAGAAAAGAATGCTGAACTGGGTCACGGCCTTGTCTAGGAGGCAGAGGGCTGACCTCAGGCTAGCAGGCCCATCAAAATAATTGAGAGTAGAAGGCTGATCCCAAAAGAATGTTTATGGGGAAAATAAAAATAATTTTTTTCAGAAATATTTACTTTTCTTTTCTCTTGGGAGATTTTCTTTTCCATAACTAGAAATTTCTTAATGTGTAATTTTCAAATTAATTAGGTCTCCATTACGTCCCCCAACAAAGAAACACTTGTGAGACAGAACATGTTTAGAGAAATGGAAAACTACACCGATTTTACCTGCTCTGAACTAGCTGTTAGAATAAACATTGACTCAGAATTTACTAAGCGTCAGGCATTGCTTTTAAAATAAAGTTCTTTATTTAAAGTATCTCACTTAATCCTAATATTCACATAAACTAGTTTAATTATTATTCCCATTAAGTAACATGTCCAAAATTATATAGCTAGGCAGTGGTAGAATTAAGTTTAAAACCCAATTTTGTCTGAATCAAGAGCCAACACTATCAATAACTAAGCTATACAGCCTCATTACCTAAAGCCACTGGTATGAAATTCTTGAATCGAAGAAGCTTTAAATGGCCAAGAAGTCCCAATGCTATACTAACAAATGCCATGCTAACTTGGAAATTTGTGCTCCTCAAGAGTTCTCTGAATAATAACAATGCTTATCACTTATGCAATGTTTAAATTCAAATCTCCTATGGCTGGAATTAATCTATTAAAAGCATAATTAGTTGAGTTCTCTCCACTCTCTGCCATAACTATGTGCTACTTTCCATAAAGTATATGTGCAGACAAAGAAGGGACATCGAGGTGTTCTTCAAACACAAGATATTCCAAAATGAACTGACTATGTTCCTTCTCAAAGGTCTGCACCCAACTGAACTTTCTAGTGTTTTTAGATCAGCTTCACTTTATTCATCTATACTTCCGAGTTAATAATCTTATAATTGTTAACTCATTTCTCTTGAACTGTTCTCCAACAAAACACCAAATTCATTTAAATATATCAGAAATATCTTCTGAATTTAGCCATTTCTTTTGGTCCATACTTATTATCATTTTTGGTCCAGCTCCTTAATGTCTTTCAACTGCAACAGCCTGGTAGAAGCTCTCGTCAACACCATTTTTATCCACTTTTATATATTTGTTATAAAATTGATCACTGTCATATGGTGTAGAAGGCATTCAAACTGGCTCACCATTTGGCCTCAATTTATCTCTTTCATCTAATATCAAATATAATCATCCCTATCTTGTCCAAATTAGTTGCTTTAGCAACACTGACATTCTCATATATCCAAGATGGCAACTCAGGTTTATATTTTGCTTCCAAGACCTTAGACAGACGCGGTTCTTCTGCTAGTGATATCCTTTCCTTTATTCTCTTCCTGCACGCTGCTGTTCATTATTCAAAACACAACACAAATCTCATCCTGACTATCTCTAAGTGCTTATTCTGAGAGTTTACATGCACCCTAAGTGCACTGAAAACTGTGGGAAAAAATCCACAAAAATTAATATGAAATTGTTATCATTACTGTAAGTATTATTATATTAGATTGCAATTATTCGTGACATGGCTATCTTCCTGAGCAGCCTCTGAGGTTTTCAAGAGGAAGGGAGATATCTAATTCACCTTGGGTGTGCCCAGTCAGTGCCTAGCTTTGGGCATGGCTTATATTTGGTATTTAGTATGTTTTCAATAGTAGATCAACAATTTAATCTCCTAAAACCAAAACATGATACCTATCAATCACAAAAAATTCTGAGTTTTAATGATTGTATATTACTTCTACAACCTTTAGAAATGTAGAAAAATATAGGTTTTTCCTCAGAGGACCTTAGGGAAGTGATTGAAATGCCCTTGGAGTGACATAATTGTTGCCCACCTTTATATTACTTATATTAAGGAAATCTAAATTCTTGTCACCCAATGCAAAGATGACCTTGGTTCACCCTAGGAAAACTAACAGTTGAGTGAATTGCTTTAAAACAGCATGCTTGTTTTGAAATCTCGTCTTACTCATTAAGATAAAGGTGTTGCCTTAGCTATTTTTGTAAAGTATACCTTCAGCTGATCAAGTGTACTTTGATGTATCCTTAAACATTCATCTTACCAGAATGAAAAGAAACTTCTAATCAAAAAGGCTCGCAGTAAAGCCAGGCCTAGTGGGAGGTGGAATGCATACCGAGCGAAGAAATAGCAGGTTTCTCAGGCAACTTGCACCCTGAGACCTATCCAGCTATGTCAGAAATAAAACCTTCAAATGTGATTTCAAAATGTTCCATTTCTTTCTCAAAAATCCTTTAACATGTAGCAAGTTTAAGAAATATTTACTTCATAACTTGAAAACCTAGTGGAGACAAATGAGTAATACATTTTTGATCTCTTTAATTTTCTTTGAATGTAAAAATTCTAAGGGACAAGTGAAAGCAAAGCCAAATGCATGATTGGGTCCTTGAGAAGGTTGTGTCTGTTCTTTGTGTGAACTCAGGGCTGTGGATGCTCAGGACATTCGGGGTGCGAGCTATTTTAGCACCAGACATTAGCAGCTGTTTCAATGACAGCATGTGAGTGTGAAGCATCTCCGAGACACCAGGCAGTCACTCCATGCATTGACTCCTTCAGCAAATATTTCCAGACGTTATTATAGATTCTGGGGGTGCTGTGGCACAAACAAAGCCCTTGTCCATGTCTGCTGGGGGAGAAAAAAGGAAAAATAAATAAATGAATTATGGCCAGGTAAATAGATGGATAGTACATATTTTAGAGTGGTCAGGGAAAGACTCTCTGAGCAGGTGTCATTTCATCCAGACAAGAATATACTAAGAAGGAAGGCCTTATGAGGATCATAGGAAAGGGAGAGGGAACAGCGTTTGCAAATGACCTGGAGTGGGAAAAACCTTAGCATATTCCAGTAACAGCAAGAAGGCAAGCAAGAGCCAAACCTAAGTTATTAGGAGATGAGATCAAGCAGGTGAACAGAGGTAAGATCCTTTAAGACGTTGTCAGTTGTGGTAGGCTGCTTATATTTATTTCACTTTGATAGGAAGCCAATGGATGGTTTGAGCAGGAAAGCAGTGCAAGATATGCCTTCTTAAAAGATGACTCTAGTCATTGAACTGTGGAGTCAAGAGTGGAAGCAGAGAGACTAGTTAGCAGGCTCTCACTGTCCTCCAGGGGAGAAGCAGTCAGAGTGTGAGGACAGTGCTGAATATGGTCGGAGTTGGGACATATTTCGAAGATAGAGGATAAGTTGATGTTGTATCACACACTATTGCTGTCATAACAAAGTACCACAATGACAAAGTACCAAATGACAAATCTAAATCTTTGTCACCCAATGTAAAGATGACCTTGGTTCACCCTCAGAAAACTAACAGTTGAGTGAACTATTTTAAAACAGTATGCTTGTTTTGAAATCTCGTCTTACTCATTAAGGTAAAGGTGTTGAAACGTCATTACATTTCTGTTGTTTGAGTGGCTCAAAGAATAGAATTATATTTTCTCATACTTCTAGAGACTAGAAGTATGAAAACAAGGTATCTGAAAGGTTGGTTCCCTCTGAGGGCTATAAAAGAAAGCTCTATGCCAGGCCTCTCTTTTTGGCTTGTCAATGGCAGTCGATTCCATGACATTTCTCATCATCTTCCCCTTGTACCTGTGTTCCTCACTTCTGTGCCTGTGGCCAAATTTCCTCTTCTTATGAGGACATCAGTCATATCAAACTAGGGCCCACATTTACTCACCTCATTTAAACATTATTACCTCTGTAAAGACTCAATCACCAAATATGGTCATATTCTGAGTTATTGGGGATTCACAAAAATTTCAACATAAAAATTTTTGGGAGGAGGGGAGACACAATTCAGCCCATAGCAGATATAGAATTATTTTGAAAGAGAAGAGTCTGGGATAATTTCCAGGTGTTGGCCTGAGCAACTAGATGAATGAAATTGGCATTAATGAAGAGAAAGACCAAGGTAAGAACGTGCTTGATTAGAGGGCGAGAGTGATCATGAGAGAGGAAATAAAATTTCTGTTTTGGATAATGTGGAAATGTTCATAGACAGTTCTACAGTGGAAACGTCCTTACGTGGTTGGATATATGAATATGCCTGTCAGAAAAAAGATTAGGGCTGGAGATACACATTTGAAATGCATCAGAATTTGGAATGCATCAGCACAGAGACGGGATAAGAACAACTAGAAAGTGAGTGTGGGGACAAGAGTTCTGAGGATTTAGTCAAGAGACACTTCAAAGATCTACAGATCAGAAAAAACAGAAACCATCAAAAAAGGATATTGAAAAGGAGCAATCATTGATTCAGAAAGAAAAACCGGTAGTGTCTGATTCCCTAAGAGTCAAGGAAAGAGAGTGTTTCAAGGAGGGAATGGTCAACAGTGTCCAATGCTGCTGAGAGAGAAAGATTGGAACTAACTGAGAATTTATCACTGAATGTGGCAAGATAAAGGTCATAGGTGACCATGGCATAATTCTTTCAGAGGAGTGGTGAGGAGCAAATATGATTAGAATGGGTGGAGGACAGAATGGAAGATGAGGACAAGGAAACAGCAAGTATACCATATTTTGTGGTGTTTGCTGTGAAGACGAGCAGATCAATGGAGATGTAGCCAGGCAAGGAAGGATCAAGGGAAGGTTATGGTTTGTTTGCTGCTTTGATTTGGTTTTAAGTTGAGACATACCGCATGATATGCCTGTGAACTAAAGGAAAGCAGTAGAGTGGAAAAAATGTATGATGCAAATGAGAGAGAATAATTCCAACAGCAAAATACTTCCAAGGAGAGTGGAACAGAATTCATTGCACAACACATTGTGATGGGAGGGCAGGCGGATTTTACGGAAATATGTCTGAGTGGGTTATTAGATTTGTTGGTGGGAAGATGAGGTAATTTTAATGTGATGACTTCTGTTATTTTGGTTATTCTTTTATAATGAAATTGCCAAATCTTTTCATGATATACTTTCTAAAATATTTGCTTTAAAGCTTTATAATGTATGGCAAAAGTCACTCTCGTTGTAGATTTTATGTTGTGCATATCATTATACTAGTGGAGTTTATTCTTTTTTTTCTGTTATAATCAATTCATGAAGACTTTTTATCTTAAACTATTTCTTTTTTTTTAAATTTTTATTGTTTTTGGATGTACATCATATTTCAAATTCTGGATACATTACATCATGTTCACCACCCGAACACTAATTATAGTGCATCCCCTCACATGTGACCCTAATCACCCCTTTTACCCTCCCCCCTTTTACCCACCCCAATGGTAACCACCAGTCCAATCTCCAATGCTATGTGTTTTTTTTTTTTGTCATTTTTATCTTCTACTTATGCGTGAGATCATATGGTATTTGACTTTCTCCCTCTGACTTATTTCACTCAGCATAATACCCTCAAGGTCCATCCATGTTGTCACAAATGGCTGGATTTCGTCATTTCTTATGGCTGAGTAGTAGTCCATCGTGTATAAATACCACATCTTCTTTATCCATTCGTCCCTTGATGGGCACCTAGGTTGCTTCCAAGTCTTGGCTGTTGTGTATAATGCCGCAATGAACATAGGGGTGCAAGTATCTTTATGCCTTTGTGTTTTCAAGTTCTTTGGATAAATACCCAGCAGTGGAATAGCTGGATCATATGGTAGATCGATCCTTAATTTTCTGAGGATACTCCAAACTGCTTTCCATAGTGGCTGCACCAGTTTGCACTGCCACCAGCAGTGAACAAGCGTTCCCTTCTCTCCAACATTTGTTGTTTCCTGTCTTGTTAATTATAGCCATTCTGACCAGAGTGAGGTGATACCTCATTGTAGTTTTGATTTTCATTTCCCTGATAGTTAATGATGTTGAGCATCTTTTCATATGCCTGTTGGCCATCTGTATATCTTCTTTGGAGAAATCTCTGTTCAGATCTTTTGCCCATTTTCTAATTGGATTGTTGGTTTTTTTGTTGTTGAGCTGTATGAGTTCTTTGTATATTTTGGATATTAACCCCTTATCTGATATATGGGTTGCAAATATCTTCTCCCAATTGTTAGGTTGTCTTTTCATTTTGTTATGGTTTCCTTTGCTGTGCAGAAGCTTTTCAGTTTGATGTAGCCCCATTTGTTCATTTTTTCCTTTGTTTCCCTTGCCCGGTCAGACATGGGACTTGAAAATATGCTGCTCAGACCAATGTCATAGAGCGTACTGCCTATGTTTTCTTCCAGAAGTCTCATGGTTTCTGGTCTTACATTCAAGTCTTTAATCCATTTTGAGTTGATTTTTCTGCATGGTGTAAGGGAATGGTCTACTTTCATTCTTTTGCATGTGGCTGTCCAGTTTTCCAAGCACCATTTATTGAAGAGACTCTCCTTTCTCCATCGTATGCTCTTGTCTCCCTTGTCGAATATTAGCTGTCCATAAACGTGTGGGTTCACTTTTGGGCTCTCAAGTTTGTTCCATTGATCTGTGTGTCTGTTATTGTGCCAGTATCATGCTGTTTTGGTTACTATGGCTTTGTAGAATAATTTGAAATCGGGGAGTGTGATACCTCCAGCTTTGTTCTTTTTTCTCAGGAATCCTTTGGCTATTCGTAGTCTTTTGTTGTTCCATATAAATTTTAGGATTCTTTGTTCTATTTCTGTAAAATATGTTGTTGGAACTTTGATAGGGATCACGTTGAATCTATAGATTGCTTTAGGAAGTATGGACATTTTAACGATGTTAATTCTTCCAATCCAAGAGCACGGAATATCTTTCCATTTCTTTGTGTCTTCTTCGATTTCTTTCAACAATGTTTTATAGTTTTCGGTGTACAGATCTTTCACCTCTTTCGTTAAGTTTATTCCTAGGTATTTTATTTTTTTGTTGCAATTGTAAATGGGATTGTATTCTTAATTCCTCTTTCTGCTACTTCATTGTTAGTGTATAGAAATGCAACCGATTTTTGTACATTGATTTTGTATCCGGCAACTTGACTGTATTTCTTTATTGTTTCTAAAAGTTTTTTAGTGGACTCTTTAGGGTTTTCTAGATATAAAATCATGTCGTCTGCAAAGAGTGACAGTTGCACTTCTTCTTTTCCAATGTGAATCCCTTTTATTTCTTTTTCCTGCCTGATTGCTCTGGCTAGGACTTCCAATACTATGTTAAGTAAGAGTGGTGACAGTGGGCATCCTTGTCTGGTTCCTGTTCTTAGAGGGATAGCTTTCAGTTTTTCTCCATTGAGAATCATATTTGCTGTGGGTTTGTCATATATGGCCTTTATTATGTTGAGGTATTTTCCTTCTATACCAAATTTATTTAGAGTTTTTATCATAAATGGATGCTGTATCTTGTCAAATGCTTTCTCTGCATCTATTGAGATGATGATGTGATTTTTATTCTTCCTTTTGTTAATGTGGTGTATCACGTTGATAGATTTGCGGATGTTGAACCATCCCTGCATCCCCGGAATGAAACCCACCTGATCATGATGTATGATCTTTTTAATGTATTGTTGTATTCAATTTGCTAGTATTTTGTTGAGGATTTTTGCCTGGATGTTCATCAGTGATATTGGCCTGTAATTTTCTTTTTTTTGTGTTGTCCTTGTCTGATTTTGGTATCAGGATAATGTTTGCTTCGTAGAAGGAGTTAGGAAGCCTCCTCTTCTCTTCAATTCTTTGGAAGAGTTTGAGAAGGATAGATATTAAGTCTTCTTTGAAGTTTTGGTAGAATTCACCAGGGAAGCCAACTGGTCCTGGACTTTTATTTTTTGGGAGGTTTTTGATTGCTGTTTCGATCTCCTTGCTGGTGATCAGTTTATTCAAATTTTCTACATCTTCTTGGTCCAGTTTTGGAAGGTTGTATGTTTCTAAGAATTTATCCATTTCTTCTAGATTATCCAATTTGTTGGCATATAGCTTTTCATAGTATTCTTATTATCTTTTGTATTTCTGAGGTGTCCGTTGTAATCTCTCCTCTTTCGTTTCTGATTTTGTTTATTTGAGCCTTCTCTCTTTTTTGCTTGGTGAGTCTAGCTAAGGGTTTGTCAATTTTGTTTATCTTTTCGAAGAACCAGCTCTTGGTTTCATTTATTTTTTCTATTTTTTTTTTAGTCTCTATTTCATCTATTTCTGCTATGACCTTTATTATTTCCTTGCTTCTGCTGATTTTGGGCTTTGTTTGTTGTTCATTTTCCAGTACCTTTAGGTGCACTTTTACATTTTCTATTTGGGATTTTTCTTCTTTGTTGAGGTAGGCCTGAATTACTATAAACTTCCCTCGTAGAACTGCTTTTGCTGTATCCCACAGATTTTGGCATGTCGTGTTTTCATTTTCCTTTGTCTCCAGGAATTTTTTTATTTCTTCTTTGATTTCTTCATTGACCCAATCATTGTTCAGTAGCATTTTGTTCAATCTCCACATTTTTGTGGCTTTTCTGGTTTTCTTTCTGTAGCTGATTTCCAGTTTCATACATTTGTGGTCAGAAAAGATGGATGGTATTATTTCAATCTTCTTAAATTTATTGAGACTTGTTTTGTGGCCTAATATGTGATCAGTCCTGGAGAATGTTCCATGGGCATTTGAAAAGAATGCGTATTCTGTGGGTTTTGGATGGAATGTTCTGTATATATCTACTAAGTCCATCTAGTCTAATGTGTCCTTCAAGGTGAGTGTTTCCTAATTGATCTTCTGTTTGGATGATCTATCCATTGGTGTAAGTGGAGTGTTAAAGTTCCCTACTATTATTGTGTTACTGTCTATTTCTCCTCTTATGTCTGTTAATAATTGCTTTATATATTTAGGTGCTCCTATGTTGGGTGCATAGATATTTACAAGTGTTATATTTTCTTGTTGGATTGTTCCCTTTATCATTATGTAGTGCCTGTCTTTGTCTCTTATTACAGTTTTTGATTTAAAGTCTATTTTGTCTGATATAAGTATTGCTATCCCCTCTTTCTTTTCTTTGCCATTTGCATGGAATATCTTTTTCCATCCTTTCACTTTCAGTTTGTGAGTGTCTGTAGGTCTGAAGTGGGTCTCTTGTATGCAGCATATACATGGATCTTGTTTTTTTATCCAGTTGGCCACCCTATGGCATTTAATTGGAGCATTTAATCCATTGACATTTAAAGTAGCTATTGATAAATATGTATTTATTGCCATTTTGTCACTTTTTCTTTTTTTTGGGTGTTTTAGTAGCTCTTCTCAGTTCCTTTCTTTTTCTCTTGCTCTCTTCACTTGTGGCTTAATGGCTATCTTTAGTAATATGTTTGATTTCTTTTGTCTTATTTTTTTCCTGCTTGTTATAGGTTTCTGGTTTGTGGTTACCATGAGGATCCTATTTAATATACTATGCATATAACAGTCTATATTGAGTAGAGAGGCTCTTTAGCTTGACCTCTTTCTAAAAGCTCTACTTTTTCACTCCCCTCCTCCCACATTATAGGTACACTCCAGGGGGTTGAGAAGTGTGCACGGACCAGGACTTTGTTGACAGTGTATGTGGTCCAGAGGGGGGTGAGGCTTATCAGCAGCAGAAGACTTGTGCTTCACAAATAGCCATAAAAAGGATCAGCCCCACCTTCCAAAGCCTGAAACAACTGAGTGCCTCCATGCCAAGGGCTAGCCCCACTCAGCCGCACTCCTAAGAGAACTGACATCAGCCTTGTTGGCCTCAAGCCTATCACAACTGTACGCCCCTGAGCCTAGCAACCAGCTACACTGGGTACCAACTCAATTAAGAGGACACTTGCAATAAGAGTGTGCTAATAGACTTTGTAGCCAACAGTGCTGAGGCCCCTCCAAACCAGATTTACAAACAGCTGGCCAGGGAAGGAAAGATCAGACTCCCTGGGTACCTGCAGTGGGAGCAACCCTGCCACAGCAGAAGAACACAAGTAGCCCACAAAGGGGTCACTCCTGGTTCTTATGGTCTGGTGATGAGAGGGAAGCACACTGCTGGGCCTCATAAGGCATCTCATACATAAGACCACTTCTCCAAGATCAGGAGACATAGCTGACTCACCTAATACAAAGAAAATAGCACAGAGAAAGAGGCATAATGAGGAGGGAAAGAAATACTTTCCAAGCAAGGGAACACTACAAAACACCAGAAAAAGAACTAAGTGAAACACAAACTAGCTACCTCCTTGACAAGGAACTCAAACAAAATATAATGAGGATGCTCACAGATATGCAGAGAAGAATGAATAAACACAGTGAGCACATCAGCAAAGAATTGGAAGATATAAAAAAGAACCAATCAGAAATGAAGAATACAATACTTGAAATGAGAAATTCACTAGAGGGACTCAATAGCAGAGTAGAGGAAGCAGAAGAACGGATCAGCGAGCTAGACGAAAGATTAGAGGAAATCACCCAAGCAGAACAGAAAAGGGAAAAAAGAATTAGACAGATTGAGAACAGTGTAAGGGAACTCTGGGACAATATCAAGCATGCTAACATTCGGATTATAGGGGTCCCAGAAGGAGAAGAGAGAGACAAAGGGGCAAAAAATTTATTTGTTGAAATAATAGAGGAAAATTTTCCTCACCTGAGGAAGGAAACAGACCTCCAAGTTCCGGAAGCACAGAGAGTTCCCAACAAGAGATGCCCAAAGAGGCCCACACGAAGACATATTATAATCAAAATGTCTAAAATTAAAGACAAAGAGAGAATCCTAAAAACAGCAAGAGAAAGGCCACAAGAGACATATAAAGGGAAGCCCATCAGGCTGTCAGTAGACTTCTCAGCTGAGACCCTACAGGTGAGACGAGAATGGCACAACATGTTTGAAGTGCTAAAAGGAAAAAACCTACAACCAAGAATACTCTATCCATCAAGGCTGTCATTCAGAATGGAAGGAGAGATAAAGAGCTTCCCAGACAAGCAAAAATTAAAGTAGTTTATCACTAAGAAACCAGTTCTACAAGAAATGCTGAAGGGACTTATTTAAGTGGGAAATTAATGACCACAAATAGAGATAAAAGAAAAAAATTATCAAAAATACCCAAAACAACAACAAGAAAAAGACAGGCAATAAAATCACTTGTAAGGTAAAAGTTTAGTAAAGGCAGCAGATCAACTACCTGTGAAGGTAATATGAAGGTTAAAAGACAAATGTACTAAAATTACCTATTTCGATGATAAGAGGATAATGGATATACACACACTAAACAAAAGGATTTTATTCTTCGTTTTTAAATGTATGAGAAGATTTTTTTGCAGAGTAGTATAGAGGCTGGAGATTCCAATAAGAGGCTACAAAATAAAACTGAAAGAAATATTTTTAGCAGAAATTTTTTAATTCCAAAGGAGTATTAAAAAACCTTTTGACTATTTAAAGCAATATGCATTAAATGAAAAATGAAAAACTAAGAAATTAAAAACATGAGGCTAAAATCATTTCTCTTTCATCCTTCATTTCTCCTTTCCTTTTCTCCCTACATTTATCCATCATTCTATTTACATGCTTTCTTTGTTCTATCAATCACCTTTGAACCTATAGATTACTCAGGTAGAGGTAATTCCAAAGATAAATTATTAAAAATTTCTTAGTTTTATTTGCTGTCAAGTGTCT
This sequence comes from Equus caballus, assembly GCF_041296265.1. Classification (NCBI taxonomy): domain Eukaryota; kingdom Metazoa; phylum Chordata; class Mammalia; order Perissodactyla; family Equidae; genus Equus; species Equus caballus. The sequence goes on from NC_091686.1 coordinate 48,184,590, forward strand.
AGATTTTTTTTCTCAGGCTTTAAATCAGTTTGAAAGGTGAAAATCTGTCTATTCTGAACTGGGAAATATAAAGGCAAGGCAGGAGACATTTCTTAGCTTCTTCTTTGAGAGATACAATGTCTCTCTTAACTTGTTCTAGATATGACATTATTCACCTAGAGCTAAAGGTGGGTCGTGTAGATGAATTGCCATAGGTGAGAAGTCAGAATAATGGCTCCCGTTGGTGGGTAGAGGTGGATCGGGACCGGATGAGGCATGAGGAGATTCTGGGAAGCTGGTCATGTTCCATTTCTTTTCCAGGCCACTGTTTCTGGTTCACACGCCCATGTGGTCCAATAGACTCCCAAGGGCAAATCAGGCGGCACTCTGCCTCCCCGCGCTGTGCTAATCTCCTCGAAGTTCACGTTCACTCAAAGCCGTTCTGCCAAGTGCATGCATCTCGTGTTTGACTTGGTTTTTACTTTAGCCTTGTCTCTACATTTAGAGGTGATCTTGAAAGAAAGAACAGATGGATTAAGACAATTTAAGGGAGAGGCACTGATTGCTCAAAAACTGCCCTCTGACGCTGACACATTACCTGTGAAACAAACACAGTTTGAAGATGTTTTCCATTAGAGTGAGATTTGCCCAGATTTCTCATCAGTCCTTCAGCCAACAGGTCCATGAGAGGCAACTAGGGTGGAGAGAGTTGAGGCTCACAAGTGATTCTCTTTAACCCTGTAGCACTTTCCTCTCTATTGTTTTTATTAGGTCACAGATTGCCTTTTACTCTTCAAGTCCAAATAACATTTTTCAATGTCTTTCAATATCCAACAGTTAAAGATTACACGTATGAATTCTGGGAAATACCATATAATTTAAGCATTTCTTCTATCAATTTTCATTATCTTTTCTTCCTTCAGTAGCAGTTTATAGAATGCTAAACTACAGAAATAAAGTTTGTGAGCTCTGGCTTTATCTAAGGCAATATAAAGGTTAGAGGTATAAACCAGGAATCACTTCATCTACTGTGATGGCAGGTATATAAGATATGGAAAGCGTATCATCCTATTTGACGATAATCGTGTTTTTATCAATTCAATCAAATTAGCTTGAAACATTGTTTGGTGGAAAGGAAGTGAGCCGTTATTTTCTAATTTTTAAAAATATGTGCTACCTCTCAGAAACTTACGGTGACATTGCAAAGTACACATGACAAATTTCAAACTGAAAATGTTATAAAAAATTTATCTTGTGGGATAATGCTAAGTTTTACCTGAAGGCTTATCTTCCGTTGCGGCAATGAGGATGACATTGCACCATTTTAAATGCGTCCACATTGAGATGATAAAACATGGCAAAATATTGGCTCCGCGGAGAATTGCAGTAATTGCTCTGACCCTAAAGGGTAAAGAGTGAGGAACACTGGGAGAGCCTGAGAGCAGTGACGGAGCCTCCAAGCAAGAGCTACCCTTTCCATTAAAATGCTACCCTTTCCTCGGATGCCATTTGCTGTAGTCATTGATGGCAATGGTTTGATCTCACTTTTATAGTTCTAAATAATGTCAATCATCACAAACCGCACTTAACATGGAGAATGTGAAGTACAATTAGTCACTGATTTATTGCTTCAGTGAATGTGAGAGTGAGGAGAATAACCTCGCGATATTTGTAATAGATAGGAATAATGTCATAGAGCGACAAAGATTGGGGACTAAAAAGTGAAACAAAAGCCTTGACTCTACCTGCAGGCTTCTTATTTTATTCCACATGATCTATTTTTCCATGGTTTAGCTGCTTGAGAATTATCTAGAGACTGGATTTGTGTATACTTCTGGACAGAAAATTACTAAATGTTTCCAAATTTTCGTACCCAAAGGTACACACACAATTAGCAGATTGATTGTTCTATTTATTGGTGTAATTTTTCTCATAAGACTATTTTTGCCTGCAAAGCAGATGTGCTTCATGCTTTTAAAGAATCCAATTTATCTGCTTAATCTCTTTGGCTATCATTTTTATATAATTTGACTATCTTATATTATGTTGATCCAGAATAGATTTAGAAATCAAAGGGGATATTTTTATCCTGAATTTTTCTTCAATTCCAGTTGATTTTGATATTCTATATTCCTTTCTCCTCAGAACAGGAGCCATTTGCACCCCTTGTACACATTTGCATGCACACTTGTTTATTCATCATCTTCCCAGCACACGGAACACCTCCAATCTGAAGCAGAAGAGATGTCAGCAGCTCTGACCCAGCTCTCTGGAACTCCACAGTCAGACTCCCCGCTGCTTGCCTAACTCGGGATTACTTATCTCTGTTCTAAAATCTCAGCTTTGTTTCTTTCCTGATGACTAAGTTTTAGGCTCATTAATTGGGATCCCAGTTACTCCAGGACTCTCATTCTATTCTCTCCTTGCCAGGTTCTACTCCAGAGAAACCTCCCTCCACCATCCCGCTTCACCCCCACACCCCCAAAAGGACATTGCTCACCAACATATATTCCTGGGAGAACTAATTTCTCAGGCTGATTCCGCACAAACAGACGGTTCTATGATCAGATAAATTTGGTAAATTCTGCATACTATATGTAGAGTTTGCCACATATACAAGAAGGTGGGAAGTGAAAGGAGTTTTGGTTAAATTATAGCACTCTTTCCACCATACAAAAAAACCCCTCTTCTTTTTCCTAAGTACCAACTATCAGCAATTTTAACTGGGACCCTAATCATGTAGGGACAGAGTCTTCCTGAATGCCAGAAGCACTATGTAAATTTCAGACAATGGCCTGACACTTTGCAATGCGTCCGTTTCCCCATAGCTTTAAAACACATGTTTAGTATCATCTCTGTAGTAATAAAAAGTACCTATTAATACGGACAGAATAACAGTGAGAGCTCTGAACATTTAAAGACTCATGTTATTTGAAAGAATTCATCTTTATTCATCCCAAACTGCCCTGCCTGGGGGTGAATTATTGATAGTATGCTAATTAAATATAACATGATTTTCATTTTCAGTGGGTTCAGGATTTGGAGTCAGACCAGGTTTGAATACCAGGCACCAGCCCTAATTAACCTATCTGGTCCACAGTTTCCTTTTTCAGAAAGTGAAAACTATTTCAGATTATTGAAGATTAAATGGATCAATGTATATAAGCTTTCCCCCCTGGCACCTGACACCCCCTGTATTGATTAGCTCCCTTCCTTCCCACCTCAGCAGACCTCCCTGATGTTGCTATCCTGAGTACTGCTCTGATCCTCCAAATGTCATTTGTTTCTGGAGTCTTTGTGGCTATTCTCTACTTGCCTGATAGAAAACTGCTATGTGTCATGTTGGAGCTCTCTGAGGCAAAATTCTGTGTGGAATTGCATTGCTGTCTACAATCTATCCCTCCCATACACACCGTGTTTGACCTGTGTGGCTAGACTTCCTGGCACCTGCTCCAGTGTCTGTGTCCTACGGGTGACCCACCTCTGGGGCAGACCCTGCAATTTGGCCCTCCCGGCCTGCTCTGGCCTGTCATAGTTATCATGCCATCCCTTTTCCCGCTCCAGGATCAGACAGAAAATACTTACACAACTCTTCGTATCTATGAGAAAATGTCCCTAAGTATTCAATAGTTTTGAATTTGCTACATGCTTCATGGGAAACAAGGAAATAAACACAAACCTCTTTATCTTTTCATAAATTCTCTGAAGAATTTGCACATTTGAAAAGTCTAATACTTCCCAGTACTGCTGATGAGGTTTGAAAAACTTCTTAATATTTTTCGAAGTAGTAGACATGGTAAAACCATTCGTGGAAATATATCTCCCAATAATATAAGCTTTGTTTTCCAAGGGAATTTGATTAGCAGATCATGTTAGTCTAATTAAAAAGAAGCACAAATATACAAACAATAAATATTCTCATTTGAAAATAATTCCTACTCCAGTTAGTTGGGTTTCCTGGGGGAAAAATGAAAACAATCAACTAAAAAACATTAAACATAGAAATAAGAACACTGTTTTGCCAAATATTAAAGATAACTCAGTGTGTGTAAATTTGTTGTTAATATGTAAGCTTTTCTAGAGACTTTTTCCTCTGGAGAATTTTCATGTGAAGCTTTTTGGTGCCAAGGTTAAAATCTGTAGTCCTCACATATTTCTTATAGGCACTAGGAGTTTACACATATGGGGTTTGCAGAAAATATTGGCAATATTTTAACGGTGTTAAAAATATTTCTCTGACAGCAATGTAAAATATTTCCTCATCAATCATCCATCTTCCCATGGGGATGTCCCTAAGGGAGTGCTGTGCATAGCAGAATGGGAATCAAAGTGCACTTGATGATTATTTGGGTCTGCCCAAATCAACAGCAAGACAGGGCTTGTTGGCATAAGCTAAACAGGCTTGTGCAGCTTTCACCTGAACTCTAGTGCAGTCTAAGACATCCTCCTTGATTCTAGATCTTGGCATCGGCAAGCCAAGCCTGTCTGTAAGGAAAGAGAAAACAGGGCCCGTCCTCAGAGCAGGCCCTCACTAACCTGTTTAGTCACAGATAAAGGAGAAGAGAAGGCATCCCCGGCTAGTTGTGCTTTGCACGAGTCAGCATGGAGCCCAGGCAGGGAGAGGGGAAGGCTGAACTTCTGCCTTTAGGGCACCGTCACTGTGCCTGCTGGTAAAATGTGGCACCACAGGCAGTCCCGCATTCTGACCAGACAAAATGCGGTGGAGTCAGAGTGCAGGAGAGTGGACGTGTTTCTTCCCAACTGTTGTGGTGATGGAGAAGAGAGGGGCTGCGAGTTGCTTTACAGAACTTTCTCTCACGTATCCTTTACCCCTTCCAGAGAACACTGGACAGAAGCCAACTGGGTGCTGGCAGCACTGTGACCGCAAACGTAAGCTTTATGCTATGGACTTCACCTGGCAGAGTCTGCAGACAATTCACAATGTGGGCTTGCTCTAGAGGAAGAGCAGTTATGCATTAAAGTCATTCGAAACACATCAACCATTTTAATCTTTCTTCTTTTTGAGGACGATTAGCTCCGAGCTAACTACTGCCAGTCCTCCTCTTTTTTCTTTTTGCTGACGAAACCTGACGTTGAGCTAACATCCGTGCCTGTCTTCCTCTACTTTATATGTGGGACGCCTGCCACAGCATGGCATGCCAAGCGGTGGCATGTCCACACCGAACCAGCAGACCCCAGGCATCCAAGAAGCGGAATGTGCGAACTTAACTGCTGCGCCACCGGGCTGGCTCAACCATTTTAATCTTCCGTGTATGTTACAATCACTTTGGCACTTTTTGCCTGTGCGACACTTTCTACCAACTATTGTATCATCCTGTAAAGTAATCCTTGGACTGGACTATGCTGTCATGGTTGTGTGTGTGTTTCTCTATAAAAAGGAGAAATTACCTCATGTATCACCAACCCAGAATTAGGCTATTTAAAGATTCCAGTAATATCCTGCATAGTCTGATATTGAAACATTACTGACCCTTGCCTAGGAAAATTACTAATTTTATGTTAATATATGTCTTATCTAATTTGTACTAGAGTATAGTCACAATTGCAGACTATTCTTGAATTGCTATTTTGCTCCTAACCAAATGTTTTAATATTGTTCCTCTAAAAACTTATTTTACTTGAAATAATGAAGAATACCATAAATATGAATATGAACAATAAGAAAACAGGCATACATGTATCTACCATCAACATTTAATAAGTGTTGGCACACGTGCTTTTAAAAATAGAACTAAAATGATACAGATATAACTAAAGCTCCCTTGTCATTTCTCTCACTTTTCCTTTCCCAAAGGTAAGAAGGACCCCAAGGCTGACATGTCCAATTTACATTTATATATTAGAACTTATGCTATAAATTTGTATGTCATTATAATATTGACATTCAAAAAATGTATATTTTAAATGTTATATAGTTTCTTACTGTATGTATTCTTACTCATTTGACCTTACAATTATACAATCTTCATAGTGATATAAATATCACTTATTTGTTTGCACTACTTTGTAGGTTTAGATTATATGAATAAATCATTTTATCCATTTTTGGTACCAAGGGAGAGTTATTTTCATATTTTCCTATTTAAAATGAGACTGCAATAATTAGCATTCTTTTTTGTCTCCTTGTTTACAGGAAGATACATAAAAGTTTATTTTCTGGGTCAAAAGATCTGTGTGTCCTCAACTTTTATTGATATTCCCAAATTCATTTTAAATCATTTATAGCAATTTAACTCTCATCAGCAAAGCTAGAGAAGGTGCCATTTCCTCATACTCTCATCAAATAACAGCAAGTATTGCCAGGCATTAATTTGGGTCAATATGATGAATATAAAATGGTTTATAAAAGTTCCAACTTGTATTTCCCCTGTTTCTGGTAAGAATAAATCTGTTCATATCCTTTGTTATTCTTCCAGGGCTTCATCTTTCCTTTCTTATTGATTTCTAAGAATTCTTTCTCTAATTTTTTTGTCCTGTTTATGCCCTACCTAGGAAATATTTCCCTACACTGTTGCAACAAAGATATTCTCTTTGTTTGGCTTGGAAAATAATTAAATTATGATGACTTAAGCACAGTTTATTTTGCTATTTTGCTTAAATCTAGTGAAGCAACACATCATAGATTGATTTTATAATTTTCTAAGAGTTTATTTTTCTTTTTGATCCATAATGAACTTGCGTATTTTAAATCATGGGTAAAATCCTATGATTCTCTTATGGTTTCTTTTAAAACATTTTTTTCACATTTATGTCTTTAATTCATCAGGAATTTGTGTTGGCAATCTGCGTGACACAAGGATCTTAACTATATTTCTTTTTGTGCATATCTAGTCCAGCTAGCCCTTCCTCAATGATTTGCACTGCTCTATCAAATGTAATAGTCCCCTGTCTACGTTGGTCTGTTTTTGAGACATTTTGTTCATTTTTGTATTTTTCCAACTCTATGCCAATACCACAACAATTAATACCACACTTTCTTAATTACCGTAATTTTTAAATAAACCTTGCTAGCTGATTTCATCACCAAAAGTGAACAGGGAATTCTGGTCTTCATCTGATCTTGGATGAGCGCCCTTGGCCAGCCTCTACCCCTCCACTGTAGAAATCAAAAAGCTCAGTGCAACCAGCTTCCATTCTGCCATACTGCTGCTATCAGCGGGAGTCCGCTGGGTGCCCTGGAAGCCTTCCCAGCTGAGGCAGTCCACTCTGTCTTGTACTTTCACCATTTTGTGCTTTAGGACCATCAAGAATAGCTTCTTTATGGCTTTTTATCGCTATTTTTATAACAGCATACAAAACCAAAGAATTTCAGATCATTTTTATTCTCCATATGACTTTGAGTATGTCTCTTTTCTGAGTACATCTCCCCCAGTTTCCAACTCCTAAACTATAAAGAGGCACAAAGATCCATACCATTCAAGAATTCTGGAAATTTTCCAGCTAATATTTCTTCAAATACTACCACTGTCCAATTCCCAATGGGATCTTCTTTTGGAGTTCCTATTTTTTTAAGCCTCTCACTTTATTCACCATGTTTCTTAACTTCTTTATCATAAACTCCTTATATCTGTGCATTTCAGGTAATTTCTTCAGTATATCTTGCAGTGTATTTTCTTAATAATTTAACTAGTTTATATTTTATTTCAATGATTATATTTTCTTCTAGGAGTTTTAATAGTTTGTAAAAAGTATCTGAGATTTTTCATACTTACTTATTTTATCTTATAATGACATGGATTCATTATTATATGTATTTAATGATTTTAGTATATTTCTTTTGTATTCTTTTATTATGCAAATGTTTGAGAATGGCTAATCCCTCGGACTCTGACTCCTGGTGTTGTTTCCCTCATTAACTTCCATTGTGAAGCTCTTCTTCAGTGGGCTTTATCACAGTTATCCTGTGGTCTGAGCAATTTTGTATTTGATTTTACCAAAAATTTGGTAAGTTTTTGGTTTGGAAGTTTGGAGGTTTTGGAAGTACTGATTTCTTTAAAAAAAAAGTTTTTAAGACATAGGCCATGATTATGGATTCTAACAGACTTTCTTTTTTTGACCTGGGTCCTATGAGAGACAGGCAAGTTTTCCTTTTCACTTATTTGTACCATTGGACAGAAGATCTTTTCTCAGTTTATACATTTTTAAATGTTTCCATATTATGTTTATCTTATATTAAAAGGAATGAGGACAGTCTAAGAGACCTCTGGGACAACGTCAACCATACTAGCATCCATATTATAGGTGTCTCAGAAGGAGAAGAGAGAGACAAAGGGGCAGAGAATCTATTTGAAGAATTAATAGTTGAAAATTTTCCTAACCTAAGGCAGGAAACAGGCATCTAGGTACAGGAAGCACAGACAGCACTAAACAAGATAAACTTAAAGAGGCCCACACCAAGACACATTATAATTAAAATGTCAAAAATTAAAGATAAAGAGAGAATCCTAAAAGCTGCATGAGAAAGGCAACAAGTTACATATGAAGGAAACCACTTAAAGTTATCAGTGGACTTCTCAGCAGAAACCTTACAGGCTAGAAGGGAGTGGCACATACATTTAAAGTGCTGAAAGGAAACAAACCTACAGCCAAGAATACTCTACCCAGCAAGGTTATCATTAAGAATAGAAGGAGAAATAAAGAATTTCCCAGACAAGCAAAAACTAAAGAAGTTTGTCACCAAGAAACCAGCCTTACAATAAATGCTAAAGGGACTTATTCGAGTGGGAAAGAGAAGACCACAAATAGGAAGAGGAAAGTTATCAAAAAAAAGCAACAATAAAATCACTAGTAAAACAAATATACAGTAAAGGTTGAAGATCAAGCACCTATGAAACTAATATGAAAGTCAAAAGACAAGAGTGCTAAAAATATCTGTTTCCATGATACAAGGGTAATGGATACACATGCACAAAAAAGAGGGTAGACATAATATCAAAAACATAAAACGTAGGAGTCAGCCCTGTGGAATAGTGGTTAAAGTTCAGTGCACTTTGCTTTGGTGGCCCAGGTTTGTGGGTTTGGATCCTGGGCATGGACCTACACCACTCATCAGGCCATAATGTGGCAGGAACCTACTTATAAAGTGGAGGAAGATTGGCACAGATATTAGCTCACAAATAATCTTCCTCAGAAGAAAACAAACATAAAATGTAGGAGGAATGGAGTAAAAAAGTAGAGCTTTGAGCAAGAGATCAGACTAAAGAGACCATCAGCTTAACATAGATTGTTATATACATAGGTTATTATATATGAACCTCATGGTCATCACAAACCAGAAACCTATAATAAATACACAAAAAATTAAGAGAAAGGAACACAAACATAATACTAAAGAAAGCCATCAAACCACAAGGGAAGAGAGCAAGAGAAGCAAGGAAGAGAAATTTACTAAAACACCCAGAAAAAAAGTAACAAAATGGCGATAAGTACATACTTATCAATAGCTACTTTAAATGCCAGTGATTAAATGCTCCAAACAAAATGAACAGGGTGGCCAATTGGATAATAAAACAAGACCTGTGTATATGCTTTATACAAGAGACACACTTCAGACAAAAAGACACTCACAAACTGAAAGTGAAGGAATGGAAAAAATACTCCATGCAAATGGCAATGAAAAGAAATCCGGCATACCAATACTTATATCAGACAAAATAAACTTTAAAACAAAAACTGTAAATAGACAAAGAAAGGGTACTAAAAAATGATAAAAGGAACAATTCAAAAAGAAGATATAACACTTGTAGATATCTATGCACCCAACATAAGAGCAGCTAGATATATAAAGCAATTTTTAACAAACATAAAAGGAGAAATATGCAGCAAAATAATGAGTAGGGGACTTTAACACTCTACTTACACTGATGGGTTAATCATCCAAACAGAAGATCCAATAAGGAAACATTGGCCTTAAATGATACATTAGACCCACTTAGTAGATACATACAAAACATTCCATCCAAAAAACACAGAATACATATTTTTTTCAAATGCACATGGAACATTCTCCAGGATAGATCACATATTAGGCCACAAAATAAATCTCAATAAATTTGAGAAGATTGAAATAACACTAAGCATCTTTTCCAACCACAATGCTATAAAACTGGAAATCAACTACAGGAAGAACATCAGAAAATCCACAACTATGTGGAGATTAAACAAAATGCTACTAAACGATGATTGAGGCATTGAAGAAATCAAAAGAAAATCAAAAATACCTGGACACAAATGAAAATGAAAAGACATCATGCCAAAATTTATGACGCACAGCAAAAGTGATTCTAAGTGGGAAGTTTATAGCAACACAGGCCTACCTTAGCAAATAAGAAAAATCTCAAATAAACAATCTAACAGTACACCTAAAGGAACTGGAAAAGGAAGAGCAAACAAAGTCCAAAATCAGTAGGAGGAAGGAAGTAATAAAAATCAGAGAGGAATAAATGAAATAGAGACTAAAAAAAATAGAAAGCTCATTGAAACTGGGACCCGGTTCTTTGAAAAGATAACCAAAATTGACAAATCTTCATCTAGATTCACTAAGAAAAAAAGAGAGAAGGCTCAAATAAATAAAATCAGAAATTAAAGAGAAGTTACAATGGACATCTCAGAATTACAAAAGATTATAAGAGAACACTTCAAAAAGCTATATGCCAACAAATTTCATAATCTAGAAGAAATGGATAAATTCTTACAATCATTCAACCTTAGAAAACTGAATCAAGAAGAAATAGAGAACTTGAATAGACCAATTACCAGTAAGGAGATCAAAACAGTTATCAAAAATCTCCCCAAAACTAAAAGTCCAGGACAAGACAGCTTCCCTGGTGAATTCTACCAAACATTCAAAGAAAACTTAATACTTATCTTTCTCAGATTCTTCCAAAGAATTGAAGAGGTGAGGAAACTTCCTAACTCATTCTACAATGCTAACATTACCCTGACACCAAAACCAGACAAGGTCAACACAAATGTTACAGGCCAATATCACTGATGGACATTGATGCAAAAATCCTCAACAAAATACTACCAAATCGAATACAATACATTAAAAAGATCATACATCATGATCAAGTGGGATTTATTCTAGGGATGCAGAGATGGTTCAACATCTACCAGTCAATCAACTTGATACACCACATTAACAAAATGAAGAATAAAAATCACATGATCATCTCAATAGATGCAGAGAAAGCATTTGACAAGATACAGCATCCACTTGTGATAAAAACGTAGAATAAAATGGATGTAGAATGAGAGTACTGCAACATAATAAAGGCCATATATGACAAACCCATAGCTAATATGATTTTCAACAGAGAATAACTGAAAGCTATCCCTCTAAGAACAGGAACCAGACAAGGATGCCCACTTTCACCACTCATTTAACATACTATTGGAAGTCCTAGCCAGAGCCATTAGACAAGAAAAAGAAATAAAAGGGATCCAAATTGGAAAGGAACAAGTGAAACTGTCACTATGCAGATGAGATGATTTTATATACAGAAAACAATAAAGATTCCAAAATACAAAATTAGCATATAAAAATCAGTTGTGTTTCTATACACTAACAATGAAGCAGGAGAAAGAGAAATTAAGAATACAATCCTATTTACAATCACAAGAAAAATAATTAAATACTTTGGAATAGATTTAACCAAAGAAGTGAAATATCTGTACACTGAAAACAACATCATTGAAAGAAATTGAAGAAGACGCAAAGAAATGGAAAGATATTCTGTGTTCTTGGATTGGCAGAATTAACATAGTTAAAATTCCCATACTTCCTAAAGAAATCTACAAATTCAATACAATCCTTATCCGAGTTCTAACAACATTTTTCACAGAAATAGAACAAAGAATCCTAAAATTTATATGGAGCAACAAAAGACCCTGAATAGCCAAAGGGATTCTGAGAAAAAAAGAGCAAAGCTGGAGCTATCACACTCCCTGATTTGAAAATATACTTCAAAGCTATAGTAACCAAAACAGCATAGTACTGGCACAAAAACAGACACATGGATCAATGGAACAGTATTAAGAGCCCCGAAGTAAACCCACACATCTATGGACAGCTAATGTTAGACAAGAGAGCCAAGAAAATATAATGGAGAATGGGGAATCTCGTCAATAAATGATGTTGGAAAAACTAGACTGTTGCATTCAAAAGAATGAAAGTAAGCCATTATCTTACACCATACACAAAATTAATTCAAATGGATTAAAGACTTGAATATAAGACCTGAAACCATGAAACGTCCAGAAGAACCTTTGGCAGTATGCTCTTCGATTTGTCTTAGCAGCAGATTTTCAAGTACCATGTCTGACTGGGCAAGGGAAACAATCGAAAAAATAAACAAATAGGACTACATCAAACTAAAAAGCTTCTGCACAGCAAAGGAAACCATCAACAAAATGAAAAGACAACCTAACAATTGGGAGAAGATATTTGCAAACCATATATCTGATAAAAGGTTAATTTCCATAACATACAAAGAACTCATACATCTCAACAGCAAAATAACTAACAACCCAGTTAGAAAATGGGCAAAAGATCGGAACAGATATTTCTCCAAGGAAGATATACAGATGGCCAACAGACACGTGAAAAGATGTTCAACATCACTAATTATCAGGGAAATGCAAATCTAAACTACAATGAGATACCAGCTCACACCAGTCAGAATAGCTATAATTAACAAGACAGGAAATAACAAATGTTGGAGAGGATGTGGAGAAAAGAGAACTCTCATACACTGCTGGTGGGAGTGCAAACTGGTGCAGCTACTATGGAAAGCAATATGGAGATTCCTCAAAAAATTAAGAATAGAACTACCGTATGATCTGGCTATTCCACTGCTAGGTATTTATCCAAAGAACATGAAAACACAAATGTGTAAAGATACATGCACCCCAATGTTCATTGCAGCATTATTCCCAATAGCCAAGACTTGGAAGCAACTAGGTGTCCATCAAAGGCTGAATGGATAAAGATGGTGTGGTATATATACACAAGGGAATGCTACTCAGCCATAAAAAAGGGTGAAGTCTTGCCATTTGTGACACATGGATGGACCTTGAGGGTATTATGCCTAGTGAAATAAGTCACAGGCAGAAAGTCAAATACCATGTGACCTCATTCATAACTAGAAGATAAAAACAACAACAAACAAGCACATAGAGACAGAGACTGGATTGGTGGTTGCCAAAGGGGAAGGTGAGATGGAGGAGGCTGAAAGGAGTGATTAAGCACATGTGTGTGGTGATGGATGGTAATTAGTATTCAGGTGGTGAACACGATGTAATCTACACAGGAATCGAAATATATTGATGGACACCTGAAATTTATATACTGTTATAAACCAATGTTACCTCAATGAAAAACAAAACAAAACAAATTACAAACCATTATTTTGGCAATGTAAGCAATGCAATGGTGATGTGCTACCTGCTACTTAAAGTAGACAGAAGCCTTTAGGCAAACTTGATTATGGAAAAAAAATGTCAATAGCAGGGTACGATATTATAATTTGCTTATAAATGCAAAGAAAATCTTATCTATAGAATTCTTAATCAATAGAGTCAATATTATTTAAAAGATAAGATTATGAAACATTTGGTTGGTCTTTACTTTGAACAACAGAAATAGAAAAGAAAAATTTTTTAAGTGTATTGTCTCAGTAACCTTGGTCAAATTACTTAATCTACCTGTGCCTTAGTATTCTCAATTTTAAATTAAGAATGAGAATTGCATGTATTTCCTAGGTATATTGTGAGGATTGAATAAAATATTTTAGCCAACACCTTTAGAACAATCTTTAGCACATAGTAAGCACAAAACAAATGCTTCCTATTGTTATGATTATTATTATCTGTTCTGGTTATGTACAGCTGTAGAGGAAAAAAATCCAAAACTTATACGATGGTTAATTTTATTTGTCAAATTGACTGGATCACAGGGTGCCCAGATATTTGGCTAAATATTATTTCTCTACGTATCCATGAGGCTGGTTTGGGATGAAATTCCCATTTGAATTGGCGGACTCAATAAAGCAATTTGCCCTCCCGAGTGCGGTAGATAATATTCAACCTGCTGAGGGCCTGAGTAGAACAAAAATTTGGAGGAAGAAAGAATTCCACACTTCCTGCCTGATTCCTCGAGCTGGGACATTCATCTTTTCCTGCCCTCTGTCTTCCTGGGTCTCAGGCCTTCAGACCTGGGCTGGAATCTACACCACTGGCTCTCCTGATTTTCAGGCCTTTGGACTCTGACTCAAGTATACAACTGGCTTGCAGTCTCTGTAATTTTATGACCCAATTTCTTATAATAAATCTCAGCTTGTATCTATATCCTGTTGGTTTTCTGGAGAATCTAATACAACTTAGCATTGAAAACAACTACCATTTGCTATAGCCATGGGTTCTTAAGTAAAGAATTTGTTTACAACATTGCAAATATAACTGATCTCTGCCCCCCTGCATGTCAGGCCTACCTTGAGAAGACTCAAGATCTGAGATTGACTCAAAAGGCTAGAGTCTAGAATTATCTGAGGGTCTCTTTGATCACATGGCTGGCATCTGTAGTGGAATGACTTAAAGCCTAGGATAGCTGGATCTGTCAATGGGAGCACCTGCATATGGCCTTTTTATGTGGCTCACAGCCTGGTGGCTAAGTTCTGCAAGGAAGTGTCCCTAGAGAGAGCATCTAGAGAGCAAGCACGCTGAGATACCAAGGTGGAGGCTTCAAGGCTTCCTCTGCTGTAGCCTTGGACGTCATACAGTGTCATTTCTGTTGCATTCTTTTGGTCACTATCCCACCCAGATTCCTGGGAAGAGGACATGGGTCCCACTTCTCAAGGAGAGGAGCATTGAAGAAGGTGAACCTATGTTTTAAAACTGCCACATCACCATTTTAGTGAACTGATTTTCGTAACCTACATAGACACAGACATTTTAAAACAAATTAGGTCTTACGTATAAAGGCTTGTTTAATATATCTACCTGTATAATATGTAAAACATTTAACCAAGAACAAGTCTTTTTTATGTACCATTTATTAAGGGTACTTACCGGCTGGCCCCATGGTCGAGTGGTTAAGTTCACGCACTCCATTTTGGTGGCCCAGGGTTTCACCGGTTCGGATCCTGGGTGTGGACATGGCACTGCTCAGCAAGCCATGCTGAGGCAGCATCCCACATAGCACAGTCACAGGCACTCACAACTAGAAAATACAACTATGTTCTGGGGGGCTGTGGGGAGAAGAAGAAAAAAGAAGAAGATTTTTAGCTCAGGGCCAATCTTTAAAAAGATAAAAAGAGTTTTTACAAGTACACCTTTTCTGAGTATAAGACCACTTGAATTAGAGGGCCAGTCCAGTGGTGCAGCAGTTAAGTTGGCATGTTCTGCTTTGGCAGCTAGAAGCTCACTGGTTCTGACCCCGAGTGCACACGTATGCACTGCTTGTCAAGCCATACTGTGGCAGGCATCCCACATATGAAATAGAGGAAGATGGGCACAGATGTTAGCTCAGGGCCAGTCTTCCTCAGCAAAAAGAAGAGGATTGGTGGCAGATGTTAGCTCAGGTCGAACTTCCTCTAAAAAAAAAAAAAACTTGAATTATTGTGTCATTCAGAGCTTACAAGTTTGGACAGTTTTCCTCAGAACTTCTCATGCATTTTGTTGTTGTTCTTGTTAAATTTCAAAATTTGTCAATATTTTCCAACAATATCAATGATTAATTGTCAATTATTAAGATTACCCATGTTGAGACAAAGTCTTGACAGAGAAAATATCACACGCAATGTAAAATATAATACATTTCTAAACAATTTACTTAAACCTAAGTACAATGATGACGTTTGGGGAAAAAAAGTAGGGTAGTTCACCAGGCAAAAGGTCCCAGGGTTGCATTACCTTCATGAATTTGATACAATCCAGGACCTGAACCTTGTTCTTTTAGATTAAGAAATTATCGTTTCAGTGTTCCAGAAGTCAACTTACTCCTGGAAGAGCATTCATTACACACACAATAAGATTAAAAATGATGATAATACGTAAAAACTAATGTGTAAATCATATTCACAATTTATTCTTACCAAGCAACTTTGCAAAATGGACTAAGAAAATATATAAGGATATTCAGTGCATTATCTCCTTGAAGAAGAATTTATAGTGATTTTGAGACAATGGCTTTGTAAGCACAGAATTTGAAGTAACGGAATTTGCTACGTGATACTCATGTGTAAGGACATCAGGCTATAATATCTGGGTACATCTATTCTACCATGAATTTCTGTCTGTCTCAAGGACAGACAGAGCGTATCAGGGCCCCTTTTTCATGGAAAATGCAGGGAATCACTGCCAAGGATGAGCTTGATTTAATTGTTGACCATTTATATTTCTTGTGGCAAAAATTCTGCCTCCAATAGTTTAATAAAACCAATTGAACTATGAAAAATCATTGCCCTGCCCTAGGACAGGCAAAGGCTCATCTCGCCTCTCTCAGTTATTATGTATTGATTTAATAGTTTAACTCTTCAACTCACGAAAAAGTTCTAGTGTGTGCAGAAAGATCCTACTAAACTCTTATGTTACCTCCATGTGTCAACGTCTATCAGACCAGTACAATAGCAACAGACATTTATAGTTTTTATCTATTTTTCATAACTCAAATTTTAACATAAAAAGTGTTTAACATCTTGAATTTAAAAAGCTCTCCTTTTTGGGTATATTTAGAAAACAAATTTTGAAGTATTTTCTTTTCATACTTTAAAAAATAAGGTCTTATTTCTTCAAGAGTGTGATCTCGGGCCAGCTTGGTGGCCGAGTGGTTAACTTCGCGTGCTCCACTGTGGCGGCCCAGGGTTCAGATCCTGGGTGCGGACATGACACCGCTTGTCAGGCCACGTTGAGGTGGCATCCCACATCCCACAACTAGAAGGACCTGCAACTAAGATATACAACTGTGTACAGGGGGGTTTGGAAAGATAAAGCAGAAAAAAAAACGAGTGTGATCTCCAAAAGTGCTTGCTTCAATGGCTTGCTAGCAATGCATTTTAACTAGGGTGGACAGTAGACATAAAATTCATTTTTGTCAGAAGAGAATTTCATCTTTTTCACTACACTCCACCTTCAATCTCTCTCTTATTAAGCAAAAGCCCACAACTCGTGATAACTTCCTGAGACACATTGTGTTACCTCACTGGCTGTAGGTTTCTACCTAACCCTTAGTGCACTATTTGTAGAAGATACTTGTATTTGACATTTACTAAGCTCTTTGTATAGACCAGGCATCACCCAAATGTAACATACAGATAGAAAGTTGGTAAGACATATACTAACAAAAAGTATGTTCTTATATAATAAATATAATAAAATATTATTTAATATATTTAACAATATTGCTTGAGTACTCATTATTGCTGTTCGGTGGCTGGGTCATTACACTCTGCAAGAAGTTTTGTAGTTTATACAAGTAGCATAAATATTCTTCAGTCTAAGTACGATGCGTTTCCTTTGCATTTTGGCAGACTAGTGACTGCTTACTTTACATTTAATAATTTATATGTTCCTTTACCTAAAAAAAAAATCCTGTAAGTCAAAAAGAAGGGTTAAAATCCAACAAAAGCAACTTTATAAATTAAGAGAAGCAGTGAGACATAAAGAGCGCAGAACTGTATTCCAAATAGACTCTATATCACCAAGGAAGTCATGAAAAAGAAGGCTCTGTGAAAAAAATTGAAAATCTGTTGTGTAAGACCTTCTTTGTTGACTCTCCATGATGAAATTTTGCTATTATTATTATTATTATTTTAATTTTGAGATTATGAGTAAGGTACTCATTCATATAATGAAATACTAAAGCAAGAGTATATTTTCTTTAAGGTGTACAGATAGATAAAAGAAGTAGTATAGAAAGTCCCAAACATTAATAAATAAACCCAATTATATATAAACATATAAAACATTATATAAGTGGAGTGATATAAGTGTTACATCAGTGGAGATTTCAGTGGTAAATTAGAAAATGATATTGGAAACATTGTCTATCGATTTGGGAAGAAAATTCAGTCCCTACCACACACGTCATCTAAATAAAGTTCAGATCCATTAAAGTTTCAGATGCCATAAAATTAAGCCATATGTGTACTATAGGATAATAAGGATTAACTTTAGTTGAAATCATTCATTCAGTCATTATTTTTTGAATCTGTTATTTGTCAGGCGGAAAGCCAGATGTTGGAAGTTGAGAACCTTCTCAAGTTTAATATCAAATGTAGAAATAATAGATAAAACATTAGAGATTTATAACATAAAATTTTAGTAAGTCTCCATAAATAAATTTAAGTCACAGTAACAAACTGTGGGAAATTTGCAAATCATATAATAAGTATAAAGTTTATAGCTTCTAATATCTATTTTTCCTACTAATGTGTAAGAACTAGAATACCACAATATAAAGACTTTCACTTGGCTAATTTATATCCATTCAATATTCTGCACTTTTCATAATTTTGTACAGTATTAGTGCAAATTGACCAACCCAAGTAACAGATGCATAAGGTATAATGATATTCTTAGCAAGCTCATTTCTTTATGTTTAACTAGATACGGTTTCTTTGAAAACTTGAGCCCATTTCCAGAATATTTTTAATTACTTTCTTATAACTTAATGATTATGTGCCATGCTCACTGGATCATTCTATCATTTTAGTCTCTGTACAGTGCGTAGAGTCATCCAATCCAGGGATTTACAAACTGCTCCTGAGGACCGCAGGGGCTCAGGATCAGCTGTGGAGAAGAAGATCCAGGAAAAGGGAAGAAAGATGGAGAAAGATTGACTGTGACCATCTTTGCTGCAAACAGAGCAGCTCTGCCTTACGTATTGAGCATATAAGCTTTCCTTACAATACTTCATTTAGATGGAGATGCCCAGTGCTGTTAGTAGTAGCACTAGTAGCAGCAGCAGGAGCAGTAGCAAGAGCCGTATGAATTAATCCTACTATGATAGACTGAAAAATGCCCCACCCCCAATGATACCCAGTCCTAATCACTGGAACCTGTAAACGTCACCTTATTTGGAAAAAGTTCCTTTCTGATATGATTAAAGTAAGCATCTTGAGAGGAGGAGATTATCCTGGAGTAGCCGGGTGGATTCTAAATGTATCACATGTATCCTTAGAAGGCAGAGGCAGAGGGAGATTTGACTCCCTATGGAGAAGGTGACATGAAGAGGGAGCAGAGAGAAATTTGAAGGTGCTGGTCTTGAAGACTGGAGTGATGCTGCCACAAGTCAAGGAATGCCAGCACCCACCTGAAGCTGGAAGAGTCAAGAAGAAATTCTCCCCGAGAGCTCTGAAGAGACTGTGGCCCTGATGACACCTTGATTTTGGACTGTGATACTGATTTAGGAATTCTGGCCTTCAGAAGAGTAAGAGAGAAATTTCTGTTCTTTTAAGACACCAAGTGTCTGGTGACATTTTTACCATCACTCAGGAAAATAACCCAGCATCGGTAATAACCACTAGTCTTGCCCAACCCTACTCAACCTCCACTTGGAGAAATTCAAGTCTAGAAGAAAGAGAATCAGTCAGGATCACACATTCAACTCGTTAGTAGCACAGCTGCAGGGCAGTCCAGGTCTTGGATCCTTGGGGCTTCAGTCCAATCTTTACAGTATGCTCATTGCACTGTGAGTATTATTAACTATGATACTAACGTGATGTTAGCTATGATAAACTGTCCTGAAAAGATGAAAGGTCCTTTCCACCAAATGATTGCAATTTTGGCTATTTCTGTTTGAAAAGGAAATTATTCTTCCTCCCACCTTTTTTAAAACTTTAACTTTTTTTCTCTGAGGCTCAAATACATACTCAAATAAATATATAAACCAAGTAGGCACTGGAAGGAAGTTAAGAGAGCTTTAAGTTCATGGAACTTGCAGTTACAGTGGGGTGATGGACGATTAGACTTTAAATGATCACGTGCTTTGCTCTGATGTCAGAACTGTGGGGGCTGCTATTAGATGCCCTAACCCTACCTGAGAAACCTTCCCAGAGACAGTGATTGACTAGCTCAGGCCTGATGGGGCTCAGAGTTATGTTAGTATGTGTACCCTCATGTGCCTGTGTGTGTGTGTGTGTGTGTGTAGGGAGAGGGAACATGCATAATACAGAGATATTCCGAGCCAATTCTAAAAGTTCAAGGAAGGTTTCTCAGAGTAATGACTGCTAAGCTGACACTGGAAAGATTCAACAGAGCAATGGGGCAGTGAAGAGAGCAGTATATTTATGGAGCTTATCTTTCAACAGAAAGATTGTGAATTGAATAGCAGGCTATCAATATTGAAGCTGAGTTGGGCTGGGTACATATACAGAAAGGAAGACAGCAGGGGTTGCTTTTTGGTGAGCCAATTAAGCTAGTCACAGGTTTTTTGAAAGATATTTGTTGCAAGTTTGGGTTGTCGGCCAAAAGTAGCCTGAGCACAGGAATAGGAAGCAGTCAGATCCATTTAGATATTAGCAGCAGTTAAGCTATTCAGCGAAGAATAGCAACCCTAATTCAGCGTTCAATTAGAGGGCAACTGTAAATGAAATAATATTCCTTATAGGTTAGAAATTTCTGGACTTATACGGCTCTCTTTTCGAACAGTCCTATACACAATTGTAAATTACAGTGACTTGTATCATGTTTAAATACTACCATTTTTTACAAAAATGCTGAATTTATAGAATACACTATGTGGTGCGAGGTAATCCAAATTTTACCGGTCTTTCTGAAACCTGGTCTTCAGCAATCATACATTCTTCTGAACCTGTCATTGCGGTTTATCTTCTGCCATCCCACTAACACTCATATCATTTCACTGAGCCAAAACATATTCAGTAAGTATCAGTCACTTTCGTCTGTATTCTTGGTGATACTGCTTTGTATTTTTATTGAAACTAAACATGAACGGGAATGATAAATTGTTTAAGAAATTAAGTGCAATGACTAAGCAAGTGCGTATACTTTTGCTTTAGAAGAATAACAGATCATCCAGATTTATAATCTTTGAATCTCTTTCAAGCAAATACTTCTGTGTAATTCCACTGCTTTTTGTGTTCATTATTAAAACGATGAGTCTCCTTATTCACTCTTTATCAAATGTATCATTTTGGAATGCGCCACCATTGCAACACAGTCTCTTTTTAAAAGTAGCTTCCTGTTTTTGAGCCTTTAACATTTCGTGGCAACATATTTTGAAATAACTATCTTTTCCATTTTTAAAATTTGAGATTGTTGCAAAAATGTAAAATCTGACCCTCAGATCAACTTGAGACCCTCTACATAGAAGTCATAGTTGAAGGCCCAGTATTGGACAAAAGGGCCTCACAAGAGAATATATCATGAGTAGAAAATAGGGTATATGACAGCTTTCAGGGTTTTCTAAAATGAACAGCCTAAGAGGAGAGGGGAAGCATAAAGGTGTCTGAGAAGTACTAGTTCTAGAGATAGGAGGAAAGCAGGACAAGGTCACATAATCTGTGCAAAGAGAAGATGATTTCAAAAAGACAGGAGCATTCAGCAGCATAGACTACAGATGGGGATCAAGCAAATTAGGTGTGGAAAATGTTGCCACTTTCCAAACATGGCCGTGGAGATGAGGGCCACATAGGAAGAAGATCAAAGAAAATATTCTAAAAAAATTCAAACCTCTTTAAGTCAGAAAAATGGTGGATATGACAATGGAACACTGTCAAAGAATGCATATGGGTAATACAGTAGAGAATGTAAAACATCTCTAACAAATATTTAAAAACTTTTTCAAGCAGTTTGGGTGTGTGTGAAAGGAGAGATAGAGGACTGTGAGTGAAGGAGGTAGTGGGGCCCAAGACAGAAACTTGATGTGTTTAAGGGCTGATGGGAAGACCCCAGGGACAGAAAGAGTTTGCAAAACAAGAGTAAAGGAATAGTTGATGGAGTAACGGCCCTGAGAAGGAATGAGGGGTGGTCCCACAGCACCCAAAGAAGTGGACTTGAGGCCTGTGCACTGCTCCTCTCTTGCAGCAGACAGGAGGGAGAAAAGGAGAAAAAGATTCGGTAATTTTTGTAGTATTGAAGGGAGCCTCTGTGATAAGGCTTCTATTTTTTTCTTTTTTTTTTTTTTTTTAAAGATTTTATTTTTCCTTTTTCTCCCCAAAGCCCCCTGGTACATAGTTGTATATTCTTCGTTGTGGGTCCTTCTAGTTGTGGCATGTGGGACGCTGCCTCAGCGTGGTTTGATGAGCAGTGCCATGTCCGCACCCAGGATTCGAACCAACGAAACACTCGCACCCAGGATTCGAACCAACGAAACACTCGGCCGCCTGCAGTGGAGCGCGCGAACTTAACCACTCGGCCACGGGGCCAGCCCCTCTATTTTTTTCTTTTAGAAGGAGCAAAGTCATTTGTAGGGCCTAATGGAAGTTGAGGATTGTTCTTTAATGGTTGAACTATCCACTTATTTTGTAACCATACCCAACAATCCTCAGCCGCTTGGGAGCAGGCCTGGCTACAGTAGGTATTTGGTTCCATTCAGAGCTGTGGTTTTTGCCCAGGCAAGTGTTATGAAAAGACGGAGAGTTAAGGTAATTTGGGACAATGGCAAGAGTGTTCTCGAAACGGTACTTCTAGGAATCTAATCTGAATGTGGTTAAAATTGAAGAAAAGCTCTGCGGCCTAAGACTTCAGCTGAAATAATGGGGTCAGTAACAGAAAATCTCCTTAAAGGTGGATGAAGCCATAGGGGCAGCACTGAAGAAGTAAGCCGGAGGAAGGAGGTTTAATCAGAGACTGTGAATCTTGAGATGACGATATTTACAGGTTCAGCAATTCTCAGTGACTATCAAGTTCAAGATGAGGCTGTGAGTGTGTGTGGTTGTAGAGATATTAAGGACGAAAAAGGAATTAACAGTAATAATAGCTTATATTTATTGAGGGCTTGTTATGACCTAGATAGTATTTTTGAAACAGAGGTTGAAGGAGTTAAAGTTACCCTGTTTAAAGCTAAAGTTTCATTAGAATGAAACTGTGCCTGTACCCACAAGGTTAATGCAGGAAACAGAGTAACCAAAGTTTCTGAGCTTGCCTTGCAGAACTTGAGGAGGACCACTGATAAGAGAGCAGCTTGCTGACAGCCCTCTGCCTGACTGAGCGTCACGCAGAGGCATTGAGAAGCTAAAATGACTGACTGTAAGCTTCACACATCATAAGAAGTGTGAAAGACATTCACCCCTGCACGGAAGACTCTCAGAACTTCAGCCTGCAAGGCTGCCTGCTCCCCTCCCCATCTTGTTCTCACAACCTGCTTTGGAAAAGTGCTTGGAACTGCGTGGATGCAAGCTAATCCGACCCAGTAAAAAGAATGAGTTGTTCGCAGAAAATTGGCGTGCTCTGCTCAAACTGTTCCTTCTGTCCCAGGTAAAGAGGTAACTGAGGTTTGCTTAGATTCCCCAGTAATGTTGCATTGAGAGATCCGCTACAGAGAGGCTCCCAACGTTCTGTGGGCATCCGCCATTTGACACTCCTGAGACCCCTCCCCAACACTGTTTAGCTAACTGAATCACTTCCAAATCAGTTTCCTTCAAGTTGGGTGTTTTAAGATGATAGTCCACCATCTTTCGCTATGCCAGCTTATTGCTTATTGAAGTTCTTTCTCCACCACCGCTTACTTGGCCTTTTATCTTGTGGTGTGCAGATCAAACCCTTACTCAGTATCATTTTATCTATGATTTTTTTCTCTCTTAACAATCCTAAAATGGGTTATTGTATTATCCCTGTTTCATAGATGAGAAAGTTAAGGCACTAACAATTTAGCATCTTGCCCAGGATTGGAGCTGTCTGCCTCAGAAAAGAGGTGGGCAGGCAGCCTACACAGTCCACATTTTTACCCCTGACCTAGATTGCTTCTTTAAAATGCCTCGTATAAGGAGAACATCCTATGTGGATGCTAAAGTCATCCAAGATGTTGGTGTTTATGGTAGAAGATAAGACTATAGTCAAAGTGCTAAACTTTTCAGTAAACGAGGGAAAGTGGTCAAAATCAGATGACAATCTGCACAGGGGGAAGAGATCCACTAAGTTGCATGGAATAAGCTGCAATTAGTCAAGTCTAACGAAAGTAATAATCTGGATGGAAGGCCTGGGAGAGACTCTGTGGATTTAGGGCACATCCTTCACACTTAGCCTTATGATGATGAGGATAAGGATATAAGCATAGCAAACATTTAAGATAGTTCCAGAACAAAAAGGAGCATTTTCTAGGAAGATCCACATCTCAGTTAAAGCAAAAAGGTAGAACAAAAAGAATGAGGTTGAAGATACAAGGAATGTGTTTATTAAGAAGAAAGAAATCCAAAGCTCTGTGGGAGAGTTTGAGAGGTAAGTGAAGGAAACAGTTTGGGTAAAATGAAGAAAGTACAATGTATTATGCAAGAAGCTAGTGTGCAGGAAGATTAACAGCTAGGGTGGGCTATACTATGTGCAGTTAGCAATGAAAACAGACCAAAACACGCCCTTTGAAGAGAGAAGCTACTGGGTTTACAAGTAAAAGGACATGGCTTACACAGACGGGATGGAGGCATCTCAGAAATTGCAGACCTCAGACCACCATTGGTAGAGACTGCCTGGAGCACTGCTGATAAAGAGTGTAAGGTCACATCCTAACTCAGTGGAAAGCAGCATGTGCTGGATATATGGCTCTGCCAGGGACACAGAAAGAGATGTGGAGGACATGTAGCTGCACTTGCTAACCCAGGTTCATAATTCATCTGGCAATCACACCTTCCATTCAAGTAGCCATTATTGTATAAAATATCAACAAAGAAGCTACTTATCACAAGCTTTCGCAAAGAAATGTCTCTTTATAAATTATTTCTCCATGATATTTGGATTTAAAATAATGCATAACAACCTGGATCAGATGAGGGGATAGACAACATACTCAAAATGCTAGATGAAGAATAGTGAAAACAGGACTATTGACAGAGGTGATAAGAGGCTTAATGGAACCAACAAGATGTAAAAGCTCCCAAAGACTTGTAACAGCAAGAAGAATTAATGCTCCTAGGCTTGAAGGGTCAAGATGAATGAGAAGTGTTCTGGTGAACGCAGAGAATTGAACTGCATGACTCTAGCTGTGGCAACAGAAAGAACAACAGAACAGCCGATAAAATAGAGACCCAACAGGAAGAAAGTTAGAAAAATGAGCACCCTGATCTTTTTCTACTAAGATCCTCCAGCCTTGTGCTCGTGCCCTTCTTTGAAAGCCAGAGAACCTGGCACCTTGGAAATGGCATTCATCAATGTCAGCATCCTGGAGCAAAATTATAAGGCAGAGAATGATCCGGAAGGGCTGCTATAAAATTCACCCCAAGAAAGATGATGTCATCATACTCAGGGCTGCCACATATGGTTGTGCCTATTGGGCACGGCACAACTCTAGTAGGCACCATTCTCATAGGTGGCAGTGTTGCATACTGTTAGTATAGTCGTTCATTGACTCTTGCAGTCACAGCTGTGTGTTATCAATTTTTGAATGCATAACCAGATTGTGGTTTGTCCTTTTTCTGATAATAGTTAAATTCAAATTGAAGGAGGTATGGGGGGAAATATAGTTTTCTCTCTACCCTTCTGAGTTCTTAGCTGAGACCCCCTATGATAGAAGACAGATTAACAAGAGAAAAACAAACAAATGCATTAACATGTAAACGTCACGTATACTTGGAGATGCCCGGGGAAAGGTAACTCCACAAGGTGGATTAGAATTTAGACTTAAATACCATCTTAATGGGGAAGGGCATGGGAGATGCAGGCCTCTTAGGGGAGAGTATATGAATTTTGGCCCTTAGAAGAGTAAATGAGAGGTATGATAGTTTGTGACAAAGTTTGTCTGGGTGTGGTGTCAACTTCTAACTTACTCTTCTGTGATGAGAACCAATCTTCCCCGATTGATGTGACTCCCTGGGAGGACATCTATGACAACTGTGTTCTTTGAGGATCTGTCCTTAGGCAGATAAGGGGAGTTCAGAGAAAGCTGCTTCCTGTACCTGCTGTTTTCCAAGTGCCTACAGCTCAAAACAATCCGTATAGCCGAAGCAGCACATTTGGGGTGACATATCCTGAGCTCCCACAGTCACATTTTGGGGGTGGCACGTGCTGCTGCACTTCAGAGGATTCCAGGGTGTCCTAATATGAAGGAACAATATCTGTCACAGCTTGAGATTTAACGGACAATTCAGGTCCATTAATTGGGACACGGCTGCGGTGCAGGACGGCTTTTACACGTGCCTGTTTCTTTCTGATGTTTGTTTATATTTTAGTAACACACGATTTCATGTAACTCCCAACTGGAACTGTTATCACATCAACAAATATTTTATTTTCTAGCAATGATATGTGAAACAGACCAAAAAATTCTCAGTGTAGTTCCAGCCTTGAGAAGTTCAATTAAAGACTTTAGAGAGTACTGTGTGGAAAACATAGATGATGTTTGTAAAGCGTGTTGACATCTTCGTCAGTGTTGTTATACTAATCTCTTGCAAATGAATTTCAAGTATTTCTAATAGAATCATAATTATAAATAATGTGACACCTTCTTTTCCTTTAGTAACTCCATCAGAATAAGTTTGGGAAAAACAGGAAACTAATGAAGAAATAAAGTGGTGCCCTTGACTACTTAATTCAAATTTAGAAACATAATTTAAATGTAAATTGAAGAAACTTTTTAAAAATTAATGTCCATAAGCATTTGTAGTACTTAGGTTTTATGGATAAACAGATTCAGAAAATATCCTTTTGCTTGTCTAAATTCCAGTACACAAACCTTACATTTACAAAGTATCATAAAGCAGCAACTGAATAAGGAGAAGTCAGAAATACTGTAAAGTTGACCAAGAATGTCTCTATCCAATCTTCCATATTTTATTCATCTATGTCATATTACTTAGAGAATAGTCAGGACTGGGGCTGGCCTGGTGGCACAGTGGTTAAGTTCCAAAGTTCCACTTTGGGGGCCTGGGGTTTGCTGGTTCGGATCCTGGGTGCGGACCTATGCACTGCTTCTCAGGTCATGCTGTGGTCCCAAATAAAATAGGGGAAGATGGACACGGACATTAGCTCAGGGCCAGTCTCCCTCAGCAAGAAGTGGAGGATTGGTGGCAGATGTTAGCTCAGGGCCAGTCTTCCTCAAAAAAAAGAAAAAAAGTCAGGATTGCTAAGCAGATTACATTTTAACACATATTCATTTTAATATTCATAGGAAAAACCTTGTGAGAGGATGGAGCAAGTTTCGTTATCAAAATTTATGGCAAAAAAGCACTGACTGGGGTTTATAAAGAAGCGACAGGGTCAGGAAAAGCTAATATGCACAGCATGTGGCATCTTCACCAAAACTTTTTGTTCTCTCAACTCCATTGCACATTATGTAAATATGTGCTAAGTCACTTAAATAGTGTTTGAACTACATAATGCAATATTTTAAAACCTTACTTAATAAGAAAATTGTAGAATATGACTTTTTATTAATTGTCATATTACAGAATATGATTTGACATGGTATCTTCAAATAAAGGATAGCTGTGACATGAATGCATAGAAACAATAAAGACAGAGAAGTGAGGGAAAATTTTAATGTATTCTTCTTTCCTCTCTATTTTCTTAGCAAGAATTTTAATTCAAAGACTCAGATTTTTGCTCAGACTTCTGAAATAATGCATGCGTGTTATATCGTCATTCCAAATTCCACCACATGTCAGTTATGTCTCCAAGTTCAATTAAAGTGACAAGTATGACACACATCAATAGTTTGGGAGTAAAAATGAAAAGCGAGGGAACTTCTAAATGACATTTAATTATGATCTTATGGTAGAAATTATTCTAGAAAGGAGGGAAATGCAATAGAAAGCAAAATTTCATATTTTGGGTTTTCATCCCTGGAGACAGTTAAGCAAGAGCCGCAGCAGCATTTATTAAGTCTGCGTGTTGTTCTTGACCTCATTAATGGAGTCAGCTGATGGATTTCCAGATCAATTTGTATGCAAATGTATCAGAAATGGGAAGGCAGCTTCACAACTAATCTGCCTGCTTTCACTGACTACTTTTTTCTTTTACCCATCTGCATTTATGCTCTCACTGAGGTTTATTGGTGCCCTCATCAAACTATTTTGGTAACTGATTGAGTATGTTAAATGAGAAAATGAAGACGTAATTCTCAACGTTTATTTCCTATCAGAGTGTGTGGTGTTTAAATACAGCCTAGCATGTGCTGAAGACTGTTACAGCTGTGATTTTCTTCACTCCTTAATTATTCCAATGCATTCGAATAGACTGGGAAGTGACTAGATGGTGAGTGCGGAACACAGCACTGTTAAAGCCCGCCCGCCTTCCAAGGGGAAAGCCACATCTAGTCACAGAAACAAAATGGGCCAAATAGAGACACTTTTGCTGGTATTGAGAAGTTTACAATTGCACTTCGTAACAGTTGTATCCATTTCTAGTATAATGGATGCAGTATCAATCTGATTTCCCAATAGACATTGTTTATATGATTCACACTTGTTTGACTATGAGTGTTTATTCAATTAAAGTAAGGCAATAAATTACCTCTTGTGAAGTATCTGCTTATTTCATGTTTTTACCAGGTATTATTACAAATGTTCGGAGAAAGCTAGTTAATTTTTTTATCATTTTATTACGACTATACAAACCTGAACTAGATTGATAGGGTGAATAAACCTAAAAAGGGAAAGTGAAAAGCTTAAATGAGGAAAAATCCGTAAGATTTATGATGACAGGGTATGTGAGAGCATGGGAACAGGAAGACTAGAGTCCACCCTGACTGGAGAGCTCCTCTGGGACACAGGAGAGGGGTGACTCAGCGAGCAGGGCAGGCGCATTAAATCCACGGCTTCATGGAACGAGCAAGCCTTTATGAAAAGACCCTGACATTTCAGGTTCCATTCCAGTCAGATGCTGAGAATATGTGGTTTTGTCCTCTTTCTCTCAAGGTCCTATTAAAATGATAGTCCACAACGAAACAATGAGGGTGAGCGTGAACAGAGATGCAGTTACCATGGTGTTGAAATGCTATGTCCTCACTTTTCATGGCAACAGTCAATAGATAATATCCACAGTTAATAAATTAATATATAATGCCATAAACACATAATCTGGAGTTGTGAAAGTAAGCGACTGAATAACAGGTACAGATAACTGTTAAAAAAGTAAAGTTGCAGGGGGGCGGGGCAAGGAGCAATGGGACAACAGGACTATTGCTTTCCTTTATAAATCCTTATGTGCCACTGGATTTATAAACCACATATGTGCGTGTGTGAGTGTGTCTGTGTGTGTGTGTTACTTTGAGAAAATATAAACATAACTCTACAAACGGGGTAAATATCACTTTTACCACACGTTGAGAATTCCACACATTTCTAAATATTCTGTTTACTTTAAGATGAGGATTACTAATTAGCCATTTAAACTTCCCTCTTCTGCTTTATAATTTAATAGTCAAGACTGTTCTCTCTTGTAGATGTCATTCACTTAAAAACTTTTTAAGAAATGTATGAAAAGTTAGATTATGATATGGTATTTTTAGTTAAATTCCATATTAAGGTTGATTTATAATGCTGATAAACCCTGTGGCTTAAATGTGCTCTCAATTGTTTGCAAGTGTGGTATACTTTTATACACCACAGAATATGATATATAATATACCATAGAATATTATACACATCATTAGTCAATATCAGATCATCAAATATCTTTTCAATACCTTTTGAAAAATGAAAGAACATGTTGCCCTCTGTTCTTTCTGTGTACTGAAGAATAAAGGTTCTCGTTTAAATCTACTTTCTATTGGTGAATCCCCATAGATTCACAGAAAACCTTCTCCAGGCAGGAAATTTGAAAGTAATGCCTACTATAGGAAGAGCTCAAGGCCCATGGACACCATTATAAGACAAGATGCCTTTGTTAAAATGCTCTGATTTTTTTTTTAACAGCTTCATTGAGATATAATTTACTCATTTTAAGTGTACAATTCAATAATTTTTAGTACATTAACAGAGTTGTACAAACATCACCAAAATCTACTTTTCAGCATTTCCAACACTACAGAAAAGGAACCTTGTGCCCATTTTCAGTCCCTTCCTATTCTCACCCCTGGCCCTACATCACCACAGATCTACTTTCTGCCTCTGTAGGTTTTATGGTCAATTCTTTACGAATAATTTGTGATTAGATACTATCGTTTCAGTTAACTAAACATTTTAATTCTGTTGTTCAGTTAAAGTGTTAAAATTAAATAATTCTTGATATCTTAATTTTGCTTAGTACCTTTTCGAAAGACAGAGTATGGAATCCATGAGTACTTTCAAAGTCACAATTACCTTGGGGGACTTTGGGCTGCTTTTTTTATCCACAGCCATTTACTACATCATTGATCAGTTCTGGTGAATGACTGGCTAATCATTATTATCGCTGTATAAATTAACCAGATAAAACGCGAAAATTAATATCACGGTCTGGAAAACACCGGCTCCTTGTCAAATTCTCCTCACCTCAGAAACTCAGATTTGTAATTAGACCTTTAACTGTTTGCAATTTGTTAAAAGGTTTATTCTGAAGCCAAATCCTGTGATTTACATGTGTACATTGGGCTACAATTACATTGACAAGGTTTCCCTGAATTGAAGAGTTAGCACAATGTGACTAAACTTTTATAAACAGTGATGTGACTTTCCTGTGTAGTAGTAACAATTTATGAAAATTATTAGCTAAAATTCTTCTTTTATAATTTAGTCAAATCCCTTAAGAACAGTTTGGCTTAAGACCAAAACACTGTCATTTTGTAGATGAATACAAAACGGCATAGAAACATTTCTTTTGAAAATTATGCATTGGTTAGATGATGGCTTTGGCAGAATGAGCCCATTAGCCTAGCATCTTCCATGCCACAGCGTGAGTAAGAGGAAAGGTTTGTCATTCTCAAAGCTGAAATCTTGTCAGCATCACCGCAGATTTATGAGGCAATGTTCTAATCCTTCATGATTATCTGTCCTGTTGTTCTCCATTACTGTTTCCTCAAGGAGGTTGTTTTTTTGTGTACCCCTCATGTCATGCTCAGCTGAAGTATAATTGACTGGAAGACCACCTACACTTACAGTGCATTCACACACAAATGAATGGGTGCTGGAAAAGTAGTACAGCCATTAAGCAGAGCATTAGTTTGATGTTATTCATTTATCTATCAAATATACTTAGACATATAGTTTTCTGAAGTCTTGTTTACTGAGAAATGGTCCTTTGCTCTTAGATGGGGAAATGAAAGATATTGAAGCTGTCAATAAATTTAAAGGCTTTTATGCAAAAGTCTGAAAAATGAGAACTCATGTCATTCTTCCATTGTCTATTTTGTGGCGCTTTAAAGTGAAGTCTTTCAACGGGCTATTTTCATGTTATGATCAGACAGAAAACACACACACTTACTTTGAGTTGCCTTATTCTATCTCTAAAGAGAAATGTATAGAAATTTAAGTCATTGGTGACTTAGATATTTCTAGTTGCATGCAGTTCTTTTTAGAAAAATGATGCAACATAAGTAGATGATTAAAAATGTCAGTTTTCATTTGCCTGAAAAATGAATTACATTTGATGTTGTATGGCATAAGCAAGAAGCTAGGAAGGGCAAGTCAGCTGAAACAACGGTCAAGAGTATGATCAATTTTGTGAAGGAGAAGTACAGGATGTTATGTAAAAATATAGTGGTGATATTAACATTAGGCTGAGGAGTCTCGAAAGTTCTTTGAGGAAGTGGCCGATAAGTCTAACTCTGAAAGTTGAACAAGAATTAGAAGCATAAAGAGAGGAAGAAGAATGTTCAGACATTAGAAATACTAGGTGTGAATTCTTTGAGATAGAAAAGAACAAAGCACGTTTGAAGAAAGAGTCCAGTGTCACTGGAGCAATGAACAGCTAGGAAAGGTGGGCTGGGCTAGATCATGACAGACCTTACAGGCTTTGTTAATAGTTTTAAACTCTATTCTGAAGAAAAAGAGTTAACTACTGAAGGATTTTAAGTAGAAGAGTAATAAAACTACATGTGAAGTTTGTTAAAAGACCATTCTGCAATTTTGAGAAGAAATTGGAGTAAGGGAGATAAGTTTATGACTGTTGCAATGGTCCAGACTAAGGAGAGCTGGGTGGCACTGATTGGTTTGGAGGGGGTAGAGAGAAATGGGGAAATAAACACATTTGAAAGATATTCAGGAGAGGAGTATAAAAACCAAAGGTATTATATCAGATATTTTCATATGCTTACTGCCATTGAAATCCCCAATTATTGTAAGATAGTCATCTTATTTTTAGATCTGCAAAAATTGAGGCTTAGAGAAAAATTGAAAAGTGAAAAATTGAAGCTCAAAGTATCAGAAATGTGGCAGACCTTGGACTAAACCTGATATGTATAAATTAAAAATCAACCATCTGCCAAATAACAGTCAACATTTTTTATATAGCCTTTACTCTTTTATTTTAAGAAACCGTCTTTTAAGATCCTTGTCACTAGAAGCTTGCTAATTCTTATTCTTAGTAGTGACACCATGTTGAAACCCTCATTGTTTCCTAATCCGTTTTAAAAATGTTAGTGACATGTTGAAATTTTTTATAACACAAATATTCCAGTAGCTCATCCATATCTAGTCTGTGATCATATTTTGTTCATAATGTTTCTACTTTTCCTTTTAATTTTTTCTTTTTAACTTTCCAGTCTGGAATAGAATATCTAGAACATCTATGTCAGCACGTTCTAGATATCGACATACACTATTTTAAAAGGTGCTCCACTCTTACCTCTTACACAAATGAAACTATAGTTTTATCTCAGATTATTTTATTTCTGCCTTACTGAAATGCTTTCAAATGGATTTTAAACTTAAAAATAAATACACGTTAAAGATACTACTTAAAAAGATAAACTATACTCCCACAGACAATTATCATTATATTCACAACCCTCTTTTTTTGCATCTGCTATTCAGTAAGGTATGCATCTGCACATTGGATTGGGTTGCAATACAGTAATTTCTCATTTGACTAACCACCTGGTAGCAAAACTTTGAGAGAAGCATTCCGAGTTTCCAAGGAGTTGCCAAAGCCTTTAATGTGAGGGACTGAATATACAAACGCACGGTAGCCAGACCATCTATGACAATAGAACCCTGACCACAACCTCTGCAGCAACCAGGTCAGGCCTTCCTCAGTGAACGCCAGCTTCCTCATTTTTTGTACCCACTTCCAGCTCAGAACCAACCAGAGAAAGCCCAATGTGTTTCCCAAACCAATCATATAAGACGCCCTGCTTCCCCATGCCATCAAGCTCCACAGCATGCCCGAAGCCTTCCTTCTTTACTACAAGGCTTTCCCACTCCACTATTTGTCTTTTAAGTTCTGCCAAATGCAAGCAGTGGTGGCTGACTCCCTTTACGTAGAAAGTTCTGAATAAGGAGCTCTGTTTGTTCTCATTTGATTTGTCTCCATTTATTTGCACAAGTGTTAGTTCGGGAGCTCTGTGGCACGAAGAAGAGGCACGGTAGGGGGACAGGAATGAGTAGGGGCTATCTTCTCAAGATGCATCACATGGAAAGGAGACAGGGCCAGTTGGCAGTGGCACTTTGCAATATCCAGCAGGACGAGCCTACAGACTTGAAGCTAACCCTGCCAGGCGCAAAGGGATCTTTCTTAGGAGACAGGGAAAGAGGCAGTCTTACTGACAGGTGGAAAAGGAAGAATGGTTTAGTCCAGAAGACAGCTCTGTCAAAAATCAGCACAAGCGTTAAACACGTAATGTTGGGCAACCGCTTTGCCTAATTCGCTTCCTATACTTTCTAAACACGCTGACTCTTACTTAAATCTTCACCCTTTTATGTATTTTAAATATAAGTTCTCTACCATATGTTTTTAAAATGTTTTCTCTCAGTCTGTGGTTTGTCTTTTCATTCTCATTAGAGTGTCTTTCACAGAGCAGATTTTACAGATTTTCATAAAGTCTACTTTAACAGTTTTTTCTTTTATATTTCATGCTTTTTGTGTACCATTTCTTTCTCTTCTCTTTGTGGTACTCCAACTGTACTTATGTTATTTCACTTGATATTGCCCCAAAGCTCACGGTCTATTCACTTTGTTCATCATCTTTCATTTTATCCTCTATTTGGAATAGTTTCTCTGACTTGGTCTTTGAATTCACTATTTTTTTTTTCTTCTTCTTTAGCCAATACTTGAGGCAATCTCTCACAGAACTCCAGAAATCTCTGTAGTGTTTTGTCCCACAAATCCTAGCCACCTTGTGTCCCCTAAACGCCCACTTGTTTTCCTCAGCATATTCAGACCACCAGACTCTGGACTGTCTCTCTCTGCACCGTGGTTTCATGCTGTAATCTGAAGTAATCCTGGCATTCACCTTATTTATTTCTCTTTTCGCATATGACTCTCTTAGGCTAGCTCTAGTCCAATGGCTGACAACTTATGTCATATATTTTGTCCAGTTTTATAATTGTTCAAGGCAGGAGGGTAAATCAGATTCCTATTACTACATCATGGCTGGAAGTGGAATTCCCTGTAACTTTTCTTAACATGTCCCAATATTCTGCTGGTTCACTCTCTTTGCTCACAAACTGATGACCATGTTTATTTGACTTTTATTTGTAGGTTTCCAGATAGACATAGGCAAAGGACCACATATCATATTTTATATGTCAATCCTTGCCTCACTCAATGATGCACCAGTCATTTATTATTATGTTTTGTTTTAATAGGTTAAAACCATTATTTGTTTTATTAATAGTTTTAACTATATTTGCCTTATTAATAGGTTTATTTTAACTATGTGTGTTCTTTTTTATCAGTTAATTTCAAACATTATATTTGAGAATATTTGAAAGTATTTCATTCACTTGTTGTATCGTATTGCCATAATTTTAACCAGTTGTTGTAAATGTTTTTTTATATAACTGCTAATATATTTGACAAAATTAAAAATTTTGAAAAAATATAAAAATGCTGTTTTGTGGAATTAACTTGAGCCCTATCCTCTTTTGCTAATTTCAAATGTATGTGTGACAATATAATTATTGCTTAAATCTTTAATTATACATAAAGTGCTGTGGTGGCAGCAAATTTCCAGTGCTGACAGAAAGAGTGGTTAGAGTCAAAATAACGATTATTCCCTTGTACTTACAAAAGCCTCAAGATTTCTTCCTGGTGACAAGTTATCCAACCTATACATTACTGAGAAACTACTGAAGTCAGGAGGGAATCTAAATTAACTGTCCTGGAAATCACCCACTGGGTTTATGCCAAGTGCCCCTGTAACTTAGTATTTCTGGTACAGAGACAATTTCTGTTCAGACCTCACTCTGTCAGCAGTGAATATTAACATTCTCTACACTTATTAAAATATATCTACCTAAGGGCAAGAAGGTAGTTTATGTTCTTTAATCAAGATTTTTTTGGATCCTATGCTCAGGGAGAATAAAAAAAAAAATTAAGAGTCTTTGGAGTGATGTCAGCATCATGGTGGAGTGAACTTGCCCAGGATTCTCTCCCCTACAACATACAAAAAACGGGACATCCATACTCCAACAGAGGACATCCTAGAACAACACAAAAAAAGTCAGAGACACATGCAGCCATACGACAGAGGGCAGAGAGGCTGGAACTCCCCCAAGAAGTGACGAAATGGACTAAGAGAGAACTTCACTCCCTCCCCTAAAGACTGCGACTGCAACCGTAGGAGATACTGTAAAGGAAGGAATGGGAGATGGGTCACTCATTTTTGGGAACATCAAGGACCCCTGAGAGCTTGTTCAGCCTAGATCAAAGACCTCCACTGGGGCAAGAGCTCATCAAACCAACACCCCAGGAGGGCAGATAGCAAGAGCAGAGCAAGAAAGTCCAGAGTGCACACAGAAGAAAGCACCCCTCCCCACACCCACCCTGCACCCACTCCACTGTCTGGGATTCCAGCTGAAGGTGGAGGGCTCAGAATATGTGGCTCTTGACTCCTACCCAGTGGTGATAGGCAGTAACTTCAACCAAATAATATCAGGATGCATAAGATCCAAGCCACTTCTTCTAACAATATCAAAAATTATATCAAATCTCCAGATCAGAGAGAAAATGACAAGTATGCAAAATTCAGTCCTGAGGACACAGAAATATGTAATCTAAATGACAATGAATTTAAAATAGCTATCATCAAAAAATTCAATGAATTAAAAGAGAAAGTAGAGAAAGAATTAAATGTGTTCAAGAGCTATTTCACAAAAGATATTGAAACTATAAAGAATAATCAATCAGAAATATTAGTGATGAAAGACACAGTGGAAGAGGTAGCACAAAATACGAATTCCCTGAATGCTCAAGTGGACATCATAGAGGAGCATATCAGCATAATTGAAGACATACATATTGAAATGATCCAAACAGAGGAGGAGAAAGAACTAGACTAAAAAGAAATGAAAAAAGTCTCCAAGAAGTATCTGACTCAATTAAGAAATGCAACATAAGACTTATAAATATTCAAGAAGGTGAAGAGGAGAATGGAGCAAAAGCATGTTCAAAGAAATAGTAGCAGAGGACTTCCCAAGCCTAGAGAAAGAGAGGGAAATCTTTGTGGAAGAGGATCCCAGATCTCCTAGTTCTGTCAATGTAAAAAGACCTACTGCAAGGCCTATAGTAGAAAAACTGGCAAAAATGAATGATAAAGAAAGAATACTAAGGATAGCAAGGAAGAAGAAAATAACCTACAAAGGAACCCCATCAGGCTTTCAGCAGATTTCTCTTCAGAAACCTTACAAGCTAGGAGAGAATGGAATGACATATTCAAATCTTTAAAAGAGAAAAATTTTCAGTTAAGAAAACACCATCCAGCAAAAATATCCTTCAGATATGATGGAGAAATTAAAACATTCCCAGACAAAAGCTAAAGGAGCTCATAGCCATGAGAACCCCTCCTACAAGAAATCCTCAAGAAGGCCCTCTCATACCTGAAAAAAAAAGAAAGAAAGGGGTCACAAAACATGGAGCAAGGAGATAAAGAGGTAGACAAACTCAGAATAGGATAGCAAATACTAAAATATAGCATTAAAGATAAAATGAAGGAAAACACCAAAAACAAATATAGTCTTGTCATTTTCACCACAGGCTCACAACACAAGATGGAATAAGATGTGAGAAAAACAACTCAGGAAGCAAGGAGGAAAGGAACTGAATTGGTTTAGACTAAGGAAATAAGAGGGAATCAGAAAATGGACTATCTTATACACGAGATTCTGAATACAATCCTCATGGTAACCACTAAACAAAAAAGCATAACAGAGACACAAAGAATAAATAAGGAGAAAACACAGAAATACATTGTAAAAAACTACATAATTCAATGGGTAGACCAAAACACACAGGACGAGAAACAAAGGAAATGCAGGAGAACTGGGAAACAAGTGATAAAATGACAGTATTAAGCCGTCATACATCAATAATCACCCTAGACGTAAATGGATTGAATTCTTCAATAAAAAGACACAGAACGCTGAGATGGATTAAAGAACAAGACCCAACAACATGCTGCCTCCAGGAAACACAGCTCAGCTCCAAAGACAAACACTGGCTCAGACCAAAGGGATGGAAGATGATACTCCATGCTAATGGCAAACAAAAGAAGGCAGGCATCACAATACTTATATTATTGTGACTTCAAAGTCTAACAAAGTAGACTTCAAGATAAGTGAGGTAGAGAGATAAAGAGAGTCACTATATAAGGATCAAAGGGACACTCCATCCAGAAGAAGTAATACTTACAAATATCTATGCACCCAATACAGCAGCACCAACGTTCATGGACCGAATATTAATCAACCTAGAAGAAGATATTAAGAATAACTCAATAATAGTAGAGGACCTCACCATTCCAATCACATCAATAGATTGATCATCCAGACAAAAAATCAGCAAGGAAACAAGGATTTAAACGAAAAGCTAAACCACTTGGACTTAATAGACATATATGGAACACTCCATCAAAAAATAGCAGAATACACATTCTTCTCAAGTGCGCATGGAACATTCTCAAGGATAGAGCATATGTTGAGAAACAAGACAAGCCTCAATAAATTTAAGAAAATTGAAATAATAACATCATCTTTTCCAATCACAATGCTATAAAGCTAAAAATTAATTACAAGAAAAAAGCTGAGAAAGGGACAAAGATGTGGAAAGTAAACAACAAGCTATTGAACAAGCAATGGATCATTGAGGAAATTAAAGGAGAAATAAAAAAACAACTGGAGAAAAACAAAGCCTAAAGTCAGCAGAAGGAGAGACATAATAAAAATCAGAGCAGAAATAAATGCTACTGAAACAAAAAATGCAGTAGAAAAGATCAATGAAACAAAGAGCTGGTTCTTTGAGAAGATAAATAAAATTGACAAATCCCTAGCCAGACTGACAAAGGAAAAAGGAGAGAAAGTTCAAATAAACAAAATTAGAAGTGAAAGAGGAGAAATAACAACAGACCTCACAGAAATACAATGGATTATAAGAGAATACTACAAAAAATTATATGCCAACAAAATGGATAATCTAGAGGAAATGGATAAATTCTTAGACCCTTCCAACCTCCCAAAGCTGAATCAAGAAAAAACAGATAACTAAACAGACCAATCACAAGGAAAGAGAGTGAAACAGTAATCAAAAGCATCCCAAAGAATAAAACCAGAGGACCAGATGGCTTCCCTGGGGAATTCTATAAAACTTTCAGAGAGGACTTAATACCTATGCTGTTCGAGTTATTCTAAAAAATTATGGAAGTTGGAACATCTCTTAACACGTTCTGCAATGCTAATATCACTCTGGTATCAATGCCTGACAAGGACAACACCAAAAAGGAAGACTACAGGCCAATATCACTGATCAACATAGATGCAAAAATCCTCAACAAAATTTTGGCAAACTGAATACAGCAATACATCAAAAAGATTATACACCATGATCAAGTGGGATTTATACCAGGCACACAAGGATGGTTCAACATCTGAAAGTCAGTGAATGTTATTCACTACATTAACAAAATGAGAAACAAAAACCACATGATCATCTCAATAGACGTAGAGAAAGCATTCGACAAAATCCAACAGCCATTTATGATAAAAGCTCTTAACTAAATAGGGATAGAAGGAAATTACCTCAACATAATAAAGGCCATATATGACAAACTCACAGCCAACGTCATACTCAATGGGCAAAAACTGAGCACCATCCCCCTGAGAACAGGAACAAGACAAGGGTGCCCACTATCCCCACTCTTATTCAACATAGTACTGAAGGTTTTGCCCAGAGCAATTAGGCAAGAGAAAGCAATAAAATGAATCCAAACAGGGAGTTAAGAATTGAAACTCTAGCTGTTTAAAGACGACTTGATCACATGTATAGAAAACCCCAAAGAATCCACTGGAAAACTAATAGAAATAAATAACAACTACTGTAAAGTTGCAGCATATGAAAGCAACTTACAAAAATCAGTTGCTTTTCCTATACTTTAATAAGGAACTTACAGAAAGAGAACTCAAGACTGCAATTCCATTTACAATCACAACTAAAAGAATAAAGTACCTAGGAATAAATTTAACCAAGGAGGCAAAGGACTTACACAAGGAAAACTATAAGACATTACTGAAAGAAATTGATAATGACATAAAGAGATGGTAAGAGTTTCCATGCACATGGATTGGAAGAATAAACATAGTTAATGTGTCCATACTACCCAAAGCAATCTACAGATTGAATGCAATCCCTATCAGAATCCCAATAACATTCTTCATGGAAATAGAACAAAGAATCCTAAAATTCACATGGGACAAACAAAGACCCTGAATCGCTAAGACAATCCTGAGAAAAAAGAACAAAGCTGGAGGCATCACAATCCCTGACTTTAAAATGTACTACAAAGCCATAATGATCAAAACGGTGTGGTACTGGTACAAAAACAGGCACATAAATCAATGGAACAGAACTGAAAGCCCAGAAATAAAATGGCACATCTAATTTTTGACACATGAACATACAATGGAGAACAGATAGTCTCTTCAATAAACGGTGTTGGGAAAACTGGACAGCTACTTGCAAAAGAATTAACATAGACTATTATCTCGTGCCATACACAAAAACAAACTCGAAATGGATCAAAGACTTGAAGATAAGTTTGAAACCATAAAACCCCCGGAAGATAATGTAAGTAGTACACTTTTCGACATTGAAGTTAAAAGGATCTTTTTGAATACCATGTCTTCTCAGACAAGAGAAACATAAGAAAAAATAAACAAGTGGGAATTCATCAGACTAAAGAGCTTTTGCAAGGTAAAAGAAACTAGGATCAAAACAAAGAGACAACCCACCAATTGGGACAAAATATTTACAAATGATATTTCTGACAATGAGTTAATCTCCCTAATATATAAGGAACTCACACAACTGAACAATAAAAAAACAAACAGGCTGATCACAAAATGGCCAGAGGATATGAACAGACATTTTTCCAAAGAAGATATACTGATGACCAATAAACACATGAAAAGATGTTCAACATCACTAATCATCAGGGAAATGCAAATCAAAACTACACTAAGACACAACCTTACACCTGTTAAAATGGCTATAATCACAAAGACTAAAAATAACAAATGTTGGAGAGTGTGAGGAGAAAAGGGAACCCTCATACTCTTCTGGTGGGAATGCAAACTGGTGCAGCCACTTTGGAAAACAGTATAGAGATTCCTCAAAAAACTAAAAATAGAACTACCATACAACCAAGCTATCCCACTACTGCGTATCTACCCAATCTACTTGAAAGCAATAATCCAAAGTAACATAAGCACCCCTATGTTCATTGCAGCACTATTCACAATAGCCAAGTCACGGAAGCAATCCAAGCACCCATTAACTGATGATTGGATAAAGAAGATATGGTATATATATATACAATGGAATACTACTTTGCCATAAAAAAGACAAATTCATCCCATTTGCAACAACATGGGAAGGACCTGGGAGGAATTATGCTAAGGAAAATAAGCCAAACTGAGAAAAACAAACAGCAGATGATTTCACTCACATGTGGAATATGAACAAACACATGGACAAGGAAAACAGTTCAGTGCTTACCAGGGGGAGTGGGGTGGGAGTGAGCATAGGGGACAAGGGGAGCACTTATGTGGTGACAGTTAAGAAATAATGTACAACTGAAATCTCACATTGATGTAAACTATTATGAACTCAATAAAAAGAAATAAAAGATTAAAAAATGTAACTTTAAAGCAAAAACAAGGAAAATAAACAATGTTACTGATACATCCGTGAGTTGAAGACTGTCAATTAAAATTTCCTTGTATTTTGTGCATGGATTAATTCAATCAGTCAACATTTGTTAAGGACCTGCTATGTGCCAGATGTTGTTGTAGGTCCTGCAGATACAGTAGTAAGCAAAAGAGAAAGAGGAAGTTTCTTTCCTTATGAAGCTTAAATT
Source organism: Equus caballus (assembly GCF_041296265.1). Lineage (NCBI taxonomy): Eukaryota > Metazoa > Chordata > Mammalia > Perissodactyla > Equidae > Equus > Equus caballus. The sequence goes on from NC_091686.1 coordinate 48,226,183, forward strand.
CTAGCTTAAATGGTCAGTAAACAAGACAAGTAAGTGATGTAAAACAACACAAATTAGAATATAGGTTCTACCTATTTATCTATTCTGTTTACTACCTTCGACTTAAGAGACATTCTACTGTTAGCTGATGATAAACGTCAAATTACACAGATATAGTTGCTATCCTAACAGATCTGAGATTCCTTATACACCTACTAGACAATTTTGCGTGAACATATGGTCAACAAGGGCTATTGCCTTTTTGTCTGGGAAAGAAACTGTGCCTTCCTCTCTTCACTCATTGAACTGGACTCACTACATTGTAAATTTGACCTATTCCCAGTAATTGAGAATGTTCCTCATCCACCTATTCACCAGGCTAGAATATAATATTCCATCATATTAAAATAGATTATTCTTTTAAATTGGATTTACAATAATTTTCAGGATATAGACTCCCATCCTGCATTGAATTAATCCTATGGCAGAAATTGTGATGTCTATCATGACTTTTGAACTTAGTTTTCCTTTTCTTGAAGTTTCCTAGTCCAACATTCTCATTTCTATTTATACCTCCTCTTTTATGTTAAAGCCTGGCTTTTTACTTTCTATTCTGCTTACTACAATTAGAACAGCACAATATTATTTTTATATAATTCTGCAAAGTAAGTGAAAATAAGAATAGACTTATATAGTCATAAATACACTATAGGATTTTGCACTGTTTTGTTTTGATTTATTTTTGGTGGCATATCTTACATTCAACTGCTTTTTATTTTTCACTAACAACAATCTTTTATACACATTGCTTAGTCTTTAATTGAGAACAGAGATAAAATCATGAAAATAAGTAAATATTTTCAATCAGGTACATAAATCATTTACTCTTTTCAATGTCTAACAAATCCTAGCTCGTTTGTTCCCTTAAATCAATCCTGAATTCTTAGTATAAAAATTCCCTCTATGAATGTGAGCACCTATGTGTCTTAGATTTCTGAGGACAATTTTGGTTTCAAAGAATTCATCCTATTTTCAGAAGTTTCAGACTCTGCTGTCCCAGTATTTTGTTTGAGAAATAATATCATCATTCCTATAAAATGAGATCAGTAGATGTACGTTAGATTCAGTGTGAGATGCGGACTCAGTATTAGATGTAACTGTCAGCACATGTAAACTAGAGCACAGAAAAATAAAGTGACCAGAATAGTGTAAGCATGTTTGTCTGTGAGTGTGCCTTGAACTCTCACAATACTGAAAATTGAACTTTTGAGAAAATTTATCTCAAATTTCAGACCCCTCTCCAAATGAGACATCATTCTCTATATTCTCATATTATGTATCAATTTTCCTCTCTTTGTATTGTTTCTGAATAGCACAGACAAGGATAAAATAATTATGGTAAATAGAAAGAATAAATTATGTTTTTAATGACTTGCTTCATCATTATTTATATTTTACAAGTTTGTATGTGAATATTAATGAATACATTTTGTTTCATAAAAAATGTATGTTTTATATCAAAAACTTTTAAGCAAGCACAGAATATAAAATTATTAGTATATTGCTGCTGAGAATTTATGACAGGTAAAATAGGCACTTGAAATTTCATACTTTCATTATATTCTGTGACTTTGATGTTTTGCTTTATGCGTCGCTTGTTCTGCTGTAGCATCAGTTATTTAAACACTAATCTGGGTGTTGATGTGAAGTACACCCATTTTGTAAATGGCATTCACATCTGGGATCAGTTGACTGTAAGTAAAAGAGAACTGCACTTGATAATGTGGGTGTGCCTCATTTAATCAGTTGAAGATCTTAAGAGCAAAAACTAAGGTTTCTTGGGAGAAGAAATCCTAACTCATGGCTGCTGAAGACAAGCATCAATTCTTGACTGAGTCCCTGGCCTGTTGGCCTGCCTACAGCTTTCCAACTTGACAGCCCTACAGTCGTATGAGCCAATTCCTTCAAATATATCTGTCTCCCTCTCTGTCTTGCTCCCCCCCCATTCCTCTTCCTGCTCCTCTCCTTTGCCTTCCCCTTCCCTTTCCTCCTCCTCCTCTCCCTTCTGTTGTTTCCATTTCTCTGCAGAACCAGAAATAATACAGTGGCTATTAGGATAGGTATCAAAAAGACCTAATGGAATAAAATTATTCTGACTGTTGACAAAAAGAGTATAGATTATTTGGCAGACTTCCACAATAAGTTAAATAGGCTTAGAAATTTTTTTAAAATTTCAGCGGATTTATGAAATTCCTATACAATTATTCATACAGATAAATTCATATTTTCAAAGTGTTTAGAGATTTTTTCATATCAACATATAAGGTGAAGATATTGACTATTAACACTGTAAAAGTAAATATAATTCACCTATACCATCCTAATGTAGAAATAAGAAGAGGGAACAAGACGTCAGAGAGACAAATGATCAGGCTTCTGAGTCCTGACTTCCAACACTGGAACAATCTTAGCATTAACACAAGACGGGCCATTAGAATGAGGGAAAAGCCCAAGCCCCTACACCATCCTCAGTGTGGAGCTGTCAGAGAAGATTTTCAGGCGTGGTGACCTCATGTGAAAACAAGAAGGCCCAGGAGCAATGGTTGCTATACTAAAGAGTGTGAAACCTCCAGGCTACTCAGCAGTAGCTGCTTCTGCATGGCCAAGCTGCACCCCGTGAGCTGCCCATGTCTGGGCAATGAGAAAGCCAGGTCCCACACTTATGAGTCTCCCTTGGCCCCTTAAGGATCCAGAAGGTCTTACTCTTCCCTGGAGGGTGCCCAGGGTATCCTTAATAAAGTCAGCAGTTTTGCTATTAGGGCCAAGGGGGCAAAGTAACTCCACTGTAAATTTATAAAATGGGCAGCCTGGGTCAGAGGAAAGATAGTAGAAGCATCAACTATCTGGGGCTCTGTAACACCAGTAAGAAAAAAGAATGTCAGCTCTCCATAAAGACCAGAGGAAAAGGAGAGTAACAAAAATACTTTCACACATAGCTAAGAAATCAACTACCCTTGTCTACCGTGTCACGCAAGGCTCCTGTGCCCCGTATATACAGATCACAGCTCGAGGAAGAGCATCGGATATTAGCATTTACCTGAAAGAGACTGACCTCCTGGAAGATATTTTAAACCAAAAGAGGAGAAAATATATTAGAATTGTAAGCTAAAATCTACACTCCACTTTCATTCCCAATGGAGTTCATGAGAAAGATGAGACCTGTTTAGGAAACGAAGCAGCTTGGTTTTCTTTGCATATTTGAAAACTAGTGTATTAAATTTAAACCCCCTTAAAATGTTTGTAGTGAAATGATTCACTAGACCATCACTAAAGAGCTAATTTCTTGCCATTTGACATATTGTAATTACTTACCAAGGAAAAAGTATAATAGGTAAGTTGCCCATTCACAACTCTGTAGAAATTAAAGTACATCAGCACATACTTAACGTTCTTATCCTACCTTCTAGAATGTAAAGTGTATGGGGTCTTGATAAATTCACTAGAAAAATACATATATTTTACTATTTAGTAAAACATCCCCAAACTTTAATATGACAAGAATTTTCATGAAGTCGTGAGAAATTCAAATTCCATAAATCTTGCTGTCAGGATAATTCTGAGATATTTATACTTAATCCTTCAATTGCAAGGATAAATAGTCTGCTGGTTACTCAGATGATTTTAACTGAATGTGTTAGAAAGCAATGTTTGAATTTCTCATCATATGTGCTATACAAAATTTGATGATAAAAAATAAAATTCAGGCCCTTAGAATTCTATGCCTGATTTTCCCTGTCATGGTTGTAATAGTAAAAGATTTTTATAATCTTGACTTTCCTATGAAGAAGCGATGCTTAAAATTAAGTAATTTCTTGGGGAGCTAACAGAGTATTTCAAACCCAGATCAAAACAAACATCAGACTGATTTAGTGTTAAGAAAGTGAGAATGAGAGAAACAAAGAATTATCAGCAGCTTTCAAGTTTTAGAAGGAAATGTTAAATAGGACACTAATACATAAAACATATAAAATTGTATTCTCTTGAAGAGAATACACAAACACACATTATAAGCTCAAATTTATAGCACTTAGTTATATAATAGTTAATTAATAATGGAGAGCATCTGCTGAGGAATAAAACAATTTGAACTTTAGGGTGTCGGGTGAGACTTGCCACCTTATCGCAGTTAACAATTCAGTATCTTTCTGATTTTGATTTGGTTTTATAGTAGCAAATGAATCTTGATTGAGAGAGAAAACTAGTTGGAAGCTCACGTTTTTCTTTCATGGCTCACTATGCAACTTTATGATATTTTTAAGTAAAAAATTCCAGAAGCTTTAAAAACCAATAATGGGAAATCCTTAATAATATCTAACAACTTATCCCATTCCTTAATAATTGAAGCTCAATCAGTAAATAATCAGTTTGGTGGACCTAGGAAAAGACAAAGAGGATTTCAACCATTTTATAGATAGAATATCTGGAAAAACATATTTTTCCAATTCATGTGTAATATTATGTTTTCAATAGAGTTTTCAATTATATCCTAAAATACTTATCTCAAAGCTTGTCTTTATAGATATTCACTTAAAATTTCTTAGGAAATCTCAATTTTATTATTGGTACTTTATGTACAATTTAACACACAGACTTTTGCAGCCTCTAATTGTTAAGTGAACTCATTCTGTTTATTTCAAGTTAGCCATGAAAATTATAATAAACAAACTAGCCATTATAATTCTGATTTAAGGAGTTGGACTCAACACATGTTGAAAAATGCAGAAAACAGAATAAAAATGGTGAACACAAGACACTGCTGGTTAAAAGTAAAATTGTTATTATAGGATAAAAACCTTGAGTAAATTCTGGAAGATTAGAGTCAAAGAGGACAAGATTTCTTGAGATAGCAAACAGATCAGAGAAAACAAGAAACCAACCACCAGAGCTATCTAAGCTCCTTTTAAAGAAAATTGAGGCAAGCTTAGAATTCAAACCGAAAAATTTTAGAGACTAGAAACTGGCTTTAGAATAGTCACCTGAGTAGTCAAAGAACTGCGATTTAAATACCTGGGCCGATCGCATCCTTTCACCTATCCCACGTGTAAAATTGCTGGCAGTTGCCTCCCTAAGGCATTCATGCAGGTCTAAAGGTTTAGAGTACTAAATGAAAGGAATAGTTAGGCTTGAAGTACTTACATATTAAAATGAGAGAGTCAAAAAAACCAAAAAAGAAGACAGCTCATCCTAGATGTAACTTTCACTACCTTAATCCATTTACAGAATCATGCTCTCCTAAAGCGGTTGAGAGGGTCCCTAGTATGCCTACCTGTTTACTGTCTAGTCACCCGTTAGGGAGGCCTACCTCTTGACCAATCCCTTCTACTTACTTAGAGTGAGTTGCCAGTCGTTTCATTCAAGGGGGAGACCATTTTTTGAAATATACTTTTACAACTGTACAGGAAATTCACACCTCATACTTAATTAACCTAGTCTTCCATTCATAAACATGAATTAAGAATCATCAGAAATTTTAGAGCGACTGTGAGCATGAAATAGATGGACCAAAATGAGTACATAGAACAAATGACCCTGAAAGAAACAGCTATAATTCAGGCGCTGAGAGGACATTAAAAATTCAAATTAGTATCCCTGTAGAAATGCAAGAAGACATTGTATCTCTGAGAAAATAACCAGCTGCTATGAAAGAGCCATCAGCGAATCCAGAGTTCCTAGGAACTAAAAAAGATGATAAAAGTTACTTAAAAGACTAAACAAACAAACAATAATAGATTACATGGGACAAAGATTAAGCAGGTAATCTGAATATTAAATATGAAGAAATCTTTTAGAGGCAAAGACAAAGATGAACAATGGTAAATATGACATGTTAAAACACTTGGAGGCAAGAGGATAGATCCATCTAGTTGAAGGTAAAGAAGCATAGAGAAAGATAGGGGAGAGAAGATATAACCAAACCAAGATTAGAGAATAACAAATTGAAAAAAATTAAATTCTTATTTCTCCAGATTTAAAAGGTTAGCATACTGCTGAGAAGATAGTCTTTCTAGTGAAATTCCCAGAAAGAAAAGTATAGGCTATTTTTAAAGGCAGGGCAATCAGATGAAATTCAAATTTCTCATTAGTAGTATTGAATACTAGCATATTGCATTACATTCTTTAAAATTTGGAAGGGAATTTAATCTATACATAGAATGATCCACTCTAACTATCAAACAATTGTAAGAGAAAAGTAGATATTTTTGGACCTTAAAATTACTATCCATTCAGTATACATTTTTATATATATGTGTGTATGTGCTTATGCATATATATATATATATATATATATATGAAGAGATGCTTCTACATAAATGTCTGCATAAAACATATAGTAGTAGATTTTTTAAAAACGACAGTAAATGTAACCAACTTTAAAGCAATAAAGAAAAGTATCCCTTGGCCCTTCACATTTTAGGTATTTTACATACAGCAGCAGCAGTTCAGTGAAATGGGGTCACAATTTTGTCTCTGTGATGCCCCCACAGTACTTGGTTTATACTACTTGTTTCTGTAGTGAATAACTGTATCACTCGCTGGGTATAACTGTACATGATTTATCATGGACCATTCTAAACGTGTGATCTCCTGACATCCCAGGGCCAGATGCTCAGTCTGCCCACTATAGCTCATAGCAGGCCATGAGCTCTTTGTCATATGTAGTAGAGTACCTAGTTCTCTAGCAGAGAGAGCAAGGCCTGGTTCCAGAGCCCAAAGGGTCTATGTGACAACTCTATTATTGGAGATTTCCAGAGAAAAAGGTAGTTCCTTTTGCTACCCTAAATACCTCTAGTAGATACCTCCAGTATGATGAGGTCTGTCAGATCCTGTGGCCCAAGCAAGAGGGCTGCTTGCCCCCAGACCGGACCTGCTGCCAAGGCTTTTCTTGCTCTGGTGCCCATTCGAAGCTGGCAATCTTCCATGTAACATCGACGGTGGCAGTATTCTTACATGTAGAATATGCAAAAGAATCCTACCAAACATTATACTTCTTTTGTAGTGGTAAAAGGTATAATAGGATTCAATGACTAGTCCTTTACGTTGTAAGTCCCAGCATTCGTAGAATACTGCACTCCTGAAAACATCTTGCACATGTTTGGTCCCTGAACTTTTATAGTTCTTAATCTCACAAGTACATGGTTTAAGAAGCATCATGAGTTCTTGTTACTTATTGCTCATAAACCTGATTAGTATAATATTAGTATAGCGAAACAATGTGATTCTTTGCAGAATCTCTTGATGGTCCAGGTCCCTTTGGATTATCTTGCGACAGAGAGCAACAATATGAGAGTTATGCTAACAGTTTAGCATCTCAAATCCAATAGTATCTTCAAGAACCAGGGAAATGTCTATTGGATGGGCCTGTGGACCTAATGGACACACTATGAGGTAGATCTCAGTTATAAATTTATTATTATTTAACCCCTCTATGCCCATAGTCTAATGGGGAGTCAGGATGGTACTTTGGATCTCTGTATATCAGAGTCAATTTAGATACTTTACCAAAACACTTTAAAAGATCTAGATAGCCCCCTTTCCATTGTATGGTCACCTAAGTCCTTCTAGGAAAGAGTGGGTGGATCAGTAGTGTGTGTGTGTATACACAAACATACAGATACATATATACAAACATATAGACATGTGTGTATATATAGATATCAGGGTGCTCAATAATGTGTATATGCATAGGTATATGTGTATGTTTATGTACAGGCATAAGCATATGTTTATATATACCTACCAGAGTTCTTAGTTCTGTATCTGTGTGTTTGACCTCCAGCCCATACCTTTAGAGAAGATAACATTAAGCTTTCAATAATGCCACTTCCCCTCACCAATACACTTCTTAATGTTTTGGTAAATGGACTATCCTCTGGACCCTCTCAAGGAATATAGTTAGCTTTAGGGTTTCCTAATTTTTCCCAGCTTTATTGAGATATAACTGACATATAACATGGTGTAAGTTTAAGGTGTCCAATGTGATGATCTGACACACATATATATAGTAAGGTGATTATCACAGTACTGTTAGTTACCACATCCTTCACCTCACATAATTACCATTTTATTGTTGTTAAGGTGAGAACATCAAAGCTCTAATCTCATGGCAACTTCCAAGCATACAATACAGTACTGTTAGCTATAGTCACCACACTGTGCATTAGATCCCCGGAACTTATTTATCCTATAACTGAAAGTTTTTACCCTTTAACCTACATCTCCCCATTTTCCCCATCCCTCAGCCCCTGGCAACCGCCATTCTACTCTCTGTTTCTATGCACTTAATGTTTTTAGATTCCACATGTAGGTGAAATTATACAGTATTTGTCTTTCTCTGTCTGGCTTATTTAACTTAGCATAATGCCCTCAAGGTCTGTCCATGCTATTGCAAATGGCAGGACTTCCTTCTGTTTTTATGATTGAATTATACAAATATATCACATTTTATTTACCCATTCATCTGTTGATGGACACTTATGCTGTTTCCATGTCTTGGCTGTTGTAACTAATGCCGCTATGAACTTGGGGTGCAGATATCTCTTCAATATCCTGTTTCATTTCCTTTGGAGAAATACCCAGATGCAGTATTGCTGGATCCTATGGTAGTTCTATTTTTAATTTTTTGAGGAACCTTTATACTGTTTTCCATAGTGGCTACACCAATTTACATTCCCACAGCAAGTGCACAAGGGATCCCGTTTTTCCACAGCCTTCCCAGAATTGTGAGGTCAGCCATTTTACCAGTTATGAGATGTATCTCATCATGGTTTTGATTTGCAGTTTCTTGATGATTAATGATTTCTCTGGTCTTGTGTCGTAAACTGATTCTAGCATGCCACTTTCCTGATCCTTTGTACTCTATCAATATATTACCAAGGCAGCTCTGGCATCTCTACTTCACTTAAGGAACACTGATACTTTTTCCAAGCATTCAGATCATCCCTTGTGAGAGTATTACATCCTTTTCATCAGAGAGCGCCCCAATATAGACAAACTCTCTCTTCCCCAGCTTTATATTCTGCCCCCCTGCTGGTACTCTCACAATCCCTTCCAGGCCTACTTTCCATTTCCTGCTGGCACGTATCAGCCAGAGCTTGTAGTTCCTTTGATAGATCAAACCTCTTCATCCTGATTAGATGCAGGACTTTCTGCTTGAGTTACACTGAGATTTTAGCCTAATTTAAGGGTCTATTGCAAACAGTGTATGATCTCACTTATATGTGGAATCTAAAAAAGCTGACCTCATATAAACAGAGAATAGAATGGTGGTTGCCAAGGGCTGGGGGTTGGGGAAATGGGGACATGTTAGTCGAAGGGTACAAACTTCCAGTTATGAGATGAATAAGTTTTGGGGATCTAATATACAGCATCATGACTATAGTTAACCATGCTGTATTGCATACTTAAAAGCTGCTAGGAGAGTAGATCTTAAAAGTTCTAATCACAAGAAAAAAAAAGTAACTATGTGAGATGATGGATGTTAACTAAACATCTTGTGGTAATCATTTCATAATATATACACATATCATATCATTATGTTGTACAACTTGGACTGATACAATGTCAATTATATTTCAATAAAATTGAAAAAAATAGTCTGTTGCCCAGGAGGACAGTTAGGGGCAGCTCTCAAAGAGGGGAAATAATCATCTGGTACCTTTTTGCCATATTTAAGGTTCTTACATTGTTTTAAGCTAGCAGCTGGGAAACGGGGTCTGTCTGCCAAGAAGAGCGAGTTGGCCTTGAGAGTTCAGCAGAACCTCAAGATTCAAGATTCTCAAATGCACCAACACAGACACCTCTTTCAAAATCTCTGAGTATTTTTACTTTCACGCCAGGTCCCAGCCTGGCAGAGAAGACTTGCTGAAGCTGAGAATTCAGGCTTTTCTGAAGTTCTGCCACTCTTACAGTTAAGTCCTGGGCTTGGACTTCGATGGTTCAGCCCTAGGACTTCAGGAGATGAGAATCTCTTTAAATGCTGTCAAGAAAAACCTTTAACTCTACCTTTGCTTTAAGGTATTGATTAACAGTTGTGAGCCTGTCATTTTTTCTCTTTAATATATCAGTGGTGCTTAGCAACAAGCATTCAGTTCTACGTTCTCATATTTTCTTCTTCCATCACATCTTTCAAATGCTGGAGACATTGCACACCTTTCCACCTATATGCCCTCCCAGTGCACTATTGCTATAGCATGACAGGGGCCATCAATCCTTCACCTGCTATAGGTATGGGACTCTCAAGTTGATACAATCAGTAAATGGTCCAACTCTAGATACCATTCTTAGAATCTGCTTACTAAGACTAAGCCCACTCTTAGGTGGGATTTCCTAGAAGAAGGGACAGAAATGGGATTCTTGTACTGTTATTTATTGGGGGAGTACAATTAGAACAAGGGAATGAGGGATCTGGGCTAGGCCAAGGGAAAAAGCTAGGGAATAATGAAAATTTAGCTGGAACCAACTTTATTCTGAAGCACAAATTAGACCACAATGGTATTTACACCTGTGACAACGGGTCTGGCATTCAGTCTTTGGCCATGGTCTGCTGGGCAGGAAGGAAGAACCATAGACAACTATGTGAGGGGACCAAGGAGAATTCTGCAGAGAAGTAGGTTGCTCTGCGATTTTATCCACTAACAAGTCTAGTAGCTGGGGGTTGAGGACACCAGTCTGCAGAAGAGATTTGGAGAGGACACCAAAGATATCCACAACATGCCTTCTTCTTTTTGGTTTGTTTTTGTTGTTTTGTGGAAGTTTTAAAAAAATTTTTTATTGTGGTCTAAATAGTTTATAACATTGTGAAAATTCAGTTGTACATTAATATTTGTCAAACACCATATAAATGTGCCCCTGCACCCCTTGTTTCCACCCTCCCCTCTCTTCCCCCTGGTGACCACTAAATTGTTCTCTTTGTTGGTAAGTTTGTTTATTTTCCACATATGGGTGAAATCATAGTGTTTGTATTTCTCTGTCTGGCTCATATCACTTAATATGATGCCCTCAAGGTCCATCCAGGTGGTTGAAAATGGGACGACTATGTCTTTTTTAATGCCTGAGTAGTATCCCGTTGTATATATATACCACATATTTTTTATCCATTCATCAGTCATTGGGCACTTGAGTTGCTTCCGTGTCTTGGCTATTGTAAATAATGCCGCAGTTAACATAGCGGTGCGTAAGTCTCTTTGTACTGTTGATTTCAACTTCTTTGGATAAATACCCAGTATTGGAATAGCTGAGTCATATGGTATTTCTATTTTTAGTTTTTTGAGAAATCTCCATACTGTTTTCCAAAGTGGCTGCACCTGTCTGCATTCCCACTAGCAGTGGATGACGGTTCCCTTTTCTCCACAACCTCTCCAACATTTATTATTTTTTGTCTTCGTGATTATAGCCATTCTTATAGGCGTAAGATGATATCTAAATGTAGTTTTGATTTGCATCTCCCTGCTGATGAGTGATGTTGAGCATCTTTTCATGTGCCTATTGGCCATCTGTATATCTTCTTTGGAAAAATGTCTCTTCATATCCTCTGCCCACTTTTTGGTTGGGTTGTTTAATTTTTTGTAGTTCAGTTGTGTGAGTTCTTTACATAATATGGAGATTAACCTCTTATCAGATATATGATTTGCAAATATTTTCTCCCACTTGATGGGTTGTTTTTTCATTTTGATCTTGGATTCCTTTGCCTTCCAGAAGCTCTTTAGTCTGATGAAGCCCCACTTGTTTATTTTTTCTTTTGTTTCCCTTTTCTGAGCGGACATAGTGTTTTTAAAGATCCTTTTAAGGCGGATGTCAAAGAGTGTACTGCCTATATTTTCTTCCAGAATTTTTATGGTTTCAGATCTTACCTTCAAGCTTTTGATCCATTTTGAATCTATTTTTGTGTATGGAAAAAGTTAATTATCTACTCTCATTCTTTTGCATGTGGCTGTCCAGTTTTTCCAGCACCATTTACTGATGAGGCTTTCCTTTCTCCACTGTATGTTCTTGGCTCCTTTGTTGAAGATTAGCTGTCCGTAGATGTGCAGTTTTATTTCTGGGCTTTCAATTCTGTTCCATTGATCTGTATGCCTGTTTTTGTACCAGCACCGTGCCGTTTCGATCACTACAGTTTTTTAATATGCTTTGAAGTCAGGGACTGCGATGCCACCAGCTGTGTTCTTGTTTTTCAGGATTGCTTAGGCCATTCGGGATCTTTTTTGCCCCTTATGAATTTTAAGTTTCTTTGTTCTAACTCCATGAAGAACATCATTGGGATTCTGATTGGGATTGCATTGAATCTATAGATTGCTTTAGGTAGTATGGACATTTTAACTATGTTTATTCTTCCAATCCATGTGCATGGAATCTCTTTCAATTTCTTTATGTCATTATTGATTTCTTTTAGTAATGTCTTATAGTTTTCCTGATATAGGTCTTCACCTCCTTGGTTAAATTTATTCCTAGATATTTTATTCTTTTTGTTGCAGTTATAAATGATGTTGTATTCTTGAGTTCTTGCTCTGTTAGTTTGTTGTTAGAGTAAAGGAATGCCACTGATTTTTGTACATTGACTTTGTATCCTGCAACTTGCTGTAGTTGTTGATTATTTCCAATAGTTTTCCGATGGATTCTTTAGGGTTTTCTGTATATAAAATCACGTCATCTGCAAAGAGCAAGAGTTTCACTTTTCAGTGCCTATTTGGATTCCTTTTATTTCTTTTTCTTGCCTAATTGATCTGGCCAAAACCTCTAGTACGATGTTGAATAAGAGTCGTGAGAGTGGGCACCTTCTCTTGTTCCTGTTGTCAGAGGGATGGCCTTCCATTTTTCCTCATTGAGTATGATGTTGGCAGTGGGTTTGCCATATAGGGCCTTTATTATGTTGAGGTGCTTTCCTTCTATATCCATTTTATTCAGAGTTTTTATTATGAACAGATGTTGGATCTTCTCAAATGCTTTCTCTACATCTGTGGAGATGATCACACAACACGCCTTCTTAATGCTCAATTTAGCTAGCTAACTTTAATTTTCTTTTCCCCTGAGGATGACTCACCTTGAGCTAGCATCTGTGCCAAACTTCTTCTATTTTTTGTATGTGGGTCACCACAAGAGTATTTCAATGGATGAGTGGTGTAGGTCCATACCCCAGGAACCAAACCCAGGCTACCGAAGTGGAACATGCTAAATTTAACCACTAGACCACGGGATCAGCCTCAAACTCTAATTTTTTTAACCTCACAAAACATCTTATTTTATATTCATGAAGTCTGCTTTGCAAGAGGAAAAAATCATGTTTTTCATCTATTTCCTCTAACTAAAAACCAAGATTATTATTGTAATGTGGAAGTTGGAAAGGCTATGTGTAAATAAAGGAGTAGGGATATTTTTCAGGTAGTTTATAAACAGTTTTAGATGAGCAAATATGAATCAGCTACATTTGATGGAAATAAATATCAGCAATACAAACAAGTACAATGACTACAGGCTTCAGGTCACAATTTCAATTTTTCTTGAGAAGTTTAGAGAAATTTCTAGTAAGATATCTTTTAGGTCCAAGCTAACTCCTACATAGCTTTTGGCTCAGGGTCTTTGTTAATTTCTTTGAAATTCTTAATACCTAGGACTTTCAACCCTGGTGATATTTTGGGTCATATCTGCTTCACAGCTTATTGTGGAACTCAGTCCATGTTTTGGTGTCAATTACCAACAGTGGTTTGTCACTCTTCTCAATTCAACATCCTGCCAAGATACTTATTCCCTCTTTAGTCTGAACACTGGTAACAAAAAAATTTGTCAAAAAAATTATGTATCAATATTTTCCAAAATCATAAATACTCTGGATCTAGATGGGGCACAAGAAATATACATCAAAGCATCACTTGCTTCTATTAGTCTTTTTATGTAACTGAATTCCAAAATCCTCTACTGAGGAGATAGACGTACAAACCAATACAGAGCACAGGCTCAAAGTTTATAGAGATTGTGATTTGAGGCAAAAGAAAACAAAGACATGTGAGATGAAGATTAATATGGTTTTTATCAAAAAAAGTGGAGTTGGGAACATAGTTGTAGAAGACAGGCTCTAAGCATACCTGAATTATCGTCACCTGGTATTCACTTCCTTGTGTAATCATCTCGCCTTGAGTTTGGGCTGGAGAGTTTCTTCTAATCAATAGAATATGTTGTTGATAATGGGATGTCGCTTCCGTGATAATATTGCATGACATTATGACTTTTCTCATGCTAGGAGACTCTCTCCCTTGCTGGCTTTAATGAAGCAAGTTACCATGTAGGGGAGGACCACACGGCAGGTAACTGAAGGTTACTGAGTACTGAGTCCAACAGCCCAAAAGGAACTGATCCATGCCAACAATCACTTAGGTGAATTTGGTAACAGATCCTTCCCAGTTGTGCTTTGAGATACCAATCCTGTTCAATGCCCTAATGGCAGCCTTGTGAAGACCCATGACATAAATGAGTCTTCTTGAATTCTTGACTCACAGAAGCTGTGAAAAAATAAATGTGTAGTATTTCAAGCCAGTAAGTTTGCAGTGATTTGCTATGCTGATATAGATAACTAATGCTATGGCTAAGCTTACTTAAATTCTTTGGACCTCAGGTAACTCTTATTTAATCTTCCAACAACCACATGAGATGACATCTATTTTTTCTGACCAGCTGGATAAATAACTTTGTCACTGAATGACACCCTAGCAAGTGGCAGAACAAGGATTTGTCATCAAGCTTTGCAACCCAGGGTTCCACATTTTTTTAGCCAACAGACAACACTGTCTCACTTATGTGTAGTGACATGTGTAAGACATACATAGAAATAAGTCAGAATGGTTCAACTGATTTATGCAGAGGCTTTTATGCTAGATTGAGGAGTTTCAAGTCTATTTCACAAGCAAACGAAAGCCATTGAAGCATGTAAACAAAAAAATGGAATTTAAGTAAATTGATGTTTTTAAAAATAGTTATAAAATGTACTGGATCTGAATAAATTAATCTGACTTAAAAGATCCGTTGATCAAGGTTGCTAATGTCAATCCAGATTAAATAGTGAAAACAAGAAAATATAATTTAAAGAATCCTTTAGATTTTCTTGAATAGGCATGTCTTGCTTTGAGACATAATTGACTGGTATAAAAATTGGCTTGGGAGGCCAGAGATGTGCAGTCTTGTTCCTGCTTTTCTGCTAGCTTGCTCTGTGACCACGTGTAAAACAGTTTTTATACATTTTAAACATTTGTAAACTAATGCAGCCAACTACTTTCTCATCCTCTAAAATTAAACCTATGATTTTTCTTCAAGGTTGATATGAATTTTCTATGAGAAGACTGAATTATCAACCGTAGTGAGATAAGGCAGCATTTCACTAAAGAAAGTACAGTTAAAAAACAAAGCAAGAAAGTTAATATCAGTCATCATATAAGGGTTATTGCAAAGAATGTGTATGAGGCTGCAGGCGCGAGGTCTAACACATTACAAGATAATGACCGCTGATAGCTCAAAAGTTGGCTATTTTCATGTTCTTCTTAACTATAGATAAGCAGTGTCATTACTCAAATCCAGAAATGAACAGATTTGATAGCTGTTGTCCTGATTTGCCATGCTCTGCTAAAAGCTAGAATGACTCTTTGGATCATCAAAAAAGCGTTCTGACCATTCCTCTGCCATGTGTGTTCTAGTGACAATCATTTCCTCTCACTCTACTCTAAAGCACTATTTAGATACTGAATATTTGCGGAAAACCCAGCACACCATCTGCTATTGCAAAATTGCCTGCAATCAATCACCAGGAATGGAGATGTGTTGATCTGAGAATACATAGATAATCATGAGTGGTTGTACAATAAGATGGAAGTAATATATTGATGGGAATTCTTTAGAGTTCTAGCTGAGTCACATCTCACCTCAGTGATCTTCTTGCTATGCTGAAATAGCAGAAAACACATAGGGGTTAATATTTTGGATTAAACCTTATGAAAATGCCATATTCAGGTTGAAAATACTCAAATAGCAATGGTTGCATGTTTCCATTTC
The DNA here is from genome assembly GCF_041296265.1 of Equus caballus. NCBI lineage: Eukaryota > Metazoa > Chordata > Mammalia > Perissodactyla > Equidae > Equus > Equus caballus. Next base: position 48,242,251 of record NC_091686.1, read on the forward strand.
ATATTTTAATTTCTTCTGATCGTGTCTTCAACAGAAACTGTATCTGACTGAAATTAGATAGAGATAATGAGTAATTCAGGGAGAAAAATATCCCTATATCATAGACTTAACTTTGAGAAACAATGAAAAAATGGAAATCCAGAACCTTGTAAACTTGCATGATCAAAAACTATTACTACATTCTATTTTCTTCCTTTTCAGAGTCCACTTGAATCTGATGTTGCTGTTATTCTGTGTCTTCAAGGTGACCTGTTTTTACTGATACTTGACTCATCAGAAAAAACAGTAATGAAACAATAGATGAAATCAGGTTTATTTACTCTATGTTAAAAATTTACTAGCAGAGGACATTTAAAATAATTTTACTTCTTTCACCACTTGATAAATTTAATTTCACAATTACGCAAATGAAAGAAAGAAAACCAAATTGCACCTCAGGAAGTGGAAAACTCATTTGTGCCCATTGTCTTAATTTCCTATTGTTAAATGATGCAAGTCAGTTGACTATTCAGTCACGCTTTAGAGAGTCACATTTGAGACAATTTCTGTTATATTCTTCCTTCACAGTAATAACTTTGTGTTTTACTTAATTTAGCTTGTTTATAATTAAAAAAACAAGTGTTCTATACTTAATTACTTTTGTTTTGTTCTCAGATTCCCCTTCTTAAGTAATCGTGTAACCAGTGATCAAGTGTATAAGGCTTTTAGAACATTCGATGTCTGTAGGGTATTTGTCCCGCCTCATTTGGTGGGCTGGTCTGAATGAAGATATTAGGTTGGTGTGAGTTGAATGTAGCTCTGGAACAATGCTCTAAATTTATTTTAAGGACTACAACTTTTGCTATTACACATAATCTCCCCACCCATTGGAGGAATGTTCACAATATATTTCAAAGCATAGAATGGGATCTATTTATATCAGAACAATACTGTCACGATACCATTGAGATACAGATATTTTGAGAGGCTGACATTTTTCAACTGTGGCCACATAAAAGTATAATTGGAAGCAGGGAAAGACTTTTCTTGTCTTTCAGATTGAGGATGCTGCAAACCAGGATAATTATCATCAATAGAAGATAGGATTACCTCTTGGTAGATGAAAAAATCATTTAGCAAAGCTTTCCTATACCTGTGCAATAAGTAAATACATTTTTACTGATACATTTCTAAACTACTTATTTGTGATGTGAGTGTGAAGTCCCCAATTTTTTAAATAGTTGATATTTTCAAAATTTTTGAAGAGGAAGGCAGCGGACAAAAACAAGACATCTGCATGTCAAACCCCACTTACTCCACAAAAGTGAGATGGGTCGTCTAAACTACAGATATAAATGTTGGTTCTGTTTCCAGAGATGTTGCTTAACTGGAGCCCTAGAGATATCTTTGCCTTTGCTTTTAAAAAGTAAACAACAGCATATTTGCCTTTAACATGGAAATTCTGAGGACATTCATACTAGAATCTTCAACTAAGTTCTTGGCTCAAGATTTGTTACACTAATTTTCCCTGTGAGACCTGGTTGGTGACATCAATGCTAGAAACAAATACAGACAAAAAGCAAAGAAATATTGGATATTTCTCCAATATCACAAGATTTTGTTTCCCAGTCACATAACTAGCAGAGAATCATTCTTCCTTAAAAAGTTGCTTTTGAAAACCTTTTCAGAGTGCTGGGTACCAACTTCTTAGTGTTTTCATTTGCTTATTTTGATATGGTATTCTCAAAGCATTTCTATCTTTAAATAAATCAATTTTTATTCATAAAAAAATCTTTAACCTGAATTTTTTGAATTCCTTTTAGCAGTGAATTTAAAACACACACACACAAGAAAACCAGCAAGACACTTGGATTCACTTTCTAATATTGCACCATGTTCTATTAAGTGGCTCTACTTGTGTGGGAATTGGAATTAATTGAGAATCCCTGACTGCCTTTGCATAGCTACTTGAACTTACACATTATCTTTGGAGTTCATTCTACTTGCGCAGTTTTTTCACACTGTTTTCATGTTCCATGACCTAATGTGAACAAACGTGGGTATAATTTGCCAGTGCATCACCGCTGAAATGCTGTGATTCAATGTAGATGAAGTACATAAAGATGACAATATAGTTCTTTCCCAATTATCCCACAGCAGCAGAGTAACCAGTGTTTCAATGTAAAGTGTAATTGATTCCTAATTACTGTACTTTCACAGAAAGGCCACACTCCATAACTTCATTAAATAGTGAAAACACAAATAACTATTCATAAGGAAAGAATTAGCATATACTATATCCTTATTTACTTTCTAATCTGGAAATGTTTTAGGTTCTGGTCCGTGAAAAGGCTGCACAGTCTGCAATATGTCATTCAGACGTTCCTCAGGGAACAGGAAATTTGCCCAGTGATGTTCATTTAGGGGGAGGAAAGAAAATCCTGGCTGCTTGATATTTGATGTGCTCTGCAGGGCTTGGCCCAGTTCTTGGACCACTTCCGATATGAGGATGGAGAAGAACAAATATTCAAGTCTGAACTGAGGCCACATTCACTGTTGTGTATACTAAGGCTTGTTAGGCTCCTGTGGAGGATGGGAGAGAAGAAATGATAAAGTGATAGAGCACAGAGGAATAGAATCTATCCACTCCCTAAAGGGGGAAATGAGTGAAGAGTGTAGTTTCTAATCAGGACTGTTGCGCAAATAATTTCCCTTCTAGAAGGGTCCATAAGATAAAGGGAGGGGCAATATCTATCTGTTCATTATGAAGACAAACAAAATAGAAGACACACATGAAAAGAATATATGAGGTCTGTTACAAAACACTTACATGGAGGTCCCTGATGTTGACTTTGAACAGTGCTGGGGTTCGTTTTCTTACCTTTTATAGAGCTTTGTAAAGATGTTAGTTTGGCTCACCTCTAACTTTGCAAAAAGGTTCAAGTGAGCTGCAAGTGTCCAGCTACAATGCAATTTAAAATATTTACACCATGAGCTATTTGAATGATGGTAAGAAAAATTACTCACTGGAAATCACCAGTATTTTAATTTACAGCTGCCAGAATTCTGGAGTTCTCCCTGAAATAAACTCGTCACATATGACAAATAGCTCGTTGGTTAGAATGATTGTAGGCTAGTCACTGGTCATTTTTTTAGATTCAGGACTGTGCACATCAGTTCACATAAAATTGTGTAAAGAAATACAATTGTACAGTGTAAATGCTCAATATAGCATGTGTCAGCTATCGGCTCATTTTCTAGGCCCATGCTTTAGCTAGCCAGATTCTAGGAATACATCAAACATTTGGAGAATTTAAAATGGCTATATTTATTGTTATTTTATTCCAGGCACCCAAGTTATTTAAAAAATTTTAACAATAAGTCTGATAATTTATTTCAATGTTTGTATGCCCCTTACACTTTCCAAGATATTTGTGTCCATGGTCCATATTTTAATTGAGCTGTTCACCTATTTTCATATTAATTTGTTTTTATACAGAAAATATAAAATAATTTTATCACCTCTCAAATATCTTTTAGTTTATGTTGCATTTAAATTTTAAGATATTTTCCCATAAAGAATTTTTCTTAATTTTTATTTGCAAAGATTGTTAATGTTTTTCCTTCTTTATAATGTCCGTGGGTTCAAGTACAGAAAGTCCTTACAAAACACGCTGCTGTGTAGGTATTGATCTATATTTTTATTCCAGGGATAGTGCTGTTTTATACATCTTTAGTAGATACAGAATTTATTTTAGTGTAAGATGTAAAATTGAGGTCTAAATTACTTTTCTAAATGACGTATTTTCTTCCTTTTTTTTTGCTGAGGAAGATTAGCTGTGAGCTAACATCTGTTGCCAAACTTCCTCTATTTTTGCTTGAGGAAGGTTAGGCCTGGGCTAACATCCCTGCCAGTCTTCCTCCACTTTATATGTGGGTCGCCGCTGCAGCATGGCTGACGAGTTGTGTAGCTCTGTGCCCAGGATCCAAACCCACGAACCTGGACCACCAAAGCAGAGTATGCCAAACTTAACCACTAGGCCATAGGGCCAGCCCCACTAACAATTTTTTAAACACCATAATTTCATTAATCTCTCACCCCATTACTGCTTTGACACACGTTATTACGTGAAAATCTTTCTATTTATTTCCACTAGTCTGCTTCTACATCAGTTTCATAATGTCTTTGTTTTCACAGCTTTATATGATAAAGTAAGGTCAGTACATTGCCCTTATTTTGCAAATATTTCCTCATATACTCCAGTCTTTTTTTTTTTTGAAACTCTAAGTGAATTTTTATACTTTTCTTTGTGTTGGCATTTCTTCCTGTGTCTATTCTGTCATCTTGTCTTTGTTATATATTGATTTTTAAATAATATTTTTGATATCTATCCATATATATGTGTTAAAATATGCATTTATTGGTGTGATTTTTTTCTTTTTCTTTGTATCAAGAAGCAAATGATTTTGTGTATAGATTTTATCAAATTCATAATTTTCTTATATCTTTTCAGATGTGTGGTTGGTATTGTGAAAATAAAATTTCAGAAAAGAAAAGGAATGATAGTTTTTAACTATTAGAGAGAATCTTTTTCATATTTTTAAGAGGATGATAACACATACCTAGTATTCTGATTGCCTCTTATTCATCCTCTTGCTGAGGGAAGGATTTTTGCCTTAAATAGTGTAAAATGACCAAATACCCAGCACCCAACATGGGACAGATGAAATTGACAGCAGTTTCTGAGTGACATAAACCCACAATCTGAGACAGGAGGACATTGCATGCCACGCAGGGCGACACAGGGGTTGTATTCTGCAGCAGAGTGAACAAGCAGGGGCTGTGGACGGCAGCCTTTGTAGTCTAAAGAGGATGAGGTGCCCCCTGTCTGGCAGAGAAGTGAAACCCCCTGAAGTCGAGGATTAGTAGAGGGCAGTTGGTCCAGCTGACAGGGAAACTAGCCAGGTGCGGAGCCGTCCCACAGGGCGAGGGGCCTATCTGGTGGGAGCTGAGGAACTCACGGTTAGGGGGCTCTCTGAGGCTCAAAGACGCTAAGGCAGTACATGAAATTTGATGCCTTGTATTACAACTAATGTCTTGATGCCTTCTGATCAAATATCGACTGTAGTGACTACTACTATTTTTTGAGAGTGGAAGAAGTGCCTCTCTAGGAGGCCGAGTAGACACTTGACCAGGAGGACCACATGTTGAGGTGGTTGTCAAAAACTGAACCTTAGAAGTATCTCCCTTTATGCCAATAAAGGCAACTGAGGGCCTTATATAACATTGGAGTAGGGGGTGCATGTCTCCAGGGAGCATGAATTTAGACTAATGGCTATGACAATATCGACACTCAGTAGGGGATCTAGTTTTCCTTTGTCACTTGAATAGTAGATTTTGTGGAAGCCATTAGATCTCTTCATTAAACTCACTGCTTGGACTTATCATGAAGGTGGAAGTTCCATCAAGCGCCTTCTTCTAAAGCCCTTCATCATGTATTTTGAGAAGTGGAATGAGTGTCTTGGCTAGTATGACTAAGGAACTTTAAAGGGGATAAGGAGTGTCCTGATGAGGTCTTATGTTGTGGCCTCAGCATATATTACCTTGAATTTTATTTTGGGCATCTGTGAAGCAAGAGAATCCCAGAGTTCTTTACCTCAAAAGGGGAAACTTTAAACAAGGAATTGTTGTTGCCATTGGCTGCGATAGCCAGACCGTTTACAGTGGCCCAAGAGTTAGCAAAAAATGTAAGGACGGACAAATTGTTAACCAGGGCATCCAGTGTTACAATGATTGCCTGATTTTTGTCCAACTGCATGAATCCTTGTGGGTGCTCCTTTATCTGGGACATCCTGGTTAAGGCATAGAGAACAGCAACATTCTACTGAGTTCCATCACATATAATGGCGGCAATCACCTCTGTAAAGTCTGTGAACTCTCATTGCTGTTCACTTGGATAATTCCATAGATGATCCCCAGGTAGCCAAGGGGTCTGGAAAATGAGTGATCTCCTTCAGCACTGTGACTTCTGACAGGAGACTAAGGATAGGGAAGACCCTCTCTCCCTCAGGTGGGGTATGCCTGCAGGCTCAGGTTTGGTGCCACCTTGTGGTCTGGAGGTCTTGGTAGCTGTGCCATGCTTGTTGGGAGCTGATTTCCAAGGCATGATGGACAGCTTGGTATGGAACATCACAGACTCAGGGTCTGTGAAAGCCTCTAACTCCAGGACAGCCCAGTATGTGGCCAGGAGTTGCTGCTCCAATGTTTTACAGTGCAAGGCCGAGAAGGGCAGTGGCTTACATCAGAAGCCCGTGAGTTGCTAAAATCTCTACAGTGAGAGAATATCTGAAAGCACTAAGGAGAGCCCTGTTGATTTCAACTTGGGCAAATTTTAGAGCCTTTAATTGGGGGAATTCCCATTCAAGGTGGGTCAATTTGCAAGTAACAGCATCAGTAAGATTAAGTGAAATTTGTAAATGAGAAATATGGTGCCTCTTGAACCAAGAAGGACCAAAGAATATATGTCCTTACTGAGCATGTCAAATGAATCTATTTGGAGAAGGATGTGATCAATGTAACGTCATACCTGTGCTCCTGGAGAAAGGTGGATGCAGTTAAGACATTGCCTGCAAAGACTGTGTGATGGCAAGGCTGCTGATGTCCCCCATCATGGGTAGCCTGGTAAAGGTGTACTGTGTTCCTTCGGAGGTGAAGGTACACTGGTAAGAAGCTATTGAAATAGACACTGAATAGAGAATTTTAGCCAAATCTCTGATAGCAAAAGTATTTTCTTATTGGATGGAGTCAATGTTTACAACAATACTTGCTTTTTAGTATGAGGTCTTTAATGACAGAGACCACAACATTTAGATTGTGGTAATCAACTAGGAGGCACTATTCATCCTTTTTAAGTGTAAAAACAGGCCAAAATGAACTGTTAAATGGAGAAGAAGTGAAAAAATCACCCCTTTACTTATTAGGTCTTATATAATGTTTCAATTTTTAAAGGCCTTGTTTTAATTGACATTGAGCCATATTAACTATTTAAGTTTGGAGAGGGTGTTCATGAGGTCCCATTTTGTTGATATGTAAATGCCAAGAGTTAGTTTAATTTCAAATTGTTCATTCTATAAGAACATGTAGTCTCATTATGGGATATTTTAACACAATTTGGTGCTATCACGATTGGAAATTTGGATAATGCAATAGTTAAGGTGAGACATAGCTATTTGTTCTCTACTTTATATTCAGTAATTCCTCTAAGATTATAGGGGGGATCATATTTAAGTTAGTGGGATCTCCAGGTAAAATTGTAATTTGAACCCTAGTATTGATTAAGTCCATGAAGCCTTGCCAAGTGGTGCATTTCAGCAGCTATTAAAGTTAATTCGGAATCTATATTGTAGAGATGCAAAAGCCAATCAGCACTCTTTTATCTTTTTTCTATATTAATTATTTTAGCAAATTTTGAATTTTCACTTGAGTCAGATTGTGGACTTCTTTTAATTAATTTTTTTGTATCCAGATTTTTATCTTAATTTTTTTCATCACCCTCGCCCCCCACAAACACAGTGCCTTTTTTCTCCCTGTATATATTTCACGTGAGGGGTTCTCTTTACCCTGTTCATATTTCTCAATTCCTTCCTCCAGAGAGCCTCAGATTAGTATCACTAGGGGCAGGGGCCTCCTCCATGCCAAAGTCCATGTGGTTAGGAAATGGGGCTTAGGTAAGGTTTGTACTAGCCCTTAATGTATCACAGGGACACCATGGGAGTCTTTCCCTATAACCTGAGGATTCGATTCTTTGTGGCAACAAAGGCCCAGGCTGAAGGGTGGTGCAATGGATGAGCCCTGGGCCCACAACCCATCCTCTGCTGCAGCCTGCGTGGGCTTGAGCCTCCAGCTGCATAGTTGTAGTTATTGGCTAAAAATTGAACTAGTCAGATGACGGCCTTCCCTGTTGAGTGGGGGACACACATGGTGAGAGCAGGGGAGCTCATTCACTCTGTGAGGCTGCAAGATGTCACAGCAGTACATGAAATTTGAGACCTTACAATCTACCTGATCGTGCGACATTTGGATATGTTTTAAAAAGTAACGTAACAGTTTAAAAAAAACAAAAATTACATCTTTTGCAATTTATAAACTTAAAATAAAAATTTACAATGTTTTAAAAATGTTTCAGAGGGTGCATAATTTTTTAAAACGTCCATTTTGTTGGTACCTGAGTAAAACTATTTGAAGGCCACTGTTCTGGGGGAATCATCTTTCATCTGCATAGCTTGTGATTTGAAATTTCCTTATTTTGCTAAAGAATTTTATTTCCTTTATTCCTTTCACTTCATTTATTGAATGAATGAATTTTGAGGGAGGGAGGTGAAACAACTAAAATATATCGATGATTTTTTAATAACCTATTAAATAATGTTTATAAATGGAATGAATGTCCTCTGACTTACAAATGCAATTTTGTAATATTAACGCCAAATCAATTCAAGCAATATTTTCTATACACCCTCTCTATTTAATACATTGTGCTGAGTTTCGTAGATGATACAAAATTATTAAGAATAAGTACTTGATCTCAAACATTTGACAAGCTATTATAGATCTATTAAGATACATTGTTTACCATAGTAGTAATGCAAAATGCAATTAGAAAGAGAGAAACTGATCTAATATTTCAGAAATACAGATGTTTCCTAAGATATGAAGCTATAATTTGGTCCAGGTAACTGGGTCAACTAAAATAAAATGTGTTTTCACCTCTTGATATAGTCGAATTTTTCACGGGTTTCTCATGAATAACATCTTTTCTCCTATTACTTAACATTCAAAGGTAGTCGAGAGGATTCTGTTTATTTATAATGTCAAAATGCTATTGAACTAAATGCATCTTTTCTTTTCCTGTTAGATTTTGATATTAATTCCCAGTCTAGTAGTGTTATTTTTAACATTTTCAAACTTCTACAGAAAAGTATATGCTTAATCTTCCTCATTGAATAGTAAATTGGTTTTTGGCTTTTCCTAAAGAGATTAAAAAATTATGTCTATGGTATTTTATTCATAGATGAAAAGGGACAGAATTTACATTTGATTAGCACCTACCATATTCTGTACTTTTGCAAACATTATTTTACTTAACCTCATAATAATCCAGAAAGTAGTATCTTAAATTTACAGTTGAATTTGAGAACCAAAGGTATTAACTGACTTGCTCTGAACCACAGAGCAACTAAATGGCTGTGCAAGGGTCTGAGCCCAGGCTGGTATCCAGACTATGTCCTCTTCCCATTCACAATAAAACCATCTCCATATAGAAGCATATGAAAACTGCCATGTAGCGTTCTGTTTTTTCACGTGGCGCATCAATTAGGGTTAAATTGTTTGATTCCTTTAGAACCAACGCTATTAATTGATCCCACTTTGGAGAGATTTATAGAATTTATTCATTCAACAGATATTTATAGAGTGAGGCAACGTTTTACGCACTGAAGATAGAATAGGAACAGAACTAAATCTCTGCTCTAAAGGAGTTTGTATTCCAGTGAGCAAGGCAAGTTTTATATAAACAAATAAACATATACTGATACAGTTATAATAAGGGCTAGAAACAAAAATACAAGAAGAAGGAGACCATATCCGGACAAGTCGAGGCTGGGTGTTTTCCTTTAATGAGGGTACTTGGGGAAGGTGTAACTGTCAGTCTACGGTGCATAGGATCATGAAATTCATATCATTGAAGATGCATAATCCACAAATGGACTCAACAAAAATGTATACTAGCAAGGGAAGTCAATATTGCTGGGACAATATTTTGGTACTGTTTGGTAGAACTTTTGTAAAGGATAAACTTCTCGAGTTAGGTGTGTTTTTCTTGCAACTGCAGATAATGGGGCTGCAAAGTTGGTTTGTGCAAGGAAGTTGATTTCAAGTCATGAGTAAAGGATTACTCATGAATTTAGAATCACACAGACATATAACTCTTCCATCTTATCCTCATATGTTGTTATGGGCCTTAATTAACATTACTCCTATAATAACAAATCAAAGAAAGCACAGACATCCTGGGCAATGGTATACAAGACTCATTCCATTTAAGTAGTACATTTATGTTTCCTTTGAAGGCACAGCAGATCCATCATCATAAATTTATACACACTTTATATAACATTGAGCCTTTTATGGGTACTTTATTGCTTTAACATTTATGAAATAGTGGTCATTTTAAATCGGTATATTCAAACATATTGATTTTTCTCAACCCAGTACCATTGCTACGACAGCATTCCATTTAAAAATCATAGGCTAGAGCAGCTGTCTGCTGATGGTTTCTATTGACCATGCATAGAAATTTGAATTCATGGTATAGCAGAATACTATAAATGTCAGGGGTTTGTATTGGTCTCCATTTTTAACTGCCAACAGTGTTCTGTTTACCATCGAGAATAATTTTTGAAGCAGTCAGCATTCATAGAAAACATAACATGGGATAATATTTTCTTACATAAGAATTCAAATCTTTTATTCAATGAAAATTAGCATAAAAACTAAATGAAAAAGGTCTATGAATATATACTTCATCAAGTAAGACAAATATAAACATCATATTTGAATTAGCCATATTTACCTACCAATCTTTCTACCTACCTATTTAACATATAAAGTCAAAAGAAAACAATTAAGTTATAAAATAGCATGAATAAAAAGTTCACACATAAAGAAAAATAAATAAAAAATATTTAATATATCACTAATACTCAAAAGAAAATGATATGAAATCATGTCTATTAAGGAAAATATTTAAATGATAATGTTGTTGAGGCTTCAAAAACTGTTATAATTTTTTAAAAAATAGATTACTCTCAATCTTATTACACAAAATACTTAAGACCATGTACTAAAATATATAACATAGCAAAATTAAATTGTTTCGAGAGTTCACCTAGATCGTTGTAAGTACATCATTTTCCCATTTCTCCAAGGAGTCAGGAGTACCTCAGGATATTTGTACCGAGATAACAGTGATGGGAAAGAGCTCATAGGTGAATTGACCAAATAATGTCATTGACAGTCATTGAGTAAAATGGGATAAGAAAATTAAAGCAGAAAATTCAGAATCTGTGTTTTCAGAGAAAAGCTAGGGGAATGTTTTGTAAGGATGTATAATAAGCATATTCAGACAAATTGTGTGAAGATGGGTGAATATTTCTAAGTGGAGAAAGTTCCCAACCATGTGGACATGATGAAGCAGTAATTTCCAAACATTAGTGGACAGAATAAATATCTGAAAAACTTGTTAATAAGACAGATTTTCAGATCCTGACCCCAGAAATTCAATTTCAAGAGACCTAGAGTGCAGTCTGGGAATCTCCAATCTGCTTAGCAGCCGTCCGAGATGACCTCGAGTCAGGCAGTCCTGTGTAGTCACCCTGAGGAATGCTCTTTCGACAGGAGGAAACAGGGCGTTTTAACGGAGAAAAACCACAATGATTTTGAAAAATCCAATTATGGTCTAAGTTCTAAAGGTTGATTGAATCTCCTTTATCGGTAGGTTTCCTCAGGAAGTTCTCTTTCCCTGACTGACAAGACAGAGGAATGAACGGAGATTTGAAAATGTTCTAGGAACTTAACAACTCTTTCAAACTAAAAAATAGTTATATTTCAAAGATAGTATTAGAGTAATATATGATATATGTATGTAATGGTTAGAATAAATAAGCTAAATACCTAACAATGTAATAATATTTACGTAAATTATATTTAATTATATCAATAAAATTGAATAAATTACACTATCAAAATAATTAGAATAGTAGTTTTACATATAATAATACATAAATAAATAGTATTAATTGAAACAGAAATAAAAATTTAATGGTCATGATGACTACAACTATATAAATTATGCATGTGTATAAGGATATACACAAGGAAACTTTGAAAGAATTAAAACAGTTGTGTTTGGTGTGGGAAAGCGTTTTTCTTTGTATAATTTCATAGTTGGTTTGTAACAATGCACTTCAAAAGTGTTCAAAAATTGCTACTAAAATTATCTTAGTTACATCAGAATTATAACTTGCAAGCTTTCTGAAAAGATATGTGTTAGTACTTTGGTTAAGCATATGTTGATATATATATAACACTTAGGGGAAAATATTATGGTTACCTCGTCAATGAGTTTTTATTTTAGTGTTTGGTATGAGAAGCCCAGGAAATTTTTTTTTTTTACAAAATTCTGGCTCCTTGTATCACTAAATTAAACAGCTTCTGTGAAACCTTAATGATTAACTTTAATAGTTTTAGAAGTAATTTTAATTGCGTATTGAATAAAATAGGGGCCAATCCCAAAAGCCTCAGCACCTGCTTTGGGAAGGCAAAGACCACTGACTGTGAGTAGATTTTAGTTGTTTGAGAGGGGTTACTACACTCTATGGAAATCATTTCAAAGGGACAGTTTTGTGTCACTCTTCCAGCACACACATTTGAGGTATATTTGGAAGGAAGGTCCAAGAGTGTAAAGCTCCTTTAGGTCTGCCACATGGCATGATCCACAAACTGACATCCTATCCAAACATGGGACTCTCTGGAGAGAGCTGTTTGACAGCCTTGCAATAGAAAGTAGATGACCAATATGAAAACTGAGAATTCTTATTTTTATTTTCTCTTCCAATTATCCCTCCCATTATCTTTTACCTAAGACTTAAAGTTATTGTCCAGGCAGACTCCACTTTCCAATGTATTATTTGCACTGTTGATAAATTTTCCTTTTCTATAGGTGAGTCCAAGGGCGACAGAGAAAGTGAGATGATTTCATTTCTGTTGTATTCTCATGTGTATTTAATGTGAAAAAGGCTTTTATATTTTAAGCTTGCATTACTAAAATGATTTATCTAGTACCAACTGTAGAGATATAGTCTCTAGAGAGCATTGTTATTTCTACTCTTTTAAATATATTCTGGTGAAAGCCAATAAAATATTCCTTAAGTATAGTCTTGGGTATTGTATTGTAACATCAAGTAAACAGTAGGTTTTTAATGTACCCCAAATTTGATTTTTACGGTGAGAAACATTCACCTTTTTCTGAACTCATAGAACATGCTCAGCAAGATTTAGCAATATAATACTTAGATCATTTCAGAAATCTCTTTGCTATTGTGCTATTTTGTAGTAATATTGATATCATCTTCAGACTGCATAAGAAAATCACTATTTGTACATGTGGAACTTAAAAATAATTTGTTATAAGATCATAAAATTTAACTTTTTGACCTGTTAATAAATTTCTGTAGGTGTATGACATCTATGTTTTATCAAATGACATGTGCACTTGTCAAGGAACATTTGACACTTCTTTGGCTGATGTTTTTCAAATTGTCCCTAGAATAATGATGATTTAAAATCCTATATTATTTTCCTTATCCATTTCCAATTGCTCCAGTCTACACTTGTTAGATTTCAGAATAACTTCTAGTAATATTCTGAAATAAAGATTATTTATAGCTCTTTTCTGAATTGATTTTTGAGGAAATCACTACAATGCTTTGCTTTCTCAGGTAAGCAGTTCTAGGCATGAGCAAGGCTTGCTTCTAGTAACACCTGAGAAAATAGGATTTGCTTTGAGTTTACCTTAAATGCTTTAATCTACATAAGCAAACAAAAATATTGACTCCTGTTTCTAGAATATATGTGGAGTTTCAATAGAGTTACATTAATAACAATAAACAGTATTTTGGGGCTCCTGTCTCTACCAAAAAGTTCTGGAACTCTACGTAAGGTATTGTAAAATATCTCCACCTGATTATTTTTGGCAATCCCAAAAGGATGTCTCATATTTGCTGCCAATATATTCTCCATTAAATTATGTTACATGCAAAACTCTCTGTTCTTTTGCTCTGGCTGCTGTATGGATGTACTTCCTGCAGAACGATCTAGTGAATGGAGAGACAATTGAATCAGCTACTGCTTCTGCTGCCTTTAGCCAAGGATGTCAGAGGCACCCTATCACTCATTTCCTAGTGATAATGTGCTCATTCCTTCCTGTATTTAAATATATTCAATAAACACTTGATATATGTGCACTCGATGCTGGGCGTACAAAGGTGAGTGCACGCTGGCTCCTGTCCTGAAGCTCCAGGCAGTCTATTTGGGGGAAGAATAGAAGATAATACAGTATGGGAAAAAAATCCCAGAAGTATGCCACAGGTATGCACAGAATGCTACAGATACACATAGGAGGAGAATTAAACCATTGTTAGAGGTCAGGAAACGCTACCAGTTCAAAGGTGATGTCTAGGCTGAAATTTGAATAGAAAGTAACCACGTAAAAGTATGTGGAGTGTGTAGAGGGAGTACATAATAGTAATAATTATTAATATTTGCTGCATTTTTACCAACTCATAACTATTTGGAAACTTAAATAAAATAATACATGTAAATCTTAGAATGAGTATGACTGTCATATCTCAAATGTTCCAAAATGTCATATCATCATCATACATCAATCGCTATAGAAAATATTAATGTCTCATTTATCCTTTATAATTAAAATTATTTTCTTAATGGTTTACTATTGTGTTATTTAATAAAATATGATAACCACTACTACGTCCATTTTAGTGATAGGAAAAGGAGGTTTCAGTAGCGTTAATTTCTCGTGGAAGGTGACATAAGTAGTAAGAGGTGTTCCTAAACCAAGGTCCGCCTGATTCCATAGCCTGCCATTGTTACAACAAACTTCCTGAAAGGAGCTTCCCAGGCTAGAAAGGACAGTGTGTGCAAAATAGCCTGAAATGCACTGAAACCAGAGGGCAGTAGACTCAGGAATCACAAGCTGTTTTCCACAGATTGGAGCTAGAGCTGAATGAGGAAAACCTGAGAGGTGTACAGAAGTCATAGCTTTAACTGTAAGAGTAATGAGAACCCTTCAGTTTCCATTTATATTTCAATATACTTATTTTCTGGTTCCTGTGAAGGGAATAAATTGGAGATGCACAGGAAGGGATGCCAACCAACCAATCAAATAGACCAATCATTCATTTGGTGGCAAACTGATGACACTGAACTCCTTCCACTGTGGAAAGGAGTAACCAATTAAGGCGTTATGCCAAACCAATAATGCTGTCTGGGCTACCGCAGGGCTAGTGCCTATAATGTGTCACCACCATGTGGTGCTGCCTATAGCTGATATCCATGTCATAAGTGACAGCTTCTCTGGATCCCCAACACCCTGGTGCTGTTTCCTATGGCTGTGGAGGCATTGTGGAAGTACCTCCATGGGGATGGTTCAGTAGGGTGATGCTGATGTGCTGGAACATCCAGTGTCTCAGAGTTGCATTGTATTTTCTTGATCCCCAGAGTATGGAAGCTTCACTACATTCTCTTCCAAAATGGAGGGAATATTGTCATTATTTTTGGTTATACTTCGCTTCATGGCTACTTAAGCAATGTGACTTTTCATTTTAATGATTTACAAAACTTTTAGCAATTTACACTTTAGAGTTTTAAGTTGCAATCTCAGTTTTCCTATATCCCACACAATGTTGCCCTTAAAATAATCATTATTTCATAGATTAATTTACTTCAATGTATCATCCTTTTGTCTGTCAATTTATCATCATTTATCTCCACGATCCATTACTAGTGTAGTTTTATAAGTTCAATAAAATAACTGTGAATATATATTTTTTGTTGCAAATAATACGTATAGCTGTGTGTATTTGAGAAACTTTTTCAATGTTTCGACATAAATTTGTCTCAGCTCCCAGTATCTCATTCTGTTCCAAGTGACACCAAGTTAATTATCCTTTTCTCTGATACCATTCAAAAAACAACTCTTATTTTGCTCCTGTGCCCTGGCAAAGACAGATTATATCCCACCAGTGGCCATATGGCCAGAATTGCTAATCATGTTCTGGGTCCAATTAGATCTACCAAATCATAAAGTCAGATGATCCCAGCAGGAACCCATTGTAAAATGGAAATTATACATCCAGGATTAGAAGAAGACAGGTCCAAAAACCACAATAAACTGTGTGAAGAAGAAGACCAGATCCTCAAGTTATCAATCCATGTTTCACTGACTCATATCAGCTCACACATAAGGCTCACAGGGAGTTTCTTATGACCAGCTGATAGAGGATGAGAATAACTTGAGCTTCATTCAAGGATAGGTTAGGTGAACATGTGGTTGCAAGATGAAAATTTTCTACTCCTACATTACATCCTCATACAGAAGTGTCCCAAAAAGAGAGCGGTGAGAGTAAATTGAGGTTAGTGTTGCTACCTCCACTGCTTAATGTTCAACCCACCCACAACAGAGATCAATGCTAGGCCTGCAATACAGTACTAGCTTTAGAAAGAGATCAATCAATCATTGTGTGGAAAGTTGATTACATTGGACCCCTTCCACTCTGTGAAGAACTGGCCAAGATTCACCATATTTGGAGGCTGAGTTTTTCTTTCTTGTCCACTGTCCCTAGTGGCACCACTCAGGACTCAGAATGTGAAATCTACTGGTATGGGAAATCACATAGCATTTTCTTGGACTAAGTGACTGTTATGTGGAAGGAAGTACAGTCAATAGTGGATACACTGCTATGGGATTCATAGGTCTTATTACACAACAAACTACTCTGAAATTGCTAGCCTGATAAAGTGGGGGACTAGACCATTGAAGGAAGAGCTGAGGTACAAGCTTGAGGATGACAACTAGTGAAAATGGGGCATTATCTTTCAGGCTGGAGTATACCCCTTAAACCAATGGCCATTATCTGGTACTGTGTGCCCAAGAGGTAGATTGAATGGGTCCAGGGACCAATGAGTTAAAATAGGATTGGCCTTGTTTACCATCACTCACAGTATCCTGTTTGGGGGATTGGCCCTTCTTGTCCTCACAAGACTCAGGGTCTAGAGTCGCAAGCCACCAGGATGAACATTTCCAAAAGGAGACACGTGAGAGTGTCTGTAAACCATTACTGCAGCCTGGTTTCATTGGTTTCCTTGTTCCAGTAGATCAGCAAGCAAGGTTCAGTTACCTTATCATCAAAGGAAGGTAGACTGCCACTGCCTGATGAGGGCAAGGAGGAGTGTTTAGAACTCTGGTGATTTTCTTGTATTTCTTTTGATATTTAAACTGAATTTAAACCACACATGGACAAGAAAAGCATCCGAGGACTAACAAGGGCATCATAAAAATGGACTTAAGTCTCCTTTGACTTGATGGTTTGGATCATCCGCCATGAAAAGCCACCAAGACTCACAGAAGTGCCAGCCAAAGGGTAGGGCAATCTAGAATGAATTTTGAAGGAGATATGATAAGTATCAGTTCCAGCCTCCAGACCAACTATAGCATTGAGATTTGTAGTTTGCCCCACTATTTACCCCACTATCCTTCCTCTTGTAAGTTTTCTCAGAAATTGTGAGCAACCAAAATCCAAAAAAAGCTGTACCTCGCTGCAGTAACTGAGTGTAAAACATAAGCTGGTCTGAGTATTTTGAAACATAAACCATGGTAGATTCCATTGGTGAACTAGATTACCTTTACCAGCCAGGGTCCCTACACCCCACCTGCTGAGCGGTTGAGTTGCTAAGGCTCAGAACTGTTCCATTCTCCAGAAAACAACCCCAACTGGAGAACACCCCCTATACTCCCAGCCCATAGGGTTGTAGTCTGTGTTCAGTGACTGACTAACATACTAAAGCTAAGCTCTAGTGGACAGCACATCCTTGCTTAGCTGCTTTCTTTGCTTGATGCTGCTTCTCCATTCTCTTTCTCCTGAGAGCACTCCCCCAACATATCTCACGGACCTGTTTCAGATGCTACACCTGGGGAATCCAACCTAAAAGCATAGAGAAATACTATTACGTATTAATATATCCTTGAGGCAGTCACACATTATTGATGTGTGGGGAAAATATCACAACTGTTTATAGGGCAAAATTGTTTAAATTCCTAATTTTTTTTAACTCAGTCATTTTGTTTCTGAGAAAGTATCCGGAAGAAATAATCATATAAAATTTGAAATATATGTATAAATGATTATTAGAACATTGTTTTTCTATAGCAAAAATGCTGAATGTGCCTCAATATGGAAATGGGACAAATAAATCCTAATATATCCATACAGTCAACGAAAGAGGATTAAGTAGACTCATTTGCTCTAACATACAAATGTGCCCAACATGTGGCGGGAGGAAATCAAAGAGCTGAGGTACATGTACCTATACATCAGTGGAACTGGTTCTTTTGCAAGCTCTGCCTCATACTTAGTGTGTGATGGTGGAAGAAGCTCTTAACCTACGTAAACTTACCTCTCATTTTCTTCATTTGTAAAATTATTTTTAAATAAGGCAGCACATACAAAGCACTTGGCACGTCATTAATGGTCAATATCAACTAGCTGTTCCTTTACTATTATTCTAACTGAAAATGTTAGGTAGCACAGCACTGATAGATCAATTGAGTGTACGTGGAGTAACCCACTTGTGAAGTTTAGATGGCATGGATGTTCAAGCATGGGCTTTAGCCAGATGCCCTAGGTTGAGCCCTTGTTCCATCAATAACTTCTGTGTAACCTTGGGAAATTTCTTCAACTCTCTAAACTCCAATTTCCTCATCAACAAAATAGGTACAATAACAGTTCCTCCTTTTTGGGATCACCACTCTAACTGGTTTGATGAGATGAAAGTCATAATGGCTAATGCTTACTGGATGGCAGGCATTGTTCTAAATGTTTTACGTGTAGTTTTCACTATAGCCTCACTATAGCCCTAGAGATAGACATTGTAATTATCCCTGTTTTATAGATGAGTACTCTAAAGCCCAAAATATTAAATAATTTGCTAAGAGCCATATAGCTAGTTGAAGGTAAATCAGGATTTGAGTTCAATCTGTCAAATTTCACAGACTGGAACCATAAGCGCTTTGACATAATGTGAGTCCCAAGATATACTGAGGCTTCAAAAAAGGGTGGATATTATATTTGTATAAAATATATATGTACGCACACATATATATAAATATATATATATATACCCATATACACACACATACATATGTGAGTCTTTGATTATTCGTGGAAAAATATCTGGAAGGAGTTTACACAATGGTCATTCCTACATCTGGGAATGTTGCAGAGAGCTTAGAGGAGGATATTCAATTTTTGTTTGTTTGTTTGTTTTGTGAAGAGATTGGCCCTGAGCTAGCATCTGATGCCAGTCTTCTTTTTGTTTGATGAAGATTGTCGCTGAGCTAACACCCATGTCAATCTTCCTCCACTTTGTCCGTGGGATCCTGCCACAGCATGATAAGTGGCGTAGGGGTTCAAAACTGTGAACCCAGGGACATGAAAGGGGAGTGAGCAAGCTTAACCACTACACCACTGGGCCAGCCCTGATATTCAGTTTTTAGTCAAAACATTTTTATTCTCTAGAAATATTATAAGTGTATTCTTTTGAAATGAGTAAAAATATCATTTTAAAATCAAGAAAATTACCTTAGTGAAATCCTAAAAGTAGATTCAAGTACGACAAGTTGAATCCATACCTGCAGTAAAAAAGAGCCAATTACAATGGAAAGCTCAGAAACAACAGGTAGATAGGAAAAGCAGAAAAACAAGATGTCTCCTAACCGTAGTTCGCTAGAGATGGAATGCATTTATTATGTTGGAACAAAATTCAGAGGACAGAGAGTCACTGCTGCTCTTTAACTGGCCAGTTCTTTGCCCAGCTGGAGGAGCATAGAGCATTCCTCGACTCCACCTGGGGCACATTCCCTCATGCACTCCAACTGAGCAGTATGTGTCGTGGTGAGGGGCGGGTCCCCTCAGACCCTCAGGCGTCCCCACTCCAAAGGCACACAGAAGGTCTAGTTCCACAGGAAAATAAAGAGGTGTTATTAATTTGGGATATTCATCAGTTATTAGACAGAAGAATTAGGAAAATCTCTTTTCATATTGCAAGCCATAATATTCTTTTAATATTCCAAGCTATTATTAAATTATTGGTCCTAAACAACACATTCTAAAAGGACTCCAGAGAATGGATGTTGAGTTTAGGAGAGGAATTATAAAATTCTCCTGATTAAAGGAGAATACAGTCAGTGAGAAAGTTAGGAAGTAATTTAGATAGTATAACTCAGATAAGAAAAGGAATTAGACATGGCTGGTGTGGGGTGTTAGTTTGTAGTGGCTGTTGAAACTGAAGTTAACATGACACAACGAACCAAGTCACCTAACATGGTAGTCACATTTCTAACAGCTTAAGCTTACTCTGTATTGGATATTCCAGTAGAAAACATATTGTGCAAAACGATTCAAAATGAGTTTCATCAGCGCAAAGAAATAATGCCAACAGTAGTAGAAAAACGCATTCTATAAAGGTCCACAAAGGACCATCATCAAGTATCCACTACTTATTTTATCGAGGGGTTAAAAAGGTCCAAGGATGGTGTAGCTCTTCCAGAGAACATATCTGCGCTCTGGGCTCCTTTTGGTAAGTTGCTTTTCTGATGTCATAGAACCGGTTGGTTCTGGCTGAAGTCCTGATGTTGGAAAGAGTAGAATACAGGGAAAAAGCATGGACACAGAATTCAAACTGCCCAGGGTGCACATTCTACCTTTACACCAACCTAACTACACACCTTTGGAAATTGTCTGAATTTCTCTGAGTCTCTGATTTTCAACTGGCAAAAATAAACTTAAATGCTGTAGTAAAATTACTAAGACAATGCAGCAGAGAATAGGTGGTTATAAGTTACAACTATGATTGTTATTGTCCTATATCCCTCCACAGTTATTTACTTCAGCCTATTTGTGAAAATCACCATTCCCCAGGCCTCAGTGAATTGAAACAGCCGGATTACAAATGAACAATCCCATTGTATAGAAATAGAATCATTAAGTAGCCAAAGGAGGAGCTGGAAGGCAGAGAGAAGATGGAGAATAGGAGACAGTTCATTATTTCTAACTCTCAGACAGCATTTCTTCTTCTTTGGACACGAAAAGTAATGAGACTATAGAGGGACATTGAGCTACCACTTTTGTGCTGGTGATGTTTATTTTCAGTGTGTCAGGCACAGCTGAGAGGCACGGCCTGGCAGAATCAACCCCCATACAGGGTGGTTCAGCCTGTTCCTATAAGCCAAGTGCCTATTCACAGAGTTGAAAGGAAAACTGGGCATGTTGATGCAGTCAGCTTCAGAGCAAGCCAAGAGCTAAGTGAGGGAGAGGCAAGCAGTTCGGTGAAGACGCACAAAGGCTTCCGACAAAGGGAGGTACTTTCCAGGTAGAATGCACCTTAACTGAGAGAGTAGCAAGAGTTTTTTCACAGTTTAGAAATGAAATTGCTTCTGTTCCCATTGACATCTGGGGTTTGACAACTTTGAGGAGGTATTTTAATAATATTGGTGCAAGGTGGTTCTCTTTAAAAAATGTAACCTTTGTCATTCAGTTTACTAATTTATTTAGAGAGAACTAAGAAATTTCCTGCCATGTACTAGTATGGTAATATTAGAAAATCACTTTATCTAATATTCATTCTGTCCTTTAAAATGTCAGGCTCCTCATTAGGCCTTAGGAATACAAAAGAGATTTTGACGAGATTGGACCTCTCAGAGAGGTTTGTAGTCTAGTGGGGGAAATAGATGTCTGAACACAATTGCAATAATGTGAGAAAAGTGGCAATTTTGCATGCGCAAAATGGCACATTTCCCTAAGACGTGTAGCAAAGGCCTCATGAAGATAGCAACAACTGAGCGTAGACCTTAAGGACAAGTGGGCATTTTCCAGATTGAAAAAGCAAAATGGACATGCAGAGAGGCTCATAAGGGTGTGAGCTCATTTAACATTGTCAGATACTGAGGAAACTACCACATATGCATTCACAATTTGAACCTCCAACAATTGCCCTAGGGAAGTTTTGTTATTACTCCTTGGTACATATGTGGCTACAGGGATCACACATAATGACCAGGTTTTGAACCCAGGCAGCCTGAGTTCACTGCCATAACCACTTCCTTGGAATGTCTTTGAGTAAATGTATTATCATACCGCTGCAGAAAAGTACAAAAGGCAAAACCCAAAGCGTTCATTAATTTCTGAGCACCTACTCTGTGCTAGGCACTGGGCTGGAGTGAACTGTCCAGAGAAAGTTAGAAGGATATTCTGCTAACAACCCAATGAGGCTGAAGAAGCAAGTATTGAGAGAAAAAGCAACCAATAATTTGTTGTTGCCAGTAAATGAGGCACGAAAGATGGGGTAGACAAAGATGACTCATGGTTTTTGCTTGAAAAATGGAATAAATGTGATGACATTATGAAGGAGGTAAAACATTAGGAAGAATAACTTAATGGGGGAAGATAATGAATTTATTTTGGAGCACTGGGTTTCCCTTAGGAAAATTAGATGGTCAAATTACTTGCTTAACTAGCTCTCCGTTTTGATTAAGAACACCAAATTATACACTGATGCTTAGAACTCTAAAATACTATGCAAATTTGAATACAAACTATCTGACTCCCAATGAATGAAAACCCACGATGGTCTAAACTCGTGTAGTCTGTAAGCATGGGAAACTCTGAGAGGGTCCTTCAGGGAGGTAAATGGTTACTGCAGAAATCTGGCACAGAGCAGATGCTTAATAAATATTTGTGGAGTGAAATAATAAACTAATGAATAAATGAATGCACAGATTCAAGGTGAGATTATTTATCTACCGAATTTACCTGCAGGTGACGAATGAGAGAAAATAGACCTGAATTAATGCAAAAGAGAGTTGAAATTGATAAATGATTAACTCTGTAAGCTTGTACAGGATTACCCCTGGAGAAGTTCTGTAAAGGGAGGAACTGTCTTTGCTAGAGAGGTTGCAGCTTTCTAACTTGGATAGTTTATCGCAGGCCTGTACACAGAGTTCAGCAGAAATAGGAACGGGCAGCGTTGTTTCATCAGAGGGTCTGATAAGCCCACATCCTCTCTCACTTTTGGTTGATGTAGGCATCTACTTATCCTAAGACATGTGGTTGGTCCTTGTCACTTTATCCTTAAAGCTCTCATTTAGTTTTATTTCAATATAGTACTTTTCAAACCCCAGCTAAGATGTTCTATTCATTTTTATATATAGATTAATTTAAACTTTATTCTTTGGTCAAAGTTTACTTGGATTCAAAGCCATCAAGATGTTTCCTTTAAGTTGTATTTTTAGTCACACTCTCACGACCCCTCCACCTCAGGTGTCATTTCCCCCTCAAGCCTCTCTTAACATGTTTACAGTCACGACATCTATTCCTGTCATTTGCACATAGAACCAAGATTATTCTGTAGATAATGCTGTTTCTTTTAGATTCTCTCATTTATATTTTTATCTCTTATTTAGGTTATTTTATTACGTAATAATTTTGATTTTATTGCATCAAATTTTTTACTATTTATATAATCTTGTCCAAATACTTTTATTATATTGCCTCAATAATAGTTTGTATACTCATTTTGTTGTGTATATTGTAATTTCAAAACTGGAATAAAATTGTATAATTAAATTATTTAATTTAGAATCAAAATGTTTGAATTATGACAGCAGAAGTTAAATTGTAGCCACATAATAAATCATAAAAATATGGAAATTTATCAACAAATGCTGAATGCCCTGGTCAATGTTGGTTGCCAAGCTAAGAACTGGTGATATAACAGTCACCAAGACAAGGACAGTCCCTATTCCAAACATGTTTATAGATTAGAGGAAAATACAGACAAATAAATATAATATTAGAATGTCATATAATAAGGACTACAATAGCAAGGTGTCAGATCACTGTGGGATAGAAATACACATATACATGTATATATTCACACATACAGACACATACATATGCATACACATCCATATATATTTAAATAATAAAATAATTTCTATTTTATTACTTTATTGTTCTCAGACTATAAGGTTTACTTCAATATAAGGACTCACATGTTTCCAAAATACAGATATTCACTCCTTTGACAATAAATCATTTTCAAAATTAATGCTGTAGTTTTAAAATTCCTGAATGTGTTATAAGTATTTACCACCAATTCAAAAATATTTCACATTTGTAATACATAAGAAAGGAATATGTTTTTATGATTGACAGGTAATATAGAAAGACCTCTTTTTGAAGTGGTTGTTCCATTTGAAAACACATTATTAAGGTTACTGGAAAGGATATAAAAACCATGCTCATTTTCATGAAGTATACTTTAAAATGTGACCTTATATTTAAGAATTTTAGCCTTTGAGTTCTGACAAATGATAAATATTACATAATTACCACGTTAAATGACTTTCAAATAATTTTTATTATAATCTAAGAAATGCAGCAAGATAATAACACACAAGATCTGATTATGAATTAATTTTCAAGAGGTAGCATCTGGAGGACAAAAACTCTGTCTACTGTTTCCTTTGTGTTCTCCTACAGGGTCTAGTAAAGACGGTAGGTGCTCACTAAGTGTTGATGATAGTCTCACTTCAAACTTAGTTTGGATGAGCTTCTGAATTAAGTGTCCTCTGATGTCCTTTTCTTCTCTGAAATTATGTTGTTCTGTACTATAGTGCTGTATATTCATTTCCCCCATGGAGAAATATAAAGCTCATAATGCCCTATGAGTAAGAACGGTCTGTTGAGCGAGGCAGTTGACCCAGTATTCATGCAGAATTTAAGACAAAAATCTCAGATAAGGTTCTCATTGGGAGGAATTATTCCCAGATTAGCAAAGAATGAGTTAAGGCAGTCTCTTCTCTTTTACTTATTTAGAAATTATTTGGTTGGTGTATTACTTCTTATTTCTTTTTTTATTACTAGAGCACATATAAGATGTCTCTCAATGATTAGAGTTGAAAATAGCATAGTAAAAAAACTTCCAAATAATCACAAGTAAATGCTGATTTAATAACCCTGAACTACCTTAAGTTGCATAGTGCTGTGTAGTGACAATGCTAAGCAGGTCCAGAAAAGCATCGTCTAATGGTTTTTATTATACATTACATTTTTCTAAACGTGGTTTGGTGACTTAATTCCTGTAAAATATACTACAAGGGAGTGATGAATACACATCCACTCTTCTTTTTTTCTTTTTTTTTTTTTGGCTGAGGAAGTTTTGCCCTGAGTTAACGTCTGTGCCAATCTTCCTCTATTTTGTATTTGGGTCGCTGCCACAGCATGGCCACAGACAAGTGGTGTACATCTGTGCCCAGAAACCAAACCCAGGCCACCAAAGTAGAGTAAGCAGATCTTAACCACTAGGCTACATGGCCAGCCCCGTCCATCCACTCTTACCTAGTCTGAAAAGTTATTTGACAATAAAAGGACCATATAAATTTAGAAGTGAAGACATGCCAAAAGACATTGTATGTGATTCGTTATCAAATAAATGACAAGAACCCCTTTACGATTACAGGTTGAGAAATTATGTTAGCTTTTCTATATTATGGATATTGTTTGGACGGACAGAAGAAAAATAGATGAGACATACCAAAAAGATGAAAAGCCTTAGCAAAATCTCAGAAGCAGGCAAACGAAAGCTGGATTCAGTAAAAAATGATAATGTCACTGTCTGACACAGAGGTGTGGATGGGGAAGACAAGCAGGCTGTGGGCGGACGCACAGGAGCTGAAATAGAGAGCCGTGGAAGATGGACTTCAATCACTGCATAAAGATATCTCTTGCTTGTGAAAACCCTCTGAGGCAGAAGTCACTTTGTTTAATTTCTCCAAAATTAGACAAAAAAAGAAAAGAAAAAGAAAGGAAGAAAATATATTTCTAGGAGTTCACAGAAATAAATTATGTCCATAATCTGCGATGCAAAGCATTGAAATTGCACTCAATATTCCAAATGTAAACATATACAAACTTTCTGTGGTACAGTACACCCAAAGTACACACTTTGTAAACAATGTCAGGTAGAAAAAACAAATTTTTTTTGCTATATATATGTATGTTTTATCTGTCTTTTGGGGGATGTTTTAAAATGGAGGTGAATATAATAAGAACATTGGACAGTAGAAATTAAAAGTACTGATTCTGCCATGTCTGTTTATGAGTTTACAATTTCGATTCTATGGGTTTAAACATAATAAGAGCACAAAATGGAGAAGGAAGCAAAGAAAATGTATGATGCAAAGGAAGACCATAGACTTAAAAGTCAAATAGACATGGCTTGTAATAAGTCTAGTTTTTCTGCTGTGTGACTTTTGAACTCTATTTAAGCTCTTTGGCTTTCAAATTTCTTATCTATATAACAAGGACAGTTCTTTCTATTCCGTACCATTGATGTGTCTAGTTTCATCCTTGGCACAGGAGCAGCACTCAAAAAACGTTAACTCTCATTCCATGAATGTCATTATTTTATTCATGGTAAAATTTCTGTTAGGCATAGAAAAGACAACGTCAGATATTTTTAAAGTTCAATATAAGGTCATATCGTGGTTCTTTTAAAACATATTGTACTTCGGGCTGGTCCGGTAATACAGTGGTTTAAATTCATGCTCTCCTCTTTGGCAGCCTGGGGTTCACGGGTTCAGATCCCAGGTGCTGACCTCCAAACCGCTCATCCAGCCATGCTGTGGCAGCATCCCACATAGAAAATAGAAGAAGATTGGCACAGATGTTAGCTCAGAAACAATCTTTCTCACCAAAATATATATATATATATATATATACACACACACACACATTTTATATCATAATAACAATATCATTAATACACTTTCTTTTTTTATTGAGGTAACACTGGTTTATAAAATTATACAAATTTCAGGTGTGCATCATTATATTTTGATTTCTGTGTAGACTACATCACGTGGACCACCCAAAAGCTAATTACCATCCATCACCACACGCATGTGCCCTCATCCCTCCTGCCTCGGGATTACTGTAGTTGGTATTACACGTTCAGTTAATAAATGATTTAGAATTCAGTTGAAGAGAAGAGAATTCGCTCTATTTTATGTTAGCAGGAAAGGATTTATTCTGCAGCAGTAAATACATACAGGAGTTTGGGAGGGGCTGAAAAAACTGTCTCTATCCTGATCTTTCAGGAACTATTACCAAAAATATGCTCCAGAGCCAGGTTGCCAAGAAAGCCTCTGTTCCTTCTACGATTGGTGAGAAAGGTAGTTTAGCAACAGGAAGTCACTGCTGCAGCTCCGCATCACCTCTGACGTAATTCTCACGTGCGAAAATGGATGCCTCAAGCCCTGCCCCTTTTCCCACAGAATTTAATTCTAAATGTAAGTTTTGCTCAAGTCTATCTGATTTGCAGGACCAAGATCATATTTGAAATTCTATGTTCAAGGAAGATTAGAAAATAAATTTTTTGGCTTTTGAGCCCCTTGTTGTAGGAATTTTCTTAGAAAGTAGTTAGAATGGATCATTATCAAATCAATATTGTATATCTACTACAGTCCAACACTTGCCACTCAATAACCCACTTCCACCCTTAAATTTCTAAACAGCAATAGTTGGTAACAACAGGTACCTTCCTAATAAATACAACATCTTTCATACAAATGAAATAGTATCCCGATTTTACTCTAAAAGCACAGTCTGCCTGATGTTCATTTGTTTCTTAGTTTAATTAGAATGCCATCATGATAGCCATGATATTTACCTTGTGGATAAAAGTAACACTAATATATCCTATCTACAATAGTTTGACAAAGAGAGAGAAATAAAAGAAATTTGGTTAACATGAAGGCATAAAGGAAGAATATAAGGATAGCTGCCTTAGGCTCTATATTTGTATTAGGTAATAATTAGATTTTCAACTTGTTCCTTCCTCCATTCATTCTGTATTTCCTTTGTTCACAGTTACTACCTCTATTCTTCAGTATTTTTTTTGGTGAGGAAGATTAGCCCTGAGCTAACATCTGTGTCCATCTTCCTCTATCTTATATGTAGGATGCCTGTCACAACATGCTTTGATTACCAGTGTGCAGGTCCGGGCCCGGGGTTCTGAACTTGTGAACCCCCGGGCTGCTGAAGCACAGTGCACAAACTTGACCACTACACCACCGGACTGGCCCTTACTCTTAAGTATGTTTTACTGTTCAGGTGGCCTAAAACTTTATTCGTAAAGGATCTGACTTTTGATGCTCCTGCATATGTGTGGTTACTCCCATCTTTCACTAATAACACTTGTCATGGCAGTACATGAAACACTCCTCCTCCCCTCATTGTGTTAAAACAACCCATTTGCCCATGATAATCATAATCAGTTATCCCAGATAACGTAGTATTAGTCCCCTTTTTTGGTTTGTTGGTCTAGCAGCATGAGGAGCCCAAAATGACCAGCTAGAGATCTCAATGACAAATTCAACGGCATCACTATGGCTTTATCTAGTGGAGGCATTTATCTAAGAACTCTAAACTAACAGAACTCTGTTATGCAAGGAAAAGGAGAAAATATATTGTGAATTACTCACTAGGTATAAGAAATGCTACTTCAGGGGCTGGCTCTGTGGCCAAGTGGTTAAGTTCGCGTGCCCTGCTGCAGCGGCCCAGGGTTCGCATCCTGGGCGCGGACATGGCACCGCTCGTTAGGCCACATTGAGGTGGTGTCCCACATCCCACAACTAGAAGGACGTGCAACTAAGATATACAACTGTGTACAGGGGGGGTTGGGGAGATAAAGCAGAAAAAAAAAAAAAAAAAGATTGGCAACAGTTGTTAGCCAGGTGCCAATCTTTAAAAAAAAAAAAAAAAGAAAAAGAAAAAGAAAAAAAGAAATGCTACTTCTAATTTACTTGATTCCAGTTCCATGTGCTCTGAGTATGAGAGAACTAGCCCAGCCTCATATATTGGTCACTGATTTGCAGAATATTCTGTCACCTCTAGGACATCATGCTTTCAAAGTTTTGTTTGTAACCATCGCAATAACAGAGTCTTTAAGAGTGCATACAAGTAGTTACTTATAGGTGGTAGAGTAAGACTGGTGAGTTCTATGGGTATAAACCAGCTGCCTCATTACTTTGTCTGGGAAACGAGTTCATTCACTCAGAAGTGGAATATCCTGATGTTGAATCCTGATGTTAAGTTTATGGTAGCATTGTTGGCAGAAACATGGCAGGGAGAGATGCATAAACCACAATAGGTGTCTCTTCAAGTAAGAAAACTTTCCATATTTGACAAGCCCCAAGTTAACTAACTGGTCCTCTAGAGATATATTGCTATTTGGAGCCCTCCATGTTCCTCATGGCTGCTGGCGTTGGACACACCGAGTGGCATAGCTGGATTGTGAAGAGCAAAGCAGTGTGAGTGCACTCATCCATAATTTCTGTCCCCAACAACATGAGCACTTTTGCCCTGACCCCTTTAAGCGAGTGTGGGATGCCTTGGAAAAGAAGCCAAGTAATATCATTAAAAAAGAGGCCATCTTACTCACCTGACTTAGAGCTTCTCCTACCAAGAGAAGCATATAACACACAAATATCCTCTCACTCTGGGTCGATTTTGAGAAGTTCACAAACTTACCTCTTCCTCAAACCTCTTTGTAATCTACCTATTTTTTAATATTTTTCTCTGTTATGCCCTGACCATCTAGCCAAACTATCGCCTATTGTTTTTGAACATATATTACTTCATACTTGCAGCCATGTTCCTTCCATGCATTGTGACAGCAATGTGCCTCATTCGAATTGCTGCTGAATGGCAGAACTTTCTCCCCTCTCCTTTCCAAACAGTGGGCTGTTGCAGCATTACAGGCACTCTTTTAACTACTTCTAGTATATAATGAATAACTGTTTGTAAACCAAATTCTTTTTTTAAATTTCTCAATCAACTGGTCATAGGACCAGTGGGCATGCACAAATGTGGGTGGACTGGCAGAGCCAGTGCCATAGAGGTTGATGCACTGAATTCAGAGACTTCTATAACCTTTAGAATATTTCTAGTTATAAATAATATACTTTTTATAATAAATACAATGTAAAATTTGAAATTATAAAGATAGTAGTTATAAGTATAAAAATTAAAGTAAGACCTTAGTGGACTGCCCATCTATGTTAATCTTTGGTATTCCATGAACCATCAGTCACAAATTCTGACGGCTCTTTTGTTACTTATTATGAAAACCATGATGCCCTTGTTTCTGTCCATTCAATGTTTCCACTTGGCCTCCGAATTCTGAGATCTCATCATACTCATTAAAATCAGACCCAAATCGATACAACCCTCCTCATCCTACTAAAAGAATAGAAAATAGTATACTATGACTTCCTCACCAATGCATTTCTCAATGAGTTGGTGAAAGGAATCTCCCTTGTGTTCTCTCAGGAGTCATAGTCAGTGGATATATAAATTAATCATACATGACTAAGCCACTCCAACATTGTTAACTCGTGGAGGTGTTAGGATCCCTTCTTTGATGTTTTACTTTGGAAATGTTGGCATTTTGACAATTTAGTATAAATCATATTTGGGCCCATGTTTAAGAAACCAACCAACAAAACAGAGAGATTTTCAGATGTCTCTGTTAGAAATAATATTCATATTCTCTGGGAAGTGCAGCCTTATAAACATATTTATCCCAAACTAAAATTGTGTTCTTTCCACCTTCGTCTAGCATATTTGTAATTAACTCCCATACATTTTCCTCAGTTCAAAATCGACTATGATGAATAAACTTTATCTCCAGGTCATCCTAAGATCCCTCTCTACAGAGGTACATACAGTGCAGGAGTATTAATGATAAGGCTAGAGAGCAGGTATCTCCTTGAGGTAACATTATCCCAGGTCTTAAGGCAAATCAAAATTAGCCTCATCACTTGGGAGAAAAAGCTACTTCTATGGGCAAGGAAAGCTCATTGGGCATCCCAGGACTTCCGAGTCAACTGAATCCACTGAAATCTTCCAATTCTAATTTTTGAGGGCTCATTATTTTCCAATAAACACATTAATTTTCTCATTAGACATTTGTCAAGACTATAAAGGTTTCCAACACCTTAATGTAGCAATCAATAGCATTAGACTCTCTGTGCAATTGTGGTAATTGTTACCACTGTTCACCAATATTCAGTGACTATTTCATTTTTGATTCTCTAGACATGTCCTATGATGGCAATTACTAACTCCTTTGGGGGGGGTAGAACCATATTATTGTTTATGTTCAGTCAGTTGTGAGTTGACTTGTATGCACAACTTCAAGGATAGAGTATTTAATTTCTGATACAAGACATTCCAGACTTTCTTTACAACTAGCATAGCCACTATGTTCAAGAAGGTAGCTGCTGCATCAACAGTGTGTGTCCTTTCGAGGCTATGAAGAAGCCTCTCCCTCACCAGCAATGGACAGGGAGTTTAAACTATTTTATTTTGAGCTACTTAGATTTTGGGGGTTTGTTTTTTAATGCAGAACAGCTTAG
Organism: Equus caballus; assembly: GCF_041296265.1. Lineage (NCBI taxonomy): Eukaryota > Metazoa > Chordata > Mammalia > Perissodactyla > Equidae > Equus > Equus caballus. The sequence goes on from NC_091686.1 coordinate 48,273,627, forward strand.
CCATTCTGATTAATACACTGATTATCATGGGTGCTAAGCCTATGCCCTCACTGCATAAGAGATTATAATTCTTTTGGGGCACTCAGAGAAATTCTCTGGACCTGGGATGCTGTTTTGAGTAGGACTTTAAAACTTGGGCTTGTCCTTTTCCTTTTCTGCACTCTCCAGCACAGCTGAAGCAGTTCACTCACTCCAGAACTCATTCATTCTTCATTTTTGTCATAAGGTATATTGTAGCAGTTAATCAGCTGATCAAATGTTCTCATTCAATAAACACTTTCTCCCAGGAGGCTACTGATAATCATTTAATTTGCTGCTTTGATACAGCATGTGATGGAATAACAGTGTTCTTTATTCTTATGTTAGCAAGATTCCCATTGTCTTCAAACACAACCAGGCCAGATACTCAATACCAGATGCCCATTTCCTTGAGGCTTATTACCAGGCACAAACTGCTGTATTAGTTATAGATTTGTAGCAAAGACAGGACTCACTCAAGCTAACATACACAGAAAATAATGTATTATAATGAACTTAATTTCTTACTGAATTATTGGGAGGCAATAGAAATAGACTCTAGGTTGAGATCCCAAGAATAATTTCCAAGCCAACAATATAACTAGGCTTCCAAAGGGACTGCTTTTCCTGCCATAATCAGGAAACTTCTTGCCATATCAGGAATTCACTACTACTGATGCTTCCTTCATAATCACAACACCTGTGCTATACTACACATACACACACACACATGCACAAATGGATGCCTGTTCATTGCTTCTCTTTTCACTTAACTCAGTTTTGAATTCAAGTCTTATCCAAGTGTGCCTGATCTGAGGAATCCAAATCATAACAAGGAATCTTGTATTCCTGTTTTGTTCTGTTTTGGTGATTCAGCATCTGCATTATAAGAAAGAATATTAGAAAAAGGGTGGAATGGATATTGAACTGCCTGAGCCAATACATCTGCTACAGTTTACTCACATGGTAGAGATTTATGGAGTGAAAATCAAATTGTGAAAAAGCATTAGAATTAGCACTTCAATTTTGAACTGTTCCTTCCAGCATTTACTCTATAGAATTGTTGCCAAACTTTTAGTTTAATTCGCAACTTTAAGTACCTAATTTGTGCCAAGTTTTGGGGATACAAAGATGAATTATAACAGTTCCTTACCCATAAGGGGCTAACAGTCTATAATGCAGGATAGAGTAATCAATAGCTGTGGTAATTCAGGTATTAACACTGTACCAAGAGGTGAACAATATGCTATGAGATTTATTTAGCTTTGGGTGGGTATACAATGGATATTTGGGTACTCCTACATGCGTATATTTAAATCATGACTTCAAGAATATTTTTACGGTCTTAGACGAGAAGGAAAATATATTATTTGACAAGATAAGAACATGAATAAAGCATGAAAAGATGACTGTCCACGTGGAAGTATATGATGTCTGTTCATAGTATGTATACAATAAATATTTAATGAAATAAATATGAAAAAACTAGAATGCAGAGGTCATAATAGAAGGGAACAGAAAGTAGGCCAGGAAAATTAGGATTTTTAGATTTTTAAGGGCCTTGTAAGCCAGCTTTGAACAATGAGTCGTGAATGGAAATCAGGAAGTATCACTCCCAGGTCAGAGCATTTAATTGCTGGTACAAGACCACCCAGAGTGTTCTTTCCTCTCCTTCAAAACCACCAATGTCCAGAAGGAGACTGTGCCAATCATAAGAAATGTGAGAAAACTCAACTCTTCTAGACAAAGAAATCCCTTACTCATATCTTTATAATGATAACTCTGAAAGTACTGAGGTGGATAGATTATAGTGCCGATAGCCAGAGTCAGATCAGACAGAATACAATGTAAAAGTCTGTCTACTTGAACAGAAGCAGCAGTTTAGATGAAGAAGCTCATCGCAGAGACGTTGTAAGGAGGGAAATGAGAGGACTTAGTTGAAGTAAATATCTAGATGAAGAGGGAAGGGGAGAAGCCAGCAGTTTCCATCTTGGCTCTCTGAGTGAATGGTCATGTTTTCATTGGGACATAGACATTTAATGCTTACCAAGTGTCTATGTATGTTCCCATCGTGCCCCTGCCTCTTGCTGTAAGGTAAGATCATGTAACTACTTCTCGTCAATGAACTATAAGCAGAAATGATGTGTGTCTCTCCTGGGGAAAAAATAAAATTTACTATTTATTATATGCCAGTCACTGTTTTAAGTACATTCATTATATGTAACAATCCATTTGCTTCTAGAACAATGATATAAGGAAGGGTTATTTCATCCTAATTTTATAGACGAAGAATTTGAGGCACAGAGAAGTTAGATAATTTGATTGCATAGAGCTAGTATGTTGGACCATATTTTGCACACGCTGAATTTGAGACAGGAGTATCCAGTGTGCATATAGAGGTATGTTCTTCATGCTTCACAGATTTAATTTTGTGATTAATTACCGTAGAGTTGATATCTGAATCCATAGACAAGATAAACATATCTGGAAGCATATTATGCAAAAAGAAAAAGACTGAGGTAGTGCCCTATCAGGAGATATTTTTTTGAGACTTGAAATGACAAGTGCACACACAAACACAGTAGTATCAAGACTGGTGCATCTCTCCCTGGCCCTAAGGTTCTAGATCTTGCTGGTTTTATGAGGCTGACAGCTCATATTTCTAAAGCCAGTGCAGGATGAGTGGCAGAATTGCAGACCACTGCATAGAGCTGAGTCTCGCAAAGGCCTGGTGCCGGTCAGCAGAGCTCTCCACCACGAGGGCTACTGAGCTGATCGTCTCTGCCTCAATCTGAGTGGAGGGGAAAACAAGGGAAACGTCCACCTGATGCTTCCTCACTACACACCCACACTCCCTAAGGCTGGGACAACAACTGAAACTGGTCACCCTAAGAGTTCAAGGAAAACATAAAATATAAAGTAGACTAGTAAATAATGCTCCTCTTTGTGGAAGAACTTCTTGCAACTGTCCAGCTTTGGTAATGTTTCTTTCTCCACTTTTTCTTTATTATTATTTCTGAGAGATAAACACTTTTAATACTCCTTATTTTAAACAATCTTTCTTCTGCCCTACTCATCATTATCTCTCTGATCCAGCCATGACTCTGACCTCTGGGGGCCTTATATCTGAAATGCATGATTTCAACTACTATGTGCATATAAATGTTCTCTGATATCTATTTATATCTCTATGTCTAACTTGAGTTTCTGATTCCCTCTAAAAATTCTTATGCTTTGATGTCTGCCACACATCTCTAATTAGTTGTTCAACCAATATACAGAAAAAATTAAGGGTACATGATGGTTAACATTTCTTAATATTTTTATTCCTATGAGATCTCTGCAAGGCAAAATATGTTATCAGGGAGACAATATATTGCTGAAAAGAAAGCCTTTGGAGTCAGAGTTCTTTGATTTCAATCCTGTTTCTGCTGCTTATTTATACGTGAGAGTTAGAGTCCTCCCAGCTTCAACTTCTGAGCCACAGTTTCTCATTTGTAAGTTGGGGATAATTGAGCCTACTTCACCTGTTGTGAGTATTAAGTCAGTAATTCACAGAAAATTACTATATATCTAATGTATCTCAGGTCCCCTACAAAAGTTAGTTCTCAACCCTCTATTTGGTATTTTTGGTTAGATTTTTACTACCAGTCAGCCAATTGGGTCTATCGATTAGGATTTTTCAAATGATCTTCTTCAAAAATTTTTTGGTTCCAAGTTTTTGATAGTTTGGATTTTAAGAAAATTTATAATATGTATTAAAATTAATACTTTTTACTCAACAGTAATATGTATACCTTCCTTTAATTGAATGGAATTATGAATATATTATTTTTAAATAGTTTAATATATATATTTTAGCCTCTGTACTTTTTACATTGGGGAAAAATTTTCATTGACAATCATATGAGTATTCTCACTTGTTTGACTTTTTCACTCACCTCCTTTAAAAATGCAGCTTACAACTGATTATTTTATGAAATTCTCTTTCTTAAAATAACTAAATTCAGGGTCCAGCCCGGTGGCACAGAGGTTAAGGTCACACATTCTGCTTTGGCAGCCTGGGGTTCGCCAGTTTGGATCCCGAGTGCGGACGTAACACACGGTTTGTCACGCCATGCTGTGGCAGATGTACCACATATAAAATAGAGGAAGATGGGTACAGATGTTAGCTCAGGGCCAGTCTTCCTCAGCAAAAGAGAGGAGGATTGGCAGCAGATGTTAGCTTAGGGCTAATCGTCCTGAAAAAAAAAAGCTAATTTCCATCCTCTGACAGAAATTAATTACCCACTCAGTATATATTGGAAAACTCACAACCCTAGTTTGCAGTGATCTATGTTCAAATGCTGAAGTATCCCCCCCATTATGTAAGCTGTGTGTGTGTGTGTGTGTGTGTGTGTGTGTGTGTGTGTGTAGGTAAAAATTTTGAAAGAAATTTTGGGAAAGTCTTTTAGGAATGTGATTTAAGTTAAAATAGAGATTCATGAATGCTCTTTAAGCGCAATGATTTTGATCAAATAATCTGACTTATGAAGATATTTTGCTGTTATTTTTCTTAAGAATTTTCAACCAGCTTCCAGTTTCCAATTCAGACTCTTTCTGATAAGCAAACATCTATTGCAGAGCATCATCAATTTTGTACCCAGAAACAGAATAGACAAGTATGTTTGCCTCAGTGGGGACTATCCTGACATCCAATTGCTTTCCTATATTTTATTGTAAACCAATAATGGGCCAAAAAAGCTATTCTTTGCAGAGAAAGTTATGATTAATTTGTCTGGTAAGAAGACCAAAGGCTCTCCTTTCAACCTCCATCTGCACAAAAGAGAAATATTATAGTTGTTGCTTTTTCTTTTCCTTATAGGTTTCTAACTTTTATTTCAAAATACTAATAAATAAAATTTACACCTCAGCTCATTATGATAATGGCAGTCGGTATCGCCAATATAGCACAGACTGAGGGGAATTCTATTTCAGGGCAGTGAAAGCTTGTTAACAAACGTGTTCAAAAATAAATTCTTTTAGAAAAAAAATTATAACCCATTTTCAATTTTGCTTAACTTCATACATTATTTTCTATTTTGCAGTTTTAAAATGAATATAATTTGAAAGAGAAACTAATGTTTCGTATCTGGAGTGTGTTTTATGCCAGAACGAAAAGTACACGCCATAATCCCACGTACGTGCAGAGGACACTCATCTGACAATCATATTATCTGGAAACAGAGTATCAGCCAGGAACATCCAGGGATTCATTTACTCACTCAGGGTTTACTATTTGATAGGTGCTGGCTCGAAGGATGAGAAACACACACATCCCCAAACACAGTAGTCACAGAGACTACAGCAAATCAGGGGACATGGAGTTCAAGCATCCCTGCCCAAGCCCCACATACAACCTTTACTCAGGAGAGCTGTTAGCCCCTGAGTCACATCTCACAAGGGAGCGAAATAGGCCTGATGATCGAGCAGTCTGGCTCACAGCTGATCAAATAAGTAAATCAAGCCTGAGTGAGCCTGCTCAATGGTCAAGACATTGACAAGAAATGAAAGCACTTTGACTATGAGAATAGATAGAAAAGTTTTCCCCACCATGTAGTCCACTTATTCAACTACAAAGTAGCTCACCGTCTTGTTAAATTCCATTTAACCTCTGTTTAATATTTGTTGATTGTCTACTATGTGACGTATACTATGCATGGCTCCTGGCTTTATCAAAAATAGATGAGAAATATAGTCCCTAATTAAAAGGAACTCATGGTATTGTACATATGGATGTGTATTTGTGTTTGTGTGTGTATCTTTGGGGGATACTTGGTTTAGGTTTCAAGAGTCCAGATCAATCAGAGGGGATAGAGTGTCAAGGGAGAACTTTTACTAAAATGAAAGTTACTTAAAAATAAGGGTTAAGTCTGAAATTGCTGGCAGAGCAGGTAACGAAAGTATTACAAAGTGGGCAGAATGACAAGGTATCCTAGAAAGAGAAGAAGGAGGTTGGAATCAGAGTGAAGATGGAAGCACCCATCCCATTGTGGTAGCTGAAAGAAGGAAATGGGTGAGGATCAGGGAACATGAGAATAAGTGAGGAGGTGTGAATGTCTGCATGACTGTTCAGCAAATAGTCACCTCATTTCCTGTCCCACTGTAGGCAAAGTCTATTTCCATACCTCACTGATACTTTACCATATGACAAATGTGTTGGCCACCAGAAGCAGAACATGAGTTCCAAATGTAGGTTTTAATAAGTATCAAGTGTTTCTCCTCAACACTCTGGAAACTTTTGACCTCCACCCTGAAGACTATACCCCATGTAGCTTCTGCCCCTCTAGCCTGAGCCCAAAAATCAGACAGAGCAGAGTCCCTCAATCAACCTGAATACCTGTATGAATAAATAGCTTTTGAGAATAACTGAGGGTTCTCATTGAAAATAAATAGTTATTGTTGTATGCCACTGAATTTTGGGGTGTTTTGTTATGTAACAACAGCTGAGTAATAAATTAATTGGTAGCTAGAATGAGGATGCTACATTATGAGACACCTAAAGTGGATGACTTTAGCTTTGAGACTGGCTAATAGATAACAAAGAAACTTTTATTAGAGGCATGATAAATAGTGAACCATGGCATGTAATAGCAAAATATTTGATAAAACACTTGCCTGTGATAACTTGGAAGATTAAACAAATATCTAATGAAACTGTAGTATTGAGAAAGAAAGTTTTGAGTAGCATTAGGTAGATGATACTAGTTGCCTTTGGTAAGATACTGCAGAGGGGAAAAATGAGTCCAGAAGAGAGCTGGGTAGTTTGCAATCAGAACTTGAAGGGAACATATAGAAACCATAAATTGCAGGGTTAAAATCAAAGGCATAATCATTACAACATACCTTCAGGAGAAAGACAAAAATTCAGAGCACTGGATAAGAATGTAAAACCCTTTGTTAAGATCTCTAAGTGAATTAAAGTGGCCTCTAGTACATTCTTTGAGCTGGACAAGGAGCCACTAAAAAGTAGAAGGATGTGGTCCTATAGAAGCCTGATAAGTAAAAAGAACTATAATTATGTCTGCAGAAAAAAAGCAGCATGTTCATAAACAAACAAACAATAAGAATCCAAAAGCTTCTGGTTCTGTCGTTTGTCAGTTGGAGTTCACTGGCATCATGTATTGGTTGTGATATCATCAGTGGTATCATGACATCCACAGCTTACAGGAAGCTATATTACCAATATCTCCACCAGCCTGGAACAAATGAGACAGTCTATTTCAATGGAAAAATACCTGAGAGCCACCAGCTTTCTAGAGACAAGAAGCAGCCTGCGAAAGCTGCCTAACCAGCAAGGAGTACTGCTTTAAAAGGAGCGAAGTAGGATTATAGATAAAGAAGGACCTCCCAGAGAGTAGTACCAAGAGTGGTAGAGATGAATGGAGAACAGGTAGCCACTTCCAAGGAGCAAATCTGGCATTGATTCAAGGAACATCCTCCAGCCTCCGGGTTAAGGCGTCTGGCAACATTTGCCCAGAAGGAATTTAGAATTCCTGTGGACCGTTCACTACTTCTGCTGCTTATCCTTCTTGTAGAATGAAAATATTTATTGTGGATATCCTTGCTTGTTTCACTACTGTAAGTTGGGTGTGTGGAGAGTAAATGATTTGTCTCTTTGGTTCCGAAGTCTTCAAATCAAGAGGATGTACAGCTGAACAGGAGGTAGAGGATGAGATTCTTGTCTTAAAGTGATGCTGCTGTAACAGGTAAGTCTATTAGTGGTGTTAGAATAGGAGTACGTGTGTTTTACATGCAAGAGGACATGTGGAATATTTGTGAAGAAGAGAGTAGACTCTGATTCAGCAAATATTCACTCCCTCCTACCTCCCACTGTGGGTACAGTATACTTCTAAGCTCACTGATTTTGGATTTGACCATAACGCTTATTTTGGTCAAACGAAATGGCAATGGAAACAGAGTACAAAATCCAAGCATAGACCTTCAGATGTATCACATGTTTCTGCAGGCTCCTCTTGGAGCTTCTGGCTCATGTAATGAGAAACCCATAGCACAGGTAAGCCCTGAACCTCTAGTTTAGACTCCTGAATAAGATTTATGGGACAGAGTGGCCTCAGCTGACCTATACATAAGCAGACCAAAGTAAAGCCATTTCAATTAATCCTTAGAGTCACCATAGCTGACATATAGACCTATGGGCATGAGAATGACTGCTTATTGCTGCCCACCTCTGTGTTTGGGGGGCATGTTGTTATGCAGCAACTGCTGACTAATACAGGCAGGAAACTTAGTTCTGTGAGAAATAAGGAACAAGGACATCTGTTGAAAGTAGAGGAAAAGTGGTGTGATAAGGACCATGATTAGACTATCAAATTATTTTAAAAGTGGTTATGAGAAATAAGAAGGCATATGGAAACAGAATCTAGGGCAATATTGGAGACAAATTTTCTTTTTTTTCTTTGCCCACAGTGAAAGAAGTGTCACTTGCTGGTCAACTCTAAATGAATTCTTCCTTTATTCCGTGCTCTCTTGCCCTTTTTGAGATTTCACGTTATTTTGTATTTCTTTAGTGTCACAGATCTTCAAACTCTCCCTCTCATAATTACATGCCTACTTAAATCTCCTTTTCAATTTTTTTTAAATCTATAAATCTATCTATCTCTCTCTCTCTATATATAAACAACAATAAGAACACACCAAAAAGTATTATTACCCTTTTAACGCAATCATAAATTCTTAGCCTTTTAAAAACAAAAGATTTTCAAGGAGCAGAATAGACCCTTGAGATTTTGAACAGACACCTACAATTTTTGCAAAAGATCTTAGCTTTTTAAAATGCCATTTTCATGATAGAAGGCACATCATTTACTAGCAAAGAAATTCATTGGTGTTTATCAAACACCTAACATATTTTTGGTGTTTTCTCTATTTCCCACCTAATTCTCACAATAAACCTCCTAGTATGTTAGTGTTACTGTACTTATGTTAAATTAGAACCTGTCAAAGTGATGAACAATGTTAAATTCAGAGGTAAAATTCATCATGTCTCTTTCATTTCACTTCCTCATTCCGAAGTAATTCTCGGTGTTTCACATGCCCCTCCAATAACCTTAATAAAAACTAAAGAATCCTAAACTCTTTCTGACCACCAAACTGCTCTTTGCCAGATTCCATTCATCTGGAAGTCTCTGCCATGTTAAACATTATTGACTTTTATTTCCTCTTTCAAATATTCTTGTCTTCTGTGACCTTACATTGCTCAAGCCTTCTGTTTATCAATTCTTTTTGCAGGTACTCCTCGTGTCCTCATTCCTTAATTTAATCAGATCCTATGGGTTTCTATTTTCCTTTTGATCTACTTCTCTCTCTACGTTATCATAACAATCTGTACACTTGCATGGTTTTGATGCCCAAACTATATTTCTGTTTTTTCTTCCTTTCTACGCTTTAGCTAAAGTCTCCACATATCCTCAATTGTAGCTTTGTTTATGATTTCATGAAATAATATTTTGTGCATTGCTTTCTGCTTGTGTTGAAATCTTATATCCTTCAAAGCACTACATAAGTTTATTAAGGGTAAATATGTATTCTTCGTTTTCTAATCTCCTGAACCTATTGAAATGTTTGGATATAAATCATCAGTAAACATATTTGCATTCACTTGTGCATAATAAACTTTTTTAAAAGCCCCAATGAGGGTCATTAGGATCTGGAAGCATTTTAAAATCCCATGAAATCACTATTATCTTAAGACAAACAAACTAGTGCTTATAACCGTGTCTCTGATGAACCAACAAAAAATTAAATATTAAGTGTACTCAGTCAAGAAAGTAGAATATATGGTAAATAAATTAGCCTGAATTGTTCAAACAAGCTAAGTTTTCATCTTAAAGAAGATTAACCACACGATCTGAACATTTATTTATTTCAGATGTTCTTTTCAAGATAGATTCATAAATTGTTGCTCTACTAAAAGTACAATTTAACAGTAGCTTCCAACCTATTCTACATGCAGAACTGTCACTATCTCATTACCATAGACGATCTGTCCTGGCTACTGAGCGATTTCACAGCTTTGTCTCTATTTAGATAGATTGTGGCGCTCTAGTCCCAGTGATGGGTGTCATCTACTCTGAGAGAAAGTAAAACCTCCAGGATGCATTGTTATCTAACCAGAAGTATCTTCCACAGCGTCTTGGAGTCATTCCCCAGAGTAAAATTTGTGCACTGGGGAGACATATCTTCTGAAGTTCTAATTTCATTTTTTAAGGTATGTTGAGTTTTAAAGAACTGAAAATACTAGATATTTAAGTTTTAAAAAAACTCAAAATTTTAATAAAAATAATTATTGAATTTGAAAACAAACCTGTATGTTAGGGGAACTAATTACATCCTAGAATAATGTGAAATAACTTTACAACAACCTCCAATCAGATAGAATCATTTTCCGCAATTTTTTATTACCAAACAAGATAAAATATAGAACAAATGTTAGATTTACCCTTATAGGAAATCTATTCTTCACTTCAGTTACAGTGAATAATTGTCATTTATTCACAATGTTTCTTTTAACATTATTAAGAAGAATACACGTATTTTTACAAATTTTAAAATTCGTTCGTTTTTAACGTTTTCTGAAAAATGTCTATGTAATTATTAAAATTCTATTTTCTCTGTTTAAGTTACTAAATATTCTTTACTTCTAAAGAAGAACATTTGATAAATTTGTGTTACAGTGCTCAACTGGAGGAAATGGGCCTAAAGTGCTTATAACCAGTTCTTCTCCACACTGTACCTGCGTGGTCTCCTTTGCATAACTTGTTCTGAGATATCACACAATTGCCTAATTGTCTATTTTTCTAATTTTCATACCTAATAAGTTCCAGTTAACTTTTCTTTTCATTAAAGATATGAAATTAGGAAAGCCCTGCTTTTAATAGGAAAAATAGAGTAAAAGAATTCTTTATCCTAATGTTGATTTTCTGCCTTATTCCTCTGTGGCGATAGATCTAAACACGATGATATGAGTTACATAAGACGAAAATTGATCCTTCTTAGTTTTTGATTTATTTGCCTTTTAAAAAAATATTAAAGGAGATTTCATTCCTTACAGAGAAATTCTTGATTTTCTAAGCCTTTCCTGAGGGGCTGAAATGAAAATATTATTTGGGAAGACAGGGTATGGGACCCCCAGAAGTAATTATGTATATCTGCCAGTTAGAACTTAGAATTCTCCTTTAAGTCATCTTTAAAAGATTATTGTATTGGGGCTTTATAAAGCAATTATGGGGGACCCAAAAGGTTCCAAATGTGTGTCTGAATGATCAAAGATAACAATGCTCATTCTAAGGCATGTCACTACTTTACAGGTGTATTAACATTGTTGGCCAAATAATGACCCTTTGTTCAATAACAACATGTGGAAGTGCATCTCTCTAGGTCACTGTAGGACAAGGCGTCATTCTCAGCCTCCTAAGCGATTTTAACCATTATCATGAGATGTTATTGCCATTCCTATTAATATATAATATTGATATACCATATGTCCTGGGATGGAGCTTCAATATTTGCCTAACTTTAGCTATTTCTTACATCATTTTTAAACTTCAAAATCACATTTAAATGAATAACGTCTACTTCTTAATCTTATTCCATATTTCATTTACCTCATAATATTCAACTTCCATTTTCTGTATAGATTGTGAGGCCTAGAGCGCTGCTTCCTGTTTCTCACAGTTTGGTAGCCATTGACTTCTAGGATGTAGAAGTTTTCTAAAAATTGCTTAGACTTAATTCATTCTGAACGTTCAAATCCGTGGGCAGGAGCGACAGAAAATTCCTTGAACTTACTCCAAGGAGGGCAATCTGTTTATGATGTGTTGACATGGCAACAGTTACCTTGGACACCCAGCTTCTTCTTGTTTTCATCACTCTACCTTATTTTTGCCCTTTAATATGCAGCATCCAGCTCATGCTGTGTTGCAGGGATTTGATACTGTATTTCTGACCCTCTCCCATTACCCATGGCCACATGTAAGTGTTGTTTCCACACCAGTAGTTATCTTCTTGTAACATGATTATTGACGTTTATAATGTTTGAACATGTCAACAGTTTAACCCAAAATATAAACCCAATAATGGTATTGGTTTACAGATTTTACGATTTAGTATCATGAACACGTTCTGTGAGTGGCAAATACAACAGCAGAATGCTTGTGAGCTTATACATATACTTGGTGGGAAACAAACGTTTCTTTCTATCATGATTCGTTAGTAAATATAGATGCTAACTGCGGAAGTTAATATTCTTTTTGTGTTTTGAGGTTGACTTTTTTTTTCCTTTTTCGTACTTAAGTCCCAGTCTTTGGGATTCAATTGTCACTCTGATGCTTACCAGAGGCAAGTTATCCAAAAAGTTACTTAACCCGTATTGCTTCAGTTTTCTCACCTATGAAATAGAAATAATAAAAGTTACCTATTTATAGGACATTTGAGGATGAAGTGGAACAATACATAGGAATTGCTCAGGATACCACTCCTATCACAGCTTTGTTAACAAATAGTGGCTATTGTAATATAATAGAGTAATTTGGGTACATACGATTTAATGGTGTGAACTAGTGTCTTAGTGACACCACCAATTTGTTTCTAAATACATCTTAAATGAGTAGGAAAGCTGAGTAGATGGGTAAGTGATATGGTCAGAGACCACTTTATTAGAAATTTCTCTTTATCAATGCAGAAAATTAAAATCTTGCTCTATAATACTCAGTAATAAAATTAGAAAGCAATATTTGAAAAAATTAGTGCACTATGTTATCAGAACTAATGCACTAATCTTAATTTTGCTGCTTACTGGCCACATGAGTTTGAACAAATTGGAGTTCTGCTTACATTGTGACCAAGATCTGAACAAACCGAACTCCCTCAGATAACAATATACTCTGTATAAAATGGTGTTCTGCAAAGTGAGCAAAATCGGGAAGATTCTAGAGGGACTTTGAAACTTGGACAAATGGACCAACAAAGGTGAGTTACTCATTTAGGGATGATTCTCAACAGCTTTTTAGCATTATACTGATAACAGTGATATTTTATTTTCATATGGTCTCCTTGAGACTCCCCCGCCCCCCAGCACTCTGCCTTTGAACCTAGTCTGTAGCAGAATTATCTACATAATAGCAAAACATGAAAGACCCCAGCCAAGACTCCACACTGTGCCTCTGTGCACACATTGGTGGTTCCTTATAGGAGAAAGTGTGTCCTGCCACAACTCTTATAGGCAGTGGAGAATAAAAACCTGTGCCTGGCTTCTCTGGTCCCCGTGCTGTAACACCATAAGGCTATGATTCATATCCTTATTTTAATGCCATTTCTATATTGTATTATTTTTCTTCCAATAACTTTAAATTTGCAAGCAGGACTTTTAGGTCCTGTGAGAATTTTTTAACAATTGAACCCTATTTATCTGCCACTGTTAGTGCTTATGGTATGTTTACTGAGACATAGAGATATAATTTAGTAAAGAGGAGTATGATTGCAATAAATTGATCATAGAAATATGCTCAATTAGTGGAAAATATCAACTAACCATTTTACAGGAAAAGCATTCCCTGTGAATTGAAATGTAGACAGAATAATTACTTTTCTCTTCTTTACTGTTAAGCTGCATCATTGGCCTTTGACTTAGTTTTGTTGAATGGGAGATTAGAATGATTGATTGTAAGTGTGCAATATCTGCAAACTTTTACTAGATTTCTTGATAACATCACATTGACATTCTGTAAAATGATATTTTATTGACCAACATACAGCAATCTCTCTTTCAGAATAGTAGTTGTCAAACTCCTTTTTAAAGATATACTTTTATCATATTTTCATTGTGCAGTAAGATCTATAATACCAAATATTAAAAGAACATAGACAAATTGATCTCCTAGGTACATTTTCAAAAGACCAATCATTTTGATAATATAAAGCATAGAATATGAATTGTCAATAATTTTATATTTTGGTCACTTTTATTTTCTATTTCATAATTATCGAATAAATTAAGTAAATTATTAGTAAATCTGACTAGATTTTCTTTTTCTTTGTGATTGTCCCTGATAATAGGTGCCTTGTTGTTGCACTATAATAAGCCTGGATAACCATCAAGGTCTAAAAATACCAACTTAGGCTCTATTTTTGGGCCCTTGCATCTGAAGGCTTTTGTGCACATGCTGGTGGGTTTTGAACTTACAGAGGATTTGTGTCCTTACAGACAAGGATAGTTGGAGCTCCCCACTGACCTTTCAGAGTTCAGACCCTTTGCTGTTGAGTTTACTGTTGGCTGTGCTGCCTTTCCTCACTTTAACGGAGTTGCCTGGTCCTGAAATAAACTATAGGTTTGTCAGCATTGTCATGTGAATTGTTTTTAGACATTGAAGCCTGTCTTTCATTTCAATGATAAGCGTAAAAACCCACATTCTTTCTGGCCTGAAGAATTGGAAAACAGTTTGAGGGATCCACAGACTCTTGAAATTGAAGGGAGAATCCAATTCTGCGTAAAATTTTTGCCTGTATCCCTACTGATCCCTGAACGACACGTGTGGGGCAGACAGCAAAGAGGACATGGTAAAGAAATAAAGAATTGAAATGGGATTTGAGCTGCTGCACAAGGACTTTATAATTGGAAACTGTAGGGGAGGAGGACATTTCCTCTACCCACTCTGGGGAGGTCCTTCTGGCCAGGCTATGAATTAAATTGACATGAGACAGAATAATAGGAGAAAATCAAACAAAGCTTTATAACATGTCTACATGGGAGACACTCAGGAAAACCTAGCAACATGCCAAAATGGTGGAGGGTTTCATCTTAAATACCAGCTTCAGCTAAAGATAAAGGAGGATGTTGGGATGGGGGTGGGGGGGGGAATCCGTTATGGGAGATCACCAGAAAAGCACAATAAACAAGAGTAAGGTTATTATGCAGATTTAAGTCCTTGCCTTCCACATTGATAAGAGATTTTAGAGATAAGGTCATTCTCCTCTTCTTGGTACAGTTGGGGAATCCCCTTACAAATGTAAATATCTTTAGAAGGGGTAAGTAATTTCTACTTTTCAGAGTTTCTCTCATGTCTGCAGTTTTTAAAAGTAACCAGCCCAAAATAATCCTCATCCCAAAGAGACACATTTTGGGGTGGCCAATTCCAATCCCCCACAAAACCAACCAAGTTAAATACCTGCTAAAACAATAACCGCAAAAATCAGCACTGTTCAGAGGGAAGTGACAGAATTCTTATAGAGCCTCTACAATATGAGGTCATAATGAACAGGACATAATACTATATTACACTGTATTTTATTCCACAAACAAAGAATCAGAATAATGTGACCTATTTTCAAAAGAAAAATATCAATGTAGGCCTATCTCCAATGACCCAGATTTCGGAATGAGCAAACAAGGACTTTTAAGCAACTCTTGTAACAATGCTCATGAGGTAAAGAAAAATGCACTTGTAATGAATGAAAAAAAAGATAGGAAGTTTCAGCAGAAAAATAAAAACCATATAAAAAAATCTATGGAAATAACAGAACTGAAAAATATAATATTTGAAATAATTTGAACAAATTTCTTTACCATTGTAACATTTTTCTTCTATAAAATGAACATATTATAGAATCTCCAACTACTTTACAATCTTGTTGTACACAAATACGTCATATGAACAAAAAAGTGCATTTTAGTTTATACTTTGCCACAGATGTAAGTAAATAATAAATACTGGGAAATAATTAGAATCATATTAATATTCTACCTTAAATTATACCCATTTATTAGTTTGAAAATGCACATTTAATTTAAAAACTGTGATTTGGTGAAATATATATTAATATATATAAATATGTGCAAATTTTTAGGTAAGAACTAGGGAACTACAAGGTATAATATGAATAATTTCTTATCTCCCTGTGTAATTCAAATAAATTACTTGTTGGCAGTGATGACTAATAAGTTAAGAAAATGGCAGCAGAAATAAACACAGCAGTTTTGCTGGTGAATCACAGGGCCTTACAATATGATCAATCTTTATTTTTTAAAAATTTATAAAATGACAAATTGTATAACTGAATTAATAAATACAATCCATCTGTGGAGTTCTTTCTTGTATTACTAGAATGGATCCTAGTCTCTGCCATACATTGACTTCACTTGTGTTTAAATCAATGGTCCCATTTAGGCCAGAAGCCTACTTTGAGAATTGTGGAATTTCTCTGCTACAGAGATCTATAAATCCTGGTTGACCACAAAGACATGTGAAACATCAAGGAAGTGCTCCAGGTATCATTTATCATATAAACTAAATATACATAACAACCAGACTATTTTTGTAACTTAAAGAACTCAGTTGTTCCAACGTTTTCATGTTACAATATGATCACCATATTGTCATAGACACTGCCATCACTAAAAGTCACAACAAATTTTGAGTATCCCTTGAAAGTAAAAACATCATATTTTGCTACCAGCAGCTCTGGCTATCCATTTGTGACATTTAACTGTGTTACACTTACGATCCTAGTTTAACCAATTTCTTACCTTATAACAAAAGTCAATTCAATCCTCATGTTTATAAGGCAAATATCTGAAATTTTGTAATTAAAAAAATAGGAAAATAAATTAAAGCTGCATAATCTTAAGTGTTTTCAGGTAAATATTTTTTTTCCCAAGTAATAAATTATTTTTAAAGCATGTTTGTGTGTATCTGTGTTAATTTAGCTTGACATACTTAAAGCCATTGTAAACGGCAGGCTTTTCTTTAAACTGAGCAAATAAATTTGGACATGTGAACATGTGCGTTTAAAGTTCAGGGTTAGAAACTCTTTTAAATGTGCTCTGAAGGGTCAGTTTGTGACAAGATATAACACATATTTAACACGGTGGTAGATCACCTCGTGATGTGCTGGGTCGTTTGAAGCAACAAAACCTAGGGCATTGCTTTTTTACTTTTCTTCACCAAAGAGCAGCATGGAGGCATAATTGGGGAAATCAAAATGATGTAGTTTACTGAGACCTGTGGTGAAAATGACTGTTTTCATTGAGGCTCTTTTTGTTTTCTTTTGGTTGCCATTACTAATCCCTTTCCTTTCCCCTACTTACTTGCTTTTAAAGGATTTCTTTCTCAACAGAACTAGCAAGCAAGACTTCCTGCTTCAGTTAATCCAGCTCACCACTTGTTTTTTTTATGTGTTTTATCTTTTCAGGACTCAGATCTCCCACGGTTCATTCATTTCTGTGCCCACATCCCTTTAACTGGTGGTGAGCATTTCTTTGATCTTGGAAAAGACTGAATAGTCACTTTTAGTCTTCATGTAAAATGCATTGTCATTCAAGTCAATAAAATGGATTTCAGGCTCTATACTTGTAAACTACAGAGCACATATGGACAGATTTCGGGGAACTCATAGAACTCTGTTTTTCAAAACTGATTTTCCCCACATTTGCTTAGTCAGTTATAATCTCAATTGATAGTGCTCATCCAATTCAGAAGAAATACTTCTTCATAAGTTAAATGTTCACTGTTTTCAGGCATCGTGCTGGCCTGCAAGATGAGGTAATGTTATATGAAGTAATGCACTATAAGGGGAAAGAAAAAAGAAAAAAAAATCTCTCAAATAAAGGAGTTACTTACTATCTTGATGTTTTATCCAAAATAATTAAATCAACCAAGAGGAATGAAAACCTGAGCTTATAACAGATATCTGATGAATAACATTTTGCAAAGGTAACTAAAACCCTCTCTCAAGTCTCTTCTTTATTTCCTTCAGATATTATGACTTAGGTTTTATAGCAGCTGTTTTATTATACGTGATAGCAAAGGGAGAGGATCAATAAAGCAAAGTGGAGAGTACCCACAGTGAGACTGAGCTCCACTTAAGAAACGAATCTTTGACCATGCATGAGGGAAAAGCCCAGAAGCGAAACATTAGAAACTAATAGGGCTTTTTCTATTTCTAAGACCCACATGGTGTGGCAACACAATTGCTGAGTATTTACATAAAATAAACATTTTTAATACAGTAATGTGACCTGAACATGTGTTAATCTTGTAATTTTTGCCACATATATATATATATATATAGATGTTATTTCCTAATATCAAATGACAAGACATATTTAAGACACAAAAAGAGAAAAGAAACTTATCTATCCATTACTATTTAGTTTCATCATTATTTATTTTGAAAAAATGTAAGGAATATTTCTATTCCCATCTTCAGAATATATTTTAAAACTAGTCAAGGTGTGGACGTCAGCAAGATAGTGGGAGAGGAGACTCGAGACCCTCCTTCTCCCCACAGACCACGGATTTAACAGCTACACAAGGATCAATTCCCTTTGTGAGAAATCCAGACACTGGTTGAGAGACTCCTGTATATCAAGGAAGTGAGAAACTACCCATATTGACTGGTGGGAAAAGCTGAGGCTCACTCTTGCTATAAGCCCCATCCCTGGCACAGTGCCACACAATTAAGAGGTAGCCCTCAATTCTCAGTTTCTACCTGAGGTTTTGAAAAAAAGAGTTTTGACCACACTTCCAGCGCCCCAACTTCTCCTACTCAGAGTTGGGTTTGTAATTCTTCTGTTTCTGGGTGGTGGAAGGGCCAACATTCACTAGACTACCAAGAACAAAGCAGTGGTTTTGAATAAGCATGAGGGGACTTCCCATAACTCCTCCCAATCAGCTCACTCCAGCAATAAAACCATGCCTCCCTCTTCTTTCTGTTAGGATTGGGCCATACACTTAGGTCCTCGAATTTTCCAGCTGCTACTCAAGAGATAGGCTGCTATCTTGTCTGTCTCTGAGAACTGACAGGCCTAGCATTCCCTAGACTCCTGGGGGCTACAGAGAACAAAGCAATGGTTTGAAAGACTGTGGTCTGGACAAGCATTCAGGCATTTCCAAAGATCCAGTCACTGCCTCAGTGCAGTGAACAGGTGATGAACTCTTGTTCCCAGCCTCTCCCTAAGGAGAGAAGGATTTGCCCTGCACATCTAGCATCTCAACTTTTCTGGGTGCTGGGATTGGCTTCTTTATTGCCTGTCTCCAAGCACTTATGGAACTTGGCTTACTCTAGATTCTTGGGGACTGCTAAGAACAAAGATATCAGTTTGGACAAGCATAAAATTTTAAGAAGCACACAAAATATCTGACCAGGTTGAGTGGTGAGGGTCTTCTTTTGTATGAAGTCAGTTTGTGAAGAAAGGGAGAGGACTGTTTTATCTAATGCACAAACACTAACACAGTCAAGGAAAATGAATAAATAGGAAAATATGTTCCAAATAAAAGAATACAACAAATCTCCAAAAGCTGACCCTAATGAAACAGAGACAAGCAAACAGTGATTTACCCAACAGAGAATTCAAAATAACCACCATGAAGATGCTCGATGAGTTTGGGACAGAAATGTATGAGCAAAGTAAGAATTTCGACAAGAGATAGAAAATATTTTAAAAGTACCAAGCAGGAATCATAGAACTGAAGAATACAATAATTGAGCTGAAAACTTTAATAGAAGGGTTCAACAATGGACTAGATCAAATGGAAGAAAGAATCAGTGAACTCAAAGATAAACCATTGGAAATCATATAGTCAGTGGAGCAAAAAAGAAGAAAGAATGAAAATAAGAGTGAAGATAGCTTAAGGGACTTATAAGATACCATTAAACAGACTGATATATCCATTATGGGAATCCCAGAAACAGATCCTATATCACACCATATACAAAAATCAGCTCAAAATGGATTAAAGACTTAAAGGTAAGACCTGAAACCATAAAACTCCTAGAAGAAAATGTAAGTGGTAAGCTCCTTGACATTGGTCTTGCCAATGAACTTTTTGCATCTGACACCAAAAGCAAAGACAACAAAATCAAAAATAAGCACGTAGGTCTACAACGCACTAAAAAGCTTTTGCACAGCAAAGGACACTACCGACAAAATGAAAAGGCAACCTACCAAATGGGATAAAATATTTTCAAACCATATATATTTGATAAAGAGTTAAGATCCAAAATACCTAGGGAACTCATACAACTCTATAGCAAAAAAAATAAATAAATAAACATTCCAATTAGAAAGTGGCAGAGGACTGGAATAGACATTTCTCAAAGGAATACACACAAGTGGCCAACAGATATATGAAAATGTGCAAAACATCAGTAATCATCAGGGAAACGCAAAAGCAAACCACCGTGAGATATCATGTCACATGTGTTAGAATGGCTATCATCAAAAAGACAAGAGATAACAAATATTGGCAAGGATGTGGAGAAGAGGGAACTCTTGTACACTGTTGATAGGAATGTAAATTCATACAACCATTATAGAAAATGATACAGCGGTTCCTCAAAAAATTATAAATAGAACTACAATATGATCTGGCAATTCCACTTATCTGTATTTACCCAAAGGAAATGAAATCAGTATGTTGAAGAGAGAACTGCACTCCCATGTTCATTGCAGCATCAATCACAGTATCCAAGATGTGGAAACTACTTAAATGCAAACAATGGTTGAATAGATAAAGAAAATGTGGTGTATGTATATATACAATGGGATATGTTTCAGTCTTAAAAAGAAGGGTATCCTGCTATTTGCAACAACATGGATGAACCCGGAGGACGTTATGCCAAGAGAAATAAGCCAGAGGCAGAAAGACAAATACTTCAGGATCCCACTTGTATGTGAAATCTAAAATAGTCAAACACATAGAAGCAGAGACTAGAATGGTGGTTTCCAAGGGACTGGGGGAAGGGGGAAATAAGGAGATGTTTGTGAAAGGGTACAAAGTTTTCCCTTACACAAGATGAATAAGTTCTGGAGATTGAATGTACAGCATGGTGACTATAGTTAACAGTACTGTATTTTACATTTCAAATTTGCTAAGAGGGTAGATCTTAAGCCTCTCACCACAAGGGAAAGAAGGAAGGAAGGAAGGAAAGAAACTATGTGAGGTGACAGACATATTAATTAGCTTGATTGCGGTGATTATTTCACAATGTATACACATAGCAAAACATTAAGTTGAAAACCTTAAATATTTGCAATTTTTATTTGTCATTATACCTTAATAACGCTGAAAGAAATTAGTTAATGTGTAAAGGCAATAAATATGCTCAATATTTGTGTAAGAAATATTCAGGACATTGGAATAAAAGTGTTTCAAATGGAAAATTGCATTCTTTGGAACATGCTCTTTCAGTTAATCTGATCATCTAGGGATTCTGTGCCTTTCTTTGCCTTTGAGCCATTTTGCAACTTTGTTAGTTTTTATATAACTGAGAGCAATGCAAAATAATCCATGTGTATAGATATGCAAACAAATACTGCCATGTGGAGATTCAACTCAATACCCTTCCTGACTGCATTAGAAGTCAGTTTTGCATCGGTCTGCAAATTCATTTTAATATTCCAGATGTATAAATGTGTCTGTTCTTTGGATTCTTCTCTGAACCAGCTATAACTTCTTACCAGTTCCTTCCTTTACTTAATAAGTTAATAAAATCTTTGCTATGTGATTATTTTATACATATATGAGAGTCACAATTTTTACTTGAAATTTATTCTTTAAGCTTAGGTAATTTCCAAAATCCTGTTCCAAAATTACAAAGGAGCTAGATTTTTATATGTTTGAAGGTAGTAAAAAGAATATATTAATAAACCTCAGCACTAAAGAGCTAATCACCAAAAACACATGGAATACGACTGGAAGCCAGAGTTGGGAAGAGAGGAAGGGTGCTTAGAGATTTTTCTCCTTTGGTTTGTTGGAGTCTGTCTAGATGTTTCTTATCAGGGAAGAGGAAATAAATGCTTGCTCTCAAGTGTAGGCCTGAAAGATTAGAAATCAAGAGAACAGTCACTTTGTTGTTGACCATAGCAATACAGAATTGCCTGTAGTAGGCTGAAGACAAGACAACAAATCAACAACTGGCACTAAAGAAAAAGTATAAATTGAACTAATATCCAGTAAAGAGAGCAGGGATAGAGAAAACATCAAATGTGCTATGAAGTTCATAGACAGGAATGGAGCGGGAAAAATCAGTTGCAGGGCTACCAGATTCATCACAACCTAGGGAATTTAAGAAAAGGTGTTTCCATTTTTGCCCTTTTAATTTGTTTCATTTCAGTCTTCAAATGTAAAGCAAGAATAAACAATTTCACTGATGTGAAGACATCAAAACATCCGAAGAAACATAAACAGAAACACAAACTCTATCTTTTTGAAAGCAAAAAAAAAGAGGAAGTTTGTCTTTTTCTCAATAACTTCCCTTCCATTTTTAGGATACAAGTGAGCATTAGACAATGCTCTAATCCTTATTTTCTAAATCTGTGGTCTTCATATTGGAGAACAGTTATTCTCCTAGGAAGACATTCTCAAGGGTAACCAAGGATGGAGTTTAAAGGGAATAAATTTCTAATTTTGATTCTAATTTATTTATTAATAATTTCCTCAACTTCCACTCTTTAAAAAGTGATTTACCAGTGCCTGCCGGGTGGTAAGTTTGTGCTCTTTGCTTCCACAGTCCACAGTTCACAGGTTTGGATCCCACACACTGCTCATCAAAACCATGCTGTGGCTGTGCCCCACATATAAAGTAGAGGAAGCTTGTCACAGATGCTAGCTCAGGGACAATCTTTCTCATCAAAAGACACAAAAACCTTGATTTATCTGAGATTTCATTTATCTGTTCCTGTAGGTTTTCTGGGCCCAATCTTCTTCTGCTGTAAGATTCTTTCACTTATAGATCTCTCACTCAAACTAAATTTTAGTATCTGTATGGGTCAAGGACTAAGCACGTGAGGTCTCAGAAAAGGGGCTTTCCCAAATCATCATAAGTTTGCCTCTTACCCCTCATTCCTGTCACATAATGTATTTCAGTTGAGAATGAAGGGCAGCTTTAAATCAATATTGTGACCTGTGTTAGGACGTTCTAATTCAGATATAAACTATTATAAGATCTAGTTAATGTGAAAGGTAGAAATACAAAGAACGACCTAGGAAATCTTCTACTCTTATGACAATTTTATCTTTCTTTTATCATCCCAAAATTTCTCTCAGCTATCACATATTACTTTTTAAATCTTTATTTGGCACTAAAAATCCTACTTTTCTTATACTTTCTTAGTTTTGATTAAATTTTTGAAATGGTAGGCAGATACTTGCATAAGATACTTCTTGTTGAGAAAAGAACATATATTTGGATATCTAGTTTCAGGTTTATAGTTGAATCCTCAAATTGCATGTCTGTTATGTCTATGTATCATATGAAATTTTAAATGCTTTATTTTGCTCTCTATTCTGAGTGAGACTTTTATTTCTAGGAGAAGATATTTTAACATAAATACATCCAATATTTTAGACTTAGAATCCCATTTGTAGTTCTTTCCAATTTACCATTAAAATTACTGAAATAATACAGCAAAAGATAATACTAATCTTCTATGTGGGGCTAGCACATGAGGGATTATTTTAACATCTACGAGACAAAATAAGGTGAAAACAATTATTGTTCAGTATAAAAGTTGATGCTTAAAACAGCAAATACACTAATCAAAAGAAGTCTACAATATATTTCATTTCTCATATATCATATTCCATTAAATTCAGAATTGTGAGGTATATAAAGACAAGGAAAATTCCACTCTAAAGGCTTCTCAGGTTTCTAAGGGTCTCTAAGGGCGCTGGTCCAGGTACCTCTGCTGTCTGTAGTTTTTCCTGTTCTAGCATATCTCTATATCTGTTTGTGGTCTACAATGACCACAGCATATGGATAAGGAATTAGGAAATGGGAATTGTGGTTTTGGTGGTAGATTATGGAAGTTGTTCACTTAACATTAAGATCAGGGTTAGGATAGGAGTAGTCCTGGTAATTAATGTTTCCTGATGGGGACCTCAGTTACTCCTATATTACATTATGTTAAATGAACAAAAACAGCAAACAATGAAATTGCGAAATATTTCTTAAACCCGGAGAGCTAAATTAGATGCACATTTGTAGACAAACTGAACAAGAATGTTGTACTCCAACCTGTGCTCCAACATTTTGTTTTAATGGGAATCTAACATTACCCAAAAGACAGTGAGTAGGAACAAACATAAGTTTTTAAAAGTAAATAACCAGTCTAAAAAATCTTGCCCTGAGTGAGAATGACTAAAGTTAGGAAATCAAAACCAAGAATATGGGAACTATGAAAGGAAATTCGAACATTATGGAAATGGATTATGAATCGTCCATATGGCTAAGAGGAAAAGTATATCATTGATCCTCATTCTGAAGAGAAATGCAGCCTTCATAATTACATTTTTACTTTGCATATTTGAAAATGTGAAGTCTCAACTAAAACATGTTCTTAATACTTTACTTTCCTGAAGAAATATGGTAGAGTCAATTACATATCCCGGATATTTAACACTTGGACATCTTTCAAATATATATTACCAGTACTAATTTCAAAGCGCACTTTTAAGTTTTGCTAACTACGAGGCTCACTTTCCCCTCTGTTGCTGAGTATGGGAAGACATCATCTTCCCTACAAGATACCAAAGTAATCCTTGGATTGGATGTTAGGTTATACCTATTTATAAAAGAAATCTTGCAATTTTTTTGAGTTAATCTGGGATTCAATAAGATAAAGAGATGGAAGAAATTATAACACTAAAACTTGATTTGGATGCCCACAAATTAGAAATAATACAACAGAAACAAGAAGCACCGGCAAGAAAACATGCTTTCTCCAGCAATAAAAGTAAAAGGCAATAAAATGAGGAAAATGGGAAAAAAGATGGATAAAGAGACAGAAGGAACCAAAGCTAAATGTCAAGATTTTCCTTCTGGAAGTGGCAGAATGGTTTGTCAAGCTAAACTTCCTGCAGATAGCAATTATTAAATCTGGACAGAATATTTTTCAAAGCAACTATTTGAAAGCACTAGAGAAAAAACATTAAATCAAAACTAGAGAAGAATTGACCCTTGAAAGAAAAGAATTGTGCTGGGTGAAATTGATGTTTCCATAGCTTTTCCTCAGAGTTGTTCTCAGTCCATTGTGTGTAGAGTGGCTACAACTCAAAAAAGAACCAGCAGTTCCACTAACTTAGGGAATCAGAGGCTGAAGTGCAGCATTGCAGTGTCTGGAACACGTGCATGGGGAGACGGCGCATCCCAGAGAGAAGGAGCCACCAGAGAGGGAGCCCACAGAACCTCTATTCTAACTTTGCCCAAACGCTTGCCTGATCCCAGAACAGAGCATGTGTGTCAAGATGCCAAGAACCACAGCAAAATCAAGAGTGGGGACCTGGAATAACCACAGGAGAGGTAAGTTTGGAGTTTGAGTCCAGCTAAATTAATCAGCTGCTTGAAAAGAAACCAATACTCCCCTGAGGAAGGTAAATAAATCTAAATTCTCCACAACATGTCAAAAGTAATATCAAGCATCCAAGAACAGTATGGCAAAACTGCAAAAAAACAGGGAGAAAGAAAAACTTGGAAGCAGATAGAAAAAAACAAAAAGCATGTTAACTGTGAGAGGAACCGTACCATGATGGTTGATTTCTCATCAAAACCAGTAAAGGAAAGACAACAAGGACATTACATCTTTTAGTGCATAAACAAAATTTTTTAAAACTATCAACCGAGAATTTGCTATCTACGAAAAAATGTCAAGACCCAAAGTCCAAATAACAATTTCAGACAAATGAAAATTGGGACAATTAGTTGCCATGGGCCCTGCACTTCAAGAAATGCTAAAAGTGATTAGGCTGAGGGAAACGTCGACATATGGAAACTGCTCCACAGGAAGAAAGGAAGAGCACGAGAAATGGTAACTATGTGACTGAACATGTCACTATACGCTTTGTATATCTTTCAGTTTCTAAGGAAATAGATGACTTTAAAACAAAATTCTAATGATGTGTTGTTAGATTTGCAACATAGCTAAATGCGATATATACGACTAAAATAAAACTTAAGGCAGGAGTAAATAGAAATATAAAGTTGCAAACTTCTTGCATTGTCCATGAAGTGGTACATTAAGAATTTAAGTGGATTGATAAATTAAGGTTGCATACTGTAATTCCCAGAGAAACCATTAAAAGTGTTTCAAAGAGGTAGAGACCTATCATAAATTAAAATTGAATATTAATAACAAATTAATAAACCTATGATAAATCCAAAAGGAAAGAGAGGAGTGAAAGAATGACAAAAAATTCTGTGGGGTAAATTGAAACCAAATAGCATAGGAAAGCTAGAGTTTCTATATTTATGACAGATAAGATTGAGTTCAAGATAAAGAATATTACCAAAGATCTTATATCAAGTTCATGGAAGATATAACAATGAACAGAGAATGAAAAGTCTTTTCAAGAAATGGTGTAGAACAAATGTATATTGATATGGAAAAGAAAAACACTTATTTTCTACCTCATAGTGTACACAAAATTAATTGTTCAATCATAGACTTACATGTAAAAGTTAAAGCAATAAAATTTCTAGAAAAAAATAGGAGAATATTATCGCAACTTGGAAGTAGTCAAAACATCTTGATATGGAAAGCAGTAACAAAAACAAATCCTAATGGGCTGGCCCCTTGGCCGAGTGGTTAAGTTCGCGCGCTCCGCTGCAGGCGGCCCAGTGTTTCGTTGCTTCAAATCATGGGTGCGGGCGGACATGGCACTGCTCATCAAACCACGCTGAGGCAGCGTCCCACATGCCACAACTAGAAGGACCCACAACGAAGAATATACAACTATGTACCGGGGGGCTTTGGGGAGAAAAAGGAAAAAAATAAAATCTTTAAAAAAGAAAAAAACAAATCCTAATAAATTAGACCAAAAAACTCTGCTTGTCACAAGACATCATTAAGAAAACAAATAAGTAAGGCACAAACTGGAAAGATATTGCAAACATATACTTATATGACAAAGGATTGTGTCTAGAGTATATGAGGTATCCCACAATTCAATATCTTTAAAGCAAAATTCACAATAAAAATGGGACACAATTCTTGAATAAGCACACCACAAAGGAAGGTGTATGAACGGGACGCCTACAGCAGAGCCTTTCCTGCTCTGGTCCCATTCAGAGCCAGAAGCCTTCCGCACCACCATATATGCGGGCCGCAGCAATATCCCTTGTACTGGAATGCACTGCTTCCAGGAACTGAGGAGGACTACCAGGCACCGTGCTTCCTGCCTGGTGGTGCGATGTGCAAGACGCAATAATTTGTGTTTTCCTTTGGAGAGGATGTCCTAACTTATCCCTGATGCCTTGACTCCTAAAAATTGTAAAAATGTGATAGGCCTGTGTATCTTAGTGAGTTTGACTCCCACCCTCTGGCAGGGCATGTGTCTTACCAAGGCCTCCTGTTTGTCTGATTCGTCAAAATAATGGATCTATATAATTTTCTGTGGGATGATAGAGGGCAGGAGAGTTAACAGCCATGGGACAAACTATAATGTGTATTACTGTCATTTCTACCTGAATATGAATAATTATGACATTTTTTTATTTTTCTGATTGGGATAGATAAGAGCAAATTCTCCAAATTAATGACTGCACGCCATGTACCTGAGAGTGTGTTAATCTGCTCTAGTAAAGATATCATATCTGGCGTGGCACTGCAATTGAAGCTACTGTTTAATTCAGCCTGTGGCCATCTGTGGGTAATCCTCCAGGAGCCATTCAGTTTCTGGGGGCCTGACGGGCCAATTAAATGGAGATATGAAAGCAAGTACCTCCTCTTCTTCCATTAGATCCTTCAGAATAGCATTTGTTCCCCACCCCCCATGCACCCATCATCAGGGTATTATTTTTCATTTCCTTTCAAGGAGAGGAGAGAGAGCAGTTTTAAAAACTTTATGTGGCCTTCCTTATTATCTTAGTTCTTCACACACACAGCAAGGTCCTAATATGGGGATTGAACCAATTATCAAATATGTCAATCCCAATTAAATAGTCTCGGATCAGAGAAATGACCACTTCGTAGCTCACTGAAAGCAGGAGACACACTGTGAGCTGGCTTTTGTTCAGTGGAATCATTACCCACTTTGCCCACTTTAGTGAGGGGCCGTAATGGCTTTTATCTTCCTTAGATAGCAATAGCAACTCTGACTCTGTCTAAAAGTCCTAAAATCATCTCGATATTCTACTTTCTCCAGTGCACAGACCACTGAGAGGCTGGGAGAATCACTTCTGAACCTGTTCACCTTGGTGGTGCAGGGTTCTTCCTTGTGGGAAACTGGTCACCTTTCCTGTCAATAGGTTTCAGGTCTGAAAACTGGCTCAGATCCAGAAACTGTCTATTTCTTGACTTTTTGCTGGATGACCACCTCCATCTTAGTTATGCATCCTTGATTATTTCTGCTCATACAACATGAGTATTATCCTTGTTAGCCACTCAAACATTTTTTCTCCAAAGGGCATCATGTTTTATTAACCATCTCAATTCTCTGCAGGTGAGGCATCCTTGGTTGTGACTCTGATCCTGATGGTCACTTACAGTGTTTGTGAACCCCTGGCTTCTGAGGACCTATCCTCTATGGTTTCAAGATACTTTTTGCTATGAGACTATGAGACAGCCACATTCTGTAATAGTCTCTGTGATCATCAGCCTTGGCCTAGAGAGGCAAGCCATCACTGCACTTGATGCCAGTGATGCTGGGGACCCTTTCACAAGCACACTCCTATGGCCTTGGTAGATACTGCATGCTCTGGGTGTTAAGTGGAGCATAATCATCTGGTGGGTCTTCCAGTCAACGTTTATCTCCATTTATATCCATTCCACCACCATCTGCTGTGGCAATTTCAACTTTGCTCAATGTAGATCATCTCTTTTTCCATGAATTTAGGAACCATGCTAGTGGTGAGTTGGAACCATTTCCTGGAGTCCTATATCTCTTGAAAGCACTCCTAAGTCAATAAACTCTCCCTCTCCAATTTTATGTTCCCTTAAATAGGAACCCTCAGGGGACCGGCCCGGTGGCACAGCTGTTAAGTTCACATGTTCCACTTCAGTGGCCCAGGGTTTGCTGATTCGCATCCTGGGTGTCAACATGGCACCACTTAGCAAGCCATGCTGTGGGAGGCATCCCACATATAAAGGAGAGGAAGATGGGCACAGATGTTAGCTCAGGGCCAGTCTTCCTCGGCAAAAAGAGGAGGATTGGCAGCAGATGTTAGCTCAGGGCTAATCTTTCTCAAAAAAAAAAAAAAAAGGAACCCTCAGAATCTAATACCTCCACCTCTTTCCAGTAATGCCATTGAGATCCTTTAGGGTATAGTCCCTTTCCACTCTCAGCAACTCCAGCATATCCCCAGTTGGGATAGGCTTCAGTTTAGCCTGAGTTTAGGCTTAGCAGACAGGGGAGGAGGTTGGGATGAGTCCTGGGAGGGGGAATCACATATTGCATTACCAAAGGCAGGCCTCTTCTCTATCTTCTAACAAGGTTTGCAAGTGATGGCTCTTCATGAGTCTGTGCAGTGTCAGAAGTTTCAGAGAAGTCTAAGGAGTCAAAATCTCCATGCCATCCACCCACATGCCCTCAACCCATGTTTCACAGTTCCAGGTTTTCCGAACCAGGTCCCTGAATTGGTGTAACAGACTTGCCTTAGTTGGGGAGGTAGATCTTTGGCTTCTGTCCACCAGCTACAGAGTTCCTTGGTATATGACAAAGAGGGTCTTTGATTTTCATGCCTGGCTTTCAATTGTCTGAAATTCATTCCAGGCTATTTATTATATTTCTACTGAGCATTAATGCTGTTGAGCAATGGCTATTTGATCCCTTTATCTGTGTAGTTATTTTCTCTATATGTCTCAAAGTCTGACACGAGGGACCTGCTAATTCACCCCTTTCCAACCTAGTACAATCCCTTCTACCCTCTCAACTCACCACGGGTGAATATTTTAACTGGTCCACTGCCTGTGCCACAGGCTGCTTGTGCTTCAGCTACCACTAGCGATCGTGCATTTTTATAGACAGGCAGGTTATAAGTGATCTGACCTTATTACCTGTTTTTTTTTACCACTCCAAGGACCAGTGTGGTAAGTTAAGTTTCTTAGAAGTATATGTCAGGGGCTGGCCTGGTGGAGTAGTGGTTAAGTTTGCATTCTCTGCTTCAGCGGCCCAGGGTTCGCCAGTCTGGATCCTGGGCATGGACCTATGTACTGCTCATCAAGCCATGCTGTGGCCACGACGACATAGAGGCTTCCAACTATAAGGACTTACAATTGGGGCTGGCCCCGTGGCTGAGTGGTTAAGTTCACGTGCTCCGCTGCAGGTGGTCCTGTGTTTCGTTGGTTTGAATCCTGGGTGCGGACATGGCACTGCTCATCAAACCACGCTGAGGCAGCGTGCCACATGCCACAACTAGAAGGACCCACAACGAAGAATATACAACTATGTACTGGGGGAGTGTGGGGAGAAAAAGGAAAAAAAAATAAAATCTTAAAAAAAAAATGGACTTACAACTATGATCTACAGGTACATACTGAAGCTTTGGGGAGAAAAGAAAAGACGAAGATTGGCAACAGATGTTGGCTTAGGGCCAATCATTATCACCTCCCCCCACAAAAAGAATACCTGTGAAAATAAAAAGGAGCACATGTCAAATAAACTTTTGAATGAAAGATAATGTTTAGAAATCAACATATAAGAAGGGAAGGGAAAGGAAACAGGATGGCGCAGAGGAAACAGTAGAACTCTAATATAAGCCAAATAAAGCCTCAGCCAACCCAGAGGGAGGCTTTGGAGCAAGCATTGAACATTAGACCTGGTTCTATACTCTTGCCTCATTCAGTCAGCAAATGTGCTGCTCTGTAAAGAGAAGTTTGTTTGCAGAGAAACGGAACCAATAGGATAGGTGTGTATGTGTGTATCCAGTGTATATGTGTATATATATCTATAAAGGGACTTATAATGAGGAACTGGCTCATGATTATGAACTTGGCAAATCTAAAATCTACAGGGTTGGCTGGTAGGCTGAGCTGATGCTCCAGTTTGAGTCCGAACACTGTCTGCTGTACAACGAGGAAGAGCTGATGTTACAAATAAAGTCTAAAGTCAGTCTGCTGGAGAATTCTTTCTTGCTTGAAGGAGGACAGTCTTTTGCTCCATTTACGCCTTCAACAGATTACATCAGGCCCACTCACATTATGGAGGGAAATCTGCTTTCCTTCAGGTTCACTGATTTAACTTTTAATCTCATCCAAAACACCCTCACAGAAACACGCAAGTAATACTTGAACAAATATCTGGGCACCCCATGGTCCAGCCAAGTTGACCTACAGTTAATCATCACAGAGAATGACTCTGGACCAAGTAGCTCTCTTCATGGTGCCAACTCTGAAGGAGATGTCTGCACTTCCAGAGGGTGGACAAGCCCTTCTTCGAAGGAGAACATGGGGGCTGTGTCTACATATGTAGTTTGTAATTTTTGACTGTGAGCTCATCTTCACTGCAAAGTGTTTATTCTGCGAGAGTCTAACATTTCCTAGACGTAGGACGTCTAGGTCTATATTTATTTTTTGTAGATTTTTCTAGATCTTTCATTAGCAAATCAATTTTGATGTTAATTTAACACAGAGATTCTCAGGTTATCTCATCACATACTGGCGTGTTCTTGTTGTTGCTACACACTGACCCCTAAGTAACAAATTTTCCTGTCACTTTCCAGAGTTTTGGGGTGGAATAATACAAATTTTCACAAATGCGTTAGTTCTTGCAGAGGAACAGGTTTGTTTTGTTGTGTTTTCGGTGAGGCAGATTGGCCCTGAGCTAACATCTGTGCCAATCTTCCTCTATTTTGTATGTGGGACACCACCACAGCATGGCTTGATGAGTAATGTGTAGGTCCGCACCTGGGGACCAAAACCGTGAAACCCAGGCCACCCAAGTGGAGAGTGCAAACTTAACCTCTATACCATCGGACGGGCCTGGAACAGTGTTTTGTATAAGGGTTTTATTTCTAACGCTTGGTCTTATATGGGAAAAAGGAAAAATCTCCTTTCACAGTGTTCATGTTAAATTCCTAGCTGTTAGATGTTATGGTCCATAGATGTAACTAGTTTTCTCTTAAGACTCAGTTCCATTATCTTATAGGCTTAGAGTTCTGTTTTATAGTTTTTGCCCTGAAGGTTTCCTTTTCTTCTTCCTTTCTCTCTGTTCAACTATGCACGTAAAATGATTTCTCTTGTAGAATCAATATCTTTTCTGAATTTTAAATAGAGAGAAATTCACATTATCTATGTGCATCTCCTTTTCAGAGGGAACACTGTTTTTGAAAGTAAAACTGTTTATCATAGAGGTATGCTAAACAAGGAGAGGAAAAAAACCTCATGCACATTACAGAATGGTTAATTAAATTAAAGTGACTGGCCATTCCAGTTTTCCTGGAACTAATGGTTTTTCCAGAATGCAGAACTTTCAGTCACAAAACAAAGAAAGTTCTGAGCAAACTGGGATGAAGAGCTTACCCTTAGCTTGTTGACATAACATTAACAATTTAAAATTTTTTGTCATATTCAGAGTAACATAGATTTATAAATCCTTTTTCACAGTAGATTATTTGTGGATTTTATACCCAGTTAATTGGAGACAGAGAAATTGTATTTCCTACAACTGTTTTTAAGAAAAAAAACTGGTCCGTATTTCTTCATTTATCCAGCTAGTTATTCTGACAAGTTACCTCTGATACAAACTGGATAGTTTGATTCATAATTTAATACTATGCCAGCATATTTTAGTACTTTAAAAATTAAGTAAACCAGTGAATTTAGAATAATCACCTAATCTACTTGTGATTTTCTGTATCAGTCTAAGAAATATGCTAACAGACCAGAAAAAGCCCATGTAAAAACAAAATAGCTGGGGTTAGAATATTGATAAAGCATCTTTGAGGTAAAGAAAAATTTGCAAAACATTGTAAAGTTATTACAACCCAACTATATATTCCATAGAACTAAGCAATGGGAAAGTTAGGGGGCAGCACCAGACAGGGTGATGATAAATTGCGTCCAGAGACATTCTAAGTCAGAGTGTCATAAGCACATCTTTCTTGCTACTTAATCCTAAACCTCAAAGACATTATCAACCTAATATACATGTAGGGGCAAATGTGCAGCAGCCTAAGTGACCGCCACGAGGATGCAGGTCGGTGAGCACCCGGGAGACTCTGGCTCCCAGCACGGGGAGGATGCTGCATGCTGACCAGAGGATGGCCTCTCAGTCATAACAACCTGTATGGAAAGACGACCCGATGCTGATACTACTCAACTTCTACCTTGACAGTTGATGAGAAGCATCTCAAAATCTCAAAAATAGGGAATCCTAATAAAGATTTGTGTTAAATAGAAATGGTAATAAAAATGAAAATTGAGTCATGAAAAAGATGGCATTTCATGGATACTTGACTTATGTTTATACCAACCCCATTAACTTCACGGGACCTACCCTGTATTAGAAAATCACTCACAACCACTGAAAGAAAGAAAAGCTAAATGCCAAGCTCCCATATTGTACCAACAAAAAATTTCATTTATGTTGAAAAATAAGAAATGTTCTAAAAACTTGTAAATATAAAATCAGATATGGTAGAATACAAGTAGAACTAAGAGCATAAATAGCGTGTGTTTTTTACAAAAATGTAAATGAGTAAATTCCTTTATTAAAAAAAGATTATCTCAAAATGTTTTGAAGCAAGATTTCAAAGAAAGGCTAAACATAAAAGTATGGGACTTAATCAAGCTTTTAAAAATAAAACAAACAGGAAATCATATATGAATTATCATTACATAATTATCAC
The DNA here is from genome assembly GCF_041296265.1 of Equus caballus. Lineage (NCBI taxonomy): Eukaryota > Metazoa > Chordata > Mammalia > Perissodactyla > Equidae > Equus > Equus caballus. Next base: position 48,307,485 of record NC_091686.1, read on the forward strand.
TATTAGCAAAGCCAATTTAAAGATATAATTATTCTTGGGGAATTATATATACACGTGAGTCATAAAATAATAATAAACAGTAATAAATACATGGTTTCTTTTGTTTTCTGAAAACCATATCAGAATATTTGAAGAAAACTTACTAGAAACACAGGGGAACATGACCACAGAAACTTAATGGATAGCGTAATGCTGAAGTAACCTTCTTGATTTTGCCATTTCAAAGCTTCTTTTTGGCTCCAAGAGTATTTTAATGTGTCCACTTTAGAAAGCCTGCAAATATTTCTTTTGAGTTTGCTTTGATTTGGCTGACATTTTATTTTCTTTTAATGAAAGGTTATTAAACACATTTAAATGCTGCATACAAATGAGGAAATAATGATGAAATTAAAGTTAAAAGGGAAAGCATGATAATACATAGCAGAAAATATTTAAGTCATAAGAAGAGAGTATTCAGCTAATACCCCTGATTTGTGTTTTATGTCTCTAGGTGGAAACTGTGTCACTCATGAGAAGATGTGACTTAAAATTTAGAATTTCTCCATAGTAAGGAGTATTTAAAAGATTTAAAAAACTAAATGGTATTCCTTTAGCACATTTCTGACTTATTGTGATTAGTTCTTTTGTACATCTCAGGAGTAGACAATTTGCTGTATGGATATCATGAAAGTGACCTACGTGTCAATTGTTGGTGGTTATTATTTTTCTTGATTGTCTCTGTGTCCATTCAATTAATCTCTCCTGCCCTTCAATGCACGTGTTTCTTCATGCTGCTCTCCTCCTTTCTTTTCTCTCTCACCCCTTCCTCTCCTTTCCTTGCTTCATTCCTTCTTCATTTTTCCTTTTGTAACTTGCTTGTGCTTTCTTTTCTCCTGCTTTTCATTATCACCTTTTTCTTTGTCTGAATCTATTTAGGTCTGTGTCTAATGTATATCTTTTGGGCTAAAGTGTTAAGTAGCATGTTTGGGGGTTTCTATGTCCTTTACAATTCAGAAACTCAAAAACTAAGATGGAAAATGAGAAGCATTCATTAAATTGGTGAGAACAATACAAAAAGGTAAAGTTAGAGAGAAAAAACAACAAAAGAAGAGAAAGGATAACATAGAGAAATGAAAGGGAAGCAATCAACAAAAAAATCATCGAGAGTGAAAACTTCACATTTACTTTCTGTGGATATATATTGAATGCCACCTAAGAAACATAAATTACTATATGAGTTGAGGAGAAAATAATGACTAAAGTAGAAAATTTGTCTTAGAGTAACTCGTAGGATAATCCAAAACATAGGTATATTTCTTTAGTCATAGCCCACTGTCCCCTTGGCATATGGTTTTATGAATACGATTTCTTATTTAATTACCTAATTAACCATAGTTTATATCTTGACCTGTTCTTTATACTCAGACCTCCTAAAACTTTACTCTGTTTAGCAGAGCCACAATAGCCTACCAGGGGGAAAATGATTCTTTCAGCTGAAGTAGCAGTAACAAGAGAAAATCTTACCCCTGGGACAAAAGAAATAAAGTTAAAGGCCAGTGGAGAGTGAACTTACTATATACCATATACCAAGAGGAATAACTACTTTGAACCTAACAACATTGGGAATTATTGGTGGTCATTTTGTTCAAAGTTAAATCATAGATAGACAGATAGATAGGTGGGTAGATACATAGATAGATAGACAGAGTGAAATATTTATATCCATTAAGATAAATAGCTAATTTCTCTTATGATTTTAAACATTTTTTGAAAATTTTTTTCTGTACATTAAATGTTAAGTATATTTACATATTCATTTGGGAGTAGAATTTAGTTTGAAATGTATGTTTTTGTATATCACTATACTTATTTGATATACCTGATATTATTTTCATTATAATATAATTATCAAATCAGAATATCTTGATATTTGAAGGAGCTAATTGAGTACAATGCTCTGTCCACAATTTCCAAGAAATTACAGTTACTAATTCCTGAATAGTGTTTAATTGATAAATTTTTTAAATTTGGAAGGTTAATTGAATATATGAATGATTTCGTTGAAAGGAATTAAATATCTCTTTAATGTTCCACTCCCATAAACTGAATCCTCTGCCTATGTTTTCTTTTCTTCTTAGATAATGGCAGGAGATTTCTGGTCCTCAAGCTAAAAGCTTTAGCATCTTCAGTGATGATTCCTGATTCATTGACAATTCAATGAAGAGTTGAACAAGTTATTCAGATTCTACCTCTGAAATATATTTCAAGTTCATCTCAGTTGAAGATCTAATGATTTTCTTGGCCTATATAATAAAGCCCATATCTTTAGTAATACTCAGATTTTTGCTGTCTTCTCCTACTTTTCTAGCTTGTCACATCAACTTTAACCCACAGTAAACAAGAAACACCCTAGGCTCTATCCACTAGAACTATTTGTCACTTAATGAATGTGCACTTTCAAAATTCATTGCCAATGTTCATGCTGGGTCTTTCCCTGTAATATCCATTCCCCATGGTTTTGACTGTCAAAATCTTAGGGTTTTTTTTTTCACTTTTAAGTCTCCTTTAAAAAGCTTTCCAGGATGACAACCAATTCCTGTATACACCGCCACATCCTGTGATTGGGATGTTTGCCATATAGCAATGTGGAATGTACAGGACAAAGTAAAGCTGGGAAGGACAGGAGGATAGGGAGGACGTGAGTTTGGGAAGGAAGAGAAATAAAGAGAAAAATGTGTAGAAGAAATGTTGGCTTCCTGATGAAATACAGTTCTTTGAAAGTGGTGAGTGTTGTCTATCTCTGGAAATATTAAGCTGAATTCTTGAGAATGAGTTCAAAGTCCGGATCATTTTTTAAGTTAGAATTTTTATTGAGATCCTTGAAGATTCACATGCGGTTGTAAAAAATAATACCGAGAGATCGAGTGTAACATTTGCCCAGTTTCACCCAATAACAACTTAACAAAACTCTGGTACAATTTCACAACAGGATAATGACATTGATGCAAAGTGCTGATTTTATTCACATTTAAACTTGAGTACAAGTTTAACTTGTACTCATTTGTGTGCACTCATGCATGGGTGTGTGTATATTTAGTTATATACAATTTTATCACACTGATAGGTTTCTGTATCCACTACTACAGTCAAGATAAAGAACAGTTCCATAACCACGAAGATCCCTCATGTTTTTCATTACAACCACAGCAGCATACCTCCCAACTCACCTCTGCTCCTAACCTCTAACAACCAGTAATCTGTTCTCTATTTCTAAAATTTTATAATTTCAAAATGTTATATAGATGGAATCATAAAATATGAAGGCTTTTGGAATTGGTGGATGCAGTATTATTCCCTGGCTATTCAATTTGTTTCTCTTATTGCTGAATGGTATTCTACGTTATATATTTACTATAATTTATCTATTCACTTCTGAAGAACATTTGGATTGTTTCCAGTTTTTCACTATTACAAATAAAGCTACTATGAACAGTCATGTACAGGTTTTTGTGTCAACAGATTTTTATTTCTCTGGTATAAATGACCAAGAGTGCAATAGATGGGTCATATGGTATTTGCACTTTAGTTTAAGAAACTGCAGAATTGCTTCTGCAGTGGCTGTAACATCTTACAATCCCACAAGCAATATATGACTGATCTGCATCCTTACCAATATTTGGTACTGTCACTTTTTAATTGGAGTGTTCTGATAGATATTTGATGATATCTAATTGTGGTTTTAGTTTGCATTTCCCTAACAGCTAATGATGTTGAACCTCTGTTCATGTGCTTTTTGCCATCTTTATACACTCTTCAGCGAAATATCTGTTCATATCTTTTGCCCATTTTCCTTTTGGATTGTTTTGGGTGTTTTCTCTTTTTTTGAGTTTTGAGTTATTTTTATATTCTAGATACCTGTCTGTTGTCCGATTTGTAGTTTGCAAATATTTTTTCCCAGTCTGTGGCTTGCCATTTCATCCATTTAACAAGATTTGTCACAGAGAAAATGCTTTTTTAATTTGTAAAAGGTCCAAATTTATCAATTTTTTATTTTGTTTAACATTATTTAGGATCAAAAACTGTTTATCTACCTCTAGATACCAAATATCTTCTGTTTATTTTAATAGTCTTATATTTTTATATTTTAAATTTAAATCTTTATTCCATTTTGAATTAATTTTTGTATAAGGGTGTAAGGTTTAGATTGAGGTTTATTGTTTTGCCCATGGATGTCCAATTGCTCCAACACAATTTGTGAAATGATGCTGAATTGAACTGAATAGCTCCATTGAATTTCTTTTGCACCATTGTCAATAATGAGTTGAAAATATTTGTGTGGCTCTAAGTTTGCTATTCAGCTCCACTAATCTGTCTATTCCTCCTCCAATACCTCACTGTCTTAAGTACTATAGTCATAGAGTACAACTTAATCTCAAGTAGAGTGATTCGTCTCACTTTATGCTTCCTTGTTAAAATTGTTTTAGCTCTTCTAAGGCCTGTGCTTTTCCGTATCATTTTTATAAAGTTTGTCTATGTTTACAAAACATCTTGCTGGGACTTGACAGGAATTACGTTAAATCCATATATTGACTTGAGAAGAAGTATTAATACTTTCGCTATGATGAGCGCTCCACTGCATGAGCACAGTGTATCTTCCAATTGGTTTAGGTCTTCTTTGATTTAATCTGTGCTTTAACATTTTTAGCACGTAGATGCTGTATGCGTTTTGTTAAGTGTATACTTGTTTGTTTTTCTTTGAAGTGATTGCAACTGGTATTTTGTTTTAAATTTCAGTTTCTACCATGTGTATTATTAGTATATCGAAAAGTAAGTGATTTTTGTGTGTTGATCTTATATCCTGAGACTTTACTAAATCTGCCTGTAGATTTAAGAGGATTTTTTCTTTTTGGTAGAATTCTTGGGATTTTCCATGTATGAGTTGAGGAGAAAATAATGAATTCTAGTTTGTATCTCTTTTTCTTTTCTTTCTTTCCTTCTGTGTGTGTGTGTATGTGTGTGTGTGTGTGTGTGTGTGTGTGTGTGTTTCTTATTGCACTGGCTAGAATTTCCAGTACTATGTTGAATAAAAGTCATCAAAGAGGACATCCTTGCCTTGTTCTCTGTCTTAAAGGGAGAATAGTCTTTCTCCGTTAAGTAAGACATTAGCTGTAGGTTTTTTGTAGTTGTTCTTTATCAAGTAAAGGTACCCTCAATTTGCAGGGAGATTTTTTTTCCTGAATGGGTTTTGGATGTTGTCAGATGCCTTTTCTGCATCAGTTGAAATGATCATGTGATTTTTCTTCTTTAGTCTGTTGATATTGTGGGTTTACTGAATGATTTTTAAAAGACATCAGACATTTTTTAAAAGAATCAGACATACTTACCTAGAAAAAAAACCTCTTTTGATCATGGTATGTAATTCTTTTTTACATTGTTGGATTTGATTTGCTTTTATTTTCTTGAGTGCTTTACCCTTTAACTTCATGAGAGATATTGAGCTATAGTTTCATATAGTTGTACTGTCTTTTTCTGGTTTTGGTATCAGGATAAAACTAGTCTCATGAAATAAGTTCAGATAATATTCTCTCTTCTTCTATTTCCTGGAAGGATTTATAAAATTTTGTTAATTCTTCCTCAGACATTTGGTAGCATTCTGCAGTGAAATGATATGGACCTGGAGATTTCTTTCTTAGCAGATTTTTACTTACAAATCCAAATTATTTAATGATTATAAGACAATTCTGATTATCTATTTCATCTTGATTGTTTTTCAGTAGTTTTTGGATTTTGAAGGATTGTCCCACTTCAAATAAGTTGCCAAATTTACCAGTGTAAATTTGTTAATAGTATTCCTTTATCATCCTCTTAATGATTGCAACATCTGTAATGATATCCCATTTCATTCCCAATATTGTTGATTTATTTCTTTTCTTTTTAAATATCTGCTCATCTTGCTGAATATTTATCAATTGTACTGGTTGTTTTGAAAAACTAAATTTTTGTTCTATTAATTTTCTGTTATTCTCCTATTTTTAATTTCATTTATTTCTTATCTTTATCATTTTCTTCCTTCTGCTTGCTTTGGGTTTACTTTTTCTTCTTTTTGATAGTATCTTGAGATAGAAACAGATTATTTGAGATCTTTCTCCATTTCTAATGTAAGCATTTGAGGTTATAAATTTCCCTCTCAACACTGTTTTAGCTGGATCCCATACCTTTCAGTATGATTTATTGTCAGTTCATTCTGTTCTCTGTTTTTTTAAATTTCCTTTCATGCTTTTTTTTTGAACCACAGATTATTTAGAGGTGTGTTATTGGAATTCCAGGTGTTTAGAGATTTTCCTGTTATCTTTCTGTTATTGATTTCTAATTTGATTCTGTTATCATCAGATATTGCACTCTATTCTATCCTAGTGAATGTTGGATGGAAACTTGAAAATATGTGCATTTTGCTGTTGTCAGGTGGGGTGCTCTATATATCTGACCTAGATCCCATGGGTTGATTTGGTTGTTCAGATCTTCTATAATCTTGCTGACTCTCTGCTTAATAGCTTTATCAGCTGCAGAGAGAGGTATGTTGAAGTTTCCACATTCATGGTGGATTTGTGTTTTTGTCCTTTCGCTTTATCAGTTTTTGCTTCAGGTATTTTGTAGTTCTTTTGTATGATGCATACACACGAAGGATAATTGAACCTTCCTGATGGATTGATTCTTTTACCATTATGCACTACTCTTCTTTGTCTCTAGTAATTTTCTTTGCTCTGAAATCTAACTTAGATATTAATATACTTACTTCTGCGTGTTTTCAGATTAATGTTTGCATGTTATATATTTTTCCATGCTTTTACTTTCAGCCTTTTTACTTGCTTTTTATTTTTTGTCATTGAATTTGAAGTGAATTTGTTATAAGCAGCATATAGTTGAGGAAATTTTTTTTTAATCCAGTGCCAATCTCTTGCTTTTGATTGGTATCTTTAGACTATTTACATTTTAGTGAATTATGGATGTTAGAGCTAAAGCCCACCATTTTGTTATTGATTTTCTGTTTGTTTCCTCTGGTTCTCATTCTTCTGTTCCTCTTTCCTCGTCTTCCTGTGGGCTATTTGCGCCTCTTCTAAGGATTGTATCTTGACTTACTTGTAGTACTTTTGAGCATATCTCTTTGTACACTTTCCTTAGTGGTTGCTTTGGAGTATTTCAACATACATAAATGGCTTATTATCCTCTACTGGTATATATTTTACCACTTTGAGAGAAGTTTGGAAACCTTGCTCCATTTTGGTCCTTGTTCCTTGGTTAATCTGGTCTCTCTGGGGATTCCACTAGTCCCTGCCATTGCTGCTTCCCATGGCCACTTCGACAAGTACATTGGCCACATGTTTTTGTGGTGGGAGACTTCTTGTTGGGCTAGAGGCTTCGTGTGGCAGGCTACCTCCTTTTAGTCCCTTCCACCACCCAGCCACACTGGTTGAGAGCACCTGAATGGGGGCATCAAAGGAGGATCAAAAGGGATTCTCAGTCCTACAGGGATAAAGAGGCTTCCAGAGCCAGGCTGCCTAGTATAGTGTGGTCCCTCTTGCTGGTTCCACCTGGCTGTTCCAGTATCTCTCAGTGCAAGAGGGGATTTTAGGCCCTGTGGGGATAAAGAACACTTTTCCTGGCCACTTATTTTTATCAGGACTCCCACTAACAATAACCTTTCCACAGTTCTAGGCTTACGTGAGACTGTCAGGGGGATTCCCATTCAATCCAGGAGAGGAATCAGCCTACCCAGGCTCTCTTCTGTTGCTAAGTTTGGGTTTTGGAAACTCTGAGCTTGAATCACCTTCTTCTGTTGGAAAGGAGATGTAGGAAACCCTACTGTTGTGTTGTTTCTCTAGTCATGGGTCCTGAACCAGTTCACCTTCCTCTGACCCACCTTTCAGAGCTCTCCTTTGATTGCCTTTTGCATAATCTCTAGGGTTTTTAGTGGTATCTAGCTGGGTGGAGTAAGGAAAAATGAGTCTACACAACCTTGTCCAGACCTTCACATCATTTTAGTTCCCTCAAATGTCCACACTTCTCCAGAAGTTCATACACGTCAATAGATTGTAAGAAATTTATAGGAATTCTACACCAAAATATCAATGTTTCTTTTATAGACCTAATAATGTGCATGACTTGTATATTTCAACAGGAGAAAAGAAATACTAGCCCTAGGCTTTTATTATTTTATAATCACCCCATTACCATTACTAGCTCAACCTACTACTACTACTACTTCTGTAGATGTCTACATGGCATTTAGTTCTGAAGTTTAGGAAATTGAGAAAATGCAGAATAGTACTTTATTTGTAAACAGAGCAATAATTAGATGAGGTATAATTATGAAGACAAATACGAAAGAAATCGATAAGATTGAACCTTTTTTTAAATGACACAAATAGTAGCAATGACCATTTTCATTCAATGTTAGTTCCAAAAAATTATATTAATTTGACTAATTTACTTTTTGTAGTTTGTGGTGGATAAAAGTACCTGTGTGTCCATTTTTTAGGAAGATAAGTCTTTTAGTAGTAATATAAAGAAAATTGGGGGTATGATCAGGATTTGAAAAATTAGTGTTTTCCTGATAGATGCAGATGTAGGAAGGATAGTTTAGAAAACTAAAATCTCTTTATTGCCAGATATAACTTTTAAAAATGGAAATCATCCACACAGCTCACTGTCTACATTATCATGACTTTACTGTTATACTGTTTTCATTAACATAACTTTACTATTTCTCCAGGAAGATAAAAGTTGTGAATAAAGTTAATGTACATTCCAGGAAATTCTTGAAACACCCATGCTCTCTTCAATAGAAAACAGCAAGCGACAATTAATACTTAAAGGCTCTTTGAAAGCCTTACCTCAAAATTCCCATCTTACTATGTCCATCAATCCTTAAATTATTATCTCATGATTCTTACTCAATCCTCACCAAGTCCCATTCATTGAATATCTGCCTTGAACTACGCTTAAATATCTTAAATACCAAGCTTTGTCCTCCTCTCTCTGAATGCTACTAAGGATCTATTGTAAGGGTGTTCCCCTTTCTGCAGTAGGGAATAAACTCAGCTTTGTCTTTTCAATAAGTTATATTGGTGATTTTTGAGGGATCAAGTACTTGACAATATTGGATATAAACAGCCATTCAAAAGGATTAGTAACAACATTTGCCTTTTTTTTTTTTTTTAAAGATTTTATTTTTTCCTTTTTCTCCCCAACGCCCCCCGGTACATAGTTGTGTATTCTTCGTTGTGGGTTCTTCTAGTTGTGGCATGTGGGACGCTGCCTCAGCGTGGTCTGATGAGCAGTGCCATGTCCGCGCCCAGGATTCGAACCAACGAAACACTGGGCCGCCTGCAGCGGAGGGCGCGAACTTAACCACTCAGCCACGGGGCCAGCCCCACAACACTTGCCTTTTAAAAGTGTTTCTTGAGCACAAACTCTCCCCCACAACCTGCCCTGGGTAATAGCAGTAGAAGTTTTCCACTGCAGAGTGTTGTACCGTCATCATGCTAAGTGCTCTATAGGCATTATCTTGCTTATCGAGTGAGATGTGTACTATTATTACCATCCCCATTTTCCAAATGTGTATACTGAGCCACAGAAGGATTAAACAACAAACCCAAGGTCATCAGAGGCAGGAATTGGTCTGAGGGTGTTGGGTTCCAGAGCCCATGTTTCCAACTTTCTTCCTACAAACACGCTTCTATGCTCTGTTAGACTCCTAAATGCTGAGCTTTGTTGATCTTCCCACCATCTCCATTTTGCAGATACAGTTAATTAACTTGGGAAGGATTGAATTATGTACTCAAGAGGTAGTTTGAAAAAGACAAGATTTAAAGTTTAGAAAAATTCACAAATTTTCCCAAGGTCACACAAAGACTCGGGATTTGAATATAAGAATTAGAATTCTAAAATCAGTAATTTTTCCTCTAAATACTACTAAGTGATTTTGATTTACTAAGTTCTGAAACATCCTAAATGGTTATTGAACAGGCACGTGATTACTTCAGGAGTCTGTGAGTCAAAACAACGCTTCCCCCTGGAAAATGTAAAGCTGGTACTTACCCAGGCAAATATTCTTAAAACTATTATCATGAAAATGTCTATGTTTTCTTAATTATTCTTCCCTTGGTATAGCCTTGTGTTTACGAGCAAATGCACGTCAAATACTGCTCTGCTGTTTCATGATTTCTTAAACCTCAGAACAGAACATTAAATGCTGTTTAGTCCCTAACAGAAGCAGTACCCCATTCATCAGCCTATTAGGTGCAGCTCGTAATGCTAATGGGAGTGATTATACAATAACAAAAGCCCAGAGCTGGTATTTCTTTCTCCACATGGAAAGGGCAAACTTAGTAATTACCCTGTATGCCTCATTTAGCAGACCAGCCAGAGGACAGGAAAAGGTTTACTCAAGACATTTCACACAGTAAGGGAGAGGGGTGCCTAAATTAAGGCCTTCTGTTTAACTTTTGTATTTTATAAACTACACTAGTTCCACTTATGCCCTTCCAAATTATTTCAACAGTTCACACATATAAAGACAGACAGGGTCTTTCCTAGAGTTTTTTTAAAAAACACCAATCACATGCTATCAAAATCCTCTGATATAGTCTTTTCTTTGAAATTGTCCTGAGTCCACGTCCCTTTTTTTTTTCTTCAGTTTGCTGCACTTAGAAAAACAGGAAGAATTAGTACACTCTAAGTAATGATTTTCCAAATTAGGCACATTGTAAGTGTCCCAGACAGATCACTTCTCTTTGTTCAGGCTCAAAGTAAATGTGACTGCTGCCTCTGGAAACCTTGAAGAGGATGCCTACACACTTCAGAGAGAGAAATTTTGTAATAGGGATGACTATGATAATCCTGTGATTCTTTTTATCTGTTCTGTTGATTCTGTTTGTCATGAGTGTGGAACATTCAGTTCTGAAAGATAGTTTTGATTTTGACAAGAAAAAACAGACAGACTAAATGTTTTTTCCTTAGTAAAATAGGCCATCGTTTTTAGAAAGTGGCAGAGATTCTCTCCTTGACCAAGCTCCTCAGGCTCCTCTGAACTCTTCTCAATTAGGCCTGACTTGCGAGTTTCCGTTTGTCTCCGCACTCCCCAATTTTAGCAAGACGCCTCCTAAATTGAGTTAGGCAGAATCCTCATCCTCAATATCTGATCACTCTCACCGTTTGATCAGGTTCTTCATCCGCCACCATCTCCCAGGTGTTGCCTGACCACCCTGTTCTGCCTTCAGCAAGAATCCGGTGAGGTTGCTTTAACCAGATACTCTCCTGCCCCTCATGTTTCCTCTTAGTAATTTTCCATGAACTTCTCCCACCCTGTTCCTTGGCTGTAAAGTCCATTTTCTTTGTTGTATTCAAAGTTGAATCCAGTCTCTCTCCCCGACTACAAAACCCCGTTGCAGCCGTCCCTACACCTATCGCCATGGTCTTGAGTAAAGTCTACCTTACCGTTCTTTAACAAGTGTCACAAATAATTTTTCTTTAATAAATGAAGTCATAGACTCCTCACATTGCATAGTAAAAAAATATGATCTCCTTTGCACTTTATAAAAAAGCATGAGTGTACCAAAACAGGTGCATAAAAAGTGTCCCTTGGTTCAAAGAAATGAGTGGCTCTTAGGAGCTATATAGCGAGTCTTCAGAGGGACACTCAGCAACGTATTACTTAACTCAGTAGCAATCTGTGGGAAATCCTTCTTCTTGAACACAAAACAATATGTCCTCCAGGGTTAATAGATCTGCACGGTCATGTATCCATCTAGATTTGAAGCAGAAAAAAATACTGTGCTTCTGGAATAGAGCATATGTTTGTGGGCTTGTTTTCTGCTCAAAGTAGCTGGAGATAAAAGAATTCTATGGATGATGTATGTCTGAAGGAAGAACTGTGTTAAAAAGAAGGTAAGGAAAAGAGCAAATTCTAAAAAGTTGGGGATTTACAATCAGAAACGCTTGAGTTCTAATGTCCAGATGCTCTTTTTTTAATGTTTTAAAATTTAGTTCTGGAAAAAGCAGATTAATAAAGTAATAACACCTCGTACTTGTAATAGTGGAATGAGTTAATACATGTAAAAGCACACAGAACATGCTGGCCATTCAATAAACTTTATTTTAAGCACAACACATCTTATCATAATTAATCCTTTAATTATCATGAAATTCTTATAAAATACAATTATTTTTGAAGATGAAATAATTGGTAAATTAAGTGAGTGGACTTGCCTTAGCAGCACTTTTAGTCTTTGAAACTGAAGAAATTAGGCTCTGTTCTGCCCACTCTCAAACAACACTGAAAGTTTTTATTTCTTTCAGTCAACTTAACGTTTCTAAACACTCTATCTACTGAATGGATATTTTTTAATTATGTGTATTGACATTTTGCTCACCTCTGAGATATATATTTTAAAAAAGTAAAAGTGGATCCCTCTCTTTAGGTTCTTATATGCAAGTGGAGGTAACAGACACGTGGAAAAGAAGTGTGGTGATGTGCAAGATAAGGGAGATGCTAATAGGCCAGATGCGGAGGAGAGGGCATCGCAACAGGCAGCAGGAATGGCAACTTGAGGTCCTGGACTAGTCAGACTAATGTGTAGACTCATGATGAGCAACTGCAAGGGAGGCGATACAATTCATTTACACAGACAACAAGGAAGGACTGGATTTTGGAGAAGACAATACATATTTTCTTTCTGTGCATTTTGAGTCTCTAACACATTCTTGGAAAGAAACACCTCAGCCAATAGGCATTGGATTTTGCTGCACAGAGGAGAAATGAGGATTTGGTATAATGATTTGGGCCTCCATCACAAAGGTGATAGTTGAACCATAGAAATGTAAGAAAAGTGTAGAAAAAGAAAAGGGCCAATGAGGCAATATTGGGTTCTTAGCATGGAGCCCCAGGACAAAGTACGATGCCATGCACATAGCAAACAGTCAATATATATTTGTTGGTTGAGTAAGTGAGTGAGAGGACTAGCTGATGTTGCCATTGCTTCTATTTTCTCTATTTCAATGACTCATCTTTTTAACTCTGCTGCTCCTGCTGCTATTGTCAGTACTAGCATGTTCAAGTCAAATTTCAAGTATTAATTTAGTTTTTCTTTGTGTATTTCTTTTCCCTCTTTTTTACATAAAGTGTAAGGCTATTTTCCCTCCCTGAGTCTATATCTTTGTGGAAGAAAGGATACAATTTCAGGGCACATGTAAGCGATATACTATGATAATTCTCCAGACATGCCTGCTGGCCTGTTTTTCCCTCCCCAGTTCTAGTGAGGACCAGGCCTGGGGAAAAGGAATGAGACTGTGTAGCCCCAACTGGTTCTAGTCCCTGGAGGCTCACACTCTTCTCAACATGGATTTGACATTTGCTCTACTGCAAAAATGACTGTGGCAGCATCCAGGATGGCTTGAGAAGGAGAGGGAGCACATGGAGAAACCTCTGCCCGTAATCGAGATAGAACAGAACTAAACCAACAAGTCAGGGCAGCATGACCTGCATGGGTTCCAGCCATTGCCTACAGAGCTGGCTGCCCTGGTTTGAATGCTGGTGTTGCTGGTTACAAGATTTATGACTTATGGCGAGTTGTTTGACCTCTCTGTCCCTCAATTTCTTCATCTGTAAAACGTAGATAATGATTCATGGAGTTATTGTAAGAATTAAATGTGTCAATACGTCTGGAAACGTGTTAATGTTCTTCACACATTTACTCTCAGGAGAACCCAGTGAGGGTCCCATTTGGCTCATCAAGACATCAGCTCGGAAATGTGATGTAACTTCGTCAAGCTCATTCACTTAAGGAACAAGAGGAAAGGCCAGCATTTGAAACCAGAGGCATATTTAAAGAGGAAATATGGGAAATAAGACAAACAAGTGTCGACTGTTGACCTCCCAAAAGACCATCAAAAAACCTGTTGATCAAATAAAGCTAAACTTCATTAGACTCGTGCAGTAAGGTAGAGCTCCAGTCTGAAGACTCCTACTAGTCCCAGAGGGGAAGATACTTATGGGACTTTAGTGCCTAGGCTGCATGATATTAAGGTGGGTCTTGACAAGTAGGAACTGGCTGGGATTGGGCAGAGTTTATAACCTAACATCTTCAAGTTGGTGATCACAGGGAGGGAGTGTCTTGAAATAAGTATTGATGAGCAAGCTGATAGTCATGAAAAGTGAGCTGTTATTTGGTCCAGTCTGTCTTCTAGGAACGGGTAGTTTCAGAGCAAGCATGTGCGATATTTTTGCTTGGTCTCAGCATTCTTTAATACAGAAACAAGGAATTATGCTGGTTTTAGTTCTGAGAAGGAAAAACTGAAATAACAGGAGGACACGGCTAAAGGAGCGCCGCTCAAGGTCATCTGCAGAGACCTGTCTTGATTTCTAAGTGACCAGCAAGAAAACACTCACACAAGTTGGGACATAAAAATAAGGGCCTTGTATGTAGCACAGTTTCCTTTTTATTGTCACACTTTTTCTAGAGGCATAGGATATAAAAATGATTTGAGTTTTGCTTTAATGTAAAAGTCCAACTAGAATTGGAACTCATAAAAGTGAATGACTTACAGAAACCTTCAATAGCAGAATTCTGAAAGCCAATTTAATGTTAACTTCTAAACTGCTATATACAAATTTCCCTTTTTTAAGCTATATTTCATAATCTTTTTCTTTGATTTCTCATTGTTTTCACTTCTTACGCTATTTCACATACAATTTATCATCAAGAATGACATAGTTGAAGTTATTTAAATTTATATTTAAAATGCTTAGGAAACACCTATTAAAATCATTTTGTTTTTGAAAAACATAGACAAAGGAACTCACTTGGGGGATGAATAAGAAATGTCAACTAATCTCTCCTGCCACTGAAGCACAATGACTTATCTCCATGAATGCACAAATAGATTGGGCTGCATTGATATGGGCAACAGATGGGATGAAGGGAATGAAGTGGAAGACGGAGGACCACACGCTTCATCACCTGTGATGCTAAAAACTCTCCAGAGAAATTTGACATTGATGGAAGAGACTTGATAGATATAAAATAATCCAGTGGTTTTTAAAATTTATATGGTAAGCTAGTGTGTGTGTGTCTGTGGGGGGGGGGGGCAGGGGGTATGTGTATGTGTGCGTATTATGTTCAAAATATTTTGTGTGAAATACTGGACTCAGAGGTAAGCAGAAATGTAGATTTATAACAATCTCAGCTTTCTGGGAACTTGTTTAGTGAGATCCTTTAAGTATGTGCACAAATAACATCTAGATAAGCCCGGAATGAATTGCTCAGATAGGGAGTTCATTACGAATCCGAAGGCAGAGAAGCATTTTCCAATTACAGGTAATATTGGAAAGTTAGGAAATGTTGAGTAGCACTTCCTTAGACGATCCTTTCTTATGTTATATCCCAGCATTCAGAATTTAATACCTTACATTCAACAATCTTTATAAAGAAAATGTTATTAAATTTATTACTGAAAGTCCTGGGGATAGAATAGTGAGAGTAAAGATAGTTCACACACTATACCATCTAATGAAAAAAGGAGAACTTAATCAGTGGGCCAGGTTATATAAATATGAAATTCTCACTGTAGATGTTGCTACGGAGAAGAGATGAACACAATGCCAGGAGATATTGATCACTAACCTCACTTGGAAATTCAGGGAAGCTCATCACAAAATAAGTGGTAATGAATCTGGCATTTGAAATAAGGACGGAAATTAACTTGGCATAAATGGGAGAGGGTGGAGAAGGAAAGATGATTCCCAGAAGAGGAAGGGAATATGGTGAGTTTCGTTGACCTAAGAAGTTCAGTGTGGCCTGGTCACAGAGAGTAAGAAAGAAGGTAGGACAAGATAAGGCAGGAAATGGTTGCAGGTAGGACTGTTGGATTTAATTTTTGTCCTAAGAGAAAGTATTTTAAGTCAGGGATTATGTGATTACGTTTATATTTCACAAGATTACTCAGGCTGCAGTTTAGATAATTGATTGGAGAGTGCAAATGTAGGGTACCCAGTTATAAAACTATAGTATCTGTCCAGGCAAGAGGAACTTGGACTGGAGTGCTGGCAGTGAAGATGGAGGAAAGTAGACTGCTTCACAAGGTATGTAGGAGGGGCTGGTGACGGGTTTGATATGCAGGGCAAAGGGAGAAAAGGCATCTAGGATGACTCCTAAATTCGTGATTTGTCTAGAAAGATGGTGGTACTAAAATTCATTGCAGTTGAGGCTCTGGTTTGGAGGGAGCTTAGAAATTTGGCTTGAAAATATTGATTTTCAGGTACATTAGAGAAATTAGTAGGATGTTTAATATAGTCATGGATATTTGCTTATCAAATCTGAAGAAGGCTAAAGGGTCTTAACTGGGCATGGAATTAACCCTTCTTTTTGGCCAGCCCTGGTGGCCTAGTGGTTAAAGTTGAGGGCACTCTGCTCCAGCAGCCCAGCTTCAGTTCCCGGGTGCAGAACCACACTACTCATCTGTCAGTGGTCATGCTGTGGCAGTGGCTCACATGAAAGAAAAAAAAGAGGAAGTTTGGCAACAGATGTTAGCTCAGGGTGAATCTTCCTCAACAAAATAAAGACCAAAAAACACATTTTTCTTTAAGGAATAAATACTGGTATTGAATATGGTAAGGTTAGCTTCAAGAGACAGACATATGGTAACAGGATTTTGTTCAAATCCTATTTTTCTTAAAAGCAAGTGAATAAAAACAAATTAGAGACTCTAACATCAAGTATAAAATAAAGTAAAATTTAAAGGGGAGAATACACAAATAACTATTATAAAGCCCATATAACTAGTCTGAATTGGTTGTTTAGTTTAAATTTTTAATCTCTTTGAAAAATACTAAAAATTTAAGTAATGGTATTTGATATATTTACTTTTTATCAGTCTCTAAAAATCATATAGACATACTCTTTCTTGACTTATGAGTGACAAGTCATCCTTACCAATGAAGACTGTATGTACACTTGCCTCCTCAGCACTATTCAGTTAATAAAGCTTTGCAATTCTGGTGGAAGCCTGGCCCCCAAGCATACTGGTGTATTCACTGTTATTATTCCCGGAGTAAAATGTGATATACAAGGGCCTTGCTAGAAAAGTGTAGTCCACCATCTTTCCATATAGCCTCTACGTATTTATAGATAAGGTATTCCTTTCAACTATTATTACAAGTGGATAGAATACTTTTTATTTTCTAATTCATGACTCATGCAGACATCTTGATGAAATTGATACTTTACTTAAAAGTGACTGTTGTTCAGGTGAGAGCACCTTTGTTTCCATATGTAGCTAGAGTGGTTATTTACCTACCTGGTATTAGATGGAGATTCAGAGATTATTTATATAGAGAGATAGAATATATATAATATATACATGTATATTCTAGAATGTCTGCAATACCATGTACCCTAACACATGTGCATTTGAAATTTTACAATAAGCTATTTCATTATTTGAGCTAAAACTTAAACAGTAGTGCTACCTTCTTGTTGAAGATCAAAATTTCCTTTGTAATTAATTCAGATTCATTGAGCTGTTAATCAGTAATCAACAACGTAATGTGAAACTCAGTCCTGGGATGTAGGGGTGGGCTAAAAGTACTGCTCCAGAGCAGACCTGATGGGCAGGATGCCAATGTGCAAGTTGGGAAAAGCCATGGGGTGTGCGAGAGGATGGGAGAGGAGGAGCCTCAGACAGGAAAGGACCCTGATGGGAGGGATGAGACGGCTCTAAAGGCAAATCGCTGACATCACAAATTTTCCTAAGCAGTGTTGGATTGAACATAACAACAATGTAATCTGCTAATGGACATATCTGGGGTCCTGCATTTTGCATCAGAATTTGTGTATCACATTCTTGACAGAAGAAAAAAACAAAACAGAAAAATAGTGTGAGTTTTTCCTTTTCTCCAGTTGAAATAAAGTCTAAAGCTAATTGACGCAGAAAGGACTCGAAGTGTGCAGTCCACAGCAGGCACACAGTCCTGCACTCTGGATTTGAGGGGGCCCTTCAGTCCTTCTGTTTGATTCTCTCACTAGGAGTGTGAGTCACTAGTATTTCACCGTGTTCTTGGAGATCAGGAAATCCTCAACTCTTTTTTAATGTTGTGATTTACTATCCATGAGAAATAAACTTAGGGGGGCCTGAGATTTTCTTTATGATTTTGAAGCCTGGATTTGCATTAGTATGTGAGTCATAAGTTATTGTCTAAGAGCCAATATTTACCTTTTATTGTTTGGGTTACTGTTCCTGTTTGGTCTAAGGTGAATAAAGCCGAATTTCAAAATGACAGAAATTCTCCTACATTCACTGTTATACTCAAATTATGTCATCAGTTATGAAGGCCAAAATTATATGTGCGATAGAAAGCCATTTTCATAAAAAGAACTTTGATTTCTGACATTATTTAATAAGCGGAGGCTTTCATTTTACATCACAGAGATGACAGGCAGTGACAGGCACTGCTTTGTGTCCAGCACCATCAAGAAAATGACCGAGGTCAATTAACATGTAAAATTGTACCAAGTCAAGATGAAATGTGGTCAAGATGCTCTGTACAAATGACTGTTTTATGTTAGCTGAACTAGATAACAGCCCCAGGATGTTTGAACTAGAACGTGACACTCCATAGTCAGGGGCGCTATAGCAGGAATGAGTAAGAACATAGACTCTCCAGCCAGGCTTCTCCATGTGCTAGTGTGGGCAAGTGATTGCCCTCTTCCTGCTTCAGATTCCTCAGTGATACATTGGGGAATATGATAATACATTCTTCATAGAATTGGTGTGAATAATGAATGAGTTAAAATTTAACGTACTAGAACAGTGTGTGGCCATGGTAGGTGCTCAGTGATGGTCAGACATTATTGTAACGAGCTGTAGAACAGGCACATTCCAAAGAATGTGCACCGGGGCAGCCACCACCACAGTCATGTGTGGGTGTGAACTTAGTTTCAGTAAAGTGATACCGTCCACGACATTAAATCAATGCTGCTACGGTGAAAGTGGTTGGGTTAATATTTCCTTATAACATTTACAAATATTATTGTTAAAGTTCTTAGAATAGTGACTGATTTATGGTAATGACTGTAAATCTCTGTTAAGTATACAATTCTATTTATAAATTGCTTTAGTTTCTAAGGTGGAAGAAAATATAGACATGAAGAGTTTAAATTTAGGTTTTTCTACACATTTTTGGAAAACATGAGAAAAATTTCTCTTATTTGAGAGTCTGTTGGAATTTTCTCCATTTAAAACAACCTGCACATTGAAGGAGTAGTGTACCTCTTGAATGGGCAGCTGCAGTGGCGGCTTCCTAGCTGTCGTAGCAGCAGCTGCTCCCCAAGCAGCCTTTGGGTGTTATTTCTGGAAGTCCAGTCTAGAGTTTGTTTCTTCAGCCTTCCCAACAATTGCATGATCCATTTAATGCCCTGTGACAAGTCCCTTCCTGTTTAGACTTGCTCAAGTGGATGATTTCTGCAACCAAACCCTCAACAATACGGGAAACAAGGTATGTGATTTTGTAAAGAATGAAATTAACCTAAGCATTGTTGCAGCTTAAAGAGTTAAAGATTAAAAACAACCTGTTTATTAAAGAAAAATATAATATATAAAGAAAAAAGAGTTGAAGAAAGAGAAATAGAATTAAGGTAAAGAGAAAAGAGGGAATAACTTATGGAAGATATTGGAGGATAGAAGTTGGGAGTGATAGCCAGCCTTCAAGATGGCCCCCAATGATTCTTGCCTGGTGGTATTCATGCTCCTGTGACGTTGCCTCCCACAAGGAAAACGGCTCACCAGTGTAACCAAAAGCATACTGTGGAAATGATGGAGTGTGACTTCTGAAGTTAGGTCACAAAGAATTTACAGCATCCACCTTGATCTTAATTTACTCACTCTGGGGAAAGGCAGTTGACATGTTATGAGGACGCCCAAACAGGCTGTGGAGAGTCCCATGTGGGGAGCAACTGAGGCCTACTGCCAACACCCAACACTGACTTGGCAACCATGTGAGCGAGCCACCTTAGAAGCAAATCCTCCAGCCTCACTCAAGTCTTTAGAAAACTGCAGCTCTGGCTGACATCTTGACTGCAACCACATGAAAGACCCCAAGCCAGGATTGCCCAGCTGGGCCACTTCTGAAGTCCTTATCCATAGAAACCATGAGGGTAATAAATGCTTATTACTGTTTAAAAGATAAATAAAAATAAAACAATTTGCACATCAGTAAAATTTTAGAAAGATACTCCACAGAGCGTATTTGGAAACTGATTTAAAAATAGGAGAACTGGATTGGGAATCAGGGCATGTTACTTCGAGGCTCAGTTGAACAACTAATTGACTATGTGACTTACATCAAATTCACTTAGCCACTGCCTCCATTTCCTCAGCCACAGATTGAGATGTGAACTAAACAGTCTCTGAGGCAGAGGATCCCAAGATGTGGTCCTTTGACCACCTGAATTAGCACAGGCTCAGTTACTTGGTAAAACTCAAGATTCTTTCAAACATTCTGAATGAGAATTACAGGAGTTAAAGTGCTAGAAACTACATTTTTAACTATTTGAATCTTATTCTGACTGATTTTTAAGAATTGCTGCAAGGAAAAGTATTGAAGCTCCCAATTTATGTCTCTCATTCAGCAGTTTACCATCTAGACTTCAATTCAAATCTTTCAATGATGAGCAACTTACTGTCTCAGGAGGCAACCCATGAAGTCTGGAGGCTTCTCTGAGTTGTTACATTTATTCAGCCAAAAAATTGTGTTCTTATAATTTATTCCCACTTGAAGCACCTGAAAGTGGAAATTACAATAATGGTGGCAAACAGAACACTAACATAAAGACAGTGAGACCTTTTGAGCTCAAAATGTTTATTCTAGACATTATGTTATATTATAATTTTGGAATAGACATGTATAGATATATATATATGTTATAAAGCCACTGAAAGCCATTGGATTATAAGAACAAAAGCATGAATCCTTTCTAAAGTAAAATGGAATTTAGAGTCATCCATACAGTGTTAGAGGAAAGGAAACTGTCTATTAATAAAATAAGGATAGCCAATGTTTAGTGAATGCTTCATATTTGAATTCCGCTTAGTAATATCAGTTGTTTTTTAACCTATGTTAAATATTACACATTTTTAAAGATTTTATTGAGGTCATAATACTTTATAACATTGTGAAATTTCAGTTGTACATTATTATTTGTCAGTCACGATATGAATGTGTCCCTTCACTCCTTATGCCCAATCCCCAACCCCCTTCTCCTCTAGTAACCACTAAACAGTTCTCTTTGTCCATGTGTTAGTTTATCTTCCACACATGAGTGAAATCATTCGGTGTTTGTCTTTCTCTGTCTGGGTTATTTCATTTAACATAGTATCCTGAAGTTCCATCCATGTGGTTGTGAATGGGATTATTTTGTCTTTTTTATGGCTGAGTAGTATTTCATTGTATACATATACCACACCTTCCTTATCTATTCATCAGTCGATGGGCACCTGGGTTTCTTCCATGTCTTGGTTATTGTCAATAACCCTGCAATAAACATGAGGGCGCATGAGTCTCTTTGATTTATTGATTTCAAATTCTTCAGATAAATACCCAGTAGTGGGATAGCTTGGTTGTATGGTATGTCTACTTTTAATTTTTTGAGAAATCTCCATACTGTTTTCCATAGAAGCTGCACCAGTTTGCATTCCCACCGACAATGTATGAAGGTTATCTTTTCTCCACATCCTCTCCAACATTTGTTATTTTTTGTTTTGGTGATTATAGCCATTCTAATGTGTGTATGATGACATCTCAGTGTAGTTTTGCTTTGCATTTCCCTGATGATTAGTGATGATGGACATCTTTTCATGTGCCTATTGGCCATCTGTAGATCTTCTTTGAAAAAATGTCTGTTCATATCTTCTGCCCACTTTTAGATCAGGTTGTTTGTTTTATTGTTGTAGAGTTGTGTGAGTTCTTTAAATATTTTGGGGATTAACTCCTTGTCAGATACATGATTTGCAAATATGTTCTGCAAGTTGGTGGGTTGTCTTTTTGTTTTGTTCCTGGTTTTCTTTACCTTGTAGAATCTCTTTAGTCTGATGAAGTCCCACTTTTTTATTTTTTCTTTGGTTTCCCCTGTCCAAGTAGATATGATATTTGAAAAGATGCTGCTAAGACAAATGTCAAAGAGTGTACTGGTCTACTGCCTATATTTTCTTCTAGGAGTTTTATGGTTTCACATCTTACCCTGAAGTCTTTGATCCATCTTGAGTTAATTTTTCTGTGTGGTGAAAGATAATGGTCTAATTTCACTCTTTGGCATGTGGCTATCCAGTTTTCCTGAAACCATTTATTGAAGAGATTGTCCTTTCTCCATTGTATGCTCTTACTCCTTTGTTGAAGGTTAGCTGTCCACAGATGTGTGGCTTTATTTCTGGGCTTTCAATTCTGTTCCATTGACCTTTGTGTCTGTTTTTGTGAAGATACCATGCTGTTTTGATTACTATAGCTTTGTAGTATATTTTGAAGTCAGGGATTGTGATGTCTCCAACTTTGTTATGTTTCTCAGGATTGTTGTAGGTATTCGGGGTCTTTTGTGGCCCCATATGAATTCTAAAGTTCTTTGTTCTATTTCTGTGAAGAATGTCATTGGGATTCTGATTGGGATTGCAGTGAATCTGTAGATTGCTTTAGGTAGTATGGACATTTTAATTATATTTATTCTTCCAATCTATGTGCATGGAATATCTTTCCATTTCTTTATGTCATCATCGATTTCTTTCAATAACGTCTTGTAGTTTTCATTGTATAGGTCTTTCACCTCCTTGGTTAAATTTATTTCCTATATATTTTTTCCTTTTTGTTGAGGTTGTAAATTGGATTGTATTCTTGAGTTCTCTTTCTGTTAATTCCTTATGAGAGAATAGAAGTGCAACTGATTTTTGTAAGCTGATTTTGTACCCTGCAACGCTGCTGTAGTTGTTTATTATTTCTAGTACTTTTCCAATGGATTCTTCAGGGTTTTCTCCATATAGAATTATGTCATCTGCAAATAGCAAGAGTTTCTCTTAGTCATTGCGTATTGGGATTCCTTCTATTTCTTTTTCTTGCCCAATTGCTTTGGCCAAAACCTCTAGTACTATGTTGAATAACAGTGTCAAGAGTGGATATCCTTGTCTTGTTCTTATTCTTATTCTCAGAGGGATCACTTTCAGTTTTCCCCATTGAGTATGATGCTGACTGTGGGTTTTTAATGATGAGGTACTTTCATTCTATACCCACAATATTGAGAGTTTTTATCATAAATGGATGTTTGATCTTGCCAAATACTTTCTCTGCATCTAGTGAGATGATCATGTGGTTTTTATTCCTCAATTTTTTAATGTGGTGCATCACATTGATTTATTTGTGCATGCTGAACCATCCCTCCATTCTTTGTATAAGTCACACTTGATCATGGTATATGAACTTTTTATTGTATTGCTGTATTGGGTTTGCCAATATTTTGTTGAGTTTTGCGTTGATGTTCATCAGTGATATTTGCCTGTAATTTTCCTTCTTTGTGTTGACCTTGTCTGGTCTTGGGATCAGAGTGATGTTGGCCTCATAAAATGTTTGGTCTTATTTTTTAATCCATCTTTCCACTCTGTATCTTTAGATTGGAAAATTCAATTTTTACATTTAGAGTGATTATTGATTTATGATATATGAGCCATTTAATGTTGCCACATTATCACTCATTTTCCAGTTGTTCTGTATTTCCCTTGTTTCTTGTTATTCCTTTGTATTCTTGTTATTGTTTCTTGTTGTTATTTCAGACTACCAACTCAATTTGGTAGTTCTCTATGATGATTTTCTCAGTTTTCTCTTTATGATTTGTATCTCTGTTCTGGTTATTTGTTTAGTGGGTACTATGAGCTTTGTATAAAAAATCTCATAGATGAGATAGTGCATTTTCTGATAGCCTCTTATTTCCATAGTCTAAGCCAATTCCTCCCTTTCCTCTTCCCCTTCTAAGTTGCTTTTGTTATATGTTATTCCATCTTGTGTTGTGAGTTTGTGGTTAAAATGACAAAATTATATTAATTTTTCATGTTTTCCGTTTCTTTACCTTTAATGTTATAATTAAGTGTTTGCTAACCTGTTCTGATAGCTGCAATTTTCTGAGTTTGTCTACCTATGTATCTCTTGCTCAAGGCTTTGTAAACACTTTCTTTTTTTTTCAGGTATGAGGACCTTCTTGATCATTTCTTGGGGGGGGGGGTTGTCTTGTGGTGATCAACTCCCTCAGCTTTCATTTATCTGGGAAAGTTTTTATTTCTCTACCATATCTCAAGGATATTTTTGCTAGATAGACTATTCTTGGCTTAAAGATTTTGTCTTTCAGAATTTTGAAGATATCATTCCACTCTCTCCTAGCCTGCAAGATTTCTGCTGGGAAATCTGAAAGCATGATAGGGGTTCCTTTGTAAGTTATTTTCCTCTGGCTTGATGCCCTTTTGAATATTTTAATTAATTAATTAATATTAATTAATTAATATTTTTAATATTTTTTCCTTGTCATTTACTTTTGCCAGTTTTACTACTATATGCCTTAGAGAAGGTCTTTTTCCTGTGATATAATTAGGTGTTACAAAAGCTTCTTTTACTTGTATTTCCAGCTCCTTCCCCAGATCTGAGGTGTTCTCAGCTATCATTTCTTTGAACAAGCTCTATGCTCCTTTCTCCCTCTCTTCTCTCTCTGTAATACCTATAGTCCTCATGGTGCATTTCCTAATTGAGTCAGATATTTCTGGGAGAATTTTTTCACTTAGTTTTAGTCTTAGTTCTCACTCTTCCTCCATCTGAAGCATTTCTATATTTCTTTCCTCCAGACTACTAATTCTGTCCCCCATAATATCAGCTCTCTTATTCAGGGAGTCCAGAGTTTTCTTTATCTCATCCATTGTGTTTTTCATCTCCAACACTTCTGATTGGTTTTTCTTTATAGTTTCAATCTCTTGTGAAGAATTCCCTCTGTTCATTAATTTTGTTCCTGATTTCACTGAACTGTCTACCTTTATTTTCTTGTAACTTGTTGAGTTTTTTTTATGATAGCTATTTTGAATTCTTTGCCATTTCAATTGAAAATTTCTGTGCCTTCAGCATTGATCTCCAGATCTTTGTCATTTTCCTCATGATCTGGAGTGTTAATATATTTCTTCACACTATTTGATGGCCAGTATTTGTGCCTTCACATTGTGATAGTATCTGGTTGCAGGTCCTAGATGCTGCCACTGTGGGTGAGGGTCAAGATCAGTGTATTCTGAGCCTACCATGATCCCTGGTGTCTGTGTCCATCCTTAGAATCTATTCTCACAGGGCCCATCGTGATCACCAGCTAGTTCACTCATAGCTGCTGCTTTTCTAACATATGTGTGGGTGCTCTGGCCAACTGGCTGAGCTAGAGTGCCAGGCAGGTGGAGGGTTGCTTTGTTTCTTGTGCATGATCCCAGGGGCATTCTCACTCTTCCCTTGCTATATGCTCTTCTGGGGTGCTGACTTGATAAAGACATCCCTGCAGAAGCTTAGCCACCTCTGTATGTGGCTTTCCCATGGGCTGTGAGGGAACTTGGAGAGTGAAGGTCTTCCTGCCACCTCTCCCCTCTTTCTCGGAGCCACATGCATTCCTGTGCCCCAGGTCACTGCCATTGGGAGAGGGAGAGGAGATCCCCTTACCCATTTCCACTTCCTCCCAGGGGATCCAGCACCTTCACCTTCAGACATATGGCTGTGTGGATCTCTTAGATGTCTTTTGTGTTTTATGAATGTCCTCTCTTGGTTTATGAATGTCCTTTTCATTGTATCTCAGTGGGGAGAGTCTCAGAGAAGGGATCATTCTGCCATGATCCTGATCTCACTCAAATATTATATATTTTAAGAGATTTACCCAAAATAATTAAGTGGGGCATTTACTACTTGATGTATGCAAGAAATTTTCTATATTTTAGAAGACTTCTGAATTATTCTTGAGGAGCCGTTTTAGTATACAGAATTTTCAAATCAGAATTTGTACATGGAGAAGATTCTTAACACTCTGTCAGTAACATGTTTTGAGTGTCTCAGAGGAAATTTTTATTTACAAATAGCAGTATATGTCACTACTATCACTATTAGGAGCTTCCTTTCATAACATTTAAATGCTTCTTTATGTTAAAAATATTATAAAATTAAATGAATTTAAACCAAACTGCATATATTTGTTTTAGGTAGAAATGAATTCTCAAGATAATAACTTTATATGTCCATATATTGTTTACTTATTCACATCAATTTTATATTTTGTTCAACTTCATTTTAATAAATATCCCTCACATCTCCAAGAAGTTATTAATTACCACTGTATTGGTAACCTTACATTTGAATGGCACTAACTCCAGTACCGTTCCAGATATATAAATTTAAATTGTTCAATGGAAGTATTTGCAAAATTGAATATTAATTAAATCAGAAAATTGCTATCAGTAATATTCATTTTAATGAGTTATTTATCCATGCATAACTCAGAATTAAGTGCACATACATATAAATACAACTCAGAATGACAGACCCTTGCATCAGGGACAATTTCCAACTATAAGTTCTATCCTCCACCCACCTGTGTAGTTTCTGTCATCCCAAGTGAGAATAACTTGATAGAATGACCTCTATTACCCGAAATGTCAGCTACTCTGAAAGTTATGTGCTTCCCACTTTCCATACTTGTGACTCTTGACCCATAGCTGTTGTGAGAGGCCTCTAGATTATTTTGTAAATTCAGATTTGAATGTTTATATATGATATAAGAAATAAAAATATTCTATGACAGCATAATCTTTGGAAATATGTAGGACGGATCATCAATCTTATAGGAGGGTTTTTTTTTTTTTCCGTTTTTTCTTTCCCTAAAACATTACCTGAGCCATGCCATTGTGTATTATGTTAGTTAACAAGATTTGTTTCTTATCATTGAAAATAGATTTTAAAAAATTAGGCATTATAATTCAAATTCAAAGGCTTTATTTTTTCTTCTAATTTAAAAAATATGCATATATAGAATTTGGGTCACATTTCAAGGTGTGGTATGATGAATCTTGCCTTTCACTCTGAGCATATATAATTTAGTGATACAACTGTTGAAAGAGATGACTGTAAAAACTAACCAAAGTAAAAAATAACTCCAGATTTTCCAAGGAATCAAGGCTTTTGAGAGTTTGTTATGGTCATTAAACTGGTAAGTTTTAGAGTCAAGACTAAACTGGGTTTTAAACACCTTGCACAGCAATTTCTTGAATACATCAAATCTAAGTCTTGACACTCTTTTTCTCAAGGTTAATATACTAACCTTTTTGGATGATATGAATGCTACTATCTTTGCATTCTAAAATTATATCTTTTTTTCAGACCCAAATAAGTAATAGTTCATTGAAAAACCTTTTTGGCACATAAATACTCCCAGCAGGGTCTGAGTTAACATCCCCTAATCAAACATATTAGCATTTCTTCAGCAAATTATATGAATAATTAGATTGTATTGGATTAATATAGATTAAAAATAATACCTCTTGCCAAAAATTCAGTTTTTCTTTTGCCACCAGTGAGTTATCTGCAATCATACAGAAGTAATGTGGACTTCCAGGAATTTTTTGGATTTCAATATTATCAATAATGGATCAAGATGGTATTCCAAATTTCTGTAAGACTTGACCATCCCTGAATAATGAATTTGTCTCTAAGGAGGAACTTTGACATTGATGACAATCTAGATGCTTCTTAGACTGCTATAAATAGCTGCACTTATTGGGCTGCACTGAAACCCATGGGAATTCTCTTTATACAGTGTTCCCTAAATAAGTTTATAAGCAACATGTCTCAGTCCTAGGATTTTGGTTCTTTCTACAAAAGTAAAAAGTTATTTTTAACACAAGAAACATTTGATTTTCCCTTGCATCTCTAGTGACTCAAGCACAGAGAAGCAAAGTTCATTATTACAGTACAGAGTGAAAACAAGCCTGGAAAGTTCAAGTAAGTTAGACATGTTTCTATTGATTACAACACTACTGACAGTAAAGTGGGATAGATAAATGCCAGAAAGTTGAAATTAGTTTGAAATTATCTCTCTACAGACTGGGCCCTTTGGAGAAAGCAGTGGATAAATTACGTCATATTTTAATAAACTTCAAGTTCAAAACTATGAATGTATAATGCATACGTGTCCTAAAAGAAAACACAATAATAGTTATTTATATACTTCTATTCTTTAGAAACATTTAGCAGATATTCTAAGGAAAATTGCAAGACATGCCTTACCGTTGCCATAGTAGCAGAGTCAATATGTTTTGAATGCAGTGACCAGAAACTTGTTTTGAAAAAGAAAGAAAACATGTAACCTTGGTATGCCTATGGAGCACAACGCCCAGTAGAAATTTCTGTGATGATGCAAATATGGTAGCCACTAGCCACATGTTGGTGTTGAGCATTTGCAATGTGGCTCCTACAACTGAGGAACTGAGTTTTTAATTTAATCTGATTTTGATTAATTTAAATTTATATGTAAGTAGACACATGGAACTAGTGACTGCCCTGTTTGACATTGTAGATATAGAATTTAAAATGTTTTAAACATATGAGCTTTTTCCTACAATGTTAAGGTTATCATCTTTCTGAATAGACCTATTTTGAAAATAATAACAATCCTAGTTCATTACCTGATATATATTAGATCTGATGAAAATATTGTTCTGATGTCCAACCACAGTATGTAATTCATGTCATACTAAATAGCTGGGTGAGGTGGTGATGTACCCCAGTATAGACATGTCTTAGTTATGGAAGTCTCAGCTACATCAGTCCTCCTCAAACTTGAGAGTATACAAGAATCAGATGAAAAACTTGCTAAAATAGAGACTTGTATTTGGTAGGACTGGGATGGTACCCAAACATTACATTTCTAACAAGCTCCAAGTGATGCTGCTAGTGGTGCTTCATGGACCACAGTTTGATTAGCACTCAGTGATTACTTAGTGCAGTGGTCCTCCAAGTGCAGACCCTGGACCAGCACCTTCACCATAGAATTGCTTGGGTACTTGGCAGAAATGCACATTCTCAGAATTTACCCCAGATACTTTAAATCAGAAACTCTAGTGATGAGCATAGTGTTTGAACAAGCCCTCCAGATGAATCTGATTCATGCTGTAGTTTGAAAACCACTGGATCAGTGGATTGGGATGACCTAAGAAGCTGGCAAACATGACTGACTAAGGCAGATATGGTTATATTTCTTACTCTGATTCACTAAAAATCAATCCATTGCCTTACATTCATTTAATAAACTACAATTTATATTAGGCAAACAGAGAAATAACCAATTTTTATAGAAATTTATGTTATTGTGATGAGATGGTGAGTTTTTCTCGATCTCATAAGATGGTTAAAATATAAAATATGCACTATAAACTATGAACTAATGAATTTTAATATGCACTAATCTTGATATGTTAACATAAAGATGATAGTCTCCCCAATGTTTTCTGGAGGATTTCAAAAGGATCTGCTTCCCTCTCTCTTCCTTCTGTGCTGTTAAAATTAAAACACTTGCATCTGGAGACTGCGTCAATCTCAGAAAGATTTACTTTAGAATGGAAACAGGATAATTCTCTCTACTCAATATCCTGTTTTGGCAAAAATGTTAAGAAACATGTTCTCTCAGACAACACTCCTGAATACAAATCAACATATACATTTTGGGGGCATTTTGGCAGAACCTATTAAACTAAAAATGTGCTAGAAAATCACTTGTGCTATACATGAAGAATGTATTGTATGTAGTAGCAAAAAGTTGGAAACAACCAAAATCTCCATCCTGAAGAAACTAGCAAAATAAATTATGCTGAATCTGCTTATGGAATACTGTGCAGTAGTTAAAAATAAGGTAGACATACATAATTGTCATGAAAAGATGTTTAAGACATATAATGTATGTGGAGGCATTGCAGAAATGGATAGTATATCACGCTGTATGTAAAAAACAAAAAAAAATTGTAAAAATAATGGATTGATCTTTGCTTTGTTTGTTATATATAGAATAATTTCTGAAATCAAATTGCTAACAGTGGTTTGCTATACAGGCTGAACTGGGTTTGAGGAAAAACAGTCAACAGAGAATTTCTTTGCACTTTTAATTTTATAAAAGGAAAATTTATTCACAAAGTCATAAAATTAATACTCGTGCTTTAAAAAATAATAAAAATACACAAAGTCGACGTCGTGGTATTATTTAGAGAGGTACATATCCATAAATATCAATTCACAAACATTTTACTACCTTTAATTTCTGAGACTATGCATTTTATGTTTCATAGTTTAGGAATTCCGTCTTCTGTATTAGGTTAGAAATAACTTCCATTGTTAATATTATCATATCTTTGTATATGTCTCAGGTAATAGATACAATGGTTACATCTATTCAATTTTAATATATAAACCATATTTAGAGGACCAAAATTTAAAACTAGAGGTCAATATAAGATTTGGTTCTTGCTAATCTCCTATATAAGCAAAGCTCCTTTTAAATATAATATCTTTTAAAATATAATTATACTATACTATAATAATATAATTATAAGACTAACCCTTAAAATTTAGCAAAATGTAGGCATACATAATTGCAATAATCCCAGACACATTTACTTATCTGCAGCCTATAGACTAGCTTGTTTTTTTCCACTGAGGACGTTAGCCCTGAGCCCACATCTGTGCCCATCCTCCTCTATCTTATATGTAACGCCTGCCACAGCACGGCTTGATAAGCGATGCATAGGTCCACACCTGGGATCTGAACCGGCAAAGCCCTGCTGCCAAAGCAGAGCACACAAACTTAACTGCTATGCCTTGGGTGGACCCTTAAATCTTTGTATAATTTAAGTGAATTCTTTTCCAAGATTTTTTGCATTTTAAGACAAATGTAATTAAATTTTCTGTTTAAAAAGTTATTAATTATAAAAAAAAACTATCTGAGTAAGACAGGCTACTGCTGTCAGATTTTATCTTGTACATTACGGTTCACTTTACCTTTCTATCATGCCTAGGCTGAATTCCTCATTATCCTACCAATTAGGTGCCCAGAGTCCAAGTATATTTGTCCCAGTGTGTCATACACTGAATGTGCACATAGAGGTTTGTGCAACGTAGGAATAGACAAATTTAGGAGGAAAATCCTCTCTGTTTTCCAAAAAATTATTCTTGACACTTTTTTTTAAATGTTGCATAACATCTGTGGTTAATACTGCCATTTCAATATTGAAATTAATCTTAACAGTACTTAAATTAACTGTGATGATCAGTTTTATGTGTCAACTTGGCTAGGCCAGAGGACCTAGTTACTCAACCAAACACTAAACTAAGTGTGGCTGTGAAGCTATGTTGTAGATGTGGTTAACATTTATAATCTGCCAACTGTGTGAAGGAGATTATCCTTAATCTGCAGGTGGCTGATCTAATTGGTAGGAAGGCATCAGGAGCAGAACTGAGGCTTCCCTGGGGAGAAGTCCCACCTGTGGACTGCAGTACCCACTCCTGCCTGAAAGTTCCCAGCCTGTCTTTCCTAAATACGTGGAAGGGTTTTGGAATTAGAGAATGGCAGAGAATGGAAGTAACTTGAGGCACATGTTAGAAAAAGCCTAGATAACCTTGAACAGAACATTAACAGAAATATGGACATTAAAAGTGCTTCTGGTGACCTCTCAGAAGGAAGTGAGGAGCAGAGTAAGGAAAGTCTCTACTGTCTTAGTGAATCCATATGCTGTCATGAACAGAATGTTGGTAGAACTATGAACATTAAAGGGCTCAGAAAAAAAATGAGCATGTTACTGAAACTGGAGGAAAGTTGATCATTGCTATATAGTGGCAGAAAACTTTAATAATCCACGTTTTAGAATTGTGTGGAAGGCAGAACTTGTAAGCAATGAACTTGGGAATTTAGCTGAGGAGATTCCCAAGCAAAGAATTTGATGTGTGATATGGTTTCTTCTTGCTGTTTACAGTAAAATGCAAGAGGAAGGGTGTAAATTGAAGAATGAATTTGTGGTATAATAAGAAAGATATATGCTTTCAGTTCCTGGCACAGAACTCCTAAAACCCTTGGAATTTCCTGAGTGAAAAGAGTGATAGGATTGTCTTTTTTCCAATAAGGTGAAGCTTGGTAGGCCCCTAGAGAGCTTCAAGATGGAGACTGGTTGCCAGAAAGTCTTGATTAGAAGCTTGGAACTTTCATCCTCACACCTCCACCTCCAGGGAGGACATAGGGGCTGGAGAATAAGTTAGTCATCAATAACACAATCATGCCTGTGTAATTAAACCTTGATAGAAAACTTCAAACAGTGGGGCTTGGGGACCCTCTGAGTTGGCAAATACATCCATGTGCTGGCAGAGTGGTACACTCCAACCCCACGGAGACAGAGTCTCCCACACTTGGGACCCTTCTGGACCATGCTTTATGTACCTCTTCATCTGGCTGTTGATTTGTATCCTTTATAATAAACTGTAGTAGTAAGAATATAGTTTTCTTGCGTTGTGAGTCATTCTAGCAAATTATTCAAAACTGAGGGAGTTAGTTTTGGGAACCTCCAACTTGGTAGTGAAGTTGGACAGAAGTCAATCTGGGGCTTATACTTGTGACTCGCATCTGAAATGAGGGATGAGCCCTTAAATCTTTGGGGTCTGACCCTAATTCCAGACAGCATCAGTGTTGAGTTGAATAGTAGGACAGTCAGTCAGTTTGGGAGAATCAGAGAATTTGTCAGTGTGAGGAAAAACCCTCTCAGAAGTGTTAAACAAAAAGGAACTAGCACTTGATGATTTGGTAAATTCTCAGCCTATTCAGATTGCAAAAACATGCAAAAATTAGAAGATTCACTATTTGAAAAGCATCTTCTGGAGAGAAGTCCAACTATGTGGCTGGACTATCTTCTGCTGAAGAAATTAGGCATATGACTCATACCTAATTTAACCATCTCCATGGAATCCAGGACTATAGATGAGATTTTCCAGGAAACATCATTAGAAGGAGACCCATCAATGTTTTGAGAATACCATGTCAATATACACATAGCCAACTTGGACTGAAAGAGACAGAAACAGGACAAAATGAAGGAAAGCTGTCAGAATTTGAGGATTCCAGAGACAGGAAACAGGATGATGGACCTACTCAGCTGCAGATGTGTACTATGAGAAGAGCCTTAGGCCTAGAGGATTAAGCTGTGGATGCAGTGGGCTGGCAGACCTGTCGACCCAGAGGATAGAACCAGATACTAGATGATGGAGCCTCAAGTCACAGGGGATTATTCTTAGGCCTTGAAACCTAGTGGAATTTGCCCGCTGGATTTCAAACTTTCTTGGGACTGATGACCCCTTTGTTCCTTCCATGTTCTACTTTTGGAATGGGAATAACTCCAATGATTGTCTTAATTCTCTCCTACCATTGTATTTTGCAAGTTGATAATTTGTTTCTAGTCTTATAGGTCCAAAGATGGAGAATAACTTTGCTTAAGAATGGATCATATCCAGAGCCCTATTCGTATCTGATTTACATGAGGAGATTTGGGAGTTTTGAACTAATAATATTTAGACGAGAGTTTGGACTTAGTGTTTATTCTTTAACGTGATGAGTATTTGGGGGATGTTGGGTTGGAGTGAATGCATTTTGTGTGTGGGAGGGACTTGAATTTTGGTTGACAGGGCAGATTGTAATGGACTAGATGGTGGCTCCCCAAAAGATATGTTTACATTCTAATCTCTGGAAGGTGTGATTATTATCTTGCATATGTGATAAGTTAAGGATCTTGAGAGGAAGTGGTTACCCTGGATTATACTATAATATACCCTGGATTATACTACTGGACCTTAAATGCAATCACATGTATCCTCATAACACAGGCGGGAAATTAGACTAAGAAACACAGAGGAAGACAGACGCAGAGAAAAGGAGCAGGCAACATGACTGTGAATGCGAGATTAGAGGGATGTGACCAAAAGCCAAAGAACACCGAGAGACACCAGAAGCTGGAAAAGGCAAGAAATGGGCTCTCCTCCCAGGGCATTTACCTGTCCACACTGATTGCAGACTTCACATCTCCAAAACTGTGAGAGAATAATTTTCTGTTCTTTTAAGCCAGCCTGTTTGTGGTGATTTGTTATAATAGCCACAGTAAACTAATATGTTAGCTAAATCTAAGTTTACCTCCGTAGAAAGTTGCCATTTTTAGAAGCAGAAAACTAAACAAAAGATTCAAATAAATGCCTTCTCCTCTGCCTTTATGAGTACCACTTATACTCCATTCACAGCTTATCAGGTGGTAACAGAGGGTAGAAGACACTCTGGAAGGGCGCAGGATATTGTGTACATACCCTTGTATTCCCTCCTAAATTGAGAACAGTAAAAACAGCGACAGTATACCAGAATTTGACTAACATTTTCATCATGATTCTCTGGAAATTAAAACCTTTCATCTAACAAAAATAGCTGCCATGTTCTTTAAAATTGTAATCCTTTCTGTTTGATTGACAATTTTTCAAGTTATGTTTTTTCACCACTTTTAGAAAGCCAATCTTAATATTATAAATATGATCCCTTAAAAGGAGGCTCTAAAATGGAGTTCTTTGGGCTGATATTGAGACAACATAGTACATACAGCAGTGCATATGTTTTAAGTAGAGCATGTAAAAAAGATGAAATTTGTAGGAACAAGACAGTGATTCTCAAATTTGTAAAAAGTGGTGGAAAGAATAATAGATTTATGCAGCCTTTTCAAACTGCTCCTGCACTTTGGGGCTCTCATAGATCCCCTTTAGGGAAGCGTCTCTTATTGTCTGCAAGAAAATGAGTGCCACTGTGAGCTTTTTACTAAAGAGATTATGTAATTTTTCTCAGGTATGCTGCACTAGAAAACAAGTATCAGCTACGGTTTAGTGTTCTAAGTCAGCATTGTCTACATAAAAATGTTTGCTAAAATTTTCATCTTTACTGCTAATATATTTGCTATTTTTGCATTTATATAAAATTTGCAGAACATTTGTCATTCCTAGATTGTACAAGTACTCAAAAGAATGATCATTTCCTCCTGTGCAACTGGTTTGCATTTCTGATAACAATTGCATCAGTAAATAAGACTATAGCATTATTGCTTCAACAGTTAAAGTTGCTGTGGTTGCAATACAGAATTCACGGTTTTTCAACCACTACTTCACAGAACACTAGGATTTCACAAGATGCCATCAGGTGTTCTGTGAGAGATCATGAATGCAAAGAAATGATTTTGAACTTTGTGTGATGTACAATGACAGAGTTTAGAGTGATAGACAGCACCTTTAGCAATTCCATTAGCAGTCTTTCGCTCCAAATGGCAGTGCACAGTAGGACACCATATTCATTTGGTTGAGTGTTTTGAGAATGTTCTCAGGTTTTGACATTAGATTGAGGCTAGATATGGGGTTAGGGAGCATTGCAAATTGGTCGGTACTGAACTGAGAAAGAGGAGGATAGTAGGCTGATGATATCAGCCTCTCAGTACTGAATTCTTTCCCTAAACCTTCTCTTAAGCACCACTTTTTAAATTATAGGAGCAAATAAGTCCTACTGGTATCGTAGAAAACCAGAGAAAATGTTTCATTTTGAAGACAAAATGTTTAAGTACCACAAATCAGGAGTCCTTCTGCCAACTTGTTATTATTGGGAATGTTGCAAAAGGTGGATAGTGTAGATTGGAAGAGTTATGAAATTTTAATATATTTTTGATTTTAATTTTAAATTGTTTATCATCCATCTGTTTTATATTTTGTTAATATTTCTGTTTACAAACATGTTTAAGGATCCAGTATGGTGTTTTCTGAACATGAGGTGAGAGATGGAAGAGGATGATTCTAGGCTTGGGTCTATGGATACTTTTGATAAGGTCGGTACGAAACAATTGCAGTCTTCAAAGTCATTTCAAAGTGATTGAACCAAGCAACAAAGGAAAAAACAAAAGCTTCAGCAACAACAACGATAGAAACCTATCTTTACCATGAAAGCTAACATCAAGTATTTGTAT
The DNA here is from genome assembly GCF_041296265.1 of Equus caballus. Classification (NCBI taxonomy): domain Eukaryota; kingdom Metazoa; phylum Chordata; class Mammalia; order Perissodactyla; family Equidae; genus Equus; species Equus caballus. Next base: position 48,343,608 of record NC_091686.1, read on the forward strand.
ACCAGCTAATAACCCAAGTTATCTAATCCCATTGTACATAGGTTGTTGCAAACAATCTGTAAGTGAAGGAACAAGGTGAAAAAGACAACTACAAACCACAGTCACTTGACAAGTTAAGGTGCTAGAAACAGTTCTTGGAATCTGAAACTCAATAAAGCTTTGCTAAAAAACAGTTGCATTCAATGGCAAGTTTCAAGAATCAAGTTACTTAGTAGCAGGAATTATTGCCCCCAAAAGCAAAAGTCACATAGTTGATGTGGCATTAATGATGGGATCATGTAAAATAATGGTGATAAAATACAACGTCAAGATACAGCTACATAAATTGAAGATTCCGCTCCCTATCAATATAAGTTGAAATATTGAAGACATATCACCTGAAACTGAAGAAATTTGAGAGCAATTAATGGAAAAACAATTCATTTCTGATTGATAACTAAATAGATTTCACCATTAGATATCAAGCTCTAGCATTTGCAAAAATTGTAAATGTTGGTGAAATTCATGTTTTCTTGCTGCAAGTTTCTGTCTGAAGCAAGAAAAGACCAAGCTATATTTAATGTTTTGTCTTCATATCTAGAAACTTCTGTTCAGGATGAACAGTATTGGCTTCTTTAATGATGTTATCCCATCAGTGGTGGACTCCATGAGAGATTTTGCCTTGATATAAAATAAAGTCTTGACATTGTCATACTATGCTGCTTTATTCACAGATAAATGCCAGTGTCAAAAATACTTGGAGAGGAAATGAAAGCTAAAATGTCTGGATGATGCTACAAAATGATTGACTTTATTAAAGGATGATCGGTTCCCCTGAGCATGTTTAAAAAAAAAAAAAAAACAGAAAACTATGAAAAGCTAGACACTGAGCATATAAATCTTTTAATACATACATAAATCTAGATTTATCACAGAAAGAGCTCTCACCAAAATGAACTGGAAGTGAATTTCAGTAGTACATTTAGGAAATATTAATTCAAATTTTGTTGAGTGCTTTCAAAATGATACATGGCTGCCCAGACTAACCTAATTTGCAGGCACTGTTTTTTCCCTTGAAAGAGTTGACAAGTCTCTGCCAGGGTCTGGAGTGACAAGATTCTTATACTTTAAAAGAAAACTGAATCTTTGAAAAATGATGCTGAAAACAGAAATCTTTAAATCTTTCTATCTCTGCTTGGGTTTGCCAGTGAAGGAGGGTATCAGCAAATATCATCTCAACTCCACATTAATTAGAGGTGGTATTAATTGCTGGAAGAAAATCTGTTCTGGAAAAGCTTAGTATCCAGAGCCTTTACTAATGTTAAAAGCCTACTAATAATACTGAGGCAGTTAGATGAAGTAACAGAAGAAAATAATTGAAAATCTAGAGAAAAACATAGAAAATGGAAACAGACCAATAGGGTAACATAATGCCTTTAAAATAATATTAATTTATGTCATAAAAAATACAGAAAAGATAGAGAATTTAGCAGATCTGAAATCTACAAAAAAATCAAATTAAAACTCCAAAATTGAAAAATAAAATAAGTGAAATCATACTTCAATAGGCTTTAACTACACACTAGACAGAGCAGAAGAGAGAATTAGTGAAGTAAAAGATAGCTCAGTAGAAAATATCAAGTGGAAGTCTGGAAAGAAAAAAGTAACTGAAAATTTTAAAAAACAGAAAAAGCCATAAAGAGATATATGGTATATAGAAGAAATATCTAATACTCAGATAACTGGTGTCCTACAAATGGAGAAAGAGAGAGTGTGACAACTTATAAACAGAGAGGAAAATATCAGTAGAAAATTAAAAACTGAATTCAGGCATATGAAAAAAAAGACATCATGACAAAGTTGATATAGTCTACAAATTCAAGATAGGTTTAGCATTTAAAAACAAATCAATGTAATTCTCTACATTAACAAAATATGGAAGGAAAATCATATGACCATATCAAAAGATGCCAAAAAACTATTTAACAAAATTCACCAACTATTCATGAATTTTAAAAATAATTGGCACACCAGGAATAGAAGGGAGCTTACTGAATACAATAGAGTGTCTACCAGAAATCCTACCATAAACATCCTATTTAATGGTGATATATTGTAAAATTTCACCATGAAAGTAGGAATGAGATAGAGAAGCTTTCTAACACCACTTCTATTCAGTATTTCATTGGAGGGAGTTCAGTGATGGAAGAAAAAGAGATGAAATGTACAGGGATTGGAAAGAAAGAAGCTATACATTCACTTTATTCAAAGATAACACTATACAGTATATTGAAATTCAAAAGAATATTAGAAAGAGACAATTAGAATTAATATGTGACTTTAGAAATGTCACTGGACTGCATATCGACATACAAAAATCAGTTGTATATTTTACTTACAAAAAACAATTAAATGCAATTTGGAAAAGATATTATTTATCAGAAACTAAAACTAAGAAACTTGTGCAAGACTTCTACACCAGAAAAAATTTAAATAAGATAAATTAAGGAAAATTACTCAATGGAGAACACTCTGTATTGTAAACTTGTCATTTCTCTCTAAGTAAAATTATAGATTCAATACAATCTCAATGAACAGCTCAGCATGTAAGTTGGTGAGCTGATTTCAACTCATGAATAAATGAGATAACCAAGAATAGAGAAGACAATCTTGAGGAAATGGACACTGTTGGAGGATCTAATTGTCATCAAGACTTGTAGTAAAGTCATAGTGATTAAAATAGTGCTGTATTTACTCAAGGATAGACAAATAGACTAATGGAATAGAATAACTCGTACAGAAACTGGCCTCATTTAAGACAACGATGCCTCTGCAATATGGTGAGGAAGGATGCTTCTTTCAATAGATGATGCTGGATTAATTATATACCTGCATAGGAAAACATAAACCTATAAACCTCACACCACATAAAATCAATTCCAGATGGATTTAATCTATTTGACTAATAAAGCAATAATACCTCTGGAATAAAACATATAACATCTTTATGACTTTGGAGAGGCAAATCATTTTTAAACTGGCTCCAAGAAGCACTAGTCATAATGAAAAATATTGATAATTGAACTCCATTAAAATTAGAAAATTTAGTTCATCAAAAGAAACCATTAGGAGGGAGAAAATGCAAGCCACACAGTGAGGTAAGATTTAACTATCCAACAAAGTATTTGTGTCCAGAATAAGCAAATAAATCCTAAATAGCAATAACAAAAGAAGACAACCCAAATTTTATGAAATAAAGTTTGGACTTATTCTTTACAAAAGATGATATCCAAAGGACCAAACCAGCCTATATAAAGAATTTCAACATTAATAGTCATGAAGAAAATAAGGAATAAAGACACAATTTAATGCCACCAGGCACCTACCACAGCAGTGGCAAAAACTAAATAAAATTTTTTTTAAAAGATGATTTCAAGAGTCGGTGAAGATATGGTGCAAATGAAAAATCCATTCACTGCTGGTTGGAATATGAATTGGTACACTGCTTTAGAAAACACTTTTGCAATATTTTCTATATCTGAGCTTATAAATACTCTCTGATCTATTAAATACAGACCAAGAATGTTCATGTCAGTTTTTTCAAAAGCTTCAAACACACAAATGTCCACTAACAGTAGATTAGTAAACTATGGTTATACAGAACGTCATGATACATCTCAAACACTTAATGGTGAGTGAAAGAAGTTAGACACAAAATAATATGTACTATTTGCTTCCATTTATGGAAAGCTCAGCCACAAGCAAACCAAAGTAGTGAATTCCTTTGGGAGGTGCTAATAACTGGGAGAGGATGAAATGGAGACTTCTGGGATGATGGTAATATTTTATATCTTCATCTGGATTATGGCTATATGTTGACTTTGTAAAGTATCATTGAACTGTACAATTTATAGTCTGTGCACTTCCCTAGATATGTACTATACCTCGAGGAGTATTTGAAAGAGTAAATTAAGATTTAAATATATTGCAGAAGGTATTTTGCCCACACACTAAATCATTGTTACAGCCATGCCTATCTTTGGATTCTGTCTTTTCTGTCGATTTGTGAGATTATGCAGGTACAGTTGCTAAATTATTTTATTCATTTTATTTTAGAATAAGTTTAGAATTAGCATGACTATTTCTAGTAAGGTAAAACCATTTGGCATTTTGCTGTGATTATATTTTCAAATTAGACCTCATTGAATTAATATTGAGCTTTCCTAGCTAATAATAGAATATGTATTAACATTTGTTCATCATTTTTTTGGTTTTATGTTCCTCAACAGTGTTATAAAATTTTCGTCTAGAGTTTTTTCTTACTTATTCTAACATTGTTTCTCAATATTTCATCTTTTTATTGCTTTAGTAGATGTTCCTCTACTTTAATTCATATTCTGTAGTGATTTTCTTCTTGGAATATGGGAAAGCTACTTTTTGTAAAAGAAATTAATCTCGTAGGTAGCTACCTGAGCACATCCTCGTATAGTATGAAATAATTTTGTCATTGTTTTCCTTGTGATTTTAGGTATCCAAATCTATCATCTGGAAATTGCAGTAATTTTCTTCCTCTCTATCCAAGTTTCCTACTTCCAATTTCTTGTTTCTACCTTATTTCTTACATTGCATTGCCCACTCTGTTCATAAAAATAATACATATTTTATGGAGCCTTGATGGAGTCAGTGTGATTTTTTAGAATCAATCTTAAAGCAAGAAATGGAGACTAGGATGGCTGACTGAAAGTACCAAATTAGATGTCCATCTTCTGTGGTCTTCTGGCAAGGCGTTATATGGTGAAGAAGAGGGAAGAGGAGAATCATAACCAATATTACGATTATTATAGCACTTTCCATGAGGAGTTGAAATGAATTGTTTAAAAGTGGGCTATTTTCTTTAGAAGCACAAGTGAAGAGTAATCTTGTTCAGAATTTCTGAGTTAGAAGGACATTGTCCGAGGAAACTGAGGCCTGAAAATAAAAGTTTGTTTTTCAAGATCTGAGATTACTCACTGCTAGGGTCAGATTTCCTATCTCCCAAACTGGCACCCAGATAAAAGTTTATTACAAAGCCATTTAATAATCTAAGGACAATTACTTTAGTGTGAATTAAATACATACATTTAGACCAAAAAAGTGAGATTTAAATTATCTTTAAAACAATGGTTTTCTTTTGAAATAATTTTGGCTGATTCTTTCTTGTCCAGAATAAAGTGGGTTTTAGCATCCAATGTGCACATACAGCAATCAGTCAAAAACAAATAGAATATTAGATACACAGAACTATTTCATGTCCTTCTCTACTTTGAATATCTAGTGAAAATTTATCACTGCAAAAGAGTCAAGTTTTCCTTATTTGGAGCCCTACTTTAGGAAATCTTTACAAAGAAAAAACTCTAAAAATTCAAGTAAATGGGTAAATTGCTTTTCGGGATGCCTTATATTTAATTATAAACACAAGTCGTGTTGATGATTGCATTTTTGTTTTCTTCTTTTGTTTTTCTTTCATCTTTATCAAATTCTGAAAAAGATGAAGTAGACTCACTAAAATGAGCATTAGTCATCAATACCCATTAACATATCTGAACTTGGTTTTCAAGAATAAGAGATTTATAGGAGAAATACATCAGGCTTTACTAATTAGCAAAACTACGTTTGCACTTTGAACACAAAAATCTGTAAAGTCAAGTAATACAAAACAAAACTCAGTCAAATTAACATCATTATGCATATTTGTCAGTTTTAAAAGTAAGGCGAGATTGTTGAGATTCTGGGTAGAGCTAATGGGCAACCTCCCTTGCAGACATCCCATAACTACAGACCGTGCCTCCTTTGTGTTCCTAAGATAGTGAAATTGTCAGCATCCCCTTTCTCTTACCAAAATGTCCTTATGTGTTTGCACCTGTGAGAGGTAGATAATCAATTTCAATTTCTCCCTTCATCCCTTAATTTTTTTGACCTGGAAATTTACCATTAATTAAGAATTGTGTACATACGTTGACATTTAACAAGCAATGGATCAATGCTACTGTAAGGTGTGTATATCAGAGTCAGGCTGTTTCCGTTCATAAGCAGTTCAGTCATTTTGACTAAAATGCTTTACTTAATGGATGACTTAGTAGTCAAAATGGTGAATTACTATGTGCTTGTTTTAATTGTCTTGATTCTCAAATGCCAGAGAGGTGAAATAAATGAAAGCAGATGGATGAAAGCAATAAATATTAGGGAGTGGTAGGGACCGTGGCCAATGAAAGAACAAATAATCTGTATGAAATGTCATTCACTATTTGTGTACTGCAGGTTGTCACCATGGAAGAATGTGAGCAAACTGTTGCCATATCTTCCTGTTTCAAGAGAAGCTGATAATACAGACTTGTGTTTGGATCTAAAATCTCTCTCTGTAAAAAAATGGGTAGGCAAAATAAAACATATTAATAAACCAGATCCAAACCCTAGGCTTTGAATTGGCCATCCCTCTTTTTGATAAATGAGATCAGTATTCAAATGTTCACTCCAATTCAATCAGTGTATATTTATAATCTTAAGACATATAAGACATCTTTGTAAGCTCATAGCTTACATCTTAGTCTGTGAGTGGGTGCAGGTTGTTGCAGAAAACTATCCTTGCCTGGAGACTGATTTTGTCATAAGAACATGAAGGCAGAGACCTAAATACAAGTGTGCACTGCTTGCCTGCCAGGGAGGAAATAAGACAGTCACCCCGGTCAGTACCAGCAGTGAGATAACCTCTCTCTTTTTCATATTCCACCAAAGTATCTTCCAGAGTTTTCAAATATTTCCTAAGAAGCCCTAAATAGAGTGTACCTGTAATGGCAACAGGTGGATTTGGGTGAGGAATCTGATGGGGCTCTCTGTATATGTGCACTTTAAGTCTTATCTTTTCTTTTAAAATAATTTTGGGATTTTCCCCCTCTTTTTCATGACATACCTGTATTTGTTCGCATATAAAATATTTTGAATATTCAAATTACTGTCCCATGGAGACATGCCAGTTTATTTTGTGGCTTTCAAGGGCAGTGGGGGCCTGCACTCTGAGAAGCACTTAGTCTTTCTGGTGGGTTGGACTATTTCATACTGTGACTCCCAAGCCCCAAGCCAATAGAGTAGCCGAGACCAGGATAAGCCATGCAATGTTATTAATATTTTATAGCTCACATCTGCATTTCCATCTTTTTTTTCAAGCTCTGAAGAAAGCCAAATGACTAATCATCAAAAATATATTCCTTCCAGAAATTGGTTACAAGCTGAACAGCAGTGCGTTGCACTTAATAAATGAAGCGTGTTTTCATTTGCCGCACTGTCACATTTGTTAGAGCCAGTGGTGGTGTACCTGCCAGAATTACCTCGTATAAATAAATAAGAGGCTAAAAATTATGCACCTTTGTAAGTTCTTGACCAGTACATAGAAAAAGAGGAGAAATAAATATGAGCAATATTGCCTTTAAAAAAACAGTCTCTAGCAACTATTTCAAAAGGCTAGCAACCTTACTCTGTATTTATTTCAATCCCCTTAGCTATTCTGAATTATTTAAATGATATATATTTATACTGTGTAGAACCCAACTGTGTGTCCAGGCAAATTATAGGACAATATATTTCAGGTAGAAGTCTATTTTCGATGTTCTATTTTTCACAGTAAAAATCTTGAAGCAGCATGGGTCACTGGTCCGAGACTTGTGCCAGTCCTTTTTATTGCAGCATAAAATCTGGAGTCTTCCTCTGTAGTAGGCAGAAGGTGAATAATCTATTAGAGTGTGCACAAAGACTTTCCTTTTTCCTATGACACTTGTATTTCTGTTTTCTATACACATCACTACTCTTATTAGAGACATAATAACATCTAAGTGCCTGTGTGTGTGTGTGTGTATGACAGAACTTCTTAGATGGTGGAATAAAAAATTGTATATATAATAGCAGATAAGAGAAACAGTTCTGCAGTTAAAGTGGGTAGGGAGTGAGAATGCAGAATCTTAACCACCAGACCCCCAGAACCTCAGTCACTCACCCGTAAAATTGTGATAGTGATGTTACCTCGCTTGTGCTGGTGTTTTGAGGCTAGATGAGTTCAATCATGTGAAGTGTTTAGAACTGGGTGGCACACGGTGAAGGGTCAATAAATATTTGTTAACATAATAAATTGCTATCCTACTGAATAGATTTTAATCCGAAGAATTAATATTTGTTTTCATTTAATTTCTCTTGTTCTTTCATTTATACTCCTTTCCAATTTCAAAGAAATTTCTTACATAAAATTTAATTTTCTTTATATATATATATATGCATTACCATTTTTCCCTTAAATAAGTAACTAAATTTCCTCTGATATTAGTAGGTAAAAAAACCCCCCCACATATTCATCTTCGTTTTCTACGTTAAGGCAGAAAAAAAAAGAGTCCCTTTTGTATCATAGGATAGTGAGTGGCAGGGCAGTTACCTCTCCTCAGGTGTGCTCCATCAACGCCTTACCATATAGCAGAGAAGAGACGCATGAGTTGAAATTCACAGAAGACCATTGTCCTCAGCAAGGACATAATACAACATAAAGCAGGGTGGACCATTTGATAATGATTGCACTTGTCAAACCAAGGAGGCTGTTGCTCGAGTGCTATGGCTTAGTGGGAAGCCTTGGAAGTAAAGCCCAATGCCACCTGACCCTGCCGGACTCAGGAACCTTCTACCGGCGGCAGCTCCGCTGCCTGGACCAGGTCACTGCACGGCACCGACGAGCACACCCCAAACTCTAAGGAGAACCTGAGTGTGGGGACAAGGAAATGAGTCAGTGTCTACTGATGTATGGAGGGTGCTCTTAGTATGTGACAAATCTATGCATACTTACCTATGTTCACACAAAACAAGTTGATCTCCAGGTGATACTACTATGGCCCATTTGGTAGGTGTTAAGTTCCAAATCTCAGCATTTTATTATTTTTACAGGTTTTATGGGTCTTTCTCCACTACTATATCTTTCATAAATAAGATATTTGAGACTCTTATGCAAATTAAATAATTACAATGATGGAATTTTTACTGCCCTCTAAGCCACACTTAAGATCTCTGAATATAGTTATGAATGTTTTCCTTTAACTTTTTGGGGGCTGGGGGGCCAGTAAGAGAAACATGTTATTTTTTGAACTTAAAACTAACTTATCATGTTTCATGGCTTTTCTCTTTATATTACTTCTCAACATAGTCCCTTCCCAATATTTATATGAGTTGATTGTTGTTTCACATTATTGCATATTGCTCTAAAAAGTACTTAAAAGAAATCATTCATACTCCATGAAATGTGTACTTTAATTCAAATTGACAAATATATTTGGAGAAATAAAAATTATCAGCAGGATGTGTCTGGTCATGATGGTGCCATTTGCAATATCAATGATTTTTAATCATGTTTATTCATGTTGTTACATGTTGATATAATTGTGCTATCATTTATGTTATATACTTTTCAGCAAAACTGTATGAACAATTTGTATATAGAAAATGGATTAATTTGGGCGGTGTTTCCTTCTATTTGCTTTTGTAACATTCTTGTACATCTCAAGCACTCACACATTTCCTGTGCAAATATTGAAGAAAATATTTAGAGACTATACATGCATGAATTAATGAAAGAGGCAGATCACTTACCCTGTCAGTTACCCTTAAGTAGCGTATTCTTGTTTCTTGGCAGTGGTGAATGGCGTTCCTGCTCTCCATATTCCCCTACCCCTCTTTAGAGTAGGGAAGTAGAAAGAGCCAAAAGTTTCATCAGCTTTAGGAATTTAGGCAAATTTCTTGGTATGGATAAATCTCTTTCTTCCTCTTGTAAAAAAGAAATAATATTCCTTTCTTCTTAGGTTTGCCCTGAGTCTAAAATGAGGGAATGGATATAAAATACACAGCACAGAATAGACAAATGAAATTCTCCCCCTTCTTTCTCATTTCATTGAACCTAGTAATTAACAGTCACAGGAAGATCCCTTAACTATAAATTTAATTGGAGTTGCAATTACAAGGATATGTTGGCCTCTGAAAGAGAAATTGATGCTTAATGAAGGTCATTCTTCCTGGAGTGGCTAGAACTGCATGGAGATTAGCCGCTTCAGAGCCTGGGTGGGATACTGGCACACAGGTTCTCGCAGAGGCGAACTGCCTGGCATTTAGGGATTGTGACGCCAAAAAACTATAGATCAATAGTAGATTTTAGAAATGCTTTGGAGAAAACTAATTACAGTTTTTAAATGATAGACAAAAGGGAAAGAGAACATTCCTTTTTGGTTGTAAATTTTAGTAACTGAATAAATAAAGTTTACAACAACAATGGCAAAATTAAATTAAGTGTACTCTGACTTTCTCAAAAGTTACACTGGTTTTTAGAAGAGAACTCCATGAATTCACATCATTCAGGACTACAAATGTTAGTGTGAGTAAACTAAAAGAATGAAACTTATCCTATCTAAGCCAGGTACAGCCACAAGACCCACTACGCATTATCAGGTTCAGTTAAACAGCCAGGTAGTAGGGCAGTACCTGGAATCGTGATGTGTATTCCAATAAAAAACTCAATATTTAAAAACTATTATTATATATGAGGAGAATGAGGGAGGGGGAATAAGTTAGAATGGCAGAGTGATAATTTGGGTGGGGAAGGACACAAGGACTTGGAATATAGTAAAAAGCATTAAATTTTCTTTTATATTGCCTCACTTAAATATGTATACAGAAAAATATAAGTATTATTAAACATGAAAGACTCATGCCTGTGTGTAAATGTGTTTGAAGTGAAAATAGTAGAGTCTGTTTGGAAGAGGCAATCTTCCAAATCTGAAAAAGGATTGCTTTCTCAGCCTGACCTGCACCAAAGACGGGGAGTACCCTCACCAGCCGCAGACTAGTGCGATGTGGCTAGCACACACATACACAAAAATGGAAATTCTGCTCTAAAGTAACAGGCCAAGGCCGACCCTTGGGAAGGGCAGAGAAGGAAGGCTTCCCCTCCGGTTTGTGATCTTGAGCTGACCTCGGTTGTCCTCCGAGCTCCCCTAAGGCGGAGATAGGGCTGCAGCGTTTCTTTTTGTTCATAATAACAGGCTGAATCTGGAAATACCGCATGATCTGAGAAGAGGCGTGAAGAGGGTAGGAAAGCAGCTTTTTATTCACTGCATAAATGCTGCCTATTCAGCTGCAACAAGCTAGTGAAGCTGGAGGTTGCAAATGAGAGAGGAGAATCACAGGGGTCCCTATTAAATTCAGCTTCTGCTCTTGATTCAGTTTTATCACTTGCTAAACCAAGCTTGGAGTTGGGTGATTCAGGGTTCATGAGTCCACACCAAGTTCCTTCTACTCAATGATCGCGTCAGTTTGTGACCAGTCTAACTTAAAATCCATAAGTACAATTTGTTTAATCTGTTATGTAGATTGAGAGTCACTCGAGATTCAATAGCCCCATTTACTCAGCATTCTGCAATGCTCTGCAGTCTCCAGCGTGGGAGGAAATTTGACGCGCACACACTGGGAAGCTCGAGATGGTTTGCCGCGAAGACGTACGCAGTGTAGCCTGGTTCCTACATTCGTCATTTCATACTGTCCTTGATTGAAACTGGACTTGAACAGAACTCTCCTGAGTTACCTCAGAGCTGCAAAGCTTAATCTAGTCACAGTTTATTAATGGAGACAGTAATACATAATGAAATGCCATTAATTCACATGTGTAATATTGGTTTCTAATTTAAGGCATCACATCTAATTATCAGTAGATTAGTTACTCAGATTCATAGCCTGGTGACTGTAGGGAAAATGTGCCTACTTCTACTACCCGAACTGTCAGAAAACAGAATGATATCTATTTCTTATGAGGGCAACTAGGAAATCTCTGCAGCCTTCACATCGTTATAGATTTATGGCTGAGCCCATAAAAAGAGCTCAGGAAAATCAGCTCTGCTGCTTGTTATATCTCCGCAGCTCTCATCCCAGACTGTGCTTGCAAAGAGCTTCATCTCAGAAAAAGCATTTTATTTCAGTGCAACAGTTAGAGGCCATTATCCTGCTGGATTTGGGAGTAAAGGGCATCAAAACATGGCAGCCATATTTCTAAAGCCCTGACTTCGGAAAGTATAAAAGAATTCAGCATTTGATCAACCTTTTAGGGGGCATGCTTCTCATTCATGGCATGAATGCCTGACCTCTGACTTTGTGTTTGCTTAACTAACGTGGAGTGTTTGCACCCCAGAGCAATCTTGCTTCCACTTACATCTATTGTGCAAGGCTAGTTTCAGAAAGTGCTTTTGAGTTCTGGGAAACGACAGTCACAGGCGTATTGAAGTTACAACTACGTATCCACAAAGACTGGCCTCTTTACAAGGGAGTATAAACGTCTGTAGAAAACACTGTCTGTCTTGGCTTTCTAGCACCCACAGCCAGTCAGCAGGGAAGTGTGGGGATGTCAGGTAAACATAATCAAGCCATTTGTGGAAAGTGTGAAACGAGAAAGAGGGAGGGTAATGAAGCACAGATGCAGCCTGGCTGTTTCCCAGTCTATTTAGCTAGATTGTCTTTGTCTAATTGTTTTTCTCTCTGGAGGTTAAAAAAACAGAGAGAAAGGAGAGAGAGAGAAAGATAATTTCAATATTATAAAACTAAGCTTTATTATTGCCGCTTTCAATTCTTTCACAAAGAAATATGTATGACATTATAGTATTACCCGACAGCAACTCTATTGTTAGAGATTTGTCAGCAGATCCTTTACAGAACCTTCTTTTTGAAGATTTCTATTTCAAAAGTAAAGTATTTATTTTAGGGTAAAATTGGCATAAATATTCTCAACCCAGAAGCATTTTGCTTTGCTCACTACTTTTAAAAAATCCTCAGAAAGTGATTTTTGTCCATTTTTTTCTGAAGACTTTCATTTATATCTTACATGAAAGTTGTGAATATTCTCAAAATTAGGGTTTGCTTTATTAACTATCTAGAACTAATTACAAAAAGTGGTAATCTCCTAAACTCAAAATTTTCTTTCTTTCTATCATTATGAATCTAGCTGACTGTCAATCGTCCATGAAAGTGATAAATAAGGATGGCACAGGTAAATACAGCACAGCACCTAATACGTCCCTAAACTTCATGTAAATAAGTAGTTTGCTCTCTCCTTCTCATTGGCCCTTACCAACTATCAATCAGACCAATCAATAAACTTGATCAAAGGTGGCACTATTTCTACCAACTTGCAGAGGTTTACATCATTAAGCAGGAAAGTGGTCAATATAAGCAATAAAAAAAATAATCCAACAATGATCAAGAGTGAGGTCCATGGCTCATGGATAGACTTTGAGGAAATCCATGCATTCCTGACATTTATTCAACAGGTTTTATGTAGTGCATGCATGTGTATGAATATGCCTACATCAGAACATACATAAATACTTATTTTTTGTGACAAAAATCAGATAAATAAAGTGTCAATGATCTAGAAATTCAATGACCTAGAAGTACCTAGTACTTCTACTAAAAGCATGTAGTAATTCTACTAAAACCAATATAATCTGAAATGTTCTTTCAAATGCAGACTTTATACCTAAATATTCATCATTTTATGCAAGAAAGAAAATGATGAGCATAGGGACTTGTAACTTAACATTGGACAAAGCACCGAGTGACCTAGAATCTTGAAGATAAGCATTTACAAAAATTGCAGTGAATGGAAAAGTTGTGTATTCAGAAAAAAGAGATCTATGATTTAATCCCAATGGTGTGATCTTAAGCAGCACACAGACTTTCTGCATTTCATCGTATTCATTGTAAAATGTGATTGCTTATGGCTCTAACAAGATATCATTGCATGACTTTTGATCAGTAAACATGGGTATTCATTTTTTTCCTATCCTCTTTTGTATTAAGAGAATTTCAATAAAAAGTTTATTTTAACTAAATTCGCTAAGAAATGGTTAGGCAAATTTTCAGTCATTTTGATTGTAAATTTTGATTTTGCTTTTCTTTTCCTAATTTTTTCTTTTATTTGCCTAGTTTTTGTTTTGTTGTTCTTTCTTTCTTCCTCCAAGACCTCAAGAACGCAGAAAATAGGAACTTTTCTCTACAAACATTAATCGTGGTCTATAACTGACTGTGAATATCACAGAAGGTCAGATATGAGGACATACTAGAGCTAACAAACTTGTCTGTTAGTCCTTAAAAGGTTAAGGGATACCTCAGAGCTACCAGGATATATTGGAAAGTCAGTGCAATGCTGTTGAATGACATTGGAAGGAAAAAAAGATGGATGGATGGACAGAAGCAAGAAATAATTCTGTGTGAACGTGGGCAAGATGCTTAATTTCTCTATTGCAATCTATAAAACTATAAAATGTGGATAATAATAGTACCTAAATCAGAATGTTGTTATGGGGATAAAACATTATAATTATAGAATAACTATACAATTATTAGCTATTGATTTTGTGATTTTTATTCTCATAGTCTTAACTTGGTTCTGAAAGTCATAAGATTATTTCTGAAGAAAAATCAATTCATAAGTGATCATTTCTAGCATTGAAAAGTATTGAAAGCATAGCCTTTGAGAATATATACTGGAAGAGGACTTTAAAAAACCAACAGATTTGCTCTACTAGGAGCTTCTCTGATTTAAGTGTAGCCTGCCTCTTCCTCTCCCCTCCCCCATCATGTGTGTATTTAGGAGACTGCTTCCACTGGATCTATCAGCTAATGCTTATGTGCTTATGTAGATGTGCTTCAGACACTTTATATAAATGAGCATTACAAAACATAACAATATAATTTAAATGTTCTTTTTCCCCAAGTACAATATAATCTTTGCACTGACTTAAAACACTCTCCCTGTATTCTGTACATTGAAATTTTGGTATTCCTTAGTTCATAAGTTTATTCCCACCTAGCTATGAATTTCAAGGATTTCCAACATTTTTGAAGGCGCAGAGGGGTGATTATAGACTACCAGAGAAATGATCAGCATTAGGAGTTATTTCAACTCCACCTTATCCTATTCAGCACTGTTCTAAAGCTCTCGAAATAAAAGCCATAAAAAGCACATTAAAATTTCATCTAATGTTGATTTCGCTGTTGAGTATATATGTCTCAAGCAGTTTAGATGTTTGTGGTTGCTCATGTCCTATTATATTTATTTAATGCCCTTAATCACTTGGTTGAAAATGCATGCAATTCTCTAGGGTTTTCATGGCGAGTACTCCTAGCGTATTCATCATTATTCTACTCTTTTTCGTTAAGAAACTACTGTTGTCCTATTCTCCCTGTTATTAAGTTCAAAGAACATATGACTCTCACACAATAGTTTGTTTCATTTCTCTCACTTTTATCTCCTTTGTGCATTTTTCTCCTATAATCCCTTTTCATCTCTTTTAACTCTTTTTCTAACAGGATATGTATAAATTAATAATATATAGTATATAGTATAATGAAATATGTAAATATATACTTTATATTATATATTTTATATGTATTCGATAAAATATATAAATATATATATTTCTATACCTGCCACCCAACAGCTATATGTCTATAAGATTGCCAATGTAAGTTATCTATTGTTGCATTACAAATTACCTCAAAATTTAGCAGCTGGAAACAACAAATTAACTTACTAACATTGTCTGAGGGACAGGAACCTGGCAGCCGCTTAGCTGTGTGGTTCTGGCTCAGGGTCTCTCTTGGGGTCACAATCAAGTCGTTAGCCCATGCTGCATCTCCCTAAGGGCTTGGCTAATGCTGGAGGACCCACCTGTCAGCTCACTCAAGTCGCTCTGGGGAGGAGGCTGCAGTTTCTTACCACTTGGACTCTTCGTGCCATGTGGGGCATGGCTGGTTTCCCCAAAGAGATTGATGCAGGAGAGAGAGTGACTGAGATGCAGCCACACTGTCTTTATAATCTAATCTTGGAAGGCACATACTATCGTTTCTACTGTATTTTATTCCTCATGTGGACCAAATTATGTGGGAGTGAACTACATAAGGATCTATGTAGGCTGGGGATGATTCAGGATAATCTCAAAAGCTGCCTACTATAGGCAGCATTAAAACTAAATATTCAGGTAATAACTGGATTTTTCAGTAACATTTTCTGTCTCATAATGAAAAAGCTTTTTGTTTATGTGTGTGTATTTGTGTAAGTTTTATTGAGATATAATTCACATACCATAAAGTTCATCCCTTTAAAGGACACAAATCAGCAGTCCCAGCTTGTCCTCCCCTTCCTCCAGTCTCTGGAAACTACTGTTCTACTTTCTTTATCTATAGATATGCTTACTCTGGGCCTTTAATATAAATTGAGTTACACGATATGTGGCTTTTGAGGTCGGTATCTTTCACTTAGTGTAATGATTTCAAAGTTTATTTATGATGTAGCTTATGTAAGCACTTCATTCATTTTTATGGCTGAATAATGTTCTATTGGAAGAGTATTCTACATTTTGTTTATCCATTCATCAGTTGTTGGGCATTTGGATTGTTTTCATTTTTGGGGTATTATGAATAACACTGCTATGAATATCTGCATACAAGTTTATGCATGGGCATATATTTTTAATTCTTTTGGGTATATACCTAGGAGTGGCATTGTTGGGTCATGTAGTAACTCTAAGTATTCTATTTTAAGGAACTGCTAGACTATTCTCCAAAGTTGCTGCACCATTTTGTATTCTCACAAACAATTTACAAGAGTTTCAATTTACCTGTACTCTCACCAATACTATTATCTTTTTTATTTTAGCCAGCCACTAATAGTAGGTATGAAGTGATATCTCACTGTTGTTTTGATTTTCATTTCTCCTTATGTATGTCTTTTTGCAAGCATGTGTAAACATCTGTTAAAATACTCTGCAGTTTTTCTTTCTTTTTTTTCCCATCTGTAAATAGTTCAGTATGTATTTCTAAAGGATCAGGACTCTTTTAAAAAGCCATATCCACAATGCAATTATCACACCTCAAAATGAACAAAACCATTAAATTCAACAAATATCCAATGTTCCAGTTTCCAATTATCTTATAATTGTGATAAATGGATTCTTGTTTGTTTGAAGAAAGCTCTAACTAAGGGCTAGATACTGTCATTGATTGATTTAGCCTTTTATTTTTTAAATAATTTTATTTATTTATTTATTTATTGTTTATTTATTTATTTTTGGATGTACGTCATAATATATTTCAAATTCTGTGTAGACTACATCGTGTTCACTACCTGAAAACTAATTATAGTCCATCCCTTCACATGTGAGCCTAATCACCCCTTGTGCCACCCCTCTCCCCCTTTCCCCTATGGTAACCACCAATCAAATCTCCAAAGGTGTGTGTTTGTTTGTCGTTGTTTTTATCTTCTACTTATGAGTGAGATCATACAGTATTTGACTTTCTCCCTCTGACTTATTTCACTCAGCATAATACCCTCAAGGTCCATTCATGTTGTTATAAATGGCCAGATTTCATCATTTCTTATGGCTGAGTAGTAGTCCATCGTGTATAAATACCACATCTTCTTTATCCATTCAATCCTTCATGGGCACCTAGGTTGCTTCCACGTCTTGGCTATTGTGTATAATGCTGCAATGCACATGGGGTGCAAGTATCTTTATGCCTTTGTGTTTTCAAGTTCTTTAGATAAATACCCAGCAGTGGGATAGCTGCATCATATGGTAGACCTATCCTTAATTTTCTGAGGATACTTCATACTGCTTTCCATAGCAGCTGCACCAGTTTGCACTCCCACCATCAGTGAACCAGGGTTCCCTTCCCTCCACACCCTCTCCAACACTTGTTGTTTCCTATCTTGTTAGTTATAGCCATTCTGACTGGAGTGAGGTGATACCCCATTGTAGTTTTGATTTGCATTTCCCTGATAGCTAATGATGTTGAGCATCTTTTCATATGCCTGTTGGCCATCTGTATATCTTCTTTGGAGAAATCTCTGTTCAGATCTTTTGCCCATGTTCTAATTGGATTGTGGGGTTTTGTTGTTGAGCTGTATTAGTTCTTTGCATATTTTGGATATTAACCCCTTATCTGATATATGGTTTGCAAATATTTTCTCCCAATTGTTAGGTTGTGTTTTCATTTTGTTGATGGTTTCCTTTGCTGTGCAGAAGCTTTTTAGTTTGATGTAGCCCCATTTGTTCACTTTTTTCTTTTGTTTCCCTTGCCCGGTCAGACATGGGACTTGAAAATATGCTGCTCAGACCGATGTCAAAGAGCGTACTGCCTATGTTTTCTTCTAGAAGTTTCATGGTTTCAGGTGTTACATTCAAGTCTTTAATCCATTTTGAGTTGATTTTTGTGCATGGTGTAAGGGAATGTTCTATGTTCATTCCTTTGCATGTGGCTGTCCAGTTTTCCCAACACCATTTATTGAAGAGATTCTCCTTTCTCCATCATATGCTCTTGGCTCCCTTGTCGAATGTTACCTGTCCATAAATGTATGGATTTACTTCTGGGGTCTCAATGCTCTTCCATTGATCTGTGTGTCTGTTTTTGTGCCAGGACCATGCTGTTTTGGTTACTATAGCTTTGTAGTATAACACGAAATCAGGGAGTGTGATGCCTCCAGCTTTGTTATTTTTTCTCAGGAATCCTTTGGTTATTCAGGGTCTTTTGTTGTTCCACATAAATTTTAGGATTCTTTCTTCTATTTCTGTGAAAAATGTTGTTGGAACTTTGATAGGGATTGCATTGAATCTGTAGATTGCTTTAGGAAGTATGGACATTTTAACTATGTTAATTCTTCCAATCCAAGAGCACAGAATATCTTTACATTTCTTTGTGTCTTTTTCGATTTCTTTCAACAATGTTCTATAGCTTTCAGTGTACAGTTCTTTCACCTCTTTGGTTAAGTTTATTCCTAGGTATTCTATTCTTTTTGTTGCAATTGTAAATGGGATTGTATTCGTAATTTCTCTTTCTGCTAATTCGTTGTTAGTGTATAGAAATGCAACCGATTTTTGTACGTTGATTTTGTATCCCATGACTTGACTGTATTCCTTTATTGTTTCTAAAAGTTTTTTAGTGGAATCTTTAGGGTTTTCTAGATATAAAATCATGTCGTCTGCAAAGAGTGACAGTTTCACTTCTTCTTTTTCAATTTGGATCCCTTTAATTTCTTTTCTTGCCTGATTGCTCTGGTTAGGCCTTCAAATACCATGTTAAGTAAGAGTGGTGACAGTGGGCATCCTTGTCTGGTTCCTGTTCTTAGAGGAATAGCTTTCAGTTTTTATCCATTGAGAATGATATTTGCTGTGGGTTTGCCTTTATTATGTTGAGGTATTTTCCTTCTATACCCATTTTATTTACAGTTTTTATCATAAATGGATGCTGTATCTTGTCAAATGCTTTCTCTGCATCTATTGAGATGACCACGTGATATTTATTATTCATTTTGTTAATGTAGTATATCACGTTGATAGATTTGCAGATGTTGAACCATCCCTGCATCACTGGAATGAAACCCACTTGATCATGATGTGTTATCTTTTTAATGTATTGTTGTATTTGATTTGCTAGTATTTAGGTGAGGATTTTTACACCGATGTTCATCAATGATATTGGCCTGTAATTTTCTTTTTTTGTGTTGTCCTCCTCTGGTTTTGGTATCATGATAATTTTGGCTTTGTAGAAGGAGGTAGGAAGCCTCCCCTCCTCTTTAATTTTTTGGAAGAGTTTGAGAAGGATAGGTATTAAATCTGCTTTGAATTTTTGGGAGAATTCACCAGGGAAGCCATCTGATCCTGGACTTTTATTTTTGGGGAGGTTTTTGATTGCTGTTTTGATCTCCTTACTGGTGATCGGTCTTTTAAAATGTTCTACTTCTTCTTGGTCCAGTTTTGGAAGGTTGTATGTTTCTAAGAATTTATCCATTTCTTCTAGCTTATCCAATTTGTTGACATATAGCTTTGTATAGTATTCTTTTATTATCTTTTGCATTTCTGAGGTGTCTGCTGTAATCTCTCCTCTTTTGTTTCTGATTTTATTTTGTTTGAGCTTCTCTCTTTTTTTCTTGGTGAGTCTAGCTAAGGGTTTGTCAATTTTTTTTATCTTTTCAAAGAACCAGCTCTTGGTTTCATTAATTTTTTCTATTTTTTTTTAGTCTCTATTTTGTTTATTTCTGCTCTGATTTTCATTATTTCCTTCCTTCTGCTGATTTTGGGCTTTGTTTGTTGTTCTTTTTCCAGTACCTTTAGGTGCACTTTTATATTGTCTACTTGGAAGTTTTATCCTTCGTTGAGGTAGGCCTGAATTGCTATAAACTTCCCTCTTAGAACTGCTTTGCTGTATCCCACAGATTTTGAAATGTCATATTTTCATTTTCCTTTGTCTCCAGGATTTTTTTGATTTCTTCTTTGATTTCTGCATTGATGCAGTCATTGTTCCGTAGCATTTTGCTTCATCTCCACATTTTTGTGGCTTTTGTGGTTTTCTTTCTATAGTTGATTTCCAGTTTCATACCTTTGTGGTCAGAAAAGATGCATGGTCTTATTTCGATCTTTTTAAATTTATTGAGACTTGTTTTGTGGCATAATATGTGATCAATCCTGGAGAGTGTTCCATGTGCATTTGAAAAGAATGTGTATTCTGTGGTCTTTGGATGGAATGTTCAGTATATATCTACTAAGTCCAGCTAGTCTAATGTGTCCTTTAAGGGCAATGTTTCCTTATTGATCTTCTGTTTGGATGATCTATCCATTGGTGTAAGTGGAGTGTTAAAGTCCCCTACTATTATTGTGTTACTGTCTATTTTTCCTTTTATCTCTGTTAATAATTGCTTTGTATATTTAGGTGCTCCTATGTTGGGTGTGTAGATATTTACAAGCATTTTATTTTCTTGTTGGATTGTTCCCTTTATCATTATGTAGGGCCTGTCTTTGTCTCTTATTACAGTTTTTGTTTTAAAGTCTATTTTGTCTTATATAAGTATTGCTACCCCCATTTTCTTTTCTTTGCCATTTGCATGGAATATCTTTTTCCATCCTTTCACTTTCAGTTTGTGAGTGTCTTTAGGACTGAAGTGTGTCTCTTGTATGCAGCATATGCATGAATCTTGTTTTTTATCCAATTGGCCACCCTGTGGCATTTTATTGGAGCATTTAGCCCATTGACATTTAAAGTAGCTATTGATCAATATGTATTGAAAGACATTTTGTCCTTTTTTGTTTTATGGGTGGTTTAGTAGTTCTTCTCTGTTCCTTTCTTTTTCTCTTGCTCTCTTCCCTTGTGGTTTGATGGCTACCTTTACTAATATGCTGATTTCTTTTGTCTTACTTTTTTTCTTGCTTGTTATGTTTCCGATTTGTGATTACCATGAGGATCCTATTTAATATTCTATGCATATAAGTCTATATTGATTTGATAAACTCTTTAGCTTGACCTCTTTCTAAAAGCTCTACTTTTTCATTCCCCTCCTCCCGTATTATATGTTTTTCGAATCATATATAGTCTCCTGTTTAGTGTGTGTCTATCCATTACCCTCTTATCATTGAAATAGGTGATTTTAGTACATTTGTCTTTTAAACTTCATATTATCATTCACAGGTAGTTGTTCTGCTACCTTTACTATATTTTTACCTTTACAAGTGATTTTATTACCTGTTTTTTGTTGTTTGGGGTTTTTTTTAAGTTTTTTTTTAATCTCTATTTGTGGTCATTGCTTTCCCACTTAAATAAGGCCCTTCAGCATGTCTTGCAGAACTGGTTTCTTGGTGATAAACTCCTTTAATTTTTGCTTCTCTGGGAAGCTCTTTATCTCTCCTTCCATTCTGAATGACAACCTTGATGGACAGAGTATTCTTGGCTGTAGGTGCTTTCATTTTAGCACTTTAAATACATCTTGCCATTCTCTTCTCACCTGTAGGGTCTCGGCTGAGAAGTCCGCTGATAGCCTGATGGGCTTCCCTTTATATTTCACTTGTGGCCGTTCTCTTGCAGCTTTTAGGATTCTTTGTCTTTAATTTTGGACATTTTATTTATAACATGTCTTGGTGTGGGCCTCTTTGGGCTTATCTTATTTGGAGCTCTCTGTGCTTCCTGAACTTGGATGTCCGTTTCCTTCCTCAGGTTAGGAAAATTTTCCTGTATTATTTTGATAAATAAATTTTCTGTCCCTTTGTCTCTCTCTTCTCCTTCTGTGCCATCTATAATCCGAATGTTAACATGCTTGATATTGTCCCAGATTTCCCTCAGACTGTTCTTATTCTGTCTAATTCTTTTTTCCCTTTTCTGTTCTGCTTGGGTGATTTCCTCTAATCTTTCCTCTAGCTCGCTGATCCGTTCTTCTGCATCCTCTACTCTGCTACTGAGTCCCTCTAGTGAATTTCTCATTTCCAGTATTGTATTCTTCATTTCTGATTGTTTTTTTAATATCTTCCAGTTCTTTGCTGATGTGCTCACTGTGTTCATCCATTCTTCTCCCCATATCTGTGAGCATCCTCCTGATAGTTTGTTTGAACTCTTTGTTGACTAGGTTGCTTGTTTCTGTTTCATTTAGTCATTTTTCTTGGGTTTTGTACTGTTTCCTTGCTTGGAAAGTATTCCTTTGTCTCCTCATTATGCCTCTTTCTCTATGCTTATTTCTATGTATTAGGTGAGTTGGCTATGTCTCCTGATCTTGGAGAAGTGGCCTTATGTATAAGATGCCTTATGAGGCCCAGCAGTGTGCTTCCCTCTTGTCACCAGTCCAAATGATCCAGAAGTGACTCCTTTGTGGGCTACTTATGTCCTTCTGCTGTGGCGGGGTTGCTCCCGCTGCAGGTACCCAGGGAGTCTAGTCTTTCCCTCCCTGGCCAGCTGTTTGTAAATCCAGTTTGGGGGGCCTCAGCACTGTTGGCTGCAAAGTCTATCGGCACACTCCCATTGCAGTTTTCCTCTCAATTGGGTTGGTACCCAGTGTAGCTGGTTGTTAGTCTCAGAGGCTTACAGTTGTGATAGGCCTCAGGCTTACAAGGCTGTTGTCAGATCTCTTAGGAGTGCAGCTGAGTGGGGCTGGCCCTTGGCCTGGGGGCACTCAATTGTTTCAGGCTTTGAAAGGTGGGGCTGATCCATTTTATGTCTATTTGTGGAGCACAGGACTTCTGGGCTGATTAGTCTCACCCCCCACAGGACCACACACACTATCAACAGAGTCCTGGTCTGTGCACACTTCTCAACCCCCTGGAGTGTATCCTGATGCAGCACTGCCAAGGCCCCCACCTCTCCACCAATGCCCCCCACAGTTCACCTGGTCCTCACCCAGGCCTTGCCCCACAGAGACAGACACCCTTGCCTGCCTGTAGAGGATCAAGGCACCCAGTCAATGCAGGCTGAAAAGTAGCCTGAGGGCTTGTTTTAGGGGGGCCAATCCCCAGGGCAGGTTGCCTGCCCTGGCTGAACTGGAGTAAATCTGTGCTCTAGTGGGCATGGCAGACCCCTGGGCTAACAGGCCAAGGGATGAACCTCAGTGGCACCCACAGGGGTCTGTATCAGCACTCCTGGACCAGCTCAGAACAATGGCCCCCACCAATGTCTCTCAGTCTCCAGAGAGGACCCTCCTCTCACCAGGATGCCCCCAGAACCCACCAGGTGAGTCTTACTTCACCAAAGGACTGTCTGCCTTCTCTCTGGTGATTTTAGGTTGCTGCAATTAATGAGTTTGTGCATGGTCCCTTTAAGACCCGGGTCTTTTCGGCTTTCGGATGATAGCTTTTCTGGGGGTATCCCTGCTGCAGTTAATAGCCAGCAAAGCCAGACAGTAAGACCCCCATCGCAGCTGTTCTGAGTCTGAAGGATGCTTATAGCAGTAGCGCCCCAGCTCAGGACCTCTCTCCTCCAGGGAGGGCTGCGTACCTTAGGGTGGATCCTGACTGGCCAGCTGAGAAGCTCTGCTGCTCCCAAAGTTGGCTTTTTTCCTCTCCAGCAGGAATTTCTGCCTCCTCTGCCTTTGTCAGGACTGTCCCTTGTTGTGGGGGTTCTTGTTATCCAGTTTTCAGTTTTCGATCTGGGGTAATTTTTCCAAAAATAGTTGTAACCTGGTTGTGTTTGTGGGAGGAGACAAGTTCAACGTCTGCTCACACCATCATCTTGACGAGATCCCCCCAGTTTTTCAATAAATAAAAGACCAAAGAAAAAACAATGAAAGAAAGAGTGAATGAAAGATACACACACACCCACATACACATATATATATGCACTATACTTATTCAATACGAATACTTGAAAAATTAAGGTAATTCATATATTGCTTCCAAGTAATCAACATCAGATCAGAATTGTTACTCAAATAATATTCATTGTTTTAAATTAAATGCATTAAATAAAGACAAATACAATTACTGTTAATTCAGAGTTCCACACCAAAATTAGGGTTGAACCAGTCAGGTGCCAGTAGGGAGAAAAGCAAAGCACAGTGTCTGGATTAGGAACATGGGGTTAAGATTTAGTCCTCCATACTGAACAGGAAGCCACAAAGAGAAACAGATGATGCTGCCATTAGACAGGGGTGGTAGTTCCAGACTCAAATCAGCAGTCTTTGTGCTTGAGTGCCCACATGGGTTGCTGAGACTTTTTTCAGAGCTGCAATGCTGTCTGAGAATTTCCTACGCAGCTTTCCATTCTTACCCTCTTCTTTTACAGGTATCGAATCTGTATTGTCTGAAGCACTGTCCGAAAGATTTTGAGGTGTACTCCTGCTATAGTCCTCTCCCCTCATCTCGCACAGCATTCCCTCCAATAAATTCCTTGCACTTCTACCTCTGTCTTGACCTGTGTGAACTGGAGCACCCAACAGATACAAGAGCTGCCAGGTCTCTAATTTGAAGTCCTCTAAAAATATGCTGTCCCCTGGGGTGAAGAGGGGAAGTAGGGCTTTTCAGGTTCTTAAGACATGATCACAGCATAGATAGGGAGCTTGAGCTACTGTGGAATCCTTATGTTTCTAACACTACCAAATTTTTTACACCTTTTCAAACAGTTTTATGTAAATATTTTTAAATATAATCCACCCCAAAGTAGATTTCTCTTAAGGGCTCTGAGTCCTCTTTCAAAGTTTATGTTATTGCACAGCATACCTAAAGTTCCTGCAGTATCACTGTTTGGAGGCTGCTGGTTCATCTTTTTCACTTCTTGCCGATACATGTTTCTATTCTGGTCCTACATGTCTAAAGGGATAAAACATGTGCGATTTGCAGCTATCACAAATCTGAACACCCTATAATTGAGTTTAGTTTCTGCTGTTAATTCCATTCTCAACTCATGGACTAGCTTTGACTCTTAATTTCATTTATATGAACTCACCTGTTTGGGTTTATTGAGTTATGAGTCTTTGCTAAATCAGTGGTGGATCCAGAGGCAGAGTGGTAAAGTAGTAAAAAGACACAGATTTTAGACTCTGATAAACCTTTACTATCCACTTGTCTTTGCGCAAGGAATTTCACTACTCTAGACATCTCCTTTGGCAACTGTAAAATTTATGTAATAACATCACATGTACTCTATGATGTTGCTGGAAAATTTTAAAAATATACATGTTTACAAAATTTCTCAGCCTGTAGCACAGTCCCTGGCACATGTAATATGGGTCATCTTTAATCTCCATAAAGAACTGATGAGCCCTCTCAGAAGTTACTCAGGGACTTTATCAAACGGATATGTCATAGCCAGCTTGTTCTACAGAGCAATTTGCCTGCAGGTTGTGGTTAACTAAATGTGACTCATAAGACATAAATCTTAAATAATTAATATTTGCTATTAGCAGCACACACGTGATTATGCCACAATGATATCTAAGCCTTATCATGTCTGCTTTCACAAATTTCTTTCCCAGTCAGCATTTGCTGAATAGAAGTCACAGGGAAGTTGAAAACACATTGGGTTGGAAGGTGGGTAGTATCAAGTGATGAAAACTTATAATGACAGTTTTGGATTTCTACTTTGAAAAATCAGTGAATACTTTAAAAAAAATAAATATTTCCCCCTTTACTGCAGAAAGCTTGAGTGATCACATATGCATTTACAACTTGTAGGGGAGGGTGAAGGAGCACACCCAAGGCTTAGCCTGTCAGGTGTTTTGTCACATGACGTTTGTGGATGCCATAATTTTTAATTTTTTTCTTATTTCTTATATATTGTTGAATTGCACCTATAAAGGACCATGAGATAAAAAAAAGTTAGAGTAGACAATTCAAACGGATTTAATGTTAAAATAGAAAAAGCTAATAGGGACATAAAAATTATAATAATTCTGGGGCCGGCCCCGTGGCCGAGTGGTTAAGTTCTCGTGCTCCGCTCCGGCGGCCCAGAGTTTCGCCGGTTCTGATCCTGGGCGCAGACATGGCACTGCTCATCAGGCCACGTTGAGGCAGCATCCCACATGCCACAACTAGAAGGACCCACAACTAAAAGATACAGCTATGTACTGGGGGAATTCACGGAGAAAAAGCAGAAAAAAAAAAGAAGATTGGCAAGAGTTTGTCTGCTCAGGTGCCAATCTTTGAAAAAAGAAATAAAATGATAATTCTGCAACTAGATCTCATAAGTTGCATTCATCACATCAAAAATATTATATATATGTGCAAGATAAACACATAGATCAGGGGAACAGATTAAGAGTTACCAGAGGGGAAAGGTATTGGAGGGCGAGAAACGGGTACAGGAGCGCATACGTACGGTGACGGATAAAAACCAGACTATGGGTGGTGAACACAATGCAGTCTACAGAGAAACTGAAATATAATAAAATACACCTGAAATTTACACAATTTTATAAGTCAATATGACCTCAATAAAATAATTTTTAAAAAACTATGTAGTACAGGGACAAGTTGATAATACTTAACTTTTAAAAGAGAAAATAGAGTGATGATTATATCCAACTGTGATATATTCAACATTTAGCATTGATTAAACTCAATGTGTATTTTCATCTCTTCAAATGAAAAGTATCAATAGAGGTAATGTATTTTTGCAGAGAAACATTGGCATAAAGCATGTTGATGTGCTGTACCTTCTTTTGCCATTAAAAAAAGTGAAACTGGACCCCTATCTTACACCGTACACCAAAATCAATTCAAAGTGGATTAAAGACTTGAACATAAAACATGAAAACATAAAACTCCTAGAAGAAAACATGGGTGGTTGCTCCTTGACATCACTCTTGGCAACGATTTGTTTTGGATTTGACATCAAAAGCAAAGGAAATAAAAGCAAAAATGAACAAGTGAGACTTCATTAATCTGAAAAGCTTCTGCCCAGCAAAGGAAACCATCAACAAAATGAAAAGACAACCTACTGAATGGGAGAAAATATTTGCAAATCATGTATCTTATAAGGGATTAATATCCAAAATATATAAGGGACTCTTAGAATTCAATAGCAAAAAGACAAACGACCCAATTAAAAAATGAGCAGTGGATCCAAATAGACATTTTTCAAAAAAAGACATGCAGATGGCCAACAGGTACATGAAAAGGTGCTCAATATCACTGATCATCAGGGAAATGCAAATCAAAACCACGATGAAAATCACCTCACATCCGTTTGAATGGCTATTATCAAAAAGACAAAAAATAGCAAGCGTTGGTGAGGATGTGGAGGAAAGGGAACCCTTGTGCACTTTTGGTGGGAATGTAAACTGGTGCAGCCACTATGAAATGCATTATGGAGATTTCTCAAAAAATTAAAACTAGAACTACCATATGATCCAGCAATTCCACTTCTGGGTATATATCCAAAGGAAATCAAAACAGGATACTGAAGAGACATCTGCACTCCCATGTTCATGGCAGCATTATTCGTATTCACCAAGATGTGGAAAAAACCTAAATGTCCATCAATGGATGAATGGATAAAGGAAAGGTTGCATTTATATACATATATACACATGCCATGGAATTATTCAGTCATGAAAAAGGGCTTCCTGCCATTTGTGACAACATGGATGGACCTTGAGTTCATTATGCTAAGTGAAATAGGCAGAGAAAAACAAATATTTCATGGTATTACTTACATGTGCTTCAAACTCTTAGGAATAGAGAATAGAAGAGTGGTTGCAGAGGCTAGGAGGTGGGGTAAATTGGGAGAGGTTGGTAGGGTGGATAAGAGTACAAATTTTCGACTATAAGATGAATAAGGTCTGAGGGTCTAATGTACAACATGGCTGCTATACTTGATAAGATCATATTGTATAATTGAAATTTCCTATGAGAGAAGAACCTAAATGTTCTCACCAAAAGAAAAAAAAAGATGAATATGTGAGATGATGGATGTGTTGATTAACTAGATGGGGGGGATCCTTACACAATGTATACATATATTAAATCACCATGATGTAGACTTTAATATCTTACAATTTTGTCAATAAAGCTGAAACAAAAAAAATAATAAAAATGAAGCACACACAGTAATCAGATGTATATTTAAATTAAAACGTACAAATTTCAATAACAATTTTTAAGGCACTTTTGCATCTCTCCAATGTTATAACAGAAGTAGATGAATCTGTTATGTTTTACTGTATATTAAGTTAATTTTATTTTAAACATAAGAACCAAGGAGAACTTAATAAAATGAATACCTATATAACAATTTTAACTCTATATCAAACACACACATATATATATATATTATTTTTGTCACATATTTTTAACCAAGTGAAAACTAAAGATGTAAGTAAGACCACCCGTGGAACACTTTTGAAATGCATTCCTCACCTTCTCTTTTAGAGATAACCATTTTCATTATTTGCTATCATTATTCTCATGTATGTGTTTGTACCACATACTTGTGCATTCATAAATAAAATACAACATTATTTGTTCGTTTTTCATTTTATATAAATGATACCATTTTGGAATATATCTGTAACTCATTAATTTTTAGCTCCAGTATACTACATTGACTTCATACCCCTCAATTTGTTTATCCCTTGTCTTATTAATGGATATATAAAGTGTTTCTAAGTATTCCTAATTACAAACAGAACTGTAATCAATACTCATATATTTCTCTCCCTGAGCACATGCCTGTGTGCCTTTAGAATAATCCTAGTGGCAGAATTGCTCTGCATATGGTGCATTTCACAGTTTTGTCATATTATATTTCACAGGTAATATATGAGAGTCATCCGATTTCCATATCCTCACATGGTAGTATGTCTTTTAATTTTTTCAATCTGATGTGTATGAAGTGTTAGCTGATTTTGATTTCATTTGCCTGATTCTGAACTGCTATAATGAGATGGATCATCTTTGCATGTTTTTATTACCATTCAGGTTTTCCTTTCTGTGAGTTGCCTATTCTAACTCTGATATATTTTACTTTTATTTTTTGAGGTAAAATTGACATATATCATTATATTAATTTCAGGTATACAACATATTAATTTGATGTTTGTATACACTGTGAAGTAACCATCACAATAACTCTAGTTAGCATCCATCACCATTAAAAGTTACAATTTTTTTTCCCTTGTGATAGGAACTTGTAACATTTACTCTCATGGCAACTTTCATATATGCAATACAATATTATTGACTATAGTCAACATGCTGTACATTACAGGCCTATGACTTATTTATTTCATATCTAAAAGTTTGTACCTCTTGATGCATTCACACATTTCTCCCACTCCCCAACCCCCTTCTACTCTCACAACCATCAATCTGTTCTCTGCATATAAGTTTTGTTTTGTTTTGTTTCTTTCATTTTTCTGATTCCACATATAAGTGGAATCATATAGTATTTGTCTTTCTGTGTGTGACTTGTTTCACTTAGCATAATACCCTGGAGGTCCATCCGTGTTGTCACAAATGGCAAGAGTTCATTGTTTTTTTATAACTGAGAAGTATTCCATTGTGTACATCTACACCACATCTTCTTTATCCATTCATTTATCAGTGGACACTTAGGTTGATTCCCTATCTTGGCTACTGTAAATGATGCTGCAATGAACGCAGAGATGTGTATATCTTTTTGAATTAGTGTTTTAGTTTTCTTCAGATATATACATGAAAGTGCAATTGCTGGACCATATGGTAGTTCTATTTTCAATTTTTTGAGGAACTTCCATACTGTTTTCCACAGTGGTTGCACCAATTTTCATTCACACCAACAGTGCATGAGAGTTCTCTTTTCCCTACCTTCTTGCCAACACTTGTTACTTCTTGTCTTTTTGATAATAGCCATTCAAACAGGGGTAAGGCATTATTTCATTGTGGTTTTGATTTATATTTTCCTAATAATTACTGATGTAGAGCATCTTTTCATGTGTCTGTTTCCCATCTGTATGTCTTCTTTGGAAAAATGTCTATTTGGATCCTCTGTGCGTTTTGTAATCAGATTGTCTTTTTCCTATTGAGCTGTGTGAGTTCTTTATATATTTTGTATATTAACCCCTTATCAGATACATGTTTTGCAAATATTTTCCTGTCTATGTGCACAGAATATCTTTCCATTTATTTGTGTCTTCTTCAATTTCTGTTGTTGATGTTTTATAGTTTTCAGTGGACAGGTCTTTCACTTCAATTTAAATTTATTTGTAATTTTTTGATGCAATTATAGAGGGGATTATTTTTTAAATTTCTCTTTCTAATATTTCATTCTTATTGTATAGAAACCCAACTGATTTTTGTATATTCATTTTATACCCTGAAACTTTATCAAATTTGTTTATTAGTTCTAACAGTTTTCTGGTGGAGACTTTTGGGTTTTCTATACATATGACCATGTTGTCTGAAAATATTGACAGTTTTACTTATTCCTTTTCAATTTGGATGTCTTTTATTTCTTCTTCTTGCCTAATTGCTTTGACTAGGACTCCCAATACTATTCTGAATAAATGTAGTGAGAGTGGGCATCCTTATCTTGCTCCTGATTTTCGAGGAAAAGCTGTCAGTATGATGTTCGCTGTGGGCCTGTCATATATGACCTTTATTATGTTGAAGTATGTTCCCTCTATAACCACTTTAGCGAAAGTTTTTATCATAAATGGATGTTGAATTTCATCAAATGCTTTTTCTGCATCTATTGAGAGGATCATATGATTTTTATTCATTTTGTTTATGTGTTATATCCCATTGATTGATTAACAGATGTTGAACCATCCTTGCATTGCTCAAATAAATCCCACTTGATCATGGTGTATGATCTTTTTAACGTATTATTGAATTTGGTTTGCTAATATTTTGTTGATTGATATATTTTTCTATTGGGCTTTGTCTTACATTGGTTGATTTGAACACACTCTTTTTTTTTTTTTTAAGATTTTATTTTTCCTTTTTCTCCCCCAAAGCCCCCGGTACATAGTTGTGTATTTTTAGTTGTGGGTCTTGCTAATTGTGACATGTGGGACACAGTCTCAGTATGGCTTGATGAGCAGTGCCATATCCGTGCCCAGGATTCGAACCTGCAAAACCCTGGGCAGCCAAAGTGGAACGTGCAAACTTAACCACTCAGCCATGGGGTCAGCCTTAGTTTTAAAAGAACACACTCTTTTAAAATACTAATCTTTTCTTCAGTCACATATACATATTATATAAAAATACATATATTATATCTTTTCATAATTCATGGTTTATTTTAATTTTATATATGGCCACTTTATTTATACAGAACTTTTAATTTATCATGTAATAAAATGTGTCTTTTTATGGATATTATTTTCTCATATTTTATCTTAAATATTTTCCTACCTTGAAATCATAATGATATTCTTCTCAATTTTCTTTTAAACATTTTAAGACTAGATTCACATTAGATATTTATATATGTGTGATTGATATGTATGCGCAACACAGCATTGAGAATATTTCTTGATTTTGTATATATTCCAGGCACTGTAAGCTCTTCGCATGTATTAACCTGTTTAATTGTTAAAATATTACATGATGCACATGATACTTTTACTCCCATGATCTAACTGAGGAGATTGAAAAGAGAGGTTAAGCGACTTCCCCGACCCCAGAAGGCCTGTGATGGAGATACATGGCTGACTGGGATTCAAACCCAGGAATTTTGTCTCTTTTTCATCAAAACACAATTTATATTTTTAGTATTAACTCATGCCCCAAATCAATCCTGAGATATAATTTCAAAGTTCACTTTTGGTAATAAAGGTTTTTTTTGCATAATTAAAGTAATTAAATGCTTCTTTTTTTGCAGCTTGTCCATATACAATAAACAGTATCACACATTGAATTAAAATCAATTTAGTATGGAAATCTTTAGTATTGTCATCAGTAATTAATTAATGTACTTTATGGCATGCCATGAAAAATAACTGAATTATTTTTAAATTTCCTAAGGAGATTCTAAAATTACACAATAAAATGAAAGGTGTTTATGACTCAAAGTTTGAGAAACGAGTCTCTAAACTATTCTCAAAGAGAAAAAGCACCTGTTTTTTCCTGTCTACTCATCCCCATGAGTTTTTCTGTCCTATCAGAAAAGTAATTGCTACATTTCTCTCTTAGTCTTGAGACTTCTTCAAGTTTAGATAAATGAGTGATTATATCATGTTTATTTTTCTTTTCTGTAGTTTCCAAATATTCTCTTGTATTGTGATTTTTCACTCTGTAGTAGCAGATTAAAATAAATGAGAAAGTGTAGCCCAGTGCCTTTTTTGGCTTCTGTGGCCTTCGAATGATAAGTCCTTCTAGGGTATGGTGGATGCATGAGTGTTTCCCATTGACCTCATTTCCATGGATCTGATTCACTTGCAGGTGACCCTGTCTAGGTCCATCCTCACTACGCCCCCTCATGTGCTCTACCCTGCTTGTCTGTTGTCTCCCCTAGTTGCAGTTGTGAACCTTACCAAGCCTGTTTCTAGTTATCAGTTCTACATACAGATAGACGTAGTTTGAAGAGTTCTAAAGTACAGCACTTTCCACGCAGTCAAAAATGAATGTGCTTAGTGGTTTTGTTTTAATTATCAGAGGATCAGTATTGAAGAGATTGCAGGCTATTTTTGTGATCCTAAAGCCAGAGTCAAGTTTGCTATTAGTTTTCTTGAACAATTGTAGGAGGATGCCACCAGTAAAGGAGGATGCAAAATTCAGAACTGCTATAAAATTTGCCTTAAAATTACAAATAAAACAATGAGTAGGGTACATGAAATGGTTTTGAGTCCTAAGGATTGATAGTTAATATTTAAAACATTATCAGTAACATCCTTCTTGTAAGACTGAAACATAAATCATGAATAGTAGACTCAATATACTCACTGGACAGTGAAAGGTGTCCATAAGCTATTATGCCATACTGCCTCTAAACTTGAATAAGTCATAGGGTAAGGGCGTCAGGAAATAGAAATCTTTAGGTATGGATAATTTTTTTTTCCCTAAAAGAAGTTAAATTGGATGCTCTCACTGAAGTGCCAAGATATAAGACTATCTAGGTCAACCCTCAACACTAGAATAAGACGTAAATTTACGTGATAACTTTTACAAATGGTTACATGATTTTGAAAACTCTCACCCCCATTGATGGTATTTAGTGATGGGGATTTGGAAAAGGAGAATTTCTCTGGAGACAGCTGGACTGGGCTCTGAGTCCCCCACTCCATTCCAGGGGCAGGGATCCCTGCTCTTCCCCTCAAGCTTAAAGAGAAAGACTCCAGTGAGAACTTTCAGAGAGTTTGACATCTACTCTCTGAAGCATGGTGGGTGCCGTAAACATGGATGGACAGCAGAAGTGAAAGAGAGGAGACCACTTTGGTTGATAAGTCCTTCTAGGGTATGGTGGATGCATGAGTGTTTCCCATTGACCTCATTTCCATGGATCTGATTCACTTACAGATGACAAATTAGCTCCATCAAGCAAAGTTAAATGGACAGGGTGATAATATATTAAGCACGGTTTTGATTGCCTCCCACTAGTTGGGCTTGTTCACTATATTTATTGCTCCGGGAAGCTTGTTTTCTTTACTTCCCAGGTGTGTGTCTGTTTACTTCTTGTATACCTGTTCAGCTGCTTCTTTTCCAGTATTTTTCTTGACTTTTGTGTTTTCTGCTTTGCACTAACATCATTATCTATTTGCAAATGTCTCCTCAAGGAATTCAATTTCTAAATTCAGCATCTGTTTCCCTTACATTCAGTGACAAAAGAAGCAAAATTGTAGCATCGAAGAAAAATTACTAGTCAAAAGATCTGAGATTGTTTCCACTTAGAAAGAGGTGGAAATAACCATGATCCTTTCCTTTTTGGAAAATACCAGCATGTGAGGCTGCTTTGAAAAAGACACCTGTTTGCAATTTAGCCACTGCAGGTTCATGAAAAGAGTGCTTATATAATATTACTCAGGACTTTTAGAGAACACCGTCTGATAGAGCATGAGGAATTACTTCCCAGATAAGGTTAAATCCTAAGGAAAAATAGCTTAAGAAAATCCCTACAAGTGTGAGTGTTTCTTATTCATAATAAACTAGTGTGATTCAAAGCATCAACTAAAATATTACAAAATAAACAAGAGTAGCAACAAATCTCTAATATGAAAAACCACTAAATGTGTGCAAAACAGCTTCATCTTTGGCCTGCTTATTTGACATAGATTAGTCAGTCCTGTGTGATTCCACTTCCAACTTTAATGATTGGTTTATGATGGCTAAATTGATTCTTCCTTTCAATGAAATTATTTTGAAATAAAAGTTTAATTATCGAAGAAGTCACAGAAAAATGTTAAGTGAAGGTGGAAAATAGCTTTGAGGGGAGATTTGTGTTGGCTTTCTGTTCTGCTCTCACTGTGCACCCTGGGCAGCCCAGTCCTTCTGTGGGGCAGTGGGAACGGCAGAGAAATCACCTATGCACAGGCTAGTACAGATGCTCTAATGCAAGGCCAACGTGGAACATTACCAGTAGAACAAGGTTCTCTGACTCAGTCTTTCAAAGGGCTGCCAGTGCTGCCATTTGGTAGAATGTTGAGTGTGCAGTAATGAAGACAGGAGGAAATCTATGGAATAAATATGAGAATATTCATATTAAATTGTAAGTCAAAAGAAGCAAGTTCCAGAGAAAATCAACTGGATAGCCATGCTGAGAGAGAAAGAAAGAAAGAAAGAGAGATCAAATAGAGAAACAGATAGAAATGAAACTATTCACACAAAATTGAGTGGGTCTTACAATGGAAGTTGATTTAAGAAGAGTTAAGGGTCAGCCCAGTGATGTAATGCTTGGGTTTATGTGCTCTGCTTTGGCGGCATGGGGTTAAGGGGTTCAGATCCTGGGCTCAGACCTTCATATTGCTCATCAAGCCACGCTGTAGCAGCATCCCACATACAAAACAGAGGAAGACTGGCAGGA
Source organism: Equus caballus (assembly GCF_041296265.1). Classification (NCBI taxonomy): domain Eukaryota; kingdom Metazoa; phylum Chordata; class Mammalia; order Perissodactyla; family Equidae; genus Equus; species Equus caballus. Next base: position 48,378,873 of record NC_091686.1, read on the forward strand.
ATGTTAGTTAGCTCAGGGACAATCTTCCTCAAGCAAAAAGAGGAAGTTGGGCAACAGATGTTAGCTCAGGGCCAGTCTTCCTCACCAATAAATAAATAAATAAATAAATAAAAGTATTAAAAAAATAAAATGAAGGGTTTAGTTTTCTGTAAAGGCAGCAGCGCCCATTCTCCACTTTGGTTACCCTGGCAACATGATTCCTTTCTTACAATAATGCCATTATAATAAGAAAAAATTGAACAAAAATCATGTGAAAAGTGATTAGAGGGCAGGTCTCAATCCCCCTTGGCAAACACTCGGGGGAAAATTTGAAAGCTGTTTGTTCCAAAAAGGGGTGGAGTCAGGAGAAAATTCACTGAATTGAGCACAGGCGAGTGGAATGTGTTACCTTCAGATGTTTTCCCTATCTGTGTGCTCCACTGTTTAATCCATGGACTCAGGCAAACAAACACTCTGCCTGCACTGCCATGCACTAGAGAAGGCCACACTCCGGTCTCCTTCCAGCTGCATCTACCCAATCAAGTGAGGCATCCGGGGGCCCCTGGGGCTGTGTGCACTCAGGACCCATGCATCACCTTCCAGAACATGGTACTGGTTCCTGTGTACTGGAATTCCATCCCGAATGGCTCCAAGCCTGTTTTTAGGGCCTGCCTGCGTCCTCTCTAGGATGGATTACCCTACTGTTCTAGGCTCAAGTGTCAGCCAACGGGGCGTTGTTTGTGGAGACTTTGGACAGATCAGAAGCCCAGGCTGGCGTGTTCAGCCCCATAGTGTAGGATGGAGCCAGGGCTGGATGGGAAGGGAGGCATATTCTTTAGCCACATTTAGGCACTAAATTCTGTCCTTCTAAGTAATTTGGAGAAATGCCTTTTTCAAAGTAAGCGTTTAGGACATATTTAACTCAATTATTTCCAGTTTAATGTAAAATTTATTATTTACTTATTTATTTTTAAAGACTGGCACCTGAGCTACCATATGTTGCTGATCTTCTTTTTTTCTTCTTCTTCTCCCCAAACCCCCTCAGTACGCAGTTGTATGTTCTAGTTGTAGGTCATTCTAGTTGTGGCATGTGGGACGCCGCCTCAGCATGGCTTGATGAGTGGTGCTAGGTCCACACTCGGGATCAGAACTGGCGACATCCTGGGCCGCCAAAGCAGAGCACGTGAACTTAAGCATTCAGCCACGAGGCTGGCCCCTAATGTAACATTTAAATGCTTAGACATATGGAATACGAACCTCCATTTCTGCACGTCTCTGTCTTGCAAATGTCAAAGGCAGGGCTGATGCTGCATGTCATAGATAATTGCGCTTACGTTTGTGTTGACAATTCTTTTTTTCTGTAAGTGCTTTAAAGGCAATGATGAACAGTAACTTACACACATTATGAATACTTTTAGAGTATGACTTGGAAAATCTGTAAAAACAGAATTAAGATGAATCATCTTATTCTTATGCATATATAAAATTGCCTAAGGCGTTCTCTGCACACTGTCATCAGGGACCAGAAAAAAATCAACAGACCAGGAGCCAAGGGAGAAGGGATTTGCAGAGGCAGCTGCATGAGTTTTTATTTAATTATGTTAAAGAATGAAGCACAGAAGCGAGCTTAGTGGTGTAGTAGTTAAGTTTGTGCATGCTCTGCTTCCATGGCCTGGGGTTCACAGGTTCCGGTCCCAGGCACAGACCTACACATCTCTCCTCAACCCACGCTGTTGTGGCATCCAACACACAAAAAAGAAGATGGGCACAGATGTTAGCTCAGCAGCAATCTTCCTCAAGCAAAAACGAGGAAGATTGGCAACAGATGTTAGCTCAGGCCAGTCTTCCTCACCAAAAAAAAAGAAGAATGAAGCAGATGAATTAGCATTCTGGATATAAGGCAGGCAAAGAGCAAATTTTTAAATATATTATTTAAAATTTTTTTAATCCTCAAAAGCAGCTCTGAAAAAGTGTGACCTAATGCTTCTCAATAAACGTCTTGTGTTGGTAATTTCCTTGTTATTATTTTTTGCCTGAATAACTACTCGTATTTTAAAAATATCGTCCCCATCATTTGATCAAAAGAGACAATGGAGGGGCTGGCCTGGTGGTGCAGCGGTTAAGTTTGCAGGTTGCACTTTGGCAGCCTGGGGTTCTCCAGTTTGGATCCCAGGTGTGGACCTGCACACTGTTTGTCAAGCCATGCTGTGGCAGGCATCCTACATTTAAAGTAGAGGAACATGGGCACGGATGTTAGCTCAGGGCCAGTCTTCCTCAGCAAAAAGAGGAGGATTGGCAGCAGATGTTAGCTTAGGGTTAATCATCCTCAAAAAACAACAAAAAAAAAGAGAGAGAGAGACAATGGATGTCAAAACATTTTGAAAATGGGTTATATAATTTAAACACTTTTATATATGTTATATTAAATAAAACATGTAGTATAAGCATGCATGTTACATAGTGAAACTGCCCTATATAAACATTAACCTAATTATAGTGAACATTATAAAAACGCCTTTGAGCTCAATGTTGCATAATTAGCGTTGATTTTAAATAGATAATAATGACAAGTAATGGTGAGACATGTCTAAGACACTTAAACTGGAAGGTCAAATGTATTTCTCCCTCACATTCGATTTTAGTATTCAGTATAATCTTCCTTGTGCGAGTTGTTTGTGTATTTGTGTAATCTGTACCTTTAGAGTCAAGTTCCAGATCATGGTACCATTCACCAAAAGTAATAATGTTGCAGGGAGCTCTATGACGCATGCCACGTGCAGTGCAGGGCACTGGGCACACATGAAGAGGGAAGAGCAAGCATAGAGGAGGTCCTTGTTCCGGTGGGGTTTGTGCTCTAGTTGGGGAAAGGCAATGAAGAAGACTTCTATTAATAAACACATATAATTTCACTTATTCAGATAAGTGCTTCGTATGAAAGAAAAGTAGTGTACAAGAGCATGTCATCAAGCAATGTTTGTCAAGCTTTAGCACCTACATCATAGTCCTCTGCAGGGCTTGCTGAAACAGAGATGACCCGACCCTAACCCCAGAGTTGATTTTGCACATCTACCTACTTCCCAGCTGAAGCTGATGCTACAGGTCCTGGAATCAAACTTTGAGAAACACCATCATAAAGAAACTTCACCTAGACTGAGAGATGACTGCTCTTACATTTGTATCCAGCGTGCAAAATAGCAATCACTATGTGCTTCCTGTAACACGTCCCTCTTACCAGCCATTTCATTCTTAAGACCACTTCTTCAGGAGTGATCCTGAATTTGTTATTTTGAACACAATCAATTGAGCAGAAAACCAACAAGTGGTGGTTTTATGACCAGATCTAAAATCTGTCTACCTTCTCCTTCCTCTTTGATTATTATCATTTATAAAATTATATTTTAAGTAATAAGAAGTGCAGCAAATTTTCTATGACAGAAAATGAAGAATGGTAATTACTATAATGGAGGTAATAAGAAATTACAACAGAATAAAAGGCATACAATACAAGAAAAGTAAATTAAACAAAATGCTGTGCCAAGAAGCCATTGGTGTGCAACCTATAGTTTAGTTTAAGCTGAGAAAATCATACAAAGCCATCATTAGAAGTTACATGAATTTGAAATGTCAAATTATTGTGTGTCAAAATATTGCAAGCTATACCAAAGTAGTTAAAAGTGGATAATTCATACTTGTAATATATTGTTTCAAGCTATCCTATTTTTGTTATCTTTGAGTAGAGATCACACTATTCAAACTGAAAAATCAATTATTAAATATTAAAACAAACTGAAAAATTAAGCATTGTACAAATACAACACTGTATTGAGGCGTTAGGGCTGTTCTTACCTTAATATAATTATATAGGTAAAACTATAGAATTAAAATTCAATGTAGTTATAATTTTAGAATAGTATTTACTTTATAGACACTTTCATATTAATAAATGAATGATTATAACAAAGAAATTTTAGAGAGAAAGTTCTACATGTATTAATAAATAATTCACTATTTTCCCTCTATACTACAACTACACAATGCAACAACTTAATTTTCAAGTAATGGAAGAGATGACCTTTGTCTGCATTTAAACGAAGCTATTCCTAAATCTTTCCTTCAGGCTATTAGGTTGAATCAAAATTCTTCAGCCTGACATTTTTGTGGATTCTACTTGTTTCTAGAAAAATCAGATTTGTCTGTTTGTCTAATCCTAAAAAGCAACTCTGAAAAAGGTGACATAATGCTTCTCAAGCATAATTTTGCTCAAAAGATGTTGGCTTTAAGAATAAATTGAAAGTATTAGATATATGTTAGCTGGCAATTAATAACAGTTTGACTTATCTTGATCACACATCTCACCAAAAATAATATATATATCAAAATATATATCAAAATATAGATATACCAGTATGGAATGAGCCATCATTAATGCCGCTCATATGTATACTGGATAACTAAATAAAAACAAAATTGGAAATAATTTCTATACTCTTGGTACAGTTTCTTTTTCCTATTGTTACAAAAATTTGCGGGAAAAAAATAGCTGACCTAATCTGTTCATACCTTCTAATTCTGATTTGATTAATTTGCTCTCTATACAACCATGATCTGGATTAGTTGGGGTGGAATATAATTAGAAGTCATGAGAGTTAAATTATGATTAGTTTTAATGTAAGTAAATGTCCTGAAGGAAGTAGCATAACCTATCAAAATTGTTAAAATGGTGGCTACAAGACTCAGCTACATGGCCATCTCTAACTGTTGGAGTTACAGCTGATTACACGGCCCCCAGCTGTTCAATAGCGCTGGTTCTTGACTCTGCTGTGATCTAGTTCACCACATGTTATTGATAATGTTCATCCAATTATCTGCCTGCTCCTTTGAACTGTGAAATCCTTAGAGACATTGAATGTGTCAGTTTTTTCTCCTTTTTTTTGAATGTTATTTTAATTTTTTATTAAGACTTGTTTTTAGAGCCGCTTCAGGTTCAAAGCAAAATTGAAGGGAAGATACAAAGATTTCCCATATACCCAGTGACCTCACACATGCATAGCCTCCTCCATTATCAAATCACTTACCATACTGGTACATTTTTTATCGAGAATGAATCTACATTAACACATCATGATCACTGCAGTCTCTAGTTTACATTACAGTTCACCATTGATTGGTGCTATACATTCTATGGGTTTGGACAATTATATCATGACATGTATCCATCATTAAAGTATCATACAGAGTATTTTCACTGTTCTAAAAAACCTCTGTTGTTCTGCCTATTCATCCTGGCACCCCCACCCCAAACTCCTGGAAACCACTAATCTTTTTATCGTCTCCATAGTTTTGCCTTAACCAGAATTTCATATAGTTGGAATCATACAGTATGCAGCCTTTTTGTGCTGGATTCTTTCACATAGGGATGTGCATTTAATTTTCCTTCATATTTTGTTCATGGCTTGATAGTTCAGTTCTTTTTAGTGCTGAGTAATATTCCATTGTCTGGATGTACCACAATTTATTTATCTACTCACAGCTGAAGGACATCTTGGTTGCTATTAAGTTTTGGCAGTTATGAATAAAGCTGGTATAAACATCTATGTGTAGGTTTTTGTGTGGACATAAGTTTTCAACTTTTTTGGGTAAATAGCAAGGAATGCAATTGCTGGATTAAATAGCAACAGTAGGTTTAGTTTTGAAAGACTGCCACACTGTCTTGGGCAGTGGCTGTACCATGTTGCATTCTCACCAGCAATGAGTGAAGAGTACTGTTGCTCCACATCCTCACCAGCTTTTGACGTCAGTGTTTTGGATTTGGGGCTATTCTAATAGATGTGTAGTGATATCTCATCGTTGTTTTAATTTCTATTTCCCTGCTAACATACAATGTGGAGCATATTTTCATATGTTTATTTGCCATATGCATATATATCTTCTTTGGAGAAGTGTCTGTTAAAGTCACTGGGCCATTTTTATATTGGGTGATTTGTTTTCTTATTGTTGAGTTTTAAAACTTCTTTGTATATTTTGGTAATAGATCTTTATCAGATATGTCTTCTGCAAATATTTTGTCCCAGTCTATGGATGGTCTTATTCTCTTGACAGCGTCTGTTTCAGAGCAGAAGTTTTTAATTTTAATGAAGTCCAGCTTATCATTTTTTTTCTTTCATGGATTGCCCTTTGGTGACGTATCTAAAAATTATCACCTTAAACAAAGGTCATCTAGGTTTTCTGCTATGTCATCTTCTAGCGGTTTCATAGTTTTGCATTTTACATTTAGGTCTGTGATCCATTTTTACTTTTTTTATTTTATTATTTTTTTTAAGGATTAGCACCTGAGCTAACAACTGTTGCCAAATCCCCCCAGTATATAGTTGTATATTTTAGTTATGGGTCCTTCTAGTTGTGGAATGTGGGACACCCCCTCAACATGGCCTAATGAGCAGAACCATGTCCATGCCCAGGACCGGAACTGATGAAACCCTGGGCCACCAAAGCAGAGCATGCAAACTCAACCACTTGGCCACGGGACTGGCCCCTGTGATCCATTTTTAGTTAATTTTTGTGAAGAGCATAAGGTCTACATCTCCATTCATTCTTTTGATTGCGTATGTCCCACTGTTCTAGCACCATTTGTTGAAAAGATTTTCTTTCCTTCATTGTATTTCCTCTGCTCCTTTGTCAAAGATCATTTGACTATATTTATGCGGGTCTTACTCATTTTTAAGTGCAACACCCAGCACACTGCCTGGCACAGTGTGCATTTTCACCATATTTTTCTTCAATGAGTGAATGAATGAGAAATCTTGGTTTGGATGAGATGTTTTATGTATTCAATTTCCAAGTTTTCTTTAAAGGCAGTTGCCAAAAATACACACCAAGACAAAAGTAAATGAAAGTGAACATTTTGAAAGAAAAATTATTAAAATAATGTTAATAAGCAAACAAAATAATAGAAATTTTTTGAAGTTGCTAATTTTAGGTTAATATTTAGTTCTTAGCATCTTACTGGCTACTTTAAAAAAGGGAAGGCTGTTACAAATATATGACATTCTGGAAAGGCAAAACTATGGAGGCAGTAAAACGATCAGTGTTTGCCAGTTGTTGTGGGTGGGATAAGGATGAGCAGGCAGAGCACAGAGGATTTTTATGGCAGTGAGAATACTCTGGATAATAATTTAACGATAGATGCATGTCATTGTACATTTGTCCAAACCCATAGAATGTACAACACGAAGAGCGAACTGTAATGTAAACTATGGACCTTGGGAGATTGTGACATACAATGTAGCTTCATCAACTGTCAGAAATGTACCATTCTGGCAGGGAATATTCATAATGGGAGAGGCTATGCATGTTTAGGGGCAAGAAGTATATAGGAAATTTCTGTACCTTCTCCTCCATTTTGTGGTGAATGTAAAACTGCTCTAAACAAAGTCTTAATTTGTTTTAAAAAAGTGAATTAAAAAAGGGAAGTTTGTTGATAGGAATGAACCCTATGATAAATAACAAACATAAGTGCTAATTCAAAGAGAAATATTGTTAAACTAAAGTTAGTATCTGGGTAAAATAACAGAAATTCTTAATATGTTGTCAGTTCTAAGCAAAAATTGAGCTCTAAGATTCTCAGAAACTAGAGCAAAGAAACAAACATAATCTTAAGATTCAAAGTAATCATATAATAAAAATAATTCTTCTGATTTTTCAGAATTAAGATTCTAGAGAATTTTCCCTCATGCCTCTTGAAGGGAACACTGTGTGACACAGTGGACAGTATCCTCAAAAAATGCATGAGATGATTATAAAGGCAAATTTCATATAATGGCTCCTAAGGCATTCCTCAATCCACACTGAGCACATGATGCCATGGGAAAGTCCAATAAAAGCAATTCTTCCAGATGTCAAAGTATCGAGGTCCAAATGCAGTCCTCAGAGACTCTGGCTTACCATAAAGGTACTATTCTCAATACCAAGGGTGATGCATGATTCGACACGTTCTTCAAGAGCAATCTTATTAATATCAACCATGTTTTTTTGTTTGTTCACTTTTATTTTTCTTAATATTGAGGAACAAAGACTATGAAATTATAATCTGTGGAAATCTAGAGACCCAGTGCTCATTCTGTTGATTAAAGGCAGGCCCATATGCTTTATAATCAGCTAAGAATGGTTAATATCTGAAAAGAAAATTAGATTTCAAGGTAAGAAAAATTGTCCAAATAAGCAGCCACCCCATATTTGCACGAGGATAGCAAGAGAAAATATTCAGTGCCTGGTATTTCCTTGGCAAATAATTCTGCATCTGCTCCAACATAAAAATAAATAAATGACTGAGCCCTTAAAGACTTATACCATAGCAGACGGCCTCAATAATTTTACCCTGAACCATTTTCATAGCAACTATTATCAATCACTCACTGGGGCCTATAAAACATTGCATTTTAAGCAATTTGACTTCCCGGTGAACCACTAAAAGCTAAATTAGTTGTAAAATATACCCTGAGGTAACTAAACATGTTAGCATGCTGGATACAGTTGTTGGATACAAGCCAATTAGACATTGCAGAACATGTGCCAAAAACTGATTTCAGTTTTAAGAGCAGTTGATCTTAAGTCATTCCCTCTGACGGCAATTGCCAACTACTAGCTCATGATAATGAAGTCATATGGTCACCATATTACAGAATGCATAACTTTGGCTGTCTATAGTAGTGGGAACCATTTACCTAGTTCACCTAAGAGCTACCTTAAGTCATTAATCCAAAATTAAAGCGAAGGAATGTTAAAAACTCTGATTTTGAGAAACTCAGCTTTGGTATATTTGTTGACCTCATATCACCTGCAGTTTCAGGGGTAATAAAATTATGTATCTATGTATTACATTCATCTACCTTGTGTGCATTATATTAAAAAGGATTCAATATATTGCTTGAAAATAAAAGTTATATGTGCAAAGATATAATGGTATAAATCACTTGAAGTCTACAAATTCAGACAAACATTAACATAATGTAATTTGCTATTTTTCAGCCATCCACATTCTAGTTGATGTTTAGATCTTGTCATGTCTCAGTAGAAAAAAAGCAAAAATTTTCCTATGATTGAAGCTGAGAAGAAATACAAGAAGAGTAATATATCTAAATTGTATTTTTATCATTGTAAAATAGAAAATAATTTGTTCTTGCCATTGAAATTTTTTGAGAATAAGACCATTTTTCTAGATAATACACTTTCTTATGACTCTTTTTGATAACTTAGAACACATGATACTCAGAAAAAAGAATAAAAGTCAAGAGTACGATCATTTTTTTGTAATAAAGTTAAATCATAACCACTCGCTGGGTATTATTCCTCATAAGAGAATATTTGGAGTACTGAAGTTGTGTAATACAGGCATAGATTACTACTCATCTTATGTTGATGATTTAGAAAATACTTGAAGTAGTGCATCATTTTCCAATCTCTTACACATTAATCCGGAACATCTATATATAGCCAATGAATTTAGCTTTAGGGGATTGATACCAAGACAGTCTGTACTGAATAACATCCTGACTGGACCACATTCCAGACTTAGTAGGATGAGGGGAAGTAAGTAAATGGAAAGCAGCATCTGCTCTGTCTCCTAAATGAAGCTGATATAACAGAGGTTTCCATAAGAATGATAACATCACGGAAGCATTTGAACATAATTGGATTGCTCTGAGTACAATTACCCCTATAAATGCGCTTTGAGTCTTCCTATGACCTTCTGTATCTAATTGGCAAAATTTAGTAGGAGGATAGAGAAGCAATAAATACAGGATGTTTGTTTCAGTGTTTCAGCAGCATAAGTGCTACTTATTAATAATAAGTTTTGTTTTTCTTTATCTTTTTTGGACCTCATTATTGAGTTTCAGAAATAATCTCAGAATACTTATAACATTTATGCATACAATCGTACACAGATGTGAATAATATGTATTATAATTTATATCATTGAATAAGAAATTGAGTTAATCAGTACTGAAAGAAATAAGTATTATATCCACATCGCTATCTCTGAAAATTTTGGTGTTTTACATTAAATTGATACAAAGATAATCTAAGGTTCTGGTCTTAGGCTATTGGAAAGATGTAATAACAGAGCATGGTAGGAAATAAATACATCAATAAGCACTTATATGTGTTCAATCTGTTTTACTTATGTCCTTTTATTGGAATAGTGTTCATACCCATCCCACATACCTTTTACATGAAAATTCTGAATAGAAAGACTTGATTGAATTAAATATCAAATATCAGAGATTCATGTGCAAATTCACCAAAGTAATGGTCAAATTACAGTTCCTTGAATGTTACACTTAAAACTGAGAAAGTAATTGACTTAGTAAAGTTTATTGCTTTTTTTGAGATAAATTATATAACTGTTACTTTTAGTCAAAATTACTTTGGAAAACTAATGAAAAATAATTATCTATATATAGTGCCTGGTAGATATAGTTTTAGTATTTGCTATCCCTCTCTGTACTAAAAAAATTCCTTGCAGATTCATATTCACCCAGAAATATAACAATTATTACTGTAAATCCATGCTAACAACATATCATCCTTCCTCTGCTATGTTTATGCTTCTCGGAACTTTCTTTAACTTTTGAAGTCATCTGATACTCAATAATTCCCTTAATGGAAATTCTTGGTCTCTTTTTTATTCCCAATTTCATTCTTATAGCTAGTTCCTTCAGTTCTTACACAGGCCCAATGCTGATGCAAGAATGAATTTAATGCCATTACAGTCATTAGAAAGTATTGAATTCAGATACAGTCACAATGTCAATTACAACCATGGTTTGAAATAGAATATGGATAGAAAGCTGTGGATGCATATAAATAAATCGCCATCCATTCTTTGTATAATATTCTACACATAAACCCTGAGAGACTAGATGGAAGCTATCATGCTGACCTACAGCTCCATTTCTTGTCCGCTTATATGTTAAGATGTCTATACGGTTTTCCATTATAGGTTTTGAAACAGTGACCACTGGGCAAAGCAGCATCTTAGCTGACAGGTGGGTAGCATAGAGGATCTTGATGTGCTGTGAGTAGAATAATATTGCATATTGTATAACTTTATGGCGGTAACATTTTGCATATGCCGTAAGATTCACTTGTAGAAAATAGAGATATAGTGATTTTTTTAGTTATAGCGAAGCAGAAGTTGCTGCAATGCATTGGAATATGCAAATTTGAATTCGACTTGAGTGATCTTCCACATAAAGTCATGTTTTCTACCAAGAACAAGAAGGCATTTGTAATATAATGGTTACCCAGTGTTTTAAGGATTGATTTGATATATTTTTTTACAAAAAGAAAGCTCTTTTTTTTTTTACCTTTTGAGGCATGAACAAGTTGAGCTACTTTGAATTTTGTCATCTATGGACTGTTGTCTGCTGAGTCAGTGATTTCTCTGAGCTTTAATTCTTCAACAAATGGCAGCAATAATAACAGTAAAACACTGTCATTATAAAAGCAATTAACATTGATAGCAGGTTTAGGAAGCATATGAAAATGTCTTTTAAACATCTGGCTGGTCCAAAGATAGTGAAAAACACCCCTTTTTATCTTGAAGCTCATAAGTGGGAGAGAAGATGCCAAAAAAAAAAAATTCCACTTCAGTAAGAACTACTTTGATTTATAAAACCAGAAAGAAAGTAGAAGAGTGAAGAGGAAAATAATGGAAATTTCTAAACTATATCTTTGTATATAACAAGTCAACATGGTATCAGTGTTTCATTACAATACAAAAGTACAGAAATAATAGAGAATAGGGAATCTATATTGTCATAAAATCATTTTAAAAATTTATATGGGTTATTTGCTCCCTGCTTCACAAGCAAACATTGTTTATATGCATGATTTTACATTATAAATCATATTCCTTAAGTCTAAAAATAGTTGTTTTGTTAGTTTATAGAAAGTTATTAAGACAACATAATACATTTAGAGGCAGCATGTTACTAAGGAAGTAGCATTGTAAAAGCAAATAATTTCTTTTGAGAATCATATATGCCTCAGCTTTAGCCGTAGAGTGTGCGTCTGTCAGAATAATCTAGGTTATGCTGTGATAACAGAAAGTCTAAATATCTCAGCTGAAGTTTATTTCTTTTCCATGTTCCATGTCCATAGAGATTAACTGGGGCCTTGTTGCCTGTTATCCTCAGTCTGAGACCCATACTAACAGAACTTTCATCGTTACTGTGGTAAAGAGAAAGAGAATGTGGTGGATCATACTAGTTAATAAAGCTCTGCTGGCAAGTAACACATACTGGAAAAAGCAAGTCATATGGCCACACCTCACTTTAAGACCACAGGTGATTGTAACTTACCAAGTGCTAGGAAAGAGAATTAGAAATACTTGGTTATAGTGTTAACGACTAACATAGGAGTATTAAGAAATTATATTTGGCCAGCAAAATCTGTTATACAAATCTGATTATTAGAAGGTGATAGGCTGAGCTATATTACTATACACTGGGCTTAGCCAAAACCAAACAAAACGTATCATTATCATTAAAAAGCAAGTAAAGCAATATGTGAAAGGATCAGGAAATAAGTCAAGATAAGCTAGTTAACAGTATTGAAACATCTGTGGCTTAAACAAAGAAAATTTACTTTTCACTTAATTTTCAATGAGTGATCAAGGTGTTTTGTTCATCAGAGTCATTTAGGTACAGAGACTGATGGAATCTCCATTACTTCTTTTTTTAATTTTATTGTTTAATAAAAATTGCATGATGTAAGGTATACAAACTACATCATGTTACAAAGCTTCAGTAAGGCAAAGGAAACAATGAACAAAATGAAAAGACAATCAACCAACTGGGAGAAAATATTGGCAAATCATATATCTGACAATGAGATAATCTCCAAAATATATAAAGAACTCATACAATTCAACAATAAAAAAACCCAAGCAACCTGATCAAAAGATGGGCAAAGGATGTGAACAGACATTTTTCCAAATAAGATATACAGATGGCCAACAAGTACATGACAAGTTATTCAACATCATTAATTGTTAGGGATGTTGCAAATCAAAACTATAATGAGTTTTACAAAATGCAAATCAAAGTTACATAAGATATTATCTTATGCCCATCAGAGTGGTGATAGTTGACAAGACAAGAAATAACAAATGTTAGAGAGGGCGTGGAGAAGAGATAACCCTCAAACACTGCTGGTAAGAATGCAAATTGGTGCAGCCCCTATGGAAAACAGTATGGAGATTTCTCAAAAAAGTTAAAAATAGAAATACCATATGATCCAGCTATTACACTACTGGGTATTTATCCAAAGAACATGAAATCAACAATTCAAAGAGATTTATGCACCCCTATATTCATCACTGCATTGTTCACAATAGCCAAGATGTGGAAGCAACCCACGTGCCTATCAACCTATGAATGGATAAAGAAGATGTGGTAATGTATGTATAGACACACACACACACACACACAATAGAATACTGCTCAACATTAAAAATGACAAAATTGTGCCATTTGCAACAACCTGGATGGACCTTGAGGGTTTTATGCAAACCAAAATAAACCAGACAGAGAAGGACAAACACCATATGATTTCACTCATTTGTGGAAGATAAACAAACACATGGATAAAGAGAACAGATTCATGGTTACCAGAGGGGAAGTAGGTACGGAGAGGGCAACAGGGATAGAGGGTCACATATGTATGGTGGTGGACAAAAATTAGACTATTAGTCGTGAACACAATGCAGTCTATATAGAAACTCATATATAATAATGTGCACCTAAAATTTAGACAATGTTATACGCCAATGTGACCTCAATAAAATAATTTTTAATTGTATATAAAAAATACAGCATGCTAACTTGATATACATATACATAGTGAAATGGTTACCAGAACTAGAGTTAAGCTAATTAACATTTCATCTCTTTACAGAGTAACCATTCTTTTGTGTGTGTGATAAGGGCACCGAAACCTACTCTCTTAGCAAATTTCTAGTATTGTTAACTAAAGTCATTGTCCGTTACTTCTTTTGTCTAGCTCAACAAAAGTCTTCATGGCTTATCTCCTTGAAAGAAGAGAACATGGAAACTCACTTATTGGCTCATGAACACTTCTACCTCAAAGTGACAATTCTGAACCCCCAGGGGATAAATGCCCTAGGTTTTGGTGAGCCTTGGTTACCTCCATTAGGAATACCAGACAGTGATCATCACCCATAAAATGTGTTCTTCAATAAATCTTAAATTACAATTATTTATATGCAGAATTTTTCGTGATGTCTGAAAACTGCATGGTAGCCACTGGCTTAGTTTTTCCATCTTTGCACTTTTTTTTTTTTATTAGAATGTCAACTTGTAATAATCTTCAATAGCTAGTTTAAGTATATTGCTAAATCAGTGACAGGAAAAATAATAGCCTAGAAAACATTGCATCTTGCACAATAAGAAAAACAATTAAGGAATATGAGAATGGACCAGAAGGGCACCATTGGCCCACAACTGACCTTACCCCACAATTCCAAAACCATTGACTAAGAGCAATGACCCTGAAAGAATGGAAGTAGCCATTGCTCTAAAGTCTAGAATCTGGATATATAAAAATAGCAATAAAAACAACTTCTAAAGTGTCAATACTTAAATCAACCTAGGACAGTTAACTACCAGTTCAGTTTTTCAAATATTAGAAAAGTATATATTTAACAGAAAATGATTATTTTTGGAAAATATAGAAAAATATCTAGTGAAATTTTAAATAAAAATTTTTCTGTCATTATGTGTAGGTAGATAGGGCACTAAGATGTCCTTAAAGTTTAATTTTTTTAATTGAAAATGTAAATCACTTGAAGGAGAATAGTTTTGTGTTGTATGTGCTATACTGATATATAAAAGAGGCCTCCAGTTTGTCCCAAAGCCATCAACTGTATATTTATGTGTAGAAACTATCAGCAAAGAACTAAGAATATTGGCATAATATATAGTCATAGACACGAATTTTAGGCTTCTGAATACTTAAGTCCTTCCAAGTTTTATGTGTTTCTGAGGTTAAAGTCAATAAACAATAATTCAATAATAGAAAATTAAGTCAATAACAATAAAGAGTAATGTCGGAGTCCAGCTCCAGCCAGTAGGGTTCCTGAGGGATGAACGGCGTCGGCGAAGAAAGAAGTTACCATGAGACTGGAAGCGAGGTTTCCAAGCCTGATTTATTCGAAGCATTCAAGTACTTATATAGGGTCCAGGTCATGTGTTTATGATTTCATGGAATTGTCTCAATACATAATTTTGGCAAACAAAATAGATACATAAGCATATATTGTTACAATATTAGTACAGTATGTCTGTGAGAAGTAAGTAACCTTTATTAAATATAGATATTGACCTTTTCTATATGTCTATTAAGCGTCTAGATGTCTAAGACTGATTGTAAAACGGGGTGTAACGTCTAGATTTAGTTCTTCATGGGTCGAATGGCCCTAAGCCTCTATCTTTATTCCTGTAATAACGAAAGCAGAGGTATTGTAAAGTGTAAGGGGACCAAAATACACACAGGCCCCCAGTTCTGTCTGATCGCAAGACACACAGGCACAGTGTTTGGGGTTTCTCTTTTACCGCTAACTATATTATAGGGTTCCCAATCCTCATCATAATCTCAGTTCCCCTGTGTCAATATATTATGATATTTTTCTGCAACTTTATCAGGATCATGAGTTGTCTTAGGAAGGGGTAGTTTTTTTTTTTTAATTTTTTTTAATTTTTTTATTAATGTTATGATAGATTACAACCTTGTGAGATTTCAGTTGTACATTTTTGTTAGTCATGTTGTGGGTACACCACCTCCCCCTCTGTGCCCTCCCCCGACCCCCCCCTTTTCCCTGGTAACCACCAATCAGATCTCCTTATCAATATACTAACCTCCACCTATGAGTGGAGTCATATAGAGTTCGTCTTTCTCTGACTGGCTTATTTCGCTTAACATAATACCCTCGAGGTCCATCCACGTTGTTGTGAATGGGCCAATTTTGTCTTTTCTATGGCTGAGTAGTATTCCACTGTGTATATATACCACATCTTCTTTATCCAATCATCAGTTTCTGGGCATGTAGGCTGGTTCCATGTCTTGGCTATTGTAAATAATGCTGCGATGAACATAGGGGTGCAACGGACTCTTGAGATTTCTGATATCAGGTTCTTAGGATAGATACCCAGTAATGGGATGGCTGGGTCATAGGGTATTTCTATTTTTAACTTTTTGAGAAATCTCCATACTGTTTTCCATAGTGGCTGTACCAGTTTGCATTCCCACCAACAGTGTATGAGGGTTCCTTTTTCTCCACATCCTCTCCAACATTTGTCACTCTTGGTTTTGGATTTTTTGCCAATCTAACGGGTGTAAGGTGATATCTTAGTGTAGTTTTAATTTGCATTTCCCTGATGATTAGCGATGATGAACATCTTTTCATGTGTCTATTGGCCATATTCATATCTTCTTTTGAGAAATGTCTGTTCGTGTCCTCTGCCCATTTTTTGATCGGGTTGTTTGTTTTTTTGTTGCTAATCAGTGTGAGTTCTTTGTATATTATGGAGATTAACCCTTTGTCAGATAAGTGGCTTGTAAATATTTTTTCCCAATTAGTGAGCTGCTTTTTTGTTTCAATCCTGTTTTCCCTTGCCTTGAAGAAGCTCTTTAGTCTGATGAAGTCCCATTTGTTTATTCTTTCTATTGTTTCCCTCAACTGAGGAGTTATAGTGTCCAAAAAGATTCTTTTGAAACTGATGTCAAAGAGTGTACTGCCTATATTCTCTTCCAAAAGACTTATTGTTTCAGGCCTAATCTTTAGGTCTTTGATCCATTTTGAGTTTATTTTGGTGTGTGGTGAAAAAGAATGGTCAATTTTCAATCTTTTGCATGTGGCTGTCCAGTTTTCCCAGTACCATTTGTTGAAGAGACTTTCTTTTCTCCATTGTAGGCCCTCTGCTCCTTTGTCGAAGATTAGCTGTCCATAGATGTGTGGTTTTATCTCTGGGCTTTCAATTCTGTTCCATTGATCTGTGGACCTGTTTTTGTACCAGTACCATGCTGTTTTGATCACTGTAGCTTTGTAGTATGTTTTGAAATCGGGGATTGTGATTCCACCGGCTTTGTTTTTGCTCAGGATTGCTTTAGCAATTCGCGGTCTTTTGTTGCCCCATATGAATTTTAGGATTGTTTGTTCAATTTCTGTGAAGAATGTTCTTGGGATTCTGATTGGGATAGCATTGAATCTGTATATTGCTTTAGGTAGTATGGACATTTTAACTATGTTTATTCTTCCAATCCATGTGCAAGGAATGTCTTTCCATCTCTTTATGTCATCGTCAATTTCTTTCAAGAAAGTCTTGTAGTTTTCATGGTATAGATCCTTCACTTCCTTGGTTAAGTTTATCCCAAGGTATTTTATTCTTTTCGTTGCGATTGTGAATGGGATTGAGTTCTGGAGTTCTTTTTCTGTTAGTTCATTGTTAGTGTATAGAAATGCTACTGATATATGCACGTTAATTTTATACAGGAAGGGGTAGTTTTTGTATGTCTCTGCTCCAGGGTGGGTGCCACCATTTACCTCCTGTCCTAACAGACCTAGGATAATATCTATCTCCTAGAAGGACCTGAGGAGGGAATGTTCTCCTTAGAGGCTGATTATTAGAAGGCTTCCTCCTTGAGGGCTGTCCAAATTCCCTCACCGCCTCTCCAGGAGGGGATCAGAACATTTTTTCCCTTCAGGCTGTTGTCCCCCTGAACCCTCCCTAGAAGGCCAGGTTACGTCAGCTTTTCTCCCATGCTTGGAGAGATTTTCCCCAAGACATCCCATGTACAGAAAAAGAACAGCAAGAGCAATATTGCTAAGATTAGTAGCATGAGTAGGATCAGGAGCGGCCCACCGCCATCTTCTGAGGGTCCGCCATGCGTTCTCTCATCTCTCTCCTGGACCGTTGTCCTTGGGCAGAGGCTTAGCTGACTGGTGAGCGGCTCCCGGCATCGTAAGGAAGATGGAAAATATTCATCTTCCACTGTGTTTTAATTTGAAGGGATTCATGGATTATGTCAAACACCTTAAATGTTAGAAGTTAATCAAATGTGTTATTTTTTAAAGTGCTGTAGAGAATAAATATGAATGTGAATGCATTTTGCTTTCTTATTACAAAAAAAAGTTTAAATATATTTAGACTATTGAGCCAATATATTCTAAAACGTCTTCTTTCTGCTATTGGTCCACTGAAATTAAATTCTGAATTTGTCAAAAGAGTACACGTACTTAATAGTGGGAAATAAACCAACAAATTCCTTAGATTTAATGAGTAGGTAAATTAATTCATCCTAGAGAAACAGTTCTGAAGATGTTATTTCCATTTAACAACAATATATTGTCTATAACCATTGTTACTGTACGATATACAGAAATATAAATAGGAAAATATTGTGGTGCTCTGGCTTATCATATTTTGTTCATCTCTATTTAGAACATAAGTACTTGTGGTAGTCAGCATCCGTGATGGTCCCTCATGATACCCACCTCCTGGTATGTATACTCATATAGTCCCCTCACACACTGTACCAGGGAAAGTCTGTGCGACCAATGGAACATTTCAGAAGTGACGGTAGATCATGTCTGAGATTAGGTTATAAAAACTGAAGCTTCTGTCTTGACCTCTCTCTTGGATGACTTGCTCTGGCAGAAGCCGTGACATGAGCAGCCCTATGGAGAGGCCCACTTGGTGAGGCACCAAGACTTCCTGCCAGCAGCCAAAGGAATGAGCTGGAAAGCAGATTATACAGCCCCAGTCAAGGCTTCTGAGACTGCAGGTCTGGCCAACAGCTGCAGTGGAAGCTGATGGGGGCCCTTGAGCCAGAACAGCTCGGGTGAACTGCACTTGGACTCCTGACTCTTGAAAATTGTGTGTGATGTTAAATGATGTTGTTTAAACTGATAAGTTACAGGGTAATTTGTTATGTCACAATAGATAATCAGTATTGTACTGTTTATGATAATCTGTCATGCTAGGAAACTAGGTATAATAGGTATCATCATGAAGACTAACGATTTTTCTACTGAATATTATAAGGCCTTTATTCCTTTGGAAAAACAAAAAGGAGAAAAACAGAAAAATATAGCAGCTAGGGTTAGGTTCACCATTAACTTCAGTTTGGTTTAATCATGCATTACCTGTGAGGTCATTTTGCTAGGTATGACAAAGCCAGAAAAAATGTTTGATTACTTTAATAGTTAAGAGGAAGTCTTATTAAGAGAATGGATTGCCTGGAGCCAGACTGCCTGTGTTTGATTCCCAATTTTACCACTTACTAGCTGTGCAACTTTGGGCAACGTACCTAAACAGTTTAGGCCTTTCTTCTTCATCTACAAAGTGAACATCACAACATTACTCATGGAATTATTAAGAAACTTAAATGAGTCAATACACTCACAAATGAGTTGAAAAGCCCTCAGATCACTGCCTAGCATTCTGTAAGGACTCAAAAAAGGTTAGTCGATTATGTAACAATCCTTTCTCTCTCTCTGTTTAAAATAAAGCAGCTAAGCCAAAAATGATTTTAGACTGTGCGCCTCTCTCTTGCTATGTCACCACACCTCTAAGATGTTTGAGGAAGAAATAAGGAAATGAGACAGAAGCACATTTCTAATGCACAAGGCCTGAGGCTGATGGAACAACAAAGCTGCTTTTGAAGAAGGTGTGTGTGTGTCTGTGTGTGTGTCTGTGTGTGCGAGTGAGTGTTTGGGGCTTTGCAGCCCATTGTAGTAAGGCGTATTCCTAGCGGGATGGCACAGTCAGTGCACGTCAGATCTGATTTTTCATATAGTATTTTGAAGTACAATTTGTTATCCCCATTACCCGACTTCTCTCTGTAACATCTAGACAGGCACACAAAAAAGGAAAAGCAAAGTGGGGGTCTTGGGGTGAGTGGGTCAAAGCATATACTTCGAACAAGAGATAGAAAAAAATCTGATTTCTGATGAATGGTGGCACATGTATTTCCAGCTTTTGTTCACAAATTCTGCACCCTTCCCAATATCTCTCTTTTCCCTTTATACATAATTAGTTTTGTGTCCAATTTGATTAAAATAAGTTAAGTGCCTAGAAATAATTTATGCAAATTTAAATATAATTTTACAGTAAAAGGTGTATAAAATTTTCTTACATGAAACCTTGTATTTTTACCTTACCTTTAATTATACACAAAACTTTAAAGATTTTTTTGACATTTTGTCGCATAATGTACGCAACATGAAATGCACATGCAATGACATGTACCTGTGTACCTGTTTCACTGCCAGGTCAAAAATCCCCATATTATTAGTCCTCCATAAATCCCCATTGGCCCTGCTAACCCCAAAGCCTCTTCCCCTGGGAGATAACAATACATAATATATCTACTATATGTGAACGTCAGGTTAGCTGTATATATATACTGACTTTGCTTTGCTTTTCTTTGTATTTTATTTGCCACCTATGTAGGAATCTCTAACATTATTGTTTAGCTTTGCCTGTTTTGAATTTACATACAGGGATCAAACTGCGTGTTTTCTTTTGTCTTGTATAATTCATTCAACAAAATGTAAGTGAAATTCACCCCCACTGTGGTGCAGAGCTCTAAGTTGCTGTGCTGTGTTTTGTTTCATTGCAGCGCATCGTTCCCTAGTAAGAATATGCAATCATCTACGACTTACTCTATTGGTGGGGACTTTGGGGATATTTCTAAGTACATTATTGCACACATATCAGTGATTCAAGAATACATAGCCATGTCTATATATTGAGTATACGTCTATGGTTTGAGTTGCTTGGTTGTGTGTTATGAATAGTTCAAATGAGCAAGATAATGCTTCATGTTTTCTAAGATAGTTGTATCCATTTACAAGAGCATATGAATATTTGTGATGCTCTATGTCCTTTTCAACACTTGGTGTTATAGACTTGATTTTCCAAATCCAATGGGTGTGTTTTGAAATCTCACTGTGGCTTTAATTTACATTTTTCTCATAAATTATGAACTAAAACAGAATTTTGTATTTTTATTGGTCATTTTGATGTTCCCTTTTATAAAATGGGCACTCAAATCTCTAGTTCACTATTCAACAACATTGAATATCAGTGCTTGGAACAGGTTTTCTTCTCTTTTACAGGCAAGAAATTTAAACGTTTCACCATTAGGTACATTGTTCACTGTAGGAATTGTCAAGCTATAAATTATCAAGTTTAAGAAGTTCTCTTACATTTCTACTAGATTAAAATTTTATATAAATATTGGCATGAATGCATTTTGAAATGTATTAAAAGCTTTTTTGTGAATCTATTGAGGTGCTCATTAGAATGTTCTATTTAAATGTATAACATGTACATGTGTTATGTAACATTTTAAATTAACCTCCATGAAGATTTTTTATATATTGCTAATTCGGTTTACTAATATTTTGTTTAAAATACTTACAGCTGTGTTTATGAATGGGATTACTCTGTAACTTTCATTTTGCACATTGTCTTTGTAAAGTTTGAATATTAGGGTTTTTCTAACTTTATGAAAGTAGTTTGGAAAAGTTGTATTAGTTTGGAATTATGTCTTCTCTATTTGTTTTTTAAAAATCTCATGAGTTACTCTCTCTCGACATGGGCTTTTTGATTGAGGCTTTTTTTTTCACTAGTAATGTAATTTTTAAATGTGTAAATGTGTAAATGGTTATTCAGGTTATCCATTATTGATTTGATTGTACTAATTTATAATTTCATAGATATTATTTTTTCTCCTTAATTGTTAAATGTTTAGACAATGTTTTCATAATTATCTTATTTTCTTTTTGAAGTGATATTTCCTTTTCATTTTTCATAGAGGACATATTTAACTTCTCCCCCTTTTTTGTCACTATCATGTCATATATTTTATTTTGATTAGTGTTCACAATGAGCCAACTTGTCTTTCTTGATCCTCTCAATTATAGGATTTTTTTCTCTTTCAGTTCATTTGCTGTTCTCTATATTATCTCCTTCCTTAAACTTCTTCATCTCTTATCCTTTTCTATTATTACTATTCCCTATTTAATTTGTTGAGATGATTAATTTTTAGCTTTCCTTCATTTCTAACATAGATATCTGTCTATAAGCTTTCTCTAACTACATCCCACAATTCTGACTTGTGGTTATTATTAAATTAAAAATATTTATTATAATTTCCTTTTTTCCCGCCTGGGTAATTAGAAGCATATCCCTTAATGTCCAGACTTGTGAGATTTTTAATTAATTATTTATTTGTTTAACTGCATCTAAATCTAAATTGAAGTTTGGTCAGAGAGAACATTCTGCATGGTTGCAATATTTTGCAAGATTTAGACTTGCTTTATTCCACGTGGTATGGATAACACTTGTATATGTTCTTGAAAAAAATGTGTGTTTACTCTGCAATTGTTAGGTGCATTATTTTACATAAATACTTTGTCAAGTATTTTTCATCACATTTTTCAAATCTCCAATAACGTTACTATCTTGTCTGCCTATTCTGTCATTTAGAATGCTGCATTAGAATCCTCCTTTCTGATTTATTTAACTTTGTACCTGACAACTTTTGGTTGATATATTTTGGTGGTAAGTAACAGATCATGCAACTTATAAAATGTTGCATATTGTAGATGAATTTAAACACATCATAACAAAGTAGTGTTATTTATATTTCACTTAAAATAAATTGTCTGTTGATATTTTACCATACTAGCTAATTAATTTTCTTTTTTATTGTCATGGTATATCACTTTCCATCCTTATACTTTCAACATTTCTGTATTCTTGTGTTTTAGATGAATCGCTCATAATTGCATATAATTGAATTTATTTTTTCTAGTCTGAGAATCTTTGCCCTTTAATTGTAGCATTTAATTAATAAAATATAATTTTGCATTCAATGTAATTATTATTAGATTTATTTCTACTATCTTGTTTTGAGTTTTCAATTTTTCTGATATGTTTTTATTTCTACCTCTTGGTGTTTCTTTGGTTTCTAGGAGTATTGTTTAAGACTTATTTATTCTCTTTACTCTCTTGGAAATTGTATATCCTGTTTCTATTCTATTAATGAGTAGTATGTATCGACTAAAAAAAGATATATTGATGTCTCCCATTACCTCAGAATGTGACCTTATTTGGAAATAGGCTCAATGTGGATACAATTAGTTAAGATGAGCTCACACTGGAGTAGGGTGGGCCCCTAACCTAATATGCATGCCGTCCTTACAAGAAGACCGGGTGAAGACAGAGACACAGGGAGACCGCCTGTGATGATGAATGCAGGGGCTGGACTGGGGCAGCTGTGAACCCAGGAATGTCAAAGACTGTCTGCAAAACACCAGATGCCAGGAAGAGGCCAGGAAAGCTTCCCCTACAGATTTCAGGTGGAGCACGGCCTGCTGACCCCTTGATTTTAGACTTTTACTGTTTTCCAAAATAAGAAACAGACTTTGTAACTCCATTTACCCTTCTCATGACTTATATATTATACATTATTCTAATACGGCATTTTAGACAATGTTATTTTATTTCTCTACCCAATCTGTTTAATACTCCCAGTATGTTTCATTTACATGTACCCTCCTATTGACCACTTTCTTTGCCCTTTATTCCTTTTTCCTTCTCAGAACTTCCATTAAGTCCCTCTGACTGAAGTACACCCTTTACAATTTTCTTTCATGTGGGTCTCTTCTTGATGAATTCTCTAAGTTTTTGTTGTATAAAATTATCTTTATTTCACCTTTAATTCTGAAAAAACATATACCTCACCAGTTATAGAAGACCAGGCTGGCCGTTATTTTGCTTCAGCGTATTGCAAACATCTTCACTTTTTATTGTTTCTGCTGTTGCTTTGGATAAGTCAAGTGTCTACCTGCCGCTCATTTGAGGTATTTTGACTTTTGAACCCTTTTAAACAAGATTTTCCTATTCTTTTTGCTGTTCTTCTGTTCCTTTATGTTGTGTCTAGGAAATGATTTATTTTAATTTATCTTGCTTGGGATTAACTGAGTGTTTTGAATCTGGGGATTGATATCTGTCATCAGTGTTGGAAAATTCTAAGCAATTATAACTTCACATATTAAAATGCCTCTCTCCTCTCCCTGGGACTCTGATCAAAGTGTGTTAGACCTCTGACTATATCCTCCACACTTCTTAGGCTCATCTGTCTGTTTTCCTTCTTTTTCTCTTTGTGGGGTATGTTCTACTCAGTTTCTTCTGATGTGTTTCCAATTCAATAACTTTTGTATTGTCCATCCTGTAGCCAAATATGTGCAACATGTTTTTAATTTTAACTGTGTATTTTGCAGTCCTACAAGTTTTATTAGGTCTGTTTTTGAATTAATTAAGTTACTTTTTTAAAAATTTCATGATCCTTAACAGATGTTTTCAATGCTGTAATTTAGTTTGTTAAACATTATAAGTATGATTATATCTGTGATTATATCGCTTTCTGCTTCTTTTATTTCTACTGGATTTTATTCATGTGGTTCCCTTCCCTTCCTAGTTATCTTTGATTGCTCTCTGTTAAACGCCATCGAAAATTTTCACAGGCAGTCGGGGTCCTCGGCTAGGACTGCTAGGACTAATATATACCCTTCTGGGGAAGTGACTCATTCTATTCTGCACATCCCCGAGAACTCTACCTTTCAGAACCGTTTCAAACTAAGTTGATAATTTGAGAGTCTTGAGTCCATCCAAGCGATGCAAAACACTGGGTGTAAACCCTGTCAAGCCTTAGTCTGTGGCCCCTACTTCTCAGGAAATTTGTTCTTTCTTTTCAATTCTCCCTCCTTTGTTTGAAAGAGGCCAATGTGGTTTGTCTGCTGTTAATGTGGTGGGGTCAGGGGGCAGGGGCAGAGAGGGAAGCAGAGGTTTATATGCAGATCTTCTTATTTATACTAAATTAGTCACACTTTGAGGTCATACATTAATGTAGAGAGGAATTTAGGATTATTACTGAATCTTTGGGCCTAAGTCCTAACCTCTGTCCTAGTCTTATGATAGTCTCAGAACCAGAGCCCCAGGGCATGGTGGTGTCAAATGTCCTCAGGGTATAGCCAGCTTGTGCTTCTGTAACACAGTTTTATCTTTAGTTATAGGTTTTCATCCCAATGTTGGCCTTGGAATTCTACACTAGATTTAAATGTTCTGAGTTTGTTTACTAAACCCAGCAGTTTTGTTATTGTATTTAGTAAAAGCACTAATCAAGTAATTGTCTGTCATTAATATAAACTAAAAGCATCTGCCTTCTTTATTATTTTTTATTCCCATCTATATTTGCTTTCACTGCACACAAATGTAATTGAGTGGAATGATGAGAAGCAGTTAATGTATTTTTCTTAGTCATGATATTGAACACATCCCATATTTACAGTAAGATATTTCTTACCATGATTAGTCCTTAGAGAATATTCTTCATGTAAACTTTTAGCTCTTGGTTTATTTACTCAATCCAAGTACATGCATTTTATTGAATGATGCAAGTCTCAGGTTAGTTTATGACCAAAAAAATCTGTGTAGCCATGGGCCCCTATGATTAGAAAGATAATAGTTTTCACTGAGGAAAAAAAATTATAGATTAGTAGCAAGAAGAAATATATTTTGGTAACAATTCATTGGTAGATTTTCAGATAATTATATAATTAGGAAAACTTTGTGTGGGAGAGGGGGAACCTCGTCTTTGACACAGGCCTTATCCTTACCCCATCAAATACAAAATCAGTTCCAGTGTCAGTGACCCACTGACACTCCTGCTACTTTCTGTACCCACATATATTAAAGATCATCTTGTACCTGCTTGTCTTTTAGATATTTGCACATAATTATTATTGACTTACAATTAGTTGAATCTTGCATGTTTCAACCCAATTCCTTTTGGGATATTTTTGCATAATTTTAATTGCTAAGGTTCCTCCTGCCTATCCACCTATTTTCACCACGTTTAAAATGTAACATGGTGCCATGGTGCAAAATACAGTAAATGTGATGTCATGTGAATACATACACACTTACGTGAATCCGTCCATATTCTATGTGGAATACACACATACTCTGTGTGGAACACTTGATGTGGAAAAACTGCCTCTAATCCTACCAGATCTCAGCTAGTTAGTCTAAGTCTCATTAGCTGCCTTGGAAGCATTTTCACAATTCTTAGTCCTGTTATGATCATAGTCAAGTTAAAAGTCCAAAGTCTTTTGTACATGAACCACTGCTAAGGCAGATATCTCTGATCCAGCTAAATTTGTCTTAAATATAACCCTCTATATTGATCTATGGTCAATTGAACTTTGTTCATTTCAACCCATTTTTCTGATAAATTGAAATTATTCTCTATCTGAATTCTGTCATCTTACATATGCATTATATATTCCTGTATTGATTTTCTATTGCTGCTGTAAAAATTCTCATACATTTAATGGCTTAAAATAGCAAAAAAAATTATGATCATATAGTTCTACAGGTCAGAAGTGAGACATAGGTTTCACTGAGGTAAAATACAGGTCTCTGCAAGGCCGTGTTCTGTTCTAGAGACTAGAGGAGGATGTGTTTCCCGGCATCTTTAGGGCTTCTAGAGGCCACTCCCATTCCTTTGTTCATAGCCCCTGATAAAGCAATTAAACAAGGAGGCTATTAGACCCTGGTGGCTCTAATGCCCTGGTGACCTACAAAAGCAGACCAAAACCTAAGCCAGAGTCAATTCACTCAAATCTGAGGAAATGAAATTTAAGAACAATCACAAACAGCTGAGTGGGCTTTCCGGAATAAGGCAACCGCCTAAGCTACATCCAGTTAAATCATTTCCTTGCTTTGCTGCCACCTCTTTTCTATAAAAAGCTTTTCCTGAGCTGCTGTCAGTGGAGCAGGCCTAACCACATTCAAGTTGGCATTGCCTAATTGGTATCAATGTGCATTTTAATAAACTCCTGAAAATTGTTATGTGCCTCAGTTTATCTTTAACACTTCCTTCCATTTTCAAAGCCAAAACGTTGTATCTCCCTGACTCTTCTTTGGTCTCAACTCTCTGAGTACAGTTGGGAACGGCTCTCTTTTGTTAAGGATTCACATGATTTGAATGAATCCACCAGGATGATCCAAATAATCTCCCCAACTTTAAGGCCTTTAAACATAATCCTTTCTGCATGCAACATAACATATTCACAAGTTCCAGAGATTAAGACATTAAGACAAGGATATCTTTGGGGAGCAATTACTCTGCCAAATACAATTCTTTGTTAATAATCACTTATTGTATCCAGACAATAATCAATTTCTGAGCAAGTGTCATATGCCTATATAAGTACTATATAAATTCCAAGAATTACAGTAATCAGTTGAAATCAGCTCCCAGTTTAGACTTGCAGTGAATGCAGCTACATCAGTATGAAACTGTTACGGTAGCATAAGAAAAGTCTACAACAAATATTTCTTGCTCGTGGTTTGACAAACAAAACAGATGTAGTTTCTCTTGGATTTTATCATTGATGGAGGAGATAAACATTAAACAGACATACAAAAATTAATTACAAATATTTAAATGTTCTATGATGAAATCACAGAAAGCCAGGAAAGTGAGTAACAGGAAGGAACTTGATTTACTTTGAGTGGTTTGAAAAGGTTCCCGAAGAAAGTGTCATTTAAACTGAGACCAAACTGTAAAGAATAAGTTAGGTAGGGGAAAGTGGGGGTGCTGAGGAGAGTTCCAGGTAAACAGAACAGGCTGAGCTAGGGCAGTGAGCTGGGAATGGACTCAGAACTTTGTGGAACTTCAAAAAGATCCTCTGCACTGGGTCATGGAGAATGAAGGGGGCAGGTGGGAATGCAGGAGCCTGGGAAGTCATTAGGGGTCAGGGGCCTTGGAGACCAGGTTAATTACAGGCACAGTGGCAGCTCAAATGAGAAAGTGAGATTATCATTATTATTTTTTTTATGATTTATGAATGCAAGGCATATGGGGATGGTCTTTCAGAGAAATTGACTTTAGAGTTGGATTTCAAATGAGTAAGTATTTATCAGACATAAAAGGGAAAGAATGACATTCTAGACAGAATGAAGAGCATGCATAGAGGCAAGGAGGCAAGAAACAGCAATTTTGTGCCATGTAAAAATTTTATGAGCATGCTTTCTCAATTTTAATTCACTTCTTCAATAAAAATAAATGGAACATCAAAAGACTAGGTACAGAGGCTGTGTTATTTTACTAGAGAAGCCTATCTAAATTGACATTAATCCATTAATCTGCCCGATTCAGGTAAACTTATTTACCCATCCTTGAATCTACTAAACTGAGCAGGAAGTTTCAGAAAATAAGCCCAAATTTAAATCCTTGTTTTGCTAAAATAACTAGTCAACATAGTTAATCTCTTTAGACCTGTTTCCTCATAGTAACTTCTACAATTGTGGATAGTCTTACATGCTTCCTGTGGAAGTGATAATATATGTTGAATTTTACTAATATGCAGTCCATGTTCACCTGTCTTGCTTTTAGTCCCTCTATATTTATGTAGCGTGTGTGAAAGCACTCTGCATTTGAAGGAACAAAAACAACACCCGGTTCTTAATTTCGCAGTGTTCATAAGGGGGATCGCCATAGATACAAGAAACAAGAAACAAGACAGAAAGGGATATTTTCTAATTGGCGTAGTTCTTCTATTATTAGAATTCAGAATAAGAAAAGGTTAAACATTATGAAATTTTTAACAGAAGTATTGGCCTTGGATGATGATAAGAATTGGAATTATTCAGGGAAGGGTTTTCTATTTGGAGAGAAAAGCCAAAATAAAAGCCTAAAAATGTGAAGGGGCGGTAATGAGTCACACACCTTGGCAGGAACACCAGGGAGTCTCACATTCAGAAGGCACGAGAACATCTAAGTTTGCAGTCTCTGAGCAACACTAAAGCCTGCTTCTGGAGTGTTCCTTTCTTGTCATTTATCCAGCTTTCTCTAAATTGTCTACTTAGTGTGGAGCTTTGATTTATGGGTGTTTCTGTTTGTGACTAGCTCCCTTCTTCTGGTTCCTTGTCTTGTTTATGATCATTTATTAGTGTTTATTCTTGGGAATTCAAACATTACCTGTTATTACCACTGTCATTAAATAGTCTAAGACTTCATTTCTTCACATATGTATATATAAGCACAATTTTTAGAGAATATTATTATGACATTTTCCCCCTTGGGAAAAGAAGGATTAAAGTTTATTGACTTATTAGCAGTACTTAGTTTAGGAATATAACTTTTTAAAGAAGAAAGTGGATAATCTTTGCATCAAGGGCAAATGTATTCTTCCTTAAAAATATGATTAAACTTCTCTTCACTAAGAGAAACAATAAAATTTAGTTATCACATTTAAATAAAGACTACTGTAAAAGCATAGATAGTTCTATAGTTGGCATATTACACTCTGTGTATGTATGTGCACACACAAGTGTATGTGTATATGTAGTTGTGTGAGTCTGTGTTTCGAATGACATCTTGAGATCTGACTCTTCTCTTCAAATTTCCTTACAACAAGAAACTCAAACCTTCAGGCAGTGGGCAGAAGAAGCAAGTTGAATTCAAAGAGGGATCTCCACTATCATAAAGCACCCCATATTTATTGAGCCTTTTATAAACTCAAAAACAGCTCTAGAACATTTACTTTAAATAACTCATTTAAAATATATTACAATCCTAGGACTTCGGTTCTATTATTTCCTTTGTACGGTGGAGGAAACTGAGGCACGGGAGACTGAAATGAATTGCTCAAGCTCATGTATTTACGCAATGGAGTCTCAGGACACAACTCGGGAGACTTGGTTGCAAGCATAACAAAAATTTTCTACTCTTCGTTCTCCCCTCATTCTGAAGAAAAGAACTTGAGGGTATCAAACTGTGGAACCAAGTGTAGGAAAGTAGGGGAGGGAACATGCACAATTTTCTGCTTTACTGTATAATCTTGGCTTACACAGTTGATTTGCCCTCATTGGTAAATTTTTGAGTATTATGAGTATTGAGTGGGTATTTTTTCAGTGGAAATAATTAAATTTTTACGTAAGCACAAGGTAAGGTCTTGAATTAAAGCTAAAGATATTATCCAAAGTCATTAATAACCTAAGGTCTTAAGACTAACTGAAATAATTCACAACACCCAGTGCACCCAGTGATCCAAGTTATGTCTCAGCTCAGATAATAGAGGTTTTGGTACCAGGACTGGTTTAAACGTAGGAAAAGGAAATGTGTAGCTTATCTATTCTCTCTTGGGAGGAGACCTAAGTCACTTAGAATTTTGTATCTTCTGAAAAAGCAGTCCTCTTTGCTCATGCTTCTTGAAAATTCAAGGTCATTTAGGACGTTATTTTATGGCAATAACCCTTAACATAATTCTCTTCTATAGTTATACCCTCTCCAATCTCATGATCACTACTAGATTTATATCCTTAAACACTGCTTTAATTTCATTTTATTGCTCAGTCATGTGCAAAGTGTTTGTAATAAGCCATTTATTGGAGCTACAAATCCATGCCTTCTATCTGGGAACGCCTTTCTGGGGAAATCTTTGCCTGCTGCTCCTTTGGAATGAACAAGAAACTAACACCTTCAGCTACAGATGACCAGGCCAGGAGTTGACTCTGGAATAGATAAGAAACAATTTCATAAGCTGATTTGGTTTATGATTTATGACATGCAGGCTTGCTCATAAAGATGATGCAGGACAATCGATTCAAATCTGAAAAACTAAGAAACTGTGCTATTTGGTGATAGAAACCTGTCCTTAAAAGTCATATGAAAGGGAGGTATAGAACAAGTTGTAATGGGGCACAATAGGGTTCAAGAGGATGTCAGTCAAGAGAAAGAATATGCAGAAAGAAGTGGCTGTAGAAGAGACAATATGGCTCTGAGATGTGGAAATGACTTAGGTTCCTGATCTTTTAGAACCTTGTACCATTCAGCTGAGGATTGTCTACCACTGTTTGAAAATCTATAGAATCCTTGAGATCTTCATATTTTTTTACCTCATCTACTTTTATTTGAGATAATTTGAGTGGATTATGCTTGCAAGCAAGCAAAAGCCTTGAGTAGAACAACAAAACTTCACTTATTGATATTTTCCCCAGTTTAATGTTTGAAACCATTTTTATTCATTTATGTTTGCTGTAAAAGTGCTCTGGGACAGTTATAAAATACAAAAAAGTTCAACTGTACAAAGTTAATAATCTTCATGTGTGTATTTAAATGATAACCAAGGTTTCCAAAAGGTAATCATCAACAGCTGTATTTTCCTCAGCATTCTTCATACTCAAACCCTTGTTTTTGTCGTTTAATAATACATTAAGGATATATCCCTTCAGGTCAACAATTACACAATTAATTTTATAACTTTAAAAGCAGTGTAATATTCCAAATAATGATTATGACACACTTTGTTCAACATTTCTCCCATTGAAATTAATCAAAAGAAAACTAATAAAAGAAAAAATTGAAACTATATATTAAAAAATGGCTTTTTGAAAAGTACATTATAAAGGAAACAACCTCTCAGCAGCCCTGATTAAGATCAATGAACAGAGTGTAATTGGGAATGAGGCAAAAGATAGAATCAAAATTGAAAATGATTATAAAAATATCATTACAAGAAATTTCAAAATCACAAGAAACTTATGATATTGTAGAGAACTATTGGATCAAAACTGAGCCATGAAGAAGTATAACACACCAAAAACCTTAAAAGGACCAGGAAAAACATATCAAAGACCTATGATTCAAAACTGCAAGAATTCCAGGTGGTTTTAGAATTCAGCTCTAGCTAACATTTAACAAAGTGCTAATTACATTGCTTTTTAAATTAGTCCAAATAATAAAAATATGCCCAGTTACAAATCATTTTACCATGCTAACATAACATAAACACCATCACCTGACTCAGCAGGAGAGACTACCAACAACACATAGGAAATACGAAGAAAATCTCAGTCGACATTGGAGTAGCTTATTTTGTCATTAGCCTTCATAGCTTCTCTATCTTGAAGAAAAGTACATTGAATGGTGTATACCAATATGAAAGTGTGTATTTTCAGTGATGATGTCTTCACAGAATTCCATGATTTTAGCACTCTAACATAAATTTCAAAGATAACTCTATTTGCTGGAGTTACAAAGTAAACACACAGCATCAATTATTTCTGCACAAAGTGATCAGTTCAAGTAGCACAAAAAGTTAAGACCTCTTCTTTTCTTCTTATTTTTCCCCTGTTGATGAAAACTCTTAATGTCTGATGCAATCTCAAACTCAGGGGCTTAGGATTTAATGTCAAATTTTATGTAAAAAGTGTGCATAAATTTTCTAGTACAAGAATAATGACTGCTAAACTTGATAAAGAATGAGATTCAGACAAAAATCAGCAAATGATAAAAAGCTAAGGTGACACAATTGGAAACTGCAGAAGGACCAGGACAGAAGTAAAAGTGTTATGTGACTAAGATACAAAATAGTTCGAACATGTACAAAGTTAATAATCTTTATGTGTGTGTTCAAAATCCGCCGATGTCAAATGTTTCACCCACCTTTTAGTGAGAGGCAGCTTTACCACCAGAGCCAGCATGCATGCTATTCACTTGAGGGAACTGTTTCACAGATGATCATGCGTTAGATAGCTGTTTAGTAGCTTACCAATGGCTTATTCCTCATTATCAATTAGTTTTTAATTAGGAGCTTAAAGAACTCCATAATCTTACTCTGAAATTTCATCTTAATGTCCTATAGACCCTCACATCAGATAAATATTTCCAAAGCACAGGTTTAATGAAGCTAATGCCTTTTGCTTTCTCTGTCAGTTAATTTAAAGAGTTGCATCAGCCACTGTTTTGAATTTTCTTAGGGCTCTTTTCTCAAATGTGAACATTTTATGTTAGCATTTACATATGCATTTTATTTCATTTAATGTATTTGGTTAATATTATTGCTGAAAACTCCAAGATTTTGGATTTTTGTTTTGACACATTTTAATATTTAGAAGAAACAGGAGAAATTATTTTCATTATTCATCATTCATCATTTTTGTTTGTGGTTTATTGGGTTTTGTATTAGAAAATATCTTTAAATTATGAAATTAGTATTTATTGCATTCCATATCATATAGCAATTTTCATAATATAAATTGTTAAAGAATTTGTAAAATAAAGTTTAAGAATCATACCTTTAATATGGTTTAAATCACTAAAATAAAATCAGGTTTTACCTTACGATAAAATGTATAATTTTACCAGTAAACATAGTTTAAATGAAATTCAAACTCTTGATTATTCCAGAGATATTAAACATTAAGACTCTTGAGTTGGTAAAGGCACTGGTGTCATATTGATTATTTCTAACGAGTCCCTTAAATTAATGGTTCATCTGCTGGTTTGGAAGCTAGAGTAGATCTCTAAGCGGGTAAAAATGAGCGGGATTAAGTTGGTTTATAGCTCCTGAGATCAACGATGAAAACAATAATGGTAACAGAGTTTTTCACCAAATGATTTAACAAATATAATCAAATACTCAAATTAGGAATATCTCTATTATAACTCGGTTGCTACATCATCTAGTGTTTGGTACCTGAGTTCATTAAGAGCTGCTTAATTAAGAACACCCATAAAAATGTTACTTTTCCTACACTTCTGTTTTATTTTATAATATATAAAATGTCAATATGCTGACATTTAAATATAAGATAATGCAATTGACTGAAAAGTGTGTGCAAACTGATCCATTTGTAGGTTTTTATCTAGTAATAATAACTCCAACAGTAAAAATATTACTTATAGGATTCTCTCATTTGTTGATCCCTGCTAGCGCAAGTCACTACTCAAAGCAATTGGATTGGGGTCGACCAGAAAGATGAATATAATTCAGAAGAAGAAGGAGAGAAATATAATTCAGAAATACATGGACCAGATAGTTTCAGATAGTCATAGGTGCAAAATTCCACTTGGATGGCTATGAACAATTTTGAAATAATTATTTATATTAATCTTGATGCTTATAATAATGCTTAGTGAGGAATATTATTATGGATTTACACCTGGGAGAGTAGAGTTCAAAGAGGATAGAGGTCTAACCTAAGACCTCCAGGGTGAGGAGAACAGAAAGAGAGAGAGAACCTAACAGTTAAACTTAACTGTGGAATGGAAAAGTCAACTGGACTATATAAAAAACAAACCTGCTTTCTAAAAGCCATTATTCTCATACTCCAAATAAATGAAGTAGAAACACTTATAATAGAAAAAAGTTTTAAAATCATCTATATTATTTCAGCAACTCTTTTCCTTCCATGCTTTACATTTCATACCCTAAATGCAGAAACCACTATTTTTGTTAGCTTTCATCTAAATACTTTTTGAAACTTCAATACAAAAATTGATATTTTTATTTTTAACACATTTTCTTAAAGTTTTACCTCAAAATCTTGACTTTCTACCAGAAAACACGATAATTTGTAATTTTTTTTATGCTCAGCATTTGAATGTAAGGAATCTAAAAAACCTACCCTACATTCGTTACCCAAATTTATACAAATGTACAGCTGAGTCAAATGACATCTGGATATTTTGAAGCAAATAATCATCTCTCAAGTGAACATTTTTAAAATTTATGATGAAAACGTCAGTTATTGTTCTATCAAATACCGGTAAATATTCATTTATTTTATGCTCTCAAATTATTGAGAGCATTTACAATCCTTCATTAAAACATATATCTGCTTGAGGTCTTCCAGCAAGTTCTCTGCTGTTGGGAGTATTGTGAATAAGAGTGAGGTTGTCAGGAGGTATGTGGTAAATGACAAATGTCTCCTTCTATAAAATACAATTTACTGAAATTCCTAAATATTGCTTTAAAAAAATAAAGCAGTACAATATAGTATAACACTAAGTACATATACATATTTCATGCACACAAAATATAAGTGTATATAGCTGTATCTATATATAGTATATATACTATAAACTACAAACTATATATATATACATGAATATACGTACATGGATGATGTGCTGTATATATAAAGTTTCTCTTTGAATGTCAAAAATTATCACGAATTCCTTATATTATGGAAGTTGAGCTCTTTCATGCTCAGTAAACAGACCTTAAATGGCAGATACATCACAGATGCTGTAATAACTCAAGGTGTACTGCTGCCATCCACCAGCCCCAAGATCCAGAGCCCAGGAGCTTCTGGTATAGTGGAAAGATTTTGGCGCCAGAAAGTTCAGGCTTGAAAACGTATCTCTACCACTTATATGACATTATACATTCTTGACATTATATTTAATTCTCTTAGCTTCCATTTGCTTATTCATAAAAGTGGGATGTGATCCAAGAAGGGTGCCATGACAATTAAATGGGAAAAGAACAGTCTTTTCAACAAACGGTGCCAGGACAACTGGATATCCATGTGCAATTGAATTAAGTTGGATTCCCACCTCACGTCATATACAAAAATTAATTCAAAGTGTTCACAGATGTAAATGTAAGAGTTAAAACTATAAGAGTCATAGAAGAAACATAGGGGTGAATCTTCTTTGCTTTGGATTAACCAATGGTTTCTTAGATATGGCAGCAAAAGTAAAAGCAACAAAAGAAGAAATAGATAAATCGAACTTCACTAAAATGAAAAACTGTGTGTTTCAGACAATACCATCAATAAAGTGAAAATACAACCTACAAACAAGGAGGAAACATTTGCAAATCATATGTCTGATAAGGAACTTGTATCCAGAATATCCAGAATATATGAAAAACATTAATAATTCAACAATAAAAAGACAAATAACTCAATTTAAATAATGGCCAAAGAAGTTGAATAGACCTTCCTCCAGAGAAAATAAA
Source organism: Equus caballus (assembly GCF_041296265.1). Taxonomy (NCBI): domain Eukaryota; kingdom Metazoa; phylum Chordata; class Mammalia; order Perissodactyla; family Equidae; genus Equus; species Equus caballus. The sequence goes on from NC_091686.1 coordinate 48,414,766, forward strand.
TGGCCAATAAGCACATGAAAAGATGTTCATTTGTGAAATGCAACTCAAATGACAATGAGATACTGATTCAGACCTATTAGGATGGCTACAAGCAAAAAGACAAACAATAACAAGTGTTGATGAGGTTGTAGAGCAATTGCAACCCTCATACATTACTGAAGGGAATGTAAAATGGTGCTGCCAATATAGCAAACTGTTCAGCAGTTCCTCAAAAAGTTCAACATAGAGTTACCATATCATCCAGCAATTTTATGCTTAGGTACAACACCAAAAAAATTAATGACACATGTTCACACAAAAACTTAAACACAAATGGTCACGTTAGCATTACTAATGATAGCCAAAAAGTGGAAACAGTCCAAATGTCTATCACTGATGAATGTACCAAAAAATTGTGGTATATCCATACAATGGAGTATCATTCAGTCATAAAAAGGAATGAAATTATGGTACCAGCTTCAACATGGATGAACTTTGAAGACATTATGCTAAGTGGATTCTTCCAGACACAAAAGAACACAGTTTTTATGATTTCATTTACCTGAAATATTCAGAATAGGCTCATAGAGACAAAAAAGTAGAGTGACGTTGCTAGGGGCTGGGAGAAGACAGGAATGGGATTAACTACTCATGGGTATGGAGTTTCTTTGGGGAATGATAATAATGCTCTAAAATCTGACAGCAGTGGTGGTTGCACAATTCTGTCAAAAATACTGAAAAATGCTGAATTGTACTCTTTGAAGGATGAATTTAATGATATGTGAATTACACCTCAAAATAATGACTATAAAAAAAACTGGAATGTGATACTTAACCCTGGGGATGTTCTATACACATTAAAGAACATAAATACCTAAAATACCTATTATATCATGCCTAGTAGCCAGAAAGTACTCGGTAAGGTTGCTATTATTTACATGATTTCATTAACATTTGAGGACTCGGAATGTGTTGACGCTAACAAATGCGTCTATAGAAAAGAGTACACTTATTAGCTGAAAGGAAAGGATAGTGCCTGTTTTTATTTTCTTTGTAATTTTCTAATGGCTTGAAGAAACGAAAATTAAGCAGATGCTTATTGGTATGCTATACCACATTAGGTAAAGTTTTGTGTTTCACAAATCGTTCTAATTTTAGAGATTCATGAAAGCGTAGTAAATAAAACTTCAAAAATACCTACGTTAGATAGTACTCTATAAAAATCCTTGTTCAGATTCTGTTTTAAATTTAGTCTTTTAGGGAAAAGAGTCCTCTTTGAAACCAAAAATATTAAAATGTGTTATATGCTTATCCATTATACAGAATTATAAATGGCTTGTATGAGAGTTGATTAGCAACCAGGACTAAAGTCTATATTAGAAAAAAATAGGGGCTGGCCCCATGGCCGAGTGGTTAAGTTCACATGCTCCGCTGCAGGCAGCCCAGTGTTTCGTTGGTTTGAATCCTGGGCACGGACATGGCACTGCTCATCAAACCAGGCTGAGGCAGCGTCCCACATGCCACAACTAGAAGGACCCACAACGAAGAATATACAACTATGTACTGGGGGGCTTTGGGGAGTAAAAGGGAAAAAAATTAAAATCTTAAAAAAAAAAAGAAAAAGTTTTGGGATGAGGTAAGAATTCTATTCTCTTCTACATTTGTAACATACTTAAAATTTCTATAAAGCCAAGGTGACATTCCATTTGACGTTCATTCGAATCTCCATTATACAGTGTACTTATCCCAAATGTGCTAATGTTAAGCACATGGATAGAAACTTTGGTTCACCTGGATTTTCTTTTCTTCTTTTGCTTATCAAAATCTCTTCTCGATAAAAGGAAAATTAATGCATTACGGTGGTAGATATTAGTTCCATGACTTTAAACTCCATTTTTTTGCTGAGCCTATTGTAGGATTATATATTCCTATATGGAAGTTAAAAACGTGCTTAGTACTTGGTTTTACAAACGAAATATGACTGCAAAGAACATGTGTAACTTTCAGGCAGAAGTCACTATGAGCCAATGAGTACCATGTCCCCTTCCCTCTGGCATGGTGACCAGGCATATTCCAGATAGGAAACTCCACTTACCAGGATCCCCTTGTGAGAAAAACCTGAGACGAACTCAGAGCCAGAATGAGAAATATACCCTTGGTTTTGTTTGTTTGTTTGAAGCCACTGAGATTCATGGTCGGTTACCACAAGATAGCTAGTCTCTCCCGGCTCACACAGTGACAAGGGTGTTTTCAAAAGCCTAAGACACAAACATTCTACTTGACATTTAAACACTAGGTCAAATGAAACATTCAACACCAACCAACATACACACTCCCTACACATATCTATGCATTATATCCACATAAATTACACATTAGTCAGAAGGTTTAGAGGTACTTTTAAGTTAAAGCTTTATGTTGAAGAAGCCTATTGATCAGTTTTATGGTGTGAAATGATGTTTTAAGTACAATGTGTTTATGATGGAATGTGTTATCCAATACGCAAACATATGTTCATTACTTTAATACAGATTTCTTCACACATTTGTTTCATGACACCGAAATGCAGTTTACAAAACTAGAAAAAAAAAGTGACTATTTTAAATTAACTAACACTCACTATACAAGTTATTTTCTTTACTAGATAAAGCGAATGACATCAGTGATTTTTCAATGTAGACAACGTTTTGTTTTCTTCACACACATCGGATGCATCCTCTTCTCTCTAACTCTACTGTCACCTGTTTATTTCAGGGTCTCACCGTGTTCCTCTGGGACTCTAAACAGTTGCCAAATTGGTCTATGTGTCTTCCCTTTACATATTTTCAGAGCAACTTTTATCAAATGAAAATCCCCCTTTTAAAGATTTTCAGTGGCTTCCTTTTGCCCATAGAATGGAATTTCAAACTCTTATGCACAATTTACAAGATCTTGCTAATATGACCACAGGGGCTGTGCTCTCCTTGACCGTAGCCTTCTTTCTTCCTACACTCCATATTCAACCACAGTGAGGTAGTCACAGCTCTTGTAAGAGGCCGAGATTTTATAGTCTTCTGAAACTTTTTTCACAATGCTTCCTGTGTTAACAGTATCACTTTCAAGGAAAACATGCCAATAAATACGCAGCACCACCCTGAACCCTCAGCCATTCTCTCGATGCCGATAGGACTACATGAAGACCTCTCTCTGCTGCCTCTCCTTCAGCCTGTCTCCACTGTTTTCCCTGAAACTGGACTTTCCTTATTCCAGCCTCTTCTCAATTTTAACATCAATGTCTGCTGACTACAAGGTCAGTTTAAACCTTCTCACCTGTGTCATTCCACCTTCCTCCGTGAGGAGTCACCAACTGCCCCTCCAGGCCTCTCTCCCACTCCTCCACTCCGCGTGCCCTCAAGCCCGTCAGTCTGAGGTACTCGCCACCTCCAAAGACACCAGCCCCTTTTGCAGTCTTTACTCAAACTCTATTCCCTCCTTCAGTCCAATGTCCTGAATGTTGTCAGTTTAAGCCTTCATCCTTTATATAGTAAATTATTATATGTACGTGGTTTCAAAAATTGTTTCAAGGCATAAAAAATGAGATCAACATTTCTCCTTTTTTTCTTCCATCCTTATCTATTCCCCACGAGACTACCACTGTTCACTGTATTTGTCTTTAGTCTTCTGGTGATTATGACCAGTAAAACATTTGAAATAAAATATTAAATTTACTAGATCCATTTGACTGTAGAGTTTAATGCAACAAAGTAAACTCTTCATTGCTTTTCAGTTTTTCTTTCGTGACATGTTTTCATCGATTTTTTTTCATTTATTTCTGTTTGTTTCAAACAAAAAAGCATGTGTTCTTATGATAATGAGTGCAACAGCGCACAAATGATGCAAAAGTTAATAATCTCTTCTAACCTCCCTTCCCACCCCTATGGTGCAATCAATCTCAGCAGGTTGCTGTATTTCCTTGCCCATTTATCTCCAGCCGTACAATCCCGTGAAACGTGTGTTCATCCGTGGGAGTGGCAGACACTGTTAGTCACTCATCCAACATGCATTTTTTCTCTTTTACTTTGCAAATAGAACCCTTTTTTTTAGGGGGAGAGGTTTTGCCAGTGTGCTCTGTTAAAATATTCTATCATAGCCTTGCTTTCAGATAAAGCACAATGTGACACTGCTTGGCATGGAAAAGGATGTAGATGTCAACTGGGTGGGCTTTTGGAAATGTTTTTAAAGGGAGAGAGGCTCATCTGTCCTGTCTTAGGCTGTCTCTCAGACTTTTCTACTATCAGATTGTTCTGATAATTTCTAGTCCTTGCAGATGGCTTAGTAAAACTTTTCTCAAGTGACTGAACTATTCAAATATTAAGAAAATATTTGAAAAGTTCTTAATAGCCGCCAGACCAGGACATTAGCCACTCAGTCTCTATCACAAGGATTGATATCTGCCCATTACAGCAAGATAGAACATAGGGTGACTCATCTGTTAAGTCTATCAGCTGCATCTACAATCTGTATGTTGTAGAAAAATGAATCACAGATTTTAAGTGGAATTTTGGATGCTATTCATTTATGTTTTCTTGGATTTGAAGTTATAAGGCTTGCTGTCTTTAGCAATTTCTTATTTCAAGTATCATTTATTTAATGAGGAAAATTATGTCTTCACTTTGTGAAATTCAGAAAAGGATTCTATTGTAGGGGAACGGTTAACGTTGAGGTCCTGTGATCTGAGTACATTAGCTAGGACTGTAGTTTTCTTTATTCCAATGACAACTTTAATAAATAAGTACAGAAATGAATACTCAATTGTGTTCATAATTATAATTTATTAAACTAGTTCCATTCATTTCTATGTGCCTCTAATTTCATATCTCTTTTCCTATGAATAGGCTTATGTTTTTCATATGAAGAATAGTGTAAATCGCCCAGCTTCATCACAATAAGTATCACATGTATGTTGTGAGCATTTACTATTCTATGTTCATTTAATTTAAGGTCTTTTTCTTGATACTAAAGATAGTACAATTCTATCTAAATTATATATTTCAGTGTAAAATAATAAATTCAGCCTTTGTAATTAAATAGTTCTTTTTCATGGAGGATTTTTTAAATGCAGTGAAGGGTAAATGTGAGCTAACAATAGCCTCAGACCTTGAGGCAAGAAGGGAGCATCTCTTCGCATAATTTATAACTTTAAAAATGTGGCTTCTAGTATTTATAATTCACAGCCAGCAGATTTTAAATTGATATAATCTTGAAATGAAGTCAGCAATTTTTATTCTAAATTTAAATAAAACGTTTTTCACTTCTTTTTCTTTTTTTGCTGACATTCATTCCTAGTATAGTTTTCCTTTCTATTTAAATTTTACTTCTTGACTTTTGGCTTATACTCAGCTCCTACTTTTTCTTGTAAACCATATCATCATCTTTATTTTATACTTTTCTCAAAAAAAAGTAGGTTTTTTTTTCTCAGATGTGTGGGTGCAAACTTTCAGACTTCTAGAAGGTCTAAGAATTACCTTTATTTTGCCTTTACTTGACAAATCAAATGAGAATAAGAGCTAACTGACCTGATGACCAGAGCCAATGAAAGAACTCACAGAGCCCACTATTCATCATTCCAATTTGGGAATTGTCAGAACTCATCAGGTCAAAATCACAAGGCTTCAATCAATGCTATACTAAGTTGGGCAAGTTATTGTTCAGCTGCTGAGCAAAAGCAACTTTATTTATGAACTGATTTCACTAAAATTTACTGAATTCTTGGATGAAGTAAAAAAATTAAAGTGCTTTATAAAATTAGAAAATACTACATATAGTTTAGGTATTATTATCATTATTATTATTATTAAGGAGACTAGATTATGAGGAAAAAAAATCAATGAATGATAGATAATCAGAAAACTAGCCTACATGTGCTGACCAGATCTCTAGTTCTGGTAAGATGGTGTAGTAGAGTGATAAAGAATCAGCTCAAGGGCCGGCCTGGTGGCGTAGTGGTCAAGTTCATGTACTCCACTTAGGCGGCCCAGGGTTTGTGGGTTCGAACCCCGGGTGTGGACATATACACTGCTCATCAAGCTTCACTGTGGCAATGTCCCTCATACAATGTAGAGGAAGATTGGCACAGCTGTTAGCTCAGGAACCATCTTCCTCAAGCAAAAAGAGGAAGATTGGCAATGGATATTAGCTCAGGGCCAATCTTCCTCACACACACACAAAAAATCCATCTCAAGACTCAGGAAGGGGGAGTTATTCAACAGTTAGCTTGACAGATTCCAGGGCAGTCAGTTGCAGGCATCTTCTTGTCCAGTGTGGTGGACAGAATGCTACGATGAGCCTCACTGAAACATGATGCCCTTTTATACTCCACTTCCCTTCGAGTGCAGGAGAACCTGTGAATGACTTCCAGCCAATCGACTATGACAGAAGTAGGGAGACATCACCCCTGTGAGTAGGTTACATCAGACTCCGTCTTGGCAGACTGGACTAAGAGCTGCTCCTATCCACTTTGAAGAGGTAAATGGCTGCGTCATGAACAGACCGTGAGCAGACCACATGGTAGGGATCAAAGAAGCAAGGGGGCCTCTAGGAGCTGACAGCAGCCCCTGCCCAACAGCCAACAGGAAAGTGGGGCGTGAGTCAATGTAACAGGCAAGGAACTGAATTCTGTCAACAACCACGTGAATTTGGGAAAGAATCCCAAGTTCCAGAAAAGAATCCAGACTGGGAGACAGGTGGTTTGCCACCTTGTGAGACCCTGAGCAGAGGAACGGAACTCCTGACCCGAAAACTGAGAGATAATGAAGATACTTTGTTTTAAGCCTGCTTTAAGCAGTTAAAATTTTCGTAATTTGTCATGCAGCATGGAAACTAACACATCTGGTAGTGAAAATGGTTTAATCCGGCCTCTAGGAGTAAAACGTTCACTTCACATTTTAGAGATGGAGAAGCATTTTTATCCAGGAAAACACATATGAGGAGAGGGATTGTTTGTTTAAAAAGAACAAAACCAAGAAAACATGCACACAGAGAAATAACAGGGTAAATTAGCAAAAGAATTACAGTGTTTATTTTGACATTGTCTACATAGTTGAGCATTAAGGAATCTGTTAAGGAGTTATTTAGTGCTAATACAACATAGCATGCTTTTCTGTTAAAGGGCATGCTATTTAACACAGAAAACACTGGAAATAGAAAACTAAAGAAACCAAGCACGAATACTATTCCATCAGAATTCGTTTATTAAACTTTGATCATGTTTTATTTAGGAAGCAAATTTATTATCCTTTTTATTTTGCTTTAAAACTACAAAATAAAACTCTACACATTTCTTTAGAATTATTCTAGAATATATATGTTTTTGTGTGTGTGAGGGGTGAAGTTTTGCTAATGTTCTTTACCAAGTTAATGGAAATGTTTTTACTTTAAAATAATAGCTATGGTGAGAATGCTGTAAACTGGAGATGTTCACAGCTTGCTTGCTTAAATGTAAGACATTATAATATTTGAGCGAAATATTTTGGTCACGCATATCCATCAAGTAACATAAACAAATCAAGCCCTTTGAACTAGTTATTCCACAATTGGGAATCTATCCTGAGGAAACTTCTAAAATTTGTTGAACTTTAACTGTTTATTGCTCTATTACACAAATATGTTTCAGTCAATCCGAATCTCTAAACGTAAGGAAATTATTACTCTACCACGCTTTCAGGTGATTCTCCAAACGATTTCCAGTGGTGGGTTTCCAACATCTCTAAACCTAGTTTCCCCTCCTTCTGAGAGGACGCTCTGGAGGACAGGTGTCCAGGGCCTTTCCGTCCCGCACCTCCCAGCCCCGGGCCCTGCTGTGGCCCTGTCTGCAGCGTTGCCTCCTCCTATGATAAAGAGCAAGATTTAATGACTGCGAACATTTCTAGAGAAGAGAGGTTTTTTCTTGTTTTTTTTTTTATTGTGAGAGAGTGTGCGTGTATGAGTATGAGTTTAGGCTCTGTGAGTGAGAATTTATTGCGTATAACTTCGAAAAAAGCTGTGGGTTTGGAGAAAGAGACTTGGTTCAAAGTTAAAGATTTCATTCTCTTCCCTGGTAGCCCGGAGAAGAGCAATCACGGTTAAAGGGGCAGCTGGCGGCAGCTGACGGGAAGCAGATGAACTGGCGGCTGGCATGGAAAGTGGAGGCGAACTGTGTGACTCGGGTGTCAGCCGGGGAACTGCAAAGTGTCCCAGGCGGTTAGTCAGGAAGAGCGTCTGGGAGAAACCGGTGTCTTTCTTCATTCCCAAGTGACCTTCTCTACCCTATAGCTCAAATGGATTTCTTTCTTTTGGAGTCCCTCTCAGCCCTCTCCCCCAGCTCCAAGCTGTACAGCGCAGGAGCAGAGGACTGAAAATGAGGGATCCCTGATCCCCGGATGGGGATAAGAATAGTTCTCCTACCGCTCCGTGTCTGTTTCTCCTAGGAGGTGGGTGAAGCAGTTGAACGCTCCAAGAGGATCCAAACGAATAGACGATTAAATCGAGTAGAGCTTCCTGCCCCAGTCACGCTGCAGCTTCTTCCAAAACATGGACACAGACTCCAACTGGCAAAAGGCGTCTGAAGCACAAGAAAAAATAGACCTATGAAACTTACTATATTTTTGAAAGTGAAATCACTCATATTTTCATATGAATAGCAAGGTAGGAACATAGCTTTTTAAATTTTTCTGTCATTACGAATCTCAAACTTTACATCATTTCATGCTTTTAACATGTTGGATGATTTTTCAAAATAAAAATATAAGCATTATAAATTATTTATTGGGAATTTAAATTTATACTAAATATTGGGAGAATGCCATTAGCAGTCACATCCAATATTTGTATATGAGATATAAGCTTTTTCATATGACTTGAATCAAATATATGCACCCGAGTGAAAATTCAAAACAGACAATGTTGATATGGAGATAGTTTTCATTTGTTAAAAGGAAGTATGTGCATTCATTGCTATTTACACCTGAGGAAAAGTGTCTGGGAGAAGTAACATTGTATCATATATAAGTATGTCCCTCAAGAAAAAATAAATATTACTGTATTTAGTCTAAACACAAGTCGCAAACACTTTGAACTCAAAGTCCTCAAGCACTGCTCCTTGTAAATTTGCCAGTGAGATGGTAAATACTATACATATAAGACCATTTGTTTCAGTAAAACATGGGGCCTATTCAAGTATTCATTCTAGGAACAAAAACTCTCTTTGTCATGTAAAATTTAAAGACACAAGGCCTAACTTGAACTGACGATTTATTCTTTCAAGGATGAGAATAAACATATCTATTAATTGTTTTCTAAATTAATTCACTGGTTTATTTATTTATTCATTCAAGTATTTATTTAATCCCAATTTATATGAAAGGATCAGCTTCACAAACTTCTTGGCATTTGAAGAGAAATAAGATCTCTAGATAGGTCATATTTAGCTCTCAATTTATTTGTTAAACTTTTTTTTAATTGATAGCTATGAGGGACACTAAATGGCCAGTGATCTATTCTTGACTAAGCATTTAAGGAACATTTATTAATATTCAAGTCTCTCTAGGAAAGAAAAGAAGAGATAAACTTGTTTTTCTAGAATTTGATCTTGAATGATTCCAGAATGGAACTTCCATTAGAAAGTCAGCACTTAGCATAATTCGCATTTATCCTTTTACTTGTTTATTGTCTGTCTTCCCACTAGAGGGCAGGGCCTTCTTAGTTTTCTTAACCTCTGTGTCCCCACAGCAGTTAGTAGGTGCTTTAAAAAAAAAAAATTGAACAGAATTGGTTAATTCCTTGGATTTATGCAATCCCATGTTTCAGATCCTCATTAAATGATAATGTTCTAACTTGGCCCATGTTCCCACTGGACTGCACTGCTTATGCCACATACAACAGATAATTCTTCTGTGCGGTTTGTGAGCTGTGCTCTGAATGTGTACGGTTATCAGGCTGCTGTGAAGCTGAAACATCAGACAAGTGCAAGGATCTCAAGTGAGTCAGAAAAACAAAACCTCTGTGAAAGCATTCCAGCTGAAATTTCTGGGTTTACAATGGACTGGGTTGTATGTACACTGTGATGTGAGCAGCAGGTATCTCAGAGCATCAATTGTCCAATCACGCCCCCAGGAAGACCGCACGCAGCTGGCTGATTTCACAGGAAGTTACAGCGAGGATGGTGCTAACAGCACAGTGAGTCTGTTGACAGAATCTCTTCTGTTTTCAATATGTTCTACAAAAAATATAGTGTTTTAAAATGTTAGCATTTTAACTGCAAGCTATTCTTTCCATTAAAATTTCCCCTAAAGGCACTGAAAGAACCTTAGGAAATTTTGTATGCAGCAGTGGACTACACACGTTCTCTTCTACGATTGTGCCTACCAGAAAAGAGCTGAGAAAAGAAATAAACCCATTTCACAATTTTAACCTTCTTTATAAATGTATCCATGTAATTCTGTGTATCATTCCTTGTATTTTGTCAATATGACAAACGTTGGATCTGAGGCACTAAAAAATCATTGCTAAAATGGGCTAAATTCAAATGCCCACCAAACAAAATTAATGGAGAATCTATTATTTAAATCCAAGCAAAAATTATAAAGAGTAACAAAACTATCAGATAGTTTTTTTACTATATAAACTTTTAAATACTTCCTAGTAAAATATTGTTTACATCCCTTTATTGTATTCTCACATGTTCAAAGTGTTTGCTGCGAAATTATACAAATATATTTATTACATATAGAAGCATAAATCTATATGTTTATATAGGTTTATATTATATAACTTATTCTTTCAGAAAAAAATGTATCCTCCATTTCTAAATGTAATCATCACGATTATTAAGTTTGTTTTTCGTTTTATTGGATTTGCTTATCTCTTTATGTCAAGGCCATTGGAAAACTAGAGATGTCAGTTTAACATGCAAACATCAAATACATGACAAGCAGAACTTGAAAAGACAACTTTGGGAAAATAAGAGACAATACTCTCCAAAGTTAATTAGGCTTCTACATCAGTGCCCCTAAAATAGTCTAAACCATCTCTTACTACTTCCAATAAATATTCTCCCAAATACTAAGCTAAAATCAATTTCTTAAATTCATTTGATTCCTTTTTAACTAGTGTGCATTACTGCGAGAGCAGCAATTCCTTAGGAGGGTTTTCCATTAGTGCACTCAGCAAGACTCTACAAAACCTGAAAGGGTTGAGGGTCTAAGCTGCGTCGGGTTTTGAGAGGAGATATTTCATGCAGAGAGAATAAGTACAAGGCCCCTTATATCAGGCCTGATGTGTCTGAGGTACAGCCAGGGGACCAGTGAGCAGGAGCCCATCAGCAAGGACGGGATAAGGCAGAGAAGAAAGAGCGACCGAATTACCGAGTTCTGTGGATTCTACACTCAGAATGAAATGGGGCAACGAGGGAGAGTTTTGAGCAAAAGAGAGATGTGATGTACCTCTGTGTTAAAGATAGTCCAAAGGCCAGTGCGGTGGAAGTAGGGGGACCAGGTAGGAAGTATTGCTGTAATCTAGATGGAGATGTATTTTCCAAATGGCCAGCCAGTTACCCAACAGCAGTTCTTGAAAAAGATCCACGTTTTCTCTATTGATATTTAATGTTTTTTTCATTTACTGAGTAGAATTACTATAATAATTAACAGTTTGACACAGGCATTTATATAGAAATCAGAAATAGATGTAAGATCAATCAAATACAAAAAATAAAGTCTGTTAAGATTTTGATTGTAATTATATTGAATTAAGAGATTAGTTTAATGAAAATGGGCAGCTTTATAATATTGAGGCTTGTCAACCAAGAACAAATCATAATCATAGCTTTCTTTCTGTGGAAAACCACCAACACCACAATAAATAACTTTTGTTGAGTGCTTACTATATACCACCACCGTTCAAGTCATTATATGTGTTAACTCACTTAACCCTTACTACAATGTAAGATAGCTACCATTACTATTATTCCCAATTTACCAATAAGAAACCGAGGCCCAGAAAGGTTAAGTGATTTGCCTAAGACCATGCAAGCAGCAGGCAGGTCAGAGCCATCCACCTCTCACAGAGCATCTGTTCAGTCTTATTTCTGTCATCTTGTCTGATATTTTGTAGACACTTCCTTATTTTCTCCCTTTTTTTTCCATCTTTTGCTACGTGGTCTGTCTGTTGCCTTATAAAAGTTCTAATCTGTTTTCATTTGCTCAGAAGTAATTTTTTTTCACTTTAAATCATAACTTAAACCTACTTTTCCTACTTTATTAACCTCAGAAAAAAAGCAGTTTTTTAAATATTTAATATTCTGCCAATTCCTTAATGTGGAAGATGATAAAAGTGATGAACTAATGAATACTTTTGTCAATCTTTCTTTTCTCATTCTTAATGTAACTAAAATATCCTCAAATCTTCATCACAATCCCTAAAGATAGACAATAGCATTTACTGTGTTTCACATTATATAACTTGTCTTTTCAGAAAATAAACTATATTATCCATTTCCCACTGCAGTCATCACAGTGATTTGGTTAAGCCTCTATTTTATCGAAAGCGCTTATCTCTATTAATCCCTTCACACTCTATGATATCAGGTAAGATGCTTTTGGAAGCATGCTTTAAAAATCCCACTCAAATTGCCTTAAAAATTTAGGAGATGAATCTTCCATAATTAGAAGTCCACAGATGGTACAGGCGCCAAGAACATTGCAATGAACGTAAGTCTCAGTGATGTTAGAGAACCAATGTTACCTTCAACCTCAGATTGAGGGCAAAGAACTGGAGAAATTCCAGATCCCACAGTCACATCCGAAACAATGAGATGAAGAGGAGAAAAAGATCTCAGTGAAGAAGAGGAAGTTTCTCAAACATTCGTGATTCTCTCTTAGCTATAGAGAGACTTTTCACGGAAGCTGTTAACACACTTTCCCTCTGGTGTTGTTGGATGGCCTGGGCCCACTTTTGAAATTTTACTATGAGGACAACTGGAGTGAGTGTGTTTAGCTTAGATTAGTTATCTGGCGTTTTGAATGTTGAGAATTCTATCAAAAATCCCCCAAATACTGTTCCATTCATGGGTGAACTATTTCTTATGAATCATCTTCTGAATATGTGGAATTTTAAAGAACTATATTTCCTGAATTATTGAATACTAAATGTATATTCCTGATGCCTTTATATATGAAATACAACTTCCTGGATATATAAGTCAGAATCCCCAATATTTTCCTTTGAGCTCTACAGAGATTGTTCCACTAACTTCTGCCGCTAATAGGATCCTTCGAGCTGTAGTCTGTGGTACATTTTCATACTCTCCATTTCACTGCTTTGTCCCTAACTTTTGATTCCTTTGTAGTTGTATGTTTTTTACACAAATTCTTTCTTTATCAAGTGTTTTGTCAGTTCATTCTGTGCTCTTAATACTTGATATTTTATCACTTGCTTTGTGAATTGCACATCCTCTTTAATTTTCAATAGAGAATAAATTATTTGCTAAAAAAAATTCTTTTATCTCTTAAGATATGTCTTCTTCCAGAATGGAGTGTTTTTTAGGTTTTTTGTTTACTGTGTTTGCATGCTGTGCCTATCCACAAGATATTTACCTATTTTTCAATTTTTGTAGAACCTACATATGTTTTCTCTGTTTATTTTACTTTGCATATTACCACTTACACCAATTTTTTTTTTTTTTGCACCAAAATTGACATAAGGTTTTCTGTTGACTCTCCTCCCTTTTCCTCAAAGCGTTGTCTGAATAATCATTCCACAAAAGCATTAACATGAGGACTAGAATTTGGTTACATTTTTTCCTTGGCAGCCCTTCAGCTTCCTGGAGATCTAATGACATTATTCAAGAAACTTCTTGCGTTCTATAACTTTGATTTTTAAGCTCTAAATCAAAAGACATTCCAGCAAGTTACAGTCTGTGTAGTGTGAGGGTCTTTGTAGCTCCTGTAATTAGATTCGAGGCGAACAAACAGTTTGGTGGGACAGAGCACAGACAATTAGATTTATGTGACCGTTGTTGTAGAGATTAGCTATAAAAACATTATTCCGCAGACATGGTCTTCTACGAGCTGCATATATTTTAATAGACTTTATGTTTTAGAGCACTTTTAGGTTCATAGCAAAGTTGAGCAGAAAGTACAGAGTTCTCCTTCCCCCACAAATGCACAACCTCTTTCATTATCAACATCCCCTTCCAAAGTTGTACAGTTGCTGGACCTACACTGACATATCATTATCACCCTGGTCCACAGTTGACATTAGAGTTCACTCTTGCTGTTGTACATCCTGTGGATTTTGACAAATGTATAATGATGTGTGTCCACCATTATAGCGTAACTCAGAATATTTTCACTGCTCCAAAAATCCGGAAGTCATCTAGATTTTCTCCTTTGTTATCTTCTAGGAGTTTCATAGTTTTGCCTTTCACATTTAAGTCTGAGACTCATTTTGAGTAAACTTTCAATAAAGATGTAAGATGTATGTCTAGATTTTTTTTTTTTTTTTTGCATGTGGATGTTCAGCTGCTCCAGCACTATTTGTTGAAGAGACTATCTTCACTCCAGTGTACTGCCTCAGCTTCTTCGAAAAAGATGAGTTGACTATCTTTATGTGGGTCTATTTCTGGGCTCCAGGGCATAGTTTTAAAAGGTAAATTTTAGAGTATTTTTGTACTCTAGATAAAACCACATTTGTTCTGGTTGAAGAGAATGGATGAAGTCCACCTGCTGAATCCTCCTTTCCTTCTCTCCAGTGCCTACTTGAATAGAATAGTTAGTATTCCAAGAAAAGCATTGTGATAAACTATTTGATTTAAGTTGAAATACAGATAGATATGACAGACACACTCACAGCCACAGAATTCCTGGTGGATTGCGTTTCTTTCTCAATAGCAATGTGAGAAAATTTAATGAACTGTGTAAAATTCTCAAGTGCTCATACTCTAATTTGCGTGGTAGGTCTTATTTATCCTCAAAAGGTAGTGCTCTGAGTAATGTCATGGTTACTCATGTAATGTATTCTTTTCTCAAAGCTTGAATCCTGTATTCTTAAATGTGGTTCATTTTAACTATAACAATTCAGTGAAAAGGAGAGCATCTTCTTCATCCCTTGGAAAGTATGAACACATTTTTCAGTGTACCATTATCTTGACTATAACAATCCTGGTGGATCTCAATGTATCATTGTTAATTTAGATTAAATGGAAACCTGAAATTGCAACTGGTGGATTGACTACATTTTTGGGATCTGTATCATGTAGGCTCAGTAATTTGAACTCTAATTAGTAAGGAATTTTATAAATCAAGTTGAAATCATTTGGCTGAAATTCAGTGGTAAATTACACCCCCAACAATTTGGCTTGTCATGTTATGATGAGAATTAGAGTAACCATAGACACTATTGTAAGCTTCTTGAATACCAGGTCTATTAGAGAGGAGAGGACCAGAAGTATCTATTAATCCTAAAAAAGAAGAAGCTTCCTAAGTGGCTCAATATAGGTAGGACTAAGGAGGCAATTGTTTTAATCAGTTTAAGTTTTCTCCGTATCTTATTTAGAATGACAGATACTGGGTACAGTGTTTAAGGGAGAGCTCCAGGGGCCTTCTGATTGAAACCATCTTTGCATGATCAATCCTACTGTGGGTGGTTGAGAGAGAGAAGACAACCTCAGTGGAAATAAGCAGGACTGTCACTTTGTGGAGACGGTAGGACTTGAGTAAAAAGTTGTTGGATACAGAGGGGAAAAACTAAGCTCTATGTCTTCTGGAATTTGCTAAGATATGGAAGTAAAACTTTGGTAAAATAGAATCTCATTGTGCCCCATATCCATGTCTTTCCAAATAAAATATGGAGAAGACTTAACAAATTCATTAAAACAATTGCCTCTTTTGTCTGACTTCTATTGAGCCACACAGAAAGGAGGCTTTCTTCTTTACTGTCTAATCTATACTTTTGAGGATCCTGTCTCTTGTAGGAAACCTAGAGCAGTCGCTGTCCTTATTCTAACTCTAATCATAACCATTACAAGCCATGACAACCGCAGTTAATATCTATCACTAGCTCTCAGATCAAAACAAAAACAAAAAGCTAAGTTTATAGAAATTTGTCTTTTCCTTATGATTCTGTGATTTCTCAGTCACTTCAGGTGACCACAAAGTTAAAAGCACAATAAATGCAAATTTCCTGTTCTTATCTTATCCTTCCTCTGGGGTGACATCTAAGTTCTGAGGTTAGGCAGCAGCTGTGGTATGTCCTGGCATGTGAACATCTGGCCTGTGGCAGCATCTGGCGCTGCTCAATGCATCTAGTCTAGCTGCTATGGTCTGAATATGGCCCCCCCCAAAATTCATATGTTGAATCCTAACCCTGAAAGGTGACCTATTAGGAAGTGGGGCCTTTGAGAGGCTCTGTCCTCATGAATGGGATTAGTGCTCTTATGTAAGAGGCTCCCCAGAGATCCCTCGCCTCTCACACCATGTGACGACACAGAGAGAAGACACTAGCTATGAACCAGAAAGAGAAATAAATTTCTGTTGTTTATAAACCACCCAGTGTGGGATTTTGCCATGGCAGCCCAGATGGACTAAGACACTATTCTACAGCACAGCCATTGTACACAATTCCACAAAAACCCAGAATAACTAGTTACAGGCAACTGTGCATGGGGATAATAGTAACACCTACTTATAGCATTGTTGTAATATTAAATAAGTTGTGTATGAAAAGCCCTTAAAATGACTGTCATGTACAAAGCCTTCTATATTACAGTCAACACCATCATTGTAATTATTATTTTTATTCCCACTCTTATTAAGTACATGTGATTGTTTTTCTTACTATTTCTGTTTCTACCACCCTTCTCTGACAGAAACGTCGTGTATCTGTGCATTTGTGGGGAAGGAAGAAGGGGTAGCAGTTGGTGGAGCAAACCGGAAGAGGCAAGAATATAAAAAGGATGATTTAGTCTATGCAGACATAGAAACATAGGACCTAAATCTACTGAAAACACACGCAAAATGTGTAGGGGGCTGCCAAGAGCTATGGAGGTTCTGAGATTTTATGCTTCTTGAAAGCTCACAAGTTAGCCTGTTACAGTTTCATACACACCAGCAGACCCCTGGGGCAGAGATAAAGGACTTCATGATTCATTGCACAGCATGCAGCACGTGTTTCACATTCTCACGTGTTCTCTCTCGCTCCCTAAGTCCCATAGGAGTCATGAGGAGGTGGACCATTTTGGATATTGCACATGTAGTGGGTTGTTTCCCAATGGAGGAAGTCCAAGCTTAGGTATCACCAATTTATAAAGGAACTGCCAACTCTTTCCCTCAGATGGGGACATTATTTTTGCTATTTTGGACAGCAAACCAATTTACCCTTTGCCCTGGGGGAAGTTACTATTTCTATCTTCTAAGGCTGTTTATTGTGCAAATATTCTTGAAAAGGTAGTCCAAAACAAGATCTCATACTAGACATGCACAAATGCCATTAAGAAGGGACTCCCAGGGGCCGGCTTCGTGGTTAAGTTTGCGTGCTCCGCTGCGGCAGCCCAGGGTTCGGATCCTGGGTGAGGACATGGCACTGCTCGTCAGGGCAACTAGAAGGACCTGCAACTAAGATGTACAACTGTGTACAGGCGGGGTTTGGGGAGATAAAGCAGAAAAAAAAAATATTGGCAACAGTTGTTAGCCCAGGTGCCAATCATTAAAAAAAAAAAAGAAGGGACTCCCAAAAGGGCTTTGATTGAAATGACATCGAGTTGATCTCTTTCCTTTAAGCTATATGATGACTTTAACATTGCAGAGAATTTATTAAAACATGTTTTAATTTATTTGACTTTTATTATATTGCCTTCATTAAAGTAATGTTGTGATGACAAATAAACCTCCAAAATCCAGCAGCCTAACTTGGTAGTTACATAAAGTATAGCTGTTGGTATGACACACGAAGTCCAAAATGATGGCTCCTAATAAGTGGGTAATTCTTTGTCAAGTGGTGGTTTAACAACTCTAGCTTATGCCATGTTGTGGTCCTAATATCCTCAACACAAGGCTCTGAAGTTTGCCATAGGGCTGGTCTTCATTCCAGTTGTCTTAAAAGGGAAACCATCTCAGCGGATCATATGTGGGAGGGTTTTACGGGCAGAACTCTAAATGACACACATTTCACCCACATTCTATTGTTTACCGTATAGTCACATGGCCACATCTAACTTCAAGGGAAGCTGGGAAATGTAGTCTAGTTCTGTGTGTAAGAAGGGAAACTGGTTTTAGAAGTCAGTTTGACAGTCTCTCATACATGCAACGTAGATAAGCGAGTGCTAAATTTAGGCTTTTTAAAAACCATATCTAGGAAAAAATATTTAAAATATACATTGAATTTTATTTTGAGTTTTGCTGTGTGCTTTGAGTAGATCCACTAACTATGGTACAGAATTAATTTCAAATTACTTTTCCACAATTTGAAAGTAATTTTGATGTGACACAAATACATCATTGGTTAATCCTTCATATCAGATATAGAGATTTAGAGGATTAAAAAGATTGACTTAAAGCCAACTCAGAAGAATGTTTATGCACGCGTGACTGAAGCACTGCCATAAAGCGGCAGAAATGAAAGCGCAGGGGTATTGAGATGCTTGTATCCAAAAGAGTCCAAATAATTCCAGGGAGCAGGCATCTGCCTAAAATATTTTCCCATATTTAGAGCACAGTAAAGGAGCCTGGTTTGTTAAAACTGTCCCTGGTTCAACTTATTTACCCATGCTGCACGCAGGGAAGAAAGTAAAATAATGCCTGGTGGGGCCAACCTCTGGGAGCCCTGGCCACATGGAGAGAAATAAAGAGCGGGAATTAGCTTCTCACTAGTTAAATGTGACTTGGTGGATGTCTTATATCTCTCAACAATTTTACCAGAAACTCCCCCCGTCTCTTGAGGAGCTAGGATACTTTCCAAAATAGGGCGTGGAGGATAGCAGGTTTTCCTGTACCTGTATCTTTTACTCTGAATTAAACCTAATTTGTATTTATATCCCTTCGCTTTAGTTTCTCATGTTTATAGCCTCACTCTGATCATTGCATTGTGTAAGGGTTCTTTGTGCATGATCTTGGCTTTCATTTCTGTATTTTCAGCATTGTTCAGACACCATTTTTCCTTGTTGCTATGTGCAGTTTCTATGGTATCTTTTGCCATTAATTTTGTTTCTCAAAATAACCTCTACTTTCTTCAAGAATAAGTATCACAGAGTGAATAAACATTCCTATTCCAAGACAATATCAGAAGATTTTAGTCTTAAAAAATGAACAGGTGTCAGCATTTCTAAGTTATTTTGTTTAATGATAGTGTTGGAGATAGTCTTTTTACATATTTAAGTAAATATGCAACATGGAAATTTAGAAAAAGATAAGAATTATATACATAATCCTCATTTTACTCTCCCTGTTTAAAACCTGTTATAGCATGCTTTTACAACAACAACAAAAACAGCCACCATTTATTTAGCACTTACTGTTTGAAATTCAAAGCCAAGCACTCTTTTCTCTTTCACACCAGAGTTCTGGCTGAAGAAAGACACACATGAGAATTTCTAGGCAAATGAGAATCAAGTAGCAATTTTATTAATTTGTGCAAGCAACTCACACGCCAAATGTCAGGCTCTCTTTTACATGCTAGAGTGAAGAACAAGATAAGGGCTTAGATCAGGGTCTAAAATGGCAACTCCTCCATCATAAGCCAACCTGCACCTTTGAAGCTTCTTCACTCAGGTGTACCTAGGGAGAGCTGGGTCTGAAGAGGCCCAGGCTGCCACAAGGGAGAGAATTCCAAGACTATCTGACATAGAGACTGGACCCTACCCAGGTTTGCTTGTGACAGGGGAGCAAGAATTCCAGCATCCTTTTTGCATATCTTTGATATAAGTAATAAAAAAGGAAGATGCTTAAGATGGAACAACTCACTTACATGTAACATGCAGTCCAATGAATGTCAAGCTCAGCCTAATTAGATTAGTGCCTCTGCTGTCCTGAGCATAAGCAAATAAATTCCCTGCAAGACAGTTATGGAAGTAGCATCCTCCCTTTCTGACCAAGGCAGAATAGAGAAAGAGAAGAATAATCTTTTTCCCCTAAACTCACTATATGCTAAGCATTGTGCTAAGCAATTTACATTTTTGTAATATCTTTATCTGGTATTGTTATTATACAGTTCTTCAACTACTAATTCAAATGCGAAATAATCAACTGTGTTGGAGAAGGTGAATCAATCATTTGCCTCTTCACCCTCAAACCCATCCCTAACATTTCTCTGCCCTTCTCTGTAATGCCGAGAACTAACCATCACAGGTTACACTTTCAAAGCTGCCTTGAAACTGGTCCATAGGAAACACTGACAGGAGACTCACAACATGAGGGAAGAGCCTTGGTATGTCTCCTCCTGGCTTGAAGTGGCTTATGGTGCAATGTGGTGGTGGCTGCATCTTCTTCACGGTTCCATCTCCCTTGGGCAGCCCTTCCTTCTGTGGTCCCAGCTACTGATGTGAAGCTGCTTGGATGGCTGTCTCCCACCAGGTGGACCCTCCTCTAAGATTCTAAGCAGGCTGCCTTGGATCCTGGAGGCAATATCGCCTCCTTCCTTTATCCCGTGAGCCCAAAGTGTAGAGTGAGTTTTCTTTAGTTCCTAATATCGGGTTCTCCTTCTTCACCTGTTTGTTGCTTCGGCTCTTCTTCTCTTTTGGTGACTAGTTCCAAACTGGTGCAGGCTTTAGTTTCTCTTGAACTGTTTGGTGTAGGTTATAAATTCCTCAAATGAAGATGAGGATGTCAAGCTTAAGCATCCAATACTAACTTGTGAAAAATACTTTTTTTTCTGAACCCAATTATATATTTTAGGCATTTATCAAATGATCTATTAAATCAAGTATTCCTACAGTCCAATGTATTATATTCCTTTTTTGTTACAAAGTAAGTATCAAACACTACCTGAAATATGACTGAGCTAAAAAATTTCCAGTAGGTAGGTAAACTTAGATTTTGGTTCTGCTACTTGTTGTCTTCTAGGAACGAGATCTATAGCTAGCAAGGCCTATCGAGAACCAAGAGTGAATAACATCAATAGATCATATACATGGGACACTTACATTCTCTTTTCATCCTCACAGCAGCCCCATAGGGTAGGGTCTTTTCCCCACATTTTATTGATGTGCAAGCTAAGGTTGAGCCAGGATAAGTAACTTACCTAGGACCATAGAAATAGTGGATGGAGGGAACAGGACCAGTCCTGTCCTGCTCCATCTTTTACACCTGACTACAACACTAAATGACTGCTACCCAACTCAAACTTATTGGCTCTAAAATTTCCACCGTCATAGAAATTTTTTGTGTTTGTTTGGATTTTTTATTAAGTAAGACTAGGAAAGATGGAGTGGAGGAAATAAAAATCTAAGGAAGTTCTAGACAGAGAAGAGGTTAAAATGAGATATGGGGATAATGTTTAGATTTTATTTGTGATATTCTAATTAACCACAGAAAAATAATGCCATTGTTTTTAATAAATCAACAGGGTGGGTAGTAAGGTTGTTCAGTGTTCCATTTCTCTTCATACAATCTCTACCAAAATAAAGTCGTAGGTAGAGTCCAGTTCCATGTTTTGAATATAATCATCTAATTTCTCACTTATGTTTCATTTAAAATTTCATAATCATACCAATCACTCCACTTTCTCTGCCACCCAATGATAAAGCACATTCAAGTGAGTCAACAATGATTGAGTAGCATTACATGTAAGGTGGTGAGGTTGACATTGCTATATGCCATCAAAATACTCCCAACCAAGTAAAGGAAATAAAATATAAGTTTAACATCTACCATAGAAGTCCCTGGGCCACCGCAGCGGAGCACGGGAACTCAACTGCTCAGCCATGGAGCCTGCCCCGACACCTGGATTCTTTCCAGTATTTGGCTACTATAAATAATGCTGCTATTCAAAGTACAGCTTGCTCAACATCAGCAAATAGAACAATAGCAAGGAATAGAATATCATTTGACATTACAAATCTTCTTGTGAGATACGGGAGATATATATATATGCCAGGATAGAAAATGTTGGTGATAGAGTACAAGTATATTTAGTTTTACAAGAAAGTATTGTGCTTTTTTCCAAAAAGATTGTAGCATTTTACCCACACACCAATGATATATGAGAGCTCTGGTTATTCCATATCCGCACTGAAGCTTGCTGTTATCATTTCTTTTAATTATTGTCCTTCTAACGAATGTGCATTAATATTTCATTGTGATTTCATGTGCATTTCCCAAATGGCTAATAATCTTGAGCATTTTTTCATGCACCTTGGCCATCGGCATATCCTCTTTTGTGAACCATTTTTAAATCTTTTTCGCCAATATTTAAAGGGGTTGTTTATCTTTTCATTATTGAATTCTAGGAATTCTTTATATATCCTGGAAACCAGAATGTATGTCTTGCAAATATGCATTTTAACCTGATAAAAGGATTTTCATTTTCATTTTATAATAGTGTCTTTTGATGAGTTGAAGTTTCTATTTTTGATGCAGTTTATAAAAACAAAACTAAATTTATTAGATTTTTAAAAATATTTTAACTACTGCTCTTTTCTTTATCTAAGAAATCTTGTCTACACCTGAAACATAAAGATATTCGCCGTATGTTTCCCTCTAAAAGATATTATAAAGTCGGCTTTTAGTTTTAGGTATGATTGATCTTGATTTAATTTTTATGTATGATGGGAGGTAGCAGACATAATTATTATTTTTTTCCATACAGATATCTTGTAATTTCAGCATAAGTTGTTGAAAAGACATTCCATTCCCATTAGTTTGCTTTGGTGTCTATGGTGAAAATCACTTGATCTTGTAAGTGGGGCTCAATTTTTAGCTTTGTATTCTTTTCTATTATTGTATTTTTTGGTCACACTTTCTTTAGTCCCATAGCTTTATAGTAATTATTAAAGTCTTTATAGAGTAAAGTATTCAACGCAGTTCTTATTTTTCAAGATGGCATTGGAGAATCTGTCTTTTCATTTCCATATAAATTTTAGAATTTGCTTGTACATTTCTAAAATATCTCTTAGTATTATAATTGTGATTGCAATGAAATTATAGATTAGTTGGTGAAGAATTAACAACTCAATAATGTGTCTTTTAACTCATGAACATGGTACTATCTCTCTCTTTATTTAGCTCTTCTTCAATTTTTGTAAGTAAAGGAAGTCTTGTACATCATAAGTTTAATTTGTATTTTATATTTAATGTAATGGTAAGTGACTTTTTAAAATTTTATTTTAAAAGTTTGCTGCTAGTTTACATGTTAGAAGTCATTTTTAGATGTGAACATTATACCTGATGACATTACCTTAAGCTCAATTATTAGTTATGTTATTTTTTTAAATTTTTATGATTTTTTAATGAATACAATCATGTCATCGACAAATAGAGATTGTTTTACTTCTTCTTTCCAAACTTTATGAGTTTTGTTTATTTTCTTGACTTATTGCAATTTTTTGAACCTATAGTCAAATGTGGAAAAGAGGTAGTAAGGGTGAGCATCCTTGCCTTGTCCTCAACCTTAGTGGAAATATGTTTCGTTGTTTTGCTATTAATTATGTTGTGCTTAGCTGTAGATTGTTCATTGATGCTCTGTATCAGGTTGAGGAATTCCTTTTTATTTTTAGTGTTCTGAGTGTTTTGTTTATGAATAGGTGTTGTATTTTGTCAAAAGTTTACTATGCTTCTATTGAAATGATCATAGAGTTTTTCTTCTTTTTCTGTTATTATAGTGAATTGCATTGTTTGATGTTTGAATGTTAAAGCAACCTTGCATTTTTTAGATAAACCGTACTTGGTCATCGTGTATTTTCTTTTGTATGCAATCTCCATCTAATTTGCTAATATTTTGCACAAACTTTTGCTTCTACATTCATAAATGCTACTGTCTGTGTTTTCCTTTTGTGTAATATCATTATGGGTATTGGTATTAATGTTATGCTGGTTTTGAAAAACAAACTGGGGAGTTTTGTTTCCTCTATTTTATGAAACCATTTTTATAATATTGTTTTATACATATACAATTCACAGTGGAAACTTTTAGGCATGGGATTTTCTTTGTTGGGTGGTTTCTGATAAGAAAACAAATTTCTTTAATAGTCATAGACCTATTCAGACTTTCTGTTTCATCTTCTATCAATTTTGGTAAATTTTGTAACTTCATTTAACATTTTGGTAGTGCAGTATGCTGATGATTATTTCTCTTAGTTATTTTTATCTCACTCAACAATGTTTTATTCTTTCATATTCCCCCCATAGTATGCCTACCTTTTTTTTTAGTATACTAGATTTTATAGTTTTTATTTATGAGAATATCAGCCTGTTAGGCACTTACTCTATTAGGCTGAAGGTCTATTGTAGAAATTGTCTTCTTTGGAGTTACATGTTATTCTTTGTTATGGTGTCCAGTAATTATGATTACTATATTTAGTGAGCCTCTACTGTGGGTCAAGCTATCCCTAGACACCAAGCTCTTGGCAGTATACAACATATGTATTGCTTTTCTCTTTACTCAAGGTATAAAAGAAAGAAATAAAAACTATAATTACAGATCAGAGAAAATGCTGTATTCTACAGAAGTAATATATGAGGTTGAGATAAAGAATATTGAGGGGCTGGCATTTCCTAATTCTGGAACTTGATTGAATATACTAATGTGGGATCCTCCCACTAATAAATCTAATAAATAATAATATAAACTATAGCCAGGGTATTAAACTCATAAGCTAATATTGTGGCTGTTCAGAGAAGTAAAGATAGATGTGGAATTTAATAGGTTATTGGTAGTGTTAATGCCCAAAGGATGATAAGCAATGTCGTTATGGGCCCATGTAAGCAATGAGCAGGAAGAGAGACTCTGGTATAAAGTTGGGTCTCTTACGAGGCTGCCCCTTTCTCAGAAAGGGGACTGGAAAAAAAATTTACCCATTAACCAAGGAAGTAGTATTTCCCATGAAACATTCAAACCTTGACCCTAAGCTATATTTTCAATGGAAAGCAAATTTATACTCTGTCATATGCTGAAGTCAACCTGAAGAAGTAAATTCTAGACTTTTCTATAGGACATGTCTACAACAAAGAATACCCACGACTCACAATGTGGAACCCAAACCATCTTCAGCTTATAATAAACTCATAATTCAAACATTAGAACCAAAACTTTTAAACAATTCAAAATATGGGTGAGTCAGCAGATATCAAAAATGAGATTCCTATCCAAAGTAGTTTAGATAATAGACTATTCAGGAATGAATTACAAAATATGTATAAAATTATTGAAAAAGTAAAATAAAATTTAGAAATCATAATGACAGAATATACCACAAATATAGGTATTTGGGAAAAACAGAAATTCTAGAAAGGAAAATAGCAATTAAAATTTGAAAAATTCATTGGAAAAGTAAAGAGCAATTTAGATACAACTTATGAATAAAGGAGCTGAAAAAATCACCCCAAATGCTCAGAGACAGAAGGAAATGGAAAACATGGTATTGTTGATAAAATGAACTTTTCTTCCACAGCTGCAGTAGAAAAGAATTAAGAAAAAACATATGGAAGAAACAATATTTAAAGATGATATTTCTGAGAATGACCCAAAATTGGTGAAAATAATGTCTATGTGTCAGGGGCTGGGCGAGAGTGCAATTAGAGACCTTAGTGAATGAAGAAAATCTATCCAATCTCTTTCCAGGCAAAGAGAACAGCGAATGCAAGTGGATTAAAGTAAGAGAGACTTTAATATTTTCTTGGAATAGTCCAAAGGCCAGTGTGCCTGAAATTTCATGAGCAAAGATGAGAATGGCATTAGATCGGATTGGAAAAATAGATAGGGGACAAATCAAGTAGATGCTCTGCAGATTTTGTTAAGGGGATTTAATTTAATTGTACATATAATAGAAATCTACGGAAGAATTTTTAGCAGGAAGCTGACTCATATCCTAAGGAATCTACATCCTCCAATGTCTGAATCAGTTCTGCTCAATCCCAAACTTGTTTGAAGTGTCATCTATGATATTTAAAATGCACATAAAATCTACCTACTCCTCCAATAGCATGTCTGTGTAGGCTCAAGTTAGAAACAACTACCAGAAGTAGGATAATGCTTCCAGGGAAATCTTGACCTTAATAAAAACTATTGTAAATTATCTAGTTATAGAGAAGGAATTAAAAGCTTACTTCAGTTAAAACATATCTTAAAATCGTCTTTAAATCTCAATAAATCTCTTTTCTTTATGAAGCGTTCATCTTCTATCCTGTCCCATAGTGATTACTATTTTTCTACAGTTCCAAAATCTCTGTACCTGTACCAGAATGTGCAACTTAGATCTGTTAGCCACTGCCATTCATAGAGGGTTGTTTTAGCTCCGTACCACTGGTAAAGACTCCTTGGAGGAAATATCACACTGCCACACTATGTTTTTAAGCACACAGTGTATGCACAAGAAATTATCATTAATTAATTGGACATTTCTGAACTCTTCCACATTTATGAAAGAGTCATGGCATTTTTTTTGTGGTGGAGTCTCACCCTTCATTGGATAACCAACACATAGTAGACCAGTTTCTTCAATTTTATAAGCCAATATTTTATTTTGATGAATATAATTATCTTAGCGCACTCCTCAGCCAGCCCTGGTGGTCTAGTGGTTAAGATTCTGCCCCCTTATTGCCATGGCCAAGGTCCATTTCAGAGTCAAGGAACCGCACCACCCATCTGTTGGTTGCCATGCTGTGGCAGCTGCGTGTTGCTGTGATGCTGAAAGCTCTGCCATGAATATTTCAAATACCAGCAGGGTCACCCATGGTGGACAAGTTTCAGCAGAGCTTACAGACTAAGACAGCTAGGAAGAAGGGCCTGACGACACCCTTCTGAAAAAATTCATTATGGAAACCCTGTGAATAGCAGTGGAGCACCGGCTGGTACAGTGCCAGAAGGGGAGAGGATGGCGCAGGGTTCCGCTCTGCTGTCCACAGGATCACTAGCAATCAGAATTGACCCAAGGGCACTAACAATAACAAGTCTCACTCCTGAGAGAGTCTGATTTATCTTTCTAAAATGGTGGCCCAGGATTCCCTTAACAATGCTCTTCATTATCAAAAGAATGTTATCGAACTTTTCATATGTTATATTAATAAAAAATAGTTCTCACTCGTTAAAATGTATTATGTGCATTGAATGATAAGTCAGAAACTGTGGAGGGTCTGAATTTTTACCCTTCTTGTAAGCTAATAAGTTAGTCTGATTTTATTTGTACACATACACACACAGAAGACATCAGCTCCCTGGATCAGACACAAAAACATTTATTATTCACAGCAAAAGCAGCAGCTAGAGCAATAGTTAGCACTAATTACTCAAACCCCAATTTTCACAGGGTGACACAATGGGGAACACGTTTTACCTGCACATACAGTGGCTAGGATCGCAAGAGAGAAATCTAAAGATTAGGAAACTCTGAACTTACTAGGCCTGTTGGTAACCTGATTGTCCCACCTTCCAGAAAGAGAGAGAGAGAGAGAGACCTTATTTTTACTCTGGAATGTAAACAGATGTCTCTAGGGAGAGAAACAAGGCTTTATTTTTATAACTCTGAGATATTTCTAGAGAAGGGGAGGTCTTTAAGTTTACTGTCCTAAAAGGTTTCCTTATACAAATATTCTTAACTTTACTATAAACGCCTTTGCTAAGCAGAAAAATGAGATATTTATGGAGAATTGTCTCTCAACCACAGTCATCTTGTCTTTGTGACTTAGTGCCACCACTTGGCCCCTGCCATTCTGGTATCCTATTATCCCCATGCATTTAGGGATCCCAGTTTGATGGTGGCGTTCACCACTGTAATTTCTGACCTACACAGTGAAATGACCACGGAACTCTTCAGGGATTTGGGGGCTCCTCTCATAAAAATACCTGTTACATTAGTTGTGAAAGGTGTGTTCTATGGACCCACCTGTGATGACTGAGCTGGTCTTAATATGATAAATGTACTACCCTAACATTCCAGCCTGTAAATCTTTGGATATCTTCCTCTAAAGTGTACCAAGACAGTTCTGAAATTTCAACTTCTTTATTGTAGGCCACCTTAGGGTTCATGTTTCAGACAATCAAGCAAAACAATTGGTAGAGCCCATTCTAACGCCTTCAGTCAAGCACTGAATCCAGAATCTCTGATTAGTGAGTCTGTATCAGTAAGTTTATCCTGACTCAACTTTATTTTCTTTCCACCATTACCCCACATCCTTAACATCCATTCTCACACATATTCCCCAGATTTCTGTATGTAGATATGGAAAATCATCATGCAGTTCTTCTGGTGTAGAGGGCTCCTTTTCATGAGTCACACTTTGTACCTTACCCTTTGGGGCCTTCGAAGAATTGATCCTAGTTATAGCCCCAGCCTATACTAGTCTAGTCTAGCTATAGCTCTAGAAACAAAGAGGGATGGCTGGGGTAGGTCCCTCCTGAGGAGCATCAGCAGTGCCTTGCAGGGCAGCTACCTTGGGAAAGTCATTATAGGCTCTGCAGGCAAAGCAAGGCTCACTTTTTTAGGCAGAAGTGGAAAGTCTGAGTCTACTGGCAAAGAAGATGTAGGGGTTTATCTTTCCTAGCTTCAGTGGGATCTGCATATATGTCCCCATTTGAATTCTCAGGATCCCATTCCCTCCCAATCAATGTCCTCATGTTAACAGAAGATAACAGGGGAGATAGGAAATTCAATTTGCATTGTAATCCCACCATTCACAAGCTGCGACTGATTTTTTCCCCCAGCTTTATTGAGATATAACTGACATATAATATTGTGTAAGTTTAAGGTGTATAACATGTTAATTTGATACATTTATATATTGCGAAATGATGCTCCCCAAGGCATTTGCTAATACGTCCAACCCATCACATAATTACCATTTCTTTTTTGTGCTGAGAACATTTAAGATCTACTCTCTTAGCAACATTCAAGCACATAATATGTTATTATTAGCTATACTCACCATGTTGTATATTAGATCCCCAGAATTTGTTAATCTTACAACTGGAAATTTTTACCCCTTGACTAACATCTCCTCATTTCCCCCACCCCACAACCCCTGGTAACCACCAGTCTACTGTCTGTTTCTCTGAGATTCTGACTTTAGTTTTCAGAAATCTCAACTTTGTGGCGACAGGAGATAAAAGTTTCCTCCAAGGCAAATATAGAAGCTTTCAAGTCGTTTCTCAGCTTGAGCTGGGAATTGGAAGGCCTGACATCATCCTTTCCTTTCCCCACTTTCTCCAGCATAGTCAGGAGGAATATCATTATCCTTGTTAGTTTGACTAAAGCATTCTAACGTATCAAATGCATGGTCATCTAGAACTTTCCCTTCTATATGTATCTTATTAGGAGTATCCAAAGGTGATATTTTGCCTCTTTCTATTGCCACATCACGGCATGGACCACCAGTGCCCTCTTTACTGCTGAAAACATAGCCACTAGTCTCTATAAATCTAAGCTGGTTACAGAAACAATTCAATAAAACCCAGAGCCACTTCAGAAAGCTCATCCTTACCACACTATTCCTCTAGAACCACTACTGTTACTAAAATCTGCATCAGTTAGGGTTCACCAAGAGAAACAGAACCAGGAGGAGCTATATATTAAGAGGTTTATGGAAAGGAATGGGCTTATAGAATTGTGGGGGCTTGTAAGGCCAGTTTATTATCCATAGTGCTGGCCATCAGCAAGGGCAGGCTGGAACTCTGGAGTGTGAACTGAGGCTGCTATCCACAGGCAGAATTTCTTCTTCTTCGGGGAAGCCTGAGTTCTGTTTTTAAGGCTGTTAAACTAATTAACTTCTGCCTTCCCATATTATCTAAAATAATCTCCTTTACTTAATGTTACTGATTATGGACATGATCACAACTACAGAATACCTTTACATAATAGAGAAACCAACTATCCATCATAATAGAGAAACCGTTTGTTATTTTGAAAACTGGTAAATAGAGGAAAATAATCAAGCATTAATACTGCTCTTTCTTTAAGAACAGTATCACTAGATAGGCAAATAATAGATGTGGGGAAATGTGTCTTTATAAAAGTGTACAACCAATAATGGAAAAGAAATGGTAGAATAGAATACCGCCATTTAGGGCTGCAGTGAATTAATGTATCTAGGCATTGAGCACAAATAAAATGAGAGAAAACCAGACATTATTTTTCCCCGATGAAAGAACATATGACCATTTATAACTGTGCCAAAGAATTGAACCTGAGTCTGATCAGGCCTCTATATTCAGCTGCCAATATGCTGAAAATACAGAGGACAAACTTTGCTGAATTGTACATATAAAATCAGCCAAATCCAGACTGTGGAAAATTCTTCATATCAAATAGTCCAGGTTCATCAATAGACAAATTATAAAGAAATGAAAAGAATAGCTAAGGGGCTATATGATAAAATGAATCTTAAAAACTGTATCATTTTTTTTAAGGACAAAACTGTAGTATCTAGGTACGCACACGGGTGATAATCTGAAAAATAGTTGTTTACCAGACAGATTATTTGTTCTCTAGTTACATAGAGTATTAACTTTAATGTTCTACATTTTCATGACTCTCCTAAGAGAATCTAGTTCTTCTCCTGTTTGATAGATGAGATCCATGTTAATTGGGCTTTTTTGCTACACGGATTCTTGAGGGAAACAGCGGCATGTATGTTATTAGGTCCTAGGAAATCGTGTAGTTTTTATATCTGTTGTTTTGAGATGTTCAATACCCATTCTACCTTTTTGTTCTTCTAAAAGCAGAATCAATCATCCTCGTGGAACTTGTTCATCATCTTTAAATGGAGCTGACCCTACCACTCCACATTCATGCTTTTGTGGCCATTATACAGGTGTGGCAAATCAGAGTTTATCAACTCTATACTACAGTAACTAATTCAGGGAAGGGAATGGGGTCCATTTACTCAAGAAATATTTGTGACAAAATTAGACCAATCAGAGCTCTTCCAAGGGCATTTTTCATTGCCATAGAATATCCCTTTCTCACTGGCACTGCTAAGCTGCTAGGATGTGAGCCTGGTTCTGTCAGCAGGCTAATCATCAGCCATATGGATGGAGAATTTGAGCATGAGAGAGACGTGCCTTGACATCATCGATTTCATGACTCAAGCAGAGCCTGCAGCCACGGACTGTAGACTTCCCAGTTATACAAGCCAGAAAATTTTCTGTAATTTTTCAAATTTGTTTTCCATTTCTTGTACCTAAAGGATTTTTGAATAATACATTGGGAATATTTGAAGATTTCTAAAAAAATAAAACAGTAAGGAGACTATAAGACTGCGTCTTCAGTAAAGACTATGGAACTTGTATTTTATGTGATGCAAGAGAATCAAGTTGGAAGGAGATTTGAGAAAGTATCTTCATATTGTAGCATATAAATGTTTGTAAAAATGTTTTATTTTCTCAGACTTTTGTCTGGTAAGATGATTACGGTCAATAAAATGTCTTAAGAGTCTACACTGAACACACTGAAGTATTTACCAAAGTTTCCAGAGTGGCAGGACCTGCTCCATGCCTCTGCAAGTAAATCACATTAGCTCTCAGACAGAAAAGAAGACGGAACCAACCACTTCAATATACAGTACGATCCACCCAGAAAACTATCCACTGAAGCTTCTGATTAATCTTTTCTTGTCCACCTTAAAAATCACTTATCAAATATGGTTTTTAAAATAAATACTGTATTGTGATGCTATGTACATAAATATGTGTGAAAAATTTATTTAAATCCTTTAAAGACGTCTCAAAATTGCTAAATGGCAAGAAAGGGTAAAATATTTTAAAAGTTTATGCTAAAATTAGATCTTTTCACTAATTTTATTTATAAGAGTTTATTCACCAGTTTATTCTACAGAGGTAATACATATGGAATTTTAAATTTGCCATGGTAAATTATAAGATTTGTTTTTAAAAGGAAAACAAAAATATTTATATTTTAAAAATTCTTTAAGTCTATAGTATTCCTCTCTTTGTATGACAAAATAGCTATAACTCAAAGGTAAAGTGATAAACAAATATCAATAAAAGCATTTATTAATATATAAAACTATGGTAATTCCAGAAGGCCTGCTTTTGTAAGCACTCTAATACATGGACAATTTCCAAGAAGTGTTCTGAAGTCTAATAATTATCATCCCAGATGCCGGATTGTGTCTGCGTGGGATGAGCTGAATGTGCTGTCACATCCGACAGAGTTGCCAATCTTAAACCAACTGTGACTACTCTCTGTGCACTTCTGTCTCTGGGGCATTAAAAAACTCTTAATTAGCTTTTGTTTCCAAGGAGGGCTTGATTTTTCATGATATTACTTCATTTTGCTAGGATTATTAGATTCAAATTGACCTTGACGTTTCATCTATTACAATAAAGGCATATACTTATGCAATATTTAAATTCAAGTTGTTAACCTAACTAAGATAAAATCAGAGGTTCATTAAAAACACAATGTTTCTTTAATACCAAAACGTGAATTTGTTATATGCAATTCAGAATCATGTTGAGATATGTTTGTGAAAAAAGCAAACCTTTTCATGGAGACTTGTTGTCTTCATGACTTAAAATGTTAACAATACAAACAAATAGGAGAGAAGCTGGATATGATATTATGAACTTACATTGCTGATACGATTCTTTCATAAATCCAAAACTAACACAATGCAGAAAAATTTGAATTAAGAATACGTTCTACTTATTCTAGAGAAATTTAGAAAAATTGCCACATGATGTATTCCAAAGTTCTTTGAGTTCCCATGGGAGAAAACATTACACCAGTGCAAAATATTCAGGTATTGTTCACAGCCTGTTATTTTTGAATAATTTAGCCTAAATGCATTTTTATTATACTGCGTCAATTTCAACTTTCGTGAAATCTAGAATACAATAAATTTCAATGTGGGTAGGTTTCTTCACTTAGAGTTCAGGATCAGTTAAAAAATGTCAGCAAAATCAGCTGCCTATGAAAGTAAAGAGCCAATTGTCATTTACCTTTATAGATACTAATAGTGTGTTTAACAAGTAACAATATGCGTCCTCCTTTTAGCAGAGATGCTACTTACTAATGACATCTCATTCCTTCCCACAGCAGGGCCTCTCACTCTATTTGGGCATAATGACTGAGCTGACATCAGTTTTTAAGAATGTATGTTATCATTATTCATTACAGTACTGCACCGAAGCTTCTCTGGGAGGCAATAAAGAACAAAATGTATATTTTAAAGACCCTCATTTTTCCCCTAAATGCTTGAATTAAGCCGCAGTCTGTGTGTTCAGAGAATTGAGTTATGTCCTAAAGCAATGTCTCTTTCAGAGTACATCACATCTGGAGATTGGGCTCTGATTAGCCTCTGAGTTTTCTAATACAGTCTATTGATTTTCTGCTACTGTAGCTGCCATTGGATTTTGTGTGCTGGCACAGGGGTTCTATCTTTTGCATGAGAGAATGATGAATGGCTGTCTGCAAGGCTCCAAGCACATACTTATTTCCTCTTCAATAAGGACAACCGTCAATATCATTTAAGCAGAGAAAAACACTGAGGAACCCAGCACACTTACGGAACAATTTGGGTTTTCTCCATATTCATTGTTGATCCTAACTACTAAACTGTATATGTTTACAATAAGTGAGCAATCTTATTTAGTACTCTTAAATTCCCTTACCCTTATGGTGGGGAAAGAATAATCTTTGTTTTAAAGATAAAAAATGCATCTTTTGTGAATGTATATTATGAAAGAAATTTTATTTTCACTTTTGATTGGCCACAAAATTGATTTTAAATGCAAACAGACTAGGACTAAGAAACAAACCAATATTCTGAACCCATTTTTTTAAAGATTCTTGTTAGAAATGAATGTACAAAATCATAAATATCCGGAACTTCCTAAACTTTACACTAAAAAAGGGCCATTTCAATGTCAACTGCCATTGATTCTTTTTCCCTCAGTAAGGATACCAGATTGCCTTAGATCAAGTTCGCTGCAAGCAGAATCTGAAAAATGGATTCTTGTGCAAATGATGTATTCAAGAGGTGGTCTGGGATGACACCTGTAGCAAGTGAGGGAGACAGAAGAGGTCAGGGAGAAGCTAGGAGCAGATGTGCGTGCAGGTGAAGTCTGGCCTCAGCCTCATTTCACAGGGAATCCTGGAGTGGGAAGGGTTCCACTCAGTTGTCTCACCTTGAAGAAGGGCTCAGCCTTTTTTCCATGCTTGTCAGTAAGTCATTGGTCACAGACTGCCTGGGAGGTGGAAGGGAAACATAGTTTCCTAGACATTTCTGTGCTGGGCAGTTCCCATCAGCAGAGGGTGACATTCAGGGTAAGGGGCAACTGTGAGCTGCCAGCAGTCAGCACTCACAGCAGCTGAGAGATGGGTGGATGAGCCCCCAAGGGCATCTGAGCAGGGCAACAGCAGTGCCCACTGTACAGGTCAAGTTCAGATTCACCATTCTGGTCTGATTTTCTCCAACATAGATATGTGAAGATTGAGCGTACTGCCCATTCTGTTTGAAATGCGGATCTGTGGAACCAATGTACAGTTGGCTTACCAAAGTAAGGGGTGATTTCAAATTGTGGTTTAGCATGTAAATTGACCAGTAAAAAAAAGAAGAAAAAAGTTTGTGTTGCAATTTATGGATGAAAATCACAGTGTATTCTGCATTAGTTGAATCCACCCTTTTACACCTGTTTCAATATTTTTGTAATTTGAATATTCAGTAAACTACAAATATAAAATGATATGGTCGGGTTCCTGGTATTAATTTTTGCTTTTCCAAAGAACTCCCATAAATAAAATGCTTTGTAGTGCTGTTTAATTGTTGTGCAGGAAAAAGAGACTACAAAATGATCTACGTCTATTTTTCTCAATTTCATTTAGGAGATGAAAAAGATTAACAAATAGTCTAATGACTCACAAAAAAGTAAGTATGACAGTAATTGAAATCTGTTACATTTAAAAAAATCTACCAAATTGTTTATGAAACAATGAATTTCATAGCTTATAAACGTTGGAACTCTAATTCTGTAGCACAGTCCTCAAATAGTACATGAATCTGGGTTTTCCCACAGACACAGTCATCCTCAGAAAAAACTGAATTATATTTTAAAGAAGGGGTAGAGAACTCCTCATAAAGCAATTCAGATATGGTGTTTTAAATGCATATATATTTATTTAGAAGAATCATTTTGCTTCAAGGAGAGTTGATTTTATTGAAAATCTAACCTCATTTTTTTTCCAATAACTTGAGATTTTAGTTTTCTTCTTTTCTTTTCACCTGTAAAAATGTTTGATGTTTTCTGTATTCAACTTCTCAAATAACTAGAAAAAGGATTTTGTATTTAATATTTAAAAATGTTTTTGGTGTCAAATACTCTGAGATGCTGATATCAGAATATGAAATTACTGGCCATTGTAAATGATAGATTCTGGAGTGATTTCAAGTCACAACAGGCTACTGGATGCACTTGTGCTTTTAGATCTTTCTTCAAGCAGATGACTCAAGTGTATAAATTAATATCAATCCAGTTTTGCCTTGGCACCATGGTATTTATTCTACACAGGAATCTCTAATATTGATTACAAGTCATATGAAATTAGACTGATATGCTTCCTTCCATCTTCTTTCCAAAAATTATGCCAGAAATTCAAGGTTAATGGAGCAAGCTCATTTTAATACACTTCTTCTGGGCATTCCTTTCACTCTAGTTAAGTAATTGAAGAAATTAGACAGGTGATACATGCATACACATCCGCAGGCTGAGTCCATGTGAATTTACAAGAGCAGATGAGGAGGAAAAGTTCTGGTTGGATCATATCAGCCCTCACTATGCTATAGTCTTTACATCTAAAACGGATCTTTCAGGGACACCAAGAATGCATTCATCCAAATTTTAACTTTAATTCCTAGTCGAAATAGAAATGACAGCATATGCTAATAGACTCTTCAGTCTAACAAAAATGTGCTGTTGGGTAATTATTTCATTAACTTTCTCCTTTTATGACTATCTGCAAATTGACCCTTTTCTTCAAACAATGTGACTCACTAATATTTTAAACTGACCTCTTTACTTTCATGTTGCCATTTCAATACCCAGGGATTTCTGAGGCAGCAGAAGTTTGACTTCACAAAGACAGTAGATACTTTAACCTTTCGGTGACAGTTTTTAACTCTGTAAACTCAAGAATCACATTATTTAGCTCAGCAACTATACAAACATTGAAATTTTGGTATTTCAAGCCAGAACCTCTTTGTTCTCTTTAAATTAAGCTGCTTTTGAATCTTTTTGGTATTTAGCAGCCATTTGTATTTCTCTTATAAGAAAAGAATATATTTAAAATTTGTAAAATGCCCTTCTTACATTACATTCAGCAACCAGAAAAACAGAAACCTTGATAAAGCCTTTAGCTGAGACTAATAAAAATAGCGCCTGTTATGTAGCCTATGGTGCTCAATAAAATGGTCTTTTCTTGGCAGAATGAGCAAGGATCTTCAAGAGCAATTGAACTACTTTTTCTAAAACTTATAGACATACATCTTTGATGATTAACTCCTGCATTTTTCATGCACTCCTTTCAGTACTATAAGAGAATATTGTTTTACAAGAAATAGTTTTAGTGCTCATAGAAAAATTTTGTAATGTGTCTAGTAGCAAGGATTTAAGCACACATAACATTACTAGAATACATTGAAAAGGCAATTAATACTTCATGCAGTCAAAAGTGTACTTGGCAGAGAAAACTTGTAGTATGTCTAAAAGTTAATTACAGGGAATGCTAGTAAAAGAGATGATGTCACCTTGAAACACAGAAAAGGAGATGAAATCCATCTATGAGAAATTTGAAAAATTTCCCAGCATGCCAGCTCAGAAAGAGCACTGGTTGACATGATTAGCCCTTATCTGAAGCAGGGGTTAATAATCTCAACTTCATCTATTCTTTCTTTCATTCATTCATTCATTCATTCACTTAGCTATCGCAGACTACTGCCAGATTTGAAAAAAGAAAAGAAAAAGAACAGCTCAATGAGGACTAGAATTGAAAAACTTACGACATGTCACCAGAAGTTGCTACTTAATCCTCAGAGTACTATAGATTTTGGCAGCAGATAAAGAGCACCTATGTTTTAGTTTCCTTAGAAATGAAATTGGATAAGACCAATAAAAGGGGGAGGGGCGGTGAAACCAAAACGCCAATGCCCACTGATTGATTTAAAGGAAAATCTGATTCTGCTGAAGGTGCAAATATCAAGTAATTTCTTGAAATTTAGAACTTTTCACGTTCTTAGTTTCTCCCCCCTACCCCCAGCCCGAACCCTGAATTGGCCAGCCAGCTGACAAATGCACACAGTACTTTTGGATGCCAAATACCTGGAAGCACATGTCAGGCATGATTATCAACAGCCTCTGCTACATGCCAATTTATCCTGCAGGGGCTCTGGGATTATGTACATGTTGTTAGTCCACAGTGCCAACAAACCATGTGTAGCACGCAAATAGAAGCAGAGCCCTTCTCAGGTCTAATCGCACATTTCAGCACATGGCTTTCTTTTTTGTTTGTATACCTTGTATTTCAGAAATAGGTTTATATTTATCGAAGGGAAAAATAAAAAAGATAAGGAGGCTGAGTCTGATAATATATCATTCTGGGACGAATTCCCAGAAATTATATACTGAAACTGAAAATCTGTTCCAAACACTGTAATTTCCAGACTGTCAAATGGGCAAAATATCAGCTTGTTATTTTATTAACTTATTAAAAAGCAGATCAGGAACATCCCCACCCATCGTTTAATGATTATTATCTGATATTTAATCGCCTGCTTGTTGCCTTCCTACCAAAACATAAGCTTTCCTCACACGAGTGCAAACATCTGGAAAACCTCCTCTGTATTAAGTGCTTCTGTTAATGAATGAATAATAAATGAACTACTACCTTGTTCATAATTTTTTTAATTGGATATATTATGAGTGTTTTCCTATCACCACTTACTTTAGCTTTCAAAACTCATATTTTACATTTTGCTAAATTTGCGAATTATGTAAATATAATGGGTCTCACTTTATGGATTTACATTTGTGACACTTAAACCTCTCAGTTCTCAACATATTTGTAAATCTTTCTTAGAATTTCTATTTTAATGAAGGTGGTTGAAGTGGAAATAAACGAGTTGATTTCTCCTGAACTATTTACAATAGATCTTTACTCATTTCACTTGAACATCAAGAAATCTAACAAAGAATTGCTAAGCTTACATGCAATCAATCCCTCATTTTATTATTATTGCTATTTTATTCTATCAATTTAAATTTCTCTGCTCACATTTCATGGAACAGAACTTGAGTTATTTACTAACTTCTATTAGCTTCAGATTCTTCATCTAAGTGGATTATATAATAGAGTTGTTGGAAAACTAAAGTACGTAGGATATGAGAACCAGCAAGCACACTGTAGACTTAATCAATGTTGGTCAACATCTGTGATTTCTCTTCTTCTTCATATTAAGGCTTATCTCCTCCTCCCTGAAACATACAGCCTTAGATGCAATGTTACCACACGTGTGTGTGTGTTTTTTAAGTCTAGGCTTTTGAAGTCTTCTCCAGATTCATTTTCCTGAATATAAGTCAATGGGGACTGATTAATATGCAGCCATACTTGAAGAAATCTTGTCTTAAAATATGTTTGCTTAATTGATATAATTCTAAGTTATTCTAATGTATATAATTCATTACTCTGTTTTTTCTTTTTCTTTTTTTTTTCTTGGTGTCTCACTTACTTTGTGACTAACTGTAAGCGACCAGACAGGCTTTGTCTAAATATAAATGACTTCAAATGCTTCTCTCTCCATGGCTTGAAAGTTTCTGCACCTGTGGGAAATGAAACATTGAACAGATAATAGACAAAGTTTTTAGTCTTTATCTAGATGATGTGAAAGGTGTCTGTAATGGAAATTGAGCTAGCTAAACCATTGTGCAACTATAAAACATAACCCACATCTCAAAGGCTAGCACTCTGCATTCTTTCCTTAAACGAATGCCAAGATTTAAATAAGGTCATACGAGTTGCTTACAGGAAAAAACAATAATAAGATAATTTCAAGTCTCTCTCAATGTCACATTTTCTCCTAAGATAAGTGGGGCGGGGACTAAGAATTAGCTCATAATTATTATGTGAGTAACTCTGAAAATTTACTACTTGGCTTGTTAAATTTCTCTGCTTGCATTTCATGAAACTCCAGTTTCTGACTCTGCAGTTTGGGGTAAGAATATATATAATGCTCAGGGTTTTATGATTACTAAATAAAACAATGTTCAAACACTTGAAGATCATCAGTATGCAACAAATGTTAAATGTAAGGGGAAGAATACAAAGATAACATGAAGAAATTAATCTAGTATCATGAAATTAAGAAAAATAATGTAGATATAGGATTATTCTGACACTCTAAAAAGTGCTTCAGGAAATGGCCTGCAAAAATTCCCTTCTATTTGTCCATTTTTTGTTTTTTAAATATTGAATGGCTAGTCAGAAATTTTAAGATACAATTTTCATTGAATACAGGCTGTTTCATATGTATATAATATTGTTTGATTTCCCATGAAGAATGGCAAAAAATTCCCTATTGAGATCCCCACAAAAATGTTGCACCCCTTGAGCATGAGCTACACCCTACTCTGAGTGTATAGGTTCAGGATATTAATGATTATAGAGATCTATGACAACCCTAAAATGCATTAAAAGTCAACTTGCTGAATTATTATAGTTCATTTTGGGATTATTTCAAATAGCCCTTTGTGTTCCATGTTTATGATGTCATGTCGATGCCTGGGACCTACAAGTAGAAAGGCAATATCTACAAGAAGTATCACTGCACAAAAATAGGGTTCCCCTATCTGATATGCATAAACAAGCCAATTAATTACAGCAGCAGCTTCTGGAAAACTAAATAAGCTTTATTCTGCAAGATCAATCTTCAGGGAGAAAGGGGGTGTGTGCCTTCAGATATGTCTCCCTGATTCAGGATTTGAGGTGAAATTTAAGAGGTTAGAGAGAACAGGCTGGCACCCAGAAACGCTGGCAGGACAGGTTTTGATTGGTGGGCTACAAGCATTTCTGGTAAGGTTCTAAACTTTTACAACAGGGTGGGGAAGGAATTTTAATGTCATATCTTCCTGAATGACAGACCCTACTAAGAGTCTGACTTTTAAGTTCAGGTCATGCCCCACTCCTCTGCTTCCACGGGGAGAAGAATCTCGTTCTACAGTTATTTTAGGTGAAGATTCCTTCTTCTGTGCATTCACTGGCTACATGACTTTGCAAATTTTCTGAAAGACAACTCTTAATCACTCTGTTGAAATAAGATGGGGTCTGTGCCAACTGGCTCTAAATGGGCCCATGGTCACAGAATGACTAATTACTAATAATGTGCCAAAAATCTGTATTAGTCTAAATATCCACAATTGCTTACAAGGTGAGTAAATGCTGCATTCTGAAAAATAAAAATAGAAATAGTAATTGGCAAGCTAATTACTGAATAAAAATGTTAATACTCTATGTGTTGGAAAAGAAAAATTCCTTTCTCACACTCGCAGATGTTAATTTATCTCTTTTGCTTCAAATTTGATATTACACATAGCAAAAGGTGAAAAATTAAAAAGAAGTTTCAAACGACGTTCAATGGATTTCATATTAACCTTTCTAAAATCATGAAAAGTTACTTTTTATAATTTTGTTCACCTAGAGAGCGTTTATTTTGTCATACAACTGCAACATAAAATTGCTAGAGGAACAAATATATACCAGTGATTATTTCTCCAATTCATTTTGAATTTTTGGAGCATCATGAATATTGAAATGCTTTCACATGTGTACGTGTTGTCTTTCAAAGTATAGTGAAATGGGCTCATTCAAGCCAGAATAGTGGGTAGTACAATTTATATACCACCTGCTCTCCAACAGATCCCAGTTTCTGGCTTATGACTAAATCTTTGTTGAGTTATGTCTTTCCTATTTAAACTTTCAAGTGTTACATTAATTAACTGTACTATTACTTAGCTGCTTAGCTGTGTTGATGTGGCATTTGACCAAAGTACATTATATGGATGACAAGAGACAAATTCAATGACCTTGGAGGCCCTTTTCCACCACTTTGACAGTGGACAAGTAGGCAAGAAGCTCTTCAGTGGGTCTAGGGCAGCTCATTGAGGAAATGGCTGATATTAGAGGCTGAGTCCCTGAGATTCAGCCTTTTTATTGACTATTTTATTGACAAGAAAGTTCTTGTTGTTCCACCTTTGTCTGATGTTCTCTGCCCACTGTTTCCTTCAATAAGAAGTTCCCTTGCCAGGAGCTCTTTCCATGGTGCATCCAGTCCAGCCGTAGCTGGTCTAAGTCTCCTCTGGATTCCATGGCTCTGATACTTCTCTGCTCAGTTTTCACTCTACTAACCCTATTTTACATTTACACTGCATCAAAGTCTTAGGGAGTGCAGTGTGTATCAGTTTGGGTGACAAAGGACATGCAAGCCTCCTACTATGAGAGAATACCTCACATCACTTAAATTGTAAAGAGAAAAGGGACAAACTCTTGAATATACAATACATACCTGCACGTATGTCTATTCTGGAGCGTCTGAGAGGCGGAGAGATGGTAGGATGGGGTAAAGGACACCTTGATGAATTTCTTCAAAATACTACAATAGCATTTTATTGAGAATATGCTAAAAGCTCTTTGGGAATCATTTAGATCAAAGTCTTTAAATTAGAAAAATAGCATTGAAAATTTAAACAAGTATAAACCCAAAGAATTCAAGATAGAATGTTATTATGCTAACAGAGGTTCTTCAAGCTTTTTCCTCTTTCTATATCTTAATGGAGCATGCTGTCAGTATACTTTTGTTACTCTTTTTGACTAAATATATTAGAAACATGTTTATCCTTGTCTCCTTAGTGTCATTTATGAAATATACATTGTTTCACCACAGAGAGAATACTTAGCATAGGGACAGTTTATTTCTCAAAAGTTTAGTAGAGTTTAGCACAATCTAATAATTATTGACCCTTTAAGCTATAGAATAATCAGTAAAAGAGTTTCCTTTTGTCTTCTATTCATCATATCACTTATTTAAACGAACCATATTTGAGGGGGAAAAATAGGTTGATTCAAGAGATGCCCATAATGGGTATTTTACACAGGAAAACAGATTAATTTTGCTCTCCAATAAAGGGAAGTATTTCTTTTTGATGTCTAGAGTTTGTCTCTTGAGCCCAAAGGCCACTGTGTAACTGCCGTCTGAACAACTATGGATCTCTGACAAGGCCACAGATAGTCTCATCTAAAGATACAGATCTCTTGTGTTTTTTAACACTACCACTCTAATACAAAAATTGAATAAATCTACTCATCATTTTAGGTTACCTACAGACTGATTCCAGCTGGGAACTTCAGAGGGTATATGAGCTGTTTGAATGATTGTCTTTCAAAGGCAGTAATTAAATCCAAATTCTTTAATAAGACATTCAGAGACTTCCAAGATATGGTCTCACTGTACTTCCATTCACATTCTTCAGGAGAATTACACTAGATTATACAAAATAATATAAAATATTATTCACTATTGCTGAGCTTTTGCTCAGGCTTTATTTTCTTTAAGGAATACCCTTCTCTTTCCTACTCCTTTCTCTATCCAAATATTGCCTGCCATCCA
Organism: Equus caballus; assembly: GCF_041296265.1. Classification (NCBI taxonomy): domain Eukaryota; kingdom Metazoa; phylum Chordata; class Mammalia; order Perissodactyla; family Equidae; genus Equus; species Equus caballus. Next base: position 48,457,566 of record NC_091686.1, read on the forward strand.
AGGCCCAGTGCAAAAGCTGTCTCTTCTCTAAAGCTCCGCTGGCCTCTTCTGAGCCATCACTGTACTTCTTGTGCCTGACTTCCTCATATTGTACCTTCTATGGTAGATGCTAAAGTTATATTTTATTTCCTTTACTTGGTTGGGAGTATTTTGATGGCATATATCATGTATATAGCAATGTCAACCTCACCACCTTACATGTAATGCTACTCAGTCATTGTTGACTCACTTGAATGTGCTTTATCATCGGGTGGCAGAGAAAGTGGAGTGATTGCTAGGATTATGAAATTTTAAGTGAAATATAAGTGAGAAATTAGATGATTATATTCAAAACATGGAACTGGACTCTACCTACAACTTTATTTTGGTAGAGATTGTATGAAGAGAAATGGAACACTGAACAACCTTACTACCCATCCTGTTGATTTATTAAAAACAATGGCATTACTTTTCTGTGGATAATTAGAATATCACAAATAAAATCTAAACATTATCCCCATATCTCATTTTAACCTCTTCTCTGTCTAGAACTTTCTTAGATTTTTATTTCCTCCACTCCATCTTTCCTAGTCTTACTTAATAAAAAATCCAAACAAACACAAAATTTTCTATGACGGTGGAAATTTTAGAGCCAATAAATTTGAGTTGGGTAGCAGTCATTTAGTGTGGTAGTTAGGTGTAAAAGATGGAGCAGGACAGGGCTGGTCCTGTTCCCTCCATCCACTATTTCTATGGTCCTAGGTAAGTTACTTATCCTGGCTCAACCTTAGCTTGCGCATCAATAAAATGTGGGGAAAAGACCCTACCCTATGGGGTTGCTATGAGGATGAAAAGAGAATGTAAGTGTCTCATGTATATGATCTATTTATGTTATTCACTCTTGGTTCTCGATAGGCCTTGCTAGCTATAAATCTCGTTCCTAGAAGACAACAAGTAGCAGAACCAAAATCCAAGATTCTCTACCTACTAGAAATTTTTTAGCTGAGTCATATTTCAGGTAGATGAGCACATTTTTAGCTTACAACATTTTCTTCTAAGAAAAATTTATTTATTAAATCAGAAAGTTTTCTTTTGGGAAACGAAATGGAAAGTATTAACAACTGTGCTAAGTATATTTTATGCCAACATCCATTGATTCTTTGTTCCACCCTCCAGGAAGTTAACGATTTTCAAACAGGTCAGGAAAGGGTGATGAAACAGAGAAACATTTTCTCTAATTCTATTATTCGAGTAAGAGTTCTTCTGCAGTGCATGCCAGAAATAAAATAATTAGGCGTATGCTTGTCTGTAATCTAGAGGATAATGCAAGTATGTTATTTAGCATAGAGGTAATGGCAATCTGAAGCTTTTCAATTATATCCAAAATGCTGACATACCAATTCTGTTACCTCATACATATCATTAGATAGATTTGTGCTTGATTGAATTGCGTGGAGGCATCTTCATATTTCTTGAGAAATATACCTTCAATTAATGGCACAATACACTATTGAAGAATTTTCTTGAGAACTAATAATTATTTTTTATGTGTGTGTTTGGTAAATGAGGCTATAAATGAAGTCAGACCAAAGCAATTGCTAAACAGAAGAAAACATGAATCTGTTCTTTCTTAGGCTTATGATATAAAAAATTAAATTATGTCTAATCATTTGGTAGTATCAATTGAATTTCATACAATGCTTGTCTCTCTGCCTAGGGTATATAAGTTAAAGGCTTTTGTATACAGAAAAAGTGTTTTCCAGGAGTATTTTATTCTTTAAGCCTCCTTATTAATTTTAAAATAATTTCTTTCTTTTGTCCGATGGCCTACAGAGTGGAGAAATTTTCTTCTATTGCTAATTTTTCAATCACATTTATGGGAATTTCAGATTCTCAATGATTACGTTAGAGCTAATCAATAAGCAATAAAAGCCATTCCTGCTGTCTTTGAACCCAAGAGGGAAATACTGAAGGTCAAAGCTGGTCGTGCTCTCTCATGCATCTCTCACTCTGGCTCTTACTCTCTCTGTAGCTCTCATTAATGCCTCTAAGTCATAAATATATTCTGAAACAAAGGAAAAGAGGGATTCCTCTATGTTAGACATAACATGATTGGCAGGAAAGAGAGGGTATAATTGCTTGAACCTATAATTAGGTTAAATAGGGACCTTCCTCTTTTTAGAATGATCCAAGAAACTTCATCCCCCACAAGTTACAGAAGTGAGGCACAAAATCACAGATTAGGGAGTGGATCCTTTTAAAGAAACATACCATTAACTCAGAGCCAGAGTTTTGAAGTCTCTTTTTTTAATTAAAGTATTTTCTAAAGGGCAATTTCAACTGGTTGAAATATATAAGTTTCAGACAATTGATACTTTATAATTTGTCCCTTTGAATATGATCACGTTTTACTTGGGCAAAATGAATACAGGAACCAGCACTCCGTGTAAATATTGTCAGAGTAATGGAAAATGAAACTAAAATCTGCTCCACCATCAGCATTTGATGAAGAACAATAACTTATACTTTAATTCCAAACTCAGTAGAATAAATCATGGTACATCTTGAAGTACAAACTGAAAAGGTTAAATTTAGTCTCTTTATAACAATTTTCATATTGTGTTAGTCAAAATAAGATGATTTTTCTCCCTTTCTTTTTCCCTTTTTAGCAATGATAAATGCCTTTTTCCAAATGGCTTAGATTAAAAGAATTCCCTAGGTAGCATATGAAGTAAGGCTCAAACAATTCTTAAATTTCACTAATTACCAAACTATGATACAGACATTAGGTAGAATACAATACATTTATATAATCATGCTCTTATACATTTCCTCACTAAGAAGTATCTCATATAGTTGCCCAAATGTGCAAATAGTCTATGTTTTCTTATTAATGTAGACTGCATTGTTTCTGCCAAAGGCAACATAGATTAACATGAGTGTGTTTTTGTGTGGGGGTGTACATGTGTATGTTCTGTCTCTCCCTAGGAAAATGGAAATGCTTGATAAAAAGCATTTTGGGAAAATGACATTTTGAGTAAAAGACATTTTTCCCAAAGATATACGAGAAAAAAAGATAAACACTTATGATTTTATTCTAGATAATATTTTTCTTATTGAAGAATTTAGCTCATATACTCAAAAGAGAGTGTAATGAACAACACAGTGTAAACAGCTGCCTACTCTTGAATTTTTCAAATATTCTAAGGGTATTTTTTCACCTTAATGATCAAAACCTGGTTGAAATTATATACTTTTAATCAGTAAACAGTTTTTATACACATTGGCTAATAGTCATGATTCTTTCTTCAGCCAATTAAAATAAAGACACAAAGAATTCTTATCTTCTATAACTTGTATCCAGTTACTTACGTAAGACAGTAAAATCCTTCCCCATAGAGTGAAGGAGGAAGTCAGATAAGACCATTCCCACTGCCTTTTAGAGTCTTATCAACACTTCCAGCACTGCCCAAAGTTGTCGCCATCCTTCTGTCTTAGAAATGGCATTCTTCAATCTATTTTGTAAATGGATCCTTGACAATTTATCAAATTTCTCTCTTGTTGGAAATGGTTTTATTTGGTATTTAACGGATATATTGTCTTATCAGACTAAAGGCTCTAACAAAGGGATTTCCTTTCTTTTTCTCAATGCATATGAAATGGTGATGCTTAACTAAGAAATATACAGGTTCTAAGGGACTCTCTGCCCTCACTGACCAGCCAGTTCTCAGGATTCTTGAAACAGAGGATCTTTGCCTTAAGCAGAAGGATCTTTTCTGACAAGATCATTAATTTCTAAGCCAAATAAAGGAGGAAACTAAACAGTATTTCTCAATCCATAATTCAGAAGCTCACTTAAGTCAATTTCAAAATAGGCATGAACACTCAAGGAGACCTCAAAATTGCCCAAGTATCATTTTCAAAAAGTTAAATATGTGACTCTTACACAAATATAGATTGAATAGCAAAGGTTTTTAAGCTAAATGCATTAGTTTTTTCTGGCTGTCTTAATAGATTACCACCAATTTACTACTCATTTGAGTTGTTGGCAAAATTCAGTTTCTTGTGGTTACAAGACTGAGCTTCCTGTTTTGTTTTTGTTGTCGCTGGCTGCCACGCTTAGCACCAAAAGGCCTCTCTTTTTTATTGTTCACAGGCTCCTACATCTTACAACCAGCAACAGGGCATTGAGTCCTTCCCACTGTGATATTTCTCTGACACATTCTGTTTCTGTGGAATCTCTCTCTCTGACCACAATCAGAAGCAGCTCTCTGCTTGTAATGCCTCATATAGTTGGATCCACCTGGATAATCCATGATAATCTCTCCATCTCAAATTCAATAACTTTAGACTCATCTGCAAAGTCGCTTTTGCCATGTAAGGTAATGTATTCACAAGTTACTGGGATCAGGGTGTGAACATTTTGAGGGGGCATTATTCTGACTATCACACTCAGAAATAAGCTGAAAAATGCAGTTCAGAAGGAGACAGAGTAAGCATATAAAATATGTGGGAAAAAAGAAGGCTGGAACAAATTTGCACAGATAGATACACAACAGATTTCAATTTATCTCTTCCAGTGGATGAAATTTATTTGAATCTTTAATAAATGGAATTATTTGCTACATATCAATTTTTATAAATTAACATATAACTTTGTAGGATGTTGGTCCTAACCAATAGTAAATAGGTCAAGCAAAGCTATAAATCTTAGAGTCTAACTTTATCATGCATATATGATTCTTTTAAAAACTTATTTCCAAGCTTTGGATATTCTTTCTCTTAACAAAGTGAATGACATCAGTGGATTATTACCAATTTCTTCCAAATTGTTTTAAAAATTAATATCCCAAGTTAAAGATAGGATGTAAAATAGGAAAGCAATTGTTCAAGTTAACTGTAGTCTATTTGATAAATTATTTGGAATAAAAATAGATATGTACTACATGCATAACTATTTTATGTATGTTCACAATGCATTTTAACATATACATGTAAGCATATAATGGAGGGATATTTGTGTATCTGTACATGGATAATAAATATATTTATATCTGTGTTTGCTATGAACTAAGGAATCTGCAAAGTAAAAAGGAATAAAACTACTAAATGCCGTTCGCAGAAAATGCCTTTCTCAATCTCCTTATATAAGGCATTTGAAAGCTATCACTCTCTAATTCTTTGAAATAGCACGCTAATCCAACATATATTTATTGAAGTCCTACTGTGAAATGTGAATTATATAAAGTACTATGGATATTAGAAAAGAGTCCTATATGGTTCCAGGTCTCAAAGAACACGTAGTCCAATGGTTGAGATGAATAAATAACCAGATAAATTTGATATAATCTGAAAACTGCTCAATAGAGAGATATGTGAAATGTTATGAGTTTGCAAATGCATAATTAAATAATCTTTCTTGGGAGAGAGTTTCAGAGAAACTGAGGAAATAAAGATATGCTTGACTGCACTTTTCAAAGACAGGTAGGGATGAGACAGATTAACAAGATGTCTGGGCCATTGAGAAAGAGAAGCAGGGAGATTCCCAGGCGACACCAGCGAAGGACCTGTGGTGGCCATGACTAGGATGAGGTGGGAAAGGCAGCCCACAGCCTTGCTTTGCAGTCAGGCAGATGGAGCTGAACAAGTATCAGCTCTTCTCTTATTTACTGTGTGTCTTTGGCAAGGTAATTAGTTTTTCTTATCTTGAATAAACTGTATAAAAATATCTCCCTCGGAGTGGTGTCATGGTACTGAGCCAGTATAAATTTAAGTTTCCGTCGTTCCTCTTGTACCATGAATAAAGTATAGATCTTTTTCTATAAGCAATGCAAATTCATCAGAAGTCTTTTAAAAGATCATGGTCATAGCAGTGTAGAATGTGGGCTGCAGTGGCAAGTGGTCGAATGCAGAAAGGCAATATCAATTATCTGTGTAACACATGAAAAGGCTTAAACAAGGCAAAGATCATGGAGAGGAAGGGGTGGTTGCCAGAGGACCCTGAAGGTACAGAGCTGGCTAGGATGCTAACAGCTTCCAGTTGATACGGGATATAATGGTGAAGGAGAAACCAAATATAATCAAGTCCCTGGTTTAGACAACTTGTTGCAGTGATATTATTAAACACAGTGGGAAGGTTGGAGGAGAAGCAAGGCGATCAATAGGGGAAAATTCTGAGTGAAGTTTTTAAATAGTTGTTCTAGTTAGGGATAAATTTGGGAAAGAAATTACTTGTTCCACAGTTATTGTCAATGAAGATTTTTGTTTCCTTTTCTGGTAAACAGAAACTGTTCTATTGTGAACTAGAAAGTGACTTATTCATCAAATATAATCTAACCCAAAGATACACGTGTGCAGCTCCATGAGGTGGCGATGTTTTGTGGAGTTTTCATCTCACTGTTTTTGCCGTTGTAAAAGTCTTGCCCTATAATCTCAGATCTGTATTTTCTACTTCTGTTAAAAACACTCCTTGAAGATCTGCCCGACAAGGAGCAGAGGGAATTTGTCTTCTGTTTGCTTTGAAATCTCCCCACAGTGCTTTGTTGCTCTGGTCACAGTCAGTGTTCAACACATATTATGGAACAAAACCATCCCATAATCTTTCAACGCAGACATTTCTTAAACTCTTGCGGCTAAGTAAATTAATTTCCCATTTCGTCGACGAGAGCAAATTCAAGAGATTCTCACTGTTCACAAGGGCCCTGAGAAATTCCATTTAAAGGTTAAAATCCATTCTGTCTCCAACATAAAACACAAAATATGAAGCAGGAGGCCTGGTCTGCTCTCTCATTTGAGTCAACCGTAACTAAGCAAGGCGCGCTTTCCGGAGGCCTGGACCGCGCTGGACGCGGGGCGGACGCAGCAGCCACCTGGCCCAGGGCCGCAGCGCTGGGGAGCACGCGGGAGCATCTTCCCTGCGCTCTGACCACACCCGCTGTGCTACTCACGTTGGCCGGTGCCCATCTCACCCAGGCTTGTTCCTGCGGCATCATTCTCCCAGTTACAGCCTTCTTGTGAGGCTTTCCGCTGCCGACCTGGGCCCTAGGCGCTGCCTTCTGAGCTCAGGGCCGGGAGAAAGGAGGTGAACGGTTCTCAGCAGCAGCAGCAGTTGTGTGCATGCTGAAAATACCCACAGCAAATTATTAGAGCACAAGAGAAGAGGAAAGAGAAAGGCTGAATGCTGAAAGGCCGTGAGGTAATCCGTGCAAAGGACAACGCAGAGAGAACAGTTCCCTTTCTTGAGAGGGGGCCTCCGGAGCTGGGGCCGCCCCCCGCCGCGGCAGAGAGTTAACGCGTGTTCTGAAAAGTCTCAGAATAATTCCCGCTTATTAGGCTAATTTTCTTTTCAAGAAGCTATGAGGCAACTGGAAAACTAATTTCAGTTTTGTACAGATCTTTTTAAAAATAATTCATTTCAACAGAACTCATTTAGTTGCAAAAGACTGATTTTAAGTCAGGGGTGAGAATCCTACGGGTCTGGCAAGGGCGAGAACTCCTGCGGAGGGTGTACAAATAAACAATTCGTAAGTTATCAAGAGGGCGTTTTAAAAATAGGTAGACTGTAACATACATATTTAAAGAATAATGTTGTCTTGTCTATAAATTAAATTAGTTCTTTCCCATCTAAAGTTATTTAAAAAAAACAATCTTTTATTCCTTAATATTGAACAACGGAATCATCAGAATAATGAAAACAATAGAAGCTTTAAGATTGTAATTAAGTATATATTTTATTATTAATTAAATATTAATATATATTTAAGTAATATGTGTTAATAAACATCGATTTACACTACACAGCCTGGCACCCTCAATTGTGCACACTGATGCCTTGCTCAGTCTCCTTACGAAGGAAGATGATTCCTGTAAAGGGCTCAACAGCACCGTTGGGCATAGGAAAGCAAGCGGAAATGGTTACTAGTATTTCCCATCACAATTTCGCCTTTCTATTCCTCAATGTGAAAAATCAATGTATGTAATGAAGTTCTAAGACAGTAACACTAATATTTCTCAAATTTCACCAAATGAAATTTCTTTGAAATGAAAAATAAAATTAGTATGAAAATATTGAATAAATAGTTCAAGTATTTTTCATGCGGTTTAAAACTTCTCATATATTAAATGTTTCTACAAATGCACAAATGTAAATGATGAGAACTTCTACCTTCAGCAATGTGATGAGTCAAGATCTAGAGTCAGTGGGTTTTTTGGAGGGGGGACTCTGAGGCCAGAGGTGAAGAAGACACTACAGCAGCTACAATGAGCACTGGTTCCACACACCTACCATCCCCAGAGGAATTCTGCAGGCGGGTGTTCCAGCGTTTTCAAGACCATGTAGGCAAGCATAGTGGATGGATGCAGTAATGTCCCCAATTTGTTCCTGCTCCGCTGTATCTAGGCTCTTCAGAAGTGCTTTCTGCACTCTGGCTCTGGGCCTAGCCCTGTGATTTCCTTTGGTCCGCAGGAACCAAAGGATGATGCAAACGTGGTGCAAACACACTTGACAAGGGCTTGTAAATTGGAGCTTGCCCTGTTGCCGCTCGTGGAACCTTGTCACCATGTGGACAAGCTCCAGCCAGCCTCATGAATGATGACACCCACCTGAAGAGAAGGCCCAGTGGTCCCTGCTGTCTCATCTGAGACCATTATAAATTATCCAGCCATTGTTGACATACCTGCTGACCACAGGTGGTTGATTGAGTAAAGCTGAGATTAGCCAATTCCAGACCAGACCAAAGAAAGCAACCACATTGCTGACATCAATTCAAATTTCTGACCTACAGATTTGTGAACTAAATGTCTGTGTGTGTGTGTGTGTGTGTGTGTGTGTTCTAAGGACACTAATGTGGTTTGCTATATGGCAATAGCTGACTATGCTGACAGGATGCCAAACTGGAGAGCGCCCCACATAAACCTGGTACTCTGGTAATAATAATGCCAATGATGGTAGTAACAATAATAAAAATAATAATGTCCCATAACCTAAACGACAAACTCCCATATCTTCAGCCTGTCAAATAAGATTCTACATGATCTAAACTCTGCCTAGTTTCTTTTCCTAATTTTTTGACAGTCTCCCATTTTGCAAACTAATTTCACGAATAAAAATTCATATTCATCTATGCAGAAATAAAAGTTTGTATATAAACAGTAGCCTCAGGCTTCTGCTTCACTAAATTCAAAGGAGACTGAGCACTACTGGCCTTTTCAAGGAAAGAAGGTTCTTGCTGGAAAACTCTATAGTCAAGTAAGTTGCCACTAATAGCTGAAAGATCTACCTATGTTTCTTAAAAACACACCTTCAAGACTCCAGCCAGCTGAAACATAAATTACAATTTAAAATATACGAATTGGAAAGTTAAAGTATTGAACAAATAATGGAGAAAATTGAAATATTATGTGCCAATTGAACATAATATAGTATAAGAATTCGATTCAACAGCCGGATAAATGATTAATGTGTACACACACACACACATATGTATGTGTTAGTAATCAAAATTAGACCACTAAAGTTCTGGAGGGTGGGAAGGAGGAGAGGGGAAACTGAATGTATTTTATAGGAGGATTAAAAATTAGCTTTGTTAACTTATTTAGAAAAATTTAGCAAATTATTTTGAAAATTAATTTTGAAAATTATTTGAGAAAACATCAGATGTAACTACAAACAGTGTTCAAAGCTGAGTAAAACTAAAATTGAGAGAACAGAGGCTTTCAAAGAAAGCCAGAGGAAAAAAGACATAATACCTGCAAATAGGTGAAACAAATTTAGACTGTGGGTTCTACAGTAGAAATGAAGTAATCTACAGAGGAGTGGCAACCTACGTTCAAATTGCTGAGACAAGATGATTGCCAGGTAGGAACTGAACACTCAAAGGTATTTTAAGTACAAGGGTCAAATAAGAAATTTCCAGATAAAGAAAAGTTGAGATAATTTACTATGCTTTCTAAAACAACTTCCAACGGATGTACTGCAAGAAGAAGTGAATGAGCTAGCGGAGCATGTTGGTGGTTCAGAAACTAGGGTGGAGCTCCAGACAGTGGTTGTCTGGGTGGAGGAAGGGGTGGAGGGTGGAGGACAGTGTCAGACGGGGAATGCACTGTGCTGCTGTGAGACTGGGAAGGGTCTGTTTCTCAAGTTCAGTGGTTGTTTCATAAGTTTGGGGGTTTTGTTGTGATTCAAGAGTTAGGTGTAACTTGCATATCGTTCTCATGGCAAATACCGTATAAATTTGTAAATAATAAAAAATAAAAGATGAAAGGATTAAAATTGACCAATTTGTTTCATCTATTTTGTTTTACAGGAAGCATAAAACTGGACAATGGCAGGAGGTAGAGGCCATGAATGAAGTATTTTGAATCCTGGACATAAAAATTTACAATTAATGAGCTAAACACAATTTTCTAGAGGGAATTTATAAGTTGTAAAGGAATTTAAAGATATTACTTACCAAATGATTTGATTCTATTTCAGAACTTTGCCTCATCCTTCAGTATAACGTTATTCTTATAAATTTCTTATTCATAAATCTTCACATTATCTTCCTCTCTTGAGCTTTATAGTCAGTTCACCTCCAAACATTATTCAGATCCAACTTTACTACTTCAGTTTTAGTCCCAATGCCAACCTCCTTGGAGCAGAATGGGGAATATGATCAACTTCATTCTAATTACATGGCCAGAGATGAGAAAGAGGTTATCCTCCACCCTTAAATTAAGGTGCTGATACCAGAACAAAGGAGGAACAGATGCTAGGCAGACCAAAAACACACACACACACACACACACACACACACACACACATACACACATCAGGCCAGCCCTGTGGCATAGTAGTTAAGTTCATGTACTATGCTTGGGTGACATGGGGTTCACAGGCTTGGATCCCGGGCATGGGCCTACACACCTCTCATCAAGCCATGCTGTGGCAGCATCCCATATACAAAGTAGAGGAAGATTGGCATGGATGTTAGCTCAAGGACAATCTTCCTCAAGCCAAAAAGAGGAAGATTAGCAACAGACGTTCACCCAGGGCCAAGCTTCCTCACAAAACAAAAAGAACAACAAAAATATATCTGTCTGGTATGAAATTTGTTTTTGTAAGTTTTGAGAAATCTGTTGAAAGCCTGATAGGGATTCCCTTGTAGATAATTCTTTCCTGCCTCTCTGCCCTTGATATTTTTCCTTTGTCCTTGACTTTTGCCAGTTTTACTGTTACATGCCTTGGAGAAGGTCTTTTTGCATTAATGTAATGAGGAGTTCTATTGACTTCATGTACCTGTAAGTCCAGTTTTTTCCCCAGGTTTGGGAAGTTCTTAGCTTTTATTTCTTTGCACAAGCTCTCTGTTCCTGTCTCTCTCTCTTCTCCCTCTTGAATACCTGTAATTCTTATGTTGCTTATCTTATTTGATTGAGGTATTTCTCAAAGAATTCTTTCACTTTTTTTAAATCTTAGTTCTCTCTCCTCCACCAGAAGCATTTCTATATTTGTATCCTCAATCTTGCTAAGTCTTTCCTCCATAATGTCAGCTCTATTTTTTAAAGATTCTAGATTATTTTTTATCTCATTAATTTTGTTCTTCATATTTAGAGTTTCTGCTTGGTTTTTCTTTATAGTTTCAAGCTCTTTAGTGAAGTATCCTTTCTGCTCATTAATTTTCTTCCTGAGCTCATTGAACTGTCTTTCTGAGTTTCATTGAGTTGCTTTATGATAACTGGTTTGAATTCTCTGTCATTAATATTGTAAATTTCTGTGACTTCAGAATTGCTTTCTGGGGACTACTTTTCCTTCTCTTCTGAAGCGTTACTATACTTTTTTTTATGGTGTTTGATGAACGGATCCTTTGCTGAGGCATTTGTAGTAGTATCAGATCATAGATCCCACCTACCACCTCTGGTGGGGAGAGCAGGAGTTGTGTTTTCTGAACCTGCTGCATCTGCTGGAAGTTGTGTCAATAGAGCTCCTCTTCCTTCCCCCACTGGCTGCAGCCTCTTGGCAGGTCACGGACACATGTGCAGGCACTGTGGTGCAGGACCACTGCCTTGGCCAGGGACCAGATGAGTTGATGTGTGAGGCAGGAGCAAAGGGGCCTTTTCTTTTTTCACATGTGGACCTGCTCTGTGCTCACGGGCAGTTCACCTGGGCTGCTGTGCTTGGTGGGGGTGCCTACACAGTGGTTGAACCATGACACTCAGTGTGGAGTATTCCTGAGGGCCAGGCTGCAACTCTGAAAGCAAAAGCATTCACATGCAGGCCTGCCTGTCCTCCTTACCCCAGTATCCTCTTACAGTCATGTTCTGGGTGCTGTGTGAGGACCCACAACCAAGATTGCTATTGCTGGGGAAGGGGAGAGGATTCACTCATCTCCTTCTACTGCTTCCCAGGGATCCAGTACCACCACCTTCAGATGTTTGGCTGCATGGATCTCTCAGACTTCCTACTGTGCTTTGTAGGAAATCCTCTGTTGGTTAATGAATGTCCATTAGGCTGTATCTTAGGGGTAAGAGACAAAGGGAACAACTCACTCTGCCATGATGCTGATGTCACTCAAAACTGTATTTTCTTCTCCCCCAAAAAGGGGATATAGAGACCCACCCTGCCTACATTGCACATTTACTTTATGGATCAAGTGAGATGGTGCATAAGGAAGTGTCATTAATAGCAAAGAATTATTGACCAATTGTTATGATAGCTATTCAGAAAACTGACTGGAGCAGGACAGAAGCAGGGCATAAGGATGTGGAGAATGTCGTGTTGTCACAACAGCCTACATAAAAGAATCATAATTACATCAAATGTGCTGAAGGACATTGGCAGGTTGGAGAGCAGAGAAAAACAGTGTTTTGTTTGTTCCCAGGTACAAGAGACATATGAGTAAATAAGTTTGCTTATAATCCTGCAACAATAAGAAATTGTCCAGGTACCAATTTCTCTAACAATACAGAAGAGTGGACTGAAATGTAGCCGCGGTGGAAAATGCCATCCTGCTGGTTTTGTAATGTGTTCTGAGTTAGCCAGCAGAGGTGGTTACTTTGTTACTGAGAGGAAAGATGAATGAGGTATTAGAAGGAGTGTTTAAAATGTAACCCAGAAATGTATGACATGTTTTCTAAGATAATTTATATTCTATGGATAATTTCTACATTTTTATAGTCATTGAAAATTATATTGATTCTTTTTGTTTTCTATACAAAGAAGATAAGCCAGTGTCTGTCCTGAGCGGTTGCTTGTATACCTATGGCTACCAAGAAAGAGAATCCTCTGGGAAACATATAGGAATTCCCTGTGATTTGCTAATTTTCCTTCCTGTAAAGATGAAGTGACTAGTTATAAAACTACCCAGCTAGAGGTCATCCACTTTACGCAAGTGCTCTGCCCCGACATAAAACAGGCGTATAGTCCAGGGAACGTGGTGGATGTTTCTTACAGGCCTATTATTATAGCATCAGGACTTTTCATAGAATAAAAACTCTTCGTATCTCCATCACTTTTATTGTTATTTTTTAAGTTTGTTCCTGCCAACCTGGTTGCTAATTAGCATTTCTGTGCCCCCCTCGTTATGCTCTCGACTAGGCCTGACTCTGTTCCCAGTTTAGGAGTAAGTAATTGGCAAGGACTCTTCTGCTTTTGGAACTTTTTGCTTCACCTTTAACTGCTGTAATGTACAGATCCCTGATACACCCTCTGTTAAGTGGCACCGTGTTTCTTGTTTACTCTCTGCTGCATGCGCTCTGCCACGTAAGTGATAAGTCCCCATCTACCTGCAGCAAGCAAGCGTGACATCTTTTCTTTTACTTATCTTTCTTTGAAATCATGCTGGGAAACTTTGACATGCTGATTTGAGACCTGTTTGTTTCTGACAAATCTCACCCACCGCCTTTCCATATTACCATGCCAACTGCACACTCTCAAGTCAGTAGAAAGACTCCTTAGGATGCCCCTAAGGTGTTGGCACTGCAGGTATAAATCTGTGCTTTGTCTCCTCCCCATCACTCTGTTCCTCCTGCTGCAGCCCACTTTGTAAATGAGCTCGTTCAGAGACCTGGAACAGCTCTGCAGGTGCAGCTTTTCACCGGACGTGACTAGAGGCAGAGCAGGTGATATGCAAGGTATGTGACAAGGGCAACACAAAGTCACATGCGACTGCTCCATGGAAAAGAGAAATTAATCCTAGAATATGATAATATTAATAAAATAGTGCTAGCTGCTTTAGTTTGACTACCATATATTGTTTACTTACCGTTTAACTGGCACAGTATTGGTTTCATACATACTTTTCCCAACTTTCACAACCACCATAGGTAGGCATTATTGCTTTGGCTTTATAAATGAGTAAACTGAGGCTCAGTCCTGTTAACGCACCACAAATTACACTACCAGTATGTGAGGCACAGTCTGGAATTTATCCCAGAGTTGTCTGACTCCAAAACTTTCGTTATTCTTTTTCCCAAGCAGAAATAAACAAATATGCTCTAGGAATAAGTAAAAAGATTATATATATGTATTATGCATATATATATTCACATATATTTAAAGAGAGAGGAAAAAAGAGAGAGTGAGTGTGTGTGTGTGTGTGTGTGTGTGTGTATGTATGTCTGTAAATTGTCATTACCTGAAGATGAAGTTGTGATATTGGTTAGCAGGGGCAGAAAATTGTAGATGGAATGAGAGATTATGGATTATTTCTTTTATAGAAATGTGTTGACTTCCACACATATTGTATTTCACCTAGCTTTAGAAGTTAATACACCGTGAGAATTAAGGACTATGTCCTCACAATGTACTTCCAGGTTTCTTAATTGCTGAAACCTGGAAGTACATTGTGAGGACATAGTCCTTAATTCTCACGGTGTATTAACTTCTAAAGCTAGGTGAAATACAATTTCAAAGGTAGGGTAGGACTAGAAGGCTCTCCAAATAGTGACTTTCTGGCCTAGAATTGCTCTTGTAAATATAGAACCCTCTAATAAATGGCATTCAATCACTTCAATACAATGCTGACACCTCTGTGGAAAAACTCACAAACATGCTGCTGATATGTTGGAAACATCTGGTTGAAAGTTTTGTCAAATTTGACTTTACAGTAGAGAAGTATATTGGAACTATATCACTTTCAACTATAACAGTGAGGACTGGCCTAGGAAAGTGACAACTTGAGTGTAAGGCTGACTTGGAGCAGGCTGACTAAACTATCCGAGCCACAGTGAGTCACTTATAAAATAGTGTTAACACTTTGCATGTTCCACTTCAGTGGCCTGGGGTTTGCCAGTTCACATCCTGGGTGTGAACCTACACACCGCTAGTCAAGCCATGCTGTGGCAGGCGTCCCACACATAAAAAAAGTAGAGGAAGATGGGCTCAAGATGTTAGCTGAGGGTCAATCTTCCTCAGCACAAAGAGGAGGATCGGTGGAAGATGTTAGCTCAGGACTAATCTTTCTTTAAAAAATAAATAAATAAAATAGTGTAACATTGAATTCTCAGTATGATTCTGAAGATTAAATGAAATAATGTTTATAAAGCACTCTACTGACATTCCTATACTATTTTATCATTATGCTATTTAAAATGAAGAATAAAACAGTATTGCATTGTAATTTTCCCATTGGTTCTATTCTATAGACAGATTTTAAATACAACTTCATATTGTGAATCATAATGAACAAAGTTGAGTAATTACAAGGATAAATACATTAATATTTATATTGTTTTCAGAGAAATATATAATTGTTTTTCTGAGAAATACTGAAAGCAGAGTTAAAATTTCTGTGAAAAATCACTGATACTTTAATTATAGAGAATGTCTGACAAACATTGTTATTTGCCTTCTTGTATATATTAAATAATCTAAACTAAAATAGAAAATTCAATTGCACAAAGAAGTGCCTTCATAAATTACTGGTTTTGGAATGGTTTTAGCTGTTTTAGAGTGGCACACTAGTGTCTCATTGTGACTCCAGGCTAAGGATAGACGCAGAGCAGGCACCAAAATGGGAACTACTTTGTTACGTGTAACGAACAAGTGTCTGAAAGTGACTTTCAGAAAACCAAATAAAATTATGCAAAAACTGGCAGAGCTAGCTTGATATCAGTTTTAACTCATTTGCATTTTCCAGTCGGCCTGTTTTCTAACACACTAGCAAAAATTTAGGTGAAAGAAAGAGCTGACTGAGTAATTATTGGTATTGGAATGTGGAGTAATAGAGACCAAAATCTTATTTATATTAATTAAATATTCATTTATATTTAGAATAAATAGGAAGGATATTCTTAAAAGTAAACTGTGTAGGAATTATGAAATAGTGAGCAAAATGGCAGGATGAGCTGACCCGGGATTCTCTCCCCTCCAAAATACAACAAAGGATTGGAAAAACTGAATTTCACAGAATAAACATAATGCCAAGACATTAGTGACCTACAATACCAAGAAGGCAGAGATCATAAACCCTACTTACAGTCTCAGAGGCGCTGGAACGGTAGGAGAGAATGTCGCTCCCTCCCCTAGATTCTGCTATCGCTGCGGCGCTGGTAGGGAAGGAGCGGGGGAGGGGGCCGCGCGACCGGGGATCATCCAGGACTCCTGCCGCTGATTCAGTGGAGACCTGCTGATGGGGGGAAAGCTTCCGTCTGTGGGGACCCCATAAATCAAGGGCCTTGGGAGACCAGAGAACAGAACTGATCTGAACCCAGATGGCGCGTGAGAGTAACAGCCCCTCTCCTCCCCACCCCTGCAGCGCCCCCCCCCCCCCCCCCCGGCAAAGTCAGTGGGCGCAGCCATCTTGCCCCAAGGCGGAGAGCTCATAACAAGCAGCTCTCGACCCCCATCTAGTGGTGACAGGCTGTAAGTGCAACCCAATTCTACCACCATGTGAAAAAAACACTCCTCTACCATCCAGCAATTTATAAAAGCCCCAGACCAGAAGGAAAACAATAAAAACATAGAATTAAGTCCTGAGGACTTGGAATTAGGTAAACTAAGTGATAATGAATTCAGAGCAGCTATAATAAAAAAACTCAATGAGGTAGAGAGAAAGATAGAGAAACAAGCCGAGTTCTGGAGTTACTTCACAGAAGAGATTGAAATCATAAAATAGAATCAAACAGAATTACTAGAGATGAAAAACACGATGGACCAGATAAAACAGAATACGGATTCCCTGAATGCCCGTGTAGACACCATAGAAGAGCAAATTAACATAATTGAAGATAGACAGGCTGAATGGCTCCAGACAGAGGAAGAAAGAGAACTAAGAATTAAATAAAATGAGGAAAATCTCTGAGAGATAATGGATTCAATGAGGAGTAAGAACATAAGGATCATAGGAATTCCCAAGAATGTGGAAAAGGAAAATGGAGCAGAGAGTGTGTTTAACAAAATTATTAAAGAGAACTTCCCAAATCTAGGGATTGATGGAGAAATGTGTGTAGAGGAGTGTTTTAGATCTCCTAGATTTGTCAATGTAAAAAACGCCTACTGCAAGGCACATAGTAGTAAAATTGGCAAAAAGGAAAGATAAGGAAAGAATACTCAGGGAAGTAAGAAAAAAAAAAGAGAATAACCTATAAAGGAGCCCCTATCAGACTGTCAGCAGATTTCTCTACAGAAACCTTACAAGCTAGGAGAGAATGGAGTGACATATTCAAAGCTTTAAAAGATAAAAATCTTCAACCGAGAATACTCTATCCAGCAAGAATTTCCTTCAGATATGAGGGAGAAATTAAATCTTTTCCAGACAAACAAAAGTTAAGGGAATTTGTAACTAAAAGCCCTCCACTACAAGAAATCCTCAAGAAGGCTCTCATACCTGGAAAAAGAAAAAAGGGAGAAAGGGGACACAATCCACAGACTAGGGAGACCGATGGATAGAACCAGAACAGGATAGCAAATATTCAACTATAGCATTAGGGTAAAGGTAAGGAAACTACCAAAACAAGGACGATCTTATCACTCTAACTACAAATTCATAAGACGAGTTGGAATAAAAAATGAAAATAATGATTTAGGAGGGGAAGACCAAAGAGTCTAAATCAGTATTGGTCAAGTAAGTAAGAGACCACCAGAGAATAGACTATATTATACATGAGATTCTAAATACAAACTTCAAGGTAGACACTAAAATAAAGTACAGAGCAGAGTCACAAATCATAAATAAGGAAAACTCTAAGAAACCCAGTAGAAGAAATTGCAGTATTAAATGGGTAGTCTAAAGCAAACAGGAAAAGAAACTCAGGAAAACAAGATAATGAGCAACAGATTGGCAGCATTAAGTCCACATGCATCAATAATCACTCTCAATGTAAACGGATTGAACTCTCCAATAAAAAGACACAGAGTGGCAAAATGGATTAAAGAACAAGATCCAACAATTTGTTGCCTCCACTAAACACACCTCAGCTCCAAGGACAAACACAGACTCGGGGGAAGGGGTGGAGGACAATACTTCAAGCTAATAGCAAGGAAAAGAAGGCAGGTGTTGCAATTCTCGTATCAGACCAAGTGGATTTCAAAATAAGACAGGTAAAGAGAGACACAGAGGGACGAGATATAATGACCAAAGGGACACTTCATCAAGAAGAAATAATGCTTATAAATATCTATGCACTCAACACAGGAGCACCAAGATTCATAAAGCAACTATTAACTACCTAAAGGAAGATGTTAAAAACAACACAATAATAGTAGGGGACCTCAACACCCCACTCACATCAATGGACAGATCATCCAGACAGAAAATCAACAAGGAAATAGTGGAGCTAAATGAAAGACTAAAACAATTGGACTTAATAGACATATATAGATCACTTCACCCTGAAAGAGCTGAATACACATTCTTCTCAAGTGCACATGGAACATTCTCTAGGATAGACCATATGTTGGGAAACAAGGCAAGCCTCTACAAATTTAAAGAAATTGAAATAATAACAAGCATCTTCTCAGATCATAGTGCTATAAGGCTAGAAATTAATTACAAGAAAAAAGCTGAGAAAGGCACAAAGATGTGGAGACTAAACAACACACTACTGAACAAGCAATGGATCATTGAAGAAATTAAAGAAGAAATCAAAAAATACCTGGAAACAAATGAAAATGATAGCATGCCATACCAACTCATATGGGATACAGCAAAAGCTGTATAAAGAGGAAAATTCATCGCAATACAGGCACATCTTAACAAACAAGAATAATCCCAAATAAGCAACTTTAAAGTACACCTAACTGAACTAGAGAAAAAGAACAAATGAAGCCCAAAGTCAGCAGAAGGAGAGAAATAATAAAAATCAGAGCAGAAATAAATACTATTGAAACGAAAAAGGCAGTAGAAAGGATCAATGAAACAAAGAGCTGGTTTTTTGAGAAGATAAATAAAATTGACAAACCACTAGCCAGACTTACAAAGAAAAACAGGGAGAAAGCTCAAATAAACAAAATCAGAAATGAGCGAGGAGAAATAACAACAGACTCTGCAGAAATACAACAGATTATAAGAGAATACTACAAAAAACTATATGCCAACAGAATAGATAACCTAGAGGAAATGGATAAATTCTTGGACTCCTACAATCTCTCAAAGCTCACTCAAGAAGAGGCAGACAATTCGAACAGACCAATCACAAGGAAAGAGATTGAAACAGCAATCAAAAGCATCCCAAAGAATAAAACCCCAGGACCAGATGGCTTTCCTGGGGAATTCTACCAAACTTTCAGAGAGGATTTAATACCTATCCTTTTCAAGCTATTCCAAAAAATTAGGGAAGATGGAACACTTCCTAACACATTCTATGAGGCCAACATCACGCTGATCCCAAAACCTGACAAGGACACCACGAAAAAAGAGAACTACAGGCCAATATCACTGATGACCATAGATGCAAAAATTCTAAACAAAATTTTGGCAACCAGAATTCAGCAATTCATCAAAAGAATCATACATCAGGATCAGGTGGGATTCATACCAGGGACACAGGGATGGTTCAACATCTGCAAATCAATCAACGTGATACACCACATCAACAAACTGAGGAATAAAAACCACATGATCATCTCAATAGATGCAGAGAAGGCATTTGACAAGATCCAACAGCCATTTATGATAAAAACTCTGAACAAAATGGGCATAGAAGGAAACTACCTCAACATAATAAAGGCCATATATGACAAACCCATAGCCAACATCATACTCAATGGGCGAAAACTGAACCCCATCCCCCTGAAAACAGGAACGAGACAAGGATGCCCTCTATCACCACTCTTATTTAACATAGTACTGGAGGTCCTGGCCAGAGCAATCAGGCAAGAAAAAGGAATAAAAGGAATCCAAATAGGGAGGGAAGAAGTGAAACTCTCGCTGTTTGCAGACGACATGATCTTATATATAGAAAACCCCAAAGAATCCATTGGAAAACTATTAGAAGTAATCAACAACTACAGCAAAGTTGCAGGGTATAAAATCAATTTGCATAAATCAGTACCATTTCTATACTCCAGTAATGAACCAACAGAAAAAGAACTCAAGAACACAATACCATTCACAATCGCAACAAAAAGAATAAAATACCTTGGGGTAAATTTAACTAATGAAGTGAAGGACCTAAATAATGAAAATTACAAGGCCTTTCTGAGAGAATTGGATGATGACATAAGGAGATGGAAAGTCATTCCATGTACATGGATTGGAAGAATAATCACAGTTAAATTGTCCATTCTACCTAAAGCAATCTACAGATTCAACGCCATCCCAATCAGAATCCCAATGACATTCTTTACAGAATTAGAACAAAGAATCCTAAAATTCATATGGGGCAACAAAAGACTCCGAATTGCTAAAGCAATCCTGAGAAAAAAGAACAAAACGGGAGGCATCACAATCCCTGACTTCAAAACATACTACAAAGCTACAGTAATCAAAACAGCATGGTACTGGTACAAAAACAGGTGCACAGATCAATGGAACAGAATGGAAAGCCCAGAAATAAAACCACACATCTATGGACAGCTTATCTTTGACAAAGGAGCTGAGGGCATACAATGGAGAAAAGAAAGTCTTTTCAACAAATGGTGCTGGGAAAACTGGAAAGCCACATGTAAAAGAATGAAAATTGACCATTCTTTTTCACCATTCACCAAAATAAACTCAAAACGGATCAAAGACCTAAAGGTGAGATCTGAAACCATAAGGCTTCTGGAAGAAAACGTAGGCAGTACACTCTTTGACATCAGTATTAAAAGGATCTTTTCGGACACCATGCCTTCTCAGAGAAGGGAAACAATAGAAAGAATAAACAAATGGGACTTCATCAGACTAAAGAGCTTCTTCAAGGCAAATGAAAACAGGATTGAAACAAAAAAACAACCCACTAACTGGGAAAAAATATTTGCAAGTCATATATCTGACAAAGGCTTAATATCCATAATATATAAAGAACTCTCACAACTCAACAACAAAACATCAAACAACCCAATCAAAAAATGGGCTGGAGACATGAACAGACATTTCTCCAAAGAAGATATATGGATGGCCAATAGGCACATGAAAAGATGCTCATCATCGCTGATCATCAGGGAACTGTAAATCAAAACTACACTAAGATATCACCTTACACCCGTTAGAATGACAAAAATATCTAAAACTAATAGTAACAAATGTTGGAGAGGTTGTGGAGAAAAAGGAACACTCATACACTGCTGGTGGGAATGCAAACTGGTGCAGCCACTATGGAAAACAGTATGGAGATTCCTCAAAAAATTAAAAATAGAACTACCATACGATCCAGCCATCCCACTACTGGGTATTTATCCAAAGAGCTAGAAGTCAGCAATCCCAAAAGTCCTATGCACCCCAATGTTCATTGCAGCATTATTTACAATTGCCAAGACATGGAAGCAACCTAAGTGCCCAGCAACAGACGAATGGATAAAGAGGATGTGGTACATATATACAATGGAATACTACTCAGCTGTAAAACAGAACAAATCATTCTATTTGCAATAACATGGATGGACCTTGAGGGAATTATGTTAAGTGAAATAAGCCAGCGAGAGAAGGATAATCTGTGTATGACTCCACTCATATGAGGAATTTAAAATTATGGACTAAGAACAGTTTAGTGGATACCAGAGGAAAGGTGGGGTGGGGGGTGGGCACAAAGGGTGAAGTGGTGCACCTACAACATGACTGACAAACATTAATGTACAACTGAAATGTCACAAGATTGTAACCTATCATTAACTCAATAAAAAAAATAAACTGTTTATGAGAATTTATGAGAAGGAGATTTTTCACTGAATAATAACAAAGGATTAAAAATTGACTTAATAAATAAAGCCTTTCACATCACATATGCATTACTTTATCTGTAAAGAAAATACCAAAAACAAATTTCTTGCTCTTTAATTTGGATGTAAAAGAAAAATTTTTTTTTCCTGCTGCTGCCTTGTGTTATGACTTACCATTTTTATCTGTGAACTCTAACAATCAATATTGACCACATTTGGATATTCTAAACAGCTGCAAAACGACAAAACTGTGTCATGTAGAAAATTGTTTCAGGAATTTTATTCTTCGAAATAACCTTGGTGAGAATATGTTGTATTCACTGTTTAAAACAATGCTTCAGATTCTACCTCATTAGTTCAGATAAAGTCTACATATTTTTTGAAGGACAGATAAATTCTTTAAATTCTATTGTTAATACACAACATTTTGGGAAATTTCAGTTT
The DNA here is from genome assembly GCF_041296265.1 of Equus caballus. Taxonomy (NCBI): domain Eukaryota; kingdom Metazoa; phylum Chordata; class Mammalia; order Perissodactyla; family Equidae; genus Equus; species Equus caballus. The sequence goes on from NC_091686.1 coordinate 48,480,262, forward strand.
ATACTCATTTGCTCTTTGAATTTTTCCCATAAAAAGATAAGGAGTACCAGCAATATTTTATTGCATTTAAGCAATAGCTTTCTGCCATGGGGCTCAAGTTGGATATTCATTTGAGCTAAGTGAAGGAAAAACTCACATTCAGAGGAATGGACTTTAAGATAAAATTGGACAAAAATAATCTGAAGATCATCCAACATTTCTTTCTCTTAGATCCTCAAATTTAGTTATGTGACATCCATTGATAAAATTGTTTAGTGGCATCTTGTGAAAAAAGGATCAAGCCACATCTTGGACAACGTTTAATTTCCATCAGTGGTTCTCAAACATCAGCGCATGTCAAAACTCCCAGAGAGCTTGTTGAAACACAGATTGCTAGGACCGACTCAATAGGATGAGATGCCGCTTAATAATTAGCATTTCATGCAGGTCCAGGGACCATACTTTAAGAATTGTTCTAGCTACTTGTAGTTCCTTGCAGGCTGGGTAGAGTTTCTTGTCTCTCTCCAACTGTTGCTTGTGCCATTCTCTCTAACCAGAACAAATACCATTGTGCCTTCCACGTGCCTAACTATGAATGGTTATTCAAAACAGAACCCAGGAAAACGTCTTTTTTTTTTCACTCCTTAGTCCTTCAGGCTGAGTTAGAAGCCTTTCTTCTGAGTTTTCATAGAATCCTGTGGATGTCTCTATTAATTTGTATAACACGATGTACTGAAGTCACGTTTTGGTAACTCTTCCATCAGACTATGAGTTTCTCAAGGGCAGACAGCATATATAGTTAACATTTGCATCCCCAAAGCTGCTGTGCTATGGGGCACTCCCCAAAATATCCATTGATCTGATGTGCTCTTTTTGTGATTCTAGATACAAACATTCAAAATGATCAAAAGCTATACAGATAGTAAGAAAGAATTAAGAGTAAAGAATACCCCAGACATAATTAATAGGAAAAGGAGGGTAGAGATGGAGTGTCAAGTGCAAATTCAAGTCATGTGACGGGTGCTACCTCGAGGAAGCTTAGTTTAAAAGAAGGTCAATGATAGACTGAAATTAGGTGAAGATGATTGCTTTGTCTAGGACCTCATATGTAGGTATGGCTCTCACGATCAGTTTTTGAAATACACCTTCTTTCTTTGAGAATATAAACTTCTATACAGAGTGTAATAAATTCGATTATTTTTTAACTACAAAATTTTGCTTTACTCTTCATCTCATTCAAGGGTTTGGACACCATTGTAGCTTAATAATCTCTAAATCATGTTTGAAACAGGCAAAAGATTCCTTTTCCTACATTGATGCTGCTTGTCTCATACATGCACTAATATTAGGTGTTCCCAGACTTCAGAAATGCTCAAATTAACATGATCTCACCTCTGGAATGAAGGAAAGACCACAGTCCGACATGGTTTATATGTTAGACTGCAGTTTTACCACTGCCCAGTGCAGGGGAAGGGGGAGCTCTTGGGGGCGGGCTGCAGGCAGCTCCACACAGCATAGACTTCTGTAAGAAAAAATAATGGAGGGCAAAAGGGTCAGGAAAATAAAAACCCAGGGAATTATCATTAAGATTGGTCATGTTCAATTTATGAGACATTGGTAGCAACAGCTGAACAAATAGAAGATAATAAAATAAATATTTCCATTAAGTATCCTTGAAGTTTCAGATTCAAAAATAGCACCCAGTCTCTCTGGGGAGTTTGATTGCCAGACTGCACGTTTATGGGAGATAATTAGGGCTCACAAGAAAGCAATGTGATGATCAATAAGACTTTATGAGTCACTCTTACTCTATAATGATATCCTGGGAAACCCTAGGGCGAAATAATGGTTCTCAGTGCTGATGGGGTTCATGGGTCCTTTAGCATCTCTCTGCTGCCTTCTGTGCATTTATTTCTAGCGGCTGTCTTCAGGCTGTATGCATGCATGATCCGTCTCACCCAGGATGTCTGCTGCTCATAGAGAATCAGGACAGTGGTCAGAAGGACTGCTGAAGAAATGTGGCCATGAAGAATCAATGCACACTGGACACTTTGTTCCTTGTGTCAGAGATTCAGAAATGTACCACCGGCTCCGAAGGCCAAAGGTATTAATGCACGTGGATAATGACATCTTCTTAGTTGCGCCTCATATCCATTTACAGACCCTAAAGAAAGAGACTTTTGCTTTCAAATACCTTTTTCAAGCTAAGAAAGCAAGTGGTGAGGATTAGCCAATGGTAGTGTGTGTGTGTGTGTGTGTATGTGTGTGTATGTGGGTGTGTGGGTGTGTTTGTGTTGAGGGGGTTGGTTCTGGAAATTGGGAAGAATAGACAAAGGAGAAGGGATGCCAAACATCATAGCAGGAAAAGAATAAGGTGTTTTAACTTCTACATGCCTTCAGATAGGAGGGTTCTTTGTGCTTCTCATCATTAAAATGGCACCATATTAATAATTCAAAAAGATCACAATGTCGTGTTTTGTTAGCGGTTCAGTTCTACTTTTATTGAAGAAATCTACTATTTTGAATCAGCTGCCAACATATCCATTTAATAGTCCACCCTACAATTTGAAACTAATCTTAATTCATTCAGCTAGAATAAATCAGAAGAAAAGAGGAAAAAAAGACATGATTAAAAGTGTTAAATTATTGCAACTGAAAAAGAACATTATGACTGAAAATGTCAAGCAGTATATTGGAATATTTTAAATTTGTCATATTGAAACATGTTGTTTTTAGCCATATACATCATGTTGTACATAAGTATAGCATGTTGATTATTTTTATATTTGTCCCTTTTTTTTTCTTTTGAGGAGCAGGCTATTAGAACTTCTTTTAAAATATGGTGTTTTATTTCTTTGGTAATGGAAATGGACAATTTTTTATTCAAACTGCATAACATTCCCTTCATATGCAATAGGAGAAAGAGGCAAGAGAGAGGTGGAAAGGATTATGAGAACATATTCATATAAAACTCAGAAAAAGTTTTTTCCTTGAGTGGTAATTCTAGAAAGTTCCCAGTTTTACCATTCAGTTCAACCTTTGAAAGGATGACTGTCTTATTTCTCATTTGTGCTGAATTTATGCTAGTGCCTTTGCTAGTAACAGACAGATGGATTGATGACATCCTCACTACTAACTTCAGGAACTGGTCCAAGAAACCCACTATACCATTAATGACAAAAAATTAGGGTCAATGTTTAAAAGCAAAAGCCATGCCTTCATATTCTTTTTTTTTCTATTTCATCCCTTAAGGTCAGAAAATCTGACTCCCTCCTATCACCATTTACTGCTTCTTCAGGCCAAAATTGTCTTTTCTGTTGATTGACAAGAAATGATGACATAAGATAAATTGTCTATTTTGGTTTGCTGTCTTATTTTTTCTTTTAGTTCTCTGTTCGCTCATGCTCCCCTCCCAGGTTTTACTTGTCTCATCTTTCTGCCGTAATTGTCTAATGCCTCAATTTAGTTACTGCTTTTCATAGTGTGCTCAAAAGTCAACATAGCTCATCTTGACAAAGCAGCAATTATTGTGCAGAACGCAGTTTCAAAGCCTGGGACAATTTCAGCAAAATCAAATCAAATCAAAATATTTATGAGGACACATAACAGAAAAGCTACTGTGATGGATGCCTTTGAGGGTACAAAGAAACATAGGCAATTCCTACTCTTAAAAGGCTTAAGATCTATCCATCTGGAAATTTAAGACATAAGTACAAAACCTAAATATCAGTAATTTGTTGAAATGAGAGTGAAGGCACCATTAGGAGAGGAAGCATCCAGACGTATGTGATTAATTGCTACAAATGTGGTGAGTACATTAAGCATTCAGAGGACAGAGACATCACTTCATGTAGAGATGATGAGAGAAGAAGTCAGGACTTTAGTGGTCTGAAATCATATAACAGATTTGGGTAGGCATTGGTAGTAAGCCACAGAGAGGGTGAAGGCTAATGAGGGGTTAGCAGGAGTATTGGAAGGCAATTGAAGCAAGATACATGGTAAGAGGAACTCTCCAGAGAGAGTAAACCACTTGCGATGTTTTGTGATTGTTCAGTTTTGGAGAGAGAGGAGAGGTTACATATCAGCATACCAAGAGTCTGGGAATTATCTTCTATTCAAAGGCGAGTCATTGATTCAGGGACATGTGTCTGAGAAAGAAAGACAAGTGATCACACAGCAGTGTTTTCTAAAGATTAATGAGCTATCACTACGTGTTGAACTATTTGGATGACCACAAGGCTGCTCCTGAATTAGAGAAGGGATTTTGAAGGAGAGAGGGCCATGTGTCTGATATTGGGGCTGTTTGAAAGCGCCTGACTTACTCAGGATTCTACTAGGGGCTCGGGAGTGGGAAGAACCCTCCTCCCTGCTTTGTTATTCACTACCATGGTCAACTTCCACAACCTAGGAGATACTCAAGTATGGAGAAGAGCAAAAATAGTTAAGAGCTACTAAGGTAAAGAGTGATATTTTCATACTCCAATTCATTAACATTTAACTTCTAACAAGTGGAGACTAAGAGGTGGTACAACCAATAACCACAACCCCCCACCTACATAAATACACACACACAAGATTGAACTTCTAGTTCAAGATGGCCAGAGGAAATGATGTTTTAACTCCCCTACCCTAGAAATATGAAAATAGGAAGAAACACACATTAATAATTGAAACAGGGGGTCGTGTCATCCACGTATATGGGAGAAACTTAGAGAACTCTTCACAAGAAAAAAAAAAAAAGTGAATGAGAGAAGGTCCCATCATATTTAAAGTCACCATACACAAAGGAAAAGGTTCATTCCAGTTAAACCCAAACAGTATACCTGAATCAGAGGGGTTGGACCTGAATCTAAGTCATGCATAGTTGGGTCAGTAGCAAGGAAGCCCAAGGTGTGGCAGGCCACACCACACAGTTGACAAAGATGACCTGTGAAGTGAGAGAGCTGGAGAAGGGGAGCAGTGTTAGATGCAGCAGTGACTTTCTCCAAATGAGGAAGTTAGGACAAATCAAGATAGACGTCTCTCACAGAGCTAACTTCAGGTCAAAATAGAAATAGGACAATCAATCCTTCCACTCAGTAGCTATCTCATGACAGAAACAATGGGATGTCTGAGTGATGTTGACTAAATGACTACTGTGTTCCACACACTACCCTAGCCTGGGGTTACAGCAAAAAGCAAATGTAAACTTGGCTTTTGCTCTTCTGGAACTTATAATCCAGAAGGGGAAAATATAATAATTAGCTAATCATACACATGTGTGTAACTTAAAGTAAGATAAGCAGTATTAAGAAAATAAGAGGCAGCCCTGACAGTGTGTATATGTGTGCACATGTATCATGAAAGAGTGATATGCCTGGAAAATTTCCCCGAAAAACAGACATTCTGGTTGGGATTTAAGAATGAGTAGGTATTAACTAAGTAAGAGGGACTGGAGAAAAGACTTTTGGGAAGAGGGAAGAAACATGCAAAGTTACGTGGGAAGCAGAACTGATTTGCTGGTACAGAAAGGAGGTAGATTTGGCTAGAAAAGCAAGAGAAAGCAGAAAAGTGATATGAGATGAAGCTAACAAGGTGACCATCAAAGGACTTTATCTTTTTGCAGAGAAGGCATTTGACAAGATCCAACAGCCATTTATGATAAAAACTCTGAACAAAATGGGCATAGAAGGAAACTACCTCAACATAATAAAGGCCATATACGACAAACCCATAGCCAACATCATACTCAATGGGCAAAAACTGAACCCCATCCCCCTGAAAACAGGAACAAGACAAGGATGCCCTCTATCACCACTCTTATTTAACATAGTACTGGAGGTCCTGGCTAGAGCAATCTGGCAAGCAAAAGGAATAAAAGGAATCCAAATAGGGAAGGAAGAAGTGAAACTCTCGCTGTTTGCAGATGACATGATCTTATATATAGAAAACCCCAAAGAATCCATTGGAAAACTATTAGAAGTAATCAACAACTACAGCAAAGTTGCAGGGTATAAAATCAATTTGCCTAAATCAGTAGCATTTCTATACTCCAGTAATGAACCAACAGAAAAAGAACTCAAGAACACAATACCATTCACAATCGCAACAAAAAGAATAAAATACCTTGGGGTAAATTTAACTAATGAAGTGAAGGACCTATATAATGAAAATTACAAGGCCTTTCTGAGAGAATTGGATGACGACATAAGGAGATGGAAAGACATTCCATGTACATGGATTGGAAGAATAAACATAGTTAAAATGTCTATTCTACCTAAAGCAATCTACAGATTCAACGCCATCCCAATGACATTCTTTACAGAATTAGAACAAAGAATCCCAAAATTCATATGGGGCAACAAAAGACCCCGAATTGCTAAAGCAATCCTGAGAAAAAAGAACAAAATGGGAGGCATCACAATCCCTGACTTCAAAACATACTACAAAGCTACAGTAATCAAAACAGCATGGTACTGGTACAAAAACAGGTGCACAGATCAATGGAACAGAATGGAAAGCCCAGAAATAAAACCACACATCTATGGACAGCTTATCTTTGACAAAGGAGCTGAGGGCATACAATGGAGAAAAGAAAGTCTTTTCAGCAAATGGTGCTGGGAAAACTGGAAAGCCACATGTAAAAGAATGAAAATTGACCATTCTTTTTCACCATTCACCAAAATAAACTCAAAACGGATCAAAGACCTAAAGGTGAGATCTGAAACCATAAGGCTTCTGGAAGAAAACGTAGGCAGTACACTCTTTGACATCAGTATTAAAAGGATCTTTTCGGACACCATGCCTTCTCAGAGAAGGGAAACAATAGAAAGAATAAACAAATGGGACTTCATCAGACTAAAGAGCTTCTTCAAGGCAAATGAAAACAGGATTGAAACAAAAAAACAACTCACTAACTGGGAAAAAATATTTGCAAGTCATATATCTGACAAAGGCTTAATATCCATAATATACAAAGAACTCTCACAACTCAACAACAAAACCTCAAACAACCCAATCAAAAAATGGGCTGGAGACATGAACAGACATTTCTCCAAAGAAGATATACTGATGGCCAATAGGCACATGAAAAGATGCTCATCATCGCTGATCATCAGGGAAATGCAAATCAAAACTACACTAAGATATCACCTTACACCCGTTAGAATGACAATAATATCTAAAACTAATAGTAACAAATGTTGGAGAGGTTGCGGAGAAAAATGAACCCTCATACACTGCTGGTGGGAATGCAAACTGGTGCAGCCACTATGGAAAACAGTATGGAGATTCCTCAAAAAACTAAAAATAGAACTACCATATGATCCAGCCATCCCACTACTTGGTATTTATCCAAAGAGCTTGAAGTCAGCAATCCCAAAAGTCCTATGCACCCCAGTGTTTATTGCAGCACTGTTTACAATAGCCAAGACGTGGAAGCAACCTAAGTGCCCAGCAACAGACGAATGGATAAAGAAGATGTGGTACATATATACAATGGAATACTACTCAGCTGCAAAACAGAACAAAATCATTCCATTTGCAATAACATGGATGGACCTTGAGAGAATTATGTTAAGTGAAATAAGCCAGCAAGAGAAAGATAATCTGTGTATGACTCCACTCATATGAGGAATTTAAAACTATGGACCAAGAACAGTTTAGTGGATACCAGGGGAAAGGTGGGGTGGGGGGTGGGCACAAAGGGTGAAGTGGTGCACCTACAACATGACTGACAAACATTAATGTACAATTGAAATTTCACAAGGTTGTAACCTATCAATAACTCAATTAAAAAAAAAAAAAAGGACTTTATCTTTACCCTAACAGAAACTGGTAGCCAGTAAAGTACTTTAAAGAAGAGGTATTTTGTAATAATTAATATGACTATAATTTGGTTAAAAGACTAGAGGCAGACAAGTGCGCCTGCTGGAAGATGAATTTAGAAGCTACTGTGGAGAGAGGATTCTGGGAAAATGGCAGGGTAGGAAGCACCAGACACCTATCCCCCCACGTAGACAACAATTGCACTGGCACAATCTGTCTGATGTAATTATTTTGGAACTCTTGAATTTATTGAAGACTTGCAACTTCCAGGAAAAGGCTTGGTCAGTAAATTGTGATTAACTTTGATCAACTTCAGCTCTTAGCACAGTAGCAAACACCCATCCCCCACCCCAGCACTGTGTCCAGCAACCTTGCACCTGTTCCAGGGGCAACTTGCATGAAGCTTGCGGGAGCTGGAGTGGGTAAAAAGGGTCCTGACCTCCACACGTTGGGGATTTGTGCTCTGATTGCTGATTGCTGCTTCTGATCACAGAGGTGCAAGGAAGAGGTGAGCACCCATTGTTGTTGTGCCTCCCCGCGTTGTTGTAAGCACCTCCACCTCCAGCTGAAGTGATTTCCAGGAGATTTAAAGGGCTTATGTCCTTCCTCCCTCCTTCACTTTTCTCTTTTTCCCATTTTGGGAGTCAGACATTAAAGATTAGGATGTTCAGATACGAGTGTATGTAAGGGAAAAATTAGAAAATGACCATGCATGTCTGAGGAAAGGTACAGGATCAGAAAAGATCTGAGAAGGATACCAGCAAACCGAACTCAGCAACATATTAAAAGGATTATACAGCATGACAAAGAGGAATTATTCCTGGAATGCAAGGATTGTTCAATATACCAAAATCAATCAATATCATAGACCACATTAACAGAATAAAGGAAAAAAACACACATGACCATCTCAATTGATGCACAAAAGCATTTGAAAAACAATTCAACACCTTTTCATGGTAAAAAAACACTCAGCAACTCCATGTTCATGGATCAAAAGCCTTAATATTGCTAAGATCTCAATACTAACCAAAGTGATGTACAGATTCAATGTAACACATGTCAAAATCCCAGTGACATTTTTTGCAGAAATTAAAAAACCTACCACAGTAAAAAAAAAAAAAAAAAATAGGGGGAACAATGAGAAATGACACCTATTGGAATGGTAAAAATAAAAAATTGGACTGTATACCAAGTGTTGGTCAAGATGTGGAGGATCTGGAACTCTTATACACTGCTGGTGGGAGTGGAAAATCATCCAAATATCCTGGAAAACAGTTTTGGAGTTTCTTAAAAATTGAAACATAAACTTGCCGTATAATCCGGTCGTTCCATTCTGGGTATTTTCCCCAGGATAAATGAAAGCATATGTCTATCCAAAGACTTGTACATGAATGTTCATAGCCACTTTATTTGTAATAGCCCCAAACTGGAAATAACCCAAGTGCCCATCAACAGGTGAATGAATAAACAAAATGTGGTATAAATAATACTCAACAATAAAAAGAAATGAACTATTTGCACACCTTGCAAAAAAAAAAAAAAGCAGCAGCAGCTTACTACAGCTGTCTAGGTGAGAGATGATGGTGTTGCTGGAGATAAGCAGAGGCTTTTCAGGAGCTAGTTAGGAAAAATAGTCAGCAATATTTATTGGCTCATTATATATGGGAGGTAAGGTAAGAGATTTCTAAGGTGAGTCCTCAGTTCTGACTTGCACAACTGAATAGGAAGGATGATTCATTGAGCTAGGAAACCATAGAATAGAAAGAACAAGGCTTTTGAAGAGGGGTTGGGGAGGTTATGAATTCAGTTTGAACACGCTACACAAAATGGTGCCTATGGAACAACCCAGCTGTTGAATAGGTATACAGAGGACGGAGGATCAGTCCGGGCTCCAAATACAAAATCGAAAATTACGGTTATTTTTATTTTTTTTTAAAGATTTTTTTATTTTTTCCTTTTTCTCCCCAAAGCCCCCCCGGTACATAGTTGTATATTCTTCGTTGTGGGTGCTTCTAGCCGTGGTATGAGGGACGCCGCCTCAGCGTGGTCTGATGAGCAGTGCCATGTCCGCGCCCAGGACTGGAACCAACGAAACACTGGGTCGCCTACAGCGGAGCGCGCGAACTTAACCACTCGGCCACGGGGCCAGCCCAATTACTGTTATTTTTGATGATATGAAAAAGCGTGGGAGGTTATAATATCATTTAGTAGAAAGAAAGTATAAGTAGTAGTGACCCCTGAAAAACTGTAGCATTTGGTGTTGGGGAGGTGGAGTGTGAATCTACGAAGGATGTGTAGAGACAAGGTGAGGGGAAAACCAGCCAAGGTGCTGGTGCAATCCGAGGGAAGAGAAGATGTGGAGATGCAAGGATTTGTCTGTGAAGGCGATTTTGGTGGAGAAGTCAAACAGGGGGAGAAGTGACAAGGGTCCGAGAAGTTAGTCCGTGAAAATTTTTTGTGTCTCTAAATTTTTTCCTTATTATTATACAATAAAACTGACAGGTAATATAAAGTTTTATAAATTTTAGTACATGTATAAATTCATATCATCATCTCTACAATCAAGATATAGAAAAATTTTATTACCCCCAAAATATTTCTTCATGCTTTCGCTTTATAATCTCACCCTCCCCCCAAACCTGAACCCGGCAGACACTCATCTCTTTTCCATTACTACAGTTTTGTCTTTTCGAGAATCTCATATAACTGGAATTGTATAGAATGTAACCTTATGAAACTTGCTCCCTTCACTCAGCGTTTTAGATCATCCAAGATTTTGTGTTGTTCACATCAATGGTTTGTTTCTTTTCTTTTCTTTTTTTTTTTTTTGAGGCAGATTAGCCCTGAGCTAACATCTGCTGCCAATCCTCCTCTTTTTGCTGAGGTAAGATCCGTGCCCATCTTCCTCTACTTTATATGTGGGATGCCTACCACAGCATGCCGTGCCAAGTGGTGCCATGTCCTCACCCAGAATCCAAACTGGCAAACTGCGGGCCGCCGAAGCTGAACGTGTGCACTTAACCGCTGCCCCACCAGCTGGCCCCTGTTTGTTTCTTTTTGTTACTGAGTAGTATTCCATGGTATGTAGTTATCCATTCATCTGTTGAAAGACAATTTGTTTCCAGTTTTTAGTGATTATAAAAAGAGCTGCTACAAACATTGACATACAGGTTTTTGTGTGAACAAAAGTTTTTTTTTTTATTTCTCTAGGGTAATACAAGGAGTAAGATTATATGGTCATATGGCAAGTATTTGCTTAACTACACAGGAAACTGCAGAACTCTTCTGCACTGGCTGTATTGCTCTACCCTGCAGCAACATACGAGAATTCTAGTTGTTTGACATTCCTTGCCAGCAGTTCGTAGTATCAGCATTATTATTATCTTTTAAATTTTAATCCTTTTTATAGGGGTGTAGTGATCTCTTAAGGATTTAATTTTAATTTCTCCAATGACTAAAGATACCGAACATATTTTCACCATCTTACTTACCAGCCATATGTACTCTTCGGTGAAGTGTCTGTTCAATTATTTTGCCTGTTTTTAATTTGAGTTTTGTTTTCTTACTGTTGTCTTGAGAATTCTTTATTCATTCAGGATGTAATTTATTGTAATATATGTGATTTGCAAATATTTCCTCCCACTCTGTAGCTTGTCTTTTTATTTTTGTAACAGTATTTTTAACAGAGCAAAAGTTTTAATTTTGATAAAGTCCAATTTGTGTAGATTTTTTTCTTTTGTGACTAGTGATTTTGGTGTCATTTCTAAGAACTCTGCCTAATTTCAAGTCTTGGAGATTTCCTCCTATGTTTTCTTTTAAAAGTTGTAATTTATGGTGGCCGCCTGGTGGCGTATCGGTTAAGTGCACACGTTCCGCTTCAGAGGCCTGGGGTTCACTGGTTCAGATCCCGGGTGAAGACATGGCACCGCATGGCAAACCATGCTGTGACAGGTGTCCCATATATAAAGTGGAGGAAGATGGGCACTGATGTGAGCTCAGGGCCACCCTTCCTCAGCAGAAAGAGGAGGACTGGCAGTGGTTAGCTCAGGGCGAATCTTCCTCAAAAAAAAAAGTTGTAATTTATATTTAGATATATGATCCATTTGGAGTTAATTTCCACTTAAGGTGTGAGGTTTAGGTTGAGGTACATTTTTTTTTTTTTTTTTTTTGCATAAGGTCCCAAAGCAATCCATAGTATGCATTGTTGAAATATTTTCCTTTCACCAATAAATCGTGAAAACAAGTACCAACGAGATCACAAAATACTTAAACAAGAGATCTCAATTCCTTTTGGCTTTTTTTTTTTGCCTTAAAATAGCAACATAAATTATGTTTTGCAGTACTCAACTTCAGATTTAAATGAATATTACAATTATTGATATGTTTCAAAGGGCAAAACTTTGTTTTATTCTAAATAATTTGTATTAAGTATTAAATACACATAAAATATTTATCATATGGTAATACATCAAGAACAAATGTAAAATGAGGCAAAAACTAGAACATTTCAAATTGTTCTTCATCTGAGAAGCAGATAAACCAACAATGGTGCATATATACACTGGAATACTATTTAGCAATTAAAAGGAACTAACTGTTGAGCCAGCCCTGATGGCCTAGTGGTTAAAGTCCTGCACTCTCACCACTTCAGCTGCCTGGCTTCTCTTCCCAGTCATGGAACCACACCACTCATCTGTCAGTTGCCATGCTGTGGTGGTGGCTCACAGGTGGTGGCTCACATAGAGCTAGAAGGACTTACAACTAGGATGTACAACCACCCACTGAGGGTTTGCGGAAGAAAAAAAAAGAGGAAGATTGGCAACAGATGTTAGCTCAGGGCAAATTCTTCCCTGCAAAAAAAGAAAAAAAAAAAAAGGAACAAACTATTGAACCATGCCACAACATGGCAAATCTCAAATACGTTATGTTCAGTGAAAGAAGTCAGAATCAAAGGCTACATATGTTATGACTCCATTTACAGTTCACTCTATGAAAAGGAGAGATATAAAAGGAGGGATTGAAAATCAGTAGGTGCCAGGGTTAATAGCTGGGAGAGGGTTTGGCTCCAAAGGGGTAGCAAAGGGAAGTGAGGGGTCAGGGCAGTGGGGTTTGAACTGTACTGCATCTCGATTGTTTTGTTGGTCTATGCATTTGTCAAAACTCAGAAGTGTACACCAAAAGGAGTAAATTTTCCTATAAATAAATTTAAAATATATTTTAAAATGATAAAATAAGCACCGGTGTACTTTTCCCAAAATTTAAAAAAAATAGCATGCTTCCAGTATATTGGAAGAATGCTATTGGTTCCTCCACATCCTAGAGTTAAACACTATTCTGACTTCTGAGATTATAATTACTTTACTTTTTGCTAATGTTTCTCCTCATATGAGCATATCCTAAACAATATAGTGTTTGAATTTTTATATCTTTGCAATTTATATGTATGTAAAGAGATATTTTATATTCTGTAAATTATTTTTTGCTCAACACTGTTGGTGAATTTAATCAAATTTTATGTGGATAGATGGAATTCATTCATTTTCTCACCTCTGTGTTGCATTCCATTAAATGAATATAGTACAATTTATTTACCCATGCTCTATTGTGCAGACAATGGCTTATTTGATTTTTTTTCTAATTAAATCTGCTTTTAGGAGCATATGTATATCACCTGATAAACACCTGCAAGAATTTCTTCAGGATACACACAAAAGAATTTAACTCACAGAGTTATAGAGTATGCATACGCTTTACTAGATAACGTCTACTAATTTTCCAGAATAGATATAATATTTTATATTCCCACTAGAATAAATGAAACACGCCATTGTTTTTTCTGGATAGCATTTTATCTTAGAAGATTTAAAAAATTTGCGAATATAGTGATTATGATGGAATCTCACATATTTGGTAAAGAAATTATCCGAAAAAAATTCATGCCAAACTGTTAAAAATTCTTTCACTTTATACATTCTATAAATCTGTGTAGTTTGAAATGTTTTCTAAATGTGCCTGTACTGCTTTTTAAATAACAGCAAATGTAAAGACAAAAATATAGATGAAAGACTGTAATAACATTCAGCTATTTCTAAAAGCCAGTTTATCATATAATTAGCAAATTTTATTTGTTTCACAAATTGAGGAATGAAGATTATACAGTAAAATCTTGTCCCCAGGACAAAAGTAGATATACATATGTATTATTTTTCACTTAAGCAGCATAGACAAAACAGTGAATTTTTTATAATTGGCAGCCTTCCAATATGTAAACAGCAATATGCAGTAGTGAAAAATGCCCGAGCAAACTAACAAAATTCTATGTCTCAGGACTTTATGGTAAGTTCATCTCGGTGTGGAATAGGTCTGTCTACAATGATTCTATGACATTTTGTTCAGCTCCTGTTAAGGGTTCTTGCCTATGTTTCATTTTAATTTATCAATGTACACGTCTATATTCCCCATGGATGTTTTTGAAAGAACACTGGCTTTGGAATCACACAGACTGAGTTTAAGTCCCAATTCTGTAAAATATTAGTTGTTTATATGTGGATGATTAGTCCTTGAGCTAAAAAACTTTTCTTTGGAATGCTACTTTTCTTTGAAATGTAAGGGGGGGGGGAGGCGGTATAAGACTTATAATGAATAAGTGCATGCTTTTGCAGAAGACTTTTAGCAAAAGGAACATGCATATGCAAAGATGACAAGTTACGAAGGCTATTCTCAGCTCTTGCCTAATTATCGCAGTAACCTCCTCAAAGACATTTCTTCCCCATCTTGACTCTCACACTTCCTGCATTGACTATCCTGAAGCCAGAGTGAGTTTTCTAAAACATGGTGCTAGTTCATGAATGAACCTGACTAAAACCCTTTAATAGTGACCCTTAGGATTAAGTTTAAAATCTTTTAACATGACTTATAAAGATCTTTCTTCCTCTTTCCAGCTTCATCTCATCTACTGTTACTACCTACTCATACTCTTCACTGCAGCCATCTTGTATTTCTTTCTGCTTCTCTATTTCCATGTTCCTGAATGACTTGTTCTCCTCTTCTTTTCTTTGAAGCCATAGGTATGAGCTGGAGGTCAGCATCAACACACCAGCGGTGGGTGTCATGGGGGTTTAGACTGCCTCTTCAAGCTGTTTGCTTTGGTCTTCAAGCCTGATCCCTGATGTAGCACTTCCACTTTATAATGCATTCCTGCCAGGCCCGCCAAACTTACACTTTAGTGAGTTTTACAGAAAGCAGCTCGTGATGGGCAGTTCTACCAGAGTCACGATTGACGTCTCATTGCCACATGCCGAGTCCCGACTAAGATCCAATAAATTATTAAGAGTTACTTTTCAAATAATAATTTCTGCTACACATGGAGTGAAATTGCTCTAGAATCGTAAGGATCCGCACTGTGAATCTCTTATGGTGACCTGTCACCGGCTCAACACAAAATGTTTTCTACGCAGGTACTCAAGAGCCATGGCATCTGCTAGATCTATGGCCTGAGTGCTAGTGGCTGCTTGTGCTACTCTCTGGAGGAGCTAAAGTAATGGATACATTCAGTTGGAAGATGAGACCATTCTGACCACCTTACACCACGCAACCAACAGGCAAAAATAAATAAATTTCTCTCTAGTTAGAGTAATTATTTTCAACCATCAAGGGAAATTGCATTGCTGTTATACAATTGGGACAAAGGAAACTGTATCTAAAACCCAAGAGATGCTCTGAAGGTGGGAGGTGTGCTTAGTGTTTCACTGTCAACCTAGGTTCTGGCTGAGAACAAGGGAAATACATTATGGGGAGCAGAAGAAGGAAGCCATCAACATTACAGCCTTGTGACCCAAAGAAGGATCATATATGTTTGCATATTTTTTCTCTGCTTATGATAGGTGTATGTTTACTTGTGTATACTAACCTTGTTGTTTTTCTCTTTCCTCCTCCTTCCTTTTTATTTTATATACAAATTGTAGGAGAATAACCTTAACATTTAGTGTTTAGGTAATGGAATTTTGGGAGGTTCTGTGATGAAACATGATGGCTACAATGAATGTGCATCTTAGTATTTAGGGAAATGGTGTAAACTTCACTCATAAGGACAGCTATGTCTCCTTAGGCAGAAAGAGTTGTTTCATTGTCATACACAAGTGTAAATACGTGTAGGAGCACATAGAAGTCAAGTAGCCAAAAGAGGACTTCCAGTTATCAATGCATTTCCTTTCAGCTCCTCATCCACCCTCAGTACCTGCACAGTGATAACCAAGTTTGTGCTTGTAACCATTTCTTTTTTTCTCCAAGTATGACTTTAAATTTTGATAGTAGGAAAAACTGGAGGGACATTACAAGCACAAAGAACTTTTCTTCCTGGTCATGTTGTCCTTCCTTTTGTTTATTTTGTTTCTATTGCATGATTTACAATAGCGTGGGAGAGGAATATCCAGTGATGTTCACTTCCAGCTGTGCACCCAGAGTGTGAAGTCTCTCAGTGAGCTTGAGTCCTCAGCCTCAGTGACCATTGGTGACCAACTCACGGTGGCCCACTCATGCAGACGGTTACAACTCAGACCTTGTGCCATCCAGCCGGCGAGAAGGCTGATAGTGCTTTGCATAAGTCTGCACTCTGCACTTTAGTCTGCCAGGCTCATCCCATCTGCACCCTGGAAAGTTATTTACTACTTGCCAGGCTTAGCTGCTGTTTCCTGCACATCTGCACCCTTATTGCTCTGCCAGTCTCAGCCCACTTCTACTCTGGAGAGGTGTTTCTGACTTGCCAGCTTGGGCCATGCTTCCCTGCCTGCCACCTTTAGCCCATATACCATAAAAGGTATTTCCTGCTTGCGCAGTGACTGTGGGCAATCCGGCGAAGTTCTCCACCATCCAGTGCTCTGCAACCATGCTTTCTCCAGTGAGGTCTGAATTCCGGCTTTGAGATGGTGGTGCCCTTCCAAATTTGTTTCTTTGTTGGGTGTGCTTCTTTAGCCTCAGGACATCCCTTGGAGTTCTCTTTATCCTTTACATTGGCTCACTAGTCATAGTTAATAATTCTTTACATTAACCTTTCCCTATTCAAATTGAGGTTTCTTCTCCTGATATATCTCTACTGTTATAGAATCAATTGAATTTGAAAATGATGGATTTGTAGTATGCTCAATATGAAGGTCTTTTGCAATATACAATACCCTAGGAAGACAAAAGATTGTACAATGTAGGGAAAGTGAGTAAGGCAGACATGATGGAAGGTCAGGAAATTAATAATGATGAAAGTGCTGGTGGAACAAACAGTTCCATTGAAATACAGCAGAGTTTAGTCTTTGCCATTTTCTTACATACACAACTTCCAGATCATCGTTAGGTCCTGTCAACTCTTTCTCCAACGTATATTTTGAATCTTTGTTTCTTCTTTTCATCACCCCTGCTACCATCTTAGTCTATGCAATTATCATCTTTCATTTATATGACTATTAACCCTTTTAACTAATCAAACCACTTCCCTTCTTGTATTCCTCCAAACTACTCTTTTCATAGGAAATTATCTCGTTTCATAACATATTTCAAACATTAAAATAATTTTATTGAAATTTTTATTTGCTTGACTTTTGTTTGCTTTGTTGTAGTTTGGTTTTTGGTTTCTAAAATCTATAAAGCATTGAGTCAGTCTTATTCATCATTATATCTGTTGCTCTGGGCAGAATGTTGGCATATACAGTAGGGATCCAATACCTATTTGCTGAATGAGTGAGTGAATGGCAAGAAATTAGAAATCTATTTTTGATGAGTTCTTTAAATTGATATTTAAGTCTTCTGAATATTTTAATGCATTGAAAAAAGGAAACGGCATTGTCCTTATAAAATTGGTGCTTACAGATTAATAGGATAAGATGACACGTGTTAAACAATTTCCGGACTAGGCAGAATGCAATGGGTATTATTGATTTGGGGATTCGAATTGTACGACAGTTGAGAGGAAGAGGAATTATTAGGGGAACAGCAAAAAAAGGATATGCTTGAAGTAGAAATTTTAAAAATGGGTAGAATGACAAAAGATAAGTAATCCAGGGAGAAAGCATGGCATTAACAAAAAGGAAGGATGAAAGAAATTCAGGGTGTATATTAGCAATGATATGTCTAGATGCTCTGACCATAGGCTGTATGGTTATGTATGAATTAATGGCAACTTTAGTAGACATCTGTCATTCTTTTTTTTTTTTTTTTTTTTTAAGATTTTTATTTTTTCCTTTTTCTCCCCAAAGCCCCCCGGTACATAGTTGTGTATTCTTCGTTGTGGGTTCTTCTAGTTGTGGCATGTGGGACGCTGCCTCAGCGTGGTCTGATGAGCAGTGCCATGTCCGCACCCTGGATTCGAACCAACGAAACACTGGGCCGCCTGCAGCGGAGCGCGCGAACTTAACCACTCGGCCACGGGGCCAGCCCCGACATCTGTCATTCTTTATGGTATTCATGGCTTTTGAAACCCTTCCTATGTGTGGGGAATCCACTGACTTGTGAAGGATGTACTTCTATAGGACATCCACCTATAGAAGTGGGAAGTGCCAGATAATTGCTTTCTGTTTCTCTGGCATGTAGGGTTCAGTCATAGGATGTTGTGCAATCAGATGTACACATCCTGTTTTTTAAATCTGAAGTGAATGACCAGCTAAGCATGGTAGCAGTGAGGTCAGCTACACTTATTTTCTTAAGTTTTCCATGGGTATAGCTCCATTGACAGCACCCAGTTTTCTGTAATGGTGGTACTGTAGCAACATTACTGGTATCTCTGATAAAAGAGTTTAGTAGAATAATTTTGAATACTCTTTTCCCAAATGTGTGACCTCTAGATATGGTTCTCAAGTCCTACCACGGAGTGTGAGTTTCTCAATATCCTTTTAATGAAACACATTTCTGCTAAAATCATTTAGATTTCTGGTTCCTGATAGTTGTACCTAAGAACCTTGACTGATACACTAGGCTGAAAGGTTTAAATTTCACATAGTTTAAAATCAACAATAATTTAAAGTATTTTAACTGAGAAATATTCTGGAGATGTGAATTAGTAAGTTTAATCTAGAAACAGTTTGTAATCATCATAGAAACCAAGAGAGCCTTGAGGCAGTGAGAGAAGAAGGAAAAAAATAAAGGCAACATGTACAGGCATTTCACAGGAAAAAATGATACAAATAACTTATAAGCATATGAATAGTTGTTCAATTTTATTCATAAATAATAAAATGCAAATTAAAACAACAATAAGAGAACAGATTGGCAACTATTAAGGAATGATAATGTCAGGGTTAGGAGAGTGTGGGGAAACGCATCCTCATACATTGCTAGTTAAAGAGTACATTGTTTCAGCCACTTTGGAAATATATTTGCATGCATGAATAATAATTTTTTGGAAAGATACACATAAAACTGTGGTATAGAGGGAATGAAGTATTTACGCTGGAAAAGAACTTCAAATTTCACTATAGTTTATTTTTTTTACTATGAATAAGAATTATTTCGATAATCACAAAACACGAAAAATGAAAAAGTAAAAGAGTTAAGAACAGATATGAAGAGAAAAACAATGTTAATAGGGAAAATGGAAATTGATGGAAAAGGACAAAGTCAAGATATAATTCAGAAAGAAATTGCTTTGGAAAATGATAAGATATAGAAAGTAAAGAAAAGAGAGAAGTAAAATGGCGTGTGGAGACTAGGCCATTGAGAAACATAGAATTATCATCAACCAAATAGGAGAAATTAGAAAAAATAATTGTTTTAATGAATAAAATGAGTATTGTTAAAATATGGTATTTGAGAAGTACATTAGAATGTTCAGCTAGATATAACGAGGTGTTAGAGATTATAGTCTAGACCAGTCAAGAGATACCAAGGTTCAGATTTAGGAATTACCACAATGATAGGATGGTTGTAATTATCGGACTGCCAAAGAGGAGAGCTCAATAGAAACTGAAGCAGCATGACCTCGAATCTTGCAACACAACTGCCTTGGGGCAGTAGAGAAACAGGAAAAGTCAGTAAAGAATAAAAGAGAGAAGCAGGCTGTACATAAAGAGAAGCAGTAAAACCATGAGTGTTCATTGGCCCCAAGGGATGATATAGTTTGAAGAAAACAGTCAGCTGTGTGGATAGTTACAGAGAGATCAATAAAGGTCCAGATGAGAAACAGTCACTTGATTTTGTGATTAGGTGGTGAGTTTCAAGCTAAGCAATAGTAGATACCTGATGGCAAACAGTGCCAATGTAGAAGACCCTGGAATTAGCAAGAAAAACTACTCTTTTGAGAAATTAGTCACAAAAGGAAAGGGAATGTGAAAGAAAGGTAATTCAAAGGATTAGAAGAGATTTAAAATAGAACTTCCCAACAGCTGTATATGCATGTCTCTCGAAAAGATGTTAGATATATTGCTTTGTATTCAAATGTTGGTCTTTTTTTAACAATAAAGACACAGGAAGGCAACATTTGGAAGATAGACTTTGATAGGTGGGAAGTATTATTTTTTTTATTCAATTGAATACTGCATTCTGAAATTCACTGTCTAGGTATGTTTGAGAGAAGTCCTGGGTGATACAGTTTAGATGACTTCCCCCACTTTCAATAAGACCAGAAGTTGAGGTGTGGTAGGGAGTGGGGCATTCCAGTGGGAGTCCTTAGTGAGGAATTCTTAAATCTAAAAAGTGAACCCTCTACTTTTGTATCTCTCTTCTCTAATACATGAATCCTTACCAGACCAGTGCTTATGTCTTTTAGCTTGGTTTCAGCTGTGCCACAGGGAATTGAGAGAAGGGTTCTGTGTTTTCCTTTCATTAAAACATTAGAGGAGCATTACTCTATTGAGTTCTGTATGTTAGGCCTCCACCAGAAATTAACCGCATAGCCTCCTTGCATCCAATTGCATTGCCCAGCAGTAGTTAATGTCTAAGATATCTCTAAAAGGGAGAGGAATCTTAGGAACAATGACTGAGACTCCGAAGACTAGATAGCTCTCCTCCACATGAAAAATCCCACCTTCGTTGCTTTTCAATACCTGGATTTGATTCCATTTATACTCTTGGCTGGCACATTACAAGATAATAGAAAATCTGAGAGATTTTATGACTGTAGGGAGATCTTGTATGTTTATTGACAACTAAAGAAGACACTGATAAAAACTTGGATGGGATATGCCTGAATATAAGATGACAGCAAATTTCTTTTTTCAAGTGGAAAAGATACTTTTTCTGTAATTTTCATCTCCAAATGGGTGGGAGAATATTTTTAACCATTTTGAAGATATCAAGAGGTAGCCACCTTACGACCAGAGTGACAGTGTCTGAGGTTAGCTAGCAAAGAATTTTGCTCTCGGATTTATTGAGAAGGCATTGATATTTTCCTAATTCAATAAGATGCCACCCTACAGAGTTGACAGATTTGGACAGGTTCATCAAACAACTGGGCGATTCCCTGGAGGAAAAAGTAATGTATCAAATCAGTTACTTGTAGCCCAATCAATCAAAAACTGGCTATTTGCCTGAAGTTTTCAATTTTTAATGTTTCCTTTTGGCATTATTCAGGTATAACCTCTTTCAATAGCATTTTTTACTTATTCAAGATAACAGTTAATTTTACTACACTTTATACTTCCTGATCTTTTCTCTCCCCACAAAATACAATAACAATCAAATCACATAAGAAGAAAGAGAGTTTCATTTTTTTAAAGCATTTCGTTTCTAACCAATAAGATGACTCTGTATACAGGGAAGAGCTATTTAAAATGCCATTCTTATGAATATTCAACTTAATTCAGATTAAGCTTTCCCATTAGGGCAAGTGAAGCAGAATGCTGACTATACTATGAACACACTTTTAAAAACTACTTTTTTGGGGATGCCATATGTAAAGAGAGAATGTTAACAAGCATTTGGGCAACTAGTATTTTTTCCTGGCAAAGTGATATACTTTTTATATCTATATTATTCCTGTGTAGTCCTTAAAATGACTGTAGCAAGAAAGCTTTGAATGCTAATTTACCAGACACAGAAATACACATTTATATCTATGGCACTAAAAAAGTACATTTTTCCCCCTACAGTGACACATTATAATGATGTCAAGGTCCTGAAAAAAGAGCATGACATTAACAAGATGGAAGGCTAACTTAATGGAAGTTCCATTGATAAAATGCCATCCTCACAAAGCTAGTAATTGTTCTTTGGCTATTACACTCTTACCAAAGAAGCAATATATCAGAAGCCTGCTCATCTAGGCAGGACTCTAAAAGATTCTGAGACACTGTACGTTGTATATCACTAAACTGTGGAACACTAAAAGCAACTAACTTATTCATTAATTATTGTATCTTACTGACTAAAGTCAAGAATTATGACAGACAATTTAATCATTAAAAAACCTCATGCATAGTTATTTGAAAGTGTTGTTTTCTTTTAAAATGAAATACATTCTTAGGAAAAACAGTCAAAGGTTCTACTTCTCATGCTTAAATTAATAACCATATAGCATAGCATTGCAAAGTTCGTAGGGCTAAAATTATGTTTGTAATTTTACTGCAAGTTTCTAGACTCTCATCTGAGGGTACATATGAATGTAAGGATGCAATATAAAAGCGTCAGAGCTCATCACAATAGCAGTAAGTTAGCTTGAATATCAATAGGTTTCACTTAAAGTTGAAACTAAGACTTGAAAAATGAAAATATGTGATTTTGATGTTTTTATTTGCATTATCTGCGTTGCCATCATTCAATCGCTTGTCAACCGTCTTTTTGCTGCTCTCTTCATTGAGCTACTGAAGCTAGCTTTTGTGTTATCACCTTTACCAAAAGATTTCCCTGGGATCGTTACATTCAATCACGGAGAACACTTACAAGTGACTATGCACTTGTAGAATCATGAAAACAAAGATTTGCTCAATATGGTAGAATTTCTCTATATACCTCTTGCCTCTCCCCCTAGTCACATTTACAATTCACTGCTGAGTATCAAGTGGTAGATAGTATGGTTTCTAAGAATTCACAGTCATGCACTGTAACGAGTCATTCCCTCAAGGAAGAGAGAAAGGAAGGAACCAGAAAAGGATCAAATGTACTTAAACCTCTGAACCAAGAGTCTCTTATTTATCCCCTTTACTTAGATTGCTAGAATTCATTCATCGTACCAGCATCAGTCAGTCATTCCCTTCTGGCCTGGCAACATCAGCGGAAAGTACACTCCAGACACTTGTGTCCTCTGAGTGAACAAGGCAGCTTCAAGCATCCAGGCCATCTTCTGAGGCCACATCAATACACAGATGGTTGGAAATGGGTTCACAGAGCAGGTTTGCTAAAGGAAGATTCCAGGGGTCAGGGCGGGGCGGCTATGTTGTCTGCTACATGATTCTAACAAGAAATGGTACTTGTCCTAAAAAGATTTTACAATCTTTTGATTAGAAGCAAGCCAAAAATTTAAAAGCTAAATTTTTTGGTATTTAGGGCTGCTGCTGATAAACAAGGACTAATACCAGTTGGTCACACAAAAGGCAAGGCTATACCCAGTGGTTTACAAGTGGAAGATATCTGGCCTGTGGCAAACTCCATTTCATAGATGCTAACACTTGTCCTCAACATCACCCAAACGTATTTTCCTTCTTTTTAAAAATTTCCTCATAAATGTATACGGAGAGGAGACGTTTTGGAACTGTGCTGTGAAACCCATATGGCTAAAGGCTGCTTGCTGCCGCGAAGACTATCCTGAGAAGTTCTGCAGTTAGTTTTATATTCATTGCACTCAGCGTTATTTTTGTAATTGTAAAATTAAGGAAGAGTAAATGGAAAGAGATAAAAGGTATCATAACTACTCCTTAATTAGTATGCTTTAAATGAATTTGAATCTTTGCAATTAGATACCAGTTATTTCATGGAAAATAGATGACGAAAGAAAAAATGTTCTCTGATATTCAGGCTTTTTTTTTTCCCCCAAAAGCTGTTCAAATAGGAGTTTTATCCAACTGGCTAAGCACCCATCTGCTGGGCAGATAATCATTCTGGTTATGTGCAACCGCAGCAGATATCCAGTGTAAGACAGTACGTTATTTATTAGTCTGTATGTGTTGGCTTTTGTCCGGATTACATTAAAAATACTGCAGCATAAAAGACACTTCAATAAAAGTGCAATGATTTTTGTACTCATGCCAAATAATTCTCTGAAGACGGGAAAGTCCCTAAAGAAACATCTTTCAGGAATTGAGTGTAGGGAAGTTTACTTTCTCTTATATATGTAAACAAAAGGCTAAGAGTGACCTTACCATATGCAAAAACATGTCCTCATTTTAAGAATAACGAAGCTTAATTATGGAGAAGAAATTTCACTTGTGAAATATTTGCATACCTGGAAATTCATTTCCCTATGGAATTTTCTTTTATAGTTTTAAAGTAAATAAAGTACCACTTGAATTCAGGTTTAGTCACTATTAATGTACCTGTTTATAGGTATTAGGAAGCAAAAGTTTTCTTTAGTGGCAAGATAGTTAGAGTATTCATTATATCCTAGCTGTGTGTAAAAACGCATGGATTGAATTGATCCCTCTGGCAGTTCTCATCATTAATACAGTAAATCATGATGTTTGGGAAAAGCAACCTACAGTCAACCTATAATGCTGATTTCATTTCAGAGCCATTAAACTCAATTTTCATGTTTTAGCTCTCCTGGACAGTAAGATAAAATCATGGCTTATTAATGGTGCCATATCATCAACTAAAATTTAAACAGCTTTTCAGGATAAAATGTGCAGACCTCCACCCCAGCCAGCTTACCTAGTGTGTGAAAGTGGAGTGGATAATAAAGACAGCAATTAGATGTACAACTGAGCAACGCCATCAGGCTCGTTGTACAGTGATTTTGCCATGTTCTTCATTTACATAAAAATAGATCTAAAAGCAACATCGCAAATAATATGAGTGATTATATGCAAATTATCAAGTAGGCAAATAACTGGGCTTGCTTCATGTTAGGATAGTTATAGAAAGCAAGCAAGCTGGACCTGGAGTGAGCATTCTCCAAGCTGCTCTCCAGCTTAGCCAAAACAGATTAACTCACCCTCTCAGAGTTATAAATACATAAATTCTTGTATGCAGCACTTCTTTCTAAATGCACTTCACAAAATACCACAGCAAGCAAGTGATTGTTTCAAGCATTTTACTCCTTCAAAGTTGTTCTAATTTTTAGGAACATTATGGTGATGTAAATAACCTTCCCCTATGTTTATTGATTTATTCCCTTTTAAAACCATTGCTCTGTGCTAATCATTCCATGTAATTATCACTCTCTCTTGCAATTATGCACATCTATCTTTCTAAAACTTTGACATCTTCACCGGATGAAACAGCAGGCTGAGGCAGTATAAAGGGAAGGGTATTATTGATAAAGATTTTTAGGTAAATGTATGAGCTGTCTTATAATTTTTAATATATTCAATCAGCCATCACAATTTTTAATTAATATTTGGTAGTGCATCCATTGAGAATTGTAGATTTTAAACATTTTCACCTACAAAAGTGACAATTCCCTATGAGTCAATACAAGCCTTATTTGACATACTCCCTAGTCAAGATGAAGGAAACAAAATTTTCCAGACTTGCTGTTTCTAGGTTTCTGAGTGTTCTCAGTATGTTTACAATATCAACCTAGAAACAGTAATTATCATCATTATTACTGATAACGGCAATGCCTTACAGAGAGCTAGCCTATGCCAGACGCCGCCCAAGAGCTTTAAAACGAATTGTCTAATTTTGTTCATCAGACGTCCATATCTGGAGACTAAACATACAACTGGATAATGACCAGACCATGTGTGCAACAGAACTCTGACCCACAAACTCTGCAGCCACCAGCCCAGGAGGCCAAACAAAAACTTCTGTGGCAATTGGCTCAGAAAGATAAAGACTTGATCAATGACCGCCAGGTCTCTACTTTTTGTCCCACTTCCAACTCAGGACCCATCAGAGAAAGCAAGATCATCTCCCCAGCCCAATCACATACAACGCCCGGCTCTAGTTAGTCTGCCTCCAGTTTCTCACGCGAAAGCATCCCCTCGGAGCACCTCTGAAGCCTTCTGTGTTTTTCCCTGTAAAGCTTTCCCGACTCCCCAACTGCTTTCTCACTCGCCCAAAGGCAAGTGACTTGGGCTAACTCCCTTTCTGTGCAAGCTCTGAAGGAAAAAGCAGCTTTTATTTGCTCTCCTTTGTTTGGGTCTTTTCTTTGACAAGAAGGTAATAGTTTACTGTAAGGACAAATTAGCCCTGTAATTTCATTCTGACTTCTAGACTAGCGTTATCAGTGGTGGGGAAGGAGGCGGTGCGTCAGAGCCCTTGGCGGGGTTTCATAATCCCTCTGCTCCACCCCGTTTGGGGCCTGGGTAGCAGCCCTGAGGTTGCTCACATGGAATCAAAGCCTCCTGGAAGCTCCAGGGCCTCCCTGCTCCCTCACCTGCTGCTCTTGCTGCCTTCCTGCTGGGTGGCTCACAGGTCTCTCTCTTCATCTCTGCCCTCTTCAGCCACCAGGGAAACGCCTGACGCTTCCTGGGTGCTGTGGACAGATAAAATGCGGGACTCCAGTTAAATCTGAATTTCAGAAAAACAAAAGAATTTTTTCAGTACAGGTATATCTCATGCAATGTTTGAGACATGCTTATATTAAAAATTAATTCATTGTTTATCTGAAGTTCAAATTTAACAGAGTAATCAGATGCAAATATCAGAAATATCCGTATCATTACCAATACATATAAGTATGTATATACTTACACGTACTTCACTAAAGAACTTATACCGAGAATGTACATATACTAAACATACATATATGTGCGTGTACATATATGTACTTATTTTAATTATGCCTTATCATCTTGTGACATTTGCAACAAAGAGAATCTCTAGGGGAAAGTACTGCTTAACTCCACCAGATGGCCGGAGTTTTGGTTCTGATGTAGCTAGAAAGTCAAGAGATACCAAAAAAAGGAAAGGAGAAGACGGTGGTGGGTGTCAGCGGTCAAGGAATTCTTTGTTCCCAGGGCAACAGACGCAGTAGATAAAGTTAATACAAAATAGAACATATTTAGCATAGGTGTGTGTGTGTTTGTGTGTGTGTGTAAATGGGGTGAAGTGATACAGAATTATGGATAGCAGAGAACTGATAATATGTTATCCTACATAAGAACAGTAGTTTTCTTGTGAAGTTTGAATGGTAGTTTAACCATCTATATCATGGTGAGCACTGTGATAGGGAAATTTGTACTTTACTCTGGATTATGGAGTTCAATTTCAGGTTTGAGGTGGTGGGGAGAGAAGTAGCACCATCCAGATAACGCTTTAGGCAGCGTGTTCAGCTGCCATGTAGGACAGACATAGGAAGAGGGGACTTCCAGAGCAGGGAGACACTTGGGAAGATATTATAATTATATAGAAAGGAGACACGAATGGCAAACATAGGGAACGATAGAGAAGTGAGCAATGGTGTATAACGAGAAAGTCAAAGCTGACACTCAGCTTGGAGCCTGGATAACCTGGAGAATAGCAACATTATTTATAGGATTTAGAGGGACAGAGAAAGAAGCTACTTTTTCTGGGAAGATAATGACTTTTTAAAAGCGTATGGAACCAGTGACGTTTCAGGTGTGGCCCATCTGAGTTGAAGTGTCCTGTAAGCAGTAGGGGTCATGGAGATAGTCGGAGAGAGATCAAAGTTGGAGTTAAAGATTATAGGTGATTGCAAAAACTTTTGATTAGGATGACTGATTTCTGCTGAAGAATAAAGAGCTGAGGATGAAAGACTAAACCTTTGGAAGTGCTTATGCAAAGTGGGGGACAAAGAGGAAGAAGCAAGTAAGCGACACAGAGATGATGGTCTCTGATGTCCTGGCCTTGAAATGCTTACTATTTTTATCTTTTAACTTGTGTTTTGTAAGTCAAGTCTGATAGGAATACAGGGCGTGTGTACAAACAGCGAAGAGATGCCTAACTATAGCTCACACAAGCGTAGGCTCAGGTCCATGAACATTACAGGTGGCATGGGTATACTGAACAGTTGGTCTGGCTGGCTGGGACGAACTTTCAGGCCAAAGCTGCAGGCCAGGGACATGGACCCAGAGAGACGGCAGCAGCAGCAGAAGCCGATGCGGGAGACAGGAAGGGCTCCATGTGCTGTGGAAGGCTGGCTTGCCTTTCAGTCTCTGTTCCCATCCCTTGGTGTAGGCACAACGTTTACATCTCTGTCCTGAGCACCAGAACAGGGACTTCCACTGCTCAGGCAGCACACTTTGTCGGTAAATTATTACAAAATACAGGGTATACGCAGTCGTTGCGATAAACCATGTTTGGGAGATATTAGAATTCTTCAGTGTTTAGAATTTCTGATTCTGAAAACTGACAACATTGCAAAGCGAATATCCATAGGCTTAGAAATAGAAGTTAAATGTAAACATTTGCTATATTTAATGGAAAATAAAACTGTTTTCATGTGAAACTTTAGATGAACAAATTATTAAAAAGGGCAATAATTTTAAAATTAATTTTTTTCTCGTAATGGAGGATACAGTAACAGAATGAATAATTAAGTGTTTTGAATTATATACAAATCTTGACGCTACTTTTGGTTTCTTGTACAATCTCCACAAGTCACAGGAAACGTCAAAAGCAAACATTCAAAAGCCATTATATAAATTTCATTTAAAATTAAACTTATACTTACGTGAAACTGATTTGTATGGAGCTAAATCTTTTTTAGGAAAATTGTTCTGTTTGAATTATCAAGTCTAAATATAACAAAATTTGCATTTTCAAATAATTTTTCAGAAGTTATCCCAATGTTGCAACAGCCTACAAAATAAACTTAATAGCTCCAGCAACAGTTACACCAACAGAAAAGATCTTCCTCAACATTAAAAATATTAAACATTATTTACGATATTGAGATTTAACATTTAAACATTGAGATCTTGCATTTACTGAGAGAAACGGCATCATTTTTAATTACATCAGTTGAAAATGAACTTGCTAAAAATATGCACTTTAATGACCTAATAAAAGAATTTGTAAAAAAAGTGTCAGAAAAATTTTATGATAAGGATATCACATTAACATTGTTATTTACTGTAGTAAATTATGAAACCAAAATATTATGTTTTCCAGTTATGCTTATGTTGTTACTTGTGTACCACTATTATTGCTAATATGCTTGATGAGTAATAAAATACTTAAAAAGAAAGAGCCTTTCATTTTAATACCTTTAATGATACATCTTTCCTCCTTTTTGGAAAAGGAGCTCTACATCTTCGTTTTGTCCTGGGCCCTGTAAATTATGTCACCAGCCCTGAGTAAAAGGAAAACACTCACAAAAAGCAGGTAGCTGCAGTGTCACAGAAGCCAAAAAGTAGGTTTTACTATTACTCAGGTACAGTGATGCCAACATCAGGATTCAATTGCCATTGAAATGGTGGTGTGTCACTCACAGGTCCCAAGAGGAGGGGGCAGACCGTCCACACAGGGCCACATGGGGACACCAGGTCAGTCAGGAGGCAGAGGGAGTGAAGGGGAAACCTGATCAAGAGGCTGCTGTAGTTTCTGTGGGAAGGAAGGGGTGAGGCAAGGTACTCAGGCTTAGAATTGGCTAGTTTTAGTAATTTCAGGGGACTCTGGGAATCCAGGCAACCCTTATTAAGTCTGATAACTGGCCCTGGGGTGCTTAAGGCAGGGGAATAGCACTTGGAAAAGGAGGCTGACACAAGAAAACTAACCTGAAGAAGGAGGCTGGGGGGTGCTGGCTCTGGATTGTTAGTTTGCATATGAAAGGCCGGCTCCTCATAGGGGAGTCATTCCTCATCTCTCAGCACGGGCTTTCCCTGGGAGGGGTGGTCCCACCAGGGTCAGCTGGCTTGAGAAGTCAAAATATCAGAAATGCAAGATTAACGCAGGGGGTTGGTACATAATGACAAGCATTGGGAGATATGAAGGAGATGCAGAGTCTCCACTGAATTTGGGAGTCATGTAATATTGTATTATCCTTAAAAAGAACATTTCTAGGACTGGCCCCATGCCCTAGTGGTTAAGTTCAGCATGCTCCCCTTCAACAGCCAGAGTTCTGTTCCTGGGCATGGACCTACACCACTCACGGGCAGCCATGCTGTGGCGGTGACCCACATACAAAATAAGAAGAAGATCGGCACAGGTGTTAGCTCAGGACAAATCTTCCTCAGGGAAAAAAAAAAAATAAGAACAATCTCTACCATCCTTAAGGTGAAGAGAGAAGGCAAAATCCAGGCTATCAATGCATGAACATATCAACTGATTATTTAACCAAAATACGTTGTATAACCTGTGGATATGTTGAAAGGAAGTGCAAATAATAAGGAACAGAAGGAGACAAGTGTCTAACTTGTTAGAAAAAAAAAACAACTGAAATGGGAACATTACTATTAAAAGCTGCAGGGATGTAAAGACAAATTAAAGATACTTCTGATACTAATGAGACTAAATATCTTTTAGGATGACAGAGTTGACAGAGCAGCATTATATTACAAAATACCAGCAGCAAGAAGAACAAAAGTACTTCAAAGGAAAAAGCTGTCTGAAAAAATTTACATAATGGAATTAACTTTTGAGGATGGATATGAAGGATAAATAGGAGTTTGTCAAATAACAAAGACTGGCTAGAATAACATGGAGAACCAAGGGAACAGATGGGTAGCATTGTATGTACATAGGAATGCAACTATTTCTCCGTACTACAGTGTAAATTGAGAGGCAGGGAGAGTCAGAACATTAAAAGGACGGGAACAACGTACAGGG
Source organism: Equus caballus (assembly GCF_041296265.1). Classification (NCBI taxonomy): domain Eukaryota; kingdom Metazoa; phylum Chordata; class Mammalia; order Perissodactyla; family Equidae; genus Equus; species Equus caballus. Next base: position 48,510,856 of record NC_091686.1, read on the forward strand.
GAGGGAGAGGTAGTCCTCTACCCTCTAGGTCCTACTGGCTGTTTGAAGAATTAAACTGACATGAGATAGAATTATAGGAGAAAATCAAACAAAGTGTAATAACGTGTACATGGGAGAAACCCAGGCAAGTGGAGTAACTCGCCAAAGTGGCCAAAGCCGCCACCTTCAACACCACCTCCAGCTAAACACAAACGAAGATGTTGGGGGTGGTGGTTTGGGACTTCAAAGGGAAGGCAGGCAATTCACATGGAGATGGAAAAGCAAACATTTGGTAAACATACGCTTGCTAGGCCATCTATAGACAATGTGATCAGAGAGAGAACTTTGATAAATATGGGCTTAGCAAGGTTCCTCCCAGTCTACCACCCCTAGAGTTATCTATGGTGATGGCTCCTTCTCAGAGCAGGCCTTCTATATTAAATTCTTTTAGGCAGTTAGGGGAAAATCAAAGTTTCTTTCAGAGTCTTTTGTTTTTAAAAATAATGATGCCAAAGAGATACATTTTGGGCTGGCCAATTGTGATCCCCTACAGAGGCAAATCTTAAAAGACATCCTATGTTAAGCTAAGGAATTTGGAGTTCATTCTGTGGGTAATAGAGGGATATTGAAGAATTTTATTTTATTTATAATAAGCCATAAATAAGTATGTATTTTCAAAAGATTCTCTGGAAATGTGTGGAAGATGAATTTTAGAGGGGCAAACATCTGCTGGAGGCTATTAAAAATTAAGATTGGCAGGGCCAGCCTGGTGGCTCAGCAGTTAATTGTGCACATTCCACTTCAGTGGCCTGGAGTTTACCGGTTTGGATCCCAGGTGTAGACATGACACCACTTGGCAAGCCATGCTGTGGTAGCATCCCACATATAAAGTATAGGAAGATGGACACAGATGTTAGCTCAGGGCCAGTCTTCCTCAGCAAAAAGAGGAGGATTGGCAGCAGATGTTAGCTCAGGGCTAATCTTCCTTAAAAAAAAGAAATTAAGATTAGCACACATTTGAAAGGAGGAGGAAAGGTGCGTTCATCAATTGAACAAATACTGACTGATAATGACCATAGGACAGAAACTGTTTTTATCACACACATACATGGGCACAGGTAAATATGAATCTGTTCTTGTGAGACTTATATTAGAGTAGCATAAAACATAAGCAAATACAATGTCACACCATTTCCTTGCTCCAGAGAAAAAATTAGAACTTTCTGTTAAAATTCACAGAAATTCCTCTTAGTACAGGAAAACTCGAAAAACACTTTTTAGAAATGCTTTAATGAGTTTTTGAGTTGGCATGAGCATGAGGAAAGTCCTGCCGTGTCAGAATCGCAGGCAGACGTACAGGTCCAGGAAACAGTAGAGCTGAAAGGATGTACACTTCTCTCAAGTGTTCCCGAGACTGGGTTTAAAGAAAAGATCCAGAGTATTGGACACAGACGACAACTCTGGACCATTTGTTGTAGAGAGCTGTGCTACTCCATGGTATTGCTGCCCCGACATCCATTTTGTTTGGCCCAGTGGCCTGCAGGGGCCTTACCTTGACAGTAGCCCCCAGGACAAGTGCATGTCCTAGATGGCTGCCCCCAGAGTCACAGCAAATGTAAGGTCCTGAAATGACTCCCCAACAGCCCTTGTGATCAACAGTCTCCCCACTTCCCAGGGCTTCCCCTGCACACTCCTTAGGTCATACCCCTGTGGAGCTTAACAAAATCCCAGTCTTGGTTTGAATTGACCAATTTGGCCTTCACTCAGGAACTTCAATGCACTCTACCCTCAGACCCCAATAAAGGCAGGTGCACTAGGTCCTGTCTCTCTCTTTGCCTACATTCAGCCGTGACCTCACCCGTGAGTAATAAACTTCTATATTTCAATTTCTCCTGTGATCTTTTGTTGAACCTGGCTCACCATTGGGCACCTGTGCTTCACTTAACAAACGGTAATTTAACAAAGTCATAGCAATTGGCCTCCACCAGGATGGCAGAGTTTTGTTGCAGTTGACCAAGGGGAATGCCTTTTAACTGCAGATGACTGACCAACAGCTCTGCCCTTGGGTGGGGAGTAATGTTATTTGGGAGGGGTCTGCCCTTGCTGATGTCCCTTCTGCTGCTTTGCGTTGCAGCCTACTGTGTACGCAGACCGCTGGGTCAGCTTTCCATCCCAAAGGGTAAGTTCCGAAAGAAACAACTAGAGTCCTCTCAAGCCTCAGAGCATTACTCACGGAGCTGGTTTGAGGTGTCATGGATGCATCTTCCACCTGTTAACACCCTATGCAAAGTAAATTCCCCAGCAGGTATTTGACTGCAGGTGTAATTCCAGCCCTAAAGGGGAGCTAGCTGCCAACTGTTAGGAGAATTGGCTAAGATTTTCACAAGGTCTCATGGTGCTAGTTAACAGCTGGAACACACAAGTGGCAACCCCTGTCCAAGTGTGGGATGCTGGATAAAGGTGCTGGGCAGTGCCCTTAGAAGGGGGAGGGGACTCCTCTTCCCTGTCCGCTGTGTTTGTGGGCAGCACCAGGACTCTGATTCCTCACCAGAGTGATAGAGGCATGCTCGCTCTGAAGTGATGGCTCCCCACAGAGGCAAGTGTGAGGGGCCTAGGGTCACTGTTGCTGTTATCACACCTCATCCCCTGACCCAATGGAACAGTGTGGGTCCCACCCCTCGCATGTGGTGGCATAAAATCCAATGGTGTGATATAAATAGCATCTAGTGCTGGCACCACCTAGATCACCCAGGAAAGTTAGCCTGCTCCTCGCTAAATGTAAAATGCCTGGAAGCGGGCTGTGCATTGCTGAGCACCACAGTATACAGCATGCCAAAGCACTAAGGAGCCCCCTCCATTGCACCAGTGGAGGCTGACGCAATCCTTCTGGATTAGGACACCCTGGAGAAGAAAGCGTCCACCTGTGAGTCTGGCAACTACTACTCACTGCCACAAACATGAGGCAACTAGCCAGTATTTACAAAGACCCCAATGTATCACCTTTTAAAAGACCCCCAGAGCCTGAGGGCAAAATTCTTGAGGACATGGGTGACCCTGAGCCCCCACCCATGAGGGGCTGCCACAGGACTTATGCCACAAAATCAACCAGATTAAAGCAAAGTCTGCCACCACAGATGATCCTAATGCCAAAGGGGCACTTCCAAAGGCAAGGGAGAGACCAAACGCAAAGGCACAAGCCCCAAAGCCATAAAGGGAGAAGCCCTTCCCCTGCTTACTTGAATTTGTCTGGCTTGGCCTTCCACCTCAGCTATTAGCACAAAGGCTCAAAGCCAACGGCAGACAGTGGATGAAGCCCGACTCCTCCCTAAGACTGGTATGGTCCAATGAGTCTGATCACTTCTTCACACATAGCAACCCACATGACCTGAGCTTTACCTCCAGTCCTGAAGAGGGCCCAATAGACCTCAAATCCAGAGAACTCTTCTGACAGGGAGGCCCCCCAAATTATAGGGCTGTGCTCATTCTCGTCACAAGACTCTCCCATACTATTCAGGAGGCTCTGCAGGCAATAGACATAGTGGCCCACCATGAAGGAAATACACACTCAGACTCCCAGATTTCACAGTACCAAGGCGGTCCACAACCCCAAGGCTAGCACTCAGGTGCCAGGCTCCACAGCCCACCTCACAGAGCACCCTTCTCACCTCCTGGTCCTGGAGCCCCCATGCCAATGCCCTCTGAAAGCAGTGCCCAGAATGATTCTAAACATCAAAGGATCTTCTACTGGCAGCTCTGACAACTGGGGATCCCCAGTGACCTTATGTCTGGACAGGCCTGGCACAAACTCCTCTCTTTAAAACTAGTGATTACCTCAATATGGAACCCAATCTCAATGGCTCAGAGGTCTTCAGAAAGCCCCAAGGTCCCCTCTGCCCTAGACAACTTCCCCAATCTATGGGCTTGGCAGCCCCCCAGAGCACTGCTCTAGTTACTTGGCTTCTCCCCAGAGTTAGTCTCATCTCCCAAAGACAATCACCCATTTAAGACTCCAGTGGTTCACTGAGACAAAGGCAACAATCAGACGTTCCTGGCTCTATCAGACACAGGAGCCCACATCAGAGTAATTCCAGGTAACCCTTACAAATTCCCCAAGGGAGCCTCATACAGCCTACAAGGAATAGCAGGTAAAACTGTAAAGAAGTACAAATTAAGCCAGATGTGTCTGTTGGCACCATATTTCTAAAGCAGTTGCCAGTGGTAGTGGCTGCTCCTATTACAGCTGTGGATGCCCTCGCCTAGAGACACAACTGGTGAAGTAAACCCAGATTTCTGCTCTTTCTCGTGGGAGCTGCCTAATGGGAACCTAATCGCCTCCCACAGTAAAATCTGTACATACAGGGCCAGCCCTGGTTGCCTAGTGGTTAAGTTCAGTACACTCCACTTTGGTGGCCCGGGTTCAGTTCCTAGGCGCAGACCTATGTCACTCTGTTAGCAGGCATGCTGGGCTAGCTGTCCACGTACTAAAAAATAGAGGAAGATTGGCATGGATGTTAGCTCAGGGTGAATCTTCCTCAGCAGGGAAAAAAAAGACAGTATATACACCATAATATCTGCTGAAACAAAATACAGAGGGCCTTGGGCTCGCATTGGAGGTACAGAGGTGTGCTTGACATTGGCATCATCAGCCTACCATCTCACCCCCTCATAGCACTGGCCACCAACAAATGGGGACTAACAGTAGACTATTGAAACTGAAATGCACAGGTTCCCACCGTTAAGGTTCCCATTCCCAACATCACTGAGGTGACAGATGACACCCAAAAGGCTCAGGGCCTCTACTATGCTGTCCTAGATAGAGCCAAAATGTGTTACTACCTCCTGATAACTGAAGACTCACAAACTCAATTTGCTTTCAATTTTGAGGGCCCCCACCATATCTTTACTCAGCTGCCCATGGGTTATATAAAGAGCCCTGTCATCACACATATGCAGACAAGATCTAAATTCACTGTGACTAACCCACTGCCACGTTTGGTGTTATATAGATGAGATTCTACTATGGAGGCCCTCTGAAGATGCCATCCAGGAAGTCTTATACCTAGTAACACAATGTTTACAGCAGAAAGCTTGGGCCATTGGCCATTGTCCCTCATAAGATCCAAGGACCAGCCGTTCTGTCAAGTTTCTTGGCGTACTGTGGTCAGCTGAGGGCTGCGAAATTCCTCTTGCCATAAATCATCAACTCCTCACTCTCAAGCCTCCCACTACATCACAGCAGGCACAGCACATGTTAGGTCTCTTTACCTTTTGGAGGCAACACATTCCACACTTATGTATTCTACTCAAGCCTATTTATGCTGTTACATGCAAATTGGCTTTATTCCCTTGGGGAGAACCTCGACAAACTGCCCTGTGGCTGTGCCCAGAGTCATAGAGCAAGCCCTGCTCTTAGTCCTTCCTGCTCGGACTTCCCAGTCAAATCACTGGCAACAGCTGAGTATGCCTCATGGAGTCTCTGGACTAATCACGGCTCTACCCGGCTGCCCACGGGGTTCTGGACCAAACGCCTGCTCCAGACAGCAGCCCAGTACATGCCACTCAAGTGCCAAATTTTGGCAGCCTACTGGGGCCTCTTGGAGACAGAGGTATTAACAGGCTCCCAGCCCATATCGCCTTGTGCACAAGTCCCCATCCTGTCTCAGTTCAATGATTCAATCCAGCCAACACTCAGCATGGCCCCTGTGGCCTCAACTAGGGGAAATTGTACCTTCAGGAAGGGGCTAAACCTGATGTCAGGAGCCTTTCCAAATTATAGGAGGTTGTGACTTCCCCCAAGCCCTTGCCCACCGTCACTGAGGTGCAGCTAGAGACAGCTCCACTTCTGTCCCCTCTCACAGTTTGGGGAGCCCTTTGGGACCAACTATCTGACATGGAAAGGGAGTCAATGTTCTTCACTGAGGGCAGTGCCACCGTTGTACACAATGCAGCCCACTGGAAGGCCAAGCATATCATCCTGCTAGCTGCATATCACGAGTGGAGGAGGGCTTTCCTGGCTCAGCCCAGCTGGCAGAATTGGTGGCAGAGAACCTGGCTCTACAATAGCCCATAAAAATCAGACTCCCAACAGCACACATTTTTACTGACTCCTGGGTGGTAGCCAATGGGCTCACACTTCAGTCTGGACAATGGCAAATGGATATGATTCATGATTCAGGGAAAGCATTCCTAGGGTGCCTTCATTTGGAAAGAGATGGCCAGCTTGCATATGCTGATGATGGTCACTCATGTCTCTGCACACACATGCCAACAAACCCTGGAAGCACATTCTCATAGTGTAGACTCCTTACCCAAATTACATACCTGTTCCAAACTCCACATAAGCCACCTCCAGGATACCTGACAGCCCCAGACACCTCTATGCCTCCAGAGATGCCATAGCCACTAGCAGTGGGCCCTTATTACATTAGGCCATAGGGGAGTGACAGTACTCACGGATTGGGCATACAAGTGTGACATCCCCCTCATGTCAACTATGGTCAAAGTGGTAAATAATTATTCCCTTTGCTCCCAAACAAAACTCTGAAAGGCTCCCAGGTGGGGGCATTTGACCCTGGGGGACGGATCCTACTGGCACGACAAATGATTTTACTGGGCCACTGCCACCCTCTGCTGGAGCTGCTAGGTATGCAATCACCATTGTTGGTACCTTTGTTGGACTCCTGCTGGCTGCTCTCTCCAGAACCACTGCTTCCCATCATGTACTCTCCTTCATAACATGCTTGTCCCCTTTGGCCCACCAGACATCATAGATTCAGATCTAAGTACCCATTTCACTTCTCAGGTTGCTCAGTCATGGGCTCTAAAACATGAAATCTTGTGGACTTTCCATCTAGTTTACTGGCTCCAAGCTTCTGGGCTCACAGAGAGGCAAAATGGCCTATTAAAAGACATGCTGCTTAGGCTTTTAAACTATAAGTGTTCCCCCAAATGGACAGAAATTTTACCCCAGGCTCCAATACAGCTTAACGTCCACCCCTCAAGTCTCCAAAACCCCCACATCGACTACCAGTCTTCTCCAAAGAATGCCTGTCAGCGCATACAGGGAACACCCACTCCTTTGAATGACCTCATTCTCATCTGCTCACCAGATAAATGTTCCCATTTTTTTTCTGTCATCTCACCATCTTCCACAAGCTGGTGACCCACTGGAAGGTGCACTGTGCACTATGACCCTCTCATAATAGAGAGCCCAAGACGATGATCCTCTACCAAATCGCTTAGGGATCATGATTGTATAGATTTTATTGGCCCACGTGACAGCCCAATACCAGCCATGAAACTAAGGTCACCAGCTTTGCCTCACTATTTAGGTTATAAAGGCTGACTAATTAAACAAAATTCACTAAAAATGTTACAGGAGATTGAAATTATAGCTTCAGGACCCACTAGCAGAACTGTGTGGATCTCAGAGAGAAGAAGAGGCCCTCCACCTAGTGGATGCCAGTCACATTAGGAAACGAGATCCAACGCCCTACCCACCTTAGGTAAAGAGGTGAACAACCTCTCGCTCCACAGCAACTGCGCTCAGCCTTTGGTCGGTATACAACTGGCCTCCCCTGGAGGAGGGCCCCATAAGCTAGTCAAATGCAAACACTCGATTGTTGTAGCTATTATTCTTAACTGTCTATAGCTTGGCTAATGGAGTTGCCGATAGACCCCTCGGGTCCAACACTGTCCCAGGAGATATACTGAAACAAAATCAACCAGGCACACACCTGCACCACAGGATGGCTGAGCACCAGGTGCCTGCAGGCCCTGTTAGAAGGACTTTGGCCAGCGTGTGACTGGGCATGAATTCCTACCCAGAGCTCACTTCCCTCTATATTTAATAGTACCAGTGGAAGTGACGCTTAAAGGAGTTTCTCCCTCCTATACCACACTTCAAATCATACCCCAGGCAGAATACCCTTCCAAATGTAACCAAATGAGATCCATTTGATTACAGGTTTGTGCTCTAATGATCTTACTATAGTTTTAATGGGGCAATCTTTGAACTGTGAAACTGCCTTCCACAAAATGTCCCTACAATTAGCCTGTCAATGTCCGCAGAACCAATATGCGTTGTGGATGGAGACCCTACAAAGCTCCTTTGCAAGGCACCCCCCTGTTGATCCAATGGACTTCACTGATCAGGCCTCTAGCATATTTCCTTAGAATTTAACACCAGTCAGCCACTCCTACTGTTCATGGATCTCCACTTGGGGAGGCCACCCTCTCCTGGGCTGTCTCCCACCACCCCCAAGCAGACCAATGCCTCAGACAAGATCACCCCAGCCCAAGAGCTCACTGTTGGCAATGTCTGCACCTCAGATGATGATACCACAACCCAAGAGAACAAATGAGACATTGCACCCCAACCTCCCTGGAAATTGGCATCTCCCACTTTGAGATCACCTCCACACCAGGAGGAAGATGACTCTGGTGACTATCAACCTGGAGGCCAAGTTGAAAAAATTCCTCCAGTTGATAGACCCTGAGACCATGCAGGGAAATATTTTTCTGACTTAGCTATTTGCCCTGTGAACCTTGCATCTATCAAAACGCTTGCAAAACTTTGAGTAAGTCTCCTGCTTACTACCTGGCTGCACTAGACATCATTTCACCTTTATGGAAAGCCAATGTATACTAAACCACACTAGGTACAGTAAGGCACATCCTTGCAAAACTCCTAGATTGGCCTGCTTAGATCCCCTGGGTTAAGGACCTCTTGCTGTTGTGTTCACTGCCCAATGTACTAGTTTACAGCTTTTTCTTTCCACTCAACATACCCATGAAAGATACACCCTACCCGCCTTGTTGTTCATACCACCACCCCCAGCGTTTCCTCCATACCTGAAATTGCCACCTCCACTCCTCTCCATATCTTACCCATGATGCCCTCCCCATTGTAGGCCACAACCCTGCCCCATACCCCAACCAAAAGCTACACAAGTGATTGCTATTCCTGATGCCTAGACAACACAGGATGGATTGTCAAGAGTTTAGCTAAGCTACTCCTTGGTATTGCTGCCTCAGCATCCACTTTCTTTGGCCAAGCAGCCTGCGAGGGCTTTAAACTGACACTAGCTCCCTCATGCACATGCACGCCCTAGAAAAATACCCCCAGAGTCACCAGCAAATGTATGCTCCTTGTATGATTCCTCAACAGCCTTTTTGACCAACACTTTCCTCTACCTCTCAGAGCCTTCCCCTTGTGCATCCCTTGGGTAAGAGCCCTGTGGAGCTTAAGAAAACTCTGTTTTTTTTGGTTTGAGTTGGCCAATCCAGCCTTAGCCCAGGAGCCACAAACCGGTCCACCCACAGAGCCTAATAAAGGCACATGCCCTACGTCCCCTCTCTCTCTCTGTACTCTGCCTTGACCTCCCTGTCTGGCCCCTCAAGGCCTGCTGTGTACCTTCTCCAGGACCTGTGAGTAATAAACTTCTTTATTTCAATTTCTCTGTGGTCTTTTGTTGAACCTGGCTCACCACTGGGCACCCTGTGCGTCACCTAACAAATGTTAATTTAATAGAGTCATGACACCTACATACAGCCAAGATTGTTAAGGGTAACTTTTATTTTCTACTAGGAGAAAAAAACCATTCTGTAGACATATATGTTTGGAAAATATTAATGTGTTCTTAGCTCTAGATGGAATGTGAGGAGAAAACAAAACAAGGCAAGACAAAACAAAACACTCTGCCCTGAGGTTTCTGCACTTATGTGGGCCAGAATTCACACTATGTGTCTCTAACCTTCTCCTCCTCCAAAACGTCAAAGTTTAATTTAAAATCATTCTTAATGTTTTTACACCCTGGTGTTCCTCATTAGCATAGAAATCTTAGGAAAAGACATTTTGCAACTATAGATAAAGTGCAAAAGAAAAGACCTCACACTAAAATGACAAGACACATAAAAAAAATACCCTACAAAAGTAAGCTTCAGTAAAAGTAAACTAGAGTGAAGTTCCCCAAAACAGTGGAATCGAGTGTATTGAAACGGTAAGATTTAGACAAAAACTATCTATTGTTAAAATGTTTAAATTAACAAAAATAAGAAATTGTATCAAATGAAGAGATTGCAATCAAGCTTTCGAAGCTTAGAAAAGTCCAAATTGAGGAGTCAGTGGAGAGTGTAGGAGGCATATCAGACACAGATGAGGAGGAAATTGGTGGACTGGTAGAGCCCAGTGAATGAAGCTGAAATGCAGCTCAAATAGCGATGACAAATATAAAAAGAGATTAAGAGGCTCTAGAGGAAAGAGAAGAGCCAGCATATGCTTAAACCGAGTTTGGCATATAATAGACAATCAATTAATAGTTATTGAACACCCAAAGAGAGGACGAGAGAGAAGCAATAATCAAAATAATAATGGCTCAGATTTTTATTAAAATAAAAGACACATTCTTAGATTCCAGAACCTTATTTATCCTAAGTATAAGACAAAATAAACAAACAGCAAAATCATAAATAGGAATTTTTTATGACTTCAGTAGAAATAGAGTTCTTAAATATATTACAAAACAACATCCTAAGGGAAAATATTAACAATTTTAATTATATTAAAAACAAATCTATAAGATCATGTTCTTCAAAAAATATCATTAAGATATTGAAAAGACTAACTCCTAGACTGGAAGATATCTGCACACATAAAATTGACAAAGTAGTATTCATGACATATAAAGAATACTTATTAATAAACAAGAAAAATGATCCAAAATAGAATTAAATAGAAAATTAGTTAAATAAATTATTAATTAAGTAGAAAAATGGACCAAACAGTGAACAGGATTTTCTCAAAAGCAAAAACAAACAAAAAAGATGATCAACTTAATTAGCATTAAGAGATAAAAACTGGGGGCCTATCCGGTGGCGCAGCAGTTAAGTGCACACATTCTGATTCTGCTTCGGTGGCCCAGGGTTTGCTGGTTCAGATCCCAGGTGCAGACATGGCACCACTTGGCAAGCCATGGTGTGGTAGGCATCCCACATATAAAGTAAAGGAAGATGGGCATGGATGTTAGCTCAGGGCCAGTCTTCCTCAGCAAAAAGAAGGATTGGCAGCAGATGTTAGCTCAGGGCTAATCTTCCTCAAAAAAAAAAAAAAAAAAAAGAGAGAGAGAAAGTTAAAAACTGAAACTAAATTAAGATATCATTTTATACCCATGAGATTGGTAAAATTAGAAGTTTGACAATATAAAGTATCACTGAGGATGAAAAGTAATGAAAGTGATTATAACACAGGTGGTGAAAACATAACCCGGCAACACGTTTCTTAGGAATAAATCTTTGGAAACTCATATATATGAATCAGCACACGTGTGTAAGAATGTGTCAGCAATACTGTTTACAGTACAAAAATCTGGAAACTACTCAAACATCTAGCAAGTGTAGAATAATTGTGCTATACTCACTACTGGAAGATAATTTTTCATAGGCCTTTTAATTTCTGTACTTCTTGCAAGGGAGGCACTGACTACTCTTTGTCTGGACTGGCTTTTCAAGAATGTATAGCCAGAAACCTTGGAATATATAGTGTTTCCCTCTGGAACAAGCAGCAGGCTTGCACATAGCCATGAAAGACAGAGAGAGTGCCTCCCTCCAGAGTAAAAGCAGACCCACGTACTGTTCAGAAAAATGATGTGTCCTTGCTCAGCTAAGGGTGGGAATGCTAATCACCCGTCAAAAAAGATTTGTATTTCATAATCTCAGGTCTTCTTCCTTGTAACACAATCCCACTGTGCACACAAGTGTCACCTGGCCCTCTTCTTGTTACCCTATGGAAACTGGGGCTCAGGGTAAGGGAAAAATGCTGATGCTCCTGTTATTTGCTATGCATGAATAATAAATTTCTTTGTCTCTGACCCTGGAGTTTCATGTCTTCTAGCAGCATTCATGAAACTGTGACAGGCTAACCAGTTAGTCTACAAATAGAAGAAAATCTCAGACCTTTCAGAAATCTTGCTATTCATACAATGGATTAAGGAACAGAATTTAATCTACTCTAGCTATATTCATCAACATGAGTGAATCATACAAGTACTTTATTGAGGCAAAAAACATAGATTATATAAAAGTATTATTCCTTTCAAAAGAAATGGAATAGGTAATATATCATTCAGTTATACGTACATATACAAGGTACACTTATAAAGAAAAGAAAGAAACTAAAAATCAGAATAGTAGCTACTTTTATTGGGGTGGCAAGGAAGAAAATGTGGTAGAGAGTAGATGCAATCTGTGGAAGGTACTGTTAAAAGATAAACTGAGGCATATTAAAAATTTTAAAAGCTTATTTTAACAAAAATCTATTCGAATCAGGCATCATCCCATCTAGAAGATAAAGAGTTGCTCCCAGGAGCTGTACAAAATGAAAGACTGTCGTAGGCAGAAGGGAGCAGGAAACAAGGAAGTTATACCAGCAAAAAAGCCGGCTGATTATTGCAAATTCACTTTCCTTGCGGGGATGGCAGGGGTCTATCAGGCAGATTACCCAACTAGTGCTGATCAGGCGACTCCTGATTGACTAGCCTAAGATTCTATTTCTGAGAGAGCCAAAACCATAATTAAGTCTTGGTTTAGTGACGTGGTGCTTAGCATAAGTGATTCCATATTAGGCCTGTTGTTTTGTTTTTGATAGTACATAGGTGCTTCACAGGTATTGGTAAAATTCTATCTCTTCTGTTGGGATGTAGGTACATGGCTATCCATTTTATTTGCTCCTTTAGACTCTACATATATATTTTTTACATTCTTTGATATATTTGATATAATTCATGCTTAAAAATATAAAAATAACAGAAGGAAAAGGAATAGAGTAAATAAGAAGGACAATGATGGGGGTTAAAAGGAGCACAAAGTCCTCCCTGATAAGGTAATGTTAAAGCGTATACCTTAAGAAATTTGGAACAAAAATCTCTGTGGCTCTGGGGGAAGAACAGCTGAAATTGTACCTAGTTGGGACATATTTGGTGTGTTAAAGGGAAACCAAGGCGGCCATCATGGCTGGGGAGTGTGAGCAATGGGCAGAGATGCAGATGAGTTTGGAGGGACTGTGGGGGCAGATGTTGTGGGTCCTGATGGTCGTTGAAATTTATGGGATAAAGGGGCCGTGTGATAACACTATGTGTTAAAATAATCTCCCTGGCTGTTGTAAGGAGAATAGGTTGTCTGGAGTCAAGAACAGAAGGAAGGAGTCCACTTCAGAGATGTTGCAACATTTCAGGCAAGAGAAAATGGTAGTTTGAACTAAGGAAATTGTAAGAAGAGGTAAGAAGAGGTCATAGTTAGGATGCGTTTTGAAGGTAAAGCCAACAGGATTTCTTGATGATTTTGACTTGGAAAGTTAAGGAATGAGAGGAACCAAAGATGAAAATTCAGAGGAAATGCACAGTCCAGCCAGTCTGAAAGCTAGCGCGTTTAGAAAAGATGTTTCTGGCCTCTTCATGACAAGCACATTAGTGAATTTGCTTCATCATTATTTTCAAAACAATTTGAAATTGTTAGATATTTTTAATATCTCCTCCTCAGTCCATAGTTTTTTGTTGTTGTGGTGGTCTCTTTGTTCAATATTGGTGGTTGTTCTTTCATTTAAAGCAAATTCTTACGAAGAGTATTTGATTACCATTATACACGATTACTTAGCTGGAAGAAATTATAGAATTTAACAAAATTTTTTTAAGAAATAAAGGAAATTAATTTGCATCTGGAAAGTATAGAAGTTTAATGAAAAATTACATGCGTTTCCGATAGATTTTCCAATATGGATAAGGGTTAATTCAGCTTCCGAATAGACTGATGTGAATTTAGCATGACAGTCTCACCTCCTTCCTTTAGGCTTCCGGATTAGCTAGAGCTGAGCGAACTAATTGGGTAACCAGAGGGCTCCTTTATTTCCCTTGTGAATGCGATTTACCTTTCACTTTTCCTTGTTTCCTTTTTCCCTTATTTCTGCCTTCATAGTTTAGCAATCCTCAAATGTCAGAGAGGTTATGAAGTGCCGAGATTTTGAACAAATGCTGAAAGTGTAGACACAGGCTATGACTCTGGGACCAAAAAGATCAGAAATACATTTGAGACAGAGGTCTAAACCAGAAATGTGGATCAATGATTGTAGGTCAGATAACGTAAGTCAGGAAATGTAATCGAGACAAAAAACAGTAAATAAACAAAAATAGGGCCCAAGCAGAGGTCATGCTTCAATTGCTTCCCCTTGTATTCATTGTCCAACAGAAGACCAGCACTCAAACAAAAATTCTTAGAACTCTTTTGGTTTCCAATAATATTGTAAATTTCTATAAAAGTATGAAGAAGTAATGATGATCATATTGTTAAAACTCCTACAATTGGCTTAGGACTATTAGAGAGCACAGACGGATTTGAAAATCCATTGCAGGAGCAACACACAAAGTTTTCCTACATCTAGGTACTGAACTGTACCTTGAACCTTGACATTGTGTCTTTCCTGGGATGTTATTGGTGGTGTCATGGATGTCCTCAAAGTGTTTTTACTCCATGGGAGAAATTGTGCCTGTATTTTATCAGCAAAAATAGAGGAATATTTGTATCAAAAACTAAGAAAATTACATTAAATGTGTTTCTTGCTTTGCTTTGACATTTTTGAGGACATAGAGCCAAATTTTGTTGTCATTTAATAGCAAGTGAGAGGTCCTAATGATATCAATTTCAGCGTGTTTATCTTACCTTTATTATTATAGTATATATATCATTCTTGAATTATTTATTTTTAGCCTTCTAATTATACACATTTTTGAGCTTCAATTTCTTCAAACTCTTTCTGGAATAAGTTGAAAATAAATTAGAAAACCATTGTTTAAAAATTTATGACAGGTCTGTTTTACAGTTCTACCAATAATCTATAGTCATCTATTCTGCTCATTCTTTTAGCACATAAGCACTGAGTGCTTTCCCCTTTAAAGGCATAGAATATTCATTGGTATAAACAATTGAGAATAATATTTAATTCCCAGCTGTGTGTCTAATTTTTATAAATTTTCCCATCTTAAATAACCAAAAAGGATAGTGATACCTCCAACTCCAGGGCTCACTCTTCTCTCCAAATGCTTCTTTTTCTGCCCCATTCCAACTCTGGTCTCACCATACATCTCTGTCTCTAAGGGCATTTCCAGACAGAGCGTTCTGATATCCAAGCCTTTGATGACCTTATTTATCATAATCTCATCCCACGGCATCTCCGCTAACAAATGTGAGTCTTTCTAAAATTGTCCAGGATATAGAGTCATCATCTTCCTCCAGCATCGATCAAGTGCCTTTTCTGTTTTAGCAGAGGCTGGGTTAAAAACACAATGTTAAAAAGAACACGTGAAAAACTAAGAAGAAAAGAAAGATATTTAAGTTTCTTATCATTGGTCGAAGTTTGTGTAGGTGACACTCCAAGGATAGCACACTGGATTCTGGAGGAGTCGTAGGGAATTAAAATTTCCTGATTTTATGCCTCACCAGCACCCTTAGTGAAAAAGGAAAGGGAGAGGCATTTATTTACTTCAGTCAGCTTGAATCAAAGCCTGCGCTGCTGGCCTTGCTGTCCACTTGTGGAGGTTTGATGTGGTTAATAAATTCAAGAGTCAATTCTGACTTCTTGAAATCAAAGCATTACTCAAATGATCTAAACAAGTCTTACCGATTTTTCTTCCCTTCAAAGAGAGATTTTCAGGAAGTTAGGGTTTGGTGCAATGGGAGAAGGATAGAAGAAACAGGAATTTAAGGGAGGGCTGAGAGATATGGAGAAAGAAATCTGTAACCATCAAATAAATTTTTAAAAATCTTCAACTCAATTGATGGAGTGATGATATTAATAATGATATTCATACGTTGGCCTCACATAATTAGCTTTAAAGATAAGGCTTTAATTTAATGGCATTAGTCATTTCCTTTCTTCTGAACTTGCGGGAATTAGCTACAAATTTAGTTTTTGAAAAAAGTGAACAGTAAAAGTAGTCATTTTTCTGAATATAGCATTTTATACTGCCCATTAAAGGTATAAGATTAACTATAAAGAAACACTGTTGGCACAGGCAGTGAAAAGAAATAGAGGAGTCCTATTAACAGATTGCAATTATTTTAAGCCTTTTCATGAAGATTTTACATGTTGACAAAGCAGTAATTATTGAAGCTATGTGTACAAGGTGAAGTGCATATGGAGTGGGACCAGTTAGAAAGAAGTTCAGGTGCACACACTGTCAGGCATTGAATTGCTGCGCATCAGGCAGGTCATGGTGCTACATACGCATGTTTTTAATGCACAGCTGCCCCTTGTTGGGATGCTGAGCTGGATGTCTTCTGTCTCCTGGGCTGCTTTGTCCCTTGTAATGGAACATTAATTCTATTCTTCACTATATTAAATAGGGTTTATATAAAGTCAGACAAACAAAAGGGAATTTCTATGTTTTCTTTTATATAATCAAGATGCCCACTCACTTCAAATTTTTTTTTTTTTACCTTAAATCAACTGTTGAATTTTTAAGGTATATCATAACATAAAAGCTAAAATGATTGCAAGAGAATCTACAAACATTCTAAATGCACTTCACCTGGCTGCCCATGGAAGTCTGACTCCTTCCTTGCTTTGCTTTTCTGCCTCGACAGTCAGTAGAGGGTAGGCTTACGAGCTCAGTCTCTGGAGCCAGCAGGCTTGGATTTGAATCCCAGATCTGACACTTACTAGTTGAGTGAACTGGTGAACTATGCCTCAGCTTCCTCCTCTGTAAAAATGAGGATCAAAAGAGCACCACATTATACTATCCCTATTATTATAGCTAACTTGTAAAGATTGTGAAATACTTGGAAAGAAGCCTGGCTAACAATCTGTGCTATTTACATGTTTATGATTATTATTGCCTTCTGCCAAAATTCGTACATACATGGAATGAAAATAATTATGTGACCAGACTTTTCATAAGGAATCTATAGCATCCATATTTAAGAATAAAAATTACTCTGGCCCTCTCTGAATTGAAGGAAACATATCTGAAATACGGTTGTGAAAGAAGCTTTTATTTCTTTGAAAAAACTTCAACAGTGCACTAACTACATCAGTCTTCATGTAACTAACTAGATGAACTAGGTAATAGCTATAGAAAATCAAAAGACAGCATGCTTAAATAAATTTAAAGTGTTATTTTCAATACAATAGTATGCTACTCGCTATTTTAACTAGATTATGAGGTTTAAGTTTTTAAATGACTGGAGTTCAGATTATATATTTATTATTACTTTTCATAAAGAAAAAGGTTATATATCTTGACTAGGGAATTAGTTCATCTAATTATGATTTATTTAATTTAATATGGTCTTAATGATGTGGTACTATATTTCTCATTTTATTTTTTACATATAATCTCCAATATTATGTAGCCAAGATTTTGTTTTTAATATATTAAGAAATCTCCCACATGACTGTAGAAATAGTCCATTAAATTAAATATTGTACAGAAGTAGGTGTCTGAGAATATGTTATTTATTTGTTAAGAAAATATTACAATTCTCTAATAACGTGTAATAAACCACCCAAACTTAGTGGTATCACATGAAAATCACTTTTGCGGGTCAGGAGTTCAAGAAGGCTCAGTGGGCTGGCTCATCTCTGCCCCACAATGCTTGGAACCTTAACTGCAGACTGAAACATCTGGGAGTGTCTCTGATAATGGGACCAGCATCATCTGGAGGCTTCTTCACTCACTTGTCTGATGTCTGTGCTGGGATAACACGGAGGGCAGCTCAGCTGAGACTTTTGATGGTAATATCTGTACCCGTCCACATGACTGAGGTTTCTCAAAGCATACCAGGTGGATTCCGAGAGGCAGCATCCCAAGAGGGAATATGTGGAAAGCAAGGCTTCCTAGAGACTAAGGCAGGAGCTGCAAGGCTTCCTCTGATCTAGCCTTGGAAAGTGTGCAGTGTCATTTCCACCACATTCTACTGATAATAAGCGAGTTAGGAAGGCCATACCGGATGCAAGGGAAGGCGACTTGAGTCCGTCACTTGATGGGGGAGGGCAACGTCACATGGCTGAAGAACTCGTGCAATTGTTGATATTGGTGCAGCCATTTTTGGACAAATAGAACCTACTACAGGGACCATATGACATATAGGATTATTAGTTAAATTTTAGGTTAAATAATCTATATATAAATTTAAAATAGGCACATAAAAATAAGTTTAATAAATATAAAACGATTTACTCTTTATCTACAAGTAGAAAACATTTTCTAAAGGTTTTTTTAAAGAACCCCTCAAAGCTATATAACTTAAGTTTCATTCATAACCTAATTATTATAAATTAAGGATATCACTAAAGCCAAAGCATCTGTAAAAATATTTTAGATATAGTATCTGTTGCCACGACTGTCATTTCTTTGTTTGCTATGCAATGAATATTACCATATATAAATTATAATTATTTCTGAATCACTTCTGTTTAAATGAACAAGATAGTGTCAGTGCTCGGTGGAAACTTACATCACGCTGAGGGGACAGGGTTACAACAGATCAATCCGATGCACAACAAGAAATACTTTAACTAGATGTTCCACCCAAGTACTTTGAGAAGAAGGAAAAAGATGAAAATTAGCAGACATCTTTGACCAGAACTCATATATTAATAGCTATAAAAGTCTATGGTAGCCCAATGTTTGGCCTAAATCAGTTAGATATAAAATATACATTTATATAGAATATGTGCTTATACTTCAGTAACACAAGCAAATGGGTGACACTGGGTAACAAGAGTAAGGATTTTTTCTTCCTCTTCTTTAAAAAGACCAGTAATTAATATCAGTTTTGTATGAGATTGAATCATTTGAAATTGTAATAAAGAAAGCAAACTATTTTTACAAAACAACTTTTGAATATCTACTTAGTAGTTGCTGAGGATATAAAGATGAATGGTGTCTGCTATTTATGTGAGAGAAATTAGTGAAGTAATTTTCTATGTTTATCAGAGATTAAAAACAAAATCAGAATATGCATTGGTCCCAACTCCTTCATTTTTGTTACCTCAGAAGAAAACACAAAGAATTTATTTTTGTTCATCCCTGCAGCTAATAGCCAAAATTAAGATTCCTGAAAGAAGAACTATGCAAGATGAATTTTTTAAGTGAATTTTTCATGTTTCTGAAGTATATATATTCCAGAGATGACAATTTCCAAACAGCCGTGTTCTGGATACCAACATTTGAGCAACAATGTCTACAATCTCAATCAAATGTTCATATCTCCACTATTGATGCATTTTTTAAAATGATGTAACCTCTCAATTGTCAGTTTCCTATCCTATGGAACAATGAAAATGTGTTCAAGAAAGACTCTGGGATGAAAAAAACCTCATGGCAACTTGTTTTAATTCTTCCTAATGGAGGCACTCTAAGAGCAATGGCATATTTTTCTTAATTGTTTTTATGTAATCCATTTATAATCATTAATCTGCTCTGGATATATTTCATAAGATTTTCTCTTAAAAGTAGCAAATGGATCTTGGTGTCTAACATGGGCGTTAATGATTGACTGATACAATGTAATCCTGAGAAAGACTTTCCCACTGCCGTCTCATTAACCAGATGACCTCCAGACATTGTCAGTGCAGCCCAGCCGAGGTGATTGATCACCAGAGGACAGAGGTTAGTAACTCTCCCGCAGGTATTAATGTATAGCATCTTCACTTACCCCGTCTCAGGCTTTTCCAGTAAAAGATTGATTTATTATGCAGCTTCAATGGGGATTTGTCAAACTCTTAATCAAGGAATCCTATATTGCCACAAGTAAATCAATGACACTTTCTGGTAAAATGACTTTTATGGCTTGTGAAAACATTACTCTGTGTGCAGGTACTATTCGGAAACAGCAAAACATGTTCAGATATCAGGCAAGCAGAGATGGACCAAAGGAAGGAAAAAAACAACACACCCATTCTTTGACAGGTGCTATTGTAAAGTAAAATGCTTTTTGCCGTTTCCCGGGATGAATCAACACAATTCAAAGCTCTGAGATTTGGTAAAAGAAAGCACAGAAGGCAGAGGTGAAATGACTAAGGAAGAAACATACTTTAAAGATTGAAAGTATGAGGTATATACAAAGAAAAGGACATGGAAAGAAATCTCAGAGTCTGACTGGTTTTGATTACCTGTCCTGTCTAAATGCCGAAGTCCCCAGGGATGGGGCAACAGGCAGGTGCTTTGTTGATTTCATGACATATATTATGTATGGAATTCAATAATCAGTGGTATATCTTACAACAATGACTAGAATTCTCATTTGCCAAACCATATACTAAACAACACAGATTTGAAAGAATGTAAATCATGCAAACTAAAGACACCAAAGTCTCATTACCAAACAAACCAAAAATTCTTCTGTCAGTTCTTTCTGTCTAGAAGTATATTCCTCACCTCTGAAAATAATTTTTTAAAATAAGCCAACCATATTTTCTGTTATGGGTTGAATTGTATTCCACAAAAGAAGATATGCTGAAGTCTTAATCCCCAGTACCTCAAGGTGGAGATATAGACTTTGCAGATATAACCAAGTTAAGGTGAGGTAATTAACATGGACCCTAACCCAATACGACCTGTGTCTGTATAAAAAGAGCAAAATTTAGATAGACACAGACAGAGGGAAGATAACGTGAAGATGGTCATGGGGCAACAGAGGCAGAGCTGGACTGATGTAGCTGCAAGCCAAGGACCATCAAGGACTGTCAGCCACCACGAGAAGCTAGGAAGAGGCAAGGAAAGATTCTATCCAGAGATCTGGAGGCAGTTTGGCCCTGCCAACACCTTTATTTCACATTTCTAGCCTCCAGAACTGTGAGACACTAAATTTCTGTTGTTTGATGCCACCTGGTTTGTGGTACTTTGTTATGGCAGCCCTAGTAAATGAGCACTCTGTCGGTGCCACGTGTGCAGGCCAGCCATTGGCCTCGTTAAGAGAGTCACTTGCCCCCTGGACTGACCAGACATATGCAAGTATTAGCATACAAGGTTGGAGAAATGGGAGACTCAGTGCACTGAGCCTAGAAGTTTCATGCCATGGACAGGGCTATCTGTGTGTGGGAACCAAATGGGTGGAAGAAAGACTACGACTTCCTTCAGAAGAGAGAGTGGGCCCACCTCAATGATGGTGGGTATTTTATGAGGAGGGATAGAGATGACTCTTCCTCTTTACATATGGTACAATTTTAAACATAGCAGCAAGATACAGTAATTATCTGAACTTTGTTATTGTAGCAAACAAAACCAAATTTGATATGATTGATAAAAGAAAGTGTTTCTGATATCCAATTTCAAAGACAATGACAATGTCCTTTTCATGAAGCCAGCAATCAAATTGTTTAAAAACCTATAAGATTTGTATGTCACCTGGGAACGCATCAATTTTCATGGGTTTCATATAATGTTCTTACCAATAATTCATTTGTTTAAAGAAATCAGGAAAGCAGGGGGAAATCTCAATAATATTGTAAACTAGGATCCTCACGGCCAAAATCATTATTTTTAACTAAGACCTCTGCTTCCAGGGCAAACACTACATCTGAAGTGGAAAGTACCACTTTCATTGTGGGGAACATTTCATTGTAATATTCCTTTAAAGAAATCTTGCTATCTCGGAAGAATAATTTGTCTTTGAGAAACTGCAAGGATGTTTGAGAATGACTTGGAGATTTTCTTTCTGTAAGTGTCTTATAAATATATATGATAATCATATGATAAGGTCTCTTGTTGAAACAGTACATGTTAACAAGATTCTCCTACGTATGAATATCGGCTGTATTTAGAGAATGATCAGTACTAGCATTTGATAGTTACCGATGAGTCTCTAACCACGGCTAAACTTTGTATTCCCAAAATCACTTCATATCTAAATAAACTTAAGAATTTACAAGTCTTATTGCATCTAAATAGTTTAAACCATTGATTTGTACATAACTATGTGAATATTTAAAGATCCATCAGAACCAGATATCAAGAATAAAGATTTTGTTGTAATGCAAATTGAAAATATCGTACTAATGTGAGATGCTTTTATTTGCAAAATATAGCCTAATATGGGAGAAAAAGCAAATCAGCAATTTATAATGACTTACTCCAAATTTAAGAATAAACATTGCTATTATCACAACATAAACAATTTTGAAATCAATCATTTTAAAGAAATTTTCCTACTTAAATCAAAGTGGATTTTTGTGTATCTCATTTAAAGTGAGCCAACAATATCCTTAAAAATAAACCACCTCAGTTGTAGTATACAAAGAAAGAAAGCAATAACAGTGACTTAGACTTTATACAAAAATGTGAAAAACTCTTGAATGCATATACGTGAATCTACTAGAAGAAATCCTCTCAAACTTAGAGCTCCAAAATTACTTTATTGATTTGCCTTGGGACAATCTCCTTTCAAGAGAGGCTTTCATGTGCCTGAATGGATGCCCTTTGAAGTCAATTAAACTCGGGCACGGCACTCCCAAGACTGCAAGCTCTGTGGGGCTGAAGGCAATGACTATTGGACAGGGCGACATGCAAATCAGACTCCTGATGTGGAGGGCTTTCCAACCTTCACGCAGGCAGGACATAGAAAGTAAGGTACTTATTTGATATTTAAAATTGAGCTGTTTCAAGGCTTTGGAGAGTAAATATACACATTTAGCTGAGCTCTTTCGGACTTTGTCTCAGTTCAGGCCTGCAGCGTTTCCCTGTTTCCGGCTGCCGCTCTCATAACAGCTCGGCCACGCCCACAAGAGTGAGGGTGTGAGAGACGTGAGAACAGATCAAAGAAATCTCAGTGACTACAGTGCTGGAAATACCTAAAAGTGGATCACTTGGGTCCATTTATCAAGATGAGAAACTTCTATTTGGTGCAGTTATTTGCGAAAAATAGTTGAGTGGTACTCGACTATTCCTATTTGACAATTTTATAAATCTGGTGATGAGACTAATCTAATTCAGAATAGCCTTTTGTCACAGCGCAGTCATTATTTTGCTTCTATACTCATATAAGCCACCTTATTCCAGGAAAGAGAAAATCTTTTGAAACATTCACCCGGATACACAATGTGTAATTCACAATTAAATAAATAAAGGTTAAAAAGAGCAAACTTAGTTCATATGTACTAACTTAATAAAAGTTAGTTGAATAAAATATAAAATAAAGCTCTGAGGGCATTTCTTTAATACTTCCATTGCTCTAAATTTTGTAGGCAATAGAAAAATACTTTGTTTCCATTAATTTATGAAAAATAGTAGTTCGCTATTTCCTCTGACTGTGGATACTATCTTCCCATTTTCCTCATGAAATGAAAGGCATAGGGGGCCAGCCCTGTGGTCAAGTGGTTAAGTTCGCACTCTCCATTTCCGAGGCCCAGGGTTTCACTGGTTTGGATCCTGGGCTTAGACATGGCACCGCTCATCAGGCCATGCTGAGGCGGGGTCCCGCATAGCACCACCAGAGGCACTCACAGCCAGAATGTGCAACTTTGTACTAGGGGGCTTTCAGGAGAAGAAGAAGAAGAAAAAATGATTGGCAACATATGTTAGCTCAGGTGCCAATCTTTAAAAAGAAAAACGTTAAAAGAAGAAAGAAAAATATAGGTTACAAATCACATTCACTTTGGCTAATTGTGTGACTTTGCTCATACTGTGTTGCTTTTCTCTTAAGTAAGGCTATCTGACATCCTATACTAAAATTAGGTTTAAAAGCAAGTTTTAAAAATGGTTACTGGGAATAAGAAATCTTAAGACTCTATTAGAGAATAATCCATTAACAAATTTACATGTTGTTATGGGAATTGTTGGTTTTTCTTCCTGCTCATATTAAGTAAGAAAATACAGTAAAATTCTTAGGAATCTTCAAATGCATCTAAATGTAAATATAAGGTTTCGTTTTAGCTTTAAAATTACCTGTAGGAAATAACTCAGGGGCTCAAAGAGTTCTGCTAATTTGTGATCCCATATGTATTATCACTGACCTTACTTTTTCCGACATTGAAAAATGTGACCTATTCATCTAGCCAGTCATTTTAGCAGAGTTCTTATATATTACTTGTGCATGTGTTTCCACATCCCAGTCAGAAGACAGTGATTAGAATGTTGATAACTCAAGGATAACAACTGCATGAGAACATTCAGCAGTGATATAAGAAGACACCGTTATTTAAAGAAATGGGAGTTTCATTTACACTGAGACCCCTCCCCTGCTGAGCACTCTTTTCCCACATCCTCCTGTTGCCTGCAAATGATGTCACGGATTGTTGTTTTGATTGGCTCATCCCATAGCTATTTTCAACAATTTATCAGACAATTCCAAAGCACTCACCCACTTTCAAGTTCTGCAACACTTCAACATTGGAATGCCTTCTCTTTATTTCACTCTTTTAAGGACTGCTAACTTAACAGCATGTGGTTTATATTTCTCTTTCTACCACTACATTCTAGTGACTTGATGCTCAAAGCGTGTGGTTTGAACCATAGCATCAGCATCACTTGAAACCCTACTAGAAATGTAGGTCATCAGCAAGTCCTTTGATAAAGATTTTGAATCTGTTCATTTCTTTTTCTCCACTTTGTAACTCTAATTCTAGACACCATCACCTTGTTTGAGACTATTTTCTCAACTTCTTCATTGGTTTCCCTTACACTCTGAAATCCAGTCCTCACATAGTGACCATTGCAAAACATAATTTCGCTTTTGATATTTCTCAGTTTAAAACTGTTCAATGGTTGTTCAAACTCATTACCAGAATCCTTATGTTCTTCCTGGACAACTGCTCCCATGCTCACTATATTCCAGAAACGCAGGTTTCCTTTCTCTTCATTCAATTGCCAAGCTCTCTCTTGCCTTATGGTCTTAGCATTCTTGGTTTTTCCTTTGCGTGGCTGGCTCCTCTCACTATTCAGTTCTCAATCCTAATGCCACCTCCTCACTTTCCTTTGCTACCCAAATAAAGTACCATATTTACCCCATCTGCTCTTTTCATATAACCCTCTTTATTCCAGAAATTTTTGATCTCTGAAATTAACTTATTATCTGGTGTATAAAACAGGAGCAGTGACCTTTTCTGTCCTGTTCAGCATTTTCCCCCATCTCCTAGAAAAGCATATAAGAATATTAAAATACTGTTTAATATGTATTTGACATATGAATGGAAAGACAAAGACAGATAACCTGTTCATATAAAGCTTATTGTTCAGTAGACTAAGAACCAAAGGAAAGTGCAGAAAAAGTGCTGTGTGAGTCTGGGAAAAGAAGATTTGCATCCAGGGAAGGCTGTATGAAGAATACTCATGCATTTAGAAGCACTGCTTCTAAAAATGTGGTCCTCGGACCTTGAAATATTTATGTTAATAAGATTCAAGAGTGGAAACAGAACAATGCAGTACAGTGGCAAGCACCTGAATGGGAGTCTGAAAAACTGACACTTTTCCTGTTGCACCCCTTTCTAATTGTGGTAACTTAGGTGCCTTTTTACTTATTTGAACTCCATGTTCTTTGCCACAGATTTGGAGAATAATACCTGCTTAAGCCACCAAGGCTGTTGTGAAGATTAACCTGAGATGGCATATGTATGGATAGACAGATGCTGGATGGGCCCCCAGAAGGAAAGGTTGGGATTTGCACACCTCCTTGGCAGAATGCCAATGACTTTTAGTATTTACTTCATTTCTGATTATAAAAATATTTCTTTCTTATAAAGAGGGGAAAAAAGGAAAGTATAGAAAAGTATAATGAAGTAAAACATGTCATCCGTAATTCTAAGTGACACAATTAGGATATTTCTTTCTGGTCTTTTTCTGTATGTTTTTATTGTATTTGAGATGATACAACATAAACAGTTTTATATCATTTTTCTTCACAACGTATATTCATGTAGATATTTCAATAGCTGCTTTTTGGCCATAATATTAATAATCACTATCATTGGTTTATTGATGTTTATACAGTTACGTGATAGCTATGTCACCAGCTAAATGATGAAGATGCGTTAAATTTACGTTCACAGCTCAAGAAATGAAAACTCAATCAATTTCTCAAAGAATAATAACATATCATATCGTCAACTTATCAACATCTGAGGAAAGAAGTGCCTTTCCAGGAACTGCACAGACACCGAATATATGGTGATGTGGTCTGAGTCTGAGAGCACTCAGCAAGCACTGCTGCTGTCACATGGCTGTACCGGCCCGGGCCTGAAAGCAGCACCACAAGACTTTAGAATTATTATAAATGCTACCTATTCATAGTTTGGTCTGTTCTCAGCTCCAGATTAAATACATCATCCTCGAGTTGTCTTGAGGTTTGGTTGAAAGGTCTATTGACCAAATAGTATTGAATTTTTAGCAAATCTAAAGGCATGAAAAAAAAAGAAGGTGAAAACTGATTTCTTTTTACTGAATGGTTTGATAATATTTAAGCTGACAAAAGATCTTTAGCAAACTTGATGAAAGTATATTTCAAAATGATGGAGCTGGTTACATGAGAGATATCTGTTCCTACAGAGTAGAGATGAAAATATTTTCAAAATTGTCCTGAGTAGATTCCAGCACTTGTTCCTAAAATATGATATTTCACAATTACTGTGCACTATCACTTCTTTCCTACTTCTTTTCCTAATTGTTTTCCGGCTTCAAAACATACAACATTGCCAACACATATTAAATGCTACGTGTTATCATACTATAGATTTATACTATTGAGTCTGTTGAATTAGACCAAAAATGTATATATAAATTTAAACATAAATATTTATTTACATTTTATATATGATACATATTATTAAAATTTATATATAAATTTTAAAAGCAGGACATCTAACTCAATTACATTTCATGAGTATGGCATGTTCAAAGCTTTATCATTTCATAAATTAATACTGAAATTTCACTGCATATGGCCTGACAGAAGCTACTGAAAAAAAGAGATAAGTCGGGAAAAATATCTTGCAAGAATTTTCTTAGCTTGAATTGTGGTAAAGAAATTCTGAGATTCAGTAATAATGAAAAGATATAAATCTTTAATTACAGCTCTTACGTTTTGAAATTGAGCTGATACTCAATAAGTGTGTGTGTGTGTATATATATATATACAATTTGAATACATTGTTGTTATTATTTTGAACAGATAATTAAGAATAAGGAATGTAAAGTTTTTATTGTACTTTCACTTCTTCCTTCTTCAATGCTCTTCCTTTCTTTATGTACATCCAGATTTCTGACTTGTGTGATTTTCCTTCTCTCGAAAGAACTTCTTTTAACATTTCTTGCAAGTTAGTTCCACTGGCAACAAATTCCCTCAATTTTTGTTTGTCTAACCAGGTATTTCTCCTTCACTTTTGAAGGATCATTTTGCAGGGTACAGAATTCTAGGCTGCTAGTTTTTTTCTCTCAACATTGTAAATATTTTACTCCACTCACTTCTTGCTCGGTGGTTTCTGAGAAGTTAGATGTAACTGTTACTTTGTTCTTTTATAGGGAAGATTTTTTTCCTTTGGATTCATTCAGGATTTTTTCAGCCTTTGATTTTATAAAGTTTGAAAATGACATGCCTAGAATTTTGGCATTTGTCCTGTTTGGTACTCTCTGAACATCCTGGGTCTTTGGTTTGGTATCTAATACTAATTTGGAGGAAATTCCGTCGTTATTGTTTTAAACCTTTTTTCTACTCCTTTCCCTTTTTCCTCTCCTTCTGGTATTCCTTTTATGTGTATGTTACGCCTTTTGTAGTCGTCACGCAGTCCTTGGACATTCTCTTCTGTTTTTCTTTTTTTCAGTCTTTGTATTCTTTGCTTTTCAGTTTGGGAGATTTCTGTTGAGACATCCTCAAGCTCAGAAATTCTTTCCTCAGACGTGTCCGGTCTCCCAATAGACCCATCAAGGGGATTTTGTTTCCTGTCACAGTATTTTTGATCTCTAGCATTACTCCTTGGTTCTTTCTTAGGATTTCCGTCTCTCTGCTTACACTTCCCGTCTCTTCTTGCATCCTGTCTGCTTTACCCATTAGAGCCTTTATCATATTGATAATAGTTGTTTTAAATTCCTGGCCTGATAATTCCAATATCCCTTGTTCTAATACTCTGTCTCTACAAATTGTGTTTTTTGCCTTTTGGTATGCTTTGTAATTTTTCCTTGATAACCAGATATAATGTGGTGAGTAAAAGAAACTGCTGTAAAAAGGAGCTTTGTAATGTAGTGGTGAGGTGTGGGGAGGGGAAGTGTTCTATCATCCTATGATTAGGTCTCCATCTTTCAGCCAACCTGTGCCTCTGACTGTGAACTTCACAGGTGCTTCTCAATTTTTTCTCCTCCCTTTGGTGGGAGAGGATAGCTAGACTGGGCTGGAATTGGGTGTTTTCCTTCTCTCACTTGGAAGGCTAGAGCTGACTGGAATGGATACTTTTCTTCCCTGAGGTCAGTTAGGCTGAGATAATTCTCCACTAGTTTAGGCTCTCCTGGTTCTTCTGATGGCAGGCTTTGCTAAAAAGAGCAGAATACTGGGGCATATTTCAAAATTGTTCCTTTTCTCTTCCCCCTATTGAAAGCACTAGAGGATTTTTCTCTCATATTTACTGTGAAAACCTGGTGAAGCCCCTGAAGGTAAATCTGACAAAATTGTGGGAACTCCCAATGACTGGATCCCCCTGGAGTTTTCAGCTCTCAGAGTTGTCCACACTGAGCCTCTGGCATTTCGTCAGCTGCAGTTTAGGGTTTCCTGCTCCGGCCCTGGTTCCCCTGAAGACCTCCCCTCATGAGTCTCCACCCAGGTAAGCCATGACTCTCTGGACTTGCCTGTCTGTCTCTCCATTCTTGGGGGCCACCATTTCCCCTGCACCCTCACTTCTCTTAGAGATCCAACAAGAGCTGTCATTTGAGTCTGTTCAGCATTTTACTTGTTGCTAGGACAGAGTGGTGACTTCCTAGCTCATTACGTGTGGAACTGGAAATCATTCATCTCCTTTACTTTTGAAGTATAATTTTACTGGATGTAGAATTCTAGATTGTTGGGGTCTTTTTTTTTTGTTTTTCTATTTCAACACCTTAAACATTTCACTTCATTCTCTTCTTCCTTGCATGTTTTCTGGTGAGAAGTCATCTGTAATTCTTCTCTTTATTCCTATATGGGTAAGGTCCCTACCCCTTCTCCCTGCTTCCTTGGCTTCTTTCAAGATTCTCTACTTTCCTTTGGTTTTCTGCTGTTTGAATATGAAATATCTAGATGCAGCTCTTTGGTGCTTATCCTGAGCCTCCTTGATATGAGGTTTGGTGTCTGCCATTACTTTTCGAAATTTCTCACCCATTATTACATAAAACATTTCTTCCCTATTTCACCTTCTGGATTTCCAATTATGTGTATGTTACAAGTGTTAAAAATTGTCTTAAAGTTCTTGACTATTCAGCTTTAATTTTTAATTCTCTCTTTCCTTTTGCATTTCTGTTTGCAAAGTTCCTATTGACATATCTTTACCTCACTGATTTGCTCCTCAGCTATGCCTATCTACTGGTAAGCCCATCAGAGGTGTTATGCATTTATAATTCAGTGTTTTTTATTTCCTTTTGAATATTTCCATCTCTCTGCTTCTATTACCCATGTCTTATTGATGTTGTCTGTTAAAGCCTTCAACATAATCATAGTTGTTTTTCTCTTTCTTTTTTTAGCTGAGGAAATTAGCACTGAGCTAATATCTGTGCCAATCCTTCTCTATTTTATGTATGGGTTGCCACCACAGTATGGCTGACAAGTGGTATAGGTCTCCACCTGGGATCCAAACCACGAACCCCAGGCCACCAAAGCAGACTACGCTGAATTTCACAACTAGGCCATGGGACTGGCGCCAATCATAGTTGTTGTAAATTTCTTATCTGCTAATTCCACCATCTGGGTCATATTTGAGTCAGATTCTGATGATTGCTTTGTCTCTTCACACTGTTTTGTCTTGTCTTTCAACATGCTTTGTAATATTTTTGTTGAAAGCGGGACATGCATTGGCTAATAGGAAATGAGGTGACTAGGCCTTCCTTGTGAGGGTTGATGTTAACCTGGCTGGCAGTTGGGCTGTGCTTCATGTTTGGTGTACTGTAGGTGCCAGAGACTTTGAATTCCTCCAATGTTCTTGCCTTTGCCTCTCCTCTTGACTCTGGGTTTCTCTAGGTGGTACTTCTCAGGGAGTTTCTTTCTTGTGGCTCTTTTGGCAATAATCTATTATACACTATAGCCCTATTGGTGTGGTGGAACCTTGTAGAGGATAGGAAGCATTCTAAAACTTTAAGGTATGTCTCAGTCTTCAAGTAAGTGGGCCTGTGTCTCTGGCCTGTGACTTTTCTCCCAGTGGTATAGCATTTTTCTGACGCTTTAGGTAAAATAGGGAGACTAGAGGGTTCTGGACTGGGAAGAATGCCTGTACCTCAGCTAGGTCAAGGCTCTGGCAAAGTCTTCCCCCAGAGAATAGAAATTTGTTTTGGAGAGCTCTTCACAATGGTTATTCTTCCCTTCCTACTGCCACAGCCATGAGGGGATCTTCTCTGGATATTCACCATGAGGACCTGGTCGGATTTCAGGATGTCAGACCCATGAAGGTTTTGAGATCCTAATAAGATGCAGCCCCCAGGAATTTGACACTGTCACACTAGTCCACACTCAGTGAGTTTAAATCAGCAGCATATTATTGGAATAGGTGTATGAATTGATGATTTCACTTTCTTTAACTTATCAAAAATAGTCTTCTTTTCTTTGTTTAAATTTATAAATAAAAATAAAACTTTGAATAAAGACACAAGTATGTTTAAATTTGATTCTTCCTCATACACATAGTATATAGCATATTCTGCTTTGCTATTTTAAACTATAATATTATCTAGCATATTTTTCATCTAATGTTGAACCTTCAGGACTAGAGGAGGCCAATATGTATTTTCTCTGTTGCTGTATCTGGTTTCTAAGGTTACCAAAAAACCTTTGTCTATAAATATTGTAACTAGGCTCTGTTTGTGAACAATATATTATATAGAAGAAGCAATATGGGAAACACAGCTATTTTTTCACTGTCTAGACCAAGACACTTGGTAATGAAAACTTGAAAGTCTTTAGGGATATTTTGCAACTTCTTTCATCAGCCAGTTCCTACGACTAAACTTTTATAAAACCAATTGGCTTCTACATTATATCTATATTCAGTTCTACATTTAAAAACTATTAATGATCTTAGTCAATTGTGAAAGTGAGTTCAGTTGAATAAATGCTGTATATAAACAAACTTTCTACTTTATCCTGTGTTTAATGGAATAATGGATGGGAACATTAAAATACTAAGCCTTGTTGAAGTACAAATACACACTTAAGTAAGTATTTTTTGATGAGTATAAGAGTAATCATTATACTTATCTTTTAACTCTTTTACAAAATTGAAATTTTTCAAATTGGAAAGGGGCTTGGGGTGGGTGAATTAGCCTGGGGCTAGGATGGCCTACTCTGTAGGCACCATGGCTTCCTTTAAATGGCCAGCAAATAAGACCCTTCACCTCTAGATCCAGCAGACCTCCATGGCAGGATCTGAGTCTCCTGTCTCTTGTGATAGTTCTGATTGCAGAGTTGGTTGTATAGATCTTTGAGGCATAGATTTGTCCATGATAATCATGTGAATGAACATTCACTTCTTTCCTAGCTCCTCAATATGTGTTTTTTCTTTTGTAAACAGCTACATGGTGGTATAATTGGCATACAA
This sequence comes from Equus caballus, assembly GCF_041296265.1. Classification (NCBI taxonomy): domain Eukaryota; kingdom Metazoa; phylum Chordata; class Mammalia; order Perissodactyla; family Equidae; genus Equus; species Equus caballus. The sequence goes on from NC_091686.1 coordinate 48,542,576, forward strand.
CAAATTGCATTTAAAGTATAAGACTTTGATAAGTTCTGGCATCTGTATACACCTGTAAAGTGATCAACACAAACAAGATAGCAAATGTCTATTCCTGCCCAAAAGTGTCCTTGTGACTTTTTTTAATCCCTCCCTCCATCCTCTCCCTCTTCTCTCAACCCCTAAGCAACAACTCATTTGCCTTCTGTCTCTAGAGATTAGTTTCCATTTTATAGTATTTCATACACAATCATGCAGTATACACTTTTGTTATTGTTGAGATTCTTTCACTTAGCATCATTATCTAAAATTCATCCATTTTGTTAGATGTGTCAGGACTTCATTCTTTTTACTTCTGAAGAGGAGTTCAATTTGTAGATATACACAATTTCATTATCTAGATGGACATTTGGGTTGTTTTCAGTTTGGGAGTATTACAAATAAAGCTGCTATGAACATCCACATAAAATTCTTTTTATGAAAATATGCTTTCATTTCTTTGGTAAATACTTAGTAAAATAACTGATTATATGGTAGGTGTATGTCTAGCTTTTAAGATATTGCAAAACTACCATCCAAAGTGGCATATTTTACATACCAACCAGTAGTATATGACAGTTCCAGTTGATTCAAATACTTGCAACACTTAACATGGTCAATCTTTTTAATTTTAGACATTCTAATATGTGTGAGGCTGTATTTAACTGTGATTTCAGTTTACATTTCCCTAACGAAGAATAATACTGAGAATTTTTTCCATGTGTTTCTTTGACATATGTGTATATCCTTGAAGAAGTGCCTGTTCAAATCTATTGCTGAATTTTTCAGTGGGTTGTTTTTTTATTATGGAATTTTGAAAGTTCTTTGTATATTCTGAACACAAGTCCTTTACCAGTATATGATTTACAAACTTTTCTTTTTTTGGTGGGGAAGATTGGCCCTGAGCTAACATCTGTGCAAATCTTCCTCTATTTTGTATGTGAGACGCTGCCACAGCATAGCTTGACAAGCAGTGTGTAGCTCTGCACCCAGGATCTAAACCTGCAAACCCTGGGCTGCCAGAGCAGAGCATGCAAACTTACCCACTATGCCACTGGGCTGGCCTCTGCAAACATTTTTTTATAGCCTTGTGTTTTCATTCTCTTAAAGTGTTGACCTTTTAGCTATAAATTTCTGCCCAGAATTTTAAAAAATTCATAACTAAAAAGGCCCTAGAATCAATTTAATAACAAATTCATTTATCAAAAAGGAATGTTTACAATGCTTCTCTCTGTTGTGATTTACATTATTCATCAATTATGCTAATTTTTCAAGTATCTAAATATCCTTCATCCCCTATAGGTAGATTTGTCTTCTAAAATAAACATGTGAAATACAATCTTCAAGAAATCCCTTGAAACACATCGGATATAAGTGTTTATTGAATGAGTTCTCTGGAAACGAAGCTGCCAATTTCTATTGTGATTTCTTGAATGATTCAAAGTGGTTCATTTCCAACTTGACAGCAATGTCAACAAAATATTATAAATTAAATTTAGGAAAAAAGTTTTTACCCTCGTTTATAATCAAGCACATTATCTAGATGAGTTTTTGATAGAAAGAAAATTAATATAATTAATTAATTATTAATAATTTCTGAGTAGTTAATAATCACTAATTATTAATTGTTCAGGTAGACGTGAAAAAGCAACAGGATATACACATTTATATTTATACTTCTATTTATTTATCCTTTCCATTATAATGCTTAAGAATCATGTTGATTCTCCTTTCTCTTGCGGGGAAAAGTAGATTTTCATAAAATCACATGATTCATTCAAGGAGTGTTCTTTCACTAAACATTTTAAACAAATGCCTACTATGTGCCAAGAGATACTTCATCTCCATAAACCCTCGTTTCTAAAATGGTAAAAATTGAATAGAGATGGTTCAGGTTCCACCTTTTTGTGAATGCATTAATGCTGAATAGTGGCACTACAAATATTTTAAAATGTTATTTCCTGGCCTTTTGAAATAAAAACAATGACATTTAGAATGCAGCCAAATAGCATTAATCTGACTTCTCTGCCTGCAAGTTATATTGGCAATTTATCTCTAGCAGGGTTTCATAGTTAAGGTGACATCACCCAAAATGTCACCCTGAAGAGAGAGTCAATGACCCAATCTTATAGGATAAATACCCAAACAATATAACAGGCTATATTTTAAATTACACCATGGTGCATGCTACAGGACTCGCAGAGTACAAAGTGTAAGATTCACAAGCAGGATTCATGCATCCCAGGGCATTAATTAATTTTCAAGTTTCGTTTAAAGATAGCATTGCCACTAATTTCAAATTTTTTTAATAAAGAGCTATTTAGCAGCTATTATATTTCAGACATTGGTTTAGTAAGGAGTAAAAATTCACTGTTTTCGTGGAGCTTAGAGGCTATGAAGAGTGGCAGGTAATAAAAAAAGTACATGAGTAAATTATTAGAACTAATACAAAAGAGGAAAAAAAAGAAAGAAAGACAGAGAATGTTGAGTTAGAGATGGTTTGAAATTTTCAATAGAGGGTCAGGGAAGACCTCATTAAGAAAATGATGTTTTTTATTTTTTACAAAAAACACACGTATAACACTATCTACAAGGCTAAGTGCTTTTCAAATATTAACTCATTGAATCCTCATGACAACTTATGAAGTAGGTATTATTATTAGCCCTATCTTCCAGAAGATGGAACAGAAAGAAAAGTTAATGATTTGCCTGAGATCCACAAAGCTGGAAAGCGGCAGTGTCTTCTCTGGAAGTCAGGTGGCCTGGCCCTCAGCTCCATGCTCTTCACCGTTCAGCCTCTCGGCCTCTCTTCTTTGAACCATGATGTGAGGAAGGTAAGGAGGGGGAGGGCAAAGAGTGTCGCGGTATGGAGGAAATGCATTTTAGACATAGAGACTAGACAAGGGCCTAAATTGTTTAAAAATCAGTCTAGAGTCTAGTGTGGTTGGCAGCGAATGTGGACAAAGGAAGGGTAATAGGAGATGAGGCTAAGGTCGTGGGCACTAGATCACATAAAAATTTTGCTTTTACTCTTAGGGAGATGGAGAACAGCGGAGAGATTTGAGCAGCAACGACACACTGTGTCATATTTTAAAGCAATCCCTGTGGCTACTGTCTTGAGCGTGGACCACAGACAGCAGAAAAGCAGGACTAGGAGTGGAGAATGCAGTTCCCAGCTTTTGCAATAATAGTGGTAAGAGATGATTGCTCCTTGGATCAGGTGAAAATGTCAGAGGTAATAAATAGTGACCAAATTCTGATATATTTCGAGTCTGGCCAATGGAATTTCTTGGTGATTAGATATGGGGTGTAAACAAAGAGAGAAAACTAGGATGACATCAAGGATATTGACCTGAATAACCAGAAGGGTAAAGCTGCTGTTAAACGGCAAGACTGTAGTAAAAGGAGGTTACAGACGGAGACAACTTTGAACATGTTAAATCTGACCCCTATTTGACGTCTAAGGGAGATGCCAATTTCACAATTGGATTTATGACTCTGAAGTTCAGAGAAGAGATCCACACTGGAGGTAGGAGTTTGGGATCTTCAGTGTACAGCTAGTATCTAAAGGCATGAGACCAGGTGCAATAACCAGTAATGTAGAGGAAGGAAAGGAAAGAGTTCCAAGACGAAGCTACAGTTGATAGTTGAGCATTTTTTCATTTGCTAAATATCAAATGTCATGTGTCACACATGGAAAGGTAGGAAAGTCATTGAAGAAGCAGAAGCGAAACTGTTTTCTTTGATATTAACACATGTAGAAAATGCTGGCATATATCTGTCTATCTATGAGTAGATATCTGAATTACATAACATAGGAGACTTTACAAGTTTAAAATGCATTTGAACTTCATCTGGCTAGAGGTTTATATTTTCTCAGAATTCTGGATTCTCAGAATTGATAATATTGAAACACTCCATTTCATGTAACTTCTATAAATGGTTCTCCTTTGAAGGTCCTTTGGATTAAGTCTGATTGACAAAAACTGGCTGATATTGATACAAGTAGCTTATAAATGGGCCCAAAAGATAATGCTTGTATTTATCACTGAGGAAGGGAGGAAGGAAGAGAGAGAGGAAGGAAGGACAGCAAAGTGGATAGATGAAATCAGCCGAATTTGCTGGGTCTGTATTCGAAGCATGGATGGCAAGTTTTACAGGGAGCACCTGGATTCCCTAACCACCCATCCCCCATTCATGTGAGTAATTGTCACAGTGAAAGATACTTTCAGAGCATCTGATACTGGGAAATACAGCTAACAATATTTAGTATTTAATTGACCCATGAAATTAAGTCTTTGTTAGAGTTGATTTTGCAAAGGAATTTGGCTTCTCAAGCCCATGAAAAGCAGATGGATTCTGGGAAGGAATTAAGTGTCTGCTGGTAGGGGGGTGATGGGTCGTTTCATTAATAAAATGTGAACAGCAGGAGGATGTTAATGAATAGACACCCCAGAACTTTCATACCAAATTTATTCCATGAAAAAAAAAAAACAACCTGAATATGTTAACAAGCAGGGCATTTTACAAAAGGAAATGCCAAAACAGGAAGCAAATTCATTACTTAGAACTGTACAGCTTTTAAAAAATCAGTGTATGCTACTTTCAAAATAGCATTGCCTTTTTTCCAATTTGTAGTCTAAAGATAAATGAAAAATATAACTAGCAAATATGACTTAATATCACATATTCCATAGTTAGAGTATTGATCCCAACATTGAGGAATTTGTGACACTAGTTATTTTACTTAGATAACATGCTTTCTTTTCAATTTATTGGATGACAAATACTAAATCTTTAAAAATTTAAACTAATTTTATGTTATAAAACTAACTCATACATATTTTTAAAAAGTTAGAACTACAGATAAGCCAAAAAAGAACATTAAAATCTATCATAATTCCATCATCTAGAGATTATCACTAACTCACTATCTTCCCTTAACTTTTCTTTAGACTAAAATACTGGTTTATGGGCATCACCTAAAATTAACTTCAAGAGAGTGCTTCAAATATCTGGAGACATCGAAGTATGTCAAACCAAATAGGATTAACAATCAGTGCAATGGCTCAAATTCAGGGTCTTTTTTCCTTTCAAAGTCCAATTTTTTTGCAGTCCACTGAGGCTAAGGCCTGTGAAGGCAGCAAGGAGACTGTAACAGTAGCTTGTCTGGCATGTCTCAACATTTACCTTTATAATTTTGCATTTATGGTTAGTGAGGTATCCTGTCAGGAATTTTCCGCATGTTCCACAGTCCTCTGGGGTCTCCAGCTGGTAGGCTGCTCTGCTCCTTCCTGCAAGAGAATCAGCCATGCAGGGCCACTCCTGTAATGTATGGTGCGATGCCATATGTGGCCATCCGGCTGGTGATTGCCATGCGTCCCCTGACATCCTAATGCAGGAAGTAGGAGCTTCCCTGGATGAGTGACATTCAATTATCCAAGAAAGAAATTCTTAAAGGCCCCCATGATACAAAGATAAATCACCTTGGCTGACAGCTTCATTACAAAACTGACATATGGAGAAGAGAAGCAGCCCACTGGGCTAAAGGTATCCTCTCAGCCTCTCCCTAAGCAGCCATGATGTCTGGGAAAGGGAGAAACTTAGCCAGATGATTTGGGCAAAGCCCAGAAGTCACATCCTAAGAAGATTAGATTTTCCCCACAATATCAAGGACTGTGTTTCTGATGGAAATTATTTGCTAAATAACCCCTGAAAAGTTCCTGACAAGAAAATGTAGTAATAATTACGATGATATGGTCCCTGACTAGGATATCCAAAGCTATTCCTTCCTCCCAGCACCCCAACTTCCCATCATTAATCTACACTAGATCTTAGGCTCTCATTTACTTTTCACACTTCACCTGGCACAATCCATGTCTATCTTATCCTTTATGTTATCTCTATCAACTGGAACAATGACTGGCACTTGGAAGACATTGAATAAACATTGGTGAATGAATGAATAGATGAATGAATAAAAGTAGAAATGACTGAAGGCCTTACCAGCTGAACACATACTGTCTGCCCCATGCACTTACACATGAGGCAAAGGTGTCACCTGATTCTCCTCCACACTGACACCAGAGGGCAAGTCAGTGCTTCGGCTGGACCATTCCACACTGTCCCCTGGCATTAGCAAGAGATAGGGCTAAGTATGGCTTTTGTTTTGGTCAACAGGGATACTAATCATATTAAAATCATAGGATCATTGTGAGATTTAAGTTAGGTAATGCAAGTGAAACCTAAACACTATGTCTGGTGCATAATAAGAGTTGTGTTAACAGTCACTAGTTGGCTGTTGACCACGAATGCTGGAATCTCATGGCCACAACGATAAGCCTCTCCTCATGTCTGGAAGAAAAATATTCTTTGGCTGGTGGTAGGAAAGGCAGAACATTTCAGGAGTTTCTTGCTTTCTACTCATTCTGTGAGTTATGCATCCGCCTTGGGAGGAGAGGTCAAAGAGGAAAACTCCTCTGAAATGCTGCCTGCTAGTTGTGTAACCCTAGGCAAATTATAGAATATTGGAATTTAAAGGGCCTTAGTGATAATAACTCTAGCCTTCCGTTTTACATTTGAATCCTCCCTGCAAAGTCCACAGCAAAGGGTACTCAGCTCCCAGAGCCACTGGTGAGAAGCCTGTTCCCAAATATATTCAGAGGAGAGGTTCACAGGGAAGAACAAGGCAAAGCTGCCTGTGTTCTATCTTGTTTTTATTAAACATTATATATTCAACAATACGCAATTCTACACTGCATGTCACAATGCACAGAGTGCCATGGAGGACTTCCTTTACACTTCTGAAATAATCTTATTCTCATTTTGATTCCAGTAATAGGAGATGTAATGAAAATGTCAAAAGAGGTTACTAAACGATTTAGGCACATTTTCAATTCCTGTGTTGCATTTTTAATAGTTACATTAAAAAGTGAATACTGTACGGACTCTCTCTTTCTCCCTCTCTCTCCCTCTCTCAGGGGAAATGAGGTGTTCTGGAGATATAGCTTTGATATAAGTAAAGGCTTTAAAGAGACAGCTATTTAATTATGCATTAATATAAATGCTGAATAGGAGATGTTCCATAATGAAGGGAGCCCCTGTTATACCTTAAATCCTACTCACCCTATTAATGTTTAGTTCCTACTGTGGTTTCAGGGCTCACCAAGGCTGGACAGACCAGAGAAACCTAATTAAATAAGCTAGTTTCATGGGAGATGGGAGGTGAAAAGGAAATTGACGTCTGCCTGGGAAAAACAGGTAGTCTGAGAAAGAATGAAGCAGAGGTCCACAGTGAGAGATCGTGCTGCTTTATCACTTGTGTCAAAAACACTGAGCTAGAACTAACACACACACACTTATACCACCATCTCATAGAAAAGGGTTTGAAAATGCTAGTGTCGTGGCACAGGCTAGTCCAATTAAAAGGAAGACAGTCACAAATCCCTGGAGACCTCCCAAGGGCCCTTGTCAGAAGTGTAGGCTAATTTCTTTATGAACTGCAAAACCTGACATTGGTTTCACAGGTGGCTGCTTTGTGCTTTGCAGTCTAGAGTGCCATACTGCAATTGTATCTTGTGCTTCTTGCCCAACACATCATATTTGTAAAGGTAAAACTGAGATATAGCATCGAAGTAGCCTTGAAAGTGAGAAATAACAGAAGAGCGAGTTGTGAAGTATGTATCTTGCCGCAAAGACTTGTGCATCTGGTCTCCACAGATGTTTTCTTTTCTTCCAGGCTCCAGCAGTAGTTCCTTGACTTAGAGATTCTATCATAGAATGGAAATCGGAAGTTATTAGAGACAATAGATCTTTCCTTTCTCTCTGAGGTCGAAAGTCTTTGAGGAGCCTAAGCACCTGTGAAGGGCCACACCTTTGAAGGACAGAATGAGAAGAAAAATGAAAAGGTAGAGAAGGGATAAACTTGCTGAGATTAAAAGGAGGTCAGCAGTCAGGGACCGGGCGGGTGTGGAGATTTTGGCACCGATTGGTGAGAGATGAACAAAATGGCCTTGTGATTAGAGATCCTTCATCCATTTTCTAAACACAATTAGACTCCTGAATTAGTGTGAACATAAGAAAAGGGAATAACCTAACATTTCCAAGACTAAAATTTCTACCAATTTGGCGAGATCATAAGAAGAGTTGGTTTCACCTCTGATCTAAACAAAGAAAGGCATGAATAGTTCTTGTATTCCTGAGTTGGTGGGCTGAGATTCACATCATCTACAGATGTCGAAAACCAGCTCCTACTCCAGGTGCACTTGCTAAGCTAGTTGGAAAGGCAAGATTTACATGGTAAATTACAAGAGCAAGATTTTATGGTCCACACTCTAAAGATCAAGTGTTAAATGTGAGTAGGGCTGGTTTTATAATGAAACTGGTAAGTATGTGAACGGTGTCTTCACTGACTTTATGTCCTCTCCATAACCGCAGGTGGCTCGGTGATTCTCATACCTTCATTCCTAACAGAAGCTGCCATTCTTTTGGACATAGCCTGGGTCTAAGTCTCTGCACGACTCTCTCACCAGCCAAGGTGGAAAGCAAACTTGCTTTGGAGTAACACAGTGAAGGGTGGTGTTAGGCCAAAGTGTGAAGTTGGTCAAATTTGTCCGTGGTGTCCTCCTTCTTTTTCACCTTTCAGCCCGAGTAATTCCATTGACCCCTGGTCTAGATTGCCCTCATTCTTATCGCACTTGACAGATCTTTGGGACAATTCTATTTGCCTGTTGTCATGTTTCCTGGGAGATGTATAGTGTGGTGACACTGAGGGAACTGAACATGTGTGTCTCAGCCTCATTCTGTCTGTCTTTAAGAGTAGCATCACCCCTGAACAGGTAGGTGTCTTCTGCTGTGTGTCTGCTTCCTTCTGAAGTACACACCTTGATCCAGCCAGGCTCACTGCTAAGAGGCAGGTCTGGAGACAGTTTTCACTAGGCCCCTCTTACCAAGTTGCAAAGAGCAGATAGCCATTCTGTAATAGTTACCCTTATCTTTATGTAGGTAGTGTTTGCCTGCTTTGCAGACCCAAACTTTCCCTCAAATGAATCACCGCAAAGTCTAGAACGGGATGGTGAGGGGCAGATAATAGTCGGGAACCAATTTGACTCTAGATTCTAGTCATGTTCTCCATTCCAGCACTTTCAGAAACACAACTGACATTTAAAAGTACACTCTTTCATTTATTTCTCAAATAGTTCTTAACTATAGAGGATGGAGACAGGATAGGAGAGGGTATTTGATTAACTATCAACCTTAAACCCTAACATGGTCAACGATCTGCTTTTACCTTGTAAATATTTCAGCTGGCACAGTTTAAGAGATATGTTTTCTGAATAATAACTTGTATTATCTTGAAAGTCTACTGGAAGTCCAAGCTGATGGTGATAGTTTTTATTAGTAATTAACATGAGAATTCCATCTATGGACCTTTACATATAGTAATTCTGACAACAACCTTATAAGGTGGGAATTATTGTCTCTACAGACAAATAAGACCGGAGAAAAGTAAGTAGGCAATGATTAGCTGAGCCCAAATTTTAACCAAAATACAAACTCCAAAGTTCACACTCTTTCCTGAACATCACATTGCTGTTAGGAGACATAAACGGTATACACAAATGATAATTTAGTCTAGAAACTCTCAGTGGTAACATTGAGAGAAATGTAAACGTCAACCTGACTTCTGAAATGTCAGAAATACCTGCAATCACCTTCAATCACACTCTAAATTTTTCCTTCAGAGCATTTATCACGTTTATAACTAAGCATTTCTACAGTTACATAATGCCCATTTCCCAGAATGAAACATACATTACATCAGGACAAGAATCACTTCCATTTTCCACACCATTGTACTCTTAGCACTCAGCTCCATCTTTGGTCATATTAAATAACCAATATTTGTTGAATAAACTTTAAAAAAAGATACTCAGTTAGCCCTATCCTCCCTTATAGCTACCACACTCTTTTCCAAAAAGAAAGATCATATTAATGGACCAATAAAATTTCCTCTCTCCAGAATCTATTTTGGATCTACGGGGAGAGAGTAATTTACTTGCACTGAGACTCCAAGCAGAAAGACACAAACAGAGAAACAGAAATAATTTCCAGAATGCACTTGAATGTGCTCCTTTCTTTGTATTGTTTTTACTTTTTTCTCCCCACGTTCCACAATGCCTTTGCATGTCACATGCCCCGTACCCCGGGCTACTGCATATTTTCTGATATGATCGCATGACCAGGTGTTGGCAACTACTTAAGTGTGTCTTGGCTTGGCTTGTTTATCTCATCATCCTCAGTGTCAAAATTCATTCTTTATTTAAGATGCAGCATTTATATGAGGATGTCAGATGCTCTTCCCAGTCAAAGACAATTTTTTCCTCCTCTGACCTCCCATCAAATATCCTTAAATCTGCATTGTAATGTTTACTGCAGACTACTTAGCATTACAGTTTGCCTTGTACACCTCTCTCCCTAGCAGAATTCAACGCTTTTTTGTGCCAGGAGCTATATTTCCTCAGTTCTTGGCACTGTATCTTGGGCAAGGAGTGTAGTCAATTAATGCTTATTAGCCTGAATCCTCTATCTTTATTTATAGTGCGGAGATAATGACTAGCTTATAAATAGTGGGGTGCTTCACAATGCCAGAATCACGAAGCACTGTCAATAGTTAAAACAACAACTTGTTCAATCATCAACTTGTTTTGTCAGTCATTTTTAAAAATGTGTTTTCTGGCAGTTATTGTGGAAAAGAAATAACAATGTAGAGTTATGAAAATGGATGCAGATCAGATGACTATTTATAAAATTGTATCTAATCTTCTATGTAATCTATTAGGAATAGAATCTTAAATTACCTGAATTTTGACAAAAGAAATAATATACATCTTGTAAGAATCATAATAGATTTACCTATTACTAGCTTAGCAAACATCTTTCCAATAAATTCATTATTTTTCTAAGGTTAAATAAAACAGAATGAGTTTCTGGTGTTTGGAACCCAAGTGGCCTAACTGCTACAGTTGCTGGAACAGAAGAGAGCTGAAGCTGACTGGAAATGATGGCAAACACAGGGAGGAAAACCATGCAGAGGGGTGGCGTTTGTGAACTCTGGACATTTTCTACCATGCATGGATTTGGGGGAGTTTGGGGAGGGGTAGTGAAGAATACAATACATCTAATTTTGACTACTTATTTCTTTCCAAGATAGGTGAGTTACCAGTCATTACAGCTTCATTATTTCTTCCTTATGACACTAATATTTAATTCTTATGCTATTGTGTTGCTCATAACTCCCTTCCACTAATTAAGTAATGAATGAGAGTCAGATTCTCCCAGTAGCCAATCCTAAATTAGGCATCTTTGGAAGCTATATTAAAATATTAACTCAAAACATAAACACCATTTTCAGAAGTTGCTTAATTACTATGCAAACACTGGGGAAATGTGATTCAACACATCTTAAATAATTGGTGCCATATATTAAGTGTTAGCTGAGTGCAAATTTCAAAAATCAAATTGCTAAGTTGTCATGCATCAAGACAGAATTATGTTTCCTATTAGCTGAGGTGCAGGCCATCCTTATTCCAAACACAGAATCTACAGCTTCAGTCAGGATAGACAAAGGAGGGTGCACACATATAGCCGAACTAAACACGACCTTGCATCAGAAGTGACAGGCAGTTATCAGTGATCTGATATTGAATGTCCTGTGAGCATTTCTAAAGAATCACAAAACCTCAGCGTGTAAGAAAATCATTGACTTTGAGGAGTTAGGGTAGATCATTCTTTAAGAAGAATAGTAGGATGCAAGAAGTTGCATTTGAAATGTCCATACAAAAGCTGATGTTAGTTTCCCTGATTATTTCGTTTCTAAGCATGGCTCCTTTTCCTACAGGTGTTGTTCTCAAAGAGTGGTTCACTGACTCTTGAGGACTCCTGAGACAATTTCAAGCATCTATGAGGTCAAAACTATTTTCATAATAATGTCAAGATGCTATTTGACTTTTTCATTGTGTTGACATTTGCACTGATGATAAAAGGCAATGGTGGGTAAAACTGTTGTTTCCTTAGCTTGACAAAGGCAGTGGCACCAAACTATATTAGTGTAAACTATCATATTCTCCCTGGCCATGCACTCGCAGGGAAAAAAAATCCATTTTCACTTAAGCATGTTGTAGGAATAAAAATTGTTAACTTGATCAATTTACTAATTATATGAAATCTACAATCTTGAGTTCTGCCTTCTTTTTTTCTTTTTGAGTGGACCAAGTATTTAATATATACATCATACTTTAAAAGAAAAAAAGAATTTATAAGATCATAGTAAAGAATACAAAACACTCTCATTCATAATCCGTTCTTCTACTGGGGTCTTAAAAATAAATTAAAGAAGTCCAAATTTGGTGCAGTATGATGAAGGAATGCTCTAATGGGCATCGGTTTCAGGGATGGAGGAAGTGAGCTTTTCAACTCCAGAGGTCCTCCAGGATAGGCTAAGTAAGAGCTTGGAGGGATGTGCCAAGCTCTGTGGTATGGAAGAAATCACACTCTGCCTGAGCTGAGAGTCGATAACCTTTCCAATCATTCCCATAATGCATTTCTTAGCAGCTTGCTTTGCCCAAGGTCTGCAAATGCGATCATATACTCAACTGGGTAGAAGCTAAGAATCTCAAAATTGGTGGAAACTAGGGAGTGTATTTTGGGTAACCAGCTCAACAAATGAAAAGAAAAAGAATAAAGGGAAAAGGCAAGCAGAGGCAAAGAGAGGAGAGAAGAAGAAAAAGAAAAACGAAAGTTCATTTACTCTTAGAATCCAAATTTGTGTTTATGGCCACATGAAGTCTAAATTGTGTCTGGGGTTAAAACACCAAACTCACAAGCTTTCTCGAAAGAGACAGCGTGCGAGTTGTTCTGGATGTCATCCCTCAGCCTCACCATAAAGCAATTTCGGTTGTGTGGGGTCTCTAGCATCTACATCCCGACTGGAGTAGAATGAAGTAAACCTTCTAAGTGCAATGTTTCATTTTCATCTACTCCTTCTTCTCTGAGTATTTGGCTGTGATCTACCCAGTTTGGGCTATTATCTGTGTGAAGCTTGGCCTTCAGCTTCTTCATTTTCCTCTCCTCTCATAACAATGTTCTGGTTTTTTGAGTCTGTTCACCTCTTCCTCTTTCCTTCTTCAGTAGTCTTGGACTAACAGCATTCTTCACACTTTATTATTCCTATCTTATGCAAATGATAAACAGCAGTTATGGAGTTGTTGCCCATCATCATTTTCACAGATGCATCCAGCCTCTGGATTTTCTGAGATCTCTATTTCTTTTTATATTCCAAAATATACCCATTTTGCAACCTGTAGTGATCCAGTGTTCTGCCCACTTTCAACCAGATATCTTCCCCAGGGTCTTTACCTGAAAGAAACAGCCCATAGTCTGAAAGTTGGCCAGTTTGTTGCCTCGGGTACTTGCTCCTGAATTACTTGATGTGCACTGTATAGGCTGTAGATGGCTCACACCACATGGTGGATACAAATGGCCCTTAAAGAACAGGGCCACCATTTTCCTAGATATTTTGAAGACTCTCCCCTAGAATATCTTATTCTTCATCTGGCTTCTGCTCAGCAATTCCCAGGAACCTGTTCTGGCTGAGATTACTACAGTCTTCTCTGCTGGTAAGGTAGCTGATCCCTGTCCACTTCTTACCTGACTGCAGGGACACTGGCCAACATTGACCCCTCCAGTGGGATCCCTCCCACCCCTCTAGTCCTTGGTCCTCAGTATCCTTTTCCATGCTTAAATGATGTGTTCTTTGCATTTTCTCCTAGTCCCTCTTGTCCTCCTACCCCACGCTCTTGCCTGAGTGATCACTTTCGTGCTCAGGACTTGCATTCACCAGATCTGCAGATAGAGGCCCGATCTCTCCTTTCTCTTCTGTGTTTCCCATTTGAGTCTTTATCATAACTTCCCAAGATCTCTTTCAAGCCTGTTAAATTCATCTTATTAAAAAATGAACTTGATGGGGATCAGGACAAACTACCCCAAGATATGACACCTTGGCATACAGAATATTTCAATTTCAAGCCGAAAGGGTTTGAGACAACAGTAGAAGCGGGAAGGTCACTCTGACCACAGCAAACCCCCCTCGCCCCCTCCACTGTGCACCTCGCCCTTCTTCCCTGAAACAGGCCATAAAATTCTCATGTGAGAGATGCCCTCTCTATCCTGGAGGAAAGGAGCATCCTTAACTCTGATGACAAAGGAATGCCAAAAAGAATCTTAGTAAACAGGCTTTGCTAAACTTCCCAGAGTTTACTATAATTGCTTGATATTCCTTAACCTATCATATTCCTCCATGACTGTCCACTCTTCATCAAGCCTAACATAAAAGTACACAGATCTAATTATTTCTTCAGATCTTCATTTCCTTATGAAGGCTCCCGTGTCACGTGATCTGTTAATCTGTAACCCTCTGTTAATCTGTCTTTGTCTTTGTCAGCTTAATTTTTAGACCTAACCACAGACCCTAAGAGGGCTGAGGAAAACTTTCACCCCTCCCAAACCTACCCCTACCCACTGCATTCCTGATCTCAATGGCACTACCCTCCACCCGACTGCCCAAGCCAGAAAGGAGTGAATCGTCCTCGACACGAGCCGTTCCCACACTCCCACATCCAATCACCCAAATTCTGACAATTTTAAGTCTTGAATATCTCTCAAAGGTGTTCTCTTCACTTACTCAAGGCTATCTTCATCTTCTGCCTAGATTAGTGCAACAGCTTTCCAAATGGACTACCCAAGAAGGTCTTCTTACTGCCCTTAATGCACTCTCCACATCTCAGCTATATGATGAAATGAGAAGTGCACATAAAGCATTTCTGCATACTGAAATACAACGGTTGTCTAAAGGAAAAGCACATGTGCAATTCTTTCCGTTGCAAACTAACCTAGCTACTTCTTCATGGAACATCACTTCATTTGAAAAAACTGATGAACAATGTCTATTCAGATTTGGATATTTAACAGATATATTCTTTAAAATGACCTTTCACTCTCAGGAAAACAATCAATAGTACTTTTTTTTTGCCAATGATAAAATTTGAAATTGGGAGTAAAAAACATAATTTTAGAACACTTGTATCCACCAATGTGAGTTTGATAGCTTTCCAATACTAAAGACATTTCTGATGAGATTGGTGTGAGAGTAACAAATGTGATTTGTTGTTGTTGTTGTAATCATATAATGGCATGTGTCAACATTTGTAAGATGTGCATAACCCAGTGAAGTAATGCTCCCCAAATGACCGATGAAGGATATTCCAAGATCTGTTCCAAGTGAAGAGAAAACAAAAGATTTTAACAAAACAGAGTATGACAAATTGTTTCTGCTTTCTGGTTTCAGATTTCAAATTACATTTAAGAAACACCATGTTTCGAGTTTGGTATAGTGATAGACTGTCCATTATTAACATTGTAAACATACTTTTCCTTTTTCAACCGGATGATAAGCTGAATTTCTTCACATGTTTCAATCCAGAAAACTTCCACAACAGATTGAATGCAGAAGCAGTTATGAGAATCCAGATGTTTTCCATTAAGTAAGACATTAAAGAGATTTGGATAATTGTAAAGCAAAGCCACTCTTAATGTTAATTATTTTTTGTTTTAGAAAATAGCATTTTACTTTTAAAAAAGTGTTATTTATATTAACAAGAAATAAGACTATTCAAGTTATTTTTAAATAAATCAATGTATGAATAATTTAAAGCTTCTTAGTTTTCATTTTTAATGTAGTAAATATTGACAGATATTGTCAGCATTAAAAACAGTACTTTGATGTCCTTAGTAATTTTTTAAAATGTAAATAAGTTCTGAGAAAATAAAAGTTTCAATTTTTAAACATAAAAGTTACTATTTTCTTGTAATATGTATAGTATATAATACAGTTCTGAATAAACACTTGTCACTTCTTTTTAATTGATTAATTGATTGCGATATCACCCATTTAATTTTCTCTGAGATTGAAATCCAAATAATGACTTAGTTAATATGGGAAGAGTTTTCTAAATTTTATTTTCCAATTTTAAATATAAAATAATGTTTTTGAAAACTTTTTCTATATTTTATTTTCCAGTTTCAAAGATATGCATCTTTAACCCTCAAATTCTGCCTCTAGGATTTTATCTTAAAAGAATAATTGAACAAATGCATAAAAGATGTTTATCAAAAGGTCCTCACTGCAGTGTTTTTATGGTAACAAAATGTGGAAATATATAAATATTGACTATAGTAAATTATTTAAGTAAACTAAGGCACATCCGTATGAAGGTCTGTTACAGAGTCACCAGAGAATAATATAATTGTAGGTGTATTGAAGCAAGGATGCATCTATGACATACGAACTGAAAAGCAGTTATCAAGATAATGTGAAATCAGGATAGTATTATAAAAGTATGACCTTTTTTCCTCCTTTCCCTCCTACTCCAAGATTTATCAATTACAGATAAATTGTAAAAATAGAAATTTAAAAAGATATAACTAAACTCAAAAAGAAGAGAAATATTTCCACATATCAAAACATAAAAGTCAAACAGTGAGCCAGCCTGAAGCTGTGGGTGTACCGGATTGCTAGACGGTGATGAGGTGAAGGGAATAAACGTGCCCCTTGCTAGACAGGATGACCAAAAGAAGGCTTAGTGCTTGAAACCAGGATGTTAGAAGAGGTCTCCCACTTACAAAGGAGTTTGGAAGACAAAAGAGAAAACCATCTTCCAACAGCTGCCTGGGGTTTCAGGTAAAATGAAGCTGCACGTCCAGGGAGGCAGGAGGACAGAAACGATAGAGAAAATTGAGCCAATCTTCTTTCTGAGTGACTGGGTTCTCTTATATCATCTCTGAGTGGAAATATAAAAACTGGCTTTTGAATAACAATCCTGGAAGGTAGAAGTGGAGGCAACTGCAGAACCAACCCTCAATCAGGGCTGAATCTAGACAGAATGAGAGAATAGAGAGAATGCCTGGGGGGCGAGAGATGGAAGGGGAGGTGAGAGAGCAGACGAGAAGGCAGAGAGAGGGAGACAGAACAGAGACACAAAGGATACTTCTTAATCAGAATGAGTCACTAAATGAAAATAAGCAAATAAAACATAAAGAAGATCCATGCTGAGAAAGACAGGCAACAATGATAACTGAAAGATAAATTCATAGCAGATGAATAAAAATTCTTTAAAAATCAGAACTAGAAGACTACAAAATTTCTATGTTTGAAATTCTAATAGAAAGAAATGTTGAGAAACTGGTAGTTTTATAACCTTAATTTAGGTGTGTAAATATGTAAAATAACCTGGTTCTTAATTTTGTGTTATCTAATAAATTGGCCTAGTCTGTCTTCCACAATTTCCCTTCTAGGTATACGTCCAATATATTCAAGGGAAAATTTTGCACATGTGTACCATATATAAGGACTAGCTATAGTATTATTTGTTAAAGAAACACAGACACACATGCACTTACACAACAAAATAACAGAAGAGAAACAAACTGAATTATCCTAAGAGAACAGTTAAATAAATGGCAGTATATCCATACAATGGGACACAATTGGTGCTAAATTAAATGCACTAGGTATTACACATAATACAAGAAATAAAATCCAAAAACAGAATAGTAAAAGACAAAAAGGAAGCTGCATAATGATGCCTATCATATGAAAACACTTGTGTAAAACATAAAAATACGCAAAATGATACTACATATCATTTATGGATATGTAGCCATGTAGTAAATGTGAACAGGAAAGATAGACATCATCTTTAGGATTGTGATTGACAGTGGGAAGGAAAGAAGAGACCAGAAATAGGAAAGGTAACAAAAGATTCAATCACATCTAGTTTGTTTCACCGTTTAAAAAACTCTGAAGGCATAGGGCAAAATGTTACAATTTTTGCTTTACATATATCTTTCTGTAGACGTTAAATATTTCACCATAAAAATGTTTTAAATTATTTTTAATATGATTCAATTTCAGGATAGTCCAACAGATAAATATTATCTTTATTTGCTATTGTTTCTATAAAGGATATATATAAATTGACTAATAAAAGCAGCAGAAAAATAAATAATTGTTTAAAGATATTACATTATATTCATAGCCAATTAAAATTGCTAGCAACCTGACAAGTGTAATGAAATAATGAAGATAAAAAATCTTTACATTCATTTCAAGGATTATTTCTTAGATGAAAGACTATAAGTAGGATTTCCCAGTTTTGCCCAACAATCAATATTTGTCAAGAATGGTTTTAAGGTTGTAAAGAAAAGTTTTAAAATTGATGAATAAACTCTTAGCAAACAGTTTCATGCACTTGTAATTGAAAAACTGTGTAACATCTTTAAACTTAAAGGTTTAAAATTATATTCTTTTAAAAAAATTTTTCTCAAACTGAATGGTAGGAGTAGCATAATTTCTGTTGCTTCAAGAACACATCATTCATTTTAGATAAACTTGCTTTATGCCACACTTTACTTAAATATGCCAAGTCCATTTAGGAGGACTAATTTTACTCATCAATTGTAAACATTAACTAATGGCGAAGTTGTCATTTTAAAGATTGCCTTGGGACTAGAAATATAAACTGAAGTGTAATTCCTGAAACTTATGATCAGTTTTCTTGCCTCAAAGATTAACATCATGCTATGACATATACGTTTTACTAATGGAAGAATTATGTGTTCAGAGAATCATCTTTTCTTTAATTTTATAAAAAATTTACAGTAACAACTCTCCATCTTCCCAAATTCAGTAGTCAGTCATAGAGATTCTATAGTTTGGTTTTAAGGATCTAGCCCAAGCAAACAAACAAAATGATTAAAAAGATTTCTAGTATCCACTGATATCTTATACAAATTCTGGAAACTTGCTTTGAAAAGATTGAGAGAAAGTATGCATACTAGATAGGGTAAGTTCATTTAGTAGGTCCACAGTATTATTTGGCAAAACAACATACTGAACCAGAAGAGGTAACACCACTCACCATCTGAATTAATTCATCAGCGTTGTGTTTAGCCTTGGCATTGTCTAGGAAATGCTCTTCTTGTCTAACAAAAACAAAAGAAACTGACTGAGATGGTGATAGGTTGGGTTTCCTGGAAACCGAGTTGAGATGGGGAGTGGTGTGCAGAAGGTTTATCTATTGGTACTCTGGAGAGATTGGCCTGTTTGTAGTTAAAGGGACAAAATCGAATAGAGGGCAAGGCCAAACTACAGTGTGGTTGCAAGTGAGGCCTCTTGTGATTGCACATGGAGCCCTGGAGCTAGAATGGCCTTTCAAGTGCTCTGAATTGAAATGAACGACAGAGCTCTTATGCCCTTGCAGCAGCCTAAGATTGACTATGAGCACTCCTCTAGGGAGAACAGTCTAAAGCAAGGTAATGTCCTGATACTGAGGGCAAGCCTCAGTGAGGGGCAGAGCTGTGAGCTGGCAGCAGTCTATATTCTCAACAGCTGGATGATGTCTACAGTAGCCCAGACAGGTGACTGGAAGTGGCACACCACGTGTTCGTTACCTGTATCCATTATAGTGGTTTCCATTAGAAGTATCCACAAAGCAAAGTCTGTATGGATTTATTACTTTCTAATATGCATGTGCCTACTTCTATATATATTGGAGATGTCTGAAATAAAACTCATACTCTCCATATAGTATTTAAAAAAGGTCAGAGTCAGTAGAGACAGATAGCCAGCAGGAAAGGTGAGAGCTAAATTATAAAATATGGAGGAGATTTTGCTGCAACTTAAAATTAAATTTAGGTTTTAAATTTGTGGCTGCTGAGGTAGCAAGTAAACTAAAATAATATGGCTTTTGTCATCTGAAAGGGAAAGGATTAGCTCTCAGGAAAAATAAACATTTTCTAGTTTTTGACCTTAGAAATAATTTATCACATATAAAAGATATTGAATAACAATGTCTTTAATATCTGCACAAAATACAGAAAGTGTCATCATTTAGCTATTACGTATATCGATAAAATCCGAAAGCTGACAAGAGAATCAATTGTAACAAATCATCGCGAAGGAACAGTAAACCCAAGTGCGTCATTTTCTAGTGGTGTAACTTGAACCTAGCTAGAGAAATGAATTGGTATCATGTCTTTTAGATCCATATTGATGAGAAGCATTTGCCTCAACCATATTTTGCCTGGAGCTGAATAATAGTCATTGCAAGATTGAGCTCTTGGGCAAGGACCTGGCACACACATGTCTATGTTGGTGATTGAAAAGATACCAGATGGTCTGGCAGCAAGTTTACATTCTGTGATGGAAATTAAAGGGTTGAATTATATTCTTGCCCACTTGGAGGATCATCCCTGTCCACATGGAGGTGAACAGTAGGGGACCAATGGGTAGAATCAAATTTTTGAAAGAGTTTTATATCTCCATTGACTGAAGACATTTCTGTTTTATCTTAAAAGCCATCTCAGCTAGACTGGTACTGGCTGCCCAGAAGCTCAACTTGAGAAGAATTTTGATGTGTCTCAGTATTCTGTGGTAAAACTGTTGTGACTTATTAGCAAACTCTGCCACGGACAAGAGCGCAAGCAGGCCATTTAGCTGCTACCCAGGGTTTAGACTCACAGAGACCTGTCCACACAGCTTGGGAAGGCTCCGGGTGAGGTCATTTTTGGAAGAAGTGAGATCTCAATGGGCTTCTCCAGAATGTATGATTGTGAGTAGCACTGCCTCATTTTGAGCTCATGAACTGCAAAACGTACTCCTAAGGGACTCTTGATGGAATCATTTACTGTGGCTCATATAAAGTTAGACTATGCCAAATGCAAATTTACTTTTAGCCTAGCTGCTACAGAATTGATAGTCTCTGGGAGTCACATCCAACTTGTTTGGCTCCATAAGAAGCTTTCCGATTTCTGATAGTGCAACAACGTCATTTGGAAAGAGGAAAATGTCTTTCCTATTCCTAAGGGCAAGAGGGTAGAGTATATGGCTTTCATCATACTACTTTAAAATGTTAAATGAGGATATTCTGGTATATGTGCTTATGCGATAGAGGGTTAAATATATCCCCATCTTATTCTACATATTGTAAGTATTTCGTCTTCTCCATGAGGACTTTCTAAATAGCCCCTCCTCCATTTAAAATGCTAACTCCCCATCATTTCCACTCTGGTTTCCATATTCAGCTTCCCCACTTAATTTTTCCAAATAACAGTAATCATTATTTTTAATACACCATATGATTTACACATGTATCTTATCCATTGATGTTTCTCTCCCCACAGGAATGTACACTCCCTAAGGGCAGCAATCCCAGTCTGTTTTTCACTTCTACACCCCAGGTTCTAGAACAGTGACATGGCACACAGTAGGGAGTCAATAAATAAATAGCTGCTGACTGAACTAATGAATATGCCTACCCATCTATGGCACCTGCCCATTCTGAATCCATAATTATACTGATTTCTATTGATTTAGAGAATAAATAAGATATGAATTCATACAGGAACCACATGGTTTGGCCCAGACATAGTTCCTATCAATGTGGAAGGTGAGGAGGCAAATGATAGATCAATACAGATGAGTATGAAAGTGTTGGGTTGTTCTCAACGGCATTTTTTTTTAAGAAGAAATAGAGTATTTGAGGAGATCATTCATTCTATAGACCACGGCAAGTGTGTCTCCCTGAAGTTGGATCCCTGTCTAACATTTGCTCCCAGCCAAGTGCTACAACCCCATTTCTACTGCTTCTCCATTTTACTCTACCTTCTACTACTCTATCCTACTAACACTATTTCTCCTGTGCATTCCAGTACAAAGGAACTCTGCTACCATGAGAGCCCTTAATGACCAAATACTATTAAACCTAGAACTGAAGCTTGGCAGGATGTTGAGTCTACCCCACTCTTCCACATTCTAAAACGATTTTAGATGGAGCCCATTTGTTTGAGGAACCAAAACTAGAGAAAATGGTTTCATTAGCTATTTTGAGTTAAGCTTAACTGATTCCACAGTTACTGGTATCGCACAGTACGACTCTATCATAATTGACACATCCTCCCAAAAAAGGGAAAATGCATAAAGTTTCTTCGTCAGATCACTTAATGAAACAAAGGGTGTAATGAGAAATTCATTTATTCCAAAGAAGAAGTTGACAACAGATAAAAATATCAATTTGTTTGTTGTTTGTACCCCAATTCGTGCACAGTGGATTGTAAACTCTGTGGGGAGGAACCATGATCAGTTTTCTTTACTTTTAGGTACCCAGCACCTAGCACAGTGCATAGCTGAGGGTGTTTATTAAATAATTGTGACTATAGGACTAAGGCAGAGACTTTAGTTTACGGGGCAATTACCAATAATTTATTGTGCATTCTTCCAAGTCTTCTAATAAAGAGATTTTAACATCTTTTGCAGATTACTAAAATCTCATCAGTGGCCTTCTTAGTCCACAGCATGGTCCATGTGAGAAGCATGAGAGGAAATGAACTTTGTATGTTGGAGATCATGGCTTTTAGTTTCCAAATGCTCTCATGTAGAATTGTGGAGGACCTATAAAGGCCACAGATACCTGAATTCATTCTTGGAGGCTGTCCTTGTGGCTGCTTTTTTCCTTTTCTTTCTTTGCTTCTCATCAAGTGGCAGAGGGTAAGAAAAGTGGCGAGACACATTCAAGTTAGTGAGGCTTAGTGTCAGCTGGGTCCCAGTGGCAAGCTGCTCTAGTCTGAGGATGCCTCTGGCATGTTTAGTGTGAGGTAGCCTTAGGGATGCCCCTCTTACACTGACATTCTTATTGTCATTAAAGGTAAAGTATGGAAATGTACGCTCATAGTCATTAGATAAAAGTACTATGTTTCTAAAATGAAAGTAAATGAAAAACACAAGAGAAAAAATGTCAGAGAAGACTATACAAATAAAGTTCTGAAAAGCAGCTAGAAAATCATTATCTAAGGAAGCAGTGATAATAATAACTATAATTTAGTTTTTACCATATGCTCGGCACTGTTCTACAGACTTCACATGTATAAATTAATTCTACAGCATCCTTGTAATGTAAATACTGGTATTACATTCATTTATCTAAAGAAGCTGAGACAGATGGAGGTTAAACGATTTGCCCAATGTTACACAGCCAATACATGCAACAACCTGGACTGGAACCCAGGCAGGACAGTACAGAACCATGGTTTCTTTTCTTTTCTTTTTTTTTTTTTGAGGAAGACTGGCCCTAAGGTAACATCCATGCCCATCTTCCTCCACTTTTTATATGTGGGGCGCCTACCACAGTATGGCTGTTGCCAAGCGGTGCCATGTCTGCACCCGGTATCCCCAAACCGGCCAACCCCGGGCTGCCGAAGTGGAATATGTGCACTTAACTGCTGTGCCACCGGGCTTGCCCCCAAACCATGTTTTAACCTCTGTAAACCACATGGTCTTACAAACTGGCAGTCTTTGTTAAAATAGTAGAAGATTGATGTCCTGGTGTGATCCATGTCCACATTCCTATCATGATCTTTTTCTATCTCTATCTCTATCTCTATCAATAAATTGATTGATGTGGTGTTTATTGCAGTGTGGCCCAGAATCCACGTACGTCAGAATCACCTGAGAAATACAGGTTCCTGAACCCCGTCCCACATCTACTGAATCAGAATATACAGAGAGGGAGGTCCCAGATGTCTATATTTAAAAATTAATCCCCATTGGGGGCTGCATGGTGACATAGTGGTTAAGTTTGCATGCTCTACTTTGGTAGCCCAGGGTTCACAGGTTCGGATCCCAGGCACAGACCCTCACAATGCTCATCAAGCCATGATGTGGTGGCATCCCTCATGCAAAATAGAGGAAGATTGGTACAGATGTTAGCTCAGTGACAATCTTCCTCAAGCAAAAAGAGGAAGATTGGTGACAGATGTTAGATCAGAGCCAATCTTCCTCACCAAAAAAGTAAAAAATATTCCCCCTTATTTATATAAAGGTCAAAAACAGAGAATCTAAGTAATAATGGATACATACACATTTATTCACTCATTCAGTAAATGTTAATTGAGTACCTACTGTTGACCAAGGAAAATTTTACTATAATTCAAACAGCAGATATTTATTTGGGCAATTAGAATTGCAATTGGGAGACACAGATTCAGGTAGAAACCCAAAATGTGCTCCGGGGAAGACAAACAAGGCAAGGGTTTACAAGGGCGAAAGAGATACATCACACAGGTTGTTTTGCAAGACTTGTGATTGGTGCTGGCAGTGACTCTTACTTCTTGGCTGTATGTGATTGGTTGCTAAGGCTGGATCTAAAGTAAAAAGTTCTTATCTATGAGAGTGAGCATACTTCTTGAAAGAAGGTCAAGATGACAGCAGTGAGGCACAGTTCAAAAGCTACATGCCATATGGGTAGAGACACATATAAGCCCCACTTCCCTAATGGCCTCCGGACTCCATTTGAGGTGCCCTTGACATGTGTGACTCCATTTTGTAATCACCTTCCCCACTATTATGTGCATTCATATTAGGTAAACCATAAAGGAAAGCTGTGGGATAATTAACACAGAGCTCCAGATAGTGGGTACATTGGGTGAGAAGAGAAAGTGATGTCATAAAGTGAACACACAGAAGGGCTTCAAAGAATGACCTGTTTCTTAAGCTCAGTATGGATAAACAAGTATTTATTTCATTTTTATTAAAATAATTTACAGTTAAAAGTAAAAAATATATACACAAATAAATAAATTTCCAGGCAATTTTGATACAGACCAAAGTTTGAGAGCAAAGTTGAGAGTTATCCTGGTCAATGCAGAGAACTTTCTCTTAGAGGAAAAACATGTTTAACTTCCCCTTACATAAGAAGTTTAGAAAAAATTCTTACACTTTATCTCTGTTTAAACAATTACCAGATTAATTTTGCAAATGCACACACTTATGTAAACAATTTCATTCTGAATACATTTCTTTTTTCCCTAAAATGGATAACCCTGGATAATGCTATGATAGTTCGTTTATTCATTCATTTAGAAAATATTAACAGGGACCGGCCCCATGGCCAAGTGGTTAAGTTCGTGTGCTCTGCTTCAGTGGCCCCGGGTTCACCGGTTCAGCTCCTGGGCACAGACCTAGGTACTGCTCATCAAGCCATGCTGTGTTGGCATCCCACATAGAAGAACTAGAATGATCTACAACTAGGAAACACAACTATATACTGGAGATTTGGGGAGAAAAAAAGAAGAAGATTGTCAACAGGTGTTAGCTCAGGGCCAATCTTCTTCACTAAAAAATAAAAGTAAAAAATATATTAATAAAATGTTACTATATTCCAGGCACTGTTCAAGGCAATGGAAATAGTATTAACAAACCAGGCAAGTCTCTGAGATAACTTTTAAGTCACATTTATATACCACGCATGTAGACAAATGAATTATTTCTAAAAAACGTGAAAGATCGTAATGTCCAAATGAGTGTATAGGTTGTGTATATTATTGTGCAGGCATTATTTTATACAATAAAAGTAATTTATTTCCAGAAGTTATTATATTTCTTATGTAATTTTATTTTATTTACGCAGTGCTCTTTCTCCCATGATATCTTACCAAGTCACACTTTCTGAAGCCACTTCCATCCTCTTTGAAGTGAGACTTATCTCGGTGAAATAGGGCCACTGTTTCACAGAATCATGATAGCACAGACCAGGAAACCAAGGAGACTTTCACGTCAAATAGCACAGAATACTTTCATTGAAATGGGTGATGTGCCACACGAGCATCCTTCTACGGCAACATTTGTGCAGGCGCCACCAAACGCGAACCATGAGAATGAAAAGCAGTGGTCTCTGAGGCCCACAGCAGGTGGATGTGGGACTTCTCATGTCAAAGCATTTAAAACCTTAACTAGGCTTGGTGTAAAACTGTCTAAGCATTATCTGTAGAAAGAATCAAAACCTCTGTAAAATATATGGCAATACCTCTAAATAAGTAAAGGGAAAAGAAAGGAGAAAAAGAAAAAATATGTGCAAAAGTCCATTAAAATCATTCTACTTAAGTGTAAGCCTTTATGGCATTGCGCAGGAAACATGTCCCTTCTCCGATTTATCACAAATAAGGAACCCTTCCTATGAATCCTTAGTTAAGTGCTTGGGCTATAGCATTATTTTTCATGTAATGCACGTGCCTTCTACATTCTCTGGCATTGGATTCTGCACACTTTCACGTGTTGGCAAAGGGCAAAGTCTGAATGCCACATGTACAATATAGAATTGTGACAGCGTTTACTTACATACTGACTGCAAACACTGTGCACACAAAACCTGATAGCTTCAAAAATCAATGCACAACATCTTTGAAATCTTTTTGTGGATGGAGCTACATATAGCAAAAACCAGTTGAAGGTGTTTAAATAACTTTTAAAAATGATTTTTTGTCATTATTCTTTATTTAAAACAATAAATGGGTGCATATATAGGTACGTGCTTACATGTAATCATTTATGCATTAATTCTCCCAAAAAGTTCTGAGGCACTTAAAAAATGGAAAAGATACTATCATTTTTACAGATGCTTGAAATTGAAGGAACTCATTTTAAATGAGGAAGCAAAGTTGGTTGATCAAAAATTTAGGGATATTGTATCATTTTAAAAAATAACTGATTGCTTACTACACTACACATATACGTGTAACATGTATGTGTATGTATGACGTCGTAATTGCTTTCACATACATCATTCCATTTGATCATCACCATAATTCTGTGTCATATTCTTTCTATAATAATTTTATATATGAAGAAACTAAAGCCAGGAACAGAAAGGTTATACAGTTAGCTAATAAATCATTCACTATGCAAATACAAGACTTTGTTCCCTAAGCAGTTAGATCTAGAGGGAAAATAATCAGAAAAGTCTGATACACAAATTATTGAAAAAGGAAATTGGTTTTTTCCATTAAATGATTTGATTAACTATTACTATTAATTTCAAATTACCAAGCTCGCCATTTAACATTTCATAGAAGGGTGATATTATACAGATTCTAGATATGTATATCTGGCAAAATATGCCAGAGAGATCTCAACTTTGCTTTTTGATCCTATTAGTTACCTAGAACTCTGGGGTGTGGAAAGGATCCTGAGGGATCAAAAGCAGGATAAAAAGAGAATGCAATATTCTCTCCAGGGATCCGTTCATGGGATATGTCAAAATCCCTAAGACTAGAGTATGTATCACATTGAGCACAACAAACCAATTTTAAGATAAATCATTTAAAAAGAACCTAATTTTCTCAGTAACTCCTTTCCAAAGAGACTCATTGGCCAAATTAGTTCCGGAAAGTCTCAAACCTATTTGCAAACATAAAACCTTAAGAGTCATCTACCCATGTCTTACCTTTATCCTCTTGATTAGATGATATAATCCACTCTCACACGAAAATATTTCGCTTTATATACACTATAAACAGTCTATAGTAGGTCAAAATTATCATAGCTGTTAAGTCCTTCAAAAGCAGTATGCAAATTCTTCTTCACTGTAATAGTATTTCACATAGCCAGGAGCAAAGAATTGTTTTTTAAAGAAAGAATAAGACACTATTATTATTATTTTTTTACAGATAGATAAAAGTAAGATGTAAACGCCATTCTGTTTTTGGTCAAGGTTAACAGGGTTTTATAGTCAGTAAGCACTCCATAGGGCCGTTCAGTTAGCCTTGTTGCAAACTAAAAATATGCATGTGTCGACTAATACTAATTCATTATCTAAGTGATTCTAACATTGTAAAAAAGCACACAAGTGAGTCTTTTGTTCCCAACCTCTCCTCATCTCTGATGTAATACTCTTAATGTAATAATATACACTGCAGACCCTTTAGATTTTTCATCTGAAATAACCAGACGTTCAGATGAATATGTTTTACTATTTTTAGGACTACAAATGTGCTTTTCTTCCATCTGAAATGTCATTAGGATATTTCTCTTTCCCAATATTTAGCTGTAGGACCACTTTTCTAAAAGTGGATTTGTGGTCTTTGGATAACAATTCAGAGAACACATTATTTCTTCAGGTACTACTGAAATACAAAACGGCTTCTGCATCCATTCACATAGCTTTTTCTTTCTTTAATATGTTCCTATCTCTGACTCCCTTCTTTATTCCTGATGAGTTTATATCCAAGAATATGTGTGTTTATCCTGGAGCATGCCATTTTTTAAATTTTTCTTTTAATCTAGTTCCAACAAAGTTGTTTATTTGTTCTTGGGGGATCCCTATTCCAAGGAAGATTCTCTTCACACAGTAGGTCTGCTCTTAGGATAAACGCTCACCAAAATATTGGCTATGCTTTGCAATAAAAAAGTTTCCTCCTGGAAATGGGGATCTTGGGGTCTCCCACTAAGTCTTTCAAAACACTAGAAATAAATATGAATATTCTTTTAGTTTTAAAAAAGAGTAAACTATTTTACTCAGAATTATTTAAATAATTATTAATAAACATAAATATTAAATATTTTTCTACTATGTCTTTTGGGGGAGTGTAGAATTCTAAGAACTGCCTTTTCTGCTCAATGTCTTTAGACCAAGGTCCAGCTCGTGTTTGGGGATCTTGTTTTGACAGGAACAGATCATGTTAGAGTGCATCCCAGATCCTGTCAAAATGCATATTTATTTCCTGTGGTCTCAGGTAGGTTCAAAGAAGGTGTTTCATCAGTCAGCAATTAACAGGCAACTCTGTCTCAACTGATGTAAGCAATAGAAATATTTTGCTTCATAACATGACAGAGATTTCCTCACTTTTCAATTTAATCCTCTTAGCTAGAGTTGAGGTTTAGAGGTAGGGATGGGCACCATCAGAGGGCTAATGATGTTTTCAAGGATGCAGTTCCTTCTTATCTATATATCCCATATCTATGCCTTAGCCTCATCCTGGGCCCTTTCCTCTTGGTGGCAAGATGGCAACAACAAGGAGAGGTCTAGACACTGTGTGGCAGAAGAGAGGTTGCTTCTGTCTTGTGTCCTACTTTATCAGGGAGTAAAAATCTTACCAAAGCCTACCCCCAACAGACTTCTCCTCATATCCCATAGATCCTACTGGGCCATATACCCACACCTAAACTAATTCCTGAGAAGGGGAATGAGACCACCATGACTCTCTTCAAGCCATCCAGTTACCTGATGAAACAAAATCAGGGCTATTGTTTTGACGTTGAAAAATTTTGGACGTTGAAATAATATCAGGGCTCTGCCAGCATGGCAGGGGAAATACCAGTGAGTAGGCAGCCAACTGATTCTACGAGCCAGTTTGTCTATCCAAGAGATATGCACATTCTTCATTCCACATATACACTTCTAAAAATTGGTCTAGATGAGGGCAAAGCAAAGAGCACAAATTGGAAGGACAGACACATAAGCTCTAGCAAGATGGCAAGCTAGAAAGAAGGAACAGACTATCTTCCCGAGACAGTTTCAAAAGATGCAGCCTGTAGTTTGGCATACCCTAGGAAATGACTCATTGGCAATTTGATTCATTTGGGTACCATAGCATAAATGAGTTACCATTAACTCCCTGGTGCTCCGAAGGAGTTAATATTTATCACATGGATGAGCACTTTATTCCCAGAGAGTATCTTACTCACTCTGCCTGATCATGGGAAGAGACTCAATTCAAGGAAATGTTGAGCCATTTGGAAGGAACACTAAACCGAGTTAAATACTCTCTGTGCTCACCCATGTATACAAACCAGTTCATTGTGTTCTTTTAGTCTGTTTGCCAAGAAGCACAAGAAGTAGGAATATGTACTGCCAATTTAATTATATAATTAACCAACGGTATTTATTAAGCTCCTACTGTTTGCAGAGAAATATCCTTGGAATGATGATAGTCAAAAAGAAAACATATATTCATGCAGAGACAAGTCAGATGAACGTCCATCAAACTCCGGCTTTCTCAGTCTGTCTGTAAAGTTAGAATAAGCAAAACCTTACATGTATTTAATTGACAGTAGAACTGGTAGGGAAGGCGTGCAGTAAAGAAAGAAGCAAATAGCTACCTTGCTATCATTTGTAAACCTTATTCACTAAATTTATTTTTAATTATTTTTTTTTTTGAAGAAGAAGATTAGCCCTGAGCTAACATCTGCTGCCAATCCTCCTCT
Source organism: Equus caballus (assembly GCF_041296265.1). NCBI lineage: Eukaryota > Metazoa > Chordata > Mammalia > Perissodactyla > Equidae > Equus > Equus caballus. The sequence goes on from NC_091686.1 coordinate 48,572,742, forward strand.
TTTTGCTGAGGAAGATTGGCCCTGAGCTAACATTCGTGCCCATCTTCCTCTACCTTATATGTGAGACTTCTGCCACAGCAAGGCTTGACAAGTGGTGCATAGGTCAGCACCCAGGACCCGAACTGGCGGTCGCCGGGGCCACCAAAGTGGAATGTGTGAACTTAACCACTGCACCATGCGGCTGACCCCTAAAAGTTTAAAGTATTTTTTAATACTTCTAGCATCCTGGCTCACCTCACCCCACTTCACTCCTCTGAAAGCTGGATACTATGTATTTATTTTACTCATAACACAGTTGATAATTATCATTTGCATGTATAACAGAATATACTTATTCTATTTTCTCATACAATGACATCTTAAATGCTGAGTTTTATCAATAACATGTTATTTTCAATTTTGTAAAAGAAGAAATAAAAAAATGAAGTATAAAAATATTGATATAGCAAAAAACATGTATCAATAGTACTATTTTCTTTTCTTATATATAAATGTATCATATACCGTATTGTAGAAAAACATTCAATATTTAAATAGAATATTATAAACTTCACCCACAATTTTGTAAAAAATACTCAAATATCATTGTTTATGCTATATGGATAAAATATAATTTCCTTTGGTTAACTATCTTTAATTCAAATATTAATGCTATTCTGGCAATAAGAGTTGGTACATTCAGTGTAAATGAAAAGTTTGGTTCTCTTTTCAGGTTAAATCAACTTAACAACGTTGTTTAGCACAGCATCCCCCCATTCTGTATATTGCTGAATGGTCTACAACATGCCATTGCCTGATGCCATTAGACATTCCTGGGGATTGGCACAGGACCCATTTGCATTCTACAGAGGAAGCACTGAGAAAGAATTTATGGAGATTGAAATGTGAGCTAAATTGAGAGCATAATTCCAAGCAGATGATTTCAGTTAATTAAAACTAGTAGTACAGGTTCCATATAAATGGGTGCTGGTAATTTCCAGAATATATGGGGACATCTACTGAACTATACATTTTATCACAGTCTAATAAGCTGTGATAAAATGCTTTAACTACTATGAGGATTTATGGAACCAACTGTGTTTATCAGATTGATATTCCGTCAACTGTGACATATGAAAACAGGACCCAGTTTGGTTCATCCGTGCCTTTATTTCTCTTTATCCTCCTTCCTACCTACCCCTAACTTCATTATTTCCTCCATCAGAGGAATAAGAAAGAATGACTCAATGTCTTTCATGTTTTTGGTGAAACTTGCCTTGGATGAGTGGGAGCCTGACAAGTATTATGCCTGAGATGAAACTGGAAAATATGTCCATGTTTCATTCCTGGACGTCAAGAGGAAACTAATCACTACATTCCAAAACTCAGTGGATAATGAGAACACCACCAATCAACTTGTGGCGTTTTTGGTCATGTTCTTGCCCTTGTATCCATCTTGCCTGGTTGGCTATATCAAGAGATGTCACTAAGATCAGACATTTGGTAGGTTGCAACATCTACTATATAATAATTAAAATTTTTCAGATTGAAATTGTTTTCTTTATTTTCTAATATGAAGCTGATTAGAGCATCAACTGGAAATATGAATATAATGCCATTGGTGATCGGTATCCTGTTCTATCTAACCTTTTTATTAAATGGGATCACGAAGTATCCCCACTGATGTTTAAATTTAGTCATAAAACTCCTACCAGTTCATGCCAAATAACATCCAGGACCTAAAGAATTTGAGTGACAGATGATCCCTGAAATCTCCAATGCTCCACTAATACAGGTAATAGGGGACCTCACATTTTATTTAGTTATATGTTTTACATATTTTAGCATGATTTTATTTGAGTTGATTTGAAACCGCTTCTTGAAGAAAGGTTGGCCTATCATGAAGGCCCTTCTTGTGGCCCACTTCCATGCAGAAATCCAGTAATGAGCATTCAGGGTGCTTCTCATTCAATGAAATGAAGGCCAAACTTTCCAGTAATATATGTGGTAACATACGTAGAATCTTTATTTTCTAAGATGTTACTACAGAGTGCCTCTTTGCCTGGATTGTATATAACTCGGTCATAAAGCAAGTACTTAGTGAAAGTTTGCCATAATATTGTAATAATAATAATGAATATAAACAATATTATTGTAAGTGTATCATCTACCAAGCTAAGCACTACATATATATTATACATATATATATATATATATAATCTTGTTTAATTATCATAACAATACCACAAAGACTAATGCTAGTAAATGGTATGATTTAGACTCTTGCTGTCTACCAGGATGCCAGGATTTAGGCTGTTTGGTTTTTTTTTAATATTAATTTATCTAGTTTTTAACAAGCTGACATTTAATATGAAGTAAGTACTCTTTCCTTCTTCTTTACAAATGAGGCACCTGAAGATTATAAAGTTATGCGCATTGCACTGCTAGCTGCCCTCTGGTCTGGAACACGTTGACTCAATGTTGACAATTCAAAGCAGTGCATACAATAGCCATAATCTTGAGTCAGCTGACTGTTTATCACAAATCCCCTTCTCCTACCTTCAGTCATCAAAGTAGTGACGTCAGTAGTCCATCTTCTTTGGAATCTCACTCTTGGTCTCAAAGCACGATATTCCCAGTGTCTGAGCACTTCGTGGCGAACGTGACTACAACTGGACACAAGTTTAGGAAATACTGTTGGAGCATCACACTAGTTCCCTAACTTTAGGAACTATTTAGTGGGGAAGTGGAGAAAGCCTATCAATTTCCATCTGGCTAAGCATCATGCTCATGACAACAGGACCCAGTCTGTGTTCAGGCTGACTCCTTTCTTGGTTTTCCCTTCACTGCGCATCATGTCTTTTATCATAAATACGGGTCTATTGATGGGTGAACCATCCTCCCCAAGACTGATACTGTAAAACACGTGTGAGACTGAGGCAGCACTTATCAACATTAATGACTGGCCTGATTTTATTGAGGACACAAATATTAGTAGCATTAGAAAAGTAAAAAGTGAAATGTTTGTTTAATGAATTCTAGTTTCATTGCAAATCTAAACACTGTCAGCTTTTTCATAAGCTTTTCTTCCATTTTGCCAAATATAAAGGAATAAATAATTTATATAAGAAATCTATTATGGTAGGGTGGTTATGAATGTGGATTCCTAACTCAAAAGGCTTATTCATGAATCCTGATTCCATTACTTATTAGCTATATGAACTTGCACAATTCACTTATTCCTGTGTCAATTTTTTCATCTATACCAGAGGAAATAATACTACTTATGTCAGAGGATTTCTTTGATTATCATATGAGTTAAAACATGAACAATTTTGGAGCTGTGCTTGGCACACACAAAATGCTTAATAAGCATTAGCTAAATTAATGTTATTATCAATTCAGATTGGCTTTCTCATCAGGTACTAGTGATTAGTCAAAGTTACAGGTTGTGCTAGGAAGGAACTCAAGCCCTCCATCCTACTGCCTCAAGGAACTGAATTTTACCAACAACATGAGGGAGCTCTTAATGGATTCTCCTCAATTTGAGGCTCAAATGAGACAGCAGCCCCAGCCAACACCTTGATTACAGCATCATGAGACTAAAAAATGGCCCAGTTTAGCCATTCCGGGACCCCTGACTCACAGAAAGTGTGAGATAATAAACATGTCATCTTTTCAACAACTAAGTTTGTTACACAGCAATAAATAGCTAACAGCAGGCAGTGGAGAAGCAGAGGTAGTTATGAGGTTTCTAGTTTGAGAGTCTACACTCGTAGCTATGTTTGGGTTGAGATATCATTTGCTGTATGGAAGTCAAACGGTCTGGGGACTAAACAAGGACCATTGAGTTGGCGGTGGTCCTGAACCTTTACAGAGCAGTTTGAGCAAGTTAGCAGGCTCTGAACCAGGTTCAGTGGCTCAAAGGGAACCAGAGTTTAAGAACAGGTGACAAAAAATATAGATACATGGCTCTTCCAAAAATTTTTTCAGTGAAGGGAAAAAAGGAAATAAATAGGTAGCCTGAGGAGGAGGTAGAGCTGAACACATATGATTTTATGGTGAAATAAGAAAAGGGGAGGAGGTAACTGGGAAAGGAAGAAAAGAGGAAAAGGACTGGACTGTATTTTTTTTTTTTAAAGATTGGCATCCAAGCTAACAACTGATGCCAATCTTTTTCTCTTTTTATTCTTCTCCCCAAAGACCCCCTGCAAATGGTCACATGTTCTAGTTGTGAGTGACTCTGTTTGTGCTATGTGGGATGCCACCTCAGCATGGCCTGATGAGCAGTGCCATGTCCATGCCCAGGATCTGAGCCAGTGAAACCCTGGGCTGCCGCAGTGGAGCGCACGAACTTACCCACTCAGCCAAGGGGCTGGCCCCTAGACTGTATTTTTTAATGGAGAGGAAGAAATCTATGTGAAGAAACAAATTTAGGACAAGGCAAAATAAGAGGTAGATAACCCTCCACATCTGAAAAACCAGGCAAAAGCAATACTTAAATCATATAAGTGTTGGGGAAATTAAACAAGATCATAAACAGAAAGCTATTATCACAGTGTCTAATCTGTAGTAAATAGTAAAGAAGTATCAACTCCTACCAAATTTATGATTATTAGAGATATCAAGAGAAAATTGGTGGAACAAGGCTTGGAGGTGGCAAAAGAAGGACACACAAATGTAGATTGATTATATATATATATATTTTTCATGAGTCGAATGAAGTGCTAGAGGAGTGAAGACTCTCCAGTTGAGAGCCATTATAGTAACTTGGACATAGGATAATTTGGGGAAGATTGTCTGCAATTGAAAGGTCTATGAATACTCAGTCACAAAGGCATAAACTGGGTGGCATATACTGAGAGCTAAAGCCGCGTCCCGCTCTACTTTCTCTTACTCTCCAGTTGCTATCAGGCTTTCTCTGCTTCACCTTAACATCAATCTTTTCTTTTGTAAGGAAGAGACCTAAAAATACCAGGCTCTTAGAGCAGCCTGATGAATCCGGTTTAGGATAAAGGTAAGTTCTATTTTGAAATATATGAAAAACATTATCTTAAATTCAGATGCAAGATGCACTATGCTTCTCGTTTTTAGAAATTGTTTTTAACCATGTCACTGAGTAATCGAAAACTCCTTGTCTTTAATTTTGAATCTTCAGTTTGTGTTAGCAACCTTTCATACACGTCTCATCTGAAGTGTTAATCTTGTATTGAACTCTGGGTTGGTTAATGTGCTTTTCTCATCATGTTACCTTCACACTCGGCTCCAATTTACAAATCTCACCAGTGCAGGCAATTTTGCTATCTTTTCGCAAGATGACAGAATTCTTGGTTCAATGATGAAGTGTGAAAAACTTGCCACTAAAATAATAAATGTGATACATGATATTAGAGACTTTATTTCAAATTACTAATGCAGTTTTTGAGTTGTTGGAAAGAGTTTAAAGGAAATGAACAGTTTCTTGCATCCTCCAAATTTTCAAACTACAGAAAAAAAAAATCAAGGAACACAACTAGATTGATATATGTTTAATTATTGTTGTCATCACATCACATTTGCCTTCTTCACTGTATGGGGATGATTATAACCAGAATAGATAAATATAGCAAAAAATCTGATGAATGTAGAATGAGCAAGTATTTAAATACTTCAAAACAATTAAGACTTATATGATTATATAAAACAATACTAAACCTTTAAGTATTTTTTATTACTGCATACCAAATATGGACATCATCTCCTAAAAATGCATACGGCAATAAACAGTATTGGTGTTACATAAAGTGACATTCTTAAAAATAAATACCCAAAGAACCTATGTCTTTAAAGTTGTCCTTTCTTTTATTCTCTTAAAACAGAAGAAAATGAGATTATTCCAAAAGGATATGGGCAAGATGAGCAGAGGTGGATTTAGCATAAAGCTAAAGAAGCTCGAGCTTCAGGGCCCCTCACTTCCCTGGGCCTCTGAGAGTTGTGGTTATTCACCGATGTTCTAGGTAGGGAAGAGACACCAACTTGCAGTAAGAATACCTTCTTATGAAAACATTTCCTGAAAAACCCTAGGGAACAATAAACGGCCTAACTCTACAAGCTTCCAATTGTTTGTTGTGATTTCTTTTTCATTTTAAATAGATATACACTTTGTACCTAATTACGTGTTTGCCTTCTTGTTCTTTAAGGGGGAGCCTCAAACACTCTGTAAGCTTCAGATGCCACAAAGCCTGGGCCTCATCCTTGGGTTAAGCACAGTCGTGTAAGGAATTGCACTGGCAGTGCCTCCATGCTTTGGGAAGCATCCGGTTCTACAGGTGCGTACCTCGGTTGGTTGTTTGCATTTGGAAGCATTTTCCATGGAAACATTATACATAGTAGTTAGACTTTTAATACAGGCTGTTGAAGTCTATTGAACTCATGAATAACCGGGGTTGGTCTGAGGTACCAGTGAGAAGGTGGTAGGCACAGAAAGAGGAGGAGAGAGAGAAGAGAGAGAAGGAGGGAGGAGGAGAGGTAGAGGAGAGGAAGAAGGGATAAAGACCAGGGGAGCGGAAGGGGAGAAAGAGGAAGAAGGAGATGAAAGGAAAGAAGGAGGTAGAGAGAGGAGGAGGGGGAAGAGGAAAGAAAAGAAGAAAAGGAGGGATAAGGGGCGTACTCTCTCTCCTCTCTGCTCTAGGATGTTTTAGGCACAATTTTGAAATACGAAAAAATTGTTTTGAAAAATCCCCAGAGTCATATAGGTCTCTAATATTTGCTCTGTTCCAGACTGCTTGATTTTCTAACAGCATCTCCATTCCCTGATGAACTAAACTCTCATCTAATGGACATGACTCATCTCTGATGTTTGGAGTGTGGGCACCTGAATGCACAAAATCACTCCAGTAAGTACAGGAGCAATGAGTCCTTCTTCCTCCCAATGTGTATCTTCACTTCAAAAAGCGAATATTCAATTTTTCAATTAGATCTCTTGTTAAGGAAAAATCAGAGAGTGCACCTGTGTGAAGTGGCAATCGCCAGGCAGCGTGATGTTGATCATGGTGGAGACATTGGGCAGAAGGGGCACCCAGGGAGGCCAAGGTTGCCTACAGATTGTGCCTAGTCAGCGTGTCTAAATTACTCCTTCTTTCCAGAGCTTCTTAGCTGCCTTCTCTTCCAAATATGCAGACTGCCTAATGCTGCAAGTTTGGAAGTGACAGCCATCTTTTACGAAGACTGTGTGTCAGGCACTTCCAACATTCATCTCGGGGCATTCGAAGGCAATCTGTTCACACACGGCTTCTTTCTCTGTTCTTCAACTCACATACCAGTAAGGTCTCAAGACCATGGCCCTTTTGATTCATTTTGTCTATGAAAGCAGAGTGAATGAAACGTAAAATCCAAGTTTCAGGGGCCGGCCCGGTGGCACAGCAGTTAAATTTGCACATTCCGCTTCAGCAGCCCACGGTTCGCCAGTGTGAATCCCGGGTGTGGACATGGCACTGCTTGGCTGAGCCATGCTGTGGCAGGTGTCCCACATATAAAGTAGAGGCAGATGGGCATGGATGTTAGCTCGGGGCCAGTCTTCCTCAGCAAAAAGAGGAGGATTGGCAGCAGACGTTAGCTCAGGGCTAATCTTTCTCAAAAAAAAAAAAAAAAAAACTAAGCTTCATTTCAATGCTTTCAGACAATACCACATACTGAAGAGAGAGCCAGTTCACTGGTTTCTTCTGCCAGCATTAACTTTGTACTCCTGTGGAGCAGCAAGGTATCTATGCATTTTAAAGTCATTCCCACAAAGAAAGGAAACAGTAACTGAATCTGCATGAATTTTTGGTTCATATATCTTTTTCTGGTCCATAGGATAATATCTTAACTTTCTTTTCCTAAGCTTTGGATTATTTTCTCTTTTATTACTGAAGAATGAAGAATGCACTTTTAACTATTCTCTCATTGCCTTGTCAATTTTTTACAAAATTCTTCCCACGTATTACCAAACAAGATTGAGCAATTCAGTCTCAGATACCTTCCTTGCCCGAAATGGGACCATCTAACAGCCCAAAGGAAGTACATTCTGAGAGCAAAAAGCAGCAGACGTGATTTTCCTTTGTTCATAAAGTTACATGGCAGCAAAGTGAATTTACCTTAGTTCCCATTTCCTTATAGAAGTTGTCATCAGATTAGAGACAAAGTGAAAATACTTAGTTCATTTAATGAAATTAAACCTGATAGGAGCTTTGTTTAATTATCTAAGAGCAGAGTCAGCCAGACCTGGGTGCTGAGAAAATGATGGATCCAAGGAAAGCACTTTAATCCAGCGTAACCTGCTAGCTGTAGTTTTCTTTGCGTGCATATTAATTGTAAAGGGGAAATTTTATGTATCATTTAGATGGATCCTTTCTAATTCAAGCCTTCTTTACGGGGACTGCAAAATGTATGCTTAGTTTTTCCAGTAACACTTGGGGAAATGCCTTATAAATGGGTGTATAAATTTGCTTAATTAATCAAACAAAAGGAAAAGCTTTTAGAGAGCAAAATCATGACGGGAACTTAAAAGAAGGAAATTAAAAAGATAAAGCTTATTACTGCCTAGTAATTTCAATTTATGCTGTAAATAAAATAGGTTTAAAAGCAAAGCCAGTGCAAATATGCCGCTACAGCAGGTTCTCCAGAGCAATTGGCCGAGGCCCAAGAATTACCAATGGGATCTGAGTCAATATTGTTCTTTGAGTGTCCTTGGACTATTGAATTTATTAAGTGGTTTATTTTTAGGGAAGACGTTCTCCAGGTATCCTCATCTATACTCCACATGTGATCTATAAGTCACAGCTGGTGCAAGAGTTAAACTCGGATAAACAAGAATTTTCATGTTGATCTTGGAAACTACGCTTCTCTACAGTTAAAATTGACTTTAAAAATCATACTGATTTGGGAGTTAACTTATAAGCATATACTTTACTTTGAATGTTTGTCCTCTGTTTCCAAGGAATTTGGGCAAGGTCTTAGAGAAACCAACTTCAGTTAAAGTCCTCTGTCTGTGGCAAATGCGCCCTGTGAACCTGCAGTTCTGGTGGTTGCTAATGATGCTCTCCTCCGTCTTCAAAGTGTGGTCTGTGGGCCTATGACATGTCAGTTACTGGGGACCTTTCTACAAACACAGAAGCTTAGGCCCCACCCTAGAACTACTGAGTCAGAATCTGCCCCTTATCAGGATCCCAGATTTGAGAACCACTGTTCTAGCTAACATGGGTGTGCCGAGACCACGAGGGCGCCTTCTTGTTCCCCAGGGGATTTGTACTTGAATTCATACTTGGCACTCTACTGATTCCTGGTTTTATAGCAGTATATATGCCACCATTTTTGTTTGTTTGTTTGTTTTTTACATTTTGAGGGATATATTTCTTCTTTCTTCTGATGGTTTGTAATAATAATTTAAAATAATTCAGAATGGGCAAACGAGAAGTTATTTGAGTCATGGAAATAAAGAACTCTAAATAGACCTCAATTTGGGTAAAGCATGAGCTCAAATGGTATCCAAATTCTGAGAACATAGGATGAATCAACTACCTGCCATTTTTGCAAATTGTTGCCTCCCATAAAAAAAATGTATTAGCTTTAAGTTTCTCCTTAAGTTTCAATTTACAAGCTATTTTGCTATAGAAAATGATTTTTCTCTTACTAAGTACAATGATTTGATTCAGTGATTTCATTATTTGCCTTTACAATTCTAATCTAGGCATTTTTTCATAAAAGTTGTAAAAACAAAAAATATGGGTTACAATATAAATAGCTAACATTTATTGAGGCTCTTTCTGTATTCCAGGAATTCTTCGAAGGTTTTTATATATACTAACATTCAATTCACACAGTAACCCTATGAAAAAATAACAATTGTTGACTCATTTTGCATTTCTGTAAACTGAAGCACAGAAATGTGAAATGACTTTCCTGAAATCACACAGCAAGCTCCTACATAATGGAGTTGAAATACAAATTTAAGGAGTCTACACTCAACTAAAAATTATACACCCTAAACTACCACACCTTTCTTTCCTCATTTTTTGTTTATCCAAATTTCTATAATGAGGAATATTTTTTCTAATCAAAAAAAAATTTATAGAATCAGTTTGGATCATTTCTAGAGAAAATTAATGTAATCAAGGTAGAATTAAAATTTATATCATGAACTAAAAACCCATGCTATTTTTTCTTGTATGAAAAGATATTTAAATAAGATGAGAATATTACATGTGTTCTTTCTGTTTCCAGTACCTAATTCTTCTTGAAATAATCCATGCATTTTTACATAATTATAACTCTCACATCTTTAGGCCAATTTATATCCCATAAACCAAGCCATCTTGGTTTACTAGTACGAAGGCCCAAACTGTAGAGGCTCCTGCTGCCTCCACCTTGACCTCCCATTAATTCAAAGGCATCTCACTGAACTGCTGTTGGGTTGACAGGCCATGACAGATCCCAAGGAAACAGCTTACTGCTCTCACAGGTAGGGAGTTAAGATGCTGTTTTGGGGGAGGGGGCTGTGGGACAAAAGAGCTGCTATTTCTGTCCAGTTATTCAATGTTTCAACTGATGTCGAGAGTCACAGGCAAAATAGCTGGAGGCTAGACAGGTCTATTGCTCTTTTGAAAACAGATGGTGGAACTCACAAGAGATTTGAGAAGCTGGAAAACAGAAACCTCAACAGAGTAAGAGATTTCCAGAAAATGAGCTATCTTATATATAATAGTATGTAAAAAAAATCTCCAATGCAATCTTTGATCCTCTATTACTTTTCTACAAGTTATATGGTGTTTATTAATAAAATGTTTACCCTGTGATCTTTTTTGCCAACGTTTGTCTTTTAACGTCAAATTTTGAAAATCAATTTTTATATGACACTTTTGCTGTTATATTCATACCTAACCATGACAGTATATAACTACTATTCTGGAGATATTTGATCTATTGCCTGAATTTATATCTCACAGTTGAGGGTATTGATTGCCTGGTAAATGCAAATATATTTATTAAATTAAATTACTGCTTTTATGTTGATGTAACATTTAGTTTTGTGTAAAATACATCATTGGAAAAGCAAAGTTGGAGACTATAGTGCTAATTCTGTATAGGAGGGTGGCTTATTGCTGTGTTGGAAGGAGATATTAAATTATCTTCAGAATTTACCTGCAATAGATGTGGTAACATGATGAGATCAGAGATGGTATTGGCATGGCATATACCACAACCATGAGAAAGCAAGGGTCTCATGGTGATACATTTGAGAGAAAATATTTATTTGTCGAAGGGGTCTTGCCTTCTGTAGGTAAAGATAATGTTACTAGTCAACTTGAAGAATATTTTCCAGGAATGGGGAATATGTGTTGAGACACCCACGATAATCTGCCATTAATTCTCCTTGTAAAAATTGCCTAGTTTTAAGTGTTTAAGCTACAGTCATGGAAAAGAGTGAAATTAATTAATCACGATGATCAAACACGTGGTCTTGGCTTTTTAGGCACAGATTCTTATCTGTGAACTAATTAGCTCATTTTGATGTGTGGTAGTTTCATTTTCATTTAATATTATCATCAATTGATTAGACAAAAGCATTTTTAATCAATTCCGAAGCCACTGAAGCGTCTATAGATAGAGGATTTCACTAGCATTTTAGAAAGAGGACCATGGTCTGTGTAGACTCTCAGATTTATGAAGGCAGAGAGCACGGCTGGCTTGTTCATATCTACAACTTGCTGGGATCTAGCACAGCACTAACACATAGCAGCAACCACTCTACATTTATTTAATTAATGCAGGTCATCTCAGAAAATTGGGAGGGGAAAGAATAATTAGTAGAGGGTACCATTATGGAACATTTAAAGTACAAAATATTTGAGAAGCAATTTGCCTGATTTCCCTGTCTTTAATGCCTTATTTAAAGATCTGATAGGAGAAGAAAACTGGCAGGTAAAAATAACAACTGGCTGTATTTATTGCAGCTGAACAAAAGAAAGGTAGTAGTTGTTTCAGTTGCATGAGTTAAATATGATCCCACAATGTGACTATAAAAATAAGCATACTATTTGGATCAACTAGTATTTCTGTAAAATTAGCTCATTTATTACAATCTAAGTCTTGCTTTCCTCCAAGTATCAAAGTTTATAAATATATGTCGTATAGGCTGCGTTTCTTCATAATTAGTATTAGCATCATTCCTAGAAAAGGAAAGGGAAAGTCATTCTAATTATAATATAAATAAAACATGTAAACTTTAAAATTTGACAATAAAGTTAGAGAGGCAGAAGACCTAGAGGAAACCAAATATTTAATCTCATCAAAGCTTATACAATATTATCTGAATACATGGAAAGACCATGTATCTCTCTCATGTGAAAAGTGTTTTTGTCGTATTTATGTTAACTCTCCAAAAGATATGCACATACAGATCCAACTGAAATCTCTAAAGTGATGTTAGGGCGAATTGCATTTAGTGATTTTCTTCCATGTATTTATATATTTCCTATTTTAAACAACAGATATTACCGAGACTAACCAAGAAATTTTGAGAAACAAATCAGGAGAAAGAAACCTTATTTACATGATGGCAGAATACAGTATAAAGACATTGTAATTAAATAAACAGGATTTTGACCTAGGTAAAACAAATGGTGCTGAAACAAAATGCCTACCCAGGGAAAAAATACAAAATTGAATTCCCATTTTATATCTTCTGTATTAGTTTCTTTTTTTATTTAAGGTTGGCCCTGAGCTAACATCTGTTGCCAATCTTCCTCTTTTGTTAATTTTTCTCCCCAAAGCCCCCAAGTACATAGTTGTATATCCTAGTTATGGGTCCTTCTAGTTCCTATATGTGGGACACCACCTCAGCATGGCTTGATGAGCAGTGTTGGGTCCACACCCAGGACCCATTCGAACAGGTGAACCCCGAGCCCCCAAAGCAGACTGCGTGAACTTAACCACTCGGCCACAGGGCCGGCCCCTGTATTAGTTTCTTATTGGCAAGCAAAACATAATGTTAATTTTTAAATTATTTTCCTTGTATTTAATTTAGTGCTACACACAGATATAGTATTTGCTTAGCAAATACATGTCAATTTAAATTGTAAAAATTGAAAATAATATTGTATTTATTAATAACTTAATTTGTATAAAACCTGACAATAGTAGTAAAATAACAACAATAATAATGGTAATGTTAGCAACTAGCACGTTCAGAAGGCTTCCTTTTTTCCGGGTACAATGCTAAGAATTCTATATGTATTACCTTATTTATTCCTCACAGTAGGCTCCTGAGGCAAATGCTGAGACTCTACACTTCACGGAGGAGGAAACTGAGGAATGGAGTGGTGAGGTGATGTGCCAAGGTCACTCGTATGGGAGGAAGTGGGGCCAGGATTTGAACGCAGACAGTCTGACTCCAGGAATCTCACGTCAAACTGTAAAATGTGTGTATATGAATATCCATGTTCACTCTCTCACTTCTCATGACAAGGCTCCTGTTAGAGATAACGTAAAATGTTTATGCATGGAAGACTTGTAGAAAAGATAATGATAAAATGACAACTCCAGTGAAGACAAAGAAAAAAGACACCAGCTAAAACCTCCGCAAGAAGAGTTTCTTGAAAGAGAATTATTTCACTTATAATTTATTATTTTACTTATTATTCTATTTATCTTTATTATTCTACTTATTATTTTCATGTTACTGAAATAATTTCCTTTGGAGGTAAATACGAAGAAGACATTTTTAAGTGAGGTATTATTTAAATGTTATTATTGAATATTACTATTTAAAATAGAACTACATTCCAAGTGATCCATCATAATGCATTGTTTACTCAAATTTTAAGAAAAAAGGAATTGAAGTATCTTTAATGCCATATAACTGGATCTGACTTTGAAGAGAGTTTGGTAACCAACAAAATGGCAGTGAATGAGCGTGTTCTCATAGAGACAAATATGTTTATTTATATACACTTATATTTACTTATTATAGGTAGCACAGAAGGAAGAAGGATTTACATTCTTTTATAAAAACAAACTAAAAATATTAACCACACTGGGATATGGTTTACAATTTTAAGTGGAATTAAGATGAAAAATTCCTACACTCCCAGGAAAAACCAGTGTTTTGTAGCCATAGCAACAAGTGGCCATCAGAGTAAGTTTCAAACTCATTCACTTGATTGACAACAGCTTGCAAGCTGACTAATAAGTGAAGAAAGTTCTTCCTTTCTGGAATTCAGCTCCTCGGGGATGAGGCACTTCACTAAACACCCCTCTGAGGTCCACAGTCAGTACTGTCGCACCCGGTTTTCAACTCACTTCTACCCCCGACTCCACCCATCTTTGAATTCCACGCTTCCTCAAAAAACATTATATAGGATCCAGTCACCTCTGCTCGAAGGGACTGTGCCTGACCAACGAAGCTCCCCTTTCTGGTGTGCGCAATGCCTGCAGGGCTGTCTTCTCAGCTGAGATGATGGGGCTCTTGAGTCTTTGAGAGAATCCCCCAACTGAAGGTCTTATAATAGTTTTTAAATAATTGACAATTCTTATGGCTATGAGGGTCCTAGTGAATATAGACACTTGCATTACTTTTAGGTGTAAAATTATGTTTGTAAAACAAACATAGCAGAGTGGAAATCCAGTGATTAAGAAGGCGGGAAGACCCTGGAGTCAGACACACCTAGGTTTTTATCCTGGATCTATAATTTACTGGATGAGTGACACCACTGGATCTCTAAAGTCTCATTTTTCTCATATGTAGAATGGGGTTAACCATAGAATATCCTCATAGGGATTTTGTAAAGAACAAATGAAGCATTTTGTTTAAATCACAAAGGTTAGTCCCTAGTACATTGCAAATGTTCAATAATGCAGGCGTTTTGTTATTGTATTTCTGACTCAATACGTTTTCCAGTTTAATCCAAGTTTACCAATGATGACTTTTAAACACATTTAATTATAGCAAATAAGATTTTAGAAGAGATACAGGTAGTTTACAACTTTTACAGTGTAAAAGTTTTATAATATTCTGCCTTTTCCCTTTTTTCAGTTTCAGAAATTTGTTGCTAGAGAATAACTGTCAACAGCTGCATGTAGCAGACATGCTGCAAAATAATCTCCAGATATTTAGAGACAGTTATTTTTTCCCAGCAACTGATCCATTGTATTTGATGATCAACTGATGATAATCAGCAAAAAATTAACAACCAAAAATCTTCAAAGATTGGCTTAAATTTTCAGTACATTCTTTATATCTCAGAGTATTCTTTCGTGTTTTGGAGTGTGTGTTCTCCTTAACTTTCTGATTTTCCTACTGATGATACTGCTTTCTCTCCAAAGGATTTCAGATACATAGACTTTTGTTTTGCTTTGCTTTAATTTCAAATATATATCCTACAACTAAGAAAGACAAAACCAAGATATATTGAACCTGAGTGAAATAAACGCAACGAAATTGTCAGAATGAATTTGTCTGAGTGAAAATTACATAAGACAATGGAATTCTGGGGCTTAGGAGGAGGCTCTGTGAGGGGAGTGGAGGGCAGGAGGGCATGGTGCCTATCACTAAGTAGGCATTAAACAAGTCACTATTGAATGAATGAATACATGAATTAATACAAACTACTGAATCAGGAACACCTTGACTCAAGGAGCCCTTGTAGATTTCTTGTTGGTTCACTGCCAAGCCTCCTTGACACAGACCTTTCTTTTGTAGAAGAGTTTTTTTGAATCATTTCTTTCCATTAAATCTTCTCCTTTCTATTCCTATTTGTTTAAAACCCAGTGACATAGCCTATCCACTTAGATTGAATCATCTGATCCGACTACCCAACTATCAAGGACTCAGAGAAACTCTTAAGACTTTATGACCTCAGGCTGTCCTCTGCAAATAAGAGGACTAACTAACAATTTCCTTGCACTTAATGGATATTCAATAAGCGAGAGTGATATGTTTATTGGATTAATAATCAGAAATACATACAATTATTTAAATTATTAGAAAAGTAATCCCAAGTATTCAAGGAATTTTTGAGCATAGAGTCAGACAACTTATTTTTCCAACTAGATTTTGTGATTTATTAGCTAGCAGAATAACTTATTCAATTTATCTGTCAAATTCAGTATCTACAACAGTGTTTTCCACTGGTAATATGCAAAATGGTCCAGTTGAGTTCAGAAAGAAAAGAAATAAACTTTTCTTTTATAGTTGTTTATTAAAACTAAAGGAAAGAAGTTAGGGCAGACAATAATACATGCACATAACGCATGACTAATACACATGGAGTGAGGGCAGAGTATCGTTCTACAGACCGGGGGGCAACCTGAGCACTTGTTCTAGACGATGCCTAGGACGATTCCTGATGACACTTCCATTTGTCATTTTGTTGTTTTATTCCCATTACCCACATGAATATTATTTTAATATAGTATTACTATGTAAAAATCCCTCAAGCCACATAGAAAATCTAGGCAAAAACATTATAATTTAACCTCAGAGTGAAAACCTTCAATGGCAAAGCTCTAGGCACAGTGATTTCATATAATTGTCTATTTTTGCAAAGACTCTTTAAGAATGTTCCTTAAATATGATTTGAAGACTTGTTACCATGAACCTTTTCTGTTGGTGCATCTGATAATGTGAGAAAATTTAAATTATAACCTTAGCATTACTCTTTACAGAATTACATTGGAGAAACTATTCTGAGAACTTTAAAGATTTTACTGCATATGTTAACTCTTTAAACACCTTAATATTTCCACTGAATTTACACATATTAAAAATCACAAATATCTGAAATTTTTTCAAATAGGACAAATGATTATGGCTAAAATTAATTTGACCCTCAAAATTTTGTAGATGAAATGAACATTAATGTCTAGAACCTGGGTTCTAAATATGAGGACAGTAAACAGGGGCTTAGTCTGCCAATAAAATGTTGCATACCTGGTAACTCTCTATCGAATTTGCCAAGTCCCTCACTAGATATTTACATTGTGTATAAACTCAATAAATATTGTATTTTCAGAGACTATAAAATAAAGTGACGGATAAAATTTAAAAAATATCAAGCGCAGAGGGAGTGGAAGGAAGAAAAAGCCTTTCATTGTTAATCTAAACAAGTATTGACCAATCCAGAGCTGATGACAGCTGAGGGGCAGGTAGCTCTTCTGTTTTGTTTTGCTTTTATTGACGTATAGTTGACATATAATATTATGCTAGTTTCAGGTGTACAACACAGTGATTTGACATCTATATATATTACAAAATAATCTTTTTTGGACAATAGAATATTCTAAGACTCTTTTTTCACTTAAAATTAGTTTGAGAACAACTTTCGATTCTTTTTTTGTGCAGAGAGAGTTTTTTCTGCTCTCAATCCATCCCACTTCTAGTTACACATTAATTAAATGAACTGTAGAACTTTTTCTTACTTCAGAAATTACATTGGAATAAATGGAGTGCTAAAAGGATGTTACCACATACTTTGTCATTTTACATTTGGCTCCTAAGAAGATTAACTATGCTTCTTTAATTGCTCAGAATGAGAAAGCAGGTTCCAGTTAATACCTAATGGAGAAAAGAGCAAGAAGGATTGAGGGCAGTGAGTCAGTGGGGTGACTCACCGAGCTGAATAGAACAGAATGTAGAATCGTGATTTACACATTAAATGCAAAGAAGGAACCTCAAAAAAGTATGTCTTCTACAAAATCCCATGTCAGAGGGCACTAGCTCACCAGCACACGCGAGCACACACACACAATCAACAGGAAGGTCATAAACGCAGTCTTCCACCCTCAAATAAAGCTAGCCATTCAGAGAGGAGTCATGTCCTCATATAAATATTATCTCTGCATATAGAAAGCTTATTTTTATTTGAAACACTCCTAAGTATTGTGCCTGAAATAAAGTAGAAGGAATTTTGAGTTGCTAATTTTTACCCTGGATGTCATGACAGGGAGGGGAGAAGCTCCACTGAGTCTTTATGACTGTAAAGATGCTCAAAAATTCTGCAGTACCCAGCATCAGCATCTGAGGACATCCTTGCTCCCGTGCTTTCATAATTATATATTATCATACAGCTCAGGGCATTTGTGATGTTTGATTTGGTACAAGGCAAAGGCTAGTGGGTAATAAAACAGTGCTCTGTCTTCTCTGTGTGATTTATTAAATGTGATGTCAAAATTTACATGGTAATCAAAACTTAGGCATGGATTTAAAACATGTCATGTGGTGAGAATGATGCTCAGCTCAGGGGAGGATGGGAGAGAGGCATCATATTCATTTTGAATGCCCTCAAGTCACATATAATAATTATAACAGCAATAACTGTTATTTGGACAATATTTTGTAGCATAAGAGGTGCTTTCTCTGATAATAATGGGTTGTATTATGGCAAACTTTTCCTCACCCTTAACAAAAGACTAAAACGATGCAGGAAAGGATACCCCTAAGTCAATCTAAGAAACACCTTTGAACTCATAGAGATGAACTTATAAGGGTATTGTGTTTCTCCTGATTCTAGGATAAAGAATATTGTTTTCTCGACTCCTCGTAGCATGGTTGAATTAGCTACTGTCTGTCAAAACTCACAAATATTCCTTCAAAACAATAATTAAAACACAGGAAAAGGAGATGGGCATCTATGGACAATGCCGAAGACGTTGAAGGCTAGATCCAAACCTAGGAAAATAGGGATTTCTTTAAGGCGAGAAAGTAGTCCCAGACAGCCCTAGACTAGAATATGATGAAGGAAATGCCATTCCTGGGCTTATCAATTTAGAAGCAAAGTAAAGTGGGGCACGAGGGAAACTAAGGATTTAGGTTAGAGTATTAGTATACCACCAACAGATTTATATAAAATCAACAAATTCAGTGAAATCTGGACGTTCTTCCAGAAAGTTAAAAAATCAACACCCATGTCCTGGGAGAGGGATGAAAGGCAAGTGTTTGCTTCGCCTTCTCTTTTGGTTTTCTTAGATGTGATGCCATGCTGAATATCTAAAATCATATCACAGATGTCAACAAAGCACAGACTAGTAATACTTTGCTTACTGTTGTAATTGGTCTGCTCTCAAAAAAAGATATAGATGTTGGTGCGGCCCTTAATTTCAATGCAATTAAAAGATCTTCAGATTCTTAGCGTTTTGTGTCTCTTTTGTACACATGTGAAGTACATCATATCCATATATATATATATATATGTATATATATGCTTTCATTAATATATACACACATATCTACGTATAAATTCCATTCATATGATTTCCAAAAGTAAATATAAAATATTTTCAAATCATTTAAATGGCAAAGAATATAATATAGAATTTTTAAATTATTAGCCTCTGCCTTCCTCAGCTTTACCCCTGGTCCCACAGAATTAATCACCATTGTCAGTTTAGTACAAATCATTTCCTATATTTTCCTCTTCATATATAAATATATATTGGTTTTTTATTAATATTTCTACAGTATGGGATTATATTAAACATAACATTCTGTGCCTTTTTTCACTTGACTATTGTAGCCATACATAATTCATCTCATTTTATTAGCTTCCCAGTATCCCATAGTTTAAATCAATCCATTTAACCATTCTTCTTTGGACAGAAATGCAGATTTTGCCCAATTTTTGCTTCCAAAAATGATGATGCAATAAATATCTTAAAAGTTTGACTTAATACTATTTCTTTTTACTTAATACTATCACTATTTAATAGTATTTTGACTTAATTTAATATTGAAACATTCACCATGGTGGGATTGCTGAGGCTGTATACCAGCTTTTAAGATTTTGAAAAAAATACTGTAGATGATGTTCCAGTGTCACCGCAGTGTGGAGTGGACCCATTTCCTCGCTCCCTCACTCCCACTGAGACGTTACCATTTCACTTCTGGTCAATCTGATGAGAGTAGCACGCTATGTCAGTTGTTTTAAATTCCTTACCCTGACTACTTAGTGAGCAGGGCCAGCTAAATGCCTGTGGGGCCCAGTACAAAATAAAAATGCAGGGCCCTGGGAAAATCCGACAAAGATCTCCCCTTCTCACCTCCTAGTCCTGCAACCCACAGCCGATGGGTGACATCCAAGGGACTGAATCCTTGGCACCTGGACGCATTTGGCACCTGGCTGCGGGTGAACAAGAGAGCCCTACCTAGTAACTGGCTGAACAAGCAGTGAGGCACCCAGACAAGGCTGGGCCATGCTGCCTTGCCCTCCCAGGACCGCCTAGGACACGTATCTGGCCCACCTCATGGAGCACGTGGCTGGCCCACTCTGTCGCAGGACAACAGCAAAACGGGGCCTTCCCTGGCCACACAAGCTGATCCATCTCTAGCAGGGAGGAGAGAACCCATCTCAGGCAGGTGACAGGAGGCAGGAAGGCGGGAAGAGGCCAGAGCCAGGGCGCATGCTCCAAACATCCCCTCAAAGCCCTTACAAACCTAATTTAAAAATAAAATTATTAAGAAGTCCAAGCTGATGGCCACCAAGGACTAAACCCCAGGCAGGGAGGCGTGCTCAGTGTGGGCGCCTGGGCCACTGGTGGCTTGCCCATGACGCAGAAACTGCTAGTGAGTGAACATCAACTACTCCCACGTTTATTGGCTTTTATCTTTCTTTTTCTCTAAATTTCCTGACCATATCCTCTGCCCACTATGTTTGTGTATATTTTTCTTAGACATTTTAGCATCCTTTTGTATGAAAGATGACCTACTTTTTGCCCAATATCATGTCAATACCTTCTCCTAGTCTATTTTTGGCTTTTTACTGACTTCAAAATTTTTGTGCAACGAAATAGTTCAATTTATTTTTCTTCCTGGACTCTGGGAATAAGATCTTATTCACTGCCAAATTTTGAAAATACTCTGATGTTTCCATTCAATCCTTTTTATTTAATTTACTTATTTATTTTACATTGGAGCTCTAATTCAATGTAAATGTACTTATGTTTATGATGAAATGTTCACATCTAATTTTATTTTCTTCGAAATCGTTAGCCAGTTACCAAACACCATTATTAACAGTTCAGCCCTTATTTGACTGGCAGATAATTCCATCCTGTCACATATAAAACTCCCATTTACACTTGAATAAGTTTGGTTCTCTCTATTCTATCCTACATCCTATGCAATCACTGGGTCATTATGATAAATATCTGATTACAACAGCTTCATAGGGAATCTTAGCTGTCCGGTATCCGATAATTTAAAGGTTAGAAAGAGGTGGTCAACTCTATTCATAACACACAGCGTAGCTGTTATAAGTGTGTGGAAGTGCTTAACCATACATTTTCCGTTCTCTTAGGTAATGAAATTTGGTGTAATGGACAGCATGAAGAATTGTTAGTCAAGTCTTGTGTTGAAATCCTATTCACATGAGTACTAGTCAAAAAATAAATTGCCTATACTTTCAATGCCTTATTATTATCATTTGTAGAACAGGGATAATGAAGCCTTTCTCACAAAGCAAACTTCTGGCAACATTACAAGCACTCAGTAAATATTAATGCCCCCTTATCATAACATCAGAGCATTTCACTTTAATTTACATCCTGTTATATTTTGGCCATATCATTCTCTTATACCTTTTAACTTTCAGATAGACATCATTTCTCTGGCAATCAGGATGGAGCTGGAAATTTCTAATACAATTAATGGCAGTACTTTTCAACAGAGAATTTTAACTTATTTACAGTTATTATAATAATAAATACATTTGAGCTTATGTCTCCTACCCTATTTGATTTTTATTATTCAATATCTTTTCCTTTTTTTATTTTTTTGTTGAGAAAGATTAGCCCTGAGCTAACATCTGCTGCCATTTCTCCTCTTTTTGCTGAGGAAGGCTGGCCCTGAACTAAAATCCACGCCCATCTTCCTCCACTTTATATGGGGGATGCCTCCCACAGCATGGCTTGTCAAGGGGTGCCATGTCCGAACCAGCAAACCCCAGGCCACTGGAGTGGAGCGTGTGAACTTAACCGCTGCGCCACTGGGCCGGCCCCTCAATATCTTTTCCTTTGCCTTTCTTTTTCCTTTTTTTTTTTTTTTACTGGATTGAATAATTTGTTTGTTTTCAAATTAGTAATTTCAAGTGCCTATGTATACACATATATATTTTCTATATTTTCCTCAGTGTTTTTCTTCATTTTAATGGTTACATTTAAGCATAGGTTTGTTTATTAACATACCAAAAGCAAAGAATTTATAAGTCCTTTCTCTCACTTACACAAAATCTTCAGGACAGACACATTTATTTCCTAGCTTCTTTTTCCAACCCACATGAATTATTAAGTTTTATTAAGTAAACTTTTGAATTTTAAGTCCAAGTTTTTTTTTTTTTTACAGAATGATTCTTATACCAACAATATTGCTCATGAACATTATCATCAGTTCGGATTAACTATGAATTCTATTGGCTTCATTTTTAACTGTGCTTTCTTAATTAACTTGCCTCCTATTTTGAGATATTCTACATAATTTTCATTCAAGCGGTATTTTCTTGAGTAATCAGCTCAGAATGTATATATCCCTTACAACGGTCTTAGAGAGTGTACAATTCCTGTGTGTGTCTGAGTGTGTGTGTGTAGCTAGATTTCTTGCTTGCTTTCCTTCTTTTCTTTTCTTATTTTTAACTTTCTTTTCTTTTTTTTTCTTGGCAAGGTGAAGAGTCCTGGGTTCAGAGAACCGCGCTGTCTTCTGGACTGCATCGGGGCAGATGAGAGGCATCATACAAACTTGACTCTCTTTCCTTTGCTCTCATGATGTTTATATGCTTTTCCAGTTTATCCTTGGAGTTGAGAAAATGTCACCAGGCTAGCTCTGAGCGTGTACCTTCTTGTCATTAATCACACTTGGCACTAGATAGGCATGATCTAAAAACTCAATTCTGTGTCAGCCAATGTGAGTGCTCTACTCAAGTCTGCATGTTTCCTCAAATGCTTTTTCGTTGCCTTCCAGAATGCATGTTCTTCGAATAGATTGCCTGGATTTATTCTACACTTCTCTGGTTGCTCTCACTCTTGATTCTCAGTTTTTTACAGGGTTCTTTTGTGTGGTGGGGAATTTTGCCAGTTGATTTCCCAAACCATTCAACTTTCAGCACTCTATTGTCCACTTTTTCTATTGAATATATATATTTTCTTCTTTAAAGATTGGCACCTGAGCTAACATCTGTTGCCAATCTTCTTTTTTTTTTTCCTCTTGTTCTTCTCACCAAAGCCCCCCAGTACATAGTTGTATATTCTAGGGGTAGGTCCCTCTAATGCTGCTATGTGGGGCGCCACCCCAGCATGGCTTGATGAGTGCCACTAGGTCTGCCCCCAGGATCCCAACCGGTGAACCCTGGGCCGTGGAAGTGGAGTGCACGAACTTAACCACTAAGGCCATGAGGCCAGTCCCTTCTATTCAATATTTTATATTCAAAAATCGCATTTCAAATGAGTTGTTAAAATTCTTGTTTAATTCTGCAGTATCTCCATCTCTTTAAAAATTCCTTTCTGTAAATATATATAATCTGAAAAAACTTGAGTGAATAATCTGAAGAAAAGAATTTAGCTTCTAAAGGCTTATGTTTCTGGAATCAAATCCTGGCTTTATCATTTACTAACTGTTTACTTTTTATCCTTGGACAAGTAGCTTCACCTTTCTAATCTCAACTTCAAAAATTGTTGTGATAATTAAATGAATAACTGAGAAGTAATGCCTAGCTTACAGTAGGCGCTTAATAAATTGAATTACTTGCATTAAAGAAATTAAAAATTCCATGAGAAAAATCTGTTTTACATAAACATCCTCTAGCTAAGAACAACTTTGCATATTGAATATAATTCATTATTATCAAGCAAAATGTCTCTACTTAAAAAACAAGAACGTATCCAATTCAGATTCTACTTATTGATTATGACCTTACAGAAACATGCATGAGCTTATGAAAACTTTTGCAATCACTATTCTTTTATATTTAGTCATTCTAGCCTACTATGATATTAGCCATTCAATATGTAGTAAAGAAGAAATACAAGATGGTTAAAACCTTAACTTGAAATATTTTTGAAAAATTTTCTAATTCTTCCTTACGTTTTTAGAATGAAAAGAATATCAACTTTGATTATTTTTGCTTTTGTAATATTTTGTATATTTTTTGTATATTTTGTAATAGTGCATATATTCCTGCTCATTTTCAAGAAGTAAAGGAAACTGTACACAGAGAACACTCTTGAGATCTGGTTGTAGTCCTGGTACCAGCTGCTACACAGCAGCTCCTTAATTCTCTGCTGCCCCTTTGAACATTTCTGAAATTGGAATCCACTTACAATAGGTGCGTACAACTAACATAAAATTTTCTTCTCCCATTCCCAATCCTCCGAAAAGCTGTTATTAAGTAGTTGATGAGTATTACAAGTGATGTATTTGATGTACCTTTATGGACTGATAAGTCTCAAGTAAATGACCTATTTAGGTATACCCTGAATAATTTTTGTGTTTGCTTCCTTGTCTTAAAAAACTGGGGGTGGCGGGGGGCATGGGAGGGCACAGCCCCATAGGCTGAGTGGTTAAATTTCCAAGTACTCCATTTCAGCAGCCCAGGGTTCGGGGGATCAGACTCTGAGCATGGACCTACTCCATTCATCAGCCATGCTGTGGAGGTGTCCTACATACAAAGTGGAGGAAGAGTGGTGCAGATGTTAGCTCAGAGCTAGTCTTCCTCAAGCAAAAAAGAAGAGGAATATTGGCAACAGATATTAGCTCAGGGCTAGTCTTCCTCAAGCAAAAAAAGAAGAGGAAGATGGGCAATGGACTTTGGCTCAGGGGGAATCTTCCTCATCAAAAAAAAGGATAAAAAAATCTTGCTCTTTCTACCCAGCGGATGTGTTTCAAGGCAAACAACTCATTTCAAAAGTACTCTATACTTACAAGACATACTTCTTTATTAAAATCATTTTATATGATTACCTCCAACAATAACAGCACCAAAGATGCAGCAGCTCCAATTGCCTGAGTGCTTGCCTTTCAGAGATCAATGTAAGCAGCAGCTGCCACTAGTGGTTCCCCTTTCTCACTATGCCTGACATTTCCGAAGCGTGACTCTGCTGCCAGGAGTTGCCCATGGCAGGAAACAGGGCAGGATTAGACTTCACTGAATTATACATATATACGAACAGAGGTGTGGCATTGTTCCTAGTGACGAGTCGGGAGTTTTGAGAAGGAGGTAGAGTGTTTTGTAGTGCAGTGGCATAAAATGCATGTCCCATGTTCAAGACTTAAATAGAACATTCCCCATTAAAAAAAATCCTATTTCTTGATTTTTTCTTTACTTTGATTGGAAGAGATTAATGACTCAGCTGTCAGTACCGCTTGTGATTTTGAAGTTGAAATGAGGCCAAAATCTCTACTTGCCATTCTTAAAATGCCTTCCCCGTAAAACGATGGCTATGAGAGATACAGTGCGGATTCTGCCACATATTCCTTGATATTTTTGGATCACCATTGGCAAATTGTGCAACCAGCAAGGAAACTAAAATTTATTTTTCATTGCTACCAAACAAACTCAAATTCTTAAACATTTAAATAAATTACTAGAACCATGCTTAAGAATACATACTTTCGAAAAAAAGAGCTTACATTTATATGGTTTTCAGTATGTCAAGGAATAGAAGTACTGCTAAGTCACCCTGTAGTAAACCTTTTAAAAGCAATCCATTTAAAACAATGATTAGGTTACCTCAGTGTGTTGCACGTGCAATGTACTACCAAGCAAGGACTGTAACAGACAACCCAACATAAACACGTGCTTCACAGTTTGACGAGAAAGCTCCTATTTCCATTTGACCAACACTCAAGGTGTACAGTGAGAATGAGAAAATGTCACAAAATAAAATGGATCAAAGGCACGATGGACAGTTGGTGAGAGACACGAGATTAAAGGACAGTAATATTTGTGTGAGTCTTGGGCTGAGATCCAGATTTCATGCAAAAGGAGGAAATTTTTTTTATAATAAAGAAGATTCAGTGCTGAGAGGCTGGACTGAGCACCCAATCAGAGTTGTTGTCACTTTGGAGGATGATGGGGAGGGCAGAAACGACTAGTAAGCTTTGTTCTAGCTTTCTGGCGGGTACAGAGCTCATTAGTTTATACTGGCACCGAGGTGAGCAGACTGCTCACTTTTAGAGGTGGAGCCATTGCTACCTTTTATGTATGCAATCCCACTACAGTGAAATGTGACTTTGAAGAAAATCCAAATTTTTATCAAGACACAAATCTATCCAGAAATTTTGAAAAGAAAAGCATTGCCCATTACTAGTCCTTAAATCATTTGATGTTTTTTTCCACTTGGGTAAATGTCCACAAATCTTCATTTTATCTCTTCTCCCTTTAGGTTGGGAATACCAGTTTTTGTCCTGTATGTAATCAGACAAAATACTTTGCCATAAAATAATCTGGTTGTTTGCAGAATAGGTTATAATAACGTTGCACTTAATATCCCTGATATAAAGTTATTTTTCTTCAACTATTATTATGGATATTTCTATCTGTATCTATTAAAAATATCTCAGTGTCCATTCTTATCTTATTTCTTCTTGACACATATTTCTCCTCCCCTTAGGCATTTTGTTGGAGATGCCTAAATTATAACTTCTGTGGACCATAAATCTTCCAGATAATGTCTTCAAGATTGGAAAGACTTGCTGAGTAATAATAAAGAGATCTGATCTTAAGATGCTACATCAGTGGTTCTTTTTTCTCTCTCCATCTTCTGAAGAAAGCATCATCAAAGAGCACTTGAGCTTTCCAGGGCTTCCTTCACATTTACTTAACCTATGATAAAAGAAAGCACACTTCGTGCTTCTTACAAAGCCCCCACCCGCACCCTGCTGCCTCCCACCCCAGGTCTTTTTACTAAACACTGATGTTTCTATGAGTTTGTGGAACCTCAAGGCAAACTGTTTACTGATAGTACTTAAAGGAAAAGAGTTTGATAGTTTTCTTTGAATAAAGGAAGAGAAGGAAGAGTATAAGAATTGAGAGGACCAAGCACAGAATTAGGACAATATGTGGGGATTAACAAGTTTTGCAAACAAACCGGAAAATTCCCTAACTGGTGAGTTATCCAAAGCCAGGAGCAATGTCTTATTCCTCCAGCATATTGACTTGACAGAAATTTCTGAGAGAATAAAATGAATTCAACAGGAAAAAATCAGTAAGAGGCAGAGGGAAGATTTGAATGCTGTTAACTAAATTTGGAATCCTGCAATGTGTACACAGCTTATCTAAATAACACGTGGAACTTGTTTGCAGACAACCTGCCTGATGGATTAAAAAAGGAGAACCTTCGTGAAGTAATGAAGGAAAGATTCCTTACCTCTGCCCATCAACACGCTTCTTACACCCATACTAGAGATTCTGCTTTATTTTCTGGCTTAAGACTTTGATTCTTGCTCAACAAAGAAAATTCTCTCCCTTCATCGCTCTCCTTATCCTACACACATATGGGAAGGGAAGTAGTAATTGGATACATTGATGTAAGCAAGATAGAGAGACTCAGATTTTCAGAGAGTAATAAGGTATACAACATTTCATCTCCTGGAACAGCCAAATATTTGTATTTTCTCATTCTTTCAGGATAAGTCCCATTGCCAATTTTCTCACAGCCAATTCATTCATCTTGTCATGACATACATCAGAATTTGTTGTTTCCTACTTAATTATCTTCTCCATTAGAACAAGATCCCTTGAGCATGTGCTGTCAATCTGGTATACTGAGCACAGAGTAGCTGCTCAATAAAATGGTCAAATGAAAGAGTGACTTCAGATGCCTTTTACTCTGGCTATTTTATTCCAATGCTAACAAATTATGAATCATTCAGTACTACAAGGTATAAGCTACTGCTTATGAACACTAATTTGTTCAATTCTTGAGACTGGGCTTCACACTACTAAGGTCAAGTTAGACTTTACTTACATTGATATGCTTAATTGCAGGGCAATACTGCTTGAGACTTTCAAATGATTTTTGGAGTTAGATACATTACCCATGTTTTGCTTTATTCAGAAGTGTGTATGTGATGGGCATTCTGTTTACTGTGTGAGATCGTTAGCTCCCATGTTAGAGATTTTTGTTTGTTTAAATTTCATAACTTTGGGAGCACCCAGTATTTTACTAACTTCAACATAGTAGAAATTCTTGACAGCTCCTTCATGGCATTTCTCTAATTTCTTTTTCCTGATGGCATCAGTGTGTCTTCTGGTATTATCACTTAGGTCAGAACAATTACAATGACCTTTAATTGGACTCCATGGATCTAGATTCTCTCCCCTTTATCCAACTGTTTTTATATTCTAGTCAAAATCCCCTAATAGATGCTTGATATCTAAAATACAAAGCTTATTTTAATTGAATTGGCATTTACCACCTTCCATAGGTGTTAGACAACCTACCTACTGGCATCATAACTTCTGCTCAAATGCATCATTATACCTCTGTCTTTGCTATTTCTACTGTGCCTATCTAGAACTTATTTCAATAATTCTTCCAAATGATGAAATTCTGATATAATAGAGAAAAAAATTTCCTTCAGGTTGAATAAAAGACTCTTCTGTTTGGGGTTAGGATATGCAGAGATGACCATAGAAATGTTTTTCCTGAGCATCTAAAGAGAATATAAAAGCTCTTTAAGAAGTGTGAGAAGAATTCTCTGTGAGGGTAGGGTGCTAACTAGACAAAGGGAATGTGGAGGAGAGACCAGGAGGGAGGAGAACTGAGAGGGAGGCAGCGAGATGGTGTGAGGCTGGGGACTGGGGAGATGAAAGAACAGTGAGGACGTCCTGGTACTGGAATGCTTGTTCCCTAACCCATCCTACTCCCATAGATTGAATGTTCTGTAATGTCTACTAAATTAACACCTTTTATGTCCAAGCGTGCTTTTTAACTGCCAACTGAGAAAGAGGTTGAGTTTTACATCTAGGTCACTGCAGAGATCAAAGAGCACGCTCCGAAGCAAGATAGGGGAGAGTAGAATGGAAGTTTTGCTACCCAAGGACTCTTGGGATGGTTTTCGCTTGCAAAGGACTGGGAAGCAGTCAGGGTATCTGAGATAAGCCTAAGGAAGGTAGAATTACAGCACGCCCTCTCTCTCCCTCTCATTCTAACTCTCTTTCTCATTTTATTGAAGACTTCCCTGACACACAGTAGGTGTGGTGTCTCCAACATTTTGACAGCTATAGAGTAGAACAACTGTGTTCTTTTAGCAATTGTCATATGCTGCCTTGTTTATAATAGTTGGGTATACATATATTTACAATAATCTATATCATTTTTTCACTTAATTACAAGATGATATTAGTAAAGAATTATACTCTTACTTCTTTGGATCTGTTGAACTTTCTAATTAATGAACACTATATTAATACTTGGTTGATTGACTTGTTGTTAATAAAGCATACTCAGAAGAAAAATTCCAGTAAAAATATAGAAAACGGGGAAGGGAGGGATTATTCTTCAAAAGAATCTCCTCCCAGAGCCTAGAGAGGGAACGCTCTGGACTCCCATTATCAGCTAAAAGGCACTGCTGTTGATAGTTGCATTCTTCCCATATGCTGATTTTCAAACTATACATGAAGACTGTTTGTTAGTCAATTCAAAAGAACCTACAAGTTTGTGGGGTTTCTTTTTTTTTTTTTTGGTCTTCTATTATACTACAAAAAATTAATATCCCAATTTACTGGAAAGAAGAATGAGACAAACAATTTGAAAATTTCTCTTTGTTTAGATGCAATATTACTCTAGGCATTCGGTCTAAATGAGAATGAGATCTAGGCCAGGTCAGACAGTACGAAAATGCACTAACAAATAAGTGCATTTCCTACATTTTTTAATTTGAAAATCTATTAAATTATGTAAACCAGTAATCTTTCTTCTTTCCAGTAAATATAAAATATCTGGGGATTTTATCTTGGCTTTTCACCTGTCTGCTACATTCCTTGGGTAAGTTTCTTCTTTCTGCTTCTGTTTCTTCATCTGTAAAATGATCATTGTAGCACAGTAATAATAACCAACATAAAATTAATAGTAAATACATGAAATGTACATAGAATGGTGACTGCCACTTACCAAATGCTGTACAACTGTTTGCTATTACTAATATTATTGTATTGGGTTGCAATTTTAAGCAAAAATGACATCAGCATACATAAAATGTCACAAAAGATCTCATGGTTATTAGAGTATATTAATCATGACTATTTTAAGGGCTAACAGTAAAAACGGAAAAGTTTTTTCAAAAGTAGGATTGTTGAAAGAGCATTTCAACTTACAAAAATGGGGTGTTAATATATTTTATCAGTAAGTGTTGTCATTTGGGGGAAAGTGAGAATTCAGGGCTATATGGAAAAAAATACCTAACAGAATATCTCACCACGGGAACTTGCGCTTTCCCTCTTTTATTTAAAATATGACATATTACTCTTTTTGATGAAAGAGGGAACTTTATCAGAGATCTTCCTGGAGCAATACATGACAATATTATGTTTAGAACCTACATTCTGAATTTAATTATAAAATTATATTAAAAAGCATTGTACAACCAGAAAGGCCTACAACTAGAATGTACAACTATGTGCTGGGGGGCTTCGGGGAGAAAAAAGAAAAAGAAGATTGGCAACAGATGTCAGCTCAGGTGCCAATCTTTTAAAAAGAAAGCATGGTGACTAGAAAGTATGTGCATACAATATTCCTGCCCCTTTTATAATATTTTATTAACAGTACTTACAAAATCCTTCACAAGCTGCTCTCACAGATACTAAGCATCCCCAATTTTTGCACACTTCCTCTGCAGTCTCCTTGCAGACACTTTTGTCTTTCTCCCTTCCTAAAACTCCTCAGTTCTTGCGCAGCTTCCAGAATGGTCATAGTTCCATGTATGGTTTACTCTGTCTGAAATAGCTTCTTCCATCTTCTGTCAGCTAACTCCTACTAACTCCTTGAAACCCAAGGCGAAAAGTCACATCCTCTGTGATGCTTCCCTGAAATTCTTCGCGTAAAGTTAATTGCTCTGCTCAGTCTCTTTTGTAAAACTCCCAAGTGAGTTCCTTCCCTCAAGGGAGATCAAGTGCAGCCCCTCCCGTTGGCTTATGCGTGCGTGCGGAGTGCACGTGTGGGTTGGGACACAGTCAGTCATCTGCAATTCTCTTGGCCTTCCCACGTCACCTGATAATGCACAAGAGTTTACCCCTCCTTTGGCTCCTCGCTCTGATTGGTTCCACCAACTGGGGGGATTCCTCTTTCTGCGCACATCATCCTGTGGCTGACTTCTGCTTCTCCTTCAGGTAACTGCTCAAATGAGCCCTCATAAAGGAGGACTTTCTTGACAAGGCAACTAAATTTTACTCCCTGTGCTCCCCGCCCCAAACATTCTCCAGTCTTCCTCTATCACTCTGCACTTTTATTTCTTTCATATCAACTTATTCTTTTTTTCCCTCCTCCGCAGGGAGAAGGTATTATTAAATACAGAAAGGGAATATACTTCTAGGAGTGGAATTGATAGATCAGAGTATATATATTAAGGCCTTGATACATTTTGCCAAATTTCTATCCAGAGATAGTTTATTGCTATTGCTCTCATTATATCGCATGTATAATTTTAATACAGATCTGTAATTACACCATTCATTACGACTATCGCTTGTGTTCTTACAATATTCCAGTCACTGTGCTAAGCGCTGTAATACATTAAGGGTATCTTAACATGTATTAAGTGTAACTATTTGCAGTTTCACGGGGAGTAAAAGAGACTGACGATTTTAACATTCTTTCACCATTATTTTTTAAATTTTTGATCATTAAAAATCATATTTTATTTTCTAAATTTGGATTACTTTAATGGCACGTGTGGTGTTGCATACTTTCATATTTTACTAGTTATTTGTATTGACTTTCTTGGCAAACTCAGTGAATTAGTTTGCTAGGGCTGACATAGCAAAGTACCACAAACTGTGAGGCTTAAACAACAGAAATTTGTCGTCTCACAGTTCTGGAGGCCAGAAGCCCGAGATCAATGTGTCAGCAGGGTCATACCCCCTCTGAGGGCACCAGGGGAGGACCAACTCCAGGCTCTCCTCCAGCTTCTGGTAGCTCCCTGGTTTGTGGCAGCATAGCTCAAATCGGCACATGGCACTCAGCCCAAGTCCTCACACTGTCTTCCTTCTGTACATGCAGCTCTGCGTCCAAATTTTCCCTTTTTATAAGGACACTAGCTAATTGGATTAAGTCCCATCCTAATGATCTCATCTTAACTTGATCATCTGCAAAGACTCTGTTTTCAAATAAGGTCACATTTTGAGCTACTGGGTGTAAGGATTTCAACGCATGGAATTTGGAGGGACACAATTCAATCCACAACATCCGGTTCACGATATTTACTAATTTTTGTTGTTGATATATTCACATATTTTCAAGAGTTTTAAGAAATATAGAAATATACACCTGGACCACACGTCTGGCAATTATATTTTTGGTTCGTGTTTATCTTCCAGTTTTGTTCATGCACTATTGACATACTAAATTTCATATTTGTAGATAGAAAAATGAGTATTTCCTTAGCAATTACCTTTAGACATGTCCTTCCATATAAAAATTAGTTAAAGGACCCTTAGATTACTTGAAATTTCAACTTTTCATTTAAGTATTTAGTACAAGCCATATATTTCAGCCCACCAGAATCACCCCTCTGCAAATGGTTCTTCACACTGCCAGAAGAATTTATCTAATGTATGATTCTGATTTGTTAACCCATTACTTAAAATCCTTGAATGGCCTCTCATTCCCTGTATTGTAAAAAACTTATTGTAGAGTTTGACATTCAGCCTCTTCAAGATTTGGCCCCAGCCCATTTTCCCAGCCACATCTTCTGCCTACTCATATACACACCTACACTTCCTTCTCATAAACTACTTGAAGTCTGGAAAATGCGCAGGTCCTCTCAAGCCCGGTGTCTTTGCAAACACAGTCCCTAACTACACACGCATACATATTTCAGAACGAAATCCAAGAATTGCATCATACAGAGTGGCCCTTACCTCTGAATTCCAAGTGTTATATACCATGTCTACTCTACAAACGATCAGTGAAAATGAGTGAAGTAATTATTTGCAATTTTTAAAAAGTATTTCCAGCACCAAGAAGTAATAATTCCAAGAGGACTCATCATAAAACTTAGGGAATGAGATGCAGAAACAGCTGAGCAGATTGTGCAAAACTAGTGGGGCAATAAAACCAGAGGCCCAGAACCAAATCTGAGAGAAACACTTCCCTAGCCATTCTCTAATGGCAGACTAGCGCTTCTGAACGCGCTGAAAATAATTCCAGAGGCAGTTTTTAAGCTTTTCATTTTGAAGTAATTTTAGATTTTTTTAAACATTATAAAGATAGTACAGAAAGTTCCCCTGTACCCTCTATCCAGGTTACTCTAATGATAACATCTTATACAACCATGGTATATTTATCAAAACTGAGAAACTGACATTGGTACAACAATACTTGTTAAGCTATAGACCTTATTCAGATCCCATCTGTTGTCCACTTATGCTAGTTTCCCGTTCGGGAATCCAGTCCAAGATCTCACACTGTGTTCAATCTTCTGTCTCCTTAGTCTCCTCATTCTGGGACTGTTCCTCAGTCCTTCCAGGTTTTCATGACCTTGACACTTTCAAGGAATACTTATCAGATATTTTGTAGAATATCCTTCGTGCATTTGTCTGATGTTTCTCATGATTATACCGAGATATAGATTTTGGGGAAGAAGACAGGAGAGGTGACGTGCCCTTCTCATTGCATCACATCAGGGGCTGTATGCTATCAACATTGTTTATTCCTGATGATTTAATCCCGGTCACTTGGGATGGTGGTGTCTGCCAGGTTTCTCCTCTGTAAAGTTACTATATTTCCCTCTCTGTACTTTATTTGTAAGAACTGCATCACCAAGTCGAGCCCATGCTGGAGAGGGGAATTGGGCTCCGCTTTCTGGAAGGAGGACTATCAAAGACTTTGTGGACATGTGTTCAAAACACCGCAGTCATCACTTTGCAGGAGATACTTTGTGCATATGGAAATACTCAGTTTCTCCTTTTAGATACTCTAATTTTATTATTCATTTGGTATTTTCTTTTTCTCTCATTCCTCCATTTATTATTTTGAATTGTTCTGAAAGGAATATTTGCCCATCCTCCTTCATTTGTTTATTTATTTATTCAATCATTCATTCGTATGAGTGTTGGCTCGTGGATATTTATGTTAGTCTTGGGTTATACTCTGTTACTATCATTATTTGTCTTCTTGCTCAAATTGTTCCAACTTCGGCTATTTCAATCACTTTCTGGTTAACTTCTGTGTCCTTTTGATGCAGCACATTTTTAAAAAAATGTTCAACTTCCTCAATTACTGGCAATGCAAGATGCATTAGGCTCATATGGTATTTTCCCTGTCAAATCCATTGAATGAGCCATTTCTCCAGTAATCCCTATTTTCTTTTGTTAGAGACTGAGATTGAGAAACTAATACCTGAGCGCTAGGTGTGCTCTTTGCCACTGAGGTTTCACTGATGCTGGCCCTTTCAAGAGAAAGAGTTGAGAAATACTTCCCAAGTATATGTACATATCTGAATTTATTTATGTGTTTTATCTATCAGCATCTAAATTACAGTAAGCATGTGTTCATACTTAAATCTCTAACTTCAGTTCAGCACCACAAAGTTTATCCTAGCCTTCCCCTCTGTCTTCTCTGTCACTCTACCTCTGATAGTAAGAAATCTGGATCACATTATTTACAATTAACTTACATGTTTGTTCAAATCTAGTGAACATGTGAAGTTGTTTTAGAATTGCTAAGTCATAGAGTTGTGAAAATAAATTTATCAACTAGAGTACAGTGTTTACTATGAACAGGTTTTATTTTTTGTCTGTAGTCTTATAGTATCTAGTCAAACACTATTTTCCAAAGTTACTTATTTTAGTTCCTTTTCCCCCATTTCTTTCAGTGAGATAGGCCATATATTTGTGGTTAAATTTATTGTTAAAGTCTACAGTACATTCTGGGATCCTCCAACATCCTGATTGATTATCTTAAAATTTGACTACATTCAAGTTCTCACTTGGCAGAGTATTGTTCTATGGGTTTTGATAAGTGGGTACAGTCATGTGTCCATCACCAAAGTTTCCTACAGCACAGTTCCATCACCTGAAAAATTTGCTTGTGCTGACCATATGCAGCCAACTCTTCCCCCTATGCCAACCCTTGGTAACTAATGGACTATTTTTCTTTCTTATAGTTGTGTCTTTTCAAAGGGTCAAATAAATGGACCCATACAATACATAGTCTTTGGGATCTGGCATCTTTCAAGTAGCACTTTCTCCCTGTTGTATGAATCACCTCCTCATTCCTTTTATTACTAAGTAGTATTCCATTATGTGGATGTACTCTTTGTTTATCCATCTACAGTTTGAAGAGAATTTGGTTGCTTCTAGTTTTTGGCAATTATGAATAAAGCTGCCACAAACATTCCCATACAGGTTTTGGTGTGAACATGTTTTTAATTCATTGAATAAGCAGGAACAGCTTTGTTGATTTATGTGGTAAATGTATGTTTAACTTTATAAGAAACTACCAAACCGTTTTCCAAAGTGGCTGTACCATTTTTCATTTGCACTAATAATGAACAAAATATGTGTAGCATATACAGGCTGGAAAGTACAAACACTGACAAAAGAAATCAAAGAAGGACTAAATAAATGGAAAGATATATAGTATTTATGGATTAGAAGACTCAATATTGTTAAGATGACAATTCTCCCCATTTTGATGTACAGATTCCACACAATCACATTCAAAACTCAAGAAAGAATTTTTGTATAACATCAAAGTAACTAGAAGAGCCAAAACAATTCTGAAAAAGAAAAAGAAAGTTACAAAACTCTTACTACATGATTTCAACATTTACCTTAAAGATAAATAGTTCAGTGGAGCATAATAGTCCAGAAATTGACCCATGCAAATATAATCAATGGAGTTTGTCAAAGTTACAAAATCAACTCAGGGAAGAAAGGAGAGCCTTTTGAAAGAATGGTGCTGGGACATTTAGACATCTGCATACCAAAAATGAGCCTTGACTCACACCTCACGCCTTTACAAAAATAACTCAAAATGGATGATAGACATAAATGTAAAACAGGAAACCATAAAACACTTAAAAGAAAATACTGAAGAAAATTGATGTGCCTGAAGTTTGATGATGTTTTCATATACAACACTAAAAGTATGATCCATAAAATTTAAAATATAATAAATTGGCCTTTATCAAATTAAGATATTTTGCTATGAAAACAACACTTAAGAGAATGAAACCACAACCCATGACCTGGGAGAAAATTTTTGTGAATCGTATATTCAGACCATATAAAGAATGCTTAAAAGTCCATAATAAGAAAACCAACAACCTAGGTGAAAAGAATGGGCAACAGATCTGAACAAACATCACTAAAATGATACAAGGATGGCTAACAAGCATATAAAAAGACACTCGGCACCATTAGTTCTTAGGAAATGCACATTAAAACCACGATGACATACCGCTACGCCCCTATTAGAATGGCTAAAATATTTTTTTTCAGTCAGGCAATACCAAATGCTGGCAAGGATGCTGAGCAACAGGAACTCTCATTCCATAGATTTTTAAACTACATTCATGGTGTGGGTTTGATTGTTTTCAAATAACCCTTTTTGTTCTTACAAAGTTTATAACAATTTTGTCAGGTATAACTAGATTAAGAGGAAGCATAGGAATTAGCTTTACTAAATCTATAATTATAATTGGTAACCTTGGATCAAAGCAGGCCAATCAGTGGGGGCAGGAGGATATTCACTCTTGATTGGAAGAATCAAGGTATTGGTAATTGTTAATAAAGACATGAGCCATCTGTCTCATAAAATGATATTTAGTAACTCCTATAATATATTTAGTATTTATTATATGTCAAATACTATAATACATGCTTTACAAGCCTATTCATGCACAAGAATAAATTACTAATATTAAGATGAAATACCCTAAAATAGAATAACATCAGTTTATTTTCTCTTTAAAACTTCTGATGAAATTAATATATTTGAAATAGCTTTTTTAAAAAAATGAATAAAATAATGACAATTATTAGTCAAAAGGAAATTTCTATGATTCTTTTAAATGTGCAAAGTGGCACAGGGTAAAATGCTCATACCTAATGGATATTTGTCAAGATATAGAAAACATGGTCATTATAGTGTGCCTAAAAACTTTCCATCATAAGAAACTGACATACTTTCAATGAAAAAAGAAGAGAATACTCTAAGTGTTTCACACCATTGAGACCACTTGCTCAACTTTAAATGTATTTGCATTTAAAAATCCAGTTAAAATAAGAATAAATAGTACTTGAGTATGAGGAGAAAGGAAAGCATTGCAAAAGATATCTATTCTAGAACGTCTTCATTTAACAGTAAACATAATTATGTGTACTAGAGTCTACCAGCTACAAAGAACAAGAAAAGTGTTTCCTTTGGTGTTAATACTATTTTCTTTAATATCTTATTTTAAAATGATGCCAAATAGGTAGAAACATTAAGAATAAAATTTCCATTAGCCTAGATGGAAAAAAAAGAAAGGGAAGAATTCAATGGAGCTGACACCAGGAAGGACAGTAGGAATGTGGTGGGAGAGACAGTTCAGTTAATGACATGAGGGAAAAAGAAGGACAAGAGTTGGGGGAAAAAGCAAAATTAAGTGATTGACCATTTAATTCGCAATGATCTAAAGTCTACTTCTGGACTCTGTGAAAGAAAACACCACCACGAATACAACTATTACTTAAGAAAAGTTGCTACAGAGAAGGCAGTTTTGGTTGTACAGTAATTAGATTTTAAGGGAAAAAAGGAACAGAACAGTACTTTAGATGTTATTAGGGGCAATAATATTTAATGATACATTTCAATTCTAATTTTACTTAAATTATAAAATTGCAAGCCCCACTGTTTCTTCACAGCCCAAGCCTCTCCTCCCTCAGTCTGCATTTTGTGAAGAGTTCTCCTTAATTAACTCAATTGTCGTGTAGCCAGACATCTTGACTTTGAGAAAATGGATGTCAGAGGATTTGCTTGACAGAGGACCTAACAGAGTTTTCACACAGAAAAGAAACCTGACATTGGTTCTCAAAGAAATTGATAGTCCTGGTGAAGAGAGGTTCCGCTACCAGCAGAAGAAACTGCTCTAGAGGCGCAGTGGCTGATTCGTCACCACATCAACAATTCTTTCACAGAAGCAGAGGAAGAACACCCAAATAAATCACATTTGTCACGGACCTAAATATCATTAGGCACGGCAGCCGTGAGCTGAATTTGGTGTCCCAGAGCAATGGGTGGGAAAGCTTCCACTGCACTTTTCCAGAAGCCACATCCACAGCAACCGGGCGGCCATTTTGATGGCTCACACCTTGTATGTTAACCCAAAAAATCTTCACTAGATGTGGCTTCCAGATCATCACTGCCATTTTGTGTATTTTAAAAGACAAACTAGGGACCGAAGATGGAGAGAACAACGCGTGATGCAGCTCTTCTGTGTCCTTTTCAGTTCTCTTTCTTTATAATTCTACGCAACGCATACTACAATAACAAGTGACCATTATTTCTTGAAGTAGGTCAGGAAAATGTTATTCAAGTGATTCACCCATTCTTTCCAATAAAAGGTATTGTTATAAAAATGGCTGTCAGCTACACAGTAAGAGG
Source organism: Equus caballus (assembly GCF_041296265.1). NCBI lineage: Eukaryota > Metazoa > Chordata > Mammalia > Perissodactyla > Equidae > Equus > Equus caballus. Next base: position 48,611,526 of record NC_091686.1, read on the forward strand.
GCCTTACAAATTACATGTATTTAACAGTATTTATGTATAACTCATAGATGTATATATAATATATAAATTAATAATATTTAGTTTTGGTGTCTAGCAAATAAGGTGATATCAAATAACTAAAAAAGCCTATTCAAAAGGAAAGAAGATCATTGAAATTTATAATACTGATGTGCTGCTTCTCTTCAGAAACCTTCCTTCAAAATATACCCTAGAAGTTGGAAAGAGTAGCGCATCAAAGATACAATAAATATTTTTTGACTCCTTAACAAATTTCATCTTATGGGAGGGAGTGCTTTTGGCTTATGAAATTTTTTAGTTTGAGAATTCTGACTCTTCCATCCCCAAATATAAATAGGTGGTCATACTAAAAAGTGTGGGATACCTTTTCCTTTTGCGAAGTAAAGTTATAGAACTCCGTCGCAACGTGATTAGGAATGATTTACAAATGAATGGGCAAATTTTCACAAAAATGCCCTTTCTTTTCACAAATACTTCTAATCTAATTCACCCAGTTCATCATAGCGTTATATTAAAACAAATCAAAGACAATTGAAACAATACGAAATGTTGGAGGAGAAAAAAAACACTTACCTTGAGCTCCATTGATCTCTGGTAGAGCTATTTGTCTTCCAAGACCCTGAGATGTCTTTTCTGACATATAGTTGCTTTATTCTGAACAATTTGTATTCCATGAAAGAATTTGTCTAAAGGAATTATAACTGTGCATATATATATATCTCCCCTACTAACTAGATCTTCTTTGTTCATTAAACCAATATTTATTTGGTGGCTGTTTTGGCACCAGGGATTCAAAGATGAAAGGCTTTTGTTCCTGTGATCAGAGAACTTAGAGTCTCAGAGCAAGACAGTTGTGCACTCAAACCACACGCTACTCTGTGGAAGTGTTATGATGATAGTAGATACAAAGTGCATTGGGAGTGTAGGGGACAGAGCATCTGCAGTTGCAAGAATGTTTTAAACATATTTCATTAAGAGAATTGTGGGGGCTGGCCCGGTGGTGCAGTGGTTAAGTTCACACGTTCCACTTCGGCTGCCCAGGGTTTGCCAGTTCAGACCCCGGGTGCAGTCATGGCACTGCTTGGCAAGCCATGCTGTGGCAGGCATCCCATATATAAAATAGAAGAGGACGGGCATGAATGTTAGCTCAGGGTCAGCCTTCCTCAGCAAAAAGAGGAGGATTGGCAGCCAATGTTAGTTCAGGGCTAATCTTCCTCAAAAAAAAAAAAAAAAAAGAATTGTGGAACAACAACAAAAAATAAGAGGCATGACAGGAAATACTATTAACGACAACCGTATACCAACTTATGTTTTCTTTAGCTTTTAATGATTACTTTCTACTGGACTGCTGCTTCAAAAACTAGATACTTAGCAATCTTAGGAGCATTTGAATCTACTTTAAAGCATCATGAAAGTGTTTACAGAGCAGGGAGAATCTGAGCTCAGACCTAGAGACTGGATGGGAAGGTGGTTGTTAAGTAGGCAGAGGCTGGGAAAGATAATACATTTAGATGAACAGCAAGGAGTAGAAACAGGCATTCCAAGGGAGGGGAACATCTTGGACTTAAGTATGCAGTAATGAGTTACTATAACATGTTCAGGGAGACAGAAGTTCAATATCAATGAATCATAACATAAAAATAAGGGAAGAATAATATTGAGAGTAGAAAGGAAAAGACAGTATAGTGTAGGATTTTCATCTTTGATCCCAAGTCTCTTAAAGATTTCCCATATATTTTAGTCTTTCATTCAAGAAAAGTTGAATGAAATCAACTTTATCAATCAATCAATAGTAAACAGAAAGTACTGAATCACCTTGACAAAATATTTTGCAGATCTTACTATCCTACCATAATTTCTCTCTACTTTTATATAACAGTCTTTCTCTGACAGTGCAAAGAGTCATGTCGACTTAAGGTATGCATTAGTATAGGTCTGCCAAGAAGCAAATGCAAAGATGGATTAAATGTACAAAATATTTATTGGGACCTGAACAGGAGAATGCAGAGGGAGACTTCATGGGGTGGAGCAGGTCTGATGCCTGTGCAGTGAGAGACGGAAGGAAGGAGGGTTGGGTAGGAGGAGTCTCAGACTCCAGCACAGTTGCAAGAAAGGTCAAGCCCATAGGGAGTCCTCAAGCCAAAGGTGTCCTTTAGAGGAGTCCTGCATCTCACTTCATAAGCCTACATCAGTACCACCCTGTGTGTAGTCATTGGCTGGAAGCAGGCCGTGGGAAGCAGAGCTTGGCAACAAATACAACGTTGGATTCAGAGCGGCAGCAGCTGGGGCCAGTGGTCCATTATCCTCTTCACAGCAGGAGACCTGAGTGGCACGTTTTCATGGCTGCCCCAATGCATAAATCTAAATGGAATGTCCTCTGAAGACTGACTGAAAAACAGAATTAAAAATCATGTAGAGATCATGTTCCCAAAATATCAGAAAGAATCATCTGTCTCTTAATTGATCTTCTTTGTGCAACCATAGTTCCCTGTGGTCTCATAACAGAGCACAGAACACAAAGCATTGCTTCCCTGGAATCCTGGCTGCGGCCTTAAGAAGACAGACTTGACGCCCTATGACTAATTGTCGCTATATTTTTTGGGAAAAAAAGTGATATATGAGTGCAAAAACTTTAAATATGTAATGCAATTAAATGAAACTTACACCAAAAACATTTTTATGGCATTAATGAACTAAAGTCAAGTATGCAAAGAAAATTAAGGTATTTAGTTGTAACTAAACACTGTTCAACCAATCATTTCAATTCTCATGCTCTTTACTGATTTGGACATAAAATAGTTGCTTTTGTTGTAAAATGGATTTCAAAGTTTTGATTATTTTCTGAAGTCCAGCTTTGAGGAGAGCAAGACTTTTCAGATGTCTGACTATTATCCAAGGAACCCTGAAGGAACTAGAGTTTATGTAGCATTTATAAAAGAAACAAAAACAGAGTTTACCAAATATGACATGAGTGGAATTAGTCTCATTTGACCAGAAATGTTCTCAACATTCAATTCTTATAACTGTATTATGTGCCAAGCCTTGAAAGATGTGCTAAAAATTAAAAATATTAAAAACAAAATAAGAATGCAATATGTTGCTTGCCTTTGAGGGCCTCACAGCCTAATAGAGAGATTTGAAACAGGAAATACGATAGCGTGAACAGTGCTCAAATGGTGATTTACAAGGACGGAGGAGAAAGGGTGTCATTGGTGGGCTCTGAGCAGGCCTCTTAGAACAGCCACATGGTATGTGTCAGGAAGCAGCATCAGGCCAAATGCGAAGTAAAGCATTTTGTAAGCAGAGGGAAGAGTATATGCAAATACTCAGAGATGAAAAGTCTCAGGGAGCCATACGTAATTCACTATGACCAGAGAGCAGAAATATAGAGGGAGGAGGTGGGTCTGAGACCTTGTATGGCATTTTCCTTCTTTTTATGAACAATAGAAGACCATGGAAGAATTTTGATGAAAAAAGAGGCATGATCTGATCTATTGATCTAACATATCTGTTATTTACATTAAGAGGGAGGAGAGTGGTGTAGATAGAATGGGGTAGAGGGAACATTAAGAAACTGTGATAAAATTCTGAATAAAGTAGGGTCAGGGCCTGTACTAAGGCAGTGGCAGTGGTCATAGAAAAGGGTCAGTATGAGGAATATTTAGGACAATGCGCTGCTGTTCTCCATGAATGATTAGAGGCAGAGGAGCAGAGAGAGAGATTCATCCTGCTGTCCTGACTTAGCATGGGCACTTGGACGCACCCCTCCCATGTCGAAGGAATCCAGACAGAGCTCCCTATTTGACAGAAAGGGGAAAATGTCTACTCAGCAGCTAAAACTATGAAAAGGAAATTTATCCGGATAGTATTTTTTTAATTTATTTGCTTATTCAATATTTCAGTTAGAGGTATTCCATGTCTTCCATATGCCAGGCACCATTCTAGCCTAAAAGGATACAGCAGTGAATAAAACTGGCCAGAATAGTTGCCCTTTACCAGCTAATATTCTAATAGAGAAAGCCAGGAAAAAAACAGCTAAACTATGTCATGTGACAGATTTTTATGTTATGTAAAAAATAGAGTAGTGAAGGACACATGGAAGTGCAGGGGCTGAGAAGGCCACACTGAGAAGGGGTCATTTGAGCAGAGACATGAGTGGGTGAGGGGGACCTGAGGGGATATTAGGAAAAGAGGGACATTGCTGACACAGGACACAGCAGGTAGCAAGGCTTAAGGTGGGGGTAGGTCCAGTGTGTTCAAGGGGCAGCAAGAAGGCTGCTGTGACTGAGGCAAAGCAAGAGAAGAGGACAGTAGTAGGAGGTGTGGTCAAATAGATAAAGGGACTGTAATTTTTATTTTAAATATGATTAAAGCTGCCATGTAAAAGTGTTGTCTTACCCTGAACACTTAAAAAATCCTTTCTTTATATCTCAGATTTTCAATATACTATTTAATGATATATGTCCCAGATTTTATTAATGTTATATTTTTCTCTTTTTTCATATTCAATCAGATTAGACGGCATTAATTTGAATTAACATCTGAGGCTAAAAATTAGCCACTTGGGAATACCTAGTGCTTTGCCTCAATGCCTCAGTTTTATTTGGAAATTTTTTTGTCATTGCAATGCTAATTTTTGTTTATAATTAATTTTTATTCTTAAATACATTTTTATTTACATTTATTTTTATAGTGAAAGCACATTGAAGAAATTAATATGATGGCTCAAGCACTTCTATATAGATAACTGACAAAATCAGAAGGTCATCAGTTAGCAAGGTAATATCACAAAACAATATGAATTAGACACAGCAGTCACCGTTAAGAGTACTCATATATTACAAATATAAATGTGTTAGTTCCCTCTTATGTATAAATAAAAATGTTAGTAGATATTTTATAGCTAAAGCTTCTACAATCAAATATTTGTGAGAAATTATTTACAAACAGAGTGAGTTAGATTTCTTTAGAACAGGACGAGACAGAATTTTGTAGAAATAAATCTCCCGCAGAGGGGCATGTGGTAAGCAGTGTTTGTCCAGCTTATTTGTCCACAGTGCTTCCTTTAACAGTGTCTCTCACTGGGACGTTTGGAAATCACGTTTGATTGCTCCTGAGCATGTGACTCTGGAATTTTGCGCAGAGCTCCCTCTAACAGTTAACGCTGCTGTGCCTTTCACTGTGTGCCACATATTATCCTAAATGTTTGACACATGCAGGCTCTTCTGATCCCAGTGACATCTCTCTGTCTCTCTGAGTTTGGTGTGCTGCTATTATCTTCACTTTAAAGATGAGGAAACTCAAACACAGAGAGGTGAAATTACTGGCCAAGATTACAGAGCTCACAAGCAGCCAGGACAACTGGCTCCAGCAATGATGCTATTAGGCTCTTGGTGTACAGCCTCTCAAATGAACCACTGCCGTATCCCTTATCAGAGATTAGCTGCAGCCATCTCTGTTACAATCCTGGGACATATGCTCTTCTTCTTCATCACACATGTTATGTTCTATCTGCTTCTCTCTGTTTTGATCTCATTCTGTGCTCCGTACATTTCCACTTCTGTGCCCCACTTCGGTCATATGGCTGAGATGCAAATTCTCAATCTCTGTAATTGCTTGGAATTTATTCTTTGAAAACTTAACCTTTTCTCATAATTACACAGTCTTTATCCACTGCATTAAAATCAGTATAGCTATTTTTGTTTCTAGACCTGCAATTGCACAAGTGCTGAAATTGCGATACTTCTCCCTCATGAGAATCTTCTGCAATATTTCTTTTGTTTTCTTTGCTGACGTGGGAAAGCTTTTATAAATACACTGATGTTCTGTCTCTCCTTAGCTTTTTCTCCAGTTTTGTTCATTTAACAAATATTGACGGATGCCTAATACATGGAAGGTCCTGTTCTAGTCCCTGGACATCACTGAAAAAAGATACTTGCTTTTGGGTGCGAGTGACAGATGTTAGACCATAAACATCATTAGGAGGTAAATTATATTGTGCATAAGAAGATAAGACGTGCTATGGAAAAAATAAGACGTAATCATAGAGTAGGAAAAATGAGTTGATGTTATAATACTGAATAACGTATAAAAAGTAAGTTTTGTTGGGAAGATCAACTATGAGGAAAACTTGAAGGAGATGAAAGATTTAGCCTAAACACAAAAGATATCTGGCAAGAAAATTCCAAGCTCAGGGCTGGAGGAGGGGCTTGAAGGCAGCAGCTTGCCTGGCATGTTCCTAGAAATGTATGGAGGCTAATTTGCTGTAATAGAGTGAGAGAGGAGAGGCAGTACGAGCTTTAGATACAAGGGCAATGGTGACCAGAACCGTGTAGGACATCATGAGGAATTTAGCTTCTGCACCTGGTGAGTAGAGGAGCCACTATAGGACTTTGAATGGAGAATAGACATCGTCTGACTTGTGCATTTGTCAGTATACATAAGTGTATTACTTCTGTAATTTATGTGTGTATAATCCAGAGGAATGATGATATGCTTTGAATCCAAGCAGGAGTAATAGGAGCAGGAAAATTGGTGGAAACATGAATCTATATTTGAGGAGGGAGAATTAAGAGGCAAAAAATAAAATAAAAAGACAAATTGAGACTCATCAACATATACATGCTATTGAAAGCTGTGGACTTAGATTAGCTTATGGAGGATGAACTGAATGAGGGTGTGAAAAGGGAGGGCCAGGCCTAAGGCTTGGGACGCGGTAGTACTGAGAAGTCTGAACCAGAAGTAGTTGAGTAGGAATGTGCAGTGAGTTAGAGGAAAGATGGGAGATTGTGATATCCTGGAAGCCAAGGGAAAATCATGTATTATGGAGGAGGAAGTGCCTTTAATAAGCAAGATTCTTTGCTGCTCCTGGCCCCATCCCGTGGTGATTAAGAAAATCCTGGCCTCCAACCATTGTACAGGCCTCTTCCAGACCACACGATGGGCTTAGGAGAATTTAGTGGAGGCACGATCTCCTAGCTGGTTTATTACCTGCCAAATGCTTCTGCCATTACTCAAAAGGCTTTCCTCTGTGGTTATTTCAACCATCTTCCTTACACCACACCTTACTGCCTTCACCAAGGTTTTGCTGCTTTCTTGTTTTAAGGCCCTTAGTGATGATCAGGTTGTGGGAAATGATCAATAAAGGTGTTCTGATTGGCTGAGACCAAAGATGAAAAAAGAAAACATTTAGATTTCAACCTTGGATATGTATTCTTTTAAGCTGTCAAATTTTGTAATAAATTGTCTGAAACTCGTAGTTAATATCATTCCCTCTCCCTGAGAACTTAAGTTAAAATCTTGTTGTAACCAATAGAAAGAATTACTAGCGTCACATTGCAGCGTTATAGCCTGATAATCTTCCGCCACCTCCGTCCTTTTCCACAGAAAGAACTCTACATAAACGTAGAGGATGGTGACTGATTCAGTGATGACAGTGACACACCACGGCCTCATTTTCCTCAGGAACTCCTCAGTTAAATTCATGTAATTGCAATATATAAGAACAAATATAGACCAACTAGTTATTATATCCTTTTTATCATTACACTCTCAAATCCAAAAAGAACAAACACTATTTATGCATTTTTGTGTGTGATGGCTCTGCATATTCCAGACTAGAAAAAGGCTTTCTGAAATATTTTTTGATGAGTTCAAGGATGAGGCTCTACATCGTTGTTTTATTTCACCTATCCAGAGGACATCTTCACCTTCTCTTTCCCCAGTATAATCACTGTTATTATCATTAGGTGAGAAATAAACTAATTTTGATTAAAGGGCAGTTAGTATCAATGCTTAGCATATAGATATAAAATGTGCAGACTACAGAGAAAGATTTTTATGATTGCTATTCATGTGCTAACAACTGAATAAAATGGAATATACCATTATAATTTCATTTTCAAAAGCACCCTATGGATTTGTGGAAGTAGTAAGTAATTTCAAAAGCCAAGAATATTTTAATTAAACAGTTATATTTTCTATGAGCAATAATTGCTCTGCAGCAATTTTTCATAAACGGACAGTTGAAGAGTCTTTTCTGGATTCTTATGAGCTTATCATTAAGTTAACTTGTTCAGAGTAACCTACTTTCATTAGAAGAGGTCAAGATTTGAGCTTCATCAGAATTTTGGACAGAGCAACACATTTGATGAAATCTGTTACAAGTCTAACATTCAATTAGTCATGTGTTTTTAGTAAGTTGTGAATTCTAAAATGGCGTCCCCAAAGGAGACTGGTAACAATTATTTTGTGAATATCTTCATTTTCAACATTAAAAATTAAAAGAATAAACTTATATTGTGACTTCTTTGTCAAAGTAATCCTACTTCCTACATCACTTCAAATTTTCCTTTTGTATATTACAATGAATTTTTAGAATGTATGACTTACATTGCAATTTATATTTCTCTCTGGGGAATTTGTCTTTTAAATAAGGTGCTCACAGAGAAATGTTACTTATCTAGAAAATAAAGGGGTAAAACTTGTATGTAAGCAAAAAAATGATCAACCCAAGTTCAGGATGTTGACTATTTCTTGGGAATAGTTAGGGGAATTCAACTGGGAAGAGGCAGATAGTGTCTGGGGACAAGATTCTACTTCTGTCAAATGTTTCATTTATCTAATAGACCATTCACCCTAATTTTAAGTGATTTTTCTCTTTTTCTAGCCGTGGTGACTTGACCACCATCTGCACTCCAGGAAAGGCAATGGCAAAGATTTGAAGTGATTTGATAGATTTGACAATTATTATGGTGGGCATAGGAAGCATTATTAATCACACTATGAAGAGGAAAGAAACTAACACTTGGTGCAGTAATAAATTTCACCGTCATGTAAAAAATAAAACTCCTTGCAATCTTCTGAATCTTCAGGGATTTTGATGCTGCCCATACTAAGTGAATTGGAGTTGATCACTCCTCTGTGATTATGCCCTCTTCCCCATTATACTGGCCTCCTTTTCTCCCATGGGTCCAAATTAGCCATATCAGACTGTGCTTGCTCTCCAGGCACTTTCTAGTGCCCACTGACAACCAACTTTCTCACACAGTTAAATGCACCAATAGCCTGAGCTGTCAGGATTCATCATTCGGAAATGAAACGTTATTCAAAGGAAACATTTCAATATACTTTGTCAACCTCAAACAATGAACTGGAGTTAGAAAACTTGGTTTGAAATCCCAGTTTTGCCACTTACTGGTGAAGTTCCAGCAATTTGTTTTACTTATTCGTTTTACTCTAAATCCTTTGTGGAATAAAACATGATGCCAGTAATGGAAAAAAATCACTTCATTTTCTGAATATCAGCTTGCTCTTACACAAATCAGGTTTAACATATAGCTGTGTTGTGAAAATTAAATGAGATAATATATGTGAACGTGATTGGTAAACACCAAAGCACTCTACAGGTAAGAGCTATTATTACCTCTGTCTTTCCTTTTTCTCTTAAATAATTTCCATGAAGCAGAGTCTCTGTCATTCACTTTCAAAGAACGATGTTTTCTCTTATGATCTCTTCATTATTAAGTGGTATCTTTTCTAAAGCTGATAAACATCTCTTGGAAAAAGTGACTCTTGTTTTTAAGTTGTAAGTAATTTTAACCACAGAAGGAACGAATTTTCAGTGAAATAAATGAATTATATGGTATGCTGTGGGTCAAATACTTGTCTAAAACAACAAAGAAATAATATTTCTAATAGATCCCCGTAGGAGATGGAAATATTTATAAATCGTACGATCATTTATTGTGGAAGCGTGAGCCTGGTAAGCTTGGAGAAAAGTGAGATCTCTCTGTTAAGTGTCTTTCTCATTCAGAACTTGATGATTTTTGCATATTTAGGATAGATGTAAACCATGTTTGGTTTATTATAAATATGCATAGTATTTTTCAGATTTTTTTAAATCAGAAAACAAAAATGTGTATGTCAAATTCCTCAAATGATGGAAAATCAAGATATTAGCAAATTATCATAGAAATGAGAAAAGATTTGGGACTCAATGGGTCACGTGAATAAAATAACAGTGACTTTCAAACTACAGACTTTACCAACCTTGAAAGTATTTGATATTAGCTCATTTGATAACAAATTTGGACTATTTTTTGGTAGAAGAATATTTTTATCCAAATAAACATGTCTCAGTGACCAAGTAAAGATGACATTCTAACAGACCGAATTAAATTGGAATATGTCATCCTTCTGCTACAAAGAACACATGGATGTAGACAAAAGAGTATAAAATAATACTAATGCATGTAATAAAAGGCTCCCAATTAGGTTGTTAGATATGAGGACAGCAAACCCATCCCACCTTTGTCATGTCCTCCAATTGCCTTGGCACACTGCAGTGTATAACTTAAGTACTCAATAAATACTTCTTCACTGATGGCACATTGCCTAAAAAAAAGATAAGCCATTTCTCACAAATGAAACCAGGTGTTATTTAAATATGAAAATAGTTTTTAAGTAATTTTAACTTTTTGAGAAATAAGTTATAAAACAGTTGAAAGTATTTTTCTTTATATCTGAAATATTTCTGATCTTACATTGAGTGTTTTGCACTTGAGGAAATAGCTTTTTTTAACAGGCTTATCAATATCTAGTTGACATGAAATAACCTGCATATACCAAAAGTGTAAATTGTGCTACATTTTGATGAATGCATATACCCATGAAATCCTTATGTACATTCACAAAGCAAAAAGAGAATAAATATACCATCACTTCCAAAAGTGTCCTCATAACTTTTTGTAATCTGTGCCTCTCTGTTCTGTTCCATTTACCTGTCTACCTTCATGGGAATACCACACTGTCTTATTACTGTAGCTGTGCAGGTCTTTTGAGCTTCTTGAATCTGTGGGTTTATAGTCTTAATCAAATTTGGAAAATGTTCAGCCAATAGTTTTTCAAATACTTTGTCTGTTCCTCCACCCCTGCACCCCATCAGATATTCCAACTATACTTTTAGGCCACTTGAAGTCACAACTCACTGATACTCTGTTCATTTTTTTAATTCTCTCTTCCGTGTTTGCATTTTGATAGGTTCTATCGGTATGTCTTTAAGCTCACTAATCATTTATTCTGCAATGTCTATCTTATTTTTAATCCCAATTCATGTACTTTTCACACAAGGTGTGATAGTTGTCTTTACTAGAAGTTTGATTTGGGTCTTTTTATTACTTCTATGTCTCTACTTAACTTTCTAAAAATGTCAAGTACCGTTATAATGTCTGGTATAATGTTTTGGTCAGCAAATTCTAACATTTGTATCAATTCTGGGTCAGCTTTGCTTCTTCTCATTATGGATAGCATCTTCCTGCTCCCTTACATGCCAGGTTATTTATGATGGAATGCCAAACATTACAAATTTCACCGTTTTGACTGGATATTTTTATATTCTTGTAAATATACTCAAACTTTTTTTCCTCTGGGATTGGTTAATTTACTTATTAAGAGTTTGATCCTTTTGGGTCTTGCTTTCAGGGTTTTTAGGTGGGACAGAACAGCATTTAGTCTAGGTTGGTTATTCTGAGGACTCTACGCAACTCCCCATGAATTGTGGGAGTTTTCAGTCTGGCTGGTGGGAGGAGCCACCACTGCTGGCCCTGTGTGCCTGCAGGCCCTGCTACTTCAAATCCTTTCAGCAGGGTCTTGCTTGCCTAGATAGCTTTCTCACGTACATGCACTAAACAGTATTCTGCTGAATGATCAAGAAAGACCCCTGCAGATCGCCAGTGTTCTCTTTTTGTGCCTCGCTCTCTTCTCCAGACTCCATCTGGGGACTTCTAGTTGCCTTGGTTCCCAAACACTCAGCTCTGTCATCAAGTCAGAGGTCCTCCAGGCTCTGCCAGGGCTCCTCTACCCTGAATAACAACCTGGAAATTCTTCCCAGACAATAAACTGGAGCAGTCAGAGGGCTCACCCGCTTTGTCTCCTGGCTCTTTGGGAGCTGTGTGCTTCACTGCCTGATGGAATTGGATTGCAAACCTTTGTTGCATATATTTTGCTTTTTGGTTGTTTCAAGTAAGAGGGTATATATGGTCCCCCTTACTCCGTCTGAATCAGAAATGGAAGTTGAATGTGTTTTTAAACAAAACTTGCGGGGCCAGCCCCGTGGCCGAGTGGTTAAGTTCACAAGCTCCGCTGCAGTGACCCAGGGTTTCACTGGTTCCGATCCTGGGCGTGGACATGGCACCGCTCATCAGGCTACATTGAGGTGGCATCCCACATGCCACAACTAGAAGGACCTGGAACTAAGATATACAACTATGTACTGGGGGGATTTGGGGAGATAAAGCAGGCAAAAACAAAAAAGATTGGCAACAGTTGTTAGCTCAGGTGCCAATCTTTAAAAAACAAAAGAAAAAAAACTCGCAATAAAGTTAAAAATAAAATAAAATATAAAAACAATAAATAAGAAAACCTCATTGAAAGAGATGCTTTCTTGAAATCATCAATATAAATGGAACATAAAGTTGTGTCTTAACAACGCCTGCAGTCTCCTGAAACCACGATACTTCTCAAAATCACTTAAGACCTATTTGGCTAATATAAAGGCATATATCCACTACCACCTGCTGTTTCTTTAAACTGATGACTGACCCCTTACAGGGTATTTGGAGAATATAGTTGTATTCATGTAGCCAATGGAGCAACCATGTTCGTATCTGAATTGACTGAAAATTGAGAAAAAAGAAGTTTATCAGAGAATGAAGAAAATTTAATTGGGCAGCCAACTAAATCTGAAGACTAATATAGGGTGGGTTTTTTCTTTTTTTTTTTCTTTTTTTTTTTTTTTACTGAGAAACTAAAAATAATACCAAAGTTACTTAAGAAGAAAAGCTTGTGTGTTATTGCAGAATGTTGCCGTGAAGAAGTTAAATGAGCATTGTTGAGTTTGTTTGATCCAAAATTTTTAGGCAGCCAAAAGAAAAAGAAAGAAAAGAAAAACCATTGCATATATGGCAGCAGATACAAATATCCATATGTATGCAGAAAAATGGTTACGTTTTTACTATATATATTTATAATTTTTAAAGAAATAATTATAATCTGCTTATCAGAAATTGATTAGAAAATGTTTTTTACATTTTTAGTATATCTTTTTGGATCTGTTTAAATCTTTTATGCATTTCACTGAAAATACAGTTTATTGGAGAATTTAGTAACATCTCATTTTTAAAAGTGTCCACATTGCAAATTTTTAAAATATTTTTTAATATTTTCGTTGAAAATTCAAAGAGAACCTAAGAAAGTATGACAAAAGCAAGCTTTAGAAATGTTCCCATTTCTAGAGAGGAGTCAGCAGTGACAAGTCTATTTCTATAAACATATTCTGTGCCAGACAATACCTGTGAAGAAAGCAAACAGGAACGTTAAGCTTCTGGGAACAGGAAAATTATTTCCCCTGATGGGCAGTCGAGATGCATGGGGCAGACAGAGAGAGTAATGGTATCTCTGGATTTATTTTGACAAACCTATGACAGCACCATTCTGTTCCTTGATAGACAAACATAATCTTTGAAATGTGTTTGGAGATTCCTTGCACTTCAGCTTGTTTCTTTCAAGGCTGCCTTTGATCACAAGCCAAACCCAGCTGAATTGAAAACAATGTCTGTTGTTCTTATAGATCATAGCTAACTGGCTATTTTATCTTTCGTTACTGGATTCTAATTTGTATTTGAATGAACATTAACAGAAGCTTTAAACAGCCATTATACAGCTTACTCATTCTGTCTTTAGTCTGACTATCCATTTGTTAGTACTACATTAATTATTGTTGTTTTTACTATGAATAACAATGCAAATGACCTTATACTAAATGTGGATTCATTTTTATAACAATCAAAATCATTCCAAGTACAATCATGTTATACCCATAAGCCCTAGTATCATCATGTTAAATTGGTCAAACTTCTGTGCTCTCATAATTCTTCCATGTATTTTCAGTTACGTTGGCAAATAGCAGAGTGCATTGCTTTCCAGCAATTGTTTGCAGCATAAAAGGAATTCTGAATGCACGTCTAATGAAATCCATATATTAGAATTCCTGCCATTTCTATAGAGCAAGAGTACCAAATTTACTCCAAATTTTTTATTTAGCAGAAAGAACAGTACAAAATATAGTTTCAGGGATATGATTCATGTCTGCTAGCAGTATTAATTCAGGATGGGAAAGTAATTGCATTTCCTGTCTCAATATTAATATTTTGTGATTTGTGTTCATAGCTAACCAAGAGGAATCAGAATGTGCTACCACCGTATCTGTAGAAACCTGCTGTTTCTAAAAATAAAGACCCAAGTAAAAGACTTTATACAAAGATATATATATATAATATACATGTATATATATATATATATATAACTTTGCAAACAAACTCATGAATTATAGGTTTCCACATTTTAAAAAATTGCTATAAGTAAGAACCATGACCACACTTGGGAAAAACATGCCTGAGGGCTTCACTCTCTTCATGACAACATAGTTTAGAACAAAGCTGAGTTTAAGCTCTGAAAGGAAATGTAAATTTAACCTAAGTGGCTGTCTAGACTTGATGAGTTTTGACTAAATCTGTTTGAAATAGAACGTAATCAAAGTTCTAGAATTTAAGGAGTGCTGGGACTGAAATGTATGCCTTGACAGTTATGTGTTGAAGGCATGATCCACAATGTGCTGTATCTGGATACAGGATCTTTAAGAGGTAATTAAGGTTGAATGAGGTCATAAGGGTGGGGCCCTAATCCAATAGGATTGTGGCCTTCTGAGAAGAGGAAGAGGGAGCAATCTCTCTCTCTCCATCATGTTTGGACCCAGCGAGAAAGGGGCTCTCTAAGCCAGAAAGAGAGGTCTCACCAGAACCCAGCCATGCTGGGGTCCTGATCTCAGACTTCCAACCTCCAGAACTGTGAGAAATACAGTCCTGTTGTTTTTCAGTCACCCAGTATATGGTCTTTTGTTATGGCAGCCTGAGTTGACCAAAACAATGGGTCACACCAGATATTTAAAAGCTCCTTTGCCATTCACTAAGAGATCCACCAGCATGTGTGCTCATCTGAGGTTATTTGGTTTAATGAATATTTGAAAAGTACTCTGTCACTGACTAGAAATGTGACCAGCAATATCTTTTAAACACTTTGTGTCTGTGTTTCCCATACTTAAAGGAGAAATTGTCAAAACAGGTCATGAACCTCATAGCAAAACCTTAATTTGTCTTTTCAGCACACAGACAATGTAGGTTGTCATATGGGCTCCTCAGGCTCAGGGCCACAGCTCAAGGCCACTACTGCATCCATGGTCTATAGAGTAGGAACTCCTGGTGAAGATTATTTCAGAGGTTTCTTTCTAAGAGTAAAATTTAATTAACTTCACCCCTTACTTCTAATATGATACGTAACATGGAACGGCGGCCTGTCAGTGGATTAGATAAAACGTGCACTCTTTCTCCACTTGGCTACCAATCCAGCAATTCATTTGAATAAACACCATGTCACATTGTTTAACAAAGATCACTATGCATGCGTGATTTTGGTTCCCTGGTACAGCACCTTCAAACTCCTTCAAACGATTCATTTCTATAAAAGTGTTTGTTACTCCATAACTTTTTTCTACATGGAAATGAAGACTATTGATTCCATAAATATCATTTCTTGTCATTGAATTCTTTATCCCCATTTTTCTCTTTCTGTCGTAGTTTTTGTTTTCTCTACTGAAGTCGTATCAAATTTATATCATGTATGGGCCGAACAGTATGAACGAATGGATATCATGAAGGCTATTGGACATTATTAGATACTTTGGCTTTATTATGACTTCAGTTATCACCAACGCCATGCAAATATATCACTACACAAAGTAAAGGTGCTTTAAAACTTAATCTTAACTCTGCCTTTCAAGCCAGCTGTGAGCAAGAATTTACACTTTATTTTGTTTATTACGTGCAGTTACAATTTATCCTTTTGTCTCGTTGTAGCTTGTTAAGATGGCAGAGGCACACAGTGCGCGCTCAGAGCACTATCACAGTGAGGACTTAGCTACTTCTGTTGCTGATGATACTAGTAATAATGATGATTTTATTTAAAGATCCTTCAGGCCACATATTTCACTGCAGCATTGGAGCATGAAAATCCTGTGAAATTTTACACTGAAGCCAAGGATGAAGCACAAATTGTATAAGGTTTGACTTTGTCTACTGTTTTTTGGGGGCAATTGTCTGCTCTATGAAAAATCCTTAAGGTCTTTTCATGATAGAATACCTTTTTGACAGCCTATTAATCCATCATTTCTCTCTTTGTACTGTCTTCCTGTTTTCCAAATCATTTCTGAATCGGAATGAAAACAACATTTCAAGTTATTTTGACAGGTTTCCAGAGGAAATCACACACGTGTTTCTGTGCACATACACGCAAGCACAGAGCACAATTTATGGAGGCAGAGTAGCTCTTTGAGTTTGTGGCTCTGAAGGGAAGTTAGACTCACTCATCAATTCACAGTCCATCATCCTGCACCAGTCATCAGAGCTGGGGCTGAACACTGTGTGGGTTACCTGTCATTTGGACCAAGAAAGAAATAAGAAATGATGTAAACCGATTTCCCCTGACAGGAGAGACACAGATGGAGACGACGTTTGGACCATATTGTCTGCTTTCGGGTCATCTCTGAAGCCATTAGCTATCATAATGATGAAACCGGAGTTATTTATTTCCCCACAATTTTCTGATGTGGCAAAAATAGTATTGCAGTAGGGCCTGAATTTTCCTCTGAAAGGTCATGTTGTCCTTGAGAGGAAACAACACATACGACAGAATATTTTTAGCTTGTAGAAGTAAAAATTACAAATTAAAGAAAAGAGACAGTATACAAGATAAACAAATATGAAGATTATATATAAGATTAGATTTTTTATAATACTATTATTTATAAAGTGTATAAGCTTTTCTTGGAGTTCTTGACTCCTAGCACCTTTAGTTAATTAATTAATTAATTATTTTAATGTATACTTATTTTTTGGTGAGGAAGATTGGCCCTGAGCTAACATCTGTTGCCATCTTCCTTTTTTCTCCCCAAAGCCCCAGGACATAGTTGTATATCCTAGTTGTAAGTCCTTCTAGTTCTTCTATGTGGGACGCTGCACCACAATGGCTTGATGAGTGGTATGTAGGTCCACACACAGGGTCTGAACCGGCCTAACCCACGGTTCCCAAGCAGAGCACTGAACTTAACCACTAGACCACCGGGCTGGCCCTTACTTTATTTAAGACGATTATTTGAGATCTTCTATTCATTTATTCTGTTGGTCAGTCAGTCAACAGATATTTTTGGAAAACCCAACATGTAGCAGGGCTGATGACAGGTCAGAAAACAGACCTAAAAGAAGAAAATAATTCCTGGGTCCTAGTAGGGGAGACAGATAGTAATATACAAGCATAAGTCAATTGTATAATTGTTAAAAGCTGAAAAGTATTATGGGGGAATGGAAGTACCAGCAGAGATGTGGGGGCGTGGGGAGGGATAGGATGATAGGGGTGGGGTAGAATTGCAACTCCTTGAGGTGGTCAAGAGAAGCCTCTCTGAAAATGTGACATCTGAGCAAAGTCTTAAAGTAAGGAGTCAACACTCTGAATGAATGGCTGTGGGGAAAGCATTCTGGAAGGAAGAATAGTCCATGTAAAGGCCACGGAGGTGGAAGTATGCTTGGCTTATTCAAGAAACAGCCAGAAGATGAGTGGCTAGAACAAAGTGAGTGAGGGGGAGAGTATGGAAGATGACAGCACAGAAACACCAGGGCAAAATTAAAAAGGGATTTTTAGGTCATGATAAGGACTATGGCATTAATTTAATCCTAAGGAAAGGAGCCATTGAAAGGAGTTTGAGCAGAAGAGTAACGTGCTCAGACTTCTTTTTTTTGGTTTGTTTGTTTGTTTGTTTGTTTGTTTGTTGAGGAAGATTGGCCATGAGCTAACATCTGTGCCCATCTTCCTTTATGCCTGAGTTCCAAACCTGCAAACTCCAGCTGCCAAAGGGGAGTGGGTGAACTTAAACTGTATGCCACCAGGTTGGTCCCAGTCAGACTTCCTTTTGAAGCAATTGAAGAAGGGCCAAGGTGTGGGCTGGCCCTGTGGCCAAGTGGTTAAGTTTGCACTCTGCGATGCAGGCGGCCCAGTGTTTTGTTGGTTCTGGGCGTGGACATGGTACTGCTCATCAAGCCACGTTGAAGCGGTGTCCCACACGCCACAACTAGAAGGACCCACAACTAAGAATATATAGCTATGTACCGGGGGGCTTTGGGGAGAAAAAGGGAAAAAATAAAATCTTTAAAAAAAAAAAAAAGGAAGAAGGGGCAAGGTGAGAGCTAGAAACTTAACTAGGAGGTTTTGCGGTAACCCAGGATGAAGAAAATAGGCATTTTATAAAATAATGAACAAACACAGTCTTTGCCCATAAGGCATTCTGAGTAGAAACCCCAGGCAAGAGAAAATGTCGTGTATTATAGACTGTTACATGTCATAATTAACAAGTGCACTTCAACCAGATATTGGCACTGGGAAGGAACCATCGATTGTGATCCGGTGGTGGGTCAGTGTGACTGGGTTCCTCACAGGGGAGGAAACAAAATTCCTCCTCTTTAGAAAAAGGTATTTGCATTATGCAAACTAAATTCAACTTTTGCCAAATGATCCTTCAATTTTCTCCAATATTAAATCAAAGTACACTATCAAATTCACAGAGGGGGTAGGCATCAGAAACTTATATGACATTACAGATTGCATAATTTGGAAAATTGCTACAGTTAGGGTTTTTTTCTATTTTTAGTAGGTCATTTGGTTCTAAAAGATTTGTTAAAGTAAAAAAATTAAAATTAAAAAACCCTGAGCTATCTATATTTGAGACATAACTTTCAAAATACAAAGCACTAGATATACCATAGACAGAAGGACCTATTTCCCCTGTTGATTTTTTATGTTTTCCCCTTTACTTGTCTTTTAAGTATCTCCCCACCTCTTTGAGGTGCTTTTTTCTTCTTGAGCAACATCCAAATCCATAGCAATAATTCAGACTTGCAAATATTTACAAAAGATTAAGCAGGCTGAAGGATATGTCAACCAACCCACATTTCATAGGAGAGAAACAGATTGTAAAGAATATAAATTCCCTGAATTATTGCTCATAGTAAGTTACCATTGAAAAGGCTCCATAATTCATTAGTTTCTTACTGAAAATGTATTCATTCAACTGCAATGGATGCTAATGTGCTGAACTGTATAAGTCAAGAGCTGTTTTGTAGTTTTCAAAATGTAAACCTGAAAGAATTAAATTACAATCAATTGTGTTTTATTTTCAATTAATGGCATTCATATTCAAAGTGTCTAATTCTATTGAAGTAAAGTTACATTATAAATTATATAACATCCATAAAATATATTTAGCATGTATTATAAAGTACTACACAACCAATAGGTTAGATGTTACCTTATGACTCTTATTTCCAGGAACTCATAGAAACATCCATTACACAACTGGTTCCAAAAGAGGGCTAAATTTATAAATCTGAAAATACAACTTATAGGAACCATTTATCCCAGAATTATATATAAAAAATTCTCAGAATCATAGAAGTTTCCCATCTAGATATTATATAATATTTCATTTGTTTATATAATAGACATTACTAATTATGTATTTATATATAAGTAATTGTAAACATAACATACATGTATATTTTGATATTTGCATCATTCATGAGTAAATCAATTATTCAGGTTTCCATGAAAATATTTTCTATCAAATCATGCCTATCATTTACCTTGAGTTTAATTTGTAATTTTTTGAAAGCAAAGAAACGAGAATTTTGTAATTTTGCTCAGAAAAAAATAATGAAAGGAAGATAAGATATTAAACATCTTCATGTAAATGAATTATTTTCAGTGGTAAAGTGGTCTTTCTTGTCATTAGCGCCCTTGAAATAGTCAATCATGTGGTGTGTTTTATAATATAGATATTAAGTCCAAATAGGACTCAGGAAAAATAAGCTCTTTCCGTAGGAAGAAGTAGCTTTGGTTCTGAAAGTCCTTATCACATGTGTCTAGCCTCAGGTAAATACGTAGTTAACTTATTCTGTTTGGGAAAATAACTGTTCACAGATTCTTTTAAAGAATGCAGTAGCCGGTCCCGTGTGGCAGCGGTTAAGTTCGCACATTCCGCTTCAGGGGCCCAGGATTCATGGGTTGGATCCCTGGTGCGAACATGACACAGCTTGGCAAGCCATGCTGTGGTAGGCGTCCCACATATAAAATAGAGGAAGATGAGCATGGATGCTAGCTCAGGACCAGTCTTCCTCAGCAGAAAGAGGAGGATTGGCAGCAGATGTTAGCTCAGGGCTAATCTTCCTCAAAAAAAAAAAAAAAAAGAATGCAATGACCTTGTGCAGTTGCAGATGTGATCGAAGCCTCCTCATACATACCATTCAGCGCTGCCAGTCAGAGTAAACTTCTTCCTAAATCCCATCTTGACTGGAGAAAGATGTATCTTTCCAATTAGAAAAGAATTTAAACATCTTTGCCATTCCACATCTGTGTCCTCTTGAGTAAGAATATCCACTTGCTCCAATCTATTTTCTAAAGGCTACTGTTGAAAGGTCAGTTGACAACAATAGATCTACTTGGCAGGCATAAGAACCATGTTGACTAAGGCCACTTAGAACTTATGCGTTACCACTGTGATGGTAATTGCCACGAAGAATGCGAAATTGATAGCTAAAGAGTAGAACCAACTTTCTTCTATTAAGAAAAGTCCTTAATAAGATAATTGATATAAGAGAAGTAAGATCAGTATAAAACTTTACTGTATTACCAGAATATTGTTGTTTCAATTCTGAAAATTCCCAAATGAAAAAAATTTCCCTTCGATTAAATTATTTCTTCTGATTTTCCTTTCAAATAAACAACTTCAAAACTCCACATATTTATATTAGGATTTTTGGTAGTTTGATAGGAAAAAATCAAGTTATTCTTTCATGAATGCAGAGTTTCTGTTTGGGGATGATGAAAAAGTTCTGGAAATTCATAGTGGTGATGGCTGCACAACATTTTGAATGTATTTAATGACACTGAATTGTAGACTTTAAAATGGTTAAAAAAAAAAGAAAAGAAAGAAAGGAAATGAAGGAAATGTTTACAATACACAAGAAAAATAAGGTATATACAGGGATGAAATTGAAAAAGCAGCATTCATTTGTCAAAAAGAAACTTTCTAGCCTCCTCTAATAATGTCTAGGAAAGCAAAATATAGATAAGAAAGTGGTTTCTTTCACTGCTCTGGCATTCGTTTATTGATTACAGAAGTGTCATTTTATTTGATTAGCTTCCCTGATATGCATTTAGAGGTTCTGACGTCTATATTAGTCCTGAATGCAGAAACACAGAAAGGAAAAGAAAGGAGGAAGGAAGGAAGAAGAAAGGAAAGAAAGAAGGAAGAAAGGAAGGAAGGAAAGAAGCAAAAAGAGAAAAATCTCTCCTGTGTTTCCAGTCCCTTCACGGGTGGTGTGAAGATTCTGCTTGCAGATCTGCAGGAACTAATAATAATTCTGCTTTGTAGACAATGTTTGAAGTATTTTTGAGGTATTGAAATATGGTTATGTGTTTCTTAAGCTAAGCACATTAATTAGTGTAAGAGGATATTAGCACTTTAGTAATCTCTCTTGATTACTGTGAAAGCTTTTCCCTTATACATCATCATTGACAATAATTGGGAAGAAGTCTTACAAGAAGAAGAGACATTAAAACCTGGGAGACATTAAGTGGCCCAAAAATAAAAAAGAGAGAAAGAAATGCTGGCTTAATTGCTTACAGGAGAAAAAGCACGGTTTGAGATACATTATGATAACCTAAAAAGCAAAGGCGTGTATGTTTCAAGACAATGTAGAAAAATTTAAGTTCTTTTCCTTAGTCCTAGAACTGCCTTGCAGGAGAATAAAGAAGACAGGATAAAGAGTAATAGAGAGTCAATGATCCAAGAGTTTATTGATAATTTCTCTGCTAAGCAAACAAATAAAAACATTGCCCTTGACTGAAGAAATATACCGTCTAGTTGGTACCTAAGAAATACAGACATTCAACAACTGGAACTGAATCGTGAATTTTGTGAAAGACAAGAATTGAAAAAATGCTAGACATGAAGGCTCCAGGAGACCGATGTTTCAGCCAACAAAGGACCAGATATACAATGGTGATCCCATGAGATTAGTGACATACAGCCTAGGCATATAGCAGGCTGTATCACCTACGCGTGTGTAAGTGCTCTCTATCATGTTCACATAACAAGGAAATCACCTAAGGACTCATTTCTCAGAACAAATCCCCCTCGTTACACAATACATGACTGTGTGTGAAACTGGGTGGGGCTAGATTAGAAAAGAAATAACTTGCATAACTTTTCACTAATGTTTGATAAACAGTTTCCACAACTTATAAATTAATATAAAACAGTGTCTTAGATTGTGTTTCTCCAGAAGCAAAACCTAAGTGCAAGTAGTTTACCTGAGAGGTGATCCTAGGAAGTACCAACAAGTGTGGAAGATAAATAAGACAGGGGAGGAAAGGGAGCCAGTACAAGATGCATTAACGATCAGGGTGCCATTTTATGCAACAGTGGCTCAACCCCACAGGAAGCTTTTGGGAGACTACATAGAAAAGTCTTCAAAGTTTCTTCACTCAGGGACAAGAAGTATGGAGATTTATTCATCAACTCCTATCAGTTGGTGGATGAGAGATGCTCCCTAAGAACATTAACATCCCAGTACTTCTGACATGCTTCCACAGGGCCAAGTGCTTTCCAGTGGTCAGAGAACCCTGCAAGCAGGGTCACAAGCATTTGCAGTAGAAATCTGTTGGGTTAGCATACACAGGGACAGTGTGTGCAAAAGAGACATGAATGAAGCTCCGATAACACCTGCTTTTCTCTCCTGCCTTCTGTGGATAACAGAAAAGATATATTGGTCTCTGCCCCCTGTTTCTGGCACTGCACTCCTGAAACCCCTGTAATTTCCTAAGAGATAAGAGCACTAGGAGCATCTTTTGTTCTAATATTTCGTCTTCGACCCTGGTCCCTGAAACAGGGCTCCTAAATCGCTTGGAATTTCCTGGGTGATAGAATAGTCTTTTGTTCTAATGGGGCAACTCTGGGTGGGCTTCTAGATGGCTCCTGGATGGGGACTGGGTGCCAGAAAGACCGAACCATAATTAGAAGCTTGGAATTTTCAGCTCTACCCTCAACACTTCTCTGGAGAGGGCAGAAGGGCTGGAAAGGGAATTAATAATTGAACTTGCCTATGTGATGAAACCTCCATAAAAATCACAATACTACAGGGTTTGGAGAGCTTCCAGGTTAATGAACACATCCACACTGGGAGAGTGATGCACCCCAACTCCACGGGAACAGAAGCTCCTGCACTTAGTACCCTGTTAGACCTTACCTCGTGTATCTTTTCATCTGGCGCTTCACCTTTATCCTTTATCATATCCTTTAATAAACTGGGAAAGGTTAAGTATGTGTTTTCCTGAGTTCTGTGTGTGTCTCTAGCAAATTAATTGAACCCCAGGAAGGGAACCTCAGATTTATAACTGATCAGTCAAAGCACAAGTGACAACCTGGACTTGCAATTGACATCTGAAGGGGGTGAAAACAGTCTTGTGGGACTGAGCCCTTAACTTATGGGATCTGATGCTGTAGCCAGGTAGATAGGGTCGGAATTGAGTTAAATTGTAGGACACCCAACTGTTGTCACAGAGAATTGCTTGGTGGAGGAAAACACCCACACATCTAGTGTCAAAAGTGTTGTGAGTGTGGTAGCAATGTGAGAGTAAAGGAGAAACACAGGAGGAGAACTGAATTTTTCCCAGGACACCTTCACATCTGTATCAGTAGAAGTGAAGCTGGGAAATGAGAGCTCTGACTGGTCCTCAAAGACCCCTGCCTCTCTCTCTTACCCACAATACTCAGCCTGACAAAACAGTCTGTATGGAGATGGTTCATTTAAAACTCATTTCATTCCTCATTCCTGTTTCCTTCAGACGGCGTGCATCAGTCAGCTCAGGCCGCCATAACAAAATACCATCAACTGGGTGGCTTAAACTACAGAAACTTATTTCTCACTGTTCTGGAGGCTAGAAGTCCAGGATCAAGTCGCCAGCCAATTTGTCTCATGGTGAGGGTTCTCTTCCTGGCTTGAAAATGGCTGCCTTCTTGCTGTGTCTTCACTTGGGGGACAGACAGAGACAGAGAGAGCCTTCTGGTGTCTCTTCTTATAAGGACACTAATCCAAATGGATCAGGGCTCTAGTCTTATCACCTCATTTAACCTTAATTACCCCATAATGGCCTGATCTCCAAATACAGTCACATAGTAGGGGCTGGGCTTCAACATATGAATTTTGGGGACAAAAACATCCAGCCCATAACACATCATGAGAAACTTCACATTTCTAGATTATTCTTGTATCACCAGGACTCTCATTCCATAAAGATCTGTACATCTTCTATAGAAACTCTTAAAATCAGTCCATGGTACTCTTCAAAATGTATAGCCAATAGCCAACCATTAGACAATCTCCTACATCCTAAAACTTTGTTCTGTTGTTTCTAGTCATGTTTTTATTCAATTGAAATCTACCCCTTGTTGAGGAGCAAGGACCAGCAATTCATCTATATCTCGCCATCTAAGCATTCTATTCTATCTCACCGTTTTATTCCTTCTCTCACTTCAAATCTTTAGTGTGAGCTTTCCCCATCCCACTCCAGCTATTACAATGATTTCAATTTCACCGAGAAAACAGAGCAATCAGAAGACAACCTGCACTTATTTATACCATATCTGCCAGCCTGTCTGTTGTATATACATCTGCTCCTCTTTCTCTCCTGATAACTCGGAAGAGCTGCCTTTATGCGTAAAGCCAACCACGGCACTTACGCAGGATATCCTTCCTAGCCCCTGCCAACTACTCAAGACTGTCCCTCCTGGGAGTCTGCCTTCTATCTCACATGGATTTTCCCACTCTAGTGTATCATTTCTATTCAATCTCCAATCTTAAAATATGTATAGGTACATGTATATATATATATATAAATGTGTGTATATATACGTTAATATATGCACATTATATTTGTATATTAATATGCATATATTTGCCTTAGTCTGTTTAGGCTGCTATAACAAAAATAACATAGACTGGGTGACTTAAACAACAGAAATTTATTTCTCAGCGTTCTAGAGACTGGAAGTCCAAGATCAAGGCACTGGCAGGTTTGGCGGGCTGGTAGTGAGATGCAGCTTCCTGGCTCATAGACAGCTGTCTTCTTGCTGTATCCTCACACGGTAGAAGGGGCAAGGGAGCTCTCTGGGGGCTCCTTTACATGGGCCCGAATCGGATTCATCGAGGCTCTGCCCTCCTGACCTAATCATCTCCCAAAGGCCCAGTCTCCAAATACCACCACTCTGGGGATTAGGTTTCAACATACAGATTTTGGGGGGTAAACAGACATTCAGTCTATGGCAATATGTATATATTATACCTACATGTATACATTTAGATATACTTTATAAATGCATATTAATATGTTTATATACATGCATAACATAATATATGTTAAATACATATTTAAAAATAACCTGTGGGTTCACCTGTGTTAGTACAAATAAATTTTAATTTCAAAAAATTCTTGACCTCATGTCACACATGAGCTACTGTGCTATTTTTCTCCCTCCTTTCAGCAAACTCCTGCAGAGTTGTCTGTACATCTTGTCAAGATTTCCTTACTTCTGGTTCTCTCTTAAACTCAGTTTCATCAGACTTTTTGGTACTATCTGTTCATGTTTCCTGTTTACCTCTCTCAGGCTCAAACAACAGTATTAAAAATGTTAGAGAGAAGGGAAAGGTTGTTTTGCAGGTGCTAAATTGCATGAACTTAACAAAAGCAATTCCTGCTCTTGAAATGATTTTGTCTACCTTTTGCCCTTTTGCAGTTTGAAGTCCGCCTTTGTTCAACCTCTTCAAACTCCCGTCTGCTGCAGCTGAACTTGCATGCTCATGCTCTCAGAGCTAAAGGCGATGCCATTTTTGGCATGCATGCTACCTAAACTCTCTGCTTCATACGCTGCTTTTAGCTTCCTCCTTTTTCTTGGACTCTAGAAGATCAAATTGTCTTGTTCCTCCTCATTCTTTCTAACACCTATTTCTCATTCTCTTTCACTGGCTTGTTTCTAAGGTCAGCCCCCTAAATAGTAATCTGATCTCCCACGTTCATATTCTCTGCCCTCTTCCTTTGGTATTCACTAGATAATTTCATTTGTTTCTGTTCCATCCCTGTCTTTTCCTTCTGCCAACTCTCAGATACCGGCCTTTCAGATCTGACATTTTTGTTGAGCTACAGATTTACACTTAGTTGTTTTTTGCTTTGTTTTTAATTTCCCTGATTCAACATTTTGAAACATGAACTCAATGTCCCTGTCACACGTATGCTCCTTCTTCTACCCTCTGCTTAGAATCAAGGACTCACTGTCCATTCAGTCCAGGGTCAATAAACAACCATCTAAATCATACCGAAAGTAATTCAAAACCATTATTTTAAATCTCTCTAGCATCACCTCTCTCCTTTCATTCCAATTACTTCTCCTCTGTCTAGGTGCCTCCTCATTTCTCATAAGGATTATTCCAACGGCTTTCTAACTGGTTTTAACCACTGAAATGATGTCTCCACACAGCAACCCAAGCCATCTTTTTAAACTAAGGATCTGGTCAAGCACTCTCTCGTCTTAAACATCCCCAGCTCCCTATTGATTCTGGAGTAAGATGCAAACTTCTTGGCTTGAGAAATAAAGTCTTTCCCAGCTCTTTTCCTGGCTCCTTTCTCTCGTCCAGCTTTACCTCTGGTCACTGCTTCCCTTCTTCCCTGTGTCCACACCAGCCCAAACCTGTCTTTTCCCACCTACCCCAGGCTGTTGGAGTCTCTACAGTATTGCCATATCTTTCCCTCTGATCTGAGTGTTCTTCTAAATCCTTCTCCTCCCAAATCTCTTTCAAGACACAAGTGACTACTGACTCTTATGAAAAAGTATGAATAAATCTTATTTAATTCTGGAAGAGAGGTCAGAATAAAGAATCCTTCTGCCATCTACATTCCTGAAGCACTGGGCATATACCTCTATTATAGAACTTATTAAATTGCTTAATAATTAGTTATAAACTTATC
Organism: Equus caballus; assembly: GCF_041296265.1. NCBI lineage: Eukaryota > Metazoa > Chordata > Mammalia > Perissodactyla > Equidae > Equus > Equus caballus. The sequence goes on from NC_091686.1 coordinate 48,638,781, forward strand.
CCCAATGTAGGATCCTCAGATTCAGCAAGCACATCCTAATCATCCTTTGACAGTGAGAAAGAACAAGCATGAAGTCTGAGGCCTAAAAACTAGGTTTGTTTCTTTGTGCTACTATTTACCAATAGTGCAATCCAAAGCAAATCTCTTAACCTTGCTTCTTCCCAGTTTATCCTCTGCCAAATAAAGATAATAATTATACCTTCCTTACAGGTTATTTTGAGAATGATTTAGGATAGCATATGTCGGTTTTCACAAATCACACTGCCGAGATCACAATATACAGCCTGCAAATGTTGGTTCCCTACCCTGCTTCCCCCTTTCACCCCAGCACCAAGCACAATGTCAACACACAGGGAGTGTTAAATGAGTGTATGCAAGTGAGTCTATCTGTTTGTTATCTTTACTGTATCCAAAGCACCCCAAACTTAATGTCTTAAAACAATGAGGAATTTTATTTTGTTCGTGAATGTGTGATCTGGCTGTGCTTGCTGGGGACAATTTGTGAGTGCTCTGCTCAGCATCAACTATAGTGACTCAAAGGTTGAGAAGCTGAAATCATTTGAAGATTCCCTTACACACCTGCCTGGCATTTGATGCTGTCTGTTGGCTCGCGCTTCTGCTGGGGCTGTGGCCAGAACTCCTCCACCTGAGCGTTCCATGTGGCTGCTTGGCTTCATCAGAGCATGATGAATGGGTTCCAAAAGCAAGTGTCCAGAGAGAGCCAAGAGGAAGCTGTATTGCTCTTTGTGACTTAGCCTGGAAATCATGCAGTGTCACTTCTGCCACATTCTGTTAGTCAGAGTGATTAACTAAGCCCAGCTCATAGTCAAATAGAGGAGAAATAAACTTCACATTTTGATGGGAATTGTGTCAAAGAATTTGTACACATGTTTTAAAATCACCATGCATTCCTCCACCAATCAATGCTAGCATCCACACCAGGCTGGTGTGTTGAAAATATGGATAAGCGCATTTGAGAGCATCAGGGACCCAAAATAAAGATGAGGGATCTAGTGAGGTGAAGGGAAAAACAAAATGAAACAAAAAAAAACAAAAAAAAAGACCAAAAAACTCCAGAGACCTGGGTACTAATTCTGGATGGACTTAGCTAAAAGCTAACTAGGCGTTAACTGCAACCAAGTCACTTAACTTTTGAGCCTCAGTTTTCTCATCTCTAAAATGGGGGTAATAATTATTATACACCCAATTGCACAAAGCTTTGAGAATCGGAAGAGGTAACTGATGTAAAGACACCATGAATTCTGTAACAGACAAAAGGCAGGCTTTTGGAGAAGGAGTAGATGAACAAAACCACCCTCACTTGACATAATAACAGCAATCACACTCTTATCATTGTCAGATTTGCTATCACCTGCTGGCAGTATAGACTCTGTTCTTTGATTTTTCTCTGCATAAGAAATAAATTTTAGTAAAAGACACCACTTTTACCTAGGTGCCAGGAAAATTAATTAACTCTTGATGCAAGATGTTTTCAAATATCCATCGCAGTATTACGTATACCACTACAGTGCTGCATGCTATGTTCAGTCATGTATTTCAAGAAGGTAATAGCAAGTGACATTTCACAATCTAAGGTTGTTTTGTTAAAAAAAATGGATTCTAGGTTTATAGAAAATGTCAAAGAACATCAAAGAAAATATCTGACATTTAAACAACCAAGAACCCCAATACCCAAGGTATAAACCAAAAAGAATGACTAATGTGTGCACTCTGAACTATGTGTTACATTTTTTATCCTTCTGTTTAACAACACCTTACACTTAAACAGCTTGTTTCCTTAAAACCATTTAAATTATCCCATGATTTCTCCATTAAAGTATATCACCCCCTTTCAGTCATCTTTCTGTGGAATTTGTCATCACTCCGTCGATAATGCACTTGATGGCTCTTTTTTCACTCCTTTGTCTATCCGTATGTATCCATATGATAAGATCCCAGTAATTGGTCAGTTAATTGAAATGTTGATGGATCTACAAAGGAAAACATTCTATGTGCCTGTCTACCTTGAAGTGGAAAACACCTCTTCAGTGCAAGACGTGGTGAACAAAGTTAAAAGAGAGCCCCAGCCTGGGATGAGATACTTCGAACATATAATGGGCAAGGACCTAAATCCAAAATATAGGAAATATTACTACAAATAAATGATAAAGGAAAAACAACTAAGCAAGGAATGAGTGTAGAATATGAACAAGAAAGTCACGGAAAATAAAATCCAAGTTGCCAATAAACACAGAAAAATATGCCCAGTATTACTAGAAGCAGGGAATAATGGATTAAAATAATAAGGAAATATTATCTCACACCCATTCAATGGTCCAAGTCCCAAGCTGACAAAACTTAATAAAACAAAGTTTTGCCAGAGATGCAAAAACTGGGAGTTTCGCACACTGCTTCCTATTAGCATGCAATATTTGCATAATGACAAGTGAGTAAAAAAATATGGAATTAAAAATAAATTAATACTTTATAAATAGCTCTTACTATAACTACATCTGTTATAATTGTACGTTCAATCCTGAAAGATTCATTGAGTACATTCCATATGACAGAGTCCATAGTAGATGTACCCTAAGTCTAAGATGACTTGGCTTTAGTAGTGAAACAGACAATGTGTACAGAAGAATCTTTAAAATGTGGAGCACACAAAAGGTACTCAATAGAAGGTAGATTTAATAATATTCCTGAGATTTTGAGCTAACAGTTACCAGGTTCTATGCCTTTGTACACAAGTCAGTTTAAGGTCATTCATAAAAATAATACAATAAGTAAGTGTGTAAATTCTGGAGATACTCTGAATTCTATTTCAGTCCTGTCCTACAAGATAATTTCTTTTAAGAAATGGGGTTCTTGCAGCTTGGAATATAATTCCTCATGACAGCCTGAAATATGGATTCACAATGTGTTATATCTCAAACAGCTCTTACAGAAGTGAAGTCATGTGCTCTAGAAAAGCATGTCAGCCACCTCAACAGCATCTGAAGTGATCCAGGTGATGTTAGTGCACAGAGATGGAATAGAGAGTTCTGAAATGATAGAGTGGAATAGAGAGATAATCCTAAATTAATTTGCTATATAATAAAATATTATAGTGTATAAATGTGTATCTAAATTAATAAAAATACACCTTCTTCACCAAGAATGAAAAAAAGTTAAAATTTTTTTGCATTTATGTATCTTCCAACTGGGAAAGTAGAGGATAATCTTATTTTAAGTGTTGACATATATTCAGACACATAGTGTATGTCTCCCCTGCTTTAAAATTCTATTGTGGCTCCTTACTGCTAACAGGACAAAGTTTCAGCCTCCTATGAAAACACGCAAGGCTTTTAGAATCTGGCTTTTGCTTAACTCTTCAGTTTCTATGTTTTACTTTCCCTTAAAGTTCAGCAATACAGAACTATTTGAGATGCTCTTAAAGGGTTAGACTCTCTCCCCTGTTCTTTGTCCTGTCTTATCTTCCAGCCCAAGGCACTTCAAAACTTCAATTCCTGTCACGCCTCCTGTTTGAGAAATTCCCTGAACAGAACCTTTTACCATCTCCTTTTTTTCTTGCAAAATATCTTTTTCATGTATTTTACATAGCAATGTATTACAATTTTTTCTAAAAGACTAACATTGTGAATAAGAGTACAAGCTTCAGAGTCAGAGAAGCAGGAATTAACTTCCAAGCTTTGTCACTTAAAAGCTGTGTGACCTTGAGCAATTTGCTTAATTTCTTGCATTCCCTTGTGAAATTAGGATACTATTTAATATTATATGATAGTAATAATACTATATGGTGTTATGAGGCTTAAATGAGTTATAGAAAGAATGGAGACAGGTCATGACACAAAGTAGGTACTAATAAATAAATAGTAGATATTATCATGATTATTTCTATGATTAATCATTTTTCTCTTTCCTACTCATAACATGTGAGATCTTTGGCATAAACTGAATTTTTTATTTTTGCACCACTTAAAACTGATTTTTGACTAGTATACACTATATACTTAATGCTTAGACCAGTGAATGAACGAATGAGTAGGACTGCTAGAAATGGGCAAGATACTCAAATTATAGTTTGTCCCATACAGAGTAAAGGAGAAGGATCAATTCTCTTTTTTCCATAAACTGTATATCTAGAGTATTACTGTGTGGTGGTGTTGAACAAAATCTCCCATTACCGCGGCCAGCCCAGTGGTGTAGCAGTTGGGTGCACACGTTCCGCTTCGGCGGCCCAGGGTTCGCCAGTTCAGATGCTGGGTGTGGACATGACATCTCTTGGCGAGCCATGCTGTGGTAGGCATCCCACATATAAAGTAGAGGAAGATGGGCACGGATGTTAGCTCAGGGCCAGCCTTCCTCAGCAAAAAGAGGAGGATTGGCAGCAGATGTTAGCTCAGGGCTAATCTTCCTCAAAAAAAAAAAAAAAAGAATCTCCCATTACCTAAACATGAGAAGTTTCTTGCACGTGACGGACCTTAAATTATATCCTCTGAATGCGGTAATCTCTTTAAAGATAATCTGAACCAGACTGAGCTGCTGCTAGTACTGTGTACCTCAGAATTCATTAAGCCAGTGCTCTCTGTCCCAATGCTTAGATACAGACCCTGAGGAATCTGGGGTGAGGGGAGTAAGTGTTGCAGTGTCAGGGGCCACAGCCCATGGAACGGGTTAAAACAAGGGGTACTTTAGCAGAATGAGGCATTACCCAATGGTTAAGGGAATAAGTGGATCAAATAGGAGCTGAGAAGGACTGATGACAACAAGAAAAATGGGAGATCCTCCAAACCTAAATGCCTCTGTTTCCTAACATTTTATTTAAAAGGTTCAGCTACGGTATTCCTGATGCTGACATGACTTATTTGAATGGGTTAAAAGTGCTCTGAGACTGTAATTCCTCCCTCTTCGGTGGCCAAATTATTGAGCAGTCTAGTTTAATTCTGGTAAACATTTTCCCAGTGAGGATTGCTAATATTCCCACTGGACAAACTGGAAAAACCACTGAAGGCCAGATAGATATTCCACGGTAAATAAATTGACACTGTCGTTTATCACTAGTCCCTGGAGAGTTTAGTCTGTATTGAATCCACAGAGCCTGTAAGCCCTGGTAGATCTCAGAAAAATTGAATTTCAGAACCTGTAAGACTGAGTAGTCCCTGAAGTAAAAACACATACAACAAAACCAGCAGTGTCCTCCCCAGCCAACTTCCTCTCCTCTTCCGACTTAAGGAAATCACACACATCATCATCATTATCCTCATCATCCTGCTTTGATTAAACACCACTACCTCTAATATGTGTACTGCACACGACTTTCGATGTCGAGCTCCTGTGACAAATGCCTGATGGGCACGATGAGAAAGTACAGGTGTGTTGGAGGCCAGGTGCTCAAGAACATACATTACAACAGAAATTCTTTTGAGATGTTTCAGGTGGAGTGTAGAGGAAATGGCCACAATCTTCACCATTCCATTGGTATCCCATGAAATCAAATACAGCCCACTGTCCCAGATCCCCACAGTGAAAGGGAAAAGCTACACATTATTTTTTGTTTCTATCATTTATAGATCAATTTGTCTCAAACTCTCCCCAGGGAGTGAGACAAAGAAAGCTGTTTTGTTTTCCTTGGAGCCAATCACTTTCCCCCATTCTCAAAACTTCATTCTGTTTTCAGTTGTTTTAACAACTCTTTGGGGCGCCAAAGAAGGGAGCGTATGCATCTGGCTTTTCCCCCTGTTTGCTTTTCTACGTCTCCTTTAATATCATCCTTTATTCCCCCAAGGAAGCTGCACCGCCACCAAGTGCTTTGGTAAAGATAAAATGGCAGTTTGTCAAAACACTTCTGAAATACATTCCCATTTATTTTTCATTTAAGAAAATCTTATTTTCCATCCTTTCCAAAAAAGAATAACTCCATAGTGACATCTCAATTTTGCCTAACAAGGAGAGTTTGGATGAAGTCACCATCAAATCTAAAAACTATAAAACAGCTTACCCAGTCCTATCAGGGGAGCCTTTCTTTTCAAATCAGAAATTCAAGCAAAGACTTTTTGTGAAAGTGAACATTGTGTGTATCACTAGGGAACGCTGCTTGCTTTCAGGGATGTCACCTGAGATGAGATTCTTATTGACCAACCCCAAATCATCTCACCCCCTCTGAGGACCGTAGGAAGAGTCAGTGGGCCCCGTTTCATGGGTATGAAACTAACCCCCTTGTTGATGTGGCCCCACTGTCCTGCCAACTCTCCTGGAGTGATATCCTGGGAAACAAACTTGCCTGCTATGCAGCTTCATGTCAAATTAGCATATGGCATAGCATAAGGAGTGACAACTAGACAAGTGGCTTCTCAAACCTGAGAAGATGCAAAAATGGATCTGCAGAAGAGACACATCTCTCATTGAAAAGGCAGCTGCCCAACACACAATTTTCTCCCAGTAGACTAGTACTGGCAGAGACAACTGTCTTGACTGAAAAGAACACTGCCAAGAAACTGACCTTAGGGGAATGGGAGAGCACAGAGCAGCATATTTACATTTCTTTGAAGTCTTTTTCAAGTTTTGAAAATCACTCCTAAAAATACACTCAACTGTGACTAGAAATATATTTTCTGTTCTTTTAGAATAGTTTTGAGGTGGGAGATATACTGAAAAAGACTCATTCACTCTTGTCCATCCTTATATTCTCTATTTTTATGCACTGCCCACCTAAAAATAAAGCAATCCAACACATTAGTAATATTAAATATATGCATTTAGGTTTTCTGTCTTATCTCTTTCTCAATTTAGTAACTTAAGAGTCTTTTTGAAAACTATGCTAAACCCACAATGTATTTTGGTATCCCACACATTTTGAAGAGAGAGAGCTAATCCCCTCTGATGCTTTCTTTAATTTGGGACCATTACTAAGTATTTCAGCATTATGCTCCTTTACCACCCAACTGTCAGTAAAGAACGCTTTGAAGATATCTTATAATCCTTTATGAGGGTGACAAGTTGTTTCACAGTTCTTTATTTGAATCAACTTGCAAAATCCCACCAATGAGAAATCTTATTCTATGTCAAAGAAATGAATTTTAATGCATTAAATGTTATGCACTGTAGAGACTACCTTGTCAGAAGAACATATACACAAAACATCGACATGTGTAGGCACTTATGTAGTGAGATCATCGATGAACATTTCAGAAGTTCTAGTCCCCCTCAGCCCTGCATGTAACTTCTGTAGTAGGGGGCTATGATGTTCCTCACAAGCCTTTCATTAAAACCCTACTTCACTTAAACTTGTTTTAGAGTGTTTTTGTCCTTTGCCACTAAATGATGACTCATTTCCACGGCATCTAATATTTATGACTTTAATTGCCCTCGTTCATGAACCTAGCTTTTCAAGTACTGATGTAGCTACTCAGAACCTCGTTCACAAAGCTCTATCCCTGTAAAACTGACCGTCACTTACATGATATTCTGTAGTTAACTACTAAGCCTTGGTCTTTGTCAACTTCCTAGTGAAACACAGTAGGAGGTCAAATTACTTGTATTGAACTATATTGAAACAACCTTAGTGTCTGACTCTTTCTAATTGTCCCAATGTGTGTCCAACTTTGCCTTTCCTTTTTTTCCCAACTAGTGACGATTCTAAGACAAGCCATTTCATCAACACTGAACACTTTAAAAACCAATGTCATTTGAAGTCTCTATGATCTCCTTATCAATAGTTAGTCAGAATCATCCCTGTCTATTTTCTCTTCATTTACTTTAAAGCTGCAGAATAGTAGCCAGGGATAATAAAAAAGTAAAAGAAAATAAAAGAAAATAACTCTGTGCTGACATCATACAACGTGCTTTGGATTCAAGGAGAGTTGGGCTCAAATCCCAGGTCTGCTCCTCGTTAAATGTTTGGCTTTCCTCAAGTTACTGAAGTTATCTAAGCCTCACTTTCCTTAATGTAAAATCAGCATGCTATCTTCAGTTTCAGAGTATTTGTGTGAATCATGGGGTCATACTACCTGGGTATTTAACTTTCTCAAAACAAAGTACTTTTGCTTGAGAAAAAAAGAATAATGTAAACGGAACGCGTGATCCCATCAGGGATTCTACTATATAAGTCTCTGCCTTGGAGCAAGCATGACCTGAGGGATGCTAATTGGCTAATCTCTTAGGCAGAGACAAATATTTTTTATGCAACATATTTCCAAAGTGCAAGCTTTCAGTTCCAAACAAAAAAGCAATCTGTTTCAGTGCTGAAGGAAAACTTGGCTATGTTAGATTTAAGAAGAAGCAGTTGATCTGTCCTTACCTGGAAATTCTCAGACAATATATTTGTGTGCTATATGAAATATTCACCTTGCGGGCTGACTTTAGAACCCAACACTTGTGAATGATACAATTTTGTTTTATTCTACAATAGTGTTTGTAAATTGCCTTGCCCATCACCTCTCACACATTAATGGCATTCAATTCCATTAGGTGATTATTATTCATTGCTTCATTTCTACAATATAATAACCACAGCTGCTAAATTTTTTAGCTTCTTCATGGCTTACCAGATCCCTTATGACTGTTGTTCCAAACCTTTCCACCTGCCTCCAGTCTCCTATTCATTGCTCCCTCTTCACTTGTAGCAGATACTCAGTTTCCTCTTTTACTCCTCCAATTAAGGTTATTCAATAAATATGCCTTTCTCACATTTTTCCATTTAAAAGCATTCCTTTGTATTTAAACTCTCTCTCTTCCTTTGGCCAGTCTTTGAAGAAAAATAAACCTCCTCCAATTTAAGACTAAGACGTCATCCACTCATACATCCTCAAAAGTCTCCTTTTACTTGCTTTTATTATTCCTGATTTGATTTCCATTATCTTTCTATCACTTGAATCCATCATCTGGTATCCTCAGTACTAATAACCAGCTTTCTCAATCCTGCTGGGGAAGAAGGGATAGCAGCCAGTCTACAACCCATTCTCCCTACCTCGGGCACAACTGGGGAGAGAATCTAGACACAGAAAGAAATGCCCTGGGCAAATCTCCTTGCAAACACACTAACCAGACCTCTTGGTGGTCTTTACTGAAATGTTTTTAGCAGCATATATGTATTTTATCTAGGCTGAAATTTTTCCACTTTGCTAGAATTTATCTGTGTTGGCTATATAATCATCAAAATATAAAACTGTTAGAGTATAAAATGGAGATGTTTTGTAATCAAAATAGCCCTCTTTGTGTGAGCGATGCTCTGCATGCATAACTCAGATATCCCATAGGTTAAATCTGGGCTGGAGTACATTTTCATGAAGGAAATTCCGACCTGGAGAGCTGCATCAAGAGTTTTCAGCCTTCTTCATTCTTTGTCTGAGGCTTGTGATTACCTGTTTCCCTTAAATCAGGGGTCAACAAACAGCAGCCCATAAACTAAAGGATTGTTGAAAAAATAATGAATAAAAACATGTGACACAGACCTTGCATGGCCCGCAAAGCCTAAAATATTTACTATCTGGCCATTTATAGAAACACTTTTGCAAACCTCTTATTTAAATTATTAGTCAAGTTTGGTCCCTGGGTAAGATTTCTGAATTTTGTGAGTCTTACTTGACAATTGACCTTTTCTGCTATCAGGCCTGCTATCCTCACTGAACTAAAAAACTTCTTGAAAGAAGAATCAAGAGTCCGCACCTTGAGTTCAATGCACCCTCAAAGGTAATAATTATCTCATTCACCCGGAAATAGATCCACTTATGTAGTCTTCTGAGTTTCAACAAAGACGCCAAAACATCTGATGGGAAAAGAAAAGTCTTTTCAACAATGAGGCTGGAATAAATGATGTAATGGTTAATTTTGTATCTGCCTGACTGGGCCACAGAGTGCCCAGAAATTTGGTCAATCGTTATTCTGAGTGTGTCTGTGAGGTTGTTTCCAGATGAGAGTAACATTTGAGTTGATAGACTGAATAAGCCAATTATCCTGCCTAATATGGGTGGCCTCATCCGGTCAGTTGAAGGTCTGAGTAGAAGAAAAGGCTGAGTAACAGGGAACTCCAGCTGCCTGTTGTTTGAGCTGAGACATCAGTCTTCTCCTGCCTTTGGAGTGGAAATTACACCACCACCTCTCTTGTACTCAGACCTTCGGACCCAGACTAGAATTACATCACTGGTTCTTCTGAGTTTTCAGCTTGCCAACTGCAGATCGTAGGACTTCTCAGCCTTCATAATCACTTGAGCAAATTCTATTCTGTTGGTTCTGTTTCTGTGGAGAACCCTAACTAACAAAACTGTGTATCCTTCACAAAAAGTGTACGCAATTTCTACTTCAAACAATACACAGAAGTTAAATCAAGATAGATCATAAAGCTAAACATAAAAGATAAAGCATAAAGCGACGAGAGGAAAACATAGGAGAAATCTCAATTACTTAGAGTAGGCAAATGTTTCTTAAAGAAATCATGGAAAGCAATAACCATAAATAATAGTGAAATTAGACTTTATCAAAATGTAAAGTTTCTGATCATCAAAAGACACCAGGAAGAAAATAAGTAGGCAAGCCACAGATTTGGAAAGAAAAATATATGAAAAATGTCTATCTGAGAAAATACTGATAGTCCAGATAAATAAAGAATTCCTCTAGGTCATAATGAAAAGATAACACAATTTTTAAAAATTGGGCCAATATTTTTAATAGACACTTCACAAAAGGATATATATGAATGGCCAATAAGATAAATGCCAGTAAGAAAGTGCTCAACATCATTATCACCAGAGAAACTCAAATTAAAACCACAGAGAGATATTAATACACATTTACCAGAATGGCCAAAATTTGAACAGACTGATAACAATAAATGGGGTTGAGAATATGGAGCAATTAGTGTCCTCATATGGTGTTTGTGAAAGTATATATGGTTAAAAAATAAATCTAGCATTTCTTTTCAAAACTAAATATACACTGACCCAGCAATTCTCAGCCTCCATTATTACCTGGGAGAAAAGGAAATATGTCCACATAAAACCTTATATAATTGTTTACAATAGCTTTATTCACAATGGTCAAAAACAATGACCCAGCTTTCTATCAATAGGGTAACTGGCCAATAAACTGTGAGATGTTCATACAACAGGAGATTATTCCAACTTAAAAAGAAATGAACTAGTGAAAACCCCAACAGCATGGATAAATCTCAAAAGCATTATGCCCAGTGAAAGAAGTCATCCACAGAAGAGTCTATTTGGTATGGTTCCATGGATGTGCAGTTCTATATGGGGTGAATGTGGTTGACAGTAGAAAAGTATTGAAACAGCAGATGCCAGAGGCTAGAGGTTGGGCAAGGAAGAACTTGAAAGGAGCACGAGGAAACTTTCTGGCATGATAGTAGTGTTGTCTATCTTGGTTGACGTTTAGTTTACACTGATATATGCATTTGCCAAAGCTCATTGAATTGCACACTTAAGATTTGTGATTTAATGATATGTAAATTTTACATAAAAAGCAACAAATTTTGAACAAGATAAAGTATTTAGAGGAATGTTCATGGCTCCCCGCAATTCATTCTTAAATGCGTTAAAAATAAGATGGTCAAATGGGCAGATAAAGGAATAGAATCACATATATATTTGATAAAACAAATATAATAAAACGTTAGTAGTAGAACCTAATTGATGAGTATACAGGCGTTATGGACTGAATTTTTGTGTCCCTCCAAAGTCATATATTGAGGACCTAACCCCCAGTGTGACTGTATTTGGAAAGAGGGCCCAAAAGGAAGTAATGAAAGTTAAATGAAGTCAAAAGGTGCGGTCCTAGTCCAATAGGATTAGTGTCCTTTTCAGAAGAGACACTAGAGAGCGCTCACTCGCTCCCTCTCTCTCATTCTGTCCGTGTACACACAAGAAGACGTCATGTGAGGAAAATGGTTGTCTTCAAACCAGGAACAGAGTCCTCACCAGAAACTGAACCCAGATGAACTTCAATCTTGCTTCCCTGTCTCAGGAATAGTGAAAAGAGTAATTCCACTGTTCCAGCCACGCAGTCCATGGTACTTTGTCATGGCAGCCCTAAAGATTAATGCAATGGGTGTTCATTGTAATATTCCTCCAACTCTGTTATATGATTGAACATTATCATATGAAAAAGACTAAAAATGAGCCAAAAAATTCCTGGGGATGCTTAGTAAGAGCACTGCTTTTGGGATCATAAGGAAATGTGCTCTAACTTTAGCACTGCAACTTCCAAGTTGGGTAAAATACGTGTGTTCCTTAACCAAGCTTAGCCTCCTTTTCTTATCTGGAAAATGGAGATAATAATAAAACACCCCTCTCTGGGTTTTGTGTAAGCATGAAATAAAACATCATATATGCTAGCACCTAGCACAATGCCCATGACATGTTAAATGCTCAATTAACATTTGCTGCTAATGACATTTTTTTACTATCTTGCAGATTTTTAATATTCCCTCACAGATTTTTACTACTACCGCAAAATAGGTGAGAAACAATATGTAAAGTACTGATGTCAGTTTCAGGCATATACTAAGCTCTAGGTTAACATGTGTCCTTTCATTTCTTCCCCTCAATGTTATTACACATTCAATGACTTATCAGTACTTTTCTTTCCACCAACTCTCAGAGTCAAAAAAAAGGACTATTAAAACCCAAAGAACAGGATAATTTGTTTACAAAATGTTTTGATTTTGAACACTATTTTTTAATTTTTTAGTAAACTAAACAAAAGTAAACTTCTATTACCACAGTAGTTTGATTAATTCTGCTGAAAGTGGCAAGATTCTCAGGTATACTACTTGAATTATAAAATAGGTAAGTTAAAAATATAAAAATTCTATAAACCCCATATATTGAATATGTGTATGTTTTAAAGAAAAATAATAAAATGAATATATATATATATATATATATATATATATATAACTACCATCCAACAGGAACGTTGCCATTACCTTGGAGCCCTTTCTAAGTCCCTCCCCATCAAATGTGCACCCCTCTCATTTCCCACCCTTCCAAGAAGTAAAAGTTCTGGTGAATTCTCCGTTAATCCTCCCCTTGGGCCACAGACCACGGTGAATGAGCACAACCTCCTGAGCTAGGCTGCTGGACTTAATTCCTGGATCTTCTACTTTACAGCTGTGTGACTTTGGGGACGTTACTTAATCTCTCTGTCTGTCATTTCCCCTTTAAATTGGAATCATAATAGTATTAAAAATATATATTGTATTTTTGGAAAAGTGTCTGGCACACTAAGTGCTTTAGAAATATTTTCTATTCTTATCATGTTTTTCTATTAGTTTAATGTGTGTATGGATCTCTATGAAATATACTCCTTTGTCAGCTGGTTTTGATATTTACAGATATGTGATCATACTACATGTATTAATGTGTAACTTACATTCATCTTTCATAAAAATTTTTGAAGTTCTTTCAATATAATATATGATAGTATGGTTTTTCCTTTTTTGCTGTCATATAATATTCCACTATATGAATATATGACTAGTTAATTATCCACTCTCCTGTTGATAAATGTTTGAGATATTTCCAAAGTTTTATATTACAACAGTGATACTTAGGTCATTTAAGGTCAACATCTAGACAGAATGTGTTCATGTGGAATGATCAGCTTCATTTATCAATGCCCTCTCAATTAATGTGAAACACTAGTTAAGTTGCTGAATCACAGTTCTCTTTAATATTTGAATCCTTCTGTATTGACTCCCTATTTAGAAGCCTTTGTACATATAAATCAGTATTTAAGAAAAATGTTTCCAGGAGGCTGGCCCTGTGGCCTAGTGGTTAAGTTGGGCACTCTGCACTTTGGCAGCCCAGGTTCGGTTCCCAGACGTGGACCTACACCACTTGTCAGTAGCCATGCTACAGCAGTGGCTCACATACAAAATAGAGGAAGATTGGCACAGATGTTAGCTCAGGGCAAATCTTCCTCAGCACGAAAAAAACAAGAAGGAAAGAAGAAAAAGAAAAACTTTTCCACCACTTTGCAAAGACTTACAGATTTTCAACTTGCTTTTTATTAAAACCAGTTTTGTTTTCACAAAAATGACTAAAAAAGTCACAATGAAATTGCTATTATTGAGTTAGCCAGACAGAAAATATATTTTGAATGTATTGAACAACTTTAACCTTCATGAAGGAACATATTTTAATCAACACCAGAGATATTCACACTCTCCTAAATGTTTGTCTCTGCATGGCTAAAGCTTAGTTGAAGGGTCACTGTGTCTAAGGAATAAATCTACTAAGAACTTGTCAATAACACAGAGAATGGTTTGTTTGCTTTACTAACAGCCTGCAGAAGAAAAAGCTTTCAATATATTTGACAAAGTTAATGGATTAATATCTGATACCTAGAGAGCACATGGTTTAATCATTACAACAGATGATTCTGAATTTAAAGTCATAGATTTAAATCCACTTGGGACTTTACTTTTAGCCTTCTCGTTGGTATACATTGATTACTCTGATTGGCTAATCATTTAATTAGGAAATAGCTAACATTTGTTAATAAACTGATCCAAGACAGTTCTCAAACTGGGAGAGAATTAGTAGTCCTATTTTACGTAAATGTATCTTTGAAACTTGAAAATGAGATTTAATGTTGCTTTTATGTGAAAGTTATTGAAATAATTCCAATAGAAATACATGAAGGAAATATATGCATACACAATTTTGCCATTTGTGAAAATAAAATTTCTGATTATGAAACTTGAAAACAGTCATAGACATACTTCACTTTATTTCATATTTGAGCGTTTTATCAAAAGCCATTAGTATAACAAAACCCTGTTTTCTAGAGTCAGTTAACATGACAACTAATCCTATTGCTCAAATGTAGAAATGTCATTCTGACGTAGAATGAGAAAGGCCTTAAGTTACATTGGTTCACAGAACAATTAAACTATCACGTGAATTCCCCAAAGAGCTTCCGCTGTGACAAATACCAGTCACCAGAGGAGGAGGCGGGGTGAACATTCTGGTGCGATGATAATGGATAGTACCAACTGTAATGCTGTAAAGGTATGAATAAGACATAAGGAAATTGTTTCAAAGGCCAGCCCAATCCCTCTGTGATACCAGCCCAGGGGCCCTTCCGTTTCCAATGGGCTCAATTAGCCACTTTGCTTCATGACATCACAAAGTAACTGGTTTCAACTGTGCTTCAAGAGCCTTTTACACATAAGAATTAAATGAGCCTGTCTCATTTAATTTCAGTTAATGTAAGTGAGCTTCTGAAACTGAATTGCTCAGTTATAACACCCAGCGTAAAGCCCGGCTGGCTGATTAATTCCTAGCTGTTTGAAGTGCTTTCTTCTCTTATCTTGAGCTGTGCAGGCCTCACCACAGCCTGAGGAGACCTGAGCCTAAATCTCGGGGAGATTTTTGTCTCCTCTCTACAGAGCGGAATGGAGACCAGATAAGCAGTGTGGCGTAAAACCGAAAGAAACCAGAAACTTGTTGCCAGTTTTGAGAAAGGCGTGGGGTGTGGGACAGATTAGAAAAAACAAAAAGTCCGTAATACGGCGTCCTTGTATCTGACTTTCAATTCACTGGTACACTGGGCAGTTTTAATTGAAAATTAGTATTGCCTAGAAACTAAAATTACCCTAAAGATGTTCTGGTTAGTTCCAGTTGAGATTTTTACATTAAATGAGCATTAGCAACAATGAGAAAGGAGGGAGAGGCTGAACATGGTGAGTCATTAGGGCAACAATTAGGACATTTTCCCAGATTTTATTGTATAACCCTTTGAAATCCTCATATAAGCTACTTTGCAATTCCCAGCAGAGTTCTTTTATGATCTTCAAAGCAAAAATATGTCTCAGCCTGAACTTCCTAGTAAGCATATCACGGCATATCTTCCAGTATAAGATGAAAGAGTGATCATACTTCAGAGGTAAGGGACATATACCCATACACACATGCCTGCTCCCTATCTCACACACTTTAATATCGTACTGTATTTTTGTTTTAAATACATGTCTAGAGAAATGCAGGCTGAGTAGGCATCTTCAGTCCATATATACATCTTTTCCTCCCTCCATGTGCCAATGCTGCCAGGCCAGAGTAACCAGAATCAGCCAGGCTGCCCCTGTCAGCAGGCAGCCTTGGTGCTGAAGACTCAGATAGCGAACTCCATCACTGCCAAGGACTTCCAAGAGCCAGTCGAATGGCTTAAGCACTTGAGAGAGCAAAGCTATTAGAACTAAGCTAGCTCAAAGGCTGTTCCTCTCCAGGTTCTGTGTTGTTTGCTCAAATAAATGTCCAAAGCCCAGCAAGAAACAAAGAAAACAAAACACCCTGGACTGTAAAACTAAGAGTAGAACCATTGTTTGAACAACTCTTCTCTCTTGGAGGGCTTGAAACTGCAATGACCCCAGAGATTCACGGAGGAATCTCCTAAATATACAGGTTTGCAATAGGTGTTTTTCTCATCGCCTGATCAGTAACGCGCTTGCTGGTTCTGAGACATTTTCATAATTCCGATGAGAGGCTAGGTGATCTTCTATTGTTCTTCCTATAAAGATACTTCTCGACTGATGCTTACCATGGCAACTAAGCACTCCAATTGTGTTATCTGAACGCAAGCTATGTGGAGAAGAGAACATTTCCCTCATTTTTATTTCAGGATTACGCAAGGTTAAAACAGTAATGGTTAGGAAACAGTGTGGATTATGATGTTTGGAGATTCAGCATCAACTTCTGAGAAAGGATATATTTTGTGTCTTTTCCTTGTGGTACACCAGTGGCTTAAGAACTCATGTTTGTGGAACGAAAATTCCTTACTTAAGGAATTCTGTCCAAGGAGCATGTTTAAACTGTTGATAAATTAAAGTGAAGAGTAAATGTCTAAATAATAATCTTATGCCAAATAAGTTCTGTGTCACTTGTGTAATCATCACCTGAAACTATCTGTAATTAAAAGTTCAAAACCATGAAGTTTCTTTATTCTATGTCATAAACACAAAGTCACAATCATGAATTGTTGTTATAAATTAATGAGACTGATTTCTCTTATGGCTCATTAGTTAATCCTAAAGTTATTTCTTAAAAATGCAAAACTGTTTTAAACATTGCAATACACATAGAATAATCCATTCCAGGTAGTTGGGTACCTACCCTCTACAGGCACTTCACACAAATGGTCTAATTTAATGATAGAGCTGTTGGGAGGCAGCTATTCAACTCATTTTTGAAGACAAAGATACTTTGGTGCTGATAAAATAAATAATGTATTTGAAGTCACATAGCTAGTTAGTTCGGAAGCCAGAAGCTTCCTTTACCAGCTCCTTTCCCTATATCCTTCTCTATTCTCATCCATTTCTTTCTCTTCTGCTCTTGTAACCTCATCTGTGTTTGAAGAGCCTTTTGTCTCCCAATTATCTCCTTTCTTCTGTTCTACAAATTTCTCTGTAGCATACAGTTGAAATTAAATTAAGAAATTTTTTTCTCCAAAAGCCCACGACTACAGATGATGCCATGTGCAGTAAAGGGTAAGCAACAGCTGCCCAGGGCCTTCAGATATGTTTTGCTTCTGACTTCTTCAGGATAAATCCCACTGGCAATCTGTACCTGAAGCCCGATTCAAGCGCGAGTTCTCCTTGGCTGACCTTCATCTGAGGCAGTTTTCCTTTACAAACCTCCTTCTATTCTTCCTACGATTACTATAGGAAATAAATAATGCTTTGGTTTTGAAACCACCATAAACAATATTAATATTTTATCTTTAAGGCATTAAAGGCAATGCAGTTGTAGTTTTTAGTATTAATTATGAAATAAGAGATTCCTCTATATTTGTATGGTTCCTTGCAAAGCAGCAAGGTGGTTATAATCTTCTATATGGCAAGTTAAGTATAATATTTACATATTGCAAAATTTCACTTGGCGTTGAATTGGATCACCCTTATGTGCCCTTCTTTTATGTTAATGAAAAATCTATCACAGTGAGGATTTGTGTTTTTGCAAATAAATTATCTACTTAGTTATGTAAGTAAAACATATCCAAGATCGCTATAGAGTTGAGGCCAATGTCTTCTCTTCTCCTTCCATCTTACCCCTTCCTGGTATAAAATTACCTCGAGGCAAATAGAACTAAGAAAGATTTCTATAGCTACTTCTAGAGCTTCTCATGGAAAACCAAGTAGTATCTTGAATAAACCATGGGATTCAATGTTTTCCTGGTCAGAAACAATTCCCATGTTAATAAACTTAGCCAAAGTGACAGGCTAATGGCTTCATATGTGATTTTTCTTTTTCTTTTTTTCCTTGGCTGTCCTATCCACAGTATTCAGCAGTATAATTCTGTCAATATGTAGACCATAAAGAATAATGGTGTTGAAATAGCATAATGGATTTATTAACTTATTTAAATCAGTCAACAAATGTTTTTGTGTTTTGTCTTCTTCCTCACATTTAGAATTTCTCTCTGTCTTTTGTTTGACCTATTAAATACGAGAAATTCCAGAAATCTTTTGTGCAATTTGAGGTTTAAATTTGGGATTTGAAATTGGGTCATTTCTTGTCCCTTGGCTTAAAAATATACCTGAATAATCCTATTAAGAATTCCTCAGAAAGCTTGTAAGAGTCAATCCTAGCCGATATTTAAGCTTCAAATTAGAATAGGAATAGAAAAGTTCACAAACTTCGCGAAGCAGAAGCTAGAACATTATTTTAAGAGCATAATGTAAATTAATTTATTTAAAGTCATTTTAAAGAAATTTTAATACTGAAGTTTTCCCAATACCAAATCTTTTTCTGATTATATCAAGTGCATAATAATATATATATATATACGTAGAGAGAGAGAGAGGGTTTTATACATACAATATTTTGTATTTAACTTGTCCTGTGCACTAGAAGAAAGCATGAAGTGTAATCATTGGAGTCATATTATCCTGATAAAAAAGTCAAAAGTGTATAAGCACAGATGAGGTGATGTGGAAATTGGTATAGATGCAATAATATTGGTCAAGCATTAATAATTTATGAACCTGGATGGTGGGTGCAAGGAAGTTCATTATACTATTTGCTCTACCTTTGTGTGTATGTTAAGTTTTTTATAATAAAATTTGTAAAGCTGTATATTGCCAAAATGATCCCACATCCCTCCTCCCATGTATATTTAATGACATGAGCCTCCTGGAAGATTTTCATTTAATTCTTAGTCTTCCATTTTAGCAGAGCTTTTATGCACACTTACATAGAGAAAATACCTTATCATTTATTTTTCCCCGTCTTCTTTGAAAACCCTATATAGTATTTAATTGACTAGTCTATTTCAATATTCTGTACCAAATTATTTCTATTTTTGTAACCATAGTGTGGTTCTTTCTGATTATTTACAAGACTTTAGGCTCAGAATTCATGTAATTTTCTTCTATGTTCTTCAGCAGTTCTTCGAAAAATTCAGTTGACTCTTTCCTGTGCTTATGGAGTCAAACTCTGCTGGGCAAATTTGCCCTAGGTAAGGCAATGTCACTGACATGTTTTCCCCTTGATATATCATCTTTTTTTCTAATTGCAGGGCAATGACAAGTTTAAGAAAAAGGAATTCCTTGTTCAAGCCAGTTGTCCATTATGGTTCATGATTTAAGACTAAACTTTGTCACCTCAATCAAAACACTCAACTATAATTTTCCTGATGGAACATTTAAAAAGTGTAATGATATCTCATGCTATTCATTCAATGCGGTCTTTCGTATCATTACCATATGCCAGTTATTAGTTCTATTTCACTTTTGTTTAGGTCAGGGCAAGTTAACATATGTCACTCTGCTCAGAATTTCAAAGACAAGAATCTTAGTTTGAAAAGCTGACCAAAACTATGCCCATAAAGGAGAGCACCTAAAGTGAGTGGATTTCTCACAAGGTTGAGTTTGTTCCCACGAATGCACACAGGCCCCAACAAGCATGAGTAACAGCTGACGCTACAGCAAAACCAGAAGGGCTCTGCTGGAATCAGGCACTGAAAACCACAGTGGCTTAAAGGAGCCTCTGGGAATTTTTAGACAAAACATCCAAACAGTTTATAATGTTCTCATTATCTTCAGAACAAAGCACGTTGTTAAGGATGCCAGAGGACTTAGTGTTTTCCAGAGACTCTGTGGTACAAAATTTCCCTCTTTCAATCATGCAGTTAGCATGAATCACCATCTTTAAAGAGAAAGAAACATGAAAGGGCATTACTGAAACATTTCTGGTCATGAAGTGATTTCTTGAAACATCTAATTCTCTAGATGATTCCATTATCCTGATGTAAGGAATTTTCTGAATGTTAGATGATATAATTATAAGAAGATCCTCTTAAAAAACATCTTAGAATGCTTTTCTAACTTGCTTATTTATGTTAAATTTATCGTGATATACTTAGTCTTTAAAATAAATTTCACCTATACCAATTTGCAATTTAGAACAACACTGTGGATTTTAATGATGTTATTTGCATTTATAAAGGATTTCCTTAAGATGTAAATGTTAAATATTTTGGCTTAGTCATTCATCAAAAGGTAAGTTGTTTCTACCACTATGGCTTTCTGGGGCATGCCTTATAGGCTGGTATTTGGAGAAAACCAACATATAATTTTTCTGATTATTTTATGAATAATTTTCTATATGCCAAACACATAGCCCACTAATTCTACAGTACAGGGATTTATCATCTTTATTTATAGTATACTTACCAGCAGTAGAGGCTATAGCTTAGGTAAAAGATGCTTGCCAATATTATTTTCTATTTAAAGTTAATGAAACATTTTACCGTGAATTAAACATTGAATTTGTATTTCGGTGCTTCTTGACTCACAAAATTTACCTTATTTTTAATAACTTTAAAAGCCGTATAGTAGAATGACTAGAAGTTAACATAACACCTAAACCATTGTCTAAAGTACACCCGTTATATGCAATTTATTTTATTAAACACTGGTTCCTAATAGCTTTAAAATTATTGATATAATGGTCTGTTAATTTCTAGGTATGAACATTAAAGAAAAATTATGAATGTTATATGCTCACTTTAATTTATCTAATATATTTTCCTTGAATCTGACTTTATTTGCTCAGTTACTAGAAATATTTATTTAACTTGCATGATAACGATTTGATCTATAGAGTGAACATACTAAATTTATTTTGATAGAAAATTATTTTCAGAATATTATTTCATTCCTCTGCCTACAGGTTTATTCAAAGTCAAACTGGAAGAGAAATCATTTACTTCAGTGTCTTAGAAGTAAACTGTGCTAGTGGCAGACTGCACATAGACTGTTTCGTAGGCATGCTTTAAAGAGAATCCTAATTTTCTTTTCAGAAATAAATATTACAAATTTGCCTTGTTTTGAGGAAAAAAACCTGTTGTATTATTAATTTCTTCAAAACAGTTACTGACTGTTGCGTGCATACCTTAGGATCATCATAATGACAAAGTCTTCCGATACAACTAATATTTTATTTTGCAAGAAGTGCTTTTTATCACTATGTACTAAGTGGTTGTATAGTGTATAAACTATATTTTCAGGTGAGCTAAGCAAGGGGAAATTTGATTTATTCACTTATTTAACCACTATTACCAGTAGGCTGCTATCTGCCAGACACTGCGCGAAGCCCTGAGGATGCGGTGCTGAGAAAGACAGAAAATCAGTTCTCCTTTTCTTCCGTGGTGAGAAGACACCAAGCAGAAGATTGTGTTCCTTGAGGAGGGAAAATATCAAACAGGTGCAATAAAGGAAAATAAGAGAGACAGGGAAGCAAGAGGAAGAAGGTGTGTTCATGCTCAGGAGGTGAGCTAAAGCTTCAATGAGGAGATGAGGCAACTAAGTGAAGAATCAGAAAGAACCATTGAGGGCGGAGTGAAGAGCCTGTGGGAAGCTCTCCATTGAACAAGAACTTCGCAAGTTTGAAGAATCGAAAGAAGACCAGGATGGAGGAGAGTGAGTGAGGGGGAAAGACGCAGAGAATCAGGCTGGAGAAGCAAGTGTACTAGAAGTCTTCAACTCGATGGTGGTTGTTGCTGCTGGTTAATTTTTAATATCTGGGTACCTACTTTCATCATCATTTCATACATTAAAAAAGAAAATTATTGATAACATTCTTTCTTTTTCTTTGTCTTTAGAGAACAAAATCAAGGTTCAGAAATACTTTATGAGCAATTTGTTCTTTTTGGAGTAAAGACATGGATTCTTTTTGTGGCTTATCTGTATCATCTGTATCGCCAAATTGATTGCCTAAAACTTGAGTAAATCCATACCCAGCCCATGTCCGACAAAGCATGTGTCTCTTTTTAAGCTTTCAATATAAACTTTGAGATGAATGGTTGGTAACTACTTTCTCCTTCAGTTTCTAGTATTCTAAATGCTTTTATTATGACTCTTTCCATATTGAAAGATTACTGGGTTTTGTTTGCTTGTTTGTATGTTTTCTCGAACGACTGCCCAAGATTTATTGGGTACTGTTTTCCTTCTGGAAATTAACTGCAATGACTATCTACAAAGTCAATTATTACCTTTCATATAATTGTTTTCTTCTAGAAATCAGTTTGGAGATTGACTCTTATAATATCAAGGGAGAGAGATCCGTCAGAAGTGGTACAGAGGAGACACTCCAACTGCCTCTTTATTTGCTTCCTGCAACTACACCCCCTTCCCACTTCACAGTATCTGTGCTCAGTTAATAAACATTCTGACTGGATCACTTATCAACATACTAATTTCTGCCAACTCTCTAAACTTCTTAAAGGTATACACAGCACTTCACAGTTTGATCCCAAACTACTTCTCACAGCTTGAAATACTGTCAGTCCTTACATACTGTATACCACTGCCACATCACATAGACAATCTTTGTGGCATTTTGTAGGATGAGCTGCAGGAGTCCATTCACTCAGAGACCCAAGGGAGGCAGCAGAGAGTCATGTTGTGTGACACCTAAGACTGGCCTTTTGTGAAAATTTCACCTTCTCAGAGGTCCTATTCTGAACTGTTTGGATTCAAAAGGTCTTATATGAGGTCCTGGAAAATGCTTTATTAATCATCAGCACAGGATCTAATATAGGTCTCTAGACCATGCAGGAGTGTGAGCTCCAGAAATAGGCAAGATTGATTATTCTATTTTCTTTTTTCTTCACCAGACGTGCTCTGTGAGGACAGGGGGTGTTTCTCTCTGGTTCACAGCATCAGGTAAGGTCATCTTTAGCAACAGGAAAAGAAAACCCAGAGTACTTAAAAACGCTAGTGTATTTTTCTTCCATGTTACAGAATACTGTCATGTTATATCAGTGGTACAGTGGCTTCACAAATGTTTCAGAGACCAAGGGTCTTTCGATCCTGCTACTTTGCTATTCTCAGTACGTATAACACACTTAATGGTCCAATATGGTTACTTGAGCTCCAGCTATCACGTCCACATTCCACTTAGCAGAAGGAGCAAGAGACAAAGAGAGGCTATCTTTCTCCTGGAGGCAGTAAGCCTGGCTAAAATCCAGGAATTATTTTACTAACGAATGAGAGGAGACAGATATTCAACACTGTCCCAGCAGCTAGCCCATAAATACATCTGTTGAGTTGATAGTCTGTGGATTTATGTCCCAGTTGTATCAAGTGTATTTCATCAAAACCTCACACCAACATAATGAATCATGCATCTTTCAATTATTTTAGAGAAGAGGAAACAGAAACCAAGAAAATGTAAGATACTTGCCTATAATCATGCACTGAAGTCAGATTAAAGCCCTAGCCTTGAAATTTAAGGACATTCTGTGTATCTCAAGGGTAACGACAGTCTTCTTTCATGGAATCTGCCATGGAAACTGCTTCTTTCTGCGTCTGTTCTCATTGCTGCTGGGTGAAAACTGCTTCTGAGAAAGCCATGTTTATACTTTCCTGGTCCTGACCTTTTTGACCTGCTAATTTGCCAACCTGGTGCAACCAACTGCTTCTGCACCTGTGAGGGTTTACATAATCTTTTTTCTAAACTGAATGGAAGATTTGGAATCACGTAGATAGAGGCATTTAAATGATGTCGTTGATGGCCATCTACAGGTAGATCTGTAATTTATGCTTACTCTGGTCATCAAAATATAGATTGGACACAATTTTTATCTATGATATTCATTAAATAACAACAACGATATCACAGAGAATCCTAAACTTGGAACAGTTACCTAACAGGAATCAATAAAACTAAGATCGTCCTGCTAGATCTGAGGTTATGTGGAAGAGAAGCACAGCAGGGAACTTGTGTCTCTGAGTTTCCATTCTTTCACTTAGTTCATTGAACCATCTGGCTGCCTTAATTTCCACCCACCACGTGAAATATGTGTTTATAGAAATAAATACGAAACTGCAACTAAAGTAATATGAAAACTGCAAATGCAACAACATGATACTGACAGATACAAAAGTCTGTGCTCCAAAAGCAATTAACTACTCTGTTAGCAGCAGCTTCAGATGTTAGAGTTTATAACCTCATTGAAAATATATACACATTTATGGATATATCATTATTGCAACAAGTTCATTAATTTTTAAATCCCTTACCAGTGAATATACTACTTCTCTTTCCTAGATTAACATGTTGTATTGTTCTTTGAGTGAATGTTTCATTAAATGAAAAAAAGAGGAAGTCAATAAAATGACTTCCTATTCATACATCTAAGTGTTTTAAAGGAGATTTTCTTTTTTGGAGTAAAGACTATAAGACTGGTTATGTTTTTTTTTTTTTTTAGAGTTGAAATTCCAAATGACTTTGATAAAGATGAAATGTTTTTTGTTTTCTTTAGTTTTGAAAAACTGACCCAAGAATCTGTCATATTAGATAACTTCAGATTCTACTAGGATGTTTTTGTAGGAGAGACTTCTATATCTTTATGTGTGGTCACTGGTAAACAACAGTAAGGACATTCATAATAATGGTAATAATGATAATAATGTCAGCCAAGATTGACTGAGCGATATGTTGAGAAGCAGCACCAAGAAAACACACATATACACACACACATGCATGCATGTACACACACACACACTTCTGTGCTATCTTCACAACCGTTTATTAATGCAGTACTTTCGAGTATTGTTAATCTTCTACTTGTATAGAAGACGGTATGCTTCAATCTACCATTCTTCCAATCTACTGGGAAAACTAAAAGACCTTTCTTTTTATTGGTGAGGCAGAGGTGTTTTTGGATGCCGCACGGCAGCTGTAGTCACACTTATGTCTGAATAATACTCTACCACATGCATTTTTGTGGTAGGGTGGTGTGAAAAAAGGTGAATAAGGGATGATGACTCTGAAAAATTTCATGGTCTGTTGAAGAAATATAAACAGATACATTAAGATACAAAATGGTAAATGCATTTGGTAATTGCTTTCAGTTATCAGGAAGAACCATTAGCGCATTGACTGAGCATTTACTAATTGCAGGGTACGGTAAGGGTCAACACTCTCTGTAAAGAGAAATAAGAACAGCACAAAACTAGAATTCCAAGTATACATATATATAAAAAATACTAGTGCATCACAAACTCAGAGCTGTGTGTAAAGACTTCAGCACACTGGGTTGGACAAAGTTAAACAGATTCCTTTACTGTAAAACTTCTCAGAGCTCCTAATGTACTAATTTACACCATGGAACTCTGAAGGGGAGCGTTTAGTCCAAAGCAGCCCCAAGCCCCTCTTTTCCTTTGTGGCACTGTGGAGGCTGTTCCACGGGCCAGCAGAACCTCAAGGGGCTATGAAAGATGCTTTGATCCTTTGTCTGCTCATTTGAATATTGAATATTGAATTCCCAAATTCAATATTTTAAGTGTAGCAGTATTCATTTAACACACTTCATAAAATTCAGTCCATTTATTAAAAATTTATAATAGTATTATGCCTTAATTATGAAAGCTTAAAAATGTTGAATGCTTATATAAGCTTTTTCTTTTGAAATTTATTTCCAGAGTCCATAACTCTAAAAAAATAGGTATTTCAAATCCATGACAGCCCAAATAATATGAATTCAGAACACGCTAATTATCCTTCGGGGAGAAACAACAATTTTTCCCTTATAATAACTAATAGAAAGCAAAATAGAAGTTATGGACAGAAGTTATGGGCAAAGTAAAGTTTAAAAAATAAAACATGGCTTAGTGTATATATTGTATTATTATAATTCTTCCTTTATCTTTTTTTTCTTTAAAGATTGGCCCTGAGCTAACATCTGTTGCCAATCTTGCTCTTTTTTGTTTTCCTTATCCCTAAAGCCCCAGTACACGGTTGGATATCTTAGTTGTAGGTCCTTCTAGTTGTGGCATGTGGGACGCCACCTCAGCATGGCCTGATGAGCGGTGCTAGGTCTGCGCCCAGGATGCAAACCAGCAAAACCCTGGGCCACCAAAGCGGAACAGGTGAAGTTAACCGCTCGGCCACAGAGCCAGCTCCAATTCTTCCTCTATCTTAAGGCCATAAGGGGAAATATTTAAATTGCATTAAGAGCATGCTTCTATGTAACATACCCTAAAGGTAGGTCATAGAAATGTCCCAGACATTTGCATCAGGGAGAAATTTTTAAATTTTGAACTTTAGTTGACAAATATATTTTTCTCTTTCCTGACCTGGAGTGATATCTTGAAGTGAATTACTTTTAAATTTTAGATTTTATATGTCATTCAAACTCACCCAATTTATCCTTTAAATATTGTATTTTCATGTGAATATGTACTTATGGGGAAAATTACTGAATGGCCCAAATTTTGAATTACTGATTCAAGGCCAACTTAAAAAGTGAGTATCAGGGAAAGTTTTACATATTATCAGCAAATGCTAAGAAAACATCTACTATGTATATATCTAATCTTGACCTCAGTGCTGAGACGAAATCACAAATTGCTGACATCCCCCCGGGACCAGTGGTCCTCAACTGCAGTAGATTTTGCCTCTCAGGGAACATTTGGCAATGTGTGGAGCCATTTTTGGTTATCAAAACTGGACAGCTAGGGGAGGAGTGCTGTCGGCATCTACTAAGTTGAGGCCAGGGTGCTGTTAAACATCCTACAATGTACGTGACAGTCCCAATCTTTGTATTTATGCCTAGATAGTCTTCCTAACATACCAGGCATACTGTGTAAGTTATTACTGTTCAATAGTTCAGTATTGTCTAAATGATAAAAGGTGAAACCTTGATTATTAATATCCTCTCCCCCTTTCAGTCTTAACTTTGACCACTTCTTTGTCTGTAAAATTTGCTTCAAACTAAATAACCTATGTAAGTCACTGTACCTCCCAAGCAATTTTGCTCAGATTTTTCTTTATCTAGATTTCTATTCCATCTACAATTTCCCACTGGCAAAATTCTCCCAACATTCAAAGACCATCACCCAATCGACATGGGTGGAAGAGGTTTCTTTCTACACAACACTTTTGTAACATATTCTGCTTTATTTTATGTATATAGCATTATTCCTTTCTTATATTCCTTTCTAGACATAACTGGCATACACTTTAATCAAATATTTTTATTTTGAGAGAAATTATAGATTCACATGGAGTTTTAAGAAATAATACAGAATGATCTCATATCCTTGGCAGTTTCCACAAATTATAACACTTTGCAAAAAACTTTAGTACAATGTAATCAGGATATGGATGTGGATATAATATGTGGATCTCATTCAGCTGGCTGCAGTTTTATTGTAGTTATCTGTATGTGTGTATTTAATTCTGTAAATTTTATCAACTGTTTAGTCATCTGTTCACCACTACAGTCAAGATACGGAACTGTTGCCTCACCACAGGAATTCCTCACATCACCCTGTCATACCCACCTTCCTTTCCCTTCCATCTTGCCTTCTCTACCCCCGACACATACACATCATTGTCCCTCATGCCTCACAATCGCTAATATATTTTTCATTTCTACAAATTTGTCATTTCAATAATATTATTAAAATTTAATTCTAAAGTATATAACTTTTTGTGATTTGCTTTTTCACTTAGCATAACTCCCTGGAGATTAGTCCAAGTTATTAAATATATAAATAGTTGATTACCTTTTATTGCTGCTTAGTATTTCATGGTATGGATGCACCACAGCTTAACAATTCACTCATTAAAGGGGATCTGGGTCGTTTCCAGTTTTGGGAAATTATGAATAACGTTGCTATGAGCATTCATGTACACTTATTTGTATAAGTATCCATTTTTCAGGAATAAATGCCCAAGAGTACAGTTGCTGGATCGTATACTAATTGCACATGATTGCTTACATAAGAAACTGCAAAAGTGTTTTCCAGAGTTTCTGTGCCATTTTGTATTCTCACCAGGAATCTAAGATTCAGTTCATACAGCTTTTCTCCACCCTCAAGAGCATTTGGTTTTGTCACAATTTTTTTTTTTTAAATTATAACCGTTCTGAGAGGTGTGCGGTAGTATACCATTGGGGTTTTAATTTGCATTTCCCTAATGACTAATGACATTGAATGCATTTTCATGTACTTATTTGCCATCTGTATATCCACTAGAGTAAAATGTCTGTTCACATCTTTTGTCCATTTTCTAATTGGATTGTTTTTAAATGCTAAGTTTTGAGAGCTCTTCATACATTCTACATACCATTCCTTTGTTAGGTATGTAGTGTGCAAATATTTTCACCCAGCATATAATTGCTTTTTCATCTTATAAGCAGAGTCTTTCACAGATCAATTGTTTTTTTATTTTGACAAGATCCAATTTATCAATTTTTCCTCTATTGGTCATACTT
Source organism: Equus caballus (assembly GCF_041296265.1). Taxonomy (NCBI): domain Eukaryota; kingdom Metazoa; phylum Chordata; class Mammalia; order Perissodactyla; family Equidae; genus Equus; species Equus caballus. Next base: position 48,667,521 of record NC_091686.1, read on the forward strand.
TTGGGGTCAAGTCTAAGAACTCTTTGCCTATACCTAGATTCTGAATATATTCTCCTCTGTGTAGTTCTAAAAGTTTTTAGAGTTTTATGTTTTACATTTAAACTTATGACCCATTTTGACTTAACTTTTGGTATAAGATTAGGTTCAGGTTCTTTATTTATTTATTTTTTTTTTGGTGAGGAAGATTGGCCAATCTTCCTCTTTTTGCTTGAGGAAGATTGTCCCTGAGCTAACATCTGTGCAAATCTTCCTCTATTTTGTATGTGGGATGCTGGCTTCATGAGTTTTGTGTAGGTCCATGTCCATGATCTGAACCCCGGAACCCTAGGCCACCGAAGCAGAGCATGCAAACTTAACCATTATGCCACCAGGCTGGCCCCTCACGTTCATTTTTTAATCTATAGATATCTAATCTTTCAATTGCTTCATCACCATTTATTTGAAAGTCTATCTTTCCTCCAACTAATAGCTTTTGCATCTTTGTCAAACTTAGTCGGGCATGTTGCTATGATTTACTTCTGAGTTCTCTATTCTGTTCCATTGACGTGTGTATCTACAACTCCATCCATTCTATAGTCTCAACTGCTGTACTTTTATAGTCAGCCTTCATATTGGGGAGAACGAGTCTTCCTTTTAAGTTTGATTGAGCTACTCCTATGCTTTTCTATATAAATTTTGGAATAAGCCTGTCTATATTTACAAAAAACTCCTGTTAATGTAATCAGTTTTGATAGTAATTACATTAAACCTGTAAATCAATTTGGAGAGAAACAACATCTGTGTTAAGCCTTCCAAACCATGGATGCAGTATAGCTCTCCATTTATTTAGTTTCTCCTTGATTTTTTTTTCATCATCTCTTTGTGGTTTTCAGCATACAGATCCTGGATGTGCTTTATTAACTTTATACATAAATATTTCATTTGGGGGAATAATTATAAACAGTGTTGTGTTTTTAATTTTGTTTTTCACAATGTTATTGTTATTATCTAGATGTGTACTCAATAATTCTCTATTTATTTCATATACTGCAGCCTGCCTAACTCATTTATTAGTTCCAGGAGTTTCTGTAAATTCCTTGGATTTTCACTATAGATTATCATGTCATCTGCAAATATATACAATTTTATTTTTTTATTTCCAATCTATATGGCTTTCACATCCTTTTCTTACCTAGTTACAGTGGGTAGAGCTTTTAGGACCATGTTGAACAAGAGTGATAAGAATAGACATATTTGCCTTGTTCCTCATCTTAGGAAAAACTATTCAATTTTTTACCATTAAGTATGTTGCTAGCTGTAGGTTTTTGGTAAATAATTTTTATCATGTTGAGGTAGTTCCTTCTATTCCTAACCTGCAGTATTTTTAACATGAATTGGTTTGGGATTTGACAAAAGTTTTTTATTCATAAATTGATATGATCATATGATTTCTCTATGTTAGCCTGTTGACATGGTGAATTACATTGTTTGACTTGTAAATATTGAGCCAGTCTTGCACACCTGGAATAAATCCCTCTTGGTCATGGTGGATACGTCTTTCTATAAATTGCTGAATTTTTATTTCGTTGAAGGTTTTTGTGGCTAAATTTTTGAGTGATATTGTACTGTAACTTGCGTGCTTTCTCTCTCTCTTTCCTTCCTTCCTTCCTTTCTTCCTGAGTCTTCTTTGAGGGTAATGTTGACCCCATGAAATCAGTTCAGATGTAATCCCTCCTCTTCCATTTTATGGAAAAGATTGTATAGGGCCATTCTTCTATAAATGTGTCGTAGAATTCTCCAGTGAAGCAACCTGGGCCTGGAGGATTGGGTTTTTTTGGGAATTTTTACTACAAATTTAATTTCTTAAGTAATTATAAGACTATTCAGATTATCTATTTCATCTTGCTTGAGTTTCAGTAGTTTATGAATTTTGAAACATCAGTTTGTTTTTTTATAAGGTGTTGACTCTATTAGCATAGAGTTATTCATAGTATTTCCCTCCTTATCTTCTTTTTTTTGTTTTTGGGGAGAAAGATTGGCTCTGAACTAACATCTATTGCCAATCCTCCTCTTTTTGCTTAAGGAAGATTGTTCCTGAGCTAACATCTATGCCAAACTTCCTCTATTTTGTATGTGGGATGCTGCCATAGCATGGCTTGATGAACAGTATGTGGGTCAACACCTGGGATCCAAACCCACAAACCCTGGGCCACTGAAGTAGAGCACACAAACGTAACCACTATGCCACTGGGCCAGCCCTCATCTTTTTTTTTTTTTTTTTTTTTATTTACTCTATCAATCTCTGCTTTTCAGTTGATATATTTACACCATTTATTATTAATGTAATGATTGATGTGTTAGCACTTATGACTGACATTTTAAAATTTGTTTTTCTGTTTGTTTCTTACTCTTCTCATTCTTCTGTTTCACTTTTCTTGCCTTGTTATAGGTCACTTGAACATTTTTAGGATTCTGTCTTGATTTGTTTATAGTATTTTTGAGTATACCTGTTTGTACATGTTTATTGATGGTTTCTATGTGTACTACAATATACACATGCTTTGTCATGGTATACTTATATAACATTTTACCACTGCAAGTGAATCGTAGACTCTTTACTTCCAATTTGATCCCTTTACCTTTCCCACTTTTAAAAATCACTGTCTTTGGTATCAGATATTGCTATAATTTTTGTTGGAATCATCAAATATGATTTATAATACTCATGAGAGAAAGGGTAGTCTGTTGTATGTATTTACATTTCTGCTCTTTCAATTGAGTTTTTGCTCTAGGATGATCCAAGATTCCTTTTTGTATTATTCATTTTCTGTTTGAAAAACTTTCTTTAGCTGTGTTTTTTCTTCTGAGGAAGATTAACCCTGAGCTAACATCTCCGCCAATCCTCTTCTTTTTGCTGAGGAAGGTTGGCCCTGAGCTAACATCCATGCCCGTCTTCCTCTACTTTATATGTGGAATGCCTGCCACAGCATGGCTTGATATGATAAGTGGTATGTAGGTTTGCACCCAGCATCCAGACCAGTGAACCCAGGGCCACCGAAGAAGAGAACCACTATGCCACCAGTCTGGGACAACTTTAGCTATTTTTTTAGGAACAAATTCTTTTAGTTTTTCTTCATCTTAAAAGTTCTTTATTTCCCTTTCATTTGTGAAGGATATTTTTTTCTGGATATAGAATTGACAACAGCTGATTCTTTCTTTCAGCACTTGAAAAATATGCCACTTTCTTCTGACACCCACAATTTCAGGGGAGAAACCTGTTGTTATTCAAACTAATCTTCCACTATATGCAAAGTGTTATTTCTCTCTGGCTGTTTTCCAAGTTTTTTCTTTCTTTTAGTTCTTCAAAGTCTGAGTATAATGTGTCTTCACATGGGAGTTTTGTGTTGGTTCTATTTAGCCTTTGCTTGGTTTCTTGAATCTTTAGGTTTATGTCTTTCACCAAATTTGAGAACTGTTCAGTAATTATTTTTTCTAACACTCTTTCAATCTTTCTCTTTTTCTCCTTTCCTTCTTGAACTCAGATCGTGAAATGTTGGATCTTTTGTTATGGTCCCTAAAGCGCTGTTCTTTTCTTTAAATCTATTTTTCCCCTATTATTTTGATTAAGTTCATCTTTCTGTCCTCAAGTTAACAGATTCTATCCTCTGTCATTACCACTCTAGTATCAAACCCATCTGGCAGGTTTCTTATTTCTATTATACTTTTTTAGTTCTCTCATTTTAATTTGGTTCCTTTTAAATTAACTTTTAATATTTGAATGAGATTTTCTATTATTTTTTCAAGATAATTTGTCATTGCTTGTTGACACCTACTTTATGATGGCTACTTTAAAATTATTGTCAGATAATTTCAATGTCTTATTTATTTGGCATTGAGCTCAATTGATTATCTTTTATCATTCATGTGTTATTTTCCTGGTTCTTGGTATAATGGGTGATTTTCACTGTATATGGATGCACTGTCTATTATGTTAGCAGTTTGTAGTTCTTGTATATATCTTTTATTTTGGAAGATGGTCACCTTATTTAGGCATAGCATATAAGTCCTGTGGGCTGTAGTTTTTTGTGGGCTGTAGTTCCAATGAAAACTTAATTTTCAGAGCCTCTGTAGTGGTTTTTGGTCATCTTGGTTTATTTGGTGCCACTGGAACTCCTATTAGTCCCTCTAGTGAGAGGACAGAAAGAGCTTCCCCTGGCCATAGCTCCTCTAAGTATGAGAAGGAAGTTACCATCCCATGGGGACAAAGAGGTTTCCCATGATGGACATTTTCTGTGGCTGCATCCCCTTACTGTTGCCATGCAGTTGCCTGGAATCTTTGAGTGAATGAGAGTACTTTCAGGCCCACAGGGACAAGAGACTTCCTGAGATAAGTGCATGTCATTCTGGTATTCCCCTGGCTGATGCTGCCCAGCCATGTAGTTGTTCTCAGTCCTGGTGAAGAAGGAGAGCTTCTCCCCAGACTCCTTGTTATCAGCAGCACTCCAGGTGATGTCCTTTGCCAGTGCTTCCAGGTTTTCCTGGTGTTGTTGACAGTACTCCCAAGACATCCAGGGCAGAAATGAGCCTCTCTGGGTTGCCCTCTCTTGCTAGACTGGAGGTCAGGAAAGGCTGTACCCAGGTCTTTATTCTGTTGGGTTAGAAGGCATTCTGCTGCTCTGTTGTTCCTCTAGTCTGGGGTTCCTAACCATTCCTACCTTCCTCTTTATGCAATATAGAAATCTCATTTGGTTGCCTCTTCCATTGTTTCCAGGGCTTATAGGAGGGAAAATCATATCTAGACTATATTGTCTGAGCCAGAAGTCTGGAGGATTATTTGGAAACCACCATAGCACCTTCTTCATAACATATACCCAGTGTGTATTTATGGAGTAAACACATGAAGAAAGCCAAACTACAATTTCTTGATGCTGACCCACAAATATTTCTTGAAAGTTGCTGAAAATCATCAGTTTTTGTTTTGTTAAAACTGGTATTGTGGCTGGGAAAAATAGATGTCTAGGCTACATGTTTTTTTTTTTTTTTTTGGAATCTTTTAATGGATTCTACCTCCTGGCCCTTCATCACTGATATACCTTGCTTGACTTATTGATCCACTTCTTGTCCAGGTACCAATCACAGGGCTTCCTCTCACAAAGGGTTGAGCAAGACGTAACATCCTGGCAACAACTAAGTTAAATGTGATGTTTGCTCGTGGCACTATAAAATCTGAACTATGTTCACGGTAGTATCCAAAGCCCACAACAAAAAAGAGTGATGATAAGCAACAGGATCCTGGGGAGCTTAAGAGCACAGGTTAAAGCACTGCTCACAAGGTCAGAAGCTGAGGAGGTCAGGAACATGCTGGGAAACAGAATATAAGTCAGTCCACGAGAAGTGTTTCATATGGAGACCATATGCCCATTTCATTTTGACTGAGCACCTGGGACAACAACAATTTCCACGCAGGTCACCTTATACGTGGAACACGTATCATAGCTAGGGCTCAGGTTCTGATAGCAAAAATACTGATAAAATAATATTAGTAAGCTAAACCGAAGGAATGTGCTTCCAAATACTTTCTCCTTTCGATTCCATTGTCCTATGTTTATTAGCATAAAACATCAACTCTTTCAGTACATTATCAGGCAAAACATATTGTTAGTAGTTTGTTTTTTTTTTTGAGGAAGATTAGCCCTGAGCTAACATCTACTGCCAATCCTCCTCTCTTTGCTGAGGAAGACTGGCCCTTAGCTAACATCCAGTGCCCATCTTCCTCTACTTTATATGTGGGATGCCTGCCACAGCCTGGCTTGACAAGCGGTGCCATGTCCGCACCCGGGATCCGAACCTGCAAAACTCAGGCCACCGAAGCAGAACATGTGAACTTAACCACTGTGCCACCGGGCCGGCCCCATGTTGTTAGTAGTTTTGCAAGTTTAATGTCTTACACTGCAAAATTGCAAACTTACAGTGTCTAGTTTGTGTGTATTTTATATGTACTTGCATTTGTCCTTAGTGATTACATGATTTTCACAATTTATAATATAAAATATAATAAAACAAAAATTGCAAATAATTTCAGGCTGCTTGTAAAGAAGATGTTAAACGATTTTAATAAACATTTTACCCTAGCATTAGCAAGCATGTCTTGCCATAAAACCAGAGGTGTCCTGTGGCAGATTATATTACTTTCTACACTGGAAATCACAGTTTCCATACTAAATTATAGAAGTATAAGTAAAGAGACTCTGTGGGCATAAGCAACCAGTCTTGAAACTATCATATTGTTCAGTGGTTTGCACGGCCATCTCTAAATGTTTCCTCCCATTAATGTATGCATTTCTCTACTAACATTGTGTATATCAATGTGATGCCCTTCAGAGTATGCAGAATTAAATGTTATTCATCATTAAATGCTTTAGCAAATCCATTAGATTCTAATTATACTTTAATTGTACTCAGTAGCAGGTAAAGTGTGTGGTTTTCATTCTTCCATAGCAAGAACTACATTAAAATCTTGCTGAAAAGGCACTCTCCTTGCATTTAACTCATGTTTCAATAAAAATGTTGGCTAGATATAACAAACAAATTGTCTAATGTGAGGAATCTGTGCAACTAACAGGATTAAAAGAGGCTGAATTTAGTAAGTAGTACATATGTAATATAATGAGGCTTTATACATGGTCTTACCTGTCTGGTTTAATTGGTTCAAGCACTCGCTTTAGACTTATTTCTCAATTTGGGGAAAGTAATTCTATTCTCATTACTAGCATAATACCCACCCAATAAAAATTGTCTTGAGTCTTTTCTATTGCTTCACCAATTTTTGAGGAAAGTGTCTTGTAGAATTCCAGCCCTTCAGAAATTAATAACTCCTTTGAAAATTACTCCAGATGATAGAAAATCATCTCTATCTGCAGAGATCTACATTTCCATTCACAAAAGCTTTCAAGATACAAATCTGAGGGGGCCAGCTCCGTGGCCGAGTGGTTAAGTTCGAGTGCTCTGCTGCGGCAGTCCAGGATTTGGATCCTGGGCGCAGACATGGCACCACTCGTCAGGCCACGTTGAGGTGGCATCCCACATCCCACAACTAGAAGGACCTGCAACTAAGATATACAACTGTGCACGGGGGGCGGTTGGGGCGATAAAGCAGAAAAAAAAAAAAAGATTGGCAACAGTTGTTAGCCCAGGTGCCAATCTTTAAAAAAAAAAAAAAGGAAGATTGGCAACGGTTGTTATCTCAGGTGCCAATCTTTAAGAAAAAAAAAAAGATACAAATCTGACAAATAGTAAAAAGTTTGACAAAAAAACAAATTTTGTGTTTTAAACTGTGAGGTTTATTTTGTCTTCATAACCTCCACCAGGCACACAGGGACGGAAGAGTCCTTAATCAGAAATTATTCCAACAAAATTGTTCCAGACACCACTCTGATGGCAATTATCTCATAGTTTGAAACTGCAAGTACTTTTTAATAATATATGAAAGCTTTCTCTTTACTCTGGGATTTCAAAATAGATGCATAAAACACATATTTGAAAATGAAAATAAATTTTAAAAATCTAGTCAATGCAATAAACTTTATGTGGTATACTAAACAATTAACTTACACATATCTATACCAAACTATACATTATCAATATATAACTATAGTGTTGTCCTGATATTAACAACCAAATGTAACTCACAAGGGAAAAAAGGAAAGTCTTACCGTATATCACGATTCCTAATAGAGCTTCTCATTTTTCTTGGTTTTACCTCATGATAATTGCTTTAAATGTCCTACTAGTCACGTCATTTTACCAGAGCTGATCCTCAAGCTGCTAAACTTCACTTTTGTTTTTGCCTCAATAGTTGAAACTTCAGGTTTCAGTTGCACAGTCTTCCTTAACTTTGCTGCCGATTGCAATGGTAATGGCAAGCACATAAGGCTTTGCAGCCGTGTAACCAGCACAATGACAAAACCTAAGGAAATTAACTTCTCTATGTCTGTACTTTACGTAATGCTTTCTATAGTTCTGTGACTTGGGAATGGTTTTTCTAAGGTGTTAGCATAATGTGGTGTGATAGTGACTTCAGTAGGAGATAAGGCTGGTTGAGGTCTAGCATGATATTTGGAGAAGAATGTTTATCCCCATGAGCTAGTATAACTTAGGGTCTCCTCCACACTGTGCAAAAGTCTAAAGTTTTCTATGCTACTCCCCCATGCTCTCCATTAACTCTTTGTTCCCATCATGTTTTTTCCCTCCTTTTCCCTACTTTAGTCTAACCACACCAACTTCCATGCTGTTCCCTTGCCTCAGGGCCTTTGCACCAGCTGTACCCTCTGATCTTCACATGGTTCTCATTGCAGGTTCTATTGTCTACTCTTCCTGCAGAGCCTCAAACAACTTGCTGCTTCACCTCTATCAAGTTTTTGTGCAGATGCTTCCATGAGGACTTTTCTGAGAATGCATTTTAAATTATAAACTCCTCTTCCACATGCTATACTCCTTATTTCCCTTTCTGGTTATATTTTTATCTACAGTCCATGATCGCTTCCAATATGCTGTCTAATTCACTAGCTATTTGTCTATTGGCTGTCTACCCCCATGGGAACTTGAACTCCACAAAGACAAATGTTTCTGTCTATTTTGTTTACTGCTAGATCCGCAGGTCCAGAAAAGTATCTGGTACATAATAGGTGCTCAATAAACATTTCTGGAATAAATGAATGAAATGTCAGAGGAAAATTTAGATTGAGTATGGAATGTAGTAAAAGATAAGGAAAACCAGATCATTTGTAATGCAATTTGTTATATATAAACATCTAAGGAAAGAAACGACTCCTATTAAAACCTCAAAAGCTACCAGCATACCGCTAAAAGTTATAAATTTCAATAAAGTTAAAAAGACTCTGGAACACTTAGGTTTAAATTTACTTTTATACTAAAGTGTAAACATAGAAAAACAGAAACATGTTAATAAATTTAATCCTCTAAGAGAGAGGAACGTCAAAACAGATGCTTTAATTTTTCACTTCAAACTGGTAATTATAAGAGCCACATTTCCAGCTGAGAGATGAATAATCAGAAGAAGATCCAGCCTCATTGGTACTTTTCTTTAGTTAGAAGTTTTCCTGTTTAATGTTTGGGGAAATTCCCAACATCCATGGAGAAGTTCCATTCTTTTATCTTTCTTTACTATTGTAATATGTCCTCTAAGTTATAATAAGGTATGTTGATTTCCTGTAGGTTTTGATTTTGCCACATGTTTAGTCATTTATTCATATACTATACGTTTTCCGTTTTTAGATTCTGATTCTTCAATGCATTGCATTAAGAACTTTCCTCATAATTCCTATCAACATTTTGTATTGGACAGTGTATTCTATTTTCCTAACTATAAAACAAAAATTCTATTAATAAGTAAGCAATCTCAAAATATATATTACTCAGAAAGCCAGTATGAAAAAATATGGAAAAAGTGGTAATGTGTGTTGAATTGTGTCCCCTCAAAATTCATATGTTGAAGTGCTAATGCCCAGCACCTTAAAATGTGACCTTTTTTGGAGAGAGGGTCTTTGCAAAGGGAGTCAACTTAAATGAGTTCCCTATAAAAAGAAGAAATTTAGAGACAGACTTGCATACAGGTAGAACACCACGTGAATATGAAGATGGCCACCTACAAGCCTATGAATAAAAGAATAGATTACATAGTATCTATACATTATATTATATAATAGATTATATAATATAATATATAATAGAATAACAGAATAGAATAAATTCTTCCCTCACAAACTCCAGAAGAAACAGACCCTACCAACACCTTGATTTCAGATTTATAGATTCCAGAACTGTGAAATAATAATTTCTATTGTATAAGCACCCCAGTTTCTGGTACTTTGTTATGACAGCCTATAAAATATTTTTTAAAGTTTACTTTTATATGTAAAAATAGATACGTCAGTTAAACAATGTTTTGAATTTATTCAAGGTCAAACCGAAAGATAGAGGTGTTTCTGAACTGATAAAAAATACTGATAAAAGATACTTTTTTCTATTTTCTTGATAAATAATTAAGAGAATTCTAAGTGGGAGTTATAAGTTAATACACACATTAAAAAAACACGCAACTTGAAAGTTGTCATTTTAGAGAATTGGTAACGCTATCGACAGTAATCTTTTGCAGGAAGATTTGTTATATTAGTTAATTTCAAAGGGAAACACCTAACCATTTGACTTCCCATAGTTTCCAGAGATGAATTGCAATAACTGGCCTAGCTAGTAGATCAGAAAGGAAAGAGATCCGCCCTCACTAACACCGTGGAATTGTGCACTATGTGAGTATCTCGTTGCACAAAAATCTGAAAGAAACTGAAACGAGATGTCTAGGCACCGGTCAACAGGTCCCTTGGGCCTAATGTAATTGCTGTTCCCCTGGGGACTACTCTTGTCCTTCACCCTCACAGTGTAGGCCAGCCTCCAATACTCTCTTTCTTCCTCCTCACAGCTATAGTTGAATCTTACACAGAAACGTAAAGTGGAAGTCGAAGCATGGAAAAAAGGATTGTTGTGATTTCTCTTTTACTTTGTTCTGAAACTGCTGGGTTTCTGAGTGGTTGACTACTTAGAGCTCCTAAAGTTGTGAACAATAAGCTGAGCGGTGGAAAGATTCTGGTGCCCAAATAGTGTGGATCAGTTTTTTAAACTCTGAGGGAGTCGAATGCATTTATTTACAAATTGGTAAGCAAAATCATTTCCTTCTCTCACACGTTTGTGGTGACAATCATACGAGATCCTGTAAAAGTTATTTATCAGCTATAAAGAACAATAGAAATATTAATTATTAATAAATAGGTTTAATTAAAATTCTGCTTAATTAGATTACTTTTAATTCTAATTATTAGAGTGATATAGTATTTAACTCTAATTGAAATAATTTTCCTAGGGCTGTTTACTGAATTTCTTTCCACTACATTACTGAGGATAACCAGCACTGTCCTGATGGTCCACAGTGTAAGCCCCCCTGGAAACAATCCTTCTGACATTCACTCTGAAGCAGTTGAGAGAAAGATCAGGAGCCAGATCACATTTGCATAGAACTTGCAAATAATAAAAATTTACTAAACTTTGGTTATTATTCTATTATGGTTTCATCAGTATTAATATGTTCTATACTGAATTTTATTCTAAAATAAAATATTCCTAACTAAATGCTAGAATTGTCTTTTCAATCAAGCCCTTAATAACATAAGACTTGCTACTTGCTCTTTTTAAGGAAAAGTCCAGTTAAGCTTTTGTGAGTATTTGGAAGATAGGCTTTGATTATGCATTCCAATAAATGTACGGCTTGAAGGAGAATTGGTGAGGCATAGGAGAGACACAAGAGAGGTGCCCCAGGGATTGCTCGTGTGAAGGCATCCTGAGCAGTGGGAAGAGCTTACGGACAAGAACAGAGAACCACAAAGAGTCTGCTTTCCCTGGTATAGTAAGCAAGAAAAACACAGTGAAGGAAGAGAGTGCATCTAACTCAACAGGGACCACACTAGAAATCCAAAGGGGCTTTGGATGCAACAAGAATAAATCAAAACTTTATCCTGATGCTAAAGAAGAAGAAGGTTTAAACAGAAGAGTATAATAATTACATCTGAATTTAAAAACAAAACCCTCTCAGAGCGATGAGAAAGTTGTATTTGCATGCTGTTTTGGGAGCAGTGCGGTGCGGTGGCAAAGACAGAAGTCGAAGAGGTTGAAAACATGAAGAACAGTTAAGATACTATGTTAAAGGTGTAGATCAGGGATGGCGTAGTGGGCTGAATGGTGCCCCCAAAATATCAGGTCCTACCATCTAGGACCTGCGACTTTTACCTCTTACGACAAAGTTTTACAGATTTGATTAAGTTAAAGATTTTGAGACGAGAAGATTATCCTGGATCATCTAGATGGACCATAAATGCCATCAAAAGTGTTCCTACATGAATGAGCTAGGCAGAGGAATTTGATACACACAGAAGAGGAGCAGTCAGTGTGGCTACAGAGAGAGAGGTCAGAGTGATGTGTCCACAAGACAAGGAATGCAGGTAGGCACCAGAAGCTGGAAGAGGCAAGGAACAGATTCTCTCCTAGAGCTTCTGGAAAACCATGGCCCTGCTAACACCATCGTTTCACCTCATTGAAACTAATGTCCGGACTTCTGGACTCCAGAACTGTAAGAGAGTACATTTCTGTAGTTTTAAACTACTGTTTGTCAAAATTTGTTACTGTGGGCATAGGAAAGTCATAGAGATATCCAATAAGTTTTATCATAGATGACAACTCTGATTACTTGGTATTGGCTCTTTTGCTTACTGGGTTGAGAAGGTTTTTGAGTCCCTACAACAAAACTAAACTACGAAACTTTTCATTATTCATTTAAAAGTTCTGACAATTAAACAAAGCTTGACAGCTGAATAAGGAGAGTTGAACATTGGGGCTGTGAGTCAATTTCATTTACTATGATGTAAATTACTGTTACATTGGTAAAGAATACCATCAGTCACTTTTCTTCACTATTAAAACCTTTTGCTGACTAGTTTCTTGGGAAAATAAAAAACACTGTTTAGTCAATGATTCATTCAATCCATACATATGAGAAATAATTAATTTCATGACAAGGTATATACACTGTATCTACATTGTAGTGCCCTGCAAGAGTACCCATACTTCCTCTTTTGAAAGGATTCTGTCCTTTTCTCCTTGGTGATAACCCTTAAAAAGGTGTATTGTTTTTTGTTTTTAATCACAGTGCATATGAAAGCACCTCTATATTTAGGAGGTTGAGTTCTAAGAAACTAATAGGTACCAATATGGGCAGATATTTACTGGCAATGCTCTTTAACCAACTGACTTTCCAGATAGTGAGGGCTCCGTATAACCCTATTTCACCAATGACCAGATTAGATACATAGAGGTCTTACTTTCCAGTATGTAAGCAGTGTAATTTAAGGTCAACACTCAAGCTATGATCTAAGCCAAATCATTTATCTTTTTCTCAGGAATCTTCCAATATTGATTATTCGGTATATATCCTGGATCTTCATCATACACATCTCTCTGGGATTCTTCAAATCCACATGCAACCATGCTGGAATTTTCTCAACTTAAAGACAAAAATTTCCCACTTCCTGACTTACCCTCCTTAATTAAAATCACACCCAACTTCAGAGGAGAGATTTCACTCTCACTACCACCACATCCTCCCCTGCACATCCTGCTCAGTGAATTCCAGTCTTTTTCTGCGGCCTTTTCCCCCACCACTGCACAAAATGGCTCTAAATGAGGTAAAAATGACTTTTGAGTCACTCAGTCTAATGGATCTTTTTCATGCCACATCCTACTTGACTCTTATTTTCATCTGAAACTGCTTACACATACTCTCTTGTAAACACTCTTTATTGGCTTCCTTGAAACCAAACCCCACACCCTTTATTTTTATAGATCACGTCTCATTGCTCCTTCTCACTCTCTTCCACTGACTCACTCTCATCTACTCAACTTACTTATACTAGAATTTCTGCAGGTTTGGTCTTCAGCCATATTTAATCCTAATTCATATTTCTTCATCCCCAGAAACAATTTTAGTTACAATCTATTCACAAATGCCCCAAATATATTTCTTCTATCAAGACATCTTTGAGTTCCAAGAGCTGGGATTCTCACAGGCCCTTCAAAATTTTTAAACAGCTTTATTGAGATATAATTGACATATTATACCATTTACTCATTAAAGTATACAATTTCATGGATTTTAGTATATTCACAGATACTTGCAAGCATCACCACAATCTGATTTTAAAACATTTTTCATCTCAAAAACAAATCCGATACTCTTTGGTTATCATCTCCCTTTTCCCCTATCTACCCTTCCAGCCCTACAAAACCAGTAGTCTACTATCTGTCTCTATGGATTTCACTGTTCTGGATATTTCGTGTGAAGAAATCATACTATATGTACGATATGTGGCTGGCTTCTTTTACTTAGCATAATATTTATAAGGTTCATCCACGTTGAAACATGTATCAGAACTACATCCCTTTGTATGGCTGAATAATATTCCATTGTATAAATATACCACATTTTGATTAGCATTTGTTACTTGGATAATGAGTTTGTTTCCACCTTTTGGCTATTATTAATAATGCTGTTATAAACTCTAATGTATAAGTTTCTGTGTGGACATGTTTTCATTTCTTTTAGGTATATACCTAGGAGTAGAATTACTGGGTCATATGGTAACTCTATATGAAATCATTTGAAGAACTGCCAGACTATTTCCCAAATTGGCTGCACCATTTTCCATTCCCACCAGTAGTGTATGAGAGTTCTGATTTCTCCACATCCTCACCACTACTTGTTATTATCCAATATTTTTTTTCTAGTTATCCTAGTGTATGTGAAAAGGCCCCTCATATTTAACATGCCTAAATCCAAACTCATGAGCTTTCCCAACCGTTTAACTCTGGTCCTTCTCCAGAGCTCCTTATCTCAGTGAATGGTGTTAGTTGTTTGCTTTTTTTTAATGCATAATACAAAATGTATTTATTATTATTTTTTTATTGAGGTATAAAAGACATTTAATATTATATGTTTCAGATGTATAATGATTCCATATTTGTATATATTGTGAAATGATCACCACAGTAAGTTTAGTTAACCTCTGTCACCATGGTATTAGTTTTTTTGGGGGTGTTCTTTTTTTTGCAGGGGAAGATTTGCCCTAAGCTAATCTCTGTTAATACTCTTCCTCCTTCTTTCTTCCTTTTACCCCCCTAAAACCCCAGAACATAATTGTGTATAGTTGTAAGTTGCTCTCATTCTTCCATATGAGCCACTACCACACCATGGCTACTGACAGACAAGTGATGTGGTTCTGTGCACAGGAACTGAACCTAGGCCGCCAAAGCAAAGCATGCCGAAGTTTAACCACTAGGCCATCAGGGCTGGCTTCATATTCATTTTTTAAGCTAGAAAACTAGGAATAATTACTGGTTGTCCCTTCTTCATCACTCAGATTTTATTGATCACAGACTCCTGCCCATTCCGTTTCTTAACTCTCTATTGAATTCACTTTTCTGCTTCTCTACTGTGTCTACCCTAGTTCTAACTACCACCTGGACCAGTGTAGACCCTCCTAACCAGTCATCTCAGATCTATTCTTGCCGTCTTTCAATTCATTTTCCATAGCGAAGTAACATTTTTCAAAGAAAAGTATGAGTATGTCACTCTCCTGCTTAAAAGTGTTCATTAATTCTCCATTGTTATTTAGATAATGAATAAGATCCTTAAATTAACCTACAAGCATGATTCAGACCAGCTAATCTCACTGCCTCACATCTGCCTCCCATCTGCATACTTGCCACATGATCTTTAACTCATTTTCTTCGTCATGCTGTGTCCCTAGCCACCTCAGGACCTTGTCATAGTCAGTTTCTTATAACTAGCACGTTTTCATCCACTCCTCTCTCTGTAGACTCATTTTTTTTTTCTGCTTTTTCTCCCCAAATCCCCCCAGCACATAGTTGTATATTTTAGCTGTGGGTCACTCTAGTTGTGGCATGTGGGATGCTACCTCAACATGGCCTAGTGAGTGGTGCCATGTCCACGCCCAGGATCTGAACCGGCGAAACCCTGGGCTGCCGAAGCAGAGTGCGCGAACTCAACCACTCAGCCACGAGGCCGGTCCCTGTACACTCAATTTTTAGTCTTCCTTAAAAGTTCATTTCCTAGAGGACAGCTCTCCACTATACAATTTCACAGCAATATTTCCATATATGTAGTGTTTATTAGAACTGAAATCAAATTCTTAATAGTGTAATGAATGCTAATTTGTTCTGTCACTAGAAAGTGAATTTCACGAAGACAAGTGGGGGAATGTCTATCTTATTATCTGCTCTAAACCCAGTGACTAATTTAGAATATATGTGTGTGTGTGTGTGTGTGTTAAATGATTAAATAAATGAATGAATAATATTCTTATATCAAAACAGATATAATTTAAGGAGTTTGCAAACTTCACATGATTTTTTTACACTTAAAACATTTGCTTTCAAAAACTTATCAAGTGGCTGATTGTGATGCTGAATTATAACCACGACAGGCAATTGCAATGAGCTACAATTGTGCCTTTTTCTAAATTGTTAAATTTCTTGACTCAGACATGCTGTATAGGAACGAGAAGCAAAGTTGGACTCTTAACAGTATACTCAATCATATCCCAAGAAAGGGAAGCAAAGATGGCTACGTAATTAAGTATAATTACACGTGTTAAATATCACAATGCATGCTAATGATGCTTCTGAATTTGAGTTATTTATTTCAATTCATATAAAACTAAAAGCTTATAAAACAGCTAGGTATTTATTCAGAAAATACACAAATATCTCAGACTGTACTAAGAATTGTGATTACACATTTGTAAATTTTTCTGCCAATGGTTTGAAGCCCAATTCATTCCAGAAGCAATTTCTGTATTTCTGAATCACTATAATGCTGATGAGGTTATTTTATTTAACCTGAACACTTTTCAGTTTAGCTATTTTATTAACAATTATTCATTCAAATTATATAGATAGCATTTTAATAAAAAAATAGTTCAATATATTATCCCCTCCCTCAAGGGTCATCATAATCAAATTTTCCATTTAATTTAGACTTGCCTCTTGACTGAGCCCCTCAGATCACTCTGATTTTGAATGTCAAAGCTTTCTGGGTCAAACTGGAATATAGCTCATGATTCCAAGCTTTGTATTAGAAATTCTGCTGTGAAGGCAAAAGAGGCTGGCTTAACTATATGAAAATGTAGGGCAACAACATGCGAAGGTTCTCACAGGGAATTCTAGGAAGAGATGATAAACATTCAAAGTGAAAATGAAAAAAGTTTATATCATACACACACACACACACATATGCATATGTATAAAGGCTTTTTTCATCTCCTTAAACTTCCTCAAAACAATGCTAATCCCCAGATATGTATTTCTACCTTTTTCTATCTTTCCCTCCCCCCAACCCTAACATTCGTTAAAGGCAACAGAAAATATTAAAAATCATAAGCAATTAACATAAAAATCACATTTACATTCAAAACATGCATAATGCTTATTTGTTTCATAGAATATCAGATATGTGTGAAGCAAGAACTTCTGGGGCCGGCTCCGTGGCCGAGTCGTTAAGTTCGCGTGCTCCGCTGCAGCAGCCCAGGGTTCGGATCCCGGGCGCGGACATGGCACCGCTCGTCAGGCCACGTTGAGGCGGCGTCCCACATCCCACAACTAGAAGGACCTGCAACTAGGATATACAACGGTGTACAGGGGGCGTTTGGGGAGATAAAGCAGAAAAAAAAAAAAAGAACTTCTAAAGTATTTGCAGTGTTTTTGGCGAAAGATTTATATTGAATCAAGTGACTACTTAGTCAAGTAACAGTCCAGCAATTTAGTTATTTTGAAATGAAGCAAAGCAATTTTTAGCAGTAAACTTGAAAATAAAGAAGTTATTTTTATTTCTAGGTAATAATTTTTATCTTTATGATATTGTAGTTTCGGAGGATAAAACAATTATTTACTGAGATTGACATCCTAAAACACTTCTGATCCGTTAGGCATTCTCACTGTCATCTATGCTATGGGAGACCTGTAGAAAAGAACAGAGTGAGTGGAAAAGATGTTATTTGAAGGCAGTACAGCTGCTAACTGAAGAAAGAACACCATGTCCAGTTTCAAGCAGCCCACACAAAAGAGTCCAAATGTTTAATAAACACGTAATCCATATCTGGACTTATGCAGTAAAATTGTAGAAAGTCAGAAGTAAAAGAATATATTAAAAGCAGCCAAAATACAACTTGCAAAGTAATAACAATTAACCAAGAGACAACAGTTAGTGCAACAATATCTTCAAAGTGCTAAGACAAAAAGACAATCCACAGTGTTATGCCTGACTCCCTTTTTTCCCTCTCTCTCTTCACTACCTACACAACCTCATTAAAGGAACTTTCGAAGAATGTGAATTAGGAGGAATAAAACCATCCCATAGGGAAAGTATGAAATTAAAAAAAAAAAGGAATAGGAAGTAAAGAAATTGCTCCTTCAAAATGGCCTGTATAGTCTATTTTACGAAATGACTTTGTTCTTTTCCTCATTTGCTTGCAATTCTATGAAGACCTAAAAGGATGGAGCAGCACTTATTAAACTACATACGTGCGCCAAAATAACGTCTGCCAGCCCTACCCTACACCATCCGTCAGTTCTACGGCTTACTTACCACAGTCGCGATGTTCTTACTAAGTCCACGTTCCTGCAATTTTTATCACCGATGATCTCTTCCTTCATGTCAGCATCCTTCTCCATGCGTGTGTCTGATCTGCCCTGTCACGTCTGAGGAAAAGCTCACCTGCCTCTAGAGTATATTTCTTTCTTCTTTCAAGAATGTCCTGCATCGAAGTTCACTTTGATTCCGCCCGATAAATATTTCTCATCTCTGTCTCATCATTCAAGCCCTCCTTTCTCACTGAAGTTTTTAAAAAATCTCTGAAAACAGTCTTTATTTTATTCCTGACTCCTTTCTTACTTTTTAACTTTCATTATTTTTGTGGCCAAACTCCTCAAATGGTTTATGCCCCTTACTCCAGTTTTCTACCCACCCCCGTCCCCCCCACACACCCCGTTATTAACCCCTGTGAAATGCATTCTGCTCCCACCCACTAAACTGGTACTGTTCCAGGTCATAACCTAAACCCATTCACCAAATCGTATAACATTTTTAAATGGCTTATCCTACTTTCCCTTGGTTCTCCATTTCATTCAGTCAGTGGCCTCTCTGTTATAAAAAGAACACGACACTTTTACTGTGTGTTTCTCACGGTTTGTTTGCTCAGCATCCTGCCCCCTGTCTGGTCAGGTTCTCAACAATCTGTTTCTGGTGGGGATTTTATGGAAGTGCCTTCACCTTGAAAGAAGCTGGGCTGGATCATCCTTAAATTCCTTTCCAAATCCTGAGTTCTCTGTTTCTCCATCTCTGTGCTGGTCTGGATGTCTTTGAGATTAGGGAATGCTTGATAATGACACTTCGTAGGCTTATTGTCGGCATTCAGAGAGATAATGTGCATAAAATGCTTGGCACATATTTAGCACTCAATAAATGCTGTGTAAGATTATTACTGCTATGATCTATCAAATTCAAAGATGGCTCTAAACTGGTTCCTTCATGTGGCCACTTTTCAACACATCAGTTATCTTCATCCAATAAACTTGATAAATTCTTCCATCTTCTAATTTTTAAGATGACATAATATAAAGACCTTTTGAAATAGATAGAGCACAGCACCAAAGTAAAATATCCATAGGTAATTATTTATGTTAATGATAGTACTTAACATTGGTCAGGTAGGTATTGATGCCCATTTATTTTCTATTTTATACATCCCATATTTATAGAATGGTATTAACTGCATATGAGTCCATGTATTCCACAGCTCCAGACACATCAAGCTGTTAATAGACCTGTTCTGAGTGCCCTGATCGACTAAACGGACCAGAGGCTGGCCCCCTTCACAGCAGCAAGGCCTTCAGCATACTTTGCCCCATTTCTTGATTAATACTTCATACAAGACCAAATCAAACTCTCTGTAAGGTCAAGATAAATTGCAGCTAATGCTTCTCTTTGATTTACTATCCTATCATACCGTCAACAGAGAGATATCTGCTAGCACTGTGACAGAATTTGTTCTTTATAAAGCCCTGTGTGTTTACATCATTCTAGTCTAGACTTGAAAATGGAAGTTTAGAGGTTTTTTTCCAGATTTTGTAGGGTTGTACTTTCAAGGCTGATACCTTTTTACTTGTTTAGGAATTGGCATTATATTAACCCCAAGAGCTCTCAAAGAAGTTAAGACTAAAATTATAATAGACTCTCTATTTCATATACGTTTAGATTTTAACAGTTTAATTAAACAATCTCAATACATTTTTACCTTGTTTGCACTTTTGTCTTTTGGAATCACAAATTCTGGGTTGCCAGCATAGTTTTCAGATAACAATAGTCTTTTGCTGTAAATATACAAACAAAACACTAAATTTTCATTTTTAAGTAAGCATAGCAATAGTTTACCCTGTGTGTAGGATAATATTTCCCTTACTTTTCTCTCATGGCTAATATGGTTACAGGATAAAACATAAATTTTATCTCTCCTTATGTGTATTTTCAATCCCTCACTCATAAAATTATATCTTTTTTTAATATCTTGACCTACTTTATGCTTTCTATGGTGATTCCACTTCAACCCTGACTTATTAAGCAAGTTGTAGTTTTCTTCATGCCGCTTGTTCTTGGCAAACATTCTTCTACTACACTCATTGGAGTTTTAACATCAGAAGATCATGAGGTATCAGTTTTTGATAGGAAACACCAGAAAATGATCTATCAGTTGGACTCATACACTGTTAAACCCTGCCGTGGCATTCATTCTCTCCACTTTTATTTATGTGTGATCTATATTTGATATTTACATTTATTTTATTTCTCACTTTTTCCATAGATGAATTCCAGGTGCCTTGTATGAGTATATAAATTAACAAGAAGCATTTAAAACATTTAAAAATGAGATAAAGGGAAAATCAAGTTGGAGAAGAATAACAGAACCAGAATGACCTTAGACCAAATGCCTTTTCTGAGGTGAGCCTCAGATTTGAGTATGAGCCTCTAGCAGCCAACACAGAAAAGACCAATCAATTACAAAATACAAAAGCACATCTTAAATGTTCAGGACAATGTTATTATTGTTTAAACAGATATTAGAGAGAAAGTTCCAATATACAGCACCAACCCAGGGCCTGGTCCATAATATTTGTTCAAACAAAGATTTTAAATCAATGAATGGATAAATAAGTGAATTATTAATTATAATCATATTTATATAATCCTCATGACAAATGCAGCAATGAATGTTAAAGTCCGATTTCTCATTAGAGACTTCAATATTGCCTGATACCATCACCTCCACCTCTAATTTTTCGAGAGCCATTCCATTGTGAGGCCACAAGGATTCATTCTTTGTAGTGACTTTCTAAGGGATAGATGGTAGAACAGCAAGGGAAGCAAGTCATAGATGTATCTTCAGAACCATAGAGGCAGTGAGGTTAAGATTGCTGCTCGCCTGCAGTCAAGGATGAGCCGTGTGTTAAAGAGTCGGATGTTGGGAAAACTGATCTGTTCCTGAAAAAAAATCAAACAATCTGACACAGACATGAACGGAAAGCAAGGTCATCTCATTCAAAAAGACCATGAACCACTGTGTCTTAATTAGCTCAGGCTTCCATTAAAAAAATACCATAGACTGGGTAACTTAAACCACAGACATTTATTTCTCACAGTTATGGAGACTGGGAGATCAAGGTCAAGGTGCCAGCAGATGTTTTTCCTGGTCAGGGCCCTCTTCCTGGCTTGTAGACGTCCACCTTCTTGCTATCTTCTCGGTCTCTCTTCCTCTTATTATAGGGAGTAATCCCAACACGGAGTCCCAATCCCTGTGACCTCATCTAAATGGAATTACCTCCCCAAAGTGCCATCTCCAAATACTATCACATTGGGGGTTAGAGCTTCAACATATGAATTTGGTGCGGAGTGGAGGTGGACACAAACATTCAGTCCATAACATGCAGCAAATTTATTCCGTTCCCTACAGAGTTTTACTAAAGTGATTGAAAAATATCTCCTTTAAAAGATCTCTCCTCTTAAGTCTCATTGGGTGCATATTTTCCCTTCTTATTTCAACTCCCAAGTCACCAACCTTAATCTTAATCTTGCTGTCCGGGACAAACAGGGCAGACATTCAATTATATGCACTGTTAAAATACTGAAACCCTTAAGTTTTATTGTTGAAAATACTAAAATTGGATGATTCTTGCTAATCTGATGCTCTCCAGGGCCTCTCCACACCTAGACTGCCAGAAACCATTGTGTGATCTTCCACAATCCTGAATTAAACAAGAACTTGATCAAACATTTGTCTAGAACTCCGACAGAGAGTACTTAATAATTAATAGCTATTATTATTATCATTGTTTGTAGTTAAAGGTTATGCTAGAGATATTTCACAACCAGTAAAGAAACAACAAATCCAACTTTAGCTTATGTGTTGTAAAATAATTTTGACTGTCATCCATAAAGCCATCACCATCATCACCATCATTATTTATCTTATTAAGTCCTTAGTTTGCATCAGGTCAAATCCTAACCTTTTTGTATTTGATTATCTAATTTAATCTTTTCAAAAAATATATGTGAAGTAGATACTATTATGTCCCTGGTGAAAGTGAAACACAGGTGTTAAATATTTGCTAACATATGATGGGATTGGGTTGGAACTTAAATCCTCCTGACTCAAGAGACAAGACTCTTCACCAGTTCTCTTGATGGCATCCCAAATGAGAAAGAGACTACCCATCTCTCTCCTCCATTCACATCTTAGACTATAAGAAATTGGCCACCTTTTCCTTAAATGTTCTGAAAAACTTCACAAAATTTTGAAAAGTGAATTTTTTTAAGCATAAGTAAAATTACTAAATGGAATTGCTGAGTAGTCAATTTTATTCCCATGTAGATACTTATATTTGAGAGCGATAAGTATAGAGAACCACTTATTGGCAGATTTTGGAGAAAATAACAGTGTTATATTGGATACTTCCAGAAAACACTTCTGTGCTGTCAACAAAAGGTAGGAGTTACTGTTAAACTGAATGGTTTCTGAGTATAACAAAATGATTAGGGTACCAAGGCTATAAATCTGGCCCTTGTCAAGTATAATAAATTCACCTGCAAATATCAAAGACAAATCTGAGCTTATGGTGCTTTGATATTAAATGTAAAATCTTTATTTTAAAAGAGAGAAAATTGAGAATCACCACTGGAAATGCTAGTTCTGCAGATAGCCATAAATTTTAGGAGAATTTTATAAGTTAACATGTAGACTCAGTAATAGTATTTTGTGGCTCCCACATATTTTGTGATAGCAGCTTTTAACCTAAATATCAAGCGTTTTATGACCATTACAAATGTCTGGCTTTCTATTTGCCTGGTTAGGGCTTTAATCTTGTCAACTTCCTATCCTGCATCCACAGAGAAAGATTTTACTTTTGAGTGTGTTTGAGTTATAGACATATCGAACCAGATGTTGACACAAAGAAGAATGTTTCAGTAGCCTCTCTTGGAGTTCAGAACAACTCATTCATTCATTCATCATACAGCAATATTTATTGAGCATCTGAAGCTTCAATTATTCTTTGGAATGGCTCCATAAATTAAAAAAAAACACCTTGTGTACAAAGCGTGCTTCTCCATATATCCTTTTTGTTCACTTCCTGCTGTTATCATTCTGTTCATAAGGATTCATTTATAAGTTGGAAATGAGGCAAATCTTAGTTTTTCATGATGCAACTTATCCTTCTCCTCATTTATACAAAAAACTTCAACAACAAGTAATTTCATCCAGTGATCTTTATTTCCAAAGAGAGTAGATGCCATTGATAAAATGGTTTACTTAATTTCCAGAAGTCGGAGAGGGAAAAAGCAAATAGCTTACCTCAGATAAGAACTGGATAGCCATCGTCTGGTAGCGTGTTTATTAATATCCCATATATTCATAAAATATCCCTGGACTCATACTTAAAAATAACCTAGAAATAATAGCCTCTGGGTAGGGTCAATGAGGGGGTAGGGTTCAGGAGTGGGAGGGAAACTTTTTTGTGCTGTTTGAATTTTTTATTCTGGTCTTGAATTTCTATTCTAAAAATGTATGAAAGGGTTAATTTGTTATTTGATTTTATTTTCTATCTAAATTCACTAAAATAGTTCCCCCAAATCTACTATAAGATTTTTGCGTAATCCAAATGCAAAATTATATAAATTTTAACAGTAATCAGAATAAGCTAATAATAACCCTAAAACAAACTAAAGTCAAGATCTCTTAAAATATCGTTTGTAACCAGAAATACTCATTTAAAATTTTCAAGTATCAATTCTATTTATAAAATTTGATGTCATTTTTTTTTTTTATAAAAGTTATGTCTTATTCCATATTTGTGGTAAAAATAATGAACATGCTGCAGACAGGTCTCATGCTGCTTGACAACAAATAAAGCTGATGTATCCATGGAAAGATTTGGAAAGCAATCTATATTTCTTAGAATTATCCTAAATGTTTACGGCCATGTCTACAAGGCAGAGGACAAAGAATAGATTGGTTCTTTGGAAAGCAATCTATATTTCTCCGAATTATCTTAAATGCTTACATTTTACAGGTGAATAAGTCAAAAATAAGAAAAAGGAAAAGCCTTACCTTTTCCTGAAAGTCCAAATAAGTAAATCACTTAAATGTTAAAATTTTTATTTAAGAATTAATTTGAAATAGCATATTTTCCATGCTCTGTGTAAATTATTAATTAAGTTGTGTTGAAATACACTGCATATGATTTGATAATTCTAGCTGTGGACTTATCTGTTTGATGTATCTAGTATTCAAACGATGCACTAGGAATTATTTCCCAGTTTCTAAATTGCTCAATAAAGAGTAACTGGTGATCACAGTGTTTCAGGTATGAACAGAAAGATGACATGTAGTTTCATTATTTTTTGCTCAGCTATCATAAGAATTTGGTATTTATTGTTTGTCTGTTTAGGCTGTATTCACCAGATCACACATGCCAATGCATATAGAAATTGAGCACATGGATATTTCTTATGAAAAGAAAAATAAAAGTCTTCCTATAAACATTTTTCTTACCAGCAGTGGACTCTATATTGAAGGGACAGTACTTTCTCTACTGACTTTTAGCATTACTTTGTGTTAATAGTAGATATTATACGGGGTTAGTTTTACTGTAACTGGAATAATGTGTTATGCTTCCTCCTTTCCCTCCAGGGTTACTTTGAAAGTTTCTGGGGTCATGTTTGTCCAGGCACCACGACTGAGAAGACACTACTGACATTCGCTGGGGAGGGGATGAAGACCCCAGCTGCCTGCAGCGCTCAGGACAGGCCCACACAGTGAAGGCTGACAGTCAGGCGGCTCACCTTGGTGCAGCTGTATTCGTTCTTATACTACCGAAATTCCCCCTTACAGGTGAATAAAAGCTTCTCCAAGCCTCCTCAGTGCGGCCTCTCCCAGGATCCCCTGCCCCTGGCATTTAACAGTCTCACTGCTTAGTGGTTAACATCTGGCCTGACATGAGTCTCTTATATCCAGCTCTAGCGTTAAGACTGGTGTCGCTTCCGATTGGATAAAATGACCAAGAATTTTAATATCCACCCATCGAACAAAGAAGAATGTTTTCATGATCTGTAAGATTTTCAATGTTCTGCCAGACATTTAGAGACCAGACATATGCTTCATCTTGGGTTCTCTGTGGCATATTTTTATTACTGCAACCACCTCATAATATAACATAATTTATAAATGAAACTCCACATACAAATACCCCCCAGCACATTTGTATGAATATGGTGCCTCGTTTTTTTCTCCACTTCAAGAGTAAAGTGTCTGGCACGTAAGTTATACTTCAGTTGGAGTTATATTCCTCTTTCTCATATAAGTGCATTATGTTATTACTTACTACATTAGTTTTCTTCCCGTCCTATGCCTCTGCACCCTTTCTCTCTCTGTATCCTTTAATGAAAAAGGTTCTGCTCTTCTTTTAAATCCAGATTTACTCATTATAAGTGGATAAAAACATCTAATTACATTTTTGTCTTCTAGTATAGCCATGCCTGATTATGTTCATATTGAAATTCATATTAATTTATTATAAATTACTTCCCTTTTATTTTATATTTCCTCAGGGCACTATAAATTTTTTCCGAAATTGTGTTTAGATATAGATTATATTATTTATGTATTTCATTTCAAGTTAGTAAATGGGTCATTAGAAATCATTTAAAAAGAAGAGAGGGGGACACTGAGTCTCATAGGGTTAAGAACTACTAGGCTAACTTAATTTATTAAAAGCCAAAGCTCTTTCAAATTGGTATATGGAATAAAAGGTTATCCTGTAAGCACACAAGACGTCCTCTGAAGTCTTCTGCAGTAATAAAGCTAAGGCTCACTGCCTCATCCTTTTCTATGGGCCACGCACGGCTGCAAGCATTTTATATAAATCACTTCATTCAATCCTCACAACAATTTTATGAGACAGCTATTCTAATTAGCCCCATTTTACAGATGTGAAACTAAGGCACGGAGAAGTTCACAAAACTGGAAAGTACTTAGTTAAAATACATATCTAGAGATGAAAAATAAAATCTTATGGCTTGGTTAGAGTAGGTCGTGGTAGGCAAATGCTGACTGAGAACAACTAGAAAAGTCGGATGAATTAAGATATAAAAGAGAGCAGAGGCTGTGGAAACATGGCCCGGAGGGAGAGGCGAATTGAGGATCCTAAGCCTTCCCAGGGGACATTTTCTAATTCTAGCCGAGGCTCGAGGTTGAGAATCTGGGCTCCAGGCAGACCAAGAAGGATCTAGAAAACAGAATTTTGGCAGTGCCGCCCAGCTGGAGTGACAGAACTAGAGAAATGAGGGTACTCAAATTCAGAGCTGGATTCCCCTTCAAGATGTGTGATCACTTCTGAAAGTGTGTAGAGCGGGAGACGAGAGAGCCAAGCCAAAATCTTAGAAAAGCAGAGTGGAATTTCCAGAAGTACTTGGGAAACAAAGGTCGGCCAGGGTGACCAGAGAATGCTGAGTGGAACCGAAAGCCCGGGAGGAAGTGCTGAATTACTACCGAAGGTCTGCCCGGGCTTTCTCACCCGGGCACACTTGCCAGGCAGGCCGCAGGCAGAAACAGAACTGAAGCTTGACTCCTGGTAGAAGGCCGCCGCTGGGGGCCAGGGACACTTTGAAATTAAAAGTTACAATTAATGAATCTATGCCTTGTGGTCTCAATGAATTTTTATCCTTCTGCTGAAGTTTTCTATCTTGTTTTACTTCTTTACCGGTTCATTCTCCATCTTTTCCTTCTCCCACACATTCTACATACAGTCAAAAGTATGATTTTGTTATTTTTGGATAAGAAAAACAGCTTAGATTTATTGATTCTCTTCTATGCCCTGGCAATATTCTAAGCACTTTAAATATAAAAACTAAATTAACCTCAAAAGGACACTATAAGATGGGTGCTATTATTGCTCTTTTTGCATCAATGTGGAGATTGAGGCCCAGAGAAGTGAAGTAACTAGGCTAAAGTCAAAAGATAATATGTAGCAAAATTGACATTCCAGCCAGGAAAGCTTGCTCTGTGGTCCATGTTCATGACTAGTAATTCTTACATTAAAATTTTACAGAAGTCTGAACAGAGATGAGAGGAAAGGGCCGATCTTAATATACAGACTAAATAAAGGAGTAAATACATAGTATTACAACCTCATCAACGACTAAATCAGGACATTCATCCCATATGACTAAAATAAAGATCTTACTCCTTGTGCCATAGATTTGTTCTATTAAGCAACATTCAATTCATTCATGCCCCTTTTAAGCCAATTTGTGTTGGATAATCAGTCAATATTTTTTTAGTCAAATAGAGAGTCTCTTTTTTTTAAAGCATTTGAATTAGACATATTCCATTTGGAATCCTTATGTTACTACATCTTTTTCTGTGTGACATTGAGCAAGTTAGTCTCTTTGAGCTTTGGTTTTCTTATCTGTAAAATGATAAAAAATAACAATCTTACCTAATAGATCTGTTGTGGGGATTTGATGAAATAATACAAAAGACCCATTTTTCCCAGTAGCTGTCCTAAGTACACAATACAGAGCAGCAATTTTATTATCAGTGTACGTAGACAGGTGCATTGATGAAAAACAATGATTCGTTAAAGGAAGAAATACTAATAAGACAATAATGCATCTTCTAAATGCAATGTATTTTAGCATGCTTTTCCTTTGGAAAAATAAAGAAAAATCTCCGGGTTTATGAGGTACAGTAAGTCTTGTATAAACAGTACTGTTCAGAACTATGATGTCCTTAGATCATGATAACCCTACTTTCCAAGAATGTGTGGGGATCCTTTTATGTCGCCTAACTGAACTGCAGCCAACAAATTAGTGAGTTTGAAAGACGGGGAACTGCTAAATAGAAATAGGGCTGTGAAAGCACCATTTCTTAAATAATGAATTTAGAACTCTCCTAAACATTCTTGCTTTGTTTTAACATAATTGCCTATCTTTTGGCCTCTTTACTTTTCTCAAGAAGCTGGAAAAATGCAATACCAGATGTTACCTGAATGTTCTGAGAGAATACCAATGACTAAAAATGAAATTTATTCCATGCTTAATGTATTTTGGTATTTCTTTCATATTGTTATTATATTTGTTGTTTCAGATGGCAAGCCCAAGATATAAGGGACTGCTTTGTGTCAAATTCGGTGCTAGGGAACATAAAAGAAGGTAATTTGAATCACCATAATCAGCCCTCAAGGAGCTCTTATTCTAGCAATGAAGACAGGCACACACATGAAACGATTACAAAACTAAGCGGGAGTGTGACTGCCATGGAAGATGCTAGCAGGGTGGGTCTTCCAAAGAGAAAGCACCAAAGTCATCACGGAGGCCTCAGAGAAGGCAAGCTAGCAGACAGACCAGTCTTCATTCCGAACCCGCCCCTGTCAGCAGATCTTCAGAGGCCTTTAAATCTGAGTACCTAGTCATTCAGTATTACCACTATGAGGAATAACGCTTTAGGATTTAATTTAGGTGTTTGGGCTCAAAAGAGTGAGGTGAAGGACCTTTTGAGCTAGTTAGTCCTTCTTGTTTCTCAAAGGGAGAAAAAAGATCTCAAGGAAGTTAGAAATGAACTTTGTTCGCTTGTCTGAGTGTTCTTTTTATTGTGTTCTACCCAATAATTACGTTCAGTTACAATTCTAGGACCTGTGGTGTGTACAAAAATATAGTTCTGCTTCGGCATCTTTTGTGTGTTATGGCCTGTTCCTGTTCCCAAGCTGCTTATTTCCTAATTAAGGAATTTACTTGAACATAGTAAACAGGAAACAAAAATGATTTCATTTCTGTTGGAACGTGCTATTAAATTTAAAGACTAGGTAGGTGGAAGAAAATTCTCACATAATAGATGTCACCACATAAAATGTTAAAACTTTGATATTCCAACTAAAAGTATAAACAAAATCAAACTGAAAATGACAGGTGTTCAGTCTACAGTCCTCTGTTCTACCAGCTGAGCCATCAGATAGGGAAGGGATGGATGAATAGGAGGAGCACAGGGGATTTTTAGGGCACTGAAACTATTCTGTATGATACCGTAATGGTGGGTACCCGGCTTTATGCATTTGGTAAAACTCACAGAACCCTAATGTAAACTATAGACTTTGGTAATAACGTATCAATCTCAGTTCATCAGTTGTAACAAACATACCACACTAATGCAAGATGTTAACAGAGGAAACTGAGTATCAGGGGAGAGCACACTAATGCAAGACGTTAACAGAGGAAACTGAGTATCAGGGGAGAGGGGTGCAAATGAGTTCTCTGTATTTCTGTTCATTTTTTCTGTAAACCTAAAACTATTCTAAAAAATAAAATCTACTTAAATGAAAATGACAAACGAAGGAAATTTTTGTGAGAAATGGATATTGAATGATTAATACCCTTAACAAATAGAGATCAAATAAATCAATGATTAAAATAATTAAAATTTGAAACATACAAAGGACATAAAGAGATGAATAAATCAATAATAAACATATGAAAAATATTGATATCATTAATGATCAAAGACATATAGAGAAATTACGTATTTTTCACTCGTATAATTAAACATTTCATAAAATGCTAACAGTGCAGCTAAGGGTGCAGGTTAAGGGGCATTTTTAAATCTGTAAAGAAAGAATAAATTGAGTTAAAAAAAATTTAGAAAGCAATTAGGAAATATAGAGCAAGATATTTTACCTATTCACCTATGCGTCCATTCCTTCATTGATCGTCGCTCAAATGTTCTTAAATACTCAACGAGTTTATAGGACTAGAAATACTGCCGTGGGTATGACAAACATTTTCCCCTTACACCGTGAAGTTTAAAGTTTAGTGGAGAAAATAGATGTTTAAAGAATTTTAAAAATTAATTGTTCTCGTTATGAAGGTATGGAGAAGGAACACAGAAAGGCTGAAATGAGTCTGGATTCATTAAAAAGATAAGCAGGAGTTAACTAGATGAAGGGAAGGTGACTCATTCCATCAAGAGTAAGAGCACAATTGAAACACTACAGCACAGAAGAACCTGGTGAGCTCAGGGGGATGAAAAAAGTCAGTGCCACTGAAGCATAGCTTCAGTGAGGAGTTGGGCACAGGGAGAGCCTTTGAAGGAGCAGGCACTGATGCCGAACAGTCTCCTGGCATTTGGGCCCAAGTCTTGAGAGAGGAAATTGATAAGGTTGGTGAGTTTGGGGGCATGTGAGTAATGCTATAAGGACACCATAACGGACATGGAAATGTAAAGTATATTTTTCAACCTGTTCTCCATTATTCAGAAGCTCAGTATCTTAGTTGAAACTCTCTGGGCAACTATGCGCCTATGAGAGAAGAGAAATTAGGAGATCCTGCAACAAACGGGGCCATAGGCCTATAGTGAGTGTATCCAGGACACTGGGATGAGGCATATGAGGGGACACTAGGGAGCATAGTGTTTATCATGGGCTGTCCGCAAAATATTGTTAAATCAGACAGTTGCTAAGTAGGTGGGACCTGGAGGTTTCTAGGAAGCGAGGTAAGAGCCTGCAGAGGATGGTGACGCATCCCTGAACACATCTTGCTGGAGGATTTTTTTCTTTACCCTATGCCACAGTGTGCATTTTGGTTCTTTAAATGATTTAGTGGAAAAACTTAATTGTAGAAGAGGCTTGATAGCTGCAATTAACAAACTAAGGTTTAACTGGGTCAAGGTCTTCTAAAAATGGGAAATGAGAGGGTGGTGAAATGTTTACATGCGCCAACTGTTCTATTTTAGAGCTTGGATACTGTAATTTCCCCTAATATTTTATCTTGCAAGTGAAATAATCTGAACTACTTTGCATATCTTTGTCCAGATGGCCCTTTATCTGGCATCTATCAGCTACAAGCAATGCCTGATTCACAAATGACCTGTAGCTGCTCTTTCATGTAGGCATTTGTAGATAAATCCAGATGCAAATCGCCATTTATAACATTCTTCAACAACCTTCTACCCCTGTCACCAACTAATTGCCCTGAGGAACTCAAGGAAGGGTTGGGAAACAAGAGATGCAATCACCAACGCCCTGAACCAAACCAAGCCCCACCACAAAAGCCATGCCTATGACCTTTGCCTCATTTACAATGCTAAGACCTCCTCTCTGAGAGGAGCTTAGGCCTTGTTGCCATAACCTGCAGTGTATGTGGACTCATGCTTTCCAACTGAGCCTGCACAAGTGAATACCCACCTCTCCTTTTTGAATATTTATTCCCCATCCAAAAGAAGAGGTCCCTACTTCCCTTTCTTCCTGGACACCACGACTTGGAAATGATTCCCATGGCCTCCTATTTGCTGCAGATATACCTTGCTTTGTGTGACAATTACTTCTGGTGCAAACTCTCATTTAACTCCGCAGGAGGAACTCTGTCAGGGGGCAAACCCACTTTTGGTTTGGTAACAGCCCACCCATAATAAAAAGATTTGGAGGTTTCAATGCCCAGGTTCTAGAGAAAGAAAGGAAAAGTATGGATAAAAATAAGCCAAAGTAGTTCAGAAAAATTACATTTTAAAGATCAGATAGTAAGAAAATGTACAGAAATAAGATTTTTAAATAGAACAAGAAACACTGTCCAGTCCATCATCATGCACTACTTGCCATTTCAAAAATATGGCTGCACGACTGTCATAAAAGCCCAGCCTCTTCTCTTTAGGAGTTTGCTCTCGAATCCTCTACAAGAAGAGTGGTCAAAACATTTCTGAGTGCAGCTCAGTTTGGAACATAAGCAAGCCCTGGCAGGACTTCTCTGTTCAGTATCAGAAATAAAAGTCTGGGTATTTTCTAATGATCGTTTTCCAATACACTTTGTTCTGAATTGGGTGTTATTTTTTTCCTCTAGGCTTCTGTGTGTGTGTGTGTGCATGTGTGTATACATATACTTTTTATAGTTTTTTTTATTTTTATCTCTCTCTATATATTTTTGTAATCATACATAGAAAAAATTTAGAATTGTGACAGTTTAATGACTGCGGAAAATCCAATATTTATCTGTTAGGCAAGTTCAATGTCAAGTGTCACAGAACAATTAACTTCCTCTTTCCCTCCTTGTCCGTTTCTGGGTGTAGTAGTCGGCCCCCCAGCGTTCCCCACAGAGGAATTCTAAGATGGATGTAAGGCAATTACTTGTTTCAAGCAAAGTCAACTCCCAGAGCCTCCTGAACTGAAATCACACACACATCTTAAACTTCCAGACTCAGTCCCTATTGTTTTGCTTAAGGGACACAGCTGAGTTCTCCCCAGCCACGTATTCGGGATTCTGGTTTGCATTCAGACTGAGAAGACCAGAGATATGAAGGGGTGACAATTGGTTCATTTAAAACATAGCCCCGAAAGTAACGTATTCAACAAAGTATTCAAATATCGCCTTAAGAAATTATTGAAAAGGCAAAACACCAGGGGGTTTAAGGTTAACAGTACCATCTAAATAGGAGTTGGTACTGAATATGGAAGCTTTTACTTGAAAGGAATTGATGGCTCAGAAATATGATCTGCATGTGGGCTAAGTGACAACCTAAACAAAGAAAGCGGCTATGCTTAATTTGCCTAGATTCCATGACTGAGCTGTGGTATTATGAACTTGTTTATAGTAATAACACTAACGCCTCTGCTCCATCTTTGTGCCGTTACCTAGACTACATTGTCTGACACCACCATTCTGCATTAACCTCCATCTGCTGGGCTATGTCTGTCATTTCTTTCACTATAACATAATGTGACAGAGGCTTCATTTACCTAAACTTATCTTGGCAACTTGTACTTCATTAAAGAGAATCCCGCAAGCATCAGTTAAAGCTTTCTTAGCTGGCCATGCATAACCAAGCTTCATAAATCATTCTTTCACTTTCCATTTTGCAGCTTCTGGAAAGGTAACATTATTGAATTCAGATCACTGGAAAAGAGCAGTACTAAAACGTTTATTGACCAGCTTTTAGGCACTGAGCTCTGTTTGAATATAGACAGCAATATTAACCAAAGCTTTTGAATTTAAAACTCAAGTCTCTAATACAGTTTATACTGTGCTATAAATACCTTTCATAACACTCACTTGAGCAAGTTGGTACTAACCCAGGGAAGAAAAGAATATTCTTGGGCCTTGGTTCCCCATTCCTTACTGCCTAACCTTCTTAACTTTATTTGTGCTAATTTGAGAAGAGGCTTATATTACCATTTGCTTTTCACCACCAACTGTAAACACTATATTGAGTGGGTAGCAAAAACCACACATTGTCCCCTTTGCGTTCATTCCTTGGCACATTTCGCACTCTACAAAAGTTTGTGCATCGAGTTTGTTCAACTTAGAATCAACCACTGGAACCTCCTTGGCAACACATTCTGGGTCAAGCTGGTCTTTTGCCAAAAGGCACCAAAGACAAATCTCTTATCCAATAAGCTTCCACATGTATTAGTGGAAGCATTATCATATTTATGCTTGCAAATTTATGGTCTTTCATTGAGAGCATTGAAGATTTGCCATCACAGAATAAGGAAAGGACCTTGAAAGCCAGAAATTGAAGGAGGTTTGTTCTTGTGGGGAAAATAATTATTTTAATGTATTTAATGCATTACTCTGGCCAACAAGAAGCACTTTATCGCACCCTTCACCACCCTCTGCCCTGAAGCTCTTGAAATCAAGTATTTTAGATGAGTACACGGTGAGTAATCATGGTTTATTTACTTTGGGTCATTCAGGTGAAACTCTATTTTCTCCTGAACGTGTGTCAAGTCATCTGCAATGTATCTGTATTTTTATTGACAAAATGAATGAAACTGTGATTTTTACTCTGTTCACATTTTAAAACAAACAATTATAATATGATTTTTAAAGAAATCCCTAAAATGACAAATTGGAATCACTTAACATTTTAATCTAAATAATGCAATTTAAAACCAAAGGGCTTTAGAGCTGGAAGGAAACTTATAGAAGATCTGGCTCAGTTGACTCGCTTTACCTACACCTAGTAGGACACAGGCTCTTCGTTTGACATGATTTGCCCAAGCTCGTAGAGCAAGAGAACAGCAAAAGTGGAACTCGCAAGATTCTGACCATAATTACAGAGTTTCTGATCCAGTGTATTTTTATATGCTAAAATGTATATCAATATAGCAAATAATTTTCATGTCTTAAAATAAGCCTTTGATAAGAAATATCAACTTATACATACGTTTATAATGGAAAGTTGTTTTCTACTAATAGATTCTCAATTATTACAGCAAAAGGAAGCCAGAATTACACACAGAAAATTTCTCTTACTTCCCTGTGCTGTATCTGTTGATGTTTAATTTTTTATCATGATAGAGAAGTTGTGAATTCTAATACAGCTTAACACCATAGAAATAGAAAAAATAAATAAATATAGCAAAAGATCAGCTCTCTCGGTTGACTGCTATGTACACTTTCTACTGACAGTGAAACAGAGCACTTGGATTCATCAGGCATCAGTAAATTTAGAAATTACATTGGAAGTTACCCAGCCCAACATCCTCAATTTACAGAAGAGAAAACAGAGGTTCTATTAAATGACTCACGCAATTATGGTGTTCTTTCCACTATAACATGTTATCATCCCTTTAATCCTTATAAATGAGAGATATTTATCACTCTTGTATTAACCCACCAAGAGTGAGCAACAATTTCGAAGGGCCCTGAGGAGTCCCTCAAGGAACTCACAATCCAGTTGGGAATATGAGCATTTACATAACAAATAATGTAACAATTTCCTAATAGATACAAACTGCAAAGAGAACAAAATAGAAGCAATGAAAAATTCAAAAGATTAAAAGAAAAAGTGAAGAAACAGAAAGAAGAATGGGAGCTCATCAGGGAGAGAAGTGAGGAAGGGCTTTCCAGATGATAAACCCCAGCAAAGGCATGGCCTGGGAAAGCTTGATAGCGTTACCAAACAGTTGACGACACCAAGAGGTCCCTTCAACTGCTGGTCACCATCTTCGAAGAGTCTAATTCCCACCACTGAATAAACAAAACCACTCTTTGTTTACTTTCAACTTTCTATGCTGCCTCTCATATTTTGAAGTGGTGGTAATATTTTTTATGTGGTGAATTGGGAAGAGAATGGGGGGTCAGTCAGACCTGGGGTTCAATCTCTGCTCCAGTTACTACTTGTATGGAGTTTGGCAATTACATTTTAGTTCCTCATTTCTCTCAAATTTAAAGTTGAACTAAATAGCACTTAATCCCTGGGGTTATTTGTGCCTAGTTTTTAGTAGAGTGCCTAGCTAATAGTAGGTTCTCAAAACATGGTAATTGCAAATGACATTTTAATTAGGGATATGCTATTTTGAATATAGGGTACAGCCACATACTAGAACATTCATCTACTCCTAAAATAAACATTAAAGGATAGAGAATGAAAACCATGTCCAGATGCACAAGAGAATTTCTATGTCTGTGCCCTGCAGAATAACTACTACGCAATTGATTAATATTAGCGAACACTTTGACTATCTCAGATGAAATCTCTATGTAAGTTCTAAGTAAAATTTTATTTCATCTAATTATACAATCAAAACATTACCGCTTGTGTTTCTAATTACAGTAGTCTGCAACTGTATTACTAAAATTATAAACTGAACTGCTTCCCATAGCCATTGTAGCCTAAAGCAGATATGCATAAGATGAGTTTCCCTGACTGGAGCTATGCACAATATCTAAAATTAATATGGACCCGAGGTGCAGAGCAATTCACAGAGAAATACCCTCACATTTCCTTACAAGCATTCCTGAATTGTGAACAGTAACCTCAAGATATATCTTAGTACCCCACTGAAAATAGAAGCCCTGCCCATTCTGAGGCAAAGCTGTTATAATCAAAAGATAGCAAATACTAGAGAATGCTCATTTTCTTATCACATTTCCTACAGGAAGATGATCCTCACACTGTCTTTGAGACCAGACAGAATTTGCCATATGGAAGTACTCAAATAACATTTATTATAGACAATGTTCCCATACTTTCATGCTCATTCAATAGAAATGAACAAATCTTCCTTCCTGCTTTGCTAAGATTACAATAGTATAGAAAACTATTTAAAAAATAGCCTTCCGATTCACCTAGTTTCTGACTGTCTGCACAAAGGGAATATATGTTAATTTATCCCTTAAATTAGTATTCTCTTCCTGAATCAAAATGCCCTTTATAGCAGACAATGGATTTTGCTTAAAATAAAAATGAAATTACTTCGATGAATAAAAGGTTTTTTCTTCACACTCTTAGGTTATCAGGAAGGTTTATAGTTGAAAGAGAGAAGAATATTTCTCTGGAATCAAAAGCAACAAGCTGATAATTCACCTTTCGTTAATTCATTTTGACTTTTTAAACACGGAGCCTTAAGAGGCTTTGTTGATTTTTCTAGAGTAAATGACCAATGACCTCTCGGTGTCTGTTAAAGGACCTACTTTCTTGGAAATCAGAAGGAAGTGGCAATTAGACGTTTTGCTTAGAGACTTGGAGTCCATCCAGCCTGCAAATGGTTACTAAAAATCTGGTCAGCTTTTCTTCCTGGGCACACCCAGCGATGGTCGCAGTTAGGTGGAGCTGAATGACTGCATTTTGGCCAATAGGATGTAAATAGAAAAGATGTCACCACTTCCAGCCCTGGGCCATAGAATCTCTCTGTGTGTGGTCCTCAGTCTTTCTCTCCATCCAACACCTGAGGGAACACTCTGGAGTATTACAGTGGAAGCAAAAATTCTAAGAGGCCTGGGTCTCAAAATGATCATGGGGAACAGATCGCTTGTGAATACACACACACGTGCGCATGCGTGCGCATACACAGCTGCGCTGCCAACACAACAAACCAAGTAGTCTGACATAGTGACAGGAGAAATACAGTTTTTTCTATTTAAGTCGCTGAAATATTTGGGTTGTTTCGATAGAAGACTTTACTGCTGCTCACAAATATTTCTGTTCTATTTCCCGGTGCGCGGGGAAATGTTCTTTCCGTCCTCCTGGAAGTGAGTTGTCGTCATATGAATTGCTTTAGCCAATGACGTGGGAGCAGAAATGATGCAGGTCTCTTCATACATACTGCATTAGCTGCTGGTGCAACAGTCTCCAGAGAAATAAATCAACATTACTTTGCCCCTCCGAGGTTTGTGTGTTGCATTTTACTTCAGAATAACTAGGTGTCTGGTTAGTGAAGGTTGTTTCAGGAGGTAGCCTGTTCAGTGCAAGGCCTAAACCTGAGCCCTGAGGTTCAGATTTTCTACCAAATAAATTACTGAATACATGTTGTGAAATAGAATCCTTTCCTCTGAGACAGGTACCACTCAGAATCTGAACTTTAGAATCTCTCTCTTCAGTAAATAGAAGGACTTTTCCTTTTTTCTTCTTCTTCTCTTCTCCCCAAAGCCCCCCAGTATATAGTTGTATATTCTAGCTGCAGGTCCTTCTAGTTTGTGTAGAAGGACTTTTCTTAATAATTAAAAATCTAAGAAGATAATTTTAGAAAAATTCTAATTGATAAAATATGTAGAGTAAGAAGCTGTACATTGTTCATCTCTTTCTAAATTTCTCTCTCAGGATGGACTTGCCTCAAATCCGAGGGAATATACAGCAGCAGTTCACGCGTGTTCCATGGTAAGGGAGTACCTGAGGACCAACTTCAAAATACCCAAATGGGTTCCTGGAACATAGATTCTAATTTATGGATTGCCCAAGCCTTCTCTTCAGGAAGCACCTTTCTCTCCATCTTGGAATCCTGTTCTCAATCCTGAGGCTAATTAACCACGCCATGTTCCCAGGCCAATCCCATTGGCCACAATCCGTAATGGAAGCCTCTCCAGGCACCTATACCCACACCGTCCTCTTCCCAAGAACAGACCTGCTCTGTTCTGCCTCTCTAGTGTCTCATGGTCCCACCGTCGCCTGCATCAGACATTTTCAGAGGCAGTATTGCAGGGTAGTCTAAGAGCAGGCTCTGGGGTCAGACATGACTTGAAATTTCAGTTCTGCCACTGAGTGACTGTGTAACCTTGAACAAACACCTTGACCATTGTAAAGGCATTCCCCCCCCCCCCCCCCTTGTAGAACAAAAAACTCCTTTCCCACACACGCAGCAACCGATTTGTGGGCATCTTCATTATTTAATTATAGCAATAGCAACCACATTTGTTGTCTTTTGTCAAATTTACCTTTATATTCTTATCTAATAGAATGCCCAGATTATCACAAAATAAACTTGCCTCATGTTAAAACGTGTCCTGTACTTTGCTACTTTACAGGCTTTATTTCAAACTTTCCGCGTGACATACCAAATCTTTTTTTTTTTTTTAACTTATTCTGCCTTGGCCTCTCCTTGCCCTTCCAAAGACTCTTCCTAGAATGTCTTTAAGCTTAGAACTTCCAAAAGGAACCACAACGTCCTAAACCACCTTGCCTTTGCACATGTAATTCACCTGTTTTCTGTTGTCATGAATCCTCTTTGACTTTTCAGACTGAGTGCTGAGGGCTGACTGCCCTTGATTACCCTAGCTGAGTTGCATCTCCTTTTCTGTGCATCTATAATACTTTGGCCATCCCCCTGATTAGCTAATGTCACAATGATTGTATTTTTCGTATGCTTGTCCCTCGTCTCGTCTTTACTGGAAACTTCCTTCAGAGCAATAATTATCTTCTTTTTATTTCTGTCTCTTCAACACAGAAAATTATGTGTCACACAGTAGGTGTCTGTATTAGTTTGTTAGAACTGCCTTAACAGAGTGCCACAAACTGAGTTGCTTAAAGAGGAGAAATTCATTCTGTCCCAGTACTGGGGGCTGAGATTCGGATATCAAGGTGTTAAAACTGCTGGTTCCTTCTGAGGGTTGTGAGGGAAGGACCTGTTCCAGGCCTCTCTCTTGGCCTTATGAATAGCTGTCTCCACGTCCACGTGATGTTCTCCCTGTGTGTGTGTCTGCCTTCAAATTTCCAATTTTTATAAGGGCTCCAGTCTTTTGGATTAGGGTCTGTCCTGATGACCTCATTTTCCTTGAGTGTCCACCTCTGGGAAACACTGTCTCCAGATAAGACCGTATTCTGAGGTCCTGGGGTTTAGGGCATCAACATTCGGATTTTTGGGGAGACAACTCAACCCACAATATTGACAAATACATATTGAATTTATGCAAGAATGGAAGTGTAAGGATGTTACTAAATTTGTTACAAACCATCACTTACGTCATGTATGTATTAGTTACAGTGTTCTATATTGCAAATGGTAACATAAGAGCTCTCTGATGCCAGAATATAATACCCTGAGGCAAAAGAAAAAAATCTTTAGCAGGTGTCTTTAGGATGGATGTGACCTCTTATGCCGCATCAATTCAAAGTTTATGAAGCCATTTATTTCTCCCTCAGCTGGGGCTTCTCTGCTCTGTTAATTTTCATCCTATTCTTCAATTATTCAACTTAGTCTTTAGAACTATACTAGGTTCTGAATATACCACAGAGAAGAAAATGCAACACTTTGTCCACTCAGCAAGACCATCTCTATGGAATAATGGCATTCATGTAAGAAAATAACACTTATACAAATTACGGTTTGCCATAGGTTTGCAAAACCCATAAAGCCTCTGGGAATCAAGATATATTGAAAAATCCATTCTTCCAGCTACATAAAAACACTTAAAAGCATCAAGATTCTTTGTGCCAAGTGAAGAAATTGCAAGGAAAGGTGAAAGGATATTACTATACTGAGGTATTTGCCTTTAACAGGTTTTCCTTTATTTTTATTAAATGCCTATGGTTCCGGCATAGTGATTTCACTTTGTATAAAAGCCTAATATGTCACAGCATAATATTTTCTTAAAAATCATTGCTGGATTTTTAGACAGGACCCAATTTTGCTGCACATTTTCCTTCTCATCTAATGGTCTCAAAGTATTTAAAATAGATCATTGCACTAAAAATATATATAAGTAAGATTGGTACCTAGAGTTGCAAGCAGTATATGACGGCTCTTCAAGAGTTCAGAATGTATATTTGAGTAGTATAATAATCATTTGTTTTCTCTGATGTAGTTTAGGGGAAAAAAATATCAACACTTGTTGTATTATGTACATTAGAATGCTACTATTTCACTGCCAAAAATGCAAGTGGCATGATGGATCTAGCTATTCAGTGTGTGAGTACATATATAATGCATAAGCATGTGTTTTCAGATATGAATTCGTGAGCACGTGCACAAACATGCACAGCTTTAATGTGCTAGAGATAAGAGGAAATCACCCTGACTCACTTTAGGAGTGTTCCTGAGGAGAGTAATCACCCTACCTGTTGTAGGCTGGAATCTCATGGAAACAAGGAGAACACAGTCTCCAATGAAGAGGTGTGGATGCCAGACCAGCCCCTGTACTGTTACTGCCACGTCAGCGTCACATGACACCTGGCAGGTGAATGTGTTTGCAGACAGAAAAACCTACCCTTTTTTTAAAACAGATTTTATTTTTCTAGAGCAGTTTTAGTTTCACAGCAATATTGAGCAGAATGTTCAGACGTTTCCCACAGATCCCCTGTCCCCACAAAAGCACAGCCTCCTCCATTTTCAACATCCCCCACCAGAATAGTCAATTTGTTACAATCGATGAGCCTACATTGATGCAACATTAACATCAAAGTCCTTAGTCTACCTTAGGGTTCTCTCTCCGTGCAGTACATTCTATAAGTTTGAACAAATTTACAATGATGTGTAACCACCACTATAGTAACATACAGGGTAGTTTCACTGCCATAAACATCTTCAGTTCTCTGCATATTTATCCCTCCCCTTCCATCCCCAGCCTTTGCAACCACTGATCTTTTTACTGTCTCATAGTTTTACCTTTTCCAAAATGTCATATAGTTGGAATTATACTATGAAGCCTTTTCAATTGGCTTCTTTCACCTAGTAGCATGCACTTACGTTTCCTTCATGTCTTTTTATGGTTTGATAGCTCATTTCATTTTAGCGCTGAATAAATTTCCATTGTCTGGATGTACCACAGTTTATTTATTCATTCACCTCCTGAGGGACCTCTTAGTTGCTTCCAAGTTTTGGAATTATGAATAAAGCTGCCATAAATGTCTGTATGACGGTTTTTATGTGGACATAAGATTTCAACTCCTTTCGGTAAATACCAAGAAGCACGATTGCTGGATAATAGAGCAAGAGTATGCTTAGTTTTGTAAGAAACCACCAAGCTGCCTTCCAAAGTGGCTGATACATTTTGCACTCACCAGCATTGAATGTGAGTTTCTGTTGCTCCACAACCTCACCAGCATTTGGTGGTGTCAGTATTCCGGATTCTGGCCATTCTAATAGGTGTGTAGTGGCATCTCATTGCCATTTTAATTTGCATTTCCCTGATGACATATACTGTGGAGTGTCTTTTCATGTGCTTGTTTACCTTCTGTGCATCTTCTTTGGTCAGATGTCTGTTAAGGTCTTTGGCCCATTTTTTAATCAGATTGTTTATTTTCTAACTGTCGAGTATTAAGAGCATTTTAGGTATATTTTGGATAACAGTCCTTTATCAGATGTGTTTTTTGCAAGTATTATTTCCCAATCTGTGGCCTGTCCTTTCTCTTAACAATGTCTTTTCCATAGCAGACATTTTTAATTTTAATGAAGTCCAGGTGATGTATTGTGCTTTCATTGTTGTATCTAAGATGTCATCACAAAACTCAAGGTCATCTAGATTTTCTCCTGTATTATTTTCCTGGAGTTTTGCATTTTATATTCTTATTTATACTTATATAATTTTGAATTTTATATTTAGGTCTGTGAACCATTTTTAATTTTTTTGAAAGATGCAAGGTCTATGTCTAGATTCATTTTTTTTTTCATAGCTGTCTGGTTGTTCCAGCATCATTTGTTGAAAAGACTCCCTTTGCTTCATTGTATTGCCTTTGCACCTTTGTGAAAAATCAGTTGGCAAAATTCTTGTAGGTCTATTTCTGGGAAAAACTGCCTTTTGAGAGTGTAAGTGAAAGGTGGCCATGCTCAGTGAGACTGAGCACGGGGACAATTAGACTGAGCCACACACTGCGCAGCAGCAAGAAGTTATGACAGTGACAAGTTCATCAGACTCCAGTTTCCTCAGCATCTCACTGTGGAAGCCCAGGTTAACCTCTTGTTAAATTGTGTAAGTGCTTGCAGTACAGGGAGAGGAGTTCCTCAGGAAGAAAATAATAAACTTCTTATTCATGAGAAGTACAGGTGCTCAAGCATTTAAGTATAAATGCAGAGGGGATTTGAATGTAGTTTTCATCTGAGCTTGTACCGTCCACTCCAGTTACACATGTGTTCATGCACGCACATACATACATATATCAAGCACATTTTTTTCATGATCTGGCTTTTTCGCCCCAACAACTCAATCACCCAAACCTAGGTAATAAAAATTTTCAGTCTAAACAAGAATTAGAAACATCGACAATATAATTAGCCTCAGATGGTGATATCCAATCTGAACGATTAGAGAGGACCCCCGCGTCAGCAGAACGGTCTCTCCGCGCACTTTAGTCAGAGAGACAGGTGGATATTTTGAGCTCTGTTAAGCAGTAAAGTTTTTATGTGTCTCTCCGGGAATGAATTTGGATTGATGACTGGTCTGTCATCAGCTGCTTGGAAATACTGAACCATTTGGTGAATAATGTGGACAGATTCCCATCAACCTTTTCCCCTCCATTGCTGTCTTTGTTGCTTAT
The DNA here is from genome assembly GCF_041296265.1 of Equus caballus. Taxonomy (NCBI): domain Eukaryota; kingdom Metazoa; phylum Chordata; class Mammalia; order Perissodactyla; family Equidae; genus Equus; species Equus caballus. The sequence goes on from NC_091686.1 coordinate 48,710,468, forward strand.
CTAGTACAAAGATAGGTTTCTAATTAAAGGGGAGTTTTGAAAGAAGATAAGTTGAGAGGGGGATATAAATTAATTTGATCATGGAGTGGAAATACCAGACAAATTGTCAGGAGGGAAAGCAGAGAGCATGAGAAGAATAGGAAGGATTGCCCTGTGTGTGCCATAGGCGAGGCAGTAGCAGAGGAGAAAGCTATATTCCGTGACCATTTCTGAGCAACATGGAATACATGTGTTTAAAAGGGGCTTCACTTTCTTCTGTACAGTCCAATTTGGCAAATCCAGACGGGATCATTTGAATCTGAACTGACCAAGTAGTTTCAATTAATTCAAGAATTGCTTTTAGCAGAATTTCAACCTTTTGCAAGCTCAGGAGTTGGACTGACTCACCAGAGTAATGTGCTGTCATTAATGCACTGACCTTGAAATGGAGAACATGTCTTGGTAAAGGGGGCTCTCTGAGGGGACAAAAATATATTGATACTAGTTACTGTGATTTATTTTAGTGGACAGCAGAAAGTAGAGGCTGGGAATACACAAAATCAAACTATAGACAAATATAACTTTATTCTGACCAACAGAGTGAGGATTTAACCTCAATATTAACAAAAGTTCACATACCTTTGTCTATATACTTATTATAAATAATAAAGAGGTTGATCATTTTTATTTAATTTAATAAAGTCTATCAATGTTCCAGTAAGTTTTTTTTCAAACTGAGAAAAATTAACAGTTCTTATCTAGCACTGTTAATTATTAGCATAGCAATTTTTTGACAATTCTGGAAGGTAATTAAGAGAGCACGATTTTTAAATACGTTTTATTCTTAAAGCTCCCAATAAACTACAAAGCATAGTTTGGACAAGTAGTAACAATTAAATTTTTGGATATCTGTGTAAAATCATGGATGTGTGTGTGTGTGTGTGTTTGGTTTCACTTCTTTCCCCATACTTGTGTAAAGCAGTCATCACTGTAAAGATGTATGGAGGAGGAGCTATAGCTTATATCTAAATGGACACACTTTATTGCTTTGGGAAAATTTCGAGACCTCCAGTGCTACCAGATCTTGAAGTTTAAGAAAATGGGATCCAACAACAGTGACAATTTGAGCCAGTTTGTCCGTAGGTATTCCTGCCTCTCCATGGTCACTTTAATCCCTGCAAAGAGGGATACAAAGGACAGAGTTTAGATGCAGCAGAAAATATACCAATATTGGCCAATCTACTGACATATTCCAGAAAGTTGACTGTTTTTCATCTCTTCCTTTTGAAAATGAGGAAAAAGTTCACCTGAATGTCAAGTCCTCTTATTTAGCACAGTGGCTTCCAATTTTTAATAGCATAACTTTTTTGATAAAAAATTATAGGCCTCCTATATTGTAGTCGTTGTTCTCTTAGAATCCATTGATTAAGACAATTCATAAAGATACAATACGTTTTATAAAATCAGTATGCATTTAAAGAATGTAGGTTTTATTAATATCCATGCATCCATATTCATTATTCATGCTGCATATTTTATTACAGCTAAATAAAGAGCAAACTGATAGTGCTTTGTGTGCGTATGCATTGTTGGATGCTCATTCTCTGAGACCTGTACCCCATTGATGGTGAACTCCTGCTCCTGCCCCTTCTCTTTGCTGAAAGATTCCTTCCCACTCAAAACTGCTTTCAGCCACCCACTCTATTTTCTGCTCTCCCTAGCCTATTCTCAAGCAAAATGATCCCTTAAGATGTAAATCAGATCCTGGTACTCCTGTTCTTCTAGCCCCTCCAGGATCTTCTACCTCACTCAGAGTAGAAGCCATGATCTTTGCCATGGCCTGTAAGGCCTCCAGGATCCTGTGTCACCTCCTTGGCACTATCGCTAAGTGTGCTATCTCTCACTCACTCAGTTCTAGACACACTGCCCTCTTTCCTCTTCCCTGAACAACCAAGTCCAACTGCTCTCATTAAGTTGGACTTAGTACTACCTTTGTCTGGAATGTTCTTTCACTAAGCCTCACTCCCTCACAATTTTCAAGGATTTGCTTATATTGCATCAGACAGATGCCCCAACTGCTCTATTTTAAATTGTCATTTCTGACACTTTATGTTAGAACTTCTCTTGGCTTTTAAAAAGTGTCTTCCATAGCACTTATCGCTATCTGATAGAATATAAAGGTTATTTGTCAGGGTTTTTTTGGTCTGTTTATTTAAGGCTTTATTATTTACTAAGGCTTCTTGAGGCAGGGAGGCTTATATTTGTGTGTTTCCATTCACTACTCTCTCTCCCCTGGTTGGAACAGTGTCTGGCTCATGGTAGGTACTCAGTGTAGATTTGTGAATAAATGAATGACTAAATGAATCAGTTTTCCTCAACATTTAATTCAAAATATAATGAGCCTAGCATCCCTTATTGGTAAACCACACATTCTGGAACTCAATCTCCTTCTATCTTAAAATTGTTTTTTTATTCTTTCTAAGTGAATGTTGCCTCCTTTAAAAGTTCCTAGCCCATTAATTTCAAGACCTTCTTTCCATTCTCCAACTGCTCCTGACACAGTGCTAAACTCTTATTAGATCTTCCAAAAAAACGCTGCCTGGTTTAAAATGAGTTGCTTCGAAAATGTTGAGGAAAATGAATTGTTGTGTCCCATCCTCACTGTGTCACTCCTTTGTCTTCATGAAGCACAGATGAAAGAGAGACGTAATTTCCGAATAGCGTCATTAATATTAAAATCTACTGAGATGAGGGAAAGGAGGAAACGGATACATTTAAATAAAAATGCAGGACTGCACTTGAAGAATCAGTACACGTATGATTGTGAGAAGTACCAAAGAGATTACCCCTAGCCCCTGGCCACACTTCCTTCCATCTCTTTGTTGAGAACCTCACTGCACCAGGATACACACCCTCTGACCTGACAACGTGCACTTACACACCCCGCTGGTCTGGTTCTCATACTACAAAGGTCTTCCCTTCCTCACTTTATTTCCCCATATTTTTATAGTCAGAGTTTTTCTGTTTTTTTTTTTTATTAATGTTATGATAGATTACAACCTTGTGAGATTTCAGTTGTACATTATTGTTAGTCATGTTGTGGGTACACCACTTCCCCCTTTGTGCCCTCCCCCACCCCCCCTTTTCCCTGGTAACCACTGATCAGATCTCCTTGTCAATATATTAACTTCCACCTATGAGTGGAGTCATATAGAGTTCGTCTTTCTCTGACTGGCTTATTTTGCTTAACATAATACCCTCGAGGTCCATCCATGTTGCTGCGAATGGGCCAATTTTGTTTTTTTTTATGGCTGAGTAGTATTCCATTGTGTATATATACCATATCTTCTTTATCCAATCATCAGTTTCTGGGCATGTAGGTTGGTTCCACGTCTTGGCTATTGTAAATAATGCGATAAACATAGGGGTGCAAGGGACTCTTGGGATTTCTGATTTCAGGTTCTTAGGATAGATACCCAGTAATGGGATGGCTGGGTCATAGGGTATTTCTATTTTTAACTTTTTGAGAAATCTCCATACTGTTTTCCATAGTGGCTGTGCCAGTTTGCATTCCCACCAACAGTGTATGAGGGTTCCTTTTTCTCCACAACCTCTCCAACATTTGTCGCTCTTGGTTTTGGATGTTTTTGCCAATCTAACTGGTGTAAGGTGATATCTTAGTGTAGTTTTGATTTGCATTTCCCTGACGATTAGCGATGATGAACATCTTTTCATGTGTCTATTGGCCATATTCATATCTTCTTTTGAGAAATGTCTGTTCATGTCCTCTGCCCATTTTTTGATTGGGTTGTTTGTTTTTTTGTTGTTAAGCCATGTGAGTTCTTGGTATATTATGGAGATTAACCCTTTGTCGGATAAGTGGCTTGTAAATATTTTTTCCCAATTAGTGAGCTGTTTTTTTGTTTCAATCTTGTTTTCCCTTGCCTTAAAGAAGCTCTTTAGTCTGATGAAGTCCCATTTGTTTATTCTTTCTATTGTTTCCCTCAACTGAGGAGTTATAGTGTCCGAAAAGATTCTTTTGAAGAGTTTTTCTGTTTTTTAAGGGCAAATTCAAATGCTATCTTCTCCATTAAAATTTCCTTTGTTCTCCCATTAGAAAGTAGTTTACCTTTCATGGTAATTTCATAGCACCTAATCTTTACATCTATTATACTGCTCAACAAATGTTACTTGTCATTATGAATATATATGTTTTTTATCAATTCTATCAGACTGCAAGCTTTTTAAGGACAAAGCATAAGTTGATTTATTATATAAATTCAGCAAAGACATCAATTTCACGGAGTGGATACTCTCTCTCTATTTTTTGGATAGGTGGATAGATGGATGGTTGGGTGGATGGATAAATGATTGATAGATGACTGATAGATAGATTGAATATATACTTGACAGTAGCAAAACCTCAAGTTCAAAAATACATAGTTTTATTGCCAGCCACTGGATTCTTAGTAAACAGCAGTTTTATGGTGTGTTCAAAAGAAAATCAAAAGATTTCTTTAAAAACAAAATTTAATTAAAATGAACTACATTTAAGAGTGAGAAACTTATGGGGAATTAAAGTTTCTTAGAAAATGCATAGTAATTCTTTCATAGTTTCTTAAGAACCTGAAACAATTTGGGGATGTAAAAAGGCATTTTCTAAAATTGTTGCTTTTCTGCTCTCTTTAACTGCAACTCTGGATTAAGAAATGGTTTTTTTGAAGAAGAAGATTAGCTCTGAACTAATATCTGCTGAAAATCCTCCTCTTTTTGCTGAGGAAGACTGGCCCTGAGCCAGCATCCATGCCCATGTTCCTCTACTTTATACGTGGGATGCCTGCCACAGCATGGCTTGATAAGCAGTGTGTGGGTCCACCTCCGGGATCTGAACTGGTGAACCCTGGGCTGAAGAAGTGAAGGACATGAATTTAACTGCTATGCCACCAGGCTGGCCCCAGATTAAGAAATATTTTTAAATGTTTCTTTTCAGATGTGGTGGAGAAAGAAAAAAATATGAAAAATGCACAATACAGTTCTTCATTTAATAACTTGATAATAACATATATATAATACCTACTGTGTTGGAAATTACTATATTAATTAAATTAATAATGTATTTATAATTCTAAGTCCCTTATCAATTTAATTCTACAACGAAATCTGATGAGGAAAAAAATAACGTATCTGTGAAGTGTGAATCTTTTATAATCAGATTATTACACTGAAAGTATCAATAATTATGCCTGTTAAGCTTCCTATTATAATAAGGTATAACACTATTCAAACGTCTAAATGTTCTCATTTGAGTGACTATCCTATTTAATCTGATATTTACCTAAAAAAACTGTGTTATGTTTCCTAACTACTTCTAAACAGGTTAACTGTTAAAACATATCTGCCATCTGTTAAGCCAACCAAAAAATATGCTTGTGAAAGATAAGAATGCAGCAATGAATAAAATTAAAATGAGAAGAAAGACTAGTTTCTCCTCTTGCCACAAGAGAGGAGAGAGAGCACCAGGAAGTCAAAAGAGCTAGAACTAAGCTCAGACCTGAGAGAGCACTTAAGAAAGTGCTTTACACAATGGTCAGATCCACCCTAGTCAGAAAATCTAGAATAGTCCATCAACTGTAGGCCTTTCTACCCTAATCACTGCAGGATGCTATCCTAGAATATGAGAGGAAAGGAATTCACTTATCTTAGCTAAGTCAGCAATAAGCAGGTGGGCTTCTTAATACATACAACTCAGAGAATGGTTACAACCCAAAGGGGGCAGCATAACATTTTAAAATCATACTCTTCTGAGCCTTCAGCAACTATTGTTCCTTCTATCCTAATGTATCGTCATTCTGTCATTCCTTGTGGTTTCAATGCACTAGCATTTGCCTATCCCTATCGTGTGATTCACATCTTATCCTTTAAATTGTCTTATTTATTCATTCATAAATCTTGTTTCAATGTGAAGATAGAAATATGAGTAACGCACGATGTTGTTCTTCCGGAAACTCATAGTAGGAGAGGCTGTTATTGACTATTTGTGTGTACTGGGGGAGAAATGCAAAAATAAGCACGTATACATTTTACAAAGGCAAAATAGAGGAAGTGGGAATAGACATGAGGAAGGTATTATCTGCAAAGACTTCCCAAACAATGCAATGCCTCACTTGGACTCTGAATATAATGTGTTTTTTTATTTGCTTAAGTAGAAAGGGTAGAAAAACATTCCGGAAAGAGAGAACAAATAGTGCGGAAAAATGAAAAGTATAAAAAGAACATAATGTATAGGAAACTTGGAAACCACTGGAATTTCCTGAAGTATAAATGAAGTACAAAGCATCGGGCCTGTGGAGAATGATTTTGGGAGCTAGAGGTTAAATCATAAAAAAGCTTCAGCTGTCATGATGACAGGGGTTGGTACCTTCTCCAGCAGTAAGGAGGTGAAGACAGACTTCAGCTTTAGGGGTCTCTTGGCAGTAGGATGAATTATGGATGATTTCTCAGTTAGGAAATGGCAATGGGAATAGAAAGCAACAGAAAGCAATTGAAAGTAATAGAGATTTGCTGAACAGTCAGCGATGGGTTGGGGGGAATCATACAAGACGGTTCTCGGTTTTATTGTTTGGGAACTAGAATGAAAACATATCATCTATCAAGAGAGTTAATATGGGATAAGAAAATATTGGAAGAGAAAAGGCATTTCTTTTAGACATTTGAATTTGTGGGCATCCATATGACAACCCATTTGGATATGCAATGTGTTTTTTTTAATTTGTATTTTAAAAACTTTTAATTTCAGGGTAAAAGAGTAATTAAAGCTAAAGAGCTTGGGGTCTTGAAAGCAATGTTATCTTTTATGTAGGCATTTTAAATATGGAAGTTTTTGCTTTTTCAGAATTGTTGCTGTTAATCATTCTAAGTACACAGGTACAGAATGTAAACCTGCTCGTGCAAATCCATTTGGGACATCCAACTTTGCAATACCTTCCTGTGCCTGTTCCCCTCTAGGATCATTACAAATAGCACAGTTTCCTTCAGGTTCTTCACCTTTGTTAGTGATCATCATAAAAAACAAAGTGTCTCAAACAATTCAGCTGAGTGTCAGCACAAAAGCATTTTTATTTTAAAGAGGAGCGCTAGTTTCCAATTTTCTGACAAAAAGAATAAAAAGTGAAGGTATCTGATGACTTTTCATGATACTTAATTTCCCCAACTGAATGGCTCTGTAAGAGAAATGCTTGATGGGGCCTGAACCTGAAGGGAGGTGTGGATTTGGGCTATAGATGAAGGCAGGATTAGATTTACAAGCATTTTTGCAGGCAGGAGGCAGTGATGAATATTGAATTAGCCAAAGGCAAATCAGCAATGAAAAACAGAGACATCATGAGAAAAGCCAAGAATAATAAAATGCCAGTATTATTACATTTTTCTTAACTAAATTTTAAAAAATGACAGAGTAAAAGATGAAACCACCCACTATGTGTGCCTCTGGATTTCTTGAATATAAATGCTGTTTTATGAATAAAATAAGAAAATCGTTTGCTTTTATTGAAACTTTTTGGTGTACTCTGCTATTCGTTCGTATGTTTGGGTTCAGTTTTCTTTTGTATTTTAACATTCCTCTTCCCTGTGGATGGATGATTCGGAGTTTGATACGTGGGAGGAAGAATCACGCAGATGTCTGGAATTCTTATCTGGTATCCCAGTAGGTTTGTTTTTAATTCACTCTCCCACACTTGTACCTCTACCCTCCTTAATAAAAATGAAATCCCTTTTTATTCATTAGCATTTTAATAGAAAAAGAAGACTACAATAATAGTATATGCTATGTCCATATGCTATGTTAAATAGGACAGAGCATTCTGCAATTCCCAGAAGAAAAGTTTCATGCAGGCTAAATATGGCATTTTGATCGTATCAGCACGAGCTATGGCATTACTTTTTTCCACATAGCAATTACGGTAAGAGGACCTAAATGTCTAAAAACAACATTTGGTAGTTTTCCCTATGTTATGAGTATGTGGCTTTCCAAGATTCTTTTAACTATCAGGAGGTACAATTGAAATAAATATATTTTTAATCTAATGAAATCGTAAACTAAAACAGCCATTTCAGCTCACCGTCGGCTATCCAGGGCTGTGTCAGCTATCCCAGTGATGCCTCAAATTTATTACCTCAGAAATGTTAATGTATTAACTGTGTTTCAAAATCTACCTTTCTCTCTGAAAAGTGTATTTAGCGGAAGCTTCTTGTCAAACACATTATAGGATACAATGGCCGCCATGAGTGAAAGAAATTGCTCGACTCTGATACACCCAGTGATGCTCTAAATTCCCGACTGCGGCACGTGTGCTCTGTCCACTCTGGGATGGATGGATCACCAGGGAGAACATGGATAAAGAACCAATGAATAACTTGTCATAATGTATAAGCTTTATTAACATAAAGAGATAAATAAATAGAAAGCGTAAAACAAGTCTATCTGACCATTTTTATTTGATATTTTAGCTTATTGTCTTGAAGCGTGATTGGGATTGCAACAGTTTTCAGTTAATTTTATAACTGCCTTATGATTAATATTTGACACAGCCAGGTATGTATTCCCAATTTAGAATAAAGCTACATCTCCAGCTTTGAAATATCATTGTCTTATATTTTCAATGGGCCTCCACAGACCAGCGTTAAAGAGAGTGAAGGGTGCGTGTCTGCATGCAAACAGTAGGTGTCTCTTTACCTTAGACCTTCTTTCTTGTTTTCAAGATATCTTTATTTGGTTTTCTTACAGCTTCCTATTAACAACAATAAAAAATGACAATTATCTTCAGAGGAACCAGGGTGATACATTTTATAGTTTGTGAAGCCCCTCCCTAAATTTTCTCACTTTGGTATCTGGTAAGTAGATGGCACAAATTTAATTATTGTCAAATTATAGATAATTAAACGGAGTCTCAATTGTGTGTCCACGTCACTCAGCAATTTAGTGGTGAAGGCCAAACATGAACCCCAATCTTCAGATTTCCCAATCGCAATCTCTCCTCTTGATATTTGTCAAATAGTTCATTTCACTGACACCTAGAATGAACCAGCTGAAAGCTTACCAGTTGCAGATAGTTGATCCTCTCAGGGCCTAAGATTTCCACCTCTTTTTCTTTCTCGCCCTACTTCATATGTAGTCAATTCTTCCCATGACTGCCTTGCTTTTATCTGAATCTTTATCTTGTTCACATAATTGGTATTGACTTTTTCCCTTTGATTAAGTGCTGTAAGAATCCCTAAACCATGCCATGTGTTTTCTATATCACCCTTTTGGTTCTTTTTTTAGGGATGAAATGTTCCCATGTGCTGTATAAAATGCGTGTTCTTTAGGATGCTAAATACGAGGAGGATACATCTGTACCAAAACTAACATCCAAGCACCGGATTCTGTAGTGAGTGGATATTTAACACATATTTAGCAGTCAAGTGGATCACAATGGCTCAAGCAACTTTGGCAAAGAGAAAAGATCCGTAGAAAAGGCAAACTTCAGAATTCTCCACTCTTGCCTCTTCTGCTATTTGGTTTTAGCTTTTCTTATTGGATATAGGTTATTATGGTTACTATGGTAACAAAGAGAGTTTGTGGAGAAGGCTCAAGAATGCCAAGGAGGACTCCTTTACATAAACTTGTGCAGTTTTTTTCTTTGGATCAGGCTTGAAAAGTGGCCGGCTTGGTTCACTGAGGGGTCCAAACATCGTGTGGTAAACAACAACAATAACAAAACTGAAAAGCCAGGATAGTCCGATCAGAGTCATTCCTGTCTGCCAAATCCTCTCCACACACCAGGGAACGTAGTTTGGGAAGAGGAAATGGCAAGCTTGCCAATGGATCATTGAGATACCAGAAAAGTATAAACAGGCCCAAAAGTGCTTGCTAAGAGATTTGTGATGCTTCAATGAAGTCTTAAAGAGCCCTGGAACACCAGGAGTTAAAAAGCAGGGCAAACGCTGTTCTCCAATTCCCAGTCACACTCTGTCCACACCGGGCGGCCCTGCAAAGCCCCGGCAGGCCTTCAGGGCCACACACGTCCTCATTCCACCCCCGCCAAGAATCTTTCTCATCCCAAACCTGACCTGTATCCTCCGGTAGAACTTCCTTCTCAAGGTGCCCTCGACACCCTCGCAGTTCCCACCATGGAGACCTCTGCTTTCTCACCACAGCCGCCCTTGCCGCAACCTTGACCACTCTGCGCTGTTCTCTGTTCGCTTATCCCCTCTCTTTATATCTTCGGACTGCATCTTTTTATCTGATTTTTCCATGCGCACTGAAACATGTTTAATCTCTCTCTTAAGATAACACATTTGGACTACAAATTCCCAGGCAGCTCTCCTCCCCTTCGCAGCCAGATTTTCAAATAACCGCCCTCACTCTGTCTTGCTGTGTCGCCTCCCTGTCACTCCATTCTACATGGCACGGCTACTGCCTCCACCAATCACAGGACCAGTTCTTTCTAGGACCCTCTTCCTATATGTGATGATCATTTTTAATCCTTTCTCTTCCAACAATATTCAATATTTTTTGACAACTCTTTTTCTTCTTGAAACACTTTCTTTTCTGAGCAACTGTCATAGCTTTTAGTTGTCTTTTAATCCTCTCTTGCCATTCTCTCTGAAATACTTAAAATGTTGGCTTTGCCATTGCCTGGATATATCTTAGCAGCTGTACTGAGGAATAACTTACAATAACAAATTTCACATGTTTAAAGTATAGTATTCAATTAGTTTTGACATATGTGCACACTAGTAACACATCTCTACAATCAAGATAATATGCAAATCCATTCCCCTCAAAAACTTCCTGATGCCTCTTTGTAATCCTTCCCTCAGCCTCCCTGCTTCCCTCTCACTCCCAGGCAACTCTTAATCTGCATTCAGTCACTCTGGATTAGTTTGCCTTTTCTAAAATTTTATATAAATGGAATTATACAGAACGTTCTCTTCGCCACCTGACTATATTCAAATAGCATAATCATTTTGAGATTCCTCCAATTGTTGCATGTATCAACTATTCATTCTTTCTTACTTTTGTACCACAATTTGTTTATGTTTTTATCTGTTGGATGATATTGGAATTGTTTCCAGTTTTTGGTTATTGCAAATAAAGCTGCTAAGAAAATTTGTATACAAGTCTCTAAATGGATATACACTTTCATTTCTCCTGTGTAAATACCAAGACTTGAAATGGTTGGGTCATATGTTAGCTGTAGGTTTAACTTTTTACAGAAGCTGTCAAACTTTTTTTCAAAGTTGTTATACCATTTAAAATTCCACTAGGAGTGTACTGACATTCCTTTACTCCGCGTACACGCCAACACCTGATATAGTCACACTTCTTAATTTTAGACCTTCTAATAAGTGTGTAGGGCTATCTTAATGTCATTTTAGTTTGCATTTCCTTAACAACTAATGATGTTAAACATCTTTTCATGTGTATACTTGAATCTGTATATCATCTTAGGTTGGTGTCTGTTCAAATCTGCAGCCTATTTTATATCAGGTGGTTTATTTTCTTAATAATGGTTGTGACAAGTCTTTATATATTTAGGATACAAGTACTGTGTCAGATATTTGATTTGAAAATATTTTCTCCCAACTAGTACTTTGTCTTTCCATTCTCTAAGTAGTATCATTCAAAGAGCAGATGTCTTTAATTTTTATGAAATCCAATTTATCAATCCTTTGTCTTGTGGATCATGCTTTTGGTTCTGTATATAAGAAAGCTTTATCTGACCCACGGTCACAAAATTTCCTTCTAGAAGTTATATGATGTTAGGTTTTACATATGGATCCATGATCCACTTTGAGCTATTTTCTTTCTATGTGGTTGTTGATATGGATTAGCATTGTTGTTATTTTACATACGGTTTTCCAATTGCTCTAGCAACATTGCTGAATAAACAATCTATCCATTTATTTGGATCTTCCTTAGTTTCTCTCACTAATGGTTTGTAATTTTCAGTGTACAGTTCTTGAACATTTTTGGTCAGATATATCTCTAAGTACTTCATACATTCTGATACTGTTTTCAGTAATATTCTTTTTTAAATTACATTCTCTAATTGCCCATTGCTAGTATACAGAAATAAAATTAACATTTGTATACTGATTTTGTATTCCACAACTTTGTTAAACTTACTTATTGGTTCTAGCAGCTATTTTGTAGATTCCTTTGGAGTTTCCACATAGATGATTATGTCATCTGCAAATAAAAAAAGTTTTACTTCTTTCCAACCTAGATGCTCTTTATTTATTTATTTATTTTACTTTATTTCACTGGCTAAAATTCCCAGTACAATGCTGAATAAAAGTAATGAGCAGAGATCCACTCCTTGTTTTGGTATTAGGGCAAAAACATTCAGTTTTCTGACATTAAGTAGAATTTTTTTGTAGAATGCCCTATGACGTAAAAGAAGTTCCATTCTACTCATAGTTTTCTGGAAGTTTTTTTAGAAGTTGATGTTGAATATTTTCAAATGCTTTTTCTGCATTTATGAAGATGATCATGTTGTTTCTCTTTTTGAGCCTGTCAATATGGCTGTAGCAATCTAGGTCCAATCAAGAGGTAGAAACTCACTTCAGTGGAGAAATGGCTATGGAATTTCCTTATTTATCACACAGCCTGTGTTGATGGGTTCACTGGAAGCTGAGAAGCACTGAATTGGTAACTGACATTGCCCACCCCTTTGGCTCTTCGACTCCCATATGCACTCTTCCATACACTTGTTAACTCCCTTGCAACAGCAAAACGACCTAACAAGATAGTCCCACCTAAGATTTGTATATCCTTCTTATGAGTGAAGTTCTCACTTTTCCCCAGAATGAGAAGACACACAGTCTTTTTTGCTTGTTTCCTTTTCAGACAATATTAATTACACCCCAAATTTAGTCATGGCCCCACTGAATATTCTCTTATCTAAAGAATAAATTGTAAAGTTAAACTCTGATAACTCATGCAGAAAATACATTTTTAAGAAAATAAATGAGGAGAGAGAAGAGAATAATTAATATAGACAAATAACACATATAAAAAGCATAGGGAAAATATGCAAAGCAACTACGGTCCCCAGTTCTCTAATTTATCTCAAGATTATAGTTGATCTCTATGGCTTTCTTCTTTAACTACCCATTCAATATTTCCCTTGCCTTCACCCAGAACCTCAGCTCCTCTGTTTCCTTTAGCTGGTGGAGGGACCCAAATATTCATTCCTAATTGGTCAGAATCCTCAGTCACCCTGTCTTTTTTTTTGGTTGCTGTAGTTTTCCATTAACTTTTACTATTGGGTATGGCAGTGCTGAGAGGCACCCCAGAGAATGCCGTTGGTTCCAGACATAGTCATCTTTACCTCCATTGTGTGGCAGCAACCCTGATTTCCTCTTGGTAATTAGGATCAATGACACTAGTCGATAGATTATCTCCTTTTTCCCCTTTGGGGTCAATGGCACAAGGAACCCAAAATGGCCAAATGAAAGTTTAACTTCTGATTTGGTGAAACCTTTGTTAGTTCCCCTCTTAGAAATCTTCTCCTCTTGGAGAGCAAGATCTTCAAACTGGCAGAGCTCAACGATGCCAGAGGAGGAAGCAAATATCTGCAAGTGTAATTAGTTGTAACAGTGAGAGTAGCAACTCCCACTTCTAATGCTTGATTTCTGAACCCATGTATTCCTGCTGTAGGGGAAGTAACACCATAAAATGATTCAAAGCATAAATTGTATCCCATAAAACAGAACTCTGTGCTTTCAGAGAATTGTTTCCCAAATGGAGCCATAACTGTGTCTTTAATATGCCATTTTACCTTCAGTAAAAGCAGCCATTTCCAGGTGATGGAGTATATGATAATGTAGCTGATTCCACAGACATGGGCCCATTACTGCACTTCCTTAGCTTGAAATGACCCCCTTGATTTGACACAATGCTGTATGGAATACCCTGATCTTGAATAAGACATTCTGTGATCATGGGGATAATGATGCTTGCAGAAGCATTATGAGAAGAGAAGGCAAGTCTGTATCCAGAATATGTGTCTACTCTACTGAGGTCAAATCTTTGGCCTCTCCATGATGAAAGAAGTAAAATGTAATTAATCTGCTAGTAGATGATAGGCTTGCTCACGCTTACCCCCATGAAATCATACCATATCAGGGGCACAGTGTTACTTTCTGCTGTTGGCAGATTAGTCATTTGACAGTAGCAGTGATCAGGTCAGCCTTGATAAGGGGAAGTCCATGTTATTGAGCCCATGTATAACTTCTGTCCATACCATCTTGATTACTCTGTTCACGGGCCCAATGAGCAAGAACTGGAATAGCTGAGCAAAGAGGCTGACTGACATCCTCATCTCATTTCATTTTGTCCACTGATTATGATCTTGTTTACTCTGATCATTAAAAGTTTCCTCTGCAATGGATGCTCTTTGGGGGCACTCACACAGGACACACATAATTTTACAACATGTGTCCATCTTAAGAGGTCCATCCACATAATTCCTTCCCAAACTCCCTTTTCATCAATCTTTCAACCTTGTTAAGTCAATGGCCATCCACTCAAACCATTATCAACTGCCAGCAAATCATTATAGATCTGTCCATCTGCCCCACTCTCACTCAATACACAGTGAACAACAAAATTTACTGCTCAAAGTTCTGCTCACTGGGAAATTTTTCTTCACCACTGATCTTCAGGGTCACCCCTGAATGGATTAATAGTGCTAGAGCATTCCATTTGGAGGTGGTAGCAGCTTATCATGTGACCAATTTCTAAAGCAGGCTTGAGTTTGTTCTTCCTCAATTATTTGGTCATGAGGAACCTTCCAAGAGTCCAAAGTCTTGGACTAAGTGAGAGGAGACAATGCAGCAAGAGTTGGTGTCAAAAGAGTCAGAACAATCTATTCTTGCAAATTTCTTGTACCTTGCTCATTAGGTACAATCAGCACAATGGCCTCAATATATCAAACCACTATGGTGATTTGTGAAATGTCAAGATGTTCAAGATCTCAGCAGACAATATTATGGCAGAAAGCAGTGGAATTGTTTAACTCTGGTGCAATATTGTGAAGTTATACTGTTGGCCCTGGCAGGTAAAAGCAAAATGTTCTTGGTCATACTTAAAAATTGGTATGGAAAAAAAGGCATGAGCCAGGTCAATAGTGGCATACCAAGTACCAGGGGCTATATTGATTTGCTCCGGTGAAGATACTAAATCTGGTACTGCAGGTACAATTGAAGTCAAAACTTGATTAAGTTTATAATAATCTACTTAAGTTTATAATAGTCCACAGTCACTCATCATCTGATTTCTGCAGGGGTCAAAGTTGTAAATAAGATGGGGATGTGGGAGATACTACCACTCCTGCTTCTTTCAAGTCTTCGTAGTGGCATTAATTTCTTCAATTCTGCCTTGGGCACGGTATTGCTTCTGGTTTACTATCCTATCTTGGCAGGAAGATCAAAGGGCTTCTGCTTAGCCCTTCTCACTATAATGGCCCTCACATGGGTTAAAGTGTTAATGTGGCTATTCTGCCAGTTGTCAAGTTTGTCTATTCCAATTATATATTCAGGACTTGGGCAAATAAACACAGGGTATCTGAAAACCTACTAGGACCACTGTAATTCAGACTTAAGACTCCATCTGATCATCACAGGCCCCTGTTTTGATTGGTGGGTCACAATGGCATTTCAGGTCACCAGGAATAAGCCTCAGTTCAGAGGCAGTGTCCAGTAATCCCTGAAGGGTCTTGGCATTTCTTTTCCCAAATACAAAGTAACTCGAGAAAATGGCTGAAGATCTCTTCGGGGAAGGCTTGAAGGAAGATTTATAGTGTGTGCTTGCAGTGATAGTGCAATATCCTCCCTGGAGGGGACCAGAGCTCCTGCAGTCAAGGGACTCTGAGTCTGTGAACAAACTTAGATCTTGGCAACCCGAGTTAGGTTTCTTGTTACTAAACTTACAATTTTTCCCATTGTGTAAATCAAGCAATACACGAGTAGGATGGCATTTAGTCCATTCCTAGAGACGCTGTGATCAATTAGCCACCATTAAAGATCTCCGCAGGCCAATGCATTCTAATCACTGGCACATCCCTGTTTCCCTTTATGGTTGATGTGACCACTTTGGGTGATTAAGTGCTGCTGCTTGGCCTCTGCTATTCTGTGATTGTGTCATTCTATTTTGAATCAGGGAGCCCATCCAAATGGCGGCATCCCCTACATGCCTGGTCTACAATGTAAAGCCACCTCAGAACCTTTCAGAGATGTTCCTGTCGCTAATGTTTTTATCAATGCCTTGGTGAAGAGAGTATTTTCTAGGTTTTCTTGTGGAGCACACTTGTGACATGGCTGTGTAGCTCACACATAACAATTCTAGTCCAACATTTCTATCTTCCTGAGCCTTTAGGTTCTCTTCCTATTTTATGTCAGGGAAGTTCTGGCATCTCATCTCAGTAAACGGATGCCACAATTGAGTTCATATCCACTCAACCAACCAAGTAGGTGGTTAGAGCCACATCCAGCTGCACAAGCCAATACATTAAATCTGGAATCCCTATTAAGTGCACCCATATCAATGAATTCAATCTTGTTATATTCTGTCCTCTTTGGTTTAACACTCTTGAAATCTATTTGCACATATGTTAATAAGATTTCTGCTGAAATATATTAGCAAGATCTTGAAAATCTTTCAATATATAAGCTATTTCCATTTCCTCCTAGAGTGTGGAGGAAAAGATTACCCGTCCTACTGGAGAATGCTGAGTTGACCTTAGTTATGGCTATAGTGGCAACAGGATGGTCGCAGTGGGTCTTGAGGAAAATGAGCATTACTTTTCATGCTTTCATTACTTTTCATGAGGAAGTCTAGTCTCCTTGGCCTTTGAAGGGAAGGCTTCTCCTCCTAAGAGAGTCTCAGAATGACTAGTGGATTCAAGACTGTAACAAATCCAATGAAATGTCCTTACTTCAAGTTTCAAGTTTTAATTCTTTCCTGATTAATGCCTTAATTTTCACATGAGAAACTAAGAGATACTCAATCCCACTGTTGTTTTAATACAACTCCCATGATTAAGCATGGTGTTTGATTTTCAGCAACATCAGCCCTGTGGCTACTAGAAGTAAGAGATTCTTAAAGGACTGTCATGGGAGCTGCATAGTTATCATAGTCACAATTCAAGCGATATTGTATCACTTTAGGTATAACAAAAGAATTTCCCAACCATATACATTCGTTTCTCTCCTCCTGGTCTTTGTGCTATTTTTGCTATATACTTTATTTCTACATAGATTATGAAGTAGATGTTATCTACACTATGGTTATTATTTTCACTTTAAATAATAAATTATCTTTTCAAGAGGTTTAAATAAACAAATAAGAGTCTTTATGCTCATAGCTACAATTTCCAGTAATCTTCATTTATTTATGTAAATCCACATTTCCATCTGACATCCTTTTCCTTATCCTTATCCTTAAAGGATTCTATATTTTTTGTAGTGCTGGTTGGCTGTTGATGAATTCTTTAAGCTATTGTATGTCTGAGAATATCTTCATTTCTCTCTTATATTTTGAAAAGCATTTTCCCTGGGTAGGTACTTGTAGGTTGTCAGGGGTTTTGTTGTTTTGTTTTTGTTGTCTTAGCACAGCAGTTTTCTGATCAGGTGTAATACAACGCTTATGTCTTTGACCTGTGTCATGTCTGATTAGAAATCTGCTGTAATTCTTTTCTTTGTCCCTAAGCGTGCAATCTGTTGTTTCGCTCTGGATGCTTTTAAAATATTGTCTTTATCACTGGTTTTAAGCACTTTCTTTATGCTTATAATGTACTTTTATAACGTCCTGTGGTATAATTTTCTTCACGATTCTTGCGGTAGGGTTTTGTTGAGATTCTTAATATCTGTGGGTTAATAGTTTTCATCAAATTCAGAAAGTGTTCATCCATTATTTCTTCTTATTTTTTATTGCTCTCCTTTCTGTAGAGGACTCCAATTGTATTCACGTTAAGTCTTTGAATTTCTCCCACAGTTCACTGATGCTCTACTCATGTTTTTCTGTTTGTGTTTTATTTGGGATATTTTGTTTTGTTGTGCCTTCAGGTTCACTAGTCTTTTCTTTGGGAATGTCTTACCTGCCATTAATCCCATCTAGTATATTTTCACCTCAGACATTTTAATTTTCACATCTAAAAATCCAACTCGCATTTTTTATATCCTCTTATGTCTCAACTTGTTCAATATTTCCTCTAATTCTTCAACACCACTGTAGGACCATAACATCATTTGCTCACCAAATCCATCATGACCTCATCCTCAATCACTTTCCTCTTTGTTCACCTAGTCATATTTGGGATAATCTTATACTGAAGTAATTATTTGTCTTTTTAAAAACTGAAATCCAAATTTAACTGAGCATGCTATATTTTATCTTGCATTCCTAACTTCTTCACCGACCTTATTTACTTTCTTATCACTGATCACCAATAGACCTCCTCACACTTTATTTATTTGCTCATGTTTTGTCTTCTCCCACCAGAAGGTATGCTCTGTGAGGGTAATATTGATATCTGCTTTGCCCACTGCTGTGTTGCAGGGCTTATGACAATGCTGGTCTATAATTGGAACTCTCTAAATATTTGCTGAACAAACAAACAACAAGTATTTAATTAATGTATTGATTGATCTTGGAGGAAAGTTATTCCCAAAAGATAAAACGGAGGGTGAGCAGAGATAGGAGAAAGTAAAACAGAGGCTGTTGTATAAATCACAGTACTTTCTCTTCATCATCTTCCACTTTCCTGATTACATTTTAGAAAATATTATTTAGAAGTGAACAGTGACATATTTTGTGGTTTTCTGAGCACTCAATTTTAAGCTGAATGTCTGTCAGACAGTCACCTGACGAAACGAAGCATATGCTCAACATTTAGCTTATTTTTGTCCTCTAAGATTCACTTTTTCTGACTGCTTCTGTGAACCACTTTGTTTTCTCATGTAGGAAGAATTTCAAAGAACTTGATAGCTTCGTCCTCTGATTCAGATTGAAGGGTGGCTGGAAGGACAGTTTTGTACACAAAGGAAAGGGTGATGTTTTAATTTTCTTTCCCTTGTTCGTGTGAAAGTCGACTCTGTAAATCCCGCTATCTAAGTAATGAGACTTGTGAGCTTGGGTTACACTTCAGGATCCACAAAGAGAATGTTACATTACCGTTTCTTTCTCTAGTTTCTAAATGTCAGCATTGATGTTACCAGGCAGCATTAAGATATCAATCATCAGAGAGCTTATGAGAGCTTATCGACTGTTTAAAATAGTTCTATCAATATCTAATTTGCCGTCTGATCTAATGCACGGTCAGCCGTTGCAATGCCAACATTCTGGCTCTGTCTTTCAGGATATGTTGTCTTTCCTCTATAGATAGTGAGAAAAGCCTTAATTTCATCCTCAGACCTTGCACACAGAGAGATCCTCTATGTGCTAGAAGGGAAAATGTTAAAGAAAAACAACTTTTGTATTCTTGTTTTTCTACGATCTATAGCTCAGAATTTAAAACAGTACAGTCTACTTGCCACAAGTTTTACATTTAAAAAGAGTCAGGCATTTTTAGAACATCCTATAAAATTGCTATCTCAATTCATGAATAGCAAACCCTGTTCCTCACTAATAATGAAATCTTGCCCATTTGCAACAATGTGTCTAACTCTCTTTTCAACTGTGACTTTCAATTTTATATGGCTCCTCAAAGAGACAACTGGGCAAAATTTGGAAGTAGCTTATATACTCCCCAGAGTTCATATCTGATTCCAAATCCTTCTCTTATATGCTCTGCTGTTTCTTCACTTGTATAGCCACATTCTTTTTCTTCTCAGGTTAAAAGAAGAGACCCTACCCAAAATATAGTTAGTTGAGCTTCTGTTGGTTCTACTCATAGTACCTAAAGGACAACTCAGTCATTCACTGATTCTAATTCACCAAATACTGATTGATCACTGATATATGCTTCAAACTCTGTGCTAGTCACAGTGGACAGAACAATCAGTCAACAGAGGTCTGATCCTGTCTGCACGGAGTTTATGGTCAAGAGGAAGAGAAGCCCTAAAGTTCAAAGCCTCATTGTTAACCTGTATTTGCCACATCTCTTATTATATGGATCCCACTTTCTCCTGTTGCTGAATGTAATGTGGAAAGCACTGAGCAATTCAAGAAGGCCAGTTTTAGAGTATGTTGTTGAATGCATGAGCGCAGTAGGAAAATGCAGGAACTTCAGTTCTTTTTCCCAAGGTGTTGGTCCACTGTTCATTCTCTTTATCCCTCTCTAGTGAAAGAGCAGAACATCAGCATTACACATACAATACAAACTTTGGGGGCAAGTTGTGTCTTAGCAGTCTTTACGTAAAATATCTTATAGTGGATTGACAGCTGAACAAAACATTGGAAGGAACTAAAACTGATGGTAAGGGGCTTTTTCCTCTCCTGCTAAAAAGATTTTGCAATAGTTTGAAATGCTCCTCCATTCCCAATGCTTACCTCAGTGAGCACAAAAACATTTGCTCCCCAGCTGGCGCTATTTCATTTCAGAACGTTATCAGAAGGAGTATATATAACATAGGCACTCATCCAGGATATCAGCCAAGAGGATTATGGTACAAATATGACATTTAAATGCTGACTAAAATAACATACTTTCTGCCAAAACTCAGAAAAGATAGATCTAAGATCCTCGGGGTATGTCGGAGGGCAGCTATGTTTAATAAAAGCCTGACCTTTCTAAAGTAAGAAAATGAGAAGACCCTGCAGACTGTCAGTTCACAGGGAAGAATCTTGGTGGAAAGAACCAGCTTCAGCAGCTTCCAGATTTAGGCCTTCAAGTAAAAAGCCGGCCATTATAGTATGAAAGTTTCTATGATGCTTTGTCCCTCAAAAACGAAACAGAACAAAAAGGCTCAGATTGGAGCTATATGAACTTGCAAGCGCAGAAAAGTGCTCCAAAATTCAGCGCTTAAAACAGCTATCACGTAGTTCTTTCTCATGTGTTTGAAGGTGAGCTCGAGTTGGCTGATCTAGGCTGAGCTGGGCTCAGCCTATTTGCCTCTTCTCCTTGTGACATTTGCCCTCCTCTGGGGACCAGCAGGCTAGCTGGGGCATGCCTTTCTATAGTGATATCAAAGTGCTAGGGTGCCGGGTGAACCCCCAAGGCTTCTTAAGAGCTGGTCGGAGCCAGTGTCCTCTCATCTCTGCTTCATTGGACTGGCTAATGCAAGTCACGTGGTCCACCCCAAAGTCAAAGTCTGATGAAATCTACTCTGCTTCTTTAGGGGAAAGAACCGTCTTAAAAAGAGGGAGGAGTAAAAAAGTGCCAATTAGCCCAATCTTCCAAGGAGCCAATATAATTTCACGTCATCTCTCTCCTCTGCAGAGGCCTTTAAACTGTCCTAAACTGGTCTCTGATTTCTAGCCAAACCAGAAGAAGTTGGTATTAGTTTTCTATTGCTGTTGTGAAAAATTATGATGATGTTGGGGACTAAAAACAACACGTTTACTCTCTTACAGTTCTGTGGGACTGAAGTTCCACAGTCTCACCGGGCTAAAGCTAAGGAGCAGGCAAAGCTGTGTTCCTTCGGGAAGCTCCAGAAAAGAATCCATTTCCTTGCCTTTTCCAGTTTCAAGAGGCTATCTGCATTCCTCGCCGTCAGAGCCAGCAAATTCAGGCTGAGTCTTCTTCATGTTTCCATTTCTTTGGTTTTTATCTGCCTCCCTCTTTCCCTTGTAAGGACCCTTGTAATAGCAGTGATCTCTTACCTGGATAACCCAAGATAATCTCCCTATTTTAAGGTCAGTTGATGTGTATCCTTGATTCCATCTGCAAACTTAATTCCCCTTGGCCATGTAAACTAACATAATCAGAGGTTCTGAGAATTAGAATGTGGACATGTTTTAAAGGGGCATTAATCTGCCTACTATTAAAGAAAAACTTGTCACTACACTTATTAAAGAACAGTAAAGAATACTTTGTTCAAGGGGCCTACTATGGTGAGACTTTGCATTAGAGCGAGAGATAGGGTTCAACTCTCAACACAACAAGGGAAAGCAGGAATGTATAACTAAGGAGCAGAGTGGGGGTCAGTGGATGGAAAATTACTAAGAAGAAACATCAGGAGTTAAGGGGAGATTTTGTTTAAACCAAGTAAACAGGATTCTTACTGAAGGCAGACCAAGGTTATAGGACACCTCCTGCGGGATGGTGGAGGATGAGGAACTCAATTCGATATCAAGGATGGGATTCTGGCTAAAGTGACTTAGAATACTGGCTAAAATTGGGCCATGCAAAGATGGACACAGAAGCCCAAAAGTCAGGGTCTAGTTGAGAAGAGGGTTGAGAGGAGCCTGACTAGAGTTTGGTCAAGACAAGAATCTTTGTCACTACCACAGAGATCACGTCATTTTATATTATTAATAGCTTCTGAGGAACAAGAGTGGATATGTTCTTGGACGATGGTGAAACATTTCATATACTTTCTTTATGTCTTAAATTAGTTTTTAACGTAATATTTATTGGGGCTGGCCTGGTGGAGTAGTGGTTGAGTTCGTGCACTCAGTTTCAGCAGCCCAAGGTTTGCAGGTTCAGATCCTAGGTGGGGACTTGGCACCACTCATCGAGCCATGCTGGGGCAGCATCCCACATAAAACAGAGGAATTTTGGCTAGGTGTTAGCTCAGTGACCATCTTCCTCAAGCAAAAAGAGGAAGATTGGCAACAGGTATTAGCTCGGGGCCAATCTTCCTCACAAAAAAACCAGAATAAAATAACATTTATTATTGTTCTGATTATACAAGTGAATTGGGTTCTTGGTGAAAAAATTTTGTAAATAGATGAATAACAAAGAAAACTAGACTCAAACATAATCTTGCCAATGAGGTAGCTAATTTTAATAATTTTGAGAATATATTTTATATACCAAATATACCATTATACCCATGTGTTTTCATTTAAATCTCATTCTCATTAACGTATAATCAGTTAATCAACCTGTGTGAAGGACTGATAGAGTTGTTTCTGGTGTGATTACGGGGAAGGATTAGAAAACAAGCAAACACAGAGACCAGCTGACATCTGTGTGTGGAGTAGAGGTGGCTGTCTTTGACAGTGTAATTATCTGGAGAAAGCAGAGGTTGTCACTGCAACCATGTCCCCAGCTTTAAACTCCTGCCTTCATTTGCCTCTGTCCACCTTCAATCGTGTAGGCATGAATGGAATTTCTAGGTGAGCATGGCTGTGTACAAGGTAGGGTGAGAGGCTGCGTGGGGCTGCCATATCAGCATAATCTGATAGCAACTTTACTGTTTAGCCATATTGCACAGGCCAATAAGTTTCACAGGATTTATGAAAAATACTTCTTTTTCTTGTTTTTCTAATTTAACAATCTCATTTTTCAAAGGAGTCTATGCCAACTGCAGAAATATGATGACAGTGCTATGGTTACTTATACAATTATGTGATCAATGCCGTAGGAAAGAGACAAGGTACATTTTTTAACAACTGATTATTGTCTCTGGAAGCTTGAGCTTACAATTCAAGGTAATAGAACACAAGTGGGAATAATATCTTATTCAGTTTTTTGGCTAGACAACTAAACATGATAACTGAAACACGGCATAAATTACAGCCCAGACATTAGAAAGCATAGAATACAAGAGCTGGAATCCAGTTATCCTGTAGTAGCAATGCTCATTTTTACTTTTTGCATATGTACTTTTCAAATTATTGAGATTTTTTTCTAGAAACAGATTTTGCCTTTAGGAAATTCATAATCGAATGTATAAATCTGACATCGAGAGACATGAATAATGTACTGTGAAGGAAGAAAAGACAGTCGTTAACTGTCCTGAAAGCAGCCAGATCAGAGTGGCTTCATAAAAGTGCTGTTGTCAGGACCGAGATGAGGGCATAGATTTCTGGTTCCCACCACGGAACATTGTAAACGCTGCTTCCCGAGGAGTGCTTGTAAACCCAAATATAAACCCGGGGCGTGAATGACTGGACATCAGTCACACTTATGCATGTGTAATCTGGACAGCGTTCTTCTTCGAAAAGACATGAAGAATACACTCAGGGTTCCCATGATTCTCTATGTGACCTTGGCCAAGTCAAGATGTCTTCTCTGCACATCTTTTTGTCATCTTAAAACAAAGGAACAGAATCAGTGGCTTCCAAAAATCTCCTAATTTCTCTCTCACTGCTTTTTTCTGTAACTTGCTCTTTAGTTATCCAACCTAAAATCTAAAATATATTGAGAGAGAAGGCCACATGACATTTCTGCACAGCTTGTGTTTGCTTTTGTCCCAGACTATCTTTTTAAAGAGGTTTGTGTAGCAAACAGCGTTGGAAGATACAGTGTCACCTTCCGAGGAAGAGGGCAGATTCATTTCCTAAACAGCATAATCAAGATGATGTCTCCCTCTGGGGCAAAGTTGGGCAGTTAGTTAGCAGCCCCTGTTAGGGGACTGGAAGGTCCTAAGCTCAGGGTTCCTCAGCTTTGGCACAAACTCACTGCCTGTGCAGGATTCGTCTCAGCCTCTATGCACAGCATCCCTCTGGGACTCGAGGACAGGAGGAGCCACTGCTATGCTGCCTGCTGTGCAGTGATTAAAAACTCCTCTCAGGGGCCGGCCCGGTGGTGAGGTGGTTAAGTTTGCTCACTCCTCTTCAGTAGCCTGGGGTTTGTGGGTTCAGATCTCAGGTGAGGACCTGTGTACCGCTGATCAAGCCCCGGTGTGGCGGTGTCCCACATACAAAATAGAGGAAGATTGGTACAGATGTTAGCTCAGTGACAATGTTCCTCAAGCAAAAAGAGGAAGATTGGCAATAAGTGTTAGCTCAGGGCTGTGGGGACCTGAAAATGGCCACCCCAAGATATGTCTCTTTGGCATCAGGATTATTTGAGGCTGATTGCTTTTGATAAACTGGGACAGGGAAGGAGGCTCTGAGGAATGGAACTTGCCCTTTGTTAGGACACGTTTACATTTGTAAGGTAAATCTCTATCTGTAAAAGCTACCTCCCTCTCTGTACCAGGAAGAAGAAAGGAGATGACCTACTCTCCAAAAACTCTTAATCAATACCAAAGGCAAGGACTTAAAATCTGCATTTTATTGTGCTAGTCTGGTAACCTCCTGTAACTGACTTCCCTCCCCCTCCCAACGTTGGCATCTCCTTAAAGATTAAGCATCTTTCTTTAGGCTGGGAACCGATTGCAGTGCTCATCTGTGACCCCCCACCCAGCCCGAGGCAACACACCTGCCACCCTGCGGCGCTCACTGAGACAGCAGACCTATCTGCCGTTTCCATCAAGCGCTGTGCTGACAGAGCAGCCTCGTGACTATTGTAAAAGGGACTTTTCAATCACATGTGAAACACCCCGTTTGGGGGCTATATAACCACTCTGTGCACCCCACTTCTTCGGTGCCCTGTCTTCCTTCGGGAAGAAAGGCCCCGGGCCATGGTTCCTCATAAAGCTTTGTTTAATTTTCTCTTGCTATTCTGTCTCATGTGAATTTAATTCATTCTCCAGCTAGACGAACCCCCATTTGGGGAGAGGAAATGTCCCCCTCCCCTACAGGGCCAATCTTCCTCACCAAAAAAAAGAAGAAAAAATTCCTTTCATTTGACCAAGGAGTCCTGTGTCCTCTGCCAATATCTACGAAATTATGGCAGATTAATTTGTTGGTTTGTAAGTAAGGCGAAAATCTCAAACTCTTCACAATTCTTGACAAAACACTGCACGTTCCTTACAGAAACTTCTAGAGAGGAGACAATCTTTGTTTAGGGCTATCCATGTCTTGATAGTGCTCCTTGTTTAAGACATCCTCAGGGCGGTAAATAATTTGCATTGTCTGGGCTTTAGTAATAATTTTGTTTGTTAGTTGCTGAAGTGCATGAACTCTAAAATCTCAGTGGCTTATACAATAGAAATTTATTTCTTGCACATTTAATTTCAAAAAGAATGCTCCGAATCCACGACATTCTAAGTAATCATCCCAGGATCCAGGCTGCTTTCATCTGGTGTCCTCCTCATGCTCTAGGGCACTCTAGTCCTCTGTATTCAGTTCACGATATGAGAGCCCAGGGTCATGCGTCAGAGGTTGCTATGGGCCAGCCCTCAAACTGGTGCATATCACTTCCGCTTATCTTTCCTTGGTCAACACTCAGTCTTCTGATCATCCTTGACTACAAAGGAGCTGGGAAATGGAGTCTGGGTGTATATCAGGGAGAAGGGAAAATGGCACTGGTGACGAGCTAATCAGTCTTTGCCAGTGAAACTTACCTCTCTGTTTCTGAAGTTCAGGACAGTTGGTGTGGAGAATTTCCTTACTTCATAAGGCAAAATTTATAAGGCAAACTATTTCTCCAACCACTTACCTCCATTTATAAAAATGGTTATTATTATTTGAATATACCACCATAGAATAAAGTTTTTGTATTAGCATAGGAAAAGTGGATTTTTCCTTAAGGAAATATTTCAGATGTTCCTAACCCAAGTGGAAAAAAAAGTTTGGATCAAACCCAGATAAGCTACAGCATGTGAGGCAGAGACTTGCTCACCCCCTGGGCCCCTGATTGTGGGAGAGCCCATCCCTGAAGAGGTTCCTGAATGGAGTGCAAGATGCATTCAGGCTCAGAAGCCTCTAGCTTCTCTAGGGCTTAATGATGGACTCAGGATGCCTGTGGCTTTATGGAGATTCTACTTCACTGAACAAGTGGACACCGCCAGAGAAGGAGCCTGGTGTCCCATTACACAGCGACAGTAGCTCTGTGTTCTGGGAAGCCCATTACTGTGAAACATCTCAGTGGTTGAGATTAAAAACATTGCTTGAAAGATGTCCTGTGATGATCCTGGCATCCCTCAGACCTGCGTTCATCTTTGTCCAGCTGCTAATAGTACATACTATTTGTATTTGCACGGAAACTTTAGAATCGTTCTGAACTCCTTCCCTGCCCCTTTTTCCTGGAGATCAATGCCTCTCTCTCTACCTCCAGTGTCGCGGTACAAGCTCTCCCAGTATCGCACCTCCGCAGCGGCAGCCTGGCCCCAACAGTTCTCATTCTAATACCCAGCATTCATGCCTCATAAGGCTAGCAAAATGATATTGTTTTAAATGCAAATATTACATCACTCTCTTACTTTAAATCGGTTAATGCAGTCAAAGGTAAAGTTTAAATTTCTTTGTTAACTACAAGACACTCTTTAGAATATGCCTCCATTTATCATTCTATCTCATCTCTTGCCACTCCCTTGTGAGGACTTTTCACTCCAGCCATATTGCACTATTTGCAATTTTAAGAACATTATGCTGTTTCAAACTGCTGTGCTTTTCCACAGGCTGTTCTCTCTCCCTGGAAAGTCCATCCCACTGTTTTCCATCAGACCATTCTTCATCATCTTTCAAATCTTAGCTTAAACATCTTTTCTTACAGTAAAATTCCATGACCCCAAGCCCATTAAAAAATTTCTTTACTAAGCTCTCATAAACCACTGTGCAAAATAAATACACTATATTTAGCAGTACTCATGATATTGTGATTTATAAGAAGAAATATATATTTGGTCTTTGTCTGTTTCTGGCAAAGAGCTCCTAAAACCCTTGGAATTTCCTAAGTGATGAGGGCAATCAAGGTGTCTCTTTGTTAACGAGGTAACTTTTAGAAAACACCTAACCATGGGGCTAGTTGACAGGGGAACCAACTGTGAATAGAAGCTTGAAACTTACGGCCCCATCACTCTGACCTCTGGGGAGAGGGGAGGGGCAGAGTGTTGAATCAGCCACCAGTGGCCAATGATTTAATCAATCCTGCCTGTGTAATAAAGCCTCCATAAAACCCCGAAAGATCAGGATTCCGAGAGCTTCTAGGTTGGTGAACACATGGCGATTTGGGGGAGAGCGGCACACTTGGAGAGGGCATAGCAGCTCTACTCTTTCCTCATTCCTTGCCCTATGCATCTCTGCTGTCTGGCTGTTCCTGAGTTATATCTTTTTGTAATAAACCAGTAATCTACTAAGTAAAATGTTTCTCTGAGTTCTGTGAGCCACGCTAGCAAATTAGTCCCACTCAAAGAGGCGGTTGTTGGAACCTCCAGTCTATAGCTGGTGGGTCAGAAGCACAGGCAACAACCTGGACTTACAACAGGCACATGAACTGTGTGGGTGGCAGGTAGGGGAGCAGTCTTGTAGGACCGATCTCTTAATCTTTGGGATCTGACTCTATCTCCAAGTAGACAGCATCAGAATTGAGTTGAATTGTAGGACACCCACCTGGTGCCAAAGGATCACTTGACGGTGTGCAGAACCCCACAACACACAGACACACATTGGAAATTGGTGACCAGAATACCAATACTATTATTGTTGATTTTTGTGTTTTCTCTTCCACTAGGCTGTAATCTCCTTGAAAAGATACCATGTCTTATTTTATTTAAAATGAAGATATACATTGTTTTGCCATGCTCCCATCTGGTTAAGCAGGTGGGATAGGTTGGTTGCTGAGAGACCAAAGAAAAGACCTGGAGTTGGCAAACGAGACATATGGGTTTAT
The DNA here is from genome assembly GCF_041296265.1 of Equus caballus. Taxonomy (NCBI): domain Eukaryota; kingdom Metazoa; phylum Chordata; class Mammalia; order Perissodactyla; family Equidae; genus Equus; species Equus caballus. Next base: position 48,739,042 of record NC_091686.1, read on the forward strand.
TGGGTGGTACTTACAGGGAGGTCCAGTGGCAGCCCGCTGAACAGCAGCGTGCACCCACTACCACCCTCTGAGAGAAGCTTGCTTAAGTAGGCAGAGGAACAAAGGCTGCATGCTTGCCGAGGGGGATCATCTCTTTTAGACCTGGATTCCAAGGATTAGAGCCCCGCCCGCACCCTGGAGGGCCTCTGTCTTCCCTCAGACCACAAGGGTCTCTGTGCTAACTCTCCCACAAGACAGCAGCTGGTTTGGCCAAGCCGAGGACTGTTATCATGGTGAGTGCTGGTGTGTAGCCCAGAGAGGAGCCTCACAGACATATGGTTTTTAAAGAGGCATGCCAGCTAATGCCCCTACATATGTAGTTCCCAAATTAGGAATAATCTCTCTTCCAAAAATGTATTAATCTGTCATTGTTTGGCACTCAAAATTTATTCCCCATAGAATGAATTTTATATACTTAAAAGATATTCTTCACAAAAGGTACTATCCTGGAGAAATTAAAGTCTTTAAAGAATATTTTTTATGTGAAGCACATTTTAAAATAAAAACTGTAGGTTTCTAGAGCTGGACAGTAGTTTCTTTGAATATGACGTTGAGCAAAGATTGAGCCATAAAGGGACCCATGATTTTTTTATAGTCACACTTGAGAGACTTCCAAATTAGAGTTGCACAAAAGGTATAAATTTGAGCTGCACCTCAAATTAAAATAATTGCTTCAGTACTGAATTAGGGCATATAATCATCATGACTGCCTAACTATTAGATTCATGGTGTTAGGCACATACATTCTTTAGACATGAGTCTTTGTGGCTCTTAGTATTTAAGGAAAGACTCAAGAACTATCCTGGTACCAATGTTAACTTGAGAACTGCAATTCTGGAGGAGATTGTGTACTTTGAGACTTAAAAAACTGATTTATATAGCATTAAATATTCAACAAAAATTTGCAAATTAGAAAGTTATTTTTACCCAAGTTATTGTCTAGAGTTTTTCAGATGGAGAAAAGAGATAAATCTCAGATCTGCTCATATTTGTTCACAGCTTCCGCCCAGACCAGACAGCTGGCCCCAGATATTTTAGCAATTTTGCTAATACTGCAGGACAGGACATCAAGCGGGGTTTAGAACTACTCTCATTCAAGTGACTGAGAAGCCAGAGCAATTCCAGGAGAGTGCTGCGACAAGAAGCAGAGTCAGAAATGTTGAACTGCTCTGAGAACACACCACTGCAAAAGTGCAGAAATAGCAGGACAAGGGCTAAGATCTAGATGAATCCAAGACTAAAGTGACTCATGGACACTAAGCCATGGAGGCCATCAGATATTCACCTTCCAGACAGACAGACCAAGAGGCCTCTCAGAGCTAGGCTTCTTATGTCCAGTTGATAACCATGCATTACTGAGAAGAAAGAAACCATATTTTTAGAACTGGAAGATAGTTATTCTAAATAACTCTTTAGGGACATAGAACACAACTTGACGTTTTCGAATTTTTGTAGTCAGTTCATTCAGGACTAATTTATTGTTACATATGAAGCCAACAATGAATAATGTATTCAAAATAGCAGAGAGAGAGCACAAATTAACCATAAATTATGTTAATTATACTGATGGTAGATTTCTCAGAAGCAGAAGTGAAAGTCAGGGTACTGTGGAATAATTTCTTTAAAATTTCTAGAAAAAGTCTCTGCTAACTTCAAATTTTATACCCAGAGAAACTAACTTTGAGGTATGACGTGAAATAAAGGTGACGAAACAAAACTGACAAAATTTATCATAAATAGACCCTCACTGCAGGAAATCTCAAAAGACACATGTTAGGAAAATGGGAAATAACCCTAATAGGAATGTGCTATGAGAGAAGAAAGGACAAGTTACGAAAAAAACGTAAACATAAACATCAAGATAAATTTAAAGAAATGTTGACTGAAAATGGTGATAATAGTAATATTATTTAATTAGGTTAAAAAACAAAATCAAATGCAAAAATATACCAGCAAAAATTTCATTCTGAAGCAATGATCATAATTTAAATACTGTAAGTTTCCTTTAACTTTAGATGGACAGTAAGCACACTATTCAATATAGACTTTGTTATGATAGGTATGCATGCAAACTATCTACAGAAATTACTAAAAAAATAAAAATAGAAGTATAACTTCCCAAACAATAGGATGAAAGCAGTATGGAGGGAAAATAAACCAAGTCAAAATAATTAAATAAGGTAGAAAAATAAATAAGGAAGAAAAAGAGGCAATGAACATAAAATAAAAAATAAAGTATTGCACATATGTGAGCTACTTCAATTAATGGACCAAATCTTTAGTTAGCAGAGTTTCAGCTGTATGCAACAAACTATATACTATTAACAACAGACACACAACATAACACTAAAAACTGAGAGAAAAAGAATGAAAAATAGAAGTATAAGTCGTTACTAATCAAAAGGAATTCTGTGTCACTATGTTGGAAACAGACAGACTTTAAGGGAAAAAAGTATTCCTAGTGTTTTTAAAGTTGCTATATAATGATATAACATTTAATTCACCAAGATGATTCCTTTAGATGTCGTCAAATATTTATGGAGCCAGGCACCATTCCAGATATCAGATATGTAACGATGAAAAGGCAGATGCAAAAACCTGTCCTCAAGGGCAACTTTCTAGTGTAGAGCTTATATTCTACTGGGAAAAAATAACACTTCTAAACCTGTATACATTAACAAATAGCTTAAAATTATTGACAGACTCAAAGGAGAAATTGATAAAATCCATGCCCATAGTAGAAGATGTTAATACACCTCTTTCTTTAATTAATATAACCAAACAAAAATAACAGTAAGGATAAAGTATAGAGAGTATTCAAGTGACACAAATTACAGAGTTAACATAATAACTTACATAGAACATACACTCAACGATCTATCTCCAGCTCACACGGAACATTTGTTAAATGGCTACGCAATTGGCCACAGAGCAAGTGTCAGTACATTTCAAAGTATTGGCTTTATATGGACCATAGTATCTGACTAAAATGTAATAAAAATAGGCATTGATAATCTAAAGAAACACAAACAGTACAAAAAGCTATGTACCTATTAGCTTGTGTGTTAACATAGTCAACATAGCAGAAGTTAGAAAACACTTAAAACAGAATAATAATGAATATTGCATACCAAAATACGTGACATGCAGCTGAAAAGTGTTTACAGGATTTAATTGCTTATATTAGACAAGAAGAAGGCTACAAATCATTATATTGAGCATCTCACTTAAGATTTGGAAAAAAAACAAAAACAAAATGAACAATGAACATGAAAAACTGTAGAAATTATGCATAGCTTCCAAAACAAGAAAAGGGGAAAGCATAAATTCTGGTAAGATAAATTTTTAAAAAAGAAATAAAATAAAATGAGAAAATATTGACACTGAAACATGAGATGCGACTACAAATATTGCAGTTTTTAAAAATCAGAAAATAATTTGAAGAATTTTATGCCAATGCAGTTTAAAATTTAAATGAAGTAGACAAATTTATAGAAAAATAAAATATAATACAGCTGGTTCAAGAATAAATTGGGGGCCTGGTTCTGTTGCCTATTGGTTAAGTTCAGCATGTCCCGCTTCAGCAGCCTGGGTTAGGTTCCCAGGCACAGACCTATACCACTCATTGGTAGCCATGCTGTGGTGGTACCCACATACAAAATAGGAAAAGATTGGCACAGATGTTAGCCCAGTGCTAATTTTCTTAAGCAAAAGAGAAAGAAGGAAGGTTGTTACAGAAGTCAGCTTGGGACGAATCTTCTTCAAGCGAAAAAAAAAAAAAAGAAGAAACTGGAACAAGAAATGGTACAGCGCTCATTAAATTAATTTAAAAGCTTTCCTCAAAGAAAAAAAGATCTTGGCCCAGACAGTTTTAAAGACAAAATATAACAAACATTCAGGGAAAAGGGATTTAAAATCTTTAAGAAATTCTTCTAGAGAACCAAATAGGACAGTACATAGAACATACATACTATGTAATCTTATAACTATAGCTTTACTACTATAACTGTCTTAGTACACTTGGACTGCTGGAACAAAATACCATAGACTAGGTGAACAGAAACCCATTTCTCATAGCTCTAGTCTGGGAAGCCCAAGATCAAGGTGCCAGCAGATTCAGTGACTGGTGAGGGCACATTTCCTCATTGGCCACTGTCTTTTCACTGTGACCTCACACAGCTGAAGAGATGAGGGATCCCTCTGGTACCCTTTTTATAAGAGCACTAATCCCTTTCTTGATCTAATCTCTTCCCAAATGCCCCGCATACATATACCAGGACATTTGGAATTAGGTTTCAACATACAAATTTTGGGGAGGGAACATAAACATTCAGTCCATTGCAGTAACAAGTAAACACTATCCATGAGAGTAAACATATGGATCAATTTTGGGTGTGAATGTAGATGCTAAATATTACATAAAATATTAGCATACTAATTGTAGCAGTATATGTTTTTAAAAAGATCACATGATGAAATTGGCTTTATCTAAGTGATACAACAATCTTTATCGTTATAAAACCCAGCATTATACTTCACCATACTAACAAATTCAAGGGAGGAGAAACGAACTCTTAAAAAGATGCAGGTAAAGAACATTTTACCAAAAAATTAAGATCCATTCTTGGTAAAAAGTCTTAGTACACCTAAATCACATAAAGGACTTTTCAATAAATGGATGAACTAATGAAGAGTATAGCAGTCAGGTTCTGATATCAGTACCGTGACTTGAATTTGTATTTCTAATTGTTAGAAGACATAAGGTTAATTTTAAGTATAGTGTTAATAGTTTAACTTGTATGAAATGACTTCAGTAAATTCAGTTCCTATGAATAGACATATAAAAACACTGGCGCTATAAATCTACATCCATTCAGGAATTATTTAGGAAAAAGTGGTAGAACCTATAATAAATCTTTACAGATTATATTTAAAAGCTAATCAAGCTTCTCAGATTTTTCTTCAAGCTTATTAAGTACTAACGTAGGACTTCATATGTTCAAAATTTCTAACAAGCATTTTTACTTGTTATTTGTTGCACCATCACCTAGATATACACAAGAAATATAATGTATCTTGTCCAGGGCATCATACTATATCTGTTGTGGTGGACACAGTACACATCACGTAAAATGAGCAAGTATTTGAAACGCTTTTTTTCTACCAAATATTTTATGTTTATGGCAGTCATATATGATTTATTTTATTAGTAGTTTAGCAAAAATGTATTGCTTAGAAAACAAACTCTTGATTTCCATTTCCCTTTAAAGTTCAATTTATTTTATTTATTTAGTGGAGGGGTGTGTGTGTATAATATTTACCGTGTCCTATTAAATAAGAATATTAAAAGACAAAATGAAAATAGACTATTTTAGGCAGACACACACACACTGAAAAACGGATGAAAGGAACTATTACATGAAAAATGTACTTCACATAATGTGCTTTGCTAGGCAGTCATGAATTCAGATATTTGTGAATATATTATTTATGTAGTGATCTGAAATGTCCTTCTAATCTATACCTGCAAATTATATATTTCATGTTAAGCTAAGATGCTTGTTACCAGTATAACAGAAAAAAAAACCAAGAATCTGATTAAAAAATAGGCAGTGGATCTGGATAGACATTTTTCAAAAGAGAAGGGAACACTTGCACACTGCTGGTGAAAATGTAAATTGGTATCCCCACTAAGGAAAACAGTATGGGGCTTCTGCAACAAATTTAAAATGGAACTAATATATGATCCCACTATCCCACTCTGGGTATATATCCAAAGGAAAAGAAATAAGGATCTCAAAGAGATATCGCACTCCTATTTCTTACAGCATTATTCACAGTAGCCAAGATATGGAAACAACCCAAATGCCCTTTGACAGATGAACGGATAAAGAAAATTTGGCATATGTATATGCGTGCACACACACACACACACACACAAGGAATATTATTTAGCCTTAAAAAAGAAGGAAATCCTACCATTTGTGACAACATACATGAATCTGGAGGATGTTATGCTAAGTGAACCAGACACAGACAGGCAAATATTGCATGATTTCACTTATATGTGGAATCAAAATACAGAAATGAATAGAAGCAGAGACTAGAATGGCAGTGTCAGGGGCTGGTGGAGAGGGAAAAGGGTGATATTGGTCAAGGGGTACAGTTTCAGTTATGTAAGATGTATAAATTCTGGGCACGCAGTGTATAGCAAAGTGACTATAGTTAACAGTCCTGTATCGTATTCTTGAAATTTGCTAAGAGGGTAGATCTCAAGTGTTCTCCCCACACCCAAAAAAAGAAGAAAACGGTAACTATGTGAGGTGATGCATATGTTAATTACTTGATTGTGGTAATTATTATACAATGTATACATATATAAAAACATCAAATTGAATACCTTAAATATATACAATTTTTATTGTCGATTATACCTCAATAGGGCACGAAAAGAAAAAACCACTAAACATCACTGAACCATAGTGAAGACATTACAAAGTAAGCTCAAAGCAATTGCACAGACATCTACTTTTTACCCATAGGCAAAATATTACTGTTATAGGTATAAAGTTACTATATTGTTGGGAGTCAATCAGAACTCATTAACTGGTCATTATTTATAGCTGATCACTGAGCACACATATATTTAAGTGTTTGGTGTGTATTGCCAAAATGCTTTTTAAAACAAGTCATAATCCAACTTCAAAGCCTAAGAGTGAGTAGGCATCCTCACACGGTTATGCCTTCTCTGCTATTTATATTTTCACATGTTAGGTTGTTTGATCTGTAAAAATGTCTTATAATTCTGCTTCAGTGTTATTCATTAAAAGCTACTCATTGTATGCCTACTGTGAGTTAGGCCCTTATAGCTCCTTCGTACACTCCAGTGAGCAAGACAGGTACGGGCACCTGCTCTCAGCAGACAGTCTCACAGTAGGGAGAGAGAGAGCCTACTCTAATGGAGCAATAAAAAAGGGAGTAAGACTCTTGCAAATGCCAAGAAGAGAAATGTGGTTGAAATTGGGGAATCTTATAGATTAGTGGTTGAAGAAGTCCTCCCTGATGACATTTTCACTTTAGATTCAAAATATAGGAAAAGCTGTCATTTGAAGGCCTGGGAAAAAAGATTTCCAGGCAGAGAAAAGAGCTAATGCAAAAGACCCCTGAGAAGGACCAGATGTCGGCATTTTTCTAAGAAACTCAAATAACAGCCTGTGGCTAAGGTGACCAACATAGCTACGAGCAAAGTGGAGACAGCAGGAGAGAGAGGGGATTCTCATAGAAAAATAGTCGTCAAGCCTCACTCTGTGGCTTAGGAACGAGCCATGCAGCCTGACTGCGTTTAGAAACCGAGCGGAGGAGGGGAACTCGGAATCGGACAGATGAAATAGCTAGTGAGGCTGGAGGAAACAACAGGAAATCATGAAGCCAGGAAAAGAGACTTGAAGAAAAACGAGACAGTGATTAGCTGTGTCACACCCTTGTGGAATAAGAACAGAGAAGTGATGCTGGGGAGGTTTGCAAGATGGGACCCAGGCTGAAAAGTTGAAATGCAGGAACCCAGAGGGAAATAGTGAAAGAGGGGTAGAACCGACAGATCAGATCTCCCTACCGAATTTTTAAAAACTGAAATGGATCCTGAGTAATAGCTGGAAGGAAATTGAGGGTTTAGAAGTGTCGCTGCGATTAGAGATAATTCCTTTAAGAACATTGACCCTAAAAGAGAGAAAGCATGGTACGTGGGAAGAATGAGGGATCTCTAAATTAATGTCTGAGCTTTAGTGTTTGTTTTTTAATGGAAGAGATTATAGCACATTTGAACAGGTGACGGGCAGCCCTTACAGCGGATATACACCCCCTCAGAGTCCCTTAGCACACTGTTTCCTGCACCTGCTTGCTCCTCCTCAGCTACTGCTGTGGATGACCTGTTCCACTCAGGGCATGAAGGCTTGCTGTAACATTTAACAGAGACTGCACAGTCAGGCGCACCAACCTTCCCCTCCCATTTCTGGATCCTTACTTCTGAACTTGAATGATGCAACACACCATAGGGTAACAGGTCTAAGCAACTACCAAAGGGGCCAAATAATGCAACATGGAAGTCTGTGTGTGCGCCTGTATGAGAAGGGGTGTGGATGCAACTTCCCCTGGGTTAAAATTTGATGACTGGGGAACAGGGGCCCTTTTCTTTCTTCCACCGATGGATAGCAACGAAGTATGATTTCTGTGTACAGAAGTCCAGTGAGATGAGGCCAAGCAGGGAGACCAGTCAAGTGATCAACTTTGTGGTAAGAGCTGATGTGAAATAGTGGTCAGCATCTTTCACGACTTCTCTTCTGTCCCTGACTTACTTCCCTTGTCCCTTACTCCTATCACCCTGACATTACACCTCCCCAAGATTAATCCCAATCTTTATCTCAAGCTGTTTTCTTCAGAATCCACACTAAGACAGTTATACACAAAAAAAAGTATTCAAAGTACATACTATTTATGGATTCCATCAATCTTTCTCTTTTACTGTTTATGAAAACTTTATATAGTTGTGGTTTTACAATTATAATATTTAATAGAATTTCTGTTCCTAAAATTTTGAAAAACATTCCTATTCTCATATGTATAGTCATATAAATGACATTTAGAATTATATTGTCAGACAGGAAAATAAAAAATTATTTTAAACTATAATATTTAATATATATTTAATATATATTTAAAGTATAATATTTAAACTTATTTTAAATTATAATCAGTAAAATAATTGGCAAAGAATTTAAAACAAATTAATTAAATATAGAAATTCAATAAAACACATTAATTAGTGAAGAATTGAAAATTCAAATTTATTCAATATTCTTATCTGTAAAAAACATATATTTGGGTATTTTTACTTCAATATAATAAGCCATTTACTTTCCACTTATAATTGTTTGGTTATTATATTTTCCCATTGGGAAAGGACTATATAATCATTATTGAAAATTTAGATAAGATTCATGAGAAAATATAAAAATATGTTATTAAGTGTTAGTTTATTTCTTTTTTGTGTGTATTTGATGTATACTTTACATAGACATGCTATGTGTGATATTTGAACGTTTTCCTTTAATATACAATGGACATTTGTTATGAAAGCCTATATAAAACTAGGCTTGCTAGATATCTTACTTAAACATTTCTCGAAATTATTCTTAAATTTAGCCATTTTAGGAAAAGGAGAAAGCAGCAGGAGAAGAGGAAGACCAAATGTTAGATGGACTGACTCCATAAAGGCAGCCATAGGTGTGTGTCTACAGGAGCTGAGGAGGACTGTGGAGGACAGGACATCGTCGACGTCACTCACCCATAGGGTCACCAGGAGTCGGAACTGACTCGATGGAATGTTAACAACAATGAGGTAATTTGTTATAAACACTTTTATACAGAAATATCTTCTATAATTTAGGTTATCTTAGAGAAGTTTTGTAGAATGTACCACTTAAGCATTATTACTTTTATGATTCTTGATAAATATAACAAAATTTCTAGAGATTTTGTCAAGATGGCGGCGTAGGCAGACTCTGAACTCAGTTATTCCCATGAACAAACCAGGTTACAACTATTTTTGGAAAAATTACCCTGGGTGGAAAACTGAAAACTGGATAAAAAGAACCCCCACAACAAGAGACAGTCCTGACTAAGGTGGAAGAGGCAGAAATTCCTGCAGGAGAGGAAAAAAACGACCTTCAGGAACAGTGGAGCTTCTCAGCCGGCCAGACAGGAGCTACCCTAAGGAACACAGCTCTCCCTGGAGGAATGAGGTCCTGAGCGGGGGGCTGGTACTGGTATAAGCATCCTTCAGATTCGGCACGACTGAGATGAGGGTCTTACAATCTGGCTTTGCTGGCTATTAACTGCAGCAGGAAATACCCCCAGAAAAGCTATCGGACAAAAGCTGAAAAGATCTGGGTCTTAAATGGTTCAGGCACAAACTTACCTGTCTCTGCAACCTAAAATCACCAGAAATAAGGCTGACAGTGATTTGGTGAAAAGAGACTCACCTGGTAGGCTCTGGGTGCATCTCGGTGAGAGGTGAGACCTGTCTGGAGACTGAGATTGGTGGTGGCCATTGTTGTCACCTAGTCCAGGCATGTTGACACAGACCCTGGCAGATGCTATGGAAGTTCTTTCCCTGGCCTGTTATCCCAGAGGTCTGCCACACTCACTAGAGTGCAGATTTAATCTAGTTCAACTAGGGCAGGCAGCCCACCCTAGGGACAAGCTCTGCCCAACAGCAAGCCCTCAGGCTACTTGTCGGCCTGCATTGACTGGGTGCATTGATCCTCTACAGACAGGAATGTGTGTTCACCTCTGTGGGGCAGGGCCTGTGTGAGGACCAGGTGAACTGTGGGGGGCATTGGTGGAGAGGTGGGGGTCCTGTGAAGTGGGTAATTGGGGTATGCTCCAGGGGGTTGGGAAGCTTGCATGGACCAGGACTGTGTTGACAGTGTGTGTGGACCTGTGGGGGGTGAGTCTTATCAGAGGCAGAAGACCTGTGCTTCACAAATAGCCATCAAAATGATCAACCCCATCTTCCAAAGCCTGAAACAATTGAGTGCTCCCATGCCTAGGGCCAGCCCCACTCAGCTGTGCTGCTAAGAGAACTGACAACAGCCTTGTAGGCTTGAGGCCTATAGCAACTGTAAGCCCCTGAGTCTAGCAACCAGATACACTAGGTACTCACCCAAGTAACAGGAAAACTGCAACAAGAGTGTGCTGTTAGACCTTGTGGCCAATGGTGCTGAGGCTCCCCAAACCAGTTTACAAATAGCTGGCCAGGAAAGGCAAGTCTAGTCTCCTGGGGTACCTGCATTAAGAGCAACTGTGCCACAGCAAAAGGACACAGGTAGCCCACAAAGTTGTCAGTCATGGATCATTTGGACTGGTGACAAGGTGGAAGCACACTGCTGGGCCTCAAAAGGCATCTCTTACATAAGGCCACTTCTCCAAGACCAGGAGACATAGCTGACTCACCCAATACATAAATATAAGCACAGAGAAAGATGCATAATGAGGAGATAAAGGAATATATTCCAAGCAAGGGAACAGGACAAAACCCCAGAAAAAGGACTAAATGAAACAGAAATAAGCAACCTACCTGACAAAGAGTTCAAACACAAACTCATAAGGATGCACACAGATATTGGGAGAAGACTGGATGAGCATGGTGAGCTCATCAACAAAGTACTGGAAAACATAACAAAGAACCAATCAGAAATGAAGAATAAAATACTGGAAATGAAAAATTCACTAGAGGGACTCAATAGCAGAGTAGATGATGCAGAAGAATGGATCAGGGAGCTAGACAAAAGACTAGAGGAAATCACCCAAGCTGAACAGATAAAAGAAGAAGGAATTAGACAGAATGAGAACAGTCTATGGGAACTCTGGGACAATATCAAGTGCACTAACATTCATATTACAGGTGTCCCAGAAGGAGAAGGGAGAGACAAAGGGGCAGAAAATCTACCTGAAGAAATAATAGCTGAAAATTTTCCTAACCTAAGGAAGGAAGCAGACATCCAGGTACAGGAAGCACAGAGAGCTCCAAACAAGATAAGTCCAAAGAGGCCCACACCAAGACACATTATAATTAAAATGCCCAACATTAAAGATAAATGGAAAATCCTAAAAGTGGCAAGAGAATGGCAACAAGTGGCATACAAAGGAAATTCCATAAGGATTTCAGAATTCTCAGCCAAAACCATGCAGGCAAGATGAGAATGGCACGACATATTTAAAGTGACAAAAGAAAAAAAAACATACAGCCAGGAATACTCTATCCAGCAAGGTTGTCATTCAGAATGGAAGGAGAGATAAAGAGCTTCCCAAACAAGCAAAAATTAAAGGAGTTTATCACCAAGAAACCAGTTCTACAAGAAATGCTGAAGGGACTTATTTAAGTGGGAAAGCATGACCACAAATATGGATAAAAAAATTATCCAAAAAAAACAGGGAATAAAATCACTGTTAAAGGTAAAATTATAGTAAAAGTAGCAGATCAACCACCTGTGAAGATAATATGAAGGTTAAAAGACAAAAGTACTAAAATTACCTATTTCAATGATAAGAGGGTAATGGATAGACACACACAAAAAACGAGATTAGATATGATTTCAAAAACATAAAATGTGGGAGGAAGGTAGTGAAAAAGTAGAGCTTTCTGAAAGAGGTCAAGCTAAAAAGTCTATCAACTTAATATAGACTGCTATATACATAGAATATTTCATAGGATCCTCATGGTAATCACAAACCAGAAACCTATAATAAGTAAGAAAATAAGTAAGACAAAAGAAATCAAACATATCACTAAAGAAAGTCATCAAATCACAAGGGAAGAGAGCAAGAGAAAAAGAAAGGAACAGAGAAGAACTACTAAAACACCCAGGGAAAAAAAGGAACAAAATGGCAATAAATACATATTTATCAATAGCTACTTTAAATGTCAATGGACTAAAGGCTACAATCAAAAGGCATAGGGTGGCCAGTTGGATAAAAAATGAGACCCATATATACGCTGAATACAAGAGACACACTTCAGACCTAAAGACACTCACAAACTGAAAGTGAAAGGATGGAAAAAGATATTCCATGCAAATAGCAAAGAAAAGAAAGTGGGGGTAGCAATACTTATATCAGACAAAATAGATTTTAAAACAAAAACTGTAACGAGAGACAAAGACAGGAACTATATAATGATAAAGGGAAAAATCCAACAAGAAGGTATAACACTTGTAAATATCTATGCACCCAAGATAGGAGCACCTAAATATATAAAGCAATTATTGACAGACATAAAAGGAGAAATAGGCAGTAGCACAATAATAGTAGGGGACTTTAACACTCCACTTACACCAATGGATAGATCATCCAAACAGAAGATCAATAGGGAAACACTGGCCTTAAATGACACATTTGACAAGATGGACTTAGTAGATATATAAAGAACATTCCATCCAAAAACCACAGAATACACATTCTTTTCAAATGCCCATGGAACATTCTCCAGGATTGATCACATATTAGGCCACAAAACAAGTCTCAATAAATTTAAGGAGATCAAAATAATACCATGCATCTTTTCTGACCACAAAGATTTGAAACTAGAAATCAACTAAATGACGAAAATCAGAAAAGCCACCAAAATGTGGAGATTAAACAAAACGCTACCGAACAACAATTGAGTCAATGAAGAAATCAAAGGAGAAATCAAAAAATTCCTGAAGACAAATGAAAAGGAAAATATGACGTGCCAAAATCTATGTAATACAGCAAAAGTGGTTCTAAGAGGGAAGTTTATAGCAATTCAGGCCTACCTCAACAAAGAAGAAAAATCACAAATAATCTAACTGTGCATCTAAAGGAACAGGAAAAATAAGAACAAACAAAGCTCCAAATCAAATAAAAATCAGAGAAGAAATAAAAGAAATACAGACTAAAAAAACAATAGAAAAAGTCAATGAAACCAAGAGCTGGTTCCTTGAAAAGATAAACAAAATTGACAAGCTCTTAGCTAGACTCACCAAGAAAAAAAGAGAGACGACTCAAATAAATAAAATCAGAAATGAAAGTGGAGAAATTACAATGGACAACTCAGAAATTCAAAAGATAGTAGGAGAATGCTATGAAAACCTATGTGCAAACAAAGTAGATAATCTAGAAGAAGTTAATAAATTCTTAGAAACATACAATTTTCAAAACTGGAACAAGAAGAAGTAGAGAATTTGAATAGACAAATCACCAGTAAGGAAATTGAAACAGCAATCAAAAACCTCCCCAAAAATCAAAGTCCAAGACCAGATGGCTTCCCTGGTGAATTCTACCAAACATTCAAAGAAGACTTAACACCTATACTTCTCAAACTCTTCCAAAAACTTGAAGAGGAGGGGAAGCTTTATAACTCATTCTATGAAGCCGAGATTATTCTGATACCAAAACCAGATGAGGACAACACGAGAAAAGAAAATGACAGGCCAATATCACTGATGATCGTTGATGCAAAAATCCTCAACAAAATACTAGCAAATCAAATACAACAATACATTAAAAAGATCATACATCATGATCAAGTGGGTTTCACTCCAGGGATGCTGGGATGGTTCAACATCCACAAATCTATCAACATGATACACCACATTAACCAAATGAAGAATAAAAATCACATGTTCATCTCAATAGATGCAGAGAAAGCATTTGACAAGATACAGCATCCATGATAAAAACTCTAAATAAAATGAGTATAGAAGGAAAATACCTCAACATAATAAAGGCTATATATGACAAACCCACAGCAAATATCATTCTCAATGGAGAAAAACTGAAAACTATCCCTCTAAGAAGGGGAACCAGACAAGGATGCCTACTTTCACCACTCTTATTTAATGTACTATTGGAAGTCCTAGCCAGAGCAACCAGGCAAGAAAAAGAACTAAAAGGGATCCAAATTGGAAAAGAAGTAGTGAAACTGTCACTCTTTGCAGACGACATGATTTTATATATAGAAAACCTTAAAGAATCCACTAAAAACTTTTAGAAATAATAAACGAATACAGTCAAGTCTAGGATGAAAAATCAACATACAAAATCGGTTGTGTCTCTATACACTAACAACGAAGTAGCAGAAAGAGAAATTAAGAATACAATCCTATTTGCAATCACAACAAAAAGAATAAAATACCTGGGAATAAACTTAACCAAAGAGGTGAAAGATCTGTACACTGAAAATTGTAAAACATTGTGGAAAGAAATTGAAGAAGACACAAAGAAATGGAAAGGTATTCCGTGCTCTTGGATTGGAATAATTAACATCATTAAAATGTGCATACTTCCTAAAGCAATCTATAGATTCAATGCAATCCCTATCAAAGTTCCAACAACATTTTTCACAGAAATAGAACAAAGAATCCTAAAATTTATATGGAACCGCAAAAGACCCTGAATAGCCAAAGGATCCCTGAGAAAAAAGAACAAAGCTGGAGGCATCACACTCCCAGATTTCAGAATGTACTACAAAGCCATAGTAACTAAAACAGCATGGTGCTGGCACAAAAATAGACACACAGATCAATGGAACAAAATTGAGAGCCCAGAAGTAAACCCACACGTTTATGGACAGCTAATATTCAACAAGGGAGCCAAGAGCATACGATGGAGAAAGGAGAGTCTCTTCAATAAACGGTGTTGGGAAAACTGGACAGCCACATGCAAAAGAATGAAAGTAGACCATTATCTTACACCATGCACAAAAGTCAACTCAAAATGGATTAAAGACTTGAATGTAAGACCCGAAGCCATGAAACTTCTAGAAGAAAAATAGGCAGTATGCTCTTTGACATCCATCTTGGCAGCATATTTTCAAGTCCCATGTCTGACCAGGCAATGGAAACAAAAGAAAAAATGAACAAGTGGGACTATATCAAACTAAAAACCTTCTGCACAGCAAAGGAAACCATCACCAAAAGGAAAAGACAGCCTAAAAATTGGGAGAAGATATTTGCAAACCATATATCAGATAAGGGGTTAATATCCAAAACATACAAAGAACTCATACATCTCAACAACAAAAGAAGCAACAATCCAATTAAAAAATGGGCAAAAGATCTGAACAGAGGTTTCTCCAAAGAAGATATCCAGATGGCCAACAGGCAGATGAAAATATATTCAACATCATTAGCTATCAGGGAAATGCGAATAAAAACTACAATGCGGTATTGCTTCACTCCGGTCTGAATGGTTATAATTAACAAGACAGGGAACAAGACATGTTGGAGAGGATGTGGAGAGAAGGGACCCCTTGTACACTGCTGGTGGGAGTCCAAACTGGTGCAGCCACTATGGAAAGCAGTATGGAGTATCTTCAGAAAATTAAGAATAAATCTACCATGTGATCAAGTTATTCCACTGCTGGGTATTTATCCAAAGAACTTCAAAACATAAATGTATAAAGATACACACACCCCTATGCTCATTGCAGCATTATTCACAATAGCCAAGACTTGGAAACCACCTAGGTGCCCATCAAGGGACGAATGGATAGAGAAGATGTGGTCTTTACACACCATGGAATACTACTCAGCCATAAGAAATGATGAAATCCGGCCATTTGTGGCAACATGGATGGACCTTGAGGGTATTATGCTAAGTGAAGTAAGTCAGAGGGAGAAAGTCAAATACCATATGATCCAATATGTAGAAGATAAAATACCATATGATCTCATAAGTAGAAGATAAAAACAATGACAAACAAACACATAAATTGGATTGGTGGTTATCATAGGAGAAGGGGGAAGGGGGAGGGCAAAAGGGGTGATTAGGCACGTGTGTGGTGATGGACTATAGTCAGTTTTTGGGTGGTGAACATGATACAATCTACACAGAATTTGAAATATATTATGATGTACATCTGAAAGCTATATAATGTTATAATGCAATGTTACTGCAATAACAAAATTTCTTTCTAAAAGTTTATCCCAACTTATATCTCAACATTAATATATGAAAATCTCTCTCTTACCACATCTTTTTAAATATTTTATATAATCTTTTATAAGTGGCTGCTTTATTTTTTAAAAATGTAATTAAAATTTTTCATGTGTTTAGTTTCTTTTATAAATGGCTGCTTTACCTTAAAATAAGACTATAATTTAAATTTGTCATGTGTTTAATTTCTAGTACAAACATATAGAATTCACTGAATTTCCTAACTTTTTGCATTTCATTATTTTTAAAATGTTTAATTTCCTTTTTCATTTATATGTTATTGATATATTAGTATAACTTTCTTATGGTAAAAATATGAACTACATATCTATAAAAATTTTTAGTAACTAATAATAATGCTTGCTAATTTATAATTTGCCCTTTTCTTTTAGTTTGCCATAAAAGGAGCCTGTACTCTAACTTATTTGTATTTCTTCTGTATATTCTACTACTAATTTCAAATTAAGAGTTGTCTTCCCTCTGACAGAAAGGGAATATATATTTTTTGTGAGGCTTTAGAGTTTATATCATTCATGAAGCACTTCAATCCAGCTGAAACTTAATTTGGTATGATTAGACATGTGATTGAACTTTATTTGCTTAAAATGAGTTAACAATCATTCCAATGATTTTTATTAAAAATCCATTAATAAATGAATTTCTTGTTTATTGTGTTTTAAATTTTATGTAATTAACTTTGGTTTAGACTTTTGTTTCATTTCATACTGTTTATTCTGTTCGGTCTTGGGGCTGAACCTAATTATATTTTAATATCTAATGGAAATTGTATTGTTATAATTCTATTTTTAAATTTTTCTTAGTTTTTCTTTATTTGGTATGAACGTAAGAACTGTTTTGTCAAATTATAAAAGAAAAGTCAGTTCACTCTATAAATTCGTTTTAGAAAGACAGATTTTTTAATAATATTCTGCCTTCCCATCCAGGACCCATCTTACCCTCTTCATTATTTGAGTCCTCTTTTGTGTCTCTCAGAAAAGTTACGTAATGTTCTATATGCTGTATCTTTTACCAGTAGGTTACTCCGTTTGCCACGCATCTTGGATGGTTAGGGCCTGAAATTCAAATGTCCTTGAAAACTTGATACAAGAGCCTCCAGGCTAAAGCTGATGTCTCTCAGGATGACCACAGGAGTTTTCAAACTGACCAAACATGGACATTCAAGCTCACGGACAGTAAACTAAAAGAAAATTGGAGAAAATTTTTTAGATCATAATAGCATTGCATACATGATATAATCATCTCCTCTGTAAATAAAAAAAAAAAAGGAGAAAACATGATGTTTTTTTCTGAACGACAAGGTCCCAGTGCGTTTTCTTTGTTCTAATCTAAAGCCATCCTCCTGAGGGAGTCAACTGCTCAGGAGCAAGCCCGATTTTGTAAGTTGCATGTATAATGCTTCTCCATGATTCCATCCTTGTGAAGTGATGATGGCTTACTTTGATCAGCTTTGGCGTCTGGAAGGAATCAACAGTACAATTTGTGTGAAACAAATGTCGCTTTAGAATTCCATGTTTGCTCCTCTCACCGCAGCTAAATGAACCATGACTGAGTTTTGGAGGAGACAAATGGCAGGAGATGTCCTCCTGATCCTGGCAGTGTTTCTGGTAGTTTTGATGCTAACAGCTGAAGTGAAGATGATGAATCACGTCATCATTCGCGACCAATCAAGCAGAGGAAAGGGCCAAAATAAGAAGGAATGCTTTAGCCTTTTTTATTCATCTTTTTTTTTTTTATTCAGATTGCACTTATTTTGAAAAATGTCACAGAGTTCCCCTTAGGTTTGCACCTCTAGAGACAACTTGGTTTCTGGCTCCTTCGACAAATTTATAAAGGGAAGAAAACACAGAGTAATCAAAAAACAAAAAGAAAATCATCTTTCCACACTCGTAGCAATGCTGAAAATTTCTAAAGTTCAAGAGAAAGGCAATGCTTTGGATGTGTTTATTTCCTTTTCTATAAAGAAGCCATTTTACTAAAAACTCAATTAGAAGCTCACCATTTTAAAGTCGCCAACATCAGAACAGCTATAAGTGAACAGATGTCAGACAAAAGGATTTTCTGTTTGATGGGCCTAGGTGGGCTTGATAAATATAATGTTCTCACTACTTTTGTATAAGAAGAACTTTCCTGACTTAAAAAGAAAAGTTTCCTTAGGCAAGTCTGTAAATCTTAATCACTGGCTATTATTACAAATGATGTTTCAAGCAAAGTATTACGTCATAAACATGTCATTCCCCCACACAACTGATGGAGGTGAGAAAGGAGAGCTTCCCTTGGGAGGGAGGTAGGGCCCATCTGGTGGTAGCTGGGCCTGAGCAAAGGCTGCCCTCAAGGCTCTTTAGCTATAGGCTAAAGGAGGACGTCCTAGCAACAGGTAACAAGACGGCAGGTACTCAGACAGGCACAGACATGGCTTGGCTCCAGAAGAACAAGTTGAGTTTCACATAGACAGCATCTGTCACCTGTCATGAAGCAAGACCGAAGGCAGAGAGAGGGGAGTCAGTAAAATGAATGAGTGTCTCCTCCACTTGACTGTATTTCTAAAACTCAGTGAATTGTCTGACACATGCAGATAATAAATGTTTAGTGAATAAATAGCTGCTTTTGTTCCTTCTTTTAGCGTCTATTGAGTATCTATGATGATCTTCTACATGTAACTTTTGAATTAATTTTCCTCCATTGCAAGTTTGAATACATCCTCTGCACTTCCCACCCCCAAGCCCAGGCTAAAAGCCTTTCAGCTGTCCCTCTTACCTACCAACCGAGTGCTCGTTTCCACGACAACCAGGACCCTGCACAATGTGGTTAAACGATTCCTTTTCCAACGATATTCTGGACAAAACATTCAAACTGGATGTCTTGCCCTTTCCCACTTTTTTAAAAACAATATTTCTCCTAATAGAATATTTTCTCTTGACTTAATTCTCCCTCACTTCAATAGTCTCTATTCTCATACTCCACATAAAATGTTTTATTTATGAGCTTTCAATACTATTTTAATACTCTGTAATAAAGTTAAATATATTCATTTTGCCTCCCCTCCAAACTTCCCATTCTATTCAACCATAAGTTGCTAAGAAACAAAGCCCATATCTCTACGTATCCTCCTAAAACCCCTGGCAAATTGCCTTGCATATAAAATGTGTTTCTTTATCTGGGTCACATGGTAGGGTATAAGGAAACTAGACAATAAATATGATTTATAATAGGATTTTACAGAATTTAGAACTTTAGGAAAGTAAAGAGGAGAAGAAAAATTAATCAAAGTTTAGTGTAGAAAAGCCTTGGTATTCAAGGGTAAAAGATCTGGTTAATTTAATCTATAGGTGAAAAAGTTAAGCTAAGAAAGTTTTCAAATATGTAGACCAGTAATTTCCAAAATCTCAGCCCAAGGGAGAATATTTAGGAAATAGTGGAAATACAAAAGAGACAGTACAGTAAGGACACAGAGCAGAGACTCTGTAATCTAAAGATCTTATTGCAGTGTTTTTGTTAGTGCCTGTTAGTGCCGTGCAGTAAATTCTGACTCCCCACAACACTGCACAGCAGAGTGGAGCTGGCCTGGTCTTTTTGCACCATCCTCTCACCTGCCAGCACATATCAGACAGGGCTCCAAGGCTGTTCATGGGTTTTCATGGCCAGTTTTTTCAGAAGTGGGTGGCCAAGTCCTTCTTCCTAGTCTGTCTTAGTCTGGAAGCTCTGCTGAAACCTGTCCACTATGGGTAACCCTGCTGGGAGGCACAGCTTTCAGCATCACAGCAACAGTATGACAACCAACAGATGGGTGGTGTGGTTCCCTGACAGGGAAATGAACCTGAACCCCCATGGTGAAAGCGCCAAATCCTAACCTCTAGACCACCGGGCAGGCTTATTCCAGCGTAGACTTGAATATTTAATTTATCATCCATGTAAATTTAAACAGGACGCTTCAATGAACTTGAGATTGTTAATGAAAAATTTAGTTGCAAAAAATAGATCAACCTACAGAGAATGACATACAGCTATGTAAGCACTAGACAAAATTAACAAAGATTTTCTCGTTTGCTTCTTTCAAGAAAAGTGAAGTAGCACATGATAAGTCCTTTGTGTCCTTGGCATCCTTCTTTCGAGTCTCGTATTCTTCCACCATCCTCCCCAGAGGTAGGCACAATAGTGAACTTTATGTTTACACTTCCAGTTCCTAATTTTATAGTTTTACTACATTTTTGTATCTATAAATAATATATAAATTATGTGTTAATTTTTCTTTTTTTCCTGAAGCATTCTGCAAATTTTTCTCACTCAACATTTTATGATGTCTGCATATAGAATAATTTCATTCATTTATATGAGTGTACAATAATCCATTATGTGAATGTGACACAATTCATTGATCCAATCTTCTATTGTTAGGTGTCTTAGATGTCTGAGATCCCTAAATTTTTCCTATTCCAAAGGATGCTGCCATGAACATTTTGTCTATGTTTCCTGGTACACATATGCAAGAACTTCTCTAGAATATATACGCGTAAGTGGAAGGTCTAAGTTATGGGATGAATACAGGTGTGTATATTTTCAACTCTATCAAATGTTGCCAAATTCCTCTTCAAATGGTTGTACTAATTTATAATCCTGCTGGTAAGGTATGGGAGCTCCCATTGCACGACTTTATCAAATTTGCAAATTTTAGACTTTAAAAAGGATTTTGACCGTCATGTTATGTTTCTTAACGGAAAGTCTCTTGGAAGTTTGGGTTAAACCATTCTTTGTTAACATGAAACTGTCCAGTGCATTGCAAGCCGTTTATATCCTTGGCCCCTTGGCACTAAATACCAATAGCATGTTACAGTAAACAATGACAACTCCACAATTTCCAAATTTCCAGTAGTACCCCTATTGAAGACAACTGAATGTGGGTGAAATATTTCTGACTATTTTAATTTGTATTATCCTAGCTTCATGAGTTAAATAATTACCTCATTGTTTTCCTGATTTCTTGTTTATTAATGAATCATCGAAAGCCATTAGCGTTCTTCCAAGTAACAATTTATCTGCACACTACACATATTTATAAAGAAATATTATTATAATGTCACTCAAAATCATCTTAAATATTCCTTAAGTAGCTCTGTAACTCACAAGTTAGAGTGTTTTTCCCAAGCATATGTGGAATTATAGCTGCTCTTTAATTTAACTGCATTATGGTCAGAGAATCTGTTGTAACATGTCAATTTGGGGTATTTTGGGGATTCACGGTGGTGGTGGTGGCCAGTACACCTGTATTCAGTCAATACTTGTGAATGGTTCATTTGCAGCATAATATATACCCTACAAATAGAAAAGATACAACCTTCATAAAAATCAGCTTTTGAAAAATTGAGTTAAAATTATTAACATAAATATTTATTATGGTTATTAATTTTCAGTTTTTCCTTTCAACTCTCAGTTGCTGCTCTATACATTAGTATGTATGAATGTGATTTTCTGGAGTTTATCTTTAGTAAATCTTCTCACTCGATTTTTTTCTTGTCGTTTTGTAGTGATTTTTCTATTAATGGTTTTCCATTAAATTGAATTCATTTTGATGGTAATGTTTCCAAACCAGGTTTCTTTGGGTGTATATGGTCTTGGTATATTTTTTTGATGGTTTGTTTTCAAACGATCCAGGTTTTTGCTTTGTGTCTTCAAATAGCATATAATCTGATTTGTTTGGTGGTGGTGGTTGTTTTAACTAACATGATAATTTCTCTCTTTTAAATAGATAAGTTTATTTCATTTATATTTATTGTGGTTATTTATATATTTGTCTTCATTTTTATTTCTCTTTTCTTTTACGTATTTTCCTTTACTTAGAATACTGGTGGATTCATCAATTTTATAAATACTTTTACTTGTTTTGACCTCTACTCATTTGGAATTTAAACATTTAATTTCTCTGCTTGTGCTGGTAACTCTTACATAGTCTAACTTTTATATCTTTTAACATGTAAATCTAACAATGTGTAAAGTTCCTTAATACTAGCCTATTTCATAATAGCCAATAGCCTTAGAATATTGTAACTCTGCTTTTTGACTTCCCATCTTCAATGTTATTGTCCAATATTTTAAGTCCACTGTATTTTGTTCCCAGAAATTGATTAATTTTATCTTTAGTACCCATTTAGAGTTTCCAGCATGCTTAATTTGCCCTTTCTTTCCTTGTGATTTCAACTTCCTTGTTACTGAGGGAAATGCTTTGCCATATCTTTCACTAGGGATCTATGATTAGGAAATTTTCTTTTTCTATGGATGTTTCATGATAATACTTGAGTTAAATAAACTTTATATTGTCATTACTTAAAAATGTGATTCCTGCTCCTTAAAAATATGATTCTAGAGTCTGGCCTAGTGACACAGTGGTTAAGCTCACATGGTCCATGTCAGTGGCCCAGGGTTTGTGGGTTCAGATCTTGGGCATGGATCTACACACCACTCCTCAAGCCATGCTGTGGCACTGTCCCACATACAAAATAGAGGAAGATAGGCACAGATATTAGCTCAGGGACAATCTTCCTCAAGCAAAAAGAGGAAGATTGGCAATAGATGTTAGCTTGGAACCAATCTTCCTCACAAAAATACAAAAAGAAATAAATAAAAATCTCCCCACCCTCAAAAACCCGATTCTATTGTATTTATTCTCTATTTTACCTGATTTCATAGATATTGTTTGTGCAATTTATTATTGCTTTGTTGGTAATGTTTTATGTCCAGTTGGATTTAGGAGTTCTTTTTCACTTTGGTGATTTATGGTAATCATAGTACATTAAATTTTCATAAGCATCTGTTTTTATTTATCTTCCTCGAGATTTGGCATCCTCTTTTAACATGAAGACTTGAGTATTTCTTCAATTTAGTTCTTAGCTTTTCAAAGAGCGCTATTCTTATTCTCTCCT
The DNA here is from genome assembly GCF_041296265.1 of Equus caballus. Classification (NCBI taxonomy): domain Eukaryota; kingdom Metazoa; phylum Chordata; class Mammalia; order Perissodactyla; family Equidae; genus Equus; species Equus caballus. The sequence continues at coordinate 48,762,528 of NC_091686.1, forward strand.
TTGTGAATTCTTACTAAAGGTATGTTGGATCTTTTTTTTCAATCTCTTTATCTCTTTGCTCTTCATTTTGAATGATTTCTTCACATGTATCTATGGCATTAGTTCACTCTTCATGCATGTATTATCTACTCTACAATCTCTCCATTTCATTTTCTTTACTTTCAATGATTACATTCTAATTTTTAGATTATTTATTTAAAAAATATGCCCATTATTTTAATACAGTACCTTATTTTTGGTTTTTTTCTTCCATCTTCCCTTATAACATTGAATGTTTGCAGTAGACTTGTCCAAAATGCCCTTCAGAGATTTTCAGTTTTATTGTAGAAGCTTTCTAGCTAGTTGGCACATTGACAATTCCTCTTTCTGTTTAGTACTTTGTGTGGGATTTACTATTCCTGTGATATGTTCTTCATTGGTAGTTGTTTAAAAAGTATATCTTCCATGACCTGGATTGTAGAACTGTTCTATAAGACTATGCCCTATATTCCTATTAAATATATATGGGCTTTTTTTAATATTTTCACTTTTTTCTGTGTTTCCTTTAAAATTTAGAAAACCCAGAATATCTGAAATAGGGTTCCACAAGTCTGGAGCAAGTTTTTATCTTATTTTCTTATCTCGAGGTCCCCAAGACCACTTGAGTAGGGTATATTTTGATCCAACACTGATGCATGGTATAAGCTAGAGTTCTGTTTTCTTAAGACTGACCTATCTACCAATGGCTCTTAATGGCTCTTAATGTACTCTAAGTTTTCTTACAATGTCCTGGGAAATATAAAAGTTTTCCTAGTTCTTTTTCAGGGATGGTGCAGGGTTTTATGATGGCCAGCTTTATTCAAGTATTTTAGTTACTACTACCCATGGGCATAAAGGGATGAGGTTTAGATTTTCCTCCTTTAGCAACCTGGAAAACTCCAGCGACCAGCTCTTAATGCCTATATTTTCTGTACATGTTCTCTTGGGCCACTTAAGTTTCAATTCTTATCTCTTTTTTCATGTACACAATTTTGAGGTTTCTATGTCTTGGATTTGAGCTCAAATAGGCATAAAATGTTTGTTGTGTGATTAATATACCCAGGATTTCAATGTGTTGGGATGAGAGAGTGGTTCTTCATAGAACTCCAGTTCCTCACATTGGCTGAGCTTCAGTATGTATGCTACATTGAGAGAGCAGCCTTGTTATACTCATCAGACATTGAATGAAACCTCCACTCAACATTTGGGTTGGATATCCAGACTGGTGATGATACACACACATGCATCCAGAAGGTCTGAGAAAGAATTATTACTGACAAAATGAGGGTTTCTTGGGAGAGCAGGACAAGCTCCCAACCAGGTCCAAAATCTGTTTAAGAGAGCAGGGAAAGGAGACTAGCACAGGGTTCATGGCAGTTGGGGATGGGACGGGGTGAGGGTTCCCTGGCCAGTGCAGGGACTGCATGATTTGAACCTCTCACCAGCACCAAGGGAAGGAGCATGTGGGCTTTTTTATTAGCTTCCCTAGGCAGAGTGGGAAGGGGAAGTGGTGGGACTTAAAAGCTCTCAGTAGTTGTGTCAAAACTGGAGTGGGACTCCATTACAGTTGTTTACCTACTCATTTTGTGAATTAAAGAGCATTTTTGATCTTCCAAAGACACAAAGGCAAAATTAAGTTTTATAATATAAGATCTATGACTAAGGATGGTTATGGATTCTATTGTTCAAATATCTATTAAAGATATCTCTGTACCTTTCTAAAGTTACTTCTATGCCATCCTTGCAGCTCAGGGTATGCAGCAATTAAGCAGGAAGGTTGAGAAATCATCTCATAGTATTCTCTAGTTTCATGGTTATCTAACTTAGTAAATATGTGAACAGTGGCATACATACTGCATTTGAAAACTTCAAGTATATCATTTTTTAATATCACCATTTTCTAAAGGGCAAAATTATTCTAAGTAATAATCACTATTGTCTTGATTCAATTTTTAGTTTTAAAATATTCAAATTTAGCAACATATTTTATGCATGAACCAAAATTTTCATTTGCCAAACAAAAATATTACACCTCATAGTTCATACCCTTTAAATTTTAAAAACAAATTAAAATTTTCAAGTGCTTACATTGAATGATAGAATTGAAATGACTCAAGTTCAGTTTCTAAGTCTTTATAATCACTATTATCATTGATTGTTTTGTATACTATTTAAGCTCAGGAATATTTAATACATAATATCTTAAAGGTAGTCAGACTGCATCTGAAGTGATCTTGAAACATTTCAAATTATTAGAGACTTACTCTTGAATTGAACATATGTATCTGAGTGCTGTGTTCCATGGGCCAACATTATGATAGAAAATTCTTTTAATTAACCTCCATGTAGAATACAATGCATATTAGAGGATAAGGAATAAACACTGTACAAATTTGACTCATTTTAGGTATATAATTTGAGATAGAAAGAAAGATAATCAATAGCAATTCTGCAATTGGTTTAGAACTAAAAACTACAAAGATTTTGGGGGGTGCAAGAATGTATTTCACCACTGAAATTATTCAAGAGCACTGACACATTGTGCAAATAAAATGCAGACCTATTTAATGAGTTTTAGAATTTCATTTGAATTACCTACTAATAATGCAGCCTCTTACTGCATGTACCAGAGGTGGATCCCTTCTACCTCCCTACCCTTAATTTGGACTCATTTGACTCCAGAAGTAACTTTGCCTTCTGAAATTTGGAGATCTTTATTACATAATAGATGTAGTATCTTCCCTCCTGTATCCTCATGAAGAGTTTAGCTGACTCGGACTATCCATGGGTACCAACATAACGTTCTCTGAATAGTGATTTCAAGATGTTATATTATAGGTAATACAAGAAGATGAAAATTGAGACAAATACAATGTATATTTTCTATTGCAAATTATAGAGTAAATAGTAAATGTTATCTTTTTTTAGAAAAAAAACCTCAGATGATCTAAAGGACTTTGCAGATGGTTGAGCTATTTTTTCCCTGTGTATATCACATAGATGTGTTGTTATTTTTTACAATTACCTTTGATGAAACATCTTTACAGTTAATTTAGGTGAATTGAATGTGTATGGCATCAATGTAGAGATACAGAAAAATATATGCTACGTTGCCAGGAGTCATATGTGGTTGACCAAGTCTGACTAAATAAAAGAAATTGCTAAATTATCTGTGTATAAATTTTTAATCGAAAGAGAGTCTGAATTTTTTAACCACATCCTAGAGTGACAAAGATTGAGCATAAAACTGCAGATTTGGAAGGAGGATCCAAGATGGCGCCGTGAGTAGTCCTCTTTGTCTCTCCCCCTTCGAGTCTACAATTATTTTGACACTCATCGCTTAACAAAGTATATCCAGATAGCATCTCAGGACGTCTGAGAGACCCACGTGACTATACATCGGAAGGCGGACAGACTTCCGTCCACGAGGATGTGGAGATAGGTGAAAACTCTCCGACCCCGACCAAACAGCCTAGTACCTGCAAGCAGCTTTCTTCCAACGGACACCCCCAGAAGATCAACACACACCTAGGGCAGGAGAGAGCACACACCAGAGGAGCGATGGTGGAAACAGGTGACCAGAACCCTACCTAAACCCCCCACAATTACTTCTAAACGCAGAGGGAAACTCTAGAGTTACACACCTGAGCCTGCGGGGAGAGTCTCGCCCTGCCATTGACGGGGAGATCCCACCTAGTGTTCATGGTGCCCGGAGGGTCCCAGGGAGAATCACAGAGGGTACGGAGGCCCCCCAGCTGCCACTGCCTGTACAGTGGGGAAAGGGATTGCTGGAGATCTCAGAGAGGACTGGGGCTGGGTGAAGCTCCAGAGGCTGGCTCCGCGGCCTGGAGGGGAAGCTCCAGAATTCCGCCCAGGCAGCAGACAAAACTCTCTGTCTGCCATTAGCGCAGGGGCCATGCCCAGCATCCACAACACCGGGAGGGACCCAGAGTGGAGAATATCAGGCAGGGCAGCAGCTGACCACCTACCACTGAAATCAGGATCTCCAGCTATCCCCCAGACAGGGCAAAGGGCTCCCCGAGTTCCTGGGGAACAGGACTGGGGCTGGGTGGAGTTCCAGCGACCCAGCTCCATAGCCTAGGGGGAAACCCTACAGGCTCACAGCAGCCTCAGGGAAAGCCTCTGCTCAGCACTAGTAGAGAGCACCCATCCGGGAGCCACAAGGCTGGAAGACCCCGGGACAAAAGTAGCATAGCTAGGTGAGCTAACCACAGACTGTAGAAGATGCCAACAGCTCTGCTGTGACCCTTAGTGGACAAGTGAGATTTTGTGGGTGCCGACAGTGACGGAGTGGCAAATATAAGTGATCCTACCCCTGGCCACCGGAAAAGCCCATAACACCGTTGCAGACCCCAAGGAGGGAGCACATCTAGGTGGGCTGCAACCGTAGGCACCAGCAGCCTGAAGCCCCTCTGTGACGGCCCCCACAGCAGAAGAGGGAATCCAAAGGAACACTGTGACTACGAGGAGGGGCCCAGGCCCAGTTAGCAACTGCAGATAGGGTTCCTGGTTGATGCAGTATAAACAGCTGCTCCCCCACCACACCAGCAGAAACAAGTGGAAGGAGCAACTAAACTCTATCTCTATGTGGAGGCACAAATCTACAACATCAAGCAATATGAAAAAATACATTAAATCTCCAGAACAGAAGGAAAATAACAAATACACAGAAAACAATCCCAAAGAAAATAAGATATATAACCTAAATGATGATGACTTCAAAACAGCCATCATTAAAATACTCAATGAGTTAAGAGAGAATTCCGATAGACAGCTCAACGAGTTCAGGAGCTATGTCACAAAAGAGTTTGATACGATAAAGAAGAACCAAACAGAAATACTGGAAATGAAGAACACAATAGAGGAGATTAAGAAAAATCTAGATGCACTGAACAGTAGAGCCGATAATATGGAGGAAAGAATTAGCAATTTGGAAGATGGGAATATAGAAATGCTGCAGGCAGAGGAGGAGAGAGAAGTAAGACTAAAAAGAAATGAAGAAACTCTCCGAGAATTATCAGACACAATTAGGAGATGCAATGTAAGGATTATAGGTATACCAGAGGGAGAAGAGAAGGAGAAAGGGGCAGAAAGCCTATTCAAAGAAATAATGGCTGAGAACTTCCCAAATCTGGTGAGAGAGATGGATATTCAGGTGACAGAAGCCAATAGATCTCCAAATTTTATCAATGCAAGAAGACCAACCCCGTGGTATATAGTAGTGAAGCTAGCAAAAGTCAATGACAAGGAGAAAATACTAAGGACAGCCAGGCAAAAGAAACTAACCTACAAAGGAACCCCCATCAGGCTATCAGCAGATTTCTCAGCAGAAACTTTACAGGCTAGAAGAGAGTGGAATGATATATTCAAAAATCTGAAGGACAAAAACCTACAGCCGAGAATTCTCTACCCAGTGAAAATATCCTTCAAATACGATGGAGAAATAAAAACTTTCCCAGATAAACAAAAATTAAGGGAGTTCATTGCCACAAAACCTCCTCTTCAGGAAATCCTCAGGAAAACTCTCATTCCTGAAAAATCAAAAAAAGGAAAGGGGCTACAAAACCAAGAGCAAAGGAGATAAGTAGAAGGGCAACAACAAAGAGTATAGCTCTCCATCAGAACAGATTAAACCATGGGACAAGAAACAAAGGAAATTGAAGAAAACCGGAAAACAAGACACAAAATGGTAGTGGTAGGCCCCCACATCTCAATAATCACTCTAAATGTAAATGGATTGAACTCCCCAATCAAAAGACACAGAGTGGCAGGATGGATCAAAGAACAAGACCCAACAATATGCTGCCTCCAGGAAACACACCTCAGCCCCAAAGACAAACACAGACTCAGAGTGAAGGGATGGAGAACAATACTCCAAGCTAATAATGAACAAAAGAAAGCAGGTGTCGCTATACTAATATCAGACAAGGTAGACTTCAAAGCAAAACAGATAAAGAAAGACAAAGAGGGACAGTGTATAATGATAAAAGGGACTCTCCACCAAGAAGACATAACACTTATAAATATATACGTACCCAAGACAGGAGCACCAAAATTTGTAAAGCAACTCTTAATAGAACTAAAAGAAGACATCAACAAAAATACAATAATAGTAGGGGACCTCAGCACACCATTAACACCAATGGACAGAACATCCAGACAGAAAATCAACAAGGAAATAATAGAATTAAATGAAAAATTAGACCAGATGGACTTAATAGATATATAGAGAACACTTCATCCAAAAACAGCAGGTTACACATTCTTCTCAAGTGCACATGGAACATTCTCAAGGATTGACCATATTTTGGGAAACAAAGCAAACATCAATAAATACAAGAGAGTTGAAATAATATCAAGCATCTTTTCTGATCATAATGCTATGAAACCAGAAATCAACTACAAGAAAAAAGCAGAGAAAGGTGCAAAAATGTGGAGACTAAACAACACGCTTCTGAATCAACAATGGATCACTGAAGAAATTAAAGAAGAATTCAAATATTATCTGGAGACAAATGAAAATGAGAACACAACATACCAAATCATCTGGGATGCAGCAAAAGCATTCCTAAGAGGGAAATTCATCACAATACAGGCTCACCTCACTAAACAAGAAAAAGCTCACATAAGCAACCTCAAACGACACCTAACAGAACTAGAAAAAGAAGAACAAACAAAGCCCAGAGTCAGTAGAAGGAGGGAAATAAAAATAAGAGCAGAAATAAACGATATTGAAACAAAAAAAGACAATAGAAAGGATCAATGAAACAAAGAGTTGGTTCTTTGAAAAAATTAACAAAATTGACAAACCTTTAGCCAGACTCACCAAGAAAAGAAGAGAGAAATAGCAAATAAATAAAATTAGGAATGAGAGAGGAGAAATCACAACAGATACCAATGAAATACAAGGGATCATAAGAGAATACTATGAAAAACTATATGCCAACAAATTGAACAACCTGGAAGAAATGGACAACTTCCTAGACTCCTACAACCTCCCCAAACTGAATCAGGAAGAAATGGAGAATCTGAATAGGCCAATCACAAGTAAGGAAATAGAAACGGTAATCAAAAACCTCCCCAAAAATAGGAGTCCAGGACCAGACGGCTTCTCTAGAGAATTCTACCAAACATTCAAAGAAGACTTAATACCTATTCTTCTCAAACTATTCCAGAAAATTGAGAAAGATGGAGTACTCCCTAACACATTCTATGAAGCCAACATCACTCTGATCCCCAAACTTGACAAGGACAACACAAAGAAGAACTACAGGCCAATATCGCTGATGAACACAGATTCAAAAATCCTCAACAAAATTCTGGCAAACCGAATACAGCAATACATCAAAAAGATTATACACCATGATCAAGTGGGATTTATACCAGGGACACAGGGATGGTTCAACATCCACAAGTCAATCAATGTGATACACTACATCAACAAAATGAAAAACAAAAACCACATGATCATCTCAATAGATGCAGAGAAAGCATTCTACAAGATCCAACACCCATTTATGATAAAAACCCTCAATAAAATGGGTATAGAAGGAAAGTACCTCAACATAATAAAGGCCATATATGCCAGGCCCACAGCCAACGTCATACTCAATGGACAAAAACTGAAACCCATCCCTCTGAGGACAGGAACAAGACAAGGGTGCCCACTTTCACCACTCCTATTCAACATAGTGCTGGAGGTGTTGGCCAGAGCAATTCGGCAGGAAAAAGAAATAAAAGGAATCCGAATGGGTAATGAAGAAGTAAAACTCTCGCTGTTTGCAGACAACATGATCTTATATATAGAAAACCCCAAAGAATCCATAGAAAAACTATTAGAAATAATCAACAACTACAGCTAAGTATCAGGGTATAAAATCAACATACATAAATCAGTAGCATTTCTATACACTAACAATGAACTAACAGAAAAAGAACTCAAGAACTCAATCCCGTTCACAATCGCAACAAAAAGAATAAAATACCTTGGGATAAACTTAACCAAGGAAGTGAAGAATCTATACAATGAAAACTACAAGACTTTCTTGAAAGAAATTGACAACGACATAAAGAGGTGAAAAGACATTCCATGCACATGGATTGGAAGAATAAACATAGTTAAAATGTCCATACTACCTAAAGCAATCTACAGATTCAATGCTATCCCAATCAGAATCCCAAGAAGATTCTTCACAGAAATTGAACAAAGAATCCTAAAATTCATATGGGGCAACAAAAGACCGTGAATTGCTAAAGCAATCCTGAGCAAGAAAAACAAAGCCGGCGGAATCAGAATCCCCAATTTCAAAACATACTACAAAGCTACAGTGATCAAAACAGCATGGTACTGGTACAAAAACAGGTCCACAGATCAATGGAACAGAATTGAAAGCCCAGAGATAAAACCACACATCTATGGACAGCTAATCTTCGACAAAGGAGCAGAGGGCCTACAATGGAGAAAAGAAAGTCTCTTCAACAAATGGTGCTGGGAAAACTGGACAGCCACATGCAAAAGATTGAAAATTGACCATTCTTTTTCACCACACACCAAAATAAACTCAAAATGGATCAAAGACCTAAAGATTAGGCCTGAAACAATAAGTCTTCTGGAAGAGAATATAGGCAGTACACTCTTTGACATCAGTTTCAAAAGAATCTTTTCGGACACTATAACTCCTCAGTTGAGGGAAACAATAGAAAGAATAAACAAATGGGACTTCATCAGACTAAAGAGCTTCTTTAAGGCAAGGGAAAACAGGATTGAAACAAAAAGACAGCTCACTAATTGGGAAAAAATATTTACAAGCCACTTATCCGACAAAGGGTTAATCTCCATAATATACAAAGAACTCACATGGCTTAACAACAAAAAAAACAAACAACCCGATCAAAAAATGGGCAGAGGACATGAACAGACATTTCTCAAAAGAAGATATGAATATGGCCAATAGACACATGAAAAGATGTTCATCATCGCTAATCGTCAGGGAAATGCAAATCACAACTACACTAAGATATCACCTTACACCCGTTAGATTGGCAAAAACATCCAAAACCAAGAATGACAAATGTTGGAGAGGTTGTGGAGAAAAAGGAACCCCCATACACTGTTGGTGGGAATGCAAACTGGCACAGCCACTATGGAAAACAGTATGGAGATTTCTCAAAAAGTTAAAAATAGAAATACCCTATGACCCAGCCATCCCATTACTGGGTATCTATCCTAAGAACCTGAAATCAGAAATCCCAAGAGTCCCTTGCAGCCCTATGTTCATCTCAGCATTATTCACAATAGCCAAGACGTGGAACCAGCCTACATGCCCAGAAACTGATGATTGGATAAAGAAGATATGGTATATATACACAATGGAATACTACTCAGCCATAAAAAAAGACAAAATTGGCCCATTCACAGCATTGTGGATGGACCTCGAGGGTATTATGTTAAGCGAAATAAGCCAGTCAGAGAAAGACGAACTCTATATGACTCCACTCATAGGTGGAAGTTAATATATTGACAAGGAGATCTGATTGGTGGTTACCAGGGAAAAGGGGGAGTGGGGGGAGGGCACAAAGGGTGAAGTGGTGTACTCACAACATGACTAACAATAATGTACAACTGAAATCTCACAAGGTTGTAATCTATCATAACATTAATAAAAAAAAAAACCCCACAGATTTAAAGTCAGAGTAAATTAAAAATAGGAGTAAAGAATACATGTTACCTTAAAAATATTAATATTGTCTGAGTTGGAGTCCCACATCAGTAACTGCTTGCTTCTAACTGACATTTACAGACATTTTATTTTTAGCTAATTATCACTTTGGATTTATAAATATGCATTATTTCCAAATAAACATACAAATGCATTTTTCTTTTGATTCTTTATTAGCATATTATAACTATATTTGTTGATAATAATGTTTCTAAATAAAATGTTCAAAGCACTATAAAAGACCATCAAAGCTAAGTAACAGAAATTTCCAAATAGATTCCTTTGTTGCTTAACAACTCAAGCTTTTCTTTAAATCTAAATTTCCAGACATAGAGAAAATTTTTATGTTCAATGTGACTGTCTTCCAAACTGAGAATATATTTAAAAGAGAGTACATCACTGAAAAATTCACAATCTATTATATTTGCATTCTCTGTCATTTTGAATTACTTTATGATTAAAATATTCATTTTGAAAAATTATTTTCAACCATTAGACAATTTTTTTTCTTTTCATTTTTTTTTGAGGAAGATTATCCACATCTTTTTGCTGAGGAAGATTGACCCTGAGCTAACATCCATTCCCATCTTCCTTTATTTTATATGTGGGATACTTGCCACAGCATGGCTTGACAATGTGTAGGTCCATACCCAGGATTTGAACCAGCAAACACCCTACCCACGAAGCAGAGTGTGAGATCTTAACCACTATGCAGCCAGGCCGGCCCCAACAATTAGATAACATTTTAAAGTACTTTTTATATTTTCCAAATATTGCTATGTATTCAAAGTCTGATTTAAGTAGATTCTCCCTTCAAATTCATTTATTTTATGTTACGAATCAAAGCTTATAAAATGCATGCTAGGCACAATTTATAAGCTCTATAATAACACAATCTTACTAGTAGTGAAATTAATTCATGAAAAGTAATTCCATTTTGTCCTTTTAAAGTTCACATATTCCTTGCAAAACTAAAAGATATTTATTCCAAGATGAAAATTCAAACCTTCATTATGTACAATATTTTCAGAATGTGTGGCTTCCACATTAAAAAAGTTGTTATATCAAAATTAGCACTTATAAACTGAGAAGATTATTCCTTTTTGAAACAACTTATTCACTCACAAAACAATTTCTTCCATTTACTGTACTTAATGAGTGATGTGTTGATTTATATGTTATTAACTATTTAAGAACAATACAAATTTAAAGTGATAGAAATTGATTTTCAGAAATTGAGAAAATTCCTAATGACTGATTTGCTCTGCAAAATTTTATTCAGATATAACTTTTCATAACACAGTATGAAATGATTTATACCCATTTTTATAGGTGAAGTAAAGTACATAAAGTATTTCAGTGTAGTATTCAAGAATATTTTTTTTAACCTTCTAAATCACGATGACGTTGTGTCTTAAACTAAGATGCCTTAAAAACAGAGAACTAGTGACAAGGACTTGGTGCAGTTATTTTATGTGAAGTGAGGAAACAAGGAGAGTGAGACCAGGAAGGAGGAAAAGCCAATGTGAGGAGGCGTTAGCAAGTTTGCTGGGGTGAGTGCGGCCGGGACCACCGCGGAGGCACGCAGAACACCTGTGTTAACTGTTCAGCTTGAGGACAGGAGCCTTTTTTCACTGGCTCCGTCTCCCATTTGAGGGTTGTGCTAGCGACGTAGATTCTTCCACATTTCCAAGCTGAGCTTGAGCCAGACACAGCATTGGAGGAGTCCGTAGGGGAAACCACAAAGACAGAGCAGCATGGACTAGAGATGGAACACGGTCGGCACACGGTAAATCTACGCTCCTCCAGACGTGGGTCCACAGCAGCGATCAAAACCAGAGGCGAGCCTAGCTGCTGTGAGGAGGGGCTCCCATGCATCTTAGGCTAGATACGTCACTGCAGAAATGGACTGGGAAAACATCACTTCCTTCCTTCATGTGTCACTACAGACTTACTCGTGCAGACACTGCGAGAAGCAATTTTCACCTATTTCTCTGCTGGTTTTTTCCTCTGGGGCTATGTTTATGTTTTACGGTCACCAAGATACATCTTACTCTACTATTCTAGTAATGTAGAAAATATCCTATAAAATTATGGTGTATAAAAGAGTTAATAAACTTCCCCATGTGCCTGCAAATTTCTCAGGTGTAAGGTTCACTATTCATTGAACTTACAAGGACATACATACATTTTTCTTATTATTCAAAAATGATGTTACTAATGGGGATTGTTCTCTCAGTGACTGAAACAATGGATGTGTGACTAATGGGCCTTTCCATCCTACATAAATGCATACACTGTCCTTCAGCCGTGATTTGCTGTGTCTGAGGCTATTTACAACAGTCTCTTACACTCACTGTCTTCCCAACACCTTCACTGAAATAGTGAAACACCCCATTTCGCAGTGCATTGTGCAGGGCTAAATTGACGTGGAGTAAAAAGTAAAATATTCTCTTCTAATGAAAGCACTCTTTAGCTTCCATTCTCATGCCTGAAAACGTTAACCTGTACACACAAAGCAAAGGATAAAAAAAGGGGGGATATTTGCTTTTCTCATCAAATGCATAGAAAGAGACCAGGGTTTTAAAATTGCAAATGCTTTTTAAACTTATATTACTGTTTATTTTGGCCTGTGCTTTTCCATTAGTTATTGAGCTCTTGGATGTTTTTCTTTTTTAAAAGGCTATTGGAAAAGCATTATCTTGAGAAAAAGTGACAGGTCATCCACCTCTAGAGTCAGCTCTCAGCTTGAATCCTCATCACAGGCATCTGTCCTCTCTTTTATATCTTATCACTTTCCAAATCCTTTGGGGTTTCTTTTATCGCAAATCTCTGGTTTCCAGCCTGTCTTTTCCAGTCTCATTGCCACCACCTAGCCAGATTATCTTTCCGTGTTTATTCGGTATATCGTATGGACTAGACATTGTACTAGATAGAATACACTCCTAAATAATTGCTGGTATCTACCAGTTAACACTTCTTGCTGCCTTATCTACACATTTTTAGCTTGAAGTAACAAGAAATAATTCAAACTAGCTCAAAGTAGTACAAAGATTAATTGCCGGGATAGAGAGCTATCACAGAGTACCCCAGGGCAGTAAGAGCTACCAGAACCAGGACCAGAAACTCAGCATAAGCTCAGGCAATTACTGCTTTTATCTCATGGATGTCGCTCATCTCTGCTTCTCTTTCTGCAGCACTAGGTTCTTTGAACTGCTTTGTACACTACTTTTCTCTATCCCTTTAAGTGCTCACATTTAAACACAGACAGCCAACTGTTCCCAAGTTTATGTGCTATAACTAAACTACTGCCACGATAAATAATCAACACATTAATATGAACTTCCCACACTCAGACGTATTCGTTGAGACTTAGCAGTCTTGTATCTCAGTCATCCCATAACTTTTAAAATGGCAATTAACTAAGAATGTACATATTAGTTAGTGCCTGTTGGGAAACTAAAATAAAGCTTCAGGCTCTTCCTGAACCCTCAGGGGCTAATGTGGAGTGTAACAATGATATTCTGAACATAAAAACCCAGAAGTTGTCAAACTCAAGGAGGTGACTCCATTGGGGAACATCACTTTAAATCAATAGGAAAGACAGAAGATAAGCCTAAAGCAAAACGTTCTTGGCGAGGACAAGCCTCACAGTGCCCTTTGAAATCCTCCTTCCTTGACATCAGCTTGATAAGTGCTAGTGAACAGGAGTTCGGGGGTAAGAACTCAGGCCAACCCACCCCAGGATACTGGAGATGCCAGGACCAGTTATTTGGACCCTCTTGGCATGAGAGCCAAAAGCTTTTCAAAGAATTCTCTAGTACTTAGATGTGGGGCCTTTACACTATAGAAAAATTCTTCCTTGAGCGTTTTAGATGAAGCTTCCTGCTAAAGGGGAGACAGAGGAGGTCACCTGAGCTTGCCTGGGGTCAGTAGGTATGGGCCACACAGGGCACAAAGACAGGAAGAGTGGTTGATGCGCTTACTGTGTATCACATCTAAGGCGGTCTTATTCAAAGGATTTTACTCAAATAAAAAGTTCTGAAGACTCTCAAAGCATGCACACATTCTGTCTCTTTTTCTCTCTCCCTCATACACACACACACGCACGCACTCAGGTAATGAGAACTGCTGAGTCTCTCACATCTTGGGAAGGTGCATATCATCTGTGATAGTACCTTAAGAATCCCAGCAGATATAGGACTAACATCATCATGGGAAGGGGTAGAGATTAGGAATAGAACTGCATATTATTTTGGCAAAAAGCCTCTCTCTTTGTGTCACTGCAGGCAAAAGAGAACTGTGGAGCTGCAGCCATCTGGGAACTGGACCCAGTGGACCATGCTTCCCAGACACTGCAGCGTTCTCTCAAAACTGACAGGAGCTGGGTGCCGCTCCCAGAATCAGGAGGTTTGTGCTTATGTGCCTGAATGGCTGTCTACCCTCAGGCTCTGATCTCCCTAGATGTCTCAGGGGAGCACCTTTCTGAGTGAATTCTGCTGTTGGAAGTGCCAGGAGAATCCAAAGACCTCAGCAGGTAAGTCACACATTTAAGACAGTCGGAAATTCCCAGCCATGCCCTGCACCAGACAGTGCGGCCAGAAACAACTGTGATATTTTCCTACTTAAAATAGTGACTCTAATGAAAAGAACACAGTAGCCAGAGTTATTTAAAGAAGAATACCTGTGTACTTATTTCTTGTTCGTGACCTAAAGTTGCCAATTTATATAAAAGTTCCTAGTCATGGAAATAATTTACATAATTATGTTTAACACCAAACTATGGCTCTTAGGAACGTGGTAAAAAAATTCCTTAGGAGAGTTTTCAAACTGACATAGAATATTTGCATATTCTTTATTCCATAATGCAAGCCCTGCACTAACTGCCTTCTCTAAAGAGCATCTCAGCATCTTTTCTAAGTATACTGATTCCTTATATAAGTGATATGGGCAGGCTTTGCCGCTCCGCTCCTAGAAATGAGGTCACTTTTATCCATATCCTACGTGGCAGTGGTTAATTAACAAACAGAAGTTCTGTCTTTTCAAAAGACAGCTTCACTCCAGACAGCTCCGAAGCTCCCTGGTGAGTGTTTCTCAAAGAATCTGTCCTCCTTTTCACCACCTGCAGCTTCTCCCACGGGAATGCAGAGGCGCCTCTCAAAGTCAAACTCAGGACTCACTAGTTCCTTTGATTTGTCCACTCCTGCTCATCACAAAGCTTCCTCCTATTGTTTCAGCTGCATCAAAATACTGACTGAACTGTCAGTGGAGGTCAGGTTCACCCGAAGGCCCTCCCACCCGGAGCAGCCAGAAATCCAGTACCAATTCTGTTGCAGCCACTAGAATCTCTCCAACCCTTTCCTGGTCCAGATGAGAAATGCCCCCACAAGGTTAGGAAGAAATGTTCTCTCCCTGTGTGTTAGTGCTTGGTCACAGGTATTCCACAGGAAAACTGCCTGGGCTCCAAGTGTTGCCAGTTGTCCCGCTTTTTAATACTGGTAAATGTTCACGCATCGCCTCCATGTGCGAGACGAATGCCTACCAGTTATATGTTGTGTCTGAAGAGACAAGGTCCTGGTGTTCCATCCAGCAATTAGGTCTCAACCAAATCCCCCACCTACAAGCTGCACCTTGTTTCTGAAGAGAGAGGGGCCCTGTTCCATCCGGCAACCATGTCTCAGTCAGGTCTACCCCAGTCCATCAAACTCTTATCACATCACTGAAACTTACTGGGGAAGCGGGTGAGGGTGGGGAAAAAGAAGACACAAATTTCTGGAGGCACATAGGGATCTAGAGAGGGAGGGCATCTAGCCAAAGTATGCAACAGTAAATATCCAATACTGGCAAATATTTGGAGCAAGGAGTGACAATAAGTCCTCCTATTAATAGATTCTAAGCAACAAGTCACAAATCCAACAGAATATTCCATCATACGTGTTTTTAATGTGTAAAATTTTTGTAAATGTCTGTCCTCAGGTATTAGATCTAAAATTCTACAGATAGCATGCTATTTCCACAGTAAAGGAGCTCATGCATCACAAAATCATAAATTAATTTTATTTGTTACCTACTTGCCCAGGTAGCTTATTACATATCCATCTGAAGATTTTATAGATTAACATAGTTTTATGTCTATTCTATAATAGTCTGAACATAACCTTTAATTTCTTCTAAATGCAATAGCAATTTAATGGGCTTCCTATTGTGCTTAATCCTTTTGTTCTTATATAATGTGGAATACACTTAAAATGCCTGTGTGCCCTTTTGTTGAATCCAGAGCTATTCATAATGTGATTTCTTCCTTCCTCCTTCTGCTCTGCCCGTTAAGGAGTGGTGTACTGTGTGAGATTACTGAACAGTTGAGGAAGAAAATGGTAATGATTTCTGAAGCTCCATGAAAGTAATTTATGCCCTTTAGATCAGTGGTTCCCTAACCTGGATGACCAACAGAATTACCTGTGGGATTTTTCTTAAAAATTCAGTCATCTGGGCTCTGTCTTGAGAGATCCTGATTTAGTGGACTCAATTTTTTTCTTTAACTGAGTTAATTCTGATGCTCATGACCACTACTCTGTCAAAGAGGACTCTCTGAGCCCAGGGAAGCACCATCCAGTTCCGCTCCAGAAATTGAGGGTCTGTTTCCCCCAACTTCTGTCAGTACTGCTGGCAAAAAGGCCTAAACTGCCCCCTGAAGGAATTGTCTAAGTTGAACCAGGCTGTCTCAGCCAAGGGCATGTGTCATTGCCAGCACCAGGGCCCAGCCCCTCATTCTCCCTGGTGACAACTGTGATGGTCGCCTCAGCTTCAGACCACAAGGCAGGGTGGCTAAGACCATAGGAAATCTGCACTGAAGCTCTGGTCTCCCTGAGCCTGGCTACTTCCAGGTGTGGATCCTGAGGCCACTCCCTAATGGACCTCCTGCACACACTTTTCCCTTTCAGAGCCAGCTTCCCAGATCCCCCATTAGAGTTAGAGTGCCAAACGGGAGCCCTCCCCAAATATCCTCAATAAATTTCTCCTCAGTCGGATTATAAACCCAATTCCAAGAACCCAACCCTGAAAGAAAACCCACCCCCAAAGAAACCCAGCTAGCTTAGCTGCTTCCTTTTCTCAATCCTTTGTTCCCAGCTCCCTGCCCATCACTATGCAGCTTTTCCTACAAGGAATTGCCCTGGGCCGCCTCCGTGGCCGAGTGGTTAAGTTCACGAGCTCCGCTGCAGCGGCCCAGGGTTCGGATCCTGGGCACGGACATGGCACTGCTCATCAGGCCACATTGAGGCGGCGTCCCATATCCCGCAGCTAGAAAGACCTGCAACTAAGATACACAACTGTGTACCAGGAGGGCGGCGGTTGGGGAAATAAAGCAGAAAAAAAAAAAGATTGGCAACAGTTAGCCCAGGTGCCAATCTTTAAAAAAAAGAATTAAAATTAAAAAAAAAAAAGGAAATGCCCTCTCCTCTCTCTCTCTAATCCAAACCCCCACTCTGTCATTGCCACCCATGATTACACTCTTCCTCCAAGCTTTGCCACCTACCTTTCTCAGTACCTACCTATAAAGGTGTACATAAATCTCTAGTATAATCATGAATAAATGGGCTTGTAATCTATAGATAATACGTTCCTGAAGAGAAGGAACCAAGTCTTCTGTTTTGTTTCGTGTTTGTTTTTGTTTTGCTTTGTTTTAACCAGAATATCTGCTGAGCGAATGGCAGGCAATAAACAATAGTGATGAACTGAGCACTCTAACTGTAAGACCACGCTCTCTCTCACTGCTGAGTTTACCAGACTTTCTGAAAGATCTAGCGATGCACGTGTGCACGTGCACATCTACACACCCACACACACACACACAGTACTGAAAAGTAATCCTCTTCCTAGGGTAATGACTTACTGAAATATTCACATTTTCGGTATCTTTATTATAACATGCCTGATGCTTCTTTTCAGAATTTGTTGCTCTGACTTCTGGATATGTTTGAACTGAAAAGCTTTCACTAATGTACCTTGCTGTTGAATTGTATTGTCCCTTGTTTGAAAGGATGAAGGAATGAAATCTTTTCGTTTTCCTTTGAAAAAAAAAAGGACTAATTTGGAGTTAGACTAAGAGGACCTGAATCCTGCTCATCATTTGCAAACTTCAGCACTTGGGCAATTATTTGACCTCTCTGTGTTTCCATTTGCTTTACTGTAAAATGGGAATGAAAATAATGCTCCCCACTCAGGGTTATTGAGAGGGATGAATATTTGGAATGCGTACTCTTAAGAGGGCAGCACACTAGGTTTTGAAGCTTTTCTTTCCCATTTTTATTTTAAATAAATGTTTTAAAAAGGCTGAATTAATTCTGTTACTTATTGTAAGAGGTTTAATTCGTGAAGTAAAGTTACACACCTATTACTTAAAACACAACTGCCAAAGGAAACAAGAAGATGAATGGAGAGGTTCGTGGAGATAAACTACCAGGTAACTGCCACGTGGTCAGCTCATGGTAAAGGTTAGCTCTTGTTAGCAGTTAAAACTCTCTCCACAGCCAGCCCTTCATCACTGTTGATATGATGTTTTGGCGTATGGTAGAGAAGGAACCCAGTGATGGTGCTTTTCCTCTCCCTGTCAGAGGTGGGAATAGCTCGAAGGAGAGGCATGAATCAGATGTGGCAGTTGGTTGGTTACTGTAGGAGATTTCCCCTTATCCCTGCAGGAAATCATACACCCTGGTAGTCAATTCAAGTGTATAAACTAGTGGTTTTAAGCCAGAGTGGTTCATGAATAACTTGTGGAGATTTTTAAAATATATTTTCCCATTTCACTTTGAGATTCAAACTTAGTTGGAATGGCTTGAGTCCCAGGTATCTGTATTTTTAAATTTTCTACAGGTGATGCGTACGTGTATCCAGGGTTGACAAACCATGGTAAAACTAGCAGGTTCAAAAGTATTGGCGTTATTAAGCAGGTCATGGGGAAACAAAAGTAAGGGGATGCTTGAGTCTTGGAATAGAATTTTATCCTCCGACAGTTAAACTTCAAATGGACACATCATGGACTGGGGCCAAGATACGACTGTACCTTAAAGAAGCCATTAATATCTCTAGAGAAAGTATTTATTTACTAGAAAAAGTGCTAGTGATTAATGGAACAATAGAAAATAGAGTCACAGAAGAAAGGCATCGTGTTCTTCTGGGGCTGTGCAGGAGAGAGGAAATGTCTACAAGGAACATTTAGAATGATGCTGGTAAGGACATGCATTTTGGGAAAATGAGCTTACAGGCTATCTTCACCAGATTAAATTGAAAATTCTAAATCTGCACCCTCCAGTGTTGTGATTCTATGATCACGCAGTAATCCACTGATATTTGGCAACATGACAAAGTCCTCATGTTGAACTGATGTGGGTAGTTTCTCCACTTTATAAAATTCTCACTGTAAATTAAGACACAGACTTTCATGATGCATGTAGTAAATCTCGTATGAACTTGGTAAGTCTAAGAATCTCAGAGTCTAATCAAATTTAGGAAACAGACAAGGTAAGCTTTCAGGCCTGAAAAGCTGAGGATCAGAACTCCGGTGGTGGTAAATCTCAAGTCTGGGGTCTCAGCACGGAATGAATTTCTTTGTTAACCAAGACACATCCCTCTGGTTTACAAACACTGAGCTCTGTTGTGAGAAATTTATCAGGATTGTTGAGTAACTTCCTAAAGCAACAGGGAAGAAAGGCTCACCTCAATTTTGTCTTATCCTTTACGGCAGGAAGTTTTGCAGAATGATTGCATATTTATAGCCTTCCCTCAATATCCAAATTTTCTAAAAAATAGTTGAAAATACATTTTTAAAAACTTCAGCCGTGTTGTGTCTGACAGTGATGTGAGCAAACTCACTCACCCTGTCGCCAGTGAGCAAGAAAAGAAGCTGGTTTGATCCATCAGAAAAAGCATCCGCGTCCACGGTACCCCACGATCTGAAAAACCAATCTGTAAGTGTTATAAGTAAAAGGAGTAAAGGAGCGCTGAGGAAACAGGACACTGAAAAGCACCATTTAACAGTTCCTTATGTGACAAGTAAGAAAAGATATGAAAAGTGAGGAAAGAATATTCAGCTACTTCTGAAATATTTGGAGATTCTACTCAAACACATCTCTTATGATAAATGTTTTGATGATAATATAAGTAAAGGCAAAATAAAAAAAAATTCACAATTCAAAATACAACTGAGAAAATAAAAGTAGAGATGTCTGAACTGAGGTTCAAAGACTGTAAATAAGGAATAATATTGTTTCACATGGAAAAAATAGAAACTGAAACCATTGTAAGGCCAATAAAGGCTAAACCCTGAAACCAAATGACGATTCATTGGGTTGGAGAAGAGAGAAAACCATTTTAATACCTCATTCAGTTACTCGCCTTTGTTATTTAAGCATCTTCTACTAGAATAAATGTGATGGGAAATTAAAAAAAAAAAAAACATTGTGGTCTTTACTACCTTTTGTAAGGAATTATTCCTTTCTCTTGGCTCAAGGTGACAGACTGTCCCAAGTTCCTTCTGCCTCGCACACACAAGTTCAGAGAAAAAAAAATAACTTGATGTTTTGCTTGCTTTCCCCTGTAATGTGACCCGAGGACCTGCATCATTTTATGGATGGATAGATGGATAAATGGATAAATAAATACGTATATACATAATTGTGTGGAAAATGAAAGAAATATAGCAAATAAAAATTATTGTGGTCTCCTTAGACAGAAATTTTTGTTAGTGAAATTCCTTCCACCTTTATACACACACATGTATATACAAACAAACGTATATCTTTTTATCCACAGATATATGTACATGTACATATTTTTGTTCAGTTTAATAGCTTTTCTCACCCTACTCTGCTCCACTCCCTGCGTTTATCCTCCTGGTAGTTTTTAGTCAACACACATCCACTTATATTTGGCATGTTTTAAAGATTCTTAATATTTTCATTTTGTAAATAGTAATTATGAGGATATAAATTATCATGGGCTTAGTGAGTTTATGCACAACTTTCTGGCAAGCTCTCCCAAATAATATCTCTACATAAATAGACGAAATTATTAGTTCTAAATCCAAGATCGATAATAGTGTGAACGTTTGGAACACTGAGGAAAATATAAGGTAGATCATATGTGGGTCCTCTTGTTATTAATGTGTTATTTCCGTTCAAATTCAGGTATTTGGAAATACCAATGGCTATCATTCTAGACTTGGACTCTTTGATAATAAAGATAATTTATCACCTAGGATTTTCAGAGGTCTTTCTAAAGACAAGATTCTCTCACAATTGGAAAAAATATAACATAAGTTCATATGTCGTTATAGAAACATATTGCATATTATGTTAATATATATTATTAACATATTATTTATTTATAATTTTTTCCCTTTTATAAGACAGTTGTCATGAGTCTTGGGTGTACCACACAGCCCCCAACTTGAGGACTGAAACACTCATTCCCCAAATACTGGGAGTACTGACAGCTAACATCTCTCAGCCCTTGTCTGAGGAGAGCCATTTTGCCCAAGTTCGTGTCCCCTTTCCAGGGGCAGCGGATCCAATGACTCATCAGCACAGGAGAATAAAGGCCTGACCTACTTGCACCAGCTGTGCCACCTCTGCAGACACCGCAGCTCCACAGCACCCTGCTGGCTTGGTTCTCTCAGACCTCTGTTGTGACTGTACTGTGGTCAAGATCTCCCTCTGCCCAAGTCAGCTTCCTCCACTCCCGACAGCTGCCGAGCCTGGGAGAATTCCTCAGTAACCTTCTGCATGCTGATCTCCCTTTCAGAGTCTGCGTCCTGGGTAACCTGACCTGGAACAACTATAACCAGACAGGTTAAAGCACTCCCAAATGGTGCCCACATTTTGGGGGAACGTTTTGCAATCTGAATAAAAGCTAGGAAGTGGTGTCTCGGTGTTTAGGATTTTGTCTTCCTGTCGCCGTATATACCGTGACTTTACAGAGCAGCATTAGCCTTCAGGGTAGCACAAAGTTTGTGGTCACTGATAGATCATTCTCTCATCCCAACTGATAAAAATGTAAAGCAAATATGCTGTAAAAACGGCACGTTGGAATAATCCTTTCTCAAAATTGATTTTCTGAAGAAAGATTTCAAAAATCTGAGTGACTCCCTTTTGACACAGATGAAAGATGAAAAATGCAAGGCTGAAAACAGCCCTGCATTATGAATATACAAATAACCTTCACATTACTCACTACAAACATCTCCTTAAAAGCAGCAGCTGCAGGAGAAAGCACAGTGGCTGCCCGATCCAAGACTGCACTTTCTCCTCCCAGGGCTGATTCTTTAGTAAGAACTTTTATATTTCAATTAAACACCAATTCTTGTAGGCATACTGTAGAGTTTTGTACCTACTTTAAGAAGTCACAGTAGGAAAAATGGTAGAAGCATGAAAAACTTTTTGCCTATAGGAGTGAAAAGTAGAGAAGGTCAATAAGAGATTGTCTCTTAATCTTCCAAATTCTCTTCTTATCATAAAGTACGAATAAGTCATAATCATCACCATAAAGTCTTTATTTTGCAGCAAATGTTAAGCACCAAGCAACATTCAGTTTGATTTAAAAGCATTTATGGAGTGTGTGGTATGTACAAGGCACTGTGTTATGTGGTATAAGGGGTGGAAAGGATCTGACAATCTCATTAGGGAACCTAAAACAAATGCTCTATCAGTCTGATGCCAGGTAGTGAAGTAACTAGGAGCTGTCCACGGGCTTTCAGTGGAAGCAGAGAATGTCCTAGGGTGCGAGCTCACAGGAAGCTCATGAGGATGATGCCAGTTAATAGAAGATCAGGGGAATGGATTGGACTAAGAGAGTGGAGAGATTGGTCATTTCATACCAGTGATATAAGTAAAAGGGCGTGAAAGTGGGAAAGAATGAAAGAAGTATGCAGGGAAGGCAGAAATAGCTGTTATCATGTTTCCACTTCTTTCTGGGAAGCTTTGACTAGTCAATGTAGTAAGTCACTCTTTTCCTTGCAGCACTTTAAACCCAATCTAAAGAGAACCAGATAGCAATTCGAGAGCTAGTATAATTAACTCCACCCGTGGCAATGTCTTCAAAAGCAAGATGTGGAAATCATTCCATTAAACATTTCTGGGAAGAGCAACAGTGATATTTTAAAAACTGAACCAGAGCTACTTTGCTGGAAGTTGTAAGATATTGACAAGAAGGAATTTCTATCTATATCAAGAGGGCTTAAACCTGATAATGCTAATGTAACATTTACTAAGATCTGTTTTTACTGCTTTTTTTTGGAACTTAATAATTATATTTCATTTGCCTTTTAATTAAGATAGGCATGTTTTTTCGTTCCAGTGGAGAGTAAAAATAAAGTTAGAGTTTCTTTAAGCTCTTGTATGATAAAGCTGGTCTCTAAGGAAACTATTGCTATTATTGTACATATTTTGCGTCTTTTTCAACTCTTGAAAAGTACCTTGCAATCATTTTATTAGTCAAATCTGAAAATAAATTATATAAGGTAGACTAGTATTATTTTCTCATTTAAAAATGAAAATGGCTGGGGTAGGCTGAAGTGGCATTATTTATAGTGTACTTTAATGGCCTTGTGAAGTTGTCTATAGAAAAAAGAAGTCAATTATAATTTTAGATTAGATCAAAGATTTTTAGAAGCAACCTGCTGTAATACATTGTGGTATAATATTTTTAATAATAAAATGATGGTAAATTTGAGGGAGACAGAAAGTGTTCAGACTGCAGCTCCTGCCATCCACCATGAAGGAGTGGCTCGAGGTCAGAAGGCTTCCTGTGGCTAGCCATCTGCTCACTGGCTGCCCTGGTCTCTTTCATCCCCCAGTCACTCTGTTAGAATACCTCTGTTTAAAACGGGCCTCAAGCTGGGAGGAAGTTATAGTCCTCTGAAAGGAGGTCTATAAATATGAAGAATGGCTGTTTCCCTAACTACTACCAAAAATCTGATTTGGAGCTTTTTGAGGCTTGTTACAAAGTGTAAAGAAGTCTAGTCATGACCTGTGTGGATTACTAGAGAACAAGAGCAGACTTCCTAGCATATAGACAGTGACTGTAGTGTCATCTGTATTCTTGATGAGAGGTGCTTCAGACCCTGTCACCTACCGCTCTCTGCCCACAGCACAAACTCATACCTCATCATATGGCTTCATGGATCCAGAAATATTCAATTAGTATTCAGAATATTTGATATTTAATTTAATATACAGAAGTATTTAATTAGCATCAAAGAGATGCCAGGTCCTACACTGGGCCCTCAGGGTTACCTTGCTAAGACCCAGCACTTAGTGAGTACATGATCTAGAAGGAGAGGGGATTTAAACAAGTGAATCAGTAGATGAATATATAAACTAAAATATTGGCGAGTCCTCTGAAGGGAAGAGAAAGAAGAAACGTTGGTGCAGAGTTCCTACTTTAGACTGAGTATTTGTTGAAGCCCTCTCCAGACAATGTTGCCTTGAAGCTGAGGTCTGAAGGATGAGAAGGAGCCAGTCATCTGAAGGTGGACTGAAGACTCTTAAGCTCAGAGGCAACAGCTGCGGGTGCCTTGAGGTGGGAGGAGCTTGACAAGTGGCAGGCTGCGAAAGAAGGATGTTGTGTGGGGGACATAGAATGTGAAAGGGAGATTTTGAAAACCAGCAGAGCCAGATGAGGCAGCATCACCATGCCAGTCAATGTAAGGTTTTTAGTCTATTTCTGGGGGAAGCCATGCTAGGGTTTTACTCAAGGGGGCTACACAATCTGGTTACATTTTAAAGTATTTTTCCCACTTAACAAAAACAAATAACACAGTTTTTTAAATGGCAAAGAATTCAAATAGACATTTTTCCAGAGAAGATATACAGATGGCCAATAAACACATGAAAAGATGCTCAACATCATTAATCATTCAGAAAATACAAACCAAAATCACAATGAGATACCACCTCACACCTATTAGGATGGTATCACAAAAATAAAAAAAAGTGTTGGAGAGGACATGGAGATATTGAAATCCTGTGCATTGCTGGTGAAAATGTAAAATGGTTCAGCCACCATGGAAAACAGTATGGCCAGTCCTCAAAAAATTAAATATAGAATTACCATGTGATTCAGCAATTCCATTTCTGGGTATACACCAAAAAGAAATGAAAGCAGGGACTCAAACAAATACTTGTATACCAATGTTCATAGCTGCATTATTCACAACAGCCAAAAGATAGAAAAAACCCAAATGTCCAACAATATATGAATGGATAAACAAAATGTGGTATATACATACAATGGAATATTTTTCAGCCTTAAAAAGGAAGGAAAGTCTGAAACATGCTGCAGCATGGATGAATTTTGAAGACATTATGCTAAGTGAGTTAAGCCAGCCACAAAAGGACAAATATTGTATAATTACACTTATATTAGGTACCTAGAGTAGGCAAATTCATAGAGACAGAAAATAGAATGGTGGTTGCCAGAAGCTGAGAGGAGGGAATGGAAGTTATTGTTCAATGAGTACAGAGTTTCCAGTTTAAGAAGATGAAAAAGTTCTGGAGATGAATGGTGGTGATGGTTGGACTACAATGTGAATATATTTAATGTCACCGAACTGTACACCTAAAAATGGTTAAATGGTATTTTTCATGTTATGTACATTTTGCCACAGTAAAAAAAGATTATTCCCAAAGCTACCTGCAGAAATTTTATGAGGTCAAGAATATTAATTGTATCATTCAAACTGTGTGCACCTTTATAGAATCTTCTTTATTTTCTGATCAGTTCTTAAGTACTTTCTGCCAGTTTACTTAACATCTCTTTGTAACATGTTAAAGATATATATATGCATATATGTATTTAATTTTGAATGTTTCTAATTGCTCAATTTTTTATTTCAACTTGTTCTTGATTAACCAAGAGGTTTCGTTTCATAAACTCTTCAGGAACTTAAACTTTGCTTATTTTGTTTACTGTTTTCCCGTTGCTCCAGGAATTTCTTCTCTCATTTATTGAGTTTGTGAGCTATGTTTGGGTTTCTGTTAATTTTCTACCTCTCTTTTGAAATGTTCATTTGCAAATGTATTGTGAGTGGGAATTGAGTTTTTGTTTATTTTAAAATTTATTTTTCTTTCCCTTTGCCCCACCCGAAGTCTGGACGTTTTATAGTTGCTTCAATCTAAGATTTTGGGGACCCCAGTTCTAAGTAACATTTTTGTTGCTCACTTTAGCCTTTCCAGCTCATGAAACATCTCCCACAGTGGACCTGGCTCTCTGTGGTGCCGCTTTCTCTGCTCTCAAGCTCGCTAGGCAAGGAGCTCTTCAGAGACCACAACTCTGGGCAGTTATCCCAGCCCTTTTCAGCCCCTAGTACAACTTGATAAGCCCCACCCTAGATCTATTTCCATGCATTTACCCTCCTACCAGATCCCTAATCCATGTGGGCCCGCACTTGGGCCATTTGAGTCCCTGTTTCTGAGGTGAACTCCCAGAAAGCCATTGGCTGGCTATTTCTGTCTCTGGATCCCCAGAGACTCTGCTCATCTCAGTGTGTTTTTAATTTTTTTCTGGTATATAAAAACATTTTTCAATGTATTTTGTTGTTTTTTCTTTTCAAAAATGTTGGGGCAATTTGTATTTTTTTTAAACTTATATTTTCATAAATAGAAAAATCTGAAAGTGTATGCAGAAAACCATAATGTTAATCGTGCTTATCTCTAGGTATAGTATATAGATTCCTGTCTTCCAATAGCCAGTCTCCCTCTACTTCCAGAACCTTCTGGAAAAGGGAGGAGAAAGACTGTAGGGCTGTGTAGTTCCCAACTCTCACCATCCAGTCTCACAGGCATTATAAATCACAAGATTTAAGAAACTTTCTCCTCGAGACCCTCACACTTCCCACCAGAGAGCAACAGTAAGGACTTCCCCAGCTGTTTCAGGACTTTGTTCAGCTAGAACTTTCCACTCACTGCCTCTTGTCTCTTTCCTCCTCCCATGTTTGCCTTCCCTCACTCTCATCTTTTTTATTTGCTTGTTTTGTTTTAGTCTTTATGTCAAAAATATTGTGCAAAATTTAAATGAGTTAAGCTGTGAGGCAGCCAGAGAAATCATTAAGGGAAGTCCAGCAAACAATAAGGAAGAGTGACCACACCGCAGAGTGAGATCTTTCAGTCCTAGACCCAGTTTCCCAGGCTGGAGCTACAGACCGATGGGAGGGAGATCAGAGAAAAGAGAGACCCCCGCGGTCCTCAGAGAAGCCGTGATGGCGAGAGCCTCAGGTCAGAGCCGCAGGGACTGAATCAGTTTCACATAGAATATTCTGGCAGTTTGGAACAGGCCAGGGGCCACAAAAAGGTAGAGACATTGTTAGATCCAAGAGCTCTCCGGAGTTTAGAAACACTGGGATCGGGCAATGGATGGAATTTTTTACAAGAAATCAGCAAGGGACAAAAGGACCACCCCTATCTGGCGATATTTTGGAAGAGGAATGGAATTGATAGGGAGGTTATGGGAAGATATGTTCAGTTTAAGAGTGTATGAAGTATATGTGAAAATTTCTCTCTGAGCCAGACTTGAATGAGGCCTTGCTTAACTCCTATAGGGTGGGAATTCTATGATATATCAGGGAGAATGTGTTCATATTTATTACCAAAAGTGGCTTTTATAATTGAAAATAAGAGGATCAGAGGCCTGAAGCTCAAGAAGAAGCTCTACCATTTAAAAATACCACATCTCACTTCAATTTTCTGAGCCTAGTTCTACCAAAAAGAAATAATATACAAAATAATAAAGGTGATTATATTAGCTGTTCTAATAGTCTCACAAAGTTTTTGTGACAATGGATTGAGGTAAGAATGTCATTCACAACCCCTTATAAACTCTCAGTGCTCTGTGACCTTACTTATAATTGGACTGTTATTATCATGCCCTCCCCACCCCCATGCCATCCCTACCTTCTTTTCCCTTCATGATAAATACTGCCTAAGAGATCTGGAAAAAGAAAAAGAGGACACACAGGGAAAAGTTTATGGAGATATGTATATTTCTTTAGGAATGACAAATTTAGCGTAGCACAATACAGTTTGCCTAAGCAGAGAGAGAAAAGTCATCTTCTTTTTAAAACTGCAAGGGATTTGAAAAGTAATGTATTACTCTGATAAAATAATCAGAATTTTTTAAAAATCAACAGAAGATTAACTTGGAAAAAATCTAGGCCAGCAAAAATTGCTAACAGAAGGTATATATACCTTATTCATTTCCTCTCTCATAACTGTCAAATATTTTAAAGTACAATTCATGCATCACCTATATCCCTTTCTAATCTGTTTCCAAAAAAGTGATTGAAATTCATCCTGAGGTAAGCAGTTAAAACTAGAAATGCCCAGTTCCTAGTTATGTTTTTCTTCCAAGACGGAGCTGGCAAGTAGATTCAGAATGACCTCAGAATCTCTGATAAATCTCAAACAGTCAGTTCTGTGTGGTTTACCAATTTTCTTTCTTTTTTTCCCCCCCTTCAATAATGCTATATAACAAACTACCCAAAACCTCAGTGGCTTAGCAGAAACAGCAAGCATTGATTCTCATGCCCACAGGTCTGTAGTTTGATTGCAGTTCAGCTCAGCAAGACAGGGTGGTTTGGCTGGCTCTGGCCCAGCCGGGAAGGGCCGCTCAGCTTCCCTCCAGACTGCAGGTCAGCTCAGCTCTGTTCCACGTGCACTTGTCTGGACCTCCCGTGAGGGGCAGTGGCTTCCTGTGGCCTGCTCTTCGCATGGTAATCTCTAGAGTGCAAGAGCCAAGCCACACCAGACAAGCACATTTGAGGACTGTGCTGTGTCACCTCTGCCAGTCACTCTATTGGCCAAAGCAAATCACATGGCCAAGCCCAACCTCAGTGGATCAAGGAAGTACACGCTACAGCGGGAGAAGAGGAGACTGAATATTTGCCAAATATAGTCTGCACTATCATGTCTTGGTTGCAAAAACTTTGCTCATATTTTGTGAAAATGACAACTCTTATGACTTTATATCAATCTGTAGATTATAAAATGGAGTCTTAGTGTAACACAAATATAGTGTCAATGTAAGATCTATTTTGAAAACTAAGGATATTTGGTCCTAGATCACAAGTAATAAAATGATCTTCCTATTAAAAGATGTTTCAGGAGACAATGGCAATGTTTTATACTTCATCAAGACTGTATATCCAGAAAATACCTGGATACTTCTAACAGTGTGTAATGTGTATATTGTCCTCTGACGCACATGAATTAAGGGTATATTATTATAGAATAAATGAAAATAACTTTCATTACATGGTAAACAGTTAGCCTGTGGGGTTGATTGTCACAGGAGGTCACTGAATCAAATAGTGTGGCTAGAATTTTGAAAGCCGTTGGACAATTTTATGATGGCTAATGACATTCATCATTATTCATGCCAAGCTGCAGGTAATGGACTCTCCCAGTTGAGGCTCTGACTGATCACCTCAGGGGTCAAATGGAACGGTCCCCTTTGTGGAGCTAAACAATAGACTATTCCTTTGGGAACATCCATAAGCTTGAAACACAGATAAAAACTAATGTTAGGGACCTCCAAAAATAATACTGTGCTTCAACATTTCAGTGTAGTAGAGACAGTCTTACATATCTCTCTCAAAACTCTCCTCTGTTAGTATGTATTTACCTAATTGGTTTTGATCACCCTGAAATAAAACAAGATTGAAATTGTAGCTATTTCTCAATTGTATATAAATAGATCATCCATTTTTAATACAGAATTCCAAGCAAAATCTGAAACTCTCAAAAATAAAGAAAAAGTTTTTTTCCTTAGAGATTTACATTAGGCTTACTCTTAGTAAGAGTCTCTATCCTAGAAGGCAGAAAAAGGGAAGGATTGAAGAGACTATTTCACTGTGTCCTGTTTTCCTTTACTCTCCAGTAAATTCTCCACTCCCCAAGGAAATGCAGGAAAAATGCAGATGCTAATGTGAGTCTTCAAGTTAAGAATTCAATATCATTTCTCCACCTGCATTATGGAGTGGGAAGATAAAAATGAGTTAAGCAAGAGAGAGATAACTTACCAGTTCCTTCTGAATTGTCTTATCACAGTGTTATTTTTATTTTTTTCTTTTGAAAGATTGTACATTAGCAGACCAATAGACACATTCATGTTTTCATACAAAAAGAAAATTCGCTCACAGGCCTAAGTAAACATGCTTGGGGAAGTTATCTGCTACTTTGAATCATGTGAACTCCTATTATCTATGGTAATCAGAGGCAGAAATATCTTTAAATCAGTGTTATTTTAGTAAAAGTGTTTTTCATGAGTGGAGCAACAATTCCGTCTTTCATACATAAAAAGGGAAACACGACATAGAAAATCCTTTATGTTATTTTGAATCATTTATCATTATCAATAATTCCATGAAGAGAAAAAAGATATATAAACAGTAGGGAGGATAACAGTTTGAGGTAAATTAGGAAGGAAATAAAATGAATGAGTGAAAGATTGATGACTTCTTTAGTTTCAGGCAAAATAGGAAATACAAAACAGAGATAAAGCCAGCTCTCAAAAAGCAAAGTTGACATATAGTTAAAAGTCTGTGAAGCTAAAAGTCACAAGTCTTTTCTTTACTTAGGAATATGTAAATAATTGTATGTATGTGATTGTTTGCTGGGTTTTTTTTTATTTGAACGTAGTTCAAAGGCATTTAGATTTTAAAACCTTGGAAGAAGTTTATTTCTAGTTACATATTCCATATTGTTAATTGAGTTAATTTTATCTGAATGTAAGAATCTATTCGGAATACTAGTTTAATTTAAAGTACTATGTTAGTTTCATAAAACGGAAAGGAAAGTGGCCATCATAATTCAAACTTCTATTGGAATACAGTAGATGCTTGGTATTTCAACAGATCTGTTTTGATTATTCAAGTGATCACAGAAGCTGATGGAATAAAGTAGCTTGTAATTTTTCTGAGACGTATGTTTAATAAATGGGGTGTAGTGCGACTGGTGCTTGAGTTACCAAGGTGGATACAGGTAGCTGGTGCTGATACATTTGGATGGTTGTGCCTGGGAGTGCCAAGGAAGTTGGAGAGTCGAGTCATAATTGTCCTTTACTGCAGAAGAGATGCTGGCAGAAGCTGGAATATGAGGAAACTAACTTCTCCCCTATTCCCACTCTCACTCTACAGCCTCTCCCAACATGCACCCCAGCAACTGCGAGGCAGGCGAGAAGGAAGTCCAGGAAGATTCTGTAGAGATTCTACCACAGAAGGAGTGGTAGAATCACATCATAGAAGGAGGCATTGGGCATAGATTGCTTGTTTTATTTTGTGGGGTAAAGAAGAAAGCCTAATACTACAGATATAAGAGGTGAAGGCATAGAAGGAAGTAATGGTATTTGAAAATGTGTGGATTTAATAATGTGTGCAGAGACATATTGTATACAAATTTGAATTTTTTAATGAGTAATTGACTATCCCGTCATATATCAGATCGCTCTGAGGTGATTGAATCATACTTTGAAGCATGAGGACAATCAGAAGATTACAAAATCAAATATTACTCCCAAACTCAATAATCAGTATTGACTAATTATATTAATATTAATAAAATAAAATATACTCATGATGCATTGGGGAAACTTCTATTTTTTCATGATAGGAAACAGAGAACCATAATTTCAGTAGGTTGAAATAACTTCTGATACATAATAGATTCATTATTCTTTTGTTCTCCCATTATAATTTCTAATCGATTATTGTGGGCGCAGGGGAAAACTATTAGGTTGGAGATAACCTTATTTCTAGCCACCTTATTGAACTCTTTTATTAACTCGGGTTTTTTTGTTTTGTTTTTGAGGAAGATCAGCCCTGAGCTAGCATCTGTGCCCATCTTCCTCTATTTTATATGTGGGATGCCTGCCACAGCTTGGCTTGACAAGCAGTGTGTAGATCCATACCCAGGATGCGAACTGGCGAACCCAGGGCTGCTGAAGCAAAATGTGCGACCTTAACTGCTGCGCCCCTGGGCTAGCCCCTATTAACTCTTTTTATTCTCTGAAGATTCCAAGTAGCAAATCATATTATCTGTAAACAGTCAGAATTCTGTATCCTTTAACAGAACTATACCACTGCCTTGGCTTCGTGTTGTACTTGACAGAGCATCAACAAACTGCTGAGTCATAAAAATGACTCTTCAACTTAACTTCTACACATTTTTACTCTTATTGTTCTTAAAGTTTTTAAATTACTTGTCAGGCTCTGATTAGCTACCACATGTACAAGAAGCAAATCTTTTGAAATTTGGAAGTGAATTATATTTTCCTTATGACCTTATTGTTTCAAGCTCCATAATTAAGAGTTTTTGGAATGTCTAATATACTTTGAAACACACTTGTTGAGTAAGATTCAGCTGTCAATAGCTAAAGGGTGCTTAATATTGCACTAGATGTTATGAGGGAAAGATGAGCTCACTAATACCAAAAAAATCATTGCCTTCAAGTAGCTTCCATTTCAGCTGGTTAGACAGTGAAAGCTGTCACAACGGAGCTTGTGATAAAAATACTAAACAATTATAATCGTTAATATTTATTGAGTGTTCATAATGTGCCACTCATTGAGCTTTTACATAGATTATTACTAAATCTTCCCAATTATCCTTTGAGCTAGAGTTCAGAATTATGTAGGTGATTGCAGGCCCTAAAGAAGTTGAAGTACTTGCGTTAAGCCATATAGCTAACACCTAGCCGGGCTTGGTTAAGAGTGTGGGCGGTCTGACCTGGAATCTTCTTAAATATTATGTAACATATTCCTCTGAGAATTTAGAAAGGAGTATCAATTCGATGATAATAGTTTCTGACAGTTTTATGGAATTTTTCATTTTTAAGGGTGATGTGGTATTTTGAGAGTGGAGAACACTCCAACCAGAGTCCCTCTAATGGGATAGTGGTGTGAAGAGGGGGCAAGAATTAGACTAGTGTGACTGAAGCAGAGAGTTCGTAAAGAAGAATCATGGACTTGGACAAAGATTGGAGAAAATTAGGGATGCTAATCTGGAGACTTTTTCATTTTTTACTTTGAAAGTAATGGGGAACAACAGGGCAGATGGAACACTACGAAACAGTAACCACACACGACAGGCCTTCTAGATCTCTCTCAGCAATGACATCAAAAGAGAAATTAAGACATTTCGACCCAAGGAATTATCAAGGAAAAGAAACCCCAAGAAATCACAAGCAACAATAATCAAGGCTGAGAAAAATGTGTGACATACAGAAACCAGCTACTTTGGATGTGGTGAATCCTTTTTCCTTAGGCCCATCACAGCCCCAAAGGGCGCAGTCAGAGGGAACAAAGCCTTGGGTTCAAAAGTGCTAATGCAGTTTCCATCTTCAGGATTCTGTCAAACGGAGGTGGAAATGTTTTTATCCAAATCCTCCTAAGATTTCAGGTGGCCTCCAGCTGTGCTGAATCACTTTCACACTGTTTCAAAACTTCCATTTCTTTTATGCCAGAAATATGAGTCTGTCTTATCTCCGAACACACGTGCATGCATGCACACACACTCCACACGACAAAAAGCCTATGGAAAAGAAAAGTTACAGAAATCTCTAAGAATATCGGAAAAGATTAGCTTCATGTCCTGCTGTGGGAGCCTCATTCACACTTTATCTCACTAGTTTGTTCTTCCATAGAAATGACCTTAGAAACAGGGACTTGTTATAAAGCTCTAGCTAAAACACATTTTAATTGACTTTCTAAATTTAGGATGGCTCTGCTTTTAACCATTTTCAGACTTTTTTGTGCATACCTTAAAGTATTGAAAGTCTAATGATTTTTCAGCAGTTGACACTTTACAGCTAGAAATTCCATCCTGCCTTAGTTAAATAGATGTGTGATGACTGGTAATAAAACTATTTATAATTGCAATCACAACAAAAGGTCCCCTGCTTCTACCAAAAATTTTAGCTCCTCAATCCACATTTCCATGTGAAAAAGGACATTTGCCTGATCAAGTCTGAGAACCATATTTTAGTCATTTTACAAATGTTCACCATGAGTAATTTAAATATATGTGTTAAATGCAAAATATTTTTGGATGATAGCGTCAAAAATACAGTGAGTGACGGATGCCAGGAAAAAATAGTGTAACTTTATGAAAATTCAAATTTTCTGTGTATTTTAATCTACTTTGAAGTTCTTTTCAGAGTCTTATTTGAGCCTTTATGGACAGCAAATAGAAGTTAACGCTATAAAGGATCACTCTCCAATCGAGCTTTGTACTTGATGGAAATATCCTCTATCTGTTCTATATCCATATCTCGTACAGTGCCACCTATGTGTTGACCATTTGAAATGTGATTTATGTGCCTGAGAAATTGAATTTTAAATTTTAGTTAAAGTTCAACAACCTCGTGAGGCTAGAAGCTGTTGTATTGGACAGTGCAAACTAAAGTCTGAAAGTAGTTGAAATACATTAGTGTATATCAACCTTTTTGACAAGTATGTGTTGTTGCTTGTATTTTTTTGCATTATCAATGAATCAATAAATATTAAACACAAAGGAAATTTAGCGTTATAACCCCTTCTTTTATGTATATGTATATTTGTTCTTTCCAGTGCTTAAAGCAGTCAGCACAGTAACAATCCCTTGCCTCTGGATGAGGAGAGAATTGAGATAGTGACCAAATACTCTCTACTAGGTGAGCTCTGCTTCTCCATAGAAGGGTCTCTATTAAACGTTTGATTTGGGGGACCCATACAAAAGGAAATTATCTAATACCTGCTAATGTATTAATGTTTCCATACCCCCCCATCAGCTTGGAGCTTTAGAAATGTACCATTCTCCTCTTTCCTGGCTAAAATCGTTGAAAAGGTTCTAAGTGTGGTTTTTTGTTGGTTAAATATATGTCCTTCAAACATCCCAACTCTGTGGGTCTTTCAGTGTCTTAAAAATATCCCTGAGACCTATTTCGTTTAGGAGTCTTACTTAATGTACAGTTATAGCTGCTGCTGGTTGATACATGGCCCTGCACGACAGAATAAACAAATGGTAGCTGTCCCACACAATTACCCATCTTCCATCTTTCCAAGAAGACTTGCTTTCTCAATGCTATTACTGCCTACATTTCTTTCTTATTTGGTTTTTTGTTTGTTTCCCCTACTTCAATTGATTTTAGACGTTTTTGGTATTCCACCCCCTCTAATGTATTACCTATTTTATTCGAATATGTAGGTAGTATGTTTTTAAGTGAATCAATAATGGAGTAGTTGCGACCACAAGCCTCATCACCCTCCACATGCTATTAGTATTAGACTCCCAGGGGCCAGCTGTGCAGTGAACCACGGTAATGAGGTTGATAGTTCGTGAAGGAGCTGATGTGACAAATTGCCAACCTGCTGCAGGGACGGCCTCCCTAACCCTCCAGAAGGCCAAAGTTATTCCAATTTTCATCCAGTTTTGCTCTCGTTCTAAATGTGCCAGCGCTAACAAAGTATTTAAACGGATCCACGCACCACCCCACCCCTCTTGCATAAGAGAGCACCCGGTGCCATGTACATTTATAATCCCCTTTTCAAAGTGACATGCTCTCAGGGTGAATTTAATCAGCATTTGTCATACATTTTAAAGTACAAAAGGATGTTTCATTCTTCATGCCTTATTTTGGAGACATTTGTGAGAACAAATATCTTCATCTGCTGCTCTTCGGGATCCACAAGAACTTTTTAGATCCTTTATTTCCTCTCTTGGTAGTCACATTAACTGACTTTGGTTGTATTCTCTCATATGTGAAGGAAACACTTTGTAGGCATATTTTCACTCCTTTTTTCTCTGCCTGAGTTTGTAATCTGGAAAAGAAAGGCAAAACTCTCAACTTATTGAAAAGTGTGTATTGCTCAAATACTGTTGAATCAGGTGAATTTCTTTGTAGTTATTTTTTTTAACTCATTCTTTACTGTCCCCTTCATCTCTTCACTTTATTTTAAAGGGTTTTCTTTGCTTTTTTTTTTTTTATATATATATAAAGAGGTTATTATTAGCAAGTGGACAATGGCAATGAGAATATGAGTCATTCTGACTTGTAGGGAGAATTTTAGCCCAAATTGCACTGTCTGTGTAGCTAGCCTTTTACAAGACACTTAAAAGCATTTTTAAGAAAGTTTGCATTTCAGAGAATGTTTCCCAAACCACCACTGGCTTGTCCTGCAGAGAGGTGACTGGTCACCTGTGCTCAATTTCTCGCAGTGAAACTAAAGGATTCTTAGAGACAGAGGTGCCAAAATATATTTTTTTAATACCTGAAATGCTTCTAAAACTCCTTTTTTGGATTGGTGCCCTCCTGAGCTTAATAGAAAATAATTAAATTTTATAGCTTGGAACTTTACTTCATCAGCCCCTAGGTTCAGGCTTCTGTGAATTATACAGAACACAGCTTTATTTTCCAAGCTTAAGGGAATCCAAACAAGTCTCTCATCATGGCATGAGCCAGGCACCTCCTCCGGTGCATACGTCTTGAACCTGTGTTGATTTCCCTTGCATTTGACTGTGTAAAACACTGCGATGATTCTTATGCAATCTCTTAGGCACGTATTTTTATCTCTGATCTAAGTTCCTTGAGGCTGAGGCAGACATGATGCCTTTTGTCAGACACCAGCTGTAAGATTTTCAGGAAATGCTGGCTAATTGTATTCTGTATGTTGTTATTAGTTGCCCTTACTATTAACACTGGGAATCTCATCGTCTTGCAGGGTTTTACCATGAGGAATCACTTTCTACTTTACACTACTCAGAGGTTGCAAACCAGTAGTCCACTAACTAGATTTAACCGCTAGCCTTGTTTTAATTGGTCAGCAAAGTGTTACTAAAACACGGAAGCTGAAGCGCTTTGGGTGGGGCATTTGCAGTTCTGCCCCGCCCCTTCTGCTCCCCACTCTCTCCCACTGCAATGTTCTACTGCAGCCAGGGGCTGCATGTGACCCTCAGACCTCTGTCGTATTTATTTTATTACCCCATGTGATGCCTTCATTCATTGGACACCTATCTTTTGAGTGCCAAGAGAAGCCAAGCAGTGCTCCAGAAACAGGGACACAGACACAAACCCCTCTCCCCATGGAGTTTATGTTCTCTAGAGCTATATTTTGGGACCTGATAATTTCTCAGTAAACATTTGGGAAAAGAGTGAATAAAGTAGGTATATTAGTCTAGGTCCTCTGAGAAGCAGATACCAAGATGAGATTAAACATGCAAGAATTTTATTAAGAAAGTTCCTATGTGGAAGGAAGTAGGGCCTGTCCACATTATGACTTGGCCTGCTCTGAATCCAACCCAAAATGCACGGTTCTAGATGTGTGATAACTTGGTGCCCTGTAGTCAAGAATTTCATCTCCACCAGCATCAGTCTACAGGCCTTTGTTTTTCGAAGGAAGGGTAATCCTCTCTTCCTTGCTTCTGATTCCCGGGGAACTGCATCATGGTTTTTCTCACTGGAGCTTGCCATAAACTCCATACTGCTTCACGTCCTCCTACTGACACCTCCGACACCGTGGGGTCTACTAGAGAGAAGATAAGGCCCAAGCAGCAGGACTTATTGTACCCAGCCTGGATTTCCTGCACCAACCTTTCCTGCTCCAGGCCTGACTCAAAGCTGACAGCCCTCCATGTCAGCTGGGAAATGTTGCCTCCAGAACCCAAAGTGACCTACCAAAGAATGTGCTGCTTTCTTTGTAGTGGGGAATGCAAGATGCAGCCATTTGTTACCTTGGAAGGGATATTCCAGGATGCCCCTGACCACTGGACCCCTAAAACCTTTGCTGAATTGACCAGTCACGGAATGTTTGTGGCAGTTATCTCCAACCCTCTGGAACACATGTCTTACTAATGTTTCCAGTAGAGTAGCCACCCCTTATTTGTCCTGTTCAATCAGCATGATGTCGTCAATGTAATGGATCAGAGTCTTGTTCTATGGGATGTCCAGGTGGCCCAGATCTCATTTACTATATAACAGCAGGGGGCAGGGAAGTTGACATAACCCTGATGCAAGAGTTTAAAAATATTTTGTGGGTCCATGTGAATGCAACTGTTTCTAATCCTCTTTTCTACCTGGAATGAAAGAGAATGACTGCATACCGTCTACCTGAGGTCTTATTAATTTGCTATAGTAATGATACCATGTCCAACACAGCAGCTATGACTGGGGCTCCTCCCCAGCTACACCTGCAGTATGGTCTATAGTCAGGATCCCTCTGATTTCCACAGAAGCCAGAATTAAACAGATATGTTAACGACCACCACCCCTACCTCTTTTATGTCTCTAATGGTGGCACCAATCTCCACTCTCTCTGCAGGGATATGCTACTGGTTTTGATTTACTGTCTTGAGGGTATGGCAGTGTCAGAGGTTTCCATTTGGCCTCCAAGGCTGTGTTAGTTCTTATTCTATGGACCATGGACCCAATGTGGGAGCTATTCCAACTACCACATGTGCACCTAGTGACTTAGATATTGATCTTCCAATGTGCTTGGGAAAGGCAGGCCCATTGGGAGCCAGACTTTAGCCAGGACCCCCTTATCACCTGGCCCCTGTAGCTGTTTCCCCTCTGTCAAGAGGACTGTGATGAGGCTTTGAGTCCTCAAGCATCAATCTCAGTTTGGATCCTGTGTCCACATGCCCTCAAAATGTCTGCTTTTCTCAGTTCCAAGTGCACGATAGCCCGAGAAAATGGCCATAGGTACTTTTGAATTCCTGGATGAATCATGACAATACAGATTTACCGTGGTGTTTCAGTGTCCCTCCTCTTAGAGAATCAGCTATCTCTTTAATCACTGGATTCTGGATCTGAAAATTTGGCTCAGATCTTGGAACTGAACAAGGGACAGTGACTTTTTCTTGGGTCGACCATTTTCAGTCTCCTCCTTCCCCTCTTTTGATTAATTTTGGTATTATAAATTTTAAGCAGCAATTTATCCCGTGTTGGTTGCCCATCTGTTTTACCTCTATTATCCATCTCTACTTCCTTTTGACCTTCCAAATGATCAAGACCTTTTGGTTTCTCCTCCTATCTTGCCCATGTTGTGGTAATTGCAGGA
This sequence comes from Equus caballus, assembly GCF_041296265.1. NCBI lineage: Eukaryota > Metazoa > Chordata > Mammalia > Perissodactyla > Equidae > Equus > Equus caballus. Next base: position 48,801,366 of record NC_091686.1, read on the forward strand.
TCCTAGCTTCTAGTGATTAAGCACTGCCATTCGGCCTCTATCACTTCTTCAGGGACTTTCATCCCCACAGATGTTCATGATCTCAGTTGTGTGAACGCCTCTTCTACCCTCATTCCTGGCCTGCAGAGAAGAGCCATCACTGAATTTCGTAGTGATGCTGGTGCCTCGCATCACCACGTTCCTACGGGCCCTCTCACCGAGCATACGCCTCTAGTGTATCTTCCGGGTATGTCTGGCAGGACCTAATAAATAAACATTACCACTTACTTCCCTCAGCCTTTATGTTCCTCCCTTTATGCTCTGCTAGGGAAACTCAAGCATTTCTATTTCACTGAGAGTTGGCCATTATTTGCTCCAGGTTTCTAAGAGCCACCCAGCAGTGAATTCAACCCATCCCTCTGGGTCCTTGCTAGGATGTTAAAACTCTTAGAGAAATTGTCCCCAAGTCAACGAATTTTTGCTTTCCAACCTAACATTCCAGTCTCTTGATCAAGCATTCTCAGCATGCAGTGTCAGAGTACTTCCCTGGCACATGTAAGCTAGTAATTATTCTTTAGATGTAGGTCATGTGTTGCATAACGATGTTTTAGTCAGTAATGGACCACATATATGACGGGGGTCCCATAAGATTAGTACCATAGAGCCTAGGTGTATACAGGCTATACCATCTAGGTTTGTGTAAGTGCACTCTATGATGTTCACACAACATGAAATCACCTAAGGATGCATTTCTCAGAACGCATCCCTGTTGTTAAGCGATGCATCTCTTTCCTCCTTTTTCAACGCCAACATCTTACCAGTTGGGTTGTGCTGGGATTTAATCCTATCCATTGGCCTGGCAGCTGGGAGAGGAGGTAGGAAATTTCTGACGGAAGTACTTATGATTTGTAGGGGAGAAGCTTCTGCAGCACTATCCATCGCAGTGGCCACCCCTGCAGGCTTGGGGATCCGGAGCGACTATAGACAACATCCTCAGGTGGATCCTTCCAGATGTGTCCATTCCTGTTTTCAGGATTCCAGCTTTTCCCTACCGGGGCCCTGACATTGGCATGATAGACCTGCTTTGGCTGAGAGTAGAACTACCTATGGAGCTCTGCAACTGCCACAATTAGATCTTCAGGCCGCCTTTTAATTATGTTTCCTACTACAGGTGACGAGGGACTCTTTATAAGCTACCACTTGTGTTTTCTGCTTTTCAAACTTAGCAACTGACTGCTAGTTAACAACTCTTGTTCTCTATCCTTGCAGAGCATCAACACGACTTAGCAGTAACGGGCCAGCTCCACCGTCCTGGTCGGCATTATTCTCCCCCTATTTTCCCAGTGCCTGCCTCCTTGCACCAGGCCCAGCATTCCCTCCACCAGGACATTTTCAAAATACATTGTTTCAACGTGTTTTCACTACAAACAGTGCTAAATCCTTATCTACTAGTACATTTATTCCTATAGAACAGATTGCGAAAAGTAGGATTTTTAAATTAAAAGGTATTTTAAATTATACAGACATTACTGGATTACATTCTTGCTCTATTTCTGTTCTAAGCGTTCAAGTTTTCTCCAGCTATCTATGAGACCGTGTACTACACACTCGCCAATATTGGATATCAATTTTTTTATAGCCACCAATCTGGTACACGAAAAAAGTGTTCTCATTGTAGTTAAAATTTGCATTTTCCCGACTTCTAGTCAAGAAATATTTTTATTGCCCATCTGGCTTTCTGTTTTCTCTTCGTTTCTTTTGCCCACTCTTCTATTTCATTTGTCTTTTACTTATCAATTTGTAGAATCTATTTGTGCCTGAATGTTAGAAATAGTTTCTTTGCATTTTCACTTTGTCATTTTCAATATGGAACATTATTTAATGTATTTATAGATATATTTAATTTCCTTACAGCCTATATGTTTTCAGTCTTGCAGCTCTCCTTACCAGAAGACTATACAAATATTCACAAAATTTTTCTTCTCAAAAATACTTTTTAAAAATTTCTTAAATATTTTAACCTAATTTTGAAATTTTCATGCATTTCCAATTTGTGCTCATATAAGGTAGAAAGAAGGTGTCTGTATTTGTTTTCTTCCACCAAGCAAGCCACTTATACCATGACACTCATTACATAGTCTTATTATTAACTACATCCAAATAGAAGCACACCTCATCTACTGAGTATTTTTTTCCTTCCAAACACTATATTTTAATTTTTAGGACTTCTAAAACACTTCCTTTTCCTATCTAACAATAGTTATTTCTCGTCTGGCTTCTTTGGTTGGTCTTCCATTGGTTTCATAATGTTTTATTCTCTATGAGTGATATTCGGGTTCACTACCTAATCAAACATTTCAAACCATTTTTATTTTGCTCATGAAGTTTGGAATTTTATTTGACAAAGTTAGTTTAGCCATTTGCCTCCACCCACTCCCCTAGGACCTCCCATCAGTCAGTCCCCTCCTGTATTGAGACTGGAGACCACAGATCCACTCGTGCATCTGTCTGCTTGCGATGCCCCATGTCTGCACGGTAAGGTGTGTGTGTTTCCTCTAGCACCCCAAGTGTGCAACATAATAAACTCTAGCTTCAACTTTTCAGCCTGTGTTTCAGGTGTAAGTTTCAAGCCATGAGCCTAACTCCAGTCCCCTCGCTCGGTGGGGCATTTTGGTTCCACGCCCTGTGTGGTAGAACTCCCAGCCACCTTTGCTGGCTCTGACACCGAGCTGAAGAGTCCTGTAGTTTCATCCCTATTTGTTCATTATTTCCTCTTCTGTTTCTAATACATAGGGATATTTGTTTAGTTTTGAACAAAATCACGTCTCCTTAGCTTTTTCTGGTTATATTTTGTGTATTCTTCCGTTGTCTTTGTTGTGGATACAAAGTCTGACACTGTTGTAACCAGAAATCATTTAGTGGCACCAAATCAAAGTGACTCCCTGTGTTCCCATGGAGAGTTGGGTCTGCTAATGGAGGCTCTTTTGTTCCAATATACTGTTTGTAATAGAGTAGCTCTACAGTAAGTTATATTTTGTAAATCACCCTCACTATATATTTTCAAATTATTCTTGGTTACAACAGCAACTTAGATGTTCAAATCTAAAATATACCATCAGGATACTGCCTAGAATTGCATTAACTACATATCAATTTATGACAGTTTCACAATTTTAATACATTACGTTCCTAGAGATATGGTATATCTCTCTATTGTGGAAATTCTATTTATTTCCTCTTATGGGTATTTGTATCTGTTTTTAGTTAACTTAATACAAATACTTTTAAAAACTATTGTGAATGGAGGTCGTTTTTGTTTCTATTTCTAAGTGATTGTATAATGTTAATATAGAAAATAGCTACTGATCTTTGTATACACATATTTTTCTATAAAGGCAACATTGCCATTTTTCTAATTCTAAAATATTTTAGTAGAGTCTGTTTTGGTAGAATCAAATTATAATTATATAATTTGGAACTAAAGATTATAGTCTATCCAAATTTTCCAATTTATTTAATTTTTATATAATTTTATTAAAGAAGACCTTCTCTCCCTCCCTACAATGCTGAATAATATTAATCATAAGCATGTTAATATCTTATTCCTAATTTTTTTCTTTATTTTTTTTCATTGAGGAAGATTCATCCTGAGCTAATATCCATTGCCAATCTTCCTCTTTTTTTTCTTGAGGAAGATTAGCCCCAAGCCAACATCTGTGCCAACCCTCCCTCATTTCACATGTGGATAGCCACCACAGCATGGCTGATGAGTGGTGTAGGTCTGCGCCCAGGATCTGAACCCATGAATCCAGGCTGCTGAAGTGGACCACGTGAACCTACCTACTACGGGGCCGGCCCCTTATTCCTAATTTTAATAGTAGTTTTAGTGTTTCACAATTTAATATATTTGTTCTTGATTTTTGTTAGAAAATCTTTATCAAGTAGTTTTCTTCCATTTTTACTTTATGTAGAACATCAATTAGAAATGATTGTTAAATTTCACCAATGTCTTCTCAGCATTTATTGACATAGTTATATTTTTTTCTTTTTTGACACATTGATGTTGTAAAATATTCAGATATTCTACATAGTGGTGAGCCATCCTTACAGTTTTGTATTTGGCCATTGTGTGTTAGCTTTCTTAATAGGTTTGTGGATTTGCTTTGCTATTATTTTATAAAGAATATTTTCACTATCTCTATTAATATTAAGAGTTTTGTACAGTCTCTATCAAAAGAATTAAGGTTGTCTAAGAATTCTAACATGAATTAAAGCATTTTCCATATTTTTCTATTACTGGACTAGTTAAATAACTTATGGAATATAGTTTTAAGATGTAAATAGAATTTAGCCTTAGAACTATCTTTCTCTTTACTTTTCAATCCTTTTTATGGTTATTATTCTCTCACAGCTTCTTCATTTTCTTGCATTCATTTCTGTTTGTTTTGCCAAGAAACATCTATTTTATTCCAAATGTACTTCATAGATTTTCACAAAATAATCTCTTTTGACTTATAAGAATTTTTCTGGCAAACTTTTAAAAATATTCCAAAAACAAAAGCAAATTCTTTCTAGAAATAAACATCTAAATTATCTATTAAAACAAGATTATTGATTATATTATTCATCCAGCTCTTTTTGTCAACTTGATTTGTCATATTCAGAAAGAGGCATTATATTAATATCATCCACTATAAGTTACATTTTCTGTATAGTCTTTTCTGTCTTCTTAGGAGTTTGTTGATTTGTCTGGCTCATCGTTTGGTCCATAGTTTTATGACTATAAGTTATTCTCAGCTTGCACCTTTTATCATTACATACTAAAAAACTTTGTCCTGTTTACAGATGTTGTCCTTGAATTCCGTTCTGCCTTGTATGAGTACTGTCATTTTTGCTTTCATCTGTTTACATTTGCGTGGAATGTCTGCCCATACCTTTGCATTCACACTGTCTTTCTCTTCCATCAGCTCCACTTCCGCGAAGCCCGCAGTCTGAATGGTGGGCCTAATCTTCCCCTTTCGGCTTAGTGCGTCCTCTTGCAGGAGTCATCATTTTCTTACCTTGTTCAAACTGATTTAAAAAAATAAAGCAATAAAACTCTAACAAAATTCAGATGCATATTGATTGCAAGAGATTAATTTAAAGAGACAACAGGGAAAGACTGTGTTCCTCAGCACCAGACAGGATAGACAGTAGGGTCTCGCAAACGTTGGTAAATCAGTGAGAAAATGGAGACTTCCGAGCTAACAAAACCCCATACTCCTCAGAGGTGTGAAATGAAACATGTTTGTGGACAAAACTCTCTGTGTATCACAGGCTTAAAGAATTGTGCACATTTTCCTAGAGAGTCGCCATTGTTATTCTCTGACCTGTACAAGCCTGGCCTGGGAACCATATTCCTTCTTGTTAGGACCCCTGAGTTCTGCTCTCAAATCTAAAGTAACTTCCTTATCCTGGGAGGAGCATCTTTCAGCTTCATGAAAAAACCAGCCTGTAATTTTCAGAGAAACATCCTCTCCCAGATATGAACTGTCCTTAGACTCATTTACTTATTTATTTTTAATTCTCTTTCCTTTTTGGTCAAAACCTCCTAATAGAAAACTGTTCAACCTGGGAATTAAATCAGTGACCATGTGAAGCAAAATTGCTAGGAAACTTCCAAGTTGTCCTTTAGTTTGTTATCCTGTTCTGGTTCTGATTTTAGGGGGAGCATAACGCAGAGAGCAAATGCTCCTTCGCTGCTCAGTACTGTGTGTGCTCCCTGTGCAGGAGCTCCATTATTGTAGTAAGATCCCCATTCAACTTCTACTCCCTTACTCCTCCCCTTTTGGGGAAGAAGTGAATTTGAGAGAGGATGTGAACATGTCTAGTTCCGTCACGTCTGTCTCTTCCTCTTAGAAGCCAACCGAAATCAGAGAGCATGCATTCTGCCTTCTTCCTTCATGCCTTATGTTCTAAAAGGTGAGGCTTCTCCCTGCAGGAAGCAGGGGGTAAGGGAGGTAGAGATAATTTCATAACAGGAAAATGAAGGGAGCTGGTACATTGGGTTTAAAATTGGTACTTGGTAAAGATGTGAAATTTGGGGAGTATAATAAAACTTAAATTCTAGTTAAAACTTGGTGGTTTTCAGTTTAAATTGTTCTATGTGGATGGTTGTTGAAGTTGACTACTAACAGCTATATCTAAGATGATTTTAAGTGCTAGGTCACCTGTGATTTTTTTAACTGAAAATCCTTGTCTTGGTCCACTTGACATTATAGTTTAGTACTAACTTCTGTGTCCTAGAAATATCACTGTAAGTCTTAGGTGTTCTGGGGTGTTTTTCACTGATAAAACTATAGCTTGGCCTACTGGCTACTGGCTAGTTTAAATAAGCTGGGAAGCCTTATGCAGCTATGTTGGGCCTTAGCAAATTCCAAGAGGTTTCAGGGATATCAACCAGATAAATTCGGCCATGGCAGGTGTCTCTAGCCTTCTAAAGGCAGATGGGTCAGAGGCAGCAAATCTCAAGCTTTATATAGTAGAGGCTCCAAACAGTAGGCTTCTGTAGCTTCCCTCAACCTGTGTGGGCCCAACATTTGCTAAGCAGGTATAGGACAAGGATTGAATTAAGGAAAAAAGCGTCTTTTCTCATATAGACATCTTAGAAATTAGGAGCAAAACAAATTTTCTGTTTTTCCTGAGTTTTCAGACTGATATTCAGTCTGGTCTTCAGACTAGCCACCAAGGTCTATTTCTTCAAAAGTAACAAATCTTGAACATGCATAGCCTGCCCTCAGTCATGTTATTTTTTTCTACATTCTAAACTGTATTTAGTTCCAAAGGAGGGACCTGAGAAAGGGCTAAATTCTTGAACTCAAGTGACTTTTTATAAGGTTTTAAAAGTTCTTTGCTCTGCATATTCCAAATCTGGCTGAGGAGGACTAAATTACACATACTCTATCTATGGATTTTAGTTGACTCACTCATAGCAAGAGAGTAGATTTTATAACTCAAAAAAGTAAAAGGAGACCATATTATAACGGAATATGCCATCTTCTCTGCTTGGAGCAGAAAACCAGCTCGTTGAAATTGTTGTAAATAAAGACTAAAAAGGCAATTCAAAAGTCTGTTCTTGAAATGCTGTCTGAGAAGTCAAGTTTGCACATGAAATTTAAAATGTAGAAGGTATTTAAAAATGTTGGAAAGACAGCAATGAAATACCACTATACTCCTATTAGAATGGCCAAAATCCAGAACATTGACAACGCCAAATGCTGGCATTAGTGTGGAGCAACACGGCCCCTTATTCATTGCTGGTGGAAATGCAAAATGCTCCAGCCACTTGAGAAGACAGTTTGGCACTTTCCTACAAAACCATCTTACATACCCTTAGTATAAGATCCAGCAATTGCACCCCTTAGTATTTACCCAAAGGGGATGAAAACATATGTCCATGCAAAAACCTGCACAGGGATGTTTATAGCAGCTTTATTCACAATTGCCAAAAGTTGGAAGCAACCAAGAGGTCCTTCAGTACGTGAACAAATAAATAAACTATGGTACATTCGTACAATAGAATATTATTCAGCCCTGAAAAGAAATGAGCTACAAAGCCATGAAAAGACATTGAAGAAGCTTAAATGCATATGACTAAGTGAAAGAAGCCCATCTGAAAAGTCTACACACTGTATGATGTCAACTGTAAGGCATTCTGTAAAAGGCAAAACTATATCGAGAATAAGACTAGTGGTTGTCAGGGGTTATGGGGGAGGGAGGCATGAATACACAGATCACAGAAGACTCTTAGGGCCATGAAACTACTCTATATGATACTACAATGGTATGGATACAAGTACTTATAAATTTGTCCAAACACATAGAATGTAAAACACCAAGAGACAATCTTAATGCAAACTGTGGACTCTAGGTGACAAGGATATGTCAGTGTAGCTCCATCAATTATAACAAATGTACCTACTCTGGTGGAGGATGTTGATAATGGGAGAAGCTATGTATGTGTAGAAGCAGGGGGTATATGGGAAACTTTTGCACCTTCTCTTCAATTTTGTTGTGAACTTAAAACTTGTCTAAAAATTAAATCTTTAAAAAAAATAAATAAATAAAATCTTTAAAAAAATAAAAATAAAAAAAATAAAAATTAAAGTGTATTAAAAAGATAAGGTGGAAAAATATAGCTCAGCTTTGCTTTCAGACCAATGTGGTAGAAGGATGAAAACTAAATAAGGAAAGACAGACCTATTAAGCTCAAGGTAAGGGGCATATTTTCTTACAAGAAAGGTTCACTTATTAGGACAAAATCTAGATAGTTATGAAGAGGAAATTTATACCTTCAAGGCCAAGATAGACAAATAGAAAAAGAAAAGATATGCTTAGTTCTAGCTTCTCTGAAAATAAGATAGCTATAAGAGGGAGGGGAGTTTAGTTGGTATTAAGTCAGTAAAATTGATAAAGAACTAGAAAAATCCAACAGAAGAGAAGCCAACTCAGAGATAATCCCCCAGAGTGTGCCAGGATCTAAGAAAGTATTCACGAATAGCCTCAGGCACAAAAAAAGAATGGAGAGTAAGAGCAAGTGAGGGAAACCCCACACAAGTTTGTCTCTACAAAGTGGTTGCAGAAAACCAGGCAAGATTTTAAATGAGAAGACCAGGAAGATCAGTGGAGAAGAAAAAGAAAGACAGCAGCAACAATATATTATTATTTGTTTCAAAGTGATACAATCATAGTAAAGTGAAGACATAGATATTTATTATATCTTAAAAATTTCTGGAATTCAGACCTTAGGGCATGATATAGGAAGATGAGACACAGCACCAGAGAGCAAAGGAGCACAATGACCGGGTTAAATGTTTCTGATGACAGAGTATCTCCTGTGTGGGATTATCCAATTCAGAAAGAGGGAGCCCAAGATTTGATTAACCCAAAGATGAGTTTATGAGATTCAAAAGTTCTTGACACCCCTCTTCACACAAGAAGAGAATACAAAACAAAATTTAGAGAACTATATTAGAAGGTTAAGATGTTAGAAACTACAGAATCTTCTTGAAAATAATAAACAAATAGTAGATTTAAATGGAAAACTAAATACTGTCGCTTCACGAAAAGAAATAGTAGAAAGAAACGCTAACCAATTTGAAGTATGTTCAAAATATTTGGAAAACCAGCATCTTGAGGAACAGACTCGAGTCTGTGGGTCTTTGCTAGTTTCTTAGAACATCAACAGCCTCAGCTGAGGAAACTGGAGAGGCTGATTCTCCAAATGAAACAATTGTGACAATGAGTGAAAATACTTCCCTAAGAGGTAGATCTTATATAAGTAGGTCTCAATCCTGACAGCATGTGGGAATCATCTGGAGAGCTTTTAAAACCAGTGCTGTCACAGGGGCCTGCCCCATGGCAGTGATCAAGTTCAATGTGCTCTGCTTTGATGGCCAAAATTCAGTTCCCAGGTGCAGACCTACACCACTTGTTGGCAGCCATGCTGTGGCAGTGACCCACATACAAAACAGAGGAAGATTGCCACAGAGGTTAGCTCAGGGCAAATCTTCCTCAAGCAAAAAGAGGAAGATTGGCAACGGATGTTAGCTCAGGGCAAATCTTCTATGGGAAAACAAAAAAATCAGTGCTATCACAGACATCCCCCCAGAGGTTCTGAGTTAATTGATTTGGAGTAGGACCTAGTCATCAGTGTTTTCCAAAAGCTCTCCAGTTGATTCTAATGTGCAGTGACAGTCGAGAACTACTGCTTTATAAGCCCAAGCAAGCGATTCTCAGCCCTGGAGGTACATTAGAATGCCATGGAAAGATTTTAAAACATATCCATGACTCAAAGCTAGAGGGTGGGATAGTTTTGCACAGCTCCCCCAGTGATTCTAAATCACATGTGGACTTGAGAAACAAGGGCTCAAGCAATCCACAACAAGAGGCCTTGGTGGCAGTCACTGCTCACAGGCTAAAAAATGCCTGTTCAGGGGACCTTCTAGAGATTCTCCCACACTCCATTGGATATGGAGATGCTGGAAACACTGGGCTCAGAAGTGAAATGGAAATTCAAAGGTTTTAAATATTCAAGACACCTCAATTAAGACCTAGATGGCTGAGAGTGGCAAGACTGTAAAGTTCTAACCTTTGGGAAAACTCTGCAATATCCCAAATGCTATTCTTTGAGAGACTAGACAATTTATATGAGCAGATTTCCACAAAACTAGAGTAAAGCTTTGATGACTGAAAAGCTATCATAAATGGTATGTTTTTATTCATTTTCTGATTGTTTGTTGCAGCCTATAGACATACACTTAATTTTTGTGTAGTGACCTTGAATTCTGTGAGCATGCGAAGTGCATCTATTAATTTTAATAGTTGATTCTATGCTCAAAATTGTATTATCTATGACAAATGACATTTAATTTATTCTTTTTCCATTCATTTATTTGTTATCTTGCCTTATCGTACTGGCTGGGACCTCCAGTCCCAAATTAGAAATGGTGATGATGGGCGTTTTTGTCCAGGTCCTATGTCAAAGTCAAAACTATTTCACCTTATTTGTGCTATATACTGTAGCGTTTTTGTTTGCTTATTTGATGGGAGCACACTTTGTCAGACTAAATGTATTTGTTTTCTATCAATACATAAAAAATTACCACAAATTTAGTGGCTCCAAACTCCTCCCATTCCTTAGCTCACAGTTCTGCGGGTCAGAATTCCAGGGGCGCTCAGCTGGGACTCACAGGCTGAAAATCAACGTGTGGGCCAAGGGCTCTTATCTGGAGACTCCAGGGAGGAACCCACTTCCAGGCTCACTCAGGTAGCTGGCAGAATTGAATTCAGCGTGACTGGAGAACTGAGGTCCCGTCTCACTTGCTGAATGCCAGCCTCAGCTCCTCGCAAGGGCACCTTCCATTCTTCCTGACTTCCCATTCTGCCACCAGCTGAGAAGACTCTGCTGTTACAGGGCTCCTTGTGATTAGATTAGGTTAGTCCCCACTCTTTTGCCACCTAATGTAATCGAATCACTGGAGTGACATCTCATCAAATTCACAGGTTCCACCCACATTAGAAAGAGGCTCTATTATAGTAGGACTGGGTTATTGATGGCCGTTCTTAAAATTCTGCCTATTACACTGTGAAAAATTTTATCTTTCTACTTTGACTTCATTTTTATCATGAATCCTTTCTATCAAATGCTTTTCCTAAACTTTTGAGATAAAGATATACATTTTCTTCTTAATCTGGTGAATTACATCGACTGATTTTTCACATTTTAAACTAGACTTGCATTCTTGGAGTAAACATAATTTGGTCAGATATTGTGTGTGTGTGGGTATACGCCTGCATATGTACATACATACATACAAATGTAATAATGAATTTAATTTGTTGAGTAGATATATGAGTATTCATATTTTCCATCTGTTCTCATGTCACCTTTAGTCATTTGCGTTTTTGTAGGAATTTGTCCATTATATCTAAATTTTAAAATGTCTTGGCATTAGTAGTTTTCATTATCCTCAAAGTTGTTTTAACGTCTGTAGGAACTATAGCGATGTCCTCTTTTTCATTCCGTATACATTATGCCTTATATAAAGCTTTTGTTTTCTCTCTCTCTTTTTTCCTCCTCTCAATTTTTCTCTTTCTCTGGACAATATCACTAAGTGTTTATTAGTTCAATTAGTAGTCTTTTCTTCTTTCTACTATTTTTTTGGCATTGGCTTGCTATTGTTTTCCTTATTTCTTGAGATGCATGATAAGATCATTGATTTTCGGTCTTTATTCTTTTCAAATATATTTATTTATTTATTTTTAAAGATTGGCACCTGAGCTAACATCTGTTTCCAATCTTTTTATTTCCTTCTCACCAAAGCCCCGCAGTACATAGTTGTATATTCTAGTTGTAGGTCCTTCTGGTTGTGCAATTTGGGACGCCGTCTCAGCATGGCCTGATGAGCGGTGCCATGTCCATGCCCAGGACCAGAACTGCTGAAACCCTGAGCTGCCGAAGCGGAGCGCAGGAACTTAACCTCCCGGCCACAGCCGGCCCCTCAAACATATGCATTTAATGCTATAAATTTCCTTCTGTGCTTCAGTAAGTGTGTTTTATATATTTGTAATGTAGTTAGACTGTTTGTCACAGTTTGCATATTACTTCCTGGGATCCGCATCCCCACCCCACCTCTTAAATGATTATTTTTTTAAATTTGGATACCTTAAGATTTACTCTTCATGGCTGTAAATTTCTATGAGTTTTGAAAAATGCATACTGTAATGGGTAAGCCCTTACAGTATTGCACAAAATAGTTATACTTCTCCAGGAAGCCCCGTATTTGCTCTGTTCAAACCTCTCCCACTCCCCCAGGACATTTGTCAATGACTGATCTTTTTGTTTCTAAAGTTTTGTCTTTTCCAGAATGCCATATAATTTGAATAATAGAGTATATAGCTTCTTCAGACTGGCTTCTTTCTCTTAACAGCATGCATTTAAGCTCCTTTCATGTCTTTTTTGTGGCTTGATAGCTCTTTGCATTTTTATTACCTCATAATATTACATTGCACGGGCACTCTACAGTTTGTCTATCCATTCACCTGTTGAATGACATCTCGGCTACTTCCAGTTTGGGGCAGTTATGAATAAAGCCTCTATAAACATTTATGTGCAAGTTTTTGTGAGGACAGAAGTTTTCAAATCAGTTGAGTAAACACCTAGGAGCACAATTGCTAGATCTTGCCATAAGAATTTGTTTAGTTTTGTAAGGAACTGTCAACGTGTCTTCCAAAGGGACTGTGCCATTCTTGCATTTCCACCATCAATGAGTGAACTTGCTTTTTGCTCCAGAACCTCACAAGAATTTGGTTTTGTCAGTTAATTTTTTTTTAAATTTCAATCTTTCTAATAGGCTAAATAATACAGTGGTATAGTTATTTTAATTTGCAATTCTCTAATAGATGATGTTGAATATTTTCGTAGTTTTTTTGCCATCTCTATATCTTCTTATGGAGGTGTCTTTACAGATCTTTTGCCTATTTTTTAATCATGTTGCTAGTTTTATTATTGTTGAGTTTTGAAAATTCTTTGTATATTTTGGATACAAATCCTTCATCACATATGTGCTTTACAAATATTTTTTCCAGTCTGTGGCTTGTCTTTTTTTAATTGCAAAAGTGCCTTTCACAAGGCAGATGTTTTTAATATTAAAACAATCAAACATCAATTTTTCTTTCATGGATCATGCTTTTGATATTGTATCTAAAATCTCATGTCCAAACTCAAAGTTACCTAAGTTTTTTCTTGTGGAAATTTTACAGTTTTGCATATTGCATTTAGATTTATGATTTCATCTGAGTGAATTTTTGTGAAACTAAGTTAAGGCCTGTGTGTAGGTTCACATTTTGCATCTTGATGCCCAAGTAGCCCAGCATCATTTGTTAAAAAGCTATGCTTTCTGCATTAGATAGCCTTTGCTCCTTTGTCAAAGATCAGTTGACTGTATTTGTGGGCGTCTATGTATGGGCTCTATATTCTCTTCCATTGGTTTATGTATCTTTTCTTTCCCAGTGTCATGCTATCTAGATTACTGTTGCTGTATAGTAGACTTGAAGTAGGGTGGTGTGACTCCTACAACTTTGTTCTTCTCCTTCAGTATTCTAGATGTTTTGTCTTTCCATATAAACTTTAGCTCAGCTTGTCAATATCTACAAAAGAGTCACTGGGAATGTTATAGGAATTGTGTTGACTCATATATCAAATTGGAAAGAATTGACATTTTAGCAATATTTATTCTCCTAATCTTTTAACATGGAATATCTCTCCAATTACTTAGATCTTCTTTGATTTCTTTGATAAAGTTTTATAGTTTTGCCCCTATAGATACTGTCCATGCTTTGCTAGGTTTATATCCAGGTATGTCATTTTTGTGGGGTGCTCATGTAAATGGTATTGTTTTTTCAATTTCAAATTCCAAATGTTCATTGCTCATATAGAGGATGACAATTGACTTTTGTATATTAACCTTGCATCTTGAAGCCTTGCTGTAATTTCTTATTAATTCCAGGAACTGTTTTCGTTTTTTTTTGAGTTGGGATGGTTTTTTTGGCCAATTATTTGAGATTTTCTACATAGACAATCATGTCACCTGTGAAGAAAGACAAGTTTTATTTCTTCCTTCTCAATCTGTATACTGGTTGCCTCCTTTTGTTCTCTGATTCCACTAGCTGGCACATCCAGTACAATTTTGAACAGAAGACAGAGGGGACATCCGTGACTTCTTCCTAATCTTAGGAGGAAAGCATGCAGTTTTTTACTATTAAATATTAAGTCAGCTGTAGGTTTCTTGTAGATGTTTTCTATGAATTTGAGGAAGTTCTACCCTTTTCCTAGTTTGCTGAGCATGTTTATCATGAATGAGTGTACAATTTTTATTTTAGGTATGTTTTCTGCATCAATTGATATGATTATGTGATTTTTCTTCTTTAGCCTATTGATGTGATGAATTACATTATTTGATTTTTGAATGTTGAACCAGCCTTGCATACTTGGAATAAACCTCATTTGTTCAAGGTATATAATTATTTTTATACACTGTTTGATTCAATTTGCTAACATTGCACTGAGTTTTTGTATCTGTGTTCATGAGAGATGTTGGTCTGTAGTTTACCTTTCTTGTAATATCTCCATCTTGTTTTTGACATAAAGGTAGTGCTGATCAGATTAATGAGTAAGGACATGTTCTCTCTACTTCTATCTTTTGAAATAAATTTCGGAGAATTGTTATTTCATCCTCAAATGTGTGGTGGAAATCAACAGTGAAACCCGGACCTAGCACTTTCTTTTGGAAAAGGTTATTAATTATTCATTCAATTTCTTTGATAAACATAGACCCATTCAGATGATCTATTTCTTCTTGTGAGAATTTCATAGTTTGACTCTTTCAAAGAATTGGCCCATTACATCTAATTTATCAACTTTGTTGGCATAGAGTTCTTCCTAGTATACCTTTATTATCCTTTTAATGTCCATGGGTTGGCTCTTCTTTCATTTCTGATATTGGTAATTTATGTCTTCTTTCTTTTTTGTTATTGGTTAAGGTGCCTAGAAGTTTATAATGTTATCAGACTCTTCGAAGAACCAGCATTTGGTTCTGTTGTTTTTTTCTATCGTTTTCCTGATTTCAATTACATTGATTTCTTCTCTGTCTTTTAAGTATTTCTTTTCCCCTGCTGGCTTTCTGTTTAAATTGCTCTCTCTTATCTGTTTCCCAAAGATAGAAGTTTAGATTACTGATTTTGGATCTTTCTTCTCTTCTCATATATGCATTTAATGCTATAAATTTCCCTGTATGCATTGCTTGCTGTACTTTACAAATTTTGATAAGTTGTATTTCCATTTTCATTTACTTCAAAATACTTTTTAGTTTCTCTTGAGACTTCTTTGACCAAAGTGTTATGTATAATTGTGTTTAATCTCTAAATATTGGGGGATTTTCCAGCTATCGTTCTGCTATTGATTTCTAATTTAATTCCATTGTGTTCTGAGCACGTTTGTATGACTTCTATAATTTCGAATTTACTATGATATTTTTTACTGACCAGAGTGTGATCCATCTTACTGAATGCCGCAAATGATCTTGAGAAGAATATGTATTCTGCGCTTGTTGGATGGAACAGGCCATAAATGTAAATTAGATCAAGTTGATTGATAGGTCTGTTCAGGTAAACGATATCCTTACTGATTTTCTGCCTTCCTGATCCAGCAATTAATGATAGAGAAGTGTTGAAGTCTCCAGCTATAATATGGTTTGTCTATTTCTCCTTGTAATTCTATCAGTTTTTGCCTCACATATTTTCTTGTTGTGTTGGTAAGTACATACATGTTAAAGATTTTTATGTCTTCTTGGGGAATTGACAGCTTTACCATTATCTAATGCCCCTCTTTATCCCTGATAATCTTCCTTGTTTGAAGTCTACTTTTTCTGAAATGAATGTAACTACTCCAGCTTTCTTTTGATTAGTGTTATCATAGTTCATCTTTTAACTTATCCAATTTTTTATATTTAAAATAATTTCTTATAGATAACATATAGTTGGGTCTTGCTATTTTCCCCTCACTCTGACAATCTCTATCCTTTATAGGGCTAACTCATTTTTTTCGTGTTTCACTTTATCATGCTTTGCAGATATTGCATTTTTCACAAATTGAAGGTTTGTGACAATCCTGAATTGGGCAAGTCTAGCAGTGTCATTTTTTCAACAACATTTGCTCATTTCAAATCTCTGCATCACATTTTAATAATTTTCACAATAATTCAAACTTTTTCATTATTATTATATTTGCTATGGTGATCTGTGATCAGTGATCATTGATGTTACTGTTGTAATTGTTTTGGGGCACCACGAACCACACCCATGTAAGAGTAATTAATCAATAAATGTGTGAGTGTTCTGACTGCTCCACTGACCAGCCCTTCCCCCATCACTCTCCCTCTCCTCCGGGCTCCCTATTCCCTGAAACACAACAATATTGAAATTAGGCCAATTAATAACCCTACAATGGCCTCTAAGGGTTCAGGCGAAAGACACATATCTCACTTTAAATGAAAAGTTAGAAATGATTAAGCTGAATGAGGAAGGCAGGTTGAAAGCTGAGATAGGCCCAAAGCTAGGCCTCCTGCCCCAAATAATTGCCAAGTTGTGAAAGAAAAGGAAAAGTTCTTGAAGGAAATTAAAAGCGCTACTCCAGTGAACACACAAATGACAAGAAAGCGAAACAGTCTTTTTGCCAATATGGAGAGAGTTTTAGTGGTCTGGATAGAAGATCAAACCAGCCACAACACCCCCTTAAGCCAAAGCCTAACCCAGAGCAAGGCCTTAACTCTTCAATACTATGAAGGCTGAGAGAGGTGAGGAAGCTCCAGAAGAGAAGTTTGAAGCAGCAGAGGTTGATTCATGAGGTTCAAGAAGTCATCTCTATAACATAACAGTGCAGGGCGAAGCAGCAAGTGCTGACGTAGAAGCTGCAGCAAGTTCTCCAGAAGATCTAGGTAGGAGAATTAATGAAGGTGACTACACTAAACAACAGATTTTCAATGTAGATGAAGAAGCCTTCTATTGGAAGAAGATGCCACCTAGAACTTTCTTAGCTGGAGAGCAGAAGTCAATGCCTGGCTTCAAAGCTTCAAAGGACAGGCTGGCTCTCTCGTTAGGGCTAATGAAGCTGGTGACTTTAAGTTGAAGCCAAGGTTCATTTACCATTCTGAAAATCCTAGGTTAAGGATGATGATAAATGTACTCTGCCTGTGCTCTGTGAATGGAACAACAAAGCCGGGTGACCGCACCTCTGTTTGCAACATGGTATACTGAATATTCTAAGTCCACCATTGAGACCTACTGCTCAGAAAAAAAGATTCCTTTCAAAATATTACTGCTCATTGACAATGCACCTCGTCACTCAAGAGCTCTGATGGAGATGTACGATGAGATGAATGTTTTTGTACCTGCTAATACAACATCCATTCTGCAGCCCATGGATCAAGGAGTAATTTTGACTTTGAAGTCTTACTATTTAAGAAATACATTTCATAAGGCTATAGCTGCCATAGATAGTGATTCTACTGATGGCTCTGGGCAAAGTAATTTGTAAATCTTCTGGAAGGAATTCACCATTTTAGTTGCCATTAAGAACATTTGTGATTCAAGCAAAGAGGTCAAAATATCAACATTAACAGAAGTTTGGAAGAAGCTGATTCCAACCCTCGTGGATGACTGAGGGGTTCAAGACTTCAGTGGAGGAAGTAACTGCAGATGTGGTAGAAATAGCAAGAAAACTAGAATTAGAAGTGGACCCTGAAGTCGTGACTAAATTGCTACAATCTCATGATAAGACCTTAACTCATGAGGAGTTGCTTCTTGAGGATGAGCTGAGGAACTGGGTTCTTGAGATGGATTCTACTCCTGGTGAGGAGACTGTGAAAATTGCTGAAATGACAACAAAGGATTTAGACTATTACATAAACTTAGTCGATAAAGTAGCAGCAGGGTTTGAGACAATTGACTCCAATTTTACAAGTTCTACTGTGGGTAAAATGCCATCACACAACATCACACGCTACAGAGAAATCTTTCGTGAAAGGAAGAGTCAATCGATGTGGCAGACTTCATTGTTGTCTTATTTTAAGAAATTGCCACAGCCACCACAACCTTCAGCAACCACCACCCTGATCAGTCAGCAGCCATCAAGATCGAGGCAAGACCTTCCACCAGCAAAAAGATTACGACTCACTGAAGGCTCAGATGACGGTTAGCATTTTTTAACAATAAAGTATTTTTTAATTAAGGTATGCACATTTTTTAGACATAATGCTATTGCACACTTCATAGACTACAGTATAGCGTAAACATAACTTTTACATGCACAGGGAAACAAAAAACTTCGTGTGGCTTGTTTTATCGCGATATTTATTTTATTGTGGTGGTCTGGACCTGAACCTGCAATATCTCCAAGGTATGCCTGTAATTGGTGTTTTTAGATCATTCACATACAAAGTGGTTATTAACATAGCTAGGTTACTATCTACTATGTTTATAACTGTTTTCTACTTGCTCTTAAGTTTTTTCTTTTCTCTTCCCTTGTTTGTGCCTTCTCTAGTATAAACGAGCATTTTATATGATTAGCCTCTCTCTTCTCTTAGCTATTCAATTATACTTTTAAAAATTTTTTCAGTAATTGCCTTAAAATTTTCAGTATACATTTACCACTAATTTAGATCTATTTTCAAATGACACTATACCTCTTCATGCACAACACAGTTTCTTTATAACCAAATGTTCTGGGTTGAATTGTGTGCTTCCAAAAAGGTTTATTGAAGTCCTAACTCCCTTCTCCTTTTTTTTTTTTTTAAGTTATATTCCTTTTCTCTTTGCATTTCATTTTGGGAAGTTTCTATTGACATGTCTCCAAGCTTACTGATTCTTTCCTTGGCCGTGCCCAGTCTGCTCTGGAACCCATCACAGGCATCTTATTTCTGTTGCAGAATTTTTTATTTCAAGTATTCATTGTGATTCTTTCTTAGCATTTTCATCTCTCTGCTCTTGTTGCATGTTTTCTGCCTTTTCTTTAACAGATATAAACCTAACTTGTTTATTAAAGGTAATTCATTAACCTTAGCACAGCGTCCTCAACATATTAATCATAGTTATTTTAAACTCCCTGTCTGATAATCCTAAATCTGTGTAATAGCTCAATCTGATCCTGATGCTTGTTTGACTCTTCAAACTGTTTTTTCTTATTTTGTAGAATAACTTGTAAGTTTCTGTTAAAATCTGGATATGATATATCCGGTCGTAGGAACTTAGGTAAAGTCCTGTCTTGTGAGACTTTGTGTTAATCTGGCTGAGCTGGGCTTCTTTCATGTCTGCTGTGGCTGTAGGACCCCAAGACTTAAAATTAGTCTAATGTCCCGTGTCCTTGTTTTTGTCTCCCCCTCTGTGTCTGCGTCTCCTTATTCCTTAAACAGAGCCTCTACTTTGTAGCTCTTTCAGCTGTAATCCCCTGTAATCTGCTGTAATCAGTTGTGACCTGCTGCTGTTCTGCAGGGACCCTGTGCATGTGGTGGTGAGGTGTGGGGCAGGGTAAGCATTTTCTAATTTTAAGATTATAACTCAGACTTTAGTGTGCTGGTGTCCCTGGGCTTTGACAAGTGGTTCTTGCTCCATCACACCATTTATATGACATCACAAGACTAGAGAGGGCTAGAACTTGATAAATGCCTTCCATTTAGGTGAGGTGAGGCCTGATAAAGTCTGTTTTCCTGGATAGTAGGCCTTTGTTACAGACAGCAGCCTGGGTACATCTCAAAATGCTATATTTCCCTTCCTCTTGCTAGAGCCACCAGGAGACTTTTCTTGGCCCTTCACCAGGAGAACCTGTGAAAGTACCGGTCACTCCTACCCTAAGGTTCACCTAAGATCCCCCCACCATAGTTTCCCACTCTCAGACTTGTCCACCTTTCAGCTCCAGCAAGGCATCAAAATTACCATGCAAGTGTTCCTATCAATTCACAGCTCCTGGACTCCTCCAGATTTTACAAAGCAGATCTTGGCTGTGATCTTTGAATTCTCCTGTCTCTCCAGATTTCAGTATACAGCTTCCCCTGTAAGCTCTTTGCATGTCACATCTGAAACTGAAAGTCTTTGATTTTACCTTTCAAAAAGAAGACTTATTTCTGTTACAAAAGTAGGAGTCCTTAGGGGCTGGCCCCATGGCCGAGTGGTTAAGTTTGCACACTCCACTGCAGGCAGCCCAGTGTTTCGTTGGTTCGAATCCTGGGCACGGATGTGGCACTGCTCATCAAGTCACGCTGAGGCGGTGTCCCACATGCCGCAACTAGAAGGACCCACAACGAAGAATATACAACTATGTACTGGGGGGCTTTGGGGAGAAAAAGGAAAAAAATAAAATCTTAAAAAAAAACAGAGGTAGGAATCCTTGAACTTCAATTGTTGTCAAACCATTCCCATGAATCTGCTGGAAGCTCTGCCCAACTTTTCACCCTGTCACCTCAACTTTTACTTTACTGGCAATCTCTTCAACAGAAACATGGCGCTAAATGGTTGGCCCACTTCTCTTGGCTTTTCTCCTCTTCTGTGTCCTTGCTCAGCAGATTCTTATTGCCTTATGACAGACTCTCTCCTTCATCAAACTTTAGACAAACTCCTCTGAACCCTGTTTCAACCAGGCCTCCTCTTTTATCAGCCTGATAAAGCCAGTCTTAGCAAAGAATCCTTCTAAGTCAGTCCCCTACCCTTGAGATCTGATCACTTTTGACATCTGATCAACTTCCTCATCCCCTACCTTTGATGTGTAAGTCCTTGGCCTGCCTTTAGCAAGATCCTGTTAGGTGAGTTTAGCAAAAATCCTCCTACGCTTGAAATCTTCTCCTAGTAATTTTCCTTCCACTGACCGGCTCTGTCTGCTCTGTTGACTATAAATACCCACTGGTCTTTGTGGCATTTGGAGTTGAGTGCACTCTCTCTTCCCTATTGCAATGGTCTTAAACTCATGTTGTAATAGTTTCAAATAAAATCTTCCTTGCCTTTTTTAACAAGTATCAGAAGAATTTTTCTTTAACACTAGTAACTTTCCAATGCCTTCACATAGATTTTTAAAAATATATTTGGCCCATGTTTCTAAATTATTGAATGTGGGAGGTGAGTTCAAAACAACCTAAATAGTCACTTCTCAAGAACAGTAATTTTTTGAGGGCATAAGAGAATATAACAAGTGGTGAACTGTGTTATGTAAGGTATCTCCTTATATAACAGCCTTACAAGAATATATATATAAAAGAATATCTGCATAAAACAATATATAAGAATAATACTAAAAAATCTTAAAATATTATTTTTAAATTCTTATAATCATTTGAGGTAGATCCTATTAGTATTTCAACTCTACCTGCGAGAAAATAGAGGTTAAAAGAGGTAAGTAATATTCTAAAGGTCACAATTCTATGTGGAGGAGCCAGGATTTGAAACGCAGTCATTTTGCCTTGAAGCTCATAAACTTCACCTCAACCTTATGTTATCTTCTTTGATTAGCAGTTCTGTTGAAGTTTTCTTTTGGCAGATTAATGATATGGTCATGTTTTCCCCAGTTATAAATTCAATCATTCATTTCAATCTCTTTCCACGATGACTATTTATAACAAATTCTAAGTTATCGTAGTCATGGCTAACCTATTTATCCATACAAATAAAAACAATTAAAATTTATTTCACTACATTGTACACTTCGGGCTCAAGATCAGCTAAGTTCTAATTCTCTGCCCCTTGACACCCTCTTCCACCTTCAGCCTTAATCATTGTGTCCTCTTTGCAGGATGACATCATTGGTACGTGTTAGTTTCATTTGACAGCTGTCACCATCTCCTGGAAAACCCCAACATTTCCTTCAGTTTCACTACTTAAAATACTCAGTCTTTCACATTTATATTATATTGCTTACAATTCTGCCCCACTCTGGGACAGTCACCTCTTTAAGAAGAGAATTTATATTGTCATAAGGGAAAACTTGCATCCCTGGACTTAAAAAAGTCATGAGATGAAATGACAACATTTTTGACAATTAAAATATATGTTTGGGAATTAAAATATATGCTTATCAATTTTAAGGCACTTCTGGAAATATTTTTAACTATTATGCATATATGGTATAGCAATTTTCAAATGTGTACTAAAAAGTTTATGTTTATACAATATCAATTTTACAATACAAACTTATAGTAGGTAGAGATATTGCCTTGGTAGAATTTACTTAGTTATTTGTTTCTTCTTCACCTTTGACATTTCATACAAATTTCTGAAATGCTAACTAAACACTAAGGAGGACTTTACTGAAAAGCTTCAGAGAAGAAATCAGTCTTGAAGGTCATTGATAATGACATATGAAAATGTTTGCCTTTAAATGAATTGTCCTCTGCACGGTGTTGATTAGCACAGATCAGACATACAGGCATGTTATAAAGCCAGGCAGTCACCATTAATAGATGAGATCTGCCTACACTAATTACCAAGCACTGGGAAACTTACCAAGGGAAAGAAGTGTTACGGCTCCTATTCTTGAAATGTTTCAATTCTTGAGAAAATAGACAGAGGCACATGAATCAAATAATTTTAGGAAGAAGTAACAGAGCAATAAATATGTATAGACACCTGAGCTGCTATTCATTGCAAGTCTAGCTCACATATAACTTAAACAAAATTATTTTAAGTATATTCTAAAATATCATGCTCATTGAGGACTGATTCATTTTTTAATGAATACAAAAGTGGAGGAAGCTATGTTTTTCAATATACATTTATTTCAAATAGAAATATGTTCATATGTTAAAGAAGGAAAATGGAATAAAATTGCTTATTGTAAAATAAGGGAGGCTTTACCAACACATTGCAGGTAAACTTTGATCACATAAAAGCTAGTTCTCAAAATTACAAACAAAATATACTTAGCACATCTTCCTTAGAAAGGAGAGATCACATGGGATCTGGTAAGGAAAGAAAGGAGGAAATTAACATTTATTGAGTAAAATGCTCACCCTGAGCAGCACACTTCACGTATGGAATCGCGTGGTGCTCTCACAACATCACAACCTTCTTGGCGACAAGAAATGTACCTTTTAAAATTTTATCTGCCTGGTGCCCTTAAGCATTATTTCTCAGTAAATGTTGGTTAAATCATTTATTACACGAATGAGTGAATTAATGAATAAGTGAACATGTGAATACAGTCATCTCTGAAAGGAAGAGGTTTTTGGAATACAGAATCCAAGGCATTCTTTAGAATAGGAAAATTTTATTTGATTATTTCTCATTTTTTCCCCAAACTGCTGTGCTACCATTTTTTCCATCTGTACCTTTTATTTTAAGATTATCGGATCTCATGTATATTCATGTCATTTATTTCTCTTTTATATTTTCCACTGCATTCCTGAAGAAACTTCCTATTTCTTCATATAATTTAAAATGTCACGTGTTCAACTCTAATCATTTTTAAAAATTCTGTTCCTCTCTCAATATTTATTCATTTCCAAAAATTATATTTTGAGGGTTTTGTGGGGTTTTTTAATATTCAAGAACTATCTCCTTTACAGTTTTACATTTTTATTACAGCATTCTTTTTATTAATGCTCAAATTGTATTGAAAATGCTAACGAGACCTTAAAAATTTCTCTTCTGCATTTATTTTCAAGGGGAGCCATTTACTCCAAGTGCTGATTTTCCTCAAATAAGTAGTGAGTTTCTCTTAATTGTTTATATTTACAGATGAGGACACATCACGATGTCCTGCCTCAGTTTGTGCTGAGGACCCAGAATCTTCGCCTCCCCAGGTTCCTTTTCCCTGCTATGGCCTCACTCCTTCACTCCTCTTCATTCCCAAGTTTTCTCAAAATAAAAATATTGCCCTGTTCTGAGTGATTCAGCTCTGCCTTCAGCTTGAACATGTCTCTCCCTCAGCAAGATAAGAACTGGGCAGTTTCTCCAAACAGCAGCCCTGTCAAGCTTGCTCCTCAAAATCCTTCATCCACCACATCTCACATTTAGTGGAGTTCTAAGTAAGAACAAAAAAGGTTCTGCTCCTAAAGCAAGTGTGACAAACCCCCTCTAAGACATAAGATCCTTCTGGAGAGGAGTCAGGTGGACCCCGGCCCTGGGGCTGGGCCAGGATTGTGTGGGCTTAAGGGCTTTTCCATGGATTCTGGCTCCCTTGCACTTGGATCTCGCTGAAGCTGCCTGCTGTCGTTCTAAGAAGTGCCTCTTGTCAGCCAATGGCCGAGTCCCAGGGGTGTGGAGTACCTGCATTTGCGTCCTTTCCCCAGCAGCAATGTTTTTTTCAGGAAATTAAAAGCTAGGGATTTTGCAACACAAATTCAAAGCCAACAAACATAATGCAACAAAACTCATGGAAACAAAGAAGACAAGAGGTAAGAGAAGACAGTGAGGTGGGCCTCGAGGGCTTCCCAGTTCTGAGTTATTCTGGAACAGGGCTTCTTCTCTCCTCATTGCTGTTTCTGCCAGTGCCGCTCACAAAGGCTCCTCCTTCAATGTCCCCGTTACCAACAGAGCTGTAGCTGACTGTGGCCCAACTATGTCCTATCCCAAGCACCCAGCCCCCCAACCCAGAAATTCTACTGGCTGTAGCAGAGAATAACTTTGAATATTTATAAAATTATTCTGTTTTAATTATCATGTACATGCTCTTCTGCCATGAAGTCCACGCTCATATCCCTTCCCTAACTCACAAACCTGTTAACATTGTCTTAAGGTGAAATGGCTATAAAATCAGTATTCAACCAATAAATTTATCTGCACTCCTCTTTCCAAAATGATTAATTAATTAATTTCAAAAACGTGAATTAAGTCCACTCAAATCCGAAAGGTAGATGGTAAATTACCCAGTTGGGACAAGCAATACGAGCTGTAGTGTTTTCTCATTTCCAGTCCTATAAAAGAATGGGCTTGGTGAGAAAAAAATTATTGCTGATATTGTAATTTATTTACTGTACTGAGGAAAGCTTTTTAGCTAAAATAGATCAGAAAAGCTGTGGGACATAGGCAAAATTTCATTCGGGACCAGAATAAAAACAGTCTACTTACAGTGAAACTGAAAGGACAGTGGAGAAAGATAAAGCAGTTTACATCCTACTGTGTCCAGATCATTAAAGGAAGAAGGCAAAAGTTGA
This sequence comes from Equus caballus, assembly GCF_041296265.1. Lineage (NCBI taxonomy): Eukaryota > Metazoa > Chordata > Mammalia > Perissodactyla > Equidae > Equus > Equus caballus. The sequence goes on from NC_091686.1 coordinate 48,826,574, forward strand.
TTATATGAGTAGGCTTTTAAAGTTGTGACTTTGTTGTTGTTGTTGATTCTTTTCTTTTCTTTTTTCCATACTGGATAGCCTTATCTCTCACTGCTGATGCAGACATCTTTGAAAGTGTGCGGTTGATGAAGCCCCATCCCTTAGCATGCTCTGTGCTCCACATCAGAACTAGGAGATAAAGCTTGTAGACTACTGCACCGTGTGATAGCTTTGAGCATCGCCTAAGACAAGTGTCTCATGTTTTTCCTGTTTTTTCTCTCCAAGAGTCCATCAAGCTGCCCCAAGATTTAAAAAAACAAATGAAGGCCCTGCCTGAGTGAAAGTGTCATCTTCCAGCCCTCCTGTCCAAACAGATGGCCAGTCTGGGACCATCCTCCAAGTTACCTTGTCTCTGCTAAAGTCTGCTTCCCAAGCCAATGGTTTTGATGTGACCCTGGGGGCATAGGGTCACACAGATTTCTCTTAATGTTCTATGAACTGATCAAAAAGTGCATAACATTTTCGGGTGAGTAACTGCCACAAAGTTTTAGAGTTCTTAAGTTTTTGCATTTGATTAAAGGCTATTTGCTATAATTATGGATGCACCAACATTAGGTTTCAGCCTCAGTTTTGCCCAAAATCTGCTCTTAAGTTTTAAAATCAGCTTAGGCCTTTTTCCAGCCTGTCATTTTCACTTTTACTTTGTAATCATGTTTTGTTCATCATGCTTTTTTAAATTGTGTAGACCAGTGAAAATTTTTTCATGTTGGTCCTGCACATTTCTTATTGATTTTTCAAGATATTCATTTTGTCCACGTTGTATGTAAAATGGTTTCTCCATTCAAAGTTTTACCTTTTTTCTCTTTATGTAGAAAAGATAATTCCTTCAGAATATTCATTTTGAAAAGAGCACCTTCCTGAATTTCATATTATATCTTCCAATGGTTTTTCACTTTCTTTTGGACATAAAACTTGTTGGAAAATATTTCTAAGTATTAATATGCTTATTTTATACTCCTTCCCACATCAAAAATTTACATAATTCTTACAACTGACCCCCATGAGCCTCTTTATTATCACTACCATCTGCCCACTAATAAACAGCAGATATCTACTGGGGAAACAGAATCAAATTTGGGGAATTCTGAAATAGAAGGATCAAGAGGCACACTGGAGAGTGAGTTTCTCCAAATGCAGAAACTAAAGCGCAGATTAAAGAAAATTAAAAGCAGTGGAAATAGGATATGGTCTGGAGGAAAAGGAGTAGAAACACAGTGTTCTGAAGACTTCTCCACATTGGCATTGAGATGAAAGGTCTGGAAACCATAGTGCCACAAAAAGTGAGGAAAAACCTTGAACTTTAGACCCACTCTGAGCAGATGTTCAATAAATCCTTTTCTCACGAATGAGTGAATAATGTTCAGTAAAGAGAAAACACTGCGGGTATGGAAACTGTCTTCAAAAATGTTGAAGCTTGTTTTGTGAAAGAAGAAGCAGACTTCTTTGAATAACTCAAAGGACTACTCTTAGATTGAAGAGAGGAAAATTAACAGTTTGATTTTGTTTGTTTTCTTTGGGGGAGAAGAATAGTTTTCTAAAAATAAGAGATCTCTAGTAATGGAAATCATTCATTCACCAAATATGCCTCTGGTAATACAGGTGATGGGCAACGTCTGGATTTTCAATGGCAACCAATATCATCTTGAACTTTTGAAGACGGAGAGAGCAGGGAAGATTGGAGACAGATAATGGACAACTAATTACACTATAATTTAATTCTAATGAGAATAATTGTTATGAAACGGAACTACATAATGCTATGAATATTTTAGCTGGAGACCTCATCTCATCTCAGAGATTTAGGATTGCCTGAGGAAGTGGCATCAGGGTTGTGAGTTTAACACGAGAAATTCTAAATAAGGGAAGGGTGGGGAGAGAGGGATAGGTCAGCAGGTTATGGAAAGAGTATATAAAGGCTCCAGGCAGGAAAGAGAAAAGTGAGTCTGGGGAACAAACAGAAGATTAGTGTGGCAAGAGAGGTGAGTGAGATAGAGTGCATGTGCCTGACACAGGTTAGAGAAAAGTATATTCAGCGGTGAGGACCAGGGCGCTGGGTGACACCGACACAGTGAACTCACACCTAGAAAGCCATCTTGCTGAACTCCAAGGATGACTTTTCGGTCCATTAACCTGACTGAGTGCGTAAGTTAGAGTGAACATCTCAGCATCTTAAGAGCCCGTATATCCAGTCACTCACATTGCTTGACCCTTTCAGTGTGGACACTATTAAGCTCCCCAGAAGAGGTAGTGCCAGATTTGGACCTACTGAAGGATGATTCAATTGTAAAGGAAAATCTGCAATTATATAATCTGTACAAAATGAAGTTTTCCTTCTTTTTTGTCATATTTTATATATTATTTATTTTTATTTTCTGGTTCTATATTTCTAGCAATGTATTGTAGTTCCAGTAGTTTCGGTATGAGGCTAAATAGTTATGTTGATATTGGACATTTTATATTTTCCCTGACCTTTAATGTGTCCGATGTTTCTTCATTAAATATTATGCTGGCCGTTGTCTTAAAACATGTTTTTTCCAACTGAATTAAAATACATTTATTGAATTATAGCCTGTTAAAAGTTATTATATTTTAAAACAAATGCATGCTTAATTTTTACATGGTTTTCCCACTGTGCTATATAACTTCTCTGAATTGTGAAAAACACTTTTCTATTTCAAGAATAAAACACATTCTGCTGGGGTTGAGGATGGTAAAAACAATCATGTGATCTGATGGATGGAGGCAGAGAAGCTGGATGCTTTTAACAAATATCTGCTCATGTCTCTTTTCCAGTGTTATTACTATTTGTAAGAACAGTTTAAAAATACATGCCAGAAGTAGTCAAGCTCTTCTAGAAGATAAGACAAATTTGATTCCCTAAGATTCCTCACTATGGTGAGAACAGTCTAGAGCATAAGATACAGACGTGTGCCTGTCAGGTGCAATGTCTTTCTTCTAGGGAATCCCACAGATCTCACCTAGTCATACCTCTCAAAGCTAACAGTTCTTGGTTCTTCTCCTGCATTGTCCTCTGGCCCCCTACATGCCCAAGATTCAAACTCACCTCAGTGTTAATGTGTTTGACCGTGAAGAATGGTGCCTTATTATCCAGTGTGAGTAAGTAGAGAAGGTAAAAAATAATCTCCACTCAGTTCCTTCTGCCTTACTTGCCAGACCCAAACACTGTCCTGGAGGAGGACATATGACCAAAACCACAGGCTTAGAGCTCTAGTTGAAAGATCCTGCCATATATCATATGTCTTCTCAGGGCAAAGTAAAAGCCAGGGCCACTGGTTGTAGTGCCTTTGCCTATATCACAGAGAGGTGATACAATCGTCTTAGGCAGAACGCCTCAGCTGGAAACTCACCCTGTGTGGCAGAACTTGAAAGAAGAGAGGGAGAGTTATAAATTATACACCATTGTAATTAAATGTGAAATTGTCATTCACCAGGTGGCCATACCATTCATAAAGACCTTCCCAGCTCATTGCGCTGGACTTCTTAATTTGGTTCTTGTGAGGTAGTTAATTTTCTCTGTAATTGAAAGAATATCTATTGTGAATGATTTCTAGGAGCAAGTGAACATGATGATGATTTGCTTAACTGGTCAGTGGATGTCAAGCTATTTCCCCTTATTAATTTACAGTGATTTCTTCTTGTCCTCTGAATTTCTATCTTGAGTCCAGAAAAAGTCATGCATTCAAAAAGGGGCGTTGTAGTTGGATATAATCAGTCATCTTGCTGTCATTTTTAAGGGGGGAAAAAGGCTGGCAGAGCAGGCGGACAAAGAGGAAATTAATCCAACATAACCTTAGGTTTGTGACACTGAAAAGCTGGTTATGCTGGCTGTGGACTGTGCCTTGCAGTAAAACACCTCTGTGAATTGTAAAGTAAGATAAAGGCTCTCCATGGAAATGCTACAATAGTGCCTAAAGCAAACTATTTTCTATTTCTCCTGTGAGAAAATAGCTATGATTAGGTTTGTAAGACACTTAACTCAGCACGAGGAATATTGTTTGATGACACTTTCCAAGGCTATTGATGACAGTGATGATTCTCATTTAGAATTGGACATCAATCATTTCAAAATGTCAACAAACATTTCAATCACTATGAGTGAGAGTTAAGTTTCCCAGTCCTTCAAATAATTGCCTGACTCTTAATATAAAGACTCCTTATACTGCTACCTTAAATTTGCATAGCACTTCTCTAAGGAACACAAAGGGATTTCCTGACCATATCTCATTAATTCTTCTAAAAGCACTGCCAGGGGAGAAGGCTAAGAGAAATTAGAAAAGACTGTTTCTGCCTTAAAAAAAAATCCCTTCCATGGTAAAAAAAAGAATCTTCCCTCCGTATATACAGTCTCTGTATGTGTGACCATAGCTCTTATTGTTAAGAAGCCAGAGATTCCTCCAACGATATTCTTTAAGCTTGCTTTATTATTTGTAACCACAATTTAAAAGAAGAAAAAATTCCCTTCTGATGTATTCTTTAAAGTAACAAGAAATTGACAGAAAGTAGCCTTGCTTATACTGAGTAAATTAAAGAACATTTTACAAAGTGTTGAAGGGCTTATTCAACCTGGTCTACAGGAGACCAAACTGCTACAAAAGAAGTTGATGGTGTTTGTTGTAAGCCTGCGCCTGGGGAAGGTCCAGCGGAGTTCTTAGCCTACAAACACAAGGGAGGCTTTAGCGAGCTTATGAAGGGACACGTGGAGCATCCGGACAGGTTCCGAAGAAGTTAATGTGTAAATGCCGTGGATGCCATCAAAGGCAATCTTACCAACATTCTGAAAAGGAACGGAACGCAAGCAAGCAGGAGTCGTCAGTATTTTTAAATGTCAAGACTTGTTCATGGGGAAGAGATGGAGGCTTGAGGACAGACTCTTGATAGTCTGCCACACATTTCTCACAAATTCTGTAAACAATACAATAGGGGACGTTTGAATCTGTCTTGGAAAGAAGTTCTGAGAGCCATCGAAGTGCCAGAAGTGTGGGCTGTCTGCTGGCTCCGACGCAAATACAGAACAACGCCCCGGATGAGTCATGGGCACCTGCTGGATGGAATAGCCGGTCCTATCCGGAAGTACCGGGGATGATTCTGGACCCCAGGAACACCACGGAGTTTAGAGGATCAAGGTGTGGAAATCAACAGAACAGATAAACAAGAACAAGGTGACAGAGGCCCACGGAACAAAAGCCTTTTGAAATTCCTTTGGTTGTTGATTAGACAGGACACAGGCAGCATTAACAAGCAGCTGAAATAAGCAGAAAAGAGGCTGAAGCAGCAGCAACGCCCTCTTACAGAGAGCTCCTGCTGTTCTTTCTCCTGGCAGGACCGGGAGGGAACTAATGTCTAGGTCAACCTGGAGGAGCTGGAGGGTAAGGTCGTCCACGATGAGGTGAACAGCTCTTGTCTGGGTACTTAGCCCGGGAGAACCACCCGGAGAAGCTGCTGCACTCTACACTGGCAGTGGCAGCGCCATGGCCCTGAGATAGCAGTGGGAAAGGCAGATCTGGAGAGGGGCTTCCAAAGGGAGAGCCATTCTTCATTGGAAAGAGGACTGGCAAGCTCCATCCCAAGAGAAGCACAGGTCCGCCTGAGCTGGGATAGATGCCCAGCAGCACGAGACTGGCACCCAGATTAGCACCTTCACCAAAACCAGAGAGAAACCATGCAGAAAACAAATTTCCTCTCTCAGGATCACCCATGGGCCAGCACCCTCAAGGAAACACAAATTAAAACAGTAACTCAAATGTCACAGATGTGGAAAGAGCCTCAAATTGAAAATTAGAAGACTTTTCTAGTAAAACTCTAAGCTTCTTATATGTGTAACATTATGTTCAACATCCTATGAAATGGACTCAAGGAAGTTTTACCACCACTTTAAATGAAAAGAGTGTCACGGAGAAATTAATAAAAGTGCTAATATCATTTATTTAAAAGATCAAATGATACTTTTTATTATCTTATTGGCTCCATGCATATCCATTTTTCCTGAGCATCTTAAACATCCCCATGAACGGGTTAGTTCTTGTTCCTCCATCACTACAACTTCTTAATTATTGTAAAATTTTATATTCACAAGTATTTTCAACCTCTAATTAATGTGACTGAGATTGAACTAATCTTAGCCTTATCCCTCTAACCTCACATACTTCTTGACGATCCCCTTGCATCCACTGTAGGCCGTGCTGTGGATTGGGCTACAAAGATGAACAAGAGCAAGTATCCGTCTTTAAGAATTCCTTGTCTTTCACTATTACGACATTTGAACGCAACGTTGAAGGAGGCACACACAGGATTAAAGGGACAGTTGGGAGGGTGTGCGTGATCAAAGCTTCTGTAGAATGGAGAAAGGGGAAAAAGGAAGTCTTAACTTCCTCCTCTTTGTAAAGGGGACACTGTGTCCTAGCACGAGGGTAGTTAAGAAGATGCAGTGACACAGCGGGCAGTGCAGAGCCCTCGGGAGGACCATGTACGTGGAGCTGCTACTCTTGCTGGAGTGAAGGAGATAGAAAGCGGGGGGTCAGTATGGAAAATTAGACTGTTGAATACTGATTCCCTGATCAGTGTTGTGACATTAATCTAACATCATATCTTTGTTAATCCCCTGTGCCTGAAATGCCTCCCATTTTCATATCATTCTTCTTCTGAAATCCATGGTTCTTTATGTGTGCTTCTCCAAATAAATCAATCATATTTCACTCTTTTTAAAATAAAGTCCCATTTCTCACCTCACTTTAATGATGAGGTTAGCAAGAGCTTGTTGATAATCTTTACATGTCTAAACAACTAATACAGTGTTTAACAAATGGAAAATGCTCAAACATGTTCAATTTTTTTGTATTAAGGTTTATGTGAAACATGAAATATAAGACTTTCTGGGCCCATGTTTCTAGCCCTAGTGCCTATTGGTAGTATGCAGTGTATATTTGGAATATACAAATAATGAATGAATAAGGAATGAATAAATGTGCAATACTATTTGTTGACGGATTAATGAGTTTGAAGTTCCTGAAAGTTATATGGACAGCAAATAACTTATTTTGCATTCTGTTGTATGAGATAAATTTGGAGGGTTTTGGAATATTTTACTTTAAAAACAAAGTAATTTGTATAAAGCACATTTTCAAGTGACTGACCCTATAAATTTAGTGTACATATAAGCAATTTTTTGAGTGAGCTGAACTCATTAGGGTACAGTCAAGAAACAGTATTTTTTCTCTCTCTCTTATAAATGTCTTCAACATGATTTATTAGATCTTTTGTTTGCTGCAGACATAACTTGGGCTGACCCCATAGACTTTTAGGAATTTTCATCTCTTAGGAGAGTCTTTGAACAATTTCATTTTCAGAGTGTTCAGAAGTTCAGTCTAATCTAAATAAAAAATTTAATCTCACAACCAAATTAAAGATTCTCCTGCCCTTCCATCGAAATGAGTCGTGGCTCAATGGCCAGCAATACAGAAGGGGGTGTTTGTCGGTGCTCCACTCTCCATCTCTACTGGCTTCGTCCTCAGTGTCAGATAAACAGGGGGAGAGAAGAGAGCGGAAAGCTGCAGCCTTGTTTACTTAGCTGGTGAGTATTTCTTGACTACAAAATTTCTGTCATGGAAGGTGTTCTAGCAACTTCTTCACTACTTAAGGGGTGCAGGAGGGGGCTCCTCATTGTGCGAGTAGCTCCCTCTTGTGGGGGGTGCAGTCTGGTTCCTTCCCAGGATTTCCCCAGAGCTGCTGCCTCTTCCTGCTCGGTTGCTCTCACCCAGCCTGCGGGCCTCTTGTGCAAAGTCCTTCAGGTGACTCACACCTGATCACCTTTTCAGCCTTTTGGCCCTGTTCACCCTTGTCCAGCCAAATGACAAAAGGATGCCTAAAAACTTTTCTCTTCACTGCCCTTTTTCCTCATACTGTCCTTACTGACTGCCTCAGTCCACCCCTTATCACATGTCAAGTTCACTCAAGAACTTTTTTTTAAATGATCCTGAAATCAAATCTTGAATTGACCCTTCTTTTTGGTGAGGAAGATTCGCCCCAAGCTAACATCTGCTGCCAATTGTCTTCCTTTCTTCTTTTGTTGTTTCTCCCCAAAGCCCCAGTACATTGTTATATGTTCTAGTTGTAAGTCCTTCTAGTTCTTCTATGTGGGATGCCACCACAGAATGGCTTGATGAGTGGCGTGTAGGTCTGCATCCAGGATCAGAACCAGTGAACCCCAGGCCGCCAAAGCAGAGTGCACACATTTAACCACTATGTCACCGAGCTAGCTCCTCAAGAACATTTTTTAGGTATCTTTCTGTTAACAGCTTAGTGCAGACCCAAAATGTCCTGTGGTTCAGCAAGCATTAAAGCTAAGTATGGGATGCCACTCTTCTCTTTTTGCATGCCTCTCCCCATCCTCCAAGGAACTCTCTTGACCCTACCTATTCCCCCCCACCAAACTGTCTTGGTAGTTGAGGTGGTAGAAAGCATACTCTCACAAATTCCTGTTACAGAGCTCTCCTTTCCAATAAGGCCATAACAGCCTCTTTTATGAGGTAGGGATGGACAATGCTTACTACACTGCTTTGGTATGTCCAGGACCTCACTCTAGAGTATGCACACTTTTATCCCCCGTTTTCTCGGCTTTGTAGCTTAACTCAGAGACATAGAAGGAAGTAACGAATGATGAGCCAAAAAGTTCAAGCCATCAGTGACACTAGATAGATAAATAGTTGATGAGAGATAGATGATTAGAGAGAGAGCGCTGATAGGTTATTGAAGACAGAAAAATTACTTTTCTACTTTATATCTTGTTGTTAGTTGAATAGCATGTGAGTATAATACTGGAGAATAGAAACTCGGAGGATTAGACCTTATCCCCCTCCTTAGAGCTTTCAAAACCTTCCTCACTGAAATCTCACTTAAGAGAAGGCTCAGATATTACAATATTTTTTTAAAAAGTAAACATTATCTTAACTCTTATGAATGGGGTTCTGATTTCTCCTAATCATAACATTATTAAACAAATGATTCAATTATTATTTTTTAGTTTGGTGGCAAAAGTAGAGTCATTCCTTTGATTATTTATTTTATACTGTTAGTGGAGATCATCTTCAAGGGATAAGATTATAGATATTTTATTTTCTTCATAAATTCATGAATGTTTTTATTTTTAAATAGGCATGTATACTCATAATCAAAAAATAAGACATTTTCATTTTGAATTCGAAAAAAGTAGTCTTTTACTCTTAAAAACTTTGAGATGTGCCAAGAAAATTTCATTGTTAAGAAAAAAATGACAGTGCAGTATAGAATATTTCTTCTCAAAATTTAATGTGCACAGAAATCACCTGGGAACTTGCTAAAATACAGACCTTCAGGAAATATATTTGATGTGGACCCTGAGATCCTGTATTTCTAAGAAGTTCCAAGTGATGCAGATCTGAAGACCACAATTTGTACGGCAAGAGCATAGAGATTATTATTAATTTTGGCTGTAGACAGAATTGGACCTGTTTCTGTTGGAATTTGTTATGTGTGTGAATTTTGTTTTGCTTTGTTTATTGTTTTTTAATCTCAGTGACAATTAAATGAGATAGTGATCATAAAATCCTTAGCCGAATGCTTGGCAGAGGTAGGAATCGTGTAGCCTGTGATGTTAAAATTAATTTGTACTTCAAACAGCAACAAAAAGTTTATTCTTCAACTATAATTAGGCAGAAGAGCCACACAACCAGTTAAAAGGAGCTGATTTAATTATTCACTGATTTACCAAACATTTTTATGAAAACAAATAAAGCCAGTAAATCTTCCACAAAATTAGGATATTGATATTCGAATTTTTACCTTTCCTTTCTTTTATAATTCCACTGATTTGGTACTGAGAAGTTTTTAAAGTAGTAATATTCCTTATGTAGTAGAATTCCATTATATTTTAGAACCCCCAAGGGTAGAAGCAAAAGGAAATTCTGACTACAACACGCAATCTTGGTGACCCCTTTGCTCTTGAGACGGAGTGAGGAGAAATGCAAGAATAAGCAAGAGGCCTTATGGTGAGCCCCACTGATGGTGGGAGATTGACAACAGTCTCCAAAGCAGAGCATGTGCCGTTGTGCCGGCAAAGCTTCAAATGAGCAGCTAAACATTGAGATGGATCTCTGAACTGAACCTCTGAACTGTTCGAGGTTCACCTATCATCCCTGAATGTATAATCAGATCATCTCTTTCTCTCTCTGCCTTCCCTCTGGCAAAATCTCCAGCATTAATTCCTGCCATTTTCTCATCTTTCAGCCATTTTCTCTACTGCAGGCAAGGCAGCCACCATCCAATCAAGCGATCGCTTCCACTGAGAGTTCAGGGACATATGACACCCTACCTTGTAGATTTAAAATCAAAATAGACTACCCATCACCCTCCTCCCAGAAATAAAACAATCCTGCTATTCTTCTTGTGAAAATGAAGGGTTGAGCCTGGCGGGCAAAGCTTCTCCGCCCAGCTCTTAACATGTTATTATGTTCTCCCTGTAGAGCTGTCAGGCATCCTGTTAGGATAGCACAGAACTGATTCTGACTCTCTTCTGTTAATGCCTCTCTGATTGTCCTTCCCTAATAAATGGGAAATAAAGTGAGGGACAGAGAGTTTTTTGGGTTTTCGCTATTTTTTTCATTTGTCTTTGTTTTTCTCAGGATCTTAAAAGACATGTTAATTCAGCAATTTTATCTTTGGATAAATTGATACCGTCTTCATAAGTCCAAAGCCTGGTGGTTTCCTTCCAGATCCTGATCTTCATGGGCAGGTTCACTGAGAAAGTTCATGCAAGACTCCTGTCTCCTGCTGGGGACACATTCTTCAGTTGCATGGAGCTGGCCCTCTGGATTTTTATCTGTAGACTTAGAAATCTTGAAGCTCCTTATTTATTTCTGAACTATTTGTGCAGTGTGAAAAAGTCAAAGAGAGGCTATGTATTTAATACTAGCTTTTTAAGTGGTTTTATAATTCTGTTACCAAATTCATAACTTTTCCTGCAGCAAAAAAACTTATGTACGCAACTCTCTGTGAATGCATCGTAGAAGAGAGCCAGTGATACAGTCCCTAATATTTGAACAATTTGAAGTGCAGATATTCAGGGGCCATGCTATTTAATTGCCTTACAATATGCTTTACAAACTTTTTATGAGGGCTCCTCAAGCAAAACCTTTGCTCACCTGGATATCCCAGCCCTGGCCCTGGTATATATGATACCAGCCTCAAAATTCACTTTTTCCATGAAATATTACATTGGGGAGTTATGAAGCCCTGAACAATGCGTACGGAGCAAAGCAGAGAGGACGGAGACTGCTTTCAAAGTTCTTGACTGAGATAACTAAACAAGTGGTATGAAACACCAGCTTCCTCATGGCGGTAGTGGCTCTAGCCACACCTGCTCTCAAACTCAAGAGCAGCATGAGACAGAGAGCACTCTCTTCAGTCGGGAGCAGAAATCTTGTGATTCTAATGCAGGTTGGTCCTATTGACATGGCGCGAGTCACGTGTTCATTCCTGGCCAGGGAGAAAACTCTGCTGATTCCCACTGGGCTTGGAACGCGTGCTCCAGCTTAGAGAGAGTAGGCGGAACCCTCAGCAAACCACAAGGGTTGAGAAGGAAGAGGATAGAGCCTCTCCCCACAAAGTTTTCAGTGTTATTACTGTGTGATGACTATATACGTTGAGTCCAGACACACATGCACATGCGCACACTCACACACAAATGTCCACTACAGCTACTTGAGGCAGACTGATGTTTAACTCACGTTCTCTCCACTCCAGTAAGACACTGTGCGAAGGAAACCCCTGGTGCTTACTAGCTTCTGTCTAGACTCCGCTTGCTATGATATCTATGATACAGAGAGTATCTTATCTGTCTAAAAAACAGTGAGCTATGTTTGATTTTAAGAAGAATGCGACAAATCTAGGTGACGAAATTCTACGTATCTGAGTGTTTGTACTTAGATTCCCTGTGGCAGCATTCTCCCAGTTATATTAAAACTAAATAAATAAACTACTGTTTACTATTCCCAACAGTGTCTAAGCATTTCATATGAATAATCTTATTTAATCCTCAGAGAAACCACATAAGAGAGTGTATTTATTAGGATATTTTAGCTGCAATTTATTTCAAAAGATACTACCTCAAACTAGCATAAACAATAAAGCCATTTATGATGGGAAGGAGCAGAATGTAAGAAGGTAGAGTCTCATCAGTTGTGCTATGAATGGGGCTCCACGGATTTTCTTAGTTGTCCTCTCTCTGCGGCAGCTTTGTCCTCAAGCTACCTGCCCTCATGGTTGCAAGATAACTGCCACCAGCCCTTGAGACAATATCCATCCCTGTTTATTTCCAAAGGAGGGAACAAACTTCCTCCTTTCCCCAACCATGAAATAAACTTTCCCTTTCATTTTGAGCCAGACAACTTAGATTATGTGCCCACGGTTGGGTTTAAAGGGTCCGCAGGAGAATGTCGTGTGTTAATTAGAGAAAGCATAGCATGAGTCTCTAAATCAGTCACCAGGTTAGATATATCAGGACCCACTCCTGGAACCGAGGTGGACTCACCCTCCCCTGAGTAATTTTGGTTTCGTGGGAGATGGTGGGACCCGAAGAAAATCAGTAAGAAGGGCTTGAGAGCTGTGGCAATCACGTTATTTGTCATCAAAACTGGGACACTTTTGAGAGTGACAAATGCCAAACTAGACAGAATGCCATCATAGTAGACATACACTGAATTTCTTCCATGCAAACAAAGACACATGATTACTCTATTTTTTCTACTGAATTAACAGTAAACATTTTCTACTATGGGAGATATTATTATCGTAGCCATTTCAGTACTCAAGACACAAAGTTTAGAATGGCCAAGGATATGCTCAGGATTACTTAGTAAGTGGTCATCTGGGATGCAAGCTATCATGAGTATTTCCTACTCACTTCCAGATGACTTGGTGGACCACCGAGCAGGTTAGTCATCTTCTGTTCTCAGGACTGAAGATAAGTGGTACGTTTCATGTGATAAGTTCCTCAAATGGATGTATTTTATTTTTATTTACTGTCTTCTATGCTAATACCCTATGCTAATAGTCATCGTTAGTGCTAATATCCAATAATTTAATCCACACAGTGATCCCTTCTATTCTAGAGAAGAAATAGACCTCGGTGGGAGATTAACACAAACAAACAAAGCTGCAGGCAGGTGGTATCATAAACGGCAGCTCTGAGCCTGCACCTGCCCTCTTCAGCTTTTGGCCACACTGGCCGGCAGACCCTCCATGAGTGGATCCAATATGAACTGACAGGTGTACATGCCCTGAATGACTTGCACACTAAGTGCTAATAAAGTGTTTACCTTAGAAATCCAATTGAGAGTGAAATCACACTCCTTTTAACTATTTGCAGGGAACGGATCAGCCAAAATTTTCCTCCTATGGGATATAAGACATTATTTTAAGATATACAGTGTAAATTTCTAGCTTAATAACCCAGACTGCGATGTTAGCAAGCCAGATTTTAGAGTTTCCTTTCAAATATTTACTCTCAAATTTTTGCCTATAGAACAGCTATTTCCTACCAGATACAAATAGCAAAATCCCTGTAGTCAAGAGAAATTTCTGAACATTTCAGTACATTTCCCACTCTACCCTGAGCCTGAAAACTGTTATTTGAAAACACTTTAGAGCACAAAACTATTTCTCCAAACTCTGTGGATGTCTCTTAGTTCAGTTCTTTTTTACGGGCCATTGAGCACACAAAGAATGCACATGTGATGGGTTGTAAGTGATATATGGCAAAGAAGGCACCTCCCACTTGAAACTCTAAATATACCCTAAAGCTATGTAAATAAGATGAAATAAATCTCTGACTATTTTCAAACCAATTGTCTGCAACAGTTAGTGCTGTTGCCTATCAGCGTTACTACTCTGTCTCTAGGAACTTATCTAGGAAGACGTGAATTTCAAAATATTTGTGTGTAGCTATCCTGAAACAATTTGTGTTCTCAGGAAAGAAAGAGAGAGAGAGAGAGAGAAAGGAAGGAAGGAAGGAGGGAGGGATGGAAGGAGTAGGGAAGGTGGGAGAGAGGAAGGAAAGGAATGAAGAGAGGAAAAGAAAGGAAGGAAGGAAGACACAGAAGAATATATGTTGACAACTGGAAATCATACTGCTCACCACACCGTTTGGAGACGTCATTATCTTTCACCTGGTCTGCTCCATCAGCCTCTAACTGGTGTCTGGACCACGCTCTTGATGCTCTGCTAATCATCCTTCCCAGGCTACCACTTGTTTGTAAAGCATGAATCAGATCACAGCTCTGACTTTCTAAATTCCATTAATGCTTTGCTATGACACTTGCACTTCAATGTTTAGGTCACTGCTGACAATGGCCCTAGCCTACGGCTTTTACCTCCCCCCAGCAAGCCATCCCCCCTCATTTACTATGCTTCACATATCTTAGTCTTCATTTTGTCCTTCAATCATTACCATGCACATTCCCATCCCAGGTCTTTTGCGTTTGCTAGTTGCCTATTTTTTTTTTTCTCTTTCCAATGCTTAATCTCTGCATCTTCCTGATCTTTATGCCACTCTCCTTCTCATATCCAGGTTTCAACTTAAATATTACCCTTTCAGAGACACTGGCCCTGACCAACGAGTACACAACAGCCAACATTTACCAAGTACGTCTCCAGCATAAAACTCTATTTTATCTTCTTTGTAGCACTTTCCAGTTCCTGAAATTATCTTATGTATGCTTGCATATTATTTCCCACCCTCAAAAATGTACTTAGCCTTATGGTAAGAACCTGTTCACTGTAATACCACAGTTCCTAAAATATTGTCTGGCACAAAATAAGTTTCATAAAATACTTTTTGACTATCAATTGACTACCTACTTCTCAGTCTCATTTGGTAATTACAGTTAGTATTTCAGAATATACCCTATCAGTTCTTTTTTTAGACATCTACATGCTTACAGATGGGTTTTGTGTCTTCGCATCAATAATATAGGACCACGTCACTCTTTTTAACTGGTACCCACTCTGGATGCACTACGTAACCATTCTCCTACTGATGGACATTTAGGTAGTTTGCAATACTTTGATACTATAAAGAATTTATGCTACAAAATCATTTGTAATATTAATTGATAACTTTCTTTGTTTCAGTCATTATTCTAAGTATTGGGGTAGACCAGTAAACAAACAAAAATATGTACCTTCATGGAGCTTACATTCTTGTGAAGAGAAATATTACCTTCTTACATAATATAAAATTTACAAATTTATTAAATTTAACATTTATTATATAAGTGCTATGAAAAAATAAAGTAAAAGGAGAGTAAGAATTTTATTCTCACAATTAAAAGTTTCATCTACCCATTTTTTACCTCCAGTTTAAGGTCTGTTTACAGTAAAAATAGTAGTAAATGGAAGAGCCTTTAGTTTTCCAAACTCTTCCTGGGAGAGACTTCTGCAAAGCTTTGGAATAGTTGCCAGCAAATCTATTGTTTTTGTTTTGTTTCCTATTTATTATGGATGCTTTTTAGATTATCGTCTTTTCCTTGGAGATATAACATTTTGTCAGGCTATTCTGGGTGTCTGTCTCTTTCAGTGTTCTTGCTTGGCTCTCAGCCTGAAGACTCTTTATTTTGTTTCATTGTTTGCTCTCTCAGCTTAAAGATATTTTTTCTATCATTCTTTATTTTCTTCCTTCTATTCTCTACGTTTTTTCCAATTGGACATCCGACAAAAATCTTACACAAACTTTAGAACTCTTGGCTTTATTCCCCACGTCTCCACACTTTTCATCAGTTTGTCCTTTCCATTCATGTTCTGGAAAAGAATCTCAGCTCAATCTTTCAAGTCACTTTTTAATTTTCTACCATGCATCCCCCTGATATTTCATCTGTATATTGAGAGAGTAGTCCTCATGCAGTTGCTTCTAACTTTCAAAATTAGGTTGTTTCTTATCATAACTGTTTGACTTTGTTAAAGAAACTCTCTACAGATATTTAATTTTATATATTTAAAATTTTCCATTTTCTTTTCTTTTTCACTGTTTAGTTCTTTTCCCTTGGGTACTAATCTTGCCTGTATTTTGATTTTAATATCTCTTTAATTTTGTTGGATTTTCTCAAATATTTGATAATTTCATGTTATTTTTTTTTTATAATTGTAAATGGGGAACAGGATTGAAGAGCTTTGACAGAGGTTATTTCCTCAGCCTAATAATTTATTTTCTCAGCCGAGTTTCTAATCTCTGTTTTCCTAGTAGTGAATGCTAATTATCAAAGGTTCTTACTTCCTCATGACTAGATGTAGAAGTGACCCGTAAAAAGGAGAAAACTCTGTCAATAAAAATATCCAGAAATGATAGAGATGATCCAATTAACAAACTCGAATCTTAAGGTAACTATTATAAACATCCTCAGTATGCTCACAGACGAAAACATAAACATAATGAGAAAAGAAAATTAGGATATAAAATACATGCTATATGGAACTTGTAGAGATGAAAAATACTGTATATGAGATGAAAGCATCACTGGATGAGATTAACTGCAAATGATACCCTGCAGGAAAGGAAATTAGACAATTTGAATACATAGCAATAAAAACTACCCAAAATGACTCACACAGGGACAGAATTACTGAAAATAAATTAGCAAACATCATTAACTTGAAGTGGTCTAACATACATAGAATGGGAGCCGCAGAAGGAGCAGAGAAAGAGAGAGGTAGACATAAAAAAATATATTTGAAGAAATAATGGCCAAGAGTTTTCTTCATTTGTGGAAAACTCTACAAAGATCTAAAAGCTCAACCCTAAGCAAGATGTACCCATAGAAAACCACACTAAGCTAAATCTTAAGCAAATTGCTGATAACCAGTGATAAAGAGAAAATCTTAAAAGCAGCTGGAGACAAGAAGAACATTATGCCCAATAGAACAAAGAATTATTGTCTGATGAAAAATAATGGTGTAACATCTTTAAAGTGCTAAAAAAATCAACTAGAACTCAACACTCAACAAAAAGACCGTTCAAAAACCAATGCAAAACATAGACTTTTTTGGAAAAACAAGAATCCAGGGAATTTGTCACCAGCAGAACTGTACTACAAGAAATGTCAAAGGGAGTTCTTCAGGCAGAAGGAAAATGGTACCCCTGATGAAAACTTGGATTGATACAAAGGAGTGAAGAGTGCCAAGAAGGCAGACACAATACGCCTGTTCTCTAGGACTGACAGAGCATAAAGAAAATCTAGGTTGAATAGCCTTAGAATTGGAGAATACCTTTCTGGAACTCTTGCCACTATTTTGGAAAAACTGAGTCACTTACTTCCTGTATGGCATTGGGAAACTTACTTAAGTATCTGTGCCTCAGTTTTTCCATCTATAAAGTGGAAGTAAGAATTATGCCCATCTCATATAGCTGTCACATGACAGTAAAACTCAGAAGTGAGTAAATCTTAGATTTCTTTTTAAAAATAAAATTAAGAATTCTTTGGCAGCTCACGAAAAATATCAAATTCTCTTTTGGTATAAACTTTAGATTTCCCTAACATAGCAGTGAATGCCAGAGAACACTTTGAAGAAATGCTTTTAAAATCCTTAAAGAAAGTGTGACCCACTGATTTTACTCCCAGCCATTCAAGTACCAAGACAACACAAAATTGTTTTGAGCATACAGCAGTGCAGTTCCCATGAGTTTCCTGTAGAAACTATTAAGGAATAAAGTTTATTCAACTAAGAGATTAATGGTAAAAATATCAAAAAGAGTACAAAGCTCTAGGACTAAGAGAAATGTAAGTAGTACAGCTAATACTACAATTAAAAACATTGGCAACATAGCACTCCTATAACTAATAACGAAGTTTGAGAATTCAAAGGTAACAAGAGTTTTTGCAGTAGCGTGGGCATAGCAAACCCTTCTTTCATTAGCCAGATTTTAAAAGACATTGGAAGGTGATAAGTCAAATAATAAATAGTATAATAAAAATCATCGTCATAACTATTGTCATTATACATAAATATGAAGTACAAATAAAATTAATATAATCTAATAAAATTGGGAAGTGAAAGGAAGGGAAGGAAAGGAGGCGCAAATAAGGTGGAAACAGAGAGAGTCAGAATTTACTCATGCTGGGAAAAAAGTAAGTTCTTTCTCAAGATAGCAAGATTCCAATGCATTAAACATGCTCACACTGCCTCTGCCACCACAGACAGGCCATAGTTCCCAGTGCGGCTAAAACCCTGGACACCCTACTTGGTTTCAGTGTCTTAGTTGAAGATTGCTGCATAACAAGCACACAACAATTAATGGTTTAAAAAGAACCCTAATCAAGTTTCTGTGGGGCAGGAATTCAAGAGCAGCTCAGTTGGGCAGTATTGGCTTGGGTTGCTCATGAAGGCGCAGTCAGATGTCATCTGCAGTCCTATTTAGGCTGACTGGGTCTTGAGGATCGGCTCTCAAGACAGTTCAGTCACATGGCTTTCAAGCTGGTGCTGGTAAGTTGGTTTCTCTCCATATTGAACTCTCAGTGAGGCTGTTTGTGTGTCCTCATAGCAAGTGGCTGGCTTACCCACATCGGTACTCCAAAAGTCCAAGGCAGAAACTATAACACCCTTCTCACCTAGTCCAGGAGGCCAGACACTGTCTCTTCCACTGTATTTTGTTGAACACACAGGCCAGCCCCATTTCACTGTGAGAGGCTTTTAAAGTATTTGAGATGAAAGTCATTGGGACCCTCTTTGAAGAGTGAAAGGACGAAGCATGCAAGGCCTGTTGAGATCTGTTCAAAACTGGCATACAATCAACTCCATTGAATTCAGTTGGCCAAACCAAATCATGAGGCCAACCCAGATATAAGTTGTGGGGAAACAGACTCCACAGCCTAATGGAAGAACATCCAAAATCACATTACAAGGGATGTGAATACCAGGAAGGGAATTTACGGCCGTTTTTGCCCAAAATCTACCACAACTTCCAAAATAAACTAAATTTAAACAAATTTAAGATAAACTCTTATGATAACTCTGATGATAAAAATTTTATGAGAAGCAAAAGGGAAATCCAGTTGTTGGTTTGTACAATGGTCCTAGGTTTCTCTTGTGTGACTTAGATTGTGCTCTTTAACACATTTTCATTTTTCACTCCAAAAGTTTAACAATAAATTGACGCTTTCATTCTCTTCCTCACAATGCTGCAGGAATTCCCAATTTGCCTTTTTGTGATCAGGAGATCATAGATTTTAAGGTCTTTCACTAATTCGAACATTGACAGTTCGTCATCTTCCCAGTGGCCACTTAATTAACATATTGTCATTCTAGTGCTTTGAAAGTCGCAGAAAAAAAAAACATTATTAAAGCATCAATCTAATATGAACACCAATCTTCCTCTCTGATATATAATAAAACTCAAGCCCTCGCTTTTAATACCCTCTACCAACTAATGTAGACACACACACACACGCACATCTATATATGTAGCTATATTTTCTTTTCTATGAGTTTACGAATTTTAGTCACTTGTACTTTCATTTTATGTTTTTGCTTCCATTTGATTTCTGATTATTTGAGGAGTGTAGCTGTGTTTAAAACTCCCCAAAGTGGATCAAAATGGAATAAAAGTCTCCCAACAAACGTAGATTGATTTAAGATTAGGCTACATCTCTTGCAATTAATATGACAAGATTGAAGCATTGGAAAAACGGACAGATTGCTAAAAATGTGACTACCACTGGGTTTAGCACTAGTCTTTATTCCATAGACTATCACTTTAGACAATCTACTATTTAAATGGACTGGGTTGATTTTTGTTACTTGGACTCACGGAGAAGAATTTCAGGATATAAAACTAAATAATTTAAAATTTTTATCACCATACTTGGTAGGAAGACTAAGATTTCTTTTCTGTCAGAATCTTCTTGAGTGATAAATAAATACCTGGAAGGGACCTTATTGATCATCTAGTCCAAAATTGACAAGCATTTTCTTAAAGGTACAGACAGTAAATATTTATGCTTGCAGGCCACGTGATCTCTGTGGCAGCAGCTCAACTCTGACGATTCTGCGCAAGCGCAGTAGTAGACCATGCATAAATGAATGAGCGTGGATGCGTGTCAATAAAACTTTATTCACCAAAACAGGTAGCCGGGCCAAGGGCCTTAGCTTGCCCACCTATAACCTAGTCCAACATTTTCATTTTTCAAATGCGGAAAATGTGTTCTACAATTGTAAAATGAATTGCCCAGTGTCACACAGTACTTATAAAAGAACCAGAAAAAGAATGCGGGTCTTTTGGACCCCTACATAGAACAGTTGGCAAAATGAAATGCCAGAATTTGTAGATTAAAAAATGTGTGTGGTGTGTGGATATATGTGTGCAAGTGTGTACGTGCGTGTGTGCACACGGTGGCAGCAGCAGCAGCAGTATCAGTAGTAAAAGCAGTAGCAGCAGTAACAGTAGGCGACATCTAGCAAAAGCAGACCCGAGGAGTATCATATAAAGGTGGCAACTACACAAGCTGAAAAAACATTGTCCTTGAGTGGCAAGTCTTTTGGAGAGATATCGTAACTTATCTCTTGAGATTAATACAGATACTAACTTTTTTATGTTGGCTTAATTGGTATTATTTTGGGAAGGACTAATTTGTTCTGCACGCTAAACTGAGAGCACGAATGGCTCCTGAAGGGCTTCCATCGCTGCTAAGAGACTAATCCTGAGCAGCTGGAAAAATCAATTAGATTTTTTCAGAAAAGACGTTCAGATTAAAATTCTTTTAGCTCTAGGTACGATAAAGGAAAGGAGAAAAAGGACAAGGTCTTCTTGACAGAGTACACACGCCAGAACGAATGATGAAGAGATTTTGGATCAAAGACGTACTGATGGTAAAAATCAAAGGGGAAATGGTCATGATAACTTAAATTAGTGAGTATTACATTGCGTGATTGTTTCAGAGTCATATAATTGGATCAAATTTTGATACTGAGCAATTTATGTTTCCATTATTCAGTGAATGTGTTTACACACAGAAATATTTATTATTATGCTTCCCACTTTTCTCTACAATTTGCTAGTAGAAACTATGCCATATAAATGAAACTGATTTCCCATGAAAAAGTTATAATTAAATATTGCCTTCCTAACCAAGGTCTTGGCATCAAATAAATCATATATATACCCAGCAATGTCATAAATCAAAAGTTATTAGATTTCTAAAAGCCTTAATAATTTAAAGAGTAAAATTATGCAGCAAATATTGTAAAATGGGCACAGGTTCAATGTGCACGTGTTGTTCAATGGTTCCTAATTTTAAGTTTGGATGACAGCCCATAAATGCACAATTCGACTACACTGACAAGTAACCCCAAACTATTTATTATGCTTCTTATAAATAACATTAAACATTTAGTTAACAATTCTATTTGTCCTCATAGAACTTAGAAAAACTTTGTTGCAAAATTATTTGTTAGAAGTATATCTCTCCAAATAAAACTGCTATTTTATTGCTCTCAATCTGTATCTAATTGATGAAGGAGACATTCACAATATTTTCAACAACTGCAGAGCTTCCATCGTTGTTCTTATTAAACACAATATTTCTTCACCAAAATCTGTTTTTAAATATTAGAACTGATCCAACTTATATCCTTTTTATCCTTTCCTGCCTCTTCATTTTATGCAAAGCTGCTCAATCTCATTCTAACAGAAGGCCCCAGTGAGCAATAAGTGCTGCAAAGCCTTGATGGGTTGAGCTATTAGAAAACTTTACTCTTAAGCTACGAAAGCAAAGATCAAGTCATCAGCAAGAGATTTTCAAACTTGAAAATAAATCTTAGAGAATTGCTAATAAAGGAAGAATATTATATTGTCATAGGACTGCAGCACTGCTTTAAAATTTAGTATTAGAGAAAAAGATAAACGAAAAATACAAATATTTAAGGGACGGATGTTAGACCTTAAGTGTAGTTCTGGCATAGCTATTAAAACCACATCACTGTAAAAATTACTTAGTCCGGGGCTTCTGGTCCACGCGTGAGTATATAGACGTAGTTCTAGCTCTTACCAGCTAAGCACAGCTATAAATCATGGAAATAATGTAACTGCCAATCAAAGGAAAACTCCGAGAGGCAATAACTAGCAAAGTAGTTTTGGAGCCCAGGACTGGAGGAAAAACAGAGCGGGAGGGTCTTATATCCCCCTACCCAACAGAACAAGGCCGCCTAGACCCAGCATTTGCCAACCGCAGCCTGGCAATAGAAGGCAGCCCAGACAGGCTCATTTCTCTTCTGAGAGAAAATGAGTCCCTCTGAGAATATTAGGCAAGCCTGACACCACAGAAACGGGGACCAATAAGTAATCCCACCAACTGAAAGCGGCCAGGGGAAGCACTCTCCTTCCCCAGCAGACTGAGATTCCCCTCCACCTCTAAGAGACATGGGGATAGTGGGCAGAACTAGCAAGAGGGAGTCAGTCGCAACAAGAAGCCTGGCCTCTTTGACCCTGAGACACCACTTTTCGGGCTAGCAACACTGGGTGGGCAAGAGAAGCCAGCAGAACCAGCAAGGGGGACTGAGCCATAGCAGGCATCCTTCCTGGGAGGCCTGTTTACCCAACCCCTATCTCCTCCAGGAAGAATTAGGTCAGATGGGCAAAATAGTCAGGAAGGACTGCTGTGGACTAAATGTTAGGTTCCCCCAAAATTCAAACGTTGAATCCCTAATCCCCACCGTGATGATATTTGGAGATGGGACATTTGGGAGTTGATTGGGTTAAATGAAGTTATGAGAGTGGAGCCCCCGTGGTGTGATTGGCATCTTTATAAGGGGATGAAGGGATCAGAGCTCCTTCTCTGACCTGTGAGGATATGGCAAGAAAGTAGCCATCTGTAAACCAGGAAGAGGGCCCTCACCAAGAACCCAACTATGCTGGCACTGACTGTGGGACTTCCAGGCTCCAGAACTGTGAGAAATTAAATGTTTGTTGTTTCAGACACCAAGTTTATGATATTTTATTATAGCAGCCAGAACTCAATAAGACAAAGTACCCAATCACAATAATAAGCTAGGCTCAGAAAACCCCTCCCTGTCCTGAGGCACTGGGGCTGATGGGCAGAATCAGCAAGGTGGACCAAATAAGAGTAAGCTGCCAGACCCAGGAAGACTCTTTGACACTGCAGGCCTATGGATCCATTTTCCTTCCCAGAGAAACTGGGAAGCCGGGGTCACGGGTAAGGGGATCCCATGTCATACTTCTACACTGTGAGAAATCCAGCAATTGGGCTGAGATGAGAGAGAACCTCAGCATCACCAAGTAAACCAAATAGACCAAAAGTCCACCACGAATGCTCTGAAATTTAAACTGCCATTGGAACTACAGCTCAAAAAAGTAGGCCAAAACTTAAACAGGGTGACCGCCTGTTTAAAAAAAATCAAAAAAATTAAGCGTTGGTTATATAGTAGTGAGCATAGCTGCCTTCCAAATACAATAGGCAAAATTTCTAGGATTCAATAAAAAATCACCTATTATACCAAGAAACAAGGCAAGTACAACCTGAATGAGAAACACTGATGAATCAGGTGTTCGAATTATCTGATAAGGATTTTCAGTTAGTCATCATCAACTGTGCTTCAATATTCAACAGAAAATTGTCTTGAATCAAATGATAGGATAGAAAATCTCAGTCAAGAAAGAGAACTTATAAAAAAGAATGAAGTGGAAATTATAGGAATGAAAAATATCATAACATTAAAAAAACCCCTCACTGGATGGGCACAATAGTAGAGTGGGATGAAAGAGATCAGAAACAGTGAAGTGAGGACAGGTCATAGAATTCACTCAATCTGAACAGCAGAGAGAAAACAGACTGAAAAAGTTGAGCAGAGCCTCTGGGATCTGTGGGACAATAGCAAAAGACCTGACATTCACGGCATTAGAGTCCCAGAAGGAAAAGAGAAAAAGAGTGAATCTAAGAGAGTATATGAAAAAAAATGACTAAAAACTTTCCAAATCTGGCAAAAGATGCAAACCTTCAGGGTCAAGAAGGTGAGCAAACTGCAACAGAATTAACTCAAAGAAACAAAAAATAGAGGACGTTGGGCACAGATGTTAGCTCAGGGCCAATCTTCCTCAGCAAAAAGAGAATTGGTGGCAGATGTTAGCTCAGAGCTAATCTTCCTCAAAAAAAAAAAAATAACATTTAGAATTGTTCCCCCAAAATGAAATACTTAGTTATACATGTATTAAAACAATTATATAATCTACATGCTAAAAATTATAAAATGGTTATGAAAGAAATCAAAGAATACCTTAGCTGAGAGATATACCATGCTCATGGATTGAATGACTCATCACAGTAAAAATGTCAATTTGATCTATAGGTTTAATGCAATTCCTGTTAAAAAAAAAAAGGGAAGTTTTTTTGTAGATATATATAAACATTCTAAAATATATAAGGAAAGCCATAGGGTCTAGAATGGCTAAAACACTCTTGACCAAGACAGTTAAAGTGGGAAGACTTCCTCTACCTGAAATGAAGGGTTAGTATATAGCTACAGTAATCAAGATAGTATGGTATTGCTGAGAGTTAGAGTAATAGATCAATGAAACAGCGCTGGGAACTCAGACCCACACAAACACGCCAACTGAATTTTGAAAAAGACACAAAGAAATTCATTGGAGGAAAGATAGCTTCTTTAACAAATGGTGCTGGAGTAACAGGACATCCATAGGAATAAAAATGAACCTTGACATAAATGTCACAGCTTTTGCAAAAATTAACTCAAAATAGATGACAGACTTAAACGTAAATTATGAAACTTTTAGAAAAAACTAGTAGAAAATCTTTGGAATATAGGTATAGGCAAAAAGTTCTCAGAATTGATTCCAAAAACACAACTTATAAAAGGAAAAAGATTGGTAACTTTGCCCATTTCAAAAGTAAATACTTTTACTCCATGAAGAGCCTATTAAGTTGATGAAAGGACAAGCTAGAGACTGGGAGAAAATATTTGGAAACCACGTATCCAACAAGGGACTGGTATCCAGAATACATAAAGAACTCCAAAGATTGAACAGTAAACATTCTACAATATAACTAGAAAATAAGCAAAACACATGAACAGACTTTTTATTGAAAATGATATACAGAAGATAAATAAGCACATGATAATGTATTAAACATAATTACCCATCAGGGAAATAAAAAATGACAATACCAAGGATGTGAAGATATGGAGAAATTGAGTCACTTTATGGAATCCTGATGAGAACGTGAAATGGCACAGCCACTCTGGAATATAGTTTGCCAATTTCTTATAAAAGTAAACATGCAATTGCTATGTGTAATAGACTGAACTGTGTTCCACTAAAATTCATATATTGAAGCATTAACCCCCAATGTGAATATGTTTGGTGATAGGGCCTTTAAAGAGGTGATTAAGGGTAAATGAAGTCATAAGGGTGAAGCCATAATTCAATATGACTGACATCTTTATAAGAGGATGAAGAGATACCAGGAATGTGCACGCACAGAGAAAAAACCATGTGAGGTACTATGGTCTGAATGGTTGTGTCCCCCAAAATTCATATATTAGGATCCTAAGCCCCAAAGATGACGGTATTAGGAGTGGGACTCTTGGGAGATGCTTAGGTCATGGGGTTGAAACATGTTTGGATGGGATTAGTGTTCTAAAAGAGACTTTAGAGAGCTCCCTAGCCCCTTCCACTATGTGAGGCACAGCGAGAAGAAAGTGCCAGCTATGAACAAGGAAGAGGACCTCCACCAGAACACAATAACCACTCTGGCACCTTGATCTTGGACTTCCCAGCCTCCAGGATTGTGGGAAATAAATTTCTGTTGTTTATAAGCTACCCTGTCCGTGGTATTTTGTTATAGTAGCCCAAATGGACTAAGACATGAGGACACAGAGAAAAGGTGGCCATCTGCAAGCCCAGGAGAGAGGTCTCAGAGCAATCCAACACTACCGGCACCGTGATCTTGGACTCCAGCCTCCAGAGCTGTGAGAATAAATTTCTGTTGTTTAAGCCAACCAGTCGTTAGGATTTTGTTATGTAGCCCTAGCAGACCAATATATTCTATGACCCGACAATTTTATTCTTGGTCACTTATCCTAGAGAAATAGAAACTTATGTTCATGCAAAAATCTGTGCATAAATTTGCAGCTTTATTTGTAGAAGCCAAAAACTGGAGTAAGTTCAAATGTCCTTCAAAAGGTGAATAGCTAAACAAATTCTCGTACCTATATCCCATGGAATACTGCTCAGCATTAAATAAGAGAAAACTTTTGATACACACACCTTGAATGAATCCTCAGGGAATTATGCTGGACAATAAAACAAAAATCCAACCCAAAAGGTCACATACTGTACACGTCCATTTATATAATATTTTTTACATAAAATTTTGAAGATTGAGGACAGTAGCGGTCAGGGTTAGGGATGGAGAATGCAAGCAGCAGGAGGGGAACGGATGTGGTTATGAAAACAGGATGCAGGGGATGCTTCTGGAGTTGCAGCAGTACTGTGGTGGCAGATAAACCCACACATCTAAGAACACTGCATAGAAATAAATACACATGCACATTTCCACCCAAATGAGCACGAGTGAAACCAGGGAAATCTGAATAAGATTGGTGGGTGGTATTAATGTCATCGTCCTGGTTTGATATTTACTATAGTTTTTCAAAATGTTACCATTGACTGAAACTGGGAAAGTATAGAAGGGATCAGGATTGTTCTGTATTATTTCTGACAACTGCATGTGACTCTACAGATTTCTCAATAAAAATTGTAATCAAAAAAAGATACACAGCAGGGACTTCTGACCTCCAAAATAAAGGAGTAAAAGCTATTTAATTTTACATTAGCCAAGGAGTTAATGCTGACTCTACTTTTAGCTCTGTCTCGCTTGGACATTGCCAAGAGAAAACTGCAATTTGCAAACATGTTAAGAAATAAAGTGAGAAGAATACTCTATGAGTGAATTTAAAAAGAAAAATATATTCCCACCCAAAATTTTTACCTTCAGGTAGAGATAGAACGGAACAATAATAAAATCACAGTGAATGAATAACCCTGATTTGACACCTAGTCCATTTTACAGACAGCTCAGGAAATTCACCACCAACAACAAAAATCAGAAAGTAATTCCTTCGCTTTCTCTCCAGTGAATATACAAACATCCGGGCATCTGCCAGTTCTCTCCTCCTCCTCCTCACTTTAGGATGGAAGCATTGTTCCCCCTACCATTGCTCTCTCATGCCCTGAGGGCAGTCCTCCTCTTCCTTCTGATCAGCTGGTATAGATATGTAAATAAGGGCTTTCCCTTTATTCCTTTTCATTTATTTGTTTATTATTCACCATGCACTCACTTATTCATTCACTCATTTATTCCAGTATTGACTCATGGATTTTTATTGTATCCAATGGCCTAAAATCAATTTCTATCATTTATTTTGATAGCCAAATTTTCCTGGATTTGGCCAGGATGAGTTCCTGTAACGGAATCCAGTGTCCTTTTGATTTACTCATGTCATTCTTTAAGCACTTTCTTCCACAACAAGATATTCCTGCCTTGCCTCAAAATTTTTTCTGCCCCAGCTTTGGAAATCACTTTTCTCTAAGAAGTCCTCGTTGTTTTTGGAGAAAAATGATATTTAGAAACCAAGATCCAGGCACTAAGTGTGTCCATTGTTTCTGCTGTGTCATTGTTTCCAGAGCCTCTCAGCAGGAAGAGCTGGGAAAATAGGAACATGTGGATACACAATAGTATGTATGTATTATGTCTATGTATCTTTATGTTTACATTTGTCCACACCTACATCTACATTTGTTCAAGTCTAGAATACACAGAAATCAGTTTCACAATTGCCGACTCCTGTCACTGCAGAAAGGAAGCCTACCAGTTAGGACTAAATATTTATGAAGAGTATTTTTAAGTAAAATTTATGTAGAGTGAAATGTACAGATCAAAAGTGTACAATCTCAAGAGTGTAATCAAATGCACTCACCTGTATAACTCACTGTTCATCAAGATACAGAACTTTTCCATTAGCCAGAAAACTTACTCATCCCCATTCCCAGGAATTCTCATCACCCCAGAGGCAACCATTTCCTGAATTTTTTTAACCATTAAGTAAACCAGATATGGAATTTCATACCAATAAAATCATGTATACATATCCTTTCATGTCTGGCTTTTTTAGCTCAGCATAATGACTCAGATTCATGCATATTTTTGTATGCGTCAATAATTCTGCTTTGCTTTTAACCATTATTCTTTTGCTTAATAGTATTCCATTGTATGAAGATACCACTTTGTGTGTGTGTGTGTGTGTGTGTGTGTGTCTGTGTGTGTAAGATTTGCCCTGAGCTAATATCCATTGCCAACCTTCCTCTCTCTTTGCTTGAGGAAGATACGCACTGAGCTAACATCCTTGCCAATCTTCCTCTATTTTGTATGTGGGTCACCTCCACAGGCATCGCTGATGAGTGGAGTGGGTCCGTACCTGGAATCCAAACCCGCCAACCTGGACTGCAGAAGCAGAGAACATGGAACTTTAACCACTCAGCCATGGGGCCAGCCCCTATACCGCTTTTATTTTAACCATTCACATCTTGATGGAAATTTGGGTTATTTCAAAATTTGAGCTATTATGAATAAAAGTCCTATGAAGATTCTTTATACAAGTCTTTTTATTTCTCCTAGGTAAACAGATAGGAGGGAAATTACTGGGACAAAGTTTAGGTGCCTGTTTACTTTTGTAAGAAACTGACAAAATCTTTTTTTTCCAAGTGCCTGAGAATTTTACACACCCACCAGCAATTTATGAGAGTTCTGCTTACTTCATATCTTCACCAAAATTTGTTGTTGCCAATCTTTTTAAGGTTAATCATTTTAGTGAGTGCAAAGAGGTATATCTTTGTGATTTTAACTTGCACTTCGCTGATTATGAATCATCTTGAGCACTCTTTTATGTGCTATTGGCCATTCATATATCTTCTTCTGTAAAGTGTTTGTTCAAAATTTTGCCCATTTTTCTTGGGTTGCTTGTCTTTTGGTTATTGAGTTTTATACTTCTTTGTGTATTCTTGATACAACTCTTTTATCAGGTATATATTTTGCAAATATTTTCTACTTGACTGTCCATTCACTTAATAACTGGGGTATTTGATGAGCAGAACTTTTCATTTTAGTGAATTATACTTTACACATTTTCTTTTCTGATTATTAGTTTCAGTGTCCTATGTATAAGTATTTGTCTACCCCAAATCGTATATCTTCTAGAGCCTTGATGCTTTCAACTGTTTTTTTGTTGTTGTTGTTTTTGGTCTGTCTTCTCTCTCCAATTAATTTTTGCATGTGGTTTAAGTTAGGAATCAAGATTTATTTTTCACATATTTCTCAGTTTTTTCAACACCATTTTGTTAAAAGCCTACTTTTTCCCATTGAATTTCCTTGGCCTCTTTTATAATCAATTAGCTATACAAGTGTGACTTTACCTCTATTCCACTGATCTGTAAATATTCTTTTCACATGTACACACCCACCACACAGTTACCACCTAACTGTTCTTTTACGAATTACAGCTGAAATCCTTGAATCCCTTGTCTGTATTTCCTATCACTAAGCCCTCACTTTCCACTCACTTCTTATCTCATGGACTCTATCTCTGCCTCCACTGCTGCACTGAAACTTACTGTCCTAAAGTCACCAATGGCTCCTGCATTATTATATCAAACAGGCATTTTGCAGGCCTTAACTTTCTTAGACTTTTTGTAGCATTTGACATTGTTGATTTGACTACTTTCTCATTCTGAAAAGTACTTTTTCTCTTGAGTTCTGTGACTTCACATTTTCCTTTTTGTTTTTTTCAACTCCCAGACCATTCTCTATCCTGCTTTTCAGGAACCTCTATCTGCCCAGACTTTAAAGTTACTATTTCTCTGTGTTCTTCTCTAAGCCTTTTTTTCTGTAGCATTTTCTATCTGAATACTTCTATATCTCTAATTACCATCCATAGAGAAATCTTTACTTCCAGCCCAAATAAGTCTCCAGTGACTTAGTCATACATGTTCAACTGCCGACTGGACGTCTCTGTTTGGATGACTCAGAGGCAGCTCAAAATAGACTTGATTAAAATTAAATTCATCATTTCCAACTTGTGCTCATCTCCTGGGCTCCTTTTCTTTGTAACAAAGCAGGAAATCCAATTTTTCTCTTCCTTCACCTTCCTTCTTTCACTTTCACCAGTTGCAACCATTTAAATGAAACAGTGACTATAATGCACTCGACAGAGTGCCTGGTGCACAAATGCAAGATCAGCGTTACTTGCTGTCATTTGGAACAACAGAGTAGCCTCGTGCTGAGTAACTTCAACTCCAGATCCTGAATGCCTGGATTTAAATCCTGGCTTTTCCACTCACTAGGCATGTGAATTTGGGCAAGTTACTTAAATTTTCTGTTGCTCAGTTTGCTCATCTAAAATGGAGATTATAGTAGTAACTAACTCTGATATTTTCTGTGAATATTAAATGGCTTAATATAACGGAAAACACTTAGAAGAGTGTAAGTATATAATACGTACTATTTAAGTGTTAACGCTTACTGTTATTGCTACGACAGAGGTCATCCAAAGTTCTGTGAAATTTTGATAAGTAAACTTTGTAGACATTTCCCAGGTCCATTTGCTCCTCCCCATCCCTCCACCATTACTTTGGTCTACATGTCCCCGCTTTTCTACCTGAATTTCTATAATGACCTTCCACCTTGCCCTCTTGCCTTTGGTCTTGACCTCCTTCTGTCGAAGTTCCGTCTGCCCCTCAATTACACTTCCTAAACAAGCCGTGATCATTCCTTATCCTACCTGATAGCCTTCTGTGGCTTCCTTTTTCCTTTAGGATAAAGTAAAAATTATTCAAAATTTTGTAAAAAGCTACTCATGAGCTTGCCTTTGTTTACTTTTCCAGCTTCATTTCTTGCTATCTTTGAAATTCAACTTTTAAATTCATATCAAAAACAAAAATACTTTGGGGCCGGCCCTGTGGC
Organism: Equus caballus; assembly: GCF_041296265.1. Taxonomy (NCBI): domain Eukaryota; kingdom Metazoa; phylum Chordata; class Mammalia; order Perissodactyla; family Equidae; genus Equus; species Equus caballus. The sequence continues at coordinate 48,857,698 of NC_091686.1, forward strand.
CCAGTGGTTAAGGTTCCGCACACTCTGCTTCTGCAGGCCAGGGTTGGCAGGTTTGGATGCTGAGCGTGGACCTACTCCACTCATCAGCCATGCTGTAGAGGCATCCCACATACAAAGTAGAGGAGGATTGGCGTGGGTGTTAGCTCAGGGTGAATCTTCCTCACACACACAAAAAAATAAACTAAAAATTTAAATTAAATTTTTTTAAAAATACCTTATTTCAGTTTCTTGAACCCACCATGCTCACTCTTATACTACAGATTTTTTGTACATTCTATTTCTTCCATGTGGAATAATTCTTCCCTTACATTTTTTTGTGACTAACTCCTACTCAATCTTTGGGTCTGTGTTTAAACATTATTTCTCCAACACCAACCATGGGCCCCCATAGCAACGTGTACTCCTCCCATTAGAGTAATTATCATATGCAAGGCAATTGCCTGTTTGCAGGGCTCTCTAAACTGTAAGCTCTAGGAAGGTAGGCCTTCTATTTATCTTATACATTTTTTTATCCCAGCTCCTACTACAATAACGGGCACATAGACTGTGTTCAATGTGAATTGACTGACAATGAATCCTTACCCACGAAGGAGAGAAACTCACCTAAGGCTGCAACAAAACTGAAATATAACAAATAAAAAGAAGCATTAATTTAGTTGTAATAAGTCTGCTTATATAATCTACTCTTCTAGGTGAGAAGTGGCCCAGCCTGAAAAATAAGTTACAGAAAGGAAAAGAAATAGATAATTTCTTAGAGAAGCATAGAATTTACTGAAGGAATGATTTAATCTGAGGGGTATGTTAGTCAGAATTCTCTAGAGAAACAGAACCTAGAGATCTACTCTAGAGAGCAGAACCCATGATATGCTGTAAGCTGGAGAACAAGGAAGGCAGGTGGTGCATTTAATCAGAGTCCAAAGGCCTGAGAACAAGGGGAGCTGATTGTGTGAGGCCCAGTCTGAGCCCAGAGGGCCCCAAAACAGGAACACCGATGTCCAAGGCCAGGAGGAGATGGATGTCCCAGTTCAAGGAAAGAGAGCAAATTCACCTTTCTCTGCCTTTTTATTCTACCCAGGCCCTCTATGGATGGGACGATGCTCACCTGCAGTGGTGAGGGGGACCTCCCTCAGTCTAAGGATTCAAATGCTACTCTTTTCTGGAAACATCTTACAGACACACCCAAAAATAATGTTTTAACAGCTATCTTGGCATCCCTTAGCCCAGTCAACTTGACACAAAATTAACAAGCACTAGGTGATAATTGCAGTAGTTTTCATTTTATAAGTGCTCATTTGTTCTGGGTCTTGTGCTATAATCTTTTTATTCCTCACCACCAACCCGAAACAGTGACACTATTGTTGCACCTCTTTTAGATATGAGAAGACTAAAGAACGAGGTTATTAAGTAGTGAAACTTGGACACAAATCCATCTTTGGTCAATCGTAAGTCCTACAGTCTTAAGCTCCATACTGTAATTCACACCAGCATCCAGTACACTCCTCACAATAGCAACTGAGAACAGGCGCCAAATATGCTGGAGCCAACGAGGTTGAAAAATTGATATTACTCCATAATCCATGCACTATCATCACCCCAAGCTAATTCTGTTCTATACATAACGCATGCCAAAGAGGCCGACAAGAGAGGACGGAATGGCAAGAAACTCTACTATATTTTTCACATAATTGTTAATCACATACCCTAAAGAATAATTTCTTCATAAAGGTAAACATGAAAATTTTGCCACATTTTAGCAAAAAATGCAATTCTGTCCATTCCAAAAATTGTTTACCTTCTTGAGAGCTAAGCAGTCACTCCACAGAGTTCTTAGCCCTACCATCAAAATTTACAATCAAGTATTATATAAATGTATATGTATCTAAAATATGAAAAAAAATCTATTGCATAATGTAGTTTCATTTAACTTTTCTGGTGACTGCTTTATGACAGTGACCTACATGGTCTGAAAATGTAATGTGACAAAGAATATATCTGCTTTCCATCCCAAGGACATTCTTGAAAATGAGATGTAATATTTCAAGTTTTATCCTTGTGAGGAAAATGTTAATAAATAGATAAATCTTTAACACTTGCCAAGTCATGAGCTTGTATTCAGTACAACTAAAAGAAGAACATGATGTCTTAGTGGGTAGGACTAGAATATAAAAATTTTTAATGTTGTCACCACTATAGAGTTTAGCCCAATCTGGGAAGTTATCTGTGGTCAAGTGTTGAAGGACATCACAGTTGGAATACGTTATTGGTATGGATCCATTTAGAAAGAGTCAGACCAAATAAACCACTCACCCCAATGATGCAATGTGAAATCCACACGGGAATTCTGTCCAGAATAAGCTGGGGGTTAAAGGTGACTGGCTGTGAGCCATCCTTCTGCTCATACACTTCCCCACACTACGGGACAGAGAATATCAATTAGGCTAAAAAGAACATCTTAGAAAAGAGAGAAATACTCTTTTGTAGGCTTACTGATGGGTTATTTAAGGGAAATTATTCAATAAATCTTACATTGTTGATTTGAAAATGGTTTTGTCTAAAAAATTGTATTAGTATTTATATCTCATCTTCAAATGTGATCTTAAAATGTTCATGTAGTAATTGAATTGTATTTACTTGGCAATAATAATAACTATAAAAATACTAAATAATATTTATTTAGACCTTGCTATGTATGCTAAGTAATTTTCCTACATTTAATCCTCTCAACAACCTTATGAGGCAGATACTATTATCATAACCATAATAAGATCTTTACCTACAATAAATCTCCATAATAATCCCATGACATAATCTTATTTTCATAGCCAGTGTTTCAAAGACAATGAAACTAGGTTAAGAATGATGAAATAACTTGCAGTAAGGCTCACAGTAAGCAGTGAGGTAAGACTCCAACCCAAGATCACCCGACCTCAGAACTTCTGCTCTTACCCACAGTGCTTTCGATCACTTCATGCTGTATATTGCTTAAATAGAGACATTTTCGAGGAGAATATTGATCACAAGAAAAACTAAGGGGCTGTACTGTACTGTAACTAACTAAAAAACTAATGTACTGTAGCCACTGCTTTACTCAGACAAACTAGTGTTTGTGTATTTCTCCTAGATGGTTCACAGGAACTCACTATTCACCACACACACAAACACACAAAACACATACCCTTTCTCTCAGAGAAACCATCAAAATATAATTTAGTCATTTCTAGTATAATGGCCAGTTATAAATCAAGCTACCTCAAATTAAGTCCTTGTTTCCCGTAGTCACAATATTATATATTAAAGTTACAAAACTGGAAACCCATTTTTAACCCTTAATCATACTTAAAATGTTCCTCCAAAATAAATGAGAGTGAAATAACACAAATATCTGTTTTTAAGAGTGTTTTAGATTAAACACTTAATATAATTGCTATGGCAAAATATTTCTGCATAGACCGAACTGGTTCAGAGTTCTTAAAATAGTAGTTCTGATGACATAATCCTTCTGATAAATCTTACAACAACTGTAAACATCTATTTTTCCAAGAAACAGCAAAGTTTGTTTAAAAATCAGCATTATCAGTTTTAAATTTCTTTTGTCTCTGATTCAGTGGATGTCCATGTATTACTCTGAGAGTCTTTGAACAGTGAATGTTAGAGTGGAAGTTATTTCTGTGAAGACCTATTGAATGAGCTCATCAATGAAAGTCAGTTGATTATCCGTTGATTTAGACCAGCTTGTCCTTGTTACCAGACACTTAGTTCACTTCACTATTCAATTATTTCTTCTAACACTTATTGAGCATCTACTGAGTGCCAGGCACTAATTTTATGCTGGCAACACAAGATCCATCCATCTTATTATAAATGTTATATTGGTCACTGTCAGGGATTCGTAAATATGAGCTTTGGTAATACTATGAGGAGATTTTAAGAGTCATCATTTCATGACTTCCTTTCTATTCCTTTTTGTCCAGTGCTAAGATTATACTCACTCATTTATAGAAGCACACTTCTTAACAACTGCCTTGCTTAAGGCAGCCAGAAGCTTTGGACAGTGAGTGGTATATGAAATGCAAAGAAACAAATCTGGGGGTTGGGGAATGGGGAAACCTTAATATCTGAAAAAAATCACTATATCATATAACTTTTTACAGTTTGAGCTTAATAAAAATCTATCTAAGCTCAGAGACATCTTTATCATATCAAATTATTTAACTCTGTTTTAGATAATCTGTAGTTTAGTAACATATATCATCTTTATATCTTTGTAAAAGGTAAGGGGGCAAATCATGTGTATTCATCAGCAATTATTATTAAAACAAAGATTAATTGCTACCAATAATAATTAGTCGAGTTGATAATTAATAACCATAGTGTACCTACCACAGCATTAAAAAGGCAATTATGTTACTCATTGCTACATCTCATCTGTATCATCTAGCAAATTACAATTGTAGATGGTAATACATATTGAGGACTTTATTGCTGCATAATTAACTGAAGAAGTGTTCTCAAGCCATGATTAATCCACTGATTTTATGCAAAGGATGCAATGTAAATAAAGAGTGTAATGTAAATTTATTGCAGTAAATTTACTACAGTAAAATTGAGCCATCCTAACTTGTGTTAGGGAATTTATATAAATTTACATTTTAAAATTTAATAGATGTAGTGCTTATTCTCTCTGGAAATCACAATTGCAAAGACTAGCAAGGGAAAATTCTATGGAATTCAGTTTTTTCATCAAATCAAATACAGAAGCAAGCAGCATTTGAAAGCCAAGAACATTGAGAAGAGAGATATTAATTAAATATAAAAATAATAAAACTCACTTAAATAACAAATAAAAACTTATAAAATACGTGAAAGTCAAGCAAAAAAATAAAATATGTAATGATACCTACATGTAATGATATCTCTTACACCTTCACAAATACATATTTTATCAAGAAGAAGGAGAGAAGAGTCCTAATAAACTTCAAAATGGAATGAGCATGATAAATATAAATTTTATTTGAAAATTCAGATATCAAGAATATAGTTATGAATAAATGAAAGGGAAGGTAACAGACATGAGAAAGTAAACAAGATCACATTGTACCTTTTTGCCTAAAAATGTGTAATTTAAATAAACTTTTAGAATGATGGAATGAGTACTTCTCTGAACTTGCTCTCCCACTGAAACTATGAAAATATGAGCAAAATAACTAAAATCAACCATTTCAGAACTCTAGAAATTACCCAAAGCCACAAACAAACTGAACGTCCTCTATCCAAAGGAAGCTAACTAGACCTCCATAAGCCAGCATAGTCTGTTTTTACTTCTGGCTAGTCCCATCCTCCTTCCCTCCCCAGATCAGCAGTATGGTAGCCAAAAGCCAGCAGCTTTACAAACAATGGAGAAGCCTGACTTAGAGCTCCCTTAAAAGCACCATCCCCAGAACATGGTCGATATTTTGTCTGAAATTGCAGCTCTCTGGAAAAATCTCTATCCCCAGGGTTTTGTGGCCATTTGATTTGACTCAGAACTCAGCTCAGTGGGGACAGGGGAGCCCGAGGGCATTACCAAAAGAATAGCAAAGCACTGGCAACATCACAGCTGCCTAAGGCTGAGGTTCATTTGGAGGAAAGAAGAGTCTGGAAGAGAGATTTAAAAAGAAATGCTGGAGAACCAGATGACCACAGGAATCTTTAAATGCTCCAGTATACTCATGGGAATCTCAAAGGCTGTGCCCGAGCCCAGGAAAGACATGGGAAAGAAGGCAGTAGTCATTCACAGCTGACTGACCTTCAAACTCTAAAGAAACAAGAAGTGAAAGAAAGCCAAGGATGTCTTGTAAACTGTCTGAAGTTCGGATGTGCCTTCTCACACACAGAGATCCCCTTGGAAAAGGTGGAAAATATACAGGGATTGCATTTAAGGAAATTTTTTGATGGATCATTGATGACCATTAAATTATACTGATCTAGAGGTGAACTCTAGCAAACCAAACTTAAAAATAAAAGCAAGAACTTAAAAAAAATGTATATATCCAGACAGAAAAGCAATAAGGAAACATTGGCCTTAAATGACACATTAGCAGATAGACTTAAGAGAGATATAGAGCATTCCATCCAAACACAGCAGAATACACAGTCTTGTCAAATGCACATGGCACATTCTCCAGAATAGGTCACATGTTAGGCCACAAAATAAGTCTTAATAAATTTAAGAAGATTGAAATCATATCAAGCATCTTTTCTGACCACAGCAGTATGACACTAGAAATTAATTACACGAAGAAAAATGAGAAAAACACATACACATGAAAGCTAAACAATATGCTACTAAACAACCAATGAGTCAACAAAGCAATCAAAGAGGAAATCAAAAAATATCTTGAGATAAATGAAAGCAGAAGCACAATGGTCCAAAGTCTATGGCGTGCAGAAAAAGCAGTCCTAAAATGGTAGTTTATAGCAATCCAGGTCTATCTCAAGCAACAAGAAAAATCTCAAGAACACCATCTAACCATACACCTAAAAGAACTAGAAAAAGAAGAAAAAATAACTCCCAAAGTTAGAAGGAAAAAAATAATAAAGATCAGAGCAGAAATAAATGAAATAGAGACTAATAAACCAATAGAAAAGATCAATGAAGCTAAGAGCTATTTCTTTGAAAAGATAAAAGAAATTAATAAACTTTAGCAAGACCCATCAAGTAAAAAAGAGAGGGCTCAAATAGATAAAATCAGAAATGAAAGAGGAGAAGTTACAACTGACACCACAGAAATACAAAAGACAGAAAAAGATTACTACAAACAATTATATTCCAACAAATTGGACAACATAGAAGAAACAGTTAAAATCCTAGAAACATACAATCTTCCAGGACCAAATCAGGAAGAAATGGAAAATCTGAATGGACTGATTATGAGTAATGAAATTGAATCAGTAATCAAAAACATCCAGCAAACAAAAGTCCAGGACTAGATGACTTCACACATGAATTTTACCAAACATTTAAAGGGTTAATACCTATTCTTCTCAAACTATTCCACAGAATTGAAGAGGAAGGATCACTTTCAAACTCATTCTATAAGGACAACATTACCATGATATCAAAACCAGACAAAGACATTACAAAAAAGGAGAAAATTGCAGGCAAATATCTCTGATGAACATAGATGTAAAAACAAAATATTAGGAAATTGAATTCAGCAACACATTAAAAGGATCAAACACCATAATCAAATATGATTACTTCAGGGATGCAAGGATGGTTCAATATACACAAATAAACTAACATGATACAACATGTTAACAAAACAAAGGACTAAAATCATAGGATCATCTCTATAGATGCAGAAAAACTGTTTGACAAAATTCAACATCCGTTTGTGATAAAAATCCTCAACAAGTGAGTAAATAACCAACATAATCAACATAAAGACCATATATGACAACCCCACAGCTAACATCATACTCAACTGTGAAAAGCTGAAATGTTTTCCTCTAAGATCAGGAACAAGACAAAGATGCCCACTCTTGTCATTCTTATTCAACATGCTACTGGGAAGTCCTAGCAACAGCAATTAGATAAGAAAAAGAAATAAAAGTCATCCAAATTGAAAGCAAGAAGTATAACAATCACTATTTTCAGACAACATGATACTATATAGAGAAAACTCTAAAGACTCCACCAAAAAAAAGTTGGAACTGATAAATGAATTCAGTAATTTTTTTTTTTAAGATTTTATTTTTTCCTTTTTCTCCCCAAAGCCCCCTGGTACATAGTTGCATACTCTTCGTCGTGGGTCCTTCTAGTCGTGGCATGTGGGATGCTGCCTCAGTGTGGTCTGATGAGCAGTGCCATGTCCGCAGCCAGGATTCGAACCAACGAACGTTCAACAAACGAGCAGCGTGTGAACCTAACCACTAGGCCATGGGGCCAGCCCCTGAATTCAGTAATTTTTCAGGACACAAAATAAATATACAGAAATCAGTTTTGTTTATATATACTAACAACAAACTATTAGAAAGAGAAATTTAAAAAATAATCCCATTTACAATTACATCAAAAAATCCCATTACAATTACATCCCATTTTCTCTCATTAATATCTAGGAATGAATCTGACCAGGTAGGGGAAAGAACTGTACACTGAAAACTATAAAACCTTGATGAAAGAAATTGAAGAAGACACAAATAAATGGAAAAATATACCATGCTTACAAGATTGAGAGAATTATTATTCTTAAAATGTCCATATTGCTCAAAGCAATCAACTGATTCAATGCAATTCCTACTAAAATACCTACGGCATTTTTCACAGAACTAGAACAAATAATCCTAAAATTTGTTTGTAACTACAAAAGACTCTGAATAGACAAAGAAATCTTGAGAAAGAAGAACAAAAGTGGAGGTATCATACCCCCTGACTTCAAACTATACTACAAAGCTACAGTAATCAAAACTGTATAGTACTGGCACAAAAACAGACAGATGGACTGACAGAACATAATAGAGAACCCAGAAATAAGCCCATGACTATATGGTCAATTCATCTGTGGCAAAGGAGGCAGACCATCTCTCCAACGAACGGTGTTGGAGAAACTGGACATATACTTACAAAAGAATGAAGCTGGACCACTTTCTTACACTAGATAAAAAAATAAAGGCAAAATAGATTAAAGACCTAAATGTAAGACCTGAAACCATAAAACCTCTAGAAGAAAATACAGGTAATAAACACTTGGGCATCAGTCTCAGCAGTATTTTTTTGGATATGTCTTCTCAGGCAAGGGCAGCATAAGCAAAAATAAACAAATGAGACTACACCAAACTAAAAATCTTTTGCACAGCAAAAGAAACCCTCAAGAAAACAAAAATGTAGCCTACTAAATGGAAGAACGTATTTGTAAATGATATATTCTAAAAGGGGTTGATATCCAAAATTTGTAAAGAACTCATACAACTCAATATCAAAAGATACAAACAGTCTGGAGCAAGCCCGGTGGCATAATGTTTGAGTTGGCGTGCTATGTTTCAGAGGCCTTGAGTTCATAGGTTCAGATCCCAGGCATGGACCTGACACTGCTCATCAGGCCACACTGTGGCAACATCCCACATAAAATAGGGGAAGATTGGCACACATGTTAGTTCAGCGACAATCTTCCTCAAGCAAAAGGAGGAAGGTTGGCAACAGATGTTAGCTTAGGACCAATCTTCCTCACAAACAGTCTGATTAAAAAATAGGCAGAGGACCTGAACAGACATTTTTCCAAAGAAGACGTAGAGATGGCCAACAGATTCTTGAAAAGATATCCAACATCACTAATCGATAGGGAAATGAAAATCAAAACCACAATGAGGTATCACCTCACACCTGTTAGAATGGCTATTACCAAAAAAAACAAGAAATAGCAAATGTTGATGAGGATGTGGAGAAAAGGGACCCTCGTGCACTGTTGATGGGAATATAAATTGGTGCAACCACTATGAAAAACAGTATGGAGGTTCCTCAAAAAGTTAAAAATAGAACTATCATATCCACTTCTGAATATTTATCCAAAGAATACAAAACTACCTATTCAAAAGGATATACACACTCTTGTGTTCATTGTAGAATTATTTACAATAGCTAAGATATGGAAGCTACCTAAATGTCCATCAGTAGATAAATAGATAAGAAGATAGAAATAATAGAATATTTCTCAGCTATAAAAAACGAATGAAATCCTTCCATTTTCAATAACATGGATGGATCCAGAGAATATTATGCTAAGTGAAATAAGTTAGACAGACAAAGGAGAATAAGATATGATTTCACTTTTATGTGAAATCTAAAAAGAATAACAAAACAGAAACAAACTCACAGATACGGAGAACAAATTGGTGGTTGCCAGAGAGGAGGGGGGTAGGAAATGGGAAAAATAGGCAAAGGAGATTAAGAGGTACACGTTTCCAGTCATAAAATAAATGTCATGGGGATGCAATGTACAGCATAGAGAATATAATCAACATTATTGTAATAACTTTTTATGGTGACAGATGGTTATCGGTCTTATCAGGCTGATCATTTTGTAATGTATATGTGTCAAATCACTATGTTGTACACCTGAAACTAATACAATATTGTATGTCAACTATACTTCAATAATAATAATAATAACAATAATAACAATAAAGTATGTCAATGGAAACCTAGAGGAAAGAAATATTTGGAGAACCACGCAGGAAGGCCATCTGTTTAATTTCAGGTAAGCTCAGGAAAATCTCTCAGCCTCCCCAGCTAATGAGAATTAATTGGCTGAAACCAGGGCAAGAGGTGAAGTCAAAAGGTCGGCATCATCTAGGATCTGAGAACAGATATACTTATTGCTTTGTAAAAGGCCTAAGCCATAAAATGTATTTGTCCACGTTATATAACCTATTACTGAAAACGTATATGAAGATACAATTATGAGATAGAAAAAGAAGATGTAATTGTGAGAAACAAGATATTAGTGCTTGATTTACTCAACCAAAAGCACTGTTTGACAGAGTCTGAAATTGGTAATAAACTACTCACAAGTTATATAATATTCATAGTACAAAATTAGTACAAAATTCCATGGTTCTAACTTTGAGAATTTTAGGAATTTGTGTAAAAATTCACAACAGTTCCAAAGTGAAGACTATTGAACTGGATAAGGGCATCCACAAGACAGAAGGACTGGAGCAAGAGACTTAGACTTCTCTGTTCAGCCAGGAAGCCGCCTATTACTTGGCGATCCTCTTTCTGACCCAACTCTTATAAGAAATGAAACTTGGAAGAGATCAGTAACTTAAAAAACTCCCATGTCCTTTTGGTGGGTATGCAAAACCCTATGTCAAGACTTTATGAAATTAAACCAATCTAAATTTTAAACTTATAGTTTTTCTCTTTCTGTCATAAATCATAGACTTTCAGGGACATATTAAATAACACCTGAATGTTTAAACCCAGAGTTTTCCAACTTACATTTGTTCAAAATCTTTTTAAAAGTAAATTAAGATGTTAACACAATTATTTTACTGTTATATTATTTAAATGTGTTCACAAAAATCTAGATATAAACTTCCTACACCTGTACCTGTAGCTCTTAAACAACTCTAAAACCAAAACCAATTTAGAAAATACCCATCAGCACAGTGTAAACCTGTAACATTTACACTAACAACCTAATTCAAGGTGATAGATGTTATTTTCCAAAACAACATGCCTATAGAACAGATGCTATAGCACAAGTTCAGCATGCTCATGTTGCTATAGACCCTGAGAGGTTCTTTTTGTTTGTTTGAACCACTTCTCTCTACTTAAACTCTTGCAAAACCATACATCAGCCCATCAATTCATTGGGCTTTATGTAACCTTAAAATTTAAATATTCTTTTCTCTTTAATCCAAGATAATTAACATGGCATGACTTGGTGCTGATGTTTCTTGCTTTTTGTGTATATTTTAGAGTGATAGTAAGATGCATTATTTTTATATTTACAAGGAGAACATAAGAGAAATTTAGAAAGTATAGCAGTAAGAAACAGACAATGACAGTAACAATTTGACTTAAGAAGAAAGCCCGTTTGGTGTTTGGTATTTTGTATTTTTACAAAAGAATTTCATGCAAGAAAACTCATTGCTTTTGTGTATTGCATGTTGCTAAAACGCTGAGGGGTGAGGTGTTCATACCCGTGGCTATTTCTTTTCAGAAATAAATAGACACAAATTCCCATTTCCATCATCCTTGTGATGGGAGGTAGTCCTCTGACAATTTGATTGGGTTCAGGACTGTAAAGGACAAAGGGAAGAAAATCTGAAAAATTAAAGCCTTTTTAGCTCCTGAGAGTCATTTTCTATCTAAGTTCAGTATTAGGTCTCCAAGAAATTGTGATAAGCCACCAGTGATCCATTCAGAATGGGCAGGCAGTGGCCTTACCGTGCATAAAGGATTCCCAGTTCAATTTAGTTTGCAAGCTACATTAGAATACTGCATATCTAGCCTTATGATAAATCCCTTCAGCTTCCACAGTGTTTCTAGAAGAGTTTTCAAAGACCAAAGGACAGTAAGTTCAAGCTGGAAGTAACCTCACAGTAAGAAATATGTGGGACAAGTGGAGGGAGGGTAGTTGTAGTCTGGATTTGAAATGAGCTGACTTGTAACCCCTGTTGATGTCATTTACTCTCTCTCACTCTTGCGTCAACTTTGGAACTAGGTTCTATAAGTCCTTCCTCATACAAAAGGCTAAAATAATAGAATAATCCAATTTCCATTATGCTAAATGACCCTAAATCTTTTTTCCAACCTCTTACTGTCAATATACACCTGAGATTCATTCATCATGTTACTTAATACACTATGAAAATAACTAGGTTACAGACTTTGTATAGAAATCAATTCTATATGCAGATCGTTTTTGTGGTGGTAACAGAGCAAGATGAGACATGCTTCTAATCCACAGTGCAATGATACACAAAGGGAAATCTGTGCATGGTCACCAAAAGTGCCCCCACCTATAAATGATGAAATGGTTATAGCTAACATTTATTGGGCTTTTACTGTATGTCATGCCTTATCATAAGCTCTTTATAAGTATGAGTTAATCCTATAATAACCTTAGAAACTGGAATGATACATAAATCAGGAATTGAGGCATATAGGGTTTCGATAAATTGTTCAGGTTACTCAGCGGGTTACAAAGCCAGTATTCCAACTGGGGCAGAGAGTCTGCTCAGAGCTTGGTTCTTAACCACTATATCTAATCCTGTATAATAAGAGCAGATGGTGTTGATTTCAATAGAATAATATTAGTCTATTTTTGAAAATATATCAGTTGCAAAGCTAAAGGTCATTCTATTCCGTTTGCATTTTCATGGAGTGGTTGCAGAGTGATATATACTTAAATTGATATGCTATTGAAAACAAATCAGATTCAAGTAACTTAATTACTTAGTAGAAACAAATGAATACATAACCTACAGTTGTTAAAGCACTTAATGGAGAACAAAGAAATTTAACTTTTATCTATGCTTGCTTAGACTTCCGTTTCCCCTTGCTTAGACTTCCGTTTCCCCGTCTATAATGAGAGCTGGAAGATTTGACTTCAAATACTCCTTATAATGCAATAGCTATAAAACTGTTTTTACAATCTACTTCAGTATCCTACATCGTATCTTCTATTTTTCCAAGAGGCTCTTTATTTCTTTTTATCACACATTTATAATAATAGCATTTAATATGTTAAAAAGTAGAATTAGTTATTTGCGGTATGTGTTAAACATTTATTTCCCATTTTATTATTTTTCTTATGATTTATATTGCGCTTTTTTACCATTTAGAAATTTAAATAATTTTGTATAGTCACACATATCATTTATTTTCTTTAACTCTTCTGGTTTTCCTCTGTTATATTTTGACAGATATTTCAAACATAAAATATAAAAATAAGTTATTCAGTCTTCTACTTTCTGAGTTTGGATCTTTTATCCATTCAGAATTTTTGATGCAAAATGTAAACTAATTAAAGATTAACCTTTTTTTTCAAATAGTTAGCCAGTTATCCCAATATCACTTAACATCACTTATTAGAGTTTCTACGTCTCTCACGACCGATTACTTATTAGGGAAATCCAACCTTGATCATAAATCACATTTCCAAATGAATTTAGGTCATTTTATAAACTCTTCCTCCTGTTCCATGGAGCTGTTTATCTATTCCTGCACCAGCATCATATTGATCCATAAATGTACAGAAAGATCCAGAACCTCACTTACAGTAAAAGGAAAACAAATTAATGTAACAATGTGCTTTTTCTTATCTATCAGACAGGTAAAAATTTATACTTTTAATAATATCAGTATTGGTCAGAATGTCAAAACTAGTTACACCAAAAATTTTAGTGCAAATAAAAATTGTACAATCAGGCAGCATCTAGAAATCTCAATGTGTGACTGAGGGGTCCCCAAAATCCCTTCAGGAGATTTGTGAGAACAACATGCTTTTCATCACAATATTAGAACATGAGTTGTCCTTTTTCACTGTGTCAACATTCACACTGAGAGTTTAAAAGCAATGATGGGTAAAATTGCTATTGCTTTAGTCAGAATAAAGACAATGGCAGCAAATTATGCTAATGGTCGTTTTGTTTTTTCACCATGCATACATAGTTAGACACACAAACATACACACACAGTTTCATTCATAACATCCTGATGAAGCACTAAAAATTATTAATTTTATTAAGACTTTACTCTTGAGTATATATTTGTCATAACATTTTACATGGTGAAATGTGAGGTACACATTAAGCACCTCTGTTACCTACTGATGGTTGTCTTGAGAGGAAAGCCCTTGTATTAGCTGAACTAGCCCCTTATTTCATGGAACATCATTTTTACTAGAAAGAATGACTGACAGACAAACTATGGTTATTCAGAGCTGGATATTGGGGATAGTTTTTCTAAAATGAACAAAGTGAATCTGTCACTTCAAGGAAAACGACTAACACTGCTTGTCAATAATAAAATCTGAGATTTCAAGCAAAAATTAGAATTTTGGAAAATTATATCTATCACCAAGAACTTGACAGCTCCCCGATACTTAAAGATTTTTCTATGGTGATATTAATAAGTGTAATTTTTCATATTATAAAACAAATGTGTCAACATTTGGAAACTCTTAATAACTCTTGAAACCAATGTTTTCAAAATGATCCATGAATGGATAAAATAGCCATTCAAAATGCAAACTCAAAAATAGATTTTAATGTAACAGTATAAAAAATTAATTTGGTTTCAAATTCTGCATTGCAGCTAAACTTTAAGAAACCTTCATTCGTCCGGTTTTGATGTAGCATCAAAAAGGAATATCCAGAATTTTCTGTAAAGGCTACTGAAATATTCTTCTCTTTTCCAAATTCCTATGTGTCTGAAGCCTAATTTTCTTCATCTGCTTCACCAACATTACAGTACATTGAATGCTGAAGCAGGTGTCTGAATTCAGTGTCTTTCATTGTCAGACATTAAAAAGATATGCAAATGATGCCACTGTTCTCATTATATTTTTGTTTTATAAAATATAGTTATTTTTCTTAAAAGTATGTTAACATGTATCAGATTTGTTATTATTTTAAATAAACTAACCAATAAATATTTTGGAAATTTCTCAGTTTAATTTTTAAAGCAGAAAATATTGATAGACATACCCTACATTTTAAAAGCTCTATGCTCTCCTCAATGACTTATAAAAATGTGAAGGAGTCCTGAGACCAAAAAGTTTGAGGACCACTAACTTTGAAAATCCACTAATAGAAAATCGCCTTACATAACTACACAAAATTATTCATGAGCTAGTAGCTGCTAGATATTTCACATTCTTTCCTTTTCTCAATGGAAGTTTTGTATTGACGTTATGTAATCCTACTCCAAAGTTCCACATTGGTGCTGGGAGAAGAGGTCTTGTCTTTTGATTTATAGTCAACTACAATCAGAAGATGCCTTAGGACGAGAGGTGAGTACGTTACACAAGCAGGGATATTTTGCCAAAGGGTGGAGTAGAGACAGAGGCTGCCATTTGTCTCCCAATAACTGTTCTCACCTTCTTCTCAGTAATAGACCCCGTGAATTTAAGCTGGGCAAATGGATCGCCCAAAATATATTATTTGCGAGCTTTTTTTTTTGAAGCTAGATATGACTAGTGAAATGTAAGCAAGATGGTAACACAACTTCTGTGAAGACTGGAATGTGGATGTGGTATCTAGAACTGGAACAAGTATCTTGCACAAGAAGGTGGAAGCTACATGCTAAAGATGATAGAGCACAAAAGGAGATTGGGTCCCTATAGATAACAGAGCTACCACCTAAGTCAGAGTCTGCCAATATTTTTGTGAACGTGAAACAAATTTTTACCTTAATAAGCTACCATAATTTGTAATTTTTTGTTACTCATAATTGAATCTGGTTTTAATAGAGAAGTGACTCAGCGGTACTGTTAGAGAAAGAGGAATCTATTTTATCTACGTATTTGTTCTCTCTTCCAAGTATCAGTGATTTTCCCTTAGCATTATCAATGGGGTTTTTCAAGAAAGTAGATTACTGTTGAAGGTGAGGGTGGCAACTCAGATTTTCTTGGACCATTTGGTAATCCTATTTCTAAAGCACGTGTCCATACAAAACTACTGATATCTTTTTAACAGGCTGGAAGATTTCAGAACTACTTCACACTCTAATTCACACACACACACACATACACAAAAGCAAACACACACACACAAGTGCGACACCTTATTTTACTTGATTCAATGAAGCAAAATATTTTTTATTTATAAGTTAACAATTACTTTACTCCAGCAGTAACTAAACTGGGATTATTAGCACAGGAGATGAGTTTGAGCTAGATATTATCTATCCACCATAGAACTATAAAATGCTTGAGTTAGGAGATATCTTGGTAAACACCTAATTCAACTCATTCTTCTTTATGGATGAAGATGCTTAGAGGCACAAGGAAAATGCAACAAGATCACATGATTATTTATAGAGCAGCAACACATAAAAGCACCAATTATTAATTCTTTAGCACATTTACAGTAAAAATAAGACCCACTTTATCAGCTTGGGATGCTAAATGAATAGTATTTCCTTTTTTTCTTTATTTAATTACTGAAGACTGAATTGCCTTTATTAGCAGGAAGGCCATCAGCCTTCCTTTCAAATTTCTCTACAACCTCATGACCATACTTAATTAAGAGTGATAGTGAGAAGATTGGAGAACCTGATCAACTCACCAACCAGTTTCACTGTTGTCTTCTCTCTTTGACACATAGATTCTTTCTTTGACATAGGTTTTATATTATGTCATATGGATTTTAGCTATATTAGTTTATCTAAAGACACTGTAAAAGTCGGTGGCAAATCACAATTGAAAATGCAAAACTCATATTGTACTTAGTAAAATGTAAGAATTCCATTTATTTTAGTTTAATACAAACATATTTCTTTGATTCCTTTCTAAAAGTAAGATAAAAAATAATTTAGATATTGCTTCAGGCCGACTTTAGGAATCTTTAGAAACTTTTGGATCTATCCTATCTAATTTCCCTAAATGATGTCTTTCTAAGAGATTGCTTCACAAAAAAATCTACTTATGCACACAATCCTTTCAGTAGATGGCAATTACACTTTAATTTAATTCATTGTATCTCTGCCCACTGCATTGATCTTTTGTCTATTTCTGTGCAAGTTAACTTATTTTGATATTTTATGTCATGAATCACTATAGGAATTTAATTAAATTGATATATTAACTGTGCTGTAATTGCCAAAGTATTGTAAATGTCAGGCCACTCTGCTCACATCCCAGATCATGACTGGAAATAAGATGCTGCAACTCAGGTTCTTTTCTTTATCAAGAGATGTATACAAAGATAAATAATCCAGAGATATCCATTTTGATGTAGGATCTGGAACTAGAATTTTACCAATCAGATAGAAATGATAAATCTTTTTGCAGAATATTTGATTAACTACCTGTAATTGTTTCAAATTTTTCTAATGTTCCCACATTTAATGTTCTTTTGTGTTCATGATCTGATCATTGATAAATTGCCTGTCAATATTAATGCTACTCACTTTTTAGACTCTAATTTATTCAGATCTTTTTAACATGTTAGTTTCATTTCAGTTTTCATTGAACTTTCAAAATTTTTCAATTTTCAATTTTTCAAGATTGTTTTCAAAATTTCCCCTGATAATTTACTTTAAAATTTTATAGTACACGTAATAAATATAAAATTCTTATAAAAATAAAATACTCAATTTAGCAAATTCATCATCTGAACACACAGAGGTGATGAATATGCACCTTGTGATACATATCATTGTGTCAGTATAGATACTGTATGACAGAACTAACTGGGCCAGAGTATTGAAGAAAATTAAACTTGCATTTAATAAGGGAAAGCTCTTCACACACTATTTATATTTAGACTGAAACAGTAACATTTTATCTTGTATAATAAATGTAAGTTTAAACATTTTGAGTTTTTGATATTTTTGTTTATTCAAAATTCGTACTATTGCACATAACAAATGCAAAAGTAAAATCAAATTAGGCAATAAGTCGTAGTAGTTTGAATGAACTGCCTATATCAAAGGTCATATTTACTT
Source organism: Equus caballus (assembly GCF_041296265.1). Lineage (NCBI taxonomy): Eukaryota > Metazoa > Chordata > Mammalia > Perissodactyla > Equidae > Equus > Equus caballus. Next base: position 48,875,861 of record NC_091686.1, read on the forward strand.
ACCATTATATCGAAATTAACTTAATTCCTTCCCAAAGTAGATGGACTATAAGAAAGTGATTTAGGCAATATTAAGCATTAATTTATATAAAGCTTTAATTAACTTTTAATATCTTTAAACCATTCAATATCCTAAAATTCTAGTTAGCTGGCATTTTCCTCTTCACCCTTATAATAGGCCTTATGAATCTGATGATGTTTCCTCTGTCTTAACACCAAAAGCAATGTAATATATAATGTCATAAATAAACATTTGGGAGCAAATTAATTGAATACCAGATTAATGAATAGATACTTATAGTACATTTTTAGATTGGAAGTTCTGTGAGAAAGTCTTTATTTAAATGTATAAATCAATTTATTTTTAAATTATTCTGGAATTCTTTCAGTAATATTTAATAAACTCCATAGTTTAAAATAGTCTGATATTTATAGGAAAATTGTGGAGATAGTATAGAGAGTTCCCATATACCTCACATCCAATTTCCTCTATTGTTAATATCTTCCATTAATATGGTACACAATTAATGAATCAATTCTGGTGTATTAGTACGTATTGTTAATATCTTACATTAGTATCATCACAGTCAATACTGAAACATTATTATTAATTCATGTACTTACTTTATTCAGATTTCCTTAGTTTTTACCTAATGTCATTTTCTGTTCCAGGAGCCCATCCAGGATACTAAATTACTAGTTGTCCTGTCTCTGTAATCTCCTCTTTGCAGTTTCTCAGACATTCCTTGTTTCGGATGACCTTGATAGGTTTGGGGAAAACTAATCAGGCATTTTGTATAACATCCCTCAATAGGGGGATTGACATGATTAGACTAGGGTTACACGTTTTTGCAACAAGACTACAGAATTAAAGTGCCATTTCCATCACGTCATATCAAGGGTACATAGTACAAACACAATTTATCATTGTTGCTGTTGACTTTGATCATTTGACTTAGGTCGTGTTTATCAGGTTTCTCCACAGCCATGTTACTATACTCTCTCTTTTCATCCATACTCTTTGGAAGGAAGTCACTGTGCACAGCCTTTGTTTAAGGAGTTATGCTTAACCTTTTTGAAGGTAGAATATCTATAGAATTTATTTGGAATTTTTCTGGATGGAAGATTTGTCTATTCTTTTTATTTGAATGTTTTTTTGTTTGTTTATTTAATCATTCACTCACATCAGTATGGCAGAAAGTCTAATTTAAATCAATAACATCTAGTACCAATGATAGCTATTGAAATGGACGGATTGTTGAGAAATCCTTGTGTCTAAAAAGGCAATGTGACTTTCTATATATGATTTTCTACCATATGGCTTGCCAAATTGCCTCCGGTACTATTACATACTAATGATGGTTAAAATAAAATAGTCTTAGTCACACTTTTCTTTGATTCTCTCCTTCATCTTTGAACAATATTCATCTTTACCAGTAAAGAAAGAAAAAAAAAATCTATTCTCAGTTCTTTGGAACTCTTTAGGAAAAACCAGATGGAGAAAGCCGGTTTTACCTGAGTAACTTTTCATTTTCTCATTTTCTAACCTACATATTCAGTTTTTCTCCCTCTTTTAGTAAAACTATATATTTGCTTTATTTACTCTTTATTTTTGGAGCACTTATCATGTGTTCTGTGCTGAGGATAACAAGCAAGTTTGCTATGTTTGGTTCTCACATCGCATTTATTATAATTAACTTTGGTTCATTCTCAGTTAAATGGAGGAAAGCAGAGATTAGATACAGGCAAACCCTTTGCACTTTTCTAATCATGTGGCCACTAGGAAGTACTTCACTTTCCTCATTTCTTTTTACGATTATGTCAGATACCCTGGTTCAAATACTATGTATCTTCCAGGAGGCCTTAGAAATGTTCAGTTCAAGACCCTAGAAGGTCATGGAAACCGTAACTGACCAGTCGCAGGACAAAAATCAAAAGAATTTTCTTGGTGAGGTACAGATATTCCAACACTCCTTAATCATAATAAAGTCATGTTGATTCTATTGATTTCTGTATTATTCTCACGTATAAAAGATCAATATTTGTGTAAAATGGAAAGATAATGCAACATTATGATTAGCTTGCATCTAGTATATATTTGCCACCTTCAAGAAAAAGGGAAATCATAAAAGTGTTTGCATGTGTTTACCATCAGAGACCTCATTTTTTTAGATAACAATTCAAGTCAAATTTTTTATATGTTAAAAAACAATTTCTTTTAAACAATGAATTAAACAGCTTCTGAATCCTGGCCAAAGAAACTGGTCTTACCTTAAGAATTTATATTCACTATTATTCAACTATTTTTACAAAATCATGCTGTGACACATGCTTGTTAACGTTGACTTACACTTCCAAGAGTCCTTATCCAAAATTGCTGTGAAGACGAACAAATGCAGTGAGTTTTGCCTGCACGTCTCTGTTCAAACACTAATCATCAACCCCTGGCTGAACCAATCTACAGTGAATATAGCACAAATTGAAAGAGCAAAGAAAAATTTAAATAAAACTCTACAAGATCCCACTTGAACAAAATATCTGTGAACCAAATTTTACTGCATGTATTGAAGCCCAAATGCTTTGCTTCCTAAAAAAATATTGTACACAAATATTCTGACCGGAATGTTTTCCCCCAATTCGACTACGTCTATATAACACAATTATACTTGATCATCTTTGAAATGCTGGAACAGTTAATGATACTAAAAACACTTGATATTTGAATAACTGAGCTGAATTGCTTAGAATATCAATGAAGAAGAAAAAACTTTACCTAAATATCCATGTAATCATTGAGATGCTATTGTGGGTGGATACAAAATCACAGTTTCTAGTTTTTATTATCAAGCTCTGATAAATAAATAACGATATACTTCCATTTGTAGTAGAGTGTTTTTAAAGATGGTATGTAATGAATCAAGTAACAATAACAGCTGTTTTCATATCCTCAAACTATCCTATGTTTAAATAAAGATTTCCTAAATAAATATACTATTTTGCAGGCATGCACATAGGTTAATTTATAAAAAAAGAGGCAGTCTTGAATCAGAATATGATTGACTAAGGAAGGTAATTATCTCTCTATTTATCTATCTAAATGCTGCTAGTTGTTTCATCTTAGCACTTTTCCATAGTGTATCCCTAATTATAGCTGCAAAGAGAGAACAATTTACTCAGCAAACAAAGACTATAATTCTACAGGACAGAATGGAGCGGCAGGTTGACATCTGTGAATTATGCAAATAGTAGAGTAGAAAACAACTAGGCCCTAATAAGCAACTCCTATTCAGAGAGAAGAGGGGAGTGGGAGAAAGCCTCTTCTCAGACGGTTATTAAAGTTGGGAGGGCACTTATTCCCAGGGTGCATCTCAGGGAGGACTAGTTTGTTTTGGCTTGCCTCCTCAAGTGGAAATTTAAGTGTGAATTAAAAAATGGCATGCTGAGTTTGAGGAGCGGCTGCTTCTCTCTTTGCCAGAGAGCAGCACTGAGTAGAGGGCAACGTGTCATTGATTTTGAAGCTCCAATGTGCTTTTTATACCCTTATGGTGAATAGTAAGTAGTTTAATGCTGTTTACGATAGAAACTTTATGAATAATGTTAATAAGTAAAGTGTTAGCACCCCTGCTCCTTTAACTTGACAGAATGTTGCCACCTGCTCCTTAATAGTTTTGATTAACACAAATAAAGTCCTAGAAAGGAATGAAAAGAGCAAATTTATTCTCAAAGGAAACGTCTACACACATGTAAGGTTATTGTGCCTATGACAAATTTTTTCTAAATTAGCTAATACGTGTAAGACTCAGAGCATTTTAAAGATTTGAAAGGTTTCATACTAATAAAATCTTTATGACAAGTGCTACGTTTCATACTAAAATTTGACAAAATAGAATGCAATAGGGTTATTGGGAAATGGGGCAGTTCAAAGTGGATAAGTAGTCTGAACAAGAAGGATAGGCAAGCAACCCTCCTAGCAACTCACGCCTGCACTACAATGCAGCAAACTCAATTTATAGACTCAATTTAAACCAGGTAACGTTTGAATTTTCCACTGATGACTTGCAATAAGAGTAATGCTTAGTGAGCTTCTGTAATCACTGAATAAAAATCATGACTAAGCTTTTGGAACAACGGATTCAAATCTAAATGACATTTCTGAATGGTAAGACACAAATGGAATGTTTTCTGTAGAGATATGTGAGAAAAATCAAGCCGTTAGCATAAGACAGGAGATGAAGGAGAAGAAAGGGAGGAGTAGGGAGGACATGACTACTGTTTGGAGGACCTGATATGTGCCAAGCGCTGAGGACTTCTGTGTAATATTTCCAGTCCTCATGATAGCACTGCAAGGTAAGCACGATAGCCCCCTTTTTAACAGAATAGTAAAGGGTGACTCAGGATGGAGGTTATTACCCCCAAAATCACACAGCCAGAAAGGACAACTATCCACTTCAGTTGAGTCTGACCTCGGCATAGTTGAGAGTTTAGCTGCCTATGCTCTAAGAAGAATTCAGCTCTTTTTCCTCAGCACAATTGAATGAATAAATAAGGAATCATCCAAGGCCAAAATAGTGAAACCGTGTTTCTAATATCTAGACCTCTCAGAATTTTATTTTTGTAGAGCTCTTGTTTCTAATCTCAACATTTCAGAAAGATATAGGAAATCACATAAAGGGTTAAGAAGAATATCAAAAGACGGTGAGAGAACTGACAAAGAATTTTTGAAGGTAAATTTAAATCACAAGAAATATGTCACCTCCACAAAACCTGACTGAGTTCACAACGTGCTTTCATACTGGTAGCAAACTCCGGTTCTTTGGCTCCAAAATACGCGATATTCCACATGACTTCTACGCTTTGTCTAAGGGAAGCTAAAGGATTTTACAGGGTATCAGTGAAGAAGAAACTCTCCACTTCTTGGAATCTAGATATACCCCAAGGAAGTGATGAGCTATTCACTCTGCAACACGGCAGTCTGTACGGATGGTGATGGAGAAACTCTGTGAGCACCGTTGGCAACGTACTCTGAGTCCCTAATGGAAGCAAACTATATACTTTCTAAAGTGACAGTATCACTCTAATAATGTACAGATAAAGTGTTCCAGTGAGATATAACAGCTCAAACTCACCAGAAACATTATTAAAATAATTGCTCCCTCTTAATTTTTTCTTCTTTTTTTGGCAAAGAGCTACTTTACGTGGAAGTAGATTTTTAAAAAGAAGCTAACGCAAACTACAGCAGGACACAGAAACTACAAAGGCAGTGTTCTCCCTCTTTAATAATTCTAATGTATGACTGCTGAAATAACACTGCTCCTGGAAAGCTGCCTTCTAATAGAACATTTGTGGATAATTGAACTCCTACCTATTGTTCAAAAGATCATGAGTTTTGACCGGGCTCTTTTTCTTTTGGTAAATTATTCAGCTTGACTATTTATTGGCCCATCGAAAGAAAAGTATGGTATGAACTGTCTTTGTTGCTCTTCAGTGTTTCCTAATTTGATTGTGTTCTTTTTTGTGCATAACCTCAGCAGAAAATTTCCATATCTCTTTCTCAAATTCCAGTACAGAGACCTCTCATCTTTGCTCTTTACTGTATAGATACATCCACTTCATGGATCAAATAGACATGAATTAAGCCAATGAGAAAAGTTATAATACTGATTTAACAGAGAGTTTTGGTTGAATTTCTATTTCAAGCCTGATCAGATCATCGTTTTTATTAATATTTGGGGGCATTTCTTAAAAGGAATCTATAGCAGGAAGAGTGGGGCTAGTTTTGAAGGAACTCCTAGTATTAGATTGTCTAGAGTCACTTATATGACAACAGAATGGCAAAATCTGTATTCCACACCTCTGATTCTACTAAAGTGGGATTTGCACAGTATCTACATGCTCTACTGTAGTCAATAGATCAATAGACTCAACTCTGAACAAAATTTGGCTCCAAACTGGCAAGTTCCACTACTCCTGATTGTCTTACTGTCTAACTTTGCTGGCCTCCCATTACTATTTCCTGTGTCTGATACTGGCTGAAGTAAAATTACTTAAGTCAAGAGTGAGAGGGGATGAGAAAACAAAGGGTGGCTGAATTTGTGAAAATATTTTCCACATGCAGCTCTCATTTTCTTCTGACCATTGTAATCCTTACACCTAGCTATCTACATAAAACTGAAGGTGTCTTTATTCTTTCAGATGAGGTAGAGTAGTCTCTTCAAAATTTTGCCTTTTTTCTCAATGAATAGCTCCCTTCTGATACATAATAGTTTCTCTTCTGGTACATAAACCAGAAATTTCCATTTATTGATCACCTTGGGTATACCTGGAACTCTGCTAGACATTACTTTATTTCCTCATTTAATTTTTACAACAGCCATATGGGTCAACTTTATTACAGATGAAGTAGTGACATAGAGTCAAGCCACTTTGTCAAGGTACCATTTCTCATAGATGGCTAGCCCATGATTTGAACCCAGATTTAAATAACACCAAAGCTCAGACTCTAATTTATTTCCATGTCACATAAAGGCAGGGTCACTTTAAGACCAAGTGATACTGGACAGGAAGCATTAGATTCTAAATGGCTTGTCAATACATGAGATGCTACTGATCCCATTCATCTAATAGGTATTGACTTCCATGATAACACAAAGGTCACCAATGTGCCAACCTACTACTTCTAGTTCCCTAGCCCTTATTTGTCACATAGTCCAATCTCACTCTCCTGGTCTCTGGTTTAGTCTTCTGTCTCTCTCCTTGTCTATATCTACTGATCTGGTGCCGTTCCTGACTTCATTCAGTTTTGCCTCTCAGGGTCTGTTAATCCCAAGCCCTCGGCTACTTGGATTCCTCTTGACTACTCATCACAAATAGCTGTGAATTCCCAACAACTTGCGCACATGCTGCCCTGGCATTTTAACTGTTGGCTTTGACTCATCAAGGCCTGATACTCACCAATCAACATGAAATTTCCATCTAGACTCGACAAGTGTGAGTCAGTGACATTGCAAATATAACCCACAGTGTGTTTCTTGGCCTATGGTTGACAACATTTTATTTTAAAATCCTCAAAACCTAATATTGTAGATACTTCAGTTCATCTGAAAACCAGCCTCAGATGATGGAAAAATACATGTTGAACAGCTGTAATTTTGTTCCCAGACTTTCTCGTTTCTGCTGGAGACTTGCCTCTTCCTCCTTGCTGCCTCTACATCGTGAACTTCTGCACTGATAGATCCTATGGGCTTCTGATTCTGAGTTGGTTTACTAACCTTCCTCTGTTCTCCTGACATCCCTGGCTTGGACTAACCAATGTAATTCTCATTTCTGCTGGGTCTAACCTCACTTTCTATTCTGGTTGTCTATTGCCATGTAACAAAGTACTTCAACAATTTGACCCTTAAAAGCAACCACTTTGTTTTTCTTGTTTGGCTAGTGATTCCACTGTTCCTCAAGACATCATGGTCACTTGTTGGCTTTCAGCTAGCAAATGGCCTATCGGGAGGGTTCAAGATGGCCTTCACTCACATATCTGTTGGCTTTGCAGGTTTGGCTGGAAGGCTGATCCCAGCTGGGACTGGTGATCAGAGTGCCTGGCCATACGCTCTCTATCAGGGGCTGCTCAGTGTATTTGAACTTCTTAAATGGAGGATTGCAACTCTCAGAGAGAAGGTTCCAAGAGACAAAAAGCAAAACCTGCCTTTTCTTCCATCTTGGAAGCTGAAACTGCACAGCGTCATTTCTGCTGCTTTCTGTTGGTCAGAGCAGTCATAAGGCCACCAGATTCTAGGGGAAGGAATTTAAACCCCACTTCTCATGGGAGTAGGATCACAGAACTTTTGGCTGTCTTTAATCTGCCTTACTTCCTAGTCCCTATGTGTGTTCCCCTCCGAATTTTAGTCTTTTTGTTTCTACTCTAAGCCTGAAAATCTCAATTCGGTTTATAGAAATTGATAAAATCCCTTGGTTCTAGTTTAATTCCATTCATTCATTTATTAATGCATCTTTTTCGTCAGCTATTACATGATTGAGTATTACTATAAGCAATGATCTTCTTGAAGGCAGTACAAAAAGTAATTCTGAAAATATAGACTTTTTGCCTGGCTTGCATCCTGCCACCACTATTTATAAATTGTGAAATCTTGATCAACTGACTGAACTTGAGCCTCAACTTCCTCTTTTCTAAAAGATCAAAATGCCTACATTATGTGGATATTGCAAAACATTAAGTGAAATAATGTATAAAAAATACTAAGCATATTGTCTTGCACTCAAAAGCAGCCTAGCGAAAAAGAATAGTAGCTGTGATTAATAACTATCACTATCATTTACTGTGTAAACCTGAACTAGCCATTCAATATTTCCGGGACGCCTTGTCTATATAGATTTTTATTCCATGTAATTAAGAAACTTTAATTTTTTTGTTATACTTATGGTTATGGTTTATTACAGTGAAAGGATACAGATCAAAGTCAGCAACAGGAAAAGACACACAGAGAAAAGTCCAAGAGAAACCAGGCACAAGCTTGCAGATGTCTCCTCCCAATGGAGTAATGTGAGGACACATTATTAAGATGAATTTTTCTGGACAGTCTAGTACAGCATGGACCAAAGCCTTTGGTGTACAGAAACATTCTTATCAGGCAGAACATTCCAAGGGTTCAGAAGTGACCTCCTGGGAGGGTGAAGACAGGCCTGTCTTCAAGATGTGCAGGGTCTGAGCAGCCGGGGCCTGCTGAGATTACCTTTTCCTAACACGTACTACCACAAGGTGTTAATAAGAGAGGAAACTGAGTGCAGGGCATACGGGAACTCGGTACATTGTTCTCAAATTTTCTGTAAATCTAAAATCGTTCTAAAAATTAAAGTCTATTAAAGAATCAAAAGCTAATAGGAACAACATGTTATATAAGCTGATAAATATTCAGGTTAAAAATATTTTAACACTTGTTTTCAAGTTATTTTATCTAATTGAGATTATATCATAAGAGATGCTGTTGCACTGCTTTGGTCTAGTACCTTTAAAATTTCTACCGTTTTTGTGTTTGTAAGGAAAAGACTGAATTTTTCTCATCAACACTAGCTTTTATCATTCATAATAGCCAAAAACATGGAAAAACTCCAAATGACCATCAACTGATGAACAGATAAATAAAATGGAATATTACTCAGCCATAAAAAGGAATATAGGACTGATATATGCTACAGCAAATCTTGAAAACATTATGCTAAGTGAAAGCAGACACAAAAGAGCACATACTGTGTGATTTATATGAAATATCCAGGATAGACAAACCCAGAGACGGAGAGTAGATTAGTACTTTCCAGAGGATGAAGAGTCTGGAAAATGGGGAGTGAATGATTTAGGGTGTGGGTTTTCTCTTTGGTGTGATGAAAATGTTCTGGAATTAGATAGTGGCAATGGCTGCACAACTTTGTAAATGTACTAGAAACCACTGAGTTGTGCTCTTTAAAAGGATAAATTTTGTGGCATGTGATTTATATTTCAACTTTTTAAAACTAGGTCTTCCTCACAAGTGAATTATCAGGTTAAATATCACTAACAAGTGCTTTGTGCTTTATACGGTGTTCTAACGTGGGTAAAATGGACTGATTGGCATAGTATGTCAGACAGGAAGTAGAACCCAACTGCCAGACTTCTACACTGCTCTGATTTATAGTTTGATAAGTAGCTTTTTTATTAATTTATTGCTTGACCTAATTGAAAACCACAGGGGTTTTTGTTTTTGTTAGTTTTTTTTTGCATCATTACAGAATTATGTGCAACCAGTGATAGGACTGTAGTTCCTGAATGTGCACACAAGCCTGGACATTTTTTAATGTTGAAAACTCCCTGCCTTAATGAAATTTGATAACGTATATTGTGACAAATCCACTGTATTCCTCTAACAGAGTGAGATTGGATTTTTTCCTGAAATGAAGTACCTGTGTAGCTTGGATTAGTGATGGTTTTGTTTCTAGTCAATTATTTGTATATTTGTATAATTGTATAATTATTTGTATATTAATTTTTACTGGTATTAAAAGAATCCATAATATAAACAAACTTTTTAAATGATTTCTGTATATTGTATACAGAACATAGCTTTAATTGAGCAGCTTATCTTGCACTTGAAAGTTTATGGAAATACAAGTATTTCAAAAATAAAAAGGTAGAAAAATTCTTTGTTCAAACAATGTGATTATTTTGATTCACTTATGAAATATCTTTTTCTTTTTAATGGAAGCGATTCAATCAAGCTACCTTTGAACTGAAGCTGCATAACATATTAGCTAGCAATATCACTGATTTATAGACAAACCGATCCTTATCTCTGCTTTCTGAATTGAGAATTCTGAGGTTATCTTGTTTAAATTGTTTAGAGGAAGATATGGAGCCTTCACATACTTGTACATAAGTTCCTGTCTTCACAGGCCTCTAAGCTTTTGGTTTTCTGTTGAGTTCTTAGAAAGTATCTAGCTTTTATTTGTAGAAGTAGATACTGTATAGAAAATGCTTTAACGTTTTTTTTTAAATTGAGATATAATTGACATATAACATGGTATTAGTTTCAGGTATACAACATAATGATTCTATATAGGTATATATTATGAAATGATCACTGCAGTAAGCCTGTCACCAGGCAGAATTACAATTTTTTTTCTTGTAATGGGTCTTAACATTTCTCTATTGATTCTGTTGGTGTTTTCTGTGAACTGTGTCTTAAATCACAGGTAAATTCTGATTTCTGATTTCAGTAAGTCTATGTCAGAAGAGTAAGATAGGCCAAACATCACACTCAGGATTTTGGTCATTAGTCAGATATAACCAAGTAGAAATGTTTTCACCAAGCCATTACTGGCTAATTGACATGGTATTTGACTGTAGAGAAAACCAAACCTGGATGATGCAAGTTAGCTTTTCCTTTGAAAAAGCTATCTGTGAATAATCAGTTCTAGCCAAGGTGGATTTTAGGTTCAACTTTTTATTAGCATCACCTTCTCTGTTAACTCCTTTGATGTCACCGTATCTGTTCATTCATTTTTGAGTCTGAAATTTACCTAGTTTTTAAAAATATAGACCCCATTTGGTACAAATGGATTCTCAAATAAGAGTAGTGTTAACTTGAAGCTTAAAGCAAAATGCAGATTTTTCCCTAGATTTTAACATTGGTTGGATTTTTCTTTCCAATTGGTACACTAAAAATATTACCAAAAAATACAACATGAAAAAATGCCCTTGTCCATCTCCCTCTGCTGTGTTATATACCATGTTTCATTGGAAAAATGGTCAAAGTCAACTGGCTTCAACATTGGTTTTGCATATGCATGATAACAGACTGTGTTGTTGGTTAAGTCAAGTAAACTGTTGTAAGCTACACAGTGGTGGGCGTCTTAATACCTTGGTGTCACTTGAAATTTCCTCTCTACCTGAGGATAGTCACTTTACACACAAACCCCTGCAGGGTGGAGCAGGAATCAAAGAACTATTTTTCCTTTAAATAAGAGTATTTACTAAAGTAATATAAAGGAAAATCAAATACAATTATTATAGCAAATAACTTGGGAAGTTAAATAATTCCCTGTTTTTCCTGTTTTAGACTCATATAAACTTAATCTGTAAGATATTCACACTGTTTAAGTAATTAAACAAGAAAAACATCAGACTATGGTGGCTCCAATGCCTTGGTAGCCTGCATAAGCAAACCAGAAACTTAACCCAGAGTCAATGTACTCAAGTCAAGAAAATGAAACTTAAGAACAACCAATCACATGGGGCCAGCCCTGTGGCCTAGTGGTTGTGTTCAGTGTGCTGCAATTTGGAAACCCGGGTTCAGTTCCCAGGCATGGACCTACACCACTCATCAGCAGCCATGCTGTGGCAGTGACCCACACACAAAATAAGAGGAAGATTGGCACAGATGTTAGCTCAGGGTGAATCCTCCTCAGCAAAAATAAGTAAAGAACAACCAATCACAAACAGCCAACTAGGCTTTCCCAAAAGGCAACTGCTTAAGCTATAGCCTGTCAAATAATTTCCTTGCTTTGCTTTTTAATAAAACCCTCTACCCTAGCTCCTGTCAGTGGAGTACTCCTAACCACCTTTGGTTTGGCACTGCCTGATTGTGTGATCAAATAAACTCTTGAAAATTTTAATGTGACTCAGTTTATCTTTTAACAACACTAAATGATGAACTGTCTAGTATCTTTCGATGCAACAACATACAACTGAATGTAACATCTCTTTCAATTGAGTGTACATCTCTCAATAATCTCTTTTAGCAATCTTTTAATCATCTCAATTTCTTTCAATAAAAGTTTACAAGCCTTTTGTTTTATGAGTTTTATTCTCCCTTAACGAAATCGGTCACACAGTGTCCTCAAGTTGACCATGAATGGTGCTTTGAAGGACTAAAAATAATTTACATACAGTCTTCCTTTAACTGATGGACTTAAACTTGATCCACTGATTTGTACCACGAACTTCAAAAGGTAGATTATTGTTGTAGACATGATGGCCTAATTCTTCCAGTGGTGGCTCTGGATCAGTTGTAGCAAACTGGGCTGCATCATCAATTTCTTTCCTCACTCCAACATCAATTTCTTTCAATTCTTCAATACTGGAAAGCTTGTTGTTCAACATTTTATCTTTGAGAAGCATAATGGGATCACTCTTACTTCTTATGTTCTGAATTTCCTCTCTGGTACGATAACTGATTCCAGGATCACTCATACTATGCCCATGATAACGGTATGTCTGCAGCTCCATCACTATGGGTCCCTTTCCAGATCTACAGTAGTCAGCTGCAAACTTAGTTGCCTCTCGAACACATAGGACATCCATTCCATCTACCCTTAGTCCAGGGATAAAATTAACTCTCTTGTAGTAGTCAGTGCTGGCTGATGCTCTCTCAATAGCTGTTCCCATTCCATAGCGATTATTCTCACAGATGAAAATACAAGGTAATTTCCACAAAGCTGCCATATTATAAGCTTCAAATATCTGACCCTGATTAGCAGCACCATCCCCATACAGAGTCAAACAGACCTCATTGCTTCCCTTATATTTACAGGCCAGAGCAACACCAGCTCCCAGGGGTACCTGAGCACCAACAATGCCGTTGCCCCCATAGAAGTTCCTGCCGTACATATGCATCGATCCTCCTTTTCCTTTAGCACAACCTCCTCTTCGTCCAGTCAGCTCTGCAAGAATTGATTGCACAGAAAGTCCGTAAGCGTAGCATAAGCCGTGAGCCCGATAGGCTGTGATCGCGTGATCGGAGGGATTTGCCCCGGCCTTAAGGCCCACATAACAAGCTTCCTGACCATCACACAAGTGGCAGAAACCACGAATAAATTTCTGTTTATACAGCTGATCTGCCTTCAATTCCATTCGGCGAACAGTCTGCATCATCCTGTAGTACTGGAGCCCATCCTCCCGGGTGAGCACTGCTGTGACAGGCGGACCCTCTTCCAACCGATGAAGATCACATTTCTTAATTTCAAATGTGGCATCATTTGAATAGTTACAGGACGCCACCAGCACTCTGCTAGCGGGCTTCTGGGCCCCTCCTCCCAACACGCGGGAGACGGCGGCAGCGAGCATCTTCTTCATGGAGTGAAGTACAGGGCAGCCGCAACCGCCAACAACCCAAACTGCCAGGGCGACCCCGCCGACCTTCTGCGTGTCCCTCGGGCTGAACGCACGCGGCGCCACAATGGGGGCGTTGGTGACAGAGGCCACGTCATGCCGCTGCATCACAGGCCGCCAGCCTGCATTAATTGATTCTTACAGTGCTTTCCAGCTGTAAAATTAAAATACAGGTTGTTTCTTTTGCTGGAAGACTTGGCTGAACTATATACCCTGATCTAAATTAGCGCCATCACCATCTCAAGTCCCTTTTCCCGGCCAAACGCTAGAGCGGCGCTTCTGAAGCTGGATCAGTGGGACTGAGGAACAGACAGAGTCCCAAAGGCACACAGCAGTTCTGATGGGTTAGGCCCAAGAAAATCTTACCAATATTTCTTTGAAGTCTTTTTTTTTTTTTAATATGAATAAATGTTTTATCATACTTCATAGTATTCATTTATTTTAGTGTAAAAAATTATTTGTAGTTTAAATATTTAACTTAAACGAAACAAAATGCTTTTTAAAGTAAAGTTGGTGCTCCAGAAAAATATGCCACATTTGTCTTCTGGCTTCTAGGGTCTGTGTCACCTGAGGCGGGTGGCAGGGCAGGTGATAGTATACAAACGCCAGGCTGAGAATAACAGTCTAAAGCCAGTAGTAAGCTTTCCCTGGGGTGGGGAATTGGAGGCTGGGCCGAGACACAGACTGCAGTAACAGCTAAGTTTTTGCTATGGCACCTTTCCTTACGCCTTCTTATAATCCTGAATCCTGTCCAGTTTTATCCCTCTTTTCTGATTAATTTGCTTTTTAAAAAATCTTTTCCTATAATATCTTCATAGGATTTCCATAGGGTTTCTAAAGAAAACATCAAGATTCGGGTGGCTTTGGTTTTTGCTTTTATATCAATCTAAATGGAACCAGTCGTAGTTGGAGAAATCGAGAAGCATGTTCTGATAATACCTCTTTATATAGTAAACGTTAGGAAGTGTGTCTTCTTATAAAGTGACCCATTAAACAATATACAATTTGGACTGAAAGAGAGCAATAGAGTTTGCTTAAACTGCTGGTAAGAGTTCAACCCTGGGACACGAAAAGACCGAGGGCTAGGGTTACAAAGATCGCTTATCATTTTCCTATTTTGTGCTTTTCCTGGGAAGGTGATTTTCTACCCCAATAAGCCAACCCTGATCAGCAATCCTGTTCTGTTTAGACCACTAGCAATTCATCTTAACGCACGCTCTGTTGTATACCCATTGCCTGTTTGTAAATAAACGTACAAATAAAATACTACAAAATCCCTGTTTATAAATAAATTTTTACCCACATTTCCCTATGACGTGTTCAAAGCAGCTGCCTTCTTATATCTAGTTGCGAGTGTTATTTTGGACTCTTCTTTTGATATTCAGGCAGGAAGAAGAAAATAGCTTGTTAAAAAGTTATGATATCTCTTAAAACTCGATCCTCCTCCCGCCTCCCAACCCAGCCATCATAATAGGCCTCATCTTTTCACTGAGTTTAAAATTTCACTGTTGGAGCCCATGGTCTGGCTGTGGTGTTTGCACCCTCTTTGATAGTTAGCCTGTCTCTGCTGTTCTCTTTCATTCCTGCAGGTACTGGAGGTCTCCAGGGAGCGATATCTCCATGAGAATGAGAAAAATGACACTGCAGGATGGAACAGTAGTGTTAATGGGTCACTGACTGACAGCTGAGCCTTCCCTCAGAGGTATCAGCCAGGCTAGCACTGCCAGCAACACAAGAGCTATACAGTAAAGTGTGCCAATTTAATCTTGTCACATGGAGCCTGGGCTGCAAAGATAGAGTTCCCCTTAAAAGCCCAGTGTGACAAGGCTGAATCCCACTCGTGCCAGAGGAGAACATGCAAAGATGTTAATTGGAAAATACCCATGCTACAGGTCGCCACAGAAGATGGCCCTTTTTTGCAACAAGCTGTAGTTAAGATAATAAATAATCAAATGTGAACCTTCTGGGGACCTCTTGGATGTCAGTTACTCGACTATCCTAAATTCAGCTTGAAGATAGACAGACAAAATCATCTTTGCAGAATATGATACCAAAGTATTTCCATTAAACTGATTAGTCCTGATGGTGATTTCTTAAACTACAGTTTTTTGCAATAACATTTTTATTGTTACGTTCCTAATCCCATTCACATTTTCAAAATAAAAGCGAAATTTCCAGATATCAGTGTGAAAGTTTAAAACTCACCACAGAGCTCCTGCACTGTTGAGCTCTCCTCTGCTCCACCCCTAGCTGGCCGGGATTCAAGCTATGCACAGACAATAGAGCCCATGCTGCTGTCCTTCTCTTCAAGTGATTTATTTTTTGTCTTGTCATTGTTCAATAACATGTTTATTACCAAACAGAACTAAGAGCCATATACATGCTCACCACTGAAATGTTGTTTGCAATTAAAATCCCCATAAATTCTAAGTATTTAATTAACATCAAATCTCACTTTCAATCTATTTGAAATTAAAGGAAATAGATGAGCACTTTTATAAGGCCAATGGTACACTTTACATTTAATTAATAAAAAAACCTAATAAAAGAGGAGGCTGTGATGACAGCGGCAGTCATTCATGTCACTGTGTCAGAAATGCACATTTCATTTCTAGTGGTTGATCCCACAGGGTCATTTCTGAATTTATCTTAAAAGTGTCACCCACGTTGTATCAATTGCACATAAAATATTCTTAAATAAGTGACAAAGAAATGTAAAAAAAAGAACAGCATGTTTGAAGGCTATTTAAATTCCTCCAGTAATAATTGCACTTTTTCACCAAATGTTAAGAAAACAAAGCTGTTAAAAAGTGAATATGTCCTAGATAAATAATATTAAATCTCATTAAATGATTAGTTGCAATGTATTTTTTTCATAGCTCTAAGATTTGCCAATTAAGAGTGATGAGTAAGAACTTGGTGAAAAAAATTAAGAGTTATATATAACCCAGAGAAGAATTTTTCCCACTTGGTCTATTACTTATCTCCCTTGGAGAAAGGGAAAATGTCAGTACTATATATTCTGCAAAATAATGACAATTAAGCAAGGTTCCTCTCTAATGTTATAACAAGGGAAGTTATTTCAGAACAGTTCAAAGCCCTTGGCAAATAATATTTTTTTTCTTCTCCTAACCCCCATCATAATCATGAAGTATCATTAAATAAAAATTCAGGACAAATTAGCATGAAGAGAAGACTTGCTTGCAAATTAGAGGTAAAGTGAACATGTTCCTCTTCCACCCGGATAATAATGATGTAAGGAAAGGAAAGATGTTATGGGTTAATTTTTCATAGTGATGATAGAGCCACCATATTCCTCCTGCTGGATGCCGTCATCTGAGTCAACATGCCTCCAATACCCAAGGCCCTAGTCCCAGAGTTTGGGACCAAGGTCTAAAAGATAATGATAAAAAAGATCATAATACAAAACAGTAAAACTTTCCAAACATTTTAATAAGCTCCCTATAATGAGAGATGTAATTGAATGTGGCCAGATAAGAAATAAAAATTTATGTATAATCTGCTGTCAAGATTTACTATGGTTGGTGTCTCAACCAGTAGAGGATCAGCAGAGGAGCCAAGAGTGGTGAACTAATTTCTGCTCAGTCTTTTGAGTTGTTTTGTAAAATCCAAATCCATTCACAATGAAAATCATCAATGCAATACATGTTTCTAATGAATCGAAGCAAATTCAAGAAAGCCCAAGTCAGAGTTAGGTCTATTTGCATTTCCTCCAAAAATTATTATCACCTTTCTTGGGAAAGTGTTTTGTTCAGCAGATTTTAATTCTTGCATACTTAAGAACCCATATTTCAAATTTTTATTGTTTAAATAAGCACACATTTATCCCTAATAACCTTGATTTTAATTCAATGAAGCATGTATTAAGTATGATAGTAAAAATAAACTCTACATATTCAATAGTGAAATGAAGCCTTCTCTCCTCCGTACAGTCTTTTGTAATATATTAGTTTCTCTTAACTGTACCATTTTATGATGTTTTCTTTATAAACGCCCTGCGTCAACTCATCCTTCTAACAACTCTGGGTAGACTATTACCTTTTTCTAGTGTCAGTATTTGACAATAATATGTGCACATTTACTTCCTTTAGCTTTGCTTCTTTGGAGAAGACTTGAGTGACTCAACTAAGTTTACAGAGAGACAAAGGACTATTGGCAAAATTCCAGAGCACTGCTGCCCCCTAGAAGGACGTTTGAGCAGTACATTTGATCATTACAGAGAAATCTTGGGAAAAAAGAGACTCTCAGGAAGAAGGAAACCCTTGCACCCCACTTTAACGACCTACTGCTGGCCACACCTCCATTTTCTTTGTCCTGTCTTGTATCTAAGCTTGGGCACCGTGTTGCCTGTCACATCCTACTCTTAGATCCTAATAGATCACATGGTTCTCTCAGGAGATTCCTGTAAATATGTACAGACGTACAAGCAAAATTTTCTTGGTAGTCTAATATTTTTAAATGATACAGATGAAATTTTCAGCTGTTGTATGCATTAATTTGAAATTTAAGGCACTGTCGTAAATATTGCCCAGGTACGTAAAATATTCTTGCATCTCTTTGCTAGAGAAACAAAGTTCAGGAAATTTGCTCATTTGAGCCTCACAGCGGCAGGTAAGGCGGTTTCTATCATTCTGAATTTCTAAGTGCGGAAACTGAGGCCAAGAGAGTTTAAGTGAAAGGCAAAAATTGTAAAGCTAATAAAAAAAAGTGTACTATTTATTCTTCACTTATTCAGCACATATAATGAAGTGCCTTCTTTCTATATGTCATGTCCCCTTTATGTTCTAAGTAGTAGAAAACAATGATGACATACAATTAGATTTCTCTCTACTTAATCCAGTTCATATGGAAGAGCTGTTCTGTGAGCTCTCCCAGATTTTCTGGCACTGCGTGTAGAAAAGGACACATCATCATTAAATGACAGAGGAAGCGACTCATGAGCAGCTGTTATAGAGGCAATAAAACTAATGTATTACATTCCAGGCAATGGTTACAATGACAGTTTGTCTTTATTAGGATCAATGATGAACAAATTAAAAATAGAGTACTGTCAAACTGCAACATACAAAACAGAACAGTCTAATTTTGTAAAGTTGTGTCGTCTCCTTTAATTTGCTAGTACAGCAGAGCTGAAAAGGCACACTGGGAAATATGAAAATCAGGATCTCATAATTATGCAATACATTATGAATATGGATTCGCTTACTCCAAGCAACCTAAGACAATGCTGTAGATGTTTTATGGAGATTTTAACGCGTGAGAACCTTTCTGTTCCCACGGACCCACAGTGCATCCAGATTCTAAGATATTTCCATAGTACCCAACACTGTAAATCTAAAAGCCCACCATGGGAGAAGCCTCAGAGAGGTTTTTAAATAAGGGGCTGATAAACATCATCTACATTGGTAAATGAAGACAATGTGCAAGAAGAATTTTTAAGCTCAAACGTGTTAGACGCTCATCAGAAGCATTATGTTCAGAAAGCAAGATTCCTGGGGGATTGTCAGAGGAATTTAACAAGCTCCTGTCAGGGCCACCCGCTGCCTATGCTCCTTCCATTCTCTCAGGCCAGGAGCACCGCAGTGAAATTTATGATGAATTTCTCCCAAAACTCTTAACTTTTATCTGCCTTTATCTAGCCCTCTTCCCACCTCATTTTATGATAAAAATCATCGTCTATTTATAAGAATGCATTACAAGTTTTAAAGGGATTTTCCATATTTTATGGAATTTTTCCCTATTATATGGAAAATTACATGGAATGCATTGTACCCCCACTGATCCAAGGAGACACAGACCCAGTGAGGTTAATAGGCCCGGTAAACATTGGGCTTGCCCTCAGGTCATACACCTAATTCATGGAGAGCTAGTCTCATCTTCTGATCCAGCGCTCCTTGCCTGCACATACTACACTCCTCCCCCAATCTCAGCTGCCTGTCTCCTGGTGAATTTTTACATCTATCAGAGCCTCCTTCCCCCTAATCTCAGCGGAAGAGGAGTTCTCCTATCTGGAAATCTAACCCCTCAGCTCTTGCCACAGAACCTGCTATGCACTCATAGTGAGACACTGCTCTCACTCACCCCCCTGCCCCTGCCTCTCCACCAGAGAATCATCAATTTTGTTTTCCTTTCATGCTCATATTTCTTCAACTCTGAAAGAAGATACCAGAGTCCTCATTGCCTCTTTTAGATCTCATCCTATATTATTCCTTTTATCTAGTCAAGCTCCACAAACGTGCAGCCTGTACACACAGTCTCCGTCTACTTTCCTCTAATTGCTTCCATATGCTTCTGCAATCTGTGTCATCAGCAATGAACTGAAATTTCTCACATCAAGGACTTGGGTAAATTTAATGACAACTTCGGTATTATCACTCTCTGGAACTCTCCACCACATAGCCTAAGTGTTTCTCCATGGATATCCCTTACCCCAGCTTCAAAAAAAATATCATGTTCTTATGCTGCTTATACCCCAAACTTCATTTCCTGATATGTCAACCTTGACCCAAAAAGTAAATGTGGGTCTAAAGTTTAATACTATGTGCTCTATCCTTGCCAGCTGAAATGATTACCCACAGAGTCCCATGTGATTTATTGGTTTAATTCTCACTAGTATGGAGCTGCCAACTATATTTGCAACATTAACTTCCCTTCACTGTCTCCAATATACCAGGAAAAAAGTGTATTTAAAAGCCCTCTAGGTATTTAAAACTGAAAAATTCTTTTAAAAAAAAAAGAAAAAAAGGTTTCCTACCTTCTACCATTTGAATAAAACTATCTTCTCTTCCCAATTTTCTTGTCATCATTAGAGACCTATCATCAGTTTATAAACTTAACATATACCTTGACTGCAGCATCTTTTAAAAAACCCTATACTGTAAATGCACAAAAGCACAAAAGTAAAATATTTAAATCACCCAAAGATAACTGATGTTAAATTTTTATTTATTTCCCTTTATTTTTTAAATGTCTGATATATTTAGGATCATATTATGAATTTTATATCTCTTGAGTTTTTTATTGTTACTATCATATTACAATTATTTTCAAAATAATCAAAAGCCATTTAAAAGATCACTTCAATGGCTGCCAAAAAACTTCTCCGTGATATGCATGTGCCACGACTAACTGAAATGAAGACTTGTGTTCTTACTGAGCTCACACCACGTTCCAGGCACTACATGTTAGTGAGATTCTTGATTTTTAAACTTTAGTTTACAATGTTTTAACACAGTTTCCTGTCTTCACTGTGTCAGTCTCTCCCTTATGCTTCCACTCTTTGTTTGCACACATATGTGCATGTGTGCCTAGATAATTACTTCTTCTTTTCTTTTCAATGGTTTTATTCTTTTATATTTAGTCTTTGAGACATCCAGAAGTTACCGGATAATACAGAGCAGTGAAATTACAACTTTATTTTGTGCACGCAGTTATTTCGTGTATTGAGTAGTCGACATCTTTACTGTTTGGGGAGGTGACTTCATGTCTATATCTATATATCTACGTGTAGATCTACATCTCCACAAGCTAAAAATTTTGTTTCTAAGCTCTTTAGTTTTATTACCTATCAGTTAATTCTTATGTGAACACTTCTCAGTTTTAATTATTAGAGCATTATATAATTACTTATTTGACAGACCTAGCCTTTCTTATTACATTTCTTTTTCAAAATCCTTTAAGATTTTGTAGCCTATATACTATTTCATATGAAGATTAATTTTATTAAATTAAAAAATGCTTTGGAATTTGGATTAGAATTCCTTTAAACATATAAAATAAATTGGAGAGAACTCTGCCTTTACAATATTTTATTTAGTTTTGCCATCCTAGAATATGCATCTCTCAACTTATTCAGAACTTTACTCACTGACATAGTGTGGTTCTCCTTATGAATATCCTATCCTTTGTTTATAAGCTTGTTTCTCAGCTTGCATGATGGTGGTTTTAATAGACAATTCTTTATTGACTTCTTTCTATGTTCCAGGCACTTTCCTAAGTGTATTGCAAGTGATATTTCACTTAACTGTCACAACAATCCTATGACATAGATAAGATTGCCTTACTTATTTTTACTGATAAGAAAACTAACGCTTTAATAGTAAATATTTCCAGGAACCAAAAACCAGCAAGTGCTAGAAACTGGACTCAAATACAGATTTGTTTAACTCTAAACCTTCTTATGTTTCATCATTAATTATTAAGTTAGCTCTGAGACTAAAACACATATTTTGTTAAGGAAATATTCCAAATTTAATTGTTTACTATAATTTTAACAAACATGTCAAATTTTTAAAAATATTTTTTGATATTTATTGAGATAGTCATATCACATCTGTTTATTTGACTTATTAATATATTGGCACTCAAGTCCACCCCTATGGTGTGTGGTACCCCAGGAAAATATGCTTTTGTGCAGCTCCAAAATGCATTACAAAGTTCATGGGTACATGAGGGTAGTGATTTATCAATGATTTAGAATAAGGAGCAGGAGGGGTGACATCAGCATCATGGTGGAGTGAGCTTTCCCTGTAAACTGTCCCAGCTAAGATACAATGAAAGGACATTCATATTCCAACAGAGGACATCCACACAACACAAAAGACATTGAGAGACCCACGCAGTTGTATATCAGAAGGTGGAGGTGCTGTAGCACCTCCCCCCACAGAGGAAGTGGAACAAGGTAAGAGAAAGCTTCTTTTCCTCCCAAGGGTGATAACCCAGAGACCATATGCAGATCCGAGAGGAAAGGGGGAAGGGAGTGGCCCTCTGCAGGAATACCATTGCTCTCCAATGTCCCTCATAGGCCAGGTTAAAGCTCCACACAGAAGTGGCTAGCTATGGTGGGAGTGTCTTCATTAAGTTAACAGCCCAGGAGAGCAGATAATGAGGGCAGAGCAAGAAGCCCCTGAGATCACACAGGAGAAAGAAAGTGCACCTCAGCCCTGACTGGTGCCCCAGTTCAGCAGTGGAGAGCTGAATAGAAGATGAGCTGAATGCTGAACAGGCTCAAAATACACAGCTCTTGACCCCCAACAAGTGGCAGCAGGGAAAGTGGCAATCAAATACTACCACAAGGCTGAAGCACAAATCCACACCATCTAGCAGTATGAAAAAATATATTAAATCACCACATCAGAAGGAAAATGATGAGTACCCAGAATTCAGTCCTGAAGACAAAGGAATCTATAATCTAAATGAGAGAGAATTCAAAATAGCTATCGTGAAAAAACTGAACAAGTTAAAAGAAAGTGCAGATAGTTCAATGAATTCAGGAGCTACTTCACAAAAGAGATTGAAACTATAAAGAAGAACCAATTAGAAATATTGAAGATGAAAAACACAATGGGTGAGATAAAGAAGAATATGGACTCCTTGAACAATAGAGCTGATATTATGGAGAAACAAATCAGCAATATTGAGGACAGAAATATAGAAATGCTTCAGGTGCCAAGGAGAGAAGACTAAGACTGAAAAGAAATGAAGAAATTCTCTGAGAAATATCTGACTCAATTAGGAAAGGCAACATAAGGATTATAGGTATTCCAGAGAGAGATGAGAAGGAGAATGGAGCAGAAAGCTTATTCAAAGAAATAATAACAGAGAAGTTCCCAAACCTGGGTAAGGAGCTGGAAATGCAAGTGAAGGAAGCCAATAGATTTCCTAACTATATCAATGTAAAAAGACCTACTATAAGGCATAGAGTAGTGAAGCTGGCAAAAGTAAATGACAGAGAAAAAACACTAAGGGCAGCAAGGCAGAAGAAAATAACTTACAAAGCCAAGAATACTCTGTCCAGTGAAAATATCCTTCAGATATGATGGAGAAATGATATAGATCTTCTTGACTGTGTAGTTCCCTAATACCATTTATTTCATTCTGGTTCTGTCATTACTCATGATGCTGCAACGTATATCCCTTCACCTGTGAACACTAGCTTTTCAGAGATTGTTACTCTGCTTTATTGATGATGACCACAAAATGCAAGTCTTATTCAGAGAATGCAGGTAAAATTAAAGCATCATTCTATTTCTGGTCATGTTCAAGTCTATTTATATAAATATAGAACATAAATGTAAACAACACATCTTGCAATCATGTTCTCTCTTGAGCAGTTTAGGCTATGATCACTGCATTTCTAGAATGTGATTTCTTTCCATGTAGATTGCATTTCTGTCTTCCACATATCAGCAGCAGCAGCAAGAGGGGCCGTGTGAGGAATGAGAAGAGCAGTCCTATTCTTGCAAGGAATGGCTGTTTTTCCTGTGGCACAGCTTAAGACCAACCAAGCAGAACACAATGTCACAACATCAATTACAGGCAAAAGAGGAAATCTGTAAGAAGGGCCTGATGGCATTATGAATCAACTGTCTCAAAGTCCTGGGAAGGAGCTGACATATGAGGAGGGCTACCTGACAGATGAAGTGTAGTTTGCAGATTAGGGGAGTGACCACCTCAGGTACAAGTGATGACTGATGCACAGGGCAAAGAATGCCTGCTGCCACCCTCACCACTCCTGGGTGCTGTATGCTGGAGGCAGCACCATGGTCACAACACAGATGTGCAACAGCCCATGCCTGCTTAAGGCTCAAACTCAAGGATTTGTGCTGCACTATGGGTAGCCAAAGCCCTCAATTTGTCCCATGTGAAAGAGAGTCATACAAAATCACCATATCAGCACAATCCTGGCAGCTCAGTCTTGCTTGATCCCACCATGCCCGTCAGCAGAAGTGATCCCCTTGCCAGGCCACTCACATAGAACTGATGCCCAGGCATGGGACCCTGGCACGATCCCATAGGCAGATCTCTTAGAGCTCCTCTGAGAATCTAGTCAACCTCATGATTGGGATAGAGGATCAGAGAGCATCCCAAAGAGGAGATACACACACACGCACACACACACACACACAAAATATCTTGTTGTATCTATATAATCTAGAGAAAATATATCTTAAGCAAGTATATTATATTTATAAACTTCTTAATAATCAACTCTCCTAGAACTTCTGGGATAAATTCAAATTGTTTGTTAATTTATTTACTGAATACATGAACAAATTGTGCAGCATGATTTTCACAAAAATCTTTTTTGGTTGTTTGAAGATTTTCTGTTTTGGAAGATTTTGTTTGTACTTGCACAAGTCTAGATGCCAGGGCACAAATTTCCTAATAACTAGTCCACTCTTGTTTTCAGTAGATTACATTCATTTAAGGCTATATTTATTTCTTACCTCCCATGTATCATTGACAATCACCAACTTTTATCGATATTTAGCATTTAATAAGCAGTGCTTACTTAGCTCCCTGTGCTAAACTTTATCGTAGGTTATCTAGTTTATTCCCACAGGCACAATTTTATGTAGGTACTATTATCATGCACGCTTTATCACAATTAAAATGAGATCTGTTGGAGAAGCTTAGCTTATCTCGCATGAGGGAGTTTGTAAATAGTGTAGCCAGATTGTGAAACCAATTTAGTCTGAGTTCAGAGTTCTCACTCTTAACCACTGTCTTATTGGAGAGAGAATACAAAAAAAGATGGAATCTCTGCCCTCAGGGACCTTAAATTCTTGTGCAGGTATTTGAGAGGCCCAATCAAATTCCACTTCTTTCCTGTCTGGGTTCTAAATAAATTGTTATCTAAGATAAAGGATTCTCAAATGAAGACCAAAATATCATCATTATTTTTGTAAAGTTTCCATGGGAAGATGTCAGTGTGAAAGTACATTCGATCTCTTAACCCAGGATCAGGCTGACTCACCTACTCAGTCACAGGTATTGCTGGACCCAGAGATTAGGATCATGGAGTGGGAAGAACAGAGAGGAAGTCCTGCCACCTGTGGAGTGCTCATTCCCAAAAGGAAGACAGAGGTGCTGAGCCTAGCATGTCTAATTTATAATTCTGAAATTTACCATCTAGATAAGTCACCCCATCTCTTCTCAGGTGGGGAGACTGAAAGGATGGGGAAAATCTGGAAGTGCTCCAACCAATCCCAAGTATTGATGAATTTCCTCTCCTTTCTCTCTTATCCACATGTCCAACCCTCCTGTACCCACACCATTTGCTCCTTCCTGGCCAGCACACTCTTGATTTATTTTCTGCAACTGAGAAACTGTGCATCTTGCTCCTTCTGTTTCATTGTTTCTAGCTTTTGTTTTGTTTACTCATTGGATGACGCAGTTTTCTTAGTGTGGGCAGGTAGGGCTGGTAGTGAATTCTGTAACTGTAGGTTTGGGAGAAGAAAAATACATCTGTACTTGGAAATATTATTGTTCTAAAGTTTTATGCCTAGAAAACATAAGACAATCAATCAAACAATTTTTGAAAAAATAATAACATTAATTAAAATGTTACTGATGAAATGAACATGTGGAACATAATAGCTTTTATATTACTTTTTATTAAAAAATAACCAGATAAAAAATAAAGGAAGAAAGGATAACTTTTATAATATTAACAAAATAAATAAAATAGCTTGGAAAATTTTTAGTGAGAAACATTCTTCTATGAAGAAACCAAAAACTCCAACAAAGGAACATAAAAAATATGAAAAATGGAAATACACAACTGGTTTGTGAGTAAATAGACGTTATTTTAGCTATGTCAGTTCTTCAAAAATTGATCAATGTTATCTAAAATGACCTAACATGATTTTCTTGAGGGATGGCAAAGGGAGATAAGGAAATAGGAGTAAAGTTTCTCTAAAAAATAACCAAGAGAGTATTTCCACGGACAGCTCGAAAAAGATTATTAATGAGGGATTGTACCTAACTGTATTTAAAATGTTAATAAATGACAATTGATTAAAGAGTTTGGTGCTTTGTAGTGTGATAGACTAATGACTGAAAATAGAGTCAAAAAACAGATGTTCATACATATGGGGATTTAGTACATGAAAAATATGTAATACCAGGTCAGTAAAGAAATGCAGATGCAGGACCATGGGACAAATTGAGACCAATGACTAGATCCTTAGGCTAAAATTTTTTAAAATAAATGAAATTGGCAATTTAACATTATATCAAAATCAACTTCAAAGTGATCCAAATATTAGTTACAAAGAAATAATAATATATATATTCTAGAAGAAATTGTAAGAAGTAGGGGAAGAAGGTTGAGATAAAGCCTAGAAACACCAAAAAGGGGGGAAAAAACTAGCTAATAAATTTGACCAATTTTTTTAATCACAGAAAAAGTATTAGAAACTAAAAAATTACAAAGTAAGAAAAGTATTTATAATATGTGAGATTTAAAGAGCAAATTACTTTTTTTAATTTTTTTAATTATTTTTTTGGATGTACATCATATTTCAAATTCTGTATATATTACATCATGTTCACCACCCAAACACTAATTATAGTGCATCCCCTCACATGTGACCCTAATCACCCCTTTTGCCCTCCCCCCCTCACCCCTTCCCCAATGGTAACCACCAGTCCAATCTCCAATGCTATGTGATTTTTTTTTATCGTTTTTATCTTCTACTTATGAGTGAGATCATATGGTATTTGACTTTCTCCCTCTGACTTATTTCACTCAGCATAATACCCTCAAGGTCCATCCATGTTGTCACAAATGGCTGGATTTCGTCATTTCTTATGGCTGAGTAGTAGTCCATCGTGTATAAATACCACATCTTCTTTATCCATTCGTCCCTTGATGGGCACCTAGGTTGCTTCCAAGTCTTGGCTATTGTGTATAATGCCACAATGAACATAGAGGTGCAAGTATCTTTATGCCTTTGTGTTTTCAAGTTCTTTGGAGAAATACCCAGCAGTGGAATAGCTGGATCATATGGTAGATCTATCCTTAATTTTCTGAGGATACTCCAAACTGCTTTCCATAGTGGCTGCACCAGTTTGCACTCCCACCAGCTCTGTACAAGGGTTCCCTTCTCTCCACACCCTCTCCAACATTTGTTGTTTCCTGTCTTGTTAATTATAGCCATTCTGACTGGAGTGAGGTGATACCTCATTGTAGTTTTGATTTGCATTTCCCTGATAGCTAATGATGTTGAGCATCTTTTCGTACGCCTGTTGGCCATCTGTATATCTTCTTTGGAGAAATCTCTGTTCAGATATTTTGCCCATTTTCTAATTGGATTGTTGGTTTTTTTGTTGTTGAGCTGTATGAGTTCTTTGCATAGTTTGCATATTAACCCCTTATCTGATATGTGGCTTGCAAATATCTTCTCCCAATTGTTAGGTTGTCTTTTCGTTTTGTTGATGGTTTCCTTTGCTGTGCAGAAGCTTTTGAGTTTGATGTAGTCCCATTTTTTCACTTTTTTCTTTTGTTTCCCTTGCCTGGTCAGACATGGGACTTGAAAATATGCTGCTCAGACCAATGTCATAGAGCGCACTGCCTATGTTTTCTTCTAGAGGTCTCATGGTTTCTGGTCTTACATTCAAGTCTTTAAGCCATTTTGAGTTGATTTTTGTGCATGGTGTAAGGGAATGGTCTACTTTCATTCTTTTGCATGTGGCTGTCCAGTTTTCCCAACACCGTTTATTGAACAGACTCTCCTTTCTCCATCGTATGCTCTTGGCTCCCTTGTTGAATATTAGCTGTCCATAAACGTGTGGGTTTACTTCTGGGCTCTCAATTTTGTTCCATTGATCTGTGTGTCTGTTTTTGTGGCAGTACCATGCTGTTTTGGTTACTATGGCTTTGTAGCATAATTTGAAACCGGGGAGTGTGATATCTCCAGCTTTGTTCTTTTTTCTCAGGAATCCTTTGGCTATTCGTGGTCTTTTGTTGTTCCATACAAATTTTAGGATTCTTTGTTCTATTTCTGTAAAAAGTGTTGTTGGAACTTTGATCGGGATTGCGTTGAATCTATAGATTGCTTTAGGAAGTATGGACATTTTAACAATGTTAATTCTTCCAATCCAAGAGCATGGAATATCTTTCCATTTCTTTGTGTCTTCTTCTATTTCTTTCAACAATGTCTTATAGTTTTTGGTGTACAGGTCTTTCACCTCTTTTGTTAAGTATATTCCTAGGTATTTTATTCTTTTTGTTGCAATTGTAAATGGGATTGTATTCTTGATTTCTCTTTCTGCTACTTCATTGTTAGGGTATAGAAACGCAACCGATTTTTGTACATTGATTTTGTATCCCGCAACTTGACTGTAATCCTTTATTATTTCTAAAAGTTTTTTAGTGGACTCTTTAGGGTTTTCTAGATATAAAATCATGTCGTCTGTAAAGAGTGATAGTTGCACTTCTTCTTTTCCAATGTGGATCCCTTTTATTTTTTTTTTCTTGCCTGATTGCTCTGGCTATAACTTCCAATACTATGTTAAATAAGAGTGGTGACAGTGGGCATCGTTGTATGGTTCCTGTTCTTAGAGGGATAGCTTTCAGTTTTTCTCCATTGCGAATGATATTTGCTGTGGGTTTGTCATATATGGCCTTTATTATGTTGAGGTATTTTCCTTCTATACTCATTTTATTTAGAGTTTTTATCATAAATGGATGCTCTATCTTGTCAAATGCTTTCTCTGCATCTATTGAGATGATCATGTGATTTTTATTCTTCATTTTGTTAATATGGTGTATCATGTTGATAGATTTGCGGATGTTGAACCATCCCTGCATCCCCGGAATGAAACCCACTTGATCATGATGTATGATCTTTTTGATGTATTGTTGTATTTGATTTGCTAGCATTTTGTTGAGGATTTTTGCATCGATTTTCATCAGTGATATTGGCCTGTCATTTTGTTTTTTTTGTGTTGTCCTTGTCTGGTTTTGGTATCAGGATAATGTTTGCTTCGTAGAAGGAGTTAGGAAGCCTCCCCTCCTCTTCAATTTTTTGGAAGAGTTTGAGAAGGATAGGTATTAGGTCTTCTTTGAATGTTTGGTAGAATTCACCAGGGAAGCCATCTGGTCCTGGACTTTTATTTTTTGGGAGGTTTTTAACTGCTGTTTCGATTAAAGAGCAAATTACTTTAAGATACAAAGAACAAATAAAGGAAAAGGAAAATAGCGAAAGGGAATACAGCAAAGGAATCATACATGGGCAGTTCATATAAAAAGAATGTGCCAATCAACATGAAAAGACAGTTTAATCTCTCTCGTTAGTAAAGACGTGACAAAGAAAACAAGGTAACATTTTAACTTCTATGCTTCCTGAAAATTAAATACTGAAAAACATCAAAAGTGTGTGAAGCAGGCCTCTCATAACTGTTGATGAAAGAATAAACTGTTAATGATTTTGGCATTTACCACCTGACAGATTATTTATTTTTCTTATCTTATTTATCATCTTTCTCTCCCACTGGAATGCAAAGTCTCGTCCATGAAAACAAGACTCAAGCTCTTTTGTTCACTGGTGTAGCTCATGAGCCTAAAACAGTGCAGAGTAAACAGCAGACGCTCCATAAACATTTACTTTAAAAAGTATCATATACACTTGTCTGAGAAGCACGATTCTATCCTATAAAGAAAAAGTTAGGCAACAAAAAATTTGGCAAGAAAGCACTAAAAATAACATATGATCTGTTGACAGCAAGTGATCTGTTATAATAATAAATGAAAATTTATGTGTTAAAATGTTCTCAATTGAGCCAAAAGAATGAAATCCAGGTATTAAACAGCTCAAGAAATAAATGTGTTGAGAAAAAAAGACTCGTTTTATTTACCCCACAAAATCACACTTTCTGGTAAAGTAATAAAAACAAAGTGGAGATAAATACCAGGAAGCAGCACATGTGAAACAATAATCATTTACTTTTTAAAAGAAGACAATGAGCCTCTAAAAAGTACTTTGCTTTGTAGTCAGTGCCCTACAAGCTCAAATCTTATCTGATCCTCAGTTTACTCCATTTGCTTGCTGTTATTAAAAGAACATGAGTTAACGTGCAGTCCGTTATGAATAAAGAGGAAGCATCCAGCGCAAATTTTTATTGAAAATTATGTATACATTTGCTTTAGGCATTCAATATTGTTAATTTGTGGTTGAACCACAGCACATACGTACCTTAAATCCTAAACAATAGATATGAGGCCCAAATTATGCAAATTTACAGGGCTTCATATCATTGACAATAAAGTAAAACAACAACAGACAGTAAATGAAAATGAGGATGATGGTAAGTCAAGAGTAATTTGTAAACAAAAGGGAAGAATATCAGCTGTTGGACATCATGTGCACTTCAGACATCATCAGCGTGCTCAATCAGAGCCTTCAGTACGCTTTGTGCTAATTTTGGATTATGAATATTAAATTTTAGTAACCACAAATGTCTTAATTAGGAGGTTGGTAGTCACATGTGAAAATGGGGCTCTGAAACTTTGGTCATTCTTTTGTATAATGAAATAAAATATTTGCATTTTTGGATCAATTCCCAGTCCATCAAGAGGCTCTCTTGTGGTTTTTCAGTGGGCATTTAGATAATTTAAGCATCCTGGCTGAGGGGCAGGGGCTGCAGAAAAGAAACACTGCATTTGGAGGCTGTTCCACCACTGCACATCTACCTGGGTAATGGGGCTAGAATATCAAATGCTTGGTTAAGCAGCTCATTTCTTTTTCTCTCAAGCTAGCTCGGGAAGGAGTTCATGGGGGGGAAAAAGAAGAGAAGAGAAGAGGACAGGTGAGGAGAAGAGAGAAGAGAATTTTTAGTTCTCTTTTAGTTTAGAAACAGTACAAAAGCTACAAAACCTTCATGCTGAGCAGAAAACCCTATCACCTGCCTCCAGGTTTACTAGTTGCTAAAAGAATGAGTGCTTCGTGAAGTGGAACATTAGCATAAGGAGTTATCTATGATATTTAGGGGAAGGGAAAGGGTACGGCTAGTGAAAATTAAAAAGTGACCCACACAATTACCATAGGGCCTCAACCCTATTTATCAACATAACTCAGTGGTTTCCAGGCTGGCGTGATTTGGTCCCAGGGGACACTTGACAACATCTGGAGACATTTTTTGTTATTACAACTCGGGCATGCATATGGCCCATAATATCAGTGATGCTGAGGTTGAGAAACCCTTGACGTACATCTTTGCACCCATTTTGTTGAATGAACTCAATTCAGTAAGGTGCAAATATATATCAACCTTAACCATTTTTTTCCCCATTGGACATAATCTGTAGACTAGTTTCTTCTCTGCTCATGAATAACTTGTCATATGAGGCTAACCATTTCTTTTTTTCTGAGGAAGTTTCTCCCTGAGCTAACATCTGTCGCAAATCCTTCTCTTTTTTTGCTTGAAGAAGATTAGCCCTGAGCTAACATCTGTGCCAGTCTTCCTCTATTTTGCATGTGGGATGGCTCCACAGCACGGCTGATGAGTAGAACAGGTCTGCACCTGGGATCCAAGCCAGTGAACCCAGGCCGCTGAAGTAGAGTGTGCGGACTTCAACCACTTGGCCATGGGGCCGGCCCCCAGTCTAGCCAATTTTTGAATCATTTTGATTTAAAAGACAGCCTCATTTCAAAATTAAAATGTGCAATCCACTGTAATCTTACAACTCTTATTAGGCCAGCCCCAGTGGCCTAGTGGTTAAGCTCAGTGCACTCCACTTCAGTGGTGGTCTGGGTTCAGTTCCTCGGTGCAGACCTACACCACTCGTCAGTGGCCATGCTGTGCAGCAGCTCACATACAAAAAGAGAAAGATTGACAACAGTTGTTATCTCAGGGCCAATCTTCCTCAGGAAAAAAAAAAAAACCCTCTTATCCAATTGAAGGCTTCTCTCCTTTGGCATATCTATGCAAATAACGTCTGTTTGTCCCTCCCATTCCACACCACTCCTTTCTCCATGCTGCTGTGTTCCCCCAGCTGTTGACATGTACCCATTACATCGATGAGTTCTTGCACCTTCTGCTTCTGATTGGGTTTGGCCAATAAAGAGCACTGGCAGGAGGATGCAGGGAGGAAGAAGAGTGATTTGGGGATGTTTACGTCCCCAGCTCCCTCCTGCAGCTTGGCCAAAGGCTGACTGCTTCTCTTGACCAAAAGTCATGGTTCCCATCTTGGAGTCACCTCCACAAGGCTCTGTCTGCAGCTGGTTCTGGTAACCAGACCCTCCCTCGCCCCTTCAGGCTGGGGCGATAACTTTGCCCCTCTGTTACTGACCTCCGGGTACTGTGCCCAGCCTGGTGTCTTCTTTAGTGTCTCCTCCTTTTACCCAGTTTGGCACGTCCTGCCAGGTCTCTGACACACCCAACTTGCACCAGTTTGAAGCCTGGGTACTTACAGAGGGCAGAGGAGCATGGCTAGTCTTTTTTCTCTTTATTCTGCCAGCTCTCTAAAATTTTATGCCTAGTCTCAATTCCCAAAACTCTTGAGTCTACATCAATGATTTCCTTCTGAAGGAGACTCAAAAAAAGATAGCCGCCTTCTTCCCTCTCTCAGTTCTGAACAATTGAGAAAGAAAGAAAAGGAAGAGCAAGGAAAGACAAAACAAATATCACCTTTATTACTAAAAAAGTGTAATTTGGAGGATGAAAAAGTCAAATGGGTCAGCTAACTGAACACTAAATTAAGCAAATTTCCAGCTCAGTCACTGAGTCGGGCTCTACCCAGGGAAACTTTCTTCTTGGAGGAACAGGAGAGAACGCCAGCTTCCTTCAGGCAGCGCACTCCCAAGAGGAAGAAGTGAGAAGAGAGAGAGCCCCGCTGAGCAAGCCCCATTTGTCTTCCACTTCACCTGGATGGAGTGAGAAGTGGGCGGAGAGGAAGGCTGGCCTCACTGAGCGCCCGCCACACAGAGGGAGGCAGCAGTAGTGGTGAAGGAGCTTTCTCTCCTGGGTCTTCTTTTGTTGTTATTTTGTTTTGCTTTGTTTGGTGTCTTTTTTTTCCTTTGATGCTTAACTCTTTGGGCTTTACCATCAAATCTATGATTAACAGATCAACAGTGACGTTTTCCTTTGAGAAAAAGAAAATTCTATTAGGACAATCCTTATCCAAACTTTATACGGATATTTCCCAGCCACTCTTCCTGTTTAGAGTCTTTCTCAGATTTTGTCCTCAGAAGGCTCTGAAATGATTTAGAAATGTATCAGTTAGGGCTAGGTTTGCTACATGTTTCCAAAAATCCGCATTAATGGTTGTTTGTTGTGGTAGTTAACTTTGAGCCAACTTGACTTGGCTAAGCAATGCCCACATAGCTGGTCAAACACTATTTTGCGGTGTGTCTGTGGAGGTGTCTCTGGAAGACATTAGCCCTTGAATCAGCAGACTGAGTAAGACAATTGCCCTCACCATGCAGGTGGGCATCATCCAATCCATTGACGGCATAAATAAATAGAACAAAAAAGTGGAGGGAGAGCAAATTCTTTCTCACTCTTCTTGGGCTGAAACATCCATCTTCTTCTGCTCTCTGACATCAGAGCTTCTGGGTTTTGAACTCAGACTAGGATTTATGCCATCAGCCCCCTGGTTCTCAGGCCTTTGAATTCAGACTGAATTATACCATCAGCTGTCCTGGTTCTCCAGTTCACAGATGGCAGATTGTGGGACTTCTCAGCCTCCGTAACTGTGTGAGCCAATTCCTAAAATAAATCTCTTTATATCTATAGCGACATCTACATCTATATCTGTGTCTAAATCTATATCTACATCTATGTCTACATCTCTGTCTACGTCTATGTCTATGTCTATGTCTACGTCTATGTCTACGTCTACGTCTACGTGTATGTCTATGCCTACGTCTACGTCTACGTCTACATCTATGTCTACGTCTATGTCTACGTCTATGTCTATGTCTACGTCTACGTCTACATCTATGTCTACGTCTATGTCTATGTCTACGTCTACGTCTACATCTATGTCTACATCTATGTCTACGTCTATGTCTATGTCTACGTCTACGTCTACATCTATGTCTACATCTATGTCTATGTCTATGTCTATGTCTACGTCTACGTCTATGTCTACGTCTATGTCTATGTCTATGTCTACGTCTACGTCTACATCTATGTCTACGTCTATGTCTACGTCTATGTCTACGTCTACGTCTACGTGTATGTCTATGCCTACGTCTACGTCTACGTCTACATCTATGTCTATGTCTATGTCTATGTCTATGTCTACGTCTACATCTATGTCTACATCTATGTCTACGTCTATGTCTATGTCTACGTCTACGTCTACATCTATGTCTACGTCTATGTCTATGTCTATGTCTACGTCTACGTCTACATCTATGTCCACATCTCTGTCTACGTCTATGTCTATGTCTATGTCTACGTCTATGTCTACGTCTACGTCTACGTGTATGTCTATGCCTATGTCTACGTCTACGTCTACATCTATGTCTACGTCTATGTCTATGTCTATGTCTACGTCTACGTCTACATCTATGTCTACGTCTATGTCTACATCTATGTCTACGTCTATGTCTATGTCTATGTCTACATCTATGTCTACGTCTATGTCTACGTCTACGTCTACATCTATGTCTACGTCTATGTCTACATCTATGTCTACGTCTATGTCTATGTCTATGTCTACGTCTACGTCTACATCTATGTCTACGTCTATGTCTACATCTATGTCTACGTCTATGTCTATGTCTATGTCTACATCTATGTCTGGTCTATGTCTATGTCTATGTCTATGTCTATGTCTACATCTATGCCTACGTCTATGTCTATGTCTATGTCTACGTCTATGTCTACATCTCTGTCTACTTCTATGTCTATGTCTATGTCTACATCTATGCCTACGTCTATGTCTATGTCTATGTCTACGTCTACGTCTACATCTATGTCTATGTCTACATCTACGTCTACGTTTATGTCTATGTCTATGTCTATATCTACATCTACATCTATCTCTATCCTATTGGTTCTGTTTCTCTGGAGAACCCTGACTAATACCCTTGTGTATAAAAATGTTCATTCTCTCAGGTAAAAGATTTGTCAGGAACCCAGTCTCCTTCCAGTTCTCTGCTTCTCTATCCTTAGCATGCAGCCCTTGTTTTCATATCTCAAGATGGCTGCTAGATCCCCAACCGTCACATCTGCTTTCCAGGGAGCAATATGAAAGAAGAACAAGAAAGGACAAAAAAAATTAGGTAAAGGGTACATGCCAGACATCTTCTAAGGCATTTTCCTTGAAATTACACATTTTCCTGCTTACACTTCATTGGCCGTTAATTAGTAATGAGGTCACATTTATGGAGTGGTAGGGAAGCAGGAAAATACAGTCTTTCCATAAGGCACATGAATAAAATAGAAGATTCTGTTACTAAAGAAGAGAATGGATTTTGGTGTAGGTAGCTATCAGTTCGTCACAGAACAAATTAAATTACACGAAAGGCTATTCCGTTGCCAGGGCTAAAAATTCACTCATCCCAAATTCTGCCTGGTCACCTTTCTAATATATCAGGTCAGAGATTTTGCAATGAGACTGGAAGAACACAATAAGAAACTCTTACAATAAAAGCTGAAACAAATGTGAGGACAAGGTGAAAAACCTTGCCCTCAATTTTGGCCAAAGAATACAGAAGCTTGTCAAGAGTATCGAAGAAATCGAGGGTAAGTAAAGCATTTGGATTTAGTCTCATCAGAATGCTGGTAACTTTTGCAGAATCAAAACCTGTGAACTTAAGCTAAATTAGGAGAAAGCTCCAGTGAGAGATTAGTTTTGAGTGTACGTTTGACATATCAGGGAAGGGGATGTTGGGGGTCTCCTGTGTCTGCCATATCCTCTCTCAGAAAGTGGCTCTTGAGAAAGTTTCAAAGTGGTGATAAACACAGTCACTTGGTCTTACGTTTTTGCTTCTCTTTCCAAGTCAATATATCCCAAAATCTTTTAACGTCCGTTTCCTTTCAGCTTGGAGTACCTGGCGCATGGTGTGGCACTTGGGGTGGGGTCTGTCCAGTAATACAACTACCACCATTTCTCGTGAGTCAGCAGTTCAGTCCTGTGCTGAGTTTCTGCTGCCACTCACTCTCTTTCTGAACTGAAGCTGCTGTTGATGCTTTTGAAGTCTGGGCCTCTAGGGTTGGGGAGGAGCAATTCCTCAAGTTCATGCTTCTGCAGACTTCGCCATGTATCTACTTTTGACTTCCATAGAGTTCTTGGGAATGTTCCATTAGAGTACAGGCAAAACCTGCAGGCCCAGTTATAATGACCAAATCACCTTGAACCACACCCGGTAATTATTTGAGTAGCTTCCATTCTTGAGCCAATGCATAAGCTACTTGAAATTAAGAACTGTTCCTCCAGGTTTCCTTTCTTGGCTCTGAATTCAGAATGGAATTTTGAGCAGCTGACCTAACACTGCTTACCTAGGCCTCTCTCTAATAACTTAAACCTAGAGGCTCCCTAGGGCTCTCCCGCACCTAAGGAGCTTGGCCACTTCTGAGATTAGAAACTTCATCTGATGTTTAAGAGACTGGAAAGACTCTCCCAGAGATGCAGCTTTGCCTCACCTGTGCCTTCTTAGGAACAGCACTGCCTGCAACGTCTTGAAGCCTGAACTCCCTTATATCATGAAGAAACAGTCTTGCTGGGGCTCACGCTATGGCTGACTCTCTAACTCTTGCTCAGACCTGTGCCTTTTGCTGAGGTCTATGTCCATGTGGCCTGAGTTCTTGCTAGGCTCACTGTGCCTGCCCATTGGCCAGCACCCAAGCATCCCCATGCGAGATCATGTGACTGGCTGAAAGCATCTCATCCAGGCTGCAACAGTTGAAATCTACCTGCTCAACTAAAACAACCCCAATCAAAACACTTCATCTGTCCATACCCAGAGGTGAGGCCATCCCAGAAGCCCTGTTACTTTGTTTATATTTCCTTATGTTTTTCTCCCTAAAACTTCACTCCTTGTGACTTGTTTCTTAATCAGTGACCTGGCCTAAGAGTGAAGCGATGGGTTTCCTAAGGAGGGACTAACAAACTGAGAGTTTTAAAAGGGATATCAGACGGATGCCAAATATCATTTTTATTATTGGGAGATGTAGTTTAGTGAGAAAATAAATGGGCTCGCTGATTATACTCCACAGTCAGGCGGACCTACCCACCAAGGCACGAGCAGCACTGTGAAGCTTCCCGCAAGGCGGAGCGGGGCTGTGAGCAGCCCCTTCCCAAGGCAGGGGCTAAACTGAACAGGACTTCTGGGTTATATTTTCCAAATTCACAAATCAAATAAGCCCTGCCCCTTCTGTGAGGTGGGATGAATAAGGAAGCATTCTGAATGCTGATGGAGAGGCCAGGAAGGTTATGTTTTTTAATTCTCTCTACCTGGAAGAACATGTCAGGAATAAAGATTCCTTCCCCTCACCCGATAATTTTTTTTAGTCTAATATTAAATAACCAATAAAATTATTTATTTAAAGTTGCAATAAAGGTAGACATCAAAGAGCTAGTAGAAATTTTACTAAAGGACTTGATCTATTCTCTCAATCAGTATTTCTCAAGGGGGATGCTATCTACCTTTTGAGAGGGACAATATTTCAATGTACAAAATTGACCTCACGTTGTGGATCACTTAGCACCTGACCCCAGAACATTAAATGACAGAAGCACTCACTCCATTGGTCACTATTACAATAAAAAATGCTTCTACATGTTCTTAAATATTTTCCAGGTGGTGGCATTTCCCCCATTTGCTAATTACTGCTCCATGTGATCCAGAAGAATTCTCAGAGGAGAAGACTCCAATCTGAATTCTGAAATGTGAGTGAAAATTGGATTAGTGGAGAGGAAAGAAATTGTGTCCCAAACAGAGGAAATACGTGAGATGGCCCTGGGGCCAGAAGGATGATGGCATACCAAAGAACTCAAAGGACATCTTTGAGCCTGGCGTCCGGACAGTGGGGAAGTGCTGGCAGAGGAGGCTGGTGCTGTGTGCGGGGACCCAGGGCATATTAGTGTGAAATCACTGCAGTGGTTTAATAATGGAACGGCCTGCTAAGATTTCTGTTTTAAAGTCAGTCATTTCATTGCATGATTTTCATTCGCAATAAGCTCATTTTGAGTTAATATTCATTGTTTGCACTAACCTGAGCACATTCTAATTCACATGACTTTTGTCTTTTGTGTATATGTAATGGATTTTTGTTTGTTTGTTTGTTTTGGGGAATTTCTTTTGCAAATAAAATAAAGGCATTTTGTGTAAAACGAAAACAAAGCATCTTTTAATTACCTTGCCTTCACTTCTCATTGATTTTCACCATGTTATTACATATAAGATGAAGATAAATCCAATTGTTCCGTACTACCCACACGGCACAAGAGCCTCGTTCTCACATTGCTTAGTCTTTAAAACTTCTGGAAACAAAGCTTGATAGATCTGCTGATGAAGGTGCTCAGTTAATTAATGAACAGTAATATAATACTTATTTTAATTGTGCATTTCCACACTCCCACCCTGAAGACAAGTCCTTTTTATAGAAGAACAAAGGTGCTGACAAAAAAGGGAAAAAGAAATTATAAAAGATGCAATTACTCCAAAAAATGTGAAGAAATAAACTGGACATTGCACATTCTTTCATTTAAACATTTAATGATGGAAAATCTATTTTATTTTTAAGATGAGGGATGATGATTACGCAAGTAACAATACATACTTTTATCTAATATGTATAGGAAAGTCCTAGTTAATGCTGCCTGTAGAATGAAGTCATTATGTTCGGGGGGGGGAGGGGTGGGGGGGGAGAGGCTGTAATTTCAGTACATCTGGTATACCATAGCAAGCTCAAGGTTAATTTTTTTCCCTCCATTTAACTAAACTCATTTAAATTGTCTGTAATATTCCTCTTGGAGTTTCAGAATTCGTCCTTTTACTCTTAAGTGATTAGATAAATAAAGAATTGCCTGAAGTGTACAAAGCTATTTTCAAACAAATATCTGACATAGCCTTCAGTATTCATTATATCAGTTTCTAGGAAACCAAACACATAATTTTGCAATAAATTTAATGTCTAAACTTAACTTCAAATATTTTAATTCTCAACATATGCTTTATCCATAGTAATTATATAGTACATAGAAACTTTACAAAACATGTATTCTGGAATTCTTATTTTGAGGTGGTTTTTGCATTCAAAGGAAATACCTAAGACTGCATCATGCTAAATATATGCCTGAAACCAGCAACAAATGAGATCCAAAGAGAATATAGCAATTGTCACTTTATCTGAGGAATGCGTCAATACACTTCCACGCATTGCCTTCCTGAGAATGCTGAAAATATGATACATTCAACAGTTAATTCATTCAATAATATTTATTGAGAGGCTGCTATACGGAAGGAGATGTAACAAGACGGAGAACAGTGAGTTGAATTGTTCTAATATTGTAGCCTGCAAAACTCTGGATTTTACTTTTAATGAGCTGGGGCCACTAGAAACTTTGAGGAGAAAAGTGACAAATTT
The DNA here is from genome assembly GCF_041296265.1 of Equus caballus. Taxonomy (NCBI): domain Eukaryota; kingdom Metazoa; phylum Chordata; class Mammalia; order Perissodactyla; family Equidae; genus Equus; species Equus caballus. The sequence continues at coordinate 48,915,860 of NC_091686.1, forward strand.
AAAGTTCATTTTAAAAGTATATTTAAATTATTGCTTATATTGCACCTTAAATACAAAAAGTAAATTAATACTAATTGAAAAAGAATTAGTTATAGTACTTACAGATTTGTGCTGAAAATATGCTGAGAGTTTTACTTTGTTGCTCTTTGAACTTAGAGGAGAATAAAATAGTTGAAGTCTGTTATTTCTTCATTAAGAGTAACAAACACCACAGCCTTGACCTCTGATATCTATATTTTAAGTAGGACTGAAGTTTTATAAGTTCTCCCCACATTACTTAATAATTAGAGCTACCAATTTGAACACTTTCTATATTCCAAGAGCTATTCTGGAAAGGACTCTTCAGTCAAGAGCGAGAGTAAAAATACAAACAAAAACCAGTTTATTAAGATGCAGCATGAAAATAGCTTTAAAAGAAGTGTTCACCTGACCATATTTGAGCTTAATAGACTACTTATTTAGACTTGAGTGATTTTGTCATTGGAGAATCTTCTCCAAAATTCTGAACTGATTTTGAAGAAACAATTGTATACAAGTCAAGCGTGTGTGTTAAGAAGGGGAAGGGAGAGAGAAAATTAATGGGTGTGAGGAAAGAATCGCTTGCTAGACAGAGTGAGCAATGTATTACAAAGATGTGGAGGACAGGATACAAAGACCTGCGACATTTTATTCACAGTCATAGAGTTTGAGGGACTGAGTGGCAGGAAATAAAGTGAGAGTGGCAAATTGGATATGAGGAGGCTTCTGTTACACATCAGGGAATTTTGAACTTATCCTACAAGATTTGCTGAGCCATACAGTATTAAAAACAAAGAAGTGACGTGATCATTTTTGCATTGTGGAGAAATCATTCGGCCATTATGATGTCCTCAATGGGATAGCCGAGAAGGTAGAAGATCAGTAGGGAAGACATTCCATCAGCCACGTAAGAAAAGAGAAAGTCTGTAATTCAGGCTGCCTGGTAAGGGGATGGAAAGTAATGGACACTCTCAAGAACTGTCAAAGAGGAAAACTGGCAAGGCGGTGCCTGAACTGATGGAGAGGTAGCGAGGTGGACAGGGCAGGGGATGTCAAACCGGACTTTTAGATTCCAGCTTATTCAACTAAGTGCGTGGTGGTATCACTATTTGAGAGAGAAAACAAAAAGAGAGGGAAAACGTTTAAGCTCTAGGGTCAGCAAAATTAAAGATTTGAGTTTAGCCCTAAGTTTGAAGTGTGATGAAGCAGTTAGATTGTCCAGTAGGCACCACATCACAGGAGAAAGATCTGAACTAGGAATATAAGCTTGAATTTTAACAGCAAGCCCAAGACAACGAGTTGAGCTGGAAATATAGACAAGAGATTCACAGGCTGGGCACCGATGCCATGGGGAAGACAAAACTGCTTACCGAAAGTGTGGACCACAAGAAAGAGAAGAAATCTGAGGCTAGACAGCTGGGGTGTTAAAAGTTTAATGTGCAGGAAATGTTAAAAGTGCAGGAAAAAGAAGGGGAATCCTGAAGAGAAGACCAAAAAACACCCCACAGGAGAGGGAAAAGACAGGAGAATATGTTGCTTTACAAACTGAAAAGGAAGGTATAAATACAGAGGAAGGAGATGGGCAGGACGGAGTTAATTTTTCTTAAGGGAGAATCTTGTGTTTACAACTAAAGACTACCATCCTGGGGCCAGCAACCTTGATCTTCTTTTTACAGTTTTGTTTTATCCTACAAAACACCTAGTACATTGTGTATGTATTTAAGTGTTTAGCATGATGATGTGTAATAGTCTGTAGCTTTTTAAAGCAAATATTTTTAAACACTTTAATTAATAACACATGTTTGTATATATGAGTATATATGGCATAAATATATTGAAATTTTTTGTAACCCTTTAACCTGTAAATATACAGGCATACCTTGGATATATTGTGGGTTCAGTTCCAGAGCACCACAATAAAGCGAAAATTGCAATAAAGCAAGTCACATGAATTTTTTGGCTTCCCAGTGCCTATAAAAGTTATGTTTACGTTATACTGTAATGTATCAGTGTTCAATAGCATTATGTCCAAAAAACTGTACAGACCTTAATTTAAAAAAAGCTTTAGTGCTGAAAAATGCAGACTATCATCGGAGCCTTCAGCAGGTCATAATGTTTTTTCTGGTGGAGCCTCTTGCCTTGATGTTGATGGCTGCTGACTGATCAGGGCAGTAGTGGCTGAAGCTTGGGGTGGCTTTGCAATTTTTAAAAATAAGACAACAAAGTTTGCCACATTGATTGACTTTCCTTTCACAAATGATTTCCCTGTAGCATGCCATACTGTTTGATACCATTTTACCCAGAGTAGAACTTCTTCCAAAATCGGAGTCAATCCCTCAAAACCTGTTGCTACTTTATCAACTAAGTTTATGTAATATTCTGAATCTTTTGCTGTTATTTCAACAATCCTCATGGCACCTTTACCAGAAGTATGTTTCATCTCAAGAAACCACTTTCTTTGCTCATCCTTAGGGAGCAGCTCCTCACCTGCTATAGTCTTTTTTTGTTTTGTAGCTTTGGCTCCGATTTCTAGGATAAAAATAATATTTATTTTCTTTTTTTTCAATTTTTTTATTGAGGTCATATCAGTTCATAGCATTGTGTAATTTCAAGTGTACATTATTATTTATCAGTTTCTGTATAGACTGCATTGTGCTCACTACCAATAGCCTAATTTTTGTCCATCTCCATACTTACGTGCCCCTTGACTCCTCTCACCCACCCCCCCGACCCCCTTCCCCTATAGTCAACTACTAATCTGTTCCCTTTATCCATGTGTTTGTTTGTCTTCCACATATAAGTGAAATCATACGGTGTTTGTCTTTCTCTGGCTAATTTCTCTTAACATCGTATCTTCAAGGTCTATTTGTGTTGTTGCAAATGGGACAATTGTCTTTTGTATGGCTGAGTAGTATTCCATTGTGTATATATACCACATCTTCTTTATCCATTCACCAGTTGATGGGCTTTTGTGTTACTTCCACATCTTGGCTATTGGGAATAACGTTGCAGTGAACATAGGGGTGCATAAGTCTCTGTATTGTTGATTTCAAGTTCTTTGGATAAATACCCAGTAGTGGGATAGCTGGATATTATGGTATTTCTATTTTTAATTTTTTGAGAAGTCTCCATACTGTTTTCCTTAGTGGCTGCACCAGTTTGCATTCCCACCCACAGTGTATGAGAGTTTCCTTTTCTCCACATGCACTCCAACATTTGTTATTTCATTTGTCTTGGTAATTATAGACATTCTGATAGGTATAAGGTGATATCTCATTGTAGTTTTGGTTTGCATTTCCCTAATAATCAGTGATGTTGAACGTCTTTTCATGTGCCTGTTGGCCATGTATATCTTCTCTGGAAAAATGTCTGTTCATATCCTCTGCCCATTTTTTGATCAGGTTGTTTGCTCTTTTGTTGTTGAGTTGTATAAATTCTTTATATGTTTTGGAAATAAACCCCTTGTCAGATATATGATTTGCAAATATTTTCTCCCAATTGGTAGGTTGTTATTTTGTTTTGTTAATGGTTTCCTTTGCCTTGCAGAAGCTTTTTAGTCTGATGTAGTCCCATTTGGTTACTATTTCTTTTTCTTCCCTTACCGGAGAAGACATGGCATTTGAAAAGAGGCTGCTAAGACTGATGTCAAAGAGCATACTGCCTATATTTTCTTCTAGGAGTTTTATGTTTCCAGGTCTTACCTTCAAGTCTTTAATCCATTCTGAGTTAATTTTTGTGTATGGTGTAAGATAATGATCTACTTTTATTCTTCTGTATGTGACTGTCCAGTTTTCCCAACCATTTATTGAAAAGATTTCCCTTTCTCCGTTGTTTGTTCTTGGCTCCTTTGTCAAAGATTAGCTGTCCATAGATGTGTGGCTTTATATCTGGGCTTTCAATTCTGTTCCATTGATCTGTGTGTCTGTTTTTATTCCAATACCATGCCATTTTGGTTACTATAGATTTGTAGCATATTTTGAAGTCAGGGATTGTTATACCTCCAGGTTTGTTCTTTTTTCTCAGGATTGCTTTGGCTATTCGGGGTCTTTTGTTGTTCCATATCAGTTTTAGGATTCTTTGTTCTATTTCCACAGAAAATGTCATTGGGATTCTGATTGGGATTGCACTGAATCTGTAGATTGCTTTAGGCAAGATGGACATTTTAACTATGTTTATTCTTTCAATCCATGAGCATGGACTGTCTTTCCATTTCTTTATATCATCGTTGATTTCCTTCAATAGGATATTATTGTTTTCAGTGTATAAGTCTTTCACCTCCTTGGTTAAATTCATTCCTAGATATTTTATTCTCTTTGTTGTGTTTGTAAATGAGACTATAATCTTGTCTTCTATTTCTGCTTTTTCATTATTAGTGTTTAGAAATGCAACTGATTTTTATCAGTTGATTTTGTACCCTATAACTTTGCTGTAGTTGTTGATTATTTCTAATAGTTTTAAGGCAGATTATTTAGGGTTTTCTGTATATAGGACCATGTTGTCCACAAACAGTGAGAGTTTCACTTCTTCCTTTCCAATTTGGATACCTTTTATTTCTTTTTTTTGCCTAAGAAAGGTTTTTTGCTCTGACTAAAACCTCAAATACTATGTTTAATAAGTGGCAAGAGTGAGCACCCTTGTCTTGTTCCTGTTCTCAGAGGGATGGCTTTCAGTTTTTGTCTGTTAAGTATGATAATGGCTGTGGCTTTGTCATATATGGCCTTTATTATGTTGAGGTATTTTCCGTCTATACCCATTTTATTGAAAGTTTTTATCATAAATGGACATTGGATCTTGTCAAATGCTCCCTCTGCATCTATTGAGATGATCATGTGATTTTTATTCCTCATTTTGTTAATGTGGTGTATCACGTTGATTGATTTGCAGATGTTGAACCATCTCTGCATCCCTGGTATAAATCCCACTTGATCATGGTTTATGATCCTTTTAATGCATTGCCATATTTGGTTTGCCAATATTTTGTTGAGGATTTTTGCATCTATTTTCATTAGCAATATTGGCCTGTGATATTCCCTTCTTTTTTGTTGTCCTTGTCCGGCTGTGGGATCAGGGTGATGTTGGCCTCATAGAATGAGTTAGGAAGTATTCCGTCTTCTTCAATCTTTGGAATAGTTTGAGAAGGATAGATATTAAATTTTCTTTGAATGTTCCGTAGAATTCTCCAGAGAAGCCTTCTGGTAATGAACTTTTGCTTTTTGGGAGGTTGTTTTTTTTCCTAAAAGCTTCAGTGCATGGTTATGTGTCCTAGTTGTTAGTTTTAGCTCTCTACGTGAGCTGCTGCTGCCACAGTATGACAACTGACAGACAGGTGTGTGGTTCCATGACTGGGAAACAAACCTGGGCCACACCAGTGAGAGTGCTGAATCTTAAACACCAGACGGCTATTGCTTCAATCTCTGTACTTGTGATTGGTTTATTCAGATTCACTATTTCTTCTTGATTCAGTTTTGGGAGGTTGTATGAATCTAAAAATTTATCAGTTTCTTCTAGGTTATCTAATTTGTTGGCATATAGTTTTTCATAGCATCCTCTTATAATTCTTTGCATTTCTGTGGCATCCATTGTAATTTCTCCTCTTCATATCTAATTTTGTTTGAGTCTTCTCTCTTTTTTTCTTAGTGAGTCTGGCTAAGAGCTTGTCAATTTTCTTGATCTTCTCAAAGAACCAGCTCTTAGTTTCACTGATTCTTTCTACTGTTTTGTTAGTCTCTATTTCATTTATTTCTGCTCTAACTTTTATAATTTTCCTCCTTCTTCTGACTTTGGGCTTTGTTTGTTCTTCTTTCCCTAGTTCTGTTCAGTGTAGTTTAGGATTACTTATTTGAGATTGTTTGTTGAGGCGGGCCTCTATGGCTATAAATTTTCCTCTTAGAACCACTGTTATATCCCATAAGAATTAGTTTGCTGTATTTTCACTTTCATTTGTCTCCAGGTATTTTTTTATTTCTCCTTTGATTTCTTTATTGATACAATGGTTGTTCAGTAGCATGCTGTTTAGTCTACATGTATTTGTGACTTTACCAGCTTGTTTCTTATAGTTGATTTCTAGTTTCATAGCATTGTGGGCAAAAAAGAAGCTTGATATGATTTCAATTTTCTTAAATTTATTGAGGTTTGCCTTGTTTCGCAACGTATGGTTTATCTTTGAGAATTTTCAATGGACACTTGAGAAGAATCTATATTCTGCTGTTTTTGGATTGAATGTTCTCTGTATAACCACTAAGTCCATCTGGTCTAGTTTTTCATTTAAATTCCGTATTTCCTTGTTGACTTTCTGTCTGGACAATCTATCCATTGATGTAAGTGTAGTGTTGAGGTCCCCTACTATTATTGCATTGTTGTTAATTTCTTCCTTTAGGTCTGTTAATAGTTGCTTTATATACTTTGGTGCCTCTGTGTTAGGTGCATCTATACTCATAAGTGTTATGACCTCTTGGTGAAATGTTCCTTTTGTCATTATATACTGCCCCTCATTGTCTCTTCGATGTCTTTTTTATCTTGAAGTCTACTTTGTCTGATATAAGTATGGCAACACCTGCTTTCTTTTGTTTGCCATTTGCTTGGAGTATTGTCTTCTGTCTATTCATTCTGAGCCTATGTTTGTCTTTAGGGCTGAGATGTGTTTCGAGGAGGCAGCATATTCTCGGGTCTCATTTCTTAATCTATCCAGCTACTCTGTGTCTTTCTATTGGAGAATTCAGTCCATTTACATTTAGAATGATTATTGATATATGAAGGCTTAATACTGCCATTTTATTTCTTGTTTTCCAGTTGTTCTGTATTTCCATTGTTTCTTTTCTCTTGTATTTCTGACTGCCAGTTCAGTTTTGTGATTTTTCTCAGGTTTCTCTTTATTTATGAATTGTACTCTGATCTGTTTTTTTTCTCTGGTGGTTACCATGAGGTTTATATTAAAGATCTCGTAGATTAGACAGTCCGTTTTCTGATTGCCTTTTATCTCCTTTAGCCTAAGCAGATTCCATGCCTCTCCTCTTCCCCTTCTGAGTTATTGTTATCACAAATTATTCTGTTTTGTGTTGTGAGTCTGTGACTAAATTGAAGGGTTTTTAGTTATTTTTGAAGCTCTCCTTTCCTTTGTCTTTTATGTTATAATTCGGTGTTTGCTAACCTATTTTGACAGAGAGCTGTAATTTTGATAGAGATTTTTCTGTGTCTATTTCCCTGCTCAAAGCTTTGTAAACCTTTGCCTTTTTATTTCAAGTATGAGGGCTTCCTTCATCATTTCTTTTAAGGGAAGTATAGTGGCAATGAACTGCCTCAGCTCTTGTTTATCTGGAAAAGTTTTTATTTCTCCATCATATTTGAAGGATAGGTACACTGGATAGAGTATTCTTGGCTGAAAGTTTTTATCTTTCAGTATTTTGCATATATCATTCCATTCTCTCCTAGCCTCTAAAGTTTCTGCAGAGAAATCTGCTGAAAGCCTGATAGGGGTTCCTTTATAGATTATTCTCTTCTGCTTTGCTGCCCTTAATATTTTTTCATAGTCATTTATTTTTGCCAGTTTTACTATTATATGCCTTGGAGAAGGTGTTTTTGCATGGATGTAATTAGGAGTTATATGGCTTTATGTACTTGTAAGTCTAGTCTTCCCCAGGTTTTGAAGTTCTCACCTATTATTTATTTGAACAAGCTCACTGCTCCTTTCTCCTGCTCTTCTCCCTCTGGAATATCTATAATCCTTATGTTGTTTTTACACTAATTGAGTCAGATATTTCTTGCAAGATTTCTTCATTCTTTTAAAACCTTAGTTCTGTCTCCTCCACCACCTGAAGTATTTCTGTATGTCTATCCTCTATCTCACAAATTCTTTCCTCCATAATCTCAGCTCTGTTTGTTAAGGATTCTAGATTATTTTTTATCTTGTTATTTGTGTTCCTCATTTCCAGAATTTCTGTTTGGTTTTTTTAAAGAGTTTCAATCTCTTTGGTGAAGTATCTCTTCCACTCATTAACTTTATTCCTGAGCTTACTGAACTCTCTTTCCACATTTTCCTATAACTAGTTGAGTTTCTTTATGACAACTATTTTGAATTCTCTGTCATGTAGATTGTAAATTTCTGTGAGTTCAGGATTGGTTTCTGGTGACTTATTTTCCTTCTGCTCTGAAGTGTTACTGTAGCTTTTCATGGTGTTTGATGTACTGAAACTTTGCTGGCACGTTTGTCATACCTACCATCAATGGGGGGAAGCGGGAGCTACCATCACTGGGGGGAAGCAGGAGCTGTGTTTCTGATCCTGCCCTGTCTGCCAAAAGTTGTGCAGGCAGGGCTGCTCTGCATTTGCATGGGCTGGCCCCAGGCACCTGGCAGGTTACTCTCATGGGGGAAGGGCCTCTATGATTTTGTGCTCAGTGGGCAGGTTGCATGGACATGGGCCAGCAATGGGCTCACTGGTGGTTTCGCTGAGCCAGTGTGCTTGGTGGGCAGGGCACCTTGGTGGGAGATGAGCCACAGCCAGTTAATGGGGAGTTTTCCCACTGGTGGGGCCACTAGGATATAGTGGGTGCTCCTGCAGGCTGGGTTACCCCTCCACAGGCATTTGCACATGCACCAGGCAGCTTCTGCCTGCCCTTACTGTCACACTGGCTGCTGTGCTTGGTGGGCAGGGCTCCCTCATGGGTGGCCAAGCTGCAGGCACTCGATTGGGAGTATTCCCACTGGCAGGGCCACCAGGGTGTGGTGGGCACTCCTGCAGGCCGGGCTACCTCTCTGAAGGCATTTGCACGTGCAGTGAGCTGCCCCCACTTCGTCTTACAGTTGAATCTCCCACAGTGCTTGATGGACGGGGCTCCTTTTTGGGGGCTGAGCCACAGCCACTTGGTGAGAAGCATTCCCACTCTTAGCGCCATCATGGTATACTGTAGGCCAATATAGTATTTGTGTGCAGGCTGGACTGTCTTCATCTTCTCTTAGAGTCACACTGGCTGCTGCATGAGGCTTCACAACCTGGCTTGCTGCTGCCGGGGATGGGGAGGGGTGAGATCACCTATCTCCACTGCTTCCCGAGGAGCCAGTCTATCCACTTTTAGATGTACAGCTGTGTGGGTCTCTCAGGAGCTTTGTTGTGTTGTGTAGGTGTCCTGCATTGGTCAATGAATGTCCATTTAGTTGTAATTCAGAGGAAGAGAGACAAAGGATACAGTTCACTCTGCTATGTTGCTGATATCTATCTCTGTTAAAGTCTTATGGTGAGAATTGCAGCAATTCAGTAATATATTCAGGCTCCACTTCTCATTCTAGTTTTCTTGCTATTTCCACCACATCTGCAGTTGCTTCCTCCATAGACGTCTTGAATCCCTCAAAAACATCCGTGAGGATCTGAATCAACTTCTTCAAAACTCCTCTTAATGTTGATATTTTGATGTCTTTCCATGAATCATGAGTGTTCTAAATGGCAACTAGAATTGTGAATTCTTTCCAGAAGGTTTTCAATTTACTTTGCCAGATCCATCAGGGAAATCATAATCTTTGTCAGCTATAGCCTTATGAAATGTATTTTTTAAATAATAAGACTTTGAAGGGAAAATTTCTCCTTAATCCCTGGGCTGCAGAATGGATGATGTGTTAGCAGGTGTAAAAACAACATTCCTCTCATTCTACATCTCCATCAGAGCTCTTGGGTGACCAGGTACATTCTCAATGAGCAGTAGTATTTTGAAAGGAATCTTTTCCTGAGCAGTAGCTCTCAATACTGGGCTTAAAATATTCAACCAACCATGTTGTAAACAGATGTGCTGTCATCCAGGCTTTGTTGTTCCATTTATAGAGCACAGGCAGAGTAGATTTAGTGTAATTATTAAGGGTCCTAGGATTTTTGGAGTGGTAAATGGGCATTGGCTTCAACATTAAGTCACCAGCTGCATTAGTCGCTAACAAGAGAGACAGCCTGTTCTTTGAAGCTTTGAATTCAGGCATAGTCTTCTTGTTTCTAGCTATGAAAGTCCTAGATGGCATCTTCTTCCAGTATAAGGCTGTGCCATCTACATTAAAAACCTGTTGTTTAGGGTAGCCAACCTCATTAATTATCCTACCTAGATCTTCTGGATAACTTGCTGCAGCTTCTACATCAGCACTTGCTGTTTCACCTTGCACTTTTATGTTATGGAGATGGCTTGTTTCCTTAGACCTCACGAACCAACCTCTGCTCGCTTAAACTCTTCTTCTTCAACTTCTTCCTCTCTCAGCCTTCATAGAATTGGAAAGAGTTAGGGCCTTGCTCTGGATTAGCTTTAGTTTAAGGGAACATTGTGGCTGCTTTGATCTTCTATAGACACTAAAACTCTCTCCATGTCAGCAATAAGGCTGCTTTGCTTTCTTATCATTTGTGTGTTCACTGAAGTAGCACTTTTAAGTTCCTTCAAGAACATTTCCTTTGCATTCACAACTTGGCTAACTATTTGGTACAAGAGATCTAGCTTTCAGCCGGTCTTGGCTTTTGACATGCCTTCCTCACTAAGCTTAACCATTTCTAGCTTTTGATTTAAAGTGAGAGACATGTGACTCTTCCTTTCACTTGACCACTTAGAGGCAATTGTAAAGTTATTAACTGGCTTGATTTCAAGACTGCTGTGTCTCAGGGAACAAGGAGGCTCAAGGCCAGGGAAAGACACTAGGAAGCAACAGGTCAGTGGAGCAGTCAGAACACACACAATTATCAATTAAGTTCATTGTCTGAGATGGATATGGTTTGTAGCACCTCAAGACAATTACAACAGTAAAATCAAAGGTCATATATCATAGATCATCATAACAAATATAATAATAATGAAAAATTTTGAAATATCGAGAGAATTACCAACACGCGGCACAGAGATATGAAGTAAGCAAATGCTGTTGGAAAAATGGTGCCAATAGATTTGCTGGACACAGTGTTGCTACAAACCTTCAATTTGTAAAACATGCAGTATCTGCAAAGTGCAATAATGAGGGATGCCTGTACATATTTATATATTATACTTTAAAACTTTATGTATGTTTATGTATATATTTGTTCTTACTCTTAAATCTGTAAAATTATATATATGTGTGTGTGTGTGTGTGTGTTTATGACAGGGCAGGCTAGTTACAACGATGATAGTAACAGTAAGAATCTATTCTTATTAGTCACAATTCTCTTCATCGACATACTGAATATGATTTGCCATATTACTCCTTATATACACACATACCTGGATTCTTTATTTTATGGTACAAATATGATAACTTTAGAAACTAAATATATTCTATTTGTTTATTAAATGAACATTAACTATGAATTGCCAATAGTTTGGTCAGACTTCCCTGCAGATAATCTGGAAGTCTGATTCATCAAACTCACTTATAATAACCACTTAATAATTTCAAACAGAATACCAGCTAATAAGTCTAGCAGGAACTCCATTAGCATTTTTAAACTAAGCACTTGCAGTATCGCTTACTTAGTATTTCAACTTGCAGAGATTATTCCTGCAAATAAGTATTGTTAATGGGATCGAATGTGACTGTTTCCCATTTAGATGTATTTTGTCCTCATTATTGCTACTCTTGATTTGGGTAAACGCATTACAATCTCAAATGCTCAAAGGGGCTAGTTATAGGAGCACAGCAGGCCAGGTGTAGTACAGCTGTGGATTAACACAGGCTGGCTGTGATCCATGGGCTATGGATCAGGCAGGGACACCAGGGAGCTTATGCCCATCTGAAGGAGCTACTCAGCTGCAGGCAAAATTTGTTTTCCCGTGATAGATTTTAAAAACAATGCATATAGAATGGTTACCACAGAGAACAGGAATATGTCTTTGGGGTATAATTTATGTTTATACGTAATGTCAAGTATCAGATGTGGTTTGGTCTTTAGTATCACACTCCATCTTCCGTACTTATGGTATACTTGCTTCCTCCTGGATTGTGGCATTTGGCATTTTAATTAATACCAAAATACCAAAACTTAATAATGCCCTTCTTCATTCTGTTCTAACATGAGAAGAATTTGACTATGTCATTGCAGGGTTCCATTTTATTTTCATTGTTTACATTACTTTATTTTCATTGTCTATCTTGCAGAAGGATTATAGGAATAAGTGTGAGATGGTTATAATTATAGTGGCATTTAGGTGAAATAGTGGCTAACATACTTTCCAAGTTTTAAAGCACATTCCGTTCTCCAAGTGTTGGAGATTCAGAGTATTGGACTGAAATGAGTGTTGTGCTATTTGATTTGTCATTGTCGCTATATTTTTGCTCAAAATTTTAAAAAGAACCAAATAAGCTGTATTGCTGAAAGAAAATTTTTGAAAACCTAAGTTTAAAGCATTTTAACATGTAAAGCCAGAATTTAGAGTACAGGTATCCTCTAAGCCATTCAGCCAGCCCTGGTGGTCTAGTGGTTAAGATCCATGCTTTCACCTCCGTGGCCCCGGGTTCATTTCCCTGTCAGGGATCCACACCACTTGTCTCTTGATTGTCATCCTGTGGCTGCTGCATGTTGCCGTGATGCTGAAAGCTATGCCCCTGGTATTCAGGATCACCCATGGTGGACAGGTTTCAGCAGAGCTTCTAGATTGAGACAGACTTGTAAGAAGGAACTGGCTGCCCACTTCTGAAAAATTGGCCATGAAAACCCTATGAATAGCAGCAGAGCATCATCTCATATAGTGCCAGAAGTTGAGAGGATGGCACAAAAAGACCAGACTGGGCAGGGTTCTGCTAGGAGTTGAAATAAACTGGACAGCACTAACAACAGCAATTAAGACATTCATGTCTGACTTCAAAATCCTGGTAGTCATCATGAGCTCTTTCCTGTAAAGGGTCCCTCGGCTCCTTGGTGAGGGACAAAGAATGGGAGAGTACTTGTCTATTTTAGTCAGTCTGTTGCTGGCTCTAATTGCGAAGTAATGTGGGAAAGGTTTGCTTTTAAGTTCCCGACATAGGATGTGGAATTGTCTACTGGGAATGTTAAGTAACATCAGGAGTCTTGCTCTCCCAGCTCCCCTTGCTCACCCCTTTCCTAGACTGGAGTTGAGACTAAGAAGCTGTGCTTCATTGGAGAAGGGCACTTTGAGGGATTTCTCCCCCCAGAGTATTTCAAAATTCAACGTTGAAGAATTTGGTTTGGGGTCGTGTGAACTGGGGGTCTTTTCTTATCTTCCACTATGAAGTAGAGGAACTGTCCCTGTATCCTTCCCACTTTCCTTCTCACTCCACACTTGATATGCCTTGCATCTTCCCACTCTTCCTACACCTGATAAACTCTAGGGATGGGAAAAATTTCATTCACTCAAACTTTTCAAACTTCAGCTTCTATCCTTCTCAATTTTCAGAGATAATTATATTCACACTTGGGGCATTAAAAAGGGGATGGATTTTGGAATTCATCTCACAAGCCCAGTCTACTCCAAACTAAGCAAGCTGCAGCCTTTTTCTCCCCACTCGCCTCTCTCCACCCTCCCAGTCATGAGGACTTGGCCAGAGGAGTGAGTTTCTTCCCATTCACTCTTTGTATTTTAATTCTCCTGCTGGGACAAGAACCTTCCTATGAAGCTTAGATTTCCTATGAAGCTCTAGTTTTCAAAACCTAACTCTTGTCCCAGTTTTTCTGTAAGGACTATTTATTTTACCCATAGTCAATGCCTCTTGGTCTGCTTCAAACAGGAGTAGAGTTCCTGGAATAAAAAAGTAACTTGCTGTCTGACTGTTAAGTATGAGATATTATTGTCAGGAGATTCCTGTCACAATATCCCACTCCCCACCCCGCCCAGGTTGAAAGCCATGGTTAATGACATAAACCTGGATGGTTTAAAGTCTACTCTGCCTTATCAGCCACTGTTTGGATTAGTAGCACCCTCCCCCTTATGCCAGTACTATAAGTGAGATAGACCCAGCACCACTGATCCATGTGCATTCCTAGTTAACTTCCTGCATGCCCTCTGCTGAAAGTGTACCAGCCTACTGGCTAAGGCTTCACTAGCTATGCCCTTGTGAGCCACCTGAGTTTTTAATAAGAGATGAGCAAGTAGCTAAAAGAGTAAACTAACACAACACATGAATATGGGTACTCCAGTAGGCAGAAGCCAAAACTACTGAAATTTATATAATTTAAGATTCCAGAGCACTTCAACATAGCTTTAAAGTAGTATCCTCCATTCCAAATTTATCTCCATCTTTCCTCCTTTCGTCCCCCAGAGGATTCCTCAGAATCTCCTTCTATCACAAATCTGAAGACTTTTTGACTTCTTCCCATGCCTAGCACACATATTATTACTGTTTTTCTCCTATCACAAAATTCAACTCCATAAATATTGGATGTGATAAAGCTTAGAATCTTCCTTAGAGGGTTTGCCTTTTAGAAATAGGTATGAGTCCATAGAAATTGATTGGCCAACTCAGCTGACTGAAACCCAAGCTACTTACTAAGTTCATACATGTACACTCACTTTTCATATGGCAGCATGTTTACAAACTCAATGGTGAACCGAAATGTTAATAAGTGCATTAGAAATATCTGTGTGTATATCTCTATCTACATTTACATATTTATTTATATCTATCCATCCATCTATTTATATCTATATGCCTATGCAGATATAGATGTAGATTTCAGAAACTTCTGGAAAAATGTGTAGTTGCTGCCCATTTTCAGAAATAGAACTTACCAGTTAATGATCACAGCCAAACTCAGAATCCAGAGGATAGTCCAAAGTAATTAGTTACTAATTCCAATGGGTTGTTAGAATCTGGACCAAATCCAACTTGAGTGGGAGCCTAGAAGCAATACTCTCTTGTTCTCCATTCCCTTTCTTTGGCTTCTCCTCTGCTCTGCCCTCTGTGTCATAATTCCATCCTGCTGCAGTCCCTTGAAATTAAGGCTAGAGTGATAAATTTACGGTTCCAACCTGACATGACATAGTGGATTTCTATGTTCTTCAGATTGGAGAAAACACAACAAAACTCATATAGAAAAAAAAAAAAAACCCAAAACCCAAAAACACCCCACACAACAAAAGAGAGTACTGCCAAAAACAACAACAAAAAAGTTTCTTGTACATCCATATTGAGCAGCTGCCTCCTATAGCATCACATTGGCTGTATAATTTATTGTTCTAAAAGGCCCTCTTAGTGGATGGAGGGGGAGAATGTGGAAAAAAGAGTGAACAGGACAGAGGATTCTGTCTTGTTCAGTTATGCTTTCTCTGTCTCTCTCTCATCACTCTATCTCTTTCTTTCTCTGTGTGTTTACAAGTAAACAAGACATTGAGCAAGCATGAAATGCAGAGTCTAACGAAGTTGAATTTTATTTTTGTCTTCCATTGTCCTTTTATATTCAGTAGTGGTTTCTTCTCCTTCCTTCTGATGACAACTCCATCATGTCAAATTACCTTTTTGCCCACTTACAGACTACCCTACAGACATAGCAAGTCAAGAACAGTCTTAATTTTGAAATCACAGTGTCCATTTCATGATATGGATAAAAGTTTAAACTTAGTTTACCATTAATCTTCTCTCAAGGCTCTCTGTTAGCCACTATGGTGTCTGTGAAAATTAAGGAAATAATGCCCTTGTCTCTGAGCACACTAGAATCCCCTGCCAGAGGAGAGGGCTTGGCAGATGGAGCACTGGCTGAGTTTCAGCCCCATCTCCCCCGCTCAGTGGATTCAGAGTACACTGCGATCCGTGTCAAGGGGACACCCTGGACAACCGTGTAACCAATACCTCATCCCTGCTCACTTCCCACCCTGGGAAGGTAGAGGCACAGTCCTTTTGCTGTACACTCCTTTCCTAGTCAGCTCTCTCCTCAACAAACTAGCAGCTGTTTAACTTAAGATCAAAAATGTGCAGGAAAGAGAAGAGTAAAGAGTAAAACAGTACTTATTTAGCTAGGCAGCTCTGCCCTCTGACCATGCTGATGGTCAAAAGCTGACTCTTCAGCTTGTGAGGTGCTTTCAAGGGATATTACTAAGTCCTGTACTGAGCCCCTTTCTCCTGAAGTTCCTTTAATCTTGGCAGATGTTCTCTGTGTAGCCACTTGAATGTCAGGACATCTCAGGCCTCCACCTTCATTCTGTTGATGTCTTCTTGCCCTTCCATGAAGCCCTATTGGGCAGGACACAGATGTGTCTTCTCAATGTTTCTTTCTTCCTGGTGGCTCATTCTCATGCCCCAGAAATACAAATGCGTCTCTGACCCATATAAACTGTAGGCCTCCAGACTAGCAGACCCCGTAAAGCAGCTCCCTCCTCAGCCTCAAAATCAATTAGCATTTTTCCTACCCTCTTATGTGCCCAGGCAAAAGTCAGATCCTAATCCACAGCCTATTCCAGTTTTCACAGGCAGGATGCAGGCTTCAAACTTCTGTGTCTCTCAAGTTCAAGGAATACGTTCAAAGCTCTCCAAGTGTCCCTTCCTAAGCTGTCTAGCTAGGATTAGCACTAGGAAGTAGCCAACTCCATCTCTTCCACCAAAAGCATGTGAGGTGGAGTGGGTAAGCATGGAAATGCAACTGCTGTCTCCAGATAAACCTCTTCATTAATCAACTCACAGAACTGTCCTCTAAAAATGATCTTTTAAGTCCTCCAAGTGGATGTGAGATTCAAAAATGTGAAGCAGGCTCTGGCTAATGCCTTTGAAATGCTGTACAAGTTACTTGGCCTCTTTCAATTGGTCCCTCAAATTGGTACTATGGTCAAAAATGAGGCAGAAAAAGTCCCATTCTTAAATACTGTTGACCACACTTGGCATGTATGCCAGTCAGGAGAGATTAAAAAAAAAAAATACCCCCTTAAATCTCAGAGGTTTAGAAAAAAGGTTTATACTGTGATCCTGTTTTGTGATCACTGGTTGGGGCTCTGCTCTGCGTTGTCATTATCTTCACTCCCCGGGCTGACAAGTCAACCACTGTCTGGAACACTGATAGCTTCAGTGGCAGAGGGAACTAGGAACACAGCACAGCAGACTGGGTCGTACTTAGCTGACCAAAGAAAGTTACCCGGATGCACTTCAGTTCAACAGATAGAGAAGCATAACTCTCCTGCAGGGAGCACGCTAGATATTTGCGCGTAGTTAGTTATACACTATCACACCACTTCGGCTGCTCCAGTCTTAGAGGGAAACTAGAGAGAAGGTGGTTAGCGGTCTAGTCACTGGTTATGTGGCAGAATGACAAGTGATCACATGTGAATTAGGAAAGAAAACTTCACTTGCCAATACTGACTTGGGGCTAACATACCTGACAGAGTGGATATTTTAAGTTCCGTTTGCAAAATTTTCCTTGCTTTCATCTATTGTAAATATATTTGTTTCACTGGTTATGCTGCCTGAGTACTTAATCAGATTTGGGAAGAACATCTAGGCCAGAGAAAAAATAACAATTATTAAACACCTATTATGTGCTAGGCATGGTCATAGTCACTTCACGTGGTTAATATAGTTAATTCTTCCAAAAAGTCTTGTGACGCAGTAATTATTATCTGTGTTTACATGTCAGGAAACTGAGATTCATAGAGATTAGGCGATTGCTGAAGATCAGCCGGTTGGCTAAGACAGAGCCAGAATTCAAGCCCAAATCTTAACCCAAAGCCTCTTATCCTTCTGTTAGCCCACCAATGGTTGTTTCACTGAGACATACTGTCATTTTTAGTATTCTAATATTGTTCCTAGAGGATTCTTCAGGCTGCACTTCCTAATCAGGATTCAGTAAAGCAACTTAAATACAGCAGGGGAATTTTTGTTTTGGTGGGAGTGGCTGTATTGTTTTTAAATATGGCCCAATCTACTTTATGAAACCAGCTGATGAGCATTTTACTATTCAAAAAGCTACTTACTGCATTTTGGAAGATGCAGATCCATCAAATACACTACTTTCCAAAAAAAGAATTATTGAAAGGAATAAAAATTAGTAGGAGGTTGGGAAACAGAATATTCCAGCTGACTCTAGCCCCCTCCTTCATATGCTCTCTTTGAGAGCCACATGCCCAGCTGAAGAATAAAATCATGAAATTTTAGAGTTAGAAGGGAACTTGAGCTAATATGGTAAAAATCTCCATATTTGGCAGGGGAGGATAACAAAAAGTTGAAAGGTTAAAAGTCCAAAGAAGGTTAGTGATTATGGTAGTCAGTCTCCAAGATGGCAATAATGATTCTCATCTCCTGGTGTTTCTGCCCTTGTGTAATCCCCTCCCACATTGAATCAAGGCTGACCCGTGTGTTCAATGGAATATGGTAGACGTGACAATGTATGAAGTTCAAGGCTGGGTCACAAAGGCCTTGAAACTTTTGGCTTGATCTTTTAGATCACTTGCTCCAGGTAAATCCAGCCACCATGTGGTAAGGACACTCAAGAATCCCCATGGAGAGGCCCATATGGAGAGGATCTACGTTGTCAGCACCAGCTTGCAAGTCACGTGAGTGAGCCTCCTTTCAACCCCAGCCAAGCCTTCAGATGACTGAAGACCCATTTGACATCTGATTACATCTTATGAAAGACCCTGAACCAGAGCTGCCCAACTTAACTGCTCACAAATTCCTGGCCTATATATCCCAAACTTATGAGATAGTAAACGACCATTGTTGTCTTAAGTCATTAAATTTTGGGATGATTTGTTGTGTAGTGATAGATAACTAACACAGAGATTTTCTCTAGGACTGAGTGGTCTTTGGAGGGAAATACACAAATAGACTTCCAGTCATCTCCTGAACTCCAACTCACCGGGATTTGATATCAGACTATTGTGTTTTTTCCATAGCCAATGCCATCATTCTCACATACTTATATCCGTTGTCTCTAAGTCATCCTAATATTTCCGTCTCTCTGGAATATTTCTCATAGCATAAAAGTATCTATCACTTCTCCTACTTAAAAAAAACAACAATTTTTCCTTTTACCCAACATTCTTCTCCACTTAGCAACCCATTTCACTCTTCAATAGAGTTATCTATATTAGATGCATCTATTTCCTTAGTTCTAATTCTCTCTTAAACCCAGCCCACTCATTCTGTTATCCACACTTCTCTGAAAACATTTACAATAAGATTACTAGTGACCTCATGTTGCCAAACCCAATGCACAATTCTCAAGATATAATTTATTCAATTTTTCCACAGCATTAGACAGAGTTGATGATTGACTTCTCCTTGAAATATTTTCTTTCTTCCCTAGGGGTCGCAGACACTACACATTCCTGAATTTGTTCCTGCTTCATTATTTCATTTTATTTTGCTTACCTTCCCTCCTCCTGCTGACCTCTAACTGTCACAGTGCCCACAACTCAATTTGGATGTTTCTCCGCTACCGACATTCACCCTCTTGGTGATCTCAGCCAGGCCATGACTCAGGACTCTCAATTACAGATTTCTAGCCCTCAACTATCCCCTGCGCTCCAGATCACTGTATCCAACAGCCCACTTGATAACTGGGCTCAGATGTCTTGTAGGACTTGATGATTTAATACAAACAAAATCAAACTTTTGATTTCCCACCCTAAGCCTATTTGCTCTCAGTCTTTTTCACTTCAGCAGGTAGATTAAGTAAATCTAGTCCTCCACGGTCTTCTCCACTCGGTGAAAAGTATTGGAGTCCTAATTGTGTTCTATCTTTCTTACATAATCCCATACCCAAACCATCATCCTATTAAGCGATATATTAAATAACATATTTTAAATATATCCCCAATAAGACCTCTTATAACTTTTATAGCCAATGTTCTACCTAAGCCACCTTCATATCTTCCTTGGACTAGTGTATTTGTACCAACTGGCCTCCTTGCAACCTTTCCATTACTCCAGTCTATTTTCTGCATAGCAGTTAAAGGAATCCTGAAAACTCTCCAGGGTTTCCCACTACAATTAGAATGAAATGTAGTACCATGATCTACAAGGATTTAAATGAGCTAGTTTGCCTGGCTATAACTCTAATCTCATTTCTTCCGTCACTCCCCTCCTAGTTCACTGGTTTCCCTATATGTGAAAAACACACAAAAAAAATCCCACCCAAAGACTTCACGCTTTGTTTTCCCTCTGCTAGAAATGGTCTTCCTCATATACTCACATGATTCACTCTGCCGTGTCCATCAAATTCTTCTTAAAAAGCACCTCCTTTAAACTCTCTAATCACTCTATCTAAAAATAGCATCCATCTCTCATCCTCTAAACTTTATCCTGATTTTATATTCTTCATAGCATTTATCATCTTCTGTCATATTATATTGCTCATTGATTTTACTCTCTGTTTTTGCCAGAAGAATATTAACTCCCTGAGGTAGGGACTTTTTTTCTTCACTACTGTATGTGCCTCAACTAGTGCCTGACACATAGTGTGTGTTCTATAAATTATGTTTTTGAATGAATGAGCGAATTAATTATTGCTTGAGTCCTCAAGAGTCCACTTCAGCAAGTAGATTTGGAATGTTCATCACTGTATCCCCAGCACTGAATCCTTTGGTACATAATGGGTGCTCTATAAATATTTGCCTAATAAGTAAGTGGAAGTGTAATTATCATAGAAGCAGACATAAATCCGGAGTAACAGGGTAGCCAATGCCTTGCCTGAAGCTCCAATGCCAAGGCTCCCTCTGAGCACTGTGCCTGACTCATAGCAAACCAGGAGGAGTACATGTTGAGGAAGTGCGCGAATGTCCTAGTGAAATATATTAACGAGGAAGAAGAGACATCAATCCCGCACATAGCAGAATAGTCAAAGAGGATAGAAAGTGAGAAGAAGGATCAGACTTGGTCCAATATTCTTTGGGAATATTTTCCAAAAGAAGAAATTTAATGGAATGGTTGGGGCAGAAGCCAGCTCACATAAGATTAAATGAGGTAAAACATGGTAGTATTAAAATCACACAAAATTTAGAGAAGGTTGGCAGAAAAAGAAGACTAAAAGTAGAGTAGGTTAAGTGGGCAGAAGAGATTTAACATTGTTTTCCTGTCGGGATTGAGGCTTCCTAGGCGTGTTTCCAGGCAGGGGTTGTAGAAAGTGACAGTACCTATATTCGAAATGAATATATCTTTTCCTGTTTTCAGGGTCCTAGGTAACAGATTGAGAATATCTAACCAAAACAAAATGCTTTTCCAGGTAAAAAGTGTGATTTAAAATCATAGGGGAATTTTGTCCACCCTAACTTGTCTCTGGCTTTGTTATGCTTAAGCCACAAACTAAGAGTTGGTAATAATTAAGGATTACAATTTAAATACTACTTTTCAGTCTTTTTAGAAGCTACTGCTACTAAGCAATGCAAATTTAACATATGAGAAATAATAGCTTGTGGTGTGTATTTTTTGTAACTTTTATTTTCTGACCTCTACTAGTTTAGAAACATTAACTTGCTTATTCTCCTAATACCTCCTCAATTTTAATCATATCTCCCATGAGATCATTTAGTTTAGGATATTTTTCTTACGTTATTCCTTGAGCAATACACATTTTTAAAACTCAAGTGACACAAAAAGTGGTCAGAAATCAAGTTGCATATCATGCTCAAGGTCTCTTTGACACGTGGTAGAAACTGATTTTCATGATTATTTTTAATTTTTCAGGGCGATTTCCTTTAGAAGGCTTCAGTTCTAAGGTTTTCTTAGAAATAAATGACCAATTCAGTAAACAATGAAGACATAAGCTTTTGTTCTCAAAGATTTATTATAGATATAAACTTTATTGAAATTGTTATTTGAAACAATATATGGCACATATACATTATAAAATAATATTAACAACTCGTGGGATGCAACATCTAGATCAACTGGCTAGGCATTAGGGAAAAGTCGCTATGGCCACAAACATCTCATTTGTGTGTAACCCACATTTCGTGGTTTTTATTTTGATATTATGAAACTTTATTTTTTAGATATTTTAAGGGATTTCATGTTTTCTGGATATTTTAAGGTAGATATGTACTCTACTTGTATACATTTATCGAATAAATACTCTAACATTCCTATTAAATGAGGCTTGAGATTTGTCATTTTGCATTACATTGAATGAAATTACTCTCCTTATAGTAATTTTCCAAGTCAGATATAGTGATAAAACAACTTTTTGCCTTTGTTATATTGAACTTTTAAATCCATAAATTTTTATGTTAGCAGAGAGTGATTCCGTCAGAATGGTTAAGCTGAGCACAAGAAGCTCATATTAATATTGAAGTCCTGAGAGACTGAGATTCTACCTACAGCAAGATTCTAATAAAGTAGAAAATACGTTAACTTCATTTTCTAAAAAGGACTCTGAAATCTATTTACCTGAAATCCAAAAGAGCTTTTTTCCTTAGTTATTTTACAGGTAGATGTTTCTGATGTTCCTTTGCATGCTAGTTGATATTTGATAATTTTGTGGGGACAGATTTGCTGGTCCCAAGGATTTCATTATCTCATTTATTCTTCAGTCAGTCAGATAGGAACTGCCACTTCATTTTACAAATGGAGAAACTAAGGTGAAGTGAGTTACCCAAGGATAAACTTACTTAGCAAGGGGCGGGGGCAAGAATCAGACCTGAACCTCTCACTGTGGATCTAAGGTACTTTCCCAGCCTCCCAACGGTTTCATGATGAGCCCATCACTTTAATGGGAGACGGTATCCCGTTGGGAGGGAACAGAAAAATGCAAAATAGTAATGGTTTAAACAAAACACAAGTGTCTTTATCTCTGCTCTGGAATGTGCTCTGCTCTAAGGAGTCCTGGGCTGGAAAGGCCACTGGTTTCATCCAGAAGCAGCAACAACTTCTCCTTTTTTGCTCTGCTTGTGCATGTAGACAAGTCATCTTTATTTTGCATGACCATGTGCCAAGCTAAAAATATATAAAGAAAGGGCAGTAGGGCAGGAAATCTGTGGTCTCTGATACAAAGAAATATGGAGATATATTATGTATATTTATGTGTAATTTACATATATATTTTTATAGTTTATATATAAAGAAAGTTTTTTCTTCTGTGTCAGGGACTGCGTCACATATATTATACACAATATATATATTCCATGTAATATATATCTCTATATAGCTATATATAGCTATCTGGACAACTTGGAAGTAATCTACTTTCAAGATTCAAAATTAGACATCATTTCATGGTTTTGGTTGTAATGAAATAAGCTTTTGCATTATGCTTTAGCAAGATTCAGCATAATTTTTTTGAAAAACAAGTGAAAGTTCCCAACTTCTTTTTTTAGTTTTCTTTCTATCTTGCTTTCGTTTTATTTGCCTATTTTGGCAGAGTAAAGGAACTGTAATGCTCCCACCTACCTATTGCAGAAGGTTCCAGGGGACCGCCCGTCCCCTTCCGCCCTCACCTCCTTTGAACTGTTGGGAGAGTTCATAGGCAGAACACAGGAAGCAGCCAGGAGCTCCCCAAGTGGCTGAAGTAGGGTGAGCTGCTGCTCCGCTAGCCCAGTGGTGCAAGATGGTCTGGACTCCTTCTAAGTGCTATTTCTGCTTTGGGACTGTGTATTGTTTATCGTAATTTGTTCCTTAGTCCTAGGAAAGCAGAACAGTTAGTTCCAAATAGCAGGATCCATTCTGTTAGGGCCCTATAGGAACACATAGGGATGAGAAATTAACAATCATCATACTTAGAAGACATGTTTTTCCAAGTCCACAATATGTTTTTCCTTTCCAGTACCAACTGCTTTTTCTTCATTTATGCAGTGGAACTTACATGCCATTCCTGCTACACTCAGAGCATCTTCTATGAGACAGGGATTATGTTGCCTTTTTGCAACACTTAACTTTTTATATTAAAAACCAATCTTCAAAACATTGCTGACTGGCAATGGGAAGTGGATTAAAATTATCCAAAAGAAAGTAAGTAGCAATAACATAGATTATATTTAATATAAGATCTCAGTCTCTGCTAGACATTCTAATAAAGGATTCATTCCATGCGGTCAAGAAAATAATGTGGTCAAGCAAATTTTGTGCTCACTTCCATATGCCACATGGAGGTTTTAATTAACCTGTCTTGTGAGTCACTGGGCCTTTATGAATTCCATTTAAATTGCACTATGGGAATATGACATTTACTTCTTCACACCATTTTGACTTTTTTCAATTATTGCCATGAAAAAATTTATTGAGCAAATGTCACTGCAAAGGAAGCCATGGCCTGGTAGTGGCCATTGCTCCAGGTGACTGGTATTGACTGCTAAAAAATAGCAATATAAAGGAAAAGCCTGGAGTTTCCTAATGTGACCTTTAACACCCAGAAATCATATCCTGATTTTGTTAATTAAGTGACTTGGAAACATACACAGCAAACCCAAAGGAAAAAGCCGGCTTGGTCATTTGTGAAATCTGAGAATTAATTTTTTCTTTGAATTCTCTAAAGCAAAATGGACTTATTTTTATCTATTAAAAATCAAATCTATGCTTTCTTGATTTTGATATTCACAGCACAAGACATATCAAGCTTCTGCTTCATCCCTCCTAGGTACATTAATATATGTCAGTGACCAGTAAAGTTACTGCGTCAAAGCAATCTGCATAGTTCCAATTCCCTCAGCACCTGATACAGAGAAGGTTATTCTTTGTATATCCACAGCCTGACAATCTTTTGGTAATTAGGGCAACTTTTCACTGCTTTATGGATGCTGAGAAAAGAAAAATACTATGAGCGTTTAATGAAATGTACCATGAACTTGTACTAAGATAATCTTATTTTCTTATAAGATAAAAAGAAAAGGCAAATAGATTTTAAAGAGATAAAATAAGGGCAAATCTCAAAGTAATGCAGAGAGTAAACATCAGGTGAAATACAAAGGCTGGAAGAATTGATTACGCCACTTGGTTGCTCTCCAGAGGAAGATAAAAGAAGCGAGGACACGCTCTGTTACTCCTTGCGTGTAAAAATCAGGACTGGAAACGATATACTGACATCTCTGCCATGCAGATAACTCCAACAAGCTAACAGGCTGAATCAACTATTATCATTTAGGAACTTTCTGGGCCTACTGATTGACAGCTACAGAATGTATCTTAATGGTTTTCTCTTTGCAAGCCAATTTTAGTGAAAAAGAAATAAAATTACAAGGAAGAGAATGAGCATCAAAGGCTAAAATAAAAACAAGACAAAAAAAAAAAAAGATAAAATATCAAACTGCTTCACCAAACATGGAAATAGGAAGTGGATTACTCTAGTACTAGTTAGGTGATGAAAGAAATCTGTGACCACTATCATGTGTTTAGACACTTCACCAGAAATACTGGCAGAGCATAAGTAATCTTAGTTGTTTACCAGTGTTTTCTGACAGCTCCCATTAATAGAGTCTTATCATTACATTCTGTCTTAATGATCACAACCATCCTCATCAGCCCTGATCTGAACACCATGGACCAGACAACCACAGCCCACTGACGTCTGTCTGAATGATTGGTAATACTCAGCACACAGAGCAGAAGGGGTTGGCTAAAATTTTATTTATATGTTATAACCACTCTTGCTACAATTCCAAACTCATAAGCTTTTTGGCATCTTTTGTTTAAAAGAAAACAAATACTCTTTTAAGCATATTCTGCTCTGGACTCCAAGGGTGTTTCATGCTTCAGCCTGTAACAAGAGCCTATACCTTTAAAATCTCTGTTAAAAGTTATCAATAGTTATGTATTTTAAGGAAAGTTCCAGGAGCATCAGGAAAGGTATGAGAGTAATCAAATTTTCTGGAGATTTTTAACTTGTTAATACTTCTCTTTTAGTAATTTTAAATATTAATTTTAATCACAGCATGGAAAGTTTTTGGGGTCTTGATGAAAGAGTAGTTGATGGATTTACTTTAATGATATCTCTATTTTCTGTAAAGAAAACAAATATAAATAATATTCATAATATTATTAATTTATAATTTATGATGTTCCACCTACTTCTATTAATAATTTAAGGAGACTTCAAGAAGTAGGATCAGTGGTAGCATATACAGAACAAAATGTATTATCAGAAGACAACAGAACCAGACTGAGATATGGGTACTGGAGAAAGGCTAATAATTTGACAAGCCTTGAAGGGGTTTTCTTTAAGTATTCATTAAACAATTACAAAGAAGAAAGCCTGGGTTCTTTGTGAGGAAAAGGTATTTCTTGCAGTGCTTACCTCTCTATTGTTACCCTTAATAATTTGATTTAGGCCCAAATTCAAATGTCTCCTGTAAGCAAAGCAAAAGACCAGCAGTTAACTGCACCCATGTACCCCAGAAGGCAGTTCACCACCTGTGAGACAAGAGAAAATGTATGTGTTGATCTCTTCCCCTAGTTCCTGACCCACAGCTCCTAAAACCATTGTCAATTCCCAAGTTAGGTTTGGAGAGCTTCCAGTTTGAGGAACTCATCCACACCGGGAGGGTGATGCACCCCGACTCTACGAGGACAGAAGCTGCTGTGCTCCGGACCATCCCACAACTTGCCCTATGTATCTCTTCATCTGGCTGTTCATCTGTATCTTTTATCATATCCTTGAATAAACTGGCAAACATAACTGTTTTCCTGAGTTCTGTGGGCTGCTCTAGCAAATTAATCAAACCTGAGGAGAGGGTCATGGGAACCTCAGATTATAGCCCACAGGTCAGAAGCACAGGTGAGAATCTGAATTTGTGATCGGCACCTGAAGTGGGGTAAGGGCAGTCTCGTGGGACTGAGCCGTTAACCTGTGGGATCTGACACTACCTCCTGGTAGGTTAAATTATAGGACACCCAGCTTGTGTCAGAGAATTGCTTGGTGGGGGAAAACCCCCACCACACATTTGGTGACCAGAAGTGTCACAAGTGTTGTGTGTGTGGTAGTATTGTGAAAGTAAAGGAGAAACACAGAAGGAAGACTGGAAGTTTTTTCTAACATACCGTCTATTGTTACTTGACAATCCCCCTTGAGTATCTCACTTCCCTCAAACCCAAAACACTTTATCCCTTACACACCTATATTATACTCACCTGGCTCACCATAAGTTGAATTATTGCTACCTTATTTTTGCACCTAAGTGATGTTTTGGCACCATTTTAGTTTGTCTCCCCAAGCAATTGCTCTGTGCTAACACCTTTCATACACGTGTGAGTTCCAAACTGCAGGACTGGACATCCATAGAGAGAATCCCGGTCCTCAAAAGGAATGCAGAGGGGGCCAGCCCCGTGGCCAAGTAGTTGAGTTCCCAAGCTCAGCTTCAGCGGCCAAGGGTTTCGCTGGTTCGGCTCCTGGGTGTGGACATGGCTCTGCTCATCAGGCCACATTGAGGTGGTGTCCCACATGCCACAACTAGAAGGACCTGCAACTAGGATATACATCTATGTACCGGGGGGATTTGCGGAGATGAAGCAGAAAAAAAATAGATTGGCAACAGTTCTTAGCTCAGGTACCAATCTTTAAAAACAAAAAAGGAATGTAGAGCAAAATCTTTACTAGTGACTGTACTCCTTAGTGGATTCATCACCAAGCTCCCCAGCACTCGTGTGTACTTCATGGGTAAATTTTTTGTCCTGCCTATGACTCCCATAATTTTTTTTTTTTTTTTTTACCTTGAACAACCATTAGCCAGCTGCTAATAGTTCCTCTAGGTCCACCCAGACAAGTCTCCAAAAAGGGGCAAATCCTGAGGTGAGCAGAGTTGAAAGAGAGCTGAATTTATATGAGAACACCACCATGCCCCTCAAGACACTCAGTAGCAGCATGGGCCTACTGAGATGTGTGGGGAGTGGAAAGATAGAGGCATTTCTTTCCCACAGAGCATCAAGCTGGGCAGCTGGGAAGGTAGCAGGCCTGTAAAGATATTCAATTATCAACTTGATCTTTTGTATCACCTTTGAGGTGGGTGTATTTTTCAAGACTGCTGTAGTCTGAATGAAAAAATAAAAATAGAAAGACTTTCAACTCCGATGTTCCAACAAAGCAAAATGCACTCAAAGGAGAAGAAGATTGATCAAAAAAGAGAAACCAAAAAGAAGGAACCCATCCACAAAGAGAGAAATACTAAAGAAACATACATTCTAACATGCCAATAAACGAAAATAATTGATAAGATGTTTAAAGAGGACAAAATAAATGTTACTGGGCTTGTAGACCAAAAACATGAAAAAGTTATTAAAGCAATACCTATGTTAAAAGAGAAAGGTAAAGAAATTAAACAAAGACATTGAAATTAACCAAGTAATAGTAGAATGACTGATGTCTTATTTTGTCTTCTCCCAAAAGCAGACCCAGAGACAAGGATTCAGGGCCAATGGTTCACTTGCGGGCTGGAGGGAACACCCATGGGACAATGGCGATATGAAAGAAGAAAGAGAAAACAACCAATGAAGGGTTGCGTTTCCAAGCCAGCCACCCCTGCAGGTAACTGAAGCTTAGTCCTCATAATGATACTTGGGAGCTGATGTAAAAGACATAACCTCAGAGTTAATCTCTCCAAGAAGCAAGGAAGGAGGAGTAATTGTATGTGAACTCTTGTCATTCACTGGTTGAGGGCTGCTCCTGTAGCCATTCATTCTTCTGCACTTTCAGCATGCCAAACAAGAGATAACCTGGGCTATAGATGCAAGAGAGAGCCCACAGCAAAGCAATGTTGTCCCACGGAGTGGCAAGGGCATGGGATATTAGTGGGACACTACAGGCATCTTAACAGAGGCCTTATGGGACCTAATCAACACATAGAAGAGAGTGTATTAAATGCTGGAATTATATTAAAGTATTAAATGCTGACATTTGTACATATTAAGTGTGGAATTTGAATCCATAAAATGGAAAGATTAATTAGCCACACCTCCCACCAGGGATATGTTACTACTCTAAGCCACTGAAAACACATTCTTATTTCTAAAAAATATTTTTGATATTCAATTACACAAAAATATATGCCTCATCTGAAAACATATAACACTTGTTTCATGCCCTATGATAAAGGAAATGAGGTCTTCAGTAGATCAAGGAGACAAGAGACTCCTCAACTCAAATTCCCCCATCACAGTTGAGTAAAGAAAATGCATGTAGGGAAACCAGCCGCTTACTCCTCAGCCTTTGAGCATCTAAACATATCTAAAAATGAATTGGAGGCCTAACTTCAATTCCTGGGGGATGAGAAGTTCTTAAATGCTAAAATAAATGCCTGTTGCTGGAAGCACCAATGGAAAGCCAACAGTAGGGGAATCCCCCAGAGGAGAACAGTTGCACAGGATGTTCAGAGACAGGACTGGTGTGGAGGAGAGTGATTCACACCCCCAGTGCTGCATCTGCTGTCAGCCTAAAAACAGAACTGCACCTACCACTTCTGCCATCTGGTACCCACGACAGGAAAATGGGACGTACACATTCGCATTTTGGAAATAATTAGAAAAATAATTAGAGAAAAACAAATTTCTTCAATATGATTATATATTCTGGAAAGAGATTTTAGAGGCTAATGCATCAAACTACAAGATCAGATGACATGTTCAGTGAAATTATTGAACTTAAAGAAAAATGTTATGTTGAAAATATGATGATACCTGACATTTTGCCAAAACATTCGCTGTACTTCTTTATAACCATAACCTCAGAGTCAGTTTAGGTTCAGTAACTTTTGCATGAATTCTAAGCAATTTAAGGATTAGTTCGTTTGGTTTCTTTGTTTGCTTGTTTGTTCAAGAAGCTACAATAAAAAAAATCCACTGTTGGGGCACTTTCAAAACAGGATATCACTGTCATTCTAAAGCCAGCAGACAAATCAAAGGGTCCTGAAAATCTATTCTTAGCTATGGTTGGTAGCTATGAGTGCTCAGTTACCACATGTATTAGTTATCTATTGCTATTTACCAAATTACCCCAAACTTTAGATGGCTTACAACAACAGGAATCAATCATCATCTCTCATGATTTCTTTGGGTTAGGTGGGAAGTTGGAGAAAGCATGGTGTCTGGGGCATCAGCTGAAAGGCTCAGTCTAAGGACTGGAATCATCTAAATTTTTCACTCACGTACATGTCTCAGAGTGCCTGTTGATCCTCATCTGGCGCTGTCAGCCAGGACACCCACATGTGGCCTAGGCTGCTTCACAACATGGTAGCAAGTGTCCCAAGAAAGAGAGCAAGCCAGGTGGGAGCTGTGCTGCCTTTTAAGATCTAGCCCCGGAAGTCATGCAGCATCATTCCTGCTGCATTCTATTGGTTGAAGAAGTTACAGAGGCCTGCCTAGGTTCACCGAGCGGGCTTACAGATTCTGTCTCTCAATAGAGGAGCATCTAGGCCACACTGAAAGCAGAGGATCTGGGATGGGCTACATATGGAGGCAGCCATTTTGGGAAAGTGCAGTTTGCCACCCTGCAACTTATGGTGCATTGATCTGATACTAGAAAGATCTTTCCCCTGTAGCCAGGCTGCACCTAGCATCTCTCTTTTAAAATGACTGGCTAATATGTTGAAAGACTTGGGAAGCCTTTGAAAGATTTTCATTGGAATTTATCTCTTCCAAACACTTGAGGGCAAAAGAAAGCAAGGAAACAAAACAAGTGGAAAGTTGTACTTTTAATTAAATTATGCATTCTACCATATTTGCCTCGCCAAATCGTCATAGTATTTCCAGCAACATCTCATCATGCCTTTAAAATTATTGTAGACCTCGAATAATGGAGCGTTACTGTGTTTCACATATGTTTCATCTAAACCGTAAAGGAAACAGCATAGCAAATCATAGCAGAAATCTTTGAGAAACAAGATTTCATTCTGTGAATTTCCAATAACGAGTAAATTCCTTCTCCTGGGGGAACTCCCAATCCACAAACCAGTCCAGTATGACCTATATTTCGTTATAACAAGTCAATCTCTTATTTTCATTTGCACAACTCCCCTTGTTCTAAAAGCAGGTTTTAAAGTTTTTAAAGCAAGTTTTTAAAAAAATATTTTTGATATTCAATGACATAAAAACATATGCCTCATCAGAAAACATATAACACTGTTTCATGCCCTATGATAAAGGAAATGAGGTCTTCAGTAGATCAAGGAGATGAGAGACTCCTCAACTCAAATTCCCCCATCACAGCTGAGTGAAGAAAATGCATGTAGAGAAACTAGCCACTTAGTCCTCAACCTCTGAGCATCTAAACATATGTAAAAATGAATTTTTGGAGGCCTAACTTAAATTCCTGGGGGATTTTTAAGCACAATTACAGATGATAAATACAACCAAAGTATCTCAGATTAATTTCCACTTTTGTAAACTCAGAGAATTGCACAGACATCTCATACCTCATCTCCTCTATCAACAAAATAATTTGGTATTCATTATAGGCTTTTATCTATTAGACCCTATTGTGATCCCTAACTTTTCTCAAATTTTGGCAGTTTGTTGCTTTACTTTAATTTCTAACTCTTGGTTTGTTTATTATTAATTAAAATTAATGTTATTTTTAAAGTCATTAGATCACATTTAGGAATGGCATGTCCAAAATGCTGAAAGGAGTGATTCTGGTTTTGTATAGAAACATTGCATCTCATAACAGCAATCTTTTTCTTCTCCCAAGATTCAGAACAATTCCTTCAACAACAAACCTCACCTTTTGATAAGTTTATATCCTCACGGGTCAAAATTCCTTTCTAGCACGGAGATACATCTTACCTTGGAAGGCAGGATATTCTGTGCCGCCGCTGCTGTTACTCCTGATTACTAGTGTGAAGTTTAGGCTAGACGCATTTCTGTATGCATCTCAGATAATAGCAGAGCTTGGACCTCGATCTCAGAATTTAGCTGACATACACTATGCACACTTATTATAAACATATGAGTGAATTTGAATGGATGAATCAATAACTTTGTATGTGAAATACAAATTAAAGATCTGTGTATTTCCAATAAATACACATAGCAAATTTTTTTCTTAGTATGTTTCTCTCTGTTGTAAAGTGAGTGGGGTGAAATAAAATGGAGGCATAAAATGCACAAAATAAGATTTCTTTTCCCTTATAGAGGAAAGCAGACTCCTTTTGAAGTATTTACTGTCATCAGCAAATTTGGTAGCAACTCCTCAAATATCTAATATTAAATCAATGTTCAAAGACAGTATAAGCAGAAGATATCCTGCTTTTAAAGGCAAAACTAAATGACAGTCTCTGCAGTGGGAAAGAAATTATATCATTTGAAGATTTCATTTATTAAGGAGTAGAGGATTTAGCTTGTTGGTGGAGGAAAACCTCTGTTTGTTTATACCATGTTAAATTTACTTCTTCAGTGTAGGCCAGATGAACGTCAGGTCTTCGCAAAACACATTAGTTAAAAGATCAATTGCGGGAGCAGGAAAGTAGAGATTTGGGGGTAAGAATGGGCCATGTAGCGTGTTGAAAACTGCTGAACTTGTCTCGACTCAGCAAGGTCTCTCACAGCTGTGCTCTACAGTAGTCAGTAACTGCCATGTGTGCATCGATTTTTCAGCTGTAAGAAGAGAATAACCATATAACTATTCAGATCAGTTGCACATGGCCAATTTTTATATTTGTATCCATTTTATGACTGGTCAGCTATCAAAGAAACAGTACCAAAACTTTGTTTTTCATATAGTATACACTAATGAAAAATAAATAAGACAAATTGACATTGTATAAACCAGTCCTTTTGACTTGAAATATGGTTCTGGAGGAATTAGGTAATTTTCCCTACTCTCTAACCCATAATGGGTGGTTTTTAGTATAGATAAAGAAATGCTTGTAAATTGTTCTGAACTTTATTTCCAACACAGTGAGACAGCTTATTAATATATTTTCCACAAAGAGTGCTCTGTGGTCTTAGAACACAATAGATATTACATTTTTGTTAGCTGAGTAGATATCTAAAGCCAAATTGCACAAACCACTTCACTCAGTGAGAAGAGGGAAGTCAACGAATATCTTTCCCTCTCTCCTTCCTCCATGACCACAAAGCAATAGGCCTCTCTACCTGTTTCTTCTGATCTTTTCTACTTTCTTCCCCACAGTGGCTTGTCCTTGTCTAGATTAATTCCAAGGCTTAAAATTGGACCAATTTCTTTGATACTCAATGATAGACGTCCCCTTTGTAAGTCAACCGGAAATGGCATGTTTTTCTTGAGATCCCTGGAGATCCTGGAGGCTTGGCACAGAGGAATGAGAGGAAAGATAGAAACGGGTGAAATCCAATTCTGTGGGCAATTTTGCCTAAGCCAAATTTCCCTTCAGATGGTTAATATCTATTCATCCATTTAACAGCTAGATATGGCCTTAAAGTCTTCATAGAACATGAAGCATACAAATTAAATTCACAAGATTAAAAGAGTAACATTCTCTGCTTTCCTCAATATTATTAAACTTACATGGGGAGTACACACCAACATATAGATTCTCATGTCAAAAATTGTTAAAGTGTTGATTTCATTTCACTCATAAAATAAGCTCTCTTTTTCACACCGTAAACTTCATGATTAATCATATGATCAATCTTATAACAAAAAATATTTCATATTTTTTAAAAGAGAATAAAATATATTGTGAATTTTCTTCTCATTTTAGATGATAAATGATAGAAAAATTAAGTGAACTATCTGAATTTTTTTTAAGAATATTGATAATATAAAACAAAAATAGACAAATCAGTAGTGAGATAACATCTGGCATTGATATTGATTAGAACTCAGGATTCTAATAACGGAAAATTATCAGTCTTTGCAGGTGGCCTCTAGTCTCATTTTTCAACCTGTGGACTAA
Source organism: Equus caballus (assembly GCF_041296265.1). NCBI lineage: Eukaryota > Metazoa > Chordata > Mammalia > Perissodactyla > Equidae > Equus > Equus caballus. The sequence continues at coordinate 48,949,529 of NC_091686.1, forward strand.
TATATAAATATTAAAAGTCATAAATATTTTATCATGGCTTTTAAGAAGAAACAAACCACATGCTGGAGTAAAAGGCATACATAAGATCATTATGCTCACAGTTTAGGGTCATTTAAAAAGTTGTAAATAGAACAAAGACTCCTCTGGTTCTCAACCAATGCTTCTAAATTCCTATCTTCCCAGCAAGATTAAAAGCCCTTGGGATGAGAGATTGGTCCTGTGCTAATTCTAATCTCCCACTTTGCCTTGCATCGTTCTCACTAAATCAAAGAAATGACATCAACACATATTTGTCATGCAACTATTGGTGCTTTTGTTAGATTATATGAGGGACAGAATAAAATAGGATTTTGTCTACTAGGAATTTACGATATCTCAGGGATGTGAGTTGTTTCTTTACTTTTTCTGACCTGATCAGTTTACAGAAAACCAGGGACAGACCTGTCCAAAAAGAGATAAATTGAAGCAAGCTCAAGTTTTATGTTGCCATTATCGTGCCTGGCTTAGGACATCCAAGCTGTACTTCCTGCAACTCATCAATCAGAGAATACTCTTTTGTTTCACGAAATTGCAAAAATATATAATATACATTACATCATAAGTATGACAGTTCTCATTCCCTGGGCCTTTAAGTGTAGAAGTGTGTTCCTGATTTCTAAACTTTCACTACTTTTTTGATGCCACTCAAATATAGTGGTGGTGTCCTTCCTTTGATAGCGATGAATATCATTCCTCTTAATTTGTGAAATACTGCATAACTTACATTTCTGGCTCTCACCTTCCCAGGTCCTCCTTCTAGATCCTAAGATTCTAGACATACGAAAGAGTTATATTACCTTAGCCTGGAATCTTTGCCTTTTTAAATTGCGGTGAAAAACTATTCCAATAACTTCTAAGAATTAATCTTTCCTGTGGCTGTATCTAGGATGCTAGGTTCTGGAGATGCAGAGTCAAATAAAATTATTTCTACCCTGATTTAGAATAGGCATAGCTGGAGAAAAAGTTCCAAGAGATTGAAGGATGAGAAATGAAGCCCAGAATCTAGGCCACATAACAAAAAATAAATAAACAAATGCAGAAGTGAGCCAATTTGGGCTTAGGAAGTCCGGCTATAGAGCCTGTGCCCATGGGAGCACTGGGAACATCAAAACGAAAGAGGTAGAAGGAGAAAAGTTTGCTCTCATAGTGAAATTGGAGTCTGTAAAGTTTCACAGCTTAAAGAATTTCAAAATATGACAACATATTAATCCTGAAGATTTATATGATACAAAGAAAACTTAATTACTTGGACCATTGAATTAACTCCTAAACCTCATTGTCCAAATTCACCCAATTTCCATACCCCCAGAATGTAGACAGGATGCAGCTCTCCTCCAGACGTTGTTCCTCTGATAGGCTCTCTAGTCCTTTATGCCAGATTTGCTGACTGTGAGTACTCCTCTGCATTTTCCTTTCTCTTTCTCCCAATTACCTCTCCAAAACCTTCATTAAATCGTGTGATCTCAGGATACTTAGAATCACTCTTGTTACGCTCTGAACCTCACTGTCTGGTTTCTCAGGCTAGTTGGCTTCATTCAATACAAATACATATTCACTTGTCTTCCTACCTATAATCTTCTGCCTCAGGCTGTGATCTTTATTATATTTTTTCCTAATTTTTAAAAGTAATTCCCTTTACCTTTCCAAATCACACATAGGTATCACAGCCCATATTTTTTTGAGAAGGAAAAAGAATTGATAGACATCACTTCCTTAGGTGTGACCAAGGACTGGAAAATGGAAAATGATATCTCATCAAACCCTACCCTGGCATATGTCAATGTACAATTGAGTCAATGCTAAAATGCTGAAATAATCACAAGAACACTGTGTTTTATTGGCCATTCATGTACTTTGAAGAAACACATAAACAAAAGTAGATTACAGGAAATTATCTTGGGAGAGAAAAATAAATAATGAATAGTGGTCATAGTGGAGATTTGGATAACAGAGCTATCGTGTAAAATGAAAAATGTAGCATAGTAGGGCAGGCTGGAATAAGCTATGGTAACAGTATTCCCTGCATATCAATGACTTCACATTACAAAAAATCATTTCTTATGTGTACACCTTGATACCAGTTGAGCACTCTCAGATTTGTGGCTCTTCCCAATGCGTGTCTCCACCATCTCAAAGGCATTTGCTGAAGATAGTGCAGGAAGTTTACGGCAAAGCCAGGAAATGGTATATATAACTTCTGTCTACGTTCCATTGGCCAGAACTGGTCACACAATAACTGGGAAACTGAGAAATATAGTATTTTTCTGTGTGTGCAGGAAGAGAAAACAGATTAGAATTTATCTAGTCTCCACCACAGGTGGCATATTTAAATGTTGGAATGACATAGAAGTGCAAGACTTCATACTGACACTTTGAGCTGGTATATATATCTGGGCTTTTGTTTTTAATAGCTCCACTAAAGTACAATTGACATTCTATAAAATTTGACCATTTTAAGTATACAATGCAATGATTTTATTTTTTGTGATTTTAGAGTTATGCAATCACTACCACAATCCAAATTTAATACGTTTTTGTCAACCCAGCAAGATCCCTAATGCCCATTTAGAATTAACCCCATTCCCACTCTTAGCCACAGGTAACCATTAATCTTTTTTCTGTCTCTGTAGATGTTCTTTTTTGGGGGGACAGTTTGTATAAATGTATCCATACAACATATGAGCATTTGACTCTTGCTTCTTTTAATTACCACAGTGTATATAAGATTCATCCATGGGGCAGCATGTATGAGTAATCAGTTCCTTTTTATTGATGAGTAGCGTTTTCTTGCATGGATATACCATTTTTGTTTACCCATTCACCATTTGAGGGACTTTGAATTCTTTCAGTTTTTGGCTATGACTAATAATGCTGCTATGAACATCTGCATATAAGCCTTTGTATAGCTATACATTTTCTTCCTTTCAGGTAGATACTTACAAATGAAATTTCTGGACCATTTTGTAAATTTATGTTTAACCTTTTTGCTTCCTGTATATCAGGGCTTTGTTTTTAGGCATGAAAGTATTCATAATTTTTACATATTTCTTATGACTTTGTTTCTAGTGATATTTTTTCTTTAAAGACTGTTTTGTGTGATATTAGCATAACCACTCCAGTTATCATATAGTTACAATTTAAATGGCTTATAATTCTTAATCATCTTACATTCAGCCAACATGTATCTTTGAATCTAAATTATATCTCTTGTTGACAGCTATATTGGGATCCTGTTTTCCACCCAGACTGATAATTGCTGACTTTCGATTGGAATATTTTCTGTTTCCATTAATATAGTTATTGATATAGTTGGGCACATGTCTCCCATTTTGCTACTTGATTTCTATATATCTTGTGTCATTAGTTTCTCTGTTCCTCTTTTAGTACATTCTAAAAATACATAAAATATATTCCAGTAAAATACAGGAGTTTTGCTCCAATATAGTTTCATTTCCTCCTCCTTTCTTGGACTATTATTATCATACATATTACATCTTTATATGTTATAAGCCCAACAATAAAGTTTTATAACTATTGTTTTATGCAACTATCTTAACTCAGTTAAGAGAAGGAAAGAGAACAAATTATTATTCTATGTTTTGTATTTACGTACATAAAATCTTTAGCAGAGCTCTTTATTTCTTTCCATGGATTGGGAGTCATTTACTTTTCACCTGAAGGGCTTCCTCTAGTATTTCTTATAAAGGAAGTCTGCTAGAAACAAAGTCTCTCGGTCTTTGTTTATCTGGAAATGTCTTTATCATGCCTTCAGTTTTTGAAGGATAGCTTTTGCTGGATGTAGAGTTCTTAGTTGATTTATTTTTTCTTTCAGCTCGTTGAATATATCATTCCACTTCTTTATAGCCTCTATTGTTTCTGATGAGAAGTCAGCAATAGTCTTACTGTGGTTCCCTTGTACGTAGTAAGTCTTTTTTCTCTTGCTGATTTCAAGATTTTCACTTTGTCTTTGTCTTTCAACGGTTTGATTATGATGTGTCTCAGGATGGATGTCCTTGTGTCATCTTATGAAGAGTTCATTGAGCTTCTTGGATGGGTAGATTAAATTTTTTTTGTCAAATTTGGGGAGACTTCAGATGATATTTCTTCAAATATTTGTATACCTGCCTTTCTCTTTCTCGCCCCTCTTTCTGGGAATCCCATTACACACATGTTGATACACTTAATGGTTTCCAATGTCTCTAAGGATTTGATTTCATTCTTTTTCTTTCTCTTTTTTGGATTTAGTAATCTCTATTAGTCTACTTTCAAGTCTGTCAATTCTTTCTTCTGCTGGATCCAGTCTGCTGCTGAGTTCTTCTAGTGAATTTTTCATTTCAGCCATTATGCTTTCAACTCCAGTATTTCCACTCTCAATTCAATGAGTAAATGTCATCACAATTTTTAAAAATTTTTAAGCATAATTTCCTTTCATTCATTGAACATATTCATAATAATCACTTTGAAATTTTGTCGCTAAGTCCAATATCTAGATCTCCTCAGAGACTTTTAAGTGACTGCTTTTTCTCCTGTGTATGGGTCACACTTTACTGTTACTTTGTTTCAAAAATTTTTCCTTAAAAACTGGTCATTTTAGGTAATAAAAGAAGCAACTCTGGATTGTGATCTCCACTCTAGGTGTTACTGTCGCTGGGTTTTTTTGGTTTGTTTATTTGTTTAGTGACTCTTCTGGACTAATTCTGTAGATTCTGTCTTGCCTACAGCCACTGATAACTGCTCGATTTTGTTGTTGTTGTTCTTATTTTTATTTTTAGTCCTGGATTTCGAGGGATCAGTCCTGGGTCAGCATAGATTATTGTTCAGCCAATGTTTGGTCAGAAATGGTAATTAATCACTTCAAGTCAGTACATCTTACAACTTTTGCTGATAAATGTGTATATGCATTGGAGAATACATGCAAGGTTTAGGCAGCTTATGAGTGCCCAAGCTTTTGCTTTCTGTAAGTATAATGCTCCTTGTTTAGTCAAGAATGACTGGATAGTTATCCTCTCTGATCTATCCTATGTATGTGTGTAGGCTTCCTGAATACCAAGGATAAATGAAAGCATATCAAGTCCTTCTATAGCTGTCTTATTCCTTGCAACTCCCTGTGAAATTTCTGGATGTTCTGCTGACCTAATACATACTCCAACCAGTATTACAACCTTTGAGCAGCTGTGATGTTAGCCTCCCCTGATTTTTGCCACCAGGATAGAAATTGTTTTTGACAACACACGCAAGAGTTAGTTTTTTCTGTTCTGTTCCCAAACAAGTCATCCTTCTCCAGCATTAAGAATACTGGTCTTCACTGTCTTTGCTGTCCTGGTAGAACTAGAATACCAAGGTCTGACGTGGGAAGTGAGCTGTTCCAGGCTAAAATGCCACAGACTCTTGTTGTGCTTACCGTGGTTCAGTTATCTTGAATCCTTCTCCATTTTTTTTTTTTTTTTGGATGCATTTGGTCAACTTTCAGAGTCCTAAAATGGTTGTTTGGAAATTTTATCCAATTTTAGCATTTTTTTAAGAAGACTATTTGTGGAGCTCTTCATTCAGACATACTGGAAGTCTCCATCCTAATTATTCAGGTTTCATAAACCTTTTGAACAGAGAGGCAGGTCATTTTCAATGTCTCTTCAGTGAGGAGAATTTTTCATCCAGTTTTCTCACTGACCTTTATAATTGTCACTTATAAGAATATGTAAAGATATCTCTGGAATGTGTATTCTTTTTTTTTTTTTTTTTTTTTTAATACCAGTCTCCTTACTGGTCTGATTTTTTTTTTTTTAAGATTTTATTTTTTCCTTTTTCTCCCCAAAGCCCCCCAGTACATAGTTGTATATTCTTCGTTGTGGGTCCTTCTAGTTGTAGCATGTGGGACGCTGCCTCAGCGTGGTTTGATGAGCAGTGCCATGTCCGTGCCCAGGATTCGAACCAACGAAACACTGGGCCGCCTGCAGCGGAGCACGCAAACTTAACCACTCGGCCACGGGGCCAGCCCCTGGAATGTGTATTCTTTTTATATCTTCCATCTCAGGTCTCCAGCATTGGCTCTTCTGGGATCATGAAGTGTAAAGACTTTGTTTCATTGGGGCTTCTGGAGAATAGGCTTTCCTAACTTGTGGGGAAGTGGCAGCCTGAAAATGAACCCAAGACTAGAGAAAATAAAACCTAGAGATAGAGACAGAGTAGCCAACACATAACACACTGTTTGAGACTGGATCCTGTTCCATCTGAAGCCAAACATAACCCGGACCTTTTGAGGTAAGTTAACTGATAAATTTCTTCATGTTGTGAATTAGTATGAGCTGGCTTTCTGTCATTTGCAATTGAAAAAATCCTGATAAATTACTATAGCATGCTCTTTAATTGTACGTATGAGTTTTAATATTATATTTATACCTATAATAGTTTTTCTTCTATATGGGAAGCTTATAAGGAGGAAAAATTTATATTTTTTAGTTCAACTTTTCTATTCTGTAGGATATTTTTTTTAATACCCAGCTTCCAGTAAACCCTGCCTCATTGAGTGAATGCCCCACTGTGCACAGACTTACAGGAGGTAGTGCCTTATGGAAACTGGATGGGACTGAAGGAAATTCTCCATCTTCTCATACTATGAAAATCACGGTTAAATGTGTGACCTAGATTTGGCCAATCAGATGTTTATATTCTCATCTTTGAATCTTGGTTTAGTGACACAAAGACAAAGGAAGAGTTAGAATCTATTTTACAGTATCAATGATAATATCTCCTAGGAGTTGTAACATCATCCTGACCAAAATTTTATTGTCTCCATGTAACCTCTTGAGTGGCCTTGTTTACTAATTCTCTTTCAGTCCCAGTCCTGCGACCTCAAGTTTATTTATTCTGTTTTTTTCTCGATGCACATCTAGCAAATTTCCTTTTTGTCTGAGACAGCCAAAGTTTGTTAGCCTTGTCTGCCTCCAAAAACTCTTGACTGGTAAATCTGTAAAACTTCTGAGATTAGCATAGAAGAGGTAGTCAAAAAATAATTATTGAAAAAATAAGTTTTGACAAAGATAAAAATTTGGGAAATAAAATATTGTGTTTATATTTGGCTGGATGTTTTTTCCTTGCACTGAATTCAGGTTCCTGAATATGTATGAAAAGGCATTGTCATAAGCTGTCTCATGTATACAGACATGAGTGAAACACACTGATTTATTTTATAATTATATAAAATTATATAAAAACTATTATAATTAGGGACTTCTAATAGTGAAATAAAAGAGATAGGAGATAAGGCAAGTAATAGTTAATTTTCCCTAGAATCCTATTTTTTCCAGAATTATTAATAAACAAACATGTTATATTTGCAAATATTCATTTGCTTAAAACTATTAACTGAGCATCGTCTGGATCGAGGCCCATGCTCTGTGCTAGAGACACAGCACAGTACATGACAGTCAAACCCAGGCTTGAATAGAACTTATATCCTGACAGTTCACTTATTTATCAAAGTGAGAATTTAAATATAGAAAAATTACACTTTTTTATTTAAAATTATCAATACAGCTTTAAATGGCAAATGACAAACTAGATAAAATATTTGAACAGTTTTGAGTGATAAGGATTACCATTTTTAATATAGTAAGAGAACTCAGAGATTCATAAAAATGCTAATTCTCAAATTGAGAACTGGGCATTGCTCATAAATAATTCACAGAACTGCAAATTACAAGTAAATACATGAAATCTTATTAATAAGCAAATAAACATTGCAAAAAAAGAAGTAAGTTTTACTTACCTGATTTGCAATAACTTTTAAGTAGTAATGCTAAATATTAATGCTTATGTGGTCACATAGGCATTCCCAGACACTGTGTTGGTTAGAACATCGGCAACATTTTCCATGCAATGTGTAGAATATTTTCCTTAACGACATACAGAAACAGTTTTAAATTTGCCCTTAATGTAATAATTCTAGTTCTGGAAATCTATTCTAAGGAAATAAAAATTGGAGCAAAGTTTGCGTACAAACATAAAAACAAAATGGAAAACAAAATGAAACAAACAAACACAACAACCTCCTAATCCAAATCTCCAAGCTAGTTCTTTTTCAAGAGTTTTTCCAGAATATTTTTCTTTCTTCTCAGAGTCCCATCGGATCAGTTCCTTTCTCTATTCTCGCTTCATCTAACTTCATGCGTCCATATTTCAGTATGCGCCAACAAGCTTCTTGCTTTGAAAATTACTTGCATTCTAATTTATATTTATACTAATTATCAAATCAAAGGGTTCTTCCTATTTCTGGTACATTAAAATTCTTTCCAAACACTGCCCACCTCTTTTGAGTGGATTTTCTAGTCTCTTGTTATTTGAATCCAAATTAAATGAAGTACACAGATTTTTCCAAAAGTACTGAAAAAGAGAACCGGTTCAATATCATGAAAATATTACCTTTCACTTATCTTTATTTTGCAAAAACAAAAGTCATCAATTCAGTTATATTAACATATTTCACTAGGAAATTGTTGTCACAGTGTAACCAGGAAAAGGTTAAAAGGCCCTTTCCCTTAAAATAGCCTATTTTTGAGAAAGCACGGTAATGATTCTAATAGCTATAAAAATTTTTAAGGCTTAAAAATCCTTAGTTCTTCCTCTTCTTCATGGAAAATGGCATTTTGCTCTCTTTTTGTGAAAATAAAAATGTTAATAAGAAATAATAATGTGCACAATAATATAAAAGGTAGAAACAATTTTTATTCATTATGTATAAAAGGGGAGACAGGAAATGTGAAGTCAAAGAATAAAAAAGTAACACAGGAAATATAAGGTCAACTGCATCAGGGAATATTTCTCCCAGCACAGCACCTTTATTGGGAATTCTAGTCGTTCAACCATAGCACAATGGAGATGTTTCTTGAAATAAATAACATTCTTATTCACTTCACAATTCAAAAATCACAAAATGACTAAGAGTTCTAGCTGTCCCACAAAACGACTTTATTTCTTTCTTCTTTTTTGATGTGATGGTGTCGATACTCACCGAGTGGGGGAGGCCAGTGCTCAAAACGAAGAGTCCTGCTTTGTGGGTGCAAAGCAAAGTCCTGGAAGTTACAGCCTGTCCTCTCGTCCATGTGCCACTATTTTCAGGGCTTCTTTCTTTTTCTTTTAGCTACTATTCTTTGTTTAGTTGTTCTGTGCTAGACATTTTACAAATATTATTATCTTATTTGAATAAACCCGTTTTATAAGCATGCAATCTGAGGCTCAGAAAGCTCATAGAAGGTATTCAAAGTCATACCAGTAATGCAGAGCTTTCTCTGACTCAAAGCTCTGGTCCTTCAGTGTGACAAGAGGAAATTATTTTCATGACTGTTTCCACTGGCTTATTGTTGTGATGAGTTCCATTGAATCAACGTTAGAAAAAACCCTTAATTGCAAATAAACCAGACTGGTGTATTTTTCCTTAGGATATATTTTGTGGAAGTTGAACACACAAACACAGATCAGGAGTCACAGAAATATTACAAGGACTGCAAATACTGGACCCTAAACAAAGCAAATCTGTCATCAGGTCCGTACCTGGGAAACTTAATCAAATCAAGAGACCTGTCAATGAGATTAAGCATGATAGAGCTCAGTTCTAATATGTGTTCAACATAATGTTCATTGAAAGAAAAACAACCTTAAAAATAGAAGGATTCTGACAATGTAAAACAAAGAAAAATCAGGCTTGAGAGAATTGCTCTACATCCAGAAACAGACACTGTGCTTAGATCTTTGCATGCAAATTGATAAACTTTGAACCAAAAGGCTTTTGTAATTAAAACATTTGTTATTTAAAATGCAGAGTACAAAACATATTCTAAAAATATTTTACTTTAAATGTTGATTAACAAGCCACAGTGCTTGAACATCACATTGTCCCCCTTTTTGCCCAATAAGTTTTAAATTCAAGACTTCCTGGAAAGGCATGAACACCATGAAGAAAATCTGTCAGCACATTGATAACGAAGTGCTCTCTCTTGCTTTACAAAGCAAAACTGGGTTCTCAGACTGCAGGGTGTACAAGAATGACCTATGAACCCTGCAAAAGCTTCAAATAACTGCACCCCCCTATGGAGATTCTGATCCAGTAGAACTTCTTTGAGGCCAAGGGATCCACAGTTTAACAAAAGCCTCAGATGATTCTGATGAAAGTGGTTCTGGAACATATTTTCTAGAACTTCGCTTTATAAAACACTGACTGCTCCATAAAATATTAACCTAAGTGGCTCTTTCTTCCACATTCTTGGCACCATTGGCAGTCCTTCAATGTCGTACTAATCTTTGCAACGAAAGTTTCACATAATGGCCAAATTTTCAATTAAACACAATTCTACTCAAATTTAAATCACACACATCATTTATCACAGCTGCTAAACCTGCTGGCTAAATAACTTTTATGTTCCACTCCAGAGGTGCCTCATGTCAGTGATGAACTGAGCCATCCCTATAGAGTAGGCTGTCTACCTGTTACTAGCTGTGGTGAGTTTGTAAGGAGGAGATGATCCTCAGGTGGTGGTGGTGAAAGTCAGCACAGAGACAGAGTCATGAGGGGAAACCAACCCGCTGCTTAGGCAGGCCAGGCAAGGTTGCATTCCATCAGAAGGTAATTGCTTAATGATCAAATTCTCAGATTTTCAAGTTAAAGAATTCAATTTTGTCAGAATGGCTCAAATTCAAGATGGAGAGGGAAAATGATTCAATGATAACAACAAAACACCTATAATATCAACAAGATGTCTAAAAATTTAATGACTGCTGATATAAGGCATTTTACTAAGCACAAACTATGTATTTTATCACTTATTTTAATTTCAAGACTATTGTATGAGGTAGGTAATAATATTACACATATTAAGCAAAAAAAAAAAACCAACTAGGTTAACCAAATGCCCAAGAAATTAGTGAGTAAACCAGAATGCAAATCTACAAATGTACCGTGAGAACTATAACTAGCAAAGTGACCCTGGAGTATTCTCTTTCCACTAAAAATTCTACATGGGAAATAAAATTAATCAGAGCAAGGAGAGTTAGTTGGTTGAATGAACCTAATAGTTAACGACATCAAGCTATGATGGCCTGAGGCATCCGTGGAGAGGCTGGGGAAATGCTCATGAATTCTTCTTCTCTGAATCCCTTTTCTTCAAGCTTTGGCTAACAATGCTGTCTTCAGCAGTATTAATATCATTGATCTACCTATTTTCTTTTATATCAATTCCTTTCCAGCTATACACTCCTGAGCCTACTCCCCAATCACCTTGATTAGGTAGACCTTTCTCAAATCTATTCCAGGATAAACTGAGAGAATATTTCACAGGATGAGTTACTTCATTGGATGACTAACCTACTATATTATTTATTGCTTCTTACGAGTCTGATTTTCAGGGATTAATATTTCCATATTTTAAAAAGCCTCTCACTTACGCCCATCTACTTATTACATAAGAAGCCAGAACAAAGTAATAAATACCTTAAGCTAAGGTGAAAAATAATTTGCAATCCAACTCAATCAATTGATAAATATTTATTGCGGGTTTACTTTATACAAGGCAATATGCTGAGTGCTGTTTCTCTTACTCCATCCTATAAACATTCCTTTCTAATACTGGAATGTGCTAGCAATGGAAACTGAAAACTTGTAGAGTTTACTCAGTAATATGTTTTTTTAAAAAAAAAACCTTCTGTCTTATAACAAAAATTTGGTTAGGACTACAAAGACTTCTAGTAATCTTCTTGACATTTCTCTGCTTTTGTTCATAAACTTTTTACTTTAGATTAGTTTTATCTTTACAGAAACTTTTCAAAGTACTAAGAGTTCCCATATACTCCTCACTCATTTATCCTATTGTTGAATCTTATACCACCATAGAACACTTGCCTCAACTAAGGAGCCAACACTGGTATATAATAATTACCTAAACTCCACACTTTATTTGGAATTCACGAGTTTCTCCTTCATGTCCTCTTTCTACTCCAGGATCCCATTCCTGGATACCACTTTACATGTAGCCATCAGGTCTCCTTTGATGTGTGACAGTTTGTTATATTTCCAAGCTTTCAATAACCTTGATACTTTTGGGTAATGCTGGTCAGATATTTTGTAGAATGTTCCTCAACCTGGGTTTGTCTGATTTTTTTTTTTCATGTTTTTAGGCTGGGATTATAGATTTTTGAAAAGAAGACCGTAGAGGTCAAAAGCGCCATTCTTATCACATCATATCAAGAATACATTACTCATCACTCATGACGTTCACTTTGATCACCTGGTCAAGGTAGTATTTGCCAGCTTACTCCACTTTAGTCATTCGTTGTTTCACAACTGTTGTCACACTGCCCTCTTTGGAAGCAAGTCATTAAGAATAGTCCACAATGTAGCAGGAAGGGGAGGGATAGGGTGTCAATTTCCATCTCTCAGAGAGGTCAATTTCTTCTTTATAAGAAATTTATCCTTTCTCCATTTATTGACTTGTTTTATCATTTATTAGATTAGAGTAGATATTTACTTTATGGATATTTACCTTCTACTTTTGAGTATCCTATAATAATATGGTTTTTATTTTCTTGCTCTAATTATTCCAGCTTTGGCCATTAGGAGTTCTTTCCCACTGTCTCCCACATCCCTTTGATACACCACCATCCTTCTGTTTTCTGAGTGCTTCCTTACTTTCTGTAATCCCCTTGAATTTGTTTCTGAGTTGCTCCTTAACCTAACGAACAAGTCATGTTACCCATACATGCACTGGCATTAATCTGTAAGTCCTTGCTTGTTATATCAATGGAAATCACAATGTAGTAAATTTTTAAAAAACAGAAAAGCTGAATTTATTTCAAACCTTTGCTCAGGCAAGGACGAAACTGCACATGGAAATGCAGCTTCTTTCTTAAAAGTAAAATGGCAAGATTATGTAAAATGGAAGAAGAGAAGGGTAGAATTTAGGTTAAATTTAAATGAAGCAAAGCATGGCTAATGGCTCATTGAGTGGGGCCTCTCATCACACAGGCTTCCTGACTGTGGGGTACTCAACTCAAAACTGATTGCTTTGTAGCTTCTTACATGCATGTCATGTGTGTCCTTCAGGACACAATTTAACCTACCACCCCCAAAATGTGGAGCACAGTCTTCTGGAAAGAATGGACGTTTTATTGTCAGTTACCCTGTTTGTCCCTCTTTGGTTGGGTCTCAGAGGAAGCTATGAGATATGGTCTTGATCTCTACCACTGTCGTGTTGTCCCTTAGGAAATGAGATAGTGGTTTTGTAATTTTATTCCATTTCCATTCGTGACCATCTATTGTAACAGGTGAGAAGACAGCAGCTACAGGACAGCTTTTAAGGCTCTGTATACCTGACAATTATTACTGTAACACGTATAAACATCACAGTCAATAGGAGGGGCCTGGAAATATTGTGGAGTCATGATCCCAGATTTCCCACATTAAACCAGAAAAATTCGTTTTCTTCTTCATCAGATTCTTTACAGTCAGATAGTGGGGTACCAAAAATATCCCCAAGTTTTAAAAATCCTATTGGCTCTTTCTCTATTTTTACTGGTGATGTTAAAAATTCTAAGAGATCTTTAGAGAAGTAGGTACAACAAACTTCTTCAAATACAGGACAAAGTCCTTTTGTGAGGAAACTTTACTAGTGAGATTACTCTTAATGCCACCTTTTCAATTTCAGTGAATTAGTGATGCTAATTTGGGGACAATATATCAAATCTTGTGACTCACCTACATAGCATGATGTGTGGCAAGTTGGGGGCAAAAGGATTATGTGTTTCGGGAAATAATGGAATTAGAGTTTCTTGCATACATGTTGAATTTATCATGTAGAAGAATGGAATTTCTTTATTTATATTAGCTGCCTCAAAATTAATATCAAGGAAATGAATGGGTTTTCTTTTATTACGCATGGTGGAATATTATTATAGACAGATCTAGGTACAAGTTCCTATGCCGCTACTCACTAATTGTTTTACCTCAGCCAACTAACCTCTTTGAGCTTCTGTTTTCTTGTCTATAAAACACTTTTAGGGTCAGTATGGGGACTGAGGTGAAATAAATGTGAAAAGTCTAGCAGTTTCTAATAGATGGTTCAGGCTCAATAAATGATAGTTGTTATGATAATTATCAGTCAACAAATATTCACCGACAACCTTACAAATATTCTTCTCAGTATTAGGCCAGGATGAGACAAAAATGTGCAAATATATATTCTCTGGACCTGACAGTGTATCAGTCAGGGTCTTGCAGGAAACAGATTTCCACTCAGATAGTTTAAATGAAAAGACTTCAGTGAAGCAATATTTAAAGGGACAGAGTTAAGGGAATTAACAAAAAATGACCAGGCATCCAGCTGAGCCAATTCCTTAAAATGAATCTCTCTCTGTATATGCATCCTATTAATTCTGTAGCACTGGAGACCTCTGACTCATACCACCCTTGAATTTTCTTGGAGTTAATTTTTTAACCCCTGGCATGCACGTGTCTTTATAAGGCATCTAGGATACTTACTATTTTCTGCTCCTCAGGTCCAATTAACATAATACCATTAACATGAAGACTAATGTGATATTCTTTGGGTTATCAAGATCATCGGGATTCCTACAGACGCTAATTTTGACAGATTTCAGGATGTTGCTGCAACTGCTGGGTCAAGGCAAACTACTTGTTATTGTCTTCACAAAATGAAATTGAGGAAAAGCATGTGGCGAGTCAATGTCACATACCAGGTATCAGGAACTGAGTTGATTTTGCTCTGGAAAAAGGTAGCTTACAGCTGAGATGGTTAACGCCATCAGATTATCCAGAGCCATTTGTGATTATCCAGGGTCTTTCTCAAAGTCTCATCTAGCTATTCATAGGCCGATCAGATACATTAAAAGGTGGTATAATAAGAATCACGACCTCTGTATCTTCAAAGTTTTTATGGTGAAACTAATCTCTAAATTTCTCCTAGGTAACAGGATTAACATTGGTTTACCAATTAGATGAGTTTGTGGGAGAAGTCACTTCCAGGTACTTATGCTTGGCTCTTCCTTCCATTATAATCATTACTTCATAGGTCAGAGAACCATTGTGGAGATCCTGTTGCTAAATTATTGATTCTAAACATGCATAAGGAATTGCAAAAATAATGACAGGAGATCTGTGGGTCCACTGCACCCATTTGACAGTAAACTTGGGTCAAGACTCCAGTTATCACCAATCTACCATAATCCACCATGGACTACCCCTAGAATTAGCACCACCTCAAACCATGTTTCTACTAACTCCTGGAAGATCTTGGCGTTGTCTTTCCTCCGATAAATGGTCACTTTAATAAATGGCCTTTCTGGGGAAGGTCTGGAGGAAGATTTCCAGCACACCCTTGGCTAAATTGCAGGATCCTCCTGCAAAGGCTCCTCCTCGAGGGCCTTGGTGTCTATAAATAGGCTTAGTTCCGGGAGCATGAGGAAGGGCCTTGAATTCCACACTAGTGACTAGTCACGATGCTGTCCACCAGACCCCAGACCTAGATTTTTTCCTCTTATTAAAATATCAAGCAATACTCTGCTGGTTAGTTTTATGTGTTAACTTGTCTAGGCTGCAGTGTTCCGTTATTTAATCAAACACTAACCTGGGTGCTGCTGTGAAGGGATTTTGTAGACGTGGTTAATATCTGCAATGTGGTTAATCATCTACAATCCTTTAAGGGCAGAGATTACCCTTGACAATGTGAGTGGGCCTTATCCAATCAGTTGAGGACCTCGAGAGTAAAGACTGACATTTCCCTGAGAAGAAGAAATTCTGCCTCAAGACTGCAGCATCGTCCTCTCCCAGGTTCCAGCCTGCCAGCCTGCCCAACAGATTTTGAACTTGCCACCCTACAACTGCATGAGCCAAATCCTTGAAATATCTCTCCTTTTCTCTCACTCTGACCTTCTCTCTCTGTCTTTCTCTCTCTCTGTTTCTGTCACTTTCTCTGTATAGACATCTCATTGATCAAATTCCCAACTCTAGGCTGGGCATGGGGCCCATCTTCCCTGAGGTCTCTGCTAGATACCTGAAAAAAATGGAATGGAGTCCTGCTGGGAAAGAAGGTGGGAATGGTCTTTTCAAGTAGCCAGTTGTGTCTGGTATATTACCATAAAATATAAAGACCACCACAGGATCACATGACACTATCATTAAACATACTGCAAAATATATTCATTATTAAAACTGCTAAATATTCTTTCTAGCCCTATGAAAAACTAATCTTTTAAAGTGTAATGAGCTTTGGAAAACTCCAGTGGAAAAAAAATTTTTATTTTAGTGATTTATATTAAAAATTTAAGTAAATAAAGCCTGGTGAATAATACACAAAAGACTTTTCTTTCTCAGGCTTTATTTAATGTCAAGGTTTTGAGGTATATTCTCTCAGATCAAAATTTGACTCCTTCATAATAGTTACTAAATATGATATATTCATTTTTGTAAAAGCAATGATTTTTTTTTCTTGTCTCTATAGGAACAAATTAAAGTTTTAGAAATAAAAGTAAGAAAAGTAAATGCTTTAAGGGATGTATTTGTTAGAATTCTGGACTATTTTAAGATTTTTAAGAATGCTATAAGTTTCCTGGAAAAACATCTTTCTGAAATAAGAACTTTCATCAAATATGTTTGGGAAAAAAACTTTCAGGAGAGTATTAGCCTTCTATAAGCACAAATTCACATTACTTGTTTCCTGGAATAAGTTCAAAATCCCCTCATACGTTGTTCTATGGAAAGTCAAATATGCAGATGGTCTGACAGTTTCACATGACTGAGAGCTCGTCACCCCTTCTCTGTTGTGTCATGCGGAGCCTTCTTGGACATCTGATGGCACTTGGCAAACCCTCATAACTGGCTTATCACCATCATTATCATTTACATCTTTCAGATTGTTTATCTTCTATATTCAATGCGTGGCTCATAGAAGATACTCAATAAATATTTAGGTATGAACAGGAAAAGAAAGGGAAGGAGGAAACATAATATTTAGCGACATTTCTAAGAATGTTAACCAGCCCACGCACTTGATGGGACTAAGCTGTCGTGATCTTTCTCTTCATGTTTCCACCCTCACAGGGTTCTGGTTTGGGGAAGACATATTTACAAACACCTACACGTACTAAAGTATATATTTCTTTCCCTCATTATTTAGTCAGTGGTTGGAACAGTTTGGGTTCATCACTATTAAAAACATTCATTAACTCGTCCTTGGTAGTTTCCACGGAGAAGTGATGACATTCTTTAAAAGGCAGAATTGAGCAATACTTTAAGGGGACGCTCATGTAAGATGTTTTTGTTCAAAGGCATGAAAATCTGGAAGCTATTACTGAGCAACTCGGTGAAGCAGGGAGGCGTTGCTTACATGTACCCATCAGTTCTCACAGGCCTTCTTGCCCTTGTCTAATAGTTCCCTAATGAGACCACTGATAAAATTGCAGTCTGGTTTTTCAAGTGTGCCAGAGCTGCTAACAGCCTCCTGAGCTCCAAATGCAAGATCCTCTAGTTTGTCTTCTTGATTCTCTTCACTCTGGCTTCTGTCCCCTCACACAACCCTGCCTAACTAACCGTGAGAAAAGTAATTACGCCCTCACTATTGATTAGGAAGGATCCATATTTAATTACGTGTAACATGTTCCACTCTCAAACTTTCAGCTTGGTTCACCAATGCCTAGTGAGTCCTGTTGCCATGTGCTGCGTCAGCCATTTGGTTAATGAGCTTCCTTACAAGATGTTGAATTTTCCCCAGTCCCTGTATTTCATGAAAAATGTTGTCATATCTTAAGGTCATGGTTGGACTCTTTCATGGAGCCTGCCTTGAAGAACGTTTCTTTAATGCAAAGAAAATCATTATTAAGCACATTGTGCAGGTTTTTGCAGCAGCCCTGAGTGATTCATATGTGCCATTAGGTAAAATCTTGAGATCACACTGCTTAAAGTTCAAATGCTAGCTGTACTCAGAATCAATTGCAAAGCAACTGATTCTGCTAAATCACGAATACAGTCAGTTTATGCAGAAGAGAACCGCTTCCTGCACACTACCTTGTGTACGAAAATAATATGTCTGCCGTTGCTTTCAACAATTGAATTTAAATTCAGTTTTCTTTACGTCTAGAATTTTACCTCTAAATCTTATCAGCCTCTTTTGTTGAAAGCTAGCGATGAACTACCCATAGTGGTTTAGCTGCAATTAATACATTAAAATGTTCAAATATAAGATGTCATGCTTTTACAGAGTTTGTACAATATTAATAGCAACATATAACTCCATTCCTGCCAAGTAATAATTTTTCAACGATGCTCATTAAGTTGTTTTCAATGCAATAGATATTGAAGATGTCCAAAAGATTGGATGGGTGGGGTAATATATGGAAGATCATAAAGTTTGTAAGCAAATGAGTTCATCTGTGATATTTAAAATTCTGAGAGTAAATTTCAAATAAATCAGGCTATTAAGATCGGTTGTTATTTAGGGCTAACACAGACACAGAAAAGGAATAACAAAAATTAATAGACAAACTTTGATAAAAGTTCTGTGCTCTAGCAGTATAATCATTAAAAATATCAGGTTAGTACTCAAAAAAGTTCAATAGTAAAATTTTCAGTCCTATAATTGTGTGATCAAAGCTGGTTATATGCAGAGATGCCTTAAAAACTGCTTTACACTTACATTGTTGTTAATGCGTCCACTCCCACAATGGAGTGTGTCCAAGTTCATTTAACTTCCTCTGAGAATTCCTTGTGAAGCATTTGACTACAGGTTAACTGGAAAAATTAACTCATCTTGAAGAGGTGTGCCCCTCAAGTTTCATTTTATGTAACATAAAGTGTAAATTTGGCAATATTCCAAATCATTGGATCAATATAGACAATCAAAATTTTGTTAGACAGAACTATCTTATTGAATTGTCTACACTTATCTAATCTGACAATTATTTGTCAAATACAAGTCAGCCCCATGAAGGTAATGAAACTTGGTGCTCAAATTTAGGAATTTCAATTGTTAAAACCACTAAGACATTGTTTAATATCATTTTTCCGTACCTGTAAGTTTCACTAAAGTTTAAAGCTTCATCAGCAAGTTTTCACAAGATTTTAAAGCTTCACAAAAGTTGTCTTTTGATCTTTAGACATCATCTATTTCCTTCCCTAATTCTCCCCCAGTATGTATCTATCTGTGACTTTTCTGGCTTCTGAGAGTTGCAACGTTCACCTTCTTATCAAAAAAATTACAGCAGGCTCAAAAAAAAACCTTTTAAAACTCTAAGGACTAAGAAAGCTGTGCTCAGTACTCCACCACTGAGCTGTGCTCAGTTCTCCACAGTGGTGTGACGAGGCGTACTTCCTTTGATACTGGCCTATTTTAATAATGGAATTTTCCTCAATTCTCATTTATGAGCCTAAAAGTCCTGTTGCTTAACTATACTTCATCCTGAAGTTGGCTTCTTCGGAGTGTTTAAAAAAGAGGAAGTTATCTAACTGAGATTTAGCTTTATTCTTGTGGAAGCAAGTTTTTTGTTTTTTTGTCTTTTTTTTTCCCCTCCTCAGCGTCTTTTTGTTGTTATTCTTTCAGATCAAAACTTCAAAGAAAAGGACTGATGGATCAGCCATTCATTTACTGGAGCTAAATTTTTGCTTGCCACTAGCTTTTCTACTCTGATGCTCCTTTGATTTCTGT
Organism: Equus caballus; assembly: GCF_041296265.1. NCBI lineage: Eukaryota > Metazoa > Chordata > Mammalia > Perissodactyla > Equidae > Equus > Equus caballus. The sequence goes on from NC_091686.1 coordinate 48,969,265, forward strand.
TCTATCTACATCTTTTATGCCTTTAGTTCAGGCATGTGGAGAAAATTATAGTGGAGTCTTTGCTCAAAAAAATTATATTCCTTCATATCTCCAAATCTTAGAAAATTGAAAACACTTTTCCAAGTTGAAAATGCTCTTAGACAGAAGCCTCAGATACAAAAATTAATGCATGTTTTTGTTGTAGTCTAAATAATTGAACTTTTCAGTAGCTAGACTTCAGAACATTCAGGAATCAGTTTCACAAGGGATATCTCAGACTGAGCATCACGCTAACGCGCAGTTCCCATGTTTCCGTCACCTAACTTAGACAAATCCTCATAAAAGAAAAGTAGCAATGTGTAGACCAGTTGGGCAGGAGGCAGTACAGTATAGTGACCAAGATCCTGGGATTTGGTAATAGATGGGCCTGATCATGTTTTTGTCACTTCCAGCTATAGGCCTTTTGTCAAGTTAATAGTCTCTTTTCTTTTGTAAAATGGGAATCATAAAATGGCTTATTTTCTATACTTATATTGAGCCTATAACATAATTTGTGTGGTTTAGTACAGTACTTAACTTACGATAATTTAACAGTAACTATCATTGTTACTGTTATTAGAAGGCTTTTGCTGAAAATGTGTGTGACCTTGTTGGTGGCTGCAACAACAAGGACCACCATAAAGCTCGTGGCTGCTGCTATAGCCCTCAAGAGTGTCCACCAGGCAGCCACTAGACCCCAAGATATAAGGCACAGAAGGACTGAGAAAAAGCTATATTACCTTTGTCATGGCTTCATCAAGGCAATACGTGACAAAGTACCTGGCATTGTTGTTCTCCAAATTCTGATGCAAAGGGCAATGTTCTATAATATGTTACATATGTCTGTGCTATACATGACAAATGTTATTAGATTCTTCAGCTACTGCTATGAATTCTACTTGACATACTCTGATTAGGTCTCTGTGAGCCAGAAACAAACCCAGCAAGGAAGCTGTCAGGGTGTGATTATCCTCATATTTCCCTTATGGCATCTTTTCCTATATCGTATCCTCAGAACTAATAAAATAGAATTTATATAGAAGTCAAGGATATGAGTTAGCTCCCAAGTTTGTTCTTTTATGCCCAAGAGTTATTACTATTATTAATAATAATACATAATAGTAATCATTTTCAAAACCAAGAGAGTTTTGGTCTTATTAGGGAGTATATGGTTCTAATGGTAGGAATGATCATAAACTAGGTATGAGTCTTAGCAGCTATTAACAAAGAATTTTAAATCCAGAATATATACAGTTCCATGTCATGCATGCACGCTGCATATTTTATCAATAATGGCAAAATAAAGGCACAATGACGAGGGGCCACCGAAATTTGGGAAGAATTAGAAATGTGAATATCAACACGACCTTTGAGGGAGATGTACAAGATGAAATTAATAGTACATATGATTAGAAATTGATTCAGGAAATGTATGGAAATATAAAATAAAACACGTACCTTCTGCATCTTATGTATGATCTTCTCTATCCTTGCTTCAAATGGCAGATTTTCCCAGATTACAAATTACTGAGGCACAACTATGAACTGGGCACTGCTGGCGCTCTCCTTTACAACCTCTAACTCCCACATATGTAGTGATCCTCATTATAGATAATTTACGTATGTAATATGAGGTCTCAGGAATTTAAGGCTCTTGCTCAAGATCTAATAGCTTGATGAACAGGGCCTGAAATCAACCTCTCACTACCTAGATCTAAAAAGCCATGTTAGAAACTTCAACAGTCTGTAATTGTAAGAATTAATTTACTTGTGATAGGTGGTTTGCGTTGGCCTATATTCAGTTGACAAAAAGCAGACTTTTGGACTGGACACCAAATGTTTGGGGGAAAGCCATTTGGTCCTGCTTAAGTTTAGGGGGTCACCCCCCACTTGTCCAATAAAGAGATTAGATTCAATTGAAGTTCCTTCTAGTTTGAAATTGATGTCATCATTGACAGATGACCTCTTCATAGGGTGTGATTGGTATAAAAAGGACAGTGAGGTAGTAGCTGTGCTTTATCTCACGTAATGCGTTGAGGTTTGTCATAACGTTACACTCATTTCAATTAATCTGTCATTAATTATGCTAACCCATGTATGCGATAAGTGAAAATATTTGCACAAAAGATTTATATTTTCTTTTGAATCATTGAAGAGTACCTCTGTCCTTTCTAAATTTCAAATTTTGAAGAAAATGATGGATTTTTTATTGAGGTATAATTGACATATAACACTGAATAATAACTGAATAAACTGTATTAGTTTGAGGTATACAACATAATGATTTGATATTTGTGCATACTGTGAAATGATCACCACAATAAGTCTAGATACCACCTGTCACCATATAAAGTTATAATTTTTTTCTTATGATGAGAACTTTTAAGATATACTGTCTTAGCACCTTTCAAATATGCAATACAGTATTATTGACTATATTCATCATGCTGTACATTGCATCTCCACTATTATTTATTTTATAAGTGGAAAGTTGTACTTGTTGATGCCCTTCACCTGTTTTGCCCATTCCCTAACCCCTCTCCCCTTTGGCAACCACCAACCTGTTCTCTGTATCTATGAGTTTTGTTTCATTTGTTTGTTTGTTTTCTTTTTTTAGATTCCACATATAAACGAACTTATATGACATTTGTCTTTCTCTGTCTGACTTGTTTCACTTATCATAATACCCTCAAGGTCCATTCATGTTGCTGCAAATGACAAGATTTCACTCTTTTTTATGGCTGAGTAGTATTCCATTATATACATATATATATATATATATATATATGTATACACATACACACATCACATCACATCTTCTTTATCTGCTCATCCATAAACGACACTTTGGTTGTTTCCATATCTTGGGTATTGTAAATAATATTCCAATGAACATACGAGTGCACAAATCTTTTCAAATTAGAGCTCAGAAATAAATCTAAGTATATATGGTCAATTAATTTACAACAAAAGAGACAAGAATATATAAGGGGAAAGAACAGTCTCTTCATTAAATGATGTTGGGAAAACTGGGGAGCCACTTGCAAAAGAATGAAACTAGACCTCTATCTTACACCATACACAAAAATTAACTAAAAGTGGATTAAAGACTTGAATGTAAGACCTGAAATCATAAAAATCCTAGAAGAAAACATAGGGGGTAAGCTCCTTGACACTGGTCTTGACAATGATTTTTTGGATTTGACAGCAAAAGCAAAAATAAACAAATGGGACTTCATCACACTATAAAGCTTCTGCACAGTAAAGAAAACCATCAACAAAATGAAAAGGCAGCATACTAAATGGGAGAAAATATTTTCAAATTAAATATCTAATAAGGGGTTAATATCCAAAGTATATAAAGAATTCATGCAACTCAATAGCAAAAACAAACAAAAAAAAAAGCCAAACAATCCAATTAAAAAATGGGGAGAGGATCGAACAGATACTTCTCCAAAGATGACATACGGCTGGCCAACAGGCACATGAAAAAATGCTTAACATCACTAATCATCAGGAAAATGCAAATCAAAACTACAATGAGATAGCACCTCACGCTTGTTAGGATGGTTATTACAAAAAAGACAAGAAATAGTGTTGGTGAGGATGTGGAGCAAAGGGAACCCTCGTGCACAGTTGGTGAGAATGTAAATTGGTGCAACCACCATGGAAAACAGTATGGAGGTTCCTCAAAACTCAAGAATAGAACTGCTATATAATCCAGCAATTCCACCTCTGGCTATTTATCCAAAAAGATAAAAATGATGTCTTTTAAAATATTTCCTTCAATCCTTCCTGTCCTCATAAATCTCATCCTTATGGAAACACTTAGTGTAAACTGAGCCTACATCTTTCTACTCTGTTATACAGCAGGTTTGCTTGCACCTTTAGCTTAAAAGCCTGGAATATGCGAAGGTTACCTGTGCACTATATTTCCTTCCAAAGATCCTGACTTAAAAACCATGGTTTAATTCAAAATACACAGTGAATTCGGATATTCCTTTGGCTATCTGCACCATAAACACTAGATATTACACATCTTAATAACAGATTATCACTCATAAAGAAACCGCATGGATCGAAATGACATCAATAAACAGCTCTGTTCTCCCGTAACTACTTAAGCAAAAACATGCATAAAGGACAATAATTCTGGTCCAGGTGTTTTCAGTGTAATTTCAGTCATTTGAAAAAGTAACAGAATAAAAATACTATATCCATCTATTATAGGTGAAATTCAGCTAAGAAAATAAAGTTTTATAATGCAAAAATGTCATATATATACCCACAAGTTTAAAATTGATATCCAATGGTAATATGGAAGCCAATTATCCAGTTAATTTCAAAATCTCCTGACTACTCATTCAATAGTCAAAATAACTGCGACTGCCATAAGTTTGCTTTGGTAGTCAAGTAAAAGACATAGAGTGAAAGAAATTGGGGAACATTTCTATAGAAAGCATAGTTTTTTCAAATGGTAAAAACATATCATGAGTATTAAACTGAATAATGCAAACTAAAATGTGTGGTACCAATTATCTGTCCAGCTGCTCAGATTAATTATCTCACTCCCACTTAACTTTGTATTGCTTAGAGATACAGTGATGCCTCAAAAACGTTAGAAAATATGAAATCGTAATGGTGATCAGTAGAAAATTCTTGTTTGAAATATATGCATTTGCTTGCCTTTTCCTTCACATGATTTCAAATAAATAGCATAACTTATTCATATCATTTGCATGCTATTGAGAATGTTTCCAAGTATAAATGCTGAGTATTAAAAAAATTGTAAAAATAATACGTGTTAACAATATGGTATATAAATTATTAATATGTGTCTATAGTAGTTTCAGGCCACACTGTTTTCTGTACAGTTATTTCAATGGTGAAGACGTTGTTTCTGTCAGCTAAATGATGGTTACAAACGCTAACATTTTTCATTTAAATATACTCTGAACTGCTGATTTTCAAATTACAGAAAGAATCTCAATGTCAGGCTCAGTGCAATGAAGAATAGTTTTCTCCTTAAAACAGCTTAATGGCACAGAGCTAGCATGAGTCATACATATCCAGACCTTGAACTCACTGGCGCATTCAGAAGAAGCCAAAGATTAATCTTTAATAAAGAGCAGGTCAGCTTTGGCTATTTTAATTGCAGGATGATGGTTTGCCATCATTTGGTACCTTAGACCGTTGTGAAATTCTTGACTATTCCGCAAAAGAAATCGATCTTGCTTTTCTAAACTCTTCTCATAATCAAAGATGGAGAACTAGATTTTTAGCCAAATTAGAAATTATTATTCCCTATGCTCTCATGTCATACATTTGCAAATGTTTCTTTTCAAAACTCACACACCAACCTGTAAACCCCAGGGCAATCCCTGTAACTTGTTTTGTGTTTTCACAGTAATTAAAAACAATACTGAAGCCCACATGGTTAATAACAATAGCTAGCTTTCACGGAGCATGTTCTATGTGCCAGTAAATGCTCTAACTACTTTAACATTTATTAACACATTTAATCTTCACAACATCTTTTGAAGTAGATACGTCTAATATCCACATCCTATAGATGAGAATATTAAGCACAGATTGGTTAAGTAACTTGTCTGGCTAACGAGAGGTAGAGTCAGGATTCAAAACTACATAGTCTGACTTAGGAGGCCACACTCCTCATGTTAGCTATGCATTAGATTCGTGAGCTTAAAGCAAATTACTTATCCTTGCTGAGCCCAGCTTTCTTTTTTATATAATGTGGATGATAGTAGCAAATTAGGTTATTATGAGGACTAGTTTTCTTCCTTAACAGTAGTAAGGCCATTTGTATTTGGGATTTTTTTGTTGCAAAGAAGAGTATACTTCGGGTAGTTGTGGCCATCCGAGTACAACCATAAATGATTCTATGTCTTTAAATCAGATGGAAATAAAGCAGAGACTTTACTGCTCAGGTGATAGGAAAGAGCTGAAAAGCCAAATGGGGTGGCGGAGCAAACCAGATGCACAAGAGCAGAGAGCAGCTACTCCAGCCGGCCAAGCAGGACTGAGGAGGCTGGCGGTGCTACCGGGGCTCAGCCTGTAGGAAAGGCAGACAGGAGCGGGAGCTGCAGAGGAGAAGCAGCTGCTGCTGAAGACACCATCCAGTGCAGAGAGACAAGGAAAGATGTATCATTTACCCCTTTGTGTTGGCCTCCTGCAGTCTCTCCCTGCAAGGCAGTTGTCACAGGAGACTGGAAAGCACCACCACAGAGGTCGGCCCTCCTCCTCCAAGATCAGAGCAAAGCAGCTGAAGAGAGAAGAATGCATCAGAGAGCAAGAAGCCTAGGGGAAAATCATCATAAAACTGTGAATTCCAATGCTTATCATGTTTTCAGTCTAATTCCTCTGCATTTCCTTTCAATTTTGCTTGAGGACATTTCCTAGACTCTCTTCCATCTCTCTTCGTCTTAAATGCCGCATTGCATTAAGATCAGTGTGAATTTCATCTTAATGAAGTAGGGAACTTATGGTATATTATAACTATATTTTCAGGATTATTGTTATTGGTATATAATGTGATGACCTTAACTTTACTTCCAAACAATCTCCATATTTAGTATTAAGGGTTTTGCTGTCTTGTTTTTTCTGTTTACTTTCACTGATAATATCCCAAAGAAAACTGAAAATTTGCCTCATGGTCTAGATTAGAAGTGTGAAGCAAATCATCACATTACAGGAAATAAACTTATTCACCTGGGTGAATAAACCTTACAATCCTGGGTGAAGACCTTGCAACCGAAGTTTTATTTATAAAGAACAGAAAGAGTATAATCAACTAGATCGATAATAATAGCTTTTGTGATAAATGAAATGGCTGTGTGTTATATCAATTATTGGTGAAAATCAAAAGCATGATCTTAAATTCTACTTATATTCTGTAAGGGGCCACAGTGCCAATTTCTGGCATCTTAACTTGAGATTCTTAGAGATGCATTTCAACATCCCTTTCAAGAGGTCTGTAAATATACAAAATCTCTACAGATGCCACGTTAACATTTCAGTATTCATATGTTAGTTATTTTCATCTTACACAGAAAGAAAAAGTTAAAAGTTGCAGGGTTGGTTTCCTGGGAAATAGACCGCGAGTCACAGATTTGAATGCCGACTGGGGAGTGCTTTAGGAGACACCACATGTAAGGCCCTGAAATAAGCCAGATTGGGTAGAGAGAGGAGTTGCCCTGCTATCCAGTTACAATAGCCATCTCAGTTGACCCCGAAAGGAGCCCTGCAGCTGGGATGGTCCTTCAGAGCTGTCCTGAGGGAAGGAAGCTGGGCCTTTAAAACTCAACATCCATCAGTCATCAGATGTAGGCTTTCTCCGGGAAGGGGAGTGACCTTTGACAATACAGCTGTCTTCAACTGAAGCCAATTTCCAAGAACGACACAGTTGAGAGGTGTCAGCCACCAACAGTCCCAGTAGCTGGAGGAATGAGAACTTTAGTCCTCAGGTTGGGGAGACTGGGGTGACCTGGGCATCCATTGCAACAGCAATACTCAATCTTCAGCACATACTGCACTCCAAAGGGAAGATGATTGTTATAGTGATTTATATTTTATATCAGATTCTGGCTACCGTTTTCTCAGTCCTGGATACAATGGAATGTGGTAGACAGCCTTGTACAACGGCACTCAATAACTCCTGCTTCCTGGTATTCATGCTCTTGTGTAATCACCTCAAATGTGGGCTGGATCTAGGAATTTGCTTCTAACAAGTAGAATATGGCAAAAACGATGGGATGTCATTTTCAAGAGTAGATTATAAAAGGCTGTCACTCCTAATGGCCCTCTGTCTTTGTTTTCTTCACTTTGATGAAGTCTGCTCCCATACTGTGAGCTGCCCTACAGAGAGGCTCACTTAGCAATGAACTGAGAGGGTGGCCTGTGGCCAGCGGTCGGTAGAGAGATTGAGGCCTTCACTCTGAGCCTACAAGGAACTAAATGCAGGCAAGAAGCATCAGGGAGCTTGGAAAAATATCCTGACCTAGTTGAACATTGAGATAACTGCAAACTTGGCCAACACCTTGAATGTAGCGTTGTCAGAGACTGTGAGTGGGAGGACCCAGCTACACCATACCTGGAGTCCTGAAACAGAAACTCTGAGATAATAAATGTTCTCTTAAGCCACTGTTTTGGGGTAATTTTTTATGCAGTCATAGATAACTAGGCAGGAATCATTTTCATTTAAACTTATTTTCTTTCAGTGCCTGGCATTACCGTAACATATCAAAGCCTTGTTAAAGTGAATTCCACTCTTATCTCCGATTTTACTTACTTTATGTATAGTGATATTGAGAATGTAGAATTCACAGAATTCCTGTCTGGGAACAATTTCCTGAAGAAAAACACAAAATTAAATACTTAGGGTAGAAGGGTACCATCCCAAGGTCTTATTCAAATGGTAAAAGATGGTCAAAACATTACCCTGCATGATAGAAAGAGAAATTTGAAATCCTGGGTAAAGCCGGCAAGAAAAGTAGTTGAGATTTAAAAGACCTGGTGCTGTTCTGGGAACAGACACCCCTTGGCATGACCAAGAGCAAATAATGTTAAATGGAAATCTTCAGTGGAATTCTGGATACTGCATTATGTTGTCCCTTCAGCAACCTCATACGTTTTTGGTTAAGATCCAAAAATCATGAAATACTTACTGAAATATTATTTTTGGAAAGATATTTAAAGGGCTTGGTCCTTGCTAAAATTGGGGGTGACTCTAAAGGAGTCATCCAAAGTGAATTAGGAGGAGCTAGGAGTCCCGTGTATATTTACTATTTAGTGCCACCGTGGCCGCTGGTAATGTTGTGCCCTGTCAGTATCCACAAAAACCTTGTGAAAGATATTCCCTGAGATGTTGCAATTTCCCTAGGCCCATAAGCTGGAGATTTACCCAATGAGACAATAGAGTGGTAATAGAAATTTATTATTAAGGTATTGTGATGGCCAGAATGGTAATACAGTGCCTGAGTCAATATCTACAAAGAACCTGTATCTACGCCCCGAGAGACGCCACAAGTTCTGAATATCCAGAAGCTGAAGAAATCCCCCAGAATGGACAAGAAAATCATACTATAAAATCCTACTATAAAAATCTCTAACAACTTCACCTAATTCAGCTGTAGAATACATTCAGTTGTAAACAGAGATATTTTCTGAATATTGTATAACCTCACTCCATTTTACATGAAATTTAGTATAATATTTAGTTGAACTAAGTATCTAGTCTCAACATAATTCAGGACTTAAGAACTGAGAAGGGAAAAAAAGCTGGAAAGCTAACCAATATGACTGTACTGGTTCTACCTATTTTTGTTTCCAGGATGCTCTAGTTTTAAATTTTGGTGTGACCCACAATTTTATCCTTGGTTCCCCATTTTAATTGCACTGCTGAAGACTATCCCAAAACCTTTCAATGAACATCCACGTAGGAAAGAAGAATGCTGAAATGTAAACATAAACAGAAATTATTATGGTAATATCCAATACAGCCAGCAGTGAAATAATATCTGAAGTGGGAGACAATGCAACAGAATATAACAGAAGGGCCAGTTTTTCAGGAAAGAATAGGTTTGATCTTTAAAAATCTGACAACAAATGCTGTGTTTTCAATACAATCTCAACCCGAGAGAAAACAAGGTTTGGATTTCATTCAATAACTGTCTCACTCAGGACCTCGTTTATGCACTTGCTACAGGAAGGGATTAAGATCTGAACAGAATTTAGCTCCTGCCTCCTAAGAACCCACAACCATGGAACTGTATGGGGACTTCTGAATGTCAAGAGCCAAAGTAAGGCTCACTTTTAAAGTGCAACAAGAACAAATTGTTTGACTAATAATTGTAATAATGAGAATAGTTTACCCAAATCACAAAGCATGACTAAGGGGCAAGCAAGGGGTTTTAAATGAAACAACTTGGTAAGTATAACAAGCAAAATCCTGATCAACTAGGATACTCTTGTAATTGCAGTCTCTCTTACATGAGAAGGTAATGATCATCTTTAAAAATGATTTTAATGTAGTAGAAATAAGGCGAGACTGGAAACAGCAACATAAAATTGAGTAAAAGAAAATTTAGATTGAGAATCTTGCAGCATCTCTGTATGTGTCAGTCTATGGGACACTTTTTCAAGGTAAATCCTCAAAGTCCGTGTGGCTGAGGGATTTAAACATGAAGTGGGCAAAGGATTGAAAAACATACTACAGAGAGCAACTTCTCTTCAACAAGAGAATGCATTGGATAACAGCCACTAGCTCCGATGCCACAGCTGCTATGATTTCAGGGTGGCACCATAATGAAACACAGAGAAAATAGTGAGGCATCCAGGGATGTATGAAAGTGTGTACCAGTGTGAAAGTGTAAGACATGTATCTACATCTACAGGATGTATATATTAATATGCATATATGTATGTGTATGTTATAATTTTCTCTTTCTTAACTCACTTTATAATTTGGAAATTAATAGCCCAGGGAAGAAATATCTTTCTTGAAATTAGCATTTCCAGAGAAACATTTCATATGCAGAGTGGGGTTTTTTTTCCTGCTGAGTTTAAAGGGAAATTTAATCCCTTTCCTTATCTATCTTCCTGAACATCACTGAGGTGTCCTGTTAGCTAATTTAAGTCACTGCCTGAAAGAGTTTTGTTGTCTTCCATTTGTTCCTCTTTAAGCAATTACAAAAGGAAGCAAATGGTCCTTTTTTGGAATTTCTCTTTAAAAAGTCTTAAAAACAGTAATAACAGCTCATCCGGAGGTGAAGAAAAGGATGCCTAGAGGTAAGGAGTCAGACAAGCCCCTAATGCAGGTCTAGTCTAGAGAGCAGACCATGCAGAGGCTAACGGGGCCATTTCTCCACTCAGGGCTAAGCACAGCCTTATAGGATTTAGGCTGAATTGTTTCTTTTCTCCCTCCTTCACTTACCTCAAGCCAAAAGCTCTTTCCTTTGGTAGGAACACAGTGCAAGAGGTGAAACCATAAACAGAGACGCAATGACACTGGCTCCCCAAATCCATGTTAGTGATAAGCGTCAGTTGTGGTACCCCTTCATCTTGGCCCAAACAATGTGGTCTAACTTTATAAATTAAAAAAGATGAACCAAAGGTTATCCTTATTTAATCTCATATCTCTTCAACAACTATAAATGGAGAACAATTATAACACATGAGAACAGTTGTCTGCCAGGTCTAAAAAGAAAAAAAGGGAAGAGAATGGGAGAGATCTCATACTATTATTCACGTCATTGGAATTCTGCAGTGATTTGCATCAAATTGAAGAAAAATATATATGCACACAATGATCTTATCATTAGTATAAAAATGTACATAAATGCACTTAACTTGTATGTCAGAACAGAGTTGGAAAACTAATATAGGATTCCTGCATCAGAATTTATGTGATATCACTAATGTTTAAATTTATTAAAAATATTGCTATATTTTTCCAAGAGTAAAATTCACCAAAATCAAAAAATCAGTGAATATCAGAACTTTACTCTTGCTGGTTTTCTCCAATGTTAATGTTACAAAAAATTAATAGTCAAATGGAATGTACTAAGTTTAAAATCTAAGTTATTCATTAGGTAGCAAAAACATCAACTTTAATAGCTTTAGAATTATATGGACAAAAGCCTCTAGCAGTAAAGTTTTTAAGTAGTTGGAACTTTGTCTTTTAGTTCTTGACATCATTATTAAATTCTGACAATACAGCATTCTGCGTTTGCATGATTCTGCACTGATCCTTTTAAAAGAATCAAGACCAAGCCCATTTGAAGAGCATCTGGGTCCAAATTTGTTGACCCTCAACAATTATTATTCTTTGAGATTAGCGTCCCTATTTGCTTAATTAACTATAATGAGTCACCTAGGATTGCATAATAGTCAGGAATTTTTCTTTTATTTTTCTTTCCTTAATGCTTGTAAAGAAGTCCATCAAAACCTCAGTAAAAGGACTAAATGAAACAGAAATAAGCGACCTACTCAACAAAGAGTTCAAACAAAATATCATAAGGATGTTCACAGATATAAGGGGGAAAAGCAGATGAACACAGTGAGCTCATCCGCAAAGAACTGGAAAATATAAAAAAGAACTAATCAGAAATGAAGAATACAATACTAGAAATGAAAATTCGCTACAGCAGAGTAGAGGAGGCAGAAGAACAGATCAGCAAGCTAGACAAAAGACTAGAGGAAATCACCGAAGCTGAACAGAAAAAAGAATTAGATAGAATGAGAACAGTCTAAGAGAACTCTGAGACAATATCAAGTGTGCCAACATTTGGATTATAGGTGTCCCAGAAGGAGAAGAGAGAGACAAAGGGGCAGAAAATTTATTTGAAGAAATAATAGATGAAAATTTTCCTAACCTAAGGAAGGAAACAGACATCCAAGTACAGGAAGCACAGAGAGCTCCAAACAACAAAAGCACAAAGAGGCCCACACTAAGACATATGATAATTAAAATGTCCAAAATTAAAGATAAAGAGAGAATCCTAAAAGCAGCAACAGAAAGGCCACAGGTAACATACAAAGGACAGCCAATAAGGCTATCAGCAGACTTCTCAGCCGAGACGGTACAGGCAAGAAGAGAATGACATGATGTATTTAAAGTGCTAAAAGGAAAAACCCTGTAGCCAAGAATACTCTATCCATGAAGGTTGTCATTCAGAATGAAAGTAGAGATAAAGAGCTTCCCAGACAAGCAAAAGTTAAAGGAGTTTATCCACAAGAAACTAGTTATACAAGAAATGCTGAAGAGACTTATTTAAGTGGGAAAGTGATGACCACAAATAGAGATTTAAAAAATTATCAAAACAAACAAACAAACAAAAAACAGGCAATAAAATCACTTGTAAAGGTAAAAATATAGTCAAGGTGGCAGATCAACTATCTGTTAAGATAATATGAAGGTTAAAAGACAAATGTACTAGGGGCTGGCCCCGTGGCCGAGTGGCTGAGTTCACGCGCTCCGCTGCAGGCGGCCCAGTGATTCATTGGTTCAAATCCTGGGCGCGGACATGGTGCTGCTCATCAGGCCACGCTGAGGCGGCATCCCACATGCCACAACTAGAAGGACCCACAACGAAGAATATACAACTATGTACCAGGGGACTTTGGGGAGAAAAAGGAAAAAAATAAAATCTTTAAAAAAAAAAAAAGACAAATGTACTAAATGTATAAGAGGGCAATGGATAGACACACACTAAACAAAAGACTATATATGATTTCAAAAACATAAAAGGTGGGAGGAAGGGAGTGAAAAGTAGAGCTGTTAGAAACAGGTCAAGCTACAGAGTCTGTCAATTAGATATAGACTGTCATATACATAGAATATTAAATAGGATCCTCATGGTAATCACAAATCAGAGACCTATAATAAGTAATCAAAAAACTAAGACAAAAGGAATCAAACATATTACTAAAGATAGCCATCAAACCACAAGGGAAGAGAGCAAAAGCAAAAGAAAGGAACAGAGAAGAACTACTAAAACACCCAGGAAAAAAAAGTAACAAAATGGCAATAAATACATACCTATCATTAGCTACTTTAAAGGCCAATGGACTAAATGCTCCCATCAAATGCTATAGAGTGGCCAACTGGATAAAAAACAAGACCCATGTATATGCTACATATAAGAGACACACTTCAGACCTAAAGACACTCACAAACTGAAAGTGAAAAGATGGAAAAAGATATTCCATGCAAATGGCAAAGAAAAGAAAGTGGGGGTAGCAATACTTGTATCAGACAAAATAGATTTTAAAACAAAAACTGTAGCAAGAGACAAAGACGGACACTACATAATGATAACGGGAACAATCCAACAAGAAAATATAACACTTGTGAATATCTATGCACCCAACATATGAGCACCTAAATCTATAAAGCAATTATTAACAGACATAAAAGGAGAAATAGACAGTAACACAATAATAGTCGGGGACTTTGACACTCCACTTACACCAATGGATAGATCATCCAAACAGAAGATCAATAAGGAAACACTGGCCTTAAAGGACACATTAGACCAGTTGGACTTACTAGATATGTGTAGAACATTCCATCCAAAACCCACAGAATACACATTATTTTCAAATGCATGTGGAACATTCTCCAGGATTGATCACATGTTAGGCCACAAAACAAGTCTCAATAAATTTAAGAAGATCGAAATAATACCGTGTATCTTTTCTGACCACAAAGGTATGAAACTAGAAATCAACTACAGGAAGAAAACCAGAAAAGCCACAAAAATGTGGAGATTAAACAAAATGCTACTCAACAACGATTGGGTCAATGAAGAAATCAAAGGAGAAATAAAAAAATTCCTGGAGACAAATGAAAATGAAAATATGACATAACAAAATCTATGGGATACAGCAAAAGCAGTTTTAAGAGGGAAGTTTATAGCAATTCAGGCCTACCTCAACAAAGAAGAAAAATCCCAAATAAACAATCTAAAGGTACTGGAAAAAGAAGAACAAACAAAGCCCGTAATCAGCAGAAGGAAGGAAATATCAAAAATCAGAGCAGAAGTAAATGAAATAGAGACTAAAAAAACACTAGAAAAAAATAATGAAACCAACAGCTGGTTCTTTGAAAAGATAAACAAAATTGACAAACCCTTAGCTAGACTCACCAAGAAAAAAAGAGAGAGGGCTCAAATAAATAAAATCAGAAATGAAAGAGGAGAGATTACAACGGACTCCTCAGAAATACAAAGATAATAAGAGAATACTATGAAAAGATATATGCCAACAAATTGGATAATCTAGAAGAAATGGATAAATTCTTAGAAACATACAACCTTCTAAAACTGGACCAAGAAGAAGTAGAGAATTTGTGTAAACCAATCACCCATAAGGAGATCGAAACAGCAATCAAAAACCTCCCCAAAAATAAAGAGTCCAGGACCAGATGGCTTCCCTGGTGAATTCTACCAAACATTCAAAGTAGACTTAATACTTATCCTTCTCAAACTCTTCCAAAAAATTGAAGAGGAGGGGAGGCTTCCTAACTCCTTCTACGAAGCCAACATTATCCTGATACCAAAAGCAGACAAGGACAACACAAATAAAACAAAATGACAGGCCAATATCACTGATGAACATCGATGCAAAAATCCTCAACAAAATACTAGCAAATCGAATACAACAATACATTTAAAAGATCATACATCATGATCAAGTGGGTTTCCTTCCAGGGATGCAGGGATGGTTCAAAGTCTGCAAATCTATCAACGTGATACACCACATTAACAAAATGAAGAATAAAAATCACATGATCATCTCAATAGATGCAGAGAAAGCATTTGACAAGATACAGCATCCATTTATGAGAAAAACTCTAAATAAAATGGGCATAGAAGGAAAATACCTCAACATAATAAAGGCCATATATGACAAACCCACAGCAAATATCATTCTCGATGCAGAAAAATTGAAAGCTATCCCTCTAAGAACAGGAACCAGACAAGGATGCTCACTGTCACCACTCTTATTTAACACAGTATTGGAAGTCCTAGCCAGAGCAATCAGGCAAGAAAAAGAAATAGAAAAGATCCATATTGGAAAACAAGATGTGAAACTGTCACTCTTTGCAGATGACATGATTTTATATCTGGAAAACCCTAAAGAGTCCACTAAAAAACTTTTAGAAACAATAAATGAACACACTCAAGTCACAGGATACAAAATCAACATACAAAAATCAGTTGTGTTTCTATACACTAACAACGAAGTAGCAGAAAGAGAAATTAAGAATACAATCCCATTTACATTTGCAACAAAAAGAATAAAATACCTAGGAATAAACTTGACCAAAGAGGTGAAAGATCTGTACACCGAAAACGATAAAACATTGTTGAAAGAAATCGAAGAAGACGCAAAGAAATGGAAAGATATTCCGTGGACTTGGATTGGAAGAATTAACATCGTTAAAATGCCTGTACTTCCTAAAGCAATCTGTAGATTCAACGCAATCCCGATCAAAGTTCCAACAACATTTTTCACAGAAATAGAACAAATAATCCTAAAATTTTTATGGAACAACAAAAGACCACGAATAGCCAAAGGATTCCTGAGAAAAAAGAACAAAGCTGGGGGTGTCACACTCCCTGATTTCAAAATATACTACAAAGCCATAGTAACCAAAACAGCATGGTAGTGACACAAAAACAGACACACAGATCAATGGAACAGAATCAAGAGCCCAGAAATAAACTCACACATTTATGGATAGCTAATATTTGACCAGGGAGCCAAGAGCATATGATGGAGAAAAGAGAGACTCTTCAATAAATGTTGTTGGGAAAACTGGACAATCACATGCAAAAGAATGACAGTAGACCATAACCTTATACCATGCACAAAAATCAACTCAAAATGCATTAACGACTGGAATGCAATACCTGAAACCATGAAACTTCTAGAAGAAAACATAGGCAGTACGGTCTTTGACATCGGTCTTAGCAGCATATTTTCAAGTACCATGTCTGATCGGGCAAGGAAAACAGAAGAAAAAATGAACAAATGGAACTACATCAAACTAAAAAGATTCTGCACAGCAAAGGAAACCATCAACAAAATGAAAGACAACCTAACAACTGGTAGAAGATATTCGCAAACCATATATCAGGTAAGGGGTTAATATCCAAAATATACAAAGAACTAATACAGCTCAACAACAAAAAAACCAACAACCCAATTAAAAAATGGGCAAAATATCTGAACAGAGATTTCTCCAAAGAAGATATACGGATGGCCAACAGGCATATGAAAAGATGCTCAACATCATTAGCTATCAGGGAAATGCAAATCAAAACTACAATGAGGTATCACCTCACTCCGGTCAGAGTGGCTATAATTAGCAAGACAGGGAACAAAAACAAATGTTGGAGATGGTGTAGAGAGAAGGGAACCCTTGTACAGAGCTGGTGGGAGTGCAAACTGGTGCAGCCACTATGGAAAGCAGTATGGAGTATCCTCAGAAAATTAAGAATAGATCTACCATATGATCCAGCTATCCCACTGCTGGGTATTTAGCCAAAGAACTTGAAAGCACAAAGGCTTAAAGATACTTGCACCCCTATGTTAATTGCTGCATTATACACAATAGCCAAGATTTGGAAGCAAACTAGGTGCCCATCAAAGGACGAATAGATAAAGAAGATGTGGTATATATACACAATGGAATACTACTCAGCCATAAGAAATGATGAAATCCAGCCATTTGTAACAACATGGATGGTCCTTGAGGGTATTATGCTGAGTGAAATAAGTCAGAGGAAGAAAGTCAAATACCGTATGATCTCACTCATAAGTAGAAGATAAAAACAATGACAAACACATAGCAACAGAGACTGGATTGGCGGTTACCATAGGGGAAAGTGGGGAGGGCAAAAGGGGTGATTAGGCTCACATGTGAGGTGATGGAGTATAATTAGTTTTTGGGTGGTGAACATGATGTAATCTACACAGAATCTGAAATATATTTCAATGTACATCTGAAAGCTAAAAAACTAAAAATAAATAAAACCCTCTTAATGCTTAAAAAAAATAACAAAGAAGTCCATCAAAGGGTTGTTGTCACCTCATATGTTCATAAATGACAATCCAGGTTTTCCAGACATTGATAGGACTTCCTCGCCATTCAAATTTTTGGTGTGCTATTACAACAGTATTTCCAGGAGAACAAGAGCCAGGCATTTTCTTCATAGAGTTCAATGCTTCACTTTACCAAAACAGCTAGAGAGAAACCAAGTGGGGAACAGAACCTGATTTAGCCATTTTCATACTAAATCCCAAACAGTAGGAGAACGGTGATGATAGCGAGGGAGAAGAGCCATGCAGTGCAGGGTAGTAAAAGAATTAGTGGAAACTCGACCCTACTCCCATCTCTCGATGCCCTATTTCTATATGACGAAAGTTCTGTGTATTCTGAATTCCATTGCATACAAGGGAAAATTGGAATTTTTTCTGGTGTGGGCTTGAAAAATGGTAATAATTGATTTGCTTATTGGCCACCGTATTCCTACGACCTAGGAAATAGTGCATATGGCATAGATAGATGCTCAATAATTACTTAATGAAAGAATGAATGATCTCACAAAGAAATATGCTTGGCTTAAAGATAGTTATTTTAGCCTCATGGACAGCTAGAGTATATGCTCTCTAAAAATGTGCATAGTTTCTGTATTCTTTATTGAAAAAACCAACAACTAATATAATATCCTGGTACACGGTAGGAATGAAAAAAGTGAATGATCAGATGAAAGAATTAATACTTACATCATGCAAAAAGAAAAGTTTTTGCATGAGGCAGCATTTCTTTTTCCTCAAATTAAAACGTGAGCGATTTTAAGGTGGCTTGATATTAAACTAGATATACTGCATAAAAGGACAAATGTGTTCTTATTTTAAGACGTGTGTATCACATTTGGGGGAAGTGAACAAAAAGGAAAATTGCACGTCATTTTTGTTTTTCCAACTCAAACTTTTCATCAAAATTATGTCAAAGATAGAATTTAATCTCACTGTTTACTGTAATCATTAGAACATGGGGTAAACAAAGGCATGAATTTATCATCATTTATCCTGTGGACTTAATCTTACAGATAAGATATTACTAAATCCGATACATAGATTTTTAAAAAGAAAATTAAAAAAATTACCCCATAAAAAACAATGATCATGATAATGCAATAAGATTACTTATAACAGATATAAATAATTTACTTTTAAATTATTGTATCTCTCATGACAAGGTGAAAGGCTACCAAGTTGTGTGGAAGACAGTGCTGGGTAATGACCCAGTAAAAGGGCAGAGCAAGTAACCCAAGGTGGCATCTTCAATCAAAGAGCAAACGGGGCCTTGGTGACTCCAGTCCATTGGCAGCCCTTGCTGAGAGGCAGCTTTGGTCTGACAGGAGGAAGGAGAGTTGACTGTTGGAGCCAGTGGTGAAACAAGGAGGAGAAGTGCGTGGACTCCGTCCAGCCCCAAGAAACTGTTTCACAAAAATGAAGCTGGAGCAGGCACCAGCTGGCTTTCAGGAGTCATAAGAGAAAAACCTAGGAGGCCCCTGTGAAATCTAAGCCTCCCCTAAAACCAGACGCAGGGCCAATCTCCTACAGAGTTATTTAGGGAGCTGCATTTGATAACGTAGATGCAACACTAAGTGGTCGATTACATTTTCAAACATTTCAGCCTACACTGAGAACTGTTTTCTGGATGCCAATAGCTAGCGGAGTACAAGGTTTAAAATTATATATACAAATAATATATGCATATATAGCATATATAATGTTGATAATAGTAATAATTTATAACATGATTGAACAGTCACCATGTGCCAGGTTTGTGGCAGCCTCTATGCATAGATCGTCTCATTTATTCCTTACAGCAGATTTATGAGGAGGGATTGTCATTCCCATTTTACTCATAAAGAAGTTGAGGTTTAAAGAATTTGAGAAACTTGCAAATTTCCCAAAGCCATACATCTACTTAGTAGTACAATTGGCCTTCCAATCTAGCTCCACTTGACAATATGGGCCACACCAATAACTGTTAGGCCTTATTTCAGGCTGGGTTTCAGAGCTCTCTGGGGAAGTTGGCAGTGCCTACAGGTGGCTCACTGTACACAGTATGGCAAGGATGGGGTGGGAACAAGGGAGAAGTAGATAGTAAGACACCTTGCAAACTTCGAGACTTGTCCACATTTGATTAATATTGTTTCTCTACAAAAATTAGTATTACTGATAATTAGTCTTCATTTATTTTTAATTATTTTTTTTACTGTTTTGCAACTAAAAATATAGTTCGCACTCCTTTAGTCTGCTATAACTTTCTTATTACAAACCTATGAATGCATACACACTGAGAAAACAGATAATCCAAAAAAAGATGAGCCTGAAAATATGCTCTTAAAGATCTGCAAAAAAAAAAAAAACTGAGCAGGAATTTATTTCTAGGACTGATTCAACATGTCGGTTTATCCACCTCCATGCATCTTCATTTGGGCCATCTGTAATTCTATTTCTAGAATACTTAATTGCACTTTTCTGTTTGTAAAAACTAGAGGGAAATTATTCAATTATGAAACATGGAACTGTAATAATCCCCTTAGTATATGCTTAATTTATTTATTTTGTTTATGTTATAGTAACATATATCCAAATATTGTGGGTACCTTTAATCCTAAAAGTATTAGTTAATGACTATTTTCTCTATTTGCATAATGCCAAACACTTGGATAAAAACTGAGAGCTTTCAGTCAATCTTTTGCAATTTTTTTGCGTGACACCACAAATTCTGATATTTGATCATTTCCAAGTGTGGTAGAGATGGCGAGATATACACCAGGATCCATTCTCCTCTTTTCCTGGGCACGCAGCTCTGGTATATTTGCCAGCCTGCTTTGCAATTGGGTCAGGTCCAGTGACTGACTGAGTTTTAGCCAATGGAAAGTGAGTGGAAGAAACGTGCCGTTTCAAGGCCTTGACTGTAAAAATCCTCCATATATATCTCACCATATTCTTTCTCTTTCAGCTGACGGGGGTGGTGACAACAACCCCACCCCAGGGCAAACTTGAAAGCCACATATTAAAGATAGGAAGTTCCTATTACTTGTGTCTCTCACTGTCTGTGTGGAGTGGAGAAGAGCAACTTCCTCACCCCCACTCCCAACTTTCCTATCACTAACTGTCTTGTAAGCAACAAAAGCTTCTACTGTGTTAAACCTTGACGTGTCAGGGTTGACTTGTTTTCACAGCCTTGTCTACCCTAACCTATATCCTATATGACTGAGTTTTTTCTATTCTTGTACAGATATTCACATTTGGTTTATTTTCTTTCGAAGATTGAATTCTATATCAGCTCTTCAGTTGCTGGAGCCATAGTCACCTGGGGACCATGAGAATGTGCCTCACAGACATCCTCCTTCAGAGAGTGGAATTAACCAGGGGCCCCACACTGCATGTGGAAATCTCTCACCTCATTTGAGTGAGGACACACCTCCCACAGCTGCCCACAGTCAGTGAAGAGTGTGAGAGGGATAGCAAGGCCAACTTCTCCCTGGAAAACCTGAGATCTCGCTGAGAGCTAACTTTGATTTGAAGACACCACAATGGCTTTGCCAAATTGCAGCTTCCTTAGACTGTAGGGCAATCTAACATATGTCCTTCCAGCACCTTCACCTTCCTTTCATCCATGTCAGACTCGCATGGTGATCTGATGGCTCTCCTAGCCTTACCCAGCTGCCCAGCCTTACCTGGTTCCCTCCCTCTTTTCTTTCATACAGGCATTTCTCTTACTAAAAAAAACCTTGCACATTTAACCCTTTCTTGGTGTCTGTTCCTGAGAGGACCTGAAGTAATGCAGACTCCCTTTGGGAACAAATGATATATGCCATTCATTATTTGGGATACTTTTTTATTAGTTTCTAAGGGCTGCTGTAACAAAGTATCACAAACTGTGTGGCTTAAACAGCAAAAATTCATTGTCTCACAGTTCTGGAGGCTAGAGGTCCAAAATCAAGGTCTCAGTTGGTTCCTTCTGAGGGCTGTGAGGGAGAATCTGTTTCTTGCCTCCCTCCTAGCTTCTGGTGGTTTGCTGACAATCTTCGGTCTTCCTTAACTTGTAGATGCATCACCTCAAACTCTCTCTTCATCTTCACATGGCATTCTCCTTGTGTGAATGTCTGTGTCCAAATTTCCCATTTTTATAAGGATATCAATAGCGTTTTTACATTGGATTAGGACCCACCCTAATGACCTCATATTGACTCTACTACCTCTGGAAAGATCCTATTCCAAAAAAGGTCACATTCTGAGGTACTGGGTGTTTGGATTCCACTATATTTTGGGGGGTGGGGGAGAGGGGTATGATTCAACCTATAACACAACTATTAGTCAATCACAGGGTTATGTTTCCCAAATGCTTAAGACACAGCAGGTGACACACTCATGAAACTACCTTTCTGTAGCAGGTATCACCAACATGATAAAAGCTATAGGTTCTCAGAAGAGTGAATATTAAACATTGTCTCTTATGTTTCAAAGTACTTTAAATCCTGTGTGTATGTGGCTAGATAGTTCATCAAAGCAATTGAATTCTTTCCATGATACAATTTCCACTACATCACAATCAAATATCAATCTAATAGCCAAAACCTCACAAATAGACCGACGTGTTGAGGAAACACCTAGGGGCTAACAACTTTTAACCAGATACAGTTTACTTATCATAGAACTTTATTTGATACAATAAGGGAACTTGGACCTTTAGTGAAAATTTGATATGCCAAAAGTGACTTTCTTGTTTACTTTTTTAAATGGATACCTAGCATATCATCTAACAAGAGGAAGTTATAGGCGGCCTAGTGTGTGTAAGATGCTGACCTGTCCCTGTCACTTTCCCTTAGGGCTTTAGTATCCGAAATAGGCAAAACAGAGCAAATGGCTAAGTGTGTATTCTCTTGTTTCTTCGTAATGAAAAGAAAGTTTGTAAGCATACCATAAATCATCACATTATTTCAGGCAAACTAGGAATTTCACTCATTAATGAAAAATACCTTGAGATATCTTGTAAATGCCAGTCTCTGGGCCAGACACTAAAGACAGAGAGACTAATGAGCTCACAGTTCCAGTGGAGAAGAAAAACACTAACTATATTATAGCCTGGTAAATGCGATGTGATGGGATTGCACAGGGATCCGTGGGGACAATTAAACAAAAGGATGAAGACAATAGTATCAACTCCTACTAGTTTCAGGTTGCATTTGGTTGCCATATCTTTACAATCTCTCCAGATTTTCACTAAAACAACAAATGAATACAAACACGAGAAACTCACAAGAGTACTTAATACTAACACCAATGATTAATATTCCACAAGAAATGAGGGAGAACTTTGAAAACTTTCAAAGTAGTTGAGGTTAGCCCATCAGAGTTCTGCAGCTATAAACACAAGCTCCATAATTATTTCTTGCTTTTATTCCAACAACATTTTCCACATTTGTGTGTGCATGTTTTATTTATATGGGCTTTATGTTAAAGATTATTATATTATGTAATTATTAATTATTAAACACATAATATAAAATATTGATTTTTTGTGATTTTTTTCAACAACAATTTAAACTTGTGATTACTTCTCAAGGAGCTAACTTTTTTCCTAATGATAAAATACACTAAAAAGTACCATGTTCCTAAATTGACTCTTAACGTGCAGCTATCCCACCTCATTTTCACTAAAATATTTTACTCCCTATTCCCAAAGTATTTCCAAAACACTAATTTCACTCTCAAAAGCCATGAGACACTCTTCTAAATTACCATATCCCTCTGTGAGTTTATCATTTTTGAAGGCTTTATGACTCTATCACATTGTTGTTGGTTTCTTTGTCTGTCTCAAACACATGACTCTGAACTTCAGGGCTAGGATTATGTTTTGTAAATGTTATCATCACTAGTTCTAATTCAATACCTGAAATATAGTTGGGGGACAATAAATGTTTAATTATGCATGGTATTTTTCAGTATATTAGGCAGGTGAAGACTGAGAACAAGGGCCATTATTGGCAGAGAAGATGTAATTTTCACAAAGGAGGAAAGAAAGAGAGAGACAGACACAGAGAGAGGGAGGATGGGAGGTAGGAAAGGAGGTAAGAAAGGAAGGGAAGAGAAGAAAAGAAAACATGGCAGAATTAAACAGCCGGAAATGATTTGTAGACTGAAGAATAATATATAGAGAGTGGAGAAAGGGCCTATGATGAAACTGGAGGAAGAGGTAGAGACTGGGTCATGAAGGGCCTTGCTCACTATGCTAAGAAATTGTGTGTTAATCATGAAGATGACAGGGAGCCGTGGACTGCTTTGAGGCCAGAAAGTGATATTGATGTTTTATGAACATCTCTCTGGTAAATGATTCATGTGGAGAAGTCTGGAAGCAGGAAGAACAAGAAGGGACAATCGTCATAATAAGCTAGGTGAGAGACAGTAATGGCCTGAACCAAAGCAGTGACGGTAGAGAAGGAAGACATAGATTTTAGAGAGTTAAAAATATAGTATTGACTGACTTTAATGACTGATTCAGTACATGTGGACTTAAGGGAAAAACTGAAGATGACTTTTGGAATTCTAACTTGGGCAAATGGACAGATTGTGGAAGCATTTATTGTAACAGGAAGAGATCCCTCTGAGGAAATGATTTATTATATTGGTTCTTATTCATCCACTACATGAGTTTTTTCTGAAAATAAACATGTGTCTTCTGTTTATTATTTAATTTATCATAATGATTCTTTTTTATTTTCATTGCCACTAGGATAGAGAAGTATTCAATATGTTTTTACTGTTGTGTGTGTTTGTACCTAAGCAGGAAAAAGCCTTTTGTGGGAAAAAGAGTAAAATCTCACTAAAAGACCTCCCGGGTCTTTGTTATGTTTAACAAAACTCACAATGGTAATTTGACAGAGAGAGTTCCCTAAGCATGCTTTCTCCAGGGAATATGCTGATGTACTTCAGGCTACTTACTATGGAGAGATAGAAACAAAATTTCAGTAATTTGGTAATCTCTTATGGAATATATTTTCTTCCTAGAAAAGTAAACATTTTTCTGATAAGTAAAATGTATTGGAGGAAACGGCTGCTTTTTTTTAGCAAAAACTCCTACTACCACATTCAAACTAGCTAATTTAATGCTCAGCAAAGAGCAAGAGTACTTTCAAGACTGTTAATATAATAAGAGTAAAAAAGAAACAAACAAACAGAAGGTGTATGTCAGAATAAAATAACTGTGTGTACCCTGAGGATCACATTAAAATGCATGGAATATGCCATATGGTTAGGGCTTATCCTCTACAATATCTAAGCAGAAGGACTTAAAACATCTAATGTACTATTTCCTACCTATAATACAAAAGTTTCAGCAAAAAACATAGTAATTATATAGGGCAATAAAACATTCTTGGGGAGAAGAAAGACAAAGTTCGAACACTGTCATACAGAGAAAGAGATTGGGTGCATTGCAATCATTACTTTAAATTAATCTTCAATGAATTCACAGTATACCATAAAAACACTAAGTACTTAGTACAGGTGAAACAGAAAGGTTTTCTCCAGAGAGTACCTCTCTAGCATATCCAGTGGTCCTTATGGTAACTTAGAGCTAAGATGACGTTTCCTCAGCTGTTATCAGTTGCACTTCTATGACTAAAATGTGTTCTGCAAAAGACAAGGTAAAGCTAGCAGAGTTTCTAATGTGTATACCTTAAAGCTTTCTATACTGGAGAGAAAAAATGCCTCAATTTATGTGGAAGTTCTCCCATCATTGAAGCCTAAACTTTCAAAAGAGCAGCCAATAAGCTTTAAAAATCAATAAATATGCCATGAAATAAAGGCTCATAAATAAAAGCTTCCCTATTTCTCCTAGCACAAGAGAACAACTGGAAGTCACTATGGGTCCTGGTCTATGAATAAGGAGAATGGGCATTCAGTCAGCAACTGCCATTGTCGTCATCATCAGTCAATTAGTGGAGGCTAACAGCAACAGCGGGGTATGATGACAACAGAGGCACACAGCTCAACAGAGAGCTCAGGAAAAGAGACAGTCAAAGGGAGTCTTGCAAACCACTGGCATCCCAAAGAGATTGTGCACATGCTCAATACTATGCCTTCTGAGGGGTGACATAAGAGGTTGCACACTGTAGGGGAAACAGACCTCACAAAGACAGTCCAACCAAGTCATTAACAAACAAAAAGAAAACGAACAGCAAAAACAAGTCTCTGAAAGAAGAGAGTGATAATTATCCAGAGTTGCTACAATATAGAATCTGAAAACCCATTTTCAAAAAAAAAAAATTACAAGATATGTAAAGGACAGGAAAGTATGACCCTTACAAAGGGGAAAAAGCAAGCAATAGATACTACTTCTGAAGGGGCTCATTAGTGGACTTAACAGGCAAAGACTTCAAAGCAGCTATTCGTAAATATGTTAAAAAACTAAAGGAATCCATGTTTAAAGAAGTAATGGAAGGTATGAGGACAATGTCTTATAAAATTGAGAATATCAATAAAAAGAAAGAAATTATTTTAAAAAAAGAAACGAATGGAAATTCTGGAATTTAAGGACAATAACAGAAATGAAAAATTCATTGTTGGTATTCAAAAGTAGATTCGAGCTGGTGAAAGAAAAATCAGTGAACTTGAAGATAGATCAATGGAAATTATGCAATCTGAAGAACTGAGAGGATAAGAAATTAAGGAAAAAAAGAACAGAATTTCAAAAAATTGTGGGACACCATTGAGTGCACTCACATATGCATAATGAGAGTAACAGGAGGAGAGGAGAAAGAGAAAGAAGAAAAATATGTAAAGAAATAATTGCTACAAATTTCCTAAATTTCATGAAAAATAATCCACACATCCAAAAAGTTCAATGAATCCCAAGTAAGATAAACATAAACTTATCTATACTCAGACACATTATAGTAAAATTGTTGAAGGCCAAAGACAAAGAGAAAATCTTAAAAGCACCAAGAGAAAAATGATTCATTACCTCTAAAAGAAATCCAATAGTATCAATAACTGACGTCATCAGACACAATGGATGTCGCAAGGCAATAGGAAGACATATTCAAAGTGCTGAGGGAAAAAAAATCTCTGAGTAAAATATCTTATATCTAGAGAACTATCTTTCAAAGCAGAAAACAAAATAAAGGCTTTCTCAGATAAACAAAAATGGAGAAAATGTGTTGCTAATAGACTTGCCTTAAAAGAAAAACTAAAAGTATACTGCAGGCTGAAAGCAAGCAATTCCAGACAGTAATGCAAATCTGTAGGAAAAAGTTAAATGTGTTAGTAAAGGTAATTATGTAATTATAAAAGATGATATAAGTGCATATTCTCCTTGCTTCTCTTAACTGATTTAAAAAGTAATTGTTGTATAAAGCAATATGTATTGTGGGACATATAACAAATAGGAAA
Organism: Equus caballus; assembly: GCF_041296265.1. Taxonomy (NCBI): domain Eukaryota; kingdom Metazoa; phylum Chordata; class Mammalia; order Perissodactyla; family Equidae; genus Equus; species Equus caballus. The sequence goes on from NC_091686.1 coordinate 48,996,292, forward strand.
AAATAGATTTGACAATAGCAGCACAAAAACATGAGTAGGGACAAACTTTACTGAAATAAGCAAATGACACTAGATGGTCAGTTGAATCCACAGGAAAATGAAGAGAACCAAAAATGATAAATAACAAGGTAAATGCAACAAAATCTTTAAATATTGCTTTAAAGATTGCTTTAAATAAAAAAATCTTGCTCTCCTTTCTTCTATCAGCTTCTTTAAAAGACATGCAATTATATAAATAAATAATTAGATCAATGCGTTTTGGGATTTTAACATATACAAATATACATTTAACATTTAACAATGAAAAAAGGAAGAAGAGGAAATTGAGCTACATGAGAGTAACATTTCTATATCTCACTGGATTAAGTTAGCATAAACCTAAAGTGAATTCTGATAAGTTAAGATGCATGTGGTAAGCCTCAAAGCAACCACTAAGAAAATTACTCAAAGTAGTGCAGATAAAAAGAAATCATTAAAGGAATTAAAATACTATACTACAAAATATTTAATGCGAAACAAAGCAAGAAAGTAGGAACAGAGAAATAAAAAAGCACACAAGACATATAGGAAAAGAGGAAAGTGGTAAACATAAATTCAATTGTATCAATGATAACAATAAATGTGAATGAATTAATCCAATCAACAGAAAGAGATCATCAGAAAATCTAAAAATAATCAATATCCAACTATACACTGTATAGGAAACATACTTTAGATTCAAAGTTACAAATAGGCTGGAAACAAAAGATTAAAAAATTGTATCATGAAAACAACAATCATAAGAATGTTCGAGTGATCACACTAATTTCAGACAAAATAAACTGTAAGACAAAATAAGTTATTAGAGATAAAGGACATTTTATAAGGATAAAAGGGCCAATCTATCAGGAAGATATAGCAATTATAAATATATGTGCATCTAACAACAGAGCCCCAAAACATATAAAGGAAAAAATGACAAAATTGAAGGTAGAAATAGAAAATTCAACAATAATAGTTGGGGATTTCAGTCCCCTATAGTCAATAATGGATATAAAAACTATATAGAAGAGTAACAAACAGACTTACACAACACTAAAACAGATGACTACCAGACATCTATAGGATCCCATAACAGCAGAGTATTCCTTCTTCGCAAGTGCACAAAGAACATTCTTCAGCAGAGACCCTATGCCAGGCCATAAAACAAAACTCAGTAGGGTTACAGATATTAAAGTCATAAATGTATGATCTCCAACTACAATGAGATGAATTTAGAAATCAATAAATCAATTAAATTTGGAAAATTCAAATAAATGGAAACTAAAACATTCCTAAATAATAAATGGGTAAAAGAAATTACATGGTAAATTAGAAAATACTTTGGAACGAAGAAAAATGACACATAAAACAAAATTTGGGGGATGTAGCTATCAGAGCTTAGAGGGAAATTCATAGCTGTCAAAGCCTATTTTTTTTAAAAAAGCTCTAAAATCAATAACCTAACCTTTCACCTTAAGACAACGGAAAAAGAACAGCAAACGAAACCTAGAGCAAACAGAAGGAAGGTATAATAACGATTATAGCAAAAAGTAATTCCATAGAGAAGAGTGAAAACAGTAGAGAATACCAAGGAAACTAAAGAAACTTCTTTGAAGAAAAACATTTTTTAATGATAAGCTTTTCACTAGACCAAGCAAGAGCAAAACAGAAAAGGCTCAAATTACTAAAATCAGGATGAAAAGGGGGACATCACTACCGAGATTATAGAAATAAATGGGATCATGAGGGAGTGCAATGAAGGACTGGATGCCAACAAATTACTTGGAAGAAATAAACAAATTCATGATTTAACAATAACAAGTAAGGAGATTGAATAAGTAATTTTAAAATTCCTACAAAGAAGAGCCCAGTCCCAGACCATGGCCTCATTGGTGAATTGTACCAAGCACGTAAAGAATGAATATCAATCCTTTACAAACTTTTCCAAAAAACAGAAGAGGCAGGAACACTTTCCAAGAAATTCCATGAGGTCATTAGAACCCTGATTCAAAACCTGGCAGAGACATCACACAACAAAGAAGGCTACAAATCAATATTCTTGATAAATATAACATAAAAGTTCTCAACAAAATACTAGCAAATCAAACCCAACAACATATAAGAAGCATTATACACCATAACCAAGTGGGATTTATCCCAGAAATGCAAGATTGTTTCAGCATACAAAACCCAACAAATGTAGTACACTGTAAGAAAAGAATAAAAGACAAAATCCACTTTATTATCTCCATAGATGCAGAAAAGTTATTTGACAAAATCTAACACGCTTTCATGATATCATGATTAAAACACTCAGCAAATGAGGATAGAAGGAAACTCCCTCATTTTTTACTATTAAAATCTACAGCTAACATCACACAGCATTAAATGAAAGACTGTTTTTAGGCCAGCCCTGGTGGCCTAGTGGTTAAGTTCAGCTCACTCTACTTCTGTGGCCTGAGTTCAGTTCCCAGGTACAAACCTATACCACTCATCTGTCAGTGGCTCGCATACAAAAAGAGGAAGATTGGCAGCTGATGTTAGCTCAGGGGAAATCTTCCTGAGTAAAAAGAAAAAAGACAATGCTTTTCCCATAAGGTCAGGAACATGACAAGCATGCCCAGTCTCACCACTTGTACTGGAGATTGTACTGGAGATTCTAGCTAGAGCAACTAAGCAAGAAAAAGGAGGGGTGGCGGGGAGGCATCTGGATTGGAAGGAAGAAGTAAAATTACATCTATTTGCAGTTGGTATGTTCTTCTATGTATGGAAAATCTTAAGGAACCCACTTAAGAAACTATTAAAACTAGTAAGTTCAACAAGTTTGCAGGGAACAAGATCAATATACAATAATCATTTGTATTTCTATACGCTATTAATGAGTAATCCAAAATGATATTTAAAAACAATTCCATTTACCATAGCATCAAAAATAATAAAATGCTTAGGAATAAATTTAACAAAAGAAGTTGGACACTGAAAACAAATCACTGATGAAAGAAATTAAACATGCAAATAAATGGGAAGTCATCTCATGTTTATAAATTGAGTGGCTTAATATTGTTAAGATGGAAATACTTCCTAAACTGATCTGCAGACTCAGCACAATATCTATCAAAGTCCCACTTAGATCTTTTGCAGAAACTGAAAAAATAATCCTAAAAATCATATGGAAACAAGGGCATCTATATTAGCCAAAACAAACATGAAAAAGAAGGAAAAGTTGATGAGCTCATACTTTCTGATTTCAAAACTTACTACGAAGCCACAGTAATCAAGACAATGAGGAACTGGCATGGGGTAAACATACAAATCAATGGAATAGAATTGCAAGTCCAGAAATGAATCTTCACATTTACGGTCAATTGATTTTTGACAGGGGTGACAATTCAATGTGGCGTGAATAGTCTTTTCATGCAAAGGATATCTACATGCAAAAGATATCTACATGCAAAAGAATGGTGATTAACTCCTTCCTCACATCATACACAACAATTAACTCACAATGGATCACATGCCTAAATGTAGGCGGTAAAAAAATTGAGTCTGGAAAACTAGGAATAAATCTTTGTTATGTTGTGCAAGGCAAAGTCTTCTTAGGTATGATACCAAAAGAATAAGCACCAAAACAAAAATTAGGTAAACCAGACTCTATTACAATTAAAACTTTGGGGCTTCTAAGAACACCATCAAGAAAGTGAAAAGGTGGCCCACAGACTGAGAGAAAACATTTGCAAATTATGTGACCGATAAGGACTCAGATCTAGAAATATAAAGAAATAATATAACTGAATAATAAAAAGTCATATATCCCAATTAAAAATGTACACATTTTAAATAGACACTTGTATAAGCATATAAAGATGGCCAGTTAAGAACAGAAAAGGATGTTCAACACCATTAGCCATTAGGGAAATGCAAATCAAAGCCACAATGAGAAATCATTTCACACCCACAAGAAAGGCTTTAAAAATTCTTTAAAAACAGACAATAGCAAGTGTTGGTGAAAATATGGGGAAATTTGATTCTTCAAATTCATTGGCGGTAGAAATGCAAAGTTGTGCAGCTGTTTTGGAAACTTTCCCAGCAGTTCCTCAAAATGATAAGCATAGAGTTACTATACAGCACTGCAATTCCACTCTTACGTGTATTCCCAAGAAAGACGAAAGCATATGTCCATGCAAAAACTTGTGCCTCGATGTTCAGCATTATTAATAGCAGCCAAAAAGTCAAACAACCCAAACATCCATCAACTAAAGAATAGACATACAAAGTTGGTATGTCTATACAAGGGAATTTTATTTGGCAACATAAGGGAATGAAGTATCAATAAATGCCACAGCATGCATGAACCTTGAAAACATGCATACATATGGTTGCATTTATATGGAATGCCCACAATAGGCAAACTTGTAGAGACAAAAATTAGATTGGCGCAGGGGGAGAGGAAGATTGGTTGGTGATAGCTAAAGGGTTCAGCGTTCCCATTTGAGGTGTTGAAAATGTTCTAAAACTAGATTGTGGTGATTGCACAACTCTGTGAATACACTAAAAACCTTTTAATTATACTTCCTGTAATGGTGAATTAAGTCTCAATAAAGCTTTTAAAATAAAACCTAAGACATTCCTTATTTTGTGGGACATCTTCCTAAAATAAAGGCAATTCCTTCATATCACACACCCACCACTCACTCACGCATGGAGGGTTTTTATATTAATGTCAAATTTATTTTCCGTAAGTTGCAAACTTTTCTGATTTTTTACACTGATGGCCTGCCTGGGGGACCTAATCAACATTCAACTAACAAAGATTACAAAAGCAGAAATGAATGAAATGAAATTCCAGTGTTCCACTTTCTTTGAACATAAAAAAGGTAGCCCATCCTTGGTCAGTCTCCCGACTAGTTACATTGTCAAGACAGAATATTGAGAACAAATGAGGTAAGATAGTAGAAGCAGCAGAATATAATTACTTTAGTTTTCCTGCTTTATGCCTTTATTCATAAATTACAAAATTTCTTTAGCATTTCATTTTTTCTTTTTTTTTTTGAGGAAGATTAGCCCTGAGCTGACATCTCTGCCAATCCTCCTCTTTTTGCTGAGGAAGACTGGCCCTGAACTAACATCCATGCCCATCTTCCTCTACTTTATATGTGGGACGCCTGCCACAGCATGGCCTTCTGAGCGGTGCCATATCTGCACCCAGGATCTGAACCGGCAAACCCTGGTCCGCCAAAGCTGAACGTGTGAACTTAACCGCTGTACCACCGGGCTGTCCCCTAATTTTTTTTTTAAGATTGGCACCTGAGCTAATATCTGCTGCCAATCTTCTTTTTTTCTTCTTCTTCTTCTCCCCAAAGCCTCCCCAGTACAAAGTTCTATATTCTAGTTATCAGTGCCTCTGGTTGTGGCATGTGGGATGCTGCCTCAGCGTGACCTGACAAGCTGTACCACGTCTGCACCCAGGATATGAACCAGCGAAACCCTGGCCTCGGAAGCAGAGCACACGAACTAAAGCACTGGCCATGGGGCTGGCCTTGGTTTTTCAACATTTCTATGGGTAGCATATTATAAGGCTAATCTACCATATCTGCAGCAATCTTTCCTGGTTTTCCCCTCCATCTATGACACAGGCCTAAACCAATTTATCATAGGCTTAATTCCTGTTAATCTAATGGCTTCACTCCCTTTGTATCACAACCAGAAAGCTCTTATTTGGAAATCCATCAAATGATTGAATTAAGTCCCTGTTCAACCAAATGCATACATTTTTAAAATTTTTTTAATTTATTTTTATTTTGAGGAAGATTAACCCTGAGCTAATGTCTGCCACCAATCCTCCTCTTTTTTGCTGAAGAAGACTGGCTCTGAGCTAATATTCGTGCTCATCTTCCTCTATATGTGGACACCTGCCACAGCATGGCTTGATAAGCGGTGCTAGGGCTACACCTGGGATGCGAACCAGTGAACCCCGGGCCACTGAAGCAGAATGTGCAAGCTTAACGGCTGGGCCACAAGGCCAGCCCCCCAAATGTATACGTTTTTAAGCGAGTTGCTTAATTCCACCTCCATGACAGGAAAGGAAAATTTTACATAAAGCAAAACTAAAAGTTTGAAAAATTGGCCATAACCAATGAAAGCAGCCAACAAGAGCTTGTTCTTTAATTTCATTAAATTCTTTTCCTGTGTATTCTCTGGAAGCAATTTGGATCTCTTTCACAATCTTGACTCAGGGGAAGACATTCTTCACTTACCGTGAACCAAAGAGCTGAAGAAAGTTTCTTTAATTCTTGAGGGTAATTCTCAACCAAGTCTTATTTTCTATTTCGCCATTCCCCACACGTTTCATATCCCATTACCCCTGAATATATGTTAAAATTGGGAATAGAATAAATACTCTTCCCATTGTGAGAAATTATTTTTCATCTAATGGGCAATCACCATGCATTTCAAAAGCTCCTAATACACAGAGGAAGTAGAGTTTAAAACAATATTCCCAGTTTCTCTTGCAGTTAGGAATCTGGATATAATTTAGATATTGCCGGTAGGATCACATTCATGAGACTGTAATTCAAATTAACACGGGGTAGAGGCAGGATATAACACATCTGTTTTGTTGGTGTGGATTGTGGTTAGATGGTTGCGGTTCTTAAACTAGTTGTGGTTCCCTGATTCAGTTAGGAGCTTCTAATTTCAGCAGCTTCTGGCTGAAGGAATGGAGGCATGAGGGTAGCAAGATTCGGAGCAGACAGGTCTGTGGAAGCTTCTATTTCTAAACCTACTGAATGTGACAGAAGCAGTGGCAACTCTAGTGGCTTAGTTCTGTGATATGGTTTTGAATGTTCTTCATGGAATTTTCACAGCTTCACTCCTGGGTTCTTTCTTGATATTATGCAAAGTCAAGGGCAGCCATGACGCTAACTGAGATAAATAAAAATTTTTTTAAAATGATTATAATTACATAAATTTCATAATGTACAGAAATTTCAGAATAATAAAGACAAAATAAACATATACAGTGTCATCAAGTAAAAATATCATCGTTAGAAATTTAGGATATTTCCTCTAGTCTATTCTTTACCCAGAAGTGTCTTTTTAATGGCTATGATGATATTGTAGAAACTATTTTATAAATCACCTTTTTCATAAAACAGTAAGAATTTCTCATGTCAAACTCTTCAAAAATTACATTTAATTGCTGTGTAATATTTTATAAGAAGGACTGCTTCTTTCCACCGACAGTATTTTATACTGTAAGTGGAGCAATTTTCCAAAACACTCACGTCATTTTGAAACACCACTTACTCTTCCCCACGGAGACGGAGCGAATTTCCCAGCCGGTTCCCTCGTTCATTCACATCTTCATCGCCTCAGACAAGAGATATGTCTGAGGATCAAGAACTGTTTCAAGTGCTGAGGAGAGAGTAACAAAGAGAACAGAAAACAGTCCTAGCCTCAGGTCGCTGGTATTTGGGGTACAGTTTGGGGGTAATAAAGCAAAAAATATACAAAATAAATATAATATCGTAGTTTAGATGATGTCAAGTGCTAAGGCAAAGAATAAAGCAGGTTAAGAGAACAGGAAATCCCAGGCATTCTGATTTCCGCTGGAGCAGCTGTGTGTGTTTCCCAGCCCTGCGGTACCAGAGTACCGACCATAAACCAGATAGCTGAAAAACAGGAAGTGATTGTCCCACAGTTCTGGAGCCTCAAAGTCTGGAATCAAGGTGTCAGCAGGGCCACATTCCCTCTGAAAGCTGTAAGGGAACCCTTCCTTGCCTCTTCCTAGCTTCTGGTGGTTTGAGGGCCATCCTTAGCTTGCCGCAGCATCACTCCAGTCTCTGCCTTCATTGTCACATGGTGTTCTCTGTGTGTCTCTAGGTTCACATGGTTGTCTCCTTATAAAGACACCAGTCATATTAGATTAAGGACTCATCCTACTCCAGTGTGACCTCAGCTGACCTAATTACATATACAATGACCCTATTTCCAAATCAGGCCACATTCTGAGGACCTGGGGATTAGGATTCAACATACTTTGCTTTTTTTCCAGGAGGACACCATCCAACCCATAAGAGCAGCCAAAAGAGATCTCATGAAGAAAACTGATATTTGAATAATGGCCAGAAAAAATGTGAGAGGATGCGCTATGGGGATATCGTGGAGAAGAATGTTCCAGGCAGAGAAAATAAGAAATGCAAAAGTCCAAAACATTCCTGGTATGTTCAAAAAGCCACAAGATGGGCCAGAATGACAAAAAGAGTGAGAAAGGAGAGTGGTAGGAGATCAGGTCAGAGAGCTAACAGGGGCTCAGATGATCTGCCCTCGGGGCCACGGTAAGAACTTTAACTTCCACCATAAGAAATAGACAGAAAGGCATTGGAGGGTTTTACATAAATCCGCAACATGATCTGACTTAGTTCTAACAGAACCACTACGGTGGGAATGGATTCAAAAGTGCAATAGGGATGAAGGGAACCCCGTTAGGAAGCAATAGCAATATGCCAGGTGAGGGATGAAGGGAACCCCGTTAGGAAGCAATAGCAATATGCCAGGTGAGGGATGAAGGGAACCCCGTTAGGAAGCAATAACAATATGCCAGGTGAGAGATGGCTGTGCATGGACCAGGATACTAGCAGTGGAGGAGGTGGAGGATGGTCAGATTCTGAACAAACGCTGATGGTAAAGGTACAGTAGAAAGGGGTTAATTGATGATGCTAGAGAGAGACATCCTAGAGGCGGTGAGAAGACGGTATTTAACACGTAAGTGGGAGGATTAACCTTTGCTAAGAGCATGGTTGGTGGGTGACTGTCCTTGGCCCATAATTCTCAAGTTGATAAAGGCAGTTTATCAAAGATCCAGACAGCAGGCTTTGGTCTTTCTCTCCTCTTCTCCTGTATTAGTCCACTGGGGCCCCATAACAAAATACCATGGACTGGGTAGCTTAAACAACAGAAATTTGTCTGTCACAGTTCTGGAAGCTGGGAAGTCTAATAATAAGATGCTGGCAAGGTGGGTTTCATTCTGAGGCCTCTCTTGACTTGTAAGTGGCATAACAATGTCACATGACCTCTTCTTTGTGCATGAGGGCAGGGGTGGGGTGGAGCATGGCTCTTGGTCTCTAGAATCTCCTCTTATAAGGACACTAATCACATGGATCAGGGCCCCATCCTTAGGATCTCATTTAACTTTAATTACTTCCCTAGAGGACCTATGTCCAAATACAGCCATACTAGGGGTTAAAGCTTCAACACAGGAATTTGGGAGGGACGTGAGCTTTCAGTCCATAATACCTCCCAACCTAGGTTGCTGCTGAGAAATAATGACCTGAATTGGTAGGTCTGCACTTGACACTCAATCTTTCTACGGGGGACAAGCGGTTTCAAATCTAGTCATTTTGGCTGTCATGCAAAGCCAACCTAAGCTTTATCAGTTAAAAGGTGATATTTTGTTTTTAAATATACTGACACTTTTAGGTTATTACTCCCTTAGTTCAGAGCTCTGAAGGGAAGGCAATTGTTGAACCCACTTGAAATTTTTGTGTTTTTTCAAATCTTCATTCATTTATCAAAAAAAGTTTATAAATTTTTTCATCTACATCCTAGACATTTGCTGTTAAATTTAATTCTCACTGTTGTAATTTTGGGTACTATTTTCTTACTGGTTGATGCTTTTTAGTAAGAAAGTTATTATTTATTTTACTTGATCCAAATGCTTTACTGAATTTTCCTTTTGTGTCCATTTTATTCAATAAAGTCAACTTTGTTTTATAAGTGTATTTTAATATACTCTGTAAATAATGATGGTTTTTTCTCCTTATTTCCAAAATTGTCTCTCTCATTTCTATTTCAAGTCTAATTGCATCCTACCAAACATACAGCCAAAAAAGGCTAAAAAATAATTATATTACTGTTAATCATTAAATATCTCTGATTTTATTGAGAATGCCTATAAAATTCCACTGTTAAAAATGATGTTAGCTGTTTATTTGAAGCAAATTGTTTTTACTATGTTAGTTTAAAATCCTGTTCCTGGATTTATTCTTTGATAGTATAGATTGGTTTTCTTAAGAGGAATTGTTTGAATGTTATCAAATGTCTTTTCAGGGTCTCTTGGAAGACCGATTTTAATGTATGTGGTCTACTGATTAAAATATGTAGTATTAATCTATTTGCTGATGTTACATCATCCTTGCATTCCTGGGATTCTCCCAGGTCACATATGATAAAGAGCCAGGATAACAAAGCATAAAGTTCATGTCATCAAGCGTGTATTAAAAGCCACATCCACACTTAGGCGCTTTACTATTTTGAGAAACAGTTTGATGGATACTTTCAATTCCATGAGCAGAAGTACTAACTGTTTCATACATTGGGAATGTAAGCACAAAAATTCGAAAATGTTCTCAGCGGTTACAATGAAAAGACTTGTTATTTAAAAAAAAGGGGATTATATGCTCTTAACACCATTTTTATGCATGATTTTTGACAAACATCTAAGTGTATCTGTTTGCAACAATAAGGGAAATCAAATTATTAAACAGAATGAGTCAAATAAACGATGTGAATAAAATAACTGAATGACTGAATTCTTCCTTTTCCAAAGCTGCTTCAATGTTTATAGAAGAAAATGCATGTGAATATGTCTTTTCAAGAATGAGGTTTTTGGGGCTGACCTCATGCCCAAGTGATTAAGTTCACACGCTCCACTTTGGCGGTCCTAGGTTTTGCCAGTTCGGATCCTGGGCGTGGACATGGCACTGCTCATCAAGCCACCCTGAGCTGGCGTCCCACATAGCACAACCAGAGGGACCTACAACTAGAATATACAACCATGTACTGGAGAGCTTTGGGGAGAAGAAGAAGAAAAAAGGAAAGGAAAAGAAAAGGAAAAGAGGAGATTGTCAACAGATGTTAGCTCAGGTGCCAATCTTGAAGAAAAAAAAGAATGAGATTTTTTTTATTTCAGTATTCTCTAAGACGCGGAAAGATAAAATTCTCTTGATGTAAATTACAGAGAGACATTGACTAATCTCTGAAATTTTTTCATCTGTGTAATTTACGAAAGCTAAATATAATTCCTAGTTGTGGATATCGAGCAAAAACAATTGATGTTATTGATTCTTTTATTTCATAAGAAATTTGGGCTGTGATTTCTCAGAAAATAATTATCACTTTGAATTATCTAATTCACCTGTATATAACTTCAAAAACCAGAATTTAATAATGCAGGGTGATAAGGGGACATAAATTCTTCAACTACAGTGTGTCCCAACTCAGCAGGCCCCAAGTAGACCTGTCTCTAACTAAAAAGCCACATACAATGCCAATCTTCACACTTTATTATTTCGAAGATGTTGAATCTACAGAAAAGTTACAATATTAGTAAATGAACGCATACACTATTCAGTTATAAACCGTAAACATCTGGCCACATTTGCTTTATCTCTCTCTCTCTTTTTTTTTTTTTTGGTGATAAACCATTTGACAGAAAGTTGCAGACACCCTAACACTTAAGCCCTACTTCAGCGTGCCTATCCTAAGAATAAGACCATGACCTACATTACCACAATATGTTTTCATACCAAGAAAGTCACTATTAATGCAATACTATCCAAAATACTCTATACATTTTAATTTTCTTCAAAGAAGTATTTTATAATCTTTTTATCTTTCCTATCCAAGAATCAATCATTGTCTTTGGTGTTCTGTCTTTTTTAAATTATAACAATGCCTTCTCCATCTATATTTTGGAATTCTTCTTTTGTTTGGGTTTTTATGACATTGTGGGGTTTGTCGAGTTTGGGGGTTTGGTTTAGCATCTAGGCCAGTTGTTTGTAGAGTGCTCTACGTTCTGGATTTCTCTGCTTACTTCCTCACGATTAAATTCAGTTTAAGCATTTTGGCACAAATGTTACATGAGTGATTTTCTGTACTCCTTACTGCACCATATGAAGAAGCGTTATCAGTGATTAAGCTGAATTTGATTACTTATTTAAGGCTCTGATCTATAGATAAATCTTCCTCATGAAGTTGTAACTTTTTCTTTGTGTTTAGTAAATCATCTGTTGGATGATACTTTGGCACCCTGCCAGTATTCTATTCCCTGATAATCTTTCACTCTATTTTTTTTTAACTTTCACCGGTCCGCTTCTTCTGGATCAATTATTATAGACAATGCCTATTTTAGTGCAATAAAACACTTTTTAACATCCAGGAACAGCCTATGCGCTGGATTTATAGCTGTCTTCTTTATAGGGCTTCTTTGTACATTGTAATAGTTAATCACAGGGCGACCCACAAATTTATCACATCAATACCATAAACAAATAACAGGAGTTTTGAAGTATTTTGCTAGTTTTTATTTCAAAAAGTTATAAATATTCTTATGGATTTCTCTGAGCAAAGTGAGCTTTGTATAAATGGCTATGACACGCTAATAATGATTTTTTCTCAAACTGTGGCAAGGAAAAGTAAAGATAACAGTGTACTCTTTTTTCTTTTAAAATGCCTCTCCTACCTTGGAGAAGACATTTTCCCTGCCTGTTTCAGTGGCTTTGTCCAGGACATCACTGTTTACATGACTATTTAATTAAACCAGTTATCACAAAGTGATCCCAATTCCTTCATTCCAGTCTTTCCTTTCCTTAGTAATGCTCAGAATTTACACCCACTTGACAATTAAAGCTCCAAAATAGTTACTAAAGCCTTTTACATCTGGCTTTCATTAGTTCATATTAAACGATTCATTGGTTTGATTTTCGCTTCAGTGAGCCCTCTCATAAAATCTGCTTAGACATGATGGTGAGATAGCATGTGAAAGGAAATGAATTAATACGTCAGCAAAAACACTGCCAAGCAGACTATTTTAACACATTTTATTATCTCATGTATGTACTTGTCCCTCATAGGAGAGATATATCAAAATGAGAAGAGTGAGGACTCTAAGCAGTTTTGAGGTGGAAGGGATGGAATGAAGCACAGGTCTGCTTTCATTTACTGAGGCAGGTGCGGAGTCAGCACGTCTCTCTGGAGAGGCAGCGTTCAGTGGACAGTTTCCCAGCATTGCTGGCGTTCCCATTAATGCCCCTGCAATTAAGGTTTTCACAGTATTTAGGATTTGAAGCCATAATTTCAGATGGGTACCTGGGGAGGGGGTGTTATTTTGACTTACAGAAAATACTGATTGAAGACTCAGCTTTCTTGTGGGATAAGAACATGTCTGTATGCACAGCACATGTATGTGTGTGTATATATGTGTGTGGATGTGTTACACAAATGTATAGCCTTTTGTATTTGAAATCATAAACATGAACAATTTAGAAATTCAGTAATTCTAAATAACGTATGTTCTTAAATTTGATCCACAAGAGCGTAGAGAATGTACTCAAAATTCAAAAAAAAAATTAGAGGGGAAAATAGAATGTTTGGATGATCTTCTAACCCTAAGTAAATCACTTTTTATAAATAAAGATAGTTAATTATGAAGATGATTTAAATACTTTTGCTGATGATTGGTTGTGTCTGAGCACATGTCCGGGTAAGATGGAAAGCAGTAAGAACACAGAAACACACGTCCACAAACCAGCATTCTATGAAACGCAGCATTCATCATCCTCTAATAAAAAAAAAATTCATCTTTAGGATTACTAGGTTTTCAAGTCATGAAAAATACACCTAAGCAAATTTCATGTGTCCTAAGAAAGAGATACAGTTTTTTGTAAACTGCAAAAAACTATGAACATTTATCAAAATATAGATACAAGAGGCTGTAGCTTAACTCACCAAAAGTAAATTACTTTCACTTTTTCCAGTCAAGAACACAAGAGTGGTTTTTATGTCTATAAATTGGATTCGGCATAATAGCAAAAATAAGAGATGCAGCTTCATTTTACAGTGCTGTGAAGACGTAGCTGTCTTTCTGTGACCAGATATAAATCTGTGGTCATAAGCACTCGATATTCAAACCAGCCTCTTCATTAGTGAGTGTTAAAAATCTTTAAGACTCTTGATAGAGGCCAGTTTTATCTATTTTTCTTACGCTTTATCCCAGGCTGGTAGATGTTCAATAAATATTTGTTGAATGAACATTTATTGTTTTTCCTCCTGTTATAGATCCTTCTCTGGTTGCTTAAGCATTGAACTAAAGTGTTCATTAGAATTTCCTGGCTACTTTTCACTCTCTAATCTCTCTTCACTAATATTTCCATCAACTCCCATGGCTTCCCCCAACCTCTCTTTAGACATGGGTCCAAAAGGTCCATCTCCAACCTTGACTTCTCCCATAAGTTCTAATTCCTCCATTAGTTAGCTGACTCACTTTACCTCCCTGTATTTTGTGGATTTAAAACTTGGTATAACCATAAAGATCCCTGGACTTGCATTCAGAACACTTGGTTTTAAATCATGGCTTTGCTAGGTAGAAACCCTGCACGATAAGTAAATTACATTATCTTTCCGAGTCTCTGAACTTTAGTTTCCTCTTCGGTAAGATGAAGATAAAAAATAACTCCCTAAATTTGTGACAGTAAAATTAAATCTATGTGAGAGGCTTTTTATAAATTCCAGAGCTATGTACAAATACAAGAGTGTTATGGTTGTTATCATTATTTCTTAAGCCAAGGTTGTGCCAATTTTTCCATTGGTTTACAAGATCAGGCTTCTTATTTGACTTCTTACTTGACTGGAAGAAAGAGGAGACTGCAATAGTCTAATTCGTACTCTGAACCTGTTCTCTGTCTAATTCAGCCTGCTGCAGATTAGTGTTCCTAAAGCACAGCTCAGATTATATCACTCCTTTATGAAAAATCCTCCCATGCCTCTCTCTTATCTGTTCCCAAGTCCAAACTCCTTTGCCTTGCATGTGAGACCACAACCTACTTTTCTTATCTTATTCCTTTGGTTGCTTTTCCTATTCATTATGCTCTTGTAAAATGTTGTTCGACAGACGAGTCTTCCAGCTTTCCCTCTTTCAAGACTCTTTGTACATTATCTCTATCACCTTGAATGCCATTCCTCTCAAGGTGTTCAAATTCTGTCTTTCCAGGTCCAATAAACATTGTACGCTAATACTGCTTCTCTGAGAAACAAATTGCAAGATACAATTAGATACGCAAGAGATTTTTTTCTTTTTTTTTGCAGGAATTGCCTGTGAAAGGTAAAGATGAAAGAGAACAAGGTAAAAACATACTAGTTTGAAACATGTGAAGGAAAGGTAGAAGGAAGGAGGATCAAGTAGGAAAAGAATCTTATTGCAGTGCAGCTCTGTGAAAGTTTCAGCCAAGCCAATATGAAATCCTCACTTCGAAGTCTCCCATTAAAGGATGTGCACATCTTAAAGAAATAGGCCAGAGTTAGTATTCGCATCATGCTCAGGCATTGGCTGCTTAGAGCCAATGGAAAGAGTAGTCTCTGGTGACCCCCAGAGGGTCATCTGCCAGAACTCACAGTCATCTATTCTCCCCTCAGCAGGAGATCCAAGTGGTATATTTTCATGGCCACCAAACATGGTGATATCTGTGACGTTTTCACTCATCCTTCTACTCAAACATCATAGTCCTTGACATCTGAAACTCTCAAGAAACTTACCACTTTCAACCTCAAATTTAGTTACATATGTCATAGCTTTCCTACTAGGTTACGAACCCTTTTAGGAGATAAGCTATTTTTCATTTTTCGTTTTTCCTAAAGCTTTGATTGTGTTTTTGAAATATAGCTGTGGTCTAGGTAGCCATGATGCAGACGATCTGAACTGTGAGAAAAAACACGGGAAATACCATCTTTTGTTTATGTATTGATGTGTAACAAACTACTCTGAAACTCAGTGGATTAAAATAACAGAAATTTATTATTAGTCATGATTCTGTGGGTTGGTGGGTCAGCCATGAATTTCCTTTGCTTCATGCTGAAGGAGTTCAGGACATATCAACCCAAAATATGCTACTTTGGCATATTGATTATTTTGAGCTGAATACATTTGAGATCCAGGAGATGCAGGAAGGGCTCGCCAATCTCTCCCTCATCTAGCTAAAAGAGGCCATGAAATTTCCCATGAGAAAGATGCCCTTCTTGTGCCAGGAAGACAAGAACATCCTAATCATCAGAGACTGGGAATTGATGCTGAAATGCATCTGTACAAACAAACTTATTACAGTAACTCTGATCTTCTACTAGTTTTGCTTCTCCCTGTATGTCTCCCAGTTACCTTCCCACAATTTACTGCTCCTAGCCCAAAACACTTTTTCTTGTCATTTCTTCACAAATTTATTGTTTCTTTGTCTAAAAGGTGTAAAAGCTTTCTGCTCTGGTCACTTCTTTGGTGGAAAATTTTTCCTCCCCTACAATGTGGTCTCAGGTTGGCCCTTGAGCAAAATAAGAGGTCCAAATGGCTTTTTCACATGGTTGACAGCTGAGACTGTCAGCCAGGGGCCTCAGTTCTCCTTCATGTGGGCCACTCCAGGTGCTTACTTAACCTTCCTCATATATCATGGTATCTGGAATCCAAGAAGAATATTCCAAGAGGACAGATCAATGTCTAGTGTTAATGTTACATTGGCCAAAGATAGTCACATGGCCATGCCCAGAGGGAACTCACAAGGACATGACTATCAGGGGTCATTTGTCACTGGGGAGCCCCAAAGTTCAGCCTCCCACACACCACTAAGATGACAGTGAGAAAGTGGTTCATCAAAATTATATGCCTGAAGTAATTGCAAAGATATTAAAAAAGGATAGATGAAATAGAGATGTAAGATTTCGAAAAATTTTTGAAAGAAGAGACAGGCTATGTGATCTTGAAGGCCACTACTTTTTTTTTATTATATATAACTTTTTTAAATTATATAACCAATTTTTCATGACAGTGACATAAATCTCAGTTAAGAGGGCTTAAACAAACAATGCTTATTTGGGAAATGTCCAGAGTAAAGATAGAGTTTTGTCAAATACCCCTACCACACATGTGCGTGCACACACTCATGTTCACAAACACACAGTTTGTTCTTGGAAAATCTTATACTACAATAATATCATGCACATAATCCCTATGTAGATTGGATATTAATAAAAATTGTAGGAGATAGGAATAATATTTAAAACTCCTGAATACAATGAAAAATAGGAAGAAAAAATATGAGAAATACTAACATAAGCAATTTTAGAGTTTTAGAGCCTTTGTCCCATTTCATTCCCAGGAGTGTTCAATCAAATACAGCAACTATATGGTTAGCCGGATAGAACAGAGAATAGATCAAGATAAACTTTTGTCAAACGATCTTAGTGCTTAAAATAGCAGACTTTCAAGCTGCAGGGCAATTGCCCCGGAGGGATTCTCTGTGCCCTCAGGTGTCTGGAGTTAGTAATGAAAGGCTTTTGGGCTATTTTCTAAATTTAGAAACATGAGACGCACAAGCCAAAGAAGTAAAGCAAATCACCAAAATATTTTGCTTTATCCTGGTGTTATATAAAACCAGTATAATAGCCTTAGTTTTTATTTAATAATCAGAAACTCAATTAGAAATTTGCTGCTGTCTTTGATTACTATGTAACGGGGAAATATTTTTAGCTCTAAGAAGAGAACTGTGTCTACAGGAGCTAGAATAGTGCTTGATTTATAGTAGGCAATCGACAGCATTCGTTTAATAAATGATTCCAAATTAATCTGGTGACTTGGTAGAGAAAATATCTTCAAACACAGGATTCATGTGGGAAAAAATGCAAATGAAGTCTTTGCTGTTGAGAAGATAGGGGATTTTACGTCACCTAGATACCGAAATATCCCGTGCAATAGCACTAGAGATGTGACTGGACATGAATGAAAGATACAGTTAGATGGCAGACCTCCACGGTTCTAAAGGATGACGTTCCCTATAAACTCCCAAACCAAAGACTTAATGTCCACAGCGATAGACTCTACATGTTAATTTGGGTATCGCTGAACAACGAATAGTTGTAATTCTTGTCTGAGACGTAATTTTATGAAACACTTTTGATGTTTGGTGTTTTGGAAGTTGAAGCAGAAGCCTCCCTATACTGCAACTTCGGCATTAACTGTGGCCTGGATTTGCTGTGTCTCCCACCTCATTCTTTTTTTTTTTTTTTTTTTTTTTTTAAAGATTTTATTTTTTCCTTTGTCTCCCCAAAGCCCCCCGGTACATAGTTGTGTATTCTTCCTTGTGGGTTCTTCTAGTTGTGGCATGTGGGACGCTGCCTCAGCGTGGTCTGATGAGCAGTGCCATGTCCGCGCCCAGGATTCGAACTAACGAAACACTGGGCCACCTGCAGCGGAGCGCGCGAACTTAACCACTCGGCCACGGGGCCAGCCCCTCTCCCACCTCATTCTTGCTATGGACACAGAATTGTACCACTCCTGCCTCTACACATGGGAACTGGACCATTAAAGAGTATTTTAGATGTGAGAACATATGTTTCCTTTTCTTCAAGGAGGCCAAATTACTTAAGAACATAATTCCCTGTATTTTAAAATATCCATTTCTAAGGCATTCATAATGTTTTTGAGGCAACAACATTCCATGACAACTTTGAAAGAGAGAGGACACATCCCAGTGGCCTCATAGACTCTAAGGAGCAGCTTGATGACGTGTCAGCAGGTCAGTCGTGGAACTGAGTTGAGAACGCAGCTTGCTGGTCACAGCTCTACACTACCTCTGTTAGTACATGTAGCTCAAACCCCAGATATTTAAAGTACTGAAAAGCATCACATCTGTAATTTTTTTTACTCCTTTTACTTATTTTAGCTAATATATTAATTCAAAATGTATGCATTTGAGGTATTACATCAGACTCTAGTAATAAAACGTAAAAATCAATAGCCAATAAATATTTCCATGTAACAAAAATACATTGTATTAATAAACTCCTAAATTCTAATTTTGAGATAATATAATATACATAATATATACATTTTTCTCAATTAAATTGTGTAGGTAAACAAAACGTAACTGAGATATTTCTTCTGATATCTAATATGATTGTAAAAGATTTAATTGCTTAAATACGTTTTGACGTTATCATATGTTTACATGAAGGCGTGGAACAGCTCTGCCAGCAGTGTAGCGGTGTATATGTTAAATAATACTATAAAGTTAAAAGCTGTACTTACGTACATTATTGGGAGGCTACTGTCATGTGTAAAATACATTTCAAAATCTGCATAATAATGTATTAGTCTGTATTAAATATATGAGAATATATTACACCTTTTATAACTTTATATGCAATTTTTAAAGATATACAATAATTCTAAAAACATGCAAGTGCTTCATGGATATATTCTTGAAACATCTTCGCAAAAATCAGTGTCAAATGTTTGCAGGATCAGGATAAACTCTTCTGATAAACAAGTCCATTCATTCAACATGTAACATTAACTCTAGGAGAACATGAGCAAACATAATTCATCCTCTCAACAGCAAAAGCCCTGAATAATCCTTGTCATTCTTTTCAAATTGTTAAAGTATTTGAAAGATTAAATATTATAATGGATTATTTTCAAGTTTGTCTTCTTTTCAGTATTAAGACTTTAAATATTATTGGGGAGGAAAACTCACTGAATGAAATTACACCTTATCTGGAAATAACAGTTACAAATTGATAACCAGAGTTTTACTGTTAAGGATAATTATTTTTATGTCAATTAGGATTCTTTAACTTGATTAGGTGTTAGAGTACAGATCGTTTTAAATAAATATGTATACCAAATGGAAAGACGTCATTTGTGACTATTAATATATTCGTGAATTGATTCCAAATCAGTCATTAGAGGCACTGATAACATCATGGAAGGTAAATTTGGTTTGAGCAATGGGACTTCCAGTTCTAGACCAAATAGATCAGACTCCTTTCACCCTATTTCTTCCACTAAGTACCCAAGTAAAGACTCTGGACGTAAAACAACAAATAATGTAGGAAGAGTCTGAAAGGTGAAGAGAAGAAGGCAGATCTTGGGATCTGAGAAATGACACAACAGTGAGTTCTCTGGGTTATCTTTTTGCTTTTCCTATATTCCAGACTGGGGGCTGGAGAAGCTGGCAATCCAGAAATGCCAAAAGACATGGACAAAAATAGGTCCATGAAAGGATTGCTATCATTAGCCAGAGAGTCAGGAAAAGAGTTACCTGGAAGAATAGAAACCTTCTTCAGCCAACACCACAAAAAAAAACATGTTCTCACCCTATCACCATCACCACCTCTCCTTTCTCTCCTTCCCCATCCCTCTCCCCCCTGAGATGTTATCAGAGGCCACGTGGAGAGCCTGGGCGTGCAGCCCTGTCCAGCTTTGGCGGGTGGCATTACACTATCCCAATCATGCTAGTCTCAGTAGAGGCCAAGTGGAAAACTCTGACCACCAGCCTACACTGGCAGGAGGAATTCCCTCCCCTCCCGACTAGAGTGTTGATGGAGGGAGCTAGTGACAGGGATTCTTTGAACCTACATATGAAGGCTTAGGCTGACTCCTGAGTAGCCTACATGAGAAGCTGATCAGATTTAGCACGGCAAAATATTTGGGAGCTGGGCTACTGTTTGGAAACCCCCTGAGGTTTTCAGACTACACTCTGGGTACCTCCCAAACAGAGCAGAGCAGAGTACCACTGCAAAGACTGAAAATGAAATTACTATTGGAACCACAAAAGTAGACTAGAACTTGTATGCTAGACCTAAACCAAAGATCTAGCCTGATAAAAGAAGATTTAAGTAGGATCCAGGGTCTAATAACAGGACATATTTGAAAACCATTTGTCACATCAACAACCGGGAAAATCACAGCTGGAATAAGAAAAGGAAATCAGTAGACACAAACCTCAAGGTAAATCTGTTACCAGAATCATCTGGCTAGGATTTCAATGTGGTCATCTAAGAATACTTCACTGAGCAAATACAAACACTCTTGAAATAAGGGGAAAAAGTAGAAAATTTCAAAAAAAAGGTTAAAAAAATAAGAACCAAATGGAAATTATAGAACGGAAAAACACAAAAACCAAAATAAAAATCTCACTGCATGTGCCCCATAGAAGAATAGAGATGACAGAAGAAAATCAATAAATTTGAAGACCAATCAATAAAAATTACGCATCTGAACAACAGAAAGAAAACAGATTGAAATAAAAAATGAACAGAGCTTCAGGGACACGTAGACAATAAAGAGGATCTAAAACTTATGTCATTAAAGTCCCGGAAGGACAAGAGAAAACGAGTCAGTCTCAAAAAATATTTGAAGTAATAGCTTAAAATTTCCCAAATTCGGCAAGAAGTACAAACCTTCTTATTCAAGAAGATGGATGAATTCCAGAAAGTATAAATCCATAGACATTCACATCAAAATGCATCATAGTCAGACTTCTGAAAACTAAAGACAAAGAAAAAATCTTGAAAACAGCTAGTACAATATGACACATTACCTATAAGGGAACAACAAATCAAGTGGCAGTGGACTTCTCATCTGAAACCATAAAGGCCAGAAGGAATTGGCAATACGTTTTTCAAGTGCTCACAGGAAAGGACTTCGGCCCAGAACAAATTTCCACTTATCTCAAGAATGAAGGAAATAAAAACATTTGAGATGAAGATAACTAAGATAATTTATTGCCAGCAGACCAGACTAAATGAATGCCTAATGGAAGTTCTTCGACTGGAAAGGAAATGATAATAGAGGGAAACTTGGAGCATCAGGGAGGGAGAAAGAACAATAGAATGGGTAAAAATAGGGGTGTTGAGTTTTTGAAATTAAGGGTTTTGAAGACTAAGAATGGCACTGCAATATGCATACCACTAGTCATATGTAACTGTCACACACCTGACACCTACTCTGAATGGAGATGTGCTATATGTGTAAAATACACCTTGAATTTCAAAGTCATAGCACAAAGAATTTAAAATGTTCTATTGACATTTTTGCTGATTATATGTTGAAATGATAATGTTTTGGATATACTGGATTAAATAAAATTTGTTATTAAAACAAATTATTTTCATCCTTTCTTTTTCCTCTTTTAAGTGTGGCTACTAGAAAATTTAAAATTTTGTATGTGGCTCCTATTTGTGGTTTGCATTGTATTTCTATTGGGCTATGCTAAGCTAAAGGGCTTAACAGTCACATTCCATCATGAAAAACTACTAGAAGATGCCCTTCATTCAGAAGAAATTTGAAACTAGTGGGATGCAGTAAAATGCAAACTTTTGTTTAAAGATATTGGTTTATTTAAATAACTGGGTACAAAATTGTAGGAGAGCATAGTTTTCGGAGAGTGTGATAGGGCACTGTTCACTAAGCATGTAAGTTATCCTAAGTTAGCTATCTTATTCAGGAGAAAGGGTTGCAAACTAAACACAGGCCTTGATAAAAGAAAAAAAAGCAAGAAAGAAAAGAAAACCTTTGGTAAAGATTTTGTATTAGAAATTTTAGGATGGCCTCCAAAAGAACAACTACAGTCTACAGCTTCAAGCCACTCAAGGAAAAAAGGAGGGGAAATATACAAAGATTTCCCAAACCAAAAGAAGCGAAAGACAAATAGACAAATAGAAAAGACAGGGAAAGGATTGCAAACAGAAATTGTCAAATGGAATGTTAAAAGTAAATATAAATATAAAAGCAACAGAAAAATAAACCCACCGGTTAAAAGATAGAGCATACCTCTCAGGGCAAAAGACCCATAACCACGTGAAAATATTGCAATTTCACTTAATCAAATAAATGCAAATGGACAAATCAATGAAATACCATTTTTACCTGTTAAATTGAAAAAAGTGTGGTCAAGAGTATCAAAAGTGGACTAGCTTAGACACTACTGATGAGAGTATGAACGTTATACCCTTTTGGAAAGAAAAATCAACAAAAAGATGCTCATTGCTATGTCATATATAGTACCTAAAAATCGGATTTCATATGGATCCTCAACAACGAAAATTGTTAAATAATTGATAGTACATCTATATTATTAAACATTATACAGCCATTGAAGTCACATTTTCAAAGAATATGTTATAAGGTGGAAAGTGCTTAGAATTTAATAATTGAATAAAACATGATACACAACTGAATCCCAAGATTGTTAAGAAAACCATATATTTAATTAATATATATAAGTATTTGTTTATTTTTTAAAGCTAGTGTTTTCAATGTTAAAATAGAAATATTTTAGTTTCTTCTGAGGACCAAGAAAATAGATGTCCCATTCCAAAATGGAGTGTGAGACCGTCAAGTAGAACTTGCAAAAGGAGGTTGTAGAAAGCCATTTCTTTTCAACCCTCTTGTTCACATCAAGAGGGAAAGTAGATTGGAAGCGTTGGCTAGAGTCTCTGGTGTGCTGGTGTACATGGAGTCCATCTACGACACTCCATGGAGACAGGCTGGTGGGCTTGCACTGATCTTGCCCAGGATTGCCACCCAGAGGGGCAATGGGACTCCAACATGAGAGAGAGTTTATGCGGCTGTGGAACACTGAGAACCAGGGAGAAAAAGGAAGCAAGAGGGAGAGGCCAGTACCTGGTGAAGGGAACTGCAGGTGAAGACTTCCATTAGGCAGAGGGGTCATGCAGAGCAGACTGCGAACCCAAGAAAGAATCCCATGAGGAAAAAGTTAGTTTCAAATATCTCCCTGCCCAAAGAGCACATTCCAGCTCTGAACAGTATTAATCAAATAAAAGAGCATCTGACTCCCTTCCTCTCTCCTCCTCTCTCACTCCCCTGGAGGGGTTCAACACTGTGATTGACAAGATGATGAATGAGAGACAAAGACATCAGTCAGGGGAAGAGAAGAGGGCGTCCCTCTCTCGTACTGCAGTTGCCTAGCCTACAGAGGACACGAGCTGGGAAAGGAGGAGTACCAGGTATTTTGAATGAAGTTAAAATGTTGACTATTACAGCAGGCCGAAAATATTAATTACTGTTTGGAGACGATTTCATGATCTGAAAGTGACTAGATAAGCCTGGGGACTTGCCCTAGATTCCATCCAGGAAAAAAACTAGGACTAGGAGAAGAGTCAGTCAACAGAATAAATGAAAAAAGACAGGAGGAGGGGCTGGCCCCGTGGCCGAGTGGTTGGGTTCGCGCGCTCCGCTGCAGGCGGCCCAGTGCTTCGTTGGTTCGAGTCCTGGTCGCGGACATGGCACTGCTCGTCGGACCATGCTGGGGCAGAGTCCCACATGCCACAGCTAGAGGAACCCACAATGAAGAATACACAACTATGTACCAGGGGGCTTTGGGGAGAAAAAGGAAAAAATAAAATCTTTAAAAAAAAAAAAAAGACAGGAGGAGGCAAGAATAAATATGCTTTGTGTTACATCCCACAAGACACGCTTGATCCACATGGCAACTATACCAGGAAGAAAGAGGAAAGACTAACAGGAAGTCTATCCTTATTATCAGTAGTATTGGGGGAGACAGTAATGGAATTACTAGTGACTTTTCTTCTTATTTTCTTTGTTTTTGATTTTTATAAAATCAATACGATGTTTTTTATCCTGTAACCCAATGTGAGTCGCAGTGCATTCTTGCCTGGGCCCACAGATCGTAATGAAATGTCTCTTTTTAGTTAACTACTGAACTTTCTTTCTTATCATTTTTTGCTATTATATTTTTTTGAAAAATTTTAAGTTGCACTAGCAAAGAATGAATGGTTCACAGTGTGCGAAAGAGCTTCATTGTGAGTCTATAGTTCATAAAGTTAGGTCAGGAAACTCAGGGTTACACACTGAGAAGGGGACTCTATCATACAAGCACAGAACTAATGCTGCATAGGCCCTCAGTCATATTTTCTAGCCACACAAAAATTTTATACACACACACATACACAATATTTTGCAAATTCTGTAACCACTTTTTTACTCATAAAACTATTATATATTTTTAGAAACTTACCATAGAAATAAATGTATTTTATAATACAATTTGTTATCTTTCAGTGAACATTTTTCAATAATTTTTTGTATGAGAAACCTTTAATTTGGGGGGTATGCATTCCTGGACAATCAGAATGACTTGATTTAAGACCTTAACTATAATTTTTCTCATTTATAAAAATGCGCAATCTCCTTTATAAGAGTGTTAGGATTTAATTAATCACTTGACTCTCTGGGACTATAAAGTGCTAGATGAGTGTAAAAGTTTTTCAGTTACAGTTTCTTTTGTCACCAGAAATGCAGAGCTGTGAATTAATTTTTACTTAACTCTCATAGATAAAAAATATAAATATATTTTCCTCAAGTAAATAAATATTGAAAGAAAGAACTATTGAAAGAGATGATTTGAAATGTTAGTGTCAATAATCAAGTGGTTTTGGCGATGGTGGGTATGCAATTGAATGTCATAAGGGAAAGGATGCACACAGAATTTCTTTTTATCTTCATCATGGTGTTTTCATGAATCTGATGGGATCTGGTGGTTAAAACAGAAATATTATGACTCACCTAGTAAAAAACAACTGAGAAATCAAATATTATAAGAAGCTGATATGTCTACCCCAATAAAATAAAACAAACAAATATATATGTGTGTATGTGTGTGCATGTAAAGAAAGAGAGAAGGAGAGAAAGACAGGTCTGGAGCATGGTAGACAGAAATCCAAGATGGCCCCCAAGCTTCCTTTCCCCTGGTATAGTCACTCTGTACATGTATTCCTCTTGAGTATAGGCAGGACTTATGAATACGAGGAGACAGTCGCTGCTGTGATTAGGTTGCCTTATATAAGACACTGTTGTAGCAGACTCAAAGGTTCTCCAGCTGAGTGAAGAATTAAGTTGTCGTGCAGTGAGAGAGCCAAGTGACTGGGACCTGAGGGCAACCTCTAGGAACTGAGAGTGACTCCTGGATGACAGCACTGTCAGCACAGCTGTGTTTCTTTCTTCAGGCTCTAGGGAGAATCAGTTTCATTATCTTTTCCAGCTTCTAGCAGCCATCCACATTCCTTGGCTAGTGGCCCCTTCCTGAAACTTCAAAGTCAGCAGTTGCCGGTCAAGTCCTTCTCACATCACATCACTCTGCCCTCTTCTTCGAGCTCTGTCTTCCACATTTAAAATTCTTTGTGATTATATTAGATCCAATCAAATAATCCAGAAAAGCTCCTTATCTTAAGGTCATCTGATTTTCAACTTTAATTTCTCTTTGCCGTGTAAGGTAACATAGTCACAAATTCCAGACATTAGGGCATAGATATCCTGGGGAGACCATTATTCTGGTGTCAAATATCTCAACAAAATTGGGTGTTGGAAGGATGAAAGGAAAACAATGCAAATGTTTCAAGTGTATGGGTTTATTCTAAAATCCTAATCACACTGCTAGGATGACTATTTAGAAAATTGTCTAAATTACTGAAACACAATAAAGCTAAACTTTATTCACAGCTTTCTATGTCAATTCTGCTAATTGTACAGTTTTTAATAAGTTAAACTAATATTATAAATAAAAATAATGATAATATACACTTTAATAAAGATGAAATATATTTAAAATCCAACTAGTATTTACTTAATTTTATTATCTTCCAACTCCTTTTGCACCTTAGTAATACAACCAAAAGCCTCTCCTTATGGCTGAGGATAATCAGGAATATTGGCAGGTTCTTGTTTTATTAAAAGCTTCCCTTTTTTCATTGAAAATTGATAAGTGTTACTATAATATATCAAGATTAGCTCTTAGTTGTCTAAATGAAAAACCAATTAAACTATTAATTTGGATTCTTTAAGATAAAATATTTGTGGTAAGAAGAGTAGGAGTAAAATATATGAATTCACTTTATTATTCTAAACGCATGCCCCCCCTAGAAAAATACAAGCCAATTCTGCCTAAAATTACCACTAATTATATTTATTATTTTGTAAAACTATAAATCCATTCTTTCCAGGGCCTGGTGGGAAATTCCTGTTTAGCCAACGTAATTGAATACATATTCATGGTCTCGTAGAAAACTTGGTTTGTCTGTCTGTCTGCTCAGCAGCTTAACTGTGCTCATAATAAATCATGGACCTAACCTGCTGTAGTTCAAAGAATGTTCCATTATAAATAAACATGTCCATGAAATGAGCAAATAAATCCCTCAGTGAAAACAAATTGTACAATGGGGACTTTTTGCTCTAAACAGGGAAACGTAAGTGTTATGTCAAGGGAAGAAGTACATACAAGAGCTCAACAAATCCCTGTGGTCCTAGCCATGGGCAAACGAGAAACACGCATCAACCTTTGGTAAGACCTACTGTAGATAGACCAACCGTAGGTAAGACCTACGATATTATCAGACAAATGAAACTTACTTCAGATTGCACACTCCAAACTAGGTTGGGGAAGGAAAGAAATGCTATGAGATTCATCATAATTTAAAATATACAAGTACTGTCTTAGAGGAAGACAAATTTGTCCACTAAGCCTGACATGATCATTATAATCGATGCTCTTGCTTGCAATCTCTGATGAATGTAGCATGGCATTTTGTTTGTGTATTTGTTTGGTTGCTTTTTTAATTTATTTTTAATGCTACATTATGCCTTTTTGCTATACAAATGCAGATTTGCAATTTGAAAATACCTTAAGAGACTACATCAAAGGCCCTTTAAATCTACAATCTGGCCAGACTAAACAGTGGTGTAGAGTTATAGTTCTCAGAGCAACTACTGCCACAGCCCCTCCTGTGTTCAACAACTATTGGGTTTTGAGCAATGTATTGAAGACGGTAGGACCAGCAAGCAAATTTCCCAATGCTACTCTCCCTTCAGAGAGGATGGATTTATCAGGGCAGTTAGGGCCAATATTCTCTCAAGATTCTCCTGTGTATAAAAAGGTATGCAGTTCTGTAAATTAAAGATAGTTGGCAAGTCCTAAGTCAGGTGGTACTTTCAAGAGCTCCCAAGAAATTTACTTATCTAGAAATCCAGAGCGTGACTCATTGTCTGTGAGTCTAAAACTTACATAATGGCATGCCAACCGCAGGCAAGTTCTTGCGGTTGAGAGTTCTCAAGAAACTCCTGGGACAAAAAATAAAATAAACTCATATTTTATTTCATCTTACTCATTATGTTCCCATGAGTGGGAGTGGTTTCCCAAAGAATTTTCAATCCCACTTAAGTTAACATGAATTATAGAGTGCCAAAGTTTATTATGTGCATTAAAGGAAAACCATATACCAAAAATTTCCTAGCTTGTGACTATTATACAGAACGAATGTTGATTAAATGCCTGAATTTAAACCAAAATGTACTACATATCTGATCATATATATAAAAAAATATATATATTGCTTTAGCATACCTCACAATGACACGTGATTTACATGTGAATCACTCATATGACACATTGTGCCACACTACATGTGAACTCTAACTCTCCACCACTGTTTAGTCTGGCCAGACTGTAGATTTAAAGAGCCTTTGATGTAGTGTCATAAGGTACTTTCAAATCCCAAATCTGCATCTTTAAGCATGTGGTTAAAAATGCTTAACCACAAAATCCCTAAAATCATAAAATATCAACAATATTACATAAAATATGCTCAATGTTTGCTGTGGACTGAATGGTGTCTTCTCAAAACTCATATGTTGAAGCTGTATCCCCTCAAGGTGATTGTATGTGGCGATAGGGACTAGAATGCAGGTGATTGAGATGAAATGAGGTCAAAAGAGTGGAGGCCCTGATACAATGGGATTAGTGTCCTTATATGAAGAGACACCAGAGAGCTCACTCTGCGGGGGGTGTGTGTGTGTGTGTGCGTGTGTGTATGGGTATGCGTGCATTCCAAGGAAAGGTCAAGCGAGGACCCAGCGAGAAGGCAGCTGTCTGCAAGCCGGGGAGAGAGCTCTCACCAGAAACTGAATTCAGCTGGATGTTGATCTAGGCGATCCAACCTCCAGAAAGCCCCTCAGGCCGTGGTATTTTGTTATGGCACCTGGAGCTGAGTGATACAATGTTGCAACTCATTACTTGGCTTTTGAGACTGAACATATATATATATATATATACGTATTTCAAATTTTGCTTTATTGTAATTTTTCTTTATTGACTAAGTCATGTTTAATTCTATTTTGGACATTACTTTCATATCACCACTTTATGGGCTTTTTCCTACCTTTTTCTTGGGATTTCTCATTTTGTGTTATACCACTGCTCTTTTATTGACTATAGCTCATTTTCTCAAAGCAGTCCTACAGCTTTTGCCAATAATGTCAAATACTTCCAGAGAAAATTCTTACAAAATCCCTTTGACTCAGCTGAAATCGTCTTCAGTGTTCTCAGAAATTTTGTCAGATCCACAAACTGTTTCCTTCTGTTATCCCTGTGATTTCCCTAGTGCCTAATAGGCACAGTAGATCTGACATGATATTCACCAACTCAATGAACCAATAAAGGAGTGTGCTTCTTCAGCTTTGTCTTGCTGTCTAGGCAGGGATGGGCTCAGCCTACCTGACTCGGACCGCGCACTCGCCTTGCCCGTGTTGCTCATCCCTTTGAGGCCTCAAAACTTGGTGGCAAAGGTAGGATCAACTAGCTCTAGTTTCCAAAAGCAGCAAACGTCAAATTTCTTGCAGTAGCATCCAGTGTTGGTAACACAAGCCCTAGATGGGCAACAACATGCTGTGGTGTTTTTGAGCATTGTTCTAAACTAGAGTCTCCAAGCCTAATTCTTTGACCCACTCAAAGATTCTGTGAGCTACTTACAATCCTTCAGTAAATCATATTTCTGCTTGAGCCCAGCCCATTGGTTTTGGCTGTTTTCAGTGAAGACCTTGATTGATGTTGCGCTTTTACCTAGGCAGACGAGTCACCCCTTTCCAGATACCAAACAGGATCAGTGATCCAACAAAGGGTGAGCGCTACAGTTTAAAGGAAAACAACGATCTTGAGAAAACTGCGGTTCAAATTTTCTTCCAATTAAATTGAGTTTTAAAATTTTGAATGTAAAACATTTAAGAAAGCCGCTCGTAGAATATAATGTCAGGCTATAGCAAAAAGATTAATAGTGGAATATCTTCTTTATTTTTACCAAATGTCTCTATTTTTTTAATCTTGTAACACATTCAAAATGTGAATGAGTTCATTTTATGTTCACATTCTTATTCATCGTGCAACTCCTGCCTATGCTGTAAAATGAATGCTTTGTCTTAGATTTCAACCCGAGTAAAATGCAGTCTTGTGTATAGTGGGAGCACAAAATACCAACATACTTGAAGTTTTATAATATAAATTAAGAGAAGTCAAGTGCATTTTTGATCTTTACATTTTTAGTCATTTACAAAGGAGCTTGAGTCAAATGACAACACCCTTCTCTAAGGAGCTACAGGGACTTGGCAGGCATTATCTAATTCATGGCCTCACTAATCTTGGTGTGATATTACCATCCTCATTTTAACACTGGTGTAACTGAAGGACAGAAAAATTAAACATTAGTCCAAAGTCACACACACACACACACACACATACCCCAGAAATCCTGCCTACTTCTCTTAAATCCAAGCTCATGAGGAAGAAAAGAACAAATAAAAAATGAATCCTTTCTTCAACACCATCTTCAGTTAGTATGAGTGTACATAGTAGGAGGAATGAAAATTGTCTGCTTCTGAAAATCTGAATTTTTATTCTGTTAAAATTTCACCTTGCCGTGTGAATTAGGAGACTACTCACAATACATCTGTCTTGCAGTTAATTTAAAGTTTCTTGAGGTAACACACTGTTAGTGGCTTTACTCATCATCTTGTCCGGTAATTTCTCCTCTATCTATCCGTGCCCTATTATATATATATATATATATATATATATATATATATATATATATATGTATGTATCTGTCCTCTATCTATAGTGCTCTATTGCACTATATAAGAATGAAAATAAGAAAAGAAAACACATGTTTGTTTGTTTGTTTGGCTTTTTTTTTTTTTTAAGATCCTGGTGCTTCAATTAACAGTTGAAGCAAACTCAGAAAATTCAGCAGACAATTTTAGGAGGGTCTTATGTGTGATTGAAGGGGTTGAACTACAAGAAGAAAAGTGAAAAAAAAGAGAGAGGGAATGTTTAAGGCTAAGATTTCCTCTGACAGTTTTCAAGACACTCAGAACTCAAAAGGGAGTTCTGAATAAGGAGGACAAGACGTTGTAGCCATTTTAGTTTGAACCTCAAGAAAGAGCAAAGAGAGCCCCCTTGTTCCTGGAGATAGGCTGGAGTTCCTCAGTGTCTGCTAACTGAGACAGACAGGCAAACTCTTACAGCAGAGGGAAGCAGAAACAAAAGACTAGGAAGAAAACCCCATGCCCCAGGGTTTGAGAATCATGGGCAGTAGTATGGCGGTGGGAAGTGTGGAGAAGGGAGGGCCACGACATTAGATCACACGCCCAAGAAATTTCATAAGCAGAAATCAAAATTAGTCATCATGCCATTAATGAGAAATCTTTGCAGTAAGTGGAGCTCATTGGTTTCTGTTCTCTCTCTCTCTCTCTCTCTGTCATCAATCTTCATGAAATTCTACAACTTTTTCACTACAACAAAACAAATATAGGTGTGAATTGAGTTTCACAATTTCACATAGCCAAGTTTCAGAATATTAGTATTTCTTTTCTTCTTTGGAGATGGTCAATAGATAATCCTGGGGTAATGGATTAGGGTGAGGTTGAAAGAACAGAATTGTGATATGCAGATGACCCCAGGACTTCAGGAAATGGTGTGAATATGCTCCTGCTAGGGAAGTAAAGACGGTCCTGTCAACTAAAGTACTTAAAGACCCTTCTAACATGTGGCTGTCTATCTTCTGATGCCGTTACCTTTCCTAACCATCTTAAATAACCCCTGGTTCCTCTGAATAACCACAGAAGGATCTCATTTATCACTTCCTAATCCAAACCATAATTCATATTTTCAGTGCTGTATCCTCTTCCTAGATTCATCTTCTTGGGCAAAGGACTTCTCTCCTAGAGGCTATCCCATTTAGCGATCACTCTCACATCACATACGACTCTCCCTAATCAATCATATCAAGAATGGAGAAGTCACTCATCGCTAGGTTCTTTATGCCTCTGCTCATGATTGCAAGTGACATCTTTATGCCTGTTCTAAGGCTTTGCAAGTCGACGTCAATCAGCACTTGTTCTTTGAAAGGCTTTGTAGCCATTTTGACATGGCATAATTTGGCAACCTTTACCCAAAGAATCATCTTTGTAATTAGAAAGAGGTATAAGCATACCAGCCTCTTAAACCTACAGAAATACATCTTTATGTGAAGTCAGTTCTCTGCTTTTTACCACATTTTCTGTTCACTCTTTTTTTCCACATAGATGCCTAGATTTCTCCACACAAACAAAATGAATCCAGTCAGCTCACCTCAAACGTTCCTCAATCTACTCTCATTAAATATGGGCAATGTGTGGCTTCTTTGCATGGGATGATAAAGGTACGTGTAAGTACTTCATGTCCAACCCTGAAGTGAGACTGGGGGCTATATAGGAAAAAAGGAGCATAGCTTTGACATCCTATAAACATTGTTTCAATCTTTGAGACAATTTATACAAAGTATCTTTCCTATATTTTTTAGATTTAAAGTTTATTTTTGTTATTATTATCAATGATACATGTTTCAGAGTTTATCATTTTCTTATGTGACACTCTAAAAAGGCAAGGTTCCCAGAGCCCAGTGTCTCATTAAAAGTATAGCAGTCACAGGGGCCAGCCCAGTGGCGCAGCGATTAAGTTCACACATTCCACTTCAGTGGTTCCAGTTCATTGGTTCAAATCCCAGGCACAGACCTACACACTGCTTGTCAGACCATGCTGTGGCAGGCGTCCCACATAAAAAGTAGAGGAAGATGGGCACGGATGTTAGCTCAGGGCCAGTCTTCCTCAGCAGAAAAGAGGAGGATTGGTGGCAGATGTTAGCTCCGGACTAATCTTCCTCAAAAAAAAGAAAGTATAGCAGTCATATAATAATACAAATTATTTATATATATGTATATAATACATACATATATAAATGAATATATGTATATACTTATGGATATAAATGCATATATAAATATATACAAATATATATGGAAATGGTATTCGTATGTATATATGTGTACATAATGTGTATAAACATATATTCAGAATTTGATCATTACTAATAAACTCAGGTATAGAAAACTTGGAAATTAAATAATTTTTAACTGATTAGACTTCTTCAATATAGTCACTGATTTTATAAATAATACCTAGAGATGGTGTACATTTTTAATGATATATCAATAGAATCACATTTCTTTACTCAAGAAAGTTCATGAGAAAATATGTATACTAAACGTGTTGTCAGAAAATATACAAACAAACATGTATTTCCTTATAGTTTTAAAATGTCTTATATTGGTCCCAGACAAAATGGCAGAGGCTTCAGAGTCATTTTTAAATCCCCCCAAATCCTCCTATAAAAACAGAGCCATTGAGGGGCTGGCCCCGTGGCCGAGTGGTTAAGTTCGTGTGCTCCGCTGCTGGCGGCCCAGTGTTTCGTCGGTTGGAATCCTGGGCGCGGACATGGCACTGCTCGTCAGACCAAGCTGAGGCAGCGTCCCACATGCCTCAACTAGAGGAACCCACAACGAAGAATACACAACTATGTACTGGGGGGCTTTGGGGAGAAAAAGGAAAAAATAAAATCTTTAAAAAAAAAAAAAAACAGAGCCATTGAAATAAGTAGACTAAAACTAACACAAAAAAAAACCGTAAGCAAAGGAAATAAAAATTAGGTTGGAAATGAATGAAATAGAGAATAGAGAAACAATAGAGAAAAATCAAAACACCAAAAATTAGGTAATCAAAAAGATCAACAAAATTGACTGACCTAACTATACTGACAAAGAAAAAGAAGAAGATTCAAATTTTAAACATTAGGAATAAAAGAGGAGACATCACAATTAACTTTACAGAAGTAAAAGGACTGTAAGGAATTCTATGTACAGTTGTATGCCAACAAGTTAGATAACATAGATAAAAAGGATACATTCCTAGAAAGATACAAACTACTATAATTGCCTCAAAAAGAAATAGGAAATATGGTTAGACCTATATCAAGTAAAGAGAATGAATTAATAATCAAAAACCTTTCCACTTCCAAGAAAATCTGAGGTCCAGGTAGTTTCACTGGCTAATTTTACCACACATTTATAGAATTGTGACCAATTCTTCACAAACTCTTTCAAAAATAGATAAGGATGACTGCTTTCCTATTTGTTCTATGAGGCCAATATTTCCACGATCGATACCAAAACAAGACATCACAATGAAAAAAGACTACAGACCAATATCCTTTATAAATACAGTCAGAAAACTCCTCAACAAAATACTAGAAAACCAAATCCAGAAACATCAAAAAGGATTATACAACATTACCAAGAGGGATTTATCCCAGCAATGCAAGGTTGCTTTAACACTTAAAAATCCATCAACATAAAACACCATATTAATAGAAAAAACTTAAAAAACTACATGATCATCTCAACAGACACAGGATACATATTTGACAAAATCTCACACTCATTCATTGTAAAAAACACTCAACAAACTAGAAATAGAATGGAAGTTTCTTATTCTGATAAAGGGATCTATGAAAATCCCAGAGCTAACATCACATTTAACTGGACTGATTGCTAATAGGTTTCTTTCGGAGCTGATGAAAATGTTCTAACACTGACCATGGTGTTGGTTGAAAAACTCTGTGAATATGCTAAAACCCATTAAATTGTTCACTTTGGATGGATAAATTGTATGGTATGCGAAATAAAGCTATTAAAAAGAAAAAACCCACAGGCATGGTTGTTAAACTTCTACAGTGTGATCAGTGGCAGAGTATCCCCTAAATGACAAAATATAAAGGTGGGGCCAAAGTGCAAATGCCAAAAGACCCATGTGGTGGCAGCAACCGTGCAAGAGAACCGAAAGAGAAAGCAAAGAGACTTCCAATGGCCCAGAGAGTGAGGGACTTCATGAAATGATCTGTCAACAAGTTCTCATTCCCAAATACAGAGGCTCCAATCAGTACGCAAAGTTCAGTGGGCCAGTTGAGAACTTCAGCAGAGACCAATAACCATGAGACCATTCAGGCTCCAGTTACCAGCTGAATAAAGGAGACATTGGAAAATGTGGTCAGCACATGGCAACCTGAATCCCATAAATTCTAGAAACCAAACAACTGTAGCTGGCTTAAAGAACTCAGTCTATCCTGAAAAGAAAGCACCAGAAAGAGAAACTTAACTGATTAGGAAGGAGACACTGGGGCAAAGGAAAAAGAAGTTCCAGGTAAAAGAGGGAGAGAAGCAGATGACACAGATCTCAGAGGACACAGTCTATATTATTGAACATCTAGTGTTAACAACAGAGGAGAGAGGACTAGCCATGTGAAGCTGGAGAACATATCTTTCCCTTACCAAGAGAACAGAAAAACCAATCATTGTGCCAGCAATTTACCTGTTAGCCTTCAGTTTCAAATCCACCCTTCTATGCTCTGCTCTGTGATGCTGGAGCTGGGCCTCTGCAAACTATATGCCAAATGACATGCCGTTAGGTTCCATCAATATTAAGAGGACTAAAGGGGACTTGAAGGCAGAGGAAGGGAGAATGAATTTATTCTTTTCCTCTTTTCACACTATTCCTGATAGAAATGTCCCAGCCAGGACATTTCACCACAGAGACAGCAATTGGTTCCAGCCTCCAACTGCCTTGAGCATTCCCAGAACTGCTCCATTGTCCCCACTCACTGTTATCCTCAGCAGTTGGGCAGTTCTATAAGAGGTTCCGAGTTATAGCTACATGACGCTTTCCCTTAAGTGTCTATGTGATGATAACCCCAACTTCTTCCCTGTGTTTCACCAGGTCTAACATGTGGTAGCTTACTTCCACAGTTAACATCATGTTACCACAGTGTTCCCTGTTTGCTCATTCAGACTTTCAACACTGTGTAATCAATTCATGTATTAAATTCCCTCTGTCGAAATATTTGAGTTGGTTACTCTATTCCTGCACAGAACCCTAACTGAGAAGATTCTTGGGTTGGTTGACAATGCTTTTGAGTGCAGGCTAGACTCTATGCCAGTGTGAAATAAGATCTTAGCAATCCAGAATCATCGTGGTAAGTTAAATTGTAAGCATTTGTCTGTAACAAAGTACCTATTGAAGTAAAACCTTTGACAGATCAAATGTTTGTTGCACTTTACAAATTGTGATATGATCACTTTAAGAGCTGTGAGGAGGGATGGATCTTTCTTATTGAGTTGGAGAGCTTTTCAAAAAGAAGAAGACAAGACTGGCGCTTTAAACTCTCTTTGTGTGATCATGGTGGTGGTGGTAGTGCTGACAGCGTTTCACTGATCGTGTTTTTCTGGTGGTGCTGATAGTGTTATATGTGTTTTGTAGAATAAAACCAATGAGTAATTATACTGGAGTCATTGGGAATGAATTTTCAACATTGGTTGACATGAGATGCAGATACGAGATCAATGAGGTTATTTATACAATTCTAACTCAATTGGTCCTGATTTTGAATTAAAAGAGTCTGAATGAACTTATTAAAAATTATATATGCATTGTTAGCTCTTCCACTGAGAAGGTCTAGAAACTATGATGAACTTAGTTGCATCAGGCCACTAGCGCTCAAATTATAGTCTCTAAATATCACTTCCCATACAAAGGAACCAGGGGCTCCTTGAATAAATGTCTGACTCCAATTCTAGGGAAGAAAATGTACAAGATGAGTCTGGAACGTTTTGTCAACCAGAAAGCAAAAGAAGCCATCAGAGACTACTGGGGTCTAATTAAAAGGACTCA
The DNA here is from genome assembly GCF_041296265.1 of Equus caballus. Taxonomy (NCBI): domain Eukaryota; kingdom Metazoa; phylum Chordata; class Mammalia; order Perissodactyla; family Equidae; genus Equus; species Equus caballus. The sequence continues at coordinate 49,033,089 of NC_091686.1, forward strand.
GTAGCCAACATGAAGCATCTCCCCCTACCAATGAATTAAAATACATAAAATATGATTAAACCCATGGATCATTAATGTTCCTTAAAAAAATAAGAAACAACATAGAAGATAAAAGAGAAATAAGAGTAGAAAAGAACACTCATTCTTCTCCTTTGGAAGATGCAAGGTCGCCAATTCATTATTTTGAAAACTGGTTAATACAGAAACAAATTAAACATTTATCCATCTTTTCCTATACCCACTGTATCCCAGGGTAACAAGATATGTCTTGAGTAGTGTCTCTATATAACTATGTCCTGGCTAACCAGTGAAAGAAAATATAATTAGAGTATTACCATTTTGCCGTCCTTAACTAATGGACTGATAACTAACAGATTTGGAAAGAGAAGCATCAGCACTTCTTAATGGAAACACACAAAACTAACTCTGAAGCATTTTTGCAAGGAAATCTAAGCTAAATGTGATCAGACCCATAGATCTAACTTCCATGTTTCAGGAAATACAAGAGTCAGAGGAATATATGATTCCATAACGAAATTCAAACTGCCATAAACCCAAACAAATGACTGTTTCTTCAAATATAAATTGCAAGAAAAGAAAGAAAAAGGGTTAACTTTTTAAAAATGAAAGTCACAAAAGAGATATCTACCAATTACAATGTGTGAAATTTGGCCCTTGATTTGAACATTTTAATGAGACAGCTGGAAATATTTGAACGTGGACTGTGGAATTCATCAATATTAAGAAGTAATTCTTATTTTTCTAGTGTGGTAGTGGTATTACTGTTTTTCAAAGACTTTATCTTTTAGGTATATGTACTGAATATTTATAGATAAAATAATATGATGACCAGGATTTGCTTCAAAATGAAATCTAGGAAGGTGAGTGTGGATACAGAGGAAACGAAATTGGCCTTGAGTTGATAATTGTTGCGTCTTGGTTAACAGGCACAGAGCACTGAATTATGTTCTTTTATTGACACATATATTCTATTTATATATTTGGAGTTTACTCATAATATAAATCTATACATTTTAGATTTTTTCTATAAGGCCATTAAAGGTATAACTTTTAATACTGATAGTTATATTATCTTGTCTTATATAGTGACACATTAGCATATATTTTCTCTCCAGCAACTCCTGTGGTTAAAGTATCTTCCACTTGATATGTTTTTTTTTTTTCATGGCACTTCAGACACTAACAACCTTCCAGATTAGCACATGGCTTTATGCCCAGGCTTCAAGACATGAGGCTGGAGCTAACAATAAAAGTAATGACTAAGCACTGTCTATTATTTGCCTTCGGTTAGATGCTCAAAGGATTTTGAATTCGACAATTAACCAAATTATACTTGGCTGCAGATAGCGTCTCAGCTTGATAGCCTATTGACTTCGATAGTCATAAGAGACGTGGATTGTAGAGAGGAGAATTGACATGGATTGTAGAGAAGTAAGGATAAAGCAACAGAATTAGTGCCTTAGAATTAGTGCCTCATTGTCTTTGTATCTCCAGTTCTTTGCATAGTGCCTGGCACACAGCAAGTGATGAATAAATTTTGATTTATCATTGAAGGAAGGAAGGAAGAGATAGAGGGAAAGAGGGAAAGAGAAAGAGAGAGAGGGAGAATGGAAAGAAGCTGTACCATTAATCTATTGCGACCATAATGCTGTATAAAAAGAACCACAAAACCTCAATGGCATATAACAATAAGCTTTCAACGCCCAAGTGTCTGGGTTGCTTTCTAGTTGGATCTGCTGAACTTTACTACACTTGCTTTATTGGCATTGGGCTTACCTAGGCAGGTCTCAGAATGGACAACTGGAATAAACTGACTCTACTACATATCTCTTTTACCCCAGCAGGCTCTAGACCAGGTGTGGTGATGGCAGCAATGCAAGAGAGGGCAATCCACTTAGCTCAAGCACTTTTCCAGCATCTGCTTGGTTGCATTTGCTACATCCTACTGACCCAAACAAGCCACGTGGCCAATCCCAGACCACTGAAAACTTAGATGACAAAGACCATGGATACATGAAGCAGGGAAGAACTGAGGCCATGTTTTGTGATGCACCACAAAAGAGATGAAGATATTAAATACATGACAGGGCAAATTGGAGCTCTGAATGTTCCTTGTTTTCTTTTACTTTTTCCAATCCTTAAACAAAGACAACTGGAATTGTGGCTCCAATTAACTCAATTAACTTTTGACTTTGATTTTGATATTCAGTTGGAGCTCTTATATCATTCCTTTATTAATTAAACTATTTATTGAGCTCAGTCTTTTTGCAAACATCTGTATAAAGCATTGTCCTTTGCACATGGCAACTACTTGGTAAATATTCATTAAAATAGCAATTTTGGTGACAGTCTCCCTAGCACCAGTCTTTATTTGACTCTATAATCCCATATCCAAGAGATGTTTTAGGTGAAACAAAGGTTAACCTACTTCTCCACTCTTGATGTTTCCTTGCCTGTGGAGGGAGTCACGATCAGCTAATACTCCTGCCCGCTCTATCCATATTCTAACTCCATCTCAGGTGGAGTGATTTTTCTAACTAGTAAGCATAGGGGGAGAAACTGGGCACTTGTAATTCCATCTCTCTGTTTCTCTTTCTCATAGGAGAACAAACTCACATCAAAGATATTTTTGCTCTTCTCTGTTCCTCTGGGAAGTTTCTGTCATTATGGAAAGAATCTCACCTAATTTGAAGTTAAATACTAAGAAGCCCATTTGACTTCAGATACCATCCAAGTCCTCCAATATTCATTATATCAACAAACAAGGTATTCTGGTTTTCCTCTGCCTGACTCTGGTTCAGAATTTGTGTGTAGAAAATGAATACTATTTATGGCTCTCTGCCTCCATACACTGCCAGCAAGTCATATTACTCTGTAGCGGTATGCTATGTGTGTGATTAGAGGGCTGGTGGCCATGTGGGTTTGATGTAATCTAATGGAAAATATGTCGCCCACACCACATAATCTGCAGCCTCATCAAAAGTTTTTCCAGGATGGCAAAGCACACACTTTGCCAAACATTTGACTGAAAATGAAAAATATAATTAATTATCTGATCTATAACACACTTGATATCCAGAACTTGAAAAGATTAAAATGACTACCTTTCATGTGTTTCTTACAATGTCAAACTTTGTCTGCAGAGCTTAATTCAAAGTCACTTTTGGACTGAAAATTTCAATAACCTCCAGTTCTGATAATGTTTCTTTTTATTTCCCAAATGATCTACTAACTTTAGTTTTCTATAATGTATCTTTTACAAGTATTTTCCCAAACCTGTTTCATAATATATAAGAAAAAAATCAAAGATGACTAGCAAATAAAGATGCTGGATATAAAAATTTAAAGTGACATCCGCCCTGCCCCATGCTTGAAAATAGAGTAATTTCTGTGATTCAGTATGATTTACACTTGTTTGCTAACAACTTATATTAATGCTTATTTTTAATCATCAAAAAAGTATTTCCTGGTATGTAATATAAGGATTTGTCTAAGGGTAACAAAATTGTCATAACTGGGTTCAAAGATTACATATTTGGTTCCATCCAAAATGATGGGTACCCACAAAGTGAATTCAACCTTATGAGGTGTGCTGTGCTTCTTCATGACCTATGCACCTTCCAGTGGTGGGCAAGGGCATAAGAAAGATAACGTCTACCACAGGTTACGCTTCACAAACTATCTCCATAGAAATAGAGTTCATTTTCTTTCCTGGTCAGAAAGTGTTTAGATAGGGTTCACTTCTTATTTGAAATTTAAATAAAATTTTTCTCCTGAATGGGAGGATTTTGTTAGTCATGCACGTGTTGTCTTTTTTTCTGATATGACCTCTATTTTCAAATGAATGACTTGTTCCTCTTCAAAAGCTGATGGATTCTGTGAGGGGGATAAAAGCTACAACAGCTTTGAAAGACAACTATTTGCCTTCAGTGATTATTTCAATATTTTTTGATGCAAAAGCTAAGATGCATCAAAAACAATTTTTCGGGTTTTGTTTGTGTCAGGTTCACCATTCTGGAAATGTACTAGGCATAGGAATTTAATGGGAGAATTATGACTTTTCACACAATCCTAAACATGGCTCTTAATGTGAGAGTGTGAGATTAAAAGTAACCTTGTTTTGCCCACATTATACTATATAGTGGATCTTTATAGTTGTGCTACTGGATGAGTAGTAAACAAATATGTACAATACTTATATCGTATTCTTTTCATATTGCCTCTTTTATAATATGAAATTAATTGACATCTTTGATTAACCCAATTTCAGCATTTAAGGAAGCATAACTAATTTTACCCTATCTAAAAATGGTTTCAAAGGTCCAATGCAAGATGCAAAGAGCTGTTACATAGGTACTAGAGATGCCATTCATTGTCATCAAAATAAAACCTCATGTAGCACAAGGAAATAGATTCACTCATTTCATAAAACAACACTCTTTCACGCTGCCCAGGGAGGCTTGAAGTTAACAAAAATAACTCTGAATTTATTGTTAATATTTATTTTTGTTCATAGAAAATTATATTTACAGAGAAAAGATTTAACATTTTAATCAGTGTTGTTCTTAAGATTGTTTTCATTTTCAATTCCTAGTGACTATTGTGTTCAGATTTTTTTTATAGCTCAGATAATTCAAAAGATAAGCATAGGGGCCAGCCCCGTGGCCGAGGGGTTAAGTTCGCATGTTATACTGCAGCGGCCCAGGGTTTCACTGGTTCAGATCCTGGACACAGACATGGTACCGCACATCAGGCCACAGTGAGGTGGCATCCCACAGCTAGAAAGACCCACAACTAAAATATACAACTAGGTACTGGGGGGATTTGGGGAGAAAAAGCAGAAAAAAAAAGAAGATTGGCAAGAGTTGTTAGCTCTGGTGTCAATCTTTAAAAACAAGATAAGCATAAATTTTAAAAGCATAGCCAAGGTTTACCATAAAAAGTTATAGAACTGTTCATGTCCAATGGGTAAAACTGTAAAACAAGAATCACTTCTTCAAAAATAATTTATTGTTCTTTTATTTAATCATTGAACACATATTAAGTGCCAACTCATTGTATGCTGGCTATTGCATTGTCTTTGAGAAACAAAAAAAATAAATGTATGAGCATATTTAACCTTTGTTTTTATTTTAGGACACAGGTGTCAGTACTCTTATAATCTCAGTTTTATGGATGAACACACTGAAGTTTAGCAACATGAAGTTATTTTCCCAGACTACACCACTGGAAAGTGGCAGAGAATGAGTCTGGACTCACATTTTCGGCATTATGTCCTAGATAGTTCTTTTTCACTGGATGTTTCATTTGCTTATCTCCTCCACTTGACTGTAATCTCCTTGAATTTTGTCATTGTGCTTATACATTTTTCTCCTCTTGCAAATGCCTTATGGCAACGCATTGTCTGACACTAAATGTGGTACTCACAATAATGCTTGGGCAGCCTCAATTAAAAAGTCATTTTCCCAATGGGCCATTCCCGACCACCCTATTTAAAATTACACCTCCACCCCACCGGGGTTTCCCTAAGTTTCAACCCTGCTTATTCTCCTCATTCTACATATATGACCATTCAATACATGTGTGTATATATATGTATATATATATTTTAGTGAGGAAGATTTGTCCTGACCTAATATCTCAACACATGTATATTCTACTTGTTTGTTATTGTCTTTCTTTCTTCAATAGAACCTAAGCTCTAGGAAGTAAAGTGTTTTTGACTGTTTTGTTCACTTTCATATCTGCTGAGACATAATAGTGCTGGAACATACCAGACATTTACTAAGTATTTGCTGAATGAATTAATAGAGTGCAGAATAGACATCACAGAAAAGCAAGCTTGGAAGGTGATGCAAAAATCCAGATGTTTAGTTTCACAAATAAAGTGGTGGCAGTGAAAAGCGGAGAGTTAGTAATGAATCTAAGAGACACTTAATTGGAAAAAGAAGGTAGGTCTCGCTTACCAAATAGATAAATATCAGGCACTTCTCTTTTAAACGTGACTTCAAATGGATTCCTTGGACCTTAGAATTGGGAAAGTTTAGATTCCAAAGTCATCTCATTTATCCCTTCAATGTACAGAAGAAGAGACGAAGGCTCTGCTTGGTTAAGTAACATACACAAGGTACACCAGTCCCAGAATTCTCCCACATAACATGGTTTTGTGATAGACAGCAGCAAATAGATTTATAATATATTGCAGTAAATTTTTAATTGCTTTTTTTTTTTTTTTTGCTGGGGAAGATTAGCCCTGAGTTGTACCAATCCTCCTCTATTTTTTGTGTGTGGGACACTGCCACAGCACAACTGCTGAGTGTAGCAGGGCTGCAGCGAGGATCCAAACCTGCGAACCTGGGCCACCGAAGTGGAGCACGTGGAACTTCAACCACTCGGCCACAGGGCTGGGCCCTCGCTGTAATTTTTTTAAAAGGTAAAATTTAAGGAGAAGCCTCGGTTAATTTTTGTGTGCACCAAAATCGGTTGTGAACTAATGGCTTCTCCCAGTTAAGTCTTCTATGGTACCAGCCAAATCCAAATATCAATATGTTGAATATAGAATGGCAAAGTCTCGCCTTGAAGAACATTCTTACTGGGTAATGAGAAAATAAAATTCTAAGTTATGAAATGCAGGAAAATCCCACATAAGGAATTTGACGAGATTACGCCTTTGTACTTGCACTACATCTATTAAATGTTAAAGACTGATCTTTAGAGCTAACTGAGTACAAAGGCTTTTCTAATCCTTAAAAATGTTATAATAGAAAAAAATCTCATTTTGGCGTGATTGTAAATGAAATAAAAAGGTCATTTAAGAGTACAAATTTAAAACATAATATAGTAGAAACTCTAGCATTTAAAAAATTTCATCTTGTCTATAAAATTCAAGTTGAAGGAGTGGTTGTAACACCATGCTCTTTCAATTCTCAGAGTTGTTACACTTTAAATAAAAAGCCATGATGACAATAAATAAGTCTCCACAAAATATTTGTAGATAAAATTAAAGGATACATTTAATTTCTACATCCATGTCTTAAAGAAATAACCAACAACCGACAATGAAATGGTGCTGTTAACCAGATAGCATTCGCTGCATTTTGCTTAATTTTGCAAAACCCTGGGCAAATTATTAACATGAGTCCAAGAGAGGTGACCAAACTGAGTCTAGAGAGATTGACTGCAAAACCAATTAAAGGAAGAAGATTCATGGAAGTGCTAAGATCTTGTTTTTCACCCGGAATTCTGTTGCTTTACAGAATTTGTTTCTCCATCAAAATAGCACAGGAAAAATAAGGCTTGGAATTTGATCAATTACTCACTACTTACATATTTTTCCCCAAACTCTTCACACTGCCACCATACCCCCATGCTCATTCCCCACAAAGGAAAAAACACTGACTTTGACTGATGTCTATGCCTTGGGATGGTTAGAGAACCCACAACCATCCCAGAGCCAGTGGGTGTCACTCTATTCTAGGGCTCTTCAAATTGGCATAGGTACTATTTTCTGCTGTTAAATGAAGAGCCCAGGTTGCCAGGTAAGTGTTTATTTATGTTTGTCTAACCACCGTAGTTCAGCCGGTAACATCACCTGAACCTGAAGATTAATGGTGGTCTGACCCCTCATGACAGGTGTAAGACCTTTGGGCTTCTGCTCTATCTACACTGCTTTGGGGACTGTGGCCCCAGAAGCAGCTACTGTGGCCTCACTCCCGATCTGACCCCAGCTCCCAACCTGGTTTTTACCTAGCTCACATTCATTCTACAATCACTCTTCAAGCTTGCAATATTGTCTTCCTATCCTTTTTCTTGGTTGATGACCTCAGTTCTTATTTTACTGAGAAAATAGGAGCAAGCCAAAGAATTTCCACCCACTCTTACCGCCACAGTTCATAGCCTAGCTATGTTTCTCCTTTTATCATGGAGGCTCGCTCCATGAGCCTAACAAAGGCCAATCCCCACAATCTCTGTGTACCGTGCATTGAGAGACACTGTTCTAGCCGTTGTACCCTTTCTCTTCTGCTTTTTTAATATTTCCTTCGCTACTCATTCCTATCAGCATCCAAATGTACTAAAATATCTCTCTTTAGAAATGTTTCCCAGGGCTGGCCCAGTGGCATACTGGTTAAGTTCATGCACTCTGCTTTGGTGGCCTGGGGTTCACAAGTTCGGATCCCTACACACTTACACACAGCTCATCACGCCATGCTGTGGAGGCATCCCACATACAAAATAGAGGAAGATTGGCACAGATGTTAGCTCAGTGACAATCTTCCTCATCAAAAAAAAAATTTCCCTTGAAGATATATGCCATCCAGTTGTGAGCCTATTTCTCTTATATTCCTTTATCATAAAATTCCTTTAAAGAGTAATTTACTCAAGAAAATAATTGGCTCCATACTCTTTTCTCTTATTCTCTGTTAAAGCCACACCATCTTCCCACCTCTCCACCAACGGTTACTGATGGCTAGCCACTACGTCGCTAAATCCAATGTTCATTCTACTCCATGTCAACAGAACTCGACAGAATTGATCCTACCTCTCCTGACATATTCCCTTCACTTGGTTTCTGACTCTCACATCCCTCTGAATTCTCCACTTTACTGGCTGCTCCTCCCCAGCTTCCCTTGCTTGTTCCTTTACAGCTCTACAGCTGCAACCCAGAGCTCAGTTCTCAGAAGTTTACTCTTCTCTAAAGGCACTGACTCCCTGGGGGACCTCATTCCATTTCACGCCTTTAAATACAAACTACAAAATGACAGCCCCCAAATATGTACAGCCCAGGCTTCTCTGATGTGTATACATCTCTGTCTTTCACATCTCCACTTGGTTGTCCAATAGGTATCTCAAAATCAACAAATCCCAAACCAAACCTCCAATTTACCCCACCAAACCTGCTTCTTCCACATTTTTCTCCATCTCAGCAAATATCAACTTCATCATTCCATTTGTTCTTTGGAACAAAAAGTCTTTGGAGTCGTCTTTGATCCTCTCTTTTTCTCATACCTTGCATCCAATTCATCAAAAAGCATATAGGTTATCACATCAAAATATAGTACGTTCTTCAAACAACCGTTCCTTACTGGCCCTGCCGCTACCTCCCTGGTCCTGACCTTCATTTCTGGGATTATTGAAATGCACTTCAAGATAAAATCACAAGGTTTATCCTTGCCTCCCATCAAGTCTATTCTCCACAGAGAAAAGTCCCAGCAATCCTTTAAATGTCAAAGACAGATCATTTCAATCCTTTGCTAAAGCCCCTAGTTGCTTCCTATCTCATTCAGAATAAAAGGCAAGAATGTCCTCTACATCTGGTTCACTCCTGCCTCCCTGACCTCGCCTTCTCTGCTCTCCCTCCTTCTTCTGCTCAGCTGCACTGACCTCCTTGCTTGAAGAGCAAGCTGGCCACCTTAGTGTCTTGGCTTTTGCAGTTCCTCTGCATGAAATGCTCTCATCACAATATTAACTCTCACACTTCCTTTCTCTGCCTGCTCTCCTGTCATCTCATCAGCCAGGCTTTTCTTAAACTCTCCATGTGAAATAGCAACATTACCTCTTTGACTCTTCCTATCTCCCTTATTCTATTTTATTGAATCCCATGTCACTTACCACCACCTGACATACGCCCATCTCCCACACTAAAAGGATTGGTCAAGGTGGGATGGTTATTTTTTCACTGTTCCGTCCCTAGTACCTAGAACAGTGCCTGGTAAACAGTGGACATTCAATGAATGTTTGTTGAATGGATGAAAGTCACCGCTCTTTGCAGTCAAAAAGACATTTCTATACTTTCTAAATGCAATCAACTCTTTTTTCAGGTATTTTAATCAAAACAACAGAAAACTCAGTGGAGGTCTACACAGCTTTATATTTCTGATGGATGTGCCCTGGCAAATTGGCTCCTTTAGTTTTATAGTCCCCTTGGCTTCCCGCCTCAGCCCACCCTTCTCATCTTTGCCAGCATGAATTTAGAAACTTATCTCAGTGCTGTCTATTTTATTAATGAGCTTCTATAAGCTCCATAGTAAATTGCTGCAGATAATTGCCACCAGGACCTAAGGTACAGAGAACTGAGGTCACAAGCACTGTACCATCAAGTCCAAAGGAGGCTTCCAACTTTCTGCTCTGATTAGAAGAGCAGATAGAGTACGTTGTAGGTTTTGCTTACTACTTAAAGTGGTAAGTGAAACTTGGCCCCCAGCTAAGGAAGTCACGTTGAAAAGATTAAATTCCTGGTATAGAAGTCAAGGTCAGTAAAGCTACTTTCTCCCATAATTACGGAAGTAGCCTTCTTTGGAGGTTCGCTGGCCTTATCAGTGCAGCCTTTTGGCTGATAGCAAGTTGATCTGTGGGTGTTGGCACCACTGGAGCTGGTTGGATGCATTTCAAAGCAGGGTTCAGCAATCCTTTCCTGCACAGGGCCAGACAGTAATATTTTAGGCTTTATTGGACACATACTGTCTCTATCCCATACTCCTTTTTCAAAACAAGACTTTAAAAAATGTAAAAATCATTCTTTTTTTTCTGACTTTCTCCCCAAATCCCCCCAATACATAGTTGTGTATTTTTAGTTGTGGGTCCTTCTAGTTGTGGCACGTGGGATGCCGCCTCAACGTAGCCTGACGAGCAGTGCCATGTCTATGCCCAGGATATGAACCAGCGAAACCCTGGGCTGCTGAAGCAGAGCATGCGAACTTAACCACTCAGCCATGGGGCCGACCCAAAACCACTCTTAACTCCAGAACTGTAGAAAAACAGGCTACATGCTGGATCTGACCCCCGCGCATAATATTCTGACCTCTGCTTTAGAGTTTAGCATCCTTTTGTAACAAGAGAAATGGATCATGTGTAAGAGTCCCAGGATATGGTAGAGGAAAGCCCTATAGAGATGGGGCATTTAATAAGGGAAGCAACAATTAACAAGCAACTGAGGAATGTCTTAGCCAATTAGCAATCAGTAGCAGACAAGGCAGTGGAGATCGTAAGCGTAGACCATAGTAAGTTATATGAGATGTTATTTCAAGCGGTCTTACAAGAGGCAGGGGATAAAGATCTAGGCAGGTGGAGTAAGGATATGGTAGAATATAGATCTTAAATCAGGAACATGGAGAAAACCTGAGACTGGTATTAAAGGCCTGAATCTTATGCCCCTCGTGGAGAGCATGGTGCACACAGGTTGCCTGCTGGAAGAGCCCAGATGAAGTGGTTTACCAGGTATGTAGCTCCCATTTATTGTGCTCGTGTTTTTATTGAATTCCTAGTGTATGCCAGACACTCTCCAAGGCACTGTGGGTGTAGCAGTAAATGAACAGACAAGGTCCTTAGAGTCACTCAGCTTGCAATCAAGGCAGGAAATGGAGACAGTAAACAAGATCAATAAGAAAACAAGATAATTTCAAATAGTGATAAGTTCTTAGTGCTAAGCAAGCACATACGGAGGTGGTCATTAGGACAATGAGCCAAAGTGAAAGGAACAATCAAGCCTTTCTTCAGTTACTGCAACAGTGAAAGCAAGAGGAAAGAGGAGGACCAGCTCGCCTGTCCCATTTTTCTCCCACAGAACAGCACAAGGTGAGGGTCAGATGGATGAAGTGCAGATTGGGGAATCATCTCACTGAAGAGGAGCCCCATACAAAAGGCTCCTCTCTCTTTATAGATGCTTGGCCTGGGAGAAGGGCCGAAGGGCGAGGAGGAGACGGTGCTGAGTATAGTACATGTGCCTAGGCCAAGGTTTCCAGCAAGGAGGTTTCTGAGTGGAGGAGCCCAGGTTAGGAAGGCAGATATGGGTGTGAGAATTATGCGCATGAAGGCCTGTGGGGAAGGAGGAGCTGAGGCCTGACTGCAACTCCCTCCAGAAAACTGCGATGCACTGGCTGCGGTGTACGGAGGGCGTGCCAGCCCCACGAGGCCTGGCAGGCAAAGCCTGGTTGGACCTGGAGTGCACCTCCCACTTAGGAGGAAGTTGTTTATATATAAACATAATGGGGAAGCCCTCACTGAGGAGGTGAACAGTCAAGGTGGCATCCAAACGACAAGCGGGAGGCTGCCACATGAAGAGCTGTGGGACTGGCACTCTAGCAACAAAACAGCAATTGTAAAATAATACAGCAAGGAGCTTGAGAGATTCAAGGAAAAGAGGGAAGGCCAGGGTGTCCAGAGCACTGTGAGCCAGGAGAGGCTGTTCTGAGATGAGACATCTCATCTCTCGAGCTCCCGCTGTGTTCCAGGCATGTTTTCTGGAGCTAGAGAGACTGTGTGAAAGAAAGCACAGCCTCTGCCACCACCGCACACACATTCAAACTCAGGCAAGTTACTAGAGTTGAAAAGAGAAGGCAATAAGAACAAACACTGAGTGAGCTCCGCATTCTCAGTCACTGTGCCAGGGGTGTTATAATATTAAGTCCTCAAAACAACTTTGTGAACTTTGTGAATATGTCCTTTTACCTATAAAACAAATAAGCCTCAGAGAGGTAAAGAAAACTGTCAAGTACAACCACTTAGCACTTGAAACCACAGCCCATGTTCTTGCTTCCATACCATGGTGATTGGAAGTTTGGAGACGGGTCATTATCAACTAGGGCGCAAAGCCAGAGGAGCCCCAAGAACTAGGATGCTGTTAAGCTTGTGCATCCTTTGTCAGGACTCATTATCTACCTTTGTCTAAGGAGCGGTTTATTTTGAGAGTCTTGTATGACGCTGAGCATATAGCTATAGCATAAGTAGCTGATACTACAAAGGCTAGAAGCTGCTGAGATAAGTCAGTAAGCAGATCGTGATCCCAGTGACCCTTATGACACCCCACAAACAGCCTGGGCCTTTGCTTCTGGATACCCTGGGCCATATGCCTCACATTGCATCGTGACTCAGTTTTAGGTCAACATGGCTTCAGAAACACTGTTCTAGCTGGCATCTTGAACAGAAACACAGTCCTTTTAGAGAAATTGATGGCTGATTGAAAGAAAGCAGCGGTAGGACATGAGAGAATCAGCAAGAGCCTGAGACTGAAAAGCTCAACGTTCTTAGCCTGACTCAGGAATTAATTTCTGTCTTCCTCAGCGATTTATTTCATCTTCTCTTCAATTTTGGTTCTAAGAATACTAATGCGTTAAGTCATAGCAAAAAGAAATATTTTTATCTTTGAAATGGGATAATATATACCTTTGTTAAAGAATCTGAGTGGGACAAAGGTAAAGTGTGTTGCGTAAGTACAGAGGAGTCTGATTATACAGTAATCAGAGGCTTTTTATGGTCTGAATACTTTTCCTCAATGCTTAGAACATTTCCCCAAGGCTCAGGTAGAAGGGTCCTATTATCAGCTGCGGTTGTTACAGTGTTTCTTCACTTGCATCCCATCTTCCAGGTCCACACAGAAAATGATGACCATGCTACAGCAGCAGCGCAGTGTTGTTATAGGCTGTCATTGTAACCAGGGCATTCTAATACAGCAGCGCCATGCGACTAGAGTGGAGACCTCAGGTTAATGTCTACTGTCTTTCACTTTCAATTTAAACAGTAGATTAAAGATGATTTGCTCTCTTTGAACATGACAGAGACCTTTTGAGATGAAATGTCTTTAAGCCAATTTGGTTGCTAGAGCTGTTGGGCCTGAATCCCTGAGGGTGAACATTCTGGTGACTGCAGAGAAACACCGCTCAAGTTCTTAGAAATGACTGCTTTTCAGCTGCAGCGATGACAGACAGGAATACCAAAACAAGACTCAGCGTCAGCTCCTGCCTTTTCCAACTCCTCTAGTCAAATCAAGAGAAGATTCTTCTTAGCTAAAGAGATTAGAGCTTCTCTCCATTCACTGTCTATTTTTCCCTTGTAGCGATTGGCGCGTCAGTGAGTCCTTTTTCTTTTCTGAATATGTGCTACACGTCCTCATCCACCACAGTTTTTAAAGGCTGCGTCAGACAACTCGTAGTTTGTTTTCGATTCAATGCCATGCTACCACAGGCTGTCAAGCATTTCTGATGCAAGCTTAGGCAATTAACCTCTCTTTTGTACTGTGTTTTTCCCAATTCTTTCAGTGGGGTGAACCAATATAAATGCTTAAAAAAAAAAAGCAAGATGCCATGAAATAAATGCATTTTGTGCTAGAAAACTATAGGAAAAAGTTCATTATTCCAGCCATTCATATGCAGACTGATTTTTTCCTACTGTTACAGAGCTTTGCACATGCTAAGTGCTCAAAAAATGATTACTTTTTGCTTTATTTCATTTGTTTTTAAGGAACATAAATGAATGGTGCATTTTTATCAAATTTTCTCTCTGGGTTAATTTTAATAAATCGGAACACACACATTTGCTGGAAAGATCTGTGAGGTTTTAGTTACTATAAGCATCATCCACTCAGTGACTAAGTCACTTACATTCCATAATCTGAAATCCTTTAGGAGTCACAAGTCTCAGGACATGCTTACTATAGAGCAACCTTCAAAGAAAAATCTTGACAGTATTTAAAACAGCAAAAAAGAGAACACAACTTTGAAGAAAATACTCAAAGAATTACAGTGAAGGGGTAGAAAAGCTAAATCCACATAATATCTAAGACTAAGATAATCTTTTCTAATATTTTCCAACTTGCTCAGTGAGAAATGAGAGAGTTCAGCAGAACTTGATTACAAAAGATTCAGTAAGGGAAAAAAAAGGAAAATTGTGTCATGTATTTGCATTCTATCTTAATTTCCTTCTTTAGTAAGTTTAATATATTGTTACCTGAATCATAAACATGCCAGAACAAAGTAAGTTTTATAACTGCTTTTATTTTTTAATTTTTAAAGATAAATTATTTTAAAGAATCATATGTGAATTAAGAGCTCATATTAGAGGAAACCTAGACTAAGAAAAATGGGTAATGGCTTAAAATAACTTCCTATTTATTTTAAAGCAATAGATGACATTATTTCTCTTAATTCAATCATACCGTCAAGCAGATATATGTACATCCTTTGCTCCTCCTGCTTCTAGTTCCAAAAGCATTAACTTTGTATCACATGCAAGCCAGGATGTTTTGTAGCATGCTTTGCAGCTGGAGAGGGTACACAGGGTTACTTCTTGACCACCTCTGCTGGGCCTGCTCCTCCTACTGGCTTTTGGTTGTATCACAGTAAAGTAAATCGCACTGTGACCTTTTTCATCCAGATTCCTTGTGATCAGAAAACTAGCTAGGTATGAGTAACAACCTCTGAAGCTCAAAATTCCACACTTAACTTCAACTTGATCTCAAAGAGCTTTTTATTTGAAAAGAAGCTGACATACTATTACAATATTACAACACAGAGTATTATATATTACAATACTTAAAGGTAAAAAAAAGATCTCTAAATTATCTTTGCTATGACTCTCTCCTCATTCATCCTTTCTCCCCCTCCCTCCCTCACCCTCCCAGCCCTCTTGATGACTGAATTCCTGAAGGATGCAGAAGGCACATGCAGCTGGGCCTAAGAAAGTTGTATGCATATATGGGTTGTGTGTGTTAAACTATTTACTCTGGTGTGTAGGAGGAAGCGAGAGATTTTGTTACCCGATAAAGAGCAAGGATAACACAGGAATGGGAATTGAGAATAATAAACGTTAAGAGCCTTAACAGCTGACATTTAAAATGTTTACAAACCACAAAATTTCCCTTAACATAAGCAGTGTTATTATAAAGCAGTAAGACACAACACAAAGAGACACACACAAATAATCTCTGAGCCTTTCCTGCATCAGAACAAATGGTACCAGATGACCGCTAAGATTCTCCCAGGATGACTCTGCCTTAGTCTCAGTTTACGTGCAGTGTGGATTGGTAGAGTTCAGAAAAAGCATAAAGCATGAGACCTTTTCTTATTAAATTGCAACTAATTTCTTCCATAGAACATTGTGTTCCAGTGTTCCCTAATGGTGCAGTCAACCCCTATAAAGGATCTATTTATATTAAAAGATTAAGCTCTAATAACGTGTTTAAATTTTCTTCTTAGTTCTCAAAAAAGTACATGAATTCACTGCAGACGCCTTGATTTTTCTAATCATGTTTGCTAATCTGCAAAATTCAGTAATTTGCAATGGATCTTCCAGTCATTAGTGTCAATTAGGGAGGCTCTCCCTTGTACCAGATGGTACTGAGGGAACAGAGCAAGAAAGTGGGAAGAAAATGTGTTTTCTAAAACCCTCCTACATGCCACTTCAAACAAAAACTGTGTAATTTTTTAAGAAAAAATATAGTAAGAGTTGAGAACATAATGCCTTGTACTTACAGAGCATCTTAAACCCAGGAAATCCACAAAAAAGAATTCGCTAATGACACACTTATGAGCTGGGTATGGAGAGTCCATATGGCACTGATTTCTCTTTGCATGTAGAACAGAAATGGTAGTCCATGTAGGCAGGGTCTTTTTTTTTTTTTTTTTTTTTGCTCTTCCTTGTGCTTATTTTTAAAATCTCCATTATTTGTAAATAAAAAAATAGCAAATCCCACTTATTCCATGCTGTCACTTTAGGGTTTGGTTCCTAGAACAGGAAGAAAAATTTTGAAATTCTCTCATCCTTTCAAAGGCCTAATATTTCATTAACTGTGAGCTCCCCATGAATGGGAGCCAAGTATTATATGTCATTACAAGATCTACTTTAGTTATGACCTCATTATAGACTCTCACCAAGTAAATGATGAATAAATGACTAAGTCAATGAATGAATAACCAAACAAAACAATATGGTCTAGCCTTATCCATAAATTACTCTTTCTGACCATCCCAGTCACAATGCTTCTGCATCCCTTCATGACTCCCTGTCTCGGGTTAGGTTCCTTCTAAGAGAAGACCTAAAGATAATGATTCGAGAAAATAGTTTGTTTGGGAAGTGATCCCAGGAAGCATAAGTACTGGGTGAGGGAGTGAGATAGGGAAGGAAGTTCCAACAGAGTGTGCCATTGAGCAGATTATCACAATGTGATGCACAGTTGGGGCTCAGTCTTGTTGGAAATTTCTGGGAGACTCTTTAAAGTAAACTGCATAGCCATCCCATCCAAAGAGCAAGGACGCTGGGGTATTTATCCTTCATCTGCTGTCCAGCATTGGTTAAGGTCTACTCCTGGAAGTGTTAGCACAGGCACTTCCAGCTTGCCCCACAAACAGCTGAGAAAGACAGGAGTCACGGGTGCTTAGAGTGAGAGTCCGTTAGTGGATAGAGTGAGTGCTGAGGAGACAGGGGAGAGGCATCCGTAGTAAGTGTACCTCCTCTTTTTCAACAGACTTTGCAGTCTTTTTCCACAACTCTACAAAAAATGGCACACAAATACAAAGTATAAAATGGCATAGACCTAAATTGTGACAATCCAAACCAGTTACAATTTTCCTGTCATTTTGAGACAAACTACCTACACAGATACAAATATGCATGCAGGTAGATGCAGCATCCTTTTTGTGTTAATAAGCAAATAACTTAAATTCACAGCTTTTTAATTTGCTTTACATTAAGACCAACTGAATCAAGGCCCATATGTGATTATCAAGATATCAAAATAGATTTTAAATTTTTTTTAAAAAAAGCCATTTACTTTTGCCATCGGTCCTGTTAAAATCTGTGGAGTCTATGTGGAAAAACTGACATCTCACCACAACTCTTGCCGGAAGATTACATTCATGGACTCATCCAATACCGGTAACATTTTCCTAACCTTTTTTAATTACACCACTCCAGATGTCCCCAGCCAATTTTTGGACTCATCATCCTAAAAGACATCAATAAAAATATTTAATTAGTATTCAAAAGTGAGAAATTAACTCCAAACAACTGACTTCAGGACTTTCTGTCCTCATCAAAGTTGTTTACTAGAATAGCATCTGTAATAACTTGATTTTCTCCCAGAATTATCCCACATATCTTCATACTTTACCTTCCTATTGAGAAAGTTTAGAGCTCTCAGCATGAAATGATTTATGTGCTGTGGTTTGAAGGAGGAATACGAACCAAGTAGGAGTTTTTGGATGGCAGAAACACCCGGTGAAGGTTTCCTAGTATGCTACTAGACTTAGAGTCCACAGGTCCATATGGCCCCAACAATCTGTGTCTCTGCCCACATAGGAGCTCCTGATGCGCTTCAGAATGTAGTCGAACGTTCCCCCCAAAACATGCATATTTAGGGCATTTGTCAAAGTCCAAATAGTAAGAACAACCACAGAAGGGCTTCTTAGTGTAGCTACTGATGGATAGAATCGCTTT
The DNA here is from genome assembly GCF_041296265.1 of Equus caballus. Taxonomy (NCBI): domain Eukaryota; kingdom Metazoa; phylum Chordata; class Mammalia; order Perissodactyla; family Equidae; genus Equus; species Equus caballus. The sequence continues at coordinate 49,051,314 of NC_091686.1, forward strand.
TTTCAGTTACAAAGGCTGCTGCTGAATCTTAGATCTGACCGGAATCCATGTCACTACTTTAAAACTCACTCCGTTTGCTAATTGTCATCCAGGTTATTCTATGAACACTCCTTTTCAAGATTTTCTAATCTCCACTGTCTAGTCAAGGTAAATTTTGTGATTCCCTTTTTTCAATTTTCTCTCTCGCTCTATTCTAAGTTGAAAAATACATTTTAGAGATTAGAAAAGACTAAAGCTTAAAAAGGTTAATCAGATTTTCCTAGGACACACAGCTAGTTAGTGGTGGAGTCAGGATGCTCACACATGACTGACAACCAGAGTCTGACCACTGTCACCAGGCAGCTCTGGTTCCTGTGTCAGGTTTGCAGCAGCAACATGACAGTGCCCAACAGAGATGAAGGAGGAGATTTTTGGTATAAATAATAAGAAATTAAGGGGAACTCATTAACAACTGGGAAGAAAGGAAAAATCACAGGAGAAAAATAATACAGAAATGAGAAAAGAGCCAGGGAGTTGTGATAAAATTTTACATGTAAATGGCAATATCTTTGCCTCAATCTTATTAAAGCATTTCATATGTGTAAATTATCCAACATTCATACAGCAATATTTGTTAGTACCTACTCTATTCCAGGCACTTTTCTAGGTACTGCAGATACTGAAACAAAGCCCTAGATTTCCCAGGTTATCCCTTGTAGTGGGGCAGAGGAACAACAGGGAAAGAAACAAATGGCTGGCTAAGATGACACCAAGGAGTGAAGGGTGGGTCATGGCCAGGGAAGAACGAACTGCTGAATTACGCAAAACTATCAAATTAGTTATTTAATTTATTTAACTATTGAATTAAAACTACTCAGTTAATGAATCTCATTCATTATTCTAATTCCAGTTCTAATTTAAGCATCAGTTTAAGCATCTAGTTTAAGCATCTAGTTCATTGCTGAATTAATGAACTTGATGCTATTTCAGATAGGTAGGCTTCACTGAAGAAATAACCTTTGGGTATCACTTTGTTATTATTGTTACTTCAAACATTGCTTCTGGGAGGCAGAACGGAAGAAAATATTCTCATTTTCCTAAAAGGAATTAAAGTCCTAGATCAGTGAAATGACTTGCTTACTCTGAGATTATAAAAACCGGAATGAAAGAAAGTTCAGAGATTCACTTCTCTGTTAATAATAATTGTGTGTGTGCATGTTTGTTTGTCAGATCTATTATCTTATTTGCCCCTATTAGCTAGACAGGGCTTATACCTTCATCCCAATTTTTTTTAACTGATGAGCAAACTGAAGAAAAGAATTACTAAGAAACTTACCCCAGAGTCAGAGAGGAAAGAGTCTGAGTCCAAGTAGAATTCAGTCCTCACAGCTTTGTTCCTGCGTTCTTACCACACACTCCAGTATCTTCCAGTGGAGCAACAGGCTTCTAGTGAATATCAACTCATCCTTTCTCCTATAGTAACCTAAAGTAGCAGATATATTTCAGCCAGGCTCATCCACTCACTCACTCAGCCATCTTAAAAAGAGCAGTGCTATATTTCAAAGGAATATATGAACACATTTCTTCTAGTTTGTCATGATCATCATTCATGAATGTTTATTGATTTTTCCAGAGTCTTAGGTGTTTAGAAATCACAGATCCTTGTAAGAATCTGATGAAGGCTATGAACACTCCCCCAATAACAGTATAAAACTTCAGGATGTTCATTGGCACTTTGAAGCATTGTCTTGAACCTACTTGAGCCAATGGACCTCGAAGTGAAGAATTTTTAATAAGAAATGGACCCACACTTCCCATAAAAGCAAATAAATTAGCCAGCTGTCCTTAGTTATATCTTCTGGGTCTTTTAACGAATATAATGCAGATGAAGACACATGTCCATCAAAATTAAAGGGAAGGAGGGCAGAGATGCACAGAATCTAGAGTAGGGTAAAGTAGGACCTGAGTCACACAAGCTTGGCTTGATTCTGTGAGCTTTATATTCTTGGACATGATGATGAATATCTTTGAACTTAGTTTCCTCGTCAATGAAATGTGAAAATGATCACCAACCATTTTAAATTCAATAATGTGTGTCAAGTACCAAGATCACTATCTACACTTCTGTAAATACTCCATAACTGATCATTATTTGGGTTATTGTTATTGTTGCCACAGTGTTATGACTGTGAGTGGGTAATACATCGATGCATTACTGCACTTCAATGTGATAGAATTTTGACAAAATCTCCCATTTGAGATGAGAAGTTATTACTAAACAGAAAGTTCCAAATTTGGCCTAAAGGAAAAACAAGGGACATGATCAGAAGATGAACCTCTATACATTGTACAGATATTTTGTAAGCACAGAATGCTATTTAATTAAAATAAGGTGTAGCGAGAGACAAAAAATTGTAGATTATATTTCAATATTTCATCCTCTTTTGATATTTTAGAAATTTGTTCTGTGAGCAAAACACATTTATATGTATAAGATTTTAATTGGGCATATTTTCCATTAGCAGGATTATATCTCCAAATTTTGAAACATTATGCAATGATAAAAAGGATTAGCAGAAATGAAAGAACACCCCTGATGTGTTTTCCCCTGCATCTGGGGATATGCTAAACAACATCTGAACAAAGATAGCTGGCTGCTCACTGCCCCTGTTGATACGTTTGGATTTATCCACAAGAAAGATGAGACAGTCGGTGTTTATATATTTGTCTTAAATATTTACACTGTGCAAACTGCTTAAGCATTTTGAGGATGTTTTGTGATTTCCTCATAAAGTTTTAGTTCAAATGAAATTTGTTGAAAACGTCAGCATAAGTGAAACCATTTGTTGACCCGAATGAGCCTTATGTTATGAGGGTGACAGGAAGTAAGGAAGTATGTAGATTCGGATATTCATTCTAATCCACCTCATTTTTGTCACTCATAAAATGAGATACAGTAGAGCTCATCTCGTCAGAACAGAGTGCTCAGAACTTCTAAAAGAAGGCCGTATTTTTTTCACTCCCTCTGTGTTCATTGTACCCACCATAGAGCAGAGACCACTAATTGTCCAAACCCAAACTTAAGGCATTTCGAGAGTTTTCAGGGACCTGATGGATCTGAAGTGGACAGGGCCAGGGGATTAGTTTTGAGCTCTCAGGTTCTGTTTCCTGGGGGGGACAGAAAGATAGGCCTAGACCAAGCCCTCAGCGAGGATGATCCTCTAGACTCAGAAAGGGGTGGAATCGCTTTCTGCTCCACCAGGCTAGGTCAGGGGACGTGAGCTCGAAGGGAGATTCCAAGTTTAGGTGTGAAAAAAAAAACTCACTCTCATTCTTTCCTTCTTTTTTGGTAACAAAACTCCAGTTGTAACTTGGAAGCCGTAACGCTAAACCCTTTGAAACTAGCTATGACCACTTAATATTTGGCCGACAAGATGTAAAGAGAAGTGCTTTGTGGGACTTCTGGAAAATCTCCCTAATGAGAGGGAGCCTGTCCTTTGCCTCCCACTCCATTTCTCTGCTGCCTGGGAGGTGGACCTGTTGGCAGAGTTTGTGTGGCCATCTTGGTTCAGAAAGTGCCACTCTTGGGAAAGCAAAGCAGTAAATATGTGGCATCTGGGAATCTGATGAGTGTGGAGCTGCTGTACCAGTCTAAGATCACCCTCCTCAGGATATGAAAGTGACGCATTTCTATCTTTTGTTTTTCCGTAATTTACAACTGCACCAATTTCCAGCTTTCAATATTTTTTATCAGCAAATTTTTAAACAGATTTTGTTTCCTCAAACTTGATACCTGGCACTCACATCATTGACTGTCATTCTTTTATTCACTTATTCAACAAATATTTAAGAAGAACCTACTGTGTGCCAGTCACTGGGCTAGAAGCTGGTGATTGATCAAAGAACAGAACAGATATGATCATGGGCCTTATAGTCTAGCAAGGGAGCCAAACATTAAACAAATAAGCAAATAAATAAATATGTAATTACAAACTGCCGTGTAAAAAAGGAAAAGATGTGATGAAAGTTAAAACATCTTGATTTGGATTGAGATTCAAAGCAGAATTCTCTAGAAATGATATTAATTGAAACCAAAAGATATGCCATGTTCCCAGAAAGAGAGCTAGAGGAGAGGAGCATGTGAAAATACCAGCAGCCAGGGAAAAGTTTAGCTCATTTGAGGAACTGGAAGAAAGTCAGTATAGCTGCAGATTAAAGGGTAACGTAAGAGGAGGAAGAGATGCCACTGGAAAGGCATCAAAGGAGCCTATAACACAAAGTCTGGCGGTAATGTTGCTTTGAGATTCTGTTCTAAGGGTGATGAAGAGAGACTGAAGGAATTCAAGCAGAGCAGGCATGAACTCACTTTTGTTTTAGAAATAGTATCCTAGGGGCTAACCCCGTGGCCCAGTGGTTAAGTTCCCGAGCTGCACTTCTGAGGCCCAGGGTTTCGCCGGTTCAGATTCTGGGTGCGGACATGGCACCACTTGTCAGGCCATGCTGAGGCAGCGTCCCACATGCCACAACCAGAAGGACCCACAACTAAAAATATACAACTATGTACCGGGGGGCTTGGGGGAGAAAAAGGAAAAATTTAAAAATCTTTTAAAAAAAAAGAAAGGAAGAAGTTGTATTCTTGCCATAATGGGAAGATAGATTGTAGGAGGCAGGAGTGGAAGATAAGAGGAGATTAAAGTCGATTTCAGGGATCTAGGTGAGGGAAGTTGGTGATTTGGATTAGAAGTGATGGCAGGGGAGATGAAGAGATGCGTGCATATTTGAAATCAGTTTTTCTGGCAGTGTTGACAAAATGAAAAAAAAAGAGTAAATATAAAGGGGTATTTGAAACACGAGCACTGTGTTGTAAGCCCTGGGGGAAAGGGAGGACCACTTCCTGGAACAGGGAAGGGAAGAGAAGACTTAGAAGGAAGTCGAGAAGTTACTCTCAAACTGCCTTAGTCTTACCTGGCTGTGCACAACACAGTTGGGAATGTCAAGTAGGAAGTCAGATAAACAGGCATGGGGCTTAGAAGAGTAACTTACAAAAATGCAAGCAATTTATCTCTTCCCTGCTCAAAACCCTGCCACAGCCTCTTTGTCTACAGTTATGAAAACATCCAAAACTGGTAAGAATGGCATTATTTTCCATTTATGATTAGCCACTAATCCACTTTTCTTGTTATATTTCCTACTACGTCTTCCAAAAGCCCTATGTGCCAGTCACACTGGTCCCTGAATACACCCGTAATTTTCACAACAATGTGCCTTCTTTGTTCATATTCTCTGCACCTGTATGCAGTTTCCACCCCCGCCTCTCTCCCACTTTTTTAGCCTAATAATGCTGCTCACCTTTCAAGGCTCAACTCAGAACTCAAGTACTCTGAGACGTTTTCCCTACTTCCTCAATATAGTCTCTCTTCTTTAACATTGTTAGTCTACTTCTCTGGATACATAAGAACTATGTCACTGGTTTAAAGCTTCCATACTGTACTTGGCTTCTATTTCAAGCCCCTCTTCTACATGATGACAGAAAACTTAATTTAGTCAACTCCAGTTTTTCAGTCTGTTTCTCAAATATATAAGTTCAACTCAATCATCAAAAAGTTCTCAGTCACTTCAAGATTGTTGACGTCACTTCAAGATTCTACATCCCTTCCTCTTTCTCTATTGGGACACATTTAATTTCCTAGGGCACTTGCATGATAACTGGGAAGTCATTCGCTTGTTATTCTACAACCTCCTCCATATTGACTGATACTTCTTTATTTCTTCTGACATCTGGTTATCACCACTCATCTTTCCTGGTCCCTCTAGATGCTGCCCTTTCACTCTGCATTCTCCTTGTCCCTAACTCGAGTCTACTCCAGAATTAAAAAGTCCCTCTTCCCTAACTTCGGCACACTCTGTGACAGCACAGGGAAAGTGCAGTGTTCCTCCATGTTGACAGCAACTCAGAAAACTTGTTGAGTTTGCCTCAGACCCCCTGACTCTTCTGTGGAGGCGTATTCGCTCTAGGTAGCCACTTCATAGACAGTCCCCTTCGGTGAGGATCTTCTGAGAGACAGACAGTGTTCCAGCCAAAAGGTCAACCCACAATCTCCACCACTCTCCAGTTCCTTGGAAGAGTTATCTAGGCCTTCTATCACTTGCCCTTTCTCCAAAATTTTCAACCTCAAGAGAATAGGTCATAGATCCCTTTTCCGAGGCTCTAACTCACTTGCTTCCTTTCCGACTCTTCTTCCCTGTCTAGACTACTCTATCTAATTCCTTAGTGAGGAGTAGACTTGTTCCTATGTCTGCCCTTTTAAATCTGTTATTAAGGACATGAACTTTATTTCAATTCTCCTAGGAGCACAACCATTTGAAATTCAAAAACCCTGGCTCTTACATATCACAAATGTCCAGTTCAAAAGACTAATTACCTTGACTTGAGTTTAAAAAGCTAATTTAGATGTTCAAAAGCCAAAAATTTGCCTCATGGTTCTTTGTATTCTGTGTAATCATTGTCCTGAAGCGATGCTTGCCTCTCAGCAATGCGAGAGTAGAGAGTGAGGAAATAACTAGGTTTATAAAATCTCAAAGTTTAATTTCACCACAGATCTTCATTAGAGAACATTTCATTCCACTCGTATTATAGAGAGAAGTAGTCTTGTGAGATGGTTGGGAAATCCTCAGCTTTCGTTTTGGATGGCCTAGGTTTAAATCTCAGCTCCACCACTTACCAAGAGCCTTTGAGCATTTTAATTAGCCATTTAAGCATTAGTGTGTTTATCAGTGATATTAATTGTACCAAATTCAAAAGGCTGTTATGAGGATTAAATTACATAATCCATATTAAGCATTTATAATCATGCCTTGAAATGTAACTAGGAAGCACTCAAAAAAGGTTAGTTTTAATTATTGTTGGCCAAAAGAATATTCCTTGTGTTTCAAAGCAAAAGAGACCATATGGATCATCTAATCCCACACTGTCAATCTGTAGAGGAGGAAAACAGTTTGGAAAGGACACAAAGCCTGGACACACTCGATCTCTTGATCCTAGGGCTTCGTTTTCTCTGCTGTGCCTATCGCACTGCACCAGTCCCTGAACTTGGCTGAGTGATCATAAAGTTTGATGCTATCTGAGGGATTATACTATATTTATTACTGACAATCATGACCTAAAGATGTATGAAGGGGTCATTAATACTGAACATTGATAATGAAAACATATAAGAACATTTGGCTAGATCCTGAATATGCAAGCCCGTGAGCAGTCCTCCTTCTCTATGTCCACCAGGAGGATGCGCTCAGGGCAAACAAATGCAGATTTGGAGATTTGTAGTTAATTCTCCACCCTCTTTTTATATAAAAATGTTCTCAAATTCTTGTCCTAGATTCAGGAATCTAAGAATCCTCTGATTTTTAAATCTATTTTCCTTTTGATGATAATCTAAGAATATAAATATGTTCTGGGTCAGTCTGATATCTACCTCGTAACAAAGTAGAATTTGTATATACAGTGCATGGAAACAGTTGTTGCCATGAGATTAAGTGACATTATTAATGCATCTATACCAGTAACATGTTTAATTTTAATATATCTGACTGAAGTCAAAATCGAATGATTGAAAAATGGCAGTAATCATTCCCCTACCACTGTGTGTATGTTGTTTGTTTTAGATGGAAAATATTATGTTATGTTTGCATGCTAATAGGAATAATCCCTTAATAGGAAAAATTTGATGATGCAGAAAAGAGGCGATATATTCACAGGAGCAAAAGTCCTTGAGTAGAAGATAATGAATAGGATCAAATACGTAAGTATAGTGCCCTCAACGAGAGCAGGACTATCATATGCATTGCAGCAGAAGGAAAGATGGAGGACACAGATACAGATGTGTGTATCTGGAAAGTTTGGTGGCAGAAAGATAAGTTTTTTTCTCATTGCCTGCATATTCTCAGTGAAATAAAAGCAAAGTCATCAGCTGAGTCCACTTGGAGAGTGTGAGTGTGAATTGCCTGGAAATATAGTGGATATTGCCTGGAAGTGCTGAGAACACACTTGAGGTCTGACCTAACCTACAGAAATGTTCCTATAATAAATAGAAGGACACATTGAAGGAAAAGAGAGAGTGTGAAGAAAAATGTAACCAGTCTGTTGGCACTAAAATGTTGGCAAAAATAACATATTTTTATATAATAATGAGGCAAAGAATGGATGCAGAACAGGAAAAACACTCAGATTGACACCAGCCTTGCAAAGGTTGTCTGTTGCAAGTTTATGATGTACTTGAGAAAAATGAGGACAGCAAAGTAATCCACTAAATGGCTCAGACAACTGACAGGTATAGGAAGTGGCAGAAATGCCAAGCCAGGAGATACAGACAAATGCTTCTAGACATATGCTAGAGGCATAAAAGCAAAATCAATGCTTGAAATGGTCGGCAGTAAGTGAGACCTTGATGTAATTGATATCCATGACATGTTTGCTCAATTTCAGAAAAGAGAATACCAAAAAAAGCTAAGCATTTATGAGTGGAAAAAGGAAGAGTGTTTCTGACCATCTGAAAAAATTTAACAAATAAGAAAGTCAAGTCAATAAGCAAGTCAGGTGTGAACATTTGGGCACCCCTCGTTGCTACCTACCCACGGAGTCTACAGTTTGTAAGAAAAATATTCTCCAAATAAATTTACAGCTGTAATCACTGGGGCTATTTGGTCTTTTTAGTACCAAATCTATGCTCATAAATGGCAAGGAAATAGCAAAGACTCTACAAACTTTGTTTTGGTATTTATTGAAAAAGAATTTACAGAGCAGTCCAATCTCAAATAACCTTTTAGCAGACGAGAAGTCAAGAAGAGATAGAGACACTGGTTGATTTACATTGATTGATAAACTAGATATCAGCAAAGCATAAAAACTTTGCCAACCAAAATTTTGGAAAAACCATAAGAATACGTTGTATAAAACATGATTAATGTACATGGCCTTGGTCATACAAGTAACAACTTACAGAGAACCAGAGGCTTGCCAAGATGTGCCTCAACTCTCAGAAAGTTTCCGGAAAAAAGCAACAGATCACACCCAATTAAATGATCTTTACCTTGTGGCAAGGAAGTTATAGGCATAGTGCTATTTCCAGAAACGCAATCGATTGATATCAAGGCAACGTTAGTTCTCACTAATCTACTGGAGGTCTTTGGGAAAGACAAATAAATGGTTGGAGAAGGAGGAATTTACAGATAATTCTTTCTGACAGGAAAAAAATTCAAGATGTTATTAAGCCTATAATAGAATAGATTATATAATAGAATCAAATTTTGTTGGCAAGGCAAGAAAGAAAGTCATTTTTTTAAAATAAACTGTGTGTAAAATAGCCAGCTGAACCCAGACTTCTAATTCACCTCACCTCCAAGTCTTTCCAGATCCCAAAGGAAATTATCAATATAATATAAAAATAGAAATCAGCACTTGAGAGTATCACTCATATTCAAAAAAACATTAATGAGAAATAGTACTATACATAAGGCAATTCTGTCCAAAAGATGTTATGACTCCTTTGCTTGAGAACACAAGGAAGCAAAGAGAGGAGATTTTGATGCCTATAATGTGAAAATATAAGAGCTGGAGTTGAGAGAAGGCCCTAGTACAAAGTGGACGCACTCTTCTTGTTTCATTCTCCCCACTGAAATTCCACAGCAGTGTGCTGGATAGACAAGTTCTACACAGCCTCACTGAGCGGCAGGACAGCAGGGCACTAAGAGGAGGGACAGCCGATTTCCACTGACACGAGAGTGACAACAGCATCAGTGAGGAGGCCAGATATCATCACGCCACACGTTTGTAAAAAAGGCCAGGCCAGGCCAGACAGAGAAAGAGCAGAGCTATTTGATCTTTCAGACAAAAATTCACTAAACATGAAGTCTCCTGGAATTACACACCCAGGTTATGCTCCCTTCCCACTGTACTCTAGCTCCAGGATCGCTCAACTAGTAACATAAGCTTATGTCAACCAGCCTTTCAGACAAAAAAAAAATTTAATTAAAAAAAACCCTTTACATACCAAAAAACCCCCACACACACAAAGCAGAAACTGTATAGATCACAATCTATGACCCATATTCAAAATAGAGACACAGAAGAAGAAGCAGTTTTGGGAGCAAGATCAATGGAGTCAATTCTGAACGAGCTGAGTTTCCAGTGCCTATGAGATTCTGGAAGGAAATGTTTCATTGGTACAGTAGACAGGCCACCTCCAAGATGGCCCTGGATGCTCTGCTTCCTGGTCTTCGTGTCCTTGAGTAGTCCCCTCACCTGAGGCAGACTGAACCGAATGACTCACTTCTAATGAAGAGACTACGGCAAAAATGATGGCTTGATATTTCCAAGATTAGGTTACAGTAACATTGGCTTCTTGCTTGCCCTTCTCGCACTCTCTCACTTTAAAGAAAGCCAGCTGCCAACTTATGAGCTGCCCACTGGAGAGGCCTATGGGACAAGAAATGGAGAAAGACCTCAAGGCAACAGCTTTCAAAGAAGTGAGTCCTGCAAACGATCATGAGCGTGCTCTTGGAAGTCAAGCCTCCTTCAGTTGAGCCTTTGAATAAGACCACATTCAAAGCCTCCACAACCCTGTGAGAGACCCTAAGCCAGAAGACCCAGCTAAACTGGGCCCAGATTCCTGACTCACAGAAAATGTGAGATAATAAATGTTTGGTGTTTTATGCCATTAAGTTTTGGGGTAATCTGTTACACAACAATAGATAAATAACATAATACAGTAATTGGACATAGATTTTTGGAGCTCAGAGAGAGCATGAGTTGGAATCTTAGTTGAAATTCTAGGAATATTAGCATGTAGGTAATAGTTGAAGTCAAGAATGAAGTAAGTCAGGGGAAAATTAAAAGTGGGAAGAGAACCAATGATAGAAGTTTTGATGCTAAGCTTGTCAACTGACCTTCTAACAGCCTCCAAAAAAGTATGTCTTTGTCTTTCTCTGGGATTTTCTTGTCTTAAGACCAATTCACCACATACACGAATACACAGTGATAAATAATCCCCTTAAAACTTCGCATGATTAGTGACTCCCTATTAGTTTGAGATTATACTTTTTCATACATGTGTAATGAACATAAATATCGCTCTGGCTATTTCCTCTCAGGACCAATTATAAAATGTAAAATTGCTACCATATTGAGATATCTTTGTTCTAGGTCACACTGCTCACCAAAAATGCCTTTGAGTTGTTTCCAGTCAAGGCAGCTTTCTGAGAAAAGGCAAAATGTCAGCAACAGAGCAAAAAGAGGTTTTTGTTTGTTTTATTTTGTTTTTGGATCTTATATTATGTTGTTATGGGAAAACAATAAAGGAAAATTGAAGAAACAATTGCAACTAAAATTAAATCATTTAATTTTATTTTCCCTAAATAATGGTGGGAACAGTAAGCCTTACACTTTGATGAGACTTTAATTATCAACATGTCCATGCCAGCATCAGCAGCCCACGCTTGCTTAAAGCTACCAAAACTGTTGACATTTAAATTCCAAAAATACCATAGAAACAATCTCCACGTGACAGATGAAAGCTATTTCTATAATGTATTTATCATTAAATACGTCAACAAGACTGATCATATTGCAACAATAATTTGAGAAAAATCTTAAGCCTTGCTGAGTGTCTAAATGTTTGTTGTGAAAACTTAATTCTCCTGAACTTGTTCTTTCTAGGTTATGAAACAGACAATATGATCCACCTTTAAAATGTTTACATCTGCAATCTACACCTCCATTCTTTACCATTTACCAAAACATCCCAAAATTGCTATTTCCCAGGGGCATCTATTTTGATTCCTACCCACTGTGTAATGTTCCGAATGATTATGCAAGCAAAATATAAAGAAAGTAAAGTACACAACCATCCCTTCTTCTTTTATTCAGATGTCCCATCCTTTCTCCTCTGAACCAATAAGTAAATAAGCTAGAGCCCTATGTTCTTTCATCAAAGAACATCTTCACTGTTCACAGCAAGCCCTAAAAGTTCTGCACATTTCTCAGTGTTGAATCTCAAACTTGATGACTTCTCCAAGAAAGGTCTCTTTTCTAAGTCACTAGCTGGCATTTAAAAACCTCAAACTATGTTATGAACTGCAATGGAAAAGCTCTTTCCTACAAAACGTAAAATGCCAAAGTGATATTTAGAGAACTGTAAATATCTTCCTCATTGAATTTAGAACTGCTATATGTAAGGGCAAGAAGTCACTGTTAGTAGTGCTGAGGAAAATTAGAACAAAGTCAAATAGGTAAATTTTCAGGCACAGTTCAATCTCACCACTGCAAATGTTCCTGTTATGAAAAGTCAAATCAGAAACAAGTGTGTCGTAGCAAGACTTAAGGAATCATTCTTCTCTTAATACATGGGAACTTGGCCTTGAGATTAAAGTTTGCCAGAATTCTGTCAAAGTAGAATTCAAAACACCAATGGTTGTTAGACATTTCTGGGCCTCCCCATCTGCCAAATGAAGTTAATTCTGTCACCCACAACTCTTGAGAAGATGCTGGGCCTGCTCCATAAGAGTATTCATTACATGTTAGATCTCCTCTCCGTCACAATTTAATAGATGAGATAGGACATGTCCACACAAAACAAATTAAGTAAACTGTATCCCATAAAAGATGTATAAATTCCTATTAGAACAGACGTTATAGTTTCAGATGTGGTACTTGGATGGGGCTAAGTAATGGAGAAAGGAGAAGAAAGAGCGAGAAAGAGCAGTATTAGAAAACCATGTAATACATTTTTTTAAAAAAAGAAGATATATTGAAGAAATGGAAATAGTCTAGTTTGCCAGCAGAGTAGGCTAATTTAAAAAAGAGAAAAAGAGCTTGTGTAAGATTAGCCTGGAAAGGTGGGTTTGCATCAAATTATGAATGATCTTGACAGTCTAGAAGAGTCCTCTTAACATATTGATGTAAAGTTGGTAGGTACAATGACCCTGTAGGTTTAGTGAGTTGCTTTTGTTGCTTTGTTTTTATCTGAATGATTAGAGATGGGCTTTGGGAAGAATCCATCTGGAAGTTATCTGTAGATTGGATCAGAAGAAAAGAAGCTAATAGATAAGGGAGATCAGTCAAGAGCTGATGAGGATAGCCCAAGTAATGACGTTATGAGCCAGAATAAATGCAGAAGAACTAGAAAGTGGAGAAGAAACGGGAAAGACACACCAGTGGTGGCCATAAGGGACATCTCACAACTGGCTGAATATTAGTCTCAAGGAAAAAGAAGTAAAAGATGTTTCTTAGGTTTCAAACTCAAGCAACTAGGAGAATAGCAATATCCCAGACACAAGGAGTCGTTTTTCAAGGAAACATGATGAGTTTAGGTTCTGACATAATGAGTTTGAAATGTGAAGACATCAAGGTGATCCTACTCAGCAGGTAGTTGAAAACAAGAATCCGAAATACAGGAGGGCCCTCAAGGCTGGAGAGGTAAATTTAAGGATCAATAAAGGTGATTGCTATAGATGTAGATGAGATCATAAGATAAGGACAAAGTACTAAGGGCAGGGATTTTAGGAAGCGCCTATAGTTGGCTGGTACAAGAGAAGTTATTTGGAGGGATGTAATTAAAGAGATCATGGGAGCAGGAAGAAAACCAGGATATAATATAGTCCAATGAGACAACATTGCATAGCATTTAATAAATTAGACAGACTAGGGTTCCAGTGTTGGCTGTTTCCTCACCTGAATAATGGGGATAATAATGGTACATACCTATAAATTTGTGTGAAATTAAACCCAATACTGCAAGACAAGCTTTTAGCAATGTGTTTGGTACAGAGTTAATATTCAATAAACATTTATAATAAAATAATAGTGGCAGAGTAATTTTTTTCAGTAAATAAAAATGTGAGACTGATGGGATAAGTATCATCATAGTCCCCATTTTACAGATGTGAAAAAGAAGCCAGCAAGGCCCAAAAAGCATAAAAGAGCTCCAAGCTCCAACCCAGATCTATCTGACTCTGGGATACTTTCTCACCTGATAGTAATTGCTCTTTACTGAAGTGGTTTGGACTCAAACTCCTTGGAATATAACTGTTAATTAAGTCTATTCAAGAGTATATATTCTAACTTGCTTTCTGAGACTTTCATTTTGCTTACACAAATCAAGTTTTGCTCAGAAGTCTGGAAACAGTAGCTTGAAATAGTATTTATAGTCAAACATAAGTGTGTATATTATTTTTTCTTTCTTTTTTCTAGTGAGAAAGATTGGCTGTGAGCTAACATCGGTGCCTATCTTCCTCTATTTTGAATGTGGGATGCCACCACAGTGTGGTTTGATGAGCAGTGTGTAGGCCTGCACCCAAGATCCTAACCTGTGAACCCAAAGCTGCCGAAGTGGAGCACGGGAACTTAATCACTACACCACCAGGCCAGTCCCTTGTGTGCATACATTATTAATACACATGCTTGGCCTCCAACACCCACACATTTTGCCTCTAAAAAGTTGCCTTGTCAGCTTAAATTTGTTTCATCGTACTGTTCCAGGGTTTACAGGAAAGCACTAGAAATTATGTTCCTTTCAGTTTATGAAACATTTATATTCAGAATTTCCATTTTGAGATTAAATTGAGAAATGAATTAACTAAACTAATACCATTAGCTCTCCCTTGATTAGACACCTGCTTTGCTGAGATATAAAAATATTCTCAGCCAAAGCTAGTACATCAACCTTCCAAAAGAATAAAGCCTTTTTTATTATGTTGCGTATTGACTGCCTAAGCCAACATAGGCCAGGCTAGAAATCCAAAGATAAATATATGTAAATCCACACACCCAGTTGTATACACCTATGAATTGATTAAATCTCCACTCTTAAATTCTCTAAAAGGGAAGAGATTATTTCCCAAAATCTGATAAATACCAGCCAATATGCTTTTTATGAGACACACCTAAACCATAAGTAAAGGTGTAGAAAAAGATACATATGTAAACACTAGTCAGAAAAAAGTTGATATAGCTGTATTCATAGCAAATAAAATAGGCTTGAAGGCAAAAAGTACTTCAAGAGATATTGTTCACTGTGTGATAATACAAGTTTCAAATCACCAAGAATCTGATCATTCTAAATGTGTGTTTCCTTAATAACATGGCTTCAAAATTGAAAAATCAACCATTATAGGCGGAGATTTTAATACATCTCTCCCAGTGGCTGATAGATTAAGCAGACAAAAAGAAAACCAGCAATGAAAATAAATTAATGGTACTTGCATCAACATGGATAAATTTCAGAAGCATCACAATGAGGGAAAAGCAAGTCGTGTGGAATGTAGATAAGTGGTTGCACAGGGCTGGGGCTCTCACGAGGACTAGGGAGTGACTGCTAATGGGCACAGGGCTTCTTTGGGGAGTGATTAAAATATTCTAAAATTAAATCGTGTTGGTGGTTGCACAGGTCTGTGAATACACTAAAACCATTGAGTTGTACACTTTAAATGGGTGAATTTTATGGTACGTGTTCTATCACCATAAAGCAGATTTTTTAAAAAGGCACAGAAGACAAACGTGATATCATTTCTATATATTTTTTAAATATATTATTCATGGTAATAAATACATGCACAAGATAATGATAAGCACAAAATCAAATGGTGCTGTGTCTTATCTCAGGCTGCAAGCCTGGAGAGTGTGGCAGAGGCAGGCGCACGGGAGCTGCCACAGTCATGCTCCATTCTTCTGGTTGGATGTTCTCACACTTTCATTATTTACTGATTAAAACTTTGGATCTGTTACATTATGTTCTTCCATGTGTGTACATGATTTCATAATTTAAAACAATGATATTACTGCTTTCATATCAATTCTTATCATTTTTCTAGTTGAGTCTAAACACGGTGAATGTTGGTACTTTCCAACATAACTTCACACATGTTATCTAATTACCCCACAATGATGAGTTGGGGGCTCAATATATCATCTTCCCATTTTACAAATGATGAAACAAAAAAGAAGTCCAGTTTAACTGATTTCTGCAGAGTCCTTGAATGAAGCTGTAAATTCTCATTGGAGTCAAAACTAACACCCATGTCTTCTGATTTTAGTTCAGTGCCATTTTCAACTACAAATGACATTCTGTTGTGTTTGTTTTCTTTAATTTTCCTCTCTAGAAAACTTCTGCAGAGATAATAAAAGTAATTACAGCAAGAATAATTACCATCTCTACTCTCATTATCTTATTTAATCCTTAAATAACTGGGTGATACTGCTATTGATATTCTGAATTTACAAGTGAGAAAATAGAAAAATAGAGAAATTTTTACCTACGCACACATATAAAACTAATAATTAGTGAGGATGCAATTCTAAAACCCAGGTTTGCATTGTATTAAAACCAACATTTTTAGTCATTATTATATATTATCTGCCTAAAATTCAATGCCAAAGTCATCGCTGCAACTTACGAGAGTGCAAGAAAAGTTAGATGATTTCTTTAAGAATACACTACCTGCATGTAATTGACACACAGTACATAACAATAATACAGGAACCGATATTCTAGAATCTGAAAGTTTTAGCTTGTCTTCTGTTTACCTGCCCTTAGGTGAATAATTGAGGCCCCGAAGAGAACGTGTATTTCCTCATAAGATGAGTATAGTTCCTAAATGTTTAATTTTACATGTCTTTTTTAACAGATGAACTTTCTAAACTTCATTTGTGTCAATATAATCTCCAATGCCTGAAATAAATGAATGTCTCAGTTTGGGGCTTAAATTTATTCACTTTAAATTGTAGTTTAATTATTGTCCTCAAAGCAATGTCATGAATTGGAGCATGAGGGTGGAGGAGTCAGCAAAAGGCAGGCCATGGGCTTCCAGGGTGAGAGGAAGCCATTGAGTTTAGACCACCAACTTAAAGCAAGGCTCTGCTTAAGCCACAGAATTTGTGAAACACCTATTTTTAAAACTGTGTTTGATTTTGAGCCAAGCAAGCATACTTTTTGATGCATAGGTGATTTACATGGAACATTTGGCTTCTCCCTAGGGTTTACTATCATCAATGAGAGACTGTGTTACCTGTTGCTTCTAAGAGAAAGTCTCTATTGCCCTTATCACATATCTGAATTTTAAGTTCAAACTCAGGTAAATTTTATTTGGATTATAATAGTATTTCCAATCATTGGTTTTTTTAAAAAAATTGTGAGGTGCATCAACAGAATTGAGACAAAATTAATGATTTTCAACTGTATTTGGGGATATTGTTGAAGGGAGAAATTAGGTTTTCAAATGACACACGCTCCGTACTCCCTTCAGCCTCCACGAGGCACTTGGCTGTTCACCCATCTTAAGAATAAAGCGCTAAGTTCTGCTCTATTACACACGTGAATAGCGTTTTGGCAAAAACAAAAAAAAGTTTGAGAATTATACTTAGCAATTATTCTGTGAAGATTTTAAGGTGGCTTCTGAATAATCAGGCTTACTTAATCATTCTGATGTAATCAAATGGTGAAGAAAATAGCTGATTATACAGAAGTTCAAATATTGTTTTTTAAACAAAAATTCTAAATGGAATGTTGGTATATTCTATTTCAGTGGCCTATTATATTAATAAAGACGTTAAAGTTTCCTTTGGATTATATTTCAAATTCTACACTATACAGAAAAAATAATTACTTTGGTAAAATGCCTGGAAAGTATTTATGTATGTTTGCTCTAGTCTAACGTGTGTGCTCAGTTTTACATTATTCTCTCCTAATTTATTTAATCTATTATGGTCTTTTTATTAATTAATGCATTTTAATTCTATTTGACTAGCCTAGAATCTGAATTGTAGATATATTAAAGGATTAATGATGAATAGGTATTAATTTTGGAGTTCAGTATATAATAAGAAGGGGAATAAAACATAAAAGTTTGAAAATGAAAACTGTGTTAAAATTTTTTAATGTTTTTATGTAAAATAAAAGTATTTATGTAAAAGAAGTCTAACAGTAGGAGAGTGTGGGGCCAGAGAGTTATGACATGAGGTGAGACTTCACGATAAACACTTGGGAATGCCTAAGATAGAAAGAAAGGACACCATAACATGACGAGATTTTGACAACCAGGTCAGACTCCTTGCCAGGACATTTTTGTCTGAGAGATGGATGCAGTTATGCAGAAAAACTCAAAGACTATATTTTGGACACTTTCTTGAATTGGATACCTGAGGATCAGGGAATCCTATTTGCTTCTTGTTGCAAAAGGCCTCCATGGCATGGGAGTAAAGAGAATAGAAGACTTCTGTATTGATCTTCAAAGGTCACATGGCTCACCAAGCTTCAACCGAGGAGAGCCAGAGCCATTGGGATATAGAGGTGAGCAATGTGATTGTGCTAACAGCCATAAATTCAAGTTTTCATAATTTTAGGAGTAGACTTTTTAACTCTTTTGCACAGTGAAAAGGGCCCTGGAGGCCCCTAGTGAATCCTTAGAATTATATGCTCTACTTAAGGCCAGTACCAAAGGGAATATAATTGCAGTAGAGGTGTTCAGAGGCTGTGACTCCTGGAGCAAATCGTTCAATTGTAATGGAGGACTTTGAGGAAGATATAGATCCTGGTAAATACATGCTGAGTCTATTGCAAAGTGTGCTTTAGAATTGTGAAAACTGCAAACAGGTCACATGCTGCTTTGAAAAATGGGTCAATGAAAGAGGACTGGAAGTCCAGAATGAAGGGGACCTCAAAACACATCTAGCATTGAGTATGTCATGGAAATGTGAAGAAATAAAACCCTCTGAGAGAGAGAAAGAGTAAAACACAAAGAGAAAAGAAGAGTTTGGGAAAGAGAGATTGATGCTTGGGAAAGAAAGAAAAGAAAACGAAGGCCATGAAGAATCAAAACAGATTATGGAGTCTTAAAAATAAAATCTAGTAAACCCTGCAGTATCTCATTACACTAAAGATGACCTATAGTGTCCTTGGGTCCTAAGGCGAGAGCAGCTCCTGCTCTGGTCCTCATGCTTTATAGGGCCCCATGCTATCACACATTTACACACACACACACACATACACACAGTTGTGTTAAACCACACAGAGAAACTGTGCACTTGCATCTTGTGCTCAGCACTGGTGGAGTATGACCATCGAGATACAGAAAAGACTTCTCCGCATCTCTTGGCCTATGACCTCAAAACAGGTCCTGTGCACAAACGCCTCGAGGCTTGAGAGCTGTGGTGCTGCAGACGTAAGAGAAGAGCACAGATCCCAAGTGGGAAGGATGTATTAACACTGTTCGGGTAAGAAAAATGACAAGCTATTTTCTCCTCAAATCTTTCCTCTAGTTAGCATAGAGAAATAAATGCCCGTGTAACAAAGAACCGGTTTCAGTAGTGCCAAGCATACATTTTTGTCATTTTTCTTTGTGTTCCTTATAATGCCTCTGGAGGTGCTCTCGAATTTGGGTGGCATTTACAATAGTTGCACATGCTGGCTGAGAAACATTTTACAGCATTAGACAATTTATATTACTCTTAAATACTCATATGTCTAAGTCTAGACATAACCAGATGGACATTTAGGGCTAGAATTGATCTTTTTTGTAGAAATATTTAGTAAGACTTTATGTTATTTTTTAAAATATAAATCTCAGATTTACTTAAATAATTTTGATATTAAAAGTTTATATTTACTAACTATAATTTGTATTTTTCTTTTAACTTTAATATACAATTTGAATATTTTTAAGGAATATTTATATTTATATTTAATAGTGTAGTAATCAGGGTCCAGTCAGGAAAACAGAACCCATATCATTAATTTTCACAGAAAGAGTTTAATATAATAAATTTGTTGGATTTTAAAAGACTGAAAGGACAAAAATGTAACGGTAACCCAGAGATAGTTACTGCTAAAAGGAGCCGCCACTCCTAGGGCTGGGGGAACAAAAGGAAGAGATCGGGTTTTTAGAACCTAGAAGTTTAAAGTTGGAAGACTGACCCCATGGAGCTGGAACTAAGATCTGGGGAGCAGCCACTAGCTTTCTGCTGCTGGTATCTCCAGGGAGACGCGAGATTGGTTCTAGAATGTGAAACAAACAACAACAACAAAACCAGGAATCTGAAAGCAACAGCCGTTGCCAGAGTGAAGAATCTTTGCCAGAGAGACTCTGACAGGAACGGGAAGTCAAACACAATGGAGCCCAGCCCTTCTTCTTCTTGCTTGCCAGTCTTCCTCCAGCGCCCCTGTTGGAGAACCCAACTGGCAAAGAGGAACTGGGGTTTGCCGAGTCCTGGTCTCAGCATAGCAATCTAGTTATGAACCAGAGAACCAAAGACTTTGAAGCAGAAAACTGAAAACTTAGTAACCTGCACAGTTCATACCCCTTGACTGCTCAACACCTATCTTCTGTATATGTTTGAACTTCTACGCAACAATAACAACCTTTTGAGGGGCCTACCAAAATACATCTTCCTTAAACAAATCACTTTCTCCCCTAAAAGGTGAGGTACACATGTGAACAGTCATTGTTACTCCGTGGGTGTGGGTGTACTGTGATGCAGTCTGTAACAATCACTGTATCCAACTCTGGGAATTCTTAACACCTCCTTAAAAATCAGTCAAATCTCCTCCTGAATATTCTGCAACCTAAAGACTAAACTGCAAAATTAAACAGTGTAACCAGCCTTATATAAAACAGTCAGGTGACATGCACACATTAAAAGCAAGGGAAAATGTACGCTGACTTTATGTCCCTCATTCCTATAACTGGCCATGAAGCCATAGTTACCCTTCTTTCACTATCCGTTTAATGTCACCTTTGCCCCCAGCCAGAACCTCAACTGGTTGGTGGTTTTCATCAGGTAGAGTGATCCAAAACTTCATTCCTAAAGAATCTGAATCCTCAGTGTTTCTACCTGTTTGGGTTTTGTTTGTTTTGTTTTGCGGCCTTGTTGTAGTTTTCCACTAACTTTTACAATTGAATGTGGAAATACTAAAAGGCACCTTATGGAATCCACTGGGTTCCATGCATAGTCCACCAGTAAAAAGAGGATTCCGATTTCTTCTTGTTAATTAGCACACCCATTAAAGCGACACCCACCCCCATTTTCTTTGCCTATGGATTCAAAGCCACAAAAAGTCCAAAATGACCACATAGCAGTCCAATTCAATGGACCTCGTGTCGTGGCCCTGGTGGAGTATCTCTCCTTTGGAAACTAAGAGCTACAGACCACATAACTCCAAGTTGTAGGGAATGAAAGCAACAAGAATTCTGTGAGTGGATTGTAAGATGTAGTAATGAGAAGAGCCATTTCCACATCTACCCTTGATTCCAAGATCAATCCGGGCTATAGGAGTAAATAGCATAATGAATTGATCACTGATACAAGCATAAACCACACCCTCTTGGATAGAATTCCATTGTCTCAGGGTACTGTCTCCCAGCTGCAGCAATCAAGTATTATGGAGAAAGTTACTTAATAACCAATGCATACAAGGAATATAATTTCAACTTTCTGACATTTTATGCTTACTTTAATATACATTTTTGATGAAAATATATTCAGTTTCGGGGCCGGCCTGGTGGCACAGTGGTTAAGTTTGCACGTTCCGCTCCATTGTCCCAGGGTTCACTGGTTCCGATCCTGGGTGCGGATCTATGCACCACTTGTCAAGCCATGCTGTGGCAGGCATCCCACATATAAAGTAGAGGAAGATGGGCACAGATGTTAGCTCAGGGCCAGTCTTCCTCAGCAAAAAGAGGAGGATTCACGGCAGATGTTAGCTGAGGGCTAATCTTCCTCAAAAAAAAAGAAAGAAAGAAAATATATTCAATTTTGAGCTCTTTAAATGCAATTACACTATTTTTTAAACTGTCAGGTCATTTCGATTGATCAGAAGTCTAGATGATGATAGAAACACAAGATATGTAAATGGAGCTCAGGGAAAAAAATATCCTGAAAAGAAAAAAACAGGAAATCTTCAAAGAGAGATTAAATTTTTAAAAATATTAATAAAAATGAATAGAATTCTGTCAAATATGATGTATAAAATCCACAAATGAGAAGTTACTATTTTTAATGATGCTTTAGTCCATAATCAATATAATAAAAATAAGCATTATAAAATTATAAAAATTATTACCTAATTTTCAACTTGAATAGGTCAGATTAAATCAGACATATTATATTATTTACTGTATGATGTAATTAATGATCAAAACAAGGAGAATAAAAAAGAGAATTACTCATATCAAATTTAGGCTTCAGAACCAACAAGTGCGACTCTGGACTGCCTGTTAGAATGTGAAAAAAATTATATTCATGAAGTTGGGAAATTAGGCAAGAAAAAACAAAAGTTCTTGATCATTTACTATGTTTACTGAACGGTAATTCTGGAAAATGGTAATCACATCATTCTTAGAGCATGATAATAAAACATAATCCTATCCAAATTTATTATCACTATTTTCCTTTCTATTATCCTGGCAGAATATTAACATTTAAATGGATGCCAAAATTATTTCAAATGGAGAAAGAAACTGTAGAAATTGGCTTTTTAAAAATTGTGGTTTAAAAAGAACGCATAACATAAAACTTACCATTTTATGCATTTGTAAGTGTGTAGCTCAGTGGCATTAAATGCATTCATTATTGTGGAACCCTCCCACTATCCACTTCCAAAGCTTTTTCATCAGCTCAAACTGAAATGTGTTCCTATTAAACAATAACTCACATTCTTCCCTCCCCACAACAGAAATAGGTTTTTATATTCTAAATTTAAAAGCAAAATGTTTTGTTTCTCCTATTACATTTTTCACAACCAATCTTCAAGATCAACTTTGGGCTTAATTTATGATTGGAAACACTTACACTGGCAAATAAAAGGATAAAACACGAAATATCACTTGCACAGAAACACACCCATAACAAGCAATTACTAGGATCAGGGAAAAAAGAATGAATAAACAGTAAGAAATCAATAGCATTCAACACAGACAAGTAATTGCCAATATAGAACATGGCAGTGTTGTTCTTAAAAGATTCATAATGTTTCTTCAATATTTAGCTAAGCACAATAATGCAATAGCAGTGCAATATTTTCAGAAAACAATGGAGAATGACTAGCTTTAATATGAATGATCAAGAAATATGACGGTAGAATGACCAAGTGTGAAGGCAGGTAAAAATATTAAAACAGATGATTACTCTCTGGGATAAATAATTCAGAATAACATTATTAATGTAAAGGTCATTAAGGTGAAAGAATGTATCATATCTAAAACAAAAAAGAAAATGTTTCACAGTTCAGCTAGTTTGTAAGGAACAAAAATCATGTTGATCAACCAATGTTTATTACACAATCTATTGAACTACCAAATAAAAATATAGACGTCAAAGTCAAAGAGATTTTTATTGGTTGTCTACCTGATATAAAAAAGATATGTTTTGAATGAAATGAAGAACTGAGAAAACAGCTTTCAGTCTGAGGCATTGATTTTAAAGATGATCACATAATGGTTCAAAGGAAGGGGTCTATAAGCTGGAATTTTGGCTAAAATTCTAGAAAGTTTCTCTGTGCCAAGCATGGCTTCTAGTTTGAAACTGTCCCAAGGAAATATGGTCTCAATCATGCCAACAGCAATAATGATATTGGAACAAGTCAAGATTATGAGATATTTTCCGGATCTGCTCAAAGGTGGAACCATTTGATGAAACATGATTCTAATCTGATCTTACAATGACTCTCAGACACACTAGAGAATGATGACTAAATTTTCATACCATTAGAACTAATTTGGACAATATAAAATTCATTAGGAGAAATAAGGAAATATACCGATGAGATCCTCAAATCAAGATTGAATCATGTTTGTTCGTAGAAATAAAATTAATTTTTAATCTTTTTGTTATGAACTATTAATAATATTAATCATGGTAACAACAGGTTATAAAAACTAACAAACAATTATTTTACTTTGAATTTTTTTAATATTTTTTAATTTAGGGGACTTGGGGTTTTTTTCCTAAATTAAAACAAATTTTATGCTACATACGACATTCCAATAAAATATAGGGAAATTAGGTCACATACAAATTTTGAAATTAATTTCTATAGAGACTTTTCTAGCTATTACAGATCAAGATTTAATCTTTTTTTTTTTTTTTTTTTTTGAGGAAGATTAGCCCTGAGCTATCTTCTGCCAGTCCTCCTCTTTTTGCTGAGGAAGCCTGGCCCTGAGCTAACATCCATGCCCACTTTCCTCTACTTTATATGTAGGACGCCTACCACAGCATGGTGCGCCAAGCGGTGCAATGTCCACACCTGGGATCCGAACCAGCAAACCTCGGGCCACCGAGAAGCGGAATGTGCCCACTTAACCACTGTGCCACCAGGTCGGCCCCAAGATTTAATCTTGAGTTAAGATATATATGACCAAGTTGAGCAATATGTTATTTAAATCCTGTACTATCATTGCATTAAATATTTAAAAGAAAAAATCAACAAATTCTATGTAGATTTATATACTACTTTAGGAATCAAAATTGTGATCTGAAAGTGAACTGTAAGATAAAATATTTTGTAATATTTTCTGTGATCAGGATAATTTGTATTTGATTCCATTACAATGTATGAACATAGCATCAAATTTATTGTATATTTCCTATTTTAAATATGGCTTTAGTAATTTTATTTCATTAGCTACTGCCTCAGCCAAGAGAATATTCTCTGACTTGAAATTAATAAAATAAAACTATGTAAGAATTATAATACTTCAAGAAATGTTTAACATAAAAATATGAACATTTTAATTATGATAACCTAATTAGTGATTTTATTAAGATGAAGGCAAGAAAATTAAATTTTATGGAATAAATATATAAAATATGTGAATACACATGATTTTATTACTTATCCAGATGTCACCAATACATCAGCAGACCACCCAGTGATGAACAATAATAATGTAATTGCCTTTATTATTTTACTTACTTTCGCTGGTGAAAAAATAATAGCACTACATTTGTCATCATGACAGTATACTTGCCAAGGCTGGAGGAAGTAGAGAGGCACCCCCAGAGTCCTCAGGTCACATTGGAAAGGAAGTACAGGGCGTTACTGGAACTCCAGACCGTCTCCATCTCACCCACCCGACCGTGTTGTAGCTCAGGGACAGACGGGGAGGAGGAGGAGGTGGGCCAGAGTCAGCAGGCCAAACGCAAGACGTATTGGCCATTGAGTCCAATCTGGGGGCATGGAGCATTCTCACAGCTTTCAGGTCATTGCAAGCAGTGAAGCCAGCAATACAAGTGAAGTAGCTGAAGCTAGTCACTTTCTGGAATTTCACCAGAAAGCCACCTCATTGTAGTCCAGGAAAGGCCCAAGGCCAGGGATTGGGGAGCACTCAGAACAAGTCCATAGAAGAATTCTCCAATAGGTAATTGATGGAGAGAACTAAAATTTTAAATTAATAAGAAATGTGAGAAGAGAAATGGAGAAAAGCATAATCACATCATTATAGGCATGATTAATCAGATAAAGTTTAGTCTGTGTGGCTCCAGCGTAGGACAGTTTTCAAAGGACAGTCACAGCTCAACAGAGAAACACAAAATGGGATTATCATCTTATCAGCCCTTAGTGGAGTCAGGGAGTGTCTGCCCCCAGGGCCCTAGGATTTGTCTTCAGAGGTCAGAACTCATCTGAGAGAGGAACAGACACCTGGGCTTCTTTCTGGGCTTTGCTGATGTGCTCTGGATGCCTACATGGGTGCCAAGTTCAAAATTTTGTGTCTAAATCATGTTTTGTAAATGCCATGTACTTAATCTATTTTGTGAAAATTGTTTCTTCAGGAAAAAATAAGCTCTCACTAAAAGTCTCTATGGTTTACTTGAAACAGTATCAAGGAGATTATTTAGTATTCAGAAACCGCGGAGTTAAAATATAAAAAGGAGTTTTCCGTTGGAAACAGAGGCTTCCATTGTCACATTTATGAAGCCTTTCGTGACAACGACGTGGTCCGTCTGGCCCTGGGAGAGCTCGCCCACGGTGGTCCTCCATTTCCTCTTTTGCACGGGCCAAGGACATACACTCAACAGCTAAATCTCCCAAATGCTGGGAAAGAGCACACAGCTTGGTGTTCAGATTTGCTGGAGAAATATCTGGTTTTTAAATAATTAAACCAAAGTTAGTTAACTCACATGCTTTGTTTTTATTTTCTTTCCTATTTTAAGCATAATTCTCCCTGTCCGAGAGAAGAATTTTTTTTTTTACATTTATGTGTGGGTCTTCTTTTTTGTGAGGAATGGGAAAAAATATCCCTTATAACATGTCAGTAAGAATTTTTCCTCGTATTATTTGGGCAATGAGGTATTCTTTTTGCTTTTTAGAGGTAATTTCCATTTCCGTTTCAGAGAAGAAGGGTGTTAGCATCAAAAGCAGGCTCTAGTGACCGAGTAGGGCGGATGTCAACCACAGATAAAAGGCAAACGTATAAAAAGGCCATTTGCCTTCAATGAGTTACTAGGTGAAAAATGTGTGCCTTTGGATTTTCTCCCTGAAGACACTGTCTCTTGCTCTGAAAGAAAAGGGAAGTGGAACATCAATTTTTTCTATTTTAGAGAATGTCAAATATAAAGTAATTTTTAGGACTTATATTCTTAAAGGTTGCAAAAGTATATGGCATAAAGTACTGAGAAACATATGACTCCTTAGTTCAGAGTTTCTTGCCTGATGATCCCATCTGAGGTAAACGTTTCTGAGGTGAGGATGTGATTCAGTTCTGTGGTAACACATAACTAACACTGAACACAAAGTCCCAGTTAGTAATGTGGCTTTATAATCCGTGAAAAAGAAAAGAAAAAGAAAAAGCTGGATGCTTGCGCTAAAATATTCTGTATGTCATACAGTTCACTCTGAACATCTAGAAAGGAAAGAAGGAAGAAAGGAAGATCAACCAATAATATGGACGCAATGGTGAAAAAGGACGTACAGAGCTTTGTGTAGGTAATTTGTAAACATTAGCTCAAGTCCCACATTAAGGAATTTTCTTTTCTCTTCTTTCCTGTCTACCAACAGTGAAACAGTCCTGTGTGGTGTCACCCAATCACCATTATGTTCCATCTAAAGAGGTCAGCGTCTCCCAGATTTTGTTTCACCTATACCCTGCTTTTCCTTCACTGCACTATTCTCCACTACAATAAACCAGGTCTTCCAGGAGGGTATTTGAAACCAGATTTGGAGGTGGCAAAAGAGCACAAAAAGGGCAGGACATTTTTGTTGCTCTCAGACATAAAAAACAAATTGAAAATCAAGAATCTAGGCCAGACTAAAACCCCTGGCAAGGCAGTGATATATTAGGAATTAAAAATAATAACACATCAATTATAATTCTATAATAAATAGAAATTATCATATAATCATTGCAGCTATTTGCCATATGCTGAGTCTGCCAGAAGAGATGTGCGCACACACACACACACATACATGTGTAAGTGTGGATTTTCTGATGTATACATAATTTTCAATGTTCTTATTCAAAATTGTGTGTTTTAATCAAAACAAACTATCATTTAGTCAACAGATTTTCTTGCTTTTCTGCTACATGCCAGGCACTGTTCTACTGGGGATAAAACACGATACAAACAGACATGAAATCCCTGCCCTTGTTACACTAAGATTCCATTCTCTAGTTATGCTCAACATTCATCCTCCAAATTACGATTGGTAAATAGAAGTAGAAGGGAAATAAAATTAAGGAGTGCCTTTAGAAATTATACAGTTGTAGTGCAGTCTATTCATTTTAAGTTGGGGAGCATAAGTGCATAAATATTAGGACAGATGAGAACCATCTAAGATTGAAACCACTTAACTCCAGTCTCTGATAAAATTCAGCGGGGTTCTGAGCGGGGATAAATTGCAGATCACTGGCCATATGCAAGTCTCCTAAGTTAAGAGAGCAGCCCCCAGCAAAGCTGCTCAGAAGGCTGAGTGCTTTGAAGAGTTGATGTGGCTCTGTGTACAAGCTGACCGCTAATACCCTGGCCAGTTCTCTGCTAACCTAACTGCAGCTGTCACCCTTCAAGATCAGTTCACTTAACATTATGTATGTGAAAAGACAAGCAGCAAATGAGGAAATCCAACTCTACAACCAAAATACAAACTGGATCACCCTTTAGAGAAATAAATAAAATTCAACAAAATCAATTTTGAGATGTTGACCAGAGAGGAAGGACCCGAGGGCCTTGCCCAGCAGTCTGCCTGCCTTGGTGACCACTGAAAGCAAAGGTGGGACTTGATGACAACCATTTGGGGATTGCATAATACAAAAGAAAAGGCAATCAAACATGGATTTTCTGACAACATTTTGATTCTCAAGTCGGGATCACAAATGTGAATCTGAGGAGGTCACGCCGTGGGGCTTTCTAAATGGGGTTTGGTGAGCTTCAGAGTCCTGTCACCACTTGTTTACCTTCTGCCTTGGAAGGCCACCACAGAGTGCAGCTGGAGAGCCTGGACTTCCCAAGTTCAAAGGCTTAGATAACTCATCGACATAAGTTTAGGAAGCATCCCTGCTCTCCAGACTCAAGCCTCGTGGGGCAGTTTTACGCTGTGGATATGAACTGTAGACAACAGCGAAGTCAGTGAAACCAGAGCCGCATAACTTAACAAGAACATGACAGGTCATTTTGACTGGGATGCATTAAAATGGTCCAGCCAGATACAAATTCCATTTTCGACAATACACATTCAGAGAGGCTACTTTTCATAATAGTCAGATCTTGTCTTTAATACCTCTCTTCTAAGTTTTCTCACTCTACATTCATTGAAGATAAGTGGATCACCATGTTATATATGAATATTTAACTGTATATTTACATAATATATATACACACACGCAAAACTTGTGTATGAAAATTGTTGTCACTCTCGAGCCTTATTTTTCCAACATCAAATAAACTCAGCATCTCTTTCTTATACTCTTTCAAGTATATTTATTACTCATATTTTGATGACAAGTAATTCATTAAAATTTGTGTTTGGAAATACTTAACTCTGTTATAAAAATTGTTCAGAGAGAAACGTATTTCACAAATGAATTAAAGTTTGCCCCTCACTCAATGTTATGAAAAATAAATCTGCTCCATTTCACCTTAATTTTTCCACCTTTCT
This sequence comes from Equus caballus, assembly GCF_041296265.1. Lineage (NCBI taxonomy): Eukaryota > Metazoa > Chordata > Mammalia > Perissodactyla > Equidae > Equus > Equus caballus. The sequence continues at coordinate 49,080,422 of NC_091686.1, forward strand.
AATTTTGCTTAATATTCATAGCACTTCCGTTCCACTTGCTGCTCAGATTAAAAACTTCAGGGTTTTCAAGATGCTGCTTTACGGTGCTGGCCTCCCTTCTTTCCTTTCCCTTTTCCTCCAACGTCCATCTGTAGCTTGTTACACAGTCTTAGGCGAAATCTTGCTCCTCTCTAAATGCCTTCCCAAGCTTTATCCTGGCCAGCTACTTGGACTCCTGTAACGTGATTCACATCTCTTGCTCATCCCCTTGCCTCTATTATTTTATGTGATTGCTTGTTTCCCAGGCGGGATTTAGTCCTTTAATCCAACTTGCTTATCCCCTTCTGAAGGAAAATTCCTAGTCAATTCCTGCACAGTCTACATCTCAAAGGTAGGTTTCACCTCCTCTGACTCTTAAGAAGTAAGCAGGAAGCATCTGAGCTGACCCTCAATTGACATAACAAGTGGCACAAGTCTCTGCTCCTTGCTTGCCATGCTCCGCAGCACACCCCCCAGTGGTTAACGACCCCCTGCCGTCAGTGCCTGCTACGTGCCTCTTTAGAAGCTGTTTAGGTTCTAGAATCCGACCGCCTCAGTTGGAAATCCTGGATTTGGAATCCTGGTTCTGCGGCTCACTAGATGTGTGACCCTGAGTAGGGCAATCAGCATCTCTGTGCCTCAGTTTCCTTACCCATAAAAAGGAAACAAGAACAGCACCTCACTCCTACAGCTGCTATGAGGACCAAATCAGCACAAAGCTCTTAGAACAGTGTCTGGCATCTAGAAAGCACTAAGCAAATATTAGCTATTATTTTACATGGAGAATAGATGAACTAGAAACACCGTGATGTTCTATTTCTGTTGAGCCCTCCAGTTGCTCTGTGCCCCTCACGCCTCTCCTTTAACTCTCATGCCCTAATCTCAAATACTTAATCTCACATACTATTATCCTTTTGACATATTCTACCTGCTTCCAGAAATCTTTCAGCATATCCCCAATCTCCCTCTCATTACTTTGTTATTCTTAGTCTTCCTTTAGGAATATATACATACATATATATTTTATTGTAGAACTTTTAACATGAGTTACAATTGTCCTAAAATCATTTCATATATCGGTCTTTTGTCTCTCAATTAGATGTTAAATTCTATCCACTCATCTTTCCTATTTGATGCAGGACTCTGTCCCTAATAATAGCATAATAATCCATTCTAAAAAGGCTTCCTTCCTATGTGCCAGGTGCTATGACATGAGATATCACACTTAATCTTCACAATGACCCCCACATTGATAAGTAAACTGAAACATGGAGACTTTAAGTAATTTGCACAAGCAGGACTTAAACCTGTGCTTCCATTCCTTAATCCTTTCTCTTCTGACAGAGAGTTCACCTAAGGTAGGTAGAAAGCACTTCTAGATAAACGAGTGACTAATCCGAATGCTGTCATGAAGTAACAGGATTTCTCTTGGATGAAGTCTGGAGAATTAAATCTTAAAACTTTGTGTACTGGTAGGAGTATAAGTTTAGAGTCTGACTGACTTGAGGTTACTTCCTGGCTCCAACAATTTCTGATGCATAAGCTTGGGCAAGTAATCTAATCTCAGTGAGTCTAGTTTCCTCATTTGTAAAACAGGATACTATAAATCTCAGAGTGTTTTTAGGGAGTAAATGGACTAACGTTTATAAAGCACATACTTTGGCCCTTTAAGAAGGCTCAATGTGTGTCTGAAAAAACGTTCTGTGGGAGACTTAAAGGTGGATTGATGTACAAAACGAATAATAAAACAAAAATATGAAGCACCTGGAGGGGCAGAGAGGGGGCATGTGGGAGGTAGGGATAGAGTAAGGAGGGTAGAGCATGTGGGAGAATTTAAAAAAATTAAGTGTCTACCTCAAAAACCCAGTTTTGCTTCTGTATTAAAAAGAATTAACATAATTTAGCATTTATTTAGAGATTCTCAAAGAAACCTAATGATTCATAACACAATTTTGTTTCTATAGAATGTTCACAGCAATACTCTACTTGGCTTATCTTATCTTATTTATTTATTTAGACATTCTTCCTTTCAGTATGCACCGATCGCTTACCTCTGGGGACAGCCACTTTCACAGTTCATAACAACAGCTCTCCTCCCACTTCCTGTGGGTACAGATTGTTAAGCTTTGACTTCAGTATGATGGGTCATACTGAAGAAAGGAGACCAAAATATCAAAGTAAAAGTCATGAGAAAGCAAAGAAATTTTGAGCTCCTAAGCAAATATAAACTGACTTCGGGATATCCTTAGATGAGGTTTTTCCTACTGAATTCATTCTAACATTATGAGTCACTAAAGTGGTAAAATACTAGAAAACAAATTTCATAATCAGGTAATCTCATAATCTTTCCCTCCTGGACTCACATTTTGTTTCTTAATTGTTCCTATATACAATATAGAAGGGAGAAGGGAGGCATGACTGGATTACCTAAAGACGGCACCCCTGCAGTGCCTTCCTGTGGAATTAGGCAGGTGAGCATTCCCACGTTTGCCATGAAAAGCATTTCATATGTGAACAGCGATCATAGCAAACTGACTGACATAGATGACTTTCAACATGTTTCATTTCAATCCAGAGCAAGCCCATTACTTAGACGTCTTTCAAAATACAGAACTTGGGCCTCACAGACTTGTGTCATCAGTTCTGTGCATCTTCACTTTCGCAAGAGTCCTGATCATCTCCAAACAGAAAAGAAATTACTTTTGGTAAGTGTAATATGCTGCTCAAAAAAGCATGAGGTTTGATCCAAGTTGTTGGTCATCTAAAATTACATATTAAATCCTCCTCTTATCAAGTATTAATACTGCTTCACCAAACAAACATGGGTTTATTACTCACAAAGGGAAATTTCTTTTTCTTTTTCTTTTAACCCACACTGCTATTCTTAAAGATTGTGCTCAATTTTGTAATATAATATTCTTGTCTTCTTTCATCATACTGAAATATATTTTTTATGTGGATAAGACTGATAGAAATATGATATCTTTGTTATAATATTCAGAAAAAAACAATCTTTTGATAAATTTCAACATTCTAAATTTTAGCACAGGAGTCAAATTTAATTAAAATAAATATGTACAAATGAAGTTGTGGAAAATCAGACTGAATATATATTGATGTCAGATCTTATACTAGAAATATTATTTTTAATTTAAAATAGGGGTGCTAAAAATCCTAATTTTCTGATATCTATTTTCCTGTGATTTTTCACCTTAAAAATTCAATATAGATAACAATCTGATCAATTGAGTATATTTTTATTGAATGTGTTCGTGTGTGTATATACATATCTCTATGTATGTATATATTATATGTATTTGACAAATATCATAGACGTACATTAGTACAGTGCCTGATATATGAGTGGCTTAATAATTTTAAATAATTGAATTTGGATCACTATTTTGGGAGGGGCATCTAACAATGTTTATGTAAAATAAAAATATTTGATTATACAACTAAATTGGGTTACAAAAAATGTCCTAAAAATTCTACATGGTTAACCGGATGTATTTTTCAACATTATTTGAAGTAGAATATATTGGGGAAAAAAGTTTTATGCAAGTCAAATACTTAGATAAACCTATAATAATTAAATATACCCTATTGAATATTTTATACAAGCATGATGCAATACATGTTTTTTTACCCTAATGTTTTTGGCGTTTATTTTTGCATCGCTTGCTAGACTAGCCCATGTCTATATTAGACAAACATTGGTAATCCAGAAAGTTGTCTGTTGTGAATAGAGACATTTTTTAAAGCCTAACATTCAGATGATAAATATTTCTTCTTCACCTAGACACTTAAGTATTATTTAAACACAAATTCAATGGTCAAAGCAAACAAAATATAGATTTAACTAGCGTATGGTTTCCTCTCACAGATTAACACACTTTAGTCACTCAACTATCATAACCCCTATAAGACAATATTACTACTAGTCAGATTTCACAACTCACATACCCTTTTAACTCACAAACTTCCTTTATCACTGCCACTTCATTACCCTTTTATAAACCACAACACTGCCCCATGACCTCTGCACAAAAGGCCTGGAGCCATCTTCTGTAAGTCTTTTACTCTCTCTCCTCTTTTTTTTTTTGTTGTTGTTAAATAAACCTGTATATCCCACATAATTGATGTTTTTGTAAGGTCATTGACTCTTCTAAAAATACTTCTATCATTTGGCACATTTCCCATTTTAAGTCATATTTTTATTGGCTCCTTTTCTTTTCATGGAATCACTGGAATAACTAGGAAAAGAAATCTTACAATTTGATATATTGGTTCACGGGAGATTCAATTTTTTGTGGGTCCCTGCTTTTACATTTGGTTAAGCTTTAAGAGCTCAAAGTATTATTCCTGACAACATGTTAAATGTTTGAGGTATGGATATATAATGAAATAATGCAATAAATGTGTCCATATTGATTTTGTAGATGAATCTGCTTTGAAAAATCTGGCACCCAGCAGCCCAATATCATTTAATTACGGTAACTTTTTAGTTTTTTAAAAGAGTGCAGCACCCTGATATTCAGGTGTAATGCCCAGCCAACTCTTAGTGACAGAAGGAGAATTGATCCTCATGCTCTCGTGCTATAAGGTCATTTCAAGGAACCAGGCTCTCAAGAGCTGCACCTCCAAGAAAGCTAGGCAGTGCCAACAAGTCGAGACACAATCTGATGTGTTTCCTACAATGTCTGGTATTACATTCAAGAAGAAAGTGTTCCTCGAGAACTAAGGAATTACTGAGACATGTGGCATCTGAGACATATGACAAACAGGAGGCAATATTTCATGCCTTAGCATTAGACTTACTAATATGAGATTTTGGATGATACTCTGATTCCCCTTAGAGATTTGGATAAACGTAACGAAACAATGGAAGGATTCTCTGTTCAATGAAGGTGACTGGAGGACCAAGAAAATGTGGAGAATCAAGGAAGTTATTTCTCATGCATGGTAGTGCTTCAGGGTTAGTGTAAAAGTGTGATAGGAGAGACAGACCGTGAAAGGAATGAGCAAGTGAAGGAAGACAAGGGAATGGTATCTTTCAGGGTCTCCTTTCCTTCCAAATCCCTATATTCTTCTCGCTCATGTCCTTAGCATCTGTTAAGGTGAGTAGCTCCCTCAAAAGCCCCTTAGGCCTGTCCCAGTCCCAAAGCACACGTTGGAATCTTTTTATGTAACTTTCATTTGCCTCAGTTTCCCCAGGAAGGAAGGAAAGGAGGAAGAGAAGGAAGGAGGAAGGAAAGTAGGAAGGAAGGGAGGGAGGGAGGAAGGAAGATGGAAGAACAAATGAACGAACTGATCTTTAGTGAGAAATTTTGATGAAAGAGTTAAAACCAACTATGTTATTTTGCAGTTTTGCTGTGGATTCACCACCCTTTTATTTGTCTTCTCTTGGTAGCTTGTCCTGTCAAGGACCAATGTTCCAAAACAAAAAAATAAAAAGTAGTGGCGTGCTCTTTTTAAGTTTTTCCTTATATCTATTCCTGTGATTACGGATTTTACAAGCGATTTTAAGTTCATCTTTAGAGCACTTTTTATTTATTACAGAGCTGATGGTACAAATTATTTGAGAGAATTATAAGATCTTCTATTCATGTTACATGATCAGTTTGGCAAAACTCTGCTTTCATTATCCTGAGCTCAATTTCACTGATATTCCATCCAGAATGCTTCCACATTCAGAGTCATATTTTGCTTTTCTGTGTTCATTTTCCTGTTGCAGCCTTTACCCATACACTCAACAAGAATGTCTGGAGAATCTAAGGGTCTGTGTGCCCACACTTGTCCAGGCCCTGGGGCTACAGCAATGAGTCAGACACCCTGCTCTCAGATGCCTGAGAGACTGACCCAATGGCACTGAGTGATTCAAGATATAAATATACAATTTATAAGAAATCTTTTCAATAGCTCACCCAAATCATTAGGCAGTTAATCACATATACCGTGCTCTCTTTAAAGCACCATGAGTAAGGAATTCTGAAAAATAATCTTGTCATTTTTGTGAAATAGGAAAAAAATGATTTTTATAAACTTTGCTTCTAATACAAATAAATTTTTGTTTGTTTGCTTTTCATTTTTCAACTTGGTAAAAAGTCTGTAATGTTAATTGGGCCATTTGTCAATTGTCAGCATGTTAGTTTTTTCAAATTTAAATTCTGTTCCCAGCATTCATTTTTCATATCATTTAATATCACAGAGTGCACCCTTTTAAACTGTGTGCCCTACATACAAAATCATCTCGCATAAATAATACCTGAAACCTGGAGTAACGTTAAGTTCTTTGACTAATAGGATTGAGTCCTGTGAAAATAATATGCAGGCCAATGAAATGTTTGTTTTGTCCAATCTTGAACCAAATAAAGAACTTTTTAGAGTACGAACGTTGCCCATCTCATCAGCAGTGTAAATTGATAATAACTTTTAAAATTATATGTTTTTTGGCCTAAATTTTATTGGATTAAGTGGCATTTAAGAAAAAATATGTTTTCTGTAGCCTTTTTACACTATTTCACAACTGATAACAGATTTTAAATTATCAAGTGACCCAAAGAAAAAGCATTACAACTCTGAAGGACTCAACAGCAATTTGGTGAAAGGTTGTTTGAAGTCTCTGAGGCTGCTAAAGGCCAGCGCACGGAAGTTTATTTCCCATTTTTACTGACTAGTTTTATCCAGACCAATGGTCCTTTCATTTCACGGTATTTTCTCCACCCGGTGCTCTATGTCCTCGCCTCTCGGCGCAGTCGCCATGGCGGTCGACAGCAGAGCTACAGTGGCCGCCGAGATCCTACGTGGCTCGTGCCTCCGGCAGAGCTGCGTTCCCAGCTGCTGCGATGGCGTCAGGCCGCTTTCCACCTCCTCCCTCGTCTCAGTGAGCTACACAGGGGACAGGCTCCCGGACCGGAGTGGCTATTTCTCTCCTAAGATCCATCCTTGTGAAGCCTTCAAACTGAGGTGTCCTGGTCATAAGAGACGACAGTTGAGAGCAACAGCCCCCAGAAGCTTCACAGAGATTCCAGGTTCCTGCTTCTACACTTTTTTTTTTTTTGAATAGAACAAAACACTAGTTAGCAGGTATTTCTTACCAGAAATCACAGCCTAGCTACTGACTTTTACCTGATGTAACATAAATTCATGGCTGTGCTGCTTTTATCTTGCTGAATAAGGAAGTATATTGAAATAATTGGGGTGAGGAAAAGTTCCCTTGTTTTCTTCTTTTATGACCACTTTTTACTGTCCTTTGTTGTACTTTTTGGATATACTGCCTCGTATTGTTTCGTTTATGTTGTCTCTCTAAGTGGACTATAAACTCCTAGACCGGTGAGGTTTCCTAATTTGGACAAGCCTCTCTTCCTGCCTAACGCTGAATAAAATGCAACGGATAAAGCCTTCCAGAAATAACTAATAGGTTAATTAATTAATGATCACTTGCTTCAAAAGAGGTAAATTTAGAAGTTATTTATAAAAATTGTAAGTTTAATTTCCAAAATATTAAGACTAATTTTGAATAAACCCATTAATACCTTCAAGGTCAGATATCAGTCTCTGTCCTTCCACAGAGGACAGTATGCAATACATGTTATCATACATCACATGCATATGTACTATACAGATATTACATACATACACAAAATATACATGTATGAATACATATACTAGTGTACTATCAACTAAGTTATGATGTCATAGGGCATGAAATGAGCCAAGACCTCTACAAATTGTAAATATAGAGTAGTGTGTGTTTTTGTCAAAGTACCATTTTTTGTATAGTCTTCTATCTAGTCTTACATTTCTAAGAATTATTAGAAACCTTAACATTGAAAAATCTGTGAGAATACAGTTATATAGCCAGTGAAAGTAACAATTTGATCTAAGCATCTAACTAATGGCTTAACTTTCTAGGTAGAGTATAAACGAGCAGGAATCTTTGTTTATTCTCTGTCAAGGGCAAGTGTCTGACTGTTTTGTTTGATTGTGTAGTCCAAACACCTAGAATAATGCTGGAGCATAATAGGAGCTCAATGAATATTTGTTGAGTAAATGAGTGAATGATTTACAATTGTGCACAAGAAGGCAACATGTGAGTTTATATTTGATGGAGTTATCTAGGGAAAGAGAGAAGGGATGAAGAGCTTAGCAGGGAGAGAGAACAGCATGTGCAAAGGCCCTGTTGCAGAAGATAATGAGTAATGTCCAGTGTTGAAAATCTTCAGAGTAGCTGGAGTATAGAAAATGGGGAAAGTGATTTGAGATAACATTGGAGATAGAAATGCGCTATGTTATAAAAGTTTTTTCAGGCCACATTAAGAATGGTGATCTTTATCATTAGAACAGTGAGAAGCACTGGAGGATTTGAGGCAGGGTAGAGGCATGATCTGATTTGCGTTTTGGGGAAATTATCCTTGTGGAACTGAGAAAGGTTTAGAGGGCAGTATGCGTGGAAACAGGGAGCCCAGTTAGTAGACTGTGGTAATCCAGGGAAGAGATTACATGGTCTAGACGGTAATGGTGAAATGGAAAGAAGCTTATAGCTTTGCTGTAAGGTCACACAGTACTGTGCACTTCCTCCACAACGTTTATCAAAGTTGTAATTGCCTATTTGTTTAGATGACTATTGACTAATGTCCACCCCTACTCATCTCTGACTTCCGTAAGGCTGACACGGTGCCTCATTTGGGTCTCCACTCTGCCCCAGCACTTACCACCACACCTGGCACATAGTGACTGCTCCAGAAATATTTCTCGATTGAGTGAAAGGAAGTGCTTCAAGATTAAAACGATTTAGTCACCATACATAAAAGTAAAGAAGGAGTTGCTAAATAATTGATGTGCAAAACCCCAAATTTTAGAACTTTAAAAGAAATTTTAAAGAGCCATACAAATGTTAGAAGAGATAGTCCTAGAGTTGAATATGTTTTACAATGTTTCTAAAAGGCTTAGGTAACTCCACCATGAGTAGCCCACTATCTTATGAGGCTATTTGTTCCATTGCCCAAGAACTGGTCTTTTTAAAGTAATTTTTATGATAAGAGAAAATTCTATATTCTTTTCACTTTCACTACTAATCCTAGTTCTGAATTCTGAAGCAACATTGGAAAAATCTAACCCCTATATTTCAAAGTTGTTTAAATATTGAAAGATGGCTCTGCTGCGTCTACTCTTTCAAGGCTAGATAATCTCATTTGCTTCCATATGACATGCTTTCTAGACTTTTTGCAATCCTGAATGCCTTCTTGTGGAGGCATTCTAGTTTGCCAAGCCTCCTGAAATGTACACCTACATTTGGGGAGCACCACATTGTATGTATACACAAAGACACGTTTTTTAAATTTGTGAGGCAAAGGGTCAACACAGTGCTGTAATTGTGATTTGACCAGCATTGTGTGCAATGGGTTTATTGCTTCTCATGATCTGAGCATCATATTTAGATAACTTAAAATCTAAAACCAACTGGGATAAGTAAGTCACGTGCCTAAGTTGGGATAGCCTCATTCACAATGTATGCTTCTACCTGCGTGACCGTTTCCCACTACATGTACACCTCAAGGTTTCCCAAGTAAAAACATGATGATCAGAACAATAACTGATCCTTGCTATAATATAATTTCACTGTTAAAAACCAACAATTACCAAGATATTTCTAATTTTCAGGCAGGATCTCAAAGTACTCAATTTAAATGCAAATACTCGTTAATAAATTAGGCTGGTTTTCATATAGAAGCATAATGTTGTAATTGTAAGTCGAGTCCTCTTTATATAAAATATGGCTCATCCAAGGAATGCACATCTGTTTTCTGAGAAACAATTTCAGGTTGAGAACCTTGTCAATTTTAATTAGGATAATAATACAACCACACTAGCTTGGTTATCTTCTCTCATCTAATAAGTGCTTCAGTAAAAACCTAAAAATGTATTTAAAAAACAAAAAACAAAATCATATCAAATTATTAAGAGCAGCTGCTATTTTCATCTGCTTGTATTTTCTCAACCCAGATATAAATAATTTGTTTTAGTCATTATATCTGATGTACTGAAGTCTAATTACTATAGGATAATTGAGTAGGTTGTTAATTGTAGAATCTAACTGAATCAGAATCCATTATAAACCATAATATCTCTTATTAAATGATAATTGCTGCTACAAATATTAACATTGGCATAATAAATATAATTTGAGAAAATGTCAAGAAATTTCTAATTTTGAAATGTATTACTTTGCATCTGTCTTATTGGATCGTCTAATAATAGATAAAATAGGAGTTGCATGAATTTTTGAAAAGAACTGGTTGGGATAAACACAGAAAAACTGAACCTGCATAGGGAAAACATATGGCATAATATTTCATGAAACCAACATTTATTTTACAATCAACAATTTTTACCTTGTGCCTACTAGTATATGTAAGTAATATATTAATCTAACAAGAAATTTAAGTCAACATTCATTGTATCTTTATACTATATAATTTAATAATTATTAATAATGTTTAATCACATACATATACTATAATAATAGCATATGTATATAATATATATAACTATATATGTTTGTTTCCATAAGTACATATATTTTTTGAACTGAAACACATTTGGACGATTACATTTATTCATTTTTCTATAGGCTGAGCAGTTATTAGTTTTCCAACAGATAAAAACCGAAAGCAATTAAAGTCAGATTCATATTCACAGCAGGTTCTTTCCACATAACAAGTCCATGTGGTAGAACAATTATTAGTTTGTACAAAAAATAAGTCTCAGCTCATAAAATTCAAGAAAAAAATACCATCTGGACAGCCACCTAAAAACTAGACTGGATGGTCACTTGAGGTTCCATCCGTTTACATTAATCTTCATTTCTCGGTGGTAATTTTTATTAGTTGGATGAATTTTCTTTTTATTGTGGATAAGAAGCATCCTATCAATAAATTAGAACTAGTCCAACAGTCTGCAAACTTTTGCTTCAATAATTAGGTACTATGAATTCTGAAAACCTGTAGACCTCTTCACAAAGTTTTTAGTTGATGTTTAATTTCTTCATAAAAACTTAAATAGTTGGAATTTATATATTTTCTTACATGTAACTTTGACATTAAAAAATTTCTCGTGTCATTTTAAAATGTAACAAGCAGAATCTAAATATCACAGCAACTTTATACTTGCTCTTAATCATGTTTAAAAAATACATGAAAAACTTTCAACAATCAGAAATTTAACAGCATGACTTTTCTTTTGAGCTCATATGTCAATTCCACTTGCCCAGACATTTTATTAAGGTGTAATAAATTACTGGGTTTTTATTGATTCCCCTATCATACTTCTCTGCAATAAAATAGTTATGTAAATTAACATCTAATTTTAAAAAAATTTTCCTGTGACTACAAGGCTCTCAAGTGTTAAAAATTTATTTTAGATTTAGTTATAATTACAATTACTTGTAAAACAACCAAGAGTGATACAACATGAATATATTATGTTTGGTAATAATTATTATACCTAAAGAGCAAATTTTTGTTAGAAATGCATCTCTTAATGAGACGAATATAGTTTTATTCCCCAATTAATTTGTGTATCCAGGGATGGACATTATTTATTGCTAGAATAAGATAGGGTTCACCATTAATTCTGTTCCATTTGATCTACCATCAAATAGCAAATCAATTAAGTTCTCCTTCAATTTTGTTGAGAGCAAAGAATTAGAAAACATGTGATTTGCAAATGGATTTGGTGCTATTATTAGATTCATTTACTTCCTCAGCTTAAACGCTAAAATTTGTAATTGTCATTTTACTTAGTGCTGAGAGTGGGGCTTCTACACTAGGACAATTCAGCAGTGGTTGCAACACAGGATGGAAGGAAGTATGACTTTCTTTCGAGAAGTCAGAGAAGGACATTTGTAAAAGGGGAAGTGAGAAAGGAAACCAGGTTAGATGTAGGAATACTTACTCAAGCTGATCTCTGTTTTGGATCTTATGGAAGTTTGAAGACTGATCTAATCCACTGTTCCACTAGCAAAATAATCCATTCTAAAACAATCTTGAGAGATATTAATAGCTATTGCTATTAATACCTTCCATGATCACATTAGCTCAACCCAACTTGCAATATCTGGGCTACTCTCAGGTTAGAGAAGAGGCAGGAGTGTGGAGGAAGGGGTTCTGTGCCACTCACTGGGACCCAAACTTTCCACCCAGCTGCTCTGAATTGCTAATTCCTCTTAATTGTTCTGGACAGTGGTGGAACTAAAGCACAATGGGAACATGTGCCACACCGTCCTGAGGACTCCCTGCCTCAAATGACTTTAACCAGAACTAACAATCTGGAGAAGCTGTCTGTACTTTTAAGGTGAGACCCCACCCCTCTTAACCCCCAAACACAGACACTTCCCATTCACTGTCTAAAGGGTCCATTTCTGCAATCACTGGAGATTCAACAACAGTGGTTGGATTGACTTTGTTTTACTGACAACACTGTTTGTAGTTGTTCCATTTAGTTATTATATAGGTAACATTTTAACATCTTGTCCAAAGAGAGAAAACCTGGCTCAATATCTATGGCATTCCCTTGAGCTAATATAGACCACAACTGCTCAAAAGAAAATGGTGTTACTTAAATATAAACTTTTCTTAAAGACTCATGCCAGCTACTAGGGAAGCTTAACTTATATAAAAGCTCACAAATCACCTAGAATTTTTACATGGATTGATATAAGCTTACCAAAATGAAACATGTAGGATTTACCCATTCCCTTTTTTGGAAAGTACTGTAACATTTGGCAGTTTTCCAGTCTTCTGGCATCTGTACCACTTATATTGATTCAGCAACTATCACAAGAGTTTATAGATCTGTATGTGCACGTGCATTCTTCTCTGCTTTAGGATTTAATTTGTCTTTACATAGACACTGCAAATGTAAAGCACCTAGATGATTTATCGTCTGTCTTGATTTTAATTTCTTTAAAATAAATACTTTTTCTACTCTCTTCACTTTGAAAATGTCTTTTTCACAGAAAATGAGGAAGCAAAATGTTAATTTTATTAAATGTATTAGAATGTGTTGCATCTCATACTAATTACAGTATTAGAACTTTTTTTGTTTTCATCAATTTGAACAACAATATATTTAAGTATGGCATTTTAAATATTGAGCATCATCCACTTAGGCAGACACTCAAGCATGGATGATTAATGTGCGGACTGTAACACTCCATTCATAAGAGCATTTAAGCCACTGGTGTATATTCTGCTAAATGTATTCCACTGAGGCTGCTACTGTCTGAGCACATAATTCCCTTAGGGTAGTTCTCACACTCTCATATGGTCCTTACCACAACAATCACAGTAGGATTTTTTTTTCTTCTATTACCTTCTGTTTGATACCTGTTATCAACACTCAGCCACATCCTAAAATGTTCTCTTCCAAGTGAGGTCTTTTTAAAATAATATTCACAAGGTGAAGTTGGTATTTAACTCTAATAATTCTTTGCATTGAATGGAAATAGCAAATTACTGTCAATATCGCCATAGTTAATAATTCTAAATAGTTAATAATTCAGGATAGACTATCTAAGAGTGAACTGGGAATTTAAAATTCTAGATTCTTAAAAGTGATGCTTTTTCATGTAGATATTTAAGTAGTTACTGGGTGTTTCCTATGTGTCAGACACTGTGAGAGGCACTGTGGAATCAGTGGAGAAGAAGATAGAAAGATCTTAAAGCCATCATAGAGCTTTCATTTAGAGAAGATAGAGAAGTCTGGTGGTGGCAAGTGTGATGAAAGAAAGAAACAAGAAAAAGTGGTGAAGAGTGGAGATGGAAATGGGCGCCCTCTTTAGGCAGCTGATCATGGAAGACCTCTGAGACTGGGGGTCAAGAAGTTGTAGTAGTGAAATGAAAGGTACCTGCCAAGCCCGAAACATCTTGGATCTACAAGATTGTCATCCTTTTTAGTTGACTCAGTCTAATTTTACAAATTGTCTTGCCCTGCCCTTTGTAAAGAAGAGGCAAACCATTTCTTCTCCATTGCCTTCTGTGTTATCTATCCTTCTGTCTTCGGCCAGATCCTCACGTTTATCCCTGAGTTATATGGAGAAATATAGCAGTCTTGTAACTCGAGATTTGTCTTGGGAGGTTATACAAATGGGAAGACTGGCAAAAGTCGGAACTGATAATCCAGGTAGCATTGACTGGTGTGTCTGCTATGGAAAATCTCCAAGGGCAAGGAAGGGGTCCCACAGCAGAACTGTAGTTTTTACAGGGAGGGTGCATGAGAGTTGAAAGGCCAGAGTTAACACCAGATCCAAGTGATCCGAAAAAGCAGAACTACACAAATGGATAGGGTGAGTTGGAATACACCATCCTTCTGTTACTCTATGTGTGCAGATCTCAAATGGATGGATAGTATATTTCTAAGCTATTATACAAATCAAGTGCTGTAGTATTTTGGGAGGACCCTACTGTGGCAAGAACTGTGCTAGCATCTGGGGATACAAAGCCCAAAACCATAGAAGCTATCCCTGATGTCTTCACACTAAAGTGGACACAGATATGCAAACAAATAACGTGCCCAAGGCAGGGAGTGACGATCGCTCTCTCAGGGAGGAGGCAGTGATTATTTCAAAGACAACAGCTCAGCTGATATGGCAGATGAATAATAATTTAACGGAAACCTCATAACAAGTGTACATTAATGAGTTCTCTTCTCTCATATGAGGTAAAAAGGTGTCTTAAGAAGTAAATCAGGAAACTATGCAGGGCTGGGCTAAACAGATAGTCTGAAGAAGGAGAATGAGGTCATACATTGCTTCACCTCCACAGTCTGGCCATTGACTATAGAGGGCATATTTTTGGGTCTGGAGGTTCGTACAGAGTTAGAGGGTATAAAGAATTTGGGGTGAAGTTTTCTACATTTGACCATGAAGGGAAAGAGATGTCCAAGTGTCCCCATGTGTGTCAGGAGAAAAGATGGCATCCAACGAATCCATCATTGGAGGGATTCCAACATGTGGGGCAAGCGTCCCACATATAAAGTAGAGGAGGATGGGCACAGATGTTAGCTCAGGGCCAATCTTCCTCAAAAAAAAAAAAAAGTTAAACCTAGGAGAGGTTATAGATGGCAGCATGAGAAAAAAACTCCCAGATGAAGTGGACTCTAGCTATATGTGGGAGCTAGGGGAAGAGTGGAAGATTCAGGAGTAAGTGTTCAGAAATGTCCCCTAAACATCACCTTGTCCCCTGACCATGAATTTGTTAGTGTCCTTATAGAGGACTGATTAAACCTCGGTATCTTGGCCTTTCTATGGTAAACAGAATCAGGAGAGCCTAGAGAGAGCGCTGGTTCTAAGATGCTAAGGGAGCCTGCTATTTCAAAGTCCTCGGCAGAGGGGCCCACAAGTGGATCACCAGATGTAAGACACTGATTTTTGCACAGAAACCCTTGTTCTCCACCCTCCTTAGAGAGGGAAACAAGAACTTGTATATTCATTCAGTCATTTATTCCTTTATGCGTTTCATAAATATCCACTGACTACCTCCTACGCTCTGTGCTTTCTACCAAAGGCCAGAGAACGGCAGAGCTGCTACGACTCGGTTCTTGGCAGAGGTCAAGTCCTGCAAGGGGTTCAGAGACTCCCAGCACTTGCAGGAGGGGAGCAGCTGCAGCTCTGGGCCACCTCAGCACCCAGGGGTGCAGAAGAACACTCAAGATGTCACTAACCGGGTTGGAAAAGATTTCTGAATTCTGAGTATGGACTCTTGAACGAGAGAAAAGACAGTGAAATGAGAAGAAGAAAAGAGTAATTTTGCAGAAAAGAGTGAACTAAAAGGGATATTGCAAAGTGACGTGACATAAAAGAAAAAGCCTTAAACCTGGTAGAAAAATCATATTATGCACTTACTATAGTCCATGCATTCTATTAGGTCATTTTATATCCATTCACACAACAACTCTATTTATTCAGCTTTTATTATTCCCTATTTGAAGAAAAGCAAACCAAAGTTTACTTAGTTGGCTTAAGTAACTTGCCCAAAATCATACAGCTAGTAAGTATCAAAAGTGGAACTAATATCAGGTATATCCTATTCCAGAATCTTTCCAATATGACCAGAAATCAGAAGACATGATTAGTGGTATTGATTCTATCGTTAAATTGTCTTGATTTAGACAAGTCAATTTGCCATTCTGGAACTCAGTTTCCTTATCTGTAAAATTATGTTCCCAAGGGTCTAGTTCTAATCATGATAGAAAAGTCACTCATACTTTGGCTCTTTTTTGAGCCGAAAGATCAGTGGAGAGAAAAAGGGGAAACGTGGAAAGACCGAAGTAGTAGGAAAAATGGGTGTAGAAGGACCCAGTGTAAAAGATTAAATGTTAGAAGGGAATTGGGAGTCCTAGGTTGCAAGAAGGGGTGTGTGTGTGTGTGTGTGTGTGTATGTATGTGATCTACTGAAGCATTACCTATAAATACTGGGAAACTAGTGAAACAGAAGTGTTTGGCCTGAATCCCAGAAGAAAGAGCTGGTTGTCATACCCTCTACACACACACACACACATGCAAAACCCACCACCACCATCACATACCAATTACTGAGCTTGAAAATGAGGGAAAGTTGCGTCACAAGGTGAATACAAAATGCAGAGACCACTGCTGGCCAGGTGGTATTAAGCCTGGTGGACGGGCATGCCCTCAGAGATAGGATAGATTTTCTGTGCCCCAGGACTGTCTTGGATTCTGGCATGGTTCTCATTTGCTTCAACCCTTTTCTCTCTTTACATATACAGGCCCCTCCAGGAAACAGGTGAGCTCAGAACTGGACTAGAAGGGCTAGGCATCCACTGTCTTATCAAACCAGAAATTCAAACACAATCTTTTCCAGAGCCTACTCATCCAATTCTGGCAATGCCTTCTCTTTAGATATCCGAAATTCATCTGGTTACAACAGTATCTAAACAAAGGAGATGGACTTAGCCTCCCACCCTCCCAAGGATGGGGACCTCCGGTGTCTCCAGGGGAACACAGGCAACTCCCATTGGGTGCAGCAAAGGTCAGTTACCCTCTGATGGAAACCAAGGTAACTTTCCAGAGCTTCTCCCTGGCATCCCTCACTTCTTTGGATTCAGTAACCACCTGAAAGTCACACTGGTTTGAATGCTGAGACATCGGCATATAGACTTTTTCCTCTTTCTTTTAGTTTAACAAGAAGACATTAAATTTTAGCATGGAAAAGAATTGCTGAGCAAATTTGTATACACTAGACATATACTAGTCTTCATGATTGATTCAAAGGAATTTTCAAAGGTAGTTTTGGCTGTAAGTATTGTAATTATTCTAAATCTCAAAGCTTACTTCAGTGGCTCCACTAATAATACTTGTGGCTGAGCTTGCTCACATTATAATGCCACATATGTGTGATCTATTTTTATTGTGACCTACATGTATAGAAACCTACCCAAAATAGAAATGATCTTTAAATGACCATGTGGGACCTGCCATTTAGCACACCCTACAAATGGAAGTAATGTAGTACTTGAACTAACAAGAAGTTTTTAAATGAGTCAGTTTTCAGATACTGTTGTGAAGTTCAGGCTTTGAAAATTATGACATAAAATGCAAAGAAATGCAATCAGACAAATTTGTACGAGGAAAAGAGTTCATTTCTTACTCTGGAGCTCAAATCAGTGTCTACATGACATTTATGTATCTTTGAGCTTTAAATCAGTGCTGCACAGTGGGGGCCAGGCAGGAGGCTATCAGAGTCACCCAGGAGGCCTTCTCAAACTATGCCAGCCCTCCTACCCCTGCAGTCCCTCCTTCCCCTGAGACTCTGCCTAAGACGTGTCTCTGAACTTGAGCAACACCATCTGTTCACTTACAAATAGGCATTTTTATCTCCAAAAGGGCAGGTTTCTGCACATGAGCCTCTTACATGTAGAGAAGGGAAGGGGGGCCTGAAACATACATCAATGACATAATCTTTCAATTGAAGGCTGACATGTTAAAAAATGGATCTGTCTATATTTTCTGAGTGATATATTCAGTTGGTTAGCCCCTTGTACTAATGAGATGAAAATCGCTACTTTAAATACTCATGTAGGTCAGCAAGCTTCATTCTGAAAGTTTTCCATAAATTCAGGCTTCACTCTGTGAGATTTTCATAAATGCAAGCATTTGTAGAATTAAGTAAAAGAGTATGGCAGACAGCTCAAATCGACAACTACTATTAGAAAAGCCTGGTGGATGTGTAATGTTACCTTTATGTCATAAAGAGCATTAAAAGCCGTTTTTATCATACACACCTTTCCCGTCGCTTAGATTCCTGTGACGATTATGTCACATTCCCTGGAGTGTGTTTTTTCCCTTTAAAAAACATTGTGAGGATTTGTTGATATTGTTCTTTTCTCCACAGAACTGACCTTAAAGGCCTCCTTTGCTGCGAGCATTATCTTGACTTTGTGAACATAAGGTACAAACATAAACACATACGCTGCTCACATTTTTATGTTATAATCACATAATCGAATCATTTTATTCAAGCTTTCTTTTGCCAAATTTTTAGAATATGCAATATACTGAGTCTTTTAAAACTAAATATTCATAAATTATATTATTTCAATTTTGAAAGTAAAAATATTTGTATAAATGGAGGTAACATTAAAATATTTAAGGAATTAAAATATTCAAAATGTTATAAATATATTTGCTATAGCAAGTGTTTATATCTGTGAAATGACTAAAAGATTTCTGAAACTTCTTTGAGAGATAGATACTTATTTGCTGAAATATAATAATTATAATAACCGTTAAATATAGCTAACATGGTTATTAGGGCTTAATGTGAATAAATTTGTTCAGCTCTTACAAAAACATTAGGTACTGTGAGTATCCCAATTTACAGACAAGAGTGCTAGTAGAAAACTTATGAAATTTTCTAAGGTCACAAAGTTCGTAAAGGGCAGAGAAGGAGTTAGAATCCACGCACTTTCGCTATACAGCGCGTGCTCTGAAACACGAGACCTCTCAAGACCCGCTGACGCTCTGTGGCTCACCCTGGTGCTGAGCCCCGCCGGCACTGGGGAACACAGTGACTTCCTCCCACGCCCACGGCCTCGTAGAGTGGCTCGTAGAGGGGGTGTCGTGGAAGTTACCACCGCTTTCGAATCAGTGTTACCCTGTGTGTCTTTTTCATCCGGCGCATTCTGTATGCCTCTCTGACCCAAAATTGCCTTCAGAATGCAGAAGAGTTTCCCTTTTTAATTTTTTCCCCTGAGGCATATCATGTTGATGTAAGGTGATCTCCCTCCTCCTCCTCTTAACCCACAGGGTTTCTCTACTCTCCTCCCTCATAAGTAGACCCCATAGAGTGTTATACAAAAACGACCTGACTTCCTGGCTCTCCTTTTTCTCTCTGCTTTTTGCCACAGGACTTGGAGATAGACATGGTGAGATTTGGACTTCTGGGTTTTTCGATTCCCCATTTTATATCCTCTAAATCAGCAAGTTTAATGGCCTGGATCTTAATTAGAAGTGGCATCTGCTCTACACTATAGAAGCTAATTGTTAAACCCATTGTTTGGCTACAGACATAGAAATTCTATCTTGGCGTTCAGAAACTAAATATGAATTATTTCCTTATGCATTTCTTCTCTAACCATGGGCAAGCCCATTTCCTGCACCTTTCCCTACTTCCCCAGGTAGAGGATTGCCTGGAGATGACTAGAAGGACTATTCTGTTCATTGAAAGGCAAAAGAGAAGAACTCATTGACACATTTTTAAAATATTATCTGTTTACTATATGGCAACCAACAAGTTAGCTGTTATTAGAGTCCAAGGTGTCTGAGACCCAAAATTGAATCCCACACACCATATAAATTAGTAGAAAGTGTACATTTATAGACATAATGATAGAAGGTGATACAAAAGCATGTGGACCTCAGAAAGCTGAGCACTTTCAGCTGTAGGGCTCAGGGAAAGCTTCATACCTGAGTTAGCATTTGAACTGGACTTTAGAGAAGGGTTGATCGACTTGTGAGAAAGGGGATTTCAAGTAGAGGAAGGGTCATGAGCAAATGCAAAGAGACTTATGGGTATCAATTTCCCAGGTAATAGGCTGGGACCAGGGAAAAGACTTGATTCCTGGGAGAACGGAGGTTGGCCATGGCAAGGGCATTGGAGGCAGAGACGAGGTTCCAACACCAGTCTCCAGATGCTAGCACTCCTCCTCAAATAACTTACTTTAAATATTCTTGGGAAATTTTAGCCTTATCTCTTACCATCATTAATTTGGTCAATAGCATCCTCCTAATCTATAACCAGCAGTATTTGTAGCCTTTTCTTGTATTTTTAAAAAGCAACGTGTCAGCAGACAAAAAAAAAAAAGGATAGGGGCCACGCGTGGCCAAGTGGTTAAGTTCACCCGATCTCTGCTTTGGGAGGCCCAGGGATTCGCTGGTTTGGATCCTGGGTGCGGACATGACAGCACTCATGCTGAGGTGGTGTCCCACATAGCACAGCAGAGGCACTTACAACTAGAATATACAGCTATGTACTGAGGGGCTTTCGGGAGGAGGAGAAGAAGAAGAAGAAGAAAAAGGAGGAGAAGAAGACAAAAGAAGATCGGCAACAAATGTTAGCCCGGGTACCGATCTTTAAAAAGAAAAGGATAAAAGTTCCTCTTTCACCTCACTAGTGTCGAGAATGTGAGGTGAAATTTACCTTTGAGAACAATAATCATCAAGATTTTCCTGGTCCTAACAAGAAATAACATAGCAAACAGTAACAAAAAATAGCATTGATTAAACTAAAATGCACTCAAATTCTTTCTGTCATTTACTCATTTATTTATTTTTTCACTGTGCAACCATTCTTAGGGTCTTCTAAGCATTGGGCATTGGGATAGGTAATGCTGATAATTCAAATATTACTCTGGTAGAGTAAAATCCTTCTTAAGAAGCTCAAAGTCTAGAGAAGCAACACATTTAAACGAGCAAGCAAATAACTGCAAAGGTCTATTCTTGAGTGCTTTGCTTGTAATGTTCTCATACACCTGAATGCTTGGCTGCACGTGAATCCTACTCTACGATACCAGGCTGTTCTTGGTCAGTGGGGCCACCTGGTGGACATGTGGGTCATAATCTAAACCATTATTCTTCCTCTCTATTAACTTCATCCTGTTCTTTTTAACTTTTGTTTCACACAGTCCTGTTTAAAAGACTGGAAAATTCTCACTTGAATTGTTTTACTCCTTCTTTCTTTCTTGATGTTTTTCATTTGTTTTCCTCAATTTTATCAGGAAAAAATGTATTTCCTTTTCTACCTACTTTATTCCTTTTAATTCACCATAGTAACTCAAACAAACAAAAACCAATCATGATCAAGATAAGGCTAGTTAGCACTAGTGCAACATCTATGATAAAGAAAATAAGATCTTCCTACTTCCAATTGAAATTAGACACGAAGTAGAAGGAATGGCTTTGTGGTTGAGAGTGGTTGGAAGTATCATGAAACGAACTTAGAAATCTCAATATTTTACACCTCTTCCTAATTCTTCTTTATTTATACCATAAGCACAAAGATCACATTTTGCTTGTTTGATTTAATTATAAATTATATTTTGATTTTTTAATTGAATTCTATATTGTGTAATATCATTGTTTTCCATATAATTATACATGATTAACAGGATTTTGTGGGCTGAATTCTAGACCAAAATTTGTGACATTTCTATCAAATAAAGCACAACACATTTCTAACAATGAACTTATAAACTCAGGAAAAATTGAAAGTAAAAGATTTCTAATATGTAACATCTGAGTTAGGTTATATTATAAAAGTTTTTTATAAATTGGGTTACTCATTTATTTTTAAATGTTTATTGATTACCTTTTCTGTGCCAGGTGTGATGTTAAGGACTGTGAAAAAAGCATCTAGTTCTATAACCCAAATGTTGGTGAACCTTTACAATATTGCTTGAACAAACCATTTCAAGTCCCAGTGAACACAAGTAGTCCTAAGAAATTAATATGTCCCTCTCACCCTTTAAATCTTATTTCCAGTTCTTTAATGCCTTTAATTAAGTTGAGGGTAGTTTACTGTTGCAAGTAGCTTTTCAGGGTTACATAGATTATTCTTAATTATATCATGAATATTTAACGATACAAATTTTTCATCCCATGTTCTGGAATTAGTAACCACCATCCCAATTGAACAGCGTATATACACCCCCTTGCCTCGTTTTCTGTCTACAGCTTGTTACGTTTAGGCTGTCACTGCTTCTCATCTTGATGACTGGAATAGACTCTGTGGTTTTTCTTCCCACTTTAATCCATCTTGCACCTTGATGCAAGACATGGTCGTGATATCATCTCATTGTCTAAAGCCCTTTGGTAGCTCTCTAGTGCATGCATGATGTAGGACAGGCCACATAACAAGCCACGAAAAGCCTTTCAGAAACTGGTCCTGTCTTTCTTTCCAAACTTACCTTGCAACATTTGCCTGCATCCAGATAAACTTGAATTCACAGCCTATTCTGACACTAATCTACCCAAACAAGTACTTAAATCCTCGAAGCCTTGATTTTCTCTCATGCTTAAAATGAAGATAATAATAATAGCTACTTCATACACAGTATTGTTATGTGTATTAAATAAATAAATATATATATATTATATAAAATGTGTGACCAATGAGTGTTCCAAAATGTTAACAGAATTTTAAAAAAATTATCATTAGTGATAGTATTAAGTATAATGCATTCTGGGCTCCAGACTGAGTCACTTAGTATTTGACACATATGTTCTCTTCTTTCCAGCTTTCATCCTAGCTCTTTCTTCTGCCTGGAATGCCATCCTCTCTAACTCAGCAAACACAAATTCTAGTTATCTTTCAAGGCCCAGGCCTCATGTCATCTCATCTAAGACTCTGCCGACCATTTCCACTTGAGGTAAGTGCCCTTTCATCTCCCCTCCATGGCCGTGTAGCCACTCCTCTCCCACTGCACTTCTCAGAGTCACCCTGTTTAGTTCTGTAGTCTGTGTTATTTTCTACTAGTTTATTAGCACTACAGGGGACTTAATCTGAGGACATGATTTCTCACATTATACATATCAGACATTTCTTGCTGTGATAATGCTGCATAAAAAATCACCCCGGAACTCAGTAGCTGAACACAATATGCATTTTCTTTTCTTGCTCATGGGTCATTGGATCTGCTGCAACTCAGTTAAGTTGGGCAGGAGTCAGGCTTTGGGCTCCAGACAGCAGGCTCTAGGTTCCAGGCTGTACATCTCTCCATGAGTCTCTCACCCACCTTGGACTGGGGGCTACCTGAGGGATGTTCTTCTACTGACTAGTGGCAGGAGCACATAAAAATGAGTAGAAGTAAGCAACGGAACGAACTGGCACACTGTAGCAGCTGCCCACGTTGGCAAAAGCCAGTCTTATGGCGGAGCTACCATCAGTGAGGCAGGGAAGTCCAGGTCACCTATGGTGGTGGTGCAAAGACAAAAGGCAATTCTATTAACAGAGAAGAAGTAAAGAATCAGGAATAATGCAACTAGCACACTATGTTTACTATAGAACTCCTTCTTTTAAGGACTTTGGGAAAGGAGAACTAAGACAGTGAGGAATCATTGAACAGATTTTTATGACCATAAAAAGATAGGATTTGCATTTTAGAAGATCATTCTTGGGTGTGTGGAGAGCATGGATTTGAATGTGAGAGCAGACTGGCTACTAAGGAAGTAATTACGAGAACCCATGGGGAACATGCCAATACATTGTGTGGCTATGGGGCTGGAGATAATGGGATAGGTCCTGGAGACCATTAAGTAGTAAAATTGGATGGATTTAGTAATTGAATAGACAATGTAGGCAAAAGAGAAAGGGATACTGAGAACAGCCCCAAGTTTACACTAGGGTCGTATAATTCATATAGAAAGGGCCACACCACTAAGGCTATTATTTGGACGATCATGCAAATTAAGTACAATGGACAACATAGAACATATCATAATAATGTCTTAAGTAAAGACACCTTACAGAGCACCTTCTCACACATTTCATCTTCGGGGCAACTTTCTGTGTGCATACGTTCCTCTTTTTCATAAGAGAGAAATTAAAGTGCAAAGAAGTTACAGGAATATCTGAGCAAATAAGTTAGATAAATGCAGACTTAAATCCATGTTTTCCAATTCAAAATCTGCCCATCATTCCATAAAATATCTTATTTCTTCAATCTGTAACAGGAGAAAAACGACCATGGGCCAATTGGGCAGAAAGATTTAAAATAAAATGAGGTATTTGGAAAGCTCTAGTAAGTAATAATTACTACATCTATCCCCAGTAATCTTCTTCTAAATCACATATTTTATAATTGTCCTTATAATTTTTATTGAGCCTTTCATTGTTGTCTCCCTTTTATAGCAATTACATCATGCTACACAAATGCAGAAATCATGCCAGACTTTATTTCCTTCTTGTCCTTTATTTCTACTTTTTATTCTTTCCTCTTTTCCTTTTCCCTTCCTTTCTTCCTTTATTCCTTGCACCCTTCCTTTCTCCTTTCCCTCTCGCCTTTCTTCCTTCTCAGTCTTCCTTCCATTTTTCCTTAATTTTTGCTTTACTTGTTTCTTTTTCGTAAATATTATCTCCACAGCCCAACTACGAACTCCTTGAGGAGAAGACTCTAACTCAGTGTTGCGCCCTTCCCAAAAGGTCAGTAAATACCCTCCGGTGGACTGAAGAACAGTCTGTTCCATCCTCACATTTCCCACTGTGATGGAAAACACTCCTCCCGAGATAGAAGAATTACTTTCCATCTACCTGCAATTCTCTAAATATCCCCTGTCATTTCCTGTCTTCATGTCTTTCTCTTTGTGCCTTCATCTTGTCCCTCCCCTCCAAGAGACTTGCGTCCAACATAGATGATCCAGTCAGCATTCACAATACCCTTTTCCTTATCTACCACAGGTGACTGGTCTAGGAGGGCCATTTGACAGGAGAAAATGGAAATTGCTTGGGCTGAGAGCTTCCAGAAATGTTTGGAAGGCACCTAAGCTGAATGCTTCTCCCTGGGCCTGTTGTTCATTCTTCTTCCTGCCTGGAAAGTGGAGCATGATCCTTGGAGGTGGAAAAGCCATCAAGCAACTGTGAAAATGAAAGGCATACATTATGGAAAACAGAGCCAAGCCATGAAAAGAGCATAACTGAGCTGCTCTTAGTCCATAGTGTCCCTGGACTGCCTGCTCTTAGATTTCTTATTGTTAGAGATAAATACAACACCTTTTTGTGAAGCTTAGCATTACTGATATACAAGTGTTTAATTAAGTCTTACTTCTAGGTGATTATCTTCTCAGAGTCTCCTAATTAAAATTTTCTCATATCTTTATATTCTCACCACATTTTTGTCTTCATGTGAAATCCTTTTGTTTATTCCTCTATATTGTCTGTTAGACTGTAAGCTTTGGTGCACAAAGACTCTTATTCATAAGTATTCATCCCAGGGATCCTGGAACAGAGCCTCAAAATAATAGGGGCTGAGCGACAGTTTTCTTAATTGAATTGAATTGAATTGAATTGAACTGAACTGAATCAAACTGAATTGAATAGTCCTCAATTCTCCCAGTCAATGGAAAAAGCAATCTACTAGGGGCTGTTCATCAGTCCTTCTTAACCAGTTCCCTTCATTTGCTGCAGTGATGTGTGTGGCACAAAACTCAAGCCTAGACAAGAATGCATTTTACCCCCTAGACCAAAGAATAGGCGTAGTTGTTTTGTCTGTCCTACATCTATTTTCTTGGCATCTATTATTTCATATTAAACATCTTTCTCAGTATATTGATTTTTCTTTTGCAGAACTCCTTCTCCCCACTGACTTTCCAAGTTTCCAGTTTTCAGAAATTGGCACATGATCCAGGACTTGCCATGTATTCTAACCATTTGGCCATGGTTATTGGCTCGGTTATGGGTATGTGACCCAAGATGAGCCAGGGACATAATTCTGAGATCTTGTCACCTAGGTGGGAATGGGAGTGTTCTCTGTGCTGAGAGTGATAATGGTAAAGACAGTATAAACCTGGAGCTTCCAGAAATCCCAGTATGGACATCATAGGTCTGTGAATGAAGCCAAAACAGAGGAGGGCAGAACCAAGAAACTGGGAGGAAAGGGAACAGGTCCTATGTGTGGTGGTATTTAAGTTCTTGGATCTAGAACATGATCCCTAAACTCAGACTCACACCAATAAATACTAACTGTGTGGGACTTGGAAAATGTTACTTAACCACTCTGTTTCCTCATGTTTAAAAGGGGGATAATAATAATACTTTAATTTAATCCTTATTTTAATCCTCATTTTGAGGATTAAATGAGATAACACATGTAAAGATCTTAGAACAGTGCCTGACATACAGTGCATGATCAATAAATGTTAGTCATTATTAATATAGATATTTTTATCCATGGCTTTTGAGTTATGACAGCAGTAAATTCTTTTTTTATGTTTTGCTTAAGCTGGTTTGAGTTGGGTTTCCGTCAGTTGCAACCGAAGGATCTTGTCTAATACAATTAATATAAAGTGTAAAGCCCAGAGTGTATTGGTTTATGGCAGGTCAAATTCCCTTCTGTAACATGAGGCAGAGAAGGGGGATTGAATCAACTGAATCTGGACCTTCTGGCTCTTCTTAGTTGATGTCTGTCTACAATTTTACCTGAGGTCAATGGACCTTCAGCTCCTAGTTAGGAAAAGAGTTTCCTCATCACTATCCTATTCATAGTCACTAAAATCTTCTGTCTTCTACGTCACCAGTTCATAATATCTCTCATACGATTTATTTTAAAAAATCCTGAAAGTCAGATATTAAACATATCATAAACATATGAGAGAGATAAAATGAAAGAAAATATTTCTACAACTGGAATACATTTTCTATTATGTTTTATTTTTTAAGCCTTAAGCGGGAAACTTTTTCCTTACTAGTTTAGAGTAAATAATATTATAACTAGGCACCTATAAGTATGCTAACTAGCATACTTTTCCTGCTGGAGCTTTCTGGAGGGATGTGCAGGGGATCTGCATGCTTAATTCCCATTAGCACCTGTCACTGGGATTTACTATCCCAGAGTTAATTCTCCACTCACTGCCACCAAGAAAAAGGAAGCCCTTGCACGTGGATTTAAATGAAGCTTTTTATTTTTCAAAATGAGATGAATTTCAGTCTCTTCCATAAACACCTGCAATATTCCAACCCTGAAAAAGTCATATTTAAATTCATATTTGGTGAAAATTTGCCCAAACTTGATTTTATTCAACAACTAGAAAAGCCTAGTCATATTTTGAAAATTTGTCTTGGGGAAAAATTGTTTTAATCAAGGACTTAGTTCAGTTTTAAAATCCATTGGCTTTCAATCTGCCATTCAATATTCAATAAATGTTTATTGACCACCTATTATGTGACAGGTAACTTTTTAGATTCTAGGTGTATAGCAGTGAAAGTATTAGGGAAGACATCCCTCCCTTTGAGAAGCATGCATTCTATTGGAAAGTATATATAGATATACATACAGTTATAGGCATATGTACACATATACAGCTACGTATATTTATACATAGATATATACACATATGTGTACATATATGTGTTTATATAAAATAAGTGCTATATGGAAAACCAAAGCAGGTGAATGCAATTGAGGGTGATGAAGTGGGTGCTATTTCAGGTAAGTTGGTCAGAGAAAGTCTCTCTAAGCAGTGACATTTGAGCCCAGATCTAAGTGAGGTAAGTTAGCAAACCCATGCTCATAAGCCTATGCAACACTGCATTATCTCTTTCACGAAGAAGAAAAAAATAGGCAGGATGTTGATACACAAGACAAGTTCCACCTGCAACCACAGGTTGTAGGAAACTCACCTGCGTGGTAAAGCTGATCCATTTGCTGGTGCTCTTCCTGTCCTTGTTCTTGCGCTCTCACTCTCCCCTGCCTTCCGTCTCATCTACTGGTCATTTCTCAGACCATTCTCCTGCCCTCTGTGGGCTGAATTTCAGTACTGAACTACTTTCCCCTTCTTGTCTCTTATTTTTTCTTTCAAAGAATTAATTCTATGCAGTGTCTGTCATTGGGCACTTCAATGCCCCAAACAGAATTATGTGACAATTTAATTCTGTTTAACTAACTAGACGCTGAGGATTCTTCCCTATCGAGCCTTTTTAGCAATCAATCAACCAATTTTGGGCTCTGTGTTAGGAGCTGGGGGTGAAATAATGAACAGGACATAGTCTCTGCCTTAAAAAGAGTTAAATTCTAGTTAGAAAAGATAGGCAATAAAATTGTAAGTGAAATAAATAACTTTTAGATGTTGATAATATGATAGTGAGCTTATGTGGGGGTTTCTTAGTATTTAAGCTGTTGCCCTTCTTAGAAAAACTGTAAAGACAAATATTAAATATAATCACAATGCCTTCTGGTGGTGTCATCCTCAAAATAAATGACAGGTTGTGAGTGGCCTAGCTGCACTGTCCAACATGGTGGCCACTAGCCATGTGGCTATTAAAATTAAAATTAATTAATTATATAAAAATTCCCAGTTCACACTAGTCACGTTGCAAGAGCTCAACAGTCACATGTGTCTAATGACTGCCATTTTGCAGAGCATGGATATGAACCTGTTCCTCAGTGCAGACAGTTCTGTTGGACAGCACTGGTCTGAACAGCATGCAGCTGAAGGGAATCTTGCATCAATGGTAAGCACAGCAGCTAACAATTTTGTGTCACTCACTTCATTTCAGTTTAACTCATTTACTTCTCACAAAACCCTATTAGATAGTTACTGCCACTAGATCCCTCTTACAGATTAGGAAACTGAGGCACCTAGCTTTATCGTTCAATATCTGTCAACTAGTAATAAGAAATGCTGAGGACTGAACCCAGACAGTCTGGCGCAGGAACCTACTCTCTTACCAAAATATCCCCATATCTTGGTATGGGGAAGCTGAAGAGGGTGAAGAAGAGATATTAGCGTGGCAGGCAGTGCCTCCATAGAAATAAGAAATGGCCAGATTTGTCAATGTCTTCACCAAGTGTGACATTTTCAGATCCATCAGACTCATCTAAGACAGGTCTTACTGGCTAAAGGTTTGCATGGAGCTGGGAGGAAGAATTATGGAATGTTAGAACTGAAAAGAACTTTGAAACCATCTAATCAAATATTTCACAGATGAAGAAACTGAGACATGCAGTTTACCTGACCTGTCCAGGATAACAGAGTGAGTGATGACCACAGCCAAGATTAGCCGCAAGCTTCCTGCCCATGTGGGTGTTTACACAGTGTCCCCTTGGCACCAAGAGCTTAAAATTTCCCTAATATATTTTTTGTTATTAGTTCGGAAATGTACTAATCTTGGGAAGTGGTTTTCTTCTTCCCAGTTTGTTAGCTGTGCCAGAGTGTATTACTGCCCTTTTAATCCATCCACTTTCCTTTTGTCTAGCATTCCCTTATTTTACCCATCCATTCTTACATTCCTCCCTCATCATTACAACAGGCATCCACAACCTAGCTACCCAGACACTTCTTTCCTGAAAAAAGGTAAAAATTCATAGCAGTTTGAGTCCTTACACACACTGTTAGCAATTTGGAAAACATGTCGTAGGTTCCACCATCACTTTAAGCGAGTCTCTACAAATTTTGTTGTGCATTGTTTGTAGGAGTTTCTCCCAGTATTATCTCATCACCCTGTACATACTCAGCCTTGCCAGCCACCAAGATGCACGCAAATAAAGCTCTGTTGAAGAATGAGTTTTCCTTGAGCTTTTAGTTTCTGTTCCACTACAGAGAGATCATAGGCGCCCAGAGCATAAAGCAGTCTGAGTGGCGCTGACAACCCCAGAACTGCAGCCGATTGGGGCACTGTACAAGCTTCATGCCTTCTTCCTCCCCACGCAGGACTTCAGCTCGAGCCGCACCCAGCTTAATCAATCGCAAGACCCGAAGTCGTGGAGCAAGTCCAGTCCCAGGGAGTCTGGCTCAGGCTTTGCGGGCGCCGTGGAGAAGCTGGCAGGCAGCAGATTGAGCTCCACTGGACACAGCCAAGTGGCTCGGGGCGCGCCCGCTGCGCTCTCGGAGTCGGAGTCTGGCGCACGGCGGGAGGCAGGCGCGTTCCCACCCTCCGAAGCCGCCTCCTCCCTCTGGTCTCTCTCGGCTGGGCTTCCGCGGCTAAACCACCAGCCGGTCTCCACCTCCGGCGCCGGGCGCGCAGCTCCCTCCAATCCCGGCTTACATAACGCGGGCGGGCGCGCTCCCGCCGCCGCTTAGCCCCCAGTGGAGTTGGGCTGCGCCCTCCAGCCTCCTCGGCGAGCAGCTCCGCGCACCCGTGCGCCCCACACTAAGAGGTGACCCTTCTTGGCCACCCAGCAGCAGCAGCCGGGCCGTTTCTCCGCTGGTGTGAGAACACTGAGATTGGAGACGGGAGCGCCTCACTGTGCCCAACTCCCTCCCTCCCTCCGCCTCCCACTCCCCTCTCAGCACCCCCCACCCTCGGGCCTGTGAACGTTCGGCACGGGCGAGGGGA
Source organism: Equus caballus (assembly GCF_041296265.1). Lineage (NCBI taxonomy): Eukaryota > Metazoa > Chordata > Mammalia > Perissodactyla > Equidae > Equus > Equus caballus. Next base: position 49,111,009 of record NC_091686.1, read on the forward strand.
CCCTGAGAGCAGTCCAGGCTCGGCGCGCGGCGGAGCTGCGGCTGCTCTTGCTGCTGGGGGAGCGGCGCGGTGGCCGCCTTGCGCCTCCCGGACTTCCCAAGTGGGGGCAGAGCAGCCGCTCGCGGAGCCGCCAGTTAGAAGGCACAGGGAAAGAGGGACCTCCAAACTCCTCCTCAGCGTCTCCTCTCCACCCCCTTTTGGCCCCTGCCCTTGGAGAAAGTGGAGTGTGGCGCTTGGTTATCTTTATTTCTTCGAACTGCTTCGCGCTGCGCGGATTCAGCTGCCGCCCGGTGGGGCTCTCCGCTGTTTGCGCGTCTGTGTGGCTCCCCTCGGCACACCTCTGTCGACGATGAGGAAAGGTCTGCGGGCGACAGCGGCCCGCTGCGGACTGGGACTGGGATACGTGCTGCAAATGCTCGTGCTACCTGCCCTGGCCCTTCTCAGCGCCAGCGGCACCGGCTCGGCCGCTCAAGGTAAGGGGGTCCGCCGAGCTCCGCGGCCACCTCCCTTCGCTTCTTCCTTCCCTCCTTCTTCCTCTCCTCCTCCCCCGTTCTCCTGGCTTCCTTAATCCGCCTCGTTGCTCTCAACTGGAAATCACTTTAAATTCTACTTTCCCAACTAGTCAAGAAGCTTTGGTTATTATTATTTTTAATCTATCTTCCGAGATGGGCACGGATGGACCAGGGACGCACAGGGTGTGGACGCGCATCTGTCTCTGGGCATGTGGGCGCCTTGACTGTCTTTTGCACTTTCTGCTCCACACACACACGTTGTTGCATATTGTACACACTGAGGTTTGGAGAGACTCTCGGTGCGGGTGGCTGTGTGGCATGCCATAGATGCATCCTGATGCGCAGAGGCTCCCCGCGCTGTGCCACGTCTGGCGTTGCGGGATCTTCAGTAAGTCTCTGAGCACGCCCGACGTCGAAGGGCGCACAGCTAAGGAAATGTGTCCATAACGGCCGAGGACCCACAGGCGCCGGTCCCCTCGGCTGCCGCTCGTGGCTCTGTGGAGATAGCACAGCGCGCCCGGACCCGCGACCCGGCCTGCCGCAGGCCCCGGGGGGTGCGCGCGCCTGCACGCTTACCCGCCGCGCGTCTCCCTCCCATCAGGCGACGGAGAAACTTACACCCCCAGAGCTTGGGGGAAACGGACTGGTTGTTCAAACCAAATCTGAAACTCCCCGCGGTAACCAGTCAGTTTATAACTCTGACATTTTAATTTAATGCGTCTAAGCTTTAAAATGAGTGTCCGCGGCCCTGGGCAAACCCTGCAGGGGGAGAAGAGCGGCCTGGAGTTAGGGTGGGTAAGGCAGGAGGAGAGGCATGGGGGCAGTTCTCCTAGCTGCCTCCTGTCCGCCGAGTTTGAAGTGGTAGCGGCAGCTCGCAGCCTTCCGCGCTGGGGAAGCTGCGTGGAAAGGAGATGGAGAGGAAGGAGCCTACGCTGCGCCCCCGGGGTCTCTCTCGGGTCACCTGGGCCTCCAATCTTCTGACCATGCCCAGCGCCCACCTGGGTCTTTTCGCCCCGTTCTGTGGTGGTCGCTGGCTCAGAGGAGGCAGCTCAACTTTTCTTTGGGGTGGGGTGGGGGTGGAGGGAGCCTATGCAGCGTTAGGTGGTAATCCGGAGATCCCATCATCTCGGTTACACTTCTTTCCAAATTTGGAGAGCAGTGGAGGCGCGGCGGTAGCCTCAACTCCCCGGGCTCAGACAGTGGAGATCCCCGACAGCATTGCCTCTGCTCTGCGAAGGCTCTGGGGGCAAGGGCGTTGGAGGTGGAGGGGGCGCTGGGCGGAGGCGAGTGTGGTCCGGGTGGGGAGGTAAGTGATTAGCAAGGCTTTGTGAATTAGCAATAGCTACTTCGGGAGTAAATTTTCCTGCTGCCTCGCTAAGTGGCCACGCTCATAAATCCTTCCTTCCCTTCCTGCCAGATGCCTCCCATCCCCAAGGTCCTGCCCTGGTTTTCTTATGCATACTTCCAGAGCTCATCTGTCCATTTTATAAAGGAATCTCCATTGAGAAGCGTATGAACTTGTAGGTCTCCTGAAATCGAGAAGCTCTCGGGGCTGCAGCCAAGGGTGCTTAGAGGAGGCTGTTTGGAAGTTTAAGTGAGCAACCTGATGAATAGTTGTGGAATCAACCGCGTGACTCCCTGTGGAATTCGCCTGCTGTTACTGGGCACACAAAGGGCTAAGCCATGGGGTGGGAGTGGGGAGTCGAGGGGGATGGGGTGAGAGAACTCTTTGGGAAAAGGACAAGTTAAAGTCCCCAAAGATGGCAAACAGGAGACAGGATCTCTGCCGAGAGCTTACTACAGCCAAATTAGAAAGACTGGGTAGGAAAAAGGATCAATAAAGATAATCAAACAGGAGATTGTAAATGGATTAATATTGAAAGAAGAAGGGAGACGTGATTAAAAGAAAAGATACTCAGGATAGACTGAGGTTTGCCACTTGAACTTTTTTCTTCTTATAGACCAGGCAAGCCAAAGATTGAAGATTGACCCTGCTCTTCTGATCTTAAGTGGAAAAATAAAATGTGTTCTGTTGGGTGTGTGCATTTCAGTGCTGTTCTTCTCCTTTCAGTTTATTTAGTTCTTTCAGTTCCTGGTGAATATACCATTTATTTATATTTGTATCTTGTGGTCTTTGAAAGACACCATTCCACCACTTCTATCTCTGTTATCCTCCATGTTCCAGGATGCCAGCTCTTCCTTGTTGTCTGTTAGGTATCAGAAATGTAGAAAGCAACAAACTCTAGTATCAGCTTCTATCAGCATCACTCTAACTCATCCCCCAAGTCTGTGTACTGTTGAACCGCTGTCACACTTTCTTCCCAGAATCACGCTTTCATAATGGTCCGATGGTCAGACCTCCTTTTTCCTTCTTATTTCTTCTCATTTCTCTTCTCTCTTTGGACTAGAACACTAGGGAAAGAAAAGATGCAGTTACTCCCTCAAAGTATGGTTTCCATGTGCTGAGGACTTGATAGAATGAACTATTTTTATGAATGGAAGTACATATGCAATTAGGGCGAGAAAATTAATTTAAGCACTTTACGATGTGGATGACATTTTTATTCTATTGTTAGAGAAGTACTAGAAAAATTAAAAGTTTTAGAAAATATGTATCTCTTCGAAGATAGCCAAGAAAACAGATGTTTAAGATAAAAACATATTGGGTGTTATTTGTGAGTGTGCTGTGTTTTGTAAGTGTGGTTTAGAGAAAGACAGCCATCATTTTAAGCAGGTCCTCGGGATGCTCTGGGCTTTAGGCAACAACTTTCTCCTTTCTGACTCTGCCCTAATTGTTTCATTCAGGATTGCTGGGAACGCCTAGCTCCAGGGAATTTGTGGTGTTTCTCACTTCCAAGCATGAAAGACTTTCCTAGGAAAAGGCAGTGTGTGCGTGTGTGTGGGTGTGTGTGTGTGTTTGTGATCAGTGTCCTGCAGAATTAGTGCCCTCCTGTTTTATAAATGTGTTTTATTTCTGGACTACATAGCACTGATATTCTGCTTATCTAGCACCAACTAGTGTTATGAGTGTTAACACCACCAAACCGAGAACAGAAAATTACTGAAGACTCTAATTATAATGGGATAATTCTCTGTTATCGTAAGTTAATTTATAATGTTTTTAAAAACAAATAATATGCTTCTTCAAAAGGGTAAAAATTACTTCCGTGCATTTACAAGTAGACAATTGGCATGAAAGATAACTGAATTTCATTACAAGTTCACCATATATTTTTCCATTTTAGGAGCAAATTCATAAATTCACATTTGGAATTTGCAATAAGGAAAAATAGGCTAATTTACCTTTCTTTACAAAAATAATTTCATGTATTCTATCTTAGGGAATGCTTGACAGGCTTCAGAGAATAAACTTTTCAAACAATCCCAAAGAAAGGGAACCATTAGATTGTTAGCATTTATTGACTCCCTGGCCTGGTGTTCTGGGTACTGGGGATTCAGAGTTCAATAAAACAGGGTCCTTGAGCATCTCCCATTGTAGTCTGGGAGCCGATTGTCCTGATCAGAATTCAAACTGATCTTTTTTAAGCAAACCCCCTAAGGACATGAAGGAGGCATGAGCTCCACTGGCAAACCCTCTTAGCTTATTTAGAATTATGGTTGAGACTTAAAGATAACTGTTCTCTCATGTATGCTCTGCTCTCCAATTAGTGCCGACAGCGAGCGTGTGCTCTGTTAGGCCGTCACTGCATTTAGCACTTTTCTGAATTAGGTCATGGCTTTGCTGGGGCAGCAGAGGGAGTCACTCTCAGAAGAAACATTAAAATTACAGGCTGCAGCCACTTCAGGAAGATAATGGGGACAATAGTGAGGGTGGTGATTGAGCCAGGCTCTTGCCTTGCACTTTTAGCCTATATCTTTTTTAGTTTGACTTTTATATTTGCAGCAGTTAAAAATAAACCTGTTCACATTTCCCCACAAACAAGAAACCCTGTTAGCTCATTTGGATAGCCTATTGCATTAGTAGTAAAGTTCTCAGCAAACAATTATTGTGCACTTACTATGTCCCAGACTGTGTGCTCTTTGTTAGGGACACAGAGTTGAAGGAGAGAGTTTCAGCCCTCAGGGAAGACAGACTTGTCAGCCTGTAATTATAATTCACTTTCTGAATCTAGCAGTGGGCACAGGTATGGGACTTTCTAGATTGAAGCCTCCAGAGATGGTAAACATAGGTCAGGCTAGGGTTCCAGTGTGAGTGGTGGTGGGGAGTTTCCAGGTTTCTACACAGAGCAACTGAAGAGTGGTAGTTTGGTTGGAAGTGGGATGTTCTTAAAGCCAAGTTTGCATTGTGACTGTCTTCTATTAAATACTACTTAGATTTAATATATGCTGGTCTGTCTTTGGGGAGGCACAAGCTTAAGACTCTTAGTGATGTGTGCCCATTCAGCCAGTTAGTTTATTGGCTACCACTGTCTCGTAATCCTGCCTCCACCATCTCCTAGCTGTATGGCCATGAGTGAGTTAATTAGTGTCTGTGTGCCTCAGTTTCCTCAGATGTAAAATGAAAGTAATATACACTGTTGTCACGTTAGGATTGAATGAATTAATGCATGTAAAGTATTTAGAGCAGTATTCTTTGGCTTCCAACTCTGTAAATCACTGGCAAAGAAATCTAGAAGTTAAAGAAATTAAAGGTCAATAGTTTTGAACTCAGAGTGGAGATTGCTGCTGACACTGCTTTCCCCAGGGCAGCAAATGGAGCTGTCTGAGGAGACGTTCCACGGTGGCCCACTGCAAACTCCTGGGCTGTGCGTGGTTCTTTGAACAGCCTGTGGGAAGCTCTCTCCCTTCACAGCCTCATTTCTTCCTTTCTGCTCTCTCTGGGAAAGTTAACCTAATACTCGCTCTCAAACTGCCGTGTTAGGTCATTGCCAGTTAAGTCCTGGCTATAAGCTCTACTCTTGACTTTCTATCTTTATAATGAATATTGAAAGATAACTTTTCATAAATCCATAAACACTTTTATGAAAAAAAAAAAAAGGTCAAGCCCCAGGATTTCAGATAAGGGTTTGGGGAAAATCAGCATTTTATGCAAATTCAATAGTTTTCTTAAAAAAAAAATAGACACAGTGTATAGTTTAAAGAACATTGCAAATATGTTAAAACAACCCAAAGAAACATATGGAAAAATAGGTTGACTTGAAGGCAAAGCAAATTCACCAGGACTTTCATATATTCAAACCACACTTGCAATAGAAAGTTTTAGTATCACAATTTAGAACAACGTGGACAATCTAGATAATGTATATTTTGAAAGGTTCACATTTAATTACTTCTACTTGTTTAATGGTTATTGGTATTTTTTTCATATTTGATGCAACTGTTGTTTTCTGGCTAACTTGTAAGATAAAACTAGAGATTTGTGGGGCTTTTTATGTTGTTAAACTTAAGACAGATCTTTCTCCTACAGTAGTTTCATTCTGCTTTTAATTTTTGATTGCCTGGTCTGCACTTACAGAGCCCCAAATTTCTTACTCTCTTTCTTTTTTAATGTAACTTCTTGTAGCTACATATGGGCCCTTCTTTGACTTCATATTTTATTTGTTTTCTTTATTGCTTTTGTATTTGTGGAGGATGGCTCTATGAATCTGAGACCTGGGTATTGTCCCAGTATCACTTACTTCAAGGATGTTTGAACTAGAACAGAAACTCAGTGCTATTTTTTATGCAACTTTTTTGAAGTAGAGTAAGTTTGCCTTGAGCGCTATTAAAATACTAGCCTCTTCTTTTTCTAGTTCTTAAAAAGAAATCCAATAATTGAATAATTTATAGTTTCTCATTTTAAGTATTTGTCGTCTCCAAATTTATGGAGATTTTAATAACAAAACATTTGATAGTAACAATTTTATGAGCTAACAAGATCAGAAATAGTAAACATTTTTATCTTCTCTACCCGATTAGACTTCTCAGAAGAATTTCTACCTTTTCATGAAAACCCAAAACATATATTAAGTTGCAAATACTTGGACTCTTTATGAACAAAATGTTATAAAATATTGTGTTATAATTTCAGAATTTAAAAAAGTTTGGGGTTGAAGTTGTAGTATAGTTTCTCAATTTCGGTATTTCTGCCCCTCAAAAAGTTGCTCCCTTAGGATTATATAATGACGTTTTGAAATATACAGAAGGATGTTTCTAGATTTCATAGGTGCTTAAAACATATCTAGCCTTCCACTCAGAGTTCATTGTGTTAGAGTTACTGTGATATTCATTAAATTGAAGTTATAATTTAGAAAGTGAGCTATAGCTTTGAAAGTGCCCTATATGCAGATATTTGTCCTTATGTCAGTAATCCTTTATTAGCAGTGAGCTGTGGCAGATGTGAAGTCTAACATCCGAAAACCCCCGTGTTTGGGGAATACCGTGTTTTCCTTAAATAACCGACCATAGCTCATTGCCGGTGGGTGGTGGAACGTTGGGGACAGGAGCCAGGTGGGCCCTGATGATAGTGATGTGCCTGCTATGGTTCTGACTTTGACTGTGAGGGCCCAAAGCAATCATGGTAACAAATGATGTGGATTAATCAGATTTAACTCCAGAGTGATCAGTCATCTTTATTTTAAAATGTCGTGAGGATAGGGGTTTTGCCTCTGTTAGTCATTGTCATTTGGGTCCTGTGGCTAGTTTCATTTCTCAGCAATTATGAGAGCCATAAAAATGCCTCAGGTAGATGAACATGTGTTATCTGCTCTTCTAACTAAGGACGTGAAACAACAGAAACTCTCTCAGCACATTTAACAGGTTTATTGATGAGCGCTGCCATTTCTCAGTTTTAGTCAATGTCTTAATTGATTCTTTAATCACGGACTGCTTGAACTCAACTATAATTTATTGTTTTCTCTTTTTTTCCTATTCAGAAGGAAAACCTTATATATGAACATTCTTTTCCAATAAAAACAGATTAGTGCTTGCATATTAAAAAATATTTGCAGCCCCGTTGTAAGAATAAATATGTTCCTGAGTGGAAATGCTGGCGTTTTTCAAAGTTCAAGAAAATCAGCGTATACAATAATATAAAAGAGCAGCTAGAAGTAAAGTATACCGTTTGTATAGAAAAGTAATCACTTTAAATTAATTCATAATGTACTTTCTCTTAGACAACAGAAGTTTACTGCAGAATGGTAGGGGGTGTGGTATAATAATATCCACTTATAATTATAGGCATAGTGAATTATATTGATAACGTAAGATAAAAACTAAAGGGAGCAATTTTAGACTATTCTATTCCCTATGAATTTGCAACTTTGCTACTTGTATTAAGATTGAATATTTTAAATCATTCTAATATCTTTTTGGAATTTCAAGAACCTAAAAAAATCCTTTCAAAACTAGGTCAAAGAGGACTCTTTAGCAAATGGTATTCTCAAAATTTACAGGAAATAAAAATGATAGTGACAAAAGCCCTGTTGCTGTTTTATGATACGTGATTTTCAGAGACCTGTGTTATCTCTAATGTAGACCAAATAAATAACCAAATTACTACCACAACAAAACTTCATGATTGGGTGGACATACTAAGTAATGGTAATTTCACTTTGAGCATGATGTCTGTGTGAAATATGTTGACATTTGAATTTAGCTGTTGATAAAGTGAAAATGATATATTTTATCTTCCATTGACTAGTTTGCCAAATATACACATTGTAGCCACCCAGTGGAAGTGCGCAAGTTTAGCAAGAAGCAATCTTGAAGTCATTCTGAATAAAACAGTAATTACGTTGCCTGTCATTTTCTTTAGCGACTTACCTTCTTTCTTCTGGATCGTCCTAAGAAGATGAAAGAGTGTAAGGTTTAAAATGTGTTACGGATCAATTTCAAGGGTTGAAAGAGGCTAAGACATTTCCCTCCCAGCCTACTACAGCCCTCGCCAGCCAAGCACGCAGCTTGGTGGAAAACAGAAGCCCATTTCAGTAACTGCTCTCAGAAGCTGAGGAAAAACAGGCATGTTCAAATGATTTGTTAGTTGTGCTATCCAGAATAGAGACCTAAGATCAGTATCTCATCATAATATTATGCAACAGGCCCTTTGACTTCAAGCTTTTGCCTAAATAGAGTCTTGATCTGCACCTATTTCAATTAAAATAGCAAAAGAATTTAGAAAGTATTTAAAAGGTGTGTATGGGAGAGAAGTTAGATTTGGATTTTACTTGGAACTATTTGGGCAAGACCTGTTTGTGTGAGAAATCTAGACTTAAATCAGTGACACACTGATACATTGTATCTGATAGTATATTCCACTAGTGGAATATATAATTAATCCTTCAGTGGTCTTTATAAAGTGCTTTGCTATCTCCTGAGCTACTCTGTTAAACAATGTTGTTAATAACAATACCAACGTTGTGTTTTAAATCTCACCTGTACATCAGAAATGGATATCATTCTGAGAATTATATTGGAGTTCTCAGGGACAATTGTCCCAGAAAAAAATCTGCTTAAGTGGAGTTTTATCTTTCGTATAATTATAGTACATTAAAAAAATGTTGCCAATGTCTTTCTCTTATGTATTGATCAAAATGTATATTTATTTTTGTTTATATTTGCATCATATATATATATATGGAATTAAAAGGACCACAGTGAAGAAAGTTAGAGTTTAATTACTATAACATGATGAAAAATATAGAAAGATGGCTAGGAAAAGTTTCAAAAATAGCTATGTTTTCCCATTAGGGATGGGGGTAACCAGTTTATTGGATTTATTAGAAACGACGTTCACATGAAAGATACACACGTCATTTTTTATTGAATTAAATAACTATGGAATTATTTCCTAGGAGGGTATTTCCAGGCAGACTCTTAATGAAATGAAGAGTTACAAGTAGTAGACAAATTTAGTTCAGTGATTCTCTGTGAGTATACACACGCTTGCACAAATTGTGTGTGCATGTATAACTTTTTTTGTTTTAGGAGAGTTCATTTTCAAATAGCCCTGGCGATATCCTTAAAAAACAAACAGAAGCTATCAAACAAATAAAAACAAAACTTTTTTACTTGTGAAAAAATTCATAAATGTAGTCATGGAATAGGGAATCAGATTCAATCACTGGTTTCTAACTAAAAAATTATGTCCTTTCCTGCAAAAAGTGCGTTGCTCTCGGCCAGTAGCTGAGTCATTTACATAGTGCACAGTAGAGATGCCCCATCCTCATTTGTGCAGTGGCTTATCTGATAGAAACAAGTTTTCTCCTGTTCTCCAAGTGACAGAGACTAGGGGATCTCCACTTTCACTAGCTTATTGCAAACACGTGGAGGAAGACTTCCGTATTTTCCTACACAGTGGACTACAATTTGTTGACTAAAGGAGAACGTCAGCTTTCCTGCATGCACTGGTAAAAATCCTTCATTCACTCTCGGGGCTTTTTCTCCAGGAGAGACAGCATCTCCCCGGTAAGCATCCTGCCTGAGGTGACCTCTCATGTGGGCTGATTGAAGGAGAGGTCAGTTGTCTTGCTCTTCCCTGAATTCCGGGATGATATTTCAACTTCTTAATCAAATAGAGTTATGTTTCCAGGGTGCAGAATATATGATTGTCTTGGACTCGCTCAGATGCTGTGGAGGTGGCTTTATTTCCAGGTTTCTCCATTATATCCACTGAAAGCTTTATTTAAATGAAGAAAGGTAAAGTTAATTGAGGGGGAAGAAAGGTTGTTGCTAATGAAAGGATATACAGAATTTCATTCTGGATAGAAGGATGACGTACTTCGTTGCTTATATTCAATATTGTATTAAATACAAGTTAATATAGAAATATTTATATAATACCCCAATATATAAATATACATTAATTATTACCATACATTTCTACATCACTTGGCATTGCTGAACTAGGCTTTTAAAAGATGCAAATAAGTGCTCGTGTTCCGAAAATTGTTTTGTATGTTCTCTATCATACATATGATACATTCATGGACTGTACAGGGTTTTCATAGCAATTACGTAGTATTCTGCTAAAATAGCAAAGTAAATAATAGTGCCTCGCAAAGTTTTGTGATTACAAGTCTAAATGCTAATGAAGGATGTTGCCTGTTTAATGCAGAATTGCAAGGTTAAAAAGAGGGTCTTAAAGATAACAGTGGATTCCAGAGTCCTTGAGGTTGTTTTGCAGTCATGACAGTCACTAAATTAAGGAAAGGAATGTTCAAACAACACACTTGAGGAAAAGTGATTTTTATAGAAAGGAGCCATTTCTGCTAATAGCCAGTAACTGCACGTAACCCTGCTGACATTAAAAGCCCATTAGCTAAGCCCAGTTTAAATAGCAGCTGATGCAGTGTCAGCTAAATGTACACTGGAATGTTTCATATAATGCAGTAAGAGCAGTTCTATCATTTTTTCTAAAACTACATACATTAAGTAAAACAAATGTCATCTGATAGTAGTGGCAGGGCTGCTAATAAACAGGCAGAGATTTGTGATGAAACAAAAGTAACAGTCTATATAACAAGAAGATAATAAATGGTCGTGATGGGTTTAAAAGGGATCCTTTGAGAAAAATCATATGGAGAAGCTTAAGCTGACATCCAGAAAGCGCTGTTTCCATAGAAGCACATATTAACGTGCACTAGTTTGAGATATTCATTTAAAGTAAAGTAATTTTTTACTATTAGCCTCCATGTTCAGTTTTTCAGTGTATTTTGAAACAATAGGAAGCCCCTCTTAGACTGTTCTGTGTGTAACTGGGGGAGTGCGGGGGGCAATCCAAGGCAACTAAGAAAAGAGAACAAGTGAAAACAGAGGCATAACTTCTTATGTGTTAATATTTTAAGGTGATTACTCTGATAATAGTTTTGAAAGCAATGTGATGTTGCTTGCAATGGCGTCAAAGGTTGAAGCGTCCATATAACGCGCCCTCCCCCCACCCCCACCCCCCCGCCGGCTTTTCTATCTTTTGAATATTTTCCAATTTCCATTTTAATCATCCGAAAAACAAAAGGTTTTACTGAAAATTATATTATATTATATTAGTTCATCTTAAAGAATTCTCTAAGTGTTCTGTTAACTGTGAGACCATGGTGGAGGTGAAGTGAGGGCTGCTCTGTGATCTCACGTGTGAGTCCAGCACAGGGCAGTCATTCATCAGGGCTGCCGTGCTCACACCACTGTAAAGTATTAGGAGAACCTCCGTGCCGACCACCCCCCGTTATCAGACCATTAGTGCAACCCTCTCCAAGCAGCAGTTGGGAGGGGAGCCCTGCTTAAGCTTATGACCCCAATCACTTGGGCATAAGCTTTGTGCATATTTTCACAATGGTCCCTTGAATTCTCATCACGCTTTCTAGTATTCAGAATTATTTATCATTCTAACCTGGAATTTATTTATAAGTCTAACCGGAGATATATCTTTATTTATTTATTTCAATATTAATTTTTCTTTACATGATTAAAAAAACTCACATAACTCTGCATTGCTTGAAAGGGAAAAAAAGAAAGAAAAAAGAAGAAAATTACTATTTCATCATAATGGGGTGACAGAGATGTCCCTTTTATGTTCACAGATTTTCATACAAGCATTTCTTAATAAAATCAAGAAGGACTCTTTGGTGTTGTTAACTGGTCTAATTCAGTTCAGACCACTGAAAAGGCTTGTTTTGAATGAATGGGAAGCTTACATTGACAGAATTTATGCAATTAAATTCCTAACCAAAATCCCATTTACAAACATATTGCATGAGGGACTTGATGAATAATCTCGTCTTTCGTATGTAACTCAAACATTAATAACAGATGGAAATATGCCTCAGTTCAACCAGTGGGCTTTGATTTTTAATTCTAAACCCACTTTATGTTTTCCATATTAAAACATCTGTTAAAAATGACTATTTTCCGTATGTTTTTCCTTTTCTATTGCATAAAACTTAATTCTATTGCAAGATGAAAAAAGAATGTCATTGTATTTGGCCACACAATAAATTTGTGCACATCTATGAACTAGTATTATGAAATTGAATTATGTTGAAACTAAGATGATGCTAGACTGATTGAAGTACAACAATTATTACATTAGAATTGGAAAAAAATTACCCTGCAATGTTAATATACTGTTACTTTCTTGGATAGTTTTACAAGTGTATCTTTTCTTTTTTGTATGAAGAATTACGTTTTTAAAAAACTTGCGTGAACGTGATATATAGTATGGTTTGATTCTAAACTGAATTTATTTATGCTTGAAAAACTTTTTTTAAAATAATCTTTAATAATGTCCTTTCTTTAGTGTAATTGTCAGGACCGTGTTTAGTGAATGGTTTTAGATCTTTCTCTTTTTTTCTTTTTTGCAGTTTCCCATTTCCTTTTTACAAGTGTTAGGGAATTAAAAATATTACATGTATGCATATGTGTGGACCTGATAATTTCCTGACATAGGAAATTAATCAAAATTCATTGAAAAAAGTATTCATGTCCGCAACCAAGAGTATTCCTGTGACAGCTGTGCTAGGGAAATGCCAGCCGTTACATGAGTCTCTTGGTAAAGGTGAATACACTACTAAACCCTAAACTTGCAAATTGCATGTGAGGTTAAAATCTCTTAGTTTCACTCCACAATTGCCAGTAGAATATCATCATCATCATAATATTCACATCATAGGATTGTGAGGATTAACAGGATTATCAAAAGTGAAGACTTGCTGTTGTATTTTCATGATGTAAGTCTGTACTATACAGTGATTTCCATTTGGCACTCCTATGAATGTAATTAAATATATCACAAGAATGAGAGGTTTGCATTCATTTGGGGGTACCATCAGGTGGAAACATGTCATATGAATCAACAAAAGCGTATTGTCAAAAGGTAAAATTCTTAAAAGAAATTGGTAGCTTTTAAAATCACATTTTTTATACCCAGTTAAGTTATGAAATTTTAATTGTACATTAAAACTCTTGGAAAGTCAACATGTTTGTTTCAGTTTTAAGGACAAGCAAGTTTAGATGATTTCTTTTTTTTTCTGTGTTAGATTCTGAATCTAGAATATATTCCATTAAAACTAGTGTCTAATAAACTTCAATAGAAAAAAACAGTTTATACTTTTTTCAATATATTTTGGCTATACTTGAAAAGACAAGTATTAGTAAAAAGGCTGGAAAAAATTACCAAATCCTTTGCTTTTTGCTAACATTTAAGTTCTTTCCTGAGGAATAGAAACAACTAATCTTCTTCACTTGTATCAGAAATTTTAACACACCAAAGCATTTACTGATCCTACGATAGGACCATTGCGTAAGTAACAACTTTATTTTGAAAAAAGTCTGGACATAGAAAATGCCCTCAGCTCAGACAGTAGTCAGTATTATCTTTTTTAGTTCACTGTGACATTAAATAATCCCTTTTGTTCTTTTGTTTTATATTCTTTAAAATGCTTCATTTAAAAATTAAAATAAGACAAAACATAAAATCCTTTTTCCTCAAAATGTGTAAACTTGATAGGAAGAACTTAACCCAAAACATTTATAACCCTAAATAATGCAATTGTGGACCTTGAGCAAGCAGAATATAATAGATGCAGTAACTAAATATACAAACAAGGACAACTCATTCACCACACAAAAATGATACCCACACAGGAAACACCGTGTGTTTAATAGGCCCATTGAACACTGGTTCCTTTGTAATTTCCTTTGTCCAAAAAGCAAAGTTTAACACTCTTGGTTTTTAACTCTGTCCCTCCTTCCCTCCCCCATTCCCCGTAGTGCAGCACCGTAGGAAACAGCCTACTTTTTAAAGGGAAAATTAATAAGAACTCTGGAATCAAGAGTGTGGTTTAATCCCTACATAATTATAAAAACCTCTTATCTTTATAGGATCTTATTCCCTTTAAAGAACCCAACAGAAGCAACCTAGAAGTCTTCTAATGATTGATTAAACTGCTTATTTAGTTTTTCTTGCTGTATATGACATTTGGTTTGTAGTAGTTTTCTTTGAAGATTTGCAAGGGGAAAAAACCACAACCACTAAAAAGATGGATTGTATTTATAACCTCTTTTCCTAGGCTATACTTGTTTTTCTGGGTTAATAAAGATAAGCTTCTCAAAATTTTAATTTTCTGGACATTAAACTGTCTTAGGAAGTTTTGCTGTGTGATTACTGATGTGTTTTTATTTTTTTGATTGTTATGAACAGTATCACTTTTGTGTAAGAATGTATGTTTATTTGTAAATATTTTCTTGAGGGGGGAGGGGAGCAATTCAGAAAGCCAAGTTGTTAAAACAAACAAATAAAAAATTAAATTATTTCTGGGCCAGCACGGTGGCATAGTGGTTAAGTTCTAGCGCTCCACTTTGGCAGCCCAGGGTTCCCAGGTCCAGATCCGGGGTGCGGACCTAGCACCACTCATCAAGTCTCACTGTGGTGGCATCCCACCAAAATAGAGGAATATTGGCAAAGATGTTAGCTCAGCGACAATCTTCCTCAAGCAAAAAAAAGAGGGAGATTGGCAACAGATGTTAGCTGAAGGCCCGTCTTCCTCACACACACACACAAATTTAAATTATTTCATAGAGTCTCATATATTTACGTGTTTGCAAACATTTAAGCATATTCAACCCTTTAATGATGTTATTTTAGAAAATATGACATATGTTACCTAAATGTGTTTCACATAAGTTCATTTCTCTCAACTGGATCACTGAAGAAGGTTCTTCCTGCTTCCTGTCCTGCTCCACTCTCCTCTGTCCTCCACACAGAAGCCAGGCAAATCCTAATGAACGTCATCTGTAGAGCTCTTTTTCTTAAAACTCTTTGACGGCTTTCCATTACGTCTAGAATCGGATCTCAACTTCTTATGGTGGCTGACAGAGAGATTTGTTCTTACACCTCATGAGATGGCGGCTGATGCTCTTTCTTTTGCTATGAACAAGTGTTAGTCTCTCATGTTCCATCCCTTCCTGCTGGCTGACTTCTTTTCTCAGTTTAGATCTTCATTCCTTCATAAAGCTACTTTTCACACCCAAAAGTATCACTCTTTCACCTTCCCTGTGTCCCCAGCCAGCATGTCAGTGTGAAGAGGGCATGAACCATGTTCATTCTGGTATCTGAGTATGTGACATGGTGCTTGACACACACGGTTGGCATGTCATGTAGACATTTTGAATGATGTTAGATGAATGCGTGTTTTGTTCATGCATAAATAACACATCTTTGAGGGACTTTTGGTGGCTACTCCTGGTGTTAGAGTTAGAACTTTCTAGGTTCTCTTCATCACTCACTTTTGAGAGCTACTGGATAGAGTAAGCTGAATATGAAGTTGTAGGTGGAAAACAAGGAAGTCTCAGGAGTGAAAGTTTCACCATCTCTTAGGTTCTGCCTAAAACGTCAGGCTCCATACACTTACTTCAGAAACTAGCTTCAGATTGTCTACCCTGTAATTTGAGGCTGTTAAGTAATAAAGAACTTGGATTCTCTTGTAGTTGAAGGACATAAACCTCAAACAATTGATGAGTAAGCAATGTAAGGACCATTCAACTCTAATTGGTTTGGTCAAGTTGCCTAAACACAGAATTGGGACTTAAAGAGGTCTGCAAGTCAAACAGTACCCCACTGTCCCCCAGAGAACCTTCCCAGTGATTCAATTGTAGAATTCTATCATATAGAATATTGCTAAAATAAGTTGACTTTCTATTGGGTGAAGAAATTTTATTTTATATCAGGATTACTGTTGTATCAAAAATTGCCCCATACAGTATTTCTTCTTATTTCTCTCCACTACGAAGTAAACAAGTCTCTTATAGAGTATGTGTCTCAGTCTGTTTGGGCTTCTATAACAAAATACCATGGACTGGGTGACTTATAAACAACAGAAATTTATTTCTGACAGTTCTGGAGGCTGGGAGTCCAAGATTAAGGTGGTAGGTAAGGACCCACTTTCTAGTTCATAGACAGCCATCTTCCCTCTGTGTCCTCACCTGGTAGCAGGGGCAAGGGATCTCTGTGGGATCTCTTTTACAAGAACCCATTCAGGAAGGCTTCACCCTCATGACCTAAGTATTTCCCAAAGGCATCACCTCCTAATACCATCATCTTTGGGGATTAGGATTTCAACAGAAGAATTTGGGGGGGACACAAACATTTGGACTGTAGCAGTATGATACTATGAATATGAGCTGAATGGCTGGGGGGCCAGTTTGCGACTAGAGGTAGAGCGGCCCAGAGTCAAGAAAAATAAATCTGTTTTTGGGTGCACGTTCACCCCATTTGTTTCCCTATAATTGTCTGTTGTCTGTAAGTTCTTTAGGTAGGACCACAGCCTACTATCTTCAGGCAGGATATTTTATTTGCTAGGCTAGGAAATGGTACAGTGAAATGTATCATTATCAAGCGTTATTGAATCAGATATTCTCATAAGCACTGTTAAGATGACCAAAATATGTTATGGATTATGCTACACTGCCAGCAAAGAGGAAATTATAACAAGTAACTGCTTCTTTTTTGTTAAGACTTCAGTAAATGCAGACCCAACTTGCCCTGAATAATTACCGCAGAGAGCTATGCAGTGGTCTCTAACTGGTAGTTGTTTGTAATCAAGCAGCCTGAATCCTGCCTTGACACAAAGCAGAGGAAGTGGTTCAGAGACAGACCTGTAATTATCAGCAGCAGGTGCCCATAATGGAATGCCAGAGAGATGTTTAAAGACTCAAATATTACTTTAGGCAAGACTTCAAGACTGTCAATTTAGACCAAAAGACATCTAAACAAAAACTAGCTCTACAGCAGTATTAAAAGAAGATTTCTTTGGAAACAAAAGAAAATGTAATAAATTCCTTTTATGCAAATTAACCTCTTCTTCCATATGCCTAAATATTATCAAGATGCGAAGTCTGAAACAAGACTGGACTTCATTTTTGGAAAAGGGGTGATTTAATAACATTAGACATTTTTTTGGTTATTAAAAAATTTGTTTATGGTGTAAATAAAGATTTACTCTTTATTTTAATAAGTAGCACATGAATAAATTGAATGTAAAATTAGTTTCTTTTCTAAAATGAATTTTCATGGCTTCAAAGGCCATCAAATCATTGATTTCATAATCATGTGTGACCAAAAATTTTTATTTCAATTACATAAGTTACTCTTCTCCGTTGTAATTTTATGATGAAGAATAAAAACAAAAGAAACTCTGCATTTAAGGCAACCCAAAACTTTCACATACAATTTAAAATTTATTAGTATATTATATATTAATTTATTAGACATTTGCCAATTGTGGCACAAAATTTCTCCCTTCAGTGATAGCATTTTTCAATTTTCACCCTTTTCTAAAAGAAATAAAATACCATTATCCTTTCTAAGTGGTACTTAGAGAGAATAATGATCCATACAATAAAGTCTATACAATAAAAACTTGTAATCAGGTTATAAAAGAAATGTTAAATTTAAATTTATAATACTGGCTCCCCTTTAAGAAATGCACTTAACTAAGTTGTTTTGATAGTGCACTATTATTTTAATGTTCTTCTTTCATCTTAAACTGTACTCCAAAGGCTGTGGTTTATATTAACGTAGAGGAAATTCTATTATATAATAGGCATAGACAGACTAGAGAAACCCAACAAAATAGAATTGCCTGGGTAGTTTGTTACATTTCTAAATAAAGAATTTTCTTTTTCTTTTTCTTTCTTTTCCAAGTACACATACACTTTTGCTGGTTTTGTGTTGTGGGAGTGAATGAACCTCATGGAAGCTAACACATTCTAATGGACAGAGGAGTCATGATACATGTGTATGACCCCATTCATTCTCAGATTGCTTAGCACATATTTTTGGCAATATTTGTTTTCCTGCCTAATGCTAACATAAGTTTATGGCTATGAAAACAAGTGGAGAAGTCATTCATTCATTGCTCTTGCCAGAAATGCCTTCAGCTCCCACAGTAGTTGTGTGTCAAGATCTTGCCCTACTTAAAAGGAAGACATAAGATTTATTCTGGAAATTTACCAGGACAGGCCAGCCCTCAAAAATATGGAGGAAAAGAGCTCTGTAGCTAAATTAAAATAAACTTAAGTCACACTTGACGTATTGTGCTTAAGATAACTCCATCTAAAAATATATATGCAGGTTGTAGAGGGTCTCAGTCCTTGTTCAAAGTGGACACCAAATATGGAAGAGAGATTCAAGAATTACCTAAAAACAGATGAATAAAAGACAGTTGAAGGGCCAGCCCCATGGCCTACTGGTTAAGTTCAGTACGCTCTGCCTCAGCTGCCTGGGTTCGCAGGTTCGGATCCCGGTCATGGACCTACACCACTGTCAGCCTGCTGTGGCGGGCGACCCACATATAAAGTGGAGGAAGATTGGCACCGATGTTAGCTCAGGGCTAATCTTCCTCAGCAAACAAAAGAGGAGGATTGGTAGCAGATGTTAGCTCAGGGCTGATGTTCCTCATTAAAAAAAAAAGGTGAATAAAAAAGGAATAATATTTTCATGATTTGTCACTTATCTGCATATTTTGACTTACTTGGAGTTCTTTTTTTCCTCATGTAAATTAACCTAAGCCTGACTTAGGGCCCGTAGTTTATGTAAGTGTAAAAAAGCATCTGAGTAATTGCCTGCATTCTAATGAAATGTAAAATTTACATGGAGGAGAAAGAAGTGATTAGAACTGGTGGATGTTAAAGTTAGAATATATTTCTAACTATTTTAACCTGCAGTATATTTTCTCAAACCATGGTTCAGTTTAACTTTTTTTATGGCAAAAAAAAATCCAGGACAGCTGAGATAATTCGGGAAATATTAATTGCTATATCGCAGCAAGGTGAATGAGAGAATAGTAGAACATATGGTTCCTGTCTTTAGGAAACTTAAAATCTTGTTAGGAAGATAGAATATCACAGATAGAATATCTAAACTACAAGATGGCAAATTGATATAAAAATATTTTGAAAGAGATGAAAGGAGAGAGAAGTGTGATTTGGTGCTAGAACTTTCTGCTGGGATAAACTCTTAGCCAATTTCCAGAAAGGAATAAAGCAATGTATCTCATGCTCTCATGCTCTCACTTAACTGAGAGGCCAGTGAAAATGTTTTGTTATAGCTGTGCGGGATTCTGTTCTCTCTATACCTCTTCACATTTTCCTCCCCTTTCAATTTTGAAAGAAATTCTTCCCTCTGGCTTTCTCCAATTAACAGCTCTTGTCTTTGCCTTGAAGTGAAGAGTTACAGAGCCCTGGTCTCTGATTTCTTGCAAAGCTCTTTGCCTTTGCTCTCCCGGGGCTACATTACATTTCTGCAGTGCGAAATGAGTCTCCAATCCAAATGTAGCTGTTTTATTACATACTCTGTAGCTAAGCTGCTTTAGGCCAGACGTTACCGCATCTCTCAGCAACAGAGTTTGAGTTTGTCAAGTTGTACAGGTTTGTCGTCTCCTTTTAAATGCAGTTTTACATATTTTAAAACTTGTTTGGATTTTGAGTAATGGTCTCCTTGGTGCTCTGATGTTTACAAAATGATGTCAGTGCTTGAAGGTAGAGGATTGCCATGGTAGATATTTCCCGTTCTCTTCAGAGGATATATGGAGGGGAGGAGGACCCATTGCCTGAATCTCCGTGGGTGGGAAAAATGGATAAACACAGGCAACCTGCAGAGCTGCTTCCAAGTCAATTGTAGAAGCTTCCATAATTAGCCAAAATTCTTCACGTAACTTTAAATTGAAAGTGCCAGAGAGATTTATGTGAAAATTCTGAAACTCAGAATTTAAATTCAAAAGGTAAGAGTGTCTTGCTTACCGTCTTTCACAAATGTTTGAAAATATAGATAAATAATTGATAGATATTAATTTTGAATTTGGTAGTGTAATAGGTTTGAGAGCTGTAATGTCCTTACTTAGTTCTCTTTTAGTAAAGTCTTTTAAACTTTTTCTTACTGTCTTTGGTCATTTGGAGAAACTAAGAATATTGCTAGGGTAAACAGTATAGGGGATGCCAATGAATATTTCTGAAGTTCTGGTATTTTCCGGTTTTAGAAATGTGAAACAAAAATGTGGGAAGAATGTAGGAGAAGAGTGTAAAGTGATTTTGCAGTAGAGTGTTACAGCCAGGCATGTGGTGGATCTTAGTGAAAATTTCGAGGTAATTGTATTAAAAAACACACATACAGAAACTTTAGTATTTTAGATTAATAGAAAAATCACCCCCATGCTCCCAAGTAAAGTCTTCATAATTCTTAACAAACACTAGTCTTATCTGACCTGCTAATTATGTCTATGAAAATAGACAATTCGTTTTTCCTAAAATATATGAAAATAATAATCATAAAAGCAATTAGGAATGCTTTACTGTGTTAAATGTTATACACAAAAATATATATTGATACTGTTATCTCTATAGAATTCCAACTTGAAGACCATGAAGAATGATACAGTGGCTGAGAGCTACCCTAATATTTCAAAAATCCTAAGGTTGCACAGCTTACCAAATAGGAATCAGAAGTCTTTCTTTAATTTGACATTATTAACTTAGTTTGGTGAACACTACTCAGAAGCCCTAATTTGCAGTCATGTATCTTTGTGAGTAAAAGTGAATTAATCTGTTATTTCTCGTTGAATACAGTTTATTAAGTAGTTGGTATAATGCAATGTCAAAGGCAGGAAAATAGAGGAAAAGTCCGAAGTAGTGTGAAATTTGAAAAACACTGGTTTTTTTATATTAATACATGTGTTTTTATCATTAGTTATTAAAAAGTTGGAATTGAAGCTGGCCGTATTCCTTGAATTGAGTTCAGTCAACTCTTGTCACTTGATTTTATTTATCTGAACTTATTTGTAGAGTTTTTATATTGATTTTTTAATATCGTCACTTGACTTGAAACTTTATCCTAAAAAGCCGTGATTCTGTGCCTAAATTAAACACACGTCTTGGTTCGTATTATTGGTTTCTTCAGTGCTACGTTTTCTTTTAAAAAGACTAAAATTGAACTCTCAACTTCCTTTATTCACGAAGGAATTAATGCAAATAATTATTCTTTTGCATTTTTGTTGTTAGTTCATAATGTTGGTAATATAACTATGTTAGGATCATTTTCCCATCCACGTGAGTAGTTTCAGAGATCCCAAGACAGAGCAAAATTGACTTATTGTGAAAATATTATTTCAACTTTGGAAAATGAGAGGCCCATTTAGGGCCCATATTCAACTTTTTTATTTTAACTTGAATTAACTCATTATACAGTGTTTGGAATATTGTTCTTTTCTGGTGACTGTTTAAATAGTTTTGGCTTTAATTTTGATTTTAAGACACAAATTTAAAACTTCATAGATATTGCAAGTAACGCATTTGTTTTATTTCTAGTCTAGTTATTTTAACCTGTTTCTAATTATTGTTCATTAAAAAATTTTTTTCGTTACTTACCTAACCTAAATTTAAGTATGTCTTGACTAAAATTTGTGTACAAGTGTATTTACTTATATTTGGTTTGGTAAACTCTTTTTTTGAGCATTTTCTCAATTGGGTACAATCTTATCATTGAACATACACGTCTGTCTATCTGCAGTGTGTTGAATAAAAGACCTGATGCGTTATAGTGACCCAGAGGTAGGGAGATAATTATTGCGTAAAT
Organism: Equus caballus; assembly: GCF_041296265.1. Lineage (NCBI taxonomy): Eukaryota > Metazoa > Chordata > Mammalia > Perissodactyla > Equidae > Equus > Equus caballus. The sequence continues at coordinate 49,133,077 of NC_091686.1, forward strand.
TAGGTCATTTTTGTGAGTGAATGGGGAAGCTATTAAGAATTATTTCTGGATAACAAGCATAAACTGGGATTGTCCTGGGTAAATGGGGTGCATAATCACCCTCCCAGGAGACTGCAAGATCCCGCAGTACCTTCTAAATCACTCAGGGGAAAAAGTGAGTTTATATTCATAGTGGTTTTAGAATTAAATATACTTCATTCCGTGTTTTTGGAAAGTTATTTCCCTTTCGTGAAGTTGAAGAGGATAATTGATAAACCAGAACAGCTACTTTCTTGCCCGTGTCTACTAACCAAGAGAGCGTTACCTGTGCACGCACACTCTTCTGTGAAGCCATTTGAATGTTTTATTAAAGGTATTTTGGGAGGTAAAACAGTTTGCTTGCAGTAACAGATTATTTTTTTTAAGTAGTAGAAATCAAGAGTTGTTTTTAAAAACGTAGAATATATTTTACCAAGATTGGTTTTGCCTCCTTTTCTCCCCTTCTTGCTCGTTGTCATTCTACTACTGGGAATTGGCACCAAATAGCCATCTGCTTTCAGAGGCTCTGTCAACACATTCATTTTGGGAAGCTCCGTAGCTACTCAACGACAGAGCACAAAACAGAGAAAGCCTGCACTCTAACCTGCTATAAGTTGGTTTACTTGTCTTGGTTGATTTCTACTTCAGAGCATGTTGAAATTCAACTGAAAGGGTCAAAATGGATTTTGGGACTGAAAAGAAGTAATATTTCCAAATAAGTATCTTGGACGTAGGCAAGGTATATTTGCTATGTGTATATATCTCTTTGTTTTTAGAAACAGTCTTAGCTCATTGATATGAGAATTGCATAAGGCTATTTTTTAAAAAGTACTTACCTTGCATGAGAATTTCAGTGATACATTTTGAGTTCCATGTGTTCCACATCCTTTTATCTCGTGGAATTTACAAAAGTTGTTTTATTAAAAATTTCTAGAATGAAAAACACAAAAAGAATAAATAGTGGTTAAATAGCCATAGTCTTCAAGTTTCAAAATGTAGTTCTGCAATTGTAAGAGGATAAGGTTGGAATTTTGCTCTAGAAGACTTATAAAACAGATCTAATTTACTTTAGTACTTGAGAATTCATTGGTATTTTAGGAAGAAGAATAAACTTGGGGAAACAATTAGTTATATTTACTCAGTTAGAACTAATGCAGAAGGCCAGCAACACAGGGGAGGGCATTCTCGAAATTGCTACTATTATGTATGTTATACTTCCTTTTGGCATTTGAGCTTCCAAATGTATTCCATCAACTCTGTGTGCAGTGTTTCTTTTTTTGACAGGGGCATGTAGAGGGAGGGCTTTTTCTAATTCAGCCAGGCTTCATGACCCACTAATTTGGCATCATTTTTTAAAAAGAACACATGAGAAGCTAAAACCCAGATGGGGAAGTGACTTGCCTTGTGTTCGGAAACTTGACCTACCCAGAACATGTATTTTACAGATGAGGAAACAGACCCCTATGGAGCCCGGAGTTCACACAGGTGTTAATGTAGACCTGGGACTACAACTCATGTCCCCTGGCTCCCAGTTCCAGCTGCTTTCTACCATGGAGCACTACATCTTCAGCTGCGCCCATGCACGTTTGTATTTCATGCCTCTGAGTCTTGTTCTTCCTGGGCAAATCCAGTGATCACAAGCTCCAGTGCCTACTGGGACCAATGAGGTTATGTGAGGAACTGGGCTCAGTGGAGGGTGACAGATTCTGCTGGGGACCGTGGCAAACCAGAGAGTACAGTCCTGCCTGACGAAAAAGGCTTCAGGTCCTCCTTGCAGGAGAATGGGCCTGATACGGGGACAGCTTCTAGTTTTTCAAGAAAAGCCGGAAATCTCAATTTTTATTTGAAATTTCTCAGGCAGCACAGGCCAAAGAAAACTTGCATGCAGGTGGGCATTTGCCAGCTGCCTGCCAGATTGCAACGTCCAGTGAAGTGCGTGTTTCCCCTCTCCCTAACCGCAGCAATTAAGAATAGGCCCAGTTGCTTAAAACACCCAAGGTGCCATTTATGCATTCTCTCTTTCAATCCTCTCAACAACCCAGGGAAGTACTGAAGATGAGGAAACTGAGGCTCTGCCAGTTTAAAGTAATTTCTAAAGTCCAACAGCCAAATACAGGGCTGGGATTGAAGCCTTGACCTGTCTGATCTGCAGCTTTTAACGTTACCCTCACACCCTTGAGCCTCCCTGATGATTCAGCCATCACTGGTTGAATTAAAGCTACTGGTGAATCTGTAGTTTTCCAAAGTCCATTCAATTCAGCTTTCCAAACATGTATCGCATTACCACTATGGAAAAAGCATTGTGTGCCCTGAAGCTGAAGGGTAACGTTGCATAAAGCATGATATTTGGCCTGGTGAACCAGCCAGGCATAAACTAATAATTATTTTAAGCATGGACCGTGATAATTTCTAGAATTTAAGTCACATCTCTGGTGTAATAAATTTCTAACTGCTTATTTAGTTGGCTCCTATCTGGGTTGATATATATTTCTTCTCATTTTTCTTCTGGAAAAAAAATCAATAAATTATTTGTATACCTCTAATAGAGGTGAAATTAAGGCTTTTGAAAACCTTTTTAGGGGAATGATATTTTTGACATTTATTCCTAAAGATAACATTGCTTCAATTTGATTTATTGTGTATTTGGAATTGGAACTCTAATTGACTGTTTACATTTGATTTTTTTTTGCACATCATTTTAACTGCAATTATGAAAATTCTTTTGTTAATTATCTTATTCTTTCAACTTTGAATACAGTAGCATCATTGTCAGTTTAGTGAAACTAGTATAATCATTGTTTTGAAAATTTCTAATATTTTTATTACCTTTTCTCTCTCTCTTCGGTACAGTCATGCATTCTTTCACAAGGTTTACCCATAATCAATTGCTCAGCCACATTTCATTCCGACTACAACCATAACTTTTCGTCTGTTCTAATGTCTGTTTCTGCTACATGCAGAGATGATCAGTTATGTCAAAAGAGAGGTGATGGGAGATCTCTAAGGAGCGGCTGCAGTGGATGCTGTTGGTTCCCTGTTCTGATCTCCTTTACTGGCCCAGTGCACGCATCCCCCAGCTGCTGTGATGTTGGCGGCTCAAGGCTCACAGCTGTCCCTTTCCCCAAAGAATTGCCTTTGGCTGAACCAGGGGCTGCCTTGCCTGGTAGGTTTCCTCCAGGTGGGAACAAAACTGTGGGCAGCTCATGCTTCAGAGCTCCCTCTCCAGAAAGCTGAACCCTGACTCTAGTTGAGGCCAGAATTTTGCTTAGCTCCTCCTCTGTCCTCTCCTGTTCCCTCCCTCCCTTTCTCCTGAGAGTGTCCTTCAGTGGGCTGCATGAACTGAAGTTTCTCTGTTGGGCTGTTCTTTGAGCGAACCCAAGCAAAGATAGACCCCAGATCCAGCTAGTGTGGTTGAAATACGCTGTAATTTACTAGATGTGCCTACAAGTCAGGGACCCTTTAATTTCTTATTCTTTGCATGGGTCCCTTGTGTTGCTCAAAACTAGAAACTATAGAAGACTTTGGAATCTTTGAATAGAAGAATTATGAAAACGTAAGACTTGGAATACAGGCTGTTGTCCCCAGCAGAGTCTAATATAGATACAAATTCACTCTGAGGAGAGAAAGAAAGAAACAGTTAAGATTAAAATCCCGTAGTGATTTTAAGAATTCTGCTGGGGGTTGCAATAGCCCTTTATGTTGAAGGTTAATGGTGGTAACAGAATCCACTGTGATTTGGGAGGTTGACTATCAACTCTGAATTTTAAAAGACTAGCTGCGGGGCTGGCCCCATGGCCGAGTGGTTGGGTTCCAGTGCTCCATTTCGGCAGCCCAGGGTTTCACCAGTTTGGATCCTAGGCTCGGATCTAGCTCTGCTCATCAGGCCACACTGAGGTGGGTCCCACATAGGACAACCATAAGGACCTGCAACTAGAATCTACAACTACATACAGGGGTTCTTTGGGGAGAAGAAGAAGAAGAAAACAAGAGAGATTGGCAGCAGTTGTTAGCTCAGGTGCCAATCTTTAAAAAGAAAAAAAAAGACTAGTTGAAAATGCAGGACATTTTCTTTTCTCCATGGGCTTGGAAAAGAACAAAAATTAAGCGTTTTTTGATAGGTGTTTTTTATGTTAATAACTTCTTCATAAAGATTACGTTGTTAAAATTTTAATGACGCCTCTTTCTCTGCCTCCTCCTCTCTTTTTTCCCTCCTTTCCACCCTGTCTCTCTCCCCTCCCCCCTCCCTCCCCTCTCTCACACACACAAGTGGGTGCTTTCTCTCTCTCATACCTTCTTTCAGAATGGCTTTCATCCAGCCTTGCCTATTTTTATTGAAAAAATATTAGCATTGCACTTTAGAAATGATTATTTCAAGCCCTTGGCCATTTGTAGGGTACCAATATATGAACAAATATATGAAATATATTTTTTGTTTCCAATTCTTTTATTGAAAGGGTATTTTCCAAATATGGTTTTACATATAATTTAATATCTGGAAATCAAATATATAAACTATGCCTTTACAGAATGCTTAAATAATATCTTTTTTCACATGGAGCTGTTCAGCCAGGGACATATTTGTAGATGATCTAGGAAAATTGAATATGATGTAGATATAATATTAAATTAATCCAGAAATAAATTACTGGAAAAAATTTCCTCATTTTTTTCTTAGAAAAAAATGCACATTTCTGACATTTATTTTCAGTTTGATATTCATTAAGTTGAATTACTCAGTTTGTAACTGCCGCTTTTCTCATTCACCATGCCAAGGCCAAATTGAATGATAAAATTAAACAGAAAATTATGTTTACTTTTCCATGATTTACTCATTTTGTTTTCCCTTGCATTCTGTGATGTATAAAAATGGGTAGGAACTTTTAAAAATATACGATTATTTCTTTCTAGAGTCCACAATTTATCAAGTATTTTGGAAAATTTATGAAGGTCTAAGTACCTTTGTCACATTTTTCCCATGATGTTTCTGCTGGGGTCCAAGACAGAGAGGAGAATCTTTGCCTTTTAAGACTACATAGTAGCAAAAGTACCAAAATTATCAAAAAGGAGCATATACTTTAAGTTTTTTCTGAAAAATCGTTTTTTTTTAAAGATTTATTTTTTTCCTTTTTCTCCCCAAAGCCCCCCAGTACATAGTTGTATATTCTTCGTTGTGGGTCCTTCTAGTTGTGGCATGTGGGACGCTGCCTCAGCGTGGTTTGATGAGCAGTGCCATGTCCGCACCCAGGATTCAAACCAAAGAAACACTGGGCCACCTGCAGCTGAGGGCGCGAACTTAACCACTCAGCCACAGGGCCAGCCGCCAAAAAATCATTTTTTAAGTACAACTTCCTTGATGACTCAAGAAATCTCAGTTTCATGTTGTTCCATTTTCAGTCATTTGTCCAGAGAGATAATATCTTTTTATTTTTATTTTTAACTCTTTTGGTAAGGCAGATTGGCTCTAAGCTAACATCTGTTGCCGATCTTCCTCTTTTTGCTTGAGGAAGATTGTTGCTGAACTAACATCTGTGCCAATCTTCCTCTATTTTATGTGGGATGCCGCCACAGCATAGCTTGACAAGCAGTGCTAGGTCCTCATCCAGGATCCAAACCGGTGAACCCCGGGCTGCCAAAGCAGAGTACATGAACTTAACCACCATGCCACTGGGCCAGCCCCATGAATATCTCTTTAGATCAAAGTATTTATATCAGATTTCAGGTGTGAAATTCTATCAGGTTTTCACTATTCTGGATTTTGGAGTTTGTAATAGTAACTAATATAACCTGAACAAATACAATGTCAGTCAATCATTCATAAAAAATGAAAAATTGGGGCTGACCTGGTGGCGTAATGGTTAAGTTTGCATGCTTGTAGTTTGCAGGTTTGGATCCCTAGTATGAACCTAGCACCACTCCTCAAGCCGTGGTGTGGTGGCATCCCACATAAAACAGGAGAAGATTGGCACAGATATTAGCTCACTGACAATCTTCCTCAAGCAAAAAGAAGAAGATTGGCAACAGGTGTTAGCTCAGGGCCAATCTTCCTCACACACACACAAAAAGAAAAAGATAAGTCTTGAATTTTATTCTTAACTCAGGTTTAAATCTTACTTGCGATAATTCCCATCTTTTTGTCTTGAATTAATTCAAGTATCTTAGAACAATGACACAACAAAACATCAATACACCTATAAATATATTTCATATTCTGTATGTGGAGGTGGTGTGATCTGTAAAGAACTCTTAGAGATCTCTTTCTAAATGGTATCTGGAGACCTGAGAAACTGTGTGACTTTGGGAAAGTCAATTTACCTTTTGAGGCCTCCATTTCTTCATCCATCTGAACACTGTGGGGAGTCGGCAGAGATGCCTGTATGCTTCAGCTTCTCTGAAAGGCTCAGCGTCCGTCTTGGCCTTGCTGGTAGAACAGTTGGAGTTTGTGTGATTGCCGGGGGAGCGGGGACTGGGCTGTCTGGGTTAACGGCTCCTCTGGGAGTGGAGCTTCTTCATTGTGAAGTCAGCATGTTCCAAATCCTCTTTATAAATCATTTCTATTAAAGATGCAGACATTCACTGCTACGCAAGACAAAATACCTTCAACTAGGTTTGCAATTTAGGTTTGAAGGTAAGTAGGGCAGACAGTGGAAGAAATGGGAAATTCATAAAAAGTCTCCTCTTTCTGTTCCCTTATGCATTCTGGACAATTAAAACCCTTAATGAGTGCTCCCATGATTCATTCCGTCACTTGTGTTGACACAGGAGGGTGTTTGCTGTGAGGCAGTCAGGCACGCAGGTGGGTTGTACCTACTCCAGTCACTTCCGGTCACCTTGTTGCCTCACTCAGCACTTGGAAGAGGAAAGGCTTAAAAAAAGGAAAGAAAACAGGGCGTGTGTGTGTGTGGTGTGTCTCCATGTTTGCTTTTCTGTTGAAGTTTTCTGAGTTAGTAAGTGAAGCAATGTTTGGGTGATTGGGTGTAAATAATGCTGATGGTAGTGATGATGAAATAATCCTACGTCTATTTTATGGTTTATAAAAGGGGAAATCATTTATTCACCCTGGAATGATGGGGTGGCGTGGTGGCCCACAGGGAGATCTCTGGTTTCTCCCTCCAAATGGATTCTTACTTCTCTGGGGGACTCAAGCCCGTGCTGGCCTTGCACTAAGGCTGTGCACCCAGTTCCACTTCTGGCTGTGGGTTCAGGTGTCAGCACTCTCCTAGAATTGTTTTTTCTTAACCAGCTGCTTGCAGCTTAGCAGTGTACCCAAGCACCATCATAAAATGCTCTTTAACTCCCTTTGTCTGTGTCCTGAAGCAACATTTCCCAAATGTTGATTTAACCTTGAAGCAATGTTTCCCAAAGTGTGATCCATAGAAAATAAGAACTGTTTCTCTAGTCAAATTCTCTCTCTCCCAGTTTCAAAGTGAATTTTAAATAAAACACTTTTGGAAATAATACTGTAAACCAATTTCTCAAATTCTCTAGTACTAAGACACCCAAGTCAATATATTTTGTATGTGTTGCAGATATATTTTTAAATATTAATTTTTATTTTTCACTAGAGCCTCATCTATGCCTCTTTTTTAAAAATTGCAGAAGTTTATTTATAAGGACATATCTTAGGAAAGCTTCTGCTTCAAAGGGATGGTCATATTTTACTTAATTATTCTTTGAGCTCAGTCACCAAGTAAACCCTACACAAAATAGATATCATTTAATTGCTTTCCTATAAATGAACTAAAAATATAATTCTTTAAGATTAAATGGCTGAAAAGCACTTTTTAAAGTGAGCTGACTGTTGTTCTGCATTTTGAAAATGACAGAGCTCTTCCAAGGTGAGCTCCTGCAGCTGCACTGAACTTTCTAGGTCTTTTTCCACATTTACATCCCCGACATTGGATTATCCTGTAATTTTCTTTATAAATATGCGTACTTAACGTCGGTGTTTAAAAAATATTTTAACTGTATTTTGTGGCATAATTACTAAGTCATATTTTCCTGCGTATGTTACAGTTTAAACTATAACACAGTTTAAACAGAGTTTAAATCTTATCATTGTATATGGAGTCTTGTCATGGTGACCTCTCCTTTAGGTTAGTCAATTAATAGATAAATGGAGTGTTGCTAGAAGAAAGGGAACAAGGATTGTCTTCTTGCTCAATGTAAATATTGGGTGCTGAATAGCCTATGATTTATTTGGAGTGAAAAATTGGGCCTTGTTTTTTCAGACACTGTCCCCGGTGACATATAGACCAAACATAAAGGAGATTGCGTAGTCTTAGTTCTAGAAATCTGGTGAGGCAAGGCCTTCTCTCTAGTGCTTTATCAGTTCTTGGACAAGGACTTCAGGGTTATGTTGAGTAACACATTCACTATCTCAGTCTTTTCTCCTCATTAAGGAAAAAAAAATTCTGCCATAACGTGATCCATGATTAGAGTTAATGCAGTCTCTAACATCTCCCAGATGTTTTAACGTCACTCACGTCACTTGCAGAGTTTATAAATGGGATTTGTCTACTGGCTTATTCTTTTTTGGAGCAAACATTATCTTTCTGCTTGACGGAAAAAAATCTAAATCAGAGACTCAGTGAGTTACTTAACATAATTTACAGTATGTTTAGAAACAGTGCTAAAATGCAGAGTAAGTAATCAATGGCACATTCTCATAAAGCATGCATTTGCACTCCGTAACAGAAATGTGATCGTGCCAGAATGACCAGATGTCTCTTCTTAATAGTATCCTGTTTTTTTATACTGTGCCTCAATTCCAACTTTTCACGACCATAAAATATTTTCCTTTTCCAAGACAGGGTTAGAAATAGCATGATCCCACCCTGGAAGAGCATATTTTTGCTGCATTGAGTTAGCAGTTTAATTTTCAAAATTGGTATCTTTGTCATGCTATTTTTAGGAGCACTTTACTATGGTTATCCTTTTCCGTGTTGTTTCAAGTTTCTGCGTTGAGTTTTGAGTTTTGTGTGTGTGTTTATGATGTAACTGGAACACCCTCCTTTTCTTTTTTGTTGTGTGTGCTAGGCACCCTACCTCAGGTGGTCAGAGATTTACATGTAGTAAGCGTGACTCCAACATAAGATCACTGGGGCTTAGAAGCCCCTGAATTCATAGATGAAAATGTAAATGAACAGCAAAATGAAAGTCCAACTTTCAAAGAAGTAATCATTGTATTAGGAGGTGGTAAGGATTTTCTGAGTTAGATTTAAGGAATAAGACAATAGTATCTTGCATTTGAGTAACAATTTAGTATTTTTATCATTATTGGTAGTTGTTTGTTTCTAGCTTTATAATTTATAAAGCAATATCTATGTGTTATCATGTTTAACCTTCATAATTAGTCTTTGAGTAAGGAAAAAATAAGTATTATCCTCCAATATACAGAAGAGAAAACTGAGCAGTGAGTGAGTGAGTGAGTGAGCTGCGAGCACATTTCTTCCCCTTCTTATGCTCGCTCATTGCTTCATGCTGCGCCTCAATCTCCACCCTGTGGACTTCAGTTCTCTTTTCAGAGTGCTCCCCACGTGTATGTACCACAGGAAACACAGCAACTTGGCACTCGCTGTGGGTCCTTTAGGGCACATAGGAAGTGTCATTCCAAGAAGAGATTTTAAAATGCGTGGTTGAAATGAAGCCTTCTGTTGCTTGGCTCTCCAAGATGATAAACACCAGATGCAGACCTTGATGGAACACTGATTATCCAGGCTGATGAGCACGTTACTTTGATTACAAGGACAGTGAACTTAGAGGCAGCGCTTGGGGAGGCCTTGGGAACAGTGGGAGACGTTGCAAATCCATTGCTCCCTCCACCCCAAAGAGTCATATGCCCACTCTGAATAGGATAGCTGACACCACCAGGTGTCACACACTCCTCCCCAAACCTTCACTGCCCACCAGCCAAAAGTCTCCAAAAAGAAGGCATTTGATCTTCATAATCTGAAAACTTGGCCCGACTTCCAGCCATTTCGGTAAAACTAGGGGCCATGTGTGTTTTTACTCTTCCTCGTTATACTCAATGCTTAGTGTGTTTTGGTTGAATGAATGAAGGATATTTCAAACCATAGACTATTCTATCCCAGTCAATACTGTTTTCATTTGCTTAATATTTAGAACTTCCAGTCCAGAATTCACATTCAAGAATTTTCTGTAAGGAGCTATGGATTTTGGGATCGATTCAAGATATCTTATTTTGGTCAAGTATCAAATATGTCTAATTTTAATTACATTTTTTTAACCCAAATAAAATGACTGACTGTAACTGAATTATTTTTAAGGATTCAGTTTGAAAATATAGATAAACATAATACGATAGTATTGAGAAAGAAAATAATGAAAGTTTTTCTGCATGGATGATCCAGACCAAAAGCATGTACAGTTATAGTTACTTAATTTTTTACTTGAATTGTCTTATGTAGGCACAGTTTACAAGTTACAATATAAAATTTAATCTGTGCATACACACATGCACTTCTAGAATTAATATATGTATACATGCACGATACCACATCATTGAAAGATTGTTTGGTTACTGTTTGTAAAAATTTTGCAACATCTATATACATGACTTAGACTTCCAAGTTTCACTTGACTGAAGCCGCCATACTGCCCTAGAGTAGGAAAATGTGGTCTCCAAAAGTAAGAATTGCTGATATTGATTTTTTTAAAGCCAGAATTGATTTTTGTTTTAAGGTATATTATTTTTTAAAAATCCTGTTGGATGTTAGGTGTTTTTTCCCTTAGATCTATGTTGAACATCTGTTAACTATTGGCTATGCATAGTAGATGATTAGAGCTACTTAACTGCATTATTCATGCTTAACATTCTTTTCTTTCTCTATGATAAAAGAAAATTTTAGATGCTTTCAATTATCCATATTTTTCAGCTAACAAAAACTTTAGCTCACTGAGGAAAACGTAAGTTGCTAGCTACAAATACCTTATTTTAAGGGGCAAGCTATGGATGGACTTAGAATTCTGTCATTGGGATTTCAGTCAGAATATAAGCCTGTGCAGACTTCATTCTGTAGTTGTCACCTACTAGCTATTTAAATTTGGGCAGAATCCTTAGCGTTCTGAGCCTCCGTTTACCCATCTCTAAAATAGGGACAATAACACCTTACTCTAAGACCCTTGAGATAATTTATTGAGAAGACATATGAAAGCAGCATGTGCCACATGTGCCACGAAGGTATTATAATTAGGAATTGGATTACAATTAGTAAATTAGTTACATGTAATGAGTAGAAGATATATTGCATAAGAGAGATATTCTTGATGCTATTGTTGAATCATTGTTAGTTTTCCATGTTACTTATGTAAAGCAGTTGACTTCTTTCCTGTCGCCTATATATAAATAATCTTCTAGTCTTTCTATACAAATTGAAGGAGTGCCTCAAGAAGTTGTTAGCGCCAGACAGTCTATATGTAAGAATTATTTGCTTCAGAAACAAGAATTAGATACATTTAAGATAGTGTATTATTAAAATCGGGAAATATCAAGGAATAAATCACCATTCATATATTTATTCATTGGATAAATATTTATACCCTATTGTTTGTCTGGTACCTTTCTTGTATCTAAAGATTCAATGTAAATAAAACTGATGTGTGGTTCCTGCGTTCATGGAACACATAGGCTAGTGAGGAGTGATATAGAAAGTTATTTAATTGCAATTGTGATAAGTGCCTTGAAGGGAAGTATAATAAATTATAGAAACATATGATAACTTGTGGAAATTGCCAAGGAAGGCCTCTCAGAAGAGGTGGTTTGGTGCCTGGAAGACTCATAAGAATTAACCCAGAACAAAGAGAATTCCAGTCCACTGCAAGGACCAACAGCACTAAAGTTTTGTAAATTAGTAAAGGCTTATCAAGGTCACGCACATTTTTTTAAATGTCTGGATTTATTTTATGTTTGTCCTTAATTAGAAGTATAAAATTTTTCTGTTCTTCCCTTAGTTTGAATACGTAAACTGATTTTTTTTGGTTTCTTGGTGAGGAAGATTCATCCTGAGCTAACGTCCATTGCCAGTCTTCCTTTTTTTTACTTGAGGAGGATTAGCTCTGAACTAACATCTGTGCCAATCTTACTCTATTTTGTACGTGGGATGCCTCCACAGCATGGCTGATGAATGGAGCATGTCCTCACCTGGGGTTCCGAACCTGCCAACTGGCCGCTGAAGTGGAGGGCACAGAAGTTTAACCACCCTGCCACGAGGCTGGCCCCACACAAACAGCTTTTGTTAGTTGAGTTATTTCGTAGCTAATCAAGCTTACTATCACAGATTTGATCTTGAGTTATATATTATCAAAAATATTTGGACAGTTATCTTGTTTAAATACCTTCTGGTCAAAGAGATCATGGAAAACTGGGAAAGCGGTACTAAGATTGGCAAAACAGGTTATTCTCAGAAAACTGCTTTGAGAAACAGGGAAACAAGTGAACAGGTTTGTCATGATGATTGACAGTACATAAGCATCCAAGAAAAACATCCTAGGTTTGAATTTTCAAACACCCAGAATATTCCAAAGGGATTTGCCAAACTGTTGTAAAGCTGTGGCCTTAGTACCGCCCACCACACATTGCCTGTTTCTCTGTTAACTTTGGTGCGATCTAATAGATTCAGCTATAGAAACAAAGTATTTGAGGAGATGTACATTTTCATGCTGTTTGGTTCATGTGTCTTGATAATATATATTAAGCCTGAACTCTGTGAGGTAATTAATATGAGTTACTATTAAAATTCAACATAATTTGTGTCTCCTCGTGAGGGAAATGGAAAAGTAGTGCTGGAACTTAATAATGCTGGCAGACCTTTAAATTTCTAAAAGATTTCCATCTGTATCCTGAGACAGTGTAACAGAGAGGGAAGTTTATGAGAGAAAATTGCCCCTGACTCAGTGGAATCCTGATGTATTTGTTTCTCTGACCATTACCTTCTTATCACGTTATGAATGGAGGTACCACTTAGCACACCGGGTCTGTGTGTGCCTGGCATTCTGAACCGTAATCTGACTAATGCCCCCATTGCAAGATGTAAATAGATTACAAGGAAAAATTCAATATTTTCTCCCTTCTCCCACCAGAGCAGCCCGCATTAGTTGTTTCCTGCCATATAATTGCATTACATGCCGGGATGTGATCCACGGTTAATGGCAGTCACAGTCAACTGTCGCTTTGCTTTTAGCCTCGGTCATTCAGTGTGATTAACATATTTAGCACCATGACAAGAAGTAGGTTTGTCAAACCACTTGTGGAGGCATGGTGCAGACCTCTATCAAGAAAATAGTATTTTTTTTTCCAGAGGGACACCTTTGCCAGTGGGTAAAGCACATATACACACAGCTTCTGTAAGGTAAATTAATTAATTTATCAAAGATTTTTATGTCCTTAAAAATATTGACTATATTATTGGGTCAGCACTTCTGAGAAATGATTTTTATTACCTGAAAAATTAATTTTTGTTTTACTTTCTTTCCAGTTAACCTAATTTTTAAAAACAAAAACAAAATTACTATTTAGTAGTAGTAGCAAATACCTGAGCGTGTTTCCATGAACCTGGCGTGAAAAAAAGATGTAAATCTAATTTATCATAGTCATTAACAAAACAAATATTTCATGTAAAGAATCTTTGAACTCTATTGAAATGTAAGTAAATTTTAGGACATCTTATTGTCATGTCATAAGCAGATATCAATTTAAATGTGCTGAAATCAGTCAGTTATTTATATGCAAGTTTCCTTCCTGGGGTGATTGAACGTCCAAGAATTATGAGGATGAAAAGTGTAGTTCTCTCCTTGCCTTATTTTACACTGGAACCCTTTCGGAACCATGCCCTGTTCCCCTTACTGTGTTGTTCTGGGGAAGGGGATGAGACGGTCACTAGCTGTGAATGAGAAATTCTCTGTGCTTGGTTGCAAATCGTCCGTTCAGCTTCTCTGTCAATATCCTGATCTATAAGGATAGGAGGACCTGCCTGACTCCAATCCATTCTTCACGCCTTCAACAGGGTGTTTTTTTGTGCATGTGAAATGCAAAAGTATTGATTTTTTTCATATGTTTTTTACAATTTTCTCATATTTTTCATGTGCGCCTCATCAAATTCAAGCTTGAACCTCTGCTTAAACTCATTAAATGGTCGCTTATCACCAGCTAAATGAATTCACAGTTCTCTGTAGGCAGGGGGCATGCTAGGCCTTGGCATTCTGGTCCTGCCTCCTTTTCCAGCCGTTTTTATTTCCATTTTCCACTTATGCTGTATTGCTGTGCTTTTCAGCCACTAGGTGCCCAGTGCCTGGCCTGCTGCTTCCTCCCCGTCTGACAAATATTCTTCACTCATCCGTCAAGTTTCTTCCAAAACAAGACTATCGTGACAAAGCAATCTTCTTCCCTCACATCTTCTTCCCGGCAATGCCCAGGATGTGTCCCCCACCACCGTAATGCTCAGAAGAAAACTTCCACATTTCGCAGTTGTTGGCACATATTTCGGTTTTTATCAGTTTTCCCATTGCACGGTTCTGAATCCTTATGTCTTTCTTCCACACGTAAGAGGGAACCCTTCAAAGGAAGGGACTGTTTGATCAGCTTTATATTTTGGGCATCTGGCAGCAACAGTGCAGTCTAGAATGTAGATGTGAGAGCAGATCTGGCTAGTGCTGTGCTCCTGGAGCCTGAACAGGAGCACTGCACGCATCTTCTGAAGGGATGAACCCGTGTAAATGCTCAGTGAACAAGCTGCTGGCTAAACAGATGTAGATGGTGCCTGGTGGTTGAACATTTCCCCATCAATTTCTCTATCTTGGGCTTCTTTTTTTCCTATGTTATTTGATTAAGTTGAGCATTTAACATTTATAAGACTAGTTCTGTGTGCCTTGATTTTGCATGTGGAAGAGAAGCGGCTTCCATTTTCCCTGTCTGGGGTACCTAGCGTGCCATGGAAGTGCCGAAGCTATAAAACTCTTTGAAGCTAAGATTAGCAAGGACTGAAAGCAGTCTCTTATTAGAGAAAACACACACGTACAGACACAGTGGCAAGTGTGTGGCTATTGCTGAACTCTGCTTTGTATATTTGGGTTTGGCTTCCACCACGGACCTCTTGGCTCCTGCTAATTTGACGAGGTCAGCAGTGGCACTACCTGCCTTGCAATTATCAAAGGCTTAAGGAGTTTCTCTTGGGTGCATCACAAAATCGTTAACTTCTCTGTCACTGAACGAGCTTCTCAGCTATTCTTTCTGACTTTCTGAATCAATATCCCCAGGGTATCGAGGTTCTTTTATATTCAACAGAAGTTAGGAAGTCTTTCCACCCGTTTCTCAGGACACTGGCTAATGGGGACCTGAAGAAGACTTTAATTGTCTCTGACAACAGCTCAACCACCTTTCTCTTTGTGTATCGATTCTGGACCACCTAATAAAAGAAGGGACAACTTAATTAGGAAAATGCTGAGGCAAATTTTGGACAGGGTTCTAGAATATTCTATGGGATATAGATTTTATTTATTAATATACTTGATACCAAAAGCTACTCTTTGATGTTCAGTATTGGAGATGTCCTAGTTACTCTACTACAACTTGTCTGATAAGGTCTGGGTCTGTGATTTTACTATAGCACACTGTATTTATGGTGAAATTTTTAAAGATAAGAAGATACAAAGGAATATAAAACACTGAAGGAATGTATTGAAACCATTTTTCAAATATATATGCATATGTATATATAGAGAGGAGAGACCCAAGGATAGAGAAAGCCACATTCGATTGCTCTAATTTTGGATTTCCAATGTCTGGCACACAGTAAGCACAGGAAAAATAGTTTTTGAATGAAAGAATAAAAGAAGGAAAGAAAAACAGAATGAGTCGGGTATAACTAGTTATTTTAAGGAGCTATAGCCATCCATTTATTTATAACTGAGATCAGAGTATTGCTTGCCCTCTAGTGGTCTGTTTTAATGAAATAGGGAAATAAAATTTGAACTAGGCTTTTAAAGATGATCATTTACTTGATAATATAAAGTATTTATAAATACTTTATAAATAGGGGCATTTTCGTTTTTAATAAATATATGTCTATTAAAGTTTTCTTTTATCTATGTTAAAACTTTTACAGTGAAACACGTCAGAGAGAATATGGGAAATCAAAAATAGAAGGACTTTTCCCATTACAAAAATGCAGATCTTTATGTGTGACATTGGTGTCTTAAAACTGATGTTATTTTATTTTAGGTGCCCTTCCCATTTGTTGGGCCTTCAATAAAATATAGATAGAGATCACATTGTGGTTCTTGTCTTGTAAGTATCAAGTATTTCACAGGTGAAAAACAAAGTCTGTCTACAGAGTATTGTAATTATAGACATCAAATGCAAACACCCAATTCCGTGGAATATTCTGATTATGGGTACTTAGAAAATTAAAACAATTTAGACACTGGTGTGGCTGATTAATATTTACTTGGTTTTTTTCAGATTATTTCTATTCATGTTTGGTTACTATTATGCAAATAATTATTTGGATAAAAATGGCCTGCTATTCTAACATCAAATATATTAATCTAATGAGAATAAAATTAAATGAACTTTCATAAAATCTTACATTTTGAGGAATGTGTTTTTCTGTCAACTCACTTTATTGTCTAATAATTATCTTTAGTCTACATGATGGCAGTTATTTTTTAATTGAATTAATAGCATGGTACATACATTTTTAGTAAGCAGGAGTAATTGAATTAATTATTTAAAAGACTGAATGTCAATCTTCACGTTTTTATTAAATCTCTTCTTCGTTTCTGCTATTTCAGCATCTCCTTTCTTTGCGTCACTTTATAGTTTATATAGTAGAAATAAAGATGGAATTTTTCTAGCTACAAGGCAGGGCCTAGAAATGAGGAGTTAAAGCCTGCAGTGTCTGCAAAAGAGCATGTAATTATAGACTAAGAGTCTATAAGAAATCAATCCATGGATAAGGAAATTAAAACTTTTAATCAGCATTGGATTATATTTCTTTGACTGCTGTCAGATACAACATAATAATTGCACTGAAAAATGTGGGTACATATTTTTATGGTAACTAAAAAAAGCTTTTTAAAGTCTTCCTCTGGATTTTCAACATTTCTAATTGATGTAATGACACAAGTCAAGGATAAACTTAATTAGATGTTATTAAATATTTTTATTGTTATTCCAGTGGTATCATATGTTGAACTTTTTACTTGATAGAAAATTGTTTTTCACATTCTCGGTTCTCTAGGATTTATTTGAACTCACTTTTGAAATTTAGAATTACAGTAAGAAATAGTGAATATAGCAGCTTAAAAATTAAAAGATTTTCAGTTCTTTTCTACACTCTGGAATATTCATGTCCAGACTGCTAATAGTTTCTAGAAGGAAAAAACAATCTTTCATGTTCAAATAAATTTGGGACACTGTTTTAAAAAAGTTCTTTAAGACTTCTCGGAGCCTATTAAACATTAATATGCATTGTTAATCTCCAAGGTGGCTTATAACGTACAGTTCTGTCTAAGTTTATTTGAGGAACCCTTTTTCTAGAAAGTTTGGGCCACAATAAATGCTGATCTGGTCCACCCTCTTTGGAACAATGAGACTTGACTAGGGCACTGAAGAATGAGCAGCATGCATGGTAAAGGTGGAGTGAAAAGGAAACACATTAAGCGAATTGAGGAACATCGTGAGTCACAGCAAGAGTGGAAGCATTATTTCAAGATACGTTTTATTAGTTCCCCCTGACTGGACCAGAGCATTCATATTGGCAGATACTATTCATTGAATCTGGGTCATTAACATGAGGCCGACTGTGCAGAGCCTAATTACCAGGTTAAGGGGTTTGGGCTTTATCACATAATGCAACAGGAAGCTGATAAAAGGTTTTAATGAGGGAGATGATAATGGTAATAATAACAGTGGCCACCATTTATTGAGCTCTTGTCTTAGGAAGTTTTCTAAGTGTTTTACTCGTATTAACCCATTTATTTCTCTCAACAAACCTATGTTATAGATAGGAAATAAGGCAGCAAAATGCCTGGTAACTTTTACAAGACTAGTAACCTAGTGAAAGTTGGATCTGGCGTGC
Organism: Equus caballus; assembly: GCF_041296265.1. Classification (NCBI taxonomy): domain Eukaryota; kingdom Metazoa; phylum Chordata; class Mammalia; order Perissodactyla; family Equidae; genus Equus; species Equus caballus. The sequence continues at coordinate 49,151,190 of NC_091686.1, forward strand.
GTGTGTTCCCAACCTTGCCCTTAAACCCTGTTCTCCGGTATAAAGACAGTGTGGTATAGGGAGATTAATCTGAAATCATAGGAAGGATGGATCCAAGTGAAAGTAGACTGGAAGAAAAAATTGGATGGTCAGGAGGTTCTTGCAGTAAACCAAGTATGAGATCCTGAAGTCTTTAACTAATGTGATGGTAGTGGTAATGGAAAGGAAGGCGTAATGCTTAGAGATTCTAAGAAGGAAACATTAATGCTAAACATTTTTACTTAATGGATTGCTTCACATTGATCCATGGAAGTGAAGGAGTTCCCTGTATCAGTTGTAGCTGATTGTGGCATTTTGAACAAGACGATGGGAAAGACTGTGGTACCACTGACAAAACAGAGGAACTCATACCGAAGAAACAATCATAGGGGAAATTGATGTCTGAATTTTAAAGATCTTTAGTTGGAAATGATGTCAGCACACTAGAATTATGTGACTGCGCATGGAGAGAGAGAAATGGCTATACATAGAGAACTGAAGTCATCAGCACCAACGTGACAGTTGAGATCAGGGGAAGGCGCGAGATTTTTTAAGGCGAAGGATGAGATAAGAAGAGCTGAGACGGAGAAAGAGTCTTAGGATCTGCTCAGTGTTACAAGTCTGCGGAGGAAGAAAAATCAGAGAAGGTAACTAAGAATTTTCAGAAAAAAGGAAAATGTAAAGTTTCAGAGGCTACATAGAAGAAGATATTTAAAGCAATGACACCCAACATTGTTAAAGGGGGAAAAAATGGAGAGAATTAGGATAATGGAGGAAGGGTTGACACATTTCATTGAGTAGGTCTGTTGGGCTGTCATGAGAAAGAACTCAGTCATTGCAGAGTTACCAGCTGTCATTCATCTATCCTAATTATCTAATAACATATCATTAGCTCATTTTCTTTAGTCAGTTTAAATAGATAATCACTTTCCTTTGTATCTGTCAATTAATTTGCTCAGTATGATATTATATTAGGGAAGAAATGAAAATGCTTGGTCTCCAATCTTTTTTAGTGTGTTTGGTAGTCTCAAATTCAAAAGAGTGAAAACTTTTGAAAACTAAAAAATGCAACACATTTATTAAGTCCTCAAATATTTATTGAGTTCCCACCCTGTACCTCAAAGTAAATTAAAATGCTTTTCAGGTGGTTTAGAGCGCAATTTCTAATGATCTAGTGTATATGTGTCTTTTGTGTATAAATGTATATACATATGCCTTTTATTACTCATGTCAGTCATATTATACTTTGCTTGTATTATATTTATTAATGTACTTGCGCTCACAATCAAAGAGTGAAGGTGTTAGAAGAGAATAATCATGGAAGAAAATCAGATATATCTTGGATATTGTCATTGTCATATACATAAGCAAGCATTTTTTTCTATTTCATTCTTCTTCGTTTTTTTTTTTTTCTTTTGAGGAAGATTAGCCCTGAGCTAACTACTACCAATCCTCCTCTTTTTGCTGACTGGCCCTAAGCTAACATCCATGCCTGTCTTCTTCTACTTTATACGTGGGATGCCTACCACAGCATGGCTTTTGCCAAGCGGTGCCATGTCTGCACCAAGCATCCGAACCGGTGAACCCTGGGCCACCGAGAAGCGGAACATGTGAACTTAACCGCTGCGCCACAAGGCTGGCCCCATGTTTCATTCTTCTTATTAATACAGTACAGCTATTGAAAAATACCCAGTTTGGTGACATGGTTTCTGATTAACTTTTCCCGGATTTACCATCTGTTTAGGCCAACTATATAGGTCATTTTGCTAGGTCTTCTTTCCCTCTCTAGCAATTAGCCCTTACTCAACATGCTGGGTTTTTTAAAAAAATGTAAAATAGCATATAGTCTGTTATTACATCAAACACCCTTCAAAATAGCAACTTTAAAATGTGTGAGTGACAGGATAAATTACTTCTGAGTATTATGCTTAACATCACTGTCACCTAGGGGCAAAAACCATCATGCAATGTTGGTGGTTTGATGACATATTTTGACTGGAATGTGCTGTACTATTGGGCATCAGTCAAATGTAGTAATTTATGATAATTGCTCATCTTAGGCAGATACAAACAACATCCTAAATACAAATACTCTCATGGCACCATTGCTCTGAACTTAGTGCCCCAGAGTTGAAGATCCTGCAACCACCTGGTGAGTTTACTTCCAAATTATTTTTGATTATTTTCATATAACAATCTTATTTACTTTGTCTGCATTTCCTGGAAAGGTCATAAAAATAGATTAGCCATTTGTTAAGATTAAGATGAACTTATAATGAAAATAAAATTTTGATGAATGAAGTAAATAAATGAAACATGTTTTTCATCCTTTTCTTTTTGCCAAGTGTTAGGAAAGAGGGTACAAGTCGGCACTTGGAGTTCTGGCAGCACTCCCGAGCAAAACGCACTTTAGAGTCACTCTTCACCTTGAAATGAGTGCAGTCTTGTGTTCTTTCAATCTACTCTTGGACTTCCTCAGAGACAGAGATAAAATCAAAGTTGTGACCTTAGTGCCTCCTCTTTCCAGAAGACACAGTTTCTCACTTCTTGCAGAAACTATGGTATTGCCTTTTCAGCATCTCTTGTATTTCAAACTGAGGGGTGGCAGTTTCGCTCTTAGATAGAAGGCTGTGTAGACACATATGTTCCCCAGTAGCATAGCAAGTGATAAATTCATTTGGAGATCATTAAAACTTCTAGAACAAAAATGCAATATGCTCCTATAACCTAAATCTGACATGTGTTGAGGAAGAACTTTTCATAATAATGATCAAACCAATTTGCTTTACTCGCTTAAAATAGTATGTCACCCAATGACAGAACAAAAAAAGTGTTTATAAGGCATACTGCATAATTAGGAAGTAAATTCCTAAGATATATGGCTAATATGGCAGGGTTTGAATAGCACCATTTCTAAGCTGAATCCTGGTCTTTGATGAGAGCGGGCTATAACAATGCAGGCTTTGAGAGCCTTGCAAAATCTCAATTAAGTTGCTGAAATGTTTCCACAGTTTATTTTTCTAGGATCTTTTCCATGACTGCTCGCTCATAAAGACCTGGCTGTGGAAGGAAATTGGGCAGGAACTCTTGAATTGGCCTCTTGTTTGCCTAGTTCTTTTGACCTGTACCAGGGTGGTAGCACTGTAAGGGCCTTAAGTTGTTCTTTTGCTACTGTTCTTAATCGATAAATTGTTCTCTGTTAATGAAGAATTAAAATCAAATTCTGATAATGGACCAATTGAAGCAGGAAGCAAAGTTCTGAAATTGAGGTAAATATTTGTTGATTTTTCTCTTTGATTCTCTGCCGTGTCTGGCATTGTCATTTTTATTTTTTAAGACAATATCAGGAATATTTGGATTTAAATAAGCTAAGCCTCTGAGTTTTAGACTGGTTGAATTTGGACAATTCAAAAAATATAGAAATTCTTTATTGAAAGTAATCGTAAAAAAATTAAAATTGCATAGTTTCATAAGAAAAGATTATAAAAATTATACAACAGACCACCTCCAAATTTAAACTAGAATGTATGACATCATAAGACATTAGTCAGTGATTCATATAAGTGAGGGCATTGCACACATGTGTGCATATATAATATCTCTGCAAAAAACATTTTTTAAAGAGCTGTTAATTTGATTTTGGCACAAGGTTAATTTTTCACTCCTTATTCCAATGTGTCAGCATATTATTTGAAACCGCAGCTCAATTTTGTTACTGTGCTCGTAGACTTGAAATAATGTGTATTTTTCTCCCATTTAAAAAATTTTCTACACACCTTTAAATAATAGACAAAATCAGTAATGAAATACTCCTTAAAGTATTCAGTACCGTGGCCATGATTATAATTCATGCTGGTTCTTTCAAGAGTAGTGTTAAGAAGTTAGTTCACAAAGATTGATTCGTATAACAAATGTATATGTTCTTTTTATATCTATTTGTCACAGACTTGGAGTCAAGAGGAAATGACAGGTGCTCCAAATGGACAACTGGGGATTTGTAAACAGGAGGTTAAGGAAATGTTGAAAGTTTTCAGTTTATTTTGTGCTATATTTAGAACTGAGCGGTGGGTAAATTTGCTCAGAGGAGAATGCTGTTTGCAATAACAAAGGGGAAGAAATCCTAGTGCACAAAGGCAGAGGAAAATGGAGAACCTTTTCCAGGAGCTGAGAACTAGGAAGAGCCATCTGATATTACCATCCATTGAATGTTCATTATTTCATAGAAATGTCAGTGGGGCTTCCAGAACAGAAGTCTTGCTTTACTGTATAATGTGAATGGAGCTAAGACAAAAGCATACATTGTAAAAACTGTTGAAAATAAGTTTTCAGGATTCTTAATGATATTAAATGGTGGTGATTGATTAATGACATTAATTTGAAGGCCCTCTTAGGTTGATATGAAGTGATAATTAGGGACTGAAGTGAAAGAGAAGAAAATGCCTTAGGTCTCTGAACCTAAAGTCGCTTTGTTACATTGAGGATCCTAGTGAAAAGTTTCCACTGAGCGTGAGCAAAATGAAACGAGAGAGGATAGAAGCAGTGTTAAATGTCTGACAACAGTAAAGAATTTAGAGGAGGACAGAGGGAGGCCATGCTATTTTATGCTTTTTTAGAGAGTTGGTTCGATGGTTTGCATATTCTGCAACTAAAAAGAGCAGAAATAAAATTAAAAGTACCGTGGTCGGCCCGGTGGCGCAACAGTTAAGTTCACACGTTATGCTTTGGCAGCCCGGGGTTTGCCGGTTCGGATCCCGGGTACATGGCATCGCTTGGCACGCCATGCTGTGGTAGGCATTCCACATATAAAGCAGAGGAAGATGGGCATGGATGTTAGCTCAGGGCCAGTCTTCCTCAGGAAAAAGAAGAAGATTGGCAGCCGTTAGCTCAGGACTAATCTTCCTCAAAATAAAATAAAATAAAGTAAAAGTACCTAAATCATATGGCTACTATTCTATTATTTTAATGCCTCTTAATAAATTCACTGGAGTTTTATTTCATTTGGCTTCCCTTCTTCAATAACTTTCAGAAGGTTTGTGTCCTGATGGCAGCCAAACAATATTAGAAAAATGAAACTGAATTTATTGCATTAGAAGATGAATTATGTCAAATGACTCTAATAAACAATAAATTACAATAAGAATCAAAATGAATGTCAACCTATTAACGTTAAGAAAGAGAAAAGTTAGATATATTGTCCAATAATTACAAATTTGAAGATAATGGAAGATATGAATTAAACATTTTTCCTCAATAAGAAGTAAAGATATGGAATACATTTTGGGAATGTTAATAAAAGTCAAAAGAATTTTTTAATGAAGAAAGAGGGAATGTAAAGCTAGTCAGAATCCAGGATAACATCATTTGAAAAATCTGGGGTAGGAGATGTGTCGGGGTCTTAGCAGACTAGAAATTTTAAAGATTCCGGTAATATCATTAGTGTATTCATCACTGTAGTATTCACAATAACCTGGACTAAAATCTATGGTTTGCCCTAAAAGGAATTTATGGGGGACGATTTTATTAAGCATTTCATACAATGAAAATGTATACTTCCATTGTTAATAATAGTGAAAATGGTGACCCACACATACTGAGTGCCAACCGCAGCTTGTCCAGCCTCAGCTAAACATTAGGCATTGTCATGTAACTGTTCTGTAATTATGTCACGGAACTCTTTGTAGTTATGGATAAGTCAAAAGAATGTTTACTTGAGAATTAATTTTGTTAACATTTCTAACAAAGTTTCTAATCCAAAGTTTTTACCCGGTGATCAGGGCTGAATCAAATCCAATGTAATAAAACAACTAACCAAAGTGTGAGAAGTAATATGTTCGTCGGTGATCGTATGTAATCAAAGATCAAGTGTAAAGGCTCATTAACTTGTGTCAAAACTACTGAGGAAGTATTATGAATACATTGCCATGCTAAGAATTTGAAATTATAAGTATTCTTCAAACTGATGAACCACATTTCTTGAATTTAAAAAGAAGGCCACTTCTTAGAAGCCTGACTTGTCAACATAAGAGTAGGATTCCTGGGGCCAGCCCTGTAGTGCAGCGGTTAAGTGTGCAAGTTCCACTTCGGCAGCCCAGGATTCGCCGGTTTGGATCCTGGGTGTGGACATGGCACCGCTTGTCAAGCCATGCTGTGGCGGGCATCCCACATATAAAGTAGAGGAAGATGGGCACGGATGTTAGCTCAGGGCCAGTCTTCCTCAGCAAAAAAGAGGAGGATTGGTGGCAGATGTTAGCTCAGGGCTAATCTTCCTCAAAAAAACAAAAAAGAGTAGGATTCCTTTGTAATATTTATTTGACATTTCTATAAATTGAAAGAAAATAAATCTCCTCTCTCTTTTTACAGTAACAGTTATCTGTGGCTGCATCACCACAGGCTTCTAATCAAGAAATAAACTTTTCCAACATAAGAGGAAAGAAGCCTTGGTAAATATACAGATATTTCAAAAACTGTTTTACATGGAAGAGGTCATTCATCACTCTAAGAATATTTTCAAAGGTGGTATCAGATGTGAAATTCAAAACTGCCTCAAAGCTAAATCCTGAGAAAGAAACTGTAATGAACAAAAGAATCCTTGGTCCTATGCATGCTCCTAGGATTCTAATCTGCCTTTTTAATATTTCTACAAGTAATAGTTTATTTTTAAAGCCATTCGCAGTTATTTTATTTCAACTATAAGTGTATTAACAAGAGTCAAAGAATTTATTAATTTAACAACATGGGTTGAGATGTCTACACTCTTTAGCATGCAGTAATACTAATATTTGAAAGACTGGAAATGACCTTTTAGCTATGAAAGGATTCGTTAAGCTAATTAGTAACAAAAAATACACTGTAAAGGGAGATGATTAGCCTTCTTAGAAAGCAGACCCCTTTCAACTTTTCTTAATCAAATAATAAAATTATATATAAACACTATGTTTATAGAATGATTGATCCTAGTTGCTGACAATAAAAGCCCTAAATAATGGTCTGGTTCTCAAAGTTCTGAGCCAATGAAAAAGGCCTGCAGCTAGTCCTTGTTTTAAAGAGCACCGTCCCAAACAACAGAGGACTAGCTGCAGATGTCTCTTTAAAAAGTAAAATCTAATTGTACTGTCATCTCTTTCAGTATTTCAAGCACAAAGCACTCTCTCAGAACTAAAATAAGTACATTAATTTTTACCTCTGTTTCCAGGCAGAATTAGAATCACATCTCTTTTAATGCCTGTGAATACGGTGTTTCAACTCTAACTTGAAGTTCCTAAATTCTATAGACATTTGTTAACACATAGGAAATAGTATTATTCTAGGAGTTTATTTGCTAATGGTCATGTAGTACTATTTACAATAGCTGTTAATGTTAGGAAGCTGAGACATTTATTTTTCGATGTTATAGCACAGGGCTTGCCCAAGAGAAAGAGTATACCATACTTATAGATAAACCCAATCAAGGTGATATCAATGGGACTGAATTTTCCCTCCTTAAATAAGCAGAAAATGAAAATTGTTCTCTAGTATTTCAAAGAAGAAAGTGCTAAAAACTATTAGCTAAAAGAGCTTTCTGCCTGACTGCATTAATTTCCTATTCATTTCATTAAAGGGAAAGTTTTGATAGGGCTTATAAATTACAGCATGTTCCTAGCAGACTAATAGCTTGAGGAGAAACATGTAATGGCTCTCCTTAATCAAAATAAGAGCAAGTTGTTGTTTATCCAGCTGAGGAACCTTGGATCAAGGGTACTTATTTTATTATTTCTATGCCAAATCAAAAGTAACCCGTAGAAACATGATCCGTGAAATAAGTATAGAAAGTTTAGGGAAAGACATTAATGTGGTTATGATAGCTGTAGTTGCTTAGGGACTCATCTGTTTATTAACTGACTGACTTATTTAGGACTTCTTACCGGCCAGTTATTGTGCTGTAAGTACCAGAGCTTCCATGGTGAGCAAAACACTTTCGGTCCCCATCCTCATGGGGTTTATTGTCTGGGAGGAACTCTTAACTCCTCTGAAACTGGAGAGCCTCTCACTGGTATTCTTTGTGGCATGACAAGTGCTAAGAATGAAACCAAAATGGACATTACATTTATTTTCTATTTGAAAGGAAATACTGCAGCCCTTGTGTGAATTGGGTGTTTAAAGGACGGCTGCTCCAAAACCAAAAGAAACCCCCAAATTTTTATCATTTCTATTGAGTCTGTGTGTCGGCTGGCTGTATGGCCTACCTACAGAGTGCTTCAGCTCCTGATGAGTCAGGTGCGAAAGGCAGTGAGTGTTCGAAGGATGGAGGGATGCAGCCGCATGTACCCTCTGTTTTCTGAAATCCAGGTCTGCGCTTAATGGCCTAGGATGTAGCTGGTTAACCTGTCTGAAACACGGCCCTGTCCTGTCTTGTTCATCACGGTCTACAGCTGTCCTTTCACTCCTGTGTTTTCCTCCCCAGTGCCTCCACCTCCCGTATGTGCTCACACATCCCATCATCTTCATCTTCCAAATGGACATCAGTGTAAACTCACCTTCACGGCTTTGGCAGATGTCTGTTACCGAAGGGAGGGAGCTTACGGTGTGTGTTTAGTCTCTTTACAAGACTTAAAGGAGCTTAGGTTTCCTGTGATTGACTGCTCAGGTCCACCCTTTATCTCCCCACAGCTTCACTTCTCTGGGCCAGATCAATGTCAGTAGTTAAGTGAATCAGTTATTTGAAAGCTGTCTGTTGACCTTTCCTTCAGGGTTGATTGCATAAAATGTACGTGGGAGTGAGGTTTCTAGGGAAGAGAAGGGTCCTGCCACCTGCCCTCGCCACCACTCCCAGAGATCACTAGGGTTTCCCACAGAGGCATCGGCTACTGTGCAGAAGCAGGACCTGAGGATGCCCTCCAGTAACCATCATGAAGCCGAAAGCCACAGCCAGCCTTACTCCAAAGCCACTGGGAGCTCTTCTAAAGAGAGGACAGTGGTTGAGTGGTTTGTTGGCCTTCAAAATATCCTGAAGGGGACAGTGACCAGGTCCTCAGTTGCCTATGGGTATCAAGCTGACTTTTCAACTTCTACCTATTGTATCCAGAATTTTCCTCCCAGCTTGAGCTCTGAGAATCACTGGAGTTGGTATTTATTCAAGTTGGAAATAACATAATGAATGAAATCTGACCTAGAATAAGAAATACATTTTTAAAACTGTATGCCTGAAAATATTTTCCTCATCTGAGTACATTTCACCTTGTCTTTGATAAACTTTCTTTTTCCTTTGTTGCCATGAGGGAAAGAGGTTTCATTAGCAAAACACTCTACCAACAGAGAATGCTTTAAACTTGCATTTTGTTTTCTTTTCTTTTGAGGAAGATTAGCCCTGAGCTAACATCTGCCGCTAATCCTCCTCTTTTTGCTGAGGAAGCCTGGCCCTGAGCTAACATCTGTGCCCATCTTCCTCTACTTTATATGTTGGACGCCTGCCACAGCATGGCTTGACAAGCAGTGCATTGGTCTGCACCTGGGATCCAAACCGGCGAACCCTGGGGCATCAAAGCAGAATGTGTGAACTTAACCACTGTGCCACGGGGCCGGCCCCTAAAGTTGCATTTTTTAAATTCTCTAAGCATAGGGAAGTGCACTTTTATTTGAATAAGACAATAGATTTACTGCAGCAAAAGTGTCAGGAGGTAAAGTAGCATCTCTCTGTGCCTTGCCCACCTTAGAGTCTCCATGAGATGTTACATGTCATTTTATATAAATCGACTCCAAAATAAAATATTTAAAGGCAAATCTGAACTCAGTCATAATGATGCACAACCCCCAGAAAATTACATTTCCCAGTTTGAAAATACTTTGGAAGGAATAAAATAATATGACAGAAGGGATTGCCGGCTGCTTTGTTTTTTTTTCCAAACATGTAAAGACTGGCTCAAAGTATGAGCTACAGTCAATCAGTGAAGAAAAACATAAAACAAATCTTAGCTAATACTATCGCTTGAATTATCAAGCGATAGTATTAGCTAACATTGCTGCATGTAATTAAATGTTTAGACCACTTTGATAAATAGTAGTGCATTTGATAATTTTAGAGAAGATAGAATGTTTCTTATGTAATGCTTGTCAACTAGTCAGGGGGCAGTGTTTAACAAGTACAACTACTCTTGCCTTTCTTTGCTTATGACTCCTGAATGATCTTTCCTTCTGCCAAAATAACTATTATAAAATAGTTCTGATTTGAGCTTAGAAAATAAATTCAGTGATCGTTATAAATGGTGGGCAAAGTTCTAACTGGACTTGAATAAAACAATCCAAAAGGAATAATTATTCAAGATATTATGATCTAATTCTACAACATTCAGGGAATAATAAGCAGTAGCTGTCATTTCTTAGTTCTCTTCTGAGTTTCAGCATCTGTGATAGGTGCTTCATTAATTAATAGTCTCTGATATTTGAAAAGCCTGAAAGGTATATGTTATCTTTCCCATTTTACAGACAAGAAAACAGACAAGTGAAATGGTGGTGGAGCAATTATCTAAATCTAAACTCAGGTCTATGAGATTTGAAAGATTGTGGTCTTTGCATTATGCCGTGATTATAATAAACTTTCTCACTGAATGGAATATTATGTAGCTATTTAACAGTTTATTATAAAATTATGTGGGATTATATGAAAATGTTTATGAGGGAGTAAATAAAATTGTAAGTCACGATAAAATGCATATATTTAAAAAGACTGGGAAAAAGCATCTTAAGATAAAAATAGTTTTTGTGTTGTTTTCTTCTTTGCCATACTTTCTAAACTTTCCCTAATACCATTATGTTTATATTGCTCATAAATACCTATCTTTAAATAATAAATGAATCAAATTATTGAGTGATAAGTGAGCATGTAGAGAATATTATTTGTGTCACCTGTGTGCCTTGAGTTTACACTTATTATAGTAAGTTTTACAATTTGTTTACACCCCTAGGAAACCATTTCCACATGAGTACGCCCTCTAGGATCCAGCAGAGTCATTGGCCCATAGTGTTCACTAAATATCCTCAGGTGAATGATTGTTGAATAGGCAAGTTCTTTTTTAAAGCTCATTAATAATATAGAATTTGTGGAATAACAACAGAATTAATGAATATAATCTCTTATAAATACCTTACATGACATATACCAACATGGATTTATATTTTACAATAAGCTTAAGTGTATATTTCTTGTTATACTTGTCCTCAATGTTATTGTCATTTAGTGCCCAACATTTATGTCACGTGATCAAATTAGGGTTCTCCTGGGTATGAATAATGTCTTTATTTTAAACTTAGGATGGGGTAAAAGTGATTCTTTTGTTAGTAGCATACTTTAAAATATTTTAGGTTACAGCTTACAAATGGACTGAAGATGGGTATTTCATAATTTCCTAATTAAAATAAGAATTACCTGCAATTATTTCTTGTTCTCTATTCTTCAGATACTTTACACACCATAATATTTAGGTATGGTACAGTTTGAAATTTAGATAATACTTTTAATTTGTTATCAGATATTAATATACCTCTTCTTGGCCAATCTGAGTTATTCCCTAGTTTGGCTGGGGGCAGAAAAAAAGAAAAAACCATTAGGCACTTTTGGTTAAATCCTAATTTCTGAGGCTCACTAAATGTCTTCTTTGAAAATCAGGAAAGGGCTAAAATATGTACGTAAAGTGTGCATACATTGTCAACAGAGGATGCCACTCTGCTAAACTGATAGGTAAGGATTTATGCAAAATAATTTATGTATAGAATGGCCAGTACTGTTTTTCTCCAGAATAGTATAATCTCCCAGTCCTCAGATTTTTAGTTTTTTAGCTGTAGTAGTTTTCCATTAAAAAGCTATATTTAATTAGCGTTTATTGAATTACTCCTATGTGCAATATGAATGGGATAATGTATGTAAAACACTTTGAAAAGTACAAAGTCCTATAAAAATGAAAAGTGTTGCTATTAATATTAATATTGTGTCCCTGAACAATTTCTAATTTCTCCATATGAATAGACTGTTGCCTGGATTCTGGATCCTGGGTCATGTATTTGAAATTTGGTAAAACTTTAGATTAAAGCTTCTCTTCCTTTTTGATCCTTTATGTTGTTGTTGGTACTGTGATTGACAAAGAGAGACTTCCACTAAATTCATAATTTAAAAATGAAGATGACTGAATTGGCCACTAAAAGAATATGAACTTTACCGTCAAAAGTCTGGATTTTAAATCCTAGATGTGCCATTTAATAGCTGTTTAAACTTGGGCCGCCATTTAATATGCTGGAGCTTCAACTCCTTGTCCATACGATATGAATTACAACCCACGTCCTAATTTACTCACTGAGATTGTTGTGAAGGTCCAGAGGGAGAGAGCACATGTAATGCTAATCTGATCTTTATGATAAGTACATATCAATTATGTTTTTATTATAACTATGTGGATCTCAACTCCGTATAACGTCCACCCTTTTCCTCAGAGGTTCTATCAGTGCCAAAAAGCTATCAGTACTTAATTTGATCTTGAAATTTATGAACTTTTCCCTTCTGGTGTCACAGACAATGGCTTTGTCAATTTGGGGGCAGCCTTTCTAGGCCAACAGAAATTGACCTCTATACTGGTTCAATTTGTCTATCTTAAAACTGGCAAAAGTTATAGATGATAACAGGAGTATCTGATTGTTAAAAACATTGCTAACACAGGAGTGTGGGAAATATGTTATGATCTTCCTTTCAGTTAGGCTGAGAAAATAAGGTATTATGTGGAAAGAGACAAATAGAGATCAATTATGTTCCCTCTGAAATAAGGAAAATGAAAATCAATATGGGACATTGGGGGAAAATAGAAAAACTCTTTCCAACTTAATGACTGGCTGATTTCCATTAAAAATAATTAGAAGTGCCTGTATAAATGACACGCACAAGTGTACATAAATGAATCACTTTCACTACATTTGGAGAAATATCCTGTATAAATTCAATTTCAAATAGCTTTCTATATGGTGACTATATGTCTTAATATAAAATGTTCTAATTTATAATGAAATCCACTTTTCCTCAGTTAATTTTCAATCAAATTTTAAGAAAAGTAATAGTGAGTTACTTCTGGGTGCTAATGTTGGTGAAGACATTTGCAATAGGCGCTAACTTAAAAAATTGTATCAGTTCTCCACTTTGAGAGCATCTGAATACATTAGATGAACATCTTTATTTTAAATTGGATTTTAACGTAAGTTTTAATTTTAGCTAAGATTTAGTTTAATAAGTTTTAATTTTAGCATTGCCTCTTAGAAGACACCCCTCCTTCCTCTGCTGAATTTGCTTTCTCCCAGCTAAGTTTTGCATCTCCCATTTTGAGAATTCCATTTAATGTGGGAAAGCATTCTAAACAGAGGTACATCTTTCAGGGGCATTCCATGCACTTTCTTTGATAAAAGCATTGAGTTCTGTAATTAATAACAGGGGTAGTGAGGGCAACAAGATCTGAAAAGATCTCCAATGCCTTAAGCAAATTATGGGACCTCTTTGGTCAATTTTTAATAGCTAAAAAAATCTCATTAATAGTAATTCTCTTAAAGTTTCTGAAATCTTTGAATGAATCACAAGTTGCCATTATTATTATGCCAGTGGAATATCTGAACACACAGACAACCCTTGACACTATCATCAAATTATAAATGGTTTGCTCTCTTATAAAATGTAAGTAGATTTAAACATCATTTGGTTTACACTTTCCATTCACCAAATGGTACCGCTGCTTCAGCCTATCCACTGATTTAAGCTATATTCAGCCTGTCGCCTTTTTTTTTAACTCGCTATTCATGTGAGTGATTTTTCTTTCTTGCCCTTTTCAATCTGGGGATCATTTTTTAAGAACCCTGGAGTGAGCCGAGATAACTGACTCTTGCAGTTTTAATATCTCCTTATTGAATTTTGATATCATAGTTTTGATTTAATCATAAAATGTACCATATATTTGGCATCTTTGGCAGATTCAATTTTTAAAACTAAAAAAAATGACATTGTAATTGAAATAGAATATTAACTGGGAAAAGTAATGGAGATTTCCTATCTATTATTTGCCTTCAGATTGTTTATTAAAAATAGGAGTGGCCTTTGGGCCAGAATATTGTGACCAGCCAGCCAACTTTAACTGAATTAACAGATTATTAATTTTCAAAGCTCTGTGAAACAATCAGGAATATGCAATGAGCTTTGGTCAACATTTCGAAAATTCCTGACCAAGTTACTGTATACCTTAAAAACCTACACAACTTTTGCCCTACAGTACATAGTTGGAAATCAATAGCTAAGTACAGTTGAAAAATTTAACAGAAAGATTTATTGAAAAAGATGTAGTGTGTTTATTTTTCACTTTTTGTAGTGCTATTGATTTTTCCACAGATTAAAAAAATTGTTAAAGTTTAATAAAGTTGACTATCTATTGTTTCCATCCACTGTCTAAGAAGTGCATTGTTGGACAAAGACATTTAGAAAACGCTTTTTAAAAAGAGTGTACATACACAATAAAACCTTAGTTTGAAATTTCATGTTCAACAGTCTTCATCTAACGTATATTTCCTGCCATCAGTCCAGACATGAACTATGCATAGTAATTGGGTTGTTCTACTCACAGTTTTCCAAAGAGGTCTTCTGAACTCCTCCTTCAGAGCTATAGCCTTGCTCTTGGTTTGGAACTCCTTACACCTCCTTTCTACTCCATATGGTCTCAGATTCTAGCTCTGGGAACATCTCATCCCTATAACCCGGGCCCATAGTCGTCTCACATTTACCTGAACTTATATTGAATTATTATCTTTATTCTGATTTGGGATTAAGCTTACATTACCTTATAATAACATTGGTTACCTCTAAAGCTGCCCCCTCAGTATGAGGTATTTACTTTAAAAGTTCTCTCCAACCTATACCCCAACATATAATGGAGGTTTAACAGATATTCTTGAGTTATTCTCTAGTTGAAAAGAACAGGCTGAATAGGTCAAAATCAGAATTATTTAGGGGTGACGTCACATCATGGCAGAGTGACCTCTTCCCTGAGAGTCTCCCTGCTAAGATACAATGAAAAAGACATTCATAAACCAACAGAGGACATTCACACAACACAAAAGACATCTGAGAGACCCACACAGCCATACATCTAAAGGTTGAGGTGCTGGACACCCAGGAGGAAGTGGAAGGAGCAAAGAGGATCTCCTCTCCCTCCCCAGCAGCAACCTAGGGCACGGAGCCATGTGCAGCTGTGAGAAGAGAATGGGGAGGAGCCACTCTCTGTAGGAACACTTTTGCTCTCCAAGTTCCCTCTCAGTCCATGGGAAATCTCCACACAGAGGAGGCTAAGCTATTGTGGAGGACAGGGTGGCTCTTCATCAAGGCAGGACCCCATGAGGGCAGATAGTGAGGGAAGAGTGAGAAAGCCCCTTGGATCACACACGTGAAAGAAAGCGCCCCTCCCCCTCCCCTCAGCCAGTCAGCCAGAGTAAGGGACTCCCACCAGAGTACCCATGCATACGTTAGTAAAGCAGCAGCTGTGAGTGGGCCATCGCAGATGGGCCTTGTCAGCATAGATTCCAAAGGGCAGGCACAGACACCAGAGAGCATGGCAGGGTCAGAATACACAGCTCCTGACCTCCCCCCAGGGGCAGCAGGTGGAATCTGTGACCAGATACTATCACTATGCAAATGCATAAATCCACCCAATCAAATAATATGAAGAAATATGTTAATACTCCAGATCAGAAGGAAAATGACAAGCACCCAGAAATCAATCCTGAAGGCATAGAAATTTACTGTCTAAACTACAGATTTAAAATAGCTATCACAAAAAAAAACTTGAGTTACAAGGAAATTCAGATAGTTCAATGAAATCAGGAATAAAATTAATGAACAGAGTGAATTCTTTACAAAAGAGATTGAAACTATAAAGGAAAACCAATCAGAAATGCTTGAGATGAAAAAAACAATGGGTCAGATAAAGAAAAATCTGGAGTCCTTGAATAGCAGAGCTGATACAATGGAGGACAGAATTAGCAATCTTGATGACAGAAATATAGAAATGCTTCAGATGGAGGAGGAGAGAAAACTAAGACTAATAAGAAATTAAGAAATTCTCCAAGAAATATCCAACTCAATTAGGAAATGCACTATAAGTATTATAGGTATTCCAGAGGGAGAAAGAAGTAGAAAGCTTGTTCAAAGAAACAATAGCTGAGAACTTCCCAAACCTGGGAAAGAAGCTGGAATTACAAGTGAAAGAGGCTAATAGAACTCCTAATTACATCAATGGAAAAAGACCTTCTCCAAGACATATAGTAGTAAAACAGGCAAAAGTCAATGACAAAGAAAAAATATTAAGGGCAGCATGACAGAAGAAAATAAAACACAAAGGAACTCCCAACAGGCTTTCAGCAGGTTTCTCAGCAGAAACATTACAGGCTAGGACAGAGTGTAATGATATATTCAAAATTCTGAAAGACAAAAACCTTTAGCCAAGAATACTCTACCCGGTGAAAATATCCTCAGAGATGATGGAGAAATAAAAACTTTCCCAGATAAACAAAAACTGAAGGAGTTCATTGCCACGAGACACCGCCCCCCCCCCCCCCCCCCACAAGAAATGATCAAGGAGGCCCTCATACCTGAAAGAAAAAAAGAAAAGGTTTACAAAGCCTTGAGCAAGGAGACAAATAGGCAGGCAAAATCAGAAAATTGCAGCGCTATATCAGAACAGGTCAGCAAATGATTATAACATTAAAGATAAAGGGAAGGAAAACATCAAAAATAACTATAATCTTGTCATTTTGACCACAAACTCACAACACAAAAAAGAATAAAGTGTGACAGCAATGACTTAGAAGGGGAAGAGAGAGGGGATGGAACTGTCCTAGACTAAGGAAGTAAGGGGCCATCAGAAAATGGACTATATCATCTATGAGATTTTTTATACAAACCTCACAGTAACAACTAAACAAATAATCATAACAGAGACACAAATGATAAATCATGAGAAAACCATCATAGAGAACTACCAAACTGAATTGGCAGTCCAAAAATGGGACGAGAAACAAGGGAAGTACAGAATAACAAGAACACAACTCATAAAATGGCAGCATCAAGCCCTCATATATCAATAATCACTGCAAATGTAAATGGATTGCATTTTCCAATCAAAAGACAGGGTGGCAAGATGATTTAAAAACAAGACTCAACAATATGCTGCCTCTAGGAAATACATCTCAGCTCTAAAGACATACACAGGCTCAGAATGAAGGGCTGGAAGATAATACTCCAAGCAAATGGCAAACAAACCAATGCAGGTGTTGCCATAATTATATCAGATAAAGTAAACCTCAAGACAAAAAAGGCAATGAGAGACAAAGGGGGCAGTATATAATGATAAAAGAGACACTCCACTAAAAAGACATAATGCTTATAAATATAAATGCACCCAACACAGGAGCACAAAAGTACATAAAGCAACTATTAACAAAACTAAAAGGAGATATTAACAATGACACAATAATGGTAGGAGACATTAACATGCCACTTACATCAATGGATAGATCATCCAGACAGAAAATCAACTAGGAAATAGTGGAATTAAACAGAAAAGTAGGCCAGATGGACTTAATAGATATGTATAGATCCCTCCATCCAAAGACAGAAGAATACACCTTCTTCTCAAATGCACATGGAACATTCTCAAGGATAGACCATATGTTTGGAAACAAGGCAAGTCTCGATAAATTTTAAAAGATTGAAGTCATATCAAGCATCTTTTCTGACCACAATGCTATGAAACAGGAACTCAACTAGAAGAAAAAAAGCTGGAAAAGTGACAAACATGTGGGGACTAAACAACATGCTGCTGAACAACAAATGGATCATTGAAGAAATTAAAGGAGAAATCAAAAAATATCTGGAGACAAATGAAAATGAAAATATGCCATACCAGTTCATTTGGGATGCAGCAAATGTGGTCCTCAGAGGGAAATTCATAATATTACAGGCCCCCGCCTTAACAAACAAGAAAAATCTCAAGTAAGCAGTCTTAAACTACACCTAACAGAATTAGGAAAAGAAGAACAAACAAAGCCCAAAGTCTGCAGAAGGAAGGAAATAATAAAAATTAGAGCAGAAATCAGTGAAATTGAAACCAAAAAAAAAAAAAAAAACAGTTGACAGGATCAGTGAAACTGCAAGCTGGTTCTTTGAGAAGACAAACAAAATTGACAAACCCTTAGCCAGACTCACCAAGAAAAAAAGAGAGAAGGCTCAAATAAATAAAATTAGAAATAAAAGAGGAGAAATTACAATGGATACCGTAGAAATACAAAGGATTCTAAGATAATACTATGAAAAACTATATGTGAACAAATTGGACAATCTAGAAGAAGTAGATAAACTATTCGATGCAGACGACCTCCCAAAACTGAATCAAGAATAAATAGAGAATCTGAATAGACCAATCACAAGAGATTGAATAAGTAATCAAAAGTCTGCCAAAAAATAAAAATCCAGGACCAGATAGCTTCTCTGGAGAATTCTACCAAACATTCAAAGAAGATTTAATACCTGTTCTTCTCAAACTATTCCAAAAAGTTGAAGAATATGGAACACTTCCTAATACATTTTATGAGGCCAACAGTACCCTGACCCCAGAGCCAGATGAGGACAGCACGAAGGAAAATTACAGGCCAATATTGGTGATGAACATAGATGAAAAATCTTCAATAAAATATTGGCAAACTGAATACAGTAATATATTAAAAGGAATCATACCGTCCATGATCAAGTGAGATTTATTCCAGGGATGGAGGGATGGTTCCACATCTCTGAGTCAGTCAACGTCATACACCACAATAACAAAATGAGGAATAAAAACCACATGATCATCTCAGTAGATGCAGAGAAAGCATTTGATAAGTTCCAACATCCATTTATGATAAAAACTCTCAATAAAATGAGTATAGAAGGAAAGTGCCTCAACATAATAAAGACCATATATGACAAACCCACAGCCAACAGAATACTTAATGGGGAAAAACTGAAAGCTATCCCTCTGAGAACAGGTACAAGAAAAGGGTGCCCATTCTTGCTGCTCCTATTCAACATAGTACTGGAGGTTTTGGCCAAAGCAATTAGGCAAGGAAAAGAAATAAAAGGTATCCACATTGGCAATGAAGAAGTGAAACTCTCACTGTTTGCAGATAACATGATTCTATATATAGAAAATCCTAAAGAATCCATTGGAACATTATTAGAAATAATCAACAACTACAGCAAAGTTGCAGGATACAAAATCAAGTTACAAAAATCAATTGCATTTCTATACTCTAATAATGAACTAACAGAAACCAAACTCAAGAATACAAACTCATTTACAATCGCAACAAAAAGAATAAAATATCTAGGAATAAATTTAACCAAGGAGGTGAAAGACCTATACAATGAAAACTATAAGACAGTATTGAAAGAAATTGATGATGACATAAAGAAATGGAAAGATACTCCATTCACATTGATTGGAAGAATAAATATAGTTAAAATATCCATACTACCTAAAGCAATCTACAGATTCAGTGCAATCCTAATCAGGATCCCAAGGACATTCTTCATGGAAGTAGAACAACAAATCCTAAAATTCATGTGGGGCAATAAAAGTTCCTGAATACCTAAAGCCGTCCTGAGAAAAAGGAACAAAGCTGGAGCTATCACTATCCCTGGCTTCAAAATATACTACAAAGGTGTAGTAATCAAAACAGCTGGTACAGATGCAAGAACAGACACACAGATCAATGGAACAGAATTGAAAACTCAGAAATAAAACCACACATCTATGGACAGCTAATCTTCAACAAAAGAACTAAGAACATACAATGGAGAAAGGAGAGTCTCTTCAGTAAATGGTGTTGGGAAAACTGGACAGCCACATGCAAAAGATGAAAGTAGACCATTATCTTTCACCATATACAAAAATTAACTCAAATTAAAGACTTTAAGATGTAAAATCATAAAACTCCTGGAAGAAAATAGAGGCAGTACACTCCTTGACATCAGTCTTCGAAGGATCTTTTCGAATACCTTGTCTACTCGGGCAAGGGAAACAAAAGAAAAAATAAACAAATGGGACTTCATCAGACTAATAAGCTTCTGCCAGGCAAAGGAAACCATGAACAAAATGAAAAGACAACCCACCAACTGGGAGAAAATATTTGCAAATCATATATGTGACAAGGGGTTAATCTCCAAAATATGTAAAGAACTCACACAACTCAACAACAAAAAACCAAACAACTTGATCAAAAAATGGGCAGAGGATGTGAACATTTTTCCAAAGAAGATATACAGATGGCCAGTAGGCACATGAAAAGATGTTCATCATCACTAGTCATCAGGGAAATGCAAATCAAAACTACACTAAGATATTGCCTTATACCCGTTAGAATGGCTATAATCACCAAGACAAAAAATAAAAAATGTTGGAGAGGATGTGGAGAAACGGAAGCCCTCATACATTGCTAGTGGGAATGCAAACTGGTGCAGCCTCTATGGAAAACATTATGGAGATTTATCAAAAAATTAAAAGTAGAAATACCGTACAATCCAGCTATCCCACTACTGGGATATCCAAAGAACTTGAAATCAACAATTCAAAGAGACTTATGCACCCCTGTGTTCATTGCAGCATTATTCTCCATAGCCAAGATCTGGAAGCAACCCAAGTGCCCATCGACTGATGATTGGATAAAGAAGCTATGGTAGATATACACCATATATATATATATATGGTGTGTGTATATATATATATATAGTAGTATTTATAGATATATGTATACACACAAACATATATTCTCAACTATAAAAAAAGACAAAATCGGAGCCGGCCCCGTGGCTAAGTGGTTAAGTTCGTGCACCCCGCTTCAGCAGACCAGGGTTTCGCTGGTTTGGATCCTGGGCGCGAACATGGCATGACTCATCAAGCCATGCTGAGGCAGCGTCCCACATGCCACAACTAGAAGGACCCACACATAAAAATATACAACTGTGTACCCGGGGGCTTTGGCGACAAAAGAGAAAAAAAAAGTCTTTTAAAAAAAAGATAAAATCATCCCATTTGCAACAACATGGATGGACCTTGAAGATATGATGCTAAGCAAAATAAGCCAGACAGAGAAAGACAAACACCATATGATTTCACTCATATGTGGAAGATAAACTAACACATGGACAAAGAGAACAGATTAGTGGTTACTAGAGGAGAAGGGGGTTCGGGGGTGAGCAAAAGGGGTACAGGGGCGCATATGTATGGTGACTGACAAATAATAATGTACAACTGAAATTTCACAATGTTTTAAACTATCATGACCTCACTAAAATAAAATGAAAATCAGAATTATTTATTAATTTAAAAGAAATATATTTAGTAGTGAAAAACTAGCTACCCAAATATTACCAAATTGGAGTCCTTGGACAACTGCTTAAATACATAGATGAGAACGAGGTAAAATAAGCCTAAAAATCTTATCTGAATTATTTGAAAACTTTCTTCTAAGCTAAACACTGCATTTGTAAGAATTTGCGCTGCTGACCTCATTAGGTGATGAGTTTATCTTAAACAATAGTAAACGTCACCACACGCCTCTCCACTAGTAACCTAATCTTCATTAAAGGTGGAGTTGAGATTTTTTCTGTGATAATATGGATGAAGGATTAAATTTTAGGTTTCCTTCTACCTTGAATAAAATATACTTTTGAATCTTAAACAGAGTTAAAAGTGTTTAATGTATGGAGTAACATAAAGACAAAAGCTTTAAGCTGTCTGGTGTATATTTTGAGAGTGATTATCAGGAAAAAGCAGGTAATTCAGGTTTCTGATGCTGGAAGAGAATGGCTCAGTACTTATGGATGGTTTCTGCTAAATTGGTTACATATAATTTTAACAAGGAGCAGAAACAACTTTTAAAGTATACAGAAAATGCTGCAAACTAATTTTTTAATAAATCAGCAATAAATGGTAGAAGCATGATAGAAACAAACACACATAAACAGTCTTAACTATCATAGTCTTGGCTATTCAGATAGTGCAAGAAAAAAAGTACTTTATTAAAATTATGTGGCTAAACATAAAAGTATAATTCATCCAAAAAACTAAGCGTTCCTATTTAAACAGCATAGGAAATACATCCCATTTTACATTAGAAATTTGTCATCCATTTGCTTTCTCTTTCTCACAACTACACATTCCCTCACACACACAGATACAAGCAAACTTTCCTATAAAATTTTGCACAATAAATAGAGCTGGATAACTAATGTACTAATTTCAGTGTATTTATTTTATATGTACATTTTGATCTAAGCCAAAATTTTCTGGCTAATCTTGATGTTAGCTAAACACTGCTAGTGACAATGACATTTCAGCGTGTGGACACATACTGATATTCAAATGGCAGTTTCTGTTTGAGAGTAGAACAAATGGATAAATGTCTCAGGAATGTTGTAGTAAAAAAAATAGAGCAGAACAGAATGCAGAAATAAAATCATTTTATTTGGAACACAACTCTAAGACATTTCAATATTTATAATTTATAGAGCATTTTCAAATAAATTGTCTCATTTGATCTCTGGAACTATATTACCTGGTAATTATTATTATTATCATTTCTAAGCCTACAGCTTAATAAACAGGTTCGCTACGGAGTCAATGAATCAGGATTTGGGTCCAAGTTCTTTGTGACTGTCTAGTGGTCTTCTCTCTCCATCACAACTTCACAGTTAACAGAACGAATTGTCTTAGAAAACAGAATGACTGTTTGGCTGACTTGCCTTTTACAGATAGGAAGTTTTTCCACATATAGGTCTTTAAAAAGTTTGTTAAAATAACATATATTTGGCCTCTTTGCCTAATTCTGAATACTTCTTATCCTAAATTCTGCATTACTTTTTTTCTATCCATGGGTGAATATAATCACTTCTACAAAATACTGTCCCTTTTTCATCTTTAACTGACAATGCAGTATTGTACAGGGGAGATTTGCTATTTGTGCCTGGGATTCCTTTATCAGTCTCTAGTTAAGTTCCTGTGTTCACATTTCTTTCCTTGTTCCATGCAAATTCCTTAAACATATATTTATATATTCCATACATACGTATTTCATCCCAGCTCACAGTGATGAGCAGGCTGGATGAAACAAATATATATGTATACATATCTGCTTTTGGGGGAAGTCATTGAAAAGTTTTGTGTTTGCCAGTATTAAACATTTAGAAGGGACGCAATTTCATGTATTCCCTGTCTTACTTTTGTGTTACCACCTGCCCATTCACTTGTTCATTCACAGGATTGTGTATTAAGTTCTTACTCTTGTTTCATGAGCTAGACATTGGGAAATTAGGTAAACACAGTCCCTGCCGTTAGGACACTTTCAGCTAGCAGGAAAAACAGAAAATATATAAAAATTACAGAAATAAATTACATTCTGTTCTTGATCTAGTACAGTGGAATGAGACCTGTCTGGCTATATAATAACTCAATCGTTGCTCAATTTAAAGCATTCTGTATTTACAGAATATTTTACCTTTTAAAGTATTTCATTATTTATCCTTTAGCACAAATTAAAAACTTCGAAGACGTAATGGACTATCTCTTAGATGTTCTCTTAATTAATATGGCTGAATGGATAAATGTATTCAGAAAAAAATTTTCCCCTTAGTAGAAAGATTATTGAGAGATAACTACTGAATGGTAATTTTCTTTTCCATTTATATTTGTGGTTATGCTGACATTTCAGTAAGGTTTTATTGAAGCAATAAGGTCATTCACTAAGATGCAGATGATGAATCTAATACAGGTGTTAATTATGCTTTTATTTCATAGAGACATGCATAATCTGAGTCATAGTCAAGATGTTAATTATTTTATAATGATTAGAATAAATTAATGTAGGGGCTCCTTTTATATATTAATTAAAGTTCACCATGGGATCAGCAATTCAGATAAGCAATAAACTGGTTGAATGCTTATTGTACTATGAACTTTAGGAGGTTTAATGGCAGAAATATCTTGAAAAGTTCAAAATATTTAGAGTTGTCACATTTTTAATGGCTTTTTTCCTTTTAGTTACCTCTGTAAGGACTTTTGGTAACTTGCTTTTTTTTAATTTGACCAAGGCAACCCCTTCCACCCTCCTGAAATATTTCTTTTGACTGTCATGACACCCTATTCCACTTCCTTTTTCCCGTCTCCTTTTCTGACACTTCTTTTTCTCCACAGCTGTTAAGTGTTGAGCTCCCTGGGCTCCATCCTGGGCTCGCTTCTCTTCTCTATCTATGGATTAGGGCTTCTGCATATGTTTGTCCAAGTTATGTACCACGTCTCTGATGATCTTTTAGGTAATCTCATTTAGTCCCATGGATTGAAATTTTATCTATATGCTGATGGCTCCTAAATTCAAAATTCCAGCCCTGACCTTCCTGCTGAAATCCAAACTCATAGAGTCAGCTACATATTTGACACCTCCACCTGGAATAGGCTGACCATAACAGAAGTCTTGATTTCTCCCACTTCTTCCTTCACCCCAGAACTCCTGTCCCACATGCCATCCCCATTCCTCGTTTTCTCACTGTGTACCTCACCATCTCTCACTAAAGCTCCACTTGACTTCCTTCTGTTCCTTAAAAACGCTGATGTACTTTCCACCTTAGAGGATTCCACCTTGATTCTTCTGCTTGCAATGCCCTGTCACCAGAAATTGAAGGACCCATGCTTTCTTAACAGGCATCTCTATTGCATCACTCTATCATAATTTCTTGGACCTTGAAAAGTATATTTCTTATTTATTTCCTTTCTTCCTTCCTTCCTTATTTCCGTCCCTAAATCCTCTCGTTTTTAGTACATTGTTATACCCTCATCCCATTTGTGCATAACACAATTTAACATGGCAGAGAATAAGTAAAAATCTGCCAAATCGCATGGTTTAGTCAATTTCTCATTTTTCTACCTGATCTTTTCTCTTCTGAGGATCCCTCTGAAAGCTGGAGAGCATGCGTGTCCATGTGAGAGTGAGCTACCACTTTATCTAACATTATCATTATCTGAAGTTGTCTAAATATTTGAAATATTCTGTGCTAACAACTCCTGCTTCCTCCTGAGACTGTGAATAGAATTATTTCCAGATGGTCCTGAAATTTCAGCATATTGCTACAGTTAACAAAAAGCTTTTGTAAATGTTATATTAACCACTAAGGGGCATGTGCTACCATTAATTTGCGTTATGGGTTCCTGTTGTTAATGGTAGAATTTGCCTGTACATGCATTTTTCTCCCTAAATCGTATATAATAATTAGAATATTGGTTGTGAAGAATCACAGATTCCAGAGAACTGACATTGGTACTTCAAAACATGCTAGGTGTGCGCCTCTTACTAAAGACCTAAGGTTCAGAAGCTATGGAAGTATTGCACTGTTCGATCTTGAAAAAATTTCTTTTAAAATCTGCTAAAACACAGCTAGGAAGAGCTGGATTATTGTTGTTAGGGAGTGTATAAAGTGTAATTCATCTGTCTTCTTTTCTTGCATTTGTAACAAGTAAATTAACAAAAGTTCTCTTTAGAACATTATATTTCTGTTTGTTACTTTAAACTAACAATGATATGAATAATAGTGGTAATATATGGCATTCAATAGTACATTATTTTTCAGATTTCTTTATTTATGTTCACAGAAATTACATTAAAGAAATAAATTTCACATCAATATTCCTGCTATTGACTGAATGGTTATTTCTAGAACAATACA
This sequence comes from Equus caballus, assembly GCF_041296265.1. Taxonomy (NCBI): domain Eukaryota; kingdom Metazoa; phylum Chordata; class Mammalia; order Perissodactyla; family Equidae; genus Equus; species Equus caballus. The sequence continues at coordinate 49,177,000 of NC_091686.1, forward strand.
GGATAGAGGGTTTAAAAAGTCATTTTGCCTCACTGTAGTTTGACTGAAGGAGACTCAAGATTGCTTTGTTGATTGGACCAGTATGTTAACCAAAGGAAGAGTAGAAACTATCACTGTTATTAGTCCTAATACAAAGCATCTGAATATTTTTTAAGAAAATGGGATGAGATTTACTAAAATTTTCTTCAGCCTACTTATAAACAGTTGACTTAAATGAAAAAGACAAACCTAAATTATAATGCCATAGCCCAGGAAGAAGGAGTTAACTAATAACGAATTCAAGGTCATAAAGTATACTTCCTATTTCTTTACCAGAACCTAAGGCTATAGTTTCTCTTACTGCTTGCCAAGCTATATATGGTTACCAGGGAAACTTCCTGTTCTGAATTATGCTGCGTGGAACTTGCATGTATTCTCTTAACTTAGATCCCAAATTTAGATTCCATTTAAAATAACCAGGATGTGGTAGGAGGGAGTTCTCTAATATATCATTTAACATTTGTAGTTTCTTTCTTAAAACAAAAAACTTTCTGGTGGCACATAAGTATTTATTATAGTGTAAATCAATACACAGCATGTTTAACCATCTCATAAATCTAACAAGTCTGGTTTCTTTGTCTAAATAGAATAAATTAGGCAAAAAGCAATGTTTTACTTTGAGTGATTTTATGTATGACTATTAAAAAGTATACCACAGAGTTTAGAGTTTATATAGCATTTCCCTTTTGTATCTCTTGTGGCAAAATATCTACTAGAGATTTATGGGAATATTTTCAAATGGGAATAAATATTTATAGAGTCTTAGAGAATTTGCTACCTCAGTCCTTTAATAAAATCTGCATTTAGGTATTAGAGATGGCCATTCATTCACTCCCTTGTTTATTCAGCAAGCACATACTGTTCACTGTTAGGTACAAGGTAATATACTACACACAAAGGACCCCAAAATAAATGTTTTACTTACTCCCAACGAGGCTAGAGGGAAAGATGGAATTGAATCATCATAGAACTTTGTGATAAGTTCTGTAAAAGAGAACTGCTCTGGGGGCTAGGATCATGGAGTAGGAGCATCCAAATCAGACGGTGGGATCCAGGACCATCTGGATTCTTCCAGGATCTGGAAGAAGAAATACATTAGAGACTTTTTACACTAAGGAGTGACTCAAAGGATCAGATTTGCTTTTGGGAATGATAACTCTAACGGGAGTGTGGAGGCTGCTGGGGATGAGTCCAGACTGGAGAGGAGAGTATCGTATACTCGGGAAACCACTGTGTTATTCAAGGACGGGATGAGAGCCTGAACTGAGGCAGTGGCAGTAGGAATGTCAAGAAGGGATGCTAAAGAGTATTGACATGGCAATGATTTGGAGACAAACAATGTTAGAGAGGAAAGGGACTATCGATGGTGAATGCATATATTTTATAGATTAGGAAATGATAGCCTAGAAAATGATGCTTACATATAGTCTAAAACTTAGATGAAAGGGATGTTAAGGCTTTCATATTATCTTTGCTGAGTATGCAGTATTTTCAGAAACATTTTGTACTCTAAGGTTAACATAATAAAAACTTCTGTAATGGTTATAAATTCTGAAATTATACATTTTACTTTCTTTTATGTATATTTGGCATTTTGAACTTGAACAAATCATAAACTAAAAAGGTAAACCTGATAATGTTCTTTTTTAAAAAAAATCAAAGCTGATTAAATCAGATAAAAGATTTCAGTAAAAGGTTGCCGCTTGGGTAACCTGATATTTTTAAGAAAAATATTTTTAGAGTTCATTTCCAACATAAATTTATAAAATCATTTCATGTTGTCTAACATTTTCTTAACTATCACAATATTCTTAATGGAAAAGATACTGGAAGATTGCATAATTAAATGCATGGCTGAGCCTGCAATTCTTGTGTCGCTAGTATTACTCATAGAAGTGACTGTCTGAGTTGAGCAGAAATGTAGTTTACAGAACCCTCCCTGATAGCCTCGACCCTTTTAAACCCATAGCTGAGAGTTAGTGACAAAATAAATCGTGGGAGAAATGACAAGCTTTGATCAAAACAACGTCTTTTCCTTTTCCCTTTAAAAATAACTAAAAATCAAGATATGTTGCGTATCTTGCCTGTATTAATTTGGGGCCACATTCTAATCATCAGTATGATAATCATTCCATTTTCAAGTACTTATAAAGCTGTGAAATGCACAGGGCAATTATGAAGTATTTCACTAATTTGTGAGGAAGGAGGTTGTGTTATATGATATTAGGACACTGTTAATTTACCTTGGGATCACATGATGGTCCTTATACATCATGATTTTAAAAACACTATAAGTGGATTACTTAGGGCAGTAGACATTGATCTTAGAAAGGTCAATAATTTCTTTATTTGATCATGACTCAAGTGCCTAGCAGAGTTTCCCATACATCATGGTTTCCTTACTACATGTTTGCTAAATAAATAGCTTATGGTCTTTAACTTTAGGCACAATTTTAAGCACAGCTCATTTAGTATCATTATAATGGTCGAAATTGTCCAGTTCCCAGTGCAGTTTAATGCAGTGAGTCTTTTTTAATTATACATGATTTTATTGGAAATCGTTTCCAGAACATGTAATTAATAAGATACCATGTTCCATTAAATGAAAATTTATACTCTTTTCTAAATTTATGATCATTATAAAGAAAGGGAAGCAGAATATAAATGTCAGATATTCTCCACTGTGTTTGTTTTGAGACCACTTATAGTAATTATGTTACATCAGCCCAAAGAGATTATATATACTTGGATGGATTATATTTGTCATTTGTTAAATAGTTTATAACTAAGAAGAAAAGTTTAGAAAATGCTTTAATCCTGAAAATAATTTCTTATAGAGATAACAAGAATTTGTCAAATGGTTTTCTTTTACCTTCAAAATTTCCCCAGAATCTCACCTCCACTCCTTTCACCTTGGTCCAAACTACTGTCATCTCAGGTCTGAGTTATTGTCATAGCCTCCCAGCTAGTTGATTTTGTCAAAACAGATGAGGCTTTTGCAGTAATAACTCTCAACTCTCCAAACTTCAGTGGCTTAACAGCAAAAAAATCAAATCTTGTTCACCAATGTCTACTTTAAGCTGGCGAGCTTAGGGGAGCTAGGGAGCTCCTTACAGTCACTCAGGATCCAGGCTGATAGAGACTGTGCCTTCTCAGTGTCACCAGGTGAAGCAGCAAGGGAAGAGAGAGCCTGGAGAATCCTGAAGTCTCAGCACAGAACTGACACATGTCACTACTGCTCACATTTCATTGTCCAGCACTAGTCCTGCGGCCCCACCTAAGGCACAGTGGCCGGGAAATGTACCCCCTTGTATGCCCAGGCAGAAAAAGGAAACCAGAAACTGCTGAGCGCTAATAATGTCTCTCACATTAGTTTGGAAGGTTCAAACCCCACTTTGCTACAAGACAGTCTCAACAGAGCGGCAAAAATGATCATTTTTAATGTGTCAGATCATGTCACTTCTCTGCTCAGAGTCATTGAATGGCTCCCTGTTTCACTCAGAGGAAAAACCAATGGCCTAACTATGAACCACAAAGCCCGATATAGACCCACCCACCTGGCTCACTCCCTCACTGCTTTAGGTTTCCTTAGAGAGGCCCTTCTTCACCACCCTGTTTTGTTTTTCTCTGTAGCACTTACCACTCGTTGATGTACTAATAAATATACATGGTTATTTGTTTTGTCTCTTTATTGTTTGTCTCTTCCTACTAGAATGTAAGCTATAATAGGGCAAAAACTCTGTTTAGTTCACCATTTTAACCCCAATGCCTAGAACAGTGCCTGACATATTAGAATATGAATGAATAAACTAATTAATTAATTAATTGGGTGCCCTGAGAACAATGTTGAGAAACTCCTTTCCTCTGTATACTTAGTTTATCATATATAATTCTTTAAGAACTGCTTTTTTACTTTAATTTGTTTTTTTCTTTGTTTCTGAGTGTATCACTAAAATTAGTCATTTAAGATTTACCAGATTTACCTTACGCTTAATGGGATCCAAGTTGAAAACAGTAAAAATGGGGGATGACAGCCATACTTGGGGTGCATTTACTCTATGGAGAGATTGTACCAAGGAGAGGGAACCCTGCAGGTCAGCACAGGCCTGAATTGGGTGATTGTTTGTGAGGCATCTGAGCCAAACTGAATCAATGAGAATAGAAAATAGAACTGTAAAGAGATCTGTTTCTTAGCTTTATTTTATTCATTCTTAGAACGGGACGGTATCTGATTATTGAAGTGAGGAAAGCTTATCAGGCTACCAGTTTTTATACTAAAGTCATGTTCTACCAACTTAAAATTATAATTATATTTAAGATTTCCAGTGGACAGTTCCTTTTAATATGATGAGCAGAGGAAAATCACATTCTTGTGCATTGCACATTTGTTTTGGTAGAGTTAAGGAGTGAGCATTCATAAAATAAAGAGAAAGAGTTAAAGATAATGTGAAAAGTGCTGATTGGACTTTAATAGTTGCAAAATGAAGAACGTTAATACCCTTTTTAGTTCACTTGACAGGAGATGAGCTGTCAAGGGGAAGACAGAAGGGAGTCGGGGAGAATTATTTGCTAGTGCGAGACCGATGATTTATTATGCCTGAATGGAGCTTGAGTTCTTTGCCAGTGGACAGTCTAATACACCAGAACCAAAACCCAGGCATTTACTATTAGCAGGAGGTCTTGAAAACAAGGTAGTGATGGGCTGGTGCTTATAAAGGGCTGTCTTGTGGGAACTGCTGGAACTCCCTGCTGCTGTTCCAGTGAATTCCATTGTGGTCATCTTAACATGCTCTTTTTTTTCTTTTCATCTGAGGCATAATAAGCAGGCTGTGTGCAATGGCAGAAAAATGACAGGGGGCAGAAAAATGACACGGGGTGGCCTTTGAGAAAGTTCTCAGCCAGATTCCATCATATACATGCAAATGATAGCATTTATTGCTAATTTTTGAGAACATGGCAACTAGCATTTATAGGCAGCTATTTCCTAAAGTAATAAGTATTTCAGAAGTAGTAAACTGAAGGCCCATTGTATGTCAGAGTTCTCCAGATAAACAGAATCAATATATATATATATATACAAAAAGAGATTTATTTTAAGGAATTGGCTCACATGATTGTGAAGGCTGAGAAGTCCCAAGATCTGTAGTCCTTAAGCTGGAGACCTGGGAGAAGTAGTTATAGAGTTCCAGTGTGAGTCTGAAGGCCTGAGAAACAGGACAGTCAGCGGTGTGAGCTCCAGTCCAGGCTGAGTGCAAAGGCAGAAGAAGACTGACGTCTCAGCTGGAAGATGAACAAAGAGAGAGAGAGAGCTACTTACTCAGCCTTTTTGTTCTGTCCTTCCTTCAGTGGACTAGACAAGGGCCCCCGACACTGGAGAAGGCAGTCTGCCTTACTCTCTCTACTGATTCGATTCAAATGTTCAAATCACCCAGAAGCATCCCCACAGACACACCCAGAATAACGTTTAGCCAAATATCTGGGCACTCCTTGGCCCAGTCAAGTTGACACAGAAAAGTAACCATCATACCTGTGAAAAGTAAATTCCTTTCTCTTGTGGGGCGGATGGGGTCTGGGTGAAGAATATAGTCACACTCTTAGTTCTCTTATAAGTTAAGCTATTCCTTATGAATATGAGGACTTTTATCTCTGTCAAAAACTGTTCATTTGGCATTTTGGACCTTCCACTGGATGGTAGTTTTAGGTTCGGAACCTCCATATTGTTCCAAATATCCATGTAGGTAACTGAGGGTGACATTGCTGTCTGCTCAAGTGTTAACACAGTTTCTGTCCTCTGTTGCAGTTTATACTTCACGATCTCAATCCCGGGCGCATGTTAGTATCATCCAGAGAAGCTATTAAAAATACTCATCCTGGGACCAGCCCCGTGGCATAGTGGTTAAGTCCGACATGCTCTGCTTTAGCAACCCGGGGTCAGGGGTTTGGATCTTGGGTGTGGACCTACACCACTCGTCAGCCATGCTGTGGCAGCGACCCACATACAAAAAAAGAGGAAGATGGGCCACGGATGTTAGCTCAGAGCGAATCTTCCTCACCAAAAGGAAAGAAAAACTCATCCTTGTGCTTCCATCCAGAACAATTGAATCTGGATTCCTTGGGGTGGGGCCTAGCAGTTGTGTTTGGTAAAATCCCCTCAGTGATTCTGATGGACAACCAGAGTGAAAATCCTTGATTCCGTAAACTACATTTGGGGTTGCAGCCCCTGTCTGGGAGTTGCCTGGTGCTTAGGCAGCGCCCTGGGCTGCAGATATTGTCTGTAGCCTAGAGGTCCTACCTACCTCCTTAGATTCTAATGTCTGCGCTTTGTCAAATAAATGCCAATTCCCAGGTCTCTCAGCTGCTCCTCCAGGGCGTGTTGGTAAGTACTTCTAAAGTTTCCTCCCTCTGTCATTGTTTCACAGCCTGTCAGTGGTTGACTGTTCCCTAAACACTCCGCAGGCTGTGGTGGTTGGACAACTCAGGGAAGATCTACATTTAGCGTCTCTGAGTTCAGATTGTGCTTGTATTTCATTCCCTGCTGAAAGATGACTAAAACTGTAGTGTTTCATGACAACTTCAGGAAGCAGAGAACAGTAACCTTAAGGAGCTTGCTCAAACCCCATGGAATTGCAGTATGAAAACAAGCCTGAGGGTATCTCTGTAAAACTTAATTTCTTTATCCTGTGCCTTGATTACAGGGCTTAGCAGTCGTTGATCTTAAGGGTGACTGACTGTCTGTCCCATATCTCAGAGTACAAAACATACCTCTTGCTTCTGCCGTGATCTTTAATCATATACTCAGCGGTCTAGCCATGGTCTAAACTTCCATGTCACAGAACCTGCAAAGGGGGCAGTGATCATAGTGTTTTAACCAGAAATAGAGAGACATAACAAGAAAGAATGTACAAGTAAAGATAGTAAGGGAGATGATTTAAAATCAGGAATGACCTGGAAAATCAAAATCATGTAAGTCTGCATACAAACAGACATAAGAATAAAGCAATCTCTTAGTCTGTTCAGGCTGCTAGAACAAAATACCACAGACTAGGTAGCTTATAAAGAAGAGAAATTCATTTCTCACAACTCTGGAGGCTGGGAAGTCCACTGTCAACGTCCCAGCATGGTTGAGCGAGGCCCCTCTTTCTGGTTCACAGCTGGCACCTTCCTGTTGTGTCCTTACATGGTGGAAGGGGCTAGGGATCTCTGGAGCCTCTTTTATAAGGCACTAATCTCATCCATGAGGTTCAACTCTCATGACTTCAGCACCTCCCAAAGACCCCACCTACTAATACCATCACCTAGGGCATTAGGATTTCAACATGTGAGTTTTGGGGGGACACAAACATCCGGACAATAGCAAGCAGGTGTCCATACCACAGTTCCAAAGGTAGGTGTCCAAATCAAATTTAACCCTGGATTCTGGACATAATACACCGTTGTGCCTATTATTGACAGAGTTAAATAATGAAATAATAAATACAGAAGAGTCACTCGTGCTAATTTAGGCTAACTGAACTGCTTGTGAGGAAAGATGCATCAGTTTAATTTACAAGGGTGTGGAACAGAAACAACCATCCAGATATTGGAAGGGTCATTAGTGTCAACACTGTTGTCCCTAAAGATGACAGGAAGAATATATGGTGAATATGAAGCGGTCCAGAACCACTGAAATAGGTGGAAGAGTGTCCAGGATGTCATTAGCTGATGATGGAAAGTAAATGTCAGGTAGTAGAGGTATTAAAAGAGGAGTGGTTGGTGAGTGATCTTGGGGAGAGTGGTAGTGAGAAACAAGAAAAATCACCAGCGAATGAAGGGTCGGTGCTGGGTATTGGGTTTGAGGAGTTATAGAAGTAAGTTTAAAAATCTAGTAATAACGATAACATCAACAACAATAATAATAGTTAAAATTTATTGAGAACTATGTGCCACACATCGTTCTAAGCACTTTCCACGCATTAACTTATGTAATTTGCATATCTGTCTATAGAGTAGGTACTGTTATTGGTCCCAGAGAGGGGCTGCATAATTTGGTCAGGGTCACATGTGTAGTAAACACTAGAGCTGGGATTCTAACCAAGTAATGCAGCTCCAAAGCCTGTGCTCTTGAGTATAAGTATGAGCTTATCATGCCTAAGGATGTTCTCTCTAAAGTACAACAGCAATGAAAGGCGATTGTGTCTAGCTGGCTTTTCACAAAAATCATGCTTTTTATGAAGACAATACTATTCTAAATTTAGGGAAGGCAAATGTAACACATACTTGATGAAGAAATGCTGGTGTGTTGTCTAGCAAGTGATCGTTTCAGAAAGCTGCTTGGTGAATGTGGACCAGAGCAGGACCGTCCAAAGGAATTCTAGTTTTGAGGGTGTGGAGCCCTGGCTTCTTGGGCCCCCCGTCTCATGGAAGGATGTACCTGTCTGGCAGAGCATGGGGCCCTCTCCCCTGAGCAGTGCTGAGCATGGCTCCACCAGCTTCAGGTGCTCAGATGCTTTCCCTTTCTCGAGTCCACATAAATTCCCCTTAGACATATTCTTTTCTTGGTTGTTTTAATATCATCACTTAGGTCTTTGGCTTGGGAATTGGGAATCTCTTTAAAGTAATGTTGCAGTTTTTCCTATGATCTATTTTGTATTGATTTTATAATTTAACTCTCACAGTGCAATCTTATTTCCAAATTAGTGGACTGCCTATGTACAGTATAAAACATAAAAAGAGGGGCTGGCCCCGTGGCCAAGTGGTTAAGTTCGCGTGCTCCACTGCAGCGGCCCAGGGTTTCGCTGGTTCGGATCCTGGGCGTGGACATGGCACCACTCGTCAGGCCATGTTGAGGCGGTGTCCCACATGCCACAACTGGAAGGACCTGCAACTAAGATATACAACTATGTACCAGGGGGGATTTGGGGAGATAAAGCAGAAAAAAAAAAAAAAAGATTGACAACAGTTGTTAGCTCAGGTGCCAATCTTTAAAAAAAAATAAAACAAAAAAAATAACAAAATCACTGGGCTAAATACCACTCCCAGGGTACCCGATCCATGTCACAGTCAATAGGCAAATTATTCTCCAATGTCTCAGAAGGACGGCTCCCTGCATCCTTACACACCATCTACTCCTTCCCAAAATGTATAAGCCGTCTAACTTCATCACATAGTGGTTAGCGTTAGGCGTTTTTATTCAAGCTAAAATTAATTCTCTATTTTCCTTGCTGTCTCTCTCATACTTCTACCAATGGTCACAGTCATAACTCAGATTCTAGATCTGTCCAAATGAATGAACTGGGTGTGAGATTGCTTTTCCGCACATTAGGCTGTGGAGAAGAGCACAGGCTCTGGACGCAGGGATACCTAGGGGAAATTCAGGGTGACCCCTGATGTCTACTAGCTTGTGTTTTCTTATCTGTAAACTAGGAATAAAAATAGTATACACCTCAGAAGGTTAAGAAGATTAAATTTTAAAAAATGTCTAGAAAATTTTTACTGTAATAATATGCATTCTTTAATATTAAACTATGTATTTTTATGAGTAAAATATTAGTAGAAGTAGCTATGTGCCTTTCTTCTCTTCAAAGCAATACCGTTCTTCCAAAAAAAATTTTGAACCCCTGCCAGAAAAGTATTAACCATGTACATGATCACATTGGCTTGATCTGATTGGAACAAAATGCCATCCCAAACCAATATGTATTTGGGATTTTTTTTCATACACATGCACACACACATAAATATGAGAGTTTTAAGTCCCCATTTAGTAGCTAATGATACTTTACTTTCATTGGACACTTAATTTTTGGCATGAGACACAAGTTAATACAGGTAAAACAAAGGATAATCTTTGTTTATCTTCACAACAAATTGCAGTTCAAGTTTTACTGTGTGTATTTTATGAATGAGAAAACCAGCTCTCAGAGAATGTGAGAAACTTGCCCAAGCTCCCACAGCAGGAGGGGCCATGGACTGGAGCTCCGGCCTGGCCCTTGGGCCCCAGTGCTTCGAGTTACATCAGCTGCTTTCAGCCGGTGTAATTTTTATTTCATCTAGGATTTTCTGGTTGCTTTTTAGTATTTTGGTAATTGTGAGATGTATGGTTCTTAGCAGCATATGAAAAAATTATGACGTTTTAGAAACTATAGCAAAATATGAATTTTGGGGGGGGTTTAAATTGAGAAAAGGAAATTGAGATAAAGGAAATGTTCTCTGACAAGACTAACGGACACCCCAGTTTTAAAAAGTTATATTATATTTAACTTGGTTATGCAAGATTTTATTAATTTGTGTAACATTTTACCTATAATCTTCTATCACCTTCTGGAGCAAAGAAAATGGCTCACTGTCTGTCATCGCCAAACCACATCCCTTTTACAACTGCAAAGTACCCTGTGGGGATGGTAGATGCCAGCCCTTTTAAGACTTTACAAAGACTGGAGACCAACTGTTTTCAAACAGAAATATTTACTGGGGAGCTCACGAATCCATGTCTCAGAGATCTGAAGAAAGAGCATGGCTACAGCTGAAGATGGGCTCTTACTGTAACAAGCACAGAGGGCAGCTCTCTGGTTCTAGAAAGGATGTGTTTAAAAGGAAAGACCAAGCAATGCAGTTAGATGGAATGATATATTGGAAGTAAAGAGTTGTACAAACCGACTTAAGTTGCTGAATATTAACGAAAGAGAATGGGCCTTGTTAAGGTTTTACAACGCATCCTATGGTCTTCGTTCAGAAGTATTTGCTTATCTTACTAGGAATGTTGGCCAGACTTGATAGTATGTAGTATTGCGGGGAAGGATAATATGTGCCTGGCATAATTACCTGGACTTTTTTTTTTTTTAAGATTTTATTTTTCCTTTTTCTCCCAAAGCCCCTCCCCCCCGTACATAGTTGGGTATTTTTGGATGTGGATCCTTCTAGTTGTGACATGTGGGATGCCGCCTCAGCATGGCTTGAAGAGCGGTGCCATGTCCGCGCCCAGGATTCGAACTGACCAAACCCCGGGCCACCAAAGCAGAGCGCGCGAACTCAACCACTCCACCACGGGGCCGGCCCCATAATTGCGTGGACTTTTGAAATACTTTATTCCTCTGAGAAATGCAGTGGGGGCTTCTTGTTCTTATTGGGGATCTTGCTGCCTATTGAGAAAATGAAGGAGCTGGTAATAGCTTTGATTCAGAGTTAAGCAAGAAGGAGAAATTTTTAAAAAATTTATTTTTCTGAAAAATAGGAGAGGCTGACATAAGATGGATACCAGTGAGTTCTGAGGTCTCCCAGGTGGGTAGCCGTTTGTTTCAGTATGAAAGAACTGATTTTTAAAATCCTTTTGTGTGTTGAAAGGGACAGTGAATTTAATGCCCTGATCACGCAGAATATCTTTTATTCTGAGTGTCTTCTGACTTTATATATTTTTAAATATTTTGATATCAACTAAAATGAAAAGGCAAGCAAAACAAATGAGACAGAGAGATAATTAAAACAACTAAAAAGACCACTTAATTATATAAAAAAATTAATACTGACATAGAGGTTTTCTAGGAGCAAAATGTGCTGAACTTCTTTTTTAATATTCTGAGTGTCACAGAACAGAAGTGAAGCGGAAGGGTCCAGCCACCAAAGATTGATGAGCGTATTTGTAATATATGCCATCATTTAGTTCTCTCAGCAGCCCTTCAAGTCGGGTGTCATTATTACCTCTCCTTTATAGACTGGGAGACTGAGGCAAAGAGGTGGGAATGACTGAAGCAAGACACAAAATGGGTCTCAGATTCAGATCTCACATGTTCCCTTCAATTATAGGTCCTTCATGGGGCCCCTGGAGTTCCTCATCGATCTTACGTCAGTTTTCAGAGAAGAGAGTATAGAGTCTGAACTTAAAATTAGCTTATGCTCTCATTGTCAGGAAAGCGGAGACGTTGAATCTAAGCTACAAGTGAACAGAGCGGGAGGAAGAACCCCAAGATAACTCGCAGACGAAGCTGCTTACAGTGCAGAGTGGGCAGCGGTAGAGGCAAGAAGGTGAAGACACCTTCATCAGGAATGTGCCTGATGATACAGACAAGCCCATGTTTATTAACTAAAGGCATTGTAAAGCAAACATAAAAAGTGCCAGAGCAGAAGTCAGAGCAGTGGCAACGCTTGGGGTTGGTGGGGACTGGAAGTCAGCCTAAGAGGGGGACCTTCTGAGATTCTGGTAAAGTCCTCTTTCTTGATCTGGTGCTGGATGAGCAAATGGGTTCAATCTGTGAAATGTGTTGAGCTGTACATGATAATCCATGAATTTTTCTAAGTTTTTTTATTTTCCATTACTTTTATTTTGTGCTTTTGTTTGTGTATAATTATATGTTTCTGCATTTCCTGGTCCTCAAGTTATTGGTTTCTATCCAGTTATTCCATATCTTTTTTTAACTATGTGCGTGACAATTAAATATATATCTATATATTTCAAGCCTAGTTTGATTACGTCTCAACTTTATGGCAGAAGGCCAGTCACAGAAGGCAAATCACTTCTAAGGAATGCAAGCACATTTTTGTGCAATATAAACATAATGGGGAGAAATAGCACTAATGGTTTCTGAATGAAAGGAAAATATCAAGTACAGAACCATTGAAGGAAGAATTTATCGTTGAAAGTTTAGGTGATATAAGCAAGGAATTTGATTATATGAAATATCACTGTCTTTGTCAACATAGAGAAAATGGAAGGCCAAGGGAAAATGTGTTTTGTAATTGTAGCCTACCAGGGTCGGAAAACTCTGCGATCTCTGTCAGGGAGTGGGACCTTGAAAAGAAACAGATTGTCAGGTGGGAACTATTATCCTAACGAACATTTCCCTTCCAGAATTCTGCCACTCTTGAGACTTTGCGCTGATCTCACTTTCTCAAATTAAATCACTTATGGTTACTGTGTGCCCCGAGTAGAACTTTTCAGTGCAGGTGTTATTAGACTTGGAATATGGCGCAGAGGAGCGGAGATCTTAACATTTCTTGAGTAATTGAAGCATAGGTCACTGCCTTTGACAATCTTCCTGTAAGTGACCATCTCTAATAAGACTTCATCTTTTGATAGCTTTCTTGAAAATGAATCCTTAAGAACAGGTCACCTCAATTTATAATAAAATTATATCTGTATCAAGTGAACATGGCAGAAAATGTAACCATTGTTAAAGACAGATGAATTCTAAATGGAATTTGGAATTTGCTCTTATCATGAAATCTGAAGATAGATGCAGGGAACCTTCCCAGCAAAAGACAAAAGGATACAACAGGTTGTTCATACAGCACAAAGAAGCAGCACGCTCTCGAGAGACAGAAAGGGAATGTATTGCTCAGCTATAGAGTGAGAACTTCAGTATTCACAGTTGAACTTCCCATTCATAAGTGTTAAAATAAACCAGGACCCCAGGTTACCATGGATGGAGATAGGGCAGAAATCTTAGGCGAGTGTATCTTTATTAAAAGTAGGTAGCAGATATTTGCAGTGTAACAGATCCCTGATCACATATTTCAAGGGGAAGTTTTATGGCAACTTGTAAGTACAAAGTCAAAATACAAAAGATGAGGCGTCAGCATTAATTACCATTGGTGAGTGTATCGTCAGATTATATTTTGAGGAACATATTAGGAGTTAAATTTCAAATGTTCTGTACTGTTGGCAGCATAATATAGGATATTTGAGTAACCATTTTGTTATTAACCAATTTATGATCCTTTTATTTCAATGAAGCATAAGGGACATGATAAGAATTTGCTACAAATAAACGACAGCTTCGTTGAACAGGAACTTTTTTTTTCTTCAGATTTTGCAACAATAGAATGGGCCAAATATCCATGTCAACTGCATTAATGAGATAGATTGCTACTTTTAATGGAGGCTCTGTGCTCTACGCTCTGCCTTATGCAGATTTGCCAGTTAATAAGCCTGAACAGTGTTTCTGTTCGTGGAAAATGAATCTGAAACGATTGTCAGATGATCTGTTTGGCATGCCTGGCTGGTGTCTGGAATGGCACTTTGCTAATGTGCTATTACTCAATGTCATTAACCCACACGAATGATTGAAAGGTGAATTTATATGTGTACCATGGGGCTCAGCACAGGGGACAGGCTGCAGTGCAATGATGCTGCAAAGGGTAAAATGAACCATTCGTTTTGGGTTTCCATTCTTTAGTCATGTGTTCACATCAGAGACATATGATATTTAGATATGTGGAGAATAATGAAACAAAACTGTTACCTAAGAAAGACAACTTTGCATTGCATCGATGGCTTAAAAGTTATATAGTTGAAAAGTCAGTAGTCATCTATCCCTCATGCTCCCCATATCTGAGGGAGCTTGGCAAAACAAGGAGAAAATTAAATACTTTGGAACTGATTTCATTTAAGAATATTTTGGAAACTTTAATTAGAAAAGTGGAACTCGTGATGGAAATGTGAAGTGAAAGGCCTCTCACTCCTTCCTCACAGGAATTTAATTTACACTTTGTGGATTAATTAAAATACTTTAGAATGGAAAATATTTTTTTCTTTAAATATATCTATGACAGACTGTTTTACAGCAAAGCCATCAAATGGAAGCTACAAAATATTTTCCATTCTGGTCTTTTTAGTAAGTGTTGTTTGATATTCCTTCAGCAGCTATTTTAAGCACACCTATGCTTTTCAATTCCAAGGGCTTTGGAAATTTTTAATAGATTTGTAAGTAATGGGCTGTGCCCTTATTCTTAAGGAAATAAACAGAAAATATGCAAAATGTGCTCTGACCCTAATTCTTATTTTCTGCAGAGCTAGATTTATTTTTAGATTTAACAGAGATACTTGAGGCCTTCCCTTATTTATTTATATTTATAATATAATATATTTATCTTATTTTTATCCACCTAATTTCAAACCCAAATCAACATTCTTCAGGAAAATCTTTCTTTTCTGCTTTTAATTCCATCCTCCTCACCACTGGCTGACTCCCTCCCCCTCTTGGCCCTCAGAAATAAAGAATTTTAAGTTTCAGCCATTCTTCCTATATTTAAATTTAAGAAGTGGTATGAAGAATACTTCTAAATTTCCTAATTTGGCTTCATTTTGGATAATGGTTTCCAACTTTCTATCTTTCAAAAGGATAAAAAAAATGTTTAAGTGTTTCTCAACATTCGCTATAGATAGCTAGAAGTTTTTCAGCGCCATTAATCTATCTTGTTGAGAGATTAAATATTTCATACTTCTCTCTCTCTCTCTTTTTTTTTTTAACAAGGCCGGTCCTTGCAGTTTAAAAAGAATAATTAGTAATTTCCGCTTAGCTAAGCAAATAGACCATAAAGATAATGTGGACTTGCTGGAAATGGGCTTGCTTTATCACCTTCTTGAAATATTTGTCAAACCAGAATCTTGCTTATTTTCTTGCTCTAGCTATAAATGTTTGTTAAGCATAAAATTTGATAAATATCTGACCCACCTCAAACCTGTTATGAAATAGCGTTACTTTGTTTTGAGTACTCACTTTGTTCGCTCTGATAATTTATTGCCATCACACACTGCTGCCATTTTTTTCCTTCTCTCCGCCTTTTACTATCCACCACCCTCCTTTCACCCCCAACACAAGAGCTACTCAAGGGGGCTGCCCTTCCAGGGCCGGATCTCACCCAAAGCTGCGGTCCCCATCTCCTTCCCGGTGCTGTGTCCGTCCTCTGCCCACCAGGTAGTTCAAGTTAAAATGATCAATGGATCCATGTTTATTTGCTCACTCATCCTTCCCTTTAAAATACTGAACCTTCTTCAGAGGCCTTCCTCGAAACAATATTTTATGCAATGAGTATGCAGACACAGGGCCTCGTTTAACTTTCACATAATTTTGTGGTTCTTCAAAACTTATCTTTATGTAGCCATTTTTGCCAACTATGGGTTATGTTGCTACAGAATGATGATTGTAAATTCCAAGGACAATCTGAAAAGAAAATAAATGCATATTGCAAGGACTCTACATGCTTTCCCTCTCTCTCTTTTTATGGTGGGTCTTTCTGTGACTCTCTCCACACATAGATGCACACACATACACACGCAGGGTGATTGCATTACCTATTTATCCTCTGCCTTCTCTACCCTTCAAAATCGTGATTGCATTAGTTATTTATTGCTGCATAACAAGTTACCCAAAAGTTTAACAGCTTAAAACAAAAGCATTTATTATGTTTACACAGATTAGGAGGATCAGTTATCTTAGAGGAGTTGGTCTGAGTTGCTTGGTTCTGACTCAGAATCTCTCGTGAGGTATCAGTCAAGCTATCAGCAGGGGCCGGAGTCATCTGATAGCTTGACTAGGGCTGGAAGTTCTGCTTCCAAGTTGGCTCACTCATGTGGCTGTTGGCAGGAGGCCTCAGTTTCTCATCATGGCTTGAGTGTTCTCACGACATGATACCTGGCTTCCACACAGCAAGCGATCTCACAGAGAGCAGGAGGGCAAGCAGGAAACTACAGTGGCTCTTACGACTCACTCTCAAAAGTTGGACACCGTCCATCCACCTTATTCTGTTCATTAGAAGTGAGTCACTAGATCTGGTCCACACTCAACTGGAATGCAGTTAGGCTCCACTTCTTGATGGGAGTAGCATCAAAGAACTGGTGGACGTATCTTAAAACCACCATGTTTATTAAGAAAGAAAATATCTCTGGTCACTGAAATAACACTATTACGAGACTTATTAATGGCTTTTAAAAGTATAACAGTATAATAGTGTGATTTGCCTTTGAGGGTTAGAATTTATTTTATCTCATTCACCCTTCCATCCATAGCTCAACTCAGGCATAGAACCTAATAGGTAGTAGTAGGTACTGAGTGACTTTAGAATTAATTAATGTCTCCAAAGCCTGGGATATGTTTCCTAAACATCTAAAGTTTTACTGCCAATGTTTTGTTCTTCTTGCTCTGCTTCCAGTAAGGTTACACAGGGAAAAATGGAATTAAATGAGTTTATTCCTTTTAATTTTAAGGATTAGTTGTAGAAGTTACAAGTGCCCTAATTTATCTCCTAATTACTGTCCAACATATGTGTAGTTTATATGTAGTGTATTATATGTTGATTGTTATCATATATCTTGTTCGTTGTCTGTTATCTTTACTAAATTTCAAGCTCCATAAAAGCCAATATTTTTGTCTCTTTTGTTCAAGGCAGTTTTCCCAGCACTAGGACTGTGTTTGCCATAGCATAGCGCTATGTGAATGTTTATTAAACGAATTCATTAAAATTTTCACGAAGCTACGGATGTCAGAACCTTAACTTGTCACCTGCAGGGATTTAGTTTAGACATATTTGTACTTATTTTGAGATCTTCAAAATATCTCTCCTCTCTGGGCTGACGTTTTCAGTGTTAAAGAGTTTACATGTAAAAATCTATTGTTAAAACACACACTTATTGCTGTTGCCCAGATACAGACCCATGAGAATCAAGGTTACTTGATGACCTTGTTGGCACTTTGGAAAGTGTAGGACAAGATATGGGGCAGTCAAGTTTTACAGTCAAAGTATTAGAAGGAGAAGCCCTGAATATTGTGAAGACAGAATACATGTTCTGCGGCCTGCATAGGGGTACAAAGAGGGGAAATCGCTTAATTCTGAACCTGACCCTGAAATAGAAGTGAAATAAAATGTGCAAATCCAACCGTTGCTTTAAAAAAACACTTGGAGCTTTGGATCCATTTGTATGTATTTGTCATCATTAGGTTTTCTAATTTCTAGGATATAAGTTGCTCTAGATCCTAGAATAAACTACTGAATATTCTCTATTCGTTTTCATCCATCCCACATGTTACCCAAAATGATGGCGCAGATCTACCTTAAAGAACCACCAACTCCGTTCAGAAGGCTAGGAGTGAGAGGACTATTTGGCTTCCTTCCTACATGGAAGGAAGGGCAATGCATATGACGCAGCTAGAACTTTCCGTGAATCCCATACAATATTGTAGTGTAACACAATGATTTCTATAATTTTAGAGTTCAAAGGGACTCAAGAGACAACATATTCTAATCTTTTTTTTATTACATTAGAGAATTTGGATAATTTTCCACCTCAAAGTGTGTCGATATGACAGTTTTTGTGGTAAATCCTCCACATTCCTTCATTTTTCTGGAGATGGAAGTTACTGGCTGCCATATGGCTTGAGAAGCCATTCCCTGACACGGATGGACGACATGCAGCATCTCTTCAAAATGACTCATCCGCTTCTCCTCTTGAGTGTTCCTAAGTCTTTGTGGCCGTTCGTTTTAAATTTTTTATTGTTCACTTAACACAGCCTGCAGGCGACCCGTGCAGCTTTCATGTGGGACTTCGGGTCACATGTTTCTCACCGTCGCTGGGGATGCACATTCAGCCCAGATCATCTTTCTGTGAAAGGCTCCAAAAGAATTTCTTTTTCATTATTTAATACCCAGTTGCCTTATTTGAACATTAGAACTCTTCAGGTTCACTTACTTTGCCCAAAGTTGAAATTTAGTACTTAACCCCTTTCAGAAAACTGGTAAATGTTCTACGTTCTAAAAGTCATTCTTATATTTATTTACTTTAAAAAGTGTTCTTTAGTTTCACAACTTGCCGGAAAGATAGGTGGGAAGACACCTTCAATGAATTCAGGTCGAAACATAAGCCTGTTTGGAGTTTTTTTCATGCTCATGGTAAGAAAATAAGACAGTGATTTATAAGAGAAATTAAAACAAATAATTCCCACAAATCATTTCAATTAAAGAATAATGTGAATTTACTTATAATTAAGAAATGATCTATGACATTTAGAAGTATTATTAGTGAACTTTTACCTTATATGTATTTAAATTTTCTGTGGATAATGCATGAGCACATGCAATAATGTTCTTAAGTTAAAGAATTTAAAATAGCACTATTTTAGATTCTCTTACTTTCCTAGCTTAAAAAAGCCTTTCACAAACCGTACAGGATACTGCCAAATAATAATTCGTAAGGCTTGGAAAGAAACTTCTCTAATCAGACTCTTCTTAATGAGACTGTGCTCGATACTTGTCGTCTTTAACTGTCTTTGACTAATTCTCATGTCTTAAAGAAAGATGGAATGGCTCTCAAATGCTAAGATTAAAATGCCAGATACAGCACATGAATCAACTGTAAATGACAAAAACGAACAGTAACAATTCCATTTCTGTAGGAACCAATTCATTATTGTGCAGCCTGCCAATGATGCCGATTCCCCCCAGCAGGCCGACTTAGCCTTCACCAAATATTTTTCCCTAAAAGTAAACCAATACAGAGCTTTTTAGATGAACCTTATGGTGTGGTTCAGTGTCAAGAGTTTCCAAACAGATTTTATTGGGTCAATAAAATAAGATGTTTCTCGTCATGCACATATCCAACACTTTGCTGTGATGTGATAAAAATGGCAGCTTGTGAATAATAAAGCATGTTGTTCTCTATGTAAACTCATCTTTTCAGCTTCTATAGAAGGACTGATATTGTTGTATTTCATTTTGCCCTTCCTGAGAAAGCTCATTTACAGTAAGGGTCAGCACTTACTTTATTAAAATGCTCCATCATTTAACTGAATGTTAATAATTTAATAATATAGTTGTAGAGTTTTAAAGTACTTAGAACGGAAATCTCTGTCTTGTTCACATATCTTTTTCCCTCGCTAGACTGTCCACAGAGGGCAGGACGTGTTTCTTATTCATCTTTGTGTATGCAGTATCCAACACTATGGTTTGAAATTAAAGAGTCAACTTAGGCCTGTTGAGTACATGAATGATTGGTTAAACAGATGTAAATGTTGCTATAAGGCACAGGCTGAGATTTTACACTTATAGTAATCTGAGAGTTGTTATGTCCCACGTTTCCATAAGCCCCATTACGCTCTCTCTGTCTCACAAGTCATGTATGTAATGTAGGTTACTCAGAGATTTTCTTGGAGGATTTTTCAGTACTGAGACTCCCCAGCTTCCAGCTCTGTCCTCTGCTCCGTGCTCCACTTTCCTGCTTTCTATTACAATGGTTTCCTGCATCCTTCTTCCTCAGGGTTTGTGACCTGAGCTTCCACCTCTGCTTGCGCCTTATTCCATGTTCACCGCTCATTGCACAGTTAGGCTTCTTGCCCTTTAAATCAGGAAAGCCTGGTGTCTTCCTAAGCTGAGACCTCTCCTGCCCCTACTTCTTCCCGAGCAGCCTGCCTCTAAGCAGCAGAAGCTTCTTGTTCTCACTTGTTACTGATGCTTCTATAGTCCCTGTGGCCACTTCTCCCCCGTGCGGAGGTTGCATCAGATCCCGCAGCCTGGTTGCCACTCCAGTCACTGACCTTATGCATCAGCCCTTTCTTTAGCCCTCCATGTGACTGGAAGTCTGGTTTTTCTCCAACATGAAAGCCCAAAGTTTAGCCTATGGCACGAACATAGCATGTTTGAGGGTGGCAGCTGAAGGACTACCTGGCCTGCCAGAAACAGATCAAATGAGCATCTGAGATAGTTCCAGGTTTCCTTGTTTCAAAGGCAGACAGATCAAAGACACTGCCACCCTCAAAGACTTGAAGACCAGCAGAGCAGCCGCAAGGCCTTCACCCCTTCGTGACCCCTAACTGTTCACCAACCGTGTGTTTTTTTGGTTCAAATGCCTGAATGTATGTATTGACTTTGCAGTATGTAATTTGACTATCTACCTTAATCATGTAATCTGGAGAATCAAAGAGTACACTTAAACGTACACTTAAATTTTTTAAATATACCTATCAACAAGAGGAACGCCATTCATTGCTTATTTGAATACATTGGAAGAAAATCACTTGCGTAAGTTGTTTTTAAATGATTAACCCCATAAACCCATGATACATGCTAATGATAATTGATTTTGGGGGGGGAAAGATCTAAAACTTTACAGGGGTTAATTCTTACTCTGAAATCATCCAGAAAGATTTCCCTGTGTTTCCCTTTAGACAGAATTGCCTCCTCTGTGTTTCCATATTACGGTAACTTACCCTTGAACTAGGAATTCTTCCTGAGGATTTCATTTTTAGGTTCGAGGTTAACTTGCCCATGTTCTCCGGTAGCATGCTTTTAGGCTGATAAGGGCCTTTACTGGCAGGAATGGGTCTGGTTTGTGAATTTGTCCCCAATGCCTAATATAGTATCTGGAACATATTTATCACTCAATAAATATTTCTTGAATTTATAAATAAATCCATAGTGCCATTACCTTGTGCCATTATCCTATGACTGGTTTGAATGTTCCATTTTTCATTGTTTAAATTTATAAATTATTTACTGTGTATTCACTTAGGTATAATCTGTATACACACACTTATGTCAAACAGGAGCTATTTATATAGCCATGTGTTACATAACAACATTTCTGGTCAGCCACGGACTGCACATAAGATGGTGGTCCCATAAGATTAGTACCATATAGACTAGGTGTGTATTAGACTGTACCATCTAGGTTCATGTAAGTACACTCTATGATGTTCCCACAACAATGAAATTGCCTACCATTGCATTTCTCAGAACGTATCCCCATCGTTAAGTGATACATGACTGTCGAGAGAAGGAGGGAAATTGAGCAAATATTGAGGAAATATTTTGCCCATTCAATAACAGTTAAAAAGCAGCAATAACCAATTTCGAATGTGGTTATATTTTATGGTATTACAGCATATCATTTTCTCTCTATTCCCTCACGTAAAACACCCCAAAGCTCTATCAAGTTGACTGAGAAAAGGATTGTGGGAATCAGTAAACAAATAAAAAGTCAATGAATAGTTCCAACTGCCAATCGTATAACCACAAGATAAAAATGAGAAAATCAAAAGAAGAAAAGAAATGTTTTCTCTTATTTGGCTAAATTTCTGCATATGAAAGGATATTTTGGGTTAGCTGGGAAAGGAGTCTGATTTTACCAGCAGCGTTGTAAGCATCGTCCATATCATCACCCTGATAGTCACCCTGAAGTCAGCTCTTTTTGACTTCCTCCTTCGTGGCAGGAGCTGGGTTACACAAGGGATTGAAAGAGCACTGGCAACAGTATGCTGAAGGTGGACTTGCCCAATTAAAGACTCAGAGTTATTGTCTTAGCGTTTTTTTATAGAAAAAAATCTAAGGATAATGTGATAGAAACAACTTAACTGACCAGAAAATAATGCAAATGTATTATTTTTAACACTAGTGTTATTTCCATTTATCACCTTGAAATAATGTTTCTCAGGTAAAATGGAAATGGTATTTAGATTAATGTGAATACTTGATTCTCTCTCTTTGGATTTTAATTGTATTTTGAATGAGCCAACAATAGTTTATCATTTTACTTAGGAGAATATTTTTACACCTACATTTGATCATAATGTGTTCATAATACAGTACATTAATCACAAGGAAAGCGACAACTGCTTTCTCTAATCTCTCTCCTCTGACATCTACTCGACTCATTCCTGCCTTCTGCTCCATGTTGGAAAAGAACTGTATCACACCTTAACTTTATGGGAACAATCAGTCTAATAGGAAGTGGGTTATTATAAATTTCATGCCTTACACTGTCCTTGGAGGAGGAGATATTCTACATTAAGAAGTCTTCCCTTCAAGTCTTTCTGAAAGAATCAACAGAGGATCTGTTTATATCGTTAGAGTACTCAACTAAGTAGAAGAGTTGTCACTGTGAATAAGTTAAAATTAAGATTTATGAATATTTTCTATTAATAAAATGTAGCTTTCCAGAATGTAATATGATGAGTATCAGAAAATATCTGAAATATTTTAAACCAGCTATTGTGCCCGTGTAGAAAATATTACACTGTTTATAATTCTTGTAAGCAATAAGCATCTTTTGTCTACGTGTGTGGTAGATAGAATTCTAAGATGGCTCACAAGGTGACTTCCCCCTGGTATAGACACCCTGTAGAATCCTCTCCATTGAGTGTGGGTGGACCTATGAATATGATGGGATGTCACTTCCATCATTATGCTACATCATTTGGCAAAAGGGATTTTGTAGCTGTAATTAAGATCCGTAAACAGTTGCCATTCAAAGAGAAACAAGCACGTTGCTAACTGCTGACGTTGTTCTACAGAGAAAAGTTTTTATAATGCTATTAAATATATTTATATGTTATGTTTATAAATACATATTTGTATTTTATATATAAATGTATAACATAAAATAATTATAATTTTAAATTTAGTATTTGTGTATCCATATGTATAAATGGATAGTACTTTTGAAAAAGCAAGTTTATCGCAAGGGAATATGAAAAATTCTTTACACTTCACCAAAAAAAAAAAGTTTGAATTTGATACCATCCATATGGACAGTTTCAGAAGCAGGCTTGTACTGTGTAGTTACTCACACACAGTCCTGTTGGGGAAGCTCTTGTAGCTTATTACACTTATCCCTTTTCAAAAATGCAGTTTTTTTGTATTTGGTTCTGGTTCAAAGAACAATTCAATTTCACAAGAAACAAATGGAATCAGAAGTTAGTACCTGTCAGTATATTTTGACTGATTGACTATTATGAAAAATAACTTCAATTGCTGTTTAAAATAATTGGTAAGGTGCTTAATGTTATATGAATTTTAGTTCATACAAATTCCTAATCCATGAGTAACCGATAAATATGTTACACATGTAGAAAATTATTGAAAAAAACATAGAAAGATATTTCTTTTGGTTTTTTTTTTTCTTCTTCTCCCCAAAGCTGCTGAGTACATACTTACGTATTCAAGTTGTAGGTCCTTCTGGCTCTGCTATTTGGGACACTGCCTTAGCATGGCCTGATGAGCAGTGCCATGTTCACACCCAGGATTAGAACCGGCAAAACCCTGGGCTGCCGAAAGCAGAGCTTGTGAACTCAAACACTCGGCCACTGGGCCAGCCCGGAAAGATATTTCTAAGAGTGCTAGTTGCACACAAAGTTGAGAACAGTGTTATTTCAAGGAATGCATGTGTTCACGACACTGTATTGCGATAAATATTATCACAATAAATGGTTGCTCTCTTGTGTGGGAGTCTTTTAGGGGAATGCTTTCAGGCCATGCTGCGATCACCTGGTCCACCATCATGGCAATGTGATATGATCTAATGCCACGTTCAAGTCCCTCATTTACTTCTGAAGGAGTTGGAGCCCACATTAACTGCTCTGCGTCCAATTCTATTATCCTTGATAAAACTGTGGGCAGAGTCATCTACAAGGTTGTTAGAATATTTATAACTTCTAAAGAAGTTTATCAAATCTATTATATTGAACTGGGTTGTAATTATAGTCTATTTGTATACATTTATTGTATTTTGTCCATTTACAATGTGACTTATGAGTCTGATATATTCTCAATCAATCACATGTGCATAATCATTATTGAACCAAAATAGACAATGGCAGGTCTGGAGCCAGAATAGTCTGATACCTTAATGGACCTTCAGGGACTTTTAATACAGTGATTACTGGAATGATACAGGGTCAATCTACTGAATGATTTTGTACATTTTCAGAGTCAACTCTTATAGGAAAGAACATAAAGTAACAATTATGAAGCCGTATGATAAGACTTGAATT
This sequence comes from Equus caballus, assembly GCF_041296265.1. Taxonomy (NCBI): domain Eukaryota; kingdom Metazoa; phylum Chordata; class Mammalia; order Perissodactyla; family Equidae; genus Equus; species Equus caballus. Next base: position 49,201,548 of record NC_091686.1, read on the forward strand.
TCAAGTGTACTTTACTATATTAAACATAGGGAGAGACTAGAGATTTGAAGGGAAGTTCAAGAGTTGGAAGGGATGGGGAAAACACTGAACTTTTGCCTGTAACTCTAAAGTGCCTCTTTTGTCTCTAATCAAAGAAAATTTTCAAAGGGACACAGGCTTCCTTTAAATTTTATGTTTTTTCTTGAAATAGATGTAGTGAGTAAATAACCCAGGAAAATTCCTAGGCGGTGAGCTGGGGTATAAACGAAAAGGTGCTAGGAATGTCCTCATAACTTTTCTGGAATTGCAGAATAAGAGAAGTCAGAAATCTTTTCAGAGCAAGCCAAAGGAAGTTGTAATTTTGGAATTCATTCATTCATTTATATATTAGTGGATAAAAGTTAGACTGTTGGTTATAAATTCCTGCCATACCATTTAAATTTTGGGGCCACATGAACTTCAGTGTTTTATTAAATAATAGTAATCGCAATGCTTCCTCACTGAATCGTTGGATTAAAGGAGGCAACACATATAAAGCTTTAGTAAATCCTCAATAAAATTTCATCAGTATTATTCATTTAAACAAAAATTCTGTGAGTACCAATTACTTGTCTGACAGAGAATGCATATTTTTATAATCAACCTATCCTGAAAAGATAAGAGTTTTGATTTTGAAAGGCCTTAGAAGAGATTTTACTTGAGTCCTTTTATTTCTGCAGTTAGCTCTAAGGGGCTATATATTTTCAGGTTGAGAGGGAAAAAATGAGAGAGAAATTTTATAGTTTTAGAAAGAAAAAGGAAGGAATGGCAAAGGCAAACTAAAGCAGTATGTTAGTCAACTTCTGTGAAAATAGAAACCGATATGTAGGGGAAACAACAAAAAATTCTATTGTCATGTTTGTTTTTCACCTAACAGAAAAAGCGTATTCAGCAAAACTCTATTGGTAGAAAGATATGATACAGGTGTCCCCTAAACCTTCTTTTTATCTCAGTGACTCCTATTTCATGGCCAGAACAGAGTTTAAAAGTAATATTTAATGTAATAAATATTATTGTAATATTTAAATATTATTGTGATATTTTTAAATGTAGCATTATGGGGCAGGCCTGTTCGTTCCTACCCTAGATTCCATTTTTGTTAGTTTGAAATTCTTAAGCCCATAAAAAAGATTTCTGGCCCCAGATTAATAATGATCAGTTTGGAGCCTCATTTCCTTGTAAACTGCATTGAAACAATGTAATAAAATTATAATTGAGTGGATAAAATGTGCACACACATACCCCCCACATGTTCAAGCAGAAACAGAAACATGAAAGACATGTACATAAAAACACAAAGATATCTCCATAATAAGTAAATATTTTTAAACACCAGATGCTCTATCATATATGATATGCTATTCACTTTTTTCTCCTGTTCCTTATAAAGCAAACAAACTGATCTTAGTCTGGAGATTTTGGACTCACTTCTAAGGATAGATTCTTCTAGTTTAGTACCACAAAGAAAACTTGCTCAGATTTCTGAGTTCTGTAAGACGGAACTCCAGGGATGGGTTGGCCCAGTCTCCTCAGGCTGAAATCAAGGTGTGCAGCGTGTGGGGCAATCCAATCAGGGGCTCATGTCCTCATCCGAAGTCTTTAGTTGTTGGCAGAATTCAGTTCCTGTGGTCGTAGGACTAATGTCACAGTTTTCTTGCTAGTTGTCAGTTCTTACAAAGGAGAACCTCTGTCTCTCTCAGACTCTCTCTTTTGCTGCAAAGTTTGTGACTAAGGATTCAGAATTAAATAGATAAAAATTTCAGTTTGACTGCAGTACCGCAGCTGCTGAAATATTAACAGCATTAAAAGCAGACAAATAGGAAAGGTGAGTGCAGACCTGAAGCCTAAATTTAAGCTGTGTGCTGTTGTCTTCTTGGTTCCTTAGAGTATTATTGCTTGTGCTTTTCCCAGACAAATGGAAAGTGACAGAGGCAGTAAGAGTGTTTGATGTGGTCACCACAATACTTTGACAGCAAAATTTGGCAGATAAAGAGGACAAGAGAAGGTGTTCATGTTCATATTTACTTGTTTCAAGAAATACATTTTTTAAAAGAGTATATCACACCCTGGACGAATCTGTACTCTATGTGGAAAATGGTTGCCTTCTCTTCTTTTAAAAAAGATTTATTTATAATCAGTGTACATAACAGGTCTGAAAAAAAAGGAAATAAGAGAAAACGAGTGCTATTCCTAATGTTTCTGAATTCAAGTTGAATGAATTTAAAAAATAGTATTGAAGAGTATGACATAGATTTTTTTTTAAATGTGTGCATGAACATGTAGGTAAAGGTATTTTTAAATTATGTCAATTAATTTATAATTCTTTCAAGAGTCTGTTAAGTATCTAAAAATGCGTAGAATTTTCTGACAGCACTGAAATTAGAGATGAGTGTATTATTTTATTGCTCATGTTACTCATTAAATTTCTTTGGTTTTAAGTACTCATGACTAGGAAATACTCTCATTTGTTTTTAATTTTCTAAACAAATAAATCCCTATTTCATATTTGCATAGGAAGCAATCTTTTAATAGTATTTGTTTAAATCTCTTATCAAGGTATGTGTTATGCCTATTAAATATAACAGAATATGTAATTATATTTTTAAAAAAACAAGCTTCCTCTTTATATGTAAGTATATAACTTCACCCACTTCAATTTATCTGAAATTTCCAACGTCCAAATTTTGGATAAGTCCTTGTGTATTTGTAATTTCTTTAATATATCTTGGCTTCAAGAATATTTTTCATAAATCAGGCAATACCTGTTATCTGAAAGTCAAGTCTAAAAAAATAATTCCCTTTTTTTCAGGATTTATATTGAACATCAGAATCAAATTAAGCTCTTTCATCCTCAAATTAAGAAAGTTCATGGGGCTGGCCCTGTGGTATAGTAGCCAAGTTCGCACACTCTGGTTCGGTGGCCTGGGGTTTGCAGGGTCAGATCCCAGGTGCAGACCTACATATTGCTCATCAGGCCACACTGTGGTGGCATCTTACATACAAAGTAGAGAAAGATTGGCAGAGATGTTAGCTCAGGGCCAGTCTTCCTCACACACACACAAAAAAGTAAATCCTAATGACACAGTCAGTGACAATGTACAGACTTAGGACAGGTGAGTTTTTCAAAGCAAGTTAGTCTGTTTCTATAATCACTAAGGTTAAGTTCCTTCAACTCCATGAGCTCTCAACCCCTACAACTGACTTTCCTGCAATCCTGTTATCCTACTCGTATACCGTCCTCATTCCTAGAGAATTTAAATGTGAAATTAACTTACCCTCTAATTTTATTTTACTTGAACAGATTTTCTTCTCTTAATTTTGTGGTTTTAATCTCTCTTAGGTAGTTGGTGGTTTGCTTCATCTGTTAATATTATATTCTGAATTGATGTTTCTTTGCCTTATTATAATCATTACCATCATGCACACAGCAATTAAAATTGGGGGGAACAGTCACCTCTACATGCAGTCACACAGCAATATAGGGGGCTATGTGTTGTTCACCAGGGACAAGGCCCCCAGCTGTCACCCACAAGCCTCATGGGGCAGCAACCATTCTCTTAGCAAATAAACTAGCATCAAGGGCCTGGGTCTCACACTTGTGGTTTTAGATGCCAGCGAATTCAGTCCTCTTTCATGGGTATACTGAGATATCAAATCAAATTCCACTTTAAAAGAAAAAGGGCAACCATTACATGGAGTGGAATGCTCCCATGCACCATGGTGGTGCATTCTCTTCCTATAGTCTAGATACATGGGAAGTCAAATCATATAGAATGGCAAGTTATTCATGTACAATAAAAACTAATATCTCAAGGACAAGAATATCAAGGTCTGTATGACAAAAGCATTTTCTCTCAGTAGGCAAATATGCATGGAGAAATAAGAAATAAAGGTTGCTTGGAATCAGGGCAAGGAGAATTATATAAATCATATGGCTTTGGGCCGTTACAGATGGACACTAAATGCAGTAGAGAAGATTTTGTTAATGGAAAGGGAACAGTTGAAACCCCTGCATCTATCTCCAGCTGAGACATGACTTTGCCAATGGGAAGAAATTCTTAAAGTTTACTGCCCAAAATTCATACTCTCCTGAACAATGTTTGAAAGATACTTTGAATATTGACCTCTGTGACACTCTTTTAATATGATCTATGGATGATTAACGGTCCTCTGCCATCTCCAGGGATTGAAACACTATTTTTAATACATATATACATTTTGTGTACCCCTTTCTTATGCCATTACGTTTCCATTTCATAGTTTAACATTAAGAAGGCAATATAATTTCTTATTTTCAAGTTTTTGAGGACCGTCTCATTCTGGGCTGCAAATATTGACAAGTGTGTCTTTCTTAATGTTCTTTCTGTAGACTGAATTGTGAAACATTACAACTGCAGATATTTGGATAGTGATATGTTCAAATCATTAGAAAATGAGTTTTACAGAGGTAGACACTTCAGAAATAGAGGTATATGTTATTAACCACGATAGCAACCAGGAAAAATGATAAATTCTAAGTCCCATTCTATGTTCAAGAACACCTAGATATTTCCTGCCAGGTTAAAGAGTGACTCATCCATGCCCGCAGTTAATTATATAGTACTTCTAATTCACGTCTTCTTCAGCACACCATTTCCCCTCCTCCACAAATCCCACTTGCTTGTTTTCTTGCAAAGCTGCCAAGAAACTGTGAACAAATTTAATGTCTGAATAACTGCTTGCTCTCTCAATGACCCTGAAAAATTACTTGCTTCATTAAAAATTCATAGGAAAGAAAGTTTTTGAGAAGACTGACATATGTAATCATGGTACCTCCTGTTATGCTACTGTACTATTACAATCTTATGAACTTTAAAGAGTGTCTCGGAGACATTAACTTTGCTCTAATTACCCAAGTATATTAAAAGTTTCTGATTTTTTCCCAAAGAGAATCACACAATTTTCTACATGTGGAGAGTAATGAAGAGAAAAACAGATAGGAGAGATTGCTTGATCCTGTAAATTTTTGTGATTTTTCACAATTGCTATTTCAAACAGTGCCACAAAATTTTAAATGAAGTATTTTGGTTGTTTTTTTTAACTGAGATGAGGTTCACATAGCATACAATTAACCATTTAAAGTCTACAGTTCAGTAGCATTTCGTGCAATGTGTCTCTCTAATTTCAAAACTGTCTCATAATCCGAAAGAACACCTTGTACCCTTAAAGTACTCATTCTTGTCTCCTCCCTTCCTTGGGCCACCACTAATATGCTTCCAGTCCCTGTGGATTTGCCTAATTTTGGATTTCACTGGTTTTAATCGTAAATATTTATGTGTAAATTTAAAATTCAATTTATGCATTGATTTTATGCCTCATTTTTCTTGAGGAAAGAGATATGGAGGAGTAGGATGTAAAATCCTAAGAATAGGCCCTGAGAACTCTGGCAGATGGTGAAGTGTCATCAGCAGCAGCCTTTAGATACCGTTCCGATAGCGAGTACCACACTGTATTGTGATATCTGCTTACCTGTCTGTCTTCCCTTCAAGACTGTCGTCACTGGGGGACCTTTTTCATTTTTGCCCTGCTTAGCACACGGCCTGTGTACGTTTGAGTGCTTGCTGTTTGCTGAAGGGAGTGGGAGGGAAGGAGTGAAGAGGTGAAGCTCACTGAGAGTATGTTGACCTTCATTTAATAAATAGAGAAATGATTACACTGGATTCCTTTTCTTTTCTTTTTTTCTTCTTTTCTTCTTTCTTTCTCTTTGTGTGTGTGTGTTATTTTGTTTTTGTAGTCTGGCTTTCCTGAGGTTACTTTGAAGAATATAGAACTGGCCCCGGACTGTGTTTGTAGAATTAAAATTGATCTTACCTTGATCTATCCAACATTTAGCTTTATTAGCATATAGCAGTGATTATGAATCATGTGTGTTATTGTCTAATATGTAAAAGAGCTGCAATTAATTATCTGGGCGATGCAATCTGATTTTGTTCTGTCTCTTTTCTTTCTCTAGGCGTTCTTTCCTCTTGGCACAACCTTTGTCTTCCAACCCCAGCTCCACCCCATTACCCAGAGCATCAGGACTCAGTCAGGTGTGTTTAGTCCGTGAACGCTCACCCCATGCTAGAGCGAGACAAATAGAGTAGTGCCTGTGGAAAGGGGGAAAAGTTAGGTCCAAATCACTTCCTTCTGTATATTTTCCCTAAAATATAATTTTTATTTTGCTTAGGATAGTGGGAAACAGGGTTATTTAAAACCCCAGTGTCAACCCCATTCAGTTTCCTACAAGACAGCTGCTTCTGGTAGATAAATTGCCCACCATAGAGAGAGGTGGGTATCATTTCCACAGTGGATGAGATAGGCATTTTCCTTTACCTTACCCTTTCTCTCACTTCATGTTTGAAGGGAATTCTGCAAAGGCTGGGAGATCTGTTTGGTATGTCTAAAAAAAATTGGTGCAAAATACCAACCTTTTCCATAATTTTTAAACGTCAGTGTCCACGAGTCCTCATTCTGTATTGGTGTAGACAGACAATTCCTTCACAGGTGGGGTGTGAGGAGGATACTTAAACCTTCGTTTCCAGGGTTCTGTGAAGATGGTGTTACACATTTGATTTGTGGGCAAGAATAGGTTGTTGTTGGTTTTACTGAATTCCTAAGGAAATTGTTTTCTGCTCATTTTGTGTTTCCTCTGGGTAACGCATCGCATTATCTTGTATGGGGGTGTCTGCCGCTTGCTGCTCAGTGCCATTAACATACATCTGGGCCACCCTTTGTGTGGAACTGTCCCCTGGTGAAACCGTCAGTGGTCTGGGATGGAGAAAGACTGCAATTTACAGAGTCCATTATCACCTCTGGACGTGTAGAATGATAATGGAAGTGACAGAGGTGCAGCTGAAAATTGGCTCTTAATATTTTATGTGTTCAAGCAAAGGATTGGAAATCTCATGCTGCTCTTTAGGGAAAATGAAGTATGTGGGGTTTTTTTTTTTATTAGAAAGTTATAAGCAAAGGGTTGACTGCAGGGTTTCAAAGAAAGTACTCCAGCACATTCATTCTGTATTAAACAATACTTCTCATTAGAGGTTTAGAGGGAGAAAATATTTCAGCGTGAAAAATTGAAATATGGAAACAAAATACATCCAGCGTTGAAGCAAAGTTTTAGAACTGACAATTCTAAAACTAGGCACTATACACAATACCACTTTGCCTTAACCGATGTCCTATGCCTAAAGAATCACAGATATTTGCCAAAAAAGATTAACTGCAAATTTTTGGTTATTTTTTAAAATTTCTTCCTAGGGCATTTTTTCTGACTAAAACGTAGAATAATGTTTCAAGAGCTATCATTGTCGCATTGATTTTTAAAACAGAAATTCTGACAGAATTTTGAAGTGTTTGAGACATACAAGATGGAAAATAAATACAACTTCTGAAGCAGTTATGTTAATAACTTAACATTTATCTCAGTATATTACACTGCTTATAATAGCACTAAAGAGAGGCTTGCTGAAAGAATTCTTTCTTGAAAAATGTAGTTACTTTCTGGCTTGACTAAGATGAGAAACAATACAGTACCCTTTTTATAAGTGTTCTATTACTTGTCATCCATCTTATTTCAGACAAACAAAAGCAGTAAGGTAATATATTTTCTTAATAATAAAAGACTAAATATTATTGAAATTTAGCAGCTGTTAAGTCTTGTCTGTATTTCCTTGATATATATTTGTGATATCAAAAATTTCTAGTTTCTCTTCTTTACCCATAGTATATACATTAGTGACATTACTCTATCACTGTTGCCTGATGATTAATATGCCTAGATTTTACATTTTGACGGATTTGGAGATGATGTGATAATCCTTTTGGGGTTTTTTTTCAGTTGCTTTTCAGAAATGACAGCCTACTTTCTCTTATATGTTTCTGTCAGTGTTTCTTTTCTGGAAATGAACATCACTTTACTCAACTGTGAGGAGGAAAAGTTTCAAGTTGCTGTGGTGGATTGTGTTTCATTTAAATCAGCAACGCCTGCCATTTTGAATAAGGTCTCTGTAGATCCGTTTATTTAGATGTATCACTTATTCGGTTGCCACTGACAGGATCAAAGAAACAGGACTTCTAGATTGAGACTTAAGGAGAATTCTAAATGCTACAAACACCCTGTCAGTGATGTTCAACTATTTGGATTATAAATTTTTCATCTTTTTCATGGCACAAGTATTGTCTTTATTTTGTAAAAAACCAATATTAGTTAATATTATTGTTTCATCGCTACAAATGCATTGTATATTATAGTCAAGCAAAATTTTAGGTACTTTTACATATATTCTCTATACGACATTAGTCTTTTGTGGCTTCCAAGTTTATGAGGGAAAACATGGTTTTCTTGGTCACTGTTAGCCCCAGATCTAATCCAGTTCCTGGAAATTAATAGGGACTCAGTAACTATTTGTTGAATGAAAAAAGGCGTTACTTTATTCTAGACATGATAGGTAGGATGGCTACATAATCAAGGTAAGGGGTGGTTTCATAAAAGGCCTGGAATTCTGGTGTTAGTGGCAGGGCAATGCTCCCCTCTTTGCTTTTGGGGACCTAGAATGTAAATAAATAGAATGCCAGAGATGAAAACTTCATCACGGTGGGGGCTTAGTTGATTTGCTCTTCAGAGGTAGGCCAGGTAACAGCGGTCTTGACTTTTGTTTCCAGACACAGTTGCTCCCTCTGGGTCTTGCCAGGTCCAGAACAAAGTGTCTTTTTCTTATTTTTAAATAATGTGCATCGTGAAATGCTAAAATGTTTATCTCAAAAGAGTGTATCTGTTGCTGACAGCTTTTCTATGTAAAAATGTATTCCCCAGGTGTTACTACATTACCAGACTTTCATGTTAAAAGTCTGCAAGTTTTGTTGGTAGTTGTAATTTATCTAAGGAAAATATGTAGAAAATTCCATTGCTTCACACTTTCTCATGCTACAGATCTTCCTCAATTTACAATGGGATTACATCTTGATAAATCTATCTTAAATTGAAAATATTGAAAGTTGAAAATGCATTTAATACACCTAACCTACCAAACATCATAACTTAGGCTCTCCTACTTTAAATGTGCTCAGAACACTTACATTAGCCTACAGCTGGGAAAAATCATCTAATCAAAAGCCTATTTTATAATATGGTGTTGCATGTCTCATGTAATTTATTGAACACTGTACTGAAAGTGAGAAACAGAGTCTTCCTATGGGTACAGCATGGTTCTAAGTGTATCAGTTGTTTACCCTTGTGATCACAGGGCTGACTGGGAGTTGCCAATGCCCAGCATCAAGATAGAGGATTGTACCACATATCACTAGCCTGGGAAAAGATCCCAATTCAAAATTTGATGTATGATTTCTACTGAATGTGTATTGCTTTCACACCATCGTAAAGTCGAAAAATTTTAAGTTGAACTATCTTAAGTCGTGTACTGTCTATAGTGAACATTATGAACCCTCATAACATGTCTGCATCCATTGCCACCATTTTCTCTCAGCTCCACACTGATTTAGAGCTGCCCTTCACACTGGCCGTCTGGTGAAGCCAGGCAAGGAAAGCAGGATATGGAGAGTTTTTTAATAGTCTTTCCTTAAATTGTTCCATTATGTGCTATCATTAGAGTTTGAAATTTATTTCATATATATGTATAATGTAATTTTATCCTTGCAACAATCCAAAACTGTAGACAGGGCAGATCATATTATTATCGAACTTTTTTCACAGTTGAGGGAGCTAAGGCCCAGTTGGGTTGTATCATTGCCCCTGGAGATGGGATTTTCAAGTGTTGAATGTGGGGCTACAAACCTAGCTTGGTGCCCTTTCACAGAAGTTATGTTACACTGCCCAGAAATCAGGCTTAGGTCTTTTGTGAGTTAGAGAAGATCCTGACCATAGGGGAAATCACACTCTCAACTGGACATTAGCTAGAAAATTTTCGAGTAGAAGTGGTTGTCTCCTCTGCTGGCAGAGTCCTCCTTTTCACCTTATTTATATAAGTTGTATCCTCCTGTGGGGCCAGCTCCAAGCCCTGTCTTCCTGGAAGGACATCCTTTTTCCTACAGATTCCTTTTCCTCTATTACAATATTCTCCACAGTCTACCTTGTGGTAGACTCTTAAATTTTCCATCATTGTGTTTCAAGAACCTAGAATTAGGCCTGAATTTCAATCTCAGACTTGCACTTTTACTAGCTATGTGTCATTGGGCAAATGCTAAATGTTCTAGTGTGGAATTAGATCACCTACCTCATTGGGGAGTTTTCAAGCTTAAAAACGTGTAAATAGCTTTGCAAAATGTGTGACACATAGCAAGTGCTCCGTAAATAGTAGATGTTGTTATTTTTGTCCTTTGTATCTTACTAGAGTTTAATTCAAATATTTATCTTTCTATGAATCTAGCATAGTAGTTGGATATTGAATTTTATAAGAATATCTATTTATCTGTCTATCTAATGTCCAACTATTCAGCTATTACTAGACAAACTAGATTCAGATCTAAGCAAATGTTTCTAGATAAAATACAACATTTTCAACACACTAGAGAGGAACTATTTTATCTTGAGTCTATGGTTCAAGATGCTATGAATGTATTTAAAAAATAATTTTTATATAGAGTCAATCCTTGACGGGTCAAACAGAGAAAGAAATAAGCACAGATAATGGTAAGCTTCTCTTAGTCTACTGAACTGTGCATAGGGAATGATAGAGAAATGCAATAGGGACCACCTAGTGAATGGATAGCCAAGATATAAGAGTGGTACCCTAGTCATACTCAGTCAACAGACATATTTAATGCTTCAACATTTACAAATCAGAGAATGAACTGATTTTGTTAAAATTATGGCATACTTTACATAGAGTCAAAGACACCACTTTTAGTTTCTGGTTCTATGAGGTTTGATAAACACTTTCAGTTATGTAACCACCACAGTTGTGTAGCCAACACAATCAAGATATAGAACATTTATCATTGTCAGTGAATCTGGAATTAGGCAGGCCTAAATTTAAATTCTGGATCTGCCACCTTCAGGCTGCATGTCATTGAACATTTCTTTACATCCAAAATATGCTGTTTTATCGATCTCTTTCCTTACTCCTAGATTCTGACAACTTAGCTGTTTCCTGTCCCTATAGTTTTGCCTTTTCAGGATGTCATATAAATATAATCCTATAGTATATAACGTCTTACTCTTGTTTCTTTCATTTAACATAATTGTTTGAGATTCACCCATGTTCTTGTACATGTTAATAGTTAATTCCTTTCACATCTAAGTAGTATTCCATTGTATAGATGTACCATGGTTTATTTATCCATTCACCAGTTGAAGGTTGCTTACAATTTTCAGTAATTATGAATAAAAACACTAAGTATTTGTGTACAGGTTTTTGTGTGAACCTAAGTTTTTACTTCTATTGGGTAAATACCTAAGAATTGATTCCTGGGTCGTATGGTAAGTGTTTTGAATTATTTCTTAAGACTGTTTTTTAAAAAAATATAATGAAAAACACATCATACTTATTTTTAGTTCAATAATTCTAGCTTTACTCTGATGTACTATTAAGCATCATGAAAGATTTTCTTAGTCATGATTTTGATCATATCTTATTAGCAATTACTGTAGGTAAAAATTTGTATTATTACACTATATGGTCCCTCAGAGTGTATCACCCTATGGGGTACTAATTTTCCCTGAATGGATTCAGACAACTCTTTTTGGATTCTCATCTTCTATTTTGTACATTTTTTTCCTTCTGTCTTTACGACTTACTTTTGGTTTGTCCTCTGGCTCCTTCTTGCTACACTCTGCTCTTCTTATTTACTACATTTTAACCATCGTATCATAGTAAATTAGACTAAATAACATCTTAAATTGTTGGTTACTTAAGAACAGATAAGCTCTGAATGACAGCCTGTCTCTCTTAGGCACTCTCTTGAGAAGAAATATGTCCTTCATTCTAGATATTTCCAAATCCACTTTTGTAAAAACCAACCCCTTCTTTACAGGTTCTTTTTTATCTTCCAGAAACTTGCTATTCTTGATAGGTAACTTCTGATGGTACTGTCTTAATGATAACATGGATTCACATCTGAATCATGCCCTCTCCCCCACTGCAGCAAACACCAATCCAGCATTAGGTAACTTAAGCCATACCTCCCCGGTTTTCAAGACTGTGTCTGGATGACTCCATTGATCTTGATTTCTTAACTCAGATTGCTCACAAAACTCATTGATTGTTTTATTATTATATACTCTTTGTTTTATAATAATTTTAGGCTCATCTTAGCAACAAAATTTTGAAGAACTTGCACCTTTTTCCATGAAATGCTTCCTTCTGTGTTAGATACGTTATTGTCAAACCAAAAAATATTTATGGATTGATCACGTGATGAGATGGTATAAAGCAACCTTACTAAGGCTATCAACTTACTGAATTTGCATAGTTGATGTTCTGAGTCTGTCACAGGGTACCATTAAAAAAGAAGCTAACCCTACATTCTGGCTCTTGATATCACAGGGTGATAGAACAAAGCCTTATCTGACTCCAGATGGAGTGGAACAGAAACCTAACCTGCATTCAACTGTACCTCCCTCTGTTTTTCACTGTTATTCACCTAAAAGAAAAAAAAAGGTTCATCCCTATAATTAATGTTTCTAAGAAAAGAAAGGAGGGGGGACAGATGAAATGAAGCAGAAAAAAGTAATAATGAAAATGATACATACTTACAAGTAAGGAGGGAAAAAATAAACCTTGGCAATTTAGTTTGCAAAGCATCCCCTGAAGTTTGATGCATATTTAATATATGAATTGTCTCTAAACTCTCTCCTTTGCAAAAATAGAAAGGCAAAAGGCAGCTAATAATGAAAATAAGTTGAGTGAGGTGACAGCTTTGTCATGTTTTTAATTGGATTCACTGTCTTCTTCCCTTCGGGAGTGACGCACCCAAGGCTCATGCCTCCACAGCTGTCAGTCTGGTTACCTCCGACATTACGAAACCCCGCAGTGAAGGTTCCTTTAGAATAAAGCTACCAAGAGTAGCTATTTATATGCTTCTCTGTACATTTCTAAATATAACTGAAGGCTGTTGCAATATAATATCTCAGTTAATTTTTTAATGGAAGCAAGATCTTGCATTTGCAGAGTGGTGATAATCCCCCTAAGACACATGAATATCAGAGCAAGACCCGAGGCTCTGAGTGCCAGGAGTGAACGGAGGAAAGAATTATTAATCCACAGCTTCAGTTCTGAGGACCATTCTGCTTAAACCTGTGGTGCATTTAATGTCCCCCTGGCTAACCATACAGGTTCCAAAAGGACTTCACAAAGCAGTCCATTCTGCATGACTATTGTCAGACAAGCAAATATCCCCATTTTATAGATGGAATTCCTGAGGCCTCCAGTGAACTTCCCAAGATCCCATAGTGAATAAAGGAAGGTGAGGTTAAGGAGAAGCAGTTCCGTCTAACCAGTGCTGTTTAGAACCTCACGTTAACCAAGGTAACCCCAGTGCTGGTGCCCATCTGTCCATTTCCAGTCTACTATATGGAGAAAATGTTTTGCTCTCACACTTTCAGTTGACTATTAGTATGTATACGGAGATATACTCTTTTCATAGCCATCTCCCTGATAGAAGACTAAGGAATTCATACCGTCAATATTTAAAAAGGGTGATGGAGTCTTAATGGATTAATGTACAATTATGTATATAAAATAAAACATTCATGATTTAATTTAAAATTGTTTAAAATTTAGTTTGATTTTATCTTTAGTGAAAAATAGAATATTTATAGCATACAGGAAGGAACAGGTCATAGCCTACCACCACTTAGACTTAAAATTCAGTAATCCCACCGAAACCCAATAAAGAACAATATTAAAAAGAGACAGCAAATGTATAGGTCAAAATAAATTTTGCTATATCCCTTAAAATTGATAAAATTCTATTCAGAAGCATCAATTTTCATGTATCTCTAAAAAGGTATAAGCTGAAAATAAAGGAGTAGAATAGCAAAAGGGAAATATTGTTAAACATCAAATTTTTAGTGAGTTCCAAAAGGAAGAATTATTTATTAAATTCTCAAAGGTTCTAGATTCCACTAGGCCTGGTGGGGGAAAGATGAGTGGTCCATTGCTTGGATCATTTAATACCTAAGTATATTTGGGGTAGCAGATAGCATTAGGTCATCCAAAGAAATCTCCTGAAAGTTAAGAAGTCTTTAAGGAAATAGTGTTTAGAATACTAATTCATACTGTGAGTGGTAAAAATAGGGAGCTTATTGCCCTCCAGTGGCTTCTAGTTACACTTGAAAAATAGCAACAGCAACAATAAACGAAGGTGTCTGAGGCCCTCCTTCACCTCTCAGTGGCCCCTGCTGGGCTGTGTCCCCTCTGATCTGGTCATGTTCCCTTCTCCTCTTGCCTGTGTCACGCTGGCTTCCTTGCTGTCTGTTTGTCTATCCAAGCTGGTTCCCAGCTCAAGCTTCCTGCATTAGCTGTTCCCTCCCCTTGGAATGTTCTCCTGCAAGATTGCTTCCTTCTTCCTAGCTAGTCCTCAACTGTCCCCACTAAAATATCACCAGCTTCCTATTGGCTCTTTATCTCCAATTAGCTTGTCTCTTTACATCTTCCCTCCCCTGGAATGTAAGCTCTCTGAGGGCAAGGACTGCCTTGTTCATCACTGTGTCCCCTAAACCTAGGAAACGCCTGCCCAAGTAGTTGCTAGCATAGTAAATAGTACAGGAAGAAGCTATACATGGTATGTCTTTTTATGATTATATGTGTGTGTGCACGTGTGTGCACACATTCATGCATGGGACTTGTAAGAGAAAAAATAAAGGATGTATCTACATACTAATTATTAAGCACACTAACTATTTAGAATTCTTACTAGTTATTCTTTGTAAGATAATTATTATTTTACCTCTCCAAAATTTTTCCAAGTGTGAATGATAGAGGCAGAAGAGACTATACATTGTTCAAAGTAGTAGGGACCCTTAAGACTTTGTGGTGCAGTCTCTTTCTCTTCACCTGTGTCGTATACTTAAGGTAAGTGAGACCCTAAAAGGTGACATAGTGCAAAGGGTCACATGTCTGGTAGACTATACAAGCCATTCTCCAAACTGGGCTTCTGAATGGAAGTCAAACATCCTTTCCACTTGCCCAGCCTGCCTTTCCGTCCTCTGTGTTGGATTATGCATTGATCTACCTTCCTGGCATCTGTTGGTCTTAGTGGTTTCCTATACTATTTGGCTTCATGTAAGTAACTTATTCTGAAACAGTGCTTAAGAGCCCAGGCTCCTGAAACAGACTGTGTAGTTTGAATACTGACTACACCATTCAGCAGATATATCATCTTAGTTAAGTAAATTATGTCACTGTGCCTCAGTTAATTCATTCATAAACCAGTGATAGCAGTACTTATATTTTTATGAAAGAATTAAATAGAACAATTTATATATATTATTAAATATGATAATTTATATATATATAAAACAGAGTAATTATACCTATTTTTACAAAACCTTTCAAGCATTGATTTGTAGAGTTATTTAGAATAAACAAAAATTGAGTACTAATGTAAAACAGTAACACCTGACAAAAATAAGTAATTTAGAAATTTCTTTATTTGTTAAATATCAATTTAAGAAAAAACACTCTGGACAGATTTATCAACACTAACCAAAGAGTTCTCCTTCACTATTAATTAAATGTAAAACAATTTCAATATTATCTTTTGAAACATAAAATTTTAAAAGATAAATTCACTGAAAGGAGAGTAATAAATTCATTCAAAGTCCATTATGACTGATTTCTATATTATGCCTTGCATTAGCAATGCCATGGCTTCCTTTCATTAAAGCAGATAATGAGGAGGCAGCCATATTTGACTGTTCAGGAAGTGGATAGAACAGAGATGCAGAAGTGGAAGTCTGATGACTTTAAATTGAAATTAGCCCTTTTGTATCCATTTTGAACCAGTTTCTCAAAACGCTCTTGAATTTAAGCAACCTCCCTGAAGGAACACGTCTGAGTGGTCAAAACCCAAATTTAGATATCAGGAATTCTAAATTCTAACGGCATGACTAGTTTTTCTTAGTGTTTTTGCTCCTCTTCTTTTTCAAATCAGATGAATATGGGTTAAATGTAATATTTGTGAAGTCCTTTTAGATTCTTCAAATGAGTGACTCTATATAAATGCAAAAATATCATTGTTAATTCTCGGGAGTGTTAGAAAAATTACTTGATGTTTGTAAGGTGAAAATTATGACGTACACATCAAGTGTAAGTTTTATTCACTAAAGAAAACCATGTTAGAGCTATGTTTACTGATCAGTACTCTTTATATTTTATGTCATTGAATTCCTTTCAGAAGTTCACTGAGGCATGGCGAAATGTTATTCAAGCACTCCAGGAATGCTTCCCTTCCTTTTTTTTTTGGTTCTGTTTTCTTTAGTGTCAAGTCATAGGAATTTTAGTTTTCTTTTTTTAAGCATCACCATTACTGCCATCTAATAATCTATATAGAACACCTTAAAATTGTAAGCAAATGAGATTAGCTGTATATGCACTCTCGTCTTTTTACTGTAAAGAAATAAGTAGTCTTCTATTCATATTAATTTCTTAATTAAAAATTATTAATTAAAATTCATACCAATATTGGAAATAGGTATGAGAGTATTGAAAATTGGAGAGAACCTAACATCCTCCCTTGATGGTAAATGATATGAATTATCACTACTAACACTATTAATGAAGGGTATGAAAATGTGGTCTGGGGGCTGGCCGGTGGCATAGTGGTTAAGTTCACGTGCTACATTTTGGTGGCCCTGCATTCGAAGGTTCGGATCCCAGGCACAGACCTGGCACCACTCATCAAGCCACGCTGTGGTGGCAACCCACATAAAATAGAGGAAGATTGGCACAGATGTTAGCTCAGCAATAATCTTCCTCAAGCAAAGAGAGTAAGATTGGCAACAGATTTTAGCTCAGGGCCAATCTTTCTTACACACACACACACACACACACAAAAAGTGGTCTGTTTTATTTGAATTTCTTACATTTCGAAAGCAAAATGCTTTTTTTAGATGTGACTAAATTCATCTAGGCTATCTCTTTTTTCATTTCATTCCCTTCTCTAATACTAATGCATAGGGAAAAAAACCAACAAACGCAATTAAGTCACCTCCCACTGAAAATAATCTGGTATCTCCCCTTGTCCATTACATGTGTTTCTGGCATCTCTGTCCGTGTACAACAACAGTGTGCCTATCTGTGATTTAAAATGCCCATACAGTAATACCAAAAAAAGTAACTGAGCGTAGCTGCATTGCCAAACAGAGAACAGAAGCGGCAGAACTGCCAATAGAAAACAGAAGCAGCAACAGTTGGCCAAATTTGTAGCCACAGAGAGCTGGAGACAGGAGAGAAATGTGAATAAGGGAAAAGCAACAATCAGTATTATGGGCGTGTAAGCTCTTGGCTTGCCCTCTCTTCCTGCACCCTCTCTCCTATTCTCTCCCCTTCTTACATTTCACCCCCTGATAAGGAGTTGGTGAAGGAGCAGTGTCATGAGATGGTAAGAGAAAGACTGACACTCCATTTCAGCGCTGGTGGGGTCACTACACACTCTGACATATGGGTTTATGTTTCCCATCCAATTAGCCAGTCAGAATGGGAGTGTTCATTGTTTCTAAAAAAATCCAAGTTGACATTAGCATCTCCTAAATTTATTTGACCTCAGAACACTTTTTTTTCCTGAAAAGCCATTAACATCCCGCTTCTACAACTAGTGTTCCATAGAATGCACTTAGCGGAATGATGCTGTAAATAATCAAAAAAGGTTTAACTACATTCTCAACATACCACATTAATAAGGAAGTATGTGATATGTTTTTGGAAAGTTTCCTTCAAAAAGAGTTCAAATAAAAATTGCTTTGTTTCTAAAAGTGCTTCTCTTTCATCTAACAGAGGCTTATCTATGACTCTAACCATATCAGATAACCAAGGGGATGCTTGTGTGTCGTGTTAAATAAACTTTGCCTTAAGACATAAAAAGGAAAAGAGGAAAGAAAGAAAACAAAAACTCACATAACACTCTTATTTTTGCTAAATGATCCAGATATTTTCCTCTTGAGTTTGTGGTTCAAATGGCCTCTGAACTCTTCACGCCATCCATGCCAGCCGTGCTTATAAATCTTTTACGTTCTAGAAGCTGAGGGTATTTCATTATTTATCTGTATTTGTTGGGACCAGGCTTGATGAAGAAGACCGTTTATAATAGACTGCGTATTGCAAGGGCCTGTAAAAGAAAAATAAGCTAAACTTCGCTGGTGAACTTGTATATGCAACAGAGGTGTAATTTTTCTTGCTATATGACAGGGCAGGAGACAAGTGTCTGATAGAGTTTGTGAGGACTTGAGGATTAAAAACAAAGCTACTGTGTATCTTCCTCACTTGGGGAGAAGGAAAGACACTTGGCATTTAGGACAGACCTAATACTACACAGTGGCCCTCGGTTTATTGCGAGTTTCCTCACTGTTTACGGCTAATGTGAAAAGGAGAAGGTATCTGTAGCTCATTTCTGGAAAACTAAATATCTTCGGAAACCAGAGCTACTATTTGCAAATTTTAAAATTAATCGAATCAAGAAAAGCAGCTGTTTAGGAAGCTACACATATGGTAAGCATTTTCTATTCCAGCACATCTCAGATAATGTGTACTTAGAGTCCTCAGAGGCAAAATGCAGATAATGAAAACATACCTATCTCTTAAGGATGATTAAGTCAGAACTGTATTTTTGCTCTCAGTGTTTATCAGTGAAGAGTTAAAAGCATTTTTCACCAATTATATTGTTCAATTTGAGTAATGTATTTTTGCTTCGTACTGTAATTTTAAGTATGTTTTTATGATTATTTCACTTATAGATATTTTTTAAAAAGACTTTTACATGTTGAATTATTAAGTAGGAGGGTACCTGATCTCAAGCAGTCGTCTTGACTCCAAAGCCCCCGGAAGTCATCCTTCTAAGCTGCACCGCTAAATAGTGCTACCTGCTTATTTGGGAGCTTTGTGTCAATAGAGTAAGAAGATTTATGGTTTTGATTTTCACTCGTATTACTTTGAAGTGGTCATGGAGTCTCCAAGTTCAGCTCTAGGGCCGTCTTTATGAGAAATGTCTTGTTAACAATAGAGCAATCACGAGGCCTGCCCCTGGCTGAATGGTTAAGTTCTCGCTCCGCTTCCGCGGCCTGGGGTGCGGTTCGGATCCTGGGTGCAGACCTGCTCGGCCCATCCAGCCATCCTGTGGCAGCATCCCACTAGAAGAACTCGAGGACTTACAGCTAGGATATACGACTGTACTGGGGCTTTGGGGAGGAAAAAAAAATAAGAGGGAGATTGGCAACAGATGTTAGCTCAGAGCCAATCTTCCTCACCAAAAATAGCACGCCTTTAAAATTGCATTAAAAAAAAAAATGGAGTGATCCCTGGCAGAACAAATCTGATTTTTTAGTTATGTTGATAGGCTTCCCAAAACTCTAATCTACTAGAACAGTGCCAGTGTCTGTAAATGGAGTTCTTCTGTGGCAAAGTTTCTTTTACTATGGATTTTGTTAGAGTGGTAGAAAAGAAAATTCATATGATTTCTAATGAATTTAGAAGCATGAATGTGCAAAGTTTACCTGCAGCCCTGCCTTTATCTCTGTAACCCAATAAACTGCAGCTAAATTGTGGAATTAATCACACTGAAGTCCTGGGCTCTGATAAGGATCCTGCCACTCTGTTTTATTTCTTTGGATGCTGCAAAACAATTTAGCAATGTTTTCTTAGTTGGGCCTTTGCTTTTATTACAGAATCATGGCATCGCATGAGACTTTATCACTGAAGCTGTATCCTTCCAGGGATCACATCCTTCAGCGTGTTTGCTAAATGCAGTCTTGCAGGAAAGCTAATTATAGTTCTGCATTGGACCGGTCCTTATTTATTTTACTCCACCTGCTACAAAATATGGTGATCTATGCTAACCAACAATTTTCAGTAGTTTATTTTATAGTTTCTTGTTTTATCATGTCTACGTATGAGAGAAGGATGATCGCCTTCATTTATTAAAGATTATTTAGCACTTCTTATAAAATTCTAGATCTTTTTCCCTAGTGCTACAGGTTTCTAATACAATATGCCACAGAATAAGGACAGGCTTTTATTTTCTCATTTATATAATATTACGATTTGTGAATCTTCAGTAAATAAAATATTGACCACAAAAATTTAAAATCTTTTGCATTTTTTGAATCCTTGAGAATTTTAGATAATACAAAAAGAACTATGGTTGTATAACACCAATGGTTCAAGTATTCAGGGCTATGTAAATATGAATTTTTAATGATATTTTTAATAAAAGATAATGAACATATTAGAATTGACATGATACACATATGTAAATTTCACAATTAGAGCTGCATAATTTATTCCCATCAATATTAGACCTATATTTGATGTTCGGCTTTGCTTTTATTCACTTTAAACTGGTTGCTGTTCTGCTTAATTGGTTTGGATTTGCTCTGTCAGGTTTCTTCCCCTTTATTTCCTTCGTGAGAAAGTTGCAGACCTGCTGTTTTACATTGTCTCTGTTGTTTTTATGAGAAGGAAAAAGGCAAGCTGAAATCTAAGCCCAATTAAAAGCAGTTTATTCAGTGTTTATGAGCACTTCAAAAAATGTTTCCTGCCTTCATTGAAGCATTATGAAAATCCCATGATACAACTTTCATAGAAAATAGACACTAGAAACTACATAAACCACCAAATTATGTTAAAGATCATTATTTCTATGATCATAATATTGACTGTGTTGTAGAAAACTAAAACATATCATGGGACACCACCCCACACTCTTCCTTAAGAGGTTTGCTTAACTCTCTATTTCTATAGGTTATAGACCAATTAGCCCTGTTCTAGTATATATTGGTAAAATATTCTGTTATCCTTGTAGCTTGAAAGTGTTCATTTAACTCTGAGTTATTCCTAGATTTAATTAACAGAAACAACCTAAGACCTTTTATCGTGAGTGACCAGTCTTCCATTTTTAGCAAGTTGACTGCCTCCAAAATGCTCAGACAAGAGCTAGAACATTCATCCAGGGCAGTTTCTGTAGTTAGTTGTGTATCTTTGCACTGTTCAGTGTAATATTTGAACAATTACTGTGATTACAATTTGCTTTTAATTTCATAATTGTGTTTTTTCCCACTCTCATACTGAGGAATCTTTTCTAGCTTCAAAAATGTTTCAGAGTCCACCTCCAAGAAAGTAATTCATGGACTTTTTGAAGATACTGTCATGTAATAGAGAGACATTTTCTGAATTTCAGAGAAATAGGCTATGAGTTGTTATTAATTTTTTTCTCCGAGGAAGATTAGCCCTAAGCTAATTACTGCCAATCCTCCTTTTGCTGAGGAAGACTGGCCCTAAGCTAACATCCATGCCCATCTTTCTCTACTTTATATGTGGGACGCCTACCACAGCATGGCTTTTTGCCAAGTGGTGCCATGTCCGCACCCGGGATCCAACCGGCGAACCCCGGGCCACTGAGAGGCAGAATGTGTGAACTTGACCGCTGCGCCACCAGGCCTGCCCCTGAGTTATTATTTGTAATTCACCAGTTAATGATTGCTCCAGTTAGCTTGCTCTTTGGATGTTTTTTTCCATCAAAGACATTATAATTTCTTATATCTTTACTTATTACCAATCCTGCAAATGGATAATCACAGGAAATTATTAGAATAAAAATTATTTTAACTTACATTTGTACTTAATATTGTAGGGCACTTTTAAGTTATGGAGAGGGACTTCATAAAAATCGCACAAGTAGCCATGGGACATTGTACAGTTGACTCTGCCACAGCACAACATCTACGTTCTTAAAACCCACCTCACTATGCAAAATTAGGAAATAAAAACCGCAAGCACTTATTGGAAAAATGGGGTTGGGGCGTAACACTCAAAATTTGAACTAGATACACACACATACAAAGATAGAAACTAATAAAATATGGATAATAAAGTTGGACTTTACCTTGAAAAATACCTGAAGTTTGCTTATGGAAGAGTTGCAGCTGGAGAGTTATTGTGCAGAGGTGGAAGGAAGGTGATTTGAAATCTGACCGGAAGCTGGAGAACCAGACAGGGATGAGTGTGGATCCTAATACATGCAGTAAACTGACATAGCTGGTACGTGTTTGGGGGGGGGTGGGAGTGTTTGCATTTTGTGCATTCCTATGTAGCTTGGTTCAGTTGGGTGCACTTTTCTGTGTTCATATGTAGTTACTAACTTGCAAAGTAATGCATAACCAAAGGGGAAATTTGTGTCATGCTCAAATTATTCCCTGTCAGGAATTTGCATTTTCAAAACATGAGTTATAGTGGAACTGACTGTACATTTGAAAGACAGGCGCACTAACTTTTCAACTGAAGATGATGAGCCTCATGATAAAAAGAGGTGACTGTTCAATGGTGTCACTAACATCAGTACAATTAATATGCAACATTTTGATTTTTTCATCTACTCTTATGCAAAACTGAACTTCAACCTCTCTGTCCAACTTGGTTCATTCATTTGAATTTGTTTTGCGTTGGGAAATACGTCTTACCTGGAAGGGATATAAGAATTGGGAAGACCAGTAAGTATTCATGTAACATTTAAAAATCTTTCATTTGTCTGCTTTCTTGTACTGTACCTCTGGAATTTGTGCTTACCAAACCAGTTGGTACAAGCAAACGTATTCATTTAATAATTGAATGAATTTAAACGAGCAAGTGAAAGTGTGGGACGTGCAAAATTTGTTCAACCTATCCCATTTCCTGTTGTATGTTTTTCTGCAAGAGCAAAAATCTCCTGTGATGTGTTACTGAACTCTGAGAGAAGTTAACAAATATTGGAAGGGACCGGGCTTTGACAGACTTCAGTGCGCAGTGGCCCTTGCAAAGTGCTTTCAAATTCTGGAGCTAGACTCCAGTGCACAGAGTAGAAAAATAATAAGTTCTTTGAGCTGAAACTTCACAGTCACCGTGGGATACTCAAGAAGGAGACCAATGGGGAGAAAGATAATATAGTCATAGCTTTGAACTTTTCCTGGATTTTACTTGCTAGAAACCAAGTGAGAGTCCCTCTGACACCTTATTAATACTCGCTCTTTCTCCATGTAGGGAAAAGTGCTCCACAGCCCATGTTGATAAAAGTGAAAGGGAGTTCACACATAAGAGAGAAGGTGGTCTTGAATTTAGTGTGAAAGAGAAATGTAGTGAGGCTCAAACCTCCTCCAAGCCTCAGCTTGGAGGCCACTTTCAATGCAAGTCTTTCCTATACCTCTGATCCAAGTTAGATGTCCCTTCTTGCATTCCCAAAGCACTTTTCAGGCTGTGTTACGTTTCTCTGTTTCCTGTTTCCTATTTCCTGTTGTGGGATGACGGA
Organism: Equus caballus; assembly: GCF_041296265.1. Taxonomy (NCBI): domain Eukaryota; kingdom Metazoa; phylum Chordata; class Mammalia; order Perissodactyla; family Equidae; genus Equus; species Equus caballus. The sequence goes on from NC_091686.1 coordinate 49,225,035, forward strand.
AACATTTCTGTCTCTTTCCCTTTTAAATCCCCCAGTGTTTAGTTAATCGTCTGGTGCAGAGCAGGTGCTTAATAAACACACATAAATGAGTAAGTATCGGAACTCAAAAGCTTACTGTCTGGAGGAAGAGATAAAAGATAAACATACAAATTCACTAAGAAATAATATAGCCCATTATTATGTAAAATGAACAAGTAGTGTCTAAGAAGGAAGAGATCAAAGAGACTGTCATTCATTCAGTCTACAGTTATCTGCCGTGTGCCTACCTACTGTGTTTCCCTTTGTTAGCTGACATAGTGAATCAGTAATATATAGTCCCTGAAATCATAGAACTTACAGCTAGTGAAGTACACAGATATTAGATAAAGAAACATAAACAAATATATAATTCAAGTGTTGATAAGAACAATTACAGAGCATAACTGAGAAGACATAATCTACATGGGCAGGCAGTGAAGGCATTTTAAGGAGCTGATATTTAAAATTGAAGAATGAGAAGAGGCAAAAAAAAAAAAAAGGAAAGCTTAACATGTGCACAGGAGCTCAGCTTGTGAGAAAAATGAAAGAAGGCTGGTATAACTGGAGATGAGGGAGCTAGACATGATGGACTGGAGTTGGGGTTAAAGAAACAGGCTGGAGCCAGATCACGCTCGGTAGAGTGTTTGGATTTTAATTTTAACGCATTTGTCAAAACTTAGTGAATTTGGACTTAGTATTTGTGAATTCTATGTAAATATTACGTTTAAAAAATTAAACAAATATTGAACTCTGGTTAATGGTATGCATCCTTAGATATTTAGGGGAAAGTGTACTGGAGTCTATAATTTACTTTGAAATGCATCCAAAAATAAGATTGGTCAATAAATAGAGGAATGGATAGATGTATAGAAATGTGATAAAACAAGTAAAGTTACTGGGGAAATCTAGGTGGTAGATATTATGGATATTTAACTTTGCTGTATATTTGAAAAAATTTATAATAAAATGTTGAAAAAAATAAATGTTCAAAAATGGTAACGAAAGACATGATCATCATGCACAACCCCATAATGAAACGGAAGAATTATTCTAGCTTGTTACCATTTGATTCTTTTTCTGTGAATACTTATTTTTACAGAATTGATACCTGCTTTTATGATAATAAGCATATCCCATAGCTTTAAAAAACATTGCCAATTATTTGCATGATTTTACATCACTTAAACCATCAAATCTTTTAATGAGGTATTTCTTTGAGTATAAAGACAAGTCAGTTAGAAGAGAACTCATCGACTCTGCACTGTCCACCAGTACCTGTCAGTGAAGCAGAAAGGAAGTGAATACACGAGTCCATTAGTGTGATCAGCTATCGGCAGAAGATTCTACTTTAAATTTTTTTTCAAGTTTGTGATTGACTTAATGACATAAAAGAAAGAACCATTGTGTCTTTGAAAGTTAGATAACGGGCCCAAAAGTCTCGATGTACTCAGTAGTTTGGCTTCTAACCTGTTTGTAAAAATTAACGTAACGTGGTAGTCTGCACATGAGCATTTCACTGATAAATTAGTGCCTCGTAGAATCACATTAGAAACCTCATGCTTGATCTCCCTATATTTTCAATGAAAACATTTCCTTTTTATTGATGTTTGTTCTTATTGACCCTGTGAGGTCAGAAGACAGAATTTCTTTATTAAATCAGTAAATCAGGGCTATTTAATTGGCTCTAGAAACTTCTGAATGGTCTTGGCCTATTCCAGCCCCAAATAGGGTTCTGACCAACCACTGTGAATTCTGCTTTTCCAAGGAGGTAGGGGGTGAGAGATTATAACAGGCTCTGTGTAAGTAGCCAGTTGTTCATTGGCTTCAAAGCACTGATTTTCTTGGTATAGGCAAAATGCCAAAATCAATGTTTTCGACTCACACAAAGAAATAGTTTAGCATTTGGAAAACTTTATGGTTATTTCCCTTTTTCTGAAAAGCCATCAGACGTTTTAAAAATAAATTATGTCGTAGGTTTTTGCGGAAGAACTTATTTTTATTCTCCATGTTGCACAGAAAATAATTAGATGATTGCTGGCATTAGCAACTGTGCTAAGATCAATAATAGTGCAGGAATGATGAAAGCCGACTTTCATAATGAGAGCAAATGGCCTGGAGTCTACGAGAAATTGGTGAGAATCCTTTTAGGGTGCAACCATTGCTAATTAAAACCTGAGAAACAACACCAAAATTGTTCAGGAAACACGAAAACTCATTGCAGAACCAACCTGGAGGGTCATTCCAATTTCTAAACTATCTTCATTGGAAGTGGAGTTTTAAAAAATGTCTCCGGAGCTGCATAACCTCATTTATATTCATTTCCTTTTACATCTCTTTCATTTGGTTCCCTGGGTTTTCTGTTCTTGTGCTTGACGTCATTATTACTTGATACAGGGGCAGTGAGAAGTGAGGGAAGCAAGTTGTTCAGAAATCATGCCTGTGGCGAGTATTTCTAGACCGGAGAATGTAGCCTTATTTATCATCATCATTATCACTAAAAAGCTATAGGTCGGGAGTATCTTAAGTCCCCTGTGTTTCAGCATTGTCTATTAAATTGGGGTTAATTAAAATGTCTCTTAAAAGTACTTCTCTTGAATACACACACACACACCTTTTTGCTCCAGTCTTTTTTAAAGGAGTCATTATTCTGTGTCTTGCCGGGAGGAATGAAATTGACATGTATAGGGCATGATTTCACTTTTCTAGACTAGAAAAGGAAGAAAATCATTCATAGAATTGTAGCTTTCAGAGATGTAGTTGATTCTACTCCCATAATAAGGGTATATTCCATTTTTAAGTCTTTACCCTTTATTCTCTCGATATTTTAAAAAGCAAAAGTATCTTCAATCTGTGTTTCTACTTCTCCAAAGGATATATTTTCTCCTCTTGTGGTTCTGAAGCTAGGATGGACAGGTATGACCTGGAAAACTTATTTAAAGTGCAGATTTCTCAACCCCATTCCCAGAGAGTTTGATTCAGTGGGATCATGGTGGGACCCAGAAATCTGTGTTTTAATAAGCTTCTGAGGAGACTCTGACACGTGTGAACTTTGGACGCATTTTGAAAAACTCTGCTTTATCCCAACACTGTTACGTGTCATGGAAGTGAGTAAGGGGTGGTGTGAAACTGCATAGGAGGGGGACCTAAATTGACAAGGCAGTAGCACCGGGATTTGGCCTGAGTACTGAACGTTGACTGGGAGTTACTAGTCAGGCAATTGGGATTAATGGGGGTGAGAGGGTGAGGACAATTTAGGTAGAAGTAAATTCAAGTGCCAAGACTTAGGGGCTAGAGAGAAAATAGTGCTTTCTAGGGTCCACAAATTGATCTATCTGTGTGAAGAACGATGTGTGAGTGGTTGAGGAGGCATGATATAAAGATGACGTTGGAGAAGTGAACTGAGATCAGATTACAGAGTCTTTGTAACCAAGTCAAGGATTGAGGGCAACATCCTGCGAGCACTACTCCGGTAAACTGTGTGCCATTGGCTCCTTTCTTGTGCTCTTTCCTGTTCTTGGGCTCCATGTAATCTTGGTCTGTCATCATCTTAAGAAGGCAGCTGCTTTCAATGCAATTATCATTTCCACTGCAACTTCCAAAGGTGGAAACCCTACAGAAATAACAGGCCATGATGTAACATGCGAGAGGAATGGCTTTTTGAATATATTTTATTTGATGATAACTGCTACCTGATAATTCAAACTGCTCTCTTCATTGACTATGTCTCCTAAATATTGGGAAGAGAACAATGGCAATGTGGTAAAACAAGTCACATGACAAAGGTATAGGATAAAAACCTGTCTAAAATTCTGCCATTTGGGTCCTGTGGCCTGTGGAAGTGCACTTCTTTTCTACTTGGTGACTGAAGGTAAACCAGTCATTTTTTTAATCATTTATTTTGAATTCATTTTGTCATGAAATTTAAATAAGTAAATACCACTATGCTGCTCCACACATCGATGTTAAGTTACACATTAACCTTCAAACAGAAGAAAGCCCATGTTCACGTTTTTTGGCCATTAGTTTGTTTTCTCTTTCTTGTTAAGAATATGTGTGTGTTTAGATGTGTGCTTCCATATCAAGAATTACCCGTCAAGAAATGGCAAGGAAATATGCACTGAAATGTAAAAAATGTAGGAAAACAGCTAACTTGAGCTAAACTTGATGTGTTGACTCTGCTGCTGTGAACGTGACTTCTTTGGCCCCACTCTGATCACATCAATTTATAAACATCTTTAAATGGAAAGCTTAGAGCCTGCCACGAAGCAACTTTTTTCTTCTCCTTTTTCTCCATCTAACTTTGAAAGTAGGAGAATTTGATTTTTTGATCTGCCAAGTAGCTGTCAGCTCAGAGCAACTAGATTTTATTTTCTTGTGTTTGATTTCTTGATCTGGATTAAGACTTAAACAGAAAATAGCTACCAACCTAAACGGGTACTGGGGCAGGAAAAAGCTTTCACTCCATGAGTTCTTGATAGAATGCACACACAACCTGTAGTCTGTCTGATTAGACAGTAAACTCCAGTTTGGTTTTTTTTTTTAAAGAATCACTGTTATTTAAAAGAAGATGCTAAATGCTCCTTCAAGTAGAAATTAAATTCTTAAGATAGTCTTTAAAGACATTTCCAGACATGTCATCTAAATGCTATTTTTAAAGTGCCACCCAATGAACTAGAAGAGGCCTTCATTAGCAAATTTACTTGCCTTTGGTCTACCAGTGAAAGGCTTGTTTAGGATGGGTTCTGCTTTCTCACGTTGCCCTCCTTAAACAAACAGAGCAACGGAAGAAAGCTTTTAGATGTATGACATGAAGCTATTACAAGAAGCTGAAAGTCAACCCGTGAAAGAAAGGAGCTGTTGAGTGGGTTTCCAGTTAAGGATCTGGGTGGTACTGGAAACAGAATGGAAGATAATAGACTCCTAGTGAAGGGGCCATCAAGGGACAGAAAAGTGTAGCAGCTCTGTGGGGAAATAGAATTGCTGAGTTTGCCCACTTGACCTTTACTCTGAATAGATGGGCTTAAGACGTTCACAAAGGCTTTGCAAAAAAGTGGTCTGCTCAGTTCTTTTGGTGCCTGAAACTCCTCTTTTATTCTGAGAAGTTTTAAGTTTGTTTCTTGGTATCCTTAAAGGAATTCCTTGAAATCCCTATTACCATACCATAGGTATGTGTTTTAAATGAAAGCATTGCTCACTATATGGCCATCACATTTTCTATGCAGCAGTAAGATGAACTATGTTTATGAGGAAGGATTACTGAATAGGATCTCCAGCATCTGTACACTCCACGTTATCACTCCTATCAAAGGCATTCATTGAGTCCCCTTCTATGTTCCTGGGTAATTGCATAATCTTATTTAAATCAGAAACACAATCACCATTTGAAAGCACAAAGTATATCAAACGCATATATACTGCTATGTAGATGAAAGCCTTGCAGATTAATTGCCAGCATTTTCAGAAAATAGGGCTTGACAGTAGTGGTTCATGTGAAAAAGATCTGGGAGATTTCAGTTAAGTACCAGTTGAATATGTGCCAAGGTTATGATGCGGTAGCCAACAACCCTATTTAATCTTAGTTGCATTTTTGGAACTATAATTTCCTGCCCTAAGATGCATGGACACTGATTGAACATTTAAAAAATTGTGTCCTGGGTTGGACATCACACTTCCGAATAAAATTGGGAAATTTGAGAACAAACAGAGGAGGCTACTTTTCAAACCACTTTGAAAAAAGAAAGAATTGATCACATTTAACATAGAGAAGAACTGTGATTTGGATGGAAGAGAAATGATAGGCATGATTACAGTTTTCAAATATCTGAGGGCCTATTATATAGAGGAAATCATTTGTGAGGTTTCACAAAATTCATCATCTCTCAAATCATATAAATATATGCCAGGATAAATGACAGATAGATTAAAGAGCTAACATGGGAAGTATTAAGAAACCATAAAAATTACACAAGAAAATAAAAGCAAATATTTAACTTCTTTTGGAGTTCAAGTAGATGATACCAAAAGAAGAAACCATAAAGGAAATGTTGATAGGTATGAGTCAGAATATGAGTTATTAAAAAATTCTTAAAAGTTATAATAAAAAATTAAAAATATAAATAAACTGAAGAAATTATAAAAATCATATTCAATAATAGTTAATGGCATGGATAAATGTTCTCGTTATAATGTTGAGTAAAAGGTCACTAGATCAAAGTTTAATTATTAAAGTTGAACTATATATATTTTGAAATAACTGCTTGGAAATTCTTTTTTAGTAGATTTCTTTGGGTGGTAGAATTATGTAGGTTTTTTATTTATTTATAGTATTCCTATATTTTTCAAAACTTTACATAATAATCCTATTCTTTATGTTTGTAGAAAGTTAGATGTATAAAAAGCAAAGGATATAAAAAACAAATAAGTGAGTCAATATTTAGACCTCTGGGTAGATTAAAGTTAACAAAAAGAAGATATTTCTAACACTTAAACTTTAACAGTCTCATGACCTATGCGCTGTTCCCTTCATTTGAAGGAAGCATTAATGTAGAAAAATCGCTGTAGATCAGATCTGCTTATCTATTTCCTTAATGGAGGGAGGGAGCTGGATTTGGTGATTTCAAATGCCCTTTCGACCCTAAACTTCTGGGGTAAGGGGAGGAGGAGGCAATTTACAATTGGGAAGATTATGCAGATTGGAGCTGAAAAGTAACATAGAAATCCACAACTTCAAGTTATTTAGACATTTTTGAAGTGAGAAAATGAAGATCATTTAATGGGCAAGAGCACAGCTGATTCAAATTTCCTGAACCCTCTACCCCTTCCTTCCCCACCTGTAGAGATAGAGTAGTTTGAGGGTTAAATGTACATAGGTTTTGATCCCACTCCAGTCACTTCTGGTTACTGTACTTCTCTGTGCCTCAGTTTCCTCAATAAGATGGTTATCACACTTGTAAGGTTGCTGAGGGTTGAGCACTTTAACACATATAAAGCACTCAGCAGAGTTCCTGACATATGTGAGGAAATCAGGGTTACCTAGTCTTCATACCTTAAAAAGTATATATTTATGTATGATAATTTTGATATTTCAATTCTGATTTCTACGGATAGGCATGTATATATGGGGTGGGTGGGGAGAGAGGGATGTCAAGGGCTATTCCAGTTAATTTATTTTAGTGATATCTTACTACCTTCAGAAGTCACTTGCCAGGTTTCTCATCCCTCAATATAATTTACTAAGAATTATATGAATCAGAGAGAAAAAAATAGAGCTCTTTATAATTTTTCCCTCGTGTAAAAAATGACAGCTTTTCACATGTGCATTAATGCTGGCCTTTTTATTTAATATTTAATGTTTGTAGAAACTGATTAATTTTGTTGTATAGTTATCCATGTGAAGACCTAACTTAGACCATGAGCGTATTTCTGTTCATTCTAGGAGCGATAGATCACTAGGCTGAAATGCTCGTTTCACTGTTGTTTGTGTCTTCAACTGCAGAAGATTATAGAGGTGTTAGAGAATGTTTACTTTAAAGTTACTGGTGCCTGGCTCTTACTCACCAACACAGATGTTCACACGTACAATACTTCTCTCTCGGGCAGTCAGGAATGGGCACAGAATCTCCACTTTTTAAAGAAAATGCCTGAGATGACTTATATTTTTGGATGTCTCCTTTCTATTTTAAAGGATATTTCTGCCTAAATGCTTTGTAAAATATCTTTATTTGTGATTTATTTTCCCCAATTTCCAAATCAATTTTAAATAGCTAAGACAGCAAAAACTCTAAATGTATTTGTTTGAATGGAAAAGAATAATATAAAAACATTCTTTTCTGTCTTCTGAGCATATTTTATTATGAAAGCTTTTTCAGATCTTGTAGCGGTCCATAGGTAGAATCCCTTACATGCCATTTCATGACCTCATCATTCCATGGTGTTCCTTAGAGCTATTTAAAATGTTAAAGTATAGCTGCACTGGGAAAGGTGAGCTGAGAGCATGCACCTTACTTCTTCCTACCGTGCAGAAGCACCCACTGGATAAGCTGCCAGTGAATACAGGTGGAGGTGGTACCCACGTATTCTTCGCCACACGGTCAGATCACTATTATCTCTGATGTCACTGAAGTCCGAAATGCAGTTTTGTTTCTTCCAGCTCTCAAAGAGATGTTCCTGTTGAGGTAGTCCCATGATTTTTGGCTCAGGAAATTCTCTCCAGCAGAGGATATAACCCTTTCATATCGAAAGTGTCATCATTGCAATGGGGGCTGTGAAAGGATTTCTCTGCGGTAGTAAAACTGTTCTCTGGAGGTAGGGGTGAGGAGTCTCATGTTGCGCCAAGACCACCACCACTTTATGTATATTTAATAATGATGCTCCTGAGGTTTGAAAATCAACAAATTTACAATTCTCAAGTTATGGATGGATATTTTTGTTTTATATGCAAGATGCCTATAGTCATCCTTGGGATTTTATTTTCAAGAATTCAATCCTTAGTGACCACCCTCATAGCTTTTTTGTTGTTTTTGTATGTGGAAGAGGAAACACACCTGACCTCACATGTGTGTGCAAATTCGCATACAACTACAGCAGAATTATCCACTGTCAGGAGTTATCTGTAAAACTAATTAAAGAGAATAGCATATTAACATGCACACCATGAAACAAACTCCATTCTCTCTGGGGCATTCTCTCAGTGAGATACAAGGACTTTATGTTTGGCAGAGAGGGTCTGAACTAATTGAGATGTCATAAAAAAAAAAAAAAGAAATCAGTTAAGAAGGTTAGAGGAGAGGGATGTTGTTACAAAATTGTCAGTTTGCAAGAAGACATTCTTTAGTAAAAATACAGCCCCCAGTTGCAGATCTAATCAGTGGCAGGATAGGGGGATGTGGTGGGGAGGGAGAACAGAGAAAGAGAATGTTTCAAAGAGAAAAAAAGAGCAAGACCCTAATTGAAATGGGAGGCACTCTCTTTTTAGAAAATGTTTTCTTAACAGATTGCTCTAGCCCTCTGCCTCAAGGTTTTTGATTAAATTAATGATGGTAGTGATAAGCTCCATTAGTGTTGCTGTTTCCAGAGGGACATTTTCTACAGCCTTCTCTTCTCCTTCTTTCCCCAAATCTCAGGTATGACAATAGAATTGCTAATTGAGGCCAGACAAACCAAGAAGATGAACTTATTATTACTATGCAAATGCCGCCAATCCAGGAAATTAATATTTCATGTGTGCCTACCTACACGAGTAATGTTTCCATTACGGGCTTCATGTCACTCAGCTGGGAGGCTGTTGCTGCAGCTTGTTGTCTTCAGTGAGGTCTTGAACTTCTCTTTTTGCTGCATGTTGCCTGCTGTCTTGGGAGCAGTCGGCGCATCTGACATGTTGTGCTCGGCTGGCCCTTGCTGTTCCCACAGATCTTCTACTCGTGCGAATAGATGAATTTGTTATGATCCATAGGACATTATCAACGTGATTTCCTGTCTTGGTAGTAAAGTAACCACGGGAAAAAGCAGCCAAGTCCTACATAATAAAGAAGGGAAGAAGTATTTCGGTAAAACGAACCATAAAATCCATAATAGGAGATATGATAAGGACTATTTCATGCAACATAATTAGCTTTACTGAGAGATTTGGAAAACACAATAAAAAGAGTGTTACTTTGGGGGCCTGAAATAGTTACCTTAAATTATTCATGAACGTTTGTTTGCCAAACACGATTATATTTCATATTCTGATGAAAACTATTGTGTTAACAATTAACTGTATGTGTGTGTGTGCGTGTGTGTGTATGAGAAAAAGAGAGTATGTAGTAGAAGCAAGTGTGAAATAATTTGGTTATAACTTTCTGATTCTCATTTTGGATCAAATATCGAATAATAGATATACAACTTAAGGGCAGAAACCAAAAGAACATCTTTTCTTTAATCTACCATAGTACCTGAAATAATACTAAGCATTCAAATAGATGTCCAATAAATGTGTTGAATTTAATTTATTTTTGCTTTCCTAACCTTGTTAAAAAAATAGGTAAATTTCAAAAATGGAGAATGGAGATGAGTGACAGAGACAGGTGAGCTTGTTGAGGTCTCTGCTATTCTCTCGCATTCTGTCTGTCAACAAAGCCATTGATTCAGACTTTATACCTCACTGTCAGATCTTTCTTTACCTTTATGAAGAATACATCACAGTTATACAGTGGTATTCAGTAGTAAAGAGACTTTTAGAGTAACTGGGGTCAGAAAAGTTTGTTCCAAAAAGATCACGTGGAAGTTTTGAGGATGCAGAATAGTTTGTTAAACAGAAATGATTGAGAGGTAAATGTCTGGTAATTGAGAGAGGGAAAACATTGCTTCTCTTTGCCTAGATAGAGTGAAAAAACTGAGCTAGAATTTTACAGAGATTGGGGATAGTTAGATCTTTCAGAGAACTAGCCCCAAATCTTAACATGAAATAGGTGATTGACCAGGAATTAAATCCTTGGATGGCCTTAGCTTGCTAATCTCAAGTGCTAATCATACAATTTTAAAGAATTTGATCAAAGTAGCTTTTGTTCTTTACTGGAGAATTTTCTTCATTTAACCTCTTTTAAAACTGTAACCAAGATTATCTACATTTCCCTTTTCTGGTTCTTCCTTAAGTCTCATGTATCTTTTCCACGTCATTCGCAATGGTGGTGCACAGATGCCTCCATAAAAGATACGTGAATGCATCCTACTGTGTTTACAGGAACTTTGTGTTAAAGCCAACATTTTGTTGAAGCTTTTATTATTACAGTTATAACAAAATCTAAAAGATATTCCCATTTAAAAGAAAGGAAAACAAAACGAGCAAATAAATGTTTTAAATCAACTTAAAACTCTAAAAGATATTTTATATATTTTAGCATATGCATCAATAAGACATAGTTGCAGAAAGTTTTATTGGGGAGTATTTATCAATCTCCTTTTTAAAAAAAAGTGTGCAAGTGCAGGTAACTAGAACAAATTAAATTTGTTGACTCTCTAGACTTATGAAAATATTGATTTTTCTGTTATGTGTCCCCTTTGACAGAAATATAGCTGACATTCTCAATGAAATTTCTCCCAAAATAGACTAAATTTGCCTGGATTTTATATCAGACATCCCCAATGAAAGTAACACCGAAGCATAACTGGAGTTGGAGCCTAAAGTTACTGTTTTGGTACTTGTTCAGTGAGTTTGCATTGTATTTTAGAGGGTATAGATTCATAACATTTTCAAATAAAACTCATTATTTAACCTGTTTCATCTTTTTTCAGACACACAGTAAGTGCAGAATAAATTAACAAATTCTATGTGCTTACTAATGCTTTGTTTTCGCATTTGATTATTTGTATTTGTTCTCAGGACCTCGCAAGCAGAAATGTTGAAAATACCATTTCTTCATAAAAAAAAGCCATCAAAAATATGGATATATTGTGTCATATATCAAGTACTTTTTATTTGTAAACTCCTGTAAACAAGATCCATGCTACTCATTTCCATAAAAACTATTGAGCTATTGTGATCCTTTGTTTTGGGTATTTTATACTATTCTGTATATCCATTATAGCATCAAGACTAGTTACTATTTTATAAATTAATGTTCAATGTATGGCAGGAAAGCACCACTCTAGGAATGAATTCCTCTGGTGTGAGGCTCTGAAAGAAGAAAAATTTGAGGGTCTGTGGGGTAGTGAGGTGGTGACTGCATTACCACATTTCTGCAACACTCTGTCTTATGTACAGCAGTGCTCAGTAAGTACATATTTACTTTGGAGACATCATCACCGTGGATGTGTGAGAGGATCCTTTTGTCCTTCCCCTTCAATCTACAGTGAGTAATACATTCATAACCCAACAAAGGACTCATTGCCCAGTACACCGGAAAGCCAAGAGATCTGCACATTGGTACGTACAAAGGTGAGTGGATTAGAGCACACAGAGGAGGCAAAATGAGGGAACAGCAGAGGCAGTGCCCAGGACCCTGGATGCCCAGCTGTGGCAGCTGAATCAGTCACTCCCAGCCCAAAAAAACCCAGTGGGAAGCAGCAGAGGCACATATGTGACTCTGGCCAGAAAATTGCAGCAGCACTTGCAGACAAGGGGACAGAGCAATAGCAGAGGTGGAGCCCCATGATCTCAGGCCCATGGCTGTGGCTCAGAGCCTGGTAGCAGCTGTGGAGGTGCACATACAACTCCAACATCCTGACTACAGTAGCACCTACAGCCACAAGGTAACAAACAACAACAGAGATGTGCCCCCAAAACCTGGCTCCCTCCTCCCCAACTCCCTCCCCCTGCCATAGCAGTGCAGCTTCCCAAATAAAGGGAGTGGAGGGCGGAACCTGCAGCTCCTCAAATATAGCCAGAAGGACCTCAGGTAAGGGAAACAAAAAACTAACAGTATCGCACCACACAAAACAGATTAAAGCCCTCAAATCTCCAATTGGTTAGAAAGTTTGAATCAAAACAAACAAAGCTATACCTAAATAAGAAAAGTGGTTGTCACGACAAATGTGCCAGCAAAGAAATAACTCAGCAAGCACCAAGGAAAGCCATGGTAACATGACATCACAAAAAGAAAATAAGCATTCTCCATAAACCAAACATAAAGTTATGGAAGATTGTGATCTAACTGATAAAGAATTCAAAATAGCTGTCATGAAGAAGCTCAAGGAGCTACAAGAAAGACAGTTCAGTGAGGTCAGGAGTAAAATCAATGAACAGAAGGAATACATTACCAAAGAGAATGAAAATCTAAAAAAGAACCAAACAGAAATTCAGGGGCCAAAGGATTCAATAAATGGGATGAAGAATGCTTTAGAAAGCATTGAAAATACAGCAGACCAGACGGAAAAGGGAATTAGTGATCTCAAAGATAGAAACCTATAAATGATGCAGGTAGAAGAAGAGAGAACTAAGATTTTTCAAAAATGTATAAATTCTATGAGAATTATCTGAATCCATTAGAAAGGGCAACATAAGGATAATGAGTATTCCAGAAAGAAAAGCAAGAGAGAAGGGAACAGAGAGCTTACTTAAAGAAATAATAGCTGACAATTTCCCAAACCTGGGAAAGGAACTGGAAATACAAAGCCATGACGCTAATAATACACTCAGTTATCTCAATGCAAAAAAATCTTATCTGAGACACATGCTAATCAAACTGTCAAAAGTCAATGACAAAGAAAGAATATTCAATGAAGCTAGGGGGAAAGAAACAATAATCTACAAGGGAACCCCCATTAGGCTATTAGCAGATTTCTCAACAGAAACTCTACAGTCCAGGAGAGAGTGGAAGGTATATTAAAAATATTGAGAAAGAAAAATTGTCAGCCATGAATACTTTATTCAGCAAAGTTATCTTTCAGATATGAAGGTGAAATAAAGGCTTTCTAAGACAAATAAAAGCTGAGGGAGTTCATTGCCACTAGACTTGCCTTACAAGAAATGTTGAAAGGAGCTCTTCTACCTGAAACAAACAGGCAAAATTAGAGAAACTTTGAGTAAAGTGATAAATAGTCAAACAGAATCATAAAATTGCAGCTATATATTAAAAAAGGTGAGTAAACAATTATAACATAAAGTTTAAAGGGAAAGGAAGCATTAAAAATAACTATAGTTCCTTCAATTTGGTAATGAACTCACAGTACAAAAAGAAATAATTTGTGACAACAAAAGCAAAAAAGGGGAAAAGGAAAAGGATGAAACCTACACAGGCAAATGAAGATAAGATGCTATCAGCATAAAAAGGGCTATCATCTCATCTATGAGACTTATTGTACAAACTTCCTGATAACCACAAAACAAAAATTCAGAGCAAAAACACAAAACATGAAAAAAGAGGAAATTGTGCAACACATCACAGAAAACCACCAAACTGAAACAGCCAACAGAAAAACAAGGGAAAAGAAATAGCGGAAATATAAAGCAACCAGAAAATAAAAGATAAAATGACAGCATTAACTCTTCATATATTAACAATCACCCTAAATGTAAATGGATTGAATTCACCAAACAATATACTGACTCCATGAGACCCATGTCAGATCTGAAGACAAACATAAGATCAAAGAGAAGGGACGGAAGATGATACTCCAAGACAATGGCAACCAAAAGAAAACAAATGTAGCTGTATTTATATCACACAAAATAGACTTCAAGCCAAAAATGATAATAAGTGACAAAGATAGACACTATATGGTGATAAAGGGGAAAATCTGTCAAGAAGGCATAACATTTATTAATATATATGCACCCAACATAGGAGCACCAAAGTATATAAAATAATTATTAACAGACCTAAAAGGGTAAATTGACAGCAACACAATACTAGTAGGGGACTTTAAAACCACACTAACATCAATGGATACATTATCCAGACAGAAAGTCAAGGAGGAAATATTGGCCTTAAATGAAACATTAGACCAGATGAACTTGCTAGATTTATATAGAACATTCCATCCAAAAGCAGCAGAATACATATTCTTCTCAAGTATTCATGAGATGTTCTCAAAGATAGACCATATGTTGAGAAAGAAAACAAATCTCAATAAATTTAAGAGGAATGAAATCATATCAAGCATCATTTTCAACCACGATGGTATAAAACTAGAAATCAACTACAAGAAGAAAGCTGAAAGGTCACAAATTTGTGGAGACTAACCAAAATACTACTGAACAACTATTGGATCAATGAAGAAATCAAAAGAGAAATCAAAAAATACCTGAAGACAAATGAAAATTATAACACAACATACCAAAATCTATGGGATGCAGGAAAAGCAGTACTAAGAGGGAAGTTTATAGCAATACATGCTGACCTTAAGAAACAAGAAAAATCTCAAATAAACAACCTAACATTATGCCTAAAGGAGCCAGAAAAAGAAATGAAGCTCAAAGTCAGTAGAAGGAAGGAAATAATAAAAATCAGAGCAAAAATAAATCAAATAGATTCTATAAAGGCAGTAGAAAAGATCAATGAAACTAAAAGCTTGTGCTTTAAAAGATAAAAAAAAAATGACAAGTCTTTAGCTAGACTCACTAAGAAGAAAAGAGAGAAGTTTCAAATAAATGAAATCAGAAACAAAAGAAAATAAATTACAACAGATAACACAGAAATACAAAGGATTATAGGAGAATACTGTGAAAAGCTATACACCAACAAATTGGATAACCTAGAAGAAATGGATACATTCTTGGAATAAAATAACCTTCCAAAACAGAATCAAGAAGAAATAGAGTATTTGAATCAGCTGATCAGTAGTAACGAGATTGAAATAGTAATCAAAAACCTCCCCAAAAGCAAAAGCCCAGGACCAGATGGCTTCTCTGGTGAATTCTACCAAACACTCAAAGAATGTTCTTAAACTCTTTCAAAAAATTGAAAAGGAGAGGACACTTCCTAACTCATTTTATGAGGGTAGCATTACCTTGATACCAAAACTAGACAAGAACAACACAGAAAAGAAAAATTAGAAGCCAAGGTATGATGAACATAGATGCAAAAATCTTCAACAAAATACTAGCAAATCGAATACAACAATATGTTAAAAGGATCACTTACACCATAATCAAGTGGGATTTATTCCAGGGATGCAAAGATGGTTCAGCATTCACAAATCAATCAGTTGTGATGCACCATATTAACAAAATAAAGAATAAAAATTACATGAGCATCTCAATAGATATCGAGAAAGCATTTGACAAGATTCAGCATCCATTTATGATACAATTATCAATAAAATGGGTTTAGAAGGAAAGTACCTCAACATAATAAAGGCCATGTATGACAAACCCACAGCTAACATCATACTCAATGGTAAAAAACTGAAAGCTGTTCCTCTAAGAACAGAAACAAGGCAACGATGCCCACTCTTGCCACTCCTATTCAACATAGTGTTGAAGTCCTAGCCAGAGCAATTAGGCAAGATAAAGAAATGAAAGGGACCCAAATTGGGAAGGAAGATGTAAAACTGTCACTATTTGTGGGTGACATGATATTATATGTAGAAAACCCTAAAGAATCCACAAAAAAACTATTCGAAAATATAAATACAGTAAATTTGCAGGATGCGAAAATCAGTTGTGTTTCTATACACTAACAGTGAACTACCAGAAAGAGAAATCAAGAATGCAATCCCATTTACAATCACAACACAAAGAATAAAATACTTAGGAATAAATTTAACCAAGGAAGTGAAAGACCTGTGCACTAAAAGCCGTAAGACAATGTTGAAAGAAATTGAAGAAGACACAAAGAAATGGAAAGATATTTTGTGATCATAGATTGGAAAAATTAGCATAGTTAAAATGTCCATAATACCTAAAACAATCTACAGATTTAATGTAATCTCTATCAAAGTCCCAACAATATTTTTCATGAAAAAAGAACAAAGAATCCTCAACTTTGTATGGAACAACAAGACCTTAAATTGCCAAAGCAATCCTAAAATGAAAGAACAAAGCTGGAAGTATCACACTCCCTGATTTTAAAGTATACTACAAAGCTGTAGTAATCACAACACAATGGTACTGGCAGAAAAACAGACACTCAGATCAATGGAATAGAATTTTGAGTCCAGAAATAAACCCATATATGTATGGATAGCCAATTTTTGACAAAGAAGCCAAGAACATACAATGGAGAAAGAAAAGTCTCCTCAGTAAATGGTGTTGGGAAAACTGTACAGCCACATGCAGAAGAATGAAAGTAGACCACACAAAAATTAACTCAAAAAAGATTAAGGACTTGGATATAAGACCTGAAACCATAAAACTCCTAGGAAAAAACACAGGTAGTGTGGTTTTTGCCATCAGTCTTAGAAATATCTTCTTAGATATGTCTCCTTAGGTAAGGGAAACAAAAGAAAAAGTAAATGGGACTATATCAAACTAAAAAGCTCTGTACAGCAAAGGAAACCATCAACAAAAGGAAAATACAACTTGTGGATTATGAGAATATATTAGCAAGTCATATATCTGATAAAGGGTTAATATCCAAAATATGTAAAGGACTCATACAACTCAACAACAAAAAAACAACCTGATTAAAAATTGTACAGAGGATCTGAACAGACGTTTTTCCAAAGAAGACATACAGATGGCCAACAGGCACATAAAAAGATGTTCAACATCACTATTTATTAGGGAAATGCAAATCAAAACCACAATGAGATATTACCTCACACCTGTCAGAATGACTATCATTAAGAAAAACAAGAAATAGCAAGTGTTGGAGAGGCTGTGGAGAGAAGAGAATCCTCGTACACTGCTCTTGAGAATGCAAATTGGCGCAGCCACTATGGAAAGTAGTATGGAGATTCCTCAAAAATTGAAAATAGGGCAACCATGTGATCCGATTTCTGGGTATTTATCCAAAAACCAGGAAAGCACTCATTTTTAAAGATACATGCACCCCTGTGTTCATTGCGATGTTATTCACCATAGCCAAGACTTAGAAACAACCTAAGTGTCCCTCAATGGATGAATGGATAAAGAAGATGTGATATATATGCAACGTGGAATACTACTGAGACAAAAAATAAGATGAAATCTTGCCATTTGCAACAACACGGATGGACCTTGTGGGTAGTAAGCAAAATAAGTCAGACGGAGAAAGACAAATACCATATGATTTCACTCATATATGGAAGATAAAACAACAAGAACAAACAAATACATAAATATAGAGAACAGATTGATGGTTACCAGAGGAGAAGGGGGTGGGAGGAAGGTGAAAGGGGTAAAGGGAGACACTTGTACTGTGACAGATGGAAACTAGATTCTATTGTGACCATGATTTAGAGTATAGAGGAGTCGAAATATAATGGTGTACAACTGAAATTTATGTAATGTTATAAAGCAATGTTACCTCAATATAAACAAACAAACTAATAAATGTTTACGTTAATTGAGTGTACATAAACAGCATTTACCAGAAATTCCTTGCTGGCAGCCAGCTGCATTGGCTGCTGAGAACCGTGGCGTGTTCTCCCTGCAATCAGAGGAGATGCCACCTCTTTTGAGTGTGCAGTGTTGCTCAAAAGGGAGACTCAAGCTGTAAGATCAATTATGGTTTCATTCTGATCACTAATAAAATGGCTTAATAGAAAACAAATTTCATATTATCATAAAGAATCTATGGGCAAAGAGGCAAATGGAGTAAAATACTAGGTTTTCAGATAATTATTTGAGTTCTTAAGTGGTTTTTATCATCTTAAGAAATTAAGAATTACTGTCTCTATATATGTTTACATAATAGTAAGTTTACTTTGTTGTCTGAATTTCCGTGGTGTAAAACTGGGTGAGCTAGAGGGCACATTTAGAAACCAACCAAAAAATCACCTAGATATAGTTACTTCATCTCCATCAACGATTTATCACAAATTTGAAAGCTTAACGTATCAGGTGTCAGAATATTGACTTTAATCTAAGGAAGTTTATATTTTTGTTTACATTATCTCGCTTCCAAATATCTCTCTATGAGAAAAAAAATTAAGGGATGTCAAAAATATCAAAGATTATTGTCTCACCTAATGAGATGGATACTCCCCAAACAAACTAAAGGCAGTAATACAGAAAGTGAGCAGCAGAAAAACATTCTGAAGTCGTGGGAGGCAGGAGGTGGGGAGGGTGGCAGTTTAGGGAGGAAGGGAGTTAGTCTGGGGTGTTCAGCTGGTGTTAGCTTCTGATTGTGATGGCAAGCAGGGACTGTCCTGTAATCCTTTCTCATCTTTCTAAAGAAAGTAAGATTTTCTCTTGTTAGCGCTGAGAGCTTTTCTTTTACTCCATAATGGCTGGTATTGTTTCATACCACCTTTTCTCTTTATAAATGCTCAGGAGTCAGAGCGCGGGCAGCTGGGTCTTGTTCAGTAAGCAATATTCATGTCGTGCTAGAAGACGGGCCCCAGGTTACCGCACATGCCTTCCCTCCACGGCCTGGCACCTCTGTTCAGATGCACATTTTAGATAGCAGCACCATCACTTGTAATGCATTTTCTTTTCATCATTTCTTTCTTAATTTTATGTTTCTTAAAATTCCTAACCAGGTTTGTTCTAAAAATTGCTTAAAAGATGACGTGAATGTCCTCCTCATTTCCCAAAACTATCGGCAAATGAAAGTGAAAACCTCTTGTCATGGCGTTTCTAATTAAACTTGCGTGATTTTAGAATTGAATTCTCAAAGAGGACAATAACCACAGACTGATGTTTCAAAGGAGGACACACTTGTTTTTGGAATATGTAGATGCTTCACTATAGCAAGACGAAGCCTATAAAGCTGTCAGTCTGCAGTCATGGGTGAGCGGGTTGCGTCCTCACTGCTCCTTCACCTGAGTGGAGGAATTGACTGTAAGATGAGTTTGGAGGATGGGGCCCATTCAAAACACCATTCCCCGCTGACTTTTTGCTCATTCCTAAGCTATCACTTTTCCATACTAAAGAAGAAATAATAATAAAGTTTCTAATCACTTCACGTGATTATTAAATATCTTAATTTGTCACTAAGTCATTTTCTTTGAGATAACTGCCAAAGACTACCTGGTGCTTGGAGGGAAAGGTGGCCCGTAAGGAGGAGTACAGGTGCAGAAAAGACACACAGGAGGACAAATTTCTGTTGCTTTAACTTCTGTAAGAACTGACCTGCTAGCAAGCAAATAAGCCCGTTTTAGGAATTCCAGAATTTGGAAACATTCTAAGAAGTTTGGAGGAGATGCATTTAATTCAAATAAAGTGAAATACTAGGTTAAACAGAAGATTATAGTGTCTTGAGGAGATAATGCTAAAAATGTTAACAGACTCATAAAGGATTTAGCAAACTTCATGGATAAACCATAATTATTTATTTAGGGGGTGTTTGGGTGTGTATCCCTAGTCTGTTGCAGTTGATGTTACGAAAGACAAAACAATGACTGCTTATCCCAAAGAGCCCGTTGTATACAGAATTCTTTGCATAAAATTGATGCAGCATGTATGGATTTTTACAAACTCTGTCTCTCATGTGATTTGCATTTCCTGTGTTCATACATAGTTGTTTTAATTGAGCTTGATAACAGATCAGGGGAGAGGAAATAGCTGGTGTGGCTCTGACAAAACAACAGATAACTGCCATATTTTTGTTTGGACGTGGCATGGCATGATGCCCGAGGCATGCCCTCAGTCCTATGCGAGCACATTCACCTGCTTATTCCCTTTGTGCTGTTCCCACTTCCTTCCTGCTTTGGCTCCACTCCATGAATAATCACCGAATGAATGATGAAATACAACTACGAAATGTTATGTCAATTACAGAGACTTTATATGATGCTAATTAGCTTAGGAACTGAAGATGCTTGACTCCTTCTTCCTCTAAATTAGTTTTAATCAATCTGAACATCCCAAGGAAACATTTTGAAGGAGAATTACAAAATGGTCATCAAGAGGATGATTTTTCCTGCTCACTAAATGTGAAAATCACTATGCAACAAGTGCCTGATATCAAACACTATGAGTTTATTAATAATGAAAATAACAGAATATAGGTCAAAGAGCTGTGTGTGGGGGGAGACACATTTAAAACAAATGATTAAACTTAATGCACATTCAGGACTTAGAGTAGTAATTTATGTAAAAAGATGTATTAAATCTCCACCTGGCAAAATCATTTCCATATACAGTTCATTTTTCTGTGTGCCGTTAGAGCGATAGTTTCTTCATACTACGGAGGATGAATGAGAGCTGATGGAGCTCATTCTGAAACATGTAAAGAAAAATATGCCAGAGCAAGAAGAGTGTATGGAGATGACTCAGCCGAGACTTAACAGTGGGTAAGCGTGTGGTCTGGGGCACCGGACACACTTGGGTTTATTTCTTGTTTCCGACACTTACCTTGGGCTAGTTCCTTGGCCTCAGTTTCTCACCAGTAAGAGAAGTGTCATAGAATCTACCTCATAGGGCTGTTTAAATAAATAAATGAGAGAGATTTAACACTCTCTAAATTCCTGGAACAGAAGTTTGAGTTGTCCCAAGCACTCATCTAGTTCTAACCATGCATTCCACACATCTTTATGGCGTGTTTACCATGTGGCAGGATGGGCGTTTGCTAGGTGCTGGGTCCTTTCAAACAGCTTTACGTTGCACACGCTGTTGAATGCTTGTTTTTCCAAGAAGCACAAGCTATTTAATTATGTCAGATATTTTGTTGGGTCACCCTGTGCCTTGAACATGGCGTGCAGACGTTTTGATAATGATGTCATAGAAGTTTTGAAAGTGAAAGCATATTTCTGTGATGCTGATAAAAGCATATTTAAGCAAATTGGACCTAACTGTTCTAATTGCCAGAAAAATCCCATTTATCTTGAACCAAATTCTCTCTCTTTTTAATTCTCACATGTTAATTTCCTTTCTGTCCCTTAGAGTCGGGGAATCGAGGCAGTGCTTATACCGGGTGGCATAGATTTTGCGTCATATATCCATCCTTCTCTCCTCATTTTTTTGTTTAAATCACGGTCCCCAAGATAGTCTTTACTTATCTGGTGTTCTACTTGGTTCTGAAAGGCAAACATACTTCAAGGATGAACTGAAGAGTGAGCTTTCCTAAAATTAACCTTTCTAATTCTTTAGGGAAGCTACAGTGCACACCACCATTTCAGGTACCTCTAAAAAGGCTCTCACGTGGAGCCTGTAATCTTTCAAAACCCTTAGTCTGAGAGCTCGTAGAAAACAGTCTCTGCTGAAAGCCAGGCCATTCCATAAAGTAAGTTTTTAAAGGTTCTTCCTTACATTGACTAAAATCTTTCTAACTTCCATTAACCATTTTTTTTCTAACTTCCATTCTATTTCTGCCCTCTGGACATTCACAAATAAATTTATTTCAAAGACTCCCTTCTTTCACTTATTTTCTTATATTTAATCTTTTTTTTTCTTAAAGATTTTATTTTTCCTCTTTCTCCCCAAAGCCCCCTGGTACATAGTTGTATCTTTTAGTTGTGGGTCCTTCTAGTTGTGGCATATGGGACGCCTCCTCAGCATGGCTTGATGAGCAGTGCCATGTCCGCAGCCAGGATCCGAACCGGCGAAACCCTGGGCACCAAAGCAGAGCGCGCGAATTTAACCACTCAGGCACAGGGCCGGCCCCCTCTTATATTTAATCTTAACATGCCCAGTTCCATCAATGTTTTTACATAATCTGATGAAGTTTGAAGTTGGAGTTGGGGAAAAAGGGACATTATTATCTCTCAGTTATTGCCAGAGTGAGAAAGCAACAATTTTAAAGAGTGATTTTCAAAGCACTTGAAAAGTAGTCTCAAAGCAACTGTCTCTTTTCAGAATGATAGGGTCTTGACACTTGCACTTCCTGAACTCAAGCAATAATCCACTCTATTTATCTCGTGCTTTCTAATTACTCATCGTGGACGACCATCAAGGTTGTTAATCAAGGTTGTTTTGGAAGTAAGTTCTGATACATGTAATAAGACTTATTTTAAAAATCAGCATTGCTGTAATGAAAATGAGGCATTGAACTTATTAAAACCAGACAACTGACCATATTAATAGTGTGTAAATAGTGCCCCAGGACTAGAAAAGTGATTGTCACCTAAAAGACCCTCAGTGAATATCATCTCAGTCAATGAATAATCACCTTAACGTATTCATTCCAGTTTTCATCGACTTGCTTTTGTTTTTCTTAGAAATCTGTGTTTTAGGGGAACACTCTAAGTGTTTGCTATGAATCATCTGTATTCCCTACCCCATCTGAGATTTGGTTCCAGAAAGTCAAGTCAGGGCTAGGAAGTTATAATCACTGCCACAATTTCCGTGATTCCTGTTACTGAGTAATTTGAGGATCGCTGTCTGAATGTACTTGGGAACTTATAGCGAGTTGTGATGAGAAGAAGGGAGTGAGGTGTAGGTAAAGATAGCCTAGGCTGAGACAAATACTAATGACTAATAAAACTTTTACACGCCTATTTTAAAAAATTATTTACTTGGTTCTTTTACATTCATGCTTCCGGTACTCCCTTTAAGAGTCAAAGGGGTCTGTGACAGCTCAGCCTAAAGTATCAAAAAGAGAAGAAAAGAAAGAAATCCTTAGCTGTGATGGCCAAGTCTCAGATGGATTTATAATCAAGGGAGAGGCTTAAGGTTATATGAATTTAATATGATGAGTAAATATTATTCTACTGAAGATTTGAGCTTTATTTTATTTCCCACTTGTAAAAGAAAGGTCACAATAATCTACAAAATTCTTTTCTTCATATTTTCAGCATAATTATCCAGATCATTTTTTCTCCTTCACTGCACTCTATAACCTCCTTGAAGAAAATCTGTTCAAGTTCAAAGGCATTTTACTGAACCTAAAGAAATTACCTTAAAATATTAGGTTATGAATTTCTGCCTGCCCTTTTCCATGTTGGTAAGGTTATAGGCATTCATATTCTTGTGTAGAGGGGTATTTACCTTAAGTTATCTTTTAGACGTACATGTATATTTTATTAGAATATATTGTAGGCTAAAGATTAGAAAAAACTGGCATCACAAAAGTGTTCAGAATCGTGTGGACACAGTAATAAACTCTATATTCATGTCAAATGCAAAAACAGTTAGGTCTAAGCACCTTAGTTGCTGGGTATTTTCTTTATACTGTGTATTTTCCCATTATATGCCAGTAAATTCAGCCAAGACCTCCCATCGCCTGACAGAATTCAAGTCATTGCTGACGGGCTTCATAGCAAAGCCAACTGAGTTCGATACTCAGCTTGTGTCTTTGGAAACTCGTAAGGAATCATGAAGGTGTTGGGAGCAGAGACAACTTTGCGGACAGGGCAGACCTTTAGATGCTTGCCTGATTTCTTTGTTAGTATGACCCTTCACTTTTTCATCTTATCTGGGCCTTTTTTTTTTTTTTTTGGTAACTTTTCCTCTCCAAAAAGGCCTTCATTCTGGAAAAAAGAGGTGGAAATTGAAACATCGGAAATTTAAGGGGATTCTAAAGAGCTAATAAGAGAATCTCTCCTTAATTTCAGAATTTTAACCAACCATATGAGTGACTCAATAAATTAATTTGATGTGCTATGTCAGATGATGCTTAGATCTGATCATAAAAAATTGGTATGTGCCTCCTCTATTTGGTAAGGTACAGAGAAATTTGACAGCTCACTTGGGTCTGAGTGCAAATGAGGAAAGCGCTTTTCCTGAAGGTGAGGACTCATCCCTCCCATTTGCAGGCTGTGTCTCGAGTATGAAAAGGACACCCAGGGAGCCATGCTGCGGTTCACCAAACACCTGCACATGTGCAGGGGCCGCAGTGACGAGCTGCGGAGTCCCATGACTCAGGAATGGGACTTCTACCATCTTCTTCCTTGGCTGTTGTGCGTACTCACAATTAGGCCATGAGGAAAAGTTCTCAACTCTTTGGAAGAAACCTTTTTTTAATGCAAAGCTTATTATTGTTATAAGCACAAAATGAGACGTATGACAGTAGTAGGAAATACTTTCCTTGGTCTGTGTAGCTTTAAAACCTTTGTTCCCACCATTGGGAGAATGAATTCAGTTGACTATTCTAAATCATATTATCTTCAATAAAGTGCAAAGGTAATAAGACCCTCTGCACAAAAGTAGTGTAATCAGAATAATTAGATGTTAGATCACATCTGAATGATGAGGTTGATGAATGGCAATTCTGGAAAGGAGTGTAGCCCTCTGAGGGAAAATGTTGGAGGCTGGGCTCCACCATGGGTGGCCCTTGAGAAAGCAGGGCTGAGGAGGTATGCAGGGAAATATAGAGCAGTGCTCTCGTCAGCACCTCCAGAGAGCACACGAAAAAGCCCCCTTGGGTTGCATTAGTGGTGTTCTGAGAGAATTTGGAAGCAGAGGAGACATCAGACAAAAACCTGAACAGGATATGCCTCAGGTATCTGACAGTAAGTAAGAACTCCAGAAACTCAAGGCAGCGTAAGACCAGGAGGCTGAGTGTGGCAAGGGCGTTGGGATATGAGTTTGGGGAATTGAGTGTAGTGAAGACGGGAGGTAGGTTTATCAGAGTCACTTGGGATTCTTCCATTCTTTGTTTACCAAGATTTGTTGTACCTATGAAAGAAAAATCACCCTGTTCACTTTTGTTCAATTCCCATAAGTGAAATTAACAGGGAGAATCCTGACTTTGTAGATGGAAAACAAGAGCTGGTGTCGGGGAAAATTATAAAGCTGATAAATATAATTTTCTTCTTCTCCTCTGCTCCCTATACAGTCTGGCCTGATGCTCTTGCTATCTGCCCTTTCTCTTACCACCTATATCTTGCAGTCTTATGTCCTCAGTTCTCTCTGGTGACAGTGGGAACCTAAAAACCTATTCAAGGTCAGGAGTTGGTGACTCACTGTGCTCACTCTTACAAGACTATTTACATTTTAATAGTCTTCCAGGGATAAGGCAATAAATCATTTATGGAATAAATCCTGAATGGTAGATTTTCAGGCATCAGTACTTTTTTTTTTTTTGGAGACGTTTGGCTTCCCAGTTTCTCAAATCATACCCAATACGGTGACTCTCAGCTCTTAATATACTCTTAATATATTCATTTATCCAACATTTGTGGAGTGTCTGCTAATATATGCCAGGCACAACTCTTGGTACTTGAAAAACAACTACAAGATAAAGGTCAGTTCCTTCAAGAAACTCACAGTCCAGGAAAGTGGAGGAAAAGCTAACATAAGATTACAGTAAAGTGTGAGAAAAGAGAAGCAGATCCAGTGGGAACCCCTGACGGGACAGCTGTACTGCACAGAATGTGTTCAGGAAAAAGACAGTATCTGAGTTGGATTGCGTGTAAAGTGATGTTAACCTGGTGAAGAGAACTGAGAAGGACAGTTTTGAGAAGAGGGAGCAGTCTGCACGCACACTACTTTTGATGAATTGCAAGTCATTTGGCCTTGGACATGAGATATTGGGAGAGAAGGGTAAGGACAAGAGATGAGACTGAAGAAGCTCATGCGGGACCCTCTGCCAACCTGTGAAGTTGGCATCTGCATCCTGAAGGCAATGAAGAAATAGATATGACATGATTAGAGTTGTGTTTTAGAAAAAAACATTCCACAGCATTATGAAGAACTGATGGGAGGGAGTGAGGACAAGAGGCCAGGGGGCCCACTTAGGAGGCTCCTGCGGTTGTTAGGCAAGAAATGGGAAGGTCCTTAATGAAGACAGGAGCAGTGGATACAGGCGGGGGGGACCAGCTGGAGGGAAAATAATGACTAGGCTGGGATCTATGATTGCCCCTGCTGAAAGCCATCAGGAAAGCTCCGACTTAATAAGCAACTCTATTCTCCTAGACATCACTTAGCCAACCAGGAGGATTTAAAACTTACGAATAAAGAGAAGAGATTGAGATCCAATTTAATTGTGACTTTTGGCCTAATTTCCTTCAGTGTAATACAAGGTCATACCACAATATGTGAATTATTTAAAATGCATGTCCTTTTGGTCTAGTGTGCAGATTTATGGGTGGATATGAGGGAGCTGATGTTAAACATATGTGTACATTCATTTTTGAAAATCAGGAAACGAGAGGGTTACTATTTCCTGCAGAAACTTTTAACAGACACAAAAAAGTAATATAACATGCCAGGAAGCTCAAGGGAACGTATAAAAGTAAATTGCAAAGAAGAGAGAAACCTGGCCACCAAAAGGAGGATAACTTTCTCTTTAAAATTCTGCCCTGTGTGCCCCTAATCAGATAGGCTGAGTGACTAACGCAGGATCCTTTATGGACATCCAAGTTTCTTTTGCCTCCTAGACCAGAAACATAAATCTTGTTTCTCTAATAAAGTCATTTAAGGCAGAAAGTTATGATAGTAGCCTCAATATCCTAAAGTTAGATGGGTCAAGACACTGGAACACATCCGTCTTCCGTGTCCCACCGATTCTCTGCTTTGTCCCGAGGGGCTGTGGCATGTGTTTTCCTTGAAATTTTCAATAAAAGATAAGAAAATAATTTCTTTTAGATCATCAGCTTTCCCAGCTGAACTCCTGCGAGGCTGACTTGTAGAGACAATTAAACCGAGCATTTGCTCAGTTTACGTGGACGTTGTTATTGCAACGTTTGTTCCCGTTCCTGACAAATTACATTATTCCTTTGCCCTCTGAACCATTAGAAGGTCCAGAGGGAGCCAGGTGGTGACGAGAAGGGGCTGATCTCGCATTTGTCAACCCCCGGGCAGAGCCAGGCTGAAGGAGAAGTCCCTTTGATTCTTTCCACTGGGTAAAGGGGGCGGGGGCTGAATTCGGGTGGGACACACATTTGAATGCTGTCGTTTGCCTCTGAGCAGAAGGCCGTCATCTCTTTAGTGTTCAGAGTGAATGCGATGCCCCCAGATTTGTTCAATAATTGCCCTGATTTCTGCCTGAGGCTTGACTTTCTTCTAGCTAAAGCTCGCATCCCCTAACACTCTCCCCCATTACTAACAAAGTGGCTCTTTCATTTGCTCTGGGTGGTAGCAGCATCGTTCTGCCAGCGCTTCAGCTCCGAGGCTGATTCAGCATCACAGACTTCCCTTTGTGAACATCTCGCCTCTCCTCCCTCTTCTCTCCCTTCCTCCAGGAGTTGAAAAAATAATGGAGGATTTTAGTTAATGCTGAAACATCTGTTGAATCCTAGAGAAGGAGTTGAGTTTTAATGAATGCGCAAAAGTAAGAGAGGACAGGCAGCCCCGTGGATGGAATCTGTTGATCTTCTCTTTTTTATAAACGAGGCTGTGACCTAGTATGAGCTGTCATGCAATTGTAATGGTACCAGGGACAACATGACCCAGTGGATTAGGGCAGTTTTTAGGAATATGCAGATGTAGTTAAGAGATACGTCAGCACCTCTTCCTGGTGTGGCCCAGGGTATGATACCTAACTGCTCTGACAATCCGTTGTGTCATCTGCAAAGCAGAGGCCATAATGCCCACCTTACTGACCAGGAAGTAAATACAATACATATATAAGACACTAACATGATATGCTGAGCACCCCAAAACCATCATTAGCAGTCAGCATTTTCATTGGCATAGTTGTTTTCTGCTTATTCTGTGGTCGTCTGCGCTCAAAGAGGGTAGAGCCACAAACCAGCTGGAGAATGGGTGTGACAGTGTTCCTTTCAGGTGACACCTGCAGAGCCGGATGCAGCCACTTCCTTGCTCCAGGCCAATCCTAGGTGCACATGACAGAGAGTGAGAGCAACACTGCCTCTGCCCTTGTGGACCACACCCTCTTGTGGTGGGTGAGGCATGGATCAGAGAGGACCCAGAATGAGTCAAAAGATAAAGGGAATGCTTGTGGAGATGAGTGCCATGAAGAGAAAAAGGGGCCAAGATAGAGAACAGTGGGTGGAGCTGGTGCTTAATTTAGTTTGGCTGGTCAAGGAGGGCCTCTCTGAGAGCACGGGACTCCCCAACTTTATTCATATAGGATCCCTTTTCCACATCAAAAAATTTTGACCACATCCACAGAATAAGTAGTGGTACCTTTTAAATTTTCATTGATTTGAGAATACACAGAGATAAAGGGTAATGTTAATTCAGTAAAAAGCTTTTACACAAATGTATATTTTATTCATCAGAGCAACATCAACGCGCATTTGAAAAATAGAAGTATATGCATAAGCGTAGGGAATGTTCGCGATTCTTCTGAAGACAATGCCGAGTTTGCATTTGGACCTGAGGATTTGGACCCTTTAATATTATTCTGAGTCCCCTGAGTTGTTTGAGGCAAGCAAATTGGGAATCACTGACAGAATACAAAAAGAATTAGATGGAGAAGAAAGGAGACCTATTTTCTCCTTTTTCAAAAGCTAAACAAAGAGCAAAGAAGCCACTTAACTTTTTGAGTCTGTTTCCTCATTATTGGAATGAGGATAATAATGTTTGTCATTTAACCTCTTAATGATTCTACGAGGTTGAACTAATCTGACAGAAAGGAAAGTTCTTGTAAAGCATTTTGAACTCTGTGAAGATACAAGTATTAGCATTGTCTTGAAATAAGGAATTCTAATAATCTAGAATATAATTCACTTGTTTAAAAAAACTAATTTGTCAAACTACTCACTTCAGCTGCCTCTTCTTGGATTAGGGTCGTGAGAAACTCTACTGGCCTCAGCTGCTTTTGCCTGTGTCTCTCTAAGTGATGTGAATGTGGGTCAAATCAAGGGCTCAAAAGGGACACGGGATTCTTATCCTCAGCCCTCTAGTCTTTGGGGAGGTTATACCATGTTGGCCACTTAAACACTATAAGGAGTTGCCCTTTCCTCATACTTGAAGTAGCTAGGAATGTCCCTTTCTCTTTTTTGCTTTATTTCCCTTAAAAAAACATATATACATATGTATGTGTGTGTGTGCGTGTGTGTGTGTGTGTGAGTATATTCCCTGTTCCCTTGTATATCATGTAATCTCAGAGAGACATTTGTGGACAACTTTTTGTATCAGAAATATCTCAATGTTCTAAGCACTAGTGTTTCACTGTGTTAAGTAGCCAACCCTGATTCCCTTTCTTATTGAATAGATCAATGTTAAATTAGTATATTTCATATCATATTGATTTTGCTGCTTTTTGTATTTGGTAACAAATACTTCACTATATATAGAGGCAAGATTTCCTTTAGAAGTTTTAAAGAAGATGAGCAATTCAAAGAAGAATCTATAGTTCATCATATCTTTAATATTTTCAGTTGAATGTGAGTCACTCCAAAGGCAAAAGCATTAATGAAAACAGACTAAGTGCATTTATATAATAAGGAACAGAGAAGGAAGATTGCAGGTAAAAATCCTTGGTATCTTGTAGACAGAGAATATTAGCCAGACAACAGGAAGCATTATTCTTCAGAAGTCTCAAAAACACCTTAAATCATTTAAAACAGTTTTAGATTAGAAGAATATGCATATTTGAGAAGAATATGAGTATTCTATGACAATGAAATATTCCTGCTACATTTTTCTATTCAATGGTATAAAATATCTGCCTGAGATATGTACAGAAATTAACAATTTATTTAACAATAGATGTAGTTAACAATACATTTAACAATCTGGGGGCAATCATTTTAATTTGTAGATCAGTTAAATATGTAATACAATTTTATTAAATAGTGAAATATGCGACATTTTTAAAAGTCAAACAACTCCTTACCCATTCCTCTCAAACCTCTGAGCCAACCACTTTCAACTCCATTGTTTCTTCTAGTTTTTACACATTTTTTCCTAAATACACTATTTATTCTATTATTTCTTAACATTTTTAGCATCTATGACTGACTTTCAACCATTGCAAAGTGTAATTTAGCTCTATTATAACTTCTTTTCCACCCCATATGCTTTCTTCCTCTATGTCCCAATATAGTAATACAACATTTTTTTGGTTAAATTAGTATTGTTTACAGCCTCATGACTGTAAATATCGTCATAGTGATTTATTTGTTCTCTTGTACAACTTTTTGGTTTTATTGAAGTTAATAACTGCCTCTCTCTGCTCCTCTATCTCTCTGTCTCATTGACTCTCTCCCTGTCTCATTGACTCTGTCTTTGTTTGTCT
Source organism: Equus caballus (assembly GCF_041296265.1). Taxonomy (NCBI): domain Eukaryota; kingdom Metazoa; phylum Chordata; class Mammalia; order Perissodactyla; family Equidae; genus Equus; species Equus caballus. The sequence continues at coordinate 49,255,586 of NC_091686.1, forward strand.
CCCTCTCTCATTAGATTTCTTAAGGATTAACACTAATGTATCTCCAAATACTTCCACTAAATTTTAAAACACCCCCCAGTAAAGACAAACACATCATGTAATCTGTGTATTGTCCCTTGGATCCAACCCTTTTGGAGCTCTCTGCCCTCTGTCCCAGCTCCAATTTTCTTGAGGCTCCTGCACAGCTGTCCACCTAGGGTCCCCTTGCCTGTGGCTCTGGAAACACCCTCTGCCTGTCGCTTTTGCTGAATATTCTCCCTGTTAAAATACCTCATATCCTCTTGTGTGGTTTACTCTGCGGTGTTGGTGAAACACACTCTTCAGTATCTTCATAGGAATAGGTAAGTGTGAAAGATAACACTTTAAGAGTTCTCTGTATATCTGAAAACATCTTTTTTCTCTTCATGTAGTCAAGTGATACTGTACTGCATAGAGAATTCTAGATAAGAACTTCATTATCTAAAACCTTAGCTTTTAATAATTCATCATTTTGTTTCCATATTTCATTTTTTGACAGCCTTCATTTGCTATTGTCTACTCTCTCATTCTCTTTGTTCTGGAGTGTTTGTAGTTTTTCTGTTTCTTCACTGGAATTATGAGTTTCAGGAGCTAAGTGCAATCATTTATGTATAACCAATAAATTAGAGCTCTTTCATGAAACCTCTAAAACATGCCCATTTAACATTATATTTGTTAAATTTGCCATCTACAACCATTGAATTATTTTGATTTTAAAAGCAAATGTTTGCATTTCTTAATGGGCATATTTTTCAAATAATGAAATTGCTGAAAATATAGTTTGGAATGAACTAGCTTTTGAAAAATATATTAATTCCGTTTACTTAACATTTTTCATCATTAAGGTTTGAATTTTACTTTAATTCTCCAGGAGCATATCATGCATTTTACTTCTCAGTGTTTGAGTTGCTTTAAATTATGCTCAGAAATTTAAACATTAAAATAAGGAACAAATAAACTGTGTTAATAAAGTAAGGTAGCTTATGGGACTAACAGTAAAAGAGGTCAGGGGTGATGACCTATTTTTTTGTTATATATCCTATTTTTTCTTGCCCATTCTGATAAATTTGGACTGTGAATCCTGTCTGCCCTAGTTGCATCGCATATAAGCCATGCCTAAACTAGAGTTGTCAGGTTTCATTTTACAGAAATGAAATCAGGACTGGCCCTAATGGAATCAAACAGTACCTTTTCAGATGGTTTCAAGGTCTTGGAAAAGCCTGCCACATTACCTGTGGATCATGGCATTGCCTCCAAGAAGCTCATCCTGTATAACGCAGCGTATTAACTGGAGGGAAGGCAACTTCTCGCTCAGCCTAATACTGATACAGATGAAGTATCCCTACGGATGGTGGCAGAGCATTGGAAAGCAGGGAAATGGGAAATAGAACTAGTAAATTGTTCATGCGGGGGTGGATTTAGAAGTCAAGATATTGGGAAGGCAAGTAATCTTGGAATCATGCCTTGATCTATCATGAGAGTAGAGTTGTTTCTGTTTTTCAGTCCTCGTTAAATTCTTGAAACAAGAATCTCCTGTTTTTGCTAGTTATGGGTGACATCTCCTAACATTTGCTAATCTTCGTTTTTAACAAAGACAGTTTGCCTTAGGCTCCAGGCCTATGGCAAGAAAAAATATCTAACTAAATGATGAAGCATCATTTTGTGCTCATTGTATATATCGTGGTAACCTTCTCTTGATGGCAGTTGATATAGGTTCCAATTTACTGTGATAATATGTAGATTCCTCTTGTAATAAATGCACTTAAGTGAAAAAATGAATTGTTTTCATGTTTCAGGGAAAAAATTCACAACGAATACTTCAAGTAGTGAGCAAATAAATCAGAAATTGTGAACATGGAGCCCACACAGCTGAGGTTTAGGAGACACTGGCAGAGGGTGAGAAGACAGGAGGACCAGACTTTGGTTCTGTCCATAGCAAATGTATGATGAGGGCGGGTCATCTAACTTCTCCATCTAAAATGAGGCGTTGGACCAGCTTTCGTAATAAATTTTGTGATTTCAAGGATTTCTTTTTTTCTGGCACTGTATATGTTATTGTTTTTGCTTTGATGCAACTTGGGAGGAGTGAAAAATATGATGCTGCTCATAGTAACCATCCACAGCATCCCACTAAGGAGCAGAGGAATTATAGAAGAACAGACTAAATTCGTTTCATAGAGTTTTAAAGCTGGTAGCACCCTTAGCGAACGTAAAGGCTGACTCCCTCTGCCAATGCTCATTTAATAAATGAGAAAACCAGAGGACCCAGAAAACTTGTGAGGCTCATTATCATACAGCTGAGTAGTCTGAGGCAAAGAACTCCTTGGATCCTTGGACCTTGGCCTAGAACCTTGGGTCCACTTTGATCCTCTTCATACTGTATCATTATGGTCTTGGAATATGATTTTCTCCAACGTTTTATGCTTGTAAGAAGAAGTGAGGGTCATGCCTGAATGCTGAAGTGTTTTACATCCAACACGGTCAGAAATAATATAAGGCTCAGCCAAGTGGACCCTTGAATAATTATATTACTAGCTTCATCAATACCAGCAGCTCATAAGAAGAACTCAAACTACTAATTTTTTTTTTTACATACTTTGGGCGGTTTTGTCCAAAAATAGTCTATTTCCCTTTAGTGGTTACATCTAACTGAAATATGAGATATAATCAAACCCCTTCCAGGAGAACGTTATGAAAATTAGCAGGCATTGTAAATTACTTCTGAGTTGTAAATAGTTGCATTATTAATTTGTTGTTCTAGTTGGTGGTATAAAATGAAAGTTATTCTTAAAGAGAGATGGAGGAGGGGAATGTCTGTGTGCTTTTTTGTTTTCCTCCCAGTCCTTTAGAGTCTATTGACTCTTCGTCAATTTAATTATTGTGTTATATCTGTCTAATGTACTTGCCACACAGGAGGCTAAGTAGTTTTCTTCCCCCAAGGTAGCTTTCTATTGCTGGAAAGCGATCCATCTGTGAGCCACGCTGGCTTCTTTGGAAATGTCCTCCTATTGATTACTCTATGAGAAAGAACTTTAAAAGATGACTCAAGGAACAGTACTGAGGAAAGTCACTAGTGTTTCCTTCTTTAATTATGACCTGAAGCAAATCCTTGAAACAAGGGATTGTAAAGATCCATGGAGCAGTGAAGGACAGCGTGGTGACACAGAGACTTAGGAAAATGGAAGGAGATGAATCTGAGCCAGAAGAAAGGAACTTGTGAAATAGTGATTGATCTGCAGCTGGCTATGACTATGGAAAGCATGTATTAAGTTTGTTTCCACAATAAAAGTATTATGTTTAAAACATTTACAGTGGTTCCTGAAGGGAAACAAGGCTTTGAAAGGTAGTAGAAATAAAACAAAAATATCAGTAAATATTTATTTAGCACTATTGACCTCCCTGCATACAAGCTTTCAGTAGCTTCCCGCTATCTGCCAAATTAAATGCCTTCTCTTCACCGCCACACTGAGTTTCTTCCCAAGCATGAGTCCCAGCCTCTGCACGGGGCTGTGTTGCAGCAAAGCTGACTTGTTCAAGAATATGGTCTCGATTACTCTACCAACACGTTTTTGCTCAGGCTATTTTCTTGAATATTCTCTTTCCATTCAACTCCCAGTGTCTGGCTTTGGAAATTTCATTAATACCGACAGGCTTATTTCAAGATCTTCCTCTAAAGAAATCTTACCTGATTCTCCAATCAGATGCAATCTTTTGCTCTTTTTTTATTTTTAATACCTGCCATATTTACTCCTGTGTTCCGCTTATTAATTATTGGTGCGCTTGTCTAATTCTGGAGGAGCATCTGTCCCCAAGACATCTTCCTGAGCATAGAAGTAATTTATACTCATCAAGTTGAAAAGATATCTTAAATATCTTACAACGTATTTTAAAGAGTCGGTATCTCATACATGAAAAAGTAAATAACCCAAAATTTAGAGCATTGTTAGGACCACAGAAGAAATGTCCCAAAGAGACTTTAGATTAGTTACTAACTTTAGAAAAAAAAGGAGCAATCTCTTTAGGCTAAGGGACTCTAGCGAAATTGCTGCCAAGGAACCAGAATTTCAAATAAGTTTAGAAAGATCTCCTAAATGGAGATAATAATCGAGACGTAGCCTGAACTGAAGCGGAGAGGAGGAAGGTATGGGTACAATCACAAAACAGATAGTAAATATGTGTCATAATATGTTTATATAGTGATAGAGGGTCTCTATAGTTTGTAGATTGTTTTTGTATGTATTATCTTTGTCCTCAAAACCGCTCTGTAACACTTAGGTACTATAAACCTTTAAGGCCATCTGGAACTATCTGTTTATTCCTCTCCATTATTGGTCTCATGTGATCAGAAACAAGGGGAACCATTTGCATGCACTTTTATTCCCCTCAAGGCTAAGCAGTTCTTCATGAAATAAGCACACGGAGAATGATTATGCCTGTGACACAAAACAAGTCTCTGAGAGAAGCATACTTGAGCACAGAGCCCAGACTTAAACTCAGGTCTACTTTGTCACGGCCAGAGCTCTTTCTTGCACGTCACGTCCTCCAGTGTGCCAGTACAGCAGGCCCAGGCAGAAGAAAGAAACCTGGAAATGCACATCTGATGGATGCTATACATGGGGTGGGAGCCATTTCAAAACTATAACCAGCAGCGTGAAACATAGATGGTATCTTTATATTGCATAATAGCATTGATTAGAAAGCATTCTGAAAAAAATTACAAGTAGGCAGAAGTGGAATTAAGTGAAGATGTTGCATTAGTAGCATTATATTTCACAAAATGAATAAAACTACGAATGATACATTTTTAGAAACAGCTTTTAACAAAAAACTAGGTAATTGGTACGTGAAATTGCATAAAGACAGGAGGAAAGCTATTTCTCCAATCCCTCTGCTATTAACTGCTGTCCACATCTTCAAGAACCAATTTTAAGATACCACTTTCAAGAAGCTGCCCTTGACATGCTCCATCATACTCCATATCTCTTGGGCTTTCAATTAAAAATCAATATTGCTTGAATGTAAACTATGCATCTAGGGAATACACAGGTGAAAAGAATATTGTTCCTGGCCTCAAGTGAGAGGGGAGAGTGTCAGATAATTCTGCCTGCTCTGATCCATCAGCCTCACCTCTCTCAGGCCCACGACCACTGGTTCTGCCCCGAACACCAGCAGGGGCTGCACCCCAGCCGCTCAGGGATGAAGATTGGAATAAAAATATCATAAAGAGGCACTGAATGTATCTGTTGAGTTCTTTGTACTACAGTCCAGTCTGTTTTATATTATTGAACTGTAGGTTTTCTCCAACAGCTTCAATATCCCCCAGAAAAGTACACTCTAACTTACGCATCCTGTGGTGCACATAGTAGGCACTCAGTTGTGAACGAATCAGAGTCCCCAAATCAGAAAACAAATTGAAAAGAAAAATACATCTAAGATTATATCTCGAGGAAAAAAATAGATCTTTTTAGTGAGAAAATCATCTCAAAAAAAAAAAGGAAAACACCCTACCATCCAAAACTCGGTTGATAAAGTCAGAACAAATTAGAAGAAAGAAAGCATTTGATGGCAATTTGGCTTTGGATGTGATCCACTTTGGCAGTTGTGTTAGTTTCCTATTGCTGCATGATAAGTTACCATAAAATTAGCCGCTCACAATCGCACCCATTTGTTGTCTCACAGTTTCTGCATGTGAGGAATCTGCACACAGCTTCCTTGGGTTCTCTGCTCAGGGTCTCACCAGGCTCCACTGCAGGTGTTGGCCAGAGGTGTGTTCTCTTCAGAGGCTTGATGTGGTGAGGGTGGGATCTACTTCTTGGCTCCCTTAGGTTGTTGGAGTAATTCGTTTCCTTATGACTGTAGGACTGAGGGCCCCATGTTCTTGTTGGCTGTTGGTTCAGTCTGCCCACAGCTCCCGGCCACATGCCCCTCTCAGAGTGTGGCAGCCTACTTCACCAAAGCCACCATGGGGAGTCTCTATCTGCTAAGACAGTCTTATATAATATAATGTAACCCAATCATGCAAGAGACATTCCATCACCTTCAGCGTATTCTCTTAGTCAGGAGCAAGTCAAAGGGTCCTCCTGCGCTCAAGGAAAGGGGATTATACAAGGATGTAACTCATTGGGATTGGCTTAGGTTACGTCCACTACAAAGGCTTTGTCCACTACAGTCTCTCTCTATATATATGTAAAAGATTAGTTACTTTTATGTATAGCAAAGTTAGGAACCATGTACAGTGATTGAGAAGCTAACCGTTATTTTAGGAAATATATGTGCAGGCATTGTGCTAGGTTAGAGATAAACAATGGAGAGACAGTCCCTGTAGTTGCAGAACACACACTCTAATGGGGAAGACTAATATTAAAGACAAACAAATAAAAATCCTACTTTCATTCAGAATTATAGTTTCTAAAAAGACCGAGAAGGAGCCGGATTCTAAGAAAAAGATTAATGAGGGAACCTCACTTGGGTGTTAGAGAAGATAACGAGAAAAAAGTACTCTGGATTTGGTGATGATGGCACACTTCCCTGAAGAAATGCCGTTTGACTACCTAAAGAATGCCTAGAAATTATTCAAGAGGAAGGAAAGGGACCTTTGGGTAGGAAGAACATAAATGCAAAGGCCCCGAAGCCGGAAAGACTAAATTCATCCGAGAGATTAGAAGACTAGCGTACCTGGAGGAGATGCAGCGCGGAGACGGAGACAGGAAGACAGGAGGTAGGAAGGCGCTGTCGCCACGCTGAGGCTTTCACATTTCTCCCGAGTGCAGTGGGAGTCATTGAAGGGTTTTCAGCGGGGAAGTGACATGCTCCAACTTGAAAACGTTAATGGAGAACAAATATTTTACATATTTTTCTTCGTCTTCAATAACTTAAAGAGTTCTTGCCTGTTGTATGGAGTACAATGCTTTTTTTGTGAAGTCATTGACAGGTTTCTCTTCTAGAGCAGGCCCTGCTTAAATCAAATTAATTGTACTTAATCATGTCTCCGTTGGCATTTTTAGAATACTGTTTTTGGCATGATAATTCCTGTGTCATGTTTTTTTTTTTTTCCGTTATTTCACAATGATTGCATTTTTATTTTAGGAACACGGCATTGCAGGTGACATGCTTCTATTCATATATGTTATTCTAATTTTGTCTAAGATATTAGAAAGACCTGTGATGTAAATTGCATGTTTGAAGTAAGTCAACCTGATTTTGGAAGATTTCAGTGGAGAAATACAGAATCTAAGTTCTATATTTTTCTTGTGTTACTCAGGGAATTCATAGAGTAAAACAATGTTTTCAGTTTCTTTTCAAATAATAAGCAATATTTTTCCTGTGATTTTTATCTAATTAGTTCTAAAACTGCATTTATATCTAAAAGCCTTCTGCAGCAACCTCATTCCCACATAGAATTCACTGTTGGCAGAAAAAGGGCATGCTGCTGAGGTTTTTTGCTACCAATTAAATAGCAAAAACCATCCCACTGAGAAAGCACAGACTAAATTTTATCTCATTAAGACAAAGTCCAGATGCCTTGTTTACTTGTGGTTGAAAATCAATGCCCTATTGTCTTCTAGAAATACATAATTTGTAACAGAAACAAGAAACGAGGTATACGTTCATTGCTTTGTCTAAACTAGTAATTAAAATGGAAGTTTTATTTTCGGATGGACAGTTCTAGCAGGTCAACAATAGTTTACGATGATGCAGACACTCAGAAAGGGAGAATTCTCTGCTATGGTAGAACGTTACTTCTTGCCTTGTGCGTAGCTGACACTCAAATAATTCTTGACTAAATGAATAATGAGTGATTGAATGAAGTTAGACTTCTGAATTGAAGCTATTATTTTCCCTAATTTGGTAGTTTCAGAATCTGGCCATCAGAATTGGGCAGGACTGGTGTCACAATTGACAATGATGGTTTCTTGGTTGCAACTTTGGTAAAATGCAGAATAGATTCAATTATTCGGCAGTAGAAGATACCTTTCATTAAAATTCTGGTGAGTTAATTTCTTCTGATTACCTAAGTCGTTGTGATGATCCAGGTAAATGATTTTGATTATAAGCATGGAATCCTTTGTTTCAATTTGCATATGGTTAGCGATATAAATTTTCTTTCTGCCCTTTGGGAGCAAGGATGTATGTTATCCACCATAGCATTTTTCATAGGAAGCAAAAAAAAAAAGCTACATTTGGCTAGTTTTTATTGGGAAATTGTGTCCCAAGGGTGCCGTAAAGATGCCAATTTTATGAACAGATGTAGAACTGGACACATTGAATTATGAAGATGGAACAGAATGCAGACAATTAATAATACTACTGCTGTAAAATATAGATGAGAGTTTTAAAGAAATGTTTTTGATAGTTGTCTAGATGTTGGAGGACAAGATGATCTCTGCTCTCTGCTTTGCACAGCTAATTTAAACGTGCTTTTATTCCCTGCAGTCTGTATCTAAAAAGTTGAAGGGCAGTAAAAACTCATACATTATTTCTTCAGTGTATGGACATTAGTCCAAAGAGCTGAATTTTAAAGTACTTCTTGGCCACATTGTGTACATTTTTGTCCTAGGCATCTAGTGGCACAGACAAAATACATCAAAAGAGCTACAAAAGTTTCTGCTTGTAGTGTATCCTGTCCACTGTACATTTTTCTAGTTTGGAAGAATATATTTGGTGTTTATTTGAAAATTAACTGTTAGTATAATGTCTGATGACAAATATGGAGGGATATGAAGAAAATAGGTTCTTTGTCTAGGGCATAGTTAACTAAATCCTTTAGGTACCTAAGTGTTGTCTTACCAACTTCTCTCTAGTGTTAGTATTTAAAAATCTCCTGTGAAATGGGATTAACAGAAAGACTCATTCAAATGTGAGTTTTTATATTCATACTAATTTAGTTGAAAATATAACAGATTAGCAAAGATTTAAATGCATCAATTAATTAACCTTGGAATTTCTTGGACTTCCTGACTTTGTGTAAAGCACTTGTATTTCTCAGAATCACGAGTGGAACCTATTTATGTTCTTTAAGAAAATTCTTTTGCTTCCCACTTGTCAAATCCTTGCTTTTCCCTGCTGTATCCCGCTCCTCCTTAGGGCACCCAGATAGCACACACAGGACTTGGAGGCTTTCCTCTCTCTCCAGTCCCTTCTCTGGCTTCCTGGCTTCCTGGTCTGAATGCACTGAACCCATGGGCTCTGCCACAGATCTTAGCACATGATAGGAGTTTAGTAATGTCAGTGTCCTTAAGCTCTTTGGACCTTAATTTCCTTACCTGTAAAATAGGCATAATAATAGTATCTACCTCGTGAAGTATTTATAAAGGCTAGATGAGCTAAATGCAAACTGAATTCCTTAAATGTAACATGTAAAGCACTTAAACAGAGTTTCACACATAGTATCATCATCATCATCATCACCCTTCTATAAAATTAAATGTCCATTAAGAGTAGAGCTCTTTCCCTCTCTGAGAAAAGAAAATACAGATCATCTCTCTTTTTTCTCATCTCATAGGCCTAGTAAATATTCCAGGGACCCTTGGAACCACATAGCCACTACCTTTTACCTTATAAGTGAGAAAAAGGAGATTTAGAGAGTTGGGATACCTTACAGAAGATCACATAGCTAGTTAGTGAGCACCAGACCCTGAATCCACGTGTTCTGAGAACTGTGGGGTCAGCACATGTTTTCTGCACAGCGGAATCTCTCCTTTCCCTGCTTCCCAGGGTCCTAGAGACACAAACCCTCAGAGTAATATCCTGTGGGTTTCTCCTGAGCTGAAACCTCTTGCCCTAGTTATCAGCTATCTGTTTATAATAGTCTGCAGGTTATTTCCTACAGCTCTCAGCACAAAGGCTGACTCGGAAAAATACGGAAGTAGCTTCATGATGAATGATCATTCCAGCTCAGGGAGACGCAGAGACAAGGCCAGCCTCATGGGTGTGTGTCCTGAAGGGTCTTGACCCTTATGAGGGCTCCATTCTTAGTTTAATGCTCTGCTGTTGCTATGTTGAAATACTTAATATTTTTTGAAGAAGGAATCCCACATTTTCCTGGTCTCTCGGCTTCACAAATTATGTGGCCTGATAGAAGTGGTGGATCTTTGTGGTCAATCCCTGGGCATTCAGGAAACTTTAGATCTGCCTTGTGTGGGAGGAACTGAGATGCTTTTAATAGCAAAACTCAGGGCTATAAAACTTCCCAATTAGTACTGTAGATGAGAACCGTATTTTCATTAGAGCAGCATGCTGCATTTTATTTAAGAAAAATGTTCTTTAGCTTTGATATGCCAGCGAAAGAGACAAGACCTGTTCTGTGATAGCTGTGCCCTTAGACAGTTCGTGGAGGACACTAAGACTTAGAACTCTGTAGATTTAACCTTTCGAGCTCTATTTAAAGCAATTCTGTTCTGATTTTTAAAAATAAAGAGCATAGTCTTATATATAGGAATAAAGCTAATCATGCTTTATCAGAACCTGTGCAGAAGGAAAACAGCCTTACCATGAGGGTGATCAGCATTTTAAGCATTGAACTGAATGAATGGTTCTATTGGGAAAAGAAGCTAGTAACTTAAAAAATCACCCAAGTACATTGCCAAGAGGCAAATAACTTTGGATCCAATTGGCAGTCTGTTAGCATTTCAATGTAGACCCTCGCAGAGCTCAAACTAGTAGTGGGGCCACTTTCACACTGATGTAAAGAGAGCCTTGGCCAAATGACCTGCCCACCAGGGAGGGCTTCTCCAAACTATTTACCTTCTGGGCAGAGAGGAGGGCTGAAGCAGCAGACCGGTGGGAAATAGGGGGCTCACTGTGAATCTTTGCCCTTTGAATTAATTCTAGTTGACCTACTTGAGCAATGATTGAGGAATTTTTTATTCAGTTAGCCCCGATCTATCCCCTGGTGAGCATGGGCTTGTTATTTTTTAATGAAACCATTTTCACAGCCTGTTGTTTGAGATGTCAGCAATGGAAGAGAGTGAGGTTAGTTTTTTTTGGTTCGTATTCCATTTTTTCATCAGTTCTTCTAGTGCTGCTTGTGCTGCTGAATTTCTTTGAACCAGCATCTTGCTACAGAGACTACTTTCTAGCAAACCGCAGGATAACAGTAACAAAGGATAAAAATAATCCCAGATAATGACAGATGAGAAAAAAATACATAGCAAATACCTTTTCAGAGTTATGACCGTATATTTTTGTCACCCCTTCTGATTTATGTAAAGAAATCTGTTGGGAGGTACTTGTCCCAGCATTGAACTTCTCCAGCCCAGCTCACAGGCCATCTCTGGAAATCAATGGAAAAATATTACTTTATAATTTTTGCTGTTAAAGTAAACTCTGTTTATTTACTCCAGCTTTCATCTTTTGGCAGTCAGGGTAAATAAAGGTCAATCCTGTTTTACCAAGAGGAGTTTTCCAATTTAGAGACATTTTATTCACGGTATAAGGAGGGACTAACTGCACAGTGAGCCGCCCCCAGTGTGTGAGATTTCATTACCGCCTTTCAAAAATTGCTTTCGTACGATTAAAGGTGGCTTTACAAATTATTCATAAAGCTTCAGGAGTGGGCAGAAGTCTCAGTTAGATAGTTAGAAAGCAGCAGGGTACAGAAGTCAAGCTTAGCTAACTCTTAAAACAAAAGGAGTAGCGATACTGCCGAAAATAGTAGATTTATTCACAGCATCAGCATGAGCCGCAGTACATCAAAAGCACCACTGCGGCCGATGCAATAACTCAGGACAGGTTTGCAGATAAGATGGCCTTAGCTACCCAGCCATGTATCTTCATTTGTTTTTCTATTTCTTAATGAAACTATTAGAGAATAGGTTTTCAAAACTGAGTGCCATTATCATAAGTTTAATCTTATTTATATTCAAAACTGTCCTCCAAGGTTGATGTCTAGGGGAAAGACATATAGTAAGCTTTCTTTTAAAAAGCAGATTATACAGGAATTGCTTTTTGAACTCTATTTTTTTACAAAGCTGCTCTGTAATTTATGGAATAGCTGGCTATAATAAAACATCGGAAAAATGTCCATTTTAGGCTTTTAATTGCAAATGAATAAATGATCACAGGAAGAAAGTATCAGCAGGCTAAATATTCTCCACATAAACCTGGTAAAATTATACTCATATCCATATTTCAGGGGTAGGGGGTAAATAATTAGACCCCAGGAATAATATCCTCATTCAATATTTAGAAGCAACAAAAAATTAAATATTTGGAAATGTTGCTGATACTCAGTGGCACTTCCTAATCAAGTCCAGAGTGCCAACTGGAATAACTCTAATTTAGAAAATGCTCCAGGAGAACCTTAAGATGTAGTAAGGGTCCTGTGGGGTTATCACTCCAGCCCATACAGTGTATGTGCTATAAGCGTCTGAAAGGAAGAAGCTTTTACCTCCTTTTTGAGTTTCCCTCTTGATTCCTCCAACAGCACTCTACAGTCAGCTACAATGAGATGACTGAGTCACAAAAGTTCCATCTTGGCAAATTCAAATTACTTACATTCACTCAACATTTTATGTTTTATCCTTTGGCCTCTTTAAAATAATAACTCCTAATATATTGATGGAAGAGGTAACGTTGCAGTCAACAGGCGTGACTTTTAGATTCCTTCTGAACCATCTGACTCCTCGATCTGTCCTACTCCCACCTTGCATTCTATCATCAAATGACACATAATGGAAGAGCAGTACAATAAATCTAAGCCAATGACTTACTGCATTTCCCCAAGGGTAGAAATCCCTTCTGTTTCTTTTCTCTTTTATTTCCAGGTTAAAGGGTGCATTTGTGGACATCTAATACTTTGCATGCTGATCTGAAGGAATTTCCCTGGGGGGATGCGAGATGTATATATCTTATTTATAGTCTCCTGGGAGATTTTTACTTTTAGATAGTCGTAGTTAAATCAATATGGCCTCTGTTCTTCCAAACCAGTAATAAGGCTTAGCTCAATTTGTTTATAAAAAACATCTGATAAATTAAAATTCTCTTAATTTTTATCTTGTGACACTTTTAATCAGCAGTGATAAGATTTCTCTAGTAGAATATAGCTTTTTGGAAAAGTGTTTACATAATTCAAACACTCAAAAACTGCTCCACCAATTGTGTAAATTATGCCAAAAATTTATACCACTTTTAGACTAATTAATGACTAATCATTGTAACTGGAATACTTTCCCTTAGCGTAAAATGTTATCAGTACATCATTATTTTCTACCAACTCCCAGAAAATGTTAGAAATAACTGTATAATATTACGCAATAATGAACCAGGTTTCCAGGGGAAGGGGCTCCTTGCTTGAAAATTGGGTACATTTTTAAGCTATTTAGTTCTTCTAGGCTTCAAGGACATATTCTATAAAATATCTTAATTTATTTTTCAACCTACATTACAAAATATTATGAATACCTACTAAAAAGTACTTTTTTCCCCATGAAAAGAACATGGATCACTTCATAGTTTGTACAACATGGCAGTTGAAAGAAGTTAAGAGATTTGTCATCATTAAAATAGTGATGACACTGTCTACTAAGTAGTTTTTATCTATATTTAATAGATAGTCTCACTGAGGTCTAACGGTTTACATATAAAATAAGTGGTGTTGACAGGGAAAGAAAAGGAAAGAGTGCGGGATGCCACATAGAGGAAGACATGGCAGCGACCTGCCTGTCTAGCCCATCCCTTGTAAATGATTTAATGGATGAAAGTTGTTCAGCATGATTTCTGTGATTGTCAGAAAATGACAATCAATGTAATATACTGGAAACTGATTTAGATTAATTGTAGTCCCAGGCTCCCTGGTTTCTAAAAATGTGTCAATTTGGACACTTAGCCTCTTTGTGTCTCAGATTTCACCTCGGTGAAAGGGGGTTAAGAAGCCTGTCATCAGGTGGGTGCAAATTAAAAATAGAGCATGCTATGAAAAACCGAAAGCGTTCTGTAAGAGTTAGCTTCCTAGAATCCGTTTGGAATCACCAACTTTTAGAGCTAGAGCAGGCCTCTGGAGGTGGTGAACCTCCCCATCTCTTTCAGGAAATGAGGGAACAGGCCCAGGGAGATAGTGATCTTTGCTCCATGTCATACAGGTCTTGGGCTTCAATTCAGACCACTTAACACACTGAGCCATCTCATTTGTTTCCTCATGGGTTTATTTTTTTGGTTTGGTTCTATTTACCTTTACAGTGTAGCGCAAAGGAGGGAACACCATTGGGATCGTTAAGTGTAAGGTTATAACTTTATCTCTTTTGAAAATGTAGAAGCCAAGAATGAGAACACTATAGAGGGTTTTTGTGTTTGAAGCTCCCCTGTTCAGAAGTTCTAGGGAGTGTGCCTGTTCTGACCCTACTAGAAATGTGCCTTGCCTAAGTTGCCTGGCTAGCTTCCAGCTAAGCATTTTACCAAATCCTGGCTTTGACCCACCGGTGGTGTCTGGAGCAATGGCATGAGTTAGACACTCCACAGAGCCTCCTACTTTCTCTTTTAGTTGCTGATTCTGCTTAATAAAGAATCAAAATGATACATCTTACTGTCCAATGGAATGGAGATTATGATTGAGAAATAATGTCATTTTCATAAGTTTTGGGCACACAAACTATTTTGAAGACAAACGATGAACTTTCAACTTTACCCTCTAGAACATTGCTATCCAATAGAACTAGAAAGTACACTGCATATGTAATTTAAATTTTCTTGTAGTCACACTAAAAAAGTAAAAAGAAGCAGGTAAAATTACTTCAACATTATTTTTAACTCAATGTCTCTACAATATTATTCAATGTGTAATTCATATTTTCAAACTATTAATGAGATTTTTGCATTCTCTTTTTTAACATGTTTGAAATCTAATGTGTATTTTGTACTCATAGCACATCTCAATTCAGATGCTATATTTTCCTTGGAAATACATGATCTGTATTTGATTCCATGAAATTTGCATTTGAAAAAGTGACTTTACATATGCCAGCTGTTCCAAAGATACTTAAAATTTTTCTAAAAACTCAATTATCAGTCAATTTTAAATTTAAATCAGTTAATATAAATTAAGGTTAAAAATTCAGTTTGTCAGTTATATTAGCCAGATTTCCAGTGCTCAATAGGCACGTGTAGCTGGTGGCTACCATATAGGATACTACAGTTCTAGAAGACAGCAGTGCTCTCATTTGAGCATGTTCCTAATTATTTTGTTAGGCAGACATCTTCCCCATACCTTCCATAGTAAATACTTAGATTTTTTTTCATACTGAACAGTACTGGGGAAGATGTCTGCCTAACAAAATAAAGTATAGGTCAATGAAACAAGATAAAATGGATGGATAGATGGATTTTTGTCTCTTTTCCTTCCGCATAATTAGGAACATGAAATATGCTTAGGGCAGCTTTTTCCAGCATTTCCTATACCTGGCAAAAAAATTTATAAAAAATGTTCCGGGGGCCGGCCCGGTGGCACAGTGGTTAAGTGCACACGTTCTGCTTCTCAGCAGCCCTGGTTTGCTGTTTTGGATCCCGGGTGCAGACATGGCACTGCTTGGCAAAAGCCGTGCTGTGGTAGGCATCCCATGTGTAAAAGAGAGGAAGACGGGCATGTATGTTAGCTCAGGGCCAGTCTTCCTCAGCAAAAAGAGGAGGATTGGCAGGAGTTATCTCACGGCCAATCTTCCTAAAAAAAAAAAAGAAAAGATTCCATTGCACAGTGGTCTCTTAACTGGCAGATTCTAGAAAATACTTCTTTATATAACATATGGGCTTATTAACTACTATTACATTTTTAAAAATTAGTGTTCTGGGGCCATACAGAGAGATGGTACAGCACAGGCTCTGGAGTCACACTGGCTGTGTTTGGATCATGATTCCATCACTTATATATTATGTGAATTTGTGCAAAGTTCTGTCACCTTTCCAAGCCTTAGCTTCCTCATTCTAGAATGGAGATAGGAATAGGATCTACTTAGTAGTGTTGTGGGAGAGTTAACTAAGAATAGATCCTCAGCCCTGTGCCTGGCACAGAGCAAATGCTCAGAGTGTGGCTCACTGCTGCACCAGATGCTAGGACTGTGGGTGTCATCACTCTTTAAACCATCTCTGAAGGTTAAGAAGAGGAAGGGCGAATGCTTTCCATGGCCTTGGTGATGTAAAGTCAATGTGTAGAAACCCAGAAAAGTGCAGAGTCAGAGTGGTGAGTCACATGGGAGAGTCTCCAGTTTCTTTTTCTTTTTTAATTAGCGTGTCAGGTCTTTCTCTCAAGTAGCAAAAGGAATTGCTCATCAGTTTCACTGTGAGAATTTTGCTTTTCCTACCTGTTCCAAAATGACTAGTTTGCATCTGTTTTGAAACAAGACTTTATAAACAGATTCTCTAAAATGATTCTATGAATAATAGATCAGACTTTTAATCAAGGTATGGTTTTATGTTCTGAAAATTATAGCAAAGATAAACATCATGAAGTACATTTGCTAGTTTTATGTAGTTCCAGACTGGTAAATTACTGTACTTCTTTGCTATCCTGTTGTTGTTGTTGTTGTTGATTTGTTAATTTACGTTGTCTTTCCTGTTCCTGGACTCCTATTTCTCAGACTCCTTTTCTGTATATTATTATTAATGTGACGTGTAATGATTATAGTGTTTGCATAAAAATAGATCATCTCTTATAGGTAGTTTTCAGTATTACAGCAAATGTGCTTATTCATTGAATATGAAAAATATCCTCTGGAACAAATGTAGAACCATCCATCTCTTGAACAGAGTTCTTATGGGCTCTGCTTATCTACCTAACTGCCTTGAAAACATAGCTTGGAAATGACTCTCATGCTTTTGGGGAGCAGTCAACCGTTTAGGCAGTTTCCACTGAACAACAAACTCCTTGAGACAGGTTATTACAAGTCAAAATATTTTAGGAAGGACGTCTCCATCCGATAAAGCAAAAACCTACACTGAACTGATGTTTAAGCGTTATCACAGGCAAAAAACGTATCTGCCTTTGCTCTTCAACAGAGTTGGTTACAAAAGTTCATAGTGAGGTCAGCAGTGACAGAGACACAGGGTTTAAAATGTACTTGGCATAATTTTTAAAACCATTAATATTGAGATGTTAGCTTTGTATGTGATGGAATTTCTGAGCACTTCTTTATTTATGTTTTAAAAGTGGAATTAGATCAGAAAGTGGCACAAAATTAGAAATGTAAGGATATTTAATTTGAGGTATGACTATTTATTCTTAAAGATATTGAATTCAAACAAATAGGGTACTGTGTCACATAAGGCATGAATGTGTTTTTAAAATATTTTTTATGAGTTAGAATTAAATTTTTTCTTCCAGATTTGAATTAATATTCTTTAAATCTCACATTTTATGTATGTGAGGAGTGAAAGAGAAGTGTATCTAGAAGACCAGAGTTTAGAGTAGTTTAAAAATTGCCCTAAATGTCCAAACCTTGATAATATCCTTTGTATTTTGTTGACATCTTGTCCATTAAGATCCATAAGAAGATCCTCATGGAGGAAAAGAAAAATACTTTGCTGCATTAAATTAAGCATAAGAGGAGCACAAGACAAGGGCCCTTTCTGGTGGGAAGTGAAAACAGCTCCAGCATCCACCCCTCCCAACAAGGCAAGGAACGGCCATGGTGTCTCCAGCTATCAATGTTCTTGTCCCCAGAAAGACTAGTAAGTCACAGCCCTGCAGAATTTTGTTTGTCTTGGGGAGACTGACATCATCTGCATCTCAAAGGATAAACACTCATTAGATGGAGAAGAACAGAGGGCTTCAGATAGAGACAGTGGAGTCATCAAAGGCATTCATGTCCAAACTATGCAGCTGTGCTAAATGTGCTCAGAAGAAAGAAATATTTGAGTGCTTCAAAAGATCAGTGTTGTAGTAAAGGAGATAAGACTAAAAAGATGTAGAGCCAAGAATGTTCAGCCAGCAGTATATGCAGAAAGTGTATCTGAGCATAACATAGTGTCAAAGACCACTTAGAAATTGTAATAATACAAGAGTGAGCTGGGGAGAATGAAGAAACAGATGGGAGAAACATTAGAAAAATTACAGGAAGAAACACTGCAAGTTATGATGGGTGATTAGAAATGCGTCAAGACAGGTTTCAGAATGTGTACCAGTAGTAATGGTGGCACCATTAACAGAGTCTTCATGTAGAGAGAACGTTAGATGTTGTTTAGTGAAGACTGAGGCTTTTTGGTGGTTCAACTCTGTGTGAACCTGATTCAGCCCATGAGCTCCTTTTAGGTTTTGGTTTATGCAATAATTGTCATTCTGGTAGAGCCTGACTTTTCTCAGGCCATTACTACAATATGGTCGAAGAAAAGAATTCTGGACCCAGCAGAGCTCCAAAATGTATTAAATAAGAAACAAGCCTGGGAGGGGCATTTCTTAAAGACATGTAATTTGAGGTCTCAGGAGGACATTCAAGTAAGTTGCCTACTGAAAGTTATCATCATGGGACTGGACCTCCAGCCACTGGCCAGCACTGGAGATAAAGTTTGGCCATCAGCAAAAATAATAATTTTGTTGTAAAAATGTGAAGATTTGCAAATTTATAAGCACTTTTTTGTTTCCTCTTTCTAATGTAAAAACTGTCTACTTGGTAGCAGTGGGAACTTCTGACACTTTCAATTGCAAAACCCTAGAATAATACACTCTGCTACTAAAATTCCTCTTTCTATGTTCTATGGTTCTATGAAGTATCGTCGAAAACCATTTGGCTTTAGTCCTTACTTGTTTAGTGATGATAAAAATGAATTTTAATGAAAATATAAATTTTTTACAAGAACAAAATGAAGTTGAGCAGTACAACATTATGTGTTCTTCTATCTTTCTGCAAAGCGTAATCTATAATTTTTTATAGGTCTGAGCAATCCAACATATCTACACAATAGGGAAAAAATCCTGAACAGCGCAGTTGTGTTTTCAGAGCATGTTTGGAATAAAATGAAATCTTTATGAGCATAAAAAGTTTTTCTTCCTTTAATTGAGAGTCTACAAAGCACTGAGTGAATGGATGATATAAACAGGAACCTCTGATTGTTCCAGTGGTTGAAGACGTTTCACTTCACCCTGGGAGATTTCCCACTGCCACTTCCAAATGACCCCCAGACCTCCCTCTGGGCACAGATGCAATGTGAGGGAACTCATCTCCCTTCTCCCTACCTTTTTTTTTTTTTCTTTGAGGAGGATTAGCCCTGAGCTAACATCTGCTGCCAGTCCTCTTCTTTTTGCTGAGGAAGAGTGGCCCTGAGCTAACATCCGTGCCCATCTTCCTCTGTTTTATATGTGGGGCACCTGCCACAGCATGGCTTGATGAACGGTGTGTAAGTCTGTGCCCAGGACCCGAACCGGCAAACCCCAGGCTGCCAAAGGGGAGCGCATGAACTTAACCAGTATGCCACCGGGCCAGCCCCTGCCTTCTCCCCTTTTTAAACTCTGTCCTTCTCTTACATTCTCTGTCTAGCTTATTGGTAGCACCAGTTGGCCAAGCCAGGCACTTCATCTCTCTCTTCTAGTACCCACATCCAAGCAAAGATCTGATCTTCTCAATTCAGCCTTTAAGGATCTTTTAAATTTTCTTGCTCATTTTCTCTAAAGCCACTGTCTGGGTACAGGCCACCATAATCTCTCACCAGATTTGCAAGACCTTTCTGCCTGCTCATCCCCTTTCTGTCTTGTACCCCTTCCAATCCCTCCTCCACACAGCCAACAGAGTAATTACTTTTCAAAGGAAATCTGGATCTGTTACTCTCCCCTAAAAAATTCTTTAATGGCCTCTCGTCAGGATGTCATTGAAGTTTCTTGATTCCACCTGCCAAGCCTCTATCTACTCTCTAGTATCTGTCCACCCTCGAGCCTCTGAGGCCTGGGTTCCAGCTTTACCACACTCCCTGTGCTTCTCCACGACTCCTCTGTTGGCCTTCCTTCAGTAACGCTGCCAGTGTACAGAGGGCGCTTTACCCACCTGCCCACCTAAGGAGGTCGTCCTTCAAGATTATGCCAAAACAGAATCTCTTCTGAGCTCTTCTCTTGCAGGCAAAATTTTTTCCCTTTGCTTTATACTTCTATTTTTCCTGTATTTGTAATTATTTTTCAGTCTCTCAATTATACTGTGAACTCTTTAAGGACAGAGACAATCCATAAGCATGTTGCATTTGCAAGACCAAGCACAGCACCTAGTACACAATAGTTCCTCGATAATAATTACCACGTGAAGTTGACTTAAGAAAGGGCAGGGATGGGCTTCATGTTGGGTCAATATCAGTTCTCCCTTAATCAGACCATTGACAAGCTTTCCTATAAAGCCTGGTGAACTTACATAGATATAACTTACATATATCCACATGTACGTATATATTTGGGATATATATGATTAATTATACTTACGTACAATAAAATATGTGGGTTTGAAACATACTGTTCTAGTTATTACTCTCTTTTAGAGTAAATCATTTTTTCAACACTACTGATTTAATAAATGACACTTTATGAAGCAAATTAGTTAACACTCGTTACAAAAGTGTTTAGTGTACTAAAGCAAAATAATGTTTTGAAAGAATCTAGTCCTCTTTTTAAAACGAAAAATGCAAGAGACAAATTTGAGCATCCTCATGTGATAAAGAAACGAGTGGGTCTTATTGAGAACTAAGATGAAAAGGTTACGTGTGCACTTATTTGCCAGTGTAATGAGGATGTCCATGTCTCAGCTTATTAAAAATTGGGACATTTATATTGGAGATAGTTGTCATGCTTCAATTAAGTTAGCAAATATGGAAGTCAATATTATCCCAAATGCGGTATTAGAGCTGATGTTTGGCCCTGTCTTGAATGTAATGATTAAATTAAGTCTAGTCTTCAACTGTCTCACATTGAATAAGGAGTAAACAGCCTGGCATTTTCCTTATCACAGAAATCTCCTTGGTATGCTGTAGTTTGGTATTTATATAAATAAGCAGTTAGGAAAAGGTGAACAGACTCATCATTAAGTTGTTGTATTGAATCAGTAAAAGTGATAATTGAGTCCTAACATACCAAAACAGAAATCTTGAGAATGACTATTATGGGGATAGTTTTTAAAAAGGAGAAAACGTTAAATCAGCGAAAGAGATTTGTTTGTACCGTCCCGCTATTTTCATGCATTTTACAGCAACAATAAGGAAAATCCATGCACATGCAGTTTGGAGTGCTAATCCCTTTATAACTGGTTATCAGTTCGGAAAAGATGCCTGGCTAAAAGTAAATATATATTTATCTCTCAGATAATTTATGTGCCCTTTGTTGGAAGAAGAAAAATATGAGTGTTGATGATTTCGCTTCTTTTTCTTCGTCCTCTCCTCTTTTTTGATTTGTTATTTCCACGCTTATCTTCAGCTTTGATGTTGCTTCCAGCTTGTGCAGCATTGCTGACTGTTTATTGTGAGGATGCTTCCTGTACAGAGCCTCTGTTATCATATCCTGCTAACAATACGGTAAATGGAAATTTGGGGAAAGCAACAGTAGGCACTGCTGTGTATCTGCAGTAAGTTAATCAGATTTTGATACCCCAAAACTAACACAGCCCACAAGACTAACAGCCCAATGCTACAGTAAATCGTTTCTTAGCAGGAAATCTACAGTAGCAGTGTAATTTGGACAATGGGGCGTTTGACAGCTAACCCATCAAAAGCAGTGCACCCTGAGGAAGTCGCTCACTTCCAGCTTTACATTCAGTCAAGCGTTGATAAAGCAGTGGCTAAGTAGGAGAATCAATTTAGAATCAAATGATGGCAAGGCTATTTATCCCATTGCCAAAAGGGGATACAGGGTGATAGTAGATTACTCCGCCTGGGGACCCTATGCTACATCCTTACCCAAGTTAGGGGATGGATCACCCATGCCTTATGAATTCCTTTTGAGTGCCAGTTTACTCAAACATTAAAAAGCATGATTAAAAGCTAAGCTATTATCTGTTCCCAAAAGATTGATTTATGCAAAATGACACAGGATAGTTCTAACTTGTCTCTCATACAGGGTAGTAGATAATCAAATATGCAAGATGGTGTTTATAACTTCAAGGGAAAAGATCTTTGGAGAATATGAATGCTATGTTTCTATATGGAGGTTTATCTCACATGGTGGGCCAGAAAGTGTTAGAAGATTTAAAGGGAATAAAGATGCTTCCAATTCCCAAATTGGGAGAGCACTTATTTGAATGTAAGCTTTTCATGTTTTTTCATATTAAGCAAAGTACACAAAGTTATTTCACATGCCCAACAGTTGTAACCTATCCTTTACTGCTTACAAAAAGATTTCAGGTTGAAGGTTCCCACTCCATATCCTAATTTGCTGTAAGGAAAGGCCAGAGATGCCAGTCACAGTGGAGTCGGGAGAGATAGCAAAGCTGGGACAGGGGGAAGCCAGTGGTGACTGTGAAACCAAACCCGTTGAGGTATCTGCGGGGCAGTGTAACTGAGAAGAGCGATTCGCTGCAACTGCAACAGGAGTACTCAGCAGCCCAGGGGCTACATGCCATCAAGAGGAGAAGCAAGGCCCTGTGCTGAGGAGGAAGAGGCTAAAGGGAAGCAGCGGTGGGAAATGTTTCAAAGACCAACGTGACAATGGACTACAGGCTTGAAATTATAGGATGTGATTATGACCCGAGGAAATGAGACAAAGTCAGATGAATACACACTAAATGCAAAACCTTTGTCACATGGAAAGGCCGTCAAAGAGCATGCAACAAAACAAATGCAACAAAAACAATATTGTAGAAGTGTGACAAGCAGTTAGTTAAGAAGAAAAACTTACTTTTCTGAATTTTGTGATGTTTGTGATACTTGTTATTTTTTCAGATTTTTAGTTTATGACTTCCATTCTCATTCTAAATAAAATATTTAATTTGTGTCTTAATTTACATACGTGATTTTGGATTATTCTCTTCTTTTGCTTTTTTTTAAGATTGGCACCTGAGCTAACAACTGTTGCCAATCTTCTTCTTTTTTTTTTTTTTCTGCTTTTTCTCCCAGAATCCCCTCAGTACATAGTTGTGTATTTTAGTTGTGGGTCTTTCTAGTTGTAGCATGTGGGACACTGCCTCAATGTGGCCTGATGAGTGGTGCCATGTCCACACCCAGGATCCGAACCAGCAAAACCCTGGGCCACCTAAGTGGAGCGTGTGAACTTCATCACTCAGCCCCGGGGCCGGCCCCATGATTTTGGATTATTCTTAATGAGGACTCTCAAATTCTTTAAGCTTCAGGTCCCGCAAAACCTGGACATACTCCTGCAGGTCAGAGAGGATGCCACTGGTAAAAAGGACTTTACATGTGCCAAGCGCTG
Organism: Equus caballus; assembly: GCF_041296265.1. Classification (NCBI taxonomy): domain Eukaryota; kingdom Metazoa; phylum Chordata; class Mammalia; order Perissodactyla; family Equidae; genus Equus; species Equus caballus. The sequence goes on from NC_091686.1 coordinate 49,278,912, forward strand.
CCACTGGACTTTGAAATGGGCCCCTCTTGACCTGAACCAACTCATTGGCATCGTTAGCAGATTGGCTGGGAAACCTGGAAACCAGATTTTCACTCAGTTCTGTGTGGGGCTCCTGAGCTTGCAGACAGATGCTTTAGTCATCCTAGAGTTTGCACTTGACTCCTTCCTTCTAGTAACACTCTGTTACTAGACCAGCTACCCCTCACACACACATCCACTCATACCTATGTTCCAGGGTGTGGTCAACAACCAGTCACTATTAAACTGGTCTCGTATTAGCATGAGAAGCCCCTGTTGTCTGAATATCTTAATAGCCTTGTAAATCTATCGTTTTCATTTAATGTTTAAGCAGGTTTTTTTTTTTTTTAAATTTAGGCACTTGTGTTGCCATTTAGGTAGTTGGTAAATGTATATGAAATATTTTATGCAATATTTCCACATCTCCATTATTGACAGTAAAACACAAAATTTGGAAGTAAATATCAAGTTATATTGTACAATTTAATTTGACATTCTAATATTTGAGCTTTAGATAATCTTAAACATTTAAATAATTTTTATTAAGTTAATAGTACTCAAGATGACTGTCACAGAGACAGAGATGAGGGTAGTGCTGGTGCTGGTGGTGGTGTTTTTCTTTCTGAAAAAGCTAGAAAAGACATGTTTATTTGAAAAGATAAAAGAAGAAGATATAAGAATAGGAATAATCGTGCCTTCCACTTCCATTTTCTTCTAGCAACATGGCACCCACACACATACACATATTTTCTTTTCACAGCAGATCTACTGTGAATTTCAAGTCATTCAGGACCTTCATGAATAATTTCACAGAAATATACAATCAACACATCCAGTTTCATGATGTAGCTCTTCAAAGTGCCTCTGTTAGAAGCACTAGATGTTCAATAATGATGAGTGTTCTCTGAAGCAAAGCATACATCTCATTTTGTGCCTGTAAGAGATTCAAGTTGTTTCTTGTTGTTTGATGATAATGCAGTAAAATTTTTAGAAAACGTGATTCTAAAAGAGAAAGCTCATTAAGAATTTATTTATAAACAGTAATGATATTAGATATTAGAATTTAAAAATATTTAAATCCTAGGTATTATTTCCTTTTCCTGTGTACTGAGTAAAATTCTCTCCAGTATAAATCGCATGTATAACAAATATTCATTACAATGAAGGTTTTAAATTGGCATGGCATGGTAAAATTGAACAAAATATGAACTTTCACATTTCTCTGGTCTCATGGTCCCTGGGAGAGAGATTCTTTCTTTAATGAGGTTAAGTTAATTAGAGTGGGCTCATCAGTGCTATTAGCTACATGCAAAATCTGAAGCTAAATGCTTAATCATAGAATTAGAAATGATGATTTAATGAATTCTGAATGAATAGTGTGGTTTTACTCCAGCATATTCACAAAAGGGAGTTGTTTGTCATATATAGAAAGAAACATGGGAAAAATAGCATCACAGCAAATCTAAGGATTTAATTTGCAGTGTTGGTTTGCTTGTTTTTTTTGTAAATGACTAATTTTAAGAAGTTATGTTAAAGATGGCCACATAAGGAGTATAAAGGTCTTAGACATAAGGAAAAATAGTAATTTGTAATAATAATAATTATATTAGTGAACTTAGGTATTCTTTATAATGTATTATTTATATTCCACCCAAATTTGACCATGTTAATGAGAAATAAAATACAAACTTTGATTTTATTTTTAAATAGATTTAAATGTTCTATATTATTTTAAACATCAAAATCAAAATAATTTTGGGGCTGGCCCAGTAGTGTAGTGGTTAAGTTCGTGCACTCCACTTTGGCAACCTGGGGTTCACAGGTTCAGATCCCGGGCACAGACCTACACACTGCTCATCAGGCCATGTTGTGGCAGCATCCCACAAACAAAATAAGGGAAGATTGGCACAGATGATAGGTCAGGGAAAAATCTTCCTCAAGCAAAAAGAGGAAGATTGGCAACAGATGTTAGCTCAGGAACAATCTTCCTCACCAAAAAAAATAATAAATAATCAAAATAATTTGTAAGATACATTTAAAGTATGTGGAAAGAAACTAGATATGAGAATAGAGCCAAAACAAAAATTGAAGCATGAGAAAATGGGATAAAATAGGATTGCTTTCCATCAAAGTGAGTTAAGTCAACATAGAGGGCATGAGAATAAAGTAAGGAACAGAGAATTTTCAGAAGAGAAATTTTGAAGAGGATGTTTCAGAAAGCTTCCTAATGGAGAAGGAGCACAGTGATAAATGCAGCAAGTGCTGCCATAATACAATCATCTTACATCCCCTAGCCACAGTCTTTCAGCCACTCTTCCTGGTTCTTATACCTCGACGGGCCCCATCCAACAGCCCTTCTCTTGGAGTAGTTGACAGAGCTAACCAAGACATGAGGCAGCGCTGCCATCTTGTCACCTCTTATCTTGTGCCTGTACTCCCTGAGATTCCTTATCACGCCTCAGAAGTGCCAAGTCCTTGTTATTCTGTTGGCTGCTGAGCCCTGATCTACCACCGTGTAAAACTAAATCATGTGAAACTAAATCCAAAATTCCGCAAGGAATGGGGTCAACCTATCAGTGAAAATAATAGCCTATTTGAGTACTTCTTCTTTCTCTGACCGGAAGGCAAGCTCTCCAGAGTCCACTGGGGATATTTCCTAAAAACACTTTGAAAGCTCACACATGTGTGCTGTGATTTTTAGAAAGCAGGATACTCCGCTTGGGGAATAGGAAAGCCTCAGCCACAGTGAAAAATGGTAGCAACAAGAAAGATCCATGAGCATGTTCAGAGAGGTTTTTGCATAATGTAATGTTGTTTATGTTTTCTAAAGCTTAGATAATTGCTTATTAAAGACTTCAGCAAGTTTATAGACATAGTGCTTGCTACATGGTAGTCACTGTGTGGCATAAGCCTATTTTAGCAGATTCTCCAATAGCGCACAGCATGCATCTGTGACTGAGACAAAAATCAATGCTTATGGATTTAGCAGTGTAATCCTATCACTTGTTCTGTGAGATATGATTTGAAATGTAAAGTACGTTATGACTTAAGTGAACTTGGAGGTATGGAGTCTCTGGGGTGTTTCTTAGCATCCTATTTATTATTGATCAGACTATTTCTTTACGGTCTCTCTACTCCTTGCCCCACTTCCCCTTCCCCTGCTCACCAATAGTTTTTAAATTATGTGTATCAGAACCAATAAATGATCTTCAGTATGAATATTTAGTTCCTGATTTCAAAATAAGTAATAATTTTAACGTTATCATACCTAGAACATAATCATGTGGCCAATCGATTTGTCTTAAAAGAAAATACTCGTAAAATATTAGATAAAGTTTCTAAGTTCTACAAAGAAAATTTAATGTTTTCTCTAGGAACATAACACAAAGTCCATAAGTCGTCTGCTTCTAAGTAACCTTAAATAACCCTAACTTACTGTGTTTAGTATCCACGGGAAGTCACCAAAGTAAAATTTTAGAAATTGTGGTTTTTAAATTAATTTAATTAAGATTTTTTAAATCACATGCTTGCTCTCAAATTTACTATGAAAGAATAATTAAATGCAGTTTGAAATAGTCATAGCTACCTGGAATCGTTCATTCAGTAAATTTGTGTCCAAGACCTATCATGTGCCAGTCACTTACAGGTACTGGGACAAAGTCCCTCCCTCTATGAGGCTCCTTTGGAGTGATCCCTCTTAAGCTCTCTATAGGAAGCTATTGCTAACTGGAATTTACATAAGCCATATTTGTTTCTACATGCAAAAAGTTTGACTCCCCCCCAACCCCACTCTATCAGCCATAATACCCTCAGGACATCACAAAAAATAGTTACAATTATATAGGCTTTTATCAGTACTTTAATCTAGCCTGATCTGAGATAAAATTCTGCCCAGTTTAGTAAACGTTCCTCCCATTAATAGATTATATCTCTGAGAATCTGATTTTTAGTCTCTATTCTGAAAGTGCATTGTACTTTGCATTTACTGAATACTTTTGATATAGGCAATTCAGTTGCAAACTAATCTGAATTCTAAAAACAATAATTCCTCTCAAGTTATGCTGTACAACTTAAACTTATATAGAGCTGAATGTCAATTATAATAAAAATGAAAGAAAAATAAAAACTATTTTCATTCCCATCAGCGTATTCTTAATTTGGGGAAGAGTGAGACCCGCCACTCTGTACATAAACTTGTAAACCTTGGGTTTCCATGAGCTCAGTGCATTTAGACATAGGTGAAACTAGTAAAAGACAAGAATATAAGTTTCTGTGTCAGGTAAGATCTGAATGAGAATCATTCAGAACACTTCTGTGCAGACTCTGTGTGAAAATAATCATGGGGGGACAATCTGTTCCCACTGCTGCGAGCTCTTTTTGCTTGGATACATGTGTATACATTTAAAATTTCTCACTTATCTAGAAGGAATTCTTCTGAATATTATGAACACTATGGATAGTATCTGCTTACACATGCAGTCTGAGTCTTTGAAAAGTTATTTTGTCTTTAAAAGAGCAAATCCACAGAATGACCTTCAGCTACTATTAATCCATCTAAATGTAGGGCGCGAAGGCAGAACACATCTGCCATCTGTCAGCTGAGAAGTCCCCTGCGACTGCCCGACCCCCACTCCCCACAGAGTCCTCTTGGGGCTGAGATAACTTAGGGAGAGGTCTTTCTCTGCTGGCAAGGAAGGAGTGCATTTAGACTAATCATTAAAACCCATTACCTAACAAAGTGCATGTTCTTAAGGAGCACAGAGATACTTGCCAATGAATTAATCAGCAAAAGAGACTATGAGAAGGTGAGATTAGCAGCCTCAGAAAAGATCAGAATCCATGAGCTGCCAAAGCGGTTTCTGGTTGCCATAAATCTTAGCACAATTAGAGGGGTTTTCTCTTAACAATTTAGAATGCTATCTGGATTTGGTCTCTTTGTTTCTCCACACTGTGTTATATCTGGGGCTGGAAAAACGACCAAGACTTTTCTTGAGCTCGAGAGGGAGAATCATTTATTTGAATAATTGATCGTTCAATTAGTAGAGCAAATGTTGAACAGTTGGACAGATCTTTTTATCAGTGTTGATGGGAAGTAATTGGCTGTAGTTCATAATAAAGCAGAAAATTGAAAAGTGTGATTTTAAAATAAGAATATTAAATACGACCTTCCCCCCCTCCAGCCCCCAATAAAACCTTCTTACCTGCTCTTTTTGTCATGGCTGTCTGATTTCCTTTTCCCTCAGCGCGACTGCATTCCAAAATACAATCAAGCAACTGATTACATTCCCTGAATATTACTGCATGGTGATTTGCTTACACAAAGTGTGTCTAATGTTAAATAATTCTGCAAGCTGAGGCCTACCAGTAGAGAGTGATACCAGCACGTCATTGGATTTAGCCTAAAGCACCAGAGAAAAGGCAGGCAACCAAAACTTGTCTAGGGCCCTGGTGACACCCTTGGGCAGTGTGACTCTCCCCTAATTTGTAAGAAGACACTATATTTTCAAGAAAAATGCTTACATCTTAAAAGGTTAAATTTGAATTTTTAACAATAAAATGTTAGATGGGTGTATGGTGTGTTACGGACAATTACGTTACTTTGTCTTAAAAGTAATTTGAAAATACTTAATCAAGGAAAACCCTATGTAATTGCAGGCTATGTTTATTTTATGTTAAGTTTAATCCAATGTCAAAAAGACTGTAATTTGATTCAGAATGGTATACTTATAACTTAGCTATCATAATAAAAAATATAAAAACCTTACTTTATTAATAAAAAAAAGAAACTTCTAAAGGCATAAATTGATTGCTGATTCTCAAGCTGACCCTGTTTTAAACCAACATAAATTGATACACCAGCGTATCTACTTTTTCATATAGAACATGGGAACAATTTTAATGTTTAAAAAGAATGTTTCCTTTAAGTCGCTAATATCAGATAAACTGTTTCTTAGAGGAGAAACTATGAATCACTTTATAACTCAGTAAAGAAGCTATAGAGCAAATGTATTCACTGAAAAATTATGTGTGTGTGTATGTGTGTGTGTGCAAATGTATATGAGATGTATTTATATCTCAAGGGTAAAATTTAAAAAGGCTATAGATATACCTATCTCTTTCTCTCAAAGGTATTAGTAGAAAATGAATTAATAATCAAATATGTTTTATGTTTATTCCCTTTATTTAAAAAACACTCTGTATAAGAAATATTAAGTAATATATTATATTATAATTATATATTATAAATAACATAAAATATTAGGTAGTGAACACTTATTTTGTTCCTGCATTTAAAGGGACTTTCTTAAAAATTTTGCCATTGAGAATATTGCTTTCTATTTTAAAACAGGTACTTTGCTATTAGAAAATGCCCTTCTAATCTTATTTTCAATGGTTTTATTAGGAATGAGTGTTGAAAGTTGTCAAATACCTTTTCAGCTCCAGTTTTGGTTGATCAGATTAGCGTGTTGTATTAACATACTTTTTTATAACACTCATCTTTGCATTTTATTGTTCTATTTCTTCTTCATTGCAGTAAAAATATCTATACATTTCTTGATAATGGTTTCATTTAAAATAATCCATTGTTGCTTGACTACCCTGTTTGAGAGTGTGGAAAATTTATTTTCCTATGAAATTAAAGAATCTTAAGAGAAGGTGCTTTGATAATGGTTTCTTCTTGTTAGTTTTAGCTAACTTTTAAAATATTTTCTTCAATTATGTCCTTAATAACCAATTCTAATTCATTGTTATGTTGATTCAGAAGGCTGCTTCTTTACTCTGTCATCTTCTCTCACCTTTTTCTTAATTTAACTTTATATTTGTTCAGTCACTTCTTATGCAAATGTTAATTGAGAGTCAACTATGTGACAAGCTCCTAGGCAAGGTGGATAAATGAACGACAAATGGGATAAAATGGTCACTTCCTGGCCTCTGTTAAGTATTTTCAGTAGATATTACTCCAATCTATGTGGTTTTCCATGTGAATTCCACGACCTAATGCTTGAAGTGCTGGTTTAAATACTCAGTGTTAGAATTCAACATATTGTATTACTGTCATTTAGTTCCCATGACTTTTTTAACTTCCTGAGAATTAATAATGCGATTTTTTCCCTAAACCCTGTGCTTACTTTCTATGACCTGTGTACTGTGTTTGATTTCTGTTCTCTTCTGCTTCCTTCTTTTCCTATCTTGTAGAAAGATTCTGACTGGTGCTGGACCATACCACCCATAGGCCTGGGTGAGGGGGCCTGCTGCCCTGGGCTTCACACTCTAGGGGGTCCCCATTCTGGCCCTCCTCGAGCTATGCCCAGCCTCACCCACCTCCTCTTCTAGATTATGCTGTGAGTACTCAGGACTCCAGGATTCTCTGCTCCAATGGCTCTTGCTTGGTTCTGGGGCCTGCATATACCATTTCCATGTGTCTGTCCTCCCAGGGGCAAATCTTGCTGTCAGTGTGCAAATCCCTAGGACTAAGGGGTGGCCAAGGGGCAACTGTTCGTAAGGGATGTGGATGGAGCTTCTGCATGTGGATGGCGATGGCCGTGTCGGTGCCTGCAAGGCCACTCACAGCAACCAAGGGATCTGGGGGTGGAAAGAGAATGCATCAGCTCTTCCCAGGCCCTCACAGACCTCAGCAAGGAACTCAGAGCACCAACAGGATGATAATTTAGAATTTAGCCATATAATAAATCCCTGGAAGGTATATTTGTCAAGATCAGAGGATAACACATATTTTATTTAATAGTTTTTAGCTTGATTTATAGCCTTGAACTGTTTAGACATATGGTGTGCGGACTTTCATTTGCACTCCTGTCCTGATCTCTAAAAATGTTGGAGGTAGGTCTGTGTTGAAATATTCTTTTCCTTTGTTTTCTTGGATTGTTTTCCTAATTCACTGAGATAAGTCCTTGAGGGATGCTGCTTTGACTTCTCTTCCTCTTATCTTAACGTCAGAGTGGTCACAGCGCATGCGTGGGGATATAGACATGCTTATGATATAATTGAAGGACTAATTCAAACCCATTCTTCAGATTTCCCAAAAGATGCCAGTTGGAGGCCAACTAGAAATCAGATCTCATCTATGGTGATTCCATCAGAGATTGTCATCAAAATAACTCCGTTATGTTTAGAATTGCTTCACTGACCAACATGAAACAATGTGTTTAACTCTTGCCTTCTTATTTTGAAGCCTAACATGATTTAATGCCAAAGGGGAGTTCATGGAAGTATTCCACCCGCCTCCCACATTTGTGAAAAGAGTTAGTGTCTGTCATTCTCAATTGCATAGTCTAAGAGCTAAAGCATTCATTTCCTGTAAACTGGAGGTCCACTCAGTTACTCGGTAGTCATTTGCCGAGGACATACTACGTTCTAGTCACCACACTAGAGCTGAAGGTACAGCAGTGAACTAACACTTTAAGGACATTTGAGAAGTGGAATTAGATAAAGATCATATTAACAAATCAACATATGCCATAATATTGGCCACGAAGAAGAATGAAGTAGAAAGTGAGGAGACAGAGCATGGTCAGGGAAGGCTTCCCAGGGAAGTGACAATAGAGAGGGGTCCTGGATGAGTTGTTGAGAGAGCAGAGTGGAAGGAGAAATGTCTGAGCTGACAGAACCACAGATGATCCTGAGACAGGAGATTATTTGGCAGGTGTTAGAGGAGCACCAAAAAAGTCTGAGTGGCTGGAACAGAGCTGAGGAGGGAGAGAGTGGTAGGAAGGAAGGATGGGAAGCTAATGTCAGGTTGTATAGATATAGGGCATTCTAGGCCGTGGTAAAATGAAGCCATCAGGGGGCTTTAAGTAGTATTGTAGCATGTACTCTGGTATTGCGGGATAGTCATGTTTTGGAGTTTCAAGTCAAAGTAGGGAATGCTGCAAGGAGGCTATTATGTACAAGATAAAAGATCACGGTGGCTTACACTCTGTTGATAGCAGAGGACACCATTGGAAATAGTTGAATTTGGGGTATATCTGGTTTTGCAGAAATCAGCTCGTACTTACTCCTAGCTGCGAGTAGTGCTGGAAGAATCCTGCTACCTTTTTTTTTCTTGGCTGCCCTCTCATGTGGTTGTATAGCTTCCTAAGGCCCACTAGAGCATCTCTCACAGTCAACAGTACAGTAATCGACATTGCGTCTTTTGTTATATTTGCATTTTCTGAGCACTATAGAATGATTTGGGAGTGCTTTGCTTAGAAGGAGAACAAGAAAGTCTCCCCTGTGTTCTTAAACCTCCAACTGCACATTAGTTCCAGCTTTATTTTAAGTGCTATGTCATATTTATATCTGTTTTTATTGTAAGATGCCTTGGGTGTATTTTTGAACTTGGAATAAATACCGATTTTTGATAAGCATGTAGTATTACCCAAACAAGGCTGAAGAAGTTGAAAGTCAGGATGTTTAACCTTGTAAAATGTTTTTGACTGTTTCCCAATTTTGTAGACCAAGAAAGTGAGAGGAAAGATTAAGAAATCTCTTTGGAATCAATGGTACCTGATAGAGCAAATCTTTCCTGTTTGAAAATTGTTTCTGTGTTTGTGGTTTGTGTGGGAGGACTAGATACAACACCTGAAATATCATGGAGACCATTATGTCTGCACTTGTCTCCATGGGTTCACCTAATTTACGCCTCAAATACATGGATGCCAAACACTTGGAAAGCAGCTGTTCTTCTAAATATATTAAGCAATTTACTTTAGGTAATGTAGCTTATAAAATTTTAATTTTGGATTAAATAAACCATATCCTTCAGCATGCCTGTTACACCTTGATATTCAAAAGATGAAATATGGGCGTATTTAGTGAATTTCTTCTGAGGATGCTCCAGTGGAGAAGGGTCAATCGTTTCCTAATGAAACTAGTCAATAGCAATTCCTCTTAGGAAGCTCAAGGAAATTAGCATTAAGCAACAGGCATGGTTATCTTGGGTTTTACACAATTATGTGATAGGATTGTTACATGTTTTAGGAAATGGTTTCAGGAGGCATTATATTGAAGAGGTAATTGATAGGAAACAGTGTAATTGTCTGGGCTCTAGTGCTACTTGCATTGTAATCTAGAAACCAGAAAGACATGTGATTTGAAAATCTTTACCGAGAAAAGCAGCTCGTGGTCTTTATAAATAAATTGCCAAAGGTTAGTAAGGGTTATTGTGTTTTAATGTTTTATTTGGAAGAGAACAGATGTTATACTGGGTGAAAATTTGAATTAAATACCCATTTGATTTATTGCTTCTTAAGTGTCTGTATGTTTTATGCTATGAGATTTTGAGCTTCCCTTCTTCTGTGAAAAGCTATTTATTTAACAAACTCTCATATAGCCCCTGTGTTCCCAGTGCTTTGTACATATTAACTCATTTAGCCTACATAACAATGCTTTGAATTTGGCAATAAAATTATCCCCATTTCTCAAATGAAACCATAGAGGAAGAGAGAAGTTAAGTAACTTGGCCCGAGTCACACAGGCGTTAAGTTGTGAACTCGGGTGATGAAGATGCAGACATGGCTCCTCACTGACAGATTCTGCTTCATCTTCTTCATTCTTTACAGTAACCGAAGGGCTTCATCTTTTTCAATTCTAATCTCAATCTCATTTGATTTCACCAAAAGAATGTTTAATTGTTTTTCTTTCTTTCTCGTCATAACTATAGGTTCAGCAAATGTGGAAGCACAAGGACAAGTCTGCCTTATGGAAAGTGTGCTTGCGTCACTTTTAAAAGTAGTCTGGATTTTCTCATCTTTTACATTTCTTAGTTATTTTATGGCACTATTTCTGTCAAGATATAACCTGTGGAAAAAATTTACCAAACGGCATCATGGTGAGGAGCCTGTTATAGCTGGAAAACAGCTGCTTAACTGAAGCATTTCTGAAAACAGACAGGCTTTCGATTCACCTTTGAAGGCACTCATGTTTCCTAGTTAAAACAGGGAAATTGGTCATAAATATTGAGCCAAGAAAGTTTATCTGTTTCCTCTATAGCATTTTAATAAATAAAAAGTGAAAAGAAAATCAATGCTTGCCTATTTTCTAATGCCAACTCTGGTTTATTTCATTGTCTAATTACCGTCTGACATACTGTAGTATCTCAGAGCACACAGAATTCTCTAGGGGCCTGAAGCAAATTCCATGGCTGTGATTTTGTTAGATTTCTTAAGCTGAGCTGTGCTAGGCCAAAGGAGTCGCAAAAGCACTAAGGACTATTATAATGCTCTAGAAGTCTTGCTATCATAGATGGCATTTATCCTTTTAAGCATATCCAAAATCAATGTCAGCTGTTCTACAAGTCTTAGATGATAATGAGTCTCCAAAGTTCCTGTTACTGGCTTAATACAAGTGATTCAATCTTTCCTAGTTCTTTCCCTTGGAAGAATTAATGCAGGTTTAGGAAATTACATCTTTTCTCCCTTTGTCCTTGATGTTTTTCAACTAAAATAGTAGCCTTACGGTGATTCCATTTGATAAACGCACGTCTTATTTTTCTCAGTTTATGTCTCATCTACAACTCTGTTTCAACAATCAATTTATTGAACAAGTATTAAGCTCCTACTGTGTGCAAGGCTGGATGGATAAGAAGATACACTGCTCTCAGTTTGATAATAGAGATAGCAAACCATAACCCAAGTTAGACTAGATTAAGTGCTCTGTAGGCATGGGATGAGTACTGACTAATTACACCTAAGGAATCAAGAAAACTCTCAAAAAGAAGGTAATGTTAGATCTATGAGTTTGTGGATAGGTGAGATTTTTGTCGACTAAAGGAGTAATTAGTGAAGAGACAAGGATGCCTTGGAAACAGAAGATACAAGGAATAACATCATTTAGGGAATTTATTCATTCATTCAACAGATATCTATTGAATACTTACCAAGTTTTAGTAACTCTTGCAGTCATTTGCAATGATAAATACATAGATGAGCAAAACAGACAAAATTCCCTGTTCTGGTGGGACTTGAACTCTAGTGAGATAAAAATTAACAGTAAGGAAAAATACATGAATTGTTAGTGGGTTAGAAGATGACAGATGCTGTAGGGGCGGAAATGTGGAGCAGAGCAAGAGGAAGTGGGAGTGCTGCATGTGGGAGGGAGGGGTTGCGATTATAATAAGTTAAGTGAAGATTAAAGATAAGCAAAAGAGGCCAAGAATTAAGGCTGAGAATAAAAGTCCTAGATGATCAGAGTAGGGTGGGGAGATGTCAGATGAGGCTGGAAAAGTGGACCAGACCCATGTGATAAAGGACTTTGAACACAGATACAGGATGATTGACTTTAATGCCAGAGATAAAGGGGAAACATGAAAGGGTTTTGCAGAAAGTTAGTAATATGATTAGATCGCATTTTAGAAAAACAAACAAACAAAAAGACAGTGTGGTGTTTCATTTCTGGCAAGAAAAACAGAGAGGTGGTTTTGGATGAAGATTGTGAGGATCCAGCTGGTGGGAAAGGAAAATGGGATGGGCGTGAGAAACGTGTTAGAGGTACGACTGACATGGCTTGAAAATGGAGTGGTTGTGATAAGTAAGGTGGAGGGAAGAGTTGAACTTGATTCCTAGGTTTCAAGCTTTGTTGGCTTAAGAGAAAAGTTACGTTTCATTTCCCATATTTGAGCTAAGGAACACAGGAAAAGAATCAGACTGGTGGGCATCAGATAAAGCTTGTGTGACTATAAATTACCTCGCTCACGGTAGGTGCGTACAAATATCGGCTTTCTTTCACATCCTCCCTTCTCTCCACCATGGACAGGTTGAATTTGGAAATTCGAGCTGCATATTTATGTGACAGTGTCCAACAAGATAGCAACTTGCACTTGACCCATAGAGGTCTAGAGATAGAGATTTATGAGTTATAAACTAAAGTTCATATGAGTTACAAACTAAACTAAAGTCAGGGAAGAGAATAAGACTAGGCAGGGAAAGAAAGAGAAAAGAAGTAAAATTTAAGACAAATTGTCTTTGGTCAAATACTCACAAGATTTGAAGTGTTGATTCAAATTTCAGTTCTTTGAGTTGCTTAAAGAAATAGCATTTTCCTTCCAACCTGTTCAACAATTTTTCCTGGTAACTCTATAATATACAGCTTATACTATAGTACCAAATATATATGAAATCATAAGTTATCCACCTAATATTCCTTTCACAATTCTGAGCACTTAATGTTCTTTCATTATGAAACATTTTTGTTTCTTTTTTTCCAGCTCAACTGATCTGTTCAATCAACAATTGAGTCAGAGAAAAACACTACAAAAGCTCACTTTTTATCCTACTTTAAGTTTATAATCTTAAATAAAACTTCCGTTTTTTTCCTTTAATGCCCTCTCATGTTCCCTGAAGAGTGTAATAGAGAAATGCATATATACATAGAGAAATATAAATAAAGAATTATGAATTACTAGGAGAGTAATGACATTTCCTTTAGAAGGCCAGGGACTTGGACAATTCAGCATTTAGATAGAAGGGGGTCACTGAATAGTCTTTCGATTTGTCATCAGACAAAAGACTGAAAGGATCACAAGATTAATATCAGCCATGTGCCATTTCTTGCCTGGCTGATTTAAAGATTGTTCTGTTGCATAATTAGGATAATTTATTTGTGAATTGCTTAAAATTAGTGTTAACAGTTGGAGGGTGAGTTATGAGTAAGAATTTTGTGGCTTTATTAAATGTCACTAAAATATAGTCCAATTGTGCTCTATATGACTAAAAACGTGATAGTTTCTTTATTGGTAGATTTCTTATCTATCTATATTTAGAACATCATTTAAGCAAAGTGTAATGCCAAGGACTTCAGAGATTAGAGGCTTCTAGTTGTTTATTGATAAACAGTTACAGTAAACATTATTCAGTCTAAAATTTTGGCTCACTAAAATCAATCCTAAGTTTAATCAACATATTATTTCAAGCAATCAAAAGAATCATATCCCCAAGATTGAGAAACCAACCTCAACACTCACTTAATGAATAATCACCATAGTAATGCTGGTTGGTAACAGCCACCCAACTTTATCTCTGCTGCATCTTTGTCAACAGAAAGACAGCCTGTCAGCTCAGTAGAAATGAGTGGTAGAAATTAGTAACTTTAAGTTTAGTGATGGAGGTAAGGACATTAAAAGATTAGATCAGTCTTGGAATCATATCTGTGATTGTTCATCTTGTAAATTCTGAGAAATATACCTTTGACACAGAAATCTGCCATTATCTTCTATGGCTAGGAAACAATTGCCTGAGGACTTCTGCAACCAGAATTCCTAGGTTAATACCCTCTCCACTGGTAGCGAGTAGCACCCCAGCTCTAACTTGCCATATTTATTATCGATACCTCCTTTCATGGTAGCAGTGTGGCTAATGGAAAGCATCGGGCTCTATAGTCAGGCAGAACAGCATTCAGTTTTCTGTGGAGCCACATGCAAGTCACGTGACCTTGGGGACCCTGCCCTCACTTACTTTTGGTTTCCTCATCTATACATGAAGCTCCTACTTGAGCTGATTGTTGTAAGGAGTAAGAAGGCCATGTGCTTGAGCCAAGTACTCTGCCTATACACAGTAAGCTCTCAACAAATGTGGTATTATTTAATTCAAAGTCTTAGAAATTCTTTCTAAATGAATGAAAGATGATGGATATTGGCCATAACAACAACAGAAAATATCAAACTATTTAATGCTGTCAACTCTATATTATTCAAGCAGTAAATTAATTGACAAATGTTAAGCATAGTCCCCTGAGTGTATTTCTTCTTTCCTGTCCATCTCTACCAACACTTGTTAAATTTTTATAGAAAAATACGTGTATCAAAATCCCATGCCTTTGACATTCTATTCCCAAGGATAAACCTCTTCTATTTATAGAGATTTCAGATAAATAATTCTGAAAGAAAAGGGCAGATATTATATAATTTATTTGGTTGATTCTTCTAGAAATTCACTGGAATTAGTAATTAGAAAAACAATTATTTCTTAAAACTAGAGAGAGTGTTGTTTATATGCATTTGAAATACACATAGATACCTACATGTGGTGCTAACGTCAGAGTTTACATAAACTGCCATTCAACTTCTTGTCTTCCAGCAAGATTAACCTTTAAAAAGGTGAATTATATTAGCTGTTTTTCCATTTCAGTCATACAGGCAACCTTATCAACCCTTTCAAAGGAAGTACTGAAAGTGATGGACCTCCAGTAGGCAATCATTCTGTATAACTCTGTCCTTTTATATTTCCTGTTGAAAGTCTGTGCTTGTAAATGGTGTTATTACATAGTGTGTTTTTAATGAGGTTTGACTATTTCGTATTCTAAGGGCTCCCTGCATGACATCCTTAGAGGCACCTTACCACGCTACTACAAGGCCTGGTAGAAATCTACGCCTCGTTTTCTGGGCCACGCAAGAGTGTGTTGTATCAGAGGCCCAGAGCTACAGGCAAAATTTCTTTCAAGGGCCAAACACAGAGAGTTTATGGTGTGGAAGCACATTTTCTATATATGTGACACGTGCCAGGAAACTTCACGAAGGACGATGGGCATCAGATGTGGTGTTCCACCTCAGCAAAATGAGCAAGCACCCTCTGGGTCACTTTGCACGGAGGCATTGGTGACAGTGCTGTGTGCTAAGACGGAGTGCTGAGGCCAGGTGTGGTTGAGCACCTATGCAAAGAAGGTCCCAAAAAACCTGATATGATAATGCCACTTTATAGGTTCTCCAAACTGAGGTTTCCAGATGCCACTTCAGTACGTGTACAAACAACCTAAGCCGCACAGATCCAAGCAGTCACTTAGCATCTCCTGGTATAACTCTATGGAGGCTACTCTTCCTCCTTCCCGCACGACGAGAGTGTAGCGGAGCAGGCAGCAGAGAAGTCCAACACCCCTTCAGCTTTCCGGACAGTCTCAGGACCCCGCTACATACTGATACCTGGATAGACAACGTACGGACTGAGGCTTAAATAAAACTATAGCTTTCCTTCTACACACTGCCTGCCTGTTAAGGAAATGAGTGCTCACTTTGGCCTGCATATTCTTTTGAATTACATATTCTTTTGAACAACTCAGTGATTATTGTATTCATACAATCATTCACGTACTGCTTTTTTTATGGTGCCTTTGTTCTACTGTGGTAGAAATGCAAAACCGCAGGCAGTGATTGCACAGAGTCACCCACGATGGGTGGTGCACTTTGCTACTTTTGCAACTCCTGAACAATGAAAAGCACAAATCAAGCTGCCAAACATACACAAGCAGAAGAAGGTTAACAGAACAAAACAGCAATTAGTGAAAATGAGAAGAGATAAACCTTCCTTTTCATGCAGGCTCTGGAGTCCACTCTAACTTTGCCTGCAAAAGACAGGAAACCGGGTCATCAGGCCCTACTGTGGCCAAGAATATGCAGGCTTTTCTTGGCACCATGGTGATGAGGAGGAGTTCTGTGAATATCAGAAATCACAGGCCCAGAGTAAACCAAAAACTAAGCAATTCAGCCTCATGGGTCCACTCAGTGATGCAAGGAAATGCAAGCTCTCTCTCTAGACAGTGCGGTCCAATAAAAATAGATAGCCGCGCATGAAATTTTAAATTTCTAGTAGCTGCATTAAAAAATAAAAAGAAACAAGTAAAATTAACTTAATAATTACATGATCTAATCTAAAATATGATCATTTTAACATATATTCGGTCTTAAAACATTATTAATGAGACATTTACCTTTTTTTTTGTGCTGTCTTTGAAATTCAATGTGTGTTTTATACTAAGCCACTTCTCAGTTTGGACTAGTCATGTTTCAAGTGTCCAGTAGCCACGTGGGGCTAGTGGCCAGTGTGTGGGACAGTTCAACTTTAAAGTAAACTTTTCTTGTTGATAAAGAGGATTTGAAATGAATACTCATTGACTTCATTCTAACCTTAAAACTGTGTCCTCTATTCTCTGTGGACAGCAAATAAACAGATGGCAAATTATTCTGGAAGTCATGAAAAGCTAGAATAATCTTGGAAACACTTTTTTAAAGATTAGATTTACAAAAGACAGCCTTATCCATATTTACCATTTCTACTTGTTTTCTTCCTCTAAAATGTCATCTTTATTATGTTCTCTGATTTTGCCAACCGGTCCAGTTGAAACTTTTGTTTTGTTTAATTTATTTACATTTGTACTGTCTAATACATAACCCCAGCTACAATGAATCACTAGGGACTTAAAATATTGGTAGTGTGACTGAGGAATTGAATTCTTCATTTTATTTAATTTTCATTAATTTAAATTTAAAACTGACACTGGACTCAGTTATTAGAAAACATTTAAGTACGTGTCAAACATTTTGGGTATGTGAATCTACTATATTTATGGATCTATAAATTTTATGAAAACCAAACCTAAATCAAATAATTCCAGTGAAAATTTAGCTCTCGAACTGAGATGGCTAAAATTATAAATATAATACACACTGGATTTCATAGACTTAGTACAAGAAAAAGAATGTAAAATAGCAATAAATTTTTATGTTGAATATATGTTAATAAAATATGTTATTAAAGTTAATTTTGTTTGTTTCTTTTTACTGTTTATCCTGTGACTACTGGAAAATTTTAAACTGCCTGTGTGGTTTGCTTTCTGTTTGTATTGGGTGTTTCTGGCTTAGGTCCTTATACTTACCTGGGCTTTGGGAAAGTCTCAAACACTTGGCTTGGAGAGTAATGGCTGAAAGTAGAACACATTCCTAAACCTATAAATCATAACTGGTTTACGGGGGCCCCTTGAAAAAGTCAAGGGTTTAATGAAGTGCGTCATAAATAACCATTAGCAGTCATCAGAGCTGGCCTACCTTTCAACAGATTGCTCTCTGAAATGTTTTTGCCTCTTTTGTTTCTGAGTTTTGTTTTTTTTTTGATGTATTTATATTTTTAAAATCAATTAATAATTCTTACCAGTGCTGTAAAGTGACTTGAAATGTAGAAGTAAGTCTGTAATTTGTGAAGTGTTTTGAAATTGACAGTTAAAAAAAAAGGGTCGTATAAAAACATGAGTTGTTTTACTTACATTCTATGGGTAGAAGGGAAGAAACATACACTTATTATCTCTCAGTGAATTTGCTTTTCCAAATACCTCAGTAGTCAATTGAACCACACAGTTGTGATATATTATAATTTCATACATCACAGATAACTAGATTTAATGTTGTTTTAGACGTCAAAATGTTTTTAAATCATGAAAGGAGTATTCATACACCATGCTGAACAGGCTGTCAGCACACCAGAGGCTAATTTAGACTGTGTCTGGGTTATTTTCATGGCCTCTAATGCGTCTCTGAAAGCATCTATTCACTGTGCGGTATCTGTCTTTCATCAGAATGAATTTGTCAGCCATTTCTAGGGAAAGACAATGTCAAATAATTTTCTGAATATACTATTTGTATTCCATTGCTAACACAATCTGCAAACTTCTCCTTAGATCGAAGCTGGTCAACTCAAAAAGAAGTTTTTAAGCACTCGCTATGGGCTAAGTTTGGTAGACGATGTAATTCATTTCCTTGAAACAACTGGAATCTACATGAATCATCCAAATTAACCTACAGGAAAAGTTTAAACGTTAGAACAAAGAAAGATAATGTTAAATTAGTATAATAAATAATAATGTTCAAAAGTCTGGATAAAATCAGCAAAACATCATTAATCTTAGTATATTCTAGTTTTCTAGGAATAACTAATAAAGTTTTCGAGGAGAAGAGATCAAAATTTTAGAGGTTAAGTATAGATATGTGGATTCTCACATCTAAATTTAAATAAAGTGGTGCAAGGCGTAGTGTTAAAAAGGACTGGAGAAGTGAGAAGACCCAGATTCTAGTTCTGACCTACCATTGACCAGAGGTGTAGTCTGGGGGTGTTATGAAGCTTTCTGAGCCTCAGTATTGTGGGGGACGGGAATTGGCCACCCCAAGATATGTCTCTTTGGCATGAGGATTATTTGGGGCTGGTTACTTTTGAAAACTGCAGACAGGAAAGAGACTCCGAAAAGTGGAACTTACTTACCCTTTGTTAAGAAACATTTACATTGTAAAGGAGATCTCCATCTGTAAAGGTGGCTTCCTCTCTGTACCAGGAAGAAGGTGGGATGACCTTATCTCTTGAAACTCTTGATAAATCAATGTGGAAGGCAAGGACTTAAATCTGCATAATCTGGTAACCTCCTGTAACTGACTCCCCCCACCCCCAACATCCTCCTTTGTCTTTAGCTGAGGATGATGTTTAAGGTGGTGGCTTCAGCCATTTTGGTGAGTTGCTCAGTTTGCCTGAGCCTCTCCCATGTATACATGCTATAAAGCTTTGTTTAATTTTCTCCTGTTATTCTGTCTTATGTGAATTTAATTCCTTCTCCAGCCAGAAAAACCCATGGCGGGTAGAGGAAATGCCTTCCTCCCCTACAGTATCATTCTATGTAATGGGGATTTCTGAGCCCTTCCCTTCCTGACCTACAGGGTCTTAGTGAAGATGGAATGAGCTAGGTTTGTGATAGCTTTCCTCAGTGCTTGTAGACCTGATATTGCTGCAGATTAAACTGGGACACACATAGAAATGTTCTGGCATAAACTGCCTCACAAAGAAAAGTTATTGTTCTTTTAAAATAACAAACTCAATGCTCAGTTCTGCTGTTTAATGTGACAAAAATAAGTTTACCAGTTAAAAAATACAAAGTTAGGGGGCCAGCCTGGTGGCGTAGTGGTTAAGTTCACGTGTTCCACATCAGCAGCCTGGGGTTCGTGAGTTCAGATCCCAGGTGTGGACCTACACACTGCTCATCAAGCCATGCTGTGGTGGGGTCCCACGTACAAAATAGGGGAAGACTGGCACAGATGTTAGCTCAGGGACAATCTTCCTCAAGCAAAAACAGGAAGATTGGCAACAGATGTTAGCTCAGGGACAATATTCTTCACAAAATAATAATAATACAAAGTTGGGTTTGACTGGACTTAATCAGAAAACCACAGAAGGTTTTACTCTGGAACTACTTTGGAGACTATTATACAATTAGGTTTCCAGCTAGCACTTTTGTTGACAAAGGTCCTACCAGTGGTAGCTTCTTGTTACATTTTACAATGAACTGCATGACTAGTTTAGTATTGGATTTTTTATTTAAAGGAGAGATTTTAGAATATGAAGCAATTTCTCCAGACTTAGAAGAATCCAGGAAAAAGCCTGGGATTTTAATTGTGTTGTCTTTGTGATTGTTGGATGCTACAGGCAGTTTAGATTCCTCGAGAAGTTTAAGATAAAGGATATAGTGACTCATAACAAATTTTGGGTAAAATACAATTTGTAAATTGGTGGTGTTTTCAACATCGCATATATTTTATTAATATAAAATAATGCTTCCTTTGACTTCATTTCTTAGAAAATGTAAACTTGTACCTTTCTCTTTTCAAAAGTAGGTGATTCCAGGCCCTTTTCATGACAGGACCAGATGGTAGGTTTCCAGCACTTTGCTCCATGATAGTCCACAGACCAAATTTAATTTCTTTTCAAGTAGAGGAAGAAAACATATATGACTGCTTATAATTTGGATATGAAAAAACTGCTTCTCAGGAAATTCTTTAGGATAGAGAAATCCTGGGGGAAGAAGTTACTTGGTACATGACAGTCAAATCCTGGATAACAAGGGAGATTTGCCCTGTAGATGGGAGCTGGGGCCCAGATTGCTAGACGAGACTAGTTGTGCCCCACGACCCGGGTCTTGTCATTGCATTTACCTTTTGTGTTGTTTATTCTCATAACTTTTCATATGCATTGATATTTAGGGCATGTGTGATTTTAACTCTATGCATATTAGAAATTGATCTGTGTTTGAAAAGATAGCTTGACATTTCAGCACATGTTTGAGTATAAAGAAGAACACTTTCAAGTGTGGTCTGAGCCATTAGAAGTAGCATTATGAAATAAAATCTTCAAATAGCATTGTGAAGTAAAATTTTTGATGAGGATGTGCTTTTAAGAGCAAAGTTGGATACTATTTCTGTTAGAAAATTAACGGAATAAATTATTTATATTGTTTTGTTTATACTGTACTGTGCTTGACAGCTTTATAAGGAATTTGGCAATGCTTAAAAAAATACACAAACCACAGTAAATAAGACAAATCTTTGAGGAAGTTGATGGGGCAGGAAAATCATCAAGGCCATAATGATAATGAATTCACAATGATGATGGCATGTTTATTCAATGTGTACCCAATGCCAGGTGCTCTTGTAAACACTTTTCACAAAGAAACTCATTTAGTCCTCAGAGTAACCTTAGGTGGTAGGAACATCTCACAAAAACGTCAAGATACGTGCTCCAGCGTTAAAGGGACAGAGCGCTTGTTTTGTTTGAACTGCCGCCTGGCCTAGCAGCCTGGGCTCCAGATCCCTGAGCTCTGCTGCCTTCTCTGTAAAACCAGCATGGGGAATTATGTAGTCTTTCCAGGGGACCACAGATTTGGTTTTAAGACTTTTAGCAGCTAAACCAGAGCTGCAAACACAACTGTAGTGCTGATTGCTGGTAAGATAAAAATAACAACCATCCTGAGTAATTAAAAAATGGAATACTTTGGGGCTGGCCTGATGGACAGTGGTTAAGTTCACGCACTCGGCTTCAGCAACCTGGGGTTTGTGGCTTCTGATCCTGAACATGGACATACACATTGCTCATCAAGCCACGCTGTCAGGGCTTCTCACATAGAGGAAGATTGGCACAGATGTCAGCTCAGGGGCAATCTTCTTCACCAAAAAAAAAAAACAAACAACAACTTTATAGACATATTTGAAACTGCCTTACTGCACCATATATTGAATCATACCAAAAGTAAAATTATGCTCCCATATCAGTAATGGGATATGGGTCTTGAAAATATCCACAGCTCTGAACATCAGCATATTACTACAAGCCAGGCGAGCACAGTTGTATTTTGCCAGCTCAGCTTAGAGCCAGCCAGCCCTTTCAGCCTCCAGACCGTTGGTATTTTGTGACATGCAGGCCAGGGGGGCTTTTTAGAAAATTCCAGGTCCTGGGAAAGACAGCAGCAGGAGTTTGGGCTGGGAATGATGGAGACAGTGATTTTGACTATGTAGCCAAACTACTGGCAAATCTTAATATGCTGATAAATATGGATGTGAATGTACAGTTGTCCCCCCTTATTCAAAGAGGGTACGTTCCAAGACCCCCAGGGGATACCTGAAACTGCAAAGAGTACCAAACCCTATACATACTAAGGCTTTTCCTGTACATGCATATTTGAGGTGTGACAGCAAAACTAGCACAAATGTCTTTTTCCTTCTTCACAAATTCACAGATGAAAGATTCATTCTTACAGTCGATCTTAGTAACCTCAGCATACGATCATTTTTCTTTCCTTATTAAGTGGAAAACTAACCTTTTCACCTAAAGGAAGCACTTTTCAGCTTCTCTTTGGCGTATCCAAATTGCCAGCATCACTACTCCTGCACTTTGAGGCCATTATTAAGTAAAATAAGGGTGACTTGAACACAATTACTGCGATACCACGACAGTCGATCTGATAACCCAGAGGGCTACTAAGTGACCAACAGGGGGGTAATGCATACAGTGTGAATATGCTGGACAAAGGGGTGACACACTTCCTGGGTAGGCTAGCGAGAGATTTCATCATGCTACTCAGAAGGTCATGCAATTTAAAACTTATAAATTCTTCCTTTCTGAAATTTTCCATCTAATATTTTAGGACCGTGATTGACCGCGGGTAACTGAAACCTCAGAAAGTGAAACCATGGATAAGGGGGCACTACTGTCTATGGATTTATCATCCTGATACTTTATCCAAAGAGTTTGGCCAGCGTGGTTCACTTGCTGGGTTACAATTGCTTGCTCCAGAAGAGGGAGATTCAGCATCTAAGTAGAGCAAAGCAAGCAAACCAAGCCCTGGGGCTGGAGCTGTGTCGTCCTGGGAAGGGGAGGTGGCCTGGTTTGAGTTTGACTCTAGGAGCGAGGCATCAGATGAGCTCTCCTAGGGTGGAAGGGGAACTGTGGCTGTTATTCCACCAGGAAAGAAAAGCAGTCTCCCTGAAGGTCTCAGATCATTTTTCTGTAACTAAGCAATGCGCTACCTTGGCATTGCTTCAAAAGGGGCATTATATCAAAGAACAGTTTTTTTCCCTCTCTCTCTTTTGTGACTGAGAACAAGAGAGAAACAAAACCTCTTTTATACTGTGCATATTAATCACTATCAAAACACACAGCTGTTGGATTAATTTGGGTACTAATTTACTTTTAGTTTGATTTTGCCACTTAAAATGAAGTATTATCGCTGAGGCAACAGTGTGAAAGTATGTTGTTGTAAAGGACCTTTGAGTCATAAAAGCTCCACTTGTTTTGCCAAATCATTAATCTGATATTCAATGAATCTCCCACTGCCCAAAGACCTCTGTAATCCTGAGATGTGACATTTTATGTTTGCAGATGCTTGATTTAGTGGTGTCTCTGCCAGCTGATCACTAACAAATGATAGCACAGCCAAGGAAGACCGGTGAGATTTGCATCTGGTTTGTGTAATGGTAAACCTGTGGTGCCAGCTTTCTCCTGGAAACTCTCCTTGAAAACTCAAATATAGTGGGCAATGATCAGTTCATTAAAAAATGCAACAGCCAAGAACTATTATGGAGACTGAAAATACTTGCTAGTCCAAGAGTTTGGCTGGCCCCATCTACCAGCTGACAGAGGTACAGTTGAGCTAGGGTTTCTGTGTATGGCTCCAGGGAATGACATTTACATATGCTGTGGTGTGAATGGCACCCCCTAGGGTTGTGTAATATGCTAGCTTTGCATTTTATATAGTCCACAGTTTCTACCTTTTTTACAGTATCCTATTTATTATTCAACACATGTTTGTGTCCTTCCTTACCTGTAAGCTCCTTCAGAACTAGTTCTATTTTCTTATTCATCATATTGCCAAGCCCTGGTAAAGCGCCTGTGGAATAGGAAACTTTTTTTTTTGAGGGAGATTAGCCCTGAGCTAACATCTGTCGCCAATCTTCCTCTTTTTGCTGAGGAAGATTGGCCCTGAGCTAACATCCGTGCCCATCTTCCTCTACTTTATATGTGGGACGCCTGTCACAGCATGGCTTGATAAGCAGTGTGTAGGTCCGCCTGGGATCCAAATTGGCCAACCCTGGGCCACTGAGGCGGAGTGTGCAAACTTAACTGCTACACCACCAGGCTGGCCTCAGGAAACTTTTTTTAAGCTTATCCATTTAATTGAATAAAAGTGCAAATATGTTTTGTAAAGCCAAAGATTTTAGCTTTTATGCTTAAACAAATAAGAATTTTCCAAAACTATTATTCATATTGGTATGTCAGTTTAGTCTTCACACTAGTTAGGAATCTTCAGGATGCAAGTGTAAGAAGACCGAATCAAACATGTTTAAGTCAAAAAAGAAAAAATGAATTCAGTCGTTCACGTAACAGAAAATCCCAGAATTAGATACATCTAATTTCAGTTGCGGCCAGATCCATTGACGCGAATTATGACCTCAACACATTCTCGATATATCTCTCAGCTCTGCCTTTCCCTGCGTTGGCTTCATTCAAGCTTGCTCTTTCCGTCCCACATCAAGATGGCCAGGAACAATGTCATACTAACAGCCAATCCTTTCAGCAATCATTTTCTTTCTATTACAACAAAATCTCAAATTTCATTTTGATGACATCACGTATGGTCACGCGCTCGCCGTGAACCAGTAATTGTGGTCATAAGATGGGAATGTTCTGATGGGATGGAGTGGAAGCGAATGGGAAACTGAAGCACATGGCCTGAGAGTGTAGGAGACATTTCTGTCACAAAACAAGAGGAAATAGATCAAGGGCAAACAACATGTTTCCATTGCATTATCTTCCATTTAACAGGTGAGGCAGCTGAGGCTCAGAGAGTATCTATGTCTTGACAATGTAGGTCTTCTGATCCTGAGTCCAGTATGTTTTTCACATTATGTCTCATTCATTCAGGCAGTCATGTGCAGTATCAGGTTTATAAGTAATTAACAGCAAGGACACTTTTTAGACCTGAGCCTGGTACCCTGAGAATACTGAAGAACCAGCAGCAGTGAATGGGTAAACTGATAATAGGAATCATGAGACTATTTTTTGAGTCTTCGGTTCAGTAGGGTTCAACTTGATTTCCCAATTTATGAAAAAAGGCAGCTTGATTTTCCTGACAGATCATACAAGCGGAAGCTTTCCCTGAAGCACTGGCAGTGATTTCAGCAGAAACAATCGAGTTCAAATAGCTCCCTTGTTTCTTGGCTCTCCTGACTGTCAGAGGCATTTTGTTTGCTTTGATTTGGAAGTGGTTCTGTTTTTGGTGAGAGTGAAGGGGTGCTCTGGCCTGAGGGACTTGTGAGTCTTACAGGGTCACAGGCATTCGATCTGCCCCAGCCCCCGCTGCAGAGGAGACATTTTCATAAATCCTGCATGATTCTGCATCCACATTTGCACACAGCAGCGTATCCTTGATGACCCCATCTTATTTTCATTTAGTTTTGTTTCCTTTTGGATTCACTTTTTGCAGCAGTCAGTCTGAAAGGTATGAAAAGGATAATGATTTCACAAGAACTCCAGGTGAACCCGTTCAGAGGAAGAGGGAGTTCGGGGGTCTGGCCTGAAGTCACCCTGCTTATTTAAGTAGATTTGAAGAAAAACAGAGCATGAAAACAACAAATCAGCCTGACTTATCTGAGAGGAGTGGATAAAACAGTCGCTGCAGGAGGAAGCGTGTAACCCAATCCAGTAGTTTATCACATCTTCAGGAGACCTTGAAATAGCTCCATGAGTTTATATTGTTTCCGAGAGCCGTGTGAGCCGCGCTGCCTGGCCCTGCCCCCCGTGAACCCTGAAATCAATCCATTGCTCTCTCAGACTTTGGGAAAATGATATGCTGCTAATGTCAGTGAACTCGCTGCATTCACAGAATGGTTTTTCACTCCCTGAGATCACCGAAGTGGAAGACGGAAAGGGTATGCTTTCCTGAGAATAGCCACATGTGCTCGAAGACCTAGATTTTCCAAGCATGAGTGCATTTCTGATAAAACACCTCCTAACATGAGGAAACCTTGTTATTCTTCCTTTCCGCAGATCGTTTGCCTCCTTTATATTTGTAAAGATTGTCAACTCCTATTTCTCTTTTGGAGCTTTGATGAAACAGAGGCCTTGGTGAAAGGAAAATGGATACCAGTTGAAGAAATCCACCTCCTGTAACAAAAGCGGCCAGAGCTGTACCCTGGCACCCCTGTTTTTCCACAAAGCGTCCTCCTTTGCCCCAGTTTACATTAGTTCATAATCATTGTTTATATTTTAGATATTCTGAAGAAGCACTTTATAGGTGGATAAAATGCAGGTTAAGATTTCTGGCTCAAGAATAACCCCTAAAAGTTGTTACATTTTGCAGTTGGTTGCATTACATGTCTTAGGACATTTTCCTTTTATTCTTTTTGCAAATCGCCTTAGCTTGTTATTACTTAATTTGATAATAATTTTAACAGTGCTAATACCTTACTCTCTGGAGCAATTAACAATTTTCAAATTGCTTACACCTATTCTGTGCCGGGATGTTTTATTTTTTCCCTCTATATTGTGGACGATGATCTGGCAAGTCTTTTTCCTTTAACTTAAAGGATAGCTTTTATAGGTAATTTAAAACAGTTATTATAAATATGTTGGTTGAATAAATTAGAAAGCAAACCAAATAAAAGAGCAATAATAACATGTCCTTGTGGTCTTTGAAGAGACTAGCAGCAGATACAGTACATATAAAATTATGTATTGAAAAAATAGCATCTATATATTCCTCATTTTGACCGATAACTAATAAACAGATTATGGCACCCTCTTGTGAAACTCCACACAGCTGATTATTCATCAGGTGATTCTCTAAGTCTGTGTTGAGTGTTTGTTAAAGAAAATTGCTGCTGCTTATTAGCCATGTGGACCTTGGGCAAGTTAATTTGCTTCTCTGTGCCTCTCTTTTTTCATCTTTATAATGGAGATAATGATATCACCCATGATGCTGTTGTGAGAATTAAATTAAGGAATAAATCTAAAGTTCTTGGTGGGGTACTGGGCGTTTTTAAGTGTTTTATAACTATTTGTTATTTTTTAGAGCTGTTTCAATGTTATTGCTAATGATAGTACTGTAAGAGAATAGTGGACAATGATTTACTAAATCGTAAGTTTTCATGCTTTGGGAGGCAGCTTCACTTGAAAAGCACTCAGGCTTACAAAGCCAGACCTGGATGCCTTTCCTAGCTCTTCCCTTAAATGGGTGGATAGTCTTGGGAAACATACTCAAGCTTTCAGAACCCAAGTTTTCATCTATGAAAAACAAAGGGAGCTTATTATAAAAAGTTGCATCCCACAGGGTGGCTAAAAAATGAGATGGCAATATAATATTAAATAATATAGAAAAAAATTGGTTTCATAAAGAAAACTTCTTAGAAACAGTCTCTGGCTTTAAGCAAGTGATGGTAGAGCCCATCATTAAATCTCGTTCCATCTTTTGCCCTGGAGCTGAGCACCCTGGGTCAACAACACACAGTACATCCCTGATCTTTACATTTTTTAACAAAATAAAGGTAATATTTTCTGCTTATTTGCAAAATGTAGAAGTAGGTTTAAAGTAATTGGCAACTTAGAAAGTTTTAATTTTATCTCAGCAGAAAAAATACTTAGGCAGTGCCATATTCTCAGCCTTGATTCCTTATTTCCTTTGATCTTCACTCTGTCTCCTTCTAAATAGATAACAGTATTCAAAGTGCTGCTCAATTCTGAGGTCAAGATGATTCCCGACACTAACTTATTGGGAATGAGTTCAACTATACTGATTGGTTAATCCTTCTCTGTTTTCATCGGAGAATTTAATTATAGACCCCAAATAAAACTACTTCCAAATATAACGAAAAGTTTAACTGTCTTTGAGACAGGAGTTTTTGGAACTTTTTGTTACTTGTAAACTTCTAGAAATGCTGAAGCATTTGTCATACTTCAAAATCTAGTCTTTATCTGAAACATCAAGGTAGATTTCAGTCCTGAAAGACTTTTTATCTTATAAAAATAGCTCACCTCTTTCAACTTCATGTAAAGATGGCAGGCTAAGGCTAAAGTGACAAAGAATGCCTTAAGGGGAACTTTGAATGAATAACTTTGAAGGAAAACTATTTTCACCAAAGACTTGTCCAGATTTAATTAGTTACGGGGGTTAACGACAGGGAGAAAAGGCCAGGAGCCTAAAGGGATTTCAGGAATAAAGTGTCAAGGAGAAGTGAGGTCTCCCGTGGAGAAGGAAGTGCCGCTGCTTTAAGGTTTAATACTTTTATGACCAGTGTCAAGTGCTATGATTTCCAGTGTCAGCAGAGGTGAAATGTGAAACATTAACCAACCCTGTACCTTACTGGAGGTGATTCACAGCCTTACCATCTTCTTCAGTATACTGAGTATGTTATCTTTCAAAACAATAAATTTTGGAAGAATGTCATTTGCTCCATCAAAAAGGATAAAAAGTGAGAATATTAGTTCAGAATCAGTACCCTCACTTAACAAGAACAATTAAATTTTTTTCCTGAGGAAGATTGGCCCTGAGCTAACATCTATGCCAATCTTCCTCTATTTTGTATATGGGATGCTGCCACAGCATGACCTGATGAGTAGGGTGTATGTCTGAGCCTGGGATCCAAACCAGTGAACCCTGGGCTGCCGAAGCACAGCACACAAACTTAACCACTGCACCACCAGACCAGCCCCATCCAGCAGAATTCATCTTTTGCTGGCAAAATCAAGGAATGTGCATTTATATCACACGCTAACTGGAAACTACAATTTTTAAAAAGACATACATGGATCCAGAATTCAGTTCTCAGAACTAAAGATGACAATGACATTAATAAAGGTTGTGGGGCTTGTTTGTTTTTGTTATAAAACTTCTGCAGAAATTTTGGTGTCATGCAAACATTACCAAAGCCATAAATGCACAACGGTCTTTTTGTTTTGTTGTTTTTCAGCTTTGGATGTTAGCTTACACTAGACATTGTAGGACTGTGGTTGGAACACAGTGGGCATATGACAGCACCAACCTTGGCAAGTGATGGAACAAGTGAGGCAGAGAATTGACTATGAAAAGCAATAGGCAACACAGAACATGGACAGCAAGGTCCCATTTGTATTTTGTTTGATGCTATGTGTGTATCCACACACATTTACACACACGCCTCCATAAATAACTGCATAGAGGAAGGTTGACAGCAAAACACACTGGTCTCAATGGTAGGTAGATTTGGGGAGTGGGCTGCAGCTTGAGGAGTGACTTTCCATTTTTGTTATTTGTTTCTTTATTGTAGAATTTTACCAACTAAAATATATTAGTGTTGCAATTTTTTAAGAAAAGATAAATAATAGCATTTTAAAAAATGATAGTCTGTGGGGTAGCTCAAAAATAAGAAGACAAAATAAACTATCAGCTGAATTAGAAGGGGGTATTTTGGTGGCGCCACAGAGCTTACACAATCAGAAAATATAGACCGGAGCCAAGAAATGTCGATCGTGACCTGAGAGGGCTGCTCCTGCCACTTCATAGCCATGTCACCTCAGAGAAGCCACTCCAAGTGTCTGGGCTTCAGCGTCCTCTTCTATAAAATGAGACAGCTGCACTGACTAAAATCTCTGTGGATATTTAATTACGCAACAAATTACTTTACAGCCACAAGCAATTCTCTCCCATGTTCCCCTGCCTCCCCCACCCTACCGCCTACACAGTTCTGTGACGGCTACCCGGCCTGTGAGACAGGGCACAGAGAAATGAGACCGTTCTCTGAGCATCTTTTTTCCACGTTGTAACCCTGGCCTCCCTCCCACGGTCCTGATCCACAGTCATGATGGAAGCACAGACTTCTGGGCTGGAGAACTTGTAGATACCCTCACTTTCTCGAAGCTCTGCTATTTATGTGCATGGTGTACTCACAATCTGGACTTCTGTTCACACTGTACAAACCCACCTATCAACCTACCTACCTAATCACACTTACAAAAAACAATAAAGCTTAGGGAAAGTGACGAGGACCAGCACCAGGCTCCCAGCTCGCAGGTCAGTGTCCCTTTCCCCACCTCCAGCTGACTCCTCCAAAGCAGTACCTGAAAATAAACATATTTTGGGAAGTGACATAGTAACTGGAGTTTGTTTATATGGGAATTATTGATGAGAAAGCAAATTCTGAAATTTTGTTTATAAATTATGTCCAAAATTTAGAAAGAAAATTAAGGTAAGATAAAACGATTTTATATACCCACAAGAAAGAATGAGGACTCTCAAAAAGATGCTAACACAAAATCTAAAGATTCACTTGTTACAGAGTAGAAAAATGAAGAGTACTGACTTCTACATTAAAAAAAATTGGAAACTTACACTTTTAGGAATTTCCATACCTCTTCATCAATTCAGTCAACAAACATCGTCTTTTATTTATTTATCTTGTGGTCCTGCTATGTGCCAAACATGGCTGGGTGCTACAGATTCCTGAATGAAATACAAATAATCTTGTTCAAATAAGCTCTGTGTAGTGGGGCTCAGAAAAGTCAATATGACATATTACCGGGTGACAAGTGCAATGATATAACAATGCATATTGCGCGGTGTTAGCAGAGAAATAAGGCCACAAACACATGCTGGAAGAGTCTAGAATGAATTCCTGGAGGAGATAAAGCTTAAGGTGAACTTGGAAAGAAGAGTTGGCATTTCCTAAGCACAGGAGGGAAAGGACACTCAGGAAGATGGATTCAAGAGGAGCTAGTGGTCAAGCATGTTTGGGAAAATGAGAGAAACTTAGTATTCACAATACAGTGCAACGAGAAAATAATACAAATAGTTATCATATGTGAAGATCTTATTTGTGATCAGCTCTATGTTAAATCAGTCCTATTACCTTGTTTCATGTAACCTGTGCACTGTCACCATGTTGCTGTACCTACCCATTTCACAGCCACAGAAACTGAGATGAGGTGAAATGCCAAGAGTCACATACATAGTGAACAGTGGTGCTGAGATTCAAACCCAAGTCTGCAGGGTCCCAACACCTATTTTTCTAAAAACAGCACAATTCATAGTCTACGAGAACCCAAAGTCTATGTGTTCTTCCATAGATACAGAAAGCCTTGCAGCCATTTATTCAAAAATTTTATATTCAGTTCCAAAGACTATATAAGCACTAAATATACAAAGATGAATAAAAACCAGTTGGTTAGCTACAAAGTTAATTATAAAATGCAGTGTTAGAAATAAATATAATGCCCCTAACAAAGTTGAAGGTAGGGGTAGGGGAGAGGTGGGTTGTATCTGGCGGAAGTGAGGAAAGCCAGAGAAAACTTCCTGGAAGGACTGATGCCTGAGGCTTAGAGGTTGAGGAAGAGCAAGTAAAATAGGAGAGGAAGGTCACTGAAGACAGCAGGTATAGAAACTGCGTGTTGTGTCCAAAGGAGTAGATGGTCTGCACTGTGGGCAAGTGGAGGACGAGGCAGGGAGTGGTGAGAGACGACGGTGGAATGTTGGTCAGCTTCAGATCATGGAGGAGCATGTGTACCATCTTGGGAGCTTAGATTTACCTTACAGGAAATGAGGAGCTTTCGAATTTTAAACAGAGGAGTGACTTAGTCAGATCTTGCCTTTAGACAGGCGGCAAAGGATGCCAGTTATGAGGCTTTGAAAATATTCTGGCAAGAAATGGTGATGGCAGTGGAATCAGAAAAAGAGGCAGATTCAAGAAGCATGTAGGTCACAAAATTAGTAGGACTTATTGATTGTTTTTATGTTGGACGTGAGAGAGAGAAAAGAGTCAAAGACAATTAAATTTCTAGCTTGGGAGAATTCTAGAAAAGACTGAGATTTCATAATTTTGAAATTTCCTATATTCGTGAACTTTGTTATGGATTTATGAACTACTGTATTTTTAGGTGTACTAGTAATTAATTATTTTGCTCAGTTTAAGGAATAATTCCTTAATGCCAAAGTCCTAAACAGAGCTTTTAACCTGTATGGGAAATCTCAGATTAAAGTTTTTTAATGATCATGTTTGTAAAATATAAACCATGTGGTCTTATCATTGATGGTTATTATTTTTAGGTCTTAATTTTATGGATGAACATTGTACCCATAAGCCAAATATTCTTATTTTCAACGTCTTTCCAGAGATTTTATTTTGGTAGTTTCCAATATATGAATTGAAGTCTTATTCTTAATTTGGTGATATTTGTCTCCTTCGCTATCTCAGCCTAGCATTCTGATATGTTCTGTTTCCCTTACTTGTGAATTCTGAATGCTTAAAAAACTGTTTCGTGTGTGTAAGACAAAATTAGCACACTGTTGAAGACATGAAAAAGAATGATGATGTGTTCCTGAAGAGAGATGTTAAGAGATTGAAATTGGGTGCTTAAGAATCTCTTTGTCCGGAAGACGTCTTGAGCTGAAACCTAAATGGCCAGAAGGAGAGAAGATTTTTCCTAGAGGAATAAAGAGCAGGAGCAAATGACCTAGGGTAGGATTGAGCTCCGTGTGTTCAAAGATGTAAATACCGGTCTATCTGTCTTGAGAATGTTGAGGAAAGGGCAGGAGGGCAGGAAAGGAGACACAGAGGCCAGCAACAATAAGATTAGGTGGGTCCTTTTTGGCCTTGGTAAAGAGTCTGATTTCCTTCTCGGTCAATGCAAAGGCGTCGAAGGGTTTTGAGAAGCATCGGGGTGGAGTGGAAGGTTGTGTGTGTGACATGATCTGATAATTGAAGTCAGTGTTGTGGATGACGTGCCCAAGGGAGAGACTAAGGGAGAGAACCTTGGTAAGTATCTGACTGTATTCAAGCAGCAAAGAAGAAAGAGAAAGGTCGAAGAGGTAGGAGGGAAGCAATCTAGTGCTAATGCACAGTCCCCGAGACAGGAGGGAGTTTCAAAAGAAGGGAGTGGTGCGGTGAAGTCAGGTGTCAAATGAGGCCAAGGGGCTGAAGAGGCGGTGTCATCAGATGTGTCCTATTATTTCTCACTCACAAAATGTTTTAGATTCAACTTTGATTATGTAGTGAAGGAATATATTTAGTCCAAGGTGGTATACACCTCATGATATACGGCAGTAACACTTGCACAGAAGATAGATATAGTTATTTTTGATGTGGGAACTGGATCTGTACTTATAAACACTAAAGAACCACCTTTTAAATATGTATATTTCTGTTATATTTTGTGCAACAATTTCTTCTCACGATTTCTGTTGATAGAGCAACTCCTATATACATCTGTCCTATCCTATCCTATAGAACTTTCTTAGGGACAACAATTCAAATGGAAAGGGAAAAAAACCCTGAAGTCCATGCCAGGCATTGGAGTAGATATCGGCCATGCAGAAATGAATAAGATAAGCGCTGTTCCTAACACTCAGAAATTTCCTTCTACTGAGGAAGAAATAAAAAGAAAGAATAAGAGTAGAGAGCAATGGAAGATGAATCAGGAGCTTATGGCCAGGACTTGGGGAGGGGGGCTTCAGAGGAAGAGAAGTTTGACATCTGAAGAATGAGTAAGAGTTACAAAACAGGGTGGCGATGAAGTTGTGGGAAGTGTGATGGCCAGTTTTATGTGCCACCTTGGCTAGGCTACATTCCCTGGTTATTCGGTCAAATGCTAATGTAGTGTTGCCCGTAGAGGCATCAGCTCTGCTTATAAGGCCTTTCAACTGATGGAATCAGGCACACCCAGATTATCTAGGATAATCTCTCTTACTTAAGGTAACTAATTTTGGATTTAATCACATCCTCAACATACCTTCACAGCAACACCTAGATTAGTGTTTGATTAAATAACTGGGGAATGTATTCTTGGCCAAGCTGACACGTAAAACTGACCATCACGGATAGTATTCTGGGACAGAGATCAGCATGTGTCATGTGAAGATACTATAATGTGGAATTTGAAAATCTTTATTAAATTCCTTTAAACTATAAATTATGCTTTTAGTTAACTAACAAGTGTTAGCCTTAAGTATACATTGTCTTATTTATCTATCAATAATTGTTTAATTTCTATAATATTCTTCTGAGTGATCTTGTTTTATTCTTCAGATTCCTGAAGTTTGTAATAGTAGTATAGGATTTGTAACTCTAACCATTAACAGCGAGTAGGAAAATGGTAGCAATTTTCCTTAATTCATTATACAAGTCTCTACACATATTAGCGAACCTTTCTGACATCCTAAAATAAAGCACTTTAAGGTGAAAGTCGGGTACTAGTGAATTACAAACATGTTAGCTGCATAACCAGACTAGTAGGCTAATTTTTATTATGTATTCAGATTAATGAATTTAATATCTTTTATTTCATTATTTTTTTTTATAGGTAAAAAGACTTCATTGGGAGATAAAGTACAACTTCAGCTACAACAACTAGGACAGTCCTAGCAAATATTTATCTTTGAACAAAATATGAGAAAGATAGTAAACTATCTTAGTTTCAAGTCAGAGGTCATAGAGATGAGGAAATTAGGGCAATGGAAAATAAGACAAAAATGAAATGAAACCAGGCAGAATGAAATAAACGCTGTGTAGCTGCAGGTAGGCTGGTCTGTAAACACAGGTTTTAGTGGGGACATCATGGAAGGCTTCGTGGAGTCATCTATTGATGTGCGGGGGCTTAACTGAGTGGAGAGACCTGTGGGGGTTACTCGAGGCTGAAGCAGGAGGTTGCAGATGGGATTATGTAATTTCTCTCTCTCTTAATTTTAATAAAAACTCAAGAAACACACAAAATTTAGAAATCATCCATAATCTAGCATTTGAGAAACTGACTTCAAATAGAAGGTAAAAGATCCCCTGGAAGCCGTCCAATTCTTCTCCCTGGAAGTAATTACCATTAAGTTTTTTGTGCATCGGTTTCTAGGCTTTACCTTACACTTCATGTGATTTATTGATGCAGCCATCACACACTTTTTCTCTCCTTCCTTCTTCCTTCTTTCCTCCTTTCTTTCCTTCTTTATTTCTTAAGAAAAAGTGGCATCATTCTGCAGACTGGTCAAAAACTTGCTTTATTTGCTTAGTGAATAATGGATGTGCTTTTCTAGTTTAATACATGCGAATCTGCCTCCTTATTTTTATTGGCAAAACAGTGTTCTCTTGGAAGGGTGTATCATAAATAATTATCTAATCATTCCTCAGTTGACTGTTAATTGTTCTCGGTCTCAGGTCTCATTCAAATAGATGATTCCAGCTGCCTTTTGTTGTAATATATCATTTTTTTAAAATAAACAATGCTACAATGAACATCTTTGTGTGTGTGTGTGTGTGTGTGTATATATATATATATATATATATTTACATTTTGATGCCATTATGTCTGTAACATGGATTCCAAGAAGTGGGATAACCTGTTTGGAGGGATTAGATTTCTCTTTGTATTGTCAAATGTTTTCTATTGTGATACCCATTTACACTACAGCCAGTATATGCAAATACAGACTTCCTTAACCACTCATCAATATTTTTTAGCTAATCTAATAAACAAAAATAAACATCATCTTGCTTTACATTGTATTTATTAAATTATTTGAAGAAGGGAGTAAATGTATTTTAGAAAAACTTCTAAGAGCGCTATATAGACTATATATCATCTATATAGATATACAGACTATGATCTCAGCAGAAGCAGAGATTAGGCAGGAAAGCACTTAGGAGGGTTTTATGTTAGTAAAAGTCAGAGATCATGAAAGCTTAACCTGGGGCAGAAGGAGGTGGCCCTGTTTCACAGGTGTGTGTGTGTCGAATAGCATGTTGACTTCATGTCACTATTAATTGTGTATGAGCCAGATTTGGAAAATATTCCTTTTAAAGCAGAAAAAATAATTTTCTTTTGGAGTTAGAAATCATTCAGTACCTCCAAATTGTGCAATATGTTTAAGGCATTACATATTCAGCTACTTAAATTTAGATGATGAATCCATTAATATGTTGCTTGAAATATAGACTCTAGTCTTTGTCTTCCAAAAGATATTTTAATTGAAATATTAAAAATAAGCTGAAGTCTCATTCAAATGGTTAATTTCAGCTGCCTTTTGCTGTAATATATCATGAATTATCTCTCTGATGGATGGGCAGCCAAGTGCAGATAAAATTAGCTTTGCAGTCATTCATTTTAAATTGCTCTTGAATCATTTGGAAGTAAATTCCATTTCAGAAAAATACGCTTCAGGTCTCAAACAAAGAGATAATAGTCCTATATTTTATGATATGAGCAATAATAGTTTAAGTCTTATGATTCAGAAATATGGAAACTTGTGTATTAAGTTGATGAAAATTGAGGCTTGATATATAGCAATAAAACCAGCAATATAAAGCTTCCTAGATTGATGTTCATAGCGTAATATTTTTTTGTCAAGAATTAGGTGGAATGAAAGTCTATAAAAATAATACATGGTGCAGAACTTTCTGTTCTTGTATATAAGTGAAAAAAACAAAAGGCTATATATAAGATAACAGAAAAGGAAATACTGAGATTTACCTGATGTCAAGATAAAAATGGCAATATCATTATTGAATAATGGTAGAAAGTGGAAAATTAAGTCAAGTGTTAGAGCAGAGTAAAATGAACAATGTTACATCTGAATTCAAATGGCAGTCATAGCTTTAGGTTAATACTGAATTCAATGTACAGAACAAAACCAACTTTGGAAATTTTACTTTGATAATTTGAATAAAGGACATGTAGAAAACTTGTTTAGCAATTTAGTTTATCAAGCCATTTTTGCCCAAATAGCACAACACTGTCAATATCAGCATCTGGGTTGTGCCTTTATAACAAGATATACTAATTTAGGATGTCTGTGGCATGTTGCCAGGAATAAGTTTACTAGCTGAAGTTGCTGTTCACAAATTGAGTTCCTATTATCTCCCTGGAGACCTCAGAAGACTCTTTGGATATTTATATTAAGAAATAAAGTGGTAAGAGGATGTACTCACTGACTCCCTGCTGAAAATCACATTGTTCCATTATAGCTTCAACTTTTGCAGCATGACCTTAATAGTATCAGAAAGCTGGTTTATTTGTGTAGGAAAATGCATTGCGTGCTAGGAACTGATTTCAGTAAACAGTCTGCCAGCTCAAGGGAGACTCTTAGACCTTACTACCCCATGGATTACACAGTCCTCTTGCGCCCTGAAAGAGCTGACCTCAGGGTGGCAGGGATTCTACTTTTTTCGGATGAGGCCCATGGATGGGCCTGGAGTACATCCAAAGGGAAAGCCACGAACAGATGAAATCACACGCTTTCCCTTGCACACCACTGCAAACACACCTGCTTAGAGAATTGAGTGGAGCCTGAGTTTCTCAGTCTGAAAAACCGTACCTTCTTCTAGCAAACATCTGATCACCATAAGAAGGTGAGACATACCAAGTAAGTTCTAAAACGAATAGCCACTAATAAAGATGTAATTTCAATTCTCAGACATTCCATGAAGTGGAACGCTCAGTTAACTGACATTTGTAGACAGGGCCAGCTTCATGGGTATGTGACCTGTGCTGTCATACAGGACCCGCTACTTGGTTTAATGCTCTGCTGTCGCTATCTCAGAATTCTTAATACATCTTTAACAGGGATCCCCAAATTTTCATTCTGCACTGAGCCACACAAATTTTGTAGACAGTCCAGTTTGTAGATCTTACTACTGTTATGTCACCTTATATTTGTACATGAAATTTGAGGCACTGTAAACTCTAAAATTCCTTGTGAATCTTTTAGGAATGGTCAAAGTTTCCATTAGCATAGTCTTCATACTTTTATAAGATTTTTTTGACCTCCTATAATGTGCCTGGCACTATGCTAGACTTATCGAAAGTAAAAACGAAAATGGCAATAGTCCCTGCCTTCAAAGAGCTTTCATTCTAATGTTATGTATTTCTGGCTTTTGAAACTTGGGAATAGATGAGTAAAACAGGTTGTCAAAGCTGAAAAGGAGATTCTTCCATACGTGTGTGAAGCAAGTGCAGAAGAGCTAAATGTTCATGGAGAGGTATTTGTCGAGGACCATTTGCAAGCGATCATTTTTTCCCTGTTAAATGCACATGGTATTTAGAGATGATCATTTTTTCCTTGTTAAATACATATAGAATTAACCATGCTGGATATTTAAATACTCAGATGTTTTTCTTTATAATTTTGGTTGAAGAGAATTGGCTTGCTTATTTGATTTTCAAAACTTACTCTAGAAAAAAAGGTAACATGAAATTTCATAAAAAGACAATTTCTGAAATACCATCACATCTGGAAATTAATGCTGACATTTACCATTTTTGTCTAGAGCAAGGAAAGTGGTTTCAGCATACTTAACCTGGTGATGAGGGAGTTGTTATCTGGGCCAATTTCCACGGTTGGGCATGGTACCCAGGCCATCTGTTGCAAATAAAGAAGGGAAGAATTTCACAACAGCCGTGAGCCCACTGATAATCAGCTCATGTGCATTTTGTCATGACTGTCCCACTGTACATAGCTTACTGACTCAGGGTCTTAAAAATTTTCTCTATAAATGTCATTCCCAACACCTGAATTGAGTGCTAAAAGTGATGTGCCATATTGCCTGATATGAATTCATCTAGGACATAGACTTAAATATCCTGTACATATCTTACAAGAAATATTAATAAACTAATATGCTGTGGTTGCTTAAGGCATCTCTCGATCAAATCTAAGAGACGAGGTTCATACAGAAGCTAGAATATTATGTAAAAGAAACGCTGTATCTACCACATGATGAAAACATTTCAAATGATAGAAATCATTCCTTGACAAGTTACATACTAAGTGTTATTTAACAAACACCTTGAAAAATCGACATTTTATGAAGCCTTCAACCAAGACATAGAATTACTTCTCTTTTCTTGTAGTGGTTCTCTTGTCTTAAAACTCCAGATTAAGGAAATGCAAAATTAGTTTGTCCATATATTTTCTAAATACATCATTAAATCATTACTCTTTTTTCCAGCACTTAACAGAGCCCCTTTTGACTTGAAAACCTGTATGACTTTCTCATTGTCCATTAGTCTTCTGAGTAGTTTACAATAAAATAATCCGAAGAAATAGATACATGCTTCTGCAGCAAGAGTAATCAATTTGTAGTGGCCCTCTGTCTTTCCGTAGATGTGACGGTATAAGCACTTTTGCTGCATTATTGAACAAGGTAAGGGAGTAACCAATCATTGGATAACCTGCAATCATCATTCCTTCCAAAGGAACAGATCTCCCCTTCTGAAACAATGACTCAAAGAAAGGCTTTCTATATGTGCATACCTGAACAAATATACGTTATGAAATACATACACGTTTTTGTTTGTATAAATATACACCAATAGTAAAAAAAATCAAGTTGATCCTCTACCTTTATGAGTAATAATAATTTAAAACAACAGCTAACATTTTACAGCATTTGAGTCTGATATTTTCTGGCGCTTTATTGATTATCAGCACTGTCCATCATTACATACAACAGTAAGTGCTTTGGAAGAAAAACTTGAATAAGGCCTTCAAGACTTCAGCTTCATGCTGATGGGTCTGTCAATACCTCAGTTCCCCATTCCTTTGCCTTTCTGAACTGTTTATTTAAGGAGTCTTGAGTGTTCTTGCATATTGACTAAGGAAGCTGAAATTGATGGAAACAAGGTTATTCTTTAGTAAGCTGACAGGTTGAGTCCTTGATGTTCAACAGTGGAAAAACCAGAAATGATGCCCTGCCAGAAGAAAGCAAATCAAGAAAGTAAAGTGAAAAAGAAAGCATCATTTACATTCCAGTGTCAGGAGTTTCTAATTGTGAAGCAGCTTTGAAAGCTAGTTTTGTCTGTGATGCAGGTGAAGCCAATTTTTACTGCAAAACAGTTTGGCAGAGACCAGACGTCATTACTATTTGACGGCTATCCCAT
This sequence comes from Equus caballus, assembly GCF_041296265.1. Lineage (NCBI taxonomy): Eukaryota > Metazoa > Chordata > Mammalia > Perissodactyla > Equidae > Equus > Equus caballus. The sequence goes on from NC_091686.1 coordinate 49,318,880, forward strand.
GACGTAGATGAAAAGTCTTAGGCCAGGTTTCTTAGTGGACAAATGTCCGCTTTGGGCATTTCCTAAAATAGGGCAACAACTGAATGAGTGATGAAATAAGCTTCAAGTTAACATCCAAGCAACACGTCTTTAAGTACAAATACCGTATCCTGTATTTGCTACTGAATATAGGTACTGTTAAAGAACTTGTGAAAAGTTTTAATCTTGACCTCAGAGTTTTAGCCTTACATTTTAGCCTGCAGTGCCTAATCAACTTATGGAATTAATAGTAGTTTTGTTCTACACGATCCCTCACAGGAAGAGAATTATTAGGCCTAATTTGTCAGGAGCGTGTTGAAAAGACTCTTTTTACTTTGAATTTTGTGAAATATGATAATGAGATTTTTCAAGGCACTTTTACTTTTTTCTATTTTTTATGTGGAATCATGCAGAAAAAGATACCTCAAAGTGTACAAATATCTCCAGTGATTCAGGGGTTTTGTTTATTCAGTGGTGGTGGAACAGCAGGGTGGGAGTGATATATTTGATAATTTTCAGTGTTATAAAAACTGCGACTGCTGTTCTTCATGATAATGCTCAGCAATATTCTAATGAGAATAAGTTTGACTACTCATATAACACATAGGAGATTTGAGGTATAGTTCCCGAATAAGACCAAACAGCATTGCTAGACTCCAGGCTCAGCTGTGGATCTACTGTCGGCTAACTTGACATTATCATCCGTGCTTCCATGGCTCAGAAAAATTCTGTGCTCAGTAAATATTTCTGCTTTGAATGAATAAATCTGTCATGCAGTGGCATCTTTTGAAACTAATGATAGATTTGAATCTGAACTTAAAGATCCTTAATTCATGTTTCTAGTGTTCCTTCTCAGCTCCTTACACGGGATTAAAGGTTTACCTATGAGCCTTATACTTTTCAAACAAAGTTTCCTAATAAAGTCTCCTTGGCTTTTGTCAGCTCTCAAGCGTAGACCTGAGTAGTGGGAGGTATGGGGCTGTATTGGGGAGATCACAGGTTCTGAGTGAGACAAACCTAGATTCTGATTCCAGTTCTGCTATTAACTACCTGTGCGCTCAGGGCACAATATCTGTCCTTCCTAATGTTGAGTTTTACCATAAGTGAAAATGAGAATAATAATCTAAATCCTTAAGTGAGCAACCAGTCAATAGACCTAACATACTGCCTGATTCATAGGAAGCACTCAAATTACTTAATTAGATCATTTGTGAGTCATTATTTTTAAATGAGTAGCAAGTAAAAGGCAAGCGGCTACAATGTTTTGATCATTTTCCACTTCTTGTTTTACCAGACGACGATTTTTTTCACGAACTCCCAGAAACCTTTCCATCTGATCCTCCTGAGCCTCTGCCACATTTCCTTATTGAGCCTGAAGAAGCTTATATTGTGAAGAATAAGCCTGTGAACCTGTATTGTAAAGCCAGCCCTGCCACCCAGATCTACTTCAAGTGCAATAGTGAATGGGTTCATCAGAAGGACCACATAGTAGATGAGAGGGTAGACGAAACCTCTGGTGAGTTTTGCATTGCATTTGGACTGCTGCTGAGGGTTCATTTACTTGCTTCTTTGGTGTGTTGTCATACTGTTCTTTCAATTAGTGAAACTGAAAATGGAGTTATTATCCTTTGGCAAAAAGTTTTGAATCAGTTTGGTTAAGATTTGATGATCTCGTTCCATGCATTGCAAAGTCAAACGTGATGAATAAATCTTGACTTGACTCCTGTTGGACTACATGGAATTCAAACATGGTTCATGCGGAAGAAGGTAAATAATGAGAGTGAACACACTGAATTAATGGTAAATGCCCCATCAAAGATGTCGTTGAATTTCACTTGTGTGTCAAGTCTGGTGTCAGATCTCAATATCCTGGGGTTGGAGAACATGTTCAACTAGGGATAATTACACTTGCTTACGTGACTGTCAAATGATAATTCACATGCATAATTTCCCCTTATATTTTCAAAATAATTTGTAAATAATGTAGATTCAAAATATCCTGTATCCTTAACTTACATCTAAAAATGAATCCTGATTACCTAATTCTTAGTTCAAGTTAAATCTAGAGTGATTGAGAGTAGTGATAGTCTGACATCTGGAAAGAGAAGTGTTGAGTGTAGCCAGAGTCTGGGTGGGTCTTGATCAGGGTATCTTTGCTCCTGGCATGGTTAAACTCTTGACTTTATTGTTCTGTAAATATCATCCTTATCAGTAAAATGCTAAAGGCATAGAGCGTATGAAGTAGATTTTAATAACCTGTGGGATTTAGATTGGCTATCAAGGAAACTTTCTTGATAGCAATTTTTTACTTCTCGGTGGGTAACATAAGATTGTTATGGAATTTCCTGGAGTTATTTTAAATTGGAAAGATATATATCTTTCTTCAGTGGTTTTAGTGTTTTTGCTCTCCAGCAGGGAGAATAGCACTTTCAACTTTCAGATCCCTTCTAGATTTATAATTTTATAATATTAAGACACATGTTTTAAATATTAAGACTTCACTGATCAATTTTTCCAAGCTACATAGTGACAAATTTGGCGTAAGTGGGAACATTTAAATATCTTCATTTTCTTTCTTAGGTATCTCTACATACTAAAATGGATACATATTTTCAAAATCCAAATTTTAATTAATTCATATTTGCCTCCGAATATTGAATTAACCAGGGGCAAGCAGAGACCAGCACTTGAGGGGGATCTGCGTGCAGTGTCTCTAACAACATGAAGAGCGTATTGAGGTGACGGAACGTAAAAAATAGAGCAGGCTGAGAGAGGGCTGGGAAGACGCATCCTTTAAAAAAGCCTGTGAGGCCTATACTCATAATAACACAAATGGTCTTAGAAAATCAGGTGGCAGCTCTATATAATTGTTGGTCAATTTGTGAATCAATATGCTCACTGCATGCAGGCTGAGGACTGTAGGAATAACTGGGTATTCAACCGTACGGGAGGTTACTTCAGGGAATTGCCCCACCTCTTGGTCTAATTACTTAGAAAATAATTCCACCAGACGTCTTCAAAATCTCAAGCGAATTCAGTTTTATTTGTTTCAGCTCATTTATTTGTAAAGATTTCGAACACACAAATTTTAACGGTAAGAGAAAAAAGAAAGAAATCACAAAAGCTAAAATGAGAGGCACGAGCATATTGGGATTTGTCTTTACTAAATTGGTGAAAATGCATACATAAGAAGATTAGAAATAAAAACAAAACTGCTTTGATAGTGAACCCCTCTGCCAGCTTCATGCTGTGGTGTTAAATATCTGTGTGTGAGTGTGTGTGTATTTTTTTAAAAGACATTTTCCTTCTGTAAAACATAATATTTTTTATTATTTCTATGTAAAATTAATATTGCATACCACAATGATTAAAACACACTTTAAAGCAACTGTAAATGAAAATACATGGCATGTTTACCTGCACAGTTCTCCTGAGATTCATGGATGGAGTAAGAAAAAAGAAACCTTTCTGTTGTCTTTCGTTTTCACCCAAACCTTTATAAGAAAGCCAGCATCCAGATGAGTGTTTTACCTTTAAAGTTAGGAAAAAGACAAAGATGCCCACAGATACCAGTATTATTTGGTATTGTTCTTAACATACTAGCGGGTACAATTAGACAAGACAGATAATTGGCAAGAAAAATGTGAAAATTGTAAAGAGAATGGAAAAATGATTTTTGACAAATAGTATGATTTTGTATAGCTAGGAAACTTACTCAATTTCTAAGGAAAACATTGAAAATACATCAAGAGAATGCAGAGGCCAGCCCAGTGGCGTGGTGGTTGGGTTTGCGCGTTCCACTTCAGTGGCCCGGGGTTTGTGGGTTTGGATCCTGGGCACAGACCTACCTACTGCTCATCAAAACCATGCTGTGGCAGCATCCCATATACAAAATAGAGGAAGATTGGCAATGGCTGTTAGCTCAGGGCCAATCTTCCTCACAAAAAAAAAAAAGAGAGAGAGAATACAGAAAAATTGCTGTAGGCAGAGAGGTAATAAATTTACAGAATTTTAGAACAAAAATTTTAAATTCTACTTAGAGACAAAAAAATACTTTCTACTTGAACAAGTAGAAAGACATATCATGTTCTTGGATAGAAAGGCAGTATTTTTTACGTATTTGTTATTTATAAATGAACCACAAGGGCACCAACATTGTGTGAAGAATTATTTGTGAAAATAGCTGGAAGAATTCTGAAATAGTAGTGTATGTAATGAGAGAACACCAGCTCTTATAAACATATTATAAAGCTAAAGAAGTTAAATGAGTTTTATCTTAGCAGAGGATAAAACACACAGATTAATGGATTAAAACAGAGACCAGGAAATACTCAAACACCTAAGGCATTTTGTAATTTGACAAAGTTGGTTTTTTAAACCACAAGTTAGGCAGTTGGAAAAGTAAAAAATAAATAAATCTTGGGTTCTATCTCATTCTCCTGAATAAAACAAATTCTAGATATTAGGGCTTAATGTCATCATCATTATCATCATTTTCGTCATCACCATCATCACCATCATCACTAGGAAAAAATCTTGGCTATTTCTTTGTTGGTTGGTTGATTTCAGTGATGAGCAAAATCTTTTTAATGATGATAAAATCAAGAAGGCTTATAAGAAAGCATTATTAAATTTGAATATCCAACGCAAGAAAACCACAAAACCAAGTAACAGACCAAAAAAACACAAAAACTGATCGTATCTGTGGACATATACTAATCAAAGGGCTAATTTAATTAATATACAACTAGTTCTTAAAATATACTTAAGGAAAAGATCAGCAACCCAAGAGAAAATTGGGCAGAGTTTGAACATGCAGATATAGGGAAAGAAATGCAGATGGTAAATAAGCATCTAAGAAGAATTTGTCAAGATCAAAGCAGTTAGTGCACAGTGTTGATGAAGACGTGGGACAGGGAATGGTTCATACTTTGTTGATGAGGTTGCAAATCGGTACAGTCTTTTTGAAGGCCAATTTGAAAATACCTGTCAAAAAATTTAAGTGTATATGCCCTTTTACTCAGTAATTACAAATTTCGGAATTATCTAAAATAAAATTCCAAATGAGCACAAAGACTTTCATACAAGTTGTCCATTGCACTCTTGTTGCAATAGCATATCGAGGACTGTTTATCCCCAGGATGGAATACTGCAATGCTTTTTGAAACAATGAGGTTTCTCCACATGTGAGGCTATAGAAAATTCTCTCATATAAAACTTGAAGGCAAAACCAAAGTAGAGAACACTGCATGTAATATGTCCTCATTATGTAAAGAAAGAGGATGCACATCTATGTGTCTATGCATTAGGATTTTCTGAAGAAATATACAAAAAGCAGTTGACGGCTCAGAATCTGGGATGAAAGGAGACTTCTTTTATTGCTTGATTATTTTTAATCTTGTGAATGTGTTATTTCCATATTGGGGAGAAATTTGTAGGCCTCTTATATTAGAAATCTTTGCTTTCCTATGAGATCAGAAACATTGTGAATGGAATTGAAATTGCACTTCTTGGTTTTGGGGTTTTTTCCTCTGAAGCTGGATTCATCTGCAACTTTGGTCCTCAAGTCTCCACTTACTGCAGCCTGACTATAGTCTTGTTGGGAACCTAGTGGTTCTTTTTTGCTGGGAAAGATTTGCCCTGAGCTAACATCTGTTGCCAATCTTCCTCTTTTTTTCCCCCTCCCTAAAGCCCCAGTACATAGTTGTATATTCTAGTTGTAGGTCCTTCTAGTTCTATGTGAGCCACCACCACAGCATGGCTACTGACAGACAAGTGGTGTGGTTCTGTGCCCGGGAATGGAATCTGGGCCACCAAAGCAGAACGCACAGAACTTTAACCACCAGGCCATCAGGGCTGGCTTGACTTAATGGTTCTTGATAGTGAGGAATGTTAGAATACATAGTCTTGAAATATATTACAAATCACAGAAATTTTCTTGGCCTTTTAAAAATCAAATTGGTTCTCAGATGATAAGAGAGACAAGTCATTGCAAACGAGTTTGTTTTTATAGATACCTCTGCCTTAGAATAATGCTATGTGGAAGCATGGTTAATGGCAATCAGATACATTGCCTTGCACCTAAGAAAAATCAACCATGTTCAATTAAATCTCCATCAAAGGTAACGTCACATTGAAAAACTACAAAACAGTAAAACCAAAAAAAAGAACAAAAGTTCTTCTCTAACTCATAAAATTCTTCCTTTTAAATTATGAAAATGTTAAATAGACTCTCTTGCTCTGAAGTATGGAGCAAATGATTATTTGTACTCACTGAGAAAGCTATACCATTGATCATAAAATGTGCTGATTTAAGATCATTCATTGTTGTTACTGTTTGCCTTTTCATCTTTTACTTTGCATTTCTTGCAAATGTGTAATAAAAGAAACAGCAAAGTGGAAAGCAGTATATATTAGATGGTTTAGAAATTTTCAATATTCAGAAGTTCTTGATTTGGTAATATAGTAATAAGTACCTATGTTCCTTCAGAATTCCATAGAAATCTTGATCTGCTCAAAATTTTATGGTTACGTTGTTATGAAAAACTGGGCTTTGGCTGCTTGCTTTCTATTTACTTGAAGTCTTTGCAATCCTTGTTTCCATGGTACCTAAGACTCACCATTGAAAAGCAAATATTTCCCCTCTATGAAGAAGCAAGGGAGTTTAGAAAACCTCAGTTGGTTTGGAATTTTAATAATGCTCAAGATGTTTCCATTTTTATCTTTAATTATTCTCACATTAGCAGAACATTATCAATAAATACAAAGAGTTCTAAGGCTTAGACTGAACATCTTACATGTATTATATCATTTGATCATCACATCAAGCTTGTGAGATGATTTTGGGATTCTCCTGTGAATGAGAAAACTGAGGCTCAGTAGAACAAAGACACTAACTTGCCCAAAATCACATAGCTAGGAGGTGACAGAGCCAGTACATGAACCCAGGGCTCTCTGATTCCAAAGTCTTTGCTCTTGGCCCTGTACCCAGTATCTCCCTAAATTCTGCGGTAACTACCGAACACAGAATAGTTAGACTGAAGAAGAGCTATGTAGTCTCTTTTTTCAGGAAAAAAATCTGGTTCAGAATGTCAGCTAAGCATTTGTCTTTCATGCTTTTATCTGCCTTCTTGCCTTGTGACAAGTTTTCCATATGTGGTCCTTTCTGATTCTTAAATGTAATAACTTAAGAGAGTGCTTAGAATTTGATTCTTTTTATTCTTGAGGGTATTTAACATTTGACAAAATAGCAAAAGATGAGCCTTAAGAGAAAAAAAGATATTATTGATGAAGAGAAGCTAAATGGGCACCAATTTAAGTGAATTACCTTTACTCAAAGCAGAGCTTCCACAGATATACTCTGCTCACTCAGGTCCCTATTTGTTGCAAGGGTGTCACAGCTGAAATTCTTTCTCCTCTTGTATTCCTATTTTGGATACCTCTTCTCTCCATCTCCTCACCAAAAACAGAAATCTTGGCTTCATCCCTTACTCCAAAAGTCAAAGTTATCTTCAAATATCACCAATTCCCTCTCACAATTCTCCCACAAAACATCCATCTATGTTTAATTCTTGCTGCTACTCCCTTAGTCTAGGCCTTTCGTATCTACCTCGTAGATTATTTGAGTAGCCTTCTATATCTTCCTGCCTTTCTCCTCAGCAATCCATTCTCTGGGTGGTTATAGGCCTAAAGCACAGGTCAAGTGACTGCATTACCCTGTTTCTTAAAATACATAATGGCTTTCCTTTGTCCGTGGAATAAAACACATCCTCCTTGATCATATATTTAAAAGCTTCAATACACTCTCTTCCTAATCAAACTTGCTAGCCTCGTTCTAATAGTGGCTCCCCCACGACATGCCCTATATACTAGGCCAATTTGGTTTTTCCTCTTAAACTGTGTTTCATGAACCACCAGTGTCGTATAAGTACTGTTTGGGGAAAAAAAACAAAGAAACAGAAAGCTTTGTGGTCAAATAATTTAAGAAACAGTGCAATAATTACATTCCCCTTTGGGAGAAAAGTATGAAGCGTATTGTCATGTAAAAGTGCCAGGAAAGCTCCGCAGGAAAAAACTTTTTTTAACCTCATATTATCTGGCAACTGAACTCTTTTTCACAGAACTGCTATTAAAATATCATGAGACCTTATTGTAACACCAGGACATAATTTAAGAAATGCTGCTCATACATTTTCAGAGGGAAATTAGGCGGGATTTGTTTAAATTTTATTAAATGAATGCAAACACTCCACACTTCTGTGTCTTAGAATCACAGCCACTTTAAGCTGTGAGACTACAGCAGTCGTTTAAACTCAGTGAGTTATTGGCACGCTCTCCCTTAAATTGAGTGTAATTGATTTTGGGTTATCTTGACTTAGTGGTCCTACTGACGTCATTTGGAACTGTAGGAAACAGTTCTGGTCGCCTCCTGGCCTCTTACTGATCTTAGATATTTGAAAGGAACAGTTATCACGTCTCCTTTCCCAAGTTCTCTCTTGTCTTCAGTCCAAACATTTGTGAGCTGCGGAGTCAGTTCCGTGGAATCTAGGATTGCGTCGGTCTTTCTCATTATTCCAGTCCCATGTTTAACCTGATGTTAGGTACTTGGTAGGTGCTCAATAAATGTGTTGTATGAATTAATGATCCTTTATACCATGCTTTCCCGCATCCAGCCTCTGTTAAAATCCTACTAATTCTTAAAGAAGTATCTCAGGTGCAATGTCACAGATGAATATTTCTATAACACCCCAAGTCATATGTAGACATGTCTATGTTTCTGTTATTTGTACTTCCATTTTCATTACACTCATAAGTGTGAATTGGATATGTGTATTAGGTTAAACCATATGAAATCATCAATATTCAACCATTTTTGAGGTACAAAAATGGCAATTTCTAGTAATTCAATATCCCGTTATTTATGGAAGAGTTATATTCGTGTATATCTAAATATATAAAGTCTCTGTCTCTTGAACTACATTGGAATGGTATGTATGGTATGACCTGTGTTTTGTAATGCTTTGTCTTTTCTAAAGTTTATAACACAAGGCACTAAGCACAGGAGATAATCAATAAAAGTTTGTTTTGTGCCACGCATCCTGCTAACATTGGGTAACGGAAATTTATGAGACATACTGATGAGGTTTTCATTTGGAATATTTCATGAATTTGAGGAATACATAAAGATAGCATGATCTTTTATAAGAAGAGTTATTTTACACATTAAATACACACATCCGACCAATCGATATTCTCCATGTAAAAGAATTCCTTTAGGGCAGGCCAGGTGGTGTAGTGGTTAAGTTCTCGAGCTCCATTTTGGTGGCCTGGGGTTCATGGGTTCGGATCCCGGGTGCAGACCTACACACCAGTTGTCAAGCCATGCTGTGGCAGCATCCCACATACAAAAATGAGGAAGATTGGCAACAGATGTTAGCTCAAGGCCAATCTTCCTCACCAAAAAAAAAGAAGAAGAATTACTTTAAACTCAGTTCTTATTAACAGAATGAACATTTTCAAAAGGAAGTCAAGTGAAACTTTGTTTAAATTTTAGGAATGATGCATAAAATTTGGAAGCTCTATTTGAACTTCATTCCATAATATTTTCTTTAAGTCAATGGGAGTATTGTCTTTGCAAGAATAGAGCCATATATTTGTAATATATTTTCTGCCAATGAAGATGAATGATTCTGGAATATAAATCAATTATTTATTTTATTCCCTTCTCAGAGGTACTTATTTCAATACTGGAAACTAACAATTTTTTTTTTTTTCAGTTTGAGGCTGGCCCCAAAATAAACATAGAAAATTGGCAAGGATCCATGTGGTCCATGAAGCCTTTTCCACTGAGTCAATCTGATAACTTGGTGAAAGAGTAGTTACCAGTTAGTGATGACAGAATATCAGTTCTCTTGAAATACATACTTTTCCTTATTCTTCATTTGTTAGTGCTCACAACTGATTCATCCTTATTTCATAGGGTCTTCAAGTCTTTAAATACCTGGGTTAACATGATCCACATAATCTCAGGTACAGTTACAGAAACGTGGCTTAATTGTTGCTTTCATTCCATTCTAGCACGAAGATAGTCTCGGCTGGCTGAGCGATGTGGGCTCTTTCACTGTGTATAAATCTGCTTTTGTTTCCATTCTTTTCCTAACTTACAGATAGAAGTGAGTACTTTAAAAATTTTAGGCCACCTGTTTGGATTCCTTTTGTTTCTGATCTATCATTTTCATGAAGTTTTTATTGTTTTTTGCTCATTTTTAGTAATTCCAATATTTGCAAATATCTGTATTATAGACCCTGCACATACTCCAAAACACCCTGACTACATCATATCTGCAGAACTGTGTAATTTTAACTTAATTATATCCCATGCGGAAGATTTTTAATGTTTGAATTACGTACTGTATAGAAAATTTTAATCACACGTACTTATTTGAATAGATACTGCTCAGAACATGATTGCAAACTAGAGGCAAGAAAACATTACACCTTTCAATGCAGTTTTAGTGGGCTGTGTTTCATTAGAGCAAAACAGAAATTTTCTAAATTATACACAGTGAGAGTTTAATGTAATGAACACAAAGAAATTCTGCCCTGCCAATTAACACTTAGGGCAAGGTTACTTCGAATACCTTAGTCCTGTTTCCTCCCACAGCTAAGATGAAAGCATTGATTAATACAGTTTAATCAAGAATATGCATATAAGTAGATATATAAGTACATACATATGTATTTGAGTGTGAATATGTTTGTATTTTCCCAAATTTTGAGAAGAGACAATCAAATGTCACCCACCCCTAGGCCCACAAGAGGCCACAATAAGAAACAGGAGTACCAGGACCACTCTTCATCTAAATTACTTTCTGCTCACACAGGGCATTTCAGGAGTAAAACTAGAGACTGTGTTGCTATAGCAATTTCTCCATGTGCCCAGCAACCATGCGTATGCTGTGGCTTGGAGTTCTAATATGCCCACTTCAAAGTGAGGAGAGCGCACGTGTTAAAAGCCGTAATGTATTTTTAACCTCACCTTTGGCTAAAATATGTGAAGGTTTTAAGGAGAGCTCTTGTTCTTTATTTTCATAGGAAGGAACATACTTAACAGAGTTCTGGATTGTAATATGAAATGGATTAATCATCTTGCTTAAGGAAGTTTAAGAAACAGTTTCAGCTTAAAAGAGAGGGTTAACCTCCTAAGGAGCCTGGCTTTCTCTCAAAATGTCGGTGTTCTTTTTAGTGTCTGTACCTATTGTGCCAAATATAAAGAAACCTGGTTGATAATTACAAGATAATGATCCAGGTCGTTGTCCCTTTTAGTCTGTGATGTCATAAATTGTTATCCATTCTATTTGGGGCTCTATATCACTAAATCTTACTATCCAATATACTCTCAATAATTGGCTCAAAATCCTGATGCTATTTTCTCTCTCCTCGCTCCAACGTATTTTTGGCATTTTAAAGACACAGCAGAGAATTTTTTAGTTAAAAAATGCCACGATCAGGGGCCAGCCTGGCGGTGCAGGGGTTAGGTTCGCACCTTCTACTTCGGTGGCTTGGGATTCACCAGTTCGGATCCCTGGTGGAGACCTATGCACCACTTGGCAAGCCATGCTGTGGCAGGCATCCCACATATAACGTGGATGAAGATGGGCACGGATGTTAGCTCAGGGCCAGTCTTCCTCAGCAAAAAAGAGGAGGGTTGGCAGCAGATGTTAGCTCAGGGTTAATCTTCCTCAAAAAAAAAAAAATAAAAACCATGATGAATGAATAACCTAATGCTAAAACTTGAGGGAAGAGGGCTTTCTTGCTCTGAACCCTTCAGTCTTCTCCCCCCAAATGCCATCAATCTGGAGTCATCCGTTCGCCAGGGATTCTCAGAGCCATCTTGGGGATGCCTGTTGAAATATCCACTCTTGCCAATTCCTCTGAAAAGCACTATTTGGAGATACGAAACCAGCATGTATAACATGAGAGCTACAATTAGCAAAATATCAGGGTCTGGCAGAAAAGCAAGCACAGCATGCAGGAAGTATAAAATCTAGCAATAAAAAAACAATTCAGATAGGGAAGTCTTGAACTCATTCCTAATTTCATCAAGGGTTTAACCTGATTTTTAAAACCTATTTTGGAAGAAATTTCCAAGAACAGAAAGGCAAGAGCAACAAGGAACTCTCAGGGCATTAGCTGAGAGCCCTGGCTGCATTGGACAATCCCCAGGGCAGGCTCCTGAAAACACCCATGTCCTGGCCCCCAGGAGAGAATGGTTTCATTGGGAACAGCGCACAGCTTTCTTCTCATCTGTCTGTTTGCTTCTTCAAGGCTGTCTGGTGATGGTAAAGTACAGCCAGGCATGAAAACCAGGGCCTGAGGAGACAGTACCGTGAAAGCGGAGCATAGCGGAAGTACTTAGATGTTCCATTCAAAAACCACAGGCCAGACGCTTTCCTTGGTACCGTAAGTAGAGACACAGCCAAGACCTGATGCCCTTAAGGAGATCGCAGTCTAGAAGGGACCAAAGAGAGGAGGGAAAAGAGAGAGAAAAAAGTGTGCTTTACCGTTCGCTCTGGTTCTCCTCTCACCGGTAGAATAAATTCACGCAACCCCTTGATAGTTCTGTGGTATAGAGTTACACGGTAGAGAGCTCCTGCTTTCTTCAAGATCCTTTCGCCTGTCTCTGCCTATTAAATTTCTCAGACTGAGGGGTAGCAGCCTTCTGAGGGAAGAGGGGGAATCTAGGGCTTGAGTGAATTAAAATCTAGCTGCAAAAACCCAGGGGATTGTTCTGAACAAGGCAATTCCAGGAATGGCAGGCAATGGATGACATGCCTCTTTTTATAGCCCAGCCTTGATGATCCTAGACAATGATGCCCTCTGTATGAAAGGACGTTAGTGACTAAGAGGCTGCCTCTCCACACCCATTCCATGGGGCATTTGTGAAACCAGAAAAACATCACGTGGCAGGCAGCTTTTCCTCACCTTTTCGCTCTGTCAGATTCTTGAGTCTACTCTTTGAATGTAGAGACACAGAGTAACTGCCCTTAGTCACTGGATTAGTTTTCTGGGGCTGCCACAATAAATTACCATGAAATTCGTGGCTTAAAAACAACAGAAACTTACTGTCTCACTGTTCTGTAGGCTAGAAGTCTGACATCCAGCAGAGCTGCACTCCCTCTGGGGACTCCAGAGGAAAATCTGTTCCTTGTTTCTTCTAGCTTCCCGGGGCTGCCCAGGCGTTCCTGAGCTTGTGTCCTCCTCGCTTCAATCTCTGCCTTCATCTTCGCACCACCTTCGCTTCCACGTTTGTCTTCTCTGTGTGGTTCAATAAGGACACTTATCACTAGATTTAGGGCCCACCTGGATAATTTAGGATCTCAAGAACCTTAGCTTAATTGCATCCACAGAGACCCTCTTGCAAGATAAGGTAACATTCAGCTGCTCTCGGGATGCATATGTGGGCACATTTTTTAGGGGCCACCATTTGGCCCACTATAGTCACTAAACATCTGTCAAGATAAAGTCACTTAATGTGACAGTTGAAAAGGACAATGAACTTTAACAGACCCCTCATCAAGAAGATATACAGATGGCAAGTAAGCATATGAAAAGATGCTCCATATCATGTGTCATCAAGGAAATGCAAATTGAAACAACAATGAGATACCACTACACACCTATTAGAATGGCCAAAATCCAGAAGACTGTCACAACAAATGCCAGTTGGAATGTGGAACAACAGGAACTCTCGTTCATTGCTGGTGGAAAAGCAAAATGCTACAGCCATTTGGAAGATGGTTTGGCACAAAACTCAACATACTCTTACCATATGATACAGCCATTGCATTCCTTGGTATTTACCCAAAGGAGTTGAAAACTTATGTCCACACAGAAACATGGATGTTTATAGCAACTTTATTCATAATTACCAAAACTTGGAAGTGATCAAAATGCCCTTCAGTAGGTGAATGAATAAATAAACTCTAGTACATCCAGACAATGGAATACTATTCAGTGCTAAAAAAAAAAAAAAAAAAAAAATGAGCTGTCAACTCATGAAAAGACATGGAGGAAACTTAAATGCATGTTGCTAAGTTAAAGAAGCCAATCTGAAAAGGCTGCATACTGTATGATTCCAACTATCTAACATTCTGGAAAAGGCAAAACTATGGAGACAATAAAAGGATCAGTGGTGGCCATGGGTTCTCGGGGAGGAAGGGATGAACTGGCAGAGCACAGAGGATGTTTAGGGCAGTGAAACTACTTTGCATGATACTGTAATGCCGGTTACATGTCATTAAATTTGTCCAAATCCATGGAATGTACACCACCAAGAGTGAACCCTAATGTAAACTAGGGACTTTGGGTGATAACGATGTGTCAATGTAGGCTCATCAACTGTAACAAACACACCACCCTGGTGTCATCAATTGTAGCAAATACACCACCCTGGTGGGAGATGTTGATAACAGGGGAGGCTATGCATGTATGGGAGTGGGAGGTCTATGGGAAATCTCTGTACCTTCCTCTCAATTTTACTTTAAACCTAAAACTGCTTTAGGAAACGGTCTATTAAATACCATGAAAAAAAGGGCCATGATGATGGAGGCAGTGAGTAGCAGTGATGGGGCCCGGAAATGAAAGCATTTACCTGGCTATTTTCTGCCATTTGGTCAATATTTCTAAGTTAACTATAAATGTAACAGGCAATGAAAACATCCCCCAGTGTTCTTTCCTAGCTTTCTGAAGCTCCCCCAATCTGTTGCACTGTACTGTGGGCCAAATACAAGAAAAGAACTGCTCAGCCAGGCTTCTGCATGTTGCTCATTTTCCTCGTGCCCATGGCAGCCTTGCCAACCTCTGCACTCTAACAGTTCATGCTGTTTCATGGAGACCCAAAAACTCTGACAGCCACGTTTCTCATGAAAATTCTTTCCCCACATAGTTGCCAAAACCAAACCGAAATAGCCAATACAATCAAAAGAGCTTCACTTGACAATTTCCTCTACACACACACACACACACACACACGCACACACGCACACACCCTTTTGCTTGGCCTAGCAACACAATGGGAATGTAAACACGTTGTTAATGCAGTCGCTCTCAGTTGGCTTCCCAGATGGCTGGAGTTCAATAGATTTTTCCCCCTGATTTCCTCAGCTTCTCCTAGCAAGTGCTAAACAGCCATTACGCCTTTTCCTGCACATTGAGATTCATCTGCAGCTACTAAAGCGCCTCCAAAGTGCTTCAATTTTGCATGAGCGCTAAGCTGGGGCCTGGGAGACATTACCCAGTGCTGAAGGCCCAGATCATTAGAAGGAGCATGTAAATCCTCTGAACCAGAAATAAAAAGTGCAGAGATTTCCTTTGTGAAGTCCCAGCTGCAGCATTATGTAAAACACGCACCTTTGGCAAGATTGTATGTGGTCCCTTTTACCTGCTAAATTTTATTTTTGCCTTTTGTTCCCTCACTTTGTCATATATGTTCTAATTTTTTTAAAGCACTGTGCTTTATTTCATAGTCAGGAACATATTAATAATAGCCGTGAGCTATCACTATTTTTCTCAGGACGCCAGATCCCTCTTCACTTTTAATAGGGACGGAAGTTCAAAGTGCTGCTCAGGGAGCACCCACATGATAGGATTTTTAAACAAACCTGAAACCTGCTGAGTAGCAAGAAGCTTTGGGGTGTGGCGATGAGTTGACGTTTATGAGGTATGTGCAGGGGACATAAATCTATATTATTTAAGTAAGTATAGATGTAGGAAGTGTACAGATGTTGGATTTTGGAGAGAGATGGGGATAGAAGATAAAGGGATTATGAAAATTATTAAAAGAAGCGATTTTGTTCCTCTCCGTTTTTCAGTAGTTTCATCCGTGTCCATTATTACCTAAAAGTCCTATTTGTATTTTTCAAGGTGAACAGATTTTTTATCTGTACTTGGTCTGTATTCCATCTCTGCTCTCCTACCAGTGTGCTTGTCAGACCATCTTGCTGTAAATTAAAGCGAGCCTGTGGTCAGCCGGAGCAGGACCTGCGAGAGGGCGGTGCGGGAGGGCTGGCATTCGGAGAGTCCTGCAGTTCCGCGCGCTGTGGGCCTGGGCCGACGCCACCAGCCTGTGGAGTGGTGACCCAAAAGCACTCACGACGGGAAGGTTGACTCTGCATCCTTATTTGGTATTTCCTTTGCGTAGGGTTTTTTGAACAGTTACGGTAACATTTTATTTTTTTGTCTACAGTATATTCATTCAAGAGTAATAAACCAGGTTCCTTTTATATGGTTGCTCTATACTGATTTCTCTTTTTCCATATATGTATGTAATAGATCAAACTATCTTTATTTTATGATTCTGAGAGTAAAAATGTACATTTGTGATTAGATTCAGCAGTTCATTACTTATCTCTAAACATATTTCCAAGGACATTTATTAACTACTGCTTTATTCCACACTGCATATGCAAGTGGGATCTGACAGAAATGTGACTAAATGGGCTTATAATAGGGTGTGAAGTAAATGCATTCCAACTGGTAGATAAAATAAAATAGTTGATGAAAGATACACATATAAATGTACACAGTGATGTTAGGTGCATGTATTTACTGTCTATATGGCATATCCACTTTGTGCTGAAGCCCAGTTTTGTTTGTCAGCACGTGGTATGGATCCTTCAGACTGGGTAGTCCCATCCACTAATTTCCCTTTACTAAAAACATGGCTCGTCATGCATATGTCATCATCTATTAGTGTTAGTATAATCACAAAATATGACTTACTGTGATTCCACACCTCATGACGTTGAGCTGTACATATTAAATAGTCAGCTTTCCTGGTCTCCCTGGAGAGTGTTTATTCACTAGGCATGTATCCTTTGAAGAGGATATGTTTGTAAAAGAAAGGAAGGAGAAGAAAACTTTGCCTGGAGACATGAACAGGCACATGACTGTTCACTTGGCAGTATGATGTAGTTACATAAATATCTCAGGGAATTGGAGCTCATGGTGGGAAATAATCGTTTTCCTTCTTTCTTTTTCTTTGTGATGCTAGTGCAGAATGGACATGAAGATATTACAGTTTACACACAATATTCAGAATCAGGTGTCACTCTTCTGTCGTTCAAGTTTAAGTTTTTCTATGTCTTGTGAAAACACCAAAATAAGATTGATTATAAAGAAAGTGATACTGCTAATAAAACATTATAACCTAGTGTTTTGCATCAATTTGTTTGTTCAACATTTATGTTGGAAGTGCTATCTTGAAAAATATTTCAAGGAAAACATTTTGAAATTAATATTTTTGCTACATACACAGATTCCTCTGTTTTATAGCATTTTGAGCATAAATATTAAAATCACACATTCAGATATTTGGAAACTCTCAGAATTAATAGAAATTCTTCTTTGTATATCTGACAAGATGTTGCCAAATAAAAATCTTTTTAGGATTTTGGAGCTAAGCACTGAATCATGGTAAAAAAAAGACCAAATGTTATGGGATTAATAAGTATTTTCTTCATCCATTTATCTCCTGGTATTCATTTATGAATACCCACTGCATGCCAAGCATGTTATACATAGTCTACATCATTTAAATCTGTATTATGCTAACATGCAGTAACAATTAGACCTCCCCAAAGATAGAATGGCTCAAACATGATAGAATGATACATCTGTTTACATAACAGTTGCAGGAAGGCACCCTTAGTTGTTGGGCAGGTCTGTTCCCTTTGACCAGTCGTGGACCCAGACTCCTTCTGTCTTGTGGCTCTGCCATCCTCTCAAGCCTCATCCTCTTCTGCATCTAGCTAGTAGAAAAGGAAAGATAGCAAAGAGGACACTCACCACTTTCTTCAACAGCTTGGTCAAGAAAAGGTACATGTTCCTTCCACTCATATTCTATTGATTAGCATTGCTTTTGCGGCTACTTCTAAAGGAAAGGAAACTAGAAAACATGGTCAAGTTGTGGTCCCAGGAAGATGCTGGCAGTCTTTGCCACGCAGTCTGTCTATAAAGGTACTTTCTCTTAAAGACTACTTTTGATCTCATAACAGTCCTGTGAAGCACACTGGGAAAAGACTTTTTACCTATTTACTGATTGAAAGTTTAAGAAAATGAGAAATTTAATGCCCTACCTACAGTTACTCATGATGGTAGCCAAGCTAGGAACAACAATCTGGTTTTCTTCCTTTTCATCTGATATTCTATTTTTTCCTATATTTAACTCTCTGTCAGTATAGACTTCCATAACACAAAAAACAATAATCCAAATTTTATTTGACCTGATAATTTTTAGTATTTCAGTGTCATTGTGATTTCTTAAAAATCCAATTCCTGGTTTTTCTTATTGAAGTAACTTTATTAGTTCTGCTGTAGTAGGACTTCTAATACTCAGATCTATTTCTCCTCTCCTTCCTGGGCATACAGGAGTACTACATGTCCTGGCATCCATGCAGTTCAGCAGTACCAGGTGATTGCTTCTAGCCAACGGGCTGTGAATGAAAGTTGTGTTGCCACTGCCGAACCGAGGCATTTAAGAGCAGGTGTGAGTTCTCTGTGCTCTCTTCTCCTAGCTCAGAGATCCTGGTAGCCATGGTTGAGAGGATGTAGATTCAAGATAGGTGAAGCTCAGATCACTGAGAAAGCTCGTGTAGGACAGCTTCCCTGGAGACTTTTGTGCTGGAAAAATAGTCTTTGATTTTTGTAAAGCCTCTGAAATGAGGGGAGTTATTTAGTAACTGGCACAGCATAAATTATTCTAGCTTCTCAAATCATATGAGTTTGCTCATATTAAGGGGTCACTCTGCTAAGAGTTTTACATGTATCACCTCATTCAGTCCTTAAAACAACCCATTGACTTAGGAATTTTAATTCCCATTTTTCTGTTGAGGAAAGTGATACTTAGTGAGGTAAAGGAATTTTCCCAAGGTCATAAATCTACTCACTGGAAGAACTAGAATTAGAACCAGACCCTTCTCCAAAGATCATATGTCAGTCACGTTAATTGTATCTGGACCAGTATTGTCTTCTGGAATTCTCCGTAAAGCCTTATGTTTATCAAAAACTAAGTATATGTAACTTAGAATCATCAGAAGCACAAAGAGACGCTCTCTGTATTAAAAAAAAGAAGATTTAAATGCATTATAATTGGTTGCACTGTTTTCATTAAATCATTACTCCTTTGGCATGATAAAAGAATGATTTGAAGCAAAGATCTCAGAATATATAGAAATATTTTGGAAATTTCAGTTATTTCTCAGTCCCTATATAAAGTTAAAATTGAAAATTGGTGTTTTGGCAGGAGTTCAAACTACATACTCCTGACTTGAAAATATGAAATGCTAATATTTTTCATCTCTACTTGAAATTTCACAAGTTAAAATTTTCGTTCTTCTTGTAAATTAATGAGTCATTCTTGCATATTAGATTTCTTTTTAAAAAAGAAAGAGAAAAAAGAATCTTTCATTGGTCCTTGATCTGTGTTCACGCAGCTATTATAAACAATTTTGGAGGCTCTAAAAAGCATTAGGATAACTCCACTTCCCCCCCCCCCCCCACTCTTAGCGTGAATGCCAAGCATGTTCAAAGTTTAATTCAAAGCTTTTGATGATGTCTTTCTGGCTAGGGTAGGAGGTATGACTGCCATCATGAATGGAAGTTCCTTTCCTCTTAATATATATTCGGACATAATCACATATCCTTTAAATAAGTATGTAAAAGCATCCTGGGGAAAATATTATTTCATTAATTCAACAAATATCTGTTGTGTGTTTACAATGTGCCAGATATTGTTCTAGACCACATGTAACAAACAAATATCTCCACCCTGACAGAATTCATCTCTAGTTGGAAAGTAAAGAAAGACTCTAGAAGAAGTGATTGCACTCATCAATTTTAAATCTTCATTAAAATATGGAAGTTTGCTTGTCATGCCCCAAATTTGTCAGAACTAGCCTACTTAGTAATTTCCCTTCAGTTTCTTGGTGTCCCTGCCTCACCTGTGTAATGGAATAGCAACATAAGGAACTCCTAGTGGATGAGCCGTGCAAGCATTTTGGTTTCTGAAATATGTAGACTCTCCCACTCATCACATCAGGGTAGGTGGCTCTCTCTACACTTTAATATAGTGGGGATCCTAGGGGGTTAGTAAAATCCTAGGTGACTTGGCTGAAGGACAAGAAACTTACATGCAAATCACTAGAACTCATTCCTGCTTTTCAAACTCCATTTCTAAATATCGTAGCCATACCTTCATTGCCCTGGACAACCGACCTCTCCACCCAGACCTAACTCCCAACTCTGCTGAAAATTTCCAAAACTAGCCATGTCTTTCTTATCTATGTGCCTAATATAATTTTCAATCAGGGTGCCTCACCCCTCTGCAAAGTCTACATTAGTACCTCCAATGGTAATTTTGTGAATAGAACATAGTTTTATTCTCAAAATAATTGTTATTATAATACAGTATAATTAAAAGGAATTTTATAGATTTCAAATACTTTTTTTGTTTTGAGGAAGATTAGCCCTGAGCTAACATCTGCTGCCAATCCTCCTCTTTTCTCTGAGGAAGACTGGCCCTGAGCTAACATCCATGCCCATCTTCCTCTACTTTATATGTGGGATGCCTGCCACAGCGTGGCTTTACAGGCAGTGCCATGTCCACACCCAGGATCCGAACCAGCGAACCCCGGGCCACCGAAGCGGAACGTGGGAACTCAACCGCTGCACCACCGGGCTGGCACCTAGATTTCAAATAATTTTGTAGCTAATATATCATTTCTTTTCTCACAACCTAAAACAGATTTTTAGCCTCTTGCAAGCTGGGAAACCAAGTCTTGAAGAATTTAAGATTTTCCAAAAGCCAGATAGTAAACACAGAACAGGAATTTATTTTCTTATCTAAATAAATCACTAGGTTGTTATGTGTTAGGTGAATATTTGTTAGCCCCCCCAGTTGTAATAATATGGCCTGGATGAGTTGAATTTTTTAAAAAATGAACCTCTACAATTTGGTTTAAAAATTTCCTTAATAATATGAAATGTATTGCCTTTAAGATAAACAAATAGCCGTCCCCAATATCTTGTGTGTGAGCTTTATAAGTGGCAGTCATTCCAGAAGTGATTGCTCTTATGACTTGTTTCTAAATCATTCGGGATAAGTACAAAATGAAAGCCCACAGTATGCATAGTTACTATTCTGGATATATGTGCCTGGTTTCCATTGTCAGACTGTTTTCAGAGGGTCACCAAGAATACTGCTGTTAAGGCTTATAATTAAAGGATGATGTAAGATCATAGATCTGAAAAATTTTGTAATAATAATTAAAATTAAAATGATTAAAATTCCATTAAAGTAAATCAGATTAGTCTTGTTTACTAGTTGAGACCGGTTAAACTTCCTAAAGTATATGTGATTTTAAAAAATGTCATTTAAAAATGTCATTTAACAGACGAACTCTGTATGACTCCACTCATAGGTGGTAGTTAACATATGGACAAAGAGAACTGATCGGTGGTTGCCAGGGGAAAGGGGAGTGGGGGGAGGGCACTAGGGGTGAAGTGGTGTACCTACAACATGACTGATAATGATGTACAACTGTAATTTCACAAGGATGTTAACTATCATAATCTTAATTAAAAAAATGTCATTTCACTAATTACAATTTACAATTTTCACAGGCTCCTCACTCCACAGGACAAAGTTTTCTAGCTGCCATTTAAGGCTCACCAGGAATCTCCCTTCTCTCTACAGTCATGCATCGCTTAATAAAGGGGATACGTTCTGAGAAATGTGGCATTAAGTGATTTAGTCATTGTACAAACGTCGTAGAGTGTACTTACACAAACCTAGATGAGATAGCCTACTACACACGTAGGCTCTATGGTACTAATCGCATGGGACCACTGCCATGTATGCAGTCCATGGCTGACCGAAACGTGGGTATGCACTGCAGCAATTCCATGGTCTTTACTCAGTTCACGGAAACTACTCGCTTCTGTACTTCTCCGTGTTTTTCATCTCTGCCTTTTGACTTTGTGTCTCTGATTCCTCTCTAAGTCTTTAAACCAAACTATCCTTCAGCATCAAACTAAAATATTCCATTTCCCCATGTTTCCCCTGGTTTCTCCGTCTGAAGCTATTTCACTATAGCTTTCTTCATGGGCTTTTCAGAATTTTCCAAGTAACGGACGACTTTTATTCAGTAGATCAACGTCTGGAAAGTGCTAAACAAAACCACACTGAAAGCTGTAAAAAGATGAGATTCTGTGTTTATGTTGACCGTAGGGTTCTATGGGTTAATAAATTTAGAGAAATGGCGGCAGTTCCGATTAAACAGACTTCTTTATGGCAGAACCTCTGATCAATGCCTTCAATATCCTGATGGGTGTTCTGAGTTTCTAAGAGGAAGATGTATTAAGCAGAAATCCCCAAACTTATTTGACCAAAGAATACTATTTTGAGACACAGCTTGAGAAATATTGGTGCAGTGAAAAGAACAGGAACGTTGGATTCAGACAAATGTCGATCCAAATCCTGATTTCTGTAATTATTGGCTGTGTCAACAATTGTTGAAATTCTGCTCTCTGCTCATTACTTATATTATGGGTACAGCAATGCTGATCCCCAAGAACTTGTATGCAGATCTACTGAGACACAGGGTAGATGTTCAAAAAATACTAGTTACCTTTGCTCTTCTGAGTTACAATTAAATTTACCTATATCTGGAACTTAACGTTACTTTGTATTATAGCTATATATGTACAAATCATTCATTTAGCTCACATTAACTAGACGATATTTGTGCCCATTACTTTACTGATGGATATACAATGCGTATGACAGAGTCCCTTAACTCAGTTAACTCCTATTTTCATCTCTAGTATCAGACAATAAACTTCTGAAGGAAGGATCGTGAGAAGTTCATCTCTATGGCTACCTTGGTGACTCCCGTGTGTGAAGTAGGTGCTGAAGAACAGTCTCTACAATGGAGTGTCACCCACAGGAGGACAGGGACCTTATCTGCCTTCTTTACCGCTGTATCCACGGCACATAGAAGAGTGCATGGCACAGAGTAGAGTCTCAGTAAATCCCTATGGAATGAATGACTGGACAAGAGTAATAGCAGGTCTACACTTCACAAGTACACAGTTAAAGAGATCCCCAAGAACGCATTATTATTCCCCAGCCTTATTGATTGGAATCTTTTTAAAAATTTTGTTAAAATTAATTCTGTTGAAATTACTAATGAATTGTGTGAAATAAGGACAGAAAGGAATCCAAGTAGTTAGATTTAGATAATTATTAAGAATTATACTTTCAAAGAAAAGTGTTGAAATATACATTCCAACATATATATAATAAATTTGATGTTTTAGGAAAAATCTTCAGATGAGTAATGCATTTGCTGTCTCAGTGGAATGTGCTTCGTGCCCTTCCAAATTAAACAAATTGCCATCATGTTTTTATAAAACTGCTTCTTTATATTCTAAAGAACATTGACACGCAAGGCAGAGGTTAATTGCAGAAAGCATTTTAGTTCCCATTTTGGTCTCAGAAAGGCTTCTTGGAACAGAGATTCAAAAGGTTTTTCATCATGATGGTTAAAAATAGGAATTAAATGATGGGCCAAAGCTGATAGGATTAATTTCTATCAACTCATTACAAACCTGCATGTAAGAGAGAATATTTTGCATGCCCACCACTCCAATTATCCTTGATACTTGCAGCTCTAAGCTTGATGGTGGTTGGAAAGTCAAATAAAAAGCTGACACGCGTGTGATGGAAAGGGGAAAAGAGGGTTGGCATTGTCAGAGTAAGTATCATTTGTCGTTCTATTGAAGTATCATCTTGCAATTAAAATTTCAAGTTTCAAAGGGGAAAATTGCATTTATCTATGGCTGTCATATAGCATTCTAGAAGCACTAGAAGTCTCCCAACTCCAGATACACAATCCAATGAATGTTTCCTTCTCAGTTCTAGACAAAACAAAAATATAACAAAACAAACACACATCCGCAATGGACATAGAATGCCAAACAGAACCAACTGGCTAGAAATTATCACATAACAAGGAATCAGGTCAATGACCTAGGTGTGAAATGCTTCCAAGCAAATCTCTGGAACCATTCAGTCGCAACTATGTTATTCTCTAACTTTTGGGTAAATTTATCTTGATCACAAAGATGGTAAATGTAATTTTAACAAATTTATACTCACAATACATCTAATACATCGGTAAGTTGTAATTCCCAATTACACAAAGTAATTTTAGTTAATTAAATGGCCTGTTTATATATTAAATATTATATTAAAAATTCAAGGAAAACATTTCGGAGAAAAGTTAGTAAATTATATGTTTACAGTGTCTTCTTTTCCTGATACAGTTCAAAGATTGTCAAATGACGTTGTATAACATAAAACAATGTCTTGATTGTAAAGTTCTGCCTTTCAAGAGGTCATCTTTTTAGTGAGAGTTATAAATTGCTAAAATAATTTTCAGTTCTTTATGGTATGATATTCCTTTAAATAATGATGGGTTTTTGTGTGATTTAATTTATATTAGGACGTCTAGAACTGATGTGTTTCATATTTCAGATCATATTAGTGAAAACTGACAGGATTAAGCTCTGGATGAAAGCATGAAAAAGAGACCACACTAATTCAATAACCTGTTGTAATATATTCCAGAACATCCTTACCTGCAGCTTTGTACATTTCCCACCAACCCAAGTCCTAACTGCGAATGTGCTATAATGAGATTTGGTAGAGTGACCTCTGCAGCTCTTCTCCCAGTAGGGAGAGTGCTAGAAGAAGTAGAATTGCCAGGTCTGCACAATATGATGCCTCCAGACTTCCCTGTGCTGCATGAAAGATAAAGCAATTGGGAGGAATGAGAAGTACAACTCAGGCACACAAAACACCTAAGTCTAATGTGCAATTAGGATGCTTTTAGTGAAACACGTGGGGTACCAGAAGGTGCAGACCTGATGACCACTTTTAAAAAAATCTTTTAAGATGATGCGTGCTTTTTGAGGATCACCTATCTAATAAACAAGATAAGTGAACAGCACAAAGCTGGAGGTAATGTTTGGTGCATCTTTACATTTCTGGGACTTAACATAATTTTTAACATTAGTAGCCTTTTAATATATGTTGACAGCACTATAGATTACATTTCTGGAGGAATATGGATAATGTTTTGAATAATTATATAACAGTTTTTATCATGTGTTTGTGATCACTTTATAATAATCTCCTAGAAAAACACGATTTGTGATGCCTGACCACTATTATGAAGTTAAAATTATGCTAGAGATAATTAATAAATGTCATTTACCAGATTTTATTGCCATATTCAGGTATAATCTCACAGAGATCCAATCAGAGGGTTGCATTTGCACCTGGATTTCTAAAATCATTTGAAACTCCCTGTTAACAAGTGCATGTTCGTACTCATTATAAGACTTCTTGGTATAGCATGCTAATTACTTTCCTGCACTCTGACTCCCAAACCACGATGAATCCTATTATAAAAGCAAATCACCGCAAACTTCAAACAGCAACCATCCTCGAGATGCTGCTATTAAAGGAAGAAGATTGATGGGAAATCTTTGATGTTATCAGATGTGATGAAAAATACGCATTTGTCTCGAGTAAATCCTGTAGACTGAAGCATTTCCCTCCCACCCTTAAATAACCTGAAACCAATTTCAAGTTCCCAAATGCTCTTCAAAGCAGCCTGCCCTGGAAGTAATGCTGATGGCATTTCGAATTTCAAGGCAGCTTGCTTTTTCCATCTCAAGACTTCAAGCATATTTGAAATTTTAGTTTCAAAGAGAAAGGATATTACCTACTTTTACCCAAACCACTAGCCTCTGGTTTGATGAACAAAATGTCATGGTAATGAACTTACCTATGGCAATGAAAACATGGTATGCAACCAAGTAACTCAGAGTCTGAATAATGCAGTTGATTCTAGGGAATTCTAAGCTGTAAGTGTTTAGGGACTTCATGCTTCATTTCTTTCTTGTTCTCGTGTTGTTGACCAAAAGTTGGAATGCAAACTTTGGGCATATGGCAGTACAACTGTACACAACTGTAACTGAGCCATCTCCTCCTGAATGGGGCGTCTGTGCAGATGAAGACAAAAATCGGTGTGTGCTTGACTCCTGTGCCCACAGGGAGCCTGGGCCGCACAATTCAGAACATTCATACCGTGAATAATCCCTGCAGCAGGAGGGTCTGCCTGTGGCTTCTTAAAAGGCTTCAGATTTGTGGTCAGCGGAAACATCCATGAGCCTATTTGGGCTAAAGGATACAGTGGTCCCCCTGCAGTTCCCCTGGCATTTAATTAGGTTTCCTGTAATTGCTTTAAGTAAGAGAGGGGCATTGAAACCTGAAGTTATCATCTTGGGACACAAAATATTTGTGTGTGGTTTTAATATCCTGAGCCCGTTTGCTGCTGCTCTGCGTTTTGGAAAGAGCCATCGTGGTGCTGAGGAAATACGCTCTGCAGGTTTGCCAGCCCGTTGGTGGCTGTAAATGCACGGCAACAACATTTAAACGAAGAGCGTTGTTTCCAGTAACTGAACTTCTGCACGAAGAGAGAAGGTATCGATAAGTACAACGGGCAAAAGTCTTCCACATCGGAAGGTGTTTTAAAAAGAAAGGTTGGGGGAGAAGAGGAAAGAGCTGTGCTCCATCTTTGCATGAATTTCTAGCTATCAGGAAAATGAGAATACTACAATAAGAGGAAAATGGGAGGCCTCAACAGAGACCAGGAAAGTAGTGTTCATAAGTTGGGATTTTTACTGTGGAGGTTGTTTTGTTAGTTGGACATTGGCTAAAATAATATACTAATCTTTACTTAGAGGGGTGGGGCGTTGGGATGTGCCAGTCATTTGAAAATTCTTTTTAAACTGATAATTGTGTAAACATAAAAGGATTACTAATTTTCAAAACTTTAAAATAATTTTAAATATACTTAAATTTTTTGATCCCTTCAGGATCTTGCCCTGCCTTTGGCTTGTAAAACCCACTTTCCTGGGCTTCCTTCCAGTTCAGGGACTCGTGAGTGGCCCCAAGGGCTAGTTGTTTCTCTGACTCCACCCCACCAGCTCCTGACGGGAAACACTGTTTATTCCCCGCCATGGGACAGCACCTACTTCTGTCGGGTGGTCCTTAATTTCCCTGGGCACTTTTACCCATTTGAGCATGTGCTAGGTTTTAGAATAAGATCTGGAACACTTTTTAGGATATCCAGATGACACCACTTTCATGTCACCTATACCAAGAAGTCAAGATCAAATATTTTAAGAAATCATAACTTTTTGGAAATAACTCTCTATCTTGTACGTATGATATATATAAATATTAAATTCTCATCTGATTATGTCATCTACTTGCTTAAAATACTTTAATAATATCCATGACTCTCAGAAGGAAATCCCAAATCCTAAATATGGTGTGCAACCGTGGTTCTGAGACTGTAGCATGCCTCAGAATTCGTGGAGGGCTTGTCGAAACACGGATTGCTGGCCTAACTCAAAGCTTTTTTCAGTGAGTCTGGAGTGGGGCCCAAGAATTTGCGTTTCCAGTAAGTTCCCAGGTGATGCCGATGAAACTGTTCTGGGGGCCGCATGTTGAGAACCACCGGTCTACAAGACTGTAGTAGACTGGTCCCTTTCTTGTCTCCAGCTTCATCTCATGCCGCTGTTCTCTGTGGCTAGGGCTTAGTTGTCTTCTCCTGGATTCCCAATCTGCTTATGCTCTTTCCGGCTTCTTCCCGTACAGCCTGTCCCTCTCCCAAACCTACCTCATGTTGGATCCTTCATACTAAATTGAGTCCCCTTGTTATTTGCTCTCATTGTCCCTATACTTCTCCTTTGTAGCACTGAACACAATTGTAATAAAGTAATAAATTGGGTAATCTGTAGTTAATCTGTGCCCTCCTCACAATAACATAAGTTCATTGAGGGCAATGGCGACCTTACTCATCAGAGATTCACAAGTGCCCACTGCAATATCTTTTACATAATTGATGCTTAATAAATATTTATTCAGTGAATAAATGAATATATGAATGAATAAACAGTACAAAGCAACACATTTAATCTTTCTTATTGTTCTCATACTTGACCCAGAGAAAATTCTCCTATTCCCTAAGGGCGCCCCTGCTAGATCTCGCATGAGACACTCCATTCTGGAAGCGTGTGTGGAGACCTGACAGTTGTCGACATATGTTGTTTAGATGACCCTTCCTGCTCAGTGCGAAGAGGCACATTGCAGAACGAAACTCTGAAATAGGCTTTGATGTCTCGAGATAAATACCCCTGAAATGATACTCCCAGATTATTAGTTCAATTTTTATTATTTAGGATTACATAATTCTGTGAAATAAATTCTGAATATTTTAGCATTTTAACTGGAGGCAACTCTAACGGGATTTTTGTTACGTTGTGATTATAAATATTTGGGCTTTCAAAATATTATGCATGAAAACCTTGAAGTCATACATTCTTTGGATAGAATAGCAGAGGTTTGTTAACTAAAGCTAGTATTTCTTTCAAAAAAAGCAATGTGCCTTAATAACTGAAACCCAACTGTTAAAGTAATTTAGTCGTTAAATATACCACGTATTTGTAAATTGCTAGGTAATATTATAATAAAACCGGGTATGCATGTGCACATATATTTATGATTTATGCACTTATAATTATAGTTTTAGATGATTCTGTCTCATTTCATTTGAACTAAGTCTTCCTAAGAAGATTTAGATTCGTAAAGCTGTGTGCAGCACATGGATGTCTTACCCACAACCTATACAACTGAGGGTAGAAACCTTAGAAGATGTGAAATTCAAGTTCACATTTGAGTATACAGAGGAAGATAATTTGGTGAAGGGTGAATATTTGGGGAAAGGTGTAATTCTGTGAAGTGGCAGAGGTACTCCATTCTCATCTTCTGGCGAGTCTGGAAGATTTGAAAGAGCAAACAAGAGAATGAAAAAGTTGAGAGTCAAGTAACTGGAGGCAGAGGAAAATCAGAGGAGTTGAAAGACAGTATCTGGGATGTTGATCTATGGCATCAGGAAGGATCAGTGGGGGAAAAATTATGGTATAATGTTTTGTATTTCTTTAGTAAAATCTTCTCCTGACTTAAATCCACCTTTCTCTGATCAGGTCTCATTGTCCGGGAAGTGAGCATTGAGATTTCACGCCAGCAAGTGGAAGAACTCTTTGGGCCTGAAGATTACTGGTGCCAGTGTGTGGCCTGGAGCTCAGCGGGCACCACAAAGAGCCGGAAGGCCTATGTGCGCATCGCATGTGAGTCACTGTGCCCAAACACCATGGGTTTTGGAAACTGATGGAATGTGGGAAAATTTAGACTTTGACTGCTCTAGCATCAAAGAAACCTGGTCAAAAACTGCTCCCAGATCTCTGCGTTTGAGCTACACTTTCCCTTAAGTCACTAGAATTTTATTTATTTATTTATTTATTTTATTTTTTTTTATTTATTTGGTGAGGAAGACTGGCCCTGAGCTAACATCCATTGCCAATCTTCCTCTTTTTGCTTGAGGAAGATTGGCCCTGAGCTAACATCTGTGCCAACCTTCCTCTATTTTATGTGGGATGCTGCCACAGCATGGCTTGATGAGTGGTGTGTAGGTCTGTGTCCGGGATCTGAACCCGCAAACCCCAGGCCACTGAAGCAGAGCATGCGAACTTAACCTCTATGCCATCTGGCTGGCCCCTAGAATATTTTGGTTTTTGTTTCAAGGCAGTGAGTAGTTTTCCCTTAGGGACATGAAAGAATTAGTGCTACTTTCAAAAGATTATGAATTTTTTTAAATCTGGTAATAATTAGGTCATAGGAAAACCAAGTATATTCCTTTAATGAGTTTATTCTGCCAATTTCTTAAGACAATGTTGACTAGTTTTGCTATTGGAAATAGAGACTATCCAGAAAAAAACTTCTCAATTTATTTTGGAACCATTCTAGTGCTTCAAGATACACCACTATTTTCCAAACTGTATTAATTTCTAGAGTATTCATGTTCAGGGAGAGGTTAAAGGTGCCTCACAAAAGAGGCTTCTATAATCAAATAAACATAGGTAATACTTTTTTTGGACAAAGTTCAAGAGGTTTCTTCTTTGCCAAACTTCTCAGATTCTTTAATCTGCGAGTGTATGTATTATCCCCAAGACAAGATGTAGCCTGCAGCTCTTTCTGCAGACCCCTTTTCTCAATGAGTGCTATTCACACCTCTAGCAGAACGAATGCTGCTACAATCTATCTTAAATTCCATACTGAGAAATTTTCTCCAGTGTAAGACCACTGAAATTTATGTAATTTTACTATCTCATCCCCTTTGCATGTCTGCATTTTACTAAGTTCCATTTTGTAGTGGGTGTCAATATCCTTTACCTCTAATGTGTCACTAAGTCCCAACAGTCTTGGCTGTGATGCCTCTCCCCATTCTGTACTCACCTCTTCCCTTCCTTCTCCTTGATCTGGATCCCAACCATTGCAAATACTTCCCAGTTCACATCCATGGCTCAGGGCTAATCCCTATTCCAGTCCTTCCTCCATCTTACCACAAATGCAGTCTTCCCCACTTCCATCTCTGCTTAAAATTTGACAGTGTCTTGTGAGGTAAAGTCAAAATTCCTTACAATGGCATATATCTTTGTATTAGTTTTCTAGGGCTATTGTGACAAAATACCACAGATTGGGTGGCTTAAACAAGAGAAATTTATTTCCTCACAGTTCTGGAGTCCAGAAGTCTGCGCTCAAAGTACTAGCGGTACTGGCTTCTGAAGCCTCTCTCCTTGGCTGACGATGGTCACCTTCTCCATGTCTTCACGTAGACTTCTCTCTGTAACGGTCCAGGTCCAAATTTCTCTTTTTATAAGGACACCAGTCATATTGGATTAAAACCACTCTAAGGGCCTCATTTTAAGTTAATCACTCTTTAAAGCCCTATCTCCAAATAAAGTCACATTCTGAGGTACCAGGTGTTAGAACTTCAACATGGGAATTTTAGGGGGCCACACTTCAGCCATAACAACCATGTTCCATGGTTTACACATGCAACCTATGTTTCCAACTCTGACCACAAAGAATTTCTCCCTTCCAGTCACACTAGATTAGCAATATTTTGATTTCCATGCTTTCCAACTATTGTTCATAGTGAAAGCCTTCATCCTTCTTTTGCTTTCCTTCATTATTTGTAAAAATTCATTTATTCAACAAATATTTAGTAGGCATTTACTCTGTTCTTGTGACAATTGTGGGTGTTGGGTATGGAGCCAGAAACAAAACATGTAGTGATCCTGCCCTCATGGTGCTTATGTTCTGGTGAGGAAGAGCAAACTCCAAATAAAATAAATAATAATCAGGAACAGAGCAGATGGAAGCGGTATGAAGAAAAATAAAGCAGGCAAGGAGGATATGTTGTGCTGGGCAAGGGTGGTCAGGAAATCCCTCTGGAAGAAGTTGACAATTAAAGAAACCTGAAGGAGGGGAAGGAGGGAGCCAGGCCGAGGGAAGAGCAAGTGGCACAAGTACAAATACCCTGAGGCAGGAGTGTGCTGGCAGGTTCCAAGAAGACCAGATGGGCCAAGTGGCTGGAACACAGTGAGAGGAGACTCTTAGATGAGCTAAGAAAGGAAAGGCCCAGAGGTAAGGATGGGAGGGCAGTGTGGAGATGGCCTGAGACCCTGAAAGTGTGTCTTCTTCGGCTCTTAGGATGAGGTAGGAACTTTAGACAGAGGAATCCATGATCCGACTTCCATTTTTGCAGAATCTCCTGTCTGCTGTGTTGACACCAGAGCATGAGGGGCAAGGGTAGAAACAGGAAGGCCAGTTATGAGGCTTTGGCTATGAGAAGTGTTAGGCTAGCATAGATTGGAAGCAGTGGAAGTGGTGAGACCTGGATTCTAGATGTATTTAAAGACAGAGGAGCGGCTTCTATTGAGAGATTGGATGTGGGATCTGAAAGAAAGACAAGAGTGATTCAAAAGACCTGAGCCTTTTGAAGGATGTTTTTCAAATGTCCCTAGTGAAGTCATTCCCGCCTCGTGGGTCTCTGGAGTGATAAGTGTTCCGTTCTCAATACTTTCAGAGCAGCTTGTCACTATGCTGAATATAGGGCTTGTCTCAATTGGATCATACTGACTTGTAATGTCTGTGTTTCATGACAGTGAGTTCCTTAAGATGAAGAATTCTATTTTATTTAACTTTATCTCTTCAGTGCTTAGCACAATGCCTAGAACATCATAGATGTTTGATAAATTTTGTTGAATTAAAATTGTTGTAAAGAATTTCTGGTGAAGTTTATCAAAATACTCTGTGTTAACCTTTCTTCTCTGAGCATACCTAAAGAGATTTTCTCCATGTCTTAAGTGGATTCTCCATGAAACAGACTCCGAGGTAAGAGACACACGTGGGCAACGTATTGAAGAGTGTTCTTAGGAACCATATCTTGGAGAAGAGAAGGCAGTAGGTTTGGGCAGAGAGAGAAATTGATCTGGAGTGTAGCTAAAGAAATGATGACCCCATAGGGAGCTCTGGAGCTCGGTGGCCTTTCAGAGTTGTCCCACCTGGAGGCAAAGAGGTTGAACATGCCTTTATTTCCCCACATACTCTAGTAATTGGATGTGGGCTCCTCTTCCCCTGCCAGCCCCACCAGCTTGTGTGAGCTGGGTAAAGTCAGCTGTCCTCAACTGAGGGCAATTCCAGGAGAGAGAGGCTGAGAGCCTTCACCTCCTGCACTCCCAACAGGTGGGCTCTGTCCCGAAAACGGGTCTCGCTGGCATACCAAAATATCCACAACAATCGGCTACCACAAATCTTGAAGGATTTATTTTATTATTTATGAATAAAAAAGGCACTTTCAAACATTTTAAAAAGAAAAAACTAATTACTTTGGTCAGATATTTAAATAAATTCAAAATTTGGTTCTAATTATAATCAAAAGAGGTACAATGATATAAAACTCTTTTGTTGCTATGTGTTCATTAAAATCAAATATAAATATTTTAAATTGCCAATATACAACCCATACTGAATTGCCTTGCCTAAAAGCTGAAGTTTAAAGACTGCATACTTCCAAATGATGAATCTCGTTGTGCCAATTTCATATGTATATAAATAAATATATATTTAATATATAAAAGTACATATATACAATTTTCTCTATGTATATCCCTATTCTCCATGTAAAAATTAAATACCTATAAGAACCTCATCTTTCTTTGCAACGTGTTACATAAATGTTGCTATTTACTTCACAGCTTTTAACAGTTTGACATTTTCAAATAAGAAAACAAACTCTTCTTCTAGTAAGAGATTAATTTGCCTATAGCCCTTTCCATCTTCATGTAATAAGACTGAAGAGCAGTTTGCTTGTACTTCCTTAATTAACCGAACTCACCTGTGTGTGGCCAAGGAATGCCATCCAGTGTGTAAAGATTTACTCGTATAGATTTACATCATGATGAAAAAAAGGTTAAATCTCAAATTCCGTCTGTCAAAACTGATCTCCACCAAGTCAGTCCTGGCTAATGTAGCAGGAAGCTTGCAGACTTTCCAGTTTGCTCTGAGTCAAGTGAGCTGTGGTGATTTACCCAGTAATATTTGACAGATGGCCGTCATGTAAACCGCAATTAAAGTGCAACTGTCTCAGGTGAAGAGAACTGTGATGCTAAGGTTAAATAAGTACAATTACCTCTCGTCTAATTAGATTTATATTCATCGTGTGTACCATCGAGGGGTCCATAGTTCTTTCATGAAAAAGATCTATTTTCAGAAGTCTGTAATGCAGAAATGAATATTGACTATTCATTTATTTGTTTGTTTGCTTTGATTGACACCTGAGCTAACAACTGTTGCCAATCTTCTTTGTTCTTTCTGCTTTTTCTCCCAAAATCCCCTCAGTACATAGTTGTGTATCTTAGTTGTGGGTCCTTCTAGTTGTGGCATGTGGGATGCCGCTTCAACGTGGCCTGATGAGCGGTGCCATGTTTGCGCCCAGGATCCCAACCGGCGAAACCCTGGGCCACCATAGTGGAGTGTGTGAACTTAACCACTCGGCCATGGGGCCAGCCCCCTATTTATTTGTTTGATTATAATATTTCATACATTCAAACTATATAAAATATAAAAATAAGTTTGTGAGACAATCAGGGCAAATGGAGAAAAGAAAGTATGAAAGTTCAGATTCAGCTAGGCATGAGCTCTAGCCTGCTCTGGAATCCTGACATTTGCTAGAGGGAAGCGCCGAATGTCCTGGTGGGGCTGTAGCTTCCATTGCAGACAGAGAAGTTTCTTCCGAGAGAAATCAAATTGACGCTATAATGACCGTCTAAAGTAGAACCCTTCTGGTAATACAGCTGCCAGTTTCAGGGGGTTGTTTCTTCCAGTGTCCCCTGTTGTAGACCAAAAGGAAAATTTCGAGTGTTGAGATAGGAAACTGTAATTCAGGCAAAATTCTAGCAAACACTGTCTTTCTCCAGGAAATGTCTTGGTTTTGCTCTGGCTGCTTTCGCTGCTGTTGTGATTGTTGATAGTGTCGTGGTTGCTGTTGTTGGGGAAGAATATAATGTGAAAAGAGTAGCACAGTGGAGTGGTTAGAGCACAGATTTGGGGCCACGTCGACTGATGTTCAAGTCCTGGTTCCATCACTTACTAGTGTGACCTTGGTCAAGGGACTTAACCCCTCTGAGCCTTAGTTCCATCAACCGTGAAATGAAAATGATAGGCTTATTTTTAAGATTAAACTAGATAAACTTGTAAGGCATATGGTATGGTGCCACACACAAAGCAAATGCTCAGTAGGTGACAATAGGTGTTCACAACAATAGATGTAACCATTCGTACACTTATTTGTGCATTTTGAAACACATTGATACTAAGTTAACTTTAAAAACCGAAAAGTCTCTCCTTATCTTGCCATTTCATGTCCCAGGCCTGGACTGGCAATCCTGCAGGTTGAAACTCTCTGCTGATTCACATATAATTCAACTGTGCTTTTTCTCCCCATGCCTGAGGATGGAGGAGCGCTCCATGTGGTCACCCTTGTCCTGGAATTCGGGAGGTATAGTGGATTTAAGTGCACAGAGAATCCAGCTTCCTGGGAAGGTAGGATAGTCCTTAGGATTTTTTCTTTATCATGTGTGCAAACCAATAAATCACAGCCGTCCATGGTCACAAAGGCCACTGGCTACGGAGAGGAACAAGATAGTTCCTGGAAAGGGTTGAGGAGGATCAGGCCCTCCCTGCCCTCCTCCCCCAGCTCCCTGGGATCGGAACCACCTTGTGAGCTACCTGTGAGTTTGGACCAAGCGTGCTCATATGTGCAGTCTGTAGTGTCTAGCACACTGTCCAGAACAGCAGTGTCCAAAGAAATATAACGCCAGCCACATATGCCGTTTAACCTTTTCTAGTCGCCACCCTTAAAAAAGTAAAAAGAAGAAGGCAAAAATAATTTTAATAATACATTTTATTTAGTCCAATATATTTAAACAATCGTTTGAACGAAACCAATATAAACAAGTGTTAATGAAACACTTTACATTCTTTTTCTCATACCAATCTTTGAGATCTGATGTGCTTACACTTACAGTACTTCTCAATTAAGATGAGCCACATGTGCTCCATGTTAGCTCAGGGCTAATCTTCCTCAAAAGAAAAAAAACCTACTCTCTTAGCAAATTTCAAGTATACAGTACTGTATTGTTAACTATAATCACCATGCTGTACATTACATCCCCAAAACTTATTCGTCTTGTAACTGAAAGTTTGTACCCTTTGACCAACATTTACGTGGATTTAGCTCATTCGCTCCTTGCAGCAGCTCTAACTGGTGGGTGTTGCTGTCCTCATTCCACAGCTGAGGAAATTGAGAACAAAGGGAGATTTAAAATCCTGCCTGAGTTCACAGAGCCAGTCTACGAGAAGCTGGTCAGTCTAGCAATGGACTCCATGCCTTGAACCAACACAAAGGGTACAAATACAAGACGAGTTAACAATTACTTTTATGTGAGGTGGCAGTTCACTAAAATATCTCCTCTTCCACACGTGCAACTTTACAGCTCACTGTTATTATAGAGAAGTGTGAGGAGGCCCTGGCTTCCTGCATCGCTCCTCGCTGCTTGGTCTGCTACCACCACACCAGTTTCCTTGCTTCCGGAATGCAGTACCCTCATTCCAGATACAGGTTGTTTGCAACGACTGGTCCTTTCCACCTGGAACATTCTTCCCCAGCTCTAGTGTGGCTCACTTCCTCCTTTCATTCAGGTTTCTGCTGAGGTGTCACCTCTTCAGAGGGGTCAACCCTGACCAATTTACCTAAAACCGACTGACCCATCCCGGCCCTCTCCTAACCCCAAGGCTGCTTTATTTTTCTTAAGGACGTTTCTCTTCATCATTATTTGTTTTCTTTTATGTTGACTGTTCCACCAGTGGAGTATAAACTTCACAAAAGCAGGCACTTTATTTTCTTCATCGTTATATCCCAGTTGTCCCAAAATAGTGCCTTGCACATGGCTGGTCTTAGGTAACTGAAGACAAATAAATGGAATGAAATTGAATTAAACTGAAAGCATATGACGGGACAGAGTGATGCTGCCATTCAATGCTAATGATTTCTTCTTTTAGTAAAAAAGTTTTATTGCCCAAGGAATCTAAGGACCTCGGATGACTGAAGTGATTGCCTCTGTGCTCTCCCCACTCCAAACCTCTGTTACACTTTTGTACTTGTCTATTTTCTCCATAGCACTCGTCAACTTCTAACCTACTATATATTGACTTATTTATTATGTTCATGGTTTGTGGTCTGTTCCCCTCACCCACTTAGGAAGTAAGATCCAGATGGGCAAGATTTTTGTTTGGCTTGTTCGCTGATGAATTCCAAATGCGTGCAATGATCCTGGCAAAGTGTAGGAACTCGATAAGGATATTCAAGGAATGAATGAATTAGTATTTCCATACTGGGGGTGGTAGTTCTCCAATTAAATATATGCGTAATCTTGTGAATGATTGTGTTTGTTTTCATATACAGGGGTCATTACTTGTGGCCTTATATGTTACTTTTTCATTTCCTACCTGTCTACTTGACATAAAACAAAAGTAATTATATAATTTAGCCAAATAATACATTTCTTCACCCAGGTGTTCTGAAAAATTTGGGTTATACTGTGACAGTATCTGGCAAGCTGATGTCAAATGCCTTGGTAGAAGTCGGCAGGCTTGCCAGCGCACCAGAATAAATGACCTGTTTACGAACAAGCATGTCTGAGCTGTGGTTTGATCCCTTGTGCAACGACTTCAGCCCCCAATAAGCCCATTGTAAGTTATAGAGACCAAATTTTGAAATAGATGAGATTAATTGCACAATTTAGACTTTTTAGATAATAAGAGAGACGTCTTTAATAATAATTTCTCCTTGTTTCATATATATCTCAACCGTTCTATTAAATAGCTCATCGTGTGGTTCCTCTGTCAAGCTTAAAACCTATCTGATTGCATCAGTTTGTATTTTTCCAAACACATTTGCTTTTGTATTTGGACAGAAGTCCCCAAGATTCGTGGAGCTCCTACAAAGGTGTAGACATTTGTAGCCCATATTTATTCTGAGAGGTAGACGTCCAATTGATTGAACACTGTTCTGTCAGTTATATTTTGGGGGGCGAGCATCTATCTATGTGTTATAGGGGGGCTGGTAACCCACTGAACTAAGATGTGTTATTAAAGGAATGTTTTATGCTGGACGAAAAGGGAAGTTTATGGCTAAAATGCTTATTTGCAAAAAAGCTTGTCTGCAATCATTGTATTTTTTTGTACTCTGAGAAAAGAGCCTTAACTTTCTGATATGTCAGGTTCCTCATCCATAAAGTTGGCATGTTTCTTATTATTTATCCCTAAAACATACCTTAAAAATATTGTGATGACATATAATCATTTTTTTCTGAAACTAAAGATGCAGTGTGAATATAAGCGTGGCTTGTATGGGGGGGGTTTCCCTCCTTTTCTCTGTAATGGATGTCACTTGGAGTTGTAGCTCTAAAATATTTATTTTTAAAAAAACTCTTTAGCAAAACTTTCTGAATACAACTATGTTTGTTCTATAAATGCCCCCAAAGCCAAGAAATAAATAAGAATGACTGAAATTGTACGTCCCCTCTGCGAAGACTTTGTTCACCCAGATTTCTCTGTTTCAATGACCTCAGTGGCTGTCTCTGCAGTAAGGGACAGCCCTGCTTCCCCACATCTGAAGACATTGCCATGACAATCCTTCTGCTGGTTTGCTTAAAGGTCATTCCAACCTCCGTCCCTGGATATGAACTCTATGATATTATGAAGCTGTCCGAGGTAAATTCCCAGGACTGGTCAAAAACACTAGTTTTTTAAATGGCAAAAAGAGGTTACAAAATAATTACAGGAATAAAATCAAAGTCTTTTGTCTTCATTCTTTTGGCTTTAGAAAGCTCTGTGTTCTAGTAGTCAATATTCCTGGCGTGTGCCTGACTCTGCTGTAAGCCCCGTAGTGATGCCCCAGCAGGCCTCTGAGGTACGTTCTGTGATTGTCCTTATTATGCAAATAACCAAATAGAAGCATGGAAAT
Organism: Equus caballus; assembly: GCF_041296265.1. NCBI lineage: Eukaryota > Metazoa > Chordata > Mammalia > Perissodactyla > Equidae > Equus > Equus caballus. Next base: position 49,357,528 of record NC_091686.1, read on the forward strand.
ATTAGGTAACTTGCCCAAGTCACTTGTTTAGGAAATGGTAAATCTGAGTTTTAAACAAACTTTTCTCTTTGCAGTCCAATTCGTTGTACAGATTTACAGAAATATGTAACAAAATTCTTGACTTTTCACTCTAACCATGGAGGAAACTTCATATGGTTTATTTTTGTTGTTTGGTTGGTTGTTTTTTGTTTGTTTTGTTTTGTATTTTACAATATTAGAGAAGAAAAAGCAAGTAAAAAAACTCCACCCAACATTTTTTTATCTACTTTGTCCCTTACATTTAAAAATCACGAGTGGCTGAATATAAAAATTTTTTTCATGATTTTTAAAAAATTCCAGCAATGATAAGATACTTTTTTTCCTGGAAAAGAAAACCGTAGCCAACTTTCTAGGATACTGTGGCATTGTCAGGTGTTTTTCACCTTTAATAAGCGCCCGAAGCTCAGAACGCTGATCTAGCTCTCCCGAAATCGGTTGTACTGCTTGGTTCACAGCACTTACTTCTCGCTAATAGCCAGATTTGGTGGTTTAAGTACAAGTTATACTTTATATGACGACATAATTAACCCTTTTTATCGTTATTGGGAGAAAGGTATATTTTTCCCCTTTAAGAACGCAGGTATTATTATTATATGTGACCGTGGAATTATTTTATTTGCTAGAGGAACCCTTTGAAAGTACATTAAAACAAAATTTTGAGAAGTTAAAATGTGTCTAGCACCTCTGTTCATTGAGCATGGAAAATAGTTAATTGCAAGTTTATTTGAAAGCTTGAAAATCTGCATCATAGTCAGGCAGCTGTATTTGCTTCACGCAGGGTCAGGCCTGCGGCAGAAAGGACAGAAGATGTCCAACAGCAGATAAACACTGCGTGGGACTCTTCCACGGACAGAATTTCCCTGGGTCTAGAGCCGCTGGGTCAGGACCAGCTCCATTCGGGAGGCAGGAAGCTTCATTCTCATACTTGGAGCGTGGCCTCTTGGTAGAAATAAATACAGTAATTAATTTATTTAATTAAATATCAGTGCAGCCATGAACTCAGAGTTTGACAGCTACACTGATTTGAGGCCGGATGGAGTGGGTATCTAAACAAGGACATTTAGAGAAGACTTTCATGTAACAGCACTGTCCTATGAGTTTTTATGTGTATTACCTCATTTAATCTTCACAATAACGCTATGAGATAAGCACCCTAATTATCCTCACTTCAGGGATGAAGAAACAAAGCACATAAACCTCATTAAGTACAGAAACAGGATTAAAGTCAAGCAGGTGGATACAGGCTCAATGAGTGTAACCCCATGGTGAACTGGATCATGGCCCCAAACATATCAGGGCCTCATCCCTGGAACCTGCAAATCTTAGTTTACATGGAAAAAGGATCTTTGCAGATGTGCTTACATTAACGATCTTGAGATGAGGCGGTTATTCTGGATTATACGAGTGGGCCCTAAATGCCAATCACAAGTGTCCTTATAAGAGAAAGGTGGAAGGAGATTTGACACAGATAGAAGAGGAGGCAGTGTGAGCACAGAGGCAGAGGTTCGGGGGATGCAGCCACAAGCCAAGGAATGCTGGCAGCCACCAGACTAGACGAGGCAAGCTGTGGCTTCCCCCTGAGAATCCCTGGATTGAGTGCAGCCTTGCCGACCCCTTGATTCTGGCCCAGTGAGGCTGATTTCAGATTGCTGGCCTCCAGACTATGAGAAAACAAATGTCTGTCACTTGAAGCCATTAGGTTTGTGGTGATTTCTATAGAAAACAAATACAACCACAGTGCAATACTCGTCCTTCAACAGATCCACGCCGTGGGGTAGCTGGTGAGCTTGAACAAGTGAGTTAGCCTTTCAGGTCCTGGTTGTACTGTCTGTGCAGTAAGGGGGCTGTACTGTGTGAGTTCTAAGGGCTTTTTCAGTTGTCCATCATGAGAGAAATTGTTCCCAGACCTTCAGTAAAGGGGGTGGCCAGATTATTTGGGAAATTGAATCAATTTGGCATTCATTAAGGATCTACATGTACTAAGCACCAAACACCAAGATATATTTGACCTCAAGGAATTTTTAAAATTTATAAATTTAGCATCCAATTGGCTGAGATTGCTTTGTCTTTCTGAGGCAAAACTTAGCAATGATATAACATCTGATAGAAAGATGGCTAACTGTGCAGACGTACCTCATCCAGGAAGTTCTGTGCAGTGAACTCTAGGTGGGGAACGTAAATGCATTACATCTGGAATGCTCGCTCCTGCTTAGTTGTGGCCTCCCAGCGTCCTCTGCTGGGGAGGATCGTGAGGCTAAATCCAGACTCTACAGAAAAGAATATCATGATCACGGTTGATTAGTTATGGACACGTGCGCTGGAAGGGAAGGCAGGGTACCGAATATTCGCCATTTCTACTCCAAAGAACAAGAGTTGAGCACAGATCATGCCCACTCTTCACAGTTTCCTTCTGTCCATGAAAGAGCTTCAGGTTTTTGTACATAGCAACCGTAGCAAGGAAGACATTTGTTCAGAAAAGAATGTGGGGACATATTTTTCCTATGTCATCATCAGGAATTACAGAAAGGATGACAAAGTGTCTTTTCAGCCATCAACAAACTTTGATTCTCTTGATTCAGGTGCTAATAGTTTCCATTTATTTAAAATGTCACTTAATCTTCTGAAGTCCTAATGTTTAATGCCGAACAGTCTTTCTGAAAGTAGGTAAGGGAGCATAAACTAATAATTATAAAATACTAATTCAGAAAATGTTATACATGCAATCCTACTAACAGAAGCAGATTTGTCCACCAAGATCTCTTGGTCAGCTCTCTTGGTTAAGCCCGCAGGTCGGAAGAGAGAGGAGCTGTGGGGAAAAGCCTAGGGGGTTCTCTCTGAGGTGGGAGAGAGGCCACAAGAAGCATTAAGATAACTGTGACACTCTCAGCGCTAAACTTGCTAGACCGGCATCTCAAAGCGCAGTCCATAGGCCCAATATGGCCCACCAACTTTTGGCTTGGCCCTCAAAATGTTGGCCGACACAGGTATTTTGATAAAATTTTAACCCGTTGACAACATACACAATTTTTCAAAAATTTACGTAATAATCCACATTATTAGCTTCTGTTAGCCATCAAATATGGAGTCTGTGGCACACTGAGCCTGTGCTCCTATATGGCAACATGCAACTAGAGCTGAGTAGCAAGAGTAAAAAGTTAAGTGGAGTGGTTTTGTACCTATGTCTCTATGAATATTTAGAAAATAAAAGACAGCCCTTGTAGGTGCCATGTTTCAAGAGAAAAATTCTCGTGCCTAACTTTCTCCCATTTATGCTACCTGCATGGCACCTAGACACACAAGGTTTCCATTCGTGTGCGAGACGATGGCAGCCGTCTGCCTGTACAGGAGTGAGCTCTCCTGATGCTGTGGAAACACCAACAGGGACTCATTACAAAATAGGTGGTAAGAGCCACAGTGCAGAAGCAAGCTGGCTTGGTTCCCACAGGCTCCCAAACCCACCCCCCTCACCCTCCCCCCACCCCCCCAGCCTCCGTGTCTCCAGGGCCTAGCGCAGTGCCCTGCATATCATGGGTGTTCCTTAAATAATCAATCAATCAATCAATCAGTGGTTCTCAGATTTAAGTACTGTGTGTAAAACACACATGTAACATCAGTTAAATGTGTAGATTCCCAGGGCCCAAGTGTGAAATCTGCATTTTTATCAAGCAGATGTATGGTAGTCCTGGGATTTCTCTTTGTGACACTCACCTTCAATCAACAGTCACACTTTGACTGTTGAAGTCACACCTTCAATCCTCCCACACTTGTAATTGTTTTGTCCCACTTGGTTATGTTTATTTTAACTAATAATGATAATGCTTAATGTTTGTAATATAGCATAATAAAATTCCAATACTATAGGGAAAAGATGGGGTGGGGAATTACTATTTTTTGGGTACATATTTATTCCAGGCATGATGTTAGAATTTCATCGGTATTTCTTCCTATATAATCCTGTAAAGTAGATACTATTTTCATACCCATTTTCCAACTGAAGAAATTAAGGCAAGGAGAGGTTAGGCAATGTACTCAAGGTCACACAGCTGGTCAAGTGGTAGAGACAGGCTCTGAACCCAAGTTTGTCCCTGCCAAAGACCCTATTCTTAACCACAAGGTTAGCTTGCTTCCCAGTTGCTTTCAAATCTTTTTCAAGGTGACCTACAATAAAAAATATATTTATATCATTATCCACTAAGCATATATGCATCTCCTCATACGTACAAATACGCAGATATGTGTGTATGTGTGTGCATACACACATACATACATAATACTATGCACGATACATCTTGATATTCTCTATTTATTCAAATTCATAATTTTTAATGCTGGTTTTTAATCCACTACCTTGATTTCATAACCCTCTAAGGGGTCATGACATGCAGTTTAAAAAACACAGGAATAAACCTTAAATTCCATAAAAATAATAAGGAATATTAGATACTATAGTTTATAGACCATATGGCCAAAGTATATAAGAGAATGACATGTTGAAAATTTACTCATATGAGTAATCATCTTTCATTCTAGAACTCTCTGAATAATAATAGAAATAGTTGTAGTAATTTACTACGTGTGTTTTGTGCTTTGTAATCTTCCAAAACCTTTTCAGATTCAATATCTCTTTTAATATTCACAAAACCCTGTGAGGTCTAAAACCAAAAAACAACCAACATTAATAAGATAATATTTCCTTTATATGTTATTATTCTGTGGAATTTAAAGATTTTTAATTTCCACTAGAATAGTCTATTGAAGTATACCCTTCAGAAAACTCCTGACTTCTTAGTAGCAGTTTATCACACCACCAAGATTTTGTCTTTGAAAAATATTTTATTCTATAAATCTTCCTGAATGAAGTACCATTGTTGAGGGAATACAAATTTTTTAAAAATGTGAGTCCTTTTTTAAAAAACTTGGAGTGGCCGGCCCAGTGGTTTGCACACTGCTTCAGCGGCCTTCGGATCCCAGGCTCGGACCTGCACACCGCTTATCAAGCCATGCTGTGGTAGGTGTCCCACATATAAAATAGAGGAAGATGGGCACAGATGTTAGCTCAGGGCTAATCTTCCTCACACATAAAAATAACTTGGAGTAAGAACATATTTATTTTCTTTTTCAGAGATGGTAGTATCAGCAGCCTGCCTGCCCAGACACCATAGGGAAATCCTTTGCTGCTATTTTCTCCTAGTTTCTTTCCCAAATCAGCAGAGGTCACAGGTGCTTGGATGGTGGTGTGATCCATTATACTCAAAGCTGTGCCTGTGCACCTAGCCTTTTCGGTTGCAGGCCACACTCACCCTTTGCATGTGGTGTCAGGCAAAGTTGCTTGGGGATGTCCCTGCAAAGGAGACATGACTTTTGTCCACTTTCATAAATGCACACATTGACATGATGGGCTTTCTTGCTTGCTGTTTGGGGTAGGCATTTCTCTTCCTGTCTCTCCAAGGAGGGAGAAAATTAGTTTTGTCACAGTAATTTTCAATGCATTTACAATCATGAGAACTTTACTTTTCATCTGTCCTTGTGATGTACCTTATTTGCTCTCTTGGATTTGTACAAAGAATTTTCTGATATTTTTAAAACTGAATCTTCTGGAGCCCACCCTTTTCCCCATTTTCTAACTTGAACCCTTGGTTGTATATCCAAGTGTCCAAAACTTCCATGAAAACTGTCCTGAGGGGAATATTATATGATATTCTCTTCAAACATGCGTCAACTACTAAGTTATTAAAAAATAATTTCTTCTGTCATTTCTCATAATTGGTATATCCCCTTAAAGATCCATCACAACCAGGAAGTGTCTTATTCGACAAAGTAGAAGCTTTTTTCCCCTAAAATATGTATTAAAAATGTTAGTCTATTCTGTCATCGGTCTTTATATATGGCAAAAGAGACCTTCAAAAACATCCTGTTGTTTTCTTTCATTTTACAAATGAGAAAGGAGAAGGCCACAAAGTCTTCAAACCCCCACTTAGCCTTCTTTCCGTTTACCACATTGTCATAAAGCAGAGTTCGTGTTTGTAGACTGCTGTGAATTATGAGATTCCATGTCATAGATAATTTGTAACCACGGTATTATTATTGTGCAAAAGGAATTCAGTGAAAACATCAAAATTCTACAATAAAAGTGAGACGTCATATGCTCCCACACATGTGTGTGTTCTAAAAGGCTTTCTTTGATTACTGTGTCAAGGGTAAATAGAAATCTGTATAGTTTCAAGTCAGATTCTCCATCTGCTAATTGGATTTCGCTGTATGGATTTAGTAAGCCAATATTCATGTTCTTAAGTAAACATCTCTCTGAATGCACGCATATGACAAAGCTGATTTTTCTTTTAATTGGTGGAATCAATGGCTCAATCAGAGTGAGGCCAAGTTGACATTGCAAAAGTAATCTGGGTTATAATGAAAGGACTTTATACTTATTTTAGTAGCAGCCTTACAACTAATGGAAAGAAAACGGAAATGTAGAATCCTAAAGGTCTTCCAAGGGCAGAAGCTCATCTTTTCTCCTGACGGGAAGGCCCACATTATTCGGAATCATTCTGTTTTACATCTAATTCCCAGACAAGTGTCCGTTTTTCATGCTTATTCATTCGTCACCCTTGTGTTCTCTCTGCCTGCAAGGCACCCGGCCTGTCTTCTGTCACATCTCTCCAAATGATGAAGGATATGTTTAAAATGTTACCTACCCTCCGCTCACAGAGTCCTGTGGAGGCGTACTGAAAGGAGCAGCTGCTGTGGTACACGGCCCAATATATTCTACGCTCATTACACAACCTGAAAGCTAGAAGAGAGGTTTTATGGAAGGAATTAAAAGGAATTTTCAGGAAGAAGTATTGCCTTGTAGAGGGTTAATATGAGATCATTTTAGAAATCAGATAAAATTTACATAGAGTTTAAGCCAAACCATTAAAACAAAATAATTGTACTGTATTCAATAATGGTTCAGGTGAACCTGTGTCTGGATGCACGTGCTTCCAGCGTGCAGTCACGATACTCAATCGGGAAACAAAGATCCTCATAAGATGTGCCTTCATGTGGCAGGAATTTGAAAACTATGCCAAAAATGACACCGGATCCTAAGAAGAATTACACCATGTTGCATTCAAACTCATCACCCCTAATGGTACTGCTGACTTCCGTCACCATAAAATTTTACAAAAGAGTAGTAGGTTCTCATGATAGTTATTTTCCCAGTTCCGCTACCCCCCTCAACATAGGTTGACTTCTACTCCCGCTTCGCTCCTAAATTTTGCAAACCAATGGCTTTTTCTCCCCTCTGGGTCCTTCGCTGCGTTTGTCCTGATGGCCTCCGAACTTTTGAAAACTTTATTCTCCTCTTGGCTCCTCTGACACTTATCTTTGGTTTGTCTCCTCCCTCTTTGCTCTCTCCATGTCATTTTTGCTGACAGCTTTTCCTCTTGAATGTTGATGTCCTCTTTGTTCTATGCTGCAGTCTTTCCCCTGGTGGTGTCATGTATTTCTAGCGCTTCAACTGTCTCCTAGGCAAGGAAGCACAAACCTTCTACCAGGACTTCTTTACCAAACTCCAGACCAGTGGTTCTCAACTTAGGGTGATTTTTTCCCCCTAGGGGACATTTGGCATTGTCTAGAGGAATTGATTTCGTCATTGCTGAGAGAGGTGCCACTGGTGTCTAGTGGGCAGAGTCCAGGGATTCTGAAAGCATCCTGCTATGCACAGGATAACCCCACAACAGAGAATTATCCAGTCCCAAATGTCAATAGTGCTGAGATTGAGAAACCATGATCTGGACCTACTGGACTTGTCTGTTTGAATATCCTACAGACGCACCAAACTGAACGCGTACCAAAATAAATTTGCTATCTTTCTTCCCACTTTCCTGCCAAATTCAGTACTATTTCACTTGGTGATGGTAATAATTTAACAATTGCAGTAGCTAAGAATGTAGTGTACCTTTGCCTCCTAGCACTCTGCAAATGCCTAGGTCATCCCAAGTACATCATCTATTTATTTCCAGAATCTTCTTTTTCCTCTTCCTCTCCACTATCACCAGCTAAGTTCAGGACTCCATCATCCTTCCTGGTCTATCCAAATGAATCCCTAACTACTTTCTGTCTCTTAACCAACACTTCAATCCATCTGTCACACTGAGGACAATATGACATCTGATCTCTCTCCTTTGCTTCGAAGCCTTTGAGGGCTTGCCATTCCTTAGAATAGCAGAAAGCCTTTCATAAATAGATCTTAGCTTACTTTTCTAGTCTTGATTCTGTATCTTACATGTCTTCATCCTAAGTACCTAATAAAGTGTCTACCATAAGGAGATAATTAATAAGTATTAAAGGAATTTGTTCTATTTAGTTATATATACCTCACTCTTTCTTATTCTCAGCCTTATTTTGTGATATGCTGATTAAAAACTGAAAGTGGAGTACCAGCCTCATAGCGTAATGGTTAAGTTTGGCACACTCCTCTTCCTGGGTTCCATTCCTGGGTGTAGACCTATGCCACTTGTCAGCCATGCTGTGGAGGTGACCCACATACAAAACAGAAGAAGATTGGTACAGATGTTAGCTCATGGAAAATCTTCCTCAGCAAAAAAAAAAAAAAAAAAAGGAAAAAATAACTGAGCGAGTTAACGTGTTACTTGATTTGAAAACTCATTTCTGTCAGTGTCTTTGCCCTACCCCACATCAGATGGGAGATTTTCAGAATCATTTCTAGATATACCTTGTCGAGACCATTATATCCCCAAAAAGTTGTTAGTTGCTGCTCTTACTTTTCATTAGTGTTTAGCCAAAATTTTTGTCTTAATGCAGATCAAAAACAAAGAGAAACTGCCACATCAGAAGAAAAAGAGTAGAAAAAGTTTTAACGTTTCTGTTGGAAGGGCACAGAGTACCCAAAAGAGATGTTAAACGGGTGTGTGGGATGGCAAAATCTGTGTCAAATCAAGAGCCAGAGGGTTCTAATGCAGCACGATTATTTTGCTGTGAGGATTTGAGTAATTTGATAAACATGATCCTTATATCTAAAATAAGTGCGCGGTTTAGGTAACTTTCAAGTTCTAACAACTCTCTGAACTTAAATGTTCATTTCTGCAATATACTCAGTTTCTTAATAGTCAAATTAGAAGTACTTTTCTCACGGAAATTGTGTAGCAATTTGGAGGGTCTCTTGTTTTACCTCAGATCTACATAGATCCATAATTTTCTCACAACCCCGAAGCTCTTGAAGATTTTTTCGTTTTTCTGCCAAGAAATTCAACAAAATGGCAAGTTTGTAACAATGGACCTTCTTCTCAGTGGTTTCTCCAGGCAGCGCCCTCTGATCTCTCTGTGGAAGACAATTGGGGGTATACCTCCAGTCTGCAGGTTCCCACTCATTAGCTCCATAGGCTGAAATGGTGCTTTTTACATTCTTAAGTTTTTACCAACAACGTGGGATGAAAGAACCAATGCATTAATTTTTTATTAAAATCAACTGGATAAAATCTTAATAACTTTTAATTGGAAAAAGCTGAACTGTACAAGTACGAAATAAATTTTGGGCTTTTTTTTTGATACAGCTTCAAAGCTCTATGGCTGAATCATTCATTTTTTAAATTTTGGTATTTAAAATTACAAGCTAGTTTATAACATTTTTGTGTCCATCTATAACAGTTTTTAGACGTCTACTGTACATTGCTGTAGCAACTGTAACTATATAAATACATAATTAGGTACTTGACATATTGGGAAGAAATGGCTTTTTAATCTTCTAATTGAAGAATGGCCACATAATTACATATTGAGGGATTTATGGACTCATCTCAGTAGTTGTTCTTTTTCCCGCCTTGCGTTTGAGACACCTCAGGAAGTTATATTCATTCTTTCAGGACTCCAACATCCTGTTTCCTACTCTAAAACAGAAAGTTGCTTTTGAGTTATTGATCAAAAGATCTCAGAGTTACTACAACTTTAATACTATCTAATGTACGAAAGAGGAAAATATTTATGTACATAAGGGACTATGTATGTATAAAAATCATGCCAATGGGATTCTTTTGATTAAAAATTTGATCCTCATGAGTCTGGTCCCATGGCAGAGTGCTTAAAGTTCCTCAAGCTCTGCTTTGGCAGCCCGGGTTTGTGGGTTCAGATCCCAGGTGCAGATCTACTCCACTCACCAACCACGCTGTGGAGGTGTCCCATGTACCAAAAAATAGAGGAAGATTGGCACAGATGTTAGCTCAGGGCAAATCTTCCTCAGCAAAAAACAAAAACCAAAAAAAAACATCATAGTTGATTATCAAGAAATACTGAGGAAATGCAATGAATAAATTTCATTAATTGTTAAATGGAAGTTTCCAAAGCATCCTAGTGAAGACTAAAATTGGAACAGTTAATAGCCTCTGAATTTCATAATTTCCACCACACAGAATGTAATCACCTAGATTATGGTACAGTACTAACAACATATGTTTAAAAAAATGCAAAGACTTATAAAATACTAAACTGAAAAGTTTTTATTGCACTTTCTATAAATAAATAAATATTAATTAGTTTTGTCATATATTTTATTACCTGTGCTTTTCAGATCTGCGGAAGACATTTGAGCAGGAACCTCTGGGAAAGGAAGTGTCCTTGGAACAGGAAGTCTTGCTCCAGTGTCGACCACCTGAAGGGATCCCAGTGGCTGAGGTAACAAGAATTCTTTGCATTTAGGAATTGGCACTTAGTTATTCTAACAGAGGCCTAACCCATGGCTAATGGTGCAGTGAATTAGGGGATGGCATGATGAATGGTTGGTAATGGAGTCCTAACTGCCTGCTGCTGGCAAAATGGATTGATTGGGAACTGATTAATGACTTGGGAGTCAATTAGAATGCCCCACTGGACAAAGCCACAGGCAGCTTGGTTTAATTTTGTCATTCTCTTTAAGAAATTAGAAACACTGCTTTATTTTATCTGGCACTTATCATAGAAAGAGATGGTATGACTTAATAATGCACCGTCAATTTTATTGTTGTTCTCGATAATATGCAAAAAATGTAAGCAGCATGTCTGTGTATGTGTCTGTGTGTGTCTGTGATCGGGTGCATTCCACATATGTATTTCCTGTTCCACGATGTAATCATGGACATACCTAAAAGCCATATTCACACATCATGAATAAAAACATGTTTGAGGAATAACAAGCGCCAATTAGTTTCATCCTGTAAGCTTTCCATCAAGCTCTTCATTTTCATGGGTTTCTAAAACAAAGCCTATTGGTTGCTAATGAAGTATTATGCATCAGATTCATACCATGACTTTTCATTAGCACCAAACAGGGGTTGGCCCGGTGGTGTAGTGGTTAAGCTTGCACACTCTGCTCCAGTGGCCCAGGGTTTGCAGGTTTGGATCCCGGGTGTGGACCTACATGCTGCCAGTCAAGCCACACTGTGGAGGCATCTCACATAAAGTAGAGGAAGATGGGCACAGATGTTAGCTCAGCAATAATCTTTCTCAAGCAAAAAGAGGAAGATTGGCAACAGATGTTAGCTCAGGGCCAATCTTCCTCACACACACACAAAAACAAAACCAAAAAACAACTCATTAGCACCAAACAATATAGTGCCCTTAAAAATGCCTGTCCTTGGGGGATAGGCCTACAAGACCACAGAGAGAGCCATGCTCTCTTGAGACACTCACCATCATCTTAGAGCATACTGCTGAGGAAAATAATCTGATACTGTGTCTTCTCTTTGTTACGAAATAATTCCAAACTCTGAAAAATGTTACCCTTTTATAATTATTGGGAGACATCCTAATGTGCATCAAACACTATTGCCCTAGCTGATCCAGTGTCCTATGAAACCAGAAAAACTTTAATTTGACAAATGACATAGCTGCCAATGTCTCGGTGGTCCTTGTTAGCCTCCACACTACACTGAGTCCTTTGGAATTGTTATTCTTTATTGCATATAGGGAAAAAACCAATTTTTGTAATTTTACAATTTGGGCCTGAATGTGGGTCAGCTGATTTTTTTGTAAGAGTAAGCCCTGAATTTTCCCTATTTGTGAAATTGCAGAATAGTAGTACTGAGACTTGCAACGTTGTCCAAAAACATGTTTAATAGTTAACAATGCATTTACAATTAGATTTCTGTAGTTTTTCAGTCTTTTGAAGGTTCAAGCAAAGGTGGGAGTCAGCTCCGTAGCTGGTCTCACGACAACAAAATTAAACATCTGATTGGTCTTTCCAAATTAATAATCATAATAAGCTGATTAGAAATTTATCCAGGCCCTTACAAAATGACTCTATTTTTCTGTTACACCCATTCATAATTCCATGTGTTAATGCAAAGACTCAAAGTGGCACTCTTAATGAAATTTCCTTTTTTGCTTTGAAAGAAGAGAGCTATTTTTGCCTTGTAACTGGCATCCCATGGCGCTTTCTAACATTTTATCAGAGACTTTCCATGATTATAGATGTTTTATCCAACCACACAAAACTTATCTTCCAACACTGACACACAGTATGATTTATTGTGATTAGAAGGGAGGCAACTCTTCTCTGTTCAATATTTCATTTCACTTATTACAATAGTGCATCAGTCTCCTCAATTATATTTCTAAAATTCTAATGCAAACCTCCTCCACTAAACTACCTTAAGGACAAAACCATATCCTGAGTAACATGGGTATCCATAGCCTCATTTTTACTCGATGTTTCTTGGATAGCTGATTCCTGCAAAGATTTTCAATGAGGAGATACTAGTAATTTCTTCATTTTTTAGTCTCTTCAACAAAGTGGTTCATTTTGTCAAGGAGGAAAGATTCAAGACTGCAAACTAATTGGCTGTGAATTTTATTTGTATCTTCACTGGGGAAGAGACCAATTAACACTTGGCAAGCTCAAAAATCATATACCCATTTGACATTCAAAGAACTATATTTAATGCGTATTTTTTTCTTTTTTTCTTTTTGAAGTCAGAAGAGAGATCAAATACACATGCTCAAGAGCAGGCTAATAAACTTCTATGTAGATTCTTTTCAACACCCTTAGAATCACCAAGATCAGAAAGCTAATGAATACCTTAATATGACATGGTACAACTGTCATTTGCTTAAGAGGGGCAGATAAATTAAAAAAGAAAGGGATGACATGTAAGTTGGTGAGTTAAGGATTGTAAGATTATTTTAATTTAATGATAAATGAATTCATTATTCAGTATTTCATTTGTTTGTCTGAGGAATCTAAAAGCATAAAAAGCATAGAATGAAATATTGGTCTTAAAGGGAAACCAGCAGGTAAAACTCTTGTGTTTTACCATAAATAAAATTGGTCCCTAAGATATCAGGCCACATTGGCAAGGATTTGTGCTTCTTTTGTATCCAAGGTGAATGATTCTGACAAATTTGGATAGTAAATGCTCAGTGAATACACGGCTGATTGATTCGATTGATCTTTGTTTTATATGTTTAACTCCACCGTCGAAGTAGATTCTTTGTAGAATATTAGGAGGCAATAATTTTCTTTCTTCCCATACAAGTTGGTAAGCTTCTAAAGAACGCTACTAATCTTAAGTCACAATGGCACAGGCATTTCTGAGGGAATAAATAGCATTTAATTTTTCCCCTATTTGGGCTTTAGTTTCCACTACAGAATGTTAAAATAATTCCCTTAAACTAGGTTTAAACCCAAGTGTCACATGTTCCACTCTTTGACTTTCGGCGAGATATTTCAATTCTCAGTCCCTAAGTTTCCTCAATTATAAAATGGAGGTAATAAAGGTAGAGTAGTGTACTGTATAACATTTCAGTCAACGACAGCCTGCATATATGACAGTGGTCCCAAAAGATTAGTCCCATAGAGCCTAGGTGTGTAGCAGGCTATCCCATCTAGGTTTGTGTAAGTATACGCTATGATGTTCACACAATGACAAAATTACCTAACGTCACATTTCTCAGAACATATCCCCGTTGTTAAGCAATGCATGACTGTAACACTGCGTAACAGTGTGTCTTCACAACTATTGTGAAGTTTAAATGAGATGATCTATGCAAATCACTTAGAACATATAGAAAGCACTCGAGAAACATCAGCCATTATTCATACTATTATATTATCACATTGATTTACAGAAGACTGAATTCAAACTCTTGAATGCAAATGAGTCACTGAACATGTTGCGTCTCTCCTGGGCGCTGTGGGGTATGCAGAGATGAAGCTTCTGTCCTGTGAAGAATCACCAAGATGCCCTCTTGTATTCTCTAGCCACTTGCTTGGTTAACGTCCATAGACGCTACAAATGACAATATTGTGGAGCCTTAAAACAAGGAAATGAGGAGTCTGCCAGGTGGCGCAGCGGTGAAGTGCGCCGGTTCTGCTTCGGCGGCCCGGTGTTTGCCAGTTCGGATCCGGGGTAGGGACATGGCACCACTTGGCAAAGCCATGCTGTGGTAGGCGTCCCACATATAAAGTAGAGGAAGATGGGCACAGATGTTAGCTCAGGGCCAGTCTTCTCAGCAAAGAGAGGAGGATTGGCAGCAGATGTTAGCTCAGGGCTAATCTTCCTCAATAATAATAATAATAATAATAATAAAACAAGGAAACGCCCTTATAAATATCTACTTTGCAAATGACTTGTTAATGTAAATATTTACAGCAAGTCCTGATGTGCTGCTGTCCTTACTCTGACTTTTAAAGTCACCATTGTCCATTTAGTTATCGTGGTCCTAGGACTTTGAACCAGCCCTCATATTTCCTCCCAAAGAGAAGATTTGAGCTGAGGCCACTGTTGGTAGTTCACCTTTTCAGAGTTGAAGGAAAGAGAGTGCCAAAGAAAGTCTCGGGGGAGGAAGAGGCCAACCAAGGGTTCCTTACACTCCATCTCTCCAGGGGGTGACAGTTTTGACTAAGAACTCCTCTCAGTACTCACTGGTTAAGGAAAACTATGTTGTGGGTACCCCAGGGAGGAAGTACAAGGATTTCAGAGCTCTGGGCTTGGCTGCTGCCTCTTCTGGTCTCCTTGCCCAGCCCTTTCTTTGTATCTAATTATTTAAAGACATGTAGCAACCACTGGCTTCCTCAGCATAGGGGCAGAGTCTAAGGGCCTTGTACTGTTTCTGGTATAAACCCAGGGTTTCCAGGGAGCCGGCCAGCACTCGGGGTGAGGGACACTCCAGTGTTCAGCAGCAGATACAGCCCTATTTCAGTATTTGACACCTGGTATGGACAAACCACTGCAACTGACTGAACGTCAGCCCCTAGATGCCATGATTTTATATAGCTGCAACTACTGCTTGTGTTGAAAGGTCTCTGTTTACTCTTCGGCCTGCCTGACTAGATTCTGGCGAAGGAAGGAACAAAAGGGGGTTTTTATTCATGTTTATCTCTAACACCAACAGACTGTAGGTTACTTAGTCAATTCTCTAAGTATATTTAACTAAATGAAATAAAGAGGGTCTGTTGGAGTGACACAGAGGCTGCACCTCAGGAAATGGAATTTTCCAGAAAAAAGATGTTTCTCACCTACGAAGATGCAACCCTACTGAGAAAACTCAGTGTGGGGTGAAGGAATCCATCAGTTGGAAGAGCTCCAACGCACCAGGCCTGGGAATAAAGGGACTTGGGGGTTACTTTGGTTCAAGGACTATAGGGCAGGTTAATAATAATTATATTAAAATTGAAAGTAGACTAGGTGAAAGAAAGACAAATAAATTCCAGAAATACTCTAAAATGGTATTGCTTAGTATTTTTAATAACTGCTTTGCTAAGAGAAATCCAAAAATATAATACTTTTCTTCATTTCTGGGGAGACCGTGCCTCCCTTTCAGCAGCAGCCTTCCGTCTCCCTAAAGAAGCCTGGAAATTCATCCGCCCGTGAACGAGCGCTGGGTTGCTCCAGTGGCGTAATAGCAGCGCTCTGTGAAATGAATCCCTCTTTGCTCATTTTAGTTTATGCCTAGAAAATGTTGCTGTCACATGGTGAGCCAGAAATATACTCAGAGAAGCTTTATTTCACCAGATTATCTCTTCTGGAGACTACTGGGATCAAAACATCAATGGATGCAAGATTTATTGGCATGGCAGAAGGAGAAAACAATTTTTCCCCAAAACTTGTGATTTGTTTCACCTTTAACAAGGGGATAATTGCTCCTCTAATTATAATTGAGCTATTTCTCATAATAGTTTAATTGGAAGAACAGGCTACAGTGTTCAACTTATTGACCCAGTTGTGCTTAAAAACTATCATCTTATTTATCAACATTTGCATCTCTAATTAGCAAGTGGCAAACTAGGGGGTGAATTGCAAAAGAATAGATTATTTTCCTGACTTTAGCCTTGATAAACAGGGAACAGATTTTTTAAGCTGATACTGCCTGGGCAAAAAGCTGCAGGCAGTTGGAGGTCTCGCCAACCATGCAGCGTCCGGCAGCTCTCCATCAAATTGATTATTAATATGGCCACTGAACACTGGGTTTCATGAGAGACGTGCATGTTTTGCTGCCATTCTCTCATCAGTGGAACTTCGCATCGGTGCATTTCCATGCAGGTGCATTGCCTCCCAAGCTGTGCTTTATATTCTTTGCAGGCAAAGGAGGTTTGGAGAGAAAAGAAGAGTTTGCTAATTTGGAGGGAGACCTTGCTTTCAGTGCCCAGTAGTAGCTGTTGGAATTTTCTCCTAGCATGTATGTAGCAGCAAGAAGGGGTTTTGCTTATGAGATTATTATCAGCCTTGCAAACAAGTTTGCACAAGTGTTAGGTTCCCTGACTACTAGTCACCTTGCAAGCTTTGCATTGGTCCAATCAACATTTGCCAACGTCACCTCTCTATTATGGTCACTCCAAGCGTTTTTCTGCCAGTGTCATCCTCTAATAGCTATACACAGAGATCACCACAAGCCCAGATAACCATATAAACCAAATTAAAAATAATAATAAAATGAAACAATATCAACATCAATTTTTAAAACACGGTAAGAAATAATAAAACTTCTGTGACTTATGATAGATTTGTGGCATGACTTCTGCACGTACATAGTGGTTCCTTTGAGCGTATGGTACAAAACGCAGTTTTTATTTTTTAATCATTAATTCATTTATTCAAGAAATATTTATTGTCCAGTCAACATGGGCCAGATACTCTTCTAGTTGCAGGAGATACAAGTCTCATTTATTCAAGAAATATTTATTGTCCAGTCAACATGGGCCAGATACTCTTCTAGTTGCAGGAGATACAAGTCGGTCAAAGTTCCTAAAGGGTAACAAAACAAGACACTGAACAAGAATGAGAATAAATGAGCAAGATATTGTCAGATAATTGCAAGTTAGAGGAAATAAGACAAGGTCATATCTGAGAGGTTGATGGTTGTTGGAGATTGGGAGTCGCTTTAAAGTCCAAGGAGAATCTATCTGAGGAGATAATATTTGAGCTGAGATCTGAATGACAGGAAAGAGACAGACTTGAAAAGATCTGGGTCATGAAGCTCCAGGCAGGGGAGCGGTCTATCCTCAGGAGGAGCTGCTGTGGTTACGGATTGGAAAGGAGGCCAGTGTCTCTGAGACACAGGGAGCCGTGAGGGGGCGGGAAGGCAGCAGTGAGAGCGGGGAGGACAAGCTCGGGGCTTACGCACACGGTCAGGGATGGGGAGTCGTCTCTGCAGGTGTGAAAAGGCACTGGAGATTTTAAGTAAGGAATTGTCCTGCCCTGATATGTGCCTTCCAGGGATCATTCTTGCTGCTGCATGGCAAATAGATTTTAGAAATGTGAGAATGGAAGCAGGGCCACTGTTTAGGAGATCTTGTCTTAAGCAAGAGAAGATGGTTGCTTGTCTTAGGGTGGAAATAGAAGAGATGGAGAAAAGTGGAGAAATAAAGGGTATATTTTCACTCCTATGGGAATAAAAAATCCTGAACACAATTTTTAAATTTGATTTTATTAAATAAATAAAATCTAGAAAGTATTTGGACTTTCAGAAGAAAATGAAATCTTCTGTGCTAAAGTTCAGCAGATGGTCTAAAATCAGGGGTCAGTAGACCTCGGCCACTTTCACATACAGTCGCTCTCTCAGCAGCGCTTCAGCAACAAGCAGTGACCTGGCCGGCGTCCGTAATCATGGGCAGGAGGGCCTTTCATGTCCCCAGCCCTTATTTCTTGAAAAACAGTGTGTCGGTTTCTTCAATAAGTTGTCTTGCTTTGGAATTTCTTTTAATGATCCTCCACTGCCTATAGGAACTATTTATTGTAAACTCATTGTAGATGAAAAATGGCAGTCAGAGAGAGCAAAAGAGGGTATTTTCCAAAGGTGGTAGACTTAGCAACAGTCGCCCACACTCTTAGTTGGTAAATAAGAAGAAATGCTGAGAGTTGCTTATCCTGAAAGGGAGATTTATAGTAAAGATAGGTTAGGAACTATCCACAGACTTGTCAATCTATAGCCCTTTTGCTCTGGAAAATTAGTATTTTTTTCAGTGCCTTTTTGCTCTCTTGGAAGTTATTATGTGCTAGAGTTATTCTAATTTGGGCTTTTGGTGGTTGTCACTGTTAGTTCACTTATCACCATGCTTTTCTCTCCTCCTAGTCGAACTTAGATTTTAGAAATGGAAGTTTTCAGCCTTCAAGACGAGTTCGCCTCTGCAATATGGTCTGTGTACATTCAGCTCTCAAAAGCAATGAGCCAGACATATGTGCAATTAATGGAGTACTTCCCCAGCAGGAAAACAAAATCCCTTTCTTAGCAAATTGCTTTGCAGAAGTTACAACTGAGCAAAATGTCACTACAGTTTCCACTTGCTTTTTTTATCCTTTGGCTGTTTTGTTTTTTTTTTACAATTGTCCAAAGATATATTTTCAACTTGCTTGAAGAGCAACACTTTTTAAAGCATAAAAATACTCATACTTTCACAAACCTACAGAAAGGTGCAAAGTGTGTTGGACAGTGCTCAACCCATAAGTGAATGAGTGTCTTATTTTATTGCAAATCGGCAAAGCAAATAGCTGCATAAACAAAGTAGGCTTCGACTCTTGGCAAGAGAGAACATCTAGAACATTATCTCCACAATAGCTCCAGGCGGAGTGGCAATGTTTCTTTTCTTTTTTTAAAACGGCCTTTTGCTTCTTGTACTTTAAGACACTTTTTATCCACCATTTTTGTGGGTAAAAAAACATTCATTTGCATCCTATAGTGAAGATTTTCTTAGTCATATGAAGCACCTGCAAGGGACGATGAGATACTTGTTGCCAGTGTGAGGAACCACAAGAAAATAACTCTGGGCTTTCAAACTCTGGAGCTGTTGGAGCCAAATCCTACGTGGTGGAAGTCTACAGAAGGCTTATTAGCTATAGATATCTTTTAGGATTGCCAAGGTCCTACTATTCAAAGTGTGATGCATAGGTTACCTGTATGGACATGACCTGGGAGCTTCTTAGAAAGAAAGAATCTCAAGCCCCACCCCAGGCCACTTAGAATCTGCATTTTAGCAAGATCATCAGAACCAGTCTTCAGTACTGGTTCTCAAAGTAGGATGCACATTGGGATCATCTGGGAATCATTAGAAAATACTGATGCTTATATATCCCACCCGAAAGATAATGATAAAATAGATATGCTTTGCAGCCTGGCTATCAAGATTTTTAATTGCTCTCCTGGTGATCCTAAAATGCAAGAAAGTTTGAGAACCACTGGTCTAAAGGTTAAAGCAAACAAACGAACAAATACAGGAAAAGCTTCAAACTTGACACTTCTAAACCAGTCAGTAAAACTTGGCAGGCTCCCAGCTTCTAGCTAGTGCTCCTTTTAGAAGCTTGGCTTGGCTGAGTGTGCATTTGATAATTGCCCCATAATTGCTTTTCCCATTTGTTTGATGAATGTACCTGCATGGGACAATTCTAGGCTGAATCTCCATTCTCTTAGGGGTACACACTCTTCTCAACTCTGTTGTGTCATTTTCAGCCTCAGGGTTCTGACTTGAGGGGCCCCAGTTTGAGTTTAACAGAGTAACCTTTCTGATGAATGTAGATATTTCTAGCTAATGGTTGCTGGACTCACTTTTCATGTTGGGTGGCATGTGGCAGTTTCCCTCTGTTAATTACAACAAATGTGCCAATTATGTTAATGTTTCTCCCGATACCAATCAGTGAATAATTAGACGCAACACATCTGTCTTTCACAGGGGAATAGAATAGCAGAGGAAACTGCAAGGTGCTTGCTCTTTATTATTGACATATATGATTAGACAATCCCTGAACCAGTCACATGGTTAACAAGTTCATGTATCAAAGGGCAAAGGGTGCCAATAGCTACTTGGGGGGCTGAGCGCCTCTCATTGTTAGCAATTTCCCGACCAAAGTCTGACAATCTCTAAAGGGTCTCTGCAAAGAAGTTCAGCGGCCTTTCTTTCTCTTTTTTTAAAAAAATTTATATTGCCCTATCGGTAAAATGCAGGTATGTCATTTACCCTGAACTACAGAAAGAAATAAGTTCTTAAGTAGAAGTATTTAAAACTCTTAAAAGAATTCAGCTTCGTTGAGATAAAAGATCACACTGAAAGAAATCACAAAATGTGCCTATAGGATTATATTGAAGGTGTTGTAAACATATGTAAATCACCATCAGATTTATAATTTGTTACAATACCTGTTGTGTCTTAACTTTGGAACTTTCTGGTTAATGGAAAAATTGATTTTGCTTCTATTGTTGTTTTATTCGCATTTGCGACCCACACTTGTCAGGGGCTTAGAGAGATGGAGTTGTAGCCACATTATTTCATTATACAAGTGATGCCTCTAGCCTTGTGTTGATTCTGGCAGTACGGAGAAGAGATTATGAAACCAACACATTAGTCCTGTTGAAGGTAGTCAAGGCGTACCCTAAGCACTTTTTAGATAAAGTTGTCTGTTTAGTTTAGAATTTAAAATATATACACTCTAGCATATATGCTTAATGTTCTTTTGTCATCTAAAGGTAAAACATCTTCACTGTTCTTATAATGTCTACACTATTGTGGTTTCAAATATATTGTCACTATTGTTCTTTTATAACTGGTCAGAAAATAAGAATGGAATTTCAATTTATAAATTCTTTATTCTTGCTATGGCACTGATTGCTTAAGCAAAACAAAGGAAAACTGAGAGCAGACATTTAATGTATTTGGAAATACTTATGATTGCTAATACTAGTGCCAGGCATTCCTAGAAAGCCCCTAACACGTGAATCATCCTGGGACATGTTCCATTTGCCCAGGGCGTTGGGAGGAATAAGGCGACAAGAGGAGGTCATGGTTGTTGATTTATTTTTATTACATCCTTCTGCTCAAAATACTTGTATTTTATTTTTTAATAGTAAAACATGAATGTGATTATGTTAACATGGTTATGTTAAACAATTTTGGTAATAAAGCATGAAAAAAATAGTGGAGATAAATAATATTTGGAAAATAATTATCTTGTGAAATGGGTCCCTCACTTTATATACTTTTAACATTGGAAGTTTTGGAATCTAGCTTTTATGATGTTTAATTAGAAAGAGGGGCGGGGAGTGAATAAAGGTGAGAAAATGAGTATGGGAAGTCAAGATTGAACTGGGGATTATAATTTATCCCATATTTAATTATGAGCTATAAATGGATAATCCACTGGGAATGTTAATCCACTTTTCTCAGTCTTTGCTGATGATATAAATCAAAAATTAAATTTAAACTGAAGAATAAAGTATTTAGGGTAGAGATAATAGAGAATTTTTGAAACATGAGGGTTGTTGAGGGCTGGCATAGCTGCTCAGAAGAGGTTATGGAAGCTTGAGCCATTGAAAAATGATCTCCGTGTTTGGGCACAAAACTTCATTTTCCGGACAGCACTTATATAGCCAATAGTTCTGAATTTTATAAAATATCAGTAACAGTAAAACTCTAAAACCATGCAGCTAGGAGCCATAAAAAATGTTGATCCCCAAATCACACTGCACACAGGAGGGGAGGCAGTTTTATATGTCTTTTCTGGGAACATGCACTCTGGGGTCAATATGCTCCAGTCCTAAAACATAATCAAATTGGGAATCACTCATCTTCGTTAATAAAATCATGTTAGTGTTTTGAGAGCTCTTGTGCCAGACTGGAGGCGTCAATAGAACTGAAAGTCCTAACTGTTGGAGACATTTCTAACCATTTTATCCTCCTGCTGTAAGAGCTGGGAACCAGTCCTCATATAGGAAGGCTGGAAATATGGCATCTCTTCTGGTACATACACTAGAAGGGATTGAGGCTGTAAATAAGGGGTACTTTCCCCACTGGGAGAGTTTTATGAATGAAGATTGGTCAACCAACACCAGTAACCATATGCGATGGAAAACTGAGAGACAGATTTCTGCCATTTTTTCTTCCTGATTGGTATTATGAATATAAATATATGTACTTCTTAATGGAGACACTAAGGAACACTGAATCATCAACATCTAAAATACATTTATGCAGATATAGCTCTGTTGGGGGTACACTTAGACTTAGAGAAGAGGCAATTAAATGTATTGACTACCTCCTGGTTCCAGGTGCTTTCCCTTCTGTATCTCATTAAATCCTCCTGGAACCCTGGGAGGGCTGGTCCTTTTGTACAGGTGAGGATGATGCTTCTGGGAGCTTCCAGGCTACCCAAGGCTGCAAACCTAGCAAGTCAGAGGGCTGGGACCCAGGGCTAAGTCTGGCCGACTCCAAAGCCCATGTTTTTCCTATAACAAAAAGAAGTTTTATTGACTGTATGTTTTTTAAATTTAGTTTATTAAAATGACACAAATTGTGTGTAACCTTATTTGATTGACTTTCATGAGCTAATCAGATAATATCCAGACAAAGATATCTTTTGGGAAAAGTAATTTATTTAAAAAGTGCTGCATCATCTCATCAATTTTCCAAAAGTAGAGTAAGCAGATTTATTTGTGTTGTGTAGTGTTGTAATCTCCACACATTTCATGAAATAATGAAAATTTCAAAATTTTAGAATGTACAAGAGAAATTAAACTCAACTTCAGCTCCATTATTTTAGAATATATCAATGATTTCTGGACATATTTCATTTGGAGATGTCCAAGAATTTTTTTCAAAATATTTCCCTAAAATGAAATTAATTGGTATGTTCTATATGTTTCCAGGTCACTTTTTGTTTTGGTTTATCATAGTACTTCTCTTAGTTTTGTGATGAACAGTACCTCTTAGTACTTAGAAGTCATCTGAATATTTCAGCTTCTAGAAGTCAAAATATTTATGTTGCTAAGAATCAATGGAATCCAACCTTGTGATTATCTGTAACTTTAGATGGTGTAATTATTAAACATTTTGTATAATTTCTAGCGCCTACAATAGTCCTTGGTGCATAGTATCTGTCCAATAGATATTCATTGAGTAAACAAATTTTGAGTAGATCCTACTGATTCATCTTTCTGTGAATTCATGTCTTTGCTTCCGCTCTTTAAATGTGGCTACATATCTCAATTGATGGAATGCTTCTTTTCAAATCTTATCACTTATGGTAACATTTTTCATTTTCTATCTGGGTAAACTTCACTCATTCATGCTTCTGTTTATATATTCATTCTTTCACCACATTTCTTTCATGAAGGCTTTATTATTGCTTCTCAAGCAATGACTTTTGCAATTGCCCTTCTCTGTATCTGGAACACTCTGGCTCAGTATGATTGGCTCTTTCTAGGTATCCACATCCTAGTGTGTACTCACCTTTTCAGAGAAGCCTTCCCTGTCATCTAAAGCAAAAGTCAGCAAACTATAGCCTTCAGGCCAAATATGGCCCAGCACCTCTTTTTGTAAATAAAGTTTTATTGGAACACAACTGTGCTCATTCATTTACATATTGTCTGTGGCTGCTGTTTAGAGACTATATGGCCCTTTACAGAAAAAGTTTTCTGACTCCCGATCTAAAGCACTATATAACACTGATTTATTTTTTCTAGCCTTTAGGACCACTGAAATTATCCAATATGTTTATTTGTTTATACACTGTCTTTCTTCTCTCTTGAGAATCACGTGGAGAACAGACTTTGTTTGACTTGTTGATGCATCCCAGTTACCAGGAATAGTGAGGCTACAGAGTGGATGTTCAACAAATATTCACTGGATGAACAATCAGTGGGATTTTGAACGTGTCTGCTGGGGCACTGTGCTAGACTGTGAACACAAAATCTATTGTTCAAAATGTATCATATTGTATATATTATATCCATCTATATATCTAGAGAGATATATATAAAATCATGACAGATATCTATAGTTTATATATATATAAATGGATAGATATCTATAGATAGATAGATAGATAGATAGATAAAATCATGCTCTCAAGAACTCTCAGGATAGGAGTCCACAAACTCTACATAAATTATTGCAGTACAATATGACAAATGGTTTGAAAACAGTGCTAGAGCCGCACTTGAAAAGGAGAACACTGACTTTGCTTAGGAGAGACAAAAAAGGCTTCAGGAAGGAAGTGTCCTCTGAGGTGAGCACTGAAGAATGAGTGGAATTCTCTCAGCAGCGAAGGAGGAGTAAAGCATTCTGGGTAGAGTTCACAGAAAATACAAAGATATGAGTGGCCACGTTAATGATGGTCACATGCTGAGGAAGCTTCAGGAAGCTCATCCTGCCTAGAGAGGAGGATTATGTTTTCAAAGTGAAGCTAGAACAAGAATTGGGGACAGCTTGCAAAAGGTTTCATGTGGCACACCATGAAGTTTGAGTTTTAACCTAGAAACAATGGCACAATGGAGAACTTTTTTTTCTGATGCTATTGTTTTTAAGATTTACTTTTCAGTGAGAATTGTTGGAATTAAAATATTATCACAATATTTTAGAAGAATGGGGCTGGAGAAGGGGGCCGAGGTTTGAGAAACACTTGAGGTCCACTATAAGTCAATGGCATGATTTTGAAGAGAGGTCTGAGGACGAGCACAAGCTTTGAGTTTAGCGATGAGCGGGTGATGACTCCATTAAGACCAGGAGCACCAGGCTTATGGAAAGAGAGAGGACCAATGTGAGGAGAGACTGAGATCAATTGAGCACCTATCATGCTTTTCATATTTGTAGAGCATTCAGATGAAATTATCTAGAAAGTAATTAGAAATATGAATGGAGCTTAACAAAATTGGGACTGAAGCTAATTATTTTTGAGTTAACGGCCATGAGAGCGAATGAGATCACCCAGCCCGTGCGTATAGGCTGGTTGTTCACAAACCTGTCTGTATGGTAGCATCACTCAAGGAGCTTTAAAAACCCTGATGCCCAGGCCCTTTGTCAGCACAATTAAAGCAGAACCTCTGCGGGTGGGGCCCACGCATGAGGGGGTCTTCAAACTTGCCAGGTGATTCTGATGCACAAACTTGAGAACCACTGCTATAAAATTAAAAGGGGACAAAATGATAGAGAGATCCCTGAGGAGGACAATATGAAAATGGTGGATGAAATAAAGGGACCAGTGAAAGAGGTTTGAGAAAGAACAGATAATCAGGTGGCAAGAAAACAGCAGAGGGAGAGAAAATGCCGTAGGATTGGGCAATTTAGGAAGCCTCTGGTCACCTCCGAAAATGAAACGTGAGTGGTGGGCGTGAATCCAGACAGCAGAAAAGTGAAGAGTGAATGGGCAGGTGGGCAGAGGGAGACTGAGTATTCTGCTCCCTCACGCAGTTCAGCAGCGAAGGGAAAGAGATCCGTGGAAGCATAGCCGAGAAGGGCGAGCGTGCCATAGGGTACCTTTGTTGTTGGTTTGCTGTTAGGATGGAGGAGACGTGCATGTTTGTGAGTAACTTGACACTCAGAAAAAAAGAAGTGCTTTGAGAGGAGTTTATATCTTTTGACCTATTTGGCCTGTTAAAAAAAAAAAAGAAGAAGAACATAAATCATCTGCTGAGATTAAGGAAGATCACAAAAATATTGAGTAATTTGTTGATGACTAGGGTCTCCAAAAGCCCAAGAAGTAGAAGTGACCAGTGGGTGTAATTTCTGAGTGCAACATTCAGCAAGGCAGAGTAGAGAATGGTCTTGAGAGTGGTTCCCACCTTCAAGTTTGTGTCTTTGGGATAAACTTTCTTTTTCCAATTTGCTAACATTTTTCAGCTAGCATAGGGCAACTTTGTTTTTGTTTCTTTTCCCTTGATTGAATGTTGAACAAGGTCTCACAATGAGAAGATTGCTTTTTCCAGAACTATATCACATTGCTCAGCATCCTTGCCAAAAAAGCGTGTTGCCTCAGAAAATAACAAAGCACAGAGAGTTCAGTTAGATTTAACACGGATGAATCACAGCATCTGAATATTTGCAAATAGAAGGTGTCTTTAGAATGGAATTTGCTAGAATGCTGCTGTGAGGTAAAAACTGTGCCCATTAAAAATATTTTTAGGGGCTGGCCTGGTGGCATAGCGGTTAAGTTCACGTGCTCTACTTCAGTGGCCCGGGGTTTGCTGGTTCAGATCATGGGTGTATACCTACACACCGCTTATCAAGCCATGCTGTAGCAGGCGTCTCACATACAAAATAGAGGAAGATGGGCACAGACGTTAGCTCAGGGCCAATCTTTCTCAAAAAAAAATTGTTTTTGAAATATCTTTCATTTTGTACTAGTCTTTCTTGTTTATTAAACTTAAATATTAATTTATAAAAGTCATTTAAACTAGTAAAGACACTAACTTAAAACCCTAGAATAAATTATTTACTCTGTGGAAGAATAATCATAATAAAACACCAGCTTAAAGTTGTGTAGCAGTGATCAAAAGTGCCTTCACATATGTTTTTCATACCTCATGGGAACCTTATGAGGGAGTTAGGACAGATATTAGTATTCTTATTCTACAGATAGAGAATCAGAGCTTAAGGGATGTGACTTCCTTAAATTCAAAGAATTAGTGGATGGGACCCCTGGGTCTTAACTCTAGGCCTTCAGACTTTTGGGAAGATCTCATTGGCCTTATGTAAATATGAAGCAGTATACATGACTGAAGAAGCACCCAGGAGAATTATGTGGAGTGTCTCATTCGCTGGTCTCCGAGTCCTACTCCTGTTATCCTGTTCTTTGGTCTTCCTACTTGTCAGCCTATCTCATTCTCCGCTGGTAGAATTCCCTTTTTTTTGAGGAAGGTTAGCTCTGGGCTAACATCTGCTGTCAATCCTCCTCTTTTTGCTGAGGAAGACTGGCCCTGAGCTAACATCCATGCCCATCTTCCTCTACTTTATATGTGGGATGCCTGCCACAGCATGGCTTGCCAAGCAGTGCCATGTCCACACCTGGGATCCGAACCGGCAAACCCTGGGCAGCCGAAGTAGAACGTGCGAATTTAACCACTGCACCACCAGGCCAGCCCCAGAATTCCCTTCTTGATGACCGAATCACCACCCTCCCATGCCCTGGTGCACTGATCTCAAATTTTTGCTAGCATATCCCTAAAAGACTTAAATATATATATAATAGTATATATATAATGTATACTGCATATACTATGTCATAAGACTTAAAAGTACATATATCTCCTCTTGCACATTTTGAAGTTGGTATCTAAAATTTTCATTATAAAATTAAATAGTGGCATAAGACATTGTGTCTGGGTATATTATAAATATTTAGTATCTTTAAATAAAACAGTTGGATGACTTACGATGATCCAACAGAATGCAAACACCATAATGATTTCTCACCCAACATCGTCCATTAACAAAATATGAGAAGAAAGTCTTCTTTAATAGGAGGAATATTTACAGTGTTCCTTTTTCTATTTTAAGTTGTATTTCTACACCACTTCCTACATAGATCTTTACCCTCGTATAATACAGTTTATGCATGCAAGTTTTTATTGATCATCACTCAATACTTCTCTGTAATAAAAGTATGTGTATAAATTTTATTTCTTATGACCATACAGATCTAAGTGTTAAATTTCTTTTGGATTAAGGTGTCAGTACATTCATTATGATTAGTACGTGATTTGTCTAAAGAATCCAAATACACTGCAAACTTTGATAAATAATTATTTAGCATAAACACTGAATTTTTACTGGAAATACGTCTTTTGATAGGAGGAATGGGGTTGTCATCTCTCCCCAATTAACCATGTTTGAATGTTGCTTATTGCTGAAATGAGACAGGATTAAATCAATTATATTTCTGTCATTTATAATTGATTCAAATAAGTAAATAGGAATACATGGAGTTATATTGTAACAATGTCTCTCAACTCTTGGCTTATATTCTGAATTATATGCTAAAAATCACATAGTGTTCTGTCATCAAATTTTATGTTCAGTGGCCCATGAACTGGCATATGAGGCCCTCCTTCACTTTTGATGTAAGCAAAGTATTGTAAACTACCTAATTTGCAAAAGGATTTGTTCCCCTCCCACTCCAGTCCCTTCCTCTCTCAACTACCATGCTAATATTCCCAGTCAGTGGCTGTTTGGCACCTGCAGGTTTTTACACCCTCATGCGATGTGCCCTGGTAATTGGGATGCGAGAGATGCCTTCATTTTGAAAGGTAGAGGGCATTGGAATGTGAGAGATGCCTTCATTTTGAAAGGTGGAGGGCAAGTGCTTAGGGCAATTCGTTTTAATGTGAAGTGCATATGGAAGTTAAAAGATACAAATACTGATTCCTTTAAATATATTTTTGCTTGTGTACCCCTTAGAAAACTTTGCATAATGCTGGATACTTGAATCTCAGTTTGAAATACTCTTACCTTCAAACTCCTCGTTACCTAAACTGTAAAAGATTTTCCCTTAGTCACTTGTATACCATGTTTTATACTTTATTTTTACTTTTTATTTATTTATTTTTTTTTGAGGAACATTAGCCCTGAGCTAACTACTGCCAATCCTCCTCTTTTTGCTGAGGAAGACTGGCCCTGAGCTAACATCTGTGCCCATCTTCCTCTACTTTTATTCGTGGGATGCCTACCACAGCATGGCTTTTGCCAAGCTGTGCCATGTCCACACCCAGGATCCGAACTGGCAAACCCCAGGTCACCGAGAAGTGGAACATGGATGGTTTAGTTTAAGATGTTATTTCTCCAGGTCATTTGCATGTGAAGAGAACCTTCTAATGGTGGAATTAAAATCTGGCCTCTCTTAAAGACATTTCAAGTCACTGCCAAAAATTTGGGGAGCCATTTTGGAGAACAAAGAGGCTTCCCTGATACCCCTGAAATCAAAGTGCACCCAGTCCTGGTGTCAGCTCTGAAAGTAAGCCTGTGTTGGTCTTGTAAGAGTGAGCAAGGTAGTAGTGATAACAGAGAGTGTGTCCCAGGTCTCTTTCCCGTGGATCGCACTGTCCATGTCCTGGGGTAAGTAAGCTGTTTCTTGGTGTCCCAGCCTCTCCCAGCCACCATCACACAATCTGGAGCCCACTCTGCCAATGCTCAAGTCTGTAGCACTGCAGGTGCCTCCTCTCAGTTCTTTGCTTAGACAAAGGGCCCAGGGCTCAGGCAGTCCTGCCTTCAGATCTACGCTCCTTCACAAGCTTTGTAAGCCTGTGCTGGTTCTTCTCTATGAGCATCATTCTTCTCAGCTGAAAAGTGGATACATAAATACCTCCCTCACCAAGCTGTCGTGAGGAATCGAGGTTAGGTACGTAAAGTACCTAGTTAGGTACCGGAAATTCTCCACTCAAGCTCCCTGGTTTCCTCCTTTTTCCCTCCACCAAAATGCTCCATCCTTCTCACCCTCTTCTCTGTCCTCCCAATTTCAGCGCAGGGAAAATGTTCTGCTTTTGAACTCTCTCTTAAACCAGGTCATGATTCGGATTAGGGACTACAGGGTGCCTGCTCCCCCTCCAGGCCACCTCCCATACGTCTCTCACCCCAAAGGATGGTAATTATTCCATAACCGCTGGGTGTGCCCCGCATTTCTATCTCTTCTCTCCTGTTAGACCAGTCAACCTGCCCCAGAATCCTTCTTGTGTAGGGAGAAAGAGAAGCAGAGGAGAGCTGAAGACACTCACGCCCGCACCTGGAGGCGACTGGGAGAGCAGAGGCAACCAGAGGGAAATTCCTCTCTGGGGGACTTGGATGAAGGTGTTAAATTAATGATGTGTGTGCCATTGTGTGGGGGTGGGGCAGGGTAGAGAAGGATGTCACTAAATAAACCAGGGATGCTGACTGACTTGAAGTAGCAGGAGAAAAGAGTAGAAAACTCACAAAGGTAAAATAAAAACTATACAAATCTGGATGGTCCGGGTCTAGATTAAAGTAATAGTAACATATAAATTGCCATCATTAATGCCTTATTACCAAGTGCAATAATGAATATTTCTCAAATTAATCTCGATGAAATTTCTTTTATTAAATATCTATTCTACTTATACCTTTAAAAATTTAATGCAGTGCGATGATTTGCTTATAACCTAAAATAATTAGAAAATGATATTTATACCGATTGATTAAAATGTCATGTTGTAATATCTCTAAAGTAAATGCATGCTAATGACAGCTCTAGAATCATGGATTCCTAGAGCTGAAGTGGAAATGTATATTTAGGTTTAGCATACAAACTAGATTGGTCGATTTAATACTTAATCGCTTATGTATTCCTAGTACAATCTTAAAGAGTTGTGATCTAATGGTACCTTGACTTTGTCCCAACAGAAATGTCAGTGAAGTCTAAAGGAATACAGACACTAAGATGTGTTAGTCTCCTTTTTGTTTTTAGATGAACACCATTTCTCTGTTATTTTTTAGAGTGGTTTGGCTTTTGTCTCATCATCTTTAGTATATCCCTAATCATCTAATATTAATAATAATTTAAGAATATTTACTCTATGCGAGCTACTAAGTAATTTGTGTATTAACTCATTTGATCCTTAAACCTGATGGAATGGGTTCAAGAATTATCCTCATTTTGTAAGTGAGGGCCCTGAGGCACAAAGAAGATAAGGAGCATAGCCCAAGAGAGGTACAGAGTGGCAGAGTTTGGTTTTGAACCCAGCCAGTCTGACCTGAGAGCAGCCCCTGAGCCTGTTCTTTAGGAGCTACTTCTTAAAGAAACATTCTCAATTGTACACAATAGGATTCACCAACACCAGACGTAACAACAGAATATGTAAATAGGACAACTTAACATTTCCTTGTAACTGTTTTTATTACCTGTTAATAAAATTCCATGTCTTTATAAACACTTGAGTCAATTACTTCAAATATGCCCCAAATTATTGAAAAGCCCGCAGTTACTGAGTTACAGGGGCAGAAACAGGACTTTGCCTCACGGCAGCCCTGACAAGTTATGGTTTATGGGCGAAGTCTTTTATTGTTTTCTGAACTTCAACCTATTTTTCTCTTTTCTTGAATGTTTTATACATAGCTAAAAATAACTGCCAACTCAGAGAGACTTCTCCCATGTATAAATCAGAGGGTTTGCTCAGCGGGAGGGGTGGGAGGACAGTCTCAGGGTGAAATCAACAAGAAGCGTGGAAATGAGCAAAATTCAAAGGAATTTTGAGGCCAGACCAGAGTACTGACCCCTGATTAATCAAGATTAGGTTACAAATAAATAGCATTGCAACAATATAGTTAATTACTTACTAGTCAATACAATAAAATTCTAGCGCAACAAAAGATACTGTGTGGTTTCTTGGGATTTTACATAGTTTGTATAAGGAGACCCAAGAGAGTCTCCTTATCTGGTGGTGATGGTTTCTGGAGACAATGCGTGAAAAGGATCTGTTTTTTAATAGAGGATATATTTATAAGGTTCTTATAGGGATTCCTCTTGCTGATTCAGACAACTCCTTTCATGATAAACAGAATTTTTCTCACATATTGTTTTCTCTTCCATACATCCTCTCCTAAGTTTTCAGTTAACATTTCATCATTTTTGTCTAAGCCAAAAAGCAAATAAATGTTGTTTTACCCTTTTAATCAATCCCCATGTTCTGTTCTTGTGCTAAGATAGAGCTGATCTAAGAGCTCTATCTTGACGTCATCAGGGTGTCGCTGTTGTAGTATGTCAGAAGTCGGAGAGGAAAATATCACTCTCTTCATGGAAATAATGGGAATTTTGAGCAATTTGACTGTTAGCGAAACCATGTTGTGCTGCTGGATTCCTTGTCAGATCTGCGACGTCTGAACTCGGCGTCACCCTTTCAGCCCTCAGATCTTTTCTGCCTCCTTTATCCCTGATCCACACACAGGTCCCCAAGCCAGAAACCGAAGAGGTGCCTCCTGCACCCTCCTTTCCACAAACAGTCAACTCTTCTGCCCTTCCTTTCATCCCTTCACATTACTTTCTGAATCTATTCTTTTCTCCGGGGCCCTCTAGCTACTTCCTTAATTCTCTCTCCACGGTCTTTCACCAGCACTACGGCAATGGCCTCTAACTGCTCTCCAGCTTCCCCCGTGCCTCCCGGCTAATCCACACTGCCCGCTAAAACAGTCATTCCTAGAGCAAGTGTCATCATGCCTCTTCACTGTAAAGCCTTCACTGGGTTGCAGCAATACAGGCCAAGGCCAGAAGCCTTAGCGCGGCCCTGGGTCCCTGCGTGATTTCCCGGAAGCCGCTTCTCTGCCCTTGCTCCGCACTCCCTGACTGCGCAGTTAACACCTCGGTCCAGCTCACACTCCCCAGAGGCTTCACGCCTGAGCCGGAGCACCGACTGTTTCCTCTTCCTCAAATCTTCTCCTCATCCTCCGGTTGCCTTCTTTGCCTTCCCAGCAAGATTAATTCCACCCATCACAGAAACTACTTCTGACATTTCCTCCTCAAATGTCCTCTCCCTACGTAATTTGAACCTGTTTACTTCCCTCCTTGCATATATGTCTATTGTTTCTCTATCGCATTGTCGTTATTTGTTTATAGGGTTGTCTTCTCATCCAGAGAGCTCCACAAGCAAGCACTTATCTGGTTTGTCCCTTTATCCCGTAGCCCTGGACACAAGGCCTGGTGCATAGTAGGTACTCAGTGTGGCAGGATGGAATTGAAATCACAAGATGCCTGACTCTGTTTATGAAAATTAAAGTTCTTGGGAAGCTGTATTGTAGGCACAGGTGTACTACAATCGCCTAGATTCTGTGTTTCCTGGATGAGAGTCTGGAAGAATTACTCAAACATCCTTCTTCCGTTCTCCAGCAGACAGGGGTATAATGTGGGGTGAAGGGCGTGCCACGTTCACAGGCACCTTAGCTAAAACAGAGCGGCCACACTGCCCATTCGACTCGTATCATAAGTGCAGTGGGATGCTGGGAGGCTCCCAGCATGGTTCTGGAGACCCTCTTCTATCTCATGATTTCTCCAATGAGCCCACTTGGAGGCCAGGCTAGCCCAGCTCTTAGGATTTCACCTTAGGCAGTGGAGAATTTTGTTCTTAATCTCTAACAGAACTTACTTAGAAGCAATGTTTAAAAGAGCCCTCACTAAATATATTTAATATTCATTTTGACAGTTAAAGCACCAACTTTTAGAAACCTAAAAATGTGTGCGCATAGCAGACCTGATGCCACTCCATGTCTTGTTGTTGTTCGTACATTCGGCAGAGACTCAGGAAATACCTACTGTACGCCGGTTTCCAGGCCAGAGGAGTATAACAATGACCAAAACCAGACCCAAATCCATGGAGCTTACAATCTGGTCAAGAAGACAGTTAATAACTAAAAACATAATATGTAGAGACTGTGTGAGATGGTGAGAGTGCTGTGGAGGAAAACAAGGAAGAGAGGGTGAGAGATTGGGGGTGCAGCTAGAGGGAGATGGTACAATTTTAAAGGTTAATAAGGAAATGACCCACTGAGAAGGTGACCTCTGAGTAAAGACCAGAGGAGGGAAGGGAGCAAACCACGCTGATACCTGGGGAAAGATTATTCCTGGCAGGCACGCCAGCGGACTCAAAATCCCCAAGGCAGGAGCACCCATGGTGTGCATAAGGACCAGCAAAAGAGGCAGCATGCTAAAGAGATGCAAGCAAGGGGGCAGTAAAATAGATGGTCTCAGAGAGTTCTGGTGATGCAAGGCACTGTGGGAACTTGTAAGGACTTTGGCTTTGACACTGAGTGAGATAAGCAGCCATTGGAGGGTTGAAGATGAGGTGTAGCATGATCTGCTCTAGGGTTTAAGGATCACTCCAACTACTGAGTTGAGAATAGACTGCTGAGGGCCAAGGGGAAAAGCAGATAAGACAGGAAGTTGTTGCAATGATCCAGGAAAGAAATGATGGCGACTTGAACCTGGAAGGGAGTGGTAGTGAGGGGATAAGTGGTCAGATTCCAATATGCTGCTCTGACGTGGTCGAATGGGCAAGGGGGAGGAAGAGAGGAGTCAGGCCAAGTCTGAGGCTTTTGTCTGGAGGGATGGAGCCGACGTTAACTGAGGTGGGTAAGACTGTGAGAAGCGCGGGGTGGAAGGGCAGTTCATCAGGTCGTTATTAGACAAGCCAGTGGAGGTGCAAGAAGGTAGCTGGATATATGATTCCGGAGTTCAGGGGCGGGGTTTGGGCTGGAGATAAATTTAGGAGTCATCTGCGGGAGTTTGATGAGGTCACCATCATATGGATAGAAAATAGAAAAAAGAAGCAGTCCAAGGAGGGAGCCAGGATAGAGAGAAGAGACCTTAACCCAAGGAAGCTCTAGGGAGCGGTGTGAAGTAGCACAAGAAGCAGGAAAGCACCATGACCAGAGAAAGCAAGTGAGGACAAGGGAGGGACCAACTGGGTCAAGCTCTGCTGCTTGTCCTGAGTCATGTATGGAGAGCCCCAAGATCTCCCCAGTACATCCTACAAAGTGAGAGTAACTGGGGACTTTGAAAAGAGCAGTTCTGGTGACCTGGTGGAGGGGAACGTGGATTAGAATAGATTCAGTAGGTTGAGGAGGACAGGAATTGGAGAGACCGAATATAAACAACTGTTAGAAGGGGTTTTGTAAGGTGAGCAGAGAAATGTGGGGGTAACTGGAAGCAGCAATGAGTGGGGAGGGATTTCATTTTAAATTGTGAAAAACGACTGCGTGTCGGTATGCTGATAGAAATGATTCTGTGTAGAGGGAAAATTAATGATTTAAGAGAGAGAGGAGACTTGCTGGACTTGCCCTTACATAGGAGAAAGGGAATGGGATGCAGAGTACAAATGAGAGGTGACAGATAGAGCACAGAGAGCTGGCCTGGGAGCGAGAGAGAGAAGGTGCAGAATTGGGGCACATGGCGGAGCCTGGAAGCTTTGGAAGATAGCTTGTGATTGTCAGCTTTCTCAGTGAAGTAGAAATCTTGGTCATCAGCTGAAATCGAGGAGGGGGGGATGTGGTGTTTAAGGAGAAAAGAGAAGGTGTGAAAGAGCTGTCTAGGAGCGTGGGACAGTGAACAGATGATGAAAATAGGATAGGATATTTTGGCAGAATTAGGGACCCATGAGTTCTGTTATCATGAATTTGGCTGTGCACAGGACACGAGGGTGGGATGGGGAAGAGTGGCCAAGGGAGAGGGGAAGTGAGATGGATGAGAGGGTTGAGGGCACACTGGGAGGGACTGTTGATAAAGTCAGACACTGGAATTTACGCTTGGTACAGAGGGAAGAGGGGCCATGAGGGTGAGAGGTAAAGTTGGTAAGTTCGATAGATTCCAGGTCCTGGTGGAGGTTTGCTGAAATAGGGGTCCTAGAGAAAGCAGGAAAGAGAGGAAATGGGAAAGAGAGAGGCTGATTGAAAGTGAGTTTATTGGGGTTGTGATTAATGGCGATGACAAGAGCTGCTCAGACGTTACCGTGCATGTACCTGCCCTGCGGTTCTGGTTCTGATGCGCATGTTGAGTCAGTAAGCCCCGGTGCACAGAGCCTGAGAGTCTGCTTTTCTATCAAGCTCCGGGGTGACACAGACGCTGTTGGTCCAGGGATCTCATTTGAAAGGCAGGGGTCTAGAGTGGTATTTTTCAACTCTGGCAGTAAATCACAGCCCCTTGGGGAGTCTTGACCAGTGAATCAGAGCTTCTCTGGGTTGGATTTAGAACTGAAGTAAATGTTCTCCAGGTTATGCTACGGTGAAGCCAGGATTGAAAACCTCTGGCCTAGAATGTGAGACTCTGAGTGAGAGTGATTCAGAGACCAAGATCATTGTAGGAGGGAGAGTCATGGAACTGAGGGCCAGAATGTGGAGAGTGTTATCCTTTGGTTATCAAAATCATCAGAAATTATCAAAGAATTTGTGCTGGATAAAATGACTGTGAGTCCAGAGGTCTGTCAACAACTACAAAAATATATAGGAATTGAGTAACATAATCAGATGGCATGAGATTTAAAGCAAAGGGTTTGGAGAGAAGGATCTGGAATAGACCGTGCAGGACAAGGAGGACACTGCCTAGAACCCCAGGCATGGTGGCATATCAGATTTGGGAAATCAAACATCCCCCATTTGAGAGGTCTCCAGAAGAAACCACAGCAGCATGAAAAGCTCGGTTTTAATTAGAGAAACATGACAACACAATCTAAACCGAGGTTGCAGTTTGGGGGATTTTGCTGCTGCGTTCTGGGGTGGCAGGGCAGGGTTTCCAGCTTTTGAAGGGTGGGAGGTGGGGATGTGCAGAGCGGGATGAGGATGCTGGTGCAGGAGGGGAGCCATGGCCTACAGTCCAGACCATGCTCCTTGTAGAGATGAGGTCTCAAAGTGGGTGTGGTGGCACAGCCGGGAGTACGAGAGTGGAGGGAATGGGGGTCTTGCGAGAAGCCACATTCCTTGGCCTCCCCCTTCATTCCGACAGCTGTTCTCTAGCAGAAGAACCCTTTGCTTCCTCAAACAAAGCATGCAGGTGAGCCCAGCGTGGAGGACAGATCAAAGCAGAGCCTCTCTCTGCTTTGTGGAAGCTGGAGGCAGGGGAAGAGGAAGGCGTGCTCCCCAGCCCTTCCGGAGCTCCTCAGAGGTCCTCACTGCTCCAATGCTGGCGAGAGACGCCCAAGGAAAATGCAGAGTCACATATAAGAAAGTAAAGATCTTAGACCCAATAATCGTGTAAGGCTTTTTCAATCTTTTGTCGGTGATGCAGATTGCTCTCCGTCTTCCTTGTAATAAACTCTTCAGATCAGTAAGTGGTTTGCAGTACCCCTTGGGAATCTCTTTATTCGTGTATGATCAGGATAACATCACTATTGGTAACTGGTATTACATGCATAGAAGAAACCGTAGTTCTGAACAGTTATGACTTAGGTCGGGTTCTCCAGAAGTGAGCCCTGAGGCAAAGGTGTGAATGCAAGTGGGTGTTATGGAGGCGCTCCCAGGAGAGCCCAGGAGGTGGGTGGAGCAAGCAGGAAGAGACAAGGAGAAGCCCAAAAAGAGTGTAAGCGCAGGCAACGTCTGCATGAGATGGCTTCAGCCGGATCCCTGCAGGGGAACTCTGGAGAGTAACAACTGGATTCTGACCCCATTGGACACAAGGCTTCGGTACCTGTGAGCAACAGTGAAGGAGGAAGTTGGCGGGAGCTGTGAACCCCTGGGCACTTCCAGGCACAAAGTCCAGGATCCTGAGGGGCGTCCTTCAGAGGAGAGTCCTTGAAAGAAAAGCAAACTGAGCACATGCACACGCGCACGCACGCACACACACACACAAATAGAAGGGATCCAAGACCAACTTGGGGGAGCAGGTGGAAAGCTTCCTTTAGAAGGGCAAAGTTAACCTAGGTAAAGATTAGATTGAAAAATTATCAATATCAGTGCGCAATTATCATCAAGTAGATTTCTAACTGTGAATTTTGCTACCTTCTCCCTTGCGCTTTTAGCAAGGTCATATTACTACACGCATAGGGCCAAATTTTCAGAAATCCGGGTC
Source organism: Equus caballus (assembly GCF_041296265.1). Classification (NCBI taxonomy): domain Eukaryota; kingdom Metazoa; phylum Chordata; class Mammalia; order Perissodactyla; family Equidae; genus Equus; species Equus caballus. The sequence goes on from NC_091686.1 coordinate 49,395,288, forward strand.
AAGTGAGTGTGAGTATCTGATCAGTTATACCCAAGCATGGCCCTGATTGAATGTGTTGTCTTTATTTGAAAACAAAATGCGTGTTTTAAAACTCCACTGTTTTAGGTGGATTCCGTTCTCTCTCTCATTTCCATTAATGTAAATACCAAGAATGTTTAGCTATTTTAAAATTTACATCATTACAAATAGTTGCTTTTATCTACATCCTCATGGGTTTATTTTGGGATGGTGGTTGGTTTTTGTTTTTCCTTTTAAGTTGTGGCCTCTCTTCTAAGGATTAGAGAAGCATCCTTTTAGAGTCCTGGCCTTAGATGTAATTTAGAGCTGTGCAGTGTCCAGCCCACTGACAGATTTAGAGATTAATTTCCAGACCTCTTGTGGTGCTAGAGAAGCTCCTTAAGATTTTGAAAATGGCAACACTATTGACTCCTTACTATTAAAGGTTACTTGTGTCCATATCCACACTAATGCAAAAGGAAAGTTTAAATGTGGTAAATATCAATGTTGTTTTGCTTTATGGAAAAACCTGTGCATAGAAAAAAAAAGAAGCAATTTACAGGACAAGAAATAGTTTATCTTCCATAAGGACAGCTTATACAGATATATCTCCTTCCTCTTATTCTGTAAGGATAATATTGCTGTTGCTAAATTGATATTTGTGTAGAAAAAAGTTCAATAGTTTTGAACAGTCTTGTCTGAGGTCCAGTTCCCCAGAAGTAAATTATGAGCCAAAAATTTGATGTTTGTGATGCACAAAAGGAGAGATTTAAGTATGACTTATATGCTATTTGGATTATATTGGGAGTTGGTAGAAACTTTTTCCCCCCAAGTATTTTCGCTTAGATGCATCTCCAAATACGTGTTTGCTCCATTTTAAAGTAAGTGCATTTTCAGGGAAATTTAATCCTTATGTTTCAGCAAGGCTACTCGTAAATCATCCAAATGTTGTTTTATTAGAGCTACACGATGTCTAAGATGCCTTTGAGCTTTTTTAATAGTCCTTATGTTCTTTTCTGAAAAGCAGTAGGTAAGTTGCCAAGAGTAAACAAATCAAATAGCAAAAGGTTTGAGTTCAGTTTGAAATGCTTAGCCTATTATTTTTGATTGGGTTCTGAACTTGGCAGTGCGCATTGCCTGTTCCCGCCTGCAGGGCAAAGTGAAAACAATTTGAGCTCTGTATTTCCCAATTGGTTCATTGACATTTGACAATAATGTAGTACAGACAGAATCAGCATGTTTGGCAGGTGAGTGATGCTTAACATGACCTCAGAAAGTTACTTCCTCCCGGTTTGTAGAAGTTCTTAACATGGAGCAATGTTATACATGTTGCAAAACACGAGTTAGGCCAGGCAGCCATCAAGAGGTCCATCCCGGGGATTGATCTGTTTCTCTGGTGCACCTTTAGGTGGAATGGTTGAAAAATGAAGACATAATTGACCCCGTTGAAGATGGGAATTTTTATATCACCATCGATCACAACCTAATCATCAAGCAGGCGCGCCTCTCAGACACCGCCAACTACACTTGTGTCGCCAAAAACATTGTTGCCAAGAGGAAAAGCACCACTGCGACTGTCATCGTCTACGGTGAGTTTTGGGTCTCAGTCTAGTTCACGTCAAACTGCAGTTTCTCGTTTTAATTGTAAGATATCAGGGGAGAGGCCCCTTCAATCCCCATTGCTGCTCTCTTCAGCTTCTCTCATGGACAGTGCGGTTTAACTGCTTCCTTGACACTTTCAGAGACACTAGACTTGGACGATCCTCGCCCTTTGGCAGGCAGCTTATAGGAAAGTGAAGGAAATCTACCTCAGTGCCGGGAGATGTTCCTGCCTCCCTAAGCCTTCCCCGCTTTGGACCCGGGACTGCGGAGTCATACAGTGAGTTTGGAGATGAAGATGCTTAAAGCCACCTGCTGCTCTTTGTGTGGGCCTTGGCTCAGTCCCGTGATTGCACAGCCTCAGATGAACTGGAGCTGACGTGTTCCCCCAACACATCAGAGCAACTTTGACTTCCTGGAGCTTGCTTTACATGCTCCATCAAGGGCGTTCAGAAGGAAGACAGGCGCTGCCGTCACCAGGTGGCCCTAATCCTAACTGGGTTCAACATAATGACTTCTTCATGAAGCTTCCCTCCCACTCTCTGGCCTTTCCTAATCCCTCTCATCTCTAAGCCTATCCTTTCTCCAGAAGTACTGAACAATTTCACACCCAGTTTTGCTGTAGCACATGACGCTTGTATCTCCCTGTAGGGTTTAGCCCTCTGGTTTTATAATCATTTCACAAGCAGTTCCCTTTCCCCAGCTAAGCTTTAAGCTCCTTTGTAGACTAAGAGACAGCTCTGCATATTTATGTCTTTCTCAAGTATTAGACACATAGTAGGTCCTCATTTCTTGATGAGTCATTGTCTCAGAGGAAACTGAACCACACTGGGTGGTATTGAGGTTATGCCACCTCCTGAATGTTACGGGTGCCACTTAGACTATAAGGAAGCTTTTCATGGCTGCTTCAGCGTGAAACAACACTCCAGCGCCTTAGTGTCTGGATAACTATGAAGGAGGGACAGCCAGTGACAAGTATCCGGCTCATGGTACTTACTTCCTGCAGATAGCATCTTCTGGATGGATGTGTCCTCGTGCTGCAGGGAGTTATGAGTACAGAAACTACTGTCATGTTCCAAAGACTGAATGTTGTGAGGCTTTAAAACTGTCATTTTCATCACAAGACAGATGCATACTATTTTTTTTTATCCTGTGAATACTCTGAGGTTTAATTTCCTAGTCAAGATAACGGCTATGTTGAATTATAAGCAATTGCCTTTCTTAAGTGACAATGAAATGTGTCCTACATTTTGTCTTTTCTAAACCGTCTGAATGACTAATTAACAGCATTGGAAATGCAAAAGAGAAATGGCGCACATTACAGCGTGTACCAATCACAAATAACTAATGAAGGCAGATTCTATATAGATGTTTAATATACATGCAAATCTCTTTTTCTATGTATAGCATGTTTCAGTATCCATAAATACAAGCCAAACGTTGTCTTTAGGATCAGACACGAGTCACTTCAGCGTTTGAAGTTCAGGAAACAGCATGGGACCCGGGCTCAGGAGTCTTGTGCTCTCAGACCGGTTCTACCCCTAACTGACCTTCAGTTGGTCACTTAACCAGGATGCTTGGAGCCCTTGTCTCCTTCTCTGTAAAATGAGGGAATAAGCCTAGGATCTTCAAAGGCCTTTCCTTCTGTAAAAGTTTATGATTATTCACTTCTCATTAAACTCCTAGAAGAGCAGCATACATATATCATAACCCAAAATATCAGCTTGCCAGTATGCTGGTAAGCAATTTATACTGACGATTCCCCAGCATTTGGAGTTTTGTCAAGTCGAGCAGGTTAAGTTGCTTTTTGGAACACTGACTGAAATTCTACCCATCAACCATCTGCTTGTCCTTTTCATGGCCCCATAAAATATGTTGTCCAAGGCTTATAGGTTGGGCTCACCAGAAGTCCACAGAAAACATATACATATAATCAGTATTTTATCTTTGAGTCTATATTTATTTTTGTTAGTATAATTTTTAGATGGCAAATATATATCCATTATAGAAAATTTGGGAAACACAGAAAAGGTCAAAGAAGAAAATACCTATAATCTTGTCATCTTGCCATCCAGAGGTAGCTTCAAAAAAGACTGATATGTATACTCCTGGTATTTTCTATGCATAGATAGAATTTTAAAATAAAGGATGGATATAAATATATTTTTTCACTTAAAGCATAATGTTGAAATATTCGTGTGTTATTAAATAGACTTCTACAGCACCATGTTTAATGGCTGCCTAGGAGTCAATCACAGGAACGTACATGGTTTACTTTACCATTTTCCTATTGTTGAACATTACAATTGTTTTCAGTTGTTTATCTTTATGTAAAAAATAACTCTGTTGTGAAAAATGCTTTGTCTGTGTCTGTAAATATAACACCTTCATGATTATTCCCTATGGCATAGGTTTCTAGAAAAGGCGGTGCTGGGCGTGTGATGTGTGCGTACAGGATGTGTATAGCTAACACTCTTCCTTTCTTTCAGGAGAGGGGTGCACATACTAGTTATGTCACGTTTTAATTGCCAGCAAATAATTTTTGTTAGATATTGCTTAATTACAATAATTTCATAGACTCTTATTATTGAAGTGCTGAAATATATCAGAGTATTTTCTAGAGCAAGATCTCCAGAGGTAAATAGTGAACATTGTATTAAAGTATAGATTTTATAATCACGCCCACACTGACAGCTCCTTCAAACACCATAATTAGCCTCTATCCACAAAACTGATATCCATTTCAATGACGTCCACTCATCACCAGTTTGATCAAATAGCTACTCAGTTAAAAATCCAGCAATGTAAGACTTTATTTTTTAACCAGGTTCACTGATTAGTTACTGAAACTGACTAAAAATCTTGAAAAGGTTGCGAAGTTTACGTATGCTAAAGAAAAATAATCAATCATCTGTTATTAAGAAAATGCTAAATGATTTTATCCAGTTCTCAGGCTTCAGATCCACTTGCAGCCTTGGCATATAGAATGTAAACATTTATTATTTGAGATAAGCTGTCAGAAGTAATTTTTGGAGCTTAACTAGGTAAGGAGGTGTATTTTTTTTTGAAAGAACACTAGCCAAGGAAACAGCAACAGTCTTCTTTACTTTTCTGAGTAGGTGAGTAAATGTTGGTAATTCATTTTATTTATCTGTGTGCTTAGATTCGTCAGGTCTGCAACAAAACTTTGAATGAAATGATGTCCAAGGTCTCTTCTAGCTTTGAAGTTTTAGGTGGTCACTTGGGAGATGACTTCTTGTTTAGGTGTTGTGTGTGGTTTGTGCGTCTGTGTGTGCATGCACATATGTTTAATCGACACTTTATTATTTACCTCCTTCCAGTGAATGGTGGCTGGTCCACCTGGACAGAGTGGTCTGTGTGTAATAGCCGCTGTGGACGAGGGTATCAGAAACGCACAAGGACCTGCACCAACCCAGCACCTCTCAATGGGGGTGCCTTCTGTGAAGGGCAGAGTGTGCAGAAAATAGCCTGTACCACGTTGTGCCCAGGTAAATAAGCCAGTGCTCTCGTTCCAGATATCTCCACCCATTCTAGACATGTGCTTCAGGGGATATATACAAAGCCTTATTCTTGACCCGACTCTGTGACAAACATTATTTAAATCCATCATACCGTTCAATGTCTACATGGCTGGGAAATCAAGTATTTTCCCCTAAAAGAGTACTTAACTTTATTACCCAAACATGCAGAATAGTATAAAACAGGAGATTAAACACTTATGAATTTAATCCCTCTCTGTTACTCGACAAAACTGCCAGAGCCAAGATGTCAGCTTCTATAATTCCAGGGATCTGAGCAGCATCGAAAGCCACACATTTTGGGAACAACAATCTTTGATCTTCAGAAAGCCATGGAAATTAATTGGAACTGAAATTTAGAAAATATTTTAGACTGAAATATTTGATATTTGGTGTCAGTTTCTGGGCAAGGGCAAATAAAACATTTGGAATGAATTAAGAGAAGTCTAAACTTTGTTACACAGGAGCGAATGGATTTTGAAAATACGCAGCAGTCAGCTCTTTACTATCTGCACATGTGGCTCACCTGTTTTGTGAGTTGTTTGCAGTGGTACCTACAGCAAGATTGTATCCCTCTGCCTCTGCCTGTCTTTCTGTGCTATTGTCTCCAGCTCTTATCCTTAGGTAAACGGAAGTTAATATTTGCCAACACCAAAACTAAAACCCACTAAAATGCCTAATTATACAATATATTGAAAAGTTAAGCAACAATTATTTTGACATAATCCATGAGTTTAGTGCACTCTGTTGGAATAGCTATTATATTGTCACTTTCATTATTTAAATATACAGTCTTCTTACTTCCCTCTCTTTTGCCTTTGTCCAGTTCATCTTTTAACAAAACCTTTCTCAGAGAAGGGTTGGAGAAATGAACTGGAGAGAAAGATATAATCTATGTTTTATATTCCAGTGTTGATTTCCAAATATCAAAACAGTATCCCACATTGAACCCCTTGAGAGCTTTTATTTACGGAATAAATTTTGACTAGGCTTAGAATTTCAGTACTTTATCTCATACTGTCCTATATTTTATCTAGGTGTTGTCTCCCACAATTAAAAATTCACTGAGCATTTTGAGTTGAAATGGAAATGTGCGTGTGTGTGTGTGTACTTTGGCATGGTCTAGGTCAAAGCAAATGCCTTTTCTCCAAATAGCTGGGAGTTGCTTATGTAGCCAACTCTGTATGATTGAAATATTAATGCTTTCATCATTTTTTCATGTGGCCATGTTTATATCTCTATACGTATTATTCATAATATATTTACACAATAATTTAATATGAAATCATATAGATTTCTCCAACTGTAGACTGAGTTGATATAATTTTTGTCAATATCCAGGTATAAGATGTTATGTATATTAGATGTTCAATAAATGATGTTCACATTGCTTTACATTGAATTCTAGATAATCATAATTATTTACATATTTCAGGGAAAATTTTTAAAATTTAAGTCTTATTTCAATATTTTTATCCTATTTATGTAAGAACCTTTAAAGAATGCATTTTAAAGTATGACCTTAGTGAAATTTACTATATATTTTTTTCAACTTAGGACTTAAGTTGTATGTTTTTAAAATAAGGTATCTCAGCTCATTATCATTGAAATTACTGACAAGGCAGCCACCAAAATTGGGAAGAAAATGAGTCAATTCTAAATGACTGAATCACAGCAAAAAATTAGGAATATGCCTAAATACTATTTTTAAAATAAAAATAAAAATGTATACATCATCAAATAATGGAATGGAATCATGAAACAGTAAATTGAAAATAATATAGTCTTTTCAAGAAGGTATTGTGGAAGACCTCAGCAGAATCAAGTAGCCTGGATGAAAATAAAATAAAAAGAATATATAGGACATACATAGGTGATAGATGGATAGATAGATAGATAGATGGATAAATGGGTGGATGGATGGATGGGTGGATGGATGGATGAATGGATAGATGGGTGGATGAGTGGGTGGGTAAATAGATTTCTTTCTCATTCTACCAACTTCTGCTCCTTACCCCCACACAGGTTTACTTGCTCTGCCCACATGACACTATGCACAAAGGAATTATGGATCCAAAAAGAGGCCCCCTAATTTTCAATAGAAAATTCAGAAGTTTCCCATTTAATAGAAAAAGGGGCACCACCATGACTTACTTTTAGGTAGCTCCTGGTGACAGCTTTGGTTTCTGTGTGTCTCATTAAGCTTCCTTTGTTGGTCAGTGAGGAACCGGGTACACACCTAGTGAGGAAAGTTCGCAGAGCCCAGACAATGTATGTAGAGCATGCTCTACTTTCAGCAGTTGAAATGAATGCAGGATTCCTCAGTGGGGCATTTTCTTCAGTTTTTTGTCTTGTTTTATTTATACTTGAGCTCTGCTGCCCTCTGCCCTCAAGAAGCTCCTCGCTTTGACCTGATGCTGGGTTTTTTTGTGACAGTGGATGGCAGGTGGACCTCATGGAGCAAGTGGTCTACTTGTGGGACCGAGTGCACACACTGGCGCAGGAGGGAGTGTACAGCACCCGCCCCCAAGAACGGAGGCAAGGACTGCGACGGCCTTGTATTGCAATCCAAGAACTGCACGGATGGCCTTTGCATGCAGAGTAAGTCTATTTGAGCAAACGACAGACACTGGGGAGGCCTGAGATTTAACCATTTGGATTTCTTTGAAGGAAATATTAGAAATTAAAAATTCTTTGAACAACAAAAAATGCTATAATATACCTATACTAATATCCTAGCTTTCTCTCTAAATTGAAAAAGTTAATCTCCCAGGAAGCAAAATGAATAATAACTGTGTCCAGTTACCAAATGACACACACAGTGTTGCTTTCCCATAAGCAAAGAGTGATTTAGTCATTTCCGTGGATGGGCTGTCGTTCTTCCCCGACCAAGAAACCAGTACTCAGGTTTATTAGAGCACAAAAGAGCAGCCTACACTCCTCACAGAGTCGCATGACTTCCAAAAAGTAAGGTATTTATTCCTAATTCATGGCCATTACCAAACAAATGCCCATGGAACATAAAACGTATATAAGAACAGGAAGCATTTCCATGGTAGATTTACCAATTTACAAGTGTTTAGTGGGAACATCTTCACAACTCCTTGAAAATGCTGGGTTTGTGTTAATTACGTTTATTTAAAGGAAATAGTGTTAATAAAAATAAGTTTTAAAAATGAGGGTAGAAGATTGGCTCATGAATATAATGGGTGCTATAAGCTACATATTCCCCATTTTTCATTGCTTTGTTCCCTAGATTTTCTTAATGAGATAGCAGTTTGATTTCCACACTTGTGAACTATTACCCCTATATTGAGGAGCCCTTCGGTGTACACAAATTTACCATCTCTTTCATGACGAGGAATTAAGGCACTAAGAATTGCTCAGAAATCACACCTGTGCAGATGGATGGATGAACGATGTGCTGTCTTTGGATCTTAACTAATGGTGGCCAAGAGTTGACATCTTAGAACACATTACAAATTGCTTTTGGAATACAAGCAACCAAATATATTTGTGTAGAAGTATTTGTATTTGCCATTTAGGAACAAAATATTTTATTTTCACCACATTTATGAAATTCTCTTTACCTTCTAGAGTGTATACACACAGACCTTTAAAAAGAAACCTTGCTTCAAATGCAATTATGTTACTGACAGAATAAAAATCCATAGGCCTCTTATTTTTCTGTGCAAGGTACGTTGCATTCTTTGAGAAGGGCTGCTGCTGCGTGTAAAGCACAGCTTCTGAGAACTGCCACTGTGCATCTCACTAAGTTTGTTCCGGAAACGCAGGAAGGAAAAGAACACAGCTCTTTTACTAACCATTTGTTCCGCGATACAAGCTTTGTTCCTCCAGGCGTGAGTTTGAGTTGAGGATTAAAACAAAAACATTCCCCACACAAGTTATTCTTTTTATAATTTGGTATTCTTCCTTTGGTGGTGAACAAATTGATTCATGTGATTGATAAATAACAATCTTTGAAGTTTCTCTCTCTCTCTTTCTCCCTCTCTCAATATTATGTTTCAACGTTGGGTGATTTATTGCCTGCTGCTTCTATTATGCATGTTTAAAAATTTCCAAAGCAAGCTATTCAACAAGGACTACGATCCTACAAGATGCAACATTGGGTCTTTCATTACTTACACAAAATGACACATTCTAGATTATGACATCTGTCAAACACAAACATGAAATATTCAAATTAAGACTTTCATAGCATCCCCTAAGCATCTGGCTTATTTCTAACAGCATTAATAGAATTTTTTCTTATGATTGGCTATTTGCCAATAATGATGGTTTGAACTGTGTGTGTAAATAAGGAAGGGGAATGAGGCTACAAAGAGGGGAGTTTTGTTATTCCTTTTTGTTTGTTTATTTTTTATCAAGTCTCTTGTTAGACTGAAACATTTGGGTGTTTGGATTAAAATCAGTCAGTTAAAAAGCTATTTCCTTTTACAATTTTGGTTTGCTACAGTAACAGCCCCTACTAAGTCAATAAACTCTTTTATCTGCCCTCCTATATCTAATCTAGTGCAAGACAGAATTGTAGTCTGTACTACTATTGATTTCCTCAGTGATAAAAACCACAGAGATATTGCTGTGCTGTGTAATTATAGTATTTTACAGTGAAAGCTATAGTCTCTGTTTACCAGCAAGCTGGGTGTTTCTGGCATAGTGTTGCTGCCAAAGTCTTGCAAAGAAATAGTATTGCTCTTGGCCCTTACTTTGGAGAACAAAAGGCTTTCCAGTAGTCAAAGTACCAAGCTTGCGAGAGGGACAAGGCCTGTATTAAGGAAAAGAATGGGAGTAGAAAAGACACCTGGAAAGTTGCAATCAACACTTAGGCATTATCATTTAATGTTTATTTACTTTAGGAGAGTTGGTGCCTTCAATGTATTAGTAAATAGTTCAAAAATAAACAGTTCATCAATATTGCAATATTATCTCAAAATAAGCTATTCTACTTACCATTGAAACAGGTATGCAATATCAACTCCGAATCTACTCAAAATTATCTACAAATGATTCTGTTATAAATGTAGATACACTGCTAGGTAGGAGAAATTCAGAGTTCATAATGGATGTCACTAGAATGCAGAGTTACCTAGATACTATGGTGTAGTATGTTTTAAAAGCCAAAAGGGTACTTAAGAACAATATAATGTGAAATATTCAGAAAATATGACTGTCAATGCTTATTCACTAATTTGTTCAAAACAATCATATTCAGATACATCTCTTCCTTAACCACCTCCCTCATTACAACCACCTTAGACTCAAAATATGTAGAAATCTTGGATAAAATATTAAAACTTAAAAGACATGCACACTCATATGGAGTGTGTGTGTGAGGGAGAGAGAATCAAGTTCGAAAGAAAGATGATAGAGAGATCCTCAAATGCAAGAGATGAAGTAGAAACTCAAATCTAGAAAGGTAACTTGTGAATGGACCCCAGAATAACCAAGAGGGACATTGGACATGGATGTAGGTCCTAGGGCTTGGGAGTTAGGGTTTCAGTTTTGGCACGGACGCAGAAACCACACATGTGAGAGAGCCTGAGGCTGAGAGTTGAAAACAAGAACCCTGAATATAGCTGGCTATATTCATAAATGGCTAGCCCCACCATGAAAAATAACTAGAAAATTTTTACACACCCGGAGTAAGCCTAGAGAAGCCAAAGGAAAATTCATGGTAGAGAAAAGAAAAATGAAGTCCTCATTTAAATAAAAGCTATAATAAAACCACAATCATACACCCAGCTCTGGTATGGAGTCTAAAATAAAGTATAGGGAGCAAAAAACAAAAGATGCATAATTTACATAATTGGTGAAACCTCTGGGGAACCAGCAGAAGCAAACAGCAAGACATTCTCTGGAGTTCTTTCCACAACCCAAGTGCATTGGTCTATGATAAAAATAGCCCACTCCTGAAAATGAGTTTACAGTACTAATTTTCATATCACCCAAGGGAACAGTCTGCTGTAAGGGAGAGTCAGCAACCTAATAAACAGGTGAGTTAGTACTCTCATAACATGGCCTCATAGAGCAATCTGAATGAGCCTATGAAACAAATAAGAAGAAGACCAACAGTATTTTTAAGAGGAATGTAAGGACAAGTGAAAGAATAGAATACTGTACAAAGGACAGATAGATTTGGGAAAACATCAAATAGAATATCTATAATTGTAAACATGGTGATTGAAAGTTAAAACTCAATGGAAGATTAAAACTCAGATCAGATCAGAGACAACTTTAGATAAAGCTGAAGAGAACATTAGTAAACTGGAATATAGATGTCATGAAACTTCTCAGAATACAAGAAAGAAAGAAAAAGCGAGTGATTGTATAAAAGGGAAATGAAAACACATGGAAGATAGAATGAGAAAAATCGTTTATTACTAAAGAGGGAAAAATTAAAAAGATTTTCAGACAATCAAGATACAGAGGGCTTACTACTCAAAAACTCTCACTGAGTAAAGTTCTAAAGAAAATTGATTCTTTTATAAAAAGGGAGACTAATTAATTAAGAGGAAGTTGAAAATAAGATGGAACTAAATTATAGATAATATTAACAAAGAGTATGCGAAGGTGTGATCTAAGTTAAAATTTTCTAATTTGCATGTATTGTTCAGGAAAAGAACAGTAATAATATTTGCACAAGACTTTACTGATTCAAGTGGTCCAGTTAAAATGTTAACACTGACTACACACATAAAAGTTAAATGCATAAATTCAAAATAAGATTTTTAAGGGCAAGAAAGGAGCAAAAAAGAAATAAGAAAAATGTGGTAAATGAAAACAATGAATAAGGTGGTATATTTCAGGGATCAGCATATATCAGGGATAATAATGTAATGAATTAAATTTACCTGTTAAGGGAAATTCAAAATTCTAGGAAAAAAATCCAAGTTTATACTGATTATGAGAGACATACTTAAATCATAACTATAGAGAAAGATTGAAAGTTGAGTTATATAAGTTAACTATGTAACTTGCAATATCGTTCAGTCTTTATTTAAAAATGTCCAATTAATGGCTTTGACTGTCTGATTAAGACATTCTTAATTCAATCCCATTTCTCATTATGCCTAAGTAACACATGTTAGAGATTGTTTTTACTTATAGTTTTAATTTAGATTTTTGTTTTACTTAGACTTTATAGTTTTTGGAATGTTTCATTTTTCATTGAAGAATTAACCAGAAGTTTTCTAAATTGTTTACCAGGCTGTTGGTTGTCTGTGTAAGACATCTTAGAAATCTAGGTATTATCTCAGTGTCAATTGAAATTGTTAATCAAAAGCCTTTGAGGGTTACTAAGAAAATTATTCAATATTGTAAATATATGATAATGCTAAATGTTAGTGAATATACAGTAAAGTAGAATCTTTTGTATCTTGCTAATGGGAATACAAATTTTTACAATTATTTGGGGAAGTGATTTGACAATATGAGTTAAGAGCTTTAAAATTGTTCACACCCTTTAACCCAGTAATCCTACTTCAATGAATAAATTTTGAGTAATTATTATAAATACCCAAAAGGATCTGTGACAAATATGTTCACATTCTTTGTATTTTATTGTAAAAACTTCAAAATCCAGAAGTTTAATATTAGAGCAATGGCTAATGTAATACATACTACTTACTTATGGAATACCATATGCCACTAAAATATTGATGATGGTTTAACATGAAAAAGCAGAATATGGATCTACATATGCACTTAATCATAACTATGTAAACTGCAAACTTAGGAAAAGATAAATGAAACTTGTGCATTTATGCTAGAGAGATTACAAGTAATTTTTCTCTTTTTCAATATACTTTCTATTCTCCATATTCTTTATACTTAGTATTTCATTATGTTTATCATTGTAAATGACTTTTTAAAAAAGGTATGTTGAGGATTGGCTAGACCAACTGCGTGGTCTCGGAAGCAGGAGTGTCGGGATTTGAGATGTTGCCCTAGCACTGACTCATCCTGGGAATTTGGTCACATTGATTCAAATTAGATTAGATTACCACAAAAGTATTTGCATAAAACCTAGGTGGCCCGAGTTACTTATAACCAGTAAATCAAGTGCATCTATAAAAGGATTTTGAAGACACGAGGATTTGGACCTGAGTTATAGTGTTGCATTATTTCCCAGTTGCCTATCATATACCTATCACTCTGTCCTCACAGCCATACTTATCCTTAAACTGTTTGATAAATTGGATTCATTATGTGGTGCTACATAATTTCATTTGTGAAACAAGGTCATGGTCTTTAAGCAATTTCAGAAGCCCCACTAATTTTTTTAGGCCGTCTGTACAGATTGGTTGATATTGAAGTAATGTGTATCATGTATCTATTACACTGGATAGATGCTCATTGGCCTGAAAAAATAGTTTCTGCACTGGAGACACTGCCTTTAAATTAAGAACTTCTGTAGAATGCATTATTAAAGGGTAATTAAAAACCATCAAAGTCACTTAATGTCCCAGAAAGAAATTGGACATTTTTGGTTTATAAGCACATCGTTAATGGAAAAAACAAACAAAAAAAATAACTGGAATTTTTAGGTATCCTTACAGGTATGGATTACATTGAACAAGAAAGGGCAGTGACTTGGAGTGTTTTTCACTATTGAAAATAACTAAACACACATGTCTGATATGTCTGATATCATTAATAATATTAATAACAGATTAAGCTGTTTTTATTTAATGATACTACAGAATATTGTGTCTCATTCAAAGGCTGTAATGGAAGCTCCACTGTGCTGTGTACCCATTTATGTTTCTTTGTATCATCCCTAAAATTATATGAAAATAGCCCCTGGTTTTGCCATATAGTTTTGAAATAGGATTTACATAAAATTGTTCTGGAGAGAGAGAGAGAGAACGCTAGACACAGAGAAAGAGATGCAGAAGAAGAAAAAAGCACTCAAGAAAATCTCCAAAAATGCTAAGTCAATAAGCATCTTTACCTTTAATTTTGAAATACAATTGTATTATCAAGACCTGATGACTTTTAACCTTTATAATCTTTATAAGGAATTTGTAGTAAGGTCCACTTTGTGATGGTTGGTGTGTGATGGTTTAGTCCGTGCTTACCTCTTCCTTTTGAAAATAGCAATCCAAGGGCTACTCTGTGGCTTGGTCCAGAAATGGTGCTTTATATGTATTTATGAATACACTCAATTAGATTATTACATACTGCAGCTATTCCTATGGACTTTAGTTTTTAATCTCATTTAACGATTGGAGTCCCACACAGGGATATGTAGCAGTTCAGATCTGAATTTAGAATTACTCCTTCCTGCTGAAGAAAGTTTATGCCACAGTAGACAAATTAAAAATTTCAATTTACAAACAAGAACTACCTGGAATTGTGTCTGCATGAGTGAACTTCCTGACTTTGGGAAATTAAACTGCTGTGCAGTCTGCAAATTTAGCACTTCCTACTCATTAAAAAATTTATATGTCGCACAGCTCTTCCATTAATTCTCACGTACAGAGGAAATGGGAGCACTCCGCGTGTAAATTGTGGTGCGGACACACTGCATACCAGGGCCCCCGGAATCCCAGGTGCATTTAATGTGGGGAAATAATTTACCTTACAGATAGTCTTTTCTTGACTTTAGAATGATGTGTTTATAACCACTGTGGTAGGCATCTGAGAAGGTGCTAGTCGGTTTCCAGTGAAATTCTTGTCCACACAGCAGTGTGATAGGAAAGCGTAACTGTGCGTATCAGACAGTGAGTGCTTTTATCTGTAGTTTGGAAGGAGTTGATGTCATAGTGTGTTTGTATAGTCCTTGATATGCGTAGTGTCCCAGCTGGCACATAAATATTCTGTACGTGGACTGGCTGCCCGACACACTGCTCTGCTGTCTCCGGTGTAATGAGTGCGGTTTGCTTTAGCTTTTTTCCTTTCTGGTAACACATCTTCCTGCTTTCAAAAGCAGGGATGTGGTTAGACACTTTAGCCCACAGAAACCCGATTCACGCCACTGGTGGCCCAGGCGGATGAGTGTACGAGGACAAATGCAAGGTCCTCAGCTCCTGGGGTGGAGAGAAACCTGAGGGCCCCAAGAAAGATGCCCTTTCACAACCACAGCCCCACACGGACTCCTTCAGGATCACGGAGCTGCAAGGCTAACAATCCAGCAGAGAGGGTGATACACATGCTAGAAACCAGCCTCTCTATTTTTGAGTCTTTATCACTTTGCTTCTTCTATCAGATGTCTTTACTACCATGGATTATAATATCATTGCCTTTGGATTTAATAGTTTGTTATTTTTCTTAAGGAGCCTTGATGGCGAGAGAATATACTGCATTAAAAACACTTGGGCAACTGATCTATAGGCTTGATTTTACCCAGCTGTTGAGTTCAATTTCAGACATTTATTCTTCACCTCCGAGAGAAGACTTACATCTGAGATGTGAATTCCCTGCTAGTCATTTTCAGAAGGGCGTGGTTGTTACTGTCAGGAACAGGGCTGTGGATCCGTTTACTGAGGCCTGGTCTGCCTACTGTCCTAGGAAGGCTGGAGCAGGACTTAGCATTGGCAATTTAGATAACCGACAGCAGTGATAAACAAATGTTCTTTTCAGTTTCTGTTGTTGTGTCCTAGAATTTATGTATGCATTTATTTGGAGTTCCTTAAGCTCCTGTCAATAAATAAACCCCCAGAAGAGTGGTAAATTATAATAAATGACCATGAGTGTCTTTGACGGACCTGACCTTTGACATCATTAGTGCAGTCCTGATGGGCTTCCTAGATAAGGACCAACCTAAAAGGCCAAAAGCAAAAAATCTGGATATGTTTATTTTGAATGGCGCTTGAGGTTTTTAATAAGAACATTTGCATCAGAAGAAATGTGATTGGGGTGAGAAAAATCTCATATTTTGACTTAATGTAAAGTCACTGGCAAAAAGAGAGACCAGGCAGCCAGGATGAGGAGAGAGGGGATCCCTCAGGAACAGCAAGAGTCTTCCAGAGCTGGGATCGTAAAATGAGGATAGGTCTTCTGGAGGGGTCTCGTGTACTTCAGATAGATAAATACGCTGAAACTACCCCAAAACTTGATGATTTAAAATACTTACTTTTATAGACCACACTTAATGCTTTTATAAACTAAAACTGAGTTACATCGTATTCATAACTTACATACTACCCCCATATAAGATATGAATTAATCCTCACAATATCGTAAAATCTGTCCACATGTATTAAGGTCGTAGAAGCAGCTCCATATTGAAATATAATGAGTAAGCCCTGAAGGCAATCAGGAACCCCTTATAATCTCCACCCACCTCCCTTTTCGCTAGGAATTAGATAGTTAATCAAAAGACAGAGAGTTTCAATTCCCAAACATCTACATAAAGACTTTCCTTTTAGGTGTTTCTGAAATCCGACTCAGTGGTTCTCAAACTTTGGAGGACAGAAAAATTACTGTATCTCATATATTTTAGGAATTTAAAGTAATTGCAGATATAATTTTAATTTTATTCACTTTCCACCTAATGCACTAACTTGGGCCGTGGTGTAAGTTGCTTCTACCTCTAATCTACTAGGTTAGACGTGGCCAAGCTGAAGCAAAATGACCTGAGTTCAATTTAATCAAACTCAAAAAGTACAGAAATTAACCTGACAAACAGAACTTTCGTTAATCCCCTAATAATAGCTGTATCTTGCAAAGGAAGAAACTGAGGCATAAAATTGAAAATAGCCCACCGAACACCCAAGACAAGTTAGTGCAAGAACCAGCATTTGAACCCAAACTGTCCCATTTTGAAATAAATGTTTTCTCAGGTGGGTTCTTGGATGCTGGAAGCAAGTGGTTGTCAGCTGTTACTGCTTTATTTATTTGTTTATTTATTCTTTTAGAGACCATCATGTGCTCTTTATTGGAATAAATGCAGACAAATTATCATAATAGTAATTCACATGATTCAGGGCTCAGTAATTTGAGAGAAGATAAATGGATTTAGCAGTTATGAAGGCGCTGAAAGAATACTAAAAAAAGTGTATTAAAAGGTTAAAGACCAACAATTGTAGAAGGAAACATTGTAACGAAATGCAAGAGAGGGTAAAGGAATAGACATTACATATTGGACAAAAAATAACTCAGTTAAATATCGAATAAGCAGACACAGATTTTTCAAGGCATGCACATATTTGAGTGACATGCATTAATAGAAAAATCAGAAGGCCTATGTCAACTGAGATCAGATATTTTGGAAAGAGAAGAGAGAATAGGGAAAAGCAGAATTACAAGGTAAAGAAAATATGTATGACACACCCCAGGGAATGCTAAGCTTAGCATGATCATGGATGAACTCTTTACAGATTGCTTTGGAATCTCTTTAACCTGGAAGAGATCTTTCCAGAAACTAATTGTTTGGTCTGATGTTCTATTTTATGTGATTTCAGCTTCATGTATATTCAAAGAAATCACTTACAGGCAAGACTTTGAGGCAAAAAATAGCTATTTTTGATGAAACTGTAAGATACTATAATCATGAGTACCCATAAATTAAGATAGATTGATAACTTACATTGCAGATTAGAGAAAAATCAAACCTTTATAACCACGAGGGAATTACTCACAAGATACAAGTCGTTTCCGCCACAGAATTTCAGGCATATCATCATAAACTTTCATAATATTTGAGATAAAGAGATAATACACAGTGTAACAAAGAGAAAAACATGGCTCATATGCAAAGTTTTGAAATAAGATTGGCATCAGACTTCTCAACAGTAGCTGGGAGACAATGGAGCAATAGCTTCTCAAACATTCTGAGGAAAAACTTTATGCACAGCCAAAATATAACACAATTGTGGAAGAGAGGATAAAGACATTTTTAAGCACTATTTATCAAATAACTTCTCTATAATATACTCAAACTCAGAAAGACATTGGAAGGTGTGTTTTACCCAAAGTGGGACTAAATTTTATAAGAAGACCTGAGACTGAGTAAACAGAATATTCGACATAGGAAAGGAGCAACAAGAATTCACAGGATAAAGATAAAAGAGAAAATCCCAGAATGGCAGCTACCAAGGAAGCAATGACTTCTGGAATGTGGGGGATTGAGAGCTCAAGACAGTGTGTCTGAGAGAATTGACTTCTGGCAAATTGTGTTGAGTGACTGTTGGATTGCGGTAGAAGACATTCACAAGGACAAAGGTAATCTAGCCAATGGAAAAGATAGTCTATTATTAACACCAGGAACAAAAGTTGTTTAAGGAAATAATACAATGACTTGATCAAAGCAACAACCAATTTTTCATAGTTGTAAAAATGTTATCTGGAGGCTGGCCGAGTGGCATAGTGGTTAAGTTTGCACATTCTGCTTCATGGGTTTGGATCCCAGGCAAAGACCTGTACACCGCTCATCAAGCCATGTTGTGGCACTATCCTGTGATGTCCTTTCTCACTCTTTTCTTCAGTATGCTAATTCCATTTTCTCCAGTTATCAAGGGTTTCTGCTACTATGCTATATTTCTAAGATCATTCCAAATCTGACATGATGACACTTTGTCCTTGACTGATGTCGCCATAGGCCAAGCTACCAGCATCTCTCAGTTGGACTAGTTCAATAGTCTCACCTGGTCTCCTGCCACAACCTTAGGGTGGCTCCCGCCTGGCCAGCTGAGAAGCTCCGCTGCTCCCGAAGGTGGCTTTTTCCTCTCCAGCAGGAATGTCTGCCTTTTCCACCTTGGTCAGGACTATCCCTTGTTGTGGGGGTTCTTTTTATCCAGTTTTCAGTTTTCTACCCAGCATAATTTTTCCAAAAATAGTTGTAACCTGGTTGTGTTCATGGGAGATGAGTTCAGAGTCTGCTTACGCCCCCATCTTGACGAGATCGATCATCCAATTTTTCACTGCTTTAAAATGTGATTTTCTTCTGACGCTTGGTGTCCCTCCAATTATTGATGTTTATTCTTTTTTTCTTGTTGGCATCATTCTTTAGAGAAATAACGTTTCTCCTTTAACTATTTACTTATTGTAGGGTTTTATGCCAAATAGAGTGTGAGTGTGATGCATGAACCCCGCTGTTGCTCGAGCCTGGCTCTCCAGGTACCTCAGAGCAGAAAGGCCTGTTCGGTGCACACGTCTTCATTTGCTCCACACTTGAAACAAAAGACACTAGAAGTTGCTTCATTTAAGGGCAAAAATCTCTCTGTTTTAGCTTCCTCATGAATGTCAATGATAGTATTTCAAATGGAGTGATATTTTGTAGTCTACATAATTAGCCTTACCTCATTCAATAAATGAACTGCAAATGAAGTCGTGAATGTATCGAGCCCTTTTCTATTATTTCCTTGTCCCTCGTCATTTAAATCTATTAATTAGTGCCCAGACAGTCCTTACAAAGCCTGGTGGGGCTGTAGCGGGGAGCTGGGATCTGACCCCGGCTGTGCTGTTTCACCGGCTGTGTGATGTGAGGCAAGTCCCTTCGCCCCTCTCTGCTCTGCCTCCTTAGGCTGCAGAGAGAAAGAGGTTCTAATCAATGATCTATTTTAACTCCCGGGGGTTTGCAAGTTCCTACAGGCATAGATTCGATTTTGAGGAATTTAAACCTGGCCAGTGATTGCTCAGAGGGTCTGACATTTCTTACATCAGCAGATTTTGATAAGTTTTTCTATTAAAATACTACTTATGGCATAAAAAGTTTGTGTTATATTTTTAAAAAATTAGTCATAAAGTCCTGATCATTTTGGCTATTGTCTATTACCCACATTGCATGAAAAGAATTATTTTTAAAAGACTAGAAAAATCAAAGCAGTTGCTGTTTATTGGGGAAATGACGATTTACATGTAGTTTCTGGCATTGTTCCTGAGACTTCCCAAATATAAACGCACCAGATAGGCTATGTTCAGGCATATTATTGCACAACTCAGAGCCGTGGCCTTCCGGATACCTTGGCATTGCTTACTGCTGTATACCACCAAGGGAAGCTCGCTTTCCTTCTTAGGATACGAGGCCATGGGCTCTCATCTTTTGTAACAGACATCAGCTGAAAAGTATGGCAACCTCATCTCGCTCTAAAGGATGACCTTGTGAAACTTAGAAAAAGTCACTCCTTCCTTAAGTCACTTTACCACCAGCTGGAAAATTGTTTTATTAACAGACCAAATCTACAGTCAACACAAAGGTGCTTGGGGCCACCCAGACTTGGACAATGCAAAACTTGCACATCGCCAGCTTTACTGACAGGAGGGTGGAAACCAAATTTTACTCTCAACACTTTTGGTAAATTTAAAATACCACTTCTCATCTTTGGGACTCGTTTTCCTCACCTGAAAAAGGTTGGATTAGATCATCTCTTAAAGTGATGTTCTGAGCAACTATGAGTTGGCTTTCTAGCATACGGAACATTTCACTATTTAAGGCAGCCTGCTCTGGTCTGGTTTTCAGATTGTTCATGCCTTGACTTACTTCAAGTTTCTTTCAGAATCAAACTTCCTCCAACCCCTATCTTCCCAGGTCCGGAAAATCTCTCCTTTGAAAAATAAATGTTCTTTAAAAATAAAAAAAAAAACAAAGTAAAACAAAAAACACACAGAGGTCATGGGGCCTGGGCGTTTCCCACAGCAGAAATGCTGCTCTGGGGTTGGTGTCCCCTGGTTGCAGTTGCTGAGGCCACCGCAGCCAGAGGGCAAGCCCCGCGCCCTCCCCGGAGGCAAGCCCCGGGCCTGCACTGGGTGGATTGGTCCAAGAGAGGTGACTCTGAAAGTTGTTATCCACGGAGGGGCGTTTTGTTGCAGTCCTTCCCTGGCAAGACTGTTCCTCCCGTTGCAGGATACTCGGTATCCTTGGCCCTCACTCACTAAATGCCACAAACAACCCCCCTAACCATTGTGACGACCAGAAGCACCTCCCCTGCCCCGTTTCCAAACTCCCCCTTTAGAAGCGGCACCACTTCTGGTTGAGAAACCATTTTAGCATCAAGTTGAACACTGGCCTGGAAATTTGCTTCTGAAACTGCCACGATGTCTTTGCCAGAAGCCACAAAGGCCAGGAATAAACCTCTTTAAAAGGAGAGTGGGAAAGAGTATACAGTAATTAAAAGAGTGCATTGCTCATGGTTTCTCCGAAAATCTGGGCTCCTTGTCTCCATAATTAACTGGGGAACCTGAAATGTAAACAAATTTCTGAAGGTCACTCATTAAATAATAGGCTGTGTCAACTGTACAAATGAAATCCTTGAGGAGCTCAGCAACTTAGTGTACTTATAGTGGGCATCATAGTGATATTGATATAGCTGTCAATTATTGATCGCTTGCAACGTCCCAGCACTTTACAAATCTCGTTTATCCTTTCCATGACTATATGAAAGTGAGCATCATCTCCCCTTACACAGATTAGAAAACTGATGCTTAGCAAACTGAGGTAGGTTGACCCAGCTCTCACAGCTAAGGCAGTGACAGAGCTAGGGTTCAAACTGAAGTCCGCGAGACTGGAAAACTCAGGCTCACCGTCTTGGCCAACAGCTGGGGTGTTTTATCATCTGGCCTTACTTTCAAGTAGTGGGAAAGTTAACTGAAATCCCTAACTTATGAACCAGGCTTTTGGTAGTGACACTAAAAACAATTATTTTGCACTGTGTTCTGCCAGAGATGTTATTTTTCATTATTGCTAGGACTGCTCTCAGCAGGGTCATCTCATTAGCTGAAGAAAATGTCCCCTGTTGTTCTTGAGAGACGGATCAGATGGAGAAGCGTAAAAACAAACTCTAGAAAGTGATTCTGTGTTCCCCTTGTTTAGGGAATGGAACAGTAATCCCCATCTTTTCTGATTCCCAGCCTCCTAAGTGATGTTTTAATTGTGTAGTTGCAAAAGTGTTTTGAGAGGATGGGAAAAGTTTTACAGAGTTGTCTCCAAAACTTTTTATCAGTGTTTTCATAACAGACTAAATTGGATTGTTGAACTATTGATGAATATACTTAGTACCGGTCTGTTTTCAATTTTCCCCCACGTAGGAAAATAACAGTCTGGCTAGATTGGTGCTAATTGGCAGTGAGGAATAACTAATTGTGAGATTTTTATTTCTGCATTTTTATTTCATTTTAGAACAACCTCAAATGCAAACACTTCATCAAATATATTGTTCCACCTATGATAGACATCTCCCAAGCGACGTGTGTAGAAACCATCCACGAAATCCTGTCACTTTGCTCTCCATTATCTACAGAGAAATCAAAGTGATCTTTCCAAAATTACATTCGATCACAGGATTTGCATTTCATTTAGAATAAAATTGAAATGCCTCATCATGGAGCACCAGGCCTACATGATCTGGCTGCTGCTCAGCCATCAGCCTATAGCCTCCCTTTTTCCTCTCACTCACCACCCTCCAAACACTCTGGGGTTTTTTGCTGTTGTTTGGTTGGTTTTCTTTTTTTGTGAGGAAGATTGGCCCTGAGCTAACATCTGTTGCCAATCTTCCTCTTTTTGCTTGAAGAAGATTGTCACTGAGCTAACATCTGTGCCAATCTTCCTCTATTCTATATGGGATGCCGCCACAGCATGGCTTGATGAGTGGTGCTAGGTTGGCGTCCAGGATCTGAACCTATGAACCCCGGGCTGCCCAAGCAGAGTGCGAACTTAATCACTATGCCATTGGGCCAGCCCCAAACACTCCGTTTTTGTTTTGCATTTACTCTCCCTCTTCAGGGAACATTGTTACCTCCTGATCTTTACTTGACTGATTCTTTCTCATCATTCAAACTTAAGCTCAAATTTCATTTCAACAGAAACTTCTTCCTCGATTCCCTAAGTTGGTCATCCTTATATCTCCAATCACATTATATTCTTTTGTTTGATTTTCTAAAAAGTTTATTTTCTAAACTTTTTCAACATTTGAAATGATCTTTATTATTATTTTGTGTACTTGTTTATCTTCTGTTAAACTAGAATGAAAGCAGGAACTTTTCCTATCTTGTTTGTCATTGACCCTATGAGTAGAATAGAAACCTGCATACAAGGTTCAAGACTATTTGGTAAATGAATGGATGGATTCCAGTCCTGTGCCTGGAATGAAGTGTAAGTCTCAGATAAATTCCATAAGGCACAAAAATATTTACTGAGTGGTATAGATGTACATAAATATGGGAAAGTTGAGATTGAAATCAAAATTACAAAGTTCCTTTTTGTTATTCCTCGGTCTGCCTGTCAAGAACAGGGATTCTGTTGAGAAGTAGGGATGGAAGCCAAGGAAAACCCAGAACGGCTTCACAGGAAGACATTTCAGACCATGTTCTACTTCTCAGAAGATAGGCGTCCCCTGTTAGAAGACACGGCTCCTCTGCTTACTCCAGCAGGCTCAAGCGGAGTTTCATCAAAATTTTCAGGGTGAACATCAGACCATCCCCAAATATTCTATGTTACCTACCTTCTAGACCTCCTCACCTGCAAAAAAGAAATCCTTTCACATCCCTCTACTTAACGTCATCCCTACCAAAATTATGGCGTCAGTTATCTGGTCTCCTCTGCAGCAGTGAACTTGTTTTGCCTTAAGTCTTTGAGTTTTAAGAATAAATAACCTTTTCTCTAGGGCCTGTATATGTCCCAGATGTCCTTTTATTGAGTTCACAGAATGCAAATAGAAAAAGGTTATTACCAGACAGAAGTGTTTAAAAATGAAAATCAAACCTAATACATGGACTCAGACAACTGGAATAAGGAATATAATATTTATAAAACTGAGCAGGAGGTTGCAATCATTGCTCTAAAATAAAGCATTAAAAATTAATTCAGAGCAAACCTGTCTGTGCTACAGCAAACCTTGCTTTCATTAAGGTAGCGCTGTGTGTTCCTCCAGAATTATTTCCTCAAAATAGGGAAAGAGCTTGTAAGAACGGAGTGTTCTGCAAACTACAAAAGATCTACCTGAGGCACTATTTAGAGTTACCTTTAATACTAAAGCATTACACACCTTTAATTTTGAACCAATTAATTGTGATTCTTGCAGTTTCTCTACATTTCTGCCCTTGAGTACTAGGAAAGTTTAATTCACATGCTTCTTATTCATCTTGATTTGATTAATCCAAATGGCACTGTATCATTTGATTCATTCATATGTTGCAGAATATTAAATATTAGGAAACTGTGGGTGCCAGTTACAAGTTATACTTTAAAACTTTTGTAGATTTTCCATTTCAAAAAGTTTATGTTCCACATTTTTCCAATGTTTCTTCCCAATCTTCTGCTTCACATTATTATTGTTATCATTAGTTATCATCATCATCATCATCATCATGTTGTTTCCTACTGTGGAATATAATAAAAAGAAAGACAAGTAAAACTGCTACTGTGATTTCTGCATGTACTGTTGAGGTGAGGTTTTTATTTTCCCCAATTTACACCATTCCTCTGAAGACCTAAAATAAATAACCTTATAACCCCTGGGCCCTATTGATTTTTGAATGATTTCAAATAAAAAGCATCCAGTTCCCATTGCATTGACAAACTGCCCAGCCCCTGGGTAATCCTATTGGATTCCTATTAAATGGGGGGGGCGAGAAACAACAGTGGATTCAAGATGGAGGGGGAGAGGTGGTCCGGCTCGGCTCAGTAAATGGGTCTTTAACCTTTGACCAAGGATGACAGGTCTATCTTTAGTTCTGTTAGACCAAGAGCAAGCTGTTATGATTAAATAAAAAAGAAAAAAACTGGTGAGAGCCTTTCTGAATATGTCCTGGGAATTAAAGCATATGGCAGGGATAAGGAAAAAAGATTTTCCTTATGCTAATGACCCTTGATGTCTGAAATAAATTAGATCCATTAGAGTTTATGCTCAATAAAAGAAAGACTTTAAGCACTCCAAAGTTAGTGACTCGAGACCAGTTTTTGCTCTGAAATTCAATCTGCCTACTTATTAATTCTTAGTGAGGCTCCAGAGCAGACAGGAGATGCAAAATCATAATTCTGTACTGAACCAGAATTTTAAAGGACCACAGGTTTCTTTTCCTTTTCTTTTAATTAAACCATTTTTCATGCTTCTCATTTTGTTTCCCTCATTAATTTGATTTTGTTCCCATTTTTGTTTCATTTTTTGTTTCTTTTCAAGGTTTCATTTATCCTATTTCAACTGAACAGAGAACCCAGAATGAATATGGATTTTCTTGTAAGTTTGATGTTTGGTCTTTATGTTGCTGAATAATCCTTTAATACTATTGCCCCCAGTTCAAGTTTACCTTTCTTTGGATCACAGATGTGCACACAGGAAATAGGCGCCTAATATATTCTAACATGAAAGACAAATTAGATTTTCACTGCTGAAGAGAAGAAAGGGTCATTTCAAGTCTCTGCCAGCTTTACAATCTATCAGTCTACCATTCCTTTCTTCAGTCCCAGTGGCTGACAAACATATCATGAAATATGCTGATGTAAATAAAGGGCAGGATTCAGATGCTAAAAAGTAAAGGGTTGAGGAAATGCAGATCTGTTGAGTTAGAAATCATAAATGTTGAATAAGTAATTACAGCTTGGTAAAGGAGAACATTAAGGGTTTAGATATAATATTCTGACCCAAGTTCAGAATGTGCTGCAGGGTCTCAAATAAACCCAGCAGAAGTGAAATCAGCACTTGGAAGTGGTGTGCACACAACCAAGAGTGTTTGGGATGCCACTGGTTTTCTGGAAAGATTTGTCAGTATTGACTTGATTGATGGGGAAGTGGAGATTCTGGAAACTTTGGGAAATACAGTAGTTAAAAAGAAAAAAAAAAACACCTTTTCACGTTTAAACACAAGATGTTAAAAGAGATGGAGTGATTTCCAATAGGAAATTCCTTTCTACTGCCAGGGAGTCACATACCACGATGTGAGGATGTCGATGAGCACGTGAGCCACTGGCAGTCTAAATGACCAGTCATTTCTAATAGAAACCACGTGGCTGTGAGTCTTAGGAGAGAGTGGTGGTCCCTCAACTTTCAGGAGATTGTGGGACCTACAAATTTGAAAATTCTGTCCTCCCAAAATGTAAATGTAAATAAAATTGAGCATAAAAAGGCCGTTCTTGACCTGAAATGCCAGTTGAATCATCTCTTTTACAGTGAACCGAGCCGCTTCAGTTAACTTTGCTCAAAATTTTTGTGGGTCACAGAAAACTAAAAATGGAGACTTAAAGCTGGCCGTGGGATTGAGGACAGATTTAATTTTGTTTGTTTTATTTTAATTGTCAGCTCTTGTCACTTTTTGCAGTTGGATCAGAGCATATTCTATGCCACCAAGGCAACATGCAACATTTATGGGAATTTTCTTCTTACTTTACCAAGAAACCATCTCCCAAATGACCACACACTGTGTTGGTCAAATGCTTAATTGCCTTCTGGGGCAGTCTGGCCTTCCTGGACCAGAGCTTTATCTTACTCAGTGCACCAGGGAGCTATATTCCATTCCAGGAATGAGTAGCTCAAATGTGAATCTCTGACAAGAGACCACGAGAAGCTCAGGGTTCTCAGAGGTAACATGAAATCTGTATCAGCCTAGAGTTATCGGCATTGACCTCTGCTCCCCAGATCTGGGTCTTCTGAAAGCACCTTTCAAATCCAGCATGTTCACTCCTAATATCTGCTATGCTTAGTTCTACCCTTCCCACCCACCACGTCACTGCTTCAGGGGAAAGTGAGGGCAGTGCTGTGGAAAGTAATCTCATGGCTGGGAATTATACTTAGAAACTACTCTGGTCCAATAAATATACAGATTCAGAAGATGCCAGGTATTTCTAACAGAGTGTTTATATTTATGTTTTGAAAGAACTATCAGCAAATTCAAAGCCTCCTTCCAAACTTTTCCACCTGAAATTCATAATAAACATTTTTTCCCTGTGGGTTGGGATGGTTTTAGCTCCAGTTTCTCTTTATGCCTCATACTAAGTAGTCTGTTATGCTGCCCAACTTAAGATAGATTAGTGGGTGGATAGATGCAGAGTGAGAAACGAAAAGAAATCAGAGATAATTTTCCACTGAAAGGCCACAGTTGTTTTATATAGCTTTCGAAATAGATTTGAAATTAACCTATAAAAAAGGCAATAAATGTCTGAAAAAATTATAGCAACAGGTATATGTACTGTGGGGAATTTCTCTAACCAGCTGGTCCAATGTTTCCTTCCCCCGTCCAGCCGCCCCTGATTCAGACGACGTTGCTCTGTACGTCGGCATCGTGATCGCGGTGATCGTGTGCCTGGCCATTTCTGTGGTTGTCGCCCTGTTTGTGTATCGGAAGAACCATCGAGACTTTGAATCTGATATCATTGACTCTTCGGCGCTCAACGGAGGCTTTCAGCCCGTGAACATCAAGGCAGCGAGACAAGGTCAGTGAACAGCGTGCTTCACACCCGCGGCTTCTGCGTTGAGCGGTCTCCTGCGTGGCGTCAGAATCGGTGAAATTCAGGCCATGTGGTTCAGCTAGAACAGAAGCTCCGTGAACTTGGGGATTTGGGTCTGTTTTGTTCATTACTGTATTAACTTCATTCACAGAACAAATCATCTTTTTTTTTCTTCTTGAACAGGTTTCTCTCTCATACTTTTTAACTTTTATTTGAAAAGAGTACACGGATTGGTTGACTGATTTCTGGAACCCCATTTTTTTTCTTTTGAAAAGACATCTTGTGTTGCTCTGAATATGGTGATCTAAAGATGACCCAAATCCAGTGTAGACAAGGGAAACTGTCACCCAGCAGTCACCTCGTGGGGACCACTGTCTGTGAATCCGATCTATTGACATAGCAAAGTACCTTAGGAGCAATGAGTAAACTTCAAGGCAAAATATAGAATGAACTTGTCTATTTATTTGTAGCCAATAATAAAATGGATCCCAGTCATCTAATTGCCCTGTTTTTAGCAGAAGCTTAGAGTCTATACATCTTGAATATTCACTGAGTTGCTTTGCTTTTGGCTCGGTAAGTGTCTGGGGGATTCTGACTGATGCAAGTTGCCTGAATGGAGAATTCAAATGGACTTGCTTTCTCTTTCTGACTCAGATCTCCTGGCGGTCCCCCCAGACCTGACATCAGCTGCGGCCATGTACAGAGGACCTGTCTATGCCTTGCATGACGTCTCAGACAAAATCCCAATGACCAACTCTCCAATTCTGGATCCGCTTCCCAACCTGAAAATCAAAGTGTACAACACCTCAGGTGCTGTCACCCCCCAAGATGACCTCTCTGAGTTTGCATCAAAGCTGTCCCCTCAGATGACCCAATCCTTGTTGGAGAATGAGGCCCTCAGCCTGAAGAATCAGAGTCTAGCAAGGCAGACTGATCCATCCTGTACCGCGTTTGGGACCTTCAACTCCCTCGGAGGTCACCTTATTGTTCCCAATTCAGGTAATTCCTAAAGGTTTAGATTGCAAAGATAGATCTTGGAAACATATTTTTGTATCAAAGTCTTTTTTATTTGCTTATTTCCATTATGCCCGAAAAGTTAAATGTAGCCTATCTAACCCAAATCTGCTTTCAATGTAAACCAACGTTACTTCAGATAAAAGCAGCAAACCATTTATCTTCCTCCAGCAACTCTGAAAACACTTCCTTTAGAAATATTATACTCATGACTTTCTGCCAAGGTGTCATTTAGACTGTCACTGACCTGCTTCTAATAGAGCTTCAGAAGGCAACAGCAAGTCAGAAGTCTGCACTGTTGTCATCACACTTTAAAAGGACAAATTAATTAGAAAGCATATCAGTGGGTCAGTTCCAATTTACTGCAGGAAGCAATACTTCAGAATACTAACTTTTAGATGATCAGAGGACATCCTAATAGACATCAAATCTTCATGTGTCAACTTAGCCCTTTATTCCACAGTCTTCAATCCCAAGGTATTTATAAGGTACTCACTACTATTTCTGATATGTCTCTCTAGAATCACAATTTCATCATGTGTCCTTTTGTAGTATTATTTAGTTTTCAGTTTATTACCTAGTTATCTGCTTCTAGGAATCAGCATCATAAAGGTCTTAAATGGTGAATTTAGGTTAGTGACTGATAATGTTTTATTAAAGTTTGCTTTTCATTAATCAATACTAGTAATGGGCTTGGAACTATTGGTCGTAAGAGGGTTAGTGGATTCCTCTCTGAATCTATCTTAGGTGTTTTGGTCAAGGCTGAACATTTTGCAAGTACAGCAATAAGAAACAGTTTGATTGACTTAAAGTCTTCATAAGAAAAGAATATAATGTGTACACAGCCAAGTAATATACAGACCAATCTGTCTTCAGGTCTGAGTATGAACTTGTCCGATTCCTGCTCTCATTCAGTCCCGCATGTCAATGCCTTCGCAATTTTTCACCCCATACCTTTAAAAGTATATTTTAATAAATTGCAATACTTAATATAATATCATTTTTCCATTTTCTATACATTTTGCATAGCTTAGATCATATATTATATAAAATTCTTTTTTCACCTTTTTCTCATTAATTCTCATGCTATTGTTTGCTCTCATGATTTTAAATATACTTTTAATAGTCTATCAAATGAGTAGATCAAAATATACTCTATTGTTCTTCCATTGTTTAAACATTATACTATTCCAAAGACAGTTTTGTCGTGATATTCACTGGACTCTATCTTTCCTTCCTGTTTTTCTACTCCTGTCACTTTTTCATATATGAATTATTATAAAGGCTTCTTCAGTGGAGAGGAGGGAGCTAGTGTGTATTAAATACTTTATATGTACTAGGCAATAGCGATTTACATACATTATTTTATTTAATAGAGTAACGATAGTTACCTAATATGTGTCAGGCCTTATTCTTGTTACTTTACATCATAATTTTATTGCATCCCCATAACAAATGTAAAGCTACATTCTATTGTTCCTGTTGGAAAGAGGCTGCTTGGCAGCCTCATGGGGGGCACTCTGTGCCTCAGCAAACTATCTGTACCCTCGTGTGACAGTCCACTTCCCACAGCAGTATAGCCCTCACACATGACTTTCCTTCTCAACAAGGCCATGACTCAACATTTTGAACCCGTTATACAAAGGCCTTTGAATAACTATTCCTCCTTAACTCTCCATTCTTTATTCTTCATGCTCTTTTTTTAAGCTCTGCAGGTGATTCTTTTGTTGTTGGTGGTGGTGAGGAAGATTGGCTCTGAGCTAACATCTGTTGCCACTCTTCCTCTTTCTTTAATCTCCCCAAAGGCCCAGCACATAGTTGTATATCCTAGTTGTAATTCCTTCCAGTTCTTCTATGTGGGATGCCACCACAGCATGGCTTGATGAGCGGTGTGTAGGATCCAAACCTGTGAACCCCAAGCCACCAAAGTGGAGCATGTGAACTTAATCACTCAGCCATGGGACCGTCCCCTCTTCAGGCTTTTCATTGTGGTTGAGCAAGTTTTTATTGCCCTGTGCTCATTTGGCATATTCGATTTCCTTGCTAATTAAGTGATAAGCTGCTCAAAGACAAGAATGCTTTTACTTCTTGGCATTCACAACAGTGTCAAACACTGTACTAATGGTGATGCTCCGTAAATTCTTATTGAGTTGAAATAAACTGCATTTATTGGAATAAAATCATGGAGCCCGGTATCTGCAGGTCGCTGCCCACCCTGAATTCCCCTTTATGATGATGCTGCAATGGTACAGGCCAGTGGCTCTTATGGTGTAGTCTGAAGGCCGCCATCATTGGCATCACCTGGCAACTTGTTGGAACAACAAATTCCCCAGACCTTCTACATCAGAAACTCTGGGGACAGGATCCAATAATCTGTGTTTTAGCAAGTCCTCCAGGTGATTCTGATGCAAGCTCAAGTAGCAAACCCCTGCTGTAGAGCGGAGCTCAATCCAACGGTCCTACAAAATGGCACCAATTAGCAACTAAGTAAAAGCCTGCTTGACCTGCTGTGACTAAAACTGGCAGTTGCTGTTCACTTTCTAGAGTTGCATATGATGAAAGAAGTTCTTCACCAAGTATTATTCTGTTATGGAAAAACACTGATGCTAACCAGATTGTTCAGAAATAACTGGTTTTTTAATGTTGTTGAGGTTAGCGTTTCCCTGACTTTGAATCTTGCGGGGATTTTTTTTTTTATTAGAAACGATGCATCATTACAGCTGTTTGAAATTTTAAGAGCAGTTGTTGGTTTTCCCCTCACTTTACAAGGAAAACAACAGTGGAACCATCTGTCTATTCCTTAAATAAAACAAGAGTTTAAAAAATTACATCATTCCTTTAAGTAATTCCATAACAGTTCAGAGGGAGCGGTGGTAACAAATACAGCCAATAGGGAAGGAGAGCAGGGCAGCTCTGAATATTTACATGTCTTTAGAGAAAAAGCAGGCCTATGGCTACGTGGCCGCAAAATCTCTCAGTCCCTTTCACGTGCTTCAAAGGCAATCTGTGAAGTTTCCTTTTGATTCATAGGTCTTATGTGACTGCTTTTCTCTTTTGCTATTCAGGAGTAAGCTTGCTGATTCCCGCTGGGGCCATTCCCCAAGGGAGAGTCTACGAAATGTATGTGACTGTACACAGGAAAGAAAATATGAGGTAAATATGCTTTTTCTGGTGCACTTGACTTTATCAGTGTCTGACTTGGAGGAGAATTGTACAATAGAAAGAATAAACCCGACATATTTTTGTCTTGAGTGTCCTACTTCTGGCATACCCTTTTTTCCCGACTTATAAAAGGTCAGCTTTTACTTCTCTTTATCTTTAAAGCTCCAGACACTTTTGCAGATCTTGAATATGGATGGAAGGCCAGAGATCTTTTCCCAAGTGAACGTGTGACCATATCACATGAAAAAATGGGCAGAAATGTGATCCACAGATTGTCCAGAGAGATATGTGGGTAGACACGGAGGCATCGGCTTCCTGTGGCCTGGCTCAGGAATCCAGCCTGCTCCCATTATAGGGGTAAAGGTCACAAAGAATTAGACAATCCCGTAACCCCTGACCTGGCCCCCACCGCAGGCTAGCACTTTATTCTCACCTGCAGATTCTTCTGTTTGTGACTCTCTCTAGCTCCAGTGTTACCGACCTCCGTCTTATGTTTAGCACTTAGAGTTCCATATTGGGCCTTTCTGAATGGATCCAGGGTTGATTAAAACTAGTGAATCAAAAGGCCCTGTTCTGAATGTGTCATTATTATAAAGATGAAGTTATTTTAAGTAAAATTAACAAGAGGAGTTCAGAAGTCCTAAATTCCACTTTCAATGCAGCCTCTAACAAATCATCTGTGGTCTCTCTTGATTAGTTCTCACATAAAGTGCGTGTGTTAAATAGTGCTTTAAAGGCCTGACTGATTAACGCTTCTGAAGTACACTGAGAACTTAAAATAAAAGATGTTGAAATGAAGATCCTTACATGTAATTATCATTGCTTTTCCCAAGGGGAAAGGCCTCGGCTCCTCAGCCCTGAGCTCTGAACATAAGCATGAGTGACAAGCGCAGCACCAGGTGATCATTACAGCGAGTTGTACCTTTTCTCTTCCCCTCTCATCCTCAGGAAAACATCCATTTTTAGTCTTGTTCTTCAGGAGCCGAAAAGCTCTTCTATAACGCTCTCTGGCGGAGACACTGGTGTTTACAACCGGCAGGCCCCAGGACCTCTCACCTGCACAAACACCAGCCTGGCTGAGAACATAATAAAACTTGTTGAGCATTATTCAGGCCTTAAAGTTGAGCAACAGAAAATCACTGAAAGGCTTGTATTTACATCACATATTCATTTTTTCATTCTCCATGCAAAGTCACATTTCCAGGCCCGCAGAGCGCCCTTCTTCTGCAGCAGGAGGGCTGAAGGTTAGCAAGCTCCGAGATCTTTCTACATGTTTTTCTTCTTTATCTTGTCCAGAGTCAATTAGCACTAAGTACATCATCCCTCAAGGCCTTTGCCAACATAGACATTGTGTTTAAAGGGAAAGAGTATCGGCTTGTGCTTCATGCTGAGAGGCAGCGAGGTGTCCCGGTCTCTTCCTTCCATCTGAGCATCTTTGTCTCTTGCTGAAGAGCCGGCCCGCAGGGCTGTGGCAGGGCCGTGGGGCCCAAAGGGCCAGCACTCACTGGCCTTGGAGGGGTTTCCTGCCCACGGTTTAGTTGGCACCCTGACCAGGAAAATCGTACATTCAGGATGAAGGAAAGAGAAAACAGAAAATTGATAAAGCTAGACACTTCTGCTTGTAGGTCCCTCTGCCTTTGACTCTAAAGAAAAGGGAACTATGAATTCCCTCCTTGCTGTGCCTGCCACCTGAAGTTAGGTGCGGAGGGAATTACTCTGTTGAATTTGTTGTGCATCAGAGAAGTTCTCTTTATAAAAATGAAACTAGAGGAACCTCAAGATATCAAAAGAAAATATGCATGAGAGGCCATGAAGCAAGGAACAAACGTGAGAACATAACCGTCTCAAATAAACGAGGAAGTTCTCTCTTGATGATTTTCTGTTGGGAACTAGATGCATTTTTCTTGTAAAAGCACATTGACAAGAATGTGTTTTAGGATATAGTAATAATACAAAGCGAGCTGCCACCTATTCGGCGTACTTTTAATTTCCTTTATTCCTCACTGCAACTCTGCAAGTTATGACAAGCTCCACTTTAAAGATGAAAAAACTAGGGCTCAGGGGAATTCAGTCACACAGCCAAGGTGTCACAGATTACAACTGAGGGAAGGCAGAATTCACACCCAGGTCACCCCACCGCCACCCTCTTCCACTTTCTAACATGCCTTCCCTCCTCCACAGCACACAAACCGAGCCTCTGTCTTCCTGTTATAGCGCATTCCTTTTATTGCTCACTAAAGACCGTTTCTATCCTCACGTGATCCGAGACAGAAGTTCTTTCAGAGAAGACACTCTGAGGACATCAGGAGATATGAGTTACTTCAAGACATTTATAGGAAAATTCTGATCATTTTTCTCCATTTCCGTTCTCTCTGATTCCCTTTCTTGCATTCAAAACTGGGTGTTTTTCCACCTGGATGGTATCCAGCTGGTCATCTGCCGACGTGAACTGTCTAAAGGGAGGCGTGAACTTAATTACACGTGGCACAGTGAATGTGACAAGAGGGGCCTTATTACCAAATATGCTCCAAGAGGAAGCCCTGGGTGGCGGA
This sequence comes from Equus caballus, assembly GCF_041296265.1. Taxonomy (NCBI): domain Eukaryota; kingdom Metazoa; phylum Chordata; class Mammalia; order Perissodactyla; family Equidae; genus Equus; species Equus caballus. Next base: position 49,429,490 of record NC_091686.1, read on the forward strand.
TGAGCAGCCTCAGTGAGCTGCAGAGCTGGGACAAGCTGTCTCTGACCAAAAGGGAGCAGAGCTGCAAGGCTGTGCTCGTGATTTCCACCTCCTTCACAGATCTCTGGAGAGGTGGCAAAGCCTCTGCTCCCTCGTGAATACCATTTCCACGATTAACGGCTCTAACACGGGCCTTTTTGCTTGTTTCCAATAGCAGTTTAAAAAATGAGTCTGATGCAGACTGAAATTTTGCCTTTTGTCATTTCTTATCGAAAAACAATTGGAATTGAAGATATGAACATTAATTTTCCCTTTCTCTGTATTCCGTACTTGCCTAGCAGTTTTCTCAAAAGGCCAAAAAATCAATTTACACATTCCAAATATAAAGGCAAATAGAACTTTTTCTGGTAAACTGTGGGGAGCCGTGGAAGGTCTCTGAACAGCAACGTGGTACAGGAATAGCAGTGCTTTTGAAAGATTGATCTGGTGATGGTGTGTGGGCTGAATTGGTGCAGGGAACGGAAAGACCCCCCGGAGGCGGGGTGTCTGGGTGGGCTCTGGCAATAATCTACGTGTGAGGGGAGAGTGGAAGAGCCAGGCCCGAGTCTAGGGAATGGAAAGTGAAGTATATTTCAGAAGAAAAAGTATCTCACGACCATCAGAAGTATTGCGAAAGAGTGGCAGAGCACAAAGAACGCGCGTAGGAATCAAGCCTCAGGCACTGCGAGGACTGTGACGCCGGCCGGCCGGCCGTGAAGGGGCTCAGACGCAGCTACTGGTTCCAGGCGGGAGAGGCCAAATTCTGATTCAGATATGCGCGGTGTGTGTGAGGGGGGACCGGGTTCGTGCTAGAGAGGCAGACGGAAAGTCACCGGTGATGGAGCCACTGAGGGACAAAACGCAGAGGCAGAAGGAAGAGAACTGCGGAAAGAACTTTGGGAAGTACTCCTGTTTCAGGTTTGGGGGTGACGAGCGAAACTAAATAGAGCATGTCAGGATAAGGCAGACAAAGAGTTTGCATCGAGCACGGTGCTTAACATAGAGTGGCTCCTCAGTGAATATTTTTGAATGAAAGAGTAATTGATTGTAAGCATAGTAGGAAAAAATCAGAAGTAAAGAGTTTCAAGATGGAGGAAGTGGTTGACAGAGGTGTTATTAAAACTGGAATTGAAAAAAGAGAATAATAAAAAGAAGACTGGATTTATCAACTGCAGGACATTGATGGCCTGTAGGATTTTTTTTAAGGAGGAAATCCCAGTAGGAAGGGTTTAAGGTGTGAGTTAGTGGTGAGGCAAACTATCATATATATAATCTACTGACAATATTATAAAGAAATGTGTTAGGATAGCAGGCCAAAACTCTCTTATGTAGGTAATCATATAGCAGAAAGTTTTCAATTATTTTAACATGTTGTCTGGAACTTTGTAAAATAGTAGTTGACATTGTCATTTCTCAGTGAAATTCAGCGATAGTCTCCTTGTAGGCGGAGTCCTAAATTCCTCCTCTGAAGGAACACTTTAAAAAGACTAAATACATAGGGAGAAGGGAGTGGAGTCCAGGTGTATTCAAATCTTATTCTCTCACTGTGCTCCACAGTGTTTATTTATTGAAATCCTACTAAAAAAGAAAGGATTCAAGGATTTATGAAAATACTGTCTTTTCAATGGGAGGAAAAAAATTTTAAATAAGTGGATAAAAAAATGAGAAAATGGGAAAATAAGATTAGAAAAGATAAGATAATAAAGTCAGGTGAGCAGTTAGAATATAAAATATTTGGTGTAGTTTCTACCATATTTCCCGGCAATAGGTCATGAATTTATTATTTCAAAGCTTTCAAGGGGGAGTGTGGAAAATTGCAAGAACCATGTGCACATGAGGAAAAAACATGTCAGGAAGAAGCTCAGTTATTTCTCCTTCGGTTCCTCATAAAGAAGACATTTTGTTAATACAATGAACAACGTCCTTGAAATAAAAACAGCAACGAGTTTCATAGGGCCTCTTCTGTTGGCGTCCCTCAATGTAAGTAGATGGTATAAGGCCCGACTATAACTTCAGTAAAATAATTCCGCAAGGATTCGGCACTTCAGTGCAGGGCACAACGCTTAGCTGTTCCAGCTTAATCCAGGGATAGATTTTGGCCTGTCTAGGGAAATGGTGGCATGCCCTTCAGAGCGCCTTCCATAAATATTTTTTTTTGCTCAATTGAGCTTTTGACAGCAAGTGAGTTCGATATTCCCTGTCACATACCCAGAGTGCAGATATTTCAAGTTGCCCGTCATATGCGAGACTGCTTTAAAAGGCAGCTGAGCCGAGGGTGGGATGGCCCTCCTGAGGGACCTGACCAAGGACAGGTGTGTAATAGAGGGCATCTTGTCTCCACAGTGAGCTGGACAAATTCTTTTCAAGAAGCAATTTTGAACCTGCTCTAGCAAACAGAAAGAAAACATTTCTCAAGGCCCTAAACCCAGATAAGCAACCCCAAATACGCCACTGTCTGAAAGAAACCAAGTGACTTGTGCTTGAATTCTAGATTTGCTTATGACTAGCTTAGCAGCCTTAGGCACGCGTGTTACTATCTCTAGATTTCAGTTTCCTCTTCTGGAAAAAGAGGTCCTAGAAATACTTATCCTAACTACCTTACAGGTGTTCCCTGAGCAGCAAATGCAGCCGCTCGTGTGAAACGTTTGTAAATTACGCGCTTCTGTGCAGGAGACATTCTCTTCACTAAAGATGTCATGCGAAGGATGAGAGACTCTCTCTGACGGGAAACGAAAACTCCGCTCTGAGGGCTTTGTCCTAGAGGCCCCGGAACCCATCCAGCATTTACCATATTATCCTTGATAGACTTCGAAAAGCCTTTAAAACTTTAGTCATTGTTCATTAGTGAATTTCTACTTAATTGCTGCTTCTGCAGCTAAGTGTTGCTTTGTGTTCATTTCCATATTGTCTGCAATTAATATTTATAGAATATTTCCTTAAATATCTTAGACAACACATGTGACATAAAGGATTGAAGCCCCTTTCTGCAAACACATGAATCAGACTTGATTATACTTATTTTCTACTATTTTTGTTTTATGTATTTTAATATCCTCACTTTATGTAAATAAAGGAAGTGTGGATTTAAACACGCTGACCTTTGGTTTCACACAGTTAAATCTGAAGCTTCCCTAAGTCACTCCTTCCATAAATGCTTGGAAATGTTTCCAAGTTCAACATTAGTTCCTTCGCTTGAAAACAAAAACAGATTTTTATCATTATTTCTTCTTTGTTTTTCATCCCCTGTTATGAATCCCACTTCACCGCTTCCCTATTCATTACATTTTTGCACCTCACTGGGTTAATAAATTCTTTTGACACCTACTGCCCCCTCCTTCCCTTGCTATCGCTCCTCCAAGAATGGTGCCATCAATATTGCATGCCAGGGGTGTGCTTGGCGAGTTCAGGTCTGACAGCTCCCTGGCCCAGCAGGGAGTCTTCTCCCTTCTGTTCCAACTCAATGATGAGAAGAGCCCCTCCTCCTCCTGCCTCCAGCCCCGGCTGCTAACAGTGGACTAGGAGACAGATGTTTCCAATCCCCAACAATATTGCAAGGACCACTTGAAATGGATTCCACTTTAGTCTCTTTCCTTTAAAGTTTAATGCTCACTTCTCAAGGCACACTTGTAACTAAAGGTAAGAGTGGTGCTCAGGAAAAGGCAATCAGTGCTTTTTCTTGCCCTGGTTGGAAAAGTAGAAATAAGTAAGAATGAAGTTACTGCTTAGGGCAGATAGTATAATATCAGCTAAGACACAATGAAAGCAAACCTTACTCATGTTCTAAGAGAATGAATTTCAGATTGGAAAGAAGGAGGAAAAACTGGGTTAAGAGAAAATGAAAACGATGGGGCAAAGGGGACAGTAATGACTTCTCAAGCTGCCAATAACCTTATGATTCCAACTATAAGTACATTTCTAAGTAATTCAATAACTTTAGATTTAATAAAACTGTGTTCTTACTCCGTGAGAATGGAGACAGTATTAAAAAACTAAAAGGAGATAAAAATTGTTTTGATTTTCTAAATGTAAGGAAAGAAAAGCCATGGGTTGATGAGATCCTCTTGAAATTTTAGCATGAGAGAGGAAACAAGTTTCATGAAGGGGACAATCTGCCAAATTTTAATTGAGGTCTTAGAACTGATGATGATAATTGTCAAGAACCGAGGAATCTCTATGATTTAATCTTACTTGTGAGCTACCAAGTTGGCTACCACAGTTTTGTGGATGCTAATAGATGATGCAAGACTCCTGGGTCAGAGACAAAGGACAGTTTATTACTCACAGCAATAGCACTATCTAGAGTATCATCATTTTCGTGCCAGTTTCCTGAGTCCCGGTTCCAAAAGAGTGATGCAAAGAAGGTCAGATGACATCTACAAACTCAGTGGTTGCATTCCAGGAAAGGACACCGAGCTTAGGGAACCTGAGTCTTTTATAATGGGAAGTAGACATACCTGCCATTTGCTCCAGAGGTAACCACTATCTCTCTTCCAAGGTGATTGCTAAATAATTGCTTTGAATAGACAGCCAAGAAAGTGCAAAAACATGTGAGAACCATGGAGAATTGTTTTCCAACAATATCTTAAAAAATAATAAGTGCTGCTATCATTCACTGAGTGCTACATGAGGCCAGAAGATGCAAGCTAACTTTTAGATTATGTAGTATTTAATATATAAACCACAGATAAAGACTAGAGAAAAATCCATTTCAAGTGGCCATTGCAATTATAGAGGAAATTTGATATGTCCCTTGTAATATCCATGTGAATGAAATGGAAAGATGTGAACTGGACAATGTATATTTTAATGGGTTTATATTCGGCTGAACTAAATAACTCAAAGTATGGTGTCAGACTGGAGCGAGGTTTAAAGCAGCATCCTTGAAAAGATCTCTGTCGCTGACCTATTTTTATATTACAATATTATCAATGATTGGAATGAGAACATAAATGGCAGGCATATCAGATTTATGGAGGATCAAAGACCAGAAGAGATAGCCAATATTTGGTGGAAAGACATAGCATTAAGAAATGGATGACCTGAAATTTTCCCTGAAACTGTTAAGGTGAAATTAAATACCTAAATATAAATTTCTGTACATAGGTTCAAAAGCCATCATTGCAACCACAGAACTATAGAGATTTAGCCTAAGAGCCTTTCCTGTTAGGAATACATAGAGCGGTTAGCTTTACCAAATTACTTAACCTTCTTGGGGCTTCATTGCCTCATTTTATAAAGGAGATACTTAACTATATCGTCTCCATCTTCCCATCTACTGAAGCCTGCAAAATAATATTTATAAATAATTACTTGATTGAGAATAATCTAAAGCAACAATTGTGTGAGGCACTGATGTAACTACGTATTCCAAATCAAGGAAATAGGAGTCCCGCTATGCTATCTCCTTGAATATTACACTCATTTCAAGATGCCCCGCTTTAGTGAAGACATTGAAACACAGACAGACATCTATATGAAAATAAAGATAGAAATTTAGGAAGATATGTGGAAACCACACTTTTCTATCCAAATTTGAAAAAATTGGGGATGTTTGGTCTGAAATAAGATCTTTTAGAGACATCATAACAATCTCTAAACATTTGAAAAGTTTTCATGCCAAAGTGGAGAGAAAGCAGGTCAAGGATATATGGAGATAAATGTCAGGAAGGCAGATTGTGTTCATTCTAAGTAAGAATGTTTTCTAAGTTTGCATTGATGGTAGATGAGGTGACCCCTCAGTAGTAGCAGACTACAATTTTGGTTGTGCCTAAAGCACTAACCACACATCAGCATATTGCAGAGAGGCTCCTGCTTTGGATGGAAGGCGGTGCTTTCTGACCCCAAGGGTCCTTCCTCCTCTAAAATAGAGTCCATGATTTCTTAAGCCACGCTATTCTGGCAGAGTGGTTTGAGTATTGTCGTTGAGAAGCCATTGGTTTGAGTCCCAACAGTAGCTGTCGTTCATTATGAGACTTTGGGCAATCCACTCAGCACCTTGGGACAACTTCCTCACTGATAGCTTGAGTTAAGTTCTGCCTTTTCATGATTACAATCTTATTAGGGAAAGGATTTAAGGGAATTTTAAAAAAACATATGAAATAAAGATTTTTGGATCTTTAAGGTTCTTTCCGCCCAGATTCTCAGAATATGAAGTGCACAGGTAGAGAGATTTCATTTGAAATTACTAGAGAAATACAGTTCTATATTCTTTCTGGTCATATTTGAAACAATGAAGCTGCTGTACCAGCTTGAGCTACTCCCAAAAGTCATTTGGAAGAAGCTGAGCTCTAGGGTGTCCTTATTCTGAAGTTGTTGTTTTTTTTTTTAAACTATTTTTCAAGTTTGGTCCTAAAACCACAAAAGTATTTAAAACCCTGTGAGACCAGAAGATGGTTATGTAACCTCATAAGGCCTTTGTTCCTTCTCATTCCATCCTGAAAGTATCTGTACATGAATTCAGAGGAAGTCACCAAGGGCAGACCTGTGTCTGAGGGGAGGGGATCAAAGAGATGCTGGCAGGTTCACCGTTGTCATAGAGACCTCCAGTCCTGCAGTATCAAAGTCCTGGTTTAAAGAGCATGTCTTCCCATTTAATTCTGCCTCACTCCCCCCAAAAAAGAAACTCCAAGAAGAAACTGTCTGTACAACTTTAGATCTAAAATCTCAATGAGTACATAGTACATAAATACTATGGAAATACTATGTCACTGATGCTGTTCTCTACTCTCCTCCCAGGCCACCCATGGAAGACACCCAAACACTCTTGACCCCAGTGGTGAGCTGTGGGCCTCCAGGAGCCCTGCTGACCCGCCCCGTCATCCTCACCATGCATCACTGCGCAGATCCCAGTACCGAGGACTGGAAGATACAGCTCAAGAACCAGGCAGCACAGGGGCAGTGGGAGGTGAGCTTCTGCTGAGATAAAGATGGAAGCAGGAGCAATGCATGCAGATGAGCAGGAACAAATACGGGACAGCTTTTATCTTCAAAGCAAAACCTGGATGGAACTTTAGCTTACACTCAAAATGAAAGAGAGAGAGAGAGGGGGGCACAAAGAGAGGGGAGAGAGTGGGAGGGAGGCAGGAGGAGGGAGAGAGAGACAGACAGAGAGATGAACTGGTTCCCGAATGCTTTATCTGCTGACTGATAGGCACAAAGAAAATGGTAGTCAAGCATGAGCTAACTCATAGGGAAAGTGCACTCAGAGTCTTACACAAGTGCCTTTTGGCGTATACATACTCTATCTTGGGAAGGGAAATATATATATATATAAATATATTAAACTTGCAGGTAGAGGAACATTGCACCTGGGTCAGAAAACGTTAGGCACTTACTTGCAGAAAAGTACCAGCAATATGGTTCTTCTGAACTTAACCTGGGAGAAGAGCAAGGGCGTGTCTCCCCAGCTCCACTAGAATGGAGACCTTCTGTGGCATCCTGGCTCTCTGTGGCTGCCGCCATCATCACCACCTAAGGACAGTGTCCTGAACAGACCCTCTGCTTTACATCAGTACCCTTTAGTTAGCACCTAAAGTGAATCGCGAAAGGATTTGTTATATTTACCATGAAGATTTTATACCTAATACCTTAAACAAAAAGCTTGGTTATGTTCATTGTTATCTCTTGAATAAAGAGTATTTATTGTTTAAATAGACCTGCACTCCAGGACTGAAGTTTAGGGATGTACTTTTTGTTAAGACCAGATGTGAGCAGACCTAACTTCAGTTTCATTTAAGTTTTAAATGATTTATCTCAAAAACATCCCAAAGTCTTAATCTCAAGTGATCCTAAATTGTTTGCGCAATTCTCTGCCTAATACTCTAAAACCTGTCCATTTCTGAACTTGACTAATAATAACAGTAACAACAATAATAAAAATAAAATAAAATAAAGAGATGAGAAGAGTAGAAGAGGGCAGTCCTCGTGAAAACACGCTCGTGCTTGTGGCAGCCACATGGAGCACTCTGTTCTTGGCCACAGCTTCTAGGAGGCTGTCTGTAACGGGCCATCATTAGATGGTGCTTGAGGCTTGCCCTGGCCCTGCTGGAGAAAGCAGCTTCTTTCCAAGTGTCCTTCTTGGGCTGGAGTAGACCTGGAGGAGCTGCCCTTCCTTCTCTCTCTTTTCTGGTTCAGTTTGAGCTTCATCTTTGTGTACAGGTTCAGTTGCAGAAATGATTTCATGGATGCTATTAAAACACAGCTCTTACCATAGCTCAGATGATGTTGCAAGGCCTAACTAACCAACAGCCACCTGGGGTGGCTACTTCTTTCACATCTTTTACCAGCCCCAGCGACTCAATTTATGAAGAAACATTTATTTTCTTTTTTGACAAATAACCATTGCTTACCGTGAGCCAGGCTCACTGAGACACAGTGGGAAGCAAAGTAGATATAGTTCCTGCCTCTGTGGAGGTTAAGTAGCCTAAAGCAGAGGCTGAATCGTGCCCACACATCTGCTTTATTTCTCCCACATGAAATTTTCTTTTAAATTTGCATTAATTAAAAGTTGGAAGATTTTGCACAAAAATCTGAACTTCCAGCTTCTCTTGAAAAATTAAAGGCTCTGTCCTCCCTGGGCCTGCATTCTTGCATAGCCACAATGAGCTGCAGCCAAGTGGAGACAGCTCTTTAGTCAGGCTCCTGCTCTGTGCTCTGCTTCATCACAGTCTCCACCATGCCTTAGTGCCTTCCTCCCTACCTGCTTCCCACGTTCCTATTACCCGGTTCCCCCAGGAGGCATGTGGAATTGCGACCCTTGGTCATGGATCCTATGGATGGTCTTTCAGATGATTTATTCTGTAGCCTGAGCCATTGGGATAAATCAAAACCTGTTTGAGTTTGTAACTATTTCTACAAAACTCATCACTTCCATTTATTTCTTGCTAAATATTGTCAAAGTCTAAAAGGGTAGATTGTTTAAAGTCTTACATGAAAAATAACAGAGAAAAGTGTTTTAAAGGCATGGGATTTGTCATATCATGCCTTCCGTAGAGTCCAGCAGCTTGGGTTATTGAGGAAAAGCAGTGTATTGCTCTGGAAAATAATCGGCACATGGGTTTTGGAAGAATATAGTAGAATGGTATTGCATAATTCCTTACTTTCTCTAATTCTTTTCAAGACTAGATTTTTAGGGGAAAAACTATGATGCTATAATGACATTGCAATAAAAAAGTACTTTGGGATTAAATATGAAATTTAGAGATTAAAACATTAAGTTCTCAGAAACAGATAATGAACTCAGGTACGCTAAAGTTAAAAGGATAATCCATGACTTTCTTTTGGAATTTTATGTAGATTCCAGTAATGTAGATTCTTGGAAGATCAAAAAATAGTACATAAAGGGCATCTATGTCGAGAATACTATCAGTATAAGGGCAAGGGGAGTAAGGGACAGAAGGATGAAGAATGAAGATAGAGGTGTAATAAAGCCTGAGAAACAAAAAGAGCAGGAAAAAGAATAATCAAAACTCAGGAGAAGAGGTCCCCTCGGCCCCCACCTCCACGGCAGCAGGATGCTCAGCGGCTCAGCAGGGCCCCTTCCCTCTTGTCCTGCAGGATGTGGTGGTGGTGGGAGAAGAGAACTTCACCACCCCCTGCTACATTCAGCTGGACGCAGAGGCGTGCCACCTGCTCACCGAGAACCTCAGCACCTACGCCCTGGTTGGCCAGTCCACCACCAAAGCGGCCGCGAAGCGCCTGAAGCTGGCCATCTTCGGGCCCCTCTGCTGCTCCTCCCTGGAGTACAGCGTCCGAGTCTACTGTCTGGACGACACCCAGGATGCCCTGAAGGTAAGCGGCTCCGGCCTGACCCGTCCTCTTCATCTCCCCACCGGAGCCGAGGTCTGGTGTGGCTGCACACACCTAGAGAGGACGTGTATGTGTGTGTGCACCCACGTGTGTGAACACAAGTGTTGGGCCCAAAAAAAGCAATTAGAAAAAATTAGACATTTCTCTGAGGCCATGCTGATAAATGGGCTATTTCCGTTATGCTGATCCCTCCCAAGGGCTACTTTTGTTTACCTTCCTTGATTTCTTTTAATGAAAAATTTAGAAGTGGAAGAATTTGGCAAGGAGACCTGTGGTTGGTAAATAATCTGCTTCCATGTTTATCTCAGCTGCGTTCTTCCCAGGAAAGGCATTGGCGTAATTGCTCACCCTGTATGTGCCTCTGGTGTGCCGCTTCGCTCATACGCTCGCCCATTCTTTTATGGGCGCTGTGAGGAGGAGCGCTAGCATTTGACAACAGGCTGCTGCTTTGCAGAATAAATGAGCTTAATTCCTGGTGCTGTTATTGCCATGTATTTAATCCCACTTGAAGCTTTAAAGGATATAGTAAGTGCCTTTGAAGAAGTTATGATCTAGAAGGAGGAATAAAAGAAGTATGCCAAAGACTAGGAGACGAGTCAGAGTGTGAGGAGTGCCATAGGTGAATGCAACATTCTGTGCCGGTTCAGGAGAGAGAGGCATCATGTTATCTGGAGGAAAGCTGGAAAGGAGCTAACATTTCATATTGGCCCTAATGGAAGGTTGGGTTTGACCAGCAGTAATGGGAAAAAAATACGAGATTTCTAGGTGAAGGGAACAGCATGAAGAAACACAGGAAGAGCAAATACAGAGTCTACACGGGTATATTATTTCCAGTAATCCTGGAACCATAGATAGGAGTTTTGTTGGGATGGACCTTGACTGCCAGAGGGAGGAGTTGAGATTTAGTTTCTTGAGTTAATGGAAAGCCACTGGGGAGATTTAAAGAGAAGAAAGACATGATTGGAAATACGTAAGAAATATTAGTCTGACATCAGTGGAAAGACAGAGTCAAGTTAAGAAGTAAAGCATGGTAGAGCTAACATGACAACAGAGGAGTGAGAAGAAGGGAATCGGTGTGACGGATCCTGTTCAAGTAGCTCTTACAGGCCTGGTGACTGACCCCGCGTGGGTGAGCAGAGGGTCAAGTCTGCCTCAAAGCAACAGTAGCAAACTCAGGGGCAGGTGGCATTCGAGTGTGGATATGGTGCTTTTGCTTTTGGAGTATTGAGTTAGAGGTATGAGTTAGGCATCAGGACAAAGATTAGAAATATGGGTGAGTCTCTCCAAACGGACAGCAGATCCTGAGACAGAGACGCAGGAACCAAATCTATAATATTGACGTTTGTCATCCATGGGGATCAGGGACAATGTCAAGGGAGAGTGAAGGGAGAAAATAATAATAATGAAATAAACATTACTGAGAACTTCCTGTGTGCCTGGCAAGATTCTAAATATTTTTTATTATCTTATTTAATCTTTACAACAGCCCTGTTAAGAAACCATTATCCTCATTTTATAGGTGTGCCATCCAAGGCACAGAAAGGTTAAGTAAGTTGCTCTAGGTCACACAGCTATTGAGTGGAGAAAGCAGGCTTCTCGCCCGGGCAGCTGGCTGCAGTCTGGACTCTCTGCTCCTAAAGCGGGTTGCTCGAAGAGCCAAACCCTGGAGATAGGGACCAAGGGGAGCCCTACCATTGTGAGGGAGGTTGAAGGGCAGCCAGCAAAGGAGCTCCAGAGGGTGAGCATGCAGAAGAGGAAGAGCAGCAGTGGAAAGGGAAGATAGTTTTTCTGAAAATCAGGGTATTTACTTCTAGAGTTTCCATCCAGAGAGTATTTCCGGCTCATGAAAACTGGGTGTTGCGTGGTGGGTCCTTGGCGGGGAGGCAATGGGATTGCCGCTGGGATTGCCGCTGGATCTGTTTTTGATGGTCAAGCCCGGAGGAGTTTCTGAGGTGTAATAAATGATGCGAACACACAGCTCTGGTGTAAAGCTTAAGGTTATTTCTTTCATGTTCCTTGCAAATCTGATACTTCTAAGACATTGTCAGGGTAGAGATCATCCCAGGCTGAAATTCTTCTTAGGGAAAACTGTGTTTGGGGGAGAGCCATGGAGTTTCACTAAAGCAAATCTTTTTAACAATTCTAAGAAAAATCGTTGCAGACAGCGTATGGTAGAAGATTTACGTCCTATTTGAAATGTTTGATACACCTATTTATATTCACACTCCTACTTCTTATACTCAGGACCTCTTGACCTTTCTTCCCAACAGACACACACAAATCCATGCAAAAAAAAAGGTAATATTTTCTAAAATAATTTTGATTATTTTAATTAGTGAAAAGTGATGCAAGTGGTCAACACCGAGAAAGACTGACAGGTTCAAGCAGTGAAAGCAACCCAAGAGCAGTTTGTCTCATGGCCAGTGCCTTCCGAATAGACATTTATAAATTCTCAGCATCTGGGGACCCAGCTCTTAGGCTGAGACAAACATGAATAATGGGAAGGACCTTCTTGCCTCACGGCCTTTTAATAATGCAGAAATACCAAAACCCGAGCTGTAGTTAAACGGTCTGTGCAACATGCCAACGAGACATTAGTTCAGTCCGCCAACACTGCCTCACACCCACACTTGAATTGGAACCTTGGGGCTGATTAACTCAGAAAGGCCCTTCATTACCTAAATTCTGCCGTCTTGGCACACTGCCTGCCGCTGTTCCCCGCCAGTCTCTCCCCACGCCCTGCTTCCTAACCGCTGTTACCCATAAATACCATCTTTTGCCTCGCTCCTTCCAAATACCTCCCCCTTCCCCAGGCCCACCCCGCCCTCACTCACGCTCTTCCCAAGTCAGTAGTTCTCTATCCCACGCACAGAGGAATCCACTGGAGATCTTTAAAAACGACTCGCTCCAGGGTCCCACCCCAAAGGTTCGGATCTAATTGGTTTGGTTATTGAGGGTCTTGTTAGCACTCCCTGGGTTATTCTGCTGTGCAGCCAAGGTTAAGAACTGTTACCCTAACACTTTTACAGGTCTTTGGGGAACTGTAATCCTATTAAGGACAAATTTCCTACATTCTCAAGTCATTCTCTCTCCCATTCCTTCACCCGCTCGCGTTCACTGCAACTGGATCTTCCAGGTAACGTGGCACTGCTCACAATCCGTGCAGTGAATCCACGCCCTCCAGCTGGTCATGAGGCCAAGGGGAAAGTTCCAGCACTTCTCACACCCCGCGAGCACTTCCATGGCATTGCTCTACTTCAAGGGCTAGCTCGCTCTTCTGCTATTCTTTATTCCGTTACTCTGTTATTTGTTACCCATTTCAGTTCCTTAGCACAGAGTCCCTCCAGTACACATCCCACCCTAGCAGTACCTGCCTCATGGTCCTTCTCCCCGCTCATTTTATTCCCATCATCCTCTCAAACTCAAGGTCAACACTTAATCACAGTTCCTTTGCCCAAGTTTATTCTAGTAGCCTTCACATCATCCCACTTCCACTTCCAGGCTGTTGATTCGCTTTAAAAACCCATAAATTTCTGATTTCATCTATTATACTCTGCAGATGTCTGCCGTCAGCTGGGCCTCCCAGGCTTCTCCACAGTCCTTTACCTCTTCTTGACTCATCAGATTTCACATGGCACTGCTTGCCAGTCCCTCCCACTCTCCCTCGGTCCCTGCCTGCATCACAGCCCCGTCATGCTTTGCAGTGACCTAACACCTACTGCACCACTCCAGGGAGGCTCCCTCAGCTGCTGCCCTTTACCCTGCAAACTTTTCATTTCAGCCTCTTCTCGCCTAGTCCGGCTCTGATGAAAAGGAGCTCTACCTTCCTGTTTATGTTTTAATCCAGCTCCTCCACCACCTCCATCTCCAGCATAGCAAGTGATGCCCGAATGCAGGTCTCACCAGAAATGATATTTTCTTACAGTGACTGCTGTGTACTGGCGACTCCTCTGAATTGCAGAAACCCTCACGGAACTTTGAACCAGGGCAGCAAGGGAGCCCAGTGGAGCACTCATTCTCAGGGGTCAGAACTCCACAGTCTGGAGAGCTCTTAGAAAAAGGCTATGGCCCGATGTCTGGAGCTGAACACGTCAAGACTATTAATTCCCTCTTTTTATCACATGTGCTTATATTGTCCGTGTGGATGGGGGGGGGGGGGGGGAGAAGGAGACCACCGCATCAGTCAGTCTCAAGCAACCCTGATGCATTCTTTCATCTCCCTACCCACCTCTTTGAGTTCAGCAGCTTCTGTAACAATTTCCTTGAGTTTTGCTAAGCCTGGGGACAAAAATGGTCACCTGAAAGTTAAAAGCTGCATTTAGCAATATGGAAGCACTGATGTAGGATTTGGACGCTAGCGGTGACTACTGGAGCAAGAGTCAGGGCAGCTGGGAGACAGCAGAATGCTTTTATACACCTTCCAAGTGGGGTTTTTCCTGAGCACGTGCTGGGAGGACCAGTGGGAGCAAAGGCAGAGATGCTAAGAATTGTGGGAAGAGTTGAGAACCAATTCTGTTCTCAGATACAGAGCTCACGGCTACTGGAGAGACTGAGCTGGGTGTGTCACGGTGTTTCTCTTTTCCTCCTCTTCAGGTGATTAAAGTAATAATATTGGTGTTTTCTTTTCATTGTTTGCAAAGACTTAAATCCTAATATAAATAGCCCAGAAATTAATAGAGAACAAGGTTATATTTGGGATACGTTTTAAAACACCCAGGGAGAAGCACACATCTACGTTGACATAAGTAATTTCTGCCCTCCATCATAAGGGTATCATTTATGAGATGCTTCTTTTGTAATAAAGGGGTTTACACTAAGTTCTGAGATTCAGAACCTAAAAGAGGAGTTATTTGCATACAATATGGGCCGTGTGTGATGTTTATAGAATTTCTGACAGCTGTGTATGTCACACAAACCAAATGATGTGCATTCACATACGTTGGCTGTCTTTATGTGGTCATTTGGCACGGAGAAGAGTTCTCCTTGGATTTCTTTAGTTTTCACATGCCCTGCTCCAGTCTGTGGCAGAGCGCAGTACCCCTGTGAAGGATCCTGTTATGTGAAAAGACAGGAGAAAAATGTGGAAAGTAGGAAGTCCAGTTGAGGACTGTGTGAGACTCGGTTTCTTGGGCTGCAGTGGGAGGGAGCCTGGAAAAGGTTTATTTTCACCCTGCCACCTGATGCATTCCTCACTAGTGTCCTTCTGATGCCGCTCCACAGCAAGCTGAGACCCTCCCACACCAGAACACCTCAGGCTCACCTTTTCTGGGCCCACAAAGGCTGGCCCTCCATTGGGTTGGCCCCATTAACTGTATCTTTTCTTTCATTTTCCTCTAACAACCTCAAAAGTAGCCTGACCTGTGTTTCACACTTTCAGGATCCTGGTCTCTGGAATTAACTTAATATATTCACACATGTGACACATGTAGTAGATAACAATAACAAGAAAAATGTGTTAAAGGTTATAAATGTGTTTTCCCTGCTAGGTGTATGGAGGGGAGTGTGGGGCAGAAGGAAAGCTTGAGTCAGGCTGGCTGACTCAGTTGGTTCTGCCGCCTGTCAGCTCTGGGGCCCTGGTCATTGAACTGGACCTCTTTGGACCCTCATCTGAGCTACATCAAGGGCCCTTAGAAGATTCAAGGGGATTAAAGTTGTTAAGTTTCCTGGCACAAAATGCGAACTCGATAGTGTTAGTTACCCCTAGGTGGGCATTTAATTTTAAGGGCATTTGAAGATAATTGCTCAGCAAAACTATCAGCTCCAATCGTGGCCTAATTGCGAGTGAGCTCAGGTTTGGGGGCAGGCTAGTTGCTCAGCTGTTTGGGGACAGGGATCTTTTTGATGCTTCTAAATTTGTCCCATCTTTATCATCGTCTCATGAGACTTTGGCTCTGGCCCTATCATATATTTTGCAAATGACCTGCCACGTTGAATTTTCTTTTTTGAAGAAAGAGAGAAGAGAAAATAGAAGTTGTGACAGCGAGAATAATGCCCCCCCCCACACACACACACATACAATATCTACACACAATGTTCAGAACCTCTGAATATGTTACCTTATATGGCAAAAGGGACTTTGCAGATACGATTGAGGACAGACTTGAGATGGAGAGATGACCCTGGATTGCCAGGGTGGGTCTGCTCTAATTACTTGGTGCTTAAAAGTCGAGAACCTTCCCGGCTCTGGTCATCAGAGAGGTGTGCCATTCCTGACTTTGAAGATGGAGGAAGGGGACCACGAGCTAAAGAATGTAGGCACCCTCTGGAAGGTGGAAAAGACAGAAAAGCAAATTTCCCCCAGAGCCCCCACAAAGGAGGGCAGCCCTGCCAGCGCCCTGACTTCAGCCCAGTGGGCCCTGTGTCCGACTCTGACCCACGGAACCGTAAGGCAATAAATTTGCATTGTTTGAAGTCACTAAGTTTATGGTAAGTTCTTACTGCAGAAATAGAAAGCTATACAGAAGTTTAGAAAAGAAAACATGTTCAAGGATGAAAAGAAATAGGGTGACTTCAGAAGTTCTAGAACAACCTAAAAAGCCCTATTCCTAATAG
This sequence comes from Equus caballus, assembly GCF_041296265.1. Classification (NCBI taxonomy): domain Eukaryota; kingdom Metazoa; phylum Chordata; class Mammalia; order Perissodactyla; family Equidae; genus Equus; species Equus caballus. The sequence goes on from NC_091686.1 coordinate 49,445,867, forward strand.
TAGATGTGAGAGATCATCCTTTCTTCAGAAGTATGCGCAGAGGTGGACAAGTGACGTGGCCGCTTCTCTGAGGCTACCCTTGGCATTTTGCTTTAGAAGTGTCACAAACAGTTCTGACTGGGCAGGCTGGAAGTGGCAGCTCAGACCACGCGTCGGCTGCGGCAGCAGCTGCAGGAGCAGCAGGCAGAGCCCTCGGAACGAAGAGACTTGACGGCAGGTTTGCACGGTCGCCGGAGTCCAGCCTTGTTATTGTCAGGGATGAGGTGCGGCAGGCAGACCAGCTCAGGGGGGAGCACAGCACCGGTGAGCCCAGGAAGAGAAGGGGCGCAGCAAGGCCGGCCCCAGGGGCTGTGCCCTGAGCAGGTGGCGAGGCCAGCTGGCAGTCAGGCGTCCTCACAGCCGCTCTGCAGCCTGAGGCCACCGGAGGCCAGAGGAGGAGTCAAGAGCCAGGAGCCGAGAGCGCTCAAAGTGGGCTCTCTCTTTGGCCTCTGTTGGAAGAGTACAGGCCCACGGCTGTGACAGCGACGGCGGCGACAGCCACAGTAGCCAAATGACAAGGGCGAGTTTCCACACAGGATTAAAGAATGAACAGGAGCAAGGCAGCGTCCATATAATCTGATGGGAGGTGGGATTTTTTTAACTCCAGCCAGCTTGCCTTTTGAGGTTTCGCCATGGCATGCTGCCGGTTTGCCCTCTGTGCCTCTGGGAGCCTCGGGTGCGCCTGGCAGAAGCCTGACGAAGGGGGGTCACGGGGCTTGACCTGCACGCCTCGGCCCCCGTGCGTGGTCCGGCCCCCGTGCGTGGTCTGGCGCCCGCGCGAAGCCTGCAGCGTGGTCCCTCCGCATCGAGGGAGCGGGACGGCCACGCCGCCTGCGCCCTTCCTCCGGACGCGAGGTTGCTGCTGCCCCTTCTGGGGGCGACCTCAGTGTTTCCTGCACGCCGCCGCCTCCGCCTGCTAGGGTTCCTGGCGCTGGCCCCAGGGCCTTGGCGCAGTAGATACCGCCGGCTCGAGGCTGTGGGTCTGCATCAGGGTTAAAGAGTGTGCGGAGACCCCGCACCAGACAGCAGCGAGGAAGGAGCAGCCCAACCGAACAAAGCCTCGACCAACCCTCCTGCAGCCGCTCTTGCGGGAGGGGTGGTACTGCGGGTGGAGCTGTACGCTCAGTCATTTGTTTCTTCCTTCCTCTGGCTGCTAAGTAAGACAAGGAAAGGAGTGACAGGAGAGTAGGTGGAGGGAAAGGAGAGAGAGAGAGAGGAACCAGCCAAAGGCTAGCAACCCCCCAGGAGGGCCACCACCTCCGGAGAGCCGGGAAGCTAGCCCAGCGCCCCAAGGAGGGGCGGATGTGGAGCGGCGGGGGACAGGAGGCGGGGCCGGCCGCGGCGATCGAGGACGGGGAGAGCAGGGCAAGGTGGCCGAGGACGGGGAGAGCCGAGCGTGCAGGACAGAGCCAGGCCCGGGGGCACCTCACACGGTTCCTGGCGCAGAGGCCCTGCTCTGCACTCGGGCAGAGACTTGTCACATCCTTCGACATGCACTTCAGGGACCTCAGTGTGTGCATCTGTGTCGCCTGAGGCTCGCATGTGCTCTCGCTCATTGTGAGACGGGCCCTCAGGCGAACTTGCCCTGGCTGGGCAGGACCAGGCGGCGGCGGCGGAGGAACAGGAGCGCAGTGCGCAGGCGCGTCCGCCGCCGGGATGCGGGGCCGAGGTCCCGGGAGGACCGCAGCCCAGCGGAGTGGGACGGATCCTCCCGCTAGCCTCGCGCGGTCAGGCCTTCCGGAGGGCAGAGCCTGTGTCTCAGAGCCTGGGAGAGTCTGAGTACAGGCCGGAGGGCTCCTTGTACGCACAGGCCTTTAAAACAGCTTGGATTTATTGTGGCTCTTCAGAAGCCCAGGCTGATGGCTTGGCATGGATAATGCCTTGGTTTAAGAGGTTATTGTGAAAGCTGCTTGTTTCTACTGTGGGATCCCTTGTCCCTGCCTTTGGAGCAATCCCTCACATGGTCCCTGAATCAATATAGCCCTCACTTAGGGCCACCGAGGAGGTTTGGGGCGGCCAACGCACTGGGAAAGCAGCCATCCCACGGGGTTGCTCAGATCCCGCGGGGCACCAGGCTCTGTTGCACAGGGGCCTACTCCTGGTGACTTTACCACTGGGGTGCGTGTGTGTTCCCGTGAAGGTATGGGCTAGACACACCTCTGTCGATAACTGACCCCTGAGAGAGTCTTTTCAAGGTTAAGTTGGAGGGGTGGAGATAGAATTGACAAAGGAAGTCGGAAAGTGACCCTTTCTCACAGAGGCAGAGCAAGCTCATCCAAGCAACAGGGAGACTCACCCCCAGTCAAAACGAGGCCCTGGGGTGGGGGTGCTGCCAGGAGTGGGGACAACCTTTGTAAAGGAAGGTGACATTTATATTGCTGAGAACAAAGAGTCTAAATGATCCTAAGTCCTATTATGGCATTTCATTTCAAGGTCACGGCATTTTTCTTAAGACTTCCTAAGTCTTTTGACCTTAAGCATATTGTGTTCCTGCTCTCTTTCAAGGTGTGCGATATATCCTAATCACTGGGACCCAAGAGCAGCCTGTCTGGAAGCGGTCTTAGAGCTGAGCACGATGTGTTGGGCTTCCGCGTGTGGGTCTCCCCCGCGACTGTGCGTGGTCTGAGGCAGGCACAGGCGCTCACTCGTGTGTGTGCCCAGAACCTGACATGGTTCCTAGCAGGGCATGTGTGTTCCATTGATGTCGAAGGAAGGCTCCCAGGAAGATTAAGGAGAGGAAAGCATTTAACTGAAAGGCTATATCTTAGGGATTCACACATCTGTTATTTTTATGTTCTCTTACGGATCTGTATCATATGTATAATAACCAAAATGATTTCATACAGAAGGAATTCAGAAAATCAAGCTTTTTGAAATCCAAGTTACGGTATTTTTAAGTGAGATCAGCTATAAAGTTTCTGAAATTATGCTACTGAAACCGTAACAGTGTGGACCCGGGGCCTGACCAGGCCGTCGGGGGGCTTGCTGCTCTGTCTTCTGACACAGACTTCTTGGCGTTCGCTGCAGGTGACAAGTCCCCTCCGGCTCCTGTGTGGTTTTAGATGACATTAGTTTCCGAGGAGTTGTTTTATTTATCGATTGTAGTTGTTTAGTTCGCACTTTAATATTTTAAATTGGCGCTTTGGTTGCCTTCTCCTGCACTTTGTTATGTTTCCTTGAAGTTGAACATCCTGACGATGATGATAAAGTTGCTACTTTTCAGGAAAAAGCACTAAATGTCAGTTTTGTAAGATTGTTCCTGTGGAATCCTTTCCTCCCGGGCTGACTTCCAGGAGGACGTGTGAAAGGTCTGTGTGAAAGGACAGCTGTCCAAGCCCGCAGTGTCCAACGTGGAGCTCACACACCCAGGCCGATGAAACTTTGGGGCAAAAAAAGACAGTATTAGTACTTCTGTGTTTATCCGCCTTAGCTTTTAACCTTATGCATATTTTATAATGTAATATATTAACAAACTGATGTATTAATAGAGATATATAATTTATGAAGAGACATAAACAAAATGCATGCTCAGCTGTGGGACTGACAGGCATATGCAATCAGACGTGTTGAGGGACCTCTGCTCTAAGCGTTGATGCATCCTGATGAGCACTTTATCTTTCACCAGGTTCATGTCCAATCAAAGCGGGGAAAAGTCAGGTTCCTCTCAGCTCTTTGTCATTCCTGGTCAGTGGAGGGATAGAGAGCATAGAAGTATGGAGAGAGTATGTTCTCTGGCCCCATTGTCTTTAAAATGCCACTTTACTTGGTCCTTTCTCTCAAAAAAGGGCTCAAGCCAGCCCAATTTCTTTCCTCACTAGGGAGAACGCTTTACCATGACGTCTGAGGTCAATGCCGAAGAAGCCAAGGACTGAGCCTATTTCTCGGGCCGACTCCTGCCCAGACTTTGCGCTCAAAATGTGGTGTAAGATTTCTTGACTTCAAGGTCATGATCAATAGGCAGCATAGGCTTTTTTTCAGTGGGCCTCCCTGCCAAGAAAACTGATGATGCTCTCCATATCCTCTGGCAATCTATGTTGATTGTAAGAATGGGGTGTGGAGTATACATTGTTGGGTGCAATTACCTCCCGAATACAATGCATCTTCTTTTAGACATCCCAGGGAGATAATTTGGACATAATGAAGATCTATAGTAATCAGATAATTACTATCGATTGCTCTTTAGACGTCTTGATGAGGTAATTAGAGTGTACTGGAAAGAAGCTAGAACTGATTGATTGGCATGACTGTAATCTCAAAGATTTCTAATTATGTTTCTTTTCTTCTAATGGCTTATAAACAAACATCATTTTAGCTTTAGAATTTGTCAGGTGCCAGGTTCACTGGGAACATCAGTTTTCTGTATTATGCTAACTAGACACCGAGCATGATCAACATAAGCTCATTATGCCTTCCTGCTGAAGCAGAAGAAACTGCAATTAACCCTCACTTTTCTTATCCGTCTTCGTTTCCACATGGCCAGGTTCTTGTTGAGGAAAGGAGTGTGAAGTGTTGTGGGAGGGTGTTCCATGAGGACCATGTGCAACTCTGGGTTGGGTGGATCTGTATGGCCTCCTGGGGACCCTCAGAGCCTGCCCAGCCACAGGCACAGCAGAGCCATGCCACAATGACACAACATATGTGTCCAGGTGGCCGGCTGACTGGTTGAGGGCTGGCTGACTGCTCAGGCTCCTGTCACAATAGCTACTCATCAGCCAGCAATGCTCAATACTCTCAGCATCAATATTCTCCAGCAGCTGGACCGTGCTGTGTCTCGTCACCATGCTATTGCCTCATCTCTTCCATTAGACACTAATTAGAGGGGTCCCTGTCTGAGACCACATTCCACATTATCCTAGTATTTCCTACACCTTGTGGGACCTTTCCACAGCTTGCGTGGTTCAGAGTAGTGGCCCGACTCAGAGATGACGGATGCTAAGAACCGCTACAGCAGCAGCTTGAAGTGAGCTGTTTACATCTGATCAATGATGTTGGTAAGCTCTGCGCTTCCCAGACTACAGTCTGGTTCCCATACTCACCATTCTTCGCTGTGACCCATCTGTGCTTGGCACCTTGGCAGGTACCAGTCCCTGGGTGTGGAATGGCCTGAGTCATCGCCTGTGTAGTTGAATCCCATACTTTCAATTGAAATCTCACCAAAGAAGAAAATTGCATTTTGCTTTTTTATTTTTATAAACTCCATTATTTTCCTGAACCCATATTTTAAAAAGAAAAAGGTCACAGAAACTGCCTATGTATTTGTATCACTAACACTTTTAAAGCATGAGAGGAGCAAAGTGTGCACGGGGATGATTCAGACAGCAGAGGATACCCGGGATATGTTCTTCAATGATAATCTGTGGTTAGATGCTGTTTGGATAATTACAGCTGTAGTTGGAAATGCTTCATTGACTCCCATTAACTAGCTTGAGAAATGGACCTATATATGGAATTTGTCTTCATTCTACACCTTTACAGTATAAGTAAAGTTACAAAGAAAATTTTTAGATCAGCCACAGTTCTTGAGAAATGGGGGGTTCTTTTCAAAATTTAGCCTGAGTTACTGTTTAGTTCAGGGTTTGGTGCTGAAAAACCTTCCTAATCTGTATCAGTACATTTTCCTCTAGGAGGACATTTAATGAGCATATTTTAAGTTTTTTCATAATTGGAAATCAAGCAATAGATAATTTTAAGCAAAAATTTTATCTTATTTCTGTAGGTAAAGAAACTACAAGACTGAAAAAATGCCCAAAACACATTCCAAATTTTTGTTTGTTAGTTGGTTTTACCAAGTCGAAGACATTGGTTTGTTTTCTAGTTATTTGCCCCTTTCCCTAAAAGTTCATTGAAAATCTACTTACTTATCTGTTTAGCTATATTTCTATCTACTTTTTTCTTTCACTTAGGGTTCTTCCCGTCTGGGGTTCTGACTGTTATTTTCCTGCGTTTGGTTGCATGTTCCACTTGTCCGTGGGGAAGTGCAGACTACTGATTTGGCCCCACAGCAGCGGGTGTGGATTGCCGAAACCCAGTGGGCAGTCAGTAGGACGCAGTCCATGCAAACTGGCAGCAGCTTCGGCTGGAGGGGCTCAGGGCTGCAGATGTGGGAGTCACGTATTGCATGTTAGGTGTGGTGTGGGGGAGGCACAGTGGGGAAACCTGCTCCTCGGATGAGCAAGCCGGTGGAAGAGATGAGATTCAGTCATCGAGGTTCGCCTCGCTAATCTGCTTGTGGTTTGGGCATGTCATCGCAGGAAGTTTTGCAGCTTGAGAGACAGATGGGAGGACAGCTCCTGGAAGAACCCAAGGCTCTTCATTTTAAAGGCAGCACCCACAACCTGCGCCTGTCGATTCACGACATCGCCCATTCCCTCTGGAAGAGCAAACTGCTGGCTAAATATCAGGTAAGGTTGCCAAGTGAGGCAGAGCGCAGAGCCAGCTCCGAGAAAGAGGACTGACATTATTCGGACGTCAGTACTCCCTTCCTTGAAGTTAATCCTACATCAGTACTTGTTTCTCCAAAATAGTTTCGGGTTATTTAGGTTTTTGAAAAATACTCTAGACATATTTGAAGGAATACTTTTGTCTTAAATCTTCTTCACATAATTGTGCTATCATTTGTTTTATTTTTAGCACGTAAGACTTCCAAGTCCATCATTTCATTTTTGGAGTAAACACTTATGTTGAATTGATAAAAAAAAATACTGCCTCAAAATGCTTTCATAGGAAAAACAAGAATGTTATCCCACGTCACACAAATTGGGCTCCAACCTTGCGACGAGAATACCTGTACATGGCAAACTTGAAAGGAAGCCCAGTTTGGAAACTGAATCAGCATGTAAAAATAAAACCTGGTCAGGAGTTGACTAAATGACAGCGTTCCTTGTGGGAAAGCAGACACTGGCACCCAGCGCTGCGCTGAACTGGGTGCAATTTCTTGATACAAGTCAGTGAACATACGAGAAGGAGCAGGGAAGATTGTCCAGCTCCATTCTTCCTCTGATTTGTCTAGTACTTACACATAAGTTGTGAGAGACGAACCTGATAGTCCGCTAACAGCGCCGAGCTTGGCTGGGGGCTGCGCGCCAGACTCTTCTGTATAACTCAGCCCTCGACGGACAGATCGGGCCCTTTGACTTTCTCATTAAGTCTCTTCCTTTGTTTTCTGCTTTTCCCTGTTTTGCAACTGCCTTAAAAGCCCACAAATATTCCCCTTTTATGAACAATTTCCTTTGTACAATCATAATGGAAACTACTATTTTTATAATGACGATAATCTGACTTTAGTTCAGGCTAAGCCTGGCTGAATTCTTGCCATCTGCCGGCACCCAGGCTCTCCTCTGGTCTCTCAGTTAACCCCAGCTGGGCTGGGACTCGGGGACTCTTTCGCAGAGGAGGAAGTGGAGGCACAGAGAGGTTGAGTCCCTTGTCCCCCATCACCCAGCCAGCGAGGGGAGCGTGTTCTCATTCATGCTGAATTCTCCGCGCTTAACCACACGTTCTCCCATTTTTTGTGTATCCACCTTTTCTTTCTTTATTGAGGAAAGATTCTAGGACGGGCTCTGTAAGGAGATCTAGACTTTTAGAAAATCAGCGTCTGTTAGAGGCGTGGTGCTCTGCGGGCCAAGGACTGCTCTGCGCAGGGAACCCAGCCTGCGCTTTCGGACTCCAGCGAGCTGGGCTTCCCCGCCCGCCCCGCGAGGAGCCGGCTCTGTGCGTGCCCAGGGAGGCTTTCTTTGCTTTCCTCCAGAATACCGTGGCAGGGATTCCTCTTAATGAGCAACGACTGGAGTGTCGAGGTTTTATTTTAGGAATTTTTTAAACTTAATAAAAAATCATTTACAACGGCTCTTTTTATAAATGACAAATGGCCAACTGGTTAGGTATATGGATTCTGGAGGCTGACTCTGGGTTCAAATGTTAACTCTGCCGCTTACTAGCTGTGGGACTTTGGCTGAGTTGTTTAACGTCTCTGGGTCTCCGTTTTTCCATCGGAAAAGCGGGTCAGGATATGCTGCGCGGAGGCCGGTGGTGAGGATTAAATGAGGTAACGTGGGTGGTGCTGATGCGAGTACTTGGCAGTTCAGTGTCTGATGGTTACTTTTAGCGTTAGTCCCTCCTTTATGATTGACACTCTTTTATCCTTTAGGAAATTCCTTTCTACCATATCTGGAGTGGGTCTCAACGAAGCCTCCACTGCACATTCACTCTGGAAAGATTCAGCCTGAACACGGCGGAGCTGGTGTGCAAACTCTGCGTGCGGCAGGTGGAAGGAGAGGGGCAGATCTTCCAGCTGAGCTGCACCGTGTCTGAGGTGAGGCGCTCTCGCGGCCCCAGAACCCAAACCGGCGCAGAGAATGGCCGTGGGGAGGGGAGAGCGCGTGTCTAAAGGCAGCGCAACAGGGGCCTGTGGGAAGTCCTCAGAAGCCTCTAGAGGCCCTGTTTGTTAATGCAATAATATTGTTAATGAACACAGGGAACTAGATACATAACAGAATGTGATAGGGAAGCCTTTTTGAAAACAAGTCTTTAATGCTTTATGACATAAATTTAAGGATCCTATTCTAACTTTTTACAACAGATCTGAATGTCAAGTTTAAGGTTTAAGTGGCATGCACATGGAGTGACTTTTCCGCAGCATAGCCTTGATGCACCACGTGCCCTGTGTTGATGCGGTGCCCGCTTGCATCCTCCGTCTGTCTCTCCTCTGTTTCCTCTGCTTTCCTTGGGGAACTCGCCTCCCTCTGCCTAATCAGGGGCTCCCGAGTGGGGTGGAGGAAGAGAGATGGGCCTCCCCACCCCCGCCCACCCTGCTTCTTTCTTCCCTCCTTTTTTCTCCGTGTTGGAAGGAGAAATCTCTTGGTCTCCCTTCTCTCTCATACCTCATTCTCCAAATATAAGAAGAGATGTCAGAGGCAGGATGTCAGAGGCAGGTGGGCAAAATGGGTGAAGGGAGTCACAAGGTAGAAACTTCCTGTTATAAAATAAAAACTCCCGGGGATGTGATGCACAGCGTGGTGACTATAGTTAATAATACTTTACTGCATGTTTGAAAGTTGCTGACAGAATAAATCTTAAAAATCCTCATCGCAAGAAAAAAAATTCTGTGACTATCTATGGGGACAGATGTTAACTCGACTTGCTCTGGTGATCATTTAACAATATATACAAATATTGAATCATTATGTTGTGCACGGAAACCAATGTCATGTTGTATGTCAATTATACCTCAATAAAAAATAATAAAAAAAATTTTTTTAAAGAAAGAAAAGATGCCATTTTCCCCAGGCTGGGAGAAATGGTCCAGAAATAGGAACTGCGCATTTTGCCTGGTGGCCCTCACTTCACCTTTCTTCGCTGTGATCTCCACTCGCTTCACTTGGGCCTTTCACACGTCCACGTTGCAGAACTAACAATGAGCACTGCTATTTAAAACTCCTCTGTACGGAGAGTAGGTGTCCCTGACCTTATCTGTTACCTGGCCCTGAGGCTGTATTTGCACAGTGAAACCCTTCGTGCTGGAGGAACAAAGGGAAAAGAAGAAGCCTTCAGAATGGTCGGGGCAGCAGCCCCTGGGCCGCTCAGAGCTGTGCTGCTCGCTGAGCCACAAAGCACAGGATTATCGTATTTTAAAACTCCGGCGGGACAGTGCGTGATTTAGAAGATGACTTCTCCCTCGCTGTCTCAGGCACAGTGACGAATGAAATGTCACTATGTTCAGCCTGTCTCGCTCCACATGTTGGATTTAAAGACTGTCTTCCTTAGCAAACTGAGGGGGAGAAGCACGTCAGCCTGCATGAGGCTCCATCCTTCTTTCCCACAGCCTGCCGAGGTGCGGTCATCATTTCCTCCTGTAGTTTCATGAGACTTTTGACTCATAAACAACTTTAGTCACAGACCTCGGTGACATTCATAAGGAATGATCTCGGTGTCAGGGTGCCATGGCAACCGCCGGGCCTTCGATGCGCAGGCCCTATCTCCCAGGCGCCCAGCACCACCCCTGCTGGCTCTGGAGGGTGTTTTCACTTTCCAGGCCCAGCAGGTCTGCAAAGTTCAATAACCACCCAGCTCCAGTGACAACAAAGGCCGCGGGATTTTGGAGGGGGCGAGGAGGCCTGCGCCTTTGATGCCTGCTCTCTGTTCAGCGTGAGCGTTTGCTGTGGGATGAAAAGGTGGATCAGATGCAGCCGCCAATGAAAAGGGGCTGTTGAGGGCCCTTCCTGGCTCGGTCCGCCACCCCCTCACCGAGAAGACACTTTGCCTAGTGTGATCACAATTGGAGGACTGTCTTTCTTGTGCCACCATACAGGAAAGATGATTTCTTTTGCAATTTGGTGGCAGTCAGCTCAGAGAGGCCACCCCTTCGGTCGTGTCGGAGGCCTTTGCCCGTGTGTGACAGACAGGCACATTTAACAGAGGGAGGGGCAGAAATGACCGGAGTCAGATGACTCTGGGGATTAAAGGGCACTCTGCTGCTTTTACTTCTGGGTCACTGAGCCCCACCGTTGTGGTGAGCCTTTGAATGCGGGTGCATGTGGCCCACAGCGGGGGAGGTGTGGGGCTGGGTACTGATGTTGGGGAGCAGGGCCCTGCGCTGATGAACCATTGGCTCTGGAAAACCCTGAGACCCGGATCCTCATCCAAAGCTCTGAGCAGGGGGACACTGTGACTGACAAAGCATGACCAGAGAAAAGTCTCCATTTGTGGTGTCTTTTTTCTGCGCAGGGCTCCCTCCTAGGGTCACGCGGCAAGCTGCGGGTGAGCTGGGGTTGCAGTTCCAACATCCTGTCTCCTGAGAATGAGCTGACTTGCCAGGAGTGTGCTGCCCCCGCCCCGCCCCAGCCCCCGCCACTCAAGGCAGTCAGCAGCCCTTGATAAAGCGCCATGCGGCCCTGGCCTCTCTAGTCAGGAGGAGAAGGAGGACCTGTTGCCCCCGGGAGGCCAGGCTGTGCTTGACAGAGACCGTGGTGATGGCGAGAGCCGGCCGGGTGGTCCTCTCTGGGCACTCTGGCCAGAGACTCCTTAACCAGAGAAGAAGCTTTAGGTCTCACAGAGATGAAGTTTAAGAATGAAAATGTCTGGAAGAATAAAAGTATGAGTATGAATGAATGTCAAAATGTAAATGATGCTAGAAGGTTTTTTCTTTCTTTTTTAGAGGAATGGGGGCAGTAATAATGGGGCAGCTACCCATCACCACCCAGAGAAAAAGGGGTGTAGACGGGAGAGAAACTTACAGTCTCTTCAGGCCTCCTATTCAGTTTTAGCCATTGACGAAGTCCTTATAACCCCTGTTGACTACGGACTCGCAGCACTTTTCTGTGCACGAAGAGTAATACTAAAAATGTACAAAGTAACATCTCTCTGCTACCGCCATCCCATCTTTTTGCCTCTTCCGTTTTCCATAACTTGTTCAAAACGACTGTTGGGAAAATCTAGTTTTTCCAAGTGACTTTGGGCAGAGTCGGCACGTGGGAGTGGAAGGTCGTTTCCACTGTGACGCGCTGAAAATGTGTGCGTCCCCCAGAGCAGCTGTTTGGCTAACGTTGAAAAATCATATGTTTAACTAAGGTATTCATCACGTCAAAGACAGATGGTACCAATATCATAAACAGTGACTGTAATAAGCATTCCGTGGGAGCAAACTCTGCTTTCACCTGGACGTAAAGGAAGAGCTAATGGCAACTGAAATTACTGGAGGAAATTTTAAATGTAAACGTGTATGTGTATTTTTCTTTTACTTCCATGGCTGTTGTCAGCCCTCTGGGAAGAGAGATGAGAAATGATGTCCTACTGAGCTTGTGTCATCCACACAGGCATCAACAGGCCAGTGGCCAGGGCTGAGGCTCAGGACTTGAGGGCCCACGTGAAGTGGTGACAGTGCTTTATTCACAGAGAAAAGGACGACAACACTAATACACGAGCGGACTTTCCTGAGAGGCAGGCCCGCCTTCCCCTGCCTTCCCTCAGGAGCTGACAGAGGGAAGAGCCGTGCCCTTCTCCACATGTAACTGGAAGGAAGCTCAACACATCACTCTGTGGCGTGGGCTTCTATCAGGAACTGGCTTCATCCTCTTTCTGTATCAGGAAAAGTAGGTTCATTTCAACCAATAGGAGTTGAGAAGCTTCCACGTGCAGGTCACTGTGCTGAGTCTCAAAGTGTGTTCTCAGGATGACAAAAACACTCTCATTGCCAAGAATTTGAGAAATCAATGGAAGTAACACAGAAATACAACCAACGTGCATAGGGCAGACTCTGAGGACTGAGGAGAGCTGTGAACTGTGCTGTAGGATGTCTCCGGGTTCACGTGATGCCCTTGGGCGGGTTTCCCGGGGGAGGCTCAGGGGACATGCCCTTTGGTCCAGACTTTCAGGGGTTTGCCCAACAGAGATTCATGGAGAGGGCAGAACAACTATTAGAGATGCATCCTTAAAAAAGGCACCTGGAAGAGTGAGTGGTCCAGGCTGAGTCGAGCTTTAGTCACGTCAAGGCAACCTGAGAGAGGCTGGCTGAGATTGTCAAGCGGCAGGAGCCATAGTGTGCGGCCCCTAGTCCGTGCCAGGCCTGGCTCTGCACTTTGCACATGTCACCTCTGGGGCCTCCTAGCGCCACTAAAGCAGGTGGTGCAGGAGTCTGGCTGCCCGATGAAGCACTGGGACTCCGTGTGGTAGGAGGGGCATTTAACACCTCTTACTGAGAAGGAGAGAGAGAGAGAGAAGGAGAGAAAAGGGGAAACAGCGGTGAGGTGCTTTAAGACGATTAGTCTGGCAGATGGGGACAGATAACAGGAAAGCAGGAAGGAGTTAATATGGCCTACAGTGCGAGGAATCTCTGGGGACACGAGCCAGTACTACAAAAAGCAGACCCCTACTTGTGTGGACTTAACCCCCAGCCCAGCCCGGTATGGTCAGGGTGGGGTGGTACTTGGGGGTTTGGTGGTTTCCTTCTAGGCCCTCTTGTTACCATCCAGACAGGAAGCGAGCATGGCCTCCACGTGGGCGATGGTACTAGTTGTGGAAGTAGCTGTGATTTCTCTTCGCCTCCACCTTCCCAACCCACGCCTACTTCGTTTTATGCCACGTAAGTGCTGGGCCCCTGGGTTCAGACCTCCCCAGCACAGATCCCTTAGAAACACTGAGCCGGGCCCTCGGATCGCTCTTGGTCCCCTTTGTTTAAGCCCCATGTCCTCGAGGTCAGGAGCCCTCGCTCCTCACGGTCCTTTGAAAAGAGTTCTGTGCCCGATGCGGGGAAAGATCTGCGGCTTGTGGCCTCATTCAGGGCCGCAATTCCCATTGGTTGCTTCTGTGTTTCATACCAGCCTTTGAAATCCTGGTATGTGGTGGAGTTAACATAAAGGAGCAGAAGGAATCCTCAGCATCTCAGTTTGCCAGGCTTTGGGTTTTGAGGCCAAATACTGTGGTTGCAGCCAACACTACTGTGTGTATTATGGCAAAAACTTCATTTTGCTCTGCTGTGCCCCCCAAGCCCCCAGATGGACCTGTGCAGTGCGATTACACAGGCCTAGCTGTGAGCTGCCCCCGGAATGCAGAACACGCTGTCAGTCAACATGGGGACACAGACAGCGGCGACCCCCGCAGTGCAGGAGCAGCAAGGCTGGGGGGCTCTGGGCAGTGGTGGCACTGACCCCCTGAGCTGAGCGCTCTGTAAGACACCAGAGCCTTCATAATGGCTGAAACCATGTGTGGCCTGTTTATCCTCCAGCAACTAATTATGTACACCAAGGAGTTACCTGCCCTAAGAAAGGAGGGAGAGGTGACATTTAAAGTAGATTACGTAGGTTTTCTTTTATTGCTTTAATAGTTTCCAGGCAACATTTGCTTTTGCTTTTCCAACCAGCAGAAGTGATCAGAAAATGATTAGAGTTTCTCCAGCAGATGAAATTCAGATTTTACATTTGTGCTGTTTTATGAGCTGAAACTATTTTAAGAGCCAATTTATGTTTTTCTCTACTAAAATTAGCTCTAAAAAAAATAAGGGGTACAGTCATTGGAGGATGCTGTTGGCAGCGTGCCCTAAGGCAAGATACTGTGTTCACCATTTTCTTTAAAAAATTAGTCTTAATTTGATATCATTTAGAGGCGAGCTGTGCTGCATTTCATTCAACAAAAGCAGAACCCGAGCCATCCTCTGCAGAGCTTAGAGGACCATGGACCTCTGCATTTGCCCGGGGAATGCCCCTCAGGGTCAGACAGTTTCTAGAAGCTCTGAACTTTCAGCCTTCTAATCTCAGATCTTTCATTCTCAAAGAACTGCCCTTTTGAACATTTCTCCCTTCCTGAAATCTACACCTTTGGGAGCATTGCTGTTCCGTCTCTGCTGTCTCATCCTGGAGACTCCCATTAGAAAAGCTGTTATTGGCTCACACCACAGCTCTCCACCGAGCCCCATCCTGACTGAAGACCCATAAATCCAAGGCTCTGCAAAGTCAGCTTAAAATGTGGCTCTTCCTCTCAGCCAGGTTACACAGAGCAAATCACAGCTTTCAGCCAGGAGGAAGCCATTCTGACTAAGGAGAATAATAGCACTCATTCTCTTCTTATCGCTCAGAGCAAGGCAAGATGTTGATTGGTTCCATAAGACTTGCTTTTGTGTTCAGAAATAATGCTGTGTTGCTCCTGTGCCTGAACTACAGGAACCTACTGGCATCGATTTGCCTCTGCTGGATCCAGCGAGCACCATCACCACCATGACAGGACCCAGTGCTTTCAGCATCCCTCCCCCTATCCGGCAGAAGCTCTGTAGCAGCCTGGACGCCCCACAAACGAGAGGTCATGACTGGAGGATGCTGGCCCATAAGCTAAACCTGGACAGGTGGGTATGGCCAGGCTCCAAGACTGAGAACTGTTAGACAGGGGCCAGCATTCATTTTTTTCCATCCATGCATCTATTTATTCTTCATTCTGCAAACATGTATTAAGCTTCTTTTTTGTATCTTGCACCATGGACTTGCAAACACATTGTTGAGAGACATTCTGGGCTTATTTGACATTTGTTAAATATCAAGTTTTGTGATCCACTTTGCAAAACTGATATCCCCCTAAGTAATAACGTATCCATTTCCTAAAGTAATGATTCTTCTGCATCTCCCGTTGAGCAGGACCTAATGCTTGATGGGTAACTAAGATGCTAAACACAGCACTGATATTTAGTTATAAAGAGACCTCGGGAGCCTCTTCTTTGTAGAGTGTTGCCGTCACTACCAAGCAAAAGACAGGGCGTGACCTGTCAGAGACGATCAGAGCCTGGGCTGGAAAGAAAACATAAGTCTCACGATTTCCTGTTTAGGATATGACCCACACACATCTTGTCTCTTAAATTATCTTACTCAGAGTTGAGGTTAACAAAGTTAAACATCACATCTCCCGTCTGGGGCTGATCTAATTAAGTACGGGCTAGTTATTTAGGATGGCTCTCTGTAAACCACAGTTACTCAAGTGGGACCAGGATACTTAAAAAGACAAATGGAGAAACAGAAAGGTTGAGTAAAAACTGAAGAGAAAAATAGATCCATAAATCACGCCATTCAGCACATTTTCCCATTCCCAATTACAGGTACTTGAATTACTTTGCCACCAAATCGAGCCCAACTGGCGTAATCCTGGATCTTTGGGAAGCACAGAACTTCCCAGATGGAAACCTGAGCATGCTGGCAGCTGTCTTGGAAGAAATGGGAAGACATGAAACAGTAGTGTCTTTAGCAGCAGAAGGGCAGTATTGACCCACGCTTGGACCGAAAATGAAGGACAAGAATGCACAGGGAGTCTGTGTCCGTCTGGGGGATCACAGCTGAGGAGGAGAGGCAGACCAGACCAATGAGCTTCACAGGTGACATGGCAGCAGGAGAGAGGACAACAGACACAATGACCGATATAGACGCCCACTTTACTCGGACATCGTCACGGGAGTTAAGAATTGTGTAAATTTGTACCTTGAATTTAGAAATCAACCTAATTTTCCTCTTAGTTGGGCTGTATGCTGTGTGGTACAGGATCTTACAGTTTCCTAGGAAACGCTTTTTATTGCTATCCAGATATATGGATAAACTTTCTTAACAAACCCAATTTCTACAAACGTTGTTTACATCAAATTGGACAGGGATGCAGACACTGTCCATGGCTTGTTCTATTTTTGTTTAAATCGTTTGAAGTTGAAGCTGTGGACCGTTTGTTGTGTCTATTTCAGATTAGTAATTTACAGAGAAGTCACAGCCTTTTGCTACAAATCACGTGCATCAAGTGTCTCAGATAATCCTCCCATTGGTGTTCTGTTTCCAGAACTTGTAGAACAAGTGTTATTCTTTGTATCAGGGAAGTGGAGAATCTAAGTGTGAAGGAGAAATAACTGACTCCTTATTCCTGGCGGCCCCCCCTCCCCCCCCCCCCGGCGCCCTCTGGGAGCAGAGCTGCAGCATTGCAGGGAAGACGCGATGCGTGTTCAACCACACAAACATGCATTTCTTCACAACATCTGTGTTTATCGTATCCAATTCGAAGTGGCTTTTTAAAAAAGGTCTCATTATTATCATTATTATTATTATTGATGAGTATTTACGAGTATTCTAGTAACAGGATTTTCTTTTCACTCCTGTTTTTGTTAGCAGTACTGGTAGTATTTAGGTATTGACGAGACTTGCCTCACCTGCTCACACACCACCGTGGGCCTGGTCACCAGTTGAAGTCAACAGGCATTGATTCCTTGGCCTTTTCTCTTTCTCCCATCATTCTGCCCCAGAAAGGGAGGAAATGTTTCCTGGCTTTGTCAGTCTGTTCTTTCTGCTTGCTCAGGCAGGGTCTTTCTTCTCTGAGTCTTGTCATGAGAAGCATTCTCTGTTAAATTCACTTAACATTGGGGTCACGTGACCCCACATTGACTCCCCTCGCCACTCTGTCTACCTTAAAAGCAGTGTGCTTGGAGGAAATCAGGAAACCAGTCCTCGTCTGAGTTTGTCGTTGTCCAGCTGTGCTACCTTAGGAAAGTCTCTTAAGCTCCAGACCTCGGTTTTCTCATCCGTACAATGAAGGGGTGGGATTAGCTCATCTCCAGCTGGGTGTCCCTGGTGAGGCCTCCTGGCTCCTTTGTCAGTCTGAAGACCACAGCGGGCTCTGACCTGGATCAGTTAGAGGGTCTGTTGCCCAGGCTCCATTATGCCTTTCAAATAGTTCCGTCTTGGAAGATAATTGTAACCTGCAACATATTTGTTATGCTTTCAAGTCATGTCTCGTGTCACCACATTCTGCTGTTCTTGAGAGATGGCATCCCTTTATTATCCTTTTCTTTCCTCTCTTGGGACCACTTGCCTTCCTGACTAGTTGCAAATTATGTTCTATTATTGTTGTGGTCAAAATTTTTTAAATTAAAAAACATTTTTAACTGAAAAATAGTCAACAGACTACTTTGTGTAAACTATGGTATTTCCTTAGGACCATCACAGGTTCTTTGTTTTAACACTGCAACTCAGTTCATTCTGCAGGTGGGGACAGCCCAGTGGCCAAACCAAGACTGAAAAACAAGTGCCCATGTGTATGAATCAGATCCTCCAAAACGTGGCTGTGGCTTCCTTTGGGGCTGGTGCCATTTAGGCTGCTCACTGTATTTGAATTAGAAATAATTTTAGACATTTTCTCTCTTCTTTCCACATTATTTCCTCTCCTGACTATTCTGGTGACTTCTTGATATTCCCAGGCTCCTCCAGTCTCATCTTTGAGGAATTATCGCTACCTTGGAGTGGAGCCTTTTCTTTCATGCCTTTTCTTTCTTATCATCTGTTTCAGTGATGTATTCTACAGTCTGTCTCTCTCTGGTCACCCCTTTTACCATATATAAAAATATGTTACACTTACCGTGAAAGGGAGAGACTGCAGTAATAAACCAGTTCAATGGATAATGTTTGTACCAATGCATATTTGACCAAAAGATAGGAAAACTGTATTCTATATAAAAAAATTTTAATAGGTATTTTTTAAAAAGCAGGAGGAGGAAGGAGAGCTCTTGTCCATTGCTGCATCTTGAAATAACTTCTCAAGACTGCTCATCACTACTGGTTTGGGGGGCTGTCACCCATGGGAATCAAGAATTAGAAATCTGAAGAATGCTCAAAGGCAATTCCACGCCTAGTGAGAAGTAGAGAGGAGCACATATGTAGCTATCCAGATAAATTAATTCCAAAACTTTTATTTAAAAAACGTTATCAATAAGTAATGAACACAGAAATATTCAAGAAAGCAGGAAGTATATTATCGAAGCCATTACTGAGGGCTTTGGGGGTTCATTTCAGACGCTTCTCGTTTTTTGGTTCAACATCCCAGCACCAGAAAAGGGAAAAGTTGATTCCTTATAAGTGAGGCAGTCATCTGTCAGAGAACCCTGCCACGCTCCCCAGCAAGCGCATGGCAGCTTCCGTACCTACAACACACCATTTCTGGCAAATAATGTTCACTACAAATTCTGATTTCCTTCTCCTTTGGAGTCAAGTAATACCTGTTAGATTGCTCTCAGACTTAGCAGGTCCAGACTCAACAGCTCATTTCATAGGCAGCCACCTCATCCCATTCTCTGCGGCCTGTCCTGCCTCTCACTCCTCGGGCTTCTGGACAGCTTGTGAGGGAAGACCGGCTCACCTCATCTGGATGGGAAAACCTATCCCTTGGCCATGGTGCCACCTAGTGGTGAGTAACACAATCTACCCTGAGTTAATATAAAAACTCGCTGAAAGTGGTTTGACAAAGGGAATGAATACCCATAGAATCAACAGGGCCTTTATGATAAATAGATATGGGGAAATTTTCACTTCAAATATAGTTTTCTTATTCTCACATTTTTTCACTTAAATTACCCATATCAAAAATTACACGTCATAATGAGCCTGGTCATCAACTCCTTCATACATGACGTGTCTCAAGTTGGGTTTTAGTAAGAGAAATACATAAAAATCTGCACAGAAGAGTCAGTGAAGAGTTGTCACTTTTAGCATTTGTACTTTCATCGGGCTTCATCCGTTTTAAGTCTCCTTACTTTTAGTTCTATAATACTTATTTTTGGAAATGTAAGAAGCATCCCTTAGCAAGAAATAAGTTTTATATATGCAAATGAGAACACTATGTCTAAGGGAGCAAAAATCATGGTTGTTAATTGTGAAGAAAGAAGTTTTCTTTTCTTCTGAATTTGGGGATCTAAAGGCAGAAGTTTCATCCTGTTTTCATTTCCTTCTTACCACACTCATTCAGATTTCCTTAAAGTGATCTGGAAGGAATAGAAACTGGATTCGGAGTTGATAACTGGGCACAAGGTGATGCCAAGTGTGTAGCATCAAGGTGCTCACAGCTGACAGCCTTTTCACAGACAGTGTGAATACTCTCCTCCCTTACACAGAAAAGTCTCCATCCGCACACGAGCAGGGTGAGGGCTTCCAAGGCAGGGCAGTAGTGTGGGCCAGGGGCCCGATGCTAACCTGCATACATTAGTCATTTTCATAGATCCTATTATTTTGTAGATTTTAATCTCACAACTTTCAAATAGTAGAACCATTCCTTAGGAATGAGTTCAGGACACTCTGGAAACTCCACGTTCAATAATAATTTTTTAAAGTATTTCTCTCATGAGTAAGACATCTTACAAGGAAGCATGCAGATGGTGGAATCAAGACTTTTCACTTCTGGAGAGGAGCAGACAGGCTCTAGTCTTCTGTGTCCTCATGTGGGTCTCTGTCACGGACACAGCTGCTGTGTTCTCTGCCACCCACTCCCCTCATCAACGTAGGAGGAAGGGAGCCAGGGAAGGTGACCACCGTCTCCCTGGAATTCACAAGCCTCTGCCACTGTAAGGTCTGCCCCCACAGGGTCCAGCAAATCAACACCATGGAAGGACCTGCAAGAGAGTGTAAAGAAAGTAGGCAAAGTTTACATGTTGAATTTTCAGTCTTCAAGTTGAATGTTTCAGCTTTTGCTGAACAGTTGCTCTGAATGAGTCACCAATTTCACAGAGACACCTCAGTACCAGGCCAAGACCAGTGAGGGAAGGACCTTCTTTGAGAACAGAGGAGCTTTAGCGCATCAGAATGTCGTTGCTCAAAGCCAACTATTTGTAAAGACGATAATGGTCAACGAGCATTAGATTTTATAGATCAATAAGGAAAAATATTTTTATTATTGATGATCTCAAGGTAATAAAACCTTTTTTTACCTTTCGAGTGCCTCATAGGACCAACTATTACACTTTGCTTTTTTTGCGTTTTTTTGTATTCTTTTTTTAAAAAACTTTCCTGAGCTAATGTTGACTGAAATCCTTAGAACTTTGCCTCTCCAATGAAGTGCTGTTTCTCTACCCTAAAAAACTATTTGTATGATCTCTGGCTGTAACGATCACTTTGAAAGATTTCCCTTGCATCTCTAATGATTTTTTTGATGGAATAAGGCATAAGGGGAATAAATACATTGTAACCAATGTTAATTTAAGCTGGTGTCCATACAGGTCAAGTAAGCCAAATGGAGTCGTGAGTGCTTCCAGAATTCATGCCTGAAAACCTGCTCTTTTTGAAAAGTAGGGAGATGGCCTTCTATGTCTCTGGGTGGGTTTTCTCTACAGACTAAGCCTAATAATTAACTTCCTGATCCTTTAGTCTTCTCAGCCTGTGGGTGCCCCCATATTTGGAAATCCTACTTTAAAAATCTGCCCTCAGAAGACTTTGTGGCTCCCAGGTTTTCCAGTGGGCCTGTCACCTCCCTGTATTGATCTGTGGTGGGCTGTTAATGGGCTCCTTCGACCAAATGTAATGTCTGCCCCTAGACGTATGTTAGCACGGTGGAGGGAAGCGTCAGCAGAACGAGCCGACAGGAACTCCGCAAATGCACCAGCACACGAGACCAGGCGGTTGTAGGAGGCTGGTTCCCAGCCCGCTGTGTCCTCAGACTCTTGTGTATTGAAGAGATCTTCCAGAATCCCAAGTCGGGAATCCCTGCGGAAGGTCAGGAGAGGCGAGGCCCACCAGTTGTTGAGTAGAAACCAAGGCAGGTGCCCCGAGACATAGTCAGCTGCCCACCAGCCGAAGTATTTGCTCCTGTACACCCCTCTCCACGTGCCCTTTTGGATTTGTGCCTCAGCAAAGCTATAAACTGCTGAAGGCTGTAACACTTCAGGGGCCCTGATGAATATGCTCCAATCCTACCTGGCAACCTTAAATCCCAAAGGCCTCCTGGAATTGGCCCATCGGGGCTGCCGCCGACCCTGACAGCACTGACCCAGGCGGCCTGACCCTCAGTCCTGGGGCTCAGAATGTGAACCGGAGGCAGGTCTGGCTGATGGGCAGCCTAAGATCGATGAGCCTCAGCACCTCAGTGAGGCATCATCCTAGAATTGTGGCCTGAGCTACGTCCTAGATGTTAAAACAAATCTGTTTCAGAACAGCATAAAAGACCAAGAAACCTACAGCCAGTGGGAGATGCCTTTGCCCTCTTATGTCTTCAAGTCTCCTGTGACACCTGTAGTGCAGGGGCGGAAACTGTGTACTCCTCCAGGCCTTGGGAAAGGCAGAGGAGCGAGCAGACCCAGCAGATGGTGCGGCCATTCTCCCCTTCCCGGTGCCGCTCCCGGCGAGGCCTCGCCCTCCGGACAGAACGCAGCGGGCCCACCGCAGGAGCAGCAGCCCCCGGTGCGTGTTAGGTGTCACCGTGTTGTGTGTGTTCATTGAGTTTGCTGTTGACCTTAGCAAGTTGGTGACCTTCCTCCTTGCTCTTTCTAAAGAAGACAACCACTGTTTCAGAGAGAAATCTCCGGCGTCTGTGCCGAGAGCCTGTCACCCACGGCTGTTCCCTCTGAGCAGTTCAGTGGCAGAAACGTCGGGTTGGGGTTTCGTGCTTTGCCATTCTTCTTTGTTTTAAACACGACGACACAACCTTGGCTTTTCAGATGCGGAACACTTCTGTGGTTGTCGTGGAGTTCCTTCTTGCTGTATCTTCTATGCAATTCCTTCTCCCGAGAAGCCGGGCGGAGGGTGCTCTGGGCCGGGCGGCGGAGGGCGGGACGCCAGCTCTGGGTGTGCCTCTTCTCCCCCCTCCCCCTTTTTCCTGCAGTCCCTTCGTTTGTAAATTGCCTGCATTTATTCTGTCAGCCAACATGTATAAAATGTAAGAAAGAATTTTTAAACAGGTAATAAATTATATTTATAAGCAACAGAGTGCTGCCTCCCTCGTTTCCCCTAACGGAGCCTCCTCCGCGGGGAGCCCCTGTGCCCCTTCAGTAGGGCGAGAACGCCTGGGTTCTGCAGGGATGGGAACACAGCCTCCCTCAGGGGCAGGGCGAGCTCTAGAAGCGCTTCTCAAGCCTGTCTGCACGCTGGAATCACCTGAAGAGTGTTAGCACCGGGGGTGCCTTGATTACCCGCCCCCCCCCCCAGAGGTTCTGAATGCCTGGGTCCGGGGCCAAGCCTGGGCACGGAGGGTTTTACAGCTCCCAGGTGATATGGCTGGGCAGGTGAGGGGGCACCCCTGTCTCGGAAGAGCTGTATCAGAACGCCCCGGGGAGCTGGCGGTCCGGAGCAGAGAGCCTCAGAGGGCGAGTGTAAAGGAAGTTTACAAACTACACTCTGGGGAGGAGTGAAAGGCGAGCCCAGCGCACAGGATGCCCGGAGCTGCACCAACTGCCCCGCAGACAGGTTCAGCTTGGAACAGGACACTGGTCACTCCTTTATGTGCAGGGGGCGGCTCCGAGGGTGGAGAGAAAGCAGCTACGGAGCAGGCAGGGAAGCAACGGCAGCCCCCCCTTAGTGAGAGCCACTGGAGAAGGAAGTGTCCTGAGACGGACCGCCACTGCTCCCACCCCTTCTCTCAGCCAGAGTGGGAGCAAGGCCCCTCCTGAGGGCTGGTAGACAGGGACTCAAGACTGACTCTCAGCAGGGGTTTGTCAGGACTAAGCAAGTAGTGACAATATGGAGATTGGAACCTGGGTAAAATAAAAGACAGAATTGGGTCCTGTGGCTTAATCAGAGAATTCAACTCCATCTAGAAGAATGAAAATTCAATTAAAGAGCAAAAGTGTTTTACATGGAAAGCATGTGGCGGCACAGACCCAGCCCGATACCACCCATTGACCCCAAATTTGGAGCTTTGGTGGCTGGATTCCTGCTGAGAAAATGAGCCTAGGAGAGCATGCAAACATTTTCAGTCAAGCCAGTGAGGGCCCTGACTGAGACTCCGTCTGAGTCGAGGTCGCCGCAGAGTTCTGAGATCTGGCCTCACTCTGTGTCTGTCCCTCAGGGCCAGCACACAGGCACGGAGCATAGAAACTTCGTCTGTCCCAGAGCTCCCTACAGGTGGATTAATACTAAACCTAGGGTAGGAATTACTTTGCAGAAACAGAAGTCTTTCTCAGAGCGAGGTCTTCTGTACTTGGCTCCCATGACCAGAAGGAACCACCAAGCTTGCAACTTATAAAATGACCAATGCCAAGAGAAGAACCTGTTCTCCGCAGCTGGGATCTACTATCCATCTGCCTTCTAGTCCTGTGAAAGCCCACAGCGTATAGAAGTGGGTGTAGAGAGGGCAGGAGAGGTGTACCCACAGCACACCCTGGCTGTTCCAAGTGTTGCTAGCTTTACATCCTGTAAAACTATGTCAGCCAGGAAAAGCAGTATTTACGAGTACCTGTCATGTGCCTGGCATAGGGCCACCACATTCTTCACATATTCATCTCACGTGTTCCTACGAGAGCCCTGTGAGATGGGTATTTTTATCCCACTTTACAGGGGAGCAGATTGGGGCTCAGATTACGGACGTCCACAGAATTGAGAAAGGGAAAACCATGGGATGTGAGCTGAGTCGCTCTGAATCCCACCCAGCGCTGGGAGGACGTCTCTCGGCCTAAGTGCAGCTGGCTAAACACAGCCAACCAGAGAAACTTTTGAATCCCCGGGAACTGAGATGCAAGGCTTCCCGTACTCTCCACGCCCAGACAATTCTGGGTTCCTCACCCCTGACCCAGCAGCCTCCAGTGGATCTGCACAGAACTGACCTGCCCAGCCGCCCTCCGGGACTCACAGCCCAGGAGAAGATAACCTCACACCGCCCTCTCTCTTTGCAGAGGGTTTTCACTGTTTCAGGGGCAACGGCAAGGGCCTCCTTCTTCCACACCCAGTCCTCACAGTTGGGAGGAAGGACGGGGTCTTTGGCACACTGTCCTGCTGCTTCCAGATCGCGGCATCTGCGAGAAAGACCACTCCTTTGTACGCGAGGCCATCAGGCCCTCCAGCATCTGTCTCCACTCTCCGCCCTCACTGCCTGCCTACCTTTCTCCTGGGGCCCCAGAGGATTCTGCCTCACAATGTTCCTCTCTTTAGACTGTCACCATCCTGAGGGCTTCCAAATCCACACAGACGGAAAAGGCCCGGCTTTTGGGTTCCTCTCTCATCACCAATAATCTCGACCACTAACTAAACCCACCCACTCCTGTGAACACACGCTCAGCTGTCCTTAGTCTTGCTACTCCCCCTTTGAAATCTTGGTCCTGACCACAGCCCCTTTCCCAGTAACTGCTAACACACCCCTTCAATCCCATCACAGTTCCCTGTCCTTTGACCAGTGTCTTTGGCCTCTTTGCTCCCTTCCCTACTCCGGTCCACATCAGCCATCCCCTTGATGATGATTCTTATTTTGCACGATCTGTTGCTGCACACGCCTAATAAAGCCCAACCGTGAATGGATCCAATTGTTGCAGACTCCATGCCTACGTTTGGGTTACTGATAGAAAAATAAAATCAGAAAAGTGGCACTGTGAATTTGTAATAATAGATAATATTTAGCAATGGTTGAGTGCTTACCTCATGTTCGGTGCATGGATTATTTCATCTTCAGAACCACTCCATGCAGTAGACATTAATATTATTTTCATCTTCAAGGGGGAAGAAACTGAATCTTGCCGAGGTCAGAACATGCCTACTGTCACACAACTGAGGGAGTGAGCGAGCCCGGATTCACACACAGGCTGTCTGGCAGTCTAGAGGCCACACAGTTAGGACCATCAATCTCAACCGGCCCTCGGCATTGCCCACAGCATCTGGCTGTAATTTTCCACAGTGCAATTTTAAACCTTCTCACTTCTCTCAAACCACAGACTTCCCTACCTTTCCCCTCCCTCTCAACAGATGACTGTGCCTCCTAATTACAGAGAAAATAGAAGCCATCAGACCATTTTTCTTGCTCTCCTGCCACCAAATGCACAGACTTACCTGCGTCACTCTCCTTCATGGCTGTCTTCCCGCCTGTTACGATGTGACATTTTCAAAGACAGAAAACAGGCAGAACTACAAAATAGCAGACATGTTCTTTCCAAGGGGAGAATGAAACCATTTTATTTGGGGGAATGTTAAAACAAAGCCATATACAATTTGTAACAAATACAATACAATTGTTTGTTCCCTAGTCCTGAATAATTACAGTATATACAAATTCAATAAGGCACTGGTTCCCAAAAGAACACAAAGGAGTCTTCTTCTGAAACAGACAGGCAACAAAACCCCTTATATATTGCCAATTCTCTCCAAAAAATATGGCATTGTTTTATTGTTTTGTTTTACAAGAGGAATCATAATTGCTAAATTAAATCACTTCTAGTGTCACGCTTTCACGTCCACTGCTGTGTGACTGCGTTTTCAAAGGAGATATAACTACAGAACAATTCAAGCTTAAAACACTGTACTTCTTTCAGTGCCTTTCCACCTACAAACAGAGAAGAACCAGAGCAGACCCACAACATAAAACACTGCAACTTCTAATGCATATGCATGACTCCAGGAACGTGAAACTCGGTCATTATTCAGTACTTGCTATTACCTGACTACAGACAGCAGAAATGCCTCAAAGAATTCCTTGCAAATACAATCTTAGCCTGTTTTCTACCAAGCTTGATGTTTTGAGAATGAAAAGAATGGTCACTCGTGACTTCTGAGCGGTGCTTTCTGGGCGGTCAGAGGCCTGTCTCCTCACACACAGTGTGCACAGCACCGCCACTTGTAAATTAACAATCTACACACTTTCATAAATAAATATTAGGTTTCATTTAGTACTTTATCATCCATAATATTTTACTCTCTAATCCACATAATGGAGTTGTGCCAGACTCCAAACTGAACATAATATTTATATATACATATATATTTATATAATATACACACACATACATAAACTATAAACCTCAATATCTTAGCATACAAAACTTATATTAGCTAACAACTAATATTTAGGATTCCTTTTGGGGGGAGAGCAATTAGAAGAAAATCTTAGTCTTTGAAATAGTCCTGAAAGTAAGCAATCAACTACATTATTAATTTCCATGTTCTCATTTATCCTATTCAAAGACAAAAGAAAATAGTGAAATAAAATTCACTTCTGAGCCACTAGAAACGTAAAAATCAAACAGGATTATTCGGAAGTGAGTAGGTAGTCTCGATAAGAACAATTTAGTTTTCCCTACGTAAGGTGGATTTCAGTAAGATAGAAAAATCTGTTCATAAAAACATTCTTGTCTCATTGAAAGATTATGACAGCTAAATGGGTCTTTTTAAGTATCTCAGGGATAACTTTTAAATGTTCATTGTGAATCTGGTTGAGCATTAGAAAGTAAGCTATTGATTCTTCCAAAGCAACTAAACAAATAATATAGAAGAAATGTGGGTACTCTTTTAATTTCCTCCCATTCTTCACTGGAACCAATGCCTCTCTAGAAATCTAGTTTACTTTTCAAATCATCACTTCCTCACAAAATATCCTAATTTGAAGTTATTCACATAGAAGAGCCTACCAAAAAGAAAACACATTTTTATCTAAGAGGTAAGCCCAACCTCACTTAAACGTAGGGAAAACTGAGAAACACAAACATGTCCCCACTTAACTGGCCTAAAGGGTACTTGTTTGCAGACGATCTGATTAGAGGCACTGAAGTTTCTCTCCACGGCTCAGATGATCATCACACGTAGTTCTAGCCACACATTCCTTCTAAGCTGTCACAAAGAAGACAACTCGAAACAAGGGAAAGGAACCTTTACGTTCCTATTCAGGCTATTTTAACATCAATAAAAGCAGCATTCTGATTACAAGAATATTTGGAACCAACTGTTTTTCATCTTTGAAAAAACAGAAATTTTTTTCATATTCAAAGATTAAGAAAATCTTCTTTCTTTGTTACAAACACAATGCGGCTATGAAACCCTGGGAAGTGGATGCTGAGTACAGACCACTCTGTTTCTCCTTATGATTCTCCCAAACTGTAGACACAACTCACAACACTCTCTGTTCTGGGATGTTCTCTGGATGCACAAGTCACCAGCTGCAAGTCCACTTCAGAAGTGAGAAAAACATTCTCTCATTTTTCATGCAGCTGTCCAATTTTCAAAAACCTTCCATCTTTCAGTTACCAAGTGGTGAAATGTGTTATAAAACAGTGCCCCCTGGAGCATTCTGGAAGGAACGTCAAAATAAAAAGGCCAAGGAGAACTACTTCCCAATTCTTTACTAAACACTACAGAATTTCTAAGAAGCAAAAGAAAACCACAGCAACAAAATGTAAATGAATCAAGTTGAGAGGGATGTGTACAATTTGAACTTTCGGTTCCTGTTGCTAAGGAGTGTTGGCCCTGTCAATGACTTGACTCGTGTTGCCTAAAAGTTAAAACCCCGTATAACTGAGTAGGTGAAGACATGTTTTGCACAAGTGCCACAGAGAAGAAAAAAATAATAAATTAGAAAGTGAATTGAACATCATGAGAATACAATAAAATGAGTCAGCATTCCTAGCATGTAAAATTATCACTTAAGATGGACATATTTGATCCATATCTATGCTAGAATAGTAAATCACAGCAGCCAGAATATTTTGTGGCCTCCAACAGCTCTCTTCGGCTGTCCCAGTAGGAGGTTATATTTATCTATTTTTAAATTAAAATTTAGTTAAATTAAACTGACATATCCTTCCTTTCCTTCCCTTAACTCAGACACAAAAAAGACAGACAATAACAAGAAGAAACCGTCTTCATCTGTACAAGATAGGGGGTGCCTCCTCTCCCTGGGGCCCCTGCACCTCCTCCCTCGCTCCCTACCTTGTGGATGGGAACTCCTTACAGCACAAGAGCAAATTAGCTCAATTTTAAAGCGCTTTGTCTTCAACTCAACTGATGGCTATTTTATTGAATATCGATCCTTTCATTTGAGAGGTCAAAAGCACGCATGAGTCAACTGTCTGCACATAAACAACGGTTTGTTTGTGTTTAATGAAAAGGAAGGGATTTCACCATGAAAGAAATGCCTAACAGAATCAGAAACACAAAGTGGTTTTGAAGAACAGCTTCAACGCTTAGTTCTAATAAAGTCACATAAAACCTTCATTTGTTCCATCTCTTCTGAAGCTCCAAAAGGACAGGGAATCCCAAAATGTGGTCCCAGGCAGGTGGCGTTTGTACCCAGGTGCATTCACATTGCTGAGGCAGCCTCAAGGCAGGGCTGGCCAGAGTGGTCGGAGGCGGCAAGGGCCAGGCCTTTCAAGATGAGTTCAGTCTATGATCTCCAATTTCACAGACTGTCTTTTGGTTTGAGAGTGCAACACATTTTCACCAATGGAAAAACACACTTTAATTTACCTTCCAGCAGAGTTTCTGGGAAGAATTTTTGTTGTTAGAATTTAAACTATAAGCCTTAAAACATCTACATTATTTATTTTGGCAAAATTAAAGCATTTTTTGAAAAAAAAAAAAAAAAAGAAAAGGCAATCCCAAAATACAGGGCTTTCTTAGAAAGCAACATGCATCGTATCTTGAACAAGTTACCCAAGCGGCTTCTCCTTCCTACACACAGACACAACGGATCCGTGTTTCCGGGAACTTCTCTGTCTTTGTCCAGGCTGCTCACTGAGAGTTGAGGCTGAACCCACTGGGAAGCAGGACCATGTTCAAGGCTTGTACTATGGATGCTTTTGGAAGATCTTTTGCTCTGCCCACAAACAGAAGAATATTGACTGGCTTTCTCCAGAGATGCTTATTTTTCCCCTCAAATCAGAGTTTAATGTCCTGGGACTCTGACATTTTGGCAAGTGTTTTCTTAACACGCAGGGCTGTCAGTCTTGAAGCAGGATTGTGAGCCCAGCATTCTGTCATGAGTTTCCCCATCTGCCTTAGACACTGTGGGAAAAGAAAGGAAAATTGGAGTAACACTACAGCAATGGATTATGTGCATGGTTGGTACCTGATATTGGCTTTTAGTTTTGGATTTCTGAAATTTGAATATATTTTTAAAAGATACTCTTAAAACCACGTAGACATAAAATTCCACAAAACTTATTTTCTTCTGCAAATTTTAAATGACTAAAACAGATTTTCATGTCTTCCTTGTGATAGGAACAAGCAGGTGGCTTTGCCAATTGTAAAAGAGTGTCTTTGAAGTCACATTAAACAAATACGAAATACCCAGGGAGTCTGTATTCCACTCCACAATCCCAGATTGTTTATAACACTTGATAAGCTTAAATCTTTTATCTAGTTCCATACTATTCAAACACACACGGTTATTCCTAAATCACAGCCGTCTGCTACAATAACAGCATCACACTGTACCATTTAACAAGATTAATGGCCTGTGCACAGCCTCACTAAAACTTTCTCCTGTGTTCTCCTGTGGTACATCAATTATTGGTCTTCCTGTTGAAAAGCACAATTTCACTTCATTAGAAATCCTCAGTGAAGGGATTTCGAGTAACACCAATGCCCATAACCACCTTCGAAATAATATAATTCCAGCATCTCATAAAGCTTTCTGCACAGCTCGTTGGAAAACACATGTATTATTTAGCATTTCAGTAATGAGACACAAAGCCAATGACCCACAGGTGATTTTTAATGCATTTAACAGTGAAGAGTTAGTTTATAAACACGCCCTGTCCATTGGTTTGCGTTGGCTTTGCTACATGTTTGATGACTGCACACAGGCAGTAGGGATGCCTCCAACTCCTCGCTGCCAGGGCACTCAGGGCTCTGAGTGAGTTTACAGGCTGAGAGGGTGGACAGAGAGGCCGGGGAGCAGGAGGAGATGAGTGAGGAAAGGCCAGGCCCGCCGACTCGTTTCCTCCTTCTGAGCAGCTCCGTTTAGACCTGCTTAGGTTTCACCACTACCTCCTTAGAGCCCAGGTGAACTGGACCTGTTCACACCGTACTTTATCATCCTTATTAACACAGATCCATAGCTGTCAGCAGTCTCAGCAGCCAACTTGTCCCACTTCTGTGTACAGAAAACTGCATTCTTCAGATGCCTCTCTTGCCTCTCATCAAAATGAGAGACTGTTGTATGCGGGTTTGTCATAAGGAAAATTCATCATGTTTTAAAAACACACAGAGAGAAATTACAGCCTTTATGCAAGTGTCAGGACACCACAAATAAGTGAAATAATGTTATCGCTCAGGCAGGCTGAACGTTGACCCACTGGATATATTCTGGAAGTAATAAAATCAAACAGAAAAAAGGAATAGATAATTTAACACACCACACTTAGCTCCATATAAATTATTGCAATGAGGCACATTTCCATCACCATCAAAACAAGGAAAAAGAAGAATCCCTGTAATGAACATTTGGGGTTTTGGCAAATGGAGAAAAAGTCTGTTTACAAGTTGGTCACAGCCACATGGTGACGGAGGCCTCACCTCGTCGCTCGTCCACCGGTTGGGGAAGGAGGGCCGCAGCTTCTTGAGGCACACGATCTCCCTCATGTCCTCATAGGACGGGTCACTGGGCACGAGGTCATGATAGGGAAGCTGGTACTCCTCCACTATACCTGAAAATATGGTTTTATGACTCGTTATTTTCCGTGAAGTGGAAATAAAAGTCAGGTGTACATACTGTTCTCAAAGAAAAGTTGGTTCAGTACGAAAGACAAGTTCAGGTTGAAAAACAACAAAATAAATCTTGAAAAAAAATGTGCCCAAATCACAATCTAATTTTAAAAAATGAATAAAAAGCCTAATAAATCATATTATTATAGGTCTTCAAGCTTTTTTCTAATTTCCAAAAGCTAAATAAAACAAGTGCTTCAAATTTATTTTCAATTTTATAAAGGCTCTTATATGCCAAATTTAAAAAAAACTATTATTAAATCTCAACGTAAACTTGGCAGACATATCCCAAACTCATGCTGCATAATATGTGACTGTTTCTATTACTGCAGTAGAGATTATGAACCTCATAATAAATCTGGCACTGTATCCTACTTTAACAAAATGTCAGATTTACATTTTTTTCTGCTTTCTCATAAGAATGCATTTCTGCACATTTAAAATTTGTAAAATGATACACACCTAAAAATATTAACCATGTTTTTTTAGGTGTAAGGACTGTCTGATTTTTATTTTCTTCTTTAAATTTTCTGTATTTATCCAAACTTTCTACAAGGAATACTTTACTGTTAGAAAAAGAATAAGTGTTGTTGAAAGAAGGGTTAAGAAATACAAATCTATGTCATCTTTAGGGAAACAGCACTCATCACGCTAAATTCTCTCTCATTTCATTTTTCCTAATTTCTACCTTTTTCCTCGTGTCCTTTAAGAAAGCAGGTTGCCTGTGTCTTCTTTCCAATCCTATCTGATGAACTCCTCACAATAATTCTAAGTGGCCTCTGTCCTCAGAGGATGCTGCTCTGAACAGTCTTTCCAGGGCACCCATCCTCCCCATCCTAAATCATCTTTTATAGAAGTATTGCTTTTCATCTGAACAGATGATACCACCAGGTAGGCAGAGTATCTACTGCATCATTAATTCACTGGGGGTTTACTCTGATGACAAAATCTGTAAGTGTGAATTATGCCCTTTCTCGTAAACTTAAACCCATATATAATCATAAAGGACCAGAGGGTTCAAAAGTTTTCTCAGACCATTCCAGCTCACCATTCCTGCTGTGCCCCGCAGAGCCCGCACAGCATAATTACACGTGGTATCTATGTTAACACTCCCTTCCATTGTGTTTCATCTCTGTATGAGGTAATAAAGGCACAGGGTCTAACGCATGTGAGACATCGTTTCATTCCAGCTCTTCCTCCCTTTGTAATTCTCAAGACAATGGCTCTAGAAACATTTGGAGGGCAAAGACGGTATCTACCTAATTGATCTCTGATCTTCCTCAGTGCCTAATGTTGGTGCCATTACCTGGATGGACTGATGCACGGCTGGTGGCAAGTCTGTCTTTGAACCATGGGCCTTATTCCTTTCTCCTTATCAAAATTTTCCATATTAGCTGCCATTTAATTGCTCCTGAAACTTCAAAATTTTCTCTTTCCTTCCGAAGTTTGTAACGCCTACATCTTGATGTATCTACTCACCCAAAAGTATCTGGACTAGAAAGACAAGCCCCCAAACTTCCAATATCTCCTAAAGGACAGTGTTGGGGAACAGAATTTTGTGCTTTGCCTCTCTGGAAAGAGAAAACAAACTCATTGTTGAGAGCCTACTACATACCAGGCATGGAAGTGGGTGTGCTATGTAATTTATCTTATTAAGTTCTCACACACACTTTATGAGATAGCATTATTATCCACATTAGACAAAGGAGGAAACTTGGTTTTGAGGGATTAAGTAACTTGCCCAAGGCCATACAGTTGGTATGGAGTGGAGATGGGACTCTAATGGCATTGACAAACACATGTCAATGTCATACAGAGATCAGGGAACATTTGAGTACCTCTCAAACTTCCACAGGCAGACAGCCCTAGTGACGCTATTAGTACCGTGCTGTTCACATGAGGCTGGCTTGTTTTTAAGCTGCGATTCATTTCGCCTGTATTCTGGCCCACAGGCTTTCAAACAGAGGCTTCCTGTGGCCCTCTTTGCTTTAGATATTCAGGAAAACACAATTGGAAAAGTAATCCTGTACTCTGCTGCTCCTTCAGCTTCTCCAAACGTATCTTAATTACACAAGTGTAAGCTTATTATTTAAAAATAGGCTTATCTATATAAAGCATGAAATCAAGGCACATGTGATTCGTTAATTTTCTTGGTTACTTCTTCATAACTATGATGAGAGATTTATTCAATATCTGGTTAGGAAAAATTTCTTACGTTAACTTTCCTTTTGGACAAAAGAGTTCCCTCACTTTAGAGGGAATGTGCTCTGTTTTAAACGCTTGTAGAAGGCTCAGAATTCCCAGATTGGAAGGCACTGCACTGAAGACGATCTTTCCACCAAAGAGTAAACGCTGTCGATTAACTGTCTCTCCTTATGTTTAAATATGAATCTAAAGATAAGTTAAGGCTCTACCAACCAAAATGAAAATTTTAATTAACAGTTAACATGTACTGAGTGCTATTTATGTGCCAGGCAGTTTCCATTCTTTTTATAATCACTGAAACCTCACAACAACCACTGAGACAGATACAATAATTCACCTCCTTCTAAGATGAGAAAATCAAAGCAAAGTTTAGTAACTTGTCCAAGGTCCACAGATAATAGACGGCAGGTCCAAAAACAAATCTCAGTGCTACTTAAGTGTACACTGCACTTTCTGTATCTTGGGCAAGCTTAAGTTTTCATGACGGTGAGTTCAAATTGACCATCATGAGAAGTGCAGTGGCATCAAGGTCTGTTAACCAGCACAACCATGAAAGAACCAGAAACAGGGTACTTGACACTGAAGAGCTTAAGACTCAGCTCGTCACTTAAAACGTGTGGGAATCTACCCAAAGATGGATTGTGCAGCAGTAAGCAAAATTCTACAAGCAATAATAATAAAACCTCTGAATATTTAAGGATGCCTTCTTACTTAGTCTTACTAAGGAATCCTTATGCTTGTAGAAATATTCCCAGGAACAATAATAATATTCTCATGCTTTAATTTCCTTTTATTAAAAGCTGATGACTTCAAATGGCTTTATGAGGAAGCAGTCTAGAAAATCAAGAAGTAGGGGTTTAAAGAATGGGTGCCCCACCCACACTTATGTCTCTACCTTCATCTGTGCAGAGGAAGTCAGAGGGAATGGGGCATTGGGGTTGTGGATGGGGCCCAGCAGGTTGGTAAGAAGAAGCCGGAAGGGGTAGGGAGGAGGGTTGACTTGATGGAGCAACTACTGGAGGAAGTGCTCAAGAGAGAAGGAACACAATACATGGAGCAGAAGGGGGTGATCTCTGAAAAGGCAAGAGGACAGTATGCCTACAAGACATTTATCAGTAGTAGGTAGAGGTAAGGAGGCAGTCAAAGATCATTCTAAGATGTTAAATATCATTTCCTGGGAGGATTGTGACTCCATCAACAGAAATAAAAGGGGGAAATAAAAAGAAAATCTGATTTTGTGGACAATGCAATAACTCTGATTCCTAGGAGAAAGAAAGGATTTGTAGAAGCTCCACTGTTACTTACCTCCAGACACACATCTCCTAGCAACCTCCCAAAGGATGAGTCCAAAACTGTACATGTCGGCCATGATGTACGACTGAAAGTGATTCCTATTCAAGCTCTCATCCAGCACTTCTGGAGGCATGTAGCGTTTGGTGCCAACTCGAGTGTTGGGCGGGATGTCAACTTCATTCGTGTCACTAAGGACAAAGTACAGCAAAGCACTATCAGCCCTGAGGAGGACCAACAAATAACAAATAGAAGTGACTCCTGAACCAGGGTTCAGTGAGACAGGGGAAAGGAGAGCCTTCCAGGGGACAACATTTCCTTGAAAAATATCTCTTGCCAAAAGTTAATATTAAATGTTCACAGGTGAAAACCCAGTGAAGATGACAATTAGAATGAATTTGCAACATATAAGATTGCATTACCTCTAGATAAAATATAAACTCCAAATAATTGCTAAATATTACTGAATGTCTAAAAAATACCTTCCTTCTCTTCATATTTTAATAGCTTTGCTTTTAAAATTGGCATGTGCAGATGCCAATTTGGTTTGAGACAGTATTTTTTAAGCCAAGTGTTATGAGACTGTTAAATCTACATACAGGTAAAAAGGGGGGGAAGGAAGGGACATCAAAGACTTGCAAGTGCTTTACTTTGATAAGCAGGGACCTATAGAAAAGCTTTCTATGATCACTATTATTTCATAAACCAAATAACATGCATTTATAATCAAAAGAGGAAAGGAATAACTGAATATAATATCTTTAGTTTCATGAAAATTTCACAGTGTGACCATTTTATTACTTCCCATAGACTGGGAGAAAATTCAGGATGGACAGACATCAATATGCACACTGGCATTGAGAAGCACAGCCTCAGCACAGGGAGCTGGAGCCAGAGTTCTGAACCCATGTCTCGAACCTATTGAACTACTATTGCTTGACAGGTTGAAAATCAAATGAGACGAGATGTGTAAAATCGCTGCCAGCACAGCACTAAGCATGTATGAGAAGATTAACAAGTACTACCTCAATAGGCACTAGAGGAACTAAGAAACTAAACCCCAGTTTTGTTTTGTTTTTGCTGAGGAACTTTAGCCCTGAGCTAACATCTGCTGCCAATCCTCCTCTTTTTTTTGCTGAGGAAGATTGGCCCTGAGTTAACATCTGTGCCAATCTTCCTCCACTTTATCTGCGGGTCGCTGCCACAGCATGGCTGATGAGTAGTGTAGGTCCATGTCTGGGATGCAAACCTGAGAACCTGGGCTGCTGAGGCAGAGCATGCCAAACGTAACCACTACCCCACTGGGCCAGCCCCAGTGAACCCCACTTTTGGTGGATGAAGCAACTATAAAACAGAAAAGGTACCAAAACTCATTTTTAAACTGAAGTTTGTGGAAAATCTTGAATAAACCTTCCTAACTCCTGATTCCCAAGAAGTGCTTTATTTTCTTTTCATTACACTCTACTGACTCTCAAGCATTTACATATTATTTCCCCTCAAGATGGAAAATGGTTACATACACCAAATAGTCCATTTATCATCTGCGTCACAGACAATACCAAACTTACCAAAACACTAGTTGCTTTTGGACAAAATCTCTGGGTTTGATCTTACTGCATTAATCTCTATCCTCTAAAACATAAAATATCTAGTGTCATTTGGGAAAATTTAAAGGCTGGCAGATGTTCCTCTCTTTATATCTCAGAACTGTTTACATTTACTAAACCTTATAAAGCTTCAATCTTAGAACCTTTTAAAATTCACTTCCAGCTAAAATCCTTAATCAGAAGCTATTCCAACAGACGTGTCACCAGCATACTCATTAGTCCCCTCACGATCTTCCAGGAGGAACTCTGAAGGAGCTATTTTCCTAAAATAGAAGTTAAAGCGTAAATTTTAAAAAATGACCCAAACTAAACAGCTGGTATTCCTTACCATCTGTAAATGCAGGTCTTAGTGTTGTGGGCTCTTTTCGAAGACCAGGAAAAGAGGTTAGAATGTGAATTCTTAGTATTTCCCAGCAAGATGTAATAGAATAATGCCATCTTATATTTAAATAGTAAATGGTAAGGGAAGAAAGTGAGCCAAGAAGAGGCTTAACAAAAACTGGAAAAACATCAGATTTAAAAGATGCTGCAAAAGCTCCACCTTCAATTGAATAAAGTAATTTCTTTCCTCCTCTTCTACCCGCGGACACCTCTTATGTGAGCACACAGTGGTATTTCATTAATGTGTTGTATGCATGTGTTATAATTTATCATTTGGAATCATCAGAGGAAGACGGTGGTGGGCCCAGGTAGAGAAGTCTGGCTTCTATGAAGAGAAACAAACATGAGGGCTTGCAGATGGAAAGAAGAGAACATAGGGCCTAAGTTAATTCCAGAACACGCACTGAGAAAGGAAACCAAGCACAGTCTTAGCATGGGCCCCAAAGGAGTGCGTGTAGGCCAAAGACAGACTCTGACCACAGCTGATGAAGACTTTAGGCAACTCCTTCCCATTCTCACTCTTAGCTCCCTGATGTTTTATTTGGATTTGGGAGGTCAGGAAGGGCTAATGAAATTTGTGACATGGACGCCTATTGGCAAACTGAAAGGTAACTGTTACCTGATGATGGAATTAAGACTTGTGATGGCTGAACTATATACATATTCATCTCTAACCTCTCATTCCCTCAAACACTGAAAAAAAGCACACAGTCAAGGATTTTGCTTGTCCATCAAATGGGCTAAGCATGTTCCCGTCCCTCCCCCGCTTCCTCTCCCCACCCAAGTGTCTTCCTAATAGTATTCGAATAAATATCTTACCTCAGAGTATTTGCATAAATATCCTCCTTTGCAGTACATAAATAAATATTCATCTTCCAACCTAAGCTTGTAAACTCATCTGTCATTGTTTGGTATGTCCCTAGAGAACACAGCCCCAATCATCTCCACTCACAGTGTGCTCTGCACACGATAGGTAAAGAATATACTTTAAACCAAAGGAGGAGAAGGTCTTTCTAGAATAAACTTCGCTATGGATAATTTAAAGAGAAATATGAAAACCTCTATTATATATAGACCATAAAATGAAACATTACATACAAGAATTTTGTTAAGAAAATTAATTTTGTAAGAGATGACTATTAACCTAGTGGCAAATGCCTTAGCAGTACATTTAAACAACAAACACGCTCACTGTAAGTAATTCATATCTGATATTCTAAAGTATCAGATCCTCCAAGACATACAACTCTGTCTCTTCTTCCCTCAGGAGCGTTTCTATACTTGAAAGTAATTAACCTGCATTTCTCTCTCAGGTTTTCAGAAACATCCTCTTACCTGTTCCCAAATAAGGGCAGAGAAAAACTGAGCTTCTATTAATCTTCAAGATCAAAAATAGAAACTAAAGGGATTTAACACAGCGCCAGCAAGAAGAAATGAAGAAAAGAGACAGGAAGTAGAGTCAGAGAGTGCGGAGCACGCAGGAAGAGGGCAGAGTCACGGAAGGAGAAAGAAGGCAGACAAGGCGCGCACTCCTTCAGCTTTCCTCGCTTCCTTTTCCATGGAGGGGCCGGGAGGCGCGAGAAGGACAGTCGGCAAGAAAAGATGGATACTGCACAAGGGGGGCAGAGCCAGAGAAATGAACCCCAAGCCACGCCTCATCCTACGTACTGCACAGCTACACACACACAGCCAAGTTATAAAGTCATGTACAGGAAAGATAATACCAACTTCAGGATACTGGTTATTTCTGGGAGGGAAAAAGGAGAGTGAAATAACGAAGAGAATGCCAACAGGGCTATCTCCAACATCGGAATTCTTTTCAGAAGAAAGACGAGGCAAAAATAAGACAAATTGTTAACATTTGATAATGTTAAGGTATTACATGAGTGCCTCATTACTTTTTATACCTTTCTATATGTTTAAAATATATTATAATTAAATATATTATAAATGAAAAAACTCAGCAGGATGAGGACCTAGAAAAATTTTCATTTCAAGGATTCAGGCACTTGTTAGAGGCATAAGGGTCTGAGGATCAAAAGTCGTCTAAATAAACTGGGCAAAATTACAGAGAAGATGAGTTTCCACCAGGGAGAACTGGAAATATTGCATCAAAGACATGGATGCTGTCTTCACGGCAGAGTAAACACGGCCTCTCTTCTCTCCTCCACGCAGAAGGGTGGGATGCATTTGCACAAAGGGGCCACGACTGAAGAGCTGGGTTTAGAGAATCACAGGGGCAGGCACTTTTACCCATTTATGTTTTTATACTTAATACTTCCAAGAGATCCAACATGGCTTTTGTCCCTGTTAATGTGAATACCAGTGTGATACAGACTTAAGTAGAATTGGGGGAAAAATATATATATATATACATATAATGTGAACAAAATAAACTAAATTAAGGGATTTGGGGTAAATTCCTCTCTAGGAAAAAACACTATTTTAGAATCATACTTTAATAG
Source organism: Equus caballus (assembly GCF_041296265.1). NCBI lineage: Eukaryota > Metazoa > Chordata > Mammalia > Perissodactyla > Equidae > Equus > Equus caballus. The sequence goes on from NC_091686.1 coordinate 49,484,726, forward strand.
GCATTTTTCTTTATGAAGTTTAGGGAGAGCAGGGCTCAGACAGGATAAAATAAAAGCACCTAAAGTTTTCTTGAGGAAGAAACGAACAGTAACTTGGGAGGGTGGGGTAAGGGGCAAGTGAGCGAGGGAGAAGAGGGGCTCTCCCCTCTGGCCTAGGGTCGGGACAAGATGTTAAGGCCCTGAAGGAACAAAAAATCAGGAAAATTGTTCTGACAGCATGAATTTCATGATTAAATTCAATACCCTACAACATATCCCAGTAAAGATCTCTTCAAGCTTGAGCTGACAGTGTTTTGGGAAGAGCAGAATCAGCAGCTACGACATGGGGAACAGGGACAAGATACAGCAGAGCTATAGACTGGCAAGGCAAACAGGAAAGGCTCCTCAGGATGCCCCGACACGCTGTGGATGACACTGCGTCCCCGACTGTGCTGGGAGGACTAGGGACGATAAAGCGTAATTTTATTTGAATCTCAGAATGCAAGGTGTGCTCAGCTAGGATTACTTAAAAAGGCATGAAAACAAAAGTTCTAATTTCTGACCAAAAGCACTTGGATGTCAGTGGTATGATAAAGAAAATGCCAGCCGAGCGGAATAAGAGGTCTACCTTGATGACCAAAGGGCCTCCTGGTGTGCACACACTTTGAGTGGCTCTTCTCACCCAAAAGGACACAAAGTAAGTGAGAGTTCCCAAGGCAACTGCTTCAGGCAGGGGGAGTGGAGCAAAGACTCTGAGACTGTGAGACAGTGAGAGAGAAGAGAAGAAAGAAAGGAAATGAGAAGATATTCTTCCTCTTCTCTTTTGAAGGTGCCAGGATGGCATACCAAGGAAAGGATGGTGGCAGCAACGCACCCTGCTGGGGATGTAGTGCTAACATCATTGGGAATCTTGGCACATGGTGCTAATTTCATGCAGTTTTACTGTCTACAGACAGTGTACCTCCTTACTGCCTGGACCCAGCAGGCTTTCCGCAGTGTCCCCCTTGGTCTGACACTGGTGCCTAGAGTGGCGTGTGTGCACTGCAGGGGTGACAGCCCTGACGGATGGGATCATGGAGCTCCCGTGGGTGCAAAGAGGCTGTCAGCAGAGCCTCCAGCTAGGATCCTGGGTGGACTGGAGACTGGACCTGAGCTCCCCACAGGACTCAGTGGAACAGGGCATGCCTTATACTCTCGGCCACTACACACTGGATGAAGGGCAGGCAAAAGATGTTTATTTTGATGGCAGGGAATAAATGGGGTCTTTAAAAATATAGTATCTGTCTTAACCTTGTTTTGTATTAAATATCTTTCATGTTAATTACGCTTCCTAATTATAAATCCATAGCAGGAATTCTTTCCAGAGTGTCATGTAAAGGAAAAAGCCACTGCTTGGTCCAGCACAGCGTGCATTCCCACTGTACCATCAACTGAAGGCGGAGTTTCATGAGAGCCACGTGCAGAGCCCACGGGGCCCTGAGATGCCAGCTTGGGAGCTGAGCTGTTAGCGCCAGCAAGGTGGCTCTCCCTCACTGAGGCTTTGCACACGTGCGGGTGGTCTTCTGCTGGATGTTGCTGATGCCTAAAACAGAGAGGAAAGGGAGAGAGGGGGAGAAGGGAGATAAAAAGGTAACAGAGAAAGAGGAGAAGCAAACACTGTACACCTTTAATAATCTAAAAAGTTTTTAAAAATAAGAACTGAACTTTAAAGAACAGTGAAAGAGGGCAGGGGGGCAGAAGACACGTGAGGGAGCCCATTGGTTTGTCTGTGGCTGACAACTGATGTTGGAAATTAACTAGACAAGACATATGCTGGAAAATATGGCATCACCTCTTTGAAAGGCTAAAACGACCTCTGGGAGCATCAAAGGTCATCACGAGGCTTCAGAAGAAGGGGCGCCGCACATCCCTTCGTGTTCCTGCAGCATCTTGTAAGCAGCCACGGGACGACCCGCTGCAGTGAACTCTGCCCAGTCAGATGGGAACCAAGGAGGAGAGTTTTCCACAGCACTTCCCAACGGACTCACTGCTTCTATGATTAAATCCTGAGGGATCTCAGGGCTTCCTAGAAACAAAATTTTAGAACTAAAAAGTCTTCAACAGAAGGTAGGTATGGCTGCAGAAACCTCGCCTAGGAGTGCTGACTCTGCCACTAATTAGCTTGGTCTGTGACTTTAGCAAGTCATTTAGCCACATCACTAAAAAAAAAAAAAACCACTCAGTATACAAACCAGAAGCAGTGCTCAAAATAATGACAACAGAAAGACTGCGAGGAAATTCAGTCCCTCCTGGCTGGGCCCCTCCGTCTCCCCTCACCTGGACAATTTGACGATCATCAACTGGGAGATGTGTGTGACAGTCCAGTCTTCATTGTAGGTTTCCTATTTAAAATTTAATACCTGAGAAGCTCTAAGCCAGGATTTATTTTCCCCCTAAGAAAATATATTATTCCGACACCTAAGTACCAGAGGGGTTGCTTGATCCTCAGAGTGAAAAGTGAAAAGCCCTCTAAGTTCCTTTCCAGGATTTCACGTGTCATTGTTTTCTCCTCCAAAGGGAGGTTTGGGGTAATAGTAACGTCTGCCACAGCATCACCTGGATTAAATCTCTGGCAGGCAGGAAATGCATCAGCCCTTACATCATTTTCAAGAGAGCGCATGAAGAAACCAATATAGGACAAAAAATTTATATGAGCAGGAAATCTCTAAAGCACAGTCCACTCTCTCTGTGGCTCTCAACTTCCCTGGGAACCTCCCAGAAATGACCTAAAAGCCTGAGAGAACACTTACCATATAGAGACCAGGGTAAAGATTAAGTTCTCACAGGAAGTTCACATATGAAGTCTGAGAACTCAACACTGGGTTAGCTTTGACCCCTCTTGTAATAAAATGCTCTAAATAGCTGTGTGCACACACATGCACCCCAAATTAGGAAAAGAGTGGAAACCAAAGAAGCATATAAAGCAAGGTTTAAAAGTGAGGCTCAAAAATTGAGAAGAGCAAAGTTCTTTTGACACATAGAAAATAAAAACGTGAAAAGGACCTCTGATATTATCAAATGCAACCTCATTTAATGGAGGAGGAAACTGAGGCCCTGAAAGCTAAAATGGTCCTGCTGCTCCTCCTTAGCCATGTGAGGTCTGCGCATCCAGCGACCATTACAGCAGCACATCTGAGCCAGCATCCTCACATCTTCCCTCTCTTGATGAACTAGTCAATTATATGCCAGATCAACCTCTGAATTATCCTTTAAAGCATTCCCCTCCACTTCCTAGAAACAGGCTTTGCATGAAATTTGAGAGGTCATTCAATTCATTCCCTTACATTAATCAGAACTAAGTTTCAGAAATATAATAGATATGCACTTTCTTTATTTACTTAAAGTTCTATAAAGAAAATGAGTTCTCAATTATTGATGGAAAACAATGTTGGAATACCTATAATTTGGCATGGATGCTGCTCTCAAGATGCCCATGGCTAGTAGGAAAGATGAGGCATGTACTAAAAGAATTATAATATCAAGAAGACAAGAGCCAGGAAATTACTAGAGGAGTAGAGAAGATGATGCCATCATTCCTTGCTGGGGGATGCATAAAGTGACTTAAAGGCAACTCCGAGATTGGATTGCGGTACCTGGAGAAGCACGTGTATTCCAAGCTGGGGACTGTGCATGGAAAGCAAGGCAGGGGCAAACAAGTGCATGTGGAGAAAACCCACGGAGTTCAGTCTTACAGAAGAAAGCAGGCACGCTGGAGAGTCTGTGGGCTATAACACTAGAAAGGCGGACTCAATCCTGTGGGTGTAGGATCTCTGGAGCTAAGAAAAGGCGCTTTGTGTCTTCATCCTGTAGTCCACACAGAATCATTCATTTATCCGTTAGACAAAATTTTGAAGCAACACCTAAGTAAGGGGCACCAGGGAAAGGCACTAGGGATGCAAATTTTAGAAAACACGGTATCTACTTTCATGGAGCTTAGCCTCCCTTGGGAATGACAGATAAGCAGTCACTGATGACTGCACAACAGCATGAGAAATGTCACGATGGTATGCACAGGGTCACGGGGAGGATATAAGAAGACTGACTAAAGTCAGATTTGTGAGGGAATAATAATAGCTGTCCCAAAGGAAGATACTGTGAAGATAAGAAGCAGTTATCTAAATAGAGGAGGGGATGTTGGGTATTCAGGTAAAGAGAAAACCAAGTTAAAAACACTTGGAGGTATGAGAACATATAAAGTATTCAGAATAGAAACTACATTTTAACCCAAAGCTGTGGGAAACTATGAAGTTATGATGATGTCCAAAATTATGCTTCAAGAAAATACATCTGGGGGCCAGCCCCACGGCCCAGTGGTTAAGTTCAGTGTGCTCTGCTTCTTGGCTTGGGTCTGCGGGTTCAGATCCTGGGCGTGGACCTACACCACTCGGTAGCAGCCATGCTCTGGTGGCATCCCACATACAAAATTGAGGAAGACTGGCACAGATGTTAGCTCAGGGACAATCTTCCTCAAAATACATCTGGCAGCAGCATGTAGAAAAAATTGGAAATGGGAAAGACAAAGAGGAAGTAACTATAAAATGCTCTACTCCAGAGTCTAGAAAAATGGTAGAGAGGACCCAAAACTGCCCAGTTCAAGTGGGAATATTATGGAGACAGCATTCATTCAATTGAGCAAACCAAAAACTTAGAGAACAAAGGAAATATGTGGCATCTCACATTTTAGGATGGATCAACCCAAACTGGGAACCAGGAAGGAAAGCAGAGAGAGCAGGAAATATAGCAGGGAGAAAACAGTTAAGAGGTAGACAGCAGAACCCAGAGAGAGAGAGAGAAGGTGCACCTGGAATAACAGAAGGAAGAAGGGCTTGGGCGCTGTGGAGAGTAGAGCGACCATAGGAAAGGCTTCTGGTGACAAAGAGCAGGGGGGTCCCTTGGGAAAGGAGCTTCAGAAGGGAATGGAGGAGAAGCCAAATTACAAGATATTACGAATTACTGGATCAGGAAAGCAGTTACTCTTTGGAACTCTGGAGAAATTCAAGGGGAGAAAAGGACAGAGGCTGGTAATTTGAGAAACACCGTGGGAATTTTTTTGGTAGAGGAGATTTGAAAAAGGTTGTAGATCAGAAAAAAGAATCCAGTTGAGAGGGAGGATTTAACAATCTTTATTGGCAGGAGTTTCATATTTCTATCTTAAATTGATAGTACAAATCATCTCCTCCTGCTTTGTTTTGAAAGATGGAGGACCTCAATTTGCCATCCTCTCAATGCTGATGGCCTTCCTATATGTGGGGCCTATTACTAAATGACACCTCAGTCTTCATTTCTGGGTCAAAATACCAACCCATTAGTCTTTCTCATGAGTTTTTTAAATCTACATGGCTTTTCCTTTGTTCCCTTCTCCATATTCTACAGAGTCATCTGGAAAAAATCCACAAGAGGGCCCAACAACTTAATAAGGCCAAGCCTGAATTGAGTTTTTAAAAATGTAGGTATATGATGACCCCTCTATACCAGTGGTTTGCAAACTCATTTGGTTTTGTTTTCAAAGCAGAGAAACCATTTCTTTCAATCAAATCATGTGCAAGCTAAAAGCAGCTGCTCGCTTAGAGGGAGGGTAAGCAAAAGAGAGCCCTAACATTAGGCACCCCCTCCCCATTCTGCAAAGGCAGAATGACCAGTAGGTGTCACTCCAAGAAGCCCCCAGGGGGCTGAAGACCACCGTTCATAACACGTGCTGGTTTATGTGTCCAGTGCCATAGTCACTGCTTAAGTGACAATATGATAGTGCTGAATCATGGCTGTGTTTCCTTATTAGTTTCTAAATTTTTCATAGAACACCTATGCAAGTTATCTATCTTTTATCATGCCAAAAAAACCACAGTCTTTATCACTTCATAATCTGTAGATCTTTCCTGAAACCTTCTCCTACTTAAAAATGTCACACAGAATTGTGATCACATAATCCCAGACATTAGCTACCTCTTTTCTGAATAGCTTCATGACAGCTGCGAACTTAATGTGAACACTGTCTGGAAGCCAGTTCACTGATGACATCAGAAACAATGGGACTGACCCAAACACTCTGTGTTGCAAATAAAATGTTTCTTCTTTTTCCCTCCAAAGAAAAGTCAAGGCTAATAAAATTCCCCCTCCACTAAATATCCCAGAAGCTCTGAACTACAAAATGTATAATCTATAAAAAGTGATAGAAAAGATTCATAAAAAGCGTACTGTACACCATGATACTAACCTAATAAATTTAACAGCCAGGCCCAGGTCAGCTATACAGCAAGTTCCATTTTTCTTCACCAAGATGTTCTTACTTTTCAGATCTCGATGGGCAATTGCTGGTTTGCCTTGAGTACTAAAGATTTCAGTGTGCAAATGACATAAGCCACTGACAGAAGAATAGGCTAACTTCAGCATGGACTTAGTGTCTAGTGTGGTGGACTTCAGATAATCATAGAGGGAGCCATTTTCGTGATAGTCTGTGATCAGGTACAGCTGGGTCCAGGACCCTGTGCCTTTGATATCTGCAGCAATGAACCCTAAAAGGAAAAAAGACAGAAAGGTTTAGAGCAAAGTGTTTTCTGAATATTATAAGGAATAATTCACATTCTCAACTATCATTCTTTGTCATAGGGTTTTTTTGCGTAGCATTTCATTCAGTTTTCTGATTACGCCTATGACAGTATTAAGTTACTAATACCAATCAGAGGCAATCAAAACAGTACAGGTAGAGAAACATTAAGAGTTTGTATCTGAAAACATGATCTTTTTCCAATCAGTAGTTGATATTTAAACTATTTTAAGTTAACAGTAAATAGTTCATGGTATTATAGTAACACATAAGCCACTGTTTACAAAAACAGGGTCCTGAGTCAAGGCGGACATTCCACAATTAGCTTACCCTCTTTCCCCTGGAATGCTCCAGCTAGATCATTTCTAACTTGAGAAAATAAAAAGGAAATCAATTCTGGATATAAATAAACCCAGCAGATAAAATTCCTGTAACTTTTCACAACATTTAAACAAAAACGTGCTCCTGCAAATCCCGAAGAAACCCTAAGAAATTCTGGTATTCCATTTACATTTCCTGTCCCAGAAGAAAAAAAACATTTGAGCGTATTCCATTTCTAGTCCACCATTCCTTCGTAGAAGAGTCTTAGTCATTCCTCCTGTGAGGTCTCCCATTAGAAGCTTATGACGTTCTTGGGCTCGTGCCAAGAAGAAAATGTCTCTATATTTCATAACAGGTCTAGACAGATGGGTTAACACGCAGAGGTTAACAGAAAAACAGAGGATAGCTAGGAAACCCTGAACATTGCTCTCCGACTTCTACTCACCCAAAATGTTCTCATGCCTCATCAGCACCGTCTGATAGATTTCTGTCTCTCGGAACCAGCTGGCTTCCTCAGTGGTGAAGAACACTTTCACAGCTACCTTTTCGCCACGCCACTTTCCCATCCAGACTTCCCCATAGCGACCTTTGCCAATCTGTTTCACCATCTGAATCTGCTTCGCTATCGTCCTTTGGACCTGTTCAATCCCAAAACGCTCTGTTAGTATGCTCACAGCACTCCAGATTTGTTTAATCTTTTTTTTTTTCCAGAAAGGAAACAATTACTGCATGTAAAATATATTTAGTCAGTAGTTTTTCTTTATATAGATGAGTTATTAGTATTTACTAATTCATGCTGCCCTCTTTGAAATGTATTTGAGATGGATTGTGGATTCTGAATGTTTGAAACACTGCTTCCAAATTATTAAATATTCCATTCTACCTATTACCACTTTCATAGAGAAAAAACCCTGAAAGCATTCACAGTAAGTGGCAGAAGAGAATATTTTTCACTTCCACCACTATAGTGCCATACTAGATACTCTGAAGGGACTCATGCCACTATACACTTGGATAAAATATAACAAACAAACGTCTATTGCATTGTTGGGCACACAAAGAAATAAAGGAAATCTCCAAGCAGGGAGGGACGGAGGGAGGAAGGGAGGGAAAGAGGGCGGTAAGAGTTGAGACCAGAGCAGGGAAAGATAAGCATTAAGCATATACAAAAGCCAGGTTGCTGTCTGGGGAAGGAATAACACCAACACTGGGATACAGAATACAAACTTCGACTCTTTAAAATTAGAGAAACTGAAACTAGGACCCCAGCATGAAGCTGGGACCACTAAATGATACTAAATTTGCCCTAGGGTGGTAGCTCACCATGGCTCCCAGCAAACACAAACACAAATCCTCTCCTGAGGAAATCGTTTGCAGAAAACTTCATTCCATCACGATGATGAGATACAAGATACTCTGAAGGAACTCTTGCCACCATACCACTTGATCAAGGGTAAAATATAAGAAATAAAAAACTGTAATGCATTGTCGGGCTCCCAAAAGAAATCTCCAAGGAGGGGAGGGAGGCAGGGTTGAGAGGATGTGCGGTGACGGTGGGAAAAAGGAAAATGGAGCAAGAGAAGGAAAGGAGAGAGGAAAAGAAGATCCCAAAGTATAAATTCCTTAAAACAAAAGGAAATAGCCACTATAAATGAGAGTCGAGAGAAACAACCCAAATAGATATTAAATCTTCAGATTACAGATACCTGGAATTTTCAGATACGGAATGCTAAGGAACGCAACATGAAACATGTAAAGAAGTAGAAGATGGAATGAAAAACAAGCAAGTAGCAAGAATTATTGAAAATTATGCTTTGAAGTGGAACAGTTAACTAACACAATCGAAAAAGTAAAATGGAAACTACACAATGTTATAAACCATCATGGTCTCAATTGAAAAAAATGTAAAATGGACAGGTAAAACAATAGCTTAGAGCTGGAGAGAAATCTAAGCTATAGAGAGCTCTGAATAATTAGAGAGTGTAGTAGAGACAACGAGAAAAAAACATGACAGTTAAGTGGCATAGCGGTTAAATGACTCTTTATACATGCTCTTTATCCCATTCGCGCTTACAGTAAAATATTTTAAGAACTCCATGACTAAAAGGGCTAAATAGTGGTGACTATTTACATAATTTGTGAGATATACACAAAGAACCCAGCACAGAGCTCTTATAAGATCTGATCAGAACACTGGAACATACTTTTTTGCAGATATATGCCTTGCCTCAAGTAAGCAAAGTGTTTCTTTTTGTTTTTGCACATTTACGGACCATGTAATTACATTGAGTCCACCCAGATAATCCAGAATAATCTCAAGGTCAGTTGATTACTGATCTTAATTCCCCTCTGCCATGCAAAATAACAGAGTCTAGGGATTAGGAGCTGGACATTTTGGGGCGCCATTATTCTGCCTGCCACAGATGTCTACCAATTAGGATGGGTTCTGTTTTTGCATGACGGCCGATTTTATCAATTCAAGAGGTAATGCCAGCTATTGCCAGAACAATTAACAGCACTAATATCAGACTGAAAGCTTTTTGGGAAAAGAGTCTTTTTTAAAAAGTTTTTCTAAGAAGATTGAAAAATTCAAGCATTGCTGACATGCAATTAAGCCACTCAGCCTGAAGGAAATAAGGAACTCCCTTCAGGAGTCAACCTGCTTTGTGAGCAAACCGTCAGTCTATGTCCATTCCCACGTGAGGGGACAGAAGCACCACGAGCACTGAGCGTTCAGAGCCAAATCCACAAGGAGTTAACTCACTGACCTGAGAGGAGACTTTCTCCATTTGTTAAAGAAATATTATACTTAATTCACAGCATTGCTTCTGTAAAGCCATGGAACATTTCCTCATGTAAATAGTTTTCCATCTGCTTCTTTTCTAATGATAACATATCTTCTTATAACTTAATGAAAATACTGATGAAATTGGCAATGCTCGAAAGAATAGGAATAACTTAGAAAAAGTCTCACTAAATTATATTCAGAAATTAAAAATACACTTGTATTTTGAGATTTATTATAACATCAACAACCTGAAAATATAACTTCTCTAATACTGAGACTTTTTCTTCACTAAACTAGGTTTTATAGGCTCTTCCTTTCCATCCTGCCCCTATCAAATACTCTTCTTTGTTTTATTTAAGCAACATTTGGTTCACATCTCTCGAACATTAAGAGCAGAGATCCTACAGGCAGAGCATCTGGGTTTGACCCCTGGCTTCTCCACGCTGTAGCAGCTGACCATCTGGGCCCAGGTCCCGATGTGCGACACGGGGTGGATTTCTGGTGCTGCCTCACAGGGCTGCCCTGAGCATTAAATGAGGACACAGTTGTAAAGCCTGGTGTCTGGCCAGGACTGGAATCCTGGCAATCTGGATGCTTTAACCACTGTATGCTTAACAGCCAAACACTATTTTTTGGTACCTAGATTATAGAAATAAAATGATATTTTCATAGATATTAAAAGTTGGAGTTGAAAGCTTTTTAAAACACATGGTTGAGCAGTCCCTTTAATCACTCAGGTCCTCTACTGAGGACACAAAGGGAACACAATGTGGTCTCCCCTCTTCAGAGGGGACACAGCTAAAGACACAGCTGCACGAACGCCAGTCCCAGCATTGTTTTAAACTGCTGCAGAGGTAATATAAGCAGAATGTTACGACAGAAGATAAATGGACCGGCTCAGCCTGGGGTAAGTTGCCATAGAGATAAAACGGAGGTAGCCTTGAGCCTTAAGTCTGAGGAACTCTCCAGAAAGATATTACATTTGCAAAGACATGGACTTTAAAAACACATGTTGTATCTGTGAAACAATTGCTCGAGGCTGATGCTAGAGCTCAGGAGCAGGTGGGGAAAGGTGGGAGGAGAGGGGTGCCTTACACGCCCAGCTAGGAAAGGAGGCCCATGACACCGCTGGGCATTAGGATGTCCTATCCAGGGAAGTAACACAGAAAGGTCAAGAATTTTAGAGAGATAACTCCACAGTAATAAGAAAGATGGGTTAGAAGAAAAATAGTTTTCAATTCCAAGAGCATAAGTATCTGATTCATTAATAGCAAAGGGGATTTTGATATTTGTACTTTTCTTTTTAGAAAAAGTATAACAATACAGATTTTTAAATAAAAGAAATGCATTTGTATATATTAATTAAATTCTAAAAATAAAAGTCAAGCAATTTGATAATACAAACTTTTACCTTAAAGGAATTTACATCCTAAGTGGCATCAGCTTGGTCATAATGACCCCCTCATAAGAGCTTTTGTGTCTGGTCTATTAACTCCAGGGAAGACGTTAGTCAAAGCACGCCGAGTTTCAGTTATGCGGGATGAACAAGTCCTAGAGCTCTACTGCACAGCACGGTGCCTACAGTTAACTACGGTGTATTGTAGTCTTAAGAATGTGCTAAGAGAGCAGATTTTATGTTGTGTTCTTATCATAAAATAATAATAATAATAAGCAGCAAATAAAGACGGCAGGAGGAAACTTTTGGAGGTGATGGATATGTTTACGGCCTAGATTGTGGTGACAGTTTCATGGATGTATACTCACCTCCAAACTCTTCAAGTTGTATACATTAAATATACACAGCTTTTTTGTATATCAATAAAAAAAGATTTATAAAAGAAATTCCTGGCTCGAGATTTTTAAAAATGTTACTTTTAGTACTAAATAAAAAGTCACCAAAGGAATCAAGTAAACAAGACGTTCAGTCAGAACCAGACAATAAAGATTAGGAAAATCCATCTTAAGAGTTTATTAAGGAAACTATTTCTCATTAAAATTGTTATTTCCATCCTGAGTCCCAACAATCTTTTTGCATGGTCCATAAAGGGACCAAATGTTTTCCTCATTAAAGCAAGTGCCTTGGATTCGGTATATATTTTCTCCAAGGTTGGCAGTGTTGACCACCAAAATATTAAACCTCTCCTGAATGGAAAAGCCAAGACTTCACTGGGAAACATAAACCCTCCAGCTGAAATGCAGCCTTCTTCCCTTGTGGGAGGACTCAGGTCCCAGTTGGTTGTAATACTTCGCCTTCAAAAGCCAGGCCAAACTGCAGTAATGCTATCCTTACTGAAAGCAGAGGGAAGATGGCCCCACGCTGAATGTTTGCTAATCTGCTCTTTACCAGAACGTCTGAGGGGCTGGATTGTAACCATATACTGACATTAAAAAACAATCACCTTACCCCCAACATGTCAAAATGTTATCAGGAAGTCCTCATCTGAGATCTGATGTCTAACTGACTGCACAGAGCTTTCTCTTTGTCCACTGTCCTATCTGCTTCAGTAAAATGAAATCCTGTCATTACTGACATTTCCTCCTAGAAGACATTTCCTTCACTTTCAAGATGTGCTCTTCTCATACCAGCAGAGGGAGGCCTGATCCGCTTCCCGAGCTCTGGGACTGCTCAATTAAGTCTCTCAGGGATTCTCCGGGAGGAATGTATGTTTCGTCCTGTTCTAACCCAATGCTGTACCGAGGTCTGGTTTCTTGTCTTTTATACCTAAAGATGCATAAAGGAAGATAGTCTTAGACACTAGACTGCAATGATGGGGCAAACACTAGAGAAAAAAAAGAGTCATCACAGTAGGTTTTATTTTAGCACATAAATATGATACAAGATTAAATGCTCAGTATTTATTACCCTTAGTTATGATTTCCAAAATATAAATCACAATTATTTTGCTAACCTATTTTTTAAAATAAATTACCTGATTTTACTCAGTCTCAATCATGTATAATTTTTCTTCTCTCTTCCTTTCAATTGCCTATTTCCAAGGAGGTTACATTCCCTTAATGTTTCTTTATAGCTCCAGTACTCATTCCCTAAGATCTTTCCCTTTAAGGTCCCTAATTAAATAAAGATGCAAATTTTTGGTTTACAAAAGACATTACAGCTAACTCTCTCATCTAAGGTAGTATAAAGCGATAATATAGATAAAAGGAATAAATTAAAAGTTTAAAAAATTTTGTCAATAATTATAATGTCTCTGATTAGAAATGGATTTATTTCAATCAACTCTCATTTGCAGAATAGTATCATAAATGAGTATTACAAAAGGCAAATGCTGTGAATTTAAAGGTGCTTGATATTTCACAAACTAGAAAATAAGTTCTTAGGTGACATAAAATAATTTGTAACTGCATATTTTAATATAGTAACCGAACTTATTTTAATAATTAATGTATAAATTATCTTTAAAATCTTTCAATACTAAGGGGAAATTGTTAGCTCAGGAAATAAGGAATTACTCAAGCAATTCTAAGTTCAATTTCTCTGCTTAGAATAAAACCTCATAATAAGTAGCTCCTGAATTCCCTAACTACCCACATTTCCCCAGGGGTGAAATGTATCTGGATGGTTTTGATGTTTGAAGCAGAAATGAGATAGGTATCTATTAATAGCTTCACTGGGACAAATGTTTATCAGTAGTAACTGATATTATCAGTGAAATCTATGATCTAATTGGGTCAAAGAAAGCTGTGGTGAAAACATCAACAGGTAGGATAGTAGGTGAGGAAGATAATATAAACTCAAAACCCTACATCTGCATGTTGGAAACTTACCTGAAGTAACAGAATAAAATGATAAGGACCAAGAGCAAACTACAGACGGTCACAGAAATAAGTAAGGCCTTGTGGTGTATAGGACCATCAACAAAATCTGAAATTAAAAAGAAAGAGAGACATAATATGGAGAATATTTTCACTTAAAAATTAGGAAGCAACTCTTTCCTAAAAGTACTTGCTAAGCTCCATATGCAGGATGTGAGAGGTGCTTTCAATCTGCTAATTGATAAATATATATATACACACTCAAAATTAAGTCAGTCCAACCAGCATCAATCATTGTTCACTAGGCACTTGTTTCAAGAGCACGCATTTCTTCCTCTCCGGAAGGAATAACACAGAACACACATACTCAGAGTGAACAAATGTAAATGGATCAGTGCCCCTAAAACACCAGCAGGCAGTTCATCTTTATTTCAGATCCAGCTGATGGGTTTACAGGCTTTTCTCATGTGGTTTCTGAAGCATTCTATATCACGAATCTGGATAAAAATGAATCTATATTCATTGTACATAAAACACAAAGTCATCTTATGATGGATACAAAGGGACAGAATTCCTCAAATGTTGTCAAATATGGAATATATGGATATGCATCACTTTAAACAAAGATGCCCTTCAAAACTACACAGCTAAATTTTTCATAAATGGCATCATAGTTTAAAAGAATGAGTATGGTCTACTCAGAGAATTACTGTGTCATCCTTTTAGAGAGCAAATTATTAAATGTTATTCATGTTGTTTTAACTCCAGGTCTTGACAAATCAGATTTACTTGCAGCATGATTTCTCAAACGTGATAGAAATAAGAATGACTTGGTGAGCTTTATACAAATGCATATTTACTGACTTTAACCCCAGAGATTTTTATTCAAAGCATTTTATTTTTTTAAAAATCCCAGGTGAATTACATGCAGGTAGTCTCTGCAAAATATTTTGAAAAAACTGACCTAAAACTAGGTGCACTTATATAATAATAGAATTAGCACCATTCTCATTAAGGGCACCAAATATCCTTGAGAGAGTAATTACTGTTATTTAATTTTAAAAGGTATTATTGTAAAAAGTTACTATGGACAAGAGGTTTTCCAACTGTGCTGAAATCTTTTAACTGCATGGACCTTATCCCACCCAATGTAACTTTTTTTTTAATTAAAAGTATTATATGTTCCATAAAGAAACCTGAAAAGCACCAACTAACTAAAACAAAATAAAAAAAATTTCCACCACCTCACTACTTAGAAAAATTACTACTAACATTTTAGTGAATGCCTTTGCAATATCATTTCAATGAATAAAACCAGTTCATGAGCAAAATGCTTCACACAAAGGCATTATATACACCCACATCCACAGAAGCATTTTCCACAATAGCTGAAACATGGAAGAAACCCAAGTGTCCACTGACAGACGAAGGGATAAGCAAAATGTGGTTCTATATACACATATGGAATATTATTCAGCCTTAAAAAGGAAATTCTGTCATATGCTATAACATGGATGAATCTTGGGGACACTATGTGAAGTGAAATAAGCCAGTCACAAAAAGACAAATATTGTATGATTCCACTTATATGAAGTACTTAGAGTAGTCAAAACCATAAAGATAACAAGCAGAATGGTGGCTGCTGGCTGGGCTGGGAGGAGGGAGAATGGGGACGTTAATGTTTAATGGGTATACAGTTTCAGTTTCACAAGAGGAAAAGAACTACGGAGATGGATGGTGGTGATGGTTGCACATTATCTACATATTTAATACCACTGAACTGAAGGCTTAAAAGTAGTTAAGATGGTAAATTTTATGTTATGTGTATTTTACAATGAAAAATAAATACAATAAAAATTGGAAAAATGATTATAATTGCTTTATAACTATACAATTTTCACTTGTAATATTGTGAACATGTCCCAAAACAATAAATTTTTCTTCTGCAATGTGAGTTTTAAAGACTATCTTGTATACATATAGACACATCTTAATTAGAAAGTCAATCTTCTAATGATGTATATTTAGGAGATTGTGAAGATTTTGCTATAATACAACTTTGCTGTAATACATAAAATTCTGTGATGAATACTCTTACACGTACAGCAATGTACATGTCAATGATTAGTTCCTTAATTTAGATTCCTAGAAGTAGAATTATTAGTAGAAGGATATACATTTTAAGGCTTTTCATACATATTATCAAAATATCCTTCAGAAAGATTATAACAACTTTTACTTCACCGTCAATGTGAACATATACTTTAATTATTTTGAAATAATTTCAGTGTTAGAGAAAACCTGTAAGGATAAAGAACTCCAATATGCCCTTCACAGAGATTTCCTGTTTTTAAAATTTTACTATATTTGCTTTATAATTCTCTGGCTCTCTCAGTGTGTGTGTGTGTCTACCTCTCTCACTATATATAAAAACATGTATATATATATATTTTTGTATTCATGTTTATGTTTATTTAGTTGTATGTATGTATAATTTGTGGATCATTTGAAGTCACAGACACAATGTCCCTAACCGATAAACACTTCAGAATGCACTTCCTAAGAACAAGGACATTGTCTTACCAAGTGACAAGGTAAGTCTCAAAATCAGGAAATTAACATGAACATATAAAGTGAAAATAAATCTTTGAAATATTTCAGAGAAAGTTTGGATTATTTATTAGACACTAAAATCCACAGTTCTTTATACTAATTTCTTGTCCAAATCTTGTAATGGTTAATGTTATAACTTCTTATCAGTCTAAAATACATGTTTAATAATTATTTATGATCTACAATACTTGCAAAATATTAATAGAGTAGTCTGTATCTGAAAAGACTAAATAAGAGACCATTAAAAAAAGCTGTTTTATATTAAATTCAGGAACACTGCCAATGACCCAGAAAAAAGGAGTTCACGGACGTGACCCACTACAGTACACGTCCAAAAAGCCATTCAGGATGTAACACCAACAGCAGATGCAACCGGCACATGTGTCCTCTGAAAAATGTTGCTTAGGAAATCTTGAAAATAACTTGTAGGCTCTGAAAATTCAGCAGGCTAAGATTTTACACAATGAATTGTCAGTAAATTTTCCCTCTCCCCCCGCCTCAGGTTATAGGCAAAGTTAACAAATAAACCTGAGGTGAGCACCATACCTCCACCAGCCAGGGGGTGAGTCACGATGTCCGTACAGATACAGGCGTACAAAGAGCACGGCACACAGACATGCAAATACTGTCGCTGGAAATTTAGCTTAACATGGATGTCCCACTTCAAGGATAACAAAAACGAAAAGCCAGATTTTGCAGAAAACCAAAGAGAATGCTGGATAGTCAATCAAAACTAGAGGAGCTAACTCCATAAACACAACATGTTATCAGTATATGAACACAGAGGACTTTTTCATTCAAGCGATGTAATTTTACTACAACTCTCAGCCTCATCGCCTTTTACTTTTCCAAATGCAAAATACACTCTGAACTGTAAGAACGCTGTATTTATTACTCATCTTGTTGGATTTCTGATTTATGACAGCGATGAGACCAGAAAGGATCTGAGGAATTCTTCCCTTCCCATCAAGCACGTCTTTTTAAGGCTAGCATTACCTTCCCATTTTCCTTCTTTGCTCCAATAACCCTCCTCCCTGCAGCCCCATCTACTGCCTCCTTGTCTTCTGTCTTGAATAGCAGGTGATCCTTATCAATAAACCTTTTGTTTCTGTTGGTCACTCTGGTCATGTTTTCATCTGCCATTACCTGTGCTCAGAGCCTTAACAATGTAAACACTCCCGTCACTGCCAGGGTCTTGGAAAGTGAACCCTTCCAGATCCTATCAGGAAAGGAGCAGACCCGCAGTTCTCTCTAGGGCCGCAGACTTCTACCTGTGCTATCAGTCCAAGTGCTCAGGGAAGTGGAACGGAGAACTCTCCAGGGAAGTCTGGCTCACTGAGAGGCAAGTAGGAATCACCAGGGCTTCCTAACAAAATAGCATTCTGTCACTGCTGGTCTCCTCTCTGATAATGAAGTGGTTTGTGAGGACTTAAAATGCCAGGACTATTTTTATAAAGTTAGAAGATAGTTCATAACTGAACCAAGAAACAGAAGAAAAAACATATATCTAGAAAGAATCATGGACATAGGATTACCTCAAGGAATCTCTATATGTGCTCTCAATGTTATAATCATGGATAAATTGGAGACATCTTCCTATTAAGAGAGCACGAAGTGCCTGAAAAGCATATTCTTGTCAGAGGACTTTAGTCAACAAATAATATTGCACTAGTAATTTGCTTATATCATCTATTGGGATTCTCTCTTATAGTGACATCTAGAAATAAATTCACTATAAGAACAAAGATATAATAGTCTAGTTATTTTCCTCCATAAAATATTTAGGATTATATTTCCTGGTAACAAAGGAGGTAACAACAGAATTTTAAAATCCAGATTATTGTGTTCGATGAGAAAGAAACAGACTGTTTCTCAATTCCTTTCATCTGTCCCAAATATAAAGTTAAACAGAAATTCCAAAATAGTTAGGACCTGTACATTTCAAGAAATGTGAGAGCCACGCGCCGCCAAGGAACTTAGCTCAGACCCGCGTGCTGGTTTATGTTGCCACGGACATAACAGACGTCTCAGAAGCAAGTCTGGCTCCTCTTTGCATTCTGGACTATCACACATCCAACCCATCTGTGTGGTGGAGGGTAAGGGAGCTGTTTCACTGGTTAAATACCTGCTACCTACAGCATTTAATTTGTAATTGGCAATAACTAAGCTAAACAATAGCATTTTAAAATACATCTGTAAACTGCACAGAATGTATTTTTCAACTGAGTAAGAGAAGAAATAGGATAAACTTGAACTTTGAAAATACTATATAATTTGACTTAAACTACATTGAAATTACCATATTTCAAAACAGAATATTACTTATGATACATTTTCTATGAAGTACACATGTAGTATATATGAGTAATTTCCATATTTAAAATACAAACTTATACCTATTTCAAAAAATCGAATGAATGTTGATTTTGTAAAAGTCAGATTAGAGGATCCCATTTAACAAAGCAAGGGCTCCTGTTCATTTCATTTTAATACCAGTTTTCCACTTTAAGTGTTCATTTAAAAAAAAATGATAAAAAGAAATGACTATAAGAAGTAATTTTTGGGGAGGGAAAAAATCTTCATCAAATTCTCTTGTCTGTATGCCCCTTCAAGAGAGCAGTTTACTCACAATATCTTGGTCAAACCATCTGATGCTGCGAGTCTGGGTACACATCGCTCCTCCCTGCATCCAGTGCCTTTCATCGCTGATTCTGCGGCAGGGAGCCAGACAGCAGGCCACCACGACCTCTGCCCACCAGCCTCTCCATCAGAACAGACATCTCTTCCTCCTCTTAGCACCAGCTGCAGTGTTACTGGGCTCCCCAGATCATATTTTATTGTTTATGAGGAAGGTGCTGCATTTGATCTCATTACTTTTCTGATTTCCTCCTTCAGGAGAAAGAATGTTACCCTAGGGCTATCCTGCTTTGCTGGTGCTGAAATGGAATCAGCAAAGCAGAAGGAAAACTGTTATCCATCAAAGAATTTAAGCTGCATTCTGGCCACCCTGCATCTTCTTTTTGGAAACAGAAGATGACAAATAAAATTTCAAGGACATAAATATACATTGATAAATATTTGTTGAATGTGATCGCATATCTCTAATTTCCTGCCAAATGCACCTATGTTTAAAAAAAAAAGAATCTGAGAAAACTCTGGATTGGTAGAAAAGGCTTTTGCATTTACTTGTTTCCAATAAGGACAATTTATTTGTACTCATTTACCTTTACACTTAGCACTTGTCTGATCTCTCATAACAGAACCTCACCTAAGCCTGTTATTACTTAGCACCTAGTAATACAGATGCTTTGTGATAAGGTTAATCATTTAACTTTTTTGGAAGAGCAATTATTAAAGAACAAGAACAACAACAAAAAATGGTGAGCTGGATTTTTCAGCTCTCTATTCTTTTAATAACACAGTCTCCGCTTTATAGTAATTTGACATATAGATTTATAATAAATCTACTAAATAATATATAATAATTTACTTGGCAACACCTAGTGCAGCCCTTCTCAAAGTGTGGGTTCTGGACCAGTAGCACCAGCATCACCTGGGAACTGCTTAGAAATGCACATTATTGAGGCCCACGCAGATCCAGGGAATCAGAAACTCAGGGTGGGGGTGGTCCTCTATGCTTTAACAAGCCCTATGGGCGACTCTGATGCACCTAAAGTTTGAAAACCACTGGCCTAGTACACACCTGGGACTTAAGAGATGTTAAATTAGAGGGCAGAAGAGGAAAGAGAAGGAAGAGGGAGAGAGTGAGCGAGCGCACATGCAAGGGAGCAAAGCTCTAACACCATATTCTGAGACTAGACAAAATGTTTACCTGTGCAAGGCGAACAGAATAAACAGAAGGCTGTGAAGTAATCATATTAACTGTTTATCAATTCTTATGTGAAATGGCTAACTTCTCTTGACGTAGAGTGTTCTGAGTCTTAAATAGGTGGAAGCATTTTGTTGGGAACGCCATGCGGAGCTCTCTGTGGCAGTCAGTGAGATGCCGTCCCTGGCCCATTTCCTACCTCCACCACTTCGGCTGTGTCACCTTCACACAGGACTTAACCTCACAGTTCCTCAGCTTTCATGTCAGTGAAATGAGGGTAACAGTAATAATAGTGCCTTCCTCTTTGGGTTGTTATGAGGATTAAAAGAGTTAGTATATGTAGAGTTCTTACAAAAGAGCCAAGTAAGCGCTCCATTCACAGTAGCAAATACCACAGTTATGATGATGATGGTTTTCATTGTCCGTAGGCCAGAAAATTGGTCTAGGCTCAGCCTCCCTTCGACTGTGCCCCTTCCTACAGAGCAAGGGGTCTGCAGGACCCAGCGGACAAGTCCCCCCAGAACTCGTCCCTTCCCACTCTCCATTTAATCCTTCTGCCACTGCCTAGAAGTCTGGAATTTCTTGCCTAAATGCCCCATGCCTATGTCCGGGAACCATGAGGCCCTCTCTCCACCCCTGTCCTTCTGAGGGTGGACCAAGGAGCTGGTACACAGACCCCAAGGCCTGCAGGGTGGCCAAGAGGTGGACAAGGGGTGCCTGGAGCAAGACTTGTGGGTGGAGTATAAACCAGAGGGTCGGGGAGTTGTAGTGTAAGTGCTTGACATTAAGCTTTTGATTGTGAAGGATCCATTTCAAAGACATCCATCTCAAATAATCATATTGCCAGCTGGATGACACACTGGCAAAACACTAGTAAAATACTGCACTACACTAGTATTACACTAGTAAAACAGCTAGATAAGAAACCAGGACGCCCCACCCACGAAGTTCCCCTTTCAGAAAGCCCTAGGTAACCTATATAACTAACTACTTGAGTGACCCCGCGTTTCCCTCCTGCACCTAATTCCCACTCACATGTTTTAAATTCACTGAGTGAACATGCAAAACGCTAGGCCCCCGCTCTTTTCCCCAGTGAAGGCCCAGGTCCACTCACTGGTACTCCCTCTCTTTTTCTACCCACAATCTTGCTGTGTGGCCCCGGGCGTGCCACGTACTTGCAAGGACTTGTGGGTAATAAATCCTTTTTTCAGCTCCATGATATGGCTATGTATAAAACGCAGTGTCTCAGTCCACAGGCTGCACTGACTTCTCACTGTTGTTAGTGCTGTCGAGCTGATTCTGACTCCTGGTGACCCTGTGTGCAGCAGAGCAGAAACCTGCCAGGTCTCTCTGCGCCATCCTCTCTTCCAGAGCTCTATCAGACAATGCTCCACTGCTAGTCATGGGTTTTCACAGTCAATTTTTTTCGGAAGTGGGTGGCCAGGTTCTCCTTCCTGGTCTTAGTCTGGAAGCTCCGCCGAAACCCCTCCACCACGGGTGACCCTAGTGGTGTTTGAAATCCCGGTGGCACGGCTTTCAGCATCACAGCCACACACAGCTGCTACAGGATGACAACTGACAGACAGGAGATATGGTTCTCTGACCAGAGACGAACCTGGGCTGCGCAGTGAGAGCGCCGGATCTTAACCACTAGATCCCCAGGCGGGCCCACGGTGATTTCTCCTGGACCCCAAAATGACTGCACCAAAAGGGTAAGGCGGATCTGCAGAGACCTCAGCTAGGCATACCTGGGACCCTCAGAGTTCAAAGCAATAAACCCTAAGGCCACCACACGCCTGCCAAGCCCGTCACCTGGTAAATCCTCCGTCTACCCACCAGCCACTCCTGCATCCCCCTTCACACCCTGCCCTGGACCAAGGACTTGTCTTCTCTACGCTGCTTCTCTTCTTTACACAGCCTTTCCCTCAGTTCTCTACAGACTTACTCCACTATTTCTGAAAGTCCCTGCCTTCTCAGCCTCGTCAGAGAACACCCCCTCACCTGCTGGTCCTAACCAGACTCTGGCTCCATCTACAGGACAACATATGCACTGCAGCCCTTTTGGCCTTTCAAAGGAGAGTCAGAATCTTCCTAAACCCTCCTGCTACTTCTGGGACACATCACTTCCCTTCGAATGGGAAAAATCTCTTCTTGAGGAAAGAAATTCTGAACTCTAGCACTTCCCTCTTCATTCCAGCCACTCCTCACCCCCTCCCTGCCCCAGTCCCCAAAGAGGAGCTCCTGGGCCAGCGCAATTCAAAACGCTGTCTGCAGCTAGGTCACAGGAAGTAACCACAAAACTGAAAGTCAACATTAGAACTTTGCAGCAACCTGCCATGGGTGCACCTCTCTTGAGCAGGTGCTGTCGAACTCCCATGGAGACACAATGGCACCAGCCACATCCACAGATACGTCCTGTCTTTTTCTACCAAAAGTGTAGCCCACACCTTAACGCGCACGTAAATCACCTGGAGAATCCTGTTAAAGGCAGTTTAGTAGTCTGGGGGGGCCTGAGATTCTGTATTTCTAATAAGCTCTAAGTGATACCAACGCGGCTGATCCACAGGTCCACTCTGAATAGTGAGCCTTCAGAAAACTTAATCAGGAGATTTTCTCCAACCAGTCATGCTGTTTCATATGCCTGTATTTTGCAAATGTTTCTCAAATATGACAAGCCAAACCTCTGCACTTAACTACTGCCTATTCAGTCACTGCTACTCACAGGCTGTGCAACTTGGGAAAGTTAATTAACCTCTCTGTGCTGCAATTTCCTCATCTTTTAATGGGGAATACTAATCCTAAGTACCTCATAGAATTGTTATGAGGCTCAAATGAGTTAATTAATGTAATATTTACACAATGTTTGGCTTATGTTAGCCATTTTAATTTTTTTATTTTTATTCCTGCCTTGTCCACTTAGCAAAGTCCTGTTCACCCTTAAAGTTTTGTTCAAGTATCACTTCTATGAAGCTATTTTGATATCCTCCCACTCCAGAGTGAGCCACTCACTCTTCTGTGTCCTTAATACACTTTATAATCTAACTTAACTGCTGAGATATTCCTGACCAAGTATTATTCAATAATTTACATGTTTCTTCTCACATCCTAGTGGGCACATCTTGGAAGAATTTTCTTCATCCATTTCTATATCCCTAACACCCAGCATGTTGACTGGCAAAATTTTAAAAACTGCCTGTGGATTTTTGATGTGAACTATTATGAATCAATCTCATTGAGCTTTCTCGGCTATAGTAGGAACAAGTGTTGGTAAAACGTTATCATCAAATCAGGAAATGTTATTATATTTTGTTGGAAAGATGATCTCTTCTCAAGAAATAAAATCAATCATGAAGAATCATTTTAAACCACTTACATAAGACTTAGGACTTCCGACTTTATGACTACCACAAATCATTTATTTTGTGGTGAGAGCAAAGAGGAGAAAGAAAATGTGGCAGCTGTTTTTTTTCTTTGTTTGTTGGTTTTTGGTGAGGAAGATTGGCCCTGAGCTAACATCCGTTGCCAATCTTCTTCTTTGTGCTGAGGAAAATTAGCCCCAAGTAACACTGGTCCCCACCTTCCTCTATCTTGTATAGGATGCCGTGTGGCAGCTGCTTTTAACAAAAAGTCTTTGGGGATGCAATATTTGTATTTAAAGAGCAACACTTAAATGTATAAGACCTGAAATTAAATTTTCTAGATATTTTCTCAATATATGATACGTATATGATTTGACTAAAAGTAGTTGCTCTGGCATAGAACAAAGGAGATGCCATCCAGCAAATAATCTGATTCAGTCCTTTATAAGGTCCTTATTTTTAGAATGAATGTAGCCAAGCAGCAGTTTTGAGTGAAGCACACCTTCTGAATGACGTGTAGGGGCCAGCCTCACACAGCGTCCCCTCCTCCACCCTCCTGAAACACGCCACCAGCTCTAGAAACTGTAGTTTCCTGGAAGAAGTGAGGGGAGGTCCACGAAATAAGACGCCGAGGAGTGAAGCCTCACATGACTATTTTCCCAAGAACTACCTGCACACGTCTCCGAGTGAGTTTCATCGTGTCATCCTGCCTCAGTCCTCTGCCACACAGTGGAAAATGGTACAGGGAGATTCATTGAGAAGAGAGAGAGCACTTCAAGTTTTTATCCTCTTCAAGCCTAAGGCCCTCCGGCCTGGGAGCCTCACCTCTGGTTTTCAGGGGCGGCAGCGTGGGGTGCAGGTCCTCGTTACACTCATTCCGCTCCGTGCAGCATTCAATCGACCTTCTCTGATGAGGAATGGGGGTGTCCTGAAATTGAACTCAAACAGCTGTTAGTGGGTTCCCCTAAATTTCAAAGTCACATAATCTAAAACTTAAGAAATTAACACTATTTAGCGGACTCACTTAAAATTCTTATAATTTTACTCAAACATGTTGAAAATGTTTCTATTAAGTAATTTCTTTCAAATTACCGTGTATTATCTTACCGCAACTTTTGCACTTCAACAAAATTACTACTATATCTGTAATAACCAGTGTGCATGGCATAAACTGAGAAAGAAAGCTGGACTTATTGCAATTCACTAAATTGGAATTTGAGCAAGATGATCTAATGGGTCACTAAGCCAGAAGTTAACAGCAAAAATAAAAAGAATATTTGATTTCAAAATGAATAAAGAATTGGCCCAATGAGAATTTTCAAATTATTGTCCAAATTACTAAGAAGAGGCTAGTCAAAAAAAAAAAACAATTGTTTTATCATGCTTGAAACTTGACCATTCGGAATCTAGCTGACAAAAGGTTACGAAGCAGAATTAAGTTCTCTTCCTTACCCGACACTGAAAATCTGAGCCTTCTAGTCCTAGACACCCAGAAGTGACCACAGGCATCCCGGAATCATCTTCTTCTATCATTGTGAAACAATATCCATCTGTGCTAAAGACCAAACAGGCAAAGTAAGTGTGTGTTTGTGTGTGTGTGTGTGCGTGTGCATCTGTGTGTGTGTCTAGGGCAAAAGGAATTGAAGATGTTTATCATTTGTTCATTATAAACAAGGAGGAAGTCAGTTATCGTTACAGGTTAAAATCTGTTAAAAGAATCCCAAAACTTCCTTTTACGAAAGTTGCTTTAATCATCATAAAACATTTGGTAATATCTCCTCTGTCCAGAAATTTACCAGAAAGAAGGATCCCGAATCCCCATATAACATAACCCATTAACAACCATGCACACCGATTACAAGAGCCTTATTTTGGTACGTTGCAGGTATAACCTTCGCAAACCCAGAGAAAACACTCTGTGAGGAGGTAGCACTACCCTCACCTCTATGAGGAAACCAAGGCTCAGAGTGCTTGAGGAAATTCTCAAAGGCCACACAGCTAGTGAGAGGCACAGCAGGGGTTTGAACCCATGCAGGTGACCATCTATGCTGGTTCTTCTTGCTCTGAGGTAGTGAAATAAAGTTCTCTCTCCCTACGGCACACAAACTACAGAGGGGAGAAGCCAGGACCAGCACAGCATGACTGAGGTGACCAAGACTCTGCCCTGTGGCACCTCTGCTTCTGTGCTGAACTATTATACGAAAATATCGTATGGGCTGAAGTTAGGAGTGGAGTAAGGACAGACAACAGAAAGAAGGGGTTTTAACAAGGCCATGGAAGGCAAAGAAGCAATATTTTTAATTTCTGTATGGTTTTCTAGATTTAAAAACACTTTCACTTACTCTATCTCATTTAATCTTCTCAACAACAATGGGAATAAAATAATCTTATTTCTATTTTACAGATGAGGAAATTAAAGTTGTGAGGGAATAATAAACTTGTACAAGGTCGCAAAACAAAGTGTTACAGAAGCAAGAACCTCTTGTTTCATTCCCACACATTTTCCACTATCTCCACCTGGGACTAAAAATGAAAAACTAGAACTACTACATATAGATCTAGTTATAAACAGACATTACTGTCTTCACAAGTTGGGTGACGAATGCCAGCAGGCTCCCAATATAAGTCATAAACCACGAAACTCTGTCTCCATCCTTTTCTCATCTATTTGCATGCTCAGCATCCAGAAAGATATGACAGTGTCATCCTGGAAGGTCAGGGGAAGAAGCTCCGAGAATGGCATCAGCCATGATTTGTGTGCTTGTCTATTCTGCATTAGTGGTAGCAACATTCTGCCATACACTAACCCTTCAGTTATCGTCAACACCCTTAGAACTGTTTACTTGCTTTATAAGCCTCAAGTAATCCAAAATACCTCAGTTTAAAAGAACTAGCACAGCAAAGTTCAAACATACTAATGAACGGCTGGGAAAAGCCCGTGATAAATGTCTTTGTTAGACTAAGGTCAAATGCATGAATATTGCTGTGGAGAAAGACTGCCTTTGAACAGCCTATGCTCTGAACTCTTTGGAGCTTTTTAGCCAATTTACTGAAATTGCTGTAAGAATCTAAAGCATGTAAACACTGAAGGCAGTAAATAACAGAGCTATCCCTTAGATATTTACCTTAAACAATATAAGCAAAAATACCCATGGGATTTTTTTATTCCTTTCCTACACATTTAGACTATATGTTTAACTTACATTTTTCATCGAAAGTAAAATTCAGGAATTATCAGAAATAAAGTCATCTTAATTTTCAGACATGAGGAATTCATAGAGGCTAGAAAAGTTGATACAATATATTAAATCCAAAAAGACTAATTTCTCCTTAATCATGAGTTCCCCTTGTTCAAAATCTGAGTACATGGAAATGTACTTTTAGGCAACTGATAAGAATCAAGACAAGAACAGAAAAAGCTGGTAAAGCTGTTGGAAAACTACTGTTATAATGTCCTATGAAATGTAAACAAACGTAAGGGAGAGTAAATCCAAGCCTTAAAAATGCACTCCCTTGTCTTTGAAGAGGATGGAGCTAAAATACAAAGAGGAGATGAAGAGGAAAGAGACCCTGGAGAAAAGAGCTGGCATTCCCCCAGTGATAAACGGGGATGGGAATCAAGCACTTGGTGGGAGGACAGGCAAGGAGCTGAGGGAACCATTTCAAGTCCATATTATCCGCAGCAAACCAAAAATAATTCATTAGCTTCTCATTGAAATTGTTAGCCAGTAAGGAACATTAACTGGAAACTAGCAGCACAACTACAGAACCTTAGGAATTACTTGAGAACTTTCAGCTCTGCAGCAGGCACAGATGTAAACAAAGCTACACTCCAGAGCGGAGGTGAGCCACCTCCCCGCCACCAAGAGACGGCTGCTGTGTCAGGAAAGCGCGAACCCTTCCCCTCGGCTTAGCTCAACATTCTGCTGCCCGGTTGCCATGGGTAAGCTTTTATACATTTTATATAGATTATCACCCCGTCATTCCCAGAGTGTTGAAAGCAATAACAGGAAGAGATGAAAAATCAGCAAGGAAACAAAAGTTGAAATACTGTTAAACAAAACTGATAGTAGTGATATGTACACGGGAATGTAGGATCAATCATTTGATTACAGTGATGATTATGAATTTGAAAAAATGACAATACATGCAACATTTCAAAAGCAACTGACAAAACAGAAGAGCGCATACAAAGATATCAGTCATCAGTTCTGAGTGCCTCTTAACATACTGTTAATTCATGAAACAGCAAAGCATTTAAGAAGTTAAACGTCGCATGATGTCATAAAGTGATAGTAAAACTCTGTTACAACACTTGAATGGAACTATAGGTTCAAGTCTCCTTGAATCCGCTATTCCAAAAGCAGAGATGTCTGGGCTTTCTAGAGACCATCAGGGGACTGACTGCCTCAACAGACCTTCAGTGTGCATTTCAGTGTGCACAGTCAACGTTCGCTGAACGCTGGGAAGAAAGGCTGCACCTGGCTTAAAGCTTTGAGGGACCAACTGATACTCTTTTGAGTAGATGTGCACCCAGAACCTGCCAGCTTTGACTTCTCATTTGTGATCAAGTGGACTTAGAAACAGCTTTTTTGCACCCCAATTCGCTCATTAGTTCTTGTAGAATATTAGATAGTATGTGTAAAATTGCATTGACAGCATCTTTATATAATAAAGTGCTCTATTAACTGTTTTGTTTTAGTGAATACAGTATTTAGAAGGTGTACCCCAGGCTTGGTCCCTTTAATTCTATTCCTCCACTAAGATCATAGTTCCTGAACTGCAAACCCCAGGGTCGTTCAGAAACATCACCGCCTCAGCTGAGAAGGCACTATTGCAGAACTTTTCTTCTAACTCATTTAGATCTTTATAAAGATTAATTTAACTATAAAGGAATTTTTTTAAGTATTAGTTAAAAAGAGTTTACCTGCTTTGCTTAGAGTAATAGGAAATTTTAAAGCATTAAAATAATTTAAACTGTCGAATAAAAATTATTAAATTATTAAATGGTTTAAATTTGTGCTCTCAACAAAAACTAATAACAGAAATGGATACCTTCTCAAATGCATTGGCCCACAAGGATTAATAGCTCTCTTGACTGATCAATATCTATTCTAATTTTTCTTTAGTATGTGAGAGAGACTAGAATTCTTACATTTCTTTCAGATTTCTTTTAAGTTTCAGTCAGAATCAATTTGAAAAAGCTGCTTGATTTTTAGGTTATTTTGTAAATAGGTCCTTGAGAACATTCTGTCTTCTAAAATATTCAAGGCAATAAAGAAAGATTTCAAAGTTTTCTGTCACATGTAAGCTCAAAGATATGTATATAACTTTTAGAGTTGCTATTTAAATCACATAGATTTTAGTTAGTTAACTAAAACAGCTGAAAGATGCTTAGGGCTTTGTTAACAGAAGTTCCTTTTACAAACATTTACTGAGCATCCTGTGATTTGGGCAGAATTAGATACTGAGAAGGCAAGAGCAAGGAAGATGCAGTTTTGCTTTGCAGGAGCCCTTCATCTATGACAGCCACCCCTCCCTGGAGGGTCCACGATCCACCTTCAAGCAGCAGAGAGAGAACTCATAAGCTCATTGAGTGTTATCTACTGACAGCGGAAAAAAGCAAAGAAGAATGTTGAGCAGTAGCAATTCCCACAGTAAGAGAATCCTAAGGTTTACGTTGTTGTTTTCCCTTCCTTATCATCTTAGGGGGGTGGATTCCCACAGCCGTGGAGGGAAAGTGCGTAAAACATATCCGGCCACTACTGCTCCCCTTCCCCGGCTTCTCCTCTGCGGGTCAAGTCCTGTAGGAAGGTGAAGGGGCAACATTAATGACGAAGTTCCAACGTGAGAGATGCCTGTTTACTTGACTCTCAAGAACATGTAGCTATCATACATCCTTCTCTGGCAGCCAGACCAAGTGATCTAGGGTTCTTTTCATTTTTTTCAAGGAGACACAAGATTGTTTTGAATTTTTCTCATTTTTTATATCAATCAAGCATTTGTATACTCTCTGCCACCGCCCTGTGCAGATCCTTACCACCTCTCCAGGACTGCTGGGGCAGCCTTGAGCACACCTCCCCTCTCCTCTGGATGAGCCCATCTGTCAAGCACTGCTTGAGAAATGGGACATTTTCCTTCTTTGCTCCAAAATCTCCAATAGTTCTCTATGTACATAAATTTTAAAGAGCCTAGTCTATTCACTTTCTATTAAGTGCAACAACAAAAGGGCCCATTTAACATTCTCATTTATGACTAATGAGAGGCACAAAAGGAGAGGTATTCCTCATAGAAGACTTCATAAGTGAATCTGAAATCATAGCCTCTTCCAACTAAAGTACAAGTCCTAATGACCTCATAATCCTCATTCTCATAAGTGCAATGGTTTGAACTGAACATCTACTGGGGAAAAAAAATCATAAAGCTCAATGTTCAGATGGCCTGGGCAACAGTGGAATACACTGGACGCAAGGGAAGATGTATAAACAAATGAGAACAACATGTACTTTAAAGTCGCTGAGATCCTGGGTCAGGAGCATCTGTCCGAAAACTCACACCACCACACCTGGCAAGAGGTGCAGAAGCCCTGGGTTAATACAACTGTGTAAGAGGTCCCAGCCCCTGAGGTGTCCCCTCCGCCCGGGGACTCCTCAAGGGACAGTCAGAGATTTTGCTCATTCCTCACTTAGGCAGCCCAGTGTCATCTGCACATCCTTTGTGCAAACATCTGATGTGATTTACTACACCTGTAAACCCTGAAAACTGGTCCGGGGGGAGAATTTTTGGCCAGAACCCATTAAGATAAATGAGGAATTATTTAAAATAATCTCTGAAAAAAGAGTAAAAATTAATGTTTAGAAATTGATAGACTTCTGTGAGGGAATGGAGGAACCTGAGAGAGTGGTGACACAGGGACAAAAATGACTATCACAGAAAAAGTCAAGTAAAACACAGAAGAGAGGTAAAGTGGCACCAGATTATACAGGGAAAAAATAAACAAACAAGGCTGAAATTACACCTGCTAGGACAGGAAAATAAGATGGAACATCGGCATGGTGAAAATCATGTAAAAAAGAGTTATTCAAGCTGACTTCGCAGCGTTCAAGGCACGCAGTGATAGTCTGGGGTCCTAAATCCAATCTGGAAATGGAATGGGAAGGATTAACAATGCAGAGGAACACCTGGAAAGATATTTAGGAGACAGATATTATCTTGAGGGAGATAGGACAATGGCTTCACCCCTTACTTTGAATTATGGATCTAAGAAAAGGTTCTAATACTGTATTCAGCATGATACATTTGTACCATATCCTCTAACATGCACACCTTTAGGCAATGGAAACAGCACGGATTTTGGAAGCAGACACATCTGCACCTGATAGGACTCGAGGCCAAGAATGACTACGGCCTTGGCCTTGGCTGGTAGTGATCAACGGTATTATGAAGAGTTTAAAAACCTTCTAAACTCTGCACATGTTCTCTGAATTATCATGTGGGATTTCAGAATCTCTTTTAGGTATGACACACTCTTGATTTGGGCTACTTTCAGATAATTCTTTCCAGGAAAGTGGGAGTGGTAGGTAATGAGCATGAGATCCACCTGGGACACCCAGCTTGGCCAAGATCTGCCTGGTACAAGGCCTCAGGCCAGACAGCTTCCACAAGCCCTTATCTGAGCCTCCAGCAAGCACACCCTTGTCCTGTGATCTGGGGGGGTAGATTTAGTGCACTATTACTGAAAACATGTTCCCCTGCGGGTCGGCAAACTGCTTGTTACTGGTCGGTGAGGAGATTAACACAGAAACTGAAACTTGTACGGCAATAATTTAGATCTGTTGAATCTGAATAATAGAAAACAGAAAAAATGGAGCATGAATTTTTAAGTATTTTAAATTTATTTTTCTATTAATTCATTTTTTTTGTACTTTAGAAAAGTATCAGTGCACAACTTACTAGGGTTGGGGGCGGGGAGCTATCTTTCCCCAGAGAGAGCTTGAGAAGTACTGATTTGGAGGTCAAAGAGTAGAGCATGGGCTTACAGGAACGGAGGCAGAAGGC
Source organism: Equus caballus (assembly GCF_041296265.1). Lineage (NCBI taxonomy): Eukaryota > Metazoa > Chordata > Mammalia > Perissodactyla > Equidae > Equus > Equus caballus. The sequence continues at coordinate 49,516,027 of NC_091686.1, forward strand.
CTGGGTTTATTCTAGGTCTGACAGCACATGAACAAAAGTAGTCCCTGCGACACACACATGACTAATCTCAGGTCACAGGAGCTCAACTGCAGTCAACACTTCATTAACAAAATAGATGTGCATTTTACTCAAGAGCAAATATTAGCTCCTTTGAGAACCAGTGTCAGGGCTTGGCTGTTGGTCAAGAATCCAGGACTTAGGAAACTTGTTCACAATTTTTTTCATCATATTGGCATGAACAGTGACCTAGTGAAAATTACTTAACCTCTCAGAGCCTCAAATTTCTCACCTGGAAAATACAGATAATGCTACATTCTTTATAGAAATGCTGTAATGATTAAAGATAGGTGAAAGTAAATACACCAGTACTTATAAAAAGTTTAATAAATGTTAGTTTTCTGTTGACTTCTACAAGTTAACCAATTCATGTTGACTGTCATGGTAGACCCATGTTTTTTTGATGGGTTCCATTGTTATTGTTGCTGGGTTTTTAAAAATTATATTCTTGTTTTCTTTTTCTTTGCTATCGTAAATCAAAGGTTGGAAACCGTATAATTCACAAGCCATTCCAATCTGGCTTCCATTTCTACTTCCACATTAAATATTTCCAAACTGCAGTTATCAAGGTCAATAAATCTGATTGCTGTATTTCACTCCTTATCCTCCTTGACCTCTAACAGTACCCAACACAGTTGACCTTACTTCCTCCCTCTATAACTTGGCTTCAGTGACACCATACTCATTGCTTTACTGCTAATTCTGAGGCTCCTGGGGAGAGCCTCCTTCAGTCAAGCATTAAACGTCTCATGGCTCAGTCCTTCCCCAGTAGATTGGATTATTCTTTCAGTGTTCTCAATGCCCTACCCAAGTCATGGCTTCCCCTTGGCTTTGAGCTTGACTATGTCACTTGATTTGGTAAATGGAATGTCAGAGGACATGATGCAAGCAGAATGTTTAAGAGGTCATTCCCTTATACTCGTGCAAGAATGAATATGCCCTGAGTAGCTGCTGGTACAAAATGAAGAAACATATGGAGCAGAGCTGAACTCAAGCAGCAGCGAAAGCCAAGCCCACAGATCCAGAAGAGCCCAGCGCAGCTGCAGCCCACTGTAGACCCATGAATGAAAAAATAAATGTCCTTAGTTGTAAGCCACTGTGATTTTGAGGTTGTTCCTTTCACAACAAAAACCAACTAACATTCTACTCGCTCTGTACTCTCTCCCTGACATCTTATCTGAGCTCCAAATCCATATCCTACTACCTACTCCCTGATAGCTCCACTTGGATGTGTCAAAAACCTTGACCTTAGCATGTCAGATTGGCATGTGATTTTCCTCTGTCCACTTTCATTAAAAGGCTACAATATGCATCTAAAGGTACATCCAGAAACTTGTGGAGCCCCTCTTGGCCCCCTCCCATATCCAATTCATCAACATAAAACCTTCCTTCTAAATATCTCTCCAACACATCCTTCTCTTTCCTGCACCAGCACCACCCTAGTTCAAGATCATTTTCTCTCACGTGAACTGTTCTTCTTGAATCCACTTTTCAATTTCTCTCACATAAGTGCTGTTCTTCTTGAATTCACTTTTGTCTCCCTTTAAAACATTCAATACTCTGCAACAAAGAAAACTTTTCAAAAAAGCAAATCAAATCACATCAATCTCACTGCTACCTCTGCTTAAACGTCCCCGTCAGCAGCTTCCCAATACCCTCAGGAATAAGACCAGCATTCTTAACACAGCCCACCAGGCCACAGGGCATCTTTCCCACCTCCAGGCTCAACTCCTTCCACACCTCCGCCTACGGCCTGGACTCTAGGAAAGCAGTCTTCCTGGAACATGCACGCTTCTCCTTCCCACCACAGAGAATCTGCAGTTCACCCTGCCTGAACACTTTCTCCCCAGTCAACGTACAACACTTCGATGGCCTATGAGGAAAACACAACAAAATATTTGAAATTGGGATAATTTTGGAAAGCCTGAACATATGATCACCAGAACTACAGCTCAAATGACACAGATTTATTCTCAATTACCACACACCCAGACAAAACAGTAAGATATCCCACTAATATTCTTCCAACTGCTAATTACCCTTTCTTCAGAAAACTCTAATTTTCCCGGTACTTTTTCTGTTTACTGCAAAGAGGTAGTGTTTCCCAGGAAACACTGTCTGAGCTTTAGAATAATTTACTTTGGCACAAGACTCAGTGATCCCAACTTTCTTCTATCGCACAAGAGCCAAGTTACTGGACCTCTCTGGGTCCTGAATTCCTTATGTGTAATGGTAAGAAATAAGCATTCCCTACCATGCTGAGTTGTTTTGCTGATTAAATGAGATATATACTTACGAATACATCCAACTTTCCTCTCTGTGTCATTCAGTTAATATACATTCCTTGAACTATATATTTCAGGATACACTGGCAAGCTTATATTAGATCCCACTTCATAGAAACCTTGGGGAAAAAAGGTCTCAGGAAGAAAAAAGCATTCAACTCAGCTTCATGTTCCTTCCTGGATAATGAGGCCCTGAATGGTTGCCCAGATGTCTTGCCCGGACTTCAAACCTAGCAGCCCAACTTCCTCTGTGGGTCCATTACCCTTCTTGAGGGAGACTTTGCTTCTCTGACATTTTTAACTGCTGAGATCCACACCTGTCTGGTTAACTCAGCCACTTCTCCCTGGGCACACTCTGGCCTCATTAGACTATGCCTCTTTACCCACTGTAGTCCTCATCCTGGGGAGTAAACATAACTATAGTGACCAGCAAAATGGATGTGGCTGAAAAAAGACGTGTAAGGAAGAAAGAGGCAAATAGTCCAGTTTCAAATATTAGAAAGTATTTATACAAACAAGCTTATCTACGAAGGAGTTTATTCTCTAATATTTTGCAAATGTCTTTCCTAAAGTCTGGTGGACTCACATAAGCTGTACCATGATATCGCTTCCCAGAGTCAGTTTATAAATATTCCGAATAGCTTAGGTGTTCTTTCCAAAACACTAACACCATCAGCATGATGAACAGTTCTAACAAACAAAACCCCACACACATGCGACACCCTCTGCTGTTGAATTTATTTTGGGGAAGAGGTGTTTTGAAAGAAAATAACTGGGTTTTGCTCCTTGACAAGGAGCTTGGGACGGTGCTGTAAGGTTATGTGCATGTGTGATGTTTGGAGGAAGGCAGAAGAATCTCAGAACACCATTTCAGGGCAAAATGCAATTCAGTATTTCTCTAAACACAGCACAGCTCTGAGAGTTAACGGGATCAGGCACTATTCCCCAAAACATGTTCTTGGAAACACCAGCCTACAATTCTACAGTTGAAAAAGTATGACTTTCTGTTAAAACTAGATTTAAACAATTTATATGACCAACCTGCAAATATTGTTGACCGAGTCTTCTGGACAATGGTGGTGGCATTTACAACGCAAGATCTTTGGACGAGGGGTGGGGGATGCACTCTCACCATCCTCTTTCTTGGTGCCCACATTTAATTTTCCTGAACTTCGCAAAAGCATGTTATCAAGGAAGTTTGCTGAAAAGAAGAAAAAGCGAGAGTTTAAATATCTGCGGGACAGCCCAGCCAAAGTCTTCTGTCCAAAGAATAAGGAGATTAAATAAAATATTAGGTATTCATGATTCTTAAAGATTTAAACAGAAATCAGATATTTTGATACTAAAAATTATACTTTCTATATCTCTCATATAGAACATAGAAATCATTTATACAATTAAATTATAATAGCTTTATTTGGTTGAATGCAAGGAGCTCAATGAGACACTATTATAGAGATTATCTTTACTCTGTATGGTAACACTATGGGTGAATATTATCATTCCCATTTTCAGATGAGAAAATTAAGACTCGAAGTTTAAGTGATTTGTACACAGCTAATAAATCACGAAGCCAGTATTTAAACTCCGATTGTTTGGGCCCTAAAATTGTCTTTCTACCAGTCTCTTTACCTTAGGGCTCTCTTTACTTTAGGTATAGCATGTATTTTTAAAAGAAATTATTAGAAATATTTAATCTGCAAAATTGGGTAGGAAGATAAAAATTTGGTTATCATTAAAATACCTTTCAAAAGATACATCCTCCTCATCAGCTTTTATGCGCAACAGTGCCTACCTATTGTAGTTAGGAAGACATGATAGTAGCTGTGATCTCTAGAGACAGATTTTCTGGGTTCAAAATTAGGCTTTCCTATTTACCCATTAGTTGACCTTGAATAACTTTGTAAATAATGTCATTGTGCCTCATTCTCTTATTAAAATGGAAATAATCATAAGCACCTACCTCATGTCAAGAGCTTAGAGTGTGTATGTTACATAGTAACACTTGATAAATGTTAGCTAATATTAGTGGAGAATCAAATTTTTTACCTTTTAAATATTAAGACAATGTTTCATTAACACAAGGTGACATATCACTGAGATAGTTTTCCTATTTTCCTTCTTTACCACCACTTCTGGGAGTTAATGATGCCTGAGCAGGGGGCATGCACTAACTGATACCTATTACATGTCGGGCACGGGGTAAGAACTCTCACACACATGCTATGTCACTGCATAAACTGTCACTCTGAGCAATACTTGATTTAAAATCTCTCTCACAAGACATCAAGCTTGCCTATAATTAAATCAAATTTCAACCAAAATATTATCTACAAGATGTTGGGTTAAAAAATTGAAATTCTAGATCAGAAGTGCAATATACATAATAGATGTACAGTGTGCATTTATTTTAAACCACAAATTAATGTGTCTAGTCATTGGTTACATCACAGAATGAGAAATTCAGAAAAGAAACATCTGTGATGATTTTTCCTGAGTTTCTATATGTTAAGCTAATTAGTTGACTTCTTAGAGAGTAATAATTGAAGGAAAAAGCAACAAAATATGTTAAATCAGTTTATCAGAATTCTCCCTAATTGTTAATTCTAATATTTCATCAGAGTTTTCAAATTTATATAAGATGTGCACCTAACTTTCTGAAACAGTTCTGTGTATTTGGTCTAGAGAAGACATGTTGATTGTCACGTGCATATGAGGAAGGAATCCCAGGCCACCCACAGGGATTCTGATCCCAGAGGTCTCAGGGGAGCCAAGGGAAGGGTAAATTCAACAAGACACCATGCGATTCCAAGACTGATGATGTGCAGACTCCACATTGAGAAACCTGGGACTAGATTAAGCAAATAGTATTTATTTAATCCAACCACATAATTAATCCCAATAGGTGTATATTATCTCTAGAGAACAGAATGTTCATCCTTAAGTTAAATTCCAAAATAAAGTAGAGTGAAACACAGTCCATGTTAGCATCTTGTATTTAAGCCATTTGTCACGTCTGCCTGCAGGATCACGGAGGTCCAGCTTGTATCCAGTGCATGGGTGCAGGGATGTCTATACAGCACCCTGCCGTGCTGGCTTCCTTCCTTTTACATCTCAATCTTACTAACTTTATGACCTAAGTTACCTCAAAGTAACTCAGTGATGAAAATAAGATTTTTAAAACTTATTACATCATGCTTCCTTCCATGCCAGACCTCTTTCTCTTTGAAGTCTTAAAACAAAATAACAAAAATTCATTTATTATGTATATGTCGACTTAGCAAATAGGTATTGGGTGCCTACCCTGTTCCAAGCACAGCCTGGGTAATTAGGATGAATTAACATACAGGAACTTACTACCTGGTGGGAAATGTTGTTAAATGGAATGTTTACACCAAACGGTCTACATTAGAAAAGGAATCATCCTCATGCTCTTGGAGATAAGATGTCATTTTGTAACAAACATTTTAAGAAAGGATTCATGATTTTCGCACATTTTAAGTTTATTTAAATTAAAGGATGATGTAAAATTTAGTTAGAAGGAGGTTCTTTTCAATATTGCTTACAACAACCCATGTTTATCATAATAGGGGATAAGTTAGATCTCTAAAAAGAGATTCCTATGCAGCTATTAAAATGCTGATGTGGAAGTATATTTACTGACAAGAAAGAATGTTAAAATCTAATTTTTGTTGAAAAGGGTAGATTACAGGGTATTTTAATTATGAAATTGCACTACAATAACAGGAAAAGGGGCTTAAAAGAATGAACCTACAATATAAAAGAAATCCAGAGGTGAAACTAGTGATGAAAACCTGGTAAGCAGAAGGACAAGCGTAACTGATTGAACAAAGGTTCCTCAGCCAAAGCGGTGAAGCCGAGACGCAAGACAACTTCACCAGCTGACCCCCAAAAAGGCTCCAGAGCAGTACCACAAGTCACGCTTAAGAAGTGACAGTGAAGGGAGTATTGAAAACAGAAGGAGGCCTAAAACCCACTGTAGAAGTAGTCAGAGCTTCTGCTGCCCTATGCCTTTCCCTACAGGCTAGTAACATTTCTTCCCAACCCCCGCAGGAGCCAGGAAGGGTACATCTAAGACACACGTCACTCAGATGCCTTCCTTATTTTCCTTTTTTACTGTCAAGGTGAAGGACTGTCGGAAAGCAAGCACAAAGGGGGGCAGGGGTACCACCTACTGCAAACCTTCAGGGAACATTTACCCTGGATGCTGACGTCCCAGTCCTCTTCTCCTACATGGCTTCCAGAACTCAGTGTAGCCGAGCTTATGCCTTCCTGACTCAGGAATCTGACCAGGTCAAGAACAAACAAAATACCTAAAGATAGGGATATTGGAAATTTCTCAGTGAAACAGCCCTGCAATATCATCCTTCAGTGAAGCCCACTAGCAACAAGAGCTGCCCACATGTACAGAGCTTCCATCAGCTTTTATAGTCTCCATTCTCTTACACAAAGGGCACTGGATGCATGAAGAAAGACCACAAACAAGACAAATACACAGAGAACAGCCACTTGGGGAAAATATAACAGAGAAGGAATTAAAGACTACAAAACTATTACTAATACTGTCAGTATCATAAAAAATACATTTTATCAATGAAACAAGAACATGTTGCTACAAAAAGGGATAAACAAATAATGAACTCTAAAAATATGATCACATAAATAAAAATCTCAGTAGGTGAGTTGAGACAAAAATTAGAAAAGCTCCCATAATGTAGGGCAAAACCTAGAGATAGAAAAGTTAGGCAAATCAGAGCATCAATCCAGGAAATTCAACATCTGAATAATAGCATCTCTAGAAAGAGAGACTTGAGAAAAGAGAGAGCACAGAATTACCAAATAAATAAATCCTGTGAGATTCCCATAACGGAAAATCATAATTTTCTAGTTTGAAAGGACTCAGAGAATATACAAACAGACCCACACCAAAGTATGTTGTAAAATTTTATAACACTGGAGACAAAGGGAGATCCTAAATTTATTTGTGTATGTGTATGTGTGTGTGTGTGTGTATATATATGTATACATATATATACACACACACATATCTATAAAGATAAAGGAGATTAAAAATAAGTATGGTACTGAACTTCTACAGCAAAACTGGAAAGTAGAATAAAATAGAGTGATGTCTTCAAAATTCTGATGGAAAAGTATTTCAAATTTAGAAATCAATACCTGGGCAAACTATAAACGAAATATGAGAGTAGGAAAAAAGCATGTTAAGATTTTCAAGGTCTCAAAAATTTCTCTCTCATGCACTTTTCTCAGAAAGTTATTGGAGGAGATGCTCCACCCTAATGAAGGTGTAAACAAGAAAACAGAAGAAATGAATTCCTGCTAATGGGAGATCCAACCCAAGAGAAAAGGGAAGTGTACTCTCAAGATAGTGGTAACGGTGGATAAAAGGTAAGAACTCTGCAGTGAACCTAAGGAACAGCCAGGCATGACTGAAGGCATATCAAAACACTCTGAGAGAAGGATGTTCAACAAGTTGAAATTAATAGAATAACTGGGGTATTTTACATTCCAACTGAGAGCTCAGAAATGAATTTGTGGTGGGAACAGAGGAAACAAACAACATTTTAACTCCTATATACACAGGATGGGGGACAGAAATTTGTGTATTAGCAGGTGTGAGGGTAGTAAAAGCTTTGATAGTGCAAAGTAAAAGGAAATGCCTAAAATTGAATAATTTACAGGTAGCAATACAATTATTTGTTTAGAGGTATGGAGGAAAATACCAAAAGAAAGAATGTAAAAAGGTGTAGGTACAGTCACTACTGGGGAGGAAGAAGTTGGGAGGATGCGTTAAAAAAAAGAGCACTTTAAACTATGTTAAAACAAACAATAGCAGGTTTTGAAATAACATATCTCATATGATAAGCCCATTGTAGCCTGCGTATGTCTGTGTGTGATAAAGTATAGGAGGATTCATATCTATATGGATATTGATGAAATATAGGAAGATCCTACTTCTCGTGGAAAATTTAATTCTCTCTCAAGGAATACTGAATTTTGCATCATGAGACTTTCATATTTTGCATCATGAAATTTTTCATAGTTTGCATTCAAAAGGGCTATAATCCTGTTTCTATATCAGCATCGACTTACGAAGTACCAACAGATAACAGTCGGAGCTATCTAAATGTATTTGCAAATTGCTTCCCAGTACAAAATAGGGAAGTAATTAGTCTCATATCCTGATGTCGAATGAAGAACATCAGAGAACAAGGAAGAACCAGGAAATCAAAAAGAAAATCCAGCAAAGAAGAAGGAACTTCCCCAGCCACGCTTCAATATGGGATTCACCATGGGACCAATGAACACTGGCGTGGTAGTAACACTAAATCCACTTAACAGTTTACCATATTTTATGTGTTCGCGTACATGTGTGCTTAAATTTGTACTAAATCTTCATATTGCATTCTATATTGCAAATTATCAACAATCCATTTTATGGTATTTTGTAGAACATTCTAAGTTAACTACCTCAGTTAGCGTTAAGGAAACATGCCTGAGTTCGGCAGCTCCAAGCAGCCTTTAGAGTCAAATCCTGGCTCTCCAACACTGGACAAATCAGATGAGAACCAGCCTTTCTATAAAGATTGTGAAGACAAAATATCGCTGAATAATCTTTCTAAAAATACTTAGCACTTTAACATACAGTCAGAATAGATGCAGTTTTACCAGAAACACATTCACAAGAACAAGAAGACAAGAAAAGTACTGCCAGCCCCTAATAGAGACACTGTTTCTATAAACCGAGTTAACAGCTAACATCCTAAATGAACACGCAAGGTTGCCTTCAGACAAGGTGGCCTGAGCAAGCCAAAGTAGTAAGATGGTAAAATGATTCCTTTTAATTAGCATTATTAAATAAATGGATGGTTAAACACAAATCTGAGACAAGTAGAGAGTTCTTCATTTGCTTTTGCCAAAATAACCAAACCAAGACAGCAATTTACATAAACATATACAACTGCTCCTTAAGAGTCAATTAATCTACATGTGTCTCATTCCCTATGAAAAGAAAATTATTACATAAATCACAATATCTCCAATCACCAATAAAATTAAAGTAATTGAGGGATAATTTGGAGGTTAACAGACAGAAGACAAGGGGGAAGAGAAGCAGCAGAATGAGTAAATCTGATTAGATTCACCTTAGAAGTTAAAAACACTGTTAAAAAGATAAGGTTTTTAGGATCTCATCAAGATGGCAGAGTAAGCAGACTCTGAACTCATCTCCTCCCAGGAACACAACCAAGTTACAACTATTTTTGAATAAATTACCCTGGAGAGAAAACTGAAAACTGGATAAAAAGAACCCCCACAACAAGGGACAGTCCTGACTAAGGCCGAAGAGGCAGAAATTCCTGCTGGAGAGAAAAAAAGCCACCTGTGGGAGCAGGGGAGCCTCTCAGCTGGCCAGGCGGGAGCCACCCTAAGGTACGCAGCCCTCCCTGGAGGAGTGAGGTCCAGAACAGGGGCGATACTGCTATAAGCATCCTTCAGACTCAGCCCAGCTGAGACAGGGGTCTTACTGTCTGGCTTTGCTGGCTTTTAACTGCAGCAAGGATACCCCCAGAAAAGCTATCAGTGAAAGCCAAAAAGACCTGGGTCTTAAAGGGCCCAGGCACAAACTCATTCATTGCAGCAACCTAAAATCACCAGAGAGACGGCTGACAGTCCTTTGGTGAAAAGAGACTCACCTGGTGGGCTCTGGGGGCATCTTGGTGAGAGGAGGGACCTCTCCGGAGACTGAGACATTGGTGGGGGCCATTGTTCTGAACTGGTCCAGGCATGCTGACACGGACCCCAGTGGGCACCATTGAGGTTCATCCCTTGGCCTGTTAGCCCACGGTTCTGCCATGCCCACTGGAGCGCAGATTAGATCCAGTTCAGCCAGGGCAGGCAGACCCCTAGGGACTGGCCCCACCTAACAGCAAGCCCTCAGGCTACTTTTCAGCCTGCATTGACTGGGTGCCTTGATCCTCTACAGGCAGGCAAGGGTGTCTGCCTCTGTGAGGCGTGGCCTGTGTGAGGACCAGGTGAACTGTGGGGGGCATTGGTGGAGGGGTGGGGGCCTCTGCAGTGCAGGTGTCAGGGTGCACTCAAGGGGATTGAGAAGTGTGCACGGACCAGGACTGTGTTGATGGTGTTGAAGCCTCTGGTCCTTTGGGGGGTGAGGCTTATTAGTGGCAGAAGACCTGTGCTTCACAAATAGCCATAAAAAGGATCAGCCCCACCTTCCAAAGCCTGAAACAATTGAGTGCTCCCATGCCAAGGGCCAGCCCCACTCCTAAGAAAACTGACAACAGCCTTGTAGGCCAGAGGCCTATAGCAATTGCAGCCCCTGAGCCTAGCAACCCGCTACACTGGATACCAACCCAATTAAGAGGAAAACTGCAATAGGAGTGTGCTGATAGACTTTGTAGCCAATGGTGCTGAGGCTCCCCAAACTGGATTTACAAACAGCTGGCCAGGGAAGGAAAGACTAGATTCCCTGGGTACCTGCAGTGGGAGCAACCCTACCACAGCAGGACACAAGTAGCCCACAAAGGGGTCACTTCTGGATCTTGTGGACTGGTGACAAGAAGGAAGCACACTGCTGGGCCTCATAAGGCATCTTATAGATAAGGCCACTTCTCCAAGATCAGGAGACATAGCTGACTTGCCTAATACATAGAAATAAGCACAGAGAAAGAGGCATAATGAGAAGACAAATGAATACTTTCCAAGCAGGGGAATAGGACAAAACCCCAGAAAAAGGACTAAATGAAACAGAAACAAGTGACCAACTTGACAAAGAGTTCAAACAAAATATCCTGAGGATGCTCACAGATATGGGGAGAAGACTGGATGAACACAGTGAGTACATCAGCAAAGAACTGGAAAATATAAAAAAAAACAATCAAAAATGAAGAACACAATACTGGAAATGAGAAATTCACTAGAGGGACTCAATAGCAGAGTAGAGGATGCAGAAGAACTGATCAGCGAGCTAGACGAAAGACTAGAGGAAATCACCCAAGCGGAACAGAAAAAAGAAAAAAGAATTAGACAGAATGAGAACAGTCTAAGGGAACTCTGGGACAATATCAAGCATGCTAACATTCAGATTATAGGTGTCCCAGAGGAGAAGAGAGAGACAAAGGGGCAGAAATTTATTTGAAGAAATAAAAGACAAAAATTTTCCTAAGCTGAGGAAGGAAACAGACATCCAAGTTCAGGAAGCACAGAGAGCTCCAAACAAGATAAGCCCAAAGAGGCCCACACCAAGACATATTATAATTAAAATGTCCAAAATTAAGGATAACGAGAGAATCCTAAAAGCAGCAAGAGAAAGGCCACAAGTGACATATAAAGGGAAGCCCATCTTCTTCTCAGCCAAGACCCTACAGGCAAGAAGAGAATGGCATGACATATTTAAAGTGCTAAAAGGGAAAAACCTACAGGCAAGAATACTCTATCCATCAAGGCTGTCATTCCAATTGGAAGGAGAGATAAAGAGCTTCACAGACAAGCAAAAATTAAAGGAGTTGATCACCAAGAAACCAGTTCTACAAGAAAAGCTGAAGGGACTTATTTAAGTGGGAAAGCAAGGACCACAGATAGAGATTAAACAAAAAAATTATTATCAAAAAAACAAAACAACAAGAAAAAACCACGCAATAAAATCACTTGTAAAGGTAAAAATACAGTAAAGCTAGCAGATTAACTACCTGTGAAGATAATATGAAGGTTAAAAGACAAATGTAATACAATGATAAGAGGGTAATGGATGGGCACACGCTAAACAAGAGACTATATATGATTTGAAAAACAAAATGTGGGAGGAGGGGAGTGAAAAAGTAGAGGTTTTAGAAAGAGGTCAAACTAAAGAGTCTATCAACTGGATATAGACTGTTATGTACATACACTATTAAACAGGATCCTCATGGTAATCACAAATCAGAAACCTATAACAAGCAAGCAAAAAAGTAAGACAAAAGAAATCAAACATATTACTAAAGATAGCCATCAAACCACAAGGGAAGAGAGCAAAAGCAAAAGAAAGGAACAGAGAAAAACTACTAAAACACCCAGAAAAAAAGTAATAAAAAGGCAATAAATACATATTTATCAATAGCTACTTTAAATGTCAATGGACTAAAGGCTCTAATCAAATGCCATAGGGTGGGCAATTGGATAAAAAAATAAGACCCATGTATATGCTGCATACAACAGATACACTTCAGACTTAAAGACACTCACAAACTGAAAGTGAAAGGATAGAAACGGATATTCTATGCAAATGGCAAAGAAAAGAAAGCAGGGGCAGCAGTACTTATATCAGACACAATAGACTTTAAAACAAAAACTGTAACAAGAGACAAAGACGGGCACTACATAATGATAAAGGGAACAATCCAGCAAGAAAATATAACACTTGTAAATATCTATGCACCCAACATAGTAGCACCTAAATATATAAAGCAATTATTAACAGACATAAAAGGAGAAATAGACAGTAACACAGTAATAGTAGGGGACTTTAACACTGCACTTAGACCAATGGATAGATCATCCAAACAGAATATCAATAAGGAAACACTGGCCTTAAAGGACACATTAGACCAGATGGAGTTAGTAGATATATACAAAACATTCCATCCAAAAACCACAGAATAAACATTCTTTTCAAATGCACATGGAACATTCTCCAAGATTGATCACATATTAGGCCACAAAACAAGTCCCAATAAATCTAGGAAGATCGAAATAATACCGTGCATCTTTTCTCACCACAAAGGTATGAAACTAGAAATCAACTACAGGAAGAAAACCAGAAAAACCAGAAAGATGTGGAGATTAAACAAAATGCTACTGAACAACGTTTGGGTCAATGAAGTAATTAAAGGAGAAATAAAAAAATTCCTGGAGACAAATGAAAATGAGAATATGACATGCCAAAATCTGTGGGATACAGCAAAAGTGGTTCTAAAAGGGAAGTTTATAGCAATTCAGGCCTACCTCAACAAAAAAGAAACATCCCAAATAGACAATCTAAAAGCGGACCTAAAGGTACTGGAAAAAGAACAACAAACAAAGCCCAAAATCAGCAAAAGAAAGGAAATAATAAAAATCAGAGCAGAAATAAACAAAATAGAGACTAAAAAAACAAAAGAAAAAATTAATGAAATCAAGAGCTGGTTCTTTGAAAAGATAAACAAAATTGACAAACCCTTAGCTAGACTCACCAAGAAAAAAAGAGAGAAGGCCCAAATAATTGAAATCAGACATGAAAGAGGAGCGATTACAACAGACACCTCAGAAATACAAAAGATATTAAGAGAATACTAGGAAAAGCTATACGCCAACAAATTGGATAATCTGGAAGAAATGGATAAATTCTTAGAAACATACAACCTTCCAAAACTGGACCAAGAAGAAGTAGAAAATTTGAATAGACTGATCACCAGTAAGGAGATCGAAACAGCCATCAAAAACCTCCAAAAAATAAAAGTCCAGGGCCAGATGGCTTCCCTGGTGAATTCTACCAAACATTCAAAGAAGACTTAATAGCTATCCTTCTCAAACTCTTCCAAAAAATTGAAGAGGAGAGGAGGCTTCCTAACTCATTCTACAAAGCCAACAGTATCCTGATACCAAAACCAGACAAGGACAACACAAAAAAAGAAAATTACAGGCCAATATCACTGATGAACATCGATGCAAAAATCCTCAACAAAATACTAGCAAACTGCATACAACAATACATTAAAAAGATCATACATCATGATCAAGTGGGTTTCATTCCAGGGATGCAGGGATGGTTCAACCACCACAAATCTATCAATGTGATACACCACATTAACAAAATGAAGAATGAAAATTACATGATCATCTCCATAGATGCAGAGACAGCATTTGATAAGATACAGCATCCATTTATGATAAAAACTCTAAGCAAAATGAGTATAGAAGGAAAATACGTCAACATAACAAAGGCCATATATGACAAACCCACAGCTAAGATCATTCTCAATGCAGAAAAACTGAAAGCTATCCCTCTAAGAACAGGAACCAGATAAGGATGCCCACTGTTGCCACTCTTATTTAACCTAGTATTGGAAGTCCTAGCCAGAGCAATCAGGTAAGAAAAAGAAATAAAAGGGATCCACATTGGAAAAGAGGAAGTGAAAGTGTCACTCTTTGCAAATGACATGGTTTTATATGCAGAAAAGCCTAAATATTCCACTAAAAAACGTTTAGAAACAATAAAGGAAAACAGTCAAGTCGCACGATACAAAATCAACGTACAAAAATCTGTTGCATTTCTATACACTAACAATGAAGTAGCAGAAAGAGAAATTAGGAATACAATCCCATTTACAATTGCAATAAAAAGAATAAAATATCTAGGAATATATTTAACCAAAGAGGTGAAAGATCTGTACACCAAAAACTATAAAACATTGTTGAAAGAAACTCAAGAAGACACAAAGAAATGGAAAGATATTCTGTGCACTTGGATTGGAAGAACTAACATCATTAAAATGTCCATACTTCCTAAAGCAATCTACAGATTCAATGCAATCTCTATCAAAGTTCCAACATTTTTCACAGAAACAGAGCAAAGAATCCTAAAATTTATATGGAACAACAAAAGACCACGAATAGCCAAAAGATTCCTCAGAAAAAAGAACAAAGCTGGAGGCATCACACTCCCTGATTTCAAAATCTACTACAAAGCCATAGTAACCAAAACAGCACGGTACTGGCAGAAAAACAGACACACAGATCAATGGAACAGAATTGAGAGCCCAGAAATAAACCCACACATTTATGGACAGCTAACATTAGACAAGGGAGCCAAGAGCATATGATGGAGAAAGGAGAGTCTCTTCAGTAAATGGTGTTGGGAAAACTGGACAGCCACATGCAGAAGAATGAAAGTAGACCATTCCCTTACACCATGCACAAAAATCAACTCAAAATGGATTAAAGACTTGGATGTAAGACCCCAAACCATGAAACTTCTGGATGAAAACATAGGCAGTACGCTCACTGACATCGGTCTGAGCAGCATATTTTCAAGTACCATATCTGACCGGGCAAGGGAAACAAAAGAAAAAATGTACAAATGGGACTACATCAAACTAAAAAGCTTCTGCACAGCAAAGGAATCCATCAACAAAATGAAAAGACAACCTAACAATTGGGAGAAGATATTTGCAAACCATATATCAGATAAGGGGTTAATATCCAAACTATACAGAGAACTCATACAGCTCAACAATGAAAAAACTAACAACCCAATTAAAAAATGGGCAAAAGATCTGAATAGAGATCTCTTCAAAGAAGATATACGGACGGCCAACAAGCATACGAAAACATCATTAGCTATCAGGCAAATGCAAATCAAAACTACAATGAGGTATCACCTCACTCCAGTCAGATGGCTGTAATTAACAAGACAGAAAACAACAAATGTTGGAGAGAATGTGGAGGGATGGGAACCCTTGTACACTGCTGGTGGGAGCGCAAACTGGTGCAGCCACTATGGAAAGCAGTATGGAGTTTCCCCAGAAAATTAAGAGTAGATCTACCATATGATCCAGCTATCCCACTGCTGGGTATTTATCCAAAGAACTTGATAATGCAAAGGCATAAAGACACCTGCACCCCATGTTCACTGCAGCATTATTCACAATAGCCAAGACTTGGAAACCACCTAGGTGCCCATCAAGGGACGAATGGATAAAGATGTAGTATTTATACATGATGGAATACTACTCAGCCATAACAAATGATGAAATCTGGCCATTTGTGACAACATAGATGGACCCTGAGTGAAATAAGTCCGAGGGAGAAAGTCAAATACTGTACCATCTCACTCATAAGTAGAAGATAAAAACAACGACAATCAAACACATAGCAATGCAGAATGGATTGGTGGTTACCATAGGGGAAGATGGGGGAGGGCAAAAGGGGTGATTAGGCTCACAAGTGAGGGGATGAACTATAATTATTTTTTGGGTGGTGAACATCATGTAATCTACACAGAATTCGGAATATATTATGATGTACATCTGGAAAAAAAAGATAAGGTTTTTAAAAATTGAATTACAATTGACATACAACATTACTTTAGTCCCAGGTGTACAACATAATGATTCAATATTTGCATATATTGCAAAATGATCACAAATAAGTCTAGTTAATACCAATTGGCATACATAATTATAGAATGTTTTTCCTGTGAGGATGAATTTTAAGACTTACTTCTTGTCAAGTAACTCTAGTCACCATGCTGTACATTACATCCCCAGAACTTATTTTTTTGTAACTAGAAGTTTGTACCTTTTGACTCTCTTCACTCATTTTGCCCACCCACCCCAACCCCTGCCTCTGTATCTATACACTTGGCTTTTTGTTCTTTGGGGTTTTCTTTAGGTTCCACATATAAGCAAGATCATACAGTATTTGTCTTTCTTTGCTTGACTTATTTCACTTAGCATATGCCCTCAAGGTCCATCCATGTCACAAATAGCAAGATTTTCTTCTTCTTTATGGCTGAAATAACATTCTACTGTATATATATATATATATATATATATATACACACACACACACATACATACACATATACACATACACCCCCCACATCTTCTTTATCCATTCTTTACCCATTGATGGACACTTAGGTTGTTACCGTATCTTGACTACTGTAAATAACGCTGCAGTGAACATGGGGGTGTATATATCTTTTTGAATTAGTGTTTTCATTTTCTTTGGATAAATACCCAGAAGTAGAATTGCTAGAGCATACCGTAGTTCTACTTTTAATTTTTTGAGGAACCTGCATATTGTTTTCGATAGTGGCTGCACCAGTTTTCATTCCACCCAACAGTGCACAAGGGTTTCCTTTTTTCCACATCCTTGCCAGCATTTGCTATCTCTCATCTTTTTGATAGCCATTCTAACAGTTGTGAGGTGATATCTCATTGTGGTTTAGATTTCATTCCCCTAATGATTAGAGACGTTGAGCATTTTTTCACATACCTGTTAGCCATGTGTATGTCTTTGGAAAAATGTCTATTCAGATCTCCTGACCATTTTTTTAATTGAATTATTTGTTAAAAAAACAAACAATTCTGGGGCCAGCACAGTGCTGTAGTGGTTAAGTTCATGTGCTCCGCTTCGGTGGCCTAGGGTTCGCCGGTTGGGATCCCAGGTGTGGACCTACACACCACTCATCAAGCCATGCTGTGGCAGCATCCCATATACAAAAGACTAGAGGAAGAATGGCACAGATGGTAGCTCAGGGTCAAACTTCCTCAAGCAAAAAGAGGAAGACTGGCAACGGATGTTAGCTCAGGGCCAATCTTCCTCACCAAAAAAACAAAAACAATTCTACTGAGCTATATGAGTTTTTGTATTTGATTTATTGCTGAGGAAGATTGGCTCTAAGTTAACATCTGTGCCAGTCTTCCTCTATTTTTTATGTGGGTCACCAACACAGCATGGCTGCCAATGAGTGGTATAGGTCCACACCTGGGAACTGAACCCAGGCCACCGAAGCAAGCAGAGCCTGCCAAACTTAACCACTAGGCCATGGAGCCTGCCCTGTCCGAGTTCTTAATATATTTTGGATATTAATCTCTTGTCAGATATATGATTTGCCATTATTTCTCCCATTCATACACTGTTTTTATTTTGTTGATGGTTTCCTTTGCTGTGCAGAAGGTTTTTAGTGTGATGTAATCTCACTTGTTTATTTTTCCTTTTTTTTTGGTGTCAAATCCAAAAACTCATTGCCAAGACCTACGTCAAGGAGCTTACTGTCTACATTTTCTCCCATGAGTTTTATGACTTCAGGTCTTACTTTCAAGTCTTTAATTCATTCTGAATTAGGCTTTGTGTATGGTGTAAAATAGTAGTCCAGTTTCATTCTTTTGCATGTGGCTGTCTAGTTTTCCCAACACCATTTATTGAAGAGACTGTCCTTTCCCCATTGTATGTTCTTGGCTCCTTTGTCATAAATTAATCGACCATATACGCATGGGTTTATTTCTGGGCTCACTATACTGTTCCATTCATCTTTGTGTCTGCCTTTATGCCAACAACATACTGTTTTGATTACTTTTGCTTTGTAATATAGTTTGCAATTGGAGTGCAATGCCTCCAGCTTTATTCTTCCTTCTCAAGATTGCTTTGGCTATTTGGGGTGTTTTGTAGTTCCACATAAATTACAGGATTGCTTATTCTATTTCAGTGAAAAATGCCGTTGGAATTTTGATAGGGATTGTATTGAATCTGTAGACCGCTTTGGGTAGTATGGACATTTTAACAATAGTAATTCTTCCAATCCATGAGCACGGAATATCTTTCCATTTATTTGTGTCTTCTTCAATTTCTTTCATCAATGTCTTATAGTTTTCAGTACACAGATTTTTCACCTCCTTGGTTAAATTTATTCCTGGATATTTTATTCTTTTTGATGCAATTGTAAATGGGACTGTTTTCTTAATTTCTCTGATAGTTTTTTATTACTGTATAGAAATGCAACAGATTTCTGTATATTGATTTTGTATGCTGCAACTTTACTGAATTTATTTATTAGTTCTAATAGTTTTTTGGTGGAGGCTTTAGGATTTTCTATATATAGTATCATGTCATATGCAAATAGTGACAGTTTGACTCCTTTCTTTCTAATTTGGATGCCTTTTATTTCCTTTTCTTGCCTAACTGCTATGGCTAGCACTTACAAAACTATGTTGAATAAAAGTGGCAGTAGTGGGCATCCTTGTCTTGTTCCTGATCTTAGAGGAAATGCTTTCAGCTTTTCACCATTGAGCATGGTGTTAGCTGTGGGCTTGTCATATATGGCCTTTATTAGGTTAAGATATGTTCCCTCTTTTAACAGTTTTTATCATAAATGGATGTTAAGTTTTGTCAAATGCTTTTTCTTCATCCATTGAGATGATCATATGATTTTTGTCTTTCATTTTGTTGATGTGGTATATCAGATTGATTTGCAAATGTTGAACCCTCCTTGTATTCCCAGAATAAATCCGACTTGATTATGGTATATGATCCTTTCAATGCTTTGTTGTATTCGGTTTGCTAATATTTTGTTGAGGATTTTCGTAACTATGTTCATCAGGAATGTTGGCCTGTAATTTTCTTTCTTGTTGTGTCCTTGTCTGGTTTCAGTATCAGGGTAATGCTGGCCTCGTAAAATGAGTTTGGAAGTATTCCTTCCTCTTCTATTTTTTGGAAGAGTTTGAAAAGGATTGGAATTAATTCTTCTTTGAATGTTTGGTAGAAATCACCAGTCAAGCTGTCTAGTCCTGGACTTTTGTTTGTTGGGAAGTTTTTAACTACCGATTCAATCTTTTTAAGATCTTCTTAATAGCTAGTCCATATTTGAGAAAAGGGACAATGAGAAACTGGACTTTTATCCACTGCTATAATTATGAAAAAAGATTTATAAAAGGATCACTTTCATATAAAGTCATACTGAATTTGTGTAAAATCCAGCCAGCCTCACACACACAAGCCAGGAATTTTGGAACCAAAACAAGACAGAACACATCAGCTAAGGCATAAAAAAGGCAATTACATGCATACACACAAAAAATAATCATTTTATAAAAACATGAATTTAGCCAGACAATAAGAATGCTAAAATAAGAGATAGAATGAATGACAAAGACATGTATTTATGAAAAATGTGAACATCCGGATGACCAGTGGAGTAGCAATAATGAAGATATATCTCAAATATCAAATGTCTGACTAAGATAGTTACCAAAATGTATTTTTCACGTTTTATTATATTTTTAGTATCCTTCCATTTGAAACAAGAGAAAGGCCGACTTTAAGACAGAAAATTTGATTTAGCTTATTTAAATACTATAAGATCTTCATTAAGTAGATCCAAATTTTACTTGATTTTGTGTTAAATTTTATATAAAAGAAGACAATTATTGAAAACAGCTGGAAGAAGACTAACCATTAAAGAAACTATGTATAATTTAGTACGTTGTATTTTCTAAATCAGTGAGTTAAAACTTTTAAAAAATTTTTTACACCAAGGAAAACTAAATAGTGAATAGTTTCTACTTAATTAAGTTGAACAGAATTTCAACAAAATTGATTACTTCTTCCCAATAGCTTTCTAGGCAATTATGGCTTTTTTTTTTTTCTTTTGCCAAGGAAGATTGGCCCTGAGCTAACATCTGTGCCCATCTTCCTCTATTTTATATGTGGGACACCTGCCACAGCATGGCTAAATGAGTGGTAAGTAGGTCCACACATGGGATCTGAACCTTCGAACCCCAGGCCACCAAAGCAGAGTGCTAAACTTAAGTGCTACACCACTGGGCCAGCCCCTGGCTTTTTTTACATTTTAGTAATAGAATTATAAATAAACCTGACAGAAAAATGTAAGAGAAAAAAACTGAGAAAAGACAAACTATCTAGAAATTTCTTAGGAATAAATACTACACTAACTACATCTTTAGGAGCTCATTCTATCTTTCAGTTTCTTTCCTCCCTCCTACCCTCCTCCACCCCCCCACCTCTCCATCTCTCCCTCTGATAGCAATCTTTAGCTTAATAGTGTGAATCTAGACACTTCATATGCTGCCTAGTTAGCTTAGCTGGTTACATTATAGTTAACCCAGGCAGTTAACTATTCAAATTACCATGATAATAAAAAGTAGGTCATGTAGAAGCCAATTTAAAAGTGGTTCTCATTTTTTCAGAGGACCGCTAGATTTTGAGAGAGCAAATGAACCACAAGTTACTTGCAGACATATGTGTATGTGTGTGTGTGTTCTTTACAAATCACAACTAAATTATATTCGTAATGACTTCCATGTATAAGAGATTTCACATATAGATTTTCAGGCAACTTAATCAAATTTCATGAAATAACCTAATGATCAGCATGCAATAGTGTGATTTCCATTCTTTCTTAAATATCTTGAATATCTTTCCTTGGATATATGTTACAGTTATATACATGTTTTTAGCTATTTTGTATATTTGTATATAGTCATATACAAGTTTTCTTTGGCATCTCTTATATAAGTTAGGAAATAAGACATCGTTATAAAGAGTTTCTTTAAAGTACTCACTTGGAATCAGTGGACAATTATTAGCTGGAAGTCTGGTATAAACACCATGAAATAACTTACTTTTTGATATATATACTTAATAAATCAGTTCAATATTTTCAAAATATTTTTATATTATTTCATATTATGGACTCTTCATACAATTTTTAAAGAATAATATGAAATAAGATTTTTACCGAAAAAGCAGAAAACAGAAAAGTAAAATATAATAAAAAAAATTTCCAATACTATGACTCAGCAACAAATAAATTTTAAGTTCCATATTCATCCATTATATCCTAAAGAATGCTTTAGCTATATTTAGTTTTAATTATTTTTTCTCAGTAACATCCTTATCACTTCACAAACACCATAAGTAAAACATTTTAAGATTGTGACATAAAAGATTGTTTTACATGCCACAGTGAAGCGACTATCAGAATCCACTGTCACATTAAAACACACAGAGAACAATCTTTATGAACAATAAAGATAATTCAAGGAAAATTAAATCTCAACACACAACGTACTTAGAAATGGATTTGAGTCCTCAAATTTATTGAAAGATGACATGATTATTTTGTGCCACAGGATCTACTAGTAATCTATTCTCCTTTCTTCATTTTTTTTTTTTTTAGCTCTGAATATCTTAAAAATTACCAAAATTTTGAGTGTCTTCACTGTTTTACCCCTTCTTCACCAGAGGACAGGCAGGAGCAAGAAGAGAAATTGAAATTCATATCACACAAGTTTGCAGTTTAAGTGTCTTGGTAAAAACACTAGTGGAAGACAAATCTGAAAGTACTAAACTGGGGCCGGCCGGGTGGAGCAGCGGTTAAGTTCGCACGTTCCACTTCTCAGTGGCCCGGGGTTCGCCGGTTCGGATCCTGGGTGCAGACACGGCACCGCTTGGCACACCATGCTGTGGTAGGCATCCCACATGTAGAGGAAGATGGGCACGGATGTGAGCTCAGGGCCAGCCTTCCTCAGCAAAAAGAGGAGGACTGGCAGTAGTTAGTTCAGGGCTAATCTTCCTCAAAAAAAAAATAAAAATAAACTGGCCAGCAATGCTTTGGGAATGATCCATGATACCCCTATCCATATTGTTATGATAATAAATAATGTGGATCAATGCCCATTTCCTATCTCAGCCAAAACTGGTTTAAATACACTGGTTGAAAATAAGAGTTTATACTACACAGGAATAAAACGTGAATCAGGCTTACAAACAATATTAATTTTTAAAATAACTTTAGTGATCTCCAATAGTAGGTTTAAATAGATAACTAATTTTTATTTTTATCACTTAAACCTTGAATCCTTTAACTCAGTTTAATGGTTTAATTTATGGTCTAATAAGCTTATTCAATTCAAAAAGCCCTCCCCCCCCCATTATATTAAGACATTTTCAAATAAATTTTCTACATTGTTTGCAACAAAAACTTAGAAAAAATATATATGAACAACATGAAACCCAATCATTAATAAAAAGTTGGGATATGTACCCAAACTCTTTTGAAAAGTAATAAAATATAAATACAATTTCGATTCAAAAATACCAAAGCAAAAGCGCATGTATTCTAAGGGAAGAGTAGATTTTCTATCATTAGCTGTGACATTACTTGCACAGGCATGTTTCTGCTTCAAGAGTCTCAGAAGTCAGAGAGAGGGACAAGGGAAGAAGTGGTGGTAAGTTCCTGGGCATGCTATGGAGGGATGAAATGCCAGGTGAGAAACTAGAATCAGGTATGGTCACCACGCTGTGGACCCAGACCAGACCAGGATATGGGGTAAAACAGACAAAAGAGTTCACACCCCAGCTCAGCTACTTTCTTGCTCAGAAGGTTAAGCAAGTCATTAACCTTCCTCACAGAGGACAGGAGAGCAGCAGCATTCACTGCTTTGCTCTGAGAATTGGGAGAGGTCTTCCCGGTAACGCGCCTACCAGAGTTCCTTGCACACAGAGAGAGTAACAGTAAACCATTGTTGTTTTCTGTGCTGCTGAAGCTGACTGTTCAAATTTTTTGTTCTCATTCTTCAGTATTCTCTCTTCTCCTACTTCCACTTTTTTTTGTTCCTTTTCCCCACTCTTTCATCGCCCACGTTTCTACTTTTCTTCCTTTTCTTTTCACCCCATCCTCATTCTCTCGTCCAGATTCTCTCTTCCTCTTCAACTTCCCTTCCTTTTGCTTCATTTTACTTCCTTGTAGTTTCCCTTTCTTTCTAGATTCATCACTGTGAGCAAAAAGTCTATAAAAATAGAGAGCTTTTTAGCTTAAAAAACATATTGAAAGTCTGTTCAAGGCCGACTACCATACTGTCTTTAATTTTCTTTTTTCCTGTGGTACATTCATTTAGCAAATAATCATTAAATCCATTCCATCTACATAACACAATGGCCCAGAACACCTGAAGTTCCCTCAGTAAAATAACACTCTTGCTGGTGAGACAAATCAACAACACATGGAACATGGGGAGACAAATCAACCACATATGGAAAATCAAAACACCATATACGAGAACAATGAAATAGATGTCATAACGCCACATATAATTGTCAAACATGAGTAAGTCCTGGGTAGGAGTGCATAGCAGGGAAGATTACTCCGGGTGGCAGTAATCAACCAATATCTTTTATGGAAAACATAAGCACCAAAGGTACTGACAGCTTCTCATTTCCTTGGTTCATTGTTGACACTACTGAGCAGGTTAACAAAACACATTAAATAAAAAATGTTAGAGATGTGCTGGCTCTCTACAGAAGCTAGGGCTTTTATCATAAAATATTTCTACATGTTTCCATTCACTGGCAATTGTTCCTCTTTTCACCACACTCACATATCCACATTACCACATCACCCAAGTTCTGTAGGATAATCATGTTTTCAACATTTTACATCATAAAAGCCCTGCCAAGAGACCCCAAAACATCTGGATAAAAAGCGAAAGCTTCAGTTTCAAGTGTTTTGTTTATGGGATGCTAAATTATGGCAAGAGCAAACCATGGAAAGATTAAATCTTACATAAATGTGAACAGACAACACACACACACATTTGTTAGCTACGAGCCTGAGTCGGCACAGTAATCGATCGTGAGGGCAGCACATTCACACTCTTTGAAGGCAAAACAGCAGCTAGCCTTTCCCTCAGGTTTTAATAAGGTTTTGAATTTGGAGAAACTCAACCAAAATGTTCATATCAATTAAAAATCTATGAAAATACTCTAAAACACAACATGGTTATAAGTATTTTAATATAAGCATCGATATAAGAAATAACAAACTTGACAAGGAAGTAACCATGATGTCTAAAGACAATTTAACATCAAACTGAATCTATATCCATAAAATAGCATAATCACAGATGATAGGATGATTAAAAATTAAAAATATCTCTGAGTTTTAAAATATTTACCGTGTCTGTACCAATCCACATTGTTGGAAGAGAAACTGAACCATAGTCTCTTAGACAATAATGTCAAAGAATCAACTAGCACTTGGCAGACTGCCAAGCAGGAGCTACAGTTTTATTCAGTGACGAGTCTGTCAGTGTTCTGCTTCACAAAGTTCTGAAGCTAATCAAAGTCAATGCTCAACGTGCCGCCACACCACAACTTACTCTGCAGCTTTGCAAAGCACTCCCAAGACAGCGTGATGTGTACAACTACTGTGAACACACTCACATATGTAAAGAAGAGAAGTAACAATGAAGGCAGACAGATTAGAAACCACATCACCACATTCATGCTATTCTTTTTCCCCAAAGAAAAAACCTCGAAAGCATTTAGGATCTCTCTGCTTCTAATCCTTTCTGTATCCTCTAATTGGATAATTGTTAATGGATACCTTAGTTAAGCTGCATATTGACCTAAAAATACAAATACATTGCTATTTCAAATGTTTAAATACTCCAAGCATAAAATATATAGAATATATTTTCTAAAAACAACTTAGAATACACTATTTTCACTAATGAGTTTAAAGATCTATCTCTGGTGATACAATATGGAATAATGATAACCAGCAACAAAATGAATTAAAACAAAACATAAATATTAGAGAGCCATTATAGAGTTTAAGAGAAAAATTTTAAATTAAAGAAAAACTGTTCAAAACCTGCAGTATTATCTACATGGCTTTGTTTACATTTATGTATTATGCTTCATAGAAAAGTTTTCTAAGACAGATGCCAAGAATGACCTCAATTACTAAAATATACTTGCCTTCATTTCTCAGTGTACGTATACTTTACCTTGCTAAAGCAACTTATAATCTTCTTGATCAAAAGTAATTGACTTAGTAACTATATTTTCAAAACATTCATTTGTTCTAATATTTAAATCATTAATTTTTACTTTATAAATATTTTTGCATTTTTTAAAAACCACATTTGTGAGAAAGCAATGTTGACTTTCACAACCTACGAATCTAGAGTTATATGTCATAGCAGAAAAATTCAGAATGTCAAAAGTTACAAAAATTAAATTATGCCACAGGCACTTTACACAGCCATGACACTTGATTTTAACCACGACAGTGCTGGAAAATCTGTAGAGGCAAACACACATGCCCACTCCAACACATACACAACACAAAAGTTAAATAATATACATGAAAGTTTTAGTAGTTTAAAAGTAACCTAAATTATATACTGCTGGGACAGTTAAGCTGAACTCCATTTTCTTGCCATGTGATTTTTGTGCATAAAATTTTTGCACCCCCTGAATTGTTCTATTTCACCCTCCATGCCAAGAAAGACTAAGTTCTATCATCTTTTTGTGTGTGTGCCAGAATTGGCTTAACTGATCTTGCCTACATCTTTTGGAGGGAAAAACAGCCTCTGTAAGATAGAAAGCTTCTCCCACTACTCACTTTTGATTTCTGTAAGCTTGATAGATCGTTGCCAGGTTCCCTGGGATGAGACATGAGGAGGAGGCACAGAATTGCCAGGGGTTTCCACTAAAAAGACCAGCACCGTGGGCAGCACTAATCCTGCACCTGTGATGTGTTATTCAGCAGTTAAGAAATGCAGTCCAGACTGTGGCTGCCTAATACAGCTCAGCTGTTTTTCTCGGTACTCCCTTTGATTATAAGCTGGCAAGAGAGATTATTCCGGTCAGGCAGCGAGCTTTGTTCAGGATACATGGCATATGACAGTGGAAAGGTAAGAGAAAGGAAACCTTAGAATCAAAAAAATAAATAAAAAGAAAGAAAGAAAAAAAAGTCACTGACCACAGTATATTACGTAACATTTCCAGATGGTTAAAAGCTGCCTCTGATTTATATGCAAGGCAGAAAAATATATGACATTAAAATACCTAAAATCTACTTTTTGATATTACCCTTTGACATTCAGAATGGTTCTTTAGCATGCAACTCTTAAGTTTATTTTAAAATAAAGCACAACTTCACAAGTTGATCAGCTACATAAATATTTTAAAAATTTTCTTTAAAGAGGTTTACCTATACTAAATGTCAGACTCCTTTCATGATTTGGAACCTTTGAAGATATTGGGAAAACTGAAACCAAATGATTACCACTTATTTTATCTTTGTATTAAGTCCGCCATATCATTTGACTTGACTCATTAAAATTTTTTATATAAAATTTATATTTAAGACACAACTATCCTACTTATCATGTATCATTAAACCAGCATAAGATAGTACTTGAACCAGCATAAAACTACCAGCAAGTCCAAGCTGATTTAAGAAATACGTATCATACATAAGGCTGTCTACAAAGCACTCTGGCTTCACGGAAATGAAGAAGAAATGGCCACCATGTTCACAAACCTTAAAATCTAATTGGCGTGGAACAGAAGTTACCTTTTTCGTTGTTGTTATTTTGTCACAAAAGGACTGCTGACCATTCACTCACACTAAAACTTTCACTCTATTTCCTTTCATACTCTATATAAACACAAAACCATCTGTCCCCCAAGCTAGTATCTGTGCCATTTTCAATAAATAATCTAAAACCTTATTCAAAAAACAGATACTGTTTCCTAACAGATGGTTGAAAAACAAAAAAATTATTTATATACACAAAAAGAGCTGAATTGAAGAAAACATATAAATTTCAAAATGTAAATATAATTTAAATGCATATATTAAAGAAAATGTTTAATAATTTATTGTGTTCATTGATTAGATACTAATTACCTGCTAAGCCAAGCACTGTATAAAAATAGAAAAATTCTGTATGATATATCTTAGGAGCAATAGGTTCAAAAGAAATTCCTGTGTTCATAAAAACATTCTCTGTCATCAGAATCTGACAAGTCTTATAGCTTTCCCTTATATTCAGAGATACGTGTTAGAGAAAATACTATATTCAAAGTTCCAAGTAAGACTTTGAGGCCAAGTGAAGGAGGGCCAAGATTTAGTAGTTATGCCACAAAATGTTATATTCATAGTCTCCTAACTGTCCCCATTTGTGCAACCAAGGTAAAATAAGATGGTTGAATTGGGTCCTGGGTATGTATATGACTAGAAAATATACAGACTCTTGTTATTTTAAGACAAAAAAAATTTTTTTTTCTGAAATTATACTTAATTGGCCATTAAAATAGTGCTAAGATTCTCAACCACCATCCACTTTGCTTTGGTTTATGGGAATAAGATTGCCAAAGGACAATCTTGTTGACTTTTGGGCAGAAACACCAAGGAAAGATCTGAATTGAGACTGTGTTATTCTAACGATGGCGTTATCTTACATCTGGGTATGGCACACAGTGGAACATTCTGGCCTGATACTGTTCAAGCTGTCCTTCTTTCCATAAACAAATGGCTTCAGTTTTCAAAACATCCTCCCAAAACCATCTTATTTTCTTTATTTTTTAACTGTATAAAGCTAGGAGACTGAGTCGCCAAGGCTTTGAAACATCCTACTGATCTTACCTTTAAATTTTCCCTCTTTATATTTCTTTATCCAAATTCACATCTTCTCATTTATGCCAATAATGTACCCACCCACACATTATATTCGAAGGTCAAAATGTTTCCTTCCTCCTCTTTTAAATAATTAGCAGTATGGGATCTCACAATAAACAACCAACAAAAAAAGAACAACAAAAACCCTGAATCTAAGATGCTGCATGAAAAATAATTCTCTCTCATAAGCCTTTCTTCACATGTTTCTATATTTTAAGCCACACCAACATAAGGCAGGTATATCTGTGTGTGTTACATTTTTTCACCCTGCAATATTTTGATAAGTTGGGTATGTGATCTTAACTTCCAGTAAGAAGGCAAGAAATAAAAAGTTAAGTTCCATCCAAATGACCACAGTGCTCCCTAAAATAATAATATAATATGGGAGAGCAGAGGACAATGTCTATCCTAAATGGCCACTTCGGTTACAAAGTTTTCCACATTTACAAAAAACAAATGAGATGAAACAAAATATTTTAGGAAAATGTACGGGTTGCTCCTTCAGCTGTTAAAAAACCATCCTCTGTGTTGCCATACAGAATGCCCCATTCTCTACCTAAAAACCCAGAAGATAATTCAACATGGGAGGCAAGCATTCTCCTTATTCGATGAATGAGAGACTGCTAAAACCTGTCAGGCTTTAATGCTTATGGTAATCAGGCCCGCTCATCCTCACTCAGGATGAAGTCACATAGTTTTTTCTTTCGTTTAGCTTTTTCCCTAAAGAAAGAGCATGATGATTTTTCAGAATGAATAGGCCCCATTTATGATAAATGATTAGTTAACAAAGTTACTTATTTTCTTCCCATCTTTCTTGGTAGACAAAAAATATTTGCTTTCATCCTTCAAACCATAGTAGCTATTTGGTGGTCATCTGAACACTTCCTGACGGCTCACACTCTCTATCATCAAGTCAAATAGCTTGGCCAGGAAAGTATTAAACTTGTGCTACTTATTAATTAGACAGATAATCTGGAATAAAACAAATCCCTCTAACAACTACTTCCTAAAAATTTTTCACCCCAGCCCTTAGAATATGGCCCTTTGTGTCAGCTTTTTTGCATGCTAAAATCGTGGTAAAGGACATATTTCTCTTCCCATTTCATACCAATAAGGGGGGAAAACAAGCCTTGTCCAATAGGCGCCATCCCAAACACTCCACCCCACCCCCATGCCAGGCTCTTGCCTTGTAGAGTTCAGTGTCTCCTCACTAGCAAGAAAGTATAAGCAGAGAGATCATTAGTTATGACATGGAGACGCTAGCAGATAATGTTGACTCACTTCAGGAACTACTAAACTATAAACAATGTGCTGAAAGCCATTTATCTGCATTTTAGCATAAACAGCAGAGGCTACTCAATTAAATAGACTGCAAGGAATAAGTTGCTGATGCCAAACCAAGGGAAGCTTAATTCTGAAAAGAAAAATCTGTGAATTTAACAAAAATCAATGTAGGATCCCAGGGATGCTGAAAGAGAAGAAATTGAACATTTAATTTTATAATATAAATATATAAAATATATTCTTAAAGGCCAACTGATTCAGTTACCGAAGCTACTGCAGAGTAATCTGAGTTCAAAGTAAATTTACTGCTACTTGATAGATATTTTCTCTGAAGTGACAACATTTATGGTAATACTGACGCTGAGCAAATCTACATTATTAAGGAAAATCTTGCCTATCACTGTGTAAAAAGTAAAGTTAAATTAGGTCAGTTTTCTTTATTATTCCTACTCACAAACAATTTAACTATTTTGAGAGAGAATTTCTAAATGACTCCTCCCAAGAAAAAGAAACACGAGTGCTATTTTACATCTATTTACATTTATTATGTAACTATATATACATATTTCTCTCTCGCACATGTTAAAATGCTTCAAGGAAAACCCTCATCTATCATGGAAACTCGGAGGCTTATTCCGCAGTTGATTAGAAGGATATGAGATAAATCCAGGCCCTTACTGAAAGAACCATATACAGGTAAAGCAGGACATTTAGAACTTATTTTTCCTACTTGTCAGAAAGCAAATCAAAATCTGCTCTTTTTCACACTTCCAGATGTCAGAAGCTTTTCAAAACAATCTTGAGGTCAGAGAAGAGAACACACAGGTGTGTGTTATGTCAACTACTGAAAGAAACTGCAGGTTAGCCTGGAATCTGATCCTTCCACCAACACATTCTTGTGGGCATTACAGACACTCCCTGGAGGAATATTACACTAATGCTGACTAATTGTTAAAAACACCCCAAGTCTCATTAGCTCTATTCCTTAGTAGTATTGTTCAAAAGCACCTCTGCTGGTAACATCAAACTCACTGGTACCTCTTAGTAAACCTTTAATGTTTTCTCCAGTCTCACCTCTTCTGTTCTACTTCACTGACAATACAACAGGTTGAACAACAATAAAATTTTCAACACACATAAGTTTTTGTCACATCATGAAAACTATGACAACCCAGAAAAAAATTAAATGTTAGGATAACAGCAACAAATGCTTAAGAATAACTGGTTCACATTAATGGTCACTTGCTCTTGGGGAAACGCTTACATAATTTGACTGCTGGTGTAACAAGGTTGGGACAGAAAGATGGCAGTAGTATTTCAAATCTGAAATTTCCAGTGCTTACGCTAGAAAACCATGAACTTAGTCATTCAAAATCTCTATTAAACACAAACAGCAACTTAAATGCGACATGTTCTTAATCTTAAAAATAAATAGCGACTGGAAGGAAATTCTTGCCATTAAATGACTGAGTTCCCAAGCAAGATTAGAAAAATTCTGCCTCCTAGTATAATGACCTAATAGTCATAGATTTCTGATTATGTTTATTAATGATCCAAAATCATCACCTCAATTTAGACTTAAAAAAATCATCACCAACCATATTAACATTCATTCAAAAGATTCAGTATATATAACCTTCCTTTTCACATGCACACATCCCACAAATATGTCCACAGTGACGATCTACAAGTCACAAATTATTCCCACAAAATCTGTCTCTTCTTGCCAAACGTTCCTAGTATTTTCCAAACCTCAAAAATGTGTCACTACTGAACAAACCCCCCAGCTAATGATCAAAAAACTGAAACTG
The DNA here is from genome assembly GCF_041296265.1 of Equus caballus. Classification (NCBI taxonomy): domain Eukaryota; kingdom Metazoa; phylum Chordata; class Mammalia; order Perissodactyla; family Equidae; genus Equus; species Equus caballus. The sequence goes on from NC_091686.1 coordinate 49,547,538, forward strand.
TTAAAACATTTTTTCCTTTTTCTTCTCAGTCCATCTCCCAGCACCTGAATGCTCGTGCCCTGGTGACAAGCTAAAGCTCAGAGCGATACACCATGGCACTCCATGCTCCTGCTGTGACACTGGCAGTGGCTGACACATTTGCTTATGTTTCACAGAGACACATGCCTAGGTTTTCAGCTTTATTTCTCTTTTCAGTAGCAGCAAACCCACAGGCCTTTAGTGGCCATATTCCACAATGCATGGGGAAACTGGGCAGGCGCTCTCTCCACTCCAGTATACCCGTAGAATGTGCCTTTTTGATTTGAGACCCTTTTCTGCCTTCCTTCCTCCTATCTTGTCTCCCAACCCCCAAAGGCTTTTCAAAAACTTCAGTATTCTTGAAGGCCCAGATGTCTCCTTTCTTCCCTCCCACTCCCACTGAGAAGATAGGAAACACCAGGTGTGAAATGTCCCCTCTGCCCCCCTCCACTCGACATACACTCCTGTTTGTGAACTTTCATCCTTGCTTGTTGTGTCTCAGGGGAGCTGCCCTGTTAGTCTGCTGAATCCCGTCTCTTCTCACATACCCAGACACCCAGCCAGGACCACAGTCTGTCTCAGAGGATGGTCTGCGTTCATACGTTCCTTCCGGGGTTATGAACAAAGAGTAGTTTTCCCAGCCTAGATGAACCCCGCCGAAGAGGAGTTTTAGGACAAAGAGAAAATGAGTGCACTGGGAAGAAAGGGCAAAGGAACCATGAAAGGAAAACCTGAGATGCTTATGCTTGTGCCTTTATATCAAAATGTAGTAACTTACATACAAGACGTAACCAAGCACCAACTCTTACAATAGGCCAAGTCACACGTGTAAGAGGATAACTACACTCCAAACAGGTCTAAGAATCATGATTTCTAGCCCGGGCTAGGCTACTGACTTGGAAATCTCCAGAAAGTCCAGAATGTTTTGTTTGGAAAATCAGCACAGTGACGATTTACCAAATAAGGCTTAGGCAGTAAACATAGGTTCTCAGGAAATGTTTGTGGAAGGAATGCCAATGAATGAATTAGATCACTAGAAAAGACAGCCAAACATACCTGTCTAGATTAGAAATTTAGTGTGAAGGAAATGACCCTGAGTCAACACCATAATATAGTAGTGCCACACAGTGACTGCTTTTCCCATGACCACATTGTCTGGGTGGGTAACAAGGAGAGTGATAATGGTTGTTTCTAAAGAAAGGAATCGTGTGCAGAAACAAGCAGTGGCTGCTCCAGTAACCAAAATATACCCAAACACTGTAACACGTTAAACCCCTAACTACTTTCAACTCTATCCTTACCTAACAAAGAATTTGGGAAAAGGACATCTAACCTCCCACTGCCTAAGATCATAAGCAGTCATGGACAGGAAGAATAACAATAAATCCAAGCCTGCCTGACTACGAACACAGGAAATCATTCACGACTAAGTACATACATCTTTATATATTAGAGATGGATGTACATATGGGTATCCCTGACTTCATGCATCTAGTTTCAGGCAGATTTTAAGGCTGGCATCTACATTTACATATTTAGGGAATATTACCTACACATAAAATTATTTATGCTACTGAGTTTGCATTAATGAGTTTACTAAGAAAGGGATTTGAATAGACTGAAAGGCGACTATATTATATTAGAGAATGGGAAAAAAAATGACAGGACAAATGGCCAACAATGAACAGTAGTTGTGAATTTCCAAATAATTGTCATTTCCTCTGAACTCAATATTTACACAAACTATACAGCATAAACTCAATCGATTAAGTTTATGTTTATAATTCTACTTAGTAATAGTAAAATGAAAAGAAATTTTGAAGAAACACAAAAAGAATAAATGTAATAGACTGGTCGTACCAAAACCTTCATTCCATCCTCCACAAGGTATCTTCGGGTTGTGGGTGAAGACAGGAGGCATCAGCATGCATAGCACAGTACTACGCCCTCCTCCTAAGAAACCACCAAAAACAGCGTGATCCTGAAATCTTATTAGCCTGCTCTGAGGAGATGGGTTGTCTGACCCTGACTGTCACATGCACTTTCCTGTTCCAAACACTCCCAGTTCCTTTTGCTTTTTAATTACATATTAAGTCTCCCCACACACCCTCTTTTTAAATCACGTCAGCTAAATTTCTAATGAGTACTGAGTTCCTAAGGACTGAAAAAAAAAATCTATTGGCAATTTTGTTACTAATAGAAGTAATGAACATCAGCCAGTAGTCATAGAAGGTTATGGCTATTTACTATTAACATTTTTGTCTTCTTTCTCATTTGTTTTTGTTTCCGTTGGCATCTACGTAGGATGGGTAAGTAGAGTTCTTGCCAAAGATACTTGAGATCTTTTAATCTGGCCAAGCAAAGAAGAATAGAAGGAGGCTAAGAAAGGATGGGAACAACTATGTTAAAAATGCTGCCAGGTTCAAAGCAACTTAGGGGTCACGACAGTATATCTGCATACCCTGGGTTACCTTATCAGTGACATGAGATGTAGGAAGATATGTTCTCTAACCTTCCTTCCACTTCAAATACGTTATGGTTCTACATAACTTAGAATACACCGATAAGCATTCTTTTTTCATATCTATAGCATGAAAAGGGTGTATTGAATGTTATATTAATAAAATATAAGAATCCCAGTTCTGCTACTTATTAGTTGTCTGAGCTGAAGCAAGTTCTCAATTTCCTTTGGTCTCAAACACTTCAGAGTAATGGTACTTACACTTCAAGGAGTTTTTCCAAGGATTATACGAGATATAATCATTTATCTATGCCCTAGTATATGTTTATAGATCATATAATGTAATTCTCAAAATATTTGTTTTATAGATGAGGGGAAGGAGGTTATTTGCCTGAGAACAAACAAGTGAGCAGTAGGCAAAGGCGGGATTCAAGCTCTAGTCTTTGCGACTTTCAAGAGCAATGACAGCTACAGACAGCAATTCTCAAATATTTTGTTCTCAGGACCCTTTCACATTATTAAAAACCATTGAGGACATCAAATTTTTGTTTGTGTAGATTATAGGTATCCATATTTACCATGTTAGAAATTAAAACTGAACAGTTTTTAATATATGATTCATTTAAAAATAACAACCTATCCATTTTAACATATTTTCAAAAAAATAATAGTGAGAAGAGTGGCACTGTTTTACATTTTTACAAGTTTCTTTAATGTCTGACTTAATACAGTGACATAATGCATAATGTCTCAGTCAACGATGGATGGCATATACGACAGTGCTCCCATAAGATTAGTACCATATAGCCTAGCTGCGTAGTAGGCTATACCGTCTAGGTTTGTGTAAGTACACTCTGATGTTTCCACAATGACGAAATCCCCGTCATTTAGCAATGCGTGACTATAGAAGAAACTGGACATCTGCTTCTTCATTAGATGTACAATATGTTCTTGTGGTTGACATATATAAAGAATATATGGCACAGACATGTAGTTAGAAAAGGAGGAATATTTTAACAGCTTTTTCATATAATGGTGGTTATTCTTTGATACTACACAAAAATTGGACAAGTAGAAGTCTCTTAAAAGTTGGTTGCAATGTGGAATCTGAAACCCTATCAATGAAATTTTTATATTCTGATAAATTAAAATCTACTGTCTATCATGTACTTTGAATGGACTTTTTAACACATGCATGAATATAAAACAATGGGCATTAATCATCTGGAGAAAAAATTTTGGTTCGCTCACTCATGCAGATCAGTTCTGTGAATTACAGGATTACAAGCTTTCCAAAATCCTAATTTTCGCTTGAAAATTTGAGTTTTATCATTAGCAATAAATACTGTCAATTGTTTTCCTTGAAGTGACAGGCTCTCTTCATTCATTCTTGAGAACATGCCTGCAAATACCCAAGTCCCAGTAACCACAGTTGTCAGTCATTCTTTCTAGTAAAAAAAAAAATGCATTTCATGAAAAAAGTCTCAAGGTAATCATTAATCTTCAGTACGCTGAAGAATTTCATTATGTACACTGCACATTTGGTCATACATTATATTAAAAAGACATTCACTCAGAGGTTGGAATTTAATAAAATTATCAATTTTTACTGCTGCATTCAGGATATTACTAAATGAAGCTAGCTGTTTGGGTTTGGTTAGCTGGTTTGATGTTTGGCTGGTTTGGTGGCTAGTTTTTACTTTGAGTGCACGTCAGTGAAGAATGCTAGTAGAATTTGGTGCTCAGCCTTGCTCTGTGCTAAGGTCCTACCAGCAGCTCTATCCACCATCTCTTTTGTACCATCAGTGCAAATGCTAATCATACATCTTAACATTATTATGCTTGTGAGTCATACTTTGACAACTGGCGTACTAGATGACTGACTACTGGTCATTAGAATGAGATACGTAAATTTATATATATTTCAAGATAAGTTAAGAAATTTTAACTATGGTAGAAGAGAAGGTAGTTGTGTATAAGCGATGATTTTAAAAAGAAAGAAAAAAACGAAGAAAAAATATATAAGTATTGATGCCTTTTGAGATCTAAAGAGGGATTTTCACTTAGAAACACTAGATTGCTCACAAAAGTATTGTGTGCCCAATACATGTGAAAGCAATTATTAATGTAAATTTATGCTTTAATGCTTTTAATTGTTCTTTAAATGCAAAATTAAGGTACAGAATCTTAATTAATCTAGTACCATTAGATGCTGCCAGTTATGAAATGTTGACAAACACTTAAGAAGAAATGATTCATTAATATGAGAGTAAAATAAACACACAGACAGTTCACATTCTCGAAAAGTAATCAAAGAAAGAAAAAGAGTTTGCCAAATGTGGCACTAGACAGTCATGGTTGATTTTTGTTTGCTTTGCTTTGCTTTGCTCTGAATTCTGATTGTGAGCTATCATAGGTATTACTTTCTGTTTCTTCTTGCGATTTTTTCTTTTTCATATCTGAACACTGAAAGGTTAACTATATTGAGATAAGCTTTTCTTTAATTATATTTATGTCTTGATTTGAAATTAGTTTAACTCTTGATTTCCTAACACAGATCAGTTTTTCCTTCATGCTCAGAAAACAGCCAATTTTGAATTAAGAAAAGTCAGATTTCTCTCATATAAAGGTCTTAAAGAAGGGTTACAGTTAACAGACCTGTTTTTCTTACCTAAAAATATTATATGGAGAAACTGAAAGTATCTGTCTCACACGAGGCCTTAAATGTACAATTATTTCACACTCAGGTAACACATTTAGAATATTACAACTGGAATATGAGCTGCAGAGAGCAAGAGCTCTCCGTCTGTGGTAGCGATGACCCCTCCACATCTAGAAGAGTGTCAGGCACTCGGTCGGCGTGCAACACATATAACAACTTCCCTAAAGGTTTCAAGGATCATCAGACACGAGAGAATGTACAAATACTATTATCTCACACATATGTATAATTATGATGTCACCTCAGGGCTGTATGTGTGCTCTACTGTAACACTAAATTGCTATTTGGTAAATTCTCCACTTTTAAAATTGAAAACAAACTGCAAAAATGCAGCTGAATTTTTCTGACATTCCTTCTGTCCCTTAGCCATATAATTTTCAAACTCAAGAAATAGACGCTTTGACAGAGGCAATTCAATTAAATTATATTTTAGGTTAATACGGAGTGGAACATTGGAACTTGAGTGTGAGAGAGGAAGATTCTGAACACGGTCTCCAGTGGCAGCATGGCCTGCACAGCACTTTACAGAAGAGCACATGGGTGCAGACCATGCCCAGCGCCACTGATTAGCTGCACGCCTTTGAGCAAATTCATTAGTTTCTTAGACCTCCATTTCTCCACCCTGAAAACAGGAGTAATAATGTCTACTTCTCATATGGTTGTTGCTCAGATAAATGAAATGCTATATAAAGCACTTGGCACAAGGCTCAATGACTGAGATAAAGTAAATGTCCAATAAATACTAGTTCATTTTTCAGAAATCCATGGCTTAAAACTTGACAGTAAAGATTGTGAGGTTTATAACACAGAAAAGGATACATCTTTCACTCCAACTACGTGAGGTATAAAAAGCCACTACAAGAATCCAGAATCAATTTAAAGATGTATATCAGTCTAAAATTATGCACACACAAGTGTATTTTCTAGAGTGTGATAAATGACCTGCTGGTATTTATCACTGGTAACACCTACTGGCACTAATTCAAATTTCCAATTTTCAGTCAATTTTTGCCGCTTTCTGATTTGTTTTATAAACTGATTTCACTAATTGGAAGAAAAGACATGTGGAAATTCCATTATCATGGCTCCTGCTAGTACTGGTAAACAAATGTGGGACTACTCAAAGGAACAGCACTACAGAACATTAGGTATTACATAAAGTGCACCAGTATTACTTACTGATATTTAGGTCTGTGTGGTGTGGCACGTGGACTTTGCCTCCAGAGCACTTTACATAAATGCCTCTTACAAATAGCATGCCCTGCCTGTACACCACATTCAATTCACTTTACACGTTATTACCAACTGCTAGGTAATATTAGGGACTACTTTTTAAAATATTTTATATCTTCATAGCATCTTACACTTTGCAAGATACTTACATGAATATACATGTGTGTTAAATAAATTCAGAAATCATACACACATACATTCTATAACATCCACATAAAGTGTTAATAAAGTTTTAAAACTGGCCTACATTTAATCATTTACCTCAGCTCTCCCATTGATATATAATCATGAAAAGCCAGTTATATAACTACACTGGACTCTAATTTCCTATTTTTTAATAAGAAGAAAATTAAGAGAATATATAGGTAATATGGATACTCACTTTAAAATGTATAAAGACAATTTAAAAATCATTTGTAGAAAGTGGCTTGTCAATTAACCCCGGCCTGTATACAAAGGCTATCACAATGTGCTTTGTATGCTTCAGCCAAGTGAATAACAACCACTGAAATGATACACAAATGAAAGGAAGAAAACTACTACTTACTGGGTAGTAACAGGTGAAACACTGTTGTAAGAGCATGCGAAAGCATGTTTTCAAATAATTCTTACCAGAGCCCAGCAAGGTAGGTACAATTATTCTCATTTTTATAAATGGCTGAGGCTCAGATATAAAGTCTTAAGGCTGTGCTGAGATTTTCACTACTCCATATAACTGCTTTAAGCAAATCACTCAATAATAACACTGTGATGTCACCACCAGCAGATGTGTGCAGCTTTGATGTCTTTTCCCCCAGTAGCAAGGATAGGTTTTCCTGAGTATGCCATGTTCCCTTGTGGCAAAATACAAGCTGTGGGCTGCAACCCTCCTGTCTATCCCCTTTATCCCTGTCCCTAATCAGTACTACTGTCGTACTCTCTGATCTCCCTCCCACTTTTATAATCCATTATTTGCACTGTTGCCTTCTAAAAATAACAACACACATACCAAACTTGCAAAAGCAAAAAGCTAAAGCAAAATACACCAAAATCGTTAATGGTTCTAAAGTTCTTAGGAAGGCATTCAAGGTTCTCCACGAATTGACCCAACCTATCTTTCCAGCTTCATCTCCATTGTCCATGGTCCACTCTATGTCCACATCTAATTCTTATTATATGCACCATGTTTTTTATATTCCCATGCCTTTGCTCATAATATTCTTTCAGTCTATAACAGCTTCCCTCTCCTTCGTCATGTTCTATGTTACATTTCCCAATCAGAAATATATGCATCTTTTTTGATGTTTCCATGGAACTTCCTATGTTATGTATTTTACTCTACCTGAAATAGTAGCTGCATGCATACATTCTGGCCTATCACCTATCACCCTCTTATTGCAGGAGTATAGTTTATTTACATGAGTCACCTAATTGATTCATGATTTGCATAATTAGCTGTGTGACCTCAGACAATTTACTTAACCTCCATGAAGCTTCATATCCTCATCTGCAAAATGAGGATAATAACAGTATTTATTCATTCACATACGTAAAATGCTTAGAACAGTACTCAGAGTTTACCCCAAATAAGTATGCACAATTTGTATATTATTATTAGCTGAAATTTGTGACCAAAGAATTTCATTGTTTGATGTTAACTGGCTCACCCAGGTATAAACTCTGATTCTAGCCTTTGCAAATTTTTGAAGGAAAGACATTTACGTTTTTAAGTGTAAAAATTTTATTTTCTTAAAACAAAACTAGATTACTTTATAACTTTTCAAAGTACTTTTATATGAGCAAATATATCTATTATCATAATGGACTAAAAGATAAGCTAACTATAGTCTAAGACGTTTCTAGAGTGTAATACTAATAAAGTCACAATGGATTCCTGCAGAGCATGAAATAAGCTCATCCCTCCAAGCAAAGCATCAGTTGCTCCTGGAATTTTAAATGAGGGCTGTGAATTAGGGTAGGACTCCTGGGAAGAGAGAAGTTTATTCACTGAACATTTCCATTTCTGCACACAATTTAGGAACTCTTTTTGCATGCTTTCTGAACATTCTGCCATTCACACAAAAAATTAAATCTGTTTTATAGTTACAAGACATTCATAGCTCAACATCTGGGTGTCCTTCTATTTCTCTCTTTGCATTAGACAACCTAACAACTTTGATTCTTCAGCTCTTGGCATCCACAACTAGAAAGGAAATGGGCGTCGGGGTTGTGATAGTGGCTGGATGGGAGAAAGAAGCCTCGTTATAGCATACAGCAAGAAACTGACTGCTTAGTACTAATGCACCAAGAGCCTGCTTGGAAAATGTAAAAATAATTAGCTGTATTCTCTAAACTAAAGAGTTTCCACTTCAAAGTGGACCCAGGAACAATGAGGACTAGATGGCTAGAAATATAAAGGCAAATTTAACAACAATCAAAACTGGGAGTAAACACCCAAGTATACAATAGCCACTAAATGGTAAAAAGGATTATATTCTAACATCAGGTCATTACTAATACTATATCATGCACATATAACAAATGAAAAGAAAGTCTCCCTATGATGCATCTAAAAACCTGAAGAATAAGTCATAGCAGATTCACTATCATCTCAAAAATTATAAATGTAGCACTTTTCTAACAGAAAATAATTATTAGAAATGACAGTTAATTCAGCTACTGTGAAATGGATCCAATTCTTTGTATATAGGCTGAGAAGAGCAGATGGTAAAAACTGTAAAATTTCCAATGGAAACTACGACTAATTATTATCAAATTTATGAGGTTTGTCTTAAAGATAAGGTTTAAGTTAAATAACAGCAACTCAGCACTCTACAAAGACAAATTTAATCTTATGGCCCTCAGAGTGTAAAGGAGGATGGTAAATTACTTAAGTGGGATGTTCTTTAGAGGAATACATTTATCAACAGAACTACAAATTTTTGGGTTCCAGGTCAGTGCTTACTTCTGCCAACGTTAAACCTCACGGAAAGAGAAATATGTGGACAGATGCTTTACTACTTCTCTGCTCATCCCAACACATACTTCTATTTCATATTTAAAATAATGGAGAACAGGCATGGAACTTTCTGGGCCATTATCTGATTTCACATCCAGGTGTTTCATTTCCATTACCAAATAACAATGATTTACATGGAGTAACAGCAAAAATGATACGACTGCTTTAGCCTCAAAATGCCTTGTTGACTTTAGCAATTTCTCAGTTGCAAAATACTGCTTTTGAAAGTGACTGAATATATATTTATGCATTCCTATATTCTATATATCATATTTGGAACGAGGGAAGAGCTGCAGTCCAAGGTAGCTGGAAGTGGCAGAACAGAGTGCCTTAGGTCATGGGAAGAAAGAATGGAGAAAAACTGAAATAAAAAAGGAAGGTAAAATGCTACCCATCACAAATGAGGATTCGTTAACTATTCCTTGGCAGCACCTCAGCCAGGGGAAAACAAAGACCTTTCCAAAAAACCCTAACAAGGGCAAAGAAGTGTAACTTGAAAGAAATAGTTCTCAAGTCAGAGAAAACCAGTGTGCCAGGCACTAGTCTAAATGTTTTCTGTGTGTTAACTCAGTTGCTTCTTCCAACAAGCTTACGAGTCGTGTAGTAATATTTCCCCCATATTACAATACAGAAACCAAGACACTAAGAACTTGCTCAAGGTCATAACGTTACAGAGTTGAAACTGAAATTTAAACACAAAAATTCTGACCCCAAAGCCGGATCTCCTACCCGCTATGATATGCTATACTGAGGCAGGACTTCCAAGTATCTTCAGAAAAAAATACTCAACAAGACAATAGTCAATGCAAACGTAAGGTCACTATGTAATAACCAAATTTGTCTACTATCCTCAAACTATCGCCTATAATCATTTTCAAAAGAATCTTAGTTCACTTGCAGAGTGTTTCTGACTTGACAATTCACAAGGAAAAAGATGTGAGTTTCTACTTGCCACTACATTCTTTGGTCTTAAAAGTGTTTTTCTCTCTTTTCTTTGGAAGTGAATTTTAATGGGTCCTTAATTGTCAAAGGACTTCATAAATATTCATTAAACATTGAGAGAAGCTGTGTTTCCTCTCCCTAAAAGCTAAAAGAGAAAACAATTAAGACTCAAAGTGGAGTAGGCATGAAGAAAGACTAAGCAGAACTGTAAACATTCAGTTTTGTATGAGATGTTTATCTGAATGGTTCATATCATCAGAGCATTTAAGCAAATTCTCAGTGTGGAAATACTTTTATTTTTGCCTTTATAAGAAGTTCACACAGTATCACTTCTGTTGGCGATATTTTTATTTTTACCACTCATCCAATTCTGAATGATCCAAAACATGTCACCAACTCTTTAGGATGCCTTCTGCACCACTGAACAGTAAAATGGTTATAATGTTGGGAGGAAATGATTTTGATCTAAATCAACAGCGCAGGACCAGCTATTATGAAAGTGCCACAAGCCTTTTTTCGTAAAAAAAAGGTTTTCACACTGGATTTGAGTCTTCAAAGGAAGCGCTCACTGAAGTGTTGCATTTTACATCAATCCTACGCAGCAGTCAGGGAATGTTATCACACAGATAGCCTTCTCCTGATGAAGCCAGCGCCTCCAACGTTTCCTGGCTGCCCAAAGCTGGGAGATGCCCACCAGATAGCACAGCAATGCCGGTGTTCCAAGGTCAGCCTAGGAAATGCTAATGGCCTGGTAAGTCAAATATTAACTCACTGAGAACAAACGTCTCCAAACCCACCACAGCTGATTCACTGAATCAGGCAGAAAAAGTTACCCGTCAAAGAGGGAAAAATGCGTTTGCTATTTCCAGATGCACAAAAATGACTTTTTCCCCCTTTTCTCTTAGAATTTTTGTTCCCCCAGTCAAGAGAGATGAAAATATAAGTTTCTATAAAGTTATCTGCATAAAGTCTCGGAAACTGTGAAAATAGCTACCTTGTCATTATCATGCAAATAGAAATAAGAGATATATTAGTCAAATTAGGAGAAAATAAGAGACAAATATTAAATTGAGAAAATGAGTATATTTATTTAATGGAGTCACTAATTCTATAGTTTCCAAAATGAGCCAAATTCAGAATTCTTGAATCACTGAAATCTTTTTAAATTTTTTAATTAAAAAACAGTTTAATCAGATAATTTTTGTTTTGTATTTGACTCTAAAATGTCTAAATAATGTAAATACACTTATCAAATTCTTAAAGTCACTTCCCCAATTGCCTCGTATGTCTCACTTCCTAAAGTCTGGATGGGCCTGGGTGGGGGTGGGCTGAGGAGAGGGGCACACCTGCAATGACTATTTAATAAGCTATGTTTTGTGGCTAAATAATTAAGTTTATAAGGACTCTTGCGCTTTTTCAAATAAAAAATAAAATGAAAACTATGTTTACCTACCACGTCCAGTAAACACAGAAACATTTTACACTGTCTGAAGTCAGAAACACACGTCACAAAACAGTGGCCCACAAGGACGATGCAAGAATAGAATAATGCAACTCAAGGGCACAAAACGCTGAAGAAATTATTTTTGTGTGGTATCCATTAGATATAGCAATGATTTTTTTTAAACAGACTAAGCTTTCATTGATTCATTACTTTGTGATTATGCTGAGTATGTACTGTGAAATAAACAAAAACGGGAATAAAAAGCACGCCTATGGTTTTCTTAATGTCTGTTTAATAATTTAAAGTTCAGTGTAAGAAACTCAATTTTAGGCCCATGTAGTTAGCTTCAATATACACAAACATTTTGGAGAATGAAGAAAGCAACCACTAAAAACTTGTGTTTTACTTTATAAAACTTTATTTTGCTTTCTATTAAGAGTTATCCGACACCTGTCTTCTACTTTAGAATACTCAAAATGTCTGACCCTCTGTTGAATCCAGAGCTATGCCTAAAACGCTTATTGACGGAATGAATTTGAACAGATTTAAAAGACTTTATTGTGATGGTTAACTTCATGTGCCCACTTGACTGACTGGGTCACGGAGTCCCAGAGGTCGGGTCCAACACTATTCTGGTGTTCCTGTGAGGGTGTTTTGGGTGAGTTTAATGCTTTAATTGATGTTAGAGTAGAGCAGACTGCCTTCGATAATGGGAGTGGCCTCATCCAGTTGGTTAAAGGCCTGACTAGGACAAAATGGCTGACTCTCCCCCATATAAGAGGAATTCCTCCTGCCTGACCACCTTCTAGCCGGAACATCAGGTTTCTTCCTGACTTTGGACTCAAACTGAAACATCAGCTCTCCCTGGGTCCCCAGCCTGCCTGCTCTCAGACTGTAGCTACGCCGTTGGCTCCACTGGGTCTCCAGCTCGGAGACTGCAGATCTTGGACTTGTCAGACTCCATTATCATGTAAGCTAGTTCCTTGTAATAATTATATGTTTATATATATTATATTATTTTTTATATATATATTATATATATTATATATATTATTACATATATAATATAAATATATCCTATTGGTTCTGTTTCTGTGGAGAATTCTAATACACTTATTCCTAGTTTTCAAAGTTTCCTTAAATACCCAGGCTTCTTTTAAGTAAATATAGAAGGTTCTTTTAATTAAATCTGAACTATCTTGGGCCCTTGAACTGTGGTTCTCAGAATTTCTTCCATCTAATACAGAATTATAATTTCACTGTCAACAACACAGCTTAAATCTTGCTCATGTATTCAGGATTCAGGCTCTATTGATGGCAATTCAGGCAGTGTAGCCCCCGTTGCCTCTGTGTCCTATTGAATATCCAATGCAAGCTAAGAATGAGATCATTAACATCTTATTAGTGTGACACAAAGTGTCACCATGAGATTAACAGGAAGGATTAAATTCAAATAAGTCAAAGATTTCACCCAAACCTAAGGTGCAGCACCATCTATGACACGAACACAGTTCAGACAGTGATTTTGTTTTCATTTCTATAAATTTCCTTGGGTAGTATCTTTCCCATCTCAATCCTCTATTTGGCCCAAAGATCTGTATATAGTAATCTTTTCCAACAGTGTTGCCCCCTTGAGAAATCAAATTGCTTAATAAATTTTTAAGTTGAAGACCAGTTCAAGATGCTCAACTTTCCTCTACTAAATAAGGTAATAAAAATCACTACAGGTATTAAGCTTTGGCAAAAATCTAAGCTTCAAAATACATGAAAATATTTTAGTGAAGAACACAACCACTTAAAATTTATACTACTGAACAGATACATATATATCAGAAATCTTACCTGAAACATTTAGACATTTTTCATTACATGCATTCTGGATGTTTTACTGAAGAACTTACTCATTTCCGGTGACTAAAGGAAAAAGAAAGTACTTCAACATGTTTTCAATAAAAGAAGACGGCTGTGGAAGTAAAATATAGAGTTTGTGGCTAGCCAAGACAAGCTAAAGGTGAATTCTTTGTACTCTAGAGGTACTTAGACACTTCATCCTATGATAAATGCCTTTTTCATTCTTTCAAAATGTACCAACAAAAATGAATCAAAGAGATAATTTTTTTTTCTTTTCTCTTTGTCAAAGTTTTCTCTTTCTGTTTTTTTTAGTAGTCTAGGAAAGAAATAGTGACAACAGCTAAGAACCCCTATGCTCGTATATGAACACAGAGTAATATATGGGTTTGCCTTGTTTGATTTTTTAAGGTCACCAGCCTACTCCAAGGCACAACTCCCTCATTAGGCACTAGTTAGCCCCCAAGTGCCCTTTCCTGAGCTCTAGTCCTATACATTTCATGCTAAGAAGTCTTGCTAATACATAAAGCTCAACATATTTAAACCCTGAAGTTCTCCTTCCTCCTTCTGGAAGCCTCTTCACCCTATCCCTTTCCTTTCTAAACCTGCTCCTTGTTCATTCTCTCTCTGAAGGGCATAACCACCATCCACCCAGCTGCCAAAGCCAGAAACGTGAGAGTATTCCTTGATGTCTCCCTCTCTAACATCCATTATACCCAATCCATCAACAACACAATCATTTTAGTCCTCTAAATTTTTCTGTAATCCTTCCTCAATTCTCCACTGATGCTGTTACAAGATGCTAAGTGTGGTCCCCATCATTTTTTACCTGGTTGCCTGCAATAGGCTCCTAATCTTTGCTCTCATAGCCCTACCTCTTGCTTTAACCATCTTCACTACACCCAGAATGACAAGTTCTAAAATACACAGTCATTCACTTGCTTAACTTTTGGGCACCTACCAGGTACCAGGCTCTGTTATGGGCCCAGGATGTAGCAGTGGCAAGAAATAGACACAATTCCCTGCCCTGACAAAGCTTAAAGTTACTGGAGGAAAAGAGATAGCAAGCAAAATAAACACGAAAGCATATTAATTATGGTAAGTTCTATGGAGAGAAATAAAGCAGGGAAGGGAGACAGAATATGTTGGGAGTGGTTGTTATTTTAAAGAGGATGGTCAGAATTTTCTCACTGTAGAAGTCATATTTGAGAAGGGAAGGTAAAGAAGGTGAGCTATGAACTGGAAGAGTGTTCCAGACAGAAGAAAGGGAAAGCAAGAGTCCTGAGGTGGAAGTGCGCCTGGTGTCCTTGAGGAGCAGCAAGTGCGAGTTCGTCCAGCAGGAAGAATAATAGTGGGAGGTGAGATCAGAGAAGAAAGGAGGACAGGTCCTAGAGGGCCTTGTTGGAACTTTTACTCTGGCTGCTGTGCCAAGAATATAGAGGGCAAAGATAAAAACAGAGAGCCAGTTAAGAGATTACTGTGGTAATTAAGGCAAGCATTGATTGTGGTTTGGACGTAGGTGGTAGTGGTGGAGGTGATGAGAAGTGGTCAGATGCAAAATCTATTTTTAAGGCACTGTCATAACCTTAGTTTCCCAGGCAAGTAGAGCCTAGGACAACCACTTGCATAGAGGTAGTTTATTTGGGAATGTCATCCCAGGAAACAGGAGTACATGACCAGGGTTGTGAAACAGAGAAGAAAAGAATGGCAATTTGAGGACGAGTTATCTAGTCCACCCCCACTACAGGTATTAAGACATGAGTCTCAGGATATCCATCCTGGGGGAAAAAGAAGAGACCATCCCTCAGCTTCTATCCCCCACCCCCTCCCCGCCATCTCACTGGTCATATCTGGCCCATGACAGTTATCTGCCTCTTCCTTGCAAGTTGTGCCTGAGTACAGAATGGTTCCTGCTAGAGTTCCAGGTGCTACATCAGAGACGCTGCAGGGCAGGAGGCTGAGAGGTAAGAAGGTACCCAGTTCCATCTTTACAAAGCAGGGCAATGTCTTCATGGAACTGGTGGGTGCAGCCGTGACAGCAGTGAGGAATAGTTCCAAGAGAGGATTCTGAAGTGGTGCACATGGCTGCCCAATACAGATAGTGTTGAAATCATTTTCTAATGGACTATATGTACTATGCGAGCGATAAAGAAGACCTCAGAATAATACCATGGGTTTTGTCCTAACCAACTAGAAGGATGGAACT
Organism: Equus caballus; assembly: GCF_041296265.1. Classification (NCBI taxonomy): domain Eukaryota; kingdom Metazoa; phylum Chordata; class Mammalia; order Perissodactyla; family Equidae; genus Equus; species Equus caballus. The sequence goes on from NC_091686.1 coordinate 49,563,410, forward strand.
GCCACTAACTGAAAGGGAAGTTTGGGAAACAGGATTATGTTACTCCGTCCTTAAAAGCCAGTCATGGATCTATACGACCCCACTGGAAACAGTATGTGCTTCATAGTCCTGGCCCACACACAGCTTCATTTTCTGCCCCCTGCTTACAACCTCAAATTAGCCATAGACTACCCCTCACCTTCCACTCTGCAGTCCTCGGGCCATACCATGCTCTCTCAGAACTCTCTGGGACTTTGCTCACATTGGTTCCTCTATCTGGAACTTGTTCACTTCCTTTCTTTGCCCAGATAACTCCTCATCAGCCTTTAGCTGTCAACTGAGTTGTTAAGTCAGATACACACCTATCTGTTCCCAAAGCATTCCTCATATTTGTCTGCCTCCTCCCCACAATGTGACCAGGGAATATTCTCCTGGAACCCACAGGGCATATTACAAAATTGGACGATATTAGTTGTGTAATAAAAGTATGACAAATTAAGGAATTAACAAATGGTTTCTCTAAGTCATTATATGTTTATTTTAAAGATACAATATTTGTGCCCCAAACCAACTTTGCATATGAACTATTTCAATATTTTAATACATCCCTTCATCCTCTGAGACACTAAATGTTACGTTCAAAGTCACGTAAGTATTTAGTAGCAGGACAATAATTGAAATTCCGTTCTTCTGATTCCCATCAGAAAAGGCTGTTGCCTTTTCCCAAACAGTTAATTAATTCTTTGACAAGATCTAAGTCTAATACGCTCTGGATATTTTATAGGATTAGGTGGTTAAAGAGTAAAAATGCCTACTGCATTTTAATACCAACTTTCCATTTAAACACAAAAATAAGACCATCGGGAAGTAAAATAAAATCGTTCCAGTGAATCTTAAGTCTTAAATGACTCTCCTTAAGACGAGGGGTAATATAATCAGATTTTGTGCAGTCAGTCCCATCTCAGATTTACAAAGATTTACATCTCAGATTTAAAAGATCTTTTTCAACACGTTGTCTATTATCTACAGGACTAAATGACATATTTGGTCAATGCTGTTCGTGCAGGGCAGAGACCAGCAAACTTCTTATAGTGTCTTCTTGGCTTTACTCTATTTTAATTCCGATGGAAAATGTGAGCACATTAGTTTTAGATTCAGTATAGGTTTCTGTTGGGTAAACGTCTTGGCCGACTACATTTTCTGAACCTAGTCCTTTTCACTTGGAACAAATGTGTTTTTCCAGAAGATGCCAACACATCATGTGTTACTGATACATAACAAGATTAAGAGAAAAAATGAAAACATTTAAAATGCAAAACATACTTGGGAAAAAATTACACAGTAAAGTGACCTAGAGAATGCCCTCAGCCATTTTCTAAAATTATTTGGATAATATCTTCAGGATTTAAGAGTACACCTAGGTCCTATTAAATCTGCAAAACATTTTAAGTTTGGGGAATAAAATGGCATACAAAAGAAAGCATTGTTCTATAATTTATAATGAATAAAAATCATGTAAGTTTGAAACTTCCGAATTTCTACTAAGTCGTGAAACAACTCTCACATTTAAGAAACAACAAAGTAATATAGCCTTCTGAAATGTATGGATTAAATCAGATTGCTAGATAGTGTGGCATTTTTATACTTCCCTAAACTAAAATTTCTTTGCTAGAAAAATAAGGCAGAAGACTCTACTATCTTACTAAAACAGCAATCATCCACAATTCTACTCACAAATCTTCCACGAATTTCCATTGCCTGTGGGATCAAGTTCAAGCTTACTCACCTGGCACTGAAAAAAAGCACCATAATTTAGTCCAGTGGTTCTCAAACTTTAGCCACATAACAGTATTACCTGGAGGGCTTGTTAACACTCAAATTTCTGGACCCATTCCCTGAGGGTTTTAATTCAGTAGATCTGGTTTGGGACCCAAGAATTTCTATTTCCAGCAGGTTCCCACGTAATGCTGATGCAGGGACCACAATTTGAAAACCACCAGCTAGTCACAGCCCAGCTTTTGTGTGCCAATTTCTACTTCCCCACATAAACTTCTCACTTCCCACATTTTCTCATCTTTTGATTTTTGTTTAAACTATTCCAATCGCTCTTATGTTTATAGGCTCTAGAGCTAAAAGAAGGAACTTTTACTTAACCTGTACTCTACAGGGCAACTGTATTTGAATGCTGCCACAACTATAGTCCAACTTACCCTGAATCAGCTTTAACACCACTTGTTATTAATACTCTGATGTACAAACCTCAAGGCCCTAAGGTCATTTTCCTGCCCTATGCTGACCACAGCCCTGAGTGGGAGAAACACGAAACAATATTCTGGGGAAAAAATGTTTTTGTTATGACTATGACTCCTCCTATCTGAGAAGGGCTTGTCAGTACAGGCAATTTCCCAACACTCTACCCTATGACAGGAAAGGCATTTCTGCCACCTGAACAAGGAGAAAAGCAAAGGGCACGTGGGATTCAGGAATGAGCCTCCTGGCCTCCAGGCACGGTCTCTGTCCTCAAGACAATCTTCTAATCTGCGTAGGGAGAGTTCAAGATAGAGGTTCACAGGCAAATTAGTAGATTCCCATGAGGCCCAGACCCAGCATTAGGAACAGCAGCTGTCCAAAGAAAATCTCTTTTCCCCCAATTGAGTAAGCAGAGTTGCAGGTGAGCTACTCTGCGAAGTTTTTAAGCAAAGAAAAAATGATCTGATTTTAACCAGAACTAACAGTAACTCAATCACAAAGAAGTGTTCTCATAAACCAACTAATAAAATGACAAAACTGCCTCACTAAAATTATGATTTCAGAGATAAAATATTATCATTGATATTAGAAAAAGCAAACAATAGTCAATGTAGGAGCCCTAATTCAATATTTCATTTGTAGAAAATATTTTCTGGAACCAAAGTCTTCAATTATTAGCGAAAAAGGAAAAGCCATAATGCTTTCTAGCTGAAAGGGGGTGGGGTGGGGGTGGGTATGTACTTAATTTTGTTTCTGGTTATCTCTTTTATTAAAAATAAATTCTGCAAACATACAAAAAAAGAGAATACTGCGTTGTCATAACTCATTTTTATAAAACTTTAACACTTTTTTTATCATTAAGGAATAAAATATTATAGAATAAAGCCAGATGAGTACCAGCCCCTCTCCTCCCTTATTCTCCACTATGCTAAATTTAGTACTTATCACCCCTATGAATATTCGCAGGAGCTTTATAGAAATATAATTCAAACGCCATAAAATTCACCCATTTAACACGTTCAATTCAATGCTTTTTAGTATATGTACAGAGTTGTGCAATCATATCACAATCTAATTTTAGAACATTTTCATCACTCCCAAAACAAGCAGCATACCCACCAACAGGCACTCCCTACTCTTGCCCTGGGCACCCACCCCAGGCAACCTGGGGCAACTCATCTGCTTTCTGTCTGTATAGTTTTACTTATTCTGAACTTTTCATATAAACAGAAAAACACAACATGTGGTCTCTGCATGTGCCTTCTTTCAGTTAGCATAACACTTTCAAAGTTTATTCATGTTACAGCATGTATCAGCATTTCATTCCTTTTTATTGCCAAATAATATTCTATTATATAATATACAACACTTTGTTTATCCAATCATCAGCTGATGGACATTTGGGTTGTTTTCACTTTTTGGCTATAATGAATGATGATGCTATAAACGTTTGTATACAAGTTTTTTGTGGACATTACGTTCTCATATCTCTTGGGATATATACCTGGGACTGAACTTTCTGGGTCATACGGTAACCAAATGTTTAACATTAAGAGGAACTGCCAGACTGTTTTCCAAAATGTTTGTACCATTTTACACTCCCAGAAGTATGTATGAGGGTTCCAGTTTCTCCACATCCTCAAGAACACTCGTTACTATCTTTTTGATTATAGTGATCCTAGTAGGTGAAATAGCATCTCACTGTGGCTTTGATCTGAATTTCACTGATAGCTAATGGTGTTTGAGCATCTTTGCATGTGATTATTGGTCATTTGCATATGGCCAGATCCTTGCCCATTTTTAAAATCGAGTTTTTTTTAATTATTTATAAGAGTTCTTTATACAATCTGGATTCAAGTCCATTATCAGATATATGATTTGCAAATATGTTCTCCCACTCCGTGGGCTCTTTTTTCTCTTTCTTGATGATGTACTTTGAAGTGAAAAAGTTTTTTTTAATTGATGAAATTCATTTTATTATTTTTTTTATTGTTGCTTGTGCTTTTGGTGTCATATCTAAGAAATTATTGCTTAACTTTCTGAACTTTTTTACATAATTACCATCTAGATCTATAAATGATGTAACACTCTTCAACACGGTTGAAAGAACTTACATTTCAACTAACACTGGTTAAGGGTTCCCATTTCTCCACCTCCTTGCAAAAGCTTGATAATCTCAGACTGTTAATTATTTTGCCAATCTGTTGGCTATAACGTGGTAGCTCATATCAATTTAACTTGCATTTCTCTATTTATTCAGCTTCTTTTCCTATATTTCCATCTTCTTCTCTGTGAATGGTCTGCTCTTTTGTTTTTTTGTATTTTCTCACTTTTGAAGACATTCTTTACATAAAATTGATTATAAATATTTCTCAGTTACATGTCTTGCAACATGCTTTCCAAGTGTGTGAGCCGTTCTTTCGCTTGTGATTTGATGTATTGAACTATTATTAATTTTACTGTTAAGAAATTCTAATATATTTTATCTTTTGTCTTCTTTGCATCTGTCCTTAACTTTAAGTTATATAAATATTCTCCTCTAAAAGATGTTGTATTGCATAGCTGCTAATGGAATGGACACAAGAACTGGGCTATCTTGATTTGAATCTAGACTCTACCATGTATTAACTTTCTAACCAGAAACAAATTATTTAACCTCTCTGAACCTATTTCCTCATTTATAGGATGAAGATAATAAAAGCCCCTATCTCATGTTTTATGGAAGCCAAATGAGTTAATATATGTGAAGTGTTGAGAAGAATACTTAGAACATCAGCTGTTATTATTTCCTTTCAAACATTTCCAATTTTTGAATTTTACATTTATCTTTCTGATGTACCTGGAGCTGATTTTCACACACGGTATGAGGTGAGGTTTTCATACGGTCCACCTTGCTCCACTGATCCCAGAGTCCCCTCCGACACATACTGTTTCCTTATGCATGTGACTCTCTATTATGTTCTATCAGTCTATGTCTGCCCATGGCCATCACCACACTGTTTAAATTACTATAGCTCCTAAACTGTAAAACCATAGTAAGTGTTTATATCTAGAAGAGCAAGCATCCCTCCCTCGCTCTGTTCTTAACATCTACAAATGCAGACATTCACAAGTTAAAAAATCACAATGCTGACATCTGTATCCTTAGATTTGTGAATTATAAAATCACAAATGAAATACGTCAGTTATCTATTAGACGATTAGTATTTAATGTAACTATAAAAACGCTGCTTTCTTTTTCACCCCTAACCCTTCTGATTATTTTGTAGATAATAAGGTAATGAAAGCCACAGGATTAACAAACAATCTAGACTAAGGAAAACAACATAGAACTTTTAGGGGGTAACTTTGCTCAAGTATCTTGTGAGCCCAAATAGGTGACATGAAATCCTCAGCAGATTTTTCAAACCCCTTAAGTGGCAAATATAAGAATCAAAACAAAGCCACAGAACAAAAGACCACATATTCTCTTTCAGTTTCCAAAACCATGGTCTGGATTCACAGAAGAAACAGTCAATGAAGAGGTAGAAAAATCAGGATAAACACTACAGACATTTTACCTGGTAAAGACAGTTCATCAATTATTCTAAAACATTCTACAGCAACTGCCCCAAACCATAAGATCCAGTGTGTAAATCTAAAGGCTCCCAGTACAAGTGATCCTGTACGATGGACAGGGTTGATAACCGTGTTTTGTCAGCATTAGGAGACAAGCCTGGGGAGGTGTCAGCACACACTCTCAAGGTGTAAAGCTGCCCGTCACATTCCTTGTTTACAGTCAGGGCTACTCAGGATACCTTATAAATAATCTCTTTAGCTTAACATTTGCAGGAAATCTCAGGAAGAGAACAAAGGGAAGGATGATCCATTCTTCAACACAGAATGCAAATTCTTTTCCTAGAAAATAACTCAGATGTGTTCCTAACTTTGTCTTCTCACCTCAGATGGTGAGTGATCATGCTCAGAACAAACTGCAAAGCTTCACTGCCATGAGTGCTAAATTACGCTGCCTAAGTGTGGCTGAATACAGAGCACTTTTTACAAACTATTATGCATTAGAATAAATAAGAAAATCAAAGCAGAAGTGACCGGCTCTGAGCTTTATTGATATACTGGAATACTTATTCATGGTGGTGGCAGTGTATGTTTTTGTAATCTCTCTCAAATAAAATGCTCATGTGTTAAAGACTTTGTGTGGACTTTCTAATGTTCAGCCTAAACAGCAATCCTGAAGTCAGACTTAAATGCCATTCCTAAAAGAATAAAAGAACTAAAGCTCTGAAATCCCAAGTTCTGGTTCTGGCTCTAAAAGTAATAGCGAGACTTTATATAAGTCACCTCACAACTGTGGGCCTTATTTTCCTCACTTGTGAAAATGAGAAAACACAAGTAGATCATTAAAATTAACTAGCTCTTTTTCACATAGGAAGGTAGGGGCCTATAGCAGATATTTCTCCTGGGTTTACTTTAGGCTGTGTAGATGTTTGTTTATATAATGGCACTTTATTTCTGTTAAAGGAAACCTTCAGCTCCATCATCCCACACACAAACTACTTCCGTTCTTACTTGAAAGGAAATTCCTCTTCAAGGTTCACAGTACATTAGAGACAGCTGCATTGCTGAGCTTCCTCCAGCAACTTTCAAAAGCTGCAGATGTAGCTCATGCATGACACGGACCACGGAATGAGACAATGCCAAGCATTTTTTTAATGTTATATTTCTGGGGTGTCACCTGCCTACATTAAGTGGTGTGTGTGTGTGTTTATTTTAAATCAGGTCCCTGGGGTAATGCAGGAGCTCTCTAAAGTGACTATCTTGAGTGATAATTTCCCAAGCAAGATAAGGTAAAAAGTACATTTCCAGTTAATGACATTTTAACAACAGACAGTCACTTCCTATTAACTTCCAAAGAGGCAACCCTCCCATCAACCACACACTCCCTGGGTATGTTTCCATTGCCCTGGAACTCACAAGTGTTTGTCTGGAAAACTCAATTCTGGACTCAGAACCAGCAAAACAAGATACTCACCTAGAGGAGTAAGAATTCTGGCATACAACTTTTCCAGCAGAAGCAAAGAAGAGAGTTATGACTTGGCTTATTTCCAGAGTAGTACCCCAAATGATCTATATAGCCACAAAGACAAACTATTTTCATTGGGAATAATCTGTGGAATATGACTGGAGATGGGCACAGGGCGCAGGAGTACCCGAGCAACATGGTGATTTCACAGCGCCAAACTCTGACAACATTTCCAGAAGCCTATCAGGTGTTCAATGATCACCTGGAGACAGAAATTACTTAACATGTGTGAGAAAGAGATAGGAAATTCGGGATTCTCATTTCTTTTTCACTCTTCAAGAAATCCTTCAGTTCATACTTGGATTGTTCCAAGCAAATTAAGACTTACTATCCCTTACCATCAAGGGCAATATTTTAATAGCGCTAGGACAATTGTTTTATTAAACAATAGGTCATACTAATGTAATATTTTATGAAAGAACATCTAAACTGGGTATCTGGGTAAGTTACTTTTGAAACAAATTCTGACAATCCCCTTTATATACACATTAATAAAATGGGTTCTTCACTTGGTCAGAAAAGAAGGGTTAGAGGTTCCGTCTGGAGGTAAAGAATGAACTGAAATTTATTAACTCTAATCCAGTGTGTACCAAATCCCTTGGGGTAGCTTAATCAATTGCAGCTTTCTGGGCTCAGCTCCCAAATATCTGGTTCAGTAGATTTGGGATAGGGTACAGGGAACTGCATCTTAAAGATGACCTACAGTGATTCTGATGTAGGTAATACACTGAACCACGTGTGAGGAGAACCGCAGACGCCTTGTTTCTCAAATGGATGGATGCTGATAGCACACTGTTCACCGGCAGATTCCTAGCCAACAGTTACTGCAGCAAGCCCTCAGCCAGCGCTCACTACAATGTCTGCATTAAACCCTCAGGTCCCACCAGTCCAGACAGAAAGAGGCGGAAAATCACCTGATCCTGAATTCAGGTCTCTCCTGCCACACTGCACCAAGCTGCCACAAAGAAAACATATTGGCCAACTGTTCTATTATTGTTGGCCAGCACCAAAATTTGCTCAAAACCTTTACAAATGAAACCCAGCTGTTTAAGCTCAATACCAGATGTCTTCTACAATGTGTGGCTTTGATAGATTAAATTGAGCATAAGAAAGAGATGAAATATATGAAAATCTAATTTGCAAGATGTTTGTCATTAAGTCTGTTTAACAAAAAAAGACAGAAAATTTTATTTTTCACTCTAAGAGGTTAAGTAGGGTAGAATAATAATATTCATAATAGCTACTAAAGTGCATATTACAAATATACTGTTTAGTGCATATTCATAAAATCCAGGCCAAAAACAATCTGCAGAAATGTCCACTGAAAGGATGTCATATGTTTGTGAAATCGCGTGACTCAGCACGAGGGTCCTTTTCCTTTAGACCCATCCCCCAATTTGAACAGGTTTTCACTGAGGGCATAGGAAATTAAGTAGGAGGAAATATTTAGTGATATTCTCTGATTTCAATAAACTGTAATAATCCTATGAAAACCTATATATAAGAAACATATGTGTGTGGGTATGTATAATATGTGCAACAAAGTGTGGAAGTAAAAAGGCAATTTGTTTAGCAACTTCAATTAAGTGGCATCTACCCTTCTTCTGTTACCATGTCAGGATGGAACTCCTTTTTGTTGCTGTTTTCCAGGTCACTGCACAGTTCTCAATAACTTCAGCTGATTTTGGAGCCTAAGTTAAACTCAGAGAGCCCCTCAAATATTCCTCCAGTGAGCTGTTACTCATTCCCGCACTCAAATGAGCTAAGAGTTCATGGGTAAATACAGCATGTTACTCTTACAACATTAACCTTTTTTTTCCAAAATAGGAACATAATAAGACTTTGTAATGGAATTTGAAAACAATACTCAACTGAGCACATCAACTCTAACCAAGACAAACATTCAGTTGAGATTTAGCCCCATAAAAAAGTGCATAATCATTAAAGTTATACACAATTATAATTGGCAGGTTATTATTTTTTCAGATTTGAAAAAAATATTGCCTTAGTTTTCTTTTAGAGAGAAATCAAAATAAAGCTAAAGACTTTAGCAAAGACATAGTTTGATCATGAATATTTCTACAAACCTAACAGATAGTTTCATACAGAGTTGGCAAAACAAACCTGTCCTCAGATTTTCTGAAGCTGCATGCTCGTGGCCATGGCACAGCTTATATGGGAAGAAAAACAGAAACGGCAGGAAAAAATTTTAAGATGCCTTGTTATATTAAATTGTCTCACACTTGGCTGATATCTCATCATTGCAGCTCCCACATGAACAAAGCAAAAAACTAATCTCATACCTCTTCATTTATTGTTAATTCTGTATAAACTACAGAAATATATTACCGTTACTTTTGGTAGTAACATTTCTGGACACCAACGTTCAGGTAAAAAATATTAAAGTGTTTTTTATAGTTTTTCTAAACATATATGCAATAAATAAGTCACTTAGTGAGCAACAGGAATTGATTATCAACAAAGGAGTATGGGAAGCATTCGTATAGCTATTATAAATGACAGTAGTACCTATATTAGATGTTTTCGATTGTCAACTTAATCCAAAACCTCTTCTAGAAAAGGTTCCCCTGCCCACAGTGCCTGTTCCTGTCTGGTGGCCATCTTGGTATTGGGTTACTCACATCCCAGCAGATTACATTTGATTACTGTAAGGGTCAGTAGCCAATCAAATTCTCTCTCCAAAAAATTAAAAATAAGAGACAGTGAAACATTTATCAGTTACCTCTAGAGAGCTACACAAAAAAGGTTTTGGAACATCAGGGAATGCAGACACTATTTTTGGGTCTTGTGCAAAATAATGAGTATGTCCAGGGACAGAGACCCCTCTCTATGCTAAGCACTGTGCTCTGCACTAGGGACACAGCAATAAATAAAATAGATGGAGGTTTTTCTTCTAGGAAGCTGAGCTTCCAGCAGGAGAGTGACGTGTGTAATGATATACCATGATGTGTGCCATAAAGGAAAAGTAAAACTTACAATGAGGGATTATATCAAGGGGATCTCATTCAATTTGGACTGTTAAGGAAAATTTAACTTAGTGACATTTAAGCAAATGGATAAGCAGAATAGATAGGCAAAGAACCTTCCAGGCTGTGGAAACAGCATATGTGAAACACCCACGGTGAGAAAAGGTTTGGACCATTTGGGACTGTAAAAGGCGGATGTGGCTGATGATCCCTGAGTAGTGAGATGAGCTGCAAAGGCAGCCAAGGGCTCGCTGACACCAGGCCTTGCTGGCGATAGGAGGATCTGGATTTTATCCTAAATGTACAGTGTGTCCATTACAGAATTTTAAACAGAAAGAAGGGAGAGACCACAGAGGAAAGAAGAGAGGACTGACTGCCCAGGAGGCCCCCCAGAGACACGTGAGTGGAAAATCTGGGTCCCACGAGGCCTGTGTTTCCTTTGGCTCTTCTTTACGTCTCCACTCAACTTCTTTCTCTACTTAAGGTTCTGTTCTTTATAACCAAAATATCAATACTAACAATGCGATTTTACATGAATAGTTAACTAATTACTGAAGGAATGTGGGAGAGATGCTATCAAGCAGAGAAATCAGTTAATCCAAAAGCCACAGCTTCTCCAGTGTTAACAGGAAAATGGTGGGGCTAGCAATAAGAATAGGTTATTCATAAGCATGTAGTCATGAAATCATCTTTAGATGTTCTAACATTTCCACACAAAAGAAAATCCATTATGATGGAAAATGTAAAATAATGGACGTTATTTTACAGATGGAAAAAAGTCTAATAATCAAGACCAAAATAGCCCATCTGGACCTAAAATGTAGCATAAGAAAGCTTGATAATTTAGCTGATTAAGATAATTTTTCTATAATTAAATGTCAATACTTCATTTTAAAGATTTGCCAATGTCCTATACGAATTCTAAAGATTGATAAGCATTTGAAAAGTTAGGGGGGAAAACATATTCATAAATTTGTTCCTGGCAGTTCTAAATCAAAAAACGATTTGTAAATGTTATTTCAGATTCCATTGGCTTACAAAGGCAAAAAAAAAAACCCCTAATTTGAATTACTCTGGTTTTTTTAATACTATTATTCTTCCAAAAGCCTTCACCTATTTGTAATTTAAAGACTAAAATTACGTATGCACAGATGTTTGGATAGATATGACTTACATATATGATTGCCACCACTATTTGAAGAACATCACTTCTCATAAAAAAGGTAAAACCAAATAATTTGAGCTTTTACTGAATACTTATGTGAATGTCTATTATCAATCTACTCTGCAGAATTTAAGTGGAGAACTGCAGTTCAGCCACTTTCCTCTCAGGTAAATCACCACCGAGATCAAGTTTCTCACATCTGTGATGCTCACCACAACTTGCAGTTACCGCCCATTAATAGCCGAGATTAATTGTTGGAAGTGCCACATAATAGCTGTAGTAGAAAACATTTTAAACACAGAACCACATTTATGCATTTAACAGCTGTGTTGGTCTAACAGTTCAGATTTTTGCTATATTTTGCCATATGGTTACAAGGATCATTTTTCACTGAAAAATATAACCAAAAATTGATGTCCTATAGCTAATATTACCATTCTCATTGTGAAACTACACCTTCACAGCCCTGTTTGTTATTCTCCTGTTACTGCATTCCCTATTTGCCTTAATTTTACTTATACTATTTAATAACACAGATTTTTTTAAACTTTAAATTAGTGTCAACCAGGTCAAATACTAGTATTTCAACAGGAAACCTATGGAATAGGACCTGGCAATGAAGGAGGGAGGATGGAAAATCTGGGTTATAGAAAACTGCAGGGGCCAAGGAGACCGGGACCTATTTTTGTTCATTGAGCTTGGGCATCTTCCTGTATTCAAAAAGAGCTGATTCCTACTTCCTATCTCACCTTTTCTGCCTGTAACTCTTTATTGATGTAGAATTTCTCCCAAACTAAGATAAAAAAAAAAGTTGGCTGCCAATTTTTTAAAAAAATGTTTGCCAATTCTTTTTTTCTTGTTTGTTAAAGATTGGCACCTGAGCTAACATCTGTTGCCAATCTTCCTTTTTTCTTCTTCTTCTTCTTCTCCCCAAAGCTCCCCAGTACATAGCTGTATATTCTAGCTGTAGGTCCTTCTGGTTGTGCTATGTGGGATGCCGCCTCAGCGTGGCTTGATGAATGGTGCTAGGTCTGCGCCCAGGATCCGAACTGGCAAATCCTAGGGCCGCCAAAGCAGAGTGCGCAAACCCAACCACTCAGCCACGGGGCTGGCCCCTGCCAATTTTGATTTCAATCTGATTGCTATAATAATCTGTGACCATGATTTTATGGGGGAAAAAACTAGAAATGTTCACATATACATTTAACAGGAAGCTAAATAAAAATCTCACCTTTTTAAATGCCAGAACATGAGGTCCATCCATGTCAGGAAGGGCACATTGTTGCCACCAATGTGTTAGAACAACAAACAGAGAGTCCTTTAGCTTTTAGGTCTGTCAATCTCTCACCTTTAGACCCTCACTGAATTCCTTTGGCAGAACTTAAGAAGAATGGTAGGGACCAACACGATGCTTTGACACTGTTGACACATCGCACGGTATTCAGGAGGATTGCCTGTGATTCTCCACAGTGTTTCACAAATAAAGGGCAGGTAGTATAAAGAGCTCAATCCTTAAAATAACACATTTCAAGAAGAAATGAACACTACAGATTTTCACCATTACAGGTCATATTTTCACTTTTAGAAAGAAGGCAATTCCACATTTCATGATCCCTAGCTTTAAAAAATTCATTTCTGGGGCCAACCCAGCAGCGCAGTGGTTAAGTTCACGTACTGCACTTCGGCAGCCCAGGGTTCACAGGTTCGGATCCCGGCGTGGACCCACACACTGCTTATCCAGCCACGCTGTGGAGCTATCCCACATATAAAATAGAGGAAGATGGGCACAGATGTTAGCTGAGCGACAACCTTCCTCAGCAAAAAGAGGAGGATTGGTGGTAGATGTTAGCTCAGCGACAATCTTCCTCAAAAAAAAAAAAAAAAGCATTTCTGAAGCAATCACATGTGCCAACACAAACAACACAAAGTTCAAAACTTCTACCAAGATGTACCCTTGCTTCCTTTTTTCTAAGCCTGTGTCTCCTCAAGTAAAACATTTACGATAAGATTTAAGCAGTGATAAGATGTTGGCAGATGAATCTCCCTACACACAGTCTGCTCTAGCTGCTCTGCTCCCAACACGAAAAGTCCTCCTTTCCACTTACTGTGACTTAGAGAGCTGTGTACCATTTCAGGCAGAACTGGAATATTGTATATATTTCTTCCACACAGAACTTTTAGGTTCCCACTTAATTAACAACATATATTTATTAGCTTGAAGCTCACACTCTCTAAACGTCTCAAGTTGTCATTTTGAAGCACATTCACTTTAAATAAGGATTTAAGGTCTCAGAACATTAATCTTGGCTTTGTCATCCACTGAAGAGTCATGACCATTTCATTTGTCTGCACTTCACATTTACATATTTTTGCCATCATCATTCTCACTGAAGCACACACAGAATTAATAATCATAAACAGTTACAAGTTGTCAATGAATATTTAACTTTGATAGTCAAAATTGCTTAGTCTTGATTAAATTCATAGTCCCCGTCTATTGCACATTCTGTCTTCATCAGGGCAAAATCATAAAAACCATGAAGCTTTTTTTTTAGCGAGGAAGATTGGCCCTAAGCTAACATCTGTTGACAATCCTTCTCTTTCTTTGTTCTCCCCAAAACCCCAGTACATAGTTGTATGTCCTTCTAGTTCTTCTGTGTGGGCTACAGCATGGTCTGACGAGCTGTGCTAGGTCCACACCCAGGGTCCAAACCGGCGAACCCGATGCCACCAAAGCAGAGCACGCGAACATAACCACCGCGCTAAGGGGCCAGCCCCAGTGAAGCTTATTTTTTATAAAAGTTACAGGTAGAAAACGTCCTTAAAAGAAAAAAGTGAAAAGTTCATTGGTCATAATCCTGGGAATGTAAATTGGGATTCAAGGAGTTAATCACACTAAAATAAGCTATCGGTTTCTTTTAAAATCTCATCCCAATTTACATTTCCAGCTTGGTTGTCTCCTAATTCTGCATAAATTAATATTAGTAATAATGATACTAACAATAGCAAACCCTCAGATAATACTATGCACCAGACACTATTCTAAGTGTTTTATGGGTATTTACTTATTTAGTAATCAAATCAATCCTATGGTATGTATGACTATTATCCCCATTTTACAGTTGAGAAAATCAAGCACCAATGAGATGCCTTATTTGAGTTTATACATCAAATAAGTGCTAGAGCTAAGAGTCAAATCCAGGCATCCTGGGTCCAGAGCTCATACTCTTAACCACTACGCTATATAATAAATCAGTAGAAACACACATGCACACGCACACGAAAGAGCCCTGGACAGAGAGTTTAAAAGGTTATGCTACCTAAAGGAAGGCAAGTAATGTCTCTGGGCTTCCTCCTGCTATACAATATTATTTTAAGGTGTATTCTAAGCCTAGCCATTTATGATTCAAAGATTCAGTCTGGAGCATATGGCCCCTTTGCTTTTTATTGACGTAGCTCAATAACGAATTCAGGTATTCACATGTTTCAAGGAAAATGCTAAACAAACGAAAAATTACCTTCAGGCAATCAAGAAATAGTAGTAACATGAATAAAGGAATATGAATCTCACCTCATATACATCATGCTTTGAGCTTCCTGGAACATTCTTAAGAAACAGATTCCCTGAGGCCTTTCTATTCTCTTCTAGAAGGCACCAAATTATAACAATTTTTGAAAAATAAACTAGCACACCAGGTAAATTAACTACCTATTGTTCCTTCGTACCAATATACAAAACTCCTTTGAGTTACACTTATCTATACCAGAAATTAAAAGCATTTTTTCATGGAGCCAAGTCACAAAATACAATATTTTAATAACATCATGGGATACTTTGAGATGATGAAAACATTACTCTTATAAGTGCCAATCAAAGTACATGCCAATTAATAATACCTACTTCTCAAACAAACAGTATTGCCAAATGGTTCTATAAAATGCACTCACACATACACGAGGTTAAACTATAAATGTGTTTCAATCTCATACATATTCTCTGTCACCTGGTTTAATTTTATAAAGCCATTATCTCCTTATTTCCAACCTCATGCCCCCCCCACCCCCAACCCACTGCAAATTACTGTCATGGGTAGTTGTTTCATATTCATTAAGTTCTCTTTCTCCTAACTTGAAAACAGTCAACCTACTTTTATAATTACTTCTTTATTTAAAATGTTCAAATAATTTTTTTAAACTGCTATCCTTTAGTCAAATGTATACAAGAATAACTGTTCTGGACAAAATAATCATTAGGCAAGCCCCTGTTCTTAAATGTGGATAAACATCTGACATAGTCACAAATTATAATTATTGCCATTATAAAACTAGAGATTTACTCAATGCACCCAAACAAAAATTGTAATGAACTTCAAAGTTAATTAGCTAACATAAAAATCTAACAGTATTCAAATTAAAATGATCAAAACAAAGTTTATTAGAACTGTTATCTTCTTAAATTATTCACATATAAACTGTCACAGTATATTGACAATCAGCTTCATACTTGAGTTCCAAACTGGACTGCATTTAATTCTTAATTCCTAGAGAGAACAGAAACTCTGAATCCCTTTAGAATTATTAATATACACTATCTAGAAAGCTTTGCCCTAAAGGAGAAAGCAGTAAAATTACAGAGCAGTTGGAGGATGGGGGTTGGAAACGTTTAGCCATTGAACTTCTGGCCTGAACTTTCCCTTCTGTGATAAAAGCCACAAAAGCAGACATTAACGGAGCCCCTTGTCAGCACTGTACAGTGGGCCGCTGCTCTTCTTACCCCTCGTGTGCACAGACAGAAGAACGAGCACGGAAATGTGAAGCTGCCAGTTCAGTTCTTCCAGCCAACCCACTGCAGCAGGAGCACAGTCAATGTGACCCGCCCGTCTAAACCTCCTGCTTCTTGCCTTTCCTTCCTTCACAGAGGCTCCTCTGCTGCCACTCTTGTCAGAGCTGCCAGCGAACCCGCCAGCAAGCCTGAGACAGGACCGTGAAAGACAAGCCTGTTACAAACTGGTTCTGTCACCACCGAGACTTCAACTGATCACCTCGTGGGGCGGACAACAAAGGGCGGTGAGGACCCCGGGCCGGATTGTTTTCTTAAGAAAGGAGCCTGACCCAGCTGCCCACACAAGGGCCAGCACATGCGGGGGCTTCGCTCTGCGCTGGCCGTGCCAAAGCGCCCCAAAGCTCCCGGGCAGCGCTGAAAGGATTTCAGAGCAATACACACCTATAACGTGCCGTCAGGAAACAGCTTACTTTTTTTGCCAAGGTTTTTTCTCTGCTAAGAATTGTAACTAGGAACTGAGAAAGATAAGGAGATATAAAAGTTTTTTCTTGGATGAAATAGTAGAAATACTGCAACACATCAGTGTCACACCATAGTAGTTTTCTCACACTACATCAACATTTAAATAATGAAGCAAATGCCTTTGATTCAAGTGCACCAATATGAAAAAGGGCCACATGGAAACGACATCTTTAATGAATATTTCAAGTTAAAATATTTCAGTTAAGCTACTCATTAATCAATTTTAACTGACAATAGTTTGAAGTTTCCTATATATAAAAACAGGAGTATTGTGAACCTAACCAATCTTATGTAAACAAACTCACTGTAAGCTACCCAATTTTTCAGATTTTAACTGTAATTGTGCCTCAATGTAAACTATGAACATTCTGTAAAATTTCATTTTACATGATATTCTTAGTGACCTTGTTCAACACTGAAGAACTTTTTAAAAGACTATTTGTTTTATTTTACTCTGGAAATTGTCAATAATAAAAGAACAGCAAGAAATATAAATGAGTTGTCAGTATGTGTAGAAAGTGCAATGTCAACAGAGATACAAACAGAAGTGGTTATTAACCCTCATCAGTCTGCACGATAAAGGACTTCGGAGGATGAGAGCAGAGACATACTCTAATGGTTCTATCTACGATATCATCAGAATGTGTTTACTTGACATCTTAAGAATTATTTTCTTAGAAAAAAATCTCTGCCATCATCTCCTTTTTAAGAGACATCCCTACCCCACCACACACACACTGGCACCTCCCAGCACTACCCTACTAGGTGCCATTCAAATCTATTCTCTAGTTTAGGGTAGCCCAACAACTGCTTTTTATGATTTTACAAATGCTATTATCAATCCTTCACCTTCGCTTTCATGAGATGCAATTTAACAGAAATACGGTATTTCCAACCAGATAGGGAATCTTGGAATATCCTAAGCTTAAGAAACTACATATTTTGCATTTCACGGAAGCCATGCAACTTACTTGTCAAGAAAATGTAAGTTGGGGGCGGTTCATGAAACAGTCTTTTGGTATCATTTATTCACATCCCTTTTCGCTAAGAAAGAGGACTGAGACCCTCTGAAATGAGTAAGAGTGATTAGGAGGAGAGAGGTAAGATGTGGGAAAAGCAGACAAAAACCAAGCAATAGAAACTGTTCTTCAAACTTTCTACATTCGGCTCAGAGCCACATCACAACATGGTTCCATTGCCAGTTTGGAACTCAGCCTTCAGCTTTGAGACGAGGAGTGAATAGCTGAAATGTGGGACAGCTCCCACTGCTCAAATTTCCCCAATATGGGCATCCACAAATGGTTCAAAGCATAAAGAGAGAATCATTGCTCTCTCCTTAGAATCCTAATTCAGTTCAAAACAACTCATAACAGCAACCATTTCTGATTTTGTACTATGTACAGCTGAAGTAAATGCATTCAAGAAGTTATAATACCACAGAAAAAGTAATATATATAATAGAGAACTAAGTAAAAAATGTAAGATATTTTAAGATGAAGCATCCTGAAATTGAATAGAGACGGAAAATCAGAGTAAGGAATGAATTAGACTGGGCCAAAAATTGGAAGGACAGCTGGATGCTGCAATATGAATTGAACTTATACAGCAACAGAGGAGATGGAAAGAAATTATATGAGCAAGGATTAGAGGTAGGATTAACTATTTCCTTTGTGCAACAGCATGAGAAGGAAAACCTTACTGGAGCAGACAGCTCCATTAGTAAACGGTTGGAGGGAAAGCCGGACAGAGTGGAACCAGACTGTGCAGGACTCTGAACGCAGGTTCCAGAGTTCAGACTATACATTAGACAAATAATGAAAGGCCTCTGAGCAACTGACTGGTTTGAGGAATTTAAAAAAAAGGTTTAGGATTTCAGCATATAGGATGCGTCTCTGAACCTAAACTTCCAACTGTGTGAGGAGAAGTGAAAATCAGATTAGAAGTGTGAGGAGAGGTCTCCACTTAGTCAAACTTTTTGGTAATACAGATTTCTTTCTTTCATTTATAATACTAAGAAATTCAGATGTATCTCTATTAATTCCTTCCATTTTGCCTTTATCATTTTAACATACACTGGGCACCAACACTGAAGGAGATGTTCTATAAAATGCATAATTAGATCCCAGACAACTACGCTCAAAAGACCTAATAAAGCTCTTATCATGTAGATCAGAAATCTGGCTCAGCAAAACAGTCCAGATTTGCATGAGTTAGCCCACTCACCTTAAAGTACAAAGACTTCAAAGCAAGCTCTGAGATAGTATTAAAAAGAAAGGTCT
Source organism: Equus caballus (assembly GCF_041296265.1). NCBI lineage: Eukaryota > Metazoa > Chordata > Mammalia > Perissodactyla > Equidae > Equus > Equus caballus. Next base: position 49,582,455 of record NC_091686.1, read on the forward strand.
TAATTTGAAAATATACACATGAGAGAAGGGCAGGCAAGGAGAAAAGGAGGACTAAAGACAGTGCTGCCAACATGAGAGGACACACCATCACTATGTCTCATTTGCAGAATCCTTGCATAGACCCACCCCTCCCAGATTCATGGGGTCTGTGCCGTGGAACAGAGCGAGCCTGTCGCTGCTCCCTGTAGAAGCCCGGGCCAACCATTTAAACTCAGGACGATGAACTACACGGACAGTGCCCAGAACTCAGGAGGACATCAGAAAAGGGTCAGCAATTTCCCGACGACTCTCACTAAGCCCTCTCCTGCCTGACAAAAAAACCCTTGTTAACAATAATGTTCTTCAATGTAACATTTGCCAAACTGTTCTTGTCACAAATAATGTGAACACTAAAACAAGGATATAAAATACATGTCTTAAGTTAAATCAAGGTTTTAAAAATTCAACTATACCTACAAAGGTAAATAGTTATTTAATCAATTTATTTTTACTTAATTCATTAAATATTCTTGTAATTGAAGCAGAAGTATTTTAAAAAGTTTTAAATTGAGACTAACTTTTTAACAATTTTAACTTGTGACTTATTTTCACATGGAAAGTCCAAATATCTCCTGATTTCATGTATATATACAGTTTTTAAACTGCATTTGGGGGACTGTGAGTGGGATATGGGATATGAGAACACTGAAAAGACAGTACCTGCCTCAGGACACAAGTGACCCTGTAACGGGTGAGGACACACACACAACCAAATACTGCGCGCAGTGCTGCCTGCTGTCCTGAGGGAGCAGGGATGGGACAGGGGTACAGAGAGACCAATCTGACTGGGCGAGGGGACTGGACCATGGGGAGCGCCTCGGAACTGGGGCTTCAAAGATAAGCAGGAATTCACTGTGTGAAGGGAGGGCAAAGGCACCCTAAGCAGAGAAGAGACAGAACAGACACTTCTTTCTGAGTCAGGCAAGAGCAGTGTTTGCAGAGAACATGAGCAACTGGATGTGCCTAGAGAGCAGCGACATGAGGCTGGAGACGCAGACTGGCAGAAGTGGGGAGGGCTCCCCAGCCCAGCATTTGATTGTGATCTCCTCCTACGGGCACGGACGCAAGGCCTTCACTGTGGCAGGAGGGATCCGCAGTTTAGTTTCCACTCTGCGAACTGACTGCAACTACCTCTTGCAGCTGATTATATTTCAAAAGAAACTAGTGCAGTTCTTGAGATAAGATGAGAAACATTTTCCTTTTTATCCAAGGAAAATATAACACTATTATTATTATTTTGAATGAAAACAATAAGGTGAGTGTTATCTTCTTCATTAGTTGAACATCCCCGCTAATACTGTTTGGAACAACATTTACTTTTTAATCGAAATTTTGTTAAAATACACAGGCACATAAAAACAATAGTTTTATCTTTCTTCCTATTAGAAGCTGTAGCATTTTAGGCCCCTACCATTCCATAGAGTTTTGCACTAAAATATTTTTCCACTTTTCATACTAGTTGTGTCAAAAATAGAAAAGTGCAGTCAGAATTGTACTGGCTAATTCATTTTATTATTCTGATGTTTAGCTATACTCTTACATAATGATATGAAAAGTTACTCCATTATGGGGGAAAAAAATAAACAACAGACCTCAAGTGTACAAAAACTTTTTCCTGACTTTGGCATTTATAAAGACCAAACTTCAGCGGCTCCCAGGCTGCCTCCTGCCTCCCTGCCCTGTTCTAATTTGCAGCATTCCACATCACTAGTCATTAACAACCCAAAGCTCCCTTCAGCTGCACAGTGAAAGACCATCACATCATTACAAATAAACAATCCTTTACTCCCTCCAAAGAGGGACACATTATTCTGAGCACGTCTTCTCTGTGCTTTCATTGCTCTGCCAAGGTCCTCCATGAGAGAGAAGTGGTAAAAAGAGAGAAAAAATATCCCACAACTTGTCTAAAGCATGTAGAGGATGATTTGTGTTCTTACTTACGGGATATGACTGTCACTGTTGATCTGCTTTCAGGCCTAGATTACATGTGATAAGGGCTGACCTTCTTTAAGTATTCACACATTATGCACTCATGGAGAGCAGGCAGGACACAAAAGTCCTTCAGATGTTCTGGACATCAATCAAGGGCACAGCATGGAGCCTGCCAAACTTTTCTTCCATTTGCTCAGGGAGAGGAAGGGGGAGTCCAAGACAGACTTAATAAAGTTTAAAGCTATGCCACAGTATATTTGGGGAGACCATTGTTATCAAAAGGGTGCTGTTTGAAAAAAATTCTCTATAGTTACCACTAGCAACAAAAAAAACTCACACGCAAATACAAAGGGACAACCAGATTTCACTCCAGCTTTAAAATTTCAAAACTTTTTCTATAAACCAGGTCTCAATGGCTTTAGCAGACTGCTATTTCTTTTCTGAAATAATTGTTCTTTAAGGATATATTTCAAACACTAAAACTATAAATTTGTTTATAACAACCATATATAAAAAGTATCTTTTTTGAGGCTTTTACAAAAGGAAGTAGTAGAAGAAATACATTTGTTATGAAATACTCTGAACATATCTTAATATAAATGAAACACCAAGCAACAGCATAAACCATTTTTCACCTAATACAAATATTATCATTATCAACCAAGGCTAGAGCCCAACATTATGGGAAAGACACGACAATATCTTCTGACATAGGCTTTCAATGTTGGTCTTTTATCACTGCTACTCCCCCTAACTCAGTAAAGGGATTTGAGATAGCTTTTTTAAAAAGAACAAGAATAAGCCCCAAACTATAGTCTCCTAAAACACTATAACAGTGTGTACTCAGAAGGCATAATTTGATCATCAGTACAACCAAACCCACCAGAGCAAGAGGCTTTGTGGAATTTTACAATAGAATGATATCTTAAATCTATGACAATATCATCTACTGAGAGATCGCAGAGTTCTTTTTAAAAGCTCACGTCAAACCATGAATCTAACAAGGATATGCACAGCCTGCATACAAGATAAGAAGACTAGACACAAAAGGCAACTAACATTAAAGAGTAGGAAGAAAATGAAAGGCAACTTACATGATCAAACTACCAATGCAAATGAACTCAGTGAATATGCTAAGACAAGCTCTACAGTTAAAACAAAAACAAAAACAAAACAGACTGCCCCAGGACCCATAAGCCCCACACAGGCATAATTCTGTTCAATTTATTACCTGGTTTAGTGTTTTTCACTAAAGGCTACTAAGGTCAAACTTGCACCCCAGTAATAGGGAACCAGGTGATACATAAAACGTGAGATTATTCTTTGTTAATCACTATAGAATAATCTGTCACCTGGTCAATGATTATCTTAGACCAGAAACTAAAACTAAATGGGAAGAAGATTTCTTGGCAGGAGCTAGGAAGCAAGGAACCCAGGGAAGACAAATATAGTTATTTCTAGTTAGAATATAGGATGAGGAAGAGGAGGAGGAGAACACATCCACTTGGTGAGTTTCACTATTTGTCAGGCACTTTGCTCCATACCTAACACATATATCTCATTTAATTCTCACTGCCTCCCTATGCAGTAGGGAATACTATTCCCATTCCCATTCAAAGAGAACACTGAATGTGCCTGAGCCAATGAGGCCTGGAACTGGTTAAGCATTGATAACATTAGACACAAGTTCTTCACCAGCTAGGGACCCATATATTTTTGCTCTATTAGAAATAACTGGGGCAGAAACAGTCCATTCAGTGGATGAAGGATTCAGAGACTCTGGGGGCTGGTGAAATTCATTCAGGGAACATGAATGCCAGAAATTCTGAGGGCTGGAGCAAAAGAGGGGTCAGATACTCTGAACCCCAAATCTGTTGATTCAGGGGGGACAAGAGATACTCTGGAAGCCACACCAGTGCATTCAGAGGTCAGCGGTTTCAGATCCAATGAGAGACAGAACCCTCCTCCAGAGCATGTCATTACTTATTTATAAAAGTCATGATAATAATTAAAGTGGATACATTATCATTAATTTAAAGCAGCATCTTGTATACATTCTTTTTAACTATCCCAGCAGCCCTTTAATGCAAGTACCGACCACATTTCACAAGTGAAGCAACTAAGGCGAGAGAGATGCCTTGGAACCAAGGAAAGAGGTTTTTCCCTTCAGTAAGCCTGTGCTTTAGGAGGCATAATGAGCAACTCTGCAGACTTAGGAGAAAGAAAAAGTGGAGGGAGGAATGAAGCCACCAGAGCCATGTAACATAGTCCTCCCCTCACCAGATGAGTCTGAGTCGGTTTTAATAGAAGAGGCTGCTTTCTTCACACCATTAGAAGGCAGTTCTAGAAAATCTACTTTGCTCCGTTTGTCGGGAACTACATAAGAAAGGGGTTTTGTTGTCTGGTTAAAAGACAACAGACATGTCCTACTATCATAATTGCTAACACTTTGGCCCTGGACTCCTCAGAATTAAGTTACACACTGTGAAAATCATGAACCACGGAAGCTACTAACTTGACTTACCCAAAGCTCTACTCCAAAGGTATTCAGGGGATCTTATCATCTCTATCAAATTAGTGCTAACGCATCCCTGAGCAGAAAGTCAAAATCTCTAGCACCTGTTTGCATCCCACGCTAACCATTATAAAAATCTGAACACAGTTTCATATCAAAATCAATTTCTTAAAGATGAATACTATCACTAGTTTCATCCTAAAATCAATTGTACCTTAAATTCATGAAAATCCAACTTGAACTGAAATAAGCAAATTGAAAATTTAAATAGAAATGGTAAGATCAATACAATTTTACTTTATCTTGTACGTTTCCTTGTAACTCCCTCTGAATATACTTTAGAAATAAGGAAAGTGCACATTAGCATACACATAAAAGAAAGATAAAAGGAGTTAAAGTATAGCTCTTCTTTAAACACTTGAACGGTCTATGGCTTGAGTTCACACACCATGTGAAGACAGCTCCTAGAAAATCTATTTTCTGCTCTTTGGAAAATACCTGAATATGTATGTAAGGAATTATATGAGAAAAAGTTTCTTAAAGTAAAAGGGAAGACACTCATAATAAAGTTCTGTTTTTATTTAGCATATACTAGCTTTTTCCATAGAAAGCCTCAACAATAGTGCTGTCAGTGTATTATTTAGACATTTCTTAGTGCACTTAGCAGTCTTTTAAAAATTAATGCTAGCGGCTCCCCATGGCAAAGTGGTTAAGTTCAGTGTGTTCTGCTTTGGCAGCCTGGGTTCGTGGGTTCAGATCCCGGGCACGGACCTACACCACTCGTCAGCCATACTGTGGCAGCAACCCACATATAAAGTGGAAGAAGACTGGCAGAGATGTTAGCTAAGGGCTAATCTTCCTCAAGCAAAAAAAAAAAAGAGAGAAGAAGAAGATTGGCAACAGATGTTAGCTCAGAGCTGATCTTCCTCAGCAAAAAAAAATAATAATAATGCTAGAAGAAATACAAAGATGACAGAAAGCTAAAGTTTTATTTAAAATCTATGTGGATGTAAAAGTATTTTCAAATAAAAGAAGTAATAATGCCCTGATTTTCACTTCAGATTCATGACATGCTAAATCTTTTCATCTCTTCTACCCACCAAAAGTCATGATATAAAAGTCATGTGTATATTGAAATATTTTCCTAATGACAGATGGTAGATGCCAAAGGATGCCTGAACCATAGCATATCTCTTTTAGATACATATGTAATTCCCTTATCTTCCTTCACCTGTCCCTGGACATAAAGCACAGCTGCTTAGTGATTTGAATTTTTTTATGAGAAGGAACAGTTTTTGATAATCTCATTAAAGCCTTTCTAACAGACTCCATACATAGAGAATTTTCATGAGATTGGGGGTTGGTTTGAACGTTTAAACAACTAGTTCGTAAGCAATAAGTAAAGTGAAACGCACAGTATAGACATTCTTCAATCAAAGAATGTCACATGACAGTGAAATCAGACTTTAGTCTTAGTGAAATCCTTTCTTTCTGTGCTCTGTCTAGAGTATTACAGCAAAATCAGAGCTGCTAAATTGCATGAAATGACAGAAGATGCTTAAATTATGGAAGTAAAGAGGATGAGCTTTAATGATCATGATGAGATAAAACCAGTGATATATTTAGACATAAAAACAATTCTCTACTGGTCCAATGGAAACATATGAAATTATTATACTACTCCCATCTAATAAAAAAGCCTTAGTTACACAGGCATTCCTTTATCTGATCACCTTGCTCTTCATGGCTTATGACAGTCAGCCAGCCCTCTGTGTGGTAATGGCTGCTACTGGCAAACACCCAGCTGAAACGTGAAAAATTTAGTCAAGCAGTCAGTTATTGTAAGGATTATGCCAAATGAAACACTCAAATTCAACCTTAACCAAAATGAGTAAAACATGCATTTATCCAGATGATTTAAGGCCCATTAACATGACCAACCTGATTTAAATAGTCACCATAATTTCCACTCTGAGGTCTCCCAAAAGTTTACAGTGGAAGCACTTCAAAGTCCTCAATACATCTCATTAGCACCTCCACCAAAGGATGCGCAAAGCCAAAAGGAAAGAGAGAAAGTTCAAAAGGAGCAGCTGCTCTTTCAGAAACACCTGTTTAACAAGAGTTTTCAATTTTTTTGTTAAAGTATGCATATAATCAGAAATTAACAATTGAAAAACAAAATGTTTTACTTCACTCTATGAATTTAGGGAAAACAATGATAACTGATTCATCACAGTTTTGCCTTGTACCTCTTCAATAAAGAACCTTGCCTCACTTCACATTGGTTATATAATATCATCTTTTTGTGTTGTTGGTTTTTACATTATCTCTTCTGGAAGCTGTTACAAATAGAAACAGCCTAAAGAAAGTAAGCTTGAAGTTTTTCTGAACTGTCTAAGAAGCTTCAGATTAACCTCATGCTGGGCTACAGAAAATATCAAAGTTTTCGATCCTAGAGTAGACGCTTATCACATTCTTACACAGTCCCTGTGGTGGCTTACAAGTTCCTGTAAGAGCTGGCGTCCAGTTATCTCATGGGGCTCCTCTCCTACGCTTCCTCCTCTCCCTCATCCTGCTCCTCAAACACACCATGCATGCTCCAGCTCAGAGCTTTCTGTCTCCTATTCCCCTGCCTAAAACACTCATCCCTTAGCCATGTATTCAGCTTCCTCTAGCACCTCCTTCAAGTCTCGGCTCAAGCCACCCCTCAGTGAAGCCTACCCTACTGTTCTGTTGACCACTACAACCACCCCCATCCCCAAATCCCTACTTGACCCTACTGGACCTCTACTTCCACCAATTTAAAGAAATTCTTCTTTCACAGGGCAACAAATCTAATAAATTTTTCTAAGGCTGCTTTAGTTTTTTTCCTCCCATAGCACTCAGAACCTTCTAAACACTATACAATTTACCTATTTACTGGATCTATTGTTATCTGTCTCCCCTCACCCCTCCCGAATGTAAAGACCCCACGGGCACTGATCTTTGTCCATTTTGTCCACTTACGTGCCCTAAGCACTTGAAACAGTGATTACATAGTAGGTGCTCAATAAATCTTTTCGAGAGCATTTCCTTTGACAAGTCCTATTTCTCTCTTCCTAAAGTACCTAACCCTTGATGCCACCAATTACTCTCATCCCAATTACTTTTTCCATTTAAATCTTTATTTGCCCTCTGGATTCTACTCCACCATTCTGACGAAATTCTTTCAAAGGTCAACAAATCCAATGAATTTTTCTTAGTCTTCATCCTTCTCATCCCTAAGCAACAGTGGGCACTGCAACTACTTCCCTTCCTAAGAGCCTCACTCATTTAAAAGCAGGTTAAACAAGCACAATTCACTGAGCTCTCGCTAGCGGCTTTTCCTTTGGTTTTCATAAGGGCCTATCCATCCAAGTTTCCTCCTCTGCGTTCACATAAATGTAGGTGATCATGATTCTCTCCCAAAGAGCTCTTCTCTCAAACATGTTCCCTTGTAATGTCTAGACTTCAGCTAATATCACTTCAACTACCAGGCTCAATGTTTTTCTGAACCGCCACCCCATATTGCCAACTGCCACTGTGTCTGAATATCACTATTTCTCTTACAGCAGTTCAAATTCTACCTCTCTTAGCTCTGCAGACACTGTCATACTTTGCAGCCACCTAGCTTGAAGCCTTTCTCACTTCCCATGTGTTGGGCATTTTCCATTTGTTTGAGGCAGAATTCTACCAAAGAGAAGCTTTAAAAAGTCAGATACTCGCTTTCTTCACTTCTCCTGTAGGCAGGACCCGACTACATGACCAAAATCCTCCAAATCAGATGCACCTGTCCCAGACTTTACAGGAAGCTCAGAAAGGACCTGAGGGCACTCATTCTGACTGGTTGTGGGGGGAGCAGCAGCAGTTACATTCACTTTCCAAAAGCAGCATCACTAGTTCTAGTGGCACCATCTAGACCTAGCAGTGATGATGTGAGCAGCATAGTTCGGAGTGTCTACGCTAAGCCGTGGTACCAATGATGTCCTCATTACAGGATAAATTCTGGGGTGGAATTTTAAGTATTGCTCTAGGTTGTATCTTTTCCAAACCTTGTTCTCATATCCTCCTGGAGAGTCTAAGAACTAGCAAATATCCTCTTAATAACTTTATTTTCTGTGTAAATTAATCATGGTTGGTTTGTGTTGCTTTCAACTCAGAAATTTTGATGGATATACCCAGGAAGACCCAAATGATCTTCTCAGCAGACCTAATTATTTCCTCTTCTAAACTTCCACAGTACTTTATCAGGATCTCTTCTATGACATTTATCTTATTATTTTACCCTGTATTATAATTATTTATGCATGCTGTCTTCCCCACTACACTTTATAGTTCCTTAGCATGAGGTGCCTGTCATTCATCTTTGTCCATGCTTTTAACACTTCGCTCCTGTATATTTCAATATCCTTCAAAAACAAACAAAACATTGTATGTATATTCTTCCTGGCTCAGGGAGCTGCTCTAAGTTCCTCCTTCTATGCTCTTGATATGACAAGGTTTCACCTTTCTATTCCTGGAATTACCTCCAAGACTAACTTATTTAGAAAGTCTACAGTGTCTCCCCAAGATTCTGTCTCTTAGTTCACTCCCTCATTTCCATGCACTAAAGGCCCTTTTTTTCCCCTTCTTCCAACAGTACATACAGAGCATCAACAATATTACCAACACCACTCAATGGGGAAAGGACAGTGTTTTCAACAAACAGTGTTGGGAAAACTGGATATCCACATGCATAAAAGAAAGTTGGATCCTTACTTCATACCATATACAAAAATTAACTCAAAATGGATCAAAGACCTACATGTAAGAACTAAAACCATAAAACTCTTAGAGAAAACATAGGAGAAAAGCTTCATGTCACTGTATTTGGGAATGATTTCTTGGATATGACACCAAAAGCAGAGGCAGTTTAAAAAAATATATAAATTGGATTACATCAAAATTTAAAACTTCTGTGCAAAGGATACAATCAACAGCATGAAGAGGCAGCCTACGGAATGGGAGAATATATGCAAATCAAACATCTGATAAGGGGTTATTATCCAGAAGATACAAAAAATGACTACAATTCAACAACAAAAACAACCCAATTTAAAAAGTGGTCAAGGGATTTGAACAGATATTTCTTCAAAGAAGATATATAAATGGCCAACTAGTACATGAAAAGATGCTCAACATCACTACTCATTAGGAAATGCAAATCAAAACCACAATAAGATACTAGCTTATACCCAATAGGATGACTACTATGAAAAATCAAAATAAGTATTGGCAAGGATGTGGAGAAATTGGAACCATTGTGCACTATTGGTGGGGAAGTAAAATGGTGCAGCTTCTGTGGGAAACAGTATGACAGATTCTCAAAATATTAAAAATAGAATTACTATATAATCCAGCTATTCTACTTCTGAGTATATACCCAAATGAATTGAAAGCAGAATTTTGAAAAGATATTTATACCCATGTGCATAACAACATTATTCACAATACGCAAAAGTTGAAAGCAACTCAAGTGTCCTTCAACAGATAAATGGATAAATACAATGAGATATATACATACAATGAAGTATTATCCAGCCTTAAAAAGGAAGCAAATTCTGAACGTGCTACAATATGGATGAACCTTAAAGACATTATGCTAAGTGAAATAAGCCAGTCACAAAAAGATAAGTATTGTTATGATATTCATGTTGAAGTCACAAACCCCAATGCAATGATATTTGGAGGTAGGGCCTCTGTGAGATGGTTAGGTTTAGATGAGGTAACGAAGGTGGGGCCCCCATGGTGGGATTAGTCTCCTTACAAGAAGAGGAAGAGAGACCTGAGTTAGCTCCCTTGTGTTCTCTCTCTCTGCCATGTAAGGGCACAGCAAGAAGGCAGCAGTCTCTCACCAGAAGGAAGGCCCTTACCAGGAAGTGAATCCTCTGGTACCTTGATCTTGGACTTTCTGGCCTCCCGAATTGTGAGAAATAAAGGTCTGTTGTTTAAGCCGCCCAGTCTATTTTACTATGTTATAGCTGCCTGAGCTGACTAAGACAGAGTTTCAACTTTTGCAAGGATGAAAAGAGCTCTAGAGATTGGTTGCCCAACAATGTGAATGTACTTAACACTATTGAACTGCAACACAAAAATCATTAGGATAGCAAATTTTATGTTATGTGTATTTTACCACAATTAATTTTTTTGAGTTTTGTTTTTTTTTTTTAACCCTTTTGTTCAACCCAGGCTTCCAGGATACCATATCCCAGCCTAGGTGAATCAGAGAGTTCGTTTCTTACTCCTGCTCCATTCCCATTCTCCACACTGCTGTCAGAGTGATTAGCTGCTTAACATCCTGCCACAGCTCCCTAACATCCTGTGTATACGATCCAAGCACCTGAGAAGCGAGAAGCATCTGCCCTGCCTAATTCTCTAATTCCATCTCTTGCCACCAATCTCTAGGCACACCATGTTCCAGTCATATCTTTGTATTTCCAATTGCAACCCTCTCTAATATACCATATTCTTGCTGATCTCTTCAAGTCAATTCAACAAAATTCCACTGAAGATGCACTATACATTGAGCACCGTAAGACAGGATACATAGATAAACTAACAAAACATCTGTATTCTCAAAAACTGAAAAGTCTAGTGGAGGGACACTCCTACAGAGATCATTCCAATTATTGTGATATATCCTTTAGCGTTGACACATAATTACATGTTGATAAATATGTATATGCACACTTCTTGAATTTTGCTTTTTAAATTTTTTCCAGATTTTCAAAAGTTCTCAAATTGATATGCAATGCTTGGATCTTATTTTTTACTTCAAATTAATATTTTCAATTCTTTAATAATATTTGGTCTATAAATGGAATTCCTACAGTAAAAATAATGGATTCCTAGCATCTTTTTACACAAAAACACATAATTTTGGAAGTACAAGTTTACCACTAAACAATGCACCTTTAAAACTTTTTTAAACTTAGAATTATGGGTTTCCTTGAGAGCCCAGATAACATTTTTATAGTCGAGGTGAAAAACTGCAGGTACATTACTTAACAGTCCATTTACCATTTTAAACTTAGTAATTTTGCCTCTTTTCTGGTTTCATAATTAAAGTTTCTCCTGCCATTTGGAGTGAACACAATTCCAGCAGAAGACAAGAATGACCAGTTCAAGTTCAAGGGTTCACTGCACACGAATATCCATAAACACCCTGACAGTCCTGGTAGTGTAATGAACCTCGCAATTACTCAGCAGGCCATCACCACAATGCATGAGCATAATGCAGCCAACGTCAAACAACAAAACATTACACAAATAATACCAACCAACTGTTACAGTTCACATAGGGCTTTTGGAAACTAATTAAATCGCAACAGTTCCTCTTAAACCTTTATAAGTTTGCAGGGAGATTTGCTTTACTGAGCCACGTTATGGGAAATAATTAATAGAAAAAGGTGTTGGCATTATATACAATTGGGAGATGCCAATTAGTAAAACCCTCCTTCAAAATGACACCAGTTAATTCCAGCGTGAGCCCTCAGAGTGAAATAGCCTCTCTCTTCAACAAATGCTAGTGCCTCATTGTCTTTAAGAATGTCTCCAATCATCCTATATATAACCTCCTGGGGAAAATGCTGCTGGCTCTGCCTTCCTGTGGTCTCCGCACTGAAGAAATGATCTTCATTAAGTTAATTCATTTGAGTAATAGTGTGTTCTCTTTCACTCTGGTGGCTCTTCCATTGTGGAAAGTTTACCTCTGCAAGACAATCTTTGACAGAGCAAAAAGCATTGTCAAGTAAAAAGTAATACACAGATAAAAGATCATCAATTATTGGCATCCCTAATAAAAAGTACAGACCATACCATCCAATATATGTGTATACGTGCAAAAAAGCAGGCATCTCATCTACCAATTTAATCATCTGAGTAATCTGGAGACTAAAGTATGACTGGAAGTGAAATCATTTAGACTCTATTTAAGATAATCTATTTTAACTCATGTTTTCCCAATCAATAAGCTGAAGACTGCTGATGTGCAAAGTACACTGGAATATAGATAATATGTAAGTTCACGATTTTTAACTTGGTAAAAAGCTACCCTGTGCTATTTTCATCACAAAGGTTTATTGTTACTCTGGACATCTTCAGAAGAGGGTTGACATGATGGCTCAGCGTTTATCATCCAGTCCAAAAAGAAAGATATAAGAAGCAAGTGGGTTCCCCTCAGAATCACACACTGAGGGAAAAGCTTGTAGGCTTTGGTTGTGAGAAATGGAGAAATTTTGGTTTTCTCTCCTCCATGTTTTTAATCAGATAACTTCAGATAAGTTTAACACTTCAGACTCTAAGAAATCAATCTGTGAATCAGTTCATATTTTTAATTCTATTTTTTAATAAAGTAAAACATAAGAAAAAGATAAGCTAATTAGGAAACAAGTTCTTCTAGGTTTGCAAACAAATATTTCTTTTCATCACTTATTACAAACAAAGTTAGCTGATCTTCTAACACTAAAGAGTACTACTCCTTTTTTAAATCGGCCATAGAGAAAAAACCAACAACGTGGACTACAGATAACTTTCAATATTTAGTTTAAAAAAATCTGCCGTTCATTTTTAAAAATCACAGACTTTAAAAATATATATATAACTGTAGGACACTGCACCAAACATTTTAGAAAAATGAGACTCAGAATAATCCTGATAATTGCCATTTTTATGTAAAATAATACAGACGTCAGGGAAAAAACTTTTAACATTATCTAAAAATTACACGAATAATAAAGGAACTTTTTTTGCAAAAATGGAAAATACTAGTAACAACAGTGAGAACATAAGATATAAAGTACTTAGAGTAAGAAATGGTAAGAAATCACGCTTAAAGTGGATAAAGTCAGTATGGACAGAGAGTTATTTTGTAAGCTTACAAAGGTACAGTTTTACAACTGTGTTCTAAAGTTTATAGCTGTCTGTAATATTAGGATTGCTCCTAATATTGTAAATTGGGGTTAAATTCCTGACTAAGATTACAGAATCAAATAGACCATACATATGATGAAAATGTTATAAAAGATTCAGATATCAACCTCCATGTAATACGTAAAGTTATGTTCTATAAAATGAGCAAAGATGTACTGTACACACTGATTATACAAGGGCCCTGAGGTACTGTCAAGTGTACTTGTGACACATAAAAATGCCATCATAAATTTATGCTAGCTATAATAAAACCTAAACAAATGTTTAACAATTATATTTGCTATCTTAAAACAAGTTATTATGATTGTTGCAAGTCTTTCAAATTCATAGCACAAAACTGAGCAATATCCTTTACTTGATAAACTAAACAACAGTAAAACAGATATTAAAAAACCTTTCCAGTGAACTGAGACTTTGGTCACAGTTCTACAACAGATATTCAAAAAATCTAAAATTTAGAAATCGACTCCAAAACTCATCCCATTCACCTTCTCTCCTTCTAAGTGTATTTGAACCTGTTACTGAAACAGTAACTTCGGGAAACAATTCATGTGCAAAATGTTGAGTCTATCAAGATACTTCATACTTCCACAAAAATGAATGAACGAATGAAAGCAAGCCAGCCAGCCAGCCAGCCAGCCCGCCAGCCAAGTGGTTACCATTTTTACTCATTACAAGAGATATTTTCCGTTCACAAATCATTAGGTCTTTCTTAATTCTTCTCTTTCTCTCAGGTTCTCATATCCAATCCATTATATCAAGAGCTGGTAGTACTATATCCAAAACACATCCCCAACTGAACGACTCCTCCCCACTTCCACTGCCAAAACTCTACACCAAGTTACCATGATCTATCTTGCAGAAACCTGTATAAGGGCTTCCTCTTAGTGGCTCCACTATGTTCTCCCACAGACTGAGTTCTCCACTCAGCAACCAAGGTAACATCCACAAAGTGTAAATCACATATTACTTCTCTGCTTGAAACCTCTAATTACAAACAAAACCACACTCATACTGTGGCCTACATGATCTGGCCTCTGCCTGCTTCTTTGACCTCAATTCCTATCACTTTCCCTCTGTCTAAAATGTTCCATGCATGCTGGCTTTCCGTCTATCCCTTGAACATACCACACTAATTTCCTTTTCATGATTCCTACACTTACTCCTCTATCTTATTCTCATTATTTAGATTTCAGTCGATGACCATCCTAAGAAAAGTAACCACCAACTTTTCTAACATTTTATTTTCTTCAGATCATTTATCTCTATCCAGCTTGATAATCTTCATTTATGTATTTATTGCCTGTCTCCTCCTGAATATCAGCACCTGGGAGGCAGGTACTTTGTCATGTTCCCTACAATGTCCAAAGCATCTATAACTATGCCTGGCACACAATTGGCACAACTGACATTTATGGAATGAATAAAGTAACTTGAATTATCTGTGTTCATATTGTATTTACAGATAAAATAAACTCTTGTTAATTGTGTTCTGGAATGGCTTGGACCACATACTGAGTAACCAGGCAGGCAACCCTAGGAGCAGCAGATGCAACGGATGACAGAGGAAGTTACCAGGACGAGAAACCCCTCTCCAACACCATGAGGCTTCTTAAGCTTTCATTAGCACTGACCTGGGAGGGAGGAGACAGCAGATCCTAGAGAGTGGTGGAAGCCTAAAGGCCAAGTCACTCACCCGGCAGATAAAATTTTAATCTAGAATGCACAAAATATCTTCAACTGTCAAAATCAATCACCGCTTATTATCAGAAAGAAAATGGTAGTTTTCTACAAGCAAGATCAGATAAATTAATATTACTTATTCGTTTATTCCACAAAGAATATGTAGTGTGCAAATACAGACTGTAATATATTAGCTACTACAATCATCATTATTTAAGTAGCTAAGAGTGTTGGCCTCATGGGCTAAATTACAAATTCAGCAATTCTGAATTCAACAGTACTATTAATAAGCAGTGTCATCTTGCTGGGATTTAAAATAGAATTTTTAGTGTTGTCTAATGGAAAGCCTTGGACTAAGGGTCACAGATCCCAGGTCTACTGTAATTAATCCTTTTTAGCATCCGTTCTTGCTATAAAACAGAAATCCCCTTATGCCTCACAATACTGTCACACTGAACAAATGCCATATCATATGTGAAAGCTTGTAACCTGTAAAATATTGCACAAAATTTAAGTCCTCACATTAGAACTTCTTATAATATATACTTTCTCATTCGTGTCTATAAACATGCGTATATTAAAATATATTTTGTGTGAGAGGTCTGTTTCATTTGTGGAATACGTTTCAAAGCCAGGGAACCCGAAAATGTATTACACAAATGCATATAAACACATTTTAAAAGAAGTGAGTGTTGAAGGCCTGCCATCATTGCTTCTAGATCTGAAATAAGTTCAAGGGTCTCTGACATAAGAGTTGGAAAGAACATATAAATTTAAAACATTTTACCATATTAGAAGTTTTGTTGGCAGGCATGCGCTGTATAGAAGAAGGCGGAGGTCTCTGAGGAGACGGAAGAAAGGTATGGAGGAAAGTTTTGGGGATAGGGGGTGTTTAAACTGGAAACATGTTCGGTTTCATTTATTTTGAGCCCTATGGGCTTTTCATTGGAAATGGGAAATACTCTCACATTAAGGAAAACAAAGTTCATGGCAATTTTACTATTTTACTATAAAGAAGATATACTGTGCTCGTGGAGGTAAAGAAAGTATGTGAAGTTTTCCTCAATTATAACTTTAGAGTATGACCCTACAGACGGGGTAGTTCCCATTTACTGTATCTAACCTGAGCTTCAAGACATTGTTGCTTCTCCACAGCACAGTTCTTCCTACAACAATAAATCAGGTTGTTCTCTTTCCTCTGTAATAAGGAAAACAGACTCCACATTAAGTCTTTCTAATTCATTTAAACTAGCATTAATAGTTTTATGGTATATATTATTTTAATATCATTTTAATAAAGTCATATTTAGAACTCAATTCCCATAGTCTTTTTATAAACTCAAATTTCAGAAATTGCATTGATGTCACAGAAATGGACTCTGTGGGTACATGGGCTCCTAAACATCATAAAAATAAGAATATTTTCCTGTCATAGAACATAACATTAAAACTCTGGACTTGGCATATCATGTGACTTTTTAAAGAATAAATAGCAAAGGTCACTTAGAACTTCAACACAACTTCCTTCAATTTCGTATTTTGTTTCAAATACAGAACATGTGCCAAAATTTACAAGAAAAAACTGCGCCAAACAGTTATATATGATTTTTACTATCATTCAAAAAGAAGCACACCCTAATAGAATTGGGGAAATGCTGATTAAGGTAGTTATTTAATCAATGTGGTTAGAAAACCCATCTGTTTTGGAACACTTGCCTAGTAACAGCACACAAAAAGGTATTTTCTAACAGCCACTACTAAGACTTGCTTCCAAATGGGGAGTTTTCATACTTTCTTTCCAATAAAACAAAGTGGCCCTTTAACAACCATATGGCCCTGTGCTCTAAAAGAAGTTTCATTCAGCATCTATTTTTAGACACAGGTTTCCTTATAAAATGTACTGCAGTTACGAGCTGAATGAGCCTCGGTGTTCCTGCGGACACAGCCGCCTGCGCCTCACAGGGCCTCTGCAGCACGGCTGGCCACAGTGCCCACCCCAGGCCTTCTCTCCCAGGGAGTAAGACACAAAAAGTTACTGAACTGTTTTTCAAACAAGTTACTTTTCATTTACTTGGAATGCTATTTTTTGGGAATACATACATTAACAGAAATCTTTCCCACTTCTCACATACTCGGTATGTATTAATTTTCTGCTGAACTCTGTAAATATAACAGGCTTTGCCAATAATACCCAGGAACACACCAGTTTAAAAAAGCAAACAAACTTCTCTATTTCAGCTAATATTCAAACAGCATTAACAATGTTAATTTTAAATTTCTTAAATACAGTGGTGGGATCAGAAATATTTTTATGCTCCATCACTTACATATGCCTTATATATATTACATGTGTAAAATATTACATAATTTTTAAATTTTTCATAGTATGTCTGCCTTGTCATACATGGAAGTCAGTAAGAACTGATATAGTGACTTCTGAACTGATTTAGAGCAGCGATGAATACCAAAAGGCCAAAACAGGGCATTTGATACATACTACTCAGCACATATTTATTTGTGTTAATGTTATGAAG
This sequence comes from Equus caballus, assembly GCF_041296265.1. Lineage (NCBI taxonomy): Eukaryota > Metazoa > Chordata > Mammalia > Perissodactyla > Equidae > Equus > Equus caballus. Next base: position 49,600,146 of record NC_091686.1, read on the forward strand.
GAAAAATAATGAGCAGACAAAATTTAAACTGTTTAATTTAGAATCAAGTTATTGTTTTCATAGGAAATAAACACCTGGTTTAAATATTATCTACTGATCATAAGTTAACAAAAAAATCACATATGAACAAGAGATGAGGACAAATTTTTCAAATCAGATGAACTGAGGCCTGAATGTAGCCACTGGGTTAAAATCCTCCTGAAAATCTCTAACATATAGCTACTCCCCACCAAGGACACCACGCAGGCTTTATAAACACAACAGCACGCAGCATGGCACACATTACCTTTGCTGGTCACACTGCACTCTCCCAGGGCAAGAAGTACTGTACTTTCTTCCATTTTGAATATAAACATAGTAAAAACTGGGAAAAAAACCTATAAAGAATTTGTAACTGATATCTCCCCTACGGTATCACAGACTACTTTCCCCATGAGTCACTTTTTCCCCCCAATTTTATTGATATAACTGACATATAACATTGTATTAATTGAAGGTGTACAACATGATGATTTGATATATGTATACATTGTGAATGATCACCACATTTTAGTTAACCATTAGTTTACCATTACTTAGTTAACATCGACCACCTCACATAGTGAGTCACTTTTTATTCCTACAGTATGACACTTTATAATTTGAAAAGGAGAGAAAAAAATAAATATTAGGAATGTGCTATTTATTAGGTAAGCCCATACAACCCAATACTTGCATACCCACATATGACTGTTTCTTTAAATGTATAGCATTTCTTCAGGAAATTTCTAGCATCTTCACAACCCATTGATTATAAATAAGCAGTGTTTCATCAGTAGAAGGGATCATTTAGGTAGGGCAGGTTTCTCAACCCCAGCAATATTAACCTTTTGGGCCAGATCACTCTTGTTCTGTGGGGGACTGCCCTGTGCATTTTAGGGTGAACAGCAGCACCTATCATTTCTACTCACTAGATGACGGTAGTACCTCCTCCCAGGGGCCAAAATCTAAAATGTCTCCAGACACTGCCAAATGTCTCTTGGGGGGCAAAAGTGCCCCGGGTTGAGAACCACAGATTTAGGTGAAAACCACAATTGAGATTTTCATTTTAATTACAATTTAAATTAAGTCAAAATTCTCTGATTAGGCACAAAAATATTATAATCAAATTTCGTTATTATGCATTAACCTCTAAGTATATCATTAACATTCGATTTCATATAAATTTACCCATTTATCTTGAATAACACATTAAATTTCATCAAGGTACCAATAGCAGAAGTAACTATTTCTGGTTTTCCAAAAATATCACCCAATTAAAATGTTTTCTTTTACCATTTGAGAAAGATTTATTTTGGTTTTAGTCTGGCCCAAAACAGCTAGGAGTTAGAACAGGAAGTTTTATCTGAAAAATGAACGTGGAGCAAGTCTTCTAAACTGGTCCTAGTGCTATTTCCTACCATAGCTCCTGTTTGTTTACATTGGAGTTCTTATAAATTGGGTGTTATTTCCTCTTCACTAAGTTTCAAGGTATTAACAGCCGAGGAGGTGTTTTTGACTTCTTCCTCCCTCCTCTTCTCCCACCTCCCCCAAATAAATAATGCATTGCTTGGAACACAATTTTAAGACTAGTCCCCAAACTTCGAAACTATTATGAATTTATTTTACCTAAACTCACCTTTATACTTGAAAGCGTTAACAGTCTCTTTAAAATGGAAATGAGCAAAACAGGCATCTTCTAGTAGGTACCTACTTTCCAACAGAATCATTTATCTAGTCATTTCACAGCTAAAACTTGCAAATTCTTAAGTAAATCAGTTCCATTTATTTTGACTTCCTGCCTAGGCTCTTCCTTCCAGAGAAAACATTACTCTAATATTTTTATCCATTAAGTACTCTTAAATGTCCCTCTTTAAACAAATTTTCTTACCCTCAAAGAAAAAAAGGCGGCACAATTAAAGGAAGCACAGATTTCTTTAACTTCTCTGGATACAGTTATACATATAGTTTTAAGGAAGCAGTAGTACCTCCATGAGTGACTTCCATTTGCATGAATTAGTAAGTGAAGTGGTAAAACAACTGGCTTTGTATGCAATATGCAGCAGTGTCTGACAGCTGCAAAACCGTCCTTGACCGGTGAACTTCCAGCGAAAAAAGCTGTTGAAAGTTCATGCACCCCAAATGCACATTCATTATAATTAAACAAGAAGATTACACAGACATTGCTGACAAGGATTATCAAAATAAAACGGCGCCACCTGCCCCTTGCTCTCCCATTAATTAGTACAGAGGCCAAGGTGCCAATTAACGAGAAGCAGAAAAGGATCAGTAAACACAGCTCAAGCTGAACTTGGAGATTAACTCTTCCAGTTCAGGTCCCATTTCTTAACCATACTATGTTGATTTGTCTACACAAGACAAAATTGAATACTTGGTTTTTTTTTTTTTTTTTAGAAAAACAGTATCATTTGGAAGACATTTCAGTTTTATGAAATAATTCCCAAAAAAGCTGCCCAAAAAGTTCATATAATTCCATGAACAAGTAGCCATTCAGTATTTCACAGAAATGTAAAATACTAAATAATCCAGGTAATCCCAGTGACTAAAATACTTTCACATTATAAATTACAAATCTGTGGTAGTTAACATTAACTCTGGGAAACAACTAGAGTACTGTACGGTTAGTAGTAACTAGCAACCCCCCACCCCTGGCCCCCAGCTACTAAATGGCACTTTACGAGCCTGAGACCACAATTTTTTTAAAGTGAGTAGAGTAAATGGCTCCATTATTGGTTTTATGGAACTATTATTAGTTACTTTTAAATTTGACCATTCACTATTTAAAATATACTTTCCAAAAACAATATAGGTATTTCCATACAATTCCCAACTCAACCTCTATAGACAGTATTATTATTCTGGAAACCTAAAGTTATTTCTTTAGAAAAAAAGCCCTGTAAATGCAAATTATCAACAAAATTAAAATGCAAATTTTATTACATTGTTACATACACATAAGGGACTAACATGCATTCTGTAATAACTACTTTATATTTCATCAATAATATTCTAGTTTAACTTGTATAATAAAATTTGCTTTACTTAATGTGAATTGATTTTATTGAAGATAGTATTTTCCTTAAAATTTGGAGAAGATTCCTCCCCCACAAAGAAGCCTTCTATATGTGTCTACCCATTTCACAATAGTTCTTGTCTTTTTTGTGGTAGATATAAGTATATCTAATCTCTACAGTCACCACAACTATAGAGCATGTGTTCCATAAACAATACTATTTGCAGTCCTGATGAATAAAATGTAGAACCTTGGCATTAGAGAAAGATAAATCCTAAGGTCATTTCAAGACCCAAATTCCATGATGGCATTACAACATTCTGAAACACAGGAATAATAACCTTGAAGAGTTGCTGAGAGAATTAATTAGATTACATGTTTAAAAAAATTTTTAAAGGTCACAATGAAATATTGATGCTAGGTGAAAATTCATCCATCTGCCCAGGAAACACCTCAAACATTACCTGTGACTGGCAACACTCCTAAAATCTACATTTGTGTTATACTCCTCTGTTCATTAAGTCTGGTATGGAACCTAAGAATTTGCATTTTTAAGAAGCATATCTGGTCATTCTAATACAAGTAATATATGGTCCACACCAGTATTGTCCTTAGATTTGAACAAACGAGATCCCTGTCCTGAGGTCTGCAGTATGGAGGTACCAGCTCCAGTCTCCCTTTGGTTGCATGCCCCACCAACTACGAGGAACCCAGATTTCCAATGAGATGTGCCTCTGTGGACCTTACCATCCCTTCTTTCAGAACACACCCTGCGTGCCTGGGACCCTGGAACTCTCTTCCCGAAGAGCCGGAGTGTACGATCCTAGGCCCAAAGGATGGCCAAGAGCCACTACTTACTGCCCATGTGAGACAGAATTTAGCTAGCAGGGCTGAGGTGTCCATACATATGCAAGAAGAGCCCCTCGTGGCGCAGGAAGTAGGCGGCAGGGAAGAACGAGGGTGGTGGACCACGGACCAGGGTCAAATCATCTCTCCCAAAGCAGCAGTAGTCCAGCACAGAATTCCGATAAATCTGGGAAATCTACACTGAAACCTGGTCTTCCAACTTCAGTTTCATTTGAGGAACTCGAAGAGCCACGTCGCCGGGGAGGAGAGATGCCTGCATGGCTTGCTAAAGAACTGAAGAGAAACCTTGTGGACTCCTCACTGGGGCATCTTCTGTGATGTCTTGAACAGTGGGGTTAAGGGAAGAGCACAAGGTAGGAACAGCTGGATCTCGGGTAGGAATGAAAGAGCCTCCTCTTATACAAGGAAGAGAAAGTTGGTGTTTTCTCTGTGGATTTGTCAAACATTTAGAAGAAAAGGCTGGAAGAGCAAAAAATGAGGATAAATCCTCTTCCCTACTCTTCTGCGTGGTTGGCGCTGCTGGGTCTCCCTAAAATAAATCATAGTCCTTGGTGGAAAGAATCATTTTGAATTTGTACTATCCACAGTTATCTGGCATAAAGTGTTGTTTTACATATATTTTTCTAATTGTGGATATCTAGATGGTATATTGGTCAGGGCAAGAGTATAAACATTTTATTTAACAGTGTGTTAGCTTAATTTATAACTGTTAAATATTTTGACATATGGTATGCAGTTCTCCATCTGTACCTTCCCCCAGGCCCTGAAAAAGGTAGGGGCAGATGTGGAAAACACTTTGCAAACACCTTGTTAAAGCTTTCCATCTCTCTCTCTTCCCGTGTCCTTCTTGTCTCTTCTCCCTACAATTGAACATAATTGCATATATACAAAATGCTGCAAAGAAAGCTACCTCTTCCACACTTTCAAACATACCAGAAAGGAGAGTGTCAAAAAGGATATGCTTGTTCAAATATTAGCCAGTCTCTGTCATAGTAACAAACGGTGAAAACAAACACCAAGTTACATCTCCTTATCTGGAAACCAAATATTCAACTACTTTACCATAATTTGGGAAATAAAAAGAAGTATAACACATAGACCTGGCTTTAGAGGAGCTTAAAAATAAGCAGGGGACAGAATCTCCTTGAAATAACTTACACCGCCTAACAAGGTATCTGGAGGACAGAGGTACACAGGAATGATTTGCTGAATGTATCAATAAACAGAAAGAACAAAATGGCCACAACTGCACTGAGACAGCACTAACGCCTTAAGCGCTATCACTCTGGACCCAGGCACAGGGGCCGCTGCTCTAGTCTAGAGGCTACAGAAGTGGCATCAAAGTTTTTGGTCTCAGGATTCCTTTCCATTCTTAAAAAGTATTAAAGACTTGAAGGAATCTTTGTTTATGTTTATTTTTGCTTATGTTTGTTTTTCTTTTGATGTGTTTACCATATTAGAAATTAAAATGGACATTTACAAAATACTTATTAATTCCTTTTAAAATAACAATAATAAACCTATTATATGTTACCATAAATATTTTCATGAAAAATAACCATGTTTCCTAAAATAAAAATAATTTGGTGAGAAGTGTCTGGCTTAAGAGAAGGTAGAGTCTCCACTCTGCCTCTGCATTCCACATGCTGTGATAAGTTGTTCTGGTTGAAATATATGAAAGACAATCCTGTCTCCCACAGAGAAAGAGAATTAGAAAAGGGGAAACATTTTAATAGGCTTTTCAGATATTGTGGATACTCTTCCTTAATACTACACCAAAACTCAAGATGTAGTAGTTTCTTAACGTTTAGTTGCAATGTAGAATCTGAACCATAACAATGAAAGACTTCTATTCTGTTACATTAAAATCCATTCTACTACCTTGTATTTTGAATAGATCGTTTATTCATGCATAATTTTCTAACACCATCTATCGATAATTTGGAAAACATCAGTTCACCGAGTCATGAGAAACTTGCAAATGTCAACACATTTCCTTATAGAATAATAAAAAAAATGACGTGTTAAAAATCAGCACCAATGTCATCAAAAAAGATTTTAAATATTTGGAAACTCTCAAGCTCATGGTGGCAATTACAAGTTTTCCAAAATTTGAGTTTTTATCTGAAGTTTTACCCGAAAGCTCAAATGTGATCAGCAGCACAAATATGGTCAATTCTTTTTCTTGATAGGTTCACTTCATTCATTTTCAAGGAAATGTCCACCAAATATCCAAGTCAAAATTTTCATAGTTTGTCTGTCATTCTTTCAATTAAGAATGATGATCCATTAAAAAGGAAGTAGTTCAGCAGCAACTCCTTGAGTGTAACCATTGTCCTTCAGTAAGCAGCAGAAGGAGGAAGCATACTTCCATTTCATCACCCAGAATATTAAAAACGCATGTACTCAAGGGTTGAGATTTAATAAACTGATAATTTTTACTACTTTATCAAGGACACTTTCAAGTTAAATGCTCATTTTTCTTTCTTCCTTCCTTCAATGGTGTGGCAGTGAAGAACACTGGTGACCGTGAGCCTGTGGCCACTGCCCTGGCTGGTGCGGAGGTGGAACAGTCTTCCCCACCAGGACTTCCGAACCATCAGAGCAAATGTCAGCACAGTGAAAAAGGCAAATAACTTCTTAGTATTAGCATTAAAATAGTTTTACTACTGACTCACAAATGTCCTAAAAGGTTCTTGGAGACCTGCTAGGGGTCCATTGATCATCCTTTGTGGGCCACTATTATGGTTGCCCCTTCTCCTCACGTATCAAGGAGTCCACTGGACAAATGAACTCCCCCCGCTCCACCCATAGCCCTTCTGGATGAGACTCCATGTAGCACAGAACCATTCGTTCTTAGCAGACTATCTTCCTTAACTAATATTTAGGGGAAAAATCACTGGAAAATACTGACATTTCAAAAACGTATCAGTATTGAAATCAGGAGATCTGAGTACTAATTAACTCTGGTAGTAAAAATTTACAATCCTAATCACTTAATTTCTAGGAATCCATTTTATGTGCAAATAATTGAGATAAAAAATGTATGAAGTCTCTTTTGGAATGTTGATGTTATAATGATGGTCTTACTCTGATCTCACTCTACATAAAATAGAGAGTTCAATCATCCCCGAACCTCATTCCACTGCCAAGTTAATGAACTTTCATTCTGTATAAACTGCAATACAAATTGAGGAGGAATGTCAGTTAACTAACTGAATATTAGTTGGAGTTTAGCATGATACTAAAATTTAAGTAGATTCATCAAGTTAATATAGGTGAGGTGTTTTTTCATTGTTTCTTAAATCACGGTAGCTGAACCCCAGAAAAGACTGTTTTTATTAGCTTAATTATCCTTAATAGCCTTGAATCTACATTTTTTTCATAGATTCTATCAATTATAAGATAGTCCAACTTCTGAATTTGGATGCTTATAAAACATCTGCTGAATTAACAAATATTTATACTAATCATAGAATTTAGAATTAGAAGAAACTTTACGATAGTCTAGTAACAGAATGGCAAATATTTGCCATTCTTATTTGTTCTCTCAACTATTGCAGAATCATTTATTCATTCATTCAACAAGCATTTATTTAGTACTTACAACTTATCAGATGCTACTCTAAGCCGCAGATATATAGCAATACATAAAAAAGAGTCCTTGGCCTAATTTATCTGTATGTTTTTTTTCTCCTGACACAGACATAGCCTCAGAATCCTTAAAACACTGCATGAAAGAACCACTACTAATCAAATTTGCCCCCTAGATCCAGTTAAATATCTTTATTTTAGGCTTACAAAGCATCTGACATGATGCTAGCTGCTATAGGAGATCCCAAGGAAGTAAAACAGAGTGGTTTCCACAGAAAAATGACAACCTATTTAGGGAAGATAATACACACATACGTAAAGCAAATCTGTAATATAAAGAATATGATAAAATGCTAATTTTATAATATAAAGCAACAAGTACAACAGACATCTAGATTTCAGTGTAGGTTGAGGACTTCAAACAATCTCTTTTCTCTAATTCATCAGCCCTTCGCCCTTACTGTTTTCTTCAACACTGGGTATCAGAAGTACTGTTTGAGAAGTTTACATTTCCTAATTTTCTGTAATCGCCGTTAAAAACACTGTTTGCTCCCATGTGTACAGAAGAACAGAACACGGCAATCCTGAGAAGCAGGCTGTCCCAGGGCCTGTTCCCTCAAGCACGTCCGCCCTTCCCCAGCACAAACAGCGAGCCCGGAGGCATCGCCGCGTGGGGCGGCTGCCTCCTGTGAAGCCTCAGCGCTGGGGCCTCCTGTCCTCGCCCGTACCCGTAAGGCAGCCAAGGAAGCAAATGTCCGTGTTTTCTCAAAGGAAAATCAGATAAAATAATTTTATCCAAAAGAAAATCAGTTGGAGGAAATACATGAGGAACTAGCTCTGCAGAGCTCAAACGCAAAAGTTAACCATAAAATCAAAATACTACGACTTTTATATAATCAAATTGGACAGAGACAGAGTCACTGTTTGGTGGGAAAAATAACTCGAAAGTCATATTTACCAAATTTGTTTCTCTATTTTGTACATCCTCCTAATTCACCTTAAAGATCACATAATGTTTTTCCAGTTGAAGAACTAGTTATTTAATAAAGAAGTTGCATAACTTATTTAACACAAAACAGAGACATTTAAAGACAACAACATAAATCTCCCCTTTAAATCTTCAATATTATTATAAAGTTTAGTCTTCCAGGAGCTCTCTTAAAAGTGCCTTCTTATTTCTGATAGACTTCTATTTGTTTTCATGGATGACAGTGTTACTAACCCAAACTGTGTTAATTATTAAGAAACTCTTTTCTCGGAAATTTTGTTCCTTCCTCCAAGTACGATTGTGTTAAAGCATCTTTGTGTAAATACTTATAACTTTGCCTGTGTTATAACAGTCTATATTTAAAATATAGTAAATGAAGGACAGATGTTTAAAACATTGGGTCCACAATGAAGTTGTAAATACTGCTAGCATGGTTACATTCTGTGATTAAATTTAGTCTGCTTATGAAGTAAGGGTATTTACACAGCTGGAAACACACAAAAAAATAACTATTCTATGCTAATATTAATTCAAAATCACTATTAATTAAAAGCAGCATAGGTATAGTCATATCAAAGTATCTAAAGACTAGGTTTGGTGTCTATGCTTAAGACTAGAAATGAATCAAATATATCAAGAATCAATTTCTTGTGGATTAATAACACTGTAAATTATTGAAGTAATTCACAATTTATTCTTTTGTGACCTTGGACAAATTACTGCCTCATTTTCTCCTTCTGCCTGAACCATACACCTTTCCTGTGATAGACCTAAAGTTCTGGACATATTTGTACATTCAGACATAAACTTCCTTAGTTGATCCCTCAGTTCGTCAAGTGTCTAACATATTCATGGGAATAGATATTCAAATACCTGCATGGAACCAAGCATTTTAACTTAAATGTGTCACGAAGGACAAAAGAGCAGGAAATTTTTTTTTCATTTTCAAATGGCTAATGAACTTTAAAGGTATCCATCAGGGAAATTTCAGAATGTGGCACCTGCATATAAAATTTGTGAGCAAAGAGCAATGTCCATTTTTCTACTTATCTATGTAATACTTCCATCAATGTCTCAAGTAGAATACCTAAGGCAAAGAAGGCTGGTCATCACCCACTTTCATTCTTCCCTTCTTCCTTGGCAACAGAATCCTGGTTTGTCAGGGATCCAGCTAAAAGACCATGACATGGTCATTTGATTAAAAGCCGGCCATGAAATGTAACCAGAGGTGGGATATCTTGAATTGCTGCTTACCAGAAAGTACTTGACTAGGAGGTTTGTCCACATGATCTGTCCCTCACCTCCACCTCTATCTCTTTCCTGCTGCCTAGAAATTAGCCATGAGGAGCTGGAATGATTACAGCCATCAAGGACCATAACGTGTCTTTGAAGACGGAACCATATGCCAGGTTGGTGGAGAAGAAAATTAGAAAGAGACTGGATCCCTGACGTCAATGGAACTACCATGCCCTCCCTGGATTGCCTACTTCTGGACTTCCTTATATGAAAGAGAAATAAACTTCTATTTTTCTGCCATTATTTCCAGTTTCTGTTACTTGCATTTAAATGCAATTCCTAAATGACAGAAAGCATATATTCAGAATATGAGAAATTAAGTACATATACTATGTCCTGATGCCTGATGAGCACTTTCATCACATTACATGATATAAGCCTAACATATGTTTGATTATGTGGACAGCAAAACTCTCCCTGAAACAAAGCTTCCCTAGCTATTACTGAACATTTGAGTGGTTTTCTTACTATATGACATCAGGTAAAGATACACCATTGCCCTGGATTAAAGGGTTAGAGAACTCTTGGTGCCTAGTGAACATTATTCCAATTCCCTGGATTTTAAGAGCTGGTCTAAAGGAGGAGCTAAATGGAACTTCATATGACCAAGTAACTTCTGAGGAGCTGAGACTCCCAACTCCATTCTCTTTGAAAATTCAACAGTATTGGATTTTTTTTTTCTTTAAGGAACTGGGATGATTCTGAGAGCAAAGGACACAAAACAGAAAGGGTACAACTTTAGGGCAAGCCAGGACCTACTCCAGCAGGAGAGAAAACAACCAAGGAACAACCATCCACTGGACTGTAAGTGAACAGTTTCCAGAAGTGACATGTACAGACTGTCAGCTGCAGGAGAGATGATGAGCATAATTTTCTGAGTCTGAGATAACTATACTTACACACAGAGATGTAAAGTACTTCCTCGAAAATGGGCCCCTCCTATATTTCTATCTCGATAAACTATACCAGCATCCATCCAATTGGCCAGGTCAGACAACACGAAAATATCTGTCATTATTCCTTCTCTCTGCCCCTCAAATCTGTTGGATTTATGCTTTCTTTTTTTTCCAAGTCTTTAAAGTTTCCCCTATCTTCCAGCCCTTGGCTTCTGTTCATGTCTTCATTAGGTCTCAATCTGCTGTAGTACGCCTGCCTTTTGACTTTATTCCCAACCCTAGTTCACCCATTCTCCACACTGAAAGAGGAACTCTTCTTAAGTGAAGAATCCACCTTGACAAATGAGGAAAGTGAGGCCCCAGAAGGGAAGCTAGGTCGTTACAGTTCACACAGTTCCTCGGCAGTAAAGACGGCCTCAGAGCTTAGGCCCTCTACCCTCAGAGCCTACCCTTTCAACCTCTTATCAAACGGTGAAGCCTTCCTCAGATAAAGTATCAAAGTAGAGAAAGAGATTCTCTTGAAAACTGATGCTTGAACCTGCCACATACTCTATAAATGTTTGTTAAATATCCTATTTTCTCAATTCCATGATGTCAACTTCAATCTACTATGAGCTCTCTTTTAGGAAGAAGAAATTCCCCCTCATTAAACAAACATATATGCATTATAAGATAAAGAGGAGTATGTGGAAGAACACTCCCCTTAGACTGAGAGAAAATGCCGTTAACAACAGTGTCTACAATACTGCAGGAATAACACATGTTCTTGTGCAAAAACACATTTGTTTTGTCTGGACTGTTTGGGGGTACTCAGGTACACATTAGGTCACAGAGGAAAAAATCTTACACATAACTAAATACCTATTTTGGTAAAACATAAGCCTAGACATCTTTCAATCAAATAGTACACTAGCTGATAAACAGAAATAATTTTTTAAAAATCCATCCTAACTTAACAAAGATTAGCAAAATTAGCCCGGTCTCACTGTGGCACGAAAGTTCATTACAAAATTAAGTTTTATTGGGTAGGTGGCAACTGTTCCAGCAAAAGTTTGGGAAAATATCCTAATTTACTCTTTCTTAATTTATACTCATACACATATGTAATATTAACATATTTCATGTATTGGAATCTTACAATGCATATATGTATACCTGTAATGCATATATGTATATTTAATACAGTAGAACTTCTCTTCCCCAAAAAAGCTAATAATAAATTGAAGTTGGCTTCGTGGAACTGAGGAAAGATGATATTCAAGAAACCATTTGTGGAGTATGTAGCACATAATGGAGTATAACGCAGAGGGGGAAAAAGCATGTGGTCTACATTTTTTCTTCCTCCTTCTTTTGGCTTCTCTTTATTATTTTTTTTGACAATCAAGAAAATAAGGTTATTTTAAAAAGTTAATGCCCTATCAGTACCTTTTTGAGGAGCATATTTATTTTTCCATGCCATCCCAAAGCTGAAAATTTATTTGCTTGGCTTTTTTATTATGTAATAGTTCAGTAATGCCAAAAGGATGAAGAACATAAAACGAATACCCATGTAAATAGCATCAAGATTAAGAAAGCAAACACTACAGAGACAGCTCCTGTGCCGCCAATCGCAGCCTCACGTGCCCTCCTCCTTTGACAGGTGATCACTCACCTGATTTTACTGTTTACCATTGTCAGGAATATTAACACATGTATGTGTGTGGATGTATACACATCTTACGTATACACGTATACCTGTGTCCATAAACCACATATACTATTTTGTGGAATGTTTAAACATTTTCTATAAATAATATTACAAATTCATGTGTCCTTCAGTAGTTTACTTTCATTCAATACTATGTTTTAATGATTAATCCATGTTGATAAACGTAGCTCAAGTTCATTCATTCAACTGCATTCATTTGCTCGCATAACTGTACAGTTATTTATGCGTGTAGTTATTTATTTATTCTACTGTGGATGAACAATTAGGTGATTTCATTTTTTTCTATTGCAATGCGACAATAAAGGTTCATGTTTCTTCTTATAGAACTTTGCTCACTCTCCTTCTTCGCTGAATCATTCTACAAGATAACTCAAGCCCAAAAAATGAAGCTCTCTCAGCCAGAAGTATATACCACTTATAATGCAGGGGGAGAGGTGACTGAAATATTACACTTAATTGAAATATTTCATGGAAGCTTAACACTCCTTAATGACAAAGTAATCAAACGCTGACCAGAGAGATTTTACTGGTCAGGGAAATGCTGCCGCCTCTGAGGACTCCAGTTTAGTAGACAGGATAGCCAGTTTTTACAGGATGGATCCCCAAAACAGAGTATCATCCAATTCAACAGAGTATCATCAAACCAAACATTTCCCATGAAAATACACTGCACACTGAGCCATTATTTTCAAAAAAATTATTATATTCTTACAGAAAAATTCATAATTATTTTGGTGGTATACTCAGAATAAGAAGCTGCTGGGGTTGGCCCCATGGCGTAGTGGTTAAGCTCAGTGCACTCCACCTTGGTGGCCCAGCTTCACAGGTTTGGAGGCTGGGCTCAGACTTACACCACTCATCAAGCCATGCTGCAGTGGCGACCCACACATAAAATAGAGGAGGACTGGCAGAGATGTTAGCTCAGGGTCCCTCTTCCTCAAGCAAAGAAAGACAAAGATTGGCAACAGATGTTAGCTCAGGGCCAATCTTCCTCACCAAAAAAAAGCAGCTGCTAATAGTATCTTAAATGACATTTTAAAGACTGTACTGAGAGGGCCCAGCTCTGTAGCTGAGTTGTTAGGTTCACACGCTCCACTTTGGTGGCCTGGGTTTTGCTGGTTCAGATCCTGGGAACGGACCTATACACCGCTCATCAAGCCATGCTGCAGTTCTCAAAGAACCAGAATGAACTTACAACTAGGATATACAACTATGTACTGGGTTTGAGGAGAAAAAGAATGTACTGAAATTACTTTGTTTTAAGAAAGATTCTATCTAATTTAGTGGTTAAGAGCACAGGCTTTCAAATCAGGTAGCTCTATTCTATAGCAGAGCTCCACTTTTTACCATCTATCCAAATTTCAGTTATTTATATAATCTGAGTCTCAGTTTCAGCAACCATAAAATGGGGAGGATAAAACCTACTACATAGATTTTAATGAAATTTAAATGAAATAATGTATAAAATGTACTTACCCTTGCTGCTGTCTTCTGCTGCTATCATTGTTACCGTTATTTAGTGGGATCCAGGCTGGGTTCAGAGTTCACATGCTGATACATGCAGCTACACATTTTTTAGGACCACCAACTCTCTCCAGCTATGTAGTGCACCACCAGATTTATCTGGGGCCCAAGGAACCCCTGAGAAGTAATTCAAATGCAACCCACAAAATGCATGAGAGTTCTGATATATGTCAGCACATCTGAGAATCTAGGGTTGTACGGTGTGTGTATAAGAAAGAGAAAGAGGGAGGAGGGGAGAAAGAGAAGGAGAGGGAGGGATTGAGATTCACTGATTGATGGATAGACGGATGGATGGATCGATTGCAAGGCTGAAGCTATAAGAGAACTGCAGAATTTGTAACAGCAAATTTTCAAGGTGGAACCAGGAAGCCTGAGTGAGAATTTATCTGTAGGGAAGGAGTGATGTGATAAGTTAGACTTGGCAATAAGACCAGAGAGTCAGAGCAGAGATGCTTCTGGTGATAATGTGAGAAATGTGAATGTGACCCTCACTGATCCATCCACCTTGGTGGCACGTGTGCTCCACAACAAGAGAGGTAAAACCAGAAAACATGACTCCATAAAACTTGTAACACTTTAGGGCCTAAGCAAACATGCTGTGGGTCCTCGAAACAAGAGCAATTAACAATTAAGAGCAGGAAGCCAGCTATTCCTCTTCTCAGTCGGCAACAGAGTGCACACTTTCAGGGTCCAAGCATTAAAGAGGAGTGATGGGTATTGCACAAGACCTCACCCCCAGAGTCTAGAACAAGCAATCAGCCTGGAGAGGCAGAAATACCAGTGGTCAGGGACAGATCACCATTATCAACAATGGTGGCAAAAATATCTAGAGCATAGTGAGAAAAGCCAGTAGTTAAGTTCACACATTCTGCTTCAGCGGCCTGGAGTTCGCTGGTTTGGATCCCAGGTGCGGACATGGCACCGCTTGGCAAGCCATGCTGTGGTAGGAGTCCCATACAAAATAGAGGAAGATGGGCACGGATGTTAGCTCAGGGCCAGTCTTCCTCAGCAAAAAGAGAAGGATTGGTGGCAGATGTTAGCTCACGGCTAATCTTCCTCAAAAAAAAAAAAAAGCAACAATATAGAGTAGCAACCCCTCCCCCGCTGAAAGGGCCGGGCACAGCTGGGAGCAGGAGGGCTCTGAAGAGGAGAAGGCAGCCTGGCCTCAGGGAGTAGAGAAGGCCAGAGTGGGGGCTCACAGAGGCAGCCTACTCTGTGTGTGAGCAAATGTGGAAGCCTCTGAGGATCCCCAGAAATGCTGTAGGAAGAAAGAAACTGGAGGAGGGGGATTCAAAGCCCTGTCCTTGAGCACTTGGGAGTTAACGAGCCAAAGAAATGACATGGGTAAGAAATCCGGACAAACAATAAAGCTTCCTGGATGTCAGAGCCAGCAGGCAAAAGGGCCATACTAGGTACAAACCATGAAAAATTCAAACTCATAAGCACCTACATAAAAACAAGGAGCACACCCCGATAAAAATTAGCTTCAAACTTAAAAGGTCTTTTGAAGAAGGTGGGGGAGAATCTTTTCTTCTAATTGTTTTTACTGTATTATGAACTATTTCATACATGTACATTTTACACAATTGTGTATGATAAAATAATTATTTATAATAACAATGCTACTTATAAATCCATTGTTCATAATAATATATTGTAATAATATACATAATTGTTAACAATGATACTTTCAAATAATATATACTTCCTGTTGTCGAGGAAGACTCCCCCTGAGCTAACATGTTGTCGTTTTTTCTTGAGGAAGATTGGCCCTCAGCTAACATCTGTTGCCAATCTCCCTTTTTTTGCTTGAGGAAGATTTGCCCTGAGCTAACGTCTCTGCCAATCTTCCTCTATTTTCTATGTGGGTTGCTGACACAGCATGGCTGCCGACAAGTGGTGTAGGTCCATGCCCAGCAAACAAACCCAGGCTGCTGAAGCAGTGCTCACTAAGCTTAACCACTACACTACAGGGCCGACTACAAAATATTTTTTTTTTCTTTCTTTCTTTCTTTTTTTCTTGGGAGGAAGACTGGCCCTGAGCTAACATCTGTTGCCAATCTTCCTCTTTTTTTGTTTTTTGCTTGAGGAAGATTGTCACTGAGCTAACATCTGTGCCAATCTTCCTCCATTTTATGTCGGACGGTGCCACAGCACAGCTTGACAAGCAATGCTAGGTCCACGTCCAAGATCCAAACCTGGGAACTCTGGGCCACTGAAGCAGAGCGTGCAAACTTAACCACTACACCACCAGGCCAGCCCCTCAAAATAATTTTTTTTTTGAGGAAGATTAGCCCTGAGCTAACTTCTGCCACCAATCCTCCTCTTTTTGCTGAGGAAGACTGGCCCTGAGCTAACATCTATGCCAATCTTCCTCTACTTTACATGTGGGACGCCTGCCACAGCATGGCTTGATAAGCAGTGCCTAGGTCCATACCCGGGATCCCAAGTGGCGATCCCCAGGCTGCCAAAGTGGAGCGCATGAACTCAACCACTACACCACCAGGCCAGCCACCAAAATAATATTTTTAATGATCACTCAAACACCACCCAAGATCTATGGGCTCCTCCTTGAACCCAACTCCTTCCCTCCTACTAGAGCACTCAGTATCAACTACTTTGTTTTAATCTTTCCCTTGATTTTCTTTATGATTTGATTGCATATATAATGATTCCACAAAAATATATTAGTCAGTTTTGCCTTTGACCAGTTTGCACAGTTGGAATCATGTTGTGTGTGCTTTTTGGGACTTTGCTTCTTTCATTCAACATTATGTTTGGAGGATTCATAAAAGTTCACGAGTGTAGCTGAGGTTCATTCATTTTCATTATTATGCTAATTCCACTGTACACAAATACTCTCCAACTTATCCATTGTGGTCTCTGTTGGGTCGTTTCCAGATTTGTTTTTATTTGTTTGCGTTTTCCTATTATACAGAAGGCTATAATAAAAAATCTTATATCTATTTCCTGAGGCATACGAGCAAGAATTTCTATAGGATATTCTCCTAGGGGTGGAATTGATGAGCAAAAGAATATACCCATGTTCAATTTCTTTTTTTTTTTTTTTAACAACTGTGGCCAATCTTTTTTTTTTCCCCTGCTTTATCTCCCCAAATCCCCCAGTACACAGTTGTCTATCTTAGTTGCAGGTCCTTCTAGTTGTGGCATATGGGACAGCACCTCAACGTGGCCTGATGAGTGGTGCCACATCTGCACCCAGGATCCGAACCAGCGAAACCCTGGGCCGCCGCAGCGGAGCGCACGGACTTAACCACTTGGCCATGGTGCCGGCCCCACCATGTTCAATTGCAATTTACCAATTCTGTTGTACCAATTTACATTCCCATTAACAGTACATGAGAGTTCCTTTAGCTTCATATCTACAACGAATATTTGGTATACTTCAGACTCCTATACTTTTAACAACACAGTGGATATGAAATAGCTTTCATTCCAGTTTTTTTTTTATTGAAGTATAACTGACATACACTATCCTATCAGTTGCAGGTGTACATCATAGTGATTCGATATTTATATACATTGTGAAAGGATCAGCATGATAAGTCTAGTTACCATCTGTCACCATACAAGGCTATCACAATGTTACTGACTATATTCCCTATGCTGCACATTATATCCCCGTGACTTATTCTTTTTATAACTGTAAGTTTGTACTTCTTAATCCTCTTTACCTATTTCGCCCCTCCCCCAGTCCACCCTCACCTCACCCCACCCCACGCCCTGGTAACCCCTCATTTGTTTCCTGCCTAGTTTTAATTTACATTTCTCTAATTATTAACAAGGCTCAGTAAGTTTTCATGTTTATTGACTCTTTGGAGTTTCTCTTTTTGAAAATCCTATTCATTTTTATATTGGGTGATTTCACTTCTTCTATTGATTCACTGGATCTTTATTCTATACACTAAACCAGTTTTTAGCCTTTCTTACTCTTTTATAGCATCCTTTGATGAACACACTTTTTTTCATTTTATTGTTGTTGACTTTATTAATCTTTTCCTTTATGAGGTGCTCTGTTTATCTCTAAAGAAATTCTCATCTTACCCTAAAATAATAAATATATCCTTCTCTAAATATTATAAAGTACTGTTTTTCATAGTTAAGTCTGTCTTCCTTACATAATTTGTTTCTGTTTACAGCATGAGGTGAGTAGGGAGCAATTTTAAATTTCCATATGGATGACTTACCACTGATTGTAGTGGCAGCTTGAATTCAAGGCTCACACCAGGACTCAAAAGGAGAACTGGGGCCAGCCTCGGGGCATAATGGTTAAGTTCACCTTCTCTGCTTCAGTGGCCCGGGGTTCACAGGTTCAGATCCCGGGTGTGGATCCACACACCGCTTATCAAGCCATGCTGTGGCGGCATCCCACATACCAAAAATATATTGGAAGATTGGCACAGCTGTTAGCTCAGGGACAATCTTCCTCACAAAAAAACAAGATGAAGAAGAAAGTACCAATGGGCTGGCGATGTTTGCCATGGATGGATGCATTGAAAAGTTGAAGCCCACAGCATATCATGGCAGATGATGAGAGCAAGAATAAAGCAGAGAGAGTTAAGGGAAAAGAAAACTAGTTTGACAAGTTCACTCCATTCAAAGTTTTATGACTTTTTACATAGTTTCTATAACTCTTCATAGTCACACTGTCATCACTTTACCCCATACGGTGTGAGACAACATTCAGTAGTTTATTTAAACTGGCCTGGATTCCTTATAAACACTTTATTGACATACCAACACGGCTTATGAAAATTTTTAGGAAAATATTACTATTACACTATATTCTGATTAAGAATTTTTATGTGATAATTCAGTGGTTCTCAAACTAGACTCCCACATAATTCCACAAGCTCAGTACAGGTATTCTGCCACTATAATCATATTAATTCTTTTCTCAGTTTCAGAAACAACTAAATTAAATTCATAAAATTTTCTCAATATTAACACTCTCATAATTTTTTTTTCTTAAGTAACTTGCACCTGTTGCTCATTATTTCTACTAGTGTCTCGTACGGGTTAACATATAATTACACATTTATTTCTTCACATTTTCATATATTATGATTTACCTAATCAAGTTTAATAACCATTCTGGTAAGGTCAAAACACTTGCCTTTTCAGTCCGGGATCTTCACCCACCCTGGCTTCACGTTAATTTTTCCATTCACAAAATGCATGTACTTGCTTCAAAGCATTTGGCAGAGCAAAGGTCCAAAGAAACACTTGGTGTTAAAATTCTTTTAAGGCATAAAACATTTTACAAATAGGAGTTATAATTTATAATAATCTCAAATTATATCTTATAACTATGGGGCCAGAACAGTCATGGAAAAATCAACAGATAATTTCTAAAGGTCAGTTTTATCTATAGTTTTAATTTCTTCCATACTGTCTTTAACTTAAAAAAGGGGGTTTCTTAACTAGACCAAGAATAAAATTTATTTGTTTAAAAGTCATTTCCTGCCCCACATAATTTCTAATAAAGTTCCTGAAAAGCAGCAGAAGGCAAAGGTAAAAAGTTAATCTATAAGTAATGTAACTCATCTCCAAATAATCTGAAAATACCTCTTCTCATAATGGTGGGTTCTAAAATTCACGCCAACCTGCTGTGATTTATAACTAACGAGAAAGTCTACTAGAGTCTAACCGAAATCAGACACTACACATCACAGATGAGGATTTAACCTTAACCTGCCTCAAAACATTTTAAAGCATAGCGTGGATCTATTTGGAAGAATATACTTTCCTATATAGTTGTTCTTTTATCTCTTTGCATAAAGAAACCGTAGTAAAGTTACAAAAGTGAGAAAAATACGGAACAAAATGAGAATAATAAACTAAAATTAAGATGTGCTTTTTCCGTCTGTAAATATCCACAGAGTTCTGTCTTTCTCGTAGGGAACACAGCGCTGCTCTCTGGGCTGGACCTCTGTTACACTGGGAAGTGGCCTGCACTGCTGTGCCACTTCTCAAACTTTTAGAAATTTGCAGGAGTAGGAAAGTGAAATTACCTATTTTAAAAGAGAGTCATACACTATACAGTAAAGTTTTTAGAGTCAGAAAGAACTGGGTTCCAATCCCACATCTCCTGCTTTTCAAGCTGTGTGATCTTAGGCAAGATTATTTAACCTCCGTGAATTTCTATTCCCGCATCTTCAAAACAGGGATAATAAAAACCACCTCATAGAGTTACTGTAAGGGTTAAATGATATTGTTGTCAGATATACAAATATCCATGGCATAATGTTGACCGAGTTATCATTAAGTATAAAATGACTTTACGGAAATTGTGAAAGATACTAATTGTACTTTAACATACTTTATGATACAAGTTTCTCTTACTTCCAGGCATTTAATATTTCTGCTAAAACTGGAAAGGTTTTATTCAAATTGTACACACAAAAAAAGAGCTTTCTGATATAACTGGGTAATTGGTGGAAGACAGAAGATAATGTTGAAGTTAAAAAAAAAATCAGTAACAAGTTGGTATGATAGATAACTGGCTAAGATGCAACAGATATTTATGAACAAGATAAAAAATAACCAGGAAACAAAGGAGGGAGAGGGGAAAGAAGAGAGAGGGGGAAACAGAGATGGTAACAAGGAGGATGGGAAGACAAGGAGGGAAACAGAGAGGGGACTGAGGGCCTGCATGGCTCAAGCCGGAAGGGTGATTCTGTGCTGGCCATCAGGTCGCCCCAGGTCAGCCTGTTTGCTGAACTGCCCGCCATGCGGAAATGAGCAGCCTTACAGCAAGCATGGGTAGAGCACAAAGGACAACTGGCCACCTGTGTGTTCTACATGCCTGATGGTGTTTGTAAACCAGTGTTTGATCTGAAGTAGGCTTTATGTCTCTAAAAGCATCAATTAATATCATTGACAATATACCATTAATAAACAGAAATATATATATGACAGAAAATATTTTATCAAAATCTAACCAAAATTTAAAAAACTGATTCTCAACCTCTTAGCAAATCATACGCAGTCTAATCATGTTAGCATAAATATCACATTTCTTTTCTACTAGAGGGAACATGCAGTATGAGAACAGCTTCAAAATGACCACAAAACCAGCTCCCCTACTTAAGAGCACACGGTTTCAGCAGACATACTGTATACCCACACTGTGCTTTGGAAGCTGTACCAATCTACTTTAGACTGCAACAGGACAAGAAAAAAATAATCCTAAATAACTGTCTATTCTACCAACAATAATTTAGAAGGATTACACGTAGAGTATAATGAGTAACTCCAAAGACTATACTCACTGTATGTTGGCCAACTTAAAACAAAAAAACCAAAAACTGTGCAATTCAGAGAACTGTGAATTACTCAGTAGAACGGTGTGTCCTGGGTCACCACGCCGTCCTTCTCTATCATTGTCAAGTTTGATTTGCTAACAAGCTTCCGACAATAAACACAGAAATAGATCTCAAGGTTAGTAAGCTAAATTGCTACTGTGAATAATGATGTATTAATTTACTGATGAAGTTAAAATTGGTGTAGAGAGAAATGGGAAAGAGAGAGACTCTTAGTGAAGTAAATTTTATATAAGGAAAAAGAAAATATTTACTTGGGGAATTAATGTATGAAATCATACATGAATGATGTTCCAACTATACACTGTGCAGTTCTAATTGTCTTTATAGTAAAGAAAACTTTAAAAAATGATTGAAAAGAGGAGGAATAATATGAACAACCTATTTAGAATCTTTAAGATTGTTCATTAGTACAGATACTGACTGATGCTTACTTTTCCAAGATAACAATACAAGAACCCCTTGCTCATTAACTAAAAGGTAAAATTTACTTTCAAGTGTTCCCAAGCAGGGCTATAAAATGAAACCCCAGTGAAGAGCAGTGTAAATCTCACCACAGACATGCCAGTGCATCAATGAAGGGCAGAGTGACCCAAGGCAGAAAAATCCTCTATTATCTTTAAGCAAAATTGTTTGCCTTGAGTTAAAAAGAAGAACAAAACAAATTACTTCTTGGCGACCGAATGTATAACAAACAATTAAGATTGCCAATGATGTCTTTGTATAAACTTTTCTATATGGATACCCCTCTACACAAACACAAATGTTATTTATAACATATGTCCATGCGCAGCAGATCAAGCTATTCTCTTTTACATCGTTCCAGGTAACCAATTAGCATATAAGTAGTGAGTCCTAATAACACCAAAATATTTAGAATTTCCTTTCCTGCTTTAAATACCAAAGCTTTATACCACAGCAACAACTGTGAGTCTCTTAACTGAGCAGCTTAAAATAAGAGAGGATAGTGAAGGATGCCAGTTAGGTAGACTCATTTATCCCCTGAATGAAACTGATGGCTCCAGAAACAGGGACCAAGATCAAACAGTCACTCCCTGCTGACCTGGCAGATGCTTGCCAATTTTCATGGTGAGGTCATGAGCAGGTATGTGAGGCAGGGAACGGGGTTGGTGCCTTAAGCATATGAAGGAGAACTGAGGTATAAGGTGACTTGGAATGGAAGAAAATGATAAAATCAACAGAGCTACTAAAATTTGAAGTTAAAAGATTTTTTTAGCTGCTTCCAAACTGATTTAAAGTATAGGATTATTTCAGTCCATCTTAAGATGTTCCGTGATAACCCCAAATAATAAAAGGCTCCTCATATCACTGATTTCCTTGACTTGCCTCTATCCTTTGAAAGTCACTGCTCCTGAGCCCGGTTTTTCACAGGTCAGCCCAAGTTGGGAAAGTTCTTGCCATATGACCCCTACAGACCCATGTCTAGTATCACTTACGGCAAAAAGCAGAATTTCTCTATTTGGCAATGCTTCCTTAAAAGATGGACTTTGGCCAGATCTGAGTTTCAGCCATGACCCTATGACTTAGTAGCTATGTGAGGCTGATCAAGCTACTTTACATTTTGGGTCCCAGTTTCTTTATCCTGAAAAAGGAAATCAGAATAAATCATTCAAAGGTCTGTTACAAGGGTTAAATAAAATCATATAGAGTTCTTGGCAGAATGCCAGATCTATATCTAGAAATCCTTGATAAATGGTGGTTGTTATTAATGCATAATTTCCCACTCTTATTAGGTCTGCTTTAACATAGGTAATACATGCAGCCTTCCATCTGCAGTAATTTCAAGGAGCATGCCAAGTTAAATCCAGCAACACTCAAGCATGTTCCAATGCTTAACTCTCATTGAACAAGAAACATGAACTTCTGTTCCACAGAGATACAATTTTAAATGCATTACAAATTGAGATAACACAAAGATTTAAATTTGTACTTCCAGAGTACAAGATAAAAGTGACTTCACATGAAAAATGGGAAAGGAGAATAATAATTTAAGAAAAGTACTGAAGTACTTGTTTAATAAATTCCTTGTGAATCACAGTATTAACTGTTAAATAAATTAAACCATAAAAATGTAGAAAAATATTTTTTCTATTTCTGGATAGCTTTCTAAGTTTCAAAAGAGATGGAGAAAACATTGATTAGATTTAAATAAAGATATTTCAAAACATACTATGTTTCAAAACATATAAAACAAAATTAAAAGTAATCAAAAACTTGGGAAAACAGCTGCAAAAAACATAACTTTAAAAAATCATGTCCTTTGATTTAAAAACAAACCTCCAAACCAATAAGAGAAATACAGCCTCTGAAAAAGAATAAGCATATAAGTAGATGAATGATAAAGAATAAAAAATAATAATCCCCTCAGATTCAAGTTCACTAGTAACTGAAAATATAAATTAAATAAATATGTTTCCTCTATCAAATTAGGAAAGATTTAAAAATTATAAATTTCTTAACAGGCAAGAGTTCAAAACAGGTAACATATAGTTGAAGTGCAAAGTAGCAGTCCAATGGAAAACAGTCACTAAGGGGTAATGACGTTCTCCATTGACCGGGGAGGTGGGTAGAGACGGTCACTTTGATTTTGATGTGAGGGAAGGGGAACTAGGAAGGTCCAGAAGTCACAGGCTGAGACTGACAACAACCTTCAGCTATTTGTTCAAAAACTCTTTCACCTTTAAGTATACACGTGATCTTTTTCCAATGACCTTAGTATTAACAAGAACCCAAGGAAGCAAAGAGCCCCAATTTCTTTGGAGTGATGAGGACAGGGATAGAGGAGCAAAGTGTTACCGGAAAATGACAGGTACAAAACAAGCTGGTTTTGCCCCTCCCTGCCTCTTTAATTATTTACATTTTTTAAAGAAACCTAGATGAAAGTCAACATAATCTGGAAAAGCACATTTGGTTCTTTGATATTTTGTTTTAATCAAAATTTTTCCAGTTGTAAACAGAACAAATAATCACCTTAAAACTAAGTTATAAAACAAAATATAACCACATATTGCCTATTAGAATCTTGTAGATACAAAGCATAAAATTGGTTTTTGCAGTTTCTATCTTTTGGTTCAGGATTATCTGCCATGTTCTAGCGAAAAGGAGAAGGTTATGGGGCATAAGTCTGATTGTACTACTAAAGAGAATTGAGAAATCAGGAAAGCCAGAAAGAGTATCTGTTGTTAAAATATAGATATATTTTAACTATGGTTATGTGTGGAAAAATACTCCATCTCAACTGGGTGCAATAACTGTTAGCTTCAATTTTCAGCAGTTATGAAATAATGCAAAGGAGTCTAACACAATACAAGACACCACCTGATATGACAAAGTAAGCTTTGTATGCAATATACAGAATAAAAATAGAGCAATTACAGATAGGAAAAGCTGCAATGATAAAACACTAGCATTACAATTACGTAATTCTCCTTTTTTTTTTAAAAGATTTTATTTTTTTCCTTTTTCTCCCCAAAGCCTCCCGGTACATAGTTGTATATTCTTCGTTGTGGGTCCTTCTAGTCATGGCATGTGGGACGCTGCCTCAGCGTGGTTTGATGAGCAGTGCCATGTCCGCGCCCAGGATTCGAACCAACAAAACACTGGGCCGTCTGCAGCGGAGGGCGCGAACTTAACCACTCGGCCACGGGGCCAGCCCCCATGTATTTCTCCTTTTTTAATACAAATCTTAACTAGCTACTTTAAAAGCTGATGTCCGGCAAGTTACATTATCTCTTTGTACCACCTTTGCCCCTACCTATAAAATGAAACAGCTAAAGCAGAAGAGCTTTAGGGTTCCACTTCCATGATTACTTTATTCTCCTCTTCCAACGTTCTATGACTTCCATGTCATGCAGTGATAGAAAAACTTTGACTGGCAAGCTAAGCTGCTAAAAACAGTGAAACAAGACTTTATTGTCTGGCAAATACCTTAATGCCTCATTCCAATCACAAAGTTCTTTGACCTCTTCTTGGTGGTGGTGGTGGTGTTCTTTTGCTCTTGTTTGTTTTTGGCATAATCTTTTAATACTGAGGCAAGCTTGCCTTTCTCTCATGACTGGCTGATGGGAACTAGGTACATTTCTCCATCCATGACTAAACAAACGCCCACCCTTCCAGTTTTACAATATTTATATTATTTGATATGCCAGTAAGAGACATAAAATTTATACCTATAACTCTTTGGTAAGGCACTTTCTCCTTACCTATTTAACTACAGGATAGCTATGGGGGCAAAATACATCTGAAGAAACATTTCAGATTGAATTATGGTCCATTTCAAGCAAACTAAAACCCTACCAAGTTTTCATATGAAAATACCAATCTTGTTTTCATTCCTAAGATACGATTCAAAGTTAAACAAACAAAAAGTTATATTCAGTGTCTGGAAGAGGTTTTATAAGGCTTCAACAGTCGTGGAAACTGCCAGTAGAGTACGCTAAGAAGTAAAAATAATCAAAATTTAAAAAGTTGTGAACTACTCCAAATTGTGCATGGAGCTTTACCTTTGTTTCTAGTACACAAAACATTTCATATGCAAAGTAAGTATGTTTATGTATGTGGGGAAATAAAAGACAAAGAGAAAATTTATTTTTATTGAGTATCAGAACTAAAAGAAACAGCTGCTATTTCTCAACTACTTTTTTAAATATTGACATCCTTTTCTTTCCATATTTCTATTTTGAGGAAGAAATTCTTCTTCTGACTGAAATGGAATATCACCTTTCAGGTTTGAGAATTTTTAAGCCATGATTTTCCATTATTTCCTTAAATCTCTAACTACTTCTACAATATTAAATAAACTTAGGAGATATACCTTTATCAGTAACACCGGAGCCTTTCCACTCTGTAATTCTCTAGGATGCCTGAGGACGGACTCATTAGCTCCTGAAATCCTCTCTGGGCCTTTGGAAGGTGTAAGAGTCTTCAGTTTGCTACGGTATCATTTAACGTAGCACAGTGGTCAACATGGGAGCAGCAACTAGCTGATTTTACTGACAGATTTCATCAAATTAACTCAACAACATTTTGGGGCTATATATCCTGAATTTGCATGTGCTAACCAATATCATTTTGGACTTTTTTGATATTCAAAAAAGTTGAATATCTGGACATTTGATATTTGGACATTTTGATATTCAAATAAGTTTACGAGTTCAACAAATATCTACTTGCCTGGATAAACACACATACATGTTACTGTGATTGGTGGTAGAAAGAGAAACAAAATAATTTTTTTAAAAAACAATGCTTTTGTTTCAAAAGCATTTACCATCTAAAATAAAAAGTCTAGAAAGAAAAGTAGGTTTAAAATAAATATAAAGTTTTTCTTTAGTTCAAGTTCTTGAGTATCTGTTATATGCTAGGTCTTGGAGGAACAAAAAAGAATAAACTCTAAAACTTAGCCACAAGCAGCTTACAATCTCATCCCGAAAAAGAAGCACAAAACATTATATTGTCAGACTTTGCAAAGCGCTGTGACCAACCGAGGGCTACACAGGAGGCCAAGCCACAGAGGCTGACAGTGGGCCTGCAGGGCTCCTGAGCGGGATGCCTTCATTGAGGCTGGAAGGCAAAAACCAGGAAGAGGGTTTTCAAGATAGAGGGAGAAACAGAATTCCAGAAAGGAGTAAAATTGTATGGACTGTTTTGAGAAATACAAGATGTTTGATATTCCTGGAGCACAAAAGAGAGGGAAGGAGCACACTCTCATGGGTGGGCAGGAGAGATGTGGAAAACAGCCCAGAAGGAATGGCAGAAGGTTAACGCAAAACAAAAGTAGCAGCTAAATCAAGAAGAGACTCACTGTGCCAAGAGGCCTGACCTTTATCTACGAGCAAGACAGAGCCTGGGATGGGAGGGTTTCAACAGGAAAGCGAAGTGTTCCTGGGGTGGGAGACTGATCCCTTGAAGGGCAATGTAGCAGACTGACTGGTGGTACAGCAAAGGAGATTAGGAGCAGGGAGCCCCAATAGAGGCCTCTTGCTTCAAGAGATAGTTAACACACGATACAAAAGGTCCCATGTTCATTTTTTATAATATGCCTGCATATAAAATGTTACTTACAGATATGAAAATAACCAGTATCAGGATTCACATTAAAGCCAAAAATAATACTGAGAAGGTATTTCAAGTTTTAAAATGCTCAACCAACCTTCAATCAAAGCACATCCCATTTTAAACATTATCAACCAATATCACAATTTTCTCTTTCCTCTCTTGATTAAAGGGACGATTTTTTTTAGTTTCTTATTACTGTAGCAATCTTACTCGGTTTGTTTTCTGCCCAAAGTTTCCAAAGAGTATTTCAGAAACAAGATACTAGAAGGACTAAAAATATAACCAATAAAAAAAAAGTGTAAGAAAGCAGTATCATGTATTAAAGCAACATATAAAGTGAACAAATAAAAGATATTGAATAAAGAACTGAAATCAAAATCTTGATCATGAGTTATTATCCACAGGCAGTGGCAAAGCAAAATTTAATTGAGAAATGCCCATTCTAGATTAACCACGGTTGCATTTTCAAAACATATTGTTGTGAAAAATCTAAATCAAACCCATTAATAAACTGGTAGGCAGAACTAGCAAAAGTACAAAAAAAAAGCTTGATTCAGAGGCTAAAACAAGAAGCGAATGTTAAAATATAGTTTAAATTTAGATATTAGATTAGCCTTAGGGCTTTTCTGAATTAATAAAAGTGATTTTGAAACATTTTGCATTATTTTAAAAATTACACAGGATTCAACAAAAGTGATACTCTACAACTACTGGCCTCACTCCACTCTGCATTTCGGTCTGTCCCACTGCTGTTCTGGATGCGATTCACCCCATTTTAGGACCGGCTGGCTCCTGAATACCAGCCCTAACACCAGACCTGTGCAATACTACCAGTTTTTCCTTGTATCTCTGCCAGCCTACAGTATAAGCTCCACAGAAACCTTAATATTATTTTTGTTTTTAATCTAAATGCGTAGTACGGAAAACCCTTTGGAACTATAATCACCATCTAGAACCTAAAAATTTTGAGTATCATGCTAATGTTTATATTCCACAATTCAAAAACCAACAACAGGGAACCTTTCACTATGTCAGTTGTAAGTTTCATTTAGTTAATGCCACACTTATAGAGAAGCAACATAGTCACTTCACGTGCCATGTGTAGTAGACATCAAACATGTAACTATATAAATTTCATGGGTCTTCTAAATCAGAAAATACACAGAAAACAATTTCTTTCTGTCCCCTTCAGCACCACGCTTTTAACGTTGATCTAGGATATGCAAAACAATGATGAAAAACGAACATACAACAGCAGTATGAACACACTGACAAACGTATGTAAAAGTGCTGCTTGCGATGAAAGGGAGAAACCAACTACCAATGTGGAGCAAGAGATGGTAATTTAATGTCTTTAGGGAGTCACATTTTGTAAGGAACCAAGTCACCTGGACACGTGAGAAACTCTTCTAAATGCTGAGCCTCTGCCTCTTAGATCAAGAAGGCTCACCCCCGGATCTCTGCATTCCCAAAGGCAGTCACTATTTCACTTTAGTGCACTGTCAAATGGACACTGGCTTTCTTTTCAAAAGCCTGCACGTTGCACACATTCATAGCTTGCACATTTCGGCAGTGTCTATTACATCTTCACATGTTCATCTGAATTTTCCCCTATTCCATTTCTAGACCATTCACTGCTATAATCTTACTAAGATTTATATTTTAATACTGATATAAAAGTAAGCAGGAATTTACCAATCAGAAGACTTCAAGTCTGACAGAATAAACAGAAACCTACTGACAAGACACAACATAAAATTAGTGTTTGAGAGCCATTCCCACCACCCGGGTTATTTAAGTGTACTATGAATGTACACAGCATTCTGAAGAGAAGGACACAAACCCACGCTGCCACCAACACACCCTCCAACAGCAGCAGCCCCTCCCTATTAGCCTGAACATGCAGCGCAGCCCTTTGCTCACCGATGCAGAGCAGCCCACAGGGAGATGGAGTTTACGAGGGAAAGCGAGCCTGAACTGGCTAGCTACTTACCTTCTCACTTAGGGCAGGCTTGCTCTTTTAACTTTTTGTTTCCTCTCTTGTCATAGCTCAGCGGCAAAGGGTTATGATTCAGCAGATGTGTGAACCTGACAGTTAAAAAGAATTTTTTTAAGAAAAAAAATTGGAAATTAAAGTTCTCTCCCCTGCAGTCTCTCTTTCCTTGCCCTCTGTGTGCGTGTTTCTCTCTCTGCAAGGCAGCTACGTAGTGGTCTATAAATATTGACCCTGACACTTGCTCTGTGCTTGACTTGCTCATGGCACAGGTCTGTGTTACTGAACACCGCGGTAATACTCCGGCAAAGTTCTCAGCTGCTCAGACAAAGCTGTGGATTGGCTCACTACCCAGCAACCCTGTGCCTGCCTGGAAATACCATTTTGCTGCCAGCTTTACAGATGCTATGGGCCTTTCCTGAGGCCCAAAGCAGGCACAGAAGAGCAATTATGAGGTTTGAAGAAATAGTTTTCCTCAAGCAGGTGGAGAATAGGGGGGTTGGGTGGAGTGGAAGACAAGAAAGGAAATACTGCCTTTGTTTAGGCCAAACAACATAATCTCAAACCCTTTATAAAGTCATACCTAAATGTCATTCAATCAAGCTTTGCGAAACTGAATTACTACATATTATGAATGCCCAAAAGAGGTAAGAAAGCATTACTGTAATTGTTTTTCTCCCCAAATCCCCCCAGTACATAGTTGCGTATTTTTTTTTTAGTTGTGAGTCCTTCTGGTTGTGGCATGTGGGATACTGCCTCAATATGGCCTGATAAGTGGTGCCATGTCCACGCCCAGGATCCGAACCGGCGAAACCCTGGGCCGCCGAAGCAGAGCACGCAAACATAACCACTCGGCCACGGGGCCAGCCCCTGTAATTGTTTTTAATATTGTTTCTCATTGAATAGGATGCAGCAACTGAGTAACTGGCCACAAAGAAATATTTCAACACAAATAAGTTCATTTCCAGAATGACAGTAATGGACTAGAGAGTATAATAGTAATCAGATCAAATTATGTATTTGGTGAAAGAAGCTAAAATATAATGTGAAAATTGTATGACTCAACATGTTAACTACTTCTAGATTTCCAACCACAACAATGTGAATTATTTGACTTTACGTATTCTATTAAAGATATAATCTAAGCCATGATCCTATATAGTTTGTAGGTCACATGAACAAGGTCAGCATTATCTAGGTAAACCACATATAACGTCCACAGTATGAATGATTAGAAAGTAAATCAAGTCCATATTTTTTTTAGTGAAATGTTCTCTATTGATTAAATCAAGGGTGAAGGAAACTTTAGAAATAATCTGGTCACTTACCCATTTTATAGATGAGAAAATAGACGCCCAGGCTGGTTAACTTACCCACGGTCACACAGCAAGTTTGTGGCAGAGCTAAAACTACAGTCCTTGCCTCATTGCTCACAATGCTGTGTTCCTTCTATTACAAGAGTAGTTCTCAAACTCATTTTTAGGTTCAAAATCCCATTTTCACGTGAAATCTTATTGAAAACCTTATCAGTAAGGGCAAATATTACAGCCAGAAAAATAACTAGCATAAAACTAAAACAGCCTTTTACAGTTTAATTGACTCCCCAGAGAAGTTTATGCACAAGAATTAACTTTCTAACAATTGAAATCCACCTCTCCTTGTTTCATTCACTAACTAATATTTGCCCAATAAATTAACTTAATCCAGGAAAGGTATATAGCTAGGTGCTGAGGAGGCAAAGATAAAACTTAGTTCCTATTCCCAGAGACCTTACAGTCCAACTTCAGAGGAAAAAAAGGCTAATTACAGAACTGTGTTAGTATGGTGATGAACACTAGAAGAGGGTAAGCAGGGAGCCTGGAACACGAGCGTCTGGCCAACACAAAGTGGGGGAAGGACGGGTGATTCTTCACTCGAGACTTCTGCATCTTCCAGAACGAGCAGAAGGCAGTGAGGCAAAGGAGGGAAAGAATAACACAATAAAGACAAAGAGGCAGGAAAAAGCATGATATGGAACTGCAAATAGCTCTTTCTTGCTGGAACACAGAATGGGAAGCAGGAAATGATTAAAAAAATTTTTTGAAAAAGGACTAGAAGGAGAAAAGTGATGAGGGGGTTTATACACAAGTTTAAAAACTTGCGTTTTATACAGCGGGCTAGCAGTCTTCCACTATTTTCGTTCACAGATCCTTAAAAGAATTGTGAAAAACTATGTAACCACTCACACATTACCAAGTTAACTCTACAATTTCTCACCTGTGGTCAAATATGTACTTGCAAAGAATTTAATTTCCACCCTACTGGAAATATTGACATTTTAAAACAAAACTTGTATCAACTATTTTAGGAACAGTCAATATAATCTAAATCCATAGGAACTTAATAAAACCATCATCCATTTAAATAATACATGAACAGACTCTTTAATGGTTGAAAATTTTACATTATTATTTTATTTTCTTGCCCTTTATTTCCATCTCACTTCCTCATAGAATTTTTATGTAATATATTTTATAATTAAAAGTCTTTAATTGTTGACTCTATCATACTTTTCTGCAACAAAAATTTAAGGTATTAATTGAAATTTTAAAATTGTTAAATTTTCTAGGACTCCAGGGCAACGCACCCTGCATGATTTGGGATGGATAAGGGTGTTCCTTTCTTTTGTAAAGTAAGAGAAAGATTGTTGTAAATAAAGCATTACTTCTAGCCAGATCTGTATTAATAAAGAGTTTATGCAGAAGTTAAGAATCTGGACACTGATTCCTTTAAAACTATCCATTCAATTACTAAGCGAAAAAAGCCACTCCAGGGGCTGGCCTGGTGGGCCTTGGTTAAGTTCATGCACTCCGCTTCAGTGGCCCAGGATTCACATGTTCAGATCCCAGGTGTGGACCTAGTGCTGCTCATCAAGCCACACTGTGGCGGCATCCCACATAAAATAGAGGAAGATTGGCACAGATGTTGGCTCAGTGACAATCTTCCTCAAGCAAAAAGAGGAAGATCGTCAACAGATGTTAGCTCAGGGACAATCTTCCTCACAAAAAAAATAAAAAAACCCACTCTGAAAAGGCTATATACTGATTCCAGCTCTACGACGTTCTGGACAAGGCAGGACTATAGAGGCAGGAAAAAGGTCAGCAGTTGCCAAGGGTTCTGGGGGGGAGGGAGGATGAGCAGGGGAAGCACAAGGGATTTGAGGGCAGTGACACTATTCTGCATGAAACCGCAACGGGAGATGCATGGCATTACGCATTTGGCACAAAAGGTCTGAAAACTACAGACTTTAGTTAAGTCTCTTCCCTTGTC
This sequence comes from Equus caballus, assembly GCF_041296265.1. Taxonomy (NCBI): domain Eukaryota; kingdom Metazoa; phylum Chordata; class Mammalia; order Perissodactyla; family Equidae; genus Equus; species Equus caballus. The sequence goes on from NC_091686.1 coordinate 49,632,797, forward strand.
TTCCCCAAACATGTGGCCTAGAGGGAATAGTATTATTTACTGAGTGATTATTGTCTAACAGGGGCTTTAGAAACATTATCTCTAACACTAAAACAACCCTGACACATGGGAACACTTTGGTCTTTTTTAAGATAAAGAAAATGCGTCTCAGAGTTATTAAATGGCTTGTCTAAAGTCATATAACTAATAAATAGTAGATCTGGGATTCAGCCCCAATCTGTCTGTCTGGACTACAGTACCACATACTGCCTTTCTATCAAGCACTTAAATAAGAGGTGGAGGCTGCCCCGGCCAGGCAGTGCAGTGGACTAAGCAGTGCCCCCACAAAGTCAGAGAGGCATGAGAGAGTCTTATCTTGCATTTCTCTCAAGGAACTGCAGGAATTTTAATATTGACTATTAAAAGTTAGCAAAAAGATAAGACTAACATACTAATCAGTGGATATCATCGGACAAAATTAAAATAACTGATATGCCCTATTAAGAAGAACTTACAAGGTTTCATCTTCAATTTTGATTGAAGGGTAAGAAATACATGAAGAGTCACAGGCGTGAACTTTCCAACTTTATCTATAGATTCAATGCAATTCCAACCAAAATTCTAGCAAGTTATTTTGTGGATATCAACGAACCTATACTGAAGTTTATATGGAGAGGCAAAGGAACTAGAATAGCCAACACAATCTTGAAGGAGAAGAACAGAAGGGGAGGATTGACACTACTGGGCATCAAGACTTACTATAAAGCTAGAGTATTCAAGACAGTGTGGTAGTGGAGAGAGAATAGACAAATAGATCATTGGAATAGAACAGAGAGCTCAGAAACAGACTCACACAAATACAGTCAACTGATCTTTGACAAAGGAGCAAAGGTAATACAATGGAGCAAAGACAGTCTTTTCAACAAATGGTGCTGGAACAACTGGACATCCACATGCAAAAAAAAATGAATCTGGACACAGATCTTACACTCTTCTCAAAAATTAACTCAAAATGGATTGCAGACCCAAACGTAAAATGCAAAACTCTGTAATTCCTAGAAGATAACATAAGAGAAAACCTATGTGACTGTGGGTATGGTGATGACTTTTTAGATACAACACCAAAGGCACAATCCATGAAAGAAATAATTGATAAGTTAAACTTCATTAAAATTAATAACTTCTGCTCTGAGAAGGACAATATCAAGAGAATGAGGAGACAAGGCACAGAACAGGAGAAGATATTTGCAAAAGACATATCTGATAAAGGACCGTCATCTAAAACATACAAAGAACTCTTAAAATCCAACCATAAAAAAAAAAACCTCAATTCAAAAATGGGCTAAAGACTTTAACAGATACTTCACCAAAGAAGATACACGGATGACAAATAAGCATATGGAAAGATGCTCCACATCATATGTCATCAGGGAAATGCAAATTAAAAGAACAAGATACTATACCACCACGCACCTATTAGAATAGCCAAAATCCAGAATACTGACAGCACCAACTGCTGGTGAGGATGTGAAAAAACAGGAAATTCCATTCATTGCTGCTGGGTATGCAAAATAGTCCAGGCCCTCTGGAAGAGAGTTTGGTGGTTGCTTACAAAACTAAACATACTCTTACCACACAGTTGTACTCCTTAGTATTTACACAAAGGAGTTGAAAACTTAAGTCCACACAGAAACCTGCACACGATGTTTATAGCAGCTTTATTCATAATTGCCAAAAGGTGGAAGCAGCCAAGAAGTCCTTCAGTAGGCAAATGAATAAATAGACTGTGGTATATCTAGACAAGGGAATATTACTCATCACTAAAAAGAATTGAGCTATTAAGCCATGAAAAGATACGGAGGAACCTCAAATGCATATTACTAAGTGAAAGAAGCCAATCTGAAAAGGCTGCGTACTGTATGATTCCAACTATATGAGATTCTGGAAAAGGCAAAACTATGGGGACAGTAAAAAGATCAGGGGTTGCAGAAAGGGGAAGGAGGAATAGGTGGAGCATAGAGGATTTTTAAAGCAATAAAAATACTCTGTATGACACCATAATAATGGATATATGTCATTATACATTTGTCCAAGCCCACAGAATGTACATCAAGGGTAAACCATAAACTATTTAGATGGTTATGATGTGACAACGCAGGTCCATCAACGCTAACAAACATACCACTCTGGTGGGAGAATGTTGACAGCGGAGGAGGCTATGTATGTGTGGGGCAGAGGACATACGGGAAATCTCTGCACTTCCTTCTCAATTTTGCTATAAAACTTAAACTGTTCTAAAAAAAAGATAAACACACAAAAAAAGTCAAAGGTGGCTCCTCTGGGCAGCTGGGTCTTTGAGAAGGCAGAGGTGAGAGAGAGAGGGAACGACTGAAACTAGCAACTGTGAAGAAGAGATGGATTTAGTTTCGGACACGATGAACTTGAGGTGTGCGTGTTCTATCAGGTGGGTATGTTCAATAGGCAGACACTTAAATATACTGATCTAGAATGATGATCTAGTGAAGACTGCATCAATTCAGTATCCTTCTATCCCTGTTTTCCTGCTTCACGCCTTGTCATCATATAGTCTATTCTCAACACAGAAACCAAAGTAGTCACCAAAAATCATCATTCAGATCATATTCAACTTCTACTCAAAACCTTGCACTGCTTCCCTGTTTTACTCAGAGTAAAAGCCAAAGTCCTTATAATATCTATAAAACCCTACTTGGTTTGCCCCCTAATTAGGTCTCTGACAGCACTGACTACAGCATCCCCCATTTTCTCGCCTCCAGCCCCTTGTTCTGCTAGTATTCCTTAAACGTGCCTGACAAGATTGCCCTTAGTGTCCTTCTATTTGCTGTTGCCGCCCTGATACGTTCTTCTTACAGACAGCTTCATGGCCAACTCCTTCACCTCTTTCAAGTCTCTATTCAAACAGCAGCTTCTCAGTGAAGTCTACCACTACCACACTATTCAAAATTGCAAACTTCCTTCTTTATTATTTGATTGTTATTGCTTGTCTCTTCCCAATAGAATGCAAGTTCAACGATACTAATGCACAATAAATGTGTTGTATAAATAAGCAAAACAGAGATCTGTGAGCCACATATCAATAGATGAGGTTCCTGAAGTCATGAGGTCTCTCAGTGACAGCATGTGCGATGAGAAGTAACCCAAAACCAACATTTAAAAGGACAGTCAAGGAAGAGAAGCCCACAAAGACTGTAAAACAGCCAGGAATTTAAGTAGTAGAAAAAGAGTGAAAGAGGAGGAAGTATTCAGGAGGAGTGGTCAACGATCTAAAACGCCCCAGAAAGATGAAATATAAAAGGGACTGAAAAGAGCCCATTATATACAACATTCAGAAAGCACTGTGACACTAAATATCTCTGAATTGTACATTATAACAGGGTGAATTTTATGGTATACGAATTATATTTCAGCAAAGTAGATATTAAAAAAGAAAGAGCAGTGGTGGCTGAGCTGTTTCCCCTGGAGGTGGGAGGCAAACAAGTGAAATGAGACATGGAATAAAATCTCTCTTTCAAGAGTTTGGCCTTGAGAAGAAAGAAAGACGAGGATAATGATTTAAAACAACAAACAAACAAAAACAACAGCAACAACTCATCACAGAGTAGAGGTTAAGTGAGGGTTTGAAGTCAAGCCAACTGGAGCTTCCATCTTTCTCAAGTTATGCTGTGAGTTATATAACCTTAATTTCTTCAGCAATGAGTTTAATGTGTCACTAAGAATCAGTACTTCATCTCTTTTTATTGTTGAATAGTATTTCATTGTACAGATACACCATGTTTTATTTATCAATTCATCAGCTGATGGATGTTCGGGTTGTTTCCACTTTTGAGCTATTATGAATAATGCTGCTATGAATTTTAGTGTACAGTTTTTGTGTGAACATATGTTTTTATTACTCTTGGATAAATACCTAGGAGTGAAATTGCTATGTAAGTTGGTAATTTCATGCTTAACATTTAAAGAACTGTCAAACTGTTCTCCAAAGTGGTTGCACCATTGTATATGTATGAGGGCTTCAATTTCTCCACACCCTTACAAACACCTATAATTACCTGTCTTTTTTATTACACCAATACTTGTGAATATAAAGTAGGATGCCATTGTGGTTTTATTATGCATTTTGCTAATGACTATTAATGTTGAACATCTTTTTATGTGTTTTTTGGCCTTTTGGCTATTGACTCTTCACTTCCAGTAAATATAATTTCAGAAAACTCTAGGACCAAATAAAGCTTAAAACATATTTTCATGGGCCCAGCAAAGTTGTACCTGGCATAGATACAGCCACTCACTTGTTAGCTAAATAAACAAATAAACTAATAAACAAATGAAAGGTGAGGGATTAGAAATACTTGATTTATCAGGATATTGTTTCAGTTTTTAAACTAACCTAATTTAGATTCCAATACAATTTCAACAGAATTTTTAGTAAGAAAGAAACTTTTTAAAAACGCAGTGACAAAGAGAATGTGTTAATCCTCTGTTCAGTATTATGATAATTACTACATTGATATTTTTAGTTTGGTAATAATAAAGTACTCTATCAGATCAACGTCAGAAAATTGTAATTGTAATCCAGTTATATCAATGCTTTAATTTAATGCTTCCTTGACGTCAGAAGTAAAAAAAGCAAAAAGCTGATTATGTAGTGAATGATTTAAAAATATTATTAATCAGATATGAATACCACAAATTCATCCAACACTATAAAGAATAAGACACTCCTCAGGGGCAAATGGGTACAAGGAAACTATTAATAATCCAAGCTTGTCATCATTTTTCAAAAAGACCTGAGGGAATATATGACTTTCAGCATAAATGAAGAGAAAGAAAATTGACTCTACAATGTGCCTAGTTAAAGTAAACCATGGCCTGTTTGCTCCTTGTTTTTTCTTTATTGGCCTACTACTAGTCATATCATATACAGGGTCACTTACCTTTAACTCGAAGGTTCTTTGTTCTGAAGTAATAAATACTTTGGGCTCCCAGGATCCCAGAGAAAAATCATACATAAGTCTACGAACCTTTACTGCTGCCAGTTTACTGTTAAGTACTTATCCGTTACTAGTTTGAGCAGTATTGATTGTACAACTAATAAATAGGTCATTTGTTCTTTTCAACTAGAACAATGTTGTATATAAATTGAAAAGAAAAAAATACTTAAAAAAAAAACCCATTGCCAAGAATGCATGTCCTTTTTAACTTTTATTTGACATTACACCAACTAATGCCAAACTAAAACATTTTATCATTTGTAAAAAGAAATTGTTCTGAAATTCATAGTACAGGGAACACACACAACCAGAATCAATAATAAAGCTCAATTATGTTTAATAAAATAAGGCAATAATAAGGAATGAAAGTATCAGGAATATCAAGTTATTTTTATATGACAGTTATTGCTAATTGGACTTGTATTAAAATTATATTAATGTCTCTTCATGCTTAATAATAATAATAGCTGAATTATCAGCTACATATCAGTACTTCCAATTGTTTCTCTCTTAGAGCCACATATATATTTATATAATACTAAGAACAATGCCCAAAAGTGTTTTTTAACATAATATTTATTTAAATATAATTTCAAGCATTTTCTACCTTTAAAAAAGTATACAGTTCTTAAAGACATCACATGTCTTTAGTATCTATTTATTAAAGTTAAGGAATTAATCCTTACTAACTCAAATTTTTCTACTATCACTCGAAAATGAAAATTAGATTAGGTCTATGTGACAATAAGCACCTGGATGAGAATTTTTAATTCCTGTAATCTCTGAAGAGTTTTAATATCCAGATGACAGATGATTATCTCACATTTGAAACAAAACTGTTTTGTTTCATCATAAAGATGTAGCTGAACACTCCATATTTGTTTCCTTTTCAAGAACTCATTCAAGGATCTTTTCCATTCATACAGGTACCTATAATTAGCAATGGGACATTAATTTCATGGAAGATTTATTTCTAGAAAAAATTACAGCATATTTCATTGGGCAGAGGAACTGGGATCTCAAGGAAGTACAAAGTGCCCCCTCTAAAGCAGGCAAGGTGGAGCTGAAATCACCCACAGCAGAGGGGTCTCCGTCAGCTGAAAGGAGAGCAGGCAAGGCTGGGAGAGTCCTAAGACAAGCTAACGCCATACACGGCTTAGGACGGAGAGAAGGAAACCCCAGCCAGGAAGGATTCACCAAAAATCAACTCAATGCTGGAGGGAAATACTTGTCTACCACATACAAGCTGCCCTTTCTTACTATTCATTAATCATATGGCAGTAGCTCATAAAAATATCACTGAATGATTAAATTTAACTGGGCACTGAAAATGGGAATGTACATTAGGTCTCATCATTCATGAAATAAAATAAAAACACCATTGGTTTATTTTACTGCTCTATGATGAATTTGCTTTCATATGAAGGATTTAAATTGTAAAGCTGAGGAATATAATTATTCAATTTAATGCCACATTTTTTAAATTAAAACCTATTTCAAAAAAAAAGAAGAGGGGAAAAAAACAATGAAGCAAACTAATTTTAAGAAGAAATAAGTAAGATATCCATTATTCTTCTTTGGTTCACATATAAAATGCAGTTATTTCTACTGGCTGTCCTACTTGACAGGGCCTGAAACTTTCCTGAAATGTGGTATCAAAAATGACTATGGAGTAACGCAGAAAAAGAGACAAAGAAAAATCTCACTTTTGCCTCTGTATTTTAGTGGACATGAATACTGTCATGTACAATACATCTCCAAGAGCTAATCAAATCTCACTCTGGGATGGACTGAAGCAATCCTTCTAGTTGTTGTAAGCTCCAATTTTAACAGACAACTCAGGAGGAGGGGAATATTGCACGGGAGTGCAGGTGGAGGGGTTTTTCCTTTGTCCTTCCCCTAATTTGCTTCGTTTTGGTATTTGGCCTATAGTGATCAAGAAGAGAGCTGGAACTGGGCTGAGAAGGGGCAACTGGAAGTAGAAAAGGTCAGACTAAGAAACATTTTTATACTCTTTTTTTTTCAAGATCCAATAAAGAGAGGAAATAACGTTAACAAATAGCACGTCAATTTAGTAAATCAACCTTAGATTTTTGTTTTAAGACAGCTTGTATTGAACCACTGAAGCAAAATAATTATTTCCTATAAATATTTGTGTGTGGAAAAGCATAGACAATCAGCTACTTAGACTTGATGCTTAAATAACACCAGCAGAGAAATGAGAGAATACTTCAGAGGTACTGGAACCGAAAAACGTATCCTCAGGGTTAAGGGATCCACGTCGATGGGGGAGACCCTCTCACTGTCCATCTCCTAATGGCAGGTACACATCTCACAACTCATTTGATCATCAGGACAACCACTGAGAAAGTCTCCCTACTTTACATTTGAGGAAACGGAAGTTCAAAGCAGGTAAGGGAACAACCCAACACATCGAAGTTTGAAAGAGGTATAGACAAAAACTGAATTCAGGTCTTTTCACCTTAAATCCTCAGCCCCTACTACTATACTTTTCAGTAACACCAGAGGGGCCATATCTCAGTAGAAATCATTTTCCTATGGGAAAAGATAATTCCTAGGGGACGGTCTGAAGTCTTCCAATTCAGGGCATGTATCTTTTTGTTGATAATGGCAACACACACAAACACACACATTACCATTACTTAGAGTAATGACAGTACTATTACTTAGTCACCCAAGCTAAAAATTTCAGTGTTCCCCCTTTGTTCTTCCATATTTCCAATAATTTACTGAACGCTCAAGAGTCCACCTTTGAAATATCTCGAGTTGTCCCCTTTTCCCTTCCCTCTCTTCCTACCAAAATTCAGGTTTAGCTTTTATATAACCTTAAATACTGAAATGATCACAAGCTAGTTTCCTGTCACCACTCTCCTTCCCCTCCATCAATCACCTACATTGTTAGTTACTACACTTGAAAAAAAACATTTCAACACCTTCTATCGCCGACAAGGGAGGGTTCGAACTTCTCAGCATAGAAGACAGCCTCTCCGCCATCTCGACCTGGACCTACCCTGTTGGTTTCATTTCCCCTTTGCCTACAACACAAACCCCACATGACGCGCCCCTAACACGGGAGACCACATGTTCACTGGCAATGCTGTGGAGCTGCACTCCCACCCTCCTGTTCTCTTCATGGAACGACCTTCTCTAAAACTCTGTTTCTATAGGTTTATATTTAAGCTGGTGCAGAACTAGGTCCAACTGTGTGGGAACGCAGACTCAAATTCAAAGGAGGAAAACTTCTGTGGATGCTGGGACTCTAGTATTAAGACACTGTGTTCTCCTTGCTTGTTGCCTCCTTCTTAGAAATGTGACAAAAAGCTTGATTTGCACTGGTAGTGTTTCCTCCTAAACAGAAGCAGGCACCAGCTCCCAGGCTGCCAGCAGGAGAGCAATGCTAACACTGCATTTCAGGATGATTTCTGGGAACCTGACCAGCACTTCTGTCCTGAGTATCTACTCTTCTTTCTCTGTTTTACCATCATCATTGTGACAGAAAATGAGGCAACCAACAATTCCACAATATTAATGAAAATAGATTCATTTCAACTGCATGACTGTCCTTTCGAAAAACCTACTAATTCAGCTTTCAGGTAAAATTATGCATCGTAGCCCTGTACAAATTTGGAACCAGGGTACCACCTGAAAGAGCGAGCCTAAGCAGTATTTAAGTGCTAAAATCAGGACAATAGCCCCTTTAGAGCCTAACAGGGCCTCTACATAGAGAATTTTAAATATTTATATGCCCAAAGATTGATGCATTTTCTTTTCAGCAGAACAAGAAAGTTCAAAGTACACTGATGTAAGTTATCACTGGGCTTACTGGCAATCAATACCAATTAAAAGCTACATTTTAAAATGCATATCAGGTGTTACTGGAAAATACATCTATCTGAATAGCAGCTATTGAAAAGAAGTTTATCCAAAAGGGTAAATAATGTATAAAAAGTCCCAAGTGAGTGATGAAAATCTTGTTCAGATGACAAGCCACGTATCAGTTGGAAGCCAGTGCTCAGACTTATTGGCACCAATGTTTTCTTAATTTCCTAAGTGTGCATAACATCACACCCCCCAATTAGCCTAGAATACCCGTATTTATCGCTTTATTCTATTAAAAACTACTTCAACTTACTTATATTCCTGAAAAGTCCATTTTGTAATTTTAATTAGCAGTTCTAATGCTTCTTGTAGCATATTTTGTATTTATGCTTTCATTCAACAAAACAGTTGCCAAGTACTTGTTGTGGGTTTGGCACTACAGACACAATTCCTGTTCTCAGGGAGGCTAGAGGCTGGTGAGGGAGAGAGAAGACTGCTGAACAGATCATTATAAGGCAGTACATAATGGCCATGCTACAAACAAGCAGAGCACAGACAACCTAACTCTTCCTGGAGAATGAGCTCAGGGAAGGCTTTTTGGAGAAGGTGATACATGAGTTCTTAAAATAGAAGAAGTTAATCAGAAAATACATGAAGATTTCAAATGTACGGCACTTCAGGATGCGTAAGACCCAAAGTATGGCCGCCGAGCGAGAGCCTCAAGCGGCGGAACTGGTCCAGTCTTAGTATCACTACCCTTAAGTTTTCAGTCCTGGGGGCTCTCACATTTCCAGGTTTAATTCTTCTTCGCCTGCTGACATTTTCACTCATTTCATCCTATGGCTTTGTTGTAATTTTTAAAATGTGATCCCATGTTTTGTTTTGGGTTTGTTTTTTTGGAGAGAGAAAAAGATATAACTATGTATATTCCAACAGTCATTTCTCTATCAACATTTTTGTTCATTCACTCAAAAAATACTCATGAGCAACTGCTATAAGTTTTCGTTTCGTATAAACAGTCTTCGTTTTAAGTGCTGGGACTATGATGGTGAACCAGACATGCCAGACAAGCCCTCAACAGACTTTACATTCTAGTGGGGGGAAAAACCTAACAAATGAATGTGATAATATCTTATGCAAAAAAAATGCCATAATAAAAGTAAAACAGAATAATATGATAATGCTGGGGACAAGAAAGCTTTAAGCAAGGGGATTAAAAAAAGCCTTGCCTGAAGCAGAGCCCTTGGAGCTCATGCCTGAATGATGAGGAGACCGCCAGGTACAGATCTGTAGGAAGAGCATTCCAGGCAGAAGGAATTGCTAATGGCAAGATCCTTGGGTAAGAACAGGCCTTGGTCTTCAAGTGACCAAAAAAAAGGTAAATGGGTACACAATGTAGTCAAATAATTAGACAGTAACTGAATGACGTGGGTGCGTTGGGCCAGTGGTTCTTAAACTGTGCTGCACATCAGAATCACCTGGGATGCTTTTGCAACTCCAGCTGCCCAGGCCGTATCCCAGACCAACTGAATCAGAACTACTGACACAGCGGCCAAGGACCAGGAGTCCTGAAAGCTCTCCACGTGTCTGACACGCAGCCGGGGTGAAGAAGCATGAGCTCAGGCCATGGTAAGGAACTTAAATTTTAGTCTAGTGAGATAAACAGACATTAGAAGATTAAAATTTCATCTGAAATTTCCATCACGGACCTAAATTCTTTAATTTCTATCTGGATATTTGGTAAACAGGAGCAACACAGGTTAGGAGCAACACATGTTAGTTTCTAAAGCAAATTCTCCTTAAGAACGACAAAAATAAAAGCAATTATTGAAATGCTTTCCTCTAATTCAAATAATTTAGGCGAAAATTAGTTCTTTTGGAAATGCCCAATGCAATTATATCCATTGCTCATTCACTGCTTTTATGCATTCTCCCTGCAAATTCTAGAATACATTTGCTTATAATTTGTGAATAATTCTGTATTTCTTGAGAGGAAAAAAAGATACACAAAACATTTGAGATGGTATCTGAATTTTGCTTACATTATTCTTTTTGATTATTTGTAACAATGACCATGGGATTCCTCTAGGTGGGTCACATGAGTACGTGATCTCATCTGCTGTAAATGGCACATCATTTCGTGGGTTTAATTCTGGCAAGAGTTCACCCACCAGAGCTGCACTGGGAAACAATGTTTGAGGAGAAACAGGGTTGATTTACTAGGACTGATTTACTAGGATTTACATGGGTTAAAATATTCAGATGCATTTATCAGGCAGCAATGACATTTCTATTGTTCAAATAAATACACAGAATACCTTTTCCTGGACTGCATTTAGTACAGAATAAAGAATCCTAATAGCAGTAAAATGTTTCACTTCCCAAACTTTAGTGTCAATTTAAGTTCTTATTGTTTAACAGCTAATAATCATGCATAAACTAAGGAACCTAAATTAAATTTTAAGAAAAACAAAAGCAATCAAGTCCTGGTCACGTTCCAGGAAAGCAAACCAATTAGCTGAAAACTGATTTAATTGTGTGCTATAGTCCTAAGAGTTCTGCTGACAGAGCATCTCCTCCAGCCTCTATTAGCATATTGAAATACACTACCTACCTGAAGGGATTTTACTTAGAAATTCAACCACTCCATAGAAGATAAACTTAGGATATTCCTTCATTTAACTACCCCAAACAGTATTTTTATGAAAATTGCATATATAAACATTACACTACCACCAGTTTTTCCTTAAAGGAATTTAAGGCAGTAGACAAATTTTCTACACAGTCCATTTGTCATGGAATTCACAGCATGTCAGTAAAAAGGAATGACAATTTCTATTCAAACCTTTCTTCTTAAATCTCTATCTGATAAAGCTAACTAAGGTAATCTCTCTATCTCAAAACAGCCTTTGCATTCTTTCTGTACCTTTACGAAAACCCACAGCCTTCCCAACTTGTATTACGTACCTGTCTTCCCTTTTCTAGTAGACAATGTCTTAATTGACATCAGAAGCTATGTTTTATGCATTTTTGCATATTCAAAGTACCTTTCCTTGTGGTGTTAAACAAACATCTAATTAAAGAATGAATAATGAACACTTATCAACCTCCTACTGTTGAAGGTAGGACCCATGAAAGCAGGACAGTGCTGGAAGGAGCTTCTGCAAATACACACCACACTTCCAAGCCCTGACTGCCATTCTCTCCCTCCCTGGTGATATAAAAAGAAATAAGAAATACCTGAAGATGTGAAATGAGAGGTGGTGCTATGCTTCAAACAAGAAGGGTGGATCAATGAGAAAGAGGATGTGATGATTAAAGACTGCAGATTCAAACAAAAAATAAAATAGGGCCATAAATTCATTCAATCACTCATTCCTTCAGTAAACCATTCTGAATATCTAATATGCCAGACACCTAAAACATACAAAAGTAAATAGAACACAACACCTGCCTCCAAGCAGCACACAAGCGAAAGCTATAATACACAGTAGGAAAAGCACCGTGAGAGCTATGCATAAGTGACAGTAAGATGTAAGCACCTAATTCACTGGGAAGGAGAGGTGGTTTTGGAACTAAGTTTTAACAGGGTGAGTAGAATCAGTCTAGGAGAAGAGGTAGGGGAGGGGTGCATTCCAAAAAGAGGCTGAGCAAAGGCATACCTGTGGGAGAGGTGCAGTCTGTGCAAGGAATGACAAGCAAGTCTCTGTGGACAGAGCAGAGGCCACAGAGCAGGGAGAGGCAGGAGATAAGGCAAGAAAGGGAGGAAGGGGCCTGGTCTGTCATGAAGAGGTACCTTAACTTTTATCACCCTGGCAATGATAAGCCACTGAGCAGTTTCAAGAAGCAGAGTGGCATGATGAGATTTGTGGAACTATGTGCAGGATGGGTGGAAGGGGAGGCAGGAAAAAACATAATGGCCTAAAATGTTTGCTTTAAAATTATTAATAAGTTTTGGTTTATCTGATCTTACACAATGTTGAATACACGTACTTAACACAATAACTACTGTGATAATGAGTTACCGACATCCTTAGAAATAAGTGTTTTACAAATTGGGTAAAACACTAAGAAATAAGACATTTTAAGTAATACTTAAAATGAATGACAATTTCAATTTTCATGAATAAGAGCACACTAACCAAACTAAATTGTTACTACCTTTTGTAGTACAATTAAGATGCTAAATGAAGTAAATTGAAATGATGCAAAGATATTTTTATCAAAATCTGACCTTCCAATTATCTACTCACCTCATGCTGCTTTTATGTGACTTTATGATCCAGTTTTCAATGTCTTCATATTATTTTGTCATTTGTTGCTTTTATAGGTTTTCTATTTACCTGATGATCTAACTTCCTTTGCTTGAAAGACAATTTAAAAGTCTTAAAATTCAAGTTGAAATTAAATGAACAAACCTACTGCCACTTTCACTAGGCAGCTTGCTGGAATTCATATCATATCACGGAGAATTTACCTGAGGGTGAATCACTAAGGCAAAATTATGACTATGACATGGAATAAGCAATCTTATGTTGGAACTTATTATATCATAACCATATTCTGCATGTATTTTAAAAGACCATTCAAAATATAGTGAATAATTCACAAATAACATGGCCTTTAATTTTGTGATGACTGAATTTTCATCGTCAGTAGGCCTGGCTGATGGCTAGAAAGTGGTATGCTTTCCTAGACACAATAATGGCAGTGAACTGTGATGATTTATTCTGACATTTTCCCTTCATCTTACATCACCTCTGATCCTTTTCAGAGGGCTACTAGAACCTGGTCCTTGACAGCCCTGTGAAGACACAGTCGTGTTTCACACGGGCAGCAATTATCTGGTCCCTGCCTTTCACAAGCTGCTGCAGACCTGGCTCTCCTGCAAAAATGAGCTGGATAGCGTTGCTGCTGAAAGCAAAGGGTAAACTAAAGTAATAAGATGCAGTGAGCAGGGTGCAGCCTATGCAGACTAAACAGTCAAAAATTTTCCAAAGCGCACGTCGCTCACTCATGTAGCGACACAAGGCAAACTAAGCCGGTGTGACCAAGAAGAAAGGAGATGCCAGCAGCTGCACATTCGTCACGTTTAATGAAGTTTTCACTGTTCATGTTCATGAAGTTCAACCATATGGTTCTTGATATTTTAAAAGATTAATTTTAAGAATCACGGGGACAATCTGTCAGTACTTATGCAGAGCTAGACTTTAGAGAGAGATGTAATTTCATTTTAGGGGAACATTTTTCTCTTTGCTTACAAAAACACAAGGTTTCAATAGCTGGCCAGTTAAAACTATTACCATTCATAAATTCTGCATGTCTGAGAACTTGATATAACTTAAAACATGCACCACCCACAATCATAATTTTGGCTTAGCCAAGAGAAAAACATCAAATTTAGATTCCCATTAAATGCTATAACTAGATATTTAAACATAGTAAAATTTGAGGATGAAAGCAAGTATGTTAAGTTCAAAAAAATTTTTTGAACATAAAAAGCTCTATCTATATCTCTATTAACATCTAGATCTATCCTCTGTAACACTGGAGGTAACCTGGGACTGCATACAAAGAAATATGATAGATTTTATTTTCCAAACATAACCATATATAATATCTCCCATCCCAAATGCTCTTCTTATATCCCACTGAGAGGTAGGGTCTAAATTCTTTCTCCCTGAATTTGGATGAGCTTAAGACTATAGTGAATAGACTATGTGCTTCAAGGCCAGGCGATAAAGTGTGATTCAGCTCCCACCTTACTCATCAGAATCCGTGTTGTTGAAGACTTAGCTGCCCCTTTAGCAGTCTGACTATGTAGAGGACACAACGACGTAAGAAACACCAAGCTACCCAATGCAGAGAAATCAGAGAGGCCTTGAGAACAGTGATATGCCTGGACAGCTCCTAGCTGCTTCAGCCACCACTGTTCCAGCTCCAGACACCATCTGACTGCAAATGCATGAGAAACCCTGAGCCAGAACCACCCAGCTGAGCTCTGCCCCAAATCCTGACTCACAGAAACCACGAGAGGTGATAACATCAGTTTTGCTGTTTTAAACCACTAAGTTTTGCAGTTATTTGTTTAAAAGCAATAGATCACTGGAAAATACTTTGATACCAGAAGTGAAGTGGTATGATAAAAAAAAGCAAACTCAAAATTATGGTATCGGGTGGCCAACATGACATAGTCTTCACAGAAATCAAAACATAATGATGCACACCTAAAATTTATACATGATAAACCAACGTTACCTCAATTAAACAAACAAGCAAACAAACATGGTACTGGTCTTTGAACCAGACAGCAGATGGAGGCCTGGAGGAGACTGCTGGTGGAAGCCCGATGGGCCTCAAAAATTTGTCTGTGAGGGCTCCAGAGAAATAAGGGTTATGTTTTCGGAAGGTGGAGAAAAGGAGACTCTTGTTACACATTTGAAGAGCATTTAGCAACATCACTGTCCACAGCAATGTGGAAAATCAAAAATGCACCTAACGAACTCCAAGGATGTAGCTAAGGAGATTTCCAGGCAGAATACCGAAAGGAGCACCTGCCTTCCTTTTGTCACTTATGATAAGATGTGGGTAGAGACACATGAGATAAAAAAGAAACTGACTTTCAGCAAAATTTGGAGGAACTATAAAAAAGAGGCAATTTTCTGGGTTTGAAAATAAAACTATTTTTCATTTCTTTTGCTTCAGAGAGCAAAACAGTCTCAAAATAAGAGCAAGCTTCAAGGAAAAGATAAAATGCCAGGTGTGGTCAGAAAGCCCTGGTTTGGAGCCAGCCCTGCTGGCCAAGTGGCTAAAGTTAGGTGCTGTCACCACTTGAGCAGCCCGGGTTCGCCTCCTGGTCACAGAACCACACCACCTGTCTGTCAGCTGCCATGATGTGGCGGCAGCTCACATAGAAGAACTAGAAGGACTTATAACTAGGATATACAACCACACACTGGGGCTTTGGGGAGGAAAAAACAGAAAAGGAGGAAGATTGGGGACAGATGTCATCTCAGGGCGAATGTTCCCCTGCAGAAAAAAAAAAAAAAAGACCTGGTCTACAAATAAAGGTAAGCGTATATCTACAGATATCCTTTATTAACACCTCAGGAGTATTAAGGTGGTCCCTCATAGATCCTTGAAGACAGATAAAAGGCCTTCGAAGAATCTTAAGGACACACATAGCCAACTTTCTCCGCTAAACAACAGGACTACAGAGAATCTTAAATGTGTTATCCCACTGCAGCCTCATAGGGAAGCCCTGGTAAAGGAGAGACTATCTCAAAAATTTTCTGGGTTTGGCTTTTGCTAATAGAGTGGATTATAAATTGATATATAAGAAACCCTAAAGATTTTTTTTTAAATTACACCAGCTGGAGCTAAAAGGAAACAAAAACAATACGAAATAAAATGTGGGCTTTGGACCCCCAAACTTCCATCCCCAAGAAGAAGGTTGAGAAAACTTGTCAGCTACAAATACAGGCCATGTTTTTTGGAAAAAGAATGATGATGCAAAAGACGGAAACAAGAACACAGTGGGAGGAGCCAGGAGTCACAAAGAGCAATTCCCAGAGAAGAAACTGAGCCCAAATTAAGTAAATGGCAACAGCACTGCCTGGGTTTCAGATTTGCTACGGAATATAAAGCCTCTCATTTCTGCCTTTGGAACATGAGGGACTATAGAATTTTCCTGTGCTTGTCACACCACTGAATGTGAGGTGTGTGAGGGGCAGACAACTTATTTCTTTAGTTCAAAGCTTTCAGAAGAACGTCTAGTTCAAGTGTTTCTAATATTCAAGAAGCCTTACCCAAGGAGCCTCATCTGCACCTGGATTTGATTAGAAGTCCAGGTCCTGCACTTCAAGCCAACGCAGTAATGGAATCAGACATAGGGGCTTTGAGGGCAGGAATAAGCATATTTTCCAGGTGGGGGGGCTGTAAATGGTTGTGGTCAGAGGACGGACAGTACCAGATTATGTCTTCCAAAGATAACCACAATAACATGTCCCAGCCCTCCATGTTCTTCTTATACTGTAACTCTAACATTCCTACCACCAGCCATCGGAGTTGATATTCCTGCACCTGACATTCTGACTACAGCATAAGCGGAGATACATGGTTTAGAGACTAGATCACAAAAGGCAATGCAGCTCTCACCTTGCTCACTGTAATACTCCCTCTTGAAGCACTGAGCTACCATGGTAGCAGGGTGACTGCTCTGAAGCTACCAGGTTGTGAAGAAGCCCAAATTAGCCTATGCAGACAGACCACATGGACAGGCCCTGAGATGACATGAAAAGAGAGAGAGGCTGAACCAGCCCCCAGTGGCTTCAGCTGCCCGCTGTCCCATCTCCAGTCATTGTCTACAAATGCACGAGAGACCATGAGCCAGAAGCAAACAGCCAAACCCTACACAAATTCCTGACCCACAGAAACTGTGAGAGGTAACAGTTGTTGTGGTTTTAAGCCACTACAGAATAAAACGATTTATTACACAGCTAGAGATAAGAAAAATGAAAAGCACAAATTATTACATCTCATTTTGGTTATATATGGAAAATGTCATAAAAATTACTAAAAATAGGAAGATATTCTGATGAAACTTTACAAAGAAAAACAAAAATTTTTTAAAGACATTGTCTATAAATCTTTAGGTGAAATCATTAAAAAAAACTAAAATGAGGTCAGTAATACAACCTCAAGGTATTAAAAAAAGACAAAAGATGCTCAGATTCAGTCACCAAACTAGCCAAGTCTCAAAACAAGGACCTCAATCTCTGACAACGCTGAGGATGTTTCTTGGACAGAGTTAGTCATTCTGCACTTTTCACAACCAAGCAATATCCTGGGTCCTATTTTCAATACTGGCCAAGGACACACACCACTCCTACTCACCTGGCCAACTGCCAAAGCCCACATCCTGCAGAGACCTTACCGCCTGCAGTAGCCCCAACACCTTGTATGACACCTTAAATAACAATCTGGAGTAGTCTGCTGGCTCTTCAGAGTCAGTGAAGTGGTCTGGCTCTGTTTTGATGCTATGCGGGATCTGTATCAATCAGAGCACAACTGAGAAAACAAAATGCACGCCACTCCAAAATATTTGCTCCCAACCCTTTATAGTTCATTTATCTTAGCTGCTTTGTCCCTAGGTAAAAATAAACATGTGTCTTGGGGAATTGGGGGGGCAGGACACAGTTATCTGCCGTTGTGTAAATTAACAAGTGCTCACTGAGCGCTCAGTATGTCCCTGCTATACCAGGAGAGGTGGGGACACAGAAAAGCACAAACCACGAATCCTACTCTGAAGCAAGTTTTAATGCAGCTGGGGAGAATGATCTAATTAGCAAAAGAAAAGCTATTATAAAATAAAGTAACCAAGTGCTAAATTGTGGCATAATATTAGATATCAGAGCCTTGTTCAGGCTTCACAGGGATGTGTGAAGGTAAAAATGAGGGACACAGCAAGGATATCATGATAAGAACATAAATGGAGCCTGCAGGAGGCAGATAAGAGGTAGGTCATCTGACCACATCAGTGATTTGGGGACAGAGCTGGGAAAGAGACGAGGGATGCATGAGAAGACTAGAAAATGGGGTGCCCTGAAAACTCATTTAAGAAAGGCTAGAGAGAGTCAGCAAAGGCTGCTGAAAAAGGTTCAGCATGGAAAGAGAAGTATTTGAAAGGATTCTTCATTAGGGAGAGAGAAAGAGAGAGAATTATATATAGAGAGACAGAGAAAAATTGCATGTTAAAAATTTTTATAAATAAAATGAAGGACAAATACTAGGCTATGAATAATACCTTTTCAGAAATATGGCAAAGTTTAAATAGCCTTAATATAATAAAGAGCACAGGGGCTGCCCCTGTGGCCAAGTGGTTAAGTTCGCTCACTCTGCTTCGGCGGCCGGTTTCACCAGTTCAGATCCCGAGCACGGACTTGGCACTGCTCATCAGAACACGCTGAGGTGGCATCCCACATGCCACAACTAGAAGGACCCACAACTAAAACTATGCAACTATGTACTGGGGGGATTTGGGGAGAAAAAGAAGAATAAAAATAAAAAATAAAGAGCAGATTCAAATTGTAAGAAAAATACTAAGTAATAGGCAAAATCATATAGAGATAACTCACAGAAAAGAACCATAATCATGAAAATAATTTAACTTCACTGGCAATGAAACAAATGAAAATTAAAACAATGAGAGTTTCCAGCTAAGTAAATTAGGAGCAGTACTGATAATATTCAATACTGGCAAGGGTGTGGGGAAAAAAGCACACTTGCCACTGATCATGGACACATGAATTAAAACAAACATTCTGGAAAGCAATTTTGATGTATGGCCGGAGTCTTTAAAATGTCAATGTTTCAAATGCTTTTTTTTAGTAATTCAATTTTAGAAATTTATCAAAAGCAAGAGTTATAGATTAAAAGACTGAATTTTGAATTCAGTAAATGAATTCTGAACAATTATCAAAGACTAATGATTATCAATTATCACTGACACTGATATTTACTTAGCAGCTACTATGAACAGGGTTCTATGAAAATGCTTTCGCCATAGTACTTCTAATATTTACATACTTCCAGGTCAGCATTATCTCCATCTTATAAATGGTGAAACTGAATAATATAAAGTTATAAATCCAAAATAAGTTATACCAAAAGAATTGAAACTGTATATGTCTGACTCCAAAATTTGGCTCTTTCAACCATGTTTTTATGCTCAAAGATAATTATGTATATTTATAACAAAGAAATGGAAGAAATCTAAGTGACCAATGATAGAATATTATGCAAATATTAAAAGTATATTGTCAATGGGGCTGGCCCCGTGGCCGAGTGGTTAAGTTCGCGCACTCCGCAGCAGGCGGCCCAGTGTTTCGTTAGTTCGAATCCTGGGCGCGGACATGGCGCTGCTCATCAGACCACGCTGAGGCAGCGTCCCACATGCCACAACTAGAAGAACCCACAACGAAGAATACACAGCTATGTACCGGGGGGCTTTGGGGAGAAAAAGGAAAAAATAAAATCTTTAAAAAAAAAAAAAAAAAAAAAAAAAAAAAAAAAAGTATATTGTCAAACAAAATTTAGTAACTTGAGACATGCTCAAGATGAAATATTAGAATATTACCAAAAAATTAAGTTACAAAAATATAGGTAATACTTATTATGAATATGCATATATGTATACCCCTAGAATAAATAATGGAAAGAAATGAACCATGGCATCTGAGGTGATGGAACTAATGAATAGATCCATTTTCCTACTCTTGTTGTCTAGATGTCTCAAATGTTTCATAATGAGCAGATATTTTTCTATTCAAAAAGACCATAATAAAGTTATCTTTTTAAAGAAAGAATAAGCAATTTAGCTAATGTTAGAGCCAGCAAGAGGAGAAAAGACACTGAATACAAATTATATACTTTAAGCAGATATAATTCTTGCCAAAATAGTTTGTAAAGATGACTCACAAAATTTCTTCAACGAAGACTTCATGTTATTTATAACATGAATGATTTTTTTTTACTTTATTATTTATCGCAGAGGAAAAAAGGCAGAATATTAAAGAGTTAAATTGAATGTTGTACACACCACATTTTGCAGTGATACCATTAGTTTGAATACTTCCTCTAATATCTAAAGTGACTCTCAGGACAAATTTATAATAAATGAACACTCAAAGCACCAATGCAAATACAATACAATGCAATGTCAAAAGAAATCAAATGATCTTAAAATCATTTAGGAACTTATTTTAAAATTATTATTTTTAAATAAGATCATATTCTACTTCTACAACTTTTATTTATAGCACCTTTGTCTAGGATATGAGATATCGTAAGTGCAAAAACTACCTATATTAGTTTAAAATTATAGGGTCATATAAGATATAAATTGTGTCCTCACTTTCAATTTTGTGGTAGCAAATATATTTAATTAGACTATATTTTATTGTTAATAAAATGTATGTTAATCTCATTATTGGAATTTACATACAAAGTTATTAAACACTTTAAAAAATTTGAATTTTGTTGGATTAAACAATCTGACATATTCTGTAATATTAAAAATTGAAAGCAATAAATCTGTGGCCGGCCCAGTGGCACAGCGGTTAAGTTCGCACATTCTGCTTCGGCGGCCCGGGGTTCGCCAATTTGGAATCCGGGTGCAGACATGGCACTGTTTAGCAAAAGCCATGCTGTGGTAGGCGTCCCACATATAAAGCAGAGGAAGATGGGCATAGATGTTAACTCAGGGCCAGTCTTCCTCAGCAAAAAGAGGAGGATTGGCAGTAGTTAGCTCAGGGCTAATCTTCCTCAAAAAAAAAAAAAAAGAAAGCAGTAAGTCTATCAATAAAAAAAGCAATAAGAGAAAAACGGTAATTAAATCTGATCTTTGTGGTGCCAGGCTCAATAAGATCAGAAGGGAAATAGATATGGAGCTGTTGCCTGCAGTTGAGGCATCTCTGAATTAAATTAGGATAACAGATGTCTATCCACCATGTTTTAACTGTCGTGTGAAACTAAACACTGCAGTTAATTGACATAGGTGACAGAGGTGAGGACTAAATTGCTTTCCTTTAAAGTGACAAGTAGAATAATAAACTACCTTAGTAAGATTAGTTTTCAGTAGTGACTAATTCAATTAATAAACATGTTAAGTTTGAACACCAACAGGATCACTCTATTCCAACCAACAGATGCTCAAATAATTTTTTTACTTAAATCAAACAGAACCTTTCTAAAGTACATCCATTCCTAGAAGGAAAACAGTCATTTTTATTTATCGTATTCCATGGTCCAGTTCTCTCATTTCACAAGTACTGAAAATGAGGTCCAGAGAGGCTGGGTGACTTTCTACAAAGTCAGTCAGTGAATCAGAGGCATCAAATAATTTCTCTAAAACCTGACAACTCTACATAGTTCCTCTCGCCTCCCTACCTGGGGGATATATTCTAGATCCCCACAAACACTTGTTTAACATATGATTCTAATACGCTATCAAAAAGTGAATAGGCCTCCGTAGGGCACCTCTGGTTTCTTTAAGAAATGAAACGTGTATCTTACAGAGCAGGTCACACATTAGGAAACATCTGGGTTGGTGTTCAAATCTGTCTGCACTCTCAGGATCAGAGCTTCTTAATCCAGAAGCCCTTAGAGAACAAATATGTTCAGCAACCTGCCCTACTGAGTTCTAACACTCTGAATCTCTGCAGTTGAGCTGGTTTCATTTGTCAAATTGCAAACGGATAGGTTTCCATTACATGCTATGTCAGAAGGAGTCCCTGGAAATCACTGCCGGCTGATCAATCACTCCCTCTAGTTCAATATTTAGTAACAGCAAACCCCCTCCAAAATAGTATTTTGTTAGAGTTACTGAAGTATATGAAGTATGTGAAAGAAAACTATCAGGTATTTTTGTGAAGGTTGTCAGTAGCTTTGTGGCTCAAATGGGAACAAATTACTCTAGAAAAGAAACTTTAACACTTCTCGAAAATTATCCAAAACTTCAAAACATAACTAAAGTATTTCAGCAAATATAAAACATCATTACTTACACGATGCACCACATCATCATTTCATGTAGCACTGAGAAAAAAAAAATGCCGTGATGGTCACATGACATTAAGATATATCCCAAAATCAGCACTCTAAAACCTATAAAACTGTGTGTCTTAGGATCCATTAATAACATATGGTTGTATGGTTGATTTTAATAAGTTTACCACCTACAAAAAAAAAATTGAATTTAAAGGACTGTAAAAAATAAAACATAACCCTGGCTTGCAAGTAACTAAAAGGTAAACCTGTAATTATAATTAAGTGTAGTAAATATTAAAACACTTAAAAGTATAGTATACTACATTTAAAAACTCATTAAAGTATCACACTCTTTTTACATGTGAGGAACCACAAGGCCATGAGATCAAGGGATCACTGTCTCCTCGGCAGCCTTCCAAACGTAAAGATACCTTATTTGACAAAGTTAGAATTTGGGTCTGCAAATATTTATTGAGCACATACTGTGTGTCAGGCACTGGTATGAGAACCAAAGATACAGAGGGGAACAAAGCAGACAAAATTCCCTGCCCACATGGGGCTCACATTCCAGCAGGGAGAACAACAAACACGATTCAAAAGTGAACTCTGTCACCCAACAGCGACGAGTGAAGCAGAGGAGGACGGTTTCTGCTCCACTGATTCTGTTACTCCAGCAAGAACACAGGCTCCCAATCCTAAATAGGATGCTTTCAAAATAATCAGGACTGTGTCAGGCTGAAACAGAAAAAAAAAGAAAAAAGGCTTTGTGATGGGCTACGAGTTTTCTGAGACTATTAACCGATGTTTAAAATAAAGGCCTTCGGGTTGTGAACAGAATGGACAACTGGCAATAGTAGGCTTCTAAAGAGCAAGCGTTCCGGCGTCAGAACGTAGTCACAGGGATCACAGGAACGAGGCTGCCAAGGAGGGCTGGGACGGATAGGTCACTGTGGCTGCCCAGAAAAACTGCTGGAAGATCCACAAAGCAAGTAACCGGGTAAAGCAGGGAGAAGCACGTAGAACATCAGGGAAATCTGGCCGCAGAAACTGGGGTACAGGATAGAGTTGGATCCCAAGGCATACGGCAAAGACCTAATCACTTAGGAACACAGAACAGGGTGTGAGAACGTGACAGTGCCCGTGGTAAAACTCACTAATCAAGAAAGGTCTTAAGTGGGGGCTGGCCCCGTGGCCGAGTGGTTAAGTTCGCGCGCTCCGCTGCAGGCGGCCCAGTGTTTCGTTGGTTCGAATCCTGGGCGCGGACATGGCGCTGCTCATCAAACCACGCTGAGGCAGCATCCCACATGCCACAACTAGAAGGACCCACAACGAAGAATATACAACTATGTACCGGGGGGCTTTGGGGAGAAAAAGGAAAAATAAAATCTTTAAAAAAAAAAAAAAAGAAAGGTCTTAAGTTCCCATTGACTTAGCACAGGACGGATCCTAGACCTGTCTCGAACGCCAGAGGCCCACAGGCTGTGTGCCTGTCTCTGCCCAACCAGGAGCTGCCTTCAAGTTTTAGCATGAGGATCAAAGCTCAAACCAACTTAAGGAGTATAAAGTTACTTTGAAGTTGCTGCTTCTCAACTATGCCCCAATGCTAACATTTCAGTGTCTAAAAAGGCAGTGTAAATTTTCTCAAGGACATTCTTCTATTCGATAGAGTAGGCCATCTAATTTTTAGATAAACTTATTTTGCCCAGAACTCAATATAGCATTTTCATTTTAAAGTACAGCCATAAAAAATAGCTTTATTAAATTTGGCCTTACTTTTAAAAAAATTACTCACCATGTCCCAGAGCTTAACATTATAATGTTCCTCCTGGTGGAGGCTCAGTGAGATCTGGTCGTGAGGAGCGAGGGAGACGTGAGTCAGGTAGAGTCACCATTACAAACTAGCAAGATGTAATCACATTGGTCTCTAGCTACCTCTTCCTTTCTGAACAAAGTATAATAAATACACAAATATTACTAAGTAATGATGTCTAGAGACATGACAGGAAAATCCAAAGATGACAAAAGGGAAAAGAAACAAAATCTTTCTTCATGTAAAGTTACAGGTATAGTTGATACTTATACAGCTAGCTAATGGGAAAACTAATCAAACTACTAAAATGTTATTATCACTACCCTTACAGGGATACCCTCCCGGTGAGAGAAAGAATATGGTCATTCTTCCATTATGTGTGATGTCTCATGGTCTCTAATAAATTTCTGCATCTGATTTATTTTGAGCTCTTATAGTACCACAACCAGAATTTTGAGGATTCTTACTATTTTATTAAATAAAGGAAAAGTAATCTCTTTCATGTGGACAAAAACACTTGCAAATGAAAGCTGTCTGTTCTACGACAGAAGTCAATAAGAAAACGGAATGCAACTACAAAAAGTTATTTTACAGTAAATGTGGTTGGTGCACCTAATCTATAACAATAAGGTTGTATTTATAATAGTCCCTACTTTCTTAATGGCTCTGGTTCTAGGAGCCTTCTCAATTTGAATACCATTAATCCTTATGCCCAACAAAGATGTTAAAGGTGTTTGTATGTCTGAGTTGAAGAGTACACGAAAGGTCTAAAAAGGCTTGGTCTTGGTCAAAAATATAAGTGGAAACTGACTCAATTCTATGGTTTTATTTTTCTGTAAACTTACAGAGCTTAAACATAACACAGCTTTCGAGATATTTTGTCATGGATTCCTATCTTTTTCCCACATATAAGTATTACACAAAAATATCTCACACTGGTTTTTCTGCCTCCTCTTGTTTACCTCCCAAGATAAAATAATTGTTTCATTACAGACTGACTAACATTTCACCCAGGGCCCTCATTTCCCTCATGGAACTTCCAGAACCTGCTCCTTAACTCTCTCACACCATCTTTTAGGATGTAGCTGGCTATGCTCATGAAAATTTTCCAGTATAAACTTACCATATCAAATACTTTTCAATGACTGCATATAATCTGAAGTTAGTCATTAAGCTTTAGGTTTTCAACTCTTATGTGTACTTTAAATTAAAGCTAATAAAATGCAAAAATTTCTCAGGCATGGCAATTAAGTTATAAACTCTCCTGAGAACATTTACGCCATACATACAAAGCCAAGTGAAGGTTCTGGAAATACCCAGTTACTGGGAGATTTTCCATATAGCTCAATATAAGAGTTCATGACTTAAATAATATCCACTGCATAATGGGTACTCACTGAAAAAAGCATTGTGACCTATTCAAAAGTTTGCACTTTCCTCTGTAGTATATTCTTCACACTCTGAATAAGCAGACATATGCCTGTTTTTGTTATAGCAAAACTTTTACACTACGATTTTTTCATGAGTATGTAAGTGTTCTGTTTTCTCCTAAAACTGAACTATCACTCATTGTAATTACCCCGATGCTATTTTTGTTTCTATGATTGTATTTTTTATTCTTTTGATAATTTCTCTTAGAAAGATAATAAAATCTATATATTTAAACACCATTTTAAAATCAAAATATTCATAAGTTGGTTATATGAGGAGAATTCTCACTTTTACTTAGGCAGGTTTAAAGCTAATTTTAGCTTTAATATGTGTTCCCTTGCAGTGTATGCCCAGAACAAGAAAAATTACCAGGGCTGTAAATCAGAAACAACACAGTACTAGCTATCCAACAAGGCTATGTTATTGCCACTTAACATGTGGCGAGAAAGATATTGCAACATGGCACAGATCAACTTTCATCCCATTTCAAAAGTCAATATTTAAACTAAAGGAGTCCAAAGCCAAGACTTTGTGTTGAGAGATTCAAAATCTTTTTTCTACAACTGTGTGGTCACATGTCCATTCTATCTAAGTGCTTTGCTGGCTAATGCTTTCCCTATGTACCAATGAACTTACTTTCCAATGTTTCTCTGTGTTTTCCAATTCCACAAATGTTCCATTGTTAGATCACAGGGTTGCTGCTTTCAATACTGTTCAGAGCTGTTGAGTGCCTAAAGACGTGTTTATCATATCAATACCCCTGTGCATATACATAAACATGAGAACACACACACACAATTTACTTTCTCAGTCTAAATCAAACTATATTTTCTTTGAAATACATTCACCAGGAAGTACACTTCTTCAGTGTACCACCAAATAAACTCAGAAATAAAAATAAGCCCCTCAAAATTTGAACAGCTTTAATCAAAGTTACTAATTCTCCATATTTTCTCCAACTTCTTTCAGCATTTTGAAACTAGGAGAAAATTAGCCTGAAGGAAAAAAACAGCTTGTAACTTCAAGTTGAAACATATTGCATAACCCAGGCCAGAAAATAATTTGGATTTGCATGGACTCTCTTGAATATCTAGATCTTTTTCTTTGACCATAGGGAGCTCATCTCAGATTTCTCCAGTGATAAGAAATACCATAAGCAGTTAGCCTTGGCGGGGAGAGGCGCCTACTGGGCTTTTGACATGTTAGCTCAACTAATCCTCACAACAGCCCTGAGAAAGGAGGCGTTACCCCATTTAAAAATATGACCAGAGGTATGCAGATCTCTGATTCAAATTCAGATCTGTCTTTGACTCCAAAAGCAGGGCTCTCTTCTGCTTTGCTTTTTTATCTAATAAAAAATAGACAAAGTTTAATGGACTATCCCCCTTGTCTAAGTAAATACAATCTCACTGAATTGCAGTCTCACCAAATAATATCCAAAGCACATTTTCCTTTATTTCTCCTAACGTGAGTAACTAAATAGGTGTTTAATTTTCCAATGATCAGTCAACAAATAGCAAATGAAAGGAGGTAAATATAAATATAAGATGAGGTCTCAGGGCGGGCCCAGTGGCATAGTGGTTAAGTTCACACACTCCACTTCAGTGGCCCAGGGTTCGTGGGTTCGGATCCTAAGTGTGGACCTAGACTCTACTCATCAAGCCATGTTGTAGCAGCATCCCACATACAAAATAGAGGAAGACTGGCACAGATGTTAGCTCAGGGACAATCTTCCTCACCAAAATTTTTTTAAGAAAAAGAAGAAGATGAGGTCTCTGCAATTAAGCAGATAAAGCTAACTGAGGTAACTGATCAGTAAAAGGCACTCTACAGTGTTCCAATAAAATGTATATAGCTTTAGAAGGTAAATAACATTCATATGGAGAGAATGTGCCTTAATAGTTTGAAATAATATTAGGTTGTTTGAGGAAAGCAAAATGGGGGTCTGGCCAATATACTGCTAAATAGATGCTTCTGCATGGAAACCCTGTATTGGGAAACTATGTCAGGTTCCAGTTTATGCGCTGTGGGCAACGACTGTGATAGGTGCACTACACAAAGAAGCAGCTCAAGAAGACTTCTTAGATGAGCTGGAAGTTGACCTGGTCTTGAGAGCAGCACTAGGGTAAGGCAGACGCAAGGGTACTCCAATAAGACAAAATATCTAAGTGAGGACCAAGGACTGGAATAAACCTGAAACTTTTACATACACTTACACAGCTGGAAAGAAATACCCAGAACATTTAGCATGAAATTCTCACTTCAAAGATAAGAAAACCAAGTCTCAAAGTGGTTAAAGGGTTGGCCCAGTCACTGAGCTATAGCCAGGGCTTGATGAAAAACACTGCTCACCTGCCATTACAGCCAGTGCTATTTCCACTCTAACAGTGGGTCCCATCCATCGTCTAACCATGAGGTGAGGTCTGAGGGCTTCTGGGAAGTTACCTCAGGAGCCCAGTGGGGAGTTGGGGGAGGGTATTTAGACATGGCAGCTCAGCTTTTATCTCTTTCATATATTGGACTTCTGCTAAGTTTTATTTGAAGAAAAGAACTCTGTGTTAAAAATGCACTCTTCAAGACTTCATTAGTAATTAAGTAACATTGTTGAGTCCTATGCCATGTGACACAGACTCAACCACAAAAGAAAAAAAAAAAGTCTTTGCCCTCAATAAATTACTTTACTCATTCAACAATCAAGTACTGAGTGTATGTTGTATGCCAGGTACTTAGCTATACATTGGAAAATTCAATAGTGACCAAAAAGTTGCAGTTTTGGCCTGGGGTCAGGTGGTGGTGAACTAGAAAGATATTAATCAAATAACAACACAAAGAAATACAAAACACAACTAGGATAACTGGCATGAGGGAAAGTTGCAAGACGCAAGGAGAACTGATAACCAGAAAACTTCACTCCAAGGAGCCACTGTCTACTGGAGGCGACGTGACCATGTGAAGCAACAACTATTATAAACACAAGTGCTCAAGAGGAAGAACACACAGGCTCTATGGTAAAACAGACAAGGCAGTGACGAACTTCGCAGGAGGGCAGAGACACCTCACAACGAAGGCAGCATCTGTGCTTCATCGAGGAAGGGTTAATACAGACACATCATTGCAGAAAAGGGCTGGCAGGAAAAGGAGGGAAAGAAGGATACTTCAGACAAAGGCAGTGCATGTGCAAAAGGATCAGAAATTGGGTAGAAATGCAAAACATAGCAAGCGCTCCTCAAGGATAGAGTAAAGGTGGTTGTCTCAAAGAAGAATATGTAAGGGCCAGATCCGACAAGGCCTTGTACACTCATGCTGCCAACTGAGATTTCAACTGCACAGCATGCCACGGAGGTGAGGGAGGGTCACTGAAGGTTATAATCAGGAGTACGACATGATCAGAACCGCATTCCAGAAAACTCAGATAGACCAGAACAGGGAAGACTAGTGGCAAAGAGATCAGTCAGAGCTGCTACTATTTGACAAGCAAAGGAGAAGCAGAACTGCGGATTCGTGTCAGGTTTCCTAGCACATGTTGGCATTTAAAAAGTGTGTTAAATGAATAGGAAATAATGTTGGCATGCTAGAGTAGAGCAAGAATACAAAGAATCATAAAAGACAAGCAAAAATGTTATGACCTGATGCTGTAGGAAATGGGAAGTCATGGAAAGTTTCTGATCAGCGTGACAGGAAGTGAACTATGTTTAAGAAAACTTACCATGTTATAGTATATCTGATAGAATGGATAAATGATAAAATTACAAATGATTTAAAGAAGCTCTTAACAAGACAGCTAAAGCAGTTCGGTAAAAATGTTCAGCCTGGTAAGGGACCCCCACAAATACAGAAAAAAGAAACATAAGAGAAATTTTCAAAGGAAAACAAATGAAGTCAATCAACAGACTAGATCAGAGATCAGCAAATTTTTCTATAAATGGCTGCATAACAAATGGTTTAGTCTTTCTGGGGCACATGATCTCTAACAGAGCAACTCTGTGACTGAAGCAGGAAAGCAGCCACTGCCAGCCATAGACAATATGTAAACAAATGGGCGTGGCTGTGTTCCAATAAAACTTTATTTACATAACAAACAGTGGGCTGGATTTGGTCTGCAGACTGTAGTTTACTGACTCCAGGACCAGATACAGCTGGGGTCAGGAGTATGTTCAGCCATAAGTGATAGAAAACCCAAAATAACAGTAGCTTAAACAAGATAGAAGTTTATTTCTCTCTCATAAACAAAATCCCCAGGTAATAGACAGGTTTGGTATGACAACTCCACAATTCTAAAAGACCCAGTCTCCTTCTATATCATTTTTCACCATCCTCAACATGTGACTGCTAGCTCTTAGTTCATGATAGCTGCTTGAGTTCCAGCCATCAAATTAGCATCCTAATTTGTAGAAGGGGTAGAATGGGAAGAAGGGTAAAAAAAGGGCCCGCCCCTTCACTTTAAGGACAATTCTGTAACTCACAAAACCTTTCTATTTAGCTGGATGTCCACCTTCATACAAAAGTCAAAAAAGATCACACGTTTCAAAGTGAAGGCTAAGTATCACAAGCCCTGTATCATTCTTTCTCCCTAAACCAGAAAATACTTTTTGTTCACCTCTTGATTGTTGACCCATATAAAATTTCTTATTGGCTGAAAGTTACCCAATAAACTGTTTTCCTTCTGTCCGAAGTAATAAAACTATACAACACTATAAACATTTTCCATGTTTAACTCCAAGATATTTGGTTTTCTGGCTAGAAACAGTAGAGCTTTTGTTTTTAAAATTAAAGCAGACCCTTAGATCTAATTTGCCTCAGAATGCCAAATAGTTTTCTCTTCTTATGTTCTAACGTTACTATCACCTACTCTAAAAACAAGCAGATATCAAGAGACTGACTCCACTTACTCTGCTTGTCCCTGAAAATGGTTCACTGACACAAAGAGTAGGAAAAACAACAATATAAAAGATAAAGATAAAGGTCCAAAGAGAAGGATCTCTTAAACGGTCTAGTATACAGGAGATTTATGCTGTGAAATTACATTTAAGGTACAAGAGTCTTAATACTATAGCTATAATGAGGAGATATTTCAGTGAAAATGGGTAAGACAGATACAATATTTCCTTTTATTGAGGTATAATTTGACTCTTCGTAAAAGATGACTTATGAGAAACTGTCATCATAAAACAAAAAGATTCGCTAAGTTTCTGGCCCTTTGTATTAGCAAAAAGAGACAAAAATTTAGCATCCCAGACAATTCTAACAAGTTAAGAGGGTTGGTTCCTCAGGATCATGCAATATTTCAATATATGTTGAAACTAACTTCCAATTTAAAGAATAATTCAAGAGCTGTTAAGCTTTTACTTCAACACTGAAAACATGCAGACAATTCAATTAACATTTAAATCTTTGAAAACTAATTTTCAACAAAAAACATTGACTTTTTGATTTTTTACTTTTAAGGGGATTTCAAAAATAATAAATAATGCACAAAACTTTCCAAGTTGTAACTTAAGCCATACTCTCTATCCTAGATTTTATTTCAGGTATATCTCAATTCACGTTAATATGTTTATTACCTGACATTTTAATCAAAGATCAAAAACTTCTCTATCCAAAACATTTCCAAAGCTCTGTGAAGTAAACTAACTTTATGAAATGGAACCTAAACTACATATTTTGTAATGAAATTTTACATTACATTTCAAGAAAGAATGCTGTCCTTATAAAGATACCCAATGTGGCTCAGACAATAATAACGGTAAAAGTATTTAAAAGAAATGTAAGAAGAAATATTTTGATAATCCAAAGGAATATTCAGTTTCCAGGAGTCTTGGTAAAATGCTGAACGACTCTCTCATAGATTGCTCAGGATTCCAAACTGACTGGTCTGGGAAGGGTCCTTAAGTGTTAGAACTTATCACAGGGTGGGGGGACAATTGAACACATAGTTTCAGGGAGCTCCACAGGTCTCATGAGACTCCTAACGACCTAACCATTATTATGGATTGCTAACAAGATCATTTCAAATGCTTTGAAAAGGTATTTATTTTAATTACATGAGTAATATGTGAATATATGCTTACTTTTCATATTAAAAATATACAGAAATTTGTAAAGTAAAAAACTGTTTATGACCCTCCTAAAATTTTTTTCATGTCACCCTCCATTTCAATAATCTTGAAGATGAGTTAAAAAACCCAGCCTGGCTTTCAAGCAACTCTAAAATCTGGTCTCCCCTTATCTTATAGGCATTTAACCTCTCATGACTTCCAAATGTGAAGCTCTTTTCCTGCCAAATTAGCTTTCTCACATTTTTCCAACCATACTATGCTCATTGCAAACTCAGGATTTTAAACATTATTTATAACTCCTGACCTTTTGCCTAAACTCGCTCTGCCTTCCTCATCACCCAGCTTTAACCCTAATGTGCCATGTGACCTATCCTGACCATGTCACCTGAGCTGAGTCCTCCTACTTCACTACACTAACACTACTCATTTTGATACCAAACACCACTTGAGAATCCTTACAGAAGCAATAAACATTTCTGAATAACAACTAACACTGCGGACCTGCTATTACAGTCTGAATTGCATTCCCCCAAATTCATATGTTGAAGCCCTAAGGACTTAGAATGTGACTGTATTTGGAGACAGGGCCTTTAAAGAGGTAATCAAGTTAAAACCAGGCTGTAAGGACAGTCTCTAATCCAATATGACTGTGGTCCTTATAAGAGGAGACTAGGACACACAGAGAGAGACATCATGGATGCACATCCATAGAGGGATGACCATGTGAAGACGCAGCAAGAGGGCTGCCATCTGCAAGCCCAAGAAAGAGCCCTCAGATGAACCTGTTACTGGAAAATTGGGTTCTTATCGTCCCCCAGGATAGAAATCATGAGAGACAACACACGGGAGTAGAAAAGTAAAAGTTTATTGGCTTGTGCACAGGAGAGGTACAAGGCAGCCAGTGCAGAAAGGAAAGGGGTAGGTGACTGGCTCATAAGGGAACAGGATTGTGGGGCTTTTATTAGGCGAAGGCTGGGCAGGAGTGCCTTGTCACGGCATGTAGAGGCAGGGTTTTCCTTGTGCCTGAGCTGTTCTTTGACATGCCACCTCATGCGTTGCATGTATCATTAGCATGCTAGCTCTCCAGCCCTGGGTGTGATTTTTACTATGCTAATGGAGCCAGGGTCACCTTCAGTGGACTCCTGGGTGCTACGGCACATGCATGAGCCCAGGAAGGTCCAGAGGTTGTGGAATGTGGATCGTGTTGGCCTCTGATTCTCCTAGCTTGCAGATTGGTTAGGGGCCTTATCTTCTTGGTCCAGGGGCCTGGCAGATGGCCCTATCTCATTAAGGCTGGTTTCTATCTAAAACCCAACCCCGCCAGCACCTTGATCTTGGACTTTCAGGCTCCAGAACCGTGAGACAATCAATTTTTGTTGTTAATCCACCACGTCTGTGGGATACTGCTATGGTAGCCCTAGCAGACTAACACACATCTCATATGCCCAGACAAGTGTAAGGTGTCTTCCTCATCCTAACAATTTCCCCAAGACAGCTCTACATGGAAAGTGTGGCTATTATCTGAGAAAACTGAAAGAAATGAAGTAGTTTGCTCAAAGTCTCAAAGTAGACCCTAGTATAAAGTAGAGCCTATGTCGACTTTCCTCTAAAGCTCGTGATATTAAACACCATGTTTTACTGACCGTATGTGAATGATCCAAAGATAACATTATTACTGCTAGTACTGCTTTTTTAGTAGAATGCTGATGGATGATGAATTGATGGATTAAGAAGTAAAAAGCTTCACTTTTTTTTCTTTTTCCTTTTCATTTATGGATATTTTAAGAACAAATGTAGTAGTCAGGTTCCATAATTAATAACAGCCTATTGAAAAGAGTTGTTTTCAGAAATGCTCAAAGAATGGAATTTGGCATACATTTGTTTATCTTGATTCTATCCATATTATGCTTCTTACTTCCTATCAAATGTTAGTGACAACCCACAGTAGCCAGGACCTAATAGAAGTTACCATATTTCACTGATGCAAAAACATGCATTTGGTTTTTTTTTTACATTTTAACATCCTTGAAAAAGATACATCTTACATCAGTAACATATTACCATCACCATAAGCATGGTTTCACACTGTTATCTCTCTGAAATTGGAACACTGTCTTATAACAGTTGATCAAACACTTTAATTCACTAATTGAAGTTATATGTTACCTCCAGACTTGAGTAAAAAGTGAATGATCACACAATCATCTCTGAAGCATCCTTGTGATGAGCTAAAGGAACACAGGAAAGGCAGTCCAAAGCAAAACGTTCCTCATCTGAAGTTATAGGGCAGACAATGGGAAAAATTACAGAACGGAGAAATGAAACAGCAAATGAAACAGCAAACTCAGAAGGGCAAGTGCTAGAGCGCATTTCATTCATCCTGCAGTCTTGTTAGGACAAAAAGACAAAAAGGAAGAGCCACAAAGAATTCCTACACACAATCTCACACATACTGCAAAAAGAAAAAACCACCCAAAAGAGGGCCAACTCCATGTGCACAGTGTGTCCATAAAGTGGAAACCAGTCTCACACTTTACAATCACACCTCACAAACCGCCATGGAGGGCAGGCCTCCCAGGTGAGGCATCGAGTTTCACAGCCCTGCTCCCAGGACTGTTAACACTAATCCACAAGATCTGCAAATGAGAAGAAAGAAAGAGAGGCAGACACCCACACGGAAAACGGCCCCAATTAGAGGACTCAACAATACTTGCCCATCAATTGTTTACCCATTATTTTGGCAAACGAATAAACCAGTAACAATCACTAAATGCTGTGTGTATCAACACAGTAATCCACAATTTAAAAGACTCTTTATCACAATCAAGTCTGTTCATCTTTAGCTATCTCTTAAACAATTTCTATTTCCATTAGAAACTAAACAATTTTCTTTGATGTCACAACGAATACAGCCTACATCTCATTAGAGAAAGATGTAGTAACAAACAAATCAAATGGAAACTGAGACCATCTCTTTGATGAGTGAAAAAAGTGGTAGATTAATTTCAATTATATTTTCCTTTAAACAACACAATAAAAATCAAACTCTATTTCCCCCAAAGGTCTGTCAAAAAAAAAATGATGGGATTTGCCAATGATCCACGATTTATGTTACCAAGTTTGACAAGAGCACACCAAGTCTATCAAAGCTGTTAAAAAGCAAGTTTTACTCTCTTACTGGAACCCAAGTAGCTAGACATTAAATCCAGAAATCTACCACCGTAAATATTTTGCAAGCTCAATACTCTGTTCTTTTTCTGACTGGAGATGAGCTTTACCAGTTGTTTTTAATCAGACAAATAAGAAACCATTAAAATCTGATGTGCTGACCTAAATTATAAAAGAAGTTATAAAATAAGCTACCCCACATTCCGAAACATGAAAGCCTTTTATCTTTCTGCACTGCTGTCGGTAATTACATTATGTCTTTATGGGAAAGCAGCTATCATAAAAAGAACTTTTATTTAAAAAGAAAGATTACAAGGCATGATTAAAGAAAATAAGATGGAATAAAATTTCAAAATGTTGGATCTCAAGGAATCGTGAAGGCTTTCATTTCATTGTGAACTTGTGAAATGAAATAAAACTTGT
Source organism: Equus caballus (assembly GCF_041296265.1). Lineage (NCBI taxonomy): Eukaryota > Metazoa > Chordata > Mammalia > Perissodactyla > Equidae > Equus > Equus caballus. The sequence goes on from NC_091686.1 coordinate 49,668,082, forward strand.
AATCATGATCACAACTAAACAAAATCTATTGGAAACATCCAATTCCTCATTTTTAACAGAAGGATAATAGGAGTTCCTCCTGCCTCCGAGATTTACTGTAAGAATTAAATATGTTAATACACGTAAAGCACTAAGAACAATGCCTAGCATAGCATGCTTAGTGTTTGCTCTTAGGGTTAATATTAGTATTAACATAAGCGTTAACGTTATCAGCATTCTGAAGGCCCAGTCCAGCTTTATCTGTTCACACACAGCTCCATGTAAGTTGCCCCCCACAGGAAGCCTCTTCTCACTAACTCAGCTCTTACACACATGGCTCTCTTCTAAACTCCTACTGCTTTCTGTTAGTCCAATCATATATCCTACAGTTTCATTACATTTTCAATCGTTCACTGTTGTTTATGTTAATCTTATATAATCAAATGCATTATAAAATACTTAAAAGAAAAAACTATGATGACATAGTTTGTACTGTCTTTGCTGGTTCCCTAGCCTCCAGCTCTGAGAAGAGAAACTCCCTTCAGAGCAGAGGGCAGACACGGCTCATCCTCAGCTAACAGCAGTCACATGCAAGGCAGAAGGTGCTAAAAGCTGAACACACCATAAAATACAGAGCAGGGGCCTGGCCTCAGGTGTCTTCCACTTTAAGTCAAGAGAGTAAGTATGCCTACTATAAAGTATCATAAGTTCCAAGCTAAATCACCTACCTATTATAATTTCTGCTGTAAGGAATTCTGAAGAAGGAAAGATAACTGAAGTATAAGGGGGTTAAGAAAGACCTAGTGGAGAAGGATCATGAATGTGAAGAGTAAGTCTTACATAACAATAAGAACAACAACTCCTGGTCAAGGAGCTTCCACACCACAGTAAATAATTTTCATACAATAAGAAAAATAGCAACATATATTGGGTGTTTAATACATGCTGGGAACTTTTCTAAGTGCTTTATAAATTTTAACACATTTGATTTGCAAAATATTCCTAAAAGGGAGGCACTATTCTTTCCATTTTAAAGATAAGTGAGGTACAGTAAAGATTAAATGATTTGTCCAAGATCATATAGCCAATAAGTGGAAAGACTGAGTTATAATCCCAGGAACTTGGGCTCTTAAGTCCATACTCTTTACATTATATTAAACTATTCTTTATGAGCTCATGTAATTCTCATAAGAATCTTGCAAAGGAGGTCGGACATTCTACTTATTGTAATCTACATGAATAGAGTCCCTGAAGTTGTGCAGTGCACAGTCTGAGCAGCCATAATGATGTGCATTGTATAGGTACAAAGTTCAATAATTTAGCCAAAGCTGCACAGTTCCTATAGTCACGATCTGAAATACAGTCAGTCTCACTCTTTTCACTTATATATGGAATGAACAAAGCCAAGACATGGTAATTAGCAAGGTTTGTTCTGGGATACAAGGAGTAAATCCGTTTGGTTTGATGGGAGAAAAAATAAAGAGAAAGGATGAAGGCATTTAGTTCATCTTAGTTCATCTCCCATCTGATCTCCAGGTTCTGGGTGTGAGAAAAAGCCATTGGATGTTCCTGAAAAGTACAGTATAAAAACACTGTTTCAAAGAGCTGAACCTACCAATAGTCTATTACAAGGATGAATTTTAAGGAGAAGAGCTTCCCTCTTTTCGAAGGAAGAAAAATTAAACAAACAACAAAGAGAAGAACAACTGAAGGTTCAACATCAGAGAGGTGCCGGGAATGGAGGGGTCTAAGCCATACACAGAAGCGCTTAAACAGAGTTGGCAGAGGATGGACTTCATTAATGGATGTAAAAGTGGACTAGAAATAGAAAATCTCTTACAAAAACAAAATGTTACAACCTATAAGAACGATGGAGCAAGGAATATTGAATAAAGGGTCAGATGAGAACGCAGTATATTTTTCCAGATCACTTGGAGTCTATTTTACACAACATGGTTTCATTTTTCTATTTGCATTTTGCATTTGCAATATTACAAATTCCCTGACTAATATTCAGAAAAATGTAATAACAATGAATTACAGAGTAAAGTATAATTGACTGTATTTATTACATTTATATTTCTACAACTTAAATCTTTCTCAAATGAGTAGAGAAAAAAGAATCAAAGAATATAAACATTATACAAGCAATCAACATGTCCTTCAGTAGGCGAGTGGATAAATAAATTGAGGTACATCCAGACAATGGCATATTATTGAGCACTAAAAAGAAATGAGCTCTCAACACAAAAAGACATGGAGGAAACTTAAATGCATATTACTAAGTGAAAGGAGCCAATTCGAAAAGGTTACATACTATATGGTTCCAAGTATATAATACCCTGGAAAAAGCAAAACTTTGGGAACAGCAAAAAGATCAGTGGATTCCATGCATTAGGGCAATGAGGGGAGAAGGGAAGGGATGAAGAGGCCGAGCACAGGGGATTCTTAGAGCAGTGAAAATACTCTGTTATAATATCGGAATGATGGACACATGTCATTACCCATAGAATGTACAACACCAAGAGCGAACTGTAATGTAAACCAACGACTTCGATCATTACGAAGTGTCTGTGTAGGTTCATCAGTTGTAACAAATGTACCACTCTGGTGGGAGATGCTGATAATGGGGGAGCCTAGGTATGTGTGTGGGCAAGGAGTATGTGGGAAGTCTCTGTACTTTCCCCTTAATTTTGCCGTGAACCTAAAAATGCTCTTAAATACTGAAGTCAATAAAAATAAATAAAACATACAAGAACTTCTTGGCTGTATGATACACACATGTGATGTGCCCATTCACGATCCCATATCTAGAGATTGAAAACCTTTCTTTGAGGAAAATAACATTAAGACTCAATATTAAGTCTGACACTTATTTTTAGCAGTCATTTTATCCTCAGTAGCTCCATCAGACAGGAATTAATCCATCCGTTTTGTAGATGAGAAAATTGATACTTGGTTAAGAAACTTACTTAAGGAACTTAGGAAGGTGTGGGAATCCGTAGGCCTTTTTTTTTTTTTTTTGACGAAGATTAGCCCTAAGCTAACATCCGCCACCAATCCTCCTCTTTTTGCTGAAGAAGACTGGCCCTGAGCTAACATCCGTGACCATCTTCCTCTACTTTATATGTGGGATGCCCACCACAGCATGGCTTGATAAGCAGTGCACAGGTCTGCACCTGGGATCCGAATCACCAAACCCCAGGCCCTCAAAGTGGAGCACACAAAATTAACCACTACACCACCAGGCCAGTTCCAATCCGTAGCCTTTTGAAGACATGATTACAAATCCAAAACTGCTTTTCTTTCCGCTAAACCATCCTGTCTCAATCCTTTAAGTGTCAATTAATTCAGTGAAAATTTCATAAATCTGAGCGAGTAGGTTTACTCTTGCAATCTCTGGCTCTCACAAAAGGAAAGTGACTGAGAGCCTACGGCAGGCACTCTTGTCTCCTATCGCCTGCTGGTAAAGCTGAACCAGCTTCAGATGCCTCTACCTTACTGAAAAATATGTTCCACAAAGGGAATCCCAATGAATATTTTAATAGCCATGAGGAAAGGAATGCAATGGCAAGTACTAAAACCAAAGTCTAAATGAGACTTGTTTGTTCCCCATAATATGATTTCTGGAAAAGAAACATAACCTGTTCCACATAATCACACCCAGCAGGAATTGGAGATTGGACAAAAAACTGCCAAAGTGATAGTAAGCAATGCACGGCACACTCTTCTGTACTTGATCAGGAAACCAAATGTTTTTCTTTTAAAAAATTAATATCTGGCCATTTGTGACAACATGGATGGTCCTTGATGATATTATGTTGAGTGAAATTAGTCAGAGGGAGAAAGTCAAATACCACATGATCTCACTCATAAGTAGAAGATAAAAACAATGACCAACAAACATATAGCAACAGAGATTGGATTGGTGGTTACCGTAGGGGAAGGGGGAAGAGGGGAGGGCAAAAGGGGTGATTAGGCTCACATGTGAGGGGATGGACTATAATTAGTTTTTGGGTGGTGAACATGATGCAATCTACACAGAATTCGAAATACATTATGATGCACATCCAAAAGCTATATAATGTTATAATCCAATGATACTGCAATTAAAAAATAAACAAATAAATAAAATTAAAAAATTAATATAATTGTGATATAATTTTTATATATAATAAAGGATATTAAATTTAATATATAATTAAATTTTATATATAATATAAAATATAATAATTTTTAAGACCACAGCTGTCTTTAAATGTGAATATGTAAGAGGAATGTATAAATGAGAGGTCTGTCTTTCCTATCAATCAAAAGATCCTAAGGTAGCTATCTTTCTTCACCTGATTCAAAATCACCTATTTCAATTATTCCACATGTAGGTAACAACTTAGTAGGAGTTATTTTCTCTGAGGAAGTAACATAATTTGTGCCTGGCACACAATATTCCTGAATAAATGAAAAGAATGAATGAATTTTCATTTGTAGACAAATGAGAAATATAACTCCAAACTTGAAAAGTCTAGTGTCTTAACAGACTTCACCTTTCATTCTTTTCAGAATACAATTTATTGATAATTTAATCTAAGTCATACATTTCAGAAAATAAAGATGACTAATCACCTGTTTGATAGCATATCTTTTGCCTATCTTCATTCACTGTTGTCAGAGAACACTAATAAACTGCTTAAAAACTCTCACTGCCTCCCTACCCGCCAGAAGACAACGCCCAGGATCCTCAGCAAGGCAAGCCTCCCGACTCCCTCCCTCCCCGCCCCCTGTCTCATCGCCCACTGAGACACAAGCCCAGGCAGAGACTGTGATTTAGAAAATCTAGGCTGAAACCTAGACATCTGTAGTTTAAAAAAAGAAGAAAGAAAAATGGGGTGGGGGGGGGACACACAAAAAACCAGGAGATTCCGTTGGGCAGCCTGGATCCTGGCATTATAATCTCCAATTTACAAGTGATAAAATTTAAGCTCGAGAGTTAGAGAAGCTGCCCAAGGTCAAGAGGCTAAGAAGGACCTCAGGTTGTATGGGCCTCTGAACTCTTAAAGGATAAGAAGTACAAAGCCCATCTCTTCTTTATGCTCCTGGTGTCTTTTCCTTTTTTCTTTGTTCTTAGTTTCCATCTAAATGAGAGAGATTAGATACCTCAAAAGCCCTCCTTAACTCATTTACTTCTAAACAGAAATACTAGTTTTATGCTTGAATACAGTATTTGATTTGGAAACGTAAGAGCTTCTGGTCAGAGAGTGAGGGAATTTGAACGTTCTCTCTCTCTCTAGCATCTTCTGGCCTTTCTTCTGTATTCCTCATTTCAGGTCTCCTTCATGCTTCTCAACAGGCTTGCTCTTCTAGGACCTTTCTGAGTGACCCTGGCGGTATTGCTGGGGAAATTACCACCTGGTATGGACTAAGGCACTCTGGAGGGGTTTGCACTGTAAGCACCCAACTACATTAGAGAAGGGCAAGTGCCTGGTTTGATGCGGAAACACGTTCTGACCAGGGAGAGGCTAAAGGCAGAGGCCTGGAACCAGAAAATCCTGGGTGAACATCTTGTCTCTACCAAGTCTGGTGTGTGTCACTGGACACGTTGGTTGTTCCCACATGTAAAATGCCCATCTCACAGGACTGTGAGAATTAAATGAATTTGCATACGTAAAGGCCTTAACACCTAATGGCAGTCAATAAATTGTAGCTAGCAGTAGTAGTAAGTAGCAGTACTAGTCTCAGGAGTATGATCTGAATGTGTGAGTACTGGAAGAGGAAAATTAAGCCTGTTAGGGCAAATGTGGTTCAGGACTAAGGCCACGAAGACCAGAGAGGTGCAGGTTGGAGCCTGTCTCTTTTCCAGGACTAGAATGAAACTGCAAGAAGAACAGTGCTAAAGGAGCCAAGACAGGCCAGAAGATTAAATCTTACTACACCATCCTTGGGTATTAGTCTGGCTGGTCCCATCACACAAAAGCATGTGACCAGGCTCCAAAATCCTGGTTGGCTAGCAAGTACATTACTTCATTATTGACACTGAACACCTACTCTGCCCCAAATCACAGGGGGATACAAGTAAAGAAATGCTCCAGCCCTCAAGGACCTTACAATCTAATTTAAAAAAGATCAATACACATGAACGACAGTCACTAATTAGCTCAAAGAAGGAAGCATCTGGGAAGAACTGTGCCTGTATTTTAGGATGCGCTTATCCCATACCTAAGCAATAAAATTCCTAAGCAATCTTGGACCAGCAAATCTTTCACTTCCTCAAGTTTGTTAAAGTTATCTCTATTACGAGATAAGCATGTTAGTAGTGTTAAGCCAATCTAGTGGTTATAGCTGGAATTTTCCTAAATAAAAAATTTCACTCATTAAGGAAGTTCACAAAATGGCTGTGTTGAGAATTTCTTCCCAGATTTATTCAATATACATACCACTAGACCTCTGATCTTTGAGTGATAGTAATCAATCTAAATTTAATCATAAGAATACACAGATTATGACCTGACATCTTTTCTATTAAAGTCAGGTCCTTTCCCTGAATTTGCCTTTTTGAATATCAAGACATAAACTATGAGTTCTAATCTCAAAATAATAGCATTTGAAAGGGAAACAGCGTATTTAATTAATGTTGACTTTTTTGCTTGACTGGATAAAGTAATTTAAGTGTTTGAAGCTAAAAACTGTAAATTCAAAATTCATTATTTTAGGCTATTCTTAACAATATGTACCAAAGGTTCAGTTCTTGCCACTGAAAAATCAATTATATGTAGCTTATTTCAAATTTGCTCCAGTGCCTTTTGTAAAAAGCCATATTATAGAAGTTTTCCCCCAGAGCCATTCTTCCCTCTACCCTCTACGTGTTAGCTGCCTCACCCACAAAATCCCTACTTCAAAGGAAGTGAGAGATGAAAACAATGAGAAACTGATAGATGTTTAGAATTACTACTCTCTGACAAATTCAAGATTTGATATTTCTAAAAGCCACAAACAATTTTCCTTTCATTTTTACTAGGAATCTGACAAAGAAAAAAAAAATAATTTACATTCTTATGTTGCTAAACAAGAAGCAACTAATCCACATTCAAAAACAGTGATGACAAAAACCAGAAAAAGCCAGAGTTTGTTACTGAAAGATTCTAAGAGATAACTCAAATATACTCACTAATATTCCATGGCAGTACTCACTAATCTTAGCAAAGACCGCACGTGAATATTTGTGAGATCACTGATATTCTAAGAGTCTAGACTTATAATGAAATAGGGAATTAGAAAAGATATTCTTGTAAAAACTGTCCCAACTCAGGCATTTTGATCTCTCTTGGTTAAGATACTCTGCAGAATTTTAAATATCCCAGGAAAAGACATTATCTCAGTTATTAGTTATTTTTTTTTTACTACAGAAAACAGACACAAGGAAGGCATATAGTTTGTTACTGCAAATCACAGTAATAAATTATTATTCAAAAATAATTATAGTCTGATAAACACAGTATTGTAAAGAACTTTTCAGGTAGGCCTATAAGAGTTAAATCAACTTCTCTGCTAAAATTATTTATTTTTGCTTAACTACTATACAAATTAGAAGTAGATATATCTATTTTCCTATACATAAATAAGCCATAGATTTTTTTTTTTTCTTTAGAGGAAGATTAGCCCTGAGCTAACTGCTGCCAATCCTCCTCTTTTTGCTGAGGAAGACTGGCCCACTGTGCCCACCTTCCTCTACTTTATATGTGGGACGCCTACTACAACATGGCTTTTGCCAAGCAATGCCATGTCTGCACCCAGGCTCCGAACCGGCAAAGCCCGGGACACTAAGAAGCAGAATGTGAGAACTTAACCGCTGCACCACCGGGCCGGCCCCATCCATAGATGTTTAATCAAGACTTTTTTCCCCATCATATTAGATTCTTAACCTTTATGATAAGAATAAGCATTTTTATTTTGATCTTCAAGGACCAAGATTTCTTGTTTTCTATTTAAAGGCTGGAAAATGGAATACTCACATGCTGGAAAATCTGCTAAAGTTTCAAAATAAAATTCAACTGAAGATATGCAACATCTATTGACACAAATTGCAATTCTATATTGATTCTGCAAAGTTATACTGAACAAGAAGTCAGGAAAAACCTTTTAGCCCGTGTGCTAAATGACAGTCACCAGTTTTCCTGTTGTGTTATGAAATGTTCCATACACAGGGCCCATGTCATTACTCGATCTGTTAACGGTTTCACAGCTCAGAGTCTGGCCTCATTTGTTAAGCATCAAGCTGCCCTATCACTTGTAGAGAGCTGAAAACGTTGTTATGGTTCATAATGTAAAACTCACAAAAGTGCGCAGCTGCTGTTCATACTCTCCAAGAAGCCTGTTATAATAATGATGTCACGGAAAAAGGCTGGGATCTATTACACGTCCCAGACAGCCAAGCCATTCAACCTCTCCAGTCAATGCAGGTACACAGGTTGCACCACAAACATTATGGTAGCACTACAATAAGGCAAAAAGTTCACTACAAAAAAAATCACTGAGGGCAGGTAATTAGGGCCTCTTTATAGGTCTGACTTCAGGAAGCCTCACTTACCACTGAAAATACCCAGAAAGTACAAACATCACCATGTCACTGTCCTACACCCTACTGTGAACCATAAAGCTTTGCAAATATTACAATGTAAATCATTAGACCTTGGAAGGAAACTATACAAGGACATCTAAACAAATAAAACAATTTCTCTTTAGTTATACATATCTATATTGCTAGCATGATGAATTCAATTCTGGTCTCCAGAGAAATGCAAAGCAACAATGCATTATTAATTTTTTTAATCATTCAATTTACTTAAACTAAAAAAAAGAAAATTCACCAATTTCTCCCACCCTCTGCCTCTTGCCACCACAAATCTAGTCTTTGTAAATAAGAGCTTGGCTTTTTGTTGTTGTTGTTTCCACATGTAAGAGAGACCATACAGTATTTATCTTTCCTGGGTTGACTTATTTCTCTTAGCATAATGCCCTCAAGATTTATCCATGTTGTCACAAATGGCAAGATTTCGTTCTTTTTTATGACTGAATAATATTCCATTGTATATATATACACCACAATTTCTTTATCCATTCCTCCACTGAGGGACACTTAGGTTGTTTCTATATACCGTCTATTATAAATAACGCTTCAAAGAAGATGGTGGTACATATATCTTTCTGAATTAGTGTTTTCATTTTCTTTGGATAAATACCCAGAAGTGGAATTGCAGGATCATATGGTAGTTCTATTTTTAATTTTTTGAGGATCCTCCATACTGCTTTCCATAGTGGTTTCACCAATTTACATTCCCATCAACAGTGTACAAAGGTTCCCCTTTCTCCACATCTTTTCACCAACACCTGTTATTTCTTGTCTTTTTGATGATAGTCATTCTAACAGGTATGAGGTGATATTTCATTGTGGTTTTAATTTGCATTTCCCTGATGATTAATGATGTTGAGCTTCTTTTCAGGTACCTGTTGACCAGCTGTATGTCTTCTTTGGAAAAACATTTATTCAGATCTTCTGTCCATTTTCTAATCAAATTATTTGGTGTTTTGCTATTGAGTTGTGTGAGCTCTTTATATATTTTGGATATGAACCTCTTACCAGTTATGTGATTTGCAATTATTTGCTTCTATCCCTTTTTATTTTGTTGATGGTTTCCTTTGCTGTGCAGAAGCTTTTTAGTTTAATGTAATCCCACCTGTTTATTTTTGCTTTTGCATTATTAATTTTAAGAGCTTACCTATGTATTAAAAACTGCTATCACTTGTTATGGCACAGAATGTTAAGTAGTTTCAGACCCTGGCAGATGTATAAGAGGAGACTGGTTTCCTTATTTTAGTATCCTTTTTATAGAAAAATATACAAACCATTTTCCAAGTGAGAATTTTTAATATGATTTTAAAATACAGTCATGCACCACATAACCATGTTTCAGTCAACAGATCGCATACATAACAGTAGTCTCCTAAGATTAGTACCATATAGGCTAGGTGTGTAGTAGGCTATACCACTTAGGTTTGTGTAAGAATACACTGTGATGTTGGCACAATGACAAAATCGCGTAACGATGAATTTCTCAGAATGTATCCCTGTCGTTAAGGATGCATGACTATATATGAATATTAAATAGTTTCCACTCTATACATTTGCAGCATTTTAACCATTTTAGTGAAATTCTAAATTAGAGAAAAGAGAAATTTTGAACACGAAATATGTAAATTATAACTACTAAAATTATTTGAACACACTTGAGATAAAAACAGAATAGATGCGAGACATTGAAAAGGCCTAAATTCTAGTCCCAAATCTGCCATTATGTAGTTGTTTAATCTTGAATAAGTCATTTAATAGCATTCAACTTCAGTTTCCTTAATGTTAAAATGAAGACCATGAAAAACAACCATATATGAAGTTCCACTTTCTCACAATACTATTTCTCAACCTATAGTCATCAAGTATAAGAGGACCAAGCATCAGAATGACAACAGCTAAGCCATACTTGCTTGGTGCAGAGCATGGTCCTAAGCACTGTATACATATTAATTCATTTAACTTCAAACAAATCTATATAGTAGGAACTCTTACCATCCTCATTCAGAGGTGAAGATATGGAAGAATGGACAAGTTAAGCAGCTTACTCAACTTCACACAAGTAGTGAAGGGAAGAACGAGAATTCACATCCAGGTGACTGACTCTAGGGCCAGCTCTTTTTACTACCACACAAGAGCACATATGCTGGCATATTCTTTGGAATGGAGAGGGCTGGTTGTTTTAATTTTCTAGTGAAAGGGAAAAGTCAGAATTTAGTAATGGAAGGTCCGCTCATTGAGGATATTGCAGGGCCTTAGATCACAAGTTTCTACAATACAGTATGGTACATACGCAGAGGAAGTATTAGGTATTTCCCTAGCTCCCAATCAGTTTTATTCTGCCCACAAAATGCAAACACATTTTCAATGTTACAAATAAGACCATTTTATGTGCATGGATGTACTCCATCCTATGCCTACAACTCTAAGGCAACATTTCTTAACACCTGCTTATATGTGGAGCTGTACTCTGAGGCTAGAATTCAGTCCAATAATGGTATGCCATAAAGTGACAGCAAGAGTTAAATTTGATATCAGCTATAAGATGACATTTAAACATGGTATCTGTTACATATAACCACAGTTTGAAAATGAGATGTTTCAACCATGATTATTTATAGCTGAAGGCAAACTCTACTTATCAGCATGGGAAATAGCTCTGTTTCATTTCCTGCCTATTGAGACTTGTTTATTTGGTTGATTAATAAGAAGTAAACAAAGAATAGTTTAATCTCAGTAGCACAAATCATTTAAATATTCAGAAGCTTTAAAGCTTAATACCTTGACAAAAGTGTGATATACTCATAAAATTTCCTACATAAAATTGTTCCCAGTCATTTATGATCACTAACTAGATATGTTTACAGACAGAAAAGACCTTAATGTACTTTCTATTTCTTCATCAAAGAACAAAATACAAGAGATCTTTTCCTCCATTTTAATAGGCCTCATAGCTCTAAAATTTCTGAAAATTCACTCTTTTATTGTACTTTCATGCAGCTGTAAAAATAAAATTATTCTGACCCCATTTAAATTCTTTCTTGCCACAACGTAAATATACATGCCAAAATATACAATATTAAAAGAAAAATCCATTTATCAGCACCAGTGTTACCCACAAAACAATCCTAGTCCTCTCACTTTCTCCATCTTCCGAAACAGTAACAACATGCAGGTAGACCTCAAATTAGACTTGCTTTTCTGTCTTCTGGTCTTTTGCTGTGCCAAAGAACTATGTAATCAGAGAACTCTTTTTACAGTAAACAGCCACAAAACAAAGTAAGTGTGGAAATAGATTCTAAATCATTTGAAACGTTTTGGGTACAGCTGGCAGAACACCTGTTGGAAATGGATGAGTGATGTTTGAAACACAAAACAATAGATGCTGGGGACTGTTCCCGTAACTTTGGCTGCACACTTTTCAGCATCAACAATTTTAAGTTTAACGAAAGACTGTGATGATAAAGCAACAAACTAGAATTAGGTTAGCATTTTATTTTTCTTCTTGAAAACAGAGAGCAATTCACTGAAAATAAGCCCCAAAACATAAACTATCAACTCAACAATCTCATAGATATGTGAAAAAGTCCTATAAAAATGCTAATTTTTCTTTCTTTTGTTTATGTTGCCCACACCACCTGCTAACTTTCATAATTTTTTTAAATGTTTAAATATATTTTACAAATAAAAATAGAAAATCTCCACAAAGAAAACAATTTTAACTTTACCATTTTGAACTCCTAAATGTTTATTCACTCAAAGTAAGTAAGCAGCAGGGTTTTTTCTTTTATCACCTATAGGAGAGCCAGAGCCAGGGTGTAAGTTTTACGACTAAAATGTAGCAGGTGCGTGGAGAAAGAACCTAGTTGAATTTCACAGGGTTTTTCATCAAACAGAAAAAATAAAATACAGCTTCATCATTAGAAGTCTCAACATCCAAATGAAGCACCTCACTTGCCACCTCTGAGAACTCATTTCTAACCCATCAATAAGCATTTACTGCATCCTTATAATGTACCTACTACCACGTACCTCAAAATTCAGAGCACCTTTCCTGCAGAGGGTTGGAAAAACCAGAAGAAGAGAAATCAGTTAAAAGTCTGTGCCAAAATCCAGTCATGCAAGGATGAAGCCTTGAATAGGATTGTGAAAGTGGGAATGAACTTGAGGGATAAATTCTGGAGACCAACAGAGAATCGAGTAACAGAGTTTGGTAACTTGTTCAATTTCAGCATATAGGAGAGGAACAAATTCAGTGCAGTTACAGCGGCCTGAGTGCACAGCTGATGATATGATAAACACTGAACTGAGGGGCCGCCCCATGGCCGAGTGGTTAAGTCCACACCCCCTGCTTTGGTGGCCCAGGGTTTCCCCGGTTCGGATCCTGGGCGCGAATCTAGCACTGCTCATGAGACCATGGCTGAAGCGGTGTCCCACATAACACAATTAGAAGAACCTGCAACTAGAATATACAACTATGTACTGGGGGACTTTGGGGAGAAGAAGAAGAAAAAAAAAACAAAGAACAAAACCAAAAGATTGGCAACAAATGTTAGCTCAGGTGCCAATCTTTAAAAAAAAAAAATGCTGAACTGAGCGACATGAGCTAACTAGCCACCCAGCAGCCTCATTTTAAGACAGCCTGTATGTACTGTACAACTCAGTAAACACCATTTGTTCACATGTTCAACGATTCTGATAAAGACAAAAAAGACCTTTAAGAACTTAAAGCTCTGGCAAGACTACAGAGATTTTTATCCCTAGTGACTATGAAACGTTGAAAAGCTCATAAGCAATACTGCAAAAGCCTGAGTTTGTAAGAAGTTTGATGGAAAAATTAACCAGACCCAGTGTCTAATTGTATGTTGAACAATTCTTATTTTGTTATTTCATAAATGTTTGATTTTTACAGCATAATAACAGTGACCCCCAAATGCATTACTATTATTGGGCTCATTCCTAAAAAGAAAAAGGATCAGGGTAGTATTATTTTAACTTGTAATAGTATCTGATTCAAAACAAACAACTCCAGTTGAAGCACGGGCCACACTGACCAACTAGCATACTGCTGACATTCACAAGGTACTTTCATGAGTATTGGCTTCCTTCAGCTGTGGCAAAGGTATCCCAAAACGTCTTTGGCTTTAAAACTCATCAAACCAAAACAGTACATTTTCCAAAGAAATTCCTGGAAAGTTACATCAAACTATGAAAATCAGAAAATAAAACCACTAACCCTAAAAACTGTAAAAAAGATAAATGAGATTTTTTGCTACATATTACCAAATCCTGTTAGTAATATGCCACCTTACCTGATTGTGTGATTGTGTCTATCAAGGAATTAAGAGAAAATAAGAAAGCTATGGCTAGGTAGCAAATGTTAGTCATCAGTTTGCTTTGGACCTGACTCTAAAGAAAGTTTACGAATTTTACAAACTTGACAAAATCGAGCACAATCTTATACTGCATTAGTCTAGGAAAATACACAAGTACATTGGGCAGTCAAGCCCACTTTCAAATTGTAGTTTTTAAGTTTTCATGACAACCTAATAACATCACAGACTACTATATTGTCAAGAACTATTAATTTTATGTTGAAGAGTTTAGTTATTACTCTGATTTTAACTCACAGTGTTGGGTTACTCCTTAATTATAGAAGCTGTAAAATTAATTCTAAAGCAAAGGAGAAATGTGGGAAAATTTTAAATTTGTAGTTGTAGTTCCTTTTGGCTCACATACAGAATTCTCTTCAGAATCTATCACTTTAAGCATGTGGTTCCATTATCAATTTTCTTAATCCCTTGCTGGTGATTCCCAATTTAGGATGTCAGAGCCCTAAAAAAAATTTTATTTGTCAAATGGTAGAGGGAACACAGCGCTTAAAAAGTTCAGATTCTGGAATCAGACTGTCTGAGGGTTTAAACAAAGCTTGCAAATCTCTTTGCCCTAGTTCCCCTTTCCCATAGGGTTTTCACAGAAATAGGGCACAGAAGAAATTATACCGTGCTTTCAAGGAGGGTCTGGTATGTAGTAAACGTAACTATTATTACAGTTATTTTCTATGGTGCCTCAGAATCCATAGCAATCTTGAAGCTGGCATCCCCCTACATTTGCAAAGCTACCAATTCAAGAAGCTTCCATCCTAACTTCCAAGGACCAAAAAGGGACTTTTAAAAATATAAGTGATTCTGGACCAAGATGGAATATAAGTATAGTCCAGTGTCACTAACGATGGTAATATATTCTGAGAAATATGTCATTAGGCGGTTTCGTTGTGTGTGAATATCAGAGAGTGAACACAGAAACCTAGCTGGTAAAGCCTACTACACACCTAGGACATATGGTATTAATCTTACAAGACCACTATCGTACATGTGGTCCATTGTTGACCAGAGCATCGTTACTATACTTCTTACTATTTCTCCTGCTAGTACAGCTAAAAAATCTGGACATCATATACAAAACACTCATAAGAAACTATGCAAAGTGCAGAAGTGACGGCCAGCCAGGGACCTCAGGACCCGAGGGAAACGACACAGCTATGAGATCCCTAAAGTTTCTTTCTGCCTCATACATCCTAGACTGAGTCAGCATTATCTTCAGTGTGTTTGGGGAACTAACATGCAAGTGAGAAATGTATAGTTGCATTGTGGCTATAGATTTCACCCTTTGTAACTTAATTACTTGTTCAGTTTGTGATCCTTCTGCACACTCTCACTGGTTTTCTCTTTTTTGACTCCACAGGAAAATAGTTACTCTTCCATCAAACACTCATGCCCCACTCAATTTAAACTCTTTCTCACTGTTCACCTGAAAATTAATGAATCTGGCTTGTTTGTCTGTTTTTGTTTTTATCTCTGGTTTTCTTTTCATTTTCCCAACAAGGATGAACAGTTTTCTAGCCATAACATTTTGGATCTCAACAGTAAACACTGTTCACAACTGTTCTTTAGAAGCCAGCCAAAGAGAGGTCCTACCTTACTGTCACTGTAACATTCTTCTATTGTCAATCATTCTACTTCTTACTGGGACATCTGCATTTAGGACTTAATTATTCACTCCCGATTTCACTTTAAATGGATTAATCTCTTTCCAATACATACCCAGTATCCATTTCAACTTTCATTCATTGTTCTAATTTCCCCTATTTTATTTTTGTCTCTTTACAAATTAAAATGATCACCATTTGCCTTTCTACTAAACCCATATAAACTATCTAAAATGTACTAAAAAGAAGCTATGCAAAACATGCACAGGAAAAGCACTCATCAATCCAATAGCTACAACTCTGCTCAACCTCAGACCATGGTGCTGTTTCCAACCTCAGCTCCCTCCCTATCCCATTAAACTCTTATCTAGTCCATGAAGCCTGTCTCATAACTTAAACTTGATCTTTGCCCGTCCCCCCACCCACTGTGTGTATGTACACATACATATACCATACTTTTAAAATATGAATAATTCATTTGTATACTATGCTTTATGTTGTGTTCCCTATTTCACGTGTTCTTTGCCCACCAAATAAAATCACAACCTTATGAGGATAGAAATGAAATCATATTCCTCTAAGTTTTCTTCTACTATAAATGGCACAGTACTAAACATAGAGCAGTTATCAATTTGTTCATTCAACACATGACAACTGAATCTCTAATACTTAAGCTCTGTCCATAAAGAAATTACAGAACACTAAGAGAGACATGAAAACATTTTAAGGTGGATATTGAGAATCAAATCAGAAATGTATTCAAGGCATTATGAGAGGACAGAAAGGAACTACCTAACTCTGCTAGGGAAAGTATGACAGAGAAAGAAATAGTTGCTTTAAATGAAATCATTAAGGCTAAATAAAAATCTGCCAAGTAAACAAAAGGGAGGAATGGCATTCAAGAAAGAGGGAACAGCAAGTACAAAGGAAGAGAATCATGCATGAACAAGTCAGCACATAAATTGAGGAACTACAGAAAATTCATAGGCTGTACGTGTAGGTACAGAAAGGGTAGTGACAAGTGACAAGGGGAGAATCGTTGGCAAGGATTTGATGAAGTTGAAGGGCCCTATATGCCACAGGGCATAATCCTGGAGGCGCTGGGGGTCATGGAGGGGAGAGTGGTAGGATCACATATCCCTTCAGCTGATGGAATGGTAGACAGTTTGGAAGGAGGAAAAGGGGATAGATGTTAGGAAGCTATTTGAGTATAACTGAGAAATTATGAGGATCTGACCTAAGAGATGCAGGGAATGGAATCATGACCATTGAAAGCCCAGGTGTGGATGAAAACAAGTAAACTGAGGGAGAAGAGAGGAGAGCCAAGGAAAGGACTCTGAGCAATATCAACATTTAACATGATCTTTACTGAAAGTCAAATCCATTCTTAGTTCTGGAATACATTAAATACTTTTTTCTATCTTTAAAACTGCAGTTCTCAATGTAAAAACAAGAAGAAACAGGTCAAGATTAATATTTTAAAGCCTAAACTGGAAACCATGTTTATCTAGCTACTGATCTTGGAATGTCTTTCAAACACTAAGTGTTCAGAGATAACAGAATTCCATCTCACCTGCCCACCCCGACCTGTCAAACTGAGGGGATACAAACAGACCTGTTCATCAGGCTTTCCTTTGAAAATGGGTACAAGTGAAATTCACTTGAAGGCAGTAAATAAAGTCTACAGTCACTCTTTCTGTTTGGCCTCTATGCCATTTGACTTCTTGCCTTCACTAGTGCCTCCCTCCACGCCCCGAGGAATTTAAATTACTGCTTTCACACCTTAACTAACTTTTATGTGACCTGGTTAGACATATGGTGAATTGCCGCAATATAACTTGACACACAAACTCATTTTATAGTTTTTCTCTTAATATCACCAACTTAATTTCTATGAGGTGTATATCATGGCAAACTTGATTTAGAATACCAACCAGATAAATATGCTGCTGATATCTGTTGCATACAATGCTGCTGATGATTTATACAAGACAGATCCACTTCAGATACATTCACTCTCTTGACCACTTTGAAACCTATAAAACAAAATAATAAATAACTGCATGAAAAAAAAATTCAAGGTGAGGCTCACATTATATTTTAACAACAACAAAAAAAGGCACAAAAAAACTAAACCTTTCACTCCACTACTAGAGGCAACAGAACATTAGAAAGGTAAAGGGTTTTCCCCGTGAATCATATGCCACTATCTCTTTGTTTTGTTCATCCTGCTAAGGTCCTCTGAGTCTCCACCACGTCCACCCACGCATTACGCCTATGCTGGGAAGTCTATGAAATCTTGCATGTCCTTTCAGGTAAAGTAACTGCCAATAACTGAATGAGAACAGCATCTACCCAAAGGCTACTGTCGCACTGTTTAGTTCTCAGCCCTAATATTGCCTCCCTGAAAGCCATTCCCTAAATTCTTCGGCTAACATAGCATCTCACACATTCCAGTCACTCTCTCCTTTCACCCTGTTTCACTGTGTGCCTAAGTAGGCAGCCTTGTCTTGAGTGATATCACTACTCCTTGGGTTTACTTTGTGTGTGACTTCCGATACTGGACCGTAAGCCTCAGCAGAGCTGGAAACCATCAGCCTGGTTCACCACATCATCAGCAGTGCCTAGAAGAGTGCCTGCCATGTGCTGAAGAGACATTTGGTGGTCTAATAAATGCTTCCAAATCCACAAACTACCAAAATATTAAAACTCCATTCTAAATAAAATCCTAACAGGAAACAGTTTGATACCTCCGTAAGTTCACAAGATCCAAAGAGATGCATAACCCATACACTGACAGGCTAATACAAATAGATTTATTTGATTCAGCTTCTGTCCAGAGCCACGACTTCAGTGGCAGTCAAATGTTAACTGCCTTTGAAGTATATTTAACTGTCTCTAAAATGAAGAAACAGTGAGAAAAGAAATATGAGGAAATAAAACTAATCTGCTTACTGAAAGAAGCATGAACAGCATAGTCAGGAATTCAGAACACAAACACTTTTTAAAATATCATTCAAGCTTTAAGTTCCTATTTTTTCTAGGAGTTTTTGTGGTTGTTAGGAGAACATATTACATTAGAATAGATAATACAGCAACTGTGACATTCTAGACAATTGGCTCCTCCAGAGGTCAACAGCATATTTGGATCAAATAATGTGAGGGTCTTGTTTAGTACTACTATAAATCAAAAAGATAGAAAGCTAAAACAAAAAGACACACAGAATCTTGCAGTATTGTACTTTCAAAACATGTGGTGGAATAAAGTTCCATTTTGAAAAATTTTTTTTCTAAAAGAACACTGTATTAATTGCATGTTGATGTATAAAGCACACAAAAGTTGCATTTTCTCTTCTTTGGATCCCAGACTCTCAGTTCCATAAGTACAGCCCATTATACGTAATTCCCAGGTCAGGGGGGCAGTAGACAAATTAATTAGTCTATTAAGTCTCAGTCGTATCCTGGCACTGATGTTTAGGTTAGCACCTTCAGCAACAAGTTTCTAATGCTTAACTATACTACCATTTGTTCCTGAGAGAAATTAGGAATGAAGGGAAAAAAGAAAACATGGCTGGAAAAAGTTCCCACTGACCTAAAGGCAGAAACACGCACGTGAAGTCAGGGGTAGACTGGGTATTTCTAAAAATGAGAAAAACTCCAGTTGATTAGTTCTTGCTATTTTAAGTGATTAGGAGAAAAATAAATGGCTTCATATCTAAAGGAAATTTAAATACCATTTAACACTCTACAAAATCAACCTTAAAAAGATGATAATTTGCTACGACTTAGCACTAACGAGAAACCTATGATTTCATATGATGAATCTCTGAAGCATTTCATGGGAAGATTAAACACGTGACTAAATACTTATGGATACTACAAATGACTGAAATGAACCAAATGGAATATTTGAAAAAACAGATATGTGAGTGCGTCCTGCACCCACACACACCCACCCACACACATACTCAAGAGCGGAAGAGGGAGGGGAGAGAAGGGAGAGAAAGAAATATGGGTTATCTTTCACCTTATAGCCATTAGCTACTGCAAGGTGTATTTAAAAGAACCACATACCATACATAGTTGGAAATTTAATAAAAGCAAATTTTGTTGATTATCATACATCACAATAGAATATGTATGCACTGTAGGAATTTTCTTTTCTCTTAAATTTTTCCTATCTTTTGTTCAGTGGAGTCATGGTGCAGTGGAATGTTTTTATAGCATCAATGACCCAGAAGTGTGTGAGATAATTAGGCTCAAAAAGCTGTTTTATGCATAAGAATTGGGTGTTGCGATATCTCAGATATCTCTGAGAACAGTAATGAGAAAGGAATGACTCACTTCACAATGACACCTCTGTCATAACAAACATCTGTTAGATATTGGGCAATCACACTATGTTAGAGACTTGATACACCTACACTAAAGTGATGTTGAAGTCTAGACCACTTAAAAGCCATCCAGAATGCTGGATCACTGAAAAGGCGATCATGGTAACTATGGCTTACATTTTCTCCTGAACATCCCATTGTTTGGGCTCTATAAAGGCTTAAGTTCATCCAATTTTCCCCAAACATAGTGCCATTAAATTGAAGATTATTAGGATATAACTACATTTCCTAGACTTTTTCTTCAGGAAATAATGCTTCAGATATACTGAAATAGAAAAGAATTAGAGAGGTAAAAAGATAATGATTTAATATTGTTTATAACAGCAAAAAAACCAAAACAATGTAAATGTCCAACAATAAGAGAAAGTTAAATAAATCATGATGTAATGGAATATTAAAAGGTCATTAAATGTCATGCTTTCAAGGAACATTTAATGAGACAGAAAATCCCTAGACTATGGCAGGCACACAAAGAATAATTGTTAAATGAATGAAATAAAAATGCAGTTTATAAAACCATATGCATAGTTTGATTCCAATTTTAATTTCTGTATGCACATTATATAAAAATGTACTATACATACATCTTTTGTATATGACATGCACCATCATACAAAAAAAGACACACCAAAGTATTCACAGAGGTTCTCTTTGGGTAGTAAAACCAAAGACAATTCTAATTATGAACACATACTGCTTTTATAATTAGAAATGAAGCTATTGTAGCTACTAAAATGGTGTGAGCCCAGTAAGGTTGCCTTTATTGAAGATGACGAGCCTTGTAAAATCACTAGCAGAATAAAGGATGAGTCAGACCCTTCTGAATGATGTTCTTATCAACCATTTGCTAAGGCCCCAACTCTAACCAAGTCCAGGAAACCTTGATAACGTCCAATACTATCTTTGACCCAACTATGATTAATCCCTATTCTTTAACTACTGTTTCCTCCTAATATGTGTATTAATAAAACGTCTACTTATCTGTGAGAAGTGTTGTAAAAATGTACAATATTTCTTTATCTATGGTCCTGGAATTTCTCCTTTGAGGCCAAAAAAGGGGTGGATGTGTGTATGTATTTGACAAACTCATCTATCCATGATAAACTGCCCTAAACCTGCTTCACATATGGCAATGGATATTTTTACAAGCTCTGCTGAAAAGAATCTCATCCTTCAAATTGACAGTTATAGTTTCCCAAAAAAATATTTTGAAAGTGAGTTTTTAAATAGCATTTTGAATCAACACTGCCAACTTTTTAAAGTGTTTAAAAGATGCTGTTATTCCCTAGATTCTGCTTCTTAAGAAACAAATTATTTTATAGGCAAAGTCCATTCCAGCCTCTCACTTATAGACACATTTTTGTACCATCAACTATGTCACCTATATGCATCTCCACGTGTAGTTTTCCTTCCATCACCATGAAATTAAAGCAAATAGCACTCCCCTTTGTGCTCTATTTGTGTGGTTACTATGGTAGTGGCCTGGATTTTTGCATCTAGGATAACCCTATTTGGGGCAGGGGAGAGAAGTAAGGGACCAAAAGAATGGAAGAGTAAGTTAGGGCAATGGTCAGCACCTTTAAACATTAACTTTTCTCTTAGAACAGCCTTTGGCCAAAAACTCTATAAAACTCTGACCTAACCCTTCAGCTTCCTGGCATGAAACTACTTACCATTATGATATGAACATCATGACACTGGGAAGATCAGCAACCCTTTCCCCTGCTCTTAAGAAGCATTAAAATTCTGTTTCTCACCATCCCCTAAATTTCCACCTCATGCCCCCAACCTTGTCAGGCCCTGGTTCACAGGTTCTAATGACTAGACAATGGAAACAGCACATGGCAACTGAAAGTCTTTGATGGAAAACAGATGAGACAGGACCCTCTGCTTGCCTAGTACTTTTAAATGTACAGCTCCCCTCACTGTCTTTGAGGATGTTACTGTAGGTGACACATGGAAAGAGTAGTCAGTGAAAGAAATACACATTTTCTATTTTTGCGAGTTTTCTCAATTGTCAACAAGGTGATTTCCTTGAATATTTGCATCAAGTGAACCAATGGTTTTCAAGGTATTTTAGAAGTTTTTTCCCCCTTTAATAATATCTTTTTAAAAACTCCAATAGATCACAGATAAAAGCAGTTGATATGAGCGAAAAGCGGAAAATGCAAGGAAGGGCTGCAGAACTTCACCAGCAGCCTGACGCCCGCTCCTCGCCTTCCCTGCGGGCTCAGCTCCTTAGACACCCTCAGAATTCTAGGGCCCAGATCTGAAAACCAGCTAAAAAGATCCTGCCCCTGCCATCACAGAGTTAATGTTCACAAGTGCTCACTATTCTAAGCAACATTAACAGTCCCTGACACACAGTCATTTAAAATTTAAAAATCAGAAGGGGTCATTAATTTTTTCAACATTATTTTGCTCCATTATTATGAGGAAAATTAAACCACAATGGCATTTTTAAATCTAGGGGATCATAAAAGTAACAGGCCCAAGTTCTTAAAAATGCATTATGTCCTCTTAAATTGTTTTAGATAGGAAAAAAAACCCACTATAATTCTTGTAACTAGTGAGTTAATTATAAAGCATAAAGTCAGAGGCCAGAATCAATTGAAATCTTATTAGACAACAGAAATTACTGTAATAGTTTCAGAAAGGAAAAGAAAAATAAGCAATAACCCTCAGGCCTCCTAGCTAGCCAAACAGATATCCAAAAATTTAATACATCCTTTCTCACTTTTGTTGAGTCCTCATAAAACTGACAAAACAAGAGACAGGGTAAAGTTGTAAAAAGTCAATAAAGTAATCTAAGTGTTACAATAAGGCCTCAATTCAAAGAAACACAGTTGAATGCTATGAACATTTCTGTGGAATTCTATTACATATCTTGAAGAGACAGTCCCTTGAGATATTTGCATTTAGTCATTTCCTACTTGAAAACATGACTTTTAATAGCTCATACCACACTATATTGTAATTGTTTGTTGATGGGTTTTAAAAATCATTTGTACCTGCAAAACTTCTCCCTAGGCAGTGAGATACTTGAGAGTAGAATGTAGATTTTATTGATCTTCCTTTAGTGACTCATTAACTCACTCAATATTTCTACTGCATACCTACAATATTTAGTCCTATGCTAAATACTTACAAGAAATAAGTATATATGGAAAAAAACCATAGTCCCTATCCATCAATACTAAAAGTGTAATGAAGAATAAGAAAACAAATGATTGGCGCCAGCCCTGGTGGCCTAGTGGTTAAGTCTGACACACTCCACTTTGGCAGCCAGGGTTTGGTTCCTGGGCGTGGACCTACACCACTGGTCGTCTCTCAGTGGCCATGCGATGGTGGTGGCTCACAAACAAAAAGAGGAAGATTGGCAATGGATGTTTAGCTCAGGGCAAATCTTCCTCAGGAAAAAATAAAAGAAAACAAATGATTGTAATATGTTGTCTTAGAGTTCAACACAGTGTGCCACAAGAGCACAAAGAAGTGAAGGAGAGCTCACCTGGAACAGCAGGGAACAGGTGCTGAAGATTACCACGAGTTAATCACAGAACAAGTGATGAAATATGAGATTCAAAGATCTAAGCAGTACCATATATTCAAGAGTCTCATATGCCATAATGAGGTTTCTGTGCTGTATTCTGAGGAACCATTCAAGAATGAATTTTACAAAAGTCACTTTGACTATAAAATAGATACCAGAATGGAAGGAGCAAAACTGGCTACACGGAGACCAGTTAAGAGACAGTTATGATGATTCAGATAAGAAGTGACAGAATACTAAACCAAGGCTGTGCTAATCAAAATCGAGAAGGGTGGACATACGCAACAAGTATTAAGGAGAGCAAATAGGCAGGATTTAAAAACTTAGTTGAGGAAACAGACAGCAGTCAAGATATCATGGACAATTCTTCAGTTTCTCGTTGTGGCAACCGACAGGGAGAATAATAGTGAAGTTTATTGATATAGAAAACACAGGAAGAGAAGTAAATCCGGCAGGGGAAGGGAAGATGAGTTTAGTTTGGGACATGGGGCAGGTCAAACTTGCAGCTCCTGTTTACACTCCTAGTGGAGACATGCACAGAAGTCCTACAACACAAGGGTCTGGTGTTGGGGGAGAGACCTGCTGTGGGGTCACAAAACATGAGAGCCATCA
Source organism: Equus caballus (assembly GCF_041296265.1). NCBI lineage: Eukaryota > Metazoa > Chordata > Mammalia > Perissodactyla > Equidae > Equus > Equus caballus. The sequence continues at coordinate 49,692,225 of NC_091686.1, forward strand.
GCTTTTAGTACTGGTAAATGAAGTCATGAAAGTAGACAGAATGAACCAGGAGACGGCCAGAGAAGAAAGCCTCGGACTAAACTCTCAGAGCACCAACAAGGGAGGCAGAGGAAGTGAAGAAACCTGCAAAGGAAACCAAGCAGCAGCGGCACAGGTGGTAAGAAGCGGGTTAGAAGAACGAGAGAGCAGTTCTGAGAAGGGAACACCTAAGCGGCAAATGATCCGAGATACAGCCAAAGGACTAAAAAGAGGCCAATAGATTTTGCAACAAAAGAGGTAATTCATGACTTTTGCAAAAACAGTTTTAGCAGTGAGATGATAAGAGAGTGACACAAAACTTATTAAGGGGCAAATATGATGTGAGAACACAGAGAAAATAGTTTTAGCATAGCTCCTAGCACATACTCAATGTTCCAACTGTTTCTAATTTACTTTTCTCCACTGCGTGTCACCCTGTCCAAGTTTTTAAAATATGCCACAACCCCCAAAGAAATACCAAGCAAATGTTTAATGATGGCTCTGACTACAACTGAAACCTCAGTGGGAAGCAAGGGAAGTGCTCTGGGACACTCATTGTACTAAAGCATTTAGGAATCTCTTAAACCATTATCTTCGCCAAGTCTCACATTCCGCAGTCTGAGGAAGCTGGAATTGTTAGGAGGCACTGGCTTTGGCTGGTTTCAAGTAAATGTGCTATGAAAACTATTCAGTGAGTTGTGTCATAAATCATTATATTTGCTTTTTTAAATGAATCTGAAGGGAATAAATAAAATCACTTTAACCTTATCTAAAACATTTGGAAAATACAGCAAGTGTAAAACTTATAAAATAGAAATATAACACCCAACTAAATTATGCCATAGATTTTGTTTGACTTAGTGAAGTTACCCTATTTGTTGTTCAACTGATTATTATTAAATATTAATTGCAGTACAGGAAGTATTTATTATGAGTCACCTTATATCACCCACTAATCATTTCAATAAGGTCTAGGACCTTCTAAGAATTCAAGAATTGCATGTTATCATTTGTAAAGAATATTGGTACATAAAAGCGCTTCCCAAGCTATAAGCAGGTAAAATATCTAGTATGAACCAAAGACCAAAAAGCACAAATAAGGACCCTGGTTTATACATCTTCCAAAACATGTTTTAATATCTAAGGCAAAAAGGCAGCAGTTTCAGCCAGCTGTTTATTTCCACAGCATCTGGCCAAACAATATTTTCCTCTTGTCTTACAGCAGAATTCTAGAAAAAACTTCATGCCTTTCACTTCATTTGCATGACAACACAGCAAGAGGTGGTCCCACCCGGTGTTGCCCCAGAAGATCAGTCAGAAAGTAGATTGAGATCTCAACACTTTGAACTGTTTTTAGTTTGCCAAGACTAAAATGTAACTGGTCTGCCATCACGCAGAATAATATAGGGTTTTTTGCACATAACTCCAAATCTAAGAAATTTATAAAAGAATTTCACATACCAATTAGAACGACTTGCAGATACTAATATTTAAAAAACACACACACATTTAACGATCAGATGAGACTTTCCTACCAGAGCTATGGGAAAAAAGCACATGTGAAGCCCATTTTACCTAATTCCTATGTTTCCTCTCCACAAACATCTCCTTCTTCTGACTTCCCAATTTTTGTTAATAAAATAACCAACATTCCAGAGACACGCAGCCTCAACCCTTTGGAGCTATCCTTAAGGCAAGTCTCCCTCATCCTCTGTATCCAAGAGTGAGCAAATACAATGGATTCCACATACTCAACGTGTCAGGAATTTGTCTCTTTCCATTACTTCTGCCACAATGCAGTTCAGCCCTTTACTATCTGCGCAACTTCCGAATGCATTCCAGTTCTTCCTAAACACAGTTCCAACTGCTCTCTATAAAGCCCAATTCCAAGTCACTGCTTTTCAACCTTGAATGGTTCCCCTCTGCCTAGCAAATTAAGAAAACACTTCTTGACCTGGCATTTAAGACTTACTATATGGCAGTTTTCTTCATGAAGGCACACAATTCTGAAACTCCGTTTCTCCGCCATTTCCTAGTGTCTTACCTCCCTATCTTTACTCCAGCCATTTCTGCCAACTGAATGCCCTTCCTCCCATCTCCTCTCACCAAAAAGGCTGCCTGATGCTTCAATAATCATCTCCAGCACTGGTTCCTTCACAATGATTTTATTTTTCCCTATCCACCTCTGACCCTGCCCTTCTATGAGCCCTCACAGAATGCCTGTGTCTTGTATAGTTTCTATGTACATCTTGAATATTGTTTACTTTTGCTTTTGCCTTATGCCTTTAGTAATCCATTGGCTCCATGAGGAACAGGAAATGTGCCACAGCTATTTCTCATCTGGAGGTGCCCAACAATCTGATCATAGCAATACTGTCAGTATTTGCTGAATTTAATTGAAAATGTCAATGCATTAATGCAGGTTTGGAGGTGAATCAATTCATCAGCGACCAACAGCGAGTGTCCATGAGGGCCTTCTGCCCCTTGCTCGTGCTCTACACCTGTGACCTGCACTGGTTGTGTCAGGATCATCTGAGTTTACTAGTTACTGTCAGGGAAACTCAAGAACTTTGGATGAATGGATTATTTACAAATAACTTTCAAGCGAAGAAAGTAAATATTAGGTCAATTTTGAGAAAGGAAATATCTTTTTAAAAGTAACTCCTACTATTCTACCACAGGAAAAATTATCGTTTTACTAAGTTTCAAAATAAAACAAAATGATTTAAATTAAACATGCTTTTTAAAAGCCAACACATAAGTTAACTTGAGGTCAACTGTTTTCTAAAAGTTATCTACTAGATTTTCACCTTATGAACAAATTTAAAGGTACTATTTTAAACTATTTTTTTTAAACTACAAAAAAGAAAATGTATCCATCACACGCACACACATACAAACCATAAATCAATATAACACTATAAGATTGAATGAAAATAGTGACAGCTTTAAAAAATGCAACCCAATGTACAGCCAAATAACCCATGAAACTCAGCATGCATTGCTGACTTTGGACATGATCACCAAATTTAACAAGGTGTTTTTGAGAGAAACAAAATAAGACAGGTCCCTGGAGCATCCATCCAAAATGGCAGACGCATCAGAACTCCAGGGCAAACTCCTCTAGGCTAATATTATGGTTGGCCTTAAACAAAAATTGTAAAATTTAAGTATCTTTAATTTAAGTAATACTTCAGAATGCAGGAAAACTCATTGCTAAAGTATAGCTAGCAAGCACAACAGAAAAATTAGAGCCATGTAAGGCATAAATATGATCATGTAATTTTTCTTTACGGATAAGGCCAAAAAGAATTTGATACACAATTTTCAAAATCTGTAAAACATCTGTTCAGACGAAACAGCATTAAATGTCCTGCAGCGCAATCTGGAGTGGCACACCTATTTTTCATAAACAGTATTTCAAAGTCATTCATCATTGAGTCACACATATCACAGCTGTCATTTTCAAAAAAGAAAAGAAATTTGTGCCTTGCAGGTAATCTTTGCTGCATGAAATTGGATTGCTGCAAATTACCATTCACTGAATTCTTATAAAGCCCTGATTGCTGTCTGTCACCGTTTGGCACAGTCCAATAAAAGTTATTTCTCACCAACACCCCCCCCCCCCACCACCATCATCAAATCACCACCCATTCAGCCTTAAAAATCTACTTGGTACTTACCTTTTCTTTTTGAATAGATGGTTAAAGTCCTTACAAATATCCAAACTCTCACTGAAATTCCCCCAGTACCATGTCCAAGTCTCAAAGCACTTCTGTGCTTTTCTTTACATGTGAATTTGACATGAATTTAGAATATTAAGGCATCTGCTCTGAGTTGTTTTTCTAACACTAGGTGAAAGATTTGGGCTTATCTGTGAAACCACTTTCAAATAATTTTTTAACTACTGACAACATTTAGGATATAGCTGGCTAAGGTTAGGAAGCCAGTATGTTATTAAAAAAACAACAGCAAAATGAACTGATTTATATTGGGACAGACTGCTTACCTTTGCCATCATTAATTCTTAGCTTCCCTTTAGTCATGTGTTGTTTCTTAATTATAGATTAAGAGGAAAAGTAATGGAAAAATAATCACTTTTCATCATTCCTATGTCTATATCTTTCTCAAAACTTGCATCTCTAAAGAAAAATTTACTTCTGGGGTAAAAAAGGAGAGAGGTAATCACAGATTGTGAAATTGACCTGAAGCATTTATGACATTCATGCTGTTTTATGTATAGTATTGGAGGAATCCACATTCCTAGAGTCTGGACGGCAGCAGGATGGATCTTTGTGAATAGGAAGAGGGAGACTGACAAATTTCTAATCTAACAGACATGAGTTCCACTTCTCGGAAGTAGAGAAAAAAGGTGATCCATCAGATATTTTGTACAGTCCAATAAACTCTTCATTTAAAAGGCGAGGAAACTAAGGTCTAAGCAGACAGGAGATTTTACTTCTAGGAAAGCAAACTAAATTAGGAAAGTCCAGGCAAAAGAACCAAAGGCTTTGATGTGTCAGGCAAAATTCATTCTGTTCCAATGATTTATTCAAACTAACTTGCACGTAAAGAAGTTTTACTGGCTCCCATAACTGAAAAGTTAAGAATGAGCTTAAAATAAGGTATGAGCTTCAGGTAAGGCTTGATCCAATGGTTCGATGAAATAACCAAGGACCCATTTCTCCACTATACCATTTTAGCTCATTATTCCAACAGAGAGGCCAGCAACTCCTGAGGCCAAATACTCCCCTTGCTCAAGTTCACCAAGAAAGAAGGCATTGTTGTTCTAAAACACTCAATGAAAGCTCTGTGATTCACTTTGATTGAATTGGCTTAGGTCACATACCCACCCTGCATACATCACTAGAGCCAGAAGGATGAAATACACTGATTGTCTTGATCCCAACTGCATGCAGGAGGTGAAGTCAGCTTCCCTGGAAATTCACTGATACTCAGAAAGAAACCAAGGACCGTTGGTAGGAAAGAAGCTGGCAAAGGAAGGTTGGGGAGGCAGCCAAACAGTTCACCCCCCAATCAAGTTTGGGACAAGTTCTGATCCTATATCTGAGACTTTTGCCTCTGCCATTTTTTATGGTCTCTGTTTTTAGAGATTATGGTGAGGTAAACAAGAATATATTTACAATAAAAAGAAGCAAAACGCCATTAACTGTCTCTATTTTAAATTAAGGTAGCAGTGGACTAGGTCTCCAATAGGCTGTTAAACCTTACCTCCCCCAAGTTTTATAACATTGAGAAAGCAAAATGTAAAGCAAAAAAAATTTATTCTTTTCCTCCAATTTATGAGTACACTACGTTTTGCCTAGAAATATAAGAGCAAGAAGTCACTAGACAAGGAAATATTTCAGCTGATAGGATGATTTCAGCGAGCCTAAAACTCCAACTTTACTTTGCTTGTCCTGAAAAATTAAGACAAGTAACTACAGCTGCCAAATAGGAGTAATGCAGATGTGTCAAGTAAATGTTTTAAATGCCTAAGGGCAGGGAGGAAAGGAAAATTATTCTCAGACGGAAAAGGAATTTCTTCCAAAAATGAAAGCAAATACCACAGTCCCCAAAACAGCATATGCTAGTCAAGACATAACATCCTTAAGTTGGATCCCATAATAACTGGAAACAACTGGGTGCCGAAGGCAACCCCCCCCTCCCCCGCAAGAGTAGTTTACTCATCATGTTATTTATCTCCATATTGTAGATTTTCCTAAGGCTCAGTCCAAGTGTGAGCTAGACCTTTCAAAAGATGCTGGTTAAGCAGATCTAGAATCCAAATTATCTTTGAACTGAAAGATCATCTCCTCTTGTGGTTTTTGTTTTTTTTTTAAGATTTTATTTTTTCCTTTTTCTCCCCAAAGCCCCCCGGTACATAGTTGTATATTCTTCGTTGTGGGTCCTTCTATTTGTGGCATGTGGGATGTTGCCTCAGCGTGGTTTGATGAGCAGTGCCATGTCCGTGTCCAGGATTCGAACCAACGAAACACTGGGCCGCCTGCAGCAGAGCTCGTGAACTTAACCACTCGGCCACGGGGCCAGCCCCGATCATCTCCTCTTGTAGATTTCAAACAGCTGAGGCATAGGGGCAAACAGAGCAAAGTGAGTTTTATAACCACTCCCTCCTCCCACTATTTCATCTCCAAGAAGAACATGCTGATCTCATCTATCCTACAGAAACAGCTTCTGGAAAAGACTTCTTTTGAACAAAAAGCTCTGTCTGAAAGAACAGTTAATCTAAACTTGTTGTTTTTATTTTTTCCTATTCTTTATTTTAAATGTTATTCTATTGTGGTAAGAACACTTAACGTGAGATCTACCCTCTTAAGGGAGTTTAAGTGTACAATACAGTATCGTTGACTAGATCCCTACAACTTCTTCACTTTGCTTAAGTCAAACTTTACACCTACTCATTTCCCCCTGCACCCAAACCCTGGCAACCATTCCACTCTGATTCTATGAATTTGACAATTTTAAATATCCCATGTAAGTGGAATCATGAAGTATTTGTCTTTCTCTGACTGGCTTATCTCACTTAGCATAACGTCCTCAAGGTTTATCCATATTGTCACATATTGCAGAATCTCCTTCTTTTTAAAGGCTGAATGGTACTCCATGTATACACCACATTTTCTTTATCCATTCATCTGTTGATGGCCATTTTGTTTTTTCCACATGTTGGCTATTATGAACAGTTCTTCAATGAACATGGGTATGCTAATATCTTTTTGAGATCCTGATTGCAATTCTTTGGATAAATACCCAGCAGTGGGAGGGCTGGATCATATGGCAGCTCTATTTTTAATTTGTAAGCAGCCTCCATCCTGTCTTCCATAGTAGCTGCACCATTTTGCATTTCCACCAAGAGTATGCAAGGTTCTTCTCTTTTTTTTTTCATAACACCCAACCTGACAGGTATGAGATGATATCTCCTTGTCGTTTTGATTTGCTTTTCCCTAATGTCTAGTGACACTGAGCATTTTTTTTATATACCTATTGGCCAAGTATATATGTCTTTGAAGAAACACCTATTCAAGTCCTTAGCCCATTTTTCAATTGGGTTATTGGGGGGTTTTTTGCTACTGACTTGTAGGAGTTTCACATATATTTTGGAGATTAGCTGTTATCAGATATATGGTTTGCAAATATTTGCTCCCATTCTGTAGGCTGCCTTCTTACTGTGCTGTTTCCTTTGCTGCACAGAAGCTTTTCAGTTTGATGTAGTCCCACTTATTTATTTTTGGTTTTGCTGGCTGTACTTTTTGTGTCATATCAGTGAAATTATTGCCAAGATTAATGTCACAAAGCTTTTCTCCTGTTTTCCTCTAGGAGTAATACCATTTCAGGGTTATATTTAAGACTTAAATCCAATATGAGTTGATTTCTGTGTATAATGTAAGGGTCCAAATTCATTCTTTTGCATGTGGCTGTCCAGTTTTCCCAACACCTAAATTTACTATTTTTCGATGTGAGAAACCTAAGTCTGAGAAGGCTCTATCATTTATCAGTTTAAACGCCAGAACTTGAACCCAGGGCCCTGGAATTCATTCAATGATTATTGTGCATCTACTATGAGTAGTTACCTAGAGAAGTCTCTGTAAACCAGACAGCAATCACCAAAAAATGAATCAGAATATCTAAATAATCCCTTCAACTTCAATACTTCCTTTCATAAACATAAAATTTCAGAGTACATAAGCCTGTTGCATTCATATCCCAACTTTGCTTACTTGCTATGTGACTGTGGGATAGTTTCTTAACTTGCTTAAGACTCAATTTTCTCATCTGCAAATAGGAATAGAATAAGGCTACCTCCAAAGGATTAAAAGAGATTAAAAAAATACATGAAGTACATTTGGAACTGAGAAAATATTAAACATATGCTAACTGGTAATATTAATTGAAAATAACTCGTAACACTCTTATGTATTCTATTACTGATGTGGCACAATGTTTTTCATCTTCAAATTTCACCATCATGTGTATAAAAATGCACAGAAGGATATTCAATACAACATTATAAAGCAAAGTGTCTGGTGAAGAAATAAGCTGTATAAAAATAGATTAATTACACACAAGCATATTTTGCAAGACTGCAAACATCTGAGAGATCCACACTGGAAAATGACTCAATGAAATAGCACTATTGATGTGAGTTTCATTGGGATATAAGAATCTAATGGCAGTACAAGAGCAGTGGTGAAAACTCTATGCAACTTGGCTCTTCTGAATTCAAAATAAACGGAAAATTTTAGTTAAGCCTAGGGAAGAAATGCTGGCAATGGCTAAAAGATTGCATAATTTGGGGTCTGAATAACAAATGACAAATTTAAGCTCACAGAAGAAGATGTAAAGGTAGCTTAACATTTATCTTTAACAGACAGTAATAAGGTTGGTTTTACGGATCATACTTAAGTTGACTCTTATTCAAAATAAAGATATATCAAGGGGTCATCCAGAGATAAAATCTGGCTGTGAGGAGCAATTTTTCATACAGTAGGTTACAGAAGGCTGACTAAAATTATTTTACATATAAAGATAATTATAATATGTATTATAATCGAGATAAAAATTTCTTGGAATCACAGTGATGAGGAAATCACATCCAGCGTTCTCCTGCTTTAGTTCGGCAAAACCTACAACCAACTCTGAAAGGAAAATAGGATGTTGTACTAATAAAAGACTATTAACAGACTGCTGAAATTACCTTTTGCAGTGTGCAAAACCGAACTAGTTTTGCACTTACACATTTTACCTGTGGTTTGCTCTATACATTACACACTGCTATTGTATTAATAGTATAACAGAGTAACATATAAGTATCATCACACGTAAGAAATAGCCATATGTTACATATACATGTAAGAAATATGGTAAGGAGAATTATAATTTTTTCTCCATAAAGAATTGCTAATCCAAGATTACTTATTTGAAATATGAGAATCTTTTTTTTTAACATGAGCATATTTTGGTTACAAAAAAGGACTACTTATTTTTCTCCTTCACGAACTGCCAAAAAGATATTTCAAAATTCACAAAAATCTCAATACGTCATTTAGTTTTAATGCTATCAACCTGCAAGGAGACAGGTTGTACTTATCATCCTACAGAATACAGTATTTCTGCTCTAAGCCCACTGAAGTGTGGCTCAAATAATTCTGTTAACATGTCAACATTAACCAAACTAAAAGCACTCTCTGAGGTCAGACTGTAGCTCAAAAATATCCTGTTTCAGCCTCTAGAGGAAAGACAGGTTCAGAATGCCCAGTAGACTGCTTGAGACTGAGAAAAAACAATGTTAGCGCCTGCTGAAGGGGTGGGAGTTTCAATTCTGCCACTACAATTCTTCTTTAAAGTTTAGAAGTTACTTATTTTCAACAGGGTTAGACATACGCAATTTAACAGTTAACAGAAGCACGCTTCCTTAACCTTCTCAGAGGAGAAAAGATAATGAAGCACACAACTTTGAACATGTTGTTCCAAGACGAAATGCTCACAGGTAACAGTGATGAGTTATCTCCCCTTGAAAGAACATACAAAAATATCTAGTGAGTTGTATTGATTTTCACCATTTGGAAAACAATAATTTACCAGTGCCAAAATTTCAAATGAGCACTCGAATTAATTAAGGAGCTATTTGTGCTTTGATTTCCTCCCAAAACGTGATGAAGTGAGTATTCTCTGAAACCGGGGTCGCTGTTTAAAATCAGTCAGCATCGGGCATGTTTTGTGTTCTGCTTATGCTCCTTGGTAACAACAGCACAGCTAACCAAGGTTTTTTTAGTGCTCTTTCTGGATATGTTTGACAACTCCTCCCTCCCACAGTCCTTTAACATGGGGCTTCCCCAGTCAGGGATGCAGATCCCACACTGAGCCCATAAAACAATTAGTGGGAGGCCTTGGCATTACATTCAAAGACCTTTATAACAAGCCAGTGTAGCCCGCTGTGTGAAATTCGACGTGTGGGAAGCCCCTATAAAACTCTTTAATGGAAACTGGGGGCTTCTTCTGGAAAAAGTTGAGAAGTTGGGCCCCAGCTGTATAATTAATGTAGCTATTTAACAAGAGACAATAAGCATTCCAATAAAAATAATCAAAAAGCAATGAAAAACTTAAAAATTCTGGGCAATATTTTGCATTTGTAAAAAAAGTTGAAATAACTGGTCTTTAGAAAGAGGGGTTTCCTTACTTATTGGCAAGGTGGTTTTATTTGTTGCTACATTTAGAAGAATTTGTCAGAATGCCTTTTAACTAATATAGGAAACACAACTATCCATCCCTTTTCTTCTTCTTTCAATGTACCCTCCAAATTGGCTTTGGTTTTGTTTTATGATTCCATTTTTCTATTGAGATATAAGTGACATATAACACTTTATTAGTTTTAGATATACAACATAATTTGATAAAGGTATATATTACAAAATTACTACGATGATTAAGCTTATTTAACATTCATTACCACATGTAGTTACAAACTTTTTTTTCTTGTCATGAGTACTTTTAAGATCTATGCTCTTAACTTTCAAATACACAAAACAGTATTGTTAACTACATTTACCATGCTGTACATTACATCCTCAGGACTTAGAAAAAACAAATTCATACAGAGAGACAACAGATTGGTGGTTGTCAGAGGGTGAGAGGTGGGTAAAACAGGCAAAGGTGGTCAAGAAGCACAAACTTTCAGTTATAAGATAACTAAGTCCACCACATCTGTTCTTAAGCCTCATATAAAACTACGTTTGAAGAATCTCCTGGAAATGCTGAACAGTGAAAGACATGTTGCAAGAACATACTTTTTCCACTAGTGGCACAATAATCTAACAGAGTTTAAAAACATTAATATTCATACACAATTGAAAGACAACTACTTTCGAAGAATAGAATAAAGAATACGATAGCAAAATAACAGCATTGTCCCCACTTTTAAGTAGAAAAAAATGACTCCAAGTATCTCCTAATATAATAGCATGATCCTAATCATGGTCTCGGGGTGACATTTTTAGAAAATTAAAGTAAGCTGTTTTTATTGGTAATTCCCATATCAGTATGACAGTGATGACTGGGTCATAGAGGTTACCCCTAGTATAGAAAGGGCTCAGCCTAGGTAACATGGAAGCCCCCAACATACAGAAGGAAGAAGGTCTCCCCTTTTAGCCATGGGAGAGTACAGGAAGGAAAGACAGACAGAGAGTAGATCAAATTTAAGTGAGTGACCTCACAAGACCAGACTGTCTGGCCTGAACCTTTTATGGAGGGAGCATGGGGAGGATGAGGAAAGAAGAATATCTGTTGAAACATCCAGTGAGGTATAAGGCACCCAAAGAACATCTCACCTAGAGGCTCAACTCTCAGGTAGGACGTGGGAAGGCTGCAGGCCTCTAAAACAACGTTTATTAAACTTCGGGTGAAGAATTATTATTAAGACACAAATCAATTTACCAGGTCACAAACAGCACTTTTTTTTTTTTAAGATTTTATTTTTTTCCTTTTTCTCCTCAAAGCCCCTCAGTACATAGTTGTATATTCTTCATTGTGAGTCCTTCTAGTTGTGGCATGTGGGACGCTGCCTCAGCGTGGTCTGATGAGCAGTGCCATGTCCGCGCCCAGGATTCGAACCAACGAAACACTGGGCCGCCTGCAGCAGAGCTCGCGAACTTAACCACTCGGCCACGGGGCCAGCCCCACAAGCAGCATTTTTAAAAATTTATTACAATAATATAAAAAATACTAACTTGTATCTCAAGTAGCAAGGATAAGCAAGCAGTGGTCTGTAAAACTTTTTTTTCCATGTTATAGTTTTAAATGTATTTATTATTCTATTTCATAACATAACCATGTGAAAGCAATTGCCCTAGGAGAAGACGAATTATCAATTCAAATCCACATCCTACATGACATGGGAATATTAATGTAGCTTGGAAGAGGGTGGTGGCACTTAGGTGTACCTAAGACAGTGCTTCTGGGTACCCACGGTTTAGGCATGGCTTGCAAGGGATGCAGAACTTCCCACAGATCCCACTAAGAGGCACACGTAGCTGAGAGTGTTGGTGGGCTGGCAGAGGCCTAGGATCAGGAGGAAGGATCACATTATTTGAGGTCTTCAAAACTGAAATAGCTGGGATCATGGACTTCAGTGGTACATGCCCATGTGCTGATCCAAAAGGCCAGAGAGAACCAGTCACCCTTCAACAGACACATATCTAGATTAGTATCAAACCAGGCCCCCAGCAGCAGAGAACTCACAATGATGGAGAGAACACTGAATAGACTCATTGTCACAGAAGAAGTAAGGAGAGCTGAGATTTTACAAAGCAATATTTGAAGGGTTAACAGAAAATAAAAGATTAAGTATTCACACGAAACAGAATCAGTCAACCAAAAGTGGCTTAAGCCAGAAGAAGCTAAAGTACAATTAACTGGCAAGGTTATATTTTTAATAGCCACGTATCAAGCAAAGAAGGAGCTTATAAGGAAGTTTAAATCCATTAAAGATGGAAGTTACATTTCTTTATGAATAATAACAAGTAAAACTACCTTCTTGTTACATCTACCATTTAAGATAAGCCCACCTATGAGAATAAAGAACATAATTTCTTATTAATGAGCTGTGATGTATGTATATTTGTACAATTTTAAGAGAATTGCCTCATAACTTAAGTCTGAGCAAAATTAGAGAATAGCAACTATAATTCTAGAATAATTTAAGTGAAAAAAACCCTTTTGTTGTGATTTGTAGAGCCGTTGGTAAGAGGAACAAGTGAAATTCTGCAACTACACAAACAACTGGGAACTATGAAGTAAGAAAAAAAATCATGACATGATATTTTATATTGAAAGCCCCAAACCAACCCCCCAAAACTGTTAGAAGTAATAAATGAATTCAGTAAAGTTGCAAGGTACAAAATCAATATGCAGAAATCTATTGTATTTTCATACACTAATAAAGAACTATCAGAGAAATTAAGCAAACAATCTTATTTACAATTGTATCAAAAAGAATAAAATACCTAGGAATAAATGTAACCAAGGAGGTGAAAGACAAGCACACTGAAAACTAAAAGACATTGACAAAAGAAATGGAAGAAGACACAAATAAATGGAAAGATATTCCATGTTCATGGATTGGAAGAATTGTTAAAATGTCCATATTACCCAAAGCAATCTACAGATTCAATGCAATCCCTATCAAAATTCCAATGCCATTTTTATAGAAATAGAACAAATAATCCTAAATTTGTATGGTACCACAAAAGACCCTGAATACCCAAAGCAATCTTAGAAAGAAGAACAAAGCTGGAGGCATCACAGTCCCCGATTTCAAGCTATATTACAAAGGCACAGTAATCAAAACAGTAGGGCATTGGAATAAAAACAAACACACAGATCAATGGAACAGAAAGGAGAGCCCAGAAATAAACCCACACACACACAGTCAATAATTTAAGACAAAGGAGCCAAGAATATAAAATGGGGAAAGAATAGTCTCTTCAATAAATGGTGTTGGGAAAAATGGACAGCCATATGCAAAAGAATGGGACTGAACCACCATATTATACCATACAGAAAAATTAACTCAAAATGGATTAAAGACTTGAACCTAAGACCTAAAACCATAAAACTCCTAGAAGAAAACATAGGTGGTAAGGTCCTTGACAGATCTTGGTGATGATTTTTTGGATCTGACACCAAGAGCAAAGGCAACAGAGCAAAAATGAATGACTGAGACTACACCAAACTAAAAAGCTTCTGCACAGCTGGCGGTCATTGCTGTGACCTAGTACAGATATACTGACACACACCCTGGCAGATGCCACTGGAGTTCTTCCCCTAGCCTGATAGCCCAGGGGTCTGCCAAACCTGCTAGAGCACAGATTTACTCCAGTTCAGCCAGGGCTGGTGGCCCACCATAGGGACTGGGCTCTTCGAACAGAAAGCCCTCAGGCTACCTGTCAACCTGCATAGACTGAGTGCCTTGATCCCCTACAGGCAGGCGCATGTGTCCACCTCTGTGGGGCAGGTCCTGTATGAGGACCAGGTGAACTGTAGGAGGCACTGGTGGAGAGGTGGGGGCCTCTGCAGTGGGGCGACTGGGTATGCTCCAGGGGCTCAGGAAGTGTGCACAGACCAGGGCTGTGTTGACAGTGTGTGTGGACCTGTAGGGGGTGGGGCTTATCAGTGGCAAAAGACCTGTGCTTCACAAACAGCCACAAAGAGGATCAGCCCCACCTTCCAAAGCCTTAAACAGTTGGGTGCTCCTGTGCCTGAGGCCAGCCCCACTCAGCTGCAATCCTGAGAGAGCTGACAACAGCCTTGCAGGCCTGAGGCCTACAGCAATTGTAAGCCCCTGAGCCTAGCAACCAACTACACTGGGTACTTACCCAATTAACAGGAAAACTGCAACAGGAGTGTGCTGTTAGACCGTGTAGCAAACAGTGCTGGGGCTCCCCAAATTCGATTTACAAACAACTGGCCAGAGAGGGAAGCCTAGAGTCTCGGGGTACCTGCAGTAAGACCAACCCTGACACAGCAGAAGGACACACGTAGCCCACACAGGGGTCACTCCTGGATCATTTGGACTGCTGACAAGAGGGAAGCACACTGCTGGGCCTCAAAAGGCATCTCTTACATAAGGCCACTTCTCCAAGATCAGGAGACAAAGCCAACTCACCTAATACATAGATATAAACACAGACAAAGAGGCATAATGAGGAGGCAAAGGAATACATTCCAAGAAAGGGAATAGAACAAAACCCCAGAAAAAGAACTAAGTGAAACAAATAAGCAATCTACCTGACAAAGAGTTCAAACAAAAACTCATAAGGATGCTCACTGATACTGGAAGAATACTGGATGAACACAGTGAGAACATCAAACAAAGAATTGGAAAATATGAAAAAGAACCAATCAGAAATGATTTGAATACAATACTGGAAATGAAAAATTAACTAGAGGGACTCAATAGCAGAGTAGATGATATAGAAGAATGGATCAGCGAGCTGGATGAAAGACCAGAGGAAATCACCCAAGCTGAACAGATAAAAGAAAAAAGTATTAGACAGAATGAGAACAGTCTAAGTGAACTCTGGGACAATATCAAGTACACTAAAGTTCGTATTATAGGTACCAGAAGGAGAAACGAGGGACAAAGGGGCGGAGAATCTATTTGAAGAAATAATAGCTGAAAACTTTCCTAACCTAAGGAAGGAAACAGATGTCCAAGTACAGGAAGCACAGAGAGCTGCAAACAAGATGAACACCAACAGGCCCACACCAAGACAAGTTAAAATTAAAATGTCCAAAATTAAAAATAAAGAGAGAATCCTAAAAGCAGCAAGAGAAAGGCAAAAAGTGACATACAAAGGAAAGCCCATAAGGCTATTGGCAGACTTCTCGGCCAAAACCCTACAGGCTAGAAGAGAGTGGCACAACATATTTAAAGTGCTGAAAGGAAAAAACCTACAGCCAAGAACACTCTATCTAGCAAGGTTATCATTCAGAATGGAAGGAGAGATAAAGAGCTTCCGAGACAAGCAAAAATTAAAGGAGTTTACCATCAAGAAGCCAGTTCTACAAAGCTGGAGGCATCACAATTCCTGACTTCAAAACATACTACAAAGCTACAGTAATCAAAACAGCATGGTACTGGTACAAATACAGGTGCACAGATCAATGGAACAGAATTGAAAGCCCAGAAATAAAACCACACATCTATGGACAGCTAATCTTCGACAAAGGAGCTGAGGGCATACAGTGGAGAAAAGAAAGTCTCTTCAACAAATGGTGCTGGGAAAAGTGGAAAGCCACTTGTAAAAGAACGAAAATTGACCATTCTTATTTACTATTGACAAAAATAAACTCAAAATGGATCACAGACCTAAAGATAAGACCTGAAACCATACAGCTTCTAGAAGAAAATATAGACAGTACACTCTTTGACATCAGTATTAAAAGGATCTTTTCAGACACCATGTCTTCTCAGACAAGGTAAATAATAGAAAGAACAAACAAATAGGACTTCATCAGACTAAAAAGCTTATTCAAGGAAAGGGAAAACAGGATTGAAACAAAAAAACCCACTAATTGGGAAAAAATATTTGCAAGTGATATATCCAACAAAGGATTAATCTCCATAATATATAAAGAACTCACACAACTCAACAACAAAAAATCAAACCCCCCAATAAAAAAATTGGCAGGAGACATGAACAGAAATTTCTCCAAAGAAGATATACAGATGGCCAATAGGCACATGAAAAGATGTTCATCATCACTGATCATCAGGGAAATATAAATCAAAACTACACTAAGATATCACCTTACACCCATTAGAAAGGCAAAAATAACCAAAACAAAAAGTGACAAATGTTGGAGACATTCTGGAGAAAAAGGAACCCTCATACACTGCTGGTGGGAACACAAACTGGTGCAGCCACTATGGAAAACAGTATGGAGATTTCTCAAAAAATTAAAAATAGAAATATCATATGACCTAGCCATCCCACTACTGGGTATCTGTCCAAAGAACTTGAAATCAGCAATTCCAAAAATCCCCTGCACCCCTATGTTCATCGCAGCATTATTTACAATAGCCAAGACGTGGAAGCAACCTAAGTGCCCATCAACTCATGATTAGATAAAGAAGATGTGGTATATATATACAAGGGAATACTACTCAGCCATAAAAAAAAGTAAAATTGTCCCATTCACAACAACATGGATGGACCTTGAGGGTATGTTAAGTGAAATAAGCCAGAAAGAGAAAGACAATCTCTGTATGATGACTCCACTCACATGTGGAAGTTTAACATGTAGACAAAGAGAACAGATTAGTGGCTTCCAGGGGAGAGGGGGTGGGGGGTGGGCACAAAGGGTGAAGTGGTGCGCCTACAACACGACTGACAAACAATAATGTACAACTGAAATTTCACAAGGATGTAAAATATCATAATCTCAATAAAAATTTAAAAAAAGAAAAAGAAACCAGTTCTACAAGAAATGCTGAAGGGACTTATTTAAGTGGGAAAGAGAAAACCACAAATAGGGATAAGAAAATTATTTTTTTTAAAAAAAGGCAATAAAATCACTGGTAAAGGCAAAAATACAGTAAAGGTAGCACATCAACCACCCATGAAGATAATACGTAGGTTAAAAGACAAAAGTACTAAAATTACCTATTTCAATGATAAGAGGGTAATGGATAGACACACACAAAACAAGAGATTAGATATGATTTCAAAAACATAAAATGTGGGAGGAGGGGAGTAAAAGAGTTGAGCTTTTAGAAAGAGGTCAAGCTAAAGAGACTATCAACTCAATATAGATCACTATAAACATAGAATATTATATAGCAACCTCATGGTAATCACAAACCAGAAACCTACAATAAGTAAACAAATAAGTAACAGGGAGGAAATCAAACATATTACTAAAGAAAGCCATCAAACCACAAGGGAAGAGAGCAAGAGAAGAAGAAAGGAACAGAGAAGAACTACTAAAACACCCAGAAAAGAAAAAGTAACAAAATGGCAATACATACATATTTATCTACATCTACTTTAAATGTCAATGGACTAAATGCTCCAATTAAGAAGCTTCTGCACAGCAGAAAAAACCATCAACAAGATGAAAAGGCAACCTACCAAATGAGAGAAAATATTTACAAATCACACATCTGATAAAGGGTTAACACCCAATATATATAAAGAACTCACACAACTCAATAGAAAAGAAACAATCTGATTAAAAAACGGGCAGGGGGGTCTGGCCCGATGGCACAGTAGTTAAGTTCTCACGTTCCGCTTCAGCAGCCTGGGGTTCACCAGTTCGGATCCCAGGTGCAAACCCATGTACCACATGTCAAGCCATGCTGTGGCAGGTGTCCCACATATAAAGTAGAGGAGGATGGGCACAGATGTTAGCTCAAGGCCAGTCTTCCTCATCAAAAAGAGGAGGATTGGCGGCAGATGTTAGCTCAAGGCTAATCTTCCTCAAAAAAAAAAAAGAAAAAAAGGGCAGAGGATCCAAACAGACATTTTTCCAAAGAAGACATACACATAGCCATTAGGCACATGACAAAACACTCAACATTCCTAATCATCAGGAAATGCAAATTAAAACCACCATGAGATCTCACCCCACACTTGTTAGAATGACTATTATCAAAAAGACAAGAAATAACAAGTGTTGGCAAGGATTTGGAGAAAAGGAAACCCTTGTGCACTGCTGGCGGGAATGCAAATTGCTGCAGCCACTATGGAAAACAGTATGGAGTTCTTCAAAAAATTAAAAGCAGAAATACCATACGATCCACCAATTCTACTTCTGGGTATTTATCTGAAGAAAACAAAAACACTAATTTGAAAAGATACATGCACCCCCATGTTCATTACAGCACTATTTACAATAACCAAGACATGGAAACAACCTAAGAGCCCATCAATGGATGAATGGATAAAGAAAATGTGACACAGACCAGCCCCAGTGGCCCAGTGGTTAAGTTCAGCATGCTCCACTTCGGCCGCCCAGGTTAGGTTCCCAGGCGCAGACCTACACCATTCGTCTGTCAGTGGCCATGCTGTGGTGGCAGCTCACATCAAAAAAGATGAAGATTGGCCACAGATGTTAGCTCAGGGCAAATCTCTCTAAGCAAGAAAAAGAAAATGTGATACACATACATACACCATACACATCGGAATATTATTCAGCCATAAAAAAGAAAGAAATCTTGCCATTTCTGACAATATGGATGGACCTTGAGGGCATTATGCAAAGTAAAATAAGTCCAAAAGAGAAAGACAAATACTGTTTGATCTCATTTATATGCAGAATCCACAAACACACACACAAATCTTATAGGTGGAGAGAAAGGATTGGCGATTGCCAGAGGCAGGGCTAGGGGGTTGAGGGGTAGGGTAAAATGGTTAAAGGGAGTCAAAAGGCACAAACTTCCAGTTATAAAATAAATAACTCACGGGGATGTAGTATACAGTTAATAATACTGTATTGTATATTTGAAAGTTGTTAAGAGAGTAAATCTTAAAAGTTCTCATCACAAGAAAAAAAAATTCTGTAACTTTGTGTGGTGACAGATGCGAACTAGACTTATTGTGGTGATCATTTTGCAATATATACAAATATTGAACCATTACGTTGTACACTTGAAACTAATATAATGCTGTATGTCAATTATACCTTAATAAAAAAAGAAGGAACAGGGGGCTGGCCTGGAGGCACAGCAGTTAAATTCGCACATTCTGCTTCAGTGGCCTGGGGCTCACCAGTTTGGATCCCGGGTGTAGACCTACACACCGCTCATCAAGCCATGCTGTGGCAGGCGTCCCTTATACAAAGTAGAGGAAGATGGGTACAGACGTTAGCTCAGGGCCAGTCTTCCTCAGCAAAAAGAGGAGGTTTGGGAGCAGATGTTTGCTCAGGGCTAATCTTCCTCAAAAAAAGAAAAGAAAAAAGAAGAAACAAATACACAACAAAAAAGGAACATTAAAATCAAATACTTTACCATCAGCACCCCCACAGAAAAATGCAGATTATAATGTGCTAAGTATAAAAAAATAACTTTAAAAAATCAAATAAATCATAACTGAGAATTGGTATTTTCATTTATACCATGATTTATATCATTCCTTTATATTATCATCTTCATTATGATAATTAAATGTGTCTTGATTTCAACAATATTTATTTAAAGAGAGGCAAGAGAACATGTAACATTTGTCAAACTGGACAATTACATTCAAATTATTTACAAAATAACTTTAGAATTATATTTTACAACTTAGCCCAAACTAAAAAGGGCAACTAGGGGCCGGCCCAGTGGCACAGTGGTTGAGTTCACACATTCCACGTAAGCAGCCCAGGGTTCACTGGTTCGGATCCCGGGTGCAGACATGGCACCGCTTGGTAAGCCATGCTGTGGTAGGTGTCCCACATATAAAGTAGAGGAAGATGGGCACGGATGTTAGCTCAGGGCCAGTCTTCCTCAGCAAAAAGAGGAGAACTGGCAGCAGATGTTAGCTCAGGGCTAATCTCGCCCCCCCCCCCCCCAAAAAAGGTCAACTTATGTGTGCTTTTTGCAAGGCTAGGGGAGGGGTGAGAATTGCTTCAGCGAGTGATTCAAAATGGTTTTGATAATTATGTATTTCCCTAAAGGTATTAAAACTTCAATGGCTTTTTCAGAATAAAATTCAAATAACTCATGTTCTTTCTAGGTTGTGGTTTTAGTTAATTACATAAAGGAAGAAAAAAATGTAAGGGTAGCTAAAAACAGTCAATGCTGGTGAAAGATGGATGATCAAATACTCAGTTTTAAGGATTTCAAAGCATGGACAGGTGATTTAATTTACAATAATACCTTCAAAGCTACAAATGCAAAAGTAAGGCATTTTATTATAAGGTATCTGCTAAGGTTGAGGAGGTCGTATAAATTCTTTAAATAATGGGGTAAATCATCTCTAATCATTTTCAAATAACCTTCTACAGCAAACCTTCAAATTCTGAATGATCAAAACCTCTCTAAGATATATTATGTGATCATTAGCTTTATTTTGTACCATAACGAATGAGTTTCACATAACGTAAGTTTACTATTTAAATATACACACATTATGAAATACATTTTAATACTTTATAATTCTAATAAGAGAGTTTTAGTCTGCCTTTTTAGTCAAAATGGGATTAAGTTGTTTTCACTTTAACTAATCTGTACGGTTTCTTTTTCCATAATCCCCATGACCACCTTCTCTGCTTTATTTTGGTCAGCCGCTCCCACAGGCTGATCCTGAATATTATCACGACCCCTAAATGTTCCATCTCAAAACGCACTTAGTCAAACATTTTAAAGAAACCCTCACCTTTTCTCCTCCAACCCTACTCATTCAACTCTATCAACTCTATCACTCTGACTTTATTGGAACCTCCAGTTCACTGACTCCTCAGTCCTCTCAGGATCCACCATCCTTCTCCTTCCTTTACGGGCTTAGCCACCATGAAGCACTGGAGCTCCTCAGCTCAGTCCTGAGCCCTCTCATCGTCTCAACTGACGCTCTCTAAGTGAGCACATCTTTGCTCACGGCTTCAATTACCAAATGTCTATGCCCAGCCCAAACCTCTGTTCTGTGCTTCAGGCCTGTATATTCCAACCCAATATTACAAAACCAATCATTTGCTTCAGCCACAAACCTGGTCCTTTTTCAGTGTTCTCTCTTAGTGAATAAGCCTCATCCCCAGTTGCACAAGCAATAAATCTATAAGTCATTTTGAAACCACCTATTTTCACTCCATTTTTCAAAACAACGATCAGACCCTGTCCATTTTATACCCTATCTATCCTTCAAATTTATCCACTTCTCTCCATCTTGCTCACTCAAACTTAAGCTTTTAATGACCCGCCTGTGTAAGTCAAATAAACCTTTACAGGTGCTCAAAGCACCATATATGTCTACTTCACACCACTTATCAGTCTTGCAATTTTACATTTTGTATTGTGTTTATTTTAATAATGTATATTTTTGCACTGTCCAATAAGATAGCCACAAGCCAGCACAAGTAGTTAATTTAAATTTAAAATTAAAATTAAATATAATTAAGAATTCAATTCCTCAGTTGCACTAGCCACATTTCAAGTGCTCAAAAGCCACATGTGGCAAGTGGCTACCATATTGAATAATAAAGATATACAACATTTCCATCATCTCAGAAAGTTCTCTTGAAGAGTGCTACACTAAAACATAAGCTACATGACAGCACCTTCTATCCATCCACACCTGGCACTTATCATAGCATCTGAAACACAGTAGGCTCTACACACATGCATGTGCACAAACACACACACACACACACAACTAATTAGAGAAAATAAACATTAAACAATGGAACAACCAGAAATAATCATCTTCTAAAACATCACCTATTGTCTGGCCCATCTCTTTACCATTCTTTAACAGACTCTCTTAAGAAAGCAGAACAAAATTTACATACTTAAATCAAATGGCTCAAAGAGGACTGGAGTCTGTGGTTCAAATCTGTCACACTACGAATCTCATTTACTGCAGCAGTTCCATCCTGACAAAAGCTAATGAAAGGAAGTGACTTTTGCAAAATCAAAAATTATCAGCAGTGGTAGAAATTCTGAATCTCATTCCAGGATTTGTTGTTGTTGTTGTTAATCTTAGGACTCATTACTGCCTCTTAGATAAGTAAGTTTACAAGTTAATAATGTAAATCTCACAGCATCTGTTGTTGAAATGGAGATGGAAAGCAGAAACTTCACTTAATCTCTGCTTATGAGCTAAATAATACATATATGGTGTCTACCTGAAAATTATTTCCCAATGAAATCTTAACACTAAGTATAAAGAAAATTACATTCAAATAAAAAATTAAATCAAATCCTCATGACTCCAAGGATTGTCCCCTCTCCCCAAAAACGGTGTAATTTTTTGGATGTATTTAAAAGTGATTTTTGTCTAGGAGCTGTAAGAATTCTAAACAATTTTAAGGAAAATGGACTGGAAATTGGCTGGAAAACCAGAAAAATAAAAGCACACAATGGTGGAAAAATCAAACAAAGTCAGAATGATGTACATGAAACACCAAACCAAAGTTTAACATTTAACTCTGTCCAAGACTTACCCTCCCTAAATTTCAGGATCCACATCTGCATGGGAAGACATTGGGCTAGTGGTAACACTCAAATAAGTTGAGAAGAGAAAAATGCCCTAAGAGGACATAGCAGAATCACCTGCAAGGCTTTCTCAAACTACACATTATCCCCAAACCCTCTCACTCCCCCAGGGATTCTAATACATCCTGGTTGCAGAGGGAGCTGGTTGTCCACCAAAGATCTGTGGTCATCTTCTATAGCACTGACTTGTTGTTGAAAAGCAGTGGTCCAGGAGGGGACCACATTTCTCATCTTCCTCTGCATTTAGGTTGGGCCTTGTGTCTGATTCTCACCAAGGGAACGTGAGCAGAAGTTATGCATGTCACTTCAGGGCTTAGGTAAACAAAAAGCTGTTGGGCCTTCTCCACATTCTCTCTTCTCCCATATGGCACTTGGCTGGGGACACACAAGGCAACTTTGGAAGTTACATGCCAAAGAGAGAGCAGCATCTATCAGCCTGGATCCCTAAGCAACTATATGGAGCCAAGCCCACTTCCTCCCACCTAACCTCCACCCACCCCATACTCTCTTACCAATAAAAACTCTCACTCTGTACTTTACTTAGGTGAGAAATAAGTATGTTGTGTGTTAATCCATCTGTATTTGGAGATTTATCTGCTACAAGAACTAGATTGACCTCAGCAAATATACTCCTCTATGTGGGCGTATCACCAAACCACTGCCCAACATCACGAGTTATTGCCACGGTGAGCCACCACTACTACTGGGAGTGCATTACATAGATGTACTGGAGCAGAAGGGACACTGAAAATGCTGTGACATAGTATTATCTAATACTTTTCAAATCTCTAACTTGTGATATCAGTTAGTAGGGCTTAATCTGTGTTCACTTGTGCAGACATTAATTAATTTGATATTATATTATCTCTTCAAATGATTTGACAGGTCGATAAAATTTCCTAAATTTCCATAAACTACACCAAAGACTATAGCTACTAGAGGAAGAAACAGAACCACCATGCACTGTAAACTCCAGCAACACCAAGTTGCTCATAGTTTTAAACATACCATGATTATTTTATGGTGCATGGCACTTCTTCTCTGTTCCTATCAGACGATAAGCTTCCTTTATTTTTCAAAACACAGCTCAGGTGTCACCACCTCCTCTTAGCAAACTCCTCCCCACTCTAATTCCTAGATAGAGTTAATCATTGTCATCTCTTGCCCTTTTCATACTATACAGTAATTTAACGATTTACACATCAATTCTCTCTTCTAGATTCATTAAGCAAAAGTCTGAATCTCATTCATCTCAGAGGCTTGCACCAAGTCAGCAAAATTTATACTCTAAATAAACATTGATGAATGAATGAATGAGTAATTTTCTTGGCTCATCCAACTGTACAAAGACAAGGAACTAGTCTATTTTGAATACATTAGTATGTACCAAATATCCAAAAACAAGTCAACGAGGTGAAAAGCAGGATACATACACATGATTGACATAAGTACCGGATGAGTCAATTTAATTTAAAGTTCTCTTTTATCAATAAAGAATTTTTAAACTGAATTATCTTAAATTTTTAATGCTGCAGTTTAACTTCAAGTTACAGTATAAATAAGTAATCAAATCTAAACAACAGACATTTACAAATTATACTGAACACCCAAACTTACATATATAAATTATTTGGCTTGATTGAGCCTTATTTTTTGCCTTGGCCTCTTATGGCAGGAAAGAATTCAAAAGATTTGAATTTACTTCAACGAATACAGCTGGAGTCCCAAAGCAAGCTCAGAACACTACCATCACCTGAAATACTTGGTATGATTTGTTCTTCAATTTTGAGAGAAAAAAAAAAATACTGCAGAGAAAAATATAAAACGAGATACGCTTTGAAGTGAAATCACTTCTAATGAGGCCAGAAGGTTCTCAAAGGAAAGATGAGAGTGGAAGTGCCTTCCCTTATCTCAGGGTCCCTTAGTTGCCACAAATCTGCCTCAGCCTTGCAAGGCACACAGTCTGAAGTAATCCGAGAATCTCCAGTGTGACTATGTCACCAAAGTTCCAGGGAGAGACCTGGGAGCAGATATTAAACTAGCTTTGCAAACCTAGAATGCCTTTTACAAGCTCTTTACAGTGACAGGAAAGCTTCAGGTACAGTTTCCTATGAGGGTGTTAGTGAACGACAATGCCACTTTGGGACCTAGCTCAGAAACTCTTTGTTCCAGCTACAGAAGTAACTTACGGGAAAACATGAAAATTAATTAACATTCCAGGGTTCCCATGCAACCGCAGGCATCTGGAGACACAATAGGCCCCACAGTCTCCAGCCATTCAGCCATGCAGAGGTTTCTGAACGGGTCGCTCCAGAACTGACCCGGAAGGTGTGCGAAGGCCGTTTGCTCTGCCATAGTATACCTCCTGCAACAGCGCACAGATGATTACCGGGAGACGGAAAAACAACTAAATAACATGCAAGGTCAGGAAGAGGGAGAAGGAGAAATGAAATTGGGAGAAAGTTTTCAGGAAAGATCTTCACAGGCCTATTAAGTAAGACTGACTGTGGGAGCATTTATCACTAAAATTCGCTTCCTTTGTGCTAGGTATTTTTCTAGGCACCTTACATACGGTAAATATTTTAATCTTTACAATGATTTCATGAGGTGGGCACTATTATTATCTCCATTTTACACATGAGGAAGCTGAAGCACAGAACAATTAAGTAACTTGCCCAAGGCCACACATCCATAAGTGGCACAGTCTGTAAGTCATTTTCTAGATTTTGCACTCTAGTTGTACATGACAGTTGCCTCTCCTGTTGGGTATCTGGCATGGATAAACCTACAGTATAGTGGGTTAGTGTCCTCCAAAAATTCATGTCCACCCAGAACACTGGAGACAGAGTCTTCTGCAGACATAATTAATTAAGATGCAGTCATAGTGGATTAGAGTGGGCCCTAAGTCCAATGGTCCATATCCTCATAAGAAGAGAAGACATACAGAGAAAAACATGGAGAAAAAGGCCAAGTATAGACAGAGGCAGAGACTGGAGTGTTGCAGCTACAAACCAAAGAACACCCAGGACTGCCAGGAGCCAGTGGAAGCTAGGAAAAGGCAAGGACTCTTCCCTAGAGCCTTCAGAGGGAGCACGGTCCTGCCAACACCTTGATTTCAGACTTCCGGCCTCCAGAACTGAGAAAACTATTGTTTAAGCCATGAAATTTGTGGTAATTTCTTACAGCAGTCCTAGGAAACCAATAGAGAGAGTAAGGTCATGAGGAGTAGATAAGAACTGTAAATATGGAAGAATTAATAAAGCAAAGAATATGGGTTTTTCATAAATCTTTTACAGAGGGAAGATATCTGACATAACTGCATTAATGAGGCGCCATTGGAGTTGATGAAAAGTCCTGTCTTCATCTGCAGATATCCACCAGTCTGCCCTTTACTCATGACTGAGCTTCTGAAAGGAACTACTGCCTATAACAAGAGGACCAAAGTGAAAACACAATTTGGGGATCACTGACATACAGATGGTATGGAGAGCCTTGGGAAAGGGTGATATCATTACAGATAATGATGTAGAGAAAGAAAAGTTTATCTGAACAAAACCTCAAGTAGCTCCACCATTTAGAGGCTTAGGATGAAAAGCAAGGAAGAGAGACCGAGGAGATGAGAGCAGAAAGAAAACCAGGAAAGGAGAGCATCACAGAAGATACACAATAATCATGCTTTAAGGAGACTGAAATGATGCTTGTTGAACGAATTAGCAAGTGACCAAAAAGCCAAATTCAAACATAGAGTGTAAAATATCAGACACACACTAAGTAATATGTTAAATTTACTCTTACAAAACTCTGAAATTTCAATATACTGTCAAATCTTCTATTTCAGTCTATAAAGTACAATTCTTATGAAAAATATCTTTCTGTCTTCTGTTCAGGGTTAACAGATGAAATTTCCCATATTTATTTGGAAGGGCCCCTCCCTGATGACCTTTTAACTTATAAAGACCCCAGACATGTGCATTCCCATTAATTCTACTGATAGATAGAAAAAGCAGTCATTCAACAAACACAGACCACTTGCTATGCTCAGCACTGGGGACACAAAGGTTTCTCAGGCTAGTAGACAAGTCACTGTCCCTTCCCTGAATGAATTCACAGGTTAATGGGGGACATGCACAAGTAGCCATAATAAATAATGATAACATTTTTATACAGTATAATACACAGATGACAGCAATATGCTAAGACTCCAGAGAGCTATAGTGTTGGCCTCTAATTCTACCTAGAGGTCCTGGTAAGGGCTTCCCTGAAACAAGGTGGTGTTGTCTGGTTTATATCTTAACAGATGAAGTTATTTAGGTAAAGAGGGGATGGAGACGAGAGTTGTTTTGGAGAGAGAAGACTGAGCGTATGCACAGGCAATTCCCCTGTTTGTGGTCTGAGTGCTGAATCCTCAATGTTCCTAGCACGTAACAGGCACCCAAGTAAGTATTTCCCACCTGAGTGACTTTATGCTGAATGAATATTTTGTTTCCTGTTAATATAGCATGATTCCCTTTCACCTGTCATAGGCAAAGCCATTCTGGGTCAGAAACTACAAAACGTGCCCTCCTCTCACTTAAAGAGGAGTGTTACCAATGACATATTTTCAGGGTTTATGGTATAATCAATGTCTCTTCACACACAAAAGGGAGCATGTCACAATACACCAAGAGGCTTTTCCAAAATGTACATGCCCAGCTACCACTTTTAAAATTCAAAAGCGTTACATCTAGGATGGAGCACAGGCACGTGCATTCTGAAAAACCTCCCCAAGTGACTGATGCTACTACACATCCCAGAGTTACCAATCTGAAGCTGCGCACTGTGGGGCAAACACTGTGCTGGGAGGGACTTCAAGGTGACAGCAGGTGAAACATTCTGCGATATCTACCTGAATGCAGGTAAAATAATCCTGGCAAAGATTATATAACCCAAAAGTTGCTCTGTAAAACCCATAAATTAACTAAACTACAATACAAAAGATCTTGTTTGTATTAAGGAGCCAAAAATGTGAGCTATTCCCTAAAAATTGAAGATAAAAGATACATGATTGCCCTCAAATATTTAATTCAGCATTCACCATCAGGCCAGAGAGATGCGAAATGAAAGGATGTGTCTTTCTTAGATGAGCAGTCAGGTAGACTATTAGTGAGTCATGAAATGTTTTTAGTTTTGGCTGCTGCACCTTGAGTGTGAATATTTTACATGATTTTTGCCCATATAAAACTCAAACAAATGTCTGGTCTGAAATGCACTGGTATTTGAACTGGGCTTTTTTACATAACAAAAATAACAAATATCAAGGGGGAAAAAAGGCTTTAATTTTAATTTGGTCTCCAGAGGCATTTTCAAGGCACTTACCCACTTGGGTTCCTAAATTAACTAGACTTGTCTCAAAACTGATTGATTTATCAAAATATCTACAGAAAGAAAATATCAATCTGAAGGGTTACTCAGCTTTAGCAGCCAGGAAAAAGTGGAGTCACTGGAGATAATGTGAATTACATCCAAACACTATTCAGAAGAGAAAAATCTTGGCTGAGCAGAAAATAAGAGTTTCCCTGACAATAACAAACCTTAGCTGTGAAATAATTCTTTAAAATCATCAAAATTACTTTGTTAATTTTATAATCCATTAAATATTCCTTTGTAGCTTAATACTTTCCCAAAGGGAAACAAATTTCTGTTATTAGCAAAAAAACAGGATGAACAGTTAAAAAAAGAGGAACTCTACTCTTTAAATTGTAAAATATATCATTGTTCTCTTAACAAATGTAAAAATGCCAAATTTTCCATCAAGAAAGAAAAGTAAATGCAAGGAAAATCAGAGAGAGACACACACACACAGATAACGCCCTGCCCTCCACACGCCCAGCTGTAATGCACTCAGGCTCCAGGTAAGCTGCAGCAGCCAGAGGGAGGTCGGCATTCTGTGCAGGGAGCCCTCAGCATCACAGCTGCCAGGAATGCAAAGGAACGCAGAAGTGCAACATAAGCACCCCAACTACCTTTGGTACATACATAATGGAGGTTTTGCTACATATATAATGGAGCTAATTAAAGGGGGAAAATGGAAGTAAGGCTATGTAGATGTAAGGTCTGATTAGTCAAAAGAGGCCTGATTTTCATAAAATCCAAGTCAATAGAAAATACAGATTAATTTTCACTGAGTAATCTGCCTAAACAATATTTGTAGTTAGTAAGAGTTGTTTTTGACTATAAACTGATTATAAGATCTGTAGTTTTTAAACTATTAACTGCTCTGCATTAATTATCAGTTGCCTTCACTAGAGAAGTAATACTAAATGGTAATAAATTTATATATTACAAATATGATTAAAATTGGGAAATTTGCTATGACTGTCCAAAGCAGTCCAACGAAAAATGAAACATCATTCACTATTTAATGAAGAAAAGTGAGAAAACGCATTTAAGTTGACTCATGCTATTAGGTCAGATGAGACATTCATGACATTCTAACAATCATGACCATCTTAAACTAAAGGAAATATTTCTCCATCTTTGGACAGTGTTTGCAAAGAAATACACAAATACTATACAAATTAAGTGAAGTAATCTATTTTAAAACAGTTTATCCAAAACAGTTCTTTGGTTTCTGGCAAAAGTAGCGATCATTTAAAGATTCCAAGACTTTTAAAGCTCAGAGTTATTAAAAATAGAGTACTCAAAATTCAAGGTAGACTATTTCACATAAAATATTGCTTTTATTTTCTTGCAGCATTTGAAGTATACACACAGAATTCTGAGGGATGATGAAGAAAAACAAATAACAGAGGAATGCAATAATCCAAGCTTGCTTTTTTTGATATTTGCCAAGCTGTAGAATAAAAGCAAACCAATGCTGAAAAGTGAGAAGGCTCAAAATTAACCCTTTTCATACTCAAGTTTCATAATCTATCTTAAAACCTCAGAGAACTTTCTTCCATGCTTTCTACCAGAGAACATAATGTTTTACATTATCAGCACATCTTTCATTTTAGAAGCAAAAAAAAGCTTTACTACTGATCAAAATTTTATTATCTTTGATCTCTCTCACTAGTAATTCACAAATCACTTGGGGTGGGTGAATTGAAACCAGTGCAGCTAGTTACCGCAAAGTCAATGCAATAAATAACATTTACCAATTAACTGATGCAAGGAATGACAATTTGAGCTAACTTGATATCCTGAATCCCTGTTTGCTATTAACATATGTTGTTTACTATTTTTTAGAATAAAATTGACATTAAATCTATCTGAGGAGGCAGAGCACCTGAAAGATGCTAGTACTTCCAAGTCACTGCTGTAGGCACTAATTATTATTATAGAACTGTACATCTGTAAGTCATACGGCCAGATACTGAAACATTGTGACGCACTGGAACATATTTTAAAACAAGTCACTGATGTCAGATTGCTACTTAATGCGATGGTGTATGACACTGTATTAAAGTATAAAGAATGATATAAACATAAAGTATTATTGTATGAAATACACCTCTGACATCTTTTAATTTCCTTAATATAAGGATTTCTTACTTCCGTAAGACATAAATGGCAAGTTATTGTCTATTAAAATTTAGGTTTACAAAATAAAAGACAAATGTGTACATATGCATTCACTTTACCAAGCGTATTAGTTTTCTCATTTTCTGCCATGACAAATACCACACACTGGGCGGCTTAAACAACAGAAAGTTATTTTCTCACAATTCTAGAGGCTAGAAGTCCACGATCAAGGTGTGGGCAGAGGTGGTTTCTTCCGAGGCCTCTCTCCTTGGCTTGCAGATGGCCGTCTTCCCTGTGTCCTCACATGGTCTTCCTTCGTACTGGCTGTGCCCTAATCTCCTCTTACAAGAACATCAGCCATATTGGATTAAGGCCACTCCAATGACCTCATTTTAACTTCATTACCCCCTTTAAAGACTCTATCTCCAAATACAGTCACATTCTGAAGTATGTGGTTTACAACTTGAACATATAAAGTTTGGGGGACACAACTCAGCACATAACACTAAGTAACCATTCGCTTTACAAAATTTACAACTGAAGTCTGTTAAAAAGATTGGACCCCAAGTACATTTTAAATGATTGCATTTTCAAAAAATAAAAAGTAAGCCATATACAACTTTACAGGAATATAATTTTCTATGGAAATAATATCATCCTAATTTTTTCAAAAACCTTTTGAGGCAGTTTGCATTGTTAAGACTATGTGAAACATGGTAACAAAACAGAACAGCAGCCAGAACAAAAGCAAACACAGAAACCGGAAACCAGCAGACACTGTAGACACACAGGTATACACACACTCGTTCCACGGAGTCCGACTGGACACTGTTTTAACTCTGAATTAATCAGAAACCCAGGTATGAAAAGGGGGAGAAAGGTAGCTCACAAGTTTGTCCAGGGAAAGAAACTCTGCCCTGAGAGTAAGTTCTAGGAGGCAACTAAGGATGGATTGTTAAAGAAGCCCCTCCTGACGTCTTTTACCACAACTTCACTGGCATGTAATGTGCACTAGTCATGCTACCTGCATAAACCAACAGGCTATGGAAAAGCATTCACAGCTGGAGAGTCATTATTCATCCTTTTATTCATTCATTCAACAAACATTACCAAACCCTACTAGTGCCAGGGATTAACTACTCTAGATGCGGGTCAGCCAGAGATCAAAATCCCGGCCCCGACGGAATTTCCGTTCTAGTGAACGTATGCCGAGGATGCAGAGGCTGAATTCAGCAGTTCGCAGAGACCAAATAAGCGAGAACAAAGCATCAAAGCACTCCAGGTTACTCTCCTAACCGTTCCTGCACAGAAAGGATGCCGAGCATAGCGGAGAGCAGCAAATGAGACTGCTGAGATACAGTTCACCTCTTCTTCAAAACATTAAATTACAAGTGAATGTGCTCAAAGAAATGTGGAAATTCCAAAGAATGTATTAATCTGTAACTCAAAAATTAAAGGATTCTACTTTTTAAAAATAGGATAGACTACATTTTAAGTTTAATAGTTCAGACAAAGAGAAAAGTTCAGAAAACAATGTAACAACCATATGCTTACTAACCGTATCTACCAAATATTAACATTTTGCCCTTTTTGCTTCAGGACCTTTATTTTGTGTCATAAATAGAACGTTTCAGACAATAGCTAAGATACCATCACCAAATACCACTAAGTACCACCACCATCCTTCTCACTCTCTCCCTCTACAAAAATAACCAAACCTCAGAATATTATTTCCATTCAGGTTTTTTGTTTTTGTTTAGGTGTATAAATGCCTAGACATAACAGATACCATTCTATTTTGTGGGTGACAATTTTACATAAGTAGCATGATACCATGTGAGTTCTTTGCAGTTTGCTTTTTTCTGTCTTCCCCGTGTTTTTTTGAAGTATCCCATTGGTACAGGTAGACCTAACTCATTCATTCCCACTGCTACAGAGTATTTATAGCATAAATAAACCTCAGTTTGCTATTTGCTCCTCCACAGAGAGATGGTCAAGTTGTTTACACACACATACATCCTTTACAGAGCGTGAATTGAGAACAAGCAAGAAAAAAGAAAGCATTCTCGAATACCCTCTTAACTATTCCACTGTTGAAATGAAGCAGAGAACAGCAGAGATCAGACATCTATAT
The DNA here is from genome assembly GCF_041296265.1 of Equus caballus. Classification (NCBI taxonomy): domain Eukaryota; kingdom Metazoa; phylum Chordata; class Mammalia; order Perissodactyla; family Equidae; genus Equus; species Equus caballus. The sequence goes on from NC_091686.1 coordinate 49,724,591, forward strand.
CTACATAGTCATGTATATATATATATCTATATATATCTATAGATGGGATACTTATATGTATGAATGGTGCGCTGAACACCCTGGTGCAAGTGTTCTTGTGCACACGCGGGAGAGTTCCGACCTCCACGGCAGACACAGAGCCATGCAAGTGCTGGGTGAGAGGATACACACATCTTCAACCTCACCAAGATTTGTCAAATTGCTTTCCAAAGTAATGGAAAGTAATTCCTCTCTTGCCACATTCAGGCCAACTTTGGGGATATCAGATATTTTTTTGCCAATATGACGGGTATAAAGTGGTACTCACTGCTTTTTAGTTTCTATTTCCTAGATTATAGACAACCTTTTGAGTTGATTGAGCTCACAATTTCAGGAGAGTGACTAGCTGGTCAAGAATACAGGGAAAAATCTCTCAGTCATGTTAAATAGTTTGTCACTTTAGAGCATTCTGTATCTGCTCCCACTCCATTTATCTACCAGTAATAAGCTGCCATATAGTGTCTCCACCCCTCCCAAGATCTGAACACAAAGGTCTAGTGGTATATCAAACACTTCTTCCCCACTAAGAAGACAGATCTAAGAACAGTTTATTAGAAGATTTGCACATTATGTTGCAGAATATAAACCAAAAAATCACAAAACAATGCTTATCCTTATATGTGAAGCACTATTTTCTATTTATTGTAATCTATTTAATTGCTAGTTGAGACCCACTAAATTGACGCCATAACCCTATTAATAGGTCACAACACTCAATTTGAAAAACACTGGATAATTTTATGCCCAATGTGCACAGGAAGAAGAGAATACTCTTGAGAATTTCAACCTATGATGAGCTGAGGCCCCCTACCCACTCCACCCAGACACTGACAGCAAAGTGTGCCTCACTGGCCTCTGCCCAAGGCCTTCCAGGCTCTCAGCCCATTAGTGTTACAAGATCTTTTTCTACTTTTCAGATGCGTGTGCACAGGACAGAATCATGGGAGCTCCTACAATCTTGGGACCTATTTTTAAGAGCTACTTTAACTATTCTGGGGTTTTGTTGTTTTGTTTTGCTTTGTGTTTTGGTAAATTATCTTTAAGATTCCAGACAGATGGAATATTCTGAATATAACTAGAAGCATACTTTATTTTGTAAGTTACTTGAGTTCCAACATTTGCCTTAACAAAAAATCAAAATTGTTTTCATGCCCCTAGGAAGCAGTCAAATAACTTATTACTTGATATTCTTACTATTCAAATAATACAGTTTCTTTCCTGTCCCAAGTACTGCCTCAAATAATATAGACATTTGCATTCTTGAACAAAATAATCAGGCTTAGGATGTTGGGCTTAAGTTGCTTTTTTGGTTAACTTTTCTTTCTTCTCAGAACTTTGCCCTTATTTTTAATACACTTCCATTGTATTTAGCTGGTCCTAAGCACTAAGATATCTAAATATTTGTATAAAGATATGAAAACTTAAATTGTACCTTTATGATTTTGCATTATATATACAGGATCTAACCTTCTGACTAACACGTACAATGCTCTTAGAATGTATTACTGCCATGCTGACTATATTTTGCTGGCTATTTTATCTTTTTTACTGGAGGCAATATAAAAATACACCATCCAGCCAACTGACATCTGAAGTTGAAGTTATACACAAAGCCAGTACTGAAGCAGAGCTGGGGACCCAGTGCACTACAGTGTGGTGTCTTTCTAAAAGTGTGCATGCACTCAGCATGGAATGTTATGATTGGATAAGTTACAGGTTTCCAAATTTAAAAAAAAAAAAACCTCTGTTTTCATTCCAATCTTGTTTATGCAACGGTTCTCAAGATTAGAACTGGCAGGTTATTTCTAACCCTTGCCTTTTCTACCACTTTCCCCTGAGCTCCTCTCTCATAGTGGGAGTCTAGAAGCGACAACCTGCTATTTTCTGGAACTGTACATTAGCAATTTGAATAGCGAGCTCTGGACCTGGTATAGATGGTCAGAAACACACACCTGAAGCTATACCTACACCACATGTGGGTGAACAGGGACACTCAGCTGACATCAAAGGTATTTATGCCTAATTTAATTCCAGTAGAAACATTCCCATTTTAAAAAGAAAAGTCTTAATATCTTGCTTAATTTTGACAGCAACTATAATAAATTTTCTCAGTAATTTTTCATGAATTTGAAATAGGAAATTTCATGTCTCTAATGAAAGATGTTACACATCAATTACAAAATATAAACTCTTCTTTTGTTATATCTCAATAAATATAAATATGCCTCCTTTAAAAGGAGGTCACAGAATACTAGTAAGAGATAATCCTACTTGGAGCTCTTCATATCTTTATATTCACATTCACAATTCATATTCAATTAGATCATTTCCGTAATATCAGTTATTTGGCTATAAACAATACATAAGATTTAAAGAAATATCCAAATCCTTAGTCAAAGTTCCTTACGCATCTCAGTAATAGATATCATAGGGCCTCAATAGCAGTCCCCCAAGACCTCAGGTCCTATTACCTACAACCTGTGAAAGTTATCTGATATAGTAAGATCTCTGCAGATGTTATTAAGGATCCTGTGATGAGGAGATTATCCTGGATTATCTAGGTGGACCCTAAACACCATTACAAGCATCCTGATAAGGCAGTGGGTCAGAGAGATGTCACACACACACAGAAGAGAAGAGATAATGCGACCATGGAGGCAGACACAAGAGAGATGCAGTCACACGTCAACCAACGCCAGCAGCCACCAGAAGCTGGAAGAGACAAGGAATGGACTGTCTGTCCCCCAGGGCCTCCAGAGGGAGCGCAGACCTCCTGACAGCACCTTGACTTAGTCTTGGTGGAACTGGTTTTGCACTTCTGGCCTCAAGAACTGTGAGAATAAATTCCTGTTGTTTTAGGTCACTAAGATGTGTTGATTTATCACAGCAGCCTCAGGAAACTAATGCAACTATAACTGCTATTATCTCAGGATAATATATTGAATTTTTAAATTAAATTAGTAAATTTGGGGATAATGAGAGATTCTTCAAGCATGCTGGGGGACTCTGGGAAGGGTTTTTGAAAGAACTAGGCCTAGAAAAATGTAGAGTGTTTAAAATTTGAAAAGCCAAGAGAATGCCTAGTCCAAGGGACAAATTTAAACTACATTTAAAATCTTTCAGAAAATAATTTCTCAGTAATTATCAAGAGCATTAAAGTACTTACTCCCTGATTCAGTGATTCCACTACTAAGAATCAATATGAAGAACACATGCCACAATCAGATCAAATTTTATGGATTAAGATGCTCCTTGTAGCACTTATCTATAACATCAAAACTAGAAACAATCCAAACATCCAAGCACAGAAGAAGAGTTAAGCCAACCACAGTACACCTCCCTGGATGAACATCTTACACATCCATCAGTGTATACAGAACAATGTTTGAAAGAATCTGGGGGGAAAATAGTATGTATTAATATTATATGTAAAAAAAAATGTGAAAGAATATACACATTATTGCTTTTAATTCTTTTTTTAAATGCATAGAAAAAAGAACAGAAATAAATATACAGGATTATAGCTGACTTTTTCCTTCTTTCAAATTTTTTTTATTTTTTACCAGTTTTACTAAAATACACCAGACACACTGAGGGCAGAGGGTGCTAAAAAAGGGGTAGTTGGCAGGTACAAATGCTCCAGTTTTCTGGATGACTAGAAAACATAAGAACAATTCCTTAGCAGCCAAAACTGCCAAATGCCTTCAAATGCATCACATCACCTACAATGACTGAATCTCCACGAGTCGTGCAGGAACAGATATCACCATCACTTATTTACACTGGGAGCACAAGAAGTTTTGGAGTCCACTCAAGGTCATCCTACATAAGCAGGAAGTGCTGGGCCAAAAGCCACATCATGTCATTTCAGCCGGGGGGGGGAGGGGGGCCTGAATCCCCCTCTCCCTGATGACAGTGGAGCAGCAGAGCCAGGATTAGTCAGGGGGAGTGGGCAGCTCTTCTTATCAGAGAGCTTTAGGAAAACAAGGTTGAGGCCTCAAATCCATTCTGACTGGCTGATATTTAAGTATGGAAATCCTATCAGGTAAAATATCTCAGGTTTCCCTATAACCCTTTCACATTCATGAGTAAGCCAAGATATAAATAAATCAGACTTTTACAAATATTGCCTACTACATATAACTATAAATACACAAGAGATAATCTTTCAAATCAGTACCATCTCTTCATTTCACTTATTGATTCAGGATATAGATTAATTTATTGTTCCAAGACTCTCCATACAATAGGGTCTTAGTCTGTGCACTTAATCATTTTAAAACATATTCTAATATTCTAAAAGCCAACAATTTTTGGCAAACATCTGCTTTTCTTATTGGGACAAGTAAAAAAATAACTCCTGCAAAACTCTACAAACTTAATGTAACCTAAAACATGCAAAAAGAGTATCAGAACTACATAATTACATTTTTTCCAAAATGTTTACATTGTCGTTTAGATTCAAGAATCAATTTATAGGCATTTTATATATGTAAACACACTCCAGAAAGCTTTATTATTTTTTTAGTAGTTTTGAGCTTGATAAGTTCCTAACACTGGAACATAATCAAAGAAATGCTATTTGTAACTAATTGGTGAAAAAATGATCAAGCTGAAATTAGAGCTAGTTTTGAACTTTCAGATTTGGATACAGCAAACTCAGAGCATCAGAAGACCAATCACACAAAACAACTATCAAACGTCAATTTAACAAACTCCATTCTCACACTCTTCTCTCTCTGCACTGGAACAGATGTTTTGATCATGAAGCCTAGATTTAACTTTCAAAAATATTGTACCCATGGGCTCTGCACACATGCACAGACATATATATCACTGATTTGAGAAGTTACATCAATTTCAACAAAACAAGAGGATAAACATTTTTTCAAACCTCTAAAGAAAGATGTTATTCATTTTTATTCTTCGAGTTAGTATTAGTGAAGATATATTTTTTATAAATCTCCAAAGAGCTTTTAACCAGGACTACATCATGAAATGAAAAATAAATCTCTAGAAGTAGAAAGTCTTTTTGCTATCCCTGATAAAAGATTGCTTGTTACATATAAAAAGTCATACCAGTGAGAGTGGTCACAAAAGACACTCTCCAAAACATATTTATGTCACCAACAGAACTCAACTCAAATGCCAACCAGAAGTTCTCCCGAGAAACCCTACAGATACACACAGGTTAATTTCCTTTCCTTTTAGGATTGCTATGTTTGTATCACATCTTAGCATTAAATAAAACATATGGTACGATCGGTTTTGCCTATTTTAGAATGTTCATCTGATGATTTCCAGTAACTGAACACAAAAGAAACATAACGGTTTAGGAAAAGTTCTGATTTTTTTCCTTTAAAAATTAAGTGCTATATAAAGCATATTTCTGATATCCACCAAAAAGACAAATGTCATACACCTCATAAAGACCAGAGTATTTCTTAACGATTACTTAGAAGTGCCATATGTTCAAATCTAATCAATACATTTTATGTATATACCTGCAAGCAGCCTGTAAGACACCAAAATCAAGATAATTTTCCTTGGTTCAACTGCCTGATAGAGCAACTCCTGAAAGAACCTGAATATAAAATCTAACATCAGAGCTGCAGTACAGCAAACTAAGCCTTCTTCATGAATGGATCTTTAGAATTAACAGGTTTTTACCTAAAATCTCCCTACTTTTGTTAAAAAGAAAAATAGAGACAAAACATTTCAACTTTCTCAGAGATTATAAATCAAAGAAAAATTGAAGGCAGCTACATAAACAGTCCACCGGCTGCATCTGTTGTGTATGACACAATGATCTCTAATGGGGAGCATTTAGCCTATTCACCTCTTTGCTGCCATCTTTGAATAAACATGTCTTGAAGCACCATTAATCTAAGCAATGAGGGATATTTTCCTTTCAAGAACAAACACATTTTCAACTTTGAACCAGCTATACAAATGTAAAACCAAGAGAAAAAAGAATGTTGTGATACTTGTTTACATTAAAAGTTGGACATGATTCTACCAAGTCTCTCCAAAGAGAAGTTACATTAAAGACACTGATATTAACTGTTTTCTTCTCTACTATTATTCTTCTGTATCATGATACTTGCAGAATAACTGTTCTGCCCAATCCTCAGAGAACTAAGAGGAAGAAATTTGTAATTTCATCATGGATTTGATATAATTTTAAAAACCTGATAACGATCAAAGGACTCTATTTATATAGCCATTTTAAGAAGTAGGCTAAAATGTGAAAGAACAAAAAAGAAAAAGAACTGGCAGCTTCTCTCAGTATTCAGTGCTTAAGATTACCAAGTTTGAAGAAATACAAGTTTTACCTTCTTCAAATAATTCCAAAATAACCAAAAGTCAAATCAACAACTCTTCCCTATGATAAAAGTGATCAAAAGATGTGTCAAGTAAAATGCAGGTCCTGTTTTATAAATATCTTTTAAACTGTTCTATTGGGAGCAATAAGCAACATAAACTATTCTCAAAAGGAAATCCTTAAAGAGCCAATCCTTTAAAATAAAAAAGGGACAAATATGAACTAAGATCACAACATTGCCCTGAGGCTATATGGAAACTTCTACATAAATGGTAATTAGGGCTGCTTTCTTCCTTTCTCTCTCTCTCTTCTCTCTCTCTCTCCTTTCCTTTCTTTTATAAAGGCCATAATGGCTGTTTGGTGAGGGGAAATAGGTGGGGAAAGAAGTATAAATGCTCACCGTTTAGGAGAGGCTGGTCTACGCCAACATATTGGAGAAACTGTTCAAGAACAGTTGATCCATGTGAAAATGTAACCCCTGAAATGCTGCCAAGGTCACAGAGACCCAGGGTGATCTCTGACACACAATGAGGACCATTTGTGCATTTGTAAAGAGAACTTGGTAGTGGGTTATTTTTACATCATGCATTTCATTGCAAGCAAGTTGGGAAAAGAAAATGCAGATCAGTTGTGCTTTTACAGTATTTCATTTCACTATCCTTCTTGTGGGGTTACTAAAATACTAAAGTACCCTGCTTATGAAATACGTGTGATGTCTTTCAAGGTGGGAGTTAGCAGCACTGTTTTTAAGTGAAATATGAGAGCAACATTACAATTTCCAATTTCAATAACTACATTAACATGACAAGGTTCTCAAGAACTGCCAAAGACAACACAAATGGACTGTTTACCTTGAGCAGCACATTTCACTGTGGGACTCAAATTGTGTACCTCAGCCCACTTTCTGTTGTTATCCATTCCTGACTATGCCACTTAGCAGTAGGTTCTCTCCACCATTCTCGCCTTTCTTCAGATCAGTACCTTCCAATTACCTCTTGCCTTCTACTGGTGGTTCTCAGGAGGCCGTTTTATAGGAACGGGGAGGCACTAAGAAGTTTCGCCTCAAGTCATGTGAGGCTCCAGCTATAGAACACTGAGTGAACCCAGCTCCTGAGCACTGAATGAAGAACACTTCCTTCTCACCGATTAGAGAAAGCCAATTTCAACTTCTGTTTATGTGAGAAAGACTCAGCTGCTTTTTATCAGCTTGGTACTTAAATGTTTCCCAAATTTGTGAAATGAAGTAGTAGTAGTCATATTTTCTCTAGGAATATGAATGTATTTCTTCTTGGGAAGCCCACACACAACATGGTAAGTCCATTTTCTACAAATTTACCATTTAAATATTTAAAAGGCACTGGGGTAAAGCCTCATTAAGAACCAAAATGGCCCATTACTACGGACAGAGACGGCCTATCCTGGGACTGACTATAAACACTGAAGGGCAGAGTCTAGAGGCAAAGGAGAATGTTAAGTTTGAGAGTTTCCTCTTTAACAAGGTGAACACATTTTTTCAGTTTTTGGACATTATGACTTACTATTTCTCATTTTTTAATCTTCTCGTGTCTCAGATTATAAAGGAAAATTTATTATTTATTATTTAATATTATTGAGGAATATTTTTAAACATGTCACATTACTGTATTTTCCTTTTGCTAATATAAATTAGCAACAGTCTGTCAAGAACAAAAGTAAATTGTTCTTATAGTCATTAATAACAGTTACAATTTATTATACTCTATAGTGCTAAATTCTTTACAACTGCAATCTTCATTAAAACCTTGTAGAACCGATATTCCCACTTTACAGATGAAGAAACTGAGGCTCAGAATGTAAAATTACTCACACTGAACTCCATTTTTATTATATCACATTTCCTTAAGAAACAATAGCCTCAACCCATTGACAAAATGTGCCAAAATATTCAAACCTTGATTTAGGAGCTTACCTAATAATTTCTTAAAGATTTTCGACAACCTATCTCTAGGAATTCACCTATTCAAAAGTTGACAGATAAATGGAATCTGAGAAAAGAATCTGGGATAGTTTCCCCTCTCCTCCTAAACAAATCCTTGTGGATCTTTGAAGGTCCAATTCAGGGATCATGTCCTCTCTAAAGTTTCATTACCCTCCATACTGATATAATTACTTATTTACCAGGTTATAGAATTTATTTAACTATTACTTATGGCTAAAAGTTATTCTTTTTTATTTTTCTTTTGTCCTCAGCTCCCAGTACAATATCTGGTATGTTTTCAATAAACCCTTGTGTTCAATAAATGCTTGTTGAAAGAACACATGTGCAAATAAAACAGCTCAGCTATATAATTATGAGTACAAGTCAAACCTTGTGTTAAAGCTTCCTAAACTTCAACACACATGTGAAACAACCTGGAGATCTTATTAAACTGTAGACGGATTCCAGAGGACTGACGTGGGACCTGAGATCCAGCACCTCCAGTATCTCTCTCAAGTCTTGACATTTCTGCTGGTTTTCAGACCACCCTTTGGGTAGCAAGGACTCAAACTACTGGGATAACACATCCCAAACTTGGTGAATGCTGTGGAAAGCCATATGTTCTTCTTGAATGTTAACCTCTATTTAGACCTGGCACCAAACCTCAAGTTACTAAACTTAGTAACTAAGAGCAATTATGTGTTTATGTGTATTTCCTAGATGAGACATAAGCTTTTTTGAAAAGGACCATTCTTAATGATGTTTGTATTTTCAGTCCCAAGAGGCAGGACAGTACTGTATATGTAGGGGGGATTCAATTTAATATCAGTTAAGTAAATACAAAATTAAGTTCCCAAGGGTAAAAGCTATCATTGATTTGTCTATCTCTCTGTCGCACTGCTTGGCTTGGTGCCTCAAACCCAGGAGGACCTCAGTAAATCAATGCTGAATGAATGAACTAGCAAACAAACCATTCCTACTCTGTAAATCATCGGGTTTTTATCACCCTGATCAATGCCAACTTTTGGCACCTGATAAAAATTCAGACTGACCCAGTAAGCCCTAGACATTAAAGAATTTGCAATGTTGTAAGGATCATATAAATGATCTCTTAGTTGTTCTATTTCTGAACGCTACCTTTTTCTTTCAAATGCTACACACACTTTCATTCCCACATTTCCTTGTTGCTGTGCCAGGAGGGAAATCTGTGGCCACAAATGTTTTGTTTTAAGCTCAGGATTTACTGCCACTCCAAAAACCACTAGGACCAAAAAGATTAGTGTTAACCGTATGATGGAAGCCGCCACGATCATTCTCTTCCCACTTACTTCTTGAGTATCAGGGTCTTAGCCTTACATGCACACAAAAGTACTAATCTAGGAAAATATGAACGAAACTTTACATTTATTTCCTAAATGCACTTTGTAAACCAGCTTTTGACATCAGAAGGGAAGAGAATTATCTGTAGAAAAATGTTTCTCATAATATTCAAGAGAGGATGTGACTGTTTCATTGAACCAAGTTTCATTGGTTTGTCTCTGTATATTTCAGTAAATTAAGATGAACATGGTATGTACTATGGGAAAGTGCTAAACGTGTTTAAGTTTCTAATATACCAAACAAGTATTAAGCACCCACTACATACAAGGCATACATTAGGGTGTTGTTACAAATACAAAGATAAATATCCCAATAAAGCTTTGAGAAAATTCATACAACAAAACTTCACAAAAACAATAGAAAAGAATTTAAAATTTATTCAATTTTTACTTTTAAATTATTCACTTACTACTTTAAACTAAATTTTAAAATAAAGTTTTAAGGACAAAGTTTTAAGGACATACACTGGGCTTAAAAAGATGCAGTATTTGTCTTTTCTTTTAAATACTCCGCTATGGAATGAATTGTGTACCCCCCCAAATTCCTATGTTGACGCCCTAACTCTCAACGGGATGGTATTTAAAGATGGAGCCTTTGGGAGGTAATGAGGTTTAGATGAGGTCATGAGAGGGGGCCCTGCGGATGGGATTAGTGCTCTTATAGGAACAGACACCAGAGAGCATGCTTGCTCTCTCAGTCTCCCCTCCTGCCCACCCCAAGTGAGGATACAGTGAAAGATCAGCCATCTACAAGCCAGGAAGAGCGCCCTCACCAGACCTACCAGGCTGGCACCCTGATCTGACACTTCCAGCCTCCATAACTAAGAGAAAATACATTTCTGTTGTTTAAGAGACCAACTCTATGATATTTTGTTATGGCAGCCTGTGCTAGTACAACTTCTCTGCTTGCCTTTTATACCTTTACATAAGAATCATTCTAGGCCATGATTATGTAATTTAAATGGCCACGAATGTATTTTTTATGATTTAGGAGGAGTTCTAGAAGTGGAGTCGGAGTTAGTAAATAAACATTCATTCTTCAATTGCCAAATGTTCATAAATATTCGAGAGAGAGAGAGGATGAGAGAGAGAGAGAGAGAAAACTCTGCATTTATTTTACCAAGTAACCCAGAATTCTGCTTTGGGTGAGGGGTTAGCTCATTAGCAATCAGCGCAGACAGGCAGACATTCCCCTACACAACACCTCTTTCAGCAGCATCAGAAAGAGAATGCTTTTTGCATGTGTCACTTCTCAGGTCCAAGCCTCTAGCACGCTTCTTGTTATATGCAATTAGCTCCATGCCAAGATTTAGTACATTTCATAATAAATCCCTTGACCGCATTAACTGCAGGCTTGGCAAAGATGGAAAGGCTCTATTCACGAAGGCAGAAAACAAGCCACAGGACTTACCCCACAGCAAAACTCACTTGTTGGATGCCAACACACTACAATTTTCAACTCCTGCCATGCTCTTCATCTCTCCCCCTCTCTGTGGGGTGGAGGAGGGGACAGAAAAATACAAGCTGCCATGTGACTGTGATTAAAGAGCACATAAGAGTGAAAAAAGCTACAGACAAATTGGGTTTGTTTATTTCCTCCTCCTAAATCTTGTTACTAGCTTGTTCCCTTGACTAGTCCTCCAAACCCACCCACCCCACAAAAACTCAAAATCACTTCACAGATGAGATCCAGAGTTTAGCTCATTTAAACAGTTACCATCTGTTGCTCACAGGAAACCTGGCTCCTTCTCAGGTTCCCCATTTGGGAACACTAAGGCTGTGGGACATGACAGTTACTGTGTGTGGGAAAGCTCTCCGCAGGACACCAGCACCAATGGAGAACCTGACGGAGGCTCAGGACTAAGCAGCACCTCCTCTGTTCCTATCAGAACAAAGAGTAAAGCCTTTATTATTTCCAATGACCACTTTCTGTTCTGAAAGAACCAGAACCAGCACTGCAGAGTAGAATATGCACGAGCTCTGGAGCTGCACAAACCTAAATTTCAATCTTAACTTTCCATTTTACTAATCTGAGCCTCAGTTTCTTCATCTGGGAAATGGAGATAACACAGAGTTATCAGAGGGCTTAGACACATTTGACTCAGAAAACGCCTATCATGTAGAAGATATTTGATAAATTCTAGATATATTGTGACATATGACTGAAAAAAATTTAACCACAGGCAAGTTAAGATAAAAATATAGGGGAACCAGCCCCATGGCTGAGTGGTTAAGTTCACAAGCTCCGCTTTGGTGCCCAGGGTTTCACTGGTTCGGATCCTGGGCGCGGACATAGCACCGCTCATCAAGCCACGGTGAGGTGGCGTCCCACATAGCACAAACAGAGGCACTCACAACTAAAATACACAACTATGTACTGGGGGGCTGTGGGGAGAAGAAGAAACAAGAAAAAAGAAAGAAGAAGAAGATTGGCAACAGATGTTAGCTCAGGTGCCAATCTTTGAAAGAAAGAAAGAAAAATATAGGAAGGCAGGGGATAAAATATCTTTATTAAAACTCCATTACATTCCTTCTTGGATAATACATTTGGAACATCACCACTGTACTACTTCCAATAAAAATTCATTAGGAGGGAGGTCTCTCTTCGATCTCACATGAGCAAGTCCTGCACTGACATACTAAAAGGACTTCATTATCATTTCTTTCTCATTCTTTGAGGCTCCAGCATACACTTAAGCAAAGTAAGGCTCCTGAAGCCAATATTTTACTTTTTAGATTACTCTTATTTCAGTTTAGTATTGCAAAATATAAAATTTAGAATGTTTTAATACTGGTAAAATGTCAGGTTTTCAGAGTAAGAAATAATAGAGAAAGTAGTTTCCTTAGAGAGCTATCATTATTAGGTTTTCTAACAACAAAATCCAACGAAACAATTCAATCCCATGAAATAACCTTATAATAAAATATTTGAACTTCAGACTAGCCTAGAAATTTGGGGTCACTGGTCACTTTATTTATGGGTGCAAGCACAAATTTACAGTCAGTCTTCTTCTATCTTGACCCCAGCTTTATCACTTACCAGTTCTGGACCAAGTTACTACTTAATTTCTCCATGCTTTAGTTTCCCTATCTGTAACATGATTAATAATAGCTCCTACCTCATACAAGTGTGAAAAAATGAACTAATGTTTACAAGGTGCTTAGAACAGTGCCTGGTACATAGAGAGCACTTAGTACTGTCATGACTGTTATTAGTCATGCTATTATGATGATAAACCATCCTATAGTCACAACTACTTGCATTTGCCAAACACAGCCTACATTTTCCTGCCCCTGTGCCTTTAGTAAGAGAATTTCACCTACAATGATCTTCTTCTTCCCCATTTTCGCCTGTCAATAATCCTCCCCAATTCTCTGAGACCCAGATCAGAAAACACCATCTCCCAGAAGGCCTTCCTCCATCCTCCCACTTGTAATTTACCATCAGCCCTGGTACCACCATCAGACTGTGAAAAAGATCAGTAGATACACACAGTATTTTTTAACTATACATACATAGAGGGTACAAATGAAAGGGGGAAGGAAAGAAAGGAGCTATATTACATTATTCCTTCATTGTCTGTCTTCCATTTCCAATACTTTCTTTTTTTTTTTTTTTTTTTTTCAAAGATTTTATTTTTTTCCTTTTTCTCCCCAAAGCCCCCCGGTACATAGTTGTATATTTTTTGTTGTGGGTCCTTCTAGTTGTGGCATGTGGGACGCTGCCTAAGCATGCTTTGATGAGCAGTGCCAGTTCCGTGCCCAGGATTTGAACCAACAAAACACTGGGCTGCCTGCAGCAGAGCACGCGAACTTAACCACTCGGCCAGGGGGCCAGCCCCTCCACTTCCAATACTTTCTGATTTACTTTGCTGTTTATGTCATTTGTATTCTCTTTGATACTGCCTTTCTTTGATATGTCTTATTTTCATTTGAGTCTATTCTCCCTTGGGTGCCTTGTAATTTATCTTTATTTTCTAGATAATTTTCTCTTTTTCTTCCATTTATTTCCTGAGTTCAATACTTACATTATTTTTCATCTTTCCTTTTTGGTTTTTAAGTTAAAGTTGGGTTTCATATTCTTAAAAGCTCGTTTAATATATTGAATTCTGTTTGGATTGCAGACATAGTTTTTTTTTTCCTACCTCTAGGTTGGTTGTCAGGACAGGGGAAGTATTTTCCTCCACTTGATTATGTTGTTGATTCCCGTGAAAATTCCTTTCCCAATTTTCTTCAATAGATCTGTATAGATTTTACTTTCCTTTCGTTCATTTTGTAATAATGGAATATTTTGGGTGCTCTTTTCTGTCAGTCTGGCAAAGTCCAGGTGCTTCAGCTGGTTTGTTTCGTCCATCTGTTAGTTTACTTGACTTGGGGGTGGGGGTGGGAGTTGTCAGTCCTTCAAGACTGTGGTTTTTTGTTTTGTAGAACCCAAAATGTACCCCCTTCCCTCTTTACTCCTTCACCATTCAGTTGCCAAAGAACCCTTCTTACTTCCTTTTTCCCTTTTCCCCTCCCTGAAAAGCCATGCATTTCTCAAACTTTCCCATCAAATTGTTGGTCTGGCCCTTTAAATAACACCGACTTTTAAATCCTTTCTCTGAAGTCTTGCTCTGATCTTCCCAGTTTCTTTTTTAGTGTTTTCAGGTTTGGGTTGTATCTAGTCCTTGTGGTGGTCTCTCCAACTCTTCCTCAGGGTCCCTCGTAAGCATCACTCTTCTTCTTCCCAGCAGTTGTCCTCAGGCTGCGTTTGTACATTGCAAAGCTCTGCCCCATGAGCATAACAGTGGACCAGGAGTGTGCAGGACAGCAGGCTTCACGTTACCTCCATCTCTACATCTTCTGTCTTCAAGTAATGTTGAAAGTGTACTTTTGCATAGAAATTTAGTAGTTGTAAATTTGTTTCATATCATTTGGAGAGGAGATTTGGGGAGCTTACCTACTACACTACCCTCCATTGTCTTCAGCTACCTGGAAGATCTATGGTCACTTCTAGAAAATGTTTCTCATGAATTTGAAAAGAATGTGTATTCAACAATTTTGCAGTGCAGTACACAACACAGAGCCATTATGTCAAATGTCACATTTGTGTGGCTCCACTCTTCTATATGCTTGCTGATTTGGGACCTTGTTGGTCAGTCAATAGCAAAGAGCATTACATTCAAATCTACTGAAAAGGTTCACTTGTTAACTTCAACTTGTGAACTCACTTAATTTTAGTTTTATAAAAAAATCTAAACCATGCTTTTAGATACACACAAATTAAGAAGTGCTGTCTCTTTCGGGATGTTTGAATTTCTTACCAAAACGTCGTGACCTTGTTTTATCTGTAGTAATGATGTTAATCTTAAAGTGTGACTTCTTATGTTCTATCTACCCAAGCTTACTTTTTATTGTTATTGGGCTGATATATATTTTTTCACTTTTTATTTTCTACCTTTTTTTTTTTTCTGGTGAGGAAGATTCACTCTGAGCTAACATCTGTTGCCAATCTTCCTCTTTTTTTGCTTGAGGAAGATCAGCCCTGAGCTAACACCTATGTCAATCCTCCTCTATTTTCTATGGTTTCAAGCCACAGCATGGCTGGACGAGTGGCATAGGTCCATGCCTCGGATTTGAACCCATGAAGCCAGCTGTGGAAGCACAGTGCACCAGATTTAACCTCTACGCCATAGGGCTGGCCATTTTTTAACGTTTTAGACATGGTACTTGTAAATGGCACATAGGTGGATTTTTTTTTTTTTTGGAGGAAGATTAGCCCTGAGCTAACTGCTGCCAATCCTCCTCTTTTTTGCTGAGGAAGATTAGCCCTGAGCTAACATCCATGCCCACCTTCCTCTACTTTATATGTGGGACGCCTACCACAGCATGGCGTGCCAAGCAGTGCCATGTCTGCACTCAGGATCCAAACTGGCGAACCCTGGGCTGCTGAAGCAGAATCTGTGCGCACTTAACCACTGTGCCACCGGGCCGGCCCTGGATTTTTTTCAATGTCGTGAGATAATCTTTACCTTTGAACATTATATTACATTTGCAGTACATTTACATTTATTGTGATTGCTGATATATTTGGACTTATTTCTATTGTCTTATTTTCCCAACTTTTAATAAGCTTCCTTCTGTAGGAAAAGTTTTGAACCAAGTACATCCTCTTTTGCTGAGAACACCACACTTTCAGGGTTGGGTCACGAGACTGTCAGATCCAAACTGTTATTTTTCTAGATTCACGTTTTCTTATTTTTGGCCTCTGTTGACTTCCCTTGCTAGCTCAGCAATGCATTTAAAAGTCATATTTAACATTAGATTGCCCTTTTTATATTCTATATTTTAAAAATTCTGAAAGATATTTCAAAATAGTTATTATGCTGTAATGTCAGAAATGAAAGTCATGTTCTTTTTCTATATAAATTGAACACTGTATTCAAAACTGATATGATAGCTATTTTGGCAAAATGTCTTTTCTATGAGTTTCTTCTCTGGTAATAAATATGTTAGCTCCAATGGCTCCAGTCAAAAAACAAATCAGAATAGGAAAATGTTCAAACTCCACCATCATTCTATGCAAATTCTTAGGAATAAGCAGATGCATTTGTCAGACCCTTCTAAACATCGATAATGATGATTTTCTAATAAAGATGCAACATTTCTAATTAGCTCCTTTTTTATTGAGTCTTCTTTTCAGTGACTGGATGGAAAAGGCACTATTTGTGTACCTATTAGCTATTGCTACAAAAATAAACTACCCTAAAACTGTGCCTCCAAACATTAATTATTGCTCATGAACCTATGGGTCAGCTGGAAGGTCCTTCAGGTCTCAACTGAGCTCATTCAAACAGGTGCGGTCAGGTGCAGGTTGGGTAGCTGGCTCTGCTCATC
The DNA here is from genome assembly GCF_041296265.1 of Equus caballus. NCBI lineage: Eukaryota > Metazoa > Chordata > Mammalia > Perissodactyla > Equidae > Equus > Equus caballus. The sequence continues at coordinate 49,741,167 of NC_091686.1, forward strand.
TCAGGTGGACTCTCTTACATGTTTCAGGTCAGCTGGCTGGTAGCTAGTCTGGAATGGCCGGCCTCAAGTATAACAGCTTGGCTGTGATCCACTTGGCTGCTCACCTTCCACCAGGCTATTCTGTCCTTGTTCTCATGGCAGTGGCAGGGTTCCAAAAGAGAGAAGAAGCAAGCAAGGGCTCTTGAGGCTTAAGCTGGGAACTGGCATACCTTTACTTCTGCCACATTCTATTAGCTAAAGCAAATCACAAGGCCAGCACAGACTCAAGAGGTAGGGAAACAGACTCCACTTCTTAATAGGAAGAACTGCAAAGTCACATTGCAGAGATAGAAACAACAAAAAGGGAAGAACTGGGGCCATTTTTGCAATTAACAAGCCACAATCTGGAAATATGAACCTTAACTCTGCAGTTGATATTTCATAAGATGTTATCTTATTAATGTCTAAAAATTCTGTAACACCTAAACAAGGTTATGTAAAATTTCTGATACCTCCCTAGAGGGGTCATAATTCTTATCTGATTTGGGTGGATCCTCCATTTAGCTGACTTCAGGTCAGTTTTTTATATGAAGTTAGATGAATAGGCAGCTAATTAAGATTCTACCCCAAAAGCATTAGAAATCTATTAAAGGCTTTTAATTGAAGGAATTATATCATTAGTTTTGAATCCTTGGAGGATCTCTCTAGCTTCAGTGTGGAAAGGAGATTGACAAGGATCACACCAGAGCCAGAAAAAATCTTTTCATAGGTTATAAGTTACAACAGTGATTTAGGCAAAAGACAGCAGATCAGGGTATTGACGGTGGAGATGCATAGGAGTAGACAGATTTGGGGAATAACAAGGGACTGGAACTGACTATACTACTAAATGTGTTTTCAACACACCTACTGTGTGCCAAACACTCCGGTAGGTTCTGGGGAGTCTATCTACTCCAGGAATTTTCAGCTTAATGAAGAACAGAGATATGGATCAAAAAATGGCATGCTCCTCAAAGCATAACTGAAAAATCAATTGCTTTAGTTTATAATAGTTTAATTGCAAATGTATCCAAATTATTGACATATCTTTAGTTCCACAAAAGAAGTAGAAGAGGGGTCAGAGACATCTTCCCCTGCCTATGTTTGTTAAATTATCAGTGTTTTTCCTACAATGTGAATGTAAAATCTTCAGCAGTGTGATTACTTTCTATTCTGTTATAGTTCCTACTACTCCCTATTGTCCCGCCCTGAACCAACCCTACTCCTATCAACCCCAAGGCATTCAAGTTTTCAACCTCTAGATTAGAAAAACAGTCAAATTAAAGCTTGGCAAAATCATAACAATGAAGCAAATATAATTTAGAAAGAAAAAGTCAAGCTAAATAGGCATCCTATATTTTATACCTCAAAATCTCTATATTTTATATATATTGACCAAACTGCAATAAAGAATTCTCCATCTAGAAACCATCTTTTAAGGAAGTATACTAGATGAAATGCTTATGAAATGTATTAATATATATACATTACATTTTGAAATGCATTCCCCTTGGATAAAAATCAAATTATTACTAACAAGTTATTTGATATTTTACATGAACAATCTCAAATACTTTGTGAAAATAGAAGAAAGGTATAAACAAATGAGCATGTGTGTTAGTAATGAATGAAAAAGCCTTGGAGAATGAGCTATCACAGTAATATCTGATTAGTGGCAGAGATAGAAAATGTAAGATAAAGCCATCTAGAATGCCACCGTGATGGAATGCAAAAACTCTCTGTTCTGTCTTGTTTTTTGGACACAGACTCCTTGGAAACTCTGATGAAGTTACGGTCCAGAAAATGTACAGACAACTCTGGCATGTAGTCTTCAGAGTTCACAGATACTCTGTCCCAAAAAGCTACCTCCGATCCAGAATCATCTTCTGAAAGAAAGAACTCTGGACTGGAATCCAGCTAACACAGCTGCCTCATCAGGGGAAGAAGGGAGGTGAACTAGAATTCCATTACTTTTCCAGGTCCAGGTTTAAATGTTTCTATGGGACGCTGCCAGAAAGGGGATATAGTGTAAAGAGCCCTGTGCTCAGAACTGGTACTGCCTAAAAACCCAAGGAACTTGGAGGAGCGGCAGGAGAAGGAGGAGAAGCAAAAGAGCCCACTGGGTCTCATAATTTTGCCTGGTGACAATTTTGCACTTACCTATAAGCAATTCTGAAGGTGAAGAGCTATCCATTCAAGTTGCATTGCCACCCAAACTGGAACAGTGATAACATTTTAAACTAATTCCTACATTTATAATTATGATATCTGATAAATGCTCTTTATAGAAACCATTTTACCTCTTTCTCATGATCCTCCAGGAGGTCTTAAGAACACTATTGGAAAACCACAGACACTGTATCTTTTAAAAATACTGTGAGTCAGACTGACCTAAATTCAAATCACTATTCTACAATTCCAGCCAGGTTATCTGCACCGGGTAAACAAAGTCTCTGCTTCTGATTTTCCTCATCTGTAAAAAAGAATAGATTATAATACATCCTCTCCTTTAAAGAGTTGTTGATGAGATGAAATGAAACAACGTATGCTGAGTACTTCCCATAGCACCTGAGAAATAGTTTAACAAACAACAATAACGGAGGGGAAAGGCAATCGGCAAATGTCCAGCTAAACCTTTACGTATCTCCTTTCCTATTCCCCACCCCCAAGCTAAACTCTGCTAAGAGAATAATGTTTCTTGTTTCCAAGATAAAGCAGAGCTGTACGTGGTCCCATATGAAAACATTTACCTGGTGATAGAATACTTCTTGCTTCCTGGAATAGAAAAGACACTAATGACTATCACACTCCCCTCTGAGGAAGACGGAAATCAAACAGTCCACAGAAAGATGTCCTCCTCCCCAGCCCTGCAAGAGAGAGAGAAGAGTAAAAGACAGCAACCTTGGAGCCTTTTCCAGACCAGTAGTTCCAAACTTGGCTACCCATTAGGTTCACAAATCAGTCTCTTAAAAATATACAGTCCCGAGTCTGGAATCTAGAATTCAGAATCACAATCCTTTAGAGAAGGGAATCAGCATTTTTCAAAGCCTGGCAAATTTGGTCAGGTGCACAGTCAGGTTGAGACTGTCTCACCCTTAAGAGTCTTTCATTTCACTTGTAAACTCCTCCAGGAGCTCTCAGCCAATTCCACAAAGATTATTTTTAGAGCTGTAAGGGACCACAGCCATCCACTGAGGCGAAATCAATGGGCTTATTTTACTGCTGAAGGAAAGGAGGCCTAGAGAGGGTAAATATTCGCCTAAGCCTAGAACTTGAACCCAGCTCCCTTCATTGCCACAGCTCTTGGGCTGCATCTTTTTCACCCACAAGCCTTTGAAAGAAAAAAGAGCAGTTTTCTATCTTGAAAAGTTGATTAAAATATCATTTTAATTCCTTATATTTAGGCCAAATTAGCTGTTCTGCCTTAAATATATAGAAACAACCATGATTCAGAAAGTACTCTCTGAGATTCTGCCAGTTCTTGAATGGAAACCAATCAAAGACACGCAACGTTCAGTTTTCCTGCTAGGAAAATTCTATTTTTCACTAAATGACAAAGATATACTTACTTCAAAAGCATCTTGCATGTTTAAAAAAAGTTAAAAAACACTAATAAAATTAGAGGGATTTTCTGGTTGTTTTCCCACTTTAAATAACAAGAGGCTCCATAAAAAATTATTTTGTTGGTGTGATAAGCATTTCTCTTAGACACTGCATGAAAGTCACAAAAAACAAATCCATAATTACTCAAATTCAGAGTTAATCTAGGAAATCTGAATAATCCATATGGTTGGTATAACTACAGTATTTTCAATGTGCAGGGTTCTTTTTAACTTATCAAACTTTGTATTAAAAACTAATTGTTCATCGTCTAGTTAAGTCTTGTCATACACACAGTGATTTGATGACACTGAAAATCATAATGAACTATGGTTAGACAAAATATTTTCCTAAGATATTGCTCTAATTCTATAATAATGGAAATTTTTAAAAATGTCTTCTGGAACAATCAACAGAAAAAGAAATCAGTGAATATTGGAAAAATGAGAATCAAATTCATGTATTAAATAAATCATCTTCCATTATGCTTTCCATTAATACCTCAGTCATTTTAAGAATACCCTTGTCCGTTCTGTTCTCCCAGGGAGTTGAGGTAGTGGTAAAGAGCACAGATCTGGAGCCACATGACCAGTCCAAATGCCAGTTCTACCATTTACTTACTGGGTTATCTCAGACAGTAACTTAATCTCTCTCTGTCTTGGTTTTGTCATCTGCAAACAAGTTATTAGCAGCAACTACTTCCTAATTGTTATGAAGAGTGGATGACAGAATAGGTCCAGAAGTATAGTACATGTCCCATCTATTAACTATTATTACCATCACAATGGTCATTTTTTGGCTTTCTAAATCTGGGAACTAGAAGAAATTATACAGAAAAATTCATCATACCTGAATATACAGTGTGAAGCCTCTATACTTCAGTAAACTCGTTCAAATTGAATGGTAAGCAGCAAACTATAAAAACATGTGACATGACAGCCAAAGAATCAAGAATACTAATTACATAATGATCTCAAAAAAAATAATAATAAGCTAAAACTGCAATAGATAAACTAGCAAACACATGAACAGGAAACTCCCAGAAGACAAAATACAAATGTCTAGTGGAATAAGTCTATCAGAAATTAAAAAAAAGAAAGTAGAACCTCAGAATGGATCAAAGAATAACATATTAGAACAACAGAATAAAAAACTCCCCCTATCTAATTAGCAAAGATTTTCATAAAAATAATACTCAGTGAAACCAGTCCCCTCATACACTCCTGAAACAGATATAAATCATGGAGCATTCTGGAAAGAAATTTTGCAGTATGGTTCAAGAACCTTAAAAACTGTTCTCCATTTTTTGACCTAGTTATTCCACTTCAGGAATATATTATAGAGATATAATTTGACACAATACAATGGAAGATTGTACAGCCATTAAAATTGCGTTTTATAAGACCATTCAAGAATAAAGACAATATGATTCCAATTTCAATACAGAGAGAGACAGAGAGATGAAAAGGGAATATTTAAATGCTAACATTGAGCTGACAGAATTCCTTTTATCTTCTATGCCTACAATAAGCATGGATTATTTTCACTATTAAAAATATTGTTTTAATTGTCCTATTAATTATATTTCTAGACAATATATAAAATGAAATTTGATAATTGATATCTCTAGAGAAATATATATGCATTTCAGTTTCTACCTTCCTTGATCTCACTGTCTTATAATATGTTCAAATTTTATCTTACAGGCTGAGCAACTCCCACTGTTCTGGCCTGTCTTCACAAAGCCCAGCAATGTGCTGGAAGCCTTACACATACTTGGGGGGTGGGACTGAGATTAATCCTGTAGTCTAAATTTTAATTCTAAATCTCACTCCCAGGGAAAGGAGCCTGGCGGCATGCCCTCTCCCAACAGAATTATGAGGGCACAGTCGATAGGCTGAGGTTCTCCCAGATTTTCTGATTTATTCCAGTTCACTGACTAGCAGGAAATCCCAACCCTGAAGCCAACCCCTCTGACAAGTTCTCGGACCCCATCCCAACTCCTGGTAAATTCCCTGGGATTGAACTCTGATCCCACCAACAAGTACAAGCAAGACTCAAAAACCAGGAGAAACCTTTTCCAAACTCCTCCCTCTGGAAGTTGCTGATGCCCTGCCCCAAGCCCCACGTGCTATCCTTCGGACAGAGACAGCAGCCAGATCAAGACCTACTGTTTCTGGCTTGCTTTCTCACCGAACTCTCCCCATGAGGAAAATTCCGTGATTCTGATACCCAAGTCAATGTGGGTTTTTCAGTATAATGGCATAACGTAGTGGCTCTGGACTTTACCATGTTGAAAGTTTAACCTCAAAACACTTAACCCAGGGGAAAAACTTAAGTTGTATTGATAGCTCAAAAAGCAGTACAAACAATACTTCTAAATTGCATCATTTCTTCATTTTTTACCTAAAATTATGCTGTCACCTTCTAAAATGGTCATTTTTAAGCAAGCAATGGAATCTTTTATAAATATGGAATAAGTACCTTTCTGAAAACCTTATTGAGTATATGTAGTAAAGATTTAAAGTATAAAAAGTTTTTTTTTAAATTGTTTTTTAAAGATTGGCACCTCAGCTAACAACTGTTGCCAATCTTTTTTTTTTTTTTTTCCTGCTTTATCTCTCTAAATCCCGCCAGTACATAGTTGCACATCTTAGTTGTGGGTCCTTCTAGTTGTAGCATGTGGGACGCCACCTCAATGTGGCCTGACGAGTGGTGCCATGTCCGTGCCTAGGATCCGGACCAGGGAAACCCTGGGCCACTGTAGCGGAGCACGCAAACTTAACCACTCGGCCATGGGGCCAGGCCCTAAAGTATAAAAAGTTTGATAGAGTCCACTGTAGCAAATTAAAGTCAAACACACTAAGAAGTGTAACTTTTATTCTTCTTATGGCCCATTTGTTACTAGAAAAGATCTAAGAAAAATAAAAGCACATCTTCCTATCATTATGAACCACTTCACCCTGCAATGTTCACACAGAACAAGTGTCAAGTCACCTCTTTCATATTGTCATCTTTTCTTATTTTCTTCTTATGGGGAATTAACTGGCTCAATCTCACTAAAGCACCCATGAAAAATTCTATTCTCTTTTCAAGTTGCATTAAGATTTCACTTCTAAATTGACTTACAAATTCTCTGACCTCCAGATCCTCAAGCGCTTTAATTCACATTCGTTGTTCTTTTTCTTCATCTAACACTTTGTCTCACGTTGAAGAGGTGTTTGCTCACCTTAGGTGTAGTTGGCGGCAATCGAGAGATTTAGCTTTGAAAGCCTTTAGAGCCTTTTTACTTCCTCCCGATCCCACGTCTATAATTCAGGTGGCTGCCACCAGGTGGGTGGTACTACCTTTTTTTACAGAAGGAGCAGAAAGGTTTATACAGAAGAACAAGGTGTAACACACTTGAAAGTAACACAGCCCTTGTGGGCAGGTTTTCGGATCTCCTGCTCCACACGCTACTCTGAAGGCTTTCTGATCAGCATTTCCTGCCTCTACAACCAGTCATGCTGTGAAAGTGAACTTCTGCACGCCAACAAGCATTTAACTCATGTTCCTAAATATTTAATTTTCAGAGAAATATGCAGTGATTTCCTCTCATAGGATTTGCCATTAATCTTATAATATTGAGTAAATATTCCAGGAAACATGAAATGAAGAATTTTCTAGAACAATTTTTTTAAAAGAAAACTAAAAATATGATGACTCACTAATCGAAAGGTAAAAATTATATTCTCTTATTGAATATTATCTTCACCTTTCATTACAATAACTTAAATCTTTAAAAACATGGACAGAACTGTGGAGATTAGAGGAGAGTCGTTACTCTGGTATTCCCACAGAAATAATTTTTATACATTTGTTTCTAACTGAAAGCAAATGAGGTGGTCAAAAATTAAGAGATATTTGTGAAACAAAGGGTTTTACATAAAAGTAGGATTTGGCCAAGAACGTGAGTTTTTAGCAGAAGCTGTCGGCTGATGTATGATAACCAAGGGTCAGCTACAGGGTAATTGTTCAGATACTATTCTAGGTTTTTAGTGTACTATTAGCAGTAAAGATCACGAGGTTGTGATTTAATCCCAGCTCTGCCACTTTCTGGCCGTGTAATCTTGGGCAGGTTTCATAACCTTCCAGTGCTCAGTTTTATCATCTATAAAACGGGAATCTTAACAGTCTCCACAGAGTTGTTGTAAAGAATAAATTGATTATATATATGAAGTATTTGTAACACTGCCTGAACAGTGTAGCACACTATAAAACGTAGCTACACATAAGGACAAACTGGTTAGAAAAGAGTCTACCAGTGAACAGTCACCCAGGTCCGTGGCACTCTCTTTGGGGGGGCCTCTGATGTCCACACCACCTGTTTCACATTTGCCCTCTCACATGAGTGAAGCCAACTAGAACTATCAGCCCGAAAGTATAATGGATTGGATTTGCTTGAAAACAGCATAATTTTGTAATCTAGTTTGTATTAACCTGAAAAATGTTATCATGATGATATCAGCCATATTTGGGAAAAGGTTATTACCAAGTGTGTAAATGTTTGATGAACAGACTAAGTGTGTAAGCCAACATTTCAAACGAAAGGCACAAGTTACTTTCTCATTATATAACAAATCCACATGCACTTTATCATGTTGATTTACACCAGCTTCCTTATCTTATGTGTTTTTACTGATAATTAAAGGAACAATTGTACATTCCATTCATTGTATAAAATATATTATCTTTCTGTTGACTTCAGCATACCACAAAGTCAGAATGTCAAAAAGCAAAAATGACGCCTAAAAAACATCCTAAACTCTTTAACAATTACTATGACCTTACTTTTATCAATAAAGCATGAAATGACCTTCCCTTCCTTTCACATCTAAGAAAGAGTAAGTTGAATTCCACCCTGTCAACAAAGGGGAAAAATGTTGAGTTGCTATTTGTTTTAATCTGTTGGCTTGAGAAAACTGTGGGTGATCTCTTACCAACTCAAATGCTGAGCCAACGGTAATGCATATTAAATTGGAAAAAAAAAAAAGTATATTTGCTCTTTCGCATCTGAAAGTTCTAACTTTTGAGCTGCTAGCCTGTAAACATGAGAAGAGATTACTCTGTCCAATAGAATTATAGATACCATATGAAATCTGTCTGAAATCTTTCCAAAAAGTAGCAAATATGAAGTCAAAGTAGGCCTGTAGTTTGAGGATATTATTTAAAGTAAAGATTTTACTTATTTAAAAGGATAGCCACAGACTTTGAGGCTAAATATATAAACTGGACTTTCATCTATAACATTTTTCTAACCAAGTATATTTACTAAAAAATAGAAAGTAAGAAAAATAATCAGATTTTCGTAGCCCTTTGTTAGTATTCACATCACCAATACCCTATTCTACATTTATATAAATATATATAAACCACAATTTATATAAGCCACAATTAGATCTTAATTAGGTATGGAATGTGTTTTTTCCAGTTAAAACACATAAGCAAGAGAGACAGAATAAGAAAGAAGACTAAAAGCAAAATGTCTGTGTGGTCAAATACGGTAGAGCATAAGACTGTAACAACATTTTTCATTATAATGATATCATATAGTAGGCAAATTAATATATGAATTAAATTGACAAAGAGACTTGACTGCCATGTTTAACGTAATAAAACTCCCACAATCTGAAAGCAACAAAAAAGGAATTTCATATATAGTTCAAAGTTACCATAGAATTTTGTTAGAATACAATTGTATTTAACTCCAAATCAGAAAAGACCTCATCTGGATTCATAAAATAGAACATTTTAATAGTCTGAAAACACATCTATATGAGATTATGCCAAATATGAAATTAGTTAATTTACTTTTTATTAACCCTGTGTTTTAAAGTTGTCACAAGTTTAAAAGCATTCAAATCACACACAAAAACCATTAATAAATGACACAATCAACATAAGTCACGTCACTCTACAAAGAGCATCAAACTGAAACACGTACAGTAGGCAGCCATGCCTGAAATGCTTACATAAGACCAATTCATTCAGAAACACAGTCCTGGTACAGACCAGACGTTCGATAAGTAACTAGGAATTAAAAAATTGACAAACATGTCTCATCTTGGCCTTAGATAAAGAGTTACTAAACTTCCTCTGTGCTTCAATTCCCTCATCTCTAAAAAGTCACGGTGTTTTGAAAATGCCTAACACTCAATGATAAATGTTAACTTCAGTATGATTAATGGAGTGGATTAGATAATTTTCAAGGTGTAGTTTACATTAAAATTTTATTTCTTCATTGAATAAATAAATACTGGGTGCCTAATATACGCCAGGAACTTTGATTCTGAGTCAATCACCCAATATTACAATTTGCAAAAACAAAATATTTATTATTTTCTTTCTTTTCTACTATCTCATAATAATCTCTTTTTCTAAAGAGTTGGTGACTCATGACTATCAAAGAACATGAACAGTATATTTAATTTGTGAAAGTCTTAGAATCAAGCACAAATATCTAAATCATATGACACCATGTTTTTTCGCCACCTCTCCCAAAAAAAATGAATCCAGACAAAAAAATGAATTTTGACTGTGAGAAACTGGAAACCTTCTCTGAAACTGGGAGGAGTGAGAGAACATGGTTTAGATCAGGGGCCCCAACTCCTCCAGACATTTTCCTATAAATTTAAACTCATGAAAGTACAGAGGTAAATTTCTGGTTTCTAACAGTCAAATCAAAAGAATAGCAGACCTGATAAAATGAAACTGTCAGGCTGGGGACTGCTTGCTTTTTGCTCCCCAGCATCTTTTTAGGTTGGACAATCTGCTGGGGTGACAATTCTCACAATAAGCACTGAGTATCCAGAGAAACTCCATGTCTTACTCCCAAATGATAATTTGCCCTGACTCTTTGGGAACAGAATGCTCATGGCCCAAAGACAGACACTAGGACAAAAGGGAAGTCTCCAGAGAATTCCTATGGAAATTCCTATGGCCCAATCATAAGAGTATATATCTCATAGGAACTAATGTTGATTCAGTTTCAGGAACTGTAAACCACTTTACACCACTGATAATCTAGGTGTGCTATCAGCTAACAAAGAGGAGCACTGCAGGTATACAATTTGAAGAAAAGTGAACATCTGTCCATTCATTAACTTAACTGTCTCTGTTGAAATATTTTAAAATATGAAACACTTTCCTTGCTTAGGGCACTGAATTCACAGATAGCAAAAAGCAATAAAATATTCTTATTTCCTCTCATTCACCAGGGCTTTAATAAATGTTGAAACTACATCATTTATGGAGGAAAGCTTTTGAATGCACTATGTTCTTACTTTTTAGAATTCAGATCATCATTGATTTAAAAAAAATTCACCAAAGAAAAGTTCGTTTAAATAGGTTAAGCATATTAATTCATACTGTACCAGAATACTTTCTATCCTCTTACTTCAAGGAGTCTTTACATTCTCAGAGAAAATCTCTAAGAATTACATAGTTTTTTATTATGAAAAGTATTCTGACACTGTAGTTTCCTTCATCTGCTTATTTTGTAGCGAAAATTTGTTTTCACTACTCAGCTGCATTCCTTTCATTCCAACACAGATGGAATATAGGTTGTGTACGACACAACTATCTGAGAAGATCAGCAGCCCTTCACCCAAAATCCAAAGCACACAAATTCAGTGCAAAAGTGGCTTGCAGCAGTAATTCAACTAGTATTTTCTAAATAACTATTGTGTGCCAGACATTGCAACAAGTCCAGGAAACACAAACATGAATAGCTACATATGGTATTGACTTGTAAAAGGCAATATAAATAGCCCAAACAATTCCGAAAAAGAAGAAATAAGTTAGAGGTCTCACACTTCCTGATTTCAAAACATAGCACAAAACTACAATAATTTTTAAAAAGTGTAGCATAGGCATAAATACAGACATATAGACCAACAGAACAGAACAGAGAGCTCAGAAATAAACCCTCACGTATGGGGTCAAATAATCTTTGACAAAAGATCCAAGACCACTCAATGGGGAAAGGACAGTCTCTTCAGCAATGGTGCTGAGAAAACTGCATATCCACATGTGAAAGAAGCTGGGTGAAGTTGGACCCTTACCTTACACAAAAATCAACTCAAAATGGACTCAAGACCTAAATATAAGACAAACTAAAATTCCTAGGAGAAAACATAGGAGGAAAGCTTCATGACATTGGATTTGGCAATGAATTCTTAGACATGACAGCAAAAGCACAGGCAACAAAAGCAAACACAGACAAATGAGACTATACCAAACTTAAACTTCTGCACAGTAAAGGACACAATCAACAGAGTGGAAAGGCAAACTATAGAACGGGAGAAAATATTTGCAAATTGTATATCTGGTAACGGTTTAATATCCAGATTATATAAAGAACTCCTGCGTATCAACAACAGAAAAACAAATAACCCAATTAAAAGATGGGTTAAGGACTTGAATAGACATTTCTCCAAAGATGATACATAAATGGCCAACAAGCATATGAAAAGATAGTCAAAATCACTAATCATCAGGGAAATACAAATCAAAACCACAATGAGATTTCACCTCATACTCATTAGGACGGCTACTATTAAAAAAAGAAAATAACAAGTGATGGAGATGATGTGGAGAACCTGAAACCCTTCTACCCTGTTGGTGGGGATATAAAATGGTACAGCCACAATAGAAAACAGTATGGCAGTTCCTCAAAAAATGAAAAATAAAATTACCATTTGATGCAGCAATCCCGCTTCTGGGTATATATCCAAAAGAACTGAAGGCAGGATTTCAAAGAAACATTTGCACAGCCATATGCATAGCAGCATTCTTCACAATAGCCAAAAGGTGAAAGCAGCCCTAACGCCCACACATGAATAAATGGATAAACAAAATGTGGTGGATAGATACAGTGGAATATTATTCAGCCTTAAAAACGGAGATGCTGGTCTCATGCTACAACATGGACGAACCCTGAGGACATATGCAAAGTGATATAAGCCAGTCACAAAAAGGCAAATCCTGTATGAGTCTACTTATATGAGGGACCTAAAGTAGTCAAACTCACAGAAACAGAAAGTAGAATGGTGGTCACCAGAGGCCATGAGGAGGCAGAAATGGGGAGTTCTTTAATGAGCAGAGAGTTTCAATTTTGAAAGATGACAAAGTTGTGACAATCTGTTGTACAACAATGTAAATATACTTAACACCACTGAACAGTACAAAAAAATGGTTAAGATGGTAAATTTTATGTTACGTGTTTTCTATGACAATGTTTTTTAAAGGCAATAAGGAATAGATAATAAGTAACATAAATGAGGTTACAAAGTCAGATTTCATAGCCTTGAAGTATGGGCAAGACTTAGAAAAGCAGGAGGAGCAGAAAGATCAGGTAGAAGATCCAAGCTACACAAAGGTCCTTGGAGGAGGAAAGCAAAAGCTCGGGCACACAGGCGAACCAGAGAAGAGTGGCCCAGATAAAACGAGAAACAGATTGAGGATCATTTAGTAAGGTGGTCAGTATTCAAGGGAGAGTCTCTGAGGTGACAGAACAAATAAAGCTCTGGCCAGACAGACGAGAGAGGTGAGAGAATGTCATCAGGAACACCCGATACAAGACTGATCAATGCTGACCCAGGAAGTCTGGCATAAGGCAAACAAAATTCAGATAGGATATTTCTAGATACAGTCTAGGCACACGTGAGGTGGTCCTGGGAGACCCCAGAGACAAGCTCATCAGTTGGGTTTCCCAATAAACGAAGACTTATCCTACAAACCTCTCAAAGCCAGTATGGACTTATATTACCCTTGAATTGTATCAAACTGAAATTTCTTCACTCCAAACTTCTTAGGAGCAGAGAGTAATCTCTCATATCCTTCATCCAAAGTTCTGTTTTAGGCTCACAGAAAGCATTTTTAAGTAACTGTCTGGGCAAAACAATCACCTTCTATTGCTGTATGTTTACATGGGGCTATGCTAAACACCTGAAATCGCTAATAAAAGATACATATAACAAAAACCAGCAGACATCAATTCATACTATGTATGGAAGACAAAGGAGAAATTTCTCTATTTCCCATCTGAGAAGTAACGTTAACAATTTCATATAGTCTCACTTTAATCAAAAACTAGAATTTCAAAATTTATATTTCAAACAAATACCTGTAACCAACCCTAAACATATGACATTGATGGGGACTTTTCATCCTTTATTGCTCCTGGGTTTAAAAAATAATTTTGAAAAACATTTTTATACTTTTAGAGGGTATTTAAACAACAGTTTAGACTTGAGGGCTTTGTCTACAAATATTTACACTTAGTTTTACTTAAATTATCATTTTTGAATTCCCAAACCATACTCGAGAACTTGGCCTTCAAAGCTACTAGAGGTTAAACGATTTTTTTAAAACACCCTTGTGAAGTCACAGAGGCTGCCAAGAGGCCAGTAAGAGAAAGCAGACCTCACCGCTTGGCTGTCAATTATCCAGCCCCGGGCCCTTGCACACAGAGCGCCACAGCTTAAAATCATTATAAAGATAGCATTAAGACAATTAAACAAATTACTTGGAATCAAGAGTACTTAAAATCTGTTCCTAACCTGAATAAAGGTACCAGAGGACAACCTCAAAAATTGAGGGAAATTACAGAAAAGTGTTACAACATGAGCAAGCACTCATTTGTTTTCCTCTTGCAATTTAAAATTTTTCAAGCATTCTAGAATCAAACCTTAGGGTATTTCAGCAATGCATACTAAGTAAAGCAGACCTTAAAGTATTTCAGTAGTGCTCAACACTCAAAATAGCTGATGTTTATAGGTAGTAAACTAAGTTGTTTGAAATTTTTTGACTATTCAGTATTCTTACTAAAGCAATCAATCCTTTTTTATATGTTTACCTTGTATTATTTTTTAAAATAGTGGCATGTTAAAGATCTTGTTCTTCAGCATGAAATTACAAGTTAATAATAAAATAAATTATTAAATTCTGAAGTCCAGAAAGTCCTAAAGACGATTTTAAGGCAAAACCACTGATTTCTTTTTCAGAACAAAAATCCAGGGAATACAGGATGGGAGGGAATCATAGAGTTCCTTCTCTCTTAGTAAAGGTTTTGAAAAATAACATATGAGTACTTCATAGATCAAGAAACATGACATTGACAGAATATTAACAATTCTGAAGGTGTAAAATATTTATATACAAAATTATGAAAGAAATGTAAAGCTTTAAAATAGCAGAAGGGATTAACAATTCCAAGGTCCAAATATGTCCATATTTTACTATACCAAGACTAATAGCTTACTTTACAAAGGACGCACACATTTGCTTATTTAATCTTCACAATAACCACATGGTACTTTACAAGGAGCAGAATGCAGAGCAGTGAAGAGGCAGGTCTTAGAGTCAGACAGTCCCTGGGTATGAATTTCAGCTCTGTATTTACTGGCTGTGTGATCTTAGGCAAGCTGTTTAACTTCTCTAAGGCTTAGTTTCCTCATCTGTAAAAATGGGATAATGATGCCTAGCTCACATGTACTATAAAAATTTAAAAAGATAACGTACTTGCAGCATTTAACAGCAAAAAAAAAATAAAAAATGATTATTTACAGACGAGTGTCTGAAACTCATAGGAAACAACAGAGTCTACTTGAGAACTCAGCTTATTCAGCTCCACGTCTAAGGCCATTTCCACAGCTCCATACTTGCTCTTCAAGAGCATACAACAAGACACCTTCCAGCGCTGACATGGGAAATCCCAAACTCTGAGTCATGTTAACCTTCTCTGTATCATCTCAATTTTAGAGAAAAAGCTTCCAGAGTAAGGTCAGAATCCAATATAAGACTTTCAATAATGTTGGAGCAATTATCAACTCACTGTGCTAACAGAGGATAATTTTTGCCAGAAGAATATCAAATCCACAGATAACACAAAGCCTCATTGTAATAAAAACTTTTAAATTTACTCTCACATACTCAAGAAAAGTTGCATTGAACGGTGAAACATTAAGTCATTTCTTTTTCTTCCCAATTCTCTATTCTTAAAGATATACGTTAAGGGTATAATGAAGCAAGCAAAAGGACTGAGAAAAAATAAAAGCTAAGGATGCTATTAATCCAAAAGGCACACTGATAACTTGAAGTCGACAGTTTCTACTATAGCAGTAATCCCATAATCACACAGCAAATAGCATAAACCAAGTAAAGATGTTTTCTACCACAAATTGTAAAACTGCAGTTTTTCGTTTGTTGGTTTTTTTTGGTTGAAACATTTCAAAAAATCTTGGCTGGAAATAGAAGAGGAAGTCAATACACTGAGAGCTACATCAGCGAGACACTCCACAGACACAGTGATTAAGAACTATGATGGCCCTTGAGAGCCAAAAACCTATTCTTCAAGACTGCATTCCAAGTTTAGAGAAAGAAAAATCACAAAAACAAGCCCAAATATGGCACTAAGTTCACATTGCAGGAACCCATGTACATGAGTTTTTATCCAAAGGTTCAAAAGCAAAATTAAGTTAAGACTAGTCAGAATTTATAAAAATGGGAGTTTTAAAACGCTGTTTAGGACAACAAGATAAATTTCTTTTCCTTAAAATCTAAATTTCTCTGCAACTTCTTCCATAAGTAATGTAACTTTTTACATTTACAAGGCTTTTTGTAAATTTACATTTACAAGTCTTGCTAAATATCACCTTGAAAGTACTAGTAATAATTCATCCACTCTGAAGGATATTTGTTACGCTTACACAAATACTGCCCAGATCTCATGGGGAAAGTGGTGCTGCTGCTCTTTACAATCATTCAGCTTCACTTCTTTACACAAATAAAGGCCAAGCGTGTATAAAACATGAACCATTTTATCAAAACTAAATTTTTAAAAGAAATGCTTACGTGATCTCAAGGAAAATAACAAATTAAAATGTTACCAATTAGGAAAAGTACACAAACTTAGAGAAACACAGTCACATTTTATTTTATATTGAATAGGAGTGAGTATTTCAAAACCAAGCAGGTCTTTTGAACCCATACAATATAGATGGAACACACCTCTAATTTCAGGCAAATCTGAAAGAAGAAGAAAAATAAATATTACCTGGTTAAAGTACAGCCCATATGCAAAGCTGAATATCGAAGATACATGCTATCTGAATAGTATAAATTTAGACAAAGTTGCTCAGATTAAAGAGCTGGCCATATATACTTAAAAGTCTACATTTGATCATCTAAGAAGGGCCTCAAAGGAAAAAGGAAAGGGTACTTCAGCATGTGATCTGGAAGAAATTTTGGCATCACAGGAAAAATGTGACTTTCTTCTGGTGCTTAGTAATATAAAGGAAAAAGGTCTGAAGAAAAAAAAGCGTAAAATTGTTTTCATACAATATATGAATAATGTTTCTAGACTTTAAAAGAAAAGCTATGGAGGTTTATCTTTTACATTAAAGAAAGAGTAAAATTAGATTCACAAGTTATCTAGCAAATAGAAATACAAATTATCATTCCTCCTTTATAGGTGTGTGTATATGTGTGTATAAGATACTAAGAAACTGTTAGACAAACTACAGCTTTTTTTTAAAAAAAAGAGATTTTAGAGAAATTTAAGATACAGCTCTTGACGTTTAGCCCTGTCCTCAGAGAGCTCTAACATTTAACTTTTAATAATGACTCCAAGGAGACTCAGACTACTAGGTAAATAAGCAGATGAGAATTCAGGAGTTACAGACAAAATTAAAGTGTGGCATTCAATCCATCAAGTCTAGTCTACCAAATCGGGAATCTGAGATGAAATATTTGTCTAAATAAATTGAAGTGACCAGTTGAATATATATACTCATCTTCTTATACAATACTTTTGATTAATGAGTCAAATTCATTTACATAAATTCAAAACATTTATTTTCATGTTCCAAGAGTATTTCCACCCTGCTTTTTTCATGGCATTAAGCATTGGCTTTTGTCTTCCCTCTGCCTAGAACGGCCTTTCCCTCAAATACAACTGGTAAAGTCACACCTATCCTTCAACATTGGAAACAAAGGGCACTTCGTGGCCCCTTTCAAGGAACTGTTATCCCATTAATCTCCTCACGCCCAAAGCCAATGACAGTGGGCAGCCCTCTTTTTTATTGATAAGTACATTATGATCTTAATTTGCATCTAAAACTAATCTTCAAAAATACAATATTATATTTAAACCATAAACATGTATTCAGCAATGCGTCAATCACTTCTTGAAGGTTCTGAAAAATTCTGTTTTCCCAAGAGATCACAAGCAAATATTAAAAAAAAAAAAAAAAATCTTACGCATCCTGGTGAAATTCTAAAAAGTTTTCTTTAGGCTAAAAAAAAAATTAAAAAAGACAAGAAAAAAATTACGAAACATAGATAGCGAAAGCTAGAGAGGCAGGTAGGGAGACCTAACTAAGGCCATTCCAGGTGAAAATGGAGATGGCATTCAGCCAAGGCCCTATGATGTAAGAATAAAGAGAAGACGAAGGCTCAAAACTAAGAGGCAGCAAGAGAGTTGTTCCCAGATGTATGGTTCGGTGTTTGCGTGTCTGGTGATGTCACTTACAGGGATGTCCCTTACAGGTAATAACGTAAAAGGACTACATTTTATGGGATTGATTATGAGTTCAAAATTGGACACACTGAGTTTGAGGTATCTACGGAACATGCAAAAAGATCAAAGCCTTAATAAGGATTGAGACTTCAGGTGAGTGACCTGCTGTATATCTGGAGGCACGTTTGTGAATGGGGTGTCGATCCAGAGAAGGCCAGAGTGAGACACAAAGTGGTCTCTCAGAGCCTTAGGGAACATAGACATTTAAGAGCCAGTAAAAGAGCCTAGAGAAGGGGAAGTCATATAAATAAAATGAGAAGATAATAGAAGTGAAAAATGTCATTCATTTAATTAATATTTATTGTGTGCTCAATATGTGGCACCACTGGATAGAGGGGATATGCCAGGGCCTGAAACAAGTGTCTATGGGATTTGGCAAATCAATGGTCATTAGCAACCTGATGAAAGCAATTCCAGCTACTTCCATGAAGTAAACAATGAATGGGTGGTCAGGAACACAGACTACTTCTTTCCAGAGGGAGAGTTATAGCAGTACTTAGAGGTTGACACTGGGTCAGGGAAGGGTTTTGCTAAGGGGAAAGAGTTTATAAAGAAGGCGTTAGCAGAGATGAACAAGAGAGGGGGAGAGTGAGAGGAAACAGAGAGAATATGATTGAATTCTTATTCAATCATATTGTTTCGGGGCAGAAGGGAGAATCCTTAAACTTAGAAAGCAAGGAGGCCTCATGAGTGTGTGGAAACAGGTGGATGCTGGTATGAGGCAGAAAGCTGGTGGACACCTCTCATGACCTGTATTTCCTGATTAGAGAAAACCAATGATCATTCTCTAAAAAGCGACAGGGTACAGTTGAAGTAGAGAGCTTGAGAAGATCAATGGTGATATAACTCCTACTAGGAAGGGGAGAGAGAACAGACTGGGGACATAGAGAAGCTTCACAAATCAATAACCAAAAAAATCAGGCTTCTGTAATAGAGATGCTGGACTTCATCTTGGAGGCCATGGGAACTGTTAGAAGATTTTAAGTAAGAAACAGTAGGAAGAGATTTACACTTTGAACTATATAATACATTCTTATATTAGTTATAATAAATAAAAATAACTAAATCTGCATTTACTTTTCTGAATTAATCTAGACTAGATCCATAAACCTGAAAATTCTCAAAATTCTGTAAATTATTGTATTGAAGTATATCATCTACAAATTATGAAACAAACCTCCATATACCACTAAGCTGTTAAAAATATTTTTAGGTGTAATATAAAATATATATTTAAATAGAAAAAATAGTAAGTTGAAGATTTTCTGAATATTAGCCTTATTTACAATTTTAAATATGATGTAAATAAACTTGATTAAAAGGCAATCAAGTAAGTTTGACTTTTTGTTGACTTTTAACCTCTAGTCCTAGTATTTCCAAAATTATATAAATATAGTATCTTGAGCAGGTACCCCTTTTTCAAATGCAATAACCTAAGATAACTAAGTCCCTAATCTATAGTCCAGAAATTCTAAGAAATGATCTACTTAAACCAGTTTAAGTCTTTTAATAAGTCTTTGACTTTTATTAAGTGATCCATTTGTAAAAGAAATACAAAACAAAACCACTCAGAAATAGTATTTAACAAACATTTCCTTCCCAGGGAACTCAGGTCACCCTAATCTCCAAAACGACTTCCCAGTCCTCCTCCTCCCTCTACTCGTCTGCCTAAAGCCTCTTAAACAGTCCCTTAATATTGATTCTTTAATGAGAAGTCTTTTTTTAATCCTGATTTTCATCCTGACATCCTCCCACCTGCCACTATTACTTCTCACCTGCCATGAAGGAAACACAAAATGGGAAAGGTTGAGATCAATTCTGAGGTTGCACCCCAAATAGAAGGTCTTCTGGAGCCTGGATTCCAGTAATTACAAGTGGTACTTGAGCCAAAGACCACTGTTCCTTTACAGTATTGCTGTTAAAACACATATTCCTTGAATTTTGACCACTCAAAACATTGAACATAACCTGATCTACCATCTTTTTTACTTCTGTCTTGTTTTATAATTACCAGTAGGATATAGGCCAAAATCTGCAATACTTAAAAGAACAATTTAAATATACAATTCATCAGGTATATTTGAATCCGTCTTCCATAACCTTTAACCTCATTACCATATACTGTACTAGCTCCCCATGTACTGAATCTCATTACTGAATCTCATAAATGTGGTCATTTAACTAAATATAACCTCCAATGAGCAAGTATAAAATATCTACCAACATTAGTAGATGTTGTATGATTATTTAGATATGGTTTCAGGAATGCACTACAGAGCCACTCTGAAACGTGCAGATGAATCAAAAAGATATCTGCCTCTTTCATTTGTATAATTAACACTATTTCTGAAATAAGTTTGAGTCTGGTTCTCATCACAAATGATTCAAGTAAATAAAACACAGCCACATTGCCGCCTAGAACTTGAGAAAAATCATATCATAAAATGTTTATCCACAAGAAAAGTCCATTCTAAAATATATTATGTCAAAATGAAACATTAAAGGAAAATACACAACCTAAATTAGAAACCAAAGAGCAACTCCAAAATAAATACAGGGTGCTACTATTTTCTTCACCTTTCACTTTGAATCGCCTCAAGATCTTAGAGAGATTTTTTAGTGGAAAAGAAAACCCGAGTACTGTTATTCACCATGCCACGCTGCCAAGGACAGTGTCCTCCAGTGTCCCACCTCATTTGCTGACCACCACCCACCAGTATCCTCCAGAGCCAGACACAGCCTGGTGAGCTATCTAGAAGCAACATTTCTGTTAAACACAAAACTCTCTAAACTAGAATCTTCCATTTAAAAAATATGCTTCCAAAATTTATAATTCAATTTGGAATCTCCCAAGTCATCTTGTCTTTTTTTTTTAATGGCTTTTCAGTCAAGATTAGGTGTTGGCAGACAGGCGGTATTTAGCACATAGTAAGCACAGTTAACTTCTACTATTATTATTTCTACTAAAACGGATAATTTCCTCACAACCAAAATCTAATAAGGAATAAACACAAACTATTCACCTACCTGGATGAAATTCAGCCTTACAATGATCCTATTTTATTCAAACACCAGGTTTCAGGGAATACACAATTTGAACAATCTCTGATTGCTCCTAATCTATTAGTAAATGCACAACTGAAACTGTAAATAGTGTAAGTCGATTCTGACCTATATCATTATCTATCATATCTAAATTTCTCTTTTGGAAAATAGATTAGCAACAAACACAATTTTATAATTACCATGTGTTTATCAAGTAACTTGTTTTCCCAGTGCTGTAATAAAGAATGTCTGGGGATAACAAAAGCCTAATTTCTTTGTCTACACTCAAAAAGTTTACAATTGACTCTGTAATCGGTGTTTTGTGAGGTCAGGGATCATAGGGTAAGGAAGGAAGAAAAGGGTAAGAGAGGAGGCTTGACATGGACCCTCTCTGACAGTGAGAACTCAGGTCACTGGAGCAGTGTGGACAGAGTTCTAGGAACTTACAGGGCCGGGGTGGGGCACGCCAAAGGAAGAACTCAGACTAGGTCAGAGTGAAATTCGAACATCAAATCAGGTCAGAAAATACTCTGGGATGAAACAGGGGGTAGCAAGTTCTAATCAGCTTTCAAAGACCCACGAAGAAATTTAGATAAGCACCACACATTGTTCTAAGCACTTTACAAGTATTAGCACATTAAATCCTACAACACCTCTGAGAGGTCAGCGATATCATTACCCCAACCTCACACATGAGGAAACTGAGACACAGAGGGATTAAATCATCTACCCCAGCTGATCCAACTGGTAAGTAGCAGAAGTGGAATCGGAATGAGTTTAGCCACAGTGTCCTTTACCTTACCACTGCACTATACTACCTATAACTCTCAAGATGAAAGTGAAAAATACACACACACACGAAGGGATAAAGAACAGAACGGAATAGAAGAGATCTCTGAAAGAGACACAGAGGCAGACGTATGAAAGTGAACTTTTAGGCGGACTTCGTGGGATGGATTAGCAGCAGAAATGCCTAGAATCAAGCAGACCGAGGTCTGCCAAACTCCAAAGCTGGTCTTAACTATTATAAAACAGAATTTACTATAGTATAATCTCAGTGCTTATTAATAGGAGGAAGAGCAAACACCTACAAAAACTGAGAATAAAAATTAGTATCTCTAAGCAGCAGACACATCTTAAAAAAACAATGCCTGACTACAGAGACCAATACATAGAAACAAATTTAATAAAATAGATACAAACTATTTAGTTTATACATGGAATCCTTATGCCTCGGTTTTATTTATTTTTTTGATCGATGCTTAAGCAAACCCATTATGTTAAAACTGTTATTCAAGACCTAGGAATTAAAAAATAAATAAGAAGAGCCAGCCCTGACGGCCTACTGGTTAAAGTTCAGCGCACTCTGCCTCGGCAGCCCAGGTTCAGTGTCCCAGGCACGGAACCACACCACTCATCCGTCAGCAGCCATGCTGTGGCAGTGGCTCACATAGAAGAACTAACAACTATGTACTGAGGCTTTGGGGAGGGAAATTAGAAAAAAAAAAAAAAGACAGAGAGACAGATAAAGGAAGACTGGCAACAGACATTAACTGAGGGCGAATCCTTCCCAGCTGAAAAAAAAAAAAAAAAAAGAAATGTCCCTTTTCCTCAAGAGCCCCGCTTTATTGGATTATGTGTATCTCATTCTGTAACATCTGATAACTATTTTGGAAATAGTACTTACTCAGCATCTTAATGATGTTTTCTGGATCGCTAAATGCTTCTAAACACACAATTCTTATTCTTCAAGGTTGTAGCATACATCTTGTAATTCTCAGACCTCAACTTCATTTCCTCCCTACCCAAAGGAGAGAAATTTTCCCCTCTTAGTGAAAAATTTGGGATACAAATTTAAGTAACAGCCTCGTTAATTCTTTCAACCTTCAGTTTTTGCCTTCATCAGCAGTACTTCATCCAGTTTAGGAAGCATTAGGGAATCATTGGTGAAGGGACAATGGGGGCAGGAAAATTTGCTTCTCTTATTCCAATTAGGGAGCTTCACCAAGAAGGAGGAATTTCAAATTAAAAAACCAAGTTCTAATTAGTCACAGATGAAAATCCCCAAAACCACACTGATCACAACACAAATTATTAACTGAGCTCCTGAAGACCCGGGAACAAGAGGATTTTTCATTGGATAAAATGGAAATGATTTACTTTTGAAATCCTAACTACACAACCCTTTAGTCACTGATACACAATGAAGTCATCTGCTCACACTATGGGCCAAAATAACTCAAAAATGTTTTGCTATTTTCACAGATTTCTCAATTATTATTATTACTGAATATTAACTCTTCTTTTAAAAAGCCTTGTCACTGAACCTCATTGTTTTCAAGGTTCATCATCTTTATGCCACCTGGTTTGGGATTTGGCTGTAAAACTGCCACACTACAGTGATCAAAGTGTTCACCAAATCAAGAATGCAGGAGTGGACCATATGAGGTTTCCACTACTTTCTACCTTTGAATGTTCTAAAAATACGTGTGCACAGGGTCGTCTGAAATCATGTCTTACTGAGTAAATTAACGTGGGGAAAGAAATGCTATTGTACCCTATACACAATACAGTCCATAGAAGAAGACTGGATTATTGACTCTGGCATTACAACATCCCTCACGGGAAGGCTATTAACGTTGTGTGCTATAGTCTTCAGTTTAAATCACAAAAAATTAACTTGGCTAATAGAAAAGATGGAAAGCTGCGTTTTAAAAAAGAATTATTAACTAGAACATGCATTTTTCAAATTCATTTTACAACTTAAAGTGACTACTACCCATTCTAACACAAAGTGTAGCCTCTTGAAGCTTAATTCTCTCACCTCCCAATTTAATTTGCTCTAGACAGTCTGAAGGGACCACAATTCAATTCTTCAAAAAGGCAAGGATCTAAATCATTTCCAGATTTGCCTCTGTTAGTCTAAAATTCTTGCATTAATAAAATGACTATGGAAATAGTAAACTATATTGACATGCTTATCTATTAAAGTAGCTGCAAAAAGAAAAGTAGTCATTTGTGAAAGAAAAAGGAGAGAAATAGAACAATAACAGGAAAAAAGTTCTTTTGGACTTAATCTCATCTGTGAATAATTAGAAAAATTTAAGTTGATTTGGAAAGGGTGGAGAAAGACTCTGAAGAGATAGGATTACAGTCTCTTTCACTTTGATCTATTAAAAATGAAGAAAATGAGGAAAAAGACACATACAGTGCGTGTGCGCACACATACACACACCCTCAATCACCAACAGCAACTAACCGTCGTCCCCTTTTTTCCTATGGTTAGGGTTAGATAAAGTTTGTGTTCAGTTCTTTGATTAAAACAAAATAAAGAAACAAAAAATAACTATTTTCACTCTACTTTGACTCACAATAACTCTTTCAATTTTTTGGTCTAATGGAACTCATCATTCACAGTTAAGGAGGAACTAACTCTGTATCATTAAAGATTTGTTCAAAATCTCTCTCTCCACATTTCAAAATAAAGGCCTAATCCAAAATTCTGTAATAGGCAAATATTAACGACACGAATTCCATCAGAATGATGGTTCCCTTTTATATCCTCTAATAACTATTAAGTTTTATAGCTGGAGTTCCTCATATTTCTTTTTTAAATAAATTTGCCATATTTTCGTATTTTTTTTAAAAAAAAAAGGACTTCATTTTTTTGCCTGCTCTTTCTCCCAAATCCCTCCAGTAAGTAGCTGTATATTTTAGTTGCAGGTCCTTCTAGTTGTGGCATGTGGGACACCGCTCCAACATGGCCCGACGAGCAGTGCCTCATCCATGCCCAGGGTCCGAACCGGCAAAACCCCAGGCTGCTGCTGCAGAGTGCGTGCACCCAACCACTCGGCCCAGAGCCAGCCCAGACTGCACGCTTATTGAAGAAATTCTTGTCGAAGAAAATTTAAGAGTTACATATAAGTACAAAACAATTCAACTATTCAGAGATAATTTTAAGTTATTTTGTATATTTACCTCTGTTTCATATAAAATATATTTTTTTAATTTAATATATTGTTCCCCAAACTGGTATTTAAAGAACATTCGTCTGGGAGATGTTAATATTATATTAAAATCTGTTCCACTAAAAACAGTGTTCTGTGGTATAAAATGATATAAAACAGTTTAAGCAAAGTTAGCAGATGCCTTTATTACAGGATTTCTCAGAGCCTATAAGCTGCTAACATTTATCATGACTTTTCAAATCATAATAAACGACTTAGAAAGCAAGTCATAACAAATCTAGGGAGCAAGCAGCTTCCCATATTTATTTCTGACTTCATATATTTTCCTTGTTTATCTATTAGCATCCAGCTGGGAAACTCTAAAACTATAGTGTATGGGAAGGACATTTCCACATCATTAAATATTTTCAAAACCACGATTTTAAGGCTATAAATTATTACTACATTTAAGCCTCTCATAGATTACTAGATTTTTTCCAATTTCTGTTATCCTTATACATAAACCTTATTATATACACATTACTCCTTTAGATAAAGTGCTAAGCTTTTTAAGAAAATGTTACCTATCTAAATGACTGTACATTTCAAGCAGCACTTTTTCACTGAACTTATGTCAAAAGTGTGTCACTTGGTTAATATTTGTTAATTTCATTGGCACAAAAGGAGAACTCTTATTTTCATTTACATTTCTTTGCATAACCCTAAGGCTGGATTTTTTCATATTTTTATCAGCCATTTATATTTATCTTTCTTAGACTGGGTTTTCAGTTCTCTCTCCCTATGTTTATCTCTTACCTCATTGTTTTCACCTCTTGATCCTTCTCTGAAATCTAAGAAAGTTCCTCAAGTTTCTTCTTCACAGCACTGATTTAGTTTTTCAAAACATTAATTATTCTTTCTTGCCTCCTCTGCAGACCTAAATCCCACTCTCCTAATCTTTGTGTTCCTTGCAATCTTTCCCCACCTTTATGAAAACATGAGCTTGTTCTCTCCTTACAGCTCTCTGCTGCAGTTTCATAGCTACCATATCATCTACCCTCTGTTATGCTGTTTTCTAAATGTTCTTCTAGTATTGTAAATATTTCCAAAAATGTGCCTTTCTCTTGCATCGTCAGGACCATAGGCCTTTATCCTGAAGTGGAGCATTGTTAACAGGCCCCACGTTGCTGAATTTTTCTACTTCCTCTTCCTCTGATGATGATGATGATGTCTACCATCAGAGGGCTTGGCCTGGCTCACTGGGCTCTTCAATGGGTATAGAAACCCCACTTCACTGCTGTAGCAGGAATGGAGACAGATATGAAGAGTTATAAACCCAACTCTCAGCGACTGTCAGGCATTAATTTATAGCTGGTCTTCTGGACTGCAGAGGGGCCTTCTCCTTAAACATCACCGGTCTGATAAAGGATCACCTGAAGACTCAGATGCCTACCCTTCAGTTCTCCGTTCCCATCCTGGGCCCTCTACCTGAAGAGACCTCTTCCTTTCAGGATGCAGTAGTCGGCGGCTCCAACTCTCCCAGTCCTTCAGGTTCTTGCCACCTTCTACGTTCTCACGGCTGCAGGACGGATGCATAAAGACGTAAGAGAATGGAGGCATAAGGGATGGTAACATTACAGCTTCCTCAGAAAAAGAGCACCCCTGCAGCAGATGGAGAGCTGCCTCATTTTTCATAATGGGCATCGGAGCAAGCAGCAGAGGTTACACAAGCAGCAAATTACACTTCCCACTTGAAACCGGCTGGGCTGCTTCATGAGACAAGCCTGTTCTTCCCAGGCCCCAGCTCCTTGTAGGTGGAGGAAGTGGCACCAAAATTCCTAGCAAATGAGTCAGTCTTTTCTATTGGCTTGTTTGTTTTCTGGGTCTTCATTGATCTTTTACCAGAAAATTGGAAGAGGCTGTGTCAGCAACTGCAACCAAATGCTATTTTTAATGGGAAGCCTCTGTCAATTTTAAATGTAAGTTAAAATCTGATCATTTCACTGTCAAGCACATGAAGCACTCATTTGATCCATTCATATAACTTCATTTATTTTAAACACATTTATTAATGCTGGAAAGAACCCACAGGAGATTAGAAAGCACTGCTTATCTAGGAGTCACAGACGCCACCAGTGGCAGCAATGCAAACCCCGCTTCTTGGCTGGTAACTAGCACCAGAAAGACAAAAAGCAGGCTTTCCCATCAGCTGAAGTTGAAGGTGGTTAACGAAAAATAATTATTATCCTCTGCCTTTGGGGTTTTGTTATTCATACAGTTTTTGTTAAGTACGTGGCAGCGTTTTCATAGTTTCTATCCTCTTTCTATTCCAGACCACACAGGCAGACTAGACTCACTTGCTTATCACTGATGAGCATCATGATGTTGGCAATATTGAAGTACTTAGCCCTCATCAATTTCTCATTGCCATTTTGACACTTAACTAACACCAAGTAGAATTTCTCTGTATAATTTACTTTTATATCCCATATATCTACTTGACTCAAAAGAAGGGAAAATAAGAGGAGGTACAGAAAAACAGGTTATTAGAAAACAAATAGGGAAAGTTTCTCTATAGGTTTGTGCTAGACATGTTTTAACAGTGATGATCTACCTTTGAAAAGACTCACCCAAACACCACTGCAATTTAAGAGCAATTGCTGTAGAGTCAGAGAAACCCGAGTTTAAATCTCGCTCTTCTACTTAATAGTTGCATGACCTTGAGCAAGGTAATTAACCCCTCTATGGCTCTGATTTCTTTTTTGTAAAATGAAGATATTAATAATATCTGTTTCATCAGATGGTTAGCAGACTTAAAAATAAGAGATAAGGTAAGCAACATCATAACTCTTAGATAAGTGCTCTATAAATGTTTGGTGTTATTATCAATCCCCCACACATTTTAAAATAAAACAATCTTTACATGAAGTGGAATTCCACTCAAAAAAGATGAAAGGATCTCTTTGGTAATCACCCACAATGGTGTATTAGCAACTGTTAATTTGCTTAAAACTTTATTTTACATATAGATTATTAGAGATCACACCATTCAATGTATACTAAGTATATTCTGAGATAAATGTGAATCCCTTGTCTTTACTGATTATACTGAAGTATAAGATAGAAAAAGCAGATAGATTAAAGAAGAGGAAAAAGAAACTGATGCTTTAGAAAGTAGGGCCTAAGCTTAAAAGCTTAGCCTAGAGCAAAAGTTCTCAGGAGAATCACCTAGGCCAGGCCTTTCTTTCTTTTAAAATAAGTTCTCGCGTTCTGGGCTTGCACAATGACTAGGGAGTATTATCTGCTTTTCATGGGCCGAGGAGAGGCTTGCTATGTTTGCTGTAATACAAAGGAGAGTTTCAAACAGAATTTTCTCGGGTCCTCACGACTTCTGAATGAATGGCTAGAGAGTCATGAGGGTGAAAAATATGTTTATAATTATCTGAGTCTAGAACCTTACCCTATTTTACATAAACACATAGTACTTATGGAAAATTTTTAATACACATTGAATTTTTCAAGAAAAACAACTACGTGAGTCAAAGGATTTGTTTTGTTCAGAGCCTCATCAAAATCGATTCACCATATCAAAAAGTTGCACCCTCCATCTCAAAACTGTGTGTTGCTTTTAAGTTGCTGATACAAATTTTTTTAGCCTGCACCTGTAGCTGTGGTCTTCACAGTGATGCTACACACACATACAGGAAACTAACTACTTCATTATTCCTGATACGTCACGCCCAAGCTTTTCCATATTGAAATTCATGTTGTTTTTGAAAATGTATTTGTTAAAATTTTTTTTATCTTTTTTTTGGAAGATTAGCCCTGAGCTAACATCCGTGCCCATCTTCCTCTACTTTATATGTGGGACGCCTACCACAGCATGGCTTGCCAAGCGGTGCCATGTCTGCACCCGGAATCCAAACCGGCGAACCCCAGGCCACCAAAGCTGAACGTGCAAAATTAACTGCTGAGCCACCAGGCCGGCCCCTAAAATTTTTTATAAAAAATAAATGTTCATTTAATTTCTCCTTTATATTACAATAGGATTAAGGTGGGGTATCATATCAACTTTTTATCATTTCAGGACACTAGAGAACTGTTATAAAACAGATGAGGCAGCATGGGGTTTGAAGAAATAGACAGCTAGCAAGAATACAGAGTTTCACAGTAGTCCTCAAACATGAAGTGAGCCCAGAGGAAATGCAAATAACTCAAACAGCACTCTTCCTTCAACTACAGGCTGAATAAGAGTAAGTTTAACTTGCAGTAAGAATTTAGGCTGGGTATTTAAAACACCACCCTGAAGAAAAGGACTTTGAATCACCAGAATACTGAGAAATTTCTTATCAGCATATTTAAGTCATTTAAGAATGTGATGAGCAAAGCTTTCTTAAAAATTAAATTGGACTGTCAACTGGGGCAATTCTATAACTAGGCATCTAATGTTGGTTTTAAATTTTTTTAATGTTTCAAAATGAATTCATACAAACTCAGTCTTCAGTAACAGGTATAGTGCTTTTACAACTTTTGGAGACACTGGGGGTTACACTGTGATACACGTTCAGAGAGTGTGCAGCTTGATGGCGGCTACTGCTGATAGCCTAACCAGGACCACCTCCCCCCTCCTCAAGGAAAAAGAAAAGTAAAAAGAAACACACAAAAAAACCCACTGGCCCTGAAAATAGCAAAGCTTATTTTGGATATCTCTTAATCCAAGTACAACAAAAGTTACTTTAAGAAAAATGAACTCAGTATCACACATCCATTGCTTTAAGGATAATACAAGATACACCAACCTCCATATGTATTCTCATTACAGAAATATCATAAAACCACTTGCATCTTTCATCAAAAATTTTAATGCAGGATAAAAAGTAGTTCATTAAACTTTGACATTCACAATCAGAAATGGGTGAAGCTGGTCAAAAGGTACAAACTTCCAGTTTCAAAATAAATTAAGTCCTGGGATATAATGTACAGCATGGTGACTACAGTTAATAATACTGTATTGTATATTTGAAAGTTGCTAAGAGGGTAAATCTTAAAACCTCTCATCCAAGAAAACAACTGTAACTATATGTGGTGATGGATATTAACTAGACACTGTGGTGATCGCAATACATCCAAGTGTCGAATCATTTTGTTGTACACCTGAAATGTGTCAATTATCTCGTTTTAAAAAAACTAAAATTCAGTTAAAAAGTTTGTATTCTCAGCTTTTTGAATATGTTAATTCAATCAATAAAAATCTCTAGAGGTCACAATCTCACATGTACGGCAGCTGTACAGGTCAGGCTGCAAAGTGGCACGAGTCTTTCCCAAGGGAATTTTTTATTATTTTTACTCCATTAACTCCATGTTATGAAAAATTGAGTAAACTAAACAAATTTCCCTTTTTAAGTAATAAATAACATTTGCTCATGTTTAATAAATCAAGAATATACTACTGCAAATCAGTGCATATGACCAGTGGTACCAATCTGTGTTTGTAGGTCCCTGGGAGTCTGAAAACCCCAGACTGGAGACCAGAATATATTAGTTTCTAAAAAAAAAATATGGCATTAAGAGCAAATCAATTTTTCACAAATGGACTTTCAATTTTAAACTACCCAATATTTCTTTGCCTAAATCCCAGAATTTTTCCTGTAGCTGAAATTCCACACATGGTCTCCATATCCCCAAAGCAATGCCCTTTCCAGATGAGTTCATAAGAACAGAACTCTGTTTCTTCGAAGTCAGCAAGCTATTTATAAAAACTACAGTAGCCCCCGAGGGAAGGTCAATTGGCAAGTATAAAATTATATATAGTCTAGTAGTTGCTCTGCCTTTTTTTAAGGAGGAGAATTAAGACAAAGATGATAAAAAAAAAAATAAGCTACATGGAATATGATAATTTTAATGTGGGTGCTCGTCATTATAAGAAGAAAATGCTACCGATTAATTTTCATGGCCCTATAAAATATTTGAGTCCCCTACTGAACTGGCAAGTACATATATGTAATAAAACCAATTATGTACTTTCACTACCATCACTACCATTTGGAACTAGAAAACGCAACACGTTAAGTGTTAAAATATCTTATTTTTAGCAATATTAAAATATAGCTTACTAGTTTATAGGTTCTCTAATATATAGATGGTTTATATTGAATATATGCTAAAATTTCTACCATTGCTTAAAATTAGACACATAGTAACGTCCATATGTGTGTGTGTGTGTATATATTTTTTTCTATCTATACAGCTTACTCGAATAACTTTTCTTCCAAATATTCACTTAAGCCCACAGATGATATTCAAAACGCTGTCCAACTGATATGGCCTACATATATCCAATAAGAAGGGAGGCTGGCCATAAAGGACCAAGACAGCCAAGCCAGTGTGTGCTGGCTGAGTACTGTACCTCCCCACACCTCACCCACCTGCACTAACCATATTCATTACGTATTTGTAAGAAATACTAATTGCTCTGAGTACAAATAGGTAAGAAGGGGAAATGTGTTCACGTTTAGCACGATTTACCAGAAAATCTCTACTTTCTTCATCTCTATTCCCATCCTATATGACCACTGCTCCTTAGGGGCTTGCTTACATTCATGCAACAAATATTTATTGATAACCTACTATGGGCCAGACACTGTGGCAGGGGCATCTGGGAGACGGAGATGTACAAAACAAACAAGGTCCCACGTTCACAGAGTTTCCACACAAGTTCGTAATCTAGGTGGAGAGAATAAATGTGTGTCTGCATGTTGTGGTTCCTTATGCCATTGTCTGGTCCTTACTATGTGGCGAGCACTGAACTAACAGCTTTGCAGTTACCTCAGTTGACTCATGTGTGTTCGTATAAACACATATACACAAAAATTCAAGTAACCAAGAAGGAAGGAATATAAAATAACAATAGAACCAATATTACAGATAAAATATAATTAATAGCTATATAAATCAGAAGTATGTGTTCAGAGAATATCAGTTACTGAACTACAAGAAAACTAAATTAATTCAGGGAACGGATAGAACAAAAGTAACTTCATATCAAGGACAAAAAGCATTTTCTAATACTAATAGTGAATACTTCTCCAAAACTAAATTCTACTGCCATTGAATTCTAAGCTTTTAATCTAAGATAACTCGTGTCTACATGAATCTACCGCAAAATTTAAATCAGAACTATATTTCTACACATGCAACTTAAAGAAATTTGGGTTAACCGTATTTCTGAATTCTAAAGCCCAGCAAGTTATAAATCATTCAACATTACCTTCTTTCTCCAGCTTTCATGGAAACCAATGAACTGGTTTGACAAAGAGTTAATCTCAACTTTTCTTATCAAAATTACTTAAATTTGGAAGTCTGGCATATCCCTTTGTGAGGATGTTGACTTTCATGGACTGACTGATGAATTTCCATAATCTACTGAGTTTACCAATGGGGCTTGATTAATGCTCATTAATCCTATGAGAATCTTCCCTTCACCAGCAAAAAGACAGTTGTAATATTTGCTAATTTACACAAAAGTCTGTGAATTGCCATTGGAAATAGAAGCATCTATTTATTTATTTAATAAACATTTAATGAGCACCTTCTACAATACACATTTAAAGAGTACATGCCAGTCACTGTGCTGGCCACATCCAGGCAAGTAAGGCTACTCACTGCCCTAATGGGAAATGGAAGATAGAAGAAATGCAAGTACATATTCCAAGCAGGAAAGGACAAAAAATCCAGATAGAAAAAGAGATTCAAGATATAAAAGCAACCTGGGCTCTCTATACGGAAGAGGTCTCAGAAAAAACAGGGGTAGAAGGCCAGACCACAGGCAGCGGGATCAGCCTCTGACAGAAGAGGTGCACTATTTCCTCTGAGGCAAGAGTGATGACCTGAGGTTCACAGACCCTCAAAAAGGTTCAGACACAGAATGCATGATGGGGGAAAAGATTTCATCTCTCTTTTTAGGAACGTTTAACTGAAATTTAGTATTTCCTTTAATTATGAAAGTAGGCAACAAATCACAGTACCAATACCAACGACCTTGTCACCATCGGCAATCACAAACATTTCATATCATATCTTAGCTCTTACAGATATCTCGGAACATTGTTTATTTATTAAGTACTTTCAAATTAAGGCAGTCATGCGACCTACCACTAGAACTTGTTGAACACACAATAAAGACTCACATATTATTATATCACATTTGCCTTTTAGATTTTTTAAAACGATCTCATTAATTGGTTTCCTTTGTAATACTCTGAGTTTTTATTCATTTAAAAATTATCTTGAGGAGGGGACCCACAGGCTTCCCTCGTCTGCCACAGAGACCCAAGCACAGAAGAGGAAGACCAACTGCTCTGAAGCATGAAGGATTTTAAAAATAAAGGCAAGAAGGGTTATGTGGTAATCTCCTTCGTCTCAACTCTTTAGTCAAAGTCTGCTGCACACAGAGCCCTTCTGCTCACGGTGCAGTGCAGACCAAAGGAAAGCTATCAGCAAGAACCAGGAGGAAGGGAAAGAGCAAGTCGGGGACAAGCCCTCTATGCACTGTAGCTTTGGACTAAAGGTCGAAACAAGTGGAGAGAGAATACAACATATCTTAGGACAGGCAAGAGCTGTTACAATAATCCATTGACCACTGGCCTTTCACTTTGTTTCCAGGACTGCCTTCTTTCCCCAGCCCCCCCTTCCTTCTCGTTCCCACACCCTTAAATATTCTGTCTAGGACAGCCCACAGAAACTAAAAAACAAAAACTAGCTAACTAAATAAATAAAACACACACCAGAAAAACCCTCTTACTTTATCATGGCCACCACACCTAATTACCAACCTGCATCTGTGACCACACGTTCCACCTTTCCTCCTAGGGAGAACAAACAGTCTGCGTGCTTATCCAAGACCACCTCTCCCACAGTCCCCTCTTTTTTGCACTAGATCCCATCTCCTCTGGTATCTCAAGGACAGCAGTAAAACAGTTCCCCCCTCTCTCTCGTATTTCTCTACTGGATCATTACCATGCTGGATTTACTTTTATTTTTCAGAAAACAAAAACTTCTCTTGTCCTCATTTCCTACTCCAAATACCACTCATTTCTCAGTTCCTTTTTTCCTCAAGAGAATTGTTGACACTTGCTGCCTGGCAATTCCTTCCTCCACTCTTTCCCTCTCTTGAAACCAACCCGAACAGGCTTTCTCTCAACCCTACAGCCTGCTTTCTCAAGGTCACCCGCTGACCCTGCATGTTGCTGTACTTTAAACAGGATTTAACTAAGGTTATCAATTCCACTCCCTCACAATACGTTCATCACATGGCTGCCTGGAGTCACAGTCTCCTGACTGCCCTTCACCTCACTCCTTTTCGTCCTCCTTTGCTGGTTCTTCCTCATCTCTTCAACTTACAAACCTCAGAATGCACTAGGATCAGTCTTCACATTTCTTTTCTATCTACACCCATTCTCTAAATGGTCCCATCCAGTCTAGTGGCTTTAGGTAAATCCTATAGGCTAATGAAACTCAAATTTCTATCTTCAGCCACTCTCCTCCCTCAAGTCTAGCCTCACATATCCATTTCAATTGACATTTCAACATGTCTAAAAATGAACTCCTGACTTCACCCAGTCCTTCGCCTCTCAGTCTCCGTTGGCCCCATAAATGGGAACCTCATCCTTTGATCTAGAAAAATCCTTGTACTTGTTCTTGATGCCTCCCTATCATTTATCTCCCACATCCAATTCAAATTCTTCCAGTTCTTCCTTTAAAATGCTTCCTGAATTTTACTTTTTCTCATCAGTTTCACTCATGCCAACCTGGCTCACACAGACTGGTATAGGAGACTCCAGCAGGTCTCTCGATTCCCATCTGCTCTCCTAACATTACTCTCCAGGCAGCAGCCAGAACCATCTTTTAAAAACCAATGACAACTCATATTACTCATTTGATTAAAACATTCCAATGATTTTCTGCATCACTAAAAATACAAGCAAAGTCCTTAAGACTGCCTACAAGTCTGAACATGATCTAGCTGCCTGTTATCCCTCTGAACGTCCCCTTGTACGCCCCGCTGGATCACTCCCTGCAGGCAGGCTGGCCTCCCTGCTACCATTCAAGGATGTCAGTCACACTGTTGCCTTGGGGTATCTGCACTTGTGCTCCACTCTGCCAGGATCATATTCCCCAACATAAAATAAACTGTACCTCACTACTAATATATGACAATCCCTGCAGTGATCAATTCTTTAAAATAACTTTTTTCCCCTTTTTGATACTTCTGTTACTGAAAAATGGCCCTGTTGAATACTTTGGGGGATTATTATAGAGAACTGTTATATAGAAATTCTATGAATTTTAATTCCCCTCCTAAAATGGATTTCATAAACTCAATAAAAAGCTTAACTGAAATTTAGCTTTACTTTTCTTCGAATTCCTAACTGAATCCAAAGATAATGACAGGCTAGAACTGCACTTATTTACCAATACTTCAACTATATTAAACTGGATATTTTTATGCTTATGTCTATTGCAATTTGCAAGACATCTTTTGATATACTTGATAAGGTAACAAAGATTAAATACACATTCTTGGGGGGAAATGAATTCCTCTAAATTCCTTCCCTATATCTTGATCCTCTATTAAGTCAAAATAATAACACTCCCTCATTTAGTATTTCTTCTTAAAGATTACAGGTAAATGCACTAGAGCCCAATATTTTTGCTTATACTTAGAGAATATCGTAAATAAAAATTGGTTTTGTAACACCCAGGGAAAAAAAGCAACAAAATGGCAACAAATACATGTTTATCAATAGCTACTTTAAATGTCAATGGACTAAATGCTCCAATCAAAAGATCATGGAGAGCCAACTGGATAAAAAAAACAAGACCCATATATACGCTGCATACAAGAGACACACTTCAGACCTAAAGACACTCACAAACTGAAAGTATAGGAAAAGATACTCCATGCAAATGGCAAAGAAAAGAAAGTGGGGGTAGCAATACTTATATCAGAAAAAGTAGACTTTAAAACAAAAACTGTAACAAGAGACAAAGAAGGGCACTACATAATGATAAAGGGAACAATCTAACAAGAGAATATAACACTTGTAAATAGCTATGGACCCAACATAGGAGCAGCTAAATATATAGAGCAATTATTCACAGACATAAAAGGAGAAACAGACAGTAACACAATAATAGTAGGGGACTTTAACACTCCACTTACACCAATGGATAGATCATCCAAACAGAAGACCAATCAAGAAACAATGGCCTTAAACGACACATTAGACCAGATGGACTTAGGAGATATATAGAGAACATTATATCCAAACACTGCAGAATACACATTCTTTTCAAACACACATGGAACATTCTCCAGAAATGATCATGTATTACACCACAAAACAAGTCTCAATAAATTTAAGAAGATCAAAATAATACTAAGCATCTTTTCTGATCACAAAGGTATGAAACTAGAAATCAACTACAGGAAGAAAACCAGAAAAGCCACAAAAATGTGGAGATTAAACAACATGTTACTGAACAACAACTGGGTCAATGAAGAAATCAACAGAGAAATCAAAAAATACCTGGGCACAAATGAAAATGAAAATATGACATGCCAAAATCTATGGGATACAGCAAAAGTGGTTCTAAGAGGGAAGTTTATAGCAATTCAGGCCTACCTCAACAAACAAGAAAAATCTCAAACAATCTAACAGTGCACCTAAAGGAACTGGAAAAAGAAGAACAAAGCCCCAAATCAAAAGAAGGAAGGAAATAATAAAAATCAGAGTAGAAAGAGAGACTAAAAAAACAACAGAAAAATCAATGAAACCAAGAGCTGGTTCTTTGAAAAGATAAACAAAATTGACAAACCTTTAGCTAGAGTCACCAAGAAAAAAAGAGAGAAGGCTCAAATAAATAAAATCAGAAATGAAAAAGGAGAAATTACAACAGACACCTCAGAAATACAAAGGATTATAACAGAATACTATGAAAAGTTATATGCCAACAAATTGGATAATCTAGAAGACATGAACAAATTCTTAGAATCATACAACCTTCCAAAACTGGATGAAAAGAAGTAGAGAATTTGAATAGACAAATCATCAGTAAGGAGATAGAAACAGTAATCAAAAATCTCTCAAAAAATAAAAGTCCAGGACCAGATGGCTTCCCTGGTGAATTCTACCAAACATTCAAAGAATACGTAACACCTATATTTCTCAAACTCTTCCAAAAGATTCAAGAGGAGAGAAAGCTTCCTAACTCATTCTACAAAGCCAACATTATCCTGACACCAAAACCAGACAAGGGCAACGCAAAAAAAGAAAATTACAGGCCAGTATCACTGATGAACATCAATGCAAAAATCCTCAACAAAATACTAGCAAATCAAATACAATAATACATTAAAAAGATGACACATCATGATCAAGTGGGTTTTATTCCAGGTACGCTGGGATGGTGTAACATCCACAAATCAATCAACGTGATACACCACAATAACAAAATGAAGAATAAAAATCACATTATTATCTCAACAGATGCAGAGAAAGCATTTGACAAGACACAGCATCCATTTATGATAAGAACTCTAAATAAAACGGGTATAGAAGGAAAATACCTCAACATAATAAAGGCCATATATGACAAACCCACAGCTAAGATCATTCTCAATGGAGAAAAACTGAAAGCTATCCCCTCTAAGAACAGGAACCAGACAAGGATGCCCACTGTTGCCACTCTTATTTAACCTAGTATTGGAAGTCCTAGCCAGAGCGATCAGGCAAGAAAAAGAAATAAAAGGGATCCAAATTGGAAAAGAAGAAGTGAAAGTGTCAGTCTTTGCAGATGACATGATTTCATATATAGAAAACTCTAAAAAATCCACTAAAAACCTTTTAGAAATAATAAATGAATACAGTCAAGTCACAGGATACAAAATCAACATACAAAAATAGGTTGCATTTCTATACACTAACAACAAAGTAACAGAAACAGAAATTAAGAATACAATCCCATTTATAATTACAACAAAAAGAATAAAATATCTAGGAATAAATTTAACCAAAGACGTGAAAGATCTGTACACCAAAAACTATAGAACAGTGTTGAAAAAAACTGAAGAAGACAAAGAAATGGAAAGATATTCCATGCTCTGGGATTGGAAGAATTAATATAGTTAAAATGTCCATACTTCCCAAAGCAATCTATGGATGCAATGCAATCTCTATTCACAGAAATAGAACAAGGAATTCTAAAATGTATATGGAAGAACAAAAGACCCCTAATAGCCAAAGGAATCCTAAGAAAAAGAACAAAGCTGGAGGTATCACACTCCCTGATTTCAAAATCTTCTACAAAGCTATAGTAACCAAAACAGTACGGTACCAGCACAAAAAGAAACACACAGATCAATGGAACAGAACTGAGAGCCCAGAAAAAAACCCACACATCTACAGACAGCTAACATGTGACAAGGGAGCCAAGAGCATATGGTGTTAGGCAAACTGGACAGCTACATACAAAGGAATGAAAGTAGACCATTAACTTACACCATGCACAAAAATCAACTCACAATGGATTAAAGACTAGAATGTAAGACATGAAACCATGAAACGTCTAAAAGAAAACATAGGCAGTACGCTCTTTGACATCGGTTTTAGCAACATATTTTCAAGTACCATGTCTGATCAGGCAAGGGAAACAAAAGAAAAAATAAACAAATGGGACTACATCAAACTAAAAGGCTTCTGCACAGCAAAGGAAACCAACAACAAAATGAAAAGACGACCTAACAATTGGGAGAAGATATTTGCAAACCATCTATCAGATAAGGGGTTAATATTCAAAATATACAAAGAAATCATACGTCTCAACAACAAAAAAACTAACAATCCAATTTAAAAATGGGCAAAAGATCTGAACAGAGAATTCTCCAGAGAAAATACACAGATGGCCAACAGCACATGAAAACATGTTTGACATCATTAACTATCAGGGAAATGTAAATCAAACCTACAATGAGATATCACCTCACTACAGTCAGAACGGCTATAATTAACAAGACAGGAAACAACGAGTGTTGGAGAGGATGTGGAGAGAAGGGAACCCCTGTACACTGCTGGTGGGAGTGCAAACTGGTGTAGCCACTATGGAAAGCAGTATGGAGTATCCTCAGAAAATGAAGAATAGATCTACCATACAATCCAGCTATTCCACTGCTGGGTATTTATCCAAAGAACTTGAAAATATATCCAAAGAATTTGAAATGCATAAAGATACATGCACCCCTATGTTCATCACAGCATTATTCACAATAGCCAAGATTTGGAAGCAACCTAGGTGCCCATCAAGGGACAAATGGATAAAGAAGATGTGGTATATATACACAATGGTATACTACTCAGCTATAAGAAATGGTGAAATTCAGCCATTTGTGACAACATGGACGGACCTTGAGGGTATTATGCTAAGTGGAATAAGTCAGAGAGAGAAAGTCAAATACCATATGATCTCACTCATAAGTAGAAGATAAAAACAACAAACACATAGCAACAGAGATTGGACTGGTGGTTACCAGAGGGGAAGGGGGGAGGTAGGAAGGGAAAAGGGATGATTAGGCACACATGTGTGGTGACGGATTGTAATTAGTCTCTGGGTGCTAAACATGATGCAATATACACAGAATTTGAAAGATATTATGATGTACACCTGAAAGTTATAGAATGTTATAACCCAATCTTACTGCAATAAAGACAATAAAAAAATAATAAATCAATTTTTAAAAATTGGTTTCATAAAATTTAAATAGAGGATATAAACACAAGGTAGAAACTTTAGGTTGTGAGTGAAACAAAGAGCAGTCTCCCCAAGTTCTGAAAACAGTCTTTCTTAAAAATAAGAATTTCCTGGTTACTGTCAGTCTCATCGTTTCTGACTTAGCAACCTATTTTGAACTGCCTTAAAATCCGAAAACATTCTGATATTGAATTGCCCGGTGGCATAGTGGTTAAGTTCACATGCTCGGCTTTCGTGGCCCGGGGTTCATGGGTTGGGATCCCAAGTGCAGACCTACACACCACTCATCAAGCCATGCTGTGGCAGTGTTCCACATACAACACAGGGGGAGACTGGCACGGATGTTAGCTCAGTGACAAACTTCCTCAAACAAAAAGGGTGAGCTTGGCAACAGATGTTAGCTCTGGGCCAAAGTTCCTCACCAAAAATAAATAGATGAATAAATTTGAATAAATATAAACAGCCTAGAAAAAAATACTTCCTCGTATAACTTTCTACCCAATTATTTTAAATTCTTTAAATTATGTATTTAAATCCTCTGTACATCATCTGTGATATAATATTTTATAAAATTCTAACTATCAGCATTCCGTGATGATTTTCTTTTTCTCGTCCTTTAGTGTTAACATTCTATTTTGCTCTCT
The DNA here is from genome assembly GCF_041296265.1 of Equus caballus. Lineage (NCBI taxonomy): Eukaryota > Metazoa > Chordata > Mammalia > Perissodactyla > Equidae > Equus > Equus caballus. The sequence goes on from NC_091686.1 coordinate 49,781,846, forward strand.
TAGTTGTAACAACAGATAAGTCTCACAGGAGCTAAACCAGAAGAACCAGCACAATTACTAATCGAATCCTTCCTCCTCCTTCCTCTCTGGATTCTTCCTGAAGAAAAGCACAGGTAGAAATACATGGTTTCTAGGTTCTGGCCTCCTGTTATCCTCTCAGCCACATTCATCAATCTTATCAATTTGCACTCCTGATTAGTGAAAAACATGGCTCACTGAGAATTATCCACCGATCAATATGAAGTTGATTTGGAATCCAGAGCCATTACTTCTTTCTTTTTTCAGCATGTCTTTCTTCCCTAGAGCAAAACCCTGCATTGAATTAGCCTGCCTGTGTCTGGGAGTGTGCATGGACTCCAGAGAGACAGAGGCAAAGAAGATGGCAGAGAGGGAGAGACCTTGCCGGCACTCCATCTCCACAGTCTTCTGCAGCAAGGCTCGCTACACAGTACATCCCATCTTTCTGGCCCAGAGAAGGGGTTGGGTGGGGAACTGACCTGCGTTTCTCCCAGATATTGTAACCTTGAGCAGAGAAGGTGACCAAAGATAAGTCACCCACTAGAAGGATGTCTAGACACAGGTCAACAGACAACTGGCTCCAATCCTAAAGCCTCATGATTCAATTCTTCCTCTGAGTCATTCTGAATCCTCTCAACAAATCTATTTTCTTTAAGATTGGTCTCCATTTTCTGTATCTATAACAGAGGGGGCTGGGGTGGGATTTGAGGAGGAGGTAAGAAAAAACAAGCCACAATGGCAGAAGTGACAAAGTAAACAATCCACAATTAAATTATTCAAATAATTATTCAAATATTTCAAATAATGTATGATTATTCAAATCATACTGATGATTAAAAATAGAAAGGAAAGTATGTTTGTATTTACTATTTCTTCAAAGTTTTTCGTTTAGGATCCCAGCCACAGCTCATCCTTCACTACCATTCCAACAAGACTGGAAGTGCAGTATGGAATTGACAGAAGCATGAGATGAGTCTCCAAAATAAAGGAGGTCCAGGTAAGCTGCATCTCAATGAGGCTAGAGAGGAATAACTCTTAAGGCCTTCCACCCAGTCGCTGCTTCCTGAAACAAAAACAAAATTTACTCACCAGACTTCTTTTAAATAGAGCAGGTGGTGTTTCCAAAAATGCTTTTCTTTTTTTAGGACTAGCACCTGAGCTGACACCTGTTGCCAATCTTCCTTTTTTTTTTTTCCTCTTCTCCCCAAAGCCCCCCAGTACATAGTTGTAGGTCCTTCTGGCTCTGCTATGTGGGACGCCACCTCAGCATGGCTTGATGAGTGGTGCTAAGTCCATTCCCAGGATCCAAACCAGTGAAACCCTGGGCCACTGAAGTGGAGCATGCGAACTTAACCACTGAGCAATGGGGCCAGCCCCCAAAATGTTTTTTAAACGTTCTAATCTAATTTGTCATTGATAGACTAAACACATAAAACAATGACCAAGAGATAAGCCTTAAAACTCAATAGTCTGATTAGTTAAAATAAACTTCTCTAAAAACCCAGCACATTATGACCAACATACCAAGGATAAAAGAACTCCCTTCTATTATGTTATCCGTGAAGAATGGCACCATTACCATTCATTTGAAGTTAGACACCTGAAGGGAACCTGGACAGAAGAAACACATCAAAGACCCAGCGAAGCATGACTTCAAACGGTCCAGCACAGATGTGAGCTTCTGGGAAACAGCCTGCTCCGATGCCAGAGCTCACACACAGAGCTGACTGTTCATTTTCAAACCAGAAAAGTCGATGAACAGTATCACCACAAATTGTCTCATAATAAACTACCACAGATTTACCTGGCAAGGGTTTACTCTTTATTAATAGAGCAACTATGAGTCAAAACAGTGTGTAGTTGAGACCATGAACCCCAGATTCCAGCTCCCTGGGTTCTCTAGCTTGACTGTTTTTTTCCAGTTATGTGAATAATTCTGGGCAAGTTATTTATTCAGACTGGAACTTGACTTTTTCAGGGTTGATATAAATACTAAATGTGATTATATTTTAAACATTAAAACAGTACCTGGCATATAATAATCCTATTCCTGCTTGAAAACAGTTTTCTTTACTATCCAAGTCTCATACGAGATCTGGGTATCAGAGTAAATGATACCTATTTCCTAAAAACAGACAGACAGACACAAGTGTGTGTGTGTATGTGTATACATGTAAAATGAAAATATAATTAAATTTAAAAGGTACTGAACAGTACTTTCAGTGAGGCATTTTTATTAATGAAGACAGATTCTTTTTCTCTCTTATTTTTCATCCCTTAATTATCTCAGAGGAAACCTGGGGTTAAGAGTTCAACTCTAGTTTTTAAACTGTCGTGCAGGACAATTCCAGCCACTCAACACATTTACAGACTAAGTTTAATGACCTAGGGTACACAGCATGTCAAAAAATAAAGTATCCTCAGACATTTTTACCCTGGTTATTAATATTCAAGAAGCGGCTACTTCCCAAGACTGGATGTGTCACTGTGAGTAGAAGTGAACTGTGAATAACTTGCCACAATTATTGTGGCATAATTATTGTGGACAATAATTTATAAAAACCATGGCTTAAAATATCTCTAGAATATAACATTTCATAAATATCTTTGAGTGTTCTCTTTATTTTATACATCAAAATGTTTGTATTAAAGAGTCTATTAGGTAAAAATTATGTAAGACTTACTTACAAATACCTATTGGTATCAAAGGATGTTTGAAGTCACAGGTTAAATAATAGCTTTAGAGCATTCACTTTAGTCAAAGAATTAAACACAATTTTTTATTTATACTTAAGTGTATTATGGAATATAATATAAAATTATAATTAATATTTAATATAAAACAAGAGACATTAAAAAAAAAGTCTGTGCCTCAGGCTACTTGTCCAAGGTCCCTGGGGTGTGAGTTCACTGACCCTACCCACTGGTACTATGGGAACTCTTGTTTGTATTGTCAACATCTGTTTTCCCACTTCCCAAAAAGCCCTAGTTTCCACTGGGGACGTGTGTGATCCCGGGGCCCCTGACTCCATGCCCAGCCCCATGGATGAAGCCCACGGTCTAATCAGAGTGAGTCTCAGCACTTTCACTAGAATTTCTGGGATGAATGCTCTAGGCACTTACTCTGGACAATATGGCATGAAGATGTGAGGCAATGAGGACGTCCCACCTGGGGATGGCACAAACATGTGAGGCAGGGCAGAGTCCAGAGTATTTCAGAAAACGGAGCTGGATCCCGATGACACTCTGAGCCTCTGGATCAAACCTTGCCTCAGGCCTGATACACTTTAACTTTTTTATTTTGTGAGCCAGTACATCTCTTTCATTGTTTAAGAACGTTAGAGATGCATTTTCTGTAACACATAGATATTTTTGTTAAAAAGTTGAAAAAACTATGACTTAAAGCAACAGAGCAAAGATTTTATTATCCATTCATCTTTTCCACTACTCAAGTCAGTGCCTCTTTCTCTCCTCACATACTCCTCTCCCTCACTATTCCCATGTGCTTCACATCTAGAATTCCTATCAATGCACGTCCATCCCTTCCTTTATGAGTTATCTTAAAGCTGGGGCATGATCAGCCCTGAATCATCCCACCAAAATCTAAACAAAGCTGCCTTTGTTTCTGTCATGACCTTTCTTGCCATCTATATTCTACAGCCCTAAAGAATCATAGGCCATTTCTTTAGTGTGAAGAACTGTTACTATAAAAGGGGAAAGCTGAAAGCTGAACACAGATAACAGAGTTCTTCATTTACAAACAATCTGGATTGTTTTAAGTTTCTTCTTCCTGAAACGTTACACTTGAAAGTTCATTTTCAATTCTCCCTAGACTTCCACACTCTCCAGTGAGAGACACATCTTCCCCTTTATCGGCCCTCCACTACTGCCTCCTCCTATTTTGAGGAAAAGTTCTCCTTTTTGCCAATCAAGACCAATCTCTCCATCTATACTTCCCTACTTTGTCTCCTATATTTTGAATTATTTTATTCTTCTGAGTCCCTCCTCACAGCTTACAGCATTTTTAAGTCTTTTCTTTTACAAATTAAAAAAAAATCCCACATAATATTAGCTATCCTGACTCCCATCCAATTCTTCTGCTTGGATAAAATAAATTATTGCAATTTACTTCACCTGTTTATTTTTTACTTTTTGTAAGGTGCTACTAAAAATTTTAAACTACATACTTGGCTCACATTATATGTCTGCTGCACAGCACTGTGCCAGAGGCAACCAATTTCAGCTCTTACCTGTGCCTTGTCTTCCCTTTGGCCACACTGAACCCTGAGCAGCGCCTCAGACAGATGGTGCGTCTCCCCCGCGTGGAACGCCCTATCTGGGCAGGGCTGCTTCCTCTTCTCCTTCCAAGATTTAGCTCAGCTGCCAGCTCATCCTCAAAGCCTTTTCCCTCCCGGCCTTCCTTTCCTTCCCCAGTGAAAGTGTCTTCTTCCTCTGGGACCCACTGCACAACTTTCTGATTTCTATAATAGACCCATAAAACATCACTGTAGATAAGCCCTTAATTTACACTTTTTACGGCAACAAACTTCTTAAAATTGCTAGCACGTAAAACAGCAATATCTTTTTTTAAAGAAGTTTTTTATATTTAAGACAAAAAACCAACTATTCGCAAAAGGTCTTGCTCAATAACAGGTACCCAGGAGAGAGTAACAGAGATCTAAGGGACCTATCTTATCTCTAAGGGGAATACCAGACAGCCTCTGGCCTGATGCCCACCTTTCTGAGTTAGGAACCCCATAAAAACATGACTCCGCATTTACATGTCACGTGCCTTAGGGTTCTGCAATGCCGAAAATATTCCTACTAGTCTAACATTCGCACCTCACCAAAAATCCAATCATAGTAAGTATTCTAATTTTTTTCAGACAGAAAAAGATAAATCAAAATATACTATTTATGAATATCACCTTTGAGATATGTTTCTTCCATGCCTAATATTTCTTGCATCAAATATAAAAATCTGAGTTAAAAACGCTTCTCTAACCACAAGAACAAATAATTGTCAGGTTTACTTTGAACTGAGTAGTAAATCAGCCCTGCAGTTCTATTGGGAAAATATATATATAATTAAAAGGTATACCTGCTAATAAGGAGTTGCCCATATCAAGGGAAAAAAATACTGTGAATTAGAATTTTTTTTAAAACTTCAGAAACATTACACTTTTGGTCACTAGGAAGAGACTTAGGCAGCACAAGATAGGAGTTAAGAGGGCGGGCCCTGGGGTCAGATGACGTGAGTTCAATGTAGCTGTGAGACTTTGGGCAAGTTACTTAACTCTTCATGGTTATTTTTATCTTTTTGAGGATTAAATAAGTTTATGAGGACAAATTAAAGGGTTTAAAAGAGTGCTTGGCACATGGTAAATAGCAAAAAAAGGTCAAAAAAATCATAAATCACGTCAAAATACAAATTGTTATTATTTCCAAATCATCACAAAGGGCTATTTTTTTCCACAATACATAACAAGCTCCTAAAAACTAAACAAGAACAAAGACCAATAATTCATGAAAAATAATCAATGTGAACAAAGATTTTACTAAAAAATCAAACATAAGTGTTTTTTAACTATATGAGAAGATGCCAAACTTTCTCTCATAATAAGAAAAATGCAAGGTAAAACATTAAAGAGATAGTATGTTTTCTTTACCAGCTTTGCAAAACTTTAAGAGTTTGATACCCATTCACTGGTAGCAGACAGCGAAGCAGTTACTCACACATGCAGGTGGGCGTGGAAATCGGTACAAACTCTGTAGTGTGCAGCTCTGTGCTCTAGGAAGTGTTCCTGCAGCTCCATGCATGCGTGTATACAAATAACAAATGACTAGAAAAACCAAACCATGTCATATCCATACACTGCTGTTAAAAGAACTATATGCAGCACTTAGAGGAATGATGCGGCTTTATCTGCATTAATATGGAATGACAGACCACATACACTGTTAAGTGAAAGCAACATACAGATCACTGTATATAGCTACTCTAATTTGTATTTATAAAGCAAGAAATACATATATTATATATGATATACATGCTATACGCACTGTTCTGTGTCACATATATGTCTATGTACACATGTATACACACCCACACACACAATCTCTGGAAGGATATCAAGAACCTGGTCCCAGTAACTGTCTCTGGCGAGGACATCTGAGTGGATGGGAGACAGGAGCAGGAGGAAGCTTACCTCTGCAGCTTCTGAGTTTTGTACCATGTGCCTAAGAAACCTAATCACCCACTAAATTAAATCACTTATTTTTTTAAAAACCAAGTTCCTAAGCACTTTTTTACTCTGTTGCACCAAGCCCTTAACAAAGCACATATGCAGACTGAAGCACTACATATATGTGAGTTACTATGAAAATAATGTCCTTCAATTTTTCCAACAGTCATCTCCTTTACGTGTTTCGATAGGAAAAACTTCCCATAAACTAAGATTAGAATGTATATCAAGAAACATTGAAAACCATTTACAATTATTTTCATCATCAGATTAACTACCATTAATAGGAAACATGAGGCATCTAAATGGCTAGTAATCTCTTTTTTTTTTTTTTTTTAAAGACTGGCACCTCAGCTAACATCTGTTGCCACTCTTTCTTTTCCTTCTTCTTCTTCTCCTGCCCAAAGCCCCCCAGTACCTAGTTGTATGTCCTTCTGGTTGTCCTACGTGGGACGCCACCTCAGTACGGCTTGATGAGTGGTGTTAGGTCCACACCCAGGATCCAAACCGGTGAAACCCTGAGCCACCAAAGCAGAACATGCCAACTAAGCCACTTGGCCACAAGGCCAGCCCCATCTCACTTATTAAAAGTTAGCATGGTCTTAGGAGATAGAATCTTTAAATAGTAGAATTTTACAAAAGTTACACTTAATAAATATTTTCAATATACATTGGCATCTAAAAATATATTATTCCTTCTTTCGGGACATACATGCTTATCACCAAAGAGATTATTGCTATGACAACATAACATGTTTTGTCAACTGATATAATTTATTGCAATTCGGAAAAGCTGTTAATCTTACTAGAAGATCGCTCCATTTTTAAAAAGCATTTCTTTAAGAAAATAACTTCAGACAAAGTGTTAGCATGCACAGGGAATGACTTTGGAGTTGAAGATCCGTGTGCATGCTGCTGCTAACAAAAAAACCTATCAGCAAATTGTGTCTGACATTTTAAAAACTGCTGTAAAGATAACCTGTAGAAACCTATAAAAAATAAAAACGCCTTAGAGGAAAATCTTTACAACTGTCTAGATAATCAAAGATGACTCAGACAAACCAATAAAATCTATGTCTTCCAAAACAAGCCTCTAAACTGAAAAAGCAAACGGTTTTCAAATCGTTAACACCTCATCGAGGTGAGGAGAAAAGACTATACCCTACCTCTGAAGGATACTTTCAAAGAAAAGAAAATGAACAAAGCGCACAGTTGTTCAGACTCCTCTGCGATTTTAATGACAGCCTCATTCTTAAGAACTGTCGAGTTCAGCCAGTGGGGAAAAAATTAGTCTCCTTTACTAGCAAAGTATCTACCGTAGGCACTGCCAATTCCCTTTCAGAGGAAGATATGGAAGAGCTGCTAACAGCTGTGTGTTGGTGACGCTGAACTTTCTGCACTGGATAATCAGTGATCCAGAAAGCATAAAACACACCCATTCTGGTGAACCATTTTATTGGTTCTGGTTCATAAGGTTCTAAAGTACAGAACTCCATTTCCTACGCCAAACCTTAATCTCCAAGTGAAATAAGATTTAAGGTCTTTGAAGCGGTTCAATTTTGATCAGTTTTTCACTGCCAATGTCAAAGTTGTAGAAGAATTCAAAGAAGCACACAAAAATCTTAGAGTTTCAAAGAGATTAAAAAAAAAAAAAAGGCTCCCTTGGCTTTTCAAACCAGAGAGGAGGTAGAGGGGGAAAAACAGTAGTCCTCAAGTGTGCCAAGTTGGAGGAAGGAAGGAAAAAGAAAGGGGAAACACTAAGAGGAGGGAAGACAGTAAGACAAGTGTAAGAGAAAAAAGGATAGGAGCAAAGGAAAACAAGCAGGTAACGAATACTACCTGATGGAACTGACCTGTCCCCCAGACACATCTGTACTTGAAAAGCTCATGCAGAAGCCTGGGCGTCCAACTTATCCTGACGCTGAATGACTCCCCCCAGGCACTTGCCTCAGGGAGATCACCTGCAGCTGCACACAAGGGTACACAACGGTGCCTCCTGCAGCCCCATGGCAGCCCAGAGAAGCTGTTCCAGCTGGTGATATTTAAATCCCCAGGTGTAATGGAAAATGACTGGCAACATTCATACTATGATCAGCATATTTCAAGCACAATAATACTTCTATTTTGCACAATTTGCAAATATTGAAAATGTTTTTTTCAAGGCCAGCCCTGTGGGCTAGTGGTTAAATGTTCGGTGCACTCCACTTCAGCAGCCTAGAAATAACCCAATTGTAATGATAAACTGTTAAAATTCCATACGGAACACAGCTAATGATGGGGCAGCCTCTGGCAGAGGACTGGTGGGAATATTAGAAAAGGTTAGGCTAAGGATGTGCCTTTTGAGCTCAAATATGAAGCATGAGAAAATAATCAGTTAGCCAAGAGAGGATGAGGAAGAAAGGATTCAGGAGAGTGAATAACAGACAGATACAAAATCCTCCAAAGATGGAAAGTAGCTTGAAAGGACCAGGGAAAAAGGAGAAGTGTGGAGAACAGACAGTGGCCGGATAATGGGGCTGTTGTATGGGTCTTGTTAAGGATATTTTCTTTACCCTAAGAATAATGAAAGGTTTTTGAAGGTCAAATGAAACATGATAACTACTAGTATTTATTGACCATCAACTAAGTGCCAAGGACTATTCTAAGCACTTCATATTAATTAACCTTTTTAATTCTCATAACTCTATGAAGGAGGGACTATGTGTATCTACATTTTAAAGATAAAAACACTGTAATACACAGAAAGTGAAACGTCAGGCTCAATGTTAGCGTAGAGTGAGGATATGACCTATGCAGTGTGACTTTTATACTCCCTTTCTGCATGAGATCAACCTGATCAAACAAGGAAATCAGTTGCTCTATGGTACAAACAAACCTTCCTCCATCAACCCTTAGAAACTCTAATTAACTGGAATAATAATGGTGTCTGGAGTAGATAATCATTTACCGCCAGCAGTAAATTCCCCCAAAATTAATACATACTTACATGATTAACATTATTAATATCCACCTGTACTATTTCAGACATCATGGCAGTATCTGGAGGTAAATTTTCCAAAAGGAAGCTCCAGTAGTAACAGTATCTGGAAGAGTTCAAAAAAGAGGAGGAAGGAGGACTCTAAAATTATAAACTGTACCAAATCAAATCCTACCTATGATGCTGACATCATTAACAAGAAATTAATAAAAACTAGTGACTCACAAATATTTTAAACATTGGAATTTTAAAATTAAGACTAGCTTTATTGACACAGTATGACTAGCTTGATCTTCTAAGGAGACAGATTATACTCACAAACACAAAATATACTGAAGCACATAAACGTAAACACATATATGGATAGAATTTTGTAATCACACCTGGTGTCCACATACTAACATTCCTGAAAAAGACTTTAAGGCATAAATACTCAAATAAAATTTTTCCTAAATATGGAATTTTCCCTTTTGAAGATGTCCCAATAAATAATTCATTGTTTATTTCTAGGGAAATTCACTATAAAAATATATGCAAGTTATTTAATACAAATTTTCTTTCTTATGAGTGCCTAAACATATTACTTAGAAGAGGCTTGGAGAACTCCATCATTACACATGTATTTTATTGAGATACAATTCCAAAAGTTTTTTAATTCAGGATAATTATGGTCTTTGTTTTTCCTATTTTATTGAGATACAATTCCAAAAGTTTTTTTAATTCAGGATAATTATGGTCTTTGTTTTTCCTACAACTCAACCTACAAAAGATAGAGGTACTAATTTTTTTTTTCAACTGATCCCTTCAACTCTTTTTTTTGAAGAAGAAGAAGATTGGCCCTGAGGTAACATCTATTGCTGATCTTCCACTTTTTTTTTTTCTCCCAAAAGCCCTAGTGCATAGTTGTATATCCTAGTTGTAAGTCCTTCTAGTTCTTCTATGTGGGATGCCACCACAGAACAGCTTGATGAGCAGTGTGTAGGTCTGCACCCAGGATCTGAACCATCAAACTCTGGGACCGCCAAAGCAGAGCATGCAAACTTGACCATATGCCACCAGGCTGGCCCCCAGAGGCACTAAGTTTTATCTTACATAAACTTTCCACTGCTCAAAGATATGCTTCCAAACTAAGTACTCATTTTCTTCCCAAGTTTAGAAATGTGTTACAATATTCCTGCACTATTTTTCAAGTTAATCACTGGGCAATTTAATGAACTGCATCCATCACATCACTGTATTTTATTGTACATTTCCCCTAAGAAACCTCTCACAACGCCCAGGGTCTAGATCATGCGCCTCTCCTTTTTCCCTGGCATCCTGGACTTCCTGACCAGAGCACTTCCCGCCTTAGGCAATACCTGTCTCCTCACCTCTACCCTCCCGTACACTACACGCTCTGTGATGATCAGCACTGTATTCACCAACGTATGCCCAGCACTTAGCACAGTGCCTACCGGGCCCCTACTAAGCAGCCAATAAGTAACTGTTGGAAGAACTTCCTGAGAACAGCACCATAAAGAAATTATGACCTGGAATAAATTGAGAGAGTCAGGAAGCTTAAAGAAAATGATAAAAAACACACCTCCTTATGAAAATTAAAATCCTGAGGAATTTTACTTTCTAATCCACAGTGGGCAAGTATGCACTTATTCAATTTATGAAAGTATAAATCTGAAGTAGTCAGGGTGTGGTATATAAGGTCAGATATATAATCTAAATCTAATCCAATTTCACTTTTACTAAATCCTGAATCATACACTTTCAACACCTTTCTCACTCTACCACACCTCTTCTACTTGGCAAGCATGCGTTTACTTTTTTTCATTGATGATTTCAAACACACACACACACATACATACACATACACACACTTCTGCATGAAATCTTGAGACCTAAACATCATTACTCAGGACAGAATGGTGGCTTTCTTTTAAAAGCATGTATATTTTAAGTTCAGCAGATCTTTATTTTCCAAACTATGTTCCGGGAACCCAGCGCAGTGGTTCTCACATACATCAGAACCACCTGGAGGGCTTGTTAAAACACAGACTGCTGGCCCCACCTTCAGGATTCTGATTCAGTAGGTCTGGGGTGGGGCCCAGGTGATGGCAATGCTGCTGGTCCTGGAACCACACTTCAAGGACTAATGCCCTAGGGTACTGTCAATAGATGTTCTGTGAGGGGACAACATTCATTCTCAATATTGTCGGAAAATGCTACACATTTTCATATGCCCTCTTACAATTTCACTATACACACTAGCATATTAAAAATTCTGAAAAGTTCTGGAGTAAATTAACAGTTTTACATTATTTATCAAAATTATTTAACCTTGGAATCAAAGAGCAATCATTAACATCTGTAGAATACACTTTGGAAAAATCTACATTTGACTCTTTAGAATGGTTTCCTTAAAATGTATTTCAGCAGAACATAATTCTGTCCTTGGAAATAATCCAACTTCTTACCATGTATGACTCCTGTCCAAATCAAATAACAGCATCTCAACTTCACAGCAGGCATGGTTCATCCAATCATCGCTACCATTTCCCACAGTGCTAACTTCTGTAGCTTTTGGTGTGAAGCAAAGACCAAGATCACACAATCCTTTAATTACCAATCCAACTAATTAGAAGTTATGCATAATTTAACATTATTTTGTGAAAGCCACAAATCCACAGTATTTGTTCACATTTACTAATAAAATGCTTGAAATAATGGAATTAAAGACCTTAAGTATATTAGGTCAAAATAGTTTCTCACACAAGATCTTACCTGTTGTTTACAAACACGTCATGTGAAGCTGACATGGCAGGCACTCCCTCTCAGTGTTACGACGAGTTAGTTCACTGAGGAAAGGAGCAGCAAGTGAGTCACCAATTCATGGAACTAGGTGATGACATGTCCTTTGACTCACGTTCCAGTCATCTCTCCATTACACAGTGCTGGCTCGCTGCTAACTTTAATACTCATCCCGTTCATTTTATCTAGCAACTTTTCACTCTCTCCTTCCTTTTAACCACAAAAACTGCATGTAAAAGTACATACATATCTAAATCTTTCACATTCTAGTCCAGACAGATACACCTGAATACTGCTACATTAGAAGCTAAGCACTGCTGGCTGCCATGAGAATAGCAAAAATGAATTCCTCGGGGAATAAAAAGAAAGAGAGAGTCACTTCTGAAGGAGGGCATTAGTGAATATTTACTAGGACTTAAAGGATGTAAGCTCCATGAGGCAAAAGACTTTTGTCTGTGGTAGTGCCTAGCTCACTGCAGGTACCTGACATCCATTTGTAAAATCTGTGAATGACTGAGAAGCCGTAATTTAAAAACAGCACAGAAACATAAATAACATGTTTAAGAGAGTTTAGTCCTTTATAAAAACTTGACTTTAAAAGGATTATTTAGACTTCCAAAGGGCAATACAGACCTCATATAATATAACCATACTGTCTTATGTCAAAGACAGAGGAACTACCACTGAAAACTCTGACCCTAGGAAAGCAGATGCCTTTGCTGCTGAGACCCCTCCAGCTCAAGCAGAGAAACAGTGGGGGGCGGGGGGGGGGGGGGGGAAGCAATGGGAAAAAGAGAACACCTACTAAACAGAACGCCATTCAGGAACAGTATTCATTTCATCAGCCAAATCTGATTATATTTCATATTAGAAAAACTACTTGCTAAAAAATCCACAGGTTTTTTTTTTTTAGAATTCTGTATTTGGGGCTTATTTTCATATCATTTTGAAAGTAGTATTATGCTACTTTTTTTAATCATATAAATTATTTTAGTTAAAGAATTTACATCTGTTTTGAAAGTCATGTCAAAGTTGTTATATTTGAATTCCTAAATTTTACTGGCAAAATTGTTACTCTTGGAAATGTAAGATTGTTCACTGAAATCTCTAGGATTAATATAAAACTATTCACTTCAGTTTCAACAATTTAATATTATGAGTATATATTTACCTTTCCTTGTGGGTAGGCAGAATAAAATTTTTCCTAAATTACTAATAACAGAGACTTCTGACAGGAGGCAGGGTAGCAATTATGCATCTGTTTCCATTTTTACTATTGTACAGAACTTTCCAGATGTTTCTCTTTCACTGGTATTCCCTAAAGAACACATTCACTAGGTTTCCTTTATAACCACCTTACTAATGGTAACGGTAACTGAATAGAAAAGAAAAAACTCCTTAATAGAAAACTCAGTGATTCCCTATTTTTCATATTACAAGAAAATCCAAAATCCACAAGAACGACTTCCCCTACAAAAACGGCTTAAACAAATGAGAGCAAGGATGCAGCAGAAGAGCAGAGTGGAAAAGAGAAGAGAGTGAGCAGGAGGTAAATCTGGAAGCAGTCTGGCCCCAGTGAGCTTTCACACACTTTAGAAGACGACCCCCTCGCTGCAGGTGTGCACATGCCGGCACGGACAGATGAGCAACATCTGCAGCATCCCTGCAACCCTCCTCGAACCTCAACACTCTTCCCAAGCTGTCGACTCCACCACCAAGAGACTGCGGCCACAGTCCCCGGCGAGAGCCCCAGCTAGTCCATTCTAAGTAACCAGTTTCACTTATGCTTCACAATGTATCTTCAAAAACCTAAGTTCTACACTCAGTACCCTTCAGCAATTCATTTATCTCTTGACTGGCTATTATCAAAGAAAACAAGAAACAAAATATGATTTCATATTCTTTTCATGAAATTATTTTTAAAATACTTTTTTACACAAATAAAAATAAACTTTTAATCCTGTCCCAGTAAACAACGGCATGAGAGAAATTTTTAAAAAGTAATATCCTTATTGCAAAGGCAAGGAATTAAAAAAGAAATGTTATAACATGCCCGGCTCCAATGTTCAGAAAACCAGAAAAAATTTTCCTTTGTTGTAATATTTTTTTAAATTCTCCACAAACGTAATATATATTTATGAGATCTTGTGAAATCCATTTTGTTTCCATATTCAGCAAAGCACTTTGACATCTGTACACACACAGGACAGATTCATCCATTACAGTAGCCACTCAGATTTACTCTCCAACATCCATTTCAACACAAATGATAATTCTAAGCCACTCACTGTCATCCGTTTCCCCTATTAATGATGGTTTAGGAATGGGAAAGTGGCCTAATTCTTGCCAATGAGAAGACAGGCCAAGCCTGCTGTGGGGATTCTGGAAAGGAGTTCTTCCACGCTAAGACAGAGGCATAATAAAAGATGGTTCCTGTTCTTCCTCTGGAAATGTTCTCATAGCTGAAGGTGGTATGTGGTGCTAACAGCCAGAGGATGAGGCCAACACAGAATATCAGAGACTACAGAAGAACAACCAAACCAACCCAGTCTGCAATGACGTCACTGAGTCTCCAGTCTGTCTCAATCAGCCCTGGCCCCACTCTACCTAGACATCCACTCAAGCGAGATTAGAAATTCCTTTCCTGCTCAAGTCACTTTAAATTGAAATTCTCTGTTTCTATGCAAAATTATTCTGATATACCAATGAAAGAAAACGTCAATTTAAATTAGTCAAATGGACTATTCATATCTACAACAATCAGCATCTAAAATTTTGTAGAAAACAGACAGTAATTTGAACATTACATATAACTTTATTAAATTCACAGACCAAAATAAAACTTACCTAATATAAAAATGTTCTTACTCAAAAGTCTAGCACCAAAATTCCCCCACTGACTTTCCCACTTAACAGAAAAGCTTTTTGTGAATCAAATATTTTGAATGAGGTTCTTGTCCTCTTTCACAATTAAATATTTTCATTCAAACAAACTTAAGTCTCTAAACACCATATAGACAGTAAAAAAATGTTTTGATTCTATAATTTGTTGGATCTAATGAGATTTTAGGAAATAACTAGGATGTTCAAGAACAGAGCAGTTCAAGTGTCACATGGAGGCACCACACGGGTGTCTGCAGTTCGGAAGCTCCTAGGGCGATTAAGACTTCTGATCTGTTTACATGCCCACAGTCCACTAAAGAAACCAGACACAGAACAATCACCAGCTAGGAAGTGCTACGACAGAGCTGTATACCAGCCCAAAGAAGGGAGCATCTCATTAACTGGGGAGTTCACGGAGAAGGAGAAACTTATGGTGAGCAAGGTTTCCTTAGCTTCCTCCCGAACAGCTGCATGGGAAAGTGTTGGCAATGATCAGGCTCATGAGAATCGTGCAGTTAAGTAAATGCATCAAAATCCAGACAAAAATGGTTTAAACTGTTAAACATTTGAGTTAGTAGCTCAATTATACATTTGATTTTGCTTCACTACAATTTTGAAAGAAATTTAAATACCAAATGAGATTTTGAACTCTAAAAACAAGAAGAACACTAAGATAAACTATTCTTCCATCTGTAGGTTGCTCAGACAGGCACATCTAACCTTTTCTGCACTCCCTATCTCAGATAGAAAATAGGCCAGAGAACTAAATGCAAGGTCAGTACTCTGCCATGTAGAAAGGTTGGGCTGTGTAAGCAATAAAAGTTCTCAGTACGTAATCTCAGGTCTTTTTATTTTTTCTTCATAAACTGCGACCACTATTTCCTTCTATTCTGCTAGTTGTCTGTAAGAATCACTTTCTAGCCACCGGTTCCCTAAAGTAGGGGCAGACCTCCTCAAGACACAGATCTAAAAAACAGCTTTGCTCCAAAATCTTTCCCATAGCTCACAAATGTCCGTCCACAGAACCTGGCAGGCCATCAGGAGAGAAGCATGGCGGGAAAGGGGACAAAGCTAACTTTGCACTGTCAGCTCTCCCACCGACCTGTCAAAGGCGAAGGGACCCATTCCCTTTGCCCACTTTATTCTAGTTTTAACCAAAATTTTTAAAAGTAGCTTTGATCAGAATTCTTTAAAACCTTACGCTGCTCTTCAGTGAGGTGAACTTAGGATGTAGGCTGAGAAAGGGCAACACAACCTCAACAACAAATGATTTCAAAATATTTCAACTAAGCATTTCAAAGAGCTTCTGGTTAATAGGAAAGCTTACAGTATGGCAAACAGTAGCTGCCTGTGGAAACGTTGTACCAAAAGTTAACCTGAAAACATTTCTTTTTTGACATGAATGCTTTTTAACTGGGAGGCAAAAGCATAATTTTATCTAAAGCACAAATCTTAGGAAACTCATTTCCCATTCAAACGCAATCATCGTTCAAGTCTTAGCTGACAGGGAGGTCGCCACAGCACTGGGGAAGGAAGACTGGACCGAAGAGCGCTGCCCCACACAAGCCTTGGGATCCTGCGCCGGCTGAGCAGCTGCTCAGGCAATAATGCTGCTGCTCCGACGACCAGGCTGGGGCTAACAGGTCCCCTACCTGCTGGCTTCGAGTGCGTTCCTGGAACGCACCCCAACTAGTCACCCAGCTATGAAGCCTATGGCAGCGACGTTACAATGAGCCCTAGAGATCCACCTCAGCCCAAATCCGACTGTAATGCCCCTGCTATCACGCCCTCCCCACAGCCCCGGACAGAAGGTCACAGCAAGTCTCATCTGAGGAAGACACGGAAGAGAGGTGGCCAGCCAGCTCCCGTTCTCTCTCCTATTTCCGTTCTCTTTCTCTTCTACCCTGTCCATCTTCCTCTTTATTCTTTCTTCCCTCTTTTCCAATTTTCCCCTTTCCTTCCAACTTATTAATTTACCCATCTATCCACTCACAGTTAAATATGTCCAATGGGCTGGGAAGCTGTGGACTGTAAACATAAGAGTAGTCTCTGCATTCTAGAAGCTCCCAACCCAGTAAAAACCAGACAAGCAGCAACCACCACCGCACAGTAAAACAAGTGCTCCCCCCCCCACAGCACTGAACCAGCACACACACTGGAGTCTCATGAACTGGGGATGGCGAGGGAGGGGAGCTGGAAGAGTCGCTTACCTACCACCCAAATAGATGCACAAACTTACCAAAATCAACCCTTTTTAACTAGCTGTAGATGCATGGTTCCACCCAGGCCCCAAGAAGAAAACACTTATGAACCTTGTCCTTATTGCATTTCTAATTAAATCTGTACAATTTTGCACTTGGATCTTGTTCATTCCTATATCCATATCGTCTAGCACAGTACCTAGCAAATCGTAGGTGCTCAAATATTTTACGGGATTGACGTCAATACCTTACGTGTACTGCTGTTTGTTGAACTCTTATTAATTTCAACTATTTTAAGATCCTCACAGGCAAGAACAATGTCCCACATTATCTTAAGCCAAACCTTAACTCTTTTGCAGGAATTCTGTTTGGGATTAGAATTTAGATTTAAGTCTTTAAAAAGATTGTATGTAACACATACATTCTAGCTAAAATTATTTTTTGAGAAAATTTTGCTAATAATATTTTTAAATCTTTATTTTGTGTTAGTATTAAACTTCAAAAACGCTTAAAATCTTACCTCTTAAGTGCTTACTAACGCTTACTAGTTACAAAATACGTGTTTTCAATTAGTAGGTTGCAACACCTTTTGGCTTTATTTTCGCCACAATCTTCTGTGGCAATAAATTTAATTTCAAAAGAAAGTAGCTATAGATGATGGAACCCACTATAGCTGTGTAACACATAAATAAGTCTCGGCCAGCTTTAAAGTATATTAAAGAGAGCTGTGAAATATATGTGTAAACATGAAATTCTGAAGTGTTAATCCAGTGACACTTAAGTATTGGTTCCAGTTTATAAACAGATTCTTTTAAAGCTTCTAGGCAAAATCTGAGGAATGGCAATGGCATGCCCTGCCACAGCTGGCAAGAGTTAGAGCACACCGTGACCTCTAATGATCTCTCAGCGTCCATTATTCTAATTATTGTGAATACCACATATTTGAAAACTCCAATTTTAACAACATGTGTTATTTGGTTGAAGTTAGTGCTAAAAGTAAAATGAATCAGGTTCTTTCTTCTAACCAGTTTAAATTTACTTCTTTTAATGCATGTTTCTGAGTATAAATTAGATTAGGTATCTACGTGATTTTGTTAACACCTATAAGAATTGAAAATATATGTACATTTCTGACTCTTATTTATATTTTACAACCTGAGTTAAGAATCCTAGGTACAACTGCTCTTTGAGAATAAGTTAGTATCCTTTTAAAAAGTTCTGATCTCTTTCAAATATTCAGAGACAAAGTTTCTGTTGATGCAAATCATTACTGTCTCTTTATGAGAAAAATATGTTTTAATGATAAGGCATTAAGTAATTTAAGACACACGTCCCATTGCACCCTCTGCATAGTTCTAAGAATGAACAATGAACAAAGCGTTCTCCTGCCTGGGGTTTATAGACCCACTGGAAAGCAGACCAGCAGTCAGCTTCATCGATGGGTAAATCGCTCTCCAATCATGACCTCTATAAAGCTCTCCAAGAAAACAAAGGTTGGCATATATTCCAATAGTCTTTAAATTTATCCAACAATTGATATTTTGGTGAAGTTAAATCATAAATTTTGGATTCAGACCATGTGATTTAAAATGTCTGCTGTACGCAGGCAGGTCTAGCACCCTGGGAACACTCCTCCTGGCTTCCCTTCCCTTTCCACACGTATATTCCACATGTGTATCGCTGGGGGAGATGCTGCAGTGCTACTCTGAACAAGATGTGCTTCCCACGCCTCAAAGATCTCACAGTTCTGTAGGAAAGACAACCTATCCAGGCAATTTCAATTTTTTTTAGCTACTCACGAATCATGAGGCAAACTGGATGGGGCCAAGGAGAATGAGCAGGAGAGAACAAAAGCTCAGAGTGACAGACTGTTTCAAGAACGGTTCCTTTGGCAGGAAAGTGTTCCTCTGACTACAACTGAATAAAGTGTTTTCAAGCCAACCTTTCAAAAATCAAAATTTCATTAGGGAACTTCTGTACCACTACAAAAGTACTACCAACTGTGTCCAAATGTACAGCACTGGGTGAGCCCCTTGTTAAAAGATTTGTTTCTCACCATGAAACAGATACATATTCCCACAAAATCTCTGTCAGCATGTACTTAAAAATCTCAAGAGCATCCAGATTAGAGGGAAAGGTCACAACCAATGCTATATTTGTGAAGGACTGAATAAGGGTCTCAAATCTAGGTCCTTGGGGAGGAGGGAGAGGAACTTGTTTACACACACACAGAGTAAGCAGCTGTTTAAGTGGTGTGACTGGAGGGGGTGATGAAAGGGCCCCAGGGCTAAAAATACTCCCATTGGCTGTGCCCCACTGCCCGAAATTCCCACACCGATCCTTCTGTGGAGCTCACACGGAAACTCCTGCTAAAAGGCAACTGGTATCAGAATGGGTAGCTCCTTAAAGCTATTTTCAGCCATTTTAGCTCAAACAGGTTTAGCTCATCAGCCGCTTCTATCATTTAACAGGGCTCAGAGAGAATGAGATGCTATCAAGAGAAGTTCTAAAGGTGAACGAGGGTTAACAAAAGCCTGGACACGGAGTTTTTCTAGTTAGAGAAAAAGAGGGGAAACATTAGGGTCCCTCACTCTGAGCAGACTGGGCAAGCTCTAACCACAACATTGTGCCCTCTAGCCCAAGGGCAGCCCATAAGAGGAAGCTAAATGGACTTGAGAAAGTGTAGAGAATGGGTGTAGGATTTTTTTTTCCTATAAACATCCCCCAAAATCAGTCTAGACTAATAAAACTTTTCTTGAAGGATACCATATACTTTCAGTTATACACAACTATAAGTAATTATATGGGATGAGGGAACAGCCAGTGGTAGAACATTTTCTGAGACACAGATCTTGACTAAAAATCAGGAGCAACCTTAGAATTTCCACCGGACTGTATGTTCCCCCAAGAGGAGAATTTCAGTCTGTCTATTCATTGCTTTAATCTCAGCATCCAGAACAGTCCTTCTTTCACAGCAGGTGCTCACCCACAGAGACACTGCAGCCTGGAAGCCAAGAGCTTAGACTCTACTAACGAGGAGGTCCAGCTCAGCTTCAGACCAACTGTACGACCCTGTGCAAGATATCCAGCCTTGTTACTCCTCAGTTTCCTCATGTGTAAAGTGAGGGTGATAACAGTACCTATCCTATGTAGTTGTCATGGAAATTAAATGAGTTAAACATATAAAGTTCTTAGAGCAGGGCCTGGCACAAAATTAGCAGTATATAAATATTGGATATTATTGTTTGTTGAATCCATAAGGAGACCTAGAAAGCTAAACTAAAATAGCAAGAGCATGAATAAAAGAACAAGACAAAGGTACTGTAATGACCTGACCACAAAGATATCTATAAAGGAGTCCTAATAAAGTAATGAAAAAGAGAGCATACAAAGAGTAGTACTGATTTTATTACAGAAAAATAATCCAGGGTATTCATCCTCAAACCTAGGTTAACAATGGAATCATCTGCAGAGCTTTCTAAAAAGCTGATGCCTAGGCCCAGCTGCAGAGTTTCTGGCTTAATTCTTAACGTCCCCCAGGTGATCCTACCATGAAGCGATAGTGAAGAACCACCCACCCAGAATTATGGTTTCCAGTCTTTCCACCTCAGTGCATCTGAGGCATATACCACATTCCATCACTATGAGAAACTCCCGTGAAAGTGGTTGTAAGGGGAAAAGTGTGGAGCCATCAGAAAAGGTTCTCTGTAGGATCCTGATGCCTTCTGTTGAGGCGCCCACCTGCCAGCATCACCTCCTGACCCTGGTGCATTTGCAGACCCCATCTCCCATCCTCACAGCAACCCTGGAAGCAGGAGAAATTTTAAAAATAATTAGCAACCAATTAGACACAGGCACTGATCAATCAGAATGATACTAGCTGAACGCAACAAAAGAACATGGCTAATTATTAGCCCTGCCTACAAGGGAGATATTAGGAGTCCCATTTTGCACACCAGGAAGAGAAACTGAGGCGTTGAGGCTAATATGCCAAAGGCCACAAACCTAAGAGACAGCAGAGACAGAATATGGGCTAATCAAAGAATGAAAAGGGGAAATTTCTGAAACCGGGAAAGGAAAACGACACAGTACTTGAAAAGTTCAGCGCCCAAAAACAAATTCTCTAGGGGTTTGTGGTACACTCTTCTCAGAATTAAACTATTATCTCCTACACCAGCCAAGAATTCTCAAAAGGCTTCACAGGTGTGAAATTACCACTTCTACACAGACACATGGGAAGAGAAAACAACTTGCACTTTCTTTTCCAACTAAAGACTTTAAGAATGGGATGAGCTTGGACACCAAAACTGTTCAACATAACTGATCATGCTAGTAGCCAAAAGTACCAAAAGGAAAAATTGGGTGTAATATAATAACCTTAAAAAATGTCAGAGACTATGCTCTTTTTATACATGTCATCTAACTTATTCCTTACAATAACCACATTAGGCTGGCTACGGTATGACTCACACTTTACAGACCAGTAAACTGATGCTGGGAACAGACACATCACTTTCCCAAGCTCACACATCTAGTCAGGTGTGATGCTGAGATTAAAACCCAGACCAGCTAATTCCAGTGGCCATGTTCTTTATCACAATGTCCCCTCAAATTAGCAAGATACAAAATATTACCAATACCAATTGCCAATATTACCAATAACCACCAAACTGGCAAAACAAAAAAATACTACCAATACTGAGTATATATCATTAATAGAAGGATATGTTGCAAAGTTTTGAAAGAAACTTAGCAAAACATTTCCAATGCAAGAAAGATATATTCCTTTTCCTAGCAATTCCACTTTTAGGAATATAACCTCAGGAAATAAAGTGAAATAAGGAGACTTACTTGCTGGAAAATATGCATAATTCATAATATTACATAGCAGCACTATATATATTATAATAGTCCAAATATCCATCCACAGCGATATAACTACATAATTTTTGTAACATTAAAATGTATAATCATTATGACCATATAACAACATGGAAAAATGACAAAAAGATACATTAAATATGCAAGTGAACAGGCCTGAGAGGGACTAAGAAAGAAATGAAAATACCACATTACCTTGAGGTGGTAGAGTTCACAAGAATTTTTTAAAATTTTGTTCCCCATTAATGCTGTACTTTTGTGCAGTAAATACATTCTGCACAGAAAATACAGTTTAAAATTACAGTACAATAATATATGCATAACATCCAGTATAAATTTTGACATATAGTAACCATTTAATCAATAGCCAATAATCATAGCTAACATTTATGCACTTACTATATGCCCTGCACTGTTCTATGGAGTTTATATGCATTAACATCTTTAATCCTTGCAACAATCCTATACTTGTATTATCTCTAGTTTACTAATAAGGAAAACGAGGCAGGAGGAGGTAAGTAATTTGCCTAAGGTCAGCCAGCTAATACACTGCACACCCACGATGTGTTCCAGAGCCACACACTTAACAACCAGGCCGTTCTGCTCTTTGGCACTCACCATGTGACCCTGTCAAAAACTCCTATTACTGGAAGGCAGAATAAGGACATAGGTAAACAATTAGTAAGCATAACGTTTACGTATGGCAGTAATATGCTCTGGGTTTAGGAAAGCTTATTTTCTGAATCCAAGTTAAATATAAACCATCTTTGAAGTTCTCCTCTACCAAATTCTGGATTTATAAAAATGAGAATGGTACAGAAAAATAATTTTAATATGAATAAAACAAAGGTCACTGAGAAATACATCTTCATAAAAACAATCCATTTTTTCTCGTCATTATAACATATCCTTGCCCATTTTTAAATCTTATAATCTTTTAAAATATTTATGAACAGATCATAATTGAGTTATTTGCAACCAGTTTTAAATTAACTCTATTGTTTTCTCCAAAATGTGATCACAACGTACTCAAACTTCTACCCTGACCTTCAGACTTCCAGGGTAGTCTACTTAGCAACTGCCTACTCGGCATTTCCACCTGCATTTCTTATAGCCATAGCGACTTAAAGATGTCCAAAACTAAACCCCTGATATTTCCATCCCACATTCTCACTTTCCCCATCTTGACTTTGCTAACTCCCTTGTTCCAGTTGTACAGGCCAAAATCCTTAGTGTCATCCTCCACTCCTCTCTCATACCACAAAGGCAGTCTGTCAGCATACAGTCTGAATCTGACCACGTTTCACCACCTCCACCCTATCCCTCTGGTCTAACTGGATTGTCGAGGTAGCGTCCTTACTCTTTCCCACCTTGGCCCATGACAGTCTACTCTCAACACAGCGGCCAGTGCCATCCTTTCAAAACTTCAGTCAGATAGTGTCACCTCTCTTCTCAAAACTCTCTATCCTGTTTAACTCAGGGAAAATGCCAAAATCCTAACGACAGGCTACATGCTCCAGTGATCTGGCCCCCATCGCCCTCGGCCCTCATCTCCTTCCCGTCATGCTCCTCCAGCGTCACTGCCGTTCTTGCCGTTCCTCACATGCAGGCCCCGCAGGTTTCTGCCTCAGCCTTGACACAGCTGTTCCCTCTACCTGGAAGTCCTTCCCATAGGAATCTAGAGAGCTTGCTTCCTCATGACCTTGAGGTCTCTCCTCAAGTTCACCTTCTCTAAATGCCCTCCTTGGTTCTGTAAGCTCTGTAAGTAATGGACCCTTCAACTGTTGCCGTGTCTCTTCCCTGCTTTGTTTCTATCCATAGCTGTTACGACCACCTGCCATCACATAGATTTTCTTGTTTACTTCATGTATTATCCGTCTCCCTTAAGAAAATATTAAACTCCATGCAGGCAGGAGTTTTATAATTTATCTTCACGACCTAGGTCATCTCTGAGCACATGTAGGTGCTCAGTAAATATCTGTGTAATTATCAGTTAAAATTAGAACAATGGTTAAAATCTCTATGTGAGATGAAGTGAGGGAAGAAGCCTTAGAGTAAAACATCAAATATTATCACAATAAGTTGCAATAAAGATTGTCTTAATCTTCTTGTATATTTTAGTGTTTATTTTCCTGGACTTGATTCAAAGTCTATAAACTGTATTTAAGGTAAATTTAATAAAGTTTGGATCAAATGCATGAGAATTTTACTTACCATATCTTCTGAATTTCTCATGACAAACCAAAAAACCACTTTCAGAAAATAACCAATGACAAATTTTTGGCAATCTACCTGTGGACTCTCTCCTGGACACTTCGAGCTCTCCACTCCCAGCAGCTGCCCTCCTCCTTCCTTCCCTGCCTCCGGTCTTTTCAACATTAACACCTCATTGGCTGTGCTAACAGGGTTATCTTTCTAAAATACAGATCTGACTATATCATCACCCAAATTAGAAACGCACACACCTACCCAGTGCCTCAGAAAAAAGCAAAGAGCCTCAGTATGATCTGTAAAACCAGTCTAACCTATCGGGAAAGCACACATCCCACAACGCCTCCCCTACACTGCCAAATTTCCAGCCTTTCGAAGCTAATTCCAGGATTCCAACCGTGTCGTGACTTTCCAAAATTTCCATCACTTTGCCCATGCGGTCCTTTGCCTTGAATATGCTAATCCTTTCTATTCCAGGCAAATACTATCTGATTATTCAAAGCCAAGATGCTATCTTCTCTATGAAAACTACACGAACTCTCCTCAAAAACATTAGTCTCTTCCTCTTTACCATTTCCTGTATAATTAGTTGGATGTGTTAGAGGTCATAGACTAAGCTTCTCTCCCTTAACTGACTTTGAATTCTGGACAACTAGGGACTAAGTGTGTGCCCATCACACAGAAGACAGTCGGTGCCCAGTAAATGTTTGTTTAATGAATGAGAATATAAAACAATATCCTCTGGCAAGCAGAGCACATAAGCTGGAAGAAAAAAACCTTTAAATGTCCTCTAGATATTGTTTCTATCATTTCTACAACAATTTTTGAACTATAGAAGTTAAATATTTTCATGCTTTCAAACTGCACAAGAACTTTAGGAGGACCATTTACATCTCAAAACCTATAAATTCTACGAAAAAATAAATTTACACATCTCTGAATATGATAAAATTTTGTTTATATGGAAACACTGGCACCATATTTCAGTAGAAAACTTTTTTTGGCGCTCATTCACAGGGAGCAATAAATCATTGCCTTCTGGAAATGAATGTTATTGTGGGTGGGCCTTTTAGACAGAGAAAATATTTGGATTCAAAAGTTCCCTCCCTAGCATTGAAGAAAGTTGTCATGACCAAAGTATCGAAACTTAGCAGTTCTTAAACTTAGGAATTTTGTACTCAAACATTCAGTATAAGCTTAATTTTTTTAAAGAGCCATAAGTTCTCTTAACAATTAGCCTTGACTGGAGTATAATAATCATACTGGAGTCATTTTATTTAAGAATGAAAAGAAACTGATTTACAAAGACTGAGTTGCGGTTGATTATCTACAGTCTAGCACACAGCTAGACTCTATTCCTAGTCCCCTGCAGTTAGGTGAGGAGCTGTGCATGAGTTCTAGCCAATGGGATGTGAGCAAAAGCATGTGCAGCCCCTCCAGGCCTGGCCCACAAGAACCTCCAGTGTTCAATTTCCTGGCCCTTTCCCTTCAGTTGGCTTGATGCACATAAGCACCATGGAAGCCATATATGCGAAATGATGGAGCCATAAAATCAGATCAGCCTGGGTCCTTGAACCACTAGTCAGAGAACCATCCACTGGGTCGGAAAACCTGTTCTGGACGTTACGTGAATAAGAAATAAACTTCTATTTCTTCTAATGGTAGTCACCTTTATTATGCTACTTTTTTTTCATTTCAGAGGGAATCATATAAACATCAGATTTTTCCTTGTAATCAATAAATCTTCTACCCAAACTTCCTAACACTATGTTATGAAATATAAAAAAGATTATATATATTTATATACACAAAATATATACAACTAAAGGTATTTGATCTCTGTTTTATACATATAGTATATAAAGTATATATAAAGCATATAAACTACATAGAATTTATACATAATATAGTACATAATTTATATAATTTTATAGGTATTATTACATAAATAATTTATATACTATACATAATATATAATTTATATATGTAAACTATATATACCAAAGATATTTGATCCATGCTTTAAAGAATAATGCCAAATTAATCTAATTAGCATCAAATAATTACCCTACTATGTGCCTGACACTGAGGTAGCCACTCGACACACAAGGATGAAAAAGACACAATGCACCCCAGTAGGACGGCATACTTCGCATATTTCTTCTCTGGCTTTACTCATAATCAACAGCTCCAAGAAACACAGTTTAGGTTATAGCTTTATAGTAGAAGAGATTTAGGTATGAAGTATATTTTATATATTTTTAGAATAGACTTTTTTAAAATTTGGCTCTACATGCCATATAAAATACAAATCAAATTGCATTTGCTTTATCTCTGTGATGAAATGTTTGAGATAGGCTTGCATCCCAACTTGCTGTATTCCTGACCTTGGGACAAGAACACAACACAATTTACTGCTAGTTCCCTTTCAGACACCAAATTTACACCTTCTCCTCTTGCACTGATTTTCTAATCCTGGAAAATGACTAGACACTACTCCAAGAGTCAGGAACAAAATGACTTATTCAAATATTTGGCAGTATTTGATTATATACCTATTTATGGTGTTGTAAGTTACATGTTTTTCAAAGTTCCACATATTGCTTAGCATTCTGAGTACAACCAAGTTAATATGGTACTCATTAAAGACGGTATATGCCCAACAAGTGCCAAGTGTTGAACAAATTCTAACAGGTCTTTAACACAAAACAGTAAAAGTATTTTGATCGGCTTGGAAGCAAATGCATGACAAGATGCAGAATGACAAGGGAACATGACTCAAAAAGCTGTATTTCTTGAGTCGATAGATAGCAACAGCCTACATAATTCTCTCTCCTTATTCCCTGAGACTTTTATTTTAAGGCACATGAGACAGAAAAAGACTGTGCCACTTGGATCCACTGCCAACCTGTTTTAGGGTCAAAAAAGCTATAAATTCACTTGCTCTGCCCTGGTTTTAAACATCTGCAAAACAACTGACAGGTGACACTGACACACATACGTCCTTCAAGAATTCCAATTCTAGAGTCAAATAACAGCTGCCACCTGAGTCCCTCCCTCTCCTCGTGGGAGACACTTGGCTGTACTTTTGCCTCAAATCTTGGATACAGGCAGAGACCAGATGGATGTTTAGCTTTATGCAAAAACTGGTTTTCCTACAGTAGAAAGCTGACCAGTATTCCCGAGTCCTTCAGACTCTTGGCCACTGCTTCTGAAGAGTAAAACAAATGTGCTGCTGAAAGAGAAGGATAAAAATTATTCATGCAAAATACTGTTTCTCTTTTCCACAAGTTGGCAGGAAGGGACTGTGCAGTGTACACAAAAGGGAGGGAAAATACATGAATGGAAAAAAGCACTTAATGAGAATATTTCGTAATAAAGGAGACAGCAGCTGTACTAGATATTCATTGTTTGCACTCTGACTCACAGTCGGCGCAATCTTCAGAGACTTGAAAGTGATATCATCATCTGAAGCTCACACATTATGAAAGAACTGACGGGCTGCACATTTCACAGAGTAACAGTAACCTCATATCAAGCAAACTTGTGGGGGGTTTTTTATTATTACGATAGTGTAAAGGAGGTGAGACTAGAAAATGCTCAATGAGGACAATTTTATATAACATTCTACCTACACACGTTACTAAAGCAATAAGCATTCTATCAAGCTCCCTTCACGTGCCTATAGACACGGCTATTCTGAAGTTTGATTCAAATATGATAAAAAGTAAAATGAACAAAAAAAGTCAGTCATCAAATGCATTTACAAAGATTCAATCATAGTAATACTCAAAGAAATGTAAAATTTTAGCCTTTTTAAATTATCAAATTAGCAAAAACTTGTGAAAATAAAGTCAGTGCTGAAACAGTGAAATAAAACAGGAATTGTGACACACCTCCAGTGTTGACAAAAAGTAAGCACAATCCTTTCAGATAGTAATTTTGAAAGTATATGTCTAGAACTTTATAATGCATATATTTCTTTGAATCATTAAAATTTTACCTTTGGTAACTAGCCTAAAGCAAAATCATGACCATATAAAAAGCCACATGCTAAAACTGCTCATCTCAACATTGCTTCTAATAAAAAAACTGCAGCCAAGCTAAATGTCTAATAGTATTGGACTGACTGTGTAAATTATTGTACACCAACAGGATACAACATTAAGTAGCCATTAAAATTATAATTTTATATAATATAAAACAACAATGATGACCAATCTAAAATATGTATAGAGAAAAAGGTAAAGACTAAAACACCAAAATGATACTAGCGGTTTTTTCTGGGTAATGGAGTCATGAGAAATTTTTCTGATTTTCTGTAAATTCCAAAATGTTTATATTGGGTATATAATGCCTGTATAGGAAATAAAATGCAAAAAAAAACCTTTAAAATAGCATTAGGGACAAATATGATGCTCATTTAATTTATGAAATGCTACAAAGTAACAACAAAAAAACAGAAAATCACAACTACTACAAGTACAACGCTGCAATGAAAAAAGTTTCTTAACTTTTCTTTACTATTTACTATTTCAAATGCTGAAGCAATATAAAACAAAGTTCCAGGAAACATAATGCTGAATCCAGACTGAATTTACTTTCTATTCTCCCCAGATTACAAAACAGCCTCTGTCACTCTCTCCAGGCACAAAGTCTCAGGCATGGCTGCCACGTTCAGGAGATTCGCCATCACCACGTTCGACTCCTTGAAGTTCGATCAAATCGTTCTTAATCACCCAAGTCTGATTCATTTCACTAGTTAATTGATGTATGACCGAGAGTACACTCACAACTTCTCTCTACTGGATTCTCACCACTCGCTCTCTCAGTGGTTTTTTAATTCAAGAATTAAGACACAGGCATTTATAATAAAAACCACACCAAATGCTTTATATCAAATTTGATTATTTTCATATAGATGACTTTCATTATAATATATAATTATTGTAATGCAAAAATAACCAGCAGCTATCTGATATTTATTACTCATTATGAACTTATTTAATAGTAATGTATTTAATGTAATAAGAGAAAGGAATATCAACTGCTAATAATGTAAAATTCAGCATGCAGTAATAAAGTTGCCAGATTTAGCAAATAAAAATACAAGATACTCACTTAAGTTCAAATTTCAGATAAACAGGAATAATTTTTTAGTGTAAGTATGTCCCATGCAATATTTGTGACAAACTCATACTAAGAAACTATTCGTTGTTGATCTGAAGGTCAAGCTTTACTGGGTGTCATGTTTTCATCTGGCACTGGATTCCAATATATATGGTTTAGTGCTATATCCAGGCAATGAAAATATCAGATAAACATACTGTAAGGGAACTGAGAGTACCTTAACTGTATAGAAAAATCCTCTGTTACATTATTATTGGCTACAATTTTCAAGATCTACATTTATTCATTCATCTATTTTCTTCCTTCATTCTATATATATCTATTCAGTTGCTACCATGTGTTAGGATACGGAGATTTCAACATAAAGAATAAAAGTTTAGGAAAAAAACCTACCAGATTTATTCATTCCTAGGGCATTTTAGGTTAAAAGCCAGGGTTTTGCCAGAATCTCCATCTGCATACACACTGCTTCCCCATTTTTCACACTACTAGCCATAGTAATTCTCCTACCCCAACAGAACAATATAATTATTCTGCAACTGTTCTATTTAAAACTCATTTCAACCGTTTGGAACACCAGGATAAGTATGATTTATACCACATTATAAATTTGTTCCTTTGTGGCTCATGAATACAAACCACTCCATTTGGAGGATTAAAGTCTTCTGCAACAAAGCTGCATCTTTCATTTATGGTCAATCACGAAATATTTGTATTTTCAAAATAAATTAAAAGTCGAGGCTGTTTCTTCACATATTTCTATGTTTTGCAAATACACTTCTTTTCAATGAATAAAATCTAGAGACAATATGGGATTTCACATCCATAATGTGCGTTTGAGTTAAGATCTTAAAAGGAATCAGATCCCTTGAGTTTCAGTGTAACTTTTATCCGAATACAAAATTACCTGAATGTTAAATCATTGTTCAGCTTACCAACCAAGGTAAAATTATATTTCAGGGCTCACTACAGAATCTTAAAATTGTTATTTAACTTCTCTAGTTAAATTTTTTCTGCTTTGATATATGGTATACAGAAGCACTGGCTTAGTTCCTCCCAGATCCAAATTCTTTGTGTCTTTAATTCCATAATTCTAAGTCTTAATCTACCCCTTTAACAGGCACAACATATTTATTTATTCATTTTGTAGGTCATAGAAGAACTCTTAAATAAGCACTATTAGTTGGTACATTACTTCAGACAAGTGTACATTCTGGCTATTTCTGTCTATAATGAATTCCAGAATTATGTAAACATAAATATTATTAATATTATACCCTTGGTCTGCAGAGAGCTGACGCAAAAGAGGTCCCAAGAGAATTTGTTTGCCTACAGCCAAGTGAAACAACATTTCAGAGTCTCACATTTAATCGGAAGAGAAAACTCTAATTGGATCTTACAAAAGGCTCACTACTTAGGCACATGTGTTACAAAATAGTTTCCACATCACATAAACCACTTTACAAAAAAATAGTACCCACAGAAAATGATTTCTACCTGGAGCTCAGTTGAAAGTAAACACTAAGTGAACAGGTTTGAACCATACATTTACTTTGAAAAATATCTTCATTAGAGGCTCGGCAATGGTCCTCAGCAAAAAAGCATTACAACGCAAGTTGTGTGAACAGCCGTTCAAATCTCCGATTTCTCTTTGGTTTTAGGCTCTCACTGGCATGGCTAGGACCCTGCCCTGAATTTAGGTGTGTCATAATTAAAAACTGTATTCCACTAAGAATCAGCAGGTATTAAACAATTTTTTCTAAAGCCTCATGATCAAGATTTAACACATACTTTTTTTATGCGGCACTTTTCAGAACCTTTAATAAGCTAATATTTGTTGTGACTGTTCAAGAGGCAGAGATACCCTGTTTGGCCACATATCCCTTTTGGAAGGAATCATTTTAGGCATACTATTAACTAATCCTACAGAATACAGTTTAGAAAATCTGGTTAAAAAAACCTGGGTCAATTTTCTAAGACACTTTGTACCACTTGTAACAAACATACTCTGAAATGTTAATGTGCTTTTTACCTTTTGACTTTTTTTTTTTTTTAAAGATTGGCACCTGGGCTAATAACTGTTGCCAATCTTTTTTTTTTTTTTTTCCCTGCTCTATCTCCCCAAACCTCCCCCCCGTACATAGTTGTATATCCTAGTTGCAGGTTCTTCCAGTTGTGGGATGTGGGACGCTGCCTCAACGTGGCCTGACAAGTGGTGCCATGTCCACGCCCAGGATCCGAAGCCTGGGCCGCCACAGCGGAGCGCGCGAACTTAACCACTCGGCCACGGAGCCGGCCCCGCTTTTGACTTTTTGAGCACATGACCTTTTCCCAAATCTGTCCCAAGCTTCCATCTTGGAGACATTAAGATTTACTGTAGAAGAATTACATATACAAAGATCAAGATAGAAGAAATATTCAACTTCTAAAATTCAAGAAATAAGGTTTTCCAGCAAAACAAAAGCTCTGTAAATCAAGTTTTTATCTTGCGAGAAGACTGCATAACCCCCCTTTATCCTTCTTTTGCCACCTGTGCTGAGCTGACCTACAGAATCCTACATAGGAAGATCTAAGAAGAGGAAGGAGGAACTCCGCCCATTTTTGACATTGGAAAAATTGTGAGAAAAGAAGGGGAGAGAGGCAGGAAACCAAGGTAAGTAGACACATGTTGATTCTCTTTCACTTCTCATAGTCCCACTCTGCTCACAAGCTCCTTTTCCCATTTGAGTGTCTTAGGATGCTAAGGACCTGGGGTGGAGCCATATCAAAGTACACCACAGTTCACAGGCAGGCAGAGGAGTCACTGAGGCTGGATTACTGTGTGGGGTGGACCAGACGCAAACATAGCAAGGAATCTGGCCAAGAAGCTTCTCCGAGGGACATCCCTGCCATAAACTGAGGTACCTCTAACTCTAGGTCTGCCGGACGGGCTACTCAGGACATGACCCTGAAGTGTCACAATCAGACCTTCAAGGGCTCCATGGTCCAGCAAGAGCCAAGGAGAAGTCTGGAGTCAGCCAGGGAGTACTCAGTGAAAGAAATAAAAAAGAATGGACCATGAGTTCACTGGTCCCAAGCATGGGGACTGGAGATCCATAGGGCATTCAGCAACCAGGGAAACAAGAGACGTGGTCCCAGAGACACGGGCAATGGCACAAGGTCCATAACTCTGCCCTACCCACTATCCCGTACATCTCGCCATCTTGGAGAAGTGCTAGGAAGAAGGGTGAGATATCTAAGAGATGAGCACTGTTTCTTAGAGAGACGTATTATTACCCAAGGAGACTGCTTAAATTATAAACTCAAACTACTTTATATCTGGATTGGCTTAATAGTTATTTTTTCCCTTTGAAGCAATGAGTAAATGAGCCTTACTAGAAAGTACAGATCAATTACACACAAAATAAAGTACACATTTCTCTGTACATTCGAATTGTAATGTGTCCTTAATGACCTCATGAAACATCTTCCTCTAATCCTATCAAAATATCCAGTAAAACTCGCAATATGGTGTCAGTTCTAGGTCTAAGCTCATGTCCTCTGTGCAACACACCTAATAAATCCTACCATCCCTCAAAGCTCAGCTCAAATTCCACATTTACCAGAGTCTCCTATTTTTACCTCACTCATCTCTCTCTTCACCGACATCCTTGGACAAAGATAATTTTAGGCTAGATGAGTGAACCTCTGAGATGACAAAGATACCTGAAAAAAAAAAACCCACTAAGGAGTTTGCCAGAGTGGTACAGTTTCCTTAGCTCTGCGAGCCTCTCAGGCCTCCCACCAGCCCTGCTGTCAAGGGGAACAGTCCTTCTGGCACAGTCCTAGGCCAGACCAATCTCAACACAAATGCTTGGGATTCAGCCAGAACCAATGACCTGGAAAATGTAGTAATTCAAACATCCAGTAAACACAATGTCTACAGCACCTGTCTCTCACCACCATCACAGTAGGCAACGACTACACCTATAACCAAATACAAAACATTCCTTACCCCCAGGGAAAGCGCTCTTCCCAGCTAAAAATAAACAAAATCACTTTTAAACAATCAATTTGCCTCGATGTATATTCAATTCATTTGTAAAATATGAAATAACATAATCCTACAACTAAAATAAAGAATTCTTCAGACTTAAATAGTACAAAATATCACACAGTGAAGACAAAATACATTTATAAGAACCTAAGTCAGCTGTAATTAACTCAATTATCTGAACACATTATCTATCCTTTACTTATTTAATCATAAAGTTCATTTTACCTACTGCTCAGCAAAATTCAGGAAGAAAAACATAACGGGGAAGGGCTGGTCCAGTGGCGTAGTAGTTAAGTTTGTGTGCTCTGCTCCAACGGGCCGGGGTTTGCAGGGTCAGATCCCACGTGCGAACCTAGCGCCACTCGTCAGGCCATGCTGTGGCAGCATCTCACATAAAATAGAGGAAGACTGGCACAAAGGTTAGCTCAGTGACAATCTTCCTCAAGCAAAAAGAGGAAGATAGGCAACAGATGTTAGCTCTGGGCCAATCTTCCTCACCAAAAAAGAAAATGGGGAAAGTTTCCAAAGTCTATTTTTGTCTCATTTTT
Source organism: Equus caballus (assembly GCF_041296265.1). Taxonomy (NCBI): domain Eukaryota; kingdom Metazoa; phylum Chordata; class Mammalia; order Perissodactyla; family Equidae; genus Equus; species Equus caballus. The sequence goes on from NC_091686.1 coordinate 49,815,778, forward strand.
TTCTCTCATTTCTATGTAAAAACTTCTTAAAATCAAATATTTTAAAATTATCTTTCAATTCTCCATCATTGGGAAGAAAAGGTACATAGGCTTTAGTTCAAGTCCCAATACCTATTAGCTAGAGGACCTTGGACAAATTAAATTCCCAAAGTCTCAAGGATTTTTATTATTATTTATAAAAGAGGAATAATAATACTACCTAACTCATAAAGCTGTTATAATGATGAAATGAAATGACAGATTTAAACCACATGGCACCGTATCTAACAGCAGCTAATGCTAAGTGTCATAAGTAACGGAGCCCTCCAGAAGGTACTGTAGGAAGGCAGAGGAGGGAAGGCTGAATTGTGCAGCAAGGGCACCAGGGTAATGACACTTCAGTCATGAGATTCATGACACTGGACAGGAATGAGAAGGAGAGGAGGAAAAGAATTCCAGGAGGAGGAACTATTATGTGCAACAGAGTAAGCTGAGCCCCAGGCACCATGGGGAACCACCGTGGAGGGCTTTGGATGGCACATGAAGGCAGACGATTTTCAGTTCCACAGCACTTGGGCACAATCAGGTTAATCAGCTGACTACCTTCCTTGCTGCCACCATGACCACTCTCTGCCCTATCCACACTTGCACAGCCAGCCCACATCCCGCCTTCTCCTGCCAGCCTCCTCTGCTAATCCACCTACATCCATCTCCCCGTTTCCTGATCTCCTACAGAATACAGAAACTGCTGAGAAAGAACTGCATTTGCTTGTATGCTATCTTACACTGCTCTCTAAATATCTGTTTAATGTAAATCCTGTTCACACAAACTAATTCTAAGTTCCTCAAGGACAGTGACTATATCAAAAAATGAGAGTTTTAAGTAACTTTTAAGATAACAATTATTTTTTAGATAACTGTTCTATAGTTTAAAAAGACATAGCTTCTCTTTATCCTCAAAACAAACCCAATTATGAAGGCAAATAGTGTCGGTGATATGGCAGTTCCATTTTACAGCTGAGGACCAAGTCCAAAGATGGAAAAGGTCACACGGGCAACGAGAGGCAGGGGCAGGCCCGAAAACCCGGGATGCTGACCTCACTCCCTCACAGCCGCCCACGTACATTCTAGAAGAGAGCGTGACTCCTGTCAGGGGCGGAATAGTCCTTGTCTGGTTCACCCAAAGGCCATTTGCTGACCAAAGAAAATAGTAAAACAACTAAAGACCTTGAAATAATTTTGCTTCCCACCACAAGTAAATGTCTAAATAAATAATCCTTCAAGTAAACTTCTATACTCAGGCTATTTCCCAACGCCTGAAACGGCAAAAAAACAAATTGTCTCCTACACACTCTTCAAATAGAAACCCTAAACTAATACAAAATCTCACATCTGGATCCAAAAGCTCCTCCTACACAAATGACATCTCTGATTCTAAGTGTGTAATCCTGGCTAGAAGAGCAATTCCTGACTTCACATGGCCAATGAGGTGCTGAAAACAGTATAGAATTTCTTTCTGTAGACACAGCAATGAAAGAAGGCCTTTTGGTAAAGAGGGTATAAAGGCAAATAACAAGAGAAATTTGGGATCATCCTCTGGTTCTACCTAAATAGAGAACACATATTCCAATTGCAAATACTACTAAATTCAATATTCTGATTGAATTCCACTTAAAAAAAGTGACATCTGTGGAATCAAATGCACTCAAAACAGAATGAATTAAAAAATATATACTCATTTTAAATCAAACAAAAGTGAAAATCTTCTGTTCCTCAAAATTTGGCTTTCACTCCCTCTTTGTCTAAAAAGTCTGAAGGAATTTCCCAACATCTTCTCTCCCTGGAGATGGAAAGTTGGGTCAGTGTTACTATCCAACAGAGTCACTGAAGTCTATTCACAGACCTCCCAAAGACAGGATCTTTCCAGCCACCAAGAGAACAATAGAGAGAAAAAGTCCTCACTCAGTATGAATGAGGGGGAGGCTGCAGGGAAAAATTACATTCTAGAAGTATATTATGAGTGCCAGCCATTGTTGTCCTTTTGCTTCAAATCGGATTGGAGAGAGAAGCTTTTATAGGGATAGTCTGAGAAACTTCACTAAAACGGGCCCGGGATGTTCCATGAGGTTTAGATGAAAACCACAGTGACTCACATAAGCCACATAACTTGCTGAGGACGCTGCGTGTCTTCTGTCTTCTTCTCTGGATGCTGCTTTCTGGAGAAGCAAAGTGAGTGAACAGATTCTCAACGCTAAGATTAATTCATCTGCCTTAAAACACAGGCGGTGAGAGAAGGAGGAGAGAAATCTTCAGTATTTATAAGCCTGAGGACTCAAGGGGTAAAGCACACTCTGCAGCCCTCGACCTTCCCCACAGTCAACACCGCAGATCTTCAGCGCCCTGACTGAACGCTCTGCTCTGCAGCTCTGACTGACAGGCAGATGTCACCACAGAAGTTATCACTTAGGGCTGAGGCAGCTAAACATGCCAAGGGTCTGTCAGTAAGGAGAAATAAAGGTGAAGGACGTGGCTGCCTGGCTTCAAGAAATGTGTGTGTGAGTGGCTTGATATGATAGAATGGGGGCAGGGGGGCTGGTTTATGCGCAACTTTCAGCTGATATTTGGAGACTCCCAGCTAAGAATGGGGGATACCATAGGACCATGTCAGGCTCCTTGCATCTCTCTTTACACCAGAGCATTCTTTGAGAGGTATGGGACAGATTTAATTGGGAATGGTAGCAGTCCCTTCACAAATCTCCCAACAGCCAACACCAACTCTTACCAGAACTGCTTTCTTATTACAGGGAAGCTGTGGCTGAGGACCTTGGCACTGTCAACTCTTATCAAAGGAGGAGGGAATCGAAGCATGCAATATACCTACACTGTGGTTAAGAATACTAATGCTGGCAACAGACTACTTGGGTTTAAATCTTACCTCTACCGCCCACTAAATTTGACCCTAGTTAAGTCATAACTCTCAAAGTATTGGTTTCCTCATCTCTAAAACGAGATTAAAATTAGACGAGATCTATAAAATAATCACATATGCTATATAAACAAACACAGTATCTGGCACATCTCAAACACTAACTAAACACTAGCTATTATGATGAAACAACACAATGACATGACTAGAGCTATTTCCCATCCTCGGTATTATAAATTCATCCACTAACGAACGTGGACAATAGTCCTCATCCCACAGCATAAGTACTGCTCTTTGTTTGGCAGCTGCAGTCAATAGACACTATCTGCCAGTTTAACTCTCCAACCTACGCAAGTGTTTGCCAAACACACTTAATAACCAGAATCATCTAGGGTACTGCTAAAAATACAAACTCAGGGGCCCATCCCAACCCTACTCAATCAGAATCTCCTCAGAAAGGGCCCAGAAATCACACACACACACACACACACACACCTACCACCCCCACAATTTTTGCGTCAATAATTCCCAATACCTTTTGAATTCATATTTAATATTCAGTTGTAGCATTTGTTCCATACAACACATTTGCAATTAATACTACTTTCAGCTTACAGAATAGATACTTCAGGAATATATTTATTTATGAAAATTTCCCCTCAGCACTTTTAAAATAAATATTATGGAAATAGAGAAATAATGTTTCCAACTAAATTATATTTATTTCTCACACATATATCTCGACTTCTGAGTACTCCAACAGAAGTTAAACTATTTACACACTTCCATATTACATTAAATATTTAAATAAACAAGTAAATCTTATCAAACCTGACCACAATGACAGATTAAAGATAAATTAAAAATAGTCAAAAATTACTTTGGAGGTTGTTTTTTTGTTGTTGCCTCCTTACAGCCCACACAACAAGTTCAAGAGGCAGTGGGAAATAATTACTGGAAATATGTAATCAATAGAAACTCAAGGAAGCCCCATAAAGACATGACAGCAACATATAGGAACTGAAAGCACAGAAAGAATACCCTTTTCTGGGAAAAATTCTGTAACCTTAAAGTCTGTCTCGAACAAGATTAAACAGCAATCAAGATGTCCCTTATTCCATTCATTCAGTCCTGATCCCTCCTCAACCTAAAACTTAAAAAAAAAATTCAAACCTCTTCTCAAATATTTGAATTATTTCCTATTTGTGTATGTCCTATTGGTATACAACCTGAGAAAGGCTTAAAATATGGTTCTGTTCCGTATACACCGATACTAGCTGTCCAGGCTATTCAGAAACACACTGATACCCCAACATCTGTCACAAGTCTGCAATTTTACCAAACAGTGTTCAACAGAACAGACTCAGTAGGTACTGTTACAAATGCAACTTCACCTAAATACTACTCACTGCATGGCATGCCTGCAGAATCAGACAGCATTTTTAAAGGTTCATGTAAACCTGGACTGACAATTTATTGACCATCTCCAAAAATGCGAAGATCACCACTTTTACAAATGCAGTATGAATCTATCAAACACAAAATTCAAACAGCAAAATCTGAGGCTAAACATTTTATAGATCTGCTTATCATCATCTAACTCACCAACCATTTTAGTGAACTCAGGTGTGGTGTAATTTTTTTTACCTCTTTTAAATGTTAATCCAGAACCAAATTATTATTTTATTTTATTTTATATTTTTTTGGTGAGGAAGATTTGCCCTGAGCTAACATCTGTTGCCAATCTTCCTCTTTTTGCTTGAGGAAGATTCTCCCTGAGCTAACATCTGCGTCAATCTTCCCCTATATTGTATGTGGGTCACCACTACAACATGGCCACCAACAAGTGGTGTAGGTCCGAACCCGAGAACTGAACCCAGGCAGCCAAAGCCAAGCAAAAGCCATGGGGCTGCCCCAACCCAAATTATTTTTTAAATGTTTCAATAAGAGGTTTTCTATACATCTTTCCACAGGAAATTAGTTACACTATATTATCCCTTTTTTGTTACTATTTAAACAATGCCATTGCTTTGAAACAATAATTTTCTAAAAGAATCCAATTAAATTGCTTTGGATACTATTCAGGTAACTTTTGTGTATATATGGCTGTTTAGTGAACACTATTTAAAGAAGACAGTTGTATTTTCTTTAATATGTTTTCATAGTCAATTCTGCTTCAAAAACTTCACGTAACTATCTAAAGTTTTATATATATATATATATATATATATATATATATATATATATATAATTTTTATTTATTTATTTATTTTTTGGTGAGGAAGATCGGCCCTGAGCTAACATCTGCTGCCAATCTTCCTCTTTTTGCTTAAGGAAGATGGTTGGTGAGCTAACATCCCTGCCCATCTTCCTCCATTTTGTATGTGGGATGCTGCCTTAGCATGGCTCAATGAGTGGCATGTAGGTACGAACCCAGGACCTGAACCCCCAAACCCCTGGCCACCGAAGCACAGTGTACAAACCCAACCACTACAACAGTGGGCTGGCCCCTAAAGTTATATTTTAACAGAAGCATCTCAATTAATCTAAATTATGTTTAATAAGAAAATTCAACTCTCTGGAAAGCCAAAGACTGAAAAGTAAATAAAACAAGGCCGCTGACTAGTTAACTGAGATGCCAGACAATAAATACAAGAAGATTTAGATACTTTACTCAGAGTAGAATCTCTTGGCTTAAGATTAATGCCCTTATTTTTTCCTATTTTGGACACAATTCCAATTTTTCAAGCACTTGAAGCACCAAAACGGTGTATGTGTTATGTGTGTGCTGTGCCATGGAAAAAGAGGTGATGAGAAGAGACTGCAAGGAGGAGAGAAGGAATTGGCATGGGCCCACTGGAGACAAAAATACTGCAGCCAGCTAATAACTGACAAAAATCAGACAATGGAATTCAGTCCTGAGAACACTTAGGGCAGGGAAAAGCCGCGTATTTGTATCAGCAGGCTTTATAAAAGCAGAGTTTTAAAAAGTATGTCCATAATAATGACTGAGTAATCAAAAGAAAATTAAATTATGTTCAATGTAACCTATTTTTATAAGACAAGAAAGCATATATTTTTAGTTGCCTACTAATGATAATTAAAATTAAAATATTTGGGGCCAGCCTGGTGGCATAGGGTTAAGTTCACGCACTCCACTTCAGCGGCCCAGGGTTCAAAGGTTCAGCTCCTGGGCACGAACCTAGCACTGCTCATCAAGCCAACCTATGGCGGCATCCTACATAAAACAGACGAAGATTGGCACAGATGTTAGCTCAGAGCCAATCTTCCTCAAGCAAAAAGAGGAGGATTGGCAACAGATGTTAGCTCAGGGCCAAGCTTCCTCACAAAAATAACAAATAAATACAAAAAAAAAAAAAGAAGTGAGTCTTCCAATATTCTGAGAGCCTTCAATAGTATACATTTCTGAATGTAACCGAAATCATAGTCAACAGCAGGCTTAACTAGCTCAAATCACTACACTTTTGGAACCCTAGGTAGTCACAGACAGTCTCATGGTATTATAAATAGGAAACAGGATCTTTTACCCAGCAGAGGCTAAGACTGCAGAACAGAAAGCACAAAGTCTGCCAGTGGGTTATTGTGACTGATGGTAAAAGACAAATCCAACTGCCACCCCTTGATTTTCAGATTCTTTTAATCTGTCACCAAGTCAGCACTATCTATTGGCTATCAATTCAGCTTCATATGTAGTGCATCCAACACCACAGAGTTGTCCTCAAGCTGCTGCCTTCACTGAACCTTTCCTCCATTCCACAGGGCACTCTCCCCTTCTATCCAGACGCTTCTGTGTCCTGGGGAACATGGTAAGATCCATGAATCCTGTGACCATGGGATCAAGTATAAAATAGTTCCCTTAGTCCAAGGAAATGTTGCGTAGGGTACCATGTTGATATTTTAGGCATTCAGTCAGCGGATTAAATACTCAGATGGTGATATCAACAGGTCTCTGAAGGGGAATAAAAAACCTCTATCTGGTGTATGTATCAATTCTGATAAAGACAACTTGCTCTCTTTTCCAAGGTCAAAGGTGCCCAAGATAACCCATCTGCCACCAAGCAGCTGGCTGATCTCCTCTCCCACAAGAATAGCGCCATATCAAGAGCTCAGTGTCTGCCTCTGCTTAGAGCAGGTTGGGCACTCAGCAGAAGATTCAGCAATGCATTCCTTGTTGCTTTGATGAAGACAATGTCCTAGGGAATATAAATAATGGGTTCTCAAGCAACTGACCTCCCATCTTCTTCCTATCTCCCATTATTCACTGGTCAGTGCCTGTTACACAGTATGAGAATTCCCACGTACATCCAGGCTATGCAACCTGGCCCCTCTAGGCAGCTGCTGGGGAAGACTGAGACCCTGAGATCTAGATGAGTCAGGCTTTGCCTTAGATTTGCAGTGGTCCTACCCAAAAGGTCATTTGAAGCCTGCACCATAGCAGAGAAGAGGAGGCTAAGACAACCTATGTTGTCAAAGATGAGGTTATGAGGAAAATGGCCAGGGTTTGATGACCATGTGAATGGCATGAGCTGGTACTGTGGCCACTCTAAAAAGAAAGTAGGGTGAGTAGCCATGGTCTGAGGGGTTGGTAGAACTAAATGAATCTGGGGAGAGACATAAACTGGAGACAGTACAAACTTTATGCCAATATATATTAAACTTCAGACAAAAAAGCAAATTCTTAAAAAATAATTTAACTTTGAAAAACTGACACGAGGAAAAATAGAAGGCCAGAAAACTCCTACAACAAATAAAGAAATTGAATCAGAAGTTTAAAACTAACCCTACAAGTTCAGATGATTTTATAAAGTTCTATCAAACCTTCAAGGAACGTAAGATGTTAACATTATACGAGTGTCTTAGTTCAGGCTAATCTAACAAAGTATCAAAGACAAGTGGCTTATAAACAACAGAAATTTATTTCTCACAGTTCTGGAGGCTGAAAGTCCAAGATCAAGGTGCCAGAAAGGTCAAGTTCTGGCGAGGGCCCTCTCTCAGGTTGCAGATTGTCGACTTCCTTGTATCCTCCCGTGGCAGAGAGCAGAGAGAGGAAACTCTCTTGGGACTCTCATAAGGGCACTAATCCCATTCATGAGGGCTCCACTCTTACGACCTCATCTAATTCCTATTACTTCCCAAAGGCCTACCTCCTAAAATTATCACATGAGGGGTAGAGCTCCAGCATGTGAATTTTGAGGGAGATACATTCAGTCCATAAAAACAAGCTCATTTAAAGAATAGAAAAGTAAGTTACGTTCTCCATCTCATTGCATTAGGCTAGCAAACCTTCGATATCTAAACTTCTCATGGACAATAAGAAATAAAATTAAAAGCTAATCTCAAATAATCCATTTTCAGAACAGCAGCATAAGGCACTCCACAGACCTATTCCCCAGTCAAAAAACCAGAACTGGTGAAAATTATTTAAAAATTTAAAAACCATTTAAAGTCTGTGGAAATTGTCCTAAGGGCATAATGCAAATCAAGAAACATTTATTCAAGAAAATATACTAAAATCTTGGCAAGGACAGTGAGAGTCTGTGGCACCTGACCACAGATCTGCCCCTTCTTTCCCCATCCTCAGTTCCCACCCCTAGTTCAATCTGAGGGAAGCTCCACTCCATGTGAAAGTGGCCAAGAAAATGAGGACCCCTCTTCCCTCAGCTCCCAGTCAAGGGACACACTATCTCACCAGGAAGGAGAAGCCACCAGCATTTGTCACCCCCCCAGCTCTGAGTTGCAATGGTTAAATTCCCAGTGAGAGGAGCCAAGAGGTTGGTGCTTCCTTCCTCCACCAGCCAGCACGCACAAGAAGGCTCTTCACCCACCATGGCAGGCAGAGAGTATTGGGCTCTGAAGGCCCTCAACTCAGCTCAGTGATCGTTGAAAGGTTCCACAGCAGAAGAACCAAGATGACAAGATGAGAAGACCACAGGCTACCACCTCAGCCCAAAACTGTGGTCACTCCAAGAGAAGCAGGCCATTGTCCCCTTCTACACTCAAGATTTGCAGCTCAGAGACTTTGCCCAGTGGGAGAGGTAATCCCTAAGAACAGAGAGCTTCAAAGCTCTTGCCAAAGAAACTAACTAAAACCACAGGTATGGGAAAGTTCAAACCTAAGCACACTCTAGAAACAACGAAGATTTTAATGGTAAGTGATTAAGAGGAGGCCGGTAGCTCCATGAGAGATATAAGCTAAACCATAGGCTAACTAGATAACCAGAGGAAACTAGGGAAAGAGCTGAGAAGAGTCCTCCTGGGATTATAACTTCAAACACTCCCCTCAAAAACTACCCCTGCAAAGTAGCCTGAAATTTTTTATAAGAGACTGTGAAGAAATGTATGCCTCAGAGCACTGTCACAAATGATAAAACTATGAGCCAGCAACTAGTGGAGCCTAACAGCTGGGTGTGATAAAAACAGAGGCAGACAGTTTAATCAGAGAAAGAGACAGTCAAAAAGAGCCCTGGTAAAACCACTGTTACCCCAGGAAAACTGCGCTCAAGCCAAGATTGTACCTCTGAGAAGTGACAGCAGAGGCTTCACCAAGCAGAAGGAAAATACTTAATTAAAGTAGTCCAGCCAAGTCACTAAACAAATAAACAAATAACAAAAACAAGTCCTAGAGGAAGGCAGGACTCAGATTCCAGATTTGCCACAATATATTACCTAAAATGCCCCATTCTTAACCAAAAATTACAAGACATACAAAGAAACAGGAAAGTGACCCACACGCTGGAAAAAAAAAGCAGGCACCAGAAACCACCTGTGAGAGGATCTAGAAGTTAGATTTAACAAAGCTTTCATAGTAGCTATTAAATATGCTCAAAAACTAAAGGAAACCACGCTTAAAGAAATAAAGGACAGTATGATGACAATATCACATCAAACAGAAAGGAATAAATGTGTTGATAAAGAGCTAGTAACTATCTTTTTTAATGGAAATTGTGGAGATGAACAGTACAATAATTGTTATGAAAAAGTGATGAAGCAGCTTAACAGTAGATTTGAACTGGCAGAAGAAAGGGTAGGCAAACTAGAAGACAGATCAACAGAGATCACACAACCTGAGGAGCAGGTTTAAAAAAATATGAAAAGTAAAATCCTCAGAGAAATGTGGGACACCATTAAGTACACATACGTGTAATGAGACTACCAAAAAGAAAGGAGAGAAAGAAAGAAAGAGGAAAAAAATTTGAAAAAATGACTCAAAATTTTCCAAATTTGATGAAAAACATTAATCAAACATAAAAATCCACAAAGCTCAAGAAACTCCATGCACAATAAACACAAAGAGATCCACACCCAGACACATCTTGGTAAAAATTATGAAAGACAAAGAATATTTTGAAAGTAGAACAAAAAAATGACTTGGCACATACAAGGAAACTGCAGTAAGATTAATGGTTAACTTCTAATCAGAAACAATGGAGGCCAAAAAGCACTGGGATTATGATAGTCACGTGCTAAAAGAAAAAACTGTCAACTACGAATTTTATATCCATCAAAATCATCTTTCAAAAATGAAGGTGAAAACTCGTAATTACAAGAAAACACAGGTGTAAACATTTATAACCTTGAATTAGGCAATGACTTCTTAATATGATACCAAAAGCACAAGAAATAAAAGAAAAAACAGATAAATTTGGCATCATCTAAATCAAAAAATGTTCTATTTCCAAGAACACCATCAAGAACGTAAAAAAGACAAGCTAGGGACTGGGAGAAAATATTTTCAAATCATATATCTGATAAGACTTGTACTTAGAACATATAAAGAACACAACTACATAATAAAAAAAATTTTTAAATGGTCAAAGGATCTAAATAGAAACTTTTCCAAAAAAGATACACAAATGGCTAATAAGCACATGAAAATATGGTTGACATCATTAGCTATCAGGAAGATGTAAATCAAAACCACAATGACATTCCATTTCACACCCACTAGGATGGCTATAACCAAAAAGATAATAATAAACGTCAATGAGGATGTGGAGAAATTGGAACTCTCATACACTGCCAGTAGGAATGTAAAATGCTGAGGCCACTTTGGAAAACAGTTTGAAAGTTCCTCAAAATGTTAAATGTAGACCTACCATATAACCCAGTAACTCTACGCCTATATACATATATACATACACATAAATATATATGAAAATATATGCCCACACAAGACCTTGGACATGCATGTTAATAGCAGTATTACTAATGTTAGTCTAAAATCGTAAACAATTCAAATGTCCATCAACAAATGAATGGATAAATATGTGGTATATTCATACAGTATTATCTGGCAATGAAAAGGAATTAGATACATGCTACAATATGGATGAACCTTGAAAATATTACGCTGTGTGAAAGAAGCCAGTCACAAAAGATCAAGTATTGCGTGAATCCATTTATGTGGAATGTCTAAAACAGGCGAATCTATACAGATAAAAATTAGATTAGTGGCTGCCTAGAGCTGAGGGTGCTGGAGGAATAATAAATCTGATATTAAAAAAAAAGCTAATTTCATTAATGAACATACATGCAAAAAGCCTAAATGATATATTGGCAAACCAAATCTAGCAGACTATTAAAAAGATAATTAACTATACATCATGATCAACCTGAGTCTATCCTAGGAACATAACAGCAGTTAACATTATAAAATAAATAAATGTAATCCATCACACGAAATGATTAAAGGACACAAATTTCCAGTTATAAGTAAGTTTTGGGGATGTAATGTACAGCATGGTGACTATAGTTAACAACACTATTCTACATTTGAAAATTGCAAAGACAGTAAATCTTAAAGTTCTTATCACAAGAAGAAAAATTTTTAACTATGTGAGGTGATGAATATTAACTAAACTTACTGTAGTGATCATTTTGCAATATTTACACATATCAAATCATTATGTTGTACACCTTAAACTAACACAATTTTATACGTCAATTATATCTCAATAAAACTAGGAAAAAAGATTAAACGAAGGTAGGAAAACTGTCATTATCTCAAATATGTAGAAAAATAACTGATAAAAATGAATACCCATTTATGACAAAGACAAAAAATACTCTGTATATTAGAAATCTAAGAAAATCTCTCGAATATGATAAACATGTATATAAACCTTGATCAATCATTCTCAGTGGTGACATGTTAGATTTAGTCCTTTATAAGAAAAAGAAAAATATACCCCATCACTATTTCTATTCCATCATTTATTATAATTTATAAACAGTACACTCAGGCAAGAAAAATAAATAAAACATCAAGGACTGGAAAGAAGAAACGAAAGAATAATAATTCATAGGGAGTATAATTTTTACATCGGAAACCCCTCAAAATCTAAAGAAATATTAATTAATAGTAAAAATTCACAAGGTGGCTGGATATAAGATCCTCATACAGAAGAAAGTGAATTTCTATTCAACAAAAAATGAGAAAACATGATTTAAAATTCTATTTACAATAGCAAAAAAAATAAGGTATTTAGGAACAAACCTAACAAAATATGTGCCAGATCTCTAGGAAGAATATTTCTTATCCTAAGTGAAATGCTACAAAAAAATACGTGAAATATATCTCTTAGTAAAAAGACTATCACAAAGATGACAACTCTCCTCAAATCCATACTTAAATTCACTGTAATTGCAATTTAAAAACTTGAGAACCTTATTATAAAATGTATACACAGAGCAAAGCACCAAGAATAGCCAAGGCTCTCTTAAAGAGGACGGGAAAGATGAAGGGAACTGTCTGACCAGGTATCAATACTCACAATAAACTTCCATAATTAAGGCAGTGCAGCTTCACCACAAGGATAGAAAAACACACTAATGGAACAAAATTTAAAAGCTCAGAATGGACTCGTGTGTGTGTGTGTGTGTGTGTGTGTGTGTGTGTGTACACACATAGACAGAGAGGAGACAGGAGAAATCTGACATATAACAGAGCCAACATGAACGGACAATCACTTTGTAATGAGCGGACAATCACTCTGAAATGAATGGACAATAGGTTATACATGTGGAAACAAAATGAAATTGGACTTAACTAATACCTCACAAACAGAATTCAAGTGCAGGTGGATTAAAGATGTAAGACAATATCATTATGACCTTGGGGTGGGCAAGAGTGATTTAAATAAGGGACCAAAATTATAAACAGTAAAGGAAAAGACTGAAAATTTTGGCCACATTAAAATGAGAATGTCTCTCATTAAAAGTTAACACAAAAAGATAAAACAAAGCACAAATCAGAAGATGTTTGCAATGCACTTAACTGATAAAAAAAAAAACAGTATTCAGAATAAGCAAAAGGATCCATACAAATCACTAAGAAAAGAGCAAATAATCTAACAGAAAATCAGCAAAAAATATGAACAGGCATTTCAAGTGTTGGCAACAGAGGGGTCAGGGAAGACAAATGGACAAATAAAATGCATGAAAATATGCTCAACATCATTATCAATCAAGAAAATATAATATGATACCACGTTACCCCAATAAGATACTAGTAAATATTTAATACATTTGACAATATCAAGCATACGTGAGGATGTGGTGCAATGGGAACTATCATATGCGGCTGGTGAGAATGTGAACTACTTTGGAAAATAATATGGAATTATCTTACACATTTAAAATGCACCTTTTCTATGACCAAGCAATCCCACCGTGTACCTTCTACCTGTGCACCAAGAGACAATACAAGCAGCTCATGATATCGTTCTGTACAGTAGCAGAAATCTAAAATCAATCCATCAAAAAGCGAATGGGAAACTAAATTGTGGTCTCGTGTTCACCAACAGACTATGACAAAGTAATGAAAATAAAAATACAGCTTCAGGTAACATGGATAAACTGTAGAAACGTAAGTTTGAGAGGGGAAAAGTAAAGATAAACGATACTAGTTACAGAATAATATTTTTATAAAGCTCAAAAATATATTCTTTAGAGATACACATATATGGTAAAATTATTTTTTTTAAATAAGTGAATAATAAACACAAAACTCAGGTTAGTGTTTACTCAGATGGGGAGGAAAGGAGCAAAACATGATTGAGTACACAGGAGGTTTAAAAGGTATTGGTATTGCTTTGTTTCATAAGCTGACTAGTAGAAGTAGTTAGACTAATAGTCTTTCAGTCTTTAAAATGTACATATATGTTATATATGTACACTCTATTCGTGTTTAAAATGTACATATGTTATATGCCCTTAAATATGGAAGAAATGTTTCATTTAAAAACATACATTTCTTTAAAGCAAGAAAAGAACAGGAATGAGGTAAACCAGTTTCTGTAGCTCTGCTACAATATGAGGGCATCTTCACAAAGCACAAACCACCTTAAAGTTTATTTTACATATCAAATAAGAATTTGGATCAGATTTTTTTCGGTCACCTTTGCCATTAACTTCAAGTTTTTTGTGTGAATTAACAGCTTTTTCCTTTAATCATTCCTATTGCTACAAATTAAAATTCAGAACCATAACAAAAAAGTGATTGCAGTTAATCTGCATTTCTTTTGTAAATTTAATGTAATTATATATCAAAGGGAATGGTCAGTATTTGTAAGTAGGAAAAACTGCTATTTTTCTTTATTTTTCTTTTTTTTTTAATTAAAATAACACGAAGCAAGTTACCACTTATTCAAAACTACTTTATTGGTCAGGTCTTTCACATTTTACATTGTCTTTTTTCCTGAGCTTTATGGAGATTTCATGGATAAATTTGAACTATTTATTGACACACTTAAAAATATGAGTAAAATTAAATACAGACACTGGCTGGTAGGATCATAAACTAGAATGACTTCACTGGAAAGCAATTTGGTGTTACATATAAAAGCCTTCATATAAATAGTCAAAGATCTTTTCATAAAGATGTTCGTTGCAGCATTCTTTATGATGACAAATAAGAAAAATGCAAACAAATGAATATTTTCCAGTCATTAATTAATATATTTTGAAGCAGATTTAATGACATGAGAAAACATTCATAATATAATTTCAAGCAAAAATAAAACAAAATACAAAATTAAGATGGTAACTTTCTAGTTTTTTTAAATATATCTAAAAATAATACATAAGAAAGAGTAAAGGAAATATATCAAAATGGTAACAACACACTCCAAGCAGTGCAATTTCAGGTGATTTTTTTCCTTCTTGACCTGTTTCTGTGTTTTACAAAGTTTTCATGGAACATGTCCTTATTTAATAATCAGTTCTTGCAGAACCAAGGCAAGAAACAGAGTAAATGAATGAATTCTGAACTTTGAGATATCACAAGCTTTCTTTTCTACCATTTTAGTGAGCATAGTTTAATAGAAATTTTAAATTCTGATTTTTTCCCCTAGATAGCATTAAATATTCTGAGTGAAATATGATATCAAAACTCCTTTCCAGAACTAAGAATAAAACACGTATACAATTAGCTAGAGAAATGCATTTGCCGAAGAATTTTCTAATCTCACTGAGGCAAAGAAAGAGAATTAGGGCACTTCATGCTTCTTGCTTAAGTGAGCAAAATGGTGCAAAAATTTACCTAGAATAGCCTTCACTTCATAAAGAAAAAAGCAGGAGGGAGGGAGAGAGGGAGGAATGGGGGCACAAAGGTCCCCAATCAGGAAAGCTGCCTTAAATGCTTCTGATGCATAACTATAGAAACTCGCTTTTAACATAATACAAAGAGGGGTTTTGTTCTATTGTTCTTCGATAAAATACTTCCAAACACTCCCCTGCTTTTCTTTTGTATAGATATTATATAGATTATAAGTGTGATTTTTAAAATAATCTTAATATCTCAAAAATATTTTAATACAAAGGGAACAGTGAAGAGACAAAAGTTTCAAAAGGGAAACTTTCAGACATTCAGAGAGAAAAAAAGCTATTAATTTCTAACTGTGGTAATAATATTTGAAACAGATGTCTATCTACTCTCAAATCCAAACTGGTTCATGGTTTACACAGTTTAATAAAACTTTAATTAAGGTTCTGCAACAGTGTAAACCGATCATCTCATGCAACTACACACTTGCTTAATTTTAACATCTCTTCAAGTTCCACTAATTCTAAAGTTAACCAGACTTTTTCATAATTCATCCAAGGGAAAATATCATTCAAATTAATAAAAACATACAATGTATCCTCTTATTTCTGTAAGAAATAAAGTGTAAACTTTTTGTTTTTTAGAAGCATTTGAAATAGAGATGGAAGGATCCCAAACTGAACAAAAAGAGAAGGAAATAACTTTATTATTTCTAAGAGCTTCTTGTTTCCAACCAAGCACGTATATTTTAATATGAATATCTGTGACCTAAAAAATTTTGCATTTGGAAACATTTTGTAAGAAATTTATTTCTCACAGAAAGTGATCAATTAACTTTGTAAATTTTCTTCATTCTATTTTAGTAGAACAATCTTGTACAGACACACAGTAAAGTAAGCTGAGTCCCAATGCCACTTACAGATCTAAAATAAAGGACAAGAGTGAATGCGGACTGACTGTGAATTACCGCATGCCAGGCGGAGTTCTAGGTACTTCATTTACTTTCCCCAACATCCTCACTAAGTAGGTACTCAACATCCGTACTTACAGATGAGGACGCCGAGTGCGACAGCCAGGACACACACCCATGCATTTGCCCACAAAGTCCAGGGTAGAACATCTACACTGGCTTTAATATACAAGAAAATTGTTTTTCCTATTTCATGTCCCAGGATGCATTTTAAAACAAATACAATAAATGACACTCTTTTAAAAAAATCCTGAGGCTCCTCGCATATTATGAAAGTGAAAATTTCCACAATTACAACAAAATAAAGGTTAGAACCATACAAAATAGGGAAGTTAATTAGTCAATCAACAGTGACCAAACCTCTTTTGGGTGTTATATTCCATGTTGTGAAATATGTGGAAAAACAGAGAAACAGAGAGCAGTTTTTGGCATTCAATACAGTTAAAATAATGAGGATACTAATTACACTAACAATTCAGGGAACTAGCAATTACAAATTGATACAGTGCAGAGTACCTAGGAATGGAGGAGGGTGCAGGCAGAGAAAAGGAAGAAATGAGTCCAGGGGACGAGATTAATAGAATATTTTCTGAAAGTGAAATATGAATCAGATTTCAAAAGAAGGGAAAAACACAAGTAAAAAAAAATAGTATGAGAAAATCATAAATAAAGTGATCCATGTTGGGCATAAAGATAGTCAGATTATTTTTCTCATTTTCAATCCAACTTCCAAGAGTCCACACGACAGGGACTTGCCTTACCCTGTTTCACATTCTTTCTCATTTCTGATTCAAGAATTTTAGTATCGTGAACCCTAATCCATTTGCTATGGACAAGAACATTTGCAGCATTTCTTAAAAACTTCTATTTTGTCCTTATCTTGTTTCTCTTATCTCACAAGAGCAAACAATTCGTGTAATGAAGCAGCTCTACAGCTTTCAGAGGCAGCTTCCCGATTTATCAGAATAGTAAATGCTGCAGGATGAATTTTCATGGACACTGATGATTTGTTTTCTCAATTATATTTTACTTAGCTTGATAAGCATAATTTTCCTGTTAGCACAGATTCTTTCAACACATACATTCTGTAGGAAAAGGCTGCATAGAAGCAGGCTGGGATTAAAAATTTGCTATGGAGAATCTAGAAAATACCACCAAAATCTTCACACATATAAAAATAATAGAGTTGGCTGCTACATAAAAAAAACAGTTCTTAAAAGGAAATTAGTGGGGCCAGCCCAGTGACGCAGCGGTTAAGCATGCACGTTCCACTTTGGCAGCCTGGGGTTCGCCGGTTCAGATCCCGGGTGTGGACATGGCACCGCTCAGCAAGCCATGCTGTGGTAGGCGTCCCACATGTAAAGTACAGGAAGATGGGCATGGATGTTAGCTCAGGGCCAGTCTTCCTCAGCAAAAAGAGGAGGATTGGCAGCAGATGTTAACTCAGGGCTAATCTTCCTTAAAAAAAAAGGAAATTAGTAATCAACTTGAAAATAATAATATATCAACTTTCCTGGGCATTTTAAGGGAAGCTGAACATTAGACCAATTCTAAAACAATATGAAAAAAGAAGATTTTAAGAAAAGAATAGAATGGGCATTAATTTCTTATAGAGAGAATCAGTTTAACTGTACAACATTTCAACCTAATTCAATCTTTGCTTTTATCTTAAAAAGGGTTTTAAAAGACAATACTTAGTAGGGGGGATCACAGAAACAAAGGTAACCAATACACAGGTACTCAGAAACCACGTCTTATTGATCAATGAAAAGTTACAATGACAAAAACTAATTTACCATATTGCTGGCATGCTCTGCATATTTTATCTATTATAAAATTAGCCATTATAATCCAATATAGTTAAATATGAAACTGAACCTGACTTCTGAACAAAACCTTTTTCAACAACTGCCTTACAGTTCTTGGAAAATAATTCCAAGAAAGGAGTACAGTATTGATTGCGGCAGAATTACCTCCCACTGACCAAAATTATCTGGGACCCCCCAGTAAAGGGTTTATTTATAAAAGCAGGTAAAATGGTACACAGTATAATTATATGATTTTTAAGTAGCAGTCTCTCATGTAGAGAAATTATAAAATCTCAGAGGTGATAAGGTTTGGAAGGGAAGTGATTTGTGACTATTCCCTTCTGTCTCTGAAATTCCAAAAACCACCTGAAGGAAAAAAACTACATACATGAAACAGTCATGGTGCCTCGCTCTCAAGAAACTAACGCCACACTATAATTCTGAACTCTGATAAGATTTGCCAATTTGGGTTATAGAATCACAGCCTTTCATAGCCAGAAAGACCTTAGAGAGCTTGGCCAATCTTTTATTTAAGTGATCAGTATGAGGCTCCAAAACTAATTATAACATTTCCTCCCTCCCAATCGTGTGCTCTTTTCAACATACTACTTGCCTCCCTCCCCTGAAAGAGAAAGCAGATGTAAAATGTTAAAGTAAGAACAATAAATGTATTGAAACATATTACTCTATCTCATCCATTACTGTGATGAGAAATTGCAAAACAAGAATTATTTGACCTGAGAAATGAGAACACAAAGAAGATTTGAATTATATGAGATTATGAAAGTTAAAGTAAAAAATAATCAACTAGTCCTTCCTTATTATATGGTTTCATAATAAAATTATGAAGGGTCATTCAATGATTTAAATGGCAGGTAAAATTAAAACAAATAAAAGGAAATACCCTTGACATGCATAACAAGCCTCCAGAATACACAAGGTCGCAGAACAGAGGTCGCATCGTTAAATCCAGTAACATGATTTTAAAATAATCTGGATCATTAGTGAAGCAAATATCTGATTATTTATGTTCAACATAAATATAATTTTCCATAATGGAAAAATTGTATTTTGGAATATAAGGAGTCACTAAGGAAGTTTTCTATTTGTTACAAATTATACTATAGCATAGTTATGCTTTTGCAAAATTTATATTCCTTTGGAAAATCAAATGGTGATTACTGGACTAGTGAAAATGTGTTGATTTAACATACACATAGTATTTGTAATATTAAATTTTTTTTAATTTACCATTTTAATGCCTAAATCCATTTTAAACTTTGCTTTCCTTATGGTACTTTGGCTCCAGATTAAATACACATTTAATCCAGTTATTTTGGAAACTAAAGATTTCTTTATTAATTTAATAACTCTGCTTCAGCTAAACTCCACAGCCACAGCCAAAAGACCCTCACTGCATTTTGCCCTGCGAAAACAACAAAATTACACTCAAAACAAAGAGATTTTATAATTCTTTCTGGAAAAGACGTGTGAAGATATGAAGCAAACCCTCTAAGTGTAGACAATGTCAGTTTTGGCAGGTTACACACCAGCCTGGAAAACCACTGCAGTAATTTTATTTCCATCCACTCTAGCACATTCTAACAAACCAAAGTAGAAGAGAGAAAATACAGGTGAGATCTCTCTTACAGATGATGATCTAGAGTCATTTACATTTTAGAAAAAATACCTACAAGAGTTTCAAGATCAAACTCCCCCTGAAGGTGTTTGTGTTTTTAGTACATCCCTTCCAGTCCCTTCTAACAACTGAACTTTTGCCAACCTCCATAATTCAATGTCTATTAGGTATATGTTATTGAGCTTCCTTCAAAATAATGTCTTAAGTTTTAAAATGTAATTTCAGATAAACTGATCATTTTTAAATGATCTTTTTTCATCATTTGCATCTCTATAGTCTTAGCAAATTACCTGAGTTATCTGATTTTCCAAAGTCACTAAAATGTTACTACGTTTAACCTATGTTAAATGCCCCTTCTCTCTCTCTCACACACACAAAATATGTGGATTAAATGGAAGTCAATTTTAGTAAAGATGTGGTAACTTGGCTCTGAAAAACACTGACAGTACACTCTGTTTCGTAACTGGAAAAAAAAAAAGATTATATCATTTAAGGTTCAAAATATATTTTTCCAAAGATTTTAAACATTTTTCTCTCTTTATCCACCTCTCTTGTCAAAATATGATCAATACACCAAGTCTCTACTTTGAACCATCTTTAATGATCAACCTTTCTCTGTGCTCTTCACACATTCCACATGCAATTACCACCTCATGCAGTCATTACGAAAAGGTCTCTTCCTTCCCTCAGGAGTCTTCCCAAGTTCTTGGACAATCAGGGCTGAGTGTCTGCCACCTCTGTATCATCAGTAACTAACACAACATCTGTCCCTAACAGGCCTCCAACATGCAAGCACGGAATTAGAATCAGACAGGCCTGTTAGAATCCTGGACTACCACCTGCTCAACCTCACTGTGCCTTAAGTTCCTTCGTCTCTAAAATGAAGATGACGATCACTACTACAAACGCGATGGGCTTATTTAGCACATTGCCTGGAATACCGGAAAGATGCAAACACAGTAACTTCTTTGTTTTTTGCTTGCTTATGTACAATTGTATCTCAACCATCCACATTAATGCTAAATTTCATCTCTTTCATCCACACTCTTTCAAATTTCCCCAATCTAGTGTTAAAATTATTCCTTGGCAATTTGAGAAATTTGTGAAGTCTACACATGCTAAAGCATAAGGTCACTGAAGAATTTAGCAAACAATGGGGGCTAGGTTTGATGTTTTTCGGACAAAATCATGTCTTGGCAAATTAAAAGCTGTGTGGAGCCTTGAGGGAGGAACCAGTGGACATAATCTACTCTATTTTTTTAAAAAGCCCTTGAGAAGGTACCATCACAAAAGTTATTAAAAAGAACTGAGTCACTGTAGGATTAGATGAACTTTTACTGGAGAAACAAGGAAGACAGTGAAAAAGGCATTACTTCAGCAGGATAACTAGAAACAGGGAAGGGGCTGGAAGGGGTCTTATTTAACATCTTTATAAATGATGTAGAAGAGGAAATGTAGATTAAATTTTCCAGGTCTGCAAAAGATACTAAGTTTTTCCAATATGCGAAATGCCAAGTCAGTAGGATAACCTACAATATTTCCAAAACTTTACGAGTTACTAGGGGGAAAACATTAAAAAGATTCAAACTGGAAAACTATAGGGTTATGCATGTAGGGGAGGAAGTATGCAGACTGTACTTCTCAGGATAATGGGCCTTAGTTATCACAAAAAGGAGCCTAAAAGTCATTCCATTAATGTGTTCTCATGGCCAACAAAGCTAACAATGGCACTGACATCACTGAAGAACAAAAAACATGGTTTTTAACCTATTTGAAACCATAGTTCATCTTTACTTGACATACTAACTGTCTAACACAGCCTAACACTCCAAAAATATCTACTTCTGAGTGAAAAAACTATAACTCTACTTTCACCTAAAAGGAAGGAAAAATAGGTTTAGAAACTGAGGAAATCAAGCAAATAAAAATAAATGATCAAAAGGACCACAGGATAGGCCTATGAAGGAAAACAAGAAAGGTCAGCATTCTTACAGTCCAGAAAGGTAAAGGCTACAAGGAAACAGCATAGATGTCAAGACTCACAGACTCTATATGATGATGGAGAGTACGGACAAGGCCAAAAGAGGCCTAGGGAACTGCTGCTATACTTAAACTAGAATACACAATTTGGTTGAGGAATGAAACATAAAGCCAAGAAGTTAAACAAGCTAAAAAATACAAATCAGTTCCAAGAATAGGGCAGTAGTTTACACTGAGGAAAACTAAGATATTTGGAGGATACATAATAAATTTTGAAAGTGAAATCATGCAAGACCAATCCTAGCTTTCCCTGACACATCCCCTGATGGCATCGCCTAAAGACGGAACAACAGACTGAACCACCTTAGCATTTCATCGATGTTCTCATCCACTTCCCATTCTGTCTTCCCCTTTTTCAGTCTGTTTGTGCTCTGTATTTATTTTTCAATAGCGTATCATCTGTGATTTTAAACATATTTCCCCTAAGAGCAAGAATTGATTATCTCTTTGACACACTTTAATTTACAGTATGGCACCAAGTTCATTCATATTGCATAAATATTTAATAATTCCATTTGTAAGAAAGACATTATTTACGAACTAAAGATGTAAAATATTATTGTTAAACTGCATTATAACGTCCAGGTTTAAGAGAGATGAGCCAAAAAAGGAATTTACAGTCTCACGGTAAGTCAGGCTGCATGCTAGTAAGTTATAAGAAAAATGTTTAAGAATGCATAATAACGGCTTTCAAACCACAACTTTATTAAATACATGAAATTTCAAATAAAATAGGAGCTAGAGAGTATTTGATGAAAACCTATATAATGCAATTATAGATTGCTGTATATCAAAGAGATTGTATAAAGGAATGAAAATTGCTTAGATCCAAGTAACATCTACAGTGTATTTATATGTCTTGTTCCATTTTTAGCTTTTTTAGCCATGAGCATGCATTTCTTTCAATGTTTAAAACAGACATTTCATTAAAATAGTTTGAGCAAAATGATATATTTAAGTAAGTGATTTCATACCAAAATAGAAATGCATCTTGCTGTTATTATCAGTCTATGATATTATTAAAGCATTTTAAGGTTACGCCTACTGAACACCAAGTCATCAATCCAATCACACTTAGTCAAAACTCCAATCAGTCCAAGGATGGTGAAGCTAGTGAGGACCCTGGAAACAGTCTAGAGGTTCAGGATCCTAGAAACGAGAAGGTTCTAACCCCCCAGCTCAGAACAAGCAGTCAGGGGAAATAGTGTTTTCAAATCAACTGCAAAAGAGAGAGAGAAAAAGAGAAGGGAAGGGGGAGGAGAGAGAGTGGGAAGAAGAGAGTAAAAGACAATGCAACAGAGTCTTCACGTATTCACAGGATTGAGTAGAAAAAGAGCTGCTTCTGACATTCAGCTCCTGGCAGATAAAGCAAAGGTTTAAAGCAAAGGTTGTTAGTTTTATCTTTAAACTGCTAAATCTGAAGCATTCAAGAAGTAAATGCATTAAGTTATAGTCCTTGTACCAAGCATATAAAATATATTCCCATACTGTTCATCACAAATGATAAATTTTACAGCTAAAACACCTGAACATTGAGTTTTTCAAAGCAATTTTCCATTTCTTCACTGCTTTGTAAAACAACAGACTACAATGTAAGAGAGAATGCAAAAAAGTAGTGCACAAAACATTTGATGTGCCTGAAATATAGATTGTTTCAAGGCAGTATACTCACAAGTGGGTTTTGGATTTTCTGTCATTTTTATAAAAAACAGTACCTGCTTTTATTAGTAAAGGTGTCAAAACTTAAATTCTATAAAACACTTTTTGTAAGCTGTTAATGTATACACAACTATTTTATCTCAGCCTTAACATATTCTATAGAATGTTACAATGATAAAATTTAGATAATTTTAAGTTATAGAATATCTTATACCATCTATATTTAAGGAGGAAACATACATTATTCCATAAATATGCATAATTATGTGGTAGGAAATGCCTAATTTGCCTACAAAAATCGCAAGGGTTTGATGACTGAAGAAGCAAGGAGTGAATCAGGTCCATTGAGAATTACTAAGAAAAACATAATCAAACATAAATGCCACAGAATACAAAGATCATTTTCCAAATTGGTTCCAGAAACAGCTCCTAGGTAAATTTCCATGAAAAGCTAATTTAATTCAATTAAACAGTGTAGCATGGTTTTCCTCTTCAGAAAGAGTTTAAATATTTTCATTTGCTACAGATGTTACAGATAAGTGTTTTAAAGAGTGATTGATTTCATCTTGACTGGGATGAAGATTCAAAATTGTTGAATAAGGACTTGTGAATGAAAAAGGACTTACGGCGCAGTTATATTTTAATCACTACAGCATCCATCATTTACGAAGTACACAGAGGAAAACTTACAATACAATTAGTATTTTTAAAGTCTTTACATTATGCAATATTATTTCCTATTCAAAATTACAGGACAAGATAAAATACTTAGAGATGATGTTTGCCCTCCATATTAGCATATTAGAAGCCAACCTCCAACATGCAATGGAGGGAACAGATTTATCATTTAAAAATTAAATAATAGTTAAGTTTATTTTGGAATAATTCCAGTTTCCCTGAATAACTTTTCCTAGTTAATCTCAGCATCATCTAAATGCACTCACAGTCACTCTGATGAGTAAGTCATGCCTCCAAAGCAGCCTGGTCACGGATTCGTCTGTGTCCATCTGGCTGCTGGCTAGAACACTGGAATGACTCATAAAAATGAAGCAACCTGAGGTCACCTACTCCAGGTCTTTTAAACAGAATTGCCAACTGCTTACCAGGTGGTTCCAATTTCCGAGAATACTTAAATAGAGAGAGAAACTCATTCTACATACACTATTTTATTTTCATATTGTCTCTGGCCACAGAATTCGGTAAGTAAGGAAGGAAGTGCTTTTGAAATGTAGATTACCAATCATCTGAGGGGCAGAAATCCCTGCATGTCTTGGATTGAGAATATTATATAAATAAAGTTAAAAAGAAAGGCAGGACACAAAACCATATTATGTTATGCTTCTCAAATTTTGTAAAGAAAAAAACACCCAAAATGTTAATAGTGGCTATCTCTGCGTGGTAGAAGAGGGAGTGATTTTTATTTGTTACAGTTCCCTATATTTCCCAAGTTCACTTCAATGAATATGTATTCTTTATTATTAGAAAAAATAACAAGTAACTTTTTAGAAAATATTATACCCTGTAAACCCTGGGCTCAGTGAGCCCCCGAGTACAGTCACATCTATACTGGCAGCAAGTCTTTCTCTGGGCAATGAAG
Organism: Equus caballus; assembly: GCF_041296265.1. Lineage (NCBI taxonomy): Eukaryota > Metazoa > Chordata > Mammalia > Perissodactyla > Equidae > Equus > Equus caballus. Next base: position 49,840,961 of record NC_091686.1, read on the forward strand.
AAAATCATTCATTTTACCTTTAAAAAGAAAAAGGGGGGAGGGGAGAACAAAAAAATAATGAGAACTAGGTTCCTACTCTACACCAGGTGTGACAGGTGGAGGAACAAGTCCTGGCAATAAGAATGACCCCTTTCTTCCAAGAGACAATATGCTGGCGAAATGTTTAGTCAGTTATTTGTATAAATTTTTCCCCAAAGTGTGTTCTGAGGAACATTAGTCCAATGATATATGCAGGGAAAACACAAATCTCACGGTCAAACACTCCTCCTTGGGATTGTCACAATGCATATCAGCATAATAAAGGCTGAGAGAAGGCTTGCAGTTTAAAATACCAGCAATCCCCAAATTCCTTTGATCATTTATTTACTCATCAAATGCCTCTGTGGTGTTTACTATGCGCCTGGCATTGTTCTGAACACTTTACAAACATTCCCTACTCTAAGCCTCAAACAACCCTACGAAGTAATTGCTAGTATTGTCATCTCCAATTTACAGATGATGAAGCTGAGACACAGAAGGTTCAGTAACTTGCCCCAGGTCACACAGCTCACAAGTGAGACAGCCAAGACTGAAAGCCAGGCAGGCAAACTCCGGAGTCCCCACAGTTAACCAGCAGATCACGCTGCCACCCACGGGATCCCTCCTGGGCTACACACCTGACATTCCACAAAACCACTGTTCTTTGGAACACACTGGGAAGAAAAACGCAACCAAGCAGAACATCCTGTTACATGTAAACTGCTTACCTGCATTAGTCAAACAGCTCATCCTACTTCAAACTCCAATTTTTCATTTAATATGTGATGAGATAGAAATAACTAGCAATGGTGTTAAGCCCAAAAATTTCTAGAATGTACTAATTGGACAAGAGAAGTTTGGTTAAATTATTTTCCATGTGTTGTCATTTAATTTTATAAGAGATCATAATTCAAAGGAGTTTTGATGAAATAAAAATCTATATGACTTAGGCCATTTCCATACTCTCAAGTTCCAAGAGTTTCAATTTCTAGAAGTTATCTGTGTAGTGGGATTATGGATCATTTTCATTTTTTTCCTCATGCCTATTTAACGTTTTAAAAATTCTGATAAATATAACCAGCAGGGAGACTGAGAACCTTATTATCATTAACTATCAGATTATACATTAAATATGTTTCAAAATGAATAAAGTCATGTAGAATGGGGCTATCAATGTATGATTAAGTGAAAACTGCAAGAAACAAAACAATATATGTGATCTTATTTTTGTTTAAAAATACATACAAATGCAGAAGTAAATTCTTAAAGAGTATATATATATGTGTGTCAAAATATTAATTTTAGGTAACAGTATAAGGCAATTTATTTTCTGTAGGTTTACCTGCAATTTCTAATTCTCCTACCAAGAAGATTCATTATTTGTCTCATTGGGAAAAGCTTCATATTCACATACAAAGAGCCTGCGTAACAGACACAGGTCAACAACAGCCACTTAGAAAGGCCCCTGCCCTCCAGTTACTCGTGATCTCAGGCAAATGACAGTCCTTTCTACTAGTCTCTACCTCCGCTCCCTGTTGACATCCTTCAGAGCCCTAATTACAGACTTGATTTGTAAATATTACACTCAGTTTTTTATCTCCTGCCCCCTCCCCAGTCCTCATGACAAATAAAGGCAAACATCTGCCCTTTTAGTATCCACAAGCCTAGAACAGTGCCTGGCTTAAACAGTGATTCTGTACATGCGCACTGCATTAATGAATGAGTAAAGGAGCGAGTGAAACAAACAACACGTGTAGAAGGTGTACAGACTATTAACTAGAAAGTTTAAACCAATAAGCAGGTTGACAGAAAAGTACTTATGTAACAACACCTTAGGTTTTCCAGGCCATTGTTGCATGGATAGAAGCATATAATCTGTGGTGGAAAGCAGATGTCCAACAGAGTAAGGGGGCCAACTGCTCTTAACATTCCAAGAAGGCTCTGAAAAGGAGGCGGCTTTCGGAAGCTCAAGCAACAGAAAATGGGACCTTAATTGTTATAGCTTCTGATAAGCCGAAGAGGATTTATTTACAAACAAACAATTTAAGAAGGTGTAGGCAGGAGCGTAAAAGAACCTGAAGGGCAGTGGCGTCAATCAGGGAGTCAAAGCAGAGGAGCTATTCCAGAGATTACAGGAATTTGGAAGGACAGAGTGACATGAAAAAGGCTCCCGTACGAGGAGCAGTGACTTCAGTGCAGGGACACAGGCAGCCCAAGCTGATCTATCAGGGAAGGAGCCCAGAGAATAAAGACCCTCTTCCACCCTCCCTCTGATCTCCTGCTGGGGCTTCCCCATGACCTGAGCCATCTGGAAATCAGAGCAGCTCAGCCAGGTATGCTCATGGGCAGGCAGTACAAGGTAGAAGGTTTAAGAGTGGATCTGGAGAGGCAAACAGAAGTTACCTGACATAGAAGTCAATGGGAATAATGCATGAGGCTTTAGCAAAATGGAGCTAGACAGGAAGAGAAGATGTTCAGATACAGAAGGGATTCTTGACTAACTGAAAGGGATCTAAAGAAACAAACAGAATTGCTAGATACATAAAAATAAGGTGATGCGAGGTGTCTGCATTCCCACTGAGTCGAGCACTTCATTCCGTAATAAGAGGACGGATGTGGGGACAATCCCCATTATGTGCACTATTATAGCTAAATGTTTATCGAACAGCAGCAGAATAGAAGCTTGTTTCCAGGAAAAGAACTGATGATAATTTAGTACCTTTTATAGATGGTTTTAAAGTGTATTAGATGAAACTCACCCGATTTCTATCAGGAGATTAATTTAGATAAAGGCACCATCATTACAGACTTCCTTGGAATCATTTTAGATCCATAAATCAACAAATTAACTAGTGACAGATGTGTCTGTACTTGTTTAAATCCATATCTATCTGCTATAAAAATGAGTAAACTGTTTATCTCAAGACAGCCAGGCAAGAAATGTTATAAAGAGATATATTGGCCTGTATCTTTTTTGCTTTAGCCAATAAGTAAATACAACCTTCAGAAATATCATTTCCAAACTTGCTACTTAACATCTTCTAAAGCTGAAGGCACATGCAGCCATATATTTGTTGAAAGACAGGAAAAATAAAGTCAGCTGAATCAAAACTATGAGTCTCTAATACACTGCACCCAACAGCATTCCAGAGAGTGACTGAATGCCTACTATACCAAGCTCTCTGCAGAGGGCTGGATCCACAACGAGCGACATCCATATGTAACACTGCGCACTTTACCGGGAAGGCCTTCAAGAAGCGTGCAAAGTTTTCAATGGTGAGGGCTAGAGAAAAATGACACTCAAGCTGTTTAGCAGAATTCTGACTTGCTTTCTTTACTTTGCAACTAGAACATAAACTTTATGCAAAATGAAGTGAACAGAGAGTAGTTGAAAGAGCCAAGCATGCCCAGGTTGTCCAAAGATCACCCGAGCCCTACAGAATCTTACCACAACACCTCCCGGGACATACTACAGTCTCTGAGCCAAGAAGCTTGCAGCCCAGGAGATATCTGAGGGCAGGTAAAGAGGTGACATCTGGAAACTGAGAGAAGGTGCTGAAGTCTGAATTTTAAAATTAAAAGCAACTGTTGAACCAGTGGGTTGCTGCAAGACAGATCAAGGGGAAACAAAAAAGATGATTCAACTTAGTGACTCTTATTCAGTGATAAGAACAATGTCTGATCAATCTCTCCAGGTTCCACCCTTGGCCAAACCAACAAACTCTCAGCTAGATCCTTCTCATGGCCTCCCACATCGTCTTACTTCAGACATTCTTGCTCACCCTACAGACAGACACGCTAAGTCATATTTGTTCACTTCTGCTAAAAATCCTCCAGGGTGGTTTAATCAGACGTACTGTGAATAAAATACATACTTCATAACATGGGCCTGGCTATCTCTCTGACCTCATTCCTACCATTTCCCCTAACAGCCCGCGTCCAACCGCACTGGCCAGCGTGTGCGCAGCTTGCTGCTGCCTTACAGACAGCCCTGATGTTCCCTCTGACAGGGAGTTCTCCCAGGTCCTCACTGGGCTGGCTCCTCCTTGTAATTCAGGAATATCCTTAGGGAGGCCTTCCTTGATCATCACATACAAAGTAGCCTCAGTCACTTGCTGTCATATCACCCTGTTATTTTCCTAATGGCAATTTTCTCTATTGGAAATGATCTTACTTGTATGCTTGTTTATAGTCGTGTTTTCACCCTCTAGAATGCAAGTTCAACGACAGCAAGGACTTTGTGTCTCTTAGGGCTGCAGTGTCCCCAAAGCATATAATAATGCCAGGCAGAGAGTAGGCACTCAAATATTCAAGTAAAAATAAATGCCATTAGGATAACTGGCTCTAAGTGGATGCTCTAAAAATCATGAAAGCAGATTATTGCCTGATGTAAGTTATGCATTATCCTTTCTTCTTAATACTATAGATCAGCTTCAAAAATACTCAGAAGTAACATAAAACGTCCTTCTTGTCCACATCTATATCTTCATTTATTTCTCTCTCCAGAATCTATCCCTAAAATGTTTGATGTTTCCTCAATTTTAATTATTAATTCAATGTGAATGACTTTTAAATCTGCATTTCTAGCCCTGGCCCCGCCCTCCCCTGAATTCTGGCCTGTCTCTCTATCTCACACCACTTCTACTTGAATTTCCACCATCATGCCAACTTTGGCATATGGAAACCTGAAACTAGCATCTCTCAGGAAAAATCAGTTTCTCTTTCCACCCTTAATACTTTCACCAACCATACTGAGATACCCAGATTGAAAAGTTCGAAAGTATCTTACGAAATTCAAGGCCTGGAAGGGAGATTGGAAAACATCAAGTGAAGTGGTCTTTGAGCTTTTTTTAAACTGTTAGCCTTTTTTCAAACAAGAGCTCCAAAGGAAGCCTGATATGTAAAACAGATGAATTTCCAGTTGTTCTGGGACTTAAATCGGTGGTCTTGAAGAAAAACATCAAAAAGAGCCACTAATCTGGTCCAAACTTCCTTTCTTTTCTCCCCATCCCCCTTCAACACACAAACTCAAAGTTACAGAGGAGAAAATTCAAGTCCAGAGAGCTCAAATCTTCTTTGCAGGTAGAAATAATGAGTCTGCCCAAGATGACAAAGTTAGCACCCAGAACAATGCTTAGCACATAACAGAACTTAAAGATCAACATTCTAAAAGATAAATATTACCTCCATGCATATGTATAACAAATGCTTATCAGTTACCACAAATTGACAAATTTCATGCATGGCTTTTATTGGCTGGCATGAGAAATCTTCAGTTTAGATAGTAACTGTTAGCTTCTAATAATAGACAGATTTATCCACTTCTAGTGAAAAGACCTGTGACACAGTCTCAGTTCCATAGCCCACGTGGCTTCACTGTCTGTTTCTAACCATGGTTTTCAAACTCTTTGGGCCTCATTCGCTTCATCTTTAACATTAATGTGTATGATGAGACGCCTTCTAAGACCTTCTCATCCCTCACTCTATGATGCGCTATTAGACCATGCTAATATTTTTCCCTCGAGCTACTGCATCTACAAAGAATCAGTACCACACATTCTAGACAAATTGCAAGAGAACAAACAGATCTTCAAGGACTTTTTGAGAACCTATCCTATGCCTAGCACAGTGCCGGGCATCTGAAATTCAGAGAAGGAAAGAAAAGGAACACTCTCTCACCTCAATGAGAAAGTAGTCCAGACAAAACAGTCCTCATATTTTTAAACTTAGATTTCTAAACAAATAGTAACACAATCAGCATTTACTGTCATAACATTAATTTATCAGGCCATCTCATGCAGTTCTCAAAGTTTATGAGGAAAAATTAAGTCAATTTCCTCTTCATAAATATTATTTTATGACTGCAACATTTTGAGGGACACACATGAACATGCCATGAGTAGAGGCAGCACGGCCCACAGGGATGATAATCTAACAGGGAGCTTCAGACACCCCTGCCTGGGCTAAATGGTGTGCAGCACCTGGCAGACAAGGTGGCAAAGCCCCTAGAAATAGTGATGATTCACTAACATGACATAAATCAAGAGTTTAACTTACCAAAAACTAACATTTTGACTTAAAATCACAAATCAATCTCATTAAAATTCATCAGCAGACCCCAGCATATGAGTAATGAGATCATATCAACTTATATCTTGTGACCAAAAGGAAAAGGTGGTTTTCTAAATGGTAATTCAGATTGGACAAACAACACACTGTATCAAGTTTTGCAGCCCTAGGCCAGATTTTGCTAAAAACAAAGGTACATTATGCATGACTAAAGAAAACAGTGAAAATCAGAGCAATTAATTTCGCAGCTATGTTTCCCATAAAAAACCATCACTACTATGATTTGCTTACACACCATTTTTTTGTATCACACAATGATCTAAGTGTGTAATAACCTGCATATTTCACTAAGATGTAATATCCTTCAAAACATCCTTATAGTGAAAGTTTTCCAAAGACATTATTGATCTCTGGAATGTCTCATGTTTTAAAATTACTGACAAATCCTTTCCTATTTTCTTTGCAGTTAGAAATAATTCTTCTTGATCACCAGAGTGTAAAGAGGTATAAGAGTACAAAGACTGAATATTTTCTTAAAGACAAATGTCCCAGTTGACACAGGACATTTCCCATAATTTTCCCAAAACAATAATTAGGAGAGTTGTCACTAGGATCCTAAAAATATATGTAAGAAAACAGATATTAGTTGGCATGAGTTTAGTATAGCAAGGAATTTCCATAAGTGCTCTTTCTAATTATTTTCAAATACTTTTTCGCTGCCTCCTCTCATTATTGGTGGAGCCTTTTGTGTTTCTTTCCAGAATTCAGGAACCTTTTCTCAGGTGGTTCTGCTTCACTGCAGATACGTTTGGTACGTTCTCTTTATATGTTGGAGGGAATAACACACCTCTCTTCTTCTGTTTTCTTTCACTGGCACCTTTGTGGCTGCTCAGCCACTGACTCACCTTGGTGGAAAGGTGACTAAGAAAAGGGCAATCCCTAATAACTCAAGGAAACCAGTGTGTCCCCATTCTATGGGGAGCAAACCCGAAGGACCGAGACTCCAGCCGGCGCGGTGCGGCTCTAAAGGGCTAAGAGCCCGCCCGGGACAACTTCCGGAGGATCTTGTCTCTGTCTGAAACCCTCACACGCCGAGCGACAGGCAGAAATACGGGGCTGTGACAGGAACGGGGACTAGGAGATGGATGGGTGCAGAGAGCGAGAGGCAGAGGCAAAGAGCGCCAGGGAGACAAGGAGCGGAAAGTCAGCCTGGACTGGAGACCAAAGAGTGTGGGAGTCCGCGAGGAGATGCGGCGGCAGAGAGGGAGGCACGGCGCGCGAGGAGGAGGTGGGGAGAGGGGGACGGATGGACAGACGGACAGACCGAGGGGCTGGGGAGGGAGAGAGACAGAGCAGCGGGAACGGGAAGACGACGGAGGGGGAACACCGAGAGCGCGAGAGAGACGGCGCGGCGGACGGGGGCGAGAGGCGGCCGGTCCCGCCCGGCCCCGGCCCCCCGCGCTCCCCCGCGGCGCCGGCTCCCGGGAGCGGCCGGGGCAGGTGGCTCCGCACGCCGGGCCGGGGCTGCCTCGCCGGGCTCCCGGGCTCCGCGCTGCCCCGCGCGCCCCTCCCGGGCCAGCCCTCGGCTGCAGGTCCCACCTCCTGCCCCGGCGCGCCCCCTGCCCCAGCTCCGGCGCACGTGTCCCGCCCGCCGCCCTTGCCCGCTCGGGCACGGGGCCTCGGGGGCCCGGCAGAGCCGCCGGCGCACAAAGCGCGGGCCGCCGCCGCCCCTCCTCACCCCGCCGCCCCCCGCCCGCTCCGTCCTGCCCGGGCCCCCGCGCCGAGCCCGCGCCCCGGGCCAGGCCCCCGAGCCCGCGCGCCTTACCCGCCGAGCGCTCGGCACCGGCGTCCTGGGCGCCGCCTCCCCGCACCGTCGGGCCGCCGCCGCCGCGCCCCGCGCCCGCCGCCCCGTCAACTTCTGGCCGCCGCGGCCGCTCTGCCGCCGCCGCCGCCGCCGCCGCGGGACTTTTTTTTTTCCCTCTCGCTGCTCGGCGGCCGCTGGAATTTTTTTTTTCACTTGCCCTCTCCAGCTCCCACTAGTGATTGGAGACTGAGAGCCAAGTACTTAGCGGAGGGATTACACTTCTCCACGCGCTTGGAGCGGCCCCAGCGCCGCCGCCCGGGCGAGGCGTGGCGAGGGCAGCGGGAGCCCGCGCCTCACGCCCGCACCGCGCCCGGCCCGGCCCAGGCTGCCTCCCCGCGCTGCGGCCGCCGCTCAGGGCATCGCTGCGGTTTCGGTCCTGGGTGCCTGCTCGGTCGTGTGGAGAAGGGGCTTCAACGCAACCTAGGTTTGATGAACAAAGGTTCGCGGAACGGCTGTCCTTGGAGAGCTGGAAGGGGCTCCCGAAGATGACCGAGTGCAGTGGGTTTCAACTTTTCAGGGCCATTCACACTTTTCAGAAGTTGATACAACGTTGACACACCTCATAAAAAATACTCATATACATCAAATTATGCCTGCAGTTCTGGACGGGGGCGTTAGGAACCCTGAAAGATACATAGTTGGGCCGCCTAGGGAAATGAAATATTTCCTTTCTTCAAATAAAACTGTGAAAAACAAACAAAAACAAGCAAACAAAAACTAATAAAAAGAAAACCCCTGCCATTTGTATATGATGAAACTTTACAATCAGTAGTGTTTATTTTGGAAAAGGATGTAACGTCTTTATTTTGTGGTCTCCTTGCTAAATCTTTAAGTGTTGAAACATTCTCTAAGGAGGTGAATATAAATTAAGCTAGTCCACAGCCTCTCAGGAGACTTGGGGAGAATTGTTAACTTTTTAAAATCAGCCATTTTGCCAATTCTATCTCCCCGGGAGCTATCGAATGACTTCCAAATATTTTTTTCCTCCCAGTGACTTTCAGCTGCCTATCCTCCAGAATTAATTTCCTCCTTTTGTTAAATTTTTCCGTCTTCCAAATATATTGATAAACCCTCTCTAGTCACCATCAAGCGTGCGATTTTTAAATAATACAATTTCACTTTGAAATAGTGTTCCAATTTTCTTCACGTCTATTTCTATGGTCTATTTAATTCTTAGCCTACATTTTCTTTCAACTCTTCCCTTTTCTTAAAATATTCCCATTAAAACTTTTTATGTTAGACATTAAATATAACCCCTTGAACTTAATAGGAAACTAAATTGTGTAAAAATTTATTTTATGCAGCTCCCACTTGGGAGCAGGTCATGCCCCAGGCATATATTGATGAGTCTGTGAAATGTAGCACATAGTACCCAGAGAAATGTTAGGGTCCCCTCTAACGTCTGTTTGCCCCATAGTGTATCTGAACCCTAATATTATCAGGACTAACCTGCATTCTGGTTCCTGGTGCCAGATTGAAAGTAGAAAGTTCTGTTTAACAGGATACTAGAAATTTTTAAAACAGGTAGTGTTTGTCATTGACATTATCTTGCCTCCCTTATTCAAACTCCAGTCTAGTCCCTGGTCCCCGTACTCATTTTATTGTCCCAAGAATCCCAAGGTAGAAGACACCCATTTAACCCTCACCCCAAGTCCTCTCTGCTCCTAAATTACCTTCCTCCTGCTCCTCAAATTTCATATCATCCCATCCTCTGACATTAACTAGGTTTAAAGGAAGAAATCTGATTGAAGCAACTTCTTCTACTGTGTGAATTACTAACTTTTATATGACAGATATATTTTTTCCTCTTAGACTTCTAGTCCTCACAGACTACAGCAAAATAAATCAGACACTATGGGAAAAGTGTTGGCGCAGAGTGTGTTTGGGTTATCCACATCTTTTCAGAAGCTGTACTAAGACGGCTTTCCTTAGCTTAATTCTATTTGGCAAATATCCTTCTAAGCATCTGCTGGACATAAGACACTGATCCAGGGAATACAGGCATCCCTGGGTGGGGAAGATAGATTCCATTCCAATTAAATTACAATTATAGAATTTTTTTTTAATTATTAGATATTTTTAAAAAGTCCAAATCAGAAGAATAAAGAAATTTCCATGGGGTGCGTGTGTGTGTGTGTGTGAGGAAGATTGTTGCTGAGCTAACATCTGTTGCCAATCTTATTCTTTTTGCTTGAGGAAGATTGTTGCTGAGCTAACATCTGTGCCAATCTTCCTCTAGTTCGTACATGGGATGCCTCCACAGTGTAATTTGACAAGCGATGCTAGGTCCACACCCGGGATCCAAACCTGTGAACCCCAGGCAGCCAAAGTGGAGCGTGTGAATTTAACCACTACACCACCAGGCCAGCCTCCCAGGTTTTCATTTTTCAAAAAAACACTCTGGTTGGGAGAGAATCACAAAACATGCCAATCAAGCAAACCTTGTTGAGGTGGGGCTTAGAAGGAGCATTATCAATAGGCAGGGATGGGGAATCTGGAGTATAAGCCATTCAACAATCAACATTTATTGAGTATCTATGACATACCACTACCTGATGTTTGAGATTCAAACCCTGTTCATCCCTTCTTGAAACTGACAGGAGAAGAGACAAGCTATATATATATATATATATATACACACACACACATATATATATTAATTAGAACATGTGAGAAGTATGGTAATCAATACATGAACACACAATTGTTGGAGCACAGAAAAAGGAAATATTCTGCCCGGGAATGTCAGGAGAAACTGCAGAGATCACCTTTTCTCACGGTCCTGAGGTATCTTTAGAGATCAAAGGATGATTAGAAAGAGAATAGCATCCTAAGCAAAGGGAACAGTATGAAAAAGCATAGTGCATTTAGGAGCAGCTGGTAGCTCAATGCTCCTACCCCAGTTCTGAGGAGAAGATGCAGCAGGTGACTCAGACTGGGCAGGGTTCAGGAATGGCCTTGTCAGATATGCTGTAATAGGTTTGTCCTCGTTAGGCGATGGGGAAGCATTAGAGATTTTTAAACCCAGGAGTTAATGGTAGACTTGGATCTTCAGATCATTTAGAGGTACCTAGAGGGGGAGAAATGGAAGCACAGAACCAATTAGGAGTCTGTCATGTAAAGAGTGAAGATCTGAACCAAGATAGTGACATGGCCTCCAGGACCACCAGCAGACTTGAAAGACACTTGGATGGAGAACGTTGTAGAAGCCTATTCCCTGCTTTGCCGCCTGGGATGGTGGTGCTTTTAAAGAAAGTAGGGACCACTGGGGGAGGAGCCATTGGGAAGACGAGAGAGAGAGAGAGAGAGAGAGAGAGAGAGAGAGAGAGAGAGAGAGAGAGAGAGAGAGGCTTGGTGGAATGACAAATTTGGGCAAAAGCACAATTTCTTTTTTATCCAATTGTAAAAGTAAATCATCTAAAAGTTCCAAATGTCTCAGGAGAGGACACCAGGGCAGCAAAAGCAAGAACTCTCAAAGAATTCTCAGGCTTCTTTCCCATTAAGGAAGACATTCTCCCAGCTCTGCTATTTGGGGAATTTACACATAGCAAATAGGGCAGAGCTGAGAAACCCAGAGATTTGGTGAGCTCGCTTCTGTGCTGTCAGCTTCCCCTTCCTCCAACTTCTTCATCCATAACCTTCCTCCCACATCTTTCCCTCTTCCACTTCCCCCTCTTCCAAAACCGTGAAGAATCTGCCCACCATTAAGATTTTATTATAAATCGAGGCGTCCTATGTTAAGTATCATTCTAGAATGTGTGCTTTTGAGTCATTTCTCTCTAAATGGGGAATAAAAGATTGTCTCTTTGAGATATTTTAAGAATCAAGTGAAAGAAATATTTCAGCAAAAGGAAGAAATCGACTCTTTTCCTGTGATTCCTACCACCGTGGTTGTCTTATAACCCACTGCTAACGCATCGACTTGCCATACATGAAATAAGAGATTAAACCTCTTAACCACCAGAGTATATAAATTCTTACTTGTTAATATGAGAATGTGTAAGTATTGGTGAAACGTGTAGCTTCTATAATAAAAGCCAAGTTTATTGAGTCATTACCATGTGTTAGGCAACTACTAAGTACTTCACACGTATTAACACATTGAGGTCTCATAGTAAGGTTGTACTGTTCCATTCCCATTTTACAGATGAGGAAATCGAGGCACAGAGTTGTTAGAGAGCATGCAAAGCGGAAGAGGCAGGATATGAAGCCAGGCAGTGTGGCTACAGCACCTCCGGCTTATTCAGTGAACTAAACTACTCTATGGCAGGGAGAACATTTTTAAGTACCCAACGAACAAACACTGGACAAAAATACCTAAAGATCTTGAATCTAAGATAATATGTGAGCCTGACCCTAGAAATTGTGGAAAGGCAAAGTACTTGATTCCTCTATATTTTGTTAAACAGTTTCTTGAGCTCCTTGGAAAGGTAACAGCTGGGGAAAAGCTGGTGATGCCAGGAACATGGGAAGCAATAGGATCTGTGGCTTTTAAAATTCCCGCTCCCACTCCTGGGTCTGCATTTAATGCCCTTGGCGAGGCCCTCTGCCAAGTCATGAACTTCCTGAGGACCCTCCCCTATCTTTTATTACTCTCTTTAGCCTTGTTTTTTTTTTTTTAACACAACCACTTTTGCTAGCTAGATATGGGTGAGTTTAGCTCAAAATCAGATTTTCTTTCATGTTGTATAGCAGATTGCATCAAAGGTCATGAGATTCCATCACAAGCTTTCAAGCAGAGGTAGAGATGGGATATGACAGAGCAGGTTCCTACAGTGGGTAGGAGGGCAGACCAAAAATCTCTAAGACCCCTTTCTACTTTCTGAACCGATATTTAACATAACTAATGTGAATAATTTAAATATTAATACAAATATCAACATAAATGTAATTTATATAATTTATATAAATATTCATGTTAATAATATTAATATGACTGTTAAATAATAAATATTAATATGAATGAATATATTGCTGATAATTCGTTCTGGTGCATAAAACATCAGTGGTAATCTCTCAATTAAAATGCACATCAAATTACTCCCATCCTTATCCTAAAGCTTCTACTCTATTTTCTGCTGTTCTCTTTATTTTCTTTTATGTAGAACTGTGATTAGACATAGGAAAAAATAACAAACATTCTAGTTCTATAACAAATTAATGTTGTTTAGTATGTAAGTTCAAGAAAAATAGAATTTCTCAATTGAAACAGAAACAAGCCATGAAAAAAATCTGAAGTAGAAATGCTAAAATGATTTTACTTTCTTTTGCTGTCAGCATTGTTCCAATTTTTCTTAATAAATGCAGATATAATACCCACCTATTTGTATGCAGCCACATTATCCAGGGCCTGATATAAATTAATCCTTTTGAAACTGGATTTAAATACAATGTCATTTCAATTTTCAAAACTTTTTCTAAATTCTAAAGCCCAAGCGTCTTTTTCTCTGAACCATTCTGATCCATATACCTACCTAATTCCTAAAACTGGAAAATTAGGGAAACTTTTTGCAACAAAACTTATAAAAAGTAATTCTTACATCTGTTTCTTTGGAGTCTCATGTTCCTGATGACTTTTTCCTTCTAAAATGATTTGCCAACCTTGGAACTTCTCAGTGTTTTCCTGACTCACAGTATATTTACAGTGTGTGCCTCAGGAAGAAATATACAGCAACTATTTCCTTCAGTACTAGAAAAAAGAACAGAAAACTTAGGGAATAAAAACACATGAAGAGCAAGTCTCCAATTAAACTACCTGAAAACAATGGGTTTTGGCTCATTAACTAAAAGCCTATTCTATCCAACGTATGTTCTTAAATTAATAGAATTGTTTTAAGCTAGTGGAGGAAAGAAATTTAACCTCTGTTCCATGAATTCAGAGACTGCTTTATATGAATGTATAAAGATTTAACACTGTGTTAATGTTAGAACTAATAGTGAGTATAAGCGCTTAACTAAAAGAAGACATTTTAGGGATTACTTGTTGACATTCCTAATTATAAGAATATCGTAGGCATTGAAATGATACACTGTGGGGATATTCATACTAGAGCACTGAAGGCTATATAGATTTCCATACCACAAAATAAAATAGCTAAATCGATGGTTTCCGGGGCATACTTCAGGATAAAGCCACAGCTCTCCTTGGCAACATTCAACGAATCATGAAGTTTCACACTGCTGTTGATGTTAAGGAAAATGACAGAACCAAAGTCTAAGGAGGAAAGAACCAAAAGAGAAAAGAAGTCCTCCAAATAACAAAAAATAACAGGAATGAGGAAGCGAAAGATTAAGGAAGGAAATTGAAGAAACTATGTTCTAAAATATATCTTTTCTCTCTGGCAGAATTCTATTTTAACACGTAGAGCAGATCTGTGATTTGGTTAAGTAGCACTATTCATTAAGTCGAGCTAGATATTTACATAGTAAGTCAGAATACGTGAAATGTTGAAGATCTGATTATAATTCACCTGCTTACAAAATCTCGACGTTCCTGTTTGCCTACAAAGTAGGTCCAGCATCCCAGTAGACCTTCCGGGCCCATCACAATCTGACCTCAGCATCCTTTTCCAGCACATCTCCTGCCAAACACTGCAGACTCACAGGCTGCTTGCCAAACGTCTTCACACCTCCCGCAATTTCTCCTGGCTGGGATGCCGTCTGGCGCCCTGACCGCTATCCCTTCGTCATCCAACATTCACCTTCTAGAGCCTAGTCAAATGTCTTTTCTTTCATAAAATCTATCTTCATTTCCCCAGGCTTATTAGTCACTCCTTCTCACACTTCAGCATTACCATTCTCGTATATTTTATAGCTTTTTATATTCTTAACACGCAGCATGGTGCCTAGCACATAAGAGGTGCTCTATATATCTTTGCTGTTGAAGGAGGATAGAACTATAAAACTTCACAATTATGTTAGAATCATGAGGCTGGATTCTAGAACCATCTGTAGATTCCCAGTTGTATTGGCCACTCAAAAAGTTCCTATGAAACAACAGTTAACATCCTGAAAATGGTGTATAACAAGCAGCAGGATACATGGAGTTTTGTTGGGGATTTATAAAAGCTGAAAAATAGGGGAAAAATTTTAAATGAAGGAAAAAACACACCAGGTTATTTACCATGAGGCCAGGGCAAGCAACGGCCAAGCACAAAATTGCCAGACCAACCTGAGTAGTAGTTGGGTTGGGTGTAGGATGAGGAGGGTGTGGGCTGGAATTTCAGTCAGGCATGGGAGTTACCGTCTCAGGGATAAAATTGCTTCATTTCTGGCTCAGGAATTCAAAAACTATTGTCTTAGTCCATTCAGACTTCTATAACAAAAATACCATGGGCTGGGTGGGTTAAACAACAGGAGTTTCTTTCTCACAGTTCTAGAGTCTGGGAGTCCAGGATCAGGGTGCCAGCAAGGTGGAGTTCTGGTGAGGGCTCTCTTCTAGGTTGCAGATGACTGACTTCTCATTGTATTCTCACATGGCAGAAAAAGAAAGTGACTAATCTCATTCAGGAGGGCTCTACCCTCATGACCTAATTACCTCCCAAAGGCCCAATCTCTTAATCCCATTAGGGGTTAGGATTCAACATCTGGATTTGGGGGTCACAAATATTCAATTCATAACTATCATCTGTGAGTATTAGAAAAGAGTCCTCAAATCATCATACTGCTGAGAATGTTGAGAGATTTTCATAGCATTCGTATCTGAACAAGATGTGATGTTCCAAGATGTTTCCTGATGCAAATGAAAGCTCCTTGAGGACACAGACACACGATTAGTAATCTGGCACCTGGCACATATAAGGATTTGATAAATACATGAGGAATGATAAATAATATAAGATGACAATTAATATCAATTTCACAGCATTACTGTTTCAAACACAAAGTGCTCTTATACAGGAAAAAGGACAGATTGATTCTTCTCACAAGCATTTCTATTACAGACCAAATAAAATAAAATTGGGGGTGAACTGAAATAAAAATAAACACAATAATTTTATAGAAATAATGGCTATTATCTGTTGATTGCTTCTATGTACCAGGTACTATAGCATTTACTTTGTTATCTTATTTAATCATGAATACTATTAACACCATCATTTTTTTGATGAAGAAAATGAAGTTTGATGAACAAAATTAAGTAAACTTGGGGCCAGCCTGGTGGCGTAGTGGTTAAGTTCGTGTGCTCAGCTTCAGTGGCCCATGGTTCGTGGGCTCATATCCTGGACTCGAACCTACACACCACTCATCAAGCCATGCTGTGGTGGCATCCCACATACAAAATAGAGGGAGATTGGCACAGATGTTAGCTCAGGGCCGATCTTCCTCACCAAAAAAAGAAAGAAAGACATTAAGTAAACTTGTACAGAGCAAGTATATGATGGAGTGGATATTTAAACCCAGGTTTTTTACAGAGTAGAACTCACATTCTTAACCACAACACCCCCCTAGACCTTCTGAATACTGCCACACATTTATCTATAATTAACAGTGCAAGCTAATGCATGGATTGAGTAAAGTACTTCTAACTGAATCTATCATTTTGTTCTTTTTCCTGTTAGTAATGTCTTCCTACAACCATGGACTTATCTTAGAATGTTGTTCTACTATGAAACAAAAAGAGGTAAACAGTTAATGATTGAGGATACTCTACCATCTGTGTCACTGCCTTAAAGTTACTTCACTGCTGTTACCTACAGACATGATATCTCAGACTGTGAAACGTTAATGACAGAGCTATCATGCAGATACCACAGAGGACATTCGATATCACTTGATGTTAAAGATACCATTTTTATGCTTGATTGAAATTCCAGTATTAACAGAGAGTGAGGAAATATTTTACCTTAGCATCTCCCTTTCCTTCTCTTGAAAGTTTTCAAGCATTGCAATTATATTGAATTCTATTTCAGTTTTCTCCTTTACTAGTTGCTAAATTTCCTGAGGTTTGGGCTATATTTTTGCATTTTTGTGTCTCCAGCATTTAACACACTCTGTAGCATATTAACCAACATTAATACATGTTTAATAAATAGATAAATCATGCAATTTAAATCCCACTTTGGCATAGTACTATGTTTTTCTGACCTCTATGTATTGGAGACAGTTAGATAGATATCAGAATTGAGGAATAAATGAAGCAAAACCATGCTGGTACTCTAACATGAGTCCTGAAACAGGGACAGATCATCCTTCAGACTCCAAGTATCAGCCCTGCATGAGAGAGGCCTCGAGCTGACAAGAAGCCTGGTACATCGGCAATAGTAGTCTACCGCGCACATCACACAGAAACCAGAGATGGTATGTTGAGCGACGCTAACAAGCCAAAGGACACTGAACAAGCATGAAGAATATCCTGTGGGCGGTGAGAAACCTCCTTGGAGAAAGGCTACTTTTGCTTTTGAACACTGGTTAATAAAGCTGCCACTTATGCTGCCCAAGTCACTGTACTTTGAGGAGAAAGGAATTGAGGCAATTGACACAAGTTAATGATTGTGAGGGCTTTTAATGACTTTCAAATTATTCAGTAGAACATTTCACATGAATTATTACTGTATCTGCAACTCATAATCTCAAAGTTACTGATATTCATGCTTTTACACTTAGCAACTTAACATTTTTGTGTTGTTACACAGAATTTTCATCATGAAAGCAGTTAAGTGTATAATATACATAAAATTAGTATAGAGGTAGCCAAGGTATTAACTAAGATATTGTTCTGTGACTGCTATTGTTGTTTTAATAACCTTCATGTTCCAGGATGACGTCTCCTTGAGAGTATGATAGAATACAGTGCATGTGATGCTCACAGGGAGGTGACAAGGTTAGGAATCCAATTATCTACAAGCTTTACTATCTATTACACCAAAAAGACATTAACCTCAGAATTCCATTCTATTTTATTGCTTTACTTCTCAATTAATAATAGTTTGTAGGCATTATTTCAGCATACCTATGAGAGAATAGACTTCTCATTTGAAGATTCCTAAGTTTTACTATGTTATTAAAAAGCAGCATTTGTTTCTATATAACCATGACCAGACTGGACTCTATTCAACCATATTCCTTACACATAATACAGTCTTGATACAGTAGCAGATGGAAAGCCCTGATACCAAGATTTCCTTTTCTTTTTTTCTTTATTTTTTGAAGAATATTAGTCCTGAGCTAACTACTGCGAGTCCTCCTCTTTTTTTTGCTGAGGAAGCCTGGCCCTGAGCTAACATCCGTGCCCGTCTTCCTCTACTTTCTATGTGGAACGCCTACCACAGCATGGCGTGCCAAGCGGTGCCATGTCCGCACCTGGGATCAGAACCAGCGAACCCCAGGCCTCTGAGAAGCTGAATGTGTGAACTTAACTGCTGTGCCACCCGGCCGGCCCCCTAGATTTCCATTTCTTTAAAACTAACTCTCAGGAAATGATTTAGGTCCTAGGTCTGACTAATTTATATAATGTATATTTATAATATGTCAATATAAATATAACCAATATGGAAATGAAAGAAGATTCAGACAGTTGAATCCCCCATAGCCTGGCTATGTAGTTCTATAAGTATAGGGAATTCATTAAACTGCAATTCACAGGACTTTTTCATAATATCTTGTCTGTTTTTGTTTTTGTTTTCTTGTGAAGCAAGGTCTTACCAAATGCTTGAGTCATAGTCTGTTTTGTTGCAGTCATATGGGTGTTACTGTGAAGGAGAAAAACTAATGACTACAGCGGGAAAAAGAATTGATGTGTCATGGATTATGGCCCTGGTTACACTTCTACTTTAACCGTACTCATGTGTTCAAACAAAAAAGTTCTGCATTTGAATGTCCACAATCGTCTGCATATTATAAACATCTCCTCTTTCACGCAGGCTCAGCCAACACTCGCATTTGTTGACATTCATCATCAAGGAATAAAGTCTTATAAACAAATAATTATCCTTCATAAGAGAATAGAAACAGAACCCTGATTCATAAACACTCATTAACACTTCCAGTTGCAATTATTAACCAACATTTTTGTTTAATCTTAAAATAAGTAAAACTTTATGACATGCTAATCATTTATTTAAAACTTTCTCCCTTATCTCTCAAAGGCTTATCTTCTCCTAGTGTTTGCCCTGGGTGGCTGATACTATTGATTTTGCCTTTAACAAATGTTTGTATTCCTCACCTGTGGCATTCCAATATAGCCATGAAGTATACATTACATCTCTTTTCCTAGATCGTATTCTAGTCCATGTAATCTCCTCCTCCATGTTTTTTTTCTCATAGAGGGATTTCTAAGATTTAGGATTCGCTTTAATGTACAGCATATTCTTTCACTTTGGTTTTCCTATTGAAACCATGTATTTTCATAGAAAACACATTAGTAACTCTACCTTTCTATGTCCTACATCTGGATTGCAGCCTCCTTCTGAGCGGGCACCATAATTACTTCATTCCCTGGACTTTATCAGAATTCATGAGCAAGCAGAACTGTTAAGTGCAGCCCTCCCAGCAATAAGTCAAACAGGATAATCAGCAAGAATTTTCAGAGGAAGTCAGAGTGTTTTTCTCATTCTCTAATAACGATAACTTATTTATCCTTATTGTTGGCTACATCTGAATATTTTTAAGAAGTCACATTTTGACTGCTGTGTCACTAAAACCAGAATAGCCTGGGATTTTAAGGTATAAATTTACCTTAGTAGCTTTGCCTGAAAAGATGAACAGAGAAGATTGATTAATGAGTCTAATAATCTAGACTTAAGAATATTCAATTCCAAGCTAATTTTCACAAGGTCTTTGTTTACCTAATTTACCAGGTGGAGAACACATTCAATTGATTATCTGAATTTTAAGCTTTTCTCAGTGGTTTTTTGCCTCATTAATTCAACATATATTACACAAATAGACATTATGCTGGATGCTGAGGATACATTAGGCAAGACAGAAATCCTTGTCTCAGTTGAGTTTGTAGTCCAGAGAAGGAGTTAAATAAATAAGAAATTACTAAGCAGTATAGTTATTTATTCATGATTTATTAGCCACTGTGCTAGGTGTTAGGTATACAGCAGTGAGCAAGACAGGCCTCTGCTCTAGTAGAGAGTACATTTTAAGTCCTAAGTTAGCATCAAGCATCAGATTGTATCACACGGGGATACTTACACCAGTCTTTAGGGGATAAGAAAGTCATTCCGGAGGCAGTGACAGCCTAGCTGCAGCCCAAAAGGAAAATACTTAACCAGACAAAGAGCGAGGAAAGGCAAAGTGTTCTGGTGCTTGTCTCCCAAAAGTCAGAGAGATCATCCACAGTCAGGGCGCTAGGGACAGTTCAGTATGGCTAAAGTAGAGGATGGACATGAAGTAGGAATCTGTGAAAGCAGAGGTAAGCAACGTAATGAGGAACCAGATCACAATAAGATGGACCGTTATAGAATCTGAGACAGGCTGCTTATGCTCAAATCCTGGTTCAGACACTTACAAGCTGTGTCTTGATGACTTTAGGTGTGCTGGATCATTCTATCAGCTTGGTTAACTTGAGAATCGTATTTCACGTTCTCTTTCCCTGGATGGTTCTCTGTTAGCATTGGCCAGATAAGGAACTTGTGCAAGATTTAGGAAATGGAAGAGAAGCAGCAGCATTACCCTCTGAAGATCATCATAGTTGGATATAGTGATGGACAGATGCAGAAGTTCCTGGAGGGTTCCAGCTCATCCTCACTCTCCTTTGGTCCAGTTCCAGCTCTTCTCAACTCTGGCTCCTCTGACCAGGAGCAGCCCTAGGACCATGACTGGATGCTTGACTGCAGACCCACAGACTTTTCTGTCAGCACCCTCACAGTCCCACTTGGGTGGCTGGATGGTGCTTGGTTTTTCTTATTGATTAGCTGGTGACCCCTCAGATGCTTTGCAACATCTCATAATACTGTATATACTCATACTATAACAAATTCCTTATCCTGTAACTCACAATGGATTGTTGCCCTGACTGATACATTGGACATGTTACATAACCTCTCTATGCCTCAGTTTCATGATCTCAAAAGAGGATGATAAAGGTTATAATAGTATCTGTTTTATAGGGTTGTCTTCAGGAAATAATGTAGGCTCACTAAACAATAGCTATCTTAAGGAATTTATACTTTACCTTGAAATGAGTAAGGAGTCAATAAAAGATTTTTGGTGAGGAAATGACATGGTCAGATTTGTTTCAGCACAATCAATCTGAGTGAGACGTGGAATATAGTTTTGAGGGGAACAAAGAGACACTTGGAAGTCTGTCACAGTAATCAGAATTTGAGATGTTGGTGGTCTTAACTAAGGTAGTGACACTGGGATTGAAGATCAGAGGACAGAGTCAAGAGCCATTAAACTAGAAATGTCTTTCTCGACTTATCTCATTAGCATAATGTCCTCAAGGTCCATCCAGGATGTCACAAATGTCAGGATTTCAACTGTATGATATTGTCTGTATTAAGTGGAATCTAAAGAAAGCTGAACCTATAAAAATAGAGAATAAAATGGTGGTTACCAGGGCTAGGACCATTTGGGGAATAGGAGAGATGTTGTTTAAGGGTACAAACTTGCAACGTGTAGATAAAGAAGTCCTGGAGAATGAAGGCACAGCATGGAGATTATAGAATACGATACTATATTATAAACTTCAAACTTGCTAAGATTCTAATCTTAATTATTCCCGCCGCAAAAAAAGAAATCATTATGTGACGTGATAGAGGCGTTAGCTAATGCCGCAAGGACAATCATATTGTAATATAGAAATGTATCAAATCAACATGCTGTACCTTAAACTTACACAGTTTTATGTCAAATATATTTCAATTAAAATAAATAAAAAGTAAAAAGTAAAAAAGACGAACACCAAAGAAAACAATACGAGAAATGACAGAAGTTGGTAAACTATCAGATATGGAAATAGAGGAAAGAGAGCATGAAGGATTACTTTGAGGCTTCTAGTTTAAAAAGACATTGGGTGGATCATGATGCCATTTTTCTGAAACAGTAAAAGTGAAGAAGAACTTGTTTGGTGAGGAAGTGATGAAATTTACCTTTGACATGATGAGCCTGAGGATCCATGAGACATCTAATTGAAGACATTAAGAAGGAAGTTGCTTATGCTGGACAGTTGAGTGTGGAGATCAGACACAAATTGTTGCTCCTTATTCTTCCATTATACTCACGGGGTAAGTATGCTTTCAATAAAGGCACGGAACTGGCAGGCTGAGATATTGGATTTTTTTTGGTCTACCTCAGTATTTCTAAAACTTTTTGGTTCAGGAAACCTTTACACTCTTAAACTTTGAGGACCCCAAAAAGATTTTGTTCATGTATATTTACTGTATAAGAAATTTAAACTCTGAAAACTTAAATTAAAAAATTATATTCATTTCAAAATAATAGATTATTACATCTTAACACAAATAACATATCTTTATGAAAAATAACTATTTTCTAAAATTAAAAATTAGAGGTAAAAGTAACATTGCTTTACCTTTTATGAATCACACATCAGGTAGTCTCTGGAAAGCTCTACTATACATTTGTGAGAGAATAATAGTGAAAAGGGGAAATAACGTCTTAGAATTACTATGAAAATAGTTTTGACTTCACAGACTCCCTGAAAAGGTCTCAGAGAACTCCAGGATCCCTGAACCATACTTTGAAAACCACTGTTCTTCGTGAATGTTAAGTTAAAAGGGATGATGCTAGGGATGGGAGTGGAGAGGAAGACCCAGAAACTCAAGTCTTCAGTGAATAAAGGACTGTGATTGGGATGTTGACAGTGACAGAGAGAAAGTACGATGTAGCTGAATGACACATGGCTCAAGTGGACAAGGGGCTTTTAAAGAAAAGGAATTAATGAGTGGTCTTGAAATAGTTTTGGGAAATGAGAGCAATTTGGGTCAGACCTCCGCTCCCTCAGTGGGTGGTATTTGGGAGAAAAAGAGCCAGGTTTCAGCTAGCAAGTAATAGAAATGTAAATATTATGTTAATGAGGCGAGGAAATGTCTGTACTACATGTAACAAGTACTATTATTTGCCTACAAATATCTATCCTCCCTTTCTTCCTTGGAAACATAACCCCAATTCCTAACTGGGCATACTGCCACTCGAATAAATCCTATGTTGCCCAGCCTCCAATGTACCTGGGTATTGTTATGTGACTAATTCCTGGCCACTGACATATAAGGAAAACGTTGTATGGGGCTTCTGCCAAGTCTTCCTAAAAGCAGCTAGGTTTAGAGAAGCCCTTTTTTTTGCCTTCCTGGTCACTGCTGCCTGGAATGCATATGTGACATCTTGAAAGTATGATCTAAAAACATATATGGAAATTTGCACTCAACAAATGTGGTGTATACACTATTTTCAAGCACACAGAAAAGATTGCCAGCATTCTACCACTTAAGGCAAATATTATTGCATTTCAGAGGATTGGTATCACACAGACCATGATGGGTTTGAACATACTGTCTCCCAAATATTCCCAGCACTTTCTTGGTGAAAAACGGAAGAAGTTTTCAGGCCTCTCTAAAAAGATCACCTACATCCTGAATTGACTGTGCTCCTGAAGGAAATCCTTGTCCTTTGACCAGAAAAACAACAGCCTGTACTTAATTCCCAGGACGTTTAGCATGTTTTAGAGACAGCCGAGTAACTGGATGTGGGAGGATTTTCAGCTTTTTTAGAAAGAGTCAGGCACAGCCTAAAAAGATTAAACTCCTGGAAGGATCCTAGATCAGGTAATCCAGCAGGCAACTTGCAAAGCAAGGCTTCCCATGCTAATGTGCATACAAATCACCTGGGGATCTTGTTAAAATGCAGATTCAGTAGTTCTGGGCTGGGGCTTGAGATTCTGCATTTCTAACCAGCTCCAAGACGGTGTTGATACTGCCTGCCAGGGACATCATTTTGAAAAGCACAGATAAAGACAATCGGTGTGGAATAAATTTATGGCCTTACTGTAGGCCCTGAAGCCAAAAGTCTAATTATCAGCCTCAAAATGACTTCTTGAATATATTATCTATTTAGTGAATATTTATTAGAGGTTTATATGCCAGATGTAAGCTAGACTCTGGAGAAGACAATGATGGCCACAACAGAGTCCCCACCCCTCATGGTGCCTATGATTTACTGGGAAAGCCAATCATTAAAGAATTACACAAACAGATGCTTACTTAAGCAAAATACAGGTGCCTAGAACAGCACCTGGCACACAGTAATTCCTCAGTAAAGATTTGAGTACATTCTGAAGAATAGATCTCCATTACTGCATATATTCTGGGGCCCAGTGAAGGTTTCTCTAGTGGAGTGAGAGTTAAGTAGACACCTACCTCTGGGATACAAAAGTTCTAAATGCACAGGTGATGGGCACGATATGGAAAGCAAGGGAGAAGAGTCTTCTTAGAAGAGGGAGCAATTGAAAAATCCCAGAAGTAGGAAAGGACAGGATAATTCAAAGGACATATTCATTTAAAAAATATATTAAATAAAGATATGTTTTAGTCAAGTAAATTTCCTTAGAAGGGTGAATTTAAAAATTATAATATCACTTTCTAAATTCAGAAAAGGTAAGAGTTTGTATTTTTTTTTTGAGCTATGTCTGACTTGATTTACGATTTTCTCTTCAGGTGGGGACCACCAAATTAATATGATAGATAACTCTGAATCAATCAGGTGGTAGTCAGTGCAGCGATTTCACATAATTATACCCTATATTCTAGATATTTATATGAAAGGTAAATTTTTTTTAATTTAAAAATTTTTTTGATACTCATAAAAGGTTCAAGCCAGCAGAATTAGACAAGAGAAAAAAATAAAAGGATAAGTATTGGAAAGAAAGGAATATGTGATTATTCACAGATGCTATGATTGTCTATGTAGAAAAATGCAAAAGTATCTTCAGATTAATTATTAGAAATCACAGATTAGTAAGGCTGATGGATACAAAATAAATGTATAAAAATCTATTACATTCATGCACTGTATACAGGATGAAGAATTATTCCTCTACCCTCTAGTTTCTTCTAACTGGTCTAAGAATTAAATTGACATGAGACAGAATAACAGGAGAAAATCCAACAAAGCTTTATAACATGTATACATGAGAGAAACCCAGAAAATCTGAGTAACTCACCTAAATGACTGAAGCCACCACCTTAAATACCATCTTTAGTTAAGAACAAAGAGGATGTTGAGGGTAGTGGTTTGGGAATTCAGAGGGGAGGAATTTTTAATTTACATGGAGATGGAAAAGCAAATGTTTGATAAACTAATATTTGCTGGGCCATCTATAGACAATGTGACCTGAGAGAGAACTTTGATAAAAATGGGCTTAGCAAGGTTCCTCCCAGTCTACAGCACCTAGAGTTATCTATGGTGATAGTTCCTTCCTGGGACAGGCCTTCTCTCTTAAATTCTTTTAGGCAGCTAAGGGAAAGATCAAAGTTTCTTTTTCAGTCTTTTGTTTTTAAAAATAGTCAAGCCAAAGAGACACATTTTTGAGTGGCAAATTCTGATCCCCCACAGTCCCACCTTTGAAGCTTCAAGAAGTTTCATAGTCCAGAAGCTGAATTGATAGACTGCTCCATCTCACTGAATGTGTCTCTTGGTCCTGATAATCAGTCAGTCCAGTTAAATTCATTTCAGGTGCTGGTGATGCAAGTGGGCTTCTAAGGTTAAGCCTGTTTTGTGTAAGCAAGCAATCAGGTATTTTAAGAAACATTTCTATGGAAACAAAAAGAAAAATAAGGTTAATGTTTGGAGCAAATTATAAACCAGTTTCTGAGGCCAGGGGATAACCAGTCAAGAAGATTTCTAGATGTCATGGTTGAAGCATCTTTTCCAGTTTGAAATGTCTCTGATGATGTCATCAAGTTTTCAGGTATCTTTTTGAGTGGCTTATACAACAACAGACATGAAGATTGTCTAATCGTGGGCTATCATGGTGATCTCTCTCAAGTCTATGTCAAATTGTTCAGCCTCAGTTTGCAGGGTTTCAGGAAAAAGTAGTTTTAGTTCTCAGTGATTCCAAATTCAAAGAATGGAAAAAGCTGAAAATGTTAGTTTGGAGATTTGTAGCCAGATACTCTAGGAGACTAGAAGAATTCAGGGTCCAGCCCAGTTTACAGGTAGAAAACAAAAACCTCAAAGACAATTAACAGAACTAGAATGTGTATTATAATTTTCTAGTAAAATACAATTTTTCTCTCTAAAATCACCCTCATTTTTACCAAAGATAGCCAAATTAAGACTAACCAATTTGTCAAATAAGTCTTTGCATCTGCCAGGAAATAACCTTCTTTACCTACTTGATAAGGCTGATAGGAACCCTGTAAGTAGGGTACCAGGCCAATATTTTCAAGTGGCTTTGTTTCACGAAGTTAATCTTTGTTCCTTAAAGCTATCTGGTTATATCTGGGTCTATGTATGTCTCAAATATGACATTCCAGTCAAAGCCTTGGTAATATAACAAATGTTTCCAGTTGTGTTCTAAGGAGAACAGATTCTTACTGAACTTATGCAAATAACTATATGGCCATGAAATTAAGAATATTCACTCATTAAGAGTTTCTGGAGGGACCATGTAGGGAGAAAAAAATAAATGTTTTAATTTTGCTCAGAAAAGTATAATTTACCAAATTTTTATGTCATAATTAGCTTAAGAGAAAAAGTTTTCCTTAAATCTGGAAAAACAAAACATTTTAAAAAATCGGCCATATATTTTTTGAAAGTCATAAAAATTACAGTCATCCTCATTAGTTCATTTAGTCCCATATAATCAACACTTTTTTGTGTGTATGTGAGGAAGATTGTCCCTGAGCTAGCATTTGTGCCAATATTCCTCTATTTTGTATATGGGACACCATCACAGCATGGCTTGATGAGTGATGTATAGGTCCACACTCAGGATCTGAACCTGTGAACCCTGGGTTGCCAAAGCAGACTGTGCAAATGAACCACTACTCCACCTGGATGGCCCATGTGATCATCTCTTGATCTTGATTGTTTGTTAGCAGTTTCATGAAGTCATCAGTTTCTCAATTAGTGTTTTATAATTTCTTACCTAGTTCAGTTTTATGGTCTGAAAGTTTATCAGAAACCTGTATTCTAGAGTAAGTGTCAGAGTCTTTTCCATGAATCTCTCTGAAGATGAAAGATATTTGCAAAAACATCAGAGTAAAACAATAACTGTTTGTAAATGACAGAATACTTAAAAATGGCAATTGACAAAGGAACTTGACCATTTCTGTGACATATAACATTTTGAGATAATAATTAGAATTATGACTGATAACTACAGCAGATCAGAATTTTGGGAATGTTATATAATTTTTAAAAATATTTCTATTAGTAACATTTACCCACGCAATATCACCTAAGGAAATTTATCATTTATTTGAAATTGTTTCCCACATAATTTAACATACCAAATAAGCCTAATTAGTTTACTATCTCCTTCTTTACAGAAAGAGAGAACAAATTCTTTAAGAAGTCCCAGGGGCCCATTGGAAATTCTGAAAGTTTGAATTTTGGGGAACTTTGTCAAAAATATCAAAATGTTTTAAAACACTTTGTCAAATAGGAAACAATGCTTAGTTATCTATTTAACCAAGCTGACAACAGAAGATGTTAAAGGCAAACAGAGAAAGTTAAACAGTTTTTAAAAACCTTAATAGAGAGACCTCAGCCTTTTTGAACACAGAAAGTGTTATATTTTGACAAAACATAGATTTTTATGTCTTTTAGGTAGACTTACTCCAAAATAAAAAAAAAAAATTTTTATAATTTCTTTGTCAAGAACAGACTATAAGAAAATTATCCTTTTATGAGAGGAGAAAAAAACAAATTCTGATTTTGCACCATCTTGCTTTTGATATTAAAACTCATTTGCTTAATTACATATATTTCAATCTTAGCCGCTCTGACCATGAACAAAACTCTTTTCTCAGAGTTGTCTTTTTTTTTACAAACCTTCTATAACCCTTTTAACAAACACAAATATCTTTATTTCTTACACCTTTACTGAAAACATACATACATACTTTACCAAAAACATACATCTTACTTTCCTTGAATATAAAGATGTTCTCCTTATTAATTGTTAGTAGCTTTAGTCACATATATTAATTAGAAGTTTTAACCCTTAGAAACCTTAGTTTTTAGTGAAAACTAAGAAGTAAGCAATTACGAACTGTCTTTTACATTAACGTTCTGTGGCTTAGTGAGTTTACAAATATTTTTCATAACTTTTAGAAACATGTTACTTCATAGTAAAATCTTTTAGTAAAATACAAGACATGTTTATTAATAGATCCAAACATCTTTTAGTTTCTCTGTAATAAGAAACCAAAAGTAGATAAACCTACATTTAGTAATTAACATCTGATATTTTATTTTATTTGGAAATTATCTAGAGATTCAGTGCATTTCCCATCACTTAATTTCATCTAGCAAAACTTTAAAGTTTTAAGTTACCAAAGAGATCTTGGAAGTAAATATATATGTCATAAAATGTAATTATTGTTAAAATTTTATCTATAAACTCTTATCTCACTTACAATCAAATCATTTGCTCCCAACAACTATTTTTAGATTACCCACAAAAACTTCATGAGACATTAGGCAAAATTAGCTATCATTTTAAGTTATTGTTTTTGCTGACAAATTTTCTAATGGAGATAACATGAGCTTATTTGACTAATAAACCCAGGTAGAATAAAAACTTGCATATCTGCATCATATCCAATGCTGATAACTATGAAGACATGCCTATTTCAATCAAACCAGCAAACTTAAATAAACTTTAATTCAACAAAGATTAATTTACACCATGTTAGGTTGGAAAACTTTTGGGTTAGTTTCTATTACATTTAGGAATAATTTATATAAGTGCTTACTTTAAGACAATTAAATAGAGCTCTTAATTTTGGCCATACCATTGGGAGGTGGAAAAATATCTCACATTTACATCATATGCATACAGACCTACATGAAGACACAGACAGAGACACAGACTTTATAGCTTCTGTTAAATTTTTGCTACGAATCAGGTACAACACAAAACTCACTACTTTATAGAATAGTTGGATCCAAATTTTGTTTCAGCAGTTGGAAAGATTAAGTTTACCTGCTTGAATGGTTAAAGGTTTTTTTTTCCTCTGATGAGAAACATTTGTACTTCAAGAATGGTTCTCAGGTCCTAGAGAAGATTGGAGTAGAAAATCTACATCACAAAGGCACAGAGAAATATTTAAGTTTTTTCCAAGATGGAGTTTCTAGGGCATATTTACCTTATCAGTCTCCAACATCCCAACATCTGTGAGCATTTTGAGAGGAATAGGGGAGTTTTGGGGATTGGAAAAGGACCAGTGAACTTTGAACTGCTTTCTAGAGTCACATCTTGAGTCCAGCAGAGATTTATAAGACAGAGATGGTTGGGTTTTTTTCAGTTCCCCAAAGAACTGGAACTGGATTACAGTCTGAATGATAGAAGAGGGTGACCCACCTTTCTAGCTACATGTTTCCAATTGCTTCTTTATATCAGGGAGGTTTTTAACTTAAGAGGTAAATCAAAAGATTTTTATGCTTTAAGACTTTAGGGCAATGTGTCATACCTTTACAGTGTGTACAAAGCATTTAACAAAGGTTTTCTTTTTAAGTGTACAATTCAACCCTAGACCAACCTACCCTGGGGTAGGGAGTGGTTATTGTCTTTTCTATTAACTCCTCCTTGAATATCAGCCTCTAGTTTTTAATCCCACACTGTGTGGGCTCAGTCAACTTTATTGACTTCCTTTAGTATGTTTAACTAACATTGCCAAGAGGGCAGATTTTGTGCTCTGCTTTACAATATCAGGCAGGGGAAAGGTTTCCCAGTGAGACACAATGTCTATCCACACAATGTAATCTATAATACAATCAGGCAAAAGAGATACAATCATTTCATGTAAAACCCACTTAAATATACCAATTTTCCTACAAAATTTCATCTTAATTCCATCAATTCTTATACCTCTAATCATAACTTCCATTAGGGCTTTATCAATAAGTTTTGGTCATATAATATTGGGCAGGGGAAGTATTCCCAGCTAGACACAACTTCCATTTCAAAAAGCACTCAGGCAAAGTTGATATAACTTCCTCATACAATATTACTTTAAACATTCCAACTTTTATAATCCTATTGTTATCGAACCAGGTTAATTTTGCACACCATAGGATTATGCCAATCACCGAGACAACAAGTTAGCAAAGAGAAAGGATTTAATCACAAGGCAGCCAAACAAGGGGGTGGGAGAACCAATCTCAATCCGCCTCCTCAGAAACTGGGGATTAGGGATATTTATTCAGTAAGGGGATGAGGTGGTCTGAAGTGTGGGAATAGATGATTGGAGGGGAAGAGAAGTGAGGTAACTGATGATCTATGCAATGGTAATCAATCATCATGGCTCTTCATAGGATGCATGTTCACAAAATGGCGGTATTACCATGATCTGAGGGTGGAGTTTCTAGTTTCCTAATGCTGGGACTTTTATCGTTACTTTAGAGTGTAATTTTTTTTACTTACAAAAAAAGTTTACTGCAAAACTCTTTGCCTAGTTACGCCAGCAGCAGCTTCATACATCTTGTGTTTACTGTGTTTCTTGATTGCATCATTTTCTCTTGTGCTTGATTTAATCTCATTCATTGCAGTCCCTAAGTGTAAAAAATCCACTGTTAATATTTCCCTAAGAGGCTAGATTGAGTGATTGATCTGGAAATGAAATTAAAAGTGATGAAGGACTACGAAGGTGGAAAGTCAGTGATGGCTACTGTTTGCCAGTCAGGCATGTCCCATTTTACCACACCCATGATCTTGAAGAACAAGAACAAATTGATGGAAGCTGTTAAAGGATCTGCTTCATTGAAGGCAATGAGACTAACATTCAAGAAGGGCCTATGTCAGACATGGAGAAACTTCTAATCACCTGGATTGAAGACCAGATACAGAAGCATATCCCTCTCAGCACCATGACAATCACAGTCAAGGGAAAAAGTTTGTTTGCAATGTTCAAAGGCTGGACCCCACTACAATGCTGAATTTACTGCTAGCTCTGGGTAAACAATTCAACAATCATTATTCATTACTTAATGCGAAAATGAGTAGTGAGTCTTTGAGTGCTGATGTGAAGGCAGTTCAATAATTTTTGGAAACTCTAGATAAGCTGATTGTGGAGGGAAATTACTTGCCAGAGCAAATGTTCAATATGGATGAAACCTCCCTATTCTGGAAATGGATGCCTGAAAGGACTTTCATCCATAAGGAGGGCAAGTTAATGCCAGGTTTCAAGGCTTTTAAGGACAGAATAACAGTCTTGCTTCTGAGCAAGTTGCAGGCTATAAATTGAAACCCTTTGTGATCTGGCGCAGTGAGAACCCACGGCCTTCAAGCATATCAATAAGCTTGTCAGTGCACTGCAGGAGCAATACGAAGTCATGGATGACCCAGTTCCTCTTCCAAGATGCCCTCCTGAATTTCTTTGCCAGCAAAATGGAGAAGTACTGTTTGGAGAATAGCATAATTTTCAAGATTTTGCTTATTGTTAATAATGCTCCTGGACATCCTTCCTTTTATTGATGATCTTCATCCCAATATCAAAGTGGTGTTTCTCCCTCCAAACACCAGCTCTTAGATACAACCGATGGATCAAGGACTTATAGCGGCTTTTAAGGCCTACTACCTGAGGAGGACATTTGCCCAGGCTATTGCTGCAACTAAAGAAGACACTGATGCAATTCTGGAAAGATCACAACATCCACGACCTCATCAAGAACTTTGCTTGGGCTCGAGATAGTGTCACCAAGGAGTGTATGAACGGCATCTGGAAGAAGACACTCAGGAAGTTTGTCCACAGCTTCAAAGGATTTCTCAAGGATGAGGAGGTTGCAAAAATCAACAAGGCTGTGGTTGAGATGGCAAACAACTTTAATCAGGATGTGGATGAGGATGGTATTGAGGAGCTCCTAGAGGTGGTTCCTGAGGAATTGACCAATGAGGAGTGGTTAGAACTGGAAGAGGGATGCGTAGCTGAAGAAGAGGCAGGAGAAAAGGAAATGGTAGGAGAAGAAAAAGAAGAAGAATTCCCAAGAAAATGCACAGTAAAGGGTTTAGCAAAAGTATTTGCAGACCTCAACAAGCTCCTTAAAAAGTTTGAAAACCTGGACCACAACACCAAAAGATTTCCCTTAATAGAGAGGAATGTTTATGATGTGTTATCTGTTTACAAGCAAATCTACAAGAAAAAAAGAAACAAACCAAGCAAACCACTATGGACATATTTCTGAAGAGTGACACCTCCTCAGGAAGAGCCTCAGGCAGGTCCCTCAGGAGGTATTCCAGAAGAAGGCATTGTTATCATAGGAGATGACGGCTCCATGCGTGTTACTGCCCCTGAAGACCTGCCAGAGTGACAGGAGGTGAAAGTGCAGGACAGTGACATTGATGGTCCTGACCCTGTATAGGCCCAGGCTAATGAGTATGTGTCTTAGGTTTTAACAAAAATGTTTCCAAATAAAAAAATTAAAAAAGCTTATAGAATAAATATATAAAGACAGTATTTTTGTACAGCTATGCAATGTGTTTTTGTTTTAAGCTCTTGTTACCAAAAAACCAAAAAGTTAAAAAAATTAAACTTTATAAAGTAAAAAAGTTACAGTAAGCTATGGTTAATTTATCATAATTTATTATGAAATTTTAAAAATGAATTTAGTGTAGCCTAAGTGTCCAGTGTTTGTGAAGCCTACAGGAGTGTCCAGTAATGTCCCGGGCCTTCTCATTCACTCAGCACTCACTCACTGACTCACCCAGAGAAACTCCCAGTCCTGCAAGCTCCATTCATGGTAAGTGCCCTATTCAGGTGTGTCATTTTTTATCTTTTATACCATATTTTTACTGGAACTTTTCTATGTTTAGACACGTTAACACGAATACTGGACATTGTGTTACAAGTACCTACACTATTTAGTACAGTAACATGCTGTACAGGTTAGTAGCCTACGAGTGTAGTAGGCTGTACCACCCCGGTGTGTGTAAGTACACTCTATGATGTCTACATAACAACAAAATTACCTAATAATGCACTTCTCAGAACATAGGCCCATCGTTAAGCAATGCATACCAGATATTTCTATATGCCGGCAACAAGCAAATAGAAATGTAGTTTTTAAAAGGTGCCATTTACAATACTATAAAAAAAATATGTAAAGCACCTAGAAATAAATCTTTAAAAGGTCTTTACAAAGAATACTATAGAGTTTTCTGGGATAATATTAAAGAAGATGGAGAAAATTATCATGATCATGGATTGCTTCAATATCATAAAGATGCTAATTTCTCCCAAACTGATCTATACATTAAATATAAATCTAATCAAAATATTACAAGGGTATATGGAATTTGACATGCCATTTCTAAATTTATATGGAGGTGAAAAAGGCCACGTCCTTACAAAAAAGAAAGACCAAGGGGCCGGCCCGGTGGTGCAGCAGTTAAGTGCACACGTTCTGTTTCAGTGGCCTGGGGTTCACTGGTTTGGATCCCAGGGGTGGACATGGCACCACCTGGCAAGCCATGCTGTGGTAGGTGTCTCACATATAAAGTAGAGGAAAATAGGCACGGATGTTAGCTCAGGGCCAGTCTTCCTCAGCAAAAAGAGGAGGATTGGCAACAGTTAGCTCAGGGCTAAAAAAAAGAGAAGAAAGACCAAGCAGAGGAGTAGGGGCAGGGATTGGTCCACCAGATAATTAGTATTATTATAGAATTCCAGGAACTAATACCACCTGGTATTGGTGCAAATATAGATAAATTGACCTATGGAACAGAATGAAAGAATCAAGAAACAAACCTATACATGTGTGGAAACTTGATTTTTAATTGAACTTGCATTGAAAACAGTAGGGAAAAGATGGACTTTACAGTAAATGCTGGTAAAATCATAGATTAGACACATGAAATGAAAGAAAGAAGGAAAGAGAGAGAAAGAGAGAGAGAGAGAAAGAGAGAAAAGGGAAGGAGGGAGGTAGGGGAAAGAAAGAAATAAGAAATTAGCTCAACCACAAAAATCCAGATAGACTAAAACTTAAATGTGAAGCAAAGACAAAAAGGAGGATATCTTCATGACCCCAGGATAGGTAATAACGCCTTTAAGAAAATAGAAAAAGGGGCCAGCCTGGTGGCGCAGCGGTTAAGTGGGCACCTTCTGCTTCAGCGGCCCGGGGTCGCCAGCTTGGATCCCGGGTGCGGACATGGCACCACCTGGCAAGCCGTGCTGTAGCAGGTGTCCCATATATAAAGTGGAAGAAGATGGGCACGAACGTTAGCTCAGGGCCAGCGTTCTTCAGAAAAAGAGGAGGATCGGCAGCAGACGTTAGCTCAGGGCTGGTCTTCCTCAAAAAAAAGAAAATACAGAAAGTACAAACCATACCAATATCTTGAAAAATTGTATGCCTTTTTAGCACAGCAATTCTATTTCGATTAATATAATAGTATAACATATATATTATTAATTTGCAGTAATCATAAAAATTAGACATATCCAAATATTTGCAGGCAATGATCACGATTTATGGCATACATACTACTGTCTCTGGCAGTGGGGTGGAGGGAGGAGGACCTCGGTAATAAGACTGGTTGAGAGGCTGTTGAAGAACCAGTCTGACTCCCATTTCCATCCCCTACATCGCTTATCTATGTGACTATCCTTTCCTGGCCCTTGCAAAGAAATAAAAACAGAAACGAAGTTTCCTCTGTAGAAAGGGGCAAAAACGCACAGTCTCTGGATAGGAGCACAGAACAGTTGGTGTCTCAAACCAATGTTCCTCAAATGAAGGTTTGCCCTGGAGGCTGAGACCCCCAGGCCTCTTCTCCACTCGGGCTCCTAGCGCTGGCCCTGAGGTCTGGACGCTGAGAGAGCCAAGCGCCCTTTGCAATTTACTCATCCTCAGGAAGCTGCTCTCTCTCACCCTTAAAGTGAGAGTTATAGCAACCATTTAGACAGTTTTGGTGAGGACTAAATGAGGTTATATGAACACCACCATAGTGCCTGTCATGTGAAGTAATTAACTGAATAAGTAGCAAAAAATGTTTGCTAGAATAATTACTTTAATAATGCAAAGTTTAGTAATTACTTCATTTACATATTCACATCTATTCAACTCTAAGTTTCTTTCACAAGAGTAGGACATATGTATGGTTCACTATTTTGTCTCCAATGTTTAAGACAGTACCTGACATATGGGAGTGCAGTAAATATTTGTTACTATTGAATGAGTGAGTGCTTATCTGATGATTTTAAAAATCCATACGACCAGTATCAGCTATTTAAAAGAGAAATGAACTGGAATGCAAGGGTCCTAAATTCCAGGTCTAGTTCTGCTAGATAACATTGAACAAATCACCACAACGTCTCTGGACTTCAGTTTCATTTTCTATTAACTGTACTCGTTGGACTGAGATTTCTAGAGCCTCTTCCAGCAATAACCTTCCCTCTCCACTGGGAAGAGCTGCCTAAGTGGCCTTCAGTGTGCCCCATGGCTATGCTTGAAATCACCTGACAGTTTATTTTGTTCACACTCAGTCAGTGAGCAGGCATTAACTGATTGATAAGGCTAGGAAAACAAAAACGAAAAATATATAATTCTGTTGCTTAAAAACGAACAAATGAAAATATGAGAGACAACAACAAACCAGGAATTCTGTACAACATGATCCATCATATTTTGCCCAATATAATTTTGATAAAGTTATATCTATAATCCTGTTACGAAAAATTTTTGAAAGACCCAGTATCGCATTTTTTCTTGTTAGCATGAGATCAAATACCAGAATGAATTAATATTCTAGAAAACCAAGTTAAGTTGCTTCTGTACAATAAAAACTTTCAAGATTTATTCTCAGCATTGATTATTTTGAAACTACATCTTTTTGTATTTCCACGTCAAATGACACGGTTATAAATGATATTATTCATAGCCATAACATAAAATTAATTCTTAGAGTTTGACACCTTAAGTAAATAAACATACGGAGGCCAGCCCCATGGCTTAGTGGTTAAGTTCGGCATGCTCCGCTTCGGCTGCCCAGGTTCACGGGTTTGCATCCCACGCACAGATCTAGACCACTCATCAGTGAAGCTTTGTCTTAGATGTTAGATCAGGGCTAATCTTCCTCAAGCAAAAGAAAAGAGGAGGATTGGCAGCACATATTAGCTCAGGTCTAATCTTTCTCACCAATAAATAAATAAATAAATAAATAAATAAACAGACAAATTTACTTATTGAAATCACTCCTCCTCCAACCCTCAGAAAATAAAAGATAAAAACATCTGAAGGAGTATTCTTACTGCAGACTTCCTGTCGTTAATGGGGAATTTCTTCCCATGTTAACACGGCTGATTGAGACTGCTCTATGTGACTCTTTGGGGCTGTAAAACAATATGCTGTTTCCTGTCCGTCGGGCTTTATGGATGTGGCCAATATGTGACAGTGCCACTGAAGTTCAATTTCCTAGAAAATTTAGTAAGTCATGTTTAAAATTAAAATTAAAACTTACTCAAAGTATTCTCAGGATAACAGACGCAGCAGAGAGGAAACAGTAAATCAATTAGAGAAACATTGAGCCCAAGTTGTTACATTATCTTGCTTGAACCAGAAACTTAATCTTTTCGCAATGGATGACCTAATTGTGCTAGTAGCTTCCCTTTCTAGCGACAGAAAAGTCTGCTCAGCATCCCATAGTGATTAAACGTATTACAGGGAGGTGCTTTTTCATTTCTCTAAGAGTTTAAACTATTTTTTAATCAGCTTTATTGAAGAATAATTTACAAACAATAAAATTTACCCATTTAAGCATACAATGCAAGTTTTGACAGATGTATACAGTAGGGGAACCACCACCACAATCATGTTATAGAATACTTTCAGAAAATACCTTTTAAAATTATCCATTACCTTTATTCTTTTATCTATTTAATAAATGTTTTGCGCATCTATTTTGCAGCAACACTTCAATATATGAACACATTGCATGAATAAAATACACAGGCTCTGGTCTCGAGTGCTCATGGAACACTATCACACAAGGCCTCTGAGCACGGGGCCAGAAGACCAACCTAGACAATTCCAGAAATCCATCCAGGAGGAAACTGGAAGGAAGTTAACATTTATTGAGTGCATTTGTGGCAGGCACGCTACGTTCATGAGTTCTTTCAATAAAATATTTTACTTAAAGAAAGCAAGGCAGTACACAATAATAGTAAAAGGACAAGGTTGCAAAGACAACTATGTGGGTTCAAATCCCCCAAAAAACGCTTACTGGTTTTGAAATCTTAGGTGAGGTATTGAACATCTTTGTACTTCAGTTTCCTGATCTGTGAAACGAGTAGCAATAATCTCTCTCTGACAGGGTTAGTACGTGTGAGTGAATGTGAAGCACTGAGAAGAGCACCTTGTATCTATAGTAAGAATTCAGTAAATGTGAATCTTTTTTTTCAGATTTATTTTTTTTTATTGCAATAATATTGGATTATAACATTACATAACTTTCAGGTGTACATTGTAATATATTTCAAATTCTGTGTAGATTACATCATGTTCACCACCCAAAGAGTAATCACAATCCATCCCCACACACATGTGCCTAATCACCCCTTTTGCCCTCCTCCCTCCCCCCTTCCCATATGGTAACCACCACTCCAGTCTCTGTTGCTATGTGTTTGTTTGTCATTGTTTTTATCTTCTACTTATGAGTGAGATCATACGGTATTTGGCTTTCTCCTTCTGATTTATTTCACTTAGCATAATATCCTCAAGGTCCATCCATGTTGTCACAAATGGCCGGATTTCATCATTTCTTACGGCTAAATAGTATTCCATTGTGTATAAATACCACATCTTCTTTATCCATTTGTCCCTTGAGGGGCACCTAGGTTGCTTCCAAGTCTTGGCTATTGTGTATAATGCTGCAATGAACATAGGGGTGCATGTATCTTTATGCATTTGTGTTTTCAAGTTCCTTGGATAAATACCCAGTGGTGGAATAGCTGGATCATATGGTAGATCTATTTTTAATTTTCTGAGGAAACACCATACTGTTTTCCATAGTGGCTGCACCAGTTTGCACTCCCACCAGCAGTGTACGAGGGTCCCCTTCTCTCCACACCCTCTCCAACATTTGTTGTTTCCTGTCTTGTTAATTATAGCCATTCTGACCGGAGTGAGGTGATACCTCATTGTAGTTTTGATGTGCATTTCCCTGATAGCTAATGATGTTGAACATCGGTTCATGTGCTTGTTGGCCATTCGTGTATCTTCTCTGGCGAAACCTCTCTTCAGGTCTTTTGACCATTTTTTAATTGGATTGTTGGTTTTTTTGTTGTTGAGACGTATGAGTTCTTTGTATATTTTGGATATTAACCCCTTATCTGATATATGGTTTGCAACTATCTTCTCCCAATTGTTAGATTGTCTTTTCGTTTTGTTGATGGTTTCCTTTGCCGTGCAGAAGATTTTTAGTTTGATATAGTCCCATTTGTTCATTTCATCTTCTGTTTCCCTTACCCGATCAGACATGGTACTTGAAAATATGCCGCTCAGACCAAAGTTAAAGAGTATACTGCCTATGTTTTCTTCTAGAAGTTTCACGGTTTCAGGTCTTATATTCAAGTCTTTAATCCATTTTAAGTTCGTTTTTGTGCATGGTATAAAATAATGGTCTACTTTCATTCTTTTGCATGTGACTGTCCAGTTTTCCCAACACCATTTATTGAAGACTCTCCTTTCTCCACTGTATGTTCTTGGCTCCCTTGTTGAAAATTAGCTGTCCATAGATGTGTGGGTTTATTTCTGGGGTTTCAGTTCTATTCCATTGATCTGTGTGTCTGTTTTTGTGCCAGTGCCACACTGTTTTGGTTGCTATAGTTTTGTAGTATATTTTGAAGTCAGGGAGTGTGATACCTCCAGTTTTGTTCTTTTTCCTCAGGATTCCTTGGCTATTTGGGGTCTGTTGTTGTTCCATGTAAATTTTAGGAATCTTTGTTCTATTTCTGTGATAAAAGTTGGAACTTTGATGGGGATTGCACTGAATCTGTAGATTGCTTTAGGAAGTATAGACATTTTAACTACGTTAATTCTTCCAATCCCAGAGCATGGAATATCCTTTCATTTCTTTGTGTCTTCTTCGATTTCTTTCAACAATGTTTTATAGTTTTCAGTATACAGATCTTTCACCTCTTTGGTTAAGTTTATTACTAGGTATTTTATACATTTTGCCACAATTGTAAATGGGATTGTAGTCTTAATTTCTTTTTCTGCTACTTCCTTGTTAGTGTATAAAAATGCAACCAATTTTTGTACGTTGATTTTGTATCCTGCAACTTGACTGTATTCATTTATTATTTCTAAAAGGTTTTTAGTGGATTCTCTAGGGTTTTCTGTATATAAAATCATGTCACCTGCGAATAGTGACAGTTTCACTTCTTTTCCAATTTGGATCCCTTTTATTTCTTTTTCTTGCCTGATCGCTCTGGCTAGGACTTCCAATACTAGGTTATATAAGAGTGGTGAAAGTGGGCATCCTTGTCAGGTTCCTGTTCTTAGAGGAGTAGCTTTCAGTTTTTCTCCACTGAGAATGATCTTAGCTGTGGATTTGTCATATATGGCCTTTATTATGTTGAGGTATTTTCCCTCTATACCGATTTTATTTAGAGTTTTTATCATAAATGGATACTGTATCTTATCAAATGCTGTCTCTGCATCTATTGAGATAATCATGTGATTTTTATTCTTCATTTTGTTATTGTGGTGTATCACATTGATAGATTTGTGGATGTTGAACTATCCCTGCATCCCTGGAATGAAACCCACTTGATCATGATGTATGATCTTTTTAATGTATTGTTGTATTTGATTTGCTAGTATTTTCTTGAGGATTTTTGCATCGATGTTCATCAGTGATATTGACCTGTAATTCTCTTTTTTTGTGTTGTCCTTGTCTGGTTTTGGTATCAGGAAAATGTTGGCTTTGTAGATTGAGTTAGGAAGCCACCCCTCCTCTTCAATTTTTTGGAAGAGTTTGAGAAGGATAGGTATGAAGTCTTCTTTGAATGTTTGGTAGAATTCACCAGGGAAGCCGTCTGGTCCTGCACTTTTACTTTTCGGGAGGTTTTTGATTGCTGTTCTGATCTCCTTACTGGTGATCGGTCTATTCAAATTCTCTGCTTCTTCTTGATCCAGTTATGCAAGGTTGTACGATTCTAAGAGTTTATCCATTTCTTCTAGATTATCCAATTTGTTGGCATATAGCTTTTCCTAGTATTCTTTTATAATCTTTTGTTTTTCTCAGGTGTAAGTTGTAATTTCTCCTCTTTCATTTCTGATTTTATTTATTTGAGGCTTCTCTCATTTTTTTCTTGGTGAGTCTAGCTAAAACTTTGTCAACTTTGTTTATCTTTTCAAAGAACTAGCTCTGGTTTCATTAATTTTTTCCATGGTTTTTTTTTTTTTAGTCTCTATTTAATTTATTTCTGTTCTGATTTTTATTTCCTTCCTTCTGCTGATTTTGGGCTTTGTTTGTTCTTCTTTTTCCAGTTCATTTAGGTGTGCTCTTAGATTGTTTATTTGGGATTTTTCTTGTTTGTTGAGGTAGGCCTGAATTGTTATAAACTTCCCTCTTAGAACCACTTCTGTTGTATCCCGTAGATTTTGGTATGTTTTATTTTCATTTTTATTTGTCTCAAGGTATTTTTTGATTTCTCCTTTGATTTCTTCATTGACCCAATCGTTGTTCAGTAGCATTTTGTTTAATCTCACATCTTTGCGGCTTTTCTGATTTTCTTCCTGAGGTTGACTTCTAGCTTCATACCTTTGTGGTTAGAAAAGATTTATGGTATTATTTCGATCTTAAATTTATTGAGACTTGTTTTGTGGTGCAATATGTGATCATTCCTGGAGAATGTTCCCTGTGCATTTGAAAAGAATATGTATTCTGTGGTTTTTGGATGGAATATTCTATATTTTTCTACTAAGTCCATCTGGTCTAATGTGTCACTTAAGACCAGTGTTTCCTTGGGGGCTGGCCCAGTAGCTGAGTGGTTAAGTTCAAGTGCCCTGCTTCAGCAGCCCAGGGTTTTGTTGGTTTGGATCCTGGGTGCAGACATGGCACCACCTATCAGGCCATGCTGGGGTGGCGTCCCACATGCCACAACTGGAAGGACCCACAACTGAAAATACAAAACTATGTACCAGTGAGCTTTGGGGAGAAAAAAGGAAAAAAATTTTTTTTTAATCTCAAAAAAAAAAAAAGACCAGTGTTTTGTTATTGATCTTCTGTTTGGATGATCTATCCACTGGTGTATGTGGAGTGTTAAAGTCCCCTACTATTATTGTGTTACTGTCTATTTCTCCTTTTATGTCTGTTAATAATTGCTTTATATATTTAGGTGCTCCTATGTTGGGTGCATAGATATGTACAAGTGTTATATCTTCTTGTTGGATTGTTTCCTTTGTCATTACATAGTGCCCTTCTTTGTCTCTTGTTATAGTTTTTGTTTTAAAGTCTATTTTGTCTGATATAAGTATGGCTAGCCCTGCTTTGTTTTCTTTGCTATTTGCATGGAGTATCTTTTTTCATCCTTTCACTTTCAGTTTGTGAGTGTCTTTAAGTCTGAAGTGTGTCTCTTGTATGTAGCATATATATGGGTCTTGTTTTTTATCCAATTGGCCACCATCTGCCTTTTGATTGGAGCATTTAGTCAATTGACATTTAAAGTAGCTATTGATAAATATGTATTTATTGCCATTTTGTTACTTTTTCTTTTCTGGGTGTTTTAGTAGTTCTCTGTTCCTTTCTTCTTCTCTTGCTCTCCTCCCTTGTAGTTTGATGGCTTTCTTTAGTAATATGTTTGATTTCTTTCCTCTTATTTGTTTACTTATCACAGGTTTCTGGTTTGTGATTACCATGTGGTTCCTATATAGTATTTTACTTATATAGCAATCTATATTGAGTTAATAGTCTCTTTAGCTTGACCTCTTTCTAAAAGCTCTACTCTTTTACTCCCCTCCTCCCACATTTTGTTTTCGAAATCATACCTACTCTCCTGTTTTGTGTGTGTCTATCTATTACCCTCTTATCATTAAAATGGGTAATTTTAATACTTTTGTCTTTTAACCTTCATATTATCTTCATAAGTGGTTGATCTGCTACCTTTACTATATCTTTGCCTTTACCAGAGATTTTATTGCCTGGTGGGTTTTTTTTTTTTTGGTAATTTTCTTATCTCTATTTGTGGTCTTCTCTTTCCCACTTAAATAAGTCCCTTCAGAATTTCTTGTAGAACTGGTTTCTTGGTGATACACTCCTTTAAGTTTTGCTTGTCTGGGAAGCTCTTTATCTCTCATTCCATTCTGAATGATAATCTTGCTGGATAGAGTGTTCTTGGCTGTAGGTTTTTTCCTTTCAGCACTTTAAATATGTCATGCCCCTCTGTTCTAGCCTGTAGGGTTTTAGCTGAGATGTCCACCGATAGCCTTATGGGCTTTCCTTTGCATGTAATTTGTTGCCTTTCTCTTGCCACTTTTAGGATTCTGTCTTTATCTTTAACTTGACGTTTTAATTATTATGTGTCTTGGTGTGGGCCTCTTTGGACTTATCTTGTTTGGTGCTCTCTGTGCTTCCTGTGCTTGGGTGTCTGTTTCCTTCCTTAGGTTAGGAAAGTTTTCAGCTATTATTTCTTCAAATAGATAATCTGCCCCTTTGTCTCTCTCTTCTCCTTCTGGGACACCTATAATACAAATGTTAGTGCACTTGATATTGTCCCAGAGTTCCCTTAGACTGTTCTCAATCTGTTTAATTCTTTTTTATCATTCAGCTTGAGTGATTTCCTCTAGTTTTTCTTCCAGCTCGCTGATCCGTTCTTCTGTATCATCTACTATGCTATTGAGACCCTCTAGTGAATTTTTCAGTTCCAGTATTGTATTCTTCATTTCCGATTGGTTCTTTTTTATATTTTCCAATTCTTTGTTGATGTTCTCACTGTGTTCATCCAGTCTTCTCCCAATATCTGTCAGCATCCTTATGAGTTTCTGTTTGAACTCTTTGTCAGGTAGATTGCTTATTTCTGTTTCATTTAGTTCTTTTTCTTGGGTTTTGTCCTGTTCCCTTGCTTGGAATGTATTCCTTTGCCTCCTCATTATGCTTCTTTCTCTGTGCTTATATCTATGTTTTAGCTGAGTTAGTTATGTCTCTTGATCTTGGAGAAGTGGCCTTATGTAAGAGATGCCTTTTCAGGCCTGGCAGTGTGCTTCCCTCTTGTCACCAGTCCACAAGATCCAGAAGTGACCCCTTTGTGGGCTACTTGTGTCTTTTTGCTGTGGCAGGTTGCTCTTACTGCAGCTACTCAGGGAGTCTAGGCTTTCCCTCCCTGGCCAGCCGTTTGTAAATTGGGTTTGGGGAGCCCCAGCACCATTGACTACCAGGTCTAATAGCACACTCCTGTTGCAGTTTTCCTGTTAATTGGGTAGGTACCCAGTGTAGTGGGTTGCTAGGCTCAGGGCCTTACAGTTGCTGTAGGCCTCAGGCCTGCAAGGCTGTTGTCAGCTCTCTTAGGATTGCAGCTGAGTGGGGCTGGCCCTAGGCCCGAGAGCACCCAATTGTTTCAGGCTCTGGAAAGTGGGGCCAATTCTCTTTGTGGCTGTTGGTGAAGCACAGGTCTTCTGCCACTGATAAGCCCCACCCCCTCACAGGTCCAAATACACTGTCAACACAGTCCTGGCTGGTGCACACTTCCTGACCTCCTCAAGTGTATCCAGTTGCCCCACTGCAGAGGCCCCTATCTCTCCACCAATGCACCCCACAGTTCACCTGGTCCTCACACAGGCCCTGCCCCACAGAGGCAGACCCTCTTGCTTCCCTGTAGAGGATCAAGGCACCTAGTCTATGCAGGCTGACAAGTAGCCTGAGCGCTTTCTGTTTGGTGGGGCTGGTTCCTAGGGGAGGCTGCCTTCCCTGGCTGAGCTGGATTAAATCTGTGCTCTAGTGGGTGTGGCAGACCCCTGGGCTAGCAGACAAGGGGAAGAGCTTCCATGGCGTCTGAGAACAACTGTATCAGCATACCTGTACTACGTCACAACAATGGCTGTCACCAGTGTCTCAGTCTCTGGAGAGGTCTCACCTCTCACTGAGATGTACCCAGAGCCTTCCAGGTGAGTCTCTTTTCACCAAAGGACTGTATATCCTTCTTTCTGGTGATTTCAGGTTGCTCATTGAGA
Source organism: Equus caballus (assembly GCF_041296265.1). NCBI lineage: Eukaryota > Metazoa > Chordata > Mammalia > Perissodactyla > Equidae > Equus > Equus caballus. The sequence continues at coordinate 49,885,206 of NC_091686.1, forward strand.
TGGGTGAATTTGTGGTTGGGTCCTTTAAGAGCCAGGTTTTTCCGGCTTCTGTCCCATAGCTTTTCTGGGGGTATCCCACACTGCAGTTAGTAGCTAGTGAAGCCAGGTAGTAGGACACTTGTCTGAGTTGTGCTGAGTCTGAAAGAAGCATATAGTGGTAATGGACCCCCACTAAAGTCCCCACTTCTCCAGGGAGGGCTGCGTACCTTAGGGTGGCTCATGCCTGGCTGGCTGTGAATCTCTGCTGCTCACAAAACTGGCTTTTTTTCTCTCCAGAAAGAATTTCTGCCTCTTCCGCCTCAATCAGGACTGTCCCTTATTGTGAGGGTTCTTTTTATCCAGTTTTCAGTTTTCTCTCCAAGGTAATTTTTCCAAAAATAATTGTAACCTGGTTGTGTTCATGGGAGGAGGTGAGTTCAGAGTCTGCCTACACCACCATCTTGAGAGATCCCCCCCATAAATTTTTTTTAAAAAGATTTTATTTTTTTCATTTTTCTCCCCAAAGCCCCCCGGTACATAGTTGTATATTCTTAGTTGTGGGTCCTTCTAGTTGTTGCATGTGGGATGCTGCCTCAGCGTGGTTTGATGAGCAGTGCCATGTCCCCGCCCAGGATTTGAACCAATGAAACACTCGGCAGCCTGCAATGGAGTGCACTAACTTAACCACTAGGCCACGAGGCCAGCCCCCCCATAAATTTTGATCTTTATGACAGCCCCGTGTGAAATTATTTTAGCCTCATTTTACAGAAAAAAGAACTGAAGTCTAAGTTTAAATATCTTGTCTAGGGTCACACAGCTAGCAAGCTTCAGGAGGTAATTTGAAAACAGTTCTGTCTGACTCCAGAGCCCATGCTCTTTTCACAGCATCTTGGTTGAATTAGAAAGTGGCAATGAATAGGGGGCAGGGAGGGACATGAATCGGTTCATCTCTCCCTTTTCCTTGAAATCCTCTTGTCCCTTTCCCCTCCTAGTACCTTTGAAGTAGTGATTCCTAACTGTCATGATGCTGCGGTGCACCACCCAGGTCACCCCCTAGGACCAAGGCACCTCTCCCTCCCCACCCCGCCCCCTAATTCTAGAGTTAATAATTTAATAATAATTTGGCTGCTTATGGGTCATAACTGCATCCCTCTCTGGGAATTACTTTTGGCCAAAGGTAGCTGCCTCGCCCAAGCTCTGTCTTATCCTCAGGGATTGCTTACATTTAATCACCGGTTCCTGTGGTGTTTTAATGTCCCTGGGCCCCCTTGCTTCCATTTGGGACAACTCTGGAGGACCACCCCACTTGCAGAGCTCCCTGTGGGGTCAACCGAGGCCTCCTTTACAACTGATTTCTGCCCCCAGTCGTCCCTTCCTCACAGGCGCTGCTCCAGGAACATTCCCAATAAACCTGATACGTGCAAATCTCCATCTCAGAGTCTGTTTCCAGGAAACCCAACCTAGCACTTGGAACTGGAAGTGGTCCTAGGAACAGTTCTATAGTTTTGGAGGGGGAATCAGAGGTCAAATATAGTATGCTGGCATATGTAGCAATGCAATTGTTCACCAGCAGTGAAGGAGTATGGGACGCTGGTGGAAGGGAATGCACTGAAGGGTGCTATTATCTCAGGCATTCGAGAAGTGTGGGGGAAATAGTGGTTATCAGGACCATGGAATTAGATGGCTGCTGCTGGGCGTTATTGATGTATTAGAAAAAGACAATGACGACAACGGTGATTGATCACCATTTAAAAAGTGCAAGTAGGAGACCTTCCTTGACAACGAGGTTCATCTCCTGCAGCTGGAGGGCAGAAAAAGCAGAAGATCAGGCTTTGAACTTAATTGGAAAGAGATTGAAGTTCAGAAGCTTGTGTTCTCTAATCTGACAAGTCAGCTTGATTACAGCACCATGATTGGGAAGGACCTGAGACTTGGCATAAGAACATCTCAGTCAGTGCACTCACGAAATTTGAGGGGCCGGCCCCGTGGTGGAGAGGTTGGGTTCGTGCGCTCTGCTTCAGTGGCCCGGGGTTTCACTGGTTCGGATCCTGGGTGTGGACATGGCACCGCTCATCAGGCCATGCTGAGGCGCCATCCCACATACCACAACTAGAAGGACCCACAACTAAAAATATGCAACTATGTACCAGCAGGCTTTAGGGAAAAAAAGGAAAAATAAAATCTTAAAAAAAAAAAATTTGAAATCTCAGATCCTACCGAACCCTTGGGCCTGTAGAAGTGGCCCATTTTTCTCTGTTGAAGGCTAGCACTCCTAACTTTCCTTAAAGATGATGCAGAAGCCTCTGTCTTGCATGATATACACATTACAGAGCACAGGAGACAATCCCTATGAAGGCTCAGGAGCCCACAGCACCAGTGACATTCTTAAGGGCAGGCAAGGAAATACCATCAAAAATAAAGGACAAATTGTTTTATTTCATATCCGGCACCACTGAGAAAGAAGCACAGTGCTTTGTAGGCCTTCTCAGATTGGAGATAGCTCACCAACTCTCTCAGCCCCAAGGCTGCTGCTTCACAATATACATTATGTGGTACCCCATTTAGGATCCTGAAGTTAAGCTAATTGATAGAATATCTTCACAACACATACAATTAAAAATAATCAGTAAAATATTCCATAATAAATGAAAAGGGAGTAATTTATAATAAATTAGTACGTATTTCAATATGTAAATACTTTGATTCTGCTATTCTATAAGCCATAATTAAGTAATCAGATTCTTGAAACTGTATCTTTAATTACCAGTTATGACAATTACAATGTACATTGATACAGTCGTCACTCAAATATCATGAATGATCTTGCCTTTAACTTTATGATTTTCTAAAATGGTAAGCAAATCTTGGTAAAGTTCTAAACATAAAAAAGTGCAATTATTTATCAGGTGGTTATATACCTGGAAAAAAAAAATCAATGTATATTGAAACCATGGGGAAAAAGCCCTGTTTACAAAGAAAATAGACTTAGACCAATTTTTACCTGCATCAGTGTCCAGCAGGATATTCAAAAGTCATAGGCAATATAAGATAATTCTTTACTATGTACAACTGTCCCTTCATTATAGACACTAAATGCCAATAGCACACTTCTAATCATTGTGATGACCAAAAATGTCCCCCTTTGAGACATTATTTCCCTTCTCCCTTGATGAGAACCATGAGTCTACTACATGTGTGAACTTCTCCAGTTTCCTCTGCTGCTCTTTACATGCTGGCTTCTCAGGGTACCAGCTGACTGCTGGTAACTCTAAATCTGCCTCTCCAGCAGAGATATCTTTTAAGCTTAGACTTGTATCTTCAATTTTCTGCAGTATGTAGAGCCTGAATGTCCCACCCATACCTCAGACTCAACATGTCCAGATCATTCTGTTAACTTATATCTAAATGTGCTTCTATTGCTGTGGTCTTAATCTACGCACTATCATATATCCAATCTTGCAAGGTAGCACCCAGATGTCATCTTTGGCTCCTGCCTTTCCTTATTCTCCCCTCGACCCAACCCCCTTCTGATTTCACCTCCTCTCTCCATTCTACCCTCCTTGCACAAGGTCAGACCCTCATCATATAAAAACAGCGGTCTTGCAACCAGAGTGAAGTAGCAGGATTGTGAAAGGGATCTTGTCACTCTCCTGGTGAGACTCTTCAGGCTGGACTAATGCTTCTGTGTTCATCAATAATGCCCTGTGGGTGTCTCAATCCTGGCCTCTACTACCCTGTATTATGATTATCTGTTTACATCCCACTAAGCTGTAAGCTCCCTGGTGTTAGGGATTGTGTTTTATTCATCTCTGTTAGCACACTGCTTAGCACAGTGCCGGACACAACATAGACAGTCAATAAATATTTACTGAATGAATGAAACATTCATAAGCAACCACAGTATTGATGATTAACTTAATGTGAGTGAAGTAAGAGAGAATTTGATTATATCAGCTGCAGATTTTGGCGCTGATCTTAAATATTATCAATAAAATGATTGACTATTATCCTTTGGAATTCTCTTAGGACAAAATAGTTATTTAAATAAAATCAATAATTCTTGACTTTAAATGAACAACAAAAAAAGCTTGGCCTGATAACTTCATGAGTTTATTTTCCCTGTTTGAATGAAGGCAATGTTTAAAAACCCTCTTCAAATCACAAGAGAAAAGTGGGTTTCCTGTTGCCCTTTTCTCATTTATTTAAAGACAGTTATTAAATAGCAACCATGTGCCAAGCAGTGTGCCAGAAAAGGAGAGAGGACAGACGGCAGGGGAAATAGCCATGGTGACTAGGATATGGTCCTTTCCTGGGCTGTTCAAAGTGTGACAGGGGAAACAGTCACGTAAACAAACATCACCGAGCATGTGGCAAGTGTAACAAGGAAGTTACGTACCAAGCCTTACGAAAGCCCTGGGAAGGTTGGGGTCAATGTGCCTTTGAGGGGAGGTGTTGAGCAGGCCTCTGAGATAGACTCACGTTTGAACTGGGTTCAGTTATTGTATCGGTCGGGGGAGGTGAGGGTAAGCCATGGTAACAAACACCCCAAAACTTCTGTGATTTAACACAGGCTCAGGAGTTTCTATCTCATTCACATTACACAGCCAGTTCTGGTTATTGGGGAACTGCTGCTCAGCATAGACTCTTGGCGATCAGGGGACAGATTTCATCTTAGCACGTGCCTTCTTGATAGCTGCAAAGGGGGAGGGAACTCAGGAACTCTCATTCCTCTCAAAATTTCTGCCAAGAAATTTCTACCTGACAACATACTGGGAAAAGCAAGTCACGTGACCGTGTCTAAGTTAAATAGGGTGGGGAAGAGCAATCCTACCAATTGCCTGAAAGCAGGGGAAACTGACCATCTGTGAACAGCTCTAAAGATTGCAAGCGAGGGATGAGTAAGACAATCCTACATGGAGAAGAGAAGGCAGGTCATTCTTGACAGAAGGAACGGCGGGCACAATGTCAGAAGGATGCTGTATGATGTTTATGGGCAATGACGTTAAGTTTCGTGTTGGCTGGAACACAGGCTATACAGCAAGAGATGTTAGAAAACAGGGAAAAAGGTAGTTTGGGTCCACATTATTAAGGGCCTTGTTAGCAGGTTGAGGAGTTTAGGCTTTTATCTATCTACCTCTATTATTTTATTTTATATTATATTATTATTATTTTATATTATTATTATATTATTATATAAAATCAATATTATATTATTTTATATTATATTATATTATACTATATTATTTTAGAGAGTACTTTTCAAAAGCTTTCTATCAATCCAATGAGTGTATCCAATGGTAAACCGGGAGACGTTAAAGAAGTCGTAGAGACTGGGCAGAACCAACACGCTTAAAAAAAACTACGCGAAGAGCAAAACGGCTTTGTATCCACACTAACTTGCATCCACAGACTTCCTGGATGCAGGACCATGGGCTGAATAGGTGTGTGAATGCAGATTCCTGCCTTCTGCCTAGAGGCTCTGACCTTCCCAGCAGGGAGTTACAGCTCTGGAAACGACAGGGTGTTTGCACTGTTAATTCACCCTCAAACAGAAAACCACAGTTCTCCCTGTGGCTTAAGAGTAGCCAAGGTTTTGTTTTAAAATTAAAAGTAAATTACATTAAAAATGCCCTGGGAACCATTAGGTATCCACCATTTAAAGCAAACCAAACAGAACCTTGAAATTATTAGAATTCCTCTAGAGAATATGTTGGGCTGTCTCCTATTGTCCATTTAATGGCCTGTTTATTAGGAACTTTTGTGAGGTTTCTGTATCAAACTGAAAGCTTTTTCCATTCAATCATACAGAGAGAAGGTCTAAATAAATAGAAAACAGGAATAATTAAAATAATTAACTTACCTTTCCAACAGACATTAATGAGAGATCTCAGGTTCAAACTCCACTATGGCAACTATTACCACATACGGGTTTCATTTTTTTTCCTTCACAAACCAAGTTTAATAAATACAATATATATTTAATGTATTTAATAAATATAATAAATATAATTATTTAATACACACACATATAAACATATATGTGGATACCAAAATCCAGTCACTCATTCATTTATTCATTTACTCAAATTCTGGTAAGGGTCCAAGCTTGATCTCAAACAAGAAGTCAACACGACAAGTATGCCTCATAAATAGATGTGTTAAGGTCTCTAATAGTTGAGAGAAAGTATTTCATGTGTACATGGAGTTAAAACTAGGAGAAGGGGTCAGCAATCTGCTCTTCTCGAATCTTGGTCCCATTGCACTTGACTGGACCTTGTGCATCCAGAGGCTGTGTCCAGAGGTTGAAGCTGCTGTTTTTGGAAGGCACAGGATGCAAGCAGTGCTACCTCAGTGCTCAGGTGTCCAACTGTGTCATGGCACAGAGGGAAAAAGCAGTTTCCCCATTTCTGTATCAACACACATGCCATCAACATATCATGGGGTCCAGGGAATACAGGGTCAGTTTTTGATGCCCAAGGATGTGCAAGCAAAGCCACCTTGTAGCACAATTCTAGGGAGTGTCATTCACATTACAGTGTACGGAAATAGTGCTCCCTGAGGTTGTGCAGGGCAAAACCCTTATGGTCCTACACAGTCATACTGGCAGCCCTGTTCAGAACATCAGAAGACTACAGTTTAGTAAGGATATTAGCATTGCGATTTGAACCCCTTAAGCAATTTCTGATCTGCGGAAATCACGAAGGGGGCTGGAGCAGAGAGCATGACACACGGCTTTTCAGCTCAAATACGATATGCCTTTCAAAGTCCCAGAAATCGCTGGGTGAGACATGAAGGGGCCTGAAACTCTTGCAGCTTGAGTTCAGAACTAGAGTTGTTGCTGATGGTGTAATGGTCGGGGGCCTAGAGGAACTTGGGTTATACTTTTTAAACAAACATTTGGGTACCTAATGTGCCAGAGTATTGTGCTGTATATTTTTCAAAGAGCATTTTCAAGAAACAAATAAAAAGTCAATGCGTTTCACCCTGGAGGTTTGGTCTGTAGTCACAGATTTCCCTCCATGCAGCATCTCACCGCTGCTTCCCTCATTCTGAACAACAGCCACTTCTTGGGGTGGGGGTGGGGGTGTACACACACACACGTGAGCACACACACACGTACACATATTCACGTTTTTCTTGCTCTATTCATATTCTCATTTAAACAGAAGTAAATACTAAAATCCCCATGGGTGCTCCTTTTTTCCTGACTACATCCAGCATAAGTGATAAAACAGAAAAGATTTTCTCTCTTTCCTTCCAGATTCCAAGTGGTATTAAAAAAGAAAGTTCCAATAAACATTGGTGGTGTGGCTGGGTTTGGCGGAGGCATACTCTACTCTTTCCTTGTGTTTTCCAATTTATTGCCTGCCTCTAATTTGGTGTATCCACAGAATGTCACTACCAAAAAGGTGATATTGAGAATGGAGGGACTAATTCAGATGCATTTTGCCCTCAAAACAACTTTACCCTAAGTCTTCAGATCATTTACTACGGGTGGCATCTCCCCTTGAACGCTCTTACTTTCTCCTTGGACTTCGCTCACTTTCATGAATATGACTAAACTCACGAAAATGGTTCCTAGAAATGATTTACTCTCCACATATATAAAAACCTTCACTTTACTTTGAAGTCCAGTTTCAAACCAATACAACATAAAAACAAGAAGAAAAAACGTCGGGAAACTCTGCCAGCAAAGTCAACTTTCCCCCACAAGATCCAAATATTCCAGGTTCACAGTACACATAAAACCTTTTATACTGTTGCATTGGAAAGGATATTTCCAGTCATCCACCCACCTATTTGTTTTAACCTTTGAGTATCTTAATCCCCTGGTTCATGCTTCACGCTGAAGTTCTCACCCTGCAATGAAACTGTTAAGCTCCAAGTGATAGATTTTTATTTTAGAAAAAGAAGCTCACTACTTCCCAAAATAAATTCATTTCCTCACATAGATCAAGGTTTGAGGACGGCCCCCTCCACAGGCCTCAGTCTGCAGGCGAGGCTAATGTTTAAGCAGCAGTGTACCTGGTCCTCTGACAAAAGTGACATCAGAGGACCTTTGTTAAATGCCCTTTCCGAGGTGATAAATGAGAAAGCACTTTAACAGAAATTGATTTAAGCAAAACTCTTGGCCCGGTTACAGCTTTTCTCACACCATTCGCTCCACTGATGTAAAGTCCAGGTTGACAACTAAGCAAAGACAGTAACATTTTAGAGGGAAAAATATTTCTTACAACATAATAAAGATGATATTGAGAATTGAGATTTCCATCAAAATTAAAATAGTTTTGCTTGATCTAATGATCAGATGGGACTATTTCAGAACGGAGTCTAAGTCATGAGTAGCTTTGCCTTAGTCATATTAGAATATGCTCACCTTCATGAAAATTATTGAACTCCTATGTCTGTTTAGAGGTAACCATTCCTATTTCTTTTACGAGTGAGGTTGTGTGCTTTCGGGATAGCGGAACTCATTTTTATTTGTTTGATGTAAAGAACATATTCTAATAAGCGTTAGTGACTCTGCCGCTCCTTTTTTTAATGCAATGCTTATTTGACACCTGGAAAAGTGATCATTCAGTTTTAAATTTTCTGATGGAAAAGCAATTACATTTTAAGTAGTGTTTCAATTATACTTCCCATGAGTCTTGTGGAAGTAAATCTGAGTTCTTGTTGCTTTTTGACACCTACTGCCATGTGTAGATTTAATGAAGAACTGAATATGATAATATCATACCCAAATACTGGAGGTGAAAACAGCAGCTATGTTTCTGGCTTCCACTATGCTAACCACATAAACAGTTTCACTATTTATAATTAAACTGAATAGTCAATTTACTACAAAAAACCACCGCTGTGGTTAGATCAGTTCAAACAGTCAAACTGCTTAGCAATATCATCCACATTTATACTAGTCAAGGTTCCCAAAATTTTAATTATAAAATCTTTCTTTTAACAGTTAACGAAGAAATTTTCCAACCTCAAAAGGACGTGGAATGAGTGATGATTGAAAGTAACAGTAAAAAACTACTGACAAACTGATGCTTGATATTGTACAAGGTCACAGTGGATCACATTATAATGGATGGTAATTTCAGCCTGGTTTAGTCAGCATAAAAATCGTAATTTAAATATTTTTTTATAATAGAAAACGTGAATAGGCTGTTGTGTTTTTACGTCAAGTGGCATAAATATGCTCGTATATTTTGTGAAAGATAAATGCTAGGATCCAAATGGCAAGAAGTAGCAGGTGTAGGATTCGCGGCCAGTTTTGTGGTTTATCACGTCTCCCCTTACAGGAAATGAAAGTAGAGAGGAAAAAAAGCAGAAGCTGTGAATACGGTCAAGGGCAATTGATGTTTATAAGTGCATACTTAACTTTCCTGGCTAGCATTTGACAATCTTCCCTGTGTCATAAGAAAATGAAAAATCTCTTCTGCAGACAGTTTGGTCATAATATGGTGACACAGTCCTGTCCTTATTTAGGAGGGTGGCAAGAGATGGGGCAAGCAGGGATAAGAAACCCAGCCCAGTTTAATAAAATGTGGATACGATAATTTGTTAAGGAAGTAAACTTGTATTAATCTCAGGTATGCATAATAATAAATTTAGACTGCAAATTAGACAGTCTCATTCATTAATGATCAGGATGAGAAGAAAAATCAAATCTGCCTTAATGAGTAGAAAAAAGACAAATCTGTAGTTTAGTTCAGAAAAAAACAAAACTTTCAACAAAGCCGCTGAGCATGAGTGTGCGGCTTGTGGCCTGCATAAGGGCACCAAGCCCAGGAGGCCAGGGGAGCCGAAATCAGCTGGCACCCCTCTTGCCAAGCCACACACCCTGGTGGGGGCCTGTGTCTGCCCAGAGAAGGGATATCTTTTTCTCATTCTTAGAAAGGCACCCTTTGGATGAGCAGAGGCCCGGCTTTAAAGAGAATGCTCACTGTTTTCCGGGGCTCAGGAAAATAGAAACGCATATACAGCTATAGGAGTAAAATTAGTACAAGTTGTCTGAAGGGCAATTCAGAAATATGTATAAGCCTTAACATGTTCCATATCCTTTGGTCCTTCAAGTCCTATCTTTAGAAATTTATTTTAACGTTAGTTGTGATGGTTTTTAGAATGTGCCCACAAAAATTTTTAACACTCCTTCCTTCAAAAGATGGAGGCTACTTCTTCTCCTCTTGGATACGGATCAGATTTAGTGAAGATTCACTTGTAACAGACACAACATGGCACAAAGGCTGCTATATGAATTCTAAGGATAAATCGTAAAAAGAACAGCTTCAGTCTGGCTTTCTCTCTCTCAGATCAATTGCTCGGGGGCAGGAAGCCAGCTGCCATGCTGGAAGAACACTCAAGCAGCCTGTAGAGGGGCCCATATGGGGAGGAACTGAGGTCTCCTGCCAAAAACCCACATTGACTTGCTGGCCATGAGAGTGAGTCACGAAACTCAAGCCTTCAGCCTCTGGCAAGACTTCAGATGACTCTTCAATAAATGGTGTTGGGAAAACTAGACAGCCACATGCAAAAGAATGAAACTGGACCTCTGATGCCACACAGAAAAAGTCAACTCAAAATGGGTTAAAGACCTGAATGTAAGACCTGAAACCATAAAACGTCTAGAAGAAAACATAGGAGTAAGCTCCTTGATATCAGTCTTGGCAATGATTTTTTGGATTGACACCAAAAGCAAAGGCAACAGAAGCAAAAATAAACAAGTGGGACTACATCAAACTAAAAAGCTTCGGCACAGTGAAGAAAACCATCAACAAAATAAAAAGGCAACTTATGGAATGGGAGAAAATATTTGCAAATCATATATCTGATAAGAGGTTAATATCTAAAATATATAAAGAACTCATACAACTCAATAGCAAAAAACCCTAAACAATTAGATTAAAAAATGGGCAGAGGAACGGAATATACATTTTTCTAAAGAAAACATACAAATGGCCAACAGACACATAAAAAGGTGCTCAACATTCCTAATCATCAGGGAAACGCAAATCAAACCCAGAATGAGATATCACCTCACATCTGTTAGAATGGCTATCATCAAAAAGACAAGAAATAAGTGTTGGGGAAGGTGTGGAGAAAAGGGAACATTTGTGTATTGTTGGTGGGAGTGTAAATTGGTGCAGCCACTATGGAAAAAAGTAGGGAGGTTCCTCAAAAATTTTAAAATAGAATTACTATGTGATCCAGCAATCCCACTTCTGGGTATATGTCCAAAGGAAATGAAATCAAGATTGCAAAGAGGGTGTGAACTTAACCACTACACCACCGGGCCGGCCCCAAAATAAATATTTGAAAATACACCATGTTAAACTTACACAACAATAAAAGATGATGTCTAGGTAACTAGTTAGGTTAGTTCTTTTCAGGATGCACAATTACATAAAACAATGGCATGGACTCTCAAAGGACCCCTCGAGGGGCATAAGAAACCCAAGTGGGAAGCAATTCTAGGTACCGATATTCAGTAAACATCGATTGGTGCCTGATATACGCTAGATACTGTTATGTGCTTAATAAAATCCCAAAAGTCATAAATTTCTTCACTCTCAACATTTGACATAATCCTTTTGAGAAAAGGATAAGATGAAGAAGAAGGGAAAAAATGCACATGTTTATATGACTTGAATTGGTAAATAGAAAGTTTAGACCAACGGGTACAATCTCTGAGTAACCTCATTGTGTGATTCAGTCAGGCCACACGTGTGTCATAGACTCAAAAAGATGAGCAAATGTCGACCTAAAGAATAGAATCAAAGACTTCTAGTTTAAGGTAGCAGACTGAAAAGAATTTTCCACTGCTGAATCCTTAACAAAGTTAGCCGTAATAACAATAAAAAGATTATCTAATATTCATAAAGTAATCATATGCCAGAGACTGTTCCAAAAGCTTTACATGTATTAACTGATTTAATAACAATCCTCTGGGAAAGGCACTTGACAGTCTGGGAAACTAACACCATGGACGCTAAATATCTGACCCGAGTCTCAAAAGGAGCAAGTGGCAGAGACTTGAGGCAGGCGGTGCGGCTCCCGAGCGCATGCCTCCATCCACTCTACTAAAGCTGCCTTTTATAATTCAGGAAAATGTAAAAACCAACAACAAAAAGATCTGTCAAACCACCAAATAAGGAAAGAGGCAGAATCTATTGCAATAAGAAGCAGCTGATTCTGGAATGAAGCAATGGTAAAAGACATAGCTTGGCTCAGAAGCCAGCCCTCAGCTTTCCGGAAACCATGATGGTGGGTTCACAAAAATCCGAGAATTCCCACAAAAACTTCCAAGCATGGAGGAAAGGAAACCGAGTTGGTTTTACTATTTAATTCCTCTTCTGACTGAGGAATAGTGGAAAAGGGCTGAAGGGGAGCAATGGGTGAAACAGAAAACAACTCAAAGCCCAAGAGTCCTCCCCAGGGTGGATGGTATGAAGTCCTAATTAATTGGCGTGAACTCTTGTATAGGCTATGTAATAAAATCGCGGAAAAAATGTGCAGGACCCAGGTCATGTAACACACCTGCACACCACTCCCATTCCCCGTTACTCCTTGAGGGTACAGAAAACGCAGGTAAGAACGTCTAGAATCTCAAGGTGCAGGTGGGAAGTGAAACAACACAAACCCTCAGATATTGTAGACAGAGTTCAACTATCACTCACCATGCTGAGAGCAAAGAGAGTGGAGAGTCTCCCAGGCAGGAAGGATACAAAAGGAAACAGCACAGCAACTCTGCCACCCGCAAACATCCAAAGAGCAAGACGCGACAAAAGCCACCAACAAAATGAACCAAAGGAGTAGGAACAAATCGTCCAGAAGACACACACACACACACACCCCCAACCCTCAAGCCAGAAAAAAATAAAATCCAAAACACAGAAGGAGATTCCTCTTCAGTGCTTGGCATTGTTCACCTGAATAAGAATATCAAAACAACAATAATAAACAAGAGCGTAAAGCCGTGATTATACAGCAAAGGGAGAGAAAAAGAACTACAGCAGTGAAAAGAAACACAGATAACAGCTAGGGAAAACGAGGTCAATTCCAAAATAAGGACAATTGAGATCAGAAGCAAAGAGCCTATGAAAAGAATAGAAGATACATTCAAAGAAAATATAATACAAGAAAATTTCTCTAAAATGAAGGGGAAAATGCTATTTGTAGATACAGACTGTATGTCAGGAAAGTTCAGTACAGAAATCTTAAGCCTGATGCACACACCCCAGTTAGGTTATTGAGCTTCAGGTTACAGACCAAAAAAAAAAATCTACTCAGAGAGAAAATCAGTGTTGACTCTTAATCTAATTCACAGTGAAGTTCACTTCTAGAAGTCAGTGAAACAAGTTCGCCAAGTTCTGAGGAAAAGAAAACATGACTCGTAATTATTATAGCCAGCCAAGATGTTCAAATATAAATGCGACAGGCAGAATTCTCAGAGATAAAGAAGGGAACTTAAGATTACAGCCCTATGAGCTCTTCTGAAAAAAATCACAACAACGAAATCCAGCCTTTAAGAGCTGAATCACAATACACAGAAATAAGAAAGCTGTGATAAGCGCTGATGGTAGCACTAAGTAAATTTAAACATGGAATTAATTAAGAACAGGCACGTGTTCCACAGAACAGAATGTTAACATGATAAACCTGGGCAAAGAAAAACAATAATATAAACAACAAAAATCAGGATGTGAAGGAGGGAAAAAGAGGTACTACGATCTAGCTTTCACAACCAAGGATCAATTTCTACTGTTTAAAAACAATTTAAAAAAATCATTACAATGCCAACTTTAAAAGTTATTTGCAAATTATTTTTTAGCTTTAGCATAGTTTTTTAGGAAATAATATCTCCTAAGTGTACGTATGTGCGTATGTGTATGTATGTGTACAACTATTCGTCCTCTTCCATTTCAGTTTCTCCTTTTTCTTAACATTCAAGTAAAATTAAACACTTTTATGTTTATATTAAAAGCAGCATCTATAGGATGATTCCAGTTTTAGAAAAGGATTTCTACACATCTACATGCGTAGAAAAATATTGCGACTGATGCTCACCTGATGTTAATGAGGGTTATCTCTGGGTATGGGATTTGGAGGGGTTTTCCCTTCATTTTTGTATTTTTCTGCATTGTTTGAATTCTTTACAATCAACATGTATAATATTTTTAAAAAAACAAGAAAGTTTTAAAAAAACTTTAAGTTGAAGAAAGGAAAATAAGAATGGAAGAAAGAAGGAAATATGTTAAGATTGGTTAACCCTCAGTGGTAGAAATATGAAACATGTATCCTTCTTTGTATGTATTTATCTTTCTTAAATTTCCAGTGAAAAGTTAAAAAAGGAAGTAGAATGTAAGTAGGATTGAGATGCTCTCATGTACATACAAAAATCAGGGATTACGTGTACAATTGACTTGGTTGGAATTGACTATGTTTAGAATGTCAGGGACGAAGACCGAATTCAACCCCTGTGTTCCGTGTCTTTTGCATTGTTAACCCTCACGTGATCGCTTGCTTCTCCTCCTGCCCCTCCACGGCTCCTGTGAAAGTACAGAAATGTTGACCCTAGGGGATCCCTCCCTTCAAGGTACTGCGATGAAATAAGACAATGAAACCCTCCATTCGTTTGCTCTTTGCTCTGAGTCAACAGACCAATGCAAACTAACAAGAACATGTTTCATCTATTATGTTAAAACCAAACACATAAATAAACCAAAAAACAAATAAAAAACCACAAGACTCATCAGCATTTCTCCTTTCCCAGCTTGCCTTGGGTTGAGAGTCACCAGTGGTCTTGAGAGAATTACGTTTTTTCCTCCATTCTACCTTCCTGGAGATCTGTAAGAAGCACCTCACTGCCCCCTCATGTAAGGTGCTGCTGTGCTATGAAAATGGTTGTTTTTATATCTTTTGGAGCACTCTTGAAAAAACTCAGCAGGCAGAGCCACTACCTTGAAGTTACTGGTTAGTCCGTAGTGAGTGCATCACAGAGTCAGGATATAGATTCAGTGAAATGCTTCTGGCTTCCTAACATTGACTTCCTCTTGACTATTTATCACGTGTCCTGAGCTTCCTGCAGGGCCTGCAGAGTTTGTAACACGGAGCTACGCTGATGCTCAAAGGGGCCACGAAGACAGATAATGAACCACAATAGGACTTCCTTGGTTTTTACAAAGACCTGTCAGCAATAAAGTCATACTTTGATTCCATTGTGAAGCTATTAACAATTTATTTTCAGATGGAAATACGTTTGCTTACTAAGGGTTGATAATCAGGTGGTATGGTATACTCTGATACTAAATATTTGACAATTACAGACTTGCAATTGGTATTGTCATGGCCAGAGGGCTGAACTTGAACAAAAATACTCAATTTTATTTCATACTAAAGGTATGTCCTTCTTCATACAAGTGTCCTCATTATCTGTACAGGGGAAGTTACTTCGCTGCCTGAGACTAGAAATAATCATCCTAAACACATGAAGAGAAACGAAATTGTATTTCAAAGATCCGTGTCCTGAGACTCAGCAGGGTCGCTCTGAAGAATGGAACTCAGATTAAATGAGAGTGAAGTGTGCTAATTATTCCCTTTGCTAGTGTGGGAGTGGAAAAGGTGAGCAATAATATCATTCTTCCACTCATTCAGTCAATAAGTATATATTGAGCATTAGTGAGCCTCTGGTTTTTTTCCTCTCCTCTTTTTCTAATAACAGCACCTACACGTTCCTTTGGGGAATAATCTGTTGTCCTTTCCCACTTGCAATCTATTTTGTTCCACTGGTGTAATTTCCTTTCCTGGCACAGGACCCAGGATCGGTCCATTAGTATTTTCTATCCCTTTGGCCATAATGATTGGCTCAAGGATGGCACAGACCCAAAGACAGGCCCACGGGACTCAATCCTGGACTTTTACGGACAATATTGGCAAAGAGTACCTTTTCTCCACTGGGTTGGCTAGGTTGAAAAAATGTGAACCTGAGGCCACCAGCAGCCATTTTTCTACCTCAGTTTTCAGATGGCAGGTGAGAGCTCTTGAAATTGTAAAGTCAGGCCCTTCTTTCAGCCCTGAGGGATCATGATTGGTGTTTTAGGTAATAGTTGTCAACCTCGGCTGCACATTGGAATCACTGGGGAAACTTAAGTAAATCTGATGACTGG
Source organism: Equus caballus (assembly GCF_041296265.1). Taxonomy (NCBI): domain Eukaryota; kingdom Metazoa; phylum Chordata; class Mammalia; order Perissodactyla; family Equidae; genus Equus; species Equus caballus. Next base: position 49,901,348 of record NC_091686.1, read on the forward strand.
GCCCCACCCCACAACAATTTCATCAGGATCTCTGGAGGTGAGGCTCAAGCATCAGTATTTTTTAAGGCTCCAAAGATGATTTCAATATGCAGCAAAATCTGAGACATGTTGGCCTACGTCAGTCATGGTAATCCCTTTCCTGTTGCTAGTGATTGGGGTAGGCATGGGACCCCGTTTGGGCTAATGTGTATGGACCCAGTTCTAGCCAAAGGGATGTTAGAGATAGCTCATTGCTTCTGGAAAACTGGTTTTCCTCCCAGGTGAAAAGACTGAGCCTCATGAGGGAAAGACCTACTGCCACCCTTTCTTCCTGCTTTCAACCAGCTGAGTGAGGACAATGACAGTCAAATTGTTACCATGATGAAAGATGGTAAATAGAAAAGGAGAAAGAACGGCAGTTCTTGGTGATATTGCTGTTTCTTCATGAAACCTGCAACTGCCTACCTTCGCTTTTCCTTTGTGTGAAATCATCGAATGTCTTTATTGCTTAAGCCACAGCTAGTCGGGGACTCTCTTACTTCTTGTTGGAAGTATTCCTAACAGAACTGTTAACTTACTTAAGAAATCGGTTTTAAAAGGGAAATACATCCTAGAAATAGTCAAAAGGGCTCAGGACATAGTCTTTGTACATCTCAAATGTTTACAACATGCAAAAGGTAGAGATGAGAAGCAAATTTGGAATATTTCTGGGATGCAATGTTAAGAATCATGAAGGCATTTATGCAAGAGAATGGAGTCATCAAAGAAGGACTTCTCTCACTCTTGCTTTCTCTTCCGATACTTCTGGCTCTTCAAGCCTCCGCAGATGGGCTGCCCATTTCACACCCTTAATTCTAAGATCAATCCAGGTTTAAAGCAGACGGTGAGTACTTAAATGTAACCATAACCTGCCTCCCTCTCTGGTAAAGCTGAATATCGAGGTACTTCCCTTGTTTATGAGGGGTCAATGCCCCTAGGTCAGGGCTCTGTCCCCACATTCTTTCTACAGTGTGCCAGTTATACTCCTCTGACTCTCCACTTCCGTTACTCTTTGCCAAATAACATTACAAATGTTAACCTCTTAGTCTAATATTTTATCACATTGTTCAACTTCTCATGGGTTTCCTTGTCCGAATTTTCCTTCCTCTGCATGCCTTAGTTCATATACCTGGGTGTTTTCCCATGGGATTTCTTTTTAAATAATTTTTGATACCCTATTTGGTATTCCAACATACTTCTGGTACTGAAATTCTCTCTTGATCTCATCAATCATCTTCCTAGGATAAAATTCTGTTCTTATACCCCTGACGAGGGTCTGACTTCTCCTTTTCATGGCTGGCTGCCTCTTATATAAACTTCCAAGGATCCCCTCTCTTGGGTTCTCCATTACTGGGCATTCGCCTCTCATAAGATCTCATTTCTTATTGGATCTCTAGTCACTGTACAGTTCATTGGTAAGTCTAAACCTCTTGTCAAGAACTGTGAAGGATCTGATATTTTGCCCTGCTTGCAAGCTACCGAGTTAGCCTGCCTCAGTTTTATGGATGCTACCAGTAGACATACAAATTTTGAGTTAGAGACAAAGGAGTTTATTACTCATTAGCTATAGCTAGAATATTAGCATTTTCTTGCACCACTTCCTCAAGCTCCAGTTCCCACAGGTCATTGCAAAGAGGGCCAGGTAACACTTGTATACACAGTGGATCACTTTCCTGGAGGAGAAACTTGAACTTGGAGAACTCAATTTTTTTATAATGGCCAGTAAGTATGCCTGCCATTTGCTCCAGGGGAAGGCATTATATTTCTGTTCTCCAAGACTGTTTCCTATAGAGAGAGATATTGTCCAGAAGAGACAGTCCAGAACAAAAACCATCAGTGCCTCTTCTTGAAAGACACACAGAAATACAAGACCTACAGAGAATTGCCTCCCAATAGCCCCTCCATAAATCACATGTTCAAGTATTTATCTTTTCTTCTACCTTCATCAGTACTACCATTACCTCTCATGGAGACCAATGCAATAGGATTCTAAAGGGCCTCTTTCCACTATCACCCCCTTACAATCCATTCTACACACAGAATAGTCAGAGTGCTAGTCTTAAAATGTAATCACACTTTGTCTTAAAAGTGTGTGTGGCTTCCAGCACAATTTTTATAATATCCCACTCCACACAGCAAGAATCTCTATGAACACACGAAGTCCTATGTGATATGGCCTCTACTTCGTTCTTTAACCTCAACTTCTGCTGCTATCTCTCTCATTCACCATACTGTCTGTCTTCTAACATATAAGCTTCCTTGCTTCTCAAGTTCTTTGCTATTCTATTCCCTCTGCCTGAAATATTCTTGCCCTAGATCTCTGCAAATTCTTGTTTTCAATAAGGCCTTTCCAGATCCCTAGTTAACTTCACTAATTCTGCTTTCGGCTGTGGCTGTGGTTAATGCTATTGGATTTTAAATTTCAATTATCATTTGTCTAGTTCTGATTGGTTCTTTTTAAAACCTGCTAAGGCTTTTAAAAAATGGTTTTCTGATAAATGGATTGAGTTCTCCAATAAGAAGACAGAGTGGTGAGATGGATTAAAGAACAAGACCCAACAATTTGTTGCCTCTAGGAAACACATCTCAGCTCCAATGACAAGCACAGGCTCAGAGTGAAGGGGTGGAAGACGATACTCTAAGCTAATGGCCAACAAAAGAAAGCAAGTGTCACAATACTTATATCAGACAAAGTAGACTTCAAGATAAGACGGGTAAAGAGAGACAATGAGGGGCGGTATATAAAGATCAAAGGGACACTCCATCAAGAAGAAATAATGCTTATAAATATCTATGCACCCAACACAGGAGCACCAAAGTTCATAAAGCAACTATTAACAAACCTAAAAGAAGATATTAATAATAACACAATAATAGTAGGGGACCTCAACACTCCACTCACATCAAGGGATAGATCATCCAGACAGAAAATCAACAAGGAAACAGTGGAATTAAATGAAAAGCTAAAATAGCTGGACTTGATAGACATATATAGAGCACTCCATCCAAAAACAGCAGAATACACATTCTGCTCAAGTGCGCACAGAACATTCTCAAGGAAAGACCATAGGTTGGGAAACAAGGCGAGCCTCAATAAATTTAAGAAAATTAAAATAATAGCAAGCATCTTTTCCAATCATAATGCTATAAAGCTAGAAATTAATTACAAGAAAAAAGCCGAGAAAGGGACAAAGATGTGGAGACCAAACAACATGCTATTGAACAAGCAATGGATCATTGAAGAAATTAAAGGAGAAATCAAAAAATATCTGGAGACAAATGAAAATGATAACATGCCATCCCAAGTCATGTGGGATGAAGCAAAAGCTGTATGAAGAGGGAAAGTCATCACAATTAGAGGCTCATAAGCAATCTCAAACTGCACCTAACTGTAAAAAGAAGAACAAACAAAGCCCAAGTCAGCAAAAAGAGAGAAATAATAAAAATCAGAGCAGAAATAAATGCTATTGAAACAAAAAAGGCAGTAGAAAGGATCAATGAAACAAGAGCCGGTTCTTTGAGAAGATAAATAAAATTGACAAACCCCTAGCCAGACTTACAAACAAAAAAAGAGAGAAAGCCCAGATAAACAAAATCAGAAATGAAAAAGGAGAAATAGCAACAGACTCCACAGAAATACAACGGATTATAAGAGAATACTATGAAAAACTATATGCCAGCAAAATGGATAATCTAGAGGAAATGGATAAATTCTTAGACTCTTACAACTTCCCAAAGCTGAATCAAGAAGAAACAGACAATCTGAACAGACCAATCACAAGGAAGGAGATTGAAACAGCAATCAAAAGCATCCCAAAGAATAAAACCCCAGGACCAGACGGCTTTCCTGGGGAATTTTACCAAACATTCAGAGAGGATTTACTACCTATCCTTCTCAAGCTATTCCAAAAAATTAGGGAAAGTGGAACATTTACTAACACATGAACACATGATGTTCTACGAGGCCAACATCATTCTGATACCAAAGCCTGACAAGGACAGCACAAAAAAGGAAAACTATAGGCCAATATTGCTGATGAACATAGATGCAAAAATCCTCAACAAAACTTTGGCAACCCAAATTCAGCAATATATCAAAAGGATCATACATCATGATCAGGTGGGATTCATACCAGGGACACAGGGATGGTTCAACATCCACAAATCAATCAACCTGATACACCACATCAACAAACTGAGGAATAAAAACATGATCATCTCAATAGATGCAGAGAAAGCATTTGACAAGATCCAACAGCCATTTATGACAAAAACTCTTGACAAAATCGTGATAGAAGGAAATTACCTCAACATAATAAAGGCCATATATGACAAACTCACAGCCAACATCATACTCAATGGGCAAAAACTGAGTGCCATCCCCCTGAGAACAGGAACAAGACAAGGATGCCCACTATCACCACTCTTATTCAACAGAGTACTGGATGTTTTGGCCAGAGTAGTTAGGCAAGAGAAAGGAATAAAAGGAATCCAAATAGGGAGTGGAGAAGTGAAACTTGCTGTTTGCAGATGACATGCCCCTATATATAGAAAACCCCAAAGAATCCATTGGAAAACTAATAGAAATAATTAACAACTACAGTAAAGTTGCAGGGTACAAAATCAACTTACAAAAATCAGTTGCTTGTCTATACTCCAATAACGAACTTACAGAAAGAGAACTCAAGAATACAATTACATTTGCAATCACAATGAAAAGAATAAAGTACCTAGGAATAAACTTAACCAAGGAGGTGAAGGATTTATACAATGAAAACTATAAGACATTACTGAAAGAAATTGATAATGACATAAAGAGATGGAAAGAGATACCATGCTCATGGATAGGAAGAATAAACGTAGTTAAAATGTCCATACTACCCAAAGCAATCTACAGATTTAGTGCAATCTCAATCAGAATCCCAATGACAGTCTTCACGGAAATGGAGCAAAGAATCCTAAATTTCATATGGAGCAACCAAAGACCCAGAATTGCTAAAGCAATCCTGAGAAAAAAGAACAAAGCTGGAGGAATCACAATCCCTGACTTCAAAATGTACTGCAAAGCCACAGTGATCAAAATGGCATGGTACTGGTACAGAAACACTCACACAGATCAATGGAACAGAACTGAAAGCCCAGAAATAAAACTGCACATCTATGGACAGCTAATCTTCAACTAAGGTGCCAAGAACATACAATGGAGAAAAAGACAGTCTGTTCAATAAATGGTGTTGAGAAAACTGGACAGCCACATGCTAAAGAATGAAGGTAGACCATTATCTCACGCCATACACAAAAATAAACTCAACATGGATCAAAGACTTGAAGACAGAAACCATAAAACTCCTGGAAGATAATATAGGTAGTACACTTTTTGACATTGAACTAAAAAGGATATTTTGAATACCATGTCTTCTCAGAGAAGGGAAACAAAAGAAAAAACAAACAAGTGGGAGTTCATCAGACTAAAGAGATTCTGCAAGGCAAAAGAAACTAGAATCAAAACAAAGGGGCAATCCACCAATTGGGAGAAAATATTTGCAAATCATATATCTGACAAGGGGTTAATCTCCATAATATATAAGGAACTCACACAACTGCACAGTAAAAAAACAAACAACCTTATCAAAAAATGAGCAGAGGATATGAACATTTTTCCAAAGAAGATATACAGATGGCCAATAAACACATGAAAAGATGTTAAACATCACTAATCATCAGGGAAATGCAAATCAAAACTACACTGAGATATCACTTATGCCTGTTAAAATGGCTATAATCACTGAGACTAAAAATAACGAATGTTGGAGAGGGTGTGGAGAAAAGGGAACCCTCATACACTGCTGGTGGGAATGCAAACCAGTGTGGCTATTATGGAAAACAGTATGGAGATTCCTCAAAAAACTAAAAATAGAACTACCATACACCCAGCTATCCCACTACTGGGCATCTATCCAAACAACTTGAAATCAACAATCCAAAGTAGCATATGCACCCCTATGTTCCTTGCAGCACTATTCACAATAGCCAAGACATGGAAACAATCCAAGTGCCCATTGACTGGTGATTGGATAAAGAAGATATGGTATATATATACAATGGAATACTACTCAGCCGGAAAAAAAGACAAATTCATGCCATTTGCAATAATGTGGAAGGACCTGGAGGGAATTATGCTAAGCAAAATAATCCAGACTGAGAAAGACAAACACCAGATGCTTTCACTCATATGTGGAATATAAACAAACACATGGACGAAGAAAACAGTTCAGTGGTTATCAGGGGAAGAGGGGAGGTGGGTGGGCACAGGGCGTGAAGGGGAGCACCTCTGTGGTGACAGACAAGAAATGATGTACAACTGAAATCTCACAATGATGTAAACTACTATGAACTCAAGGGAAAAAATGTTTTTTTTTTGTTTTTTCCAAGGAAGATTAGCCCTGAGCTAACTGCTGCCAATCCTCCTCTTTTTGCTGAGGAAGACTGGCCCTGAGCTAACATTCGTGCCCATCTTCCTCTACTTTATATGTGGGACGCCTACCACAGCATGGAGTGCAAGCAGTGCCATGTCCGCACCCAGGATCCGACCCGGTGAACCCCGGGCCGCTGAAGTGGAACCTGAGCACTTAACCACTGCGCCACCAGGCCAGCCCCTGTTTTCTGTTTCTTGAAGGTATTTTTAAGCTTTGTTTTCTCTTCCTTTTAAGTATGATTTGTTTTAGACATATAAATTTATACTCACATTTACATGAAAATCTATGTTTCATTATACCAACATTTGAAATATATACACGTTTGTTTTGTTGATTGTTGTTTCTGGTGTTTCTCCCCCACGGTACCTTATTCCCTTGTGCACTTGATTATCTTTGTGAACTATCTTTTCCCTTGAAAAATTCTATGTAGGAAATTTTTGAGGCCTAGGATGTAGGTGGGTTTCTCCCAAGGGGATTTGTATTTACTTCGGCCTGGTATGCAGGGGGACTACGAGTTCAGGAACACTTTAGGATAAATTCAAGGCATGAACATTTGGAGGCCTCCCAGAAGATGTGAATTTTGCCCATGAAATTCTTTAGGACAGGCTTGTGGTTGCATCTTCTCAGGGATTGCTTTATTACTTTTTTTTCCGTAACTTGCTTTGCCCAATAACTTTCCTTGCAATTCTTCCGATTCTCTGAGGTTGGGGGAGAGGAAGGTGCAGAGAGATTTGATTATTGGTTCACTCTTACATCCTTACACATGTGGCATTAACCCCTTGAGGTCCCACGTAGATTAGGGATTTCCTTGTCAGAACCGGTTTTACATTAGGAGGGCTCTGCCCTTCCCGCTCCACGAGGCCCTGAGACATTAAGCTAGCTTCAGCAAAACAACTCTGCCTACCTTTCTGGTTACTGCCTTTTACAGCGATTGTGGCCTGATATTTCCTTACTAATTTTTCAGCATTTTGATGCTTAAAACACACACACACACACACAGCATTTGTATTTCTTTTCGGTAAAAACGTTAGTATAAATACTCCTATAGTCATACTATAGATGTGAAACTCATAGAGGATGCCACAGTCCCCAAATATTCATAGCACCCCTCCCCCACTCTCCTTTCCTGTGGCTCCTGCCCTAGTTCCAGTCATTGCTTCCTCCTGAATTGTTGAAACAGTCTTTTAAACTGTTTTCTCAGCCTCCAGCCACGCCCCATTAATTTCATTTTCTACCTTGCTGACAGATTCTTTGTAAACTACTGACCTATCGTGTGACTCTTTTACGTAAAAATATTCAATGGATCCTTGCTGCCTTTAGAGGTCAAACTCTAGTCTGGTCCCAACTTAACTTGACTCTAAACTTTCTTCCCCACACACCAAAGTATAACACTCTTCCCTAAGCCACCGCCCACTTCCACACTCCCATGCCTTTGTGCCTTTGTTCAAACACCCTCTTCTACGTGGTCGGTGCTATTCTCCGCTTGGTAGACTTCTCCCGACTCCTCGTGGAGCAGATCTCGTATCTTCACTCCTCGGAGGCCAGCCTTTACTCACGCGGGGGGGACCACCCCTTTCTTCCACTTCTCTACCAAATGCCATGTTAATAGTTCGTCTGCAAGGTCCTCTGTCAAAACAGAATGTGAGGCTGAAGTAAGTCAGGGCATGAGAGCTATTTATTTAGTTTAGAATTTTCTAGTCTTCAGCATGGTGCCTGTTACGCAGCCAGTGTTTAATGAATAAATAACGAAGGCAGTTGGGTCAGTCTTGATAAAAGTCCAATTGCAGTTTTTTGTTTTACATTCCCCACGTATGGCAGTGCAGCCATAGCCTTTCAGAGTTAAAGGCACTTTAGAAGTCATTAGTATAATTGCTTTAAGACTATAAAAGACTAAGGCCCAAAATGGTTACGTGTAAAACTACATGAAAGGATGTTTGTTGTGAAAATGAATACTATCTATTCACTGTTTACTGAATACCAGCCGCCACTAAGCATGTTTTATTTTATTTCATTTTCCCCACGACCCCATAAAGTAGGAATATTTTCCTCATGTTACGCAGCGTGTTTATCAGTTACACCAACTCAACTTTGTGATCTGAAATAATGCCACAGGTTCAAGTTATTGGACCTTTTCATGGCCCCTGGCACCTTCCCCTCCAGCCAGTTCCTGGCTGCCATATAGAGGAAAAGGTTTTATTGCCTCCTTAACACCTTCTGGTTACTCTAGGCTCTTAATTTTTCTCCCCCAGGACTGTTCCTGACTTAGAGGCTGGAGCTCAGAGCCTCTGTGCACTTTCTACTTTTATCAAAATGGTGGCAAATCATTTTGCAAGGCTCTCCTCACCCTTACTGAGAGCCGGGTCCGCCTGGAACAATTCCTACAGTGGGCACTCCGGTTTCTGAAGGGACTACATCCTTTTTACATCTATTTTAAACATATTTCCTCCCATATCATGCCAACCAAGTCTGAATAATTAATTGATGTAAATAAGCATCATTTGATTCAATCAGGATTCCTTCAGTCATAACGGTTTTCTAATTTTGTGGTCTTTATCTCGTCATACCAAATTACCCCAGCTATATAAGTCTTTTAGTTGTCACAAAGTATCTTTCCAATTTCCCAGCTTCTGTATGATTTTTTTAATGGAACCTCATAAGGCTAAAATAGTTGGAGGCATTCAGTAAATTAGTAGGTTAGGCACTAATTAGGAGTAATTAACTATAGGAAGCCTCAGTAATTCAACCTGGATTTCAATAACCAAATTTTGTTGTTTTTAGTAAAAATATTGTTTTCCCGAATATGGGTATCATTTCACCCCCGAATCAAGTATTGATTTAAAAATCATGGAATTCTCAATAAATGGAGAAGGAATGAGAAAAACAGAAAAATCACCATTAAGCAAACATTGTTTTAAGGCAAGAACCATCGATGGATGTCAAATTTAGTGAGCAAGGTACAATGAGAAACAGCATACTTGCATCCTCTGAAAGTATTTCCTCACAAGACATTTTTTAATAGCTAAGAGAAAAATAGCAACGTTATGTAGAGAAGCCTGGCAGACACCGCATTAACCAAATGAGCAAAGTTAAGATCACCAGTAAGATGACAAATTGACATTACACAAAGTCTGATATGATGCACAACATCACTAGAAGGGCACAACATCACTTCTGTGGTGTTTTTGCCAAAAATGCATAAACCTCAAGCTAATACTAGAAAATATCAGATAAATCCAAATTGGGTAACATTCTACAAAACAATTGACCAATGCTCTTCAAAAGGGTCAAAGTCACGAAAGACAAGGAGGGGCTGGGGAACTGCCACAGACAGACGGCAGGAGACTAAGGGGACATGACAATTAATGCAATGCGGAATCCTGGCTTGCATTCTGTACAGGTGAAACACGTTCACGAGAGAACTGGTGAAACCCAAATAAGGTCTCCAGTTTAGTTAACGGTATCGTACCAACGTAATTTCCAGGTTCTAACCCCTGTACTCTGGTATACAAGATGCTCACTTTAGGGGAAGCTGGGTGAAGGGTACACCGGAACCCTCTGTACTATCTGTGCAACTCTTCCGTAAGTCTAAATTGTGTCAAAATGAAAGTTAAAAGAAGTCATGAAATTCCAACATATAAGATCTCTGGGCTGTTTCTCCTCTTCTGGGCAGGAGGGAATAAAAGGACTTGGCCAGCACCCTGCACCTCGATTGTCACTAGTTGTGCCCTGAAGAGACTCTCCAGCCATTCCTGCAGTCAGATCTGATCCTTCAGTTTTTCCTTAGATTTTTATGCACTGGTCAATACGTTTCCAATAAACGATTTATTTTCTTTTCATTTTCTTATGATTGTCAGAGGTGTATTTCTTTTTACTTTGTGAAATCTGAGCTTATTTAAATATTTAAAAGTTATTCTTACACCCACTTAGGTACCTGTCCATACAAGATGAACTAAATAGATACTTCTGTTTTAGGAGTTTACAATGTGGTTGCTGTCCCCATATCAGTTGTAAGTTCTCACCTCTTGCTCCTGTCATCACCCTCTCAGTCCCTCACTGTTGTCTGCTTTCCTCACCCCAGCACAGCCATCTGGAGTTTGTTTTTGTTGTTTCTAACCAGATAACCTGTACACAGACAGTGTCAGAGCTCGTCTCACATTTCTGACTTGTCGTCTATTTTTCCCCTTAATTTCCTCTTATTTTTATTTTATTTTTGGTCTTACCTTGCATATAGTTCTCTTTTTTTTTTTTGCTGAGGAAGACTTGCCCTCAGCTAACATCCACGCCAATCGTCCTCTATTTTGTATGTGGGATGCCTCCACAGCAGGGCTGCTGATGAGTGGTATACATCTGCGCCCAGGAACCAAATCCGGGCCACCAAAGTAGAGCATGCCAAACTTAACCACTAGGCCATGGGGCCAGCCCCAATATAGTTCTTCTTTCCTAACCAACATCTTTCTTGTGCTCATGATATCTCTCTCTCTAACTCTCTCTCAAACTTCTAAGCACATCTTATTATATCAACTGGCAGTTCACAGTGCAAATTAAAATACTTACCTTCACATCTTAGGTTTCTGCTTTTAAAAGTGCATTTGTGGGCTGGCCCAGTGGCACAGTGGTTAAGTTCACACGTTCTACTTTGGCAGCCTGGGGTTCACAGCTTCCGATCCTAGGTGTGGACCTATGCACCGAATGTCAAGCCATGCTGTGGCAGGCGTCCCACAAACAAAGTAGAGGAGGATGGGCACAGATGTTAGCTCAGGGCCAGTCTTCCTCAGGAAAAAAAAAGAAAGAAGAGGATTAGCAACAGATGTTAGCTCAGGGCTAACCTTCCTCAAAACAAACAAACAAAACTAAAAAAAAGAAAGTGCAAGATAAAAGTCCATTTGTATACATACTTTTATCTGATCTTGTGAAGTAGGTGAGCTTGTTGCTATTTATCCTATGTTCAGATAAGGAAATTGAGCCCCAGAGATGCTAACTGACTGGTCAAAGGAGCAAAATGAGATTAGAGGCTCCTGAGTGCTGAGCACCTGCAGCAGCACTCGGGAAAGTAACCAGAGGGTTTTGGCACCAGAAAGGGCCACAGTCCCCAGTGTGGTGACAGCTGCAGGAGTGCTGTGTAGGAGCCTGGAGAGATGCCCCTCCCTGAGCTCTTCCAGCTGGGATGACCCTTGGAGTCCTGGGAGACTCGGTACCCTGAGGGGCAGGGACCTATGTCTTTCTTTCCTCTCCTAATGAAAAATCGCAGCTTCAGAGCCCTCCCCATAATTTCTCTTTCGAATACAGAAAATTCTCACAAGTGTCATAGTTCCTATTTTTAAAAATGTAAAAATAAAGGAAAAAAGCTTAGTTATTCCAGTGCATTTGCTCTCAAAATATACAGTGATTAGAGTGAGCTATGTCATTTGGCAGTGAAGGCTGGACCACCCTTTGGTTTTGTCTGTTCTGTTCCTGACGGCCATGGGAATTCTTGGCGCTCGGCCTTCTGTTTTCACAGCTTTGCCCCAGCACCTGTTCCAAAAGCAATTGGAAGGGCTTGGCTGGATCCTGATTCCTAATTTTCAGCTCACAAGCAAGAATGTTTAAGATTCAAGGTATAATACTATATTTTACAGTCTAAGAACTGAAGTTTTTACATGGAATTACACCATAAAACACTTTTCATGATTTAGTGAAAACAGTATATTTAAAAGGGATTTTTGTCCTTACTGCAAGAAGATAAATAAATACATATGATAACCATGTAAGGAGGGAAAAATACATATTTGTATGAGCTTTTATTATTTTGACCTATTCATTAGATCGTAAGCTTTTCCCTTATGGAATCTTATAGAGTGTAAATGCCTTATAAATGTCGTTTTGTCAAACAATGAAAGAATAAATAAAAGAAGAGTTACTCTAGTATTTTCAGATGTTTGCCCACCTACATGAATCAAAGATCCTTTCAATCCTACAACTGTGTATGAATTATTCATTAAGGCATCAAGAATAAAAATATTAAGCACTAATTAACTTAGTATCCATACAAAATAGAGTTCAAAACTGTTACCTGGGCTTTGGCCAAGTTTTTCCCAAGAAGACTTGTATAAATGCTCATGGAAAAGCAAGCTTTTAAAGGATTTTAGTTTATTTACAGACTGGTAGGGGAGAAAAAAGATAATTTCGGGGGTGTCTTCTGTCTTTCTTTGGACTGAAAGAGTTACAGCCTAAATCGCCATAAAATGACTTAAAATATAAACTCATCTTCCATTTAGAATTCACTCAACTTAAAAGAGCGATGTCGTAATTATCATTGGTCCTGACTTAGTGGGACTCTGGACTTCCATGGGGACTCCCTAGGCGTCGGGAGGCCTGGGTGAGGCGAGGCTGGGCTCAGGCCTGGGCTGTGGGGTGCCACTCAGGACAAACAGGAGCAAGGAGTGGCCTGAAACAACCAGTGTGAAGGAGTGGGCACCCGAACTTCCAAGTTTTGCTACAAAACTGAGAGCAGAGGAGGGGAGTAAGGAGGTTTATGGGTGAGAGCCCTGTTAGATGCCCCAGGCAACCTCATTAGGTGCAGGGAGCTGTTCCCCCGGGAAGGGCAGCCGGGCCTCCTGGGAATGGCTGTGGGGCAGACGGAGGTTGGGTTAGGTCACCAGAAGGGAAGTGCCCGAAGACATGAGTGGGTGCTGCTCACAACTAGACTTCAGAGAGTGAGAACAAAAGATAAAGTGGACATTCACTCTCAGCTTTTCCGTAACACAACAGAATGTCATTCTGTCTCCTGACAGTGGGTTCTGAATTATGCATGAAACGGCTTGTCTGAAATCAACTGTGATACGCGGTCAGGTTCTTTCGGAGCATTTCCCAAAGGACAAAAGAAGACATGGCAACGAACTTTCTCATGTACAGAATTAAGAACAAAACTATTTGTGTTTCTTCACTTTATACAAAGTCTAAATCCAAATAAAAGCTCTCTTATAGTATCTTCATTCAGGATTATTCTCATTTAAAGTACAAACTTTTGAAAACTGCATCTTTAAATTTCTTTTATTTTTACTGAATTCCTAATGTCAATATCAATAGAAATGATATCGGTGCACAGACTGATAGGAATTTTTTATAAGTTGATCTGCAAGAGTTGTTAGCAAAGTTACTTCCTAAGCTTATAATTTTGTGTGCTTGCAAATTAGCCACGAAGAGCAAAAGCCATTCCAAACAACTGAGAAAGCTCTCTCCAGTCTCTTACAAGGATTAATTTGCTTTATCAAGTAAACTGTACTATTTCAGAACTGTAAAGTAACAACTACAATGATACATTCCACTCTTTTTCAGATGTTGTGTTCTGATTTCCATATTGTAAGATGTTTTTTGTAAACATAAAGTCTTTGTCTTAAAACATTTGGAAATCTCTGACCTAGTCCGAACTGAGGCTTAGGATCACAGAGCACCTAAATGAAACCCAGTGTTAGGACTAGTATCTGACTTTCCTGACTTCCACCCTGGTGCCATTTCCATTAGAACATAGTTGGGCAATTAAAACAAAGTTGACGAAACTGATGTTGAACTTAAAAAATTATTTAAAAATGTAGTCCCAGATTTTGCCAGTATATTTATAGTAAGTGACAATTAAAATAAAAGAAAACTATAATCTTATTAGTTTAATAAAGAAAAAGTTTTCAATTTGAAATAGTGATCCAAATATAAACTTTACGGATCAAGGCCATGTTGCACTGTTACGTTCATATTTTAGCCCCTAGAAATATGAGTATAGTAGGAGCATATACTACAACTGTGGAGGAGGAATTGTGCCAGTGTCATAAAATTCAATACCATAAGTCTTCAATTTTATACCAAAAATATAAAAAAATAAACAAACAAGAACACATTGAGAAATTATGCAGAAAACCTATTAAATGTTTAAAGGGCAATAAAAATGCCACCAACCCATTAAATATTCTCTTGTAAGCATCAGATCAAGAGCAAATAGGATCAAAGTTCCCACAATTAAAAAAAAAGACAAAATTCTAAAGGACAGACTTACTAAAAACTTATAAAAATGGCTTCATTGTGGATGAGAAAATAAATGTATTTAATGTTCTAAACATCATACCTACTCGCGCTAAGTGCGCCGGAGGCAAAAGAATCATTTCAAGAAGACGGGGCCTGGAGATAGGTGTTTTAGTCCAGCATAAAATTAAGGACTGGGAAAATCTTCCAATTCCTTAACAGACACTTAAGAATAATATATAAACCTAAGAATGTGATGCACAGTTTATTTGCTTTAAACAAAGTTGGAAAGGGAACACATATTGTGTTCTTAGTGAGGCAAAGAAAATGAAGTCATGTTTAAATACAGCCTGCTGTAGAGAATATGAATGTACCTTGTGAATCAAAAAACAATGTTGATTTATGTGATATATTTGTGTAATGTTAAACAGAACACAATGTTTTGTTGAAATATTTACTGACAATATGAAAAATTTCTCTAGCAATATGTGTGAATTGTTTTAGTCAGCTTTGCTGAATTTCAAAGAAGCGAACTCAGTTGAGAGGCCTTTATTAGGCTTGATGTGGACTCGGTTTTCTAACAGGTGCTCTCAGAGGGCACATGGTATACAGAAATACAGGGACGTTCTACCATCAGGAGGGGGGCTCTTACTTTGATTAACTTTAACTTTTCTCTGTGTCCACTTAACTTAAGTAAGCTCTGGAGTCAGGCTGTCTGGACTTGAATACTGAGCTCACCACATGCTAGTCACGTAATAATATTTTTATTAAAGACTATTTTGTAGCTGAAACTGGAAAACAGCACTTAGTATATTCAGTGCGTTTGTCTGCCATCCTTCTAACTACTTCCAAATAAAATGCATAATTTATTTAAATAGTATACAAGAACAAAAAGCCCTTCAACATCTATATAGTTTTTTTATTGTTTATGATAGTTTACATCCTTGTGAAATTTCAGTTGTACATTATTGTGTGTCAGTCGTGTTGTAGGTGCACCCCTTCACCCTTTGTGCCCTCCCCACCCCCCTTTCCCCTGGTAGCCACTAATCTGTTCTCTTTGTCCACGTGTTTAAATTCCTCATCTATATAGTTTTAATACTATGGCTGATGCCTCTTCCTCCGAGAATTTCATGTCTGCAAACGTTTCCTTAAGATCCTTGCAGTCAAAAGGAAAAGAAGCCAGAGACCTGGATCCATACAAGATAAAAGATCATATATAAGAAATCCTCTCCACAACAAGCTGGGGTACAAACGGGCACATCCTCAGGCTACAGTTGAGAGGCAGGGGTAAGCCAGCCCTTGCCTGGATTCGCAGTCCAAGTTCACAGCACCTGTGCTGTATGAGGAAGCTGGCTCTGTCTCAGCAACGTCCCCAGGATGGGGAACTTATTACACATCAAGGCAAAAAAACGCATAATTTGAAGTAAAAATAGTAATTTAATAAAGACAAAATGTTTAATTCGCTAGAAAAATAGAACAATTTTAAACTTGTATGCACTTCAGAATATGGCCTCAAAATGCATAAAGCAAGGGACCATACCTCAACATAAAAAAGACCATATACAATAAGCCTAAGCTACCATCACACTCAACAGTGCAAAGCTGAAAGCTCTTCCTCTAAGATCAGGAATAAGACAAGCATGCCCATTCTCACCACTTCTTTTCAATACAGTATTAGAAATCCTCGCCAGAGCAATTAGGCCTCCTCCCCCAAAAAAAGAAAGAAAAGGCATCCAAATCAGAAATGAAGCAGTAAAACTGTCACTATTTGCAGATGAGATGACATTATAAATAGAAAACCCTAAAGACTTCACAAAAAATCTGTTAGAATAAGCAAACTCAATAAAGTTGCAGGATTAGAAAAACAATATCCAAAAATCTGTGGAGTTCCATACACTAATAATGTATTATCAGAAGAGAAATTAAGAAAACAATACAATTTACAACTCCATCAAAAACAATAATATACCTAGGAATAAATTTAACCAAGGAGGTGAAAGACCTGTACACTGAAAACTGTAAGACATTGATGAAAGAAACTCAAGACATAAATAAATACATGGAAAGATATTCCATACTCATGGATTGGAAGAATATTGTTAAAATGTCCATACTACTCAAAGCAATCTACAGACTCAATGCAATCCCTATCAAAATTCCAATGACGTTTCACAGAACTGGAACAAACAATCCTGAAATTTGTATGGAATCACAAAAGACCCTGAATAACCAAAGAAACTTTGAGAAAGAAGAACACAGCTGGAAGCATCATGCTCCCTGATTTCAAACTATATTACAAAGCTATAGTAATCAAAACAGTGTGGTATTGGCATAAAAACAGACACATAGAGCAATGGAACAGAATAGTGAGCCCAGGAATAAATCTGTGCATATATGGCCACTTACTTTATGATGAAGGAGCCAAGAATACACAATGGAGAAAGGACAGTCTCTTCAAAAAATGGTGTTGGGAAAACTGGACAAGCCACATGCAAAAGAGTGAAACTGGACCACTATCTTATGCTACACACAAAAACTAACTCAAAATGGATTAAAGACCTGAATGTAAGGCCTGAAACAATAAAACTCCTAGAAGAAAACACAGGCAGTGAGCTCCTAGACATCAGTCTCGGCGATGATTTTTTGGATCTGACACCAAGAGCAAAGGCAACAGAGCAAAAATGAACCAGCGGGACTACGTCAGAGTAAAAACCTCTGCACAGCAAAGGAAATCATCAACAAAATAAAAACCAATTTTTGGAATAGGGGAAAATATTTGCAAATCATATATATCTGATAAGGGGTAATATCCAAAATATATAAAGAATTCATACAACTCAATAGCAAAAAAACCAAAGAATTCAATTAGAAAAATGGGCAGAGGATCTGAATAGACATTTTCCCAAAGAAGACACACAAGATGGCCAAGAAGTACATGAAAAGGTGTTCGACATCACTAATTATTAGGAAAGTAGAAATCAAAACCACAATGAGATATCACCTCACATCTGTTGGAATGGCTACTATCAAAGAGACAAGAAGAGAGTGTTGGCAAGGGAACCTTTGTGCACTGTTAGTGGGAATGTAAACTGCTACAGCCACCATGGGACACAGTATGGAGTTTCCTCAAAAAAAAAATACAACTACCACATGATTCAACAATTACACTTCTGGGTATTTATCCAAAGGAAACAAAAAAACTAACTTGAAAAGATATGTGCACCCCTATGTTCACTGCAGCATTATTTCCAATAGCCAATAAACAACCTAAGTGTCCATTGATGGATGAATAAAGAAGATGTGATATATATATAAATAATATTTTAAACCATAAAAAGGAGGAAATCCTTCCATTTGCAACAACGTGGATAAACCTTGAGGGCAAATACTAAACCAAATAAGTCAGGCAGAGAAAGACAAATACCGTATGATCTCACTTACATGTGGAATCTTAACAAAACAAACAAACAAAATTTAACTCATAGATACAGAGAATAGATTGGTGGTTGCCAGAGGCAGGGGGTGGGGCGTGGGTGAAACATGTGAAGTGGTCAAAAGGTCCAGACTTTCAGTTATAAAATAAGTAAGTCCTGGAGATGTGATCTACAGCTTGGTAACTGTAGTTAATAGTACTGTATTGTATCCTTGAAAAGTCCCTTTGAATTTATCATAGGTTCTCGTCGCTCATTTTCATCCCTACTTTGACTTCCACGCTCAAGGCTTCAGCTATCAGTTTTATGCAGATGACTCCTTATTCAACACTTTTGGTCCTAAATTCCAGGCCCATATTCTCAGCCTCCTTTTAGACATTTCTCTGTGTATCCTTTTGGCCCCTGAACTTCCTCAGCAAATCTCAGAATGGAGTCATCACGTCCTACCTCAAACCAGCTCTTCTTCCTTCATTCATTCAACAAATAATTACCGGGCTCCAACTGTGGGTTGGCCCCAACTGGAGGCTACAGCAGTGAACAAAAGAGATAAATTCCTTACCTGCAAGGCACTTACGGCCAACTGGACATTGAAAGGGGTATTGCAAGTGAAGGAATGTATCCCTTTTTTTAAGAAAAGGAGGAGGAGAGGAGAAAGAGCTAAGAGAATGACAAACTGTGTCCACGCTGTCATCTGCCAGCCCCTTACTCTCCTGGTCAGACAGATGCCCCCACATGCCAACATCTGTCTTCTAGCCCTATGCTGATGCTGTCATCACAAACTTCCTCATTTTTTTCCTGACTCCTTCTTTTCTGTTGCTGTCTGAACTATTTCAATGGCATCTAAATGTGCATCGCTGCAGTCACGCCAATCAAAGACAAAGTATGCCAGAATAATCTCCCCAAGCTCATAGCTATAGTCATGTTGCTTTTCTAGATGAAAACCTACAGTTGAGGTAAGACAGAGAAAGACAAATACTTTATGATCTCACTGATATGTGGAATCTAAAAAACAAAAAATGACTCATAGATAGAGAGAACAGATTGATGGTTGCCAGAGGTGGGGGGTGGGGAGGTTGAGGAGTGTGTGAAATGGGTGAAGGCGTTAAAAAGTACAAACTTCCAGTTATAAAATGAGTGAGCCCTGGAGGTGTAACTTACAGCATGGTGACTACAGTTAATAATACTGTATTGTATATTTGAAAGTTGCTAAGAGAGTACATCTTAAAAGTTTTTGTTATAATTGTGCTGATCATTTCACAATATATACATATATTGAATCATGTTGTACACCTTACACTAACATAACATCTCAATAAATTATATCTCAGTAAAACATGTATAAAGCAAAATGACAGAATTAAAAGGAGAAATACTTAAAACAAGAGTTCTGAGTAACTTGATAGAACAAATGAACAAAAGTGCAATAAGAGTAAAGAGAAGATACCACCTGATTAATAAATGTGACCTAGTGGGCATATATATAACAGTAAGAACAATGTAGAATGTACATATTTTTCAAAAATACATGTCATATTTACAAATATTAAACATATCTTGGCCATAAAGCAAGTCTCAACAAATTCAATGAATGAAATCATATAGAGTGGGCTCTCAAACCATAAATTCTAGCAATTAAGCTAGAAATAGATAACAAAATGATAACTGGAATTCTACAGTGTTTGGAAATTATGAAATTTACTTATAAATGATTCAAGGGTCAAATCAGAAAGCATCTTGAATGGAATAATCATTAAAACACTAACTTTCCAATTTTAAGGATATAGATAGATAAAATAAGGAATATGGGGCTTCAAATCCGTACAGTAGAAAAAACAAGAGCTAAAAATTAATGAGCAAAATAGGTATCCCAAGAAGTTAGAGTAGGTAAAAGAATTAAAAAGATCACAGAAAAAATAAAAACAAGAGCAGAAATCAATTAACTAGAAACAAGTATACAGTAGATTCAACAAAGACAAAAGTTTGTTCTTTAAAGAGTGATAATGACAATAGACCTTTGATGAGATTTTGATCAATCAAAGCAAAAAGATACAACTTACAGACTATCAGAAATGAAAAAGGAATATTACCACATATGCTGCAAACTTAAAAACTGAAGAATATTAAAAACAACTTTATGCCAATAATCTAAAAATATAGATAAAATGAATGCATTTACAGAAAAATGTAACCTACCAAAATTTACTCAAGAAATAAGTTAACTGGAACATCCTATAATGCTAAAGAAATCAAATTAAAAGTTGTGTTTCAAATCATTCAATCCATCAGTCAATCAATCAACCAACCAATCCTCTAGACCCGGATGGCTGTACCAGAAACATCTACAAAAAATTTAATGAAGAAGTCACGCTATCTTACACAAACCATTCTGAGAACAAAAAAAGGGAGAAAATTCCCCAAGTCGTTTTATCACCATTTTTCACCAGCAAAAAACAGTAAGAAAACGTAATTTTTAAAACATCATATAAAATAGTGATAAAAATTTTAAGTCCTAGAAATAAATGTAACATAAGCTATATAGGGACTTCAGGTAGACATCTGTAAAGCTTTATTGAGAAAGTTTTAAAGGGACTTAAATAAATGGAGAGGTGAACTATGTTCATAGATTGGGTTGTATTGACTTGGGTATTGACCAAACACAGATACAAGAGTATGGGAAGGTAAGAGGTGAGAAATACCTGCAGCATCAGTGCCTGCCTCCATATACCCACTCCTAGACCCAATAAGTGCAGGAGAGGGGCTCATTCCTTGGAGCTCAAGCAGAATGCCTTACTAATAGCACCAGGACTCTTTCTGGGACTGAAAACTGGGTATCTTGAGAGGCTCCAATGTCCTCAGGTAATTTGCACCTGAGGCCCAGTGCAGGAAAGCGGGATGGGTTCACAAATGGCCACCCAGAACATATACAGCGGATTTCTTGCTGATTGCAGAGAACGTCAACTGCTGCTGGAGTCCAGAGCTGGTAGGCTGTCCCCAAAGCTTATGCTTTTTTGTGCTGTTAAATAGGTTTTGTCCTGGCTCTTTGTGACAGGGAAAAGTCATCTTATGTCATAAATAACAACTAAAATCTGCGTATCAATATTTTCAAAATTATATTGTTCATTCTTTAAAAAATTGACTTTTTTAAAAATGTCATTTTTAAATGTCAGAAGTTTTCAAAATGATCTTTGATGAACCTAGGTTTTATATTTTAATGAAGAATTTATCAATGTTTTTTGGGGGGGCCTGATATTTTAAAACTTACGCTATCTCAAAGTAATAAAAAATGTCCTATATTTTATTCTAGCGCTTTTGAAAGTTTACTTTTACATTTCTATCTTTATACGTTGAAATACACTTTTGTGTATAATTAAAGTATAAATCCAATTTTCCCCCATATGGGCAATCAATAATAGCAGCACCATTTATTGAAAGATGACCTTCCATGGCTGATCTGCAAAAGCCACCTCTGATATGGATCAAATTTTCATGTGTTCGTGGATTTGAATCTGGATCATCTGTTTTCATTGATCTGTTTGTCTATCCTGGTGTCAATACTTCCCCAACTACTTTTGAAACATATCAGTTATACAGAAAGATTTACTGCAAGGAAGCTTAAAATGACTAAGTCTTCTAAGGCATTAACGATAACTTAAAACTCTAACTCACATAATATTTCAGGAACCATCTACTCTGTAAAAGCAATAAGCTATATTTACTGTATGATCAGAGGGTTTAACATTTACTTCTCACGGGTAAAACCTCTGGTCATTTAACAATATCTATTGAACTGAATATCTATAAGTGCAATGAATGAGTGGATGGATAATTGACAATCATTGGATGGAGAATTTCTGGCATGTTGTTAGAAACCAAGTTTCATTACTCAATAATCGTACTTTAGATTGGTAACGCTTACAGCAAAGGTGTTTAAGCCACGAATTGTCCTTGTCCAAAGCTCAGAACTTCTAGAAATGGCCTCAAAATGCTTTATTCCTTTTGTCCTGGCAATTCATTTCTGCTCTGGGCTTCAAGGGATCCTTCTTCATACATTCTTGTGTGTGCGTTTGTGTGTATGTGTGAACATGTGCGCGCTGGAGGAGTGGGGAAAAGGGGGGTTGCATTTATCATTCTTAAATTGTTTTCCTGTTCAAGTTTTTCAAAACACGCACAAAGACCTAAGTGCTTGTGCTGAGACTCTGGGCCAGTTGTCAGCAAAGAACAGAGCTCTCACTGCCGCAGGCGGACCTGCTCTCCAATAAGGAGAGAGGAAATGAAAGGATAGAATAGAACTTTGCCTTAAGGCAAGTTCAGGCAGCTGTTGAGGATCTCTTAAAATTTTTTTATGACAAATTGGCATCTCATTTTGAATTTATAGGGAATTGATTATCCAAAAGTCAGTTGGGAAAAAAGCAGCAGGAAATGAGTCTTATTCTATGGGAATTTAGCCTTTGAGAGGAGACTAGGCGACGCACAGTCTACTTTACAATGTGAGTCCTAAATACGTCATGATGATGATTTCTAGTATGAGTCTAGAAGCAATTTCTGCCAAGGCTCAAAGACAGGGGAAAGCAGATTCTGATGAAGACCACAGCACCCGAAGCTGATGGGACCCTTGGACCCATTGAAATTGGAGCGATGTACTTTAAAAATATTTCTGGGGGTACACCCAGGCCCCAAATTAAATAAAATTCTTGTTTGAATTAAAAGCAGTTTTTGAAAATTTGTATTGCTCTCAGTGACTATTTCTGAACTTACTTTTATGGAGTATTTTATAACTTCCTTTTATGAAAACTATGAAACTCCAAGTTAACAAAAATCTTTGTTAGGAAAATGGTGAAATACCATGGTAAACCTCTGAAAAATCTCCCCAACTGAAAGAGAATCATGAGCTATCAGGGATGCCCGCTCAAGGAAAAGAAATTAACAATGCTAATATCTAACATTTAAAGTGTTTACTAGGTGCAGGCAGTGGCATGTACTATTGTCTATAAAGATCATGACTCAATGAGGTAAGGTAATATTCTTCCAATTGGACAGATGGGGAAACTGAGGCTTAAACAAATTAAGTAACATACCTAAGCTTGTATTTCTAGTAAATGGTGGAGATGAACTGGAATTAGGTCTAATTCAAGTCCAAAACCCACACCATTTTTTCTAAACCAATTGATTATAACCACCACATAGGAGCTGAGGTAGGCAGATAATGGTCCCCAAGAGATGTCCGGCATCCTAATCCTCAGAACCTAGGAACATAGTATCTACATGGCAAAAGGGACTTTGAAGATGCGATTAATTAAGGATCTTGAGAAGGTGAGATTATCCTGGATTATGAAGGTGGGCCCCATGTAATCAGAAGGGTTCTTATACAGGAAAGAGGGAGAGTCAGAGAAGGAGATGTGATGATGGAAGCAGAGGTCACAGTGATGCAATTGTTGGAAGAGGCCAAGAGCCAAGGAATACAGGCAGCCTCCAGAAGCTAGAAAAGGCAAGGAATAAATTCTTCCCTACAGCCTCCAGGAATGTAACACAGCCCTGCCAAACCCTTATTTTTAGCCCTCTAAGATCCAATTTTTACCACTACGATTGTGGTGCCAATTCCTATTCCTACATGTTTTTTGCCCCACACCACCAAGCAACTCCCCCACACCAGCTGGAGGTAGCTCAGTCCTGCACGACTGCTCCCCTCCCCGACTTCTGGAGCCAATCCCAAGGCCAGGTTGTCACCTGTGCTTCTGATCAACCGGCTACAGATCAGGGGTTCCAACGATCCCCTCCTTAGATTTGATTAATTTGCCAGAGCAGCTCACAGACTCATATAAGCAGCTTACTTACTAGATTACAGGTTAATTATAAAAGAATGTAACTCAGGAACAGCCACATGAAAGAGATGCATAAGGCAAGGCATGGAGAAAGGCCTGGAGCGTCCATGCCCTCTCTGGGTACACCACTCTACCCCGGTCTCCACTTGTTCACCGACAGATGCTCTTCAAATCCCATCCTTTCGGGTTTTTATGGAGGCTTCATTACATAGGCACGCTTGACTAAATCATTGGCCATTGGTGATCGAACTCAATCTCCGGTCCCTCTCTCTCAGGAGGCCAGGGGGATGGGACTGAAAGTTCTAATCCTCCAACCACATGGTTGGTTCCTCTGATGACCAGTGCCCTTCCTTAGGTGCTTTCCAAAAGTCACCTCATCAAGGTAACAAAAGACACCTTTATTGCTTTCATCACTTAGGAAATTCCAAGGGTTTTAGGAGCCCTGTGCCAGGGATGGGGACAAAGACTAAATATATATTTTTTATTGTAAATCAGAATATAACAACTTCTGACCTCCAGAACTGTAAGATAAGTAAATTGTGTTAAGACACTAAGTTTGTGACAATTTGTTATAGCAAAAATTGGAAACTAATACAGCGGCCAAAGAATGACCATCTGCTCCCGACTAATTTAGAACCTGATTCACCATCTAGAAATACAAGTACTTGAATTGACAGGGTCCAATGTGTAATCCAGTTTGAAACCCAAAATATGAGATGTAAAGAGAAACGTTAAAACATTATGGGTTTGTGAAGACGTCTCAGTTCTAGGTTCTTCCCAGACTTAGACGATGTTGGGCATCCCTCTTTCGAAGCAGCAAAAGCCCTAATTTCCAGTGGCTGGTGAGTATCTCCAATAATTTCTACTTTATTCAGCGCGAGGCCATGAACGGGCACAGACTCCCTAAGAGGAAATACAGTGACGGCGTAATGTCAACCCCAGGGAAGCCTGCATGAAACACAGTTTTAACTGTGTGCAACCTGAAAGCCTGTTCTCAACTCTCACTCAGTGGCAGGAAATTCACAACTCATGCCTTGGTGTCAGCTCCCACGGACTACCTGCTGGGAGCCGTTAGATAACAGGGAGTAGCATGGCCACTCGCCATGGGACATTCATTCATTCATTCAGCAAAGATTTACTGAACATTTACTATGTGAATGAACAAGACAGACAAGGTCCCTGTTCTCGTAGAGCTTATATTCAGATTGGGAACCAGCAAATAAACAAGGCATTGCAGAAGTATGTCAACGGAATTTTGCTAAACTCTGTAATGGTGGAGGACAGTGGTGGACCAAATCTAGTCAGGAGACCCAGGGTAAGTCACTTAACCTTTGGGGGAAGATTTGATAATGTTTTCGAAAATTATTTGAAATTATTCGAAACCAGATAAGATCTTGTTATACAAGGTGACTATAAAGCGAAGGCCAAGTCCCAAGGGCACATGAACACGTGGCTGCACGGGCAAACAGGCTTGTTATTTCGGAAGACATAAAGTTTCTGAAAGGCAAACCTGAGAGCCGCGTTTCTGCTTAAAACCATTCAACGGTTTCCCTGAGCCCTAGGATAACGTCCAGACTCCTTGAGTGTCCCACAGGTCCCTCATGATCTGCTCCCTGCTTGCCTCCATAGCCCACCCCTCTGCCTCTATCACAGGCCCCTGCCCCCACCCTTCTCTTGGTTACCTTCTGTTCTTCCTTCCGAAGTTATCAGCTTAGCCAAGGCAGCACCCAGAAGTCTTCTCTGATGCCAGAGTGTGGGTCAGTTGCCCCTCCCCGTGCACTTGTAGCTTCTTTTGTGTTCCCTTTACTAGCACTCACCACCATGAGTATCAACATGAATGCTGTGAAGGCAGGATTCATGTTGTCTCATTCACTGGGGATGGGAATGCTTATGTGGCCTAGGTTGATGGAATGGTGGTGGGAAGGAAAAGGAAAGAGGAAACATTGGTCCTCTGCACGGATGATAAAGATACCCGCCCAGTGAGCTGAACTGGGTATTGAGGATGAATAAGAGAGGTGATGGAGAATCGCACCTATGCATGACCTCCAGGGTCACACTGCCTGGGTTTGACTCCCAGGCCCTCTACCTGCCAGGCGGCCAGCCTAGGGCAGTCGGTGTAAAACATCAAGGTGCAGGGGGAGTTAGGTAAGAACTGGAGTTTAAACTCAGCCCTCTGCTCACCAAGCCTTATGACCCGGTGCAGGGCTGTGTCTGCTCCAAAAAAGGGGCACCTCTCTCCTGTTACAAAGATGACACCTATACTGCAGGATGTCTCAGCTGAATCCCCCTTGGGGAGCTATATGGACGTAACGCCTTTGCCCAGTGGAGCCCCCTTTTGTAATTTGTCTACCTCTATATAGCGCCTTTTTTGATTTGATACAGATGCCAGATGCAGGCCAGCCTACCAGGGTAAGAACTCAAGCAAGTGACCACTCTCTCAGTAAATCTCAGCTGCATCACTACCTATAACCCCAGGGCTCTTCCGAAGCTTCCGTTAGACCATCCACTAAGAAACTAAGCACATAGGAAGTGCTCAACACCGGTAGCTATTGTGTTTAAGACATTCAAGACCCCATGCCACCATTTTGTCTTTTCTTTTTTTTTTTTGAGTATGCCTTAGGAACTGTGCTGATTCCCAAAAGCCTTGGAGGAGGTGCCAGAAGTTTCAGAGATGGCTTCTGACTCGCCTGTTCTGCTTGCACTTCTTGTTAAACCTTTCTTTGTGCATTATGCCCTTCCAGGCCCACTTGTAAAACTGCAGGATGCTGATTTCCTTGCACATAATATAATTCTCACAATGGATATTTAAAATTTATGGCCAAATCTCCCACATGAAGGTGGTCTGGCAGCCATAACTTTTTCCTTCTGTACATAAATGACTATTAACTTGTTGGCGTTTTGCAGACAGGTTTTGAGGAACTATGATATTTTGCTTAAAATCATTCCAAGAAAAATGTCAGACTTCGTAATTGCCTTACCCGTGACCACCAGCAGGCAAAATTCACCTCCACGGCACAGTTTATACTAAACGCAATCAAACTACAACCACAGACAGAACTGTGAGTTCGGGAGCACAGGGCAGACGGCTCCTTGTCTGCAAGGTCTTAGGAGCGCACCCAGAAGTGACCCAGAGTTCGGACTGTAAACATCTACAAGTGGATGTCTACAAGCACAGAAATATGCTTGAGGATAGCTTGCGAAGGGGCTTTCAGATTTTAAAGAAACTAGGGACATGGCTTGATGTGAAAACTAAGCAATAATGAAAATTTAATCATAGTGACAATAAACATTTCAGTTTGTAGTTGGAGGCTGTTTAGAACAAATGTTCTCAAATCCAAGGCTATGTTAAAATGTCCACTCATTCAGAGCAAAATCAGATATATTTATACAGGTAACATTTATATACATAAAAACAAATATATATGTGTATGTCAGGGCTAGACTGCCAGCAATCTCTAATCAGGAAAAATTGTCAGTTATTCTGAGATTATGTCCTTTCAGCTTGCTTGCTGTTAAAATGGTCTTTCTTTATGTAATGATTTCCACAGAAAATGAGAGTTGTCAATCTGTGGAAAATTTAAAAATTGACAGCCCTTGTATTTTGTTTTTTTGGAAATGTTAATGCTACATAGAATCCAAAAGCCTCAGAACCAAAAGTTGACTGTATTTTCTATTTTCCAGGCCACTGGTTTTCTCTCATAGACTAGGCTGAATTATCCTCTGTCAAAAAAGTGGGGGAGAGGGGGCCAAGACCTTCGACACATTCAGGTGTGTGTGGAGAAGAACAGCCCACCAGGGAGAATTACCCTGGGAGGGGCAGAAGATTTTTTTCCTGGGGCCGGCCCCATGGCCAAGCGGTTAAGTTCTCATGCTCCACTGCTGCAGCCCAGGGTTTCCCCAGTTTGGATCTTGAGTGGGGACACGGCACTGCTCGGCGGGCCTCACTGAGGTGGCGTCCCACATGCCACAACTAGAAGGAGGTGCAACTAAGATATACAACTATGTACTGGGGGGATTTGGGGAGATAAAGCAGGAAAAACAAAAAGATTGGCAACAGTTGTTAGCTCAGGTGCCAATCTTTAAGGAAAAAAAAGGATTTTTTCCTGTTCAAGAAATATGAAAAAGAAAAAAAAGAGGGAAAAAAGGAATTAAAAAAAAATCAGGCTCATTGGGCATAATGTATACTTCCCTTAGGGCCTTCACTCAAAACCTGATCCTTTGCGCATCATTTTACGCCTTACGAATGAATGAACCTTCTCACGCATATTCAACAGAGAGCAGCTCTCCTGCCAGGCCTCCTTGGGTACATTCGCTTTTCCTAGATGGGCCTTTCTCTCCTAACTGTAAAACAAGAGTTGGACTCAGTTGCTAGAGCACCTCCCCACACGAACATCCCACACTTGTTGGCTCCTTGAACTTACAAATCATACTGCGCTCCCTAGAGGAGCTGGCTCAGTGGGCAGATTTGAATGGAGGTTAGTGACTTCTAAAGATGGCTAGCGATCGCGTAAAGGGCCACACGCAGCAAATTTAAAGATCTCTTTTCATGCATCACCTTGTTCTTTTTCTCGCTTCTTAAAACTCTTCTTTAATCATGTTCTCTCCTCCTGAGAGGGCTCCGCGGCTCTTCACCGTTCAGTGAGGAGCCCCGCACTCAAGGGTTCGGCGGCCCGGCAGGTGATGGAGAAGAGTGAAGCCCTGCAGTGGTCCGGGAGCAAACCAACCACCCAGCCTGGAAAAGGGACGGCAGCCACTTGGCTCCAGCACCTCCGGGCCAACCAGGAAGGCCACGAGCTGCCAAATCTCTCTCATTTTTGAGACAAGATAGAAATCTGACTTTTTGAGTGTAAACTCTATAGAATTTTTATAGTTGAACTATGTGTAAAAATTGTTAAACTTGATAGCCATATAAAGATCACTACTGGCGGGTAGACACATTGCTTGTCTCCAATTTCTGAGATAAAGGATAAAAATTCTGATAGACTGTCATGTAGCCCTGACTTATTTTAGGGCCCCAAACACATTATTTTCTTTTTACTCTGTTCTTGAAGTCAGCAACTGAGTCCAACACTCCTGATTGACAGATGAGGGCAGAGAACACGGGCATGAAGACAGACATCTTGATACGAGTTCTGATCCCACCGCTTGCCATCTAGTAAAATCCTACATAAGCATTTGTTTTTGCCATCCCCTAAAGTATTTTGTCTGCTGTCCCTTTGTCTCATTCTGGATTCAGAGAATGTGTTGAAAATGATCAACTCCCATTGTCAAATTCTAACCTCAGTTAGAAAGAGTGAAATTATTTGAAAAGAGGATACTCTCAGAAATTGTATAGGTTTCAAATTTGCTTAATCCCAAGCATCGTCGCATACATACAGCCGGACAATCCCCCTGCAGTGACGTAAAACTTCCATGCAGGATGATTCAGAGACTTGGGGAAGAGGTATCTTTTTGATGGTTGCTTTTTCAATATCACCAGGCACCAATTTCAATAGTCACAACCAGGAGCCTCTTCCATCTGCTGGTTAAACAACAATATCAATAATAATAACAAGAATGTATTGTCACAGCTGCTTCCTCTTGTACTCTAAAACATGGCCCTTGTTCTGAGCTGCTAATAAGATCCTGCTCTAATTTTGCTCCAGGCTACGTCCAGACTTGACGGTGAAACGCTCTGGATACACCGAGGCACACGGAAGCCCCGTGAGTGTTCTTTGTCAAAGCCTCACTCTGGTGATAAACACTGCTCTCTGAGGAGATAAGCAATGCCCTCCTGCAGCAATCCATTTCAATATCCGTCCAGCATAGGTTTCTCTGGAGATTTATTTGCACTAAGTTCCCATGATGTCACATAGAGGTGGTGATCTGGAGACAGAATTAGAGAGAAGTGTTTGGGGGAATTATTCTGATGAATGGTCAAGGTGGGTGGTAATGGAGGACACAACACCCATGAGCCTTTCTTACTTGCAACAAATGATCGCTGTCAACTGTTCATAACCTTCTGAAGTTCATAAAAACTAGCCACGCAAGTTGGCAAATGCACACAATGTACCTGGAGTCTAGAAGGAACAAATACTGTCATGCGTATAAAACTTTCTTGTGTGTGCTTAAAGGGAACTGTCTATAAAGCTTTGAAAACTTTACGTGGCCAGAAAGCAGTCTGAAGAACAAGGTGAATGTTGTCCAGCTGGACAGTAACTCAAGAAGACAAGCGAAGGGCAGGAAGGAGGAGGACACAGCCAAGAAAGCCATTGTGTTGATGGTGCTAAACGAGCTCTGAGGGGCCCGGCCACGCGGGCGCTTCCCATCCTCCACCACCACCAGGCAATCCCCCACACCAAGACGGAGGCTTCACGTCTTCACATTCTCTTGACATGCACACATTCATAATGTTTTGGGGACTCCTTTTTACCTTTAAACTGCTCCTGACAGTTATTTTTCCCCGGTAAAAATGTTTGGGGTGGGGATTCCAAATGTGATTTCCCAAAAGCTTTGCAGGTCTCTTGAACAGCGGTTAGAACCCCCTTAAGACAACAAAACAAAATGCAAGTGTTTCATTTTTAATTTCAAGTGAATTCCACAACACCTCTTCCGGGGGCTCGTGGGAAGAAGGCAGAGGTTATCCCCCTCGCCTGCGGATGCAGGGACATCCACAGAGCCTCCTGGGCCTTCAGCAATTTACTTAACATCTGGTCATTTCACCTACTTCCCACTCATTCCAGCCTCAAGAATCCTCTGGGGAGCCCCGTCCAAGTGCTGATGAGCTGATCTGAGCAAGGGGTCGTCAAAGGCTCATCTTATAGGGCAGCGTCCCAGTGAGAACAAGCTTCCTCCAGGCCCAGAAACAGCGAGAAACAAGAAAAGGAAAACTGGAGACTACTAAATTTTGTATTATGGAAATTAAAGGGAGTCCAGACTTGTGAAATTTCATCAAGATGAGAGCTACATAATTTCTCTTACAAGCCAAAAATAGTGTTCAGGAAGCCCTGCCCTGTGAGCAAATCACAGTAAAGTCAAAGGTTGTTAGTAACGCTACAGACACTCGGGCCTTCATTCATTCAGACATTGGAATGTGGTCCACCAGTTGCCAAAGACCGGCCTGAGAAGCGGGGACTGAGAGAGAGGATAACGGACACCAACCGAAAGGACTTGTTAACTATTTATCATTAAAGCAAAAGCCAGAGAGAGTCCTAAAAATGGCCCACCAGGCCCGTGAGGCCTTCCGGAGCCCCTTCTCCCCCTCCCCAATCTCCTCTTTCTCTCTCCCACTTGCTCCAGCCACACTGGCTCTTTGCTGTTCTTTGAAAATGCCAAGATTTTTCCTTTGCCTGGAACAGCCTTCTTCCAAAAATCCACGTGGCTCTCTCCCTCCCTTCCTGTCTGGTTCACCCACACCTACACTTTTTTTCCCTCACCCTTATTTCACTTCATGTAGCATCTGATTCTGCATATTCAGTTGCTGCAGTGTTGATTGTGTCTCTCCTGACTGGAATTGCAAGCTTTTGGAGGGAAGAGACTCATACTGAATCCCCAGGAACCGAAACGGTGCACGGTAAACTCTAGGTGCTCCAACACATATTTGTTCAATAAATGTGTGAAAGAGTGGATGAGCCACCAACATATGTGGGCCATATTTTTTCAACTCCCTTGCAGAAATGTTTTTTGGGAAGAGATTTAATACTTTGCTTTTAGAGCTGATATAAAACATGATTTTATACAAATGATGGTGTTTTCCACCCATTCAGAATTTGAAAACATGGGCCATCTGGTACCCAAGGATCTCACACAAGGATAACCACAATAAATTCCTTCAAGAATCCGGGGCCAGGAGGCTTTCCCAGGGTGACACTTATTTGCATCTTTAGAATCTGACTGTGCAGACCCACATAACACCTTTCTCACAGCTGCCAGGAAAATAACTTAATACCACCGTTACTAATACATGCAAAATGTGTGTGTGTGCACACGTAAGCGGCTGTTCTAATTAGAATTGTCTGTAAATTTTGTGGTTTTCTCTTGCTGGTTATGCTTTATAATGATACTAGAATGTATATGTATTTTCTAGCTCCCTACTATGCTGGATGGAATTAGAAGTAACGTTATTTTACTGTTTCCTGGGAGACCTCCTGGTCCTTAAAATTGATTCTGAATCCTTTGAGATGGAGGGAACTCAAAAGTATGGCCAAAGATCATTATACTAGAATAAACCAACAGGAGACTCATTTCCCAGAGCGTGGGCAGGCAGAGCGAGAAAGAGAGGAATGGGAAAGTAAAAGAGGAGACCCTGTTGGAAAAGGGGGAATGCTGTGCTCTGCTGCCTCCACGCCAACCTAAAGGTCTTCTGGAATCTCCATTACTCTGAGTACCGCATTCACGCTGGCCTCTGTCCAAGCAGGTTTAGTGGGAAAAGTATTAACGCCTGCAAGGTGGTCCCACAGCAAAGTCCCTGAGGACAGAGGCTCCAGTATAGCTGGAGAAAGGCCGGAGGAACAGGCCGATTCCAGCAGCGTGGCGTCTGCCGCCAGGTGACAAGGCACTCCATCACGGAACAAAGCGCGCTTTCGAGCGGGGGACGCGAGGCAGGACGGCAACCGGTGTCCCGCAGATGGCCGCGGAGCGAGCGAGCGGCGCTGCCCTCGAAGAACATGATCCGCAGACCAGAACAGGCACGGGTTTGTTTAGGTCTAAGCCATGGCAACAAATTTTAGCTCCGCAGCCCTCAGAACAGCTGTGCCGGGGGCCGTGGGCAAGGCCGGCCCGTGTTCCTGGACTCCCGACTCTGGGCTCTGCTGTATTATATCTTCAAACAGCACCTAAGTGTTAAACCTTCAGTTCATTTGCACAGCACAGCTAAGAAAACAAAGCGACTCCCAGACCTCCCTGTGTGGCTGCAGGCACCGTTCCTCTTACCTCCTCCTCCCACACTGAAGTCGTTTGCAATCGTTCGAAAAGAAAAAAAAAAAACCAAAACCCTACTTGTGAGTTTTAGGAGGGAAAACATTGAAAAAATGGATTATGATTTTTTTTAAAAAAAGACTGTTCTTTAGGAGAAGCCGAGGTCATTGCAGGGAAAGCGAATGGGTGTGTCTGAGCGCAGATCTACGATGCCCGCAGGGGCTTCAGCGTTTCAGCAGAAGAAATGTGGGGGCCTTCCTGTCAAGCGATTGCACATCTCGCTCCTGAGAACCTGAGGAGGCCAGAGCTGCTTCAGCGGTTTCACAAATTAGAACTATCTTCTGCTAAAAAATTAAGAAATACAAGTGCCAAATGTTATTACCTCTTGCCTGTTTTCTGTGTTGGGTTCTGAAGATGTTTCAAAAGAGAGTAAAACAAACAGTGTGGTAACGGTGGATCTAGTTAATTTTTATAGAGAAGGAGGATCCGGTCAGGACTGGTGAAGTGCCACTTTTCCCAGGGTCGGAAGGAATTAGTGATCCACTGCACCCAACGCCCAGACCATCGCTCCTGGCTCAGTGCCTGCTCCTCTACGACTTACTGTGAGCACACCCCCACCTCGAGGTTTATCTTTAAAGGTTAGGAAAATTGACACTCCTCATCTGGAATGTTGAAAACCATGAAGGATTTCATTTAATTCCTCACTCCCTTGCAGGGCTGCACACCCACTGCTGGCACTTAGTGCTCCAGCTCAGGCAACGGCCAGATCTGTGGTGTCTGCTCTGCTTTCCACGAGGCCCATAGATATCCTAGAAGGAAAAAAAGGCGAAAGAAACTTGCAAAATTCCCAAAGCAGATCATATTTTCCTATTCATCTACTTTTCAGCACTTGAAGCATGAGTCTCTGGTTTTAGACCCAAGTGGGAGAGAGACAATGTTGGCTTCTATCTGAAGTCTCCTCACCGTTTCGTTTCAGGACAGCCAAGCAGGAGAACCCATCCTCCAAGTGTGGGCTGTGGACCAGCAGCAGCTGGTCAGAAATGCAAACTTACTGGCTGCATCCCAGTCCTGCTGAATCAGCCTCAGAGGGTGGGCCCAGGATCGCCTTTAACAAGAGCCTCAGGTCAGTTGCATAGTAAGTGAGAAGCAGTGGTCTAGCTGGAGAGCAGGGGCTTCCCCTAGTGGTCTCTGGACCAGCAGGATCATCTTCACCTGGGAACTTGGTAGAAATGCAGATTTTTACCCTGCTCCAGGCCTGCTAAATCAGAAATGTAGGGGTGGGGTTCAACGGTCTAGTTTTAACAAGCTCTCTAGAAGATTCTGACACACACCAAAATTGAGAACCCCTGGTTTAAAATATGAAGACAATCCTGGGCATGGACCTACGCACTGATCCTCAAGCCATGCTGTGGACGTGTCTCACATGCGAAAGTGAGGAAGATTGTGCAGACGTTAGCTCAGTGACAATCTTCCTTGAGAGAAAAAGAGGAAGATCA
Organism: Equus caballus; assembly: GCF_041296265.1. Classification (NCBI taxonomy): domain Eukaryota; kingdom Metazoa; phylum Chordata; class Mammalia; order Perissodactyla; family Equidae; genus Equus; species Equus caballus. The sequence continues at coordinate 49,935,472 of NC_091686.1, forward strand.
GCACAGATGTTAGCTCGGGGCCAAATCTGCCTCACCCCCCCAAAAAAAAAAACAAAAAGTGAAGACAGGCATGACTAGGGGCATTTACCCTAAGGAAAAAAAAAAAGACGAAAGGGTAAGCCAGTATTTCCCAAATACATTTTGGGAAATACATAGTTAAAACTTTTTGTTTTTTTCATGGCACGACTACTCAGCTTAAAGGTGCATTGTGAATCTCTGAGATAGGTGATGGCAATTTCCAAATTTATTTGGGAATGCTTAAGATTTGGCAGTCCATTCAAGTATTATATAATATGTCTCATTTTCTGAACAAAGGGCTAACAACTTGAATTTGCTTTTTGAGCAATCTCTCTTACTGTCTCCTAGAAAAAGGCTGAATAGGTTGTTTGTAGCTCTGGTGTGTTCACTACACTATCTAAGTGTAGCAACAACTCTCTGAGACGTTTGAGAATTATCCTCCAAGATAGTGAAGGGACACACTAGTGAAAGAAAACAAGGCTCAACCAAGTTCTGTGGCTTTTCCAAGGTCAGAAGGTTGCTAAGTGAGGGAATGCTAGTTAAAGAAGCTGGTCTTCTGGTCACCTCCCTAGGGTGGCAGTCCACAAGGAGCTCTAAAGCACCCCTGGAAACGTGATGAGATGGAGAAAATCGTAATTTATGAGGGTGATTCTTGGGGAGAGAACTCCATGGGGTTGGACGGGATTCTTGGAGGAACAGCTCAGAGTCCGGAAGTGAGACTCTGAAGGGACATTCTGGAGCAAGACCAGCGAACCCCCTGCTGAGGGCTGCTCTGCCGAGGCGGGTGGACAAGCGTGGGGCAGAGCTAACTGGAGGTTGACCTCTGCTTCCAGGGACCCTCCACCTCCTGCTTTGTCCTGACAAAGTGCTCAGCCCTCCCTCTACATAAATGTCGAATAAAAACAAAAAAGCAACGCCACTGATTTGGAGGCAATCCCAATTATTAGCCTGCCTGTGGCAACCCTAAATATAAGTTCAACCTGGGAGTAATCAAGACTCATACTCAGGTCTATCACATTCCAGTGCCTGTGTTGCTCCTAAGCCAAGTCTTCTCTTCCCAAGCTCATGGCTCAAATATTTAACTATAATTACTATATAACTGATGATGCTCTACTGTGACAACAGCTTAAGTTGGTCCTAAGATAGACTGAACTGTGTTCTTGAACATTTTCCAAGGGCTTCCCACCATATCAGTGTGAGAATGAAATCTACTAGCGTGACAGTGACCTTTATTACAATCCTTTCAAGAGATTCTTTAGTGATTTTCGTGTGTGTGAGAGAAAGATTGGCCCTGAGCTAACATGTGTGCCAGTCTTCCTTTATTTTATGTGGGATGCCACCAGAGCATAGATTGACCATCGGTGCTAGGTCCACGCACGGGACCCGAACCTGTGAACCCCGGGCCACTGAAGTGGAACACGCAAACTTAACCACTATGTCACTGGGGCAGCCCCGATTCTTTAGTGATTTTTTTCCCCTCTTTTTTATTTTCAGATCATTTCTTTACAATGTGGAACTCAAGCAAGCACTGTAACCAAGTCATGGCTCTTAAATAATCTCAGAGTCAAGTCAAGTCATACAGCTTTCTGACGTCTATTAAATGTAATCGTTAGAAGTCTAAAAGACATTATTTCATCAACATTATTTCAGTTTGAACCAGTTTAAGAGCCTACACACTTAAGACTTAAGCCATAGCAGTTCATTCACATATTTCATAATATGTCTCATTTTCTGAACAAAGGATTAACAACCTGAATGTAAGAAGCAGGTGTGAGCACTCTTGATGGGTCAAAACCTTAACACTGCCCAGACAAGTCTATAATTTCTGGGCACAGGGCATGGCATGCGTGAATTTTCTTTCAATATGTTTTCCATAGCGATAGCTTAGAAAGTCACACAGCCATATCCTACCCAGGCTTCCATTCCTAGCGGCAGAAGCATTTGCTGATGATTGAAAGGTCATGCAAAACAGATGTGAGGGCAGCTGGATTTTCCAGCTATGCTTCAGTGGACTTAGCAGCAGTGCCTGCCATTGCCAAACAGCAGAGAGATTTTATTTCAACTGAGTAAAAAAAGAATCTTAGGCAACCTTGTCAGTATAATTGGCCGTATATGCAGTTTCTCCCTCAGGTCTCACCTTTTCCACCTTCCACTCTTCAGACTCTCGGACTGGACCTAACTTCATCACACTGCACGGTAACAATGAACTAGGTGTCAACCATCCTGACCTGTTTTCCAACATCTTTTAAATAGGTATTCTTGACCTCTGTGTCCGGAAGTGATTTCAATTGCATTTCCTGTAGCTTTCTCATTTGTTTGGTATCACATTTGGTATTATCTACACTTCAAACCAACTTACTCCCATTATTCCTGCACATCTTTAAAACAGCAAAAACACAAAGAACAGCAAATGGTGCATTGCAGAGAGGGCTCAACCACGTCACATATACCCATGCAGAACAGATGGTCCAATTGCAAACCTCCCAAATATTGACATCTGTGTGGCATGCAAGTGTACAAGTCAGATAGACGCAGCTTTTAAGTTTTATATATTCTATCAAAATTAAGTAATTCATAAATCTGCATTTTACTAACTGAATATATAGGAATTGTCCCTTATTAATAAAAGGGACTCTAGGACAATGTGGATGAAATAGTAAATTTTGTTTCTATTAGAAGTCTAAGTCTCAGATTTGCCAGTAACTGACCATGCTTTTAGAGAATCCTCTCTCTGAGTTTTCATCTTCTCTTCTCTAATATGTGGGTTTAAAATACTTGACTCTCAGACTTGCTCCCATTAATGGAAGCTTACAGGGTTTAGTGTACTCTGGTGTACCAGATGAGATAATACACCACACAAATTACAATGACTATACAACAAATATAAATTATTATTATAGATCCACTGGGCTTGATTCTTCATGGTTTAGTTTATTGTGAAGGGGAAATTGCTAATCTCTTTGCTTTCTATTACTGAATATGAAAAAAATCTACTTTTCTACATGATAGGAGTTCAGGTTTATACAGAAAAACTTCTATTAAGTAACACAAACCTTCAGTTAAGAATGTTTTACTCATTTTAACTGTAGGAAAAGCATTACAGTATAATAAAATGAACTCACTACAAAAACTCTTTGGCTATGTCTTAGGATAGATCCAACTAAATTTCTGAAATATTCAGAACTGTTCAATTATACTGGAAGTTTAGAGCGCAGACCTTGAAAAACACAATCAATTCAGCATTGTGTTTACTTTGCATACTGAAGGTGTAATAATTATCAGAGGATTTGGACAACAAAGAATGAAGTTAGGAGAATTTCATGTTTGACTTTCCAATTCACCATCAATATGCATTGGTGGTCTGGATAATGGAGGTTTCAATTTAGTTAGGACTCTAAAGGTTTTGTTTTGTACTCAGATGTGCCAATTATCAACTGACTGACTTTTGGTTCCAAACGTCCCCCTGAGCACCTGCTCTGTGAGAGTGGACTGGACTCTTGAAGCGTTTCTCCTATAGGGAGCACAGTGTCAAGCTTTGTTGACCGTCAGCCAAGGAAGCCAAAGGAATGGTGCAGAAATAAACGGCTGCTCTTCCTGGTTCCAGGTGCCGCGTTTGCTTTCCCTCGCTCCAGCTGGATGGTCCGTCTGCGGTGCCCGTGTTTGGAGACATCTGGTGGAGCTCGGCCCCAGCTGTGCATCCAGAGTGCATGGTCCCTTGGTGACTTTATTCCCTGGCCTAGGCCGGGTGACCACCTGGTGCCACAGCCTTCTCAAAGTGGATACTGTGTATTCCAGGCCTCACGCCCACAACAGGACCCCAACTCCCTTGCACACCCACACACCAACCTTAGCTTACCTGTATTCCAGAGGGTGGTTTCCCTGTCGAAGCAACTGAGGACCAACTCTGGCCTCAGCAACCCAGAGAACTTGTCCCTGGGGGCTGCAAACATGGTTTTGCCAACAAGGTCTGACCCTCAGCCACGGGGAGGGGGCCTCCTTCGAAGGCTGTCCTTCCTCGGGTCCTCTCCCTTGGCCCTAGGTTACCCTTTAGAGTTCTCTTTATATTTTCATGGTTGCTCTCCTCTCACAGCTTAACAATTCTTTATACTAAACTTCTCCTGTTAAGTTACTGTGTGATTTCTGTCTCATGATGGGACCCAGTCTGACCCACCAGGAGTAATCAAACACATTTTTCCCCCTAAGCTCTAATTTATACTCTCAACCTCTACTCTATGTTGACGTTAGAGATCAGCTAGAACTTCCTGACTATTCAGGCAGGAGAAATCTATAATGGATTCACATCGTTGATTTCTCTCTCTCCTCGGGGGCACAAGCACAGGCTTCGCTTCAGTGCTTCTCAGCTTGCTTATTAAATTCATTTTTATTTCAAGCATTTATAATGGTACCAGAAAAATTATTAAACAGTAGCATAATAATTTAACAGAGCAGAATGAATGGTAAGTTTCAGTTGATGAAGCCAGGATTAATTTAACTTCTATTTCAAAGTTCATCCCTGAAAAGCTCATGGATTCTTTTGCTGTCCATTTCATTCAACTAAGGAGGCTTGAGACTCAAGGGACAGAGAAAGCTCCAGGGTCAGATGACAGCAATATAGGGTCACCTAAGCAAAGATTTTTATTTACACAAAAACTAATATTGGTATGATAAGTCACTGAAGTTCAATTTACTTTCCTATTTACCAAGGGAGCAATTTGGCATATCAGCAATACACTACATGAAAAAAAAATCAAAAGACACCTCTGAAGATATTATAGTCTACTAAAATACTTTACACAAACAATGGTACTTTTGAGTAAGTGCTTAGAGAATAGCACCAGCTGTGTGTGCTTTACAAGCAAAAGAAAAAAAGAAAAAAGGAAAGAAAAAACAAACCTAAGTATATTTGAACTAGAGAGCAAATATGACAATTTAGAACATGAAGATGAAAAACTAATTTGGAACCCAATCATTAAACAGAAAACTTTGTCCTTTGAAACATGGATGCATTAGGGACCACGTCAATCAGTTCACGGAGCTGGCACAGAAGTCGTTTTCCTTGGGAACTATATTTGCCTGAAGAGAAAGTGAAAAATTATACTCTCTGTGAATTCTAAATTGTTTAATTTTTCTCCCTGAGGTCAGTGATCAGTGGTTTTCTGACATGGAAATGTTTTATTCTTCTACACTAAGCAACGGCTCCAAGTTTCATTGTATGTGATTACACGCAGTCACAGACATAGGAGAAAAATTTCCTTCTTGGCAAACTTGCCTTTAATAGGGCTCCCTCAGTGCTCTGCCATTAGTGCCAATCACCAAGCACTAAGCACGCCATGCTTTTCCCCAACTCTGTGTTCAAGGTGTGGAGGCCACACCTTTCTTATTAATCATTGATGTAATCTTGCCACCTACTCAGACAGCTCCTAAATCACTGACTAAAGAGCAAAAGGTCAGTAATATAATACCATAGACGACTGAGTTGTTCTAAATTCTCTTCATAAAGCGAACAGTTGAACGAATCAGACACTTGCCACATTGAAAACACTATGCATGTCTCCTAAGTATGATAAACACACAGGCGACTTTTGACTTTTGGGGGGAAAGGGATTCTTTCACAAACGTTTGGGCTTCGTGCTTCTTGACTTAAATGCTCTCATTCATAAGAACAACACAGAACTGCATCAGTCTGCGACTTCTCTTGGGCAGCCATGGGTCCCGGCCCCTTTCCTCTGTTAAATTTTAAATACTGCAAAGGAACCATTTTCCCTGTGAGGCTCCCACACTTGGGATGAAACCTCCTCTGCGGAATTTTGGCACCCTATTAATTAGCAGTTATGAGTGGGAGCTGCTCTCTCTCAGCAACTCCTATTCTGCCATCAGTCAAGTGTGATTCTGTAATAAATTCCCACGAAGCAAACTATTTCTGGTAATTCTCCCTAATTAACACCAGGCCCGCTAATAATACATCAGTCTCTACGTGTTTCTGATATAACCAAGATCTTGTCTGAGAGTACTCCAAGAGGGAAACCGCCAACCTAAATTAAGCTTTTGCTGGCAAAAAGGATTTTATATATAGTTCTGTAAGAAAACCTTTGATAATCTTATACTGGGGAGGTTTTGAGCAGAAAGCATTGAATGACAGCGAGGCTTGTTCAGGTCTGAGCACTGAATGGGGGTTTACTGTGAACACACGCTGTTGAGTCTTACGCCTATAAATCTTGTCCTGGATTACTGTTTCTTAACGAAGGAATGACAGATCTCTTATTTTGTCGGTGCATTTTAATGTGCAATGACGTGATTGATAGAAACCAAACAGCAGCTATTAAAATGTCAGATGCCGACTTGATGCTCTTATAAGTTTGGCTTCTGGAGTTTAATATACTGTGAGCAAATAGACTTGAATTTTTGTTTTATTTCCAATATATAGTCTGCAACAGAAACATTTCCTCTTAACTTTATACAGTTGGGAAAAAATCTTACTCAAGTCAATAAACAAACGAGGAATAGGTGGGCCGACCTAGTTACAGAAAAGTGAGCTAATGAGATCAGGATGAGTTAAGCAGGAAGTAACATACTGTGGCCAACGAAAAATGTAGACGGGGACTTAGGTTGTTTGAATACGATATACAATATATTGCTTGATATAACAGGTTATTCCAATGAATAATTTCAGCAACAAATATTTTTTAAAAGACAATAGAGCTTATTTATCTATTAATTCACAAAGATTTATTGTGTACCTATTACATGAAGAACATAAAAATGAATTAAAGTAGAATAAATGTGGCAGTATTTTCAAATGTGTTTTTTCTGAGACATTTTGATAAGCAAAGGTCATAGAAGACGGAGTCTTCTAAGAATAATTCCTCTCATCCTATTCTGTGAACATGACTTCTTCCCATGATGACTTCATGGAAACTACCGGCTACCAATCCCCTGCCCCCCAAAAACACCCCAGGAGAGCTCGGGTACATCACTGCAGCCGTTTATTTATTATGTGTACATCAAGGCGTTACTATACTGATTATATTTCTCATGTGGTTTTTAATTAGAAAATGTATCCAAAAGCAATACAGCACAGACAGATACAAACCTAAAAACTTAAAGAAACAGAAGACAGAGATTAATATTAATGATACATTGAGAATCCAAACCCAATACCCTACATCTGGGGGATGGAGGGGCACAAACTGAAGCCACATTAGATTTGCGTAACACGAGTCAGTACATTTTCCCTTCCCTGATGTCTGAAAAGCCTCTCCTTCCAATAGGGATGACCAAACTCCAAACATCACAAAAATTACCAGAACACAAGATTCACACTTGAGCAGGGGGAGGCGGGAATTATTGTCTATAAAACTGGTTCTCATATAGTCCCCTTGAAAATGGTACCAAGAACACATTTCTGTTGTAGATAATTTTTAAATATAACGCTGCACTAATATTTTCAAGATTTAAACTCTTATTTTTATTTATCGTAATACTGTGATCAAATGATTAGGTTTTAGTTTTTGACTCTAAATGTAACGTGAATCAGTAGGAAACATGTATGCTGCTGCAAGCATAAGCAGGGAGCATCACTCTTAGGCTGCTACCTTAGCGGGCAACATTCAGTCCTTGCAAGTCTAGAGAAATGTTCTAAATCTCAACCTATCACTGAATTTGGAAATTGAGAAATCCAGGTAGGGGGTGTTTAAGAGTCACGTACTGTGATTTTAATCCATATCATACTGAGTACAGCACTCCAAAATATACATCCACAGAGACTAAAAGTAAATGCTCTATAGCAAAGAGGTAATAATTAGAAAAATACTACTGACATGGAATATTTATAATAAGAAAAATAAATACTCAGGGAGCTCACCAGAAGAATAAAGTGCTCTGCCAGTTATTAAAAGATTAATGCTGGTGTATTGAATATGGCGTTCCCCACTGGAAAATACAGAGATTCTTCTGGGTTATAATCAGTATGTGTTTCACAGGATTAACTGGTTTGGAGCAGATAAAGCTTTGCCACAGAAGAGGAGGACAAAGCGCAAAGACAAAATGATAAATTAGGAAGCAACGTTACCCTTTTAGGGATAAAATTTAGAGAAATGCAACATTACGCTCCACAAATAATACATAGAAAAGTCTAATAAAAATGATATCCTTAATGTAAGATAATTTTGTAAGAAATCCAGGTCAAATAAAATTCTTTGAAGGAAATACCCAAATGCCATTGACTTATCAAATACTATCTTGGCATATAATCTATAAAGGCAAAACTAAATAACAAAAAAAAAATCTCTACCACACCAAAACAAAACCCCCAACTTCTTTTATTATTGTATAAGCAACAGACTGACACTGAGACACGTGACAGTCCACGTCAGCCAGCACGTCTTCCCAGGGTGCTTTCAGCAGCAATGAGAAATAACGCACGATTCAGTCCCAGCACTTCAAAAACACCGTCCTGCCTCCCTCCACAACGGAGGGGAGGCGGGAGCTGGGATTGCCACTGGTGACGCATTCACTTTGCCACTTTGAGAAGGGGGACACCTTCTCATTCCTTTATCCCCAGTTAACTATTATCTGCATATAATATTAATCTGCTAGACCATAAATTAACAGCTTTCAGGATAGATGCCTTGGGAAGTTCTTAGGGAGGTTAAACAAATAGCTTAGCTAAGCCCTCCCTCCACAACAAACACGCACACAATGGAGGTGAAAGGTCACTGAGGATGGGGCAGGAAGGACCTGGGGCTCTGTCTCAACTTTAAAAGCACCTTGCCCCAAACAGATTTAAATTATAACTCAGTGCGATCCTGGGCTTTCATCCATTCTGGAAACAAAGAGAAAACTATCAAATGCCACCATCTCTTTTCTCACTGGGCAAACAGGATCCGTGATTTTGCCATAATTGTTTTTCTGTCTTCATGTGGTTATCTACATAACTTTTCTCCTCCAATGAAGAAAAGAAATAATGGGCCAGTCTGAGTTATTAATCATATTCCCCTCTCAGACGACCAAACCCCTGTGAAGAAAACTTTCCAAACTCGGTGATCACATTCAGGAAGTGGTTCACTTATTACTGAGAGAGAAGGACCAAAAACAAAATCTAGATTTTATCATATCCCCAAGCCCATCTTTTATTTTTCTAATGTAGAATCAAAGAAAAAGAATTATTCTGCAAAGAGAGCTCTCAAACCTTCATCGTACATAACTCTGAAACTCATCTAACGGATTCACTGTCCAAAAAGGGGGAATTTTTAAAACTTCTGGATCCAATCCTCTGATTGACCATAATTCCCAACCACATTCTTTTCTACTTATTCTCTTTAAAGAGAGAGAAAACTGTCAGAGTCCAAAGTCATTCAATTAGCTCTTTATCGCAACATGAGGGAAGGGAAAACATTTAAATGGAGTTCGACTAATACAGGTGATAAAACATACACAATGAATAGAAACATCCGTATTTTAGTAAAAAGCAAAAATTTGAGATTTATAAGCTATATGGTGGCTTTTTAGGGGAGGGGGATGAGAGAAAAATATAACATCTCTTATTAACATGACACATTTTGATCAAAAATCTCATTGTCCTTTCCTACTGGAATGATCAACTGTAAAACAAAAACAAAATGTACACACAATGTTTAAAAAACTGACACCTACCACTGGTAAAATTCTCTGTTTAAATTCCTATTTACTGCTATAAAGATAAACACCATTTAAAAAAAAATACTACGTTTCACTTATTGATAAAGTGTAAGGCATCTTCATTGCCTTTTACAGATTTGCTCATCACTACCTAACAAGGAAAGAAAGTATAATTATTTCAGCATAGAGGTTGGAGGTTTTTATTCTAAAATTTAATTCTTCATTAATTAATTCTAAGATGAATTTAATAGTCAACCAGGAAGTTGATTTTTATAAAAGTTATTTTATGGGCAGAAAATACAGAAAAAAGTAATAATAAAAGCCAAACTGTCTCTTTACTTTACAAAGCCAAATACTTCCTCATAGACTTGGTTTTTAAAGCTGGAATTCATCCCTTCAGGGCCACTATTATTTTTCAAAATTCCATATAAATATTAAATCTAAAAACTAATTTGTAATTTTAATTCTCCTCTTTCTCTTTAAATTTCTTCTCATCTCCTGAACTGTTGACTTTCAAAAATTCACAGAATGAGCATGTTTCTTGCAAAGTGGCTTGTCCTTCTTGGAGAAAAAGGTCTGACCTTCCAAACTTTCACAACATACCTGAAAAAGAAGCATTATTCAAGGGAATATCATTATTTTATCACTTATACACAAGAAGGGGAAAATGATTTTTCACCCAACAGACAATATGACAAATCACTTCAGTTGGCTGTATTAGACACCTAAGCATTTCACAGTTACTACGATATTTCATGTAACCCTTCAAAAGCAAGAATGAATGACTTTTTCCTGGAATGCACTCTAATTTATTTAAGTCACTGATCATTATTTTTCTTTACTGGGAGTGAAGCACTTAGCCCTAATGAAAAAATCAACACATAAAGAGGTCACATTAAATATAATTTCTGTTCCCAAATTCTAATCAATGCTTTAAATCTGCCTCCTGTTGTAGAGAGCCAAAGCATTCAAAAAGAAAACACAATGTGGCTTTGCCAAATGTTCCCAAGCCCCCAAATACACAGGTACAGGATACCTGAGATTTCTTTTTAATTAATTTCTTTGTTTCTTAGAGTGAAAACCCTGGTCAACATCTGGTTGCCGGATGATTACACAGTCAGTTAACTATCCACTTTTATGTCTTCTTGTCTCTCCTACTGCCTTTGTTAATTATAATGCTCGTGAGCAGCTCTACCAGAGAAAGAAGGCAAATCCACTAAAAGCTGTTACTTTTTATGGATTTTACAAAGTCCAAGAGATGGATGAGATAAATAATGGTAACGTTTGGGGAAATCATTCAACTTCAATTAACATGACTTTTTTCCTGTCATACAATGAGTATTGAAAAATATTAGATTAACTCTAATAAAAAAATAAAACATCTAAACAGAGTAACTTTACTGGATATTTACTTTCTAAATTAAAAAATACACATCTTAGGTTAATGTTAATCTCTGAATCTATCATTATATTAAAAATAAAACCAAAAATATTAAAGTATCAAATGAAGTAGGTAAATATATTACTATATATTTATTATAGTCTCAAAAAGAAAAGAATATTCATGGACTATTGCTAAGGAAGGAAATGGATCAACATACAATTTACTTCCAGTGTTTATTCAATAATAGATTTTTATAATTGTTTATCTCTATTTCAAGAATTACATATGTTTCCAAAAATTACTAAAACATTCCAATAAAACAGTTTTAAAAAAAGTAAAGGACTTTTCTGTTTTAAGAAATATATAGCTTCTCCTTATAAACAAAAATGTATTAAAAATAGGATTTTCTCTAAAGGGGTAGGCATCTTATTCTGCACCAAATAATTTCAAAAGGCGCCAAAAATTCTCATAAACAACTTTCACAATCACTGTAGAAATATTTTTAGGTTTGAAGGACTGAAAGATACTGTTATTGCCACTTCATGGTTAGGCTAGAACGGGCCACACTAAGCCACTTTAATCTGGAAATAGGCGTTTACTTACTGAGCACACGAAGCAAGTGTCATGCCAGGTAGAGCCCAGAGCTTCCAGAAACATGTCGCCAGCTTCTATGGGAAACTCACACCCACGGCATATGGTACCAAAGAGGGCGTAGTAATCTGCAATGGGGGCAGGGGTGTGGGAGACATAATGTAAACACGGCAAAGCTTTAGAATGATAGTTCCTAGAAAGCAGCCACAACTTAGAATTAAGGGAGGTGATGAGGGTAAAGTTAGTAGTAACTGGAAAACTTTCAGATGGCGTAATATTTGGTTTGAGATATATGTACAGCATATTTCAGGTTACCCCGGTAAGCGTTATTTACACAACTTAACATCTTTTATTATATTTTTCCATTTTTCTCATTTCTCTCCAACTACTTAAACACCCAAATACATATGAAGAACAACACTCTTCGATAAGTTAACAACAGATATGACTGTTTCAACAAAATACAAGAGAACTTCCAATAACTAGCAACAATAAGGTTAATGAACTTAAGTCAAGAAGAAATATCTGATTTTAGCAAATTTCACAGTGAATCTGACCTGGTAAGGGGAAAAAAAAGTCACAGGAAACTTCCATGAATAAGTGCCATGACTGAGTTTCTAGCTGGACTGTAACACAACAGTATTAGCCACTTTTTTTGTTTGCTGTATTTTCTTTTCAATTTTATGACTTTATGCTGAAAATCCTTAACCAGAGAACACCACTTACTAGACACAGATCACAGGTTTATAAAATACTAATAGGATTTCCTTCTGAAGAAAGCAGTTTTGACAGGACGTTTCTTTACTATTACTCAATTAGAACTCATCAGCATTTTTATTTTCTTTTTTGTGGCTACTCTCACTACTTGTGTTACTCATGGGCCGCCAAAGTGGAACATGCGAACTTAACCACTGTGCCATCAGGCTGGTTTCAATTTTCGGTTTTAAAAAATATGACTTCTTAGGCTACATTAAATGTGATACTAAGGCTAGATAGGTTATATGTGTTTTGGCTAGATAGAGGCTATCTGCCAGTTAGCCAAAAGGTCTTGCAAAGCTTCTAAAACAAACAGCTCTTTCTTAAAAGAATTAAGTGAATTACAAAATGTGAAATATTCTGGTTGAATCAGGGTAGGTAACTTGTAGCCAGCCTGTCCCAAAATGGCCCATGGGATAGTTCACTGGAATTTCCATAGGGTTTCCTGGGATCTGGTATGGCATAGATCTAGACTGGCCCTAACTAAGGAGCTAAAAGAAACGTGAAAATAAGAAAATATTGAATGGGCAAAGAGGGGTTGAGGGATTTTCAATTTTTTTTTTTTTTTTTTGGTGAGGAAGAGTGGCCCTGAGCTAACATTGGTGCCAATCTTCCTCTATTTCGTATAAGGGATGCCGCCACAGCATGGCTCAATGAGCATGTGTGTAGGTCTGCGCCCAGGAGCTGAACCTATGAACCCTGGGCCACTGAAGCAGAGTGCGTGAACTTAACTGTGGTGCCACTGAGCCAGCCCCTAATTTTCAATTTTGAATCTCAAGGTAGAACAACAATAAAACTCCACAGTGGGAAAGCAGCGGTAGCGAGGTGGGGCATGATAAAGGAAAAATATTTTATTTTTTGAACTAGATCTGCATGGTAGTAATATCTAAGTAAGGGTAATATTAACAAATAAGTGTTATGAAAGGTCACTTACAGCCTTTGGGAAGGAAAAGGAAATGTTCAGAGGTTAGGTAATAAGACAAATGTAGTAGTCTGGTCCTTAGAGCCTAGTTTATTAAAAACAATTTCACCAAGAAGCAATCCATGCCAGAATTACCCTCTCATTCAGGAACAGTAACAAAGGATTTCCAATTTATTGTCAAGACAGTTGCTCTAAAGAGAAATCAATATCCTGTTCAAAAGTTGAACATTTCTCATGTTTATAACCACTGAAAATTCACTAATGGAGTGTAAGAGATGGCTTCAACCTGCACGATTTGGTAGAATTTATATCCATAAATTATTGGAATTCAAGCAACATATTTTTCTAAGTAATGCTTACATGCTCACTTCTCTTAATGACGTTGGGAACATGTTTTGACAAAGTCACATAAAAATTTTACATAGTTTTTTGCTATATATTTAGACTAACATTAAATGCTCCTAAGATAATTAGGGAAACTATTTTGCCTAGTATTTCCTTTGAACTTTATAGCAATATAAGGGTTAATGTTTTATCTTTATTCAAAATGTAAGAAACGAACGGCTTCAGGACCTTACCAGTCTCACAGTAGGGTTCGCCATCCTCCAAGTGGAAAACATTGTTACGGATGGGTTTTCCACAGGCCACACACACGAAACAGGAAACATGCCAAGTTTGTTTCAAGGCATTGATGACTTCCTGTTACAGAAAGGTAATTGGATGTAAAGAAAGAAGACAATACACCAGTGCTTATTCTACTAATGGGACCAATATACCCTTTTAAAGGGACCCAAAGTAGACACACAGGCTGTGTCTTTGCCTTGAGCTTTTCATCTAAGTAACAGGAGATACTTAACGAGAGACTCACCAATCATCTAAACTGATGCACTATATAATAGTAAACTTATTTAAAGAATGATTACTGTGGTATTTAAACATTATACATGTGGTAAATAAAGTAAGCTGCAACACATTCTGCTTTCTCTCAAAAGGGTGTCAGGAAACATTAACTTATAAAGGTTTCATAGTTATATCTTGAAAATGTCATGGAGGAAGGGCAAAACATTTAAAAACTAAAACAAACCTATACTTTGGTGCATTATGGAAGCAATAACATAATCAGTGTAATCCAATCAGCTTAACACGTGTTTAGATTTGGGAAACCAGCTGTGACTGCACTAAGCACACGCTCAAATGAGTGTCTAAAATTTGAACCATAACGCATGGATTCCAGTCAACAACGGCCCTATGGGTAAACAGACCAAGCTTCAAAGACTTGGGCCAGATTTTAATTAGGAAAAGAAGTTTTGTGAAGTTGATTTTGCAAGGAATCATTTCTTTAGGTTGAGAGAGATGGAGCCATTAAAAATCATTTTGAAGAATAGTTAATAAATTATTTCCATAACATTTATTACAAAAAAAGAGGATGCTATACATAAAGTATGGTTACAATTTTCTAAATGAATTACTTACAAAGAGCAAACTGGAAGAAAATACATCCTAAGGTTAACAGGAATTATCTGGGATTGGTAAATGTATAGGTCATTTTAATTTTATTCTTTACATTTTTTGTATTTTCTAATTGTTGTAGAGTGAAATATTTTCTTTTATAATAAAAAAATCATCAAAAGAAAATAAAGTGATATGCAATAAGTCATTAGCTAAAGAAAATGCCATAGTTCACTACTAAAGGACAAGAGGAAGAAATGACAGTTGTGCAGATCCGAAAAGATCACCATGAACATGTACAACAAACGTACAGTGAGTCCAATCATTTCCCAAGGCTTCCAGAATGCACTTCCTTTCTATCCTCGAGAAGATTACCATGCCTTCTTCAGTAGGCAAGCAAACCACCAGAACACAATCCAGAGAATCTGTCCCTTCAGTGAAGTTCTGGTCTATCTCTAAAGCAATGAGCTAAGGCCCACTTCCTAGACCCTCATTTGCTTCTAAGAGGTTTACCTGACTTTGTTTTACTAATTACTCTAGAATCCACAGAAAACTTTTATATACTAAAACAGTATTAATATATATTCTACTTATGAATTATTTGTCATTTGGGAAGGAACAGCCTGAATTATTCTACTCTTTTGTTACCAACATGTTGTACAAATTAATAATACAGAAATATTTCATGTGGTGTATTTATAATTTAAGTGTCCTCAAAGTTTTGGACCCATTTAAAGATGGGTCCTAATTTCTAAAATTAAGACTACTCAATAATTCATACTAACTTTTCTCTCAACTGATATGAATTAGAGTTTCATTATTATATTTTCATATTGAGAATATTACAATTCAGCAATACCATTTTCAACTTCTGTATAAGTTTTGTATGAGACCACGCATTTTTGGCTGCTTCTAAAAAAAAAAATTCCAACTCCTGGTCACCCATAGGAAATGCCTAACCCTTACTTTGTAGATGCAAACTGGGTATTCCAGAGCAGGAAATTCATTCATTCATCATTATTTATTATGATTCTGACTCCTAAATGACTTCCTTCTTGCAAAAAAAAAAAAAAAAGGTGTGGTTTGATTATTTTTCTATCACATGTACACTCTCATAAAACTGAGGTTATATTTTTAAACATTATATGCATTCAAGAAAAATATCATTTATAAGCCTCATGTTTTATGTATTTCATGAGATCTGTGCCCTGTGCCTGAACTCTGACAAATGGGGGAACGCTGCTCTTATAAAAGCTATGGAATTTAATTTAAAACAGTGGAGGTGTCAGTTCTGAGAACTCTGATGTGTGTGGTCCTGTGCGACCTCCTCATTCCTGAGCAAACAGGGTCCTGTTGAGGTGGCACACCCGCAGTAAATTATTTTTTCCCCACAGTGGTTAGACTTTCACTAGACAAACCAGCCCTCAGTAAGACAAAACCAAAGACAACTTAACCCCAGGAGTCCGATATACTTCGACAGAGGTCTATTTAGTTTTGCTTTACAATAATAAACAGTGATGAAAGCAGAGAGGGAATCAAGCAAGAAGAAAATAAAAAGTAAAAATGATGGAAGGGTTTCATAACAAAAAATTATCCTGCATGAAAACTCACTCAGAATAAAAAGGTTTCCAATACTTACTCCAAGGATCTTCCTTTGGCATCGACCACATTCAGGAGCAAAGAACTTCTCATAGCAGAGCTCACAATACAGGGCTCCCTTCTCCTCCACAAATCCAATGTAGGCCATCGTATTTTTGCAGTGCGCACAGTTAAATTCTTCCGGGTGCCAAGATTTCCCCAGTGCCACCAGGTATGGTCCCCTGCCGAAGAAAGAGATCAAGTTGGCTCAGGAACAAAAGTTTGTAAAGTGAGCCTGCATAGGACTTCTTTTATGAATGTCCAAACAATTACATACTTGCTCAATTCTCCTTCTCGAGGAGTGAACACATGGGTGCAGTCAATTCACACAGGAACTCTCTGTGCGTTTATGTGAAGAGAAAGGGCAGAGGAGTCAGAGCGCCTAAGGGATTCCTTCAAGAAAGGTCAGCGCCTCCACTTCTTTCTGTCTTCAAAGAGCTGGTGGTTACGTTTTTTGAGCTGCAGTGAGTGATTCTGTCTGTGTCATGAGTATGACTGCGAATGAGGATGTTAACTTGGACAGAAAATGAAGTCACCAGAAAAAAATATATGGCTTATGGAGACCAGAATTTAACATTTTTATAAAATAAACAAAGGAAAAATTTCAATTTGGTAATGTCAGAGGCTTAAAAACAGTAATAATTATTACCTGAGAAAAAATCCTAGTTAACTTCTCTTCCCCACACAAGGTTTCATATACTTATTTCTCAACTTCATTAAACCCGTCAAATCCTCACCCTCCAAAATGACTACAGAAACTGTAAACTGGATATTAGAGATCGTCTGAAGCTACTTAGAAAGGTTTTATTGAATTCAAACATGACTGACTCTTAATGTACATTTGTATCAAGGTAACGCATTTGTTAAGAGATTTTTTTCCATTAAATACTATACAGTCAGGAACTGATAAGATGGGTTTGGTTTGCTTGACAGGAATCCATTACGAAGCCTTATCTAGTCAGGCAGCCTGCGGAGATGAAGAGTGTAGCCTCGGCAACATACTTTTCAGTAGCTACATCTCATTAATTGTTATTCACAGAGTGGCTTTACCTCCAAGGTACTTTTACACTTATCTAATTTGTCCCTGCAGCACTCCTGTGAGACAGACCAGGGCAGTTTTTATGAACTCCGTTTAACAGACGGAGAAGCTGAGATACGGAACGTTCAAAAGATATGACACGTATCATCAAACCCCTGAGTGAGTGAAGGCCAGAAGCTGACTTTCCTGATTCTAGCATGCTGCTCTAGTCAACCGGCACTGTCTCTGACCTCATGACCACCACTGATCCTCACTGAGTGACCACAGGCTAAGTGTTCGTAAGCCTTGGATGCCTGACTTCTAGGCAGATGTTAACAGGAAAAGTCACAGTAATGAGCATCACAAAGTCAAAGCATTTTTTAGTCTTTGACAATAAACAGTCTTTGGTATTCAGCACCTATTTCCCACTGGGAAATTCCTTGCAAATACATTGATATTTACTCAGAACCAGCACCTAATTCTGCAAGAGTCAAGAAGGCAGAAAGGCTCTTGACGAATGATGAAAACGTGTTCTGTGTGGTCCAAGACGGTGTTTGCTAGCCCCTGTTTTTGTTAACTTGTTTCTTATTAATAATATGATGTCATTTTGTATGAGCTAGTGCATGCAGCTCTCTAAGCATTTAAGACAAGTAGTTTATTATTACTTTTTAAATGTCAGGGTGCTATAGTTTTATTATCACTAACAAGGAATGCCTTTGTTAACCAATTCCTGCCAGGAAAAAAAAATGGCGACAGGTCACCTGTTCTGTAACCAAGTATGTTCCATTCGGCAGGTTGTCCCTCAATTTTTAACTGGTTTATAAATAACAGTCCTACTTAACAAGTGCCTTCATTTCATTTCCTCAGTATATATCTGGCAAGTACTCTACCTTCAGAGATAAACTAAGGAGTCACAATGCTCAAAGCTAGACAACTTTTAAAGAGTGCTCTGAGCTCTTCCACCAGGTGGGTATCTGGTTATACAGGCTTGAAAAATCTGCCAGGCTAACTTTACTGTGACTGTAACAAAGAGTGTGGTAGAACTCGGGGATTTTATGCTGCCATTTGTCTTGGACATTAGGGTAGATTCAAAACAATTTACTGGGTGAATTTTTTATTAGGGCCTATCTTCAGCCATCCATAAGGTTAGATGGCCCCTTGAGGCAGTGTCCTTATTTAGCTTTTTTTTTTCTCCTTCTTCTCTCCAAAGCCCCCCGGTACATAGCTGTATATTTTAGTTGTAGGTCCTTCTAGTTATGGTATGTGGGATGCTGCTTCAGCATGGCTTGATGAGCGGCGCTAGGCATGCACCCAGGATCCGAACCAGCGAAACCCTGGACTGCCGAAGCAGAGTAAGCAAACTTAATCACTCGGCCACAGGGCCGGCCCCCTTATTTAGCTTTTCAGTTTGCAAATTAAGTCAATGCAACCTCAAACTTCACATTCTGTTAAAGCGTTAAGTATTGGTACGCACTTGGAGTAAAGAGCTTCACTCCTGGAACATGTCTATCACTGTTAGCAAACATTTAACAAAGTTCATCTGAGAAAAAAAAGACATTTAAAAACAATGACACACAATCCATTTTCCAGATTTCCTAAAATATGTGTTTAGCGCAAGTCAGACCCACAGAGAACCAGGTTCTGCGATCACACATATTGGGCTGCCCCAGTCCACAGAGTATTCCTGTAGTGCCCAGCACTCGGTGTGACACATGAGTCTGCAGGGCCACTTGTCACAGGAAACAGCTCTACAACAGTCCCCCCGCCCTGCCTGCAACTCAGGGTCAGTTTCACATGGACTCCTTGGAGAAATTCCTTGCAGGTTTTTGTAACCAGAATAGTTTTGCTTCTTTTGAGCAATGCGTTTATTTTTATCTCATTGTATAGTAAATTGGAAAATTAACTTTCCTTTTTTGTTGATCATTAGAAGGCCTAAAGACAAATTTAGTCTAACCAAAGGCAAATATGCACGTCACTGCAGGTTTTGTCCAGTCTCAATGACAAATTTTTGTCCAGTCTTCATTTTTAATGGTTCCATCCACGATTTTCATTCTTCTTGTGCTCCCTTTTGTAATTTAGATTTTCTTACATTTCATGTATTCTTAAGTGTTTTTAAAAGCTTTCTAGAATAGAGTCCACTGAAAATAAAAACGATCATCCACTGAAAGGATAACTTTAAGATATTTCCTTAATTTCTTTATCAGATTTGAATAGTGAAAGGTCTTAACGATAGTGAAGAAACTCCCTCTGCACCTTTCAAAGGGGAGTTGAAAATGACCCTTGCTCCGGCCAGATCTTTCTCAAACACACACGCTCAGTGCTGATACTGGCTTAACTTGACACTCCTTGGCTGCGCTGAGAACATCTTTCCTCATCAATGCCCTCGAAGTTCTGTGCAGATTAGACAATAAAATCTCTTACATATAACAAAGTACTGTCTTCTGTGTGTCAGCAGAGACTAATTTAACAAATTCATTAACACAGGATTAACACTGAAGAAGTTCTTCTTGTTCCAGGCAGGCTTGGGTTTCCATTTGTGAAGTGGGACAGGCTTGGATAACTGCGAAGTGGAATTAAGCATTCAGCTCCCTCTTAGAGCACCGTGCGCCCTATGAGCCCTCACTAAATACTCGTTGACTGACAAGAGAAGAGAGGGAGAGAGTAAAGGCACTGATTGGCTGAGAGAGAGGAGCTGTGGCATGAAACATTTACCCTGCTTATCTTCTGTGAGACTTATGCCAAAAAGCAAAAAGAAGAAAGGTAAGGAAGGATGCCAAGGAAGAGTTAAGAGGAGAAGAAAAGCTTACAAGCAGTCAGGAAGTGAAAGGCACTGCAAATTTCCACAGGCCCAATCTAACAGGGATTCAGCTTCAGAATCAAATGCTGACTCTTCGCTTCCCTTTGTTAGTTAATTCTCACCACAATCCTCAGTGATGGAAATTAACTCTATAAATAGATGAAGAAAACACAGGAGAAGTTAGCCAACTTTCCTAGATCATGTGGATGACCAACTGTAAGGCTGGAATCCTCCAGGGCCCAGCCACTACAGATTAAAATATTATGCAACCAAAAGCCACTGCATCAATACAAGTTAAAAACAAAAAAAGAAGTTACAAGATCAAAAGAAGTTAATCAACAAAAGTTAAAATCAAAGCCATGTAGGAAAGAACTCACCTGCTCAAAAACAAATATGGAATCTGATATTCTACTTAACTAGATATAATAAATAACAAACACGTATAAGCCAGTTTTATGATAGTCAACTTGTAGGAAGGGCCTGGCATGAGCGAACAGTTCAAGAATGGAGTGAAATAGAAAAGACTACTGGGAGAAATTGCACACACAGTCACAAATATACACAAAGACACATGAGGAAGAGAGGAGAGTAACACACAGTGACTATCTTTCAAGATTTACAATATTTGAAATTAGAAATATTAAGAATCCTTCCTAAAATTTAGAAACACCATATTTTTGACACCCTTAATTTTTCACTTCTAGTGGATTATGCCCAAACTTTCCAATTTGGAACATTAAAAAATATAGTTCTCCTTTCACTGAGTATCATCTTTAATTCCTAGCTTCTTAAAACACTGCATTTAAAAGGTTGTGAGGCCAACTATAGCTTTTTATTTAAAGGCACAAATGACTTGCTCCTCAAGAATAAATGCACAGGTGAAATGAGCCCAAACAATAGTCAACAAAAAGAACAAGTTCTAAAAAAGGTAACATTAATTGATAATTTTAAAAAAAGCTTATTAGAGACAATTACAGTCAGTTCTTTATATTGAGGTTATTATAAAATCAGAAAAGCAGGAGAAATGCGATTCTATATAATAAGACAAGTGGGATATAATTTCACCTTGGCAAGACTAACATCACACATTCCTCCAAATATTTTTAAAAAGTTCACTCATCAACTGGACAAATATTTACTAAATGCAGTGATATGTGCCAGGCACTGTTCTAGGAGCAGAGAACGTGGCAAGAAACAAAGGCAGAAAAAGCCGTGCACACGTGGAACTTACATTCTAGTATGCGGGAGAGAAACAACCAATAAGAGAAATGAATAAAGTATCTGGTATGTTAGAGGTCAAGTGCTGGGGAGAAAAATGAAGCAGACAGGGGAGATGGGGCGACTGCAGGGGGAGGGGTGGGAGGATTTAAATAGGGTGGCCAGGGCCCCCTTGATATTTGAGTAAGGATCTGAAGGAGGTGAAGGTGAGCTCTGCGTAAACCTAGGGGAAGAGAATCCGGGAAAAGGGAACAGCAAGTGAAGGGGCCTGATGAAGGGGACCGGGGTATTCAAGAACCAGCAAGAAGGCCAGTGTGTCTGGAGTAGAGGGAACAAGGGAGAAATGAGCCAGCAATAAGAATAGAGAAATAAGGAGGTGGGGGGAGGGGAACTGTCAGGGCCTTTAGGCCATTGTGAGGATTCTGGCTTCTACCAAAAGCGAAGCCGTTACAGCATTTCAAGCAAAAGAGTAACATGATCTATGTTTTATTGGGATTACTCTAGCTACTGTGTTGATAATAGACAGGGAGAGGGCAAAGGCAGAAGCAGATAAATTAGTTAGGAAACTACTCCATTATCCCAGGTGAGAAATGACAGTGGCTTGGATTGGGGTGGCAGTCTTAGAAACAGTGAGAAGTGTTCAAATTCTGGATGTATCTACAAGTTTAGAGCCAAAAGGATGTGTTGATAGATCACATGAGTTCTGAGCAATTGAGAAAATAGAGCTACCACTAACCGAGAAGGGGAAGACAGGGAGAAGAGAAGGTTTGGTAAGTAGAGTTCTAATACGGCCCCCAAGATTCCTGCCCTCTGTGTACATGGGCTGTGTAATTCCCTCCCCTTGAACCTGGGTGGGACCTGTGAATATGATGGGATATCACTCTGTGATTAGATTACTTCACGTGGCAAAAAGGGCTATGCAGATGTAACTGAGTTCCCTAATCAGCTGACACTGAGTTAATCAAGATGTAAGTTAGCAAAAGTGAGGCCATCTTGTTTTGCTACATGGCCCCAGCCCTGTGTGACAACTCGCTGCTCTGCACGTACTTTAAAAAATTCACATGCTCTCCTGATTTATGGCCTCCACTTACGTATGTACTCCCTGATACCTGGATAAATTAAAACTTTGTTCTATGAGTTTCTCTCCAGGAACAGGCTGACCACAGGTGGGAAACACACCTACAAGGTATCCATCACAGCTGACAGAAGAATAGAACAATGTGATTCCTGGAGCCCGTGATGCCTGGAGCCCAACATCCCTGAAGCCCCTCTTCATTGCCCATCTTCCCTATAACTGCCTCAAGATTCTGTAAACCTTGAAGGTGGGTTATAAGTCATTAGTCATCTGTCTTCCAATTAGCTGGCTAATCTAATTAAACTTCCTTTCTCAATCTCCAACTTATTGTGATTAATTGGCTCAGATCACAGTGAGCAGAGTGAGCTGCTGCTCAGTATCAAAGAGAGATTATCCTAGATGGGCCCTGGCTTTACCAGGTGAGCCCTAAGACAGCTAAAAAGCAACAGCAGACGCTCCCCTGCTGGCCGAGGAACAAAGCAGTCATGTTGTGAACTCCCTAAGGTGGGGTGGACTCTGGAAGCTGAGGGCCTCAGACCTACAGCTGTAAGGAACTGAATTTGGCCAACAACCTAAATGAGCTTGGAAGAGGGGACCCTGACCTCTAGACGAGAACTGCAGCTCAGCTGACACTGGATTTCACCTGGGCAGATGCTGAGCAAAGGATTCAGCTAAGCCATGCCCAGACTTGTGACCCACAGAAACTGTGAGAGAATAACTTGTGTTGTTTTTAGTCATCTGAGTCTTCTTCTTTTCTTTACTTTAGCTACAGATTGTTTAACTTTGTTGATCTTCTAAAAAAAAAACCAACTTTTGATTTCATTGAGTTTTTTATTTAAAAAAAATTCTCTATTTCATTGATTTCCTCTGTAATCTTTATTATCGCCTTCCTTCTGCTTGCTTTAGGTTTAGTTTGCTCTTCTTTTTCTGGTGTCTTAAAATGGAAGGTTATGTATTGATTTGAGATAATTTTCTTCTTTAATACAGACAGTTGCAGCTATAAATTTCCCTCTAAGCACTGCTTTAGCTGCACTGAATGTTTTGCTGTATGTTTTCATTTTCATTCATCTGGAAGTATTTTCTGATTTCCCTTGTGATGTCTTCTCTGACCCATTGGTTATTTAGGAGTGTGTTGTTTAATTTCTACTTATTTGTGAATTTCTCACATTTTCTTCTGTTATCAATTTCTAATGTCATTCCATTCTTGTCAGAGAACATACTTTGTATGACTTCAGTCCTTTTACATTTATTGAATCTTGCTTTATGGCTTAATATATGGTCTATCCTGGAGAGAATGTTCCAGGCGCACTTAAGAAGAATATATATTCTCCTCTTGTTAGATAGGATGTTCTATTGATGTCTGTCAAGTCTATTTAGTATATAGTGTTGTTCAAGGCTTCTAATTCTTGTTGACTTTCTGTGTAGGCCTTACATCCATTACTGAAAATGGTGTACTCAAGTTTCCAACTATTATTATTGAATTGTCTATGTTGTTCCCTTCTATTCTGCCAGTTTTTGCTTCATGTATTTTGAGGCTCTGTTGTTAGATGAATGTATGTTTATAATTGTTATACCTTCTTGATGGGTTGAATTTTTTATCACTATAAAACGTCCTTCTTTGTCTCTAGTAACAAGCCTTTTCTTAACACCTATTTTATCTGATTAGTACAGTCACTCCAGCTCTCTTGTGGTTACTATTTGTATGATAAATCTTCTTCTATACTTTTACTATTTGTATATTTTAATTTAAAAGTGTGGTCTGTTATAGGCAGCATATAGTCAGATGATTTTATCTACTTTGCCACCCACTGTCTTTTAATTAGAGTGTTTAATCTATTTACATTTAATGTAATTACTGATAAGGTAGGATTTACAAGTGCCATTTTGTTTTTTGTTTTCTCTATGTTGTGCCTTTTTTTTTTTTGAGGAAGCTTAGCCCTGAGCGAACATCTGCCCCCAATCCTCCTCTTTTTGCTGAGGAAGACTGGCCCTGAGCTAACATCTGTGCCCATCTTCCTCTATTTTATATGTGGGACGCCTGCCACAGTGTGGCTTGATAAGCAGTGTGTAGGTCTGCACCTGGAATCTGAACTGGTGAACCCCGGGCCACCAAAGCAGAATGTGTGAACTTAACCACTGCGCAACCAGGCTGACCCTTATGTCATATGTCTTTTTTGTTCCCTTTCCTACATGAAAGAATGAAAGAGGAATCAAGGTCATCGGCTGACAGTGAGGACAGGAAAGGAGGTATTGGAAGTTTAAGGAGAAAGGAGAAGATATGAAATGGCTTTCTGGGAGAGTGGGAAAGTAAACGTACTAGAGAACTTTTGTCACTATTAAGAACACACCTGAGATTATCAGTCAAGAATTTAAAGTGACACTGATTAGTATGGTTGTGGGTTCCCTCCAGCACATTCTTCAGTTCAGGTGTGGGCAGAGTAGACCAACAGTTGATGTTATCCAGGCTAGTGATTTAGTTAAGTGAATACGGTGAAATGAGAGATGGGCAAAGGAATTGAGGATGTATACAAAGGAGTGAGTATTAATTATAATGACTGACTATGGAATTCAGACTGGATAAAAAGGGAAGGGAGGATACTAGGACCTGAGAGACAGTGAAAAGGTATTTGGATCAATGAATTAGAAGTTGCTGGGAGGTGGGAGGTGGGAGGTGGGGGGTGGTCAAAGGATTGCTGGACTTGAGGTAATAGAGAAAGAGCGAAAATACAGGTGATAGTTCTTGAAGTAAGTGGGATGCTTAAAATGAGATTATGGAGGAACTCTAGTTAACGGTAAAGATAAGATCTAGGGTATGACTGAAATTCGGTGGCTGAAGTCGGCTAGAGGGATCGCTAAAGTAGAAGATGTCAGGAAATTAAGAGACCTGGCTACTAAAAGAATAATATATATAGATCACCAAAATGGATTTCCATTATTAACATATTTTCCTGAGGCAAGACTGATTTTTCAACTTTACAACTGTGACAATTTAGAACCCTATAGATATAGATACTTTTCCTAAGTACCATGATTCAGGACTCCTTACTAGGGACATAAGGGTCGTACATATATATTTCTTATATTGCTATAAGGGTAGTATGTACCGCTCAGGTACTGACATTATTGTGTTAGGGTTATCTGTGCCAGGGCTTTAACTTCTCTATCAGATGACAAAATACACATGAAAACAGGTATGACAACTTGCACATAAGTTTTCTTTTTTCTTTACTATTTATTTTGTTTATTGAGATATAATTGACATATAACATTGCATAAGTTTAAGGTGTACAATTTGTTGGTTTGATACGTTTATATATCGCAATATGACTACTGTCTCTTTTGTTGTATAAAAGTGTTGTTTTATAAGTAGACTATTGAACCTTAATTGTTAGCCATTCCTTTCAAACAAAAGAAACTGGTTGTTGAAGCTGGATAATCCCCTCTCCCCTTCGCACCAATAGGATTCTGGATCTATCTTATCAGATTTACCACGTTGACATGGTCGTTGATTTGCCTGTTTGTATTTTTTACTGGAGTGTTTAATTGTATTAGTTTGTTGGGCTGCCTTCACAAGGTACCACAGCAGGGGTGGCTTAAACAACAGGAATTAGTTTTTTCACAATTTTGGAGGTTAGACGTCTAAGATCAAGGTGTCGGCAGGGTTAACTTCTAAAGCCTCTCCCCTTGGCTTAGAGCTGGCCATCTATGGGCGTCTGTGTCCTAATCTCCTCCTTCTTATAAGGACATCAATCATATTGGGTTAGGGTCTACCCTAATGACTTCACTTTACCTCTTTAAAGACCCTATCTCTAAATATAGTCACATTCTGAGGTTCTGGGGGTTACGTCTTGAACCCTATCAAATTCAATATGAATTTCGGCAGAGGCCACAATTCAGTCCATAATATGGACTAAGCCAAAGGAACATGTTTGTGAGTTCTATATCAGTGGTGCCTAAAAGTGGTGGCACACAAACTACCCAATGAATGTTGCTTATAAAATGACTATATTTCTACATTAGATAAGAAACCGGAAAAGTGAACCCCAGGCTATCTATATGAGTGTAAGAATGCGTGCATGTGGTACAAAGTCATTTTGGCGGGGAGGTAAGAACCTTTAATTGTTCAATCTATCTATTATTTACTCTCGTCTTTCTCACTTATATATATTCAAACATTATGAAGAAAAGTACACTGCTACACTCTTAAGTTAAGGCAGGTCTCCTTAAGCTGTTTTTTCTCCCTGATTTAATACAGTAGCATATATGATTATATGTATACATCTTCATAATAGTTATGTATAGTACACATATTAATATATCTTGGTGTCTATTTTCTTTACACAAAATTAGAACCATACTTTATTTAGAGTTCTGTACTTCTTTTTTTTATCTTAATATAATACTATAAACATTTTCTTAAATAGTTATAGTTCAAAGCATGAATAAAATTTAAAGTTAGATCTGGGCTCAAATTCAGGTTCTCTCATTTACTATCTATGTGACTTCTGGCAAATACGTAACTTCTCTGTCCTAAGTTTTCTCATCTGTGCAATTAAGGCAATAACAGCAATGGTCTCACAGAGTTATTATGAGAATTCAGGAAAAATTCTTAGGGTAACATTCGGCATATGCTAAGAACACATTAAACAATTATTGTTATTATCTGAAAACAGGATCTTAATGGCACTATAATATTACATCACATAGATGCTGAAGATTTATGTTCATTCGCATTTTTCACTACAGTAAATCTGAAACCTTGGTCTACGTCTTGCTCATAAATCTTGGTCTGTGTCTTTGGTTGTTTCCTTAAATTCAGGAGCTAACATATTAAGCCAAGAAAGCTTTTGTTTTCGAGTAAAATCTTAACCAGAAGGGAAAATAAAACCTATTAATAAAAGAGCGGTCAGAGATTGAAATGGATGGTGAGACAGACAAAAAACTCTGAGGCCTCTCCTTGGGGTAACGGGGATGGCTCTGCTTATAAGCAAAGTTTGAAAATCACTGAGCAAGAAACAAATCAATAATGTTAAAATTCCCTCTCACTGGATTAAACAATGGGTTGACTGCAATTGTTCTGATGCTGTGCTGCAGGCAAAGACGGAACAATAGGATTGTGGCTATTTTTTTAAAGCAGTCTATATCTAAGAAGAAATTCGAGCACCATAAATTCTTTCTGTCTTTCACAAAGATGATAAGAAGCTAAATGTGAATGGCGCATTTAACTCCAAGTAATACAAGTGGTCAATAGATTTTAATGCCACTAGATGTAACACTCAAGAAATAAGGTAGAGTTTTGATAAGCCCATTCTATAAGGGACACTAAAATGTGGTTTTGGCCAAATTAGCCTGATTTTCTATTTCCCTTTATACCAGCACTCCAACAGTCAGTCCATTCATGAATATAAAGGTCAAAGGCATGGTACTTCCATCATCAACAGACTGGAAATGTTCCAAAGCAACCTTAGTCAAGGCTTCAGTAAAATTTCCTAAAATTTAACACCCTATCCATATGTAAAAGCAACTAATCCAAGTAATGCCTAAACAATACAATTTAGGCAAAACACGTATAATCTTTTCGAGGTTCAAATAAACCAAAAAATTTTAAACATTAGATCCAAATAAAATGATGTGTATAATTTTAAGCTAAATATGTTCTATAAGAGATATCTAGTTCAGTATTAATGTTGAGTGATTTAGGTTTCCGAGGTTTTCCAAAAACAATTAACTTTGTTAAAACAAACAAAATCCACCAAAATGGATTTCCCTTTTTAATATATTTTCTTTAGAAATGTTTTTGAAAATTTTAAATATTTAGAAAATAAATACAAAATAAAACAATATAAATTACAAACAAATAATATAAATTATAAAGGAATCTTAAACTTCTCAGAGTTTGCCAGGTTGCAGTATTCTATATTCAAACTATCAAGCCTGCAACTGCAGCTTGTTTTTAAAACAGGTGTCCAAGAGAATGTCACTTGATCTAAGGCTCCCTGCTCTGGTAAGTGATACTGAAAACCGAGGCCAAGAACTAGAATTATACTTTGATGAGGTCTGTGAACTGACCACAATCTATTCAAGCTGCGGTAGCACTTGAGCACCAAGCAAATGCGCACGTTAATTACTGTTATATGAGCTTGACATGAACTAATACCTGGTCCTATTAACTTCCCTAGGAGATGAAGCTTTAACGCTTAACTGATAACAAGTGCTGGTATAATCCAGACAATATAAAATTTAACAGATGAGGGGGCAGTAAGTGGTGGCCATTCATGTTGTTAACATAATATATATTTATTTCACATGGCAGGAAGATGATGCATTAAAATTACATCCTGGTCTAGCATTAAAACTGAAACCAAGGAAGGTATGGGTGGGGAATGTAATTTCTGTTTTGATCTTCATATTTTCTTCATACTAAGTTTTTCAGATGTGCTGTAGTGATTACAGGATGTTACAGAATTTGATAATCACACAACAAGAAGAAATCAGCAACTTATACAGTTTGACGCTTTGTTAACCCATCCAGTAATTACTTGCTTACAACAGCACACAAATAGCAGCCGTGAATCCTGTCTTCATAACGGCGTTTTTATCCAGAATATTTTATCCCTAAATACCAGTCTAGGTAACCAAAGTGCTCTAACTTACAGAAACATGTTACAAGTCAGAGCTTTTACTTTATTAATATTAAACTTAAAAAATACAGTTAGTAACTAAAAACATTGTTTCGCTTTGGGGACAAAGCAATACTACACTAGATTTTCTAACAGTTTAAATATTTCTGTGAGGCAGTAACCCTAAAGTAGTACTGTCCAGAAAATGACTCTAGCCAAATCGACACTATGGCCTGAACGATGGCAAGTCCGGAGTCACGTGTGATCTCTTCAAGTCACACGCTCACTGAGCGCCTTCTGGGTGCTGGACACTGCACTCGACTCTGAAACCTCTACTGACTCTCTCCTTCTCCCCATAACCACCATCACTAGCCCCAGCGCCACTGGCTAGCTCTTACCAAGCAGGTACTCACTGAGGAAAACACAACAGAAGTGAAAAACAACAGCTTGCAAAATACGATATCACGATTCCATTTCTGTAAAACATCTGTCCTTCTGTGTGTGTGTTTTCAAGTGTGAACTAAAATATTAACAGCAGTTATCTGGGGAGGTGAAATTATGAATGAACTTTTATTTTTGCTTTCTGTTTTTCTATATTTTTGAAACGTCACAATGAACATGGACTACCTTTAAAATACAAAAGCTATTTTATTTGTAATCACGTACTGTGTGCTGTATTCTTGACACATTTATTATTTAATGGTTAAGGAGGAGAGTATTTATGTCTGGTTCTTAAATAAGGTAGTGAGGCTTGTCTCCATTTTGAGTATTAACTAGAAACATTATCCTAGACAATAATTATGTAACAGAGGCAGGGAAAATGCAAGCAAGTCTCAACCTCATTCAACTTTAGGGAAGCCATTGTTTCAACCATTTCAAAACAGGATAAATTAAAAATGAGGAGAGAGCTTGAGCAGTCATTTCAACCGATCATTTGTCACTGCCAACAAAGCCACTCACCAAGAGGGAACAAGGTCCTGCTGGGGGGCTCCCTGGAGCCAACACCCACACCTCTACCTCCTAACGGTTTAAAAGCCACTTATTAAGAAATGCTCAGAGATTTAGTAAGTGCCAGGATAGTACACTCATTTAAGATCTCTGGGCCTTTTTTCTTTCTTGGAATTTAAGAGACAATAAAATAGATTTGGATAAAAAACATTTTAAAGAAGCAGGTTATGACCGATCTAATATTTAAAGCATTAATGAATAGATCTGAAGGTAATTATATCTCTCAGTGCTTAGGTATTTGAAAATCCAATTTCTTTTCTCTAGGGCTCAAAGTTCTTTATTTTATGTCACTAGTCATTTTTCATCTGAATGAAAGTCCTCACTTTTATAATTTGTAAAATAATGAAGTTCAGATAAATGATCCTAAGGGTCCCTTCAAGTCTTAAAATTTTATTCTCTGAAGGGCCACATTAATCATTATTTTTCCTTAGTTCTGATAGGAATTAATAACTGACAAAATGGGCATTTTTAGTTTTATTTTCACAGAGCTCAGAATTACTTTTCATTAAAATAGATTCTAACAAATATATATATTCATATTTATCTATTTCAGTAATAACTATTACATAGAAATATGGCCAAGAATATTTTCACTAAGAAAATTTCAAATCTTTCAGAATATTAAAAAGAAATCCATACTGGTATTAAGTACTTTCAAGAAAATTTCAAAAACAAACAACCAACCTGATGACCTGGTTGCAGTGGGCGCACATTGGGGTCCGCTTCCCAGCTGGAATGTGCTCGGCTCTCTGCACTAGAGTATCCTGGTCGCCTGGCTGGGGCTGCCCCCCTGCTGAGCTGGCTGGTGCCCCTGCTCCTGAGGAAGTCGCACTGTTTGAGATTCTTCCAGTGGAAGGTGCTGGGGTTAAAATACAGAAGGATCAGAACGAGAATAAGCCAAATATAAACTTTTTCTAATAATCAAATGATAATACTACTTAAAAAAATAATCTATTCACTTGCTTATATACTCACTCACTCACATTTATAGAGAGGTTATGTACCAAACACTGGACTGTGACTACAGAAATAATTAGAAAAGAAAATCCAGGATTACCACACAGTGAAAGAGACACGACAGCCGACTGCACAGGGTTGTAGGAAAAGCAGAGTCACCTCTGCTTCCAAGAGGAGGTGTGGTTACGGCGAACATCGACAGTGAGGCCCTTCCAGTCATCCAGACACCTCGGCTAACCATTAACTAGATTTAACTCCAAATACTTCACAGGCACATTAGAAATCTCAGTGTGTTGAAGATAACAAAACCAAAAACGAACTCACTGTCCTTCTTTCTCTTCCGTATTCTCTCAGTAGACTGAAATCAGTCACCAGTCATGACAAGAGCTCCCTGAGAATTACCTTAGGGCCTCCCCTCCCCCATCGGATGGTACAACGGATCCTGCTGATTTTACATCAGAGTTCCTGATTGCGTCCCCCACCTCCATTCCCGCACTACTGTCCTGGTTTAGATCCTCAATATCTTCCACCTGGACTAACTGCCAAACGTCTAGTCCTCCTTAAATTCATCCTCCCAGCTGCCACCTAGGACTGAAATCTTAGCCAACCACAACTCTGCATAAACCATTTCAAGGATCTCCCTCTTCTTTAACCATAGAATGCAGTCCACGCTTCTGAGTGCTGCATCCGGGTCCGTCCCGTGGTCTCTGCCTGGCCCCAGCTTCCTCTTGCACCGCTCTCGGCCTCTCTCTGTATGTGACAGCAATACCAGACTGCCTCACTTTTTCCTGTGACTGCACCTGTCTAGGCGCAGGCTGTCATCACTGTCATTTCTCTACCCTTCTTCCTATTTACCTAGTAACCACTACTTATTGTTTATGATTCAGCCCAGAAGTCCACTGCTCCAAAAATCCTCCCTAAACCACCTTTCCCCACTGTACCCTCCACATAATCCACATTAAATGTTTCTCCTCCACGTTCTCATAATTTTCTCTGCATGACTTTATTATTGCTTTTACAACATATATGTATCTTTTCCTCTCCAACTAGATAGAAAGCTCCCTGAGGGCAGGAACTATGTCTTATTCATTACCCTAGAACTAATACAGTATCTGAAATGAATAAA
The DNA here is from genome assembly GCF_041296265.1 of Equus caballus. NCBI lineage: Eukaryota > Metazoa > Chordata > Mammalia > Perissodactyla > Equidae > Equus > Equus caballus. The sequence goes on from NC_091686.1 coordinate 49,967,685, forward strand.
TAAACTGGAATCAACACATTAATGAATGAATGTGAAAACTGTGAGGGATGGAAACCAATGGAAGGCCTGCTCCTTACCCATAGGCAATTAAAATGCAAGGGAAGAAAAAGACATTGAAAAGGTTTAAAAGGAACAACTTTTAAGAAAAGCATATAAATAAATAAACACAGTGTCTGTCTGTCTGTGTGCATATTGACAGGATACATATTAAAGTTGTGGTTAGAACTGGATAGGATTAATTAGGAAAACTGAAAGGATAACTCTCCCTCACCGGAAGAAAGCCTGTTTGTAATGATGTGCAATTACAGATCCAGAAACCCCGTTTATAAACACAGCACATCTCCTACAGTGCTCCGCCCGGCACTTGAGCTGTCAAACAGCACTTCACAGGCCAGGGAGCCTACTATTGCCCATGCTTCCAGTGAGTCAACTGGACTAGGAACATGGTTTCATTCTCTTGGACTCACATTTTCCCTTATAGAAATGGGAAAGAAAATCACTGTAATATTCACTTTGCACATTCTCTTCCTTGTTACCTCAGCACAGCACAACTGCCTCCTCTGTGAGCCTTCAATTTCTATCTCCAGGCCTGAGTTCCCTCGGAGCGCCTGATATGCATTTTTCAATGCCAAAACCTGTTCCTGTCTTTAAATTCAAGACATGCAAAACGGATTTCACCTTCTTGCACACACTACCAGCTCCTCCTAAGAATTCCTATAGGTTTGGATTCTCACACGTACTCAGGCGCAGCCCTCTGCCTCCTACAGCCCTGACAGTTAGTCCCCAGATGCTAACACCTGTTTCACTGTAAATGTTTCCAAGGTCTGTCCCTTCTTTTTAATCCAAACCCACGCTCTATCCTTTGAGTCCTGGTCTTGAATCCCTCAAGCCTGGACAGTTACAAGTCTCCAAACCAGCCTCTCTGCTGCCTGTCTCTTTTTCAACCTATTCTGCTAGATTCCTTTTCCAAATACACTACTCTGGTCCTATTTACTTGCTTGTAAAGCTTCCGTAACTCCCCACTGCAAACTAGACGCAGTCCTGACAGTCCGGTTCCTCAGTGAGTGCACCCTAATCTTCACTAAAGCCTTGTCTTTGATGCTCACCTACATCCCTGTCCTCATCAACATACTCGATTGTACTTATTTAATATTTAATTTGGGCATCACTATCTGAAGGCACTATTCTCAGATCCTTATAACAGCTCTATGATTTAGGCACGATTAGCACCATTTTTTAGTCTATCTGAGGCAAAGAGAGGTTAAGAAATCAGCCCAACGACACACAGCAAATAAAGGGCAATCCTTAACCCAGGCAGTCTGGCTCCAGAGTCTGTGCTCCTAAACGCTATGCCATAGTCTACTCACTGTCTCTTGGACATGCCATGCCAGACCCTACTTCCATGACCCTCAGCCAATGAAACGTCCCTTTCTCCACTACCAGTCATAGTTTTCCCATTCTGCAAGGCTCACGGGAGGTCCATTTTTTCCCCAGCATCCCTGAGCATCCCAGCCAGAAGTGTTCTCTCGCTCCTTTTAACATCTGTAACAAGTCCGCCTGTATAATTTACTTGGTATTTATCAATATCCTGTAGTATCTTTTCCTTCCTAAGTCAATGATAAACTCTTAAAAAATGAGGACAGACTACATACTTCTTTCTACCCACTACCAGAAAACTGCCTTTACAAATAGAAAGCAAAAAATTAATATTTAATCAAATAAATGAAAGACAATGTTCCAAATCACTTTCATTTTGCATTTTTAAAGAACACTGTTAAGACAGATATTTTAAAAATGTGGATTAGCTTCAGGATTTCAAACAGTGGGAAAGTTAGCAATTGAAAAATCTGAAAATCAGACCTCAAAGAGAGTCAAACCCTTTCATCTACCATATGCCTTTATTTTATCACATTATCTATGCATAAGCCCTAAAGTACTGAGTCACTGAGACATTTTTAGCAATAAAAGAGCATAGTAATTCTCCATCAGTCATTGTAAAATGGGACATAATCCATCTGGTCCGTGCCTCAAGGAGAAGGTACCTGGGGAATGAACTTATTTAACATGAGAAGCCATTCTTAACCACGAAACATGTGACTGTGTCTTAAACACATAGAAAAAGACTCTAAACTTGCTGCTGTTCCTTTCTTGGGAAGAAAAACCTTGCTTTCTGTTACGGCCCCATTTTAACCACTTTGGATAAGACAGAAATTCTCACACCTCCGTTTTGTTGCTGTGTTGCTAGCACGTTGGCCCGCACACAACGCTACACAAGCCCTGCTAATTACCAGGCCCGGGACGCTGCCAAGGCACAGTTACTTCCCGAATGAACACAGTGACGCTTCACTTCTTCAGACTGAATTTCTCACTACTCGAGCACAGCAACGGGTGACTTTTGAGCCGTCAGGTGCCAAGCCTGGGCCTCTGCTCGCCCTGGCTTACTGGGAAAGGGAGGTGTGAGAAGGTGAGGTCTGGGGAGAGAGGAAGCATCACACTTTGAGCCCTGCTTCCTTCATAATTCTGTGGAGAAGTGCACTCCCAGACGGAGAAAAACAGTCTTGCCTGGGCAGTACAGAGACCAAATGCTCCAAATTTACAGAACTCAGCATAAAAATCACTTCCGTAGAAAAAAACATACATCTCTTTAGAGATGGCAGTTTGCAGATGATAATCTACTTATTTGTAAGAAAAAATAGTTTTTTCTTTTAAGTTCTAGTAGAATTATTGAATAGGAGCACTGAATTAGCCCCATTTCATAACCTAGGAATCTAAGTCACAAAAAATTTAAGTGACTTATTCAAACTGAATAATGAGTGAGTCAGTAAAGTGTCATGAGAACGTTAGAAGGAAGTCAGTTCTTGACGCATTTTCCTTGTTAACCTTAATTTTGAGCAACTTCTATTAAATTTGGCTTCTTTTGTGGCTAATCTCTACCCCACTGGGACCATGTTTGAAAATTAATTTTTTTTCTTTTGTATCAAACACATTTCAGCACCACAAAACTTACCCAAAATGTAAAGTCACCAGCTACTCTTCAAACAACTAGTGTTGGTGAGAATATCTTTGATTAACTTTAGAATTGTCACTGACAAGTCTTCTACAGGTTTAGAATGACATACATTCGTACTTATTCTATGCTTCTGTTTTTCAGCACCATGATAGTCAAACCCAAGATTACAAAGATTATCATTAAATAAGTAAACATAAATTAGTGGGAAACCTAGCAGCATACTAGAATACTTTCTCAGTATATAATACATAAAGTTGTCAGTTTAATCAAGTAAAATATATTCAACCCAGAATATGCTGAGTTGCTAGTTCCTAAAATATTTGTCATAGTGATATACTGAGAATTCTAAGGGGTAATACTTTCTAAAAAAGCAAACAGACTCCTGACTTATTAAACGTGAAATTTAATTTACTACAAACAAATAAACATCTCTTTTGGACTATGGACTATAAATTGGAGACAAGGAATTTTAAAAAAATGGACCATATAATATTCCTTAATTTAGTAGAATACCTACCTCCTGTTATTGGGTAAATCTTTGTGATACATCATTTGGAAAGATACAGTGAATATTCTTTACCCTAGAAAGATCTTAATTTCATTTTTCCTCAAGCAGACTGAGGTTTGCATTATTTAGCAAATTAGTTAACACAAGTTTTAAGCAATCTTATCCTGAGATTTAATTTTCTCTTCTAATTACTGAAAGGCCCTAACCAAGTGACTATCAAGTTTATCCAAGTAACTTCATTAATGGGCCACATAAGTATACTATTGGGGATTTGTATAATATTATATTATGTGTTATGTATACATATATTACATGCGTAATATATAACATCATAAAATAATATGTAATATATAAGGAATTGGAAACTATCTAATTATTTACTATATGCTTCAAAAATAGCTGAACTCACTAAAAGGCATTTGTTTATATAGTTTCCAGAGAGAAAAAACAGATTAAGATGAACAGAATTCCTGATAGTACAAAGTGTGAATTCTCTGAAAATAGATGTTTTCTAACTGCACTAAGAATAAGGTGAGTTATTTGACATTTTTGTTTTCTATCCCTGTTCAAACAAGGCTGTTAACTCTAAACCAATACACTCAAAAAAACCAAGTAGTGAGGATTATAGTGTACATGTTAATCATCTCACCAGAACGTACTCACACAGGCATGAAATTCATCAGTTAACTCTCTCGGTTCAAGTCAAATTATTCAACTCCCAGTAAAATATTCTTAGTACTGATACATGCTAGGTAAAAAAATACTACATTATGTCAAACTTTACTTGGAAACGTAATGTAAGTCAATGGGGCTGGGGGATGATATCCCAAAAAGTAAACTTAAGTGAAAAGCGATGTTGCTAGTATCTTCTAAGGCAGGTTACTCCTACTAGATTTTTGAATTGCTGAACACACCACTCAGTAGGTGAGCAAGTCTGGTGTTGGAAGATGAACTGCTCAGGACAATATGAGCTACACATAACCTGATGACTTCTTACACCTCCACGGTACACCCTGGTCTAAGCACCACCGTCTCTTGCTTGACTTATTGCGGTGACTGCCTATAGATCTTGCTTCACCCTTGCCAACAAGAGGTCAGTATAAACTAGGTCAGATAATGATACTCTTCTGCTCAAAACCCTCCAATAGCTTCCTTCTAACTCAGAACTGAAACCAAAGGTCCTACAGAATCTAGTCCTGCTCTTTCTCTGATCTGATCTGCCATTACCCCTATGCCCACTATATATGAGGCACACTGGCTTCCTTGCTATTTCTCTAAATGGCCAATATGCTTCTGACTCAGGGTCTTTGTACTTTCTATTCCTTCTGCCTGGAAATCTTTTCTCCAGCCGTTTGTACGGCTTGCTCCCTCACTTCCTTCAGGTTCTGTGCTCAAAGGCCATTTTATCAACATGGCTTTCTCTGACCATCCTATATGAAAACAGCAACCCCTTCCCCTACAAACCAGCATTCTCTATACTCCTTAACTGTTTTACCTCTCTCCATAGTGCTCATCTCCATCTTACATACACTTTTTTTATTTCTTTTTAAAAAATCTCTCTCTCCACACCTTGAGACCAGGGCTGCTGTCTATTTAATTCGTTGCTCTAACACCTGGAACAGTCCCTGGCATATTGCTTAATAAATCTTTGTTTAGAGAATGAATAACCCCAGCACCAAAACTATTGTCTTCCCACTAAAAGGAGCCAGACTCCTTAGAGAAACTGCTGATTCTAGGATTGGGGCAAAAAATGAACATGGGAAGTCTAGAATATCTTGTCAACTTAAAACAGCAGAGCAGCTCTCCAAGACTACGAGAGTTGTCTCAAATGTACTCCAAGAAGCACGTGGGGCAGTTTGAGCACTAACAAGAATAAGAACCACAAAGGACTGAAACGCTGGAAATATGTTTAAACCCACGAGCTCACAATAACTCCAGAATTTAAAAAAACTGCATTGATCTTCTTTAGAAGATGCTAAGGAACCAATTCATTATTTTAAAAACCAGTAAAATTTAATAAAGGGGAGGAATCAAGCTTTCATAATTTCTCACCTCATAAGTGATATTGCATTTATATCCCACTCATTCCCTTGCCATCTCTGAACTATTCTGAAGCAAATTCAAGGTCTGTCATTTAATACATAATATTTCAGTATGATCTTTAAAACAGTACTCTTTTTTAAAAACCTAACCATAATACCATTATTACACCTAAAATAAAATAATTTTTAACATCATCATATAACCAGCCAATTTTCAATTTTCTTCTGATTATCCCCTTATTAGTTTTCTATTGTTGTTTTAACAATTACTAAAAACTTACTGGCTTAAAAACAACCCAAGTGTAGTATTTTACTGTTCTACATGGATATTACTGGGCCAAAATCAAGGTGTTGGCAGGGCTGTGTTCTGAAGGCTCCAGGGAAAATTGTTTCCTTGCTTTTTCCAGCTTCCAGAGGCTGCCCAAATTCCATGGGTCATGGCCCCCTTCCACCACCTTCGAAGCCAGCAACAGCAGGTTGAGTCCTTACATTGCATCACTCTCACCCTCCCTTCTGCCTCCCTCTTTTTTTTTTTTTTTTGAGGAAGATTAGCCCTGACCTAACATCTGCTGCCAATCCTCTTCTTTTTGCTGAGGAAGACTGGCCCTGAGCTAAGATCTGTGCCCATCTTCCTCTAGTTTATATGTGGGATGCCTACCACAGCATGGCTTGCCAAGCAGTGGCATGTCTGCCCCTGGGATCCAAACTAGCGAACCCCGGGCTGCCGATGCGGAATGTGCACACTTAACTGCTGCACCACCAGGGCTGGCCACCCTCTTTTACTTTTAAAGACGCTTGTGATTACATTGAACCCACCTGGATAATCTACATATTTTAAGATCAGCTGATAAGCAATGGTAATTCCATCTGCATCCTGAATTCCCCTTTGCCATGTAATATTAACATATTCACAGGTTCTGGGTATTACAATACGGATGTCTTTGTTGCAGGAAGTGCGCATTATTCTGCCTACCACACACATCCCAACACAATTTAATCAGGATCCAAATAAGGTCCATACATTACATTTGGTTGTTCGTCTCTTCAAGCTCTTCTCATCTGTAATTCACTTTATCTCCCCACTCCTTGCAATATACATGTAGAAGAAACCAAGTCTCTACTTATATATATGTGTGTGTATACACATATATACACACATTTACATCTGAACTTTTTTCTATAGTACAAAGTTTTAAAAAAAGAAATTTTATACATACTAAATTGTTTCATCTTTACAACAACATATAAGGTATTACTATTACTATTTAATGTATCAAGAATACAAAGCTTAGAAAGGATAAATGACTTTCCCACAGACATGTAGAACAATAATATAAAGCAAATGTGTTTTGAACAGCCACTTTGTACCAAATAACGTGTTAGGCTTTACCACTAAGAATAAGACAGACATGATTTACGCTCTCATGGAGTTTAAAGATGGTAAGAGAACAGAAACAGCCAATTATGTCATAATGGGATAAGTGCTAGAATGATGGAAAGATGATGAGTTTAATTACAGATATTCATTCACTTAGGATATACTGAAAGCCCACAATGCGGCAGGCACTCTGCTGTGCACGGGTGCACCAGAGGACAAAACATGTGCGGTCCCTTCCCTCCTAGAGCTCATAGTTGGGTTTTTTTGAGTTGGTAGTGCTTGTGGTTCGTCTAAGTACAGACTATTGAATGTATGAACCCAGGAAAAAGATCTGAGCTAGAAGAATTGAGTCAAGAGTCTTCAGTATGAGGATGATATTTGAGGCTGTGAGAGTTAATGAGATTGTTCAGGGAAAGAGTAGCATAAAAAGAGAAGAACTCTTAAGGCAGAAGGCAAATGACATAAATACCTTGGGGACAGAGAGAGGGAGGGGAAAAACCAGGAGGGTGCATTTCCAGGAGAGTGGAGAATTTGAGATCTAAAACCATTTCTGTCTGCCTCCAAAGCCTGTGTGCCTACGCATTCATCCTTCAAGCTATCATGTGCCTACTGTGTGCCAAGCTCTTTCTAGTCATGGCTTTAACTCATGAAAACACGAAGGGAGATCTCCCCAAATGTGATCTGAACCTGAGTACTAACTTCTGGACCATTTCAGCAGGAGGTGATAGTGATAACTGAGAAGAGTAATTTCTGCTATTTTAATTTCCTCAACGAGTCTGCTAGGATAAATTTAGGAATGATGTACGAAAGCATTATTTTTTATTTGCCCTGGGGTGCCTAATGGCTTAGATTCTCACTTTTAAGCCCTTCATGTATTCCATAAAAGATGAGTTTCCTACAGACATCTAACTTTCTTTCCCTAAACCTGGCTGCCCATACTTTTCAGCCATTATAATTAATGGCTTCAAAATTCTTGAAATAAAACATACAGATATAAGGCTAGAGTCTTCATGTTTTGAGGAACATTTAGGAGGATTTATGTATTCTGCTTCAGAAAGGGAAATAGAATTAGAGAGCCAAGATTTTTTCTAAGGATAAACAGACTTGTAGCATTAGAATGTTGAATCCATTCTGCTGTACAAACTCTATATTGGTATAAATATTTCAACTACTACATTTGAATTAAGATAAAGCAGCAGAGAAAGTTTTGGCAGTAAATCTAGGATAACCATAAAATATTTTTTTAATTCCTGGAATATTTCATTCTTATTAAATCATAAATAAGACTGATATAAAAAATACTAATGTACCCTCGCCAAAGAAAAAGAGACAAATGTCTACAGTCTCAAAAGGACAGAAGTCAGATGTGAGGTTTTATGGTGTGAAAAACAACTGGCTCAACTGGGAGGGGTATTCCTGTTATAAACGCTCAGGCTAATGTTGTACTCATATAAATAACTACGCTACATCAAAGTGACATGCGGGCACTCGGGGAGATAAAATATTATAATTCAACATCTCAGAGAGTATGTTCACAAAGGTATGGTAGAAATTTTACACATACTAAATTGGGTGGCAGTGATGGCAACACACTTGCTTATTATCGTGCACAGCAAGTGCCTTCTTCTCTGCCCTTCCCCAGCCATCTCAAACAGATGGTGGCCAAGAGCAGCACAGAATCTGTGCATTCTATCTGTCAAGCTGCTTATGATGGAAGCATAAACAACAGTCTACTCTTCATAATCCAGGCATGAAATCATATCCAGTAGAAACAGAAAAGGTTTAAAGTTAAGCCAAGATCTAGGATCAGAGGAAAGTACATTCTAGAGAGGTTTGTGCAAATTTTATTAAATGGAATCAAGGATTTTTTTATTCAATGATTAAAAGCAAAATTGGACAGATTAAACTATTATCGTTTCTCTAAGCAGTGGAGAATGCTGGTATGTATGCCATAAAGAATTGGAACAGGTGCGCCCAAGGCTGAGTATCAAATATTTCCACAACTTCAGGAGGTTAGTTTCTTCCATTAGCAACCAGCCTTTCAACTCTAAGAACCCAGATTAAACTGGATCTAGAGTGTCTTAATTAAAGTGAGTGTGGGGACTTGGATTAGGTTCCATCCTCTTCTTTCATAATTTCTTGCATCACACATCATCAAAATTCAGGATACACAGAGTTGCCTTTTTCTCCCTACTAACTGACCTTACACAGAAAACTTCCATTTGGTCAGAGTTACAAGTAAAAAAAACACAGTCTATACCTTGCAGACAAAGATATGAGATCTTAAAATGACTGGTTTTGCCATGATTCTACTAAAAATCAACAAATTTTTCATTTATCAGTTAGTTATATATATCTTATGTGATTTCCCAAATAATCTCCATATCACTGTCTCAATTACTGATTTTATAATGGTAAGACAAGTCCAGACTCTAGGTTAAAAAAAAAAAGGGGGGGAGAATAAAGAAAAAGTAACAAAAAAGAAAAACACAGATAAAATATTCACAGAAAAACAATCTGGGTAGTGACTCACGACCTCAAGGATACCAAAGCAGATCACTAGCGAACTCATACAGATTCTAGAAGGTAAGAATTTATTGAAAATATTAAATTTGTAGAATTTTGCTCATATTCAGATGAGAAAACCATAAAGACCTATATTAAAATTATTTATACTCACATTATATCTAAAATCCTTATCTCATTTCCCAAGTAACATGAAACCCAAATGGGCTTGGCTTTTACCATTTTCCCACCAATTTTCATCTTTTTCTATAAGTGAGAAAGCAGGCTCATCTCACAAATAAGGGAGAAATGTATCTCAGGTTTGAGTTGCTCATATAAATAGAATTCTTTTAATGTAGGCAAAAATACTGAAACAGAAAGGAAAAGAAAATTTAAGGAGATTTCTCCATGTCAAACAAAATCAACAATATCTCTAATGATGATTACAGGCTACCAGAAAACTTAAAACCTGGGATACTCCTTCCATTTCTATTACTACTACTAATTCTCTAAGACTTCTCTCTCAAGGAAAGTCATTAGATCTCCGAAATAAATGAAACTTTGTTATCATTTTCCAAAGCTATGCTTGAATTTCACATCTTTTAAAAGCAGAGAACACTGGTCAGCTATTTTATGCTGAAGCAGTACATCTAGCATAAAGATTAATGTTAAGATACACTTGGGCTCCTAGTTCTAATTTCTGGCATTGTGAACTCAGAAATGTCATCATGCTGGGTCTCAGTCTCCTGATCTGTAAGACAGCAACAATAATAACCACCTCAAAGTGTGCCAGGCTTAAATGAGGTATCATAAGTGTTTACTTACAGTCCCTTGAATGTTTAAGAAATGCTTCATCAATGTCAATTATTCTTAAACTCTGACATAGGATCTTACATGGTTAAGAAAAATAAAGTATCCACTCATTCAGCAACTGCTCAGAAAATACATTCAATGTTTTAGATGTAGGAACTCTTTTGGTATGAAAGCTACCTGCTCCCAGAGGTTTTCTTCTTACAGGTGATGCTCACAAGTAAACACACAACAGAGTGCCTTAGGATTAATGCTGCCAAGGGTGATCATAACTTTCAATAAAGTTTGCATCGACTGTGCAGAATTGTCAAGCATAATTTTTCTTATTCCTATGGTTTAAACCTAGGGTTGGCCATTCTTCTTCTGTAAATGGCCAGAGTAAGTATTTCAGGTTTTGTGGACCATATTATTTACATTGCAACCACTCAACTCTGCCACTGCGGCATGAAAGGAGACACAGAACACATGTAAACAAATAAGCATGGCTGTACTCCAATAAAACTTTATTTACAGAAACAGGTGGTGGGCCAGATGTGACCAAGGACCACAGTTTGCCAACTCCTGGTTTAAAGCATATGCATGAATAAGAAGGAATAATTCTTTATGAAAAGCATATATGAATAAATCCAGGTATCTCCCCTTATATAAGAGAAAATTTTAATCTCAGGATAAAAGGAAAATTGGGAGAAAGAACTTTCACAAGACCACTGGAAAGCTTCCAACATGGAAATAACTTTCAGTAAGAGGACATTTAGAAAGAAAAGAAAGAAAAATAAGACAGTTAATGGTTGTTACTTTTATTTTTTCTTATCTGAGAGTCATGATTCTAAATAAAAACTTCTTGTGTAAAGAGACAGAGCATATTTACATGCTTCACACCGTGGTTTTGACAATGGACAGCTCCAGTCCGGTCTTCATGGCAAGCGGACTGTTTAGTTTAATGATGTCAAAATGCAGGGGAGCAGATGGCAATAAAACATTATTAGAAGAGATGAAACATACGCAACTGGTAGCAGTTTACTTATTCATATAAAAATTTTAAAATGGAACCAATAAATCTATCCATCTTAGCTAAACAAATCTAGTTATCTCGATTTATTACTGTAGCGTAAAGCCTACAATGAAATTTGGGATGGCTGTAGAAACAGTAATTTCCTTTCTCACCCCTATCTCCTTTAGACTTCAAATAAAAGATAGAATTTATATGCACTTATAACCGAGATGCACATCATTCAGTCTTTGATCTAATCAGATCTCACAAATATATCTGAGTCTTCCTTGAAAAAAAACCAGTAAGAATACATCAGATCTCTCCAGCTCTGTCCATAATGAATAAATAAGCTTTTCTTTATTGCTAAAATGTAGCACACACCAGAGGCAGAGTATGATAGAGGGTCAAATTAACTAGAATCTTAACTAAATTTTAAAAATAGAGTTTGGATGCAAAAAAAATGTTACTTGAAACAGATCTTAGCAGTTGCTAGTCACCTAGTTTATCCTTCCTATGCAAGGCAGGAATACTTTCAACACTATCCCTAAGAGATTTAGTCTCCCAAAACATATTCACTGATGTTAACTGGTGATACAGGAAAATGCACTATCTAGTTAAATAGCTAGGTTCAAATCACCATAGGACTCTGGACAATTCTTTTGACTTCTCTCAGACTCTGTCACCTCATTGGTAAAATGATGCCCATTTAAAATCTTAATGACATTATCTTATTGTACACTCTCAATAAAATGATACTTTTAAAAGTTAAAAGTATTATAAAACCATAATTATTACCACTAATCAATGATACCCACCATTTTACTGTTAGATGAGGTTGTCTGACCCCTTCAAGACTACTCACTCTATTCCTGAGTTCCAAAAGGCAAAAGGGGAATGGTGAGTATGCCCCAGGACAGGAAGCAACAGGAGCTAAAATTAACCAAATATTCATTCTGAAAAGTAAGTTTGTGCCTTTTTCCCTTTTTCATTGACCAAAAGAAATTTACTGTTCTTAAAAGACTTTCAAATGATCCCAACTTTTCTATTTACACTTTACTTGCATGTGCTTCTTCAAAATACAGTTGACATTTTAAAAAAGAATCACCAATTTGTACAAATCTCATTGTCAATTAGGAGCCCTTGCCTTTACTGCATATATTAAAACTGTTTCACAAAGAAAAAAGAAATTCACTAATAAAAAGCTTATATACATACTACCTGATATATATAAAGAGAACGATGTCATAAGTAGAATATAGCAAAATTAATAGTGTTCAATGTGAAGTATCAGGTTAAGAATGTCTAATACTACTAGTGTATTGAGTACGTCACTATAATATCAACAAAATGTCTTTACTTTCCTTGGTTGAATGTCTGTCTCCAAAGACACACTTAACAATAAAAGTAAAAAAAAAAAAAAAAAGAACTCCAGCAACTTCTTGCCAATATCAGGGGACATAAGAACAAACAGTGAGTTGTGCGCACATACAATAAAGACAGCATGAAGGTGGCCTTATTCTCACACGCTGTAAGAACTGCTCATGAAAACAGCAAAGCAGACATTTCAGCACAGCTAGACAACGCTAATGACTGTGAAAGAAAACACAACAAAGCTTTCATTTTCAACGGCTCTGTGAAATAAAGACACACTGTTTTCTATAGAAAACAGTGATTAGAGTATTAGCCAATATTGTATAGCTCAATGATTTTTTGAGTAAGAAATTATAAGTTACTTATTAAATACTTATGATAATGTCAATACATATAAGTAGTGTTACAAATGCTCTCAAAATCAACATATTTTGAAAGTGGGAAAGAAAAAAAAACTGTAATAAAAAAAATTTTTAAAGCCTATCTATGTCCTTGAAAGCTTTGTGAACTACATACAAATAACAAGATGAGTGTTTAATTTTTGACCAACGGGGATCCATAGAATTTTTCTTCTTTTGTCTTGGAAGAAGCCCCTTTTCCATCTCATAATGTTTACTTCCATAACAATATGTAGTACAAGTGCTCCCTGCAAAGGCAAGCAAGGCACTGAGGGTTATGCCAAAGCTACCAATCTCATTATTTGCAACCGTAAAGAATTTAAAGAGTCAACATGTAGAAAATGCTGATTTAGGGGAAATAAATGCACTCGTCTGAGGAAATGCTGCAAAAATAGACTAGTTATGTTATAAAACTAAACTGTATTTGTCAAGTACAAGATGCCATCCACTCATGTTTATATTTTTTAACTAGACACATTACATAAAAAAACCTAAAGATATATTCAACCAATTTTCTGTACCATAGTCTGACTTACTCAGAACCAAGCACAGTTTCTCCAAGCCAAATACAATCCTCTACAGGTGTTTTTCTTTTCTTTTTTTTTTTTTGAGGAATATTAGCCCTGAGCTAACATCCGCCACCAATCCTCCTCTTTGTGCTGAAGAAGACTGGCCCTGAGCTCACATCCGTGCCCACCTTCCAATACTTTATATGTGGGATGCCTGCCATAGCATGGCTTGTCAAGTGGTGCCACGTCCGCACCCAGGATCTGAACTGGCGAACCCTGGGCCACCAAAGTGGAACATGCGCATTTAACTGCTGTGCCACCAGGCCGGCTCTCTCTACCAATGTTTTAACGAAGGACAAATACTCTACAGGGAACCAAGCTCCCTGGGAGAGCAACGCTCAGAACTTGCACCCAGTCAGGTGTGTAAGTACTCTGCATTCTCTGCTCTTGGAATTCTCTCCATTCCTCTCACCATTGCCCAGGGTAATATCTACCATCATCATCTCTATTCCAGATTACCTCAACAATCTCTGAAATAGTCTCCAGGACTCCACTCTTCATCTTTACGCTGAGGTCATAATGATCTTTTAAACACTTTAACAGTATAATGATTTTTTAATAACGCAAATCTGATTGTGTCACTTTCCAGCTTACAAATCCTTTAATAGCTTCCTTTCTGCATCAATCCACACTCTTACTTTCAAAGCCCTTTCTTACCGGCCCCTATGAACCCATCCAACTTTCTGGCCACTGCACAGTCCTGCACACACTGGACTCCTTGCCCTTCCTCTTGGAAGCCAAGTTCTCTGAGAGCCTTTGCGTATGTTGTTCCTGCTCCAGGTTGGCCTCTTCCTAACAATACTCAGGGAGCATCAGCTACATGTGATTTTACTTTAGGCACAAACATTAACACTTTATTCCTGCATCATGACTCCACTATAAACAAATATATATATTCTACCTCAGCATTCTATCACTGGCACTTTATCGGTCTTTCTTCCTTTCCACTGATCCAGATTGCCACACCTTCTGACCTGGACCATGTAACCTGATTTAACTCTTTGCACCTTTTTGCTGGTTTCTGTTATTTACTGGTGCCTTGCATCCAAGTTAATTTGCCCAGAGTGACAAAACAGGTGAATATCCCTAATATTTCCTCTGCACTGCAATGCTGGGTTCCTCATATGTCATAAATTCCCATATTTTTTGAGAAAAAAATTCTTATGACAGGGCTGCAGATTGATTATTAGTTTTTTTACTTACTGGAAATAAATAACACTGTACTAGTTATGGTACTGCTTATGTTCACAACTTTTAAGTCTTACGGGACTTTAATGCTTCAAGGAGAGCGCAGTCCTCTTCTCCTTAAGCGTATGTGCGGTTTTTAATGGCAGCCTTTGGCAGACAGCACGTGCACCTTTGATCAGCGACTGCTGTGGGAATTTCAAGTCTGGTAGGAGGAAAGAACAACGCCTTCTGAATCCCTCAAATCATATGAAGACGATGTCCAAAATCAGACAGACTGACCCATCCACTCACTCACTGGCTGTCTGGCTGACATTTGCTGAGGGCCTATCAACTGTGCCAGGGGCGGTTTAGGGGCTATAAACAAGGATTAGTGGGACATGATCCCTGTCCTCAAGGGGATCTAAAAACAGTGGTAAAAAATACCTATGTAAACAATTAAAATGAATATGATGAATGCTATAAAAAGCCATCATCAAAACTTTGTAGGAACATAGAGAAAGAATAGGCACCCATTTAGAGGGCTCAAGAAAGGTTCACAAAGGAGATGATATCTGGTCTTAAAGGAGGAATAGAAATTTACCAGGGCCAGAGGGGTGGAAAAGCCTTTCAAATAACAGGAGCAGCCTGTCCACAGCACAGAGGTACATGCCCAAGGAATGGTATGAACTCGTGAACTTTAGTGCAACTCGACCACTTGGAACTGAGGAACAATATTACAAAATGAGGCTGCAGAGGAAGGCTGGCGTGGAGCTGTAAAGGACCACAAGCCAAACATTCAATATGTGGGCAGCAGAGAGCCCAAAACATTCTCAAGGAGGGAAGTTACATGAGGAGAACTGTTCTGTTGGATGGTAACACTGTAAGTTATGAATGCTGTCACTACAAGGTTATACCTTCTATAGGGGTAAAAACTTAAGCTTTCTTGAGTACCCTTTATGTACCAAGCACTTCAACATGTTACATCATTTAAGCTACACAACAGTGCCACAGGTGACTTTTTTAGATCCTTACTTTAAGACATAAAGAAGTTGAAGGCTCAAAATACTCTATTCGGGGAACATCCCTGGCCTTCTGAAATTCGCACCCCACAGGACAGGCATTGCTATCCTTCAGGGCCACCACTGTCTGCAAACTGGGTGCAACGAACAATAAGCCTGACCTAGCAAAACACTGTTTATGTTCTAATGAATTAGTCACTCTCATTGTGTGCATAATGAAACTAAAGTTAGAAAACTGATGTGCTTCCAACATATAACAGCTCTGCAGGACTTTAAGACTGGATACGTGAAAAACATCTGATTGTATTTGATAAGATAGCAATATTTTATATGTATATTTGCATCAAATGAACAAAAATTACCTAATCTGGTATCCATAACCTAATCAGAATCTAGAGAAAACATTACATAGCAAATTAGGTCACCTACATAAACACAGGAACGTATTTTTAAACTTATACCAGTATATTTAGAAAGGTTTTGAAAATCTCTATCTACTTACAAACAATATGAAGGTTTCAAACATTAAAAAAATCTACTAGACATACAAACATAGTGAATTAAAATATAAGTTTAAAAAAGTACAGGGGCTGGCATGTGGCGTAGTGGTTAAGTTCGCAGGCTCCGCCTCTGCAGCCCAGGGTCCGCTGGTTCGGATCCTGGGTGCGGACATGGCACCGCTCATCAAAGCCATGCTATGGCAGGCGTCCCACATATAAAGTAGAGGAAGATGGGCACGGATGTTAGCTCAGGGCTAATCTTCCTCAAAAAAAAAAAAAAAGTACAAAGCCCCAATTCTGAAAAATAACAAGAAAAATCTCACCTTTTATGTATTTTTCTAGATCAAGTCAATGTTTCTAAAGGGATGACTGCACCTGAATTACGGAAGTATTACCAAAGACACGGGGCAAGCAGGAGGTAGCACTGCTGACTTATCTACAACTCAAGCTTGGAGTCTTACTTCTTTTGTATCTTGATACTTTCATGCCGACTAGGAACTTTTGAACATGTTGCATCCTGAATATTCAGCTCTTTATCAGTCATTGTATGTTGAACTATATGCCTAAAGAAAGGAAGATGATCCAATCTAAACTATCATGCTGCACATAAACACCTAGTTCCTATGACAGCATTCCTGCATTCTTCTAAGACTTCTGCGTAACACAGGCTATACAACACCACAAGTGAAATGACCTGAGGTTGAAAGTCAGAACTTCAGTGGAGGTAAGAGAAACCCATGACAGGTTCAGAATATGCTAGTAGGTCTTAAAATTTCAATTAGCCCTTTCAATGCAGTCTTTTTTTTGGCTATCGTTTCAAAACTACATTAGTTGTTACCCAATAGATAAAAGTATGACTAAAATACTTATTTAAATAAGTGACTTTTAAACTTTTTCTTAACTATAAAACACAGTAAGAAATACACTTTACCTCCTGACCCAAAATATATGTTTGTATGTGTGTATACATGTATATTTACATATACATAAACTAAAACCACATTTTCATAGCTTAATACCTATCCTCATTACTATACAATACTAAGCTAAAATACTTAATAAGTTAAAACATTCTTATATTTTCTATTTCACTGCTTATAAAAATACTGGCCATGATCCATTAAACTGATTTCATAATCACCTAAGTGGGCCACAGACTGCACTTCAGGGATTTCGAGCCCATGCTTCCCACTGGACTGCAGAATTATTTTAAAATGACATCGCTGGTAACAGGCACTCTTTGGTGTAGGTTGGGTAGAGGGGTAAAAAATCTTTTTCTTCACCCAGACTAGAGCACAGCGAGGAATTCTCTAGAGAAAGAAGCCTGAAGTCCCCAGCGTGGCAGCAGCAGTGCCAGCAGTGTTAGTGCTGCATCTCAGGCCACAGAGGCCAGCAACTCACCTTCCCAGCTTCCGCAGCCCTCTGGCTGGCACTGCAGTTTTCACAGGAGTGTGAAGAACATAAGAACCCACGATGAGACAGCCATCACCTCCTAAACCAAAGACCTTTTTCATCTGCAGTAGGAAGCTCCTGAAACTATTTGTCAAAGACTAAGGGGAGATCCTGAGGTGTTTTCCTTCCATTTTCAAATATGGTATACTGCTATGATATATTCTACTATGGTAGAGCAGAATGAAAGAATTTGAGCGGCTGGGAATTTCATATTTATTTTAGAACTTAGACGAAATAGTGTAAAATGAGTAACTTTTCTATAACATGATGACTCATTAAAGGCCAGTTTGAAGCACCTACAGCAAGATAAACAGCAGGAGTTCTGCAAATATTTTCTGATTTGAGCTAAGCATCATGATGTAATTCAGCTATGACTTCACAGTGGCAACTCATTTTCTTTTTATAATATTGCTTTATAACGTTATATAATGTATATGTTTTATACTATTATAGCTGTTCAAATTAAATTGACTTAATTTTCTGTAAAAAGTATATTTTAAATACTAACCATGTGAATCACGATCATAGTTGTGTTATTTGCCTGCTTTGATGACTGTAACAAGTTAGACTCAGAGAAGAAAGAATTCTGTCGCCCTCTTGTGGTAGTTTTGCTGCAGTGTATTCTCCAGGAGTTCCACATCGATTGGAATCTTTTCATTTTAATAGGCAGTGGTATTTTGACCTTAGTTTCTGAATTTCCCAAAGCAGTACATAGACTTTCTGCCCTCCACAGTACTTTGTGCCTTTCTCTTCAGTTTCCATCTCAGAAATTTAGTTTTTTCCCTGCTTTTTTAGGACACATTCTCCTGTTCCCTTCCAATTACCATGCCAAAGGAATTGTTCTGAAAGTTACTTTCTGTATACTAATGCACATACAAAATAATTACAGCAAATCTCCAGCATCATAGATAAGCTTTAAGTGGATGGAAACAACTAAAAATGTATGAGGCTGAGCTGTCAGCATTTTTTCCCATGAGAATAAGTCTTGCTAAGTTAATTAATAGTCCAGAAATTTCAAAAGCTAGTGATACTAGTCTAAATATTTTAAGTTTTCAAAAGTAATAAACTAGTCTTTTCTTTACAATAGTCTAGATGGCATGCAGCGCCCTACCCTCCTACCCCCACAGCACGAAACTTCAAGCTTCTTTGCAAAATTAGTAACTTGTAATGTAATTCAAAACTATACAAAATCACACTAGAAAATAAATTTTAACTATATAAATAGTTGGCATTTTTTCTAAAGATAACTTATTTATAATAAATGAAGTTTTTAGTATCTAATATATTTAAACACTATGGAAAATACAAAACAAAGGTGGATTCCTCATTAAATTAACTAAAAATCCACACTTGCAACTGTAAAAAATATTCTTAATAATAATGACCAATTCTTAAAACTATTATATTTTTAAAAGCAGCCCCTTGTGTATTCAATCAATCTCATCCCACAGCTGATGAGGAAAGACTAGAATTATACAGGAGACGAGGTAAAAAGGTGTGTTCTCTGCAGAGACAGAACTCTCAAAGCTAGGTGAGGTGGCATGTCTCGTAAGACCACCGCACAGATTATAAACTGGGAGAAGCAGGGGACGAGACTGAGAGGTTAGCAGAGGCTGGAGCGAAAAAGGTCTTAAGTGGTAAATTAAGGAATGGGAGATACAGGAAAGCATCTGCAGCGGGAGGGTGACGTGGGCAGATCAGAGCTTTAGAAAGACCACTGGCTGAGCAGAGGACAGGCTGGTGGGGTGAGAGGAGACAGCAAATTAGTTAGAAGTTGTTTGCAATGACAAGGGCCTGAACCAAGGTAATGGCTCTGCCCACAGAGAGGAGAAAATAATTTGAGAAATACTAAGAAGTGGAATCATGAGGTGTCAGTTACTGTGAGACGAGGGGGTGGAGGGGGGTCACAGGCTTACATTCTAGCTCCGGTGACGGGGTGGCTGGACCACTCCCAGAGAGGGGTCATGATATTTTTGGACATGCTGCATTTGAGGTGCCACCTGGAAACAGCAAGCAGGTCAACAAGTTTGCAGATACGGAGTTCAGGAGAGAGAGGACTGTCAATTATCAGTGGTTAGGCAGTAGAAGGAATCGGGAGGACAGACCATCCAGGGAGAATGTTAAGAGTGGGCAGGGACGAAGGCCGAGGCGGGATTTGCAGCATTTACACACAGTCCCATCTTCCTGCTAAGGGAGGCACTACAGTCCTTTACCATAAATTTTCTTCATGTTGGGAGAAACAGGAGATCATTCAGTCTCCCCTCATTTTGCAGAGGGTCAAAGAGGTTAAGTGACTTTGTTTAAAGCTATTTATCTGTAGAAGTGAATGAAGACTCAGGTTTCCAGATTGAGCCCAAATTGTTCCATCCTATCATTCAAACGTTCTCTGTCTAGTAACATGTCCTCCTTCTGCATCTGCCTTGTAAATCTGCAGAGGACAAGTAGTAAAAGATCCTTGCTTCAGTAACTATTTGATGGCAATAAATGCTTCTGCTGTTATTTTGTATGTATCATCAAAACTAAAACACTGTATTACCAAGGCTACCTTCCAACAATATTGTTTGTTAAGAAGACCCCAAATTTACAATTTAACATGTGCTCCCTGAGTAATCTAGGAAATAAGGAAACACTCAACTCTATAATGATGAAAAGCAAATGACAATTCTATGAAACACACACAGAGACTTATGAGACACTTCAGAGAGAAAAACACATAGCAATTCATTGCAGTCCTTTTAAAATCTTAGATGGTTGAAAATAGGTTTCATCAGTGAATTCTATCATATATCCCAGAACACATTTTCATAATTACAGTTAAGGCGAGAGATGTCTTTGGCGCACCTGCTTGGTGCGGCCGCTGCCAGCCCGGAGACTTGACAGCGCTGCTGGATCCCAGAGGCTTGAAGGCGGCAGCGGTGGTGAGGCTGGCCACCCCTGCCCTGGCGGAGGCTGGGCTTGCCAGCCTCTCGGGCATGCTCCGTGCCGAAGCCACGGACACAGGCAGCTGCTGAGAAGGCTCCTGGGTATTGCTGGAAAGAAAATAAGGAAACGTTTTGGTGAAATGGTAGCAATCTGACTTAGTAATATTACACCTTCTTTCCTCAATCTATGAAATCTCTAAGGAAAACAAAAACATTCATTAACTGATATTTTAAAAAAGAAAAACACTAAAACCATGACTGAGGGACTGCCTCTTTAAAACAGAAAAGAAAAAAAGAAGGAAAAGAGTCAGATTGCATTTGTTCAATATTTTGGAAATTCTCTTCAAAAGGTCTACCATGAGAAATTAGGCTATTGAAAAACTTATACAGTCAATCCTTTTAAATAATAAGCTAATTTCCTCTTCCTATTCCTCTTGATTGCAACATTTCAGAAGAGTCATCTAGATTAAAACAATCAATTATTGGAGAATCCCTGATAACCTCTATGAAATGGCACAGGTGTTTCTTTTCCCCTTTCCACATTTTTCTAAGATTTTATGAACTCAGTTTCCCTGACATCTCACAAGTCACTCTTTTCACTCACATTCTCACTCAGTCACTTATTCATTCAGTAAATATTTAAGCACTTACTATACGCCAAACATTGTGCCATGCACGGGCCACACAGCAGTAAACGAGAGACAACATCCCCAGCCCAACAGAACATCCAGTGTTCTGTGTTCATACAACAGGAAGACGAGAGACGAGACTGCCACTGTCCTCTCTCAATCAGAGTTATTAGCTTAATAGGAGGCCTTATCTGTGCTGGTTCTAGTTTGATTTCTAAGATCATATGGCTTTTTTTTTTTTAAAGATTTTATTTTCCCTTTTTCTCCTCAAAGCCCCCTGGTACACAGTTGTACATTTACTTGTGGGTCCTTCTAATTGTGGTACATGGGATGCCGCCTCAGCATGGCCTGACGAGCAGTGCCACGTCTGCGCCCAGGATTCGAACTGGTGAAACCCTGGGCTGCCGAAGCGGAGCGCATGAACCCAACCACTCAACCATGGGGCTGGCCCCGATCATATGGCTTTTATTACCCAGTCATTTGTTATGTATAATTATAAATCATCATTTCCCGAAAAAACAATTTTAGGTAGCTCACATTATAAAATATGCACTTCGGAATGATACAATACCATAGCAGTTTCTCTCAAGTGAAGTATTATAATGCTAATACCACTAATAATATTGTTACTATTATAATATATAATAAAATAATACTAATAATAATGTTGCTATAACGATAATAATACATCCTACTAACTTTTTAATAGAAATTGAGGTACTGACTACTTAAATAATTCCATGCAGAGAAACTCAATTCATTCAACAGCTGAAACTGACAGCCAGAAGAACAGCTTGACAAAGATAGGATATTATATTAATAACTTCACTAAAATAAATAAGCTTAATTATACTGTCTAGATTGAGATTATTTCTACCAAGAGAATTTCCAGTTCACTCAAGTCCACTACACTCCCAAATGAACAAGAACATCTAACTTCCCCAGTGCCTCCCGCATCTCGGATGAGACCTAACAAAGAAGGCCGAGGCTGCCCATGCTCAGGAAGGCCTGCGTACAAGGTTGGCCTCTGACTGGCATTTGGGAACTTGGCTTGTAAACAGCTCCCTATAGGCACATAGAGTTTTCTAAAAAAGATAAGAGAGGCTCACTGTGCCTAAACTATATAAACAACGTGGTTTATGCTAAACACCTGCTGTCTTCTGAGAGCCTGGAATTTTGGTATGAAGTAGACACAGTGCCTGTGTGACAAGTGCCAGTAAAAACCTTGCCTGAAGTATTTGGTTTCAATGAGCTTCTCTGGTAGACAACACTTTGCATATTTTGTCGTAACTCTGCTGCAGGAATCAAGCACATCCTGTGTGACTTCACTGGGAGCGGACTTCTGGAAACTTCGGCCTCTTTTCTTCTGGACCTGACCCCAGGTACCTTTTCTCCCTGCTGACTTTGCTTTGTATTCTTCCGCTATGATAAATCTTCGCCATGAGTACAACTATATACTGAATTCTTTAAGTCCCCTAGTCAATCAGCAAACCTGGAGGTGGTCTTGGGGCAACTCTGACACTAAACAGTTTTGAAAAATCATACTGGAGCTATTTTAACTTTCTTGAAACATTGTTCCCCATTATTGTTCTCTCAAATTCAAGTGTAATAGAGCTATCAAATTCTTTTACTATTTCTAATCAGTTTAATGAAAAACTAAAACTTAGTTGATGTCAACATACTATAAAATGAAAAATTTAAGCACTTTAATAATTTTTATCATAAATAAAAAGTGAAAAATTGCTTACTTAATGGCAATGATGAACAAAATTATCAATAAAGATGACACAAGAATCAATAAAGATGACACAATAAATAACATTAATGAGACAGAGTTTAAGCATTATGGCATAGTGCCTTTTAATAAAAAGCTTTGTGATGGACAAATTATTTTACTTCTCTAAGCTTCAATTACCTAAACTTTAAATGGTGCTAATACTTTGCTCATAAGAGTTCCATGAGGCTTAAAAAAGAGAATTATGTACAAAGTACTTAGCACAGTCTAAGGCACAGAATACGAGCTTAACATGTGAAAAGGATAATTAATGTATTCAAATAATAAAAGACATTTTCAATATTTTTATACATTACAAATAAATGACTTCTGAAAGTAACAGAGAAATACAGGTTATTTTAATTCTAGGGTTAATTACTCATGTAGATTTGAAAAAAATAACTAATAATCCATATAGTCACAGTTCTAAGAAGAAAAATTTATGACCAATATTATAAGTTACAGACAAAACAAAAATATAGTCTGGAAATAATAACAAAACCCAAATCATCATTTAATGTTTAATAACCTGAGAGAATTAAAAGGTATTCCAGGAGAGTTGCCAGACAACCTTACTTAGACAAAAGTGAGCAGGATGATAGGAAATCAGCGCCAAGCCTAGTGAAGTCGGGTTGAGGGAACTGGTAATACTGACCCAGCGTATGAAGAAAACTCAGGAGACGTTTAAGAGCAGTTCTCACACACGTGACATGTGGATCCACTCAGTGTGGCTATATTCTGTTTGCTAACGTCGAATCCAATCTGCCATGAGACAGTTTGGTTCAACGAAAGGAAGTAGTTTCCAATATGAAAAATCCTCCAAAGGAAAAAATCTGTTTCCTAACAACCCCTTTTGTGAAAGGCCTCTCTCCAGAAGGTACTCAAGCAGAGGATGGAGATATCGTAGAGGGTGGAGGGCCAAGTTACACTTCAGCATGACACCTAAAGCTTTCTAAGATGTAGTTACAACCAACCTTCCAATCCTATCTCTTCCCACTCTGCTATACAAACGATATTCTGACCTTCCCTCTCCTCTGTCTGCCATTCTACATTTTCTCCAGGCTCTACATAGACGGCGTGCCTCCCACTCCCCCTCCGCACCGGTCCAAATCCTATCCATAATTAATAGTAGTAGCAGTAACAAAAACATCCATCATGCACTGTGGACCATGCTAAGCAATTAACATATATTATTTTATTTAATCATTCAATCTTCTTGAAGTACAGACACTCCTTCTTTCAATTCATGGCACATATTAACTGTGAGGCATACAGTTATGTTTCGATTCATAATAGAGAGGATTTAAAAAAATTACTAGTAACTTCTTTATGTATCTCGTCCACACTCTACCACTTTATATATCTCATCTCTACCTCTACATTATAAACTATCTGAGTTTGGGGCATTTGCTATGACCTTGGGTAGGTTACTTAAACTTGGTAAGTTTCCTCATCTGTAAAATGAGATAAAAATACTACCTTTGTTCCAAGGTTATTGTTAGGATTATACAAAATACAATGAGATGACACATGTAAAGTACTTAGCACAGTGCTGAGCACAGAGCTGATGCTCAAGAAATGATACATCCTGTGACATCTAGCTCAGATATCTAGCGATATGTACATTTACTAATAAACACCTCTAATCTTACTAATAATTTTGCTTCTAAATGTAGCTTGTGGATAGTTTTGATCCAGAATTTTGGGATCAGACACAATCTTGCTTCCTCAACTCAATTTTAAATAACACACAATATTTCTTAAAATTCCCATGCAATAAATATCTCATAAGTCAAAAAATATTTTCATTTTTTATTGTATCCTTTGCACAGTCTTGTATACATTCTCTCCCAAAAGTCCTAAGACGTTTAAATCTTAAACAGTACTCTTTAGATACAAAGGGTGTGCAGTATACTATAAAGAACTTGTAAAAATCTAAGTTATGAGCAAGAAAGTTGTTCCATTTATATTTAAATTCAGTATGGATCAGCGGAGTTCAATATTCTCCAGGGAAACTGATCTCTATTTACTTAAAACATTTAACGTAGTAATAGAAGAACACTAGGTTTTATCTAGACAATCACATATCCGAATATACGATGTCTAGGTCTCTAAAAATCTATTGACTTTTTTTCTAATTTATAGTTATTAGCTACTATTTAAAGAAAATACAGAAACATTAGGTATCATATACTAAAGATTAAAGAATTAATAAAGTCATTGGACACATTATTTTATATTTTGGAATAAAATATTATTAATAATCACGAAGAGCAAAATATTTTAAATTAATGACTAACATTAATATAGTATAGTATGGCATGATTACTTAAATGAGATTGGTATCTTATTTCTGAAATATGATGCATATATATTTTTTCTAAATTTAATTTGTTTAAGGTATACCTAAATTCTAAACAAAATTAAAATGCTTTCTACAAGATTTTAATGAGGAAACCAGAGTAAATCCATAAATGCACTTGGCTAATACCACAGAAGCTAAGAATCAAATATAGTCACTGTCATCAGTCTGCCACATGGATAAGCAACTGAAGCGAAATTTTAAGTTACTACGACTTTCATCTCAAGAATACCAAAGTTTTTGTTTCAAATTTCAAAAACTGAAAATGGAGAAAAATATACTAAAGTATCAAAGGTTTCTTTTCAAAACTGAACTAATGAGGAAAAGAGAAAAAGGAAGAAAAGTTAACTTTCAGTGTCAGTAACCTGATTTATCTTGAGTTTACATTCCTTTCCCACATTTGTTTAACTATTTCAACAAGTAAACTTCAGCTGCAGATTAGGAGCAGTTGGAAATTTTAAACCTACTTTCAAAGGAAAAACTTTTGTTAGAAGTTTTATCCTAATTACCTGTTTAAATTTTTTAAAAGCCAACTGTACATTGTAGGTTTAATTATCAAAGTTTAAATGAAACAGTTTTTAGCTAAAGGCTTACAAAAGATTGATATACTAATACACAGACTCTGACGTAGTAGGGAAGGGATATTTCTCAAAAGGTATAATTGTAAGCATCTTTTTATTTTAATAGAATTCTTCTGTCAGAATTCTAAAAAGGACCTAGACATATAGAGGAGTCATGAGTCTCCTTCCTTCCAGGATTCTGTATTTATAAGAAAATTTTTTGTATCTTCCTAAGCAAAATTCTTTAACTTAGACTTTTTGTACCAAAATTCAAAATGCTAAATATACTACAATAGAAACAAACAAGTTTGTTGTTATACTATACTTTATTATAACTTTAGAGATTATCATCACATAAAGGCAAAAGATCAGATATAATATCTCTGACACCATCCCGACAGCTCTTTCTGGAACCCTTCTCATTGAGTCAGCAAGGTCTCCTCAGGAAACCCTGCGTTCCCGCCTTCCAGAACGCCACTGGCTTACCTTGTCAAGACCATTTCCCTTTCCCACATATCAAAATGTGTTTAGTGTGTGCCTATTGCTATAAATAAAGAGTACTGATAATGACTACGAAGACTTGCTCTAGGAGTGGGTCCATGGATAGCTTCAGTTAGTCCATAACTGCAAGCTCACCTTTTTTTTTTTTAAACAAGGGTTTATTTAAACAACAACATGCCTGAATTGAAGGGAAAACTATCTCGGATTCATTTCTTTTAGAGTAATCTATCCCTTCCTAAAGACAGATTGCCCTACGTGTAATAGCTATGTACAAAAAAGTTATAAAATTACCCTTGGTTTTACAATGATAAATGAAAAACAATAAAATTCCCCAATCAAATAAGACATGCAAGGGTTTTTATGTTGTTCTTTTTCTCTTAAATAGTGAGAGCAAAATAATTTACTAGAATAAAAGATAAGAGCTGAATGAGCATGCCACGAATGGAGAAAGGGGTTTTTTCACAGAACCAGTATTTTTCCCTGTCCCATTTCCATTTGATGTCAATCAAAATACACCATTGGCCATTTAGTTAAAAAAAAATGCAATAGGTGCTTTTCTGGGGAGAGGATGTAGAGGATTCCATTAGGTTCTCAAAGGGAACTTTAATTCCAAGCGTGGTCAGTAACCTGTCTCTGTGCAGACTTAGCCCTGACAAGGACAGATTTCTGTTCATTTAACAATCACTGGGGCCAGCCTGGTGGCACACTGGTTAAGTTCGCACGTTCTGCTTCTCAGTAGGCTGGGGATCACTGGTTCGGATCCCAGGTGCAGACATGGCAAAAGCCATGCTGTGGTAGGCATCCACATATAAAGCAGAGGAAGATGGGCATGGATGTTAGCACAGGGCCAGTCTTCCTCAGCAAAAAGAGGAGGATTGGCAGTAGTTAGCTCAGGGCTAATCTTCCTCAAAAAAACAAAACAAAACAATCACAACCCCACAAATACAATATAATTTCAGGTATTTTTTTCTTAGAGAAAAATGTACGATGATCTCTCTTCCTGTTTAAATACCTCCCTTAGAAGTTACCCACCATTATAATGAACTGTATTGAAAACCTCGGTAACAGTGGATAGGATACAAACATGTGATCACTGGCAGCCTGTGTCATGCTAGGCTTTTACTCACTGTAGTCATGGTTGTCCTCTGCCATTAATTTTATGTTCTGTCAGAAATGATGCTATACCGTTATTTCATTCAGGTTATACCTTTAGTAAACACTTTGGATATTTTAGTTTTCTAATTATGTCTATAATTTTTGGCATAATTGTTAAATTTAGGAGAAAAAACAATTTATGTTTCAGTATCTCCCAGAAACAGTGAAAATTAAGTTGTTTGCCCAAGTAAAATCTTCATATTTAAAAACTGTAAGATAGCAGCCACAATTATTTTACTCTTCTTCATTTTTTCAAAAGGTATAAAGGTATATCTTACTGAACATGTGACTATTCTAGTACAGCTACATCCATGCAATAAAAAACAGGGTTCACTCATAATTTCACACCAAACATCAAGTGTGCTAATAAAAGATGTCACAAAGGGTTAAAAGGCTAGTTAATAATCATACAAAATAATGTGCTTGTGCATTTGCATTGCAGTGAAATTACAGTTAATTTAAAACTGGACACAAATCAGCTCTAGGATTTTCTCATCTGGCCTGTTAATATGGTGGTTAAGTGTTACAGAAAGCA
Source organism: Equus caballus (assembly GCF_041296265.1). Lineage (NCBI taxonomy): Eukaryota > Metazoa > Chordata > Mammalia > Perissodactyla > Equidae > Equus > Equus caballus. Next base: position 49,995,842 of record NC_091686.1, read on the forward strand.
GCGTCTCTGACAGCAAACCACCGCTTGTGACATCCCCTCCCACGGTACCTTGTTCTCCTAACATGGATAGAGCCAGTTGACTTCCTCGAGGCCTGGAGATAAGAAAAAGCTAGAGGCTTGGACACAGGGCCGATGCAAAGTGCATCCAGGAGGGAGTGATATTTTTCAGGACTGGAGAGCCTGGTGAGCATTTAGAAAGAGATTTAAGCGGAATAATCACACTACTAACAGCAGAAAGAAGTTTTCACAGTCTATGATTGGAAGCAAAGAAGGGCTAAGAGTCTATCACATTATTTTACTCATTAGCATAGACTTGATTAATTTTTCACCAAGACTGATCAAGGCCATCTTCTAGAAAGCATTTAAAACAGTAAAGACTACCAGAAATTACGTAAAAACCAAACTCCACAAAAGTAAAAAGGTTTTGTTCCTTTTTGGGAGGAAGGGGTATTGTAGAGAATAGTTAGGCTTTAGATCACCCTCAAATGTAATCAGTTTGTGGGAAAAGATAAAACCAATAGAAACTTAAAATACCTATTTATGCTTGATTCTGTTCCAGACATCAAAACCAAAAATTATAAAAACCCAAAAGTCAACAGGCACACAACATGCAACAATCCACACAACTGAGAAGTGTTATATATAAATGGTAGCAACGGAAAGAGATAAAAGGAGAATTTAAAGAAAAATCAGTAATACACATGGTGGGATGTACAGATCCACAACCTAGAGAAAACGTCCCCAGTACAATTAAGATCTCGTAATAGAGCTGTGAGTGTTTCAAACAGGCATGTTTTCTCTGAGGTGACTGCGGGACAGTGGCAAGCGCTGGGGTCACACCAGACAGGCACTGCACGTGAGTTCTACCTGGTTTTCGCAGCAAGAGCAGCAGACACGGTAGCGGCTGCACCGCTCAGAACTGCAGCGCTATATCTAGCAGGAGAAGAGAAGGCAGAAAAGTCTCGAAAACCTTCCACAGAACCTGCCGCCACATTTCTCAGGGAGCTGCTTAAATTGACAGGTAGGGAAAGAAGGACAGAGGAGGAACAAAAAGGAAAGTGAGAAGAGGCAGCATAATGAGGATAAGATAGCAACCATCCCGCATTAATATTCCGACATTCTAAAAGTGGGACATGTCAGAAGTGTGAGAGGAGTTCAGTCATTTATTCACTGTTGCTTATTTCTCTGAGAAATTAAAATTTGACATATAATCCTCCATAAAACTGATTTTTGAGACACAAACACTTTTGAATGTATTTAAGTTCACGTCTCCAATCCTATTTAAAATTAAATCAAACACATCTGAAGATTGATTTGTCAACAACTAAGTAGAAAATAAATCTAAACATGAAGTTTGAATTTCTATAAGCAGAGAAAGAAGGAAGGTTATGTTGATTTTTCAAAAAAGTCTCTAGAAAAAGTGTTTTACCTTAGGGGTGATCCACACCCAGGGCCTGACATTTTATGAGACTAGTGTTTTGGGGAGAAGTGGGTACAACCGGCTGCCTAGTAAGCAGCAGCAATACAGCTTAATATGAACAGAAATTACTGTTTAAAATATTGAGAGTAAAGCTATTGGGGCAGGGGCAAGCACCTTTGTAAAATAAACAGTAGTTACAGGGAATGTGACTAAAACACCACCTCTGCTGATGCTCTATATTTCTATTTTCAGTTAGCTCTGTAAAGATTAAAAAATGCTGGTACAAAATTTTATCTTCAGAACTTTTATTACTTAAAATAATAATAATTTTCCCTTGGTCTTTTAGAAAAGGTCAAACACCTGGAGAGGAAGTAACACTCCATCATTAGGACTTTAATGATTTCCAAATTGGTTATCAAATTTGAATTGAAAATTTCTTTTTTATTAAGTAAAGTAAAAAGAAAGTCTAAAATACATAGTGTGAAACCTGTAGTCTTCTTCATTTATAGGTGCAAGTTATTAATGAATAACTCACTATACTATGATCACTTTTTCAAAATTCGTAACAGTGGCCACCTCCAACATAAAGTAATGATGTGCCAAACTCAACCCAAGTTAATGAGCGCTGAGACATCTAACACCGTGGGGGTTCACAGAGGTTTCCTCTCCCTGTCAGAAGAATCTAATAATCCATTATTCCTAGTTCCACTGCCTATAACTGTACAAACCATTAGAAGGCAAAATAAACACAGTGGCAAGCGATTTTTAAAAAATTATACAGAATTAAGTATAACTTTTTTGTGAGTCTATAATTTAATTGAATTGTATGACTATGTTTTAGAAACTGTTGGGAATGGCTAGAAAAGAAAGAATGGGGGCTGGAAAGAGAAAAAACAAAGATGCTGTCAGTGGCAGGAGAGGGTAATGTGAGTGTCATGCAAAGGGGAAGAACTAAGTTTAGCAAGTGATTCAACTCTGAGTTTCTCAATTACTCTGCATCTTTGAGGCAACGGCTACTATTTGGGGGAAGTAATGGTGAATATAACAAAAAACTTAAGTCTATAAAAAAATCAACTAAAAAAATAAATCAGCTAAATCATCCTTCTCCTGTAAGAAGAAAAGGAAACTGTAATGAGTTTCTTTCATCATATTGTATCACAAACAATAATATAAAAGGACTTAGTACCAGCAGAGTCCAGCAAAATCTTCTAAGAAGAATTAACCTAAATATCTTTAGAATATGTCTGGGTACCTGGAACCTATGACCTCTATCGCTCCTCTTTTAGAGGTGAACACTCTAATTCAGGAAAGGAGATTAGGACAAACTCAAGAAAGCTGACTTTCCAAATCACAGTGAATAAATAAAATGCACAGATTTCTCGACTCTACATTAGAACTTAGAATCTAAACCAAAAAATGTAAAATATAGACGTGGTGTAAAGCAGTGTGCCAGGGCTGAGTGCCAAGCTCTCTTGCCTATATGTTAATCATGTCAGTTCTGTAATCTATGATCACTTTTTCCTTTTTAGTCAGTTTTAGTGTTTAATTTCACCACCAGCATTAAAATTTAGACACCCCAAGAAGTTTGAAAAACTCTACCTAGAATACGTAGTTACTTTAGAAAGTGTGGCTACTTGGCCACCAATATGTAAAACCTGAGAAGCTGCAGGTGGGTGAGGTCCACTCTGAGGGAGGTCTTCGAGAGAACTGTCAAACCTAGGTTTTCAGAAGTAAAATAAACAAGGCAAAGGAAGGATTAATGAAAAGTACTGAAATTTATCATCTTCACTACCTTTTCAGTGTACATTGGTTTCATTTTGGGAATACTGCTAGGTTCTTTTTAACTTCCTATCTGCATTAGGTTAAAACCAAAACCAACACCCTCAACACCACCAAATACAGGCTGTTTTCCCCCCAATTTTTTAACATGGCTGCTTCCACGTGGGAAAAGATTATGCTTACAGGGGAAGAAAGGTGGGTGGAAATTTCCATATACTACATATTTTGCATGCTTCAGAAAAACTTAGGCTTCAAGAAATTAAGTTGCCCAATATCATATACCTAGTAAGGGTCAGCGCAATTTGAGGCAGGTCTGTTCGTATTATTTCCACCACATCCTGCTTTCCAGCTCCTTGTGGGGCAGCTGCCTGAATAGCGCACAACAAGAAAGGAACTAGGCATTTCCTTTCAGCTCAGAACGCTGTTTGCATATCCGAAATTACATGGATGTTGTTTATCTTGATGTAAACAACGTCTTCCATCTAGTCACACAACAAACGTTTGCATGCAATTGTGTCGCTTTGAGTATTTTTTACTTCGTTTTTCTGATGTCTGTACCCTTTTTTCTTTTTAATGCCAGAATTCAATTTTAGAACTACTACCAGGTAAAGAAAAGATGAAAAACTCAGTGTGAGGTTTGAAAGAAGAAAGCACCGAGAATAACACTTTGGGAAAAAAAATTAAAAGGAAAAATAAAAAATTACCCACTATTTTTTTTAAAAAAGGGCCTATGGATAAAAAATAGAATGGGACAGTCATGCTATACTGATTTTCAAGTGCAAAACGTAAGGCTAGGATAAAGAAACAGAAAAGGAGATGCTATCTTCCCATTTTTCATTTAGTATCGGTCATACCTTTTACCAGAGTGTTGAAAAGAAATGCAGACAACTTAAGAAAAACGTCATGGTAGAACTAAAATAGCACTTCAGGGGCAAAGCAGACACAGTGGAAAGAACAAGCAATGTACGTCCTCCAACAGGGGTCAGCAAACCGTGGCTCTGAGGCCACAGTGCTCCCACCACCTGTCTGTGAATGAAGAGTGGTTTTCATATTTTTAAATGTCTTTTAAAAAATGAAAAGAATAGTAATATTTCATGACACATGAAAATTATATGAAATTCAAATTTCAGCATCCGTAAATAAACTTTTATGGAACCCAGCCAGGTTCATTCATTTGCATACGTCTACGGTACTTTCACACCACACGCAGAGGTGAGCAGTTGCCACAGACCATATGGCTCAGAAAGCCTCATACATTTCCTATCTGGCTCTTCACAGAACAGGTTTGCTGCTCCCTGTCCCAGACAATACCATCTCCACACAGCTACCAGAGCAAAGTGAACGACATCAACGGGATCCCAGCTGTGCCTGGACCTCCCAGCACTGCTCTAAGGACTACTGTCATCCTTGGCTGCCTACTCCCAGCCTTATCTTAGGGAGCTCTTCCTCTCCTCAGGCTTGCCCCAGTCCAACTGGTCATCCATCTCTCTTTGAAACAGGCCAAGCTTCTTCCCACCACAAGGCCTCTGCAGAGTCGTCTATTTCTCGTTTTCTATACCCACTTCCTCTCTCACACCTTCACTGGACTAATTCCTAAGTGTCCTTCTGGCCTCAGTTTAAATGCCGCCTCCTCAGGGACGCCTCTCAGATTCCCTAAATCACCTTAGGTTGCCCACATCATATGCTTTCACATGACTCTGTACCTTTTCTTCACAGAATTTGTTACTACTGTAATTGTACAATTTGTGTGATTATTTGTTTAAATCTGGACTCCCTCACTAGATTAGAAGTTCCCTGAGATTACGGACCACTATGTTTCCTGGTATAAATGAAGTGCAACAAAGTGCTTACCACAAAGTAAACAACAAATAAGTGTTTGTTGAATAAATGCATGAATGAAATTTATTGTTTTCAAATACAGAACTCGCTGAAACATACAGTCAGACCTCTGTGTACGTATATGGAGACCCACAGAAATGGAGGGCTGACTGTGTTCACTGTAGTAAGCCATTTTATACATGGGATGTGAGCATCTGCAGATTTTGGTGCCGAGAGGGTTCCTGGAACCAATCCCCCACAGATATGGAGGCACAACTATATTTCTGAGATCATATTTTTACCTTCTAGAGACTGTATCACAATTCAGGTTAAACAGGTTATTACTGTCTTAGTAAGAAAAGACATATCATCAACCTGAAAGAAATGGCTAGGACTCCAAAAATATCTTTAAAAATGTCCTTTATAATATGAAGAATTATCAATATTCTAAAAAAAATATAGTTAAAATTATCAATGTCTACATATTAATATCTAATAAGGACAGGTAAGAAAAGGGAATGAGAACTCTGTTGACTGGAACAATGATTGCCACTTGAGAACAAAGTTCATATAACTCATGAAATACCTTCTATTGCCAGATTTCCAAGTTTCCAAACAAATGCAGTTGGGCGGTTTCCCATGTGTTACACACACTGATTACCTAGTCCTTTGTTTGGCCAACCTCTAAAAATAGCAGACTTCACAAAATCTTAAACTATCTTATTTAATATGGAAGAGACATCAATATCTATTCTCATTCTGTCGTTTGCTAATATTTATTCCTTTTAGGGTTGGAAGAGCTCTGATTAATAGTGCCTCTGTAGCAGCCAAACTTTCTGCTCTGTCTGTTACTTAAGTGAGTTTTCATTTCTCACCAGAGAGAGGTATGAAGACTTTCTCCTTCCCAGATATGTCTGGAGGGCTGGGCTTGCAGCCTTTTGGCCTGCTTTTCTCAGGAAAAATGAACAGAGAGCTATTTGTGCATTCTTTTTCTCTGCAATTGTCTTTCTTTGCACAATCTCTGCACTGTGTCTTTCTATGCTTTTCACTGGGGACCCATGTTAGCAAGGTGTCCAGGCAAGGCAGGCATTAGGTTGCCCATGTCACTAACTTGGCTCCTGACCATCCTGCAGGACCAGCGAGAGGAACTCTCTCTCTACGCTCCAGTCATGACAACTGTCAAACAGCAACACCCGTATGCTATGTACTCCAGCTCCTCCCTGTTTCTCAGGGGCCTCATCTGATCTACCTCGAATGCCTTGCATTTTCCATTCCTCCTTCCCCACTGCATGCTTTGAGTCCCCATTCAAAAATGCTATAGTTTCTCTTAAAAGAAACAACAAAAACAAAACTACCTTCACTTTCTATTTTCCTAGTCCCCTTAACAGCCAAACTCTGTGAAATGACAGTTAACTCATGTCACCTTCATTTCCTCACCTGCCTGTCACTCTTCAACCCCTCAAGTGGGCTTCATTCCCCAACCTCATAAAACCATATTCTTGCCAAGGTCACTAATGACCTTTTGTGGCTAAATTCAATTGACAATTTATATACCTCATTTTCTTTTGACTGTGGGAAAGAACACAACATAAAATTGACCATCTTAACCAATTTTAAGTGTACAACTCAGTAGTGTTAAGTACATTCACTGTTTGAAACAGATCTCCAGAACTTCTTCATTTTGCAAACCTGAAACTCTTACCCACCAAACAACTACTCCCCTTTTCCACAGACCCTGGTAACCACCATTCTACTTTCTGTTTCTATAAATTTGACTACTTTAGATATCTCACATAGGTGGAATCATACAGTTGTGTCTTTTTGTTCGCATTCCTCATTTTTTTTTTAGCCTCAGTATCTGACCCAATTGACCACTCCTTCTAGTCTCCTGTCTTCTGTGCCTTGACCCTACACATGTGCCTGTTTTTAGTGTTATTTCATTGGCTATTCCTGGTTGCATGAGGTTAAAGCTCTCCACCAATAACGAAATTTCAAAATGTTAATTTGGCTCATCCATATTTTGATGGGATGATATGCAAAATATATAAGAAAAAAATTCTTCACAAAGGCTAACCTCTAAAAGGAATGCAGAAACTTTCTTTTGCAGCATAAAAACCTCAAGTCTCCAACTAAAAACTTCAATGCCTCCTCACTCTCCATATAAATATCATAAAATAATCAAATAGAATGATATATTACATCCCCACATGGCAAGTTTTCAATAACAGGAAAAATTTGAAAACCTTAAAGTATGTATTTTACAGCTGGTAAAGGAGAAAAATGACAATAAATTGTCCTTGGCATTTTCACTCTTCCAAAAAGCAAACATTCACACAATAATACTGTTAAGCAGACAGTGGAATATACCAGGATCACAGCTGCATCTGTACTTTTGGAGTACTCTGCTATTAGCATAGCAAAGCTATTCATTTCAGTCAGGGAAATTGCTAGTCGTCTGGAAAAATGAGTATCTTCCACTGGCTTCGTGACAATACATATGGTGAGTATGTGCACTTCTAACTATCATCTCCCTTCTGGAAAATTAAATCAACTAAACCTCAGCTGGAAATTTCTGGTACTCTTAATCACAAGCTGAATTTATTAATTGATTTCAATAGCCTTTGTGTCTGCAGCAGCCTAAAAACATTATTTGAGCCTGTGAATTCTACATTTATTATAGATGGAATCTTGAAGAGAATTTAAAAATCATCATTCCTTTACACATGGGGAAGCAGAGAGGACTGTTAGAGGTTAAAAGATTATGAAGTAAATTATAAAACATGAAAATACCACCAAAAACGAGGTTCACTTTTTGAGAGAGCAAAGAAAATGAACTGACTCAAAGAAAGAAGTTTTCCTGAGGTTCCCAGTTTACTGAAGCAAGGAAAAGAGGGAAACAAAAAGAGACATCTCTGAAGGAACTGGAACTTATTATTTGTGTTGGAGGACAAATCTGCTCTTTGTTGATACATCTCATGTTCTTCACACCTTTCAAACTCTGCCGTAACTCTCATCTATCTCTCTGCTGTTGCCTTCCCTAATGGATTTCACGATTATTACATGTCCTGTCTTAATATTATGTGAACTCTTTGGTTATCTACATTATTCCTTGATCTCTTTAGAGAAAATGTAACAATGGGTCTAAAGATAAGATAGGTAAAGAATGAGTACATATTATATTATGTCTATAAAAGAATGCCTATATACAATCATGTTGCACTTAACACTGGGGATATGTTCTGAGAAATGCCTTAGGAGACTTCATCACTGTGCGAACACCATGGAGTGTACTCACACAAACCCAGATGGTACAGCCTCCTACACACCTAGGCTATATGGCACTAATCTCATGGGACCACCATCGTATAAGTGGTTCATCACCGATCCAATGCATCGCTACACAGCACAAGACTGTAATATAAGGATTTTAAGGGGTAACATCAACTTAAAAATCACTTGGAACAATCCCTTGATAGAAGCCTGACTCTCTCAGTAACTGCAGGGCACTTACCATTCACCTCAGCCCTTCTCACCCTGCGTTATCAATTTCTCCACTGGACCATTCCCATTAGGGAGTGCAGCAATTTCTACTAGCTAGGAACAGCTTCTTCTATGGGGCAAAAATCTGCTGTTTTGGGGTTATTAACATAACCCCCATATTATAAAAATAATGTACATATGATAAAAATATTTTTCCAGATTCAGGATAAGAGGATGCATTGTTCAACAAATTGTGATGAGTCAATCTGTTACCTATTTGAAAATGTAAATGAATCTGTCTGAATGCCTACTATTCAATAGCCACCCACCGTGAGTCCTTGGAGAACCGGTGTCTTCAGAACACTACCACAGCACCTCACGTTCCGGTGAGTGTTCTGCCAGCACTAGAGAACAAAAGCCAGGCCACACACACTCTTGCTAAATATTCTGGATCAGATGTCCTGAGCTTTGCCATTCACTCACTCACTGCATTCACTCATTCATTCAACAACAAAATACCATTTGAATTCCCACTTGCTGCAGGCATCCTTGCCCACTTCAATTTCCTGCCCTCACAGATCTTCACTCTAGAGCCCACTTTCCTCTAACAGACCATGAAGATCAATCCCATCCTACTTTCCGTCCCTGTTTACCTGCCACAAGCAGAAGGGCAAACTGCGTGGGTCATCCATCACCTCCTGGACTGATGACTGTTTTACGTATCTTCTGATCTATCAAGTGCCCACCCCTCTCAGCCCTCTGTCATTCTACTGTACCCTCATCACTCTGCACCCTCCTTGCAGTCCCTCGAAACGAGAGGTTCCTTTTCTCTCAAACCCTGTATGTTTATAAACCTGGAGATGAGCAAGTGCCCGCCTGTTACTGTTTCTAGCATCAAGTCATCTTCAGTCCTCCAAAATCCCAGACAATGACCACTCACTATCTACCCATTCACTGTCTTTCCTCCACCTTGCCAACTGCCTACTTTAGCCCCTGGCTCACTGCCTTCCTCTTTGCCCTGTTCCAATGGTCTTTCTTGACGACTTCAATGTGATCATGCGGAATCACTGAATAATCTGTGTGCTAAATCCTTTGACTTCTCTTCAGTGATAATTCCTCCAAGGTCAACTCCTAGGCCTGGAATACCTCAGCCATGCACTCCAGAATTCATAACCTCTATTTTTTTCTTCAACAAGCATAACATATCTAAAATCTGGATTTTAAGCACATTTATTTCTAACTCACTTACCCCTCTACCTCTTGATTCTATTAGTATTTTTATTGTACTAAATTGACTCTTACCAATTTCACCGACTCTTAGCAACTGAAGTCTCACCAAATTCACGACTCAGCAATTTTCCATTATCCCTCACTCACGGTCCCCAATATTTCCACACACCTTTCAGTCTTCCTCTAAAATATAAACTCACCCAATTCTCTACGTCTCCATTAATACCTCCACGACCTAAGCCACTATCATCTCTTGCCTGAACTAAGGGAATACACATGACTAGCCTCCTGCTTTCATTAACTCTCCCTTATAATCAATTTTCCACAGTATTCAGAGTGAACCTTTAAAAACATACACCAAATGTTATGCTCATGATTAAAATGCTATTATTTGGCTTCTTATTTTATTGGGATAAAAATTTAAATCCCTTAACAGAACCAATAAGGTAATAAATGATGTGACCCCTAACTACTTCTTCAATCTCTCCCTCATCACTCTCTCGTTTATTTACTGTGCTGCAGTCATAGCTGCCTTCTTTCAGTTCCTTAAACACAACAAGCTGATTCCTGTCTCAGGGCCTTTGCACTTGCTATTCGCTCTGCCTGGAGAGCCTATCTCCTGCATATCTGATTGCTTAACTTCAGGTTATCCACGTTTCAGCTCAAATATCTTTTTTTCCCTAACTAGTGTCTAATGACTTTACTCCTCTCCTGCCCTCTCCCCATTATACTCATCATATTGCCCTATGTTATCTCTTTATAGAATACATAATAACATAAAACTATTTTATTTACTTTTTTATTGCATGTCTGCTCCACTGGACTCTAAGTCCATGACAGCACCTTGCCTCTACTATACTATAAACCAAACACCTAGAACAGGAGTGGCACACAATAAGTACTTCATAAGCATTTGTAGGACTTATTTATTAAATACAACACATCATAAACATGAGCTGGGACTACGGCTAATCTATGAGGCCTATGACCAAGGCAGAATGTTTGGGGAAGAAGAAGAAGACACAGCTGTGGATTTCTCAGGTCAAGGAACTAGCCCAAATTATTAGCTAAAATAATGACTGCCTCTGACCGAAAGACAGCTTAATTGTCCCAGATTTTTCAGTTGATTTTCTTGGGATTATCTATTTAACTGTTAGAGATTAACACCAATGATTAAACATAATACGCCAGGAGATTTTACTAGTGCAGAATAGAACTATTGCTTGCCTTGTAATTTTGGGAGCCACACAACATGACAAAGTCATGTTGGGTTTATTTTCTTCTAAAATTCTTAAATTTTTTAATTTGTTTTTGCTAATCTTATCTCCCACCCCACCAAATATGTCCCAGAAGAGCAAAATGATCTGATCCAAATTGCACATAACCACATTAAATTTCTCTTTTTTAGCTAGATTTGGCCCATTTTCCTAGACTCCCAACTATTTCTGAAGGATGATCCAGTGATGGAGCATGTATGCTACATCTCCCCTCTTCATGACACCCACAGATTTAGGCAGCAAGCTAAAGGGGTCCTCATCCAAGTCACTGACTGATCCTGTAAACAATATCCTTTGGTTAAACTCCTTCAATATGTTATGTATCTAAAAACCTGATGATCATTAGCCTCATTTCATTATTAAATTCAAGTGGATCTTAAGAGCCTTTCTTTGATGACTGACTGGTTAAAATTAACATTTCACCCAGTCTATCCCAAATGTATTAATCTGGGTGTGATCTGTTTCTTGAGAACTTAATTCTGGTCTTGGCAATCCTGCCTTCCTCTTCCCAGTGCTCACTAGCTGAGCTTCTAAGAAAGCCTTCTGGACTTTTCTCTAGGTGACCTCCAGTTCAAACTAGTTTATAGTTTAGAAGTTAACGTTTTTCTTTTTTGAAAATCAGCACTATATTTACCTGTTCCCAGTTCTATATTTTCTTTCCAATTCTCCAGAATTTTTAAATAAAATTCACATAGCATTACCTAGCAAGTCTCACTTGTAGGTTCTCTAAACACTTGCACTATAAACCACTGAGAAAAAGAAACTACACAGAGCTCATTTAGAACCACTTTCCACCTGGGGCTTCAAGCCCCTCCTGAATGTAAACAAACCAAAATCACTTCAGTATCTACCTCTGGGTTTGGGTGATTCTCTTTTCTTGTTTATACCTTTCAACAATGAGCATTTATTAATTTCATAATAACCCTTGACAATATCACTTCACATGTTCATCTCCTGAATTAATATTGCCTCATTATCTTTCACACTTAAATGACTTTCGTGTGTGTGGAGGTACATTTTCTCAACATGCATGTGGTACCGCTTCAATATCCCTGCTAATATCTGCCAAGAGATTCACTGATTTTAACAAGAGATACTTGATTCCATCGCTGTAAGCAAAAGGAAAGTGTGAGTCCACAAAGTTTGCTTAAAAATGTTGCTTCTCTGTATTAAAAAATCAAATTTACCCATTATCTAACCAGTGATATACAACTACCTGATACCATTAAAATCTCTCAGAAATTTATTCTCATTTTTTTCTTCTTATGAATTACTAGTATATAAGGATAAAGAATAAAGCATGTGAAAAGACAAAATAAAAGTGGACCATTAACTCAGACACTGCAGAGGTGTCATCCTAGTTTTAACACATCCTTCTGTTGCAGAAGTGAATACAGATTCTTGAGGGTAATTAATTAGGTGCATGTGGGAGAGGAACACCTATCACAAAGCTGGACATGAAAGCAGCACTCAACATATACCTGTTAAGAGGTATAAAAATAGAGAAATACAAAATAGGACACACGGACAGCTGAGACTGCTTTTAAGATTAATGTAACTTGAAAATAGAATTCTTTAATTTGACTAAGAAGAGAAAAATTAAGATGTCTATATATCCATACCTGTCATATAGTTTATACTGTATAATGCAATATCTTATTTCAACTTTATTTTATAAAATTCGACCATCACAATACCTTCAACATACCTTCACATAACATAAAGGTAGAAAAACTTGGGCTTCTGAAACTTTCAAAGTGACTGAAGTATGTAAAACTGAATAGGCGCAAAAGATAGAAAATTAAGGCTTCCATCATGGCGAAGATTGTCAACTGTCAATGCTCCTCAGTAAGTTTATTAAGTTTTGATTTCCTTTGAAGTTAAAAGAAATGTAAATGTGTCTTTAATACTGAACGTGTCTTCAATACTGAGTTTTAGTCAAGAAGACATGTTCCTTTTATTTTCTCGTTTAAATTCAATAAAATAATTTTGTTGTGTAATTTGCCTCTCTAAAAGCAAACAAAAAGAATTTATCCAAACAGCATCATAAGAGAAGCATCGCTGGTCCAATAAAACTTCTAAGGAACTTAGTGCATATTCTGGGCAATGAAAGTCAATTTTTGCATATTACTGATTTTCATGAAAAAAATTTTTCATGAATGGTAGTCTCCCTAGTTTAATTTGGTAAAAGTACACAAGTATTTCGATAATTAAACAATTTGTGTGTGAAAATACATAAGGTAGATAGGAACTACTTTTCCTGCTTTAATAATTTTAAAGTAATATTATCACAGGAACTAAAGTGTAATAATTACTTATGTTCAACAGATGGCGATCTTTACATTAGTTACCAAACCAGTATTTGCATAGGACAGTATAATCTACCGGAAGAAAATGAAAGGAGATAAATTACAAATATTTCATATTTTGCAACAGAAAAAAATTATTGCTTGGTTATATACCCTGTGGGTTTTTTCCAGGTTGGCAAACATACTTTGCAGGAATGTATACGATGGCATCAGCTAAGAGATTCTATCTGGCTGTTATTGTTTTATTTTATTTTTAAAAATTAGACTATGCCTTGTGTTGTGTGTTTTTGGGAAAATCTGATTGTTAATTCTTACCTATGAAAATATGTGAGAATATGAAACTAGGGAATGATTCCTGATTTCTTTGCCTAGCATATAAAGGATAGTAGTTTTAGGTGATTTACTCAAATGACAAGCGTCTTAATAAGGATCTGCAACAGAGTCCTGTATATCTGTGAAACAGAGCAATAATGAAGACATGGCACCAGTCAGCAAACTGTGCTTCTTCATTAATCCACCTTACGCTGGGCATATGAATATGTGAACAAGCTAACATTTTTTAAAAACTTGCTGTAAAAAGAGTATATTTGGAAATATTTATGTAGTTTCTGCCTCCTAAATTTTCAATGAATGTACAAAGGTGATAGGTCTCTGTTCAAGAAGTAACTTAGGATCTGTCCTGAGGGCCTTCAGCTGGAAATCATGTGGACAGGACTTACTGCTATGGGATAGCCTATACGAGGATTTTTCCCCCATAACTGTTTCATTTTTGTGTAATATAACTGGTGACTGGAATTTGAACTGTTTTCCTTCTAAGAAGAGAGGCAGTCACTTCTCACTTAAAGAGTATTTTATATCTTTGAAAACTGGAAATCCATATCATACATTATCAATTCTTCATCATAATATATGAGAAAATCAGAACCCACTACTCTTTGAGAAGGAGAGATAAAAGACCGTTAAAAGTACGTTTTGATCATGGTAATTTCATATATCTTTTTACTAAACTGCTACTTTATGCTCATTTATATAGACCTATATAAGCATGAAAAATTTAAAATTGTTTATTAGATAAATATTTTACCATATAATAGAAACAGAGAAAATAGTGAGATCAAGAAAATCACCTTTTAACTTAAATTATATACTGCTTGACACATGATATATTTTAGGTGTATGTTTCTAAAAGAATTATCTTTCAATGAAATCTTCTATGGTCTCCCATAATTCTCTATCCTGGTAAGCCACATATTATTACTAGCTTTCCATTATTAATATATTACTGATAATATGGCGGTTGCTTCTTTTTAATCAATGTTGTAGATTAGACTCAACTTCAAGCATGTCCTTAGCAACGATAAAACTACGTCTACTGGTTCTTCCCATCAGAGCACTAAGCATCTCATACACCTGTTTCTACAATTAGTCAGGTATCATCTTGTCACAGGCGCCACTGGACTATTCATGTTAAGACAGACCAAAAACACAAAGTAAAATGAATTAAGAAATAAATTTTCATTTAATTAAAAAAAAAATCTTCCACAACTATTTAAGAAACAGATGATATCAGGGGTAAAGTGTCACCCACTGCCAATTAGATTACCAAAAGCACAACAATTCTCCTTTCAAACAACTTAGGTATGATTCCACTTTATCTTCAGTTAAAGACATTAATGTCTTGATATTTTCATGAAAATTTGACCTTATACTGAATTTATATTCAATTAAAAGTTATGTATACTATGCTGTAAACAATTTCTCTAAAACTCAACAACGAGGGAGTTGACAAATATGCAATTATATACAATTAGTAACCATTAGTTAGTGCCAAATATGGTGAGGATACTAAAACCCTTGTTTCACAGAGTCTATACTCTAGTTAGGGATACAGGAGGTGGAGACAAATACATGTCATCCAAAGTGAAAAAGGAGGCACCACAACGTAACTGCAACACTTTCAAATGGGTCCATGTCAGTGACTACTGAGGAATAACTTTTTCTGGGATGCTAATCTGTCAAATTGAGTATTACTACAGAAAGGCAGCTGTGTTTGTTATGGACTGAATTGTGCGCTCCTGCCCCCACCGCCAAATTCATATGTTGAAGCCTTAACTCCCAATGTGACAGGATTTTGAGACAGGGCTTATAAAGAGGTAATTAAGGCTGAATGAGGTCCTGCCAGTGGGCCCCTAATCCTGCTAAGACTGGCGTCCTCCGAAGAGGCAGAGCCACCGGAGCTCGCCTGCTCTCTCTGCGTGTGCACAGAGGAAAGGCGACACGAGGACACGGGGGAAGGTGGCGATCTGCAAGCCATGCAGACAGGCCTCACCGAAACTAACTCTGCTAGGATCTTAATCTCGGACTTCTACCTCCTAAAACTGTAAGAAAATAAATACCTGTTATTAAGCCATCAAGTCTGTGGCAACTTGTTATGGCAGCCTGAGCTAATATAATGTACTTCTAATCTAAGACGTAGTTTACCAGAGAAGAGTCTTAAAATCCTAACACCCACTTGCAAATCAAATTTGTATATTTATATCACATTTATAAATATATTTCTACACAAATGACCCTTTATATATACGGATTTATATACTAAATGTATAGATCTTTACTTATACAGCTACAGTCTCATCCAGGAAGAAACACCATGTCTATTAGAATGCCTTTTCTGGGGCCGGCCCGGTGGTGCAGCGGTTAAGTGCACATGTTCTGCTTCAGTGGCCTGGGGTTCGCCAGTCCGGATCCCGGGTGCAGACATGGCACCACTTGGCAAGCCAGGCTGTGGCAGACATCCCACACATAAAGTGGAGGAAGATGGGCACGGATGTTAGCTCAGGGCCAGTCTTCCTCAGCAAAAAGAGGAGGATTGGCAGCAGATGTTAGCTCAGGGCTAATCTTCCTCAAAAAAAAAAAAAGAATGCCTTTTCCTTCCAATTAGTATGATCATACTAAGAGTCTTGTCTTCCAAGAGCACATACTGCAGTTGGAGGTTTGGGACATGCAGACAAATGCGCATAACACAGATTAGAAATGGAGGTGCCCAAAGAGGGGTAAAATACTATAGGATGTTATTCCAGAAGGGAGAGGATCATTCGTCCCAGGGAGGGTGGGCCAGTACACTATGGGTGAGGCTGTATGGTCAGAGTTTTAGGAAGAAACAAGAAACCCTTTGAAGAGGGAGCATTTGCACGCAGCCCAGTCATTCTCTGGCACACCACTGGCATTTTGGGCAGGAAGACGCTTCAATCTGTGGGATTATTCAGAGTATTACTTTGAGCATCCCTAGCCTCCTGCAGCACCTCCTGACCTCATAAGATCTGTAATAATACAGTATTATCCTCCTACACATTCCCAAAGGCTACTCAGAGCAGCATCTCCCCCAGGAGAACTAGGGGTAAATTTTTAAGGATGTGAAGAAAACGGCAGAGGTGTTCAAATAAAATTTATTTAGTGACTGATTAAATGGCTAACACATTTGATTCTAAATGTTGCATATGGAAAATTATACAAAATCATAATATTTTATTGAGTGCTGCTTACCAGTTACAAGTGTTCATTACATTTACTCAGCTAATGCTAATTTTCTATTTTGAAGCTTCTCATTCCCTGATTCATTCATTTCGCCCTGACTATATTTGATTTCCCAATACCTTCACCTACTCCCGGGATGCTTCTGATACAATCAATAAATAAACATCCTTTACTTGAGCCAAAGAAAAGTAAATGTATCTTCCTTTAACTTCCATACACCTTTCAGGCTGCACTTACCTGATCTTTCACTTTAATGATTTCCCTAAACAGTGTTTGTGGTCTGGGTTGAAGATTTAAGGAGAAGGGATGAGAAGTGACAAAGACAGAGGTGATGAGAAGATGAAGACAAGGCCCACACTGTTTGAGAACCTGTGCAACTGTGGTCCAAACTGGGATGGAAAAGACGATGATTCTGTGGCAGATCAGGTTCTCCAGAAAGCAGACTCCAAGACAGAGTTCAGAATGGAGGGTGCTTATTAACAAGGGCCGCTAGGACCAACACCTGTGAAAGAGGGAAGCCAGGAAGCAGGAGCGCGCAGAAGGAGGCGCTGAATTGTCATACAGGACTTATGGCAGTCAGCTGACCGCACAGCAGCTCTGGAGCTGGAAGGGCCCTTCCCAATTGTCCCCAGCTGGGCTGAAACGGCCAGGCTTCTCACTGCACCCCCCCTCCCCGTCAGTTCACTGCGCGTGGACAGCCCCAGGAAGGCTGTGGTCTTGGAGGGGGCAGTGCTGCCACGGAAGTGGTATGAGAAGGCGCTGACCCCGGCACAGCCAGCAGCAGGGTACCAAGTGCTCTACTGACAGAGTGCCTGGGCGGGCAGCAGCGTCCACCAACGATTCTCACTGCAGATTTTGAAGGAGTGGAAACTCAGGGGCAGAGAGCAGTCAGCCACAAATCTGAATCTAAGACCAAGAATTTATCATTCTGTGTTTCTTAATATGATAACCACAAAAAAATGCTGATGTCTATTTTGGAAAGAATGAACAAGGAAATATTTACTTGGTTTAAGGAATTTTCTTGAATGGGATAAGTGAAAGGAATGGGTCCAAACAATTCTAGACAGGTTTATATAGAGAGGATTAAATTGTCGAATTCATCACTAAAGTACAAATAGAGCATTATCTGTCAGATTTCTATACATGAAAGTTCTGATTTTGAACGTCTTTATGTATGCTTTACAGGGCATTCTAGTCTCTACATGCATCACCAACAAGCACTGTATTAATGCCTCCTTCTTTTAGGTCTTCAACGGGTCTCAACGGGAAAAGCATTAAAGTGATAACTATGCCCAGGGCTGGCACTAACTAGGGGAATGGACTTTATTTAGCAAAATAACCTCCCTGGTTCTTCATGTTTTAATTTTACTTGGAAGTCGTTAAATACAATAAGAAGACAACTTCTCAGGTAAAATGCTGTGAATAGTATTGAGAATATGTGTCATCTGCCTATATGCATAAACATTCTATTTCTGTATCATGCTTCCCCTCATACACCACATGTTGGCCACACTGTCCTTTCAGGTCAATGCTTGCCACGCTCCTTTCCACCTCAGGGTTTCCACACTCATTTCCATTCTGATCCCAAGAGATCATGTGATGGACCCCTTTTCTTCCCTTGGGTGACCACATTAAGGTCATCTCCTCAGAGGCCCACATCATCTAAGTAACCCCCCCTGCCTATGCCAAATTTCCTTTATATTAACTTATTTGATTATCTTGGTAACACAATCATCTCAGGTCATCATGTTTACATATTCACCTGTTACTCACTACTGAATCCCTAGCACCTGGCATTCAAGCACTATTCAGTAATTATTCACGTCAAGGAATGAATGCAGGCAATGAAGGAATATTAATGACTTATGTGACTTTAAATACACATCAGAAACACAACAATTGCAAAATTATTTGTCTGGGGAAGATCACTTCATTCTATAGTTCTGAATAAATTTGAATAAAAGAAGGTTCTGCTATTTAACAAACTAAGAGATTTTTATCTGAGACTTCCTAAGGGTATAATAATGTACAAAATGAGTAGGCTTCTGTTTCCACAAATAATAACTTTTTTGAGGTAACAAAACTATTGACTGTGTGGGAGATATTCCATCTTCTGACTGGTAAAACAGTTTAAGAAAAAAAATGTTGAAAATTGTTGTTAAGAGCAACTTTCCAATTTTACTTTAAAAACAAGCCTATGATAAAGAAAGTCTGTATAAGAGAGACAAACAAAAACAAGCTATAAATCAGGTCACTAGACTTGCAATAATATTTTTGCAAGAAGCTTTTATAATTTTTGGCTAGCCTTTAAGCTAGGAATATAAGATGTCCCAGGAGATTAATTGAGCACAGGAATTCAACCTCTGACAGGGTCAAATGGAATGTCCTTTGTGATGCTGGCTGAATATTCACCCTCATACTCAAATATGAATCGTTCCATTTAAGTAAGTCTCTGCTTTCATGAGACATTAAATACTTTATTTTTAACTAGGCAAGGTATGAAATTCTTATTTTCATCTGTACCTACTTCAAGTTATAAATTTCTATACAGGTTCTCTTGTCTCTATTAGGGAAAAATTCTTTTATTTACCTCAAAGTCTCTTTCTAGTAGTTCTTTCTCTCAACTCTGTAGTTATTCTAGAAATTTGATTCTTGGTGGAAAATATCATGTTTACTATACCCACACCATTGATTTTCATGAGAATTTGATTCTGTCTTCTTTCAAACATCATCTTTTGAAATCAATGAAGAATTACTAGGTATAGGAAAGCCTGGCCTAAGAAAGTAGATTTTCTTATAGAGGCCAGAGACACAGTAATAACCGGAACTGACGGCCGAGTCATAAAATCACAAGCAGTATGTGAAGAACAGCTGATGCAATAAAAGAAAGACATGTTAATATATTATGTAGTAGAAAATGAACAGATACATCCTAGAACTATTTTTAAATGAATTTGACATGCCAAATTTCAAATAGTAATCAATCACTAACTGAAATTAACGTTAGTTTCTCCAAATTATCAGGTAGTTGTCCTAGTCTATGGTGACATTAAAGTGAAGAAAACCTGGAAAAGTGAAAAATGGAACCTTGAATGCAGGCAAGATTCTTCAGTAATCATCTTCAAACAAAGACTAACTCTATTTTGTGGCATAGTCTAACTGATCTTATGCTACTCATATAAGATGTTATGTTAAATAATATAACAATGCAGGAAAAAAATCGAATATGGGCCTTTGTCATATTCCATACTCACATTTTAGGAACATTAAAAATGTTTTCCCAATGAAAGGTCAAGAGAATTATTTATTTTACCCAAGTAATATTCTAACAGTCTTGGATGGTACTGTTACTAGCTTCAAGGAAACAGAAAACAAGTACAAAGCTAAGTTAAATGCAACTTTATTACAATACTTTTCCAAACTTCAAAATGCATGTATTATTGAATTTAGATCTAATATATAATACATTATATTACAAGACAGAAAGCATTTCTAGTCAGATATTTAGCTTGCATGTTTTGCCCAAAACAGAGCTTCCTACGAACAGTAGCAATGCACAATAGTTTATATCACTAAGTAAAATATTTCTCTGATGTCACATAAAGAATCATTCGTATTGCATTTTATGTTCATTTTCTCTAATTTAGAAACAAAGCAAACTTATCTTTTCTATATCTTACTAGTTAGTGTCTAGAAGTTGTCTATACCCTAAAAACATCCACCGGCTTAGAAATATTTCCTTTGGTAGAAAATAGGATTTTTGAAACTAACCAACCAAAAGAACACTGCATTTCCCCATTGAAAATAGGGGCAGCATTCTCTTTTTTCCGTTTTTAGGAGCCAAATCTGAGCCTCCTCCTTTTCATACAGCCATCCTGAATAGTTCCTGCTTTAAAAGATATTCAAACCTATAATGAACTCTATTCTAATAAATTCTTCTCTGTTTTGTCTTGCCTCCTCATATTTGTTTATTTAGAATAATTTACAACCCACTTAGAACATTACATAATAATAAACTTAAAAGTAATCCTGGAAAATGTAGTAACATAAAGGAAGTATTTTCCAAATTAGACAAGGACATTATTTGCTCATCCATCTCTGCTTCAAACGACCAACCAAATTCAACTTACGAAAAGAATTCCTTTTCCAAGGTCACTATCCTAATAACAATGGAAAAAGATGTAAATCCACTGAAGAGATCTAGTCCTTTAATTTGCTCTCTTAGTTTAACATCTATGAGCTACCTACTAGCACAAAACATGTTCATCCTCCCATTTTCACAACAGCAGGAAATGGTTAGAAGAGTATAGAAAAAGTTCTATTTTTTTCATAAGGCAAATTTAATACAGATTTTGCTACGAAGATGGAAAACAAAGTGAATGAAAAGGTGTGTGCTGGCTGCTTGGGGGGGCAAGGCTCATAAATCACTGTACGTTAAGAGCACGTGCTGAAACTTCATGGTGCCAGTCACGTAATTTTGTGTATTTGGGACTAAAGACGTGAAGGGGTATCTTTTCCCTGTGGAAATAAAAAAAAGAAAAGAAAAGAAAAGAAAAGTGATAGAAGAGTCATAAGAAAGAGAAAGAAAAGTTTCTAAGTTCATCATGCAGAAAACATGCCTTATAAAGCTTAATTTCACATAGCTGTTTTATTTAATAGCAAAGATTTTAAGGGGAGAGCATTTTTAGAAATACAGAAATTAATTCATAGAGCCCTCTGGGAAACATCAATTTTTATGCCCAAAATAAAGTGACTGCAAGACAACACATTGAACTCATACACAGAGATCTGTAGTGTTAGCAAAGCACCCCCAAATACACCTGCTGCTCACTTACTGCAATACAAAAGAAAGGAAGCATAGAGAGAAAATCCACACAATTCTACTAATTTAAAAATCTCTAAGTTGTACATTTAAGTCCCACAAAAGGCACCAAAGTTAAATGCTTAGCTTCTACTTGCAAAGACAATATGCCATATCATTACACTTGAAAACGTGAAAAAACAAATTGAGACCATTCATGAAAGGAAAGCATTCAACTTACAAAAAGACGGACAACTTACTTTGCCTTCTTTGTATTATCAGTTTCAGATTCTTTCACTGAAACACAACAAGCAATATTCAGTATTAGTAAGCTTTTTTTAACTTTAAAGTCACTTAAGCAATTACCTATATGAATCAATACCAAATGGTCAAGTTGCAGAGTGCCACTAAAAAAATTCCATAATATGTTGTCATTGGCTATATACTATAGTCAGTATGACTACTGCTACCACTACTAACTACTACTACTACCACTACTACCACTACTACAGTTTTCAGTGTAAGACTCCTGGGCTAGTTTCTTATTTACAGTACCCATATTATGCATGGCATAATTTAAAAGCAAACTGTCTCAGGAAAATTATTGTTTTCCAATAACCGTCTATCAATCTAAATGCTATTCTCTATGACAAAGAACAAGCATCCATTAGAACCCCTAAATATGCACTCACGATGCTCGGTCCCAGTGATCTGGGCGAGGATTCGGAAAGAGCGAGACTGGGTTGTTCCGGTCCTTGGATGCCAGTCTTCAGTATCCTGAATCAGCCTCTTCTTGCTGGCATCACTGTGAGTGGGTATGTGATAAAACTCTGTGTTGCGCTCCACAATGTGTTTTCTTGGTGGGCTAGGGTTAAGAAAAAAAGAATTACAATATTTTTAATTATATTAAGGACAAAAATATCCACCAGCAAATTATTCATCATTTATACATTTAATCCTCAATGTTCCTCTTATACATTTTGCTACTAAGCCTCAGTTTTTTTTAAAAAAAGACATTGTTCTAAAATAGAGTAGACTAGGTTTTTAAAGAATTAGTAAAAAAACAAAAGGTACTTAAACACTAATATAAAATGATAGTATAAGTATCTATTCAACAGAAAGGTTACCGTTTAGGCGGGATTTTCCTTTTAATTGACAGAAGAAGGCAGCAGAAGAAAGATTTCCAACATGAAGAACAAGAAAAGAAAAGAATAAGAAAAGAAGGAAAATAAGAAATTAAAAAGTCCACAGTAGTTAAAGTCAAATATTTAGAAATTACTTGTATTGTATGCCTAATAAATCACAGATACGGACTACAACCACTGTTAAATATCGATATGCTGCTAAAAGGTACTGACTTTCACAAAATTAAATGATCATATCTTCCCTAGGCCCAGGAACCAAAAAATGGTTTCATACAGGCTAAACCAGCAATTCCAAACACAATTTTGAAAAGGCCCAGACCACCATTTTCTATAGTTTTCTCATTCACTTGTACAGATATCCCTCATTCTAAATAGAGTGAGTGCAGAACCAGCGGAATGAAGAAGAGCTGTGGTGGATCAGAAACCAACGAAACACCTATCAAAAGACCAAGAGGTAAATCTTGGCTCTGTGACTTGCCAGATGCTTGATTTTGGACAAGTCGATCTCACTGAGCCTCAGTTTTTCATTTATAAAACAAGATTATCACAAAGTAGCATTGTTCTGAGGATTAAATGAGATAATATATGTGAAAGGGATTTGTAAACTACAGAGTTTAAGAACTTTGAGTTTGCTAAGAACATTCATTTTTTCTATTAACAAACCATAAATATTAAGGAATTTACAATGTATACTGTTTTTACACTTTAACCTAAGATCTACTGAACATAATACATACTCGTCCCCTCTCTCCTCCCTCCCCCAAAAACAGGAGAAATGCAAACTTTCCGAGGCTATGAATTTAACATCAGAAGAGTCTGACTCTGGACTAGCAGATGACTGGCACAGACCCAAGGAGAGAAACCACTCTAAGAGTGTCAGGTGTGGGTGGCAACACCTGCTGGGTAGAACTCCTGAGAAAATCACAGTACTCTAAGCCTGCCAAAGGACTGCTGTCATTTTAACAGTCACACTATCAAAACCGTCTCGGTACACAAGAAGAGTTTGTGTCCAGTGAAGAACATGACAGAATTCAAGTTAACATTGGCTTTAGAGTCAGACACAATGGTTTCAAGTACCACATCCTCCACTCAGTGTGTGCTGTAGATAAGTCAAGTAACTTTCATCTGACAAATGGAGATTGCATCCACCTTAAAGGGTTATTTTGAGGAATATGTAAGATAGCTAATGTATGTAGTGTTTTCCACGGTAACTAACCCATACTAGTACAGTAATGATCACATAATGTGTTCGTCTATGACTACTAGAAAATGTATTTGTGATGCGTGTTCTAAGACTATGGGTCATCTGCATACATAACAGAATCAATAGTATTTACACACAAAATTAGTAATACTCATTATACTTATTATTATAATTTATGGTACTATTTCAAGATTTCAGAGTGAAATATCTGAAATACCTTTTACTAATATTGAAAACCTAATGCTTTTTAAAAGACAAAATTTTTAAAAATTAGGAAATAATAGGCACAGATTACCTTATAAATACACTTCCTTTAACAGATATAAATTCCAAAACAGACGACACTTTATCTTATGCAATTTGAAAAACCTTTTATTTAGCTACTTATTATAGTTCTACATTTCTATATAGTGAGTGAGTGTAGCTGACTCTTATAGTGGTGCCAATTTTAGTGCCACTATAGGTTTGGTCTATAAAAATACAAAACAGCAGTGTCAAGCTATGATACTAAGAATAATAAAATGACGCCACTGAAAAATATTTTTTACCCATGACACCCTTGCAAAAAGTACAGTACACCTTACACTCTGTGACATTCACCACAGCTCAAGGTCTTGTGTTAAGTGATAGAAGTTTCTAAACATTTACTTAGTGTTTTCTGGCTTCGAAACTCTAGACTCTGATACTCTATGATTAAAGAAGAGAATAATCTCAGTGATTTTATTTCTAAAAATGTATTTGGGATAGAACATAAATTTAATTATCAAGAGCAAATACTTTATTTCAAAATAGAGACATTCAAAATTAGCAAGTTCATTCAAATTTTTAAGAAATACTAAACCAAGGAGGCCCAAACTACACGTCTAACTCTAGTGCACACCGTCTGTATACTTACTTATCAGCCTACTAGGTTGTTCCACTACAGAAGTATGGTTGTTCTGAATATACTCACTGATTCAAATGAAGTTCTCTAGCATGTTAAACATGTTTCCTAGGCTCCTTAACAGATCTGAAAATTCTTGCAATGAGAAGACACTAAAAATCCACTGGTGGTGTTAAGTTGAAAGCAAGATGGAAAGTTACAGAGAGACAACGATGAAAATTACAAAAGGAACCAGTGATTAGGTACTTACACAGTGCCAGGGTTACTGGAGGAGTAATACACACAAAAAGACGTTATAGAGCAGAGAAGACATTGATGTTCCCAGGATGATGGAAAACAGACAAAGACGAGGCCAAAAAGAAGAAGAAGAAGAAAAGAAACAAAATGAAATAACGAAATTAGAAACAAATTTATGTGAAGATGTTACACAAACATCATGCTTCAAAATAATCATGTAAACACACAAAAACAAAAATGAACAAATGTTAGTCAAAATTCTGTTACACTGTTATTATTTGGACAACAGTTTTATAAATGTTTTTCTGTTTCCCAAAACACTGAGAAAAATTTTATATATTAATGCTAGTTCAAGTCTCAAGTTACTAATACCAAGGGAGAGAGATCCACTATGTAAAAAAAAAGTTCTAAGTTTCTATAAAATCCATTTTATCACGAATCTAAGTTCCTACCATGTTCCTAACAAAAGGCAGACAATAAAATAATTACTAGATGGTAAGATGTAGAAACAGATCATTTTAGAAACCACTTTTAAAAACCGATCAGAATAAGAGAAAATCTTTCACTGTCACATAATACAAGTATATATTAATAGCAAGTGTAATCTCCTCACATAAACTATCCTAAATCATATATTAAAAAGGAATGATAAGCTATTTGAAAATATTCTCTAAT
Organism: Equus caballus; assembly: GCF_041296265.1. NCBI lineage: Eukaryota > Metazoa > Chordata > Mammalia > Perissodactyla > Equidae > Equus > Equus caballus. The sequence goes on from NC_091686.1 coordinate 50,021,634, forward strand.
TTTTTGCAATGTAATGATTATGATGAAAAAATATAAGAAACACACTGGGTCATAAATAATGAACTATCACTCAATTTTCATACTCTCCTGTCTGGCATTACACTGCCCTCATTCGCAAGCATATCCCAGTAAGTTTAGAACTGATTTGTGGGAACTCCACCATTCTGTAACAGCAGAGACCTCATTACTGCCCAGAAGGGCACGTCTGATATCATACAGTTAAGGAACGAGGTTAGTAACACCGGAAGAGGGAAACCTCAAAACATAATTCATTCACATAGCTGATGAAGCGTAGAATCATTAAAAACAAATATATTCATATTCCATCATGGATAGCGAAGACTAAACTCTATAAAGTGTGTCAACACACTGTTGAATCAATCCTTCTGCAATGAAGTTTAGTTAGAGTAACTACTAATTCATTATAAATGTAGTAAGAAACACTGCCCCGCAGTCTGAACACTAAGACCGTGCAGTGTAGCTACGCTATATTTCCACACACTCAAGTCAGTTTCATTAACTCAGCAGAGGGCTGAGTTTTGCTGAATGGGAGTGACACGCAGGACTAAGTCGATCTCAATAGTTTACAGGTATTTATTCTTCTGTAGCCACAATGCAAAGCATTCTCTCCTCTGCACTGCTATTTTAAATAGCAGGGATATTTTCCAAATTACCTTCTCCTGAACAGAGTAGAATTTTAGACATCTATTTAAACATTTGAAAGTTTAGGAAAATCTTTATGTCAACATGAAGTTGGGGGTAAATGTTCTATGGCGTGGTGGGGGCAGCAAGTGGGGGGTTGATTGGTTTTAACTGGAAGATGTCAACTTGAATATGCCAAACAAATATTTTCACGTATTTTAGAAAATGTACCCTAATGAAATAGCAACCATACACGGCAGTGGCATCTGTGCCAAGGTGACAGTCAGATGTCCTGGTTTCTCACCGTAGCTGTGCTGCCCACTTCGCCTGTGCCCTGGGCAAGCTGCAAGTCACAGAACCCTCATTTTCCTCAACAGTGAAATGGGTTACAATTTCTCTGTCTTTCAGACCTCTGGTAAGGTCATGTGTTTAACATATTTGAAAGCACTTTAAAAACTATATAGGGGGCCAGCCTGGTGGTGCAGCGGTTAAGTGCGCACCTTCCGCTTTGGCGGCTCGGGGTTCGCAGGTTCAGATCCCGTGTGGGGACGTGGCACTGCTCATCAAGCCATGTTGTGGCAGCCGTCCCACATATAAAGTAGAGGAAGATGGACATGGATGTTATCTTAGGGCCAGTCTTCCTCAGCAAAAAGAGGAGGATTGGCAGATGTTAGCTCAGGGCTAATCTTCCTCAAGAAAAAAAACTGTATAAGTACAGGTTTGCTGTTAGTATCGATTCCCCAACTGCTCAAAACAAGGAAAGTGCTATCAAACCTGGCTGTAGTTTATGCACATTATTCACTCATATAGCCTCAATTCACTCAATTTTCCTCAAGTCCATAATCACTAAAAACAAACACTAATTTCAAGTAACAGAAATAAGCCCGGGTCACAAGCAGGTGATGCAGAGGAAGGCATACCAAAATTTGGCTTCCAAAGACCTAATCTCGAATCTTTATCACTTACAAGCTACATGACTTGAAAAATTACATAACCTCTCATTGTTCAAAGTCTAAAAGAGAATTAAATCAGATAATGCATTTAGGAAGACCTAGCACAATGCACAATAACACCTAATAAATTAATGAATCTGAATCTGGAATTAAAAAATGATTATAATTAACCTAAAAGCTAAATTTATTTTTCCAAGTCTTATTTTTCCTCCTTTACAAGTCAAACTGTTATGTTGGAATCTAGTAACTAGTTAAAATCTTTGTGTATAAGAATCTCACTTTAACTAGACAACAGGAAATGAGGGTTTGGGGATGTCTGACCAGTACACTGGTGCATAGTATTCCTAGGTGTGTACAACATGAAACCATCCTGTCAGTGAGACCACAGCCACACCAGAAGGAAGCTGCTCTCATAATTCAAAGTGAATTCTCGTGGGTGTGTCTAAGACTGATATTCCCTATTTCCAATGCTGCTCTACCGTGTGATAAGAAATTTCTCCACATGCTCAGAATAATCATAACTCCATTAAAACAAAATTACTTTAAGTTCTCATCTAATGTGATTTTTATCAATTTTTAAAGCTAGTAATCACCAGCCTGTTTACTGTTAATACTAACAGACATAAAAGCAAGGTTTTAAAATTAGATCACAGTGATTCCCAATGCCTATGCCAACTAACTGTGACATTAATAAGTTCGTAATTATCTCTCTCAACTAATTTCAAAGGTGTATAACTTTCTATCATCCAGTAACACACAACTGCACATACAGAGATCTAAACCTTCCAGTAATATTGTTTGAAAACTCATAAAGCTTTTAGAGACTTTCCTGGGAAAACACTGGTTTTTGATATGAATTTGGAAATCAACTTAGTTTTATATATGCTATTCACTAGAGGTACGTATCTTTATTCTTCTCTATCTATCTTTATCGTTGTCTTCTGTCTCAACTGATACAAATTACATTCCCACAAGCATTACCTCTTTTAAACCATTACACAGCAAACCCCACATATATTTTATGACAAAAGTTAAACACTACCATTTATTACTATAAAGCAATTCACCACAACATAGCAATGCAAACCAAACCTACTGAAAACACTAAATGTGGTTATTCTAAGTTACAGCTGTTTTGCAAAATTTAACTTAATTTTGCAAAAATCAGGCATTCATGCTGTTTACTCATATATAAATCACCATATTTCCTCTCCAGTAATGTAGATACTAACTTTGTCACTTGTGTTTTCTGCAAAAAGAAAAGCATTTAAAAATATTACTACCATATTGTTTTTTTATTTTGTACGTTCCAAGGCCAGATTCTTCAAAATACCACATAGGAACTGTTAGAAGAGACTGCAGTCCAACAAAACTGACATTTAGGAAGGCTCTATGAAAGACTTACCTCTTGAAAGCAGTGGCACATTATAATGCAAAGGCCTTTGGAAACGGAAAAAGGTAATCACTTCAGCTACCTGACGCAAAGAGCTCCCCTCCAGTCTGGAATATAAAGCCCATTTTCCTCTAAGGAGAGGAAGGAGAGTAGTAAAGAAAACAGCAAGCCGAGACCAACTATCTGTGTACGCAGAAGAAAGATTAAAACTTTCTTAAAGTGCCTTGTTCATTATTATTTATAAGAAAGAACAGGAATGCTTATGTGGTATTATTAAGAAACATTCTAAAAATATCAACATAATTATAGATTTCATACTATCAGGATGAATAACTATTTCTCAGTAATGATGCTTAATTAATAAGCACTTGTGTCTTCTATTTATTAATCCTATAGAAATTTGTGTGGGATGTCTCTCAAACAGGCACATTAGCTATTACTTTAAATCACATAGAACTTAATTAATAAGCACTTGTGTCTTCTATTTATTAATCCTATAGAAATTTGTGTGGGATGTCTCTCAAACAGGCACATTAGCTATTACTTTAAATCACATAGAAACTAACAGTCCTCCTACTTTGAGGAAAAAGATAACTATGCGTTTAACTTTAATTCTTCTGAACTCTTAAAGTTTTGGTTACTGGCAATATATTATTTATAAAATAAAAATTAATTAATAAAAAGTAACCACTCTCAACTTTGAAAGAGCTTTGTTGCAGACCTTTTGTAACATTATAAAAATATGGGAAATTTAATTATCACATAATTAGTAAAAAATCTGACAATGATTTCAGAAAAACCATCTGACGTCTGATGTAGGAAATGCATTCGTCAATGTCACAAAACACCTACTATTCAAAATGACACATGACTGCCTAGTAAAGGGTGTGATCTATTTTTGATTTCACTAATCTAAACACAGTAAGAGAAAGGGCACTGCAAACTTGTCTTAGAATTTCAGACACCACACGTTGTTTTCACAGAAATCCAGTTCTTGTCCTAACAGCTGGACAACATTTGAAGTCAAGCTCTTTTCAAATACACCCAGTTTCTAAATGCAAAGCAGTAACTTGCTTGCTGATGATGCAAAATATGTAATAATCCCTTTTCTCCTGAGTCTTGCCCAGTGCTGGACACCAGGCACATGCTCCATAATCCCACGTCGACTGATTAAGAAGCCACCATAGCGGCCCTATAACCATACCACTGCCTACAGTTATAGTTTGAAAATAATAAGCTTTAAAGTGTTTCAAATTTAATCACCAAAGCTGTGCTTATAAAACACAAAATTTAAGCTTGGTATTTTCACGTGTTTTAAATGTCGTACTTTTTCATAACCTCGACTTGCTTATACTTCCATGATTTTCCAGAAAAAAGACTTTCTTACAAAATTTCAAGAAGTGTTAGTAAGGAGAAAAGATTTTAGCCAAACACTTCTTTCAACGAACTTTCTTCTACCAAACCTGAAATTTAATAAACAGAGTAAACTTCTGCTTTTAGTTTTCTGTGGGGCTAGCACCTGAGGGGCAGCATCTGTCTTTTCAGGATATCTACTTCAATTACTCTAAAATCTACCGTCTTAACATAGACATACAAAAAAATACAACCAAACACACCTCAACACTATGTTATTCTCTTCCTCACATGAAAGAAGAAATAACACTGTTTGAGGGATTCTAGTTTTTCTCAATAAACACAGCAGAACTGTAAAAAGCCACCCACAACCACAAAACCCTCTGTGGGCCTGGGAGCTGCTCCTCCAGACCTGCTCTCCCTCTCAGCGGCAGCCTGGAGCCCTGCCACCTTCGCTGTCAGGGCCCCAGAGTCGCCATGGCAGCAGCGCTACAGAAAGCACAGCCCCTTCATTACATGAATTAACATTCGGAAGGGATTATCTCAGAAAAGACCTATCCACACAATTAGTTTAATTATATTTTCCTGGGAACTGGCATCGGTAAAAAGCCTCACGCATGCAGATTATTTCCCTTTGTTTTCCTTTTAAAGTACATTTTTGTCACAATAAATCTGATCAAAATGATTTTACAAAAATGACTTCGGCTTAGAGTATGGTCACTGAATTCCAAAAAGAATAAAATGACCACTTATAAATGGAGGCCACTGAAAATACACTTCAACCAATTTTTCAAAAAATATACCACAAAAAGGGAAAAATCATAAGGAATAGATTTTCAAACACTTCTGCTGACATTACATATTTGCTGTCCACTGCTTTAAACCTGTTCATTTTAGAAAAATCTTTACAATGAAAATATTTTCTAATTTGCTTCTGATGTTTTTTACGTACCCCTTAATGTTACTGTTCTGCCATTATTATTTGCTTTTAAAGACTAAATTCTAGCTTAAGGTTATCTGAAAAGCGTGTTGCAAGCTATCTGACCTAAACTAATGCAGGATGCATAGACATGAGTTAAAACTCAATTTGCTTTCTGTCTTCTTAAGATTATTTCCTAGAAAGAAAGCTTCTCACCAACTCCTCATTCCTCTCTCCTCAGAGTGAGAGACATAAGCTGACACAACTGTAACACTGTTTAAACTTTAGGTGGCTAATCAAAGGATGGAAAAACTGAGGAAGAAAGATTCAAGATTCGCCCTGCATTATAAGTGCCAGCTGCTCAATGCTGTGCTAGGACTTGGAGAAAAAGAGTTATGGAGTAGGTTACATGGTTCATGACACGTCAAAATGCATAATTAGGTTTCGATTAACCTATAATTGCCTCGCAGAAAGTGCTGTATGTATATAACATAAAGCTACATGTTAATGAAGCAAATAAAACTTCACCTTCCTTCCTTCAAAGAACAGCTGATTTGGGGGAATGTAGATTGTTTCCTGGAAATTGCCTGAAAAAAGAGTTTTGATAAAAGCAGAAAGCACCCTTGGCCACCTACCCATTTTGCTGTTTACTGTCACCCTGGGATCCTCTTCTCTGTCCCTCTGCTAGCTCCTGAGCAGTCTCGGCACACACGCTGGTGACTGTGGGCTGCCGTGGGACAGTAACTGCAGGTTTACCAGCGCTCAGTGCAGATGGACGCTGGTCAGCACTAAGATTGGCATTAGCATGCAGTCCAGACGCAGCAAATGGGGGAGGTGTGACAGCAGCCACGGGTGGAGGGGAAGCATGTGATGAAGTGGTCGCATGGGCTGGGGTGAAGGCGGACGATGGTGATGGGATGGATGTGACTTTTGGTGAAGACACAGAGCCAAAGGGCCGGGGTGCCTTATTGTAGGTCATGTTGGTGGTGGAAGTGACTTTGGACACAGCAGGAGATGTAATGGGCACAGGTTTAACTACTTCTTTAGGTTCTCCCTATGTAAAATAAAAATAAACATACACAAAACACACCAAACACATGCAAAATGGATTCACTGAAAAGAACACACAGCTAGTTTCTAAAAGACAAACACAATCATGTTAGCAGCCCAAACTTTACATGTTTCCAGATAAAAACAATGAGCTGATATAGCATAACATGCATGCTAATGGGTCCCAACATGCATAATACAGATGCACACAGTGAATATATTTTTTTAATAAAAACGAAAGGAGTTTCAAAACATTTGGGAAATAGAGCAGGAAAGCTATCATAAAGCCTAAAGGTCATCATAAGTGTCAAGTGAGACATATTCCAAAGGAACATTTTTAAAATACCCCATAATAAACAAAATATCTCTAACTGAAATGTTTATTTTAAAATATCCAGAGTCTCAATTATAATTCCATCTTTCAAACAGGTTTAATTACTCTCCAGAGCACAATTATTTGATTCATGCAGAAAGAAGAGCACATTTCTAACTCTTCAATTAAAAAAAAAAAGAGTAAGATGATTTTCATCTAACTCAGAAATGTGCACATTCTAATTAATTATTTTGAATCACGAAGTTGCTTTCACAAAAACAACAAAAAAACAAACAAATGAACAAAAAAAATCAATCCTTTCCCTTTCCTGCAATCCACCTGTTTCTCTTTCTGGAATGTTCTGAGATATCATTCAGAGATGGAATAAAATTCTTTCCTTTTTCCAAAATAAATATTTAATAGTTATAGAAGGAAAAAAATGATCTTAGATGTTTCTTCACTACCATGAGCAAAAAAATAAAAAAAAAGAAAAGCTAGTAAGAAAGATCAATTTCTCCTAAAATTAACAGAATTTGTGTGTGCAAATCCCTATTCCAAAGCAAGTATAAACTTTAAGAGAAAAAAACAGGTTAAGTTTCTATGATGTTTAAGAATAAATCTCTACTCACCCTACCATCTCCAAAGAAAAACAATGAAATTTTTTTTAAAGCATATAATGGTGGTTCTATTAAATTTAATTTTAAGAAGAAAAACAAAGGTGATCTAAATTAATCTTACAGAAACAATAAAGCTAGCTGAGAGGGGGAAATAGCTTAATGCCTCAGCAAATCAATATAATAAGTAATTCAATGGAAAGGCACAAGGAGAATTAAGGAGAAAACTCCAAAAAGCATAAACCAGATGTATATGAATAATGGTTTGGGACAAAATGAGGATATATACGAGAGAAAAGGGTACTTGCCAATAACCTAATCTAAGAATACTCTGAAAACATAATTAAAAACTTATTATTAAACAAAATGTTATTAAAGACTTATTGTAATATTCATTTTCAGTAACCGCTTATTCTCTTTAGAAAATGTGAATAAAGATAGGCAAATTAAAAGTGAATGTAAGAAACTGAGACATAAGTTATTGATAACATATGACATTGGAAATAATGTTTTAATCATCCAGGTATAATTATAGATGGTAATCCTGTATACGTTAATTTCCATTTTCCCCTGTTATCTTTAAAGGAAAAGAACTGTGAAGAAAACTGTATTGAAACTACAAATTGTGAGTATGGCCTAAGACAGGAATGAAATTGCAGGGGTTCAAGAGGGGCTATCAAATGGTACCCTAGTGATACTAGGATAGAAACGCACCTTTTGAACAGGAACCAGCTCAGGCTTGGATGTAGCAGATGCTCTGAGGGGGGAAAAAAGAAAAAGAGAAAAAAATGACTTTTGCAAACTCGAAATCTTATTAATGGAATTTTTATTATATACCTTAGTATACTAAACCATCAGAATTTATAGTTTCCTAATTCATGATTTTGACTATTTACAAACTACTAATTAGTTCATGTAAGTCAAATGCTGCAAGATCCAATACCCTTTCATCCTAGATAATCATTAGTTCTCTACATACTCAAACGAGGGAAGACAAACACCAATCCTGTTAGCTGATGCACCCATGTTTAAGCTTTAAATTAAGGCTATTCCCCATCCAAAAGGCAAAGTAGGATAAGCGTGACTTTCTGATCCTTGAGGGGTTCCTCATCTAAGCCGAATCTCTGTCTCCAACAGTATGTGCCTTTTCTCCTGACGTCCATGAATATGTCCATAGGCTACTGGGTTCCTCTGTGAAGATAGTGAGTAAATTCTGGTTGAATTGGGTCACCGAATGAGTATTTATTTCGTACTCATACTTGTAAGTCCTTATGCAAGTTAATACATTTGTTATACTAAAACTAAACTGTAAGTTCCTCCTCTAGGCTATAATTTCAGTGGGTGATGACCATGTCCCATTTGTGTCTCTGTATCAGCACTGTGCCTGACATGTCATAGAGGTCATCAGTAATAAGCGTGGAAAGCAGAGAACAAGGAAAGCACAAAAATCCATGCACAGAATTTGACTATTTGCAAGTTCAGATTATTTTTAATATATGCTTTTTTGTATTATTACCGTCTCTTTGGTTATCATGGACTAATAGTAACAATAACTGATTTGGAGCAATTATCTCATGACAAATAAGCAAAGCAGCAACTATCAGTATCCTCATTTTCCAGATGAGGAACTTCAAAGCTAGAGAAAGTAAATCACTAGGATGGGGCTAAGGCCAACAGTTCTTTTATATTACAAGGCCCTGGCTGTAGTCAAGGACAGTAACAAAATGTTTGGGAAAACTTCTAATGATTTACCTAGTATTAAGGTATATGTTATGTTTACTTAGGCCAGAAGCAATTTCACTCCTCTTACACAAACCTGATAAGACATCAAGTGCAGAATTCAAGAAATGCAACCGTAGTAGGTAAATTATAAGTGATAATAATTTTAAGATACAAACCATGAGATCATTTTACTTATAGTGATAACAGATCACCAATAGAAAACGCTTGTAAAGGATATTTGGTCTCTACGAGCATAACCTAGCAATGAACTCCAATCAACATTTTTGGCAGCAATTGAATTTTCCAATAACAACTAATTTCGTTAGCTAGGGCAAGCACTGACTGAATAATTGGCTAACCTAATGAGAGGCCACAAAGGATGCTAACATTCAGTTACTGGAGAACAGAATTAGACTGTGTGCAGTTGCACAACCATGTGTACTCTCAAATGGACAATTTCTCTTTTACCTTACAGGATTATGATTACAAGCAAAGGAAACAAGTTCAAGTACACAACAGTGGAATCTTCCTTTCATTGAAATTTCACAATAAGATGTAATCACAAAGGATCTACTTATTAAAACCACCCAAGGCATTGTTGAAAGTTTGCCATAAGAGAGAGGATGGTATCCTTATGTATCTGGACACTTAAAAGGTGCATGGAGCTCATCTAGCAATATAAAAACAATCTCTAAAAAAGAACAAGATGTTTAACAGTCATTAGGTTTCCAAATGGAATAAAATGCATATATTCTATGTCCATGAAAACAAACCCCTTAGTTTTTTTCTAGGTGTTAGTTCCTACTTAAACAGTGTTAGCAACAACAAAACCACAATGGTTAGTTTTCATTAATTCTGAAGTCTAACTTCTTATTTTGTGGAGAAAGCACAGAATAATAATGAGTCCTAACGTACTTTATAGAGTGAAAGTTCTACAAAAAAACTGCTTGAAATCTTGAACTCACAAAAAATTTTAAAATCTGAAACTCAAATCTGTTTGCCCTGTTTGCCTTCTGATAAAATCTCACACATGCAACAGCATGAACTAAGACAAGCAGTCAGAGAAAAGAGGGGCTACACGCCCTCAGGATCCCAGGATTGAGTCCACTGCACATTAAAAACACAATCATTTGGAAGGAAAAAAATAGATGGCTTATAATTAAACATCAAATAACACAGCTGACACTAGATGCAATAAAAATTAGTTCTGTTGGTTTAAATATTTAAATAACAACACAGTGAGTCATAGAATCATTGAAACTTAGAAGGTCCCTCAGAGTTACTTTATCACAAGCCAATCAGGTACTCGTCCGACTTCTGTTTGAATAATTACAGCAGGTCACAATTTAAACCATGTAATTTTTGAATCCTGTTTAAAATGGTCTTCATTTTAGCGTGTTCGTTTTTTGGAGTAAACAGAAGTAATCAATCTGTCCACACTAAAAATATTTGGAAAAACATTTTTAACACACCGTATATGTACATAAAATCTATAACGTGCATTAGTTACACTTTAAAAGATCAGGAGGCTAGATAAATCTATTTAAATGTAATCACATACTCTTATGACACTAAAACTATTGTGGTTCAGAATATTTAGAATACATGACAAATGAAATCTGCAAAATTACTGAATAGTAATAACACTAGCTCAAAAGAATAAAACTTTACTGATTATCACAGAATAACAAAAAGATACACCACCTTTTGCTTTCAAATGTGTAAAGATTTTTAAAAAATATTAATACATAATGCTTATGAGAATACTCTATATGTTGCTGGAAGAGTTGTATATTATTACGGCTTTTCTGGAAAATAATTTAGCATTTATTTATAAGAAGCTTTGAAAAAGCTCATGCCCTGTGACATAATAATCAACTTCTGAGAATCTATTATAAGGAAATAATCTGAAATATAGAAAAGACTTTATGTATAAACATACTTGTTGCCTACAGTATAACTTACACTAGTGAAAAATTGGGAACAACTGATCAAATTCACAACAATGAGGCAGTGGTTCACTGTAATATAACCACATGACGGAACACTGTGCAGAGATTAAAGTCACTCTCACAACTGCGTGAGAGCACGCTTACTTTGTGATGGTAAGTGAAAAAAGGAAGATATAAAATAGCATATATAGCATATCGGTACACGGAAAAAGTAGATGGAAACACACACCAACAATTTAGTAGAGGCTCTCTGTGGATGATATTTGTTTTTTCTCTTCTGTGTGTTTTTATACAATGCATATGTGTTACTTTTTATAATAAGTAAGACTATGTCTCAAAGCATGCCTCCTAGAAAACTACTTTCCAAAACACAAAAGAAAAGAATAAGGTGTTGTTATCAAAGATATCTGGAAAACTTGAAGTTACATAAGCATCTTAGCCACAAGACTTCTCAGAGCCTTTAAACGCCTAAAGAAGAAAATACTGTGAATTGTTGTCCATACCCATTTGAAATATGGAATACTCATTTATTTAGTTACTCATTTATTTAGGAGCCCTTTTTAAGACTGGAGTTAGGAAGGGGAAAACCCTCTGGGAAATGCTATTTTAAAGAAACAAAGAAAGTAAACCTCTGTAAGTCTGAAATGTTTACTTAAGTCTCTTACAAGCAGCTAAAATTAAGGGAAAGAAATAGTACAATCCATAAAATCCTCAGAATCTTTTGTTATACAGCATATTTCTTATTGAACTAGTGCTTTCTTGAACTTTGTTTAATAAGATACTCAAAGACTAGGAGCATAATTTAATCAATGTTTATGCAGGAAAATCTCATTTCCTTCAGCAAAGTGAAATATATATTTCCTATATTCTCTGAGGAGAAAATCCTAATATACGAATGAGGAAAACTATTTCTCAAAATTAAAGTTTTTACAGTTTCTTTTGTTTTTCTTTTTCTTTTTGTTTTAGAAAATTACTAGATTAACCATCTGCTCCTTTACTTTAGAAATGTCATGGATTACTTAAAAGTAAATAATTTTGTAAAGATTTTTAAATAGTTTTAAAAACTAAGGTATAATTATTAAAAGTTATTCCTACATTTTTCTCTTCAATCCTGGGAAATACGCAACGGGATAAAATCTCTCCCTTTCAAACACAGTGATCATCACAAGTCACTTTTGTGTAGTGTGTGTTTCAAACCAGCAGAGATCCTGGAAATGGCTTAGTGCCATGGGCTCAACAATTTGCCTATTGTTCTCTCCTCCCCGAGTGCAAAGTCACTGTACAGGAGTAAGCTATGATGGTGAGAGACTAGTGCCTTGGCCCAGTACTATCCTCAACTCACGGAATTCAAAGAACAAAGCCGTCAGTGTGGCTGGAACCATCTATTTTGAAAGTTGATTGATTTTTGCTAAGAGCAGTATCCAAAATAAAAATCCCTGATGCATTACAACCAGTTTCTGAACTTCTAGCTAAACAGTTGAAAGGAGTTCTAAGCTATAATGCATTGTATTAGAAACTAGAATTGTGAGGCCCTGGTTAGCATAATGGATAGGAAAAATAATGCCATCAACAAGCAGTAACACTAACGAGAACCAGATTCAAAGGAATCAAGTAAAACTGCATCTGATGAACACCTAATGAATGGTGTTATATTTAAGTTATATTTTTAACTAGTTTAACGCATTTTTCTAATACTGCTTTATAAGATAACATGTTTTTAGTTAATAAAGTAGCCAATGAATGTTCACATTAGCATTTAAGAATGAGGACTCAGGCAACAGAACTAGACTGATAAGGATTATTCGCATCACTCATTATGTCTTGGTGACTCCTTCAACCATTCCTCATATACTTAACTCATAAACAATTACACAGAAAAGAGGAGGATTTTTAGTTCATCTTCTGTGAGATGAGCCCCATCTAAGTTTCCCACAGCATGGCCATCTTTGGGCTCACTGACCTCAGGACCCATAAACACTAGGGTATGTCATTAATCACTTTAATTGCAAAGTTGTCAATTTGCAATAACAAAGCCACTCCAGAGGGGAAAAAGTGAGCACTCAAGTGTGCAGAGGGATGTCTCTTTAAACAATTTCCCCATATTTTATTGTACTTCCAGTCAGTCTACTTTCCTAACAACTCAAACCTCAAACATTTAAATCACTTACGGCAATGTATCAGTGGTTTTTTCTAAATGATATGAGAATTTATAAAGATTATATTTTCTATAAACAAAAGTACAAAATAGTTCTATATCAGCATGTTATAAAACCCAGTAGCTTATAAAAAGATGGTACTCACCACAAACACATGCACTCACACACAGTCTCACTTTCTCTTTCTCACTCTTTGTATCTTCTCTATCCTACTATGAGAACTAATGAAATACATTTTTTCCCTCTAGAGAGAAAGAAATAACCCAAATCTGCACAGACTTTGAAGAATGGGAGACAGAAGCAAGGGAACTGCTCCAGCCTATCTGGGTACATGGGACCCCTTCTGCTTGGGCTTGGCTTGAAATAGGGTATGGCTCTGAGAAATCCAAACAGGCAGTCCCCACTTGACAATTACTTCCCTAGGTAAGGGTGAGGGCTTTTGTTGTAAAGATCCTTTTCAGGTGGTCACAGCAGCTGATGGGCTTTGAGGAGAAATTTTCATCAACCAGTTCTAAATCAAGCTAGAGGGGAGACAGGCAGGGAGAGAAGAAGGGAGGGAGGGAGAGAGGGACTTCTACTGAGTTTCCCTGACCTGCACGGTTACACTATTTTCGAGGAGAAAAAACTGGGGGACAGCGGGGTAGAGAAGGGAGCATTAGGCTAAATTTAAAATGATAAAATATTTCCCATTATACAAATAATGAGAGCATCAGCCTTACAGCTACCACTTATTGGGGTCTTACTAGGAGTTCAACACTGAATTAAAGGTTTATATACAATGTATTGCTTAAGTTTCAGAAATAAAGCCTAGAAATGTTAAATAACTTGGACCACTAAAGAGTTTAATGCCAATCTCCACATTATCCTCCCTCTAATACATCCATCTCACTCCACAGGAGCCAAGAAATTAACAAAGATTTCTTCCTCTCATGATATGCTGCTTTATTTTCTATGATTGAAGCTCACCAATTCAATGTTATTAAGATCTTCAGAAATGCAAACTAATACTGATCAACTTAAATACCGTCACCTAGTTTTGGTGACAGTTTTATATATTATTTGACATCCATCACTTGAGATCATCCTTTCACCTGTCCAGCCATCAGGATTTACTGAGCCGCAGGCACTGTTCTGGAGTTTGAGAACACAGTGGTAAACTAGCCAAAGAAGGTCCTGCCTGGAATCTACATCCTAATGGAGGTGGCAGATAATAAACAAGTCAACAAATAAGACAGTTTCATATAGTGATAAACGCAAAATTTCACATTATTCTACATGATTTTAGATGGAAGGAATTTATGTTTTTACGTAATATTTATTTTCACAAGAAAATCTTTATGAGAGAAGAAAGTTTCATCTGTCCATTGTGCTTCAAGTCTACACTCAAAATAACCTCAGAATCATTTAAGTTAAAAAAATGCATTTTTCTAACTAGTATTTATAAAACAATTTCTATCAAAAAGAATATTGAAGAAATTGTATAATAATTTAGATGTGTTCAAGGTTAATCAGGATGATTCATCTTTATTATGGGTAAAACTCTTTTAAAATGAAAGTATTATTTCAATAAAAGATTATATATAAGAAATCTATTTTATATACCCCACCCACTGTTAAGAAATGGCAAACTTTACTGTAAAGGGCCAAACAGTCAATATTTTAGGTTTTGTAGGTCACAGAATCTCGATTCAGCTACTCAGGTCTGCCATTATAGCAAATAAGATGACACAGACAAAATGTAAATGAGTGAGAATGGTTGTGTTCCAATAACACTTCATCTATAAAAACAGGTGGGGTGCGGGGGACAGAGGGGGTTGTGCTAGCTTTGACCTGTAGGTCACAGTTTGCCAACCCTTGGTTTAGATCATTTTACAGTTTCGATTATAACAAACCTTCTAGGAAAGAGTCTGACATCACCATGGCTTTTTTGGACGCTAAGCTTCATAATCATTCCACATAACGAAAAACCCCTAATTACAATTTGTTTAGACCCTGACAGGTACAAGAATCAAGAGTTTAGCTTCTCATTATTCTTTCTGTGGTTGTAGGACACTACCTTGCAATTCCTCTTAACTCCTCTGCCTCAAACCTTCATACGACTTGCAACTGAACAACCCACCTAACCTTCCCAAACCACCCATTCAAATGAAATTCACACCACACAGTACTGATAATGAAGCTTGGTGAAGGGACAAGTTTAAGATTATTGGATTAAGGATGACATTTTAAGCACTATTTTAAACTCTGCTACTCAGCACCTCAGTTCACTTGCTAATACATGATAAAGGCTACTAAAAACCGCTCATCTTCTGCTTCTACGTATTACAAATGGAATCATTAGTAATGTAATTGTTTTTTAAAAAATTCGAAAAGAACAACTAAAAAGGATACACCATGCATTTTGTAAGAGAAGGTGAAAAGTACAATTTCCTTCTTTCCCATTGTTTTCCACCAAAACTCTACTTATTTCATATCAGGCATGGGTTGTAATACTTTTCAGACTGATAGAAATAAGCAATCTATAACAGAGCTGCATTCTCTGAAAACCTACTAAGTTTATATCTTCCTTTGTGCACAATGGTAATGACTTCTACTTAGTATATCTTCTCTCCCAGCTCCAAACAGGCAGAGAAAAAACATTTTTATCAACACAGTACTTCATTACTAATATGAAAATAATAGGATTTGCAAAGTAAATAATCTGCATGTGAAAAATTAAGAGTTCCATTTATACATCTACATTTTTATAGCTCTTTTTTGACACTATTAAAATACGTTTGAACAAATATGGTTAAAATTAAGAGAGTAGACATCAATAACAAACCATATGCATAATTGGATTTTCACAGACTTCTAGCGACGCATATGAAATGAACTGCTGCAGGAAAGCCTGGATAAGGGTCAGATGCTAAAGAGCACGGTGAACATAGTATAGGCAGGCACAATTCATAACCTGAGGTTACTTTTTTCTTCCATCTAGGAAAAGCTAGAACCCTAACGAGACAGAGAGATCCTTCTTTTCATATTCAGGCTTTCTCTTATCAAGCTCTTCCCTGATAGAGAAGTTTTTTGAGAAACAGGAGAAATAGCTAAATGAAGGTTACCAACAAAATTAATTAGCCACTCTACAGTTTCTTTGTTGGTACAACAAGGACAGTAATCCTTTCCTTGCAGAATGGTTTTCAGGATGGAATGAGGTCATGTATGTAACACACCGAGCAGAGTGACTGCACGAAGTAAGCGGTGAAAGATACTACTTTTCCCTTACATAGAAAATTAGACCCTGGAGTTCTGGAAATTATTCTCTGTTTCTGATTGCATACTGTTATAATCAAAGCAAATTATCTACCAGCATAAGTTTCAAGAGAAGACAACAACAAACTAGAAACGGAGGAAACACTATCACTTATTGAGTACCTACCAAATGCCAATAACTTCATTCGGTCCATTACATAAATTATCTCATTTATTCTTCCTGAGAAAGTAGTATTGTTCTCTTTTTAAATGTAGGAAACAGAAGGTCAAATAGGTTAAGTAATTCATCCACGACTTAGAATTTGAAAATGGCAGAACCAGGATTTGAACTCAAATCCTGCAGATAAGCAACTCACACTCTGCCTTTTAGGAATAACACCAAACGAGATAAAAATCACAAAAGTAACTCTGGTAAGAAACTTCAGAGAGAAATGGTTTCAAACAATGAATAACTATTAACTTTCTATTAACTAATAACTATTTGTTTTTAATCATGTTATTTACAGAATGCCATCTTTGGTTTAATTCACCTAAACACAGGAGATTCTCATTGTAATACACACACACACACACACACACACATATATATAAGTAGTTAATATATAGATACATAGAGATAGATGACATATGTAGATCTACCTGTCTATTTCTCTATCTATAGAAAATGCACATTTTACAGCTTGAGAAATACATACATAAATAAGAATTTCAGAAAATTCTCAGTTAAAGCTTACTAAACATGCAAAAACAAAGAAACAAGAGCCTTCAATTCATTATTCCTTATTTTTCCAGAGAAGAGGAGTATTTTCCCCCATAGCAATAGCATAGCAATAGGAATTCTCTAATGATTTTCATTTTCCAGCAGGATGGGGCTAGAGGTTCCTTAATGAACATCATCTATGATGCTAAATGGGGTGTTCTGTTCAAAATAACAACCAGCTTCTGAAGTCAGTGGCCATGCAGATCTCAAGATGCCACATCACTCAATCTTCTTGTAGGTATGTGTCAAGAACCTCATGTTTATAAGTCCTCTTTCTCACGCTCTTGAGAAAATAAAGGAACTAGCATCACAGTCCCCACTTACAACTATCAATGGCAACATGCTACTAATAATCCAGAACGAATCTGACTGCAGCTCTGACATGCCCGGTGATACAGCGGTGTATACTGAGCACGTAAGGTTGCAGAAATAACCATGATGGTTCCTCTTCAATCTGGTTTTGGCTACATATGCATATATACCTCGTCATTGGATATGTATGTACTTACATAAATATACCTACATATATACCTAGTCACTGAATAATAACACTTTTGATAGTGTTCCATTCTTTTTGAATCTCACACACACTCTTGGGTTGTAGTCAGAATCAAGCTCCTGTTAACCACCAGATTTGTTATGATTAGTATGGCTTTTATATTACCATGAACTATGTTAACTAAGCACCTTCTCATTCCTGACCAATATGTATTATACCCAAAGTGACTTCAAGTTCAAGGGTAACAACTGTGCTACATCTTTTCCTTAAATAATTTATTTCATTAATTTATTAATTAATTCCACAAATATTTATTGATCCTCTAACAAGACAGGCTCTGTTGTAGGAGGTGGGGCAACAGTAATGAATAAAACAGACAAATGTCTACTTTGATGGTGCTGACATTCTACTTGGAAGAGGCAGACTAAAAACAAACAAGCAAAAAGTATGTCACACGGTACTGAGTGCAACGGAGTCTAATAAAGTAAGATGGGGCAGGGATCCATTATTTTATAGAAAGGAGTCAGAGCTGTCCTCTGCGGTAAGAAGAAATCTGAGCAGAGACCTGCAGTCAAGAATTCCAGACCAAACAGCAAGTGCAAAGTCTCCGAAGCAGGACTGTGCCCTTGGGGCTGGAAGGGGAGCAACGGCTGGCAGGGCAGGGAGAGGTGAAGCCAGAGAGACACCTGGGAGCCAGAACCCACATGCTACTTTAGGCCACGAGGAGGACCTGGTCTCTTACTCCTCTAAGTAAGATGGGAAAGTATTCCTAAACACAGTACCCCATTTTGTAAGGCAGTTAAACCCAAATATCCAATTAAAGAAGATTAAATCTAAATACAATGCTGAGCAATAAATTAGTCTGTATACGTCTGAACTGTATAAGCCTACTTACTAAGTAAAAGAAGGGGAAGACAGGGGGACTAAAACTTGCCCCAAATCTTAAATATAGCAAGACAAAATACAAATGGAAAATAGCAAAATACCTAATTTGTTCTTCAGACATCCAAAGTGTGAGATAACGCTCTTTGAGGTCCACATTTATATGTTCTCTGTCCTATGCTAATACTGGAGGCATAATTTTGCCACTAACTTTTTTCAGATACATCTCCTTTCCTATTCTTGTCTAGGCTAAACACATTAAATTGCAAACTTTTTTTGTAAAGTGGGTATTTTTAGGTATTCAATAAAATTTAAGGGGACAAGCATTCCAGCATTTAGCACAGCCTTATTAGGAAAACAAAGTCAGTCCACTGTCTGGTGGAGAGCACATGAAATGAAAACTCATTCTTTATAGTCTCAACTTAGTTTTTTCCATGTACTTAATACTTGAATAATTTTGGGTGGGATTAGGTTTTTTAAAAATTTGGAGGTAGTTACTCAGAGTCAAGGAATTTAAAAATTAATGATCACATGTGGCTATTTTAGCCATAGATAAGCCACATCTATCCTTGTTTAATAACTTTAAGATGAGCCCTTAATTTCACATTATCAGTTAAGAAATAGAATCTTGTCCAATAGCCTCATCACCAAATCTCATTAAATTAGTTCAAGTATTCAATATGATAATATCTAAATATAAAAAAGGAAAATTCAAAGCCAGGAAATGTTCAAATTGTTCATTTTAACAAGTTCTTATATTATTTTTTATTAACTTCACATTAATACTATCACGTAGAAAGGACTGGAACACATTCAATTGTTTCTTATATTTATTAGGAAACTTTATTTTTGTTTATAGAGACTAAATTTTTTTATATAATAAGACAGTATTGCTTATATTTCTGATTGATAACAATGGATTTTGTTGTAAAATTTAAGCCACATTAGAATTCTAAAGCTTTCCAATGTTAACAGAGTATTACTATTATTTTTAAGACAAAGGGATGAAATAAAATGTTATAAATTGCATTTCCTACTCTGATACCTCTGTTGTTACAGGAAGAAAATCCGACAGCGTAGCAAGTTAGCAACACATTCCGCCTACTTTACCAAAAGGTAAGCTTATTATCCTGAGAGATTAATGAACATTCCTCCACCACTGTTTGAATTTAACACATTAGAAAATGACCCTAGAATAGCTCTTCTTAACAGTACACAACTTACAACATACGTGACTCAACATGAAAATTCAACAACACCAGACTAGTCCACACCTGTTCAATGGGACAAATCCACTGATCAAAAGCTGGAAAACTGCAGCGATGTCCAATTGCTACGAAAATTTCTAAATGCTTATTCTCGGCTTCGGTACTTATCTCAATTGTAGACCAGGAATAAACAATTCAGACTTGCACCAGTGTCCAGGGACCACAAACTTGAGGAATGTGGACACAGACCACTGTTTTCAAACTTTTTATCACAATATACAGTCAGAAATATATTTTATATCATGACCTATTTAGTACAAATATGAACCAATGAAACATATATTTTCATGCACAACCATTAACATACATTCTGTTCTAGTCTGTTTCATTTACAAAATAAAAAGGGGACGAGGGGACACGCTGGTCCTGATTCAAAAAACTGAACACATAATAAGCCTCAGTTTGATAAACACTAATCTTGACTCAAAGGCCGGGAGCTCAGAAGGGTCTGAAAGCTTGGTAGGTCATATAATAAACACGATGGCTGGCTAATAGTGGTGACACAACAAATGCTCACTAAACTGAAATAGCCATGCATAAAACAATATTACACTAGCTTTAACTTTTGAAAAGCATTGCATTAAAAGGCACAAAATATAGAGACCTAGCAACAACAATTAACACAAGGTTCTGGACAGGACAGGTCTGTAAAGCTTAACCTCACCAAATTTGCTTTCGACAGAATTATAGTAACTGAGAAGAACAGAAATGCTGACCACAGGTTACTGTATGTACTTTTCCAACACTGACATCCTCTAGCAAGTACTAAACTGAACTAGACAACAGAAATTTTCTCTATTTGATAATGTGTGAAAATTTAGAGAAGCCAAACACTAATACCTAACTCTTAAGACAAATAATCTGAAATGCGTATTAGATTCATTAGTAAGAGAAAAACACATCCTCCAGTCTGACGCCTCCCTGACATCTGAAGATGCTGGCAGTAATCAGCCTCTGAGAGATCTCTAGAGAATGGGAATAGGAGAGTCCTACCACATTTACTTCCTCTTTTTACAGACTCACAGAAGGACCTGAGAGCTCACAAAGGATAAGAACCAGTGCAAAGAAAAACACACAGTGTGCTCTATACTGTGATCTTAAAAAAACTACTTACAATAAATGAAAAAATACTTATGTAACTTGGGCATCAAAGTTCCTGATTCCTTTCAAGATAACAATGATTCTTTTCTTCCATTACTATTCTGATTTTTAACTCTTTTGGCTGCTTTTCTCAAATGTTCTTGCTGAACACTGACAGTGATATTTTAATTAAAAGGACTTTCTCTTAATTAGAGTTGTCTATCTGGAATGGGCTGCCCAGTGGTGATGTTCACGCAGGAGCTGTATCACTGTTTCAGGGATCTTTCGTAAGAGAAGGCTGGACCAAATGGCCCACGAGGTCCCTCCAAGTTCAGGGGAACACGAACACCTCTATCACACGGTCTGTATCATACAATGTTCTTCATTCTGAACATCTGTCTACATTAGCTAATTCTTTTATTTCTCTTAGGAATGTATTACTTATGACAAGGTAGTTATTACCTATGTCATTACTTATGTCATTACTTATGACTCAGAACAGACTGGCAAATAAACCCGACACTAACATTGGCCTCAAAGACAAGAAAACCACAGGTAAATTTAAAAAATTCACGTAAGTCTTAGCCTGGTCACTTTGATAAGCAGCGTAACACAGCTTCTGGAATGTCCAGTAACTCACAGAGTTAAAAGCAGATTACGCAGATTCTAATCCTAACTCTTCCATTTACCAGTTGTTCAACCTAGGTTAACTTAAGCTCTCTCTCTTAGTTTCCTCACCTGTAAGATAAGAATAATAACAATACTTACCTATCTTAGAAGGTTATCGTGAAAACTGAGAATGAAAAAATGTCTGTAAGGTGCTTAGAATTGTGTTTGTCATATAAACAGACACTATCATAGTGTCAGCTATGATATTTATCATCCTCCATGACTTGAAAACTAAACATAAATGGTGGTTATAATCTTCTTTCAGGCTCCAGGCTTTAGTGAGAGAGGAAGAATCTAACATTAAACTCAATATATTTTTGTGAAAGTCACCTCACCAGTCTCACTTTAGAAAATGTCACTTGGCTACTATAATAATGGAGGAGTATTGAGGGTGACGGAAAATGGGAGAGAGAACCCAGTTCCAAATCAGCCATAACAGAGAGAATCACCTCTAAATCCTCAGAGTGAAACTAAAGTCTAAACTAAAGTAGACTAAGACTACTTGTCTTCTAAACAGGTCTTTCAACTAACAACAGTCCATGGCTTGGTGACGGCTACATTCATTTCTGAAAAGTTGGATGGTGGAGAAAGTAATATGATGTGTTGAATCCCCAAGGTGAAGTCAATGCCTCTCCTTTTCTTTTCTTTCTTTCTTTCTTTTTTTTTTTTTGAGGAAGATTAGCCCTGAGCTAAATTCGTGCCCATCTTCCTCCACTTCATATGTGGAATGCCTGCCACAGCATGGCGTGCCAAGTGGTGCCATGTCTGCACCCGGGATCCGAATCAGTGAACCCCAGGCCGTCGAAGCGGAACATGTGCACTTAACGGCTGTGCCACTGGGCCGGCCCTCTGCCTCTCCTTTTCTGAATTCCCCTGAGGTGCTTCACTGAATCCAAGGTACACGGACAACACGGAGGATCATCACAGCATGCAGTCACATGCACTGCTGGGGCACAGCATTGACCTTGGATGCCTCTGAAACTATCACAGTGACTGGCAACAGTCCACACAGATAAGAAGCTATCACAAACTGGCTGGAGACGAAGCTCTGTTCCCAAACTCTATCAAGAAACCCAGCATATTAAAACTTTCTCCAAAAGTGCTTCCAAGTACTGAAGTTCTATGAACAAAACAACTTATGAAGACACAAGTAGCCAAAGCCAAAAATTTGTATGTTACAGTACATGCAACGTGTTCTCCTTCTCTCTCATTTGCATCAATGGTTATAACCCAAAGGTCCAGTCATCCATAGCAATAAAATATAATAATTACAGGTCAGAGTTAGCAGCTGTTTTCATGGGCCACACCCAAAGCTGTGGGTGAGCTACATACCTCAATGTTGGGATCCATATTTAAGGAAATTAAACTTGCATTATAATTTTTGTTCCTGTTTTGACATGCACAACATCTAAGAGTTTGGCTGCTTTCACACATGGCCTTGTTTTCAGCTGTCTGTCACATAAAATTGCAATTTACCATCTCACTGATCTCCTGTTTTCTAGGGAAACCTACCCCAAAGCAAACACTGGCATATGCTTATGCTTTGGCGTTCTTCTGAAAACAAGATGTGGCATGACTCACTGCTCTTCTTGTCGAATTATGTGTCTTATGTGAGTTCTGAAGAAAGAGACCAGCAGTTAAAGGTGCTGGAATATTGATGAGTGTGGCGTTAAAAAACCAGTTATTTAGAAGGAATAGAGCAGCCTTGTAAAAATAGCACCAGATAGAAGGTCCGGTTCAGATAATTACAACTTTCCATTTCAGAGTCACCAAAAATATTTGCTGTAACCTAGACATTTGCTGTAGCGTATGCTCGATAAAGTTGGATACTAAGAAAACTGGGCCAGTTTCTGAAATCTGACAAAATCCTCAGTAAAGTTTTGAGAAATGAAAGAATCACACAGATCTTAACAGGTCATGTAGACCGACTTTACATAGTATCAACATCGAAATCATAATGAAAATTTTAAAATTTTTTTCAGATTTCCTGATAGGCAAACAATAATAACTTGGTCTATGTCAAACGGTCACAATTTCCCACTAGTCTAATCAAAATCCTTCATTCTATAATATGAATTCTTTTCTTTAGTTTACCAAAAATGCCGAGCATGAATACCTACACATAGACTCAAAGCTCACTGCTACAGCTGAAATGCTCTAGACAAAAAACTTCATCATAACTACTTGCAGAGGAAACCACACATGGCTGTATTAAAACACTCATCAAAGGGCCAGCCCGGTGGCACAGCAGTTAAGTTCGCACGTTCCGCTTCTCGGTGGCCCAGGGTTCGCCAGTTCGGATCCCGGGTGTGGACATGGCACCACTTGGTACACCATGCTGTGGTAGGTGTCCCAAGTATAAAGTAGAGGAAGATGAGCACGATGTTAGCTCAGGGCCAGGTTTCCTCAGCAAAAAGAGAAGGACTGGCAGTAGTTAGCTCAGCGCTAATCTTCCTCAAAAAAAAAAAAATCAAGATCAATATCCACTTACATACTTAATTTTCATTAAATTTTATATTACCAAAACAAAAAGACCCTGACAGTTCATTTTATGGAAAAATATAACAGAGAACTGATTTATTTATGATCCCATCTAGAATAAAAGTAAAGTAGTAAATCAAACCTGAAAGCCCAAACTTTTATTCCCAAATTAGGTTAGTATTATAATCCTTTTCATACTTGAAAGTATTTCCAGGTCCAACATATAAAACAAATAAAAGTACCGCTTCCCTGGTTGCAGTACAAGCATAAGCAGGGCACTATAGTGGCCTCCTGGCAACCCCACCACAGGACATTTCAAGGGAGAGGTGGATACAGATGAGTTCTCATATACAGGGGGTTCAAGAGAACCAAGTTCAGAAAGAAGAGGATGACGACTATTTCATTGCCTTGCTACTACACTCGAAATCTTAGCCTTTTTATGCCTCAGTTTTCTCATTTGAGAAATGGATATAATAATTCCCACTCGTCTACCTCACCATTACAAGGAGAGAGCATAATATCAAAAAATTTAAAAGCATCGATTTTATTTGGAGCCGAGCAAGACTTACATCTCAATACTATCTTCACAACAGTAAGTTAGTCCGATTTAACTAACTTCTCTGAATTAGTTTTCTCACCTGTAAAAGAGGTTACCACCTATCTCACTGGGTTATTCTGAGGATTAAATGATTTAACATATGCAAATTATCTAGCGCTATAACTATGACTTGTAGTCCGTAAATAAAATAGCCTATAATTTGCATAGCATTTCCATGTATTTATAAAATGAATCTCTTAACATTATAATCATCGTATGGTCCTTTTATGGGCAAATTCATTATGAGCAGTCTATCTCACTCCTCTGGCACTTCAGTAGCAGCTGAAGTAAAAACTTCAAATGAAAAAGTTTATATACTAAAGGTAAAGTTAAAAGCAGAAAAATACTTCACACTAGTATTCAATTCTACTAGCCACAATTCTCTATCTCCCTAGGGGAAATAACATCTGACAAACTTACAGTGGAGACTATGTTTTTATATAGAGAGCATATTACAGACGCATTTTATTATATATTATGACAGAAGATTTTTTTAATAACAAAACTTGCTCATGAATTTGATAATACTACCCCCTTCCGAAAAACTGTGCTCTTGTACCACATGCATCTGTCAAAATTAAAACTAAATCAGTCTGTTACTATAGGCTGACTACCTCCTTTATTAGCTAGTGCAGCAGCTTCATGATACCAGATCTATCTTGCTCACCTCTGTATTCCTGAAGTATGTGTTGAAAGAATGCGTAACTTGTGTGCGTGTGTGTAGACATATAGTCAGACTGGAAGAGCGTAAACCAAAATATGTTTGTTTTCTCTGGATAGCAAGTGAGCTTTTTATTTTCTGTATCTTCCAAATGTTCTTCAATACATGTGTAATTGTTTTACAAACAGAAAGTAGCAACTAAATATTTTCTTTAAAAGTGCTTGAAACAAAAAATAGAGAACAAGGAAAACAACAGCATTAACTTGAAAGCCACTTACACTCAAAGGATTTTGTAATTTCTTGATGGGAAATGGCTTCTAAAAGGGATTATGGCATGCACTCAGGAAAAGGGACAGAAAGAAAAACAATCAACTAGTTTTAAATAAAATGATGAGAACTGTATAAAGACGATAGAAAGATGAGAAGTACAATAACAAAAGGGAAGATGAATGTCTCATTCCAGCAAAGACTTTTATGACAAAGTGATTGCAAAGACATTATATGTGGAGACAAAATTGTGGAACAACAGAAATAAAATATGAAGAATGTGAAAGAAGAGATTCTTGTACAAAACGTATATTCAGAAAATATTTTCACATTCCCCACAAGCTCACCCAATCCATTCATCTTCCCGTGCTATGTCTACACATACCTTCTGTGAAATGCTGAATTTCTTAATATATGTAAGAACTGGATTTCAAACATGTGAATACTAAACACAACACATGGGCA
The DNA here is from genome assembly GCF_041296265.1 of Equus caballus. Classification (NCBI taxonomy): domain Eukaryota; kingdom Metazoa; phylum Chordata; class Mammalia; order Perissodactyla; family Equidae; genus Equus; species Equus caballus. The sequence goes on from NC_091686.1 coordinate 50,047,586, forward strand.
GCTCTGCCATTTGGCGAGGAGAGGTGAGCTCCAGGACCACTGCATGGCACGCTAAGCTATTCCATGTAGTAGGAGCGGGGCAGTGGCTCACACTCCTCGTGGGCCCAAAGTGCCTGGGAGTGCTCTCTGTGGGACTCTGTAGGCTCTCTCCTTCAATTCTGATACACTGAATTCTCCCAAACATTGGCTCGACGCTGAATATTTATATTGCCATTAGAATGAGAAGAATGAATATGGATTTAAAAACTGTACTGTTAAATAATTCTTCCCAAAATGATGATATTGACAAGACGGCAAAAGAAGTAGAGCTAGAAGGAAGGTGACATTCTCACCCACCAAAACAGGAAGTCAGTGAACAGTAACTGAATCTGATGATGCGAGAGTAAGCAGATAATTATTATTCGGGAATACAATGGTAAGTACCAGGGGAAATAACTGGCTGCCTCTGATGAAAGAGACCAGGTAAGTGCAGGGGCAAAAAAAGGGACTGCTGTGGTTTTTTGTACATAAGCCTTTCAATTTCTTACATTATTTGTATAAAATATTTCAATAAAAATAAAGGTAACCTTTAAGAAGTATATTTGGTGATTCAAAATACGAAATAAGGTAGTAACATTAGTGATACATACAAATAAAAAGAGAATTTATGGCTAATAATCTCAAATACCACATAAGAAAATTAGATTTACTGGAAAACAAAACAAAGGAAACCCACAAAAACATTCATATCTGCCAATACACACACCTCCCCTCATGTCTGTCTGCTCCCCTCCTGCTCCAGATCCACTAATCAAATCAGACGACCTGAAGTCACCCCCCTGCCCTGCCCTTCCAGGCTCCACGGCCATGTCAGAGATGGTCTTGATGCTGCCCTCTGTGCCTGTTTCCCTACTGCCACTGCATGAAGCCAGATCAATCTTTCCTTAGCTAATATCAAACACCACTATTTTATGAAGCAAAATCTAAGGGAAAAAGTTCTTTTCCTTTTTTAAGATTCTATTCTTTTTTATATTTTTTCATATGCAAAATTTCACAGACTTATATTCATATAATAGTATATATTAAAATAAGATTTTACCTGGAGTAAACTTTGCTATATTTTGCTATATTTAAGAGGTTTTTATATCTATTTTCAGTCAACTAGTCAACAAACGCTCTACTGAGGTCAAGGAATGCATAATCAAAAGTTAATCTTAATCCTAAGTGACTCCTATTTATTATAAATGACAATCTTTACAGAGTTAGAATATGGTCTGTCCTCATTTTTATTTTAAAAACAAACTCTAAATCTCAGATATAATCCATTTCATAACACAACCTTTAAAAACATCTTTCAAACAATACTTTCGTTTTCTCCCTATTTTTTCCAACCACAAGAATGTTGCCCACATTTCTTTAAACAAATCTCTCAGCCACTCAACCTGACAACTTGTGGATATTTTAAAAGTCTACTAGAGTATATATTACACTGTCAAGAAACAGTTGTCACTAAATGGAATATATGACTTACAAAGGAGATGAAGCGTCTCGAATTCTGAAAATAGTTAACTGCGATGATATATAAAAAACAATCGTCAAAGTGTTTGTTTTATGACCGCAGTAAAACACATAATATTCCCAGCCCTCTCAGCTGGAGAAGCACACTCTCCTTGGCAGTAGGCACCTACTAGAACAGCGAGTAAGCAAGCTTCAAAATCACTAGGCAGAGTCAAAAATCCTACGTTAATCAAACAAATTTTACTATGCAATATCTTTGCCTATTTAACATAAAAAATCATCAGACCCTATATAGGAAAAAAGTCCTTCTGTGGGGAATGAATAACATATTTCCTAAAGCAACGAGACAGGAAACTTCCTCCTCTCCTCCATTTCCTCTTACACAGGAAAACTTTTCCTTCTGAGCTGACATCAGTTGTTACCCTTTTTTCATTTACGGGTCATGTACTGGACATAGTGGCTAGTTAGGTAACCATATGTTGCATGGATTTAATTCCTCACGTTCACGCATGTTTTAGCATCTCTTGTGTGTTAAGACTTGTTATGGGTATTGTAGGAGATACCACGTAGTTGAAGAAGAAATGAATCCTTTCTTCAAGGATCTTAACATTATTTCGGGAGATGAAATAAACAAGGGCCAGTGGTGAAATATATGGGCTATGGAGAGAGAAAGATTTGACTCTAAATCAAAATCTCTGGGTATGGAACCCAGCAATCTGCTTCGAGCTTTTTTTTTTTTTTTTTAAGATTTTATTTTTTCCTTTTTCTCCCCAAAGCCCCCTGGCCCACAGTTGTATATTCTCCGTTGTGGGTCCTTCTAGTTGTGGCATGTGGGATGCTGCCTCAGTGTGGCTTGATGAGCAGTGCCATGTCCGTGCCCAGGATTCGAACCAACGAAACAGTGGGCCACCTGCAGCGGAGCACGTGAACTCAACCACTTGGCTACGGGGCCAGCCCCTCTGCTTCGAGCTTTTTAAGTTCCATAAAGTTTCGGGGCCTGGATTTTGGAGAATCTAAGGGATGCCCTTTGATTCACTGCACACTCATAAACTCATTAGGATCTAGCTTTAGCACAAGTAGATTGTGGAGCCTGTGGCAAACAGTAAATCCATCAGTCTTCATTCAAATCACTAATTTTTCTATCCTTAGCATTTGGCAGAATGGTTGACATAAAATAGGTACACAACAGGTTTACTAAATAAATGTTAATTAATAATTTAAATAGCTTCAGTGAAAACAAAAATGTGGATTTAACTGAGCTAGAGACAGACTAACTAGAAAACTCTGAGATGGGAATGATCTTTTCTAGCTGAAGCACTAAAAGGATTTTGCAGCCTCCTATCACCAGTTCCACATGCCTTTAGCTTTACATTGTGAAACATGGTAAGGTAATCCTCTTACCTAGTTCTTCAAAATTTTCTAAACTCTTCTTGAGTGTTTGCTCTTCCATTTGAATTTTTAAATTGCCATGTTAAGTTCAGGCTTTTATGCTTTTTGTTTGTTTTTTTGGCACTTCTCATTCTCTTAGTTCTTTTTATAGCTATTTAATTTTATTCTGAGAAGGACAGCCACCTCATAGCGCAGGCAGAGTGTATTTCCAAGAAAGGTTACACACTATTTTCATGGATTTCTTTCTAGTAATGCTTGTGCAAATAACACGCCAAAATATTATGACAGGTAAATTTTAATAAGAGAAATACTAAAAACATCATTAATCACAACTACCAGAACTATTCCCCTTTGCCCTTCAAGTATAAAGAACGGCTGTTGGGCACGTAGAATTTCAAAATTAGAGTTTTAGAATTCCAATCCTTTAGAGTTCCAAAATTAGATGTCTGTGGAACTGCAAGTCATCAAAGCTTTAGTCAATCTATGGTGTCTCTGGGATATTGTGAAGTGGGCCAAATAAGCTAAAAGGCTGCTCAAGATAATACACCAAAGTTATTCTGAGAAGTGATAAGCTCTTGCCAAAGCCACATTGTTTCCTTGCATCTTTCAGTGTGTGACAACAGATAGAGTTTAAAATAATTTTACAAGGACAATAGCACATGTTAAATGCTTGCTAACAAGTCTTTTAAATTCCTCATCCTCTGTGATTCATTTAGTCTTCAGATTCCAGAAAATAACTGAAAAGTTTCTACTAAATAGACAATGCATTAATCTTTCTGAAATGTCTTAACTTTGAGTCCAAAAAGTGAGAATAAAATGTATTTTATATAGAAAAATAATTCTTATGCAAACGTAGATTAGGGCAAGAATGATATTTAAGACCACAGACATGTCCTGAATCAAACCTTGCAAAATAAGCAAACTAAGAAAATACATTCAGATGACAATTCTATTGAATCATTGTATAATTATATACTATTATATTATAATTTCCATATAATTAGTGTCTGTGTATCTGTGTGTATGCTGGATATTCTACCACTGACTTCAGCAAGGAAGCATATAAACAGAAGTTTTATATTCTGCAAAGCATTATACAAACATGAGGTATTGGTATCATTATCATTTTACTGAAGATTTATGTTCCCGAAGAATTTTAGAATCATAGTATGTGTAAGACCTCTCTAGACTCCAAGCCTTCTGATTATACTACAATTTACCAATCTCAGTTTTCCTAGCAGTTGTAAAGAACTTGGCCCAGGCATGCTTAACAGATCTTTAAGAATGAATGGGTAAAGTAGCTAACAAAAACTTCTTTTTCAATAACGAAAAAGCCACCTCTGACAACCAGAGCAAAGAAACACAGCTGAGCAAAGTGGCTGTTCAATTCACTGTGCCAAAGAGGGGTGCTCACTGTGCCAAAGAGAGGGGTGCTCTCTAATGGGTTTACAGCCTCCACACAATGCTGATAAGTAATAGGTGACAAAGATGAAAAAGATTTCAGAAAGAAGGAGAACAATAGTGGAGGATAATAAGGTCTATTAGAAGTGAGAAAAGAGACAGGGCACGGCGCAAAAACAGGCACTGACTTCAGAGATGAGAAAAGAACCAGAAAACAGAAGGATCAAAGCACAATCGAAATTTAGTACCACAAGAGCACCTGAGCCACACAGCATTTGTGCAGGCTATGTGTGTGTGAGGTGTGAAGCAAGGGGCAGCGAGGGATGGGCAACAGGAGGAAGCTAAGCTGCTAGTCACTTAGATTTCAGCAGCCCCTAAGAATACCAAAATACCACACTACAGATGCATCTGTTAAACTGAAGGCCACGGACTGTAGAGGGAAAGCATGGACTCACAGCCAGGCTGGGGCCAAAGCTCGGCACTGCCATTCAGAAAGGGGGGACCTCAGGCAAGTGTCCTAATCTTTCTGTGCTTTACTTTGTTCATATATAAAGTGGTGAATAAGAACACCAATTATTTCACAGGGAAGATGCTATGAGTATTATATGAGTTAATATGTATAAATCAGAATAATGATTTAGCTCTTGTTAATTACGTGACAGGTGTTCTAGCACATGGCTCTTGTCCTCATTTTCACCATCTTCCTATGTACCCAGGAGAAGGTGCACCTCAGACAATGAACGCAACTAGAAAAGTTCATTCAAGAACTGATCTATGGTACAGGCAAACTACACAACCCACAGACTATTATGAAATGTTAATGTGCCTAAAACCCAGAATTCAGATCAAACTAGAAAAAAAAATTCTCAAAACTTTTGTGACATGGTCATATGTCAAAAGCAGAAGAAGCCGAATCTTCTGCACCCTGAGGAAAACTTGCACACACTGAAATAATAAAGCTCAGCTTCCATTCTTACACTTATCAAGGACTGCCTCTCACACTCCACGGAAACACACCGCAGGTGAGACAGAGGGGAAGGTGACAAGAAAGTGCTGCTTTCCTCTCTGCTAGTGGCTTTTTTAAAAAAATCAAGGACAGCGTTTTCAATCTTGGCATGATATGATGACACGTCGAAGACATGATGCAATTGTGAAGAATCAGATCTTTTGAAGAAGGATGAAGATATTTTGGAAATGTCTGCTTCTGTCTCTGAAACACAAATGACTTCTGGAGAAGGGAGCCACACAACAATGCCCACAGGGCTCATTCTCTCTTTATGGGCAGAGGCAAACTAAAAGTGACAACAACAATGCTGACATTCAGGACGTCTCACAAAAGCTGGACTCAAGCTGCATTCCACTGACCCAGGCCCCCCAACGTCCATACGTGCGTCAGGAGGGACGAAAGAGAAGCAATGTTACCTGAGCACACACCAACAGCATTCTGACATCAGTAAGGTCTGCTCCCTTCTAAAGATGAAGACAGATACACTCTCTGACCTACCAACTCTATTTCCAGAAATTTATCCCATAGATTCACACATGTGTGAAATGAAGCCTATTTAAAATAAACCATTAAAGCACACTGTTAAGAGCAAACTCAGTGTCCATCAGTAGGAAATGGGTTCAATACATTTTGGCACATCCATGGAACATTATACATCTATTTTAAAAATTAGCAAGTTTTTATTACTGATATAGAGAGATCCATAAGATAAGCTGAAGTTCAAAAAGTTAAGTTAAAAAAGCAAGATATAAGACAGTACGTGTATTATCTGCCATTTGTAGGAACAGAGAAGAAAATGTACATATGTATTGCTCTTACATGTATAAAACATCTCTGGAAAAATATAGTTGCACAGTGTTTCAATACACAGATGTGTCAAAATATATTTAACCGTCTCCTACTGGTTGCTCTCAGGAGAATTAGGTGACTGAGGGACAGTAGGGAGGAGAAAGAATTGTCATTGCAAAAGCTTTGTACTTTTTGGATTTTGAACAATATAAATATATTACTCATTCCAAAAATTAATTAATAAAACTGTTTTTCAAAAAAAAAGAAGAAATCAAAATTTTTCTAAGTCTCCATGGCTAGTAAATGACAGAACAGAGATCTAAATCTTGGACTAACACCAAATCAAAAACTTTTTCATTACACCACACTGCCACCTACAACTGCATCTTTAGCACCTTACGATAGATGCTACTTACAAAAATAGATTCTGAACTCTCAGAAATGTTAAATCATGCACATTCTAAAACAGAAATCAAGTAAATGTTACCAGGAGATAACTTCAGCTCTAACACTGAACATGTTCTTTCCATTGTACCATGTCGTCTCCTTCAGCTAAAGAGAACAATTCATTTATCCAGGAGATTCAGATAGTAATAATTTGCCATACCCAAGAAACATTCTCAGGTTTCAAATGAATTTTCCCAGCTGCAAATTATCATATGTATTTTCAAAACACTTTTGCTAGAGGGTAATAACTTGAATATTTTAGACTATTCAGATGTCAAATATCTTTAAGTAACTTCAGTCATTCATATGGTTATCATGAATCCTGAATTCTAGTACAGTTTTCAATTCAGAGAATATTTTTGATGCAGTCCCTTCTACAAAAAGAAAAATTCAAAACTAAAGAAATGTAAATATATAAAAATGTAAGTTCCTACTGTCAGAACTCATGTCCATCAGGGTCTTTTCTCAGAATACAGACAAATAGTCGATCTAACAGGAAAATGAGAACGCATATATTAAGACAGAGGTAAAAGAGCACAGAGTCATTTAGAAACTAAGCATACACTCTGTACAGAATCTCCTCACTCTACACAAGAATATGAAGCTTGCAGCAGTTCTAGTGCCCCAAACAGAGTATTAGCATGCAAATGAAAGTCAATGAACTCTGCATACAGAGTCCTAAACTTTAGGACAGAGAGCAAATCCACATAAAATGGATGTTTTCTGCAAATAATCATTTGTGGAAACCAAGAATGTAGGAATATAAGAAGAGTAGTCAATTAAAGCAAAACATGAATTGAAGGACAAAGTGGCCATCATTATGTACCTAGCACCTTAGCAGCTTTGTCAGCTCACAGAAATATTGCCAAGGCAATGGAAAGTTTAGGATTAGGTAAAATATTTGTGAGTCAGGAACTCAGTTATATAAGGAAGAAACAGACAGACTAGGAAGAGCCTGGCCAGCCCAGAACATCAAATCACCGTTGGCAAGGTGACTGCATAGCAAAAGTGGTGAGCTGAGAAAGACCAACTTATCTGTGAACCATTCTAGGCTTAGAGGGAAGCGGGTGTGCCCTGAAGAAGATTAGATGAATTCCTAACATGTTTTTAAAGCAGAATAATGTGAGTGACTCACAGGGAGTAAACAGGCACTTTATATCTGATGTCTCTTGGTTCACCCTTCTATTTCCTCTCTTATCTTCCCTCAGAAGAATGTCATGAAAACAGCCTAATTCCTTATCTCCTCGTGAACTGAAAATTAGATGTATATGAACTGTTTCCACTGAATCTACTAAAACGTAGGCGTTATCCTCAGATTCCCCGTTTTAGCCCTCTAAAGGGGTAAGGCAGAGAGAAAGCATCATTCCATCTTACTCCCAACTTCCTGCAGTAGATAAATTTACGTTCAATGTAAGGTTCTCCCTTCCAGTTGCAAAGACTTCTTTATTAAAATGTCATAACAAATGGATTTCAAAAGAAAAGCCTCAGGGTTTGGAATAAAAGTTAGATGACAACTCAATAGAGCAGTAAGCATGGGCTCTCCTGGATTAAGTAACCTGGGTTCAAATCCTGAATCCAGCCATCAATGAGTAATCTTGTGCAAGTTCCTCAAACTTCCATTTCTCCATCTTAAAAAAATAAAAGTACTCTTATACATAAAGAAAAAAGAAGTGAAAGAACAAAAGGTGCAGCAGACAGGAAACAGACCAGGGCAAAACTAGAATCTGATCAAGATCAGATGTCTCAAAAAACTGCACCCTAAGTGACTGGAAATCAGACACAGCAGCTGTGTAAGGTGAGAGACAGAAGAAGCACGGGAGCTGGCCTTTCTGCAGTAACAGGGAGAGTGAACGAGTGAAAGAGTACTTAATGGTGCCGTTCTTCCCAGGAGCGAGAGAGGGTGTCCGGCACTCATCTCTATCTGTATCCCCACAGCAGCCCTCGATGACCGGCACAGAAAACCTCTGCTGTGTTTGGACAAGTGCAGTCACCCACCAAAAGGACAAGCGAGCTGCAAAGCAGGCCGCCAACCAAGCTGAGAAAAGCCGGGAAGGGACTTTGAATTTCACTCCTGGACAACAGACGGTGATAAAATAAATCAGTCAGAGCTCCCATCTCATGCAATCTGCAGAGTTATATGTAGCTACATAAAACTCACTAGTTCAGTACACATAACACTTTAAGAAGGTAAAGTGTGGTGGGCAGAATAACGGCCTCCCAAAGATGTCCCTGTCCTCATCTCCAGAACCTGTAAACAATGTTAAATTACATGGCAGTGAGGAAGTAAAGTACTCCTAAAGTGGAATTAAAGCTGCTAAGCAGATGCCCTTAAAATAGGGAGGCTATCCTGGATGATCCAGTGGGCCCAACGTAACGACTGTGGAAGAGGAAGCCCGAAGAGTGAGTGTGGGAGCGTGACGGCAGAGACTCCCTCATCTCCACCGCTCTGAAGATGGAAAGAACAGGGCCAAGCGCGCAGGCCGGCTCCAGAAGCTGGCAAAGGCAAGAGAAGGGGTGTCCCCTGGATTCCCCAGAAGGGAAGACAGCCCTGCCCACACCTTAATGGGATCTCAGTGAGACCCATTCCGGACTCCTGACCTCCAGCACTGTAAAATGATACATTTGTGGGGGTGCATCTGTCACTAATTTTGTGGTAATTTGTTACAGCAGCCATAGGAAACCAACACACAAAGAAACATCTTCCGAAAGGCTTTTGTGAAAATGTTACAATAAACATTTTAAAGAATTGAGGTATTTAATGTCAACTTATCTAGAAAATTCAATTATTCAGAATTAGCCATGCTCTGAGGTTTTGGGTAAAACTGAAGTTTTACCACAACTTTAGAGAAATGCTCTTTTTCCTTAAGCTTCAAATCACTAACAGTTAACTGTAAACTTAGATGTTACGATGCTAATTGAGATAACCACAACATAACCCAGATGTAGTTTCTAATATCTTAAATCCATTAAATATTTAGATTTGAAAAAGGAAGGGCCTATTGCCAAAGGAATACTGGAGTTGAATATATTAAGTGAAAACTATAAGTAAGATATATACTAAACATTAATGTTTAAAAATTTTACATCCCTGATGTTTTCATACCTCGTACCATAGATTAATTTTAGCTTTACATTTTTTTTAAATTTTTTTTTTTTTTTGAGGAAGATTAGCCCTGAGCTAACTGCTGCCAATCCTCCTCTTTTTGCTGAGGAAGACTGGCCCTGAGCTAACATCCGTGCCCATTTTGCTCTACTTTATATGTGGGACGCCTACCACGGCATGGCTTGCCAAGTGGTGCCATGTCCACACCTGGGATCCCAACCAGCGAACCCCAGGCCATCGAAGCAGAACATGTGCACTTAACCGCTGCACCACCGGGCCGGCCCTAGCTTTACACTTTAAAAGTTACTTCAAATTATAGATGGGATGTTATAAAAATCAGAAATGCCACATACGTTTCAAAACATCTTCTCTTGGTGGAAAATTTCACTTATCTTTAATATCAGATAAATAATTAAACACATTGATGTACTTCCCTAACGAGTAAGCGTTATCAGGAAACAGAAATGTGTCTGGAACCTCTTCAGAGTAAATTCCAGAGGTTTCCAAATACAGCTTTTTGTTTGATATCAATAAAAAAAGTAAATATAAGGAGGAAAAATACTACTTACATATACTTCTCTAGGTGAAGTGCATCTTTTTCTACATTGTTACCTCCACTTTGAAACTATTCTGCTTTGAAGAGAAATGTAGGTATGTGCACATGAACGTGTGTGGGGGTGAAGAGTATGTTTAAATGGGTTGTGAGGGGAGAAACCATTTTCTACTGCAGGAGAAAATTAATAGCAGGGGCAGGATTAGCACTACAATACCATTTGATTCAGAATATTTTTAAAAATTCATCACTACACTCAGTTCTGGGACAACATGCTCTTCCTGCAGCAAGCATCATAAATGTTAATTGTCGAAACAAATTTTACACCTGTCATTTGTATTAGCTACACAAAAGTGGAAAACAAATATTTACAAATACAACTCAAATGGGCTTACAACTTCACAGGCTTTTACATTATATAACCAACAGTTCCATTTAGGGCAGATTACATTAAGACTACAGTCTGAGTTTTTATAAGATGCCAAGAAATAAGACAATTTAAAAAAAAAAACACTTTTCTAAAACATACATTTTTGAAAAATTCTCAGTTGTCAGTTATTTAATAGGATATAAGAAGACAACGTTGAAAAAAATTCTTTTCATCACAAAATAGATGAAAACTATATCCAACCACCATGACCTTATCACACAGGCTTAGGCAACTGTGAAGGACAAACAAGCAGCAGCAAGAGCGCCGGGCCTGGGGCAGTTTGTTTATCCAGCGCCCAGTGTTCTCAACAAGCATCTGCTGAAAAGGACAATGAGCTGAAGGACGCTCATGTTTCTCGTCCAGGAAATATTATTCAGAATTGGAACACAGAGCTCTCAGAAACAGCGACCTCCAACCTTGACAAGAATGTCTCCGTAGGAAGGGGCTATCACTCACAAAATGCTGGAAGCACAACAATCTGATAACGTGATATCAGCAACGTTCTTTCTCGTAATTTTTCCCTTTTTGGCCTGTGTGTCAGGCACTAGGTAGGTGGAATGATCCTTTAAAAGAAACCAAAAACATACCAAACAACAAACCAAAGTGTGCCGAGGGAGACACCACAAACAGCCAAAAGCAAATATTATTTGGGCTTTTAAAAAGATACCATATATGTACATGGATAATAAAAGATGCTGACATATTAACATTTTTTTTTAATTTAAAGGAGCAAGTTCCACCATTTACGACATATAGAATTGTTTAAAAAGTATAACTTTTTTTTTTTTGAGGAAGATTAGCCCTGAGCTAACATCTGCCACCGATCCTCCTCTCTTTGCTGAGGAAGATTAGCCCTGAGCTAACATCTGTGCCCATCTTCCTCTACTTCATACGTGGGATGCCTGCCACAGCACGGCGTGCCAAGCAGTGTGTAGGTCCGCACCCAGGACCTGAACGTGAACTCTGGGCCACTGAGGCAGAGCCCATGAACTTAACCACTGCACCAACCGAGACGGCCCCCAAAGTATAACTTTTATTACTAGCTAAAGAGGCCTAGGGGCCAGCCCGGTGGCACAGCGGTTAAGTGCGCATGTTCCACTTCAGCAGCCCGGGGTTCACCGGTTTGGATCCCGGCTACAGACACGGCACTGCTTGGCAAGCCATGCTGTGGTACGCGTCCCACACATAAAGTAGAGGAAGATGGGCATGGAGGTTAGCTCAGGGCCAGTCTTCCTCAGCAAAAAGAAGAGGATTGGCAGCAGTTAGCTCAGGGTTAATGTTCCTCACCAAAAAAAAAAAAAAAAAAAAAAAAAGAGGCCTAAATAAGCCTGAAGAGATTCATAAACGTTGAAATTATATTTTAAAAAATATTTATACGCTTAATTTAGGCAAACTTCTTACTAAATTCTCAGGTTTAACTTTTCCAACTAATCTAACTACTCTACAAAATAAGGACTCCTAATTTATAGATAAATAAACAGAAGTTCTAAGAATTGAAGTAACTCGCCCCTAGCCCTAGAGCTAGCAATGTCAGGATTAGAACTCTGATGTTTCTGACTGGTCTCACTAACCCAGAAAAACAAGTCTATGCTGCTGTCAAAGCAGCGAGCTGTCTTTCTTTTGCTGGAGTTAATCTTGGCAAGATAACTCTAATCTTTGCACCAAGAGAATTCACCAATGGATCCTATGCAAATACTTCCCAAAACAGATACTATGCAACAAACAGAAAAATCTTACCAAGTGTGAAATCATTCCTAATTAAATAAAGGACTCGATCTCATAGAAGTAATGCCTCAAAACAGATCGTCTACAAATAGAGCAGAATAAAGTACCATGGCATCCCAGCGTGCCGGTGGAGAGACGTACAGATTCACCACTCACTCAATGTCTCCCTGGAGAATGCAGATAATAAGAGTATGTACCTGTAGTGGGTTGAATAGTGGTCCCCAAAAAGCTATGTCCACGTCCTAATACCCAGACCCGTGAATGTTCCCTATTTGGAAAGGGAGTCTTTGCAGATGTAATTAAGCTAAAGATCTTGAGATGAGATCATCCTGGCTTACCTGAATAGACTGAATCCAATGACAAATCTCCTTGTAAGATACAGACGAGGAGGGACGCAGACACACCAAGAGAAGGAGACAGAGTGACAGGAAGGCAGAGACAGGAGTGATGGAGCCACAGGAATGCTGTATTAAGACACCCAGTTTGTGGCAACTGGTTACATCACCCACAGGAAACTAACACGGTACTAAAAAAGAGTGTTGAAAAGATTTCATGACACAGTGTATTCAAAGCACCTCGATCTGTAAGTATACAATCAATATCAGCGATTACTATGACTGAGTCCATATATCCCAGGGGCAGCCATTCTACATGCAAATGTCCGTTTTTGCATTTTTCCAAGGTGGAAAATGTCACATATGTCTTTCCTCACCGTGAAATGAATTGCCAAAGTGTACTTGGTATCCCAGTAAATATATTTTAAAAATCAGCAACTATAACCATTAAGCTTTGTTTCCAGGAAAGACAAATAATTTTCTCTTTTAATGATTTTCCTATTTATTTCTTCAACTCAGGCTAAAGCTAAATTTACCAGTAGCCTTGGAAAGAATACCATTCACTCCTAACATATTAAATACATGAAATAAAAGGGATTTGAGATCACTGGAAACAGCTGAATTTGTAAAAACAGAGTGAATGGTTTAAAAAAGAAAAAGGAAAAGATTCATTGCCAATAAGTGAAATATCGCTTCAGTGTATAGGTATTGAAGCACAAAGATTTCTTCTAACCCAAAGAAACATAGCAGCCACTTAAGCAGGCCATGAAGTGTACTGAACAGACGGTCCCCAAACCTTCTCTCACCCAGAAGGCAAGATGCATCGCTGAAACTTCCTTTGCTACTGGCTACGGCCTACCAAGACTGCAGGCAAAGGAGAGGTTAAGAGTAAACCCTTTACATGTGCAAGGCCCCTGTAAGGCCCAAATGCAGGGCTTCTGATTTGTATTGGAGCAAAGGGGGGACTCTTGTTTTAAATTCCATCTCCCTGACTCCATTCACTTATCAAAACAGTAGATAAAAAGAAACAGGCAGGGGCTGGCCCGGTGGCCGAGTGGTTAAGTTCGCAAACTCCGCTGCAGGCGGCCCAGTGTTTCGTTGGTTCGAATCCTGGGTGCGGACATGGCACTGCTCATCAAACCACGCTGAGGCAGCATCCCACATACCACAACTGGAAGGACCCACAACTAAGAACATACAACTATGTACCGGGGGGGCTTTGGGGAGAAAAAGGAAAAAACAAAATCTTAAAAAGAAAAAAAGAAAAAAGAAAGAGGCAGTAAGAGACAACAGCAGGCCTCTCCCCTGCCCAGGGCACCTGCCACACCTGAGGACAGAAGGTGAAGAGGGAAAACGTGGAGACTACGATCTGTTATGGCACAGCTCACTCTGCTCGTTGACAACTGTGGCCCGAAGAATATCACGTCAGGAGGAATCGGGCACAGACTCTGACGCCCAGGGGAGGAGGTAACCTGAAGGCCAGAAGCGGAATCTTCCATCAGCCCCCTCTCCAGGTGGGCAGAGGAGATGTATACGAAGTACTGTTCTCACAATGGGCAGAGGCAATAGAAAGGAGAATGAGTTACCTCACTCCCCAGCTGGTAATGGATGAAAAAAGGGGCTGAGTATATAAACAAGATCTAAAAAGGAAGACATTAAAGTTATGGGTCCCCAGAGAGGGATGTGGCATGGGGCTGCCCCATAAAACTGTTCTTGCCAATCTGTGGCTACAATTTAGTATAGTTTTATTTAGCGTCACAAACATGTGCTCAGTAGCCTCACTCATTTCTGTACTCTTGCGTGCTTTCACTTCCTAATTTGTGGTAAAGGCACTTTTAGGAAATTTTCACCCTCAGATGCAATACTCAATTCAACAAATATTTTAGCACACACCAGGGGGCGAGTCTACAGGAAAGGTCAGGATACAAGGCTAAAAGCAAGATGCGCACAGCCTTTGTCCTTAGGAGCTGACAGCCCAGTAGCAGATGTGAACGAGGTTTTACATCAATGAGTTTTTTTCTCTTAAGGCAAAAGTGTTGGGAAATTTGGAAGGAGTGTGCGTGTTAGCGGACATAAAGTATTTCACACTCCCAAAAATAGAATACACAATGGCCCTATGAAGGGCACAGTCAAATGACCCTGGCTCTTCCTGTTCATGCTGATGGCCTTTCTCACACTGACTTGAATGACAGGTTCTGTGTTTATCCCACTTTTTGTCTTTTTTCTGTCACTGGACAAGGATTAATGTAGATTCACAACAACTAAAAACCTGACAAATATTTGTTAAAAGAATGAGTTAATAAGCATTATTAATGGGAGAAGAGAAGAGAGAACAAAAGCAACAGAACAGGAGATAAGCAATAGAAAGGAGGCAGTAAGACACGGATCAGCACAGCTGCTCAACAGAAAGTTACTCAACCAGCTCTGGAACTTCACCCTCACCACCAGAACTCACTCCGCCCAGACCCTCTCCTAGCCCAGGCCTTCAGCAGGCCCCACCTACACTTGTGAAATAGTCTCCTAACCTGTCTCCTCCTTTCTCGGCCCTCCACATATCACACACCGCCAGAAGACCTGGGCTTGTAACCCTGGAGGCTGACCTCAGGCAGGGTTTCCCTCCATTTCCTCATCTTTAATAGGAAAATAATATCACCTGTGCCTCACAGAGTTCTTGAAAGGATGAGATGAGTTATATGTAAAGCATTTAAAAGAATGCCTGACATATAGTACCTGCTCAATGTGTTAACTATTATTATTAAACCTGTTGTTATTGTATTGCGAAACAACTCTTCGATAGTTTCCCATTAACTAAGAATCAAAATTCAAAATTTTACTCAAGGCAGCTGAGATCTTTTCTAAGAATCTGAACCCTCTTAACCCTCTAACCATCTCCCAGTCTTCATGTGCTATCAAAAACTACCTTTCAGCCATAATGAACCACTGACTAGTAGTGTTAGTGACAACATACTGACAACTTCTGACTCAGAACAGAGTGTGGCTTTCTTAGGCTGTCCTCTCTCCTAGAATCCCTTCTTTCCTCCTCCTGTTTGTGACCCCCTGGGAAGCCCCTATTCCATATTCAAGCTTCAACCCGCGCGTCATCTCACGGGACAGCTTTGCCTCCTCAGACTCCTTCCTCTCTGCTCTGAAGCTACTTGAATATACAAACATTCTGACAATCGTCGACCTGTATTATAAAAATATCTGTTTCTTCTCATTAGAGGCTTCTGAACTAAGAGAAGCATCTATTTCTCTACCTATTCCATGATCCTAGCATAGTCACAGGCACACCACTGTAGTTAAAGACACTGTAGTTAAAGAGACGGACAAAGGGAGTGAGGAAAAGAGAGTGCTTTCTCTCTCACGCATCATGGCCCCAATCTTCCCCTACATTTCTCCATTCCCCATAAAAGACCTCTTAGGCCAGAAAAATGCAGTCAGCAGCCTAAAGCACATATACAGTTTTCTACTCTACAAAGGAATTCAGGGGGATGAGTTGTACATTATGCATACATATATTACGTGTATATACACACGCATAAGTATAAGTCACAGAAAACTCAGATCATCCTGTTACTCATTCACATACTGCTAAGGTTTTTACAGTTCTTTCAAGCTTCTTAATTTATGCTTGATCCCAACCTCCAGCTCAGCTCATCTCATTTGATTCCCGGGAAAACTGAGTACTTTTTGTGCTAACTTATAACTTGCCCTGTATTTTAATCATGGAATCACTCTGAACTGGAATCACTCTGAACTAAGATCTCTCTTCTGTAGGATTCCAGCAAACTTTCTCACTGCCCTTAGTCTAAAAAATTCTTCCTTTTCAGAACTGCAAACTTCAGGTGACTGAACAATGCTACTCTGCTCCTTCCTGCCATCACCACCATCCCATCTGTTTGTGTGTGTGTTGTGGGGGGGGGGGCTGTACTTTAGCATTTTTAAGGTCTCTATGTCCACTGAAACTAACAGAAACATTTTTCCTATTTCTGTATTTCAGTTACATATGGTTTATTCAAGCTCCAGACATGTGTAATCTGGGGAGGACATTTTGACACCTTAGAGGCAAGTGGACGAATTTTAAGGCTCTAAAGAAAGAAAGAAATGCAGCAAAATGAGCAACTTAAAGTAGGAGAAAAGAGAAAACATGTTGTTTTCCTTAATAGTTATGGTATTTGCTATAAACCAGTTTACAGCTAAATCCAGCATATTTCCATTCTCAGCAGGAGACACTGACGAGACACCTAAAGACACACTGTCATCAGACCACAAAGAGACGGCGAGAGCAGAGCAGGGGGAACCGGCCGGGCGAGAAGGTGAAGCTCAGAGGCTAACACCTGTGTGTTCCTCCTTTCCTCCCTGCGGCACAACTCCGATCCCGTGTCACCACTGTCACACAGCTGTCACTTTGGTACTGTTTACTTTACACAGATCAAAAAGAAGTTTTGATGAATAGCTAGAGACAAACGCGGCCGGTGGACTAGAGGCTCCACTGGTTGATAACTGGAGTTGCTTCGCAGTCTGAAACGCTGTGGAGCTATGAAGTCTGTCCTCTACACTTGAACTTGGCTATGCATTGCAATTCAACTGAAAAACTGTTTCACAGATGAAGATATTATTAAAGCTGCTTAGTTTATCCAGAGAAGGCATACATTGGAGTTGTTAAAGGAATGAATGAGGTAATATTACCGCTAGAATATTCTGTGAACTTCTAAAAAAGCAAATTTTTCAAAGAGCATTGACTCCTTGCTAATATTTTCCACGGAATTGGAAATTACTGGAATCTCAAACAAATGTCTCCATAACTGCCTCTTTCTCTGCCTCCCATGGAACAAATTTAATGGCAAAAATTCTTACTGTGGTGTATTTGGAAGAGCAAAATGAACTTTCAGACAACAGGCATTACGATGACTGTACAATAAAAATACTCTTTAAAATTCCTTATTTACAGAGACAGTGTGATGTTGTAGAACCATTGTTTTGGAGGGAAACAGAACTGAGCTTGAATTCGGATGTATGTACTTACAAGCTGTGTGACTGTGAAGTACTTACTGAGCCTTTCTGTAGAGTGGGGTGAGAATATCTGTGACAATAATTGCTATGAAGATTAAATGACGTATATGAAGTTCCCAGCTCAGGAACGTGTTAGAGTAAGAATTTAAAACCACCAGTTCTGGAGGATGGCCCTGTGGCCTAGTGGTTAAATTCAGTGCACTCTGGTTTGTTGGCTTGGGGTTCAGTTCCTGAGCACGGACCTACACCACTTGTCAGCAACCCACATACAAAATAGAGGAAGACTGGCACAGATGTTAGCTCAGGGCATATCTTCCTCAAGCAAAAAGAGGAAGATAAGCAACAGACCTTAGCTCAGGGCAAATCTTCCTCAGCAAAAAAACAAAAACAAAACAAGGGGCTGGCCCCACAGCATAGTGGTTAAGTTTGGCGTGCTCTGCTTCAGCAGCCTGGGTTCACAAGTTTGGATCCCTGGCATGGACCTACACCACTCGTCAGCCTGCTGTGGTGGGTGACCCACAAATAAAATAGAGGAAGACTGGCACAGATGTTAGCTCAGGCTAAATCTTCCTCAAGCAAAAAAAGGGGAGGATTGGCAAGAGATTTTAGCTCAGGGCTAAGCTTCCTCAACAACAACAAAAACTCCCAGTTTCTTTTTCTTTAATATGCTTTACTTAACTAAATTCTGTCCGTGTACTAAGAAACAAGACTGAAATCGCTTCCCTAGCACCTTTAACACTTTTTCCATCAAATATCTCAGAAGAAAAACTATTATCTAAAGTTCTTTGAAACACGAATATTGTTCTAACCAATATAAGCTTCTTTAAAGGAAGAATAAAAAATGAACTCTTTTTGGCATAATACCAAAATAATTTCAACTGTAAATATTATACAGCTATAGAAATTACATGCAAAATCCAAAACATCACAGCAAACTTTCAATAAAGGAACAATTCACTTTGATCCCTTGGAGATAATTCTTTGCCTCCCAGAGCAAACAGGCTTCCCGTTAGAAAATGAAATCTACACAAACATTATAGAACCTATGAAATCTGGAAAAGAGATATTTTCCTGTATTTCAGTGTGTCAAAGAGATTAAATTCCTACTTTGAAACAGGCATTTAACTGGCTTGTCTTTCAAATACAAAGATACTTTTCTTGGTTTTAAGAATAATTTGGTAACCAAACATAGTCTCAGGATAACAAAAACACTCTGGACTAATAAATAATCCGTTATTTCAAAGCACAGACTATACAACATAATTCCAGTAAAACAAAAGAACCTGGAAAGTCCCTCAGATTCACTGTTAACAGGATGAATTACACAGGAAGACAATGCTATAAACTCCAGCCAAAACAGAGTAGAGAAAGGCAGACTCAATTGTAAGAGGCGCCGCCACTGAATTTAAGATTATCATCTATGGATTTTTATTGTAAGGCAGACATGAACTCTTGGTGTATTATCCAAGAAATTAAAATTCTCACACACACACACAAAAGTAGATAAATGAAAGACTATTTTTATATGCATTTAAATTTCAAAGACTGTTAATAGGGATCATGGCTGGTAAAAGAAATTATCAGAACTAGTAACATTTAGACACCTGTTCACAAAGCTGGTTTACTGTGAAAATGCAGGCTTTAAAATATATTAAAGAAAAAGTAAGCTACAAAGTTTGACAGTATAGATACTGGGCCGCATATATCTTTTGCACAGCCACGCACTCTCATTTAATCTTCAACTCATATAAAGCCTAAGCTATTCCAGTCTTTGAGACCCTAACAGCAACAACAGCCGCTGGAAACAGTTGGGAATGACTTGAATTTCAATCCTTTCAAAAGCTTGATTCTATAGGCAAAAACATTCATTTGGAGGGGCCAGCCCAGTAGTGCAGCGGTTACATTTGCATGTTCCGCTTTGGCAGCCCGGGGTTCGCTGGTTCAGATCCCGGGTGCAGACATGGCACTGCTTGTCAAGCCATGCTGTGGTAGGTGCCCCATATGTAAAGTAGAGAAAGATGAGCACAGATGTTAGCTCAGGGCCAGTCCTCCTCAGCAAAAAGAGGAGGACTGGCGGCAGATGTTAGCTCAGGGTTAATCTTCCTCAAAAAAAAAAAAGTGTATTTGGAACTCCAAGGAGACTGCTGCCATGAAATACAGAAGAATGACCAGTTTGTCATTCTATCTCACTAATAACTTTTTGTGAATTATTCTAAATTTATCAGGCAAAAGTAGCAAAAATTACTGTATTTTTTCTTTTTTTGCCAGCAAAGATTCACCCTGAGCTAACATCTATTGCCAATCTTCCTTTTTTTATTTTTCCTCCCCAAAGCCCCAGTACATAGTTGTGTATTCTAGTTGTAAGTCCTTCTAGTTCTTCTGTAGGAGCTGCCACCACAGCATGGCTACTGACACATGAGTGGTGTGCTTCCAGGCCTGGGAACCGAACCCAGGCAGCCAAAGCAGTAAGAGCACCAAACTTTAACCACCAGGCCATCAGGGCTGGCTCAAAAATCACTACACTTTTAGAAGTAGCATTCTCTACAACTCAATGCAATAATTTTTTTTTTTTTTTTTTTTTGAGGAAGGTTAGCCCTGAGCTAACATCTGCCAATCCTTTTCTTTTTGCTGAGGAAGACTGGCCCTGAGCTAACATCTGTGCCCATCTTCCTCTATTTTATGTGGGACACCTGCCACAGCATGGCTTGACAAGCAGTGCATAGGGCTGCACCTGAGATCCGAACCAGTGAACCTCAGGCCACGGAAGCAGAATGTGGGAACTTAACCACTGCGCCACTGGGCCAGTCCAATAAATACTTTTTGAGTATCTTCTATGTCCAAGCGATGGTGGTAGACACTGGAGTATGTAATAAATAGAACATTATTTCTGCTCTCAAGAGCTGGGTGTGACCTTCTTGCCACTCAGTGTGCTTACTCAGATACTCCTTTCTATACAAGGAAATACTGTATGCTTCTCATTTTAAAACTATGAAATTAAGCTTTTTTTCTTTGTTAAAATGATGATGAAGGGTAATTTGGTAGAATCCAATACTGTGGAATCATGGTCCCTTTAATCTGCAGATAAGAGAAGTGATCAGGAAAATCTTCTCATGTTACTCCTTCAACAGCCCTGCTGCCTACGTCTTTCTGTCTCCTTTTCCCTCCCCACCCTCATGCTGTCTCTCAGTCTCGCCTGTGGATAGACGTCTCTGCTTCCCTGTCTCCACCTTCAGACGGCTTAAAACGTTGTTAGCCAGTGGTTCCCAGCCTCTGAACGACACCTGAAGCAGATGGAGGTAACTGGCACACAGTTTCAAGTTTTCATAAGTGACACATGAATTCATCTGTGTACTAATCACTGTTTAAAGTCTGCTTAAATCTTGTATACACTGGATTTTTACATAAACGTAGATTCTTGTATATAAACGTAAAAAGTCTTCCTCTTCATTTAAAACTGTAATACAGTATTTATAAAATCTGCAGTTACTAAAACTACAATTAATGTGGTGGGGGAAGAGCTGCTCATGAAATATTTGACGTTAGAAAAAGGCTCTTATTTAAAGTTAGAAACCAGTGCCCCACACTGTGAGCTCCTCGAAGGCAGGTGTGAGGACTTCCCTTCTATCCACAGTGATCAGCACAGCAAGTGTTCACTTAGTACAGTCATGTGCCCATAATGGCCTCCCGGTCAATGACAGACCGCATATACAATGGTATATAGTACCACATAGCCTAGGTGTGTAGTACGCTATACCATCTAGGTTTGTGTAAGTACACTCTGTGATGTTTGCACAATGACACATTTCTCAGAGTGTATCCCAACTGTTAAGCGATGTACTATGTATACGCTGAACAAATGGATCATAAAGGTTTCCATTTAAGATACTATGACTAGGAGCTGTGCCTCTCCCCACCACCACCACGCCCTAAGGCCACACTGATTTATTCTGTTCTATTCACAGTGTGTTTTGAGATGTATACAAATGCTACTGAACAGATGCTTACAGATGAATGTGGGGGGTTCAGGCAAGGAATGAGTCTTTCTGATCTGGGTAATGGGTGCATGGTGGGCTGTTCACCAAGATAAGTGCAGGAGATGCAAACTGCTGAGCCAAGGGGTAGATGGAGCTCACTCTGACCAGGTTGAGTCTGAGGGATCTGTGGGACCTCCAGTGAGAAGCAGTTTTGGGATCACGACAGGAGCTGCAGCCAGACTCCAGTGAGCAGAAGAGCAGGGGAGGGTGAAAAGAGAGCAGAGCCGGGTCCAGCAGGCTAAGAACCGGAGCCATCTTTGGCTCTTCCCTCTTTCCTCATATCCACAGCATTCCTGTGGCTCTTAGAATACTGCTCACAAGTTCCCCTCTCTCCTGTTTCTCCTGTTTTCCATTTCAAGCCCTCAGGTAGCCAAGTTACTGCAATACTCGCCTGACCAGTCTCCTTGCCTCTGGTGTCTTTTCACCTTCTTTCAAACACTCTCACTAAATATTGCCCTGAAAATGGCACTTTTCTGATGAAAACTTTTAATACCTCAGTGTCTAAGACCTTGCAAAGCAGTATTCTCATCTAATTTTCCTTTTATTCTTATCTCTAGTTCCAATTGATCAACATGCTCATCCCAACATATACCTGGGGACAGGCGACCTCCACATGACTTCAGAGGGTATGCCTCCTTCTGAGATCTCCTCCTCTTTCTTCAAAGCCTGGTCCAAGTTTCAGCACCTCCAGGAAACCTTCCAAGGGGGTTTTGCCCTCTGAACTCCTGTAACACTTTCTGTCTCTTCTTATCCCAATGAAAAGATGATAAATTCCTTAAAGGCAGAAATCATAACTGCCTCTTTTTATATCTACCCCTTATGGTTGCTAGTCATAAGGTAAATCTGGAGGGAAAGTCCAATTTTTTAAAATTTGGAACATTATGGGATTTTTTTCCCACTAAACTTAAGTCATTCATACTAGTGTTGATGAAGGGTTTTAAGAGAAAATTACTTCTAAATGTATCATAAAAACACAGTCCAAAAGTTAGTAATTTAGCTTGATTTTAACATGCTACTCAGGAAATTAAAGGGAATACACATAAATTTGGGTGGGAGAGTGAGAGAAAAACTCATTTTTTTGTCTTTCTGACTTAAGCCACAGTAAGAGAGAAACTATATCTGCATTGTTCCTCTAAGAAAAACAAGAGGAATTAGCAGAGTAAACAAGACTAGGTGTGTACCGGTTTCTGTTTGCTGCCATAAATTAGTGGTTAAGACAATAATTTTGAACCAAAGCAGCAGTTAGCTGGCAGTAAAGCACAATGTTTGTATCCACCACACTCTTTTAAAAAGCTTTAATTTCAATTGTATGATCCAAAATCATTCACTTGACTAAACAATCCTTTCTTCTAACACGTGCATCGTCATCTCCTGGCTTACTCAGACAACTACCTACCAGACTGCCCTCTCATTTTCTCCCTATTTCCCTCCAGTCACAGCCATTTTGTTGCTAAGAAACAAAATAAATATGATCTCCTAGAAGTAACTTTACAATGGATACAATACTATTACTCACCTACAAGGGGAGAAGTAAGAAGAAAGGAGAGGAAACTTATCTTTATGTCCTAGGTTCTAGACATGTGCTATCTCATTTAATCTCTCTAACAGCCCTGGAAGGCAGTTGTTACCATGCCCATTTACAAATGGCTAACAGAAACTCAGTTATATAACTTGCCCAAGGTCACACACTAGGAAGTGGTGGAACCAAGGTTTCTATCAAGTTTGCCAGTGATTTCAAAGCCAGTGTTATTATCATTCCCCTTCTTTTAAAATTCTGCACATACAAAAAATTCTACATATTAAAATTTTCAATAAAGCTTTAAGGCTTTTTTTTGGAGGAAGATCAGTCCTGAGCTAACATCCACCACCAATCCTCCTCTTTTTGCTGAGGAAGACTGGCCCTAAGCTAACATCCATGCCCATCTTCCTCTACTTTATATGTGGGATGTCTGCCATGGCATGGCTTGCCAAGCACTGTGTAGGTCCACACCCAGGATCCAAACTGGTGAACCCCGGGCCACTGAAGTGGAATATGCAAACTTAACTGCTGTGCCACCAGGATGGCCCCTAAACAGGTTTTTAAATGTATTATTTCCTAGAATTGTTTTCCCAAAGGATTATAGATTGAAATAACTTTTCCTTTGGAGGAACAAATAAGATTTTTATGTTAAAAAATAACTACACACTTTCAAGATGTAAAGTTCAAAGAGATGAATTTCAAAATGCAAAATATACCCTGACCAACCCATATTTACCAAATCTGCTACTGTCGTATTGCTACAGACTACCAAAAAAGATGAACTAACTTGAGCCTTCAAGTTCACTTTCAACAATCTTTATCCCCAATGAACTGAAGGAAAAGAGCTATGAGATAAGTATTTCTCTTCTATGTCTGCTGATTGATTTGGTGATTGACAGTGTCATATTGAGCAAATATTCCTAAAAACATATTTTTAAAAATTCCCGAGTCTTTAGTTATTCTCGGGACGCAAAGATAGAGGCCTGCTGAAGAACTAAATCTTCAAACTCTAGTAGAGAAATAAATTAGCAAATATAGTCAACAGGCTTACAAACTTGGAAAGGAAAAAGAAAAGATGATATTCTGATTTAGGACAGGCAACAATTTACACAAGTCAGTATCCAAATGAACTCTCCTATGTAGAGGCCCACTAACCTAGTTAGCCCCCTTTTTTCTTTTTTTTTTTAGATTTTATTTTTTTCCTTTTTCTCCCCAAAGCCCTCCAGTACATAGTTGTATATTCTTTGTTGTGGGTCCTTCTAGTTGTGGCACGTGGGACGCTGCCTCAGCGTGGTTTGATGAGCAGTGCCATGTCAGTGCTCAGGATTCGAACTAACGAAACACTGGGCCACCTGCAGTGGAGTTCACGAACTTAACCACTCGGCCACGGGGCCAGCCTAGCCCCCTTTTTTTTTTTACTTTCATTCTAATATATAAGGTTTATGAAGCACATAGAAAATAATTTAGGTACAATATTTATTATAGAATACTGAGAGGTAGAGTGAAAATGAAAAGTACATTTGGACAGAGATGCTGTTGCTTACAAGTTACTCAGAGTCAGAGTTACTCCTATTGTGTTACTGTCCTGATGTATCAAATTTTATGAGGAGACTATAGTCATGAAGTCCCTTGCTACAGCAAAGAAAGTGGGGAGGGCACAGGCTTTGAACTGACGTAGGTTTGTTAGGCAAGTCAGATAAACTCTAGAAGCCATAATGTACTCATCTGAAAAATGGGTATGTTAATTCCTTTCTCGATGGAGATATATAAAAAAAGATTGCAGAAAGAGATGTCAACGCATGCTTGTCCTCCTTCCCTTTCCTAAGTGGTGCTTCTTATTTTAATGATGCAGGAAATGCAATCAGATTCAGTCCTGAAAATAGTCATCCTTCAATCTAAGAATCAAAAAATAAAACTAAAACCAACACAAACAAACAAGCAAACAAAAAACAGGGACGCCTAAATTGCAAAACAGACATTAGAAAAGCATGTGAAATACCAAGGGGAAAAAAGTCACCTGAAATGGGATAATATGCAACTCCAATTAAAAGAAAAGATAATCGAACTAAATGTCTTTTAATTCACATGAATTGAAATATCCCAGACAGGAAACTGGAAACTTTGATTAAAAAAAAATACTTCCTATTCCTATGCTATTAGTGAAAAGAAGACTAGAGTTGAACCCATAAAGCTAACAGTAAACGGATGTTAAGCAATCTGCTAAAATGAAACAAAAGATAGCTAATAGCTTCAGTCTGATACAAAAGCCGCTTTTTCTTTTTTCTTGTAACTTAAATTATTCCAATCCGTCATTCACTAGTAGTAGTTACTGGATCTCCGACAATTTTTTGTTGTTTGAAGGATGAGGAAGAGGAGGGAGTCAAAAAGAGAGTACATCAATATTTTTCAAAACTCAATCGTTCTAGATCTTTCACTTCCAATCATAACAAGTTATACACTAAATGAAGTCTAAGGAACAAAACAAACAAAACAAAACACAGATGTGCCACTACCTGAATGGTAAAAAACAAGCAAGATTAGAAAAGCTATATAGATATTCTCTGCGATTCCAAGAGGATTAATTCAAAAATATAAAATAAGGACAAACATATAAAATATCTTTTAATGATTAAATGCTGTTTGAATATCCATCTGACCTACCTTTCACCTTAAAGTCAGCAGAGCAGTACAAGTCACTTAGCCAAGCTGGCACAGTTTAAGATAACTCCAAAGAAGAAAGTCCAATTTCCTGATTCTCTCAGCCAAAATAAGCAAGCTTAAGTTAGTTTGATCTAACAACAAGCTCAAGGGAACTTAGCCATTTCAAGCTGAAAAACCAGAACAAGAACCAGAATTTAAGGCAACTTAGAAATCACCCATGACCTCATTTTACCGTCAAGAAAATTAGGACCCAGAAGTTTAGTGACTTGCCCCAATTCATACAGTAAGTTAGTAATAAGTTTATCTATGTTGTGGAGAGAATTGAATTACTGAAAGAAAATGAAATAGTTAAAAATCTTATTCACGGAATCCAACTCTAATACAATTAATAAAGTTAACAGACATCAAAGCTGTAGAAAGTAATTTTCCTTTTATTAGCTGAATAATGTAATTTAAAAAATGATCCACTTTGACTTGGATCAAAAGCATAGGCAAAATGCATTTGATATTTAAAAATAAGCACACTGCTATTTGCCTAATTTCCCCAAGAGGAAAAATAATTTTAAATAGAAATTTTCATTGTCCACTTGCAGTACTCTTAGAATCAGTTCCAGCTGCAGAAAAAACAATTTTCCAATCTGTTCCAAGGATAAAAGACAAATCAAAATGAAATCTTCCACAACTCTATATTCATTAGGATACCCAGAATAGAGCGAGTCAAGTCTTCTTTTTTAGGATATCACAGAGAGATAATACACCTGCTTTACTATATACCTCCAACTTAGACTAGTTAGAAAAAACAGTTGCAAAATAACCTTAACCATGTGAGTACCTTTATCCCACTTTTTCTTATCTAAATCCTATTCTAGGATATTGCAGTTGGACCTAAAGGAGAGATCAATTAAATATAAATATATATATATATATTTTTTTTTTTTAACAGATACATAACAATAATACCTAATGCAAAAAAAGTTCACAAAGCAAAACTGCTGGTAACTTTCATCTCAAAAACAAATGTGGGTTTTCTCTTTCACATTCGTGCCTGGGGATTCCTGTGTGGAGGGAGCAGAACCGAGCAGCCACGGTAGTCACCCAGGGTGTCTACAGCCTAGAGGAAAGGGCAGCGCCGCCCTGTCCACACTGGAGAGAGCCTGGGTCTGCTCCATCCTCCAGCCCCTCTTCCCAATAACGGAGTCCCTTCTCTCCCAAACCCTCCTGTACATCGGCCAAGCAGTTCTAACCCTCCAATCCTTTCTCACAATTTCTTATAGGTCCAGGACAACTCAATTTGATTTCTTACAGTGATCCACAAGGCCCTAAAAATCTACCTCTGACCTCACTTCTGCCCTTACTCATCTGCTCCAGACACACTGGCCTCCCTGACAGACCACCGCACCAGCTCTTCCGTTTGCCTGGGACACTCAAGACCCAAATCCAATAACCTGCTCACTAAGGCTTTCCTGATCACTCCATTTTATTCATTTTTTATTTTTTATTTTTTTGCTGAGAAGACTTGCCCTGAGCTAACATCTGTGCCAATCTTCCTCTATTTTCTATCTAGGTTGCCACCACAGCACGGCTGGCAACAAGTGGTGTAGGGCTGTGCCCGGGAACCAAACCCAGGTCACCAAAGCAGAGCGCGCCAAACTTAACCATTAAGCAACAGGGCCAGCCCCTGACCACTCCATTTTAATTTGCTATTTTCCACCGCTGGACTCCCTATCTCCCTTATATGCTTTATTTTTCCCCATAACACTTACGGCCATGTGATATCCTACAGGTTTTTCCTTACTTGTTCATTGTCCGTCTCCACTTACTACAAGGCCAGCACTATGAGGGTAGGGGCTTCTGTCTGTCTGTTCACTCCTATGTCCCCAGCACCTACGACAGTGCCTGGCACACAGTGAGAGCCTAAAAATTATTTGTGGAATAAATAAATGATTCCAAGTTTGGGAAATAATGCTAGTATCCATTAAATGTTTATTAGATACTAAAAACACAAAACTACAAAAGATGTCAAATACAAATAGCGCAAAAAACATAATCTTTGCTTTCAAGGAGTCTAGCTAGAAAAAGAGAACTAATATACATGGAGTAATTAGTTAATTACATAGACAGTATTAGGTATGATTATTAACTAATTAGGTTTATTTGTATGTGACTCACAGAACCTGCATTGTTATTCACGGTTATACCCAGAGTATAATTAAACGCTGAATCGCATGGTATAAACCTGTCATGGAGTTCAGAGGTGAAAAGAAATAAATGAGCTGCAACAGTAAGAAAAGACTGTGGGCAGGATGAGGTTTGATATGAGGTTTGTCGATGTGGAGTCATGTACTGGGAGGTGGGTAGGCATTCCAGATGAAGCAAATTTCATGAGAGGACATAAAGGCATGTGGGACGGTAAGAAACATGCCTTAAATGGATACATGGCGTTCAGTGATGAGTGTGATGATCTGGAGAAGACAATCTGAGTGGGCCTAAGTCACAGAGAGCCTCATCCTCCAAGCAGAGGACTCAAATCTGGATGGAATGACACAGCACATGCAGGTGGTGCCCTGCCTGGGTCCTCTAGAACCCTTCTGCTCGTTTGGTACACCCATCCCCGAGGTGCTCTCTGCATCGCTGTTAATGGTTCACAACAGCAACCTTCTGTGGAAGCAACAGAAACTACCTCCTAGCCTTCCCCTGCATAAACACACACACACACACACACACACACACACACATTCTTTCAGGACAGCTGGTGGACAACGACTAATAAATGCAGGGAAGCCAGGACAAAAGCCCAGTTCCTTTGCCTCAAGGCAAGATAGACTCTGTGGTACAATTTTGTTCCCAAGTTCCCTCCTGGATCAAGCTGAGGCTAGACATCCCTGAAACCACATCTTTGCTCATCTCAGTTTCTTCTTCCCAATCCTGCTTCACTCACTCCCTTGTAAGAAACATTTGAAAGAACTCCCTGCATATATCACTTGCCCATGAATCCCATCTCAGGTTCTGCTTCTAGGCAAACCCGACTAAGACAAGTCTGTAGTCTGTAAAGGAAAGTACTACATATTCATGAAGAAAAGTCCATGTTATGAAGAAAAGAACACAGAGAAAGTACTGTTGTAACTCACTCAGTTTGGAAGGAGAATGCAGAGCAGTTTGGTTGGACACCGTGGTTCGAATTCAGAAATAAGTGAAAGAAAAATATTTGCTTTGATATGAGAAAGAAACAGAACTTAGGAAGAGAATGGCCTTAGTATAGAAAAGAAATGAAGATAACTCTTCAAAGTTTTATTTTTTCTTAAAAGGCAAAAAAAAGTATTTTTTTCAGTAGCATTGTCAACTGTATACCATGAATTCTCTTCAACGCAAATCTCTTTTCAGGCTGACATTTTTTAACACAAGAAGTGTTCAAAAACTTGAGCAGAATTACAATGAATAATAACAGGACTCTAAAATTCTCTCACATGTTGGGTCCCTGAATATCTGTATTCAGAAATATGAAGACAAGATTAAGTAGCATCCCCAAATGTTTATAACAAGTTGGTTTATTAGATTTTCTAAGCAGCTTTAAAGAATCTTTATTAGAGTCAGTAGCAGATTACTTAAATAGGAAATGCATCCAAATAAGGTAACATTTGGTTTTCATCTATTCTTAGGGGACCCAGAAGTGTTTTCAATAGAAACTAAGATACTGGGTCCTGGGTCATAAAATAGGGCGCACAATGTAAAAACAAGTAGGCTGGTGTGAAAGAAACAATATATGGTCCAGGAAAAGAGCTTAGACCCTCTAGAAACTTTCAGCTTCAGAATTTGAGAAATTGCCCATAATCATCTGTATTTGTTTTGTTTTGTCAATATCTGAGACAAGTTAAGCTTCTTGACTTGGTTCCCTTTCAAAATTCATACTTAGTAAAAATGCCTATAAATAAAAATGACTACTTTCACTTAATTTTTAGTTATGTGTCTCAATATATAGAACAGAAAGGATACTATCGAAATAAAACTTTTTAGTATGGTTACTTTTTTCACTGATTACTCATATACGCGTTAAAAAGTATAGCTAATAGCTATCAAAATTTAAACACACATAACCTTCAATACAACAGACCTACTGAAAGTAATTTCTCCTACAAAAAGAAAAATACCCAAAAAAGGAAACTGGTAAGAAAGTCATGACACATCAAAGTAAGTCTAAGTTCATAAAATTTTTTTTGTTTTTTTCCTGAGGAAGATTAGCCCTGAGCTAACATCCATGCCAATCCTCCTCTACTTTTTTGTATGTGGGATGGCTCCACAGCATGGCTGATGAGCAGAACAGATCCACACCCAGGATCCAGACCAGTGAACCTGGGCCACTGAAGCAGACTATGTGGAACTTTAACCACTTGGCAACAGGGCCAGGCCCCATAAAAACTTTTTTAAGACCACTTGTCCTGCAGACAAGTACATATAATTTACCATGTATATATCCTTTAAATAGTCCCAGGAAATACTCCAAAAAAAAAGGTTCAATAGCCAAATATATTTGGAAAGTACCATGTGTTATTCCCCTATTAAAGATTTACAACACACATGATAACTTACGCAAGACCATGAGATATTTTGCAAGAAAAAATGGTGTTTTCCAAATTTTATAGAACAGAGAACACTTTTGTAATCAGCAAAAAACAAACTTCCTTACAACCCTCCATAACCACCCAGGGAATGAACCTTCCTTACAACCTGAAGTTCAGAGCTATCATTCAGGCACCCTCCATCCATTCCCTCCTTCTCCTCCCTTCCCCTCAGACCAAGATACTGAAGAGGTTCTCACTTCATAATTCATAATAATCACAGGGACCATATTAAAATATACTTCTTCATCCTTACTTCCAGATGTTCTGACTCCTATCAGTATTTTTAACAAGGGATCCAAGTGATTTCAATGCAGGTCAAATGTTGGGATGCTCAAAATCCCTGATGCAGTATAAGCAATGAGATGATTAGCTATTTTATAACTGAGGCCAGAGTAACTTTAAAAAAACAGTAAGTTCACAAAATCTGGACTTCAAATAAGTATATTACAAAATTATTTTTCTATCTAGGAAAAAATGGGCAAAAGGCATACTAAGAAAAGCGAAATCAGGGCCAGCACCAATGGTCTAGTGGTCAAGTTCTGTGCACTCCACTTTGGTGGCCCAGGTTTGGTTCCCAGGCACGGACCTACACCACTCGTCTGTCAGTGGCCATGCTGTGGCAGCAGCTCACATACAAAAAAAGGAAGACTGGCAGCAGATGTTAGCTCAGGGTGAATCTTCCTCAGGGAAAAAAAAGGAAAAGAAAAGCCAAACCATACTTTAAAAGAATACCATCTAATATACTGCCCAGAATATTAAGGTCAAGAGTTTTACCCTATAATAAGAATCCTTAGTCTGTGCTCCACTGAGAAATTTCAGGAATTCTTAAATTCTCTAAAACTCTACACACAATTTTTATGAGTATGTCAATGCATAATCCAAAAGCTTTCACCAATTCTCGTTCTGCTTCATTACCCAATTTAAGAGCCATTCTATTTTTTATTTATCTACCTGAAATAATGGCAGCAGAAACTGCTTCTTAGTTAACACCATGAGTCAGACGCACAAAAACACATTCCTCAGTGTTGTTTTCTCTCTCAAAGCCAAACAGAAAGCAATTTACCTTTGCAGAGTCATATTCAAAGAGCCTGTACAGCCCTTAATCTTGTTCTGGGCTTCGAGATGAGTCATTCCTTGAGCACTTATTCCATCAATGCTGAGAACCACATCGCCTATTCTTACGTTCGCCTGGGATGCTTTGCCGCCATCCTTTAGCTGTAATAAAGAGATTTCTTTAGAAGTGTCACTCTTTAAAAAATAAACAATAATAAACATAAATGAAAATTACACTTTTCCTTATTTTGAAGGAAAAGTATATAAATATACCATTAGACAAAGTAATAAAAATTATCTTGCTTATAAAGTTAAAATTCAAATGACTTTCATGTTTATTTTCTTAAATTCTTATTTGCTCTCTAAAAATCTAAAATAATTTTCTGAAAAAGGTTCCCTGATAATTCCTCCATTTCTTTACTGTGTAACAGTAGTGTGTGACTGTCATGAATGAAGAAGTCAAGGAAACGTTTCAGCAGAAAAGGAATGTAATCTGAATAGGGTATTTAACACTCCTTTAGAAATAATTTTTAAAACTCTTTAAACAGCTTTACTTTTGTTTGAACACAAAGAGTAATACAGATGGAGGACCCACTGAACACTTCTTCCTGTTGACATCCAGCGTTTGGGGGACTGAGTGATTCTGTATCACAGGTCAAAGTACCTTTTACACTGGATGTGCCTCCTGCTCCAGGCACTGAGCGGAAGGGGAAGGGAACTGAGACTGTCAGACTTTGTGTGTACCACAGGCTTTAATCCCCAGTCTTCCCTGCCTTCTCTACAAAATGTTCTATGTGTTTACATTATTTAGTTAGATCTCCCTCAAACTCCACATGTATCTTTTCATTGCTCCAAAATAAGCAAATATAAAATTGCAGTAAAATGAAAGATGATGCAATTTTAAGAGATACCTAAAAAAATGGAAAAGTACAAATAAAAAGAAACCGTTCTAATTCAAATGACAAGCTCAGAATTCACCAAGTACAAGCAGATCACACTGAATATTGGGTTGATGGAAGACAGTGAGATGAGGCCCAAAAAAAGAAACGAAGAAAATAACCAATATTCTTCTAATACTTAAAACTAAAGATTGTATACAGAGTTTCTATTAGAGATGACGGAAAAATTCTGAAAATGGATAGTGGTGATGATTGCACAACATTGTAAATGTACTTAAAGCAACTTAGTGAAAACTTAAAGATGGTTAGAATGGTTAACTTTTATGATATGGATATTGTACTACAACTTTTAAAAAACTAAATATCCTGGAGAACATTTTATTAAAATCACTTGTTAATCAAAAAAAAATATCCCTCGGCAAACTGAAAAGTACTGAGTGCTGGAATTCATAATCTGGAAGCAAAGCAATAAATACAATAGATATTGTAAGTGCAGTTAGGTTTTGATTACTATCGGTTGTCAAATTCTTAGTACACAAGAACAAGTATTTGGATCTAAAATCAATAAAACAGTATTGACAGCTAGATCCGTGGAGGCAGGGCCCATGTCTGTTTCCTGCCTACCACACCCTAATGCTGGACGTGTGCCTGACACACTACAGACCTTCACGAAATACAAGCTGAATGAGTGGATGCTGTGTATTTATTATTCAATACGGGCAAATCTATGGTTTGTTTTAAACTGTGAAATTACGAAAAACTAAAATTAACATAAATTGAAACAGTTCATTTTAACATGTAGCTATCAAGTGATTGACATAGTTCTTGAAATTAGTACTAAGAAAAAGTATCTATTTGAGCAAGGAAATGTAAAGTCTAACAGACACAAAGTATAAAAAAAGATTTCACACCTTTCAAGTGAAATATTCTCTATCACATACACAGTATATAGTGATTTTGTTTTCATCTTTGTACTAATAGAAACAAAATAACAGAACAATTCCTCTCAGCTCCCCAGACACTTAAAGGTAAGAAAAATTAATGAAATGTTGACACTAAAGAAATTTCCAGAGTAACAAAACAGATCAAAATTTAACTCATATCAAATTTATCAACATAGCTATTATATATGCATATATATATATATGTACACATACACACAACTTTTATTATACATTAAACAGTTGACAAAGTAGTTCCAAAATTCAATGAAAATTAAATGAATCAGATTTCAGGATCACAGGATCAAGAAGAAAATAATTAAGATAGAACTTTGTTAAGTATATTTGTAAAATACTGTATAGACAGATATATTCACTAAAATATAAAAGCAACGTTTATGCGTGTGTTTGGGAGTAAGAAAAAAGTCTTCAAAAATGATAACTACTGTATGGTTTTACTATATTAAATAATAGGTGTGAACAGCCTTTTAATAATTAGTATTTATTTTTTATTAAATATTAAAGAAATCATTTGACAACAGAAGTATTATAATTGTTCTTCTCTACACTGAACTAAATTATTTAAATTGTGAAGGACATTTACAAAGGAAACAGTTAGTAAGCCAGCAACGCCCCCACCTCCTATGGGACTTATTTATGGGGCTGTTAGAATGATCAAGTGAGACATGAGCTCAATAAAGGTCACTGTTATTACTATTCCCTTGACCTCAGATCCCTAATCTGAGCAATGTGGGGGCTGTATTAGATGATCTCAAAGGCCTTCTGAGGTCCCCTCCAGTTTAAAAGTTTATCTATCTGTGAGCTATCTGCAAAAAGGTACAGATCTAAACCTAAAATAAGAAGCAGTCTGAAAGACTGTTGGCAGGGCAAAGGGTCATCCATTCCCTACTAAAATGAGCAAATGAAGTGAAAGTTGAATCCTGATAATGAGACAAAGTATAAACATAATTTATCCTAGATTTTCTTTTAGCCAAGAAGGGCAAGCATTAAAAAAAAACAGAAATAGAATAGAACACAGCTAAATCACCTCACCACTCCTCACATAAATTAGCCTTACCACACAACACTGAAACCTGTGGGCATTTGTCTACATGTTCCAACAAAAGCAATTTAAATACTTCCAGTCCAGCAGTAATATCAAGGCAATGAACAATGTAGAAAGAAAATAATCTAATCAAATCCAATGTCATAATGAGATTAAACTGTTGTTACTCCTTTGTTCCAGCTGCTTACTAGACTCTGAGCTCCTATGATCTCAGTATATTCAAACCAAATTCTCAGAATGACCTATCTTTTCAGGACTGCTTTTACTCTAACTGCCACCTTATTTTCAGATCGTGGAGCACAGAAATCTTACAGCCTCTGTGAATTTTGCCTCTTCCTTGGGTACCACATCTAGGAAAATTACTAAATTTTGTCGGTCTTTCCTTTCCTCCCCCATGCTAGTCCATGACCATCTGTCACCTTGATCTTGCCTACTGCCTACAGCAAGAGTTTTCTAAAGACCTCCCTACCATCCATATTCAACTCTCCATAGTCCTCCGTCTTTCCTCCATCTTCACATTTCCATAACGGTGGCCCTACTACCACTTCACACTGGAGAATTCCAATCATATCAACTATTTATAAAATGAGGGTGAAAAAACTTCAAATACCATCTGCTTCCTACAACGTAGAATAAAACTAAAACCTGAGATACAAACTAGCTATAATTTGTTACCTACCTGTTTCCAATTTCAAAACAAGCTCCATAAGGTCAGGGAACATGTTTCATAATTTGCTCTTCTCCGAGAGCCTTGAATATTGTAGGTATTAGAAAAATATCTGATTAAACCACAGAAAATAAGAAATCAACAAATCAGGACATCAGTTTAATATGCTAAATTCTAGTAGAAATACACTTAATTCACCAAAGAGAGAAAAATAGATTCTAATGTGAAAATGAGAATCTTCAATTAATCATTAGGCTGAACTGACCTAAATAACATCAAAAATCAAACCACATTTCCAATAGAATATGCACACCCATTTTGGATAGTTAGTAATATATTTTTCCTAGGATTCCCCAAAAGATGTCACTACTCCCTTTGGTAACTTTCTCTAACAAGTGTTATGAAGGGCTTAATTATATTTAATCTCAACCCTTTCTCAATCCTCAGAAATGGAAATGAATGCGGATTGCCATCTTTCATATTATTTGAACAATCTTTCATATTATTTAAACTGTCAAAACTCCTTTTTGTCTACAGTTTTTTGAGCTTAGTAATATTAACTGTCTTGGGTTTTTGACATTAAGATCTTTTCTAAATCTCTAATCGTCTTTATCATTCAAGACTCAGGCTTTCTACTCACACAATTTAAAGAGCATGAAGAGCCTGAACTAATCTTGTATGTATAGTGAGAAAGTTCCAACGCATAGAAACAAATTGAAGACTTGTTAAAGGTGGCGTCTCACTGAACACTCCTATGAGCTTCCTTTATCCCCAGAACCACTTCCTCAAGCCATCCTCTCAGGAGAAAGAGAAACGTCTTTTTCCCCTTAATTGGG
Organism: Equus caballus; assembly: GCF_041296265.1. Lineage (NCBI taxonomy): Eukaryota > Metazoa > Chordata > Mammalia > Perissodactyla > Equidae > Equus > Equus caballus. The sequence goes on from NC_091686.1 coordinate 50,083,566, forward strand.
TAGGATGTAGCATTATTATGAATTGTGAGCAGCTAAGGAAAGACTACAAGGTCATTCGTTATTTGCATAGTTCATTTTTTCCTTTGTTTTTGCAAGTCTAAATAGCTTGCATTTGTTTGAAGCAGTAATAACTTTCTGTCATCATCAAATCTTGGACATATTATATGGCAGCCATAAGTGTGTGTGTATTTCACAAATGCACAATGTGTAGGAAGGAAGCGGTTTTGGGAGGCTCTTGGGTCAAGGTCAGTAGAAATCAAATTAATCACAAGCAAGTGCTTCTCCTTTGATCTTTAAATACGCTTTTCAGTACTGTTGTCCACTTTTCCATAAACTTAATAGCAGCTGCATGCTTCTTTAAAAACACCACTTTGTGGTCTCACGTAAGTTGCAAGCATACATGGATGCACATGTTGGAACTACTTTTGAGCCTCTGTTTACTGTTGCAGAAATGAAGGTAAAGTAGGACAAGTGTATGCTCTTCAAAAGAATGGTATCTTTACTGAGCCTCTCCATTAACTTAGATAAGAAAGGATCTAATATCAATCACCTGTCCTTGGAGTAAAACCCCTATGGAGGCATTTTAACCCTTTTATCTAAAATCACAGATTACAAGAAGTTTTCTCTTGAAAAGGAAGTCTGGTCTTCAGTAAGCAGACAGTAGACTCTGTGTGTGTGTGTGTGTGTGTGTGTGTGTGTGTGTGTGTGTGTGTGTGTGTGTGTGTGTGTGTGAAATCCAGTCTTCAGTAAGCAGACGGGTAGACTCTGTGTACGTGTGTGTGTGTGTGTGTGTGTGTGTGTGTGTGGTGTCAGGGAGGATTTAAGGGAAAAGGGCATTATAGACTTGGGCTTCCCCTATCTCACTTTGACTATGAAATTCCCAAAAGTAAAATTTCTCCAGTCATTTTTGAGGGGTAGCTCCTCTCACATTGTCTTTTTCTGCCCTCAGAAAGAAATAACTGAGAAACAGTAATTAGGACTATTTACTGAGCATCAACAGTCAGTCAGGGACTTTGGAAGGCCCTTTATCGCTCTTTATCACCATCAGGTAGTTTTAGTCTGATGGGGAAAAAAGCTTCAAAGGGATTAACCGATTTGCGTACATCCACACAGCAACTAAGAACACAGTGCTGGGCAGAGGCCTTGACGTTAGGCAAACACGAGTTCATAGTCATGCTCTGCCATCTACTAATCGTGTGACGTGAATACTAGGCCTCGCTAAGCTTCAGCTAGCTCTCCTTGAAAATGGGGACAGCAACTCCATGTGCCTCACAGAGCTGTTAAGCATATCACATAAAACACCAGCACAGCACATAGCACACAAGGCACTGCAAATGTTAACTATTATTATTACTATAATTATACTATGCCACCAATTCACATGGGACACCTATTTGAGGGACCTACAGGGCCCTCATGGACAGCTTTTCAGTCAGACCTTCTGGCTTTTCCCTTCTCTCCTTAAACGAAAATTAAACACCTCTCCTTCACTCATTCTCTTCCCTCTGCCTCCCTAATAAACTTTCCCCTCCCTGAGCAGTACAGCTCACTGTGCCACAGAAGCACAACTCCAGCTCACCGCGTCCTCCTTCGCTGCTCCCCACTAAGTGTGAATTCTCCAAACTCCATTCCCACAGGATAGGGACCTCACATCACCACTTCCCAGGACAGTCAGGTGTTGCCACTGCACCAAGAGGCCAAAGGATAAGAATCAACACAGTGATGTTGGTGAAGAAGCCTTGATTTGGGGGTCAGGGAAGGACAGGAAGGAAAGAAAACAAGAGCACACACAGCAAGGGGAACAAAGGAGGGTCCTGGTACAGAAGGCAGAATAGGGAACCAAGACCATGAGGGATGAAAAGGTCACGAGGTATCTATGCCAGGTGTGGCAAGCTAGATCCAGACCTTGTCTCTGGGTGTGTTGCACATCCACGAGCACATGCACAGAATAATGTTTAAATTGAACAAAACATCAAAGTAATTAATTGTAGAAGGAAGAAGATTTTATACTTTGTTTTGAATAACTAAAAGAACCTAAATGACTACAATTAATAACTACGATTTAGAGCCAATTAACTCAAAGTAATACTTGTGTCATTAAACCTGTCATTAACTTTATTGTACTCAAATAAAATTTATAACTGAACTTCCTCCAAATGCTTAGCTTCTGTAAAAATGCGTGGTTCCAGCAGCATTTCTTCTTAAAACTTTTTAACAAAAGAGAAAAGTTGCCCTACATTTTTATGAAACTGCACTGAAAATAAAATATTAGATCTCAAGATAGCATAACACTTAGATCTCAAAATGCACTAAATAGAAAATTTATCTTATCCATATTTTAGCTTATCCATTTATCTTATTTGGGATTGATAAGGAGTTAGAGATATACCTGTTAGACTAGTTGTTAACCTCTTAAGAGCACATCCCAGAAACAAACCAATTATTGAACTCATAGCAAAAAACAAACAAAAATCAATGAAAGCATTATGGAACTTTCACTTTTAAAAGTTAGAACCCAATATGGCAGATCTCACTTTAAGTAAGTCTAACTGCCTAAGATTTCTCCTTAAAATGATAGTTTAATACAGATACTATGTTGCCCTAAGCTTTTCCATAAGAGGGGAAATATTTAGCCATAGTGACTCCTGTACTGTTAGAATTCTCTAATGAAAAGTGCCCTTCCAAATCATAGGGAATTCTCAATATGCACACATATTCTCTATTTGCCTTCTCTTGGAAGTAAGCCAGCCAAACCTCAGAAAACAGATGTCAGCAATAGAAATGATTTATTGAAAATATATATGCCCAAGTATATTACAGAGATCTTTTTATAATATAGATAACACTATTCTAATAGATGTTTACTACGAACAACTTACGTTGATTCAAAAGACGTTTACTTTGGTTAATTATCCAAATATACACTACAGGTAAGAAGTAGGAGACAGGTAGCTACATAGCAAGCCACTAGCAATGAGCAAGTTTCCAGCCTTCTACATATTTTTAACAAATATGGAGTGCTTGGAAATGTGTGACCCTAACACCATGGGTATGACAGGAATGCCACCAGACTTAGTAAATGCAGAAAAGGAACATATAAATATGACAGCGACAGAAGAAACACTAACAGAAACTTCCCAAGTCCAAAAACCATGGGAACTAAACCATGGGAAAATAAAAGCTGTTGTTTTTCTAACAGTGCCATTACCAAAATTTGGAGAAATATACTAATAAAATATTAATTTAACCAACAGGATTTTCTTGAGGCAGAGGAAAGCACTGACAAAAGTCTTATTTTAAGAAACAATTAATGGGCAATCTTAATTTTGCTTTAAAATGTATTTTCTAGTACCTAGTGTAAAACAAAAAATTCGAATCCAGACGTATGAGCTTATGGTTGCAAGTTCTTAGGTATTTATCTACCACATACTTTCCAGAATACCATGAATGTGACTTTTTGCACCACCACCCACCCAAAGCACTAAGAATGTATGAGCATTACACCAAAATAGAGAGCTCACAGAACTTGTTTTCCTGATGAATGATGAGTGAACTCAATCACCACCAAATATCACAAATAAACAAAAGCGGTGGAGTTTTTAGCCACTAAAGTGAGCAGAACTAAAGAACATTTGAGAAGTGATTTTTTTTTCAAACATAACCTGTAAGGCTTTTTGCAAGTCCCAATTTATTTACTATCGCTCCAGTGCTTATGAGTCCGCCCTACAATATCACACTCTGTACTTAACGTTGTCCTGTCCTGTCCTATTTATTGTTACGGCCTTTTGGCGCCTTGACCAGCCTGTAAACGCTACCCAGTTACCTATAAAATGCCATCTCTGGCCTGGATGTCTAATGTCAACATGCCCCTTTAAAATCTGAGCCCACTTTGGATTCATTTTAATTCCCTTCTCTGTGAAATAAAAGGATTTGGCTTTTTGTAGGTTAGAATGGGGGGATAAAATAAGCAATAACTGACGTGTCTCTGTGAGGAAATCTGTAAAATCCTGACTCATGAGAGCACTGGTTACTTTAACTATGGGCCTCACTTTTTGGCTTATGAGTCAAACTGTAATCAATTTTCCCCAAAAGTCTGGGAATACACCTTATATGGCAGCAATGAGGAGAATACCTCAAAGTATGTGTCACTATGCCTTACAAAACCAACCGGAAGTGAGAGGGCGATTATGCCTCTTTCCTTATGTAGTCACCAAGCCGCCTCATTCAAACACAGGGCTTCTGCTCATACTGTTTGTTTTATTAGCCTAAATGTATTTCCCAGGATGAGTCCTTCTCTACTGAAATAACATCTTTGTTCTTCTCTACCAGCATCCTAATAAAAATAGAAATATGCCATCTTAAACTCGCATTCACTATTAAGATGCCACACAACACTCATTTTCTAGTAAGCTGTATGTGTTTAAGCCCAGAGATTTAATGTGCTTTGTTGTTAATGTTAATGTTAATGTGTGAATATGATTATACCAGAAATATGAAAAGTATGGTGGTTAGCGAAAAAAGTGCACATCTAGAAACATCGCAAAAGGTAACACATTTGTTAATTACAGAGAAATTAGTGTTTCTATGTAGTTCACTCAATAATAAGGAAAATGGTAAATGTCACAGATAGCTATAAAGGTTAAAAACGAAGTAGTCAATTCCTAGTCTACCTGGGAACACATTAACACTGAAATTCACACATTTCAACCCTCCCTCCTCACTAGGTTCTGTTCACCGATGAGAAGAATTCCCTGAAATTATATGCAAATTATGTGCAAGTATGCATGTTTTTTCCATTGAGTCAGTCCATAGCTTTCCCCAAATTCTCAAAGGCATTTATGACCAAAAAAATGTTAAGAACTAATGATTTAATGAAACCTTAGAACAGTATTTCTCAAAGTGTGGTTCTTAAACCACCAGTGCCAGCATACTTCTATGACAGGGGAGAAACCCACAAGGCCTTCAAAACCCACAAGCTAAAGATATTTCAAAACAAAAAAATCCATCAGCATTAAGAAAATTTAAGAACTCAAAGCAGAATTAACATTTATTCAAAGTGGTGCAAAACCACGATTTCACATGCTAATGACATAAGTGTAGCTTAAAAAAACAAGGACTTGCTTTTAAAAAACTTTAAAAATCTTCGCACTGTAAATCACTAGCATTTAATAAGGGTCTATCCAATACGGCACTAATTCAACATGGAATTCTGAGACCACGCAGACAAGAGCAGGCAGGACCTCTCCCTCACCTACTGTTTGATGCTAGTTCACTTTGCACATGTGCATGCAACTTCCACAAAGCAGTGCTCCACAAATTATCCACACAGCAAAAGACACCATCTGTGGGGAAAGTTTTTTTCTCCCTATCTGGCCATATACCAATTCTTCTGTAATCTATAATAAAGATAAATTACTGGAAAAACAAAATTTAAAGAAACCATACAAAATATAAGATCAAATTTTTATCATCAGATTAAACAGACATAAAATCACTCTGTCAAACTACAGAAGGTTCTAGATACTTACTCTTCATTTCTGTCCTTATTTCATCTCAAACTGTAACCACCAGTTTGCTGGTTTGCAGACCAACAAGGATGATCCTTCAAGGCAATGACTACATCTAGGCAATGACCATACATGTTATTTCTCTTTAGGCCCATCATACACGGACTTAAATATCACACACAATAAACATCTGATCAGTTACCACACTGGAAATTAAAGGTATTTAATAAATAGGCTATTATTTAATAATTTAACTCATTTCCATTTTTTTTTGCTCTTATGTTAAAGTGATGAATGATAGTATACATTTATTTTGGCACACTCATCTGACTTTTTCTTTAGAAAAGGTTTCTAAAAAGGTATGCACGTTACATTTTTGATCCATGACACTAGACTGCCAACAAGAATATTTGTAGCCATTTGTAATTCTGCAAACTGTGTATGAAAGCGTCTGTTATCCAGACCCTTGCAGTCCTTAGTATTACAAAGGAAACCTGAGGGTAATTCTAGCTCTACCACTAACAAATCCTGTGACCTTGGGGAGGTCATTTACATCTCTGGCCTCAGCCTGCTCAGCTGTCCAAGAGAGCGGGATCAGATGTTCTAGGGTCGCTTTCAACTCTAAACCATAATAAATATTTACACAGACTTCACAATCTCTCATTAGTCTAAACAGTCATTACAATTAGTATTCATTACTCGCTTGGGCACTAAAATAAATTTTGCATTATTCTCCAATTACTTCATATTTATTATTCTTATTTCTCTATTACAAAACATTAAAATGGCAAACATGGGTGCTTTTCAAAAGTCTAAAACCATATCAGCATTAGAAACCCAAAAGGCTGGGTTTCAGAGCTAACTAGAAAAGAAGAGAATCTAGCTTATCTACTTTGCAGACCCCAGATGATGTTTTCTTTTCAGATGTAGTAGTGTAAAGGATGAGAATCTCCTTTCCATCGGTAGCAGTTGAGCCCTCTGGTACTTAATACTGAATTATGCATTCATTCGTTCATCATACATTTACCAAGCGATTACGGACAGACCAGATGCTAACTATAAGGATGAATTATTACGCTAATGGGGAAAGCAAATATTCATTTATCCCATCATTTAACAAATACTTGCCAAGTGTCTACTATGTGTCAGGCTGTTCTAGGCATGGTGATACAAGAATGAACAAAATGAGGCCCTTGCCCTCACGGAACTTAAATTCACTCAGGAGGAAAAAGACAATCAACAAATAAACATACAGATAAATAGTAAAATATCAGGAAGTAGTAAGTATTACAGAAGAAAAATATAACAGAGAAAGGGGATAGAAAATGTCAGGAGACGGTCTTTTAAAGTAGAGTAGTCAGGGAAGACTTCCCAGGGAGGTGACATTTAAACAGAGACCAAAATGAAGTAAGAGAAAGAGCTATGCAACTATCTGGAGGGAAAGCATTCCAGGCAGAGGGGCAAGTAAGGGTAAAGGACACTCTGGGACACTACAGAGCAATAAGGAAACTTACAAAAGTTATCAATAACACAAGACTGGAGTGACTAATATACCGAGGTGGCATGAAGAAGGTTCTCAGAGATAACGATGATTGCCCTGAGTGCTGAAATATGGGTTGGAATTTGCAGAAACAAAACAGGAGAGATGCATGTGCTCTACGCAAAAACAGAAAGCATGTGAAAGACAGGATGGTATGAAAGTACTGCCATTTCCAGGGAATGGCAAGTAGCTAAGGGTGCCTACATTAGGGAGAAAGTGACAGGGAACCTGAGAGCCCAGGCTGGCCAGCTTGCCCAAAGCCATATAACAGAGGGCAGAGGATGGGACAATAAACAACTCCTGAAAAATCTAAGTTTACAAGCTGCTTCCACATCAACTAGAGTGGTCTCCTTAAAAACGTCACTGCTTAGAACAGACTGCTTCCATTATATAAGTATGACTCTCAGATGCCATACTGTTTCCAAGAAGGAGATCCATGCTTGTCAACTCCTGATTCTTTTTAGGGCTTTTTCTACCATGGACTTCTCTCATCCCTTAAAGAGGATGCCTAAGTCTTCACTCCATTCCTGTCCCAAGAAGCATGGCCTTGGCTTTTTTTGGTACATTTGTAGCCTTTCAGAACCAAGACGCACCAACACTTGGACCCAAGGAATTAATGTTTCCAGATATGGAATTATTTTATTTATCCTGCTTGGGATTTGTTGAGCAAAAAAATATCCTAGGGATCCTTTTCCTTCCAGCTCTCTTTGTTTAGGTCAATATCCTTAAAGGTCTCCTGTACCTTTTCTTGCAGTCCCAGGTTTATTTCCTCAGCCCAAGAATCTAGCCTGCACAATTGGCTTTTATCAAATTAGTACCAAATGTTGGTAGATCACTTCTAGCACTCTGGTCTCTAGTCACAAAACACTGATCTTCTCTAGATGTTTCACTCCCTCCACAGAAAACAAACACACAATTGCAAACAGCAGCTAGAAATGGAATGGAAATGTTCTTACGTCAGTGCCACTATTTTTTTTCTTTTTTTAAACTAAAAGAGACTGGAGCAACACTGAATGATTCTTGTTCCAGTGCAGTTGGTGCACCATATGTTTCTGAGCTCTGGGTAACACTAGATTTGGCAGGGGGCAGAGTGCTGACAGCAGTTAGGGCAAGTCTATTAAGCAATGTCACTGCTCCCGGTTGTGCAAAGTCTACACAGGGCTGGGAGTGAGGCAGCAGAGGCGCTAAGATTTTGGTTTGCCTGCTAGAATACATCTGAAGCAAACTGTCTCCTGTTTCGCCTTCACTGTATTTCCCACTCAGGACATCAGCACTTTGATCAAACCACCTCCTCCCTTCAGCGTAATAGCTCAGAGTCACTCAAATACAAGGATAAGACTAAAGCCATTATTTTTCGAGAAAACAAGAATTTACTAGCAGAAGTTACAGATAAATCTAGGATTTATTCAGAGCTTTCCTTGCGTAAGTCAGAAATTATCAGTACTACCAAGTGTTGATCATTAGTGATTGACAAGAGAACAACGTTTTACTTAAGAATTTGACTTATGTTAAAGTAGTTGACATGGGTTCCATTCTTTCAGTAAATGGTTAATAAGTACATGATACATACGAACTCATAGGCTGTGTGTGGGAGTGTGTGTGGTGGGGCAGAAAGGGGGAGGTAACAGAGTTACATATTTTTTTAATTGTTCAAAGCATGTGTAATTAACAGATAATATTTATAAGACTACCTACCATTTATTGAGTACTCACTACATGCCAGGCACTATGCTAGGCACTTCTCTACTCTCTCTTTTTACAAAACCTTCCACTTCTACATGTAAAATGACAAAGACCAGATAACAAATGAAAAATGCTACATTTTCTCTTCTATCTCACAGGTGAATTAACATTCTGCCTTAACATTACCTTGATATATGCAAACAACTGCTCAAAAAGTTAAACATTAAGAATACATTTCCAAGAAAATCTATGTAGTAACTCTCCACTTAGCTTAGTTATTATTCTCTGCTGGAAATTATTACAAGTCATTTTCTCAGCTTCCAAGCAAGGTGCAAAATAATATACAATATTAAAATATTACTTGAATTAGAAAATTTATTCCAGGAGTAAAAGCCCCTAACTAGCCCGTGAGTTCTCCAACCTCACTGTTCAACATTATAGACATAAACTAGAGACCAGGGCACTCACAGGTGATGTCCACCTGCTCAGAAACACTCAGGGAAGAAATACACTCCTTGCAACACATTTTTCAATCACATGCAGCACACTTCATGAACTAAAAATTGTTCTGGCACAAAACCAATGAAATAGAAACATAAAATTTTACTGAGAATTCTCTGAGGAATTATAGCAAGCTTCAAGAGTAAAGACTTTTTCATATAAGTGTTGTTTTTGTTTCATTATATTTTATTTTGTTTGGAAGACACAAGGGAGGAGAGAGGGAGGCATTCTGCCCTACCAAAGTGATTTGTAAACCAAAAACTTCTCTCCTTGAAGCTATGTAAAACACCCCAAATGCAAAAAACTGGCAGATATGACCCAGCCCTAATTGAAAGGGAGTTTTTACCATATTTATTTTCTTCACTCCCAAATCTAAAACTATCTTTAGATATTTGATTAAATGTATGAAATCTCCTTTCTTGATTTTCACTTGATAATTACTCCACAATCACAAGAAATCAGTAACACAAGCTCCATTTGTTGGAGCTGATCAGTATTTATTTCCAACAACTTTTTATAGACTTAGGAGGTATGTATATCAATTTGTAGATGTCAAAAAACAGGGTAGAAAAGAGAGGATACGCTGGGCCATGGAAGAAAAACTTAAAAGCTTTTTATTGACTTGAAGATCCACAACATACAGCAATAAATCTACAACCCAGTTTTTAGATTCAAAAGCAAATTACTCAAAGAGAAATTCTAATTCAATAGGACTTGGAAGGCTTGATGAAGAGCCCACAAAAATAAAATCAGGGAGATTTTAGAAAGCTATGTACCTTATCCCCATGAGTCAAGAGTGTAAGAGTTTGTTGGGCTTTTTTAAAAATTATTTTTAAGTAGTAATATAGTCTTAGATCGCATTAAAAAAAAAAAAGTACTATCCACATTAGGGAAAGTGTTAGTCCCACTGTATTCTGTATGTTTAGACCATATGAGGAATATTATGTGTAATGCAGTACCAGAGCAAAAACCACAGTCAGAACAGTAAAAGATCCAGAAGTTATATCATACCAGGAATTACTTAAAAATGGACAGTGTTGAAAAGACTGAGTGTATAATATAACAGTGGACTAGAATTACTGTGTTTTACAAAGCAGTGATTCCCACAGCTGGCTGAGCAAAATCTCTCAGGGCGCTTGTTAAAAGTACAGACTATGGAGACTCATTACAAGAGATTCCGCTTTAGAAAGTCTGAGTCTAATAATCCTCGAGGCAGGAACTAAGGTCCATGGGTACAAGTTCCAGAAAGAAAGATTTCAATTCTCAGCTCAGTTAAGGGCTTGAAAACATTCAGAACATTCCAGAAATTAAATAGTTTCCTTGCAAAGTAATGAGATTCCTATTCCTGGGTAAGTCTAAGCAGAAGGCAGACAGTCACATGCCATGGGTACTGTACAGGAGATGATATGAATCTGAAAATGAGGAATAGAGTAAGTATCCAACAAATTACTGGTCAGTAAACGACCAGACACAAGAAAACCATTACACAATTTCAGTTACACACAGTAAATGGTCTTTCTCCATGAGAGTAATGCAACCACGAAGTTCTGATCCTCATCACACAGCACAGGCATTTCAATGAGACTGCAAACATTTTTGCTTTACTGTAGCAAATGCCGTAAAATGAAAAATGAGTTTCAGTGTAGCTAGAGTTCAGAGTAACTGGATTTATATTATTAAAATAAATAATAAACATAGGTTCAAAAGACAATACTAAAATAACTTTCTGCTAAACTGCGATGACACTGGTAAATGGAAGAGACAAGAGAGCAGGAGGTCTCCCAGGCCAGACAGAATTCTGATTATTCAGGGTACTGAAAATTATCTCTACACAGGATATGTAAACTGTCCCATAAAGATGTAATAGCAATCATTCCAAACAGGAATAAAAAGATTGTGCAACTAAACACAATTTTCCTATCATTTTGCATGTAATAAATATGAACTCTCACGTTAAGTTAGAATATTAGACAGCCAATATCACGACCTGCATTTTAGGAGCTCACAGCAAAAATAGAGTGAGAAACAAGCAAAAGAGAGTGAGGATATAAAAGGGGGAGAGCTCTGGGAGGTCTGGGGTTAGATGTTCCAGTGGCCTTTCCTGTGCGTTGGATAGATACAAAGCAAGTCTCAGGTGGCGAGCTGGTACAGGCAATCACACGTCTGGGCCTTTAAAACCGGACACTCATCAGAGATTGGGTGGTTTAATTGGCAATAAAAGAATTCCTTCTGGTGGCCAAGTGGCAGACACAAACACCTAGGAGGAGAGGCTTGGCAGATCTCTAAAATAAATTCACGCATGACCTGGACAATAATACTGCTATTCTTGTCCCAATGTGAAGTTACACCGTCAAAAACATTGTCCTCCTACATGGTGAAAGGCTATAATAAAACAATATTAGTTTCGAAGAGATTAGTGAAAAATATCCATATTACTCAATTAAAAATTCTACCAGCTAGGGCCAGCCCCGGTGGCCTAGTGGTTAAGATCAACATGCTCTGCTTCGGTGGCCCAGGTTCAGTTCCCAGGCAGGGACCTACACCACTCGTCTGCCAGTGGCCATGCTGCGGTGGCAGCTCACATACAAAAAAGAAGATTGGCAACATATGTTAGCTCAAGGGAAATCTTCCTCAAGAAAAAAAAAAATTCTACTTGCTAAAGAGTTTAAGGAATCCTCTGTAGTGATCATTTAAATACTGAATTAACATTCAAGATAGTTATTTTCAAAGTTATCTTCTGTCCTGAACTTGTTCAGATGTTTAAGAAAAAAAGTGGGGGGGGGGGGGGCACCAGTTTGAACCACATAATCTAAAATGTCTTGCCACTCTCACAATTTATCTTTTTATGCCTCTGTTTTGTGATTGTCGGTTCCATGGGGATACAGTAAATAATTTAAGAAATACCCAACATCCAGTATCTCCAATCTTGAAAAAAGATATCACAAATTTCTGTTTGCTGATTTAAAAAACAACAGTAAAACTTTCAATGTGCCCCTCCTGTAAAATATTTGGCTAGTACCGACACCAGCAGCAACGCCCACAAAGGTATCTATTTCTACATGCTACCTGGTACAGGCTTGATGCTAATAACGGAGAAGAGGAGGAGGAAAGGGAAAACCACATTGTGGAGAGTTAGATGTCTTACGTGTATTAACTCATTTAACCTCACAAAAACGCTGCAGAGGAAGTGCCAGCATTCCCAACTTATAAGTGAGGAAACGAAGGCAGAGAGAGCTTAAGCTACCAGTCTAAAGTCACAGACCTGGAAGGTCACAGCACTGGGGCTGGAACCCAGGCAGTATGATTCCAAGGTCCGCCTCGTGACCACCAGCTGGGCTGCCCTCCCACCACACGTCATCTGCCACTCGTCCTCCTGAGATAACACTGCACCCTGCAGCCTAATGCACACGTTTTATTCTTGAACAGTTTATTCCCTAAGCCCCATCGATCTGTTCCTCCTACTTAGATAAACTAGGCTGATAACCAGGAGGGAAATCTCTCGCCCTGAAAGTTTAACTCTAAACTGCCAGTCAGTCAAACTCTGAGCCAACTCTCAGTCAAATTTTTCTAACCATTTAGACCAAAAAGGAAGAGAGAGAGGGGCAGGGGGAAGGGGAAATAGGAAAGAGGAAGTAAAGGAAGAGAGGGAAAGTGGCAGGAAAGGACGGAGCCCGGAATCTCCTATCTCCATTCAAAACCCCTGCAGTTCTATGGAACTAATCTTATTCCAAACCCCGGCACAGGCTCCCTGGGGAGGAGAGCAGCCGCCTGCCCAGTCCTGCCTTCAAGCCCGGCTGTCACCCGACTTCCGCCCCACATTTTCACTTCGGTGGAGGATCTTCCCTGCTCGCCCTTGATGGAAGAGGATGGAGCAGCTCACATACGGCTGAGCGAGGCAGTCACAGACAGCACGGCTTCTCAGAGCGCCTGTGAACCAGTTGTTTCATGTCTCCTATCTGTTTCAGACCAATACTTTAGTAAAACTACAAAAACAAAATTACCAGAAAAATTAATTTTTAAAATACATAAAATAGAAACCCCTAATTTTTATTATTAGATTCAACAGACATAAAACTACTGGGTCAAATTGCTATAAAATTTCCAAATACTCTTAATTTCAGAACTTAAGTTATGACAAACTGACCATGCTATGGACAACACTCTCAATAACACTATATCAGAACATCAAAGACCACTTTCCGTGCCTTAAACATCATGATATTTGAAAGACCTACAAAATTTTTAGAAATTTAGAAAAACATTTTTTTCTAAGTGTCAACGGGAATTACCAGAGAGATGAGACAATGTGATTACGGCCAACCTTAAAAATGTTCTTCTTTATATCCTATATTTTAAAAACTAGTAAGAGTAAATAAAAACTTTAAGTAAATAAAACGTTAAAAATAAATATCATTTCAGTTGCTGTAGCTTATTTTATGACACAGGAAGGCCTGAATACTCAAAACATCTTTTCTGCCCCTTTTTATACTTCTTTTGTGTTCTTCCTCTTTTTACTCAGCCTTCAATTCCCCATTGTAAAAAGAAAATGTATGAATTACTTACGTAAAACTTCCTGAGGCTGGATATTATGGATATTGATCCCCTAGTTTGGAAGGTCTATTAAAAAGTTAAGTGTGTTTACACATGTCCCTTTGGCTGAAAGTTAATGAAAGAACTCACAGACATTAATAAAATCACAACTTTGCAAATATTCTTATAAGGTTTTAGATGCTCTTGAAAGGAGCTCATTTTGCTGACAGGTACGGTAACTTATTCAAGAAAAAAATTATACTTTGAGTTAGTCAGGTACAAATAGTCACCACTGTCAAAGTACTATCACTTCTAGATTCTCTATGTACCAGGTTTTTATATTAAAAGAGTTTTCCACACAAAAGGAAATGTATGTTCTTAAAACAAATGAAAAGTATCTAAACACTAAGATTACCTTTCCCCTATCGGAGAGCTAAAGTACAAATGTGCTAACAGCACATGGCCAGGGTGTGGGAAGCAGGCGCTCCCACAGGACTGGTGGACAATTTGGCAATATATTAAAGTTAAAAATGCATATATATAATTTTTGATGCAGCAATGCTACCTCTGGAAATTTATCCTACAAATTTCTTCACACCATGGGTAAAATAATGTACACTCAGTCCTGCTACAATGCGACATATGTGTTCCTAAAAGTCATTGCGCTATGCAAAAGCACGCAACAAAAACCTTATAGGGAAACTATGGCTTATGGGGAAAATATGGCTTATGCGAAAAAGAGGGTTAAAGACACAACACTCTGGGACTTTACCTTGAAAAAGTCCGGAAGTTTGCTGTGGAAGCGGGCTGTAGCTTGGGAGGTGGATATTGTGACGTGATGGAAGGAGGGTTATCCGAAATTGAAAGGAAGTTGTAACACCAGATGTGGATGGAGGGGGCTCATAATACATTCCATGAACTAAGCAGATGTTTGAGGTGTGTGTGTTTATTCATTCCTAAGCAGCTCGGTTCAGCTGGGTGCAGTTTCCTATGTTCACCTAGTGTTTCTCCCAGACTAAATGAGCCATTCACAAATGCAAAATTCGCATTATGCTCAAATTGTTCCCTGATACATCAGTCATGCTGGAACAAAGTCACATATTCAAAACAAACATTAGAGCAAAACTGACTGCATGCAGCACTGTCTCTTACTGATAAGTTATGGGACATTCACACAGTGAAGTTATTTGCAATCACAAAAAGAATGAGGAATTATCTGTCAATTATACTCAAAGCTGAAAAACAATGAGGAAGCTTTTAAGTGATGACAAGGCAAGATCTCTATATAGCACAGGTTAAGTTAAAAAAAAAAAGCAAGGTATAGAACAGTGTGCACAAAATGCTGCCATTTCTATTAGAAAGGGGAAAATAAACATAAATTCACCTGTTTCTATATGCATAAAAAAATTTCTGAAAGGATACGCAAAAAATTACTAAACACGGTTACTGACTTGGAGGCTGGGCACAGAGGAGACAGAGGTCAAAGGTTACACATTTGGAACTGGCAGAGCAGACAGAGGTGACAGAGATTTTTTACAATATATGTTTGCTACACTGTTTCTTATTTGAACCTTACAAAAGTATTACTCATTCAGTAAATATAAAAATAAATAAAAGAATGAAACTTTAAGTTCATTCTCAAGAAAGGAGGAAAGAAGATATGGATAATTACTTTTCTCCTCCACTTTGTTTCATCTCTTATAACTGGATAAAGAACTGTACTCATAGCAGTTGAAAAAGATAACAAATTACATGCCTCTTAACCATAAGAAAGTCTTCTACAGAGATGGCTTTGCTTTTTCCAGAAATACCTATTAACACAAACTATATTGTGGTAAACATTTGGTCTAACCAATCTTATCTCAAATTACTTGTAAATGCTCATGCTTTCATTCACAGGAGAACTACTCCACTTACCCACCAAACTAAAGACCAACCTAAAGAACCCCATGAAATAATGCGCAATAAAAACCCACGGGCAAAGTTTCGTCTCCCTCTATTTATACCATTAATAGCTTTTACACCTGTTGTTTGAGCTATCTGCTAAATGAGAATAAAATATCAGTTATAATTATGAAGTCACATAATGAAGTGAAAACTGCTTTGATCAAAAACTTAATTACTTTGTGAAGAGTTATGTATTAAGGATCGAAGAACCTGTTTCCAAAACATAGGGGCCGGCCCGGTGGCGCAGTAGTTAAGAGCGCACGTTCCGCTTCGGCGGCCCGGGGTTCACCAGTTCGGATCCTGGGTGCAGAAATGGCACTGCTTGGCAAGCCATGCTGTGGTAGGCATCCCACGTATAAAGTAGAGGAAGACGGGCACAGATGTTAGCTCAGGGCCAGTCTTCCTCAGCAAAAAGAGGAGGACTGGCAGTAGTTAGCTCAGGGCTAATCTTCCTCAAAAAAAAAAAAAAAAGAAAAAAAGAATTTATCCAAAACAGAGCTGTAAGAGGAGAAAAACCTCAAAACTTTATTATTCAGAGATCTCGCCTCCTGCTTTGGTTTCCCTTCCCCATTTCACAATGGATGTGTGCATGTATCCATTCATTCTGTACACATTCATCAAACACCAAGGAGGCAATGAGAAGAAGGCAAGACAGCAGTGAACAAATAAATGCAGGCTATGGCCTTTGTGAAGTTAGTATAGAAAGTAGACAAATTAAATAATTAGTAAAATCATAGTACTTAAATATAATTCTCATAAACGTATTCCCCGTTTTTAATGCAAGGTACCATGAGAGTAAATAATATGGGCATCTCAATTAGTGTAGGCGTCAAGCAGTGACTCAGGAAGTCCAGTGTTAGCCAGGCAGAAGGAATTTCAAAAGGAAGATCAGTATGTGTGAAGATCCTGAGCTGGGAATACATCATGACAACAGCAAAATATATAAAAACTCAATGAAATATATGAAAACACAAAAGCACCTCTGTTAAATATACTTAATTTTTATTTTCAGCCATGAGCAAAAGACTTCTGAAATCACTCCTGGGGGTGCCCAAATTTTAAATTTAGCCACCGAATTTGAGTGAGGAATAAAAATAACTCTAACATCTCTCTGCAGGTACAATCCAAATGAGCCTGCTTTTTAAAGCACACACATTTGGCTTCTCAATGCTTAGCCCTGACCTCAAAGCCCAGGTCACTCCTCATTTGGATTACTGGCTGAACATCTAGGTTTAGCTAAGCAGTGTCAAAATAACCCCTTTAGTTCCCCAACAAGGATTCTCCAACAACAGATATAACAATGTAGCTACTCCTCTCAGTCAACTCCCTCACAGCATTTAGGTACACACATCGGTCCGGCAGCTTTGAAGAGAAAAATGCTGGCAGCCAACTGGTCCAAAATCTACGATTTGAACTAGAGGATGACACGCTAGATACACATTCTTCTATGTTGCAATACATATACAATTAACACAAAACAAATTCCTATTTTATGGGTCATGAAGCTGTTTCATGATCTCCACATAAACCTTTTTGATGATATGTAGACAAGCCACGCTACAAACAAGCTTTAACCCTGAACTCCAGAATAATTCATTAAGATGTTTTTCCCCTTTCTCTCTCTAATAGGAATGTCAAAGTAGCCCCAAAAGATTATCTTAACAAATGAGCACGGTCAATTTATGTTTCCAAAGAGAATTTTGTATCGTAAAATTGGTAACCATATTTCTATCATGATCATATCTTATCATGTTTTATATAGTTCACTTGGTATAAGCTGTTCCTCTACTTTTTTACCTCTATTAGGATACTGATATTAGGTGTCTGAATTATTATTTTCACTTCTTTAAATAAAAGGCAGTCATTACTAGTAGGATAAAAAATCAATTATCTTCTCCACTTTAAAATACTAAGCAGAAAGATTTTATTGACAGGAAATACATTGTTGTTAAGACACGCCCTCATAATGCTCAGCAACATCAGTAGGAACACACAAACAGCACAGGAAAGTGCTAATTCAAGTAAATCCATTGACAATGCCTTCCTTTAAGTAATACACATGACAAAAAAATAATATCTAAAGCAGCCTTCAGAAAAAAGACACCTAACCAACGTGTAGCCTTAAGCAATTCTGAAATTACATTTCACTCATTTGGTGTGAGCTTGAAAGTGTCACACCTGCTGGGCATAAATCTTTTGAAATCAGGGGAACTATACTATAATGAGAGATACAAATTTAGATAAATCTGATTTTTCTGGAACTAAGTGAATTTGTAGGCTGTTATCTATTTATGCTCTAGTTTTTAGGATTAGGTCAAATGGAACTTGAAATTGGCAGTGAGTGGTCGGTTGGTTTCTCCTTTATTAGGTCAAATGTACATCTGGCAAGCCATCAGCCCAGACATTTTCTGGGCATCAGTGTTCAGGCCAAACCAGCCCCACAATAATTCAACTTGCTGCATTAGTGCTGTTCAAGCTGCAAGAATAAAGCACTTCTCCAGACTTTACTTGGAAGACAGCTTGTACTGATCTCATAAAAACGTCCTTTTATATATTCATCAATTTAATTTGATTTCCACAAGAATTCTATTACTGGCAATAGAATAGTCACTCCTGTTTTTACCTACAAAGCAAGTAACACATTTACTTAATAATTTCAATTTAACATTCAAAAGATTCTAATTTTTAAAAAATTCCTAGATAGTTACATGAAAATTATGTTCTCATTGCTTAATGGACAAATCTACAAGCCTCAAGGAGATGGACAAACACTAGAATGCTAAACCGTTTTTTTTGGTGAGGAAGACTGTCCCTGGGCTAACATCTGTTGCCAATCTTCCTCTTTTTGCTTGAGGAAGATTGTCCTTGAGCTAACATCTGTGCCAAACTTCCTCTATTTTGTTTGTAGGGTGCCGCCACATCATGGCTTGATGAGTGGTATGAAGGTCCACGCCTGGAATCGGAACCCATGAACCCCAGGCCACCAAAGCAAAGCATGCAAACTTAACCACTGTGCCACCAGGCCAGCCCCTAAACCTTTTTTAAAAAATAACTAAGCTCCATTTCAATTTTTGCCATGCTACTTAATAGCAGACGTCGTTAAGGTCAACTTAGAACACAAATTAACCGAACCATATTTAGAGGTTACTGTAACTTAATGGAAAAATCTTAAGAAAAGTCTTAAGCTAAAGTTTAACAAAATATTTTACTCTGCAATTCTAAACAGTAAAATAAGACCATGCTTAGAGGTGTCACTTGAGATTAAAAAATTCTGAAATAAAAAATTATTTTAACATGTGCATTGATGTCATCTACATTCACAAACACAAGTGGAATCTTTAGTATAATGCTTCTAGTTAGGAATATAATCAGATCAATAAGCTTTTCAAGTTGTATAGCATAACATAAAAGACATACTGTAGAATATAAAAGGGTAAGAAATCTGATTTGATTCAAGCATAATTTAACTAGCCAGTATTGAGGAAAACCACTTATATATGCCAGGCATAGTGGTAGGTCCTGGAATTCAAAGATGAACATATAAAATGCAGTGCATGCTAGAATAAACTTATACTCTGGGGTTGGAACCGAAAAAAACTGAGGAAGGCCACAGTGGTTTCAATCTTAAAAGATGTGCTTGCATTTCCAGGTATACAGTGTAAAAAGTACAAAGAAATATAGCTATAAAAGCCTCAACAACACATGAGAAACATCTATCAGAAGGAGCAAAACCTACAAGGACCTGGAGACATGTAAGTACACAATCAGGAAATAGTGTGATCTAGTCGAGATGCAGTGTGCAGCATGAGAAGGCAGGCGATGATATCCTATGGTCAGTGCGTGCTTCCAAAGGCTTTTCTGACCCTCTCACATGCTCCCACGGATGGAGTATAATCTTTCTTGAGGGCAACTTGGCATTAATTAGCAAAAAGCTTAAAAATACATAAACTTTTGGCTCTAGCAATTATACCTCTAAGTATTACTCTAAGGAAATTATCAAATAAGAGTGCAGGACGTTTAGAGCAGCAGCTTTTATAACAGCAAATGACCATCTTTATGGTATAGAATTTAAAAAGGTACAACACATTCATGCAATTAAATATTCTTCAGTAATTGAAAGGATAACGGAATTAGATCTCTATGTCAATAAATATATGGTCTATATATTTAAATTTTAGTCCATGGCATACTGTTAAGCGAAAAAGTAGAAGACACATCACTAAAAAAAATACACAGATGGAAAAAAAGCAAATTAAAGATGCTCAATTCAGTTAAAAGATGAATAGGTTCTTGGGATCTAATCAACAGCACGGTGACTATAGTTAACAACTTTATACTATATTACATGCTTGAAAGTCATATGTAACAATAAAATACTGTATTACATACTCGAAAGTTGCTAAGACAATACATTTTAAATGTTCTCACCACAAAAATATTAATTATGTGAGGTGACGGATGTGTTAACTAACCTTATTGTGGTCACTTCACTATATATATATATGTATACCTTAATATATGTTGTACACCTGAAATTCCCACAATGTTATATGTCAATTATATCTCAATAAGGCTGAAAAAAATTTTAACTAATAAAGAAAAAAAAGAAAAGATGCTCAACACATCATCAGTCATTAGGGAAATATAAATTAAAACCAAAAGATGGACAACTGGATATCCACATGTGAAACAATAAAGTTGGACTTCTTCCTCACATCATATACAAAAATTACCTCAAAATGGATCACTGACTTAAATGTAACAGCCAAACTATAAAGCTCTTAGAAGAAAATGTAGGAGTAAATCTTCGAGACCTTGGGTTTGGCAAAGCCTTCTTATATATGACACCTAGAGCACAAGCAACAAAAGAAAAAATAGATAAATCGGACTTCATCAAAATTAAAAACTTTCACACTTCAAAGGATAAGTGAAAAGATAAGAGAAAATATTTGCAAATCATATATATAAGGGACTTGTCTCTGGAATATATGTTTAAAAAAAACCTCTTACTACTCAAAAATAAAAAGATAAATATCCCACTTTTAAAATGAGCAAAGGATCTGAGCAGACGTTTCTCCAAAGATGATACACAAACGTCCATAAACACATAAAACGATGCTCAATATCATGAGCCATCAGGAAAATGCAAACCAAAACCACAATGACACCATTTCATACCCATTAAGATGACTATAGACAATAACAAGCGTTGACAAGAATGAGACGAAAGTGGAACCCTCCTAACACTGCTCATGTGAATTAAAATGGTGCAGCCCCGTTGGAAAACAGTCTCACAGTTTCTCAAACAGTTAAACATAGAACTACCATATGACGTAGTATTCCAATGAAAATACATTTCCACATACAAATCTGGACATAAATGTTCACAGTAGCAGTATTTACAATAGCAAAAAGTGGAAACAACCTAAATGTCCATCACCTGATGAATGGTACAATCTGTGATACATCCATACAACAGAATTATTATTCTGCAATAAAAAGGAACGAAGTACTGATATCTGCTACAATGTGAACAAACCTCAGAAACATTACAGTAAATTCAAGAAGCCAGACACAAAAGGTCACATACTGTATCATTCCATTCACATGAAATAGTCAGAATAGGTAAATGCAAGAGACAGAAAGCAGACTGGTAGTTGCCAGGCGCTAGGGAGAAGGGGGAATGGGGAGTCACTGTTCAATGGGTATGGGGTTTCCTCTTGGGGTGATGAAATGTTTTGAATCTAGAAAGAGCTGGTAGTTACACAACACTGCGAATATACTAAATGGCCACTGAATTGTTCACTATAAAATGTTTCATTTTGTTACGTGAATTTCACTTCAATTAAAAAAACCAAACGAATAGTGCATCACATGTTGAAGACCCTAATGATTCATCTTGATTAAAAAAAAATAGATACTACGCATACCTGTTAGAAAGCCTAAAATTAAAAACACTGATCAGGGGCTGGCCCCATGGGTGAGCAGTTTAGTTTGCGCACTCTGCTGCAGGCGGCCCAGTGTTTCATTGGTTCTAATCCTGGGCACGGACATGGCACTGCTCATCAAACCACGCTGAGGCAGCGCCCCACATGCCACAACTGGAAGAACCCACAACGCAGAATATACAACTATGTACCAGGGGGCTTTGGGGAGAAAAAGGAAAAAATTAAAATCTTTAAAAAAAAAATTAAAAAAAAATAATTTAAAAAAACACTGATCATACTGTGTTGATGAGGATTTGTAGGAAGTGGAACTCTCATACACTGCTAACAGAAACGTAAAATGGTACAACTACTTTGGAAAACTGGCAATTTCTTAAAAGTTAAAAATATACTTTCCATATAATTCAGCATTTTACTCTTAGGTATTTAACCAAGAGAAATGAGAGCATATGCCCTTACAAAGACTTGTACATGAATGTTCACTGCACCTTTCTTTGTTATTAGTAGCCAAGCACAGGAAACAACCCAAATGTCCATCAACAGGCAAATAAACAAACTCTGCTATATCTACACAAAGGCATCCCCCTAGTAATAAAAGGGAATTAACTACTGTTAGTTACAACACACATGAATCCCAAAATAATTATGCTGAGTGAAAAAATACACACCAAAAAAATAATAAAAGAGTATATACTGTATGGTTCCATTTATATAAAATTCTAAAAAACGCAAACTAATCTATAGTGACAGAAAGCAGATCAGTGGTTGCCAGGGATGAGAAGAGGGAGGTGGGGGAGGAAGAGATTACAAAGAGCTCCCAGAAAACTTCTGGGGGGGATGGCTATGTTAATTCTCTTGGTTGTAGTGATAGTTTTGTGGGTGTATAGATATGTCCAAAGTTACCAAATTATACACTTTAAAGATGATCAGTATATTGTATGCCAATTATATGTCAGTAAAGCTGCTAAAAATTTAGATTACAAAACATATATAATGACTCCATTTCTGTATTTTAAAAGTCAACATTTATATGCACAGAAAATAATTTTCTCAGCAGTATATATTTCCTACTATGATTACAAGGTACTGTTTTCCTTTATATTTCCATCATGGAAACTCAAAGATGTATTTCAATGCTGTTTATAACTCATCAAAAACAAAGTAAACTGGGGCCAGCCCACTGGCGTAATGGTTAAGTTTGTGCGCTCTACTTCAGCAGCCTGGGGTTCGCCAGTTCGGATCCCAGGTGAAGACCAATGCACCGCTTATCAAGCCATGCTGTGGCAGGTGTCCCACATATAAAATAGAGGAAGATGGGCATGGATGTGAGCTCAGGGCTGATGTTCCTCAAAAGTAAATAAATAAATAAATAAACTTCTATTGGGTAAAAAAGCATACTTTGACATAAAAACCAGTTAATTATCTGATTAAAAATCTGGAGTGCCTTTCAAGCTAGAAAACACATATAGATCCTGTTTCATAAATTTAATTTTGTCCTATTATCTCCTTACCAATGCATAGTGGGGAAAAAAGCAATTCTTAAAAATAAACACGTCCTTTGGAATTAGTTCAAGATCTAAAAGCAGAAAAAACTGTATCAATATTGACAATTACGAAATTATTTTAAAAGCATATTTTTAAAGTAGGTTGAAGATTTCTATCTTACTAGAAAAATGATATTCCTTCCTTTATCTGATTCTGGCACAAGAAACCTCTAACTTCAATGATCTCATTGGTGATGAAATGGACATTCATCTTACTGATGCTATGAAAAAATAACAGTGGACACGTCTCAGTTGTAAAGGTTATAAACATTAGTTGTCCCTGAAAATTTCCAAAGACATGAAGGAATAGCAATATAATATGCAAGTGATGTATTCAGCAAGTTAGCTAGACACTGAACATACATTCTCTGTATGAGATCAATCAATTTGTTGTCAGTCCAAAAAGAAAAGGAAATTTTCCTGGAATTTAAGTATGAACTAGCAACAGTAAAAGGTTCTATAATATGACAATATTAACTTTAAAATATCAGACAAGGATAATCAGTGTCAGAGTTAAGAAGTTATGCACGGAAAATGATTTAATCAAACACATGAATAGCTCAAAAACTCGGGAGAGGGTTAAGTTTCCTGTCTTAAGTATAAATGCTAGATGCCAATTAAATCAATCCCACTAGCAGGCAGAATCAGTTTCTGGCTTTTGTTCTGAATAAGGTGATGATCACTGCATTTTCTTGCACAATGAAAAGGCGACCACATCCCTAAATCAATATATCAAGGATCTCTGTTAGTGAACACAAACAAGGCTCACACTGGCATGTAAAAATTTCCACTTCAAATAGATAAATGTTGCTTTGTGACAGAGATGGAAAATAAAGAGCTTCCAACAAATAAAGATGTAAAAGAAACAATGGTACAGAGTCATTTAATATTATGTACAAAATTCATATTCACATATAGTACACAAAAAGAATCAGTCATGAAACTGAAAGGTATACTAAGAAACCACTCCTACCTTTTGGGTAGAACTCAAATTAGTTTACTGAATTTACTGCAAGATTGCTATTTATTAAAATGGTAGTCTAAAAGAATCATTGACCTTCTTGAATCACCTCTCAATTTTTCACATTTGGATTATATGATTAGCAGACAAGCCACAACATTTTTTCAAATCCTAAATTGGCTTCTGCTGTTATTTACCATTTGTATAACTATCAGAAACACTGACTTATTTTATTATCAGCCTACATGAAATAGAATTATAAATACCAAACTAAAGAGAAACTTTAGAAAGATAATAATGCAATATCCAAAATAAATTAATTTTGACCATCTACTCCTTTGGGTCATCTCACCAATTCTTTATCCATTATTATATGGAAGGACATAGGAATTTTCACAAACAAATAATACACAGCATTTATGGGACTGTATTTCTAGCTATTTTACTTATAAATCTTTAAATAAAAATTTTTTATTGAGGTATAACTGACATGATATTAGTTACATATTTTTAATCTTAAGAAAAATTGAATGGATAGCTTATTTGCAGATGCTTAAGTTTCAAAGATTTAAAATGCAATCTAAAATCACCTGAATATTATTTTACACAGAATCGAGTATAGAGAAAAACATTCATAAGCAGAGTTTACAATATTTTAGTCATCATTGACAAAAATGTTTAGGTCATTTTCAAATTGTTTATTAATTTTAACTGAAATTTGTAGATAACGCATCATAACACTCATTAATAAGATTACCCACACTTTATATCTGATTTTTCTCTGTTATTTACGGCCTCATAAAGATACGTATTGGGCAAAAAAATAAACAAGCAAGCAAATATTTATTTTAAAAAGCCTTTGGATATAAAGAATACTCACAATGTCAAAGACTTTGCTACATAAATTACGTACATCAATGATAAATGCCTATACATACTGACTTGGAAACATATCCATCACAGATATTAAAGAACAAAAGGAAAGCTGCAAAACAATATGTACTTGCTGGGGAGAGTGGTGCACATTAGAGCACAAAAATGAAGAGGAAAAAGCTGGAAAGATTACTTCTGGAAAGGAGGGAGGCAGGAAGAGGCTGAGCAAATTTTACTTAACAGTTTGTACACTTTTATATTGTTTGAATATTTTACAAGTATCATTAAACTTTAATTTTTAGATAAAGATATATATTTTAAAAGAGATCTTACCAGATATTAGTCAACATTCTTGATATTTTACACCTCATTAGTAAGGATCATATTATGACCAAAACCATAAAAGCAACAAATTTCAACTACCTGATAGTCAAACTGCAGAATGACTTCATGATTCATGTGCTATTTATCATTTACATACAAGTGTCTATCCAAAGTATGTATTATACGCATATGCATTCATAGGAACCGCATGTCGCATAACTAAGATCTCAAACATTCCCAATCAGCCTGTAAAGTTCTAGGACCAGGGACAGAGTGTCCCAGACTGACCAGTGCCTGGTTCACAGCTGCTAGGATATTACTTGTCTCACCCGTCCATTCTATTCCTCCATGACTACAGAGGGCCCACACTCTATCCAAGACTGAAGGACTGCCAAATCTTCTTGGGCTACTTGTATTTCATCAACAGAAGAAAACACACCTTTACGACCATTCCAAAAGGGACATCTTCTGAAATGCCTGACTCTCAATGGGTGGCGTGCAGAGTAATGCTTCCTGCAAGATCACTTTCCATAAAGGGAGATGAGCTGTCCTCTCTGGTTGCTTCACTTCCTGAGTCCTCTCACTCCACCTTAACTCATGGAGAAATAACAGCCCTTAAGGCAAATCCTTTATGGTATTTGCTCTAAGAAAGGGCAAAGCATTTTACAATGACTAAAACAGCCCAATAAATAAGGGGGTGGTGAGAGGGAATGCAAAACACATGCTCAATGAGAAGCCCTCAAAAATACCTACTAGCTAAACAGAAACTGGCACTGCTGAAGAAATGACTCAAAAAGCACAAACACTTTAAAATGTGCAAGTGTTCTATAATAAAGATATATAGATTCAGGTTCATAAAAAGGTTTGCTTCCTTATATATTTTACTGGGAAGTAAAATTTTTGTACCAAAAAAATAACAAGAGATGTTTGTTTAATGGCTACTTAGAGTATGCATTTAATGGCAAAGATATGATTTAGAAGTGACGCCACATTTTTCAAAACTATTCAAAGGGAGAGGCAAGTTATTTTAAGGATGGCAATAAATTTTTTTTATTTAAAAAATTATATTTCCATTTACTTCTAAAGGGGTATGGGAAAGAGTGACTAAAAAATTGATACTTTGATCAACACTTCATTAAATGAAAGGAAAGAAGAAAATATTTCCCCAATAAAATGAAGGTAAATATGAATTTCTGGAAAACCTGAGTGAATAGGACTCTTGCAAGTCAGATAAGCACCATTTAAGGCAAAACAGCTCCCTGGCTATTACTAGAAGAACACTGTTTCAATTCAACGTAATGTCAATTACTCTAAGACAAAGTACTTTCCTCAAACATTAAACCTAAAAGTTGATTTTGCATACAGAACCACCATTTGGCAAGCTAGAACACAGCAGTGTCAACAACGAATGCCTACAGCGAAGGATGCAATTGCCAAAAGGAAGAGGTTAATTCGTCATCTTAACAGAAACACCCAACTTGAGGGACTTGCGTAAGAGGTTGAGGAAATCTAAAAGACTTAGAGAGTAATTCTCAAATGTTTGTGTCCTTGAATCCTTGCACTGTGTGTTAAAAACACAGATTCCCACTCTCTATCCACAGAGATTATAATTCACTAAGTCTTGAGTGAGGCACAGGGACATGCATTTTTATTAAGAGCTCCAGCTATTTCTGGATACTGGCAAGCCAAGAAACCTCATTCCAGAGACTCCCTGACACCTCTCAAGTTTCTTAAACACACACAGTCCATCCACAAGCACCCAGAAGCAGGCCTGATTACTCCCACCCCACCGCAGGAACAACTCTCGTGGTATGCATAATCAATGAAGTAATTTGTGAACTTTTGCAGCATAGGATCAGTCAACACAATGGAGTCTCCATTCATAACGAATATTTTGAAGGGAGCACAGGCAGGCTAAAATCAGCAAGGAGAAACACAGCGCTCCTTTGGATACGAGCCATGTGCCATCCATCTTAGTGGCTATACCTTTTAAGAAATGGCCAGGCTGTAAGAGGTAAGAAAGCTGCAAACACCACAATCAAACCAAACTGCAAGAACTCATCTGAATCCCAAATTTTCTTCAAATTACTGTTCAGGAGGAGAACGGTCTTGAATTGCATGATTCTTGATGATATACTATGCTCAAAATTACACTGAAATTATGTTTTCTTCTCATAACCTCTTCATCTCAGCTGGTCAAGTTCCACACTAGTTAAAGTTCACTGACAAAATCTCTATCTTGGGAGTACTAATAGCTTTTAGTAACAAAGGCTCTGGTGTGAAATAAAAAAAAAATGTTTCTTATGCAGCAAAGTTAGGATTATATTCAGCTACACATACCAGAAAATCCTTCTACAGTGGGTTTTTTTTATTCATACTTTTTGATGAGGAAGATTGGCCCTGAGCTAACATCTGTTGCCAATCTTCCTCTTTTTCTTTTTTCCCAAAGCCCCAGTACATAGCTGTATATCCCAGTTGTGGGTCATTCTAGCTCTTATATGTGGGATGCCACCACAGCATGGCTTGATGAGTGGTGTGTAAGTCCGCACCCAGGATCCAAACCAGTGAAACCCAGGCCCCTGAAGTGGAGTGCGCAAACTTAACCACTCAGCTAAGGGGCCAGCCTCCTACAGTGGTTTTAATTAAAAAGAAATTGTTGGGCCAGCCCCGTGGCAGAGTGGTTAAGCACAGACCTACACCACTCAATGGTGGCCACACTGTGGTGGCGACCCACATATAAAACAGAAGAAGACTGGCACAGATGCTAGCTCAGGGTGAATCATCCTCTGCAAAAAAATAAAAGAAATTGTATTTTCTTTGTGTAAAGAGAAGGGCATAGGTAGACAGTCCAAGGCAGCTCCACAATGACATTACTGCCCCAGGCTCCTTCGTTCTTTCTCCTCAGCCACTCACATACAGAGATTTCTTCTACTTCTAATTGTCACAGTTGGTAGCAAGAAAGCCCAAGCACCAGGCCCACTTTCCTGAGAAGGAAAAGAAGGAAATCAACAGGGAATGAGGGGAAGCTGACTCAGGGAAACAGAAATATACGCTAGGAAACATCCACTTAGACTGCACTGCAATGAGTCTACCAAGGGAAGCCTCTCAGCTAGGCCCACTGTCACCCCAAAGAAAGGAGGGCACTGGTAGTCAGGAAAAGGGGATGAAACATACTGGACAGGCGAACTGCAGTGTCTGTCACCCACAACGTTATCGTGAGAAAAGTCACCTCAGCATTTCGGTCTAGAAGCTTACTTATGGTCTAAGACACCAATATATCCTACTCACAAAAGACCTCTCTTTTACCTCCTAGAGCTTTAGCCCTATAAATAAGTATAGCATTTTTATCTAGAAACTGCACATAAAAGCTTATCTAGTTTACCAAAAGCTAAAGGATCCTTATTTGACAGTATTCTCTATTATTTGGTTATGTTTCCAAATATAAAAAATGCAAAGACTATTTTAAGGAAAGAAATGCTAGTACTAAGCTAGATATTTACAGGCAGTAACCTACAGATCTGTACTGAGTGGTTGGAGCATGAGAAATAGTAACTAATATAATGGAGGCAAAACGTACATACATGTACAGGAGTCTTCTGAGAGGTGAATCTATGGGATCTCAGAGAAGCACACTGATTCCCCAGTGCTGCCTTCCCGACCTTGAGGAGGAACTCTGAGACCTTCTATCCATCGTTAGCCCAGGTGCATAACCTATTGGCCTTCACCACACAAACATCACATGATTTATGTTTCGTAAGTGACAGGAGAGCCAATGGAGGTGATAATGTTCCTTAAGGCTTATGCACTTGTTGACTCACTTCAACCACATAATTTCCCAACAGCATTTATATTACATTGGCCATGCAGTGTGTGAAACAAACGCTTTTATTTACATTTTATCATATCATTTCACTTGATGATACACACAATCACTTCATGATATGAACAATAATATATAACCAAATGGAGACACACTGCGATCAGAATCCTAGAGTGCAAACAGGACTAAATGGACAAGCCTAAGAGAAATAACCTTGGAAACTGGCAAAGATGGATGAACAGGACAGAAATAGAATTTAGCTAGGTGATTTGTACTTTCTTCTGTCCTTCGTCAAGTAACAGATGCCCATGAGGCATGTATTCACCTTGTGTTCTCAAAACATTAGCTTCTCTTTCCACTTTCACTCCTTTCCTTCACAACACACCTTCCTCTCAATAGCAGAGACACACCTGGTGGGGGAAGATCCCCTGAACTCAGGTAACCATCCTTTTATCTAGTCATTTGACTAATCATGTAAAGCTTCAACAAAGTCACCCGTGACAACTTATTGTCCAAGAGCCCCATGCGGGCATAACCTCCCTGTGTCTAGACAAATACTAGGCATATGAGCCTAGTCCGGTACACACATATGATCATGACCGATCTCTCCCTCAAACTCTCGCTGCACTCTTTCATCCTCTGATAAAGCATTTCCACGTTCTGCTAAAATTCACTTTTTAAGTCTGTAATCTCTTCAAGGAAATGAAACATACCTGATTCATTTTTCTATCTCCAGAGACCATCAAAATTCACCAAAAGAATGAAATGTACTTTTAATTTCCCAATTAAAGAAATAAGAACTCCACAGAAACCAAATTGTGTTAGAAACATACAGGAATGTCTTCCTTTACTGTTTTATTACTCAGACTTCCATGAAAATTTCTTTAAAAGGCAATGAGTCTTTATTTCTAAATATTTATTGACGATTATATTACTGAAATGGATAAAATGACAATAATATGCACTCACAAGAGAATTCATTTTATAAATTTTTAAAAGTTTTATATTGATTGCTTTCACATACACATTATCTAATTTCCTTCTCAAGAAAGTTCTGCAGCAAATTATCTCAATTTACAGTTAGAATGACTGTTGCTTGGTGATTTGAAATAAAGTGCCCAAGCTTAAATAGCTTAGCTAATAAACAGCACTAGGGCCAGAACATCTGATTTCAAATCCAATGCCTTTTCACACCTAAGACATATCATGACTCTCAGTATCTCCTGACCAGCTGAGCTTCTATGGGCAAGACACAGGATATCTCTGCGCTTCCCTCAGCTTCCTAGTTTGTAAAATGAAGATGATAACTCCTCAGAGAGTAACATGAGATACAACTAAAGTGTATATGAAAGAGCTTTGCAAATTACTTACAGCATATTTATGTTGATACATAAATAAGTCTAATCTTCAGATATAAAACATAGTTAAATATACTGATCCACACAAAGTAAATTAATAAATTCTCTTTTCCATAAAGTTCATATTTTCAAACAAATTATTTTACTGAAATGGCTTCTCCACAAATTTTTAGAAACTAAAAAAAGTCACTATGTTTTCTTCTTCCCAATTTATAGTCTTCAAATTTAACTTTCCCTAAAAGTTAACTCCTATTCAACAAAAAGAAAAATGTTTTCAGCCATTACTTAACTCCATTTACCAACAATAAACTGAAGATTTCAATGACAACCCAGAAGCAAGTTCCTGGTTTTTTTTCCCTTCCTCTATAAAATTACATGTCACACGGAATGGAATGTGAACCTGAAAGATAAAAGCGCTGAGCAGGCTAGATACCATGATCTCAGATTGGTAACACCTCACTAGCAGGGTGCTAGTAAAACCATACTTTGCACAGAATGTACCTTGTTTCTGGAGACATGTAGGAAATACATCTAAGGTTTCAAAGTGGTCCCTCTTGGGGTAACTGATTAGATTTCAGTACAAGAGGTGAGCGGCGAGACTAAGAAGAGGCACTGATATTAACGCAGTGTTTCCTAATGTGTGGTACTCACGATGATTCTAGAGGGTACAGGGGTGAAGAATTTTATCTTAACGCGTATTTTAAAATATAACAAAGATATCAAATCCATGATTCCATAAATGTGAATGATTAGAATTAGAATAAAGTATGAATTTTGATTTTAAAAGCAGGACAGTAATCATGAAAACAGTAAGCAAATATTTTTAGGATATGGCAAAAATCATTAACAAAGTAGACAAATGACAAGTCTAGAAAACACTTATGATGAATCATCTTTATTTTTCTATAATAAAGTTATCCATCAAATAAAATGTTTTATATAACACAAATGATCCAGGTTTTTTTAGCAGAAATAAACAACTATGGAAGAGGAAGTTACAGATTAAGAGAGATTTAAGAAATTTATAAACCAATCCTAAAGTAGCGACCTTGTCTGGATCCTGAGTCAAAGAGACTGTTTAAAAAAAAAATAATTATTATACATACACAGATATATATACTTATTAATGACAACTGGGAAAATGAGAACACTGAATATCTGAGACTGAGAAATTACTGTCAACTTTTCAGATATGATAAAGGTATTGTGACTACATTTTTTTAAAAAGAGTTATTATCTGAGTTACATACTGAAATATTTGGATGAAATACGATAGCTAGAATCTGCTTCAAAAGAATCCAGAAGTGAAGGGAGAAGTCAATGAGAATAGAGATAAAATGAAATTAGCTACAGTGTTGAACCTCAGTGATGGACACATTGGGTTCATTACATTATTCTATTTTTATAATGTCAAATTCTTCCACATTAAATATTTTAGGTTTACATTAAGAAGTATTTAATAAGTAACAATTACACCAAAATTTATAATTATGACTAGAGAGGAACTGAAAACTAAAGTCTCTTACTTCAAAACTAAATACGAGAAGTTAGTTTTTCTGAATGTTTTCTGATATATAATGCATTTTAAAACACACCTTCTCTCCTCATTCACCCTCCTTTACAACTCAGTTTTTTTACAATGCTATGTTAACTATTCTGTCACTGTACAAACACTTCATCATACACTACATTTCAGGAGCAAATAAAATAAAAGTCATGCCCTCTCTATTTAGATACTTTGAGAGTTCCAATATCCTCATAAGTCAAGAAATTCATCAAGGAAAAGGGTAAGGAGTTAATAATTAAGTAAGTAATCTACCCTTCCTTTCTTCTGAAACTTTAACTTTTATTTTCCTGTCTACTAAATGTAGACAACGTTCCATATCACAATTACCAGATGAATATGACTACAGCGACTGATTTTAAAAGGCCAAGTTCAAAACACATTAGTCACTCACTACTCAACACAGTAACTTTAGTCTCCCGCAACTAAGTTAAAAAAATGAAAACCATGACAGTCCTTTATGAACTTGCACATAAAAAGCAATAAACAGAGATGCACGCGTCCATACTGAACTCACACCTATTTGTTAGTTAATATCCAAAGGTCTTAAAAGTAATGCAAATCGTGACATTTTCATTTCTAAAAAAGAGGTAAAATGCTTTTGGATAGCCACTTCAAAGATGATTAAAAATAGAACTACACTTTACAGTCAATAAGGAATTATTTGGAACTATAAGCAAAAATTCAGAATATTACTATAGATAAGTATCTATCAAATTAAAGAAATCCAATACAGACAAGGCAATTTAAAAAGAAAAGATTGAGATTCTGAAAGCATAGGTAATCTTTAAAAATGAATAAACTGTCTTAATTGAGCTTAAAATAATGCATCAACCCCACACGAAAATTAATTCCAGACGGATCACAGAGTTTAAAAATGTTTAAAACCTAAAAAAGCAGATGACAGGATGGAATATTTATTAAATATCTCAAGGGAACTGACTTTCTAAGTGTTGAAGACATACAAAAAAATAAAGGAAAAGATTTGAACAAATGAAAATGATTAACTTCTGTGTGTCAAAAATGTACAAACAATAAAAATGAAGAGACTGGCAGAAATATATTCAGCAAATGTAATAACAGCATAATACCATTAAATATAAAGGATTCCTGAAAACTGAGACTATATATATCATAATTATTTCCATCTTATACAAGAGATCCTGAGCCATGGGAAAAGAGGAGTGTCTTAGAATATGAAAGCAATAATAATATCAGTTTCCAGGGGAAAAAAATCAACACTTTTTTTTATTGTCTGTACTGGTCATTTGCCTATTTGCTCTCAAATCAATTTCCTGTTCTTTGCCCACTCCCTGAACAGCAGGAACTACATTCCCCAGGTCCCTTGCTCTGGCTTCTTGGAAAAGTCCTCCCAGCAGGAGAAACGATGGCAGAGGGTAGAAGGAGGAGAAAAGCCTTGTTCTTTCTCCCCCATCTTTCCCCATCTTCTCTATGGTTCCACCTCTAGTCAGTCAGCCCCTGGCTCCATGGTCCCAGCTCTGGATTGATGCCCTCTCTGTGGTTTCAGCTCCTGACAGATAGCCCCCCAAGTCTAGGCTCTAGTAACACCTTATTTTCCACTGTCTCTCTTGGTCCTAAGGATGCCAATGGTTTACCACTGTTGCTCATCTCTAGATTGCCCACCATACTCTGTTTGGTTTCTCTGCTCTGCCAAAACCTGTTTACCAATTCCTTGTATTAAAATTTCCTGTTTAGGACATCTAGAGTGTTTCCATTTTCCTAACTGGACCCTGACTCATTTAGTTCCTAAAATCAAGAAACTTAATGGGAGATTTCAATAGAAGAGGCAGGTAATTCAAAGTAATGCTTACTGGATCTTACTTTTTAGGGACAAAATAACAAACATTAAAACACAGAAAACTGAGATGTAAAAATTACCTATGACCCAGAATCACTTAACACGAATGATCCTTATGTATATCCTCTGTGGCCCACATTTATCTATAAACTCATCATGGTGAATAAAAGTAGTAGTGTTTAAAGAATTAATTATATAAAAAGACGGCTGCTAATTTAGTAACCCACTATTAAAATGAGCTTCCTCTCAAACTCTTAACTTTTTCCTTCTTCCCATCCTCCTAGTGACATTTTCTCCAGGAGCAAGAAAAACTCAAAAGCTGGTGAAAGGCAGTGGAAAGTTTTATACGGAAGCTTGAAAATTAGACTTAGAACAACTTTTGCCAGTATATTTCTGCCAGGACTAAAAGCTCAGAATCAAAGCAAAGACAAATACCATAAAATGATGACAATATGGGTGAGGACATATAAATAGGTTGTATGTGAAAAATAATGCAAGATATGATAAGACTACTTTATCTATATCTTATCCATATCTTAATATAAGAGAGAATAATCTAAGAATGGTTTAGCTTCTCATCATGGTTTGCCTTGAAAACAATCCGGTATACAAAGATCTCAACAAACTGCCTTAGAGCGTCATTTTGACTAATGAATATTGGGAAAGACAATGAGTTAAGAATAAAGTAAAAAAAGAAAGCATACCGAAATAGTGGTTTCAGTGTGTTTTGCAAAATGAAAAACACCAGTCTCTAGAAATCACTGATACTATAAATTTGAACCAGTGGCCTAATGTTCCTGCTCATACACTAACACTTACAGCCAGAGTGAGCTTCACTATGACCTGGTATAGTAGTAATACTACACTAAACCATATTCTACTGGTCACAGAAACTTCATTTAACTTCTTGTGTGTTTGACTTGCTATCAAAAGTGAAAGATACATAAAAATTAGTAGTCAGAAATCAACTATTATTTTATATGTACACTTACAAAAAATGAATGACAAATAGAATACAGGTTCATTTGATTAATAACTTTTCATTGATTTTAAGGAGGCTCATAGAAGACTTTACTAAAATAAAATTTTACAAATATATGTAACCACAGTTCAAATTTTCTTAAATTTTTCCTGTATTATTACATTACTTCTATTCCAGGCCACTTTTAAAACCCAGTTTAAAATGAAAAACTAAAAGTCACAACTCTACTCTTTTCCTCCAAATTTCAAGTTTTAAAAAAACCTATAAACATGGAAAAGTCAAAAAGGTCAATTCCAAAATAGGAAGTCTCTCTCAAATAACACAGGCCACTTTTAATGCGTGAAGAATGCTTAGACACACAAATCAAGACAATGTTCAAGAAGGTTACAGAGTGCATCTCCAAGGTAGACTACATGCCAAAATTCATTAATTTGTATTGAACTTAAATCGCCTTTTCCTAGCCCAGGGTTGAGAACCTTTAGAACTATTCTCTAGTTTCCAGGATACAGCAGGCTAGCTGTACTTAGAGCAGCTCTAGTCAAAGGCCACCCAAGATACGCCAAAGGTAACATGGCCAGAAACAGAGTTCTGCCCAGGTCTCTGAAACCCAAACCCTCTCTTCTACCACACTCCCCTCACCCTGCCTCCACCCAACAGACACAAAACAGTATCACACACAAACTTTTGAAGGGAGAGGGGACTGGAGAAGGAGTATGTGTGGATGCTTGGACCAAATACCCAAAATGATCTGAAATATACCTCTATCCTAAAATATTAACATTTCTTGCCCCTCCTTCAAGCAAATGAAAGGGCAGGGTTTCACTGACGCAAAAGGTAATACAGTTGATTACGAAATTTTTAATTGGGATAACCTAGATAATTGTCTAGTGATAAAACAAGTCTTAAGAAGAATGAAGGTTTAATAACGATAAAATAAATACACCTAGGAAAAACTGCCCCACCCCAAGAAAATATTTAGTTACTTTTAGTTAAAATTTCAACAGAAACACAGTCTAGTGACTATAACAGAAGCCAAGACAGGTCACCTATGGTTACCAGTTCACCTGATCAGTTAGTTGATTTCAAAAGGTCATTCCTGCCAGGTGTAAACGAAATGTTTTCATGATCATCCATTGTAATGAGACCAAAGCTTCCCATGAAATGTTTCTGAAAGCGAAACTTAAAAGGCAATTTCCAATATCATTTGACAAATCTGTAAACAGACTGAATCATTTTACATATTAACATGTTACTTTATGATTACCCAACAGATACTAAAACTTCTCAATCTCCATTATGAACTCGAAGAAGAAGGGCAGAGCCAAAATCGTGGAGTAAAGAAAAAAATAATCCTGTTTTGGCTTACCTTTCGAAGCGAATGCTATTGTAAGGGTGATGGCAATGAAATTAAATGAGTAGTCACCGCTCCATAAAGTTATTATAACTAAACTATATATTTAATCTGACCCCACTTCTCATTTATAATCAGTTACTCCTCTTACATATAAAAATCAGTACTATGAATACAAATACCAATATTTACAACCTTTTGAACTTCAAATAAATACTATTAAAAATTAACACCAGTCCTGAATAAAATAACATGGCAATCCACAGACTTTTCACACTTCAGAGAAAGTATTTACTGTGTACCACAGTACTGTGTACTGTGTTCCAAAAACAAACAAACAAAAACTCAGTATGTTGACAAAGTCTTATTTTAATCTAAAAGCAAAATGCTTCTGTCCTATCAACTAACCTGCTGCAGATTTTAATACAACTAACCTTGGGAAGTAACTACCCTCAACTCTCCAAAACCAGCTCCTACACTCTCCCCCTCAGTCTCCTCCAGCCACTCTGAGTCTTGCCATACCTCGAACATGCCAAGCAAATGCTCATCTCAGGGTCTTTACCCCTTGCCCAAAATGCTCTTCCCGCACTTCCCTGAAATCTCTGCTTGATGTCACCTTGTCCACAAGGCCTTATTTGCTCGCCTTCTATAAATCGGTAACCCCCATTCAACCACCATCCGTTTCCCTATACACCTTTGTTTTGCCCCACATATTTATCAACAACTTGTTTTTATTAGTTTACTACGACAGTGCCTGGCATATAACAGATGCTCAATAAATATTTGCAGAATAAGTAAATAAATCAATGAATAAATAGCAATGATTTATATTTATTTGTGTGACTAAAGTTCAGAGCAGTTAAATTTTATATTTCATAAAATTCATAGAGCTGTGAACAGTATGACCACACTCCACCTCTCCTAACTTTGTCTAAAGATGACTACATTTCGGTCAGGCCCCCATCCCAGCTCCAGCTGGCTATGGCCAGAGAAGAAGGATGGCAAGGAAGGAGCACAGGGACCTACACACGAAGGCTGCTGATGTTGCAAAAGCTCCCGGAATGAGACAGTACAAATGGCAGACACACTGCTTAACTCGTCTAGTCTACATTCCACTTACATATTCTCTCTTACCATTGAATTTATTCTTCACTGGAGAAGAAAACTGTTCCCTAGAGCAACCGCCTCACCAGCAGCACAGCTTATCATGTCACTTTAAAAGAATTAAAAAGATAAAAAACCATAGTAAACGGCAATCACTGTGGAAAGAATGTCTCATTGGAGGTAGCACTGGTGCCAAGTCTCCTTTCAAATCTCTTCGAGAGTTTATGCCAGCTCATGACAGAAAGGAGGAGGAAATGGCTCATTCGTTCAACAAATATTTATTATGTACCTCCTCTAAAAGAAGATGCTTCATGAAATAATTCAAACTGTGTGTGTGCGCCCGTGTGCACACGTGTTGAGAAGGGAGCTTCTAAAGAATCTTATCTAAAAACCTACAGAAAATAAAACCAGAACTGATTTGGAAGATGACGGTATCTAACAAGTGATGGATCTAGAAATATTATTTCAATCATAGTGGCAAAACTGCTCCAACTAGATATTACCAGTAAATATTGATTACTATAAGGTAACCTTTATTATTATTAGGTAACTTTCACTGAGTACCCACTATGTGCCAGGCACTTCGCATGTGTTAATTTATTCAATTCAACAATCCTATGATGTAAGTATTATTTTTACCCCCACTTGACAGTTAAAGAAGCTGGGACACAGTTAAGTAATTTGTCCAAATCTATAGAGCTGGTAAACTATAAGCTGGGATTCAGCCCCAGGCATGTGCTCCAGAGCTTACACATGCAACAACTACAGTAAAGAGCAGGGACAATATTGTCTGCTAAAAAGATAATCTTAAATGGTAGTCTGGAGAAAATAGAAACACTAAAGAGTCATTGTAAAAAAAATCAATAAGAAATACAATACTAATATATTAGCTTTGGTAATAAAATATTCACAGATGCTTGACCATCCATCATTACATAATCACAATTGTATGAAGAGTATTTTTTAAGGTTAGAAATTAATTATTATTAGATTACTTTAAATCTTAAGATAAAAATCATTAAGAAAACTATATCTAAAGCAATATTTCTTTTATACTAGTATATTATTTTATCATCCTTGATGTAATACAGATAATCATAAGTTGGTTGTAAAGCATTATTTTGCAAATATACCCCAAAATTCACAGGAAAACTCATTCTTTCACTGAATTTATAAAAAGTTGACCTTAAATACGAAGTATGAAGTTACGTCATTTGCTAAGGCAATATGAGTTTTACTGCGGAACTACAGCGATATGATATTGATGACACCTTTATCCATTAACAATGTTTAAGGCAAGAAAATCTGAATTTACTGAATTGTGAACTGTTGGCCTTCTCTTATTAGATGTTAACCCTACTCAAGTGACCTCCCTGAAAGGTTGAGAAATGAAAAACTTTAAACTTATCAACTCCCTCCAGCTGAAATAATAAAAGGATCACAAAACCTAACTTTTGGCATTGGGTGCATTAACCAACCAATAGACTAAAACGTTCTTTTTAAAAATAGCCACATTTTAAAACCTTTTTCAGCTCAACATATCTGACCTAGAATAAACATCCTAACACTCACTCTGTCTTTGAGGCCGACTCTAACAAAAGCGTTACCAGCACAATCTGTAAACAACTCCTGAATGTGTATGCAACATTGCTCTACTGATGTAGAAAAGGTCGTAACATCACAAGGAAACGAAAACAGAAGCCATCTGGGAAACAAGCTGCCTCTTACAGTGATAATAAAAACATTGAAAGGAACACAAAGTAGAAAAATGTAATCAGTGTTAATCAGTGTGCAAATAACAATGAAAAATAATAATAATGTACTTGTTCTAACTATAAATAACTTTTCAAAACAAACATATATTAAAATGAGTATTTCAATTTCAAATAGCCAACAAGGAAACTATGTGGTTATTCCTTTGCTCAAAAAAGTTTGGGGGGCTGGCCCCGTGGCTAAGTGGTTAGGTTCGCGCACTCCGCTGCAGGTGGCCCAGTGTTTCGTTGGTTCGAATCCTGGGCGCGGACATGGCACTGCTCATCAAACCACGCTGAGGCAGCGTCCCACATACCACAGCTAGAAGGACCCACAACGAAGAATATACAACTATGTACTGGGGGGCTTTGGGGAGAAAAAGGAAAAAATAAAATCTTCAAAAAAAAAAAAGTTTGGAATTACCCCCTGAAATTTCTATCAAAACCTATTTAAAAACACACCCGCTTGCAGATACGGTAAGATCACAAGAACAGCAACCCACTCTCTAAGCTCAGCTCTGATCTAGAGGAATCAGACTCCCTCTCAAGTCCCCACGCCCTGTCCCCCCAACGCCCCACTGTTATCCTCCTCCCCACCCTGAACCTCCTTCTCTCTCCTCCTGGCACTGGATGGACCCCCCCCACCCCCTCCCTCGTCTCACTCTGCTTTCCTCCTTGCTCAGTGCACGCCACCAGAGTGGCCTCTCTCTATTCCTTGAACACACCAGGCTCTTTCCTGTCTCAAGGCCTTGCACCTACTGCTCTCTATGCCTCCAGTGCTGTTCTCCTTGCTCTTCCTACGAACGCTTCTTATTCTTCAGTCACTGTTGCCTCCTCAGTCAGAGGGGCCCGTCTTGCCACCCAATTTAAAGTAAAACCCTTACCCCAGACACTCATCCTCTTCCCCTGATTATTCCCTAGCACATCATCTTATTAAATCACACTGCTTATTTATTTATATACTTGTGAGTTATCAGTCTCTCTTCCTAGAATAGAAGGTCCATAACACTAAGAACTTTGTTTTGCTTATCCTTGTATTTTCAGTGCCTAGACCAGTACTGAGCACACAGTAGGTGCTCAATAATGATACTGAATAAATGACCATGCCCAGATGGAGGTATAACAAATTTTGTCTGCTGCTGCTACTTGTGTGTCTCCTCCATGTATTCTATGGAGCCCAGTCTAGAAGTTTCCTGCTATTCTGACATAGGCTGCATGGTCAACACACATGTTACTGCGCTCTTTTCCTGGCTCTGATTACATATATGTCCTCTACGTCCAAGCTCCTTCCTATAGTCCATATCAGGTTCCATGTGCCTTTCTGTCAGTAAGAGAGACCCACCCTCTGTATCCCAGGCCTAGAACACAGTAAGGGATCCCTAAATATGAGCTGACTAACACCTGCTCCTCTCAGGCTTAGCATGAGTCATCAAGGGAAGGGCACTGGCCAGAAGATGATACCAAGAGGATGTACCCTGCTGGACCAAGAATTTACCATCTCTCCTAAAAGAAAATGAGGAATAGTAAAAAAAATCTCCAAGAACTAAGCTTGAACATAACTCAATTATCTGTTTCCTAATTTCTTCCCCACGAGGTTCCTTGATCTTTCATGCAAATAGCACACACGCACACACACACGTGCACACACACAAATCTCTGCCCCTCTGAGGCTCTCCTAACCTCCAGGACAAAAGTGTACAGAGAACCATGAAAGGACCATCAAGCCCATTGCTCAGAGCAGCTCCTAACCTCTGCACTATCCAGTCACACAAAAATCAGCCTCCTTACTTAATAACTATACTTCTGCACTAGTCCTATCATATCTGAAGTGTAAGGTTTAGTTCTAGGAGTTATACATAAAAAGACATTTAAAAGCTGAACTACTTTTAAAGGCAAACGCTCAGGGGTATAAAAAGAGGCAAACTGTCATGAGAGAAACATTTGAAGAAACGGCTTCCTACAGAAGATCCATAATACTC
Organism: Equus caballus; assembly: GCF_041296265.1. Classification (NCBI taxonomy): domain Eukaryota; kingdom Metazoa; phylum Chordata; class Mammalia; order Perissodactyla; family Equidae; genus Equus; species Equus caballus. The sequence continues at coordinate 50,124,649 of NC_091686.1, forward strand.
AAAGGGAACTAGGCCTCAGTCACCAAGTGACTGTCTGCAACGTGAGAAGGGGTTATCCTTCGCTGTGTATGACACTAAAACACAGAAGTAAAACCGCTGGGTCAAATATACAGAAAATAAATTCCGGCTGACACACAGGCAGACTCCATACCTTGGAAGGCAGGCGGCTATTACCTGGTGTAACTTCTGGGGCATTTCCTAGAAACTTAAACCCTGACTAGGACTAAAAACAAAGAAAACCAAAATGTTTCATCAGCCAATTCTAACCATCAATCATGTACATTAACAAAACAAATCTGGAAAAAACTTGATTCTAATTGCAACCCAGCTTCCCATTTGTCTATTATCATTATGATCATCAGTCAATAGTTACTGAACACACACTGGGAATTCTAACACGATCTAGAGAAAATAAGACCAAAGTGTAGATTTTTTTCCTGGTGAGAGAAGTTCCTGATTTAACAAAGTATATGACCTATTTATATGTACTTAAACTGTCAAATCTAATATGGAGACCAAAACTTTAACTGATCTCTAGTCCATGGCCTCAGCAGGACCGTAGCTGGTTCTTTTTAATTTAAATATTGCCACTTTAGCTTAATAATGAGGAGCAAAACAAAACCTAGTATAGCCAAAGTCTTCGGTAAATTTAACATTCATTATTAAACTTTATAGTATTAAAACACTATCAGTAGTATGCCATCTTAAAGTCCTCTACATCTTTTGTCACAAAGATACAGCATCATAAACAGAACTAAAACTTGATGTCATATATTATTAAAACTGCCATTTATTTCCAAAAAGGATTTGACCGATGATGACTGAACTCTGAAAAACAGGAAGAGTAGTTGCTGGAGAAAAGGAGATCTGACACGTTTAGTCAATAGCAGTTCCATTGTACCTCTGCCTTAATCTTTTTGCTTAAATGATCTAAGTAATAAAAGCTCCATAATAAAAATATTTTTTAAAATAGCACAGCTACATACAGTTCCCAAACATTAGTGTACAAAATAGAACTGAAATGGTACGTGAGAAACATCCAGAAAGCATGTGAGAATCCCTAAACCTCCTGAACTCAAAGTCTGGGGCAAGGTCTCAGAATCTACATTTTTAAAATCTCATTGATGATTTTGATGATTAGTTTGGAAACCAGTCACATTTCTTCTTAATAATCTCAGTTAGTCCCATTTATACAGGTCTTTGATTCCACAGCATGTCTTCTCTCTAAGACACACACACACAAACTTGGCTGTCAGCAGTGAAAGCTGCCATCTTTTCCCAGAAAACAGAGTACCCTGGTTAAAAGCATTACTACTACGCAGTTGGACTAGTTTCAAATCCTAAGCCCAACCAATTACTAGCTGTGTAACACCGGGCATCTTATTTAACTTGTCTGTCCCTCAGTTTCTTCATCTGTACATCAGAGATATAAAATCATACTTCCTCAGAGGGTTGTTATGAGAATCCAATAATCGAACATGTGCAAAACATCCAGAAGAGGGCCCAGACAATAACAAGGGCTCAATAAATGTCAGCAGATTTTCATTATTATTATTATTATTTAATACAGGAAAGAAAGAAGACCGAAGTCAGGTGGAGCACTCAAACAGTTTGAAGAGCACCTGGCATATGTATGTGCCTTAAAGGATGGGTAGGGCTTTGGGGATAAGAAGAAACAAAAGTAGTGGGCACAAAGAATAAAGGGACCAAGGACTTCAGGGTTCAAAATAGGCATTGTGGACCATAAACTCCATTGTATTAAGTGGGCCCATTTACATCCAGTCCTGAACGGCAAACAGGCAAGTTAAGCAATAATTCAACAGACAATGGGAAGCCCTCACAATTCTTAAAGAGGGCAGTAACGTATTAAATGTAGGATTTTAGAATTCCTGCTTGGGCAAGGTGCCAGCCTGAGGATGAGGAACCGACCTAAGAAGAGACAAGCCATTGATGAAGTTTGGAAACACCCTTATCTGCTAAAATATCAAAGTATCACTCTGAGAATTGGCTACCAGCTAACTAGAATCTTCCAGAATGGCTGGAGGTACATATAAACAGAAATGCCTAGTATTAAAAGATCAAAAGAACCATTTGTAGAATATTTGGAAGTTAGTAGCACAGAGATACTTCAAGAGAATGTCCAAAATCATAAAAATTACATGTGTAACAATGCTTGTTCTCCAGAACACCTCTAAGGGTCCCTAGTTAAAGGACAAAGGATTTGTTTTCTAAAGAACATTTGTTCTCCAGTACCTTTTTTCAAGAAGAAAAATACTTTCAGAACATACCCACAATCTCCTCTGGCTAGCATTAGACAACCCTACAAAATTTTTTAATTTTACCATCTCTAAAAGTTAATATCTCAGAAATCATTTGAGAAATACTAGTTAATAACTGGATCCTCACTGGAACCAAATCACAACATTTAAATTCCTGATGGAATCAATGGTATACGGCATTCAATTGTTAATGTCATTAAAATAACCACTACCTCTTTTGGTAAATCAAAATTTACTCAAGACAGTTATCACGAATAACAGTGGTCATTGCTAGATCAATTTCTAGATCCTAGGAAAAATGTTTAACAAGTCACAGAATTCAAATCACAAATGATGCAAATTCTTATCCAGCTCTAAGCTCTTCTCGTGATATTTAAAAAATTACAGCAACACATTAAAGGGAAATTCCTACTTCCCCCATCTTTAAGCACATAAAAATACAAACATCCCTGTCATCCTTACTCTTTTTGTCACCAAGGTTACCAATATATACACTCTACTGCTTACATCCAGGCAAAATGAATAAATACATTGTGCCACACACACATCAGTAATCCTTTACAATGCCTGACTCGACTCGCTGTGCTGTGGAACACTCCATAACCCGTTGTGACTTCAGTTTACTGGCTCACAAAGGTTGATGATAAAAACACAGTGAGGCTCCTAAGACAGAATTTTGCTATGTCCCAGGACCATTAGGAACACCTCATTATAGTCAGTCTCCTGGTCACATCGTTTATAGGGAGCTGGAGAAGAGTGGGATTCGAAACCACACAATACATCAGGTTACTGGACAAACTCCAAAGATAACAAGCTTGCATCTATTAAATGTGATTTAATTTGTCAGAAAGTCTATGACGGGAACACTATGCCAAACACTGTTCCATAAAAAATCTTCTGCCATATAATTGGAAGTGATATGTTAACACAGAGAGGAAATCCGTTTAGAAATAGGAAACAAATGATAGAGATAACTATTAAAGCTCTGAATGGATAAATTCAAAGAACAGCATCCCTAGAAACTAATGGTGTCATTTGAATAAGGACAGCACATTTTTCTTGTGTATATTCTCAGGCAAAATGAAAAACAATGAACCACTTAAGAACGCAGAATCCTCAGCAGAATACTTATGAGCAAACCCCGTAAAAAGGAGAAAGGTGGAAACAGGCCTATCTGATTGGAAAAGACCAAAGTCTGTTGAAACGTATGCTAGCACAGGAATGAGGAAACTGGCATGCTCACACTGTGGGTAGGAGTGTCTCTACAGAGACACTCTGGCAATATTAATCAAAATTACAAATGCATACAACCCATACAACCCTCTGACTCAGCAATTCCATTTCTAGGAATTTATCTGACAGGCTCGCCATAGGCAAAATACATGTATGTGCAAAAATTACACTGCAGTGTCAATAAAAGACTAGAAACAACTTAACTGTCCATCATTAGGAACTGGTGAAATAAATTATGATAAATCCAAACGCAACACAGCTGTACAAAAAGAACAAGGCTACATTTACTGATTTGGGGTTAAGTGAAAAAAGTATACTTTTAAGGATACTATTTGTGTTGAAAAGGGGGGTGGTAAGGATATTTTGTATTTACATATATCCGTATAGATTTTCTTTGGAAGTATACACAAGAAACTGCTAACACAGGTTGCTTCTAGGAAGAGGAAATGAATGGCCTGGCGATAGGAGACTCTTTCCTCTAAACCTTATAGCATCTTTTGAGTTCCAAACCATATGAATGTCTTACCTAAAGAAAAGCGTAAATTAACCAAACTTTAAAAGGTTAAAATTTCCTGAGTGCCAAATTTGACCCAGTAAATAACTGTTCCTCCTGTGGCCTTTTAAAAATTCCCTCTTTCTTTTCTCCTTCCCTCCAACTTGTTCTTTTTCATTCACTCCTGTTGACTGTCCCAGTTCATTTCACTCCCTCGTTGGTCTCTCAGGGACAGTGGCTGCAACTGCTCTGCCTGCTGGGAGTACTAACCGCCAAGAGGTCGATGAACTCTGTTCCAGTAATTGTCACACAAAATGGGCAACAACATCAGCTGTAAAAGAAATCTGAGTATTTACAGAAGGGCAGATAACGCCACTTATGCAACAGGAAAGAAAAAAAACAAGGTGAGGGAAGATGGGGGAAGTGATTATGAGATTTGAGAAACTCAGTTTTAACATTAGGAAAAATTCTTCCAAACCCAACTTCACACACTCATTCAATTCTGTCTGTTCCGTCCATTCATAAATATTTTATTTCCTTAAAAAAACCGTAATAAAAACAGAGTATCTGTGCTAGAAAAGCGATTTTTCCACTCTGTAATTAAAAAGCCAACCCTGCATTCCCAGGGCTATCGGTGGCTCTGCTCCTGGAATACCCACGTCAGGAGTCACCGTGCTCACTGCTCTTCAGTAGCTTAAACTGACGTTTTCTCTTTTCATTCCCATTACTATGTCATTTATTTGCAAATGCATACATATATTAATATTTCACATGCTAGGGTCTTGTTCTGTTTTTTATTATATACTCAATGTTTCTACATCTCGAAAACTTACTTAAAGGCCTAGAGCCTCACCTACTAAAGCTGAAACATCATTATCCCTTATAAGACGCCAAAGATATGACCTCTCTTTTTGTCCAGAGCAATGTCTGCTTCCAGATGAACTCCTAACAGATTTCTCCTCCACGCAGTCATAACTGTGGGACAAGGCCATGACTGGTCCTGCGGTCCATGGGAATCTGCGCAAGAACTCTTATAAACAGGATGCTTTGGACAAAGACAACCGGCTCACCCTATCTGCACACTGCAGCCTGACCAACACCCTCATAAAGACAAGCTCTTTACCTTCAAGGTTCTCAAAAATCACTGAAAATAAGTTCATGGGCTTCAGTAATCTCAGTTTAAGTAGGTCGGCATTACATCTAACTCCTGAGCAGGTGAACAGGTTGGATGAAAATCTCCTTAGGTCTAAAGTGCTATTCTTACTTCACTCACTCTCAACGATATTGTTTCCTCCATGAGCTACAAATGTCCTGCATAGCAGTAAAATTCCTCTTATTTTAACAAATAACTTTCCAAAATGCCCAACATTCATTAAAGTCTAAATAAGCATGCCCCTTTTTTCTAAAACTATTAATTTGCAATAAAACATACTGATAAGATTTCATTTCTTTACAAATAAGAGACCTGAAAAATATCTTCAGAATTATCTTGAGATTCTTGATCCTCGTGACCACAAATGATAGAAAACTGCCATGTAGAAAAAGCAGGTCCCTAAGCCCCACACAAAAGGTAATTAATATTTTAAAAGTAGACAGTGAAATATACATTATATAGTTACACAAACGAAATTATCAACTTTCTAACTTGGCATTATGACAGGGTAGTTGGGAGGGAATGTAAAAGAAAATACTCAACAGCTTAAAATTAACAATGGGCCCATTTATTCAAGGTAGGAGGGTTCTCCCATTTCAGCTTGACTAAAAGCCTCTTTCTCTCCTCCTCTAGGAGGAAAACTCTGCAGCTGGCCTGTCTGGAGAATCTCTCAACTGGATTCACAGCTTTACTCAGTCAAGCAATGGCAAAAAGAGGCTTCATCTTCACTTTGCACTGAAAACCAACACAGAAAAAATCTTGACTTTGAGGTGTTCAAATTTCATCCTTCAAAGACCAGTTCAATTAATTTCTCCTGTAGGAAGACAAACTCCACAAATACAAAAGATCTCTGCCCACTGAAACTGAGAAACACTTACTCTATCTTTGTCATTTCATCAAATATGTTCTTGTGACAAGTCTTATGACACTGTCTCTGGTACTGTACTTATTCTTTCTCCCCAACCTTTGTACTCTCCAATACTTTATGACTTCTTCAATGGCTTCTAGGAAGTATCCCTTTTAACTGCTGAATGAATGAATTTACAGCAAAGTGTTTCAGGATTCTGTCTTGCTCTGTTCTATGTTATACTCCCAATCAGGGCTCTATACTCCAGGAAATAGTAAATTTCTGCTTTTCAAATCCAACTAAAACCTTGTTTGAGCTAGTAACAATGGACCATGCCCTAACTCTTGAAAATCAAAGTCATTATTATTTAAGTATTAAACCGTCTGACCTCATTCTTACCTGAAAAGAAAGGTCGTAGATGTGTTTATGGAGAATTAGGAGATCACCTTCAGGAAATCCAAATATTTACATTTAAGAGAAAACTCAAGCATCATACATCAGAAAATAAGACACAGAACATTTCACTTTAGGATGATGTACTTAAAAGATGTTATTCACAAACTGAGGCTCGCCAGTGGCATAGTGGTTAAGTTCTTGCACTCCATTTCGGCGGCTTGGGATTTGCCAGTTCAGATCCTGGGCACAGACCTAGACACCGCTCATCAAGCCACGCTGTGGCGGCATCCCACATAGAAAACAGAGGAAGATTGGTACAGACGGTAGTTCAGCAACAATCTTCCTCAAGCAAAAAGAGGAAGACTGGCAATAGATATTAGCTCAGGGCCAATCTTCCTCACCAAGAAAAAGGAAAGATGTCATTCACAAATACATTATCCGTCTTGTAATTCCATCATGAGGAACATCAACTTGCCAAAATATGGCCTGGTATTGTGCAACAAGTCTCCTATTTCTTCTTATAAAATATACTGGCAAAGATCAACAAACCCACACTGCTACAACGAAACCCATCCCCACATTCCATGGCTTCCAGGCAATTCCATAAATACAGGGTCATAAAAAGACAGTCTGCAAACTCCTGTAGCCAGCAGTCCATTTTAAGGATCGGAAATTGCAGACAATGACATGTGATCAGGCAGTTACAGCAATGTGAGGATCTTTCTAAAAGTTTGCAGGAACTACCAATCTTATCTTAGAAATCCACCTTCTAAAAAAGTATGCAATATAGGTGACGAACAAATTGGAATGAAATGTTAAAATTTTATAGTTTGTCTACTTTAAGATGCAGTCATAGTCGCATATTCATATGCTAATAACAAAATCTCAAGAAAACAGAATGTTCAAGTCGCAGCCAATGACTTATTTATCTCAAATACATTTGCTATCGCAGAGTTCCAATGTTATAAAGGAACATAAATAGTCCTTTGGAATTCAACATAATACCTGACCAGAGGAAAAACTGAATACTTTTGAACTCTTAAATATAAACATGCAGGTTCCTAGCTAAGCACAAACTTGTGTTTTTCTTTTCTTTTCTAATTCAGACAGACAGTAAGCAAAAAAAGAACTGCTACGTTTCCTACAATTATGAGGGACTTCATGTTTCAAGTCTCTAAATCATTTTTTTAATTTTATAATAATAGTATTGCAAAAGATAACAACTGAGAGAATACTATGTGCCAGACCTTGCAAAGAATTTCATATACATTATTAAAATAAGAGAATCACTGAATTACATGTTTTAAGGCATGCTTTCAAGTTTTAATTGCTTCTTGATACTATTAATTAAATAATCTGGTGACTACTGAAATATCCCAATAATTTTACATAATTAAGGCAGAATAAATACAACCAGAGAACTAATTAAGATGAGGTATAACATTAATAATCTTACTACACCAATATAAATCAGTTATTAAGCACACATCTTTATTAGGCAACGTTACCAGGCATGTTTAAACTGAACCACACAAGGGGTTAAAAATAACTACAATGAAAGGCCAACAGCCTAGCAGCACAGTTGGGCCAACATTCCCTTCTCTCCTCCCCCTCCCCTTCCCACCCTCTCCAGCCCAGAATGAATTGCATGCCCCACTGCACAAGGCCCAAAAAGGTCACAGGAGAGGGCCGAGACTTTTGTAAGAGAACAGAAATAACTCAGCAGCTTTGTTACCGTAGTCTCTTTTAATCAGTATGTTCAAAATCCTTTAATTAGCACTCTGTCTACACAAGGAAAGCATTTCTTCTGTGCCAGGGGAGGGCACACATGTATGTACACAGTGTTCTGTTGTATCAGCACCACAACATGGAGCGAGCGCCTCAAACTGTCTGCCAGGAAACTGAAGCACAGAAAACTTTTTTAAAGGCAAGGCACCACAAAATTTACATATTTCATTTGCATTTGGATTACCAAACAACAAAGCGACCATTAAGTTTGTTTCATTTAGGTGTCAATTTGTTTCTGGGCTTTTTGTTTTTAAGCAAAAGTGGAAGTAATTTAAACTAAACAATAACTGTCTTTAATCCATTATCATAAAGTAGGATATTCAGACTTAATATAAAATAATGTTAACAGAACATAAAAACAGACAATATTCAAATATTTTTCCTTTCCTCATAATAGCTCTTCAGCAGGAGAAAAAAAAACCCGGCCTTGCTCAAACAATAATAAATCACAAGGCACATTTTCACATGGATACTTTACATTTAAAATTTCATCCAACCACAAAAAGTCCTAAAAGTTGCAGGGTGGATTATGTATATGGATTTCCTTGTAAAATCTGATTAACCAGAATCAAGACAGAAATTAGCAATAAATTAAAGATAACTAAAAGTCCACAGCCAAGAAACAAGGAAAACTTCACTAGTAAACTGGGATTTCCAGTATTTTCATAGAGATATGTAAGTGTTACAAATTTATTTTTAATTTTTCAAAATCAAGTTGGATACATACAGTGTAAGAAGCAATGTATATATATATATATATATATGTATTTACACATATACAATTATAACAAAACCATAACCTTCTAAATATCTGATTAGAGAAATAATCTACCCAAATTTAGGAGGAAGTTTATTATTAGGGAGGCAGCATAGCGTCATGGCTTGAAAGCCACCTCTTCCACATCAGCCGTGTGAGCTCACAGCATAGTCCGGACAACAGGAATGACACCACTATTTCGCAGGTTGGCAGGAGAGCTAAGAGATGATACGTGCAAGGTACTGGCAAAAATCCAAAAGTTTGCTGGTAAGGCTGTGGGAGAGGTGGGGTAGGGCCCTGGGGGTTGATATTTTCCTGCATTGCACAAAAGTGTAAATCAGCACAACGTATCAAAATTTTATATATACACAGAAAATCATGTATATATGGTATCCACTACAGCACTGTTTGCAATACCAACACTGGAAACAAATATAAATGCCCTTCAATAGAGGATTGGTTAAATAAATGTAACTTCTCTACAAGAAAATTCTTTTTTTTTTTTTTTTTAAACATTGGGGGCCGGCCCCGTGACCGAGTGGTTACGTTCGAGGGCTCCGCTGTGGCGGCCCAGGGTTCGGATCCTGGGCGCGGACATGGCACTGCTCCTCAGGTCACGTTGAGGCAGTGCCCCATGTGCCACAACTAGAAGGACCCACAACTAAGATATGCAACTATGTATGGGGGGGGGGGGGCAGGGGGGGCGGGGTTTGGGGAGATAAAGCAGAAAAAAGAAAGATTGGCAACAGTTGTTAGCTCAGGTGCCAATCTTTAAAAAAATAAAAAAATAAACATTGGCACCTGAGCTAACAACTGTTGCCAATCTTCTTTTTTTTTCCTGCTTTTTCTATTTCCTCCCCAAATACCCCCAGTACATAGTTGTATATTTTAGTTGTGGGTCCCTCTAGTTGTGGCATGTGGGACGCCACCTCAACATGGCCTAATGAGCAGTGCTATGTCCACGCCCAGGATCCCAACCCTGAGCCACCAAAGCGGAGGGCGTGAACTTAACCACTAGGCCATGGGGCCGGCCCCAGAAAATTCTATACAGTTGTTAAAAAAATAAATAAAATAAAACTCTTTATATATTAATAGGGAAAGTTCTCCACGGCACTTGTTGAGAAAAAAGTAAGGTGTGGAACAGTGCGTACGATATGCTACCATATAAGTAAAATGAGTAGATACTCATATTTATTCGAATATATTAAAAAAATCCTCTGAAAAGTTTACAAGTAATTAATAGCAATAATTACCCACTGATGATGAAACTGAACCAGTGCCTGACACATCGTCAAGCCTCAACAAACAAAAGCTGTAATTACTCCCCTCATCGGTATCATCATCTCATGAAAACAGATCCTTAAAATATATACACAGAATACAGTCAAACTAAATGCATACTGAGGTAAACAGCCAAATCTCAATTATTCATAGGCTGCCTATCTAGCCGGAGATCCAAGCCCTTCAATTCCTCTTCAAAGGGAAGTAGCTTTGGGCCATTTTACTGTTGGCTATCACCTTCACCAGAGTGAGGTGAGGAAATAACACCACAAACAGTCATTTTACTCCATATTGATCAACAGTGTTTAATAAACAGCTTTGAGCCGAAAGGGACCATGAAAATCCCCTAGTGCAACCTTCTAACATTACGTAGGAAGAAACTAAGGCCCAGAGAATTCCACAAACTGGTGGCAGTTCAAAGATTTGGAGTCTGCTCTAGTGTGAAATGCTGTCCACTTTATTATTAATAAGATGAAGGGAAACTGAAAATAAACTTAATTGAAATCAATTATCCTTGCTAAATTCCCTCCCAGCACCATCGTTTATTACAGATAACTAAGTGTGCTGAGATCAAATCCTAGAAGCAATTGTAATAAGCAGAGTACAGGTCCAGAGAATTCAACAACTCAGCCCTGAAGTTTCCAGGACTAAGCAGTGAATGAACATCTGTAACAAAATCTGTAAAGTTTGCTTACACTAGAGATTGTCAGAGGCATGTTGAAATCTTTGCCACCTTGCAGCCGGAAACCCCAAGGAGCTGGGCCAACCAAGGACACGCTGTAGTTGCTCATGATTCTAATGGCTCAAAGTCCAATCCCAGAAAATGAGAGACTGTGAAAGAAAATCAGACGGTTAACAAAAATGTTTATTTGAAACTCTATTACATATTGAAACGTATTTAATATAAACCCAACTAAATGATGTTCAGTATTTCGTTTTGGGGGTATAAGAGGAAATACAGCACAAACACATATTAAGTTCTCATTTCAGTCTAAGAAAAGGAATCTGTGAGCTAACATACAATTTCTAAATTCAAGCCAATTTCCAGAGTCTAAAAATTCCATATCAGAATTATATTTCTAGATACTTGATCAGTTTTGCAACTTGCTGCGATCCAATCTGTGGCTTCCTGCAATACAAACTTTAACTCGAAGCACTTTACAACACTTCGTTATATATATAAAAAACAATAAGATTCTATTTCAGTTTTAACTGAAAATGATTTTCCCTTCCCTCTACCTCATGCATTCTTTTGCCTGCAGTTGGCAAGAGTCCTTCAATGTCACTTACTTACCCTCTAAGTTACTCTAACATATGAAAAGGACTGCACGTTCATAGACTCTCATTCACACTTTCCAAACACGAAATTCTTTAAAATGAGATGTTTTTTAATGCACAAAACTATTCCCTCTATCCTAAATTACAATTTGTCTTTCCTCTTATATGGACATGGCATTTTCCACACTGAAAGTAATATTTACTTTTCCTTCAGTCAGGCAATGATAGGCAATACTCCAGCAAGGTGAGATTTCAGTCAGAACTGCTTTCTGCTGCCTACACACATCAGGCAAGAGAGAGAGTGTGTAGTGAGCACACGGTGAACAAAAGTGACTAACCATGGTAGGAGCACAGGGTTAATCTTAACACATGACAGGGAACTGGAGCTTTAGAAAAGAACCGACACTTCAGTGGTCCTTTTTCTGTGTTTTGCTGTAAGTGTGTTCATAATGACTCTCACAATAGTACTTTTATATAATAAAAAACTAAAGGAAAAAAAGTGTGACTCAAGAGTTTGGTATTGGTTGTTATGGTGGCTAGATGTGGATGGGAGAAATTGGTAGGAATGGAGATTTTCTAAAATGTAATACTAAGAAACATACCATTTCCCTCCTTTAAAATATTTGAAATATAACAGATGTATAATTTAATAAGTTTAAAACCATTTTTTCTAAAAAAGCTGTTTAAGATATACTTCCTTGGAAAATCTGCACTGTTCAACCAAATCATCAGCTTTTATTATGTCTTAAAATATTTTTCCATTTTTTTCAAAATTTCTATCCCATCCTACCAAACTAAAAGTGGCAGTGTAGTTATTCAAACCAGTGTATTAAAGGCAAACATTCCATCTTCTCATAAGGGGAAAATGAGGCAAAACTTTCAAATAAGTCCAGTTCTTAAAGAAAGTTAAATCAGCAGAAATCTGCACGAGATCTACCTAGAAGCTAAATGAGCTTTTCCGCTGGCATGGAGGTACCCTGAGCTACTGGGCAATAATAACATTACTTCAGGGCTGATGGAACAGGCACCAAGCACTAAAAAGACCCAAAGGCCAAGCCAGAAGTCAAACTGCTAGACACATATGAAAAACCAGTAGTAGGGAGGCAAGGAGGAACCACAAAATTAAATTGCTTTCCTGCTATAATAAGGGAGGATTTTCATAGACCCAGTGCAGGAGGACAGTTTTGATATTGGCACAGGATACAAATCAGAAGCATGTACAGCCAACAGACTTCACAGGCTGCCTGCCCCTCCTTTTTTAATCTTTAACTTGTGTCAAGAGGAGACTATGAAAGTTAGGCTCAACTTCCTCTGGCCCCACTGTTCCCTACAAGAAAATGTATTTAATTTATATATCAACCCACAGCACATGCAACTTCCCTTTACTTGCGAGTTCCCTTCCAGACTTCTCCCATTGGTTATTAAATTTTCTAGCACTGGCAAGGTCACAGCCACACTACAAAACCAGTATCATTTCATTCCTAGTCAGTGAGGTTTTATTTCTAGTATTCTCCCTCAGCTAGCTTCATTTGCCTTAAAATATTCCGATCCTTAAGCAACAGTACATTATCAGCCTTTTCCAGGTTTCCTCCATCTAGTTATTAGTGCCCAAACTCCTCCTAAAATACCAAGCAGGCAGGAAATAGTGAGCAGCCTATTCTGCTTTCAAACACGTGGAAAATGTTGGAATTTCTGTATAGCTCTGGATTTTCTTTCAGGGAAAGTCTAAATAATGTCTTTGCTCTAGGACTTGGGAAGGAAGCTTGGTAACGCCCACACTTCTATCCCAACTTCTTTAATGGGTGGGAAGGGGAAAGTAGGACCACTCAAAGTGACAAGAAGGGCTTGAAATTCACAAGCACTATCTGGAGAGTCTCTTTTTCCCTAGACTGAGAGAGGATGGAGGAAGGGCTGAAGAACGAAAGGCCAGAGGCACAGGATGAAAGCAGCCGCCGGGACAGTTTCCCAGCAGAGGTTCACGCCTCGCCCTGTTTGCCAAATAAGGCTCCCGAGCGGGCTGTTTCCGCGGCGGGCGGGCTCCGACGTCCGCACGGTCAGGAGGCGGCCCGGGGGAAGGACCTGGCGCTCACACTCCAGACCTGCCCTGGCCAGCGCAGCCACGAATGTTCTTTCCAAGCTCTGCCCGGTCCATACGCCCTTCCTTTTTCCACTTATTGTCAAACGCACTGAAGGCACCGTCTTAGAAAAGCCCCAAGAAGTACGCAAGTATTAATAAATCTGGCGATCACGACAGATTTGTTTTTTTAAACCAGCTTTATTTCAGGACACGGAGAAGTTTTCCCCAAACAGGTTACACAATCGTAAATATCGGGGAGGAAATAGACGCTTCTCAGCGTGAAAGTAAACAAAAAATAACACGCCTTTCTCCCCCGTTCGGTCCCGCTGCCTCCCCACACCCCCGGGAGATGCGCGCAGGACGCGGCGGACCCGAGCCCCGGCGGGGGCGCCCGGCCGCGGGCCGTGCGGGGGTGCCCGGGAGCCCTCCGCGTCGCTGACTCCGCCGCGCGCGCCCGGCCGCCCGGGACGGGGACTTCCAGGGCTCGCCCGCCCCCGGGCGCTCCTCTTCGCGCGCCGCCCTCCCACCTCCGCCGCTCGGCGCCCAGAAAGCACCTGAAGCGCAGCTCCGCCCGAGGCGCGCCCCTCCGCCTCCCGAGCGCGGCTTCCCTCCACGCGCCCGGCGCCCGCTTCCTTCCCTCCTCCCTGCGGGAGACCGGCGACGCGCATCCCCGGCCGCCAGCCACTCACCTCGGCGCGGCGCGGCGCTGCCTCCGCCTCAGACGAGCGCTGACAAGTGACTCGCGGTGCGTGCGCTGTCCCCACGGCCCGCGGGAACTTCCGCCTCCTGGCGCCCTCCGGCCCCGCCCCCGGCCGGACACGCCCCCTCCGCTCCCGGCCACGCCCCCAGCCTGGCAGGGTTGCCCCGAGCGGGCGGAATCGGCTGCCGGGGAGCTGGTGCGCGGGCCTGCTAGGGCGAGCTGAAGGCGAGGCGCCGCGGAAAACAGGGGCGCTCCCGAGTTTCGGTGGGAGTAGGCTTAGGGCATTTGGAGCAGTACCTGGCAAAGGTTTGCTGCACGTGTCTGCTTTGGAGTGGACGCATTTGTCCCTCCAGAAACTTTGAATTGGCAAGCAGTTTCTCTAGCTAAAAATAGAAGGGGGTTTGGGATCAATCCCTATCTGCAAGTTCAGCGGCTACTGCCTGGTTCTTTGAGAGAGCTTATTTACGTGCCCTGAGAAGTGCAGACCCTGAAGTCTGTGGGTCAGGAAGGTGAAAACCGGTAACCCTAATAGCTAGAAGTTAAATCCTGTGATCACACCAGAAGGCAGTGATAGAGTAGCGGCCAAAAGTGATTCAACCACTATGCAACCTCAGCTTATTTTCTAAGTCCGAATCAATAGCCCACTTTCCAGTTTCCACAAAGTTGCTTGATTTAGCCCAAGGAATTTATTCACAAGCAAACTTGAATAATGTTCAGTAAACACACGGAAAGTATCTTGTTGACTGTTATAAACTGTAAATTGGCTAATAAAATGTGAAAAACACAAGTCTTAACTAAGGGACATGTAATGCAAGGATGAACTTCGTGGGGTCCTTGAATCCCCTACAAGTGCAAACAAGATTCTAGAGGAGCAGCGCCGGAACTGCTCTGCCAAAGCCGACGCACCGGCTGGGGCGGCGACTGCGCGTCTGAAATGTGGCTACCGCGACGGAAGCGCTGAATTTTTTGATTTATACAATTCCAGTTAATTTGCATTTTAAAACTGAAGCACAGTAAAAATTAACGTTAAATACAATTTACTGCTTGGCTTGGACTACATTTCACATTACCATTGAAAATTTAGTTCCCAAAGTGAGATATGATGGAAGCGTAAAAATGCACACTGGATTTTGAAGATTTATTATGAAAAATATGATATAAAATACCTCATTAATAATTTTTATATTGATTACATGTTGAAACGGTAAGATTTTTATATTTGGCTAAAATACGTTAAATTAATTTTGCCTTTTTAATCTGATGCTAAAAAATTTTAAATTACCTGTGTGACTCGCATTATATCTTCACTGGATGGCACTTCTCCATAGCTTTCATCACATTCTCCAAAAGATTATGTTGGAGGAAAAGGTTTCCTAGTGTGAGAGTTCATTTACAGAGTTCTTTAATATATTTTATCATGTTTGACATCTCACCTCAAAATTAAATAAATAATAATAATAGTGGCCATTTTCAAATAACTGCCATGTGCTAGACAATGTGGTAATCCTTACAATAATTTTATAAGACGAATGTCTTCCCCATTTACAGTTAAGTAAATTCACGTTGCAAGAGACGACAGCTTGTGACAGCTCCGCAAGACCATGGCTGGAGTTACCCTGTGAGGGTCCCATCTCTGCTCCTCCTCATCTGTCTGCTGCTGCTACAGTTAAATTGAGCCTGGATCAACAAAGGTTGACTAAAGACATGGAGAACTACAGGCAGCATTTGGAAATATCATCTCGAGGTGATGAGGAAGAATTGAGCAGGGGCAGTGTTGCCTACCTTTGGAAATTTAATTTTAGCCTACAGATGCTGGCCTACTCTCAGTCCTCCTCCTCCTCCCCCAGCTGAAAGCCTAGGGTAGAGGGTGAATGAGCCAGATTAAGGTAAGATGCGAAGACTGATATCTATCCGTTTCCCCCGAAGAACCAACTGCATCAGAATGACATTTGTGGCTGGTTAACATTGCATTTTCCCGGACCTCCCCCAGATCCAGGATCTTTGCAAGTGGGCCCCAGGAATCTGCCTTTTTAACGAATACTCCCTACCCACCTCCAGGTAATTATTAAACTGAAATGCTTAAAAACCAATCCCCCAGAAATACCTCTATATCCCCAATTTACTGTGTATTGTGCTTAGGTGAGAACCATGCATCTCAGACAGCAGCAACTTATCTCAGTTTCTTCATCTTAAAAGAATTGATAATTAGAAATAAGCTTTTGTGGTTGTCATGAGGAGTAGAGACAATAGATATAAAGCACCTTGCAACATGCCTGGCGCTGAGTAATTGTTAAATAAATGGTGGCCACATGAAACTTTCCTAACCAATTGATTAGATTTATTTATGTGTCATAAAAGACAAGTAGAAAACCTTACCTTCATTATGCATGTACTATGTTCTTGGTGATTTATGTACATTATCTTATTTAATTGTTACAACCATATAGAGTAGGTATTTTTTCAGAGGATGAAACAAAAACTTGAAAATTAAGAAATATAACCAAGGACACACAACTAATTAGTAATATAAGTAGAGCAGAGGGTCTGCCTCCAAAACCATGTCCTTTTCATCTCAACACACTTCTCCTATGTAGATTCAATAAGCCGCCCAGCTTAAAGACCAAAGAAAGCTATAAAAAGCTATAGCAACTAACACTGTTGAGGGCCATAGAGGTGCAACCTGCAGCAAATTATGGAAATTAAATAGACACTGAGTTATTTGTCTATGAAAGAGGATGAAACTCCTGATCCACTTCCGGCGAGGCATCTGCCTTAACTTGTTTTAGAATGACTTGCCACGGAACCATTCTGACTCCGCTTCTCCGTCTCCCTCATGACTAACATTTATGAAATGGTTGGCCATGGTCTGAAAGACAGTCTAGCAGGAAGATAACTGATACATTGGGAAGTCAGACCAGTGTCTTAGCCTCATTAACTCTATAGGCTAAGCAATGAGGCACTCGCCACAAAGGAAACTGTATTAAAAGCTTCACTTTGTCATAACCAGTGCACACAAAGCTAAAGTAGTGGAAAAAATTAGATCAAAAGATGAAGTGATTTAGCGGGAAGAGTTTTAAAGAATATTCCATCTAAACATAGTATTTACCTAAGTGTGCGAATGTTTGCTCTAACATTATCCAATGTATGACTCAGAATCCTCTTGCTGTACTTCAAAAATAACAGAAACTTTAATTACAAGATTGCATGGCTGTGATGAGTTTTACAGTTGCACCCAATAAACTACAAAGTGCCAGCCTTTTAAAAAGTTCCTATATCACTCTAAGTCAATTTGTCTTTTAAGTTAAAATCCTGAAAGGGAAATAAACCACTCATAGGTATTTCATGTTTGAAATCTAATGGAGAGGAGGCATTAACTATTCTCATACCTAAAGAAACACCTGGTAATCTAGGGAGAAAGAGCTAGAAGGCATAGTGTCATTCTAAAACTTCCTAAGGAGTCCTGGGAGGAGGGCCGGGACCACAGCAGGCACAGAAAGCGTGGAAAGGAATAAATGGATGAGAACGACTCCGCGAACAAATCCATGAAGACTGGGCCACTGAGCAAACGTGTGATTGAGGAAGAAGTTAAAAAGAAGTTTAAACTTCTTAAAACTAGCTTCAAGCTTTCAAGTCTGGGTTTGGGGGGTGATATTAATAACTGATATTGAAGGCAGAGGAGCACGTTTTGAAGGGACTATGCATTTCACCAGCAATCTCCAGTAAGCGAAAAAAAAGCCAGTTGGGAAGTGAGGGGTATGAATAAGAAGGGTTGATACTAAGGGCACTGAACAAAGCACTGGGGAGCTTCAAGTTTGAGATTTCAGAAGGCGAGGAGTATTCCTCATGATAAGATCAAGGTTTAGCCAGCCTGATGTCGTACTCAGATTACGTCGTTTCTTTGAGAAGTCCAGTGGGAGGTTGACAGGATAAAGAAGACATGATTTTGGAGGTGAGATAGAAACAAAATATGTAGGTCAACAATTGAAAAAGCTTGTTGTATGAAGAAACATGTTATTTGAAGAAAGTCAAGGAAAGAAGACATGAGTCTGAGGCACATCTTCCCGATGAGTTGGTTGTGCCAAGAAATTAATGTCCTCAGGCTGGGAGGTCCAGCAGGCTGGGAAGAAGCGTCATCCATTTTCCTCGGTTTCCACATTTGCCTTGACTTAAAAAGAGTTGAGAAGCACTGGGCTAGGAAACCAAAAAGATAAATTAAAAAACTGTCGGCTTTCCATGTACTCATAACGTATGGCACATTTGCACTACATGAGTTAGGAAAAAGTGAAGAAGGAAGATTTGGAATGCTCAGTGTGAGAGTGCTCCCTTTGATAGACCTTACTTACAACAGGTCCCAGGTCGTTTTGGAAAATACACTGGGTGCACACATCTATACAGGGTCCCTTTGTTAAATTATCTTCAATTAAATACTTTTGAACGTACCATCTGTTTTCTCACAGGACCCTGACTGATACGTTATTGATGATTCTTTTTAGCATCGACACCTTGGCATAAATCATTAAAATGTTATGTGCACATTTATTGAGCATCTCCCATGCCGTAAACTCCGTCGATATGTTTTTAAAGGCAAATTGATTTTTTGGAAAAATATTGGATTTTTGCTTTTTGGGTTTTTAAAATCAATGACTTTTTACATCAGGCATTTTTGGGTTTTTAGAAGCATTTCCATCAGATTAAAGTGTTGTGGTATAACCTACCATCACTTAGAATCCAGAAGTAAATGTTATCTTTCCACATTGTCAACTTTCTAATCAATAAAAGAGCTTGAAACAATTGTGATTATTCTGAATCACAAATAAAATACTTATTAAATCTAGATTTCTCTATGTATACATAAAGTATTAACCCTGGTTATCTTTGGGAGAAGGGATTAGAAGGTCATTAATTTTTTACTTCATAAAGTCAAGTCTATATTAAAGTCTATATTTATATAAGTAAAGTCTATATTTCTGATTTTTAGAGAATATTTATTACATGTATAATGAGAATAGAGCAACACAGATTTGTTTTTTAAAAAACCACATGAATTGACTAAATTCATCATGATAATATAAACCTATCTTAGCCCCGAATTAATTTTAAATTAATTGGTTTTTAAATCTTAATTTTTTAAGTATGTTTTGTCCCAAACTACGATGTAATCTCTACTGATCCATTAGGTAGTTTTTCACGTTGTCGGGGTTTAGAATTTCTCATGTTTTTCCATGCGTGTCTCCATCAATGGTGGAGCTGTGAGGACATACTTATTAACAAGACTAGTGTACAAATAAGGTCATTTAAACAAGTGGTATTTTGGATTGGAAAGATCCTTGGGAAAATCTAATCTTAACATGCTTTATTTACAGTAAAATTTCCCCACCCAAAAAACAGTACCTCTACTAAGGGTTTTTAAAATCCGTTTACATACTCTGGGAAAAGCAAGGAAACTAATATTTTCATTGGAAGGTATCCACATGTTTAGTCATGGTGGAATGCATTAAGACATGCCATTCCTAGCCAAAATGTAAGAGATGTAGTACTAAGAATGATGAATCAATTCATCAAAAATCTGATTCAAGCATAGAATTGTATTTAAGATAAGGAATAATATGAAGGAATGAATATAGATCAATAACATAAACCAGAAATATACTTAATTCCACTGAAAATATCCAATTCACACATCACATCAAATTCTGCCAGTGTGTAATATGCACATACCTATTGGCATTTAATTTCATAAAATTAACTCTGGGAAATTCATCAAAGCCACTTTCTGCCAGCTGTGAAAAAGTTAACTGATGAAGAAAGTAAGCAAGACATTTTTTTAAATCTATGAGATATGAAACTGGAATCTTTAAATATTTTTATAATCTGATTATTTCACATGACAACATATTTTTTAAACTATACTTTAGCCAAAGTTTGATGCCTGCTTCTCAGAATTTAAAAGCTTTAACAAAAAAACTGTAGTTTCATGATGTATAAATAACAAAGTCCATCCATTTTTACTTAACTATTATTACACTAGACATTAAAACTTACATTTTAAAATTCATGGAAAAATTAGATATAAGTGTTATCCATGGTTGCCTCTGGGTAATGAAACTGGGTATAATTTTATTCTGCTTCTCTTTGCTTTTCGTGCTTTTCAAGTTTTCTATGAAAACATTTTACTTCTATAATAAACTGAAAATTAGGAGTAGCATTTTTAGTACGTTACTGTACATAACATTGTTATATACATATATATTGCTATATACATTGGTATATACATATAACAAGTATCTTTGAAATAAATTGAAATTTTGAATAATAACCATTCCTTTTGAACACACTAATAGCTGGATAGGATACTCACCTGAATCCTTTATACATATTGAGTGTTGGCTTACTCATCCTCACAGCAACCACAGGAGCTAGGTCCTATTATTTTCAGATAAGGAAATGAAGGGACAGAGTTAATACAACCCACAGTTGTCTGGCTGACTAGTATAGGCAGAGACAGATTTTGAACCCAAACAATTTGACTGTGGAGCACATGTACTCTACTGAAATACGTGGTTGCTTTTACAGAGTAGACTATGGAAGTTTGTATGTGAAATTTTCTTTTCGAGCAAGTCTGATTCAGCCCAATGTGGTTCTAATTCAGGAAGCCAACTTCCTTGAAGATTTTTATGGTTTTGCCTAGAACTGACAAGGAGTGTTAGATGAGTAAGCTGCAATAAGGTAAAAAGATTGATCATAATAAAAGTCATTTCAGGATTAAGTGATGAATCTCTAAACCTGATAAAAAGAAATACTTTCTTCAAATATTTTAAGCTGAAACCATTATTTCAATTAAGATTTATAGCCTTCCCTACAGAAAGTGGCCTCTTGATAATAAGAACTTATTTTTCAGTATGTGAAAAAGAATGAAAAAATTAAATTAAAATCTCCACAGGGTATTTGGTTTTCTCTATGAATTTCTTCTAGAAAGGAAAATTTGAGAACCTATATGTGGTTGTTCCATCAATACAAAATCAAACATCCCAATTAAATCTGAAAAATAAAGTATCCACAAATTTGGTTTAGATAAAACCAAACTATTAGATATTTTCAAATATTTAATTTAATTTAATTTTTTAACTTAATCCGGGTATTTGATATCAATACACCTTAAACAATCTTTTTTTTTCTTTTTGCTTTTTGGTGAGAAAGATTGGCGCTGAGCTGACATTTGTTGCCAGTCTTCCTCTTTTTTTTCCCTCCCCAAAGCCCCGGTACACAGTTGTATATCCTAGTTGTAGGTCATTCTAACTCTTATATGTGGGATACCGCCACAGCACGGCTTGATGAGTGGTGCATGGTTACGCGCCCAGGATCCGAACCAGTGAACCCCAGGCCGCCAAAGCAGAGCACACAAAGTCAACCACTTGGCTATGGGGCCAGCCCTAAAGAATCTTACTAGATTAGTCAATGAAAGATGTGTTAAATGGTAAAAGATAAGTTTTTTGATAACTTTTTAAAACAAACACGTTCAATACACCAGTTAAGGTAATATGACAAGAAGTACTGTGAAAAACATAAGCAAAATGATTACTACAGTGAAGTAAATGAGGCACATTTTCCAAATTGACATCAATTGAATATCTCCTTTAATGAAATTTATTAGGCTGATAAGTCTTTCTATGTAGGATTTAATCTTCAGGAGAAAAAAACTGAGGGCATCTCTAGTTTTCTTTATACCTATCTGGTCAGATTCCTTGACAAAATTCTTGTAGTTATACTTAATATAATTTTATATTACTTATAAATTATATTATTTATTAAATTTATAATATTTAGAATTTAATATTAAATTTATATATATACTATCATATATAAATTATATAATAAGTAAATCAGTGTGTTATCATTTCAGAATTTAGCCTTGGTAACACTAAAGTGTTTCTGGCCCAAAGACAGGAGCGCATATAAATTTTGAATAACAGACCCTGTTGGCACCCAAGAGGACAGAGACCTTGGAACACAAAGAGTTCTACTTCTTTTATCAAGACGGCAGAAACACCTCTAGGAAAATCAAAATCCAGTCTATTTCACAGATATTTCAATATGCTCGGCAGGGCCAAATAAGTATCAATTCCTCCTAGAAAAGAAATGAGTTGGTCCCATTACAACTTGAGCCAAAGTATCAACTGTTACACAGAGATCCAAATATAGTGCCTGCTGGCGAAGATGCCCCACCAACAGAGGCGGGGCGGGGGACACCTGATAGCGCAGCTTCAGTAACTTGAGCTCAGCTTTTGCTTGTTGTGGAGACAAATACACTGAAAATCCAGGCAGCAAACAAATCACGTTCCCTCAATTTTAGAAAGTTCTTTGAAGATGGATTTTCAGTCTCTTGCTATGTCTTTTTGTTTGTTTTACTTTTTATCATGGAATTTTCAAACATACACAAAATAGAATAATATAATGAACTCCCAATGTATCCATTACCTAGCCTCAACAATAACCATCATTAATATAATTTTAGTTGTACATGTAGTTTTAAACAAAGATAAGTTTTATTCATGACAAGATTTCACAAAGTATTTTTCAGGTTAAATGAAGAAATGTGGGTTTTAGTTCATCCATGTTGCACTTAAAGAGTTGGTAAAAAAGAAAACACTTGGCAGGTTTTTTTCCAGATTGAAACTCCCAGAGCAAATAAATCTTCGTGAGGTCTCCATCAATTAAAACTGAGCATGTTCAGAAATTCACTTTATTAGTTCAACTAAGGAATAGACAGACTCTCGCGGACTCATTCCTGCCAATAATAAAGTTCACTGGAAGCTAATGAAAAACCCAGAAATTCAACTTGTTGATTTATAATATAGAATACTTGTGAAGCAATCTGGAATGCTCAGGTCATTTTACTTCCAGGAAAGTTTAATTGAAAAATAAAATTTAGGTTAAAGTTTGTTAATCAAGAATAGAATCAGAATAAGAAGGGGTAAATGAAGTTAGGAGAACCTCATCCTGTTGGGGTAGCCAGATGGACTCTTCCCTTGTTGGATGACTACTTCAGTGGGTGATGCTCATAGCACACCTGCCCCAGGCCAGGGTTGGAGAGCACTAACACGGCTTACTTTCACTCTCTTCCTTATTAAACTTCCTCATTTCCATTTTTTTCTATTACTAAAATACTTCACCATGAAGATATCTAGTTTCCAAGATTGTAGCTTACCTACCTCAGTAGCATTTTAAATTAATATCTTCTGTTTAGAGGGAAACTGCCAGGCCTCTTGCTGAAGTCTAGGAGGCAATCAACTTAGAAACTATTGACTCCTGGGTGTGCTATCTACCATCCCTCAGGTCATTTAGATTTGAATACTGGCAAAACACAAATACAGGTTTTTTTCCTGTTTTTCCAGCTTTCAGACAAAGGGCTCTAACTTTTTTTCCGGGTTGTTAAGGAAAGACTAGTCTATAAACCAATCTCAAAGAATCAAAGTTCTCACTTCAGATTTTCAACTTGAACATCAGAAAAAATATTTTTCATCTTTTTGCAAGCTTGTTGATTCTATTAATATTTGTTTCTCTATGAGATGAATAAATCAGACACTTTGTTTCTCCTTTGTGCATGAATATGCCACCAATTTATTATTACTATATTAGCTTTTCTTTATCAAAGGTTTGAGAATTGAAACAATTTCAAGCGTTCTCAGATTACAGGATTAGAACTTCTGTTTCATTAACTCTCTCAGACTAAGTAACAGAGGAGTACATGAGATGCTTTAGTCCGCAGAGCCAGAGGTTTCATGTCTTCCTTCATTTGTTCTAAGTGGCTTCCCTTCTAACCCAACCCTCGCCAATCCATAAGAACTTGACTTGATCAAACGGCCTGTCTACTGACACGAATTCTTAAAAATCAGTTCCAACTGAAAGGATAATATCGGAGAACATTTCATTGTAGCTTCATCGATTGTCAACGCCGTCTGATTCTGGCACTGTAAAGGGCAGCTTCCTCCTCTGCCAGTCTGTTCCCAGAAGGTTGGCAAGTAGAGCATTAGTGACAAAATGGTGGGGATGCAGAGGAATTTCCTTGCTGTAGCATTCTGAAACCAGTAATATCTCTGAAATAATGACATTTGGTTATCTTCTATGCAAATATATTGTTGGGTATAGATAGTTTCACCAAAATAATTCACTTTTTAATTTTGAAGTTGGAAAATTCCCTGATTAGTTCTGCAAAGTCTAAGGCAATCTTCTATTTTTTTCCTCAGATTTATTTATCTATGTTTAGTTTCTTATCTATATAATTACAACCATTATGGATTGATAAGTAATTTCTTTGAAGAGCCCATCTGAAAAATGACAATAAAATTATGACAATATCAGAGCATGATATATTTAGCTCAGAGTGGCCTACACATTGAGCATAAATACAATGCTTACTATTCACATTTTTTCCCTTAAAAAAATTGTAAGGGGCAACATATGAGTGGTAGGATCCTGCTTTCTTACAAATGAACTTTGAAAGTTGTACTGGGCGACATGAAGTATGACCTTTGGATGTTATTTGCTGACAAATTTGCTATTGTACTACATAGTTATAACTGATTGTAATGTTTAAGGCTTTTATTAAAAGACAGTTTTGCTTTGGTTAGTAAGGGTTTTTATTAATGATTGCGTTCTTGTGGGAGGAAGCAACAGAAAGGGGAATGTAGAAGGAGTAGGAAAAAGAATAGCAAGAGAAAACAAAGGAGAAGAGACAAGGAAACAAAAAGAAAGGAGAATGGGATGGCCAAGGCAGAAAGTTGCTTAGAAAGAAGAGAAAGATGCAGGAGAAATTCTGAGAAGGCAGTTTAGTGGTTCTCATAGTAGTATGATTATTTCTGGCAACAGGACCCCAAGCACCACCCAGAAGATAAAAGACTCCCATGTAACTGTGGTGATAAATATTTAGTTCCAATCGTGTCCTCTTTACTCTCAAGTTAATTTTTGCCCCTCTTAGTTATTTGTTCCATCACTGTTACCCAAAGCTGCTGATCTTTTCTTTTCTCTCTCTCTCTCTTCTTTCAATCTTAAGGTAACGAGACTCCTGGTCCTCTTCTGTCATCAAGCCAGAAAAGTAGGCAAACCAAGTTTAGGTGAAAGAGGGATGAGGTTTCCAGAACCCTCTGAACCCAATCATACCCTTGTGTTGTCTCCTGAGCTAACAGCGCTCCTCTGCTAAGCTTCTGTAGTGCAGGGTGTCTGAAAATAGCATCCCCTTTTACAAAAGAGGAAACTGTAGTTTAATTGTCCTGCCTATGGCTCCCCAGTGAGCAAGTGACAGTCAGAAATAGAACCCAGACCTCCTGACGTCAGAGTCAATGTTCTTTCCACTCCACGATGCCTAAAAACACAGATGAATAAAGAACTCCCCAAAGCAAATAAAACCTTATCCATTTTCATCTTGTAAGTTACATCTTAGAAGCCTAAGTTTAGTAAGATTGAGCTTTTTAAATTCTAGCTTTTTGAATATACACGACCTAAATTTGTAACAAATTGATCCATTTAAATGGATTTCACTAAATAAAATTTTCTTAATTTTCATATTGAGTCTAATAATCTGGTAATACCCTATAATAATAGTTTCAAACTGTAAGGACCCTGACAAATATTTCTATTTTAAAATAAAAACGTCCTCAGCTGAAATGAGATCTTTTTTGTGGTTTTATTTATACATTTGAATTACTTCACTGTATTCCATCAGTGCCACCTCTATAAATCTGTCTTGTTGACTCTAGATCTTAGTTGAAATGTCACTTCCCTGGGGCAGCCTTCTCTGGCTCTCCAGGGTAAGTTATGCATCCCCACACCCTGTATTTGCCCTTTTATAGCACCTGGACTTTTCCTTCATATTCTCTTGTTATGATAGTAATTATACATTAGTAATTTGAGTAATTATTGTTTAATGTCACCGTTGCCTTCCAGACCATAGGCACCATGAGGGCAGAGTTCATTCATCTTGTGTACTAATGCACCCCTCAGCACCTGCTGCAGTGATAGGACATAGAACGCATTCATTAATTTTTCGTTTAATATTTCTCAGTGTAACCACATACGTTTTTGCTTATCTGGCCTAAGAGGAATAACAGATAATAGTGGCCCTCTTTGTTGTGTGCCCACTGTTACAATGCTCTAGGTTAAGTGTTTTACCTGAGTATTCTCACAGCAACACTTTGAGGTAGCTAAAATTTTTATTGACACTTACAGATGGGGACATTGACATTTAGAAAGATTAAGCAATTTGTTCCAAGTTACACAGCTAGTGGTCGAAGTTTGGCTGAAATAGAAATTTTGGAAATAAAAATGCAAGGAAAATATTATGCCTTTTTTTTAAAAGAATAATCTCTCCTGTTTTTTCATTCATGTTATCCCGACACTGGGGAGAGATGGGAAAGGGAAACCCCCACTTTTCCTAATAATCACTCAGAGTCAGTCTTCCACTTTGACTCCCGTTTCACAGATACACAGATCCACGTGGCTTTTATGTCTGTGGGTTAAATGAAAAGATTTCAAACTTTACATCCCGTGTCCATGTATTACCTACACAGCTGTTTAAAATAGCATCTGCAGTTTTATGGGTTCAAAAAGATAAATGATATTTTTGCTGTGTTTTTCCCAAGCATGCAAAGAAAAACAGGGAAGGAAGTAAGAATGGGGAATGAGGTGATAGGGAGGGCCAAGAAGGCAGATAGGAACCACGGGAAGTGTTGTGTATTTTTTAACAGTAATATACCAAAGTGTACCAAAATCTGTAATTTCTGCTCTTCCTTTGGAACATCAACACTCCCCTCGGGAAGATGATTCCTATATCATTTTCAAAAAACAGTGTTAAAAATATTATTTCTTTTTAATCTGAAAGCAGTTTGGTTGGGGACCCAAGGGTCTTCCATAAATATCTGATAGGCTGAGAGGCTCAAACTTTTTAAAGTTGCTCTCTCACTAAACATCCATTTTGCGGAGAGGCCGGTCTCATACTCTTGATCCTTTGTCATCACAGTCTGCGGCACAATCTGTCACTTTCACATCATTCAGCCCTTTTTGGTTCTGGAATCTGTTTTAGGGGAGAAGACCATTAAGCGAAGTATCATATCATTGAATCACTTTAATTATTTGCTATATCGGCATGTTATGTAGAAATCTCAATGTTACATTTCACAGTCTCTCCTAGAAAGTAAGCTTGGTTGATGAGATTCGTATAGAAATTCTTTAGGTGGTTGAGTAACTAAGCCCTCTTGAGTGGGGCTCGAGATAAACCTTCTCACAAGAATGTCCTCTCCGCAAGGACAAGGACTGTTATTTGTTCCTGCTGTATCCCCAGGTCTTGGAAGGGTATCTGCCACATAGTAGGTGCTGAATAAATATGTGTTGATTTAATTTAAAAATCTTTACATTGGATCATGATTTAAAGTGGTGAATTTTTTTTTCAAAGCTCAATGGTGATTGGTTTATAAAATTAGTATTTAGTGCAATTACATTTACTCATGTAAAGGAAGAAGCCATTTACATATTTGCCCACAGGTCCTTAAATAAGCAAGCAAAAAATACAGCCATGGATCAACTAAACCAAATTCTTTTTGCTTCAGACCGATTTCTTCTTTTGAGGCCTGACAAAGAATTCCAAGTGGAACCCACTATTTGATCTCCGTAAAGTGTGAGATCCCTCGAGATAGGAAGAACAGTAGAACCTTGTTGAAAGAGATGTAATGTGCTAGATATTAGAAAGTAGCTATTCGTTTGTCCATACTTGATGGTTTTTTCATATGGAAAGATTTCTATTCTTCAAAATAACATTGCCAAGAATCTTTTAACTGTGATTCTACCACGTCACTGCTCACTGAGTAATCTTTCCTTTGAAAGTTATAAATGAGTTCTTAATGAAAGCTATACATGTAGCAACAGAGATACTCAAGGATAAAGCTTTTCTGTATGTTCTGTTTATTTCATGGCATTTTCTAGAAACTATGAGATAATACAATATAGAATCCAAACTTGAATGTAAGCATCATTTCAGAAATTAGAAAACACGGCATATAAATGAGAGAAAACAGGACTTACTGAGTACCCACTGTGTGCTTAGCTCAGGGGGAAGCACTCAGTTTTGTTGCACAGTTTCATCAAAACCCCGGAACACTTTCCAGCTAAGGAACAGTCTACATAGGCCACTACCAGGAGAAGACAGATTAAAGAAGACACCCAAGCTGACCTCACTCCAAATGGGAGAACTGAATAAGTACAATAGAACTTAGCCCTAACAAGGCCTATTATTACTGGAATTCTGACATGGATCAATTGATAATTCCACAAATATAACAACCATATCCAGAAAATAGTCTGGCATTTTTGTTTATTGACTTTTAGGCCCATTATTGGTAATCCCCATGGACTTTCAACTGTGACACCCTTGCTTCCTACTAGTTCCATTATGAATGCCACTTTAGATAAATTTCATTATATTTTAAACTCAAGACAAAAGGTTTACAACCCAGATTTTGGCAAGTTCCTTTCTTCTGTCCTAGTTCCTTCATAGCCAAGAATTTCAAAATATTGGGTATTATATGTTGATATATGATTACTAAATGACTAGCATATTTGAGATTTATATTGTTTTTCTTGTTAAGTGAGGACCACTTGAGTGTGTAAAACCTGCAGGCAATATCCAAATCAAGATATCTTTTCATTAATGCAGCCTGAGAGATTTTTTAGACTAAAGTCCTAAATTTATTTTAACATAATCCATATTTCACTGGAAACCATGAACAGAGTAAAAGTTTTCCCTTCATTGGCTGTTTTACTTGATTACCAAATGTCATCCTGCCAAATGAAGGATGGGATGAGAGTAATGGAGTAAATTGTTACATATCCGGGCAGGGGGCAGGGATATCTTGAGAGTGCTTTTGAATCTCATATCTCATTTGTTTAAACCGGAGACGGTAAAAAGTGATAAAGTTCTCCTTTCTTACTTATATAGCGTGTTCTTGTAGATATAAACAGATTAAAACCATTGAACAATGTTGTCCCAAGTTAAGAACGAGTATCATCTCCATCGTGAAGAACACAAACAAATTCTCAGGGAATGCAGATCCACCCGGCAATTTACAAAGGCCTTTGAAGATGTCCCTGGGTTTGGCAGTGTTCCAGAACCAGCTGGATCAGAGTGATCCAGCTTAATATAGAACACCACAGCCCTGAAGACTTGGGAAGGCCAGTGTAGTATCTGGAGCAAACAAGTGTGTGATTAATGCTGGTGGGCCCAAACTTCCACTGGGAGACATCTGTCAAGATTTCCTTAGGAATGAGATTGTGTTTCCAAAAAGAATAGATCCAATACATAGTCTCTGAAATACACAAACATTAACACTATTTTCTTTCTTTTTTTCTTTATCTACTTTGTGGCAAAGATTCTAACACGTGATTAATCACCCAGTCTAGCGTGTTAGATTATTGACGAGATATTAAAAACCAGTACTAGACGTGGTTCAGTTATTTTTGGTTGGCTCTTTCTTTGCATCTCTGATAGAGAAAACAACAGATATTTCCAGTTGATCTGTACCTGTTGATCCCAGTAGTCATCCAGTTTATTGAAGTAGGAAGCACTTGATTAAACCATCTAGACAGCTAAAAGTGCTGAAGGATTCATTTATTCAGTCAAATAATATTTATCGAGTGCTTGCTCTGTGACAGGCGTTGGTCTAGGCATGTAACTATTGTGACAAATAAACTAAGTCTGTGCCCTCATGGAGTTAACGTTTTAGTGTGTCTGACAGGCAACGAAACAGGTACATACATTGTTCGCAAGTGGTGATAAATGCTATCAAGACTGATAAAGCGGGATAAGGGGATGTGAGTGATGGTGTGACGGGATGGGGTGACATTTTAGGACAAGAGCTTTTTGAGGAGGTGACATTTAGCAGACTGCTGAGTGATATAAAAGAGTGAGCCACACAAATATATGAGGAGGAGCATTTCAGGTAGAATAAAATCAAAAAACAAACCAAGAGGTCTCGAGAAGGAAATGCATTGAATTTGTTTTCAGAACAGCAAAGAGGCAAGTTTGCTGGAGTAAAATGAAGTAGAGGGAGAGAAGTCTGATATGAGATGAGAGAAGTAGCCAAAGGCTGGATGTCAGGCTTTGGAGCCCATGAAGAAGTCTGTATTTCATTCCAGCGTCAGAAAGTCATGGGAGGGTTTTTAACAGGGCGAGGACATAATTCCGTAAACACAGACTTTAGAAGGTGAAGGTACAATCAGGGAGACCAGTGAGGAGAGGAATGGTGGCTGAAATCTGGGCATGGTAGTAGCAGATCTGGTAAGAAGGTGTGGAATACTGCAAATATTTTGAGAGTGGATCTGAAGATATTTGGTGGTGGCTTAAATATGGAGCGTAATTAAAAAAGAAAAGAGGAATCAAGAATGATTCCAACATTTTTGCCTTGAACAGATGAATGAATGAGCTTGCTGCTTGCTGACATGTGGAGAGCGCTCAAGGCAAATGGGAGAGCAAAGGTTTTTAAGGGGAAATCAGAGTGATGCTCGGTGATACAAATATGTATAAGAATTAAAAATAAGAAATCTCAAAATATTAAGTGCTACAGTATAAAGATCACATTTGTACGAGTCAGGAGACTTGAACATTGCTTATGTTTCTAGAAGGGAATAGGCATGAGGACTGGGAAGAGAGACTTTCAAGTTCCTTTTTTCTACATTTCTGTACTTGTTCAAGGCTTTTAAAAAATCGTGTTTATTATTACTTTTATTTTTAAAAATGTTCATATACCAATAACTTAATGAGAATTCAATGGCTAAATAAGAGATTACATAGTAAGCAGATAGAGTAAAAAGTCAACCGCATTTACCTGCTTAGAGAGGTTTTAAAACTATCCAACCTCTAAACGCTTTAATGAGCCTGAGAAGCAGACAGGTGCCTCCTCTGCTCCCCCTTCTAACTTTCCGTGTGGCATTGCCATCAGCTTGTTCCTTAGTTTAAAGTGTGCCTTCTTTTCCAGCTCCACCTTATGCTGCCCGCTTGTAGTGTGATATGCCCTGCCTCAGGCTCTAAAATGGTTTATACACATCCATCTCAGAAGCATTTGTCATCTGTTTTAATCCAGTGACTGCTTAAGACTGAAACCAGTTGGCCTCGATTAGCTAAATGAGGCCTGTTTGTTTGCTTTTTGGAGCTAGGTAGCAAATACACGGGTATTCCAACTCGCCGTATTACCTGATGCCTTCGACATGAAATCAGTTAGTGAACTAGCTGTCATGAAGTCATTCTTTCTGTTTAGATAAGAGAGTAGCCAAAGCTCGCAGGGATATTTTAACAGACTCCTATAGAGAAGGGATTAGGGTCTCTATTTATACCCTCAGTCCCGGCATTCCTGGAACATAGGTTCTACTGATCTTTTCCCCTCGCATTCTTCCAGTGAGTTACCCTTCTTCTCTCCACTCTGGGGTCTTATTTCAAGGGCGTTCACTAGCTCGCTTATAATGTCAACTTGCTATTTTTAAAGATGTGATTGTCAAATCATTAATTCGTTTTAATGTCAGCTTTACTGAGGGATAATTTTAAATAAATAATTGAATGAGTCAACAAATGTATACAGTTGTGTAACTACCATCACAGTCAAGATATAGAACAACTGTATTGCGTCGCCAAATTTCCCTCCTTGCCCCTTTGTAATCAACCCTCTTCCTGCCCCTCCAGGTTCGGGCCACCACTCATCTGCTTTCTGTTGCTGTGGTTTTGCCTTTTCCTGAACTTCATACAAATGGGATCATATAATATGTAGGTTTTTGT
This sequence comes from Equus caballus, assembly GCF_041296265.1. Classification (NCBI taxonomy): domain Eukaryota; kingdom Metazoa; phylum Chordata; class Mammalia; order Perissodactyla; family Equidae; genus Equus; species Equus caballus. The sequence goes on from NC_091686.1 coordinate 50,156,740, forward strand.
GAATGGCTTCTTTCCCTGTGCGTAATACCGTTGAGATTCAGCCATGTCTTTGCATGTATAAGTAGTTTGTTCTTTTTTATTGCTGTAAAGTATTTCATTGTGTGGGTAGACCATATTTTGTTCATCCATTCACCAGTTTATGGATATTTGAGTTGTTTATAGCTTATATCAACGTATATAAAAGTTTAAAAACTTGCTCACAAGTTTTTGTGTGGACATATGTTTCATTTCAGTGGACTGAATCCCGAGAAGTCGGATTGCAGAGTTGGGTTTAAATCGCCCATCTCACTATTTCTTTTCTATTTGTCGCACTGCCTTCCTGCTCTTTTTTCCCGCTCTCTGTTTTCCTTGCATTCTTTCGGATTAATTATTATTAGTATTCCACTTTGTCTCCACACTTTGTTTATTAGCTTCAGCTCTTTGTTTTATTTTTTTCATGGTTTCTCAAAGGATCTATAATATTCATGTTTTTAAACTTATCACAGTGTTTATTCAAATAATATTATACCACTCCACACGTAAGAAGCTTACAACAGTATTCTCCCATTTCGCTTCCTCCTTTTTGCTGTTTTTGTCATATACCTTACTTCTACATATGTTATACGCTCTGCAACGCATTATTACTTTTGCCTTCAACAATCAAAAATCTTTTAAAGGGATTTAAAATAGAAGAAAAATGCCTTTTACAATTTGCCATCTTTTACCCACTTCTGGGGCTCTTTATTTTTTCTATGGATCCAAATTTCCATCTGGTACCATTTACCTTTTGTCCTTCCTCTAACATTTTTTGCATTGTAGGTCTGCTTGTGATGAATTTTCTTGGCTTTTATTTTCTGAAAATGTCTTTATTTCACTTTTATTTTTTAAAGAGATTTTCACCGAGTATCACTCCTAGGTTGGCAAGTTCTTGTTTACTTATTTCCTTGTCCTTTCAGATGTTGTTCCATGTCTTCTGGCTTGCATTGTTTCTGACAACCAGTTTTTGTTGTCCTTCCTATCTTTTTCCCCTGTATTTTCTTTTTTCTCTCTCTCCAGCTGCCTTTAAGATTTTGGTCTTCATCAGGACTTCTCATCGATGCATCCATGCTGTGCTGTGGAGTGGTTTTCTTTATGTTTATCTTGCTTGGGGTTTGTTGATGTTCTTTGACCCGTGGGTTTATATTTTTAATTAACTTTGGAAATTTCTCAGCCATTGCTTCTTCAAACAGTTTTCTGTGCTTCTCTTCCCATCCTGGGATTCCACACACATGTACATTAGAACAGCGACACTGTCCATCATGTCCTGCTCTGTTCATTATCTTCTGATCTTTTTTCTCCCTGTGCTTCATTTTGGATAGTTTCTATTGCTGTGTTTTCAGGTTCACTGATCTTTTCCACAGTGTCTAACGTGCTCTTAATCACATCTAGTATAATTTTATTTCAGATATTGTATATCTAATCTCTAGAAGTTTCAGGGGTATCTTTTTTAATATCTTCCATTTCTCTCTGCATCATGTTCATGTTTTCGCTGACCTCGAGCATATAGAAAAGATTTATAATGGCTCTTTTAATGTTCTTACCTCCTCATTCCATCATCTCTGCTACTTTGGGGTCTGTTTTTATTGACTGAATTTTCTCCTCATACTGGGTCGTATTTTCCTGCTTCTTTGCATGCTGTAATTTTTGATTGGCTGCTGAACATTGTGAATTTTACATGGATGGGTGCTATATCCTGTTGTATTCCTTTAAATGCTATAGGAAATTGTTCTGAGACACAGCTAAATTACTTGGGATTCGTTTAATACTTTCAAGTTGGTGTTTAGCTTTGTTAGGATGTGTCCAGAGCAGCCTTTAGTCCAGCTCTAAGTCAGCTCCACTATGAAGGTGTATCTTTCTGAGCACTCTGTCCAGTGCCTGTGTAGTAAAAGCTTTTTCCACTCTGGCTGGTGGGAGCACAAACTTCCCAGCTCTGTCTGAATCCCAGGAATTGTTTGGTTTTCTGCTTTCTAGTGGTGCTTTCCCAAGCGTGAATAAGTAGTTTCTTCTCACACTTGGGCAGATCAGTACTCAGCCAAAAAGTTCAGGAAAGCCTTCTGCAGAGCCCTGAGCTCTCTCTTCTGTGAAGCTGACGGCTGTCTCGCAAAGTTAACTGCCTTGGCCTCCCAGAACTCTGAGCTCTGTCTCCTCAGTGCATTGAGAACTCTGGGCTCTCTTTGGGTTCTACTTCCCTGTTCTGTGGCTTGGAAAATACCTCCAGACAGTAAGCTGAGACAATTACAGGGCTCACCTTGTCTGTTTTCTTCTATCAGGGGTGACAGTGCTACATTGCCAGTTGCCCAGTGTTGAAAGGCATTGTTTCATACATATTATTCAGTTTTTAGTTAAGATGAAAAACAAATGTTGTCCCTGTTACTCCATCATATCTAGAAGCATAAATTCCACTTTTCAAATAATTTTTTAATTGAAGTATAATTGGCATAACGTATCCTATTAGTTTCAGGTGTACATCGTGGTGACGCAATATTTACATACATTGCAAAATAATCACTGTGATAATTCTAGTTACCATCTGTCACCATACAAAGCTATTACAATGATATTGACTATATTCCCTATGCTGTACATTACATTCCCATGATGTATTCATTTTATAACTGGGAGCTTGTACCTCTTAATCACCTTCACCAATTTCTCCACCACCCCAGTCCCTCCCCCTCTGTAACCACCAGTTTGTGTCCTGTATCTATGAGTCTGTTTCTGTTTCATTTTGTTTGTTCATTTGTTTTGTTTTTTAGATTCTACATATAAGTGAAATCATGCAGAATTTGTCTGTCTTTGTCTGGCTTATTTCACTTAGCATAATACCCTGTAGATCCATCCTTGTTCTTGCAAATGGCAAGATTTCATTCCCCTTTTATGTGTGTGTGTGTGTGTATTTATATCTTTTGCATGTGGCTGTCCATTTTCCCAGCACCATTTACTGAAGAGACTGTCTTTACCCTGTTGTATATTCTTTTCTCCTTTGTCATAGATTAGTTGACCATATGTGAGTGAGCTTTTTTGGGCTCTCTATTCTATCCCATTGATCTGTGTGTCTGTTTTCATGCCAGTACCATACTGCTTTGATTACTATAGCTTTGTAGTACAGTTTGAAATCAAGGCATGTGATACCTCTGGCTTTGTTCTTCTTTCTCAAGATTTCTTTGGCTACGCAGTCTTTTGTGGTTCCATATAAATTTTAGGATTCTTTGTTCTAGTTCTGGGGAAAATACTATTGGTATTTTTATGGGGATTGCACTGAATCTGTAGATTGCTTTGAGTAGTATGGACATTTTAACAGTATTAATTCTTCCAATCCATGAGCATGGTATATCTTTCCATTTATTTGTGTTGTCTTCAATTTCCTTAATCAATGTCTTATAGTTTTCAGTGTACAGGTCTTTCACCTCCCTGGTTAAATTTATTCCCAGGTATTTTACCATCAATCCTTTTATTGCTATATAATAATTCAATACAGTTACTATTAATATATGTATAAGCCATGTGGAAAAGACAAAACCTTGCAATAATCAAAACACAAAACAGATCTTTATACCATTCATGCAACTTTGACAAATCAAATACACAATCATGTGCACGTATACACGGCCCTTGTGCATTTTGTCATTTTGAAATTAGTTTGTGGCTCCCTCTCAATACCTAAAAAGCAAAAATTAAATGCTGAAAAATAAGAGAGCATTAACAAGAACAAGCAAAGAAAATTAAAGACAATGATGGCTTAACTGTGCAAATGGTCAATAGTGTTTCTTTGCCACTACCAAAGATATTTATATTTCTGTAGTGCTCATCTCCACAACACTAAGCCATAGCATCAAACTTGGCCTCTTTTTTTTTTTTTTTCTGGTCACGTAGCTAGACTACTCTCAGCCTTTCCTGGAGTTAAGTGTAACAATGCGGCTAAATTATTGCCAGTGGAAAATGAGAGGAAGAACTATGTGCGGCTACCAGGCCTGGATCATATAAACTTCCAATTCAGAGCCTGCTCTGCTTTTCCATCTATTGGGTGCCCTTGAAAGCCACATATTGAAGATGGCAAAGCCATAAGAAGGAAGGAACTGAGTTACCTCTTGCAGCAAAGCTGTCCACTTATCAGATATCCCTGTTTTGACTTCATGTGAGCAAGAAAATAAAAACAAAACCATTCTGTTAAAGCCACTGATGTGGGGAGATTTGTCTGGCCCTTATGCCAGTGCTACCTTAATGCATTGTTCTTCCCACCCACAAATCTTAGTTCCTTCCAATTGCTCACACAAGTGAGATATATTTCAAAAACACCAAGGTTTGTATTCTTTCTGTTATTTATGTTTCTTTCTAAGATTGATGTTGGGAACATTTAACATGATAAGGCTGCACAGTGTAAACTTACATGCACAGAGTTGGCAGTCAGTCAGACTTTGGTTTGAGTCTCTGATCAACCACGCACTAACGATGTGAGCAAGTTATAGTTTTCTTATGTGTACAATTGGACTATGAATTCTTACCTTAGAGGTTTTTATAAAGCTTACACAAAATACTATATAGACAGTGCTTTGCTCAGTGCCTGACGCAGTAAGAATGAATAGTAGCAAGTACGATTATTCCCCCTCCTATGTATTTGTGATGTAGTCCATTTAATCGTCTCAAAAGAGTTCTATTACTCCTCAGATGGGCCATCACTGAAGAGTAATTGTAGTTTTAAATTTTTATTAATCATTTCTTCCTGAAGATACACCAGAATATTTCCTACACAGATTATGACAGAGTTAATTTTAGATGAATCATTCCTAAAGAAATAAAATCCTCCTTTCCAAACACAAATCCCTAGGTATTATCAATTTTAAAATAAAGAGGAAAGTTCAGATGGATTCATCATCCCTGTGGTTTGTAATCTGATTTGTGGTTCAGAGAGGATTATATAGGCTCCCCAAAGCCCACCTAATCTTGTCAGAGAAGCGATAACCCGAGTGAGGAAGTATTTTCTGTGTCTTCACCTTTAAGTTATAACAATACTAATTGGTCTTATCTCACCAACTGTCTGCCAAAGTGCCTAGTTCTTAAGACTAAAGTACTATGGAATGTTTAAAAACTCCAGATTATAGTTAAACTGTCCTGATATTTTTCCCCACTCTCTCTCCAAGTGAGCTCTGTGTGACTGTGAGCCCAGGCCCCCATTCCTACATGTAAAAAAAGGTGTGTTTTTAAGTTGTCAAGCATATCATTCTGTTTGTATTAGTCACACAGTAAAATGCTAGCTTCGTTTCCAATACTGGATCCATTCCTCTGTGATGTGAGGAGGCATCCAATTGTAAGGTAATGAACTAGAGTAATTATTTAAGCTACTTTTTTATCTATACTGAATACCACACAGAACAATGGAGAAGAAAAATTACAACTGTATCCTTAGCACACACATACACGCCCAGGCACGTAAGTGTTTTAAATGTTGCTATAATGTTGTTATGTAGCTATCACTTAGGACTTGCAAATGAAAAAAACTTAGTTGCATAGGTTATAAAGTAAACAAATCACACCAGAAAGAAAATGCTGGTTTGAAAAGATATGCTCTGAAGAAAAGAGAAAGTTCAGGATGTGACTGGCTTTTTTTTAGGGAGGAGGAGGTTGGAGGGAAAAAGGGAGAAGGAGAATATGAGTGAGTTATAAAGGAATCACATCTTGAAAACCTGTGACTGGAAGATAATAACAGCACGCTGCAGATTGTATCCTGGATGTTGAACAGTAATTTCCTATAACTCCCACATGGAGAGACAGAATTACTAAAGTAATCAACCGGTAACAATACAAAATTATGTGATTTGGATTCCTTTTATATGGTACACAATAATTAGCAAGGCTGAATAAGAGTCTGTCCTAATTTATGTAGATATCCTTCCCCCAAAATAATTGGAGACTCGTTAAAGAAATCACCAGTTAAGTAAGAGACTTTTTAATTTTAATAATTACACTTTTAAAAACTAGATCTATATTCAACTATCAGTTGTATGTGTTTATAATTTTATAAGGTAGTTCAGACAGGAGAGTGTAAGACGAAAAAACTCACACATCCAGACTGGGTCCAACCAACGGTACAGAATGCTGCTGTGTAGTCTCATAGAAACAGGATTGTTTTCTTTCTCCCTTTTCAGACATTAAGACTAACACAATTCTCATGACTCTAGATGTTTTAACCTCTATTGTATACCATCAAGCAATCCCTTTGCTTTGAACTCCTTCTATTATGAGGGGAGATGGGATCTAAATATTTCAAAATCTAAGAGAAGGCTTTAATTTGATTTAATTTAAAAAACACAAAGCTGAGAGTAATCAAAGTGAATAAAGCTTCCAGTTTATAAATATTATTGTACTAGAGAAATAAAAACTTTGGGAAACCATAAACAGTTTATATTCCTGAGGAGTTGCATTTAATTTTTTGATTGGGATTTATCTAGTCTTCATGTTCCAAATAGCAAGTTTTTTTGAGGAAGATTAACTCTGAGCTAACATCTGCCACCAATCCTCCTCTTTTTGCTGAGGAAGATTAGCCCTGAGTTAACATCTGCCATCAATCCTCCTCTTTTTGCTGAAGAAGATTAGCCCTGAGCTAACATCCGTGCCCATCTTCCTCCACTTTATACTTGGGACGCCAGCCACAGCATGGCTTGATGAGCGGTACATAGGTCTGCGCCTGGGATCCAAACCGGTGAACCCTGGGCCGCCAAAGCGGAGCGTGCGAACTTAACCATTATGCCACCGGGCCGGCTCCCAAATAGCAATTTTTAAGAGGCCACTAAGTGAAGGAAATAACTGGTCTTTTATCTAATTTAGACTTCAGAATGCTAACCATGAAAAAACAGATTCACTGTCAAAACTTGCAGATCAGTGGGAGGAACCAATTGTCTTGAAATAACAATGTAAGGAACTAAATCACAGGTTGTTGAAGTTGGAGATGCTATTTCAACATGAGATTACATATTTGATCAATTACCTGCATGAATGCACGGCTCCCAAGTGTAAGATTTCTAATTTGAAAAATTAACTACAAAAGCTCATGTGGCAACCAAACCTACAAATAAAAACTGCAAAGTATGTGGGAATAGTTGAGACTTGCTTAAGCAGGAAAAACTGAGTGTAGTATTTCCAGTTGAGACTAAGAGCAAAATCAACGTACAGGGAATAGATTAAATATTTTAAAGGAAGAATACAGTGAATGAAAAAAGAACTTTTTCTCTGAAAATGGACTACTATAAATGGACAGCTAACGATCCTAAATTATTTCCACATTTTACTAGACTTCGGTCGCAACAGATCAGCACTAAAACTGGGTTTCTAGAGTGTTTGTTATATGACTAAATTGAGATATGAGTATTTGTTGCCGAGCCCCTAAAGATTTAAGTTGATCACTTGAAAATTAAAGTTCAAAGTCATTATTCATGTGAACATCTAAGACTTTTAATCTCAAGCACTAAGTTATAACATAAGGTAATGTAAATCATGTCTTTACATTTTAAGGGAATTACATTGAAATAGTTTCCTCATGAGAAAATGCAAGGATCTCAAAAAAGAAACTCAGCTCCCCATGGAAGCACATAGATGAAGTACTGTATTAGTCAGGATTTTCCAGAGAAACAGAAGCAATAGGATGTGTGTGTATATATCTATGATGTGTGTGTATATATCTATGTGTGTGTTTATATCTATTTGGATTTATTATCAGGAAATGGCTCACACATTTATGGAGACTAAGTCCAAGATCTGTAGGGTGATTCGGCAAGCAGAGACCCAGAAGAGCAGATGGTATAGTTCCAGCTGAGAGGCTGGCAGGCAGGAGACCCAGGAGGAGCTGATGTCCCACGCAGGCAGGAGGAATTCTCTCTGACTGGGGGAGGGTCAGCCTTTTTGTTCTATTCAGGCCTTCAATTAATCGGATGAGGCCCATCCACGTTAGGGAGGGAAATCTGCTTTATTCAGTTTACTTATTTGAAAGTTAAGCTCATCCAAAAATACCCTCACAGAAATACCTAGAGGAATGTATGGGCACCCTTTGGCACAGCCAAGTTGACACGTAAAATTAACGATCACGAGTATGATGACCAGAGTCGTTGGTCACACTTTGTCCACTCAAGCGTCCTCTGCATTGAAACAGTAGCAGAGTAGGGAGGTTATAACATGGGTTAAGTGTCAAAATATCCTGTTAGAATCCTGTCTGCATAACTTATTCCCTGGGTGACCTTGGACAAGGTATTGTTATGTGCTTCCAATTCTTGATTACTAAATTAGGGATAGTACAGTCCCTGCTTCATACTCTTATCATTCTTGTGAAGAGCCAGTGAGCTATTACATGGATAGCACCTAGAGGAATGACTAGGGCATAGTAGGAATCCCCCTCCGATGCATTGTATTACACGAATATATTCACTGAAATAAAATTCTTTTAAAAAGTCATTGCTTTATGTATTTTCCTGTCTTTTACACTTGACTTTTTAAGTTTCATACATAAGCGCATAATTTTTCACTTGCTTCAAAAGTTTTTCCTGCTAAGTGTTCAGTAGCACATATAATAAAACTCTGCTAAAACGTCTTGACACATTCATAACATATATCTTATATGTACGTTGATCAATGAGCGTTGAGTGGCTATTAATTGCCATCAAGAGACTACAAAGAAAAGTAAGAAGATAAGACGTGTTCCTTTCTCTCAAGGAATCTTCAGTCCAATTGAGGAAATAAATTAATATACAGGACTTGAAAAAAATTAGAAAACAATTTAGGATACTCTTATTGTACAACGGGGATGAGAACTCCCATTGTGCTATAGAGGACCAAGGATTCTCAGTCTTTCCCCTCCTCTCCATCTAAGAAGAGCTATGGATTTGCAAAACTGGATATTTTAGGTTTTGTCAGAAGAATGGGTAAAGCAAACAGAAAGCTTAAAAAACAACAAAAAGGCCAGACAAGCTGGTGGATCAACATAAGAAGGAGGAGTAAGAGCAAGAAAGAAAGGAGGTGGAGGAAGCAAAATTCTTTGAGCTGAGAGTCCAGGGTGAATGGGTGGAGGTGAAACAAAGGTTGAGAAGAGCTACAAAGTGTGGGGTGTTGATAGGGGAGGCTGACTCGGTTCCTTTACACTTCACCCCATCTTTTCCTGCAATGGCTTACCTCTTCTTCATCCTACTCTTTGATTTTGCTGAGGGCTGAGCTCAGGTTTGACAGCTTGCTCTCCTTGTGTTAGTACTCTCGTTTCTTTGAGCAGACTCATGGCTGGACTCCCTCCTGGCTCAGCGCTGTCACTCATCTGTCTTGTTGAGAGAATCATCTCTAATGTGACCCCAGAAATACTCTTCCCGATATGGCTGAGTGCCCAGACCTCACCTTCCAAGCTCTGCCCCAGATGTATTGGATGTTAGAGAGTAAGAACAAAAGTTATTTGATGTTAATTACTTAATAAGATTATACAATAATGATACTATGCATTTATTGTTAAGTGTGGCATACAGTTACAATTGTTTTCTTATGTGTTACTATCAGACAAATAGCATTTAGGATGATTAAAGGGGAGAGAGGCAGAAGGGCAAAAGAGGGTAATAGTCAGGTGGTGAATTACAAAGGCTTGTGAAAGGAACTGCTCTGAATGGAAATTGGTGCCTGTCGGAGAGATGCCTATAAAGAGAACCAGCAAGCTCTGGTAACTACAAAGGTAAGGGAGGCCAAATATAATTAGGGGCAGTCAACAGCGACCTTGAGGTTCTATAGCCAGTAATGGCAGGACACTGACCCAACTGTCAAATGTGACGGCAGAGAGTGGTAGATTTGGTAGGGACCAAAACTGATACAATGTTTGTGCTTGCCAAGGGCAGCTTGACTCAAAGACGGCGATATCTTAGACGGCGATATCTTGAAGGATGGGGGTAGTGTTGGAGATAGAAAACAAGACAAGCAGATTTATTTGAATGTCTTTCTAAACGTTTGCTAAAAACACAGGATGAGAATCAGTCCCTCAGTGGGGGGAGAGTGAAAACAACTTAACTGAATCAATGCAATGCCTCTAAGGAGACATCCAAACAATTTCTTAATTTATGAAGAGCTACATAAAGAGCTTTTTTTTTTTTTTTTCTGAGGAAGATTAGCCCTGAGCCAACATCTGTGCCCATCCTCCTCTATTTTATACAGCGGACACCTGCCACAGCATGGCTTGATAAATGCTGTGTAGGTTGGCACCTGGGATCTGAACCAGCGAACCCTGGGCTGCAGAAGTGGAACGCGTGAACTTAACCTCTGTGCCACCAGACCAGCGCTACACGAAGAGTTTTAAAAAATGGTATGACATTGGGGCCCGCCCGGTGGTGCAGCGGTTAAGTGCACGTTCCGTTTCTCAGTGGCCTGGGGCTCACTGGTTTGGATCCCCAGTGCGGACATGGCACTGCTTGGCACACCATGCTGTGGTAGGCGTCCCACATATAAAGTAGAGGAAGATGGCCACGGATGTTAGCTCAGGGACAGTCTTCCTCAGCAAAAAAAAAAAAAAAAAAAATGGCATGATGGTTTTTAAAATTTCCACAATAGGAGCAAAGTAAAATAAACTCCAAGTTGGCCTTTTGCAGGCACTGTCACTTGAGGATGTTTCTGGACTTCTTAGTTGAGAGCAATTTGTTTATATAAGAGAAATGGCCATGGATCGTCACCTACCATATGAGTGAATGTTTATTTTTTATTCAGATTTCAGAAATACACTTTTGCTTATGCCTAATAACATCTCCCACAAAGTTCAATAATCTAGGTCGGGAGAGGATCAATTTAACAAACTAAGAAAAATTGAAGGTTCTGCCGAACCAGGACCAACTTACCTGAAAAACTGATATTGATTCAGTGTATTAGAGGACTGAGCAATCTGTGTGTTAAATAAAGTAAAATCTTTGAGCGTTTAAATCTTGCGCTCATGTTCAGTGCTCTCTGACAGTGGCACATCTATAAGGAGACTCAGTTGCTGGGTTTAGCTTTAACTTAACTTCTTTTTGTGATCTATGAAATTCATAAAGGGATATCTATCTTAAAAGATTTTCAAAAATGACATTTATGACACGTCGCTCTGAGCAAGGCTCTCTTTTGGGTGCTTTTGCTAAGGGGTAAGGTTTTTTAAATACCATTCTTTTACAGTGTAAACAGGAAAGAGTTGGAGTGGACGGATTAGTCAGAGGTTGGAACAGAGAAAGCGTACAGGGATGGAGACTTATTATGGAAGTATGAAGCGAGAGAAATGACATTTCTTGGCTCAGTTCCCAGTATTGTTTGCTGGACACATTTTGCGTGTGAAACAAGCAGTGTTCACACCCGCCAGTACAGTTTTCTAATTAACTGTCGGAGCGTTTAAGTTCATATGTGAGAGCGTTTTGGAAATTAAAATTCTACAGAGCGTTATTAAGCTTTGATGTACTTGCCAGAGTCAAAGGCGAAGAACGTAAGCCACACTGCAGAGCCTCGGCGTTTGTCCTCTTCTCCTCTGTATAGAATGAATATGTTTTGCCAAAAGCGAACCAGTAGCATTCCTTTACCCTGTTTTGAAGACTAACACAGCTCACTCTGAGTTATCAAATGTGTCCTGAGAGACCTGGCAGCGAGGGGTGCCATGGTTGTCTTCAACTGTTGAGTTGAGTGTGTGTCACTTCAGCAGTGTTTCCAAGAGGTAAGGCCATTTTCCGTGTCTCTGAACCTCAGTCTTGTTAAGTTAGGCTATGGAAAAACGGAGAAAATAAATTAAATCCAGCTGTGACTACTCTGCATACCTCTACTTAGCCCTAGAGATGTTTATCAGGCTCAGAGTTTCAAGGACCATGTTATGAAAATCATTGCAAACTCCTTCTTGTTTACATTGAAATCCCCAGGAAGAACTTGAAACTGAAATTAACTGAGGAAAACAGGAAAAGGGAACTTTTGTTGACACTTAACCTCTTTTGTAGCCTTTGGTGGCAGAGTATCCGAAGAAATGATATGAGTCACTTGGAAGCATTTTGAGAAGGATGTTTTTACATTAAAATTGAATGTATTCTCTAAAATTGCTAGCCAAAATTACGTCTATTGTAGTATCTACTAAAGAACTGTGAGAGAGGAGGCATAGACAATTGAAATATAAGAGAGAACTTTCAAGTTTCATAGACTAAAAATTCTATTCATGAGAACAAGAATGTACACTTAAGACATGGGAGAATACTGTCTGTGTCCAAAGAAAATACAAATAAGGTAGCTTCCAAAAGTCGAAAGGACTGGAGAGATGATTCAAGCTTGGCCCTGGTCCTGCTTCTGTGCTCTGGCCTCCTTTTCTTCTTGCTCCTTGCTTCATTCATGAACTCAGGCATCAATGAAGGGTTAAAGAGACTCTTCTAAATTCATCAGAGGAGGGAGCTGAAACACCTAAGACTTTGATTCAAGTAGCTTTTCAGTTTTTAAATTTATAACCAGTTAAGTGTCTGTCCAATTAATTGGCTATTCATGTATACAAATATTTATCTTTCTTAATAAGTTAGGAGTCACCATAATCAGACTGTCATTCTGAAATGTCATCAACTCAAGTCTTGGTTTATCTCCAGCTCTTTAGGGAGATGCTATCAGAGAGAGGTTACAAAGCCTTGTCCTCACTGTCACAGTTGATACTGAATTTGGAAGGCTGCCGTGACTGTGCACCATGGTCCTTCTGTGGAACTGAGGAGAGTGTTCTTCAAGGATCTGTGCTTGGTGTCTGCTCAGTATTGGCTGTTCTTAAGGGAGAACATTGTGAAACGTCACAAACCTGAGTTAGGATTAGAGATCACCGGTGTCAAGTCATAGTTCATGGTCGAGTGCCGAGAGCTGACACTTAGGGAACCCTAGATCAGGATGAGGGGTGTCTGTCTTATTGGCATGGATTGCCAGCGTCTGAAAGCGGAAAGTCTCCCTGCCAACCCACCACACCCATTTAAGTGTTTTTCCCTTAAAAAGAAATTGACTTGCTGTGAAGATTTGATATGCAGAAGGGAAAGTTTCTGGGATAAGGTAAAAATTCCACACTTTGGAACAGAAAAGAAATAAAACATTTAAATCGATGATGAATGACAATAAAATTTCAGATGGGAAAATCATAGGATCCAAAAACGGGAAGAGAAACAATGGAAAAATTTAGAAAAATACACAACATAGACAAAATAATTCTACAAACAAATATTGCTACAATTCAATTTCTTCTTATTTTTGCCTTTTGAGTATTAACTACATTTGAAATAGTTCTAATCATGGCCAATTTAATATTTTTATTGGCAACAGCTTCTTGGCCAAACTCCCCAGAGCTATTTATGGACATTTTCCCTCGCCTGCCTATAAAAAATACATCACTGGAGTATTTTTAACAGCAAAGCCTGTATGAGACAGTCTACTTTCTTGACCTGTCAGATACTTGTGGCTGCTTCGAAGTGGCCTCATTTGTAAGCCCTCGCTTGTGGCATCATTTTTATTAAAAAAAAAAAAAAGTAGTGTATTCATTAAAAATACACTACATATGGCCAAAACTTCACTCTACAAAATTTCATGCCCCTGCAGGCATTTTGGTTACTTCAGGAAATAACTTTAAGATCTGAGTGATCCTGAAGAAGAATCTGCTTTCTCTTAGAGACAGACAAAAGCTGCTGCTATATTCTTTTTCTTCAAACTTCCGTCTCGTTGACAAGTGACAAGAAGTGGAGAGCAAAACAGAAACATAACCTTATCTTTTTTATAAAATGGACTATGTGGGAGGGGGTGTTTTTGAGAGGTTATAGGATAGCATTCTCTGCCTCCAAGCAGGAATATACTCACATCATATGGGTCAGAAATGGCAAATAGGGTTTACTGCATGTGCCTGCGAGTTCTCATTGACCCATTGCTAGTGGCTGCCTGGAGAATCATATTGACAAGAGTTCAGAGGTTTAGTTCAGGCTCGGCAAGAAAGAGTGTTGTGATTTTGAAATCTTCAAGAATTTTTTCAAAAATGTTAAGGAATTTAGAGGAATTATGGTTACATTTGGCAAGAAGAAATGTTCTAGTCACTAAGCGGCACAGAGATACATATTCCTGCCCACTAAATAGTGTTCTCTTGGATAAGTAAACTCATTTTTTGAAAATTAAAGGTCTCTAAGACATCTGGAAGAGGAGTTCTATTAGTCACTCACAGCTTAGTGGTAATTAATTAATCAAGTATGCTAACTCCTAGGTGAGATCAACTGAGCTGTGGGAATGAAGTGGAACTTATTACGGGAGCAGGAGCAGGAATTTGTGGGCAGAAGACAATAGAACGCTTCCTAAAAGGTCAAATTCTTTTGAGAGATTTTGGCTCTCTAGATTGCCAATATCTTATCTAGGTCACTGATGAAAATATCAAACACAACCAGGCCTTGGTTTGACACCTGCTAAACATTATTTATGCCTTAAGATTGACATCAAACCATTTGTAACCATTCTATTTATAAGTTTCCTGAACACTCTTCTGAGTTTCCAGAGATAAAGCATAGCAGTGCTTTTGGCACTCAGCTGATGGATTTGCCTGAAAACACGGTTCTCAGAATTAGCATAGGAATCTTCTTTCAATGACTCTATGTCCTTTCATCTGTAATTCCAGGGTAGTGGAAATTGTGTGAGACAAAGATTGAAGAGATTTGTATTTTAGCTCTATCGCACCCTAATGAATGTGTAATTTTGTACAAATTCCTTAATCTCTCTGGACCTCAGAAAATGAAGGTTAGCCGGGATCAGCATTTCCCAACCTCTGGCCCTCAAGTTCCAGAGGGTCCTATCCGCTGCCAAGGGCCCACAAATGCATAAGCAGCCCAGAATCATCTGACGGAGTCCCACCACTGCGTGTTGAAAGACTGTGGAGTCGTGAGGTTCCAAAGAGGACTTTTGAGAAGGGAGAGAAACACTGACATGGGTTATGGACAAGCTTCAATCTCCCTGTTAGCGTTTGACTCAAAGACCCCTCTTCCACATTTGACGAGAGTAAGAATAATCATTTCTATTTTACAGTAAAACAAGCTTGTGGCATAGAAAAGTATAGCCCATTAATTTCCTCCTTATGATATGATGGCTTCTTAATGCTATCTTTTGAGCAAGTTTGTTTTCTTTAGTTTAGTATCATATAAGATCTTTACTATATTTGATACCTTTTCCCTGATATTAATTAAAGTGTGGATGTGTGAGTATATATTTGATTTAATTAAAACCTTGTCCTTTGGCTGATAAATTCCGACAAGAAGCAGGAGCAGAGTGTACAAAGGACTTTCCCCAGAGATACAGTTTGACTTTCCCAGGACTGTGGTGGCGTCTCACTGCCCGTTGACGCCTGCTGGAATCTTGGCTCTGCAGAACTACCTGATGCCAGATGCGCTGCTGGTGCCGGGCAAATTTCATCCATGACGTCAAAACTCACAGGACATTTGAGCTAAGAATGCATGCTACATACTCAGGAGGACACCAAAGAAAGTGGCTCAGGTCAGACAGACAAACTGTATTTGGAACTGACGTCTTTAAGAGATCAAACTTCTGTTGATATTTTAAAAACTTTAACCTTGGTAAATCTGCACAAGAAGAACACGTGCAGGCAGCTACACACACACTTACGTCAGGTGTGTTAACTGATGAATGCCAAGAACTGTGGCATTTCTTAATTGTATCCAGAAAGATACACATTTTCCATTTCTAAGAGTTGGTAAGGTTTAAAAAAAATCTAACCAGAAAATATAATGTTTCCACCTTAAAAGTGGAGGTATAGTGAGATAACACGTAAATTCAATGAGTCTCTTCTCTTTTTTTTTGCTGAGGAAGATTCACCCTGAGCTAACATCTGTTGCCATTCTTCCTCATTTTGCTGGAGGAAGATTGGCCCTGAGCTAACATCTGTGCCAGTCTTCCTCTATTTTCTATGTGGGATGCCACCATAGCATGGCCGCTGATGAGTGGTGTAAGTGTGCACCTGGGGAACTGAATCTGGGTCACCAAAGTGGAGCATGCTGGACTTAACCACTAGGCACAGGGCCAGCCCTGATGATTCTCTTCTTTCAGATCCCAGACCTGATGCTGTAGGTAAAGGGTACACTATGGGTTTACTTCAAGGACTTCATGAACTTGCTTCGGCAAAGAGCCTTAACTGTCAATGGACTAAATCATATATTTTGTATATGTATACTGCTGTCTTTTAAATGAATGCTATTGTGGCTAATACAATATTAATTCATTAAAGCATGTTCCTGAAGTTAAAGTATCTTTCTATAGTATCTTTTTTATGGTTTATACATGTATGTATATATTTAAATCTACTCATCTTAAGAATTCAAGAGTCATCACAGGGGGGTCTATGAAATTTTGCTTGTAAGGAGCCCTCACTTTGAGGAACTACTGTCTTAACAGATTTCAGGTAGAGAGACAGGCTGGTGGAGAGCTATTTGGGGCAAAGGGACTGGCTCTCTTGTTGCAGCTGCCTATGCACTAGGATAAAGGGCAAAGCGTGCCTTGAGACGAAGCTATCTTAACCAGCATTTGACAGGTCACAGACTAAATTTTACTTGTACGAAAGTGCTTGGTGCGAGAAATGATTTCTCACCCAAATCCAAGGTGTTACTTTATTTCTGAATTTTTGGACCAAATTTACAATAAATACAACAATTCTAAATGTTTTATTCAGTCTCACGCTCCCAAGTATTATACCTCTAAATTACTGGGATTTCAAAGTTAGTGAAACTACATAACAGATATTTGCTGTGAGAAGAAGACAATTATCAAGTATTAGCCGGAAGAAATACTAAACATCTGTAGGCATAGGAAGTTATGCTTACAGGAAACTTCATTGTGGCCAGTGAGGGGGCTACCGCCCTCTAGTGGTTCTCTCTCTCCCTGTCTCTCTCTTCCTCTCTTCCTGCCCTCCCCACACCGAGTGACTTAGACACTTTGCTGGGAAGTTCCCTCTTATTTATTCAGAGTACCATTGGAAAGAAAAAAGAGTTTGCCTTCTATCACCAATCTCATCTTCATATGCCAAAAGGTTTCATCTCCCTTTTTGAAAGGCATCCACATATATATTTTTATATATTGATGGGTTTTCTTTGTTGCCATCACAGATTTTTACATTTAACAAAAAATATTTGTTGAATATCTATTGTGAAACCACCTATATGCAACTATTCACAAAAGAAGTGCAAGAGTGTTTTTACTCCTGAAGAAACTTTTAATGCAGGAGAGGATATGTTCGAACATGAAATTTATGGTAAAACTTTTTTTACCATAAAGCCCAAAGAATAATAATGTTTTATTTACTAGAAAAACAACTCTTTGATCATCCATTCTTGAGTCACTAGTCATTGAGATGAGAGGATTTTCAGTGTTTAGCAAATTTTTTTCAAGAAGAAAATGATAATGCTAGAGGAGTTGCAATGTCACATAAGATTGGCATAAGTGCATATGGCGGGGAGATGGTCTTAAGCTGCCATATTGACTTGTTGCTTTCCTTCTAAGAAGATGAAAGTCTGGTAAGTCATCACTGATAGTTTTCATTCCTTTTCCAGGTCATTAAAAGGACATTATAGGACTAATTGTCATCATAGTGCCATATTTGGTAGTGAGAACATTGCCTTTATACATGAGCGTCCAGAAAATGTCTGGCTTCTTGGCGAATTTATATCTCATGACTTCAGATTCCTTGCTTTCTAGGGGTAAAGTCAGGAATAGAGGTTTTAGAATTTTTTCTGTAACCATGTTCAGTAAATTCTTATCATGTAAGTAAAAGAAAATAATTTGTGCATATAAATATTGCATTCGATTATGGACCCACACATTACAAGTCTATGTAATAGCAGTCAGGTAATACCGAAAAAAGGTGCTCTGGGGCCAGCCCTGGTGACCTAGTGGTTAAGTTTGGAGCTCTCCACTTCTGTGGCCCAGGTTGAGTTCCAAGATACAGACCTACACCACTTAGTGGCTGTGCTGTGGCATCAGCTCACATACAAAATAGAGGAAGATTGGCAACAAATGTTAGCTCAGGGTGAATCTTCCTCAGCAAAAAAAAAAAAAAAAAAGTGCTCTTACAGATTTAAAAATGTCCCTAAAAATTTTTAAAAGTTTGCCCATGCCTAGAATGTCTCTTTTACATTTTAATGGACATAAAAATTTTTTTAAAAAGTGAAAAGTATTTTGGGAGCATAACCTATAAAAATATTTGAAAAAAAGATTTAGAAGATAGCCTGACTTTGAATACCCTCATGTAAAATCTAAGGAATTGAGTTGATTTTACAGGATAAATGTGAACTGATCATGTGATGTTGCAGGGAAAATGTCTCATGTCGACGTCAACTGCATTAGTGTAAGTATCATATTCAGATCAATTCTGCACCCTGTCCTGGTCAGGCACATGTGAGATACTATGCTCTATTCTGGGTATCTGAGTTTAATGGTATCAGCACATCAGAATATTCACAAGCAGGAAATGTTAGAAGTCTTATGGAGAACAACTGAATAAACTGGGGCAAAATACTGAAGATGGAGTGACACTTCCAAATACACGTAAGCCTGTGATGTAGATGGAAAGGGAAGACGAGAGGGAACAGATATTGAACCTAAATCTGTACTTCCAAAATTCCACTGTTTTCTATATAAAATATGTCTCCCAGTGACGGATGGCAATTAGACTTTGGGTGGTAAACGTGATGTAGTCTACACAGAAGTTGAAATATAATGATGTACACCTGAAATGTATATCATGTTATGAACTGATGTTACCTCAGTAAAAAATTAATTAGATAACAAAGTTGCAAATTTGCACCTTTCTTTCTTCTCATTTAATAAGTCTCCTGGATTTATCCCAGTCTCTTTATTCTCAATATTAGTATTTTAATCTGGATTATTGTAACAAATATGTAGCTGATTTTTACTGCTCACCCTGACCTCATCCACTTTAACGCTGTTACTAAAAGATTCTTCTTAAAATGTAGTTGACTTCGTGGAGCTACAACAATTCTGAACTACGGCTGAACTTTAAATGCCCCCATTCACAATTTATGCTGATTTTACCTATTTAATTTTGTTTTCTGCTATTTCTGGTGGGCCATCTACTCAATGTAAGTTTGTTCCTTCACTATCCCATACCTATCACGTTCTTTGTCAGTTCCATGGCTTTTCTTAGGTTATGTGGTGGTGATCCACAAGTGGGAGGGATATCACGATGGCAGAGGGCCTTCCCGATGAGTGAGAGTCACATACTGGGCTCCCCATCCCAGGAAATCCTCACCGGGAAGATGAGCATAACTCTAAGATCCCGACACAAAAACAGACACATATGGGCCAGCCCGGTGGCGCAGCAGTTAAGTGCGCATGTTCTGCTTCTCGGCGGCCCGGGGTTCGCCGGTTCGGATCCTGGGTGCGGACATGGTAACACTTGACAAGCCATGCTGTGTAGGCATCTTACATATAAAGTGGAGGAAGATGGGCATGGATGTTAGCCCAGGGTCAGTCTTCCTCAGCAAAAAGAGGAGGATGGTGGCAGTTAGTTCAGGGCTAATTTTCCTCAAAAAAACCCAAAAAACAGACACATAGGTCAATGGAACAGAATAGAGACCCCAGAAATAAAACCCGTTCTCCTATGGTCAATTAATCTGTGACAAACAAGGCAAGAATATACAATGGGGAAAAGACAGTCTCCTCAAAAAAGGGTGTTGGGAAAACTGGACAGCTACATGCAAAAGAATGAAATTGGGTCACTTTATTACAATATATATAAAAATAAACTCAAAATGGATTAAAGACTTAAATGTAAGGCCTGAAACCATAAAATCCCTAGAATAAACGTAGGCAGTAAACTCTCTGACATTGGTCATAGCAATAATTTTTGGATCTGTCTTTTCAGGCAAAGGCAAAAAAAGCAAACAAACAAAGGGACTACATCAAACTACAAAGCTTTTGTACAGCAAAGGACAGTCAACAAAACCAAAAGGCCACCTATTGAATGGGAGAAGATATTTGCAAATGATATATCTGATAAGGGGTTAATATCCAAAATATGTAAAGAATTCATGCAACTAATATCAAAAAAACAAACAATCCAATTAAAAAATGAGCAGAGAATCCAAATAGGCGTTTTTCCAAAGACGCACAGATGGCCAACACACCCTTGGAAAGATGCCCAAAATTTCCAATCATCAGGGAACTGCAAATCAAAACCATAATGAGACAGCACCTCTCACCTGTTAGAATGGTTATTATCAAAAAGACAACAAATGACAAGCGTTGGAGAGGATATGGAGAAAAGGGAACCCTTGTACACTGTTACTGGGAACGTAAATTTGTGCAGCCACTATGGAAAACAGTATGGAGGCTCCTCAAAAAATTAAAAATAGAATTACCAGATGATCCAGCTATTTCACTTCTGCATATTTATTTAAAGAAAACGAAAACACTAATTTGAAAAGATATGTGCACGCCTATGTTCATTGCAGCATTATTTACAATATCCAAGATATGAAAGCAACCTAAGTGTCCATTAATGGATGAATGGATAAAGAAGATGTGGTATATATACATATATATATAATGGACTGTTACTCAACTATAAAAAACAATGAAATTTTGCCAATTGCAACAACGTGGATGGACGTAGAGGGTATTATGTTAAGTGAAATAAGTCGGATGGAGAAAGACAAATACTGTATAATTTCACTTACACGTGGAATCTAAAAAACAAAATAAACCACAAAACAGAAACAAACCTATAGATACAAAGAACAAATTGGTGGTCGCCAGAGGTGAAGGGGCTGGGGGACTGGGTGAAACAGGTGAAAGGGATTCAGAGGTACAAACTTCCAGATATAAAATAAATGTCAGAGGGACGGAACAGACATCATAGGGAATATAGTAGAAAATATTGTAGTAACTTTGTATGGTGACAGATGGTAACTAGACTTGTCATAGTGATCATTTTGTAGTGTACATAAAAGTTGAATCACTACGTGGTACACCTGAAATGAATAGGCTATTGTGTGTCAACTATACTTCAATAAAAATAATTTCCTAAATTTTATAATTATATTATGGTTATATGAGAATGAGTCAGCAAAAATAATAGTTAAATTTACTACTAATAATTTACGTAGTAAAAATTTACTACCAATAAGTATATAGAGAGATGGGGAAGAGTGGGGGAGCGAGAGACAGAGAGACAGAGAGAACAGGACATGGCAAAATGCTGAGAACCTGGTGAATTTTAGATGAAGGGCAAAAGGGAATTATTATACTGTTCTTGTATCTTTTTGGTATACTTGGAATTTTTGTTCAGAATAAAAAGTAAGAAAGAAAAAGAGATAAGAACCACTACTCACCAAGTAATTTAAACATTTTAATTTATAAAAGATGTAGGTCAGTTGTTTGAAATGGAAGGTCTGTTGGACGCTAAGAATGAACTGCCAATCGCTCCAACACCGCTGTCATTCATTATTCTGAGGCATTTGTTATGTAGCCTGTAAGGAAGGACGGGGGAGGGAAAAGCAGGAAGTGTTCGATGAATGCAGTATACTGAGTTGCCAGAAATAAACTTGGGAATCTTAGGCTTACCAGATCTTCTAATATACGCAAAATTTACAGGTCGGTTGTAAGAACAAACAACTTCCAACGTTATTCCTAAAAATAGTGTAGCGCTGACCTTTTCCACTCTCAGAGCGGTCTCACTGCTGTGGAGAGCTGTTTACTTTGCAATTAGTGAACGACAAAAGAGGAGAGAGACTGCCCTGCAATTTTTTTCTTTGGGTAGGAGACCCAGAACTGAAATGTAAACCATTCAGTGGTTTCCTAAATGTTCAGTGTACTTTTCTCTGCAGACTGAACTATAGGAGCCTCAGGAATTTAGCATAGTGACTTCAGTTAAAATTTATCTTTACTATTATATCTGTGTACAAATAAGAAAAAATACCATTTTCTGGAAAAACTCTGGAATGTTACAGACTAACAAAATATTTGCTATTTTAGGACATTTTTTTCAGCAAGAATTTTATTCTTTAATTACAGAATGTTAAAGACACTATCTTATTAAAATATACAACTAAAACAAGCAAAACAATCTGAAATTGAACTCCAAATGCTTAGTTCCAAATGCTGTAAGAGGATGGATACTTACTTTAAGCATTTTAGGCATTGATTTCAACATATTTTTCAAAGTATTGAGTTTGGTGAGAAGTACAGTTAAAAAAATTGAGTGAATTTATGCATATGATAGGTTGGACTCAGTCAAAAAATAGTGGCCGTTTTCCCAGATATTCTTAAATAAAAGCATTGAATTCAAAGATAGAAATGTTAAGCCTCCCCGCAATTGACACTATTTTGGGATAAGAGATAAATACACAGCCCAGTAATAAAATAATTGGTTAAAGATCAAAGAGAAAATTCTGGTTGAAACAGAACTTTCTTTGAAAGTGTTCTAGCTTTTCACTGCTGATGGGAAATATGGTCACAGATAAGATAAAATCTCCGTGTGCCTTCCCCATCTGTGCAATATGCTAAGTGCAAAGGCAAACGGCTCTACAAGAGCCAGGACCGTTGCTCAGCATCAGTTAACAACAGCAGGATCAGAACACACTTGTGCGAGAACTCTCTTAACATAGACAAGCCCAAAGCACGTAGCTCCAGAAAGAATACCAAAGAGTTAGTATGCAAAGCACACAAAGGGTAATGCTCGCCTAATAAAAAAGTAAATAAAAGTTTTCCATTTAGATTTGAAAACTATTTACCCTATAACTTGAACTGGATAGAGGGGGGAAACGTTTCTCTTCAAATGCTTAAAAATCTGATGTTTTGTATTTTTTTCTTGCTTAAATTAAATAACTGGGTCATAATACTTGTTATTTTAAAACACGTTTTACCCTTCCTAAGTGAGCCCAGGCACCACACACTTAACTGCTCCTGGTTCCGCTCCATTCCTTAGCACTCCATCCTGTCAGCGGGTGGAAGTGATGAGGTATGTCTATTCATAGAACAGAGGTGATGACCAGAAATGACAGATGGGCTTATGTTAGCTAGGGTTTAAGTGAGAGTCTTAAGCTTTAGGCTTGTTTGTAAACTTCAAGAACAAGGAATGGGCTCTTGATTAACTTCTCCTCTACTAATCCTTTACTATTAATCAACCATTTATAGACTTAGGAAATGGCAAAGGCAAATTATCTTCTCTTACCTACTAAACAAGAGCTTCTAAATAACTGTCAACCTCTAAATAAATGAAGCTTAGTGCATCCTTATATCTGTTATCTGGGAGATTTTTTTCTCCCATGCTGGTTGAATCATTAATTGTTGAGTTTTAATATTTTA
Organism: Equus caballus; assembly: GCF_041296265.1. Taxonomy (NCBI): domain Eukaryota; kingdom Metazoa; phylum Chordata; class Mammalia; order Perissodactyla; family Equidae; genus Equus; species Equus caballus. The sequence goes on from NC_091686.1 coordinate 50,180,080, forward strand.
TACTTACTTAAGAAGAAAGAAGAAATCTATTATCCTGTCTAAATTCATTCATATCTTACTGGGCTTAATACCATCATTTAAATGAAACAATATGGGTTCTATTAATCTCAATTGGTTAAATTTTTGAAAGGTCAAGTTGGTCTCTGGATTGTGCCATTCATTCATTTGTATAACAAATACTTATTATGTGCCATGTGCCAGGCACTTAAAGGAGACACAGTCCTCACGCCTATGGGCTTGATATCTTATGTAGGATAAAGCCAAGTGTGTAGACAATCATAATTCAGCCCTGTAAAGAAATGTAAGTTCTAGGACGAGATTAAGTACAAGGTGCTATGAAAGGATATAGTAGAGCCATATAACTCAACCTTTGGAACCAGGAAATTTTCCAGAGAAAGTAATATTTGAGCTAAGAACTGAAGGACAAGTAAGAATAAGAAGCCAAAGACCAGAAGTGGAGGTGGGAAGAAGGAGGCAAGGGAAAGATGGAGAAGCTTTTCAGTGAGGAGTATCAGCATGAACAAGGTCACAAAGGTTAGAGACAGCGTGATGTGAGACTAGACACTGGGGTGGAGTGAGAAGACATGAAGTTGCTGATGTCAACTATTGAACACAATTCCTATCCTTGTTAGGATTTGGAGCTTCACCCTGAAGGCCATGAGTAGCCACTGGAGATTTTTCTTAAGTGGGGGCAGACAATATAAAAATAACTCTGTCTGTATTTGGAAATGGATCACGGCAGGGAAGTACTGTTAGGAATACAGGTAAGATGCTGTTGCAATGATCCAAGCAAGAATGATGGAGATTTAAATCAAAAGATGGAGAGAAGTTGACAGATTTGGGAGAGATTTAAAAAGTGGACTCTAAAAGACTTGGTAACTTTTTGGATATAGAAAAAGAGAGAGAAAGAAGGAATAAAAGATGATGCCCACGATTCCTACCAGGGTAACTGGTGGATGGTGGAGATATTATAGTTATATAAGAGTTATATATAGTTATGTATGTGGATATGGAGCACAAGAGAGAAATTCAGGTCCAGAAGAATTTTGAAAGTCATCAGCATATAGACTGTAATTAAAACCCTGAGCATGCATGGAACCATCTGGGGTATGCGTAGGTGAAATGAAGAGGAAACCTGAAACATAAACATGAAGGAGACCAACATTAAAGAAATGAGTTGAGCAAGAGAAACCTACAAAGTAAACTGGCATGGAATGTCTAAAGAGACATGAGGAAAGCTTAGGGTTCATGGTGCCAAGGAAGTCAATGGGAAGCCAGTGTCATCAATGTCAATATCATATGAGATTAAGTAATATGAACACCAAAGAGTACATTCATGCTTATTAATGGACCATGCCTTGAATATATTGCCTTCCCAGCCTTGAAATATCATCTCTTGACCACCTACTTGACCACCTCACAAAAGCAATATCAGATGCTAAAAAAAGATGTATTCTGTTAGTATTTCAATGATGTCACCACTATATGTGTATTGTGAGTTTTTTTAAAAAACAAACAAACAATAGTAATAATCATTTTAATTTAAGCAATCTATTTCCCTCTCTTTCCAGATCTTAAATTGTAATTATAGGTGCATATATGTTAAACTGTTAAAAAGGAGTTCAATTTGGTCCTGGAATGGAGGAAAAAACCCTCTGTGGAACAATAGAATTATTAGGCTGATTATTTAGAACTCAGATTTTGGACTCAAACAGAGGTGGATTTGAATATATTGCTACACATTTAGTAGCTCTGTGGCATTGGATAAATATCTTAGTTCTCAAGCTCCAGTTTCTTCAACTGGAGATAATAACAATATGTATCTTTAAGTGTTTTTGTAAAACTTAACAGTGATAATTCTTGTAAAATGATTAATACATTAATTAGTTACTTCTTAATAATATCATTGGCCTCATTAACATATTACAACCAATTGAAGTAAATATCAAATAACCTGGTAATTTTTGCTCTGGTGATTATATTTCATAAAAACTGCAAAAATATTAGCATGAAAATCAGTGAGGGAAAAGCAGACTCAAACAACACTATAGACCAAATGGACCTAACAGATATATACAGAGCATTCCATCCAATAGCAACAGATTAGATGTTCTTTTCAAGTGCACATGGGACATTCACCAGGATGGGTCATATGCTAGGCCACAAAACAAGTCTTAAATTTAAGAAGACTGAAATCACATCAAGTATGTTTTCTGACCACAATGATATGAAACTAGAAATCAAAAACAGGAAGAAAATTGGAAAATTTTAAATATACGGAAATTAGACAACACGCTTTTGAACAACCAGTGAGTCAAAAAGAAATCAAAAGGGAAATAAAAAATTATCTTGAGGGGCTGGTCCCATGGCCTGGAGGTTAAGTTCAGTAAGCTCTGCTTTGGTGCCCCGGGTTCACGGGTTCAGATCCTGGGCACAGACCTACACCACTCATCAGCCATGCTGTGCCAGTGACCCACATATAAAGTAGAAAAAGATTGACACAGATGTTAGCTCAGGGCTAATCTTCCTTAAGCAAAAAAAGAGGAAGATTGGCAACAAATGTTAGCTCAGGGCTAATATTCCTCAGGAAAAAAAAATCTTGAGACAAATGCGAAGGGAAAACACAACATACCAAAACTTATGGAATGAAGCAAAAGCATATCTGAGAGAGAAGTTCATAGCAATAAATGCCTACATTAAGAAAAAAGAAAGATCTTGGATAAACAAATTACCTCAAGGAACTAGAAAAAGAAAAAGAAACTAAACCTAAAATTAGCATAAGTAAGGAAATAATACAGGCATATGTCCAAGATAGGTTCATTTTCAGACCACTGCAATAAAGCAAATATTGCAATAAAGTGAGTTGCCCAGATTTTTCCATTTCCCAGTGCATATAAAAGTTATGTTTACACTATACTATAGTCTATTAAGTGTACGATAGCATTATGTCCAAAAAAAACAATGTACATACTTTAATTTAAAAAACACTTTACTGCTAAAAAATGCCAATCATCATTTGAGCCTTCGGGGAGTCATAATCTTTTTGCTGGTAGAGGGTCTTGCCTCAATATTGATGGCTGCTGACTGATCAGGGTGGCGGTTGCTGAAGGTTGTGGTGGCTGTGGCAATTTCTTAAATAAGACAACAGTGAAGTTTGCTGCATTGATTGACTCGTCCTTTCACAAATGATTTCTCTGTAGCATGCGATGGTGTTTGATAGCATTTTACCCACAGTAGAACTTCTTTCAAAATTGAATTCAATCCTCTCAAACCCTGCCACTGCTTTATCAACTCAGTTTATGTGGTAGTTGAAATCCTTTGCTGTTACTTCAACAATCTTCAGTCAGTATCGTCAGCAGGAGCCGATTCCATCCCAAGAAACTACTTTCTTTGCTCATTCATAATAAACAACTTCTCATCTCTTAAAATTTTATCATGAGATTGCAGCAAATTCAGTCACATCTTCAGGCTCCACTTCTAATTCTAGTTCTCTTGTTATTTCCACATCTGCAGTTACTTCTTCTACTGAAGTCTTGAACCCCTCAAAGTCCTTCATGAGAGATGGAATCCACTCCTTCCAAACTCCTGTTAATGTTGATAATTTTGACCTCTTCCCGTGAAACATGAATATTCTTAATGGCATCTAGAATAATGAATTCTTTTTTTTTTTTAAAGATTTTATTTTTCCTTTTTCTCTTTAAAGCCCCCTGGTAAATAGTTGTATATTTTTTAGTTGTGGGTCCTTCTAGTTGTGGCATGTGGGATGCTGCCTCAGCATGGCTAGATGAATGGTGCCATGTCTGTGCCTAGGATCTGAGCCTGCGCAACCCTGGACCACCAAAGCGGAGCATGTGAACTTAACCACTCGGCCATGGGGCTGGCCCCTAGAGTGATGAATTCTTTCCAGAAAGTTTTCGATTTACTTTGCCCAGATCTATGAACAAAATCACCATATATGGAAGGTATAGCCTTACAAAATGTATTTCTTAAGTGATAAGAATTGAAAGTCAAAATAACTCCTTGATCTGTGGACTGTAGAATGGATGTTGTGTTAGCAGGCATGAAAGCAACGTTAATCTTGTTGTGCATCTCCATCAGAGCTCTTGGGTGACCAGGTGCATTGTCAATGAGCAGTCATATTTTGAAAGGAATCTTTTTCTGAGCAGTAATTCTCAACAGTGGGCTTAAAATATTCAGTAAACCATGTTGTATACAGATGTGCTGTCACCCAGGCTTTGTTGTTCCATTTATAGAGCACAGGCACAGTAGATTTAGCATTGTCCTTAACAGCCCTAGGATTTTTGGAATGATAAATGAGCCTTGGCTTCAACTTAAAGTCACCAGCTGCATTAACCCTCAACAAGAGAGTCAGCCTGTCGTTTGAAGCTTTGAAGCCAGGCACTGACTTCTCCTTTCTAGCTATGAAGGTGCCAGATGGCATCTTCTTCCAGTATAAGGTTGTTTCGTGTACATTGAAAATCTGTTGTTAGGGTAGCCACCTTCATTAATCATCTTAGCTAGATCTTCTGGAGAACTTGCTGCAGCTTCTATATCAGCACTTGTTGTTTTCCTTTGCACTTTCATGTTATAGAGACGGCTTCATCTCTTAAACCTCATGAGCCAACCTCTGCTACTTTCAAACTTTTCTGCAGCTTCCTCACCTCTCTCAGCCTTCACAGAATTGAAGAGAGTTACAGCCTTGCTCTGGATTAGGCTTTGGCTTAAGGAAATGTTGTGGCTGGTTTGATCTTCTATCCAGACACTAAAATTTTCTCCATATCAGCAGTAAGGCTGATTTACTTTCTTACCATTTGTGTGTTCACTGGAGTAACATTTTTAATTTCCTTCAAAAACTTTTCCTTGGCATTCACAACTTTGCTAACTGTTTGGCGCAAGAGGCCTAGCTTTTGGCCTATCTTGGCTTTTAACACACCTTCCTCACTAAACTTAATCATTTCCAGCTTCTGATTTAGTGAGAGATGCATGATTCCTCCTTTCACTTGAACACTTAGAGGCCGTTGTAGGGTTATTAATTGGCCTGATTTCAATACTGTTGTGTCTCAGGGAACAGAGAGGCCTGAGGAGAAAGACAAAGAGGGGAGAATGGCTAGTCGGTGGAATGTCAGAACACACACAGCATTTATCAGTTAAGTTTGCTGCCTTAGATGGCCACGGCTTGTGGTATCCCAAAACAATTACAATAGTAACATCAGAGATCACTAATCACAGATCACCATAACAAATATAATAATAATGAAAACATTTGAAAATTGTGAGAACTATTAAAATGTGACACAGAACATGAAGTAAGCAAATGCTTTTGGAAAAACGGCAGCAACCTTGCTTGATGCAGGGTTGCCACAAACCTTCAATTTGTAAGAAATGCAATATCTGCAAAGTGTAATAAAGTGAAACACAAAAAACTGAGGTATGCCTGTAAAGGTCAGAGCAGAAGTAAATGAAATGAGACCAGAAAAACAATAGAAAAGACCAATGAAATTAAGTTTTTTAAAAAATATACACAAAATTGACAAATTTTTAGGTAGACTAAGAGGAAAAAAGAAGACTCGAATAAATAAAATTATAAATGAAAGAGGAGACATTCCATTGACACCACAGAAATACGCCTGGATCATATGAGACTATTATGAACAATTATCTGCCAACAAATTAGATAACCTGGAAGAAACGAATAAATTCTTAAAAATGTACAGCCTTCTGAGACTGAATCATGAAGAAATAGAAAGTCTGAACAGGCCAATAATGAGTAAGGAAAGTGAATCAGTAATCAAAAATCTCCCAAGAAATAAAAGCCCAGGACCAGATGGCTTCACTGGTGAATTCTACCAAACATTTAAAGAAGAATTAATACCAATCCTTCTCAAACTCTTCCAAAAAATTGAAGAGAAGGGAACACTTTCAAACTCATTTTATAAGGCCAGCATTACTGTGATACCAAAACCAATTAGGACACTACAAGAAAAGAAAATTACAGGCCGATATCCCTGATGAACATAGATACAAAAATCTTCATTAAAATACTAGCAACTGAATTCAACAATACATTAAAATGATCATACAGCATGATCAAATGAGGTTTATTCCAGGGATGCAAGGATGGCTCAACATACATTAATCAATAAATGTGATATGCCACATTAACAGAATGAAGGATAAAAATCATATGATCCTCTCAATAGATGCAGAAAAAGCATTTAACAAAATTCAACACCCTTTCATGATAAAAACTCTCAACAAATTAGGTATACAAGGAAAGTTCCTCAACATAAGAAAAGTTATGTATGACACGCCCACAGCTAACATCGTACTCAATGGTAAAAAGCTGAAAGCTTTTCCTTTAAGATCAGAGCAAGGCAAGGATGCTCACTCACTGTTGCTGCTTCTATTCAATGTAGAACTGGAAGCCCTAGCCGGAGCAATTAGTCAAGAACACAAAATAAAAGGCATCCAAATTGGAAAAGAAGTAAAACTGTCACTATTTGCAGATGACATGATATATATAGAAAACTGTGAAGACTCCACAAAAATCTATTAGAACTGGTAAGTGAATTCAGTAAGGTTTCAGGATACAAAATTAACGTAAGAAAGCAGTTGTGTTTCAATACACTAGCAACAACCTAGCAGAAAAAAAATAAAGAGAATGATCCATTTACAATAACATCAAAAAAATACAATACCTAGGAATAAATTTAGCCAAGGAGGTGAAAGATCTGTACACTGAAAATTATAAAACATTGATAAAAGAAATTGAAGAAGACACAAATAAATGGAAAGATATCCTGTGTTCATGGATTGGAAGAATTAATATTGTGAAAATGTCCATACTACACAAAGCAATCTACAGATTTGGGGCAATCTTTATCAAAACTGCAATGGAAATTTTCATGGAAATTTTTAAAAATCCAAAAATTCATACTGTATGAATCTGTATGATCTCATTTATATATGGAGTGTAAAAAAAGTTGAACTCACAGAAGCAGAGTGTAGGTTGGTGTTTACCATGGACTGGAGATGGGTGGAAGAAATAGGGAGATGTTGGTGAAAGGGTACAAAGTTGTAGTTCTGTAGGATTAATAAGTCGAGAGATTAATGTACAGGCCAGATGACTACACATAATAACACTATACTGAACACTGGAAATGTACTAAAAAAGTAGATTTCAGGTTAACTCATGACACACAAAAAGTGGTAACCATGTGAGATGATATGTTAACTAGCAAGACTATAGTAATCATTTCACTATGAATCTGTACATCAAATCATCATGTTGTACACCTTAACTATATATAATTTTATTTTAAAAATATATAAATAAATGAAAAAAAGAAACTGCCAAAAATTATTAGTCTGATGTTCACAATTTACTTTGCAATGCATCGCAGAAATCAGATGGATTTGTGGATGTATAAATGGATAGATTCTTAGAGTTGTTTTTCCAAAGTTGTCCTTAGTATTTTGCTTTAATAGTTACTTTGAATAGAATCTTTTTTTAAATTTTATTATTTTTTATTGACTTAATGATAGGTTACAATCTTGTGAAATTTCAGTTGTACATTATTATCTGTCAGTCGTGTTGTAGGTGCACCCCTTCACCCTTTGTGCCCACCCCCACCCCACCATTCCCCTGGTAGCCACTAATCTGTTCTCTTTGTCCACATGTTTGGATTCCTCATATGAGTGGAGTCATACAGAGATTGTCCTTCTCTATCTGGCTTATTTCACTTAACATAATTCCCTCAATGTCCATCCATGTTGTTGCAAATGGGATGATTTTGTTCTTTTTTATGGCTGAGTAGTATTCCATTGTATATATATATATATACCACATCTTCTTTATCCAATCATCTGTTCATGGGCACTTAGGTTGCTTCCACATCTTGGCTATTGTAAATAATGTTGGAATGAACATAGAGATGCGTGGGACTTTTGGAATTGCTGATTTCAGGTTCTTTGGATAGATACCCAGTAGTGGGATAGCTGGATCGTGTGGTAGTTCTATTTTTAATTTTTTGAGGAATCTCCATACTGTTTTCCATAGTGGCTGCACCAGTTTGCATTCCCACCAGCAGTCTATGAGGGTTCCTTTTTCTCTACAACCTCTCCAACATTTGTTACTATTTTTTTTTAGTTATTTTGTCATTCTAATGGGTGTAAGGTGATATCTTAGTATAGTTTTGATTTGCATTTCCCTGATAGACAGCGATGATGAAACATCTTTTCATGTGCCTATTGACCATCTGTATATCTTCTTTGGGGAAATGTCTGTTCATGTCTTCTGCCCATTTTTTGATTGGGTTGTTTGATTTTTTGTCATTGAGTTGTGTGAGTTCTTTATATATTATGGATATTAAGTCTTTGTCAGATGTATTACTTGAAAATATTTTTTCCCAGTTAGTGAGTTGTTTTTTTGTTTCAATCTTGTTTTCCTTTGCCTTGAAGAAGCTCTTTAGTCTGATGAAATCCCATTTGTTTATTCTTTCTATTGTTTCCCTTCTCTGAGAGGGCGTGGTGTCTGAATACTGAATACCTTTTAATACTGATGTCAAAGAGTGTACTGCCTACATTTTCTTCTAGAAGCCTTATGGTTTCAGGTCTCAGCTTTAGGTCTTTGATCCATTTTGAGTTTATTTTGGTGAATGGTGAAAAAAATGGTCAATTTTCATTCTTTTACATGTGGCTGTCCAGTTTTCCCAGCATCATTTGTTGAAAAGACTTTCCTTTCTCCATCGTAGGCCATCAGCTCCTTTGTTGAAGACTAGCTGTCCATAGATGTGTGGTTTTATTTCTGGGCTTTCAATTCTGTTCCATTGATCTGTGCACCTGTTTTTGTACCAGAACCATGCTGTTTTGATTACTGTAGCTTTGTAGTAAGTTTTGAAGTCAGGGATAGTGATGCCTTCAGCTGTGTTCTTTTTTCTCAGGATTGATTTAGCAATTCGGGGTCTTTTGTTGCCCCATATGAATTTTAGGATTCTTTGTTCTATTTCTGTAAAGAATGTCATTGGGATTCTGATTGGGATGGCATTGAATCTGTAGATTGCTTTAGGTAGAATGGACATTTTAACTATGTTTATTCTTCCAATCCATGTACATGGACTGTCTTTCCATCTCTTTATGTCGTCATCCATTTCTTTCAGAAAAGCCTTGTAATTTTCGTTGTATAAGTCTTCCACTTCCTTAGTTAAATTCACCCCGAGGTATTTTATTCTTTTTGTAGCAATTGTGAATGGTATTGTGTTCTTGAGTTCTTTTTCTGTTAGTTCATTACTAGAGTATAGAAATACTACTGATTTATGTAAATTGATTTTATACCCTGAAACTTAGCTGTAGTTGTTGATTACTTCCAAAAGTTTTCCAATAGATTCTTTGGGGTTTTCTCTATATAAGATCATGTCGTCTGCAAACAGTGAGAGTTTTACTTCTTCCCTCCCTATTTGGATTCCTTTTACTCCTTTCTGTTGTCTAACTGCTCTGGCCAAAACCTCCAGTACTATGTTAAATAAGAGTGGTGATAGAGGGCATCCTTGTCTTGTACCTGTTTTCAGGGGCATGGTGCTCAGTTTTTGCCCATTGAGTATGATGTTGGCTGTGGGTTTGTCATATATGGCCTTTATTATGTTGAGATAACTCCCTTCTATGCCCATTTTGTTCAGAGTTTTTATCATAAGTGGGTGTTGGATCTTGTCAAATGCTTTCTCTGCATCTATTGAGATGATCATGTGGTTTTTATTCCTGAGTTTCTTGATGTGGTGGATCATGTTGGTTGATTTGCAGATGTTGAACCATCCCTGTGTCCCTGGTATGAATCCCACTTGATCATGATGTATAATCCTTTTGATGAATTGCTGAATTCAGGTTGTCAAAATTTTGTTGAGAATTTTTGGATCTATGTTCATCAGTGATATTGGCCTGTAGTTCTCCTTTTTTGTGCTGTCCTTGTCTGACTTTGGTACCAGTGTGATGTTGGCCTCATAGAATGTGTTAGGAAGTGTTCCACCCTCCCTAATTTGTTGGAATAGCTTGAAAAGGATAGGTATTAAATCTTCTCTGAAAGTTTGGTAGAATTCCCCAGGAAAGCCATCTGATCCTGGGGTTTTATACTTTGGGATGCTTTTGATTGCCATTTCAATCTCTTTCCTTGCAATTGGTCTGTTTAAATTGTCTGCTTCTTCTTGACTCAGCTTTGGGAGATTGTAGGAGTCCAAGAATTTATCCATTTCCTCTAGGTTATCCATTTTGCTGGCATATAGTTTTTTGTAGTATTCTCCTATAATCTGTTGTATTTTTGTGGAGTCTGTTATTATTTCTCCTCTTTCATTTTTGGTTTTGTTTATTTGAGATTTCTCTCTTTTTTTCTTTGTAAGTCTGGCTAGGGGTTTGTCAATTTTATTTATTGTCTCAGAGAACCAGCTCTTTGTTTCATTGATCCTTTCTACTGCCTTTTTTGTTTCAATAGCATTTGTTTCTGCTCTGATTTTTATTATTTCTCTCCTTCTGCTGACTTTGGGCTTTGTTTGTTCTTCTTTCTCTAATTCAGTTAGGTGTAGTTTAAGAGTGCTTATTTGGGATTTTTCTTGTTTGTTAAGATGTATCTGTATTGCGATGACTTTTCCTCTTAATACAGCTTTTGCTGTATTCCATATGAGTTGGTATGGCAAGTTATCATTTTCATTTGTCTCCAGGTATTTTTTGATTTCTTCTTTAATTTCTTCAATGATCCATTGCTTGTTCAATAGCGTATTGTTTAGTCTCCACATCCTTGTGCCTTTCTCAGCTTTTTTCCTGTAATTAATTTCTAGCTTTATGATCAGAGAAGATGCTTGTTATTATTTCAATTTTTTTAAATTTGGAGAGGCTTCCCTTGTTTCCCAACATATGCTCTATCCTTAAGAATGTTCCATGCACGCTTGAGAAGAACATGTATTCTGCTGTTTTTGGATGGAGTGTTCTATATATGTATATATATATATACATATATAGAGTCCAACTGTTTTAGCTTTTCATTTAGCTCCACTGTTTCATTGTTGATTTTCTGTCTGGATGATCTGTCCCTTGATGTGAGTAGGGTGTTGAGGTCCCCTACTATTATTGTGTTATTTTTGATATCTTCTTTTACGTTTGTTAATAGTTGCTTTATGAACTTTGGTGCTCCTGTGTTGGGTGCATAGATATTTATAAGCATTATTTCTTCTTGATGAAATGCCCCTTTGATCGTTATATATTGGCCCTCTATGTCTCTCTTTACCTGCCTTATCTTGAAGTCTGTTCTGTCCGATATAAGTATTGCAACACCTGCTTTCCTTTGTTTGCTATTAGCTTGGAGTATTGTCTTCCACCCCTTCACTCTGAGCCTGTGTTTGTCCTTGGAGCTGAGGTGTGTTTCCTGGAGGCAACGAATTGTTGGATCTCGTTCTTTAATCCATTTTGCCACTCTGCGTCTTTTTATTGGAGAGTTCAATCCGTTTACATTGAGGTGCGTATTGATGCATGAGGGCTTGATGCTGTCATTCTGTTGCTCATTTTCTGGTTTTCCTGTGTTTCCTTTGTTTCTTGTCCTGTGTGTTTTAGCCCACCATTGACTTCTGCAATTTCTTATGCTGGGTTTCTTAGATTTTTCCTTATTTATGTTTTGTGTCTCTCTTCTGTTTTTTAGTTAAGTGGCCACACTGAAGTTTGTACTCAGAATCTCGTGTATAACATAGTCCATTTTCGGGTGGTCTCTTACTTCCTTAGCCTAGGCTGTTTCAGTCCCTTTCCTCTTCCCCTCCTAAATTATTATTTTCATCTCTTATTCCAACTTGTGTTGTGAGTTTGCAGTTAGAGTGATAAGATTGTCTTTGCTTTGGTGATTAACTTCCCTTTATCCTAATGGTATAGTTGAATATTTGCTATCCTATTCCGATTCTATTTGTCTCCCTACTCTGTGTTTTGTGATCCTTTCTCCCTTTTTTTCTTATTTCAGGTGTGAGGGCCTTCTTGAGGATTTCTTATAGTGGAGGTCTTGTGACTACGAAGTCCCTTAGCTTCTGTTTGTCTGGAAAAGATTTAATTTCTCCCTCATATCTGAAGGATATTTTTGCTGGATAGAGTATTCTTGGCTGAAGATTTTTATTAAAGTTTTGAATATGTCACTCCAATCTCTCCTAGCTTGTAAAGTTTCTGCAGAGAAATCTGCTGAAAGTCTGATAGGGGTTCCTTTGTACGTTATTTTCTTCTGCCTTGCTGTCCACAGTATTCTTTCTTTGTCATTCATTTTTGCCATTTTTACTACTGTATGCCTTGCAGTAGGTCTTTTTACATTGACAAATCTAAGAGATCTGAAAGCTTCCTCCACACACATTTCTCTCTCAATCCCTAGATTTGGGAAATTCTCTTCTATTATTTCGTTGAGCACACTTTCTGCTCCATTTTCCTTTTCCATGCCCTCAGGAATTTCGATTATTCTTAAGTTGCATTTTCTCATTAAGTCAGCTCTTTCTCAGAGATTTTCTTCAGTTTTTTAAATTCTTAGTTCTCTTTCTTCCTCTGTCTGGAGCCATTCAGCCTGTCTATCTTCGATTATGCTAATTTGCTCCTCTATGGTGTCTACCTGGGCATTCAGGGAATCCGTATTCTGTTTTATCTTATCCATTGTATTTTTCATCTCTAGTATTTCTGATTGATTCTTCTTTATAGTTTCAATCTCTTTTGTGAAGTAACTCCCGAACTCATTGAGTTGTTTCTCCATATTCCCCTTTACCTCATTGAGTATTTTGATGATAGCTATTTTGAACTCATCTTCACTTAGTTTACCTATTTCCAAGTCCTCAGGACATACTTCTGTATTTTTATTGTTTTCCTTTTTGACTGGAGCTTTTATAAATTGCTGGATGGTAGAGAGTGGTTTTTGCATATGATGCTATTATTCAGTTGCAGTTACAGCCTGTCGCCACTAGATCGAGGTCAAGAGCCATGCTTTCTGAGCCCTCCGCCTTCAATTATGATGGTGGGGCTGCAGCATGGGTTGGGGGAGGAGGGGCACTTTCTCTTGCGTGCTGACCTGGATTCGGATCTGCTCTTGCTCTCTGGTCTCCTGGGGCCCTGGCTTGCTGGGGTTCCCCCATGTGAAAGCTTTTCCCCATTAGAGGGTTTCCACTGCATGGGTGTTTTGAGTCCTGGACAATCCCTGGATGCATGGCCCCTCCCCTGCTCCTTCCCTTACCTGCAGCAGCAAACCCAGTCTCTAGGGGAGGGAGCGAAGTTCTCTCCTACCCCGTCCAGCTCCTCCAAGGGCAGCTCCAGCCTCTCCGCCCTCCATCATTTGGCTGCTGTGGGTCTCCGATGATTTCTGTTATTAGGATTTTTTTTTTTTGGTTGGAAAGCAGTTGCTCTTTTTGGTTGTAATTTGGAGGGGAGAGAGTCCTGGGTGAGCTTATGCCGCCATGTTGCTGATGTCACTCCTTGAATAGAATTTTATCATATTTTATCATCTTTACAAATATACTCTTTCAAAACTTTACTTAAAAGTATACAAACACTTTGACAGAGATATTAATTAATGAACACCCAGTGTTGGGATCCAATACTCATTTATTTTAAGTTGTTGTTAATATCAGAGATTTTCCTTCTCTGCTCAATTATACATTCTTTTAGTTACAGAATCCATGGATACAGGTGAGACTGAGATCAGAGAATTAAAAAGAAAATTATTATTTAAGGGGTATTGTAAACTACAAACAAATAAGATACTATTCTCAAGATTATATACCTTTGTCTCTACTTATTTTTAGTACTATGGATCGTTCAACTTGTGAAACAATAATGTTAGCACTAAAATAGCATATTAAATAGTACTAAAGCTAAATGAATGGATATAAGTATGCTCATTAAAAAACTAGTTGAGGGGCTGGCCCCATGGCTGACTGGTTAAGTTTGCACACTTTACTTTGACAGCCCAGGGTTTCACTGGTTTGAATCCTGGGCACAGACCTAGCACTGCTCATCAGGCCATGCTGAGGTGGCATCCCACGTACCACAACTAAAAGGACCCACAACTAAAATATATACAACTATGTGCTGTGGAGCTTTGGGGAGAAGAAGAAGAAATAAAGTCTTTACAAATGAAAGGTTTAAAAAAAACACTAACTGAGTTCTAATTTCTAGGTACTTCCTAGCTTCTCATCGATTTCTGATGTTGTTGGAGGTTCTGCTGGTTGCACTGAGGTCTTAATTTTCTGTAATTTATACAGCAGTCTAAACACAGCTATGTTGATTCAGAAGGTTAATTTGTGTTTGTTAGAGAAAGGATAGAATACAAAATGTTTTTCAAACTGTGTTTCAGAGAAAGTTGCCCCAGAGAGAAGGATGAGTGAAAGTATGTCGTCATGTCCTGTGTGCCCACTCCCCACCACCTCTCCCCTCCAGCCTCCTTGCTTTCTTCCATTTAAGATTTCATTTCACCAAAGGTTTCCAGGGTTTAAAACTAACTTGAAAATGCTATTACAGGTAAATACAGTAACCAAAAATAACATGAGATGTATTGAGCATTTATTCACTATATTTTGGAAACTCTTTAATGTCATGGAAAAATTCTTACTATATATAATATAAAGAAATAAAACTAAATGCAAAATGTTCCTTTTTAGTTTGTACATGCACACGAAGATACTAAAAAGGACTAGGAGGAAATGCCAAAATACTAACTCTGATTATCTCTCAGAGACATTTCTGTGATTATCTCTGGGGGAGTGGGATATTATGATAGGTTTTCATTTTCTTTCTTGCTAAATTTTCTGCAAAAAATATGCACTAATTTTACAATCAGAAGGAATAGATGTTTTGAAAATAATAATTTCTTGCAAAACAATATATATTAAAATACTATTTCAATAACAATAAGCATTTTTGTTTAAATTTAGTATATATTTTCAAGGAGTTTTCATTTAACAAATATTTTTCATGTGATTTTAAGTTTTAAGGTATTGTTGTTTACCTATAAATTTCTTAACGATACTAAATAATATCCTTGTAGTAGAGATTTTCCACATTTTGAAGTTTAAATGTGTGAGGAATAATGAATGATTTTTCCTATAAATAGAGCAGAAAGATATAAAAATTACTATCACAGCATAATTTAATGAAGCTATATGTTGCCTTTCTAGTCTTTTATTCGTGCTTATCTTATTCCACAACAAACTCACCAAATAGAGTCTGTAGCACCTTCCTGCTTTTGCTAAGTCCTTCCAAAATTCTTGCCGCCACTTCTCTTTGACTACGCTTTCTACAAAAGGTTTAGATTTTGAAGGAGAAAGCAAGCTGTTAACTTTGATACAGATAATTAGAAAAATATGCTATTACTTTAATTTAGATGAAAAGTTTTTAATTAATACTACCTCATTGAAATGCAAACCTTGTTTTGAAAATAAAAAGAGGACTCATGATTTTTATTTAGCAAGAAAACTCCCAAAGAGAAATATAATTCAGTTTCTTGACAAAATAAATCTACATAAAGGCATATTTCCCACAAAACAGCTGCATCTTCTTTAGTTCCAAGAGAATGACAGATTAGACATAGAATATTCTCTATAAAGCCTTGATGTATTCAAAGGGTAATCATGTCCCTTTGCCAAGATCAAGCTCTATGACTGAAATGAGTTGCAAACCTACACAACTAACGGCAAGCTCCAGACCAGAGAGCTAAGCCAGCACACCTCCTCATCATGCTGGGCTTTTGGAAACCAGAAGACCTTTGTTCAAGGGAAAAGTTAATGCCTGGAATATGAGGAAATTTTATTTCTGCACCTTCTATCCAAAACATTACGTGTAATACTGGATGTGCCTGGTAGGGGTCAGCAGATGTCAGCTCCATCTTCACTATCATAGAAAACATAGCTGCTTGAATATTTTTGTGACTGAGTTTACTTCAAATGGCAGAGAAACACAAATTAAACTTTATGTTTGTTTTTATATTCTTTTTTGTGTGTGAGGAAGATTCGCCCTGAGCTAATGTCCATTGCCAATCCTCTTTTTTTGCTTGAGGATTAGCCCTGAGCTACCATGTGTACCCATCTTCCTGCTCTTCACTTTTGGGATGCCTCCACAGCATGGCTAGTGAGTGGCGTAGGTCTGCACCCAGGATCTGACCCCGTGAACTCCTGGCCGCCAAAGCAGGGTGCATGAAACTTTAACCACTCGACCACCGGGCTTGCCCTATTTTTAGATTCTTTAGAAGTAAACTAAATATAGTCAAAATCATTCAGCTACTTTGAAAGTTATTGTGGAATAAAAAAATGTGAATGCTGCCGAGTTGACACACTTATGTGCATGTGTGTGTATACATATATGTGTACATATATATATATATACATATATATGATACATCGCTGAGATATGCAACCAATAAAAATAATGCCAAGATTCTGAAAGTAGACTATAATATACCAGAATTAGAGTTAAATGCCTCATGTTTTCCTGCTAATATGAGAAAGCGAATGGTTTTCTGTTTTTATAATTTCTTCTTTCCAACCGTAGCCTAAATCAAAAAAGAAAATTGTAGATTTTAAATGATGTAAAATACTATTGTAAGGCCAAAATTTTTACTGTTTTAATGCCAAAAATCTTTGTTCAAAGCATGAATCTAAATAATATTTGGGAAAAGAAAATAAATTTATTTATCCATTGTATTCAAAATACAATTACTGTTTAATATATTTTCCATACTAAATCTTAGTTAACATATAGGTAGATGTTTGAATATTTAGACATCTTAAGGGAAATTTTTAAAACCTAAGTTTAAGAATGGAAGGTTTTAATGACTCATAGTGGAGTATAAGTTGGAACAAGTAACACTGAAGAAATTCCACGTGGTGCCAACTGCACGCATCCCAACATGGTCCAAAAAGCCAAAAGTGCAGGAGTCTGATAAATATTATACATATTTACTTTGTTACTTAACACAAACCACAGGACTGTGTAACTAATGTAATGCATTGAATGAAGGCATTTTATGGTTTTATGAAGATTAAGTTTTGGACCCATGTGGCCACATGATTGTAATATTTTCTCTAACTATATATTCAAAACTTCTGTTAGTGGGTATGACAGGCAAACTACAAGCTACAAATCACTGGGTTTTCAAATAGTAGCTGTTCCATAAATATTTGTTGAGTAAGTGAAAGTCCTAAGTATGTAGAAGGATAGGTAGATAGAGATAATTGAAACAATTTCTAGTATTTTAGGTCTGTTTATATTTTCTTTTCTTGAATTCTTTCTTCATTTCCCTTTTAAGTTAATTACATTAAATTTATATTTCATCTTTTTCTACTAGTGAAGCAGCTTTTAATGTCCTAAAGATAAGTGTTTTTGAAAATGCGTATGAGCACTGCTTTTCCTCCTAATGCCTTATATTTATATTCCATGTTAGAATTTGCAAATTATTTTTTGTGCTTTGACTTTAACAAAAATTCTATTGATACAAGTAAGTTATATAAGTTCTGCTTTACAGATAATAAGATAGATTCAGAAATATTAAGCGAGGGCCAGCCCATATGGCCTGGGAGTTCAAATTCAGTGCTTTCACCACTTCAGCAGCTCAGTTTGCTTCCCAGTCACGGAACCACACCACTTGTCTGTCAGCAGCCATGCTGTGGCGGTGGCTCACATAGAAGACCGAGAAGGACTTACAACTAGGATATACAACCATGCACTGGGGCTTCAGGGAGCCAAAAAAAGAAATATTAAGTAATCCTACATAACTAGAGAGATACTTTCGTTAGAACCAAGGTCTTCTGACTCTCAATTTTTTTTTCTACTAGCGATGTAAGGCAGCATTTCTATAAATTCAACTGTGGTGATATTTCTATGTATTTCTATAAGATTTTTCTAAATATCCATAAGTAAGTATAATTTGGATGAAAGCAGTGGATTTTTATATGCAGTAATTTATGTGTAACTAGAAAACAGCAGAGATATTTTGCAGGGGTTTTCTTAAGCCAGGAACAAAACATCTTTAGCCATTGTCATTTCTTTAAAAATAAAAATTCACTTATTTACTATATTGAGCTCCTCCTTCCTATGTGTTAGACAGTATACTAAATGTAGACATGTGCACACAACACACACACACACAAATGTATCCTACAATTTTGCTGCTCTCTTACTTCAGAAGCTGATCTGTTACCACATCAGGAAGAGGCAGTCATGTGAGCACTGGAGGAACTGAGCATCAAAGGAACCAGGGTAAGAAAACGGTGGTGCCATAAATTCTCCTCAGGCAGTCAACAGTGTCAGATAACTGAAGTGACAGATGTGTGGGAGAGCATGGTGATGGAGAATCAGCATAGGCAATATTCACATGGGCCCCCGTGGGCATTCACTAGTGAGGAGTAAATGAGATAATATACGTAATGCACCCAGCACAGTGTCTGACTTTGTAAGCACTCATTAAATGTTAGTCCGGTACTTTCCAATTTAATGGGGGAAAACAAGACCCATCATACATAATGACAGTAAAAGTTAAGACGTGAAAATATCCTCAGAGTGATATGAAAAATGAACAAAGTCCAAAGAGATCGTTTTTGACTGGAGTGATCAGGAAAAGCTTCATGGAAGATGTAGCGTGTGAGCTACAATTAGAATGTTAGCAGTTAATAGAGTGGAGCTTCACCATGTGTCACCTGAGCAAGTCAACTCACTTTCACATCAGTTTTCTTTTTGGCAAAATGAAGAATTTTAATCATGTGGGGACTAGGGACAGAAATAGATTGGGAGTTTTATAGTGCTATTCATAGCAGTAACAAATGTGGTCCAGGGATGAGACTATAAATTCAGCAGTTATAGTGAAAAATTTTGATGTCCAAAGCAATTAAACTTATGTCAAATCTGTCAAGAATTCCTAAATAAGCAAACAAAAAGAAAATATGTGGATCAATCAAAGTTTGCAAATAGGTGCTCAGATACCTTTTATTTTTTGTTTTTTAACATTATTTTATTGAGGTCATATTGGTTTATAACATTGTGTAATTTCAGGTGTACATTATTATATATCAGTTTCTGTATAGACTGCATTCTGCTCACCACCATTAATCTAGTTTTTATCCATCATCATATATATGTGCCCCTTTACCGCTTTTCCCCACCATCACACCTCCTTCCCATCTGGTAACCACTAACATATTCTCCTTATCCATGTGTTTATCTTCCACGTGCAGTCTTTATCTTTCTCTGATTTATTTAGCTTAACAACATACCCTCAAGGTCCATCCATTTTGTTGCAAATGGGACAATTTTGTCTTTTTTATGGCTGAGTAGTATTCCATTGTGTATATATACCACATCTTCTTTATCAATTCCTCACTTGATGGGCACTTGGGTTTCTTCCATGTCTTGGCTATTGTGAATACTGCTGCAGTTAACATAGGGGTGCATAAATCTCTTTGTATTGTTGATCTCATGTTCTTTGGATAAATACCCAGACCCAGTAGTGGGATAGCTGGGTTATATGGTATTCCCATCTTTAATTTTTTGAGAAATCTCCATAATGTTTTCCATAGTGGCTGCACCAGTGTGCATTCCCTCCAGCAGTGTATGAGGGTTCCCTTTTCTCCACATCCTCTCCAACATTTATTATTTTTTATCTTGTTAATTGTAGCCATTCTGACAGGTGTAAGGTTACTACAGTTTTTATTTGCATGTCCCTAATAGTTAGTGATGTTGAACATCTTTTCATGTGCCTGTTGGCCATCTATGTATCTTCTTTGGAAAAATGTCTGTTCACATCCTCTGTTCTTTTTTTTTTTTTAAAGATTTTATTTTTCCCTTTTTCTCCCCAAGGCTCCCCCCCAGTACATAGTTGTATATTCTTCATTGTGGGTCCTTCTAGTTGTGGCATGTGGGACACTGCCTCAGCATGGTTTGATGAGCAGTGCCATGTCCGCGCCCAGGATTTGAACCAACGAAACACTGGGCCGCCTGCAGTGGAGTGTGCAAACTTAACCACTTGGCCACGGGGCCAGCCCCCTTCTGTCCATTTTTTGATTGTGGTGTTTGGTTTTTTTTGTAGCTGAGATGTATTAGTTCTTTATATTTTTTGGAAATTAACCCCTCATCAGATATTTGATTTGCAAATATTTTCTCCCAGTGGTCCATTTTGTTCATGGTTTCCATTGCCTTGCAGAAATTTTTTATTTTAATGTAGTCCCATTTGTTTATTTTTGCTTTTGCTGCCTTTGCCTGAGGAGACACGGTATTTGAAAAGATGCCGCTAAGACTGATGTCAAAGAGTGTAGTCTTCTAGGAGTTTTATGGTTTCAGGTCTTACTTTCAAGTCTTTAATCCATTAATTTTTGTGTATAGCATAAGATAATGGTCTACTTTCATTCTTTTGCAACTGTCTGGCCAATTTTCCCAACACTGTTTATTGAAGAGACTTTCCTTTCCTCATTGTATGCTCTTGACGCCTTTGTCTAAAATTAGCTGTCCATAAATGTGTGGTTTTATTTTCGGGTTTTCTATTCTGTTCCATTGATCTGTGTGTCTGTTTTTGTGCCAGTACCATGTTGTTTGATTACTATAGCTTTGTAGTATATTTTAAAGTCAGGGGATGTGATGCCTCCAGCTTTGTTTTTTTTCTCAGGATTGTTTTGGGTATTTGGGTTCTTTTGTTGTTCCATATAAATTTTAGGATTCTTTGTTCTATTTCCATGAAGAATGTCATTGGGATTCTGATTGGGATTACATTGAATCTGTAGATTGCTTTACGTAATATGGGCATTTTAACTATGTTTATTCTTCCAATCCATGAGCATGGAATATCTTCCCATTTCTTTGTCTTCTTTGATTTCTTTCAGTAATGTCTTATACTTTTCAGAGTATAGGTCTTTTGCTTCCTTGGTTAAATGTATTCCTAGATATTTTATTCTTTTTGTTGCAATTGTAATCTTGACTTCTCTTTCTACTAGTTCATTATTAGTGTACAGAAATGCAACTGATTTTTGTAGGTTGATTATATACTCTGCAACTTTGCTGTAGTTGTTGATTACTTTAATAGTTTTCTGGAGGATTCTTTAGGGTTTTCTATATATAGAACCACATTGTTCACAAACAGCAAGAGTTTCACTTCTTCCTTTCCAATTTGGATACCTTTTATTTCTTTTTTCTGCCTAATTGCTCTGACCCAAACCTCCAGTACTATGTTAAATAAGAGTGGTGAGAGTGGGAACCCTTATTTTGCCCCTGTTCTCAGAGGATGGCTTTCAGTTTTTACCATTCAGTATAATGTTGGCTGTGGATTTGTCATATATAGCCTTTATTATGTTGAGGTACTTTCCGTCTATACCATTTTATTGAGTCACTATCATAAATGGCTGTTGGATCTTGTCAAATGCTTTCTCTGCATCTATTGAGATGATTGTGTGATTTTTATTCCTGATTCTGTTAATGTGATGTGTCACATTAATTGATTTGCAGATGTCGAACCATCCCTGTGTCCCTAGTATAAATCTCACTTGCTTGTGGTGTATGATCCTTTTAATGTACTGTTGTATTAGATTTTGTTGTATTAGATTTACCAATATTTTATTGAGGATTTTTGCATCTATGTTCATCAGTGATATTGGGCTGTAATTTCCCTTCTTTGTGCTGTCCTTGTCTGGTTTTGGTATCAGAGTAATATTGGCCTCATAGAATGAGTTAGGAAAGCATTCTGTCTTCTTCAGTTTTTTGGAGTAGTTTGAGAAGGATACGTATTAAGTCTTCATTGGATGTTTGGTAGAATTCTCCAGAGAAGCCATCTGGTCCTGGACTTTTGTCTTCTGGGAGGTTTTTGATTGCTGTTTCTATCTCTTTACTTGTGATTGGTCTATTCAGGTTCTCTATTTCTTCTTGATTCAGTTTTGGGAGGTCATATGAGTCTAAGAATTTATCCATTTCTAGATTGTCCCATTTGTTGGCATGTAGTTTTTAATAGTATTCTCTTATAATCCTTTCTATTTCTGTGGTATCTGTTGTAATTTCTACTCTTTTATTTTTATTTATGTGCACCTTCTCTCTTTTTTCTTAGTGAGTCTGTCTAAAGGTTTGTCAATTTTGTTTATCTTCTCAAAGAACTAGCTCTTAGTTTCATTGATTCTTTCTATTATTTTTTTTGGTCTCTATTTCATTTATTTCTGCTCTAATTTTTATTGTTTTCCTCCTGCTAACTTTGGGCTTTGTTTGTTCATCTTTTTCTAGTTCTGTTAGGTGTAGTTTAATATTACTTACTTGAGATTTTTCTTGTTTGTTGAGGTAGGCCTGTATTGCTGTAAATTTCCCTGTTAGTACTACTTTTGCTGCATCCTGTAAAAGTTGGTAGGTTGTGTTTTCATTTTCATTTGTCTCTAGGTATTTTTTTATTTCTCATTTGATTTCTTCATTGATATAATGGTTGTTCAGTAGCATGTTGTTTAATTTCCACATATTTGAGTTTTTTCCAGCTTTTTTCTTGTAGTTGATTTCTAGTTTCTTAGCATTGTGGTCAGAAAAGATGCTTGATATGATTTCAATCTTCATAAATTTATTGAGGCTAGCCTTGTTTCCCAACATGCAGTCTATCTTTGAGAATGTTCCATGTGGACTTGAAGAGAATGTGTATTCTGTTGTTTTTGTATAGAATGTCCCATGTGTATCTGTTAAGTCCATCTGGTCTAGTGTTTCATTTAAAGCCACCGTTTCCTTGTTGACTTTCTCTCTGGATGATCTACCCATTGTTGTAAGTGGGTTTTGAGGTACCCTACTATTATTGTGTTGCTGTCAATTTCTCCTTTTAGGTCTGTTAATAGTTGCTTTTTATACTTTGTTGCTCTTGTGATAGGTGCATATATATTCATAAGTGTTATGTGCTCTTGGTGGAATGTCCCTTTTATCATTATATCCTGCCCCTTTGTCTCTCATTGTCCTTTTTATCTTGAAGTTTATTTTGTCTGATATAAGTATAGCAACACCTGCTCTCTTTTGTTTGCCATTTGCTCGACATATCAACTTCCATCCCTTCACTCTGAGCCTGCTTGTCTTTAGAGCTGAGATGTGTTTCCTGGAGGCAGCGTATTGTTGGGTCTTGTTTTTTAATCTATCTAGCCACTCTGTCTTTTGATTGGAGAATTTAATCCATTTACGTTTAGAGTGATTATTGATATATGAAGTCTTAATACTGCCATTTTATCTCTTGTTTTCCAGTTCTATATTTCCATTATTTCTCTTCCTTTGTATTTCTGACTGTCATTTCAATTTGGTGGTTTTCTGTGATAGTTTTCTCTTTTTTCTATATTTATGATTTGTGGCTTTGCTCTGATTTTTTGTTTAGTGGTTCCCATGAAGTTTGTATAAAAGATCTCATAGATGAAATAGTTTATTTTCTGATAGCCTCTTATCTTCATTAGCCTAAGGAGGTTCCACCCATTGCCTCTTCCCCTTCTGAGCTATTGTTGTCACAAATTATTCTTTTCTTATGTTGTGAGTTTGTGACTAAATTGATATATTTATAGTTACTTTTGCTGCTTTCCTTCCCTTTATCTTTTATATTATAATTGTGTTTGCTAACCTGTTCTGATAGACAGCTTCAATTTTCTGATTTTTGTTTGTCTATTTATCTCCTTGCTCAAAGTTTTTTAAACCTTTACCTTTTTGTTTCAGTAATGAGGGCTTCCTTCATTATTTCTTATAAGGCAAGTCTGGTGGCAATCAACTACCTCAGTTTTTATTTACCTTGGAAAACTTTTATTTCTCCCTTGTATCTGAAGGGTAGTTTCAATGGATAGAGTATTCTTGGCTGAAAGTTTTTGTCTTTCAGTATTTTGAATATATCATTCTATTCTCTCCTAGCCTGTAGGGTTTCTGCTAAGAAATCCACTGAAAGTCTGATAGGGGTTGCTTTGTAAGTTATTTTCTTCTGCCTTTCTGCCCTTAGTATTTTTTTTCTTTGTCATTTACTTTTATCAGTTTTACTATAATATGCCTTGGAGAATATCTTTTTGCATTGATATAATTAGGAGTTCTGTGGGTTTCATGTACTTGTAAGTCCAGTTCTTTCCCCAGGTTTGGAAAATTCTCAGCTATTATTTCTTTGAATAGGTTCTCTGCTCTCTTCTCTCTCACTTCTCCGTCTGCAATAACTATAATCCTTATATTGCTTTTCCTAATTGAGTAAGGTGCTTCCCAAAGAATTTCTTCAGTTTTGAAAAATCTTAGTTCTCTCTCCTCCTCCACCTGACGCATTTCTACATTTCTATCCTCTAATTCACTAATTCTGTCCTCCATAATGTCAGCTCTATTTTTTATGGTTTCTAGATAATTTTTTAAATCTCATTAATTATATTTTTCATATCCAGAATTTCTGTGTGTTTGTTTTTAGAGCTTCAATCTCTTTGGTGAAGTATTCCTTCTCCTCATTAATTTTATTCCTGAGCTCATTAAACTGTCTTTCTGAGTTTTCTTGCAACTCCTTCAGTTTCTTTATGACAACTATTTTGAGTTCTCTGTCATTTAGATTGTAAACTTCTGTGACTTCAGGATTGGTTTCTGGAGACGTTGTTTTCCTTCTGCTCTGAAGTGTTACTGTTGTTCTTCATGATGTTTGATGAATTGACCCTCTGCTAGTGCATTTGTGGTAGTATCAGGTCACAGATCCACTTGCCACCACTTGGGAAGGGCAGGAGCTGTGTTTTCTGATCCTGCTCTGTCTGTTGGTAGTTGTACAAGTAGGGCTGTTCTGCATTTATGTGGGCTGGCTGCAGCCTCTCAGGCAGGTTGTGCTCACGTGGGTGTGGTCCTGCACTTGGCAGATGGGTTGCACATTGCAGGCAGGGCCTCTGCACTACACAGGTGGGTCACTCTCATGTGGGTGGGGCTGCTGCACTTAGCAGGGGCCTGGCTGAGCTGTGCTAGGTGAGAAGGGCGCTTTCTTTTGCATGAGCAGGTGCTGTGCTTGTGGGCCATTTGGCTGAGATGCTATGCTTGGTGGGTGGGGCGCCTACTTGTGGGCTGAGCTACCAGCCACCACTCAGTGGGGAGGATTCCCACAGGCAGGGCTGCAGTGACTTGGTAGGTGCTCCTGCAGGCCAGGCCACCATTCCGAAAGCATTTGCTCATGGACCAGGCTGCCCTTGCCTCCACTTACAGTCACATGGGGCTAGCCACCATGTGAGGATCCATGACCTGGGTTGCTGCTGCCAGGGAGGGAGAGGGGTTCGCTCACCTAGTTCCATTACTTTCCAGGGATCTAGTCCACCTACTTTCACATATATGGTTGTGTTGTGCTGTGTAAGGAATCTTCTGTTGGTCAATGAATGTCCATTTAGTTGTAACTTAGAGAGGAGAGACTAAGGGAACAACTCATTCTGCCATGATGCTGACATCACTCTCAGATACCTTGTACAAAATTTAAATCAAAGCGAAATAAAAGCCTCAACATAAGGGTAATTATTATATATCATATTATTACTATAAACCAAAAAAACCCACCACGCCTTGTTACACTATACTTTCCACTTTTTTAATAGCCTTATTGCTACATAATTTACATCTATTTTAAGAATAGTTTGATGAGTTTTGACAAATAGTCATGTAACTTCTAACACAATAAGATTTAGATCATTTCCATTACCCTCAAAAGTTCCTTACCTCCACCCTTAGAGTCAGGTAAACAGGGATCAACTTTCTGTCCACTAGAGTTTTACCTTTTCCAGAATATCATAATAATGGAATCGTATAGTATGTACTTCTGGGTTCTTCTCCTAAACACAACGTTTTGGAGAGTGATTTATGTTGTTGTGTGTGTCAGTAGTTTGTGCCTTTTTATTGCTGGGTACTGTTCTGTTGTATGGATATACCGTAATTTGTTCATCCATTTGCCAGTTGGTGAATATTTAGGTTGCTTTTCTTTTTTTGGTTATTATGAACAATGCTGCTGTGAACATTCATGTAGAAATCTTTGTGTGGACATATGTTTTAATTTCTCTTGGGTAGATGCCTAGGAGTGGAATTGCTGAGTTTTATGATAAATTTATGTTTAAATTTTAAAGAAACTGCCAAACTGTTTTCCAAGCCAACTGTACCATTTTACACTCTCACTAGCAATATATGAGGACTCCAGCT
Organism: Equus caballus; assembly: GCF_041296265.1. Lineage (NCBI taxonomy): Eukaryota > Metazoa > Chordata > Mammalia > Perissodactyla > Equidae > Equus > Equus caballus. Next base: position 50,206,204 of record NC_091686.1, read on the forward strand.
GTTCCACTTCCTTGGCAATACTTGATAGTCTTTTTAAGTTTAAGCATTGTAGTGAATGTGTAGTGGCATCTCATTTAATTATGAATTTTTTAATGACTAATAACATGCTTTTATTATTAAGAGATGACTAATAATCATCTTTTCTGATGCTTATTGGCCATTTGTATCTTTTTTGGTGAAATGTCTGTTCACATTTATTGTCCATTTAAAAATATTGAATAGTTTGTCTTACTATTGATTTGTAAAAGTTGTTCATATGCTCTGGATACAAGTCTTTTGTAAGATACATATTTTGCAAATACTTTTTCTCAGTCTGTGGTTTACTTTTTTGTTTTCTGAACAGTCTTTAAATGACCAAAATTATTTAAATTTTATAAAGTATAATGTTCTCTTTTTGGTCTGTTTTGCACGTATGTGTTCTGTTTAAGAAATCTTTGCCTAACCCAAGTTCACAAGGGTTTTTTCCTAAAAAGTTTGTGGTTTAGTTTTTGATCCACTTTCAATTGATTTTTATTAGGTAAAGGCTGAAATTAATTTTTTTCCACACTGATATCCAGTTGTTAACATTTGTTGAAAAGACTTATTGTTTTTCCATTGAAATGCCTTGGCATCTTTGTGGAAAATCAATTGACCACATAAGTCTATTTCTGGACTGTCCTCTGTTACATTGATTTATATGTCTATCCTTATGCTAAAACCACATTTTCTTGATTACTGTTACTTTACAGTGAATCTTTAAGGCAGGCAGTGTAAATTCTCTGATTTTCTTCTTTTTCAAAACTGTTTTGGCTCTTCTAGATAATCTGCTTTCTCATATAAATTTTAGAATCACCTTGTGAGTTTCTACAAAAAAGCCTGCTGAGATTTTGATTGAAAGTGTTGGAACTATTGATCAATTTGAGAAGGATACTTCCTAGTTTCAAATAACAATGTTTTTAAAAAATTCAAATCCTGTATGAGAAATTGTCTCACTTATTGTGTTGTGGGTTTCTCTCTCCTTCATTCCCACCTCTCCCCCAATTATTTTATTTATTTATTTTTATTTCTCAAAGTTAAAGAGTTATTTTGATAGAAAAACTAAAATTCATTTGCTCATAACTGTAAAAAGCCAATGTAAAGGCTTGAATTTCATAAACAAAGTATTGCTCTTATCTGGTGGCAGCCACTTGATGTTCATTCATAAATTCTCATATAATGGTCATACAATACACAAAAGTTTTTCTGCTATGGCATTTATTTTCAGGATCTTGTTGAAAATGGTAACTACATGAGAATTCCATTTAATGAGATGCTGTGAGAGACATTTTAACCCCCAGTGCTAGGAAAAGTTGTACTTGACCTAATCAACCAGACTATTTTCATTTTATGGACACTGAATTTTGAATCATCATACTTCCTCCTAGGAAATCAGGAATTTGTGGCTTAACCCCAGCATCTATGTAAGAACATAAGATTTCAGTATATTAGCTTTATCCTGGCCTTCATCTTACTATCCTAATTTTTCTTTCCCTGTAATTTTATGTTCCATTGTATGCATTTATTTTTGCAAAGCGTCAATTATCTTTAATGATATTGCATGTGTGTGTACATAGACGTATATACACACATATACAATTAAATTCCATTTCATCATTCTAAATTTGTGGGATACTAATTATGCCCATTTTATAAACAAGGAAACTGAAGTCTAGACTTTGCTGTATGTTTCATATGAACTAATTAGTTTCTAGACAGCAATACCCTCTTATTTCAGTAACCAACTTATTCTTGCTTCAATAACAGTAAATATTTGATAGAAATAGCCTCAACTTAGTTCTTCAATTTAAGAAACTCCTTCAGGAAAGATGAAGACACTAAGCAGACTTTGGTGATAAGTTATTTGCCCTGATTCTATCTCCACTTCCGACCTCTCCAACTGTGGAGCCCTGAAACTGCTGCTCCATCATTGGCACAAACTCCTCTTCTCCAACCACTGTCTCCACCTGTCTTAATGCAGCTCTGACGCTCCCTAGCAGCCCAGTGGGGTGGTGTATGTGATTCTTCCAAACCTTCCAAAATTTACTCTCTAGAGGCCAGATTGGAATCTTTTCTTCTCTTCATGACGTCTCTGAGATCATTATCCACCCAATCCCTTATAGAAAGTAATCCTACTTCTTTGAGGATTATGCCATTTGGCTTCTATGACCTGCTAATTTTCTTTGTCATTGCCATCTACCACTTGACCACTTTTCTTTGTTCATCAAAAACTTTGGCACCAGACTCACGTTCTTCTCTCTGTTCCAATTCCTGACATTATCATAGGTGGCTTCAATATCCACACTGTCCTTTCAACACTCTGGCTTCTTGTTTCCTTACCCTCCTCATCTCTATGGCCTTTTCTACTCCAACTCAGCTACCTCTTACCACGGTCATACTCTGGATCTTTTAATCAACAAAATTATTGATTTTCCAAATCAATGGCTTAGACATTGAGCACTCTCACCACTATCTCTCATCTTTCTTGCTTGCTTCTTCAACTACTTCCACCTTGACAATTATTAAACCTCTTTGGGTCCTCCAGTAAGGGACCAGTCCCCACTTCTATATCTTCTCTTCTATACTTAATTTTCTTCCTATTCAGTTAATTTTCCAAGGTCTATAATTTTAAGAACAGTTTTATCAATGCCATAAACTGTCTTTTTTTTTTGTCTTATCTCTTCTATCTGGCAAAAGTCCTCCCACTGTGATCCCAAGACTTTACTTTTTCTATCTCTTTATCTGGACAACAGAACAATTGTGGGGGGGAAAATCACAAGACAGGACATATCATTACCATCAGAAATTTATGTTCACCATCTTCAGCTGGACTCTCAACGTGGCGCTGAAATCCCAGTTTGTTTCCCTAGGTAACTTGCTTTCTTATTTGCTTAGCGACTTCACATTTTCTCTTAAACGCTCTGGGACTGTTATCCCATCTTCCCTTTCAGTCCAGATAAAATTAAAACAATCAACTCCTTGGTACCTCCCCAACTCCCACCTGTCTCTTCCCCTTCTTGCCTGATGCGTCTGAGGAGAGTCGTCATCTCTTGTCATAACTAGTTTTCCATCTATGTCCAGGAATTCTTCTCCTGCCTTTCAGGAACTCTCCAGAATGGATTCTCCCTCCTCCACACTTTACCTTCAACCTCTCTGCTCTTAATGAGCTTTCCTATCAACATTTCAATTTGATCTAATTTTTCTCACCTTAAAAAAAATGCTTCCTTCAACTACATGGCACATTTTAACATTAACATTTTCAGGATCATTAACAGTCTTACTATCAGTAAAATCTATAAAACATTTTGAGGTTCATCCTCATCAGCTTTACTTTTCCTCAACACTTGAATTAATTGTGTTCTGAAATATTTTCAAGATTAACTAACACCCTACTGCCAGCAGGTGGCCCTATGTCAAAAAGAGAAAAGGGAAGTTTAAAAATACAAATTGTAAGTACAAAATCTAAGATTTGGATCCAGGTTCCTGGCATTGCTACTTATTCTGTTCACACCTTAATAGTTACCACCTGAAAGCTGTTTACTATCCAGAGAAGAAAAGGACACCCATGAAGGAACAAATGAGTAAAACACTAAAATATATCAACAGTTCTTTCAAGGAGATTTCAAAGGAGCTTCTCTAAAATGAGAAGTGTTGTTGTTTTTTTTTAATTTTGTGTTTTAATTTTATTTTCTTTATTAATATAACCAAGATGACAAAGAAGGAAGAAAATTACAAATTCTTATTAAAAGGAACTATTGTTCTACACTGATTTTTTGGGCTAGGGCAGAAATGCTTTGAATATCACTCATATGTCCAACAAATACATATATTGTAAAACATTAATAAAACAGACATTTGTGGGGTCAGCCCCGTGGCCGAGTGGTTAAGTTCCCATGTTCCGCTTCCTGGGCCCTGGGTTTCACTGGTTCGGATCCAGGGCAAGGACACGGCACTGCTCATCAAGCCATGCTGAGGTGGCATCCCACACGCCACAACTAGAAGGACCCACAACTAAAAAATATATATATACAGCTATGTACCGGGGGGCTTTGCGGAGAAAAAGGAAAAATAAAATCTTTTTAAAAAACCAAAACAAAACAGACACTTGTGCATACCACCCATCCCAACAGATAGAATATTATCTACCTCTTGAAGGCTACGTGAACAAATTTCCCACTTTTCCCACAGGTAGCTCTGTTCTGACTTTTACGTTTATAATTTTTGTGATTTTCTTTCTTGTCACTGCAGTTTTGCTACGTATATGTTGCCGCTAAATATATATTGTTGAGTTTTAGTGTAACTGATACCAGACTGTGTGCATTCTGCTGTGATTTACTTTATCAACACTTATATTTGTGAGGTCCATCCATTTTGAGATATGTATTCCACTGTACAAATATACCATAATGTATTTTTGAGTTATCACATTTGATTAATAAAGAACTTAGACCAACTGAGTGCAACCAAGGGCAAGAAGAATGGAAAATGGATATTAGAAAAACAAGTTATAAACAAAAATTTTGGCCTTTGATGTATTGCAGAAATGAGGAGTGTGGTAGTTATTTACATTTCGTCTTGCCTTATCATGTATATGTTATGCATATATAAAATCAGTTACTTTTTTTTGCCTTTCTTCCTTCTCTCTGAAGGAAGTTTTATATGGCATGGTCAGTAGTGGTTAACTTTACAAATTTGGTACAGGGTATCAATATGTGATTGTGAATGAAACCAGTGGAGGGATGAGCTGTCAAAAACTGCAAAGGGTATGAGATTTACCCTACTTGCAAGTTAACCAGCCAGAGTTTCATAGGTGCTGGTAGAAGACGCAAGACTCTTGGGTCAGATATGAGGGACAGTTCATCACTCACATCAACAGCAGTGGCCAGAGAATCAGCAATTTTTTGTGCTGGTACCTTGAGCCTCAATTTCTACAGGGCAACTCAAAGAGGACCAGATGACACCTGCTCATGCAATGAGTTCTGTTCCAGGAAAGGAACCTGAATATTTTATAATGAGCAGAAAGCATGCCTTCCCTTTGCTCTGGAAGAGACCAAGGCTGTTCACTATATAAACATCCCTGAAAAGAATGAACATCAGAGATTAGAGGCACCGCGTTAAGCTTTGATCCCTACCTCTTGTGTATGACATAGGTGTTCAAGTCCCCCTGAGGAAGTATTACTAATGTATACTTGGGTGCTAGTGGTATATCTATATCCACCAAGAGCCTGTTTCCCTCTTAAGACATTGAAACACTTTAAGTTAATAATGTCATTAAGCAAAAAATGCAGCCCAGAATCATATGTTCCATTGGTTGTTATGTCTCTTTAGTCTCTTTTAATCTGGAACTACCCTGAATATTTCCCTCCTTGACTTTCATGACCTTGACACTTTTGAATATTATGGCCAGTTATTTTGCAAAATATCCTGCATTTAAAAAAAAAGTGCTTCCTCATGATTAATTTAGGTATCCTTGGCAGGATTATGACAGAAGTGATGCTATAGTCTTCTGATTGGAAGAGAAAGGAAGCACAAGAGAAGAGGAAGAGGCAAGCATTAGTTTTGTAAAGTTTAATGGATAGAGAAAGTATCCCCTGAGACAAGGAGTTCTCCATAAACTTCCACCCATAGAGTTTCTGAGATCTAGTTCTGATTATTCAATTACTAACCATGGGACCTTGGGCAAATTATTTGACTGCATTGGGATATACTTTGTAAAATAGAGACTTATTAAATTCTCAAAGACATTAATAAGGTAATAGGTATGGAAAGTTCCTAGAGCCAATATTAAACATGACATTTTTGTACAGGCAAAAAAAGTCCCCCATTAATGCCGTAAGTTTTTATATAAAAACTCACTTGTAAAACAGTAAGAACTATAGCCAATATATATTGCCTCCTTAGAAAATTTGGAATTGGACTTTAAATGTTTATTAATTTTTCCCACATACATATGCATGAATAATAAGCTTCCTACTTACTTACCTTGTCTGATTTACTCAGACAGCAAGAGCGGATACACAGAGCTGATTTCTTATGCCCAGGCACATACAATAGGTTTTATTTTCTCTCCTTTCAAAAGAGAAATAAAAGTTTAAATATGTGTAAAGTGGAGATAAAACACCATTGTTCTTACAATGCTGAGAGTCATTCTCAAGCCTCTTTTTCATTGGCAGTTGAAATATTTTCATAATATGAAAATAGACTGATTTAGGTTCTCTTAGAAACAGTGCTCTAGCCCCAGAGTGAAAAAATACTGGGACAAAAACTGTCAGCTCTCATAACACCTCCCCCCTGAGCGACAAATAAGGCAGTATTTAATTGTCTAGAAGTCCTACAAAACTAAACTACTTTTAGAGAACAGTAAAAATGGGCAACACATATGATGAAATTAAGTAGAAGGGCATGTTTTTACCTTCCATAGAAAGACATATTGGTGTGAGTAAAATTCTCAACCATTAAGACAACACTTCTCAAAAACAAAACAAAAACAAAAGCCCCCCCAAACAAAAGTACATGAAAATCATTTTGGGTGGAAATATCACATCTGCTTGAATTGACTCACAAAGGCAAGATTTTGAATTATCTCCTGTTCTCTGCAACTCTACAGCGTGCTCATTGCTGGCAGATGGTAAAGCACTTTCCGTTCTTAAGAGATATCCAGGGAAAGAGATTCTATAAGGCCTCCCAGGAATTTGTTCAGGACTTTACAACCCTTGCTGTCAGGAAACTATTCTTCATATTTAACCTAAATCCCACAAGCCAAAGTTTCCTTGGGTTCAGTCCTCAGCCCTCAGTGGAAATGGAGAACAGCTGGTCACCACCTGCATAATATTCCTTTATAAATTAGAAGTCTGAGGTCATCCCGCAGTCTTCTCTTCTACTAGGTAATGATCCCATTCATTTAACCTGTCCTTGTAGCACCTATTTGCAGACACTTAATCATTTTAATTCATGCCTGTGAATTTAAAGTTTTTCATGTCTTCCATAAATTGTGTACAAGATACCTTAATATTTATACCAGAGTTGAGAGTATTTCTTTTCCCTGCTACATCTATGTCCATACGTGGTATCATATCCACTTATAAACAATATTATTCATTTCTAATACATCATTATCTGTGTTCTTTGTGATTACTATCTTCTTTTAAGCTCCACCACACATTCTAGAATTTAATTAGTGTATTTTTTCTAATGTATTTGGGTCACTTTTTGAACATGAATCTTTAAACTGAATTCTATTTTTTTCTGACTAGGACAAAATATCTTATTATAGTGGTAAGTATCTTTTTATTCTAATTTGAAATTACCTATGATTTAAATTTATATGGTCTATATTCCATTAATGTGATCATCAAATAAAATATTTAAAAAAAACTAGATTCAACATAATCTCTACATAATATTTGGCTTCCAGGTCAATGTTACCTCTGAGGACTATTTTTTTTCCTGGGGAAATGTTTCCATTGAACACTAGCCTTAGCCAGGCAGTCTCAGGGACAGCACACATGCCTATTCCGTTTGGGGTGTTGATCTGCGTTGTTGCTGTGCTGAGTTCCTTTCTCAACAGCACTTCATTTACCTTCTGTAGACAGACCAGAAATGGCCTATCGTGAGCTTGTACCATCGGCACTAGCGTCTGCTGGCCTCTTCTGCAGTGCGGTTTTGTTGAAGCATCTGACAGCTTTTGTATGCCACCAAACCGTGGCTATGAGCTGTCTCCAATGAAATTTTTACCATAACCACAAAAAGCAGTATGTGCAAAAAGCTCTCTTATAGTCTGCCTAGAAATTGACTGAAAGAAGAGGCTGACACTCCCGCCAGATCGTATTTTTCTGGGGCCGTGATGTCCATTCCTACAGTGATCCCATTCAAATCCAGATAAATTATACCTATCTAACCAGTTCTGTCATTCTGGTCTGCGAAAAAGTTAGATTGGTCCCATAGGATTTTTTTCCACAAAGCCACGCTGCTTGGTATTCTGTTGTTCTCAAAGTATTTGCCAATTGATTTTCTAATGATTAAATTTGGCTCTTTGGCAGGAAGAGTTGTTGAACTTTTAAATCTACAGTTTCTAAGGGGCATTTGGAAGGAAGAGGCATTAAACGATTAACTACAATTTCTAAAGAACCCCTTTCTTTTTTAAAAAGACAGGCCCTGTGTTGGCTCTTACTGAGAGAATTTATAGTTAACAAAGAAATACTAAAATTTGGCATTAAAAACACTAAAGCAATAAATCAATTCTTCATTTTGTCTTTAAAAAAATATATAATCGCACAGTATGAAACCTTCCAGGTAGCTCTCCATTCTTTGCTGAAAGCAGACGTACAGATAGTGTCCTATTTTAAGTTGTTCATGAATGAGGTAGTAGTTGCTCATTGCTCTGAGCTGAACAGCAGTCTGTATCTGTTCGTTCAGAACCACCTTCCACAAAATGACTTAAAACAGTTTCCAAATTCAACACTGTTGAATTAAAAAAATTGAAAACATAATTCGAAGTTAGGTTTTCATTTAGACATGTCTCATTTGAACTTCTAATTCCCTTATGAAATGGGGAATCGTTCATATCTGTGGTTTTCAAAATTGTTTGCTTGTATATCCCCTAAAGGATTTTTCATGCATTTATTCAACAAATATTTTTTGAGCACCTTCAACGGATAAGTGCTATTCTAAGTTCTTTGGATACATCAGTAAACAAAATAAACCAAGATCCTTCCTTCAAGGAGCTTACAGTCTAGAAACAGATAATAAGCACAATAACCAAAATAATATGTTAGAAGGTGATATGTACTATGAACAAAAACGTTGAAGAGGAAAAGGAGATCAGGAATGCAAAGGCAGGAGGAAAGGACTGGGCAGTTTGCAGTGTTTATAAGATTTGAGCCATGCCTTACAAGAGGGAAGAAGATGGCCATTCCAGACAAAGGGAACAGCCCATGCAAAGGCCCTAACGGGGCAGCTTTCCAGGCACGTTCAAGATACCAATGTCTCTGGAGTGTGGTAAAGGATGGGGGGTTAGTAGGAGAGGAATTCAGAGAGGCAACGGGAGGCCAGATCCTGCGGGGATCTGGTGGCCATTGTAAGGAACTTGGTTTTTGTCTCTGAGCAAGATGTGGGGAGAGGGCACTGGAGGGTTTTAAGTAGAGGAATAACATGATCTGAACTACATTTTTAAAGCATCATTCTAGTTGCTTTATTGAGAATAGACTGTCCAGAGGCAAGGGTAAAAGCAGGAAGACCTCTAAGGAGGCTATTGAATAATTCAAGAGAGAAATGATGATGTCTCAGAACAGGCTAGTGACAAGTGGTCTGATTATGGATTTTTTTAAAGGCAAGTCACAAGATTTCTAGATGCATTGGATGCGCAACATGAGAGAAAGAAAGGAGAAAAGGAGGACTTAGGACTTTTGATGTAAATAAATGTATGTGTAAAACAAAATCTATAGATAAGCCCGAAGGTCAGGAGAACGGATTATGGTGGAAATACACATTTGAGAGAGTCATTGGCAACATGGACTGTTATTTAAGGCCGCGGGGTTGAATGAGATCACAGAGAATGAGGGTTGAGAATGGTGGAGGATCAAGGGCTGAGCCCTGTGGTAGACTAACATTTTGAGGCCGGGGTAAAGAGGAAGGAAAAACAAAGGTGACTGAGAAAGAGAGACCAGTGAGAAAGGAGGAACACCAAGAGTGAACATTTTTCTATGAAAATTTCTGTTAGGGAGGAAAGATAATCAACTATATTAAACCCTGCTATGCTGATAGACCAAGTAAGATGAAGCAGAATTGATCATTGGGTTTAGTAACTGTGAAAGCCAGTAACGAACTTCATAACGAACTTTTGGTGTAATGGTGGGTGAAAGCCTAATTTTGCAGCACTTAATGGATTAAGAAGAGAATCAGGTAATCAGGGAAATCAAGTATAGACAGTTGTTTTGAGGAGTTTTATTAGAAATGAGAACAAAAAAAGAATGGTAGTTTTGAGAGTCAGTCAGTTTAAAAGAGGATATTTTTAAGATAGGAAAAATAACAGTGTGTTTGAATATGATAGGAAATATTTGATCCAGAGTGAAAAGCCGATGTAGGAAGGGGAGGAATTGCTGTTCTCAGTTCTCGAGCAGGGAGAGAGAGGATGGGGAGCCCGAGTGGAGGAACTGGCTTTCTACCACAGCAGGACAGTTCTCTTACTGACAGGTGGGAAAGCACAGTGTATGGTTACATTTCTCAGCCGGTGGTGGTGGGAGACTGTGGAAGTATCGCAGTTATTGGAAATGACACGGTCTAGTCTGTGATCCTGGAAGTTAGTGGCTGAGGTAGGGTAAAGCACGAGATCATTGGAGGAGAAGAGTTAAAAAAACTGAATTTTCTGACTGGATGAAATAAGGTGATGTCACCTTAAGTAGGCATTACCGATGCTCTCTTTGCCCACACTGCACTCTCCCTCAGATGAAATCTATTTTTATTGCCTGTAATTAGGGGAGAGAAAAGAAATGATCATTAAACTAAAATAGTCATCACTCTTACTACTCCTACTCTACAATATATCTAAATTCAGAACATTCCAAAGTGGGCAAAAACACCCCATTTCTGACAGCATGCACAGAAATATGTATAAAATGGGGAAATATATAAAGTCCTGCTGTGCACTTATGGTGCTTTGCTTAAACGAGGCTTCACTGACAGAGATATTTTGAGTTTTTCCTATACTTGGCGCTCTTGGGGATTTTTACATCCTGGCATAAAGTAAATAAGAAAATTCAGGACGGGTGAACTATTCACCTCACTTCTATACAGTGATAGGGAAGGTGGGAGAGGAAACTTGACATAACTCCTTGAGGCAGATCAGTTTTAAGGAAAAGTAGATATGAAAGTTGAGAATGAGGAAATTGATTCCCTTAAAACTTTCCGCGTTTACGTCCCCAGTGAAAAGTCTTTGTTTGCCCTAGTTTGCAGACTACTGATATGGATAGTTGAAAATGTAAAACAATCTGGTTCATTACTATTTTGTCTGGGAAAAAACCCTATAGCAGCTCAACATACTCAAGATGAATGTTTAGTTCAATTAAAGCAGAGGGCAAATTAAACAAAAACAATTCGGAACTCTCCAGAAAAGAAGGGGCATTCTTTTTCTAGAGGAAGAACTGCATTATCCTTTAGAGAATATTTCCATTTGGTGTCCATTGTTGAACTTTTATGGCACTTGACTGGCTGAGACAGTAGATATAGGGATGGCAATAAACCCATCCACCAGAGCAGGAGAGACCTGAGGAAACCTGCCCCACCATAGTGGTTGACAACACAAACTTAGCCTTGCAGAAAAGCCTGCATATCCAAGGGTTTCAATAGTCTTCAAATACAGTTCAAGCAAACATCACAGCGCAGTAGTATAAACTGAATCACCTGGATGTCCCAGCAGGTTGATAGTGCCTACGACAGAGATTGCAGCAAGGCTATTTATAATCTGAGTCATACAGACAATCGCCATCAGGGAAGCTTATCCATGGGTAGGTGAGCCTCCAGCCAACAAAACCAACAATCTGTAACTTGACTGAGAACTTAGCTCTGCAGCTATTACCAAGATATGCTGTTCTGTGGAAGGAAAGGATGACAACTCTCACTGATAAATGGGGAACATCCAGTGAAGACTATTTGCTTCTATTAAAATAGAGATTTCTGGACCTCCCAGGATGTCTCTGCTCTCAGCCAGGCCCACTCTTCTCTGGTTGTGCTCTTAATGCACATTCTGCTTGAAAGTAACTGGTGGGGAACAGATAGTGGCAACAGCCACTGTGAGTTCAGCAACACTTTGACATTTTGCTACTTTTAAAAGCATCTACATAAATCTGAGAACTATTAATACATACGTTTGCAAGACATTTTATTTATTCTGAATACAGTTAGCTTTTCATGTGCGTAAAGACTCCTTCCTTAGTTTCGAAACCTCCTCTGATCATGTGGGCTAGAGGTGAAAAGTCGTTGCTCTAATTCATTTCCTTCCGACCTTCTTGAATTATCTTGCTTCTAAGAGGCCTCATTCCCAGTGGTCAGTCTTGAAGTATGTCATGTGTATTCATGATTCCAAAAATGGGGTTCCTGGGAGAACAAATTACGCGGAAACTATCTCTATGTATCCTGAAATGTGGTAGCGAGTGCATGGGCTCCTTATAAACTTGATCTGAAGTTTTCATTTCAGAAAGAGACTATATAAAATTTATGAAAATATAATTCTATCAAATGTTTAAAGACCTGTGTAAGAAAGCGTTTTGTGAAGAGTTCAAAAGAAAATTATAAAGATTACTCTGATACTGAGGGCACTTTAAAAAATCAGAACATAAATTGGTTTAAATGGTGTGATATATAAAAATAGTTATTTCTTCAGTTAAAGCAATAGTCTCAGAAAAATGTTTTCCTTTATAGAAAGGGGTAAAAATCATAAGTAAAGTACTGAGGAGAAAAATGACTACCAGCATTTTCTTGTCTTAAATCAAAGCACCACCAGAGAGCTATAAATGTTTCTTTTGTGCTTTCCCAACCATTGGTAAGAAAGTTTGTGATTGGAAAAATTCATTTTCAAATACTTTTACGCATTGTTTTCCCATATGTTTGAAACTAGCCTTCTAACTCTCTCCCTGGATACACCAGCGCACTTACAACAGTGCTTATGTCCAAAGAAAACTTGGAGAAATGTAAGGAAAGTAACAGGAAATAAAACAAATACATGTGTGGTTTTCAAATGTAGACATATTTAACATAAATTGAAGTGCGTGGTTTAGTCTCCCTTTCTTAAAAGCTTCAGAGTAATTTTAACTGTAAAAATTAAATAAAGAACATGTAATCACGTGCATTAGCATTAAGACACGTATGGCAGTCTACAAAGCATTTAAGCTTAATTTACAACTGGTGCTTCTACAGGAAAACTCGCCACAGAGTGCTGGGGACAGAGCTTCTCATTTCCTCCCAGCTGCTGATCTTGAGCCCTCTCTTCCTCCTCTCCCTCCATCCTGCCTCCTGCCCTTCCACTCGCCCAGATTCTTCATGCCTATCCTCCCAGCACTACTTTAGTGAAGGGTCTACGGCAAGAGACGGGTGAAGGCAAAGCGAAAAGGGAAGCCACTCTCCTACCGCTCCTCCTGGCCTCCTCCCTGTTCTGCTCCTGGGCTCATCTCCTCTGCAGGGTCTCCAGTACTAGTCCAAGATCTCTTGCCTCCTCCAGACTCTCCATCCTGCCCTGCTGTGTAGCTTTATTCCGCCTCCGATGGGGAAACATTTAGGATGGTTTCCTTTCTGGAAAAGGAAACGTTTGAGGAACACTTTTGAGTTTTCCCTTGAAATATAGATGATCTTACTACAATCCGTGATGAACAGTACCCGAAAGGCCAACATTACCACTAAAGTGGTCTTGTGTTTGCTTACAGAGTGTAAGTAAGTAAAAGAAAATAATTAAGAGACAGAGAAGGGAGTCTTCTTTACCAAAAAAAAAAAAAAAGAAAAAAAAAAAGAGCATGACTATTAAAATTGAAAGAGTTGTAGATAGAGTAAAATAATTGCTTCAGATAAAATAAGGAAGAGCTAAGTTAGTTTGAAGATTTTTTCCTTCCTTCCCTGTCTTAGCAAAGACTTACACAGACCTTTTGCATACTAGGCGTTGTGCTCTCTTCTAGGTTTATAGAGTTAAAAAGGAAAGAATCACGTTACATTGGTCAAGACAAAATTTCCAATAGCTTAACACAACAATGATTTATTTCTTGCTATGTCAAAGTCTGACTAGGTGTTTTGGATGTGCTGATTCGGAGCTCCTGGTCTCCCTGCGATCCACCCCTGCGTACTCCGCATGCTGCAGGCTCGTAAGCAAAGACAGCAAGGGAGAAGAGGATGACATGGATGTTTCAAGCTCAGGCCTGGAGGTGGTCTACTTTTTCACCAGCCAGAATCCAGTTGTGTGACCAACTGCAATTGCAAGGGAGGCTGAGAAATGTCATCCCCATATGAACTGGAAGAGGAAATGAGACTGCCAGAGACTAGCCAGTCTGCCATATATGCCCTCAGGCACTCTCTAATCATAAGACAATGCAAAGAATAGCTCCTGGCACCTAATATTGCTTTCTGTAACTATTTGTCATATGAAAAAGCGAGTTCAGAGAGGGACAGAGGATAGGGTGTGTTGAGGGGAGATAGAGAAAATAGTGGGAACAGTGTAAGAAGTTGGATAGGTTTTCAGTGTTTTTCAATGAGGGACTTTCTTAGAAATTTGGATGAGACAATCCTTCATTGTCTTTTTTTTTTTTTTTTTTTTGAGGAAGATTAGCCCTGAGCTAACTACTGCCAGTCCTCCTCTTTTTTTTGCTGAGGAAGCCTGAGCTAACATTTGTGCTCATCTTCCCCTACTTCAAAAATGGGACGCCTACCACAGCATGGCTTGACAATCGGTGCCATGTCTGCACCCGGGATCCGAATCAGTGAACCCCGGGCCGCAGAGAAGTAGAACGGGTACACTTAACCGCTGTGCCACTGGGCCGGCCCTCCTTCATTGTCTTAAATCCCTTTTGCGTTATAGGGCATTGGCTCCCAACATTGGGGATATAGTTACACTTCCATTGCACTTACTATATGCCAAGCACTGTTATGAATGCTTTCTATGTATTTAACTCATGGAATCTTCACAACAATCTTATGAGATATATATTATCATTCCTATAACAATAAGAAAACTTAGGCACAGGGAAGTTAAGTAACTTGCCAGTCACACTTCAGTCGTGGCAATGAAAACAATCCCCCGTATTTCAAATGCTCCATAAGGATGGAGTACTAACTCGGTTGAGAACACTTAAATCTAATTCCACTATCAACTGGCTTCCATTATTGCCGTTGAGAACTCAGTTGATCTGTATTTTAAGGTTATCTGGCTACTTTTAAGATCTTGCCTTTGGTATTTTGAAATTTCACTACAGTGTGATAAAGGAGTGAATTTTATGTCTATTTTTCATTGGATTCATTGGTCTTCTGAATCCCGAGGATTAACATCTTTTATCGTATCTGCAAAATTTTCGGCCATTATCTCTTTAAATTCTCTCTCCTATTCTCTATATTTACTTTATGTGGAACTTCCATTAAATCTGTGTAGGGTTTCCTCCCTCTATCTTCTACGTTCCTGACCTTTTTCTTTCATATCCTTGTGTCTCTAACTTACATTTTTGTAATTTCTTTAGCTCTACTATCTTCGTTTATTAATTAGCTTTTCAGCCATTTCCAATCTGCTATGCAGCCAAAACATTGAGTTTCTAATGTCAATACTATATTTTTCATTTTTTGAATTCATTTTGGTACTTTTTATAAATTGCTTAATCAGTTTTGATAATCATTTGTAGTTTCATCATACTTCAAGAATTATTCTATATCTTTAGACACACGTTTCAAATTCTCCTTTGTTATCAGTTCTAATATCTGTAGTTTTTAAGATGTGAATAGAGTATTTTGTTGTTTCTGTTGACTCTCACTCATGGTATCTTGTTTTCATGTGTATTACTAATTTTTTATTGTGCTCTGATTTTCTTTGGAATTTTATCTATGAGATTTCTTTGACAACGAAGTTCAATTTGCTTTCCTCCAGATAGCACAACAACCTGGAATTACTTTAAGTTAAATTTTTGATCTGTGTTTTGCGGAGGGGGGTACAAGATAGTGTGAGTGTGGGCTTGAGAGTAGGAATTATTAAAACTTTCTTTGTTTTCAATCTTCACAGAATATGGTAGATATTTCTCTCTATGAGGATGGTTAATTTTTTCTTATTTCACCTAATAAGGATATTGTCCTTTGGATGTCCCGACTTTATGCCAAGGTCTTAAGTCTAAACTTCTACCTTAGTCAGGGCCCAGCTTTGTCTCTTTACCACATGGGCAGTCCACTAAACCCAGTGCTCACTTTCCCCTTTCTTCTTGTTTTTGGCCTCTGAAGATTCCTTAACTCCTCTGCCAGCATTAATCAGTAATCCTTTTTTTAAACTTTCCTTCTTTTATTTTTTTCAGTGAAGTATAATTGCCATACAATATTATATTAATTTCACATGTACATCTCTAGGGGCACTAGCCTGCATCCCTTTTAATAGCCATGTGTCCTTCTGATCCTCTTCCGGGCAGGACCTCCAGCTGCTGGGATTTGTAACCATCCAGGGCCTAGCTAGCCTGGATCTTATCTTATCTCACTCAAAGAACATCACATCTTAAAGGAACACAGAGCCCCTCCACGTGAACTACTGTTCCTAGGAATGCTGGCTGTAACAGGGACAGCCCCCTTGGTAAGCATATAGTCTTTGTGCTCCCTGCCTGTATAAGCAACCCTCTCCCCACCCACGGTTGCAGGTACACGCTTCTGTCCAGCTGGCCGCCACTGGACATTCCCTGTAAGTAACTTGCAATAAACCCATATATCTTGTTCGCCATCTCTGGGTCTTTTCTTTGGACTCCCCACAACCTATCCTCACTGCTCACCCAACTAGGGGTGCAGCCAGACAATTGGTGAGCCAGCCAGGAGACCGAGGAAACCCCCACCCATGGTTACGGGTACCCACTTCCGTCCAGCCAGCCGCCACTGGAGATTCCCTGTAAGTAACTTGCAATTAACCCCATATGTCTCGTTCGCCATCTCTGGGTCTTTTCTTTGGTCTCTCCACAACCTATCCCCCACTGCTCACCCAACTGGGCACGTGGCCAGACAACAACATAGTGATTCAATACTTTTATACATTACAAAATGATCACCACGATATGTCTAGCTACCATCTGTCCCCATACAAAGTCATTACAATATTATTGACTATGTTTTCTATGCTGTACATCACAGCCCTGTGACTTATTTTTTTATGACTGGAAATTCGTACTTCTTAATCTTCTTCATCTATGTTATTCATACCCCGCCCCCACCTCTTTCCCTCTAGCAACCACCAGTTTGTTCTCTGTATCTGTGAGCCTATTTCTGTTTTGTTTTTCAGTTTCCACTATAAGTGAAATCATATGGTATTTGTATTTTTCCGTCTGACTTATTTCACTTAACAAAATACACTCTAGTTTCATCCATGTTGTTGCAAACGGAAAAATTTCATTCTTTTTTATGGCTAATATTCCACTGTATATATATATATATATATATATATATATATATATATATATACACATATATATATATATATGTATACCGCATCTTCTTTATCTACTCATCTCTTGATGGACACTTCGGTTGCTTCCATATCTTGGCTATTGTAAACAATGCTGCAATGACTATAGGGGTGCATATACCTTTTTGAATTAGTGTTTTCTTTTCTTTGCATATATACCCATAAGTAGAATTGCAGGATCGTGTGGTAGTTCTCTTTTTAATTTTTTGAGGAACCTCCATACTCTTTTCCATAATGGCTGCACCAATTTGCATTCCCACCAGCAGTGCACAAGGGTTCCTTTTCTCCATGTCCTCACCAACACTTATTTGTTGTCTTTTTGATTATAGCCATTCTGACAGGTGTGAAGTAATCCTTTTTGAAAAATATTTTATACAATATTGTTAGATGTGTCCTACTAGGAAGGATTTCTCTGAATATCAGATTTCCGTATTTCCAGAAACGAAAGTAAAGATGGGCTATCTTGTCAGGGCCCAGACCTTAAAGTCTTTGCATACTGTACATTGTACGCCTACTTATTTGAGCTGCTGGATTATTATGGAAATTATAAATGGAAAATCCATGAAAACATTCATGCAAAGGAACTGTAAATAGAAAATATTAAAATGCAGGCACAGGCAGACAAAAGGAAATGACAAAGCTGACTTTCTCCTGCCCTTCTTCGACAACTGCATTAGGAGATAAAAAGCAAATGATCATCTAACCAGATAGGAAAGGAGGAAGTAGTCTAATAAAGTCGGTCAAATGATCAAGGAGGCCATTCCAGACGTGAGTTTACATCGCAAGGCTTAGCAATAAGCTGTGTGCTAAGAAATAATTATACTTTAAGATATTGGATAATTATAGTAATACACATATAATTTTATATGGAGGAATTGCATATTTGCATGTCAATTTTTGTTTTACTGTTTATGCGTAGCTAATTGTAAAAACATCTTAGAGACCACTGCTGTGATCAACTGCCCTACCTTTTTGTAGACAATACAAAGCTACTGAAGGTTTTGAGCCCAAGTGTAACATGGTTCTATTGCTATTTAGGAAGGTTAGTCCAATTGTAAGATTCAGGCAGAATCTGCAGGAGAGGCTGGAGGCAGGAAGACCGGTTTCGAAGGATGTAGCTTAATGTTCAGGACAGCGTCCTCTTTCTGTGTCCTCAAATACAGCTTGCTGGTAATTTCTATCAAACCTGAAAAGTCTAACTGGCAGTCACATTGAAATTGTCGTTTCTTGCGGTAGGCCGATGAGGTGGCTTCCTTAACTGTACTTTTTAAATCGGGACCCAAAATAATTTATATTGAAAAAATTAACTCTGCCTCATAATCATGACCAAAAACAATTGATCAGATGTTTTAAGGTTCAAACATAACTTCCAAAGAAAACATTATTAAGCAGGCCCAGAACACAGCACAGTTTAATTAATTGAATATTAATTTCACTTTACGATTGTAATTGCTGCAGCCAGCGTACTGGGTTCCAGACTGAGAGAATGAAACTTCTAGAAGAAAATTTAGTTATTTTTGTTTGTTTGTTCCTGTGTGATGTGTTTCATATTCGTTCACATAGTTTGCTCTTCCTCTGCCTTTCTTTCGAGGACGTTAAAGTCAGGAGATTAGGGACAATCTAATTCATTACCGTATCTGTCCTCACAGCGTTGCAGGGAGGTAAATAAACACAGGCTCACATCTCACTGCTGGGCCTTCTTCCCGCTCTACTGCTCTTTCCTCAGAGCGCCTGTGAGCGATCTGAGGCCACATTGCTTTTATCACCACATGTGCTGAGACTGAGCTTGTTGCTAAGGATCTTTGTCTTTTCTCTGGAACAAAAGCCACAATTAATAGAAGAGTTAGAGTTGGAGAGATAAGAGAAAATAAAGATACTAAAAGGAAATGCCTCCAGAATTGATTTTTTAAAAAAGAAAAGATAAATGGGCCAGTGAAAGAGGCCTCTGCTTGACTAAGCTTGTTTAATGTGGCAACGACAGGGGTGGTCACATTCTTGGTTAGTCTTTAAGTGTTTTGGAAGGCTAAAAACCAACAAAAGCAAACATAATCAAAGAAATCACGAGGGTAATTTACTTCTCTGCACACAAAAAGATGTCAGTGATTCTCAATCAATTAAATACACCCAAATGTGTAGATCTAGGGCATAATGGTTGTTTGATCAACAAAAGAGTGAAGCTATAAAGTAAAGCTTTCTGGACTACCCTGAAAATCAATGAGGAAAGAACAAGGACACCTCCAGGGGTCTAATAACGGCCCTCACTTTGGAAACCAAACTAAGTGGTTATCGTATCTTAATGTATTAACCAAGCATAGTACAGGCATGCTTTGCTTAACAAGGGGTATACATTCTGAGAAATGTGTCTGGAGATTTTGTCATTGTGTGAACATCATAGAGTGTACTTACACAAACCTAGGTGGTACAGCCTACTACACTCCTAGGTTCTATGCTACTAACCTCATGGCACCACTGTCAAATATATGGTCTGTCATTGACCAAAACATTGTTATGCAGTGCATGACATATAATGCATGTATCTGATTTTTTTCCAATTTCACCCACTAAGAATTATGCCCTCTGTATGTTCTGTGGGTGGGTTTTCTCTATTGGGAAACAGAAATGAATGCTTTAATCATTATTTCTTTCTAACATGTTGGCAGAAATCATGTCTTATTTATGTTTTTATCTCTAGAGCCTAACACAGGGGTAAGTGCTCAATGATTTTCCTTGAATGGATTGTAACTTTCTTTGTTACAATACTACTCTTGGCCAAGATAATTATCCAGTAAATATATTTTACTAACCAACTCTTTATAAAAGAACTAAGTGTCTTTGTAGAAGGTCTTTCTTGTTAGAGAGATCCTGGAAGATCTCCACGCAGACCTGAGGAGCATAAGGACCTTACCTGATTCTGGCAAGTTCACGTGCGTGAAAGGAGGAGGTCTGATGTGCTTATTCAGCCAAAACAATCATGATCTTCTGAAAATAAACAACTCATAATAATTTTTAAGAAGAGGAAAATAACAAAAGTCAACATTAATACACAACTGATGATGGCAGGGCATTTTATTGTCTTTTCTATTGCGGCTTATTCTGATTTTTCCTATAAGGAGATACAGGATCTGTAGTTAATCTGCATGCCTTAATTCTAAATCAGCCATTTTCTACCAAGTGACCCTGGGTAAATTGCCTATTCTTTCTGTGCTTTGATTCGCTCATGTGTAAAATAGAGATTATAATAGTACAACTTCCTGGAGTAGTCGACATGTTAAGAAGATTGTCTGACAAGTAGGAGACAGTCAATAAACGTTAGCTACCACTATTATTCATAAAATAATGGTTTAGATAAACTGACCAATGAGCACCTTATTCATTAGGACCAAATGCCAAAGGAAACTTCTGAGCAATTTATCACTTTACTGTTTATCCACATCATTTTTTTCAAGGACGCTGAGAATATAACTGCAGGGTACTCCATCAAATTAGCTTTTTCCGGAGAGAACCAACTACCCCACTGTACTCTGGACACAACTACATAGTAGAACCTATGATTCTTTCCTTCCATTAACTCTTCACACGTGCCTTGCCTCCTGGGAGACAAGGATGAGCTCTGATTTGATTCACTTCTGAATTCCAGAGCCCATCACAATACCTGGCACCTTGTAAATGCTCACTAGATGTTTATTGAATGGATGATTGACCATCACCGCAATTCTCTCTCTCTTTTGACTGTTCTCCTGAGCACCAGAGGCTCAGAACCATACACCAACTAGAGGTCTCCACTTGGATGTCCCTCCTTAGTGTGCTCCTTGTTCAGCATTTTTGACTAGGTGTCATGGAATAGACACCTATGCATGTGTTTTCATAATACTCTTTCCTTACAGTCTCTGGAAGTTGCTTTTTTCTCTCCACTGCATTGCCAGTTTCCTCTTTATCTTTGCACTCTGCCTTTAGTCTTTAGAACCCTCTCTCCCTGCTCTTGAGTCCAGTACATTCTCTGGCAGAGCAGTCTTTCTAAAATGCAAATCGAATCACAGCACTTCTTTGTATAAAATCCTCCAGTGTCATCTCAAAAAGTTTGCTCAAATTTGAATTCTTTAGTATGGCATAATAGGCACTTAGTTTTTTCTCCTATCTGTGTCCAGCCTCCTCTTTCCCACACCCCAGCTCACCCAGACATCAGGCTGAGTGGCAGTGTCTGAACAGGCCCTTGGCTCTCACAGATCTGGGATTTGTGAAGATGCTGCTCTCACTGGTTGGAGCGTTCTTTCTTGCCTCTACCTTGTCGACTCTAAAGTTTTGGATCATCCGCTTTGGGAAACACTTTCTAGTCTCTCCGTTTGAGTTCCATTTTCCATTCTGTGCTCACCTCTAACACATTCCCAGTTTTATAGCTGTCTTTTTACTTCTCCGTACCCACTGTTGGACTATGAATTCTTGAGGACAGACCAGAAAGAGCACTAAATTGGGAGTCAGGAGAGGGAGCCTCTGCTCTCAGCTTTCTTGCCAACTCTCTGTCTCACCACAGACAAACTGTGAATGATGCTGGACCTCAGCTTTTATTTTCCTTATTACAGTGCTTGCCTAGATTATCTTTACATGGAATATCAGTAATCCCATAGGGAATACTTTAAAATATATTTGTGGTATCTTTTATCCTATTGCATTTCTGCAAAAGCTGATTTCCATATGAGAAACTCACGTTAGCAATCCTTATTGACTGCTAGGCCCAACTGACAAGGAGACCATGACCCAGCAACTCAGAGCAAGGCCACTGAATCAGGGACATTCTTCTGCCCTCTGTCACGTAAGTTTTACTGACTAAAATAAGTATTGTAAAGGCCAAAAGCAAAACAAAACAAAACAGCCCAGCATTGTATAACACATGGGCATAGGGTACAAAGAGGCAAAGCCAAGAGAGGAAGCTAGATACAGACAGGAAATTTATCAGGGTGTGCCTGTATTAGGGTCTAGCAATTAAGAGCAATGCTTTCAAAGACAGACTGCCGGGTTCAAATCCTGACTCTTTCAATTATTAGTTGCGTGAACATGGCAAGTTCTGAGCCTCAATTTCCTTACTTATTAAATAGGCATAATAATAATAATACATATCCCATAGTTAAATGAGGATAAAATAAGTTAATTAATATGAAGTGCTTATAAAATGCCTGATGCCAATAAGTTATGGAAGCTACGAGTATTATTAAGAGGAAATAAAGGACAATAACTTATTCAAAGTATAAAATGCAGCCACTGTATTTCAAAACAAAAAGCCAAACATGATATTCTAAAGAATTAATTTATTTGATCACAGATGGTTAGTTAGTAACTGATTGAATTTTTTTTTGATTTAAATGTTAACTAGAATCATCATCAATGATAGTATTCTGCATAGTATGCCACTAATTATATATATGCCGTAAGATACACTGGAGAAGAATTTAGGATTTTTCTTTGGGGAAAAAAATCCTTAACATAAACATCACTGACCAGGAATTGAAATATTACTTTTGCAACAAGCCTTTTGTATTTCATTGGATAGTAATCACTTTATGAATGATGAGAATTAAGCACACATTTAAATTAATAAAAACACCTACAACCAGCTGGAGTTATATTAAATTATTCATAACAGAAAATTGTCCAAATACAAACAAGATCAAAAATTTCAATAATGTCTACCTAGACTTCCTGCAGAATATCTTATCTCCTGGTAATGAAAAAATCTTGGAAGACAACATCCTGAATCTGTGACAGATATAAACCTCGGTCAGTTTTACGTTAAAAACATACATCCACTTGGCTGAAGAGTCTTACTTGAGATAGTTGACAAGAATCTCCTGGATCATACGATCATCAACTCTGTATTGTGCGTTGATCCCAACGGACCAGAACCCAACATCATTTGAGCCACGTACATACCTTGGCCTGAAGCTGGACATTGAACCATTGAGCAGTTTTCCATACAAACATTTTTCATAAGCTTTAGACATCAGATAAAGCATTCCAACACGTTTCAATTAAAAGCAGTCATATGGCATCTCTGGAGGAAGGATTGGCAGATACAAGTATTGAAGACATATGCTAGAAAGGCAATAGGCATTTTCTTGGAGCTTGAGATATGACTTTTAATTCAAAATTAGCCTTAATTTGGACAGCATGTTTGTTTATTTATTTTAATGAATCTGTAAGGACATGAGTTATATTTTATGTATCCAGTAAATGTTATCCTTCAAAACCAAGCCAAATATACTCAGAAAGATTTTGGCAGGAACTTAAGAAACACTGGCCATGGTAGTCACTCAAGGCTCAAACCAAATAACATATGATGAAAGGTTCAGTTCAATTTGGAGAACATTTTCAAATTCGGTTTTATTCAGGATGAACTGTTTTTTAAAAATATTTTTATTATAATAAAATACATGTAAAATTTACCATTTTAGCCAGTTTCATGTGTACAGCTCAGTGGCATAAGTACGTTCACATTGTTGTGCAACCATTACTACCATCCATCTCCAGAAAATTTTCATCATTCCAATGGATGAGTAGTTTTAGAATATAAACAGGTTTGGCTTCTTTCAAATTGATTCCCTAAAAATGTCATTTTGAAGAAACTTTTGATTACTTCACAGTTCCTTAAAAGAATGTGTATCTGAGTTCACCATATGAGTTCAATTTGTTCAAATGCGTGCTTTGCTATTTCTGTTTTTTAATTCTCTGCTTGGGAGCACGAGAAAATAGCTTTACTGGGAATAAGACACAAACAATCCTGATGAGCAGAAAGTTACCCTGGATTATATTTTCATCCAATGTAAAACAGTGTAAGAATTCACAAATATTGAGGGCAGTTATGCACATGGGCGATCAGCATTCTACTGCATCAAATAATTTCTGGATCTAATATCATAATGATTCTATTTTTTAAAGGTACATCTGAAGAAACTGAGAAAAAGAAAAACACTCATGGTTTGATGTCAAGAATTCAGTCTCCATCTCTCTAACCAAGCTGGATAACCACATCTTTCCTTTCATGATGACAGCTGGCCTCCGAATATTATGTATAGAAGACGTTAATAGAGTTACTAAATGACTTCTTGACTTTGGAGGAATGCTTTGTGCTTTGGATTTAACTTGGGACAGGCATTACAGTCTGACTGAATTGGCTGTAGAGTTGGAAGATTACCTTGATTTAGGAGCTGGGTCGTAGAGATTGAGAATCCTTAGATGACATGAACTGTAACACCTACAGAGCTCAAGAATGTCAAGGAAATGAAGTTCCAGGTCATTGCTACTTCATAGGGACTCCTTAGGGGTGTAACCCTTGAGGAAAGGGATCTTGTCAATCTTGTTCACCCCATACCACTGGAATAGTGCCAAGCATACAGGAGGCACTCAAGAAATATTTCTAGAATGAAAGAATAAACCCCTATCCACCCCCCCCACACGCACCCCCATTCTTTGTTTCCACCAGACTGAGGGTACAAATGAGATCACGTTAACATTCATTACCCAAATTTAACAGGCTCAATGCCTCCCTTGACTGACTGATGGTTATTAGCTTCCCTCTTCCCAAATCTGCAGTGTTTCGTAGACATCCCCCAAATGTGTCTCCCTTGTGTAAGAACAAGTCTGTTGTGGTTCTCCTGACCCAGCTTCCTGGTTCCTCCAGCCTGTGGCCCACAAACAACTTGAGGGAGTGTCTTCTCATTCTCATTGCCGTGGCTAATCTATGGGGTAACATGAGCACGAGGCTGCCCTTGACAGCAGTGCTTGTTCTGATGCTCCTCTGGCTGAAAAATCTTGGGCTGGCAAATGGCATAGTGTGTCTTTCAGTTGTCTGGGCACTGGAGCCACGCTGTTTTCCACAAAGAGATAGGGAGAATCCTTTCTTTACCCCAGCTCACTCTGACACCAGGCACCCAGAGCAGTACTCAAAAAACCCTTTAAGAAAAGAGCTCCCTTCTCTGCTTCTTGCAGTCCTGTAGATCTAGTCCTGGGGCCAGGCACAGAGAATAAAAAAAAAAGTTGTATTTTCTATCTTTCCATCCTTCCACTGTCACTCACTAATGGACTGATGCCAAAGCATTCTCCTCTCATGCCGATGAAAGAATTCAAATCAATATCTCAGATGAAGGCCTGTCTCAATGATCCAATGACCTAGCCAGACTCTGACTCCTAGCTTGAGTTTGGCTGAGATATCCCATCACAGTTGTAGAACCATTTGTTTTCATTAAATGAGTAAGAATAATCATTCATAAAAAAAGTTACAATTCAGGTTGACCTTGCACAAGTCATACATCCACCTCCGTGTTGGGGAGCAATGCGATGGAAAGCCCCATTAGACTCCCATGGAATGGGAAAAGGGACGTACTAGACAGATGAAAAATAACAAGGTCCATTATCTTCTTTAATTAAAATTATTTTTATGATAAACCAGAAAGGCATTTCTTTCATATCTAACAGGCGTGAAATCAGATATCACTGAAACTGTGCCTGGGAAATTTCTTTTCTCAAAGACCTGACACTAAAAACTTAGATTTGCCAAGAGAACTATGAAATAATCAATGTTTATAACAGAAAGTATCTCAGACATTGCTTGGGGCTTTCAGAGTCAGTAGCAAAGAATTATACAAATTATTGTGTCAGCAGGAGGCAAAATCCATCACCCTGCTATGCTGGGCATCTGTTATTTACTGTCCAGCACCATCTTCCCCTTTCTGGAAACATTACCCTGAAACCTTACCCAAGTAAGGTTTTCTAGTCAGGTGGTTGAAATAGAATTGAACTAAAGCCCCAGAGGGAGCCTTTATCGGTTTCCCCTAGTCATCATATCCTACCATTCTGACCTTAGTGGCTGGTTCAGAGATGAGCACAAAGACAGTTCGCCAGGACCACTTCATGACTTTTTTGGGCCATGGGTACTTTTTCCTTTGTATACTCCTGATACCAGCCCAACACAAGGTTGACATAGGGAAGCCATATTGTAGAAAAGGAACCATATTGTAACTTTAAATGACCTTTGATTAACTAGCCCAGACATTCTCTGTAGATTTTGTGGCCCCTCCCAGCTGCTTTAAGATGATAACTTTGTTCTTTTGAGTTCTCTAGGAATGTGATGACCCTCTGGGCAGAGAGTCTATGCTGATGGCCACCATCACTGACAACTGAAAGATCAGGGTATAGGGCATTGCTCCTTTCTCTGATGCAGTAAAACAAAGGACTATCAGGAGCTGGGACCAGATGTCTGCCCCACCCAGAGACCCCCCACCCCCATACCTGGAGAATAGCCCCATATATAACTGGCCTATAGTCTTTGTTCAGTGAGATGGTTCTTTGGGACATCAGTCAGCCGTCTTCCCCCTTGCTAGCAAGCTGTAATAAAGTCCTTTCTCTCCTACCACCTTGTCTCCTGACTATCGTCATGTCTTGCAGCTAGCAGACTGCTCCTCTTGGGTGGTAAATCTCCTTCTTTCATAAAAAATATTAAATACTATATTTTATGTCTGTGTTGGTATAAAAATGAATATATTAATATTATCTATGAAACATTTTTTGAACGAGAAGTTTACTTTATTTTCATCTGATTTGAAGAGAAATGAAAACATTTCCATGGGTGCCTAAAAGTGCTGTGGGCTGTAGGCACTGGGCTGCCCTGTGCCTAAAGGATGAGTCGGCCCTGCAGCCAGCCAGTGAGAGTCTAGATGGTGCCCGCCAGGCTTCTGGGGGACAGAAGCCCTCTATTCTGCTGGATTTGCTGGCAAAAGACTTTTGGCTCGCAGCTGCCCAGGTATTTTCAACGAGGAGGGGAAATCTGGGAGCAGCTGGGAGCCCGAGAATGGAGCTAACCTGGAGGAAACAGAGCAGGGGACAGATCTGTTGTCAGCACTGAATCAAGCAGCCTAACTGCTCACGGACCCCTACAATGCCTTTTTCATAAGCCCGCGTAATGTGGAGTTTCTGTTCAAGAGAGTGCTCCTTGAAACAAAACTGCCTAATTAAAAACTTAAAAAACAGGCAAACAAATACTCTGCTTATGCTGTTCGCATAGACCAGGGAGATTCATACAGAGACATGGCACTTTGGGAAAGGCTCCATAATTCTATTTAGCCTTTGCAATTTCACTGGTTTCCTCAAATTAGTTCTCTTATTTCTCCAACCCATACTGGACAGAGTGACTGTTCACAAACAAAAATGTCCCCCGTCACCTCCCTACTTAAAATCCTTCAATGATTCCTTGCTGCGTTGCGGCATAAACTCCCTAGCATTTCAGTCCTGTGGGTTAGGCCCTCTTGGACAGATGCCCCCCTCACGACCCCTGCTCCCCTGAGCCCGCCAGGCTCCTGTGTTTTCCATATTGAACGTCTTCTTCACCCTTCCTTCTGTGTCCTTGCTCCAACTTTCCCTCTGCCTGGAGTGCTGTTCTCCTGCACTGTGCCTTCTCGTCTGGACGTTTGGCTGGTTGTGCTCAATAAAGTGTTGTCAGCTGGGATTATGTCTAAACTCTAAAAGACAGAATCTAAAGGGGTCTCTTATTTGCTCTTGACAACCACTAATGGACTTACAATGTCAATGTTCTTGTCCATGCACTTGTGTTTAGAGGTAAAATCAAGGCTTAATTCTATAGACACACACAAGAGACAGTGGTTGAACGTGGTGTTAGCACCTGACAGAGCTCTCAAGGAGGAGGGGATACAAGCAGTGTATATGGGCCTTTTTATTTTCTTCCCACAAGCCATGTGAGACCTTTTATGATCTGGCCTCTGCTCCTTCAAGCTCATCTACTGATGATCATCTCTAGGACTCTGGCCCTGATCAAGACTAGCAACGCAAAGGTGTCTTTCTTAGGGAAGACTTCTTTCCATCCTTAGCAGCCAGTCATTCTCTCTGATACCCTTTAATTTTTAAGTAACTGCTACTCTTACAGACACTACACCAGGTTAGAGAAAAAACTAGCAAATCTGAGCTGGGCAGGCTTTATGATTCTCAAATCCAAAACATAATTCAAAGGCTCTGATTGAATTTCTTTCATGCCCGCTAGTACAAACATGTCCTACCTGTACAAAAAGTTCTGAACTGCTACTATTAGTTCCTTTTCCTTGCCACAGCACATGTAAGTATCGCATTTTAGTGAGACCAGTTTCCCTCCTACTGTTTTGTTTAGATTTTTTTTTTTCCTGAGGAAGACTAACCCTGAGCTAACATCTATTGCCAATCTTCCTCTTTTGTTACTTGAGGAAGATTGTCACTGAGCTAGCATCTGTGCCAGTCCTCCTCTATTCTGTAGGTGGGTTGCTGCCACAGCATGGCAGATGAGTCATGTAGGTCCACGCCCAGGATCCAAACTTGTGAACCTGGGCTACCAAAGTGCAATGTGCCAAACTTTACCACTACGCCATGGGACCAGCCCCCCGTTTAGACTCTTTTTTTCTCCTGGCTGCATTCTTTATTTTCATTTCCCTGCATCTTAATGTTCCCAAAGAGAGCTTTTACTATCCATCTGTATTTTAAATATTAATAAAACTTTCTTTCTTTCCTTCTATGTTTTAGATAAAAACATGGATAGGTTTCTCTCCTATTCCTAGTGACTGTCTTGTGTGCCCTCTGGGGACATATACCCCACTTTGGAGATGACAGCTCTAAGGGACTCTGTGCCCTTTACTAAGCTAATGTCTCCGAGCTACAAATCCACCCTTCTCTACTCAGCTGGGACTGAGCTGTGCTCCGCAAAACACATTTCTCTCTGGCCAGCTACCGACCTTTTACGCTCTGCCAAGAGAAGACGCTAGAGAGAGACTTGCTTCTCGAGGAGGAAGGAAGGACTTGCTCCTTCCTGTTTGTTGCTATACCTCTGAGTGTCACCTAGCGACACTTCTTCATCCTGGAAGGGGCAGTTCGTTCCAGCAGCAGCTCCTGACTCCAGGGCTCAGTTTTTCCAACACTCACAGGACCAGTCCCATCCTGCCCTATGGGGGGCAGTAACAATAGTTGACTGGAGTCCCCCTCCGGGGCCTGCATCCCTGCCCCGTGGCCTCTGGATCAGAGTTTCCGTGACGTGGGCATCTGTTTCAAGCTTCTAAGTTTAAATTACTTCAATGCCTTTGCCAGAGGTGGGAACTGTTTCTGCATGTGCTTTCTCCATGGGATTTTAAAGTAACCTTTTTGCCTTTCTTTTTCTTACAATCTCTCTTAAAATAACTGGTGTGGGCATAGTCTCCAGATTGGACTCCAGTTGACCCAGTCTCCGTCATGTCAGTGACTTCAATGCCTTTACATCAGGCTTGTCATGCTACATATCCTGGTTGCACTGCATTCATGTTGACCTCAAATACCATGTTTAGCCTTATGGTCACTATTAGTCCCAAAGTGACTGTGATGGCTCATTTTATATGTCAACTTGACTGAGCCACAGGATGCCCAGATACTTGGTCAAATATTATTCTGAGGGTTTCTGGGTGGGTGTTTTTGGGAGAGGTTAACATTTAAGTTAGTGGACATTGAGTAAAGCAGATCACCCTCCATCACGTGTTTGCATTCATCCAATCAGCTGAAGGTTTGAATAGACCAAAAGACTCAATTTCCCTGAAGAAGCAAGAATTCTCTAGCAGACGGCCTTTGAACTGGAACTGCAGCATCGGCTCTCCCGGGTCTCCAGCCTGCTAGCCCCCCCTGAAGACTTTGGATTTGCCAGCCTCCACGGTCACACGAGCCAATTACTCCCCAGAAACTAGACACACAGACACAGACACGCACACACATCTGGAGAGCTCTGACTAATGTGATGACTGTTAGATATTTCTTGAAGAAATATTGATTGTTCTGCCTTTGCTTTTCAGCGCACTCTCCTACATTAGCTGGTTTGCTAGAAGCTACTACTTCTCCGGCCGACCCCAGAAACTATTTATGGGCAAAGTGTCCCTACAATACCTCTTTTCATGAAAAAGAGCAGTACATTTTCAACACGTTATTTTATTTTTTATTTTAAAATTTCTCTCCTTCTTTCAATTACCTGATAACACCACACTGATAGTTAGCGAAAGTCCTCACAGCACTGTATTCCTCATTGATTGCTTCTGTAATGCTGCATAACAAATTCTCAGTGGCTTACAACGACAAACAGGTAGTGTCCTCATGCACAGGTCCACTGAGCAGCTGGGGTTGCTCTGCTTCAGGCGTCCTGTGCTCCCATTCTGGAGCCAGTGCTCCCAGGGCGTGTGCTTCCTATGGCACATCTCAGGGGTCCAGAAGGGAAATCCCACCTGTGCAGGCACAGTTAAAGCCTCCAGCTCTATCACACCTCTTGGATTACACTGGGCACAAGAAGCCACGGCCAAGTCCTAAATCAAAGGGTGGGAAGTTACACTCTGTCTACTGTGAATCCACAGCGAGGGTGGGGAAGGATAACTCCACAGCATATCTGTGACATGTACAAGATTCTTGCAAATCAACACAAAAAAAGATGAAAACCCCAAAAGTAAAAAATTGCAGGAAATTCACAAGAGAAGAAATAGAAATGACAAAGAAACACAGGATCTTCAACCTTATCTGTAATCAAAGACGTGCTAATTTAAAACACCATGAGGGGCAGCCTGGTGGTGCAGCCATTAAGTTCACATGTTCCGATTTGGCAGCCCAGGGTTCACCAGTTTGGGTCCCGGTCGCAGACCTACACAAGCCATGCTGTGGCAGGCGTCCCACATACAAAGTAGAGGAAGATGGGCATGTATGTTAGCTCAGGGCCAGTCTTCCTCAGCAAAAAGAGGTAAGATTGGAGGCAGATGTTAGCTCAGGGCTAATCTTCCTCAAAAAATAAGAACACTATGAGATAATTTTTACCTAAGAGATTGGAAAACAATAAGATAATTAACATTAACTCATATTAGATAGAGGACAAATTTGTGCAACCTTTCTGGATGTCAGTCTGGCAATGGGTATTAGTATTCAAAATGCACATAACCAATTACTCAACAATTCCCCTTCTAGGAATTTACTCTACAAAAAAAAAGACTGTGCAAAGATTTATGATGGGGGAAAAGGAAAAGACGGCCAAATGGATTGAAGAAAGTTCTTTGTTCTCTTGCTTTTGCTTGAACCTTATCACTATCTACGTGGCACGGGTAAATTAGCCATTTAGTCTGTGGCATATAATCACAAATTTCGCACAATGACCTAGTCGATTAAATTTACCAGTAAAGTAATTTACCACCATCGACATGACGAATTTCTTTTCTGCACTAAAAATGTGCTTTTATTGTGAAACATTAAAAAATATCTCCACAGGAAGGAGAAAATGTGAGAAAAAGAAAGAGAAAGCAGAAAAAAAATGAAAACAGAAAGGTTATCAGGCAATTCATTTTAACGTGCTTTCTGGGTTTCATTGTGGGCCTTTAAAAAGGTTGAGCTTAACAGCATTTTACATATAAATTGAAACCCTTTGCACCTAACACACTTCGTTAGGAATTGGTTTAGCATATATTGTGAGACCGAATGGCTGGAAGGGACGCGCAGCATGACGGATTTGGAACATTTTCAAGCAGTTTCTAGTAAAGAGGGACCTGGCTGGTCAGCCTAGGCTCCTCATTTGAGGGCCTTCCCTACGGGGCGAGCACATGGTGGTGGGTGGAGGAAGCACTTCCAGTGGCCGCTGTGGGGACCTGAGGTTGGCCACCCCAAGATATGTCTCTTTGGCATCAGGATTATTTGAGGCTGATTCCTTTTGATAAACTGGGACAGCCAAGGAGGCTCTGAGGAATGGAACTTGCCCTTTGTTAGGACACATTTACGTTTGTAAGGTAAATCTCTATCTGTAAAAGGTGCCTCCCTGTCTGTATCAGGAAGAAGAGAGGCCATGACCTTCTCTCTAAAAACTCTTAATCAATACCAAAGGCAAGGACTTAAATCTGCATTTTATTGTGCTTGTCTGGTAACCTCCTGTAACTGACTTCCCTCCCCCTCCCAACGTTGGCATTTCTTAAGGATTAAGCATCTTTCCTTAGGCTAGGAACTGATTGCTGAGCTCACCTGTGATTGCTCAGCTCCAGACAATCGACTTGCCTCCTGCTACGCCCACAGAGATAGCAGACCACTACCTGCTGTGTCCATCAAGCGCTGTGCTGACAGGGCAATCTTGTGACTATTGTGGGAGGGACATTTCAGTCACATGTGAAACACCCTGTTTGGGGGTGTATAACCACTATGTGTACCCCACTTCTTCGGTGCCCTTTCTTCCTTCGGGAAGAAAGGCCCCGGGCCATGGTTCCTCATAAAGCTTTGTTTAATTTTCTCTTGCTATTCTGTCTCATGTGAATTGAATTCGTTCTCCAGCCAGACGAACCCACATTTGGGGAGAGGAAATGCCTTCCTCCCAGACACCGCCATCAACTATGGAGGCTGGAACTCGTTCAAGGACTTCACTCCCTCCTTAGGCGTCACCTGAGTTGTACTGGGTGACACTACCCCTCCCGCATGTGCATACTACCTTCACAAAACATTTTGCTGTTGTTAAAAAACAAAATTCAACTGAGTAAATTATAAAGATCCTAGTAGCTTTATTTAACAATTCATGAATTGAGCAGTATCAACCTAGCAGAGAGAAAGGAGCTCTGAGGAGCTGTACAAAATGAAAGACTCTTATAGGCAGAAGGGCGCAGGAACAAGAAAGTTGTTCCGGCACAAAACCTGACTGATTATTGCAAAGTCACCTTCTTTATGGGGATGGCAGGGGTCCATCAGGCAGATTACCTGAGTGGTGCTGATCGGGCGATTCCTGATTGACTGGTTTAAGATTCCATTTCTGGGAGAGCTTTAAGTCTCAGTTCAGTGACGTGAGGCTTAACACAAGCAACTCCATTTTGAGCGTGTGGCAGATTGACAAAAGTCATGATGTAAGCTTTTTCCTTCTAGATCTTCCTGCAAATTTATGCCCCTACCCATCCTACCCAATTCTCCACACCCCACCTCAGCCCAACTCTCCTGAGGGATGGCTCTCGTAACTATTCATACAGAGAAAACAGGAACTGAGAATCAATATGTGAAATGCAAATTGCTATTTAGACTACCTGACAAAGGTTGGTAAAGAGTACAAAAAATATTAAGGTAATATTTAAATGAGTAGAGTTCATATAAGGACTTTGGTCCCAACTATCAGCCAGAGCAAGACTTTTATCAGGGAACGGTGAGTCCAGAACACGTTAGGACAGAGGAAAACAGTCTCAGGGGAAATGACTAACGGAAAAAAGATAAGAAACTCTTGGTAAGATGGACCCACATTGTTCAGTTTAATTTGTACTTCTAAATTTAATTTTGTGTATTTGCAGCGGTAGGCAAAAAAATAATATTTGAAAGTATTGATACCAGACTTTTAATTTCAAGTTCATCAATCTATTAAACAATGAGGTAATCAGAAGTTCTAAACTTGTAGAGAATGTCCCACAACACATCTTTCTTTATGGCGAAGAATCTTCCTTTAGTGCAGAGTGGTTGTAAACCAAAACTTTGTGAAGGATTTGGGGGTAGTTGTAAGAGCATAGCCTTGTTATCAACAGGACTGAGTGTGAGTACTAGTACCACTGCCTAACAGCTGTATGACCCAGGGCAAGTTACTTAATCACTCCCAGTCTTGATTTTCTCATCTGTATAATGGGTCTAACATCTGCATTCCAGATTGGCTGTGTGCCTTAAACAGCCCCACAACTATCATTATTATGAAATAAGCATACCAAATATTTGAATGGGCTGCAATTTTCTCATTTTACTTAAATTTTATGGAAATCATTTTCCAAAACAACACATCTTTAAGAAAATTCTTCAGTAATTAGAATACATACTCTTATATCTCATATGTTGCACGGCGTCTGCTTCCCCAAGATTCCCCCCTACTTTTTCTTTTAAGACCAAGAGGCTAGAGGGTGGGCAGTAGGGGTTGAGGAAAGGTAGGGCAACCAGGGGTGCAATGCTTTCTCTGCTGGCTTTTAACCAATCCTCTTGTTTTTGGTCCTGAATCTCAAGTACACTTTTGTGGGTCTTGCGCCCTGGTGGCTCCTGGGTTCTTCAAGGGTATTGGGGTGGCATCTCCTCGGTATGCATCCTCTTCCCCACGTTCGGGGAAACTTGGGTCACAACTTTGACTGCATGGTTTGCTCAGGGCCACTCCTCCACCTGCTTCCTTTCTGCCAAAATGTTTTCGGAAATGTTCCCTATACTCTTGATCTCCCCTTTCTCTTTGTCCTTGCTGACCACACCTTTCTTATGCTTTTGCTGTCTTTTTAGTGGGGCTTAGGGATATTAAGATGTGTTGTTAATATGGCATGCTTAACCAGCTGCTTTGGGAAGAACAAGTTTGGAAATTTAAACAATAGGATTTAAGTTAGATACAAATAGTAAAAAAAGAGAAAGCAATTTTAAAAACTTCAAGAAAAGGATGTATAAGAATTGTGACTTTTCAGTTTCTGGAGATCAATCCCATACATTTAGTTTGAACACTTCCATCAATAAAACTGTTAAGATAATGCAGAAAAAAGCTTGAACACTTATTTTTTTAAAAAGCACATTCTTCAGGAATTTTGCTATCCTTGTCCTTTGAATTTATAAACGGGGCTTTTTAAATAGGATCCAAAGAATGAGAACTAAAATTAAACTCTATCGATTTAAATTCAAACTTCACATTTTGAAATTCAAAGTGTGTTAAAAGTTGCCTTTGACTTTGATAAAACATGCCTTTGATTTTTTTCTAAACAATGCAATACTTTGCATTTAGTAAAATTGAAAAATGAACCATGAACAGCAACTGAATCTTGCTAGCTCATAGGCATCAGCACACCATTCTGCTTGAGCTGTGGAACTGAGCAGACTTTGCTGGAGTCCAGAGCATTCTTATCTCGAATCTGCTGTTTGGAAACAGGAACCAAGTAGAAATTTAAAATTGATGTAGGATTACCACTACATCTGAAGACATAAAATAAAGGACAAAGCTTTAATTCCGAACATTTACAAAAACATTGTAGCATATTAGCATGCAGTTTAATCAATATAATATACAGTTTCATATGAATTTCTATTTATTTGAAGAAAAGAAAGTCTGTCTTTTCAAGTTGGGCCTAGCAAAATGCCTGTAATTAGCAAGTCTCTGTTAATCCAAGATCCGCTCCCTAGTTTGGCCTCTTTGGAAACTGAATTAGGTCACTCAGGATTTCATGAATCACTGAAAAAACAAAACATAAATTTATTAGAATATTCTAAGAAATGCATTTGCCAAATAAATCGCAACATTCTTGTTGTTTAGCAAATCCCCTTTCCAAGTGTTAGATCGAATTATAGAGAACTGGGTCATTGAACAAAGAGCTTAATCAATGGAGGGATCAATCTCAGGGAAAGAGAACACTTGCACCTGTCTACTAAAGCATCTTTTATCTCAGACAGTGATGGAAACCTGAAAACTGTCTTACGAAGTTTTTCTTTTCAAGTATTCTTACCAGACGCCAAAAAGCGCACGTCATAAGATCAAATCTTTATAGGAGACATCTCACAGCGCTGGCACCAGTGTTTATACATGTTGGTTGCAGGAATGTTAAGTGAGTGATAATCTCATGTTAATTACTCATTTCTGTGTTTACTTTTCATTCCTTGATTAAACAGAAGTATTTGATTGAGGCAGGTTGCTCTCTTTGAAAGAATATAGAACTTTGAGCAGAAATCAAATGGGTTTTGAGGAAGGAAGCCAAATGGTCAAAACCACCCTAGCAACCAATTAAACAAAGATGTCGCGATCACAGCACTGTTGTGCCTGGCATCTGTTAAATGGGCCGTGGGGACCATGTTAATGTTTAGGAAGCATTCAGTTCTTTCCAGAATCACATTTACACATCTTCTTTCAGTTGGTGTCCACAGATGACAAATTTTAATCATTTATATAAATTCCTCCAAACCCCAGGCCTAGCGACAACGCTGGATCTTGTCCCCAGGCCACGGAGGTTTATCCAACTCGAGGCCTGCAGCTTCCCGGGAGCCACTGAAAATGTTTCATCAACAAGATGTACATACTGCCAGAAAACAGACCACTTCCGGTCTTTGTGGCCTAGGTCCCAGCATTTTGGAAACAGCTGCTGTTTCCTCTCCACGTGGCTCAGGCGTATGAAGAACCAACGTACTCACGTAGCAAAATTGTATCTTGGAGGCCAGAAAAATATTTCTCACCACAACTTTGTTCACTGTTTTCTGGATCTTGTTTTTTTTTTGTTTTACTTTTCTATAAATGAAAACTGCTTCTTCTTTCCTATACAAACTGTGTTCTTTTAATAGTCTCGTCTAAGTCTGTGCTCCAAGGATTGAAGCTTCATCTGATTTCTGTAGCCATCTCTTAGAATTCACTTTTCACTGGAGCTGTTTCGCTTATAGAAGAGGGCAGCAGATGTTAGCTGTGTCAGCAGAACCAAGATCTCCTGATTTCCTTTGTTCTAAACAATTTCCTCTCTGCCTTACAGGCTGGTGTGAAACAATTCTGCCAGAAATCCTGTGTTTGATGTGAAGGCAGATGAATTTCTAGAATGGGATGGTGAAGAAACTAGCTTAGGAGAGCGAATTTACATCAGAAATTTGCTTGATATGTAGAGGCGGGCTAAAGAAAGTTGAATAATCCTGAGAAGTGGTGTCAGCAGATAATAGAAGCCTGATAGAGTGAGAAATGTATGTTTCACTATGGGACGATCGAATGCAGTGACTAACAGCGGGGACTCTGAAGGCGCACTGGCTGGCTCAGATGTTGGATCTGCTGGTGGCTGGCTTTGAGACCTCCACAAATTAAAACACTGAGTGGGTACCAGGGACATGATGAGCACGAACATCAATGCTTGCTATTACTAGTCCCCTGTAGTCCTGGACATTTTTTGACACATTCTTATTCTCCAAAATCTCCTCTTTCTAATTTCATGAGGAAAACATGCCTCTTCAGATTCATATATTTTTAAAACATGTAAAAAATCCAAATACACAAATCATTTTAATAGATACATTTTGGTTGCTTGCTTCTTGATAACTTCCAGGAAAGTGAAAATGCTCTCGAAATTACACTTTTGTCTGTGTTATTTTAGTATCTGTAAATAGTAGGCCCACCCTGGAACCTGGATTATCAGACAGGGTGGGCTTCCCGTGGTCTGAGTATCTTGTCTTTGTTGCTAGACTGGGGACAAAGATAATTTGTCCCCCTGGAGCCCTCATTCCATGAACTCTACATCCCTTTGGACTTAGTTTTCATTCAAGTTATCGTGTAAGACAGAGAAATGTCTTCAGGAGGAGAATTATGTTGCTGAATAATAGAGCAGAAAGTGACTTCAGCAGTCACGAGGGCAACTCTTTTATTTTGCAAGCCCTGAGGTTCCAAGAGAAGATGAGATTCTGGGTAGAAGGCCAGGGAAAAGACAGGGGGCATCTAACGCATGCTTTCAATGTATGGGGTAATGATACAAAGGGGACAGTAATTGGTTGTGGAAAAATCTTGAAAAACAAGTTAACTTACTCTATTTCAATGCTTGTTTTACCCATTCTTGACAGCTGAATCAACGTGAAATCTCAGGAACAAGATTCAAATGTTTGAAGAATTTTACATCTAGAAATGCTTTCATGACATGCCCTAGTCAGTTACATAACTGGACTCCAGGATGTGCACAGCAATTGCTAGGTCATTTTGCAGACAAATGAGATAATACATGGCAAACACTTTGTTCAGTGCCTGGCCCACGGAAAGCAGTTAGCAGATATTAGCTATTTATATTACCATTAATTGCTTCTGTCTGAGAATCATCTTTCAGCCATGAGGCTAGGCAGAAAAACATCTACGCACAACCTTCGAGATAGTTACTCTATCAGTCTTCACAGCCTCTGAAGAGTCAAGTAAGAAAAATCGTGTTATCCTGGCTGAAATGTGGGAAAACACAGACACTTAAGATTTGCAAGCACATTTCAATCACCCAGATAGCCAGAAGCAGAGAAACATATTCTTAATCTCCTGCCTTCTCCATCTGGGTTTAAATACTCTGGTTTTAGATGTTTTTAGTTTCTCAAGTCACTGACTGTGCAAAGGAACTCCTGCCGCCAAATAAAGGGAGCTCGCTTCCTCCTTGTCTGCCAAAGAGAGCTAGGGAAGGAGACAGATCTGTCTGTACACTTCCCCTTTACTGACATAAAGAAAGAGAGAGGAACTAACATGTGGGCTATTTTTTAAACATTATATTCATTTTTCTGTTAGAGAAATATGTAATAACCACTAGCACTTGTCACAAGGTAACTACTTGCCAAGCAATGCACTGAGTAATTTAAACACATTAACTCGTTTAATCCTTTCAACTGAGAAATCAGATGATCTTTGTCATCACCACTTTACAGATGAGGACACTGATGCTGAGAGAGGGTAGGGATCTGCCGAAAGTTCCAGAGCTGAAAGGCGGCGGGGTGGAGATTCCACTTCTGGGTGAGCAGTCGTCGTGCAGACTGGAAGCCCTCATCGGGACGTCGTAGGACCACGTTACTGCACAGGTCGGAAAAGAAGGAAAACAAGAGCAAAACTGGACTCCGAGTCAGCGTTGGATAACGAACAGCAGTTAGGAACCTGCTAATTAAATACCACAGGGGTAAGAGTTTTCCAATCTGGGAGCCGCTGGAGAAAACGCAGATGTATTCGACTGAACTCGAACATGCTTCCAAGCTGGGAAGACGGCAGCCTCGAGCTGGTCACGTGATCCCGGGGCTGCTCTCAGGCGGCGCCCAGAGGCGGGAGAGTCGGAGGCTCTTCCCCGCCTGTCCCTCAACCCCTGCACGTGCAGGTCGTCTGTCTGTGCTCATTTCCTCAGGAGAGGGTGACGGCAGGGTGAAAAATAAAAGTGCTAGGCGACTGCTCTCTTCCTGGCTTTTAGTTGCAAAGCCCAAGCACAGAGAGGGCACGAATTCGTCAAGCACACATCTCGAAGGTAAGAGCCTCCTTTCAGACGAATTGCCAACAGTGTTAGCAGGCTAACACGCAGGTCTCTAACCAGGCGTTAGGCACCCTTGTAAGCACGTATCTCTGTATTCATTTAATGCTCTAAAACCCTATGAGGGAGTGATCACGAGCATCCTTAGAAGGCCCCAGAGGGGTCAGGATTTGTGTCTGTTTTTGTTTACTGCTTTAGATAAACAGGGAGGCACAGAGAGGTTAATAACGTGCCCAAAGTCCCACAGCTGGTCGTAGACGAGGGGATTTTGCAGTGTCCCCACCTGGGCTGGGATAGAAGAGAGAGGAAGAGAAATCTGTGGTTCTGGAGAGCAGAGAGATGCGAGGGCCCTATTGAGCCACCGGGGAGGTGGCAAGACCACATTGAGGAAATGGTGGTGGTGGGTGGTGGGCAGCGGGAGCCTCAGGCAGCATTGTCGGTGACTACACTGCCACGTGTGGGCGGGAGAGTGGCAGAACGAGGACCATGCAGAAGCCACCCACACAGGCAGTGGCGGCCTCCAGGACAGCCTGTGTTGACGCATGATCGGGATCAAACAGCTGCCCCTCCCCTCATCCGTGATTTGTTTTCGGTTTTTCTCCAGCCAAGCAGAATGGGTTGTAAAGCAGAAAATTGTTAGAGAAAATGAGGAAAGTGCTCTTTCTTGCATATCTGATTTTTTTTCCTTTTTTTTTTTTTTTTACTGAAGCGTTGTCTAGGGAAAGAATATTAACTGTGTCATCAGAAGGCCTAGGGTTTACTCCTAGCTTGTCCCATCCCAAATTCCTGGCCAATTTCCCTGTATCTGTTTCCTCCTGTGTAAACTGGGGATTAAAAATGATTGAGATGAGGACAAAAAGATTTTTTAAAAGTGTAAGTTGAAACACAGTGAAAGATAATTAACACAGTGTTAATTTTGTATAGTTCTCATTTCACTCTCACTTGATTTTGACTCACATAATATCTTTTTTGGAAGGTAAGGGGCTGTCCTTGTGTCTTCTTAATTAAACTTTTTACAGACTAATATTTATATTTCTTTTCTTTTCTTTTTTTTGTGAGGAAGATTGGCCCTGAGCTAACATCTGTTGCCAGTCTTCCTCTTTTTGCTTTTGAGGAAGATTGTCGCTGAGCTAACTAACATCTGTGCCAATCTTCCTCTGTTTTCTGTGCGATGCCGCTAGGTCCATGCCAGGTCCAAACCTGTGAACCTGGGCCATCAAGTGGAGCACGCCAACTTAACCACTATGCCACCAGGCCAGCCCCTTATTTTCACTTATGTTTACCATAAATGGATGTAAACAGATTTTTCAAAGTTTACAGTGCTTAGAAATAGAAAATATTACCTGACTGATAGGTTGCTGTTGCTGCCTAGGATGCAGTTTTCTGGAAGTTGAAGCCAGCCTGTCATTACAATGTTTCATGGATAGTCTGCAGGCCCAATAACGCACAGGCAGGCATTTTACTCCATCTTTCCCCCGGAGCTGTCCTAATATGATAGCTGGAATTAAGTCCTGCTCTCAGGAGTGAAAAAATAAATTGCTAAAACATTTAGACGTTTGTTACTAGTCTGTATAAAGATTATCAATGAGATGTATCAGGACCTTCTACTCTGGTGTGCTTTAAACAGTGTGACCCTTTTGAGGAAATAGTGTAGGTGAAGCGGCAATGAGAATTTAGAGTCCTTGTAAAAAGGTGATTTGTGGAGAAATAGAAATTGGGATCGTTCATTCATCAAATACACATTAGTGCCTACAACGTGCCCGGCGCTCCTCTCCATACTGAGGACACAAGAGTACCCTCAGCAATGAAGTCCTTGCCCTTCTGGAGCTTGCATTCCCCCGGGGGAGGCTGAGAACCACGGGCACACACTGTGGTCAGACACTGTGGCGGAGAAGCACACAGCAGGCGAGGTGCGACACTGCAGACGCAGGGTTCCGTGGGTGCGTGGTCAGCCAGGGCAGCTCCCAGGAGACCTCAAGGAGTGAGAAGGCAGGCCCTGTGTGCCTGTCAGGAGGGTCCACTCGTGCTCACGTTTTCTCATTCTCTAGGGGCTTGTGGTGCAAAACTTTAAAAATAAATGAACATGTAGCAGTTGGCTCATGTCAGCACCTACAACTTTGACTTTACCAGCTGTATGCAAATATCCGAGGTTCTTTATACACAGAAATCCGATACAAGAACAACCAGCAGTTTTTGCAGGCTCGCACTGCACACCAGGCATGTTCCATCTAAGAAACGAAGAAGAGACTTAGGTGGAAGTAAGTTGCCTCTTCTCTTTCATTGGCTTGTGACTGTCACTTACTTGTCATATGAACCCAAGTTGCAGTCACGTACGAGGGCATAGAAGATACTGGAGACTCCACAGAGACGCAGCACAAGTAAGTGATATGACTGGACTCTACAAAGATTAGAAATGAGGTAGTCTTCACTCTTCATTTTAGGGCTTAATTTTATTACTATCATAGTCTGTGTGTGACTGAGTGACTGTCTTGTCACCTATTTTCGCCATTTCACTTACTCTGACTTTGTCTCATTTGGAGCCTCTCTATGTTAGTGACCATGTGGGAATCAAATGGTAGTTTCTAAGAGAAATACAGGTACGAGAGTTTTTAAAAGATTTTAAGAGAATTTGAAAGATCCTTCGAGTGGATTTTAACACAGAAAATACAGTCAATACCAGAGGAAAAATTCTGTCCTCATCAGGGTTGGTGACTTCTTCCACAATTTTCCCAAGTGCTGTTTTCAATGTGTGAAGCAGTAGAGAATTTCATTTCATGGTTCTTCACTTGTCTTTTTTCTTTTAAATTCAGGGATTTTATTTGTGATATTTTCTATCACTTTAAGGCTCATTTGGTTGAAGTGTCTTCATGTTATGCCAAGCATTGCATTCTATTATAATTTGGTTTCAAATGTCGTTTAAGGGATTTACCCCATCTAGGAATTTGAACTCACAGCTCCCAGAAAATATTTCTGTTCTTCTTCTTGCTTTGGCTTTAATGTGAGGCAAATGGTATTTAGTTGGCCTTTGATGGGAAATTAGAGATCCCGGCTTGCCAATTCAAAATTAAATATCCAGTGTTTGATTGAATTCAAGAACTTACTCAGTTAACAAACATTTTTATATTTCTCCATTGTCCTACATTTAACTCGAACCTGGCAACTTTTCCAGAACTGAGCTAGAAATGCTCAGGAACATTGTGAATAAGGGAAATCAAAATACTTTACCACCAACTGCTAGCAGGTAATACAGTGTTCT
This sequence comes from Equus caballus, assembly GCF_041296265.1. Classification (NCBI taxonomy): domain Eukaryota; kingdom Metazoa; phylum Chordata; class Mammalia; order Perissodactyla; family Equidae; genus Equus; species Equus caballus. Next base: position 50,248,595 of record NC_091686.1, read on the forward strand.
TAATTAACGTCATTATGTACAAGAAGTTCCTGTGTAGATAATGGCATCTCACGGGATTGCAGTCTGAATCCAATTTTTCATTTCAAAACACAATAGCCTATACAAGGGGAGTACAAACATTATACTCCACGCCACTACATGAATAGGTTTATTCCTGGTCAAGTTAAGACGTAGTAAAGAAGACTGTTGGCAAATTCACAAATTAATCTTTGTTTTCCTACTTCGAACTCATAGGTTTTGCTCCATCGCTAGGCCTATATAAAACTGTATCTGGAATTCCCAAGTATGTTTGAAGTCCTGTTTATTTCAGAGTAAGAGCTCCTGGAGACGAACACTTTCATGAATAAAATAAATTAAGATAAATAGCATTTATGTTTGGAATTCAGTTGTAAAAGGTTAATAGTTAATTCCTTATTTGTAAGTTTTCTGTCCATCAAAATTACTCCCAAAATTCTATCCCTTTTTTCAGTTATCTGCTGAAATCTTTAAGGTGCATAACGTGGTCATTGAATATTAACTTCCTTTGCCAGAGTTGAATTTGGATTGTTGTCACCTTTCTGGCATAGACTAGAATTTTTGAGACTATGTTTTTCTTTGCTCTTACAGCAATATACAGACTAGAATGCCGCCTTAGTTAAAATTAAATGGTTATGTTATGATAGTTTGCATTTTATCAATGACTGCATTAAAATTCCCTCTGGGATTGAATGCTCCTGTATTTTGTTGTTGTTAGTCGGCTGAAATGTATCAGTGTTATATAGAGTAAAAAGAGCTACAAACTTAGGAGAAAGAAAGGAAGGACCCAAGACAGCACTTGTCAAAAACACTATCATTTCCATGTAAAAGATTTAATTTCTCAACAAGTTTAACATAACTACAAGCTAAATCTCCTTTTGCATTTAATGCTAATTTCATATGAGTTCACATGTGGAAGTTTGTATCCAAGGTGTTTATTAGTCATCATTCATATGTTCTTTGAGAAACTGTATATCTTATTTTTCAAGCAGGATTCTAAGGGCTTTTTATTTCTCTGCTGAATCAGGGACTTGACATGGAGTGGAAGGACACCCGTGTTTAGTTTTAGTGTAAGCATAATCAACCTTTTTACTTCTTGTTTCTGTATCATTTCAGGAAATATATGCAACTTTCCCTATTTGGGATTCTTAACACAGAATCACAGTGGAAGGGCTCAGAAATGAAGCTAACAGGACAGAAGAGATCAGCACGGCAATGGAATTTGCCTAGGCCAGTCAAATCATATTTAGGTCTCTAATCCACCTGGATGTTATTTCTATGAATTATGGGAAGTTGGGGTCTAATTGTGTATACTTTTCCTCTTTTGTCTCAGAACCATTTTTGTCTAGTCTCTTAATGTCCCCACTGTAAGGTCATGCCGTCTTATATCTGAGCATCTTTTTCAAGACTCTGTGCATCTCCATATGTCTAGTCCTGAACAAATATTACATACCTTAATTACGAGGCTTTTTATATAAGTCTTGCCATCTGGTAGGTCAGGTCCTGTCTTGTCCTCTTGATTTGTCTTGGCTATTCTGGTCATTTCCATTCAAAAGTTAGGATCGGGTTTATCTGTAGACTCTTGGATTTTAAACACAGTCATTTTGATTGCAAATGACAGTTTTGTCTCTTCCTTTTCACTCCTTTCCTGCCTTATCTACTGTTGTCTTAGCTTACTGAATTGGTTGGGCCTTCCAGGGCCATGTTGAATAGTAGGGGTAATGGTGGGGTTCTTGTTGTTCCTAACATTAGAGAAGATGCTTCTATTGGCTCCCCATTGTGTATGATGTTTGCTCTAAGTGTTTTGTAGACACTTATCAGGTTAAGGAAGTTTTCTTCTATTATCAGTTTGCTAAATTTTTTTTTTAAAAAGTGTTGATCACATGGTAAGTGATTAATTTTATGTATACTTTTTTTAAGGCATTTCTTTAGCATCTATTGAGAAGATAGTATGGTTTATGATTTTTCCCTTTTAAATCTAGTATTGTAGTATATTATACAAATGGATGTTTTGATGTTGAAACAGCTTGCATTCCTGGGACAAACACTATCTTGTCATTATGTTTTATTTCTCTTTACACACTACTAAATTTGAACAGCTAATAAGTTACTTAGGATGTTTATATCTATGTTTATAGTGAGATTAGCCTACAAACTTCGTGTTTTAATATCTTTGAACATTTCTCATATTTCAATTGTCTGAAACTATTTGTAGAAGATAAGGATTACCTTGCCCTTGAAGATTAGGTAAAATTTACCTGTAAATCACCTGAACCTGGTGTCTTTCTTGGGATAACTAGTTACTAATTCAGTTTCTTTACTGGTTATTGTTAAATGCGGATTCTCAGTTTCTTTTTGATTTGAGTGTGTCAGTTTATATATTTCTCAGAATTTTTCCATTTTAATTTTTAGTGACAAACTTTAGTGACAAAGTTATTTGTAGTGTTAGCTGATGATTTTTAAATATCTATTTTATCTGCTATTAGGAGCCCTTTTTATTTGTAATATTAATGATTTGTGACTTACATTTTTTCCCTCTTTATCAGTGTTACTAGAGGTTTGCAATTTGACCTTTTAAAAGTTTCATGGAACAGCCTGCCAGTTGCTCTTTTCCAGCACACATCGCTCCAGGCTCCCAGCTGTGTGGAGGGTCTCATTCTCCTTTATTCTGAAGGAGCTAAGCTCCTGCCTGGCCTCACCTCCCTCCCCACTAGGGGCCTGCTCGCTGGGTCCTCTGTCTGTTCATCTTGGTCCAGGCAAAGTTGATCTTGCTTCTAATCCTCACTATAAATTTTCCTTTTATATTTAATTTGTCTTGTTTGTGTGCTTGCAGCAGGATGAGTTTATCAGAGGTCACAATCTTGAGGATTGGAGTCCAGTCAATCACACAAAGCTGACTCTAACCTCTCCCGGGGCAGGAACTGCCCCTTTCTCGCTCTCTCCGTCCCCGTCTCCCTTTTCGTTCGTTCTTTTCTTTCTAAACACACACTGTGCGCCAAGCACTGTGTTGGTACTTTACACATAATATTTTCATTACCCTTTTACAGATGAGGAAACTATACTATATTTTCACTACCCTTTTATAGATGTGGAAACTAAAGCTAGAAACAGATAACTTGCCCAAGGCCGTTCAGATCGTGAGTGGTGGGGTGGCTCCAAAGTCACAGCGCCCTTCCGCCATCCACCTGCTCTAACCTTGAGCTTCACCCCTTAGTCGGGTGGGGATGTTTTACCTTCATCCTTTTAGTCCATTATCCTTATGAAACAAAGGCTTTAACAAAGTGAGATTATTGTAACAGAGATATACTGCTACATGCAATACGAGGGAGAAAAATTCTTCCAGAGAGTATCCTCTATACTTATATTTAGCATTTATAGTAAATTTCCTTATATTTTCCTAGGCCATAGAAACATTTACTTGGAATTTTTTCTGTTAGTTCTTATGTAAAAGCTTTATAAAATATAGAAAGGATTTTTAGAATCAGTAAATATTTCCAACTGCATTTACCTTTACTTATTTTTCGTGTTATAAAAATGTGCACATATATCCTAAAAGTAAGTCTTCAACTTTGGAACTTTGTAGCTGTAGAAATCAAGAAACCAGACTTTTGCTCAGTGTAAAATGTAATATGCAAGTAACTACAGGAATGTGATGTGCACGCACAGTTTCATTGAGTTAACGACGGTTGACAGGATGTTCTAGAAGGAATGATAAGCATTTGTCAGATGTTCATGGAGTTGTGCCAAATCTTAGATTTAAAGATCTGCTTTCAGACAAATACAGCTAGCTATCAACCTATGCTAAGAATTTTTAAGTGTCTTCTTTACTTGAGTGAAATACAATATAAAATAGCACGGCTTTGCAAGTTAACAACAACCACAAACCACGCTTTGTTTTCATGCAGGATTCAGGAGGTGGACACTGATATTTGTGTGATATTTGACCATATGTTTCATTTTTAATGTTGAAAATATGGACATAAATGAATCTATACACATATATAATGTTTATAAGGAAAATATATATAATTTCTTTGTTGCCATGGAAGAATTGACCTACAACAGCACAAATCAATTTAAGCAATGGTATAAAATGCCTTTTAAATAAAAGTGGCAACTAAGAACGGTACTTTTCCCATTCTGAAGGCTTTTTTTGTCCTTTTCAGATTTAAAACAAATAAGTTAGGGAATTGTAACAACATGTTTTTATTTCCTCGGTAAGAATGTTCCCTTTATTATGATTACGTAAAATGTTTTGTTTTTTCAGAGGGAACCTTATTACTTTATACTTTTTATTACTACTTTTGTGACCTCATACTTTTCTCACTATTTATTTTTAACTTCAATGTTTCTAAGAAACTTGGAAAACTGCCTCATTGTTCTGATGGGCACTTCATTTAGTCCCCCAAATTTGAACTCCCTTTATGCGTATTTCTCCCCTAAATGAATTTAGGGCCTTTTCTCTGCAGAGGACATTCCCTCCCATGTTGATGTGTGTGGCATGTGCCACACTTCACTTGGGTAGGGGCTGGACTGGCTAATGGGAGTGGACAGGAGATGAAATGATTAGGGTGACTCTGCTTCCAACAAGGAGCACCACCTCCACTCCATGACCTCTGGACATGGAGAAGCTGGGCCCAGAGAAATGGATTCACTAGGAATCGTCATCCCCATCATTTCCTGGATCCTGAGGGGGTCTAGGTAGGCAACCAGATAGTTTTCTGGTAATCCTCTCTGCAGATAGACACCATGAACGCATTAACTTGAGATATGAACTTGGCAATCTAGATTTTCGTGATTTGTGTTTGACCGTTTATTTGATGTGATTTCAAATGGAACTTGATTTTGAGGCTTGAGCCCAACTTTTCTTTTTATCTCATATTCCATTAGTATCTTTGGAAGACCTCCTCGGTGGAGAATAAGCTATTTAAACGTGCCACTTTAAATAAATAATTGTTATTTATGATTTTTATTTAATTACTCTATTATTTATTTTGGTGTGCTGTACTCACAGTGTTTCTTCTTGACTATAGAACAAGTTCAAAGTTATTACTGTTAATAGCTAATAATTATTGTGTTTAGCATTATGCTAAATGCTTTACGTGTATTACCTTATTAAATCCCCAAATCCATATTAGTGTCTCTATAAAAAGAGGGCTTTGAAATTCAGAAAGATTTTGTTGACTAGCCCTAAGATACACAGCAACTAAGTGGAAGAATTGAATTTCAAATGAAAATGTTTCTTTCTCAGTTGCCTGATCATTATAAAATTATAATACATCATATTATTAATGCTTAAAATCAACTGTTTATAAACGATGGAATTGAGATGATACAAATCACAGAAAACTCACAAAATTATAATGACCTCCATCTAACCAATATGGTCAGTAATAGCAAACGTTCTGAAATGTAAGACTAATTTTCTTTCTTTCTTTCTTGCTCCTCCGTAGAGGGAATGGAGGAATATGCTCACCATTGTCCCATCCTACCAGAAGTCCCCAAGATGGGGTATGCTTGTATGGTGCAAGCAACCCAGTAAAACCCGGCAGCAGTAAGAGAGCAAAGAGAGCAATGTTTCCCTAAGCCTTTGATTCTCAGAGGGCAAGGCCTCGGGCGAGGGAGGGAGGGGATGGCAGGTTGGCACACCGGCTCACATTCCTCTTGCATGCACCCTGCCTTGCCGTCCTTACTCAGCTGTCCTCACAAACTCAGCTGTGTCACCAAAGCAACAACAAACCAAATGTCAAACACCACCCATGACACATGACTAAAGGCAGGACAAATACATCTTAAAGTGGAAAGTTTTTGACTCTCTCCTGTGAATGCTGGTGTGTAGATAACCTTTCACTCTCAAGTCTTTTTATAAATAGAATTTGAATTTGATTTTATTTCTATCAAGTCTTCCCCATATGTTATTAGGATAATGATTAATTATTCTGGTTTTGAAATATCCTCTAATATCTCCAGTTATCTCAAAAGATGCCATAAAATTTTCAAAAAGTCCCCAAAGAAACATGTTGAAACTTCTCTAAGGGGCTGTTAACATAATCCTTCCATTTTTCTCTTTGCAGAATCACACCATGCCAAACTACAAACTCACTTATTTTAATATGAGGGGAAGGGCAGAAATTATCCGTTACATATTTGCATATTTAGACATAAAGTATGAAGACCACCGAATAGAACAAGCTGATTGGCCTGAAATCAAATCAGGTAAGTAGCACAAATAATAGTTTGTGGAAATGTGGGAAAAATATGTTTCTAGAACCTTTCATCTTTCCTCAGGGAAATGAGAAAATAAAAGTTTTTAAATCTGCTGTAGCTTTACATTGAGAAGCAGCAGTTCAGCCAAGTTAAGTAAATGCTATGTGACTCGGGAAATTTCCTATTCGAGGTGAAAACAAAAACCTCACAGAGAATATAAAGATAAACTAATATTAAGCTTTGTCAGGAAAGCTGAAATGAGGGAATACTGAAGTCAATGTTCTTGACAATTGGAATTGGTGGGCTTGCCACAGATATCTATGTTTTGACAATGGATCAGATATGTTGCTCTAACAGAAAAGCAAGCTCAAAGTGACTTAAATAATAAGGAAATGAATTGCATTACATAATTGAAAATTTCGAAGTAGGACAGGCTTCAAAAGATGGTTTTATCTGCTTTTTCTCCTCTGTGTTGGCTGTATCACGAGGCCAGTAGCGATGTGTTTGCTGCAATTCCAGCCTCACATCCTTGGACAGCATCATCAAGAGGATAGAAAGAGAAAGAAAAAGAGAGAGAGCCTTGTTTCCTTCAGTGTTCCCAGATGAATGAAGGAAAACTTTTCTGGAAGACCTCAGCAAAGTTCTTGTGTCTCACTGGCTCACATTGGGTCACGTGTCCATTTCTGAGCCAGTCACTGGCAAAAGGGATGAGGACAACCTTAGAACTGTCTGATCCACCTCTGAATTCGAGGATGGAATCAGTTTTCATGAGGCATGTGGCTTTATGAGAGAGGAGTGGATCTGTGAACAAAGCTGGGATCTGTTTGATCAGAGGAAAGAACTAATTGGCAAATTGGGCGGGTGACCCAATGAAAACATGCTACTTACCACTCAGGCAATGGCAAAGAATTAGAAATATTGTTACCTAAACAAACAACAGTATGTGGTTCTCAGTAAGTTGTAAATTATCCTTGAGATGCTTGCCATGTTACCTAGAAATACGAACTAGATATTAATTACATGTCTAAAATTCACGTTTATGAGTGGATTATTACAGAATCACATAAAAATGAAGTTGAGGAAAACAACTGTCACGTCCTTGAAGACGATCTGGCCCCTTTTGTAGATTCCCTACAGACCCTATGTCATTTCATTTCTCTAGTCTGCCTATGTGGGATATATTGTTGTTTCTGTCTTATAGTTGGGATGACTGAAGCACACGGAGTTTAGGTAATTTTTCCAGGTTCATAGCCCTAACAAGGTAGAGCTGATTTTCAAACACAGGTCAATTTAATAATATGGCTAAGTTATTTGTGCTAGATAATGCCAACAACAATAATACCAGGATAATTGGTATATTAACAATAAATATTGCCACACACTTTTTGGAAGCATCAGTTCCCTAGAAGTCATTGTCCCCATAGCCACTTTTTCTTATCAGAGAACTCTGCTCTAGTGGGATAGGATATCTTATTTCCTGTTCTCATAAAACGTTACCATTAATATCCAAATGTGTTCTAATACCAGAATTTGTACATGGGATGTTTAATTCTGTGGACATAAAATAGGTAAAAATTAATTTTATCTACTAATTAAGATGGATAGCAAGTTGCAGAGATGTTACATATAACAAATTCTGCCTTTCAATTTTTAGATATAAGTTCTTTGAGTGCCTCTTACCCTATTCTACCTTGATTTTTCATTATGTTTTTGGAAATGGAATTGCTGCATTTTCTTAATATTTTCATGGATTCTTAGAGTTGAAAGAGATCTCAAAGTTCCTGATGGTTAGGATATAGTTTCAAATGCTTTAACAGACAGCCAACACAAAAAATGGCTTAAAGAGGATAGAAATTTATTTCCTTTGCATAAAAGCCCAAGCTGCTGTAATGATTCTGTTCCACGAAGTTGTCAAAAATTAGGCTCCTCCTTTTCTGTTGACCTGTCACCCCTAGTGGGTTGTCTCAGTTACTCAGTGTAAGATAATTCATTCTCCTTCTACACTCCATTCATACATGTGAAAAAGGAAAGGGGACACACCTCTTCCTTTTAAGAGCCTGACCAGAGAGTTTCACACATCCCTTCTGCTTACATCCCTTTGGCTAGAACGTAGTCACTGTACTTCAAGGGAAGTTGGAAAATGTTGACTTTATTGTGGATAATCATTTGCCCAGTTAAAAATCCAAGATTTATTACTTTGAGAAAAAAGGAAAGAACAGATGTTGAAAAACAGTTTCTATTACAAATTTTATCTGGTCTCATCTATTCAATTGAGGAATACTCTCTAGTGTTTGAAACTTTCTATGGCATCTCCTCTGCTATGGCCTAGAATATCATTGGGTTTTCTACTAAAAAGTTCTTCCTGGTCCAACCTGGTAGATTGTGCACAGGTGTTTACATTTTTTTCTCTCCTTTAATAACATTAAGGTACTTTTTTTCCAAAAAAAGGCAAAGACCCACAAGGACAAAGAAATCAAGCTTGAATATGATAGCTCTAGAAAGGAATATCAGGGACGAAAAGTTTAAAAATTTGATACAAACAAGTCAATAAAATGATGAAAAATAAGGAAATCCCCCAGAAAGTACAACAATAGAAAAAAGAAATGAAAGATAAGAGAAAAAAGACAAGGAAAATTGAGAATCAATCTGTTTAGGAGGTTCAACTTCTCAATGAAATTCTAGGAGAGAACAGACAATAGAAGGAAGGAGAACTTTTAAAAGAATCTTATACACAATTGGAGTCCATCTCCTGATGGCTTTCATACATTGGTCTTGGGTTATCACTGTAATCCATGGAGAACAGATTGTTCCTTCTTTCACATCAAGTTATTTGAAGAAATTTAGTACCTTTAAGGCATCATAGAGAAAAAGCCAGTGCTGGGTAGCCAGTTCAGTGAAAATACTTGGAGTGAAGATAAAGGTCTTCGAGTGAATTCAGACCTGCGTCCCCAGCTAACTCATGTGTCTGGACGTCTATTTAGATGTCAACTTTTGGAACTTCCTTGATTGTTTCCCTGTCAGCGTTGTGAATTTCAGTCCAACCTTCGCACCCCTGGCTCTGCTTCTTGATTTAGATGCTGTTTCCCACAGACTATCTGAGATCTGCAATCACATCTAGGCCCAAGGGAAGACTCTTTTCTCTTCCTTGAGTCTTCCATCTATATCCCCTGGTTTGAGTTTCCTCGCGACGCAAGTATGTCTGCCATTTAATGTGTGGTGCCTGTGGGGAGACACAACGTTCCAGTCGCAAGAGCGGCACAAAGCAGAATGGGACCATTGCTCTAGCACAGGTCTAGATTATTATTCTGATACATCTTACCAAGATCGCAGTAGTTATTTTGGTAGCTGTATCACACTGACGCCTTATATTCAAGCATCACTAAATTCCTCATAAGCTTTTGGACAGGTGACCCTGTTACCTCCAACAGTTCTGAAATTATTTTTTTCTAGAACCAAATGGAGGACTTAGCATTTGTCTTCTTAAATTTCTTCTTGTTAGATGCACCCCAATATTCCAACTGTTGGCAGTTATCCCGAGCTTGGCTCAAATGGTTCCAGTAGGTGACAGCTCACCATCTCATAAGAAAACACATTCTGTTGTCAGTAGTTCCAGTGTGACCAAAATTATCCTTCGCCTTGAGTTAACATCTGCCCTTTTGTTCTGTTACTTGTAGTTCTAGTTCTGCATTTGAGAGAGAGTCAGACTAAGTCAATTTTTTCTTCCATCTGATAGCTGGGCCGTATCTGGAGATGGCTGTTATGTTCCACTCTGTTTGTTTTGTCTCCTCCTGTGAAGAGTGCCATGTTCTTCAGCCAATCCTCATGAAACGTGATTTTAGACCCCCTCTAACTTGGATACTCTCCTTTGAGCTTGCTCTGATTTTTAATGTCTTTCTCAAAATATGGCTCTTAGAACTAGCAAAACAGCTTGAGCCAGGATTCCAACTGACCTCAGTTGGAATCTCATCTCTACCAGGTGTGTGACCTGGACTATTTACATAACCTCTCTTCACCTCATTTCTTCAGTTATAAAATGAGATAGTAATTAATGCCTGCTTCATACGGTGGTTGTAAGGACTAGAAGACCTAATGGGCGTGTAAAATGTTTAGAACAATGCCTAGCACAAAGGAAGCGCCGCCCCACCCCCCTAATGTTAGGCATGTTAATTCCCTCTTGATCACATACCTTGCTTAAATAAGGCATCACAATTCGTGTCAGCTTGTTTGGGACTTCGTTTTGCTCGCTACCGTCTCTCAGGCACTCGAACAGTACCTGGCGCGCTCATCAGGTGAGTACTCACGATGTTTCATTCCCGAGGAGATCCGCAGTTCATCTTGTACTTATTCGGTGTGCGCACGAAAGACACTTGAAGGCTGGGGCTAAGAGCTGTGTTAGCGTCATGGGAGTAAGAGTGGAACTTTATCCTTTTGCCTCTTTCCTAAACAATTATATGTCCAAAACTGAGGCACTGGTTGGGAAGACTGTGATCAATTCATATGGCAAAGTATAAAGAAAAGTCATTAAAAAGATAGTTTCACTGATTTAGAAAAATTCTAAAAGGATATTGTCACATGAAAAAAGTGGGTTATAAACATTATATACATTATGATTTTTTAAAAAATATATATGGGAAGGCAATTAAAATGGTTATAATTATGTGGTAGAATTATTTTTATTTATCTTCATCTTAGAATTTTTCTATTAAAATGTGCATTACTTTCTGACAAAAATATAATAGGTTTAGATAAGAAAACAAAGTAGAATTTACAGATAAAATTTTAATACATCTGCTGTGTCTATCCTATGTTTGTACAAATATGCTTGCTGCCTCACTATACACTTCAAATAGTCCCTCATCGAAATAAGAATTTGGCTAAATTCCTTACCATAACTCAGTAAGTAAGTCAAACTCTCCATATTCTTCAGACTATGGTTTTAAAAATATTTCATGTGATCCCTGATCAAGGCCACAAAATTAATGAAGCTTTAAAAGAAAGGTTTTCAAATAGTTAAGTAGTAAGTACACGAGATGATATCTAGTTTCACTGTAAGCCTGGGTCCCAGACCCGGGTCTGTCACTGGCTATAGCAGGTCTTCTAACCAGGTCTTTTTTTTTTTAAACTTGTAAAATGTAAACATTCCACTAGAGGGTCCCTAATGTCCCTTTTAGAATAAATATTCAAGAATTCCATAACTTCAAAATCATGCTTTATTTCCACAATTATCAGCAAAAATGGAAGTAGCACAACTTGATTTCGTTATGGAAGTTGATTCTTTGCTTGTTTCATTTTAAGCTCTTCCATTTGGCAAAATCCCCATTTTGGAAGTCGATGGGCTTAACCTTCACCAGAGCCTCGCAATAGCAAGATACTTGACCAGAAACACAGGTAATAGGTTTATTGTGTTTAAGATTTTTCATAACTGAAAAAAATACATGACATATATTCAATATTTCTTAAATAACTTTATTATTGAACAAAGAAAAATGGAATTAAATGCTAGAGAAATGTAAATGTCCCCTCTGTATCAGTTTAATTTTCCATGAGTTTCCCAGACAATAATTTTATTTTTATCACCTGCTGCCCCTCCTGCCCCACACCTCCTTGCCCCAATCCCTAACTGAGAAAATTGGACAGATATGTCTGAATCCAAACTTTGGCCAGCATGCCTAGCATAAGTTATCAGAGAAGATTAATTAATAGGAAAGACATATGGTATACAGAGCTTGAAATGACGCAGACTGTTAAAATCATGTTCTCGAGGTCCTTCCTCCTAATCACGCTGAAAACAACAGAAGGGGAGTCTTCTCTGCCTCCACCAAGGGCCACCTGAGGCTCTCTGTGGGTAGCTGGCTTCTGGATCATCTCCCGACCATGGTGAGATAAGGAGAAATACAGAAACTGTTGGTTCTCCTCTTTGCCTGATGCCCTTTCTCCCACCCTCATACAGTCCCCCATAGACCCCCCCCCAACACTCTTTTTGAGGAAAAAGCTATGTTTGGTTTCTTTTACAGTGCCTTTCTAATCGGTCTGCAGAATCACCATGCCCCGCTCCCCACCCTATTCCTCTTCCCCTCCCCTGACAACCACTGTGATCCAAGCCATGGACACGTGGTTAGCTCACAAATAAAATGGGCCATAATTACTAGACCTTCATTTTTGGTCTAAAGTAATGTGTATGTGTTAAAAATACAAAAATTTTGGTTTTCACTAACACATGTTTCAACAAACAAAATTCTTTGGAAGTTTAGAAGAGATGGCAATTACTTCAGACTATGGAAATTTGACTTGGAAGTGAAAATGACATTTGAGTTGAGCCTTAAAGGATGCCTAGAATTTCAAGAGGAAGACCTGGACTTGGGCAGGATTTCTCAAACTGTCTGTGCATCAGGATGGCTTGGAGGGTCATTAAAACACGGATTGCTCAGCCTTGACTCCAGAGATCGTGATTCAGTAGTCCCGGGGTGGGGCCCAAGAATTTGCCTTCTTAACAACTTCCCAATGATGCTGATGCAGCTGGTCCATGGACCTCACTTGAGCATCTCTGGGCTAGAACATTCCAGGGAGAGAGAAAATGGCATGAGAAAAAGAAAAGACCTTCAAATTTGCCAAGTGGAGGAGAAGTAGAAAGAGAAATCAATAGAAAAATAGATTGAGCCCTGGTTAAAAAGGTCCAGAGACTGGATGTCATTCCTTAAGCAATTGTAGGGTTTTTAAAAATTGAGATATAATCGACATATAACATTATATTAGCTTCAGGTGTACAACATAACAATTTGATATATGTATATATTGCTAAATGATGACCACAATGTCTAGTTAACATCCATCACCAACACAGTTAGAAATTTTTTCTTCTTGTGATGAGCACTTTTAAGATTTACTCTCTTAGTAACTTTCAAATATACACTACAGTGTTATTAACTATAGTCCCCATGCTGTACATTACATCCCCAGAACTTATTTCTCTTGTAACTGAAAGTTTCTACCTTTTGACCACTTTCACCCATCCCCCCACCTCTGGCAACCACAAATCTGTTCTCTGTATCTATGAGTTTGGTATTGTTTTTTTTTGCATTCCACACATAAGCGAGATCATACAATATTTATCTTTCTCTGTCTTACTTCAATTGTAGGTCTTCATCTAGAAAAGCAACGTGATTATAGCTATGAGCTGGGGGAGATTATTCTGGCATACTTTGTATTTGATTGGCGTGACCTCAGCGATGCACAGTTAGATGCATCGGAAATAGTTCAGACAGCAACGGAAAAGAAGGAGTGAGGAAAAATGAGGAAGTTTGTGATGACAGCATCAGCATAGGGCTAGAAGACAGATATTGGCATGTGGGGGCATCTGTTTGACCAGGAGAGTAAGGGGCTGGCAGGCAACAGCGTGGACAGTTTGTCATTCTCTTAGCTCTTTCTCCTCTCCTCCTCCTCTTCTTAAAAAAAGGGAAACATTCCTTCACTTGCAATACCCTTTCAATGTCCAGTTGGCCGTAAGTGCCTTGCAGGTAAGGAATTTCTCTTTTTTGTTCACTGCTGTAGCCTCCAGTTGGGGCCAACCCACAGTTGCAGCCTGGTAATTATTTGTTGAATGAATGAAGGAAGAAGAGCTGGTTTGAGGTAGGACGTGATGACTCCATTCTGAGATTTGCTGAGGAAGTTCAGGGGCCAAAAGGATACACAGAGAATGTCTAAAAGGAGGCTGAGAATATGGGAAAGGACCAAACATGTTGAATAAGGAGTCATCTGCATAAAACTGATAGCTGAAGCCTTGAGCATGGAAGTCAAAGTAGGGATGAAAATGAGTGAAGAGAACCTATGATAAATTCAGAGGGACTTTTCAAGGTCAGAAAGAAGAATCAACCTTTGAACATCACACACAAAAAACATAGTTTACAAAAGAACTCTAAATCACTAAAGCATTTTCCTTCACTTTTAACAGCTTTATTAAGGTGTGATTTACACACAATTCACCCATTGTCGGTATACAGCTCCTTGATTTTTAGTAAATTTATACAATTCCACACTGAAGCATTTTAAATTGACACCAATGAGAAAATATTTAGGAAGACCAATTATTTCTTAGCAAAATGATGATCAACGAATGGCAGGAAAGAAAAAAAAATCCTTTATTATTTTAAACTTATAGTTTCCAGGAAGAAAACAAATGCTCCTGACAAAACTTATCTCCAAAAAATAATAATAATTCTTTTTATAAAACAAGTGATAATGTACGTGGTACAGGTTATTTATTGTAGTACTGCTTATATTAGCAAAAGAGTGGAAACAAACCTAATCGGTTGAGGCTAGTTAAATAAATGGTGGCACTTCTGCTTAAACGAACCCTGTGTAGCTGAAAAAGAGCAAGGATGCCCTTGAGGGCCTTGCAAGGATAGATCTCTGGGATATATGGGGGAGGTGCCTATTGAGTGGCATAGATATTCTTATTTTCAAAAAGAAACAATGGAAGAACGCAAAAGAACTAATAAAAGTGGTGACAAATATGGTAGGTGGGTAAGGGAGCAAAATGAGGCACATGGTGGTAGGGGGGAAGTTAGTCTTCACTGGAAACTGTTTTAAATTGCTTTGAATTTTTGAACCATATGAATATATTGCCTATTTTAAAAAAAGCGTCTTAATATAGTAAATTAAATCAAGCATATTCTTGGGCATAAAATGGCTTCTCTCTATTCCATAGATTTGGCTGGAAAAACAGAATTGGAACAATGTGAAGTTGATGCAATTGTGGACACGTTGGATGATTTCATGTCACGTTTTCCTTGGGCAGAGAAGAGACAAGATATAAAAGTAATGTGATCAGTTGGCTGTTACTGCCATTAACCGTATCCACTTGCCAGACTTTAGTCAGGTGCTTCAGAAAGTTCCTTTTAAAATACCATATTGTATTAAAAAGTTTAAAACAAAGTACAGTGATTCCCTGCCCTACCTCCTCACATTAACCCCTCCTCAGATATCACCCTCTTTTTAACCCTTTTAGCTGTTTTTTTGGATTTACACATCTGCATTATTCCTAGAGAATGTGTAATATGGCTCTCTTTCATTTGCTAATTTTAGTTTCTACTGACTTCTTTTATAGTAATAAGAATTTATGTCTTACATAGTCATCCTCTCTGCTTCCCTTTCCCCAAACTCCCAAAATAATGATATTAAAGTTTTTTGGTTAACTCCTATTCAGTCATCACATTAGCATGCCTATGCAAATATTATACAGAATTGTGCATTGTAGTACACTTAGATTTGATTTCCTTTCTCACTTTTCCTCCTCAAAATCAGTAATTGCCTTTTTTCATCTGCTGAATTCTTTTTGCTTTTATTGCTGAACCTTCCCACACTATCCAATGGCCTGCCAATACTGTTTTCCACAAGGTCAATGATATGAGATAATCTGTTATTTCCATTATTTTCTTGGAGATTTCCATTCTCCTTTGTAGAGCTGCCTGGGCCTTCTGCACAGCTGTCATCATCAGACTGCCCTTCACTGCTGTCCCAGGGATGTCTTTCTCTTGATTTCCTGGATTCCATCTTTGTCTTCGTTTACTCCTTTGTTTATTTGGGGCACATCCTCTGGTATTCCAGGAGTTAAAATGAAGGCTTGATGAGAAGAGGTATGATGTTGACAGACAGTATGGAGGTGTCTGTCTTGTGTGTCACACCGCTTCAGTCTGGTTTGGTTGACCTAGAGCCCTGGAGCACAGTTGTCATCCTGGAATCTTTATTATCATCTTGGATGTTTCTTTTGATCCTTTCTTGGGTTAATTCTTCACTTTTCCATCCTTGTTTTTGTGGAGCAATCCTCCAATAGCTTACTGAGCATAGGACAAAGTTTGGGGCCTTGTTTATCTAAAAATATTTTTATTTCATCTTCATACTGATTTCATCTTCATACTTATTTCATAATTTGGTTGGGTATAGATTTCTATATTGAAAGTAATTTTTTTTTTAGCATTTGGAAAGCATTTATCTGTGGTCTTCTAGCTGTTGAGAAGTCTGAATCCAATCTAATTTCTGACCTTTCAGACATGACTTATTCTTTTTCTCTCTGAAAGCTGGGAATACTCTTGGCTGTAGAGTTCTAAAGTTTTATAATGATTAGTCTTGGTATGATCCTCTTTTCATCCATTGTGCTGTCTTTAAAAAATTTTTTTTTTTGCTGAGGAAGATTCACCCTGACCTCACATCTGTGCTAATCTTCCTCTAGTTTTTAGCATGTGGGCTGCCAGCACAGTGTGGCTGCTAACAGAGTGATGCAGGTCCACGCCTGGGAACTGAACCCAGGCTGCCGAAGTGGAGCGTGCTGAACTTAACCATAGGCCACTAGGGCTGGCCCAAATTGTGCATTCTTCTTTTGGGGCCCTTTCAAATCTGGGACTTGTGTCCTTTAATTCTAGGAAATTTCTTTTAATTATTTCATTGATAATTCCCTCCCCCTTTCTTTTCTTTGATCCATTATATTAGAATTCCTGTTATTCAGATGTTGGATCTTTTCTCTACTTCCCATCTCTTTGTTTCTTTGCATTACTTTCAGGAAGAATTCTTCAACTTTACTCATCAACCCTTCTCCTTGGTTCAAAATTTCTGATAATTGTGTTTTTAAATTTATAAGGACTCTTCTTCTGTAATGTTCTCTGTTTTCTAAAAAACATTATTTTATATTTACTTAATGGATGTAATATCAACTCCCTGCCTATTGTATGTTTGTTAAAAGTTGCTATTTTTCCTCTTTGTTTTGGTCTCTTTCATTCTTTAGGAGTCAGAGAATCCTTTATAGTCCACGGTAAAGGTAGAGAAAGTAAAGATTACTCAAAGCTCTCAGCATGTGGATGGGGCTTGTTGATTTTCAGCATCACTAGGCCCTTTGGGGCTATTTCTCAACATCACTATCTTCAGGCATCTCCTTAGAGAAGACAGTCTCCTGCCCAGAAGTAAAGGCCTGACTGCCAGTGTTCTGGGAGGCAAGTAGCAAAAAGAAGGCCGAGAGTCCAGAATTTAGCATCAGGGTGCATATACTCACTCAGCACATTGTATATGACACCTCCCACCTCAGAGACCGTCTGTTTCACCGTCTGCAGCCTCTGTGAAGGATGCAAGGGGCAGGTGTCTAGCAGCGTGCGAGGAAGGAGGAGATCTTATGCCAAAACCACTTCTGTCACAGCTTTCCTCCAATCCTCATTTTATCCCCCCTTCCCGCCTGACCCCCTTCTAGATCTACCCTGCCACTTCCTGAACCACGTGAGGGTTTGGAGGGTAGGTAGTGTTGGTTTTCAGCTTTCCTTTTGCATGTACCATTCATCTATCTGTTTTACAGCTTTAGATTGTGTCTGCTCTTGTCTCCTCTCCTGTTTTCCACCTCCTTGCAGGCTCTACCTTTTCAAAAATATGCATTTATTGTGGTTTTGGGATGAAAAAGTTATATATGTGTGTCAAATCCATCATCTTTATTCAGAATTCTAAGTAGACTTCCTTGGATATTCTCCATTACAGCCCACTCGTGGTTTCCTTTGGGGCGCTCATCACAATCTATAATTTAAAATAAACTTCCTTGTTTGTCTCCTCCAGTAGAATGTGCCACGAGGGCAGGAATCATGTCTGTTTTATTCGCTGGTGTACCTCCACACCTACCACAGTGCCTTTAGGCAGCAGGCACTAAATACCTGTTGAATGAGTGATAGGGAGAGCTAAATTCATCACTCGCTCACCTATGCCGATGCTGTTCAAACCCTTTTCTGTGTTTTATCTCAGTCGCTCCTCTCTAGGCCCCCATGAGGAAAGTGTTCTTTATTGACATGCTCACTTTGCAGATGAAGAAGCTGAGAAATAGAGTGGCTGTGGAGTTGCCCAAGTCAGACATCAAGACTGCCCGGCTGTAGAACCCAGAGCCTCATCAGCTATGCATACTTTCTCTTAAATTAGTGACCAATTCCCAAAGCATTCCTTTAGGAAGAAACTGTTCTTACTCTAACTTTCCAGATGAAGAACTTGAGGTTCATGTGGTTTAAGTAACTTGCTTAAGATTATTTAGCTAGTAAGTGGTGCAGAAAGAATTCAAATCCCATCACTCTGGCTCGGACTCCATGTTCTTAACCACTGGGTGTAATGCCACAGCGGCAGCAGCTGGGCATGAATTGTTACGTACATGTTACAGCTTAAGGCCTATTTCCAAAAGCTACAGCACAGAACAAATGCAGCCTTATCAATTTACTTGAGCACATTTGTTCTAAATACTATTTAATTAGGACCTCTTGATTTGAGTAGATATTTGGAACATAAAATTATTCACATTTACTGATTCCTTGATATAAACGCAAGGTGTGTGAGGAGACAGACAGAGACAGACAGACACACACACACACACTTATATCTACATATATACGACTAACTAGGACAAAGTCTTAAATAAAAACTCAGCTTTGATGATAGAAATACACTTGGGCTCTGGAGTCAGACTGCCAGCCCTGAATCCTGATTCCTTTCTTACTAGTTGTCACTTAGCTCTCTATCAATGGTTCACATTCTTTGCCTGTAAAGTAGAGATATCATAGAATCTACTTTGACGTATGTTGGCAGGATTAAATGGTAGCACAAGTACCGATGGCTAGGTAGAAACTGTTCAATAAATATTAGCTATTGTAATTAATACAGTGTTATTATATAGTTCAGTGCTCATTGTTTTTCCTTTTCTTTGTCAGACATGGCATCTATATTTTATATATCCTTATAAATACAGAGACAAGTAGATAGATATCCCCAACTTAGAAAAAAGTATCTAAAGCTTTTTGTTCTACATGCCAAAGACCCCACCGATTGACACTTTATCAAGAGATAGGCTTGCCTTTCTCTATTTTGTACCCTTCTGTGGCTGAGGCTCCATAACAGAGGCAACCTTCCAGAGGAAAATGTTCTTTGAACGTTTATGACAAGAGTAACACTCTACCTTATTAGAGTAACAAGGCTCTTATATACCACCTACTCAAACAAAGCAAAACTCACAGGACGTAATCCAAGTTCATGAATCAATCACGTGAAGGGAGAACATGTTGCAGAGTAACTGCGGATGGCTACAGACTCTCTGAGTAACAAGCAGAACCTGGCTAGGGTACCATGAAAAATACAGAGTTCTTTTGTACTTCGTTGCCTAGTCTCTTTGTAGTGAGTTGCATTGCTGCCACCTTGTGGTCAGGTAAAATTGTCAAAAGTTGAATATTGATGCAGTAAAGATGGACGCAGTAAAGAAGTGAAAACAGGCCTCTTATTATATGGGCTTCAAAAGTCTATCAAATACACAATTATAAATGTTTCTGTACTGATTACTAGAAACTTCCATTTCCAATCTTTTAAAAATTTGATTTAAATTTAAAAGGCAAAATATGTCTCTGAACATTGGTCACCCTGATAATCCTTGAACTTAACACTGGTGTTTCTTTGGTTATTCAGTGTATCTGTTTCCGCTTCCTCCTCTAAGAACAGGGGGCGGGGTGGAGGATGAGCAGGACTGGAGGAATGTTAGGGGCCCATTTCCAATACTACATGATTTTGGTAGTGTCGATTTAAAAATAATGCTTCGGAGAAATATACAACCCTCCCTAATGCCTCTAAAAGCCATTTGATGCAATATGATAGCAATGACTTCTCAGGGTGAAAAAAACCTCCTTATAACTCTCTGGGGGAGGAGGTAGGAAATTTCTGAGTCCACCAGGTATAAGAATGGCTAAAATTTATCAGGAAATGCATTTTAAAAAGTACACATTTGCAAAAAGGAAGAAGAATCAAATTTCATCTTCTTTATGATATTTTGGTGAGTATTCTTTACTATGACTCAAATACAGATGATTATGCTGTTTAGTACTTTACATTTCACGAGTCTGAGACGATCCACCAAACATGTAAAGAGACTCTGGGCTAAAGTCAGCAGCACAGAGACCAGATTTTTATTTGGCACTGCATGTACACAAGCACCAGTGCAACCTCAGTTGTGGAAATGCACATTCAAAAAGTGACGCAATCACCCAGGTGAGCACACAGCAGTCATTGGAGAGCTGTCTAGCAGTTACAGCCTGCTCTGCTCAACTCCCTCCTGTTTCTAGCTGTTCCAGGACAGCCACGTGGGCCATGACCTTTCCCACTGACGCTGAGCAGAGCTGAGCTGTGGGATGTGCCACTCGGCTCTGGGCTCATTGCCTCTCGGCTCACAAATTCTGTGTAAGGGGCAGAAGAACTCACACTGTTTTATTTAAAACGATGAACGTATTAACCATGGAGAGAAAACTGTATGTACAAGAGGTGGTTTAGAACAGTGGAAAGAATATAAAGTCAAAATAATGACAAGCTCTCCAGGCTTCAGTTTGTAAAATCTGGCAAATGTATGTAATTAAGTAATGATGCTTTTCCAAACTGTACTCTACAAATGTAAGGCACGATATTACAATTATCTACATTACCTAAGTCGTAATAATAACAGGAAGTTAATCAGCAAATTGGTGAGGTCATTATCCACTATGTGACCTACCTTAATAAAGGCTGGATTGTGTTACAGGTCATTTATGAATATTACTAAATGATATATATGTATTTTATAATATTTTTGAGTTTGGCTTACATTTCATCTTCAGAATACAAACCAGCCAAAATTTTCATATATAAATAAATACTTCTTACCAAGAAAGAGACAATGAATAAATTACTTGGTCTTCAGAGATTCAAAGAGTAACACAATTTAAAAAAAATGGATAGATCTGTTAATTTTTCTTTTGTAAAGATATTATTTGGTTTTCAATATTACCTTCAAATATATCAAAAGGGGGCATCTAGATGATGGGGTTTGTAGATTATATTCAAGGCAGACAAATCTCATACTAAGGCACAATGTCAAACCAAAGAGAGAACATTCATAAAGACCTGAGAGCATGATGGTTCGTTATGGGTTACTTCCATTAAGTGCAATGGTGAAACGAAAGACTGCCAAACTGGAGGAATCTAGCCTTACAACATAGAATTAATTTCTTTGCCTTCAGTTATATTATTAAACTTTAAAGGGAGCGGGGCTAAGAAAAAGGAGAATTTTACAAATGTAAAAACATAATGGAATCATTTTCATTAACAAAAATTAAGATGAAAATCATGAAAAGATTTTATGGGTGAAATATTTAGTCATTAAATACAAAAAAATTTTAAGAACTGGTGACAAAAGTATTTATTTTTTAATCCATGAGTAATACAGGGGTGACTAAGACCTTTAGAGAATCAGACCTGAATCTCTATAGTGTCATACATTTGAAACAAAAAACAGCCAACAACACATAGCTTCTTACCTTCCTTTCTGAATTCATGTGGGAGGAGAAAGAGGGAAAAACCTACTTCCTCTTCAAATCGTATTATTTATTTTTATTCCTATTAACCTTAAAGTGATCTTTTTTCTGCCTCTCCTAGGATCAGACGTTTAATGAGCTACTTACCTATGATGCACCTCATCTTCTGCAAGATTTGGACACATATTTAGGGGAAAAAGAGTGGTTGATTGGTAACTCTGTGAGTATGTTTTACATCTTAAAAAATGCATGCAAATACATATGTTTGTAAGTATATATAATAATATATATATAACATATAACATATAGGAAGTATGTGTATATTATATATATCTCTGTATATATATACTTTATATATATAAAATAGGATAAAACAAAAACTTATAAAAACTTCTTGAGAAAAAAATGTTACCATGGGGAGGGAATAGGTTAGAGAGCAGGGATAAAAAGCTAAACATCTTTGAATAAACCTTTTTTGATGAACTTACCTTTGGAACCATGAACTAAAATATTTTATATAATTATATAACAACAAAAAACATTTTAAAAAGCTATCACTGCAAAGCAAAAGCAAAGTGAGACAAATGAGCCTGTGACAAATGGACGCACAGAGCACGTAGAGAAGGACCCTGTACTCTATTAATGAAGGACCGTTTTAAGAAACTTCATCATTTGTAAAACACAGTAACTTCACTATATGTCTCTTTATAGATATTCTCTCGGGACAAAAAATAAAAATCATATACCATTTTGAGTAACTATTGTTGGTGGTATTGGGTAGAGTGGTATCTTTTTTCCCCTAATATTATAATGTCTATATTGTGGGGTAAAGCAGTAAGAAATTATGTGGATGTCATTGAGAACCAGAATCCTCAGTGTGGGAGAAATTAGATGGAGACGTAAGATCAGTGAGATTAAGCAAATATCCTATTCCTGAATGTGAACCAGAACTAACAATCTAAACTCAGGATGTTCTTTACCTTAGGATAAAGAAAAAAGCAGTTTTTATCTCTTTTTCTTGAAACAGTGACCAACCCAGTTGTCCTGGGCACCTCTAGGACCTGGAATCTGGTCTCTAAATACTAAAAGGAAGCAGGGCTTCTTGGAGAAATGGCTCATTCTCCATTTGGAATGGGAAATGTAAAAGATGAGGTGTCATATCAGAAGCAAATAAATGATCAAAGACAACTGGGGTTGTATCAAAAGCGCTTCAGTAAGAATATTAACTGCAGTGGATCGAAACAAATCAAAATGAGTGAATCCGTGAGTTTATGACAATCACCACCACCACAACCAAACACACACACATACAAACCCCTAAACCAAACCAAACTTCTTTGGTTACTTTTAGAAGATGCTATGGAACCAAATTATTATTCTGAAAATTTAGAAATAAACAAAACTGGAGGGTTTGAATAAAGCATTTATCTTGCCTTTCTTATGCTGGTTGTACCTCAAGATAACAAAAATTGATAGACAAAGTTTGTCTTCATGAGTATTCCAGTTAATAATTAAGAAGGAGGGATGAAAATAAACTATCATCATTTTCCAACCCTTGATGAATTATCGGACCTAGGCATTGACTACCAATAATTGTTAACATCACAAAAAGTGAGACAACCAGATTTTACTCACCTACTGTTAGAGGAGACACCACCACCTACCTCTGAAGTAGTCTTGCCAAAAAGATCAAATCTAAATCCGATTTAGATGCTGTGGAAGGTCGGGGTCCCTGCCTTCTCGGAGACAAGACACAGACTGCTTTTTGTGGTGCTCTTGTGACCTGTTCTGAACAGTCTGCCGAGTCCTCCTGGGGTGATACAGAAGCAAATTTGCCACATCTTGATTCTCAACTCTCATCCTCACCACTCGCCCCTTCATTTCTTCCCGTTGACTTCTCAGTAGGCTTTCTCAAAACGTTCCTCTCCCTATCCTTTTGCTTGAACAATTTCTAAGGACTTAAAATGTGTGTTTCTTCTGCTTACTATTAAGATTCCTTTGTAAACTCTCTCCCTTCCTCACAGTGTCCCAAACACACTGGTGTTTGGTTTGTTCCTCAGACACAAGTCACACTCCCACCTGAGAGCCTTTACACTTGCTGTTTCCTCTGCCTGAAATGCTTAATTCCCAGATCAATGCACGTCTGGATCCATTTTACCACTCAAGCCTTGGCTTAAATGTCATCTCTTGAAAGTCGTCCCCCGCTGACCACCTGAGAGTCCCTCTCATCATGGCACTTCTTCTTCATCAATCAGTTTCCATGTTTGTCTTCCTGCTTCTAAAATCAAATCTGCATCAGAGAAGGGGCTTGCGCCACATCTTGCTCCCCAGTCAGTGCCAGCACCTAGACCTGTACACAGCACATGGGAGGCAGGAACTGCATCACTATTTGTTGAGTGAAATCTGAGCCCTCTCACCAATAGACTCTCCTGGTTGACAGGTGTTTAGTAAGCAAGTTAATAAAACACTAACAATTGGCATCATTAAATTCCATACAAAAAGAAAACTAAGAATAGTCCACATTTAAACTTCACTCTTTGATTGATATTCATACAGAGCCAAAGTAACATCATCCAGATTAGTTTCTAGTCACAAAGGAAAAAAAAAAAGTGTACAAAGGAAAACAAACAAGTGTACAAGGGTAAGACCAGGCTGTCATCACCCTAATATAGTGGTCAATCTTAGGGCTCCACCATGGTCAGACACCCATATATTGTGTCTTCTGATGTGATGCAATATAATGTGTTAGCCAAAAATATTTAACTCGAAACTATGAACTCTCTAGGGATAACTTGCATTCTATTCTTTTTTTTTTGGAGGAAGATTAGCCCTGAGCTAACCACTGCCAGTCCTCCTCTTTTTTCCGAGGAAGACTGGTGCTGAGCTAACATCCGTGCCCATCTTTCTCTACTTTCTATGTGGGAAGCCTACCACAGCATGGTGTGCCAAGTGGTGCCATGACTGCACCCGGGATCCGAACCGGGGAACCCCGGGTCGCCGATAAGTGGAACGGGCGAACTTAACTGCTGCACCACTGGGCTGGCCCGCATTCTATTCTTTTATATTCTACAGTATAAAGGAACAAAGTAAACAAGATGAAATAATTGCATAAATCCTGAAGACAGGACATTCTGCATGACTAATGTGGAATACTCAATAATTCAGTGCCATGAAAAAAAGGGTACTGTTCTGAATTAAGAGAGTTAAATGACATAAGCAGATGAAATGCATGGTCCTAGAATGGATTCTGCCTTGTCCTATAAAGAACACTTTTGCAATAGATGGAAAAATATTGACTATTAGATAAGATGAAAATGTATTGTCACAGAGAGGTAGAGACTGAATGAAGTTACAACAGTATGTACTGTAAGATCTCATTTTAGCAAAAATACATGCATACACACACACAGAAAAATACCTTATCCACAAGGTGTTAATATTAGTAACCTCTGGGTGTTAGGAATCTGGTAATCTATAATTTTCTATCATATACACATTCTACTTTTGGAGTAACAGATTATTTTGAATTAAAAAGAAACTACTTTTCGATGAAGTAGTTAATGCCTTTTATGTTCAAGTCGAAATTTTTGTTTCCTTTAAACTAGGTGACTTGGGCAGATTTCTACTGGGAAATCTGCAGTACCACACTTTTGGTCTTTAAACCTGACTTGTTGGATGTCCATCCCAGGCTGGTGACGGTACGGAAGAAAGTCCAAGCCATTCCTGCCATCGCTGACTGGATACAACGAAGGCCCCAAACCAGACTCTAGGCTGAGTTCTTGCTGACACTGGTGAACATCTGCTTCAAATAGCAATAAAATGAAAGCTACATAATCCATACAGCTGCATCCTTTAACATAATGAAAAAGAACTTCAAATGAGACAAGCAAAAACAAGACATGAGCATTGTCAAATAAGGCACATGCAAAAATCTACACACGTTATCCAGTGAAAGACAATATACATATATTTAGAGGTAGAAATAATTACAAACATACTATTAATATTGGATTGTCTGAATCTTAGTATGTCATGTTACATGTGGAAACAGATTATGGAAACAGATGGCTTTATACTCGAAAGGCAGGGTAGAGGAAGGAGGACATGAAACGGAGAGAGTGTGGGAGACGAACAGAGAAAAGGAGAAAAGGAAAGCCCAGCTAAGGATGCTCTTGTTTAAGGGGCTTCTTTCCTCGCAACGTTCTATGAAATGGGGAAAAAATGTTAACTATTTCATTCATTATTAAGGATTACACACAAAAACAAAGTGATTTCCCAAGCACCTGGCTTCTCTGGATTACATTTTTTTATCGTTAGTGGCTGTTAATAAATGATAATGGGTTATGAGTGAATCTCACGGCAAGGTACTCTATCACATCGTCAATGCAGTCTGAAGCAAAAACTTTTTTACAAAATAAATTCAAGTCATACTTTGGATAATGAAGGTAGTAACTTTTCTTCTCTCTTATGCATGTTCATTTTCCTCCATGTATTTTGATAAGCTTTAATGAAAAGAGAATTTAGTAAAAGTTAGAAATACAATGCTTACCTAAATTATGAATCACTTCCATTTGTTTACACAAATCATAACTTATTTTGTGGTGAGGAAGATTGATCCTGAGATAACATCTGTTGCCAATCTTCCTCTGTATGTGGGACACCACCACAGCATGGCTTGATGAATAGTGTGTAGGTCTGCACCCAGGATCTGAACCCACGAACCCCAGGCTGCTGAAGTGGAGCGCATGAACTTAACCACTACACTGTGGGGCCGGCCCCTACCTAAATCATAATTTAAATATAAAGTGCAAGTACACCAGGTTTCCTAAGAAAACATTTCATTTCAATCAGAGCATCATCATAACCTTTAGGTCATCTTTTTTCACTGAAAGACAACATGTTCTATTACCCCATCCTGTACCCAAATTAAGTGTCTCCTTGCTGAGCAAGTGAGCAAGTGCATGAGAGTGTGGATATGGATGAATCAGAACAGAAATGGAGTTCACATCACATGTATAATCAGAAAACGACCCATACATTTTGGGAAGAATTAAAATACTCCAACAGCCATGGCTTCATGCGCTCTCTTTACTGATAATGGATGATGACGTCTACTGACAACAGTCCAATGAAGGGACTAATGAGAATACATCCTAAGGAACAAATTCCAGTTTATTGAGAAACAGACAATACTAAGCACATAATATGATCTCATTTGTGCTCAATATTATATTTTGTAAGGGTAAAGGGAGGGAGGGTTAGAAACTATTAAAAAGGGTGTGAAAATACAACTTAGGATCACAAATATTTTTATTAAGCCCAAGACATAATAGAGCATTACAGGGAGAACTCAACTACACTTCATTAAAGATAAAACTATGGATTTAACAACAACAAAAGAAATGGCCTATCACTGAAGATACATTAATACAGAAAAGTTATGAGAAATCCATTATGAGATTTCAAAAGGTAATATTCCCAACAATTTGACTAAGTGATTTGGGTACTGCAAGGCAGGAGGAGATAGTAATAATATTTGAAGATTCCTTTTAGCCCCATTACGCTAAAATATATTGAATATGTTCAGTATACCTTCAAGATTGGAAGTCCACTGAGTCATGAGTTTTCAGACTACAATATCTGAAGCACTACAAGGGCTTCATTAGCCTTCTAAGCTCAAAGGATTATTACCCTTAGCACCTCAGCAAGTCAGGATGCCATGAAACTAAAATCTCCAATAATCAACAAATCCTTCATTTATAAATAAGTTTATTTATAATGATATTTACATAATAAAAACAAAACACATGAAACTCACAAGTCATACAAAGAAACTGATGTATAATAAAAACAGCAATATAGACTGACAGGCAAAAATTTAAAGAAAGATTTAATAAAGAGTTAAATATCAAGTAGACAACTTTACTTCTAAATTTCACTTTGTCACCCACACTGCATTGGAGTTGAACAATGGCTCTCTCTTCAGGAGGTCCTGTACTGGAAATTCTGGAAACTGGTAAACTATATTTTGGTAAGAGTTTAAAGTTAATGACCTATTTCCATGCAGTACCTAATGCTGCCTTAACATGAAGTCACTTTCAGTCTGCTTTGAAGTGAAATAGCCTGTTAATATGTTCTGCCAGGCTAGAAAATGTCACCAACATTTTGCTGACACGTGGAGATGTGGCAGGAATAAACTACTGTTTCGAGAGGAAGGAGAAGTGGAGCAGAAGTGACTGGGCAACGGTTTCAAGAGAAGCAAAAGCCAGAAGGAAATCAATGAAAACATGCACAAGAATAGGCAGAGTAACAAGCACAGTTAGTGCAGTCGGGAAATGAACAGAAGGCGTTAACCCATGGAGCCAGGGAAGGGCTTCTTTAGTTACTACTCACTGGAAAACAACTTAGTGCCTAGCCAAACAAACCTGTTTGAACAGAAGTACTCGGGAGGACCTGGGGGTGTCAGTACATGGAATGCCACCTTTAAATTCAGGTTGAGTTCTTGTTGACAGTGGTGAACATCTGCTTCAAATAGCAATAAAATGAAAGCTATAGAATCTATACAGCTGCATCCTTTAAACTAACATAATAAAAAAGAACTTCAAATGAGACAAGCAAGAACAAGACATAAGCATTGTCAAATAAGGCACATGTAAAAATCTACACACGTTATCCAGTGAAAGACAATATATATATATTTAGAGGTAGAAATAATTACAAAAATACTGACATTTCTAAAGCATTAGCATATTTGTTACAAACAATCACCAACTAATCCCCATTCAGAAAACTGTTTTGTAAAATGATTATTCAACATCTTTAGGACTACATATTTGTGGCTTTTTTTGAAATTTCACATGTGAGCATCTGGAGAATTCAGTTAGTGGCAAAAAAGTTGTCCATACTATGAGAAATGTAATATGGAAATTATAAAAAGTTATAAATGTTCATAAACCCCATGGTCATCATAATGTAAATGTCCTTGAGTGCACCAAGTTGATATTTCCTCTTCAGTTAGGAACTCACAATTCCTCTCACAGGCCCATTGACGTCTTTAGTAACGTGGCTATATCTGCGGGCATACTCCCTTCGTCACCTGCAGGTCATAAAGTGGAGTTAAAAGTTTAATAACATATTTTATGAAATATATCCTCTCTCCAATTTTCTCTACCTTTGGTGAATTCCTAATTATCTTTCCAGGCTCCGTGTGCTTCAGTGCCACTCCCTGTTAAAATCCCCCCAAATCCCTACGTCTATTAGGGGTGCTGCCTCTGTGTTCGTGGTCGCAGTGCCAGCAGCGCAATGGACAGCTTCTGTTTCTGACTTGAGATATATAGATATAGATATAGATCTATAAAGACACAGAGATATAGTTTGCATCATATCCTACTCATATAGCACATATGGTTCCCTAAACAAAAACATTTATGTAACAAACTGAATAGTGAAAACAAAGACAGTAAAGCTTTCAAATCCTAACTGAACAGAAATCATTTCATCTACACCCTTATTTTCAGTCCAAAGACACATCCTGACTTAGAACTTAACCGCACGTCTACACAATATTGAGTACAGCGCACCAGTCGAGGATTAAAGCACCCACTGTAAATTGCCTTTTCCCAATGTCTGCCCCATATTTCAATTAAATGGGGCCCCAGTATCCAGACATTTATCCAGGAATTACTCAGGATATTCTAAGATGTGGAAAACATCCTGTGTCAAGGTGGCACAAAATGTAGTCAGCCTTAAGTCAATTAATCACTTAGATTGCTTTTAATTGAACTGATGTATTAGTTTACAATAATAATGGCATAGGTGACAATTCATAAATATTTGTACATTCATAGCCATGAATAATATTATAAATTAGATGTGGCTAAAAAGCAGCAAAACTAATTCCTTTTCTCCCTCTCTGTCACACCCCTCAGTTATAATCTAAAATTATGAGAGTCCTTTTACGTGCTCTTCTCCTGGCAGTGAAGAAACGTATGTACAGGACACAAACTCCTGCACGAACTCTCAGGGAACTCACTGACGTCCTTGCCTCCAAGCTCATCCACAGACTTGAAAACTGCCCATGAGATCTAAAGCGAAACTTGTCCTAAATTAACTGACACCATGAGTAAATAACTGGACAAATCCAGAACACAATAAGACAACAAGCATACAAATCGACAAGACAATAAGACTCTCCAAAATCCATTATTACTGAGGAGGGCAGGGAGAGGAGAAAAGAAGGAAACAGTGAGGGCACTCTTCTAAATCTAAAGATACTACAGATACAGTACAATAAAATGTAATGTGTGAACTCTGACTGGATCCTGTTTTTTAAAAAAAAGCTATAAAAAACATTAAGAGGATAATTGGAAAAAATCTGGATATGGATAATATATGATAATATTTGAAATTACTGACAATTTTCTTGGATGTAATAATGGTATTGTGGCAACTTAGAGGAATATGCTGAAATATTCAGAATGAAGTGTCATGTCTACAACTGACTTTGAAACGGTTCATTGGGAAAAAAAGGTAGATGAAGCAAACATCTTGAAATGTTACAACTGTTAGATCATTATACTTTCATCCACGATATGCTTTCAACATTTTTGCATGAAAATTTCCACAATAAAAAAGTTTTAAAAGGTAGAAAATTGATTAATGTAATCCCAGTAAGGGACATCAAAAACACTCACTTCACACCCAACCCACAACCTTATTCCAAAGCAGCAGTTTCTGACTAGCAGGCATCAGAAACACCGACCAGATGACTGAGTCCCATCCCCAGTTTCTGACTGAGCAGGGTTGGAGATGGGCTTGGGAATTTGCATATCAAATTGGCAGTGTCCCAGGTGGTACTGCTGCTGCCGCTGGTCAAGAGACTGCACTTTGAGAAGCACTAAGACAAGCTGTAGAAACAAAAATCTGACAAGCATATCTGAGAGGAACCGTGGTCTCTAATCTCTCACAGGTTGATGGAAAGGCGGTCATACAGATTGTTAACATAAAGCACATACATGCTCAATGACAGGTATGCCCTCTGTTCAGAGGAGAGGACTGCACTGTGAGACATCAAAGGAAGGTATCCGTGACTCCCACCAGGTTGGTGTCAAATTATTTAAATGAAACCAGGGGCAAAGCTAAAGACAAAATCACTATAGTTAAGAGATTAAATAAATAAAAGGCATTTCTGTATCCTTAGTCTACCAAATAAAACACATACTGGGAAAAACTGATATATATATAAATAGCTTTAACAAGACAAAGGAGGAAAATTTCCTGCAGAAGGGAAGAGTGGTAACTGGGGGGAAATTCTTCCCAACTACACATTTTAAAGCCAATGGCCTGAGAGCAGAGCTGAAGTAAGTTGCTGTTTTAACAGACACTTGATGAGAAAGAACAGAAGAAAAAGACAACAGTGGAGAGAGAAAGCGGTCAAGAAATTTGGAAGATGAAAAGAAGATGGAACAATGGAAACTGACTTTAGTAGAAGAGGCAAAGCAAAAACTTAGGTGCCTGCAGCTGAGAAATGCAAGAAGGCTCCTTTATACTCAGAATCCCCTCCCCACTGAAGCTCAGGACATGGAGGCCATGGGTGCTTCTGAAAGGTGGGGGACACATGGAGCTAAAAAGCAGGTTAAAGAGGGGCGACTCCTAAAGCCTGCCCCGCAGAGCAGCCATTTACCCCAGATGTGCAAAGCCTGACTTTTTGGAAAATGTGAACCACAGGAATGCTGGACACCGGGACATCAGAGGACAGCGAAGCTGTACTGGATCAGGAAAGCTACCCATGTGAATATGGCAACTACCTCCTCTCCCCCACGTCCCTCAGCTATAAGAACGCAGCCAGCAGGCTTATGCACCTCTCTCACCGTCCTCACTTCCGAAGAGAGGGGAGAGCATCTTTCTGGGGAAAAACTAGCCCATGAGAAATGACCTATAGTTAAAGATACTTAAAGACAGTGCAAGACAGTTTGGAGTCTGTCCAACAGTCAAACAGCTGAGTCCCCAAATTAAGTAACTATGATGGTTCTATTTAAAAACGTACTGTTAGGATAAAATTTATATATCTGGATGTTTGCTAGCATTGCTAAAAGAGAATTTAACCTAGGTATTTAATTGCTTTACTAAATTTGAAACGGTTCCCTAAACAAAATAATCAGGAAAACATGTTGCCTAGTGGAACTTGCCTTGCGAGTTCACTATATTGCTTTGGCTGAATAACCTGAAATTACAAGTTGCCATCTCCACACAAAGCCTAGAAACTGCTGTTAATTGTTTAAGTTATGATCTATCTACTCATCCTCACCCTTAAAGGTCTAACTCAGTTGCTTCTTACTCAAACTTTCTGTAATGGCCACCTCCCCAAGCTGGCACAGCACCCCAAAACAAAGGCTATACAGGAAGGCCACGTACTAGTTTCATCATCTGTCTTCCTCTCTGATGACAGATGAAAATGAATTGATCTCTTTATAGTACAGAGTGCCTAACAAGATACTGGGACATAGTAAATATTCAATGGAAGTCTGCTGAGTGGAAATGAACCATTATCAGTAATAGGAATATCCTTATTTATCAGAATACTGATATAATTGCTTGTTTCCAATTAAATTTAACATTAAATAAGAAAAGCAAGATGCAGAAGATTGCATGCTAACTTGTGTAAAAGGGAAAAATAACATATACACTTATTTACTTATATCTGCATAAAATAAGTGGTCATGCACTAAAAACCCTAATGTGTCACGTTCATGAAAGGGAAGCTGGTGACAGGGCAGGAAGGTGGCTTTGGTTTGCCCTTTTGTATCATTTGAATTTTGAACTACATGAACGCATTCTCTTTTCAAATGTATATACAAATAAATAAATAAAATCTTAATAAAAATAAAATATAAATATAAATAATCTTAAACTTCAAAAATTATTCTTTTCAAAAAGGTGGAGTGGAGGTTTTCTTATTTGAGGGTTCCCTCTGGTACCTAACCACTTCAATCTGAAATTAACAAATTTTTGAAAAAATGCATTTTATTGCACTCGTGTAATAAATATTTGCTATTCAAAATGAAATTAATGTAAATTTTAGATAATAAGTTAATATCATGCCATGTATTTTAAATCTCCGGATTCACAAATATTATCTATTAAGTAAATCATAAAACTGTGGATAAAATTATAGATCCAATTTTAATTTATTCCCAGGATGTTCTGGTGTCAGAGATAAGGCATGGAAGAGACAGAATTTTCCAAAATCAAAGTGTTTATATCAATTCTGGCAAAATGACCTTGGTTACTGCAGGACTTCTGAGATGAGCATGCTTGGCTTCCCCGAGGCCACCCTAAACTGTGCGCCAGTTAAGGGCTCAGACCATCTTTGTTATCCCCTTGCTACCGCTAACTTGACGCCTTTTCATATAAATAAATATTTAAGTTTCTGCTTATAAACAACTTACCTTCGTCTACTGTGGTCATATCTTGTTCTAGTTTCAATTTCTGTTGGTTAATTTTTAGCATGGATTCTTCGATCGTCCCTTGGCTTATTAATTTTATAACTAGTACTTCTCTAAGGAAAATACAAGATATGTCCATTGGTTACTTAATATAAAACTATTTGGATTACATATAAACTGTATAAATCATTTTAGAGTTCAATAAGACTAATTTGAAAATTGTGTAACAAATATATCCATAAATTCTCATTTTATTCAAACTATGTTTTCTGAGCATGTCACTTTTAAACATCTTTTCCTAGTAAAAATTATTAGTAAACCTATATTACAACAAACAATTCTGGGTTCAACTAGGTATCCCATTTTAAAAAGGAAAATGCTTTGCTTATCAGATTCCTGATAAGGTGCCGATAAATATTTGGTTCATAAATGAATATATCGATGTCTTTTGGAAATACAGTACAATGTTCCACAAAGAAAACATTGACTGTCTACTCTATACATGTGAAAGGAGAGTTGAATTATAATAGTTTTACCCCTTTATGGTCCTGTGACCAGTGTCAAAATTCAACTTCATCTGAAATAGCTACAATTGAAATAATCAATTTTCTCAAGGGTAACAGGGTAGCAATAGTATGTATATTACCAAGTCTATCTGGCTCTTAGATGGTTAATAAGCAAGTCTTTTCAATTATTAATCTTTTTCAAAGGGGCAGGATCATTGATAATACCTCATTTTCATTAGCGGCAGAACTATTTGGGGTAGGGGTAGGAGGTTATTTTAATTACTAGAAAATGAATAGGTTCACAGTGGAGTTCACATGCAACACTGCTGATATAGAATACATCAGCAGCCACATTTTCCTGAAAATATAAAAACTAAGGCAGGGCATCTGACAGACTATATTCTAATATTCTAGACAAATTAAACTGTCATTTAATTAAAAATAAATTTCAACTGAAAACACTTACTTAGTCTGGCCTACTCTATGGCATCTATCTTCTGCTTGTTTGTCATTGTAAGGATTACAGTCAATATCGTGAAGTATAACAACATTTGCTGAAGTCAGGTTTATTCCTAGACCACCAGCTTTTGTTGACAGCAGAAACACAAAGATATCCATATCGGTATTGAACTCATCAATTAGATGAATCCTGTAAGATAAATATATTAGGTTAAATTTCACTAAAAAGTATACGATTAAAACTGAAAACAGGGCCAGCCTGGTGGTGCAGTGGTTAAGTTCACACGTTCCGCTTTGGTGGCCCAAGGGTTAGCTGGTTCGGATCCCGGGTGTGGACATGGCACTGCTTGGCGAAAGCCATGCTGTGGCAGGCGTCCCACATAAAATAGAGGAAGATGGGCACGGATGTTAGTTCAGGGCCAGTCTTCCTCAGCAAAAAAGAGGAGGATTGGCAGCGGATGTTAGCTCAGGGCTAATCTTTCTCAAAAAACAAAAACAAAAACAAAAACAAAAAGAACTGAAAATAATCACATCACATAAAAAATAAACTTGAAGATGTAAATACCCGCTCTCAGCATTATTTTCCTGTAGCTGTTTTATTGAAAACTTTCTCAGTTCGCCAACTTCCTTTCTATACTATTTATCTCCCTACTATTTCTTACTTTAATTCAACTCTTCAAATATGATTAATTCCTAAAGGACCATTTTGTCCTTTGTTTAATGACTTCTGGCTTATCTAAGTTCTGCTGTGGCTTTTCCATCTTTAACCTTCTCAGAAGTCTGTCAGCTGCTACTTGCAGATACTAGACCCGATGAGCTAAGATCTCAGGATCAAACCACAGGGGTGTATTCTTCTCTTCTAGCAGGACTTCTATCCTTACTCTAACACAGGAAAAAATAACAACCCAAAAGATGCCATGCAGTTGAACCACAGTAGAAAAAGCATTCCTTTTTTTTTATTTTTAAGATAACCTTTTTAACTTTTGGGAATTAAAAAAGAATTAACCAAACTTAGTCAATTACCCTGAAAATGTGAAAAGCCCAAGATTTTAAAACAACCTTGGTTTAAAGATAAGGCACTTCAGACTTTGAATGATTTTTAAAGTTAGGGGAAAAAACTGATGAGTATACAATTCTAATAGCTGTTTAAAAATCTATTTGTATGCAACTCAGACCAAAAAATTAAAAGAAAATTTTCCTCATCTAATGTAATGACTTGAAGTAAGCAAGCAATACAATTCTATCAAACGCTCTAGACATTTAAAATTCTAACATTTATTCCCATTTGAGGGTAAGGTAGAGAGAGATTTTCTGAAACCAAAGTGAAGTATACCAACCTTTCAGAAATCTGAGTCTTTCCATCTAATCTGAGGTATCTATGCTGATGATGTTTTAAGAGAACCTCTAAAATATCCAGCATCATGGTAAACTGGCTAAATAATACAACCCTATCGCCCTGTGAAAATACAGACATGGATTAGACAAATGGAAAAATAAAATCAGACATAAGTATCTAATGACTAAGTACTTCTTTAATAAAAATCAAGTAATCATAGCTAGGGTAAATTTCTTGTTTTAAATTATATAGAAATAAATTACCTTAACTTCTAAACTTCAGACCTAAAGTTTAATTCTCAGTTTTGACTTTTAAGGATAGTAAATGGGAATAGCTAGGAAAGCACTACTTGGATTGCGATCCTACAATTTTAAGCTACTTCACACACAAACTGTACTACCATTTAACAGTAGCTTCAAAATACTCATTTTGAAGCAATCATACAGATTACCAGCTATGAAATGATGACAAGATCACTTTTTAAAAACATCAACATAGATGTATTCTACTAACTTCTATTTTTCTTTCTGAGGTTTAATGGAGGAAAAGTATTCAGGAAAACATATGCCCAAATATATCCAAAAAATGCTCAAAACACTAGTTTCTAGGAGACTGCAGAAAAGCACAGGCTAAAGCTTCAGGAAAGTAAAATCATGCCAGAATTGTTTTCAAGAAGTTTAACTAAGTGGATAATACAAAAGGAGCAGCATTCTTCTTTAATACCTTCTGTTTTAATTCAGACAAGATGCGGCCTAAAACTCGGAATTTTCCAGAATCTAAAATCAAGTCCATGTCTAACTGGAAGTTATTAATGTGTCGATACTGTTTACAAAGTACATGTAATTCAAAGTCTGTCATAACTTCCATATCTTCAAAGATCAGGTCTGGGTTAGCCTCACAATGTGTAGGTTCCTCAAAACAAAACAAAACAATATACACTTCAATATAAAATAATTTATAACACGATCAGAAAAACCTAATAGAATTGTTCACATTTGATAAAATATCTAAATCAAAGAACATTTTAGTGCAACAGAGTTTAGCAAAGGAAATTAATTTTCATTTTTTAGGTAAAATCAAGGGAGAAAAGTTCTTACTGTTTTAAAGATAACATACTGAAATATTTACAGATGAAATACTGCCTAGAATTTGGTTCAAAATCCCC
Organism: Equus caballus; assembly: GCF_041296265.1. Classification (NCBI taxonomy): domain Eukaryota; kingdom Metazoa; phylum Chordata; class Mammalia; order Perissodactyla; family Equidae; genus Equus; species Equus caballus. The sequence goes on from NC_091686.1 coordinate 50,285,056, forward strand.
AGGAGGGGTATGGATGAAACCACAGTAGAGTCATGCCAGACGATAACTGTAGAAAATGAGTGATGGCCACACTGGCAGAGGATTTTGTTATACAATTCTCTCTATTTTCACATGTTTGAAACCTACCATAAGTTTAAAATAATATTAAAAAAATTAAAAAGCAAATGGTTGCTTTCAACACAAAACTCTATATGGAGAAATAAGGGAGAACATAGCAAAAATAAAGAGTATTGGCTAAAACTATAGACAAAATATGATAAAGAAGAAAGAAAAAGAAGAAAATAAGTGGGGAGAAATGACTCACTAGCCAAGACATAAAATCTGAGAGATCTTTTTGGTAAAAAAAGGAATAAATAAAATAAAGAAGTACATTATGGAAGTCTAGATCAGGAGCTGGCAATGTTTTTCTGTAAAGGGCAAGACAGTAAATATTTTAGGCTCTGTAGTCAAAATGATCTGTTTCAAAACTACTCAACTCCATCCTTGTTTTGAGAAAGCATTGAGACAACACAGAAACAAAAGTGTGTGGCTGGGTTAGAATAAAAACTTACAAAAACAGTCACAGATGTATTTGGCCCTAAGGTCATAGTCTGCTGACTTGATGCAGATTGTCAGCCTGTCTTAAGCTCCCCCAAATTATCTTAAACTTTGTCTTAAAAATATTTTTCTGGAGCAGGGTTGGCCTGTTTGCCCACAGTGGTTAAGTTCGTGTGCTCCACTTTGATGGCCCGGGGTTCGCAGGTTCAGATTCTGGGTGTGGACCCACACACTGCCCATCAAGCCATGCTGTGGTGGCATCCCAGATACAAAATGGAGGAAGACTGACACAGATGTTAGCTCAGTGACAATCTTCCTCAAGCAAAAAAAGAGGAAGACTGGCAACAGAGGTTAGCTCAGGGCCAATCTTCCTCACCAAAAGAAAAAAAATGTTTCCTTAACTGTGTGGTTCGAGGGTCAATATGTTCATTAGATTTAACGATCTGATTTCTAGCCTAACAATTTAACTTCATGTTTAATAGTGTTAATAAAGCTTAATGTTAGCATAATATGAAATCCTACCTTTAGCATAAGCTGAGACATTTCCTTGAGTTTTTCAGCTGTGTAATATTGGCGATGTAATAAAGGATGATTGGCCATTTTTCTCAATTGCATCATGACATTGCACATTTCTGTGTTTTTTTCTGTGATCCAAAGAATACACATTAAAAAAAAAAAAACAAAAATGAAGCTGACAGCTGTTTGTTGAAATACATCTCAATGCAAACAAAAAGTTTTAAAATTAGTTCTTCAAATTCCAACTAATTTTCTAAAATGAGCAAATCCCACTATCACGTGACTAGACAAAATGCAGCCCCAGCACAGGATTATTTTTCACATAAAATTGTGACAAGCAGATTATACCCATGTTATTGATAGATTTTTTCAATCTGTTGAAGAGACCCAAATAGAGTTGCTCCTGCTTCTCTGACATTGCACACAGCTCGATTTGGTCCTTCTTGGGGGGCAGCTGCTTGAGAACCTGAGAAAGAAAAACAGCTGAAGCACATCATCCAAATAAAGAGGAAAACAGAGTGTTAAAAACCAATCATAATAAAATAGATGCAAATAAGAGTTACCTCTTCTTTTACTCTTCTGAGAATAAATGGTTTTATAATTTGTTTTGCATGTGCTATTCTCTCCTTTTCATAAATACTTTGCTCATCTGCTGATTTCTAAGTAAAATAAGAACATACTCTTTTAAAAATTATTCATTTAAATGATCACAATAACAATATTAAATAACATGAAAATCTCCCTCACTACAATCTGAGTTATTTTCCCCAGAAACTCAATTCATCCTAGACGGAACTTCATATTCGAATTTTGGACTATAATCTACTTCTTAAGGCTCCACATGTTTTTTGAGGTTTTGTGAAACGTAATCGTGTACTCTGCTGAGGTAACGAAATTGAACTGTGCTAGGCTGGTGTTCAGAAGTCATTAACTGAGGAGTCATTACTGATCACCTAGATAACTCTCATGAAAAAAAGTGTGTGTGTGTGTGTGTAAGGGATTGGAGGGTGGGGGGTGGGTAGAGGGAAGAGAGAGAGAGAGAAAGGCAGAAAACTTGTATTTATTTGTGGAAAATGGTCCCAAAAGAAAGCTAGAGCATGTGGTCTAAAAAATGAGGATAGTTTCCTAGTCAAAACCTGTTAGTTTTGGAGAATTAAAGAAGTGGACTTTTATTCTAAGATGTGAAGGAGATCTCCAATATCCTGTGATCTGCCAGGCTATCAAGTGGGAGGAAACAGATTAGTGAAAAAAAGGCAGTTAATTTGCAGTGAAAGAATATCATAGAAAACTCTTGCAAAATATATGTGACTTGGGAGAGAGTCAAGAATCTAGATAAACATCACTGTACTAGAAAATTTGGGCGTTCTTGAAAATTATACTATACCTTTGCTAAGCAACAGAGAGAAAACTAACCAGGTTTTCTTCTAGATAGGATTTCGTTACTGTAACTTTTGGAAATTGTTACTTTTGTATTTACGGACTTTTATTTCAAAACGGTACTTCTTTCCCAGTAGAGGAATTTTCTAGATAATCTACCTCTGCCCAGTTCTACATTTTACCCATTAAAAAAATGCTAATTTACTTGACTAATTTTAATAAAGAATATACAATGCTCAAACTTTCCCCACATACTACATATCTGAGCTCTCTACTAATTTAAAATTATCATTCTTAAGAAAATTAGGATATTAAAAACCAAAACTTTTAGATACTGGTTATAGAAGTCATTATTTTCCACTGTATTGTGGGCGACTTCCCAACTCATCCAAATAAAGGGATATCAACTACTTAAACTTATTTCATAGTGTATATGCACAATGAAAACAGGAAAAAGAGACAACATAGAAAAATGGCCCAGGTAAAACACAAAATATCCTATTTTGGATAAAATATGAATTTATGCTTACTGTCTTAGAAGAAAACATTCTTCGTATTTCACTGGTGCTACTACTAAACATGTGTGGCATAACAAAATTCAACAGCGACATAAGTTCTAACAGATTATTCTGGACAGGTGTGCCTGTGAGTAGCAGACGATTATTTGCCTGTGAATGAAGACGAAATTTAGATTAGGTTTTTTTTAGAGCCACATTCTTTTTGTCTACTGTCCTCAGTGGGAAAGAAAAAAATTAAAACCATTATTAATAATCTAATATTCTGTGACAAAAGATTAGTAATTTACAAAAATTATCTATTGTACTTTAAGGCAGAATGTGAAACAAATGGTTTCATTTTCTAAGTAGGTAACTTGTGTCTTCATATCTCTTTTATGAGGTAATGAAAGAAGAGACATTATAGTTGATATTCATAAAGTTTATCGTATAGAACAGTGGTTGGTAAGTTGAGGCTCATGAGCTAAGAATGGTTTTTACATTTTTAAAGGGTTTAAAAAAACCCAGAAAACAAAAAGCAGAGAACAAGTGACAGAGGCTGAATAGCCCACAAAGCATGGAATATTTACTATCTGGCCCTTTACAAAAAGTTGCTGACCCCTGATATAAAATACTATATACATTAAAATACATAATCTAAAATTTTATCATAATCAGAAAAATTCACAGAACACTCTCTTACGTTAATCGTCATAAGGTGCTGGTATCGGATGGAGCCCATATTCTTCAGCATATGGCCCTCATCAAAAATTGCATAATTAAGTTTCAGCCGTCGAAATAGACTACGGTCATCGGAACTGCTGATTGCACAATTATACCTGTCACCAAAGAAAAAGAAATCTCTAACGTTATACTGCTAAGAGGCTGGACTCTAGTGGGACTTAAGGTTTTCTAAAATTATTTTTATTTAGACATTTCTAATAGCCAGTATCTAAAAGATACCACCAGACACAGCTGATGCTCAAATAAACACTGATGCACTTGTATCCAATAATTATTGATGTACATTAACTAAGTTATAAAAGATGCAATATGTAGCTAAAGAAATTTCAATGTTATACACAACTAAGATGAGGTCAATTTGGGTACAATTTATATGTAATCTGCCATTGTTATACACTTTACTTCATGAACTGTTATATTTTATGAAGAAGCAGGGAAAAAGGACACGAAGCTTAGACATTTCAGTTGAGAACTTAATACTACTGTGTTAAACTAATAGAGTAGATCCAAGAAATGAGAGTTAATAGCAGCCAGCAGTACAAGACTACATATGAAAATGGGGTCCACTTTATTAAGACAAATTTTGGATGAATTCTTTTAATCATGGCCTCCTATAGAAGTCAGTAGAGAGAAATAATAACCACATAGTGACAGCTACAATGAAGCCTGAAATAACCTATAAAATAATTGCAACACGAGAGCATTAAGTTTTCTGCTAGATATTTAAGCCGAATAGTCACTACCAAGGAATGATTAACTTATTCAATGTATATTTTCCATCCTTATTTCTATTCTAACTCAAATTTTTCATTAAGAGAGATTTCATAGTTATTAGTAACACTTGTTTATAAGCTATAATATTTATCAATCATTTTGGTGGGATATCTTAGATTTTACTTCAAGTTTAAATGAGAGTTTTATTATAAGATTATGCTTTTTAATCAAGTTATGAAAACTGTCTTATAAGCACTGTCAATCACCTAATGTACTAGCAAAATCTGCTATCTTGGTGTTATACACCAAACTGAAAACTGTCTGAATCCCCAACATAAGTCATTCCATTACTTTATTTGCATTGTTCTTAGCACAGACTTTCCCTCATATTACTACTACTATTTTTAAAGATTTTAAAAAATTATTGGTGGGCTGCACAAAACGTTTTTTCCAAAAATTTTTTTTTCTCAATACTTACGTGGTCACAATTACATTGTATTCTTCATATTTACTATGAATGTTATACCTAATCTGTTTACGCTCTTCTTGAGAACCTAGAATTTAAAAACAATACACACATACTGATTGTATTTTTTGTACTTTATTATCTATTAGGATTTTTTAAAATTTCCAAAATTAAAAGGAAAATGACATTTTCTTACCATAGTAACAGAGCACCTTTAAAGTGGGGCACCATAAATTAACTTCTCTTAACCAGTTATCTATGAACAAAAGAGATATTACTCGCACCTGCTGTTATAGGGGACGTGCGCGCAGTGAAATGAACACTGAACTTTGGCAAGTTATACCCAGAAACTGTCCTCTTATAAAATAATACAAGATGACTTTTTAAAATCACAGACCCTTCACAATTTTACTCCTGATGATTAAAATGATTTTGAGGTGGCATCAAAATGAAGGGCAGAGGACCAACCATTATCTTTATAGATGATATTAATTTCTAACTGAAAGAGATTTTTTGGGGTCATGTTCATGTGTATAAACGTTCTCTTATTCTGCTCTACATCCAATCAATTGAGAAAGAAGGGAAAAGTAATCTGAGTGGGAATGAACTGCATACTTCTCATTCAATAAATGTTTACTTTCATATTTAAAAGCACTTAGTTTCTCTTAGTTACTCGTTAAAGCAATTTAAAAATATTATCAAAACAAAATAAATGATCCTATCAAACGGCCCTTGATCTGTAATAATTTACAAGCTAAATAACTGACTTAAATTTGATTTATTTTCTTTTAAAAGACTTTCAGTACAATCAAACACACACATACCTACAAGGGGAAAACAGGTGTAAGGAGACCATAGAAATTAACATTCACCTCCAAAACTAAGAAATCCCACATACACGCATGGTTTTTCTTTTCCCTATATAAAACACTATACAGACAAGGACGGCTGTCCACAGTATTACAAACCTATAGTTGATGCTGGAACAACGATCAAATGAGGACCTTTATTACCCTCCTGATAGAGGTATGCCAGGAATGCAATGGCTTGAATAGTTTTTCCTAGGCCCTAAAATTGAAAGTTTAAAAGACAATATATGAAATTTAAAAATAAACAAAAACCAAATAAATACTGGAAAAATACAAAAGAAAAAAGTGAATTTCTAGTTTTATTTATTTTTGATTCCCCATAATGCAACTCTATGAGAATTTCTACTATGATCTTAGTTCTCAATGACAGATAAAACAAAACAGATCACAATCTCCAAGTGACACTACAACTTAGTTTAGTGAGCGGGATGTATCTCAGCTGCTAATTAATATGGGACGCACATTAATATGGAAGACCTTTGCATTGTATATAAAGGATATAATCTTGGTAATTGTTTTATATAAAGCAAATGGTTAATAAACACTAGACAGACTGAGGACAATGTTCCAATGACTAACTGGGTTTGAATATATGTCTATTCTATTACCCAGCAATTCCACTCCTAATATATTCAAGAGACATGAGAGCGTATGTCCACAAAAGATTTGGGTAAGAATGTTCATAGTAGTTTTATTATAATAGCCAAACACTGGAAATAACCTAAATTTCCATCAACAGGAGAACGAATAAACAAGTTGTAGCCTATTTATACTATTACCACACACCAATAAAACACACAAACTACTGATACATTTAAGAACATGGGTGAATCTCAGTAACTTTATGAGGCACCAAATGAACCAGAAACAAATGGTAGATACTGTATGGTTCTATTTATATCAAGTTCAAAATCAGAAAAAATTAACCTGTGTTGACAGGTATCAGGGGTGGTGTAATGACTGAAAAGGAACATGAGGAAGCTTTTTGGGATGAGAGAAATGTTGATCTGGGAAGTGCTCACATGGGTGTACAGATATGTAAAAAGTCACTAAGCTGAACTGCAGGTAAATTATATATCAATAAAGCACTGGGTTTTTTTCTTTTTTAAAAAGCCTACTGAGGTAGTTAACTTCTAAGTGGAGCTAAATATTACCAACTGAATTGCCAGCCCCGCCCCTACTCCAAATTCATGTGCTGAAGCCCTAACCCCTAATGTGACTGTATTTGGAGACAGGGCCTTCAAGAAAGTAATTAAGGTTAAATGAGGTCACAAGGATGGGGACCCAATCCTCATCTTAAAAGAAGAGAAAGAGACACCAGGGATGTGCATGCACAGAGAAAAAGCCATGTGAGGACACAGTAAGAAGGACACTTGCAAACAAAGGAGAGAGGCCTCAGGAGAAACCAAACCTGCTAACACCTTCATCTTGGACTTCCAGCCTCCAAAACTGTAAGAAATAACTTTCTGTTTAGGTCACCTAGTCTTTGGTGTTTTGTTACGGCAGCCCTAGCAAACTAAGATAATAACTTATAAATACTGTGCTCTACAGGTTACAAATATAGTTTCGCATAACATACCTCATTTGATACTAAATATAATCTTATAATATAAAAACTACCTAGGTTTTATTAACAGTGGCTTGAGATTAGGTCATTTGATAAGGATTAGACAGCCCATGAAAGGCAAAGTTGGTACCCAAAACTCAGATTTGATTCCCAAGTCCAGTTTCTGACAACTGTAAACATTCTATACTCTAAACTAATTTCTATAACTATTTTGAAATCCTGCATATATTATTCACTTTTCTATCAGATAAACAGCATCCTTGTTTGATGTGTGTGCATCTTTGTATCATGTACATGTGGGAATAGTCTTAAAGTACTAAAGATTACTAGACACTAACTAGAGAACAAGGGTCATTTTCCTCATTAATTTTTATTTTAGAAATCTATACACAATGTAATACATATATAGTCAATAAATATTTTCTCCACTGAACATGACTCATTTTTTTTTGGCGGAAGATTAGCCCTGGGCTAACATGTGCTGCCAATCCTCCTCTTTTTGCTGAGGAAGACTGGCCCTGGGCTAACATCTGTACCCATCTTCCTCTACTTTATATGTGGGACATCTGCCACAGCATGGCTTGACAACTGGTTCACACTTGGGATCCGAACTGGCGAACCTTGGGCCACTGAAGCGGAACGTGCAAACTTAACCACTGTGCCACCGGGCTGGCCCCGAACATGACTCATTTTTAACAAACACTTTTCAAAAAGGATAGCCGGAAGAAGGAAGGTAAGGTTAGATTAAATATCAAGTTTCTCTGTGACAATACCTGGACTACTGGCTGTAATGAACTTCCTAAGCTTAGCTTCAAGCATTTGTGATTTGGGAAAGAAGAGAAACTCAGACAAACCTAATAAAAGTAAAATGGCAGAAATGATGGTGATGATGTTGCTGTGGGTTTACTCACTGCCAAGGACAGGTATCTATGATACATTTTAAAGGCAGCTATACAAAAGCCCATATAATATAGCATCATTTAGTATTAGATATATATGTATATGTATGTATGGATCGATGTATGCACACACAAACATACATCTGCAGAAGAAAATAATCTAGAAAGAAATACACCAAAATAGTACTTAAGGTGGTAGGATTACAGGTGATTTTGACATTTTTTGGTATTTTTACATGATGTCTAATTTTTAAACTCATATGCTAATTTGGTAATCTGAAAGGCTACAAACCCACTTTCATTTTGGGGGGCGCAGTGAGGAGGCTAGAGCTAAGACAGGCAACAGGAGAGACTGAGGTGAGAACAGTCAACTACAGAGTCAAGAGAAAATTTCATCTTTTAAATGACAGCACGGATGTCTTTTAATGACAAATCCTAGAAATAGAGTACTACTTACCATTTCATCCGCCAAAATGCCATTAAGTCCATGTTTATGTACCAGCGCCAGCCAATTCAAACCAACCTTCTGATAGGGCTTGAGTGACAAACTGGTAAAGAGAGAGTTACCAAATATTATAGATTTATACTTCATGAGTTTCCTCCACTCATTTCCTGACGTGAGGTTTAGGTCTACAATGCACACACAAACTGAATTACCTAGGTCTAGTCTTACCTTTAAACTTACTGTCATAAGCTATTTATATTTACTTAAGAAAATGAGCCCAAAACATAATACAGTTTTTTTATCTTCTCAAATTTAATTCTCTTATATGTTCATTTATTTCTTCTGGCAGTAAGAATTACAAAATATAATGTAATAATGTATGTCACCAAATTAACCAGTTCCACAAATGATCAGAGTATTAACTATGATAACATATTACTAACATTTACACTAGAAAATTGTACTGTACTGATTTGGATTTTAGCCCATTAAGGAACTTAAAGTATTCAGATAAAAACACAAGTAAAATGTGCTACTTTGCCAGGCTGATTTAACATTTTCTGAATGAATGCCAATCACCTCTAATGTCAGTGGCATGGATAGTTCTGGCATGTGATGTATGTGTGTATCTGTTTGAACTACGTATAAATGTAAATTTGCTAGACATCAATGAACAACAGTGAGTAGAAAATACCTGATAAGTCTCAAAAATCTTATTTAATTTGGAAATATATAAACAGATTAATCCCTGGGAATAACTTGTTTGGAAGGTATTAATGGGAGGGTGATAATGGACAAAAACAATAGTTTTTTTAAAAAGTTCAAGTGGTTAAAAACAGTTATTTACTAAACATCTATTAATTACAGATACACAAAGATATCACTTTCCAGCATCACCTCATTTAATCTTGTAACATTCTATAAAGGTAAGTATTATCATCATTTTAACAGATGAAAAAGCATGAGGCTCAGTAATTTTCCTGAGGTTCCACAGCTACAAAGTGTTATGGCTAAGATTTTAACTCGGGAAGTCTCTCTCACGTGGATCTTTGTCTCATGATCACTAGGAGAGCACACACCCCACACTAACATGAAAACCTAGGACAAGGCCATGCCTTCCATTCTCCAGCTTTTATCTTGTCCCCTTAATTTCCTGTTACACAGACTATGTGCACACAGGGAAGGGGTCTGGACATAACTATGGTATAATAAATGGTTAAGGGATCAAATTCCGAAATCAAGACATCTTAATTAGAACAGAGGTAAAAGAGATGGAGGGGAAAGATATCCATCTTAAATCAGAATCTATGTCTCAACTCTGGGATGTGCAATCTATAAAACACGTCTCATTTGAAAAAATTAAAAGTATAGGTAGGAAAAACTCAGTAGTATTGCTTAAGTCTTTACATTTCATTTTTTAAAATGTCTTTGCCTTCTTGGACTACAAAACTAATAATAAATAACATACTATCACAGATATCTTAATTTCCAGATACAAAGGAATTCTTTCTATTACAGTAGCGATAAGAGCAAACGCCAATATTGGAATGTTTACCATATTCCAGACATTATACGATGGGTTTTACATGAATTATTACTTTATTTAACCTACATTATAAAGTAGATACTATTATTATCCCCATTTTACAGACGAGAAGTTCTCTGGGACAGAGAAGTAAAGTTACTTGCCCAAGGTCACAAGCTATCCAAATCCACGCCTGCAGTGGCACAGGGTGGTATCCAATCCCGGTCTTACCCAGACCTCAGCCTTTAGCCACTACAGAGCAAACATGAGAATGTTCTCTCTCTCTGACCCACCCACTCTATGACCAAAACTGAATTCCCTATGATTGTTCTGAGTCCTCTCCAATATCTTGGACATCCCATATACATAAACTTCACATTTCATGAAAATGATGAAACTTGATAAGGTAGGCTTATGAACATCACTTATTTATAAATGCATTGAATGGCCAACATGCTATCCCAACGTCAATCTGTCATAAATAGCCAAGAAATATTCTTAACAAACAAATTTCACTCAATTTCTTCATCACCAACACATGTTGAGAAACGAGTTTATTAAAATGCTCTTCCTTATACATAAAACTTTAAAAAGTGTTAAGAAAATTTTGATAAACATTTACTACCTAGAACTTTTCATTCAAATAAAATTGTTTCATCCACAATCACAAAGTAGTTTTGTAGCTATTTTAATCAGGACATTAAATAGCTTTGTTATACTGAAATATTTGCTTTAAAAATGTTAAGTATTTGTGGGTGTGTGTTTGTGTGTACATATGCTCCTCTGCTAGATTTATCTAATTTAAATAGATTTATCTCAGTATCACAACAGTACTGCTCACCACAAATCCTTTCTTCAGAATGCAAAAGGATCAATGAAAATGCAGTTTTGAAGTCCAATTCACTTATTATGACAAATTTTTTTTAAAGGGCAGCTGTATTCTTTCTCTAGCAGGCTCTAATATTTAGATGGAATCATTCCTTACATTTATTTTGATATTCTTCAGTTTCCTAAGAATTTTCATGACTGCACATGAACCCCAACCACCAGTTTCCAGATAAGCATGTGGGTCACCCAAATGCTAAGACCTACAGCCCAGGCTTTCTCAAGTAGTTACGTGCTGTCTTCTCGAGACTATAAATATCTTTAAACTGAAAGTTTTCTTACTTCCAGCTAAGGAAAAGATTTTAAGATTTTCTGAGATCATGACAGAAAAAGAGGCAGCATGTTATTTTGAAGTCCCTTGTTTTGCTAGGGGTGAAAAAGTCCTTACAGACAGTTGCTATGATTTCTTTCAGAGTGAAAATTAAATTGGGTTTAAATCTGTCAGAGAAACTCGTATCAAAATTATTTTGAAAGGTGAGAAAGGCCTGAAATAGAAACAAGAGTACACAAACGTGCTCAATTTGAGTTTAAAATGCAGAAATACACGGCTAGACTTGTTTGAAGTAGTTCCTATGGAACAGATTCCGGATGCTAGCTGACCAAAAATTTATGTCCCTTAAGTGCGATGTGGCTGCTGAAAATACTACCACAACAACATTAGTTTGTGCTAATAGTGGTCTTCAAAGGACTAAAATGTTTACATCATAGTACTCTGAGGTAGTCAAGCCACATCTGCAGCACTGGTTTGCATTCCCATCAAGGGGAAATGGTCTGACAGCCACTGTGTAGGAACAGGGACCATCCTGCCAGGTTGAGGATGGACAACATCAGAAAAACCCTGGTAGATTTAGCCCAGAAAAGACAGGAGACACGTGATTAAACATATTTTCTACTGAACATGTGAGAAATCTTTTCAGTTAAAACAGTTTAAAGCTGATAAATTTTAGACAAATTGCTAACGCTTGAGAGATAGCTACACCTACAGTAGGAATAAAATAGGAGAAATACTGAGGTTTTTCTTTTCCCTCACTGCATTATATTTTAACTTTACAGGCAATTTTAGTTTTGACAATTTAAAATAAAGATCATGAATGTAATGGTTTTGAGATACATACGAGAATTTTTGTTTTTCCCTGCAAAGACTGTTTTTAACAAGGATTTATGGTATATCTGTATTTCCTTTATCTCTAAAAGGGAATTTTTCTGTTAGAATTCATATAAATTTGTAATAGGAAAATAAACAGTCAACATAATTTTGCTTCAATGCAAACTTTGCTACAAAGAATTTGTTCAGCTAAGAAAAAGCATGACAACATATTCCTCGGGCAAGTTTAACCTTCTCCTCTGCGCTAACAAAGCCTTTCCCACAGCAGGGAACGAGCGGCACGTCTCCATACTAAGAGCTGTGGTGCCCCGCTGGCGTCCCAGGGAAACTGCCAGTGTGACGCTCACCTCGGCTAAAAACAGCAACCAAGACAACAAATTTCACCCCCTAAAAGTGACTTTCTCTAAGCTCTGAAGAGACTATCCACACAGGTTTTAGAAACCGTTCTTTGGACTAGATCCAAGAAGCATTTCAAATAAAAAACTTTTTCTCATCTATTAAATATTTCATTAAAGAAAATCCTCAGTCTAATGGAAAGGATAGTTTATTACCTGATCATACTATTTACAAGTAACAGGACTTGGTGGATGTACGTTTGAGAGAGAGGTTTTTTAAGTGATGCAATAAAGCACTTGACTTTTTAAAATCCAAATTATGATAAAGTAGACTCAACTGGGTAAGCCTCGTAGAGTGAAGAACTCCCCATATCCAATGCTGTAGAACAAGGAGCAGCTCCAACTACACTTTTAGGAGATGAATTTGCTGACATGGCCATAGTTCTTTCTATGCAACAGAGAAAAGAGCTTCTTTGTGGGAACTGCATCACGTCTCCCTACACCATCCCATAGCACCCTAGAAGGGCACAGAAAACATCGTAGCTTACTATTAAAGGCCAGTAACCATACCTTGATTTTTTTTCATAGCTTGATTTTTCATTAATCAATGATCAGCAAATATGCTTTGATCATTAACTTAGAAAAATACCAGAAGTAGTAAATAAAATCATCAACTAAGGTAACTCATTTTAATGAGATCCTAGTGCTAATCTTATTAAATACCTGCCAGAAATATTCTTAATAGATATAACTCAGTTTTAAAGTTGCATAACACTGCACAGTATGGATATACCATAACTCATTCTAGCTATTCTCTGATTTTAGGAACGTGGATTGTTTCCATGTTTTTGCTACTACAAATATTATCACAGTAAACAATTTTATACATTTTCTTGAAAGGAAGTATTCTGAACAGTTCTGAGTCCCCAAACCACTTAAAAATAAACTTTTAAAGAAAGTTCAGGACAATCTCCTCCATCCATCATCCCCAAACCATGCAAAATGTGGGTGTTCAAAATCCCAAAGTGCCATTTTACTATGTACTGGCTGTTGGATAAATTTTTTAATGAAAACAATTTAGTGTTTATCTTTTGCAAGAATTCTGACAAAGTATTTTACTGAAAGCAGTTTTCAAGAATATACTTTTTATAAATAAACTTTTTATACTCTTTCCTTATAGAATCTATTTAATAAAGTGTCCTTTTCATTTTTGATGTCTTTCTACCCCAAAAAGAGATTTAAAAATCTGGGCTTTTGAAAGCATTTAAAACATTTAATCACTGATATAGCATATTTTAATCATTTGTTATTTATGATTAAAAAAATTGAGTTAAGACAGAAATTTTTACATTGATGTAATTAAGCAGCTGACTTTCTGAAGCAACAAATTATGTAAAGGGTAGCTAAAAGCAACTTTGCAGTTTCTGTGATTATATATGAAATTATCTGTCACCAGAAAAGGAAAACACAGGTTATATAAGACCATAACATTTCTTCCCTCTAATTTATAATGATATAATGGAGTAAAATACCCTGATTGGGGAGGGGGAGAAGGAATCAATGAAAAACAATTCATATACCACTTATGTGTCATTTTAGGAAACTGCGCTTCCCTTTTATCATTAGTTTTCATATCACTTCCAGATTTAAGTTCCCTAGGTACAATACAGAAATAAGACCAGAATTTTTATACAACTGGGATAAAATAATGAATAGGTGTGTACAATAAATATTACCTTTGGTTTAGAATGGAGGGTTGTTCTATGTTCCATCCACCTCCATTTCCAGTGAGCATGGTAACTTGTTTTGTCAATTTATTTGAAATGTCTTCACATTTGTTCATAAGCCTTATAACTACATCCCTTTCTTGGATCAGTGTTTTACAGTGCCATATCAAATCTTCTGATAAGCCATTAGTTTTGGACATCTTTGTGAACTATGGTATGAAAAGAAAAATAATTTAACAGTTCAATCTAGTAAACAGAAGGCCAATCTCAATTTCTTTATGAGGGAGAGAAGTTTGTTAATTTAAACTTTTACTAAGGACTTTAATCAAGTGCTAAGGGAACCTGATTCTTCATGACTACATTTGAATTCCCATGTTTCACTTTGATACATTCTACTGTCACCTCAAACACATCATGCTGAAGTAAAAAATATCTTCCCAAATGCACAATCCGAAGCTTGTTACTTTGACCCTGGCAGCTGCTCTCTTATAGGAGAAATACTAAAGTAATTGTTCATGTCTCCTATCAAGTTTTGCCTTCAAAGTCTCAGGTTCACGTTTATTAACAAGGGCAACAGTACCAAACGAAGTAACTGTGCCCCTGATCTCTTGCCTCCGTCCTCGTCACTTCCTATGAAAATGACTGTGAGACTCACCCTCCTGAAACATACTTCTCCCCACCTGTCATCAAAGTACAACCCCTCAAGCTTACAAAACTCCAATTATTATTTGTCATTTGATATTTTACTCCTAAACTGAGACTGTTACTTGGAAAGATACTGCATGAATCAAAAGTTAACTATGACCAATTCAATAATTTGATAAAACTTTAAAAAAATCAGTTTCAATACAACACTTGTATAGTTTCGTGTGAAAACTCAAAGAATTTCTTTCAAATTGTATTTGTATTTATTTCTCTAAAGGAGACACTGAATACTTCAAATGTAAAAGCTGTAACAGAATTTCTCCATATGGATACCTGAAGAACATTACAAAAAAATATTTTTTGGTGAAAAGGATTAGAAAGCCCAATAGCTGTTGGAAGCTAACCACCTTGTTGAGCAAAAAGAAAAATCCCATAATCCAGAACTGAATACAGGAAACTGAAGTACAACCATCTGTTAGGATAAAATTACACACGATTTTGATTCATGTCATCTTACTTGGCATATTCTTTCAAGTTACAACAAGAATCACATTAACAACTCGAAATAATCTCTGTGATCACAGTATTTCTAAGATCACAGAGAAGCTCAAGCAATAGAAATTCAACAGGATATACTAAGAATTTCATAAAAACTGCAGTTTATAATATACATTGTTAATATCTAACCTAGAATAATTTGCTATGAAACAAAATTTTCGATCTATTCCAAAGCCATGTTATTAACGTACTGTAGGATTAAAAAACAAAAGGGCTGGGGGGCCAACCTGGTGGTGCAGTGGTTAAGTCTGCACGTTCCACTTTGGTGGCCCGGGGTTCAGTGGTTTGGATCCCAGGTGTAGACCAACGCACCGCTTGTCAAGCTATGCTGTGGCAGACGTACCACATATAAAGTAGATGAAGATGGGCATGGATGTTAGCTCAGAGCCAGTCTTCCTCAGCGAAGAGGAGGATTGGTGGCAGATGTTAGCTCAGGGATAATCTTCCTCAAAAAAACAAAACAAAACAAAACATAGGGGCTGGCCCGGTGGTGTAGTGGTTAAGTGTGTGCACTCTGTTTCAGTGGCCCAGGGTTCATGGGTTGGGATCCCATGCGTGGACCTAAACCATTTGTCAGCCACGCTGTGGCAATGACCCCCATATAAAGTGGAGGAAGACTGGCACAGATGTTAGTTCAGTGACAATCTCCCTCAAGCAGAGAGGAAGCAATAGATGTTAGCTCAGGGCCAATCTTCCTCACCAAAAGAACCCCCCAAAAACAAAACAAAACTTAGTACTTCATAAAATGGCCTTGTGAGATATGAAGGTTATTTGCACATTACTTTACAATTACACAAGGATAACATTCATAATCACAAAGTGACCTCTCTTTGTGCTTTCCAGGGAAAAGATTTATACATAAAAAGCAGGATATATAAGAATCAGTGACTTGAAGATTTTAAGGAGGTTCTATTAGAACTTTGAATTAGAATGTTTTTTTCCCAAATGAAATGTGAAAATTAAAGGCCAAAAAAACCAATCTCATGCTTATTATAGTGTGTGTGTGTCTTTATGATATGTATGTGTGTGAGAGAACCAACGAGAATAACCAGGAAATGAAGCAATATACACTGTGTGGCTTGTATGTGCTAGAAACTACTAGATGTCTTTTATTCACTAACTCATTAAATCCTCACAACAATAAAAAGATCAATTCACCATTCTGGATGAATAAACTAAGGTTAATCTCCAAGCTCATAAACCAGGAAAAGAGATTCCAAAGTCTAAGCTCTTTTCTTTTAATTATAATTAGTACCTCCCTAAATAAAAAAAATTTAAGACCTTAAAAGTTAAAAAAACCAAAAACTTTTTTTCCATAACCAGTCATCATTTATTATGTTCTTCTTCTTTTTTTTTTTTTTTACCAAGTACCATCCCGGCTGGTGAACGTACGTGGTATACAGACACAGCCCCGTCCTCATGTGGTTTATAGTCATTGGGAAAGACATCAGGTAACAAGTAATTTTAAGCGTAACTGTATTACAAGGGAAAGAACAAAATTTCATGGGCACTTTCCCCAAGGAGACTGATAATCTAGGATCTAGGAAGTCCTTTCAGGGTAATAAGGTCAGAAATAAGAAAGAACTGTTTAGACCCAAAGAAGATCAATTCAATATGTCAGAACCTAGAGAAAAGCTCTTCTTATGTCACAAAAAGGCAACAACCAGACATTACTGTATCCTGATGAAAGAACACATCACGAACCACATAATAGTACAAGTGGGAGCATTTAACCTTCTAATTATAATTTTATAGAAAATACTGGACCAGAGGAACGTGTTAAACTATAGTAGAAAAGTCCAGACTCGGAAGCTACAGAACAAATGATCCAGTTTCTTCACCAAATATATTACAGGAAAAGAAAGTGAGAGAGACAGATGGATGGAGAACCTAGAGATTAAAAGAGAGTTAAAAAGACCTATCAAGCAATATCGGCATGTGGACCTTATCTGGATCCTAATTCAAACTAACTGGAAAAAACCAACCAAACAAATATTTAGGGCATTTAAAAGAAACAGGAAATTTGAACACTGAATGGATATTTTCTAATATTAATGAAATATTGGTGACTTTTAATAGGTATGACAATTTTATTGTGCTTTAGTTTACAGAAAAAAACCTTCTTTGATATACATATTTAAATTTTAATAGATAAAATGAAGTCTGGGATTTGCTTCAAAATAACATGAGACTGAAGGAAGAGGATGATGGTATAGATGAAACAAGATCAGACAGAGGCTGGAAACCGAACCTGGTGATGAGTACACGGAGGTTCACTATACCATTCTAATTTTTATGTTTAAAAATTCTTGTAGGGACAATAAAGGGGAGTGCAAAAGGCACCCCTTATTTTATGTTATAACAGTTTGAGTTGGTTACTGAGATTTTCAACTGAACTTGACATTTTTAGATATTTTTGAAGTCAAAATTTCAAAACTTAATTCCCTGGGGCTTGCCATTCTCCTTACCTCTCCTTCCATACAAGACAACCAATGTTAGAGCTGATTCGAATTATTGCTGCTAGTGTAGAATTTAGATCTATCTAGTAGTCATACACTGTCCACAAATGTAAAACATCAGTAGACAGATTTTTGAGAAAAGAGTTTCATTGAATGATGAATCTGTTAGGATTAGGTTCAGTTATGAGTGTCAGTAAATCTACATCAGGGGTTTAAATGAAACATAAATTTATTTCTCCCTCATGTAAATGAAGACCCAAGGAAGCAGTTCAGATCTGGTATGGTGGTATCCATACCATAGTATGGCATCCACAAATCAAGGATTCTTCTACTTTATTGCTTCACAATCCTTAATAGGTGGTTCCTACCATCATACTGACATCTCAACCAATAGGAAGAAAGGATTCTTTAAAGACACTTTCCACAAGTTGAAATATACTCTTCTGCATACATCTCATTGGACAGAACTTTGTCAAATTACCACAAAGGAGGATGAAGAATGTAATCTTAATACGTTGTGGGTAATGTAACCAGCCATAAATCTGTTTAAAAGCCCAGAGAGGGTTAAAAAAGAGAGTGAGAGAGAGAAATGGTTTGATCCAAAAAAGTACAATTCAATATGGCTAGAACCGATATTGAACGATAAGCAGAAAACAACAAAGGCTTTTTCAGCATTTCAATTTCACTAATAATATATACAACGCTTGCAATGCAAAATATTGTAGATATCTGTAACTAACATTTTCTAAGAGTCAGGCAATTGAATGGGCATTTATCTTACTAAATCCTTTGACTCTCCCATAGGTTAGTATCATAATTACATTCCACTTACAGATGAAGATAAAGAGAAATGAGAGAATTTGCTTAAGTTCACGTAAACTGCTAGAAAAGGTCAGAATTGGTATTCAAAACCAGGCTAGTTCTACTACATTACTATTCACCTACCTGCTAGCATGTACTTAACGAAACCAAGAGAATAAATAAAGAGGCATGTGTGGAATTCAGAAACAAGAGATTCAAACACAAAAGAGAAAACAAGATTCCTCAGGATGTCAAGAAAATGAGATCCAAGGCCACAGCTGATCAGCTGGCCTATGACACAACCAGTCCAAACCAGAGCAAGTCATGAGACTCCAGAAGAGACTTCTTCAAGAAGATGAAACTGAGAGAATACCGGAAGAGTCTAAAACCTGAGGGGAAATTTGACAACTGGGGTAGAGGTCAGAGTTGAGGTAATAAGTATCCAGAAAACTAAGCACACAGAAAAACCAAGACAACTAATAACTAGGGGGAAAAAATGCTGAGCAAGGGAAAAAAGTCATCATGGTATAGTACATGGCTCAGCTATGAAAGGCAATTACATAGTCATAACAGTGTAGATATTAAAAAATGATCTTCAAAATTACCAATTAACTTATATTGCTGGACTGGGGAATAGGAAATGGGCATGTGAGGTGAGAAAGACAGTGAGAAGAGAGCTAATCCTACTATAAAGTTATTATGTCTATAATGTTATGTCAGTAGATAAGACCTGCAACTGTAAAATAAAAAATAGCATTATGTTTATATTACTTAGTGCTATGGAAGTGCTAAGAATCAGACAAAAGAAATGAAAAACCCAATATCTGGGGCCGGCCCCATGGCTCAGTGGTTAGGTTCGTGCACTCCACCTCGGTGGCCCAGGTTTTTGGAGGTTAGGATCCTGGGCACAGACCTAGCACCACTCATCAAGCCATGCTGAGGCGGCGTCCTACATAGCACAAGAAGGACCTACAACTAGAATATATAGCTATGTACTTGGGGGTTTGGGGAGAAGAAGAAAACAAAAGAAGAAAAAAAGAAGATTGGCAACAGATATTAGCTCGGGGGGGGGGGTTGGGGGGGCAATCTTTAAAAAAAATCAAAAACTTTCCCAAACTCCTGGTATCCTGACCCTGCTTCCTCCCTCTACCTCCCAGGACATAGATACAAACATTACAGATCAGAAGCCATCAGAAAAAATAAAACCCAATATTTAATTCCACAGTATCTTCATGAGGTGTGTGTGCGGGAGGGGACCTGGGGAGTGAGCACTTAGGGAAAGGTGTAGGAATACCCTACTTGTTATGTTACTGTCTTCTGAAAACAAAAAACATTTAATAATCCTGTAAGTTACTTAGCTTCACCAAAAAAGCATTTAAGAAATATAAAGTACTCTGTAAATGCAGGATTACTAGTAAATCTAAAGTTATCTAGCACAGAAAATAAGACCCTGTTTATATAATACGAAATTTACAAATGCAAGCATAAATAGCTAGAATCTCAATAAAGTCTCAATGGTGGGTATCTTTGGTGGACTTTTTGGCTAAACTTTACTTTCTTCCTTGTTCTTGCATGTACTGTTTCAATTTTAGACCAAAAAAACACATCATTCATCCAAAAAATGATAAAGTTATTTTTTTCAGGGAGAAGAAATGAAAAAGGAAGTCAATTGCTACTTGCTGGATAATTACATGAAAAAAAGAGCATCATCGTGGCTCTGGTTACTAGCTCTTTGATTAAAAATTCAAGTATTACTCTAAGGACTTTTATCTTTAAAAAGCAGTCACAAACTGAAGTACCTCTCTCTTGCCACAGTGTGTCACTCTTACAGTACAAATATCTCCAAATTTCTATAGAAACGGGAAAATTGTTTAAAAGCAGATTTAATTCCCCACCTAACAAGTACTATTCTTGGGGATAGAGTGCTAGCCTTATTCACTGCTATAAATACCTGGTAGCAGCCTACAAAGTGCTCAGAATGCATTTATAATGTTTTCACATTTAACAAACTTAAAAAAACAAAACAAAGCCTGAATATGTAATCTTATACACAAATTTACTGAAGCCACCCTATCAAGAAGGAAGCAGGAGGCATTCCAATGCTTTATTTTAGACAGACATTTTACAATAACCACTGGGAAAACAAAGCAGAAAAGAAAACCTGTGGTCTGAGTTACTAGTAGATGGTAGCAGCAAGAATGAGGAGCAGAAAGTGTTTCCACATGAACTACACTGGGGCTGCTTGGTTAATAATGAAGGAAAACTCCATCTACACTGATCTAAATGTTAAGGAAGTAGATGCATATATGAAAAGTTTTTAGGTTGAGCTATTCATGAATGAGTTATTCATGAATCTTGATTCGGTCAGTACACATTACTATTCTGGTTTAAAGCATACAGATGCAACGTAATGAGATTATCATAGACATAATAGCACCCGCAACGTACTCTGCACAAAGCTAGACAAAAATTCAGTAATTATTTGGTGAACTGATGCCATCGAATGTGTGACATCTGGCAATAAAAATCCCAATTCTACCACATTAACAGTAGACATTTTTAAACTAATGACATTTTTGGCTTGCTATATTTCCAAAGTCTACATGATTTAGTGATGTGGTTTCTTACAATAAGCGTGTACTTTACTGCTAGTAAGCAGAAAAATCAGTAAAATGGAAAAATTATGAAGAAAACTTGAAAAACAATATTTAAATTTTGATTCAAAGAAAAAAAATCAATGAGTATAAAGCTGCAACCATAAACATCCTCTTACATAACGCACTTTTGTTAAATAACCAAATTTTCCTCAAGTAAAATGAGGGTGACTAGAATATCTCAGAGCATTTTAATTTTCAAAAACTGTAATTCTATGACAACAAAATCATAACGACATACAACTTTTCAAATTTTGCTTTAAAAAGCAATGCTAACATAATTTTCACATTCAAATTATTTTGTAGAAAGACAATGAAACACTAATGATTACATTTAACCTACCAATGTTATACAGACTTCAGTTTTAACAAAAATCATAACTAAATTGTACGTGTGTACTTGACTTCTTGGCTCAGTATGCACTTTTTTATAAAATATTAATGAATTTTAAAGTTCTGCCAAATTCCCCAATCCTTAAGACTAAATAAGCTTCAACAACATTAAGAGTTTACTAGACATTTCCATGCTTTTCTTAATATATAATGCTTTGTAATTTTCACTAAAATATGACTGACAATTAAAACTTCAATTAATTCTCAGTGGAATTTCTAAAAACTAGCTATGAGAACAAAAGTAAATGTTTTTTCTTTTGTCTCTTTTTAAAGTTGATTATAGGCACATTATCAAAACTTTCTGATTAATAAGGAAGGAATAAATCATATACCTTTTTACTAAAATGTACATTAAGATTGACTTTTCTTGGATGATTTTAAGATATTAAATTTTTCTATAAATCAGTCATATTCAAAATTCTATAGTAGTTGAAAGTAGAAGCTTAAAGTTCTGAACAAATTAAAACTCAAAGCTTATATACATTGACTTGCTAATTTTCACTGTTGATTTGAAACTCTTCATTTACCTACATTTTTCAGGACAGCAAAGCCCTGTATTTGCTGGACTCAAGTAGCAAGTTTACCTTTAACTATTAAATAAAATAATCAACACTTAGATGAATGGCTAGCCAAAAATACAGTCTCTGTGTTCAACTTTTAGAAAGGGGGCAAGATGCTATAGGAGGTTTAAGTAGGTAACAATCTACAAATTCATGTCAAGACTAATTTAAACTATGCCAATTAATTAGTAGGGGAAATATGCTTTCTACATGCTAAATTGCTAAATATTTTTAAAAGCATCTGGCACATTAACTCTGCTATAATTTACTTTTACTGTAAAATATTTGGGCAAGTAGTTACAGTGACTGAACACACTGGTGCAGATAATGCATTCCTTATTAAATAAATTAGAATCCCAACAAGCCCGAGCAACCTAACTCTGCAACAGCACAGGAGACCATTAAAGATTAAAAGAAAGAAGAAAAGGAAGAAAAGAAGAACAAGAAAGCCCTTCAGCAAATACTTTAACAAATAAATCACTCAGGCAAAGCCGAACAAGTTTTGAAAGGGCCTGCTTTGACAGATGTTCTCTGGAAAAGCGAAGGCTTCAGGCAAAACGAATGGCTTTACTTATTTATTTTTTTTAAAGCTACGAAATACGAGTACTGCTCTTTCTATATTTTTCAAATATTTTAATTTTTTAAAAAATGCTTTTTACAACCATTGTTCAGGGACCTTCCCATACTGCCATTTCAAGATACTTATCAAAGGAAGTTATGCTCAGATAGATTTGTCATAAGTATAAAATTAATCACAAAAGCAACTTTACTTCCTAAGTTAGGGAATAAAACTTCCTAAAAATTTATAAAGCATCAAGAGTCACTTCATCTTCTAAAGTTGTAAAAAATCATCCGTACTGCCTTCACAGTGGGGCCTATATATTCATGGTATAAAAGTCCACATTCTCACAAAAGTCGAAGCAAAATTTAAAAGGTAGAGTTCTTCTATTTCTGAATGAATAAGATACACTGACCGTTGACATTTATAAAACTCAAAATACAGGTCTTTTGATAAAACTTGTTTACAGAAAATCAAATTTCAGAAAATGATCATGCAAAGTGTACTTACCAGGGCTTATGCCTTCCCTTCACCTAATGCTTGAATTCTAGGCTTCCACACACTTTTCTATCTTTCCAATTAAATACGCTGCAGCCTGCTATACTCCATAAAATGACCACGTTGTTTAACAAGAAAAACACATTAGAGATTGAGCTGTCACTTTTAAAAGAAAAAGAAAATAAACAATTGCTTCCTTTGTGGTGAAGCACAAACACTTAGGCCGGCATCTGGAATCATGGAGCTCGCCTGGACGTTGCTACTGTTCTTCAAGTAGTCGTAGTAAAACTTCTGCCACATTCTTGCTTTGTGCATGGTGTCTCAGCAGTAACAGATCAGAACAGGCTAGCAAACAACTCCTTCCTAAATGTAAGCTCTAATTTCTTCTTCTGCAGTGAAATGAACCAAGTTTCTATGCAAAAGAATGAGTGACAGTATGCCCAGCCAATCAGCTTGGGTTTTTTCAGGAAAATCACCCCTTAATTCATTCAAAATAAGGTCATATGACACTATTTGAAATACTATTGGCTTACAATGAAAGTAATGTTTGACTCTACACAGGATAAGGCCACCCATCTATACTTCCCTGGGCTGAAGACACCTTGACTCTAAGCGGTACTGTAAATTACACACACAGACACACAGGGGAGGAAAAAGAATGTAGCCTTACCAGAGCTTCCCAACTATTAAAGGGCCGGAGCTCTGTTATCTTCTGAGCCTTTTTCTGAGAACACTGAGGAATCAAAGTAAGTTCACCAATTGAAGCATCTTGAAGGAAGTGAAGTATTTTACCTTTATAGCCATCCTCCATCACTTCTTCACCACTACTATAGTCCTCATCTAGTGAACTACCGACATCAGAACCTGAATCATATTCAGAATCTTCAATAACTCTCTTAGGATTAAATACATTTTTTTTACGTTTCTTGTTAAAACCATTTTGTGGTTTCATGGAACATTTCTGTTTCAGTTTTGTTTTAGCTGCATTTTTAGGATAATTTTGACTTCTTGAAGAAACTTCTTTTCCATTTGGAAACTCACTTTGTGAAGCATATTGCATATCTGTACAAAGAAAGAAAAAATAACTAAATTAGAAAGCTATAAATTAAATATAAAGATATAAGACTTCAAATAAAATAAGAAAATATTTAAACATTTATATTTTCTTCTCAAATATAGAATTCAACTTTAATTTATTATTAAATCTTGATATATTCAAAAGAGAAATACTGAAATAGAATTTGAAGTTATACAAAGACCTGAGAGAATCAGTTTCAAAAACAGGTGATAACTTCTTTTTAAAAATGAATTAAACATAAATCCCCATTTTCTGATAAAGGTCCTGAGAGTATAAACGGCAGCTACACACCCAGAGGAAGCCCCAGATGTCTTTAGCAGACCCATCCCCAGCCAACACTGACGGGCACAGCAGAAACAAAATCATCCATATTATAATCCATCTTTCCCTCACCATCTCCACTGTTCTAAGCTCAGCATTACTTAAAAAATTAAATACATTTTTGTTAAAAAGCAACTCTACTTTATCAATGATTAATCTATCATATTCCAAAGATTTCTAATATGCCTGTGAATTGAAAGCACACTGTGATCTTACGGGACCAGTAAGAAAATACATACCAATTAATCTGTAACAATACTTTTTTAGGCTGTTTATGTTTTACTTACTCAAAGAGCTTTTAGACTTATATATTATCGTACATTCATTCCTGTGCATATATAAAAAAGACAAGCAAAATAAAATGGATAAAGTATTCCTCAATTACTTCATAGTCATAATCTATCTCTTCTGAATCATTTTTCAGACTCAAAATTGGTGATATTGCTGGCTTTGTTTTCTACACACAATATCATTCTCTGTGACCTCAAGAGCATTTACAATATAGCTCTTCTTAAAAGAATTCATTAAAAGAAAGCAAACAAAAACAAACTCAAAGTCATTGTGCTGGGCTTTTAAGCTGGTTTTGTAATTATGAAGAGCTAGTCTACTTGATTCTTACTTAAGGATGTTACTAAATCCGTGATATTCAACTGTTCCCCACTATTTCTCCTCTACTATTTAGTTCCTTAAGTTAAGAGTGTTCCACCGTGGAAGCAGGGACTTTCTCGCACGTCAGAGATATCCATTTGAGTAAGTTTCTGATACTGGTCCTTCTGATCTTCCTGCAAGCGCAGGCTAGGACACATCTACATTACAGCGATTAGAAGCCACCAGCAATCCTATGATCCACCCTGAGTGAGAGCTGTTAAAATGTAATAAATGTTTCTTTTACATTTAATAAAAAAGGCTGGTTTAAAGGTAGCTTTAACTATCAAAAAAAAAAAAGTTAGCCAAAGAGAAAAATATATTGTTTCATTTCACACTGCCATAAAGAATAGGCCAGGGGCCGGCCTTGCTGCCGAGTGGTTAAGTTCGTGCACTCCACTTCGGAGGCACAGGGTTTCACCAGTTCAGATTCTGGGCGCAGATATGGTACCACTCAGAAGGCCATGCTGAGGTGGCATCCCACATGCCACAACTAGAAGGACTCACAACTAAAATATACAACTACATACTGTGGGTATTTGGGCAGAAAAACGAGGAAAAAAAAAGAAGATTGGCAACAGGTGTTAGCTCAGGTGCCAATCTTTAAAAAAAAAAAAAAGAATAGGCCTAAACATTTGGGAACTGGTTATTTAAAATTTTTTACATCATTATTTCCAACATCTCTTGCAATCCCATTCTCTGATTATTAGCTAATATGTTTACTATTTTCTTATATACTAAAATACAGAATGTAACGGGAAGTATGCATTTTCTATAATCACATAGAATAATTACCTTGGTCTTCTGCGAATACTTTTAAAGATTCTAAAGCTTCTGTGTACATCCATTCATGTTCTTTGAGTACTTCCCTTAGTTCCTAGAAATAAGTCATTGATGTTTTGTTAAGATACTAAAATTAGCAACTCGTAGAAAACTTTTTATGCTCTTTTATAAATAAGTAAATCACTTGAAAACTTAACAGAATTCATATCTGATTATTTCACAGTTGTTTCCATGCTGCTTTACAAATGCTTTCTGGGTACACAATGTCACCTCCACAAGTACACAACAGGCCTCAAAGGGAAGGAGGCTTGACTGTGCACATCTCTCCTCGCCCTGAGAGATGTCCTGAACACTAGAGGGTCACAGGTTTGCCAGCTAAAGCTTTAAGGCGCAGCGAGGCTTTTACAAACTGCCAGCTCCAAGACATGTAGCTTCAACACACGTAAAGGACCAGTGTAGCAACGAGACTCTGCATTCAGCTTATCGGAATTCACCAGATGTACCACCTGTGCACATATCTGAGTAAACCAATGCAAGCGTACGTGTATTCCAAATGTTAAATAACATGCTTCCATATACGACCATGTGTTAAACATAGGCCCTTTTAACACCGGCATGCTTGGCACAGGTCTTCACTGACTCTGAAAGTATTCTTACTATCTGGCAAATAGAACAAAGTTTATGGAGTATTAAAACACTGAAGTGCAGGATCACACTTCAAAATTCTTTATGAGAAATCTGAAAGATGAGAATATGAAAAAAGCTCAAACTGTTGACCTGGCGTTATAGATGGCTTTTGGATGATCTACATTTATACTTGAGTTCACAGTTGTTATTACAGTTATGTTTGTTATGATTATGGTCATAATGTGGATATCACAGCTCACGAATAAAGAAATAAACAACGGAAAAAATTAACAAGCAGTATAAAAATACGTTATAATATCGATAAAGGAGAATAACTAATTACAAAAATGCAAAACTCATACTAAGCTTTTACACGGTTGATCTACAACACTGTCTTGCAATAGAAACATTTGGTACATGCTGATTAAATTTCGTGTGTGGCTACTCACCTGCTTATCAAAATTGGGAAATTCCTTTTGTAATTTCAATACAATACTTTCCTGCTTTTCCCAATTACTGCTAGATTCTGCAGACTCATTTGATTCCTCTCCCTAATGGGGAGAAAAAAAAAGAGAACCAATTTCAGAGAAGATCAATAACAATAACCTTAAGACAATTACATTTGTATTTAGACGAACTGGGAGTTACCACATTTGATTGGAAGAATCCAAAAATGTTTCTTTTCGTTCACGGGAAAATTGACAGATTTATATCTTTAAGGATAAAAAATACTGCTGGTTTACAATCAGTGAAAGACCTTGATTGCATACCTAATAACTCATACTTCATTCCTATAGTGCTCAAAATGAGATGAATCTGCTAAAAAACTAGAAAGTTCCTCAAAATAATTCTCAAAGACTGAAGTCTCTCCAAGCTAACGGTAAATTAAAAAAAAAGTGATTCAATTACGTCCTCCATACTCACAATGTCACACCCTGCCACAAGCTTCACATACTGAGAGAGAAGTTTGCTTCTACTTCAGTCTTGATTCACAGAATGGCTTAATTATTAATTGCTCAGTCACAACATAAAAGTGACACAATGCTAAAGAAACTTACATGAAACTAATATATAAATTAAAAATGAATCTGGGAATGATTGTGGCTATTCATACACACATCTCTTTCTTCTCACTTAACTTCACTTGAAGAAAACAGTTCAAATTCTACATTTAAGCAAAAACAGATTCCTTGGGTTTATGCATAAGAAAAATTTTGTATTTTAGTCAATCAAAAACCATTTATCTACTCTGCTTAGAACCACGTGCTATACAAACAGAGAAGAATAGTCTCATACTTCCTCTTCCACCTCCTTTCTTAACCAAGAACTGTATGCTACCTTTTTTTCACTACCTAAGATAGAAACAACTAAATTGTGAGTGACATCTCTCTCTTGCACACAGAAGTAAGATGAAGTTCCTTCCACAAGACAAGAGACAAATAAAATGCTATGGGAGTCTGGAGTAGGAAGAAGATAACTGCATGTACTTTCATAATAGTAAGCGGCCCATTTGGGTTGGAGCAGAGACCATGGACAGGTTACAAGGCTGAAAAATTAAACCACAGCTAATACAGCATTAGGCCTGAAGTGCCAAACTGAGGGTCAGTCTTCATTCAGAAAGCAGCAGGATTTCGAGCAGGTGAATAGTAAAACACTAATATTTGGAGAAAGCATTTCAAAGCCCTCAAAAATTCATTCCGCCATCCTCACTTTATAGCTGAAAACACTGAAACTCCAAGAACAAGCCTTTTAAAGGTCACAGATGGAGAATAACCAGCTGATGTACGAATAGGAACTCAGGTGCCTAACTCTCTATCAGTGTTTCTCTGCTACATAAGTGTTTCCTCAACTTTAGTCATTTACATGGCACTTTCCTGGTTTTAAATACATCAAATGTCCACCAAAGGATGAATGGATAATGAAACTGTAGTATGCACTAAATGGATATTATTCCGCCTTTAAAAAAAATGAAGTACTGACACACACTACAATGTGGATGAACCTCACACACAATACACTAAGTGAAAGAAGGTAGACACAAAAGGTCACATATTGAATATGATTCCATTTATATGAAACATTCAGAGTAGGGAAATCCATAGAGACAGAAAGCCAAGTGGTGGTTGCCAGGGAGTGGGAGGAGGAAAGAATGCAAGAAACTGCTTAAAAGGTACAGCATACTATTATGGGTGATAAAAATGTTTTCGAACTAGATAGGAGCACTAGTGTCAATGTACTAAATGCCAGTGAATTGTTCATTCTAAAATGGTTCATTTTAATTTCACCTCAATTAAAAAAAAAGTTAAAATATTTTGAAAATAGTAAATCTCTTTTGGGAATCAAATATATGATAGTACAAATGAAACAGTCAGTAGGTGGTGTGTCCGTTGTTTACTCTTTGCTCTTGGATCCCACGCTTCTGCCAGCTCTGCTAATCCCCGGTGACTGAAAATAGCTATGCAGTCCAGTGGTTAAACTGGAGCTTGTCAGATGCTGGGTGACCCACGGAGTTTGGGCCCAAACCTATCTCAGTAGGCCCAGGGCATACAAATCTTTCCTGGGGTTATTTTTCTGGTTCCAGAACGTGAAGTTAGAATAGACATAAGCACTGGCAGAAATCCCATATTAGCTTCCTGACCTGTGGAGTAAGGGCCATTATTTTAGGAAGTCCAAGTCCCTAGAACTGCCCATCAGGCAGCAGCAGCAATACCACACTCCTGAAGGAACTGCAGACTGACAGGACCATCCCATCCCATGGTAATGTGTCTCCTTGACTTACACAAAAGCTGGATGAGTCTTGGAGAATTATCTTAACAGGTTATCATAAAGAAATAGGTGATGACCCCAATTGCAGCTGCTATACCAGATGTGGTATTTTTACTGGAGCAAATCAATACAACTATGCAGTTATCAATCAGCCAGATGCTTTTTCTCCCCTATCCAATTAGAAAGGACAAGCAGAAGCAACTTGTTTTCACATGGGCAAGATCAATGACAGACACACTCTTATGTCTTAAGCCTGTGGTGACTCTCCTGCTTTCTTTCATAATATAGTACTCAAGGACTTTGACAGTTTTGTACAGTCCACAGAATATCACTTTGATCCTCTACACCGAAGACAACACACTGACTGGACTTGATGAGCAGGAAGCAGTTGATATTTTACATAGATATATGCATGCCAAAGAGTAGGAAATAACCATCCTCAAATTCTGCCACCACTTCCATGAATTTCATGGGGGTCCTATCTGGAGCTTGTTGCAAATTCTGCTCTGAAAAAACAAAGGCCAAATGGCTTCACGTTATCTGCCTCTAAGAAAGAAGGACAACACTTGGTGGGCCTCATCGAACACTGGAGGGAAGGTATACCTCATTACGGTGTGTACTGCTCTGATGTGTTCACAAAGTCATCTTTAAAACTGACAGTTATGGGGGCTGGCCCCGTGGCCAAGTCGTTGAGTTCGTGTACTCTGCTTCGGAGGCCTAGGGTTTCACAGGTTTGGATCCTGGGTGTGGACATGGCACCACTCATCAGGCCATGCTGAGGTGGCGTCTCACAAAGCACAACTAGAAGGACCCACAACTAGAATACACAACTATGTACTGGCTTTGGGGAGAAGGAGAAAAGATAAAAAAAGAAGATCAGCAACAGTGAGCTCAGGTGCCAATCTTTAAAAAAAAAAAGAAAACAAAACGAAACAAAAACTGTCAGTTATGAATGGGGCCCAGATTAAGAAAAAGCTCTGGAGGAGGTCCAGGGTGCAGTACGAGGTGTTGTGCCAACTGGGTTTTGTGACCAGAAAGCAGATGCAATGATTCTCAAAGAATCTGTGGCCAATAAAGATGCTGTATGAAATCTCTGGCAAGCCCCAAGAGGAGAAATCACAGCAGAGATCAGGTTTTGAAGAAAGGTCATGTCCTCTTCTGCTGACAACTATAGTCTGTCCTGCTCTTAGACAAATGCGTATTAGACAAACGCATTTCTAAAATTTACTATGCTGTGCAAAATCATAAAAATGAAAACTACAGTGAGAAAAATCATCTTAGAGGCACAACATTCAAAAAAACCAGCAACACATTAAAAAAAGAGAAAGGAATCTTACAAAAGGGTAGAATAATTTTACACACATTAAATGATTAAGAAAATACACCAGGGGCCAGACCGGTGGCACAGTGGTTAAGTTCACACGTTCTGATTTAGTGGCCCGGGGTTCACTGGTTCAAATCCTGAGCATGAACCTACATACCACTTGTCAAGTCATGCTGCGGCAGCATCCCACATACAAAGTGGAGGAAGACTGGTACAGATGTTAGTTCAGGGCCAATCTTCCTCACCAAAAAAAAATGTTAGCACCAGCTATAGAAAGGCATGGCTCATTGTCCTTGTGTTATCTTTGCTGTACTGGCTGAAAATATCAATAATAAATTTAAAAATAAACAAATAAATAAATTTCTGCAGCTTTGCTACTCTCCTCCTTTCATACTAAAGCTACCTGTACAGTTCCAAATTCATCTAGATGCCACACATGACTCTCCTACTACGTTCAGCATTAAAGCCATTATTTCCAAACCAGTACAACTATTGTCAATAACACTTAAAAAACTGATAACTTGGGGGCCGGCCTGGTGGCGAAGCAGTTAAGTTTGCACATTCCGCTTCAGTGGCCCAGGGTTTGCCGGTTTGGATCCCAGGTACGGACATGGCACTGTGTGGCAAGCCATGCTGTGGTGGGCGTCCCACATATAAAGTGGAGGAAGATGAGCACGGATGTTAGCTCAGGGCCAGTCTTCCTCAGCAAAAAAGAGGAGGATTGGCAGCAGAAGTTAGCTCAGGGCTAATCTTCCACAAAACAAACAAAAAATTGATAACTTGATGTATTAATCTGTCACAATATAGCCTTTTGATGATTATCAGCCACCATCATCATCTACATCCATATGGCCATGAGCAGCAAACTGTTCCAAGTCTTCTGCGGTTAGATCATCAGGTTGGGACCCTAGAAGCTCTTCAACATCTTCATTTTCTACCTCCTCAAATCCAACCTGTTCTCCTAAATCAACACATCTTGTTTTGATTTTCAAAAGTTTCTCTGAAGGATCACATCCTTCAAAACTACACATCAAGAGGAATTTTCCAGGATACACAACGCAAGCGCTCTGGTCCTATCACTCCAGGCTTCTGCAGTGGCAGCAACAGCCATTCCTACGTTAAATCTCTCCCAAAATTCCGTAACTGTATTGGCATCCTCACCTTCAATAACAGCAATGAGCACCTTAAATGGCCACTTTCAACAGTAAGCCATAAATACTACTATCACCTTTTTATCAAGGGGCTGTCTGCAAAGGTGGTTTTCAAGGGAAAAAAAGGAAAAAAGGGAAGAAAAAGTTTGGGTTTAGCTTTTATAGAGGGCTAGGCTTGATGAATTATGAGAATTTTAAAAGCTAAGTTTTATGGAAAAACACATAGGGTTTTTTTTTCAATAACCCTCTACAACAGAGAAGAATTAAGTAACAACATCAGTGCAGATTTGGGCAGGCCATCCATTTTTGCTATACCTGTAGCGAACTCCAAGGCTGACTAAGAATTTCTTTTAAAAGGCTCAGTTTGGTAAGTGATAAACTCCAGTGGCTTCAGCTCCAAGCCTCTTCCTGGCACTGGTGCTGAACATGACAATGCCGCTACCTTTCAAACCCTTATACCCTACCTAGAGTGTTTTCTGTCTTTCAGATCTGAGTCTTTTGATGCATGCATTCATAACAGATACCTGTTCCATCAAGACTGAGAATTTAATTCAGTGTGTGGCCGCCTTCTTCAGTTTGCTTCTTACCACTGCTGGAAAATTCTTCTGCAGCTTTCCCATCTGCACTCATAGCTTCATGTGACAGTTGATGGCTTAGGAATTTACAGCATTGTTTGAAACCACTAACGCAACCATTACCGGCACTAAAAGAGGGTAAGCTTTCCAGGATTGATTTCTGTTTAAGGTCTTTGTATACAGATATAGAGATCCACATGAAAAAGGTTGTTTCTGATTTTTTCACTCTCTGGTCTTTAATTCAAATGCTCAAGTCTTTCCTTTTCTATTTGTTTTGGTGAGGAAGATTAGCCCTGAGCTAACATCTGTGCCAAACTTCCTCTATGTTGTGTATGTGGGATGCCTCCACAGCATGGCTGATGAGTAGAGCAGGTCCTCACCCGGGATCCAAACCCATAAACCTGGGCTGCCGAAGCAGAGAACGCAGAACTTTCACCACGTGGCCACAGGGCTGGCCCTCCTTCTATTTCTTTATGACCGTTCTCACTGACTTCACAGCATTTGAAGATGACCCAGCTATATACTTTTATTTTTGTAGCACTGTCTCTAATGGTCCACAGTGTGGATTCCTCTACGCCTGCTGCTCAAGGTATATGTATCTCATGTTCTCATTTCTTTCCAAATGTTTGTTTCAAGCCTCCGCTCAACACCTAAAACTTTCCTTTCATATCTACTGCTTGGTATTTTTGAATGAGAATGCTTAGATATGTTTGGGAGGCTGAATGAGTGCTTTTTTCAAACAGAAAAGTTCACAAATGTGAAAGAATAACAAAACACAATCTTGTGGGATAACAAACGTGGTGAACTGACCCGGCCAGCAGATGTCTGAGGTGTGTGTGTTGTATTCCTATGTGGCCAGTTAAGCTAGGTGCAGTTCTCTGTGTTCACCTAGCATTTCTCATAGACAAACTTCTACCTAGACAACACAAAATTCAGGATACACTCTGTTTTCTAACGTAATTACTGCACTGGAACAAATTCACCTTTTTAAAACAGAACAGACTGATCCATTTTTGTGAAACAACTGTTGGCTTGATAGGGGGTTCTGAGAGGACCAGAATGATGGGCCATGGGACATCAAGTGACCATGAGACACGAGCTGTTACGTGATCTGGGTATCTTATCCACCAAGCCTAAAACAGCATGAGCAGCAGCCACCCATCAACAAGTGGAGTATATTTGAGACTGGACTTGAGCAGGTGCATGAAGCTCCAATAAGTTGCATGTGCAGAAGTAACTCCCACGGGACTTACTTCTGCTTTGCTGATGCCCCTCCTTCAACCAATATCTAAGGCACTATGGGGACTTCTTTATGATCAGATAAAGCGGGAGAAAAATCTGAACTTGTTTACAAAAGGTTTACCTAATTGTTAGAACCAGCTGAAAATGAACAACTGCTATAATATAATCACATTTAAGACAGTAGCCCTGTGCACAACTTTGTCAATTTTGTATAGAAGGAAATGGCCAGAGGTACAGATCAATGATATATCATAGAGAATAGCTAAGGAGAAGAACAAGAATGGAAGATCAATGACTACAAGTCTGAGGAAGAGATGCATTGCTGAACTTCTCGTAAGTTTTTCCAAGAACAGAAGGCAAGGATAACAGTGTTCAATGTGACTGCTCAGCAAAGGGTGTCTATTGTAGAGGAAGTTTTTACGAATCATGTGGACGAGATGATTCATTCTGTGAACACCAATAAGACCGTAGCCACTCGGATGCTTGCTCAATGGTCTATAATAAATGCCCATGGCAACAGGGACTGAGGTTAAGCAGGCAGATCAACAAAATATCACTGTCCCACACCAAGACTTATGTGGCTATCGCAACTGGTGAATATCTGACCTGCCAAGAGCACAGGGCGACAATGAGTTCCCATGATAGCACCATTCCTTGGGAGATTCAGTCAACTGTGTGCTGGCAAGTTGATTACACTGGATTCCTTTCATTGTGGAAGAGACAGTAATAGAAACCTACTCTGAGTACAAATTACTTTTCCCTACCCACTTGCTTTTGGCAACACCGGTTATGGGTTGAACTGTGTCCCTCCAAAATTCATGTTGAATAATGCTTAGTACCTCAGAATGTGACCTTATTTGAAGACAGGGTCTTTACTGAGGTAATCAAGTTAAAGTGAGGTGATTAGGGTGGGCCCTAATCTAATGACTAGTGTCCTTATAAAAAGAGAAAATTTTCTTTTTAAAGATTGGCATCTGAGCTAACAACTGTTGCCAATCTTTTTTTTTCTTCTGCTTTTTTCTCCCCAAATCCCCCCAGTACATAGCTGCATATTTTTTAGCTGTGGGTCCTTTTAGTTGTGGCATGTGGGACACCGCCTCAGCATGGCCTGATGAGCGGTGCCATGTCCACATCCAGGATGTGAACCGGTGAAAGCCTGTGCTGCCGAAGCAGAGCATGTGAACTTAACAACTTGGCCATGGGGCCGGCCCCAAAAGAGGAAATTCAGAGACAGAGAAGCACACAGGAAGTACACAATGTGAAGATGAAGGCAGAGATCTACAAATCAAGGAACACCAAAGATTGCCAGAAACCATTAGAATCTAGGACAGCAGGATGGAACACCCCTCAGAAAGAACTAACCATGTGACCGCCACCTTGATCTTGGTCTTCTATCCTCCAGAACTGTGAGACAATATATGTCTGCTGTTGAAGCCCCACAGTTTGTGGTACTTTGTTATGGTAGTCTTAGGAAACTAATACCTCATCTACAGATACAAGGAAAGTCAAATTCACAGTCCCAGTACATCGTGACACAACAGTGTTTCTGACCAGGGAGCTAATTTCACTGGAAGAAAAGTACATCAATGGATCCATGTTCATGGAATTCACTGATCTCACCATGTGCCTCAACACCTAGAAGCAGATGGCTTACAAAACAGTGGTATCACTCTGAAAATTCAGAATGTACACTTGTTGATAGCATCCTACAAGGCTAATGTGCTGTTCAACAGGATGTTCACAAGCTTTGCTGTTCACAAGCAAAGCAAAAGTTATGAATCAGCAATCAATATAATGCACTTTTTCCCACAGCCATTATACATAGGTCTGTACTAAAACACAGGCCCAGTATCTTCCATCACAGCTATTCCTCATACCTAAAGACCCACTCACAGAATTTTTACTTCCCTTCAACATTAGCTCCTAAGGGAAGAGTGCTTCCATGGAGGGTTACAACTGTCCCCATTCAATTAGGGTAGAGATTGCCACCTGGCTATTGAGGGATTCTTATGTCACTAAATCACAGGCAAAGAAGGAGGTTACTGTGCTGGCTGGGGTGACTGATTTTGATGACCCAGAAGAAGCTGTGTTGTCATGACTGCAGACAGGGAGGACTGTGTCCAGATTCACTGCGAGGCCTCTTAGTAATTTCTATTCATAAAGTAAAAAAGTTAATGGAAAACTAAAGTCATCCATAAGAGCACAACCACTATTATTTGTAGATAAGCAGATAAATGTCAAAGAAGTCATTTAGAAGAAGTATAAGTAGTTGCCACCAGGGAGGAGGAAATGGTGCTGGTGGCAGTTAACAGTTATTTTCCTAAGTGTTGTACACTCATATATATATATCTATAACTTTTATGAAATAAAATGTAAAAGTATATTTTCCTAAGTTATTTTACCATACCACTAGAAAATTTTTTTTTTTTTTTAGGAAGATTAGCCCTGAGCTAACATCTGCTGTCAATCCTCCTCGTTTTGCTGAGGAAGACTGGCCGAGGGCTAACATCCATGCCCATCTTCCTCTACTTTATATGTGGGATGCCTGCCACAGCATGGCTTGCCAAGTGATGCCATGTCTGCACCTGGGATCCGAACTGGCGAACCCTGGGCCGCCGAAGCAGAATGTGTGAACTTAACCACTACGCCACTGGGCCGGCCCCTAGAATATTTTTTTAAATTAATTTTATAACTCAGAGATAAGCTATTAATACTGGACAAATTTAAAAGAAAGCAAAAACAGTCACAAATGAAATGCAAACATCAATTTTCTGGCTTAGCTGTGAGAGAGAAGACTGATTCATTTAGGTGTATTTTCAGGTCTGATATCTAGACTCAACATATTCTGTGCTTCCCAGCTAATTTTGATACCACAAGTCAAATGTAACTTACATGATCCAGTCTTTTCTTTTTTATAGATTGATCATCATTAAATTCATCTTCCTCATACGGCTCTGAAGAAGAAGATAATTTTCTTTTCCTGGGTCCACCACCTTCTAAAACAGAGGAGGACACTCAATGTTTGCACAGATATCATAAGAATCATTAATGCAATACAAAGGCAGAATGTTATAATGAGTACATCTGTAGACAGTTCTCTTGACATCAAGCCCAATGTCATTTCCTCTACATGTAGCATATACTCAATAAATGTCAAGTGAATTGAAGAAAAAGTGAACAGAGACTCTTTTTCAGTCTTTCAAAAGTAGAAATCACTGTAAAAACGTATTTGTAAACCATCACATTATTCAATGCTGAAAATATACATCTCTAAACTGACTAGTAATTTTACAGAACAACACTGGGAGGAAGGGGTTCTGCCCAGTGACTGAGCGTTCAGCAGTGAAAAAGCAGAGCCCCATCACTGTGGTTATCTGAATACATTACTGACGCCAATCATTGTGTCTACTACGGACCAGGCTTTGCAGAAGGCGTTTTTAACTGTTGTTTCATTTAGATTCCACAACGAACCTACAAAGTAGGTAATATTCTCATTTTCTAAATGAGGAGGAACCGAGATATTGAGAGCTCAAGCGGGTCACGCTCTTAACCTAAAAATAAGAGAGTACAACGGCAATAGGAAATTTGCATATTTTGTCACGGCTGAAAGAAAAACTCAATTTACATATCTTAAGCAGTTATGTAACATATTTATACTTTGTACACATTTATCTATTTCTTAAATACTTTCACTTTCAGAGAGCAAATTCCAGAGATATATTGCTGTGCTAGTATGAAAGCATCTGCTATATGTATATGGTGATGGATGGCAATTAGTTTTTAGGTGGTGAACATGATGTAATATATACAGAAACTGAAATATAATGATGTACACCTGAAAAAAAGAATAAAAAATAAGTCCAAATGCAAAAAAAAAGTTACCAGAATACGTAAGATCTAAATGGTAAAGGAAAAGGGCCCCTCTGCCTGGTGGTGTGTGCTTTCACACTCAAAGTAATGAATGAGGCAACATGCTACAATTCAAAGTGACTGAGATCGTAGGATCAAAACCTCATGGGTTTGAATCCAAGCACCATCACTTAGTGTGTGACTTTAGCAGAATTATCTAATTTATCTAAGCCCTAATATATTCATCTGTAAAATTCTGAATAATGACAGCTATTTCACAGACATCTTGTGATAATTAAAAGACACAATAAATAAGAATGTAGTTGGCATATAAGTAGATAATACATAATTATTTTCTTCCCCCCCAAAAAGAAAGCATCTGCTAAAGCTTATAATGGTTTCAGATTTCAGTATTAATTATATTAGTCCTCTATGCAATTAGAAATAAAATGTGTAGAAACAGAATATTCAAAATGAATACAAACATGACACCTTTTAAGTTGTAAGCCTAAAAATTTCATAATATGGCTATAATGAAATTAAATGCCATTAATATTTTATAGTAATTACACGTTAGTATGAATGCTTAAATTTTTTTCTCCCAATTTGCTTCATAAAGTAAATGTTCATTCTACATATGCCAACTAATTTCCAGCATCTGCTTTAAAAAGGGCTAAATATAAGCACCATTCCACCATCACCTATATGATCAGCACCATCCCATCATCACCTATCTATTTGCTGAGGACAGGTGAGTACTGCTCGTAAATAAGTCTGAGAAAAGCTTCAAACTAGAAGATTTATGCCATGTCACCAAGCCATGTTTAATTCTTTCCTAAAAGGAACAAGAGCTTTGCTTTGTCAATAAAAAACTCTCGAGTTTTAGTTATCTGCTTATACATGGTTTTTGTTTTGTTAATATTATGTCATCAAATCTTCACACAGATATGAAATGGCTACAAGGCAAAAATCTGCAAATAAATGTGGGAGAAAATGTACAACTAAAATTTTAGTACAAAAGGTTACATAAGAGCACACAATGCTCAGTTATCTACATCTAAATCTATTCTACTTATAATTATCAATTAAAAATTTTGCATATATCTAAAGAAAACAAGTTAATATTCTACACTAAATACCACTTCTAAATTATGTATTTCACAAATTCTCATCTTTTATTGGGAATCCCCATCATCAATTTCAGGGGGAAAAAAAAACTAAGTTAGGGATGTATCTCACACTCCAGATAAAAATAAATTTCACCTAAATACAATAGTCAAAAATGAAAAATAAAACATGAAATTAAAGAAAATATGAAAAAAGAACACAAGTAGGCAGTTCAACAGGAAAAAAACTGAAAAGATGCTTAACCTCATTAATTAATTAAATAATAAAATATAGTAGTTTTTTTTTTTTCCCCAAGAGTAAAGAGCAGTGAATGGACAGTCCGAGCAGACTGTGGGCAAATAGGCACTTTTAAACATTATGAATTGTCACAGCTCTTCTGGAAGGCAATCTAAATAATACATCTCAGAATTTTAGATGCGTATATTTTTAAGTCCAACAATTCCTGGGGCTGGCCTGGTGGCACAGCGGTTAAGTGCGCACGTTCCACTTCAGCGACCCGGGGTTCGCTGGTTTGGATCCCAGGTGCAGACATGGCACCACTTGGCAAGCCATGCTGTGGTAGGCATCCCACATATAAAGTAGAGGAAGATGGGCACGGATGTTAGCTCAGGGCCAGTCTTCCTCAGCAAAAAGAGGAGGATTGACAGCAGATGTTAGCTCAGGGCTAATCTTTGTCAAAAAAAAAAAAAAAAATCCTTATAAATTTCTAGAAATTTATTCCACAAAACTGACATAAAGCGTGCATTTTCTATCACTTTGCATACATACAAAATTCTACCAAAGTGTCTAAATACCCATCAATAAGATATTACATAAATTAGGATACAAACATAAATGCCACGGTTACAAAGACTCAGGCAGACTTTTCTTTCCTCCTTTTTTTGGTGAGGAAGACTGGCCCTGAGCTAACATCTAGTGGCATTCTTCCTCTTCTTTTTTTGCTTGAGGAAGATTGTCACTGAGCTAACCCATGTGACAATCTTCCTCTATTTTATGTGGGACGCCGCCACAGCAAGGCTCGATAAATGGTGCTGGGTCTGCACCTGGGATCTGAACCTGTGACCCATGCTGCTGAAGCAGAGCATTCAAACTTAACCACTACGCCACTGGGCCGGCCCCAAAGGTATACTTTTAAAAATAAAATAACATGGAAAGATGTCTCTTTTTTCTGAGGAAGATTAGCCCTGAGCTCACTACTGCCAGTCCTCCTCTTTTTGCTGAGGAAGCCTGGCCCTGAACTAACATCCCTGCCCATCTTCCTCTACTTTATATGTGGGACGCCTGCCACAGCATGGGGTGCCAAGAGGTACCATGTCCACACCCGGCATCCGAACCAGCGAACCCCAGGCCACCAAGAAGCGGAATGTGCGAACTTAACCGCTGCGCCACCGGGCCGGCCCTGGAAAGATGTTTCTAATAAATGAAAAGGTTACAAAACAGTAGATATAACAAGATGACAGTCACATAAAAATGTTTTGACTACTAATACAGATATAGAGAAGTGGAAGAAATAGCTATAGAAACTCCTGGCAAGATCAATAAATTCTATTTTTACCTTTTAAAGTAGGGTTAAAACTTTGGATATATATTTTTTGTTTTTATAACTTAGTATTCATAAATGAAAACTTTCAGAAGACAACGCATAAAAGACATCCTTATTCTTTAATATGCAGGATGATACTGTCTATAAAAGATTATAATTTGGGGTAAAAACAATGTCCAACATCATGATTTGTGGAACTAAGAACTCTTACAGGTGTTTAAAAGGCCTTTTGTTGAAAACTGTCCTAATATATCAAAAATACTTCTCATCCTGATGATACAGTATATTGAAGGTTATCTTATTTTGGTGAGACAAAGCTGTCATCCCATACATCACCTCAAAAGTGTAATGATGAAAATGACTGATATGACTTCCTGTCCATTCCAAGAGGAAGCATGGAAGTTTACTTAAAAAACAAGGAAACCCTGATATCCTCTTTCCTTGTAATTTGCCACGTAACATTTTTTTAAAAAGAAATAACATCAAAGTACAGTATAAGAATGAGAAGAAAAAAACTCAGCTGAAGTTCAAATTTAACGGCGAGTGTAAACTCCATGAGGGCAGGGTTTTGTCCATTTTGTTTCCTTACGTATCCTCAGTGCCTAAAGCAGCATCTGGCACTGAGCAGTAGGTGCACAATAATTATTTGTTAAACTAATGAATAAGTTGAACGACATAAACTGCTCAAGAGAAAACAAAATTAGACACTACTGTGGAGTAAAGTTATTCTACAAATTTTTCAATGGAAAGATTATGGAATATTGAGATATGAGGACAGGAAAGAATATGTAAAATGTCCTAGCCATTCTGTAACTCAGCAAATGTTACTGAGCCTCCCTCAGGAACTTACAGCAAGCGCTAGGGTATGGTCATGAGGAAGACACGGGCAGCCTTCTCCCGCACCATCTTCATCATCAGACGGCCCTCCAGAACAAGTAACCACGAACACACGCTACGTACTTGCTATATATCATGCACCATGAGAACTGCACATTAACTTGATCACAACAACCTATGAGTTTGGTACTTTTATCATACTATTTTACTTCTAAGGAAACAGACACATAGAAGAGTTAAGTAACAATGCCCAAGGTCACACAGCTAGTAAATAAAAGGAAGAATCTTAACATTCTGTGTAGACAGCTCCCACACACCACACAACACAATACTGTTCCTTTGCTCAAAGTGGAGAAAATTAGAATTAAAATACATCATGTGAATGAAATAATATCATCTTTGGAATCTACTCTAATATAATCTACTTAGTGGGGGTAAAACGAGGTAGATAATTGTTAAAGAGAGAGGATGGGCCAATGGGAACATATTATACTATTTTGTATTTTTGTATATATTTTTAAGTTTCAAAAAAAAATTTAAAAACTGGAAAAAATCCACTTAGGGAAACGGGCATTTATTCACACACTGTTGATGAAAGCATAAACTGGCACAACGCTTAAAAAAGTAATATGGAAGTACATATTAAAATTTTAAATGTGCATACCCTATGATTTAGCATTCTAGTTTGACATTTAGCCTACAGAAATACTAACATAAAGATTTACTTATAAGGCTATTTATTTCAATACTAGAATAAGAAATAATGCAAACAAATGCAAATTAATAGAGAAATAATAAACTAATCCTATGGGTAGTCACAGAGGAATGTTATGGAGCCATTGTTTTTAATTAGATATATCTGATTGTACTGATGGGTTGCCGTGACAAATCATCAAATGATTTTTTTTAATCCAAATCAACATTGTAATTACATTTTGTACCCTAATGTGTATGTATTATATAATGTTGTGTATAAGAATAGGAAAAGTTGGAGAATGCTATACAAAGCAAATTTAAAAGTGGTTAATGCATATGGGCTTGCTTTCATTCCTTAAATACATTTTTTGTAGTGTGATTACAGGTTATTTTTTGTTTGGTATGTACAAGTGAGAAAAAAAAATCTAGATAGCATTTATTAAAAAAATTGGAGGTGGTTTTATATTGCAAGCTCCTTTGAGTGCATTTATTTTTGTATCTCAAGCCTGGAACATAGCATAAATATTTACTAAATGAAGGAATGCTGATTACCAGCTAGGACTTTCCACAAGACATTATGTTCCTACTGACACAGATTTGCAGACCTGTAAATAAAACCACAATGCAATTAGAAAGGACACAAGAAAGAAAATATGCCGTCTAAAACTTCACTGATACGAGATTTCATCTGTAGAAAACAAATAAAATTACAATGAAAAACCACCTCTCCTCTTTTATGGGGGTGAAAAAAAATCAACCCAGAAAATTCAGTTCCCAAATAGCTGTATGACCTTAGGTAAGTCACTTAATCTTCTTAAGGTTAACTTTAACTCAACCGTCTAAAAAACCTGAA
The DNA here is from genome assembly GCF_041296265.1 of Equus caballus. Classification (NCBI taxonomy): domain Eukaryota; kingdom Metazoa; phylum Chordata; class Mammalia; order Perissodactyla; family Equidae; genus Equus; species Equus caballus. The sequence continues at coordinate 50,327,806 of NC_091686.1, forward strand.
GCTATTAATACCTCATAAGGCTCCTCTAAGAATTCATGAGGGAGCTTGGTAAATTGTAGAGCAATATTAAAAATGAGAAGATGTTCATTATTATATAACTAATATATCAACTTGTCTTGAAACTAAGTCGGACATACCTGCATCACCAAACATCAGCAAGGCAGCAGCAATTGCTCCATCCATAGTGCTTGTTGATTCAATCAACTAACAGAATGAGAAAAGATTAACATTTAAAAAATAACACTAGAAGAATTATTTCACAAAGTTATCAAAACACAGTCACGCATCGCTTAACAACAGGGATATGGGCTGAGAAGTGTTGTTAGCCAATTTCACCATTGTGTGAACATCACAGAATGTACTCACACAAACCCAGATGGTACAGGCTATATACACCTGGGCTACATGGTGCTAATCTTACGGGACTACCGTCGTGTAAGTGTTGTATCTGTTGTTGACCAAAAAGTCACTATGCGGCACATGACTGTATTTAAGAACAAAAATATTAAATATACACAAGGTAGAGGAATACGTATGTCCTAGTTTAAATTCATTAAGTCCTATGATACATTTTCAGAAAACCTAGTTTATCTAAAAAAAATCTGAATTTGTCTAAGCATCTTAAAATGTATCAGATTTACTTATTACTATAAAGGAAAAATTAAAATATAGTCAAATATGTACACTCTATTCAAGACGGTTGTGCACTGAAGCCTTACAAACTTCCTACTTACGTGTCCAGTCACTGTGTGTGTACGCGTGCACATGAGAGACTGACAGACATTTACAGTATTGATTTCTGAAAAAATAAGCCACAATCCTACATTTTTTAAAATCTAATACTTCTTAAGATGAGTGGGATAAAGGGCTCTTTTGATTGTTACTCTATTTCTGAATTGCTTGAATTTGTTCAAGAACATATTCATATATTACTTAGATAACTGACAGTTTCAGTATGCCATTTTTTATACTGTTCTATAACATTTTGGATTTCAGAAGGAAGTGAACATCCTGTAGTTTTCTCTTGCTATAGTTTCCTATATTTTCAATGAGTTACTTGTTTTAAAAAATCTTACTTTTTTAAATAAGCTATTTTTGTATTCAATGAAAGAGCCTTAAACCAAAGAGTGCTCTCCTCTACACTACTTCTCCTAATCTTGGATCCTCAAAATCCCTCATTTTCAAAATAGCCAAAAGACATTCTTATCAAGCCTAAGACTAAATTTATATTTTGTTAACTTATGAATTCTTTTATATGGGTCTAAAAGTCTTCGTAGAGTAATTCATACATGTCATCTTTAAGTCTCTTGAAATGATGGGGATCACTTGAAATCCAGATTACTTCAAGAGAGTACTCTGCTTTTGAGCAAGTGATAGGCTAAATTCCCAAAATTTCAGATACTAATTAATGAAACATACATACAAAGTCTGTGTATCAATCCTATTTTGCCATTATAACAACATAATTAGAGATAAATATTTCTACAGGAAATAAATCCCCTTGAACTACACGAAAAATTGGCAATCAAGCTAACGTATTTTTAAACTGAGACTTGCTACTTTATGTTTAATATTTTAATACTCTATCGCGTTTATTCTGTTGAAAGTTCTTTCCAACACTGTAAGCGTTGCTACTAGTGGCTACATTTCTTCCCTTCTTTTTCTGGAAAAAAAAATCACCCCAGGAGGCATATAACATGCTAGTAGGGAAAAATGCAGACTTAGGAGACCACCAAAGTTTCATTTAGCTAACAGTAAGAAGGGATCAAAATGATCTGGGAAAAACAAATTCATGTTAAAAATATCAGAGAATAGGAAGAATTTAATCGACACTTAGAATTCAAACTAGCAGGTCCAGGACCACCTTTGATTCAGACATGTTCTTTTTTGGCCTGAACAGTGTTTTTGATTTTGTCTTTCTTTAGTTACTATAAAAAGTAACAAAGTACTGATACAACATGGATGAACTTCAAAATCATATGTTAAGAGAACGAAGCAAGTCACCAAAGGTCACATATTGTATGATCTGATTTATACAAATTGTCCAGAATAGGCCAATCTATAAAGGCAGAGATTAGTGGTCGCCTAGGGCTTGGGAAGGGAAATGGGGAGTGACCGCTAATGGGTACAAGACTTCTTTTCAGAATGATTAAAACGTTTCAAATTAAGATTATGCTGCTGATTGCACAACTTTGTAAACATACTAAAAGCCAGTAAATTAAACACTTTAAATAGGTGATCTTTGTGGCATGTAAATTATATCCAATAAAGGTATTAAATGGATGATCAACACTAAATAAAAATCCAGGCTTTTCACTTTTTTTGAAAAATCTGAATATGTGATAAAAATGGGCTATCACTGATATCACATGGCCACGTCCTGCTGAAGCTAAGGAGCAGCTGCCCTTTCAGGAAAAGCAGGCACTATATGGTACGCCAGTGTCCACCCTTTCAGAATCACCTACCTAGCCCATAAAGACATGGCACCTGCTAAGACTCAGATTAGGGGAGGGGAACTGGGGATGGTGGCAGTGATGATAAATACAAACGTGATCTGTATTTATCAATTAAACGATTCCCCTAACATCATTCAACTGGTAAGTGGCAGAGTTAAGGATAAACTATTACGTACCTTCAGAGATTTATTCTCTATTTAAAATTTAATTGAATGGTTTATTTTTATTTACTCTCATAACAAGAGATATTTATTACAGTCCAATCACAATGACTTAATTTTGTTTCTATAGTCCAATCAACGTTTCTCAGCAAGGGTGCTCTTGGCAGGAAAATTCTCTTGTTATGCAAGACTGCCTCAGTATTGCAGAGTGTTTACACCCCTGGCCCCACAGTGCTAAACATCAACAGCAACCCCTTGTCATTATGAAAAACAAAACAAAAACCTCTTGACATTTCCGAGAGTTTCTAGTGGGAGATAGGAGAAGGGTTTGTCCCAATTTTAGAACCATTTAAACACAAAAAAATTCAAAATCTATGTGAGCTATTGAGGGAAGCTCAAATTATTACATTATTTATAGGTGAATGAACCTCACCTATTAACAAGTTGACTCTCACCAACTAAATCTCTGGCATTTACCTTTACTATTACATAAAATAAAAGTTAATAATTATCTTCAAACATAAGATATCTTTTGAAAAATGACTATGCACTAAATACAGCACTGGATACTGGAGAGATTTCTATTATTACAGATATAATAACCAATTACTATCAAAGGGTATAACCTTAAGCAAATCACTGTCACTTCTTTGTGGAAAAAGCTCCTTCAAGGTCTGAAGCTTAGCATCTTTAAGGTCTTCCAATTCCGAAAGGTCTTCCAATTCTGAAATATCATTATTATTTCTACCTGCCATGGCAGGAAGGCCTTGGGACTCTTCATCTTCAGAAGGTTCAGAACTAAAAATATTTTCAGAGAAAAAAACAATATTTTAATCTTTTACTAGTGCTATTTTATTATAAATGAACATATATGTGTACATATAATACAGCATATCTGCAGTTATTTTCTATATTAAATGCAGTCCATACCTATCAAAAATTAAAACAACTTTTTCATTTCAGTATTGTTAGGTATATAAATCTACATTCCGAAAGTCGGCATACTTTGAAAATATCTGAAGTTATCTGGGCTGGGATGGAAAAGAACAACAAAATACCTGGCATTTGTTTTGTTACAATCCACACACATTTATTGCATGCCCACCTTCTCTTTCCTACTCCTTTTTTTTCACCTGTACTCTGCATAAAACATGAGTGTTGTCATGTTGCTCCTGAGAAATTATGAAGCCTACACTAAAACAAAGATAAAAGAATTTTCACAGCCTACCTAGGTGATCAGAATCTAAATGTTACAATTGCAATGGTCTGATTCAGTATCAGAATCTCTGCCAGGAACAAAACATTTCTTTAGCAGATAGGGAGCATTTATTCCATATGAGGCTTTATTCTACAACAACTAACTTCAACCTCATTCCATTTCAGTTTTTGTGCTTATCCTAGAGAAAAAGATATTTTGTGCCAAATCTTACTCCTGTATCTCCCAAACAGAAAAATCTCATTTTGAAATTTTGGTTTTCTACCATGGTAGGTATTATGGAGATGAGAAAGTAGAAGTGTAACAAATGGGAAGAAGTTATAAAGATCAGAGAAAGCAGCAAGGTGAGAACATAGTTAAGTATATTCCCAGTGTCAGATAATGCAGACTTTGTTATACAGCTAATTCTATTTTTGGACAGCTCTCTTAGACACAGATCCAGAATCTGTATTTTAGTAACTTCTCTATACCCATTCATGTTAGTTCAGTTGTCCCTGTTAGGGCACTGGTTATGCCTAAGAATCTCCTGAAAACATTTAAAAGCAGGTTCCCAAGGATCAGGAATATGCATTTGAACAAGATTCTAGGCTGACTTCTTGAATCTTGATCTAAGAATGCTCTAAAGTAACAAAATAAAATAAATCTCTTCTTTTATCACTCTGCTTGTCCTTCAATATTAGGGAAGACAATCACATGTGCTCCCTTTCCATTACACCCAGACTTCTCATTCCTGATGTGCTCAACTCTGAATTTTCACTCCACCTCACTCCGTTCACGCTCCTTACCTAATTTTGCCTGTTAGTTCACTGAGAAAATAAAAAGCATTGAGGTTGGAATCCATTTACAATTCCTGCCCTGGATAACCACTTTAAAGGTCCTTACTCTTGTGGCCATGACAACTTTAACCTAGTGATCAGACTCATGATCAAACTCAGATGCCTCTGACGTAAGTACTAACATTGGCCATGAATCTTATCATACCTTGGGATTTAACGTAACAGGTCACAGGAAATACACGTGACAGAGAAATACATTAAATACCATCATGAGGAAACAATCAGAAAAATCTATTTTCTCTGAGACTTAGTCTCTTTAAAAAGTTGCAATCCTTAAAGGAGAGGAGAGGAGGCAAGTGGACTTCTCAAGATCAAGGGAGTTGAGAGTTGTAATGTCCAAATGCAATGGATGTTCCTTGTTTTGGATCCTAGTTTGAACGACAAGCTACGACACACATGAAATGAGAATATAAACTGGGAATCACATGATTTAGAGAATTTTTCATTGATAACAATAGTGTTTTGGGGGGAGTAGGGGGGTGTATAACCAAGTATTAAGGAGAGAAATGTTGTGATGTCTATAATTTACTTTAAAATACCTCAGCTAATAATAATAATAGATGAAACAATGAAACAAACAAGGAAGAATGTTAACAACTGTTAAATCTAGGTGGTAGGTATGTAGGTGTTCGTTATATATTCTTTCATTTTCTTATATGCCTTAAGCTTTAAACATAAAAGTAAAAATCAACAAGAACAAGATTGCCCACTTCGCGTTCTTTTACCTGGTCTCAGATAAAGTTGTTCCCTTTCGCTGGAGGTGAAGTCTCCTCTCAGTGCTCAGGGATTCTAGCCCTTTCTGCTTCCTACAGGATCCTGCTTTAACTATCTACTATCTTCTCTCCCAAATCTTGTCTCTCTCCTTAAGCTCTTCCTCCCAAGTCTCCGATGTGCTCAGGATTGCATTAATTCAATGTGCCAGGAGTTCTAGGGACTATGGACACAGCAGTGAAATAAACAAATTCTCGTCTCCTTCACAAATTTTTTAAGACTGATTTTCTACTTCCTCATTTCCTATATAGTTCTCAACTCACTTTTTATATCTTCAGCCCTACCGCTTTGGTGAAATTGTTCTCACTAAGGGCAATAATATTCTCTAAAATGCTGACTGTGATAAAAACCTTTCGTTGGTTACCTATTCCTCTGCGGTCCCATACACTGTTGCTCTTTAAAAGTCTTGTCCCACCCCTACCATCACCCCATGGTTCTGCAGCATTATTACTTCTGATCTTCCCTTTACCTCTCAACCTAACCTTAATCTCTACAGGAGGCTTTTCTTCCTTTGTTTACCTTCTTGAATTGCCAGTGTTACTAGGATTCTATCTTCAGCTCCTTTTTGTCTATTAATGCTTCCTGGGAGATTTCATCAACTGCCAGAGTTTCTGACTATTACCTCTATCAGTGATTCTCAAAAGGGCAGCAGTTTTGCCCCTAGAGGACATTTGGTGATGTCTGGAGACATTCTTGATAGTCCTGACTAGAGAGGTGCTACTGGCATCTAGCTGGTAGAAGTCAGCGATTCTGCCAAACATACTATGATGTACAGGACAGCTCCTCAAACAAAGAATGATCTGGCCCAAAATGTCAAGAGTGTCAAGGTTAAGAAACCCTGATAACCAAAATGGCCCATGGGCCATGCATAGGTACTGATTCTAACTATGGAGCATTCACACAATGCAGTACTATGGAGTTGTAGAAAAGAATAAAGATTCCTATGAGCTGATATGATTTCCAGAATACATACACTGCTAAGTGGAAAAAAGTAAAGAACAAAAGTATATACATATATATGAATGTAGTGTGCTTTTGTATAAGAAACAAGAAGAAAAGAGACATAGGAAAGAAAAATAAACTATTACTAGAAACCAAACGAACTGGTTAGTTCTGAGGTGGGGGTGGGTGGGGGCTGGAAGGAGAAGGAACAAAAGTAATACTTCTCTGAGCACATGTATGAGTTCACACTCTATGCAGAATTTTGATTTTTGGAATCTTTTTAATATCTTAAATATTTATATATTTAATATCTTAAATAAAAATAATTTTTTTAAAAAAAGGGACAAAGGAAAAACCCTAAAAGGAATACAAACAGAAATTAATGAACTGAACTATAGTTCAAGTGAATAACACAGAGAAAAATTTAATCCAAGTACTTTGACCATATACCCTCAATCTAAAAGACAAATAAAACTTATAAACAAATTTTGAACTCATAGTGGGCTTAATGGTCAAGTGGTATGATTACAGCAATTCTGAAACTATTTTATGTATGTTGGATAATTGAGCAAACTAGTAAATATACTGATATTGGTGGAAGCAGAGTTTTCACAGTCACAGAAGGAAATACAGGAGGCAAGGAAGAGCCTTGTGGTGGTAGATTAAAATTAAAGGTAACATCACATCTCATGATTTAAAAAAACAGCAAAACACCACCACACATTCCCCCTCCCTCTCTCTCATTTCCTAGCCCATTCTGCTTAAAGGGCAGTGACATAACCCCTGCCTCACCCAAGAGCAAAGAAAGAACACGGCTAGTCCCCAGATTTTCAAATACCACTCCCTACTAAGAGGAACCAGTGCTACTTGGAGAAACGGCTAATTCTAATTTCAGGCTAGGACAGGGAAAGTACTAGTCTGGAACATCTTGTGCCGGAAGGGAAAGGCTCAAAAAATCATAGGACCCTCTCAAAACCAGAGCCTGCTTGAAGGGGCCCTTGCTTGTCAAAACTGAGCAATTTGAGCATCAAAATGAATTAATGATAGTAATGGATTATAATCCATTGAATAAGCATCTATGAATCCCATTTTTGTATTTACTATACTATATAAATATATGACTAAATAGGAAGAAAAGAGAAAACTCTGTAGAATACCAAATAATTAAAGTGTAAGTTCTAGAATGCTAGTTGGAATACCACCATTTTGCAACTATCATTGTAATAGCTGATTTAAAACTACTGAGTGAAAGTCTGCTAGGGAAAAGGATTATTACCCAGTCTCAAAGTTTCTCCCCACAGTGTAATCATTACAAAGAGGAAAATGTTAACTTTATAGGAACAGGTTTCTGAATGGTTAAAGTTTACTTCACCGATAATGGGACAAATTGATATGAGTGTGCATCCTAACAAGACACAGTGAGAAGGACACAAAATCATTATGTAGTATTCCTGCCACTTAATCTAAATTCAATTATGAAAAAACATCAGGTACGTATAAATTGAGAGACATGCTAAAAAAAACTGGCCTGTTAACGTTCAAAGGCCAATATCAAGATAAACAAAAAAATGCTGAGAAACTGTTTCAGATTAAATGAGTCTGAAGAGATACGACAAACTAAATCCAACATTGTGATGCCGGGGAAAACAAATTACTATAAAGCAGTAATTGAAGCACGGTCCGTGGACTGACTGCTAGTCTGCAGACTCAAAATGTTTGTTAATCTACCTGCGACAAGATAAGGAACTCAAATCAGAATGTAAAACAACTACATTACTAAGCACAATGCTTAGTTCAGCTGATTTTTTTTCCATTACAAGGCTTTCTTAGTGAAGGAATCAGTCTCTTGATTTACATTCTAGGGTACATTTCTTATTTACAAACCAGAACTTTAGTAGTACTACCACGAAGAACACTCTTGGGATAACTGGTAAAATTTAAGTGTGGACTCTCTAATAGGCAATAGTACTATACCAATGTTAATTGGTATTCCTGAATCTGAAATGCTACTTCTGTTATCTAAGAGAATGACCTTGTTAGAAGATAAATGTGAAATTATTAGAGGCAAAGGATTCAGTAATAATTCTAACTCTTAATTACGAAGAAGGTTACAAGCAAATGTGGGGAAATGTTAACTACAAATGAAACTTTTTGAAAGAACTGTGAGAGTTGATTACCTTATTTTTGCAACTTTTCTGTAACTTTCAATTTTTTTAAAAATAAAATACAAAAACTGGGGTCCTAATACCTCAACTTTCCTTAGGATTACCCACACAGGATCTCCACCATTTTTTATTTTAGAGTGAAGTTTATTTTTTATTTTAGATGACACAAAGAAGTTCATTCGAAGAGCAAATCCTCCCCTTAGCAGTGGGAGTCTCAATGTCTCACTACTTCTTGCGACACTTTCTTCACTGAGCTCCTGATCACACAATCTTCTGACTTTTACCACAATGACTACTCCTTCTTAGAACCTTCTATAGGTTTCTTCTCATCTCCCCATTCCTAAAATCCAGAGGTCCTCTGGCTTATGTCCTTAAACCAAGAGATGTTCTCTTTTCCAGCTACACTAGTGTCACTTAGTGATTTCACCTAATCATAAGACTTTAAATATCAAATCTATATTCTCACAGCTCCTAAATTTAGATATGTAAGCTACACCTCTCCCCAGAACGCAAAAGTCCCAAATCCAACTCCCCACCTGACACCTCCGCTTAGACGTCTAAGTCTTCTCAATCACAGCTTTGTTCAAGACCCAACTGCTCTTTCTTTCATCCCGCACCACACCCAAAACGGTATTCCTTATCTCAGTTAATGGTGACTCCATGCTTCCAGTTACTCAGGCCAAAAATCTTAGGGTCATCCTTGACTCCTTTCTCTCCCACCCCATATGAAATCCATCAATAAATCCTCTCTGTTCTACCTTCAAAGTGTATCCCGAATCTAACCACTTCTTATCGCTTCCATAGGCACTAGCCTGGTCTAAGCCTCCATCATTTCTTGCCTGGGTTACAACAACAGTATCCATGCTTCTACTACTGCTCCCCTACGGCCTCAAAGACCTTTTAAACTCCTAAGTCAGATCATTTGACACCTCTGCTCAATGCGTTCCATTAGCTTCCCACCTCATTTAGAATAAAAGTCAAACAGCCCGTGGGCTTAACATGATTAAGGCCCTCCTCGACCCTACTCCTTACCTTGTGGCCTCAGGTCCTTCACTCTCTATCATTTGTCCCCCCACTTTCCTCAAGAATACCAGGCCTAATATGACTTCTAGGTCCTTAAACAGACGACTCCCAGTGCAGAATACCACCCCTCCCCGACCATATCCAGATGGTTCACTTTCTCACCCGCTTCAGGTCTTTGCTCAAGCATCGTCTTCTCAACAAAGCCTTTTCCAACAGTGCTCTTTAAAACCACGCCCTTACCCATGGCCCTGAACCCTGAATTTCCCTTCCCTTTCGCCCATAATATTTATTATTTGACCTACTGCATTTTTCACTTGTTTATTGTCTTTCTACCTGACTATAATACAAGCTCCATGCTAGCTCAGAGAATGTGCCCAAAAAATGTTAAAATGATTTGACTCTGGGACTCAAGAGCAAATCATAAAGCAGTTATAGATGAGCAAACATACTTGTTAAAATAATTTCCCTATCTATAGAGGGCTAAAAAAACACCAAATCTCTCTTCTCACTAAACTTTTTATTGAAAATCACTGTTATCCAGAAAAACACACAAACACATACCCAGTACCTCTCTACATCTCCAAGTTAGGGAAAAATAACCAAGATGCAGTAGGGAAAAGGCAAAAAAAGAAAAGAGGAAGTCACCGAAATATTTCATATTAAATAACTCTTTCTGAAACAACTCTTACACATGCACATATAGTGAATCCATTAAGCTGCTTACACTATAATCACTGTGTCTCTGTTGAATTTTTTCTCTTGAACTGTACTAGAGCAATTTGGGGAAATAACATCTTCACTATCAGAAGACAAATCAATATACTGGATTCCTCTTTGATTCTTTAAATATGATATACTTGCTTTTCTCTCATTTTCTGGAGTTTCTGGAACACTAGAATCTTCTGCAAAAGAAAAAGAAGAAAGGCATTTTGAGCACTTTGAAAAGAAAAATTTGTTTTTGATAATTATAATCATGTGCTAAAAATCTTTAACTTTATTCACTGTTCCCATTCTAAAACCAAAAATTCCTACTGCTTTTTGAAGAAAAAATTAAGACAACCAGGGCTGGTGTTAAACAACTTTCTATTTCACAGATTACTTACTAGCAAGACCTTAGTGGAAACTGCAAAACAGAGGTTTGCGTTTCATATTCTAAACCTTTTCTCTCTATGCTTATATTTCCTAGTATCCAGTTCTTGCCTAAGAGAACATGAACACTAGAGCCCCAAACAGTTCAATTTCAGTTGTGTCTCTTAGCCAAGTTACTTATCTAGTCTCTGTCCTCACCCATGAAGCAGATATGCTAATAATCACAGGGCTAATGTGCTCATAAAATCAGATGATATACATTAAGCATTTAGTTCAGTAATTGGCAGATGGCCAGCATCCAATAAACCTTAGTTCTCATGCAAACGCTGGTGTTATGGGGTGAATTATGTCCCCTCCAAAATTCCTGTGTTGAAGTTCCAACCCCTAGTACCTCAAAATGTACTCTATCTGGAGATAGGGCCTTCAAAGGTGATTAAGTTAAAATAAGACCATTAGGGCGGGACCCTAATCCAATATGACTGATGTCCTTATAAGAAGAGAGAGACACCAAGGATGTGTGTGCATGGAGGAAAGCCATGTGAGGACACAGTGAGGTGGCCATCTGCAAGCCAAGAAGATAGGACTCGGATGAAACTAAACCTGCCAACACCTTGATCTTGGAATGCTAGCCTCAAGACCCGTGGGAAAAAAGCAGGCCAGTTGTTTAAGCCACCCATTCTGTGGTATTTAGTTATGGCAGCCCTCACAACTAATAAAGTTGGCATCATCTGTCTGTGTCCATATTCTACCAAGGTCTCCTCTCTCCAAGGGCTGAGTTCCAAATTTATCCTCCCTTATAAATTTGAGGAGAGAGATCAGATTTAAGGAACTCATACTGAAGTAAAAGCAGTCAGAGCCCTGGTCTAGTGAACACTTTAAAAGGCAATGACGAGGGGCCGGCCCCGTGGCCGAGTGGTTAAGTTCGTGCGCTCTACTGCAGGCGGCCCAGCGTTTCGTCGGTTTGAATCCTGGGCGTGGACATGGCACCACTCATCAGGCCATGCTGAGGCAGCATCCCACATGCCACAACTAGAAGGACCCACAACTAAGATGTGCAACTCTGTCCGGTGGGGGGGGGGCGTTGGGGAGAAAAAGGAAAAATTAAAAATCTTAAAAAAAAAAAAAAAAAGGCAATGACCACATGGAATCTTCAGTTCAAAGGGGTCAATTTAAAGAACAATAGCTACCGTTAACTACTTTTTAGGTCATTATCCAGTCCTCAAGTGAAACACAAACATTTTTAATCCTCACAATAAACCCAAGGGCACACATTATATTACATTTTTACAGATAAATTAAGGTTTAGAGAAAGCAACTTGTTCAAAGTCATACAGGAGAAAGCAGTAGATCTGAAATCCAAGCGCAAAGTCTAAATCCTCACACTCTAAAACTCTTGGCCCCCCCCAATTAACTGTCACGAAACAACAGCAATCATTATTATGGGGTTCATGAGCTATATTTGTAAACAACACTAACCAAGGCCTACATAACCATTTGCCTCGAGAACACTAAAACAACATTCCTTTACTTCCTACAATGAAGTCCTAGCATCACCACTGAAAAGCAAATCATGTTTTTTTCCAATAAAGAATTTTATAAATGTAGTGTGCCCTGGGTGAAAAACTCTGTGTTGCAACACATCACAGCTATGTTAACTGACATAAATATGAAGGCAATTACAAATTCTGATAATTATGTAAAGTAATAAAATTAGAGTCCAACTCCTGTAAAATAAGTATAAAGATACTATGAACTCTGCTTTTACAAAGCATTCCTGACATATCACAAATCACACATAAAATTAAAAATTTAGATCTTTACTGTATTAAAAATTTGAGCTAAAGTTAATGCATATCATTTGAACAGTTTGACAATAGTGTCTTGCTTTCTGTTTTAAAAGGGCTTATGGCAAAATAATTTCGATTGTCCACTTTTCTCAAAAAAATCTCTTTATTCAAAATGAAGAACAATCTTTTCAAAACCAGCCACTCAAATGCCTAACTGCTTGAGGGTCTAAAAATTCTATTAGTGAGAGTATTCTGAGAACTAGCATTTCTTCAACTTGATTATATATTCATCTTTTCTTTGATTTTATTCCCTTATTTTATACAGATCATAGTACAAAAATATGTGGCGAAGACATACCAATTTTTGAAACAAAAGATTTAATATGCTTCGTTAAGACAGAAAAAAGAGTGTGGCTTACTCTCCCTCATGCACTCAATTACTTCAAGCTTTTACTGGATATATATCATGAAAATATACACACTCAATACGCATACTGCACTGAAACAAGTGGCATCCGCACAGCCTGACGGGCAGGTGACGAACAGAAGTGGCGGTTTGGTGATACAGGGATGAGGGAAGGTTGTAAAACAGCAGCATTTCTCAAACTCAGGACCCCTTCACTCTTAAAAACTGACGGGCCCAGGGACAGGTCCTGTGGGGTAGTGGTTAAGTTTGCAAGCTCTGCTTTGGCGGCCCTGGGTTCACAGGTTCAGATCCCGGGTACAGACTACACACTGCTCATCAAGCCACGCAGAGGAAGAATGGCACAGATGTTAGCTTGGCAACAAGCTTCCTGAAGCAAAAAGAGTAGGACTGGCAACAGGTGTTAGCTTAGGGCCAATGTTCCTGACCAAAAAAAAATTGAGGGCCCTAAGGAGCTTTTGGTTATATCTATGAAATTTATCATATTAGAAAATAGAAACTGAGAAAATAAATATTTACTAAACAAACTCTTGACATACTAACACAAATATTTTCAAGAAAACCACATCCCCTCCTCTCACTCCCCAAATTTTGGTGAGAAGAGTGGCATTGTTGTACATTTGTGAAAATCTCTGGTTTAAATAGAAGATTGCCAGATTCTCATTTCTGCGTCTGCAATTAATCTGTTTCAGTATACTGTTTTTGTCAGGTTAATGAAGAAAATCATGCCTCCCACAGTTATATAGTTAGGGAAGGGAGGAGTATTTTCAAAGCCTTTTTACATTACTCTTCTTTGATACTAAACCCAAATTTGACAGGTGGTAGGTTTTAAATGTTAGTTTCAATGTGTCATCTGAAACCATATGAATAAGCTTTTGCATTCTGTTCCATTAAAACCCATGCATTATTTTGTAACTCTATGTGCATTGGTCATTTGGAAAATACTGGCTCACTCACTGATTAATGCAGATCTTCTAAATGTTGACACATTTCACGGTATCTTATCAAAAACTACATTCATTAATATCACCACTGATCTCTAAATATCTGGAGATGGTCAAATTCACAGTCGTGAATAACAGTTTTTCAAAATCCAAACTTTCCTCTGAAAATTGGAATTTTATCTCTTGCAATAAATACTGTCATTTGTTTTCCTTGATATCACTGCTTATTTTTGAGAAAATGTCTGCTAAAGATCTAAGTCTGCATAACTGTAGTTTGTCAGTCATTCTTTAGGTAAAAATGGTGTTCTGTGAAAAAAAAAGACAAGCTCGGTTCAAAACTCAAAGCAACTGCTCAAATGCTTTCCCCGGAGATAAGCCTTGTACTTCAGCATGCAGCAAACTGTAGTTCACATTTTGTTTCACAAAATATTAAAAAGGTGCCTACTGAGAAGTTGAGATTTTATAAACTTAACAGTTTTTACTGTTTGATCAAGAACATTCTTAGGAGAAACTGGCATTTAAAAAATTTTAAGAATACAATGATTACTGGAACAGTTTGGAGCCTTAGCCTTGATTTGTGCTAGGGCATCAGCCATTTTACCGACCACTGCTTCTGCACCATCAGTGCAAATACCAACATACCAGAAAGGGCAAGTAACGTCTTATATTATTATGAAAAATTTTGGTCTTGTGGACCCACTTTTAGGTCTTAGGGACCACAAAGGTTCAGAGACTACACTTTGAAAACTGATGGGACACAGTAAAAGCTTGTTTATATAAAATATAGTCAATAATCTACAATTAGAATAGTGCTGAATGCTTAGATTTGTTTGCACTATTTTTAGAAGTAAGCAACAGCAAAAATAGCTAAGAGCAACGGCCAAAAAGATATCCCTGATGCAATGATGCTTTTTGACCCAAAGCAAAGAAGCACTTTTAAGCAGCAGAGCAAAGGAGGACAGGAAACAAAAAAGAAAAATACAAAAATGAGGGAAAGAATGGTGAAAAGCAGAATTAATTATGAAGACACTGGCTACTATTCAGTTCTGATATTTGCTGAATGTCTTCTGTGTTTAAGACACCGTACCAGGAGGTAGGGGACATTAAAGAAAAAAAAGAGTTATAGTTCAACTTGCCCTAAAGAAACTAGTAATAGGAGCTAAGTAGCCACGTGCACAAATAACTATGTTATGAGACATAATTTGTGCCATGACAGAGGAATAAACAAAATGCTAAAGGAACATGTGGAAAAACAGCCTGTCCTTTCATATAAAAACAAAAAAGGCTATCATGTTTTAAAGACAGAAAATGATATTTTCTCATTACCAAAGGTAATGGAAACCTACATCATCAGCATATGCAAGAAGGTTCCAAGGTCCCAGGGAGAAATTCCAAATGAACTTTCTCATTAGTAGAATGCACAACAGAAAACAACTGTATATCCCCAATTTTTTCAGTATGATTGTACCCATTCTCATATCTAACTCTACCAAGAAACAAAAGAAGCATTTAAGCCTATCGCCGATTTCACTTTTCTAAGTGGTCCAAGATCAAGGACCACTCAAAACACAGACAAAAAATCACTCCTGGGAGATTATGAGTTCACGTGGAAATAGTCTAAATCAATTTGATAATCCATACATAAAGGTGATCTCCCAATGTAAAATGAAAACACATAAATCTTTACAACTGTCCTGCAGATTTATGGAAGTGTGACACTTTTTTTTTTTTTTGAGGAAGATTAGCCCTGAGCTAACTACTGCCAGCCCTCCTCTTTTTGCTGAGGAAGCCTGGCTCCGAGCTAACATCATGCCCATCTTCCTCTACTTTTTATATGTGGGATGCCTACCACAGCATGGCTTGCCAAGCAGTGCCATGTCTGCACCCGGGATCCGAACCAGCGAACGCCGGGCTGCCGAGAAGCATAATGCGTGAAGTTAACGGCTGCGCCACCGGGCCAGCCCCTGACACTTTTGATATTCCAATTGTGTATTGCTCTACATAGCTCACATCTCTAACACGGCAGCTGACTTTCAAAGCATTTCCTCTGACTATCAAATAAAACACATCACATATTTGCTTTTTTTTTTAAAAAATTTTTGGTGAGGAAGATTTGCCCTGTGCTAACCTCATCACCAATCTTCCTCTTTTTTTTTTTTGCTTGAAGAATATTGTCCCTGAGTTAATATCTATGCCAATCTTCCTCTATTTTATATGTAGGTCATTGCCCCAGCATGGTTGACTAGTGGTATAGGTCCATGCCTGAGATTCAAATTCGTGAACTCGAGCCGCTGAACCAAACCCAACCTCTAAGCCACAGAGGCAGCCCCTATATTTGCCTTCTTAAAAGGGTTATTACCAAAAAATAGATTATAAAATCTGGACAATCTTAACTTGAATGTCATAGTAGAGAGGTAAATACCTGTAACATATTAGATAAATTAAACTCTCTGATGAAAGCTCTAGAAAAAAACAAAGAATACATTGAATACAAGATCAAAGAGGGGCTGGCCCGTGGCCAAGTGGTTAAGCTCGTGTGCTGCGCTTTGGCGGCCCACGGTTTCACTGGTTTGGATCCTGGGCGTGGACATGGCACCACTCATCAGGCCATGGGGTCTTTGGGGAGAAGAAGAAAAAAGAAATTCAAAGAGTAGTTTCTAACACATCACTCTAAGATGAAATGAGAACTGAGCATGAAGAAACATTTCAGGTTTAAGCCAAAAGAAAAGATAAACAGAGAAAATGTAAAGGAAAAAATAAAGTCATGCTTCTAAGATTGGACAAGGCAAAAATGTCAAACCTGAGTGGTATTTTTTAATAAGATAATTTATATTCACAATAAAAATATAACTGACATATGTCACAACTGCATTGCAATAATGAAATGTATAAACACTGCAGGATATATAAGGCAAAAAGTCAACAGAGACAAATATGAGGCTTTAACTCTCTTCTCTAAGCTTGTAATAGATAACAGTGCACAAAAATAATTAAGATATAGAACAGTACTTTTTTTTAACTGTTTTTTGAGGAAGACTAGCCCTGAGCTAACATCTGCCACCAATCCTACTCTGTTTGCTGAGGAAGACTGGCCCTGAGCTAACATCTGTGCCCATCTTCCTCTATTTTATATATGAGACGCCTGCCACAGCATGGCTCCAAAGTAGTGCATAGGTCTGGCCCTGGGATCTGAACTGGTGAACCCCAGGCTGCCAAAGCAGAGCATGCAAACTTAACCACTGTGCCACCAGGCCAGGATGGAACAGCGTTTTTCAAACATTTTTGATCAAGACCCACTGTAACAGATGCAATAATAGATTACGACCCTCAACACTGACAGACACATATAACTGAAACAAAAGTTTCATAAGTTTTACTGTAAGTGATACTTTGATAATTTTCTACTTATTCTATTCAATTAAAAAACAGTTACATGTATTTAGTCAGGACCCAAGAAACTGACTTTATGACATTGTTTGTGATCCACAGTTTGAAAAATATATAAATAATAAAACTCATCTATTATTTGGCATATAATTAAATCTATACTTAGATTACGTCTTTTCTTCCAAGTACTCTCAGAACTGTCACAGAAATTGTGTATTAGGCCACAAATAAAATATCAGTAAATTCACCAAAGAAGAAATATGACAGACCACATTCTCTGGTCACAGAACACTGAAAGTAGAAGTAAATTTTAATAAAAACATTGACACAAAATTTCAGATACCTGGAAATTCAAAAAAGAAAGGAAAACTTAGAAACCACTTCTTTGAACTTTCAGGTCAAAGAGCAAGAAAAAAACAACAAAAAACAAATCAAAATCTATAAAACATCATATATCATAACACTACACAAGATTTGAAATAATGTGGTAAACTAATGAAAGATTATAGAAACAAATTAACGGCCCACAGATACAAACATACATGGGAATTTAGACTATAATGATGACGTTTCAAATGTAAGAAAAAGGATTTGTCCATAAATGGTTCTGGGACAACTGATTAGTAAGTGATACTGAGCAAAAGAGAAAACTAGTATCACCCTTTAGTCCTTATAACAAAATAAATTCCAGATGAAATTTAAGGTTAAAAAAATCAACACAAAAACCAACTCACATCCATTAGTTTGGCTATCAAAAAAACCCAAAAAGGGGCCAGTCCAGTGGCTGAGTGGTTAAGTTCACATGCTCTGCTTTGGTGGCCCGGGGTCTGCCGTTTCAGATCCTGGGCACGGACCTATGCACCACTCATCAAGCTGTGCTGTGGCAGCACCCCACATAAAAGAACTAGAATGACCTGCAACTAGGATATCCAGCTATACACCGGGGCTTTGGGGAAAGAAAAAACAAAAGAGGAGGATTGGCAGTGGATGTTAGCTCAGGGCCAATCTTCCTTACCAAAAAGTATTAAGGAAAAAAAAAAAGAAAGAAATGTATGCGGCTGGCCCAGTGGTACAGTGGTTAAGTTCGCACATTCTGCTTCAGTGGCCCAGGGTTCGCCAGTTCAGATCCTGGGTGTGGATCTACGTACCGCGAGTCAAGCCATGCTCTGGCAGACATCTCACACATAAAGTAGAGGAAGATGGGCACAGATGTTAGCTCGGGGCTAGTCTTCCTCAGCAAAAAAGAGGAGGACTGGCAGCAGATGTTAGGCTCAGGGCTAATCTTCCTCAAAAAAATAAGTAAAAAACCAAAACCAAAAACAACAACAAAACCACCCCTCTAAAAACAAACCAAACTCAACAGAAAATAAGCGTTGGCAAGGATGTGGAGAAACTGGAACCCTTGTACACTGCTGGTGGGAAGGTAAAATGGTGTGGCTGCTATGAAACATATGGTGATTTCTTACATGATCCAGCAATTCCATTTCTGGGTATATATCCCAAAGAACTGAAAGCAGGGTCTTGAAGAAATTTTTGTACACTCACGTGCACAGCAGCATTATTCACAATAGCCAAAAGGTGGAAGCAATCCAAGTGTCCATCCATGGATGCAGGGATCAACAAAATGTAGATATACATACAATGGAATATTTTTCAGCCTTAAAAAGTAATGAAATTTGGATACATGTTATAACATGGGTGAACCTTGATGACACTATGTAAAGTGAAATAGGCCAATCACAAAAAGACAAATCCTGTATGATTCTACTTTCATGACATACCTAGAGCAGTCAAATTCATAGAGAAAGCATACGGGTGGCTGCCAGAAGCTGGGGGTAGGAGGGAATTGTTTAATGGGGAGAGTTTCAGTTTTTGCAGGATGAAAAGAGTTCTGAAGATTGGTTGTACAACAATGTGAATGGAGTTAACACTCCTTGAGATGTACACTTAAAAATAGTTAGGAAGGTAAATTTTATGTTACGTATACTTTACTACAATTAAAAATATAATTAACACAGATGTGCTAGAAGAAAATATGAATGAATTTATCTATAATGTGGTAGTAGGGAATGCCTGTCTGATCAGGATCTAAAACCCAGAAGCTTAAAGAAAAGGATGAACAAATTGATCACATAAAAGTGTAAAATTTCTTTATCATGAACAACAGAGAATTAAAACAATAAAAAGACTTACAAATTATTTCTCAGAAAAAGAAAAAAACAAAGGAACACAAAAAAAATTCAAATGGCTAATATATTTATGAAAATATACATAACCTTAAAAATAAAAAAATAAAGCAACTTAATTGCTTATTAGCCTAATATTTAAAAAGTTCTCAATATTTTGGCCTGTTATGAAAAAGCAGACATCTGAAAACCAAGCTGTAGTCTGGTGCAAACTGATAAAACGTTTGTGTACGGTGATTTGGCAATTACTAAAATATTACTTAGACTCCCTCTAATCTGACAATTCCATTTCCAGGAATTTTCCCACAGATTGCACATATGCACAAATCTGCGTAAAATGATGGTCACTACGGCATTCTTGATAGCAAAAACATGAAGAAAAAACTCAAATCAACCAATGTCCATTAATAGGAAACTATATGAATTACAATACATCTATCTAAGACGATGCTCTGTAGTCATTTAAAAAAATTGAAGTATAGTATATTTTATATGGACTGACATGGAAAGTGTAACAAAAAAAAAATCTATTCTTTAATAGCAAGTTGCATTACAATACGTATGTTAATATAATGCTATTTAGTTTAAAAATAAACATAAAAATCTGAAATATAAACAGGCAGAAAAAAATGTGAAAGAATAAACACCAAAACTAAACAAGCATTACAGAAGATTCTCTCTTGATTACACATTGTATCATTTAATTTTTTATATAACATTTTATTTTGAAGAAAACAATAGCTAAGCAAGGAAAGTAAAAAGGTAGAGAAGGAAAACAGACAAAAGATGTACATTTAAAATGTGCTTAAGATTTTTACTTAAGCATGAGTACTCATTGTACTTTCTATTAAAACAATTCAACAGTGACCCTTTTACCAAGTACTGCTTTTTAACTAACACTAGCAGACATTAAGACGCTAGAGTGACTATCTAAACATATAGCGATGATTCACATTTTGGCCACACACACCTAAAAAGGACTGAGTATCTCGTGGTGGTTATAGAATCAACACCAAAATGATACATTCGGCTTCAGCATTCAAAGGATCATAGCCATTTATTCTTTGCAGGGACTTCAGAGAACATCTAGACAAAGGAAGTGAAGTCCCCAAACACTGCTGTCTTACTGAAGAGCATACAACCTTTATGTGGCAGACAGTGCTCTGGAAATTTTTTTGATAAGTGGTATGATTTTCAATTCTTTCTCTCACTAATTAAAAATCTAACGTTCAACACGGCAACCACATTAAAACAGCAATGACTTTACAGGACGATCTATTTCACCAAGAAAAGAAAGTCATCAAGCATAAACTAAAACTTTCCTCCATTCTAACCTCTAAATGATCTATGAACCCATCGATTTTTGTCTTTCACTTTTCCCTCCAGGGAAAATGTGTCTCTGCTCCTTTGCAAGGTTAAACAGTGCGGCTGTGCTCCCATTCCCATACTCTTGATGTCTCTCTTCAGATGCCTCTTCTCCCTTCACCCTTTTCTTCTCCACTAGCTTCTTTCCCTTGGTCAACAAACATGCTCAATTTTCAACAATCCTGAAGCATCTTTTCTTGACATTCCTTCCCAGTCAAGCCGTTTCTCTCTTTCCTTCTTGAAAGAGTAGTCTTCACCTCCTTACCTTTCTACTGAAACTGTCTGTTAAAGGTCAACAGTAACTTAATTTCCAAGGAAAGGGGTCTCTGATCAGTCCCCATCCAACTTCACTTCTCTACAGAGTTTGAAACTGTTCATAATACACCAAACTGGAAACTTTCTTTCTTTAGCTTCCAGGGTATTATCATTTTCTCTGACTATTCTAATCATCCTTTATATCTTTCATTGGTTTCCCTTCCTTTGTCCATCACTAAATGTTGATGCTTCTTAATACACACCTTGGACAGTTTTTGTTCACTACCACAAAGATGACTCCAAAGTTGATTTCTCAGGTTTCGACCACTCTCTGAGCTCCAAACTCTAACGTTCAACCCTTTACTAGACCTTGCTACTGAAATATGAGAGGTAGCAAATGCAACATATTTTAATATCCTCCTAATCCTACTTGCCTAATTCAGTTGATAGTGCCAATCACTCAGCTGTCCAAGAAAAGACGTGAGTTCTCTTTAAATCCTCCACATTTAACTGATCATCAAACACCATCCAACACATGTCACTTAAAACTTTCCTAAATTGCCTCCTCTGTCATCCCTGCTGTCATTTCCTACCTTTAGGCTTCAATTAATACAACAGCTTCATTAATGGTTTTCCCACACTGAAATGCTCTATAGCGTGTACCAAATAAAGTCCATCCTCTCTGGCCCCTCACAACCAAGCAGTTTACATTTCTATTTTTCAGCTTCATCTATATTGCCCCAAATCTCCTCTTCCATAGATAACCTCTCCTTTCCCATACACACACCACAGACTCTTCAAAGCAACATATTTTTCATCCCTTGTTCACCGAAGAAGCAATGATTCATTGTTTAGGGTCCACTCAAAATCATCTCTCTATGACTTTTCCTGATCCTCCCCAGGAAGAATAGATATAATTTAATCATTTGTGAATTTGACTGTGACCCTACAATGCTTGCTATCTTCCTCTCTATATGAGTTATCATATTGTACACTATTTTAACTATATAAATTTACATGCCCCTTCCTCCTGGTGCTCCTTGAGGATCACGCTTTGTTCACATTTTTATCCCTTATGCATAAAACATAGTAGGCTCTCTCCTTTCACACTCATCTGCCACTGCTTTACTCCCTCCAAACCCACTACACTCCCAAAAAAGTCAAAGAAAAAAGAGAAATAAACTGTAAGTAATAACTATTGATAACTCTGGGCATTGTGAGAGTGAAATAAACCTGAGGAGGGGAGAAGGGAAGAGAAGGAGATCTCCAGAAAGTCAAGTGCTGGCAAAATAATGCGATCTGATCTCCATTTGTTCACAGTGGTTGTTTCACATACCTTGAAAAAAGTCTGGCTCATAGTAAGTGATCAATATTTTTTGAAGGAATACTGCAATGAACGTAAAGTGTATGCCCTCACATCCAAAGACTGGATTAAAGGAGCCTGTCCTGTATCAAAAGTAGTTTAAAGCATCCACGGCTGAAGAATGTCTGATGGCTAAGGGACTATTTTGAGATCATAAAGAGAAAGAGGGATATTTAAAAAATATATACAAAGTATAAATATCACCCATTTATCATCCGATACTCCCTTTTTTAAAAAAATATTTTATTTATTTATTTTGAGAAAGATTAGCCCTGAGCGAACATCTGCCGCCAAGCCTACTCTTTGTGCTGAGGAAGTCTGGCCCTGAGCTAACATCTGTGCCCATCTTCCTCCACTTTATATGTGGGACGCCTACTACAGCATGGCTTGATGAGCAGTGTGCAGGTCCACACCTGGGATCCCAAGTGGTGAACCCCAGGCTGCCAAAGTACAATGTGCAAACTTAACCCTGCAGCACTGGGTGGGCCCCCCGATGTTCCTTTCTTCAACACATTCTCAGTGAACTGAGGGCCTACTACATGCCACTCACTGTTCTGAGCAACAGAGATGAACAGGTGAACAAGACAGACAAGATCTCTGCTCTCATGGATCTTAGTCATGTGCTGCATAACAATGTTTTGGTCAATGACAGATCACACATATGACGATGGTCCCATAAAATTAGCACCATATGGCCTAGGAATGTAGTAGGCTATACCATCTAGATTTGTATAAGTACACTCTATGATGTTCCCACAATGACAAAATCACCTAACAATGAATTTCTCAGAAGTGATCCCGTCATTAAGCAATGCATGACTATATTCTAATAAGAGGGGAGACAAATATATAATCTAATGTTACGTAGTAATAAATTATACAGAAAAATACAGTAGAGTAAAACTGGGGAGGGGGGAGGGAGTTGCTACCTCAGAGAAAGTGATCAAGTGAAGGCCTTCTAAAAAAGGTAACATTTCACCAAGCCCTACTGAAAGAAGCTGAGTCATATGCAAATACCAGCAAAAAGGGTCTTGCAGGCAAAGAGCAAATGGGAAGAAGGAAAGATCGGACTGTGCTTGGCCTATTCAAGGAACAGTGTATCTGTGGCACAGTAACTGAAAGAGGATGGTAATAAATAAAATATTAACTCATATTAGGTGAAATAACAGGATAAGCTGAAAAAGAGTGATTACAGGTAATCTTAACTGCATACAATTTTCATCCTATAAGCTGACTTAGAGACTAACACTATTGTAAATAAACAAAGATAGCATTATCCCACAATGGCAGACTAAGTTACACGATGATAAAGGAAGTCAAGTCATTATCTGTATGCCACTCATGATTCCCAATCTCCATATGCAGTCCTGATCTTAAATCCAACTTCAGCATCTTATCCTCTCCACAGCCCAAGGCACAACACTCAATTCAGCAGGCCCTCCCTCATGCTAAGGGAAGTTGCCTTTGGTCTACTCCAACAGCTAAATTGGGGGCAGGACCTTTGATTCCTATTTGCACTTTTAAATGCGTGCCCAATAACTTAAGATGGGTACTTCATACCTATTCTGATGTAGAGAACTCTCTTTTTTTTTTCAATTATCTAAGCTAAAATTCTTAACATTCATTTTATCTCATTCCTACCAAGAATCTTGCTGTAAAACCTTGCCCTTTCTCACTTAGAAATCTCTCACATCTCGTTCTTCTTCATTTCTACCATGATCATCAAGTTTGGATTCTAAGAGCTTCCTAAACGATTCCTAACCCTTCAAGCCCTACTCTCTATAATGTACAGTACTCACAACTGCTAGACTGAATTTACAAAACAACTTTCTTTCATCATTTTACTCCTTTATCTAAAGCCTTTAATGGCTCCTAGAGCCCATAAAGTCTAAACTTAGCCTTAGTTTTCAAATTTCTAAAATTCAGTATCATTCACACTAATCTTTTCTTAAAGCAAAGCTCTCGATTCCTAATAGGATGAATTCTCACCAATCCCAGAACACACTTAATTTTCATATTTCCCAGTGTCATCAAGACTCACCACGTGATTCCTAAAGGTAATCTCAGTTTCTAAGAGGAATTTATGTATGAAAAGAAAAAGTCCCAATAAACAGAAAATGAGTGAAGTCTCTTCAGACAGAAAAAGGCAGAAAAACATCTTTTGACTAGAAAAGGCAATTAAGAATTTCATATTACTAATATTGATAAATAACTAAAACATTCCATTGAATTCCAGTTTACAAAGTACTTTTATTTTAAAGATGAAAAAACTGTGGACCTCAGATTTTAAGTGACTTGTCCAATGTTCCCTTTAACTAAAAAAGCAGCAGCAGAGACTATCTTTGTTTTGAGGGAGATTAGCCCTGAGCCAACATCTGCTACCAATCCTCTTCTTTTTGCTGAGGAAGATAGGCCCTGAGCTAACATCTGTGCCCATCTTCCTCTGTTTTATGTGTAGGATGCCTGCCACAGCATGGCTTGATAAGCGGTGCCATGTCCGCACCCGGGATTCAAACCAGCAACCCCCGGACCGCCAAGGCAGAGTACGCAAACTCAACTGCTGTGCCACTGGGCCGGCGCCAGCAGAGACTTTTAAGGACTCAAAACCCCATGCCTACACTCTAACCTTCCCTGTCCTCTCTAACTACACAAGAAACGATTAAAATATTTACTGTTAAAATATTAAAGAGCACGGATGTTTAGACATTAACTACAACATGTTATGCAAATCAAATATCTGTTGAAAGAACAAAGGGATGTCACTCCTGTGCTTAAAATCCTTCAGAGGTTCCCCAGAAAATCCAGACAAGCTCAAAACTCTTTAGACAATCAAAGCCTTTCCAAATTGGACTCCTAACTCTCACTTAATCCAACCTACCCAATCATTCCACCATATTCCAATTACACCAGAGTATTTTAAAACGTTATTCTATTGTTAACTTGCAGCGACTCTGCCATCACCGTTACATTTAAGCAGAATTTACCAAACAAAACAGGGACACCAAGGGTGAAGATATATACATTATCAATCTTGTCAGGGCCACGTTAATTTAAAAGCTGCTTGTGAAATATTTAGTTTTGCATTTTAAAAAAAAGTATTACTGAAATAAACATTAAAGTAAAGCTTCTACTGTCCCTCTCACCTCTTATAATAAACTATATAATGTAAATGAGTAAAAGGTTATGCTCAGGAATTGGACCGCTTCGATTTTAATTCTGTTTCTACCAGCTTCCTAACAACTTAACCTCCCTGGGTCTCATTTCTGCAAAATACGGAAATAACACCTTGCAGGATTGTTGCGCAAATAAAATGAGAGAATGTGAAGCACTCAGCACTATGCCTAGAACATAGTAAGAGTTCAAATATAAATAGAATCTAATTGTTAACTTGTTCGGACAACATAAACTAAAATAGAAATGCTAATTTTTGGCTTCTTCTCAAATCCTACTGTCCATGAGAATCTGGTGAAGAGGTTAAAAATGATTCATTCACCATGAAGAATACCAATCATTCATTCGTTCTCTGGTGATCTCCAGGAAGTTCAGTGATGGCAAATCTGAAAATGATCCAATCTTCATTTGTTCATAGTGCTTGTCTTCACGCACCCTGAATAAAGTCTAGCTTATAGCAGGTGATCAATATTTTCTGGAAGAATACTGGAATGAATGTAAACACCCGGCAATAACAGCCTCAAAGTCTATCACAGGCCTGAATCACCTAGTTTCTCTTCCAGTAGCAACCATTCTGACCTAAGGATGACCTAAATTCTGATTTCAACTTCCATCACTGGGCCATATTCTAAGCACTCATATCAAAGTGAAGCAACTATGGATGGATGCTCAGTTGGAGAAACACGGTGCCTATGGCAGTGAAAAGCTGCATTTAAAGGGGCATGGTGAAGGACAACGCGTCAGTTTGTATGACCTCAAGAATAAAAATAGAATCTCTTGTGGCTTTCATCTTTTAAGAAATCTCTCTTGATGCTACATCAATTTGCAACATTGTAACTCACCTGTTTTTTCAGTTATATCTGAATCAGGGGTGCCTGCCCTGCTAACTTCCCCTTCAGCATTCTCCTCTTCAGCACTAAGAGAAATGGGTGAAGAAGGGCCAGGCTGGGAGAGCTGAGGGGTTGCTTCGGGCGCTTCCTCAACCTTACTCCTTTTCTCAAAGCGAAAACGGTCCAGGTTGAAAAGATTCATAATGGTAGAAACCACCAGCTTGGGGGGTTGGGAGCTTTAAGTGAACTATCTGCAGGGAAAAAATAAAAGAGAAAAAGAGGGCATGAAAACAATATAAAATACAAAGCCATAGCAGTTCATTCCCAAGGCAATTAAGAGCCCGCAAACATGCCAGCGGCTCAGGATGACTATTACGGCTGCGCCTCATTGTTAGGCCATAACAATCAGAAGGTGCTCAGGGGTCTCTTTTTAAAAATTTCCATCGCTCTTTTTACTCTCCTTCATCCCCCCTCCCCCGCCGCCCCTCCTTCCTCGAACCACGAGCTGACCCTCGTGCAACCTCCTCTTACCCAGCACGCGCAGGCACGTTCCCCACTCTAACCCCCCTGCGGGCCGCGCGCCCGCGCCCAGTGAGAGGCTCCCTGCACTACAGTGCTCCCTGCCTCGAGAAAGGACGTGCGAGGGCCCGAGCCTCGACACTGCGGGGACACAAAGGGGCCAAAGAAGGGGAGCGGCGGCGGCCGTGCTGGCGGGCACCCGCCCGGAAGTTGACGCGGCGCGATCCCAGCTGAGAGGAAGCTGATAGGATCAAGAAAACACAAGGAAAGCTCAGAGGTGGAGAGCGTGCGGCGGCATCTCTTTCGTGCTCACTCGCTCGCTCTCTTTCATTTCTCGCAGGGTACTTACAGTCTTGCAGCCTCGGTGCGATGTAACAAAGGTTGAAAAGAAAAAAATAATTCCTGGCGTGAGGCGACGGTAGCCGGGCCGGGACCTTCCAGAACAGCACAGAGAAACCCAACGAGCGCGTAGTGATGACGCAACACGCAGCCTAGGCTTTTTTCTTCCCCAGCGACGCGCGAGCGGAAAGTGACTAGGCGCGCGCTGTTGTCCTGGTAACTGGTACCCGCCTCTTTGCCTGGGAAGCGCGCTTATGCCTGTTTTTCCAGGTTAGCTAGAGAGTTGTTGAACAGCATGGTAATAAATAGCACAATGACTATAGATAGCATAATAAAAGTATATAATGTAATATTTGATATATTGTAATCTATAATATTTTACATAATATAGAGACTGTATAATAATATTGTGCTAGGCGTTTTACATATATAATCTCAACACTTGCAAGAAGCCTGTCTTTGCAAAGTAAGGAAACAGAGGCCTGCAGATGTTAAGTAGTTATTACTAAGGAGTAAAAACCCGGGTATGTTGAGTTTCAAAGCGTATGAACTGCCTCTCCACTAGTTGGCTGGATTGTTCTTAGAGTGGAATATGACAATTCACCTATCTTGATGGAAATATTATCTTAAGAATATTTATTCTTTGTTCTAACATTAGACTAAACAGACAATTTCCTGAATTGTAATTTGATCCTCTAGTTGGTATTTCCCTTAAAGACGAAATACTACAAATCATTATTCTGCCAAATACATTGGTCATTGTAAATTTAAATTGGCATTTTGTTTTAGAAATCAGTGTTTTGAACTGTATAATTATAACACGAACCCACAGTTTTATCAAATGTGGAATGCTTATAAAATCAAGTGTCTGGACCCATGAAATTAAGAATCAAAGCCTGAACAATTGGAATTTCCATTATATCTATTTCTGATGTCCCATGAAATGCACTAGTTTTGGGGCTGGCCCCGTGGCCGAGTGGTTAAGTTCCCACGCTCCGCTGCAGGTGGCCCAGTGTTTTCGTTGGTTCAAATCCTGGGCGTGGACATGGCACTGCTCATCAAACCACGCTGAGGCAGCGTCCCACATGCCACAACTAGAAGGACCCACAACGAAGAATATACAACTATGCACCCGGGGGCTTTGGGGAGAAAAAGGAAAAAATAAAATCTTTAAAAAAAAAAAAAAGAAGAAATGCACTAGTTTTATGCATGCATGTTAAATGATATGACCAAAGGATATATCAACTTATAAATAGTAAATTGTTTTTGGCGATGAAGAATATTTGCTTTAAGATCTCCTCTCTTAGCAACTTTCATATGCAATACAGTATTAACTATAGTCATCATGCTATAAATGTAATAAAAACAAGAGTATTTGCTTTATATTTAGACAGATCTAACATTGAAAATGGATTCCACTAGTTGAATGACTTTGGGAAAATTATATATAATTTCTGTAAGCCTTAGTTTCCGCATCTTTTAGATGTGGTTGATAATACTATTGACCATTTAGGGTAATTTTCTGCAGCAGTCCTACTCCTTTGACATTTGTACAGCTGGGGCGAGAGTGAAAATGGAGACCTACATATCATATGTCTAAATATTTAAGCATTATAAATACAGCTAACAAAATGTAAAAATAAAATATGTTCTATTGTCTTATTTTAAAAATGACCTGGAAAACCAGGTTGAATTTAGACTTCTTATGTGTCAGACAGAGTGTGGGTGATTCAAGGAGAACTGGTTGGCTGATGTACCTTGCCTTCCCTGTATCACTCAATGGGATTCCATTCCTGCTGTGACACACATTCACTCAGTATGGTGCCTTCCCTTTTCCCACTCATGTGATGCTATTAGGGACCTTGTGTTCATGCATATAGACACCCAGCTCAAATTCCAACTCTGACTCCACCTAGGGTTTCCATATTTGTTAAAAAAAAATAAAGGATGCTCTGCTGAATTTGAGTTTTAGATAAACAACAAATACTTTTTTAGAATAAGTATGTCCCATGCAATAACTAGAACTTACTCATACTAGAAAATTATTTGTTGTCTATCTGAAATTCAAGTTTAACAAGATGTTCTGTATTTTATTTGGCAAACCTACCCCCACCTACTGCTTCGTCACCTCTTGGGCCTAGGGGCCTTTTTGTGCTACATGTTGGGTCTAAGGATATAGATACTGGAAATACTGTTGGCCCTCAGCAGAAAGGATCTAGGGAAAAGTCACTCTTAGCCTTCTTGGAGCTGTGTGAGCATAGAATTTCAGGGATCAAGAACTCTAAAGCATTGTCTAAAAGTCAAGGTGCAAGTTTTGAGTGAGCTTGTCCGCTTGGCCCACAGATTCCTTCCCTTTGTGGTTGGGCATAGCTGGAAAAGAGCAAGATTGAGCCCTGTAAACCACCCTATATAGGAACCATTCTTGCCCAGTTCTAAGGGTAGGGTTGTCCTGTAGTGTTCATTGACCTGGGAGAATTGAATGATGCGTGATTGAGATTTTACTTGATGGGAGATCAAAAGCTTAAGGGAGTGTATAACAAAGTAACATAGACTGGATGGCTTGCACAACAGAAATTTATTTTCTTGCAGCTCTGAAGGCCAGAAGTTGGATATCAAATTGTTGGTAGGATTGGTTTTATCTGAGGATCGTGAAGGAAGGATCTGCCCTAAGCCTCTTTCCTTAGCTTATAGACGGCCATATTCTCCCTGTGTCTTTGCATAATTTTCCCTTTGTACTTGTCTGTGTCCAAATTTCCTTTTCTTAGAAGGACATCTATCATATTGGGTTAGGGCCCACCCTAATGACACATTTTAACTTAATTACCTCTCCAAAGGGCCTATATCCAAGTGCAGTTACATCCTGAGATACTTGAGGTTAGGACTTTGACATGTAAATTTTGGGGGGAATACAATTCAGCCCATAACAAAGAGTGAAAGGATTCTCTATATTGACCCTGAAATCTCAGAATGATAGCAGGCGTTGGGACTGAAAAGTAGTTCTCTGAGGTTTCTTCCTTCTGACCCTAAATATGGTCATTCTCTGAAGTTCAGTCTTTGGTCCTCTGCTTGTCTCACTCTTTCCCAGAATAGACTGATTAGGGTGGTGACTAAATATATTTGTCAAATTTTAAGCAACTACTACAGATGTAGAAGGGGTTAATCTTACTGTGGATCTTAGAGTGGAATATGACAATTCTCATACAGTATAAATTATAACTCAATATTTTATACTGTATAATATACAGTATAAATTATAAGTCAATAAACCTAACAAATTTTTTAGAAAGTGACCATAAACATTCAATTATTCGCATGTATAGTGTAAGCCCTGACAGTTGTTTTTTGTTTTTGTTTTTGGTTTTTTTTGGTAATGCAAATGCCTGACTTAAGGTTTGATTGCAGAGCCAGTCGCTTCAAGATGGCTATCTCAAATAAACACACTGCTAGCCACATGACTAGACAAAGAGCCAGGCTGCCTCTCCACTGAGGCCCCTTTGTTTTAGCTATCTTGATTGATTTCAGCAACTAACCATTTGGGCCACTTGGTTTTTTTTCTTACGCTTTAAATTCTGGCTCTTATGTGTAAAATTCACCAATAAAGAGTGAGCCCATGAAACTCTGGGCCCACCCTTGACCCCAATAAAAGGAGAACCCCAGGCCTGTGTACTCTCTCTCTCTACCCTGACCTTGCTGTTTGGCCCCAGGTGTGCTGTGTGATTTCCAGATCCTTTGAGTAATCTTTTTTTTCAAAGTTTCCTGGTGGTTATTGCTGAAGGCTTTTCGCAATCATAATAAGAACCACAAAGACTGATCCAACCCAACATTGCTTATTCATAGGCTGAGACTGGCAGAAAAAAATATGGAAGAAAAATTTGAAAACCACCTGTTCCCCCAAAATGCAGAGGAAAAAGGCGAAGAGATGAAATCAGTGAGATTCAAAGGGATGATAAATATAACAGTCAGAGGATTGAGAAGCAACTTTGAATTAATATAATCAGAGAAAAGAATACACACATACACAAAATGAACAGAATATATAATGAGAAATATAATAGAAAATGTCATGAGCTCCCTTTAGTTTGTAAGTGAAAGAGCTCACTGGATTAAAGACAGAAGCAATGAAAAGACACTGTACACTAAAAATGCCCTAAAGAATTTTTTTTTAAATTTCAAGAATTTAAAAAATGTCATGCAAGTGTTTTTCCAGAAAGACCCTGCAGCCTACAAGAGACAAAAAAAATAAGTGAAAAACTTGTTCATTAAACTAAAACCCAAGGGCTGGCCTGGTGGCACAGCAGTTAAGTGTGCACGTTCTGTTTTGGCGTCCTGGGGTTCGCCAGTTCAGATCCCAGGTGTGGACATGGCACCGCTTGGCAAGCCATGCTGTGGTAGGTGTCCCACATATAACATAGAGGAACATGGGCACAGATTTAGCTCAGGGCGAGTCTTCCTCAGCAAAAAAAAGAGGAGGATTGGCAGCAGATGTTAGCTCAGAGCTAATCTTCCTCAAAAACAAACAAACAAAAAAACAAAACCTAAAAGCCAGAAGGTAATGATGCAACATCTACAAAGCTCTGGAGGGAAAAGACTGTGACTCACTAACTTTCTAGGTCAGTCATTTATGGAAGGAAAAATAAAACAATTTCAAACTTTTAGTTCTTTGAAAATATATCTTTCTTAAAATGTTTCTAAAGACATACATCCAGTGGACATGGTCAAAAATGAAGATTTCAAAAATGGAGAATTCATGTTGTAAAAGTATTCTGTTGAGACTAAATACAGTTAGGACTTAATAATTATAAATGCGGTGTATTAGTCAATGTTTTGTTGCATAACAAACAACCACAAAATTTTAGCTGCATTGGGGCTGGCCCGGTGGTGCAGCAGTTAAGTTTGCATGTTCCATTTCTGTGGCCCGGGGTTCACCAATTCGGATCCTGGGTGCGGACATGGCACCGCTTGACAAGCCATGCTGAGGCAGGTGTCCCACATATACAGTAGAGGAAGATTGGCACGGATGTTAGCTCAGGGCCAGTCTTCCTCAGCAAAAAGAGGAGGATTGGCAACAGATGTTAGCTCAGGGCTAATCTTCATCCAAAAAAAACTTTTTAGCTGCATAAACAATAAGCTTGATTGGCTAGTGTGTCTCAACTTCAGGCTAGTATGTCTGTCTGCACATAGTACGTGGGAAGTAATATTTATTGAGCGAATGAATGATATCAATAACTAGAAAAAGTGCCTAAGCATACAGAAAACCACAAATAAATTTTAAAATAAGCTTAGTATCTTTAAAATGGTACATGCCGTGGAAGAACAACATAACCAGAGTTTAAAAAAATCTCAGGAAAGAGGTGACATAACTCAAGAAAGGAAGAGAAGTAAAAGAAAAAATACTTTAGAAATGAAGATTAAATTAGATGTAGCACATAGATGAATAAATGTAACAGATAATGCTTTAAGAGAAATAGAAGATGAAAAGGAGGAAAAAACTAAAAGTGAAACTAGAAAGGTAAATAGATTTCAAGAGGAAACAATAAAAACTGAAGATAAGCAAAGAAGATCCAACATAATGATAATAGGAGTCACTTCAGAAGGAAACCGGAGCAAAGGTGTGGAAGAAATAATTAAAGCTCTAATTCAAAAAGCATTTCCTGAAAATTATAAAGATTTGAAACTATATACTGAAAGAGCATATCATTTACCTGAGAATATCAACCTATATGGCCAACACCAAGACATGTTCTAATAAAATTTAGACTTCAAAGGAAAAATTTAAAATTTCCTTGACCAGTTAGATAAAAGCAAGCAAGTGACCTATAAGAGAAAGAAAATTATCCCACAACTAGAAGGACCTGCAACTAGGATATACAGCTATGTACCAGGGGGGTTTGGGAAATAAAGCAGAAAAAAAAAAAAAAAAAAAGAAAATTATATTATCATCACAGTTTTTTTTTTTTAAGATTTTATTTTTCCTTTTTCTCCCCAAAACCCCCCAGTATATAGTTGTATATTTTTTCAGTTGTGGGTCCTTCTAGTTGTGGCATGTGGGATGCCGCCTCAGCATGGCCTAATGAGTGGTGCCATGTCCGTGCCCAGGACCCGAACCAGCGAAACCCTGGGCTGCCAAAGCAGAGCACACAAACTTAACTACTCAGCCACAGGGCCAGCCCCTATCATCACAGTTTTTTGTTTTTTTTTTAATTTAATTTAATTTTTTTTTCCTTTTTCTCCCCAAAGCCCCCCGGTACATAGTTGTATATTCTTCGTTGTGGGTCCTTCTAGTTGTGGCATGTGAGACGCTGCCTCAGCGTGGTCTGATGAGCAGTGCCATGTCCGCGCCCAGGATTTGAACCAACGAAACACTGGGCCGCCTGCAGCGGAGCGCGCGAACTTAACCACTCGGCCACGGGGCCAGCCCCCCTATCATCACAGTTTTAACAGCAAGTCTTTATGTCAAAAGAAAATGGAGTATTGTTTTTAGGATACTCAAGGAAAGAAAACATGATCCAAGGATTTTGTACTGAACAAGGTGTCTTTCAAATATAAAGTCACAGACAAACTTTAACATTATACAAGAACTCTGTGGATATTGTTGTCAGGAGCACTTCTGAAGAATCTATTAAAGAGCGAGCTATATACAACCAAAATGTCTGTCGAGACTGGTGAAGGGACAGATATTGAGCACTAACATATGGTTATTTGTAGAATGAAGACAATATGAGGTTTAAAAGGAAAAAAGTATAGTATATAATGGTTATATGATCTATCAATGCACACCTCTTAAAATGGGGAAGGAATGGTAGGAACACATGAAAAGAATATTTTTTAACTTTTCAGTAATTGGAGTAAGTGTATTAGTATATTATTCTGAGACTGTTGTGTGGATTTTGTTGCATAAAACAAATGAATAACTCTATTATATAATTTCCTTTTTCTTTGAGAACCAGGATTCTCAAGTAGAAGAAAGGAGATACAGATGTGATAGAGCGATGTTAGAGTGTACAGCCTAGACTGCAGAGGAGTTCTTTATTTGAACTGGAAATATCAGTAGGAACTTATGAGGTTTGAGACACACATACACACATACTATATATATACATATACATACGTATATAACGTGTGTGTATTTCCTATCTGTGTCCACTGAAATGGCCCAGGAAGTGACTAGCCCAATACACATCCCTGCCTCCAAGATTGCGGTCTTGAAATATCATTTAGCACTAAACCAAGACTTCTTAGAAAAAGGAAAAATTCCAGTCTGGGACAGGAAACATACGGGGTGAACCTGGAATATCTTCATATACCAAAAAAGCAGGGAAGTTATCAAAGACCACTAACATCATGTCAAAAACATTCAAGAATCAACTTGAAGAGGCAAAGTGGGCCAATTTGAACTTCAGTACAATTAAAAATTGCAATTATGTGAAAGCCATCAAATTTGTTTAAATTCGTGAGTTCTTTACAGTATTTTTTTAAAAAACTCATCTTTGGAGAATGAAAGGAAGAAAATTCACTATCACGAATACTGACAAGTTAAGTAAAAGAAGATTTTTCCTGCCTTTACTCTATGAAGAGTTCTACTAGGTAATCAAATAACAGATGAAGGAAAGTATCTGTTTATAAAAGTATTCCAATTAGTAAATGAGAAAGAAATGATAAAATTTGAATCACTCACCTTGGCCCAAATTCCTGACCTACAAAATCATAAGATATAATAAAATGGCTATTGTTTTAAGCCAATAAGTTTTGGGGTTAGTTCGTTATGCAGTAATAGATAATTGGAACATATCCAAATATTTTTCTACATTTTTCTGTCAAATGTACTGATTCTTCTAGTTAGAATTACAATGTTCCTTATTTTCCCATCTTAAAATACCTGCACTCAGGAACTGGAAATTTTAGGCTCATTGTCTATCCACCTCATGCTTGGAGTAGCTGAGTACAAAAGCCGACATTTAATAGATTTTGCTTATGTTTCCTCACACTTTCTTTCTGCCTTCTTTTCCAGAAGAATTATTTCCCACAACAGTATCTAATTCCTCTTTCTCAATAGTGCAAATGAGATTAAAGGCACCTTTTCTTTAGAAACATACACTTATGGGGCTGGCCCTGTGGCCTAGCAGTTAAGTTTGCACCCTCTGCTTCGGTGGCCCAGGGATTCGCTGGTTTGAATCCTGGGTGAGGACTTGGCACTGCTCATCAGGCCATGCTGTGGCAGCATCCCACATGCCACAACTAGAAGGACCCACAACTAAAAATATACAACCATGTCCTGGGGGGGCTTTGGGGAGAAAAAGGAAAAATAAAGTCTTAAAAAAAAATAGAAATACGCACTTAGTCACAGAAAATTTGCATTATCATTTCTAATTTGTATTAAGGTGTTTTTGTGATTCACCATGAGAATTAAGATAAAGTTCCTAGATTATAGCCCATAAAATAGAATTTTGTCATCAGGACTACTCAAATGTGGTGGATAAGATTTCAGAAATAAATTATTGCTTCAAGGGTCCCTATGGGGGTAGAATTCACCTTTTAAATTAAAATAAATATTTATGTGGGACCGCTGTGGTGGTTAATTTTATGTGTCAGTTTGGCTGGGCTAAGGGATACCCAGATAGCTGGTAAAACATTGTTTCTGGGTGTGTCTGTGAGGGTGTTTCTGTAAAGAGATTAGCATTTGAATTGATAGACTCAGTAAAGATTGTCCTCACTAGTGTGGGTGGGCATCATCCAATCCATTGAGGGCCTGAATAGAACAAAAAGGTGGAAAAGGGTGAATTCACTCTCTGAACTGGGACATCCATCTTCTCCTGCCTTTCGGACCTGTTGTCAGGCCTTCAGACTTAGGTCTTTACTGGAACACACCAGTGGCTTTCCTGGACCTCCAGCTTGCAGAGGGACTTCTCGCTTTCCAAAACCGAGTGAGCCAATCCCTAGTAATAAATCTCTTTCTATATACTTTTATGTATCCTCTTGGTTCTGTTTTTCCATGGAACTCTGACTAATACAGCTGCCAAAATCCTGTTAATTACCTGTTAGTTTTGAGATGGGCTCAATGAAAATATTTGCTAGAATCCTCAAATTTCTTCATTAAATAGGAGGAATGACTGTGGAAATTTTATTTTATTTCTTTTTGCTCTATATTTACCGAAATAAAACCATGCAGCAATTTGTGGTAGGAGCAACCCTTCCAAACTTGAAATGAATAAGAAACCAAACAAAATAATAAACAGCAAGAGAGATTAAAAAGGGGATTTACAAATCTGGATCCTTAATAACTTGGTATCTTAAAAATGTAAACCACACCTGGTTGGTAATGGAAACTTGCATAAACTAATCTTACCTCACACACACAAATATGAAATGGAAAAGACAAGATACCAAATCATAAAACTAAACAGATCTTTCTTCCTTGGTAACAAGAAACTAAGACAAATTACCAATTTATAAGCAAATACTTCTTTCCCAGGGTAATTATTCTTAATTTGGAAAGGTGGAAGGGATGGTCATGAACCTCTTTTGATAATCTGATTTTAAAAAACTATGTAATGCCTTCCAGAAAACTGCATATGCACGCAACGGATTGTACATAATTTCAGGAGGCTCAGGGATCCCCAGTGCTCCATGGACTTCACATTAAGATATTCTGGCAGAGAGGTCCTTAAGCCTCATAACTCCGGTGGAATCCATGGTGATTCCATCCCTGTGTGTGCCTTTTAAAACTTAAAACCTCTGGGGGCTGGTCCCATGCCTGAGTGGTTAAGTTCGCGTGCTCCACTGCAGGCGGCCCAGTGTTTCGTTGGTTCGAATCCTGGGCGCAGACGTGGCACCACTCATTAAGCCACGCTGAGGCAGCATCCCACATGCCACAACTAGAAGGACCCACAACTAAGAATATACAACCATGTACCCGGTGGCTTTGGGGAGAAAAAGGAAAAAAAGAAAATCTTTAAAATAAATAAATAAATAAATAAAACTTACAACCTCTGGTAACTGCCATTACCAATTTAAGGGATTAAAAAATATTATTGAGTATTTTTTACCCTTATGATAATTGCCTGCTATATTTTGTTAACTACCGTAATTGCTTTTCTGGAAAAAGGTAGGATTTAAATTCTAAATAAAGCATATAATGCTTTATTTTCAGTAACCTCTCATTAAAGGACAAATCTCATGTTATATCTTTCCTTACTTAATTTTTTTATCCTAATTTTTTTCACTTCTTTTTTCTACTTATGTATGTCTTACAATTGTCAGGATACTCTAGAAACTTGAGTTTACACACACTTACACACAAGACGCTAC
Organism: Equus caballus; assembly: GCF_041296265.1. Taxonomy (NCBI): domain Eukaryota; kingdom Metazoa; phylum Chordata; class Mammalia; order Perissodactyla; family Equidae; genus Equus; species Equus caballus. The sequence goes on from NC_091686.1 coordinate 50,365,340, forward strand.
TTTTTCTCCCAGTGTGCTTGCAAGTCAGTTTCCTCATGACATTGTGTGGTCACCATCTTGATTGTCTACACCCACAGTGTCAGGATGGCACTTGATACTTTCAATTATTCAACTCACACATGCCGGTTCAAATTTTACCACATCTATACTTGTGGCATCTCATTTTTGTTGTAGTAATTCTTACCTTGAAGTATATCTACCATTCTGCAAATGTCACATTTCACAATATATTTAACTCAAACTGGATCATTGTAATCACTCCTGTACAGAGATTTATTTCTTCTTGAATTGGTCTTTACAAAGAGATTCCAAAAGAAAATAAGATATTCTTTTCCTTCTTTCTTTCTTCTTCTTCTTCCTTTTTTTTGGTGAGGAAAATTGGCCTAGAGCTAACATCTGTTGCCAACCTTCCTCTTTTTTTTCTCCCCAAAGCCCCAGTACATAGTTGTATATCCTAGTTGCAAGTCTTTCTAGTTCTTCTATGTGGGACGCCACCACAGCATGGCTTGATGAGTGGTGCATACGTCCATGCCCAGCATCCAAAACGGTGAACCCTGGGCCACCAAAGCAGAGTGCGCGAACTTAACCATAATGCCACTGGGCCGGCCCCCTAAGTTATTCTTTTCTTTCAGCCATTTCAAATTCCACAAACATTAAATATAATTCAAAATTCTTCTTACTACCAGATCTACTTTAGTCAAAACACAGTCTAGGGGATAAATTGCACGTTAACATTTTATATTTTTGTGCAACGTATGTTGCCAGTGGACTGTTCCTACTTAGGTATTTGATAATATTATAAATGCCTTACATTCTACATGTCTGTACTCTGGAAAGTAGAAGCATTACTGAATCAAATCATGGCTTCAATAAATAGTCATGGATGATATATTTATAGTTAGCTATAATGAACTCTTCATAAGAAAGTAACTTCAAAATTACGAAGTCATTATGAAATTGAAGATACCTGGGTTCAAATCCCATCTCTTCTGTTTACCAGTGGTGTGATATTCTCTCAATTTCCTCATCTGTAATATAAAAAAAATAGTACCCACACTAAGGGGTTTCTGTGAATTAAATTTGAAATAATTCATGCTTAGGGCAGGGCCTGACATATGTTAATACCAAGTAAATATTTATTATTTTTAAAGTAGAATTCATCTTACCTAGAAGTTAGGCTTCCAGTAAGCAACTTATGTGAAAAATCACTTTTAATTAAAATTACCCTTGTAAATTCTATAAATCAATTGTAAATTACAGTGTACGTGGATTTGTATATAGTACCCATTTCCCATTAATTGATTTAATAAGTCACTATTGTATGCCTACTCTGTGCCAAGGATTATGAGAAGTGCTGGGAAATATGAGAGTGAACAAGACCGATGTGATTCTTCTCCTCAGAGAGCTTAAAGTCTGTCAGTGAGACAATTACCCCTAAATTACAAAATAGTACAACAGATGCTGTGATGGTGAAAGCATAGAGTGCTAGAGGGGCTCTTATGACTTTGGTGGAGGGAGCCAGGGAGAAAGAAGGTGACAACTGGGTCCTGAAGGATGAGCAGGAGTAAACCAGGAAAAGTGGTGACAAGGCTAGAGGAGGCTGAAATGCTTTGGAGGTCGTGTAAGGGAGTTTCTACTTAATCCTCAGGGCAGAGGAAAGCTCAAAGGTTTTTAAACAGTTATAGTTAAGAAAGTTCACTCTGATATTATATAAACATTGAATTGGAGTGCCGCAAGACTGAAGGCTTATCTTAAGAAGAATTATCAGAAGAGTGACAGCTAATAAGTGTAAAGAATGATAAAATTGGAAAACCACTACTTTGCAGTCTTAAGATAATTTAGGCAAGAATCATTAATAGATGATGGCAAAATGAATGAGTGAAAAAAGGGTGAGGAACAGGATAGTCACAAGGTGTTCGAGTTTTCCATCCCACAGATGGTTTACTAACTACAAAGAGAAGTATATATCCTTACAACGGAGAGAGATTAGGTGAACTTGACATTGTGTGCCTCTTGATGTATTGCAGTAAGAAGTTGTTAAGGGTTGAACTGTGTCTCCCAAAAAATCATAAGTTGACATCCTCACCCCAGTATCTCAGAATGCGACTATATTTGGAGACAGGGCCTTTAAAGAAGTAATTAAGATAAAATGAGGTCACGTGGGTGGACACTAATCCACTACGACTGGTGAGCTTCTAAGAAGTGAAGATTAGCACATGGATACACTCAGAGGAAAGACCATGTGAAGACAGAAAAAAGATGGCCATCTACAAGCCCAGGAGGGAGGCCCTCAGAGAAACCAACATTAATGACACCCTAATTTTACACCCAGCCTCCAGAACTGTGAGAAAACAAACTTCTCTTGCTTAAACCACCCAGTCTGTGGTACTTAGTTATGGCAGTGCTAGGAAAATAAGACACAAGTACAAACTTTTGTAAATATTCTTGCCAAAAAATGTTTAAAAAGTCCAGTTAAATCTCTGCCTTACTTTCAATATACAGGAAATACAGGGGATATAGGAACAAGTTAAACAGCGCTATAAGGAAACAATCAGACAAAATCAGGATGTGGAACGTTCTGTGACAACTGACCTGGACTTGTCAAACAGGTCAAAGTTATAAAACAATAAAAAAAATGTTGAGAGGAGATATTCTAAATGAAAAGAGATTAAAGACACCTAATAAGCAAATCTAAACATTGACTAGATCCTACACGAGAGAACTTTTATAACGTAAAGACATTTTTGGGACAATCGAGGAAACTTAAATAGGGACTATACATTAGATAATATTATGGAATTATTGTTAATTGTCTTAAGTGTAATGATGGTACTGTGCTTATGTAGGAGAATATCTTTATTAGGATATTCATGCTGAAGCATTTGGGGTAAAGATATCTGCAAGCTACTTTCAAAGAGTTTAGCAGGTAAAATTTGCAGATGTATAGAGAGAAAGAGAGAGACATAAAGCAAATGTAGCAAAATGTTAACTGGTGAATCTAGGTGAGAGATATGTAGGAACTAATTGTGTCATTTTTTTATACTTTTTAAAATAAGAATGTTTTTGTTGGGGTGGTGATAAAGAGCCCAAAGACCTACTGAAGTTCAGGCAGGATATTATAATACTCCAAGTGAGAAGTGACAGTGGTCGAGACCAGGGCAGTGATAGGAGAGATGGAGAAAAGAGGATGGATTTTGAAAAAAAAAAATTATAATACAGAATTGGCAGGATTTGTTCATAGTTTGACATGTGGTGGAGGTGTTGGTCAGGGGAGAGGGGAATTCTGGAATGGACACTGATGTAGATGGTGGTTTCCCTGAGATAAGAAGAAAGAGGAGGAAGAGGAGGGGGAGGGGGAGGAGGGGGAGGAAGAAGAGGAGGAGGAGGAGGAGGAGGGGCTGGGGCTGGGGAGCTAGTTTGGGGGAAATGACGAAATCAACTTTGGATAATGACAACCACCAATCAGGATTTCGGAGCCAACTGAGCTCTCATAACAACTTCATCATGGTGTACACCTGCTTGAAAGGCCACCCATTTTTCTGTAAATAATATTTTAATGGAGTTTATAATTAATTATGAAACCAAGAACTATGCTAGGCACTTACGAATACATTACGCATATAAACCTCACACTGTCCAATGAAATAATTATTTGGTGTATTTTTTCTGAGCCTTAGTTCCTCACTGTAAAACAAGGATAATACTTAGTCATGTCACAATAAACTTCAGGGAAGCAGGAATTGTGTTGTATCTCAGGTGCCTACTGTAACACCTATGTATATAATAAGTGCTTCATAAATATATGTTGAATTGAATACGATATCTCTGAAATTTCCCCGTGTTCACTTCTCATTCTATCAACAGACAAGCTCGTGCTATGAGCAGTTACAACAAAGTTACTGATTCGTAAGTGCCCTAAAATAAGAATTCAGGATAAAAATAATAGACTGTGTTGTGTTTATCAAAGTAATAGATCAGTTCATTTAATCTTGACTATAATTAGGAAGATGTTATTTTTACATGTTATAAATGAAGAAATTGACTCCTGGAAAGACTAAATGGCAATGACTTAGCCCATATTTTAGCTGCTAAGAGGCAGAACTAAGACTGGAAAACAGACATGGGCTGTTTTTAAACCCCACAGGTGCTATAGAAAATGCTGAGTTCAAAAACTGAGTGAGAAGAAATGAAACAACTGTGCGTTTTATGTGGTCCTAGACCTTGCTCCAGGTAATGTACAATAACACTCTATGTAGGTTTCAAGTTTCGCTTTTTTTTTTTTTAAAGATTTTATTTTTTCCTTCTTCTTCCCAAAGCCCCCAAGTACATAGTTGTATATTTTCAGTTGTGGGTCCTTCTAGTTGTGGCATGTGGGATGCCACCTCAGCATGGCTTGATGAGCAGTGCCATGTCCGCGTCCAGGATCCAAACCGATGAAACCCTGGGCCGCCCAAGCAGAGCGGGCAAACTTAACCACTCGGCCACGGGGCTGCCTCTCAAGGTCCACTTTTAATGTTAGGCTTGTTGCTTTTCTGGACAGAGATTGAAATTCATGCGGGGTGAGATGGATGCTATGTGTACATACCTGCATAGACATATACCATCCTTCATTGGTGATTAGAAGTAGTAAATATTTAAATTTATGTCTTAAGACAAATTTATTTTATATTATTATTATTTTATAAGGTTAGCACCTGCAAGGGAAACAAAAGAAAAAGTAAACAAATGGGACTACATCAGACTAAAAAGCTTCTGCAAAGCAAGGGAAACCATGAACAAAATGGAAAGACAACCCACCAACTGGGAGAAAATATTTGCCAATCATTTATCAGACAAGGGGCTGATCTCTAAATTGTAAAAAGAACTCATACAACTTGGGGCCGGCCCCGTGGCTGAGTGGTTAAGTTCACGCGCTCTGCTGCAGTGGCCCAGGGTTTTGCCGGTTCGAATCCTGGGTGCCGACATGGCACCGCTCATCGAGCCACACTGAGGCGGCATCCCACATGCCACAACTGGAAGAATACACAACTATGTACCTGGGGGCTTTGGGGAGAAAAAGGAAAAAATAAAATCTCCAAAATAAAAAAAAAGAACTCATACAACTCAACAAAACAAAAATTGAACAATCTGATCAAAAAATGGGCAGAGGATATGAATAGACATTTTTCCAAGGAAGATATACAGATGACCAACAGGCACATGAAATGATGCTCAACATCACTAATCACTAGGGAAATGCAAATCAAAACTACAATGAGATATCACCTTACATCTGTCAGAATGGCTATAATTACCAAGCCAAAAAACAACAAATGTTGGAGAGGATGTGGAGAAAAGGGAACGCTCATATACGGCTGGTGGGAATGCAAACTGGTGCAGCCACTATGGAAAACAGTATGGAGTATCCTTAGAAAATTGAAAATAGGGGCTGGCCTGGTGGCCGAATGGTTAAGTTCGTGCGCTCCGCTGCAGCAGCCCAGGGTTTCGCCTGGTCGGATCCTGGGCGCGGACATGGCACCGCTCATCAGGCCATGTTGAGGCAGCATCCCACATGCCACAACTAGAAGGACCTGCAGCTAAGCTATACAACTATGTACAGGGGGGATTTGGAGGGATAAAGCAGAAAAAAAAAAAAAAGAGAAGCTTGGCAACAGTTTTTAGCTCAGATGCCAATCTTTAAAAAAAAAAAAAGAAAAAAGAAAATTAAAAATAAAAATACTATATGATCCAGCTATCCCAGTACTGAGTATTTACCCAAAGAACTTGAAATCAATGATCTGAAGAGATTTATGCACCTCTATGTTCATTGCAGCATTATTCACAATAGCTGAGGTGTGAAAGCAACCCAGTGCCCATCTATAGATGAATGGATAAAGAAGATGTGGTATATATATATATAATGGAATACTACTCAGCCATAAAAAAGACAAAATCATCCCATTTGCAACAACATGGATGGACCTTGAGGGTATCATGTTAAATGAAATAAGCCAGACAGAGAAAGAGAAATACTGCATGATTTCACTCATATGTGGAAGATAACAAATACATGGATAAAGAGAACAGATTTTTGGTTACCAGAGGGGAAGGGGGTTGGGGGTGTGGGTGAAAGGGGTAAAAGGGCACATATGTATGGTGATGGATAAAAATTGGACTACTCGGGGTGAGCACGATGAAGTGTATTCAGGAATTGATAAACAATAATGTACACCCGAAATTACACAATGTTATAAACCATTATAATCCCAATAAAATTACTTGGGAAAAAAAGATTGGCACCTGAGCTAATATCTGTTGCCTGTCTTCTTCTTCTTCTTCTTCTATTATCCTATGTAAGATATATATATATATATATAAAATATATATACAAGATATAATATATATTATATAAGACAATATAATATTAAGAAGAATATATGTAAAAATATCATAAATCTAATGCGATAAAATACAGCATAGACAAAATATTTTATAAATTTTACATGTTCAGAGTTTGGCTCCATTTGAAATTTCTATAACATCTGCTTTCTCCTCTTAATATCAACATAAGGTACTTCTGAGACTGACAAAAAGCACTTTTGAGGTAGTGTACTAGGAGGGATTACTTTATTTTTGTGATTTGTGAATGATTTAGATGATATCGAATCAATATCAAGGTTGTCTCAGGCCAGCCGGTGGCTCAGCGTTAAGTTCACACATTCTGCTTCGGGGGCCCGGGATGTGCCAGTTCAGATCCTGGGTGCGGACGTGGTACCGCTTGTCAAGCCATGCTGTGGTAGGCATCTCACATATAAAGTAGAGGAAGATGGGCACGATGGTAGCTCAGGGCCAGTCTTCCTCAGCAAAAAGAGGAGGATTGGCAGTAGTTAGCTCGGGGCTCATCTTCCTCAAAAAAAAAAAGTTGTCTTTGAGTAATAGATATTGACCACTTAGTCACTTTTTAAATTTTTTTTAGTTTTTTTTTCAAACTTTTTCTTTTTCTCCCCAAAGCACCCCGGTACATAGTTGTGTATTTTTAGATGTGGGTCTTTCTAGTTGTGGCATGTGTGTGGCCTGATGAGTAGTGCCACGTCTGCACCCAGGGTCCGAATCGGCGAAACCCTGGGCCGAAGCAGAGCACACGGACTTAACTGCTCAGCCACAGGGCTGACCCCTCACTTGTCTACTTAAGCAAATTGTATAGAATAATTTAAGGGATTCCTAGAAGTTCCTCTGTGCAGTATTCTCGCTGGCTTCCCTAAAATTCCCACCACTTAAGTGTGATTTGTGCTAAGTGTTGCCCTGGTTTCAGATGGTGCTTAAAACAGGAAGCACTCCTAGAAAGAAAATTAAGGCACAGGTGAATGTGTCATTGTGTCTTTGATTCATTCATGTTCTTTCCCTTTTTCCAATATAGTTTTTTATAATACACGTTTATTGAGGTATGATTTACATACAGTAAAATTCTCCCTAGTGTACAGTTCGATGACTGACAAATATATGTGGTCATTTAACCACCACAACTAAGAAATAGAGCGTTTTCATTATCCCAAAAGTTCCCTCCTGTCCTTCAGTGATCAGTCTTTTTCCCTATTCCTCAGTCCCTCCCAGCCACGGATTTAATTTCTGTCCCAATAGTTTTGTGTTTTATAAGCTAGTTACAGTGCTTGGTGCTAAGATTCAGAGACAACTAAATCTTGTCCCTGCAGGAAAGGATCTTGTTATCAAATGTTGGAGAAGAACTTGTCAACAGAATGTTACCACGGGGTAAACGCTGTTATAAAGAGACAAACGACATACTTTGGTAGCACAGAAGCATGCAATTAGCTTTGTGGGTATTGGGAAATGCTACGTTAAGGAGATGGTAATTGAGTTGGGTCCTGAAAAACAAGTCCGGAATAGGTCACACAAAAAAGGCAGGATCAGACTTTCTGGCTGGAAGCAGTATCTACACATGGGCACTGAGTTATGAATGTTTCTGTGTCTTCTGAAAAGGGGGTGGAGATAAGTGTGAATGAAATCTATCTGTTCAAGGTGTATGTAATAAAGGGTCAACATCCCAATCCTCAAGCATCTGCACCATAACTTTAGGCTTCTGGGATTCATTTCCCGAATACCTGAGCTATTGAAATAATCTGTCATTAACGCTTTGTCAGTGGCTATTTCTGCCATATATCTTTGCAGTTTAAATTTGATTTTTAATTATATAATGAAAGGCTTGAGTTTGAATCATCAGTAAACAGTAAGGAGGTTAATTGAATTTGAAGTATCAACAAATAGACAAGGAGATAGTTTCTGTTTTGGAGAACATTTCTTGTTTTTTTTTTCAGGAAGATTAGCTGTGAGCTAACATCTGTTCCAATCCTTCTCTTTTTTGCTGAGGAAGATTGGCCCTGAGCTAACATCCATGCCCATCTTCCTCTACTTTGTATGTGGGACACCTACCACAGCATGGCTTGACAAGTTGTGTGTAGGTCCACACCCAGGATCCAAACTGGTGAACCCCTGGCCACCGAAGTGGAATGTGCAAACTTAACTGCTGTGCCACCAGGCCGGCCCCTGTTGGTGTTGGTTATATTGAAGTCATACCTAAAGACCACTTCTGTGTAACACACGAAATCTTAACTTAGTGTCAGTTAATTCCTTCCTGTCTTCCTCTTCCTCACTTATTTCCTGCTTCAGTTGGGAAGGCTTTTGCTGCAAGAAACAGAAAAACTAATAGTGGCTTAAATCATAAGGCCATTTATTGTTTTCTTTACAAGAAGTCTATTGGTTGTTGGTCTCAGAATTGGTCAAAATATCATTAAGGACCCATACTTTTCTAACTTTTTCTCCATCATCCTTAGCATTTCATCCACATAATATTGTCTTATGGTTGTTTACCAGAGGGCTGCACAATCCCAAACATCACATCCACATTCAAGCTAGAAGAGAAGGGGCAGTGCAGGGAGCTCTATTTTTTACTTATTCCTTTATTAGAAAGCCACTCAGAAGACTGCCCCTATCAGTTCATTGAACAGAACTGAGCCATATGTCTACCCTACATCAAAGGGAGGCCAGGAAAATGAGAACCTGGTTTTCTTGGCTCTCTAGCAGAAAGTGACAAAGAGAAAGGGCGATTAGGAATGCTTTTATGTTGCCTGTCAACAGTGTTTGACACTCATCCCAGCAGTCCATTGATTCCTATTTAGTAAAGGAAATTATTACCCTTAAATTCAAGAATTCTAGATGCTTTCTGTCTGGAATATCTCTTCTGCTCCCATCTCATCCTACCGAAATCATTAGGCTCTTCAACACCATTTCAGATGCCACACTTATTCTCCTCTACTGGATGATACTCTCACATCTTCAATTCCTCTTCCTGCTGTAACCTTCACAGCCTGGTTTGCCGGTCTCCAGTCCACTCTCCAAAAATATCACATCACTTTTACACACTTACGAGGCTCTCCATTGTCCTAGGATAAGGTACAGAATCTTTAAGCTGGCTCTTGAGATTCTAGGTGTTCCGGCCCTACCTTTAGGCTCCTCTCTAGTCTTATCTTTAGCCATGACCCTCCTACCCCTACTCCAGCCATACTGAACTTCCAGCCCCTCCCACATGCCATTCTCCCTCTCCCTTCGTAGCCTTTACACAAACTATTCTTCCTTCCCTGAAGAATTGTTCCTTGCATTCTGGTTATGTCTCGATCCACTTCATTTAGCTGACTTTCATGCCTTACCTCAACCATTCTCGGTGTTCTTAGATTATACAGTGTTTCCTTATCAGATGTCATTATCACACTGTATTATAACTCCTCATATAATTCTGTCACCCCTCTTAGTCTCTAAACTGCATGACAGAGCCTACAGAAATGCACTTTGAAACAGACGCTCTATAAATGTGTTGGGAATGAAGGAATGCATGACAAGTTCCGCCTGAAACTCACCAAGTCTAACCGGATTAAATGAGAAATAACTCGGAAATATATAAATGTACTTTTAACAATTTGGTGTGCAAACACCTTTGATATTTAGGGTTGTGTTTTGGGACCAATCATAGGGGGAAAATAGGGATCAAAATGTAATTGGTTAAATGTGAGCTCTTAGTAAAAATTCTGGAAAAGGTGTGTTAACGCATAATCCCAAATCTATTTTTGCCATATTCAGCCTACATAAGTCAAACTAGTTAAGTGTACTTATTCATTTGATGAAGGATTTCAAAAGTGAGGGGAAAAATCATTATTCCAGCAATGATTTGTTGTTACAGGTCTGAACTGCCAGAGGCACCAAGCCACCCAAAATCTATACAGCATGAGTCACAAACCAAACAGGTCTTTACTGTGCCTGAATTCCAGTTCCTAATCACAAAGTTAACTAGGAACAGGATGACAGTTTAAGATAAAGAGCTGATTCTGCAAGGGACATTTTGTTTCATGCGTTTTTGTATACTTTGGAAAGAGGGTCGTAGAATACAAGATGTATTCAAATAATAAAATAATTCATAATTAATATGTATTCATAAAATAAGCTCTGAGGCAATAAAAAATTTTAGAATTGTTCTTAAAGCATTTTTTCTCCTCAAAAAGTTTTAGGAGCAGTTGGGCCTATGGATGGGTTCTGTGTGGTGCATCGTAGGTGCTCAAATATGAGTTGGCTGGATTGATTGGCTCAAAAGGGTACAAAGAAAAATAGATGCTAATCCAAGCTCGAGCTGTATGAGGGCGGGTAAATCACTGAACCCAACACTATACTAATAAATATGTAAATTATGTGGTATATTAAAAAGTGATCATTCCTTTTGGAAAGAAAAGGGTGAAGCAAGGTTGAGAAGGTCAGGAGTAGAGATTTGTGCTTAGTTGGGTGCATATGCTTGACATTTATGAGCTTTCAGTAAAATACTATCAACCATTATTACTACTTTGGTTCTCGTTTATAAATGAACGCATTAGGTTGAATGATTTCTAGTGCTTGAAAAATATTTGTGTTCCATTTTTGGATTTTGTGGCTAATGGACTCTGTTGCAAACTCCTTGGAGTTCTTCTAAGTTTCATAAAGTTATTGTACTTTTATTTGTTGCTTAAGAATTTTTTGTTTCTATGTTCCTTGTGATTTCTATGAAACGATCTGCCTTTAATGATGTAGGGATTTTCAAATTAATTCTTAAAATACACTGATTTGTTGAAAACAACATAAACTCAAAATAAAAATTTTAGTATATTTAAGAAAAAATACGTAAAAGTATGATAGTAGTTTTCCATCAGGCCAGTTTCCTCTAAATCTTATCATTTTAGTTGTTGATTCATGATTGTTTTAAGTTTTTCAACAAATACTGGCACACAGCCCCATTCTAACACATTCCTGTTTGAAATCGACAAAGTTCTCCTTATTGTCTTGGAAACAAACATTTGCAGCACGTGTGTTAGGACCTGTCCCCAAAGATTGTAGAACATCATTAAAAGTAGGTGTTCTGCCTTGCTATAAATTGTAAACTAGACTCCAGACTGCCAGTTCCCAATGAGTTTCTACACGAATATTAATTTTCTAAAAAATGAAAGAAGGTAGAAAAAAAGAGAAGTCCTCAAATGTTTAAACCAGCTAAACCATCTGTAGGAGAGGACACAAGAAAGGGTGTGTATAGTACATGCTGTTTCTGTAGTAATCTTACTATTCCTCTGCCTGCACAAGTATCTAGATTCTAAAAAGTAAAATGTACAATAGTCCTAAATGTTCTAATAATCTACTGTTCAGCCTCTTCTATTTATTTTAACTGGTATAAATTATACTTTCATGAGTTCCAGGAGCTTTGGCAGAAAAAGTTCAATAATTTAAAATATAGATCTATTAGTTATCTATTGCCACATAGCAGATTATCCTCCAGACATAGCAGGTTAAAACAACATTTATTGGGGCTGGCCCCGTGGCTGAGTGGTTAAATTCGTGCGCTCCGCTGCTGGCGGCCCAGTGTTTCATTGGTTCGAATCCTGGGCGCGGACATGGCACTGCTCATCAGACCACGCTGAGGCAGCGTCCCACGTGCCACAACTAGAAGGATCCACAACGAAGAATATACAACTATGTACCGGGGGGCTTTGGGGAGAAAAAGGAAAAAAAATTAATAAAAACAAACAAACAAACAAACAAAACAACATTTATTGTCTCACACCATTTCTGAGGATCAGGAATCTGGGAGTGACCTAGCTGGGTGATTCTGGCTCAGGGTCTCTCATGAGATAGCAATCAAGTTTTTAGCTGAGGCTGCAGTTATCTTAAGACTCAAATAGGACTAGAAGACCCGCTTCCAAACTCACTCACGTGGTTATTTGCACACTTCAGGTCCCCACTAGTCAGACTGGCTATGGCGGCTAGCATTCCCCAGAGCAAGTGACCCAAAAAGAGAGCGATGGGAAGTGCCTTTTCTAACTTCACTTCGTTATTGACATGCCATCACTTCCACTATATTCCCCTGGTCACACAGACTAATGCTAGTATGTGGTGGGAGGGAACTATACATGGGTATGAGAACCAGGAGGCCTGGATCATTGGGGGCCATTTTGGATCATTGGCTACCACAATATATATTTAATTACTAGTCACCAATCCATCTAGCTGACTGCTAGATTAGAGTCTAGTTTGTTTATACTGAACTTTCTTTCGGTGGAATATTTAGGCAAACAATTATTTCTAACTGTTTTTACCAAGAGAACGTCTTTGAATTGGCTTTTCCCTTGCAGAAAGATTGTAATGTGACTTTGACATGCTCATCATTAAATTATCTGAAGAAATTTTTAAAAAGTAATACTAAGGATGAGAAATAAAGGAATTTTATAATCTTCTGAAGAAATTTTTTTTGAAGATTTTATTTTTCTTTTTTCTCCCAAAGCCTCTCAGTACATAGTTGTGTATTTTTAGTTGTGGGTCCTTCTTGTTGTGGCATGTGGGATGCCGCCTCAGCATGGCTTGATGAGCAGTGCTGTCCGCGCCCAAGATTCCGACTGGCAAAACCCTGGGCACCGGAAGCAGAGTGCGTGAACTTAACCACTCGGCCACGGGACCGGCCCTGAAGAAATTTTTTAAAAAATTAAGCAAAGAAGGGGCTGGCCCCGTGGCTGAGTGGTTAAGTTCGCACGCTCCGCTGCAGGCGGCCCAGTGTTTCGTTGGTTCGAATCCTGGGCGCGGACATGGCACTGCTCATCAAACCACGCTGAGGCAGCGTCCCACATGCCACCACTAGAAGGACCCACAACGAAGAATATACAACTATGTACTGGGGGGCTTTGGGGAGAAAAAGGAAAAAAATAAAATTAAAAAAAAATTAAGCAAAGAAAAAGTTGAAATTAAAGAAATAGTAACAAAACACGTTTGATAGGAAAAAAAAAATCCAAAAGCTATTTTTGATAAGACCATGGAAATAGAACCTGACTATGGAAAAATGAAAGAAGGCGAAGGTAAACAAGGTTAGACATGAAAAAGGAGCTATTATAACAAACCAGGAGGTAGAAAAGGAATTATGAGACCATTATATGAGACTTCATGGCTACATATTTGAAAACTTAGAAAGAATGGATTAATTATGGAGACGACCGGTTCTCAAGATGTAGTCCTTTAATGAGCAGCATTAGCATCACCAAGAAACTTGTTAGAATTAAAATCCTCAGACCCACTAGCTCAGAAACCCTGGGAGTGGAACTTATTGATCTGTGTTTTGAGAAGCATGCTAAAGTGTAAGAACCATTACACTGAACAATTGAAATAGAACAATTGCCATAAAGGTGATTAGAAAGGTGATTTAAACTCTAACATTAAGAAAGGCGCCTGAATCAAGTGAGTTCACAGCCGTGTTTTTTGTAACCCTTAAAAGATACATCAAATTTTTTTTATTTAACAATTTCTAGGCATGAAAAATATATTGGAAAAAAAATAATGACAACAGAGGAGAATGTGATTGGGGTGACCACATAAGGGATTTTTGGCAGTGCTGGTAATGTTCTATTTCTTGACCTGAGTGGTTGGTGATTATTTGCTTTTTAATTTCTTTTTGAGGAAGATTAGCCCTGAGCTAACATCTGCCACCAATCCTCCTCTTTTTGCTGAGGAAGCCTGGCCCTGAGCTAACATCTGTGCCCATCTTCCTCTACTTTATATGTGGGATGCCTGCCACAGCATGCCGTGCCAAGCGGTGCCATGTCCACACCCGGGATCCGAACTTGCGAACCCTGAGCCGCTAAGTGGACCGTGTGCACTTAACTGCTGCACCACCAGGCTGGCCCCTAATTATTTTTAAACTAGATATATGTATGTATAGAGACAGGTAGATTGATAGATAAATAATTTATGCTCTCCTCTGTATGTTTATTTATTCAACCCACATTTATTTAGTGCCTCCATGTGGCAGACACTGTTTCAGGTGCTTAGGAATATTTCAATAAACAAAACAATGTTCTCTGCTCTCATGGAGCTTACATTATAGTGGGACAAGATCAATAATAATAAATACAGCAATAAATTAGATCTTATATTAGAAAGTGATGTCTATGGGAAAAAATAAGGTAGGGTAGTTAAGGAAGACAAGGAGTACTAGAATGAAGTCTCATTGTTAAAATGAGATTTTTATGAAAGACTGGAAGGTGAAGCGGTAAACCGTGAATGCATCAGGAAGGCAGCGGGAGCAAGAGTGAAAAGCCTTAAATTAGGAACCTGACTGGTATCGTAGGGAAGAGCAAGGCGGCCAGTACGGAGTAGAGTGAGCAGCAGGAGGAGAAGTTGGAGAGGAAGTTAGAGAGGTACCTGGGCTAGATCATGTAGGTCCTTGCAGCTGCTACGAAGTTTGTGGCTTTTCATCTGAGGATAATAGGAAGACATTGTAGGCTCTGGGGCCAAGAAGTTACGTGATCTGACTTAGGTCTTGGAAGTGTCGCTCTGACCGCGGTGTTGAGAGTACACAGAAGGGTGGAAGGAGGAAGACCATTTAGGAGGCTTATGGCCATAATCCAGGTAAGAGCTGTGGGACTGGGCCAGCGGCAGCAGAGCAGGTGGTGAGGAGTAACTGGGTTCTAGACATATTATAAAGGTGGAGCCAACAAAATACCCTGACAGAGTGAGTGTAGGGTGTGAGAGAAAGTAAAGAATCAAGGATTGTCAATGTTTTTGATCTGAGCAAGCAGAAGTATGAAGTTGCCAGTAACTGAAGTGAAGAAGACTGAGATTTTTTTTCTTTTTTCTTTTTGGAAACACAAATGTATAGCTTGCAATTAAAAAGTTTACAAAACAGGGGCTAGCCTGGTGGCATAGTGGTTAAGTTCGTGTACTCTGCTTTGGTGGCCCAGGGTTCATGGCTTTGGGTCCTGGGTGCAGACATACACGCCGCTCATCAAGCCATGTTGTGGCGATGTCCCACATACAAAATAGAGGAAGATAGGCACGGATATTAGCTCAGGGACAATCTTCCTCAAGCAAAAAGAGGAGTATTGACAACAGATGTTAGGTCAGGGCCAATCTTCCTCACGAAAAAAAAAAGTTTACTAAATAGCACATATAATATTATAGATTTTTGTACAATTATAAATGTACATATAAACAAACTTAGGGAGATGTATGAAAAGATGGTCTTAAAAAATGGTTATGTTGGAAGGTTCCTCAAGTATCATTATGAAGTAAAAATGGTGCAGAATAGTGAGTACAGCAGGCTTATGGGTCAACAACAAGGTCGGGGAGAAGCCAGATATATTTGTGTGTGTTTGTGCATGAAATACCTTTGTTAATTTTCTTCAAAATTGGTATCATTAATTGCTTCTAGGAAGGGAAACTTCCTTCCTTGAAAGGGAACAGGAGTAAAAGGGTTGTTTTTCTGCGTATTATTGTGTACCTGATCAACATTGAACCATGTGCTTGTATTATCTGTTCAGAACTAATTAGTTAATTAATTAACATGTAAAAATCTAGTGTCTACTGCTGGTGGAAATGAAAGGAAGAGTGTATTCTCATATTGTTACAGAAATGTGAATTATACAGCATTTTTTGGTAACGCAGTGTGACAACATCAGTTAAAAATAAAAGTACGTATACACATACTCCAACTCAGTAATTCCACTACTTGGGATCTACACATATTTGAGAAATTAGAATACCAGTAAGTAAGAATATAGTCAAAGAATATTTGTTGTAGTATTGAAAATAAGAAGGTTGCTTGTATGTAAGAAAGACAAAGTGTGGGAAAGTCTCTATCATCCCATTTTTGCAAAACCATCCATTCCCACTCATGTATGTATGTGTGTGTGAGTGTATGTAGTCCATGTTTATATGTGTTTGCACATGGTGAGATGAGCATGAAGGCTATGTTAATTGCGAAGGGGAGACTAGAATAGTGGCTGCAGTGTGGACTGCCTAGGTTCAAGTGTGTCCCTGCCCTTCACCACCTAGGTGACCTTGGGCAGGCTACTTTATCTTTCAGTGCTTCAGTTTCCTTGTCTATTACACGTGGACCATGGCGTCTACCATATGAGACTGTTGCCAGGGTTAAATAAGTTAGTACGTATAGAGCACTCTGAGCAGTTCTTGGTAATGGTAAGTGTGTAAAGTGTTAGCTTTGGAATTATTATTCCATTACTTCCATTTTTGCTGCAAGTTGAGGGAAGGAGGTGGGCAGGGCAGCAAAAGCAAAAACAAAAGAGTCAGCACTAGGGAAAAAACCCCAACGAGGGCCGGCCCTGGTGGCCTAGGGGTTACATTTGGCGGGCTCTGCTTTGGTCGCCTGGGCTCGGTTCCCGGACATGGACCTGCACCACTTGTCTGTCAGCGGCCATGCTGCGGTGGCAGCTCACACACAGAGGAACGGATGTTAGCTGTTCCTCAGCAAGATCTTCCTCAGCGGAAAGCACACAAATCTTCCTCCGCAAAAAACGAACAAACAAACACAGCCAGGGAGTTTATGATTCAATCAATGCATTTTTGCAAAATTATATACCTGTGTATGTATTTATACATAAAAAATGGTTGGTATTTTCTCAAATAAACATGATTTATAAGTATAAGAAGGGAAAAATAAAAGTAATTTTTATACATTAGAAGCGATTAATATATGTTAATATATGTTATATAGCAATTGTAGAAAGAAAGGAGTGTGCCACAAAAATAAAAATTCTGGAACGTATGAGTGAACTGGAAACACCTTAGATCTCCACTTTCAGTAATGACTGGAATTGGGAAGAACGCAATAGGTTAGTAAGGTAGTAGAGTTATTTGATAATTTAAGAGAGGGGGAATATATATATATTTATTCCACTAAAAAATCAAGACCAATCTGAGATTCCTCGTGGGAGTTAGTTGGTGGGGTTCTTTTTAGTTCTGTTCTGTGCAGTCAAATGTGTATTTTTATAAGGACATAGCAAAAGGAAAAGGAAGCTCAATGAGTAAGAGTGAATTTACTCAGCTCAGATCTTGTGATAAATGCTCATGTTATCATAGTCAGACATACATAAATACTACTTATATATTAATACATACATATTATGGTGGGATGTCATGGTTTTGCAAAAATGGGCTTAGGAGACATTTACCTACATTTTGCATTTCTTGTCAGAATTACTCCTGGAATCCTTTCTATGTCAATAGCGCTAATTCTTTATTTTTAATGATTGCATAATGTGCCATGGTGCAAATGCACCATTATTTCTGCAAAGGGGAACATTCCACAAAGTGAGAGTTTTAAAAACGGTTGCTCTTACTGTCCTTGACCAAGTCAGCCAGAAGCTCCTGGCCAAGAGGGCTCCCTGTGCAAATTGATGACCTGATAACAGATGGGACTGATTATTGCCCTGGGATGGCTCTCTTACAAGTGGGAAACTTGTCAAATATTTGGAAATAATAGCTGAAGTCCATAAGAATCATGATTATAAGGATTTGGGAGGTTGCCTGGTTTTGAGAGGTAACTTAAAGAAAAAAAATCCTACTTACTCTTTTTAAAACACAGGTCTTATCTTGTTGTAAAGCTTAAAACTCTTCAAAGCCTTCCACTGCCCTTAGAAGATCTAAATTCCTTAGAACGGCTTATTAGGCGTTTCAAAACCTGTTTAGTTCTCTCCAGCCATATCTCCTTCTTTGCACTCAATTCTTAAACCATTCTGGACTGTGGGAAAATTACCTTGCTAGCTTAATGGTGTCATTTATTTCTGAACTTTTTCATATACTGTTTTTCCTTTGAACTACCCTACTTATTGCTTCCCTAATTTCTGCTCATTTTTTCGTCTCAACTTTGACATCGCCTTCTTTGAAATGCCTTAGCCTGACTTGTTGAGGTCTCCATGCTACGTGCTCCCACAATGTCTACACTATTGTAATGATTTATTCAGTTATACATTTTTCCTAGACTCTTACCTTCCAGTGATAATGTCTGTTGTGTGTTCCCAGCACCTGGCACATAAGAGGTGCTCAATAAAAATTTGTTAAGTGAATGAATGCATAAAAAACAAAGGCTGCTAAGAAGAATGTAAGTAAGACTGATTTGGAAACCTAATTTGGTCCTACAGTGTAGCAGTAAAAATCCCTGAGGAGATGATGTATCCAACGGCTAAGGGACATCTTGGAGTTAATGCTTAGCAATCCATGCTGAAGAAATTTGTTAATCTTTGATGAAATGATTCAGCATTATTTTGTAATTAAAATAACCAATAACTGCAAAGTTTTATAAATATGGTCCAAACAGAAGCCAAAGCATTAATGTCACATTAAAATATTAGTAGAGAACAAAATTCAATACAATTTGTTTTAAATCACTTAAATTATGGAAGTACAAGCATTGTGAAATAAATTATAAGGCAGTCTCCATGATAATACATTTTTTTAAAAAAAAGACCAGACGGTATTATATTGAAATATCATGGTATTTTTTAAATAAATGGTCTTCCTAAATCAATTAGGTAAACAATTCTCTTCTCGTGATTAATAACAATTATTTTTAATAGAGGACATAAGTTCTGAAATATTTCATTACCATGTTATCGAGTTGTTAATAACTATATGTTTTTTAATTTTTAGTACATTTTAGTTCTCTTAAACATAGAATGAATAAAATTTTTTAAAAACAGCTTTACTGATATTTAATTCACATACCATATAATTTATACAAAGTGACAATTTAATTTTTTTTCTTTTTGATGAGGAAGATTGTAGTTGAGCTAACATCTGTGCCAATCTTCCTCTATTTTGTATGTGGGACGCTGCCACAGCATGGCTTAATGAGTGATGTGTATGTCCACACCTTGGATCTGAACTCTTGAACCCTGGGCCACCGAAGCAGAGTGCACAAACTTAACTGCTTCACCACCTGGCCAGCCCCTAATTCAATATTTTTTAATATATTCACAGGGTTGTGTAACCATCATGACAATCTAATTTTAGAACATTTTACTCTCCCCTAAAAGAAACCCTTTCTCTATATGTGGCCGCAGGTCCAGTTGGGTGAGCAGTGTGGGATAGGTTGTGGAGAGACCAAAGAAAAGACCGAGAGTCATCAAACGAGACATACAGGTTATTGGGAGTTACTTCGAGGGAATCCAGTGGCCGCCGACTGGACAGCAATGTGCACCCACTACTGCGGGCGGGGCGGGGGTTTCTTATAGACTCAGGGGATACAAAGGCTATATGCCTGCCAAGAGGCTGTCCTTGGTATGACCAGAGTTCCCAGGAACCAGAGCTCACGTGGAGGGGCTCTGTGTCCCTTCAAGATGTGATGTTCCTGAAGTGAGATAAGGTAGAATCTGGGCTGGCCAGGCCCTGGATTGCTACACATCCTGCCCAGAGGGGAGCCAGAAGGACACAAGGATGCAATGGGCTTGTGGGTTCTTGCTGAGCAAGCAAGGCCCAGGCCCTACACTCCACCCCTAATGTGTCCGAAGGGCCCTCACGATCTTATCACATCATTCTTTCGCAGAGTCCCTGAGCCAGACACACAGAGGAGCATTGTAACCAGATACCACAACACCTCTGGGGTTGTATTAACCTGCTCATGCACAAGCTGGGAGATACACTTTTGAGAGACAGCATAAGAGGGCAAGGACAGGGTACTTGGCGGGAGGGGAGTAGGAATGGGAAAGTGGGTGGTGTTCCTCCACTCTCGAGGGGTTCTCCAGTGAGAGGTGTGGGCAGCTTGGAGAAGCCATGGTAAGCCTGTGGTTGAAGAGAGAGGCAGCTGGCTGCATACCCAGCAGCTGGAGCGGTTTTGTATGCCAGCAACGGTGTGTGCCCAAGCAGCGAAAAGGTTGGCAGACGTTGTCCTAAGGATGAAAGTAAGATGTTTAGAGGGAACTAAAGCAAGAAGGTCATGACTGTCCGACAAGACACATGTGCTTGCTGTGCTATAGGATAAGGGCGGAACAATAACACACCAGAGGGAAAGGATGAATGTACCTTGGGGAACTGGAGGCCCTGGATTAGTAAGTTTGGAGGTTTTGGGTGGCATCCCCACTATGAAGGGTGCTACTGTGATATCCTGTTTTAAGCCTGTTCCCCAAGGGGCTAAGAGACCACATCAGTGGGGCCCCACCTGCCAGTCCCAGGGCCAATTGACCACATGGGTCCTGACAGGAAGTTCTTGTGGCAGAGGAAAAGCAAGTTGTTTTGAGTGCCCATCTGTGGTTGTAGTGTGTCTCCTTGAGTAGCTTTTGCCTATAGCCATATGGTCCTGTCAGGTCCTTGTGTCAACATTTGTTATGCACTGGGTCAAGTGTGTCTTTCATGCTCGTTCAGTTGACATATTGCAATGGTCACACATCTTGTCCAGTGGGCTAGTGTCCTGTCTTCTGTCCTCAGCTATTGTTTGAGTAGGCCATTCATTCATTCCACCAGCCCTGCAGCCGTAGGGTTGTAGGGCAGGTGAAAGTGCCAAGTACGTCCATTCGATCAGCCAATGTCTGTACCTGCAGTCTAGAAAAATGCATACCTTGGTCACTGTCAATGTGACAGGCACATCATACACAGCACAGAGGTGTTCCAGGCCTCTTATGGTTGTCCTTTGTGTTGCCTTGTGCTGGGGTACGCCTGCAGGAGTCCTGTGTACATGTCCACACAAGTAAGGGCATATTGGCAGCCATTAGAAAGAGGCAAGGGCCCAATGTAGTCCACCTGCCAGCATCGAGCAGGCTGGTTGCCTCTGGTGATTTGGCCTGTGTCCCGGTGAATGGCCTGGGGTCTCTGCAAGGAACAAGAAGGGCACACCTGTAAGTATCAGCATAGTGCAGGGGGAGGCCTCAGGCCTTGGCAATAGCCCATAGGGTCCTTTGCCCTTTGTGTCCAGTCTTCTTGTGTAGCCATACTGGCACTCTCTCAGCTAGAACTTCCTCAAGGAGATGAGTCGGAGCTAACTCGTCTGCTTGTTGGTTCCCTGGTGGTGTTGTCGCCTGTTGTTTAGACAATGGTGCATTGTTACTGTCTTTCCCAGGATCCATTGCCAGATATCATCCCAGAGCTCTGCCCCCGACAACAGGCGACTGTTAACAGTCCACTTTTGTTGCGCCCACTGGGCCATCCACAGGGTGAGCCCCTTATAGGCTGCCCACCTGTCCGTGCACAGACATATTGGATCGGGCTTACAAGTCAGCACCATCCAGGTGGCCCACAGTTCAGCCCACTGACTACTGTACCCAGACCTAGAGTCCAACCACATGGTGTCAGTCGAAGGCTGGATGGCCACTCTGTCCATGGCAGTGAGGGGGTCTCCTCTTGTGGAGCCATCCGTATACCAGGCCTCTGCCGGGATTGGTCCTTCTCCTTGCTATATACTTGGCAGGGTTTCAGGCATGGGCACCTCATCTAATGGGGTTGTTTCCTCTGTAGTATATGTTACTGGTCCCAGGGTGACATGCAATTCTGCACTTAGGGGACTCCTAGTGGGGGTCCCTCGTTGTTGTAAGTGTGCATGCAATTTTGCCAATATTTGTGTTTGGGCTGTTCCTGAGTGGGGCTTTTGGAAAGTGTCCTGTAGCCACTCCACAATGGGCGGATGAGTACGGACTGTGACTGGCAGGGAACGAGTTATGGGTTCCACCTGCTGGAGGGCCAGACAAGCAGCACACAATTGTTCAGGGCGCTATACTGATTTTCAGCCCCTTTCCATAATTGGGCCCAGAAACCAAGAGGGGTTTGTTTATTGCCTTGCCTCTGCCAGAGGCCCCATACCGATCCCTCTGGGTAACTGGAAACGTCCAATTCACAAGGTTGTTCTTGTATTAAAACTCCCAAGGACTGGATTTGTTTTAATGCGACTTTGGCTTGGGCGCAGGCCTCCTGCTTGGTGGACCCCAGGCCCAGATAACACTCTTTCGCACCAACTTATAAAGAGGACAGACAGCCTGTATCTTATCTATGACAGCAGCAGGAACCACTTTTGTCTTACCCAACCAGACAACACCCAAGTAATTGATAGACAACTTAGACCCTTGCACTTTGTTGTCATTCACTGTGACAAGGGAGCGGAGCCTTCCTGGAGGTCTGAAAAACACTCAGAGGTTAACATGACATCATCAATATAGTGAAACAAGGCAACACCGGGGGTTTTGTCCAGTGGGCAGCGCTATAGAGGTGTTGCTGCAGGGTGGGAGGAGAAGTGACAGAAGCCGTTTTGCTCATTTTCATCCCTGACAGCAAAATGTGTTCTGTTCCAGTATCCCAGAGATGCAAAAGCCACCCCAGGATGTTTTCCCTCCCCTTCTGCCTGAATTAGTTTCCCAGTTCTACCAACTTGGTAGTCCCACATAGCAGAGTGCGTGTGCCAAACCGGTGGGGGCAAGTCTGTTGGAGTGACCTGGGGGCTGAGGTTGGCCAGATTTCATTTTCTGCGTCACAACCGGTGCACTGCTAGGACAGGTACTTCTGTTGGGTCATCCCATCCTGCAGCATCCTTGCTTTCTTTTTCTTTTTTTTTTTTAAAGATTGGCACCTGAGCTAACAACTGTTGCCAGTCTTCTTTTTTGTTTTTTTCTGCTTTTCCTCCCCAAATCCCCCCAGTACATAGTTGTGTATTTCAGTTGTGGGTCCTTCTAGTTGTGGCGTATGGGAGGCTGCCTCAGCATGGTCTGACCAGCGGTGCCGTGTCAATGCCCAGGATCCCAACCTGCAAAACCCTGGGCCACTGAAGTGGAGTGCGCGAACTTAACCACTCCGCCACCGGGCCAGCCCCCTCACTTTCCTCAGTACTAGATTCACATGGGTCCCAGTGCTTTGAGTTCCATTCTTGTTGGGTCACAAGGGCCTGCACCTTTGCCCGTGGTAGTTGTCACTCCTTGACCTGAGCAAAACGACAGGCTAGGGTCTCTATTTTCTCATCAGACTCTCATAGGCCTGTCACAGCACCTTGGTTGTCTCGGCTTGAACCAGTCAAGCCTCTCTTTCTAACTTCAATTTCTCTTGTAGCTGCCTCACGTTGGCTCTTGTGTCCATCTTGGCTTCTGTTGCCAGGCTTACCACAGTGAGGAGGGGCCACCCTATGACGTAGCAATGGCCTGAGCCTCTGAGTTTTTCTTTTCTACATTTCTCAAGCCCAGGACTTCCCCTAGGCCCTTTGGCGTTTTCGGGGCATCCCCATACTCACGCAGTGGGCCCCATCCATCCAGGATGATGGTGAGTGGCCCCCTCAGGGAGGATGTCGGTCAACTGGGGATTTCCACCCACAGATTTCCCCTTCCCATCCCCCATAGTCTCGGCACTCACAGGGGTTTCTTTGGCCTCCTGCCTGGCTCACCAAGTGTCTGGCCACAGGCCCAGCTGGGTGAGCAGTGCCTGATAAGTTATGGAGAGACCAAAGAAAAGACCCAGAGTCATCGAACGAGACATATAGGTTTATTGGGAGTTACTTACAGGGAGGTCCAGTGGCGGCCAGCTGGACAGCAACGTGCACCTGCAATCGTGGGCGGGGAGGGGGTTTCTTAGAGAGGCAGGGGACACAAAGGCTATATGCCTGCCAAGAGGCTCTCCCTGGTACGACCAGAGTTCCCAGGAACGGGAGCTCACGTGGAGGGGCTCTGTGTCCCTTCAAGATGTGATGTTCCTGAAGTGAGATAAGGTAGAATCTGGACTGGCCAGGCCCTGGGTTACTGGCATCCCAGCAGCTGGGCGTCCTGCCCAGAAGGGATCCAGAAGGACACAAGGTTGCAATGGGCTTGTGGGCTTTTGCCGAGCAAGCAAGGCTCAGGCCTTATAACCTATTGCTTGTCACTCTCCATTCACTTCCCTTTTTTCTTCAGCCACTACCATTTCGGCTACTACTCATCTACTTTGTGTCTCCATAGATTTGCCTATTCTGGACATTTCACATAAATGGAATTGTACTATATGTTGCTTTTTGTGTCTGGCAAGGTATTTCTTTCACTTAGCGAACTGTTTTTGTAAAGTTTATTCGTACTGTAGTATATATCAGTATTTCATTCTTTTTTGTCTCCAAATAATACTCCATGGTTTGGTACACCACATTTTATTTATCCATTAATCAGTTGTTGGACTGAATAAACTTTTAATCTTAGCTTTTCTTTTCCCTCCCCAAACACCCAGTACATGGTTGCATATCCTAGTTGTAAGTTGTTCTCTTTCTTCTACGTGAGCCGCCAGCACAGCGTGGCAACTGACAGACAGGTGGTGTGGTTCCACAACCGGGAAGCAAACCCAGGCCCCCAAAGCAGTGAGTGCTGAACTTTAACCTCTAGGCCATCAGGGTTAGCTCCTGAATAAACTTTTGAAAGCATGTTTGAGTAAATTTCCCTAATCCTCAGCTACCAAAGAGTTTACTGTGGGAGCAGACTTAGCTGTAACATAAAATTAAAATGAAATCAATTGATTCCCCAAATGCTCTCTGGTCTGGGTTGGTTCAAAAGAGTTTTTGTAATAAAAATTTCTAAGAAGAATATTTTCTCTATGAGACCGAGCATTCTGTGTTTCCAAAATATGTCATTTTACCTCACAGGTTGACGTGAGGATTAAGTGATTTAATACCATGAGCTGTTTGTAAGGATTTGGGCTCGGATTAGAGGCTGGAGTGGTCCTGTCCCTCCAGCTGTTTCAAGCTGGCCCCCACTCCTATTGTACCTGCACTGAGTCCCGCCCTCCCTTGAGTCCTCCTTAGTTTTGTGTTCCTCGAGTGCACTCTAGATCTCACATCTTTTATGCTCAGCCAAATCTGCCTTCTCCATCCAACACCACGGCTGATTGACCCTGCTAGAGAGCTTCCATGTCATGCTGCTTGGTGCCTCCAGAAATGTTTTATCTTCAATCTTACTAGGAGGATCGGTGCCAATGGAAAATCCTTTTGCAGTCTTTGGCCAGTTTTCTTTTTCCTTCCTGTTTTCTTTGGCAACTCCTTCAAACACATTAAGCCATCTTCAAATGCTCTAATTCCCGTATGAATCACAATGAATCACACTCAGCAGAGGACCTCACTATCGGGAAAATTTTACTGATTAAGGCAGAATTTACCTACCACTTTATCTACATTTGAATCTACTCTTGAATTTCTGTGTTCTTAGTCTGTGCTCTTGATTTCTATCTCTTTAAGGATCTTGTTCCTTCTCTTGTCTATCTCTTCATCACTTTCCTATCTATTCGTTCCATTAAGAAGTGTACATGGATTCTCTTTCTTTTTCTCCTGCTCACTCTTCAAACCACTGAGTTTAGGGATCATTTCTCCAAAAGCCATACATAACCTACCTTCATATCCCTCCCTTTTTTCAGTCTCCTCACTCCTCCCCAGGTTGGGCACAGAGCAGCCAGTCTGTGGTTCCATAACTCTTATCTGTGTATTTCCCCACCAAACTCTAGGGCATGGATCTCTGGAGACAGGGGTTTTGTCTTGTTCATCTTTGAATCTACAGAGATTTCATTCTTTCTTGGCACGTGGTTGCTGAGTGGAACCTGGGGCTGTGGAGGGGAAGTTGTCAAATCAGAAGAGATACTTAGCCTTCCTTAGATTAAATCTGTATGGTAAAATGTTATTAATACAAAAATTTTGGAAATTATATGCTGTATGGGAAATTCCTAGAGAACTTTCAGTGCCCTTGCTGTCCATGATGTTTCTGTTTACCAGAGTTCTGGTGCTGCTTTGCTTGATATTGGACAACAACAGTATAGCTTTATCGGTCAGAAATTCAGTTGTTTGAAAAAATATTGGTCACCAACAGACACATGAAAATATGTTCAACATCACTAATTATTAGGGAATGCAAATCAAAAGTACAATGAGATGTCACCTCACACCCATCAGAATGGCTATAATTAACAAGACAAGAAATAACAAGTATTGGAGAGGATGAGGAGGGAAGGGAATTCTCATTCACTGCTGGTGGGAGTGCAAACTGCTGCAGCCACTATGGAAAACAGTATGGAGAGTCCTCAAAAAGTTAAAAATAGAACTACCATATGATCCAGCTGTTCCACTTCTGGGTATTCATCCAAAGAACATGAAAACATAAATGCGTAAAGATATATGCATCCCTATGTTCATTGCAGCGTTATTCACAATAGCCAAGATTTGGAAACAACCTAGGTGCCCATTAAGGGACAAAGGAATAAAGATGTGGTATTTATACACAATGGAATACTACTCAGCTATAAAAAAGGATGAAGTCTTGCCATGTGTGACAACGTGGATGGACCTTGAGGGTGTTATGCTAAGGGAAATAAGTCAGAAGGAGAAAGTCAAATACTGTATGATTTCACTCATAAGTGGAAGATAAAAACAACAATAAACGAACAAACACACAGATACAGAGATTAGATTGGTGGTTACCAGAGGGGAAGGGGGGAGGTGGGAAGCGGAAGGGGCGATAGGGCATGTATGTGGGGATGGATGGTAATTAGTCTTTGGGTGGTGAACATGATGTAGTCTACACAGAAACAGAAATATAATGTTGTACATCTTAAGTTTATATAATGTTATAAACCAGAGTTACTTCAATAAAAATAAAGTAGAAAAGAAAAAAATGTAAACCAATAAAACAAAAACCAAAAAAACCCCAAAATCAAACAAAAATATTGGCCACAACTTTACTTCTTCAATTTGAATCTAGCATCTTCTAGGAGAGTGATTTCCACGTCACTTGCCTATGGAGTTTTATGAATATACAAGTGTTTAGGACCTACTTCAGACTTATAGAATTGTTTTACTTGATATTCTTGACATATTCTTGTTATATTCTAATTATATGCTTGGTGTATTCATGGTATATTGTGTCTCAGGATTGTTATATATTATACCCAAAGTTTTCTTTGTAAAGATTATGTTCAGCCATTTTAATACATTAGACGTACTAGCCATTCTTCTTTGTAAATATTATATTTATAGATATTTTGTCTAAAACTTATTTTTGGATTAACTTTAGAATCTTGTTTTGCATGCCACAGAAACAACCAAATTTCGTTGTCAGTTGCACTATTCTTGTTAAGAGCTCTTATGAGGTCTTTCACTTTGTAAAATTATTAGTGATAATTTAACCACAGTCATTTTACATCTATAGAGAATTTTTTGTTTTTCTCTAATGCTTCCCTGAAAGCTCTTACAGTCAGCTATGGGCCAGAATATTTCGTCAACAAAGGACTGTCTCAGTGCAAAAAGATGATGCCAGCTATTTAGGGGTACATGCTTCTGATGGCATTGCTTCAACGACTTTGAGACCATATCAATGAACTGAGTCAGGATCTCCAGAACTTTAGTCAAGAAGCAGATGGGTCCAAGAAACTGCTAATCCAAGAGTGAGCAGTACAAGAGTTAATTACATAGCACTGAATGAACTAATGAGAGATAATTGTGGGTTTTGTTTGGAATATTATTGATGTTTTAATGTTCTATTTTTTGGATATATAAGAAACTACTTTCTCTTTTCTCCTAAGCTATCTATAATGTAACAATTTAGTAGATTCTGCTTTTTTAAAACAGCAATAAAATATTTGTAAATGATCTTTTTCTCTTTGTCTGGCCTCTCTAGAATTTGTAAAACCCTTATTGCAACATAGTTATTTGCATTCTTATTTTAATAGTAACATAGTTATTTGCATAGGTTCAGAAAGAATCTGTCTTCCTAGTTACAAGGACATAATTGGAAGCATTGGTTATGCAACTGAGACCTTGCCTAGAAAATCATGTTTGAGAATGAGGTTCATTTAATCTGTATGACCAGGTCCTTTTTTTTAATTTTATTTTTTTTGCTGAGGAAGATTTGCCCTGGGCTAACCTCTGTTGCCAATCTTCCTCTTTTTGCATGTGAGCTGCTGCCACAGCATGGCCACTGACAGATGAGTGTTTTAGGTCCACACCCAGGGACTGAACCTGGGCTGCCAAAGTGGAGTGTGCTGAACTTAACCACTAGGCCACCAGGGCTGGCTCAACAAGGCACTTTTAAGGAACTAAGATTGACTTTATGAAGCAATGCCCACATAGCTCTCTTGGGAAAACTAACCTGGCACCTGGTTTACAGAGCTCCCTGACTTATGGGTGAGTAAGGAAGATTACTTCCTGGCAAGCCCAGGAAACTTAGGGTATTTTGGGGATCTTGAGAAAAGAAGCATCACCCGAAATTTATAGCTACTGCAGGTGAAATCTAATATCAGTTTCTTGGCTTGGCTTCTTTGCCTCAGGAGGCCTTTAAGAGTCTAATCTGAGATTTCTTATCAACACTTCCAGCCAAGTAAATTTAAGAAGGCCTAGACAGTAAATCACATTTTCACCACACGTTATGTAAATAATCGGGTAAATCTAATTATATCAGTTTTATTTTGTGATCAAGAATAATCTTTCTTTGTGATTATTTTTGATCAACAGGTGAGTGACTGTAGAGAGAAATTTTGTGTTTCATGGAAAACCACAGCATTTATAGCACACCCTTCCCAGTTATCAGATTCAAGCCTGGTTTGTGGTCTTTGAGCTCCTTTGCATACCTCTTGGTAAATTACAGATAACTGGTGGATGTGTAACTTCTGTGTTGTCTGGCAGAGATTTAAATGGCTTCCACCCCCGCCCTGTGGAAAAATCAGCTTTGGTACCTACTTGTAAGTGGAACTGGATTCAGTTATGTTCTTGAAATTGTCAATCTTTACCAAATTTTAAATTCTACAAGTTTCCTTCAATATCCAGCTATAGCCATCCAAACTGTTTCCAATTTTTCTCACTTCTGCCTGAATCGGCATCTTGAACTAAAACATGACTGCCCAAATCCCCCAGACTCTAGGCTGCTTATAGCCACTCCTTTCCAGAGGATCAGAAACTGCAAGCTGAAGCCCTGTGACCTGATATAAACCTTGGAGAACTCACCACTGCAACAGCTGATGTGTGTGAACTGGATTTCCACCAGACAAATAAGTGTCTAGACCGCTAAGGAAGTCCGGAGAAACGCTTGGGTCAAGCATGCCCTTAAATAAGACGTATCTAGGGGCTGGCCCTGCGCTGAGTGGTTAGGTTCGTGGGCTCCGCTGCAGGCGGACCAGTGTTTCGTTGGTTCGAATCCTGGGCGCGGACATGGCACTGCTCACCAGACCATGCTGAGGCAGCGTCCCACATGCCACAACTAGAAGGACCCACAACGAAGAATATACAACTATGTACCGGAGGGCCTTTGGGGAGAAAAAGGAAAAGTAAAATATTAAAAATAAAAAAATAAGATGTATTCAGGGGCGCAGCCGTTAAGTGTGCACGTTCTGCTTTGGTGTCCTGGGGTTGGCTGGTTCAGACCCTGGGTGTTGACATGGCACCCCTTGGCAGCCCATGCTGTGGTAGGCGTCCCACATATAAAGTAGAGGAAGATGGGCATGGATGTTAGCTCAGGGCCAGTCTTCTTCAGCAAAAAGAGGAGTATTGGCAACAGTTAGCTCAGGGCTAATCTTCCTCAAAAAAAAAAAAGACGTATCCAATACTATGGACAGTATCACCAAGAGCACTGTTGTCCCAGCTTGAGAACATGAAACTCAACAAACAGTGCTGCATAACCAAAAGATTCTCCTCCATAGCTCTTGGAACCCATTGGTCTGGTTACCCTCAGGGTTCAACACTTGGCTCTTTATTTCAATACAAGTTTTGATAACAATATTTCTCTTTTTCCTTTTAAGCATCCTTCTTTTAAAATTCCTGTCTTTGGGGCCTCCAGGATCCTAAAACAATTGACATTTGCCACCACCTCTCAACAGATGGTTTATCTAATTTTATAGCAACAATGCCAATAAGAACCCTTGAGACACTATTTCTTAGACCTTGCTTCATCCCACTCAGGAGGTTTACAATTGGCTCTGAGTTGATCAGGATGAATGATAGTCATTTGTCTTGAACAGTTGTCACTGTCTTGACAATGTTGAACTGAGCCCTGGGTTCTTGGAGAGCAGCAACAGTTGGGACCCTTTCTTCCTACTGTTTGTGTTCCAAGAAATAGCCAACCATAAAGGACTATGCTGCTGTCACATACTCTGCTTCCAGGGAAGACCCATCTCCATCCTGCCTCAACGACTCCCTGGTTTATCTGCCTCTATGAAACTCTAGCCCCACCTCCTTTTCCTTGAGATGTTCCTCATTAATCAATATTCTCCCTATTACAATAGCCTGAATAAAACCTTCTGTTTAATTGTCAGGTACATTTTGTCTTTCACTCAAAGGTTGATTATATGGGTTTGAGATCAAAATTGTGGTTCAGTTGAAATGTAACTTTAAAAACCAGGAGAATTATAGCTCTGCTTTACCAGAAAGGCAGCCTGCTAGCTTAAAAAATTTTAGTACACATTTATTAAACACTTTTTGAGTTATAGGATGTGCACCAAACTAGGAGGGGTAGCAGTAAAAATACAACGTTGTTATTCTTGAAATAAAGTAGACCCTGAGCATCCCAAACGCTGTATGTCTGTGCTGAGATTTTAAAAGAAGAAATTATATATTACGGAACACATATAAGCTGGGTGTCACTATGTCCTAACCAATTCTGTGCTGTCGTGGTAATTGCCTGCTATAAGGTATTACACTACAAATAGCAATTGAAGCTGGCTAATTGATTTTGAGACATTCAAATTAAATTCCACTAAAAACCCCTTTGAATTGGAGCATATGAATAACCACCAATAGATGGAAAATGAGTACAGCTAGAACCTCCAGACTTGTTTGATTACCCCTGAGAGTTGCCACACAGACCTTTTTGCTTCATCATTGTTACCAGTAAAATAATTCATGCCGCCTGCTTTTTTTGGATCATGTGGCCATGCATACACAAAACTTGTATGTTTTTGAACTAGGTAGAGGCCAACAGATGTGTATCAGAGCCTGATGCAGGTGCTGAGTCTGATGTTCTGTGGACTGGCACTGCTTAAGATCTGATTCCTGCAAGACAGACAACCCTATCCAAGCTCTTTTAGACATCTTCCAAGGACAAAGCAAGAAATTGAAGAGCAGTGATAGCTTACCAGGCAGTAATAGTGTGAGCTTGGTGTTACTCAGGCACGTGTCCCAGAGGTCGGACATGAAATACTGGGTTCTGGAAGGTACCAAACGTTAGCTGATAGTCACTGCTGCCATTGTCTTCTCAAATGAGATTATGGAATGATTTGAAAAGTGGGAGGCAGCCTGGAGATGCAGAGCCAGTGAGGAGGCCGTCCGTAAACATTTCAGCGCCACAGAGACCAAACTAGATCTTTGAATTTGAGTGAAGCCTATAGGATTATTTGGGAAACATCTAAAAGGTAAGGAAAAAATTTTGATGTACCCGTTCTTGAACAAGCGCTGGGGTCAGAGTTTACGGGAAATAATTTCTGTTGCTTCAACAGAGCGAAAGGAAGTGTATGGTACAACATGAGAAGAAATAAACCAAGATGTCAAGAGAAGTGAATGAATCAGGACAACCTGAGGGTGCTAAGTGGTGTTTAGGATGAGGGAGAGGTGCAGCGTTGATGAGGGGCTGAGGGGAAAGAAGAAGCCAGACAGGAACGAAGCCCTGAGAGAGGACTTGCACACTCTCAGCCTCTGCCAGCTTAGCCTATTTCTTTCCTAGTAATGATTTTTCTTTATACTTAAGGTAGTAGAATTAGCCTTTCGTGCTCACCCTTTCTTGGAGGGAAGACTTAAATCTAAATTATGCTTTTTACTAAATTCTACTTTTCAGATTGTGGAAATGGGTGAAGCACTTAGAAAAGAACAAGTATATGAAATGGTTTTTAAATTGAAATATGTTCTCAAGAGTCAGGAGAATTCATATTGAGATGGTTTTCTTTTCTGCACTTAATTATTTCCCTTAAAACCTTGTAGACTATAGGACAATTTTTTTATTATATAAGAGATTTTCTTAAGTAACTTTGATTTCAAATATTTCTATTTCTGTTGTATGTGATAATTTCAGACTTAATTTCCATGGATTAAAAGTAAGAATTTTTTGTCCCTTGGCTTTGCGCAAACCTAGAAAACAATTCTTGAACTACACTAATTGTGACTATTTTAAAAACTATTTCCCCACACAGCATAGTTAGCCTGTTATGTTTTATTTGTCCCTATGTTCAACAACAGTAAATAGTCTGAACTAGTCTGTAAGACTGAAATATGGAAATGTTTTTCTTAAATATCACCTACAAGGTGATAGCAGAACATCATTTTTCCCACATCTACTCTTTAAATTCAGTATATATTTAAATTCAGTATATATAACTATCAGGATATAGTTAAGTTTGGTAAAGTGCATAATTAAAACATACTTTAGAGATATTTTATTTTTTTAATTAATTTTTTTTTAAGATTTTATTTTTTCCTTTTTCTCCCCAAAGCCCCCCGGTACATAGCTGTATATTCTTCGTTGTGGGTCCTTCTAGTTGTGGCATGTGGGACGCCGCCCCAGCGTGGCCCGATGAGCAGTGCCATGTCCACACCCAGGATTCGAACCAAGGAAACACTGGGCCGCCTGCAGCGGAGCACGCGAACCCAACCACTGAGCCACGGGGCCAGCCCTGAGATATTTTAAATTAATTAGAAACATTAACATCTACTTGTCTTTTTACTTTTTAAGTCCTTTCTATTGTAGTTTGTCAAGTTCTATTGAAATTCAGCACAGACACAGACTCTGCCTGTACTGTTCAGGGCTGTATCGTTAGCATCGAACGTAGGACTTGGCCCTTGGACACCAGAAAAATATTTGGTCATGAATATTTCCAAAACAGGAAAGAATAAAAAGATAATATTTTGAGTCTCTCTGGAAGACAGGAATCTTACCTTTTTCTCTATTTTTCTTCCCTTCCTCCCTCTCCTTCTTCCTTCCTCCCTTCCTTCTTTTTTTTTTTTAAAGGCATATATATTAGGTAATCAGAAATACAATTAAAATAATTTTGTGAATGAAATGCCTGTCCACCTAAATATAAACTATGATTAAATTTGTACATTACCTGATAAAAATCAGAGAATTTTAGGCATTCCACTCAGTGTTAGTAGAATCAGAAATTTTAAGAAACAGCGATCACTCCAAACAGAGCAAATTAGTAGATACAGTTCCAAAACCAAATGCTCAGTCATTTTCTCTGATTTTTTTTCCCCCTCTACCTCTAATACATTCCTCCCCTCTAGCTAGAGGAAGATAGTCAATTGAATTTTTTAATGCCTGGGAGGAGAATACTCACACTTACTTGTATTTATTTTTATTTATTTATTTATTTATTTATTTATTTATTTTTTGAGGAAGATTAACCCTGAGCTAACATCTGCTGCCAGTCCTCCTCTTTTTGCTGAGGAAGACAGGCCCTGAGCTAACATCCGTGCCCATCTTCCTCTACTTTATATGTGGGATGCCTACCACAGCATGGCGTGCAAGCAGTTCCATGTCTGCGCCCAGGATCCGAACCGGCAAACCCCGGGCCGCTGAAGTGGAACGTGCGCACTTAACTGCTGTGCCACCAGGCGGCCCCTACTTATATTTAAAATAACATTCAATGTACTGAAGTTGTAAATTTTTAATATAATCACGGATTTCACATTTTTATTTTCTCAAGTACTTCAAGCAACCAATCCAGGAAGGCTTACAAGCCCAACAAATCTTTGTAAGCATTTAAATGCTACTTACAAATCTGGTAAATTTAATCTTAGAGGTTTACTACTGGATTTCTTTTTTTTTTTTTGAGGAAGATTAGCCTTGAGCTAACTGCTGCCAATCCTCCTTATTTTGCTGAGGAAGGCTGGCCCTGAGCTAACATCCATGCCCATCTTCCTCTACTTTATATGTGGCATGTCTACCACAGCATGGCGTGCCAAGCGGTGCCATGTCCACATCCGGGATCTGAACCAGTGAACCCTGGGGCCACCAAATCGGAATGTGTGCACTCAACCGCTGCGCCACCAGGTCGGCTCCTACTATTGGATTTTATATTTATTTATTATTTTTTTGGTGAGGGACATTGGCCCTGAGCTAACATCTGATGCCAATCCTCCTCTTTTTGCTTGAGGAAGATTGTTGCTGAGCTAACATCTGTGCCAATCTTTCCCTATTTTGTATGTGGGATGTTGCCACAACATGGCTTGATGAGTGGTGTGTAGGTCCATGTCTGGGATCAGAACCCACAAACTCCTGGGCTACTGGAGTGGAGAGCACAAACTTAACCACTACACCACCAGGCCGGCTCCCAGATTTTGTTTTAAAATTTGAAATAATGCTTATAAACAAATTAAAGTATTTTTCAATTTTCTATTAAAATCACAAGTCTAATATTAGTCAAATTCACTTATACAGTTCAAATTAAATCTATAAATCTAATGGCACTTAAATATTTGATATTAAATCACGTGTTTAATTTGTTAGATTGTCAGGGGTGCAGTATTGCATGCCCACCATTGCCCGTGCCTAAGATGACTGGTTAGCACTTGAAAACTTCACACTGTTACAGATTCCTAAGTGATAGATAGATGAAAAGCAATAGGATTTATTGCAGTATATGAGGAAGCCATTTGGTTTAAAACTAATTCGGCCTGACCTTGTTTTTCCAGAAAGCCTGACATGTCCTGTGGAGCATGCATTGTACATCTGCTTTAAACATTTACTATGTCCCAAAGCCAAGAAAGATGCCCTTAAAGAGAGGGATGTGTCTTCTCCCCATCTCGGTATTTCTTTAAGGGTAAGTATCTCTTCCTGGAAACTAAGGGTTATCTGTGCTCATCTTGTGACCACTGACCTGCTGTGCCAGCTAAGCATCTTGTGACAGTAGTAAAAGACATATTCCTGTCATATGTGGTGTATGCTCTTTGTTCCAAGATGGTATATAACCATTCTGTACACCCTACTTCTTTGGCGTACCTCCTTCCTTAGGGAAGGAAAGCCCTGGGCTGTAGTCCTCAGTCCTGGCTCACAATAAACTCACCCAAATTTTGGTTTGTAAATTGATTATGGGTTATTTGTGTCAACATAAGGGACCAGGACACTACTTACAGGACGATTTCCCCTCAAGCCCCAGGTTAATATTAATTTTTACTGTAATGTGACTTTTACACTCGTGCTATTTTTTGCCACCTGGTGCTTTGCATTGGTAGTCTTTGCCACACCTTTTAATTGCCGTGTTTACACTGTTGAAATTCTTCACGTCTATCAGAATTATGGTGAATTTCATTACTACCTGATTTGGCACCAAACCTACCATATATTTTATTTTTTTATGTGTCTCATGGACTACTTTCTGTAGTCATTTATTGACAAAGATCACCTTCTGCTTCAGACGTACGTATTTATTAATTCCTCAGTACTACCTCTAGTCTGCCCTTCTGGGCCTTCCAGAAGCAAAGATCTGGAAGAATTTGTTCAGTGTTTTCTGGAGTTGCCCCAGGAAACGAGCAGGGATTGCCCAACTTGGTGTTAGATTTCCAGCAGCATCTTTTCTCAACCTTTTGGGACACTTCTCGCAAGGTACAAATTTAGGACTCTCTTGGTTAAACGTTCCTTTTTATCCTCCTTAAAGATGTTCCTGTAACAGAAGTGTTGGTTGCTTAACCAGGACTCATTGTTTTCATCCTGCTAATGCCAGTGGATCTAAATATTATTTAAAGAAGCTAGAGATCTGATTACTCAAAGTTGAGAGGAATTGTAGGCAACAAGCCATTGGAGGAGCAGATGGATATTTGTCAGACTAAGGAAGACCTTATTAAGAAGTTTCCATCTTGCTATTTTATTCCACTTGAAAAATACAGCATTTAAGTGATTACAATCTACTGAATAATTTGCAGTAATGAAGATTAATATTGATGCTTGTTTTGCTCTGAAGATCAAAGGGGATAGTTCTTGTGTGAGTGCTTTGTAAATGATAAAGTGGTATGATATTTGTAAGGTGTCATCATTTAAATTCTAATATTTATTGAGCATTTACCATAGGGGAGGCACTGTGCTGGGAGGTTATATAGTTTATGACATTAAATTCTGTGGTTACCAAATCTAGTTGCCCAGTGTAGATCCCCTGGGAACCTACACACATACAGATCCACGAGCTCCCCATTTACAGATTATGAGGCAGAAGATGTGGCATCAGATCTGGATACTTC
Source organism: Equus caballus (assembly GCF_041296265.1). Classification (NCBI taxonomy): domain Eukaryota; kingdom Metazoa; phylum Chordata; class Mammalia; order Perissodactyla; family Equidae; genus Equus; species Equus caballus. The sequence goes on from NC_091686.1 coordinate 50,401,785, forward strand.
CATCATCCCAATCTCCTACGGAGATCCTGATATACTGTCAGATTTTGGAACCACTGATTTAGTCTTCAGAATAACCCTGTGAGGTAATTACTAATCACTATTTTCATTTTTTTCCTTCACTGAAGAGCCCAGGTGGGCTATAGAAAATTCAGCTTATTTCCCTTCTCTGAAAATTCCTATCCTTGGTATGTCAGAATAACAGATTTTACTAGGAAATGGAATGGAATTCTTTGTCATCAAAGAGCTCATAGTGTAGTGAAATGCTAATGTTAAAGTGGGATAAGGGATACAAAAGGCAAGTTTCAGCTAAAGCAGTGGGGCAAAGAGGGAATAATCATCTCTGCCTGGAGAGAGTGAAGGTGAGGTAAACCTCCAAGAAAGATGAGGGTGGTCGAAACAATACAGAGGCAAGGGCGTACGAACCAGCACAATGTGTTGAAAGAATAGTGCGGGTTTAATTTAGCTGTGGGGTAGGACATTTAGAGCAAAGCACAGGCTTTGGAGTCTGACACACATGGGTTCAGATTCTGGCTCTACCACTTACTAGCTAATGACTTTAGATAAATTCACTTAGTGCTGTGGTCTGACTGTTTCTGTCCCCCCGCAATTCGTTTGTTGAAATCCTAACCACAAAGTTGATGGTTATTAGTAGGTGGGGCTTTTGGGAGGTCATTAGGTCATTAAGGTGGGGGCCTCGTGAATGGGATTATAAAAGACATCCCACATCTTATAAAAGACAGTCTCTTATAAAAGACATCCCACATCTTATAAAAGACAGTCTCTTATAAAAGACATCCCACAGCTCCCTAAACCCCTTCATCCAGAGAAGATACAACAGGAAGTCTGGGGTCCAGAAGAGAGCCCTCACCTAACCATGCTGGCATCCTAACACTCAGCCTCCAGAACTGTGAGAAATAAATTTCTCTTGTTTATCAGCCACCCAGTCTGTGGTATTTTGTTATAGCAGCCCAAACAGATGAAGACAGTTAGCTTCCTTGAATCTCAGATTCCTTGGCTGGAATAACAAAACCTCTCTACCTTTCAGAATATGTGAAACATTATAAATTAATAATAATGGAAATATAATTTATAATTTATAAACTTATTATAAATTAACATATATTAATTGAATTAAACTTGAATATTCTACTAGTAGTATTACAATAAGTCCTCTTCATGGAAATCGTTTAGGCTTTATTACTGTAGTTAGCTCTTGGACTGCCAATGAAATAGGGGAAGAGAGTGAACAAATTTGCCTTCCACCAAGACTGCTTTGTCAGCAGGAGAAGGCCAAATATGAGGACACTGGAGGCAAAAAGATCACCTCCTGGACTATTTCTCACTTCAGGTGAGGCATGATAAGGATATTAGTAATGACAGTAGAGATGGGAGAAGAAGACTCAGAGGTATTTAGGAGATAGTTTAACATAACATCATATGCAATTATGTTAAAGACAAAACTAAGCACGAGACAAAATTAACAAACCCTATTTATTCATAAGTTTGCAGCAAAGGAATCCTCTGCCATCACTTTAACTTCAGCAGGCTTTCAATAGTGTTAGGAAGGCCTGAGTTTATGTGTGAAAAGAGAGTTCTGAGACAGTCTCTGATTGGCAAGCATTCGTTAGAGCGGGAATTTTTGGAAGCAGGGGAGACTTTCTAATTGGTTGTTGTGTCCATTTGGCAGTTATTGGTTGGCTGTAAGGTGGCAAGCAGGTTGAGGTCTTTTCAAAAGCAGAAAGATTGATTGTTCAATGTGTCGAGGAGGAAAAAATTTTTCCTCTACCCTTCTAGGTTTTTTGGCTGGCCTAGTAACTAAATTGTCCTAGAACAGATTAACAGGAGAAAAGCAAATTTAATTATGTACTTATGGGAGCTCATAGGAATACGAAAACTCAAAGAAGTGACCACACAGGCAGCTTTTAGACAAAAAAATAGTAAACTTGTGAAGAACTGACAAGACAAAGAAACTTAGACTTGGATGCTAATTAGTGAAGAAACTAAGCCAGAGGTTGTCTACTCAGTCTTCTCGGCCCTGAATGCCTCTCTCTGAAGATGAGGATGTGTCTACCTCCTGCTGCAGGGAGGCTGCCTTTCACAGGGGAGAGTTGTTCCTGCTTTCAGAGGTCCGGAGAGGAGGGTGAGAGTGTCCTTCCTGCACCAGCTGTTTCTTAAGTAACTTTAATTCAAAATAATCAGTACGTCAAAGTAGCAAATTTTGGGGCGACCTGCCCTGATCCCCACCAAATGTTAAGAGAGGAGGCTTTTCCCTCCTGGCCACTTCCTGGAGCAAATTGGGGTTAATAGGTTGCTTTTTTGCATTCAAATTGCCATCTCGTTGTGGTCCTTATGGGGAGTGGCTGCCATGGTAGGCAGTCTCTCAATTATTTAATATGAAGATCAGAAAAAGTTAGTTCATTCATCTCACTCTGGGAAAAAAAGTCCTCAAAAATTTTTGTAGATGAAAGAATCCAGTAAGTATTATTGGGCATGATCGTGTAACTGTGTGTGCTAACTCAGGGCATAGCTTTTCAGGGAAGGTATTTTTTCAGCTAGCCACCATTTTCATGTGTACACAAATGTGCATGATACTTATATATTGCTGCAGAGTTAATTGTCCAGATCACAAGTAGGACCGATATCAATCTTAAAGAATTCATTGGATCTGCAGTGGAGTTTTATGTAGAACTCTGAGAGCAAAACATTTTCAGATCGAAGTTAGTAAGTGTGCGTGTTGCACAAGCTCCTGCACTAACTGATTGTAAAAAAGAACAGGAAAGGCCAGGATAATTTAAAGACATGCTTTGAAAAAAAATTGGAACCTCTCTAACTTTACATGTGCTTTAAATTGCTTTCATGTACATTGTGTAGGTAAAGGAAATTTTTCCATAAAAGAAATCTTGGCCAGAAAATATGCCTGGTAAATCACAGTCTTTTAAAAGCTGCTGGAGATAAGGGAAAAAATTAGTAATGTAACTATCCATCTAATTAATTCTGGGCTCTATTAACAACATTCTTTTTTGCTTTTTTTGGCAGAAGGTTTTCTCTTTTTCACTAATCCCATCTCAATTCATTTCAAGAGGATTCCTTTAGTTGGATAGGCAAGAAAATGTTCTTTGTCACCTTTCCTTAACTTAGTGTCTCCACTTAAATAAAACGCCTTAAGGAAGAAGTTGCGAAGGAGGTGGGAAGAGACAGACAAGAACAGGGCTAAAGGACTTGGTTTTAACAGGCATGTACAAGAGAACCTTTATAGTCTAAGAACTTCTAGAGGGTGGGGCGGGGGCATCCTGAGATTAGCGGTGAAGGCATCCTGTCACCTTTGAGCAAGAGCGCTTTTTACCTGTGGCTCTGCAACAAGGACGTTATTGTGCTTCAAAACAGAAGCTCCGAACCTGGCAGGGGTGCCAGGCAAAGAGGCCAGGAGAGTGGTTGCTTACTGAAAGTTTCAGTAGCATTTTCAAGATAATTGGCCTAGTTACATGCCCAAACTAAGTTGTTGTAATTTTAAGGGCACCACAATTAACAATGATTTATTTTAAAGCTCTGTAAGTAGTTCTCTGCTCTTTCTGTCCTGTAGCTAGATCTCTGAAAGAATAACCAGGGCCTGAAATGTTATGGGTCAAGACTTTGCGAAACAAAAGGCACTCGACTCATTAAAGGTAGGAGGGATTTGGAATCAGAAATGTATGGTGACTCTGGGTGTGCTAAGTAAGAACTAAATAAAATTCTAAGATTGTTAGCTTGTGTTTTACATACTGCTCCAGATAAGGGCAGTTTAGAGAGCAGTTAAAAGCGGGGCCAGACTGCTGGGCTTTGTCGCTCAGCTTTGCCACTAAGTGTGTGTGATTTTAAGGAGAACAAATAAAAACCACCTATAATCCCACTACTTAAGAAAATACAAAGTATTTACAATAAGGGATGAAAGCAAACGTGTATTTCATTAAAACCACTCTACATTTGATTGAATCCTTTTCAACTTTTTTCCCGAAGTTATACGCACCAGTATATAATAGACACATGCATGATGCCAATCAATTGGCTTGCAATTAAAAAAAAAACCATTTAATGATCTAACATGGACCATTTTCTGGGTTAGTATATATGAATCTACCTCATGACAAAGATGACTATAGTATTCCTTGGTCTTCTTAACTGTTGGTCTATTTAATGAGCATTTAGGTTTCCATGATTTTGCCACTGGTGGTAGAGTGAACATCCTAATACATAAATATTAATGTTATTATTTCTGTAGGTTAGACTTCAAACTGGGCTGATGAGTCAAAAGACACGCATATATTTAATTTAATTTAATTATTTTTTAATTGAGATATAATTGACATATATATTAGTTTCAGATGAACAACGTGATTCAATATTTTCATATATTGCAAAATGTTCACCACAATAAGTCTAGTTAACATCCATCACTACATAGTTACAAATTTTTGTGTGTGTGATGAGCACTTTTAAGATTTATTCACTTAGCAACTTTCAAAAATACAATACAGTGTTATTATTATTATTATTATTATTATTTTTGAGGAAGATTAGCCCTGAGCTAATATCTGCCAATCCTCCTTTTTTTTGCTGAGGAAGACTGGCCCTGAGCTAACATCCGTGCCCATCTTCCTCTACTTTATATGTGGGACGCCTGCCACAGCATGGCTTTGCCAAGTGGTGCCATGTCCGCACCCAGGAGCTGAACTGGCGAACCCCGAGCATCCAAAGCAGAATGTGTGAACTTAACCGCTGCACCACTGGGCTGGCCCCTACAATACAGTGTTATTAACTATAGTCACCCAGCTGTACATTACATCCCCAGGACTTATTTGTAACTGGAAGTTTGTACTTTTTGATCCTCTTCATCCATTTCACTTACCCCCTACCCCCTGCTTCTGGCAATCACCAATCTGTTATCTGTATCTATGAGTTCATTTTTTTTTTTTTAAGATTCCACATATAAGTAGGATCATAATGGTATTTGTCTTTCTCTATCTTACTTCACTAAGCACAATGCCCTCAAGATCCATCCCTGTTGTTGTCAATGGCAAGATTTTCTTCTTTTTTATGGCTGAATAATACTCTATTGTGTGTATATACTCACACGCACACACACACACACACACATATACACCACATTTTCTTTATTTATTCATCCATCAATGGACTTTCAGGTTGCTTCCACGTCTTAGCTATTGTAAATAATGCTGCAATGAACATGGGGTTGCAGATACCTTTTTGAGATAGTGATTTTACTTCCTTTGGATAAATACCCACAAGCAGTATTGATGAATCATATAGTAGTTCTATTTTTAATTTTTTGGTGAACCTCCATACTAGTTTCCATAGTTGTTGCACCAATTCACATTCCCACCAGCAGTGCACATGGGTTCCCATTTCTCCACATCCTCACCAACACTTGTTATTTCTTGTCTTTTTCATAATAACCATTCTAACAGGCGTGAGATGATATCTCATTGTGGTTTTGATTTGCATTTCCCTGATTAATAGTGAATTGAGCGTGTTTTCATGTACATCTTGCCCATCTGAATTTCTTCTTTGGAAAAATATCTATGTGGATCTTCTGCCCACTTTTTAATCAGATTGGTTTTCTTTTTGCTGTTGAGTTGTGTGAGTTCTTTATATATTTTGGATATTAACCCTGTGTCAATGCAAATAATCCATAAACAACCTATAAATCAAAATTGGGGTGAGTTTATTATGAGCCAGAGTGAGGATCACAACCTGGAAAGGCCTTAGATGGTGTTCTGGAGAAGCATGGGTGTCAGTACAGTCTTATATCTTTTTAGAGCAAAGAAGATACATTAAACACACCCAGGATACGTTTTCAAAGGTATTCAGTTGCAAATTAGCAGGTCAACATGACTGTGATGTCAGGAAAGGGACTAATCCAGGTGTTGTCAATAGGGCATTACCAATAGGGCGTAGGGAGGGGAAGTATGCATTCTTAAGAGAGTGCGTTATTTACTTTAACGGTTAAGCAGATGTACAATGTATGTTTGATAAGCCATAAGTCAGGCTTTTTGGTTCAAATCGAATCAGTTTTGAACCCGAATAGTTACCCAATATACCTCAATATGTGAAAATTTCTTGTCACATGTATCAGATATATGATTTGCAAATATTTTCTCCCCTTTGGTAGCTTGCCTTTTCATTTTGTTGATGGTTTCCTTTGCTGTGCAGAAGATTTTAAATTTTAACAGTTATTTCCACATTAATTTTTAAAAGGCTGTGACAATTTATGCTCTCATTAATAGTGTGTGAGAGAATGTCTACTTCCTCAATCCATATGGATTTTTTAAGCTTTTTATTATGAAAAATTTCCAATTTATGTAAAATAGAAAATAGTGTCATGAACACCCATGGACACAACATCCAGTTTCAGCAATTACCAACTTCACTTACTTTTTATTTTTTTTAAAGATTTTATTTTTTTCCCCAAAGCCCCCCAGTACATAGTTCTGTGTTCTTCATTGTGGGTCCTTTTAGTTGTGGCATGTGGGATGCTGCCTCAGTGTGGTTTGATGAGCAGTGCCATGTCCACACCCAGGATCTGAACCAACGAAACAGTGGGCCGCCTGCAGTGGAGCGTGCGAACTTAACCACTTGTCCATGGGGCCAGCGCCACCAACTTCATTTTTAATCCTTTCTCTTGAATGATTTTGAAGTGATTCCAAACATGATATTTCCCCATGTAAATCAGATATTTTTAATCTTCAATTCACTCTAATTCTGCTTTCTTAAACAAAATATAAACATGATGGCATTTGTCCTCCCTCCTATTCTCATCTCTCAAAGTGAGATAATAAAAAAATAGAACTTTTAAGAGGTCCCCTGTTAGACTTCAGGGTAGAGACGCAAGATTAAATACACTTTACTTTTTTTACTCTCAGACTTATTTTTGCATCTATTAGCAATCATTAGTCCCCATAACATGCAGGTTTCTGGTGTGGCTCTTTGAAGTTGCCCATCTTCCTCTATTTTATATGTGGGACACCCGCCACAGCATGGCTTGATAAGCAGTGTGCAGGTCTGTGCCTGGGATCTGAACCTGTGAACCCCAGGCTGTGGAAGTGAAGCGCGCCAACTTAACTACTGCCCCACTGGGCTGGCCCCTGGTTTTCCCCTTCTAACCTGCACTGTCCCCTCAAAGAACTCATCCTTTAGTGATCATGTGGGTATATATCTGTTTTAGGTTGCAATGTTTCTTTCCCCTACTTCTTCTCAGGACTCAGGAGAGCACCTTGCCTCTAGTATGCATTTGGTAATTTTTTTGTTTTTAAGTAAATGAACAACTAAATGAAAAAACTTTTAAACTAAGACCACAAAGAGGACTAGAGCTTAACTAGGCAAAGGGTGTGTAGTAGGAAGGGAGCATGGGAAGAGTTTTCGGCATAGAGCTTCTGGAAACTTTCAAAAAGAGAAAGACCATCTGGAACAAATGTCACAAATATTGGGTTAGAAATTTGCTTTACTTGGGGCCTGCCGGTGGCATAGTGGTTAAGTTCGGTGCTCTACTTCGGTGGTGCAGGGGCTCACCAGTTCAGATCCTAGGCGTGGACCTACACACCATTCATCAAGCCATGCTGTGGCAGCGTCCCACGTAGAAGAACTAGAAGGACTTACAACTAGGATGTACAGTTGTGTACTAGGGCTTTGGGGAGAAAAAAAAAGAAATTTGCTTTACTCTGTTTTGTGAAACATAGGACAATTCCTATTATTTTTTGTAAAGGAATTGTGTTTTTCTGATATATTGCCATATTTTGTTATTAAACCAGGATCATTAGAGGTGTAGAAAAATGAGCTAGATAAAAATCTTAGTGGGATTAGTATCGGGGTGATCCTGCTTTATGCAGGTGTTGGATAAGGTGACTCACTCTCAGCCTGTGATGCTCTGGCTCCCAGAAGTGAGAAGGAGAGAGTAGGAATCAGAGGCTGAGCCGGCTACTGATAGAATCTGTTACTTTGTTGAAGAGAGGAAAACAAAGCACTTTTCAAAGTATACTATGTTTTGAACTCCAGAATTTTTTATGCCTTTTTGTTAGTAAGGTTGTTAGCAAATTAAGGATAATAACCTGCAAATTATCATTGACTAATCACAATTTTTATTAAAGGCAAATATTTTGGCAAGGAAATGTGAAAAAATGCCTCACAAGTCAATTGTTATCGGAAGGCAACTTTTGCTGAAATATTTTATTTTCAGCTACCTCCGAATCTAAAAGTTCTATTTTTTATGGAATTAAGTCATCGTAAAAGAGAATACAGATTTGAAGACAAGTTAGTCCTAAATTTAAACCCCAGGCCCATACCTTAAAGGGGATAATTTTTTTAACAACTTGATTGAGGTATAATTTACAGACCATAGAATCTACCCGTTCTAAGTGTACAATTCAATGATCTTTTAGTCAATTTACAGAGTTATGGAACCATTACCACAACCCAATTTTACAACATTTTTATCACCCCCAAAGCTCCTTTCTGCCCATTTGCAATTAATCCCCACCCCCCAGGCCCAGGCAAGCACTAGCCTACTCTTTTTTCTCGATAGATATGACTTTTCTGGGCATTTCACATAAACAGAATCTGATAATATGTGGTCTTTTGTGGCTACCTTCTTTCGTTTAGCAAAATGTTTTGAGATTCCTCCATTTCAGTAGTTTGCTTCTTTTTATTGCAGAATAGAATTCCGATATATAGACATGCCACATTTTGTTTACCCATTCATCGGCTGATGATCATTTGGAATTTTCCACTTTGGGCAATTACGGATAACGCTATTGTAAACATTCCTTGTCAAGTCCTTGTGTGGACATATGTTTTCATTTCTCAGATGTAGATACTTGAAAGCAGAAATGCAAGGCTGTAGGGTAAGTTTATGTATAATTTTTAAAGAAACTACGAAACTGTTTTTTGAAGTGGCTACAGTTTCAAGGTTCTAGTTTCTCCATGTCCTCTTCAATACTTGTTATTTTCTGTCTTTTTTATTATAGCCATCTTAGTGGGTGTGAAATGATTTTAATCTGCATTTTGCTGACAGCTAATTTACTTTTTTCATATATTTATTGGCCATTCATATATTTTCTTTGGTGAAATATCTATTCAAGTCTTCTGCCTATTTAACTGGCTTATTTGTCTTCCTGTCATTAAGTTGCTAGAGTGCTTTAAATATATATATATATTTTTTTGGATAGGAGTCCTTTATCAGATATGATTTACAAACATTTTCTCTTAATTTGTGGTTTGTCTTATAATTTTCTTAATGGCATCTTTTGTACTGCAATATTCTAAAATTTGATATTCAATTTAACAGTTTTTCTTTTATGGATTACACTTTTGGTGTTGTAGCTAAGAAATCTTTGCTTAACCCAAAGTCATGAAAATTTTCTTGTAATGTTTTCTTGTAAGAGTTTTAGTTACTTTATGCATAGTTAGCCTCATGTTTAGGGCTAAGATCAATTTTGAGTTGACGTTTGTGTAATGTGTGAGTTAATAGTGTAAATTCACTGTTTTGCACGTAGAGATCCAAGTTTTGGAAAGATTACCCTTTCCCCATTGAATTGTCTTGGCACCCTCGTCTAAAACTAATTGATCATAGTTTTGTGGTTTATTTTTGGATTCTCAACTTAATTCAATTGATCTATGTGTCTCTCCTCGTGCCAACCACACAGCCTCGATTACTGTAGCTTTACAGAAAATTTTGAAATGGAATAGTGTGAGCTTTGTTCTTTTTCAAGATTTTTTTTTGTTATTGTGAGTCCTTTGCATTTCTGCATAAATTTTAGGATCAGCTTGTCAACGTCTATAAAAAAGCTTGATGGAATTTTGATTAGGATTATGTTGAATCTGCAGATCAGTATGGGAAGAATTGCTGTGTTTATATTCTTGTTCCAATTGATGAACGTGGAATGTCTCTCTTATAATTTAGATCTTCTTTAATTTTTCTAAGCAATATTTTATAGTTTTCAGTGTATAAGTCTTGTACTTCTTTTGTTAATTTTTTCCTAGATATTTGATTTTTTGGAAGCTACTGTGAATAGAATTGTCTTTTTAATTTCATTTTTGGGTTAATCACTTTTAGTATTTAGAAGTACAATTGATTTTTCTTTTTTTTAGAGATTGCTCCTGAGCTAAAAACTGTTGCCAATCTTTTGTTTGTTTGTTTTTTTAATTGCTTTTTCTCCCCAAATCCCTCCAGGACATAGTTGTATACTTTAGTTGTGGGTTCTTCTAGTTGTGGCATGTGGGACGCCACCTCAACATGGCCTGATGAATGGTGCCATGTCCACGCCCAGGATCCGAACCAGCAAAACCCTGGGCTGCCGCAGCAGAGTGCGAATACTTAACCACTAGGCCATGGGGCCGGCCCCTACAATTGATTTTTATACATTGATGAGTCCCATGACATTGCTGAACTTATTAATTAGTTCTTGTAGTTTTGTTGTGGATCCTTTGGAATTTTCTACATATCAGATCATGTTGCCTGTGAATAAAGAGCATTTTTTTACTTCTTCCTTTCTCAGGAAGATGTCTTTTATTTAGTCTGTTTCAGCTGCTGTAACAAAATGCTATAAACTGGGGGGCTTAAACTACAACTTATCTGCCACAGTTCTGGAGGCTGGGAAGTCCAAGATCAAGGCTCTGGCAGGTTAGGTGTCTGATGAGGATCGATTTCCTGGTTCATAGACAGCCATCTTCTCTCTCTGTCTTCACATGGGGAAGGTGGAGGTAGCTCTCTGGGGTCTCTTTTATAAGAGCACTAACCTCCAAAACCCCACCTTCAAATGCTGTCACATTGGGGATTTGATTTCAATACATGAATTTTGGGGTAACACAAACATTTAATCTATAGAGCCTCATTACCTTGATTATAATCTCCAGTACAATGTTGAATAGAAGTGGTGAGAGCAAGCATCCTTGCCTTGTTCTTAGGGGTAAAGCATTCAGTCTTTCATCATTAAGTGTTAGCAGTAGGTTTTTCATGAATTTCTTCTATCAAGTTAAGAAAGTTCCCTTCTATCCTTAACTTGTCAAGGGTTTTTTATTGTTGTCGTTTATTTGTTTCTTTTTTGCTTTTATCATCAGTGGATTGTCAAGGGCCTTTCCTGCATTTATTAAGAGGATTGTGTGTGTTTTGTTCTTTATTCTATTAATAAGATATTACGTTACTTGCTGTTTAGATGTTAAACCAACCTTGCATTCCAAGTTTGAATCCCACTTGATCATGCTACATTACCCTTTTTCTTATGTTCCTGGATTTGGTTTGCCAATATATTGTTGAGGACTTTCGTGTGTATATTCATGAGGGATATCGGCTGGTAGTTTCCTTGTGATATCTTTGTCTGGCTTTGGTATCAGGATAAAATTGGTTTTATAGAATGAGTTGGAAAGTGTTCCCTTCTCCTCTGTCTCTGGGAAGAGTTGGGGAAGGATTGGCATTCTTCCTTTAAACGTTTGGTAGAATTCATCTGTGCAGCCATCTAGTCTTGAGCTTTGTTTCTGTGCAAAGATTTCAAATTACTGATTCAGTGTCTTTATTTGTGTTGGCATATTCAGATTTTCTCTTTTTCTTGAGTCAATTTCAATAACAGTATTTTTATCTTTTTTTAGGAATTTGTCCATTTCATCTGAGTTGTCCAATTTGTTGGCATAGAGTTTTTCACAGTATTCCCCTACGATAATTTTAATTTCTGTAAAATCATTGGTGATGTCCCTTCTTTCATTTGTGATTTTGGTAGTTTGTGTTTTCTCTTTTTCTGACCAGCTTTTCTTCTTTTCTAATGTGAAGATAATACTTATCTCATAGAATGAGCTGTTACTTCCTTTTTTATTTTCTGGAAGAATTTGTGAAGGGTTTGGTCGATCTTATCAGTGAAGCCATGTGGGCCTGGGCTTTTCTTTGTGTGAGGATTTTTAATTACTAATTCAATTTCTTTACTTGTTAAGTCTATTTAGTTTTTCTATTTCCTTTCTAATATACACATTTACAGCTATATATTTCCTTCTAAATACTGATTTAGCAACATCTCATAAATTGTAATATGTCGTTTTCATTGTTATTCAGCTCAAAATATTTTCTAATATTTGTGATTTCTTCTTTGACCCATAGATTATTTAGAGGTACATTTTTAAATTTCTAAGTATTTGTAGATGTTCCATATTTTCTCCTGTTTTGATATCTAGTTTAATTCCTTTATGGTCAGAAAACATATTCTGTATGATGTCAATCTTTGCAAATTTATTGAGACTTGCTTTATGGTCTAACATATAGTCTGTCCTGGAGAATGTTCCATGTGCATTTCAGAATTATTCTGTTACTCTTGGCTGGAGTGTGCCATAGATGTCAATTAGGTCAAGTTGGTTGATAACATTATCCAGATCTTCTATATCCATGTTGATTTTCTGTCTGGTTGCTCTACCCCTTGTTATTATTAAGAGTAGGGTATTAAACCCTCCACTATTATTCTTGAATTGTCTATTTCTCCCTTCAATTCTGTTACTTTTTGTGTCATGTATTTTGGGGCTCAGTTGTTGGATGTATATATGTTTATAATTGTCATATCTTCCTGATGAATTGACTCTTTTATCTTAAAATGCCATTCTTGGCTCTAGTAATAATTTTTGTCTTAAAGTCTATTCTGTCCAATATTAGTGTACCCACCACAGCTCTCTTATGGTTATCCATTGCACATTATATCTTTATTTCATCTTTTTAGTTTAAACTTATTTGTGTCTTTGAATCTAAAATGTGTCCTTTGTAGATAGCAAAGAGCTGGATCTCTCTCCCTCTTTTGGTACCATTAGGATGTTGGTTAACATTTGTTTACAAAATATAGAAATTATTAATTTCATAGGGTCATTGTGAAGATTAAATTAGACAGCTGAAAGGCTTATTAAAACACTAGTTGCTGAGCCTCACCTCCAGTGTTTCAGATTGAGTAGCTCTGATGTGGGCCTGAGAGTTTGTGTTTCTAACAAGTATCCTGGTGATGATTATGTGCTGGAATGGAAGCCACAGTGGGAATCAATGAAATAAGATAACTTAAAACACTTTAAGCAGTTCTGGGGTACCTCATTGTTGTTGCTTCTATTAACTTCTTTTATTACTCAAGGGTCATTAATTCTTTGACATACCTACTCTATTTGGATACTTTTGGTATTGGCTCTAATATATTAGTATTCATGTTTTTGAGGTCTATTAAAAATAAAAAATCCCACTTGTATAGCAATCAGAAACATATCAATTGAAAAGAGGAAATTTCTGGAAGATCCATTTTTATCTTTTCTGCTTTAAGAAATTCATGTGATTTGAGTGCTGTATTTCCTCATATCAAATAATACCACTAAAATTAACATTATTACAGAAGATAGAACTAAATTAATTAGTCATTGTGCACAAAATGATGGTGAATACTACAAAGATTGGTATTAAAATGTATCAATGGTACTATTATGGCAGACATGATACTTTGACCTTTTATAACTACAAGAAGCACCTTGAAATTGGTATTATTTATTTAATGTTTGCTATAACTCATCCAATTCCAAATATCCCTGAAGAATAATACATTTGTATAAACCCTCACCTTTCATCACCCAAAACTGGGGAACTTCCAAATCTTTACATGCAAGCTGTTTTTAAAGAAAAAGGTAAATCTCCCTTTAATCCAGGGCCTTTGAAAGGTTATAAGTGGCTCACTATTTACAAAAAAAACTTTTTAAAAAAGAATAAATGAATATCTTGGATTAAATACATTATTTTCTTGTTACAGGTTAGTACAGAGCCTTGTCATTTTTCTGTTTTCATTCTAAATATTCATCTGTAGCAACAAGCTGATTCTGCAAATGGGCAACTTTTGCTGCTTGTTTTCTCAAATGTAAAAATAAATCTAAATGACAATATCAACATCTAAAATGCATGATAGTGATGCTTGTAATTTTGAAGTAGAATTTGCCAAAATTGAGGTCATAATTATTTGGCTCTACTATATGCACTTAGTATGCTTGCTTGCCAGATTCTTACTGCTATTCCTACTATTAGCATCACTAAAGTTATTTTCAAGAGCTTCAGAGGTTAAGCATACAGATTTAGGAGTGAGGATTATTGGCGAAAAAGCTTACTCTACCATTTCCTAACTGTGTGGCTTTGGGCAATTAACCTCTTTGTCTCATTTTCCTCTTATGTAAAATAAAGATCAAATAGAGCCCGCTTTGTAGGGCTGTTGTGAGGATTAAATGAAGAGATGTATATACACCAGTCACAGCTGTGTCTGCTGCTTTGTAAGAAAGACTCTGTCTTAGTTACTATCCCTGCTGCTAAAAACAGCAATTCTAATAGCACTACCTTACATTTGTGTAGTGCTTTAGACATTACGGAAAACGTTCACATTTAATGCTGGCAGAAACCCTGTCGTGACTGGTACTAAAGCCATTTGCAGCTATGTGTGTGGAATGCATTAGTGTTAATTGCCGTATTTTGCCATCGCTATTTGTATAGTGCCACGCTGAAATGCCCAGACCGAGGCATTTCCCTTTCTCTGAGGTTGCACTGCAATTTTATTCATGTCTCTCCTCTCCTCTCCTTCCCCTTCCCTGTCTCTCTCTTTTTTCAAAGTTTTATTAAACTTTTTATGAAGAACAAGTTTTATTAAGCACAAATATTACATTAAAAATTCACTGATTCTTTCCATTTTATTTTCTCATGCGTTCATGGAAGGAATATTATATGCTGAAGTGTATCATTATAAGGGAAAGAAGAGCTTTCCCTTTAAGAATACTGTTGCACACTTTATAAGCCACTGCAGAATATTAAGAGTGAGGTATCTTTTAGGAAGTGGGAAGAGGTTTGCTCTCAAATTTACAAAAGTCTCATGGAACAAAATATGGATGATTTACTTACTTACTTATTTACTTATTTATTTACTTTGGAAATAAAAGAGGAAAAAAGTTTCCACATAAATGTGTTATTTCAATATTTTTCAAATCATCAAGATATTAACTTTGGATATGTGTAATTTTCTTCATGGATTCACAGATTATTTAAATGTCTTTCAACCACATTTTGAATACCGGATGGTTAGATACCAAATGTGAAGTGTAGGATTCAAACATGTCACAGGAACATGACTGCTTCAGTTCCCTCAGCTGAACCTACAACTACTCTCTATTACTTGACTGACCATTGGATTATTATCTGAGAATTTTGATTTACAGCGTTACCTGATGTCCGCTAGGGGGGACCAAACCATGAACAGAAGTTTATGCTTCTATTTCCCCAAGTGGCAAGACACCCAAGCCATTTCAGACTGCCTACCAAAATTCACAAATTATTCTCAAAGTTCCCTCTTGGTAAAAGGGCAACTCTATCAGGATATATGAGCAAATCTATAGAAACGTTGAGGAATCAATAGTAGACCAATAATATTTTAGAGTAGAGCCAAAGGTTGTCTAGAGTCTTTGATCACTTGAAAGTTTAGTCAATTGATAGAAAGCACTAAACTATTTTGAAATTGTTCAACTTTTAATAAATACTAAGTTGTACACTTATAAGTTTTTAAAAACACTTGACTGATTTGACATGAAAACAGAGGTGAATTTTGAAATATACCTTTATAATGTAGTAAGTTAATGTATTTTGAATCATGATGAATATTCAGAAGTAAATTTTTATTGGAAACATGTCTAACTCTTTTATTTTATCAGTGAATAAGTAAAATCAACAAAGCCTGAAATTCATCTGTAATTTGTAATTTAAAATATCTTATTTTGAAAATGCTGTTTTTCAAAATAAAGTCAAATGTACCTTAGAACAGTATGAATTTCAAGTTCATTATCTCTGTTATTACTTGAAATCTCTGATTTGTAGAAGATTTTCATGATATGAAGCAATACATTTTCGTATTAATTTTTCATTTTAATTTTCTTAAATCACTTTGTGAAATGTAATATTCCAAGAAAAACAAAAAGGATTTTATTTCAGGTTAATACAATTTAATAATCTCATATTGCAATATTTTTCAAAATAAACAGTAAGCACACAGATAAGAATCACTTTGTAGGACTATTGATTCTAAATAATTTTTTTCATATGAGCCGAAAGGAATTTTATTGCCAAATTAGTGAAAAAAAATCACACTCAGCATAGATGAAAACACGGCTTATTTAAAACAACAACAACAAAACAGTTAAACCATAAAGATATAACCTATACCACATCCACTTCTCTGCAAAACACAGGAAGGCATTGCAGAAACGAAACGTCCACTAGATGCCACACTTCCTTTGCAGAGTAGAGCAGTAGTTCGGCAAGCCTCAAGCAGATGCAATTTTATCTGGTCACAGGACCCTAACTCATTGTCTTTTCTCTTACATTCTCTCTCTGATGCCCCTCCTCCATCAATATGCCTAATCATCCAAAATTTGCATAGTAGTGTAGCTTGTAAAGTGCTGTTGAGATCCTTTGGCAGGGGTATAGGGAACTTATAGTTACTGACTTAAAGATCAAGTCATTTTGGAGTTTTTTTTGTCTTTGGCAGCTAAAGATGGCTTCATTTGTCCTTTCCATCATTTAATTTTTTAAATTACATGCTCTTTTTTTCATGTATGTTTATTCTGTTCCTCTATCAGGAAAATACAGGAAAAAATCCAATTTTCTAAAAGTGTAATGAGGAGTCACAATTGAACTGTTTAGAAGACAGTGTTGAATGAAACTGTCATTGAATTATATTTAGGGGCACTGATATTTTACTTTGTTTTCAGAGACTATTAAAACTGGAAAAATAAAGATCTTTCCATTTTCTTTGACATTTTCAGTAGGTCGAATTCAATAATGACATGGATCAAATGCAGTAAACGATGCAGTACAAGGCACTATCTCATGAACTCCTACCCTATGCTATGAGACAAACCTGAAAGGACTACCGAGTATTCAGAATCCTGATACTCAGCTCGAATCACAGTATTTGACGTACCTACCTGTGAATTGTCAATTATGGCATCTTCACGAGAATGTAATCTGAGATCAGCATTTGGTGATAAAAAGCAAATAACACACCTTAATCATGTGATAGTGTGAGGCCAGTTCTCTTCTTCCAGATTACTAGTCACCTGAGCAATTCTTCCCTGGGACAGTTACAACTTTATAGCATTACGTTTTCCCTATTCTCAAGATCTTTGGAGGATCTGATCACTATACCTGATCACCAAGGAATCTGCAGTGAATTTTAAAAATCACAGTTAAGCTGACTTTAGCTGCTGGAGTAACTAGTGTATTTACCAGTTGGTCTGCAATTTTTTTCTTTTTTAAATTAATGTGTTTTGAGGGTTAATTTCCAGATAAATCTCTTTTAATGTAACCTATGTGAAAGTCTGTCTTTTTTTCTTTCTCTTGATAATTGACATAAGATTGACTAAATTTACAGGTCAATTTGTTGAAGAAAATAATAAATTCTATAGGGGAGGAAAAACACTAACCAAACAAATCTCCAAACTAAACAACAAAAAAGAAAACAACAAACAGTCCAATCAACAAAACTGTTTTGAGCTGTCAATTTAGAAAATCTGTATATCTATAACAGAAGGTATTCAAATAAATTCCTATCGTTTCACATTTTTTTCGAGTATTTTTTTCCCATGTACGTAGCATCTATTGTTGGAGATTCCATTCACTGGGAAACGTACACAACTTGTGGCAACTTTCCAAAGGAAACTAGAAGAAATAGATCAACCAAAATGTAGCTTTGTAAAAGGGCTCAAGTAAACAAAACAAGATAGCAATGTTTGACACCTCCTGAAACTACTCTAAGAAGAGACTGATGTTCATTCTAGTTTCTTTATGATTGCCTCTAAGAGTACGCACTGAAAGATCAAAGGGCTAGTTACAGGCGAAGGAAACCCAGAGACTAAGCCCTCAAAAAACATTTTTTACCCTTGTCTGAATGATGTTACTATGGTAAAGATACTGTAATTTGTACTGTAATTTACTTCCATTGAATTCTAAGAGTAAACAGACTGCCTTAAAGACAAACTTTACCTTCACCCCTCCCATTTTCAAAGAAATTGTACTTGTGTCAGAAGTCATCTAGAAAAAAATTGCCAGGCAGTGAACGTATTTGAGCATTGAGAATATGATCTGCATATTATAGGCACTGTGGACAGTAACGCATGAAGTCCTCAAGAATTCCTTTTCCAAGTTACAGCTGAGATGAACTAATGTGTGTTGATGAAGATTGAAATGTGTTTAGATCTGGATCCTGTTAAAAATTACATCAAGAGGGGGCCGCCCCGTGGCCACGTGGTTAAAGTTCCACACGTTCTGCTCAGCAGCCTGGGTTTGCAGGTGTGGATCCCAGGTGTGGACCTACCCCACTCATCAGCCATGTGGTGGAGGCATCCCGCATACAAAGTGGAGGAAGAGTGGCACAGATGTTAGCTCAGGGCTAATATTCCTGAAGCGGAAAAAAGAGGAGGACTGGCAACAGATGTTAGCTCAGGGTGAATCTTCCTCCAAAAGAAAAAAATTGATCAAGAGTGTAAGGGGGTGGCCTGGTGTGTGTCTTGGGGTGGAGCACTCTCCTTAAGCAATCAACAAGATCTTAAAAATTTTAAACTCTAATAGAATATGTTCATTGTTCAAATCCTTAAATAACACAGAAGTATTAATAGACTATCTAAACAAAAGACCTCAAGTTGGAATATAATGTTAGTATTCACTTTCTCTATAGGTGTAAGTGTATATTGTAGAAGAAATTTCTCACTTGGTAATAATTTGAATAATTACAATTGTTGGAAGAATAATATTTGATAACTCCCTAATGTGTCTGCACACCTCCTTTCAGGCCCTTGAGTACCAAAGGAAGAACTTGGAAACTCATAAAGAACTTTATATGTTTCTTAGAGATAAGATAGGCCTAAATCTTGGGGGCTCAGATGGACTTTTGGGTTTCCTGGTCAAGGGATACATTTCTCTGCCATTGCTATTCACTGTCCACATTCTCTTGTCACCCCCAGAGTGCCCAGTCAATAGGATCAACCAAGAGACTTTATATAATCTTCCTACAAAAGTGGTGAAAAACAGAAGCTAAGTCTTTTGCAGATCACCCCTTAAGTTTAAGATTTGGCTGGTCCTCAAAGTTACCCTGAAGGAAAAAATCCTCTGTATGACTAAACTCCCCCAGGTTTGACCTTGAGTATCTCCAGAATTAGAATATGTTTATCTCAAGCAGTACCCTGTTGTGAAGTGGGATTCTCATGAAGTTCTCCAAAAAACGTGTGGGTGAACCTAGGAACACGTGAAATGCCTGCTTTCCTTATGGGATCACCATTAGGTCTTCTAAGTCCTTTCTCTCTGTCCCACTCCAGGTCTAATGCTCAGGTTCTGATTCCTTGCCCACCTGCAGCTCTCCCCTGGAGGATTAGCACCGAGCAGACTTGTCCAGGCTTAGCTTGCACAGAAGTTTTCCCTATCCCGGCCCTGACAACAGGAGCCACCGTGTATGAAGGGTGGGGCCCTCATAAGAGGATCCTTGGAGGTATATTTGTGTTACGGTGCCCGCAAGCCGTTTATGTTGCCTTACATCTTATATTATTGTTCTTTACCCTTCATTAGTAAAGAAAATATAATGGAAAATTTTTTCGTATGACAGCATTATCTTTTGTGCATATTACGGATACCATCTTGCCATATTTATATAGTTATAGGGATGAAACCTTGAAAGTAAATTTTATTTAAAAAATTTATTACAGCTTATAAAAGTAAGACATAAATAATTTAAACAAAGGAGATATATATTACACAGAAACTACAAATATTCCTCTTCACTTTGATCCCTGTTCAAGGATAACAAATATTAAGAATTTCATGCTTATGTTAATTGCATGAAATACTATTTATATTTGTCAATTTTATGTTATCTGTATTTTACTACAATACAGTACTACAATACTACAATTCTGTGGTAAAATACAGATAACATAAAGTTTGCCATCTTAGCCATTTTTAAGTGTACACTTTAGTGACATTAAGTACATTCCCATTGTTGTGCAGCCATCACCACTATCCATCTCCAGAACTTTAAAATCATCCCATACTGAAATCCTGTACCCATTAAATAATAACTCTCCAGTCTGCCCTCTTCCCAGCCACTGGTAACCACTATTCTAATTTCTGTCTCTATGAATTTAACTATTTTAGGTACCTTATATAAGGAGAACCATACAATATTTGTCCTTTTGTGTACGGTTTATTTCACTTGGCATAATGCCTCCAAAGTTCATATTGTAGTATGTATCAGAAGTAAATATATTTTAAACAAACAAAAAAGAGAATATCTGATTCACACTTTTCTTTTAAGGTGAGAACTTGCCCGGAAGGTGATAGCTTCACTGTAAGACGTCTTCTGTTTCCTTCCAGACCTGTGATTCAATCATTACTGATAATCTTTTACATTTTATTACAAACTGAATTGTGATGTAAATGTAGCTGGTATACAGCCGTCTCAGTAAACACTGCTTTATAAAGCATGTGTGTAAAAGAGGAAGTGCTAGATTACCAGTGAGAAAGGCCCAAGTTCTGATTCTGGATTTGCCAATGATTATTTGACTGCTCAGTTTTACATGGAAATGCGTCTGTGTGCATATGTGAGTGTGGGTGTGTGTAACTGCGTATACACACATTAGAAAGTGTTTATTGTGAGTACATTAAGCACTCCTGTCGTATTCTCCCATCATTTACAAGTTGTAATTACGTAGTAATTTGTCTGATTATTTTCTTTTCTCCTCGAGACCATGAGCTCCAAGAGGAGAAGGTAAATGTCTCCGTTTTCTTTACTGCTGGGTCCCTGGGCCCAGGTCAGTGCTTGTTACACGGAGTGCCAGTCACCGGGATAGATGCTCCACACATTTATCTCATTTGGTCCTCAAATAATTCTGAAGCAGATATTATTATATCCATTTTCTTTATGGGTGAGGAAACTGAGGATTCAGTAGGAAAATAATTTGTGTGAGATTGCTCAGATAGCAAGTAGCAGAACCTGATTCAAAACTGGGCTTGGCTGAGTCCAAAGCTCGTCCACCTTCCCTTTGCCGAGCTGCCTTAACTTTTAATTAAGTGCCATGTTGTGAATCTTAACCAAAATTGTAAGTAGTGCAAGTGCATTTTTTTATGCTAGACTTTCAGATATATTTTTGGACTATATTTTGACTGCACGCACATATGTTGTTCTTGTAATTCTGAGTATTTTAACAAACTAGTAAAGCTACAGCGTGAATATCAGCTACTCAAGAAAACTCCAAAATCCTTATCAGCATCTTAGAATGTTTCCTTGTTTCCTAGTCTGTTTGTAATTGGATATCAGTTAAACTGTATCCAACTCAAAAGGGAATAAAATTTATTTTCTGGAACAAAGTATGATGCTAGGCTTAAATATAGTTTAGCTGTTGCATTGCTAATTAATTTTTTTTTTTTTTTGAGGAAGATTAGCCCTGAGCTAACATCTGCTGCCAATCCTCCTCTTTTTGCTGAAGAAGACTGGCCCTGAGCTCACATCTGTGCCCATCTTCCTCTACTTTTTATATGTGGGACGCCTGCCACAGCATGGCTTGTCAACCGGTGCCATATCCGCACCTGGGATCAGGACCGGTGAACCCTGGGCCGCCAAAGTGGAACGTGAGAACTTAACTGCCGGGCCGGCCCCTAATTTATTTTTTAATTTAAAAAATTTTCTAACCCAGAGAAAAGCTAAGAACTGTTCAATCGACAACCATATGCACTTTCCCTAGTTTCCCCATTTAATGATTTTTCTATCATCCTTTGGCATTTATTACTTGTCACTCTTCTGTAAAGACGTGTGTTCCATGCCCTCTCCTGTCTCCTCCACCGTTTCGAGTAACTCTAAGGACTCAGTTGTTTTGCTCAATTTCATCTGTTATAATTATTTCTGATGCTCACATTTTGTGAAATTTGGTCAGTGGGAGCCTCTTCAAGCTGGCACTTGTGTTCTTTCTGCATAACTCCATCATTCTTTGAGCACTTCCTTGCTTTATGGCACAAAATCTTCCAGACTTGCCTTCTATACTTTCCCTGCCATAGACCTGAAATATCTATTTCTACACGGTGGGAGTAAATATTTGAATTCATTGGGAATGTCTCAGAATCTTAGACATATGATAACTTCAATATACTCCGGAAATCATTATTAGGAGATGACTATCTTAATTTTAGAGAACTCAAAGGCTTGAAGTACAGTCACATTTGGAATATTCGTCTTGATAATCTATACACTCTCTTATATATATTTAGATTTCAATTATTAATAATTATTGATTATTGTATTTTTAAATTTTAAGAGGGTATAAAAATAAATTTAAAAACAAAATAAATTACAGTTATTTGAATAAACCTTTTACCTACAGCATCTTTTCTCTGATGAGGTGTACATGTGGTAAAAGTATGGAGTTAATGCCAAGTGAATATGGTTATACAAATGCAACGTAGAAATATTCTGTAAGAGAAATAAACAGCTCTGTGGTTTTAAAATTGGTCTAACGCCTCTAGAGAACTATGAATGTAAGCAAGAATAAGACTGTATCTCCAAAACTTTGGTAAGGTTACCTTTATAAGGCATCAGACACAACATGTTCAAAGAAAGTAGAAAATTGGGGGAAAAAAAGAGAATACATTGGTGAACTAATATTAAATGCTAATATTAAAATAATTGATTATCATTCATTTTTTTTTTAAAGATTTTTTTTCCTTTTTCTCCCCAAAGCCCCCTGGTACATAGTTGTATATTCTTTGTTGTAGGTCCTTCTAGTTGTGGCATGTGGGACGTTGACTCAGCGTGGTTTGATGAGCAGTGCCATGTCCGCGCCCAGGATTCGAACCAACGAAACACTGGGCCGCCTGCAGCGGAGCGCGCGAACTTAACCACTCGGCCACGGGGCCAGCCCCATGATTATCATTCATTTTATCACTGAATTTTTTTGTAAAGAACTACATCAATTGAAAACAAGACCCTTCTAGACTATGAAGTATGTTAGAATACTGTTAAAATAAAATGAGGGATATTGGTACAAGGACAGGTACATACATTTATGGAATTGAATAGGTAGACTATAAAATGGGAAGAATACGCAACTGTTATTTTGTCTCTTTTTCTCTTAAAGGAGATCAGAGTATAGTTTGGACTATAATTTCGTTATTTGTACAAAGCATGAAGAAACAGTTTTCAAAGACTGTATCTTAGATCAGTTTTCATTAAAAGAAAGTGACAAAACAAAAGAATAGAAATGGTACATCTTGGTAAAGGTAATTCTTTAGAGGATTAGGGCACAAAACATGTTCCCTGCATGTATATTGACGTACAGCATCATAATTCTCTAAACTAGTGTTTTCTGTGTGTGGTAGGCAGAATTCCGAGACGGCCCTCAAGATTCCCATCTCCTCTACACATCCTGAATAATCCCTTCCCCTTGCATGTGACTGGAATTTGGGAATATGACGGATGTTATGCTTGTGATTATGTTCATTATATGGCAGAAGGGATTTTGCAGACGTAGTTAAGGTCCCTAGTCAATTGACTTTGACTTAATTAAAAGAGAGATTACTTGGGGTGAGTCTGACCTAATCAGGCAAGCTCTTAAAAGAGATAGAGAGATTTTCTTCCTGGCCTTGAAGAAGCAAACTGCCACGTTGTGGAGAGGAACCCACCTTAGGCAACTGTGGGATGCCTCTGGGAGCTGTGAATGAGTCCACTTTACAGCCAGCAGGAAAGCAGGACCTCAGTCCTACAACTGCAAGGAACTGAATTCTGCTAATAACAAGTAAGTTTGGAAAAGGACCCTGAACCTTAGGTGAGACTCAACGCTGGCCAACAGCTTGACTTCCTCCTAGTGAGGCCATGAGCAGACAACCAGTGCACCATGCTGGACTTCGAAACTACAGAAATGGTGAGACAATAGATGTGTTGTTTTAAGCTGCTAAATTTGTGGTAATATGTAACATAGCAATAGATAACAAATACACCAAACTTGGAAAACTTACAGACCAGTAAATTTCCCCCAAATATTTGTCACAACTTCATATTTTGGCAAATAAGGAAATAATCCACAGTGACAACTATTTTAGAAGCTGGAACCTGGTGGCTGTGGCTTGAGTTAGGCCCTGGATGTAGTTTTTTTAGCTTGTACTATTAACAAAGTTTTTAAAAATTCAGGTTTCAACATTTTAAAGTTGAGAAATTGTGTATTTCTGGTTTCTCTTTAAAAACAAAAAGAAACATTGGGCTCTAATTCTATCTGAAAATGATAATCAGATAGATCAAGAAGTCAGTAAGTTTCATCCTCTAAATGGGACACCTGCTTCCATTTTGCTATGTTCCCCTCCATTCTTTGTTTTTTATTGCACCAAACTACTTCTCCAATTTTATTCATTTGCATTATTTGTCTGACTGCTGTATTGCAAGTCAGATAAACTACAAGACAAATGCAATACGAAAGGAAGATATATCTTATATATACAATATACATAAATTTATACATGTATGGATATATGCTACATGTGTACTTATCCATTATTTATAAAAATAGCCCAATGTATTTTCCTTTATGAGAAACTCACTTCCTTACTTTCCTTTTTCCTCCTTCATTTCACAAAGATCTTTCTAATTTGGGAAACAACTGTTATTGGGTTGCCCTCAGTTTAGACTGTCTTGGGTCACTGACCCTTTGGGGGGTCCCTTTCAATGCACAGCTGAAACTAAACAGAAATGCTACTCAGTGTATATGATCCCAGTTTTGAATATCTTTTCAGATTTAATCGTAACAGAAGTTAAGAGAAGAAACATAATATAAAGATCATCATCACAAATTTAACCCTTGTCTGTTTCCCGCTTAAAGGGTCCAAGCAAACTCACCAAGTGGAACAGGCAGTCCCGGAACAGGTTAACGAGCCACATTGTTTACTCAGGGCAGAATAGCCACAGGTAGACTGTAACTTCTGTCACTTAACTTCTGTTACTCCCGTGGATGTTTTTGGATAGAGCATGGAGATAAGCACAGAAATACTGATTTCAGAGCCAGAAATGATCTTGCCGTAGATTGCAAAAATGGATACAAATTCTTTCTATCCCTTTATATACCTCTTTTTCTTTTATAGTGTGACTTTGTATAGCCTTCCATAAAAAGGTGGAATCTATTTTTTCATTACTTGAATCTGGGCCATGTGACTTGCTTTGAACCATGGGAGAGTAGCAAATGTAACAGAAATAGAGACTTTGCTCTTTGGGACTTGCCTCTCTTGCTGCTCTTGGGAATCCTATATCCACCACAACGTAAATGAACCTGGACAAGCCCGGCAGGATGGTCATATTCGTCCCTCACTTACCTAGTTGCTTCAGTTGACAGCCAGCCAGTCTCCACACATGTGAGTGAAGTCTTGAACACCGCCTGACCACAGTTATATATAGGGTGGCCAACTCATCTTGGTTTGTCCAGAACTGTCTCAGTTTTAGCACTGTAAGTCCAACATCCCAGAAACCAAGTCTGTCCCAGGCAAAGTGAGATGGTTGGTTATCCTAGATACATGACTGAAACCAGCCAGGACGAGCAGAAGAACCATGGTCTGAACTCAATCCAGATTTCTCACCCACAAAATCACGCGCTAATAATGGTTGTTTTTTGTTTAAGTCATTGAGTTTTGGCATAGTTTCTTATGCAGCAGAAGCTAACTAATACAGACTTTTAGAAACTTATCTAATTCATTTCTCTCATTTTTGAGATGAGAGAGTTGAGAATCAGGAAGAGAAGATGACATACCCAAGGTCACTCATTTGGTAAGTATTCAGTTTGTCAACAAAAACAAATCAAAGCCAATAATAAGAAATACCAGGGGATATCCTCCATTGAGGATATTACTCTATTGAGTAATAGTTTATCAAAAAAGCCACAGTTGGGAGCTGTCCCACATACAAGAAAATAGAGGAACACTGGCACAGATGCTAGCTCAGGGAGAATCTTTCTCAGCAAAAAAGCCACAGTTGACAAACATCCTACTGCGTATATAAATATGGTGAGAGCGTGTAATGCAGCATTTAAGAGCAAGGGGTTTGAAGTCAGAAAGATGTGAGTTCAAATTCTCCTAGATCATTATGGACCTTAGGCGATTTACTTAGCCTGTCTAATCACTCGTTTTCTCATTTGTGAAATGGGCATATTTGCACTCACCTCATAGGTTTGAAAATGTGAAAATTAATTTAATATGATAATGTAAAGTATATGTACAGTGCATAGTAAGTAGTAAGGACATCATAAATGGTAACTATTGTTATTGTAAATATTCAGGTCAAGTCTGTGTTGTTTCAATATCTGATATTGAACAATCCTAGTAGTGACCTTGGATTGAGTCTTTTCCATTGCTTGTCCTAGATAGAATATAGACTAAGAAGCAGAGAGCCTAATTCTAGTTATTTTATGCCTCATTTCCCCTTATTTCTGTAAATGCCATAAAAATTTACAGATGAAATATCAAAAAACTGTGGTTAAGTAATTCCATTTTTAATAACCTCTTTTCTGCTTCTAAGCTATTTTTGAAAAGGAAAGTCCTTTACATACAGGCCTTAAAAACTTTCTCAATCATTTTTATTTGCAACTATTAGTCATTTCACCATGTGAGAGAGTTTCAGATAATTATAAAGGAATATAACTGAGGGCATTAAATAAGAAAATTTTCAACATTAGCAAAAATTGCTTTAAAACTGTTTAAAGGGTGAAAGGTAACTCAGAAGCCAAAGGACACTAAAATATTCTGATGGAACCTATCATCACAATGAATGGCAAGCTGGTACAGTTAAGAAGCGGAAATCCATTCAGGTAACCAAAAAAAAAGACAGCAGCTGTAAACCCCCAGCTGCAGATGGAAGAAAGAAACATTACAGAAGAAGCATCTTAAACTTCGCCGTACTGTAGTTTTTGTGAATGACCATTGTAGTGTCTCTGGTATGGGAGCACAGTAAGAAGAAAAGACAAGATCAACACCGTGACCACACCACAAGCCTCAGGAAAGGCATTGTCGGTTTATTGTTGAAGGCACATTGTTAACTTTTCACGGAGGAAAATATCCCTTGGTATTTCAGGGGCAAAGTTGCCTCTCCAAAGCTTCCTCTGCTTACAGAGTCTTCTCAGAAATTCTATGGTAACCAACCCAACTCTCAATAAAGTAATATCTCTGTAGGCATCTAACTTGAATAATCAATATGTAGAATCTTCATAGAGATGTTTTTAAAACAGAAAGAAGTTATGATCTCTGAATTGGACATTAGCATGTTTTCATACTGTGGAATAAGATTTTATTTAAGAAGATTCTAGATGTGATTTCATTTCAGTAAATAAAATTTTACTAGAAGATAATGTGATTAAGTTTACTAGAGTACAAATTAAATTCTTTGCAATACAATTAATATTTTCAACAAAATTGTTACCAAGTAGATTAAAATACAAATAAAGAAGCTCATTTACCTCTTTATTTTGAAGCCAATCGTTCAAGAACAGTACTTTAATCCTATATATGCAGAATGAATTATTTGGTGTTTTAAAGGTGCATAAGTGTGTACTTATTCAGAGGAAAACTCTCTTTTTATCTATAGGACAGGTCCAGGGCACAATAGCATCATTACCAGCTTCTCCAAGTAGCCCCACCAGGGAGCCTTTATCTTTCCCTGGTGAGACGGGGATGAGTGGGTAGTTCAAATTCCATTGCCCATTCAGTCTCCTGAGACTTCAAGCGAGGGAGCCAATTATGATGGTGGGCACAGGGTTGTAGACTTGTGCCCACCATTAACCAGACTGAGTCTGCCTTCAGTTCATAGTACAAACTCCAGTGAGTGACACTCAGGTGGCATGGCTTTCCGTCAGGCCCACGTGGGCTGAGTTTGAACTGATGAACTGACATTCTGCAAGTGAAAGCTTGTTACTAGTCCCCAGAGTTTATCAAAAGCCACCAATTACTTCCTTGGTTGACTACTTGATGCAGCAGCTAGTGTTTACTTTTATATTGCCTTTTAAAGAGCAGGGCCTGATTTAGTAAAAAAGATAACAAGTCCAAGAAATTTAATATAGATAACTAAGTAATAGCATATTTTCTTCTATGAGAGAGAAGATTATTTAATTAGATGAGTAAGTGAAAACTATCTGAAGTTTAAATTTTCTACAACCTTACTTAAACATATTTACTTGAATTAACTAGGCAAAATATGTGTTTGGAAATGATTCTGCACACTTAAAAAATTTTGCCCAAGACAAGGAAAATTGTAAATTTAGAGACTTAAGAGAAATTACATTTCAACAAAGGAGAATGTATGTTGTAAACCTTGTTCGGTTATTACGCTGCTTCCTTGCTGTTGCTGAACAAGCAGTCTTTTATGAATTAGCAGGTCTTACCCAGCGATGCTGCATACTGTAGAAAAATAGAATTAAATATTGAGCCAATGCCTTCCCTTTTAAAAGGAATAGGAATAAGAAGGTCTTGTTCTAAACTCCCCTAACAGTTTATAGGAAACCTTTTTAACTTCAAATTGATTTTTAAATGGGGAAAAAAAGAGAGACCTGGTCTCATAGTCCAAATTATACTCAAAAAATAAATATTTATAATTTTTAACAAATTGTTCTTACAAACCCTAATCAGTGATCAAATGTTGCAGCGGTTTGTTTTACTTTTGCCGCTACAGTATGTACGTGCGTTTTATATACTGATGACTCTTTTAATCTTGTAAGAACCACATCCAGCAATGAATCACATTCTTTGAGTGAATAATTCAGTCCTTGACGCCAACCTCTGAGGGGGAATATTGTGGTCATGCTGTCTGAACAGTGTGGTAGCTATGGCTACCTATATAATTCTTCGCAATGAAAAAAAGTGACAATGACATTAAATTTAATCAGGTTCCCCTTTTCTGCGGTTTCCCACTGGGATGAGCCACTAGTGTCTTGCCTTAAATATTCAAAGGCCTTCCTGAGTAGTTTGCATGTGTTCATATACTGGGACAATGTCCTGCTAATACAGAACAATAGATCTGTCATGTATTTCTCCTGCAAGTAGATGTGAGTCTAAAGTTACTAAGTATAGGGTTTAAGGGCTGTCTTCCCCCCAGTGACGATCTTTACTCCAGTCTTAACAAATGGCATTAAGGAAATGTCCATAGACACTAAAGTGTAATGAACTTGATTATCTGAGTTGGAAACTCAAATAGGTTAAAGAGCAGTGTTTGCTAGTAATAATAAAGCTGCCTAGCATTATTTTCAGTCACACTTCATCTGATGTGAAAGACACAGTACAGAATATCACATGGCTGAAAACACTTGAAATGCATAGCCTAACAAATATTTAGAGACAGCAGCCTATATTTATGTCCTTGTAGTTGTGCAGAATACTTAAGTGGATATCACTTCTTTTAAATCATAATTGAGAATTTTTAAGATTTATTTTATGTCCATTGTGCATCCCTGGGAGGATAGTCAGCTAACTTTTAATGTTCAAAGGATGAAAAAAACAAAAGGATGTTCTTTATAATCATCTGTGAGTGTCTGCTACAGATTTGTGCCGTTGGTTTAAAATCTTTCTGATTGCTTATAACTTTGGTAGAAGAGAAACTGAAGAAAAGTAGATGCAGATTGATTCCTTTCTTTTCCCTGTCTTTTTCAGGTAGGGAAAACCAAACAACCAAATAAATAAAACTAGCCAACAAAACATTATTTTTAGGACAGAACTGTATTTTGAGAGTAAGTAACTGTACATGACACTTTTACTATCCAAACAGAGTCTTGGATTATATTTAATCGCTTAGTATTTGATATTAAAAACTATCGTGGGTTGTATTTAATCCTTTAGTATTTGACATTGAAACCTGACCCTGACAATCTTTGGACAGCATTAATTAATATATTTGTGTGCATGTTATAAATATAAGAGTAATATTTAAGTAATATATCATAGCCATAATGTAGTAAAAGGCGAACTTCACAAATCTTTCAGACCTTTGGTGATGCTTGCATAATTCTACCTGCTAACTCTTTCCTGTTACATATAAATAAAATAGAGGTGGACACAGAGTGTGTGGTAAATACTGAACATTTCTTTGTTTTTCTTCTACCTTCTTGTCTCTTTTATTGTCTTAGATTCTATTGAAATCTTAGGGTTCTTTGTCTCACAGATATGCAACTTCTATAAACATCAATTTCATTGCATGAACATTGTTAGTTCATTGCACAATTGAAAGGAATATTGATCCCTTCATAGCTTTATGTTTTCGTTTACCAGGTAGGTGTTTGAAGATGGACAACTTAAAACTGTTTCTAATGTCAAGATCATAGTCAAAGAAGTAAGCTTATCATAAATCTGCAAGAAATTCCTCTTCTAATGACATATCATTGACCTCAGAGTCATGGAGGAGTTCAAGGTCAACCAGTGAGACCCTCACAGGGGTCAACTATTTTTGACTGACTGACACTTGTTTTTTAACCTTTGAAAATGTGATTTCATGTTTATCAAACTTTGACATAAAGCATTGTGTGCAGTGTAGAAATAGGGACCTTATGCTATGGCTTTCTAATATAAATTTGACAGACAATCTATTGGCATCCTCTAAGGACAGATCAGTGTCAAGGGGGCAGGAGATCAGGAATGAACAGTCTTGTTGAAGAGGTTTCAGTTAGAGAGGACAGGTTCCACAGGAAAACTGCTTTTCCAAGTGGTCCCGTTCATAGACCTAAGACATTGCAACTCAACTCTCTCTACTCGTCCTATTGTTGGCAACAGGGAGATAGAACAAATCAGTAACCAATGTACACATGCCAAAGATGACATGAGATCGTTATTCATGGACAGTAGAAAGGAATCCAGAGAGAGATTTATGTGGGTGTCAGGAATGATCCCAGAAAAAAAAAGAGTAGTACGAAAAGTTCATCTTTACAACTTTTTATGCCTCAACACTTTATTTTTCTGTCCTTATGATTATCTTCTCAAATATTTCTTGAATTTTGCTACTAAGGTGTTACCTGATAAATGCTTATTGGCTGACCTCTTCCAGAATATCTGGAAGTGACTTCAAATTTATTATTTCAACCTTCTTAAACTGCACAGTACATACCAAGCTGTTCACCCTCTTATTTCTGTCTTTCCTATTTAGTCGTTGTTTTGACTACGGGAACCAAAATTTGGGTCGTGTAAATCATCTAGGTTTCTTTATCTCATTTTTGCCAATGGGTTTGTTTGCATGGAATCCTTGAATCTGAAGGAATAGGTCAGTGAAAAATTGGAATGCTACTTCAGAAACTTACTGATTCTTGCACTAGGTTTGGTGGTTCTTTGGTACTTCCTATATTTCAAGGAAATCACACTAAAAATTATGTTTTTTGAAAAGGCCACCTTTTGGAAAACTCTCCTTAAATACTACATGTTCCTTGCGGGAAATGTAACCAAAAGCATAAGGATATTTTAATATATACAACCTCAGTATATAGAGATTTCAGCGATGGACATTTAGACTGTAATATTATTTTACTATTTTAAATTATATTGTGATTAATGCCTTGTACTGGAATCTCTTGTTGTTGCTGCTGAACCCTTAGAAAATAAGTGAACTCTTTGCAGACATCATGATAATTTATTCTTAAATATCTCCCAAAAGCAAGGATGTTCTACAAAATCTCAAAACTATTTTCCCAAGAAATTAAAATGAATATAATAGTTTCTAAAATACAATCCGTATTCAAATTTCCTCAATTGTCCCCCAAATGCCCTTTATAGAGCTATATAGCTTCCTTCCCTCCCTTCCTTTCCTCCATTTCATTCCAGGGCCCAATCAAGGATTTCACATTGCATATAGTTATAATTAGATTAAACTATTAGACTGTTTAGTCTCATTTAATCTAGAATATTCCTGCTCCCACTGTTTTTTTTTATGATGATCTTTGTATTCTTAAAGAGCCCAAACCAATTGTCTTGTAGAATGTTCTATAACCTGGGCTTTTCTGATATTTTCTCATGATTAGATTCAGCTTAATCATTTTTGACAAGAATATAACATAGGTGATATTGGAGAGATTCACATTGAAATTATGCTTTTTGAGTTATATACAATAGGCACATATTCACCTGTTTGAATTACCTATTCAAAATAAAAAAATTCTATGCTAATTAGACTGAAAAAATATTATTTTAATTTATATTTCATCAATTACTGATGAAGTCAAACATAATTTAATATTTTTTCGTTTTTCTTTTGTGAATTTGTTGGTTATTTCTTTTACCCAACAAACAAATTAGCTTATTAATATTCTTATACAGTTTTATCAAATATTTCTGAAGAAACCCTCTTGCCGTTTTTAAGTTTAAAATGGAAAATAGAATCAACAAAATAGTTCCTCTTTTTTGTAGTTAAGAGATGGCGTCTAGGTGGTTCCTCAGAGTTCTTGTGCAATATCTTGTATGTACCTATTCTATGGCATCAGCTGACCTTTTTTAGTGTATGCTGGGCCTCATTTTAGCTTTAAGCATTGGACAGCTGGAAAGTGTGTTCACTGTACACAAACATCAAATATCCTAGTAACCAAGAACACTGTGAGTTAAAATAGAAATATAAGTAGGTACATTTTCAGAACTTAGAACTGTCAAGAAATTTCAGACTCTAATAGCTGGTAGGTGAATTTGCTGGCCAGGAAGATGGAGACGGGCTGCAATCCACTACGTGTTAGGTTGATCCCCAGTACAATCTAAGTTATTTAATTTAGATTTGCTGTTGGATACAGGGAGTAGCAGAAAGAGTATTTCCTAGTCTCCACCCGGAAAAGGGCACCCTTGCTTCTCTGAAGATACAGAGTTGTAGAGCTTGTCTAGTGACAGCTTCAGGGGAGCTACAACATTTAACAGTATATTAATATCACTTATTTAACAAAGCACATTAATAGATCATTAGTAGTTAGTAGACATCAGGATGTTCAGTTGAAGCTTGAAAGAGAACAGAGTTTGACTACAGGGGCATCCAAGATGTCCCCTAAAGAGGCAAGTATTTGGTGGGTCTTCTCCTTAACTTTTCAGGCTCAAGCATGTAATTTTGTCAGCCTTTAAAGAGTAAGAACTTATCTGTAGTGGATTGTTTCCCAACACTTGTTGCCCCTCACTGAATGAGGCTAATGTATTGTCACCTTATTGAACTCAGATGAAGCTAAGTGACTTGTCTTGCTGATATCACTTCTAGGTAGGGGTCTTTCACGTTCTCTTTCTCTTGTGCTGTGCTGTTCCCAATAGGAGACCTTCTGTAAGGCTGGGGCTCCAGAGTGAAGATAACATGGATCAGAGCTGGAGACCCCTGTATTGTAATCACTGAGCTTTTGCTGAGTCATTTATCTCAGAATAACTTAGCCTCTTCTAATGAATAAAATCTCTCAAGGAAGTACCAGTGTTACCCAAGACTGATGTGTATAGCAAGAAGTAAATTTTCCCATATAAAGTAAGACTAGAATTCACGAGGAATGGAAGACTTCTGTGAGCATGACCATTACATTCTTACACCGAGGTAGAGCTCCAACAGGAAATTCAATTATAGACCCAACATCCTTCTTAGTCATGGATTCTTTTTCTTCGAGAGTGGATTTTGTTCCAGCTAGTAGCCATAACTGAAAGTCACTTGGAACCAAATGCGATGTAAAAGGTTAAAGAAAAATGGCTATGAGTGGGATGGCAGTTATCTACTTGCTGCCTTCCTGCCTTAAAATCGTGCAAATTCCTGCCTCTTCACCTGCCAAAAAACTCAGAGATTTAAAAAATAATTTTTGTGATATTTGAAATTATTTAAATTAGATTTAGGACATCTTCGTTTTATAATATCCTACAATTATTTTTCCCTGATGAGGTAGAATGTTGTCCTTTACCTCAGATGTAGTTTTTGCTTCTAGCTAACCAAGTTTTGACAAGGATCAGGGTGATTACTTTAGAATAAGGAGTAGAATGGAATCTTAGACATTTTCTAATCATTTTTGAAATTGTTTTCCTGAATCACTGAATAAAATGTAAATAATTCTGGCAAACTACTTAAATGTCTTACAGTCTCTCAAAAACTCTAAAAAAACCTAGAAAATTGTAAGATTTTTTTGTGTATGTCTGTGTTTTCTTTTCTTTTCTTTTCTTTTTTTTGCGAGGAATATTGGCCCTGGGCTAACATCTGTTGCCAATCTTCCTCTTTTTGCTTGAGGAAAATTGTTGCTGAGCTAATATCTGTGCTAATCTTCCTCTACTTTATGGACTGCCGCCACAGTGTGGCTTGATGAGCCGTGCTAGGTCTGGGCCTGGGATCCGAACCTGTGAACCCCAGGCACTGAAGCTGAGCACATGAACTCAAGCACTATGCCACCGGGCTGCCCCTAAAGTCAGATCTTTTGGGTATGTATAGATTTATAGATTTGTCTTTTTTGACCAGGTAGCTTTGTAATGATCTAATAATTTTTTTTTTTTTTTTTTTTTTTTTTTGGTTAGCTGAACTTTAAACATATGCTTGTAAAATTCATTTAAGAACAGAAGTTTCTTCCCTCAGGAGTATTATTAGAATGGATTTTATAAACTTTTTGAGATTCTTGGATTCACTAGGAAATTTAAAGTTTCAATACCCAATAGAAACTAATATATTAGAACTATAAATTCATGTGTCTATTTGCATGCTAACTTTTGTTGAAGCTACCAAATGTCTGAAATATTTAGTTTAAAAAACTACCTACACATGTTAAGGTACCAATGACATTAATCTGAAGGAAAATTCACTTAAATTCTTTACCCAATCACAGAAAAGTTTATTAGGTGATAAGCATGTGGTTTTTTTTTTTCCCCCCATTTAGCAGACATCTGTCATTTTGGGGGCAGTTCAGCATCCGGTTGGTCTTCAACAGCACTTTCTCCTTCCTATTGGAGAATCCTCATTGTTTGCGTAGTTGAAGGGAGGCAGAACTAACTTCCCACTGTGGAAGTCAGTCTGTGACTGAAGGGGTCAGTTTTCCTTCTCCCTGATGCCGCCAAGGGCAGGCGTGTGATTTAGACCTGGCCAACTTAGACCTGACTCTCCCAGGACTTTGCAGTATCGAGTGAAAGACACAGAGGGAGCAGAAGGTTAGTCATTGAATCTGTGGCAACATGCTGATCAAATCCTTCTTGCTTAGGGACCACTGCTACAGTTCTTTTGGCCTCACCTTCAGGAACTCCCACCTCCTATTTTAAAAAGCTGATTCTTCAGCGTCTGTCAATTCTGTGACTCTCCTGATTTGCTTCTGGGACCTTATCTTCTGCTAAGTCAGTCAGAGTCGGTTTCTATGGCTTGTAATCAAGAAATATTTCCACTGAAGGCAACGGGAATAGTTACAGTTAAGTAAGTTCACATGATAATGAGGTTGTAACACTAAATTTCAAGGTTTAGGTGATTAAAAATGAATGCAGCAGGAGATAAAGCAACAAGGAGATGTCAAATTTAGCCCCTCAAATTATTAAGGACAAAAGAGATAAAACTCCACACTAAGGAGAGAAGGGCAAACCCTCTCATGCACTGCTGAGAGGGTGTAAATCGATAATAGTAACCTCTAGTACAGTTTGGTATAAGTCAACATTTAAAATGAGCATATCCTTTGATTTAGCAATCTCACTCCTAGTACTGCCTTCTAAAAGGATAATTGTTCTTGTTAGATAAGATATGCACAAGGATGTTCACTGAAGCAGTTTGGAGAGCATAGCATTGGCAAAAACCCAGGTGTTTATCATCAGAAATTGTGGTAATAAATTGTAGTGCATACATATTATATTTTGTAGTAATGAAATACATAGGAATATCTATATTTGTTGACAGAAAAATATCCACGACATTTTTGATAAACTTTTAATTTTAGAATAATTTTAGATTCATAAAAAATGTGCTAAAATTTGGATGGCATCTCCAGGGACTCTGAATAGCCAAAAAAGCCTTGAAAAAGAAGAACAAAGTTGGGAGTCTTACACTTCCCAATGTCAAAACTTATTATGAAACTATAATAATCAAAACAGTGTGGTACTGGCATAAAGACAGACATATAGAACAATGTAACAGATTAGACAGTCCAAAAATAAACCCTCACAAATACGGTCAAATGATTTTCAACAAGGGTACCAAGACCATTCAATGGGGGAAGAATAGTTTCTTCAACAAACTGTGTTAGGAAAACTAGATATCAGCATGCAAAAGAATTAAGTTGGACCTTAGTTAACACCGTATACAAAAATTAACTCAGCTGGATCGGAGACCTAACCCTGAGACCTAAATTAGTAATGTGATTACCATATGATCCAGCAATTCTACTTCTGGATATATGTCCAAAAGAATTGAAAGCAGGATCTCCAAGAGGTATTTTCATACCTGTGTTCGTAGCAGCACTCTGCACAACAGCCTAGAGGCAGAATAACCCAAGTGTCCATCGATGGATGAATGGATAAACAAAATGTGGTATATACACACAATTCAGCCTTAAGAAGAAAGGACACTCTGACTGTTATGGACTGAATGTTTGTGTCCCCCACAAATTCGTGTGTTGAAACCGTAATCCCCAATGTGTTGGTATCTGGAGGTGGGGCCTTTAGGAGGTAATCAGGTATAGACAAGTTCATGAGGATGGAGCCCCTAGGATGATGAGTCAGTGTCCATATAAGAAGAGAAAGACACTAGAGTTCTCTCTCTTCACCATGTGAGAATATAGCAAGAAGTCTACAAGCCAGCAAGAGGGACTTTTCCTGAACTCGACTGAGCCAGCACCCTGATCTTAGACTTCCCAGCCTCCAGAACTGTGAGAAACAAATGTCTGTTGTTGGGGCCGGCCTGGTAGCGCAGGGGTTAAGTTTGCATGTTCCACTTCAGAGGCTGGGGGTTCGCTGGTTTGGATCCCAGGTACAGACCTATGCACTGCTTGTCAAGCCATGCTGTGGTGGGTGTCCCACATATAAAGTAGAGGAAGATGGGTATGTATGTTAGCTCAGGGCCAGTCTTCTTCAGCAAAAACGAGGAGGATTGGCAGCTCAGGGCTAACCCTCCTCAAAAAAAAAAAAAAAAACAAAACAAAAAAACCAAAAAAAACAAAAAGCAAATGTCTTGTTTAAGCTGCCCAGTTTATGGTATTTTGTTGTAGCAGCTTGAGCCAACTAAGATGCTGAAACATGCTGCAACACTCAGGAAACTTGAGGACATTGTGCCACAGGAAACAAGCCAGTTACAGAAAGACAAATGTTGTATGGTTCCACTTATATGAAGTATTTAGAGTGGTCAAATTCACAGAGACAGAAAGAGTGGTGGTCGCGGGGGCTGTGGGGAGGGGGATGAGGGGCTGTTGTTTAATGGATATAGAGTTTTAGTTTTGCAAAATGAAAAAGTTCTGGAGATTGGTTGCATATAATGTTAAATTTCAGTAAAGTTAAATAAGCAGGAAAATATGATGCACGATGAGGAGAAAAATCAATCTAAACTGCCCCAGAGTGGCACAGGTGTTGGCATTAGCAGACAAAGACGTTAAAATAGTTATTACAGTGTATGCTATAAGTTTAAAAAGCTGAAGGGAAGATTGGATATGTGGAGACATGAAAAATAAGGAAAAAACCCAAATCAAATTTCTGGAGATGAAAATTACAATGTCTGAGATGAAAAATACGCTGGAGGAAATAATGGCAAACTAAGTATTGCAGAAGAAAATATTAGTGAACTTGAAGACATAGAAACTATCGAATATGAAACAGAAAAAACAAAACATAAACAAACAAATAAAAGAAACAGAGTATTAGTTATAAGACAACTTCAAGAAACCTATTATACATGTAATTTAAGTCCCTGAAGGAAAGGAGTTTAGAAAAAATACTTGAAGAAATAATGGCTGAGATTTATGAAAACCATCAAGTTTGATGAAAACCGTAAGCCTATA
Organism: Equus caballus; assembly: GCF_041296265.1. Lineage (NCBI taxonomy): Eukaryota > Metazoa > Chordata > Mammalia > Perissodactyla > Equidae > Equus > Equus caballus. The sequence continues at coordinate 50,439,765 of NC_091686.1, forward strand.
GATCCAAGAAGCTCAACAATCTTTAATAACAAGAAACATGAAGAAAATGGCATGACAAATCATGAACAAATTCTCAAAACCAGTGATTTTCAAGAGGAAACCAGTGATTTACAAGAGAAAACCAGATTTTCAAGAGAAAATCTTGAAAGTAGCCAGAATAGAAAGACATGTTATGTACAGAGAAACAAAAATAAGAATGACAGCAGGTTTCTTTTTAAAAAACAATTCAAGTAAGAATACAGTGAAGCAACAACTTTAGGGTACTGGAAGAAAAAAACTAGAATTCTATACTGAGCAAAAATGTCTTTCAAAAGTGAACATGAGATACTTTTTCAGAGTTACAAAAGCTGAAAGAATTAATTATAAGCAGATTTGTGGTACAATAAATGCTAAAGGAAATCCTTCATGAAGAAAGAAAACGACACCAGGTAAAAATGTGGATCTATGTTAAGAAATAAAAGGCACTGGAGATGCCATTTGCATAGGTAAATGCATGACTTTTTCTTATTAGTTAAGTTTTTAAAAAGATAATTGACAAAACAAAAACAATAATGTATTGTGGGGATTATGCATATGTAGAAATAAAATGTGTGACAAAAATAGCACAAAGACTGCAAGGGAAGAAAGGAAATATACTGTTGCAAGGTTCTGACGCCGTATGTGAAGTGACATCATATTACTTGAAGGTAGATAGTGGTAAGTTAAAGATGAATACCAGAGGTCCTTGGGGCTGGCCTGGTGGTGTAGCGGTTAAGTGTGCACATTCCACTTCAGCGGCCCTGGGTTTGCTGGTTGGGATCCTGGGTGCAGACATGGCACCACTTGGCAAGCCATGCTGTGGCAGGCGTCCCACATATAAAGTAGAGGAAGATGGGCATGGATGTTAGCTCAGGGCCAGTCTTCCTCAGCAAAAAGAGGAGGATTGGCAGCAGATGTTAGCTCAGGGCTGATCTTCCTCAAAAAAAAAAAAGAGAATACTAGAGGTCCTTAAGCCAGCATTAAAATAATAAGACAAAAACTTTTAGCCAGTACACTGAAAAAAGAGAAAACAACAGAATCATAGAACATGATCCAAAAGAAGTCAGAGAAGGAAGAAAATAGGACCAAGAGCAGATGGGACAAATAGAAGACAAATACCACGATGGTAGATTTAAAACTAACCCAAACAATAATCACATTAAATATACTTGGATTAAAGCAATGTAGGGCATTATAAAGGTGCAAGTGTTTGCTTGTCACAAATAGCCTTTCTCCCTTTCTTAAATAATAGAACCGCTGAGTTTTACCTGTGTATGTCATTGCCCAATAGAGATGACATTTCCCAATCAGCGTTGCAGCCAAGTTTAGCCATGAGACTAAGTCCTGACCAAAGATCCATGAACAGTGTTGTGCATCACTTCCAGGTGCCATTAAAAGACAAGGTCTCAAAATGGGAAAAAGGGACTTTTTCCACTTTTCCACAGGTGGGAGATGGTTAGAGACAGAGCAGCCTACTTGGACCATCCTGTAACTGGATAAAGAGGTGACGTGTTGAGGATGGCAGGACCACCCTATCAGCCTTGACTATACACCTCTGAACTGTTTCAAGAAAGAGCAATAAACCTCTATCATATTTAAGCTGCTTTTCTTAATTTGGTTACCCCAAAGCATACTCTGAGACCAGGACTTGGAGGCAGTTAACGTATTTGAGACGTCATCCTAGGAAGCACAGCAAGAGAGAAAGGGCAATAAAGGAGGCACAAAGATGGGTAACTGCTGTGGGCACATCCCACTTGGGACCTTCTGAAAAACTAGTCTTAAAATCACCCAGCAGTAAGCAGCGATTCTGGAATATTTATCGACTCACTCCCTTATCCATTGGGTAAGAATGTCTCCTTCCCAGCGTGTTTACTCCCTAGAGCTGTCATGTTCCAGAAACTACTTTTATGTGTCACCGCACGTGAAGTAATCATTGATATGGGGTGGCATCAAGAGTGTCTGAGTAATATAGCATTGTTCTTGCTTGTTTTCTCATATAAAAGGAACCCAACTGTCACAATTAAAAAGGAACATTGCTAATGAGAGAGTTATACTTATTTGCTGTTTGGCTTGTGAGATATAAGGCTCTGCCTTTTCAAAAAGTAGTGCAGAATCAATACTGCTTTATGGAATAAGAATAACGTTATATAGTCTGCTTAGTTAATGTCAAGTACACTTCAAAAATTTGGTGTGAAAACGTTGACTTATGGCCTTCATAATTTTAGTAATTAACCAGTCTTCCATTATTTGATTACATTTTCAAGGTCTGGTTGATCATTTCTTTCACTATTTATTATTGACATTTTGGTATCATGGGTTAGCTAATTATACCATAAATTCTCAAGCTCTTTACTTTTTTGTCACATTACAAATTCCCAGACGTCATACCTTAAATATTTGTACTAGTAAACATAGTATCTGTTTTATGTCGGGGTAATAAGTTATGTGCCCAGTACACGGCCTTTGGTTTCTCATTTAATGCACAGTAGGTGTAAATTAATATATCACAGCACAGCTTCTCAGAGCGCTGTAACTAGACTGTGCCTACAGCTGGTTTGCAGTGGAGAAAATTCTCTTCTGAAAGAGCCACCAACTTTGTGCCTGTGTCCAAAATGTAAAGACTCCCTTCTTGGAGGTACCATATGTTTCACAGCTTCTGCTTTATAGAGCTTTTAAGAGAGGTATTGAAGAAGTTTAAGAACTTCAGGTAAGATGTTATTTATTTTTACATTGCTAATAATTAGGAAGCTAATTTTTCATTACCAAGGTTTGAAAAACATCATTTTTTGGAGATATTAGTATGAGATCTGGTAAACCTTTCAAAGTTATTTTGGGGGGGCATGAAGAATGCTAAAAGTTTTTTAAATTATATTTTGAAAAAAGAGCACAAATGGAAATCAAAGAGTATCATTCAAAAATAAATACCCACTTTTTTATTTTTAAAAAACATTTCTTTAATGGCTGCATTTAGATGTACCATTCAGGACAGTTTTAATACATCTAAGATCTGTAAATTAGATTATACAGTTATTTTCTTCATTACAATGAGGGTGTCAAAATCCAGTACCACTAGATTCTATGGTGAATGTGCACACCAGAAATGCAACAACTACAGAACTAAGGCGAACACTTCCAATGGCAAGAATAACACGGAAGAATACATGAGCAAAGTCTTCTGGTGTGATGGCTCACTGTGGATGAAATGGTCCTTATTTTCAGGATGCATGCTTTACGATCACAGAATAATGCTGCAAGATGAGGTTGTGGGGAGAGAATTACTCCTACACACTGTTCGTGGGAATCTCAGTTAGTGTAAACTTACATTTAGTGTAATTTGGTAGTGTCTCCCAAAAGTTAAAATATACATGCGTTTGGTCTCGCAATTCCATTGCTAAGAATTCATCCTACTTGAACTAATATACAAAAATATATGTACATGGATGCTCATTTCAGGAGATTGTAATGTGAGAACTGGAAGTAACTGAAACATATATCTGTAGGGAATTGTTAAATAAACTATCGCACAACTGTGCAAGCAATAATATCTAACTACTACAAAGAATGAAGTGTACTTTTATGTACCAACGTGGAATATTTCCCAATGAATATTTTTAAGGAAGAAAAGATAATACAGAACAGCAGGCATATTTCGTTTCTCACTTGCTTAAAATAAATATATATCTGTGTGTTTGTGTTTGTGTGTATTTGGATACTTGTATAATTCCCAAAATTTCTACAGCGAGGCTCAAGAAATGATTAATTTTGCATCCAGAGAGTGGGACTTGGGGTCAGAGTAGAGGGAGGTATTTATTGATTTTTATTTTATTGCCTTCAGTTTATTTGAATTTACTTTAAAAAATCACGTGAATATGTTGTTTTTATAATAAAAAATTACATTAAAAATAAAATTGTGCCATTTTTGTAAATCAATATTGTTAAGTTATAGATAAATTATTGATAAGGAAACTGTGGAGAAACATAGTAACACAGGTTCATTGATAATCCTGATATTTTTCAGCTGCTTTACCTCCAAGACTGACTTAGGGTAAACTGGTACGTGATAATTTTCTCTTCTCTCTGATTCTGCTTCTTTTCACTTGGTTTGGTTTGATTATTTATTTAGTTTAATTTTTTAAGAGAGTAATCATTTGTCCTGATCTTTTCGTTATTAAAAAAATGCTATTTTACTAAAGAAGTCTTGTATAAGCTATATCCAAATTTGGCAGGAATGATCTAGTATTTTTCCAGCACCTCAAGTTGTTACAAAACACTAAATGATACAAAAGCCAGAGGCCAATTCCATCTGGCAAATTCTCCATCATAAGTACAAGGAGATGGGGGCAGGCGTGGGGTTGGTGGAGAATTGCCGCAGAGTTTGCAGGCAGCTGCCTTGGTGGGGCTCCGGGGCTCCTGTCTTTCCTTATGCACTTAGTCTCTGGGATGGGCCCTCAGTAGATGTAGATAAACTTTCTCAGAAACTTCCTCACCAAGAAGAGTCCCTTCTTGGTCGCCCAAGCTGCATGAGCCTTTTTGAGAACCACCTCCAGTTCAAAAGGAAAGCCTTATTTGTTTTATGCAGTTTTTATTAGAGAGGTATTTAGAAACACTTTTATTACAATATAAATTTTGGAAAGTGTTGAAAGTCTAAAGATGCAAATATCAATCCTTCTATCCATCAATCAGTCAAACATTCACAATTCTACCTTTCAGGGACAATTACTAGTGTTATATCACTATTCACTATTTTTGTGCATTTTAAAAAAGTAGCTGCATTACATGTTAGCTGCATCACCTTATAATCTTTTTTGTGTAAATTATCATGTGCATTTTCTCTCATTGTTAAAAACTTTTTCTAAACATGATTTTTCATAGATGCTTAATATTCCATTCTGGAGTTGCCATATATCGCACAACCATTCATCTAAATTTGAATATTTAAGTCAATTCCTTTAAAAAAATTTTAGCCATTATAAATAATGCCACTACAAACCTCTTTCTTTAATAATTCTTATTTATAGTTCTAATGATCATTTTATTTGTTTCTTTTTCCTTTTAAAATTTTTGTGTATGTTTTTGAATAAAGTGGTTTTTTTTTAGTACTAAAATTTCACACATGTACTCAGGCACACTAGCCATTTCAGATTAATTGAAGAGCATTCAGAGATTTTGAGGGTAGCTCGAACTGGTAGCACTGGCAGCTATTTATCTGTGTATATCTCTGACCAACAAAAATTGCAGGAAAAAAATTGGATGCTGAGGTTGAAAGGGCAATAGTTCTCATGTACAGTCATTAGCTTATCATAATTCTCATTAATTAGCTTTATAGACAAAATAAATTTAAGTATAATCTTGATTTGTTGTTTACGAAGTTGTTTAATTTCAGATTTCATTTCATTTCAAGTGTTTTTTCTTCCAGCAAAACCCTCAACTTTTTATTACTCATACTTGTCTAAAAAATCTTTGTTTTGACCTTTTTACATTTCTTGTAAATTTTTAGGATGCATACCTTGAATCACCCTAAAAATTTTCACGTGAGTGTTTTATATCCATCACTGGTTTTGCCTGCGTTGCCTCTAACAGTCATTACTGGTATTGCTTCTATTGATTTACATTCCAATTTCTTTGTTCTCTGTTACTTCCTGAGTTCAATTTCCTTCTTACCAAAGTTTACTTATTGCTAAATCTTTTGGTGTGGTTTGCGAGCGACAAAAACCTATCTCAGTCTTTGAATGAGAATATCTTTACATCATCCTTTCTTTCTTTCTGTATTTTGTATTATGAAAATTTAAAACATACAGAAAAGTACAAAATAGGACCACATACACCTATTTGCCTACCATCTAGATTCAAAAATTTGTTAACTTTTTGCCATGTTTGCACTCTCTATCTACACACACACGCAAACACACTTTAGCCAGTAACTTAAAATATGTTTACAGACATCATGCTACTTCACCCTTAAATGCAAATAGTTCAGCATGTTTCTCTAAACTAAGGGTAGCTCCAATATTTATAAAATTCTATTACCATACATAAAAATATCAGCAACAGTTCTCTAACATCAACTAACACTCAGTAGATATTCAAAATTTGTCAATTGTTCTGAATATTTCTAAGCTCTTTTTTCAGACCAGGATCCAACCAAAAACTACACACTGCCTTTATTTCTTATATCTCTTAAATCTTTTTAATCTACTATAGGGCCTATGCCTCCATTGTTTGCATGACATTAATTTTTTTTTTTTTGAGAAAGATTAGCCCTGAGCTGACATCTGCTGCCAATCCTCCTCTTTTTGCTGCGGAAGACTGGCCCTGAGCTAACATCTGTGCCCATCTTCCTCTACTTTATACGTGGGAACGCCTACCAAAGCATGGCTTTTACCAAGCGGTGCCATGTCCGCATCCGGGATCCGAACTGGCAAACCCCGGGCAGACGAGAAGCGGAAGGTGCGAACTTAACTGCTGCGCCACTGGGCTGGCCCCATGTCTGCAGTTTTTAAAAGTAACCATCCCAAAATAATCCTCATGCCAAAGAGACACATTTTGGGGTGGCCAATTCCAATTCCCCACATGAACAATCTCATTTCTGAGGAAACATGAGTCCAGACTAAATAATAATATAGTTGCTTCTCCAAATAGAACAGTATTTCAGCCTCTATCACTACATAATTGGATGGGTCTAGAGAGACAAGAGATGACTCAATCTCTTAAGAATCTTGTTGAAAAAATTAGACTTTTTTTTCAAGTAGAATAAGTACGGAAATATTTACTGGTGAGATAAGATTGGCAAACTTTTAATTTTGAGAGATAATGTAGCTAAGAATTTAACAGCATCTGTTATAAAACTAGAATCACTCAGTTTGAATCCAGACTCCGCTACCTACTAGCTCTGTTGCTTTTGGGCAAATAAAATAAGTTCTCTGACCCTCAGTTTGCTTATCTATAAAATGACAATAATAATATCAAACTCCCATGCTTTTAGTGAGAAGTAAAATGAAACACTTATAAAATACACTTTATAAAGCCCTTAGTACAATGCCTGCATGTAGTGATCATGAGTCCACACTCGGTACTATTAAGAAATCAACATAGACATTTCAGAATCACTTGAAGTAAAAAAGCTTCCAGAAGACGGGAAATGTGAGGAAATTTTCTTGACTAATTAGCTCAAATTCTGGGATTTCTAAGCACAACAAATAGAGGAGAGCATATTATCCCCAAGCTTGAAAATATGGTGGGAATTTTTCTATTACATGAGTCTCAATTTACAGAAAACTAAGCCTTGTTTGAGAAGGAGAGAGAAATATTGCTTTATGCGAATGAGCCTCTGTGATGCTCTAGTTAATGTGTTTGCTCTGGTAGAAATACTTTGATTCTCTGTTACCTACTTAGGAAAAATACTGTAATAGAAAAATTTTTCAGGAAACCATAAATCTCCTTTCTTTCCTTTGGTCAAAAAGTTTCAAGTCCAGATAATTTTGTAATGATTGGAAAGCATATTCCTTATGCGTAAAAAGTTCTAGTTCTTGCTTTTAATTTGCCTTTCCATTTTTCTAAGCAAATTTGCATCTTCTGTCCTAGGCTTGGAAAAATCGTACAATTATCTTATTCTTTTGAAAAGGCAGTGGTGACATTGAGTCACCTGAGTTCCATCTCTGGGCAACTGTGACAAATGGTCACTTGCAGTGCAGAGATCAAGTGCTGAGAGTGTGAGGTCAGCTGCTTTACACGACACCTAATGGGACTGTCATTTCTCAGGGTCCCCAGCCAAAGGCAGGGTGGCGACATGGTGTACCATCACTAAGGTGTCATGTCTGGCATCTAAATGGAGCTCAGTAATTCCAGTGGAGCCAAGTTATTAGAGATCTAATTGCCATTGTCTAAGAAATTCTTTTGAGGTCTTTGTGTGTCGGCTTACTTAAATATTCGCTGTATCTAGCTAGAAGCAGTTATTAAAAACATAATTGTTTCGTAAATTTTTATCTTTCAATTCCAAAACACCCTTATGAATTAATAAACAGCATTTAGATATAATAAGAATATTCATCAATAATGCAAGATTTTCTATGTCAAGGTTGGGGTAACCTTACTACACTGTTGATCAGAAACTCTGGGGAAATAACATATTTTCTGCAATATATTCCTGTCTTGGATATTCCAGATCATGTTTATCTGCAGAGTTTTTACTTTGAACAAAAATGCTTTTATTCATATCTTATTTCCAATAGAGTTTATTCGAACTCATCATCATCCTAAGTTTATTTCCAGTTATTACTTTCTGGCTTGCCGTTCCGAAGCTAGCTAGGAATACACAGTGGACTTTAAAATAGAAAGGTTATTTTTGTTTAAAGTCAGCAATGATGGTCTTGTCCCCAACTAGGGGAATAGAACATAACCTTCCCAAGGCATTTAGATGTCCCCCCAAAGACTGACCCAGAGTCACCAGATGGGGAAATATAGAGACTTCTCTAAAGGGGTGAGTGCTTCCTTAAGCAACCTGATTGACAGCTCTAGCTTTGCCCAGTGACACTGTCATTTGAGAGACTCTGCACTTTTTTTCCCAGGTTTTCTGAAGTCTCTCTGGTGTCATAAGGGGACAAACCCCTGAGGTACCGCCAGGCCCCTCTCTGTCAGAGGGCTAAGACCTGGGCTAATTCATGGCAGTGCAGTTTAATTAAACTGCGCCAGAGTTGTTTCCCTGGTAAAATAAGTGTGGGAAGAGAATGTGTGTCAAAAGGGACATGCCCCTTACTGTGTGTGCTTTATTGTTACACTGCAGCTAATATATTGTGGGAATTCCCATGGAGTCAATGATAAACTGTATTATCGAGCTCCATAAAATAGTCATTCTACTAGTGCAGGTTACTGTAGCTCACAATTCTATTAATCCTTCTAATTTATTGTATTATAGCTGTATGTGAGGTCTCATAAATTTATTATACCCCTTTCATCTAAAAAAAACCCCATCATGGCTTGTTTCTCCTCTCAAATAAAACCTCTTATTATTTGTTGTGTCTGTCTCTAAAAATGTAATAGCCACTTGTAGGAAAATATAATTACTGGCTGAGAAATGTAAACTGCATTTGACAAGGCTTCTACTCTAAAATTAAAAAATTTTATTAAACCTTGCTGCGTGAGTACAAATACTGGTGCATGAAGACCCATTGGATTTTTATTTCCAGTTTTCTGGCAATAAGCTCACATAAATGACATCTTTATAATCTTTACCATTTTGTTTATGATAAAGGAATTTACCTACAGTCCCCTTTCTTCTTTATTACTTATATCGGAGGCCAGTAGGAGGGCAGAGATGACATCTACTCTGTCTGTTTCTGTATCTCCAACGCCAAGCATGATGTCCAGTACATGTTACAGACTCAATAAATCTACGTTAAATAAAGGAGAGGTGAACGCGATAGAAAAGTCTGTGATTTCCTTGTGCATATCTTCAGATAATTTTAACCTGTGTATTCATTAACATGTTTACTAATAACAGCTTATTTTTTATCAGCTGCAATTGCACAAAGATTTGTTTTACTGCTTAAAAGGACAGTATCTAAAAACATGCAAGCATAGGTTTATTAAGTCATGAAATTTTGGTTGCTGCTTTCAGGTTACATTTCTACCTAGTTTTGGAAATCTTGATGTCTCAAGATAAGCTACACCCTAGCTTGAGAATAAGCTAAAGATTCTGTGGGTTGGCTCTCGTGTGATAAGAAGAAATGTAAATTGAGTGACACATATATTCATTGCCGATCAAAATCATACTTGAGCTTTTTGTAAATGGTCTGAGATGAGCTTAGAAATATTTGAATTTAAATTAGGCCCTCTCCTCTTGTTATCCTGAAGTAAAAAGGCAAGTGCTGATCAACACCGAAAGACTGGAGAATAAAACTATCTACTTCAAGTTACTACCTCGGATCCCAGGTGAACACAGAAAACGGCCAAAAGTCTTTTTAGCAGCTCTTGCTGCAGAACACTCTCCATGAAGGGGAAACGATGATTGGTTTCGGTACAAGTGGTCAGGAATTACAAAGGGAAGGAAGACAGTTGGTACTGTGAGCCTATTATTAGGAGCTGGAGAGACCAAACAAGCTTGGAAATGGAATTGCTGTTTCACTTAAAATCATTTCTGTTATGACACAATTGGGGTAACAATAATGAGGTTGGTTAATTTTTTGGTGTTGACTAAATTTCCCATGTCCCTGTTTTACAAATGAAGCCAAAAGAAAAAAAACGTCTTCACATGGGTGCAACAATTGTGCTCAGAACTTAAATGAGGGGTCCCGTTGACACCGCTTCTCTCACCTCAGTCCTGGATGCCAGGACCAATGTACAGGCAGTGACTTGTCACCAGGAAGATCAAAGTCGTTCAATGATTGCTGGGAGTTATGTGGTATAGTGGAAGGTTGGGACTTTTGGAATTCATTACACCTGGATTTGAGTCCTAGTTCTACCTATTAATAACTGTGCAAATACAAGAAAACTGCTTAATTTTTCTGAGCCTTCATGATAGAATTTTAATGAAAATTATGCTTGATAGTATATGCCATGTGCTTAGCGTAGTTCCTGGCACATAGTAATTTCTCAATAAATAGCTGTAATTATTTACCATTATTATCTTTCCTCCTAAGGTATATAGGATAATATGGCAAATCCTCCCACTAAGATATTTGAATAAAACAGGTTTTCTACTATTGGATTACTAACTATGTTTTGCACATGAATTTGTATTTCATATCTCCAAAGAACAGTGCATTAAATTGTAGCTTATAAGGGAAGCAAGCCTGCTATTAATCTGCTCTGAGGTTTTGACTAGCTTCCTTCTCTCTTCACCGGATAATTTTTGAAGCGAACCACCTCCACTTCTCCACAAAGCAAATGAGAGGTACATGTTTAGATTACTCCTCCACTCTTAACTTGCATGTGTATATTCCAATACAGTACTAAGGAAAAATGTACCCAACTCATTCTCCAACTACAGAATTAATGTTCTCGGAGAGAGAAAAGTGAGTAGCTTGTGGAACTTTACAGCCAGAAGGGATTTTGGACTTCATCTACTCTTATGTCTTTCGGTTGATTAGCATCTCCTCTACTTGGCCCAGTTATAATTTGTGCTGAGCACTATATCAAGTGTGGCGCGTGGATTACCTCAACAAATCTTCACAGTAAACCTAAGAGGAAGGTGCAGTTATTACCTCTGACTGATGGATTAGGACACAGAAGATTAGAAAGGTTATCTAACTGGCTCCAGATCACACACGTAGCAAATGGCTGAGCAGGGAGTGAAGAGGTAGTGATCACTCCAGGTCTGTGTTTCTGACTGCTTCACAATATCTGCACCACCCGCACTCGCCCCCGTGCAGGCTTGCTCTCTTTTTCTGGACAGTCCAGTCAGTACCAGCTTTTGGTCAACTCACAGCAGGTATAAAGCTTAGGGGAGGTTTATTGGCCTTGGGTGTAGTGGAGGTAGATCAGCTTCTTTCGAACCACTCTCCTAGTGGTTACTTGAAGATGAGATTCCTTGCTCTTGGAGGCACATACACACTTAACGTTACTATAACATAAAATACTATAAATCAAATATATAACATGAGTGATTTCTTACACATTTTTGAAGTGCTGCTTTACTTTCTTTTTAAGAACAAAATACAGTCTAATAATATGTAAATAAAATAAGTAAACACTTGAATGACTTTATAGACTCAATTTAATAAAAAAATTAGAAATGACATTTAATCTCTATAATTTGAAAGCACAAAGATTGTTTCTATATTGGCAGAACTAATAGTCTTTATAAAATATCTAGTGTTTTCAATTTTGGCATGAAATAATATAACAAAGAAAGGGAAATTAAAAGTTTTTTCCAATGCTATGATTCATTTTGGTGATAAAAAATAGAATTAGTATAAACACATATTTAAGGATTTTAACATATTTAAGGATATTAGTGTAATGCAAATTATCACTCTGGTTATTTAGGAATATAGGTAAGAAAAACTTATTTGCTCCTGGATTGAGATAAAAGAGCAATTTTTGACACAATGGTTGACACAGCAATTTGTATACAGTGTAAATGAGAAGCAAACAAAGCATTTTTTGTATTTCAGTGGGTATTATGCGACTATATATTCAGCAAATATATGTGACGTATTATGTGGAATAATTCAAGGTTCTTTTTTTCAAATTTATTATGTAAGACTAGGGTAGCTGTTATTAGAACTGTCTTGAAAATAGCTTGCCAAAATATTTCCATAAAATGATATTTTCCTAACATTGAAATGAATGAGATTAAAAAATGTCAAATTAATATTTTTACTTTAACTTCAAAATCCAACTCTATATAACATTACGGCATAAAATTTGGTATGAAAGAGCTTTAAATCATATGGAATTGTTAGGAGGGGGAGATCACACCATGTCACAGTAAAATGGCACACCATAGAAAGAACAATAATTCTGAGAAATGAAAAAAACATTGTTTTAGCACTCTTTCCTCATTTGCCAAAATAACTATTTTGCTTTCTGTAGATAATGAGCCAACTTCAAGGCATTCTCTGCACTTTGCCAAATCAAAGAGGCCCACCTGACTTTATATTCGCCATTCTGTTATTTTATATCTTAGTTTGCCTTTGATCTGATATTTATTGCCAGGTTCTTAGGCAACATTATGGTTGCAATTTAGGCAACTGTATTCTTAGAACTTCTCATGTGACGCATACTAAATCTCTGTAAACTCTCTTGCCTTCTTCTGGTATATAACCCAGAGTGAGAGAGAGCGTCTCGAGATAGAGGGCCTGGCAGAAGAGTAACATGATCTTTGACCTGCTTGTGACATACTGTATAGAGATTTTGGCAAATGCTGTCTAGGATAATCCATCATCAAGCAATTTGGTATAACCTCGATGACCTTGTTCTTCCAACACAAGTATAATCCTGGTGCAGTTAGTGTTTCGAGAAACTTGTATTTATTGTATAAAGACATATGCTCTGAAGGGCAATAAAAATACAGAATGTTCATTTGTCAAGTAATTTAAGGAATAGATACGTGCAAATGTTGCTTTGTGTAAAAGTTTCTCAGTAACTGTTGAAGTCTACAGACACTGGAACAACTTTTTCAAGCCAATCAACCAGACCTTGCAAGTGAGATCAAACTCTATATTTCTCTTTGTTGTCAATACAAGTGTGACACTCACACACATCTCTGAATATCCTTTGTTGTGGCGCAATATTCATAATAATTTTCCATTTTGATGGGAAAGATATTTAGGACAAATCTAAAAAATGAATGTAGATTGAGTTAAGTAAAAGCAAGAAAGATGAACCAAACCAAGGAATAGAAACCTTTGGTAGGTGATAAGTGAGAGGGGGTGGCTATAATCAACATCTGTGGGGAAAGGGTGAAGGATTCATGCAATCTGAAGAGAAATCAAAATACTCCATTTCTCCTGCCTTAGTTCCACCCACCTTCCTGTTCCAACTCATTGACAGAAACTGTGCTCTCATCCGTGTGTTTCAGTCCAGTGTGACTCTCCTCCAAGTAATTTGCCAACTTGAAGCATAATCTGTCTCTTTCCAAAGGGCTCATCTGATCCACTTACTTCTCTGCTTTAAAATAAAAACAAAACAAAAGCAAGCAAAACGTAAACAAACAAGCAAAAATCTTCAGTACTTTACCACTAACCCATCCACTGAAGCCTCAACTCATGGTTTTTCATGATCTTTCTGCCACAGCCTCAATTTTCACTTTTACTACTTCACGCTCCAGCTCTATTAAACTTTCAATTCTTTGAAAGTGCCATATTTTCTCTCACTTCCAAACGCTGCCTTATCTCAGCCAGGATGTTTTATAGCATCTTCTCATCCTTCATGTCTCAGCCTCACATTTTACTTCTCCAGGAGGCACCACTCCCCAAGCTTGGCTTGGGTACCCTACGTGTACTTCCATAGTGTCTTGTGCAGGCATTATTGTCTCTACTTTACAAAAGAGGAAATGGAAACTCTGAGCGCCGGACTTGCCGAGTGTTACATACCTACAAAATATCAGAGTCAGATCTTAAATTTAAAGCTTCTGGTTTTCACTTAGAGATCATCCCGTTATTCCACAGTAGCCTCTCGTATACTTAGTTTTACTTGGACAAGTATATACTTAGGTGGTTCTGTATGGTTTCATTTCTCTATTCCTTTTATGTATTATGCATTCCTAGATTGACTCTGTGTTTGCGTCTACCTGGGAAATTCTTACTCATTTTTCAAGACCCAGTTGCAGAATGTGAAGCATTCTCTGGTCCACCTTCCCTCTTCAGGCTCACTATGTTACTTAGTCCTTACCACTATTGTGGGGCTTGATGATCTTTACTGAAATGTCCTGTCACGTGTTTATCTCTCCTGTTAGTGAGGTTCTTGGTGGCAAAGATCTATCTCAATAATTTCTATATCCCCTGGTACAGTATAGTGTCCAATACGTTGTTCAGTATTTTAAATTGAATCGTGGAAGCGCATGTCAATAATACCTTCGTGTTCCTTCAGCCTGGGCAAGTGAGAGCTGTATGACTAGAGGTGGGTGGTAGAGAATGAAGGAGAGCATTTTAATTTTCTTTAGAGGGTTGAGCAAGTCAACCAGAGTAACCTAGGTCTTGTGTTTGAGTGATGTGTTGTAAGAACTCCCCTTTCTCCTGTCTGCTCTTCCCATCTCTGCTTTAGATATTGCCCTCCAGTTAGGCAACGAGTCAGTGGGAGCGGCACTGATGGAGAAGTCACTGCAGCAGCTCTGGTATCAGGTGAGGTCCATTCTCCCTCTGTGCTGTCAGGACACCGACGTACACAACTGCCCTCAACCCTGTGGTCTGCAACGTGCTGCAGCAGCTCACTTTTCGCACTAGGGTGAAATGAAGTGGTTGTTGTGTATGGTGCCATGAAAGTTTTATGGCTACATGTCCCCAGATAATCACAAAACTTTGCTGAAATATTCTTTCAAATCTGCCTTTCTTGTGTTTTTCTTTCTCCATCCACCATTGCCGATGAAGAATAATGAAACAAATCTTAGATCGTTCCTCGGAGCTGGTGGAAATAACATGAATTAGGAGGCAGAGAATCTTGGGTTAGAATCCGTCCTCCACCATTTATTAGTGACATAAACGTGGATAAACCGCACAGTCATTCTGAAGCAGTTGTCTCACCCGTAAACTGGATTTAATACATGCACCTCACAGCGGATGAAAGGACTAATGGAAACAAAGACGACAATGCTGACTCCTGGTAGATCTGGCTCAGCAAGTGTTAGTTTCCATCTCTTTCCCGCTTCTTTCTCCTCTTTCTTCCATACCTCTTGATTCAATTGTTAATGGTTGTGAAATTTCCCAAATATAGGGAAGGAAGAAAGTAAAGTGGAAATACAAGGTAGCTGGGTAATAGCCCCATTACTCACTGGAAAGCATATGCTTAGGAGAGGTGGGGAATATGTTTTGACATTCTCTATGAAGCTCATCATTAAACCTTATAACAGGATTTTTTTTTTTCTTTTGATAGTTTGTGAAGCTTCACTGTTATAGTGTACTCTGTCCTTTGGAAATCACCATCCTGAAGACAGGCTTCGAAGCTCCTCTTTGGGCCATAAATCAGCAGTTCTCAACCTTGGCTACACATTAGAATCACCTGGAGCACTTACAACAATTATTTTTTAAATAAAAAAATTATTTTAAAGTTTCTAAAAACATTCAGATGCTGGGGCCCCAACCCAGACTTATTAATTAGAGTCTGTGAGGATGAGGTCCTGCCAACAGTATTAGAACAAAATTCTCTGTTATTGCAGTGTTGGTTGCAAATTTTGGCCTAAACCATAATGTCACTACAATGCTCCTCCCATGCTTGATTGGAGTCATAAATAGAATAACAGCTCTGTAAAGAGACTTTTTAAAAAGGACATACATCAAGGGGAAATTAAACTGACAAA
Organism: Equus caballus; assembly: GCF_041296265.1. Taxonomy (NCBI): domain Eukaryota; kingdom Metazoa; phylum Chordata; class Mammalia; order Perissodactyla; family Equidae; genus Equus; species Equus caballus. The sequence goes on from NC_091686.1 coordinate 50,455,735, forward strand.
ATGTAGGAAGGATAAATATTATTTGAAAGCATTATTTGTGGCTATGACAAAATAGGATTCCCAAGGCCCCCAAATCCTGTACATATAATAAATTCCAAAGGGAAGAAGTGAATGACTCTTTTTTCTTATGAACTCGAATGGAGTGGCATTGGGAAATTGCTAATTGGATTCAATGAAGGGTTGAAAATCTTTTTTTTCTTTTTTAATTAAAGAAATCAATTATAGAGTGCACATTTCTGAGAATAAGAAACTACAAATAATAAAAATATGACATGCTAAATTCAAGGAAGCGGCAAAAGAAGTCTATTTATTGGTCTACATTGAAATATTAACCCCTTGGAAACTCCTGACATCTATTTAGTCAGAAATGGAAAAGAGCTATCAGATAACAGAGCCTATCCTCCTGGGAGCCTCCTGGATTGTGTCTAGGGCCCAGATAGAGGATAACACACTCCTCCCAGCCCAAAGGCCATCCTCCTAAGTACTCACTTGGCAGGCATCCTGGAAAACGGTGGTGTTGTAAGGGCTAAGTTACTCTTCTCAGAGATCTCTATTGGACATGATAAAGAAAAGAAAGAAGCCAAAGCACAGACTGTACACAATCCAATGTACACTTTAAAGGATGTACCAGCAAGTTTACATAGTGGGTCAGGTTTTCGTTCTGTGAGATTCAAAAGAAGAAAAGAACTCTTTGAGTTGAGACTCTAGCTTATTGTTTTAGTGATGGCGTTTAGAGACAAGTGATCCAATAGCCACTAGTTTTGAAGATCGTGATTTTATAAGCAATGGAAGTTTCAGATGTCAGTAACCCATGTTGCACTGGTTTAAGGTGATTGTTGACAGTTATTTCAAAGTCCTTTAACACTGTTATTTGTAGAAAGTAAATCTGACATTAGCTTTTGCCAAAAACAGAGACCTACTTTTTCTTAATTGCAGCCAGCAAATGTTCATTGTCAATGCATTGGCAACAAAAGAAAAAAGATCCCAGCCTTTTTCTGTGATTCAGCTGACTGGTTTGTATCTTCAGAATAAGGCCTGACAAATAAATATGATTATTAATTTAAAAGGTTATTGCATTTGTCAAAGAACAATTCCAAATGATCTCAACACTAAAGGCTGTGAGAGGTCCTCCTCTTCATCAGTTTATCTTGGATTGTTTTTTCTTTTCTTTTCTTTTGTATAGAAACCTCATCATGGATACCAATTAGAAAAAAATGCATATTTGTTCACAGGCTTATTATTTGCCAAACTGCCATTGTTGGGGAGATTTCAACAAGCTGCAGATGGTGCACAAAATCAATTATATCCTTTCTAAGACTAGTTGTTTCTGAAACAAGGTATATATATTTTTGGTTTAGAAAGATGCTGATCCTCAGTCACAACTTTTTATTTACAGAAGGATAAATTAAAAAATTTCCCTATGAGACGTTTTATGTGCTCAAAAGTTTTGATAACTTTTCGTGTTGTCTGTCCTTCACTTTTGCTCAGTATATACCTCAAACTTGGTGGCCAAACGCTACTGCCAGCTCGAAAGGCTTGACTGCTGCTTGTTCTTGGGGTATCTCTTGGTCTCTCTGAGCCGTGACTCAGAGCCAAAGGTCATTTGGCAGAGACTCTGCTGTCCTCCCTAGACGGGGAGAAGCATCTGCCTGAATGAAGAGTGGTCCTGCCTGCCTGCTGTGTCAGGATGCAGAAATACAGTGGCTGTAGCTTCTGATCCGACCGAGGATGCCCGGAACTGAACGTCACACACAATTAGTGTTGGGCTGAGCTTCCTTGTTTGGGTTTTAGTTTGGTGAAGGTTGTCACTGCATAGCCAGAATCTGCACAATTTAGAACCCTCTAAGGAAAATACTCCAACATGTAAAATATAGACATAAATTCCTGCTAGAAAGGTGATTACTTTTCTAAGTTATACTGTTCTATAGTTCATAAGTTCATTACAGTATTGCTCCACAGTGAATAACTTTATTGCTTTTGTATTTGAAAAGTGATTTTACAAGATAAGTTATTTATTCACACTGTCCTTCATTTCAGAAAGTATTCCAGGTGGCTTACAGGAAATGCGACAATGAGGTAAAACAAAACGTAAACATGAACAGATAAGGAAAGGAAGATGTAATACACATAGGATACAATCTTTATGTAAATCCAAGGTAACACTTTATTCAAATCTAAATAAAGTTAGGAAATCATGTCACATTTTTCTTATGAAACAAAAATGATTCAGAACTATTTTATGACAATATCCTACATTTTAAATTAAATGAAATCTTTGCTGCACGTTTAATAATAGTTTATAAAATTAGACTGGGACCTTTAGTTTTTCTTGCTTTTCCAGGGCATGGAGAAAGTCACAGCATAGAGAAAGTACCATGCTGGCTTAAGTTTACCAGAATTTTCTTAATCAGTATGTAAAAAGTATGTGAGAACATAAGGCTATTCTGTAATACAAGTAGTTTCAATATTATTCTGTAATATAAGTACTTTCAATATTCCTATGTATTTTTCATAAATTCAGTACTTGCATTGTTATACATTTCTTATTAATTATTGTGTGTATGCACATATTTTGAATAACAAAATTCTGTTGGCAGCAAAGAATTAAGGAGAAAATGTGACACCACCACCCTAGCAAATGTCTTTGGGAACACTTGCAAATTTCAATGTTGCTCACAGATAAGGACAAAAACAAAAATGAAAAATAAAATTAAAACCCAAAACATAAACACTGTATTTATGGATTTGTAAAAATAAACAATTCTATTTCTCACTAAAGCGAAGAAAAAGAATAAACACTCTTCCTCAATAGAAAATTTTAATAGAAAGAAAGGCAGTGGAATGAGGATTTAATTTTTTTTTTGCCTGATATCTAATCTACTTTATTCACTCAGTTTTTAATTTTTGTCATCACAAACTTCGTTCTTTTAAATAAAATATAATTTAAACTAGACCTAGTTACAATGGGACAGAAATTCATATGTGTTGAATTCCACCAGGTGGTTATTTTGTTGTTGCTGGGTACAAGAAGTAACCTTAAATTCTTATGGCACAAATCTTGTACCCATATGTGGGGGCTGTGAAATACAAAGCATTGAAGTATTGCAGTGGATGACTGCCTCAAAAAGATAAAAAAAGAACACATAGGTAAGAGAACTGTCAATAAAAAACCAAGCGCATGGTAGGTATTTCTAAAAGAATAGTCCGTCTGGGGAGAGATATTTGGTTTGGGTCTCAAAGGAAGCCATGCAAAATTTGTGCATGACTGTGGGGGAAAGAAAGCGTGGGGTGTACATGAAATACGCATTTAAGTGAGAATATAAAGCGTGATTCCAGGCAGCTCTAGCTACCACAGGGACCTCTAAGATCAGCATTGGGCCTGACGCCCCATGGCCTGCTGGGCTGGAAGAAAGGGCTTGCTTTAAATGACCACCTTCAGCTTCAAGTATCTTAGTCCTGTAGTTTACTTGACAAAATAAACAAGTTCCCTTTAGGGACATGGCATTAGTATGACACAAATATCCAAGTTAGTCAGTGACTGACCAACTTTGAATTCTGTCTCATGAAAGGCTCTGAGTGGAAGTTCTGTGTTGTTTTTTTTTTAAAACCAGCCATCGCTAGGCACAGACATTACAATATCAAAGTCAGTTCTCTCTGAAATGTTGAATAAAGAATGAGAATAATTAGGGTGAAAAATAGTGCAAGATTCCCAGGAAGATTAGACTTATGATTGAGAGGAAAATGAATTCATTTATTTTTATAAGCAAATATCTTTCAAAAGTCTAATCAGTGTTGTATTCAGGAGGTAAAATGAGAAAATGTTGATTTCACCAGTATAAAAAAAGAACAATGGTATCACTGGCTGCTCATTTCATGAGGAAGACTAAAGCTAAATAGCAGGCATTTGAAGAGATGCGTTCTGAACATTACGTGGCAGCACAAACGCTGTATGGCAGAGGCAGAACCCGATTTCACCAGGCGTATTAATTTTAAGCAGAGATGAAAAACACTGATATCAATTCAGCATAGGCCCATGAAAACGCCTGTAATTACTTCTTGTTATAGAATATTGTCTTGACAATCTAAATGTTAGAACAAACAGAACATTTAAGTCATGTGGCGGAATGCTTTTCGATTCTACTTTCTAAGCAAAAACAGAAAAGAAAAATTATAGATACATTAAGAAGAAGGAGGAAAAACATGAAAACAACCAGTATATTGACAAATATTCTAACAGTTGTAAAGTATCCTCTGACATGTGGGTTTTCGACTTGATTAGGTGGGCAGAAATAGGCTATCAGGCTATTCTCTAAGACAATAAATAAAGGTAAAAGTGGTGGCTGGGAAGGAATGACCTAGAACGAGGAATTCTCTTGAAAATTTTCTCAGCTACTTTGTTGCCTTATTTTCAAAACAGTGTGTTCTCCCATGGGATATAGGAACACAAAGTAACAGCATCAGCAGTTGACATGGAGGCCTATTTGTTAGCTTACGTTACTATAAATACTAATGACTCTAGGCTTTTTTCATTCGCTTCCTTCTTTCATAATAGCTATAAGACAGCAGAGCTAGCTCTGAGGAATAAGATCCAAGATTTTTAAATTGTTATTTAAGAATCCATATCGTGCCTTCATATTGTCTACAGAGTAATATGTTGGACTATTTTTCACTTACAATATTCTTATTAATTGTAAGAAGTAACACTTGTGGAAGTCTGACTCCATGGAAGATACTGTTATATGTGCTTTACGTGTATTATCTCAGTTCATTCTTACAACAGCTGGAGGAGATAGGTACTATTATCGTCTCCATTTTACGGAAGGAGGAAATAGGCACAGGCAGTTGCAGTACTTTGCTCAAGGTCGTAGAGCCATTGTCGGAGTGAGTGGGTGTTGAACGCCAGAGCTGACGGCTTGCTGCGGTGCCACCGTGAAATGCATAGCTTATTTGAACTATAGACACACCACTGAGTCGTGATTTATCATTTAAATATGTCTTCAGAGGTGTTGATTTCAGTTCACTGTTTCATTATGTGACAAACACTTCTTGTTGAAGATTGAAGAAAGGCATTTGTGATGTTCAAAAATACTATCGGCATCTTTAGTAAACTTGGGAAATCAGAAAACAACATGGAAGGCTTAACTTTCCGGAATGGTTTGGGCCGCTGCATTTTCACTTGAAAGATATAACCTGTCTCCTTAGCTATCTTACACTCATAGGAACACAAGTAAATACAACCAGCAAAAGAAGCTACTAGATGTAAATATTCTCACGTTGTCTCCACCTTGCTGCCTGGGCTGGCAAGAACCCTCTGGGACGGGGGTCAGGGTGACAGCTCTCAAGAAAAAGCCACCTATGAAAGGAGGACTGACAGGGAATTGTGTCTGACATGGTCCTTAGCGGCACAGGATGGCCTGAGGGAATGGTTGAGGCAGCAAATACAGCTGGGCAGGGGTACTGGGACAGGCCCCGTGAAATCGGCGGACAGGCCACAGCAAGCAGTCTTCCGCTGTAAGTCTGAATAAAAACAAAATACGAGGTATAGATTTAATTATCAGGATATGAGAGGAGTTAAGGGGCAAAGGCACCTAGCAGTAATTCAGTTAAAGTGAGGTAGCCAGTGAAGAAAGAGGGAAAATGAATATTTCACTCGATTCTAACACATTGAGTTTGTCTTTCAACTACTACACAAAGATAGCCATTTCAGACACTAGAACATTCTGCTTCAGTCTCTGATTTGGCCTCGCCATTGGATTTTTTTCCCCATTAGGGTTAACGAGAATCAATCACAGCGGTAATTTCCTATGAAAAAGAAAGCCTCTCAGGCCCATGTCTGGGTCTGTGGAGCTGATGGATTGCTTCTTTTTTTATAGAGCCAAATCGTTTTTGTAGGAATCAGCTTTCAAGTGTATAAATTTCAGATGGAAATTATTTCTCGCAATATTTGCTTTCAGTAATTCTTTTTTTAAACATTAATTAGTGGAATAAATCCACCCAGGGACAAAAAGTGTTTCTGCAAAATAATACGAGAATTTGTATTGAAAATGTGATTGAATGCCGGGAAGAAATGAAAGACACAAAAGGTCACAAAGGGAATAACTCTGTCATAGCTATTCAAAATATGGGATAAAATAGACTTATATTTTCTCCTGTTTGATCTAATATATCTAATTTTTCATGCCATTTTCCCTTTCTGTCCCTCTATCCTCTCTTCATTTAGACAGTGTCTCCTCTGTTTATTTGTTACAAAGATTTCAGTTGTTACTCACAGTTCAGAATAAACGCTGACAGCTTACAGAAAAAAATTTCAATTACTGAGATAAGTTTCAACACTAACAAAAGTAAGCCTTTTCCTGCTAGCGTGTTTTCGATCAGCATTAAGGGTTCAGTCAAGCCTCTTTGTTATAGGCCCACAGATTTTTATTGCTGTGATGTTTATATTTTGATCATTTGTGTTTTTATCAGGCATTTGTAAGTTAAAAAATTCAACCAAATGGACACCTGCAGCATGTTAAGATAAATGTAAATATTTTTAACTAGGCTATGAAAAATAGTCTTTGCCTCATTGAAGGGGAAGTTTAGTAATATTTTACATCAGGGGCCAGCCCCGTGGCCTAATGTTAAGTTTGCTGCATTCCGTTTCAGATGCCTGGCGTCAGTTCCTGGGCGTGGACCTACACCACGCATCTGTCAGTGGCCATGCTGTGACGGCAGCTCACATACAAAAAGAGGAAGATTGGCAGCAGATATTAGTTTGGGCTAATCTTCCTCAGAGGCAAAAAAAAAAAAAAAAATGAAAGTTAGGTCAATTGTCAATCAGGAGTGCTCTTTGAGTTGTTTTGTTTGTTGTGGTAAAAGATTTATATTAACGCAAATACATTAGCTACTACATTCAATGATAAGATGCATTGACAGTGCACAAAGCAAATTGTGATGAAATGGGGAAAACACTGGAGTTGGAAATCCATGATCTGGGTTTGGATCCTGGTTTCCTGCTTACTACTAGTAAGGTCTTGGAGTAAGCCAGTTTATCTGTGTGGTCTCCATTTTCCTTATCTGTTTAGTGGGGATAGTAGTTTATACCTTATAGGGTTTTTTTGTGTGTGAATTAAATATCAGAACGCATATTAAAGGACCATTATGAATTTTACCGTGTGGGATTTGAATCTATGCCTTGGCACCCATATACCCAAAAGAACACTTCCCAAGTCAAATAAGAACACGATAGGATTGTTAGTGAACCCCACCATTGGGAGAGAACTATCAAATGGCAAGGTAAGGGTTTAAAACGTAGTTTTTGGAGTTTGCCTCTAAGCTTAGCAGCAATGACATACATAATAGTAATGCAGACTGAAAAATTACTAAAAACTAATAACCTCACATTTAAAGTAAATTATTGCCTCTGCTTATGAGAAGGAAGAGAGAGAAGGAAAGAAAGAGGCTAACTTTGTTTCCTATACATCTATAAACAAAAACTGGTGAGGAACATCTGATCTAAACTGGACTTTTCTTAGTTTTCTCTTATAGGAAATTGTTTAACGTTCTTTATAGAAGGAAACTCAATTCTAAGTTTTACATAGAAAACATGTCAAAAACTTCTATAAAACTATCACTCTCTCTTCTTTTATCACTTGTTAAATTGTTTTATAATTATTTTTCACATTCTTGGAACTTCTATCAGACTATGAATTGTATATTCATGAAGAAAAAAGGAAAGCAAAAGGACGATGCCTCTGCCTCATTAATTTAGTAAACGTGTGTTGAAAACCTTTTAAGTGTCAGGTTTTGGGTGTGTAAAATAACAAAAAATGACTCTGGTTTCACAGAATCTAGTCTTGCAGACCCACTGGTAAATGAAACAGGAGGTAGCTACTTAAAGTGCTGGCAGATGAAGACATATACAGGGTGTTTGGGGAGTGACTCTTAAAAAGCATTTCCTTGGGAGGTAAAATCTGAGATAACTAATAAGTGAGCTAAAATGATGAAGTTGGGGAATTATAGTCCAGACAAGGTAAAAAGCAGTCTAAAAACACAGAGGCAAGAAACAAAAACTTAAGATCTATCTAGGCCAAGCTATGGAGTTTGAATTTTTTAAAGTTTCAAAGGAGCTGCTACAGGAATTTGAGTTGGGGTGTGATACGACTGAAATTGAATTGTAGGAAAATTAGTCCACTATCAGAGGAAGTAACAGACTGAGGGAGGTGGGAACTGGGGAGATGAGAGGGAGAGCAAGGAGGCTAGTTAGAGACTGTTCAGTCATCAGAGTAAGAAGAGATGAAATAAAGAGATAATAGTAACAGTGCAGAATTGTATACAGATTTGAGAGTGATTAAGGAGGTAGAAAATACGGGATCTGATGATTGATGAGCTGTTGAGTGGGTTAAAAGAGTCTAGGATGGCTATGAAGAGTTTTTCTTGAATAAGTGTGTCATGGTGCCAGTAATCAAGAAAAAAAACATAAATTGGTTTTCGAGAAAAGGTGGTGAAGTGAATTTGAGACATATTGACATATTGAATCAAATTGAGTTTGGGATGCTTGTGGAATGTCCAGGAGATGCATAGCAGGCAGTTGGATATGGAAGTGTACAGTTGCACTATCAACAGCAATACAATGCAGACCACGTATATAATTTGAAATTTTCCGGTAGTCATTAGGAACATTTACATATAGGTTTTTGGGTGGATATGTTTTCATTTCTCTGGGATAAGTGCCCAGAAGTGCAATTGCTAGGTCATATGGGAAGTGAGCTTTTGATTTTTAAAGAAACTATCAAACTGTTTTCTGGAGTAGCTGTACCATTTTGCCTTGCTACCAGCAATGTATGAGAATTTCAGATGATCAGCTTCCTTGTCAACACTTGGTGTGGTCAGTTTTTTTAAGCCATCCTGATAGATGTGCAGTGACATTTTGCTGGAGATTTAATTTGCATTTCCTTAATGGCTAATGATGTTGAGCATATTGTCATGTGCTTATTTGCCATTGTGCAATTTCTCTGGCAAAATGTTCAATTTTTTTGCCCATTTTTGGGGGTATGATTGTATTTTTATTATTGGGTTTTGAGAGTTTTTATAAATTCTGGATATAAATCTTTTTTAGATATGTGTGTTGCAAATATTTTTTCCCAGTTTTAGCTTGTCTTTTCATTCTCCTAGTAGTGTCTTTCACAGAGCCAAATGTTTACATTTTGTTGAGATCCATTATTGATTCTTTCATGGATTGTACTTTTGGTGTACTATCCAATAACACTTTGCCTAATCCCAGGTCATGAAAGTTGGCTCCACTGTTTCCTCTAAAAATTTTATAGTTTTATGTTTTCCATGTAGATCTGGGAATCTTTTTGAGTTAATTTTTGATGTTCAGATTGAGGTTCATTTTTGTGCTTATGGATGTTCAATGGTTTCAACACCATTTTTTGAAAATACCATCCTTCCTCAATTGAATTGCCTTAATACCATTGTAAAAACTCAGTTGGGTATATTTCATGTTTTCTCTTTCTGGACTTTGTGTTTTTCTATTGAGTTTTGTGTCTATCCCTTCGCCAATGCCACACTGTCTTGATAATTGTAGTTTCATACTGTCTTAAAATTGGGTAGTGTGACTCTTCCAACTATATTCTACTTCAAAAAATTATTTAGGTTCTTCTAGGTGCTAGTTATAAATGGCTATTCACCGCCCTCAACAATTCCTGATGGGATTTTGACTAGCATTCTGTTAAACATATAGGTCAATTTAGAGACCATCTAAATTGACATCTTATATATATTGAATCTTCCAATCCATAAACAAGGTATGCCTCTCTATTTGTTTTAGCCTTTGATTTTTTTCAGTAGCACTTTGTAATTTTCAGCATACAGATCATACACATGCTTTATTAGATTTATGCTCAAGTATTTTACTTTTGGAGATACTATGAGCTATTGTTTCTAAAAATTTTAGTTTTTAATATTTTTATTGCTAGTATATAGAAATAAAGTTGATTTATTTAATTAAATATTTTATTTTGATTCACATGCAGTCGTAGGGAACAATAAAGAAAGATCCCAGGTATCCTTACTTAGTTTCACTATGTATGGATATACCATGTTTGGTTTATCCATGCATCAGTTGATGAACCTTTGGATTATTTCCATTTTTTTGCCATTGTGAATAATACTGCTGTGAACATTTGTGTACGAGTTTTTGTGGGAACACACGTTTTTATTTTTCTTGAGTAAATATCTAGGAGTAAAATTGATGGGTCATATGGCAACTCTATATTTGAGTTTTGAAGAACTGCCAAACTGTTTTCCACACGGGACAAAGTACAAGGATTTGAATTTCTTCAAATCCTTACTAACACTTGTTATTTTCTGCTTTTTTGATTCTAGTCATCCTAATGGGTGTGAAGTTGTATCTCATTGTGGCTTTAATTTACATTTCCCTGATGACTAATGATGTTGAGAATTTCTCCTGTGCTTGTTGCCGTTTGTATATCTTCTTTGAAGAAATTTGTATTCAAGCCTTTTGCCTATTTTTTAATTGGGTTGCCTTTCTGTTGGTGATTTCTAACATATTTACATATTCTGGATATTAAATCCTCATCAAATATGTGATTTACAAATATTTTCTGTAGTTTGTCTTCTCATGTTCTTTAATGCACACCAGTTTTTTATTTTGATAAAGTCCAATTTATCTATTTTTTCTTTTGTTGCTCATGCTTTTGGTGTCAAATCTAAGAATCCCTTGCTAAATCTGAAGTCATGAAGATTTACCCCTATGTTTTCTTACATGAGTTTATAGCTTTTGTACTTATATTTAGGTCATTGACCTCCTATATTTAGGTCATGTGAGCTAATTTTTTGTTATGGAGTGAGGTACAAGACCAATTTCATTCTTTTCCACATGGTTAGCCAGTTGTCCCAGGACCATTGTTGAAGAGACTATTATTTTCCGATTGAATGATCTTGGCATTCTTGTGAAAAATCAATTGCCCATTGGGGCTGGCCCTGTGGCCGAGTGGTTAAGTTCGTGCGCTCCGCTGCAGGTGGCCCAGTGTTTTGTTGGTTTGAATCCTGGGCACGGACATGGCACTGCTCATTAAACCACGCTGAGGCAGCATCCCATATGCCACAACTAGAAGGACCCACAACAAAGAATATACAACTATGTGCCGGGGGGATTTGGGGAGAAAAAGGAAAAAAAAAAATCTTAGAAAAAAAATCAATTGGCCATAGATGTTTGGGTGTATTCTGGACTCTCAATTCTATTCCATTGGTTTATATGTCTTTCGTTATGTGAGCACCACACTATTTTAATTACTGTGGCTTTATAGTAAGTTTTGAAATCGGAAAGTGTAAGTCCTGCAACTTTGCATTTCTTTTTCAATGTTATTTTGACTATTTGGGGCTCTTTACACTTCCATATGAATTTGAAGATCAGCTTTTCCATTTCTGAAAACAAAAAAGCCACTTGGATTTTAATAGAGATTGCTCGAATCTGTAGATCATTCAAGGAGTATTGCCATCTCAAAAATATTGTCTTCCAATCTATGAACATGGATCTCTTCCACATATTCATGTCTTTTAAAATTACATCCAATAATATCTTATTGGTTTCAGTGTGCAAGACTTGCACTCTCCTTGCATTCTCTTGATTACATTTATTCCTAAGTATATTCTTTTTGATGACATGTAAACGGAATTGTTTTCTTAATTTCATTTTTGGATTGTTCATGCCTAGTGTATAGAAATACCAGTGATTTTTGTATCTTGATTTTGAATCCTGCAACTTTGCTGACTTCATTTATAAGCTCTAATAGTTATTTTGTAGGTTTTAAAAAAGACTTTCTATATATAAGATCATGTCACTTTTGAATAGAGATAGACGCCTTTAAATTGTTTTTATTGCCTAATCATGTTGGCTAACACCTTTAGTACAATGTTGACTGGAAGTGGTGAGAGTGAATATCCTTTTCTTTTTCCTGATCTTAGAAGGAAAGCATCCAGTCTTTTACCATAGGTATAGTGTTAGCTGTGTGATTTTTTGTAGATGAGCTTCATAAGGTTGAGGAAGTTCCCTTCAATTCCTGTTTGTTGAGTCTTTTTTTATCATGAAAGGAATTTTGCCAAATGCTCTTACTACATCTATTAAGATGATCATGTCTTTTTTATTACTTCATTCTATTAATGCAATGTATAGCAATGATTGAGTTGGTATGTTGAACCAACTTTGCATTCCTGGGCTAAATCCCACTTATCCTGGTGTGTAATCCTTTTAATGTGCCCCTGGATTCAGTTTGTTAGTCTTTTGTTGAGGATTTTTGGATCTATATGTGTAAGGGATATTGGTCTGTAGTTTTCCTGTGATTTCTTTGTCTGGTTTGGGGGTCAGAGTAATAGGGGCCTCATATAATGAGTTAGAGAGTGTTTCCTCCTCTACTATGTTTTGGATGAATTTGAGAAGGATTGGTGTTAATTCTTCTTTAAATTCAATGTTAGTGTTTACCAGTAAAGCCATATGTTCCTGAGCTTTGTTTTTTTGGAAATTTTTCAATTACTGATTCAATCTCTTTAGTTGCTATGGGTCTATTTATATTTTCTATTTTTTCTTGATGTTGTTGGCAGTTTGGGTGTTTTTAGGAATTTCTCCATTCATCCAGGTTATATAATTTATTGGCAGACAGTCATTCATCAATTTAATTTCAATCCTTTTTTCTTCTGTAAGGTCAATAGTAGTGTCCCCACTTTCATTCCTGATTTTAATTTGAGTCTTCTCTCCTTTTTTACATCAGTCTAGATGAAGGTTTGCCAATTTTGTTGAGCTCTCAAAGAGTCAAATTTTGGTTCCATTGATTTTCTTTATTATTTTTTTGTTCTCTATTTCTTCACAAGGGAAATTGTTCCATAGTCTTTTCTTGTAATATCTTTGTTCAGTTCTCATATCAGGGCAGTTCTGGGCTCATTAACTCAGTTGGGAAATGTTTTCCCTTCTATGTTCAGTAAGAGTCTGGAATGTGGGCAGTTGTCTACCCTGTTTTTCATTTCTCAAGGCCTTTGATATTCTGTCTAGGGTCAGATCCATATACATGCACCTCAAGATCAAGTCTAGGAGTTTATACATAATTCTACTGGGTTACTTTCTTGAGCTCCTTTCCCTTGTCAAACTCCGCAACACGTTTTGTTCCTGGAGTTCCCCTTTCTTGGTCATCTTGTTAGAACACTGAGTTTCAGTTCCATGCTCTGCTGTACACTTTTCACACCCATGTCTGCTCCCATGGCCAAGGAAGAGAATGGGGGAAAAAAATACCAGGGTATTTCCCCTGCTTCTTCACCAGTAAAGGTGCCCTTTTCATCTCCTTGGACCAAAAATTGACAGCTATTCTTGAAACTCTTTCTGTTTGCACCCAGTATGCAGTTCTGGGTTTCTGGCTGCGTATCCAGCATAGGAGACATCAGAGCAAAAAAGAAATGGCAAACTCAAATCTAGTTCAGTGGTCCTTTTACTTCTGGTTTCTTTAGCTGCTCCATGCACCTGTTCAGGGTTTTTAGTTGCTTTCAGTAGATGGGACATTGTGGAGTGAGCTTACTCCATCTTGAATGGAACCAGATCCTTCCCTTTTATTTGTTTTGATTGTTTTATCTCTAAGAATTCTTTAGAGTGATGATGATGAGGAGGATGGATGTGGGGTTAAGGAGCAGCAGAAATGGGAAAGGAAAACAAAGAACACTCACTCCCCAATCCACCCAATTCAAATACCATTGACTTTTGTTCTGCATTTAAGAGAAGCCCTTGCAAAGCAAACGTGGATATAAAACAACCTGGTTGATGTTTTAGAAATATCTTGTCTTTTGCTATATTGAGAATGTATTGCTAGGGGGAGGGAAATCTAAGAGCAAAAGCAGATGAGGTGTTTCCTGCTTCTTGCTTGAGGGATAAGTTACATTTGGGTATGGGACTATTTGGCCTCATTGTTTTGACCCTATCATTCTGACCCTAAGAACCTGTGACTGTATTTTATCAAAAACAGAAACATAAATTTGCAATGTAAGTATTTTCTGAAGCAAACTCAAGTAAGCCAGATTAATTGTTTTATGAAGAAGCTAAATTGTGTCCTCTGTTGTACATTTTCAATTTTATTATATTGAAATAATTTCATCAGTGTGAATCTTTCTCATGTAAATTTTACGAGGACATTTCATTTCTTCTCTTTAAGTTCTGATATCAATTTTTAAAAGTGACTTTTGTTAAGAATGAACTTGGAGCAAAGGACTAGGTAGTCTAGATATTCCCCTATGATTTTTAAAATTTGGTATGATTTTATACTATTTACTATGTTTTACTTAGTACAGTACTTTAAAAATATTGTAGTAAAGTTTGCCATTTTAACAATTTTAAGGGTACAGTTTAGTGACTTTTAGTACATTCACAATGTTGTGAACCATCATAATTGGTGTCAATTTTAGTAACAAACTTTCTATCTCTATTCAATAATTTTCTACCAAGTTGAATTTTTAAAGTAAGGTTTATAGATCTAGTTTTTATCACATACAAATGAAGTCATTATTAGTTTAATTTTGTGTTTATTATATTTTCTAGAGTATTGTATTTTTAAGTGAATAAAAGATAGGTTGTAGCTATTTCATAACTAATCCAAGAAAAATTGTGAGCATTTCCCTTTGGATTTCCCTCAGTCTTTCCATTTCTGGTATTTGGATTATGACCATGTTATACTAATTCTTCACTCTACTTCTGACTGTTGAATGCAGAGGATACTGAAGTGGCCATGCTGGGAGTGGAGTGTGGAGCAAATACTTGCTTACTGACAGTAAGTTCTTAAAACAGTAAGATTAAAATGTTTTTGAAGTCAACTTGTCATAGACTAGAACTCTAAGGTAAAGTGGTGTCTTCAAAACAATATGCTTTGGTTTCAGTGCTGTGCTAGCAGAAGCATTATGAGTCTTGGGCTTATTTCCTGTGGAAACTCCAGCATTGTGTAGTCTTAGAGTCTATCTGCCAACTGCCGTGGCTCTGGAGAATTTATAGTAGTTGGGACAGAGATTTTAGAAAGATTATCAATTACTGAGTCTTATTGATCAACTTTTATTATTTTGTAGGTTACTTGCACTACGCAATTATATATTTTTTAATATGTGTAAAACAGCGGAGTAAAACGACGGAGTGTACATTAATTTTAATGCAAAAATATTTACAGTGACATGTGTTTCTCCTGCACTGAACCCTCTTGGGAATCCTGAAGTAAAAGTCTTATGTCACAACCCAGACACTGGATTTAAGCATTTAATCCCAAGACAGAAAGAACAACATGATCTAATAATCTTGACGTTTAATATTGTATCTTATTTAGTAATAACAACTGAGACTCAATATTCACTTATTCATTCAACAAATAATTCTGATCGCCTTTTATTTGGTAGGATATTGGCTTTAAATAAGTTGAATTTGAGAGTGAATGAGACAGCATTCAAGATCCATGTTGTCATAAAGCTCTTACTCTGGAGAGATGAGGACAGACAATAAGTTAAAGCTATAATATAATTTTAGATAATAAATGCTATGAGAAAAATAAAACATAGTCATTTAATAATAGTGACTAGAGGGGAGATTCATGTTAGATAAGGTGTTTAGCAATGACATTTCTTAATATAGAGCTGAAACCAGAAGAGCGTGCTAGGCAGAAAGAAAAGCAATTTCAAAGACTTTGAATTGGGAAGGAGTTTGGTGAACTTGAAGAATATAAAGCAGACCAACCTGTGTGGTTAGATCATAGTGAGGAGGAGGAGGAGTGGGATGTACTGAGGTTGGAGAGAGAGACTGGGAAAGATCATAAATGGCCTTTTAGGCAAGAAAAAGATGTTTGCAATTGATTTTTAAGTGCAAAGGGAAGCCACTGGTGAGTTTCAAGGGACTTAACATTATCTTATTTACACTATAGAAAGTTCATTTGGATTGCTGTATGGAGAATGGATTTTGGGGGCTCTACTAAGAAAACAAGAAGACTGTTTAGAGGCTACACAGTACTATCAACAAAAGATGACAGTGACGTGGACAAGGGTGGTAACAGCAGAGTGAAAAGAAGTGGACAGATAAAGGGGGTATTTTTGAGGTAGAGCTGGCCAGATTTGATGCTTGATTAGGAAGTATGTGTGGAGGTGAAGTAGGAGGTATAAGGAATAGGGTGGAATCAAGAATGTCTTCTAGGAATTTTGCTTGAACAAGTGGTTGGCAGGTGATGCCCTTTATTAGCTGAGGAAGACAGAGAGAAGCTGGTTTAGGAGCTCAGGGGAAGAGTTCAGAGCTACAGATTCAAACTGGGGAGTCAACAGCACACAGATAATAAAGTCATGGGACTGGATGAGATCTCAGCATAGAGTCTAGATAAAGAGGTGAAGGAGGCCCAGGACTGAGCCAGCAAAAGAGGCTGAGGAGAGAGTCCATTTCAATGGAAGGAAAACATGGACAATGTTGTAACACAGAATTCAAGAGAATAAAGTGTTTCAAGAAGGAAGGAAATTGCTGCAATGTCAACTCAGATGAGGACAGAGAAATGACCGTTAGTTTCACATCATGGACATAATTCTGATCTTGACAAGTACAATTTCAGTGGTTAGAGAGGAGATAAACTTGACTAGGGTGGGTTGAGGCCAAAAAGGTGAGATGATAAAAGGAAGTCAGTAAATCCAGGCATCTCTTGACAAGTTTTGCTTTGAAAGGGTCAGAAAAATGAGGTAATAACTGGAAGGTAACGTGAGGTCAAAGGAGGTTTTTTTTTTTTTTTTTTTTTTTTTTTTAAATAGCTAGTTTGTATGTTTATGTTTATTGGAATGGTCTGGTAGACAGAGAAAGTCTAATGATATATGGAGAGTCACAGGATAATTGCAGGCTTGAATTTCTTGACCATGGGAAGAGGGAATCAAATCCAGAAATTGAGGGGGAAAGTTGGCATTTTTAGGCACTGGGAAACTTCTTTGTTTCATTATAAAAAGAGGAAGGCAAAGACTGTGAGTGCAGATGCAGATAAGCTAATCAAGTTGGTAGTGGGAAGTTGAGGGAGCTCCCACCTGATTGCTTTTCTTTTCTCAGGGAAGAATGAGGTGAGTTCATGAGCTGTGGAGGGGAGAGAGTTTAGGAGATTTGAAGAGAAAGAAGATCTGAAACGTCTCAAAGAATGAGAAATACAGTAGCATTCTCAGGCACTGGTGTGCTCTCCTAAGATTAATGGTCATAAATTTAGAGAAAGATCAATCTACGTGGTTGTTGATTTTCTCCAGAAACGTTCAGCTTCTGGGGCAGAGAGGCAGAGAAGGTGGAAAGCTGAGTTGAACCAGTGTCGGGTGTGATTAAACAGGAAGGAGAGAGGGACAAAAGAGTTAAAGGTAAGTTGATTATAATGATCATCCATGGATTCTCGACTGGGAGAGGTAAGAATGAGAACATGAGATGATGGGAATGAAAAACTCTTCACTTCTCTCCACTCAGTTAGATAATTGCTGGCACTGGAGAGGAGGAAGGGCAGGAGCAGGGAAAGGATGCATGCCAAAAAGCTGGGAGCTTGACATTGAGATTTTTTTTTTTTGTGGTATATTTATTAGGGATGTCAAGGTCCAGAGTTATGGCATTGGACGTGGATGAACGGGACTGGATAGAAAAAAATATCGGATAAAAGATCTAAGAACTGAGAAGGCAGGGGATTAAGAAAGCCATTGCTTTTCACAAAATGCTCCCTGGGAAATTCTGTCCAAAAACTGAAACAGTCACTATGGCCACACAACAGAATCGTCTCCCCATCATTTTCATTATTGAGATCAGAGCTCGCGGTGTTAGCCATGTCTTGGAGTGGTGATATTTGAAGCGTGTTGCACACAGTAGTGCTGTAGCCCTTAAGACCTAACCACAAAAGAGAGAATTAAAAAATTTTGAGCCCTGAATGTCATAAGATGTGCTGTACTAAAAGAAGGAATTGGGTGCCAATCTTCACTTTTTCTCTAGGGTAATTACTTAAGTATTTAACTTAACACATCCTTATTTTGAGTAAGTGCCGGGCTACATCAGGTTATAGCAAGGGCTATTATAGCATGCCTTCAATTAGTATCGGAAAAAAAGGTTTTTGTCAAAATTACAGTATGTGAGGACTGGCTCCATGGCGTGGTGGTTAAGTTTGGTGCACTCAGCTTAGGTGGCCTGGGTTCATGGGTTTTGATCCCAGGTGCAGACCTGCACCACTCGTCAGCCTTACATATATGATTGTGGTCCCATAAGATTAGTACCATATGGCCTAGGTGTATAGTAGGCTGTACCATCTAGGCTTGTGTAAGTATGATACGAGGGGAAAAAATTTTCCTCTACCCTTCTAGGGTCTTCTGGCTGCTCTAAGAATTAAATTGACATGAGAGGGGCTAGCCCGGTGGTACAGCAGTTAAGTTTGCACGTTCCGCTTTGGCGACCCAGGGTTCGCTGGTTGGATCCCGGGTGCGGACACGGCACTGCTTGGCAAGCCATGCGGTGGTAGACGTCCCACATATAAAGTAGAGGAAGATGGGCATGATGTTAGCTCAGGGCCAGTCTTCCTCAGCAAAAAGAGAAGGATTGGCAGCAGATGTTAGCTCAGGGCTAATCTTCCTCAAAAAAATATTGACATGAGACAGATTAATATGAGAAAAACAAACAAAAGTTAATAACATGTATACATAGGAGAAACCCAGGAAAACCGAGTAACTTGCCAAAATGGCCAAAGCCCTCACCATATATACCATCCTCAGCTAAAGACAAAAGAAGATGTTAGGGTGGCAAATTTTGTTCCCCTTCAGTTCACTCTATGATGTTCACACAATGGCAAAATCACCTAATGATGCATTTCTCACAACGGATCCCCATCTTAAGTGATGCATGACTGTATATGACATTCTGAAATAGACAAAACGATAGAGACAGTGAAAAGATCAGTGGTTGCCAGGGCCTTGGGGGAGGAAGGGATGAGTAGGTGAAACACAGGGGACTTTTAGTGGTGAAGCTGTTTTGTATGGTATCATAATGATGGACTCATGTCATTATTCCTTTGTTAAAACCCACAGAGCTGTACAACACCAAGAGTGAACACTAATGTAAACTATGGATTATGGTTAACAATAACGTATCAATATTGGTTCATCAATTTTAACAAATCAAGCACACTAATGCAAGATGTTAACAATAGAGGAAACTGGGGTGGGGGGAGCAGGGGGAGTGGGGAGTTGCTATATGGAATGCTATGTATTGTATGCTCAATTATCCTGTAAATCTAAAACTGCAGACTTTAAAAAGCCTACAAATTAATAAAAAATGAAATTTGGCAGTGAAAGCAGGGATTGATGTAGGTTGGTAGACTGACTACTTTTTTTTTTTTAAAGATTTTATTTTTTCCTTTTTCTCCCCAAAGCACCCCAGTACATAGTTGTATATTCTTCATTGTGGGTCCTTCTAGTTGTGGCATGTGGGACGCTGCCTCAGCGTGGTTTGATGAGCAGTGCCATGTCCGCGCCCAGGATTCGAACCAACGAAACACTGGGCCGCCTGCAGCGGAGCACGCGAACTTAACCACTCGGCCACGGGGCCAGCCCCTAGACTGACTTCTTTTTAAGGACAGCTTTTTAAAAAGGAATGCTTGAACATGTGTTAACAGTAAGGGTGTGAAATACTTGGCGCCGTCCTTCCCGACTCCTCTCCTGTCCTGTGTACAATTGGAGTTAGATTGACAGAGTGTCAGTGTGCTGCTGCAGGAACGTTATATTCAGGCAGACATGGGTTTAATTCTATCTAGATGTGCATCTCGCTGAGCCTCAGTGCCCCCATCTGTGTGAAGATCATGCTACTGACCTCAGGGCTGTGGTGAGGATTAAACGAGACATTATCTAAAACGCTAGCACTGTGACTGGCATAAGGAGTACAGCTAAAACACGCTAGTTTATATTTTCCCTTTCAAGAGAGTATAAAAACAAAATAAAAGTCTGAATAAATGATGGGAGAAATTAGGGAGAAGACGAAGACTGATCACATGCTGGTATAGCACCGAATCCGAGTTCTACCCTTTAAAGCTGCGGACTAGCCCTCGTCTCCACTAGGTTCTGTTAGGTTCTGTTTGAACAGGCACCTACACTGCTTCTCTGACACATTTTTATCTTTTTTTCAAAAGAATCTTTTATATAATCACAGACAAAGTGACTTTTCTCGAGTAATAGATGATGTCACGTGTCAGAAGTGAGAAGGTGAGAAGGTAGAATTGGGGAGTTAAGAAATATGGGAAAAGCTTGGCTGGGCCTTGATAGGAAGTGTGGCATTTATAACAATATATCACACCTTATAATTACCCAGCTGTGTGTCTCAGTTTGCTTACAGAGAGGGCAATTTACCATACCTGTGTTGATTATCTTTGCAACTGTCTATCCCACCAGGATGCAGTGTAACGTTGAGCAGTGGATGCTCAATAAATATTTACTGAATTGAGGGTTTATGTAGCTCTTGATGAAAAAGTAGTCCTGTTTATAAGACAAAAAAGAAAGCTTATCTATTAGACTCATTTATATACACAGCGAAGAGTGGGCTATAGGACATATTTAACATACCTAGGTACACCATGTATGTAAACATAAAACCTTAGTCTGGGAACATACTTTTCCATGTTTCTCTTTTTCAGCTGCTTATTTTGGACAGCTCTGCCAAACATCTGTAGGCTTAAAAGCAGTTCAAAGCAGGGTACAAAGAAAAGAAACCCACTTAAAATATCTCAACTTGACTCTCTTCACTCCGTACAAGGTTCGAATGTGATTTGGACACCAACACACCAAGCCAAGCTTTGTGCGAGGAAGTAAACGTTAGACTGAAACGGGAACCTGAAGCAGGTCGTTCTCCTTTTGTTGAGCTTCTCCTTCTTGTCAAACCACTGGGCTGCACATTGTCGTTCTTGTTCGTCACTGATAGCCTATCACAAAGCCCCCTCTGTTAGGATGCCGTACCTGAAACTCCCACTAGCCAGCAGAGCAGAAACACCAAGGTGGAGCCACCTTCCCCAGACCTCTCGCACACAATGGCTACTGCTGTCACAGCAGGACAATTGAGTGGATCTTATGGTGGTATATTTTTTCCCATCATATGCATGACAGAAAGTCTAATGGACCTTGTTCATTTCTTGAGTAGCTTTTGAGGCCCTATAAAATGGCCTGTTATCAGTTCCATCAGTGTTCCCAAGATGTCTACCTAGAGGTCAGAGAGCCCCAGCAGTAGCTGTATTTTCAGTCCTCCGATCAGCCAGAAGGAGATAGTAAGGAGCTGAAAAATAGGAGGAAAACTATTTCCCCTCCAGAAGGAAAAGCTACATGCTAATGGCATTTTGTGAGGAATAAAATTCACTGCCTTTAAAAATGGGAGAATTAAATGGGCTATATTATTTTGTACAAGAGTGAACTATTTGTCTTAAAGAATTTGGGTCACTGCTCTTAATAATAAAAATGTTAAAAACTTGATATGATTTTATACCCAATTTGGGGATATATTATTCTCTAATTGCAGAGCTAATGATGCCATGGTATTGTCCTGGGAAGGAATATAAGAAAATGGAGAAGAGAAGCACAATAACAAGTTCAGAAAGATGATATTTTCACCACTCAGAATTTTAGGTATGTGTCTGTCGTTTTCTGACTTAAATGTTGATGTGAATGGAAGAGACTTTGACTTGCGGAAGGAAAAACTATATCTGATGCAGATAATGCAATCCATAGAGTAGGAATTCCTGTAAGAATCGAAATTATTTTTGGCTCTTAGTAGCATGTTGACTTCTAGCAATATTTCCTGGAATT
This sequence comes from Equus caballus, assembly GCF_041296265.1. Lineage (NCBI taxonomy): Eukaryota > Metazoa > Chordata > Mammalia > Perissodactyla > Equidae > Equus > Equus caballus. Next base: position 50,477,560 of record NC_091686.1, read on the forward strand.
CCTAAAACCTATTTCTTCCCTGAAATGATGAATACTATTTGTGGCTCCTTACTAAATATGAAGGCTTAGGGCTTTCCTGTCTAGGTTGTTATGGAGCGTAACTCTCAGTTCACAAATTCAATTGTGCAAACAAATTTCTAGGGCTGTGGGCAATGAATCTTCGTCAACCTGTGGCCCTCTGTCATCTTGTGGGGGATTTGTTTAAGTTGGATGAAGTCACACAGTCCAACGTGTTGGACTGGGGTGCCTCAGACCCAGAAGTCATCTGTGGAGTTGATGGCACCTTCTCATTCCCCGGTACAGGTTGCTAACCACTTATGTGTCCCTTATTTCTCATCTTATGGCCACCATCTTGTAGGGTGACATTCCCCATCACTTTCCATTATGTTTTGCTGTGTGGCAATCTTTCTGGTACTTTTAAACTACAGAGGCGTGCAGAAATCTCTGACACTCTCTGTGGCCTATCTTCCTAAATGCTCTGTGCGGCATTTCTTCTCTGGCTCCACAGGGATCTGCTCAGAAACAGAGCACAGGGTCTTGCTCTCCACCACCCACAGACTTCTGCTCTCATAGCCTTCTTTCGATCCTTAATCTTCCCATGCTGGCATCTTCTTTACATCTTGGGAGAAAGGGCTCCCTAATTCCATCATGATTTTTGCCTTGCGTTGTTTCAAGGGATTAGGCCTTAGGAAATCAATGCAGTAAGGTTGATTAGTAACCATCTTTTCATCACGACCCACTCTCTCCTGGAATTGAAGAGAATTGAGAGCAGAGTGAGTTGAGAGCAGACCATCTGCTTGGATAGGGAAAAGAAAAGGGAGGGGGCCCAAAGATCATTTATTGCCTGAAAATATTATTCTGCCACTAGTGTCATGTTGCTTTTTACTCAGAATAATGCTCACCCATGTGACATATAATGCATATAATGTTCACGGAGCAATTTAATCTGTTTTCTCATACAAAAATCCAGGAACTCAAACAGACAAACCCGTATTTTCCTATCAGACTTTATTCTCCTTGATGTCAGGGAGATTTGAATCACTTTGTAAATGTTGGTGGACACATGGAAAATGTCTTTGTTGCATAGCTGGAGATTATGCTGAAATGCTGTTTCTCAAATTTATAAATGGAAATCATGATCAGGTTCTGTGCTGCCAGGCTGCATGATTGTTCATAAAAAACAACTCACAAATGTTGTGTGACTTCAGGTAATGGAGCCAAGGAAGGGTGAAGGCACAGAGTATAGGAGTGTAAGCTGAGCTTTGGACTAGAACACTGTGGTCTCCACTGAGCATTCTAAGGAACTTACTAGAAATGCAAATATCCCAGATACACTGATAAGAAACTCTGGGGATGGGATCTCCATATGGTGTTTTAACTGGCCTTCTATGTAATTCTGATGCATGTTAAAGTTTGAGAACCTGGACTAGGGGATGGCTACCTTGAGTCAAGGGAGTGATCTTAGGTAGGTGGCTCCACTTTTGAGACTCAATTTGCTCATTTAGGATTAAGAATTACTCTACTTAATCCAGTGGGAAGAGTGCCTTTTTGTCTTATTCTGCTTAGAACAAGATACAAACATATGCCCCAGCTAGTTTGACTTGGTTTGTTGGTTATAACATATAACCTTGATCATATCATTGCCTAAGAAGACTGGGAGCATGTCTGAGTGTTTATATATATTGCACATTCCCTAAGAGGCAATATGCAAGATGGGTAAGGGTGCAGGCTCTTTAGAAAGACAGCCTGGCATCAAATCACCAGCTCCCCCTCTTACTGTGTGACCGTCATCAAGTTTCAACTTCTCAGTGCCTCATTTTCCTCATCTGCAAAATTAAGATCATGCTGCAATACTCTCTACCTCACAGAGGTAGAATGAGAGAACATCCACGTGAGAATGAGATAACACAGGTTAGACGCTCACAGCAGGGCCTCGCACTGGCTGGTGCCTAACAAGTTCTGGGGCGAGTGCAGGCTGGGCTCTGTTCTAAAGTCCAGGGCTGAAATAGACATCACCTCTGCACCGAAGGAGCTTGTTATCCCAGAAGGAAGAACCAGGCATGTAAACATAATCCCCAAAGGCATTAGAGACTATCATAGCACCTGGGAAAAATGAGGACACAATAATGGGACAAGGGGTTTTGAAAGGACAGTTCATGTGGAGCGAGCAGATCCATCACCATGACTGATGGACGGTCAACAGAAAGATCTTCATATACTTTTAATGAAAACACCAATAACTAATATCACTGAACACTTACTATTTACCAGGCCCCGTTCATTCTCTCCATGAGTCTTCTCAGAAACCTGTGAGGCAGGTATTTGTATTATCACTATTTTACAAACTAAAGAAACTGGGACTTAATGAGACCAGGTAACTTGTTCAGGGAAACTGAAGAACGCAGGTGGGAGGTGTGACTAGAGAGCTGTACTCGGGATTTGCTTATTATTTCAATAAAACTCATGTAAAATGTCTCTTTCAACAATTTAAATTTAAATCTCTTTCAACAATTTAATTCTTTATGTTTCACAAGTTTTAAATAAGAAAAAACAATCCTAAAGAAATGAAGTGACCTGCCCTAGGGGACCCCCACCCCCACCTATTTTTACTAGGGAGAGGATTGCAGTTTAAGACCCTGACTTTTCTTCCGTCTCCCTTCCATCTCTGCTTCATTGAATTAACCAAACTGCCATCTTCTCACTCATTTTAAGAAAACAGAGAGAAAAAAGAACAGAAGATGACACCTAAAGAAGCCTGCCCTTTGGAACAAAGAGCTTTGTTAAGTAGAGGAGTACCTGAGATTGTGTGGCCGTGCTGAGCGCCCAGTGCAAGCAAGCCAGAGAGCTCCCCTCCTCCGGGAGTCAGGGGTCCGCATCCCTTTCCTTCATGACAGCCTTGGCTCTGGCTTGTTTAACACTCCTCCCTGTTAATTCCACCCGAGTGTGAACAGCTTCTCATTCTCATCTGAAGAGCCCCAATATGTTGAGAAAAGTATAAAGAATCAATTGTTCATTACTGTATAATAAATGATCAATTTACTTTAAATAATTTCAGCTAAATAATTCCATTTGTATAGGAAATATACTTTTAAAAGCTGAAATAGAAAAACAAAGAAAAATTATCTCGTCAGGGAGCAAAAAGAAAAATAAAAGCTTTATTGGACATGATATCTTTTTAGAGGAAACAAATCTTTCACCGGCCTTTCCTAAAAGCCTGTAGTGGAGATCATATAAGGCGAAAGAATCAGTCAAGATTTGTAGCTCTTAATCTTGTCCTGAAATCTATTAGAAAGGAGACACTGCCTTTGAACATGAAGATGAATGCTGATTGTGCCCCAAGACGAGAAATATGTAAACATGTGGTATATTTTCCTTTGGTTTTGAGGCTGACACAATACATAGGTCAGTAAAGTCAACAACATTTGAATTGTTAAAAGTTTTTTTCTGAGTCTTCTGGGAATGGTAAAACAGGATATAGTCTTTTGTTCTCATTTCCCTTCATGAAATGTGCTCTCTTCTTCTTGGAACACGTGGTAGTTGCTGTGCACGCAGACAGCTCTAACAATGCTTCCCTGACATTTAAGCATTTCACCTTCTATGCAGTACAGCCTGTTTGTCCTTTCAAACTTGGCTCCTGGGCCAAATGCAAAGGAACCACTGTGTGACTTTTTGCTTATCTTCTGTACCCAAGCCTACAAAGTTGGTGCCCAGGTGTGTCAGGTATCCCCTGGGGACTTCAGAACGAGGCTTTTCACAGTCAACCCAATCCCATGACCTGTACTATACTGCCTTTGATTTGAAGGCAGTTTAGTTAACTACCAAGACTGCCCACTACATTTATCGGAATCAAAGCCACCTGAGATGTGGCACACAATAATTCCTAGTTTTCTGCATAATGGCTTCAGGCAGACTCCATTACATGCTGGAGTAAGTTTGCCAGTGGGAAACAGCAATGTTTTCCTTCTTGTATATGCTGCTTCAGCAGAGCTGTTTTTCATTTCTAACACTTTATTTGGAAATACTTTCAAAATTTCAGAAAAGTTGCAAGAATTAGTTCAAATAACATGCTGATACTCATTACCCAGATCTGCTTATCATCACTTTACCTTATTTGACTTATCAGTGGCTCAAATTCCCTCTCACGCTCTCTTTCTGCACACGCATACACAGATATTTTGAGCCATTTTAGGGTAAGTTACATATCACACTGTCCTTTACCCTTTAAAACTTCTCTGGACATTTCCTAAGAATAGGGATATTCTTTTACAGAACCACCGTTAAGTGAATTTAAGATTGATAGAATATCTTTATTAAATCTGCCATCCTTATAATTTCAGTTTTAGGAACTGATCCAAAACTGTTTACCTCTCCAGTTGAGGGTCTACCCTAGGGTGCGGTGTTGTATCTAGTTGTCATGTCTTTGTAGTCTTTTTAAATCCAGAACATCTCCAAAACCTTTCTTTGTCGTTTATGCCATCGACACTTTGGAAGACCGCAATCTCCCATCTTTTTTCTTTTAAGCATATTTGTTCCTCATTTGGCATTTATCTAATATTACTTTGTGCTTAGATTCTCATTATGCATTTTTGCTCAGGACACTACATAAATGATGTTATGGCCTTCTCAAGGTATCTCATCAGCAGACACTAGATGTCTATATACTCCTCGCTGGTAATGTTAGGGTTTTTTTGAGGAAGATTGGCCCTGGGCTAACATCTATTGCCAATCTTCTTTTTGCTTGAGGAAGATTATCGCTAAGCTAACATCTATGCCCAGCTCCCTCCATTCTATATGTGGGATGCCTACCACAGCAGGGCTTGATAAGCAGTGCTATGTCTGCACCCGGGATCCGGGCTGGTGAACCCCGGGCCACCAAAGCGGAGTGTGCAAACTTAACTACTGTGCCTCTGCGCTGGCCCCTGGCATTTAGCATTTTAATGTAATCTAGAGTACTCTCTTATCCCCTATTGATGTCTTATTATTGATATGAACTCATGAATTCCAATTTTTTTTAAATTGTTTTTAATTCATTAGTGTACTTAATTATTTTGTGCTCAAGTTGCCCTTGATTTGACCAGTGGAATACCTTCAAGCTGTCTCCTGAATCTTTGTAACATACTCCATTATTTCTTTATTTATTTTGAGCACTTCCTTACTTCTGGCCTAACAAGATGCTCTAGGCTCATCCTGTATATTTCCTGTCCCAGTCCTAGACTCACTCAGTTCTCCAAGGAGCCCTGATTCCTTTTAGCGGGAAATGGTATTAGAGAATAAGATCTGGGCACTAGGTCTACCAAGAGGGCTTTTTTTTTTTTTTTAAAGATTGGCACCTGAGCTAACATCTGTTGCCAATCTTCTTTTTCTTTCTTTCCTTTTTTCCCCCTTCTTCTTCTCCCCAGTGGCGACCCCCCACCCCAGTACATAGTTGTATTCTAGCTGTAGGTCCTTCTGGCTGTGCTAAGTGGGACGCAGCCTCAGCATGGCCTGATGAATGGTGCCATGTCTGCACCAGGATCAGAACTGGTGAAACCCTGGGCCCCTGAAGTGGAGTGTGCGAACTTAACCTCTGGTCCACAGGGCCGGCCCCCCAATAGGGCTATTTTTAATAGACTCATGAGATGGAAGATATCCTGAGATTTCACCAAATTGAGCTGTGATATCATTAAATCATTGCAACTAGATTACTCTGAATGTTCAAAAAGAATTAAAGCTTAGATTTAAAAATATTGAAGCAGAAATAAATGTACAACTAATTTAGGATGCTTTGTGATTATTTTAACACTTTGTAAAGTGATACAAGAGGAAGAATTCAGCTCTAGCACCCTAGATTTACTTAATTGCTATGGTATAGCCACCACCGGGAGGCTTGGTTTTCAAGTAGTCTGATGAAATCACTGATTTGGTTTATGGCAATATTAATTAATGTCTAGCACAGAAATCATGACCACGTTTAGAAGGGCAACCCTCTCCTCTCAGGCCTGTGCCTTGTAGGGGTCGCAGGAGGGCACATCAGCAGGGCAGGGCTCCTGCAGCCCGTCCTCTACAGCTGCAAATGCAGAGCGTGGACAAGATCCTTTCAGGGTTGTTTCCCCAACTCCTTAGGTCCAATTTGACTTTCAAATACACACTGCCTTTTTTCTGGCCAAAATCCATAATATGACTTTCAAAGAAGTCTGCTTCAATAATAGAGATTCTCTTCTGGAGAGATATTTCAGTAGCTTCTAAGGGAATTTGGTTTATTTTCAATTTGGATGTTTTATTAAGGAGAATTACAAACAAAGACTTTCAACCTCAGGTAATAAACCAGAGTTCCTATATCTGCATAATGGCTACACCTGGCCTTGCATTAATACTGTTGATCATTTAAATAAACTTATATTACATAATTCAGATTACAACAAAAGAATAAATGCCACCTTGGATTACTAAAACCAAATAGACATTGATTTTAATATGAAATGTTATTTTATAAACAGTATCACATGGCTAAAGTACAAAGAACAATGAACAATTTGCTGTACAATCATAATGCAAACTTGATGGTCTGAACTAAAACACCATAAATATGAATACATTCACAAAACCACAATTGAAAGTACACACCCATAGTTTCCCAGAAAACACAATTATTTAGCCTTCTACCATGTGGACAGTATTCCTCTAAAAAATAGTTGAGTTCCCCCATGCACTGTAAGTTACTGGGAAAAAATCAGGGTATATAATATCCTGTACTATGAAAGGAGTCTAGAAAATGAGATGACGTGTTTGGGCTTCTTATTACTATTGGGATTGATTTGGGAAACCTTCTCAAATTAGCCCAAGGACCAAAGATAATCTTAACTAAAAACTGTACAGTTGTATTAAGTGTTAATGAAGAATACATATCAGAGAAATAACCCAAAATTGTGTAAGTTTTAGAAGAAACACAATTTAGATGTCAAAGATTTTGGATTTTCAAAACTTAGTAAATCCCCTTTAATAACTTTGATGTGTGTTTTTAGAAAATATTGATATTAGAAGTTTTTAGAATTCTTGCTTGCTCAATGTTTTTAACCACCACTCATTTAGCATTTTAAAATAAAATCTTTGAGATAGGAGTAGGGTTTTTTTTGTTCAATAACAATTTAAATTTCACTTTGATGATGCTCTGCCTCTCTACAACACCTATGGCTGATTAGACATATTGGACAGCTATCATAAATTATGGCAGAGTGGATTTTCCAAAGATGGCCACAAAAATATCACCTGTTCCCCTCCCTTCTGTACTCCACCATCAAGAGGTGGTGTCTAGTGCTCTATCTCCTTAAATCTAGACAGTCTTCATGACTGCTTTGACCTTTAGAATGTGGTAGAAGTGATGCAGTGCCAGTTCCTGGTATAGTCCTTAACTGGCCGGGCAGTTGATGCTTTCTGCCTCTTAAAACTATCTACCATGTAAGAAGTGTGACTGCCGTGGGACCACCATGCTGGGAAAACCATTCTTATGGAGAGGCCCTGAAGGATGACAACTTACATGGAGAGGGAGAGAGAGATTGAGAGAGAGGGAGAGAGGGAGAGGACGAGCCATTTGCTGCAAAGTACCAAAAATGTGAATAAAGCAGTCTTCCCGAAGACTATCCTCCAGCCCCAGCTACAATAGCTGTAGCTAGACACAAGTGGATCAGAGATGAACTACCCTGCTGAGCCTTTTCCAAACTTCTGGCCTACAAAACTGTGAGCAAAATAAAAGCATAGCTTTAAGTGACTAAGTTTTAGATTAGTTTCCTAAGCAGCGATAGATAACCCAAACATAAATATTGAACAAATTCAAATTTAATAGGGAGCCTCCACGGGCTGGCTTGGTGGCACAGCGGTTAAGTGTGCACATTCCACTTCAGCAGCCTGGGGTTCACCGGTTCCGATCCCGGGTGTGGACATGGCACCGCTTGGCAAAAGTCGTGCTGTGGTAGGCGTCCCACATACAAAGTAGAGGAAGATGGGCATGATGGGTCAGTCTTCCTCAGCAAAAGGAGGAGGATTGGCAGCAGTTAGCTCAGGGCTAATCTTCCTCAGGAAAAAAAAAAGAACAAACTCTCCAGTATGTTCTGCTTCTTCCCTTACATTATGGTGCAAGGCAATGTGCTGGATACTGGTGATAAAAATTGAAAAGATGAATGTTATCTTGTCCTGGTTATCCAGCAAGAGAGACATAAACAACTACCTACAATAAATGTGACAAATGCAATAATAAAATAATATGAGAACATAGAAGGAATAATTAGTTATTCTTCCATTAGAAGTTAGGCGTTGCAAAGGCAAGAGTTTTTATTTGTTTGGCTCAGACCAAGTACAAAGAAGAGTGCCTGGTGCATAACAGCTGCTCGGAAAATATCTACGGAATAAACAAATGGCTGAACAAATGAGAAAGGTGATGGGCATGTGAATGGCAGAGTTTGGAAAGGACTCCTGAAAGAATTGAGAAAAGAGATGAAATTTTAGTTAGATCTTGAAGGATGCCTGGAATTTTACCAGGAAAGGTGATAGGAAAGAGAGTAGGGAGAACATGGGGGTAAGTAGAATAGTCTGCCATATCCCATTATATGCCGCTGTGTGGCTGGCAACTTAGGCTGCGGGAGCAGTAAGAATGGTCTGGGATTCATTAGTTAGCTAGGCCCTGTTTTGAAAAATCTTCACATCCCTTACAAAATTACATCAAGAGATTAGTCTAATCTTGAGGAATATTGAGGGTTTAGATGGGATTAATTCCCAGTCTGAAGTAATCCTCTAACACATCCAGGATCCCAGACATCTCTCAAATCCAAGAATAGTAGACTCATATTGGTTCTTTGAAGCCACTGGACACATTTCCTTGAAGTTTTAGGTCCTTGGACTTATTTTATGATCAACATAGTCTCTAGATTGGGAATAAATGGCAAGCTTACCCTGCTTATCAAGTACTATTGAGATATAAAGTGTCACAATACTTGTACTTTGTTTTGTATTTGAGAAGGTCACAAAGACTATTAGTCTTAATGACTAGAAATGCTTAGTTTGCATTAATTGGCTGTGATTTGTAGAAGGACTGTAGAATTCTCCTTTCTGTCCTCGTACGTTAATTTGTTGATCTACTTATTCATATTTGCTGTGCAATATCTGAAAATATGCCAGAGTAGTATAAATTCTTGAAAGGTTTTGATTCCTATTAAATAAAAATAATAATGACATAACATAGGAAATTGAACCACTCAGGCCATTAAAGACATCTTGATCTTTTAATAGGTCAGAGAAAAACCTGTTCTCCATTTCGTTCTTGACTACATATGATATGCCATATTTAAATGCTTTTGAAGAAAACTGTACCAAGTACCCAGGAAATAGGAAAAAGAAAGGGGGGGAAAATGTGAATTTTGTCTACAGAGAATTTGAAGGAAAATGGTAGACTCAGTGTAAGTCCAAATAAATACACAACTGTATTTGTGTAATTACAAATGAAAGAAATATATATTAGATGAACTATGAATGTACCTACCAAGATAGCGTTAACTTTCAGGTATTTCTGTGCCACTCATAGAATTGTTTTAGCAGGAAGAGTGTCCTCTAGGAGAGTTATGGCAGTTACGGCACTGGAAATAGTGAGGGTATGGTCTACTTCTGCCGCTGTGTGGGAGGTGGTTAAGGACAAAAAAGGGCATACTAGTCCAGAAGCAGCAATATTCCCAAATAAAACTCAAGCATAAAATTGGTCAATTAATGCCAAATGCTGAGAGAAAATTACTAAAACTTTAATAAGATGTTTATTGTAAATTTTTGTTTCAAGCTTCACCGTTGAAAGAGTATGCTCAATTTATTTTATTTTTTAAAATTTCTGGTGAGCCATCTTTGCTGTGAATTATCTCTTTCTGACAATAGCCATATTCTTTCCTCTACTTGAATTAAAAGCATTGATGAGCTAGACACTATTGAAATGTCGTTTTTTACAGGCCAAGATTTAGTAAAAATTAATCGTGCTTAACCCCTAATACTGAAACACTCTGAAGTATCATTGCTAAGATGTCCTTCAAGCAAGAGTTGGAAGGCAGTATACACATGATGTCATATTGTACAGATAATCACTAACATTAAATTTTATATCACTCCCTGAATGACTGTTACAGTCAGCAGGTGACTTGGTTCAATTCTTAAACAGATCTAGACTGTAGAACCAACTGCCTTATGACTGCGATAGCTGTTTAGGGTGGTTACTCATTCATTGATATTTGGTATGAGTCCCACTACTGTTAGGCAACAGGTGTTGGTTCCATAATCTCTGCACAAGAGTCAACATTTCTATTTTGTTTTATCACAGCCAGTGGGATCCATGATTCGGTAAAATTTTATAATACTCATGACATTAATTGGAAGGCATCAGAGTATTTCTGAACATATTTTTCCAATAATAATAGCTAACATTTCTTGAGTACATACTGTATGCCATGGTGTTAGGCATTTTACAAGCAGCGTCTGATTTAATCCTTACAGTAACTTATAAATGTTGTTGTTATCTCTGTTTTATAAAAGAGAAACTGAGGCACAGTCACACAACTTTTAACTAGTTGAGCAGGATTTCAAAGTCATGTTTGACCCCAAAGAATTTATTCTTTTAATCACTGTGCTGACATGAGGTAGTGAATGAACATCACTGTGGTTGTTCTTATGACATCAGAACTGCATATGATAGGAAAACTTTTGTTGGACACTGGATCTTAGTAGTAGAATTAATACAGGTTGAACAGATAGGGGAAGAAATGAAAATTCCCAGGTGCAATTTGAATGCACTGGGTCTGATAATTATAAACCAGCCAACCTTTTTAAAAAAATGTTATTGAGTTCATAATAGTTTACATTGTTGTGAAATTTCAGTTGTACATATTTCTTGTTTGTCACCACACAAGTGCTCCCCTTCACCCCCATGTCCACCCCTCACCCTCTTCCCCTGGTAACCACTGAACTATTTCCTTTGTCCGTGTGTTTGTTCATATTCCACATATGAGCGAAATCATCTGGGGTTTGTCTTTCTCAGTCTGGCTTATTTCGCTTAGCATAATACCCTCTAGATCCATCCATGTTGTTGAAAATGGGATGATTTTGTCTTTTTTTTTTAATGGCTGAGTAGTATTCTATTGTATATATATACCACATCTTCTTTATCTAATCATCAGTCGATGGGCACTTGGATTGTTTCCATGTCTTGTCTATTGTGAATAGTGCTGCAATGAACATAGGGGTGCATATGTTACTTTGGATTGTTGATTTCAAGTTGACAAACCAGCTAACCTTGATAAGCCAGCTGTGGTGGTCCACTGGTTAAGATTCTGTGCTTTCACTGCTCAGGCAGGTTTGCGCCTGCTCAGGGAACGACATCACCCGTCTATTGGTTGTCATCCTGTGGCAGGTGCATGCTGCTGTGATGCTGAAAGTTATGTCACCAGGATTTCAAATACCAGCAGGGTCACCCATGGTGGACAGGTTTCAGTGGGGCTTCCAGACTAAGACAGACTAGGAAGAAGGACCTGGCCACCCACTTCCAAAAAAACTGGCCATGAAAACCCTGTGAATAGTGGCGGGGCATTGTCTGATAGAGCACCGGGAGGTGAGAGGATGGTTGAAAAAGACCGGGCAGAGTTCCGCTTTGCTGTCCACACGGTCCCTAGGAGTCAGAATTGACTAACGACACTAGCAACAACACTTGACAAATTTGCCAACACATCTTGGGAACACATTTTCTAGTCACATCAATGTAAAATATGAAAATTCTATCACATTCTATCACATTCACAGCAATTGTTTCAAACAGTGGAACTCCAGAAAAACTCACCAAGAGTATGTAATAACTGAGGAAATTAGTTTTCCACAGCCCAGGCAAGAGTATAACATATATGAATCAGAATTTTGCCTTTAAATTCACTATATTAGTATGAAGAAGTTCGATGGACTTAAAAAAAGAGAGAACACACTTCAAAAAGGAATATGTCTGAAAAAGATTATCTGGTAATGGGCAATTTCAGATGAAATAGTCTTGACATAAAGATCAATAGTGAAAAAAATTAGGAAGCTGGATATAAAATTAAAAGCATTATAAACATGAAATAAATATTTTCTAACACCAGACACATAAGGATAAATCCGTATCCAATCTCATTTATTATAAAACCTTACAGTGTGACACCAATAAAACCTCTCTATATCAAAAGGGACAAACTCTAGTACTTTCCCCATATGCCATGTGTTACAGGCAGTTTCATGCACCTGTTGTGGGTGTGTTTTCAGCACTGAAAAAAGTTCATGTACTAAAAAGCCATTACAGATACAAATTATCTAGAATTTAAAGCCTTTTGCACACATAGCTCTGGTATAAATCAGGATTACTTAAGCAAAACAAAAATGTTAAACAAAAGGAAAAATAGGGCATGACTTTTGAAAGAATTGGAGGAGTAGTTCTGTTAGCGTCATATAGAAATTCATGACTCTATGTATGCAAATATTGGACATGAACAGAGGATGAAAGATTTTGGTAATTCTCAATAGTTCCGTTTATCTTCATGGGAAATACCAATGTGTAGATTTAGACTAAAATTTATAACAACAAAACCTGTGCTATACATGTAGAAAAGTAACATCTTTTTATAGGTAGATAAGTAATATCGTATAGCAATACTTTATTAAACTAAACACACTATTACATACATTAAAAATGGGGACGTATGGAGAAATAGTAAAATGATAAGAAAATGTCTAAGAACTGCCAGCAATGAACAGTACTACTCCACAATAAATTCTCCTACCATTTCTGACATGATCTGGGTGAGGAACTCAACCGCTCAGACGTTCATTTGAGTCATAGGAAGGCAAAATAAAATTGTTTACTTCTCTCTTAGGGACGCTAAAGAGTATTTCTTACCATTTTTCTAAAATGTTATGACAAATCTTGCCATTTTGAACAGAATTTGAATATTGATTAATTTTATAAATATAAATAATAAAAATTTACTATTCTTCCTCTAGGTTCACATTTAAAGAATCTTATGGAAGTCGGAAAAGGAAAGAACCAATACAGCCTTTTCAGTTGTGGAAGAATTATTTGAAATGTGAGCCCCGAAAGAATCAAACTATTGTCTTTTTTTTCCCCCAATCTCTTGCTCTTTGGGGACTGTTTCTCTTTTAATTTATTGCTCTGTGTTCTAAAAAGTGGAGAGAGATTACAAACCGTGTTTAAAAAGTGTATTAAATATAACTTATGGTAAATTAGTAATACCTCTTGAAAAACCCTGCTACGAGCTCTCCCGGGTGCTTCCTTTGGGGGAAGATAACTCGATTGTGTTGATTTAAAGGTTCTGTCTGGTTCTTTTAAGCATTCCTTTGATGTTGTATTGCTCTGCTTGTAATAGACTGTTATTGCCCTAGATTCAGTTTGCAGAGTGAAGGTAAATCTTTCGTGATGTGATTGTGCCCCCGCAAACTCAATATTGTTCACAGGGCCTTTATAACTCCAGCTACACTGCGGCAGAACAGCACACATTTTCATTTTTACCTTTTTAGATTTTTATTCTTTGTTCTGAGGCTAAAAGTATGTATGCTTACACACACTCTATAGGGCTCCGTCTGTGAAGCGGTAACTCGGAAACAAAGAGAACGTTGTCAGGTAGGGTGTTTTTTTTCCCTGAAATTGTGGATTTTGTTGTTGATCTTTTTCATTATGTTCCAGTAGGTACTCTACTATGTTACTGAAAAAGCACCACTGCTGGGAAAAGCTCAATTCAAATGTCTCTCCAAGTTTCTAGTTGAGAATGTTTTCTGAGAGTTCAGAGTAAAGAGATCCTCCTCAGGAGCCCCAGCTTACCTGGAAACTCAGGCACCTGTGATTTCCCCTGGTTGCGGACCACACCCCTAAGACTTACGTGATCAGGATTAACATAGATAATTCAATATTAACATTGGCCTGTTCGGTTGAAAGCAGGAACTTTCTTTATGTAATGGCTTATATTATTTGCTTCCTTCGTTAAATTTCATGCAAAAAAATAGGTCTAATATTTTTCACTGGTGCAGTATTCAACTCAGTTTAAAACTGCTTGTAAAGCAAGATAGCACTAAGGCTACATTTTAGGCATTCATTTTACTTCTTGACACGTGCCCTGGTGTCATTATCATTTTTCCTGCTATGTTAAAGTGTATAATCACACAGTTTTTGAGAAATAATTTGTTGATAAGCAATTTTGAGAAAGTAAAGAATACTCACAAATATAAAAATAAATAAAATCAGCAGTCTTCAGTCCTCAGAGATCACACAGGTAAATGCCTCTAGTATTTGCATTTCTGATTATCTTCTTTCTCTTTTCCCCTTCTTGTTGCTTCCTTTCACTCTAGGCCTCTTGACATTCAGATGTCAATTCTTCTGCCTAATTCTTGTGTCCCTGCCCCTTACATTATCCTCACTATCACAACTTCATTCGGCTCAGGCCAGAATAGGGTCTTAAAAGCTCTATAATGGTTTATGAAGAGAATCAAAGACACACAACTTATAGGAAGAAAATTTCTGAGGAAATGCTTAACATGCATAATTTTAAAAATGAATGAGCGTTATTCAATGAGAACGGAGTTCATAACTGAAACCAGAATTCCTTCTGTGGAACATTTGGAAGCTCTGCTAACACTGGGCCAACATCCTCACCAGGGAGGCCTCCTTAGGTGGCTTGTGCGTTCTTCTGTTGACCACAGGGCCCATATGGACTGCTTCATTCCCATTACTGCTGGCCCCTGCAGGCATCTGAGTTTGTGGTATCTGTTTCTAGTCTAATTCTAGCAAGTTCTTCAACCTCCTTCCTCTGCTCACTCTGGCTTCTTGTCCTGGCATGCCCCTCACTCCATTTCCATCTCTCAGAATCCTTACACCTCAAAAAGCATTTCCTCCCCACAGCTTTCTTTAGTCACTCGTCATCACCTCGTAGGAATCTCTCCTGCTCTAATTCTTCCTCTCACCCTTGTTGCACACAATCTGCCTTGAGTTATATCGATTGTATTTTCATCTTGCTTCCCAGTAATTGTGAACACTTGGAAGGCAGGGGCCATCTTTGCATCCCACATGGTGTCTTTCAGCACAATGCCCTGCACCTGTTGTGTTCACAACAGATACATAGTAAGGTAGATATAGATATACAGTAATTTAATGTATGGTTTTTATCAGTTAAATCATTGAAATTAATATTTAGGAAGTATTTAGAAAATTTAAATTTCCTATCCAATGGTCAGGAAATAAAAGTGGGAGGATCAAAGAGCAAAATCCCCTAAGCAGATAACCGAGAGTGAATTATGTTATAGCTGCATTCACCTCAGTAATTGCAAGGTGACCTGTCAAATCACAGCTTAAACCTCTTAGGCCAATACCACCGGGAGAGACTTTGCCTCAATCCTTCCTCCTCCCAACACATTATCTGTGGGCAATTTAGCGTCATTTCCCTCTTCAACGTCCTGTGTATGAGGTGGCAGGACACTTGGGAACTACCTTCTCAGAATGCCTGGCAGCCCAGTTCCGTGTTAGATTCCCCAGTGAGACGCATTCCCACCAGATCTGCCAGGTGGGAAAGAAGGGGGAGCCACGTTTTCCTTCCTCTGGCAGCAGCAAGCAGATGGGTGGGCTTCTGCAGATGGGAGATTTTGGAGCAGCCTCTGAGCCATTTTTCTAAGAATTACCTGTTTCCCGATTGAAATATCTAGAGCAGTTTCTGCTTTCCTAGTTATTTTCCTGTTGGAATTCTTACAGATACTCTGAGAAGGAAATAGGCAGCAGGGTAGCACTTAGTAAATTTATTTCTGACCTTGACTTGGCCAAATATTTAAAACCAGAGTTTTGCCAAACAGAAAATGGTATGAATGAATATCTCCAGAATGGAAGGAGTACATCTTCGCCATAAAAGGAAAAAAATTGGCATTTTTTTTTCCCTAGGAGAAAGGTGAAGATATCACAGGTTTTCATTAAATCCCTTATAAGAAGAGTATGTTTTCTTTTTACCTGAGATTATTTGCAAGATAAACAATGTTTTCAAAAAATAACCTAGGCTATGTTTAACGGACAAAAATATTCATGATAAAAATATTTGAAGGGTACAATTAAAACCATAACTATTTTCTGTCCTCAACCTAAAGTTACCACAGTATTCTGGACATCATACACATTTAGTAAATATTTATTGGTTTAAATATGAAGAAAAAAGTGCTTTGCTTCTTTTCAGTGAAGTCTGGTGTATGTGAGATAATTTAAAAGATATTCCTTATTTGGCTTTGGGGAGCATCATCCATGCACTGAGCACTAGGACAGATCTGGAATTGGACTTTGTTCCTGCTCAGTAGGTAAGGAAAATGGCATATTATGATTTCCCTAGGTTAGCTAGAATTTCAGCAAAATTACTAGTGCCAACTTGTTTTCATTAGGCTGAAACACAGTAAGTAAAATTTACCAGGGCTGGGTCAGCCACGTAGTGTGGAGGGCTAGTCCGTTGAGTTCGGCTATTGTGAGTTAGAAGATTAGTAATACTCCCAGGAGCCCGCTACTCAAAATCGCCCCCAGTCTACAAGACAGAGCTGTCTTGATTGGAATTCAAAGTAATTCTTCTTTGAAAAGATGGTTAGTTACAGCCACTTGCATGCTTTTTCCGCGCTGTGTTTCTGACTGTGCTGGGTCCTTGTTGCCTGCTAGAGTTCCTGCGTCAGACACTTCGACTTTCTCTTCCTGAGGTGAATGGATGCAGGCTGACTTTGTGCAGGGTAAAGATCTGTGAGATGCTGCTTTGTCCTCGTTAACATGATCTGCCAGCTATTTCACCTTACTTTTTACACGACAATCTTTTTAAGGTAAACCAAAAAAGTTGAGAAAACAGTCTCTTACATAGGATAGTACAGATGAGAATTGTTAAAAAAACCCAAACACATAATAAACATATTTAGATGTATGGTGAGTCATTGGTAATTTGAAGTACTTTATGTATATTTGTGACAATTAGCTTCAAATTGGCACTGGACATAAAGTCTCTTTCTTTCCTCTTCATCCCTATGGCAACGTAATAGAAAATGAGCAAATAGAAGTAAAAGCAGCAGGACAATATCTTGATTTCCCTCCGTCCAACTAATAAGGAATCTGGAGCATGCGATTGACAAAAAAACCGTGTAAAAATTAAATTATTGCAACTAGATTTTTCCTTCAATTTTCGGAGAACTATGAAGTATTATTTCATAAGAGGACTTTATATTGAGAGAAATATGCAGGCTATCTCCAGTGATCTATCCTGGTTCTTTGTCCTGTAGCTTTGCACCTGTGCCACTGTGGTCGTTTAAAAATCCAGAGATCAGCAGTCCTGAAGTTCTGATTCTACGCTGCTAAAAATAAAACCCTCTTCTTACCAAAAGAGGGATATTTGCTAATGTATATTCTAGTATATAAAAATTATATATACTATATAGACATGTCTATACTATACAAATATTTTGCTAGAGAAAAAGTAGACACTTTATTTCTGACAATCAAATGTATTTCAGAAAATATAAAATAGTATTTATTAGTGGAGTGGCAACTCCCAAACAATATAGAAGTGTGTAGAACACAATCCCTTCTCCTAGTCCCTTGCTAGGACTATAAATAATGTCAATAATCTGAAATATATTCTCCCATATATTTATAAACATATATATAATATATGTAGATTTTTAAAAATATTGAATGGGATACTAATCATATTATTCCATAACTTGTGTTTTTTTGGCTCAACAATAAATTGCTGGCATCCTTCTATGTAAATATATAGAGACTAAAAATAATTTTATAAATGAAATAATGAATAAATTAAAATAATTACAATGATATTTTGTATTTCATAACCTCAATGAGCTTTAGATTATTGGCAATTTATTGGTAAATTGAGTACTTTATTAATAAATTATTGAAGAAGTCTTCCTGAAAGTGTATTCATGATAATGGAAGTGGGTTTAAAGCTTTTCTTATTTTTGCTTACTTTAAAAAATATGTCAATTCAGTACTTAAAAGTATTTATAGAGGTATCCTGCACTTCAGCAAATGTATGTTTAATGTAATTTCTAATTGTGTTCTCTGATGATCTGTAAAAAATCATTCATAAGGTTGCCTAAGCTGAAAGTCTTAAATCAGAAGTCCATTCACCTTCATGCCTCAATGAAGGACAGGGATTGCACTGTTCCACGTAGGAGAAAAGGAGCTAAGATTTTAGGAATAACCTCACTAGGAGAGTTGCACAAGAATAGGAGCAACATTTTAAGAAATGTAGCACCACCTGGATGTTTGCTAATTATATGGCTTATGACTTTTTTTTTCTGACTTAGTGTTTCTGTGTGAGATAAGATAGAAGTGAGGGCAGACCACCCTTAAAATGGTTATGGCAGATGGATTATGTTGGATTATAACAGTTTCTGTATTTTTGATATGCCTAACTGAAAATTTAATTTCTTAGGAGAGAGCATCAGTGAGGAATCACCAGTGTGACCCAGGATCACATTACTGAGTTCAATGGTCAATACTTACTCTTCATTTCGCTTGACCTTTTAGCATGATTTGAAAGAGGTGTTTTCTTTTTAATCATTAGTGACTTCTAATTTTGTTTATTTTTTCCTAGCTTTATTGAGATATAATTAATGTATAATATTGTGTAAGTTTAAGATGAGCAATGTGTTGCTTTGATACATTTGTATATTGCCAAATGGTTACCACCATCACGTTAGCTAACACCTGCATCACGTCGCCTAATTCCCATTTCTTTTTGTCGTGAGTGGGCTTACAATCTACTCTCTTAGCAACTTTCAAGCACTTTCGAGTATATAATACAGTATTATTAATTATAATCACTATGCTGTACATTAGATCCCCAGAATTTCATCTTATAACTGGAAGTTTGTGCTCTTTGACCAACATCCCCCATTTTCCCCGGCCCCAGCCCCTAGTAACCACCAGGCCAGTGTCTCAAAACAGATGTTTTCCATTAAGAGATTTGCAAATATGTAAAACAACACTACTCTTCTCACTAATTTTTTTGTTTTTTTAGAAAATATAACTCATTTTCATTAAAGTAATTTGTTAACATATAAAGGGTTTATCATTATTTTTAAATGAATGAATACATATTTTAAATATTTCTCAGTTTTAATTTCTAATATTGTAACTATAGACACATATAACTCACATAAACAAAAGCTCTATGGGATCATCAATACTTTTTAAGAGTGTAAATAGGTCCTGAGACCAAAAACATTGAGAAATGCTGGACCAAACTAAGGAAGAAAATAGATTAAAATAAGATCGTAGGATGAAACAGTAATTTTAGCATTAAACCTGGGGAAAATCCAAGAATAATAAAGATCAGAACACTTTCATTTCAAAGACAAAATTTCTAACATGCCAATCAAAGTTAAAGATTTTGATTTAGTGTATAAATTAAACTGTTAAAAAGCTAACTTCAAACAGAAAACGTAAATTAAATATGGAAAATCGATTAAAATAGTATCCTCTCCTTTAAACAGTGCCCCACTCTACCTATGTTTAAAAAAACCTCCTGAGGCAGTAATAGAAAATCTACATTTAAGTCTTTAGACCTAATGATAATTAAATCCTGAAAAAAATAAACACAAAAAAGAAATCAAATGAATGGATCAAATGAATACATTCTTTAAAAAGGTCTTACAATGAAAATAAATCCAAAATGTAAGTAAAAGTCAAGTTAACTACGTTTATCAGTGAAAATAAATGACGAAGAGAAATCAGACAAATAATTTTGATAGGCAGAACAAAATACCAGAATTTAGAGAAGCTGAACTAATGCGCTGCAAATTAATGGCGTATGTAGTAAACTCTATTGTGTACAAGATCCTGTGCTGTGAACTTCAGAGAAGCATCAGATGAACTGTAAAGAGCATTGCGATCAAGACAATCACAGTTTAAAATAAAAAAAAATATCCAAAGTGATTTAGATGATAAAACTAAGCATAATTTTTTTAATGATAAAATTTGTCATAGGATATAAAATAATGAAGAAAGTATTTAATTCTTCAGAGGTTTTTAGTTACATTCATAACTATTTGTTTGAAATGTGGACAAACATAAGCCTTGGCAGCAACATCCATTTTTATATCTATCCAATCAACTCAACTTGATTCAAATCAATTCATTCGCTTGTTTTTTTAGTCAACTAATTATTTAGTTATACAAGAAATATCTATTGAATTTCTACTCTGTGCCAGGTACCTTGTAAGTACCGAGGATAAAGGGCTGAGCAAAACAGACCTAACATGGACTCAGAGTCTAATGGTAGAGAGAGGATAATCTTCACAGAACACGGGTACACATACACTTTCATGACTGTCACTGAGCTCGGAACGAGCAGTAGAGATGCTGTGAAGTATGGACTAGGAGGAGCTGATCTAATTTGCATTCTGAGAAGGCTTCCAAGAAAATGTGCTAATTGAGCAGATCTTTGAAGGGTGTGCAGAAGAGGGGTAAAGGAGGAGGTCACGGATGATGAAGAAGGTGAGGAACTGAGAGGCTCAGGTACTGAATTGACCTGCGATGTTGGAAAGAATTAGAGTGGGGAAGACCATAACCAGATATTGAAGTTTAGGGAATGAGGAGGCGCTCAGAATACAGACTAGCCAAATGGCATGAGCCTGAAAGCTGCTGGGCTTTGCTTTGACAAGTTTATGATTTTATTTTGTTTGCAAAAAGAAAGTAAAGGAGGAATGGTCCAAAAGTTTTATCAGGGGAATAAAGGATACTAGTCCTGATTCTGTGGTGTGAGGGGTCTGAAAGATTAAGAGCCACAGCTAGAGTTGTGGTGGCCATGAGAATGTGCCTTGCAGACTCTGACTACAGGCAGATGGATTACCCAAGGGACCCAGCTGCTGCTGCCCACAGGCTGCCCGCAGCCCTCACCACTGCAGCAGGAATACCAAGACAAGGCAGCTCGAGGCAGACATGCCTCTACTGTGATGGCTGATTTTGGCTCCAGGACTCCCAGGTGGCCTTGCTGACCTGTCCTTAGGCTGCATGACAGTCTTGTGTGCTTCCCTTTCTCTGTCCTTCGCTCCATGTCAGACTTGCGTCACAGGCTCAGGCTCATGGCTCTCCTGGCCTCTTCTGGCTCCTTCCCCATGGGATCTCACACAAGCACGGCCTCTGAGAAAATCCTTGGATCATTAACCTCGTTTTAGGTCTGCCTCTCGGAAAGAAGACAGACTGACACCAGAATCGACTCCATGGGAAGTGCTCAGTTCAAGTAAGGAAACGCAGACACTGCACAGAGCTTACAGCCAAACAGGGTTTGCTGAACCATTCTCGATGGTGGAGAGGGAAGGGTTGAGAGGAACACATTTTATGAAAATGCACCTTTTGAATCATTTTTAAAAATGTCATTTGTTTACGTATTAACAATTATTGAGACTATAAAGAAGTTATAAGAAAAGATTTCATGAAACATGCACAGAAGGTATAAAAAGTGTATGGCTGCTTTTTATCTTCCTTTAGGTATTCCTGTTGTTTAGGGTTTTGCTATCAAATCTTAAATCCATTAATGTGTGGGCTCAGGACTGGACCGGGATGAGGCAAACCTGGAGGGCGAAGCTTATGGGGCTGGTCTTACACCTGACCCTGACCCTAACCCTGAACTTGAGGGGCCTGGGAGTCAGTGCGTCCTCCTCCGCCTTGCCCTAGGCCCGGCCCTGTGTAGGCTATCCGAGGACTCAGAGAGGTGTACAAACTTCATTTGTAAGAACTTTCCTGAAGCTTTCACTCCTCTGTTCAGGCCTCAGTAGACAGACCCTCAGGTCCCTCACTGTCGGGGAGAGCTGAGGACAATCACACTCACACCTTACTTTGTCTTCTCTTTGGGCATCGATAATGTCATATAAATAAATTTTAATAAATATGTAAAAAAGGCTCAAGGGTATTTTTGCCAAGAAGTGTAGGAAAATTGGGGATAATTCTTTACATAGGAGCCTCTGTGCTTTTTTTCCCCTAATAATTAGTAAAGTCATTTTCTTCTCTCACACCACCTGCTTCCCTGAGTTGTTAACCTCTGCCGGTGGTTTCAATTCTCCAATACAAGAAGTCTGGAGATGATTGTTCAAAGATTTTAAGGATTGCTTTGTTGGGTAACACAAATATAAGCAGTGTGTACTGATTTGGAATCATTTGGAAAATTTCAGTGTCAATATTTGCTAGAAAGACAGCAGAGAGGGCGTGTTGAGGAGGAAAGAGAAGTTAACAAAAGTAATGAGATCAGAGTGAGAACAATGAGGGAAATCCACCCAGGAATGAGTATTTTTTTACAGGATTAAGAATTTCTAATTCACCTTCAGATTGGTAGGGACTGGCATCTCCTCGTCTGCAGCACTGGGAACTGGCAACAGCAGTTGTGATAAATCAGAATCAGAAGAGCTCAGCTCCATTCGTTGGTCCAGCACTTCAGCATCATAGGGCTTCTAAGTACCTTCCTAGATGTGTACATTCCGCAGATCAGTAAACAATTTGAAATTAAAAAAGAAAGAGAAGTGGGGAGAGTACTGACATGGGTTTGCCAAGTACTTTCTTCTAAGTAAGGACGTTAAAAAAATCAGCTACTATTTATTACAATAAGCATGTAACTGGCAAAAGTAAGAAGGGCAAAATCTCAGGGGGAAGTAGGATCTTCCCAGGAAAGGAAGGTTAGCACTTCACAGACACTTCTCTGTCTGTCTCTCTCTCTCACACACGCACATATACACACTCTTTACTTTGTCCTTAATATTATTTTCTCTTTTCAATATAGACTGGTTAAATCTTTGCCGCAGACTGGCCTTAGTCCACAGATAAACATTTGCGAACTGCAGGTTTTCCAACCTACCTTGTAAAAAGCGATGAATTAAGGTATTCTAGAAAGATGTAAGTCTATTTCACTCATTAAAATGTTTAAAATGGATATTTTTAAAAAATGTAATACTATTCTGACCGCAGAGATTTTTTTTTAAAAACACATGCCAAATACCACCTGCTTTAATACACATTCATTTTACTTTTGTAATCTCTTATAGTAGAAGACTAAAACTTTCCAAACTTTTAGTGCTTATATTATATTGACTTATATTCCTATGTTCTTTGGATAATTATTTTGTTGATAACATTCACAAGTCTTTATTTTGAGAGGACGGGACATGGAACACTTGGCCATCTTGTCTTAAGAAGATCAATGCCCCGTCTATTGGAACATTAGACACGGGAGGTTTCCATGACCATTTTTGCTCAGTTCAGGTGTCAATAACATGCCCCATTAGGTGATCTGTAAGAATAAAGCACAGAAGAGCATCAACAGCCCTCATTCAAGCCGAGTCGTTTACATTCTCTTCTACAACACAACTGCTACTCCAGATGAGATTCTGCTGCCTTGTGAGGTGCCCTAATTTCCATGGACTTTCAGTGACCTACCTGTAAGCACACAGCAAGCACCCACCTGCCTGAGAGGTTGAGCCCTCTGTTTGTGCGTCATTACTTACTGCAGGGAAGTATAATAAAGCAAGACAGCGCAGATAAAAATTGCAGACATTAAAGAGGAAATAGGACTGGCAAACAATCAGATTAAGTAATAGGAGGAGAGTGATAGAGAAAGGATAAGATAGCATCATAGGTCAAAGAAATTGATTTATATCCAGGAAACTCTTTGTGAGCCCTGACAATCTCTTTCACGGAGTGAAAACACAGCAAGGTAAAATTCTTTCATTTATAGGTCTTGCAAAATATGAACTGGGTTTGTTGTAGAAAACTTGAGGCCAAGGGAGGTTGAGCCTCTGAATGCACAGTTGGCCAACGGGCTTATGATAGATCCAAGGTCCACAGAGGGGCAATGAGGACAGGCAGCTTCAGGAGCTTCTGGCAAGCCCACAAGGACACCACTTCTACTCTGGACGGTCTCTTCAAGTCTTGGTTGAGAAATATTAAGGTGATAGGTACATCTTTTCAGGGCACTTTTTGGAAGGAATTTATTGTTTCCTTGGAATAAAATTGGTTCTACTATATAATAATGGGGATATAAATGGAAACTATACCATGGGAAGGTGGGAAAACCAGATGTGGAGTCAGGAAACCTGATTTCTGATCTCAACTTTGCTAAATCCAGCGATGTGTTGCTATGGGAAAACTACACTATCTCTAGATTTTTGTGCCCACTTGTAAAATAAAAGTTCTAGGTTTGATCTTTAAAGTCCCTTTAAGCTCTAAAATGTTATCATGCACGACGTATTTTCTATCTCCTGAGAAAGTATTTCAAATAAACATTAATTTCATTGTTTCAGACTAAAATCAATGTACAACATTGCCCAGTGTTAACACATTCTAAGGAGTAGATGAAAACGATTTTGAAGAAAATACATCAGACTACAGATATAACAAAATAAAGACACCGCTTCATGTAGATATACCAAGATAAAAGGAGAATTAGTATGGTTAATTAGAATAAAACAGATTACACCTGTCGTTGTTATAGATAAAGTCATCTATAAAGAAAATCTCACACATCTTTTTTTTTTTTTTTACCTTTCCTTTCTAAAACATTTTTCCTAAAGGTGAATTGCATTAAACCCATGCTCCATCACAGTTAAGAGATCATTCTTGGGGCTGCAGACAGGAATAGAGTCTGAGTCACAGGAAATGGACTCACGCACTGAGGACTGTGATTCAGGCTCCATCAGCTTTCTTGCCCCCTCTTTGGATAGGAAGTGATTTCTGTTTCAGTATCTTTTTTGGTCACGCATTCACAAACCCCACCATCACTTTTCTTCCTGTCTTTGCTCTGATCTGCGCCCTGGGCCAGTCAAAGGGGAGGCTCTGATCCTCGAAGACGGCAGCACTAAGGTCATCTGTCCTCTGGCTTCTGCAGGGGTTTGGCCACTGCAGGCAAATCAGGAAACAAGCGGACAGGAGTAGAAAGAGGTCAGGGCATCTCTCCTTTGCCCCCTCGGGCTTTGGCTCTGTGGCTGTGTCCCTTTCACACGGTCGAGCTCTCACTTGGTCTGGAAACACTACTTCTTCCACTTGCCCAGTAACCTTATGGTGCTGATGGGTTCCCACTGTTGCTAGTCCCTGACTGGGTTACCATCTCTCACTAGTTCTTTAATCCCACCCATGACTCTGAAAATAGTACCTTCATTCAATTCTCCTCACAATCCCAATAAGGGTGTCTCCTGCTGACTGGTACACTCTTTCAAGAGTTTTTACAGTTTTCCTGTTAACAGATTTAGCAAAAGCACATTTGTCTGCCAAAAGGTACGCTTTGATTTTAAAATGAGGTTTAATTTTTAATAGCTTCTGTGCATTTTTAAAAGTAAAAATATTACATAAAAGAAAACAGATTTCTGGGGCTGGCCCCGTGGCCGAGTGGTTAAGTTCGCGCGCTCTGCTGCAGGCAGCCCAGTGTTTCGTCGGTTCGAATCCTGGGCGCGGACATGGCACTGCTTGTCAGACCACGCTGAGGCAGCGTCCCACATGCCACAACTAGAGGAACCCACAACGAAGAATACACAACTATGTACCGGGGGGCTTTGGGGAGAAAAAGGAAAAAATAAAATCTTTAAAAAAAAAAAAGAAAACAGATTTCTTTGAGTGGTAAAAAATCTTTTTATTTACTTTTGTCATTCACTGAGGCAACATGCTTACGGCCAATACTAAAAGAACTGGGGATGGAACAGTCTCCATTATGCCTTTTTCTTTCTCTTGGAGCTTCCTTCTCACCCTACTGAAAAACAAGTCAATCCCCTCCTACACCACCACCCCCAAGAAAAAGGAAAAAGAAACCTATCCAAATCTTTTTGGATATGTTAATTCTTATCAGTGCCACTTTATACCGGAGAAAGCAACAATTTCTATTTTGTGATTTTTTTTTTCAGATTCCTTAACATTTATGTGGCAATCGCTGGTATAAGATTGACTTTCCAGTGTTACCACACAACACATCATAAGGCATCCACAAAAGACTGAAGATACTAGAATAAGCCAACTGATAACCGAGCTTTGATATACTGAGATGCCATCATCTCTCTTTTCACTTAACGAATTCTTTGAAAGGAAGTTGGAAATAAAAGGCAAGGAGCAAAATGCCCAGTTGCCCAACAGAGATTTCTTTAGACTAAAGATCACCTAACACATTTGTTTCTCCTTCCTTTTCTCTTGTTAACTATGTCTGATCCTGCTGTACAGGTGCTAGTTGATACGTTTTACCTGTGCAGCTCCTCCTTTTTCTTCCACCGTTAACTCTTCCTGGATTCAGAATATTTTTGAAAAGATTTTATGGAAGAACTACACCCTTAGATTGAGTCTTAGAATCTCCAATCACACAACCAAACTGAAAAGCAATTTGTAAACTCTTTATAAATTTATAAACTCTTTATTAAAGTTATAGCCTTGTGGCATTTGGCATGGATTATTATAGGTAGCAAGAAAAATGTTTTACTTTTGATGGGGAAATTTTGGTCATATGTACATACTCCAAACTGTGAAACTTGCTACGGGGACAACAGCACATCCCAAAAATCAAGGAAATCAATGCCCTGGTATACTGAGTTTTTCCCCTCCCCGTATCCCACTTTCTCTTTCTCTTTCTCCTTTTTTTAAGGGTTAAACTGGGTAGTTTTCAGAGTTTTACAAGAGAACTATTAGTGAAAAACAATCTGATACATTCAACTTACTAAGGCCCTACTCTTTCCCTCTAATCTTTCAGCAGGACCCAAGGGAGGCTAAAGTTTAGATCAGTCTATTCTCCACAAGAACTTTGATTCACTATTAAATTCCGTCTAATGAAGATGACTTTGCCATCCCACGGCCATCAGCAGGCTACGTGTGGGACAATGCAAAACCCACCTTGCATAGAGGAACATTGTTCTTCCTTCTTAGTTACCCTAGTTGAATAGAATCTCATGGAAATTCACATGCACAAGAGACTTGTAAAATCAGTAACAGTATTAATCTCTAGGGTACCTCTGTGAGTCAAGTTAAGGAAATAACTATTTTGCTAAAGTACACACTTGTTCATGTCTTACAGCTTGTCATGTTTACGATAAGAGCAAACTGCTGTGACAGAGAGAAAGACGGAGAGAGAGGGGAATTTTTCTCAATGACAAAAGTAATTTCATAACATAAAATATAATGTAACTATTTGCAGAGTGTGCATTAATCAGATTGAATCTAATTTCCCTGGACTTCTTGCCTCGCAGATAAGAAATTAAAAGGAGATTGCACAAGTTTGAGAATTCTGGAGCTCACATTAATGCTTGAAGAATTTCTGATAGGTCAATCAATCATACTGGGAAAAATCACAAATTATGAAATGTTTTGATGCTGAAATTAAGCTATTCTATTTAATAAAATCTTGCAGTTACAATGTTTATTTACTTCTATTTATTTACTATTTACTTCACATATGTTAAAGATTAGACAAAATTAGACAAATACAGCCTTATAAATAATAATTTTTTTGTGGTTGATAAGGGTACAAACTAGTGTCAGAGGCAAAGATTTGTGTTGTTAGGAGGCAGTTCAGCATAATGGCTATATGCATGGGCTCTGACATTCCACCATCTGCTACCTGTGTAACTTGTATGAATTGCTTACTCTCCCTGAGCCTCAGTTTACTCATTTGAAAAATGAGAATTACTCATCTATAAAACTACTGCTTAAATTGTATATTGATGTGAAGATTTATACATGTGAGTTGATTTATACATTGATGTGACTTTATACATATAAAGCAGTTAGAAGAGTAACTGAAACATTAAGTAATAAATGTGTTACTATTATTAATATTTTATTTATCAGACTCCATGCCTGCCATCTGATGGGGAAAAACAGCTTTAAAGTATGAAGTAGAAATATTTAACATATTAGAGATAAAATAATGGTTGAAAATATAGCATAATTTATATACATTATTTAACATACAGCAAAGTGTTAATTCTTAATAACTCTTTCCCTATTAAATTGGTTAGAAAAATGGGTGATTGCATTCTAGCTGTGATGGAGTAGTTTGTATTAGACCAACCCTCACATTGAGAGTAACTATAAACTATGGAAAAGAAGATTTAAAGAGGCAGTTACCATAGGCACTGGAGAGTAAATAAAAGCAGGCAAAATCTGGAGGGGATTTGATATTTGGAAGAAAGGAACACCCTTTATGAATTTGGTTTTTTATGGCTTTTTGCCTGAGGGCAGGCCCACTCAGTGATGTAAGGCACACCTAAAACTTGGATGGAAATCTGCAGTCTTAATGACTTGAAGACTTAGAAGACAGAGTTTGAGGCTTCCAGAGCAACTGGGAAGGGAGGGCATATACTGGGATGAATAGTGTCCCCTCAAAATTCATGTCCACCCAGAATCTGTGAATGTGATCTTATTTGGAAATAGAATATCCGCAGATGTCATTAAGATAAAGTAATATTGAATTAGGATGGGTCCTAATCCAATGACAGTGTCTTTCTAAGAAGAGGGAAATGTTGACACAGCCAAACACAGAAGAAAAAGGGCCATGCGAAGATAGAGGCAGAGAGAAGAATACGCAGCTATGAACCAAGCAATGCCAACTATTGCTGGCAACCACCAGAACCTAAGAGAGAGGCATAGAACAGGTCCTCCCTCAGAGCCTCCAGAAGAAGCCAACCTTGCCAATGCCTTATCTTGGTCTTCTAGCCTCCAGAACTATGTGAGACTAAATCTCTCATTTTAAGCTGCCAGTTTGTGATACTTTGTTATGGAAGCTCTAGGAAACTAATACAGAGAGAAAACACAGGGAAGGAGAAAATCAACAGAGGATACCCCAAATTCTGAGTATAGAGTCTGCCACTATCGCTGGCTGATGCCTGAATTGCACATGTATGGAGTAGCTAAGGCTAAAATAATTGAACACACTTTTAGACGCTTTACTCCACCAGGATACAGAGTTCGGAGTTTGAGTTCAGCCAAATTAACTACCTGCCGAAACAGCAACAACGAAACCCACAATACTCTGGAGGAATATAGGAGAATCCAGAGTCTTTACAGTATATCACTCACAAGATACAATATATATTTATAATATATCACTCACAGAATATCACTTCAAATTACTAGACATGTGAGGAAACAGAAAAAGAAAACCTTTACTCAAGAGAAAAAGTAATTGATAAAGAGTGACTCTTAGATGGCTCAGATGTTGGAATTATCAGATAAGGATTTGAAAGCAACTACTAAAACTATGTTCAAAGACTTAAAGGAAAATAGGACCACCACGGGCTAACAAATAGAAAATCTCAGTCAAGGAATAGGAACTATGAAAAAAGACATTAGGAAGTTGTAGGACTGAAATATGAAATGTCTGAAATAAAAAAAAAAAAAACCTGGAAGCTTAACAGAAAATTGGAGATGACAAAGAAATCATCAATTGATCTGAAGATAGATCAGCAGAAATTGTTCAATCTGAAGAATAGAAAGAAGAAGGATTTCAAAAAAATGAACATAGCCTCAATATCTGTGGGGCAATAGCAGAAAATTTAATACACGCTAATTGGACTGGAAAAATATATGACAAACAATGGCTCAAAAGATCTTACTTTATAGATTTAAGGACTTCACTGTAGAAAAAAAACACACCTAGGCACATCATAACCAAACTGTTAAAAAATAAAGGTAAAGAGAAAATCTTACCAGAGAAAAAAGGTACATTACATGCAGGGAAACAAGAATACAAATGACTTATCATCAGAAACAGTGGTAGCCAGAAAACAGTAGAACATCATCGTTAAGACACTGGAAGAAAATTGTTAAGCCAGACTTCCATTTTAAGTGAAAATATCAGATATTTAGAAAATCTCCCAAAATTTGGATGGTAAATAACATACTTCTAGATAACCATGGGTGAAAGAAGTGAGTGAATTTAGTGAATTTAGAAAATATTTTAAACTAATAATGAAAATATAAAATTATAAAAACTTGTGCATTGCAGCTAAAGCAATTCTCAGAGGGAAATTTATAGCTTTAAAATGCTTGTATGAGAAAATAAGAAATGTCAACGGAAAATAGGAAAACAATTGAGAAATTTAGCAAAGTTAACAGTTAATTGTTCTAAAAGATCAACAAAATTGATAAGCTCCTAGCAGGAGAGATCAAGAATTAAAGAGAGGGAATATAAGTTATATGAATATCAGGAATGAAAAAGGAATAACACTACAGATCTTATAAACAGTAAAAGGATAATCAGAGAATATATGGACAACTTATACCAATGTATCTAACAACTTGGATGGAATGGGTACCTTCTTTGAAAGATACAACTTACCAAAACCAATGCAAGATAAAACAGAAAATCTGAAGATCTTTATACTGTTATACATTTATCAATTGATTAGAAAAATAACTTTTTTTCCTCTTCTTTTTATCTCATACCTGATTTTTTTTTTACAATATCTTAATGTATTTTGTGTGTTCCATGGACCCCTTTTATACTAGTTTGGGATGCTGTAATGAAGTACCACAGACTGGGTAGTCTATAAACAGCCAAAATTTATTTCTCAGAGTTCTGGAGACTGGAAGTTAAAGGTCAGGGTGCCAGTATAGTCAAGTGAGGACTCTCTTCTGGATTGCAGACTTCCTGTTGTATCCTCACATTGTGGAAAGGGCAAGAGATCTCTCTAGGATCTCTTTTTTTAAATTATTTTTATTTTTTGAGGAAGATTAGCCCTGAGCTAACATCTGCCGCCAATCCTCCTCTTTTTGCTGAGGAAGACTGGCCCTGGGCTAACATCCATCCCCATCTTCCTCTGCTTTATATGTGGGATGCCTCCCACAGCATGGCTTTGCCAAGTAGTGCCATGTCTACTTGTGCCATCCGAACTGTTGAACCCCGGGCTGCCGAAGTGGAACATGCGCACTTAACTGCTGCGCCACAAAGCTGGGCCCTGGGATCTTTTTGATAAAGGCACTAATCTCATTCATGAGGGGTCTCCCCTCGTGACCTAATCACCTCCCAAAGGTCCCACCTCTTAATACTATCACATTGGGCATTAGCATTTCAATATATGGATTTTGAGGGGACATAAACATTCAGACCATAGCACCTTCTTTGGCAGTTGAAGGAAGTCTATGGATTTCTTCTCTGAATAATGCATAAAAATACATTTGTGCATAAAGAAAAATACACAAGATTACAAAGGAAAATTGTTATATTGAAATATGGTTATCAAAATATTCTTTACAGTATTTTATGTGCTTCCTTATTAACAAACTGAATAATAAGGTCTATTGGTATACCTAATAACTATCACTATTTCAGAGTAGTGATCAGTGTAAATGATATTTTGAGATACCTGAAATAACAGTAATAGAATATAAAAATATCTGGGGTTGCTATTGGTATTTTATACCTGATTTTGATAGATTTGCTTTCATTGTCAATTACCACCTAAATACTATGTTCACTGTGAATGCTCCAAGTATGCAAATTATGTAAACAGAAATCTTACCACAAAGGTGCATAATAATAATAGTTATTATTTTTACGTTAGCTTTTTGGTTTGCTTCCAAAATAGTGGTGGAAATCAGGTCTGCTTATGATTACTAAGCTTTTGTGAGAGTTCCAGAATCTGGTATCTTGGGATGATACTTTATTTCACATAAGGAATTCAGGGCTTTTTTAAAAGCAGGAACAGATTTGGATTCTGGAATAGGAAAGCTGGGTAAACTAGGTGCATAAAGTGGCTATTATCTGCATTTTGTAAAGAAATCTTTGAATGAGGGACGATGGAGGACAGATGAACCTCTCTAAGAGGAAGGCGAAAGATAAAAGATGGTTCAGATGAAAAATGGCACAAGAGAAACAAACACAAAACTTGGGTCAATCAGAGCTTGCTTTTTCTGACATCTTATTCCAATGAGAAACAATCTAGAATGGGATTTTTGGAATGCATCAAAGCGAATTTATTCTCCTTGCTGTAATTAATTTTATTGTGTATTTAATCCAGAGATTTCCTTTGTACAGATATGTGAGGACCTTCTGTCCCCTACATAACCCTCTTTTGAAGAAGGTCAGTTTTTCTCTTTTTCAGATTGTTGATGAGTTCAAGTCTTCCCAGGGCCTGGGCCTTGATGCTTGTGGGGAGTCGTGAAAAAAAGATGCAACATTGATGGACTGTATTTGAAAACAAAGAGACTAAACAATAGAATGAAAGATATAGTGAACAAAGGTTCAGTTAAAAACATGAAGATATTTGAAGTAGTTTTCTATCAGCTTGGGGAAAAAGGAAGAGATGAGATGGAATCAGGTAGAGTGTCCTATCAGGGTGTGATGCTCTCTGGCTTGGCATCACTGTGTGCAGAGCAATGGCTATAGGGCCTCTTTATTGAATTGAGTTGTAGATACTTTCACACACATGGAATGTTCTTAGGTCCACATACATATGTTAATAAAAGATTGCACAACCCTTTTCCTATTAAAGAGAATTTGAGGCTACCATTGAAAGTGAAGATGAGACTAGGAAAAAAACATAGGCTGTATAATTCGGTGAGAGAAAACTAGAGCGTTTAAAAGAAGGCAAAATAAGCAGCAAATGAATAGGAAAGCTTGCAGCAGTTATCTTTTTTCCCCTTAAACTTGCTTTATTAAACACAAGGAAGAAATCTAAAAGTGATTTCTCTTTTTCTCCACCACCTTTGTCATGTCCTCTTGGCTGGAAGCCAGCCACAGGTCTCATTCACGCTCAAGGAAAGATGATTTGCAGGGTGAAAACATGGGGCGTCTTGGATCTGTCTGCTACAATTGGCTCTTTGGCCCAATGATTCACATCCCTCTCATGTTTAAAATGCATTCACTTCCTTCCAATCCCATTAGGGCATCAGCACAAAGTCCATCTATATCAAGTGCAGATGTGGATGAGGTTCCTAAATGTAATCTATTAAGTGCGGTTCCTGGGGCATAATTCCTCTCCATCCGTGGGATACGAAACTAAAGAGACAAGTAAGTTATCTGTCTCTAGCATGTCAAACATACAATGGTGAGGTGGGCATGGGATACCAGATAAAGACATTCTAGTTCAGGAAGAGGGGAAATGGAGGTAAAAGGAGTCACTAGTCCAAAGCAGCCCTGAAATCCAGCTGGCCAAACTCCAACGAGAGTTCCTTCAACGTGTTTCAAGGCCTGGGGTTTCAAGACCTTGGGTTTCAAGACCTCCATGGCTCTTGGCTCTATCCTCCAGTTTATTGGTTCTGCCTTTGAATAATTCTAATTTTTCATGAAAGGTAGCATGTGTTTGCAGCCGAGTAGTTTTATCACTCTACTTTGTGGCAGAAGAATTTTGGAGATTCAACAGCCTCTTTTTATTTTGTAGTCTCTATCCTTTTCAATCCAAGCAGGAAGTATTTCTGCTGAAATAATTTTCTCAAGAACTTTGTGGGTCTCTTTGGCTCTCAAAAGGCTTCTCTATCTTTATCAGATAGTCTTTTCTCTACCTCCTGCTTATACAGCTAAGGGACAATGCCCCTAAACTTACTAGAGACCCTGCGGTCAGATGGAGAGATCTGTGTAGGACACCTTTACCAGCTTTTGTATGACTGAATACTCTGACTTTTTGCTCTGAGATTTTAGCAAGAGACTGTAGAGTTGGAACTTCAGCTTTTTTCTAGAGCATGCTTTCCTCACAGTGAATTTTTTAATTTTAGCATCTTTTGCCATCTGGGGAAGCTGAAAATTTCCCAAATCATCCAGACCTGGTTCCTTTTTTGTTTACGCTTCTTCCTTCAATCTCTCTCTTTCCTCTTGCATTTTACTATAACTGGTAAGAAGAAACCAGCTAGCACCTTCAACACTTGTTTGAAAGTCTCCCCAGCTGTGTAACCACATTTACCACTTACAAGTCCTGCTTTCCATACAACTGCTGCGACAATATCACTAGATGTCCAACCAGTGCATAACACAGATTCCTCTTTCTCCAGTTTCCAAGAACATGGTTCAGCACCTCTCCTGAGCCCTCTGCGTCAGTGTCCTTGCAGTCCATATTTCCATTAACAGTCCGCTCATGGTGATTTAGGCTTTCTCTATCATGTTCCTACACAGCATAACAAATTACGAAAAACTAAAAGCTTAAAACATCACATATCTTTTATTTCACACATTCCATGGGTTAGGAGTCCGGATGCAGCATAGCTGGGGCCTCCCCTCCAGGGTCTCACCAGGCTGGTATCCAGGTGTGGACCAGAGCTGCAGTCCCATCAGCGGCTCAACTAAGTGAAGATCCACTTCCAAGCTCCCTCGGGTTGTTGGCAAGTCATTGTGCTTGGAGGACTGACATCCCTGCTTTCCTGCCGTCTGTTAGCCACGGCCGCTTTCGGTTCCTAGTGGTGCCCACAGTGCTTGGCCCTCTGGCCCACTCACAACATGGTAGTTGACTTCTTAAGGCTACTAGGACAATCTTTCCACTCTCTCTTTTACAAATAATATTATTTTTTCACTTCTTGAGCAAAAATAATATAGGCAGTACCAGAATATGATAAAACAGAAGAGATTGCTTTCTTTTGCCACTAATG
The DNA here is from genome assembly GCF_041296265.1 of Equus caballus. Taxonomy (NCBI): domain Eukaryota; kingdom Metazoa; phylum Chordata; class Mammalia; order Perissodactyla; family Equidae; genus Equus; species Equus caballus. The sequence goes on from NC_091686.1 coordinate 50,512,145, forward strand.
CACTTTTTGAAAAAGCAAAATGAATATGTATCCATTAACTATCAGAAAATGAATATGTAATTTAGCATGGAGTTTCTTCCTTTACTAACAAATAACAGCAAATAATAACTAAAACTAACTTAAATGAGTTGTTTCAGTTGACAAAAGTTTATTCAATAGAAGTGATTAGTTAGGAATGATAGGGCTCCTGGGTATTAGGACCAGTTGTATGACTCCTTCCAACCAGTCCTTACAATGGAGGACTACATTTGCACATATACATAATACATATCCATCTACATAACATAGTTGATGCACTGAGTCAATTGCTATCACTATGTCAGTGATGAAAAATTGAGCTTTCTCTATAGGAAGCCTGTCTTTGAATGGTTCTCACTAACAGCTAACGGCAACTCCAGTGCATTTTCGTTGCTTTTTATTCTTTCCTGCATTTTATTTATTTATTTATTTTATTGAGTTAATGATAGGTTACAATCTTGTGAAATTTCACTTGTACATTAATATTTGTCAGTCGTGTTGTAGGTGCACCACTTCACCCTTTGTGCCCACCCCCTACCCCACCTTTCGCCTGGTATCCACTAAACTGTTCTTAGTCCACATTTTTATTCCTCATATGAGTGGAGTCATACACAGATTATCCTTCTCTCGCTGGCTTATTTCACTTAACATAATTCCCTCAAGTTCCATCCATGTCATTACAAATGGAATGATTTTGTTCTGTTTTACAGCTGAGTAGTATTCCATTGTATATATGTACCACATCTTCTTTATCCATTCGTCTGTTGATGGGCACTTAGGTTGCTTCCATGTCTTGGCTATTGTAAATAATGCTGCAATGAACATTGGGGTGCATAGGACTTTTGGGATTGCTGACTTTAAGCTCTTTGGATAAATACCCAGTAGTGGGATGGCTGGATCGTATGGTAGTTCTATTCTAATGGGTGTAAGATGATATCTTAGTGTACTTTTGATTTGCATTTCCCTGATGATCAGCGATAATGAGCATCTTTTCATGTGCCTATTGGCCATCCGTATATCTTCTTTGGAGAAATGTCTGTTCATGTCTCCAGCCCATTTTTTGATTGGGTTGTTTGATTTTTTGTTGTTGAGTTGTGAGAGTTCTTTATACACTACGGATATTAAGCCTTTGTCAGATATATGACTTGCAAATATTTTTTCCCAGTTAGTGGGTGGTCTTTTGGTTTCAATCCTGTTTTCATTTGCCTTGAAGAAGCTCTTTAGTCTGATGAAGTCCCATTTGTTTATTCTTTCTATTGTTTCCCTTCTCTGAGAGGGCATGGTGTCCAAAAAGATCCTTTTAATACTGATGTCAAAGAGTGTACTGCCTACTTTTCTTCTAGAAGCCTTATGGTTTCAGGTCTCACCTTTAGGTCTTTGATCCATTTTGAGTTTATTTTGGTGAACGGTGAAAAAGAATGGTCAATTTTCATTCTTTTACATGTGGGTTTCCAGTTTTCCCAGCACCATTTGTTGAAAAGACTTTCTTTTCTCCATTGTATGCCCTCAGCTCCTTTGTCAAAGATAAGCTGTCCATAGATGTGTGTTTTTATTTCTGGGCTTTCAGTTCTGTTCCATTGATCTGTGCACCTGTTTTCGTACCAGTACCATGCTGTTTTGATTACTGTAGCTTTGTTGTATGTTTTGAAGTCAGGGATTGTGATGCCTCCCGTTTTGTTCTTTTTTCTCAGGATTGCTTTAGAAATTCGGGGTCTTTTGTTGCCCCATATGAATTTTAGGATTCTTTGTTCTAATTCTGTAAAGAATGTCATTGGGATTCTGATTGGGATGGCGTTGAATCTGTAGATTGCTTTATGTAGAACGGACATTTTAACTGTTTATTCTTCCAATCCATGTACATGGAATGTCTTTCCATCTCCTTATGTCTTCATCCAATTCTCTCAGAAAGGCCTTGTAATTTTCATTATATAGGTCCTTCACTTCCTTAGTTAAATTTACCCCAAGGTATTTTATTCTTTTTGTTGCGATTGTGAATGGTATTGTGTTCTTGAGTTCTTTTTCTGTTAGTTCGTTATTGGAGTATAGAAATCCTACTGATTTATGCAAATTGATTTTGTACCCTGCAACTTTGCTGTAGTTGCTGATTACTTCTAAGAGCTTTCCAATGGATTCTTCGGGGTTTTCTATATATAAGATCATGTCGTCTGCAAACAGCGAGAGTTTCACTTCTTCCCTCCCTATTTGGATTCCTTTTATTCCTTTTTCTTGCCTGATTGCTCTGGCCAGGACCTCCAGTACTATGTTGAATAAGAGTGGTGATAGAGGGCATCCTTGTCTCGTTCCTGTTTTCAGGGGGATGGCATTCAGTTTTTGCCCATTGAGTATGATGTTGGCTATGGGTTTGTCATACATGGCCTTTATTATGTTGAGGTAGTTTCCTTCTATGCCCATTTTGTTCAGAGTTTTTATCATAAATTCTTTCCTGCATTTTCAACTGCCATGTGACTATGTCAGTTCTTGGCACCAACTTATCCAATTAATCCAATTTCGGGAGCTGAAATTCTAAATTGAGCAGCCATCCCCTCTTGAGAATTTGTGTATCTATGATTTGCCTTTAATTCCAGGGTGCCTCTTTTTCAAGTCAGGACCTCATCATCTTATATTTGTACTATTGCAGTTGGTCTACGTTACAAAAATTCTCCAATGGCCAGTTGTCTCCACTGTAGTACTTTCTCCATTGCCACCATTCTCCTCTTTCTTAAAAACCAGACATTTTTTTCTTCTGCCATGAAAACTCTTCCACAAATCTATCTAACATCTATGTGGTGAGCTACAAACTTATAATTATGGCATAAAACACCTCCTGGTTTCACTCTAACTCGTTTTCAGTACATGTATTTGCTACATCGAACTTCTAGTTATTTCTTGATTCTATCAGTAGTTTCGTGCTTACATAGCTTTGTTCTTGTGTATCAAGGTCCACTGACTCCTATTCCGTCCTCCACCAGGTGAAAGTTTATTTGTCTTTCAAGGTCCAACTTAAATTGTCACCACTTTTCGTGATGTATTCCTTGATTATTTTCCCTATCAAGGCACAGATAATCGCTTCTTTACTCCTATGTCATCTGTAGATTCTTGGCATTGCATTTTTCACTGCCTGTTGTAAACACTGATCATGGGGCAAGCAGTACGTCTTTATTTATTCTGGTATTCTCTCACACCAAACATGGAACTTTGAAGGTTTATTGAAGGATTTGAAAAATTAGTGAAGTAGAGTATGCCCCTGGTTGTAGGTAAGACTCTCCAATGTTGCTAGGATAAGATTTAAAAGTATCTGTTCTCCACCTTCAGCAAATGATCAAAGTTAATATCATGCATGATGGGACAAATTAATATCATGTGCTCCTGATATGATGCACTGAGAAGGACATGACGTTACTACTGCAGTATTTTTACTAACAAGGAATAACCTGAATTTAACCACATGGAAACACCAGATAAATCCCAATTGAGCAGCCGTCTAAGAATAACTGGCTAGCATTCTTAAGAGTGTCAAGGTCAAGAAAGACAAAAAAGACCAAGGAACTATTCCAGACTACAGGAGAGTAAAGTGACATGCAAAATAAATGCATCATGTGATGGTAAATTAGATCTTGAACAAGATAAAGGACATTAGTGGGTAGATTGGCAAAACTTGAATGAGGTCTACAAATTAGATAATAGTATTACTTAATGGTAAGGGTAATTTCTAGTGTTAATTTCTTGATTTTGCTTATAGTGCTGTGGTCATATTAGATAACATTTATGGAGGATGGGTGAAAGGCAGATGGGAATCCTTTGTACTATTTTCGCAACTTTTTTGTAAGTCTAATATTATTTCAAAATGAAAGTTTAAAAAATTCTATAATTAAAATTTTTTTTAATTAAACAAAAAAGCAGCTCTTGTGCTTGCTCTCTTCAGCCAGTCTACCAATGCTTCTGGAATGTTTACTGCCTGCCAGTTATTATGCTAAGTTAGGTGCAGACACAATCTCTGTGCTCCTGCAGCTCACATTCTGGTGGGCGAAGGCATTCATTAAAAAATTACTTACAAGAGTGTAAATAGCTTTTTTGCTACTAAAGGCTCTTTAACATGGACTAGACTGCTGGGGCAGAATTTAAAAGCACCATAGCTTTGATCTTAATGTTGTAAATTTAAATCCTAATACTCTAATTTTAAATCCTAAATCATCTACCAACTCAACCTCTACTCAGCATTTCCCTACTCCTCATCCCTGATTCACCTTTTTATTTTTGTGTTATACGGACAACTCCCTAAACAGGCAATAAGAGATGAGATTAGCTTTCTCTTCTGTCTTTGCATTTTCCTCAGGTTTTTGTGCCCAGTGTACAATGTGTTAAATAAATATTTGCCTATTAAAGTTTTATTTGAACTCTTTAAAACTTATGCATGTATTTCAAAATTCACATAATACTAATACAGAATCCTAAAGTCTCTATAAAATAAATACAAATCTTTCAAAATAAGAAACGCAATTTACAAATTTTCGTGTGTGTGTGTATATTGCTGTGGACATCAGACAATATTAGATGTTGATTGCGTATATATTTATGTTCTATTTAAATTATAAGTAAATAAAAAATTTGAATATCTAGTGATCAGATTGTGTCTACTGTCCTTTACAGAATTTACTTTTTCTTTATCTCTGAAGGGGCTACATTGGCCAACAATCACACCTAATAAAACTAAATGCAAACAGGTAGCATGCACTTGGTGGTATTTAATCATTATGAAGGCTTCAATAAACAGGTTGGAAGGAGAACTTTTCATTTTGCTGCCTGACCCCATCTTTCTCGTGATTAGCGGTGCACTTTTGGTGCTGTCTGTGACCATAAAACTTAATATACACTGGAGTTAATTCCATGGCTTTAGCCTAACGAGAACACTCTATGATCAACTGAGTTCAACAAAACTGATGTGGGCTTAGAGCCCAGAGATGTGGAAATCCGATGAACCAAGAATGAACGTGTTGGTTGACAATTCTGTGTCCTACTAGGGCCTCTCTCCCTTTGTCTGCTCTTGGTAAGTTAGGACAATGGTTTTGGAGAAAGTGCTCTGACAACCAAAGTTCAAAGAACGTAATGAAGTATTTGCACTCATATTTGATTTCCTGGCCCAAGTCATAAATGGCACTATAAATATAGGATTTCTTCAGCTTTAATGGATAAACTTCTGTTTTTGCTCCTCGTGTGCCTCAAGCTACAAACCCTTACGAATGAACATTTCATGTCCCAATGATGGTCTAAATCTTGATATTTTAAACTTTGGATCAATTGTTCTCCATGCAAAAATGTTAAAGACTGCAGTCTTATTATGTTTTCTTCCACCTTTCATTAAGCTTTCAAAATCTCTGTTATGAATAGAGTTTTCCTCTCTCTCTGGGCCTTTTAATTTTTAATCACTTGTTGTCTCAAATGCTGATCATATTTTTGAGAAATTACTTTATGTAAAAAATGGAACAAGATAGAGTTGCCACATACCTTTTTATCTTTTCTATGAAATTATGTGGACCTAAAGTTGTGGTGACGAGGTTGCTTCTAATAGGTTCTGTTGCCATGGAAGCAGGCTATTGAAAAGAGCAGGACCCGAGGCCTCCAAGTCTTCACGTGTTCACTTTCATACTCACACATACACACACCTTCACTTGAGATGGCAAAAAGTATACAGTGACACTTGCTGACAAGGCAATATTTTCAAAAACAAAAGTTATAGATGCTAATATAGCAGAGCTCAGCTAATCACATACAATTAGGATTCTTTTGCACAACAACTTGATGATTTGAAATAAATATTTAAAAGTATTTTTAGGAACCAAAGAGAAGTTATCATTCAAGATCTGAAATGAAAGAAATAAAGGAAGGAAGGAAAACAGAAAGGAAGAACCAGCTATTTATTTACCAAGCACGCACACCAAGCTGTATATGTGCTCCATAAGGATAAGATCAATGTCTATCATGTTTTCTTTCTCTATTGTCATTGCTTAGTGCAGTGCATTTACACTTAATAGGCACTCAATAAATATTTGTTGAGTGAATGAAGACAGAAGGGTAGCAAATACCAATGTTGGTAGCAAAGAGATTTAACTAAGTATGGTGTGGAGAATCCTAGGGAGAAAGTAGCAGCCCTCAGAGTGTTGTGTATATGAAACCAGCCAGACGCAGCTAGAGCCACCTATCAGGGTGAGAGGTGCTTGGGGATCTGTCCCACTGCAGGAATTACAGTAGAACACACAATGCACAGTGCTCAAGAGCTATTGGCTGTCTCTGGACCTGGTCCAGTCAAACAGTCAATAATAGGATGCTAAAATGGAGTAATACGACCACCCAACATGTGGGTAGGCTATAGGGCTACAGGAAATCCAGGCTGTCAGGTGATGGGCAATGTAACAATTGTTAGCAAAGTGTGTGCCATGGAAATGGTAGTAAATGCAGTCGCAGGAGGATTACTAGACAAAACATACAGGTGTCTTTTCCTAAGTGTTGGAGTGCTGTTAGGGATTAGTGTTTGACATATTCACTCTTCTCCAGACCACAGATATATTTTTAAATGATGCATCAAAAGAAAGAGGCATAATCCCTTTAAAATTTTTTTTTTTTAAAGATTGGCACCTAACAACTGTTGCCAATCTTCTTTCTTTTTTTCCTGCTTTTTCTCCCCAAATCCCCCCAGTACATAGTTGTATATTTTTTAGTTGTGGGTCCTTCTAGTTGTGGCATGTGGGATGCTGCCTCAACATGGCCTAATGAGCGGTGCCATGTCTGCACCCAGGATCCAAACCAGCGAAACCCTGGGCCGCCAAAGTGGAGCACACAAACTTAACCACTTGGCCATGGGGCCCGCCCTAAATTTTTTAAATATTTTACTTTGAAATAATTTTAGTCAAAATTTCAAAAATAACACATAGAGGTCCTATATAACCTTTGCCCAGCTTCCCCTAATGTGAACATCTTACATAACCACGGTACAATGATCCAAACCAGGAAAGTAACATCAGCACAATAGTGTTGACTAACCTAAAAGCCTTATTCAAATTTCCTGTTTTGCCACCAATATCCTTTCTCTGTTCCAGAATCTATGCAGGATCCCACATACCATTTAGTTTTCATGTCTCCTTAGTCTCCTCCAATCTGAAGTCACAGCCTCTTAAACAAGATGAAATTTTTACTTTTCGTCAGAATAATATGTTAAAAGTTAAATTTTCAATTACTAACTATTGTTGGTGTTTCTTGGGTCCTCACCCCACTCTCAGAGAATAGCCAAGGAAAGGAAATAAGAGGCTGTGTTTAATTGGGGAGAAGACTTACAGCTTTTTCCTACAACCCAGCCTCCTCAGTAGTTGCACGGTATTGCTCAGCATTATAGTTCAGCAGAATTGTTGGGGGACCATTCAAAACCACCAGACCACTCACTTATTGGTTAACTTGTTAGAACAATTGTGAACTAGAGTAGAGTAGATGAGTAAAGAAGAAGTCCAGTGGGTTGTATTCAGGAGGACATTCTGCTGATGAGAACTGGAAATATAGTAGTATCTATTCTAGTAAGTACTCTAGTGATAGTATACCAGCAAATATTCTAGAAATAAACTAGAATTGAGATTACTAATGCCATCCAAAGGACAGCACCTAAGACAGAGCTCATGAACTCCAGCACTAGACAGGTATCGTAAATAAGTGGAGTGAGTACAAGAAACAGGGCATGTGTAAAAAGCACAGTGTGTGATGACAATGTCAAGTGACACTCTGGCTCAAAGTCAGGAATGAAATGGGGGTGTGATGACCTAGAGTATACGTACCACATCGAAAGAGGGCAGCTGGTATTCAGCTCATTTAGAATTTACAGCCAGAACGTGAGCCCAAGTTTGCGAGATCCTCAGACGATTTTTCCAAGAGGACTTTTTTCCCCAAGAGAATTTTATGTGAAAATTCTTATTTTTAAATTTTAGTGACTAATTGGCCCATGTGGGTCAATTCAAGAGTTTCTCTTAAAACTCCCTCAGCTCCCAAATTGTCCAAGAATTCCAGGGCCTGTCTCAGTCAATCAGGGCTCAGTCTTCTTCCAAATGCTGTGAAGAGAAAAAAAACTGGAGTTGATAAGCCCACTCTTGCTTGTACTTCTTCCTGCTATGGAGTAGTCGTTGGTAAAGATGGGTTTGAACAGGTGCTGGTCTATTGCTGTTGGGTGGTTGGTCCTTGCTAACCCACATCTTACTCAGGCTGTAGTTGTCTTACTGAGCGCCAACGTCACAGCTCTCCTCATTTCACATTCCACACTCAGCTGTTGCTCTCCAATGCTCAGAAACCATACCAGACTGAGGAGCTTCCAGTATTTCCAGAATCTGTTCCTCTGGTAGCCTTCCTTGGCAAAGCTGGCCATTTTGCTAAACTCTAGTTTTTAGCACAGAATCCTGCTTTTCTCAGGGTAATTTTACTTTGCTTGATTCTCTCATCTGCCCTACATCTGAGCCTTACTCTGGCCCACTGTGGTCTGCTGTATATCAACAACACTCCTCAGCTCTGAATTTTGAGAAGTAGGGATAGTAGGGGTTGGAACTTCCATTTTTTTCTCCCGAGAAGCTGAAGCTGCCTCACTCAAATTCGTCTCCCGCTTCCCAGTGACCAGCCCTACTGAGGTAGCTTTTCTGAAACACTAAGTAAACAGACAAATAAATAGTTTGGTTACAACTTTGTGGAGGACAGAGGGTGCAGGTCAGATCAAATTTGCGTAACTCAGTGGGGCCTTCAAGTGACCTAACCCAAAACAAAGAAGGTCTGGCCAGTTATGACCTGCAGTTCTCCATCCTTAGACAGGCGAGAGGCTGCCCTAAATTATGAATTTTTCCCTCAACTAGCACTTGATATAATCTTGACCTTAACAGACACTCTGTTACCCGGATTTAAACAGAATGATAAACTTGAAGCAAGTTCTTAGAGGGTCAATATAGAAAGTAAAATCAAAGAAATAAAGAATTATTACTTAAATATGATGGTTTGGCAGAAAATTTGTACCTCCCCATTCTGAAATTGAAATTGGAATTGAAAATAAGCAAATTTATAACAAATCTTTGGTGGTAGAAAGTGCAATTCATATACCCGGTTTAATATACATATTCAAATGTCTGCAAGAAAACTTCGGTAAGCGCTTATATATTCTGCATTTAGATAATCTTTGTTGCTGGCCACATCTTCCTTTTAACCTTCTGCACTAAGTGAATTGCCAGAGAAAGCTTCAGTCCTTGGTGAATCTGCAACGATTCGCCCTCTGTGGGCTTTTAGCAAGAATGAGTCTGGATACCATTTATGGCAAGGATACAAACGGTTCTGCATTTCAAAGATTCTTCAGGGCTGAATTTCCTCCTTGATCGGGAACAATGCTTTATTTTGCTTTTCTTCTCGTCTGCATTTTCCCAAGGGACCTGAGAATTGTTTCAAACTTGTACCATGCAGGAACTTTCTGGATAGTTGGTAGCAGGTTTGTGAGCTGTAAGAGAGACAACACTTGGGGAAAAGCTCGCAGACTGGGAGTCAGAGAGCTGGATTTTATCTTCTGAGCACTGAGACTCTGCTGCTCGCTCACCGGGAAACAGAGAAAATAATATAGGCTCTGTCTGCCTCGCAAGGCTGTGTGAGAAATAAATGAGATAAAAGATGATTATTTGAAAATTCCCAAAAGGACAAATATAAAATATTAGTTCAGGGTAGAAAACTTTGTAAGTTTCAAGATTAAAAAGTAAGTGCTAATCTACTTAGAAAGTCGATATGTGGGGTTTCTTAAATTGGTGTGCCTATAATTTTATCAATAACAGGAAAAAAATCGTATATGATATGGTTAAATTGTTCATACTGATGACCTAGCTATTTCATGCATACTCTAAGAAAACCATGAAATACTCTTTAACGTGATAAACATGGGTCAAAATGTTAACATTAGACAACTTTATTAGTTCTTTTTTAAGAATAAGAACTTTTTGGGAAAATAATTGCAACATCAAACAATGCTCTGGATGAAATAGGTCCCGGACACAAATTTCAATTTGCAACCTCCATTCCCTCAGTCTTATGCCTCATTTTAGGCATGAAATTTTGCAGTTATTGTCTTTTTTGCTTTGACAGTCTACATTTGCACGTGTATGCAGATGTTTTGAGAACCTGTTTTTGAAAAGTTGACTCGTGGAGAGGATTTGAAACGACCATGAAGGATCAGTGATCTGTTAAGTAAAAAACAGATTTCACCACCCACATGGTGTTGTCCCAAACTTGTTAATGGAAAAGAAAGAAATGTTCAGAGCAAATTAATTCAGAGCCTCTCCCAGATTTCTTAGTGTAGCTAAACTCCTTTAAGAAATGCTTGGGATTTTTGTTTTGATATTTCACTTTTAACAAGCTAGCTCTCTCAAAGGCCTGAAGTCAGAGCCATCTGATGGCTCAGTCACTCGTGAGAACCAATTTTCAAGATGTAATAAAGAATATTAAGAAGGACGGTCCAAGATGATTCCCATGATGAAAACGAGTGATATTATGATTTTAATGATCCTAAGGGCAAACCATACAAGTCCAACACGGGTTCAGGCACTTCAGTGAGCTTCCCGCTAGGTGTTAGCACTTCCTAAAAGAGCTTGTTGGCGCAGTTTTACTGATGACCAATAATTAATTCTACTGGCTTTTGGAATATGGAGTTCACTGATTGAAATAATTGGATAAAAATGTGGAGTATCCACAATGGTTCATTTTTAAATGGATTCAGACAATTTGCAGGTCAAATGAACTAAGCCTTTTCCTTCAAACATAAAGATATATATGGCTATAACATGAAGTTTAATTGTGTCCAAAAAGCAATATTATAAAAAAGGTCATATCACACACAGAGCGTGCACAGAAGACACACAAACACAAGTGCACACACATACTTTCATCTGCCATGTTATATCGCTCCTAGCATGGTATGATCTTACTGCCTTCATAAGACTCTTTTTTGAGAAAGATTAGCCCTGAGCTAACATCTGCCGCCAATCCTCCTCCTTTTCACTGAGGAAGCCTGGCTCATTTCCTCTACTTTATATGTGGGACGCCTGCCACAGCATGGCTTGAAAAGCAGTGTATAGGTCCGCATCTGGGATCCAAACCGGCAAACCCCGGGCCGCCAAAGTGGAGTGCGCAAACTTAACCGCTATGCCACCAGGCTGGCCCCTGTAAGACTTTTTAAAAGACTCGTAATTGAAGAATGGCCAAAGTGAAAAGTATAATCCTACAGGTAATTACATTTGAAAGTATTTTTCTGCTTTTAATAGGTTTAGACTGTAGTTGATATGAAAGTATTTTTGGGTCATACTGTTATAATATTGCATTATGCTTTAAAACATTTTTGTGGCTTTGAAGTTTTTTGGTGTGTTTTCATTGCTTAAATTGTAGGTGTGTTCTGAAGGTTTGCATTTGTGTTCTATTTGTTACATTTATAATTATTACTTTATGTAATACTTTTAATCCTCTACTACTTTAGACAGTGTGTTAACTTCCTTCCATGAGTAATAAACAAAATTAGATATTTCTTTTTCCTTCCCATTCTTTCACCCATTCTCTTCCTCATTCTATTTTGATTGATTATAATATCTTTCTTAGTGTTTAACTTTCACTGTATATTTTCTCGCGACTCTGTTATATTATTTTTGATCTTTAAGTGATATATCTTAAATTCCAGCTATATAAATCTATCAGTGTGCTTTACTTCTTTTCCCAAATTCTCAACTGCTTCACTTGATAATTTTGGTGAGAGATCTCATTTCTATACTGTCAAGGTTTATACTATTTGCACTTGATTCTATAACCTGAACCCACATCTGTGTTAGTCTTTGTCCTGTGGTTATATAGGATTAAGATTCACCGTCATATTTTTCCCATTAATCTCTTGCTTGGATGAAATTCTTAATGTAATTGTTTTTTTCTTTTTCAAAATGGTTTGCTTTTCTACTCGGATGACAGAGCGACCAGGTATAATTTTTTTCTCAGGTGGCACTTACTTCAGTAGTTTGTAGGCGATGCTTGCTGACTTTCTCATGTTGAGTGTTGACTTGGAAGGTTGAAGACTAGTCTGATTCTTTTTCTCCTTTACTAGCTTTTGTGGGATAGCCCCAACGTGTGCCTATTGTCCAGGCATAATTGTTAATAATATTGTCTTTTATTCTCAAAAAGTTGAAATTACACTATATGGTTACTCTGTGAGTGGTTTGATGTTATTGAGGTGATGTCAAAATAAATATTTCCTTATTTTTCAAGTCTGATAATTTTACTGGAATATGATTCAGTTTGTATAATTTTTTCCCCTTGGGATATGATGTGCCTTTTCAATCAGGAAATAAAATCTTCTCCCCCTTCACCTCTCTCTCACCCTACCCACTCCTTCTTCTCCTTCTGCTTCTTCTTTGTAATCCTTTTACTTTTTCTTTTCTTTTTGGTGAGGAATATTGTCCCTGAGCTAACATCTGTGCCAATCTTCCTTTACTTTGTACGTGGGATGCTGCCACAGCGTGGCTTGAGTGGTGTGTAGATCTGCACCCTGGATCAGGGCCAGTGAACCCTGGGCCGCTGAAGCGGAGCAACAGAACTTAACCACTACACCGCTGGCCCCCTTTTGCTTTTTAGGTGCAGTTTCTCACTCTAGCCCACCATATCCTTACTGAGTTTTTAGGAGTGCCTATTCTCTTTAGTGATACTTCTGGATTTGTCTTTGTTTCTGTGATATTCTTTCACTTTATTCCTAGATTCTGTTAGCTCTTATTTTATCATCTTTTTCCTCAGCTCTTGCACCTCTGCTCGGTGCTTTTCTTAAAAATAAAAGTGCTTTGGGGCCAGCCCTGGGGCCGAGTGGTTAAGTTCACGTGCTCCTCTTTGGCAGGCCAGGGTTTCACTGGTTCAGATTCTGGGCGCGGACATGACACTGCTCATTAGGCCACGTTGAGGCAGCATCCCACATGCCACAGCTAGAAGGACCCACAACTAAAATATACAACTATATACTTGGGGGACTTGGGGAGAAAAAGCAGAAAAAAAAAAGAAGATTGGCAACAGTTGTTAGCTCAGGTGCCAATCTTAAAAAAAGTGCTTTATTATTATTACTATTTTAATTCACGGCAAAGTGATGAGTCACATTCGTATTTGATCTGTGGCTTGTTTTTTCTGTTAGCTTCATCTGCCATTTTGTTGTCCTCTCCCCACCCCCACATTTTATTATCTTAACAAAGACCCTGGTTTCTCTTAGATTATTATCTGTAGAAAATTTGTGTATTAGACAATATAGGGCTGTGTTACAAACTAAAAGAAATTTTCATTATAAGCCAAGGTTATGAATTTGACTTCTCGTAGTGATTTCCTTGCCAGCCAGCCTCTGGAGAGAGAGGAAATGTAAGGCTATGCAAAGACTGCTTCTGTAAATCAGGTCCAAGGATGCTCCTGTCACCAGCCTATACTCCCTTTTTCCTACTATTACAAAAAGGGATCTGGTTTGGATCTTGGAGTATTCCTTCCAGCTTGGAAGATGTTGTTTGGGACCAGCCCTTCTGAGACTGCAGCACAGGCTCCTCTCCTCCAGTGCACCTCCTTTCCTTGATTGCCACTGCTTTTGGCAGCCTCTCTGTCAGTTTTATGATATGGGGTTTCTACTGTCTACTAGATTCATAAACATGAGATTTCTCTTTCATACTCTCCTTGTTACTTTTGAGCGACTTATAGGAGAGGAGGAAATGAAAAATTGTGCTGCTGTTTTCAAACAGGAAGTCCCTTCCAATAGATTTGATATGAAGTGCTTTGATTCTAATTTGGCTATAACTATTTTATAGATTTAATTTTGATTTTCTCTTTAGTTCATTAATTTTTGCAAATGAGTTTTAAAATTTCCAGATGTAAAGAGCCCTTTTCTGGTGTGTGTGTGTGTGTGTGTGTGTGTGTGTGTGTGTTGGCTGGTGGCAGGGGTTGAGGGGGAAAGCTTTTGTTTTTATTTCTAATTGTATTAGATTTGGGATTTGCTGAGACTTCCTTTCTTTTTTATGATTACGTTTGTTGTTTATTTATATAATACTAAAATTAGAAATATTTTAATGTCTACAAAAAGGAATGGTTAATATATGCTACCATACATCCATATGACGGACTATTTTGCAGACATTCAAAAAAAAATCACACTTTCAAAGAATATTTAATGACGCGAAATTTGTTATTACTTAGAGAACTGTCAACGTACATCATGATTCTAATTTCGAGGAGGGAATACATTAGTATGTTTGTGTACGTTTTGGAAGCTGGAATGTTTTGTGAGTGATTCATCTTCTTCCTTATACTTTTCCTCTATTTTCCAAATCTTCAACACTGAGTAGGTTATAATTATTTAATCAAAAGAAAATAGTTGTTAAGAAATTTTCTAAGGATAATGAAGTATGATTTTGGTTGGTTTAAGGTTTCTAGTCTAGTACATGGAAAATCTTTGCAAATGTTCCATGAGTGTTTGAAAAAAATACTGTACGTACATTAGATTAAGCTTAATAATTCTATTAAAGTCATCAACCATTTTTAGTTCACTTGATTTCTGAAGGAGAGGTATTCAAATCTCTCACCATAACTGTGGACTCGGAAATTTCTCCTTGAGGTTCTATGGTTTATGTTTTATACATTTTTAAGATATATTGTTAGGTAGACAAATCTCAATGACTGACATTTAAATAGATTTGAATTTACATTGAAAATTTTTCTGCAGAGCAAAAGGGTAAGCAGATGGGCAGGTGGAAGTCATAAATGCATCTGTAAAATTATATGGAAACATTATGTGATGAAGCATGAACTAGTAACCGTAGATAAAGGTAACTAGCAAAATTCTTCATATTTTTCCAGATTTTTCAGTATTACAAACAATTCTTAAATGAATATGCTTTGATGGCTTTTGTGACTTTTTTCCATTGCTTTAAATTCCTAGGATTAATATTACTGGCTCAAATGACATGATTATTTTTAAGGCTTTTGATAAACATTGCCAAGTTGTTTTTCAGAAAGATTAGACTAGGTAATCTTCCACCATGAACATATGATGAATGTGCTCATTTCAGCACATTTGCTAGCATTGACTACTATCACTATGGGATAGTCGTTTGTTTGAACCAGGACAAGTAGTATCTCATTGTGTCAGAGGCAGCCGGTTCCCACTAAAATCCGTTCTCCCCATCCTCTGCAGCATAAATCCATACTTTCCTTCTACGCGTGGCTGCTCAGCGACAGATCTCACTCCCCAGCCCCACTCAGGGCTAGTTTCACTTTGTGGCTAGATTCTCAGCAGTGTGAGCAGAAGGACGTGTGCCACTTACGGATATGGCCTTAAAACACTGAATGTCTGTTTCCCTATATTTTTTACCCGTCTTTGAGCTGAAACATGGATGAGCCTGTGACAATGTGTTTGGGAATGGCAGAACTACAAGATGGAAGGAAATAGGCTTCCTAAATGATGGTGTGAAACAAAACCACTCAGCTGACTTGGACTCCCTTGACTGTTATGAGAGAGAGAAACGCAATTCTGTATTCTTTAAGCCACTGTCCTATGGGGTCTATTTATTACAGTAGCCTATCTTTTACTCTGATTATACACTCATTTTATTTTACTTTGAATTACTTGATGAATCTACATTGTAAATTTCTCTTTTGTGCTAAATGGATTTGAAATAACTCTGTACATTAAAGCTAATACAAAAGCTTTCTTGTATGCAATTTCCTTCACCTTCAAATTCTGCTTAGGGAGTTAAATTTCTCAATCATATTGGCATCACAACCAACGCATTTCTTCAGTTGATTTAGTGAAATAGTCTATGCCAATATTTATAATGCTATTAATGAGAGTCTTGAACTTAATATTCTTTTTCTGCTTCTGCCATTAACTCATCTGTAAAATTAATTTCCAAGGCTTCTTCTAGTCCTATAATACCATAACTCAAAATAGCTTTTATATTTGGGAACTAATAAGGACTCAAAAATATAAAAGCTACAACTCTAAGCCACAAGAATAAATAGATAAGTATTAATGATTATGTAGCTGTTTTAGCCATTTCCATATTTTTACTATATTTCTTGAGAGATTGACCACTTCTTCCTCTCTCTTCCAAACCTGTCAAATTGGATCAAAGTTCAGAAAAATCTTAAAACAAGGGACAAAAGAATTGGAGATGGGACCATAGCAAGGGAGAGATTTAATAAATTTTTGGAAGCTCGATATTAAATGGAGGAATGGTAACTGAATTAGTTGGGTCGTTATCTATTTGATTATAGCTGGGGGCCGACTGAGGTAGCTAATTACCATGCAGAACCTATAAGAGGTTCACCCATCGAAGGCACTAGGTACTATGGAGGATAACTATAGACCCTCTCCCGTATCTCAGGAGACAGGAGTTTCATTCAGGACTAGAGGATGCCTGGCGTTTAAGAGTACAGGGGTGAGATGTGGGGCTGAAAACACAGTATTTAGTGTCTTTATTTAAGTCTTCATTCTGAACTGTGGGATCCTTAGTCGCATCACTTACTCCTAGAATTTCTGAAGTGATGTGCATGGGAAGCTCTGAGTGACCCTAGAGAAACTATCTCCAAGTCCTAAAATTTGAATTTCTTCCCATGAAAAGTTCCCACCCTAATGAAAACCCATATCATGGCATATCATCATAAGCTTTCAGAAGAGGAATAAATAAAAAAATTTTTAATCCTTCCTGGAGGCAAAACAGGTCACGAATAAAAGATCAAGAATAGCAATGGCATTAGACACCTCAAAAGCAAAACTGAACTACAAAGAAAATAAGGCAATACCTTCACAATTAAAGGAAAAATAATTCCCACTCAACTAAGTGAGAAGATAAAGATATTTTCAAACTTTCAGAGTCAAAAAGTGACTTCCTGTTCATCTTATTTTTTTCCCCAGAAAGAATTGGAGGCTGTGCCCCAATAAAATGAGAGAGAAGACCAAGGAAAAGGAAGAGACGGGGTCCTGAAAAGAGGGAAGACACGGTGAAGGGAATTGTCAGGATGACGGCCGTGTGCCAGATCCGGAGAGCAGCAGTCTACATGGAGCTGGACTGGCATCTCCAGGATAGATTCTCTGAAGTACTAGAAAATGAAAAAATTTTTGTTAGGTCTGTTCAAATCTTTGGGGAAAATTAGAGATAGGTACATAACAGACCAATCAAAAAAAAAAAAAAGAGTAAAATATTAACTAGGGAAAAGAATCATGTGAAACACCAGTGTCTTTGTGGTATACTTGGCAGCAAACAATATTTACATGGTCACAATACTATAAACTCTGACTACTGATTTAACCAACCATTCAATGCAAACATATTGGACAGGAGTGGTGGGGCTGAGATATGTGTCTGTGTGATTACTAAATCTTCAACTGTTTCCAATGCTATTTTATTTTTAAATTATAAATGTGGATTCCTATAATAAGGTAAAAATGAATTATAAACATGGATATATCCATTCTTTGCATTGCATTTCCAAAAATTTTCCTGAAATAATCTTTTTAACTTCAAACTGCCGTCTATGCTTTGAGAACTGATCATCGCAATGCTGATCCAACTGTTAGAGCAAGAGCAATGCAGCTGTATTTTTATCGTAGGTAGACTTTAAACTTTTGAAAGTATTCATCTTAGCTCAAACTCAATCTCTTGTTTTTTCCAAAACTTTATCAATATTTCAATATCCTTTAGCCACTGGTTTTCAGTGAATGTTGAAACAACAACAGAAGTTCCATGGAGGGCTTGGTAACAGTTATCCTACATGAAAATAGATGCTCTGATGATTAAATGTCCATTCTAAACAGAATCAAAGAGAGTTATATATCACATTTTTATTATTTGGGTGCAAGTTTTATCTCTTTTAGCAATCATGTTAAATTACTTGCTCTTTCTTCTAACCCTTTGCTCTCCAGAGGTCTTGCCGTGCTCTCTGAATAGAACGCCGTTCCCACTATTCGTCTCTGGATCCATATTGGTGTTGCTATCAAACATGCATTTAAAATAAATTTTCTTTCTTAAGTCCTCTTGAATAGTTCTCCTCCACACTGATCATTCCATTATTCCATTTCTCTTAGCGCTGATGTTTTGTGTTACATTAATTTGTACCTGTTTTCATGTCATCTTTGCATGTGTTGTTATATCTTTTCATCTGCATTTTGTTCCCCTATTGTATTGTAAATTCCCTGAGAATAAGGACAATGTCTTTAACGTCATTTGCATATCTCCATGACATCCAGTAGAGAATGCCATTTGAAGGCAGCACTCATTAAATCACATTTTCACTGACAAAATCATGTCTAGCTTTGGAAATACAGTTTATGCAGTGCTCAGTAGAGTTGTTAGAGAAGTCTTCTCTTAAAAAGTCTTTAGGAAATATACATACATAGTATCGCATAGAAGATATGTGCCGAGAGGATTCAGAAAGTTTATAACCCAATGTATTGAAATATAATTTAGAAAAGAATTGCAGATGGCATGTAACAAAATATTGATTGATATATATAAATGCAAATGTTGGACAAATAATATTAATTCATTGCCATAATAACCCAAATAAACAAACAACACAATTTTATAGTATGTTCTTTCTCCCCATATCTTAAAAAGAGGTCAGCCTGACTTTATATATTTATATAAAAACGTATGTTAAGAGTGATAGAATTTCTAACAGACTGGCTTCCTGTGGTATCCAGTATATAACCTCTGTAGCTTGGTTTTTTTTTTTTTTTTTTTGAGAAAGATTAGCTCTGAGCTAACATCTGCTGCCAATCTTCCTCTTTTTGCTGAGGAAGACTGGTCCTGAGCTGACATCAGTGCCCATCTCTCTCTACTTTATATGTGGGACACGTGCCACAGTATGGCTTGATAAGCAGCATGTAGGGCCATGCCCAGGATCCGAACCAGTGAACCTCTGGCGGCCAAAGCAGAGCACGCGAACTTTACTGCTATGCCACCAGGCTGGCCCATTTAGCTTGGTTTTTTATAAACTTGCCTCAACTTCTTTTTTAATCTCATCAAAATTGTGTCAGATTCTCAGTTTCAGAATTCTACTTATTGTTCCCTAAACATAGAACCTTAAAATATTAAAGTTGGAAGAGTTCATTAAGTTCCAACAATTTCCAAATATGCTAGAGCAACAGAATCAGGGAAGAATTCAGAAAACTGAAGATCCCAAGCCCCACTCCCAACAGATATCACTGAGGAGGCGGGGCCTAGAAATCTATCATTTTAACAAGCCAATACTTATTCGTGATGTGTTAGCAAACCAATGAGTGAGTCTTGTTTCTTCACTATAGATACAAGCAAATGAAGACGTTATACATACATATGTGTGTGCGTGTATGTGTATGTATGTATTGCAAATGTCATGCTGCTCTTCAGATCTAGAATTCCAATTTTTAATCCCTCCCTGCTTCGCACGTCCTGACTCCATCACATACTTCACCTCTATCCTTTGGGCAGTCCCATCATTAAGGTTTTGCCCGTATTCCTTCCCACCTGGAATGTCCTCTCTTTTCCTTTCTGCCAAATCAGCCTTTATGGTACATGTCTATCATGATGCCTTCCCAGATCTCACATTCATACAGCTATCTTTCTTCACTAAATTCCTTATGGAATAATTTGTCTGACACAGAATCACATACCACTGGCATGAAGATTGTCTGCGGATAACACTGAATTCTGCTCTGGCTTGTGTTCCCATAAAGCCTATTAGAAATTCTACCAGTGGGAAAAATTCTACCACTGGAAAAATACACCTTATTAATGGCAAATAAATCCTTACCTATTTTGGGAAAGTGCTTTAACTATTGGAAAACCACATCAATGATCTGATATAGTGTGAAAGTACCATGATATCCCAGTTTCTTAGGACAGTGATTCTCAAACTTGAATACACAGACAAATCACCTGCAGTTGGAAGGTCTTGGTCTGGTCCAGGGGTATTTTGATACACACATATTGTATTATTATTTAGCTTTTGATGTGATTTTTATCTCTCATTAATTTTAAATCTCACAAAGTATTCTGACTTTTCCGCATCCTCCACAGCATCTGTGTATCATATAGTTAATAAAGACTTAATAAATGCTTGAATTAAATAATTAAATTTGTCAAACTTTTTGACTTTAAAATCTTTGTTAAAATCTCTTGTTTTAAGTGTTAAAGAGCACTTAAACCAGGAAAATTTGATTGGGAAAAATCTGAAATGCACCATAGGAAATCCCTGCTCTTTTGTTTAAGCAAACGATAAAGGTTAATTAAAAGAAAAAAGATATTCCCAAAAGGTAAACCCCACAATATGTGAAGAATAGATTTTCTTTTGCTACCGTCAACTTCAGTTTATATAACTACGTATATGAAACTTGCAAATTAAATTACTTTTTTTTTTTTTTTTACAAAATTAGCTGTGCTAGATTTTGTGATTTAGAAATAATATTCATCCATGAAGAATTAATAAGTATTTGAATAAATACTCTTGTCCAAACCGGCTTTAGATTTTAAGTAAAAAATCCTTAAGTGGCCTGTTCCTCAAGGAAGAGCTTCGATGGAGTCAGTTGTAGAGGAGTGTAAATTCTCTGAGTCAGTTGTAGAGGACATTCTCCCTGCCGTCATGTCGCTGATCAACTTGCATCTCTCATACAAGCATCTAAATGCTGTGTGTGACTCTCTGGGGTTAGTGGATCAGCAAAGTAGTAAACTGGGTTCTATCTGACGAGATACAGGGTTTCAATCCTATTGTAGTTGGTAACAGAAGACGCTCAGTGGACTGGAGACGCTCATTCCTGTGCCTCTCTTTGTAGTAAATATTTCTGGAGGTGCACAGGCTTTTTCAGACCTCTAAGACTCCTTTAGATCAGTGACTATCATAGTTTCTACCAACAATTTCTTCTTTTGGATTAAGGCTCAAAGTTCCATTTGCTATAATCACAAATCTTACTCTTCTTTGTTTATGAATATTTGACTATACTAGTGTAACTTTAATCCATTTATGAATATTCTTCATATCATTTGAAATGCATATAGAGATAAATTGCCAATAAAGTTACAGTTGTATACTTAAAAAAATTTTGCTTTGACTTATTAAAGTAGAAAGGCATTAATTTTGTTCATGGATTTTATTATTATCAGGATACATCTATTTTCTGATTTGCTAGAGAACTTCTTTTCCATGCTTACAATAATTTTATTAGTTTCTATGGACAATCTCTCTTAGATATTGGTTGGTCTTATTATTTTAATTTCACGGTTACTGCATTTAATCTATTTTATGCTTATTTCTGGTCTCAGGTTTAGGGCAACATGCATCCTGGCAAAAGAGTCTACATCTTTCCCACATTCCCGTGATATAACCCAAGCACTTTGCCCCACCTTGACAATAGCGCCCTCCTCTGAACCATATTTATCTCCGTAGGCATGCTGATTGCTGCCGGTCTTCTAGGTGTGAAGTTATAGCACATATTTATTACCTCCAGTAAACGTTAGCATTAGGCCATGGTGGAAAGTGTCCCAAGTGGGATTTTATTCTTAGCGTTCAATGAAGAGGAGAGTCTTTGCATGCATGCCTGGCTCTATAAGAGACTTTCAGTCTTGTTCCCCACCCCCCGCCGCTGTTTTCTTCCATCCTCTGACAAACAAATTCTCACTTGTTCATAAATGAATTGCATGTTCTGAGATTCAGGGAGGAGTAGAAGAAGGAAACAGAGAGAACCTGAGAGGCACAGACTCTGCGGTCAGATGGCCTGAGTACTATCAGGCTCTGCCAATAATAGCTGAGTATCTTTAGAAAGTTACTTTACCTCACTGTGACTCAGTTTCTCCATCTGTAAAATGGGGATAAAAACAGAATTTACCTTATAGTGTTATTCTAAAGATTAAGAGAATTAGTATTTGTAAAGCACTTAGAAGGATGCCTAGCACAGAGAGTGATATGTAAATAGGTAAACAACAGATGTTCCAGGTGATTGAAATGGATGATGGAGAAATAACTGATTATAGCATTAGGACTTTCAACAACTGTAAGAATTTGAAATACTTTAATATACAAATTTGTATAGAAATATCAAGGTTCCTGTATTTCATACATTTCTTTCCTCTATTGCTTTAGGGCGTTCGTCAGACAGTGGAAAAGAGATCACAATGGTTAATTTCGCTATGTTGGAAGAGTTACTACAGGAGACAAATACCCTTCTTGGCTGGAGATCACTGAACCCATCTTGTAAATAAATATGAAAATAATACCTATTGCTTCCTCTTGGAATCTCCTGGGCAATTCTACAAGATTCTTTGCCTGGAAATTTCTGTAAATAAGTTGCCAACAATTTGCCAATGAGTGAGTCATTACGTATATCAGTGGTTTTTACCTACACAAGGAGAAGACCGTTTTCCAAAACTCTCCCTCTTCTCTCAGGTGTGGAAAGGCCTGAAACATTTGTGCAAACATTTAAATAGCACTCTCTGTCTTTCAGATATTTTGCAACAATTTGAAGTACATTTCCAAACCATTAAATCTCTTGAAAAGCATTTAATGAATAAAAATGCCATATCAATGTCAAAAGCCACAATGAGAGTGTACCAGATTTAGGCCACTTATTTCATCTTCTGATGATAGCATTGCGTATTCCTTGACATAAAATATCAGTTTATGTGGAAAAAAAACCCAACCTATGGTTTACTTTAAATCTCTGATGAAAAAAGCATGGCAGCAAAGCAAACAAGTTAGAAAAAATTTTTTAAATAGTCAAAAGCAAAAACACTGTATTCTGATTCATGAGAAATATATCTCAGAAGTATAAAGTTCCATATGCAAGGTTCTCAAACTGCTGGAAATGCTAAAGGCATCTGACTAGCTACTGTTCTTTCACTTTTAAAACAGGTATGCAGGAGTCCAAAATGGCAGCATAGGAAGATCCTGAACTCATCTGCTCCCATGGACACACCAAATTTACACCAACACCAGGAGCAATTTCTCCTGAAGAAGAGCTGGGGGCTGAATGAACAGCTTCTGCATAGCAAATAATAGATGGACCACATACAGACCAGTAGGAGAGAGGAGACACTCTGTCTTTCAATGGGAGCCCCACCCCCAATGTGACAACCTGCAGTTGGGAGGGATAGAACTGAGAAGCCCACACAGAGTCTTGCCTGCCCTGGAGCACAGAGGAAAAACAGCAGTTTAAAGGTCACCTAGACTGTATGTGAAGGAAATCCATGTACTAACCCTTGAGCATTTGCCAAATGATCAGGGAACTGCTGGAACTCTCTCCAGTGTCACATGCACTGGTGAGCACCAATTTTTGCATTCCCTTTCCACGTTGATAGCACAAGTGGGAACACAGTCCAGGCACTCTAGCTGGCCCACCAATGCTGCCCCAGTGCACCCTGGACCCCTATTCCACATCAAATCCAGCTGTCTCCCCAAGGCAGCCTCACTGCAGCACCTCAAGGCCCCCCTTGCTTTTGCCTGCCCCAACTCCAGACATCTCACCAAGAGGGCCTCAGAGCAGTGTGTCCTAGGACCTCCCCAGCCTGAGTCCACTACAGCTGCAGACGCTCCATCAGGGTTGTCATGGTGCAGCATGCCGTGGACTCCCCTGGCCAGTGTTGGCTCCATCCATCCCACTGGGGTATCCCCAGTGTAGCATGCCTTGAGATGCCCCACCTGGCCTGTGCCCACTCCAGTCCCAGCTGGCTTGCCAAAGCTGCATGGCACATGCAGTCTACACAGGGGATGCTCCTACACAAGGCCCTTCCTTCAAGACTAGGAGAAGTAGCTATTTTGCCTAATTCATATAAACAAACACAGAAAGTCAAACAAAATGAAGAGATGGAGAAATGTGCCAAACGAAAGAAGAAGATAAAATCCCAGGAAAAAGAATTCTAATAAAACAGAGAGAAGCAATTTATCTGATAAAGAGTTCAAAGTAATGGTCAAAAAGATGCTCATTGAACTCAGGAAAGGAATGGAGGAACACAGTGAGAATTTCCATAAAGAGATAGAAAATTTAAGAAAAAGACAATTAGAGCTGAAGAGTACAATAACTGAAATAAAAAATACACTAGAAGCTAGGGGACCAGCTCTGTGGTGTAACAGTTAAGTTCACACTCTCCACTTCGGTGACCTGGTGTTTGCTGGTTTGGATCCTGGGCTCAGACCTACTCACTGCTTATCAAGCCATGCTAGGGCAGGTGTCCCACATATAAAACAGAGGAAGATGGGCACAGATGTTAGCTCAGGCCAAAAAAAGGGAGGAGAATTGGTAGCAGATGTTAGCTCAGGGCTAATCTTCCTCAAAAAAAAAAAAAAAAAACCCACAACACTAGAGGAATCAACAGAAGATTAGATGATGCAGAAGAAAGGATCAGCAATCTGGAAGACAGAATAGTGGAAATCACCCAATCAGAATACAAAAAGAAAAAAGAAATTTCAAAAATGAGAATAGTTTAAGGGACCTCTGGGACAACGTCAAGCATAGTAACATTTGCATTATAGGTGTCCCAGAAGGAGAAGAGAGAGAGAAAGGGGCAGAAAACTTACTTGAAGGAATAATGGCTGAAAACTTCCCTAAGCTGAGGAAGGAAGCACATCCAGGTCCAGGAAGCACAGAGAGTCCCAAACAAGATGAACCCAAAGAGATTCAGATGAAGACATGTTAAAATTAAAATGGCAAAAGTTAAAAATAAAGAGAGAATGTTAAAGGTAGCAAGAGAAAACAACAAGGGAGACCCTGTAAGACTATCAGCTGAATTTTCAGCAGAAAATTTGCAGGCCAGAAGGGAATAGTATGATATATTCAAAGCACTGAAAGGAAAAAACTTACAACCAAGAATACCCATTAAGGCTGTCATTTCAGAATTGAAGGAGCCATGAAGAGTGTCCTAGACAAGCCGAAACTAAAGGATTTCATCACCACTAAACTGACCTTACAGGAAATGTTAAAGTCTTCTTCAAGCAGAAAAGAAAAGGCCATAACTAGAAACAAGAAAAGATATGAAAGAAAAACCTCACTGGCAAAAGTGAATACATGGTAAAGGCAATGTATCAGCCACTTAAAAATTTAGTATGAAGGTTAAAAGACAAAAGTAGTAAAATCAACTATAGTTAAGGGATACATATACAAAAAAGATGTAAAATATGACATCAAAAACATAAAATATGAGGGGAGGTAGTAAAAATGTAGTGTTTTCAGAATGTGTTTGAACTTAAGGGGCTATCAGCTTAATACAGACTGCTATATATATAGGTTGATATATATGAACCTCATGGTAACCACAAACCAAAAACCCACAATAGATAAACAAAAAATAAAGAGAAAGGAACCCAAACATAACACTAAAGAAAACCACCAAACTACAAGAGAAGAGACCATGTGAAGAAGAAAGGAACAGAGAAGTACAAAAACAACCAGAAAACAACGTGCAAAATGGCAATAAGTACATACCTACCAATAATTACTTTAAATGTGAATGGAATAAATGCTTGTATCAAAACACATAGGGTGACTGATGGATAAAAAACAAGACCCATATACATGCTACGTACAGAAGACACTGCAGATCCAAGGACACACACAGACTGAAAGTGAAGGGATGGAAACAGATATTCCATACAAATGGAAACAAAAAAAAAGCTAGGGTAGCAATATTCATACCAGACAAAATAGTATGTCTATTTGTTAAAACAAAGACTGTAATGAAAGATAAGGAAGGGCACTACATGATGATAAAGAGGTCATTCAAAGAGGAGGATATAACATTTGTAAGTATTTATGCACCTAATCATCATAGGAGCACCTAAATATATAAAGCAAATATTAACAGACATAACGGGAGAAATTGACAGAAATACAATAATAGCAGGGGACTTTAGTACCCCACTTACATCAATGGATAGATCATCCAGACAGAAAATAGAAAAAGAAATATTGGCTTTCAACAACACATTAGATCAGATGGCTGTAATAGATATATCCAGAACATTCCATCCAACGACTGAAACATTCTTTTCAAGAGCACACGGAACATTCTCCAAGATAGATCACATCAGGCTACAAAACAAGTCTCAATAAATTCAAGAAGATTGAAATAATAGCAAACATCTCTTCTGAACACAATGATATGAAACTAGAAATCAATTACAAGACGAAAACTGGAAAGAACACAAACGTGGAGATTAAACAAAGTGTTATTAAACAGCCAATGAGCCAAAGAAGAGATCAAGGAGAAATAAAAAATAGCTGGAGACAAATGATAATGGAAATACAACTTTCCAAAATCTGTGGGACAGGGGCTGGCCTGGTGGTGTAGGGGTTAAGTTCACACATTCCACTTCAGCAACCCAGAGTTTGCTGGCTTGGATCCTGGGCATGGACCTATTCACTGCTTATCAAACCATGCTGTGGTAGACATCCCACATGTAAAGTAGAGGAAGATGGCCCTGGATGTTAGCTCAGGGCCAATCTTCCTCAGCAAAAAGAGGAGGATTGGCAGTGGATGTTAGATCAGGGCTAATCTTCCTCAAAAAATAAATAAAATTGAAAAAAAAATCTGTGAGACACAGCAAAAGCAGTTTTAAGACAAAAGTTCATAGCAATAGAGGCTTACCTCAAGGAACAAAAATCTCAAATAATCTAATTTTACACCTAAAGGAGCTAGAAAAAGAACAAGCAAAGCCCATATTTAGTAGAAGGAAGGAAATGATAAACATCAGAGAGAAAATAAATGAGATTAAAAAAACAATAGAAAAGATCAATGAAACTAAAAGCTGGTTCTTTGAAAAGATAAACAAAATTGACAAAACCTCAGCCAGACTCATCAAGAAAAAAAGAGAGAAGGCCCAAATAAATAAAATCAAAAATGAAAGGAGAGATGCTACAACTGACATCACAGAAATACAAAGAACCATACTACCATATATGCCAACAAATTGGAAAACCTAGAAGAAATGGATAAATTCCTAGAAACACACAACCTTCTAAGACTGAATCATGAAGAAATAGAAAATATGAATAGATCGATTACAAGTAGTAATTTAAAAACTCCTCCAAAACAAAAGTCCAGGACCAGATGGCTCCACAGATGAAGTCTACCAAACATTTAAAGAAAAGTTAATATCAATCCTTCTCAAATTATTCCAAAAAAATCTAAGAGGAAGGAATGCTTCCAAATGCATTTTATGAGGCCAGCATTACCCTGATACCAAAACCAGGCACAGGCACAACAAAAAAAGAAAATTACAGGCCAACATCCCTGAAGAACATAGATACAAAAATTCTCAACAAAATGTTAGCAAACTGAACTCACATTAGATCATATACCACAATCAAGTGAGATTTGTTCCAAGGATGCAAGGATGATTCAACATCTGTAAATCAATGTGATACACCACATTAACAAAAAAATAAAGGATGGAAATAATGATTATCACAATAGATTTAGAAATCTTGGAAAATTAAACATCTGTTTATGAAAAAACTCTCAACAAAGTGGGTACAGGAGGAACTTTTCTCAACATAATAAAGGCCATATATGACAAACCCACAGCTAACATCATACTCAATGGTGAAAAGCTGAAAGCTTTTCCTCTAAGATCAGGAACAAGATAAGGATCCCTTTCTTGCCACTTTTATTCAACATAGTTTTTGGAGTCCCAGCCACAGCTATTAGGTGCGAAAAAGAAATAAAACGTATTCAAATCAGAAAGGAAGAAGTAAAACTGTCACTATTTACAGATGACATGATGCTATATATAGAAAACCCTAAAGACTCCCCCAAAAAACTATTGGAACTAGTAAACGAATTCAATAAAGTTGTAGGATACAAAATCAATATGCAGAAATTGATGCAAAACCAGAGGCACACACAACTAGAATCTACAAGTATGTACTTGGAGGCTTTGGGGAGAAGAATAAAAAGAAAAGAAGATTGGCAACAGTTGTCAGCTCAGGTGCCAACCTTTAAAAAGAAAAGGAAATCGATTACATTTCTATACACTAATAACCAGCTATCAGAGAGAGAAGTTAAGAAAACAATCCTATTTACACATGCATCAAAAACAATAAAATATCCATGAATAAATTTAACTAATGAGGTGAAATATCTGTCCTCTAAAAACTATGAGACATTGATGAAAGAAATTGAAGATAATACAAATAAATGGAAAGATAAATCGTCCTCATGGATTGAAAGAATTAATACTGTTAAAATGTCCATACTATTCAAAGCAATCAACAGATTCAGTATAATCCCTATCAAAATATCAATTACATTTTTCACAGAACTAGAACAAAGTATCCTAAAATTTGTATGGAATCACAGAAGATCCTGAGTAGCCAAAACCATTCTGGGAAAGAAGAACAAATCTGGAAGTATCACACTCCCTGATTTCAAACTATACTGCAAATCCAAGGTAATCAAAACGGTATGGCTCTAGCACAAAAACAGACACATAGATCAATATAACAGAATAGAGAGCTCAAAAATAACCCCACACATATATGGTCAATTAATCTATGACAAAGGAGGCAAGAACATATCACGGGAGAAAGACAATCTCTTCAGTAAATGGTGTTGGGAAAACTGGACAGCTACGTGCAAAAGAATGAAACTGAACTGCTATATTAAACCATTTACAAAAATAAAGTCAAAATTGATTGAAGGCTTGAATGTAAGACCTGAAACCATAAAATTCCTAGAAGAAAATGTAAGCAATCTGTCAGCTCTTTGACATCAGTCTTAGCAATACATTTTTGGACCACTCTCCTCAAGCAAAGGCAAGAAAAGCAAATATAAACAAATGGATTACATCAAACTAAAAAGATTTTTCACAATGAAGGAAATCATTAAACAAACAAAAACGCAACCTACTGAATGGGAGAAGATATTTGCAAATGATATATTTGACAAGGCGTTAATATCCAAAATATATGAAGAACCTATGAAACTTAGTGTCAAAAGCACAAACAATCTGATTTAAAAATGCGCAGAGGAGTTGAATAGACATTTTTCCAAAGAAGACATACAGATGGCCAACAGGCATATGAAAAGATGCTGAATATCACTAACTATCAGGGAAATGCAAATCAAAACCACAATGAGATATCACCTCACACCTATCAGAATGGCTATTACAAAAAGACAAAAGGGACTGCCCCGTGGCTGAGTGGTGAAGTTCACCCGCTCTTCTTCGGTGGCCCAGGGTTTGGTTGGTTTGGATCCTGGGCGTGGACATGACACCTCTCATCAGGACACACTGAAGCAATGTCCCACATAGCTCAACCAAAGCCACTCACAACTAGGATATACAACTATGTACTGGGGGGCTTTAGGGAGAAGAAGAAGAAGAAAAAAAGAAGATTGGCAGCAGATGTTAGCTCAGGTGACAATGTTTAAAAAAAAATAAGACAAAAAATAACAAGTGTTGGCTAGGATGTGGAGAAAAGGAAACCCTTGTGCACTGCACATATATATATATATATATATATATATACACAATGGAATACTATTCAGCCACAAAAAAGAAAGAAATCTTGCCATTTACAACAACACCTTAAGGGTATTATGCTAAGTAAAATATATTAGACAGAGAAAGATAAATACTGTATGGTTTCACTTATATGTAGAATCTAAAAAACAAAAGAAAGAAAACAAAACAGAAACAGACTCATAGATACAGGAAACAAACT
This sequence comes from Equus caballus, assembly GCF_041296265.1. Lineage (NCBI taxonomy): Eukaryota > Metazoa > Chordata > Mammalia > Perissodactyla > Equidae > Equus > Equus caballus. The sequence goes on from NC_091686.1 coordinate 50,541,891, forward strand.
GGTGGTTGCAAGAGTAGGGAGAGGTTGGGGGGTGGGCAAAATAGGTGAAAGGGATTAAGAGGTACAAACTTCCAGTCATAAAATAAATAATTCATGAGGATGCAATGTACAGCATATGAAATAGAATCAATAATATTTTAGTAACTTTGTATGATGACAGGTGGAACCTAGGCCTATCATGGTGATCATTTCATAATGTATATAAATATCAAATTACTATGATCTACACCTGAAACTAATAGGATATTATATGTCAATTATACTTCAATAAAAAGAATTTTTTCAATAAATAAGACAGGCATGCAAATGTTTTCTGTAATTTGAATTTGTAGCACTATTGTAATGAAATTTCTTTAAATTATGTGCTTGTACATTTATGCTCAATGAAGAGAAAGGCAACTAATATCATCTAATTTATATTCTAAATTTGTTTGTGGTGCTTGGAAAGACAGAATGGATGTCTTGTGTATATATGTGATGTATGAACATCCTCAATGATTTCGTATAGATCTCCTAAGCTGGGGATGACATCACTTAGCCAGTCCGATGACGGTATCAGTGAACTATGGCACAGTGGAGAGTACTTGACTCCACACACCTCAGTTCACCCCTCAGTGATCAGAAGTCTGGTGATCCATCTGTTAAAATTGTGCACATTAAAGAGATTACATGAAGGATTGGGCTAGGGCCACAAAGCAGGTCAGAGAAATTCTATAATGTAAAGACATTAGGCTGAATTACCAGGGGTATTGAAACCCCTGCTGCTGCTTTTTGACCCCAGTGCATGAGCCACTAAACCAATGTCAGGCATCCCAAGACCATCAGGTAAAGGCCTAGGAACCTAATGCGAATGACTACAATTTTGGATAACTGGAAAATCAACACACTCAAAGAATCACAAAAAACCTTACTATGTTTGTCAAAGAAGCTAGGAGAAGCCTAATTTCCAAGTGGCTTTTTTTTTTCGGTGAGAAAGATTGTCCCTGAGCTAACATCTTTTGCCAATCTTTCTCTTTTTACTTGAGGAAGATTGTCCCAGAGCCAACATCCGTACCAATCTTCCCTGATTTGGTATGTAGGACGCTGTCACAGGATAGCTTGATGAGTGGTGCCCGGGAGACAAATTCTCAAACCCCGGGCTGCCGAAGCAGAGCCACGACCTATGCCGGTGGGCTGGCCCCGCAAGTGGGTATTTTTTTAAGATGCTTATGTATATCCCAAGTTTATCTTTAAATAAGGGGCCTAAACTTGCATTCAAACACTCAAAGTGTAGGAAGTTGCAGTGAAACCTCATAAATTATAAACAACTGATATTTCATCAAAATACAACTTTTTATTTAGGTGACAGAAAATATAGGTAATATGAAATATAAATAATGATCTTCAGAAACCTCATTGTTTAGTTGCGTGCTGGAATGCACTATGCAAAGGTAATTTATTCTTGATAATAAGAGTGTTCAGTGTAGATCATTGTTAATTTTTATGACATATTGGGCAATTTTGATGATTTTTCGATGGCAGCCACAAGATCTACTAGAAAATAGATGGCCTATGGGAGTCTGAAATGCTCATCTTTTCGTCCAAATGATCAACTTAAATCTAAATCCATGAGAATGTGTGCCTTTATTTTAATAACTATATTACGAAATGTCAGTGTATTTCTTTAATTGAAATGGTAAAACCTTAGCCTGGTGAGAGGGGTTTTCGCCACATTGAAGATTCATTAATTACACCTGTGAAGTTAACGTGCTGTTCTATTTAACTACCTATGTCACAAAACTAAATATTACCAGACAATGAAGATTAATCAGAAGAAAATCATCTTTGTTGATGTGAGATTTAATTGCTGAAATTTAAGAACACAAATCTCTAGGCGTGTTCTCTACCACCAAACTACAGATGCTCTCTGTGTCGTCCCCTGCAGCAACGTCTTAGGCTTTCCATATGGCTAGCAGAACTATTAGCAAGCACATGCAAAACACTGTGGGACGAAGTAGAACTGAATAATTCAGACAATTGATTTACATGTGATGTGTCACTCAAGGAATTTTGTGACATTATTTCAGTTAAACAATTGTATGGTGAATTTTAATTCCAGCTATAAAAATCATTGAATGGTTATAATTTTGAAATTAGATTAAGAAACATAAAAACTCACAGTCTGCCAGAGACAATATTTTTTTAGATCTTAGGCTGGTGAATAAACTCTAATTTTCATAGTTATGCAGGTAGATGCTTGTCAATATAAACAGAAAGTGACATTAAGTGTATAATTGTATATAATGAGGAGTTATATATATTCAGATAATTGTGCCAGTTTTATTGAATACAATCTGTTAAATGAAAAATCTGACTAGATTGGTGTACATATAATCAGAAGTCCTTGTATGTTTGGGAAAGAGCACAGGACTTTGAAAGCAGAGGAGTTGAGGGCTGGGATCTGTTCACTTACTTGGAACTAAACCTTGAGCCAATTACTTAGCCTCTTTAACCTAAATTTCTTTATCATGAAAATCTGGAGAATGGGCTACATGATCTTTAAATTCCATCCAGCTCTACAATTTTATAATTCTGTTTACTTCCTATTATATGTGTGTATATATATAATTTTTTGGTGAGGAAGATTGCCCCTGAGCTAACATCCATGACAATCTTCCTCTTTTTTGTATGTGAGACGCTGCCTGATGAGTGGTGTGTACATCTGTGCCTGGGATCAGAACCTGTGAACCCCAGGCTGCCAAAGCAGAGCTGCGAGCTTAACCACCTGGTCGGCGCCTTTATATTTTTATCTGCCTGCGTGATCCTTAAAATTCCACCCAGCTCTATGGTTTTATAACTCAGTTGACCTCTAATTTTGTATTTGTATCTCATTAAGAGAGACAGTGAATATGGGAGAAATTGAGCCATGTCGGATAAAGAGGCTGTCATAAAGAAACAGCATGCTCTCAATGCACCCAACTGCGCTGGCCTGGACGGATTGCAGATCTATTATGAAGGATCTTTGAGGAAAAGTGGGAAACATGCGCAATACCAGGCAAATGGTCTTCCATCGTTTTTCAGGGGAAAGAATGTAGCTGTCAGATACAGGTGGGGACACTGGTCCAGTATCCGGGAGACCAGGACACCTTTCCTGCCATTAAGTATCATGAGCCAACCAGAATCCTTGCTACGAACTCTTCCTCGTATTTAAGCTAGGGTTCAGAAAGGTTTTTTTAACTTGCAGCTAAAAACATTTGGCCAAATAATTCTAATAGTAAAGTGAATGAACAAGATGAATAGCTCTTTTACAAGTGAGAGAAAAGACGCAGGGAAATATCTTCTACCTCACTTAAGAATAAAGAAGTGTGATGAGATTTCCTTCTTTTCCCAACAAACTGGCAAAGATAAAATGTTATACCCATATTTTGCAAGCAAGAGGAAAACAGGTCTGTTGGGAGTATACATTACCACAAACAATATGGAGGGAAATTAGGCAACACATATCAAAACCTAAACTGTGCATATCATTTGAACTAGGATCTCACTTCTAGAAATTTATATTAAGGTGATAATTGTGCAAGTTCAAGAAGATTTATGCTAATAATGTTGATTGCAGCATTTAATAAAAACTTTAATATTTGAAATAACATTTATCAATAGAGGGAAGACTACCATATGATGAAACAATTTGTTACTTTAAATAATATGATACATTTATTCACCTATTTTTTATTGTCCATCTCGTTCCACCAGCATGTAGCTTTATCAGGCAGAGGCTTTGTCATCAGGATATTTTCCTACACCTACAACAGGGGCTTAATAAATGTGGCTCAGTGATTGAATGAATTGAAAATGGCAGAGTATAGATATGAAAATATATTCATGATCTTCTGTTGGAAGAAGCAAGAAAAAGAACAAATGAAACCTGTCAATAACTAAGAGAAAAATGAAGATGAAGATGAAATGAATAAATTAGAAAATAGAAAAATAGTTAACAGAATCTCAAAATTTCAATAGGAGTTTATTTTTGGATTTTAACAATGAGATTCTAAAATATATCTGAGAAAATAATTGGGTGACGCAGCAATGAAATTTTTGGGAAAGATTAATTGGAGTATGTGTGGGTGTAGGAGGCTGGGATGAGGGGCTTACCCCATAAGATGTGTGACGTATTATCAAGTTAAAGTAGTTTGTGTGTTATACTGGCACAAACATCAACTGATAGGTCAATGGAACAGACTAGATCACCTAATGATTTACAGAGCAGTGGAGTGGCAAATCAGTGGGGAAAGAATGACTGATTCAATAAATGGAACTGAGGTGACTCGTTAGTGGTTTGAAAGTGCCATATTAAATTTCCCTATCATGGCATACTCTAATTCAGTATACCATGACTCTATTTCAGGTCAATCAAATGTTAACTGTAAACATATGCCAAAAATATCCCATAAAAACTAGAGTAAATATATCTATATGGTCCTGAGATTGGCAAGGCCTTTCTAAGCCTAAAGGAAAGGAAGGCTCTCTGAAGGGACAAAAATGATAAATTTTACCACAATAATTAAAAACCTTTGAATTTGAAAATAAAAATAAAGGGCAAAGTACAAAATCAGAAAACTCCTTGTAATAAAGCAATAGACAGAGCTACCAGAAAGCTAATATATTGATGAGAAAAGAAGTCAATGTAACTCATAAAATGGTAAATTAAAATGGCTAATGAATATATCACAAAGTACTTGACTTCACCAATAATCAAAGGTATGCAGATTAAACCAGATATCTTTGTAGCTGTTTATAAATTATCAAAAATAAAGAATAACCAACATTAGCAAGAATGAGGGAAGACATATACTCTCAGACCACTACGGAAATGTGAATTAGCAGAAACTTTCTGGAAAAAAACTTCAGCAAAGTGAATCAACATTTCCAAATATACCACATGTTTACAAGTTACTTTTCGTATGAATAGTTCATTTTAACATGTTCTTTAAAAATAAATTATACAGGGTTTATCTAAACATATTAACATCATCAAAATGCATTCAGATGGTACAGAAAAGCCAGAAGTCCTTCTGAGCGACTTTAACCCTGTTTTCAACAAATTGCAATGATCCTTGCTGTGTTTTCTTACAGGTCTCTTTCACTGAATTTCCTGTGTAAATAGAAAAATATATTGTTTGGCTTCGTGGGTTTTTTTGTTCAATGGGATATTTATATCAGATGAGTTTTCCCATCTTATTCTGTGGTAACAAATCACCACCAAAATCTCAGTGGTTTCACACAGAAAAGTGTATTTTTCGCTATGCTCAGCCGTTCTTCCACGCGAGGATGCAGGGATCCAGACATGCACGGGGTAGCTGTGTCATCTGGAACACGTGTTCTCCAGGTTTTTGATGCAAGGGAAGAAAGGGACAGCAGGCCACACACTGGCTCAAAATGCTTTGGCTCAGAAATGACAAGCATTAATTCCACTCACAGCTCATTGGCCAAAACTAGTCACATATCCCCAAGTGCATGCACAGTGGCTGGGGAATGCGGTGGAACATATAGATATTTGGTATAAATAGTATTTGTAGTAAATATTTCTGCTATAGTGTTGTATGTATTGTTTCCTTCTCTTAAAATGTGTATAGCAAGTGGGAGAGATGAGCTCAGGCAAGTTGACTAGATTTCAAGTGGAGATCAAAGGGAAGAGAGATTGCCCAGTAATTAAGATCATATAGGTTTGAAACACTCAACAATTCTTTTTTATTTTAGTAAATTAAGAGTTTAGCCTGAAAAGGACTTTGAGCAAAAAAAGCTTATAAGACAATGTGAATGTACTTAATGTGCCTGGACTGTACACTTAAAAATGGTTCAAATGGTAAATTTTGTGTCATTATGAATATTTTACCACAATAAAAAAACCCTATAAGAACTCAGTTAAACAGAGTGAATCAGGCTTGAAACAAAGATTAGATTAAGGCTATTGCCTTGCCACCAAGCCTGTTATGTCAGAGGCGTCAAATTTACCATCGTTGTTGAGAGAGAGGGAGAGGCATGGAGATGAACGAAGAAATAAAACGGGTTTGAAAACTGTGTCTATCAAAGAGTATAAGTGATGGTTACTGGCACATGGAACCGACTGGAAACGAATAGGTCAAAGTGTTGGAAGGAATTTTATGACCAAGGGAAGCTTGAGTCTGGCGTAACAAATCCTGTTTATACAAAACAACCTTGGGTTCTTTTCTTTTTCTTTTCCAGCTTTATTGAGATATAATTGACAAATAAAAAGTGTATATATTTAAAGTGTACAACCTGATGTTTTGAGATACGTATACATTGTGAAATAATCACCACAAACTAGCTAATCAACATATCCATCACCTCACGTAGTTACCATTTTCTTTTCTGCTTTTGTGGAGAGAACACTTAAGATTTACCCTCTTAGTAAGTTTCAAGAAGACAATAAAGAATTATTAACTATAGTCATAGTGCTGTACATTAGATCTCCAGGACTTCCTCATCTGGCAGAACTGAAACTTTATAATTCTCGACCAATATCTCCCCATTTCCCCCATCCCCCAGCCCCTGGTAATCACCATTCTACTCTTTGCTTCTATGAACCTGGCTATTTTAGATTCAACATGTAAGTGAGATCATGTAGTATTTGTTTTTCTATGTGTGACTTATTTCACTTAGAGTAATGACCTCCAGGTTCATCCATGTTGTTGCAAATGGCAAGATTTTCTTCTTTTTTAAGGCTGACTAATATTCCATCATGTGTGTGTGTGCATGTATACATATTTTCTTTATTACCCTGTCAATGGACACTTAGGTTTTTCCATATCTTGGTTATTGTGAATAATGCTGCAATGAACATGGGAGTGCAATTATCTCTATGAGATACTGATTTCATTTCCCTTGGATATATACCCAGAAGTGGGATTGCTGGATCATAAGGTAGTTCTATTTTGTTTTTTTGCTGAGGAAGATTCACCCTGAGCTAACTTCTGTTGCCAATCTTCCTCTTTTTGCTGAGGAAGATTTGCCCTGAGCTAACATCTGTGCCAATCTTCCTCTATTTTGTGTATGGGTTGCCACCACTGCCTGGCTGCATGAGTGGTGCAGGTCTGCACCCAGGAGCCAAACTTGGGCCACCAAAGTGGAGCGCACTGAACTTAAACACTAGGCCCCGGGGCCAGCCCCAGGGAGTTCTATTTTTAATTTTTTGAGGAACCTCCATACTGTTCTCCATAATGGCTGTACAAATTTACATTCCTACCAACAGTACACAAGGGTTCCCTTTTCTCCACCTCTTTGCTAATACTTGTTATTTCTTGTCTGTTTGAGGACAGCCATTCTAACAGGTGTGAGGTGATATCTCATTGTGGTTTCAACTTGCACTTCTCTGATGATTTGTGATGCTGAACACCTTTTCATATACCTGTTAGCCATTTGTATGTCTTCTTTTGAGAAATGTGTATCAAGGTTCATTCCTTTTCTAATTGAGTTATTTAAAACAATCTTAGTCTTCTAAACTTGCATGGGCAGGGTGTGTGCTGCCAAAGCTATGGAGTTCCCATGGAGCACGTTCATCCAATGCCCACAGGGGTATGTACAGCCATGGGGGTAACTGACAAAAAAGAAAGTCCTCCCAGAGAACAGAGTTGGAGTCAGAATCAAGGAACTTCCCTCACTCCTAGGGAGATGATTTTCTATGTCTTGATGAAACATCATCACTTTTAAAGAACTTCCTTACTTCTCGGCACAGCAAGATGTTTTTGGTTCACCTGTGTTTCCTTGGCCCCAGACTTGGAATCAGCCATCCTTCCAAAGAGGACCAGCTACTTCTAGTAAAAAATGATGTCTCAAAGTGAGTTTCTGGGCCTTCGGTGTACACACTGCTTTGAGGGTTGCAGCTCCTAGGCTCTCTCAGTGGCCAGAGCTAGAGAACACACACACACACACACACACACACACACACACACACACACACATACATATATATACACATGTTCACATCTGTATTTATTTCTACATCTATCTATATGGTTTCAAAGCCATGATTTCCTCCCTATATTTCCAATTTCAATCTACCACCACAAAGTCCAATCTGGTTTTTTCTCCCTTTCTATATTTGTAACTCCCATCTCTGACAGTGAGAAACCTAGCTCCTATCATCTTTACCACATTTATTTGAGCGATCTCTCTGTATGTAACCAATCTTACACTGTTGCTGCTTTCCCCCACTCCACATGGGTGCTGTCCTCACTTCGCTTGGCTCCAGCACTCCACTCTGGGCCATCACAGATCCCTTCCCTTCTCCTGGGCCTGTCCCCCCAGCCCTCCCAGTGCGGACGCATCAATTGCAGTGATGGATTTTGGATTGAATTGTTCAGGAAGGAAAGAAAAATAGAGAATTTAAAGGGGGAGTAAAAGGTGGGAAAGGAAAAAAGAAAAGAAAAAGGAAAGAGGAAACAGAAGAGGAAGGTTAGTGCCACAGCGTTTTCACAGTACAATGAAGGTTTCATCCCACTGGGCACTCTCAGAGGGGTCATATAAACTGTTGCAAGGCCAGATACTCTGTTCAGGGGAAGGAAGAACTCCTTCCTGTCTCTTGTCTCCCACTGGGCAAACTGACCCCCATGGGGCATTAACTCCCCTGTGCCTCTGGTTGCCTCACCTGGCTTTTGCAGGCCCTCACTAGGGAAGCCAGAGGCCCCACAGGTCTGGGCAGGCCAGTGTGCGGCAGTGGTGGTGTCTTTCTGTTAGGGTGCCCTGCATCTTAATCTGAAGTGGTGGCAACAGCAACAGCAGAAAATGGCCTCAGTGACATACAAGCCACTGCTATTGCTTTTCTGACAGAAAAACAAGGCAAACGTGTGAACCTAGAGGAGTCATTAAACTAAAGTGTTACAGTCCATCCTTTTCCTGAGAGGAAAAACTGAAGTCCAATTCTTCAAGCTAGTGGCCAGTTGCAATTTCCCAGAATATTAGCAGACCAAGCCATTGTTCATCTCTTGCGATTTGTCTCAGAGTTGTAGTTATTATCCAATATCTTCTTCCCGCCCATCTATTCTAGATTTTTCTATTTTCAGATAGTACTTTGGGAGCCTGGATTGCTTGCAGTCAAATGACCCAGAGCTCCATCCTCAGTGGTTTGAGCCCTTGGTTACCTTTTCTTAAGGACCAGGGTTTCTGCTATTGTCCACTGACAGTTATCTGTCATGGAAGTATGGAGAGAACCCACAGTACCTCTCTGGGTTGCTCATGGCAGTCAGGTCAGTTACTCCAGTCTCTGCTTGCTGGTCTTCTGGCGTGAGGAGTCTGCTGTTGCCCACCTGCATCAGCCATTGTGTATGGAAGTCTCAAGAGCAACCATGGTAAATCTTAATTCTACATCTTGGTTCTCCAGATTTGTGTATTCTAGCTAGTGGGGACACAGCATCATTTATCAGCCATTGGTTTAGTTCACATATTCATCCTGGAGGGCAGAGTCCAAATCCCACAAGGTATGTTCCTTAAGCTGGCACCTTATCTGAGTCTTCAACCACCATGTCTTCCTTTTATACAACTGGCCCGTAAAAACTGACCTGTGTGATTAGCCATCTTCTTTCCCCTTTTGCTTTTTTGCTGCAAAACAACATGGTGACTCTAGAAGCTATACTATAATAACTACGGCAGAGCCACGTGATGGAAGGAACTGAAGTGCCACAGGAAGGGATCACTTACCAGCTAGGAATATCCATTTTAGATTTTATATGAGCAAAAAATAAACATTTATTGTATTTTAGCCATTGTACATTTTGGGCATTGTTTGTTAAATTAGCTAGTTTTACTAGTAACACAATGCTTCACTGAGGCCAAAGCTCTGAGCTAAACTCCTGCCTTTCTAGAAACTCAAAACAATAATTACCTGAAAATTAAGCCACAGTGCACCTTAGCTGATACTTATCTAGTCTCAGACCGTTCACGACTGATTTCAAAGTTGTAATGTCAAAATGTAAAATGGTAGGCCCAGTAATAGACGTAATAATATTGATGATTTTACTCATGTAGACTGTTCTATCCTGAATTTACTAAAATTTATCATTACCATCATTATCCAGAGTGGCCACCATATTCATGTGCCCCATCTCAGACTGCTCTGCTGGGACCTGGGCAAAGTGAAACCATGAGTGCCTCCCGTCTTTGGGGGGACGTTATTCAGGCCATTACCACTGCCAGAAAGAGAAAAGGTCAATTTCATTTGTAATGGTGATGGAATGCAAAATAAAATAATCTATACACTGCACACACCAAATTACATTCTTAAATAGTTTTCAATAGCAGCTTTGATTTTGAAGGAACATGAGGAAAAAAGTGATTATTCTTCAGTATGATTGATTTCTCTGTGGCTTAGGTCAGTTGTTCTCAAATGTTTCAATTTTGCCACTAGGTGACATTCAGCAATTCAGTCCAAAAGGTCAACAGTGTTGAGGAGCTCTAACCTAGGTCATGATATTTCAAGCTTCCTTCTTTAATGTGGCTTCATTTGTAGTTAAACCCTAAACCAAAACAAACCAAAATAAAATAACTGAAACCACTACAAAGTGGGGGAAATAGAAGAAACCTAATTGTCAATTTGTTCCTGATATCAAAATGCCGCTAAAGAGATGTATCACTCTCCTACATATTATAGTACCAATAAAACAGTAAAGCCAACATCATTTTTATAGTTGTTCTGCACTCCTGTATATTCCTAGTCTTGGCTTTCAGAATGGAGCATCAAACCCCAGATGTCTTCCAGGTTTGCACAACTTCGTAAACTCCAAACGTCATCAAAAGTGAGGTGAATGCAGAAATGTGCTTCTAACAAAGGAAGATCTCCCCCATGTATGCACGAATAGAGAGTCTGAAGGGCAATGGCCAAGGGTGATCATAACCACACACGACCAGAGGGGCCAGTAGGAAGAAAGACAAAATCTCTTGGTGTCCCGCAGTTTTCAAGCACCTCCAGCCATTTCAGGGGTGTTATATACACCTAGAGGTCGAGGCTTCTATGGTTTTCCTCAGAACTACTCTGGGATTAGGGAACAGCATGGCGTGAGAGTGCAACTCACAAGGTAAGGAGGGCACAACATGTGCTCTCCTGCAGCCTTTGCATAGACTGTTGACTTTTGAGACCTCACCCTGTTCCCACAAACCTGGCCAACATAAACAACAAAAACAGCTTGGCTTGCCTGGGGACTATGCTCTTTTTTCCTTCTCCAAGTACGTTCAAGTTTTGGGAGGTGGTTCAGACTTGTCAGTCAGGAAGAACGTTGGTTATAGCCCTCCTGTTCAGGATGGTATGACTGACACAAAACATTCACATACATTTGGGGAATATATGTAAGATGGCTGCTCTGAAGGATGTCACTACTCTTCACCATATAGAAACATAAAATGCATTTATTCCTACTTGGAATAATTCTTTAAAAACTAAGGTGTTCTATTTAAAAGCTTAACATTTATAAATGCAGTTAGACATCACTGATTACAAGCAAGGCCCCTAACAAATTAAAGAAATACTTAGAAGAAAAGCAATGCTCTTTCAGGTGCTTATAATACTTTGTAACAATGCTAATAAAATCCTTCTAAAGAAAGATCCTTCCAGAAAATTGTTTTGGTGTTGAGAGGTATAATCAGCAGCATTCTACTTAATTAAAAAAGTTATGTGTTAAAGTGTTAAAATAGCTGTGGTAATTAAGTAGGTTTAAAATGTCCTCAGATGCGGTATTTTTTACTACTAATTTGTTAACCAAACCTTTTCTTTGTATATTGGGTGAAGGAAAATTTTAGCTCAGATTAAGGCAATTGAAAAAAATAGGAAATTAGAAGAGTTGTAAATTAGTAAGGTATACTATGCTATGTAAAAGAGACGTTCCACTGAAAATAGGATGTTGAACTTGGCAGGTCAGAAGTTAGGGATGATTTTAAGGGAATGGGAAACGAGCCTACAGCAGCCTGAGTGGATTTTAAGGGAGAGGAGACCAGGGAGGTGAGTAATAGTGAAGCTCCAAGACGGAGGTGACTGAAATGGAGGCCAGCGATGGCCACTGTTTCCTCTGGGGGTGAAGCTACACAGCCAACTTAAAGCTGATGAAAATTTGGAAGTCTGGAACAGTTGTTCACCATGGACAACACAGAAGAGAGCTGACTGGAGAAACTGAAGTATTGCCAGTTTAGGTTGAAAACCGTAAAACCACAACAATAAAAAAGAACCAATGATAGGCAATCAAAAACAAAAAATAAAAGTATGTTAACACATCTGGTATCTGTATCCTTTAAGGAAAACGTCTGACTCCATGCGTGTTTCCATCTGCCCCATTTTAGCCATCTTATCTAGTCAGCGGCTTCCTTCCACATTAGCATGTCAGGTGAGGTGACTCCCGTTTCTGTCACACCACTTCTCGGTAGTCAGCAGCAGACCCTGCCCTTGTCTTCTAAGAACTAGTCTGTTGTACGTCAAAATTGGCAGCTGCAACACTTTTTCTTTTCCCTTCTTTTATTGTGGTAACATTGGTTTATAACATTATATAAATCTCAGGTGTACATCATTATATTTATATTTCTGTGACAATTACATCATGTTCACCACCCAAAGAACTAATTACAATCAGGCACCACACACATGTGTCCTGTCACCCCTTTGGCCCTTCTCCTCTCCCCTTCCCCTCTGGTACCCACCACTCCAATCTCTATCTCTATGCGATTGTTTGTTGTTGTTGCTATTTTCTACTTATAAGTAAGATCATACAGTATTTGACTTTCTCCTGTGACATATTTTGCTTAGCATAATACCCTCAAGTTCCTTCCGTGTTGTCACAAACGGCCAGATTTCCTCATTTCTTATGGCTGAGCAGTATTCCATTGTGTATATATACCACATCTTCTTTATCCATTTGTCCCTTGATGGGCACCTAGGTTGCTTCCAAGTCTTGGCTATTGTGAATAATGCTGCAATGAACATAGGGGTGCATGTATCTTTACACATTCATGTTTTCATGTTCTTTGGATAAATACCTAGCAGTGGAATAGCTGGATCACGTAACAATTCTATTCTTATTTTTTGAGGAATCTCCGTACTGTTTTTCATAGTGGCTGTACTAGTTTTCACTCCCACAGCAGTGTATGAGGGTTCCTTTCTCTCCACATCTTCTCCAACTCTTGTTGTTTCCACTCTTAATTAATCCTGTAATTAACTCATTGTAGTTTTGCCTTGTGTTTCCGTAATAATTAGTGATGTTGATTATCTTTTCATATGCCTCTTGGCCATCTGCATATCTTCTTTGGAGAAATGTCTGTTCAGATCTTTCGCTCATTTTTCAATTGGGTTGTTAGTTTTTTTGTTGTTGAGATATATGAGTTCTTTGTATATTTTGGATATTAACCCCTTGTCAGATATATGGTTTGCAAATATCTTCTCCCAGTTGTTAGGTTGTCTTTTCATCTTGTTGATGGTTTCCTTTGCTGTACAGAATTGTTTTAGTTTGATATAGCCCCATTTGTTTATTTTTTCTATTGTTTCCCCTTCCTGGTCAGACACGGCCCTTGAAAATATGCTGCTAAGACTGATGTCGAAGAGTATACTGCCTATATTTTCTTCTAGAAGTTTAATGGTTTGGGTCTTACATTCAAGTCTTTAATCCATTTTGAGTTGATTTTTGTGCATGGTGTAAGATAACGGTCTAATTTCATTCTTTTGCATGTGGCTGTCCAGTTTTCTCAACACCGTTTATTGAAGAAACTTTCCTTTTTCCTTTGTATGTTCTTAGCTCCCTTGTCAAAAATTAGCTGTCCACAGATGTGTAGGTTTATTTCTGGGACCTTGATTCTGTTCCATTGATCTGTGTGCCTGTATTTGCGCCAGTACCATGCTGTTTTGTTTACTATAGCTTTGTAGTATATTTTGAAATCAGGGAGTGTGTGATGCTTCCAGTTTTGTTCTTTTTTCTCAGAATTCCTTTGGCTATTCAGGGTCTTTTGTTGTTCCATATAAATTTTAGGATTCTTTGTTCTATTTCTGTGAAAAATGTTGTTGGACCTTTGAAAGAGATTGCATTGAATCTGTAGATTGCTTAAGGAAGTATGGACATTTTAATGATGTTAATTCTTCCAATCCAAGAGCATGGAATATCTTTCCATTTCTTTGTGTCTTCTTCAATTTCTTTCAACAATGTTTTATAGTTTTCAGTGTACAGATCTTTCACTTCTTTGGGTACGTTTATTCCTAGATATTTAATTCTTTTTGTTGCAGTTGTAAATGGGATTGTATTCTTGATTTCTCTTTCTTCTACTTTGTTGTTATAGAAAAACAACTGATTTTTGTATGTTGATTTCATATCCTGCAACTTTATCATATTCATTTATTATTTCCAGAAGTTTTTAAGTAGATTCTTTAGGGTTTTCTATGTATAAAATCATGTCATCTAGAAAATGGTGACAGTTTCACATCTTGCTTTCGAATTTGGATCACTTTTATTTCTTTTTCTTGCCTGATTGCTCGCTAGGACTTCCAATACTATGTTAGATAAGAGTGATGAAAGTGGGCATCCTTGTCTGGTTCCTGTTCTTAGAGGGATAGCTTCCAGCTTTTCTCCATTGACAACAATATTAACTGTGGGTTTGTTATATATGGCCTTTATTATGTTAAGGTACTTTCCTTTTATACTCATTTTGTCCAGAGTTTTTGTCATAAATGGATGCTGTATCTTGTCAAATGATTTCTCTGCATATATTGAGATGATCGTGTGATTTTTATTCTTCATTTTGTTAATGTGGTGTATCATGTTGACTGATTTGTGGATGTTGAACTATCTCTGTATCCCTGGAATGAACCTCACTTGATCATGATGTATGACCTTTTAAATGTATTGTTGTACTCAATTTGCTAATATTTTGTTGAGGATTTTTGATTGATGTTCATCAATGATATGGGCCTATAATTTTCTTTTTTTGTGTTGTCCTTCTCTGGTTTGGCATCAGCGTAATGTTGGCTTTGTAGAATGAGTTAGGAAGCTTCCCCTCCTCTTCAGTTTTTTGGAACAGATTGAGAAGGATAGGATAAAGTCTTCTTTGAATGTTTGGTAGAATTCACCAGGGAAGCCATCTGGTCCTGGCCTCATTTTTTGGCAGGTTTTTGATTACTGTTTTGATCTCCTTACTCATGATTGGTCTATTCAAATTCTCTATTTCTTCTTGATTCAGTTTTGAAAGGTTGTATAATTCTAAGAATTTGTCCATTTCTTCTAGATTATCCAATTTGTTGGCATAAAGCTTCTCATGGTATTCTCTTATAATCTATTGTATTTCTGAGCTGTCTGTTGTAATTTCTCCTCTTTCATTTCTGATTTTATTTATTTGAGCCTTCTCTCTTTTTTTCTTGGTGAGTCTAGCTAAAGGTTTGGCATTTTTGCTCATTTTTTCAAAGAACCAGCTCTTGGTTTCATTGATTTTTTCTATTGTTTTTTTTAGTCTCCATTTCATTTATTTTTGTTCTGATTTTTATTATTTCCTTCCTTCCACTGATTTAAGGCTTGTTTATTCTTCTTTTTCCATTTCCCTTAGATGCACTGTTGGATTGTTTATTTGGGATTTTTCTTGTTTGTTGAGGGAGGCCTGAATTGTCATAAACTTCCTTCTTAAAACCATTTTTGCCATATCCCATAGATAGCGTATTTTCATTTTCATTTGTTTTCAGGTAGTTTTTGATTTCTCCTTTGATTTCTTCATTGACCCAATCTTTGTTCAGTCGCATTTTATTTAATCTCCACATATTTGTGGCTTTTCTGATTTTCTTTCTGTAGTTGATTTCTAGTTTCATACCTTTGTGGTCAGAAAAGATGCTTGGTATTATTTCAATCGTCTTAAATTTATTAATACTTGTGTTGTGGCCTCATATATGATCAATCCTGGAGAACGTTTCATGTGCATTTGAAAAGAATGTGTATTCTGCCATTTTTGTATGGAATGTTCTGTATATGTCTACTCAGTCCCTCTGGTCTAATGTGTCATTTAAGGCCGATGTTTCTTTATTGATCTTCTGTTGGGATGATCTATCCATTAGTGTAAGTGGAGTGTTATAGTCCCCTGCTATTATTGTGTTGCTGTCTATTTCTCCTTTCATGTCTGTTAATAATTTCTTTATGTATTTAGGTGTTCTTATGTTGGATGCCTAGATATTTACAAGTGTGATATCTTCTTGTTGGATTGCTCCCTTTATCACTATGTAGTGCCCTTCTTTGTCTCTTGTTACAGTTTTTGTTTTAAAGTCTATTTTGTCTAATGTTAAGTATTGCTATGCCAGCTTTCTCTTCATTGCCATTTGCATGGAGTATATTTTTCCATCCCTTCACTTTCAGTTTGTGAGTGTCTTTAGTTCTGAAGTGTGTCTCTTGTACACAGCATATATATTGGTTTTGTTTTTTTATCCAATTGGGTACCCTATGCCTTTTAATTGGGGCATTTAGTCCATTGACATTTAAAGTAGCTATTGATTGGTATGTACTTATTGCCATTTTGTTATTTTTTTCTGTGTGTTTTAGTAGTTCTTCTCTGTTCCATTCTTCTTCTCTTGCTCTCTTCCCTTGCAGTTTGATTTCTTTTTTCAGTAATATGTTTGGTTTCCTTTCTCTTAGTTTTTTGTGTATTTATTATAGGTTTCTGGTTTGTGATTACCATGAGATTCATATATAATAACCTACATATACAGCAATCTATGTTGAGTTGATGGTCTCTTTAGTTTGACCTCTTTCTAGAAGCTCTACTGTTTTACTCCCTTCCTCCCACATTTTGTGTTTTTGATATCATATCTAACCTGTTTTGTTGTTTGTGTGTATCTGTTACCCTCTTATACTGGAAATAGATAATTTTAGTACTCTTGTCTTTTGACCTTCATATTATCTTCATAGGTGGTTGATCTGCTATCTTTACTGTATTTTTGCCTTTATCAGTGATTTTTTGGGATAATTTTCTTATTCCTATTTGCGATCTTCTCTTCCCCCCTTACATAAGACTCTTTAACATTTCTTTTAAAACTTGTTTCTTGGTGATAAACTCTCTTAATTTTTGCTTGTCTGGGAAACTCTTTATCTCTTCTTCCATCCTGAATGGTAACCTTGCTGGGTAGGATATTCTTGGCTGTAGGTTTATTCCTTTCAACACTTTAAATATCTTGTGCCACTCCTTCTAACCTCTAGGTTTTCTGCTGAGAAGTCAGCTGATAGCTTACAGAGTTTATTTTGTATGTAACTTGTTGCTTTTCTCTTGCAGCTTTTAGGATTCTCTCTTTATCTTTAATTCTTCTCATTTTAATTATATGTGTCTTGGTTCAAGCCTCTTTGAATTTATCTTGTTTGGTGCTCTCTGTGCTTCCTCTACCTGGGTGTCTGTTTCCTTCCTTAGGTTACGAAATTTTTCAGCAATTATTTCTGCAAATAGATTCTTTGCCTATTTGTCTTTCTCGTCTCCTTCTGGGACTCCTATAATATGGATGTTAGTGTGTTTAGCATTGTCCTGGTGGTCTCTTAGACTGTCCTCATTCTTTTTAATTCTTTTTTCTTTTATCTGTTCAGCTTGGGTGATTTCCTATAGCCTTCCTTCCAGCTCCCTGATCCATTCTTCTGTATCTTCTAGTCTGTGATTAAGCCCTTCTAGTGAATTTTTCATTTCCAGTATTGTATTCTTCATTTCTGATTGGTTCTTTTTTATACTTTCCAATTCTTTGTTGAAGTTCTCATTGAGTTCATCCCTTCTTCTCCCAAGATCAGTGAACATTCTTATGACATTTTGTTTGAACACTTTGTCAGATAGACTGGTTATTTCTGTTTTGCTTAGTTCTTTTTCTTGGGTTTTGTCCTATTCCCTTATTTGGAACATATTACTTTGCCTCCTCATTTTTCCTCTTTTTTGGTGCTTATATCTATGTATAGGTAGGTCAGTCATGTCTCCCAATCTTGGAGAGATGGCCTTATGTAAGAAGCCTTATGTAGTCCAGCAGTGTGCTTCACTCTCATCACCAGTTCCAAATGTTCCTGGAATGTCCCCTGTGTGGGCTACGTGTGTCCTGTTGTGGCAGGGCTGCTCTTACTGCAGGTGCCCAGGGAGGCTCGGCTGTCCCCCTGCCTGGCTGGTTGTAGTGCTCAGTTGCGTGTGGTTGCTATGGACCCTTCAGTCACTTTATCAGATTCGGGGAGCCCCAGCACAGTTGGTTGAGGCCCATCACAGTCTAATAGCACATTTCTGTTGCAGATTATCTGGTGAGTAGGCCCCCAGCATGGCTGGTGCTAGGCTCAGGGACTCACAAATACTGTAGGCCTTTGGCCTGCAAGGCTGTTGTCAGCTCTCTCAGGATTTCAGCTGACTGGGGCTGGCCCCAGGCATGGGAGCACACAATTGTTTCAGGCTTTGAAGTGGGGCAGATCTCCCATGTGACTGTTTGGGAAGTACAAGTCTGCTACAGCTGACAAGCCCCACTACCCACTGGGCCACACACCCTGTCAACACAGTCCTACCCTGTTCATGCACCCTGATGCACTGAGATGGACCCAGTCACCCCACTGCAGAGGCTTCACACACTCCACCAATGCAAACCTGCCCCTCGTGCAGGCCCCGCCTCACAGAGGTGGATCCACTCACCCAGCTGCTGAGGTTCCAGGCACCCGACCTATGTGGGCTCACAAGTTGCCTGAGAGCTTACTGTTGGGTAGGGCCAGTCCCTAGGGCAGGCTGCCTGCCCTGGCTGAGCTGGATTAAATCAGTGCTCTAGTGGGTGGGATATACCCTGGGCTAACAGGCCAGGGGAAGAACTCCAATGGTGTCTGCCAGTGTCTGTGTTGGCACATGTGCACTAGGTCACAATAATGGCTGCCATCAATGTCTCAATCCCTGTGAAGGTCTCACCTTTCACTGAGATGCACCTAGAGCCTATCCAGTGAATTTGTTTTCACCAAAGGACTATGCACCTTTCTTTCTGGTGATTTTAGGTTGCTTTCAGATATGGATGAATTTGTGCATGGGTCCTTTAAGAGCAGACTATTTTCCCCTTATGTCTGATAACTGTTCTGGGGATATTCCCTGTTGTTGTTAGTAGCCAGCAAAGCTAGATATTATGACAGTCATCCCAGTTGTGCTAAGTCCAAAAGCTGCTTATAGCGGTAATGCTCACCCACTCAGATGCCCCACTCCTCCAGGGAAGGCTTTGTACCTTAAGATTGCTCCTGGCTGGCTGTGAAGTCCTGTGGCTCATGAAGGTGGTGTTTTTTCTCTCCAGAAAGAAATTTCTGCCTCTTCCACCCTAGTCAGCACAGTCCCTTGTTTCAGGTGTTCTTTTTATCCAGTTTTCAGTTCTCTCTCAGGGGTAATTGTTCCAAGAGTAGTTGTAAATTTGTTGTGTCTGTGGGAGGAGGTGAGTTCAGAGTCTGCCTATACTGCCATCTTGACATTGTCTCTGCAGCAGTTTTTCAATAAGGCAATGCATTGTTCAAACTCTAAAATTTAAATTAGTTTGTAATATTAAATTTCTACTTGCAGACAATCACAAGATTTAGAGGAGAAAGGATGGGAGTAAAGGGAGGAAAATATAGATGTAGAATTAACCAGGCAACATGTTTTGCGTTGGACTAAACAATCGTTCCTCTAATCCAGTCTCAGACAAAGAGCCACTGTTTTGTTCCCACAATTCAACTGCCCATTTTAAACAAAATCTTGTTAATTCAGGATTTGCTCATTGGTAATATGCAGATAGGTTCTGGGCTTAAACATTTTTAAGGTGTCAGTGGAGAAAGGTTATGTTAAGCAAGGTAACAGTAAAATAAGATTAAAGAATGAATATTAAGCTGCTTGTGAAAGTAAAATATTTTAACACCTCTTCAAGAATTTAATAGGTCTTTATAGCATACAAAATTGATATGGCTATGTAAAATAATCCAAAAGTCCTGCCACACACCAGTTCTGTATTCAACTGGAGATAATAACAATGCATCATATCCATTTCATCTACTCTGATGTGTGTCACACACTCAGTGTAGTAGACTCAGTAGTGCAGAGATTCTCAGCCACGGTGGCCTTTTGGTATCCAAAGTTGGATGGCTTTTGAAACACATTCTTCAGAGATGCTGATTTAATTGGATGGAAGTGGTCTTACACATTCCTTAGTTTTAAAATATTTCCAGATGGTTCTAATGAGTTGCTACGTATGAGAACCACTATGTTAGTTCATTGTGAAAGCAAATTACTTGGCCCATAAGCAGCACTTTAAAAATGAAATTCAATATGTACATAGTAAGGGTAATCTTAATTTTTGAAACTTTTGTCAGCCATATTTGTGATTGTCAGCATGTGGCTATGAATGCTTACTTCGTTGCTGTATAAACTATGTTTTTGACTCTGGATGATGCTAATAGAATCATAGGAACTGATCTTCTATTCACAACTGAATTAATGAGGTTTACATGAAGTTATTTTTCTATTCATAAGGACATTCTTATGAATTAAATTGACTTTTAGTGTGTAGAGTTTAAGAACACAGATTCTGGAGCTAAGCTCCCTGAATTTGAATCCCAGCTCTGCTACCAGCTGGCCTTAGTGACTGTGGGCAAGTTACTCAATCTCTCTGTACCTCGATTTCCTCAACTATCAAGTAGAGAAAATAATTGTTGCTACCTGAGATGATTGTTTTGAGGATTAAAGGAGTTAATGTTTGTATAGCATTACAACAGTACAATATAATAAGTAATATATCACATCTAAATATAAATACATTTTTATTAAATAAATAAGTTTAAAAGTATTCATTTGGACTGTCAGTCAAAGAAACAGCAAAACTTTATTCTAGATCACAACATATTTCACCACCAAAAGAACATCACCAAAGCATGCGACTTATCAGCAATAATTCCCCGGAGAAAGAGGATTTTTGCACCTAATTTCATGCTAAAAAATGAAACCTAATTTCATATTAAATCAAACCTAATTTCATATTAAATTCAAAATTCAAACCTGATTTTGTATTAAACTGGCTGGGAGCGTAAGTCCTGGAGTTGGTATCTATGTACCGAAACCTTTAAGTTCACTTGTGCCTTTTATTTTAGCACATTGAATGCTTTAATATTTAAAATAAAATAATTTGTGTCCTCATTTCAGGCAAAGTTTGATGTGACGCACTGTCTTTGGAATGTTGTGTGAAATCTTACAGTCTTTGAATGCACCAGTTCTCCTAAACAACTGAAGCTGCCCTGGAAGATATTTTGTTTGCACTTCTGATGTTGCAGGTTAAGCACAGAAGCAGGAGGGACGAGTAAAATTTCAGTTCCTGTAGTCACTTAGGTAGATGTCAGTTTTGAATTTGGGAAATTATAGGCTCCATGATAAATATTTCAGGCTGCTGACTACAATGAAAAGTAATTAAAGCAGCTATGACAACAGGTGCTCTATGGGAGAAATGGTGCCTTTTATCGTGAGGTTGTGGGTGCATGTGCTAAATGTGCTCATCATTTTCTCTTTTCTATTATTCACCGAATACCCTCGGGAGATTACTCTAGTGCCAGCATTTATAGGATATAATGAAACCACATTAAATATGTATCTGATTGCTGCCAACTGTGTAGAAAGCGTATGCTAACTATGGTCATGTACGGCGAGTGAGTCTCAGAGACCAGTGAAGTTCAACTTTACTGTGGTTTCTTTGTGCTTGACCCACGGGCCTTCACTGTTTCGTTGACCTTTAATTCAAGCATCAGATATCTTTTTATTTGTTTGTTTGTTAAATGAAAGCTTTAAGAGGGTTGTAATAAGATACGTACTTCTTTTAGACGTAAGTGTTTTCACATAGGGAACTCCTTAACATACGGCATATGAACAGCCACGATGGAAAATGATTTTAATCTTATCCGTTTTAATTACATATTTCTTTGGAATATTGAGCACCGTATTTCACAACACGTCTCATTTTAATTTCATCTGACTCAGAGACTTCTCCTTCAAAGCAGAAAGGAAAGATGTTTGAAGTAATCTAGTGGTTCAGTTTTGGTGAATAAGGAATTATGTCTATATTAAATGTCTAAAGTGAGGCAACGAATACGACTGTGTTTCATAAAATAAAATGCTCTACCAATGACTTACGATAATGCTTTTTAAAAACTTTCTTTTCTTAAAGGTGACCTAAAGTTTCTAATGTTTTACTTTCTACTTGTGTAGAAGATGGCTATAAGTAAATGGCAATCAAACTGCTGCTTTAAATATAGAAGTAACTTTTATGTATTTATTTTTTATTATAATGTTTCCTTTATACAGTGGTACACATTATCCCAAGGTTATATAGGTTCAAAGTCACTTCTGTGTGTAAGTAGATCAGTACTTGTTCATAGTTCATGGTAACTTTATGGTGTATAGTTAGGTTTACTGACCTCAGAAGAAAAAAACAATTAAATCTGATAATGCATAGTAATCTTTAATTATTTTACTGCAAATCTAATGCAATAAGTTTAAGGATCATACACAGTTGCCATTCTTATATTGTCTCAAATAAATTTGCTATCAAAGTATCTGAGAGCTTTGGAAATGTCATAAAATTTGATGGGAAACTATCTTCTATACATTATAGCTTTATAGATATAGGAAATAAGAAATATCTCTAAAGTTTTATGAAAAAGAGAGTTTGAATATATTCTGAGTTTTTTTTTAAAGATCGGTACCTGAGCTAACATCTGTTGCCAGTTTTCTTTCTTCTCCTTCTTCTTTTTCTTCTCCCCAAAGACCCCAGCACATAGTTTTAGATTCCAGTTGTGAGTGCCTCTGGTTGTGCTATGTGGGACGCCACCTCAGCATGGCCTGATGAGGGGTGCCATGTCTGCGTCCAGGATCCCAACCAGCAAAACCCTGGGCCGCCACAGTGGAGCATGCGAACTTAACCACTCAGCCACAGGGTGGTCCCTATTCTGGGTTTTAAACCATTTATTTAAACAAATGTTCACAGTTGAGTACCCATTACATGGCTGGCACTGGGTCAAGCATTTAAGACAACCAGGCTGCATAAGGGCACTATTGTAGATCCAAACCCTTAGGAACGTTTTTTTCAGAGTGAGAGACAAGGAGCCATTTTCCCAACTCTCTCTAGTGTTTAGAACCACCCATCTGAAAGGCAGAGATTCTCTGTGGATGTAGCTCTGCTTCCTAGAGAATTCCCTAGGCATATGCTTTGGACTCAGTGGGTCCCACAATTAAGTAGGAATGAAGCCACTGAGAAGAAAGGAGGTTTTTAACTGAAATTGACCTAGAACTTTCTGATACTTATAGGCATTGTAGAAGAATTCTACAATATGTATAATCAATAGCCCTCCTGCCTTCTGGTTGATGAGAGGTTATTTAACCAGGTTTTGTTCATTCATTTATTTGAAATCTGTTTATTCATTTATTTATGTGCTGGGCAATGTGCTGGGCAGTGGGGTTACAAGTGAACAAGAAAGACACCAATTCCGCCCCTATAGAGCTTATGCACATCCAGTTGGGAAGACAGAAAAAGGAGCAGCTGTTACAATGCAGCGTGGTAACTGCCGTGAGAACAGAGAAGCAGAAGTGGCTCAGCCTTGGGAGTGGTGGTGAACACTCAAGAAAGGGGGTTTTGAGGAATTAATAGGTGAACAAAGACCTGCAAAAACAACTTAGGAAATTGTCGGGGCGAGGAGAATGGAGGAAAATGTTCCATGAAAACGAATAGTGAATGATCTCTGGGAAGGACCGAAAGTGGGATCATGACTCTAATCTGTTTGCCTGGACCACAGGAGTGAGGCTAAAGGCAGAACCAAGGACTGGTAACTTGTGTTGAGGAGTTTGAACTTTGTCTTAAGAGCAATGAAGAGCCATCTAAATACAGGAGCTGTGCAAAGATTTTAGAATAATCACTATGATAAGAAATAAAGGGAAAAAGAGAGGAGACCAGTAGGAGACTGTGTCAATAAGCTAGGTGAGAGATTTTTGAAGAGAGAACTATAATGTAGCAGCAGTAGGGATTAAGTGAAGATAAGTGAGCTGTTTAGGAATTAGTGCTGGAAGAATTTAATACCACTCACGACAAATGAGGGAGAGGGAAGAAGCAAGGATGACTTCTAGATTCCCAGTTGAAGTAATATGCCAACTGTGGTGCCATTCCCTGATACAAGAGGATCATAGGTGAGCAAAAGGGATTATGTAGTTGGTTTGGAAATACTGAGCTTGAAGTGCTTCTGGAACATATAAGAAATACTTGATTTGGAGCTATCAGTGGTCAATGAAGCAATGAGAATGAGCTTTTGAGATGGTTTAGAAAGTGTCTATGTAGGGAGAAGGAAGAAAAATGCCTGAACTACAACAAAATGTAAAGCACATATAAATACAGAAGAGCCTAAAATTGATTTTGAGATAATCAGAGACCTAGAAAACAAATTATGAAAGTTCAGGATTATGGAAGCCATCAGGAGTTTCGAAAGGAGGAAGTGGTAGTCAGCATCCAGTGTTGCTGAGAGGCAAGATGAGTACGAGTATTTGCAACTTCATCAGATTTAGACACAGGATACTTTGTTGATTTTCCAAGGGCATATATGACTTCTATATTTTATATTAGGTGCAGTGACTTTCTTGCTGTCCTGTTGCTAAGGTAGGCATTTTAGGTATATTACCTTATGCGATCTTCATGACATCCCCATGATCTGGTGTTATTATGTCAATTTCACACACAAGGAAGTCAACCTTTTGAAACTTGCTTTGAGCTACAGAGACTTAGAGTTGGATGTAGGTTTCCTTTTTCCCTTTATCCCACACTGCCTTGTAGGATTTCTGGCCCTATACCTGAGGATGTTTTTATCAAGTCATAACTTTCGAGGCTGTTCCTGATCTCTTTTTAGTTAAGTTGGCACCGGCATCTGGTTCCCACCTTATAACCCAATTTGGACTCAAGTGTTATCATTCTCTGTCCAAGTTTTGTCTTGGAAATCTGCCTAGTGCAGGGTTTATAAACAGCACTACTATTGACATTTTGGGCCAGATAGCCATTTGTTGTGGGTACTGTCCAATACATTGAGGGAGGTTTAGCAGCATCCCTGGCCTCTCCCCACTAGATACCTGTTGCATACATCTACCCCGAACAGTGACAATATACAATATCTCCATGAATTGCCAAATGTCCCTGGGGGACAAAATCATTCCCAGTTGAGAACCACTAGCCTAGAGTCACAATCCATTTAGGACTGATTCTCTGCCTTATCCTTACTAGCCTTTTCTCTCTTTCACTTCCACACCACTAAGAAATTGGAATCCAGTCCTGACTCCTGGGCAAGTTGTTATGATGCTCCTATCAATCACCACTGGCCCCTGATTTGTATTCTGAGTACCTTTCTCCTGGATATATTGCCACTGGGATCCATCTGCCTACAGGGAAAAGTGTGTTATATCACCTAAAACCTCCCACCTGGTGGCCTTTGCTACATCTGTGTCTACCCTAGTCTGTTGCTGAACTGCATTTCTTCTTCATACCTGCAGCCAAGTGGCTGCCCCTCTAAAGTCTAGTTTAAGGTCTAAGCATCTGCTTTCTGTCTCTTCTGCTACAGTTAACCAGGAAGTTTCTGTCCATATTCCAAGACATGGGCCTTTGTAACACTGATAACAACACAAAAGCATGTTTACGGGGGAGGGTATAGCAGCCCTCAAGACAGTGTCCAAAGCATCCTTACTTTCCTTAAAAAAGAGCCCTATAATAGCTTCAGCATCCATCAGTTAATTTAAACTTTATTTTCTATGTTATCCCTTGGGACAATGTATCAAGTAAAGTAGTAGCTCATTTAATATGCATTAAAGTGCCTTGTTCAAATTCCAGAATTGCATAGGAATTTTAGAATTAAGCACTTTAGTAAAAAGATGTTGTCCTTCATCATCTTCAAAACTATGCCCCCAATCTTTAATTATCACCCTCACAACTTTTCTGTTCCCATACTTGGATTTTTCTTTTTCTGTAGTTATTCAGAAGCATTTCTCTCTTTTTGATTATTTCAGTTGTTATGAGCTTAATATTCTCGTAGTTTATGCCTCTTTTAGGCTTGGCAAACAAAATTTCATGCAGCATTCCAAATGCAGATCCACAAAGGTCTTGCTTCGTCTTATTTTTATAAGAGTAAAGTAATATTTTATGTTATAAACATTCTGTTGATTCTGATTTGGAATACTGGGCTATATCAGACAATTGCATTAAAAAAACAAAACAAGACAGTTCATTCAATAAAATATTCAGTCACTCTAACTGATGACACTTTACATCAAATTCCCTTTTCAATATCAGATGATTTATTTTCCTAATTTACATAACAAATATCTGTATGTTCTATGAACATTGAACATTGATCCCCAAGCTATGGCCTGTAAGAAGATTATACCGCCATTATTAGGCCTCTTCTCTTTTGAAAAGGTGGCATTCCAGGCGTCAGCCATCCAGGAAAACTAAGGTGTAATCTCTTTAGGCAGGTGAGGGAATAATTGAGTGTTCTTGAGGTTTTACTCTCGTAAGCCTAGATGCGATGAATCTAAGAACACTAAGGAGAATCCGTGGCTAGAGGAATTAAGAGCATAAATAACACTGGTCCTAGCTGAATGATCTTAAGTGAGAGGCAAATAAGAAGTTTATAGTGCCATGGACTCTTCACAGGAACCATATGATGCAGGGGGGCACTGTGTTATCACCACTAGTTTGCACCTGGGGCAATTGAGCAGAGAGTCTGAGTAATATGTCCAAAGTCACTCAGGTTGTAAGTGTAGAACTGAGATACAATCTGAGGTCTGCTTAAGTTGCCAATCCCCAATCTAAGCAAATATATTCTAGAAGTTTCTACCACAGTGGCAGGCTGGGAGCGAGGCAGGCACATTACTAGAGCATTTCCATAGAATACTGTTCAATGGAAATACAATATAAATTAAATGCGTAATTTAAAATCTTTTAGTAGCAATTTGAAAATAAAAAGAAACAGATGAAAATAATTCTAATGGTGTGTTTTGTTTAACTTACCTGATATGTCCCAAATATTATCATTTTAATATGCAAGCAATAACTAATTAATGAAGTGGTTTACATTCTTTTTTTTTGTATTAAGTCTTTGCAATCCAGCATGCATTTTATACTTTCAGCACATCTCAGTTGGGACTGTGCATATTTCAAGTGCTTTGTAGTCTTTTGTGGCTAATGGCTACTGGATTAGAGAGCACAGCTCAAGAGACCTTGAAATTGGATTTGGGTAACTTATATTTTAAAGATTACCTTGTATCACGCCATTTTATCTCACTTTTAAGATTTTTCTAGCCTTGAGTGACTTCATGTTTGAGTGATCCAGCTTTGTCTCAGTCACGTTGTGAGGAATGAAAAGGCTGATGAGGATCAGCAACCCCCCTACCTCTGCTAGTGGCCGTCATAATGGGGGCAGGTGAAATTAGTGAGGAATTCTCAAGGGAAAGGTAAAATCAAGGGACAAAAGTCAGAATTTTAGATCTAGCTGCTCCTCCTCCATCATAAATCCTGGAATTTTCTTTTCTTAGGAAGTTAGAGATTGCCTCAAATTTGTTGCAACAGTTTTAAATATGAGCACTAGTGATTTTCAGCATATGAGTCTTTGATCTTTCCTTTCTTACCTAATGTCCTTTATGTTGTGAATGTACAAATAGGTTGCTTCTTGGAAGGTGTAGACATGGCCTTCTTCTTTTTCCTAAGAAGATTAATCCAGTGGGTGATCTGGGAGGGGCGATTAGTGTCTCCCCACCAGTACCTCCATCAGCTCCCCTTACCAAACTGATACAGACACGCAACAGCGTAGGCAGTCAGAAACTTCCAACCCCAGTGCTGTGCAATAGTCCCTTTTCCTTAGAATTTCTAGCACCGATGTCGTTTAAATCAAACCTAGAAGAAAATTAAGAGATTAGTAACAGACAACCAGGCAAGAAAATCAGCTTCCCAAAGCATCTGACGTGGTTTATGAGCAAGAACTGGTTCACAAAATGGACAAGAGTGTGTTACTAAAACCCACAGAAACTGGATATTTACAGTGAAGAGCTCAGGAGAGGGCTACTTTCACCAGTGAGATATTTCGGGACAGTTGTGATGTAATCGTGTGTTTTGAAAAATAAGTAAAGGATTGTAATTGTAAATTACAAACAAATAGAAATGTTTAAAGCTTGTTCTTGCTGAAATTCCACTACAAATGGAATTGTGTGGAAAAACCTAGATTCCACCAATTAAACTAAGACAATTTGCAGCAATCTAATTTACATGAAAATGTGTACAGCAAAATATCCTCAGTATTCATCCTCACCTCTGGATGAAATCTTTTAAAGGTTTTCCCTTTTCTTTGTTCTTCCTTGTTCACATATATTTATAACCCACAGGTGGGAGACAAGCAGAGTGTGCAGAATCGGTCTATGTTTGATGGCACTGAGGTGATCAAGGCTGGTATGATGACTTGGAGACTAATAGAAAGCACAGCAAAGACAGCTGAGAGAACATAATAAGATAAAACAAGTCTGATTGAATGATTAGCACATTTGACTTGGTGCTTTGTACCAAGCAAGTAAACAACTAGCATTTGGAGCCCTGTCTCCACTCTTTCTTGAACAGACTTAAAAATAGAAAGGACTTGTCTATAAAGTGGTAAAGTTACTTGACTCTCTTCACTCTCTGCGTGCAAAACAACGTTATCTTCTAAGACCGAAGCAGATGTTAATCTGGGAAGCACTTCAGCTTAATTTCTAAGCATGTAAGCTGTTCTGTTCTGACAAATTTCCCTAATTTGTCACAATCAGTATCACTGAGACCAGGTACTGAACAAAATAACAGCGACAAACCAAAGGACGATGAGAAACACAAATGAAGGGGCCAGCCCTGTGGCCGAGTGGTTAAGTTCCCGCGCTTGGCTTCAGCGGCCCAGGGCTTCGCTGGTTCGGATCCTGGGCGCGGACATGGCACTGCTCATCAGGCCACGCTGAGGCAGCGTCCCACATGCTACAACTAGAACGACCCACAACTAAAATATACAACTATGTACTGGGGGGATTTGGGGAGAAAAAGCAGAAAAGAAAATAAAAGAAGAAGATTGGCAACAGTTGTTAGCTCAGGTGTCAATCTTTAAAAAAAATATTAAAAAAAATTTTAAGAAATGCGAGTGGAGATCAGAGACACTTGTCCTTTCTTAAATTGAACAGGACTGCTCTCCCCGCCTCCTCCCTCCCCCAGTGAAGACTGGGAAGCCCAAGGAAATAGAAATGGACATTGTCTTCCAAGTAGATCAATAACTTAAAGCTAGTCCAACTCCTCATTACTGAATTTTTTTTTATCTTTGTTTGGGAAATTTAAGCATCACTGACTTGGAACCAGAAGGCTTTGCAGAGAAGCAAAAACTGGTAAGCTCTGAATGACAGATTCTTCCTGCTCTTTACCGCCTTTGTTTCTTCGCTTAAAGAAGACTAGAACAGGAGATTTTTACCAACATCCCTCATGATAATGTTTCTAAGAAAATCATGTCAACCTGCTCCTGTTTTTGTCCTTCTTTCTTTCTTTCTTTTTTACTACCATTAAGACTTATTAAAAAATTATATTTAACAACGTCAGGCCAGTTTCTTAGTTCTTTGCACAACAGACTTTCGCCCAGACTGTTAGACATCTCATGGGGAAAATATTTTGCATCTATTGAAGAAGGAACTTGATTTTACCTGGATAATTCATCCCTTGCCCTGGGGACAGCAAAAGGGCCAAGCTCTCCATATGCTGAACAACATTCCACAATGGCAGAAACACACAGACAGGTTTTGTGGCTGTTACTACTTGTTCCTCTGTTAGATGGGGATGTATTCACTTCTCAAAACTTTCCCGAATTTTTTCTTGCCTTTTCTATATAAATTCCACCAATCTATGGCAATACACCAACATAAAGTTAGTGGGATTTAACTAGTCCCTATAAAGACATGAAATCCTTTTCCTACCTGCAAAGTCCTATCTTAAAACAAAACAAAACAAAACAAAATGAAAAACCCAGTTCCTTAAAATGTACTACTCTAAGGTCCTGTGAGATCCTCATTTTAATCAGCTAACCTGGGTTCAGCCCATATTACAATCACATCATTAAATAAACCTCTGTGTATGGTATAAATTCTCCCTTACGGATGTGGCCTGCCAGATGTCCTACACTCTAGTATACTCCAAAATCTGTCTCATTAATCTATTTGCTAGACAGAAATACTCATTATTAAATGCTTTGTTTTACTTAAACTAAATAGGTAGAAATGTTGACTACATGAGGCTACTGTTTACAGGGAAACATAGCCTGTAAATAAGATGTAGAGTAGATAAAATTATGCTCAAATTGTATCAATTCTTCTTTGATCTCCCCTGTGTAGCAGTGAGAGTTGTGGGGTGTGGAGCCCACGCTCATTTATCTGCCAAACTCATCATCTTCTCCACCACATGCTCTAAGGAAGAGCTAGCTTTTTAAATTGAGGCTAAAAGACAGAAAGCTGGTTATGCCCAGCTCTCTACTGAATATTGGAACCTGCTGAAATCAGAGAATCAGAGGACTGGGGAATTATAAGTCCACCTTCACACAGATCCACCTTTCAACTATTCTGAGGAGGTAGGACGTTGTCCTATTTGAACATAAAGTCTTTCAGAGGAAAACTTCTGACAGCAACTCATGTATAGTAAAGCTTCTCGGGGGGAAAATCTTTCATATTCCATAAGGTTAAAGTCACTGTAAAAATAACAAAAAAGAATTATAGCGAAGTTAAGACCCACGGAAAAAAATTCCCTACAAGTTAAGAAAGCCCAATTGCAATATTTACTTGAAGGCAAAATTATAACCCAGAATTTCTTCAAACTATGTAATGAAAAGTTCACATATTTTTAGATTAGCATATGCTTGAATATAATCTGTAACAGTGACATCTGGTGGCTTTTATTATAATGCTGTGGCAACTTTTGTACAAAGCCATGCCATAATTAAGTAGAGTTGTAACATGGCTTTGTGCTTTATGCATGACAAAATAAACAGAAGTGTATTGGCTCTTACCAAAGCATTCCTCATAAATTTGTTACAGCAAAATGTCAAATATTTCTTTAAGTTCACAAGTTTGAAACTTTCAGATCGGTATACAAATTAATATTTTAAGCTTAAACTTTTTAGCCACACTACCATGAACTTGCTAGCTTTAAATTTATGTATATTTAACTTTCATTCATTTTCCCTGTGTTGATGGAGTGCAGGCTCAGATTGGCATACTCTTTCATAGCTGTTTCCAATACCAGTCTGTCACTCACAGGGGCTAAAACCCCAGGCCGTCTGGAATAAATTTAATTCATTGCCCTCATGAGCTCCACTGGGGCTAAATGGAGAGGGCAGGGTGAATAGGTGAATCTCAGTCTTTCTCTCAGGGTGTAAAATGTTAATGATGACCTTGATTTGTCCATGTGCATTTCTCCCCTCCCCCCAGTCCTGGGGTCTAGCAACCCATACTCTGAAAAACTTTCCAAACACAATGGAAAAACCTGGGAGAATATATATTAGCAACAGAGATTCTTTAAAAAGTTATTGTATTTTAACCTCATAGAGTTATTAAATACTATCCTTCAACTTGTACTTTTTTCACTGATTGGGAAAGCAGACAGGAGATTGATCTCTTTGGCAATTCCATCTCTTAAACTTCTTGGACAGCTGACGCAGGACTCTGATGCTGAAGTTCTACCATAAAGAAGCTTTTAACCTTGTATTTTCTGTAGATTGGGCACTCAGATGATTTACATTGGGTAATCTGGTTTAATTTGCACTGTTGGATCTAGAACGGAAATGTGGCTCAGATAGCAATATCTGCACTCGTGTGTGCAAGTTGAAGGTGATGTAACCATCAGGCCACACTGATGACATTTCCGATTGTAATGTGCTATATTTAAGTATATTCAAACAAGCAAATCCACTGGCTCACTTCAATAACCTGCAATTTCTGCTCTCTTTCCTTCTGTCAGGACATGTTATTTGTGGTAGATTACAGCACTTATCAAGAGAAATACCTTATTAGAGAGTCAGAGAAACAATGTTCAAATAAGATTTTCTTTAAGCGATTGAATTGCATTAACAACAATCTACTGTTTCTACCACACTAAATTGTAAACATATTCAGGTAAAGAAAATACTAGATAAAGCTGTCATTTTGTACATAGACTATGCTGTGGAGTTATCAATTCAAAGAATAAATAGATACTAAGAAGTCAGTTTTATTGTCTCTTAATCCCTCATGAGGATGAGGAAACTTTTTTCCGGGTATATCTAATCTGCGAAATAATGGATCAGGATGAGTAACAGCCTGCCCTTTATGACTGTTTGAGTCAGTTCCTATAAAAACTAGAAGACTCTTTGACAAACTTTTCTAGTCTGATGAGCCATCTAAACACTGAAAACTCCTGAACTGAGAATTCCATGTTTCTACTAACCTCCAGGCTGCGGTAACTAATATTCAACTGGTTGTCTAGTAGTCATCTCAAACTTAACACATCCAAAGAGTTCCTGATCTCCCTACCAAAGCATCTTCTCCCACTGTATTCACCCTCTGAGTGAATGGCACCTCATTCTTCTCATAGCTCACTCTAAAAACTCTGAGGTCATCCCTGACCCCTTTCCTTCTCTCACACCCCACATCCAATCCAGTCTATCAGTTTTCTACCTTCAAAATACATCCTGATTCAGTCACGCCTTAGCACTCCACCCTATTATCTTTGTCCTAGCCACTATTTTCGCTTGCCTGATTGTTCCACTCTTTACCCTACTATATAATCTCATTCCACAGGCAGAAGAATCCTTTTAAATCTAAGTTATATCATGTCATCCTTTTGCTCAAACCTGTCCAAAAGATTCATTTCTCATGCCAAATAAATCTTATAATTACTTAGAAGCCTCTAGATAGTCTGGTTCCTTCTCTACTTTCTTTATTGCCTACTATGATCTCCTTTGCTTAAGCTCCAACAAACTGGCCTTCTTGCTTTTATTAGACTATGCACCATGCTATTGCTGTGAGGCCTCTGCACTTTCTGTTCCCTCTGCCTGGAACATCATTTTCCCTGGTAACGCCTCTGCTGGTTCTCTCATTTCCTTCAGGTCTTTACTGAAATTCACCATCTCAGTGAGGCTCTCCTTATCCAGCCTACATCCATCCATTCCCAGGCTCCCTCTCTTCCTTTTCTGGTATTTTCCTCCATTTATCACCAACAGATATTTTATATATTTTACTTATATATTTGTTCATTGTTTGCTTATCTCCCCTCATTTCTCAGAATATAAGCCCATGAGAAGATTAATATCTTTAGTTCACGGTTGTATTCCCAGCATGTAGAACAGTGTCTGGAACATTACAAAAATGCGACAAATGTTTATTGAGTGAATGAATGGATTAATTACTGGTAGCTGCATCTTGTGCACACTTTTCTTCAAAGAAAAGAACTTTGAGGTTAAGCGAGTGTGTAGCATCACGGTTCTAATTAATCTGCTCTAAAAAGCGATTGTTGGTGTCATAAAGATTCAAAACTACTAAATTCACGACACTAGATTTCTTTAGTAATTGAAGACTCGCCTCATGGATCTCACTTGGGGAAAGGCTGGCAGAGATAGCTCGTCTCTGCTGCACTCAGCATCACTGAGAGAGACTCAAAGGCCGGGTCTGAAGGCTCACACTGATGCTGCCTATGGGCTGAGCCAGTAGCTGAAGCTCTCAGCTGGAGCACCTTGTCCTGCCTCCACAGACTGTTGGGCTTCCTCACCATATGGTGACTGGTTCCAAGGGTGAGCCTCCCCCAAAGAGAAGCTCAAGTAGAGCCAGCCTGGGAAATCACGCAGTGTCACTTTTGCAGCATTCTGTTTGTCAAGACCACCACAAAGGCCTGTCCAGTTTTGAGGCGAGGGGAGAGAGACTCTACCCCCTGATGGGTAAGTGGCAAAATTCTGCAAGAGCAGGCAGTACCAGATATATTGTTATGGTCATTTTTGGAAAATGCAACTTGTCACAGCCACTGCAAGGTATTTGAGGTGACTTGAACTCTGCATTGACTAAAAGCATGTTTTATTGATAGAGCTTATGGTAAAGACCTAGGATTTCCAAGTTGTCTCTCAAATGATCTGTGTACTGCGATCATACAGAGGGGAGCATGGTAGTTTTAATATACGTCCACAGATCTTTTATAATCTTCCTATCAAGAGATGGCCACTTCATCTCCTCCCCTTGACTCTGGGCTGGCCTTAGATACACCCTTATAATCAATACAGCTCAGCAGAAGGGGCATTGTGTGAAGTCCGAGGCAGCTTTTCCTACCATCACTGGAACTCTTGTGTTTGGGACTCTGCTATGTAAGAAGTCCACCTACGCTTAGGCCTGCATGCTTTGAGGAAGCCTAGCAGTACTTAAGAGGCTGTGCATAGGTGTTCTGATTGACAGTGCAGCTGAGATCCTGTCAGTCAGCATCCAGGGTCAGCCCTGAGAGTGAACCCTCTTAGATGTCCAGCCCAGGTGAGCTTGGTAACCTGCAGCCCCACTTACATCTGATTGCAATCACAGGAGAGACCCCAAGTGAGAACTGCCCAGCCAAACTCTTCCAGAACTTCTGACCCACAAAATCATGAAGAAAATAAAATGGCCGTTTTAAGCCACTAAGTTTGGGAGTAATTTTTTATTTAGCAAAGATAACCAAACAGGTAGAGATAATGACCAAGAGAGTCTAATTTTTGTTAGAGTTAAAATTATAATCTTAATTCTCCATTTGCTATACAAAACATAGTTTGGTTTCAAGGATTAAACCCTTTATTATTCCTTTGCAGTAAAATAGTTAGAAAACAGAGTGAAAAACTTTTACTGATTCATCAGTCCTAATCCTTTTACAAGATTGAGAACATGCTAGTCTGTGCACAAATAAGCATGAGGACACTCTGCTGTAGGTTTCACCCGTCCCTCTATAGATGCCCAATATCATCAAAGAGTACTGAGTTCATGATTGTAGGTAATTGATTGATATTTTAACTGTTTTGTTGTAATCAATCTGTATGATTGGTTATTATCACTTTTCTGTAAATGTATACCTTATTATGGTATTTTAATACAATTATTATATTGAAAGTCAAGCTTCTGTTAGATCTTTTAAAAACTTAGCACATTAGTAAATGTTAACGAGCTTTTAGAAATGACATCCCTCATACACAAAAAAGCAACAAGGAACTGCATCTCAAAGTTAGAGAAATATTGGAGTGGCAGACTGAAAATAGTTAGACAAACAATTTAAGAAGAAAATGAAAGTGAGAATTAGTTCCAAAAGTTGATCCGGTTCTTTGTGCTGATGAAGAATTACAAAAAAAATCATAGTAGCAATGTACATATTTACTCTTTTTCCATACTTCTCAGGCAGGGCTAAAGTGTTACAACTCTACAAAATTATATTTTCCTGAGTACAAACTAAGCATTACTTACTTCTTTCTTGATAGAACAGAAACAAAGGGTGTGGCTGGCAAATACTGCAATTAAGAGATCCTTTCCTCCTGGGGGGCTTGTCAATACACCTGCTTTCGAAGTATTGTAGTTTGGGTGTGTCTAGAGCAAATCTCAATTGTTACAGCTATTAAACACAAAATCAAGTATATAGTGACCCAACTTCCTGCAAGTAAGAGGCCAACTATTTATTTCAGTAAAAAAAATGATGGCATCATAAGACTCAAGGAAGGTAAATGCTCAAATTTTGTCTTTTTTTTCACAGCTGTTGAATTTTCACATATGAATATATTTAAGCCTCCCACCCCTCCAAAAGAACTTTGTTTCTGACTTTCAGACATAAAATACAGCTTTTGTGAGAACTTTGAGATCTTTTTGTTACCTCTGAGATGTAGCTAAAATGGTTTACAATTTCAAAAGCTCCGAATCTCTATCGTGTGCGTCTGTGTGTGTGCCCGCACGTGTATGCCTGCCCCCGTGGGTAAATAAGAAGCATGCCAGGCAGCATAAAACATTCACTGCCGAGAGGCCTGGATCTGGTTTGGCAAATCAGGATGCCACTGTGTATGAGGGTATTACTTACACGAGCGGCAGCTGTTCTTGTGACTCGAACGTTAAACGCATTGGCTAAGTATATTCTGAAGCCAGTGGTAAACAAGTGTCTCAGAGATACATCCATACAACAGCACATGTTTAGCCTTTTATGCACTACAATGGGTGTCCCACATCAGCTTTCTTCTTCTTCAGGTTTCCTGCAGCCCCCCTGACTGTCCCTGTCACCCAGTGCCAGATGGGGAGTGAGAGCTCAGCTGATCCACCTCTTTGTGGTGGAAACCCCCAGAGCTTCAGCTCCAGGCTACAGGTTACCGAAGCCGTCATGAAAAATTCAGAGCTGATATTAACAAGTCTGCTGAAAGTAAAGCGCGTGTCACATTATCCACCCTGCCTTTCAGTTAATAGTAAAGCTACTGTCACCAAAAGAAGAAACGCATACTTGCTGCGTTTGTGTTCAAAACTATTTGGATTGTGCTATGTAGATTCAGAGCTAAGAAGAAAGATGTTGTAAAAAATAGGAGAGAGAAAGGTCAGACAGTCGCATTACTGAGAGTCCTGGAGAATGACTGCGGAGAGCAGCGAGTTGGAAGGAAGTGGCGTCCTGATACTTGGAATGAAATACGGAAATGTTTTACTGAAGCTCCAGTTCTGTAGCTTCATTAAATAATTAAGCATGTTTATAATTGTTTCAGATACATGTTGCTTCTACACTTATCCAGTAATAACTCTATTTCATAAAGTTCTTTAAATTAAAAACAGACTTGCAATCCTATAGAAAAAATTTTGAGATATTAGGAAAAATTAATTGCCAATTATAATTTGTTGAATACTTACTATGTTCTAAGCACTTTTCACCTATTACTTCGTTTACTTCTCACCACAAGCCGATAAGGTAGGTACTGTTTATTATTAACACCATTTCACAGACTAGGAACCAGAGGTGCTGGAGGGGGAAGTGACTTGCCGCTGGTTATGTAGTAAGTGCAGGTTTAAACTCAGCCAGTCTTTCTCCAGATCCTGTGGACCTAACCACTACTCTATCACTACCGTTTACTCATTATATTCCAAAGAAGACAGAGAGATTCAAAGGACACTATAGTACCCCATTTCCTTCCCAAATCAACAGAGATTTCATGACTTTAAAAATAACAAACAACATTTTACAGATGAAGTTGAAGTCCTGTGACAACTACCTCTGTCCTATTACCCTTGAATCTTCCGCAGAGGCAACAATTATCATGAGTTTGGTGTTTATTTTAAAATATAATTTTAAATTATATATATATATATACACGTATATGGTAAGATATCACACTGTAAATATATTTCTACAGCTTTCTTTTCTTCTCAACATTTGTTTTTTGAGATCTATCTGTATTAAATATAAAATCTTGAAAGAAAGCCTAGAGGACTCTGTGAGTTTGTGAGAATTTGACGAGGATAAAAAACCAGCGATCACCCAGTCATAGGCTACAGTACATATATTACCTCCTGAGCTGAATGCGATTTAATGGGAGCACATAGGAGGTCTTAGCATGAATGCAATGATTTAGTAGCTGGACATACACATCAACCAACTGTCAACCTCCTTTGATTCCACGCCGCTCTCTAATGAAATGGGGGAGCCGTACTTCATCAGAAACTTAAAGACAATACATCACATCTCTTACAATTAAGACATTGCACTTTTTTCTTTCTTTTAAAAATGTATTCATTTGATGTCAGATCAAAAAGTCATCCTTGAAATTTCATGAGTATTAAAAATGTTACTCAACTCTAATATTATATACAATTTAAAGAAACAAAACTAAGTTATTGAAAAACTTTCATAGTGAAGTTTCCAAATAGCTGAGAATATAGGCAAGTTTCTACTTTGCTTCCAACAGATAGAAGCTAACTTGTATCAAGGAAGAAAAATATTAAGTGAATTGATATACGTGATTTGACCACAACCCCACCCTCTTGGTAGTCTAAGCAAGAGCTATTCAGCTGTAAAAGCCCAGAACATTATCTCGTCATTCTTAGTCTAATCTTCTCACTGCTCTAAGACATAGTCTTTAAAGAAAGGGAGGAGGAGAGGCGATGGGAGGGCTAAGCAGAGTGGTTAAAAATATCAATAGATAATACAATTATTAATCTCTAGCATGTGTGAGTTTTATAAGTGTAAACAAGTGGTATGGCACAGGTGAACTACACAAGTCATGAAATATTTCACCAGGAAACTGTTATAAGGGTTAAGTTGTGCTAGTTATTGCCATTTACTCAAAATTCACCATTTGAAGGCCCAGAATAAGATTTACCTGTATTAACACTCGAGCTTCACATACATTTATCTACAGCCCAACTTCAACCTCAAAATAAAAATAGCTGTAATATGTTCAATTTTAAGAGGATAATTATATTTGAGTATAATGTCAAATTTCAGGTTAATTGCAAGAGCCGTATAGATTGCTTAGTAGTCATAAATCTTGCCTTAGTTTGCCAAGAATCAAAGACACAATGAGGCCAAAATTACAATTGAATGAAAAAAGAAATTCTAATATGGTTTTATAGTAACTTATGAGTTTTTACCCTCATTTGTCAGCATCTGCACTTTATGATAGTGTCCCAGTGTGTGATGGTCATTCAAGTGTTGTCTAAAACTCCAATAAGTAAGTAGAAAAGGAGAACCTTTTTCCGCTTTTTTCCTTTATCTTAGGAACAGTTTTCAGTTACCCTTATACAGAGAAAGTTGGCAGGATAGTCATTTTAAGTATTGCATGAAAGTATGTGAAGTACAATGCAATCGCTCATCCCTGACTCTATCGGCTGAATTTTCTGGACAGTGTCTAACCTCTGGGAGGTTAACTTAAAAAACATAGCCCCTGCTTCTTAGCTTTAACACTGGAAGATCATTTTAACCCACATCCAGTAGCTTTTATGATATGCATTATTTCATCTTTCTTTTCATGACAGCCAACACAAGGACTTTTGTTTTATTTATGAATCTAATTGCTTGGATGATCTATAGTCCTTTGAAGCATTCAACATTCTCATTTATCCTACTAGACGGGGAGTAACAAGTTACCCAAGGTCAGCCCAAAACAGTACTTCTCTTGCACACAGTAGGTTCTCAGTAAATTTTTAAATCTCAGGACACTGCATTGATTTGATCCAGAATTTAAATTTATAGTCTATATTATCTTCACATTTTAAATCAGCACTAATAGCTATGCAATTTTCAAATCAAAATTTCCACAACTGATTCGCAGACTCTGGGTTTTTCCAGCTTTTTTATGACCGACTTTGAATAGGTAGGCAATATTGACAATTATATCTGATAAATAAGAAACCTTGAACTTATGAGTTCTTCCTCAGAATTTGAGTTTGCAAATATCAGTTCTTATTACCCTAATGACAGCTCCGTGAAGAACAGGAGCAACTTTCCTAGTTTCAGATGGAAAAATGAGTCACGGAGAAGTTCAGCAACTCGTTTAAAATCGATGTTCATTCCACCTGGAACCTATATCTTCTCTTTTCCTATATAGATTTAACTTAAAAATGTTTTAGCCCACATTCATATAATAGAGCTGGATTACATCTCCAATATACGTAAAAAAGGGAATTTAAGGGAAAAACGGTCTTATTTAGGGTGTAGTTTTATTATCAATGCAACAGCTAGGTTTCTACTACTAAAATAAATTATTGAAATAATTATCTGTATAAGCAATATACTTATTAATTCCTTTTTTTTCTGTGAAGGCAAATTTTTACTACAATTCTTAAGCTTTGCAAGTGAGCTTTAGAGATAAAGACCCAAGTATGGTTGTGCCAACATGTAGTGCAATTTGGTGAAGGAAAAGCTAGATTATGGCCCATAAGCAGAGTAAAACAAAACAGTAAGCTGTTTAGAAACAGTTTGACACTTGAGACCAAGCTCAACCTGGGTTTCCTGATGTCATTTCATCCTAATGGAGATTGAAAACAAGCATATGTTATTTTACTAATCTAGCCCTGTATTCTTACACATGCCATCAAGTCAAAAATTATATAAACAAGATTGTATCATCCTATGGTTTGTTGTCAGAATCATGGTGGAAGAGGGCCACAGCTACTGGGAATTCAAAGCAACCCTTGCTTGTCCAACTTTGTGAAAAATGAGCTAGTTAGTTGGCTGAAAAAGAATCTACTTATATGTATACTACATACAACCTGATATAGAAGTGACCAGGACAATCACTCAAGTGAAGAACTTGACCAAAAATATTGATGCTGTCTCTACTATTTTATAGAACTAGATTCACAGAAATCTTTTTTAAGTGCACTTTAGTGACATGGAATTCATGACAGAGATCATGCTTCTTGTTGAAGTTTTTCACTTTTAACTAACATAATCATATATATATTTTCTTTTACACTACATATCTAGTCTTTAAAGGAGCATTTAAAATGTTCCCTTAGAATAATCTCTTTGGTAATGAGACTATTGAGTTCAAATGCAATGAATGTGCCACAAAAGGTTGTTAAACTTTTGTTTTACTAAAACTTTCCATGATTCATTTTACATTCTGCTGTCAAATGTTGGCACAAGTAACTTAATGGCACCAATTAATAATTCACTGACTTTTTTATTTAAGTTGAGTCTGTGATGGTTATGAATGACCCATGTTTTGTTTTTTATTTTCCAAGTCTTTATTTCCTTACTACCTAGGCTTTTACTAACACAGTCCTGGCAGCTTTTATATTCCTTTATTGTTTACTGAATAAATAATTGACGGCTGAACTATAGAACTTTCTTTCCCAGTTTTTCTGTCTTCCCACTAGAAATGCCATTTTTAGCTTGTTTCACTGCCTTAAGTTTATAGTTCCAGGGATAAAGTTTAAGTTTGGGAAAAAAACAAATAGAGAAATGAAAGTAATGTAAGTTTAATATTCTAGCTGATGCTTTTATCTTCTTAAAAATTTGGTTATCTATGTATTTCTAACCAAATTAATATTTTATCTTTCTCTTTTCTTCAAAGAGGACTATAATTATAGCAATAATATATGCCTCACTGTGCATTTAGTTATTTTGCTTTTCAAATTATCCCAGAGTATAAAAAATTAGCACATTTAAAATAAATAGAATAGTAGCAGCTTAAAAGTAACAGCTTAAAGTAATTTTAAAGAATTTTGTGCTATTTGAGAAGATCAAGCGAAATAAATAGCTAAATATATAAAAAATTTATGTATGGAATTAAAAAAAGAAAATCCACAATCCAAATTATGAATTCCTTGGTGTCTTAAATAATCTTCGATCATCTCCACAATCCCTGGCATATAGTATTTATTTAGTAAACATTGGCTAAATGGGAGAATGCATGAAAATTTAATTCTCAAAGGAACATTGCAGAAAGAGATCACTTATTCTTTATTAATTGCAAAGTAAATAACTCTTCAGGGAAATATATGCTCCTCCTTTGATGAAATTCTTGTAATGTGCAACTGTTTGGAAACCTCTATGTGTGTGGGGATTCTAAGGATTTATTTTATGATTAGACGAGTAATAGCCCTAATATTCTTTCTTTGCTTGGTCGAAGATGGAAAGAATGACCTTTCATCAAAAGGAATACTGCTTTTCAAATAAGGTCATAGGACTTGCTATGTTTCTCTACTAGAACAGTCAAACCACAATGTCTCAGCTTTCCACCTGCTAGACTTAGAGAATCCTGAAAGGTTGATTTGGGTGCTTCTCAAAGCTTTGGAGTTAAAATATTAGAGAGAGGGAAGAGCTGAGTAGCATCTGGTTCCATCTGCCAACTATCTTTCTTATCTTGAAATTTCCTCATATATTTCCGAATTTTATTTACAGCTTCATTTCAAGTAAAGTTTTTTTAGCAGGCGGGGTAAGACTTTGGAGGAGGTCGTCTATTCTGTTTCATTGGTCTGTCTGTTCCTGTGCCAGAGCCACCCACTTTAATTATTCTAGTTTTGTATTTTAATATCTGGTAGGACTAGTTCCTTCTTACCATTAAAGGGTCTGTAATTAAGAGGGTAAATTGGTCAAATTTGATTTTGAGATACTTCATTTTGGTCAACTTTAGGACATGTTTAGAAAGGATAAAATTAGAGATACAGAAACTAGTTAAAATACTGTTGTAGTAATCTGACTGAGAGATGTTAAGGCTGGAGTCAAAGCAGAGATGGTTAGAAATAAAGGGAGGATTTAAGAAGAAATAAGCAAAATCAGCAGGATTTGATAACTGATTAAATGACAGAATTTTGGGGCCAGCTGTGGTCTACTGGTTAAGTTTGTGTGTTCTACTTGGTGGCCCAGGGTTTTGCTGGTTTGGATCCTGGGAGCAGACCTAGCACTGCCCATCAAGCCATGCTGGGGGGATGTCCCACATAGCAGAACCAGAAGGACCTACAACTACAATATACAACTATGTACTGGGGAGCTTTGGGGAAAACAAGAAGAAGAAGAAGAAGAAGAAGAAGAAGAAGAAGAAGAAGAAGAAGAAGAAGAAGAAGGAGAAGAAGAAGAAAAGATTGGCAACAGATGTTAACTCAGGGCCAACCTTACAAAAAAGAAGAAAATGATGGGGTTTTTCATCATTTGAAATAGAGAATACAGGGTTAAGTTGTGTAGGTGGTGGAGCAACCAAAGTTCATTTCAGTTTGCACATAATGAATTTGTAGTGCTTTTGTGAAAACAATTAGATGGAAATGTCCATCAGACAGTTGGAACTATGTCTAAAAATTTGGGAGAAGATTGGACTAGAAACACAGATTCGGAAGCCAGTAGAATTAATTGTAGCCATGGTCTTGCCTAAAAGGCTATAGAGCCTGAGCAGAAGGGCCCAAGAACAGAACCTTGCAGAATGCCATAAATCAAGAGGCTGATAGAGCTAACGGCCCAAGAAATGGGACAGAGTGGGAGTGATCAGAGAGTCACAAAGATCATATAAGTATGAGCTGCTGTGGAAATCAGCAGCAGGAGGAAGTAATCAGCAGTGTCAAGTGATGGTGCTCAATTGTATCAAAGGCAGTAATAAAAGGATGGAAGTGTTCTTTGAATTTGTCATTTAGTAAGACTCTAGTGACATTAGACAGAGTTGTGAGGACTAAAGCCAAATTGTAGTGGGTTGAAGGTGAATAATTGTTGAGAAAGTAAAAAATGGAATTGTAGACTACTCTTTGAAGAATTTGGAGGAGAAGAAGGGAAGAGCAACGAAGAGTAAGAGAAGGTAAATTCTGGGTAAAATGAGCCTATTTTATGATAGCAGAAACTCAATTATAATTATAGGCTAAAGCAAGGAGAGAGAGGAGGGATAATTGATGGAAACAAATCTGGCAGAGGTAGCAAGGGATGAGACCAAGTTACGAGTGAAAGATCAACTTTGAAAAGGCTTTCTATGAAACGGGATGAATTGAGGAAGGATGGATATAAAGGTAGATATGTTTCCAGGTAGGAGGTCAGAAAGTTCAGAGAGATTATACCTGATGGCATCAATTTTCTCAGTGGTGTGAGGAGTAAAGATAATCTGCTGAGAATAAGTACAATATGAGGTGAATGGGGGCTTAGAAAAGTTATTGAGATAAATGATAAAGATGCTATCTAAAGATGAATAAAAAGGTTGATTGGTAAAGTTGGGAACTATGAATAGTCAGTAATTTAAATTAAGAAACAAACTAGCTGAGTAAGCACAGTTAAACATTAAAATTCCACAAAAATCAATGTGACTAGTAGAACAACACTTTTCATCATCAAAGAGAAGTTGCCAACCATGCAAGGGTGGATAAGAAGCTAAGAAGGGACTGAAATATGAGGAGAAAATGATAACAACAAAGACTTTATTGTAAAGGTCTTTCATTCCATAAGAGCAAGTAGTGGCTATAAAGAAATAAAAAGTTGAGTATTAGGAGTTTCAAATTTTTGAGGAGGAGCAGGGCTGACAAGATTCAGGATTAGTACTGGGGAATGAGTGAAAATTAAGATAACTAAAGTTAGGGAGATCCAGGCACTGTCTGGGTGTTTAGATGAGCCACTAATATAGATAGACAAATCTTGATTATCACTTGCTTTAAGTTACACAGCTAGTAAACACCAGAGTTAGGATTCCAGCTCAGGCAGTCTGGCTCCAGAGCCTTCGATTTTAACTGCTATGTATCATGAATCTCTATATAAGGATGATGCAATAGTGCTGTGATTTGGACAATGGCAATCAGGAGCAGAAAAAATAGCCCCTGGCCCCTGGTCCTGTTGCTTATGGGAG
The DNA here is from genome assembly GCF_041296265.1 of Equus caballus. Taxonomy (NCBI): domain Eukaryota; kingdom Metazoa; phylum Chordata; class Mammalia; order Perissodactyla; family Equidae; genus Equus; species Equus caballus. The sequence goes on from NC_091686.1 coordinate 50,586,176, forward strand.
ATGAGAAATGAACTGCTTGCACTGGAGAAAGATGCAGTATCCTTGAGGAAGAGTTACATTCCAGTTAAGTCATTCTGCAAAAATATTGAGGAAATAGGGGAATTTTTCTGCACTGGAGGAAGGGTCCAGAAGAAGCTTTTAAAAAGAGTTGGAAAGAGGGATTTAACAATTATAAGAAAACCCAGGGAAGACTAAGCTATTGTGTTTTCCTGTGAAATTGACAAAGGGGGAAAGAAGAAGAAGAGTAAAGAGGAATGGAGAGAACAGAAAGGCAGGTGCAAGGAAGAAGGGAGAACAAGGCACACAAGCTGGGTGCTGTTCACAGGAACACAGATTTCCAATAAACCAAGACACAAACATAGTTTCTTTATCTAATATCATAAACATCTATTTTTCTATGTCCGAGCTGTTAACCACATCTCAGAACTCTTTTTTCCCTTGGCCCCTGGTTAGCTGGCTCATCAACTGGACAACACTTGCGATCCAACAGTAAGACACAGTTCATACTTTTGAGATTTTGCATATGGTACCTGATAAGTACTTAATAATATTTTTGAATCTGAATCTAAATACCATCTGATTTAACTCTTTGCTTATTCTTTTGTTTGGGGACCTGAAATAAGAAGCTGACAGTGGAGAAGTGGGTAGAAAGTTAGAGAAGAGTAAGGAAAGTAAAGAGGAAGATCGAAGCTGATTGTGACTGATTCGCACCCGACCCTGAAGTGCGCTCTGTTTCCACCAAATGTATGGAACAATTAGACTGAAAGAAAACATCTAAAAAGTAAAGACAGATTTACTCAATAGAGTATTATTCACCACAATATTCCTTAGTTGGAAATGCTGATTTTCAGAAAGAAAATGATTTATTAAGATTGAAATTTGTTCCCTATTCCTAATCAAATGCATATTTACCTGAGATGGAGAAGGACAGTGGAGGTGCAGGGCTAAAAAATTATCATGAGTTTCCAGAAGGTGCATGATGTAGCTTCCCCATCCTCTCCTCTTCTCTTATAGAAGTTCCATTGGAGCCATTTTCTTCCTTTGATTTTGGTAACAGAAATTCTCCTTATTTTGAGGGAGCTATTTCATGAAATTTAGGTGGAGCAAACTTTTCCCCTCAAAGGCAGGCACGTGGCCCAGCCTGGCTAATCAGAGCTCTGCAGTCCCTTGCCCACAGGGATTGGCTCAACAGTCAAGTAACCTAAGAAGAGCCACTCAGAACCTCCTCAGGACTTTGCTGAGAAAATGAGAAAGAGGGATCCTCTTTTCTCTGGGATTGCTGACTTAAGAGTGATATGAATCTAGAGCTACTGGTGGTCATTTAGAGAATGGAGAATATTTTAGAGTGTTAAAAGAATAAGGTGAAAATACAAAGAGATAGAAAATGAGGCAGGAAAGATAGGCAGGAGTTTGACTGATTGTATAGCATTTATGTGACAAGCAGAGAGACTGGACATTCCTCCTGTAGGCGAAAGGATGCCAATGATGGTTTATGCAGGTTTGGTGGCACGGGAGTCTGGAACTGTAGTCTGCCCACTTTTTTTAGAAAATAATTGTGCCATTAGCATAGAGATAGATAGCAGTGTGAAGAGACAGAGGAAACAGTCCAGTTGAATGACTATAGCAATTTTCCCTCAATAAATAATCACGGTATGGACTGTGGTATTAACAATAGGACTAGACAGAGTCAAGACTACACTTGTGATAGAATTAGTAGGGTTTTAGTGATCCAACGGATATTAAATTTGACAGACAGGGAAGAATCAAGGACCACTCACAATTTTCTGGCTTAGGACATTGTAAGGACATAAACCATGAACAGAAAAAGGCTTTGAAAGGACCTGAGGACTATAATGAATTTGGATAAGTTAAGCTAAGAAAGTCTGTATTATCCACATGAAGAAGTCCTGAAAGTATTATGAAAGCATTATAAGTCTGAAGCTCAGGCACAAGGTTAGCGTGGAATTACGGAAGTGGGAGTCATCAGCATATGGATGCTAAGTAAAGTTACTGTATATATGAGATAGCCCAGGAAGAATGGGTGGCATAAGAAGAGAAGATTGACAGAGGAATGAGAAGAAACTGCTACACAGGATGAAGAAAATCAAAGAGAGAGTGTTGGTGACATGGAAACCTAGAAAGAGAAAGAGTTTCCATAGCTGTTGGGAGGTCAAGGAATTTAAGGATTAAACAGGATCCATTAACTTTGTCACTTAAGATGTTACCTTGACCTTAGAGTGACTTTCAGTGCAGTGATAGGGTGAAAGTCAAATTACATGGGGTTAAGAAGTGAATTAGAGGTGAAGGAAAGTTAAAGAGTATAGGCTATTAAGGTTTAGATCTGTATCACCTGGTCATGTCCAGGACCTTCTTACTCCAACAGAGGTCTCAAAGTGAAAAGCAGACCTATCTGGAAGAGATGCATTTAGAAGACACTGCCAGATTCTGTCCAAAGGAAGAAAGAGAAAGCAAACAAACATCTTTCAGAGATCAAAACCTCAGGCAAGACCAAAAAGGGGCTTTCAAAACTCCTTCCAGAAGCACTTTAAAAAGGGAAATGGGAATGCAACTGGTGAAGATTTGTGTGGTCCTTGGGACTGATGGTGACATCAAACTTTTCCTGTTTCCAGGTAAACATGAAATAGGTGCATGTTGGAACCATGAAAATATGACATGTTAGGTTTTGGAGAGATCAAATGAAGATAAGAGGGGAAATGTGAGGTCCAGTGGATCAGAATATAGGAAAAAAAACTAATGAGAATCACTCAATGGATCCTCTACCTACTAAACAAGATTTCTTCAGAAACTGACTTGCACTTGCAAGTCCAACTTGGTTCCTTCTTGACCAAGGAACAGCTGTGTAAAACATACTTAAAGTTGTATTGTCAAGTGGTAATATGAGGATAAAAAGTTTGTATACATCTGTGTAGGAATGTATATATATACTGATGTATAAATCCCAAAGGAAAACTAATATAAATACTTATATATGAAACCACATCAACATAAAAGACATTGAAGAGATGAAGATTAGTCTATGGTTGAGACCTAGTTTTTTGAACTTGAACACTTGGGAAAAGAGAAATGAAGATGTTTTACAGCATTACAGAAAAACACAATAAATATGGAGGGAAATAATTGTTTGTAAGATGAAGAAGAACAACAAGACAGATCTGGATGAAAATCAAGGTAGTATATAGAGGAGAATAAGAATGTGGAAGGAAGTTGGTGCCAAGGTGGTGGCAGAGGCAGACTCTGAACTCACCTCCTCCCATGAACACAACCAAGCTACAATTAATCTTGGAACAATTACCTCGGAGAGAGAACTGAAATGTGCACAAAAAGAACCCCTGTAAAAAGAAACAGTCCTGACTGAGGTGGAAGAAGCAGACATTACTTCTTAAAGAAAAAAGTCACCTTCACAAGCCACAGCACTTCACAGCTGGCCAGGAGCAATGCTAAGGTACACAGCCTTCCCTGGAGGAGTGGGTTACCTGAACAGGGGAGCATTACTGCTATAAGAATCCCTCAGACTCAGCACAACTGAGACAAGTGTCATAATATCTGGCTTTGCTGGCTATTAACTACACTAGGGAATGCCACTAGAAAGGCTATCAGACATAAGCAGAAAAAAGCTGGCTCTTAAAGGGCCCCCACACAAATTCACTCATTTTGGAAAGTGACCAAAATCACCAGAAAGAAAGGTGCACAGTCCTTTGGTGAAAAGAGACTCCCCTGATAAGCTCTGGGAGCATCTTGGTGAGGGGTGAGACCTCTCTAGGGACTGAGACATTGGTGGCAGCTACTATTGTGATGTAGTACAGGTGTGCTGACACAGACACTGGCAGACTCCATTGGAGTTCTTCCCCTAGCCTGTTAGCAGGGTCTGCCCTGCCCACTAGAGCATGGATTTAATTCAGCTCAGCCAGAGAAGGCAGCCTGCCCTAGGGACTGGCCCTACCCAACAGCAAGCCCTAAAGGCAACTTTTCCACCTTCATAGATGGGGTCCCTGGCAGGTAAATGGGTCTGCCTCTGCAGAGCAGGGTATACTTGAGGAGCCATGGAGTGGTTGGGGTGCTGCTGGGGTGTGTGAGGGCCTCTGCAGTAGGGTGACTGGGTACGCTTCAGGGGGCTGGGATGTGTGCATAAGCCAGGACTGTGTTGATGATGTGTGGACTTGTGGGGCAGCTTGTCAGCAACAGAAGACCTGTGCTTCACACACAGCCACATAGGGGATTGACCATGACTACCAAAGCCTGAAACAACTGGGTACTCCCATGCCTGGGGCCAGCCCCACTCAGCCACAACCCTGAGAGAGATGACAACAGTCTTGCAGGCCAGAGACCTACAGCAATTGTAAGCCCCTGAGCCTAGCAACCAGCCACATTGGGGGCCTACTCATTGAACAGAAAACAGCAGGAGGAATGTGCTATTGGACCTTTTAGCCAACTGTGCTGGGGCTCCCCAAACCCGATAAAATGACTGAAGGGCAATAGCAGACACATGAATCTGAGCATTATAAGCAGCAGACCAGGGGAACAGCCTAGACTCCCTGGGTATCTGCAGCAAGAGAAATCCTGCCACAACAGAAGGACACATGTAGCCCACACAGGGGTCACTCCTGGAACATTTGGAACTGGTGATGAGAGGGAAGCACACTACTGGGCCTCAAAGGCATCTCTTACATAAGGCCACTTCTCGAAGATCAGAAGACATAGCTAACCCACATAATACACAGATATAAGCACAGAAAAGGAGGCAAAAAGGGAGGCAAAGGAATACATTCCAAGCAAGGGAACAGGACAAAACTCGAGAAAAAGAACTAAACGAAGCAGAAATAAATAATCTGCCTGAAAGAGTTCAAACAAAAAGTCATAAGGATGCTCACTGATCTTTGGAGAAGACTAGATGAACACAGTGAGAACATCAACAAAAAATTGGAAAATATAAAAAAGAACCAGTCAGAAATGAAGAATACAATACTGGAAATGAAAAACTCACTAGAGGGATGCAATAGCAGAGTAGAAGATACGGAAGAATGGATCAGTGAGCTGGAAGGAAGACTAGAGGAAATCACTCAAGCTGAACAGATAAAAGGAAAAAGAATGAAAAAGAACAAGGACAGTCTAAGGGAGCTCTGGGACAACATCAAGTGTGCTAACATTCATAGTATTGGTATCCCAGAAGGAGAAGAGAGAGACAAAGGGGCAGAGAATCTATGTGAAGAAATAATAGCTGAAAATTTTCCTAACGTAAGGAAGAAAACAGACATACAGGTACAGGGAGCACAGAGAGCACCAAAAAAGATAAACTCGAAGAGGCCCACACCAAGACACATTATAATTAAAAAGTCAAGAATTAAAGATAAAGAGAGAATCCTAAAAGTCACAAGAGAAAGGCAACAAGTGACATACAAAGGAAACCCCATAAGGCTGTCAGCTGACTTCACAGCAGAAACCTTACAGGCTAGCAGGGAGTGCCAGGAGATATTTAAAGCGTTGAAAGGAAAAACCTACAGCCAAGAATACGCTATTCAATGAGGTTATCATTCAGAATGAAAGGAGAGATACAGTTTCCCAGACAAGCAAAAATTAAAGGAGTTTATCATCAAGAAAACAGTTTTACAGGAAGTGTTAAAGGGACTTATTTAAGTGGGAAAGAGTAGACCACTCATAGGAATAAGAAAATTATCAAAAACAAACAAACAAAAAAGAGGCAATAGAATCACTGGTAAAGGCAAAAATACTGTAAAGGTAGCAGATCAACTACCTGTGAAGATAATATGGAGGTCAAAAGACAAAAGTACTAAAATTACCTATTTCAATGATAAGAGAGTAATGGATACACACAAACAAAATAAGACGTTAGATATGACATCCAAAATGTAAAACGTGGGAGAGGGGAGCAAAAGAGTAGAGTTTTCATAAAGAGGTCAAACTAAAGAGACCACCAACTCAACATAGATTGCTAAATATATAGATTATTATATATGAACCTCATGGTACTCACAAATCAGAAACCTATAATAAACACAGAAAAAAATGAAGAGACTTGAACCCAAACATAATACAAAAGAAAGTTGTCAAGCCACAAGGGAAGAGAGCAAGAGAAGAAAGGAACAGAGAAGAACTACTATGCCCAGAAGAAAAAATAATAAAATGCCAATAAGTACATACTTATCAACAGCTACTTTAAATGTCAATGGATTAAATGCTCCAATCAAAAGACAAAGGGTGGCTGATGGGATTAAAAAACAAGATCCATATATATGCTGCATAAAAGAGACACAATTCAGACTTAAAGACACTCACAAACTGAAAGTGAAAGGATGGAAAAAGATATTCCACGCAAATGGCAATGAAAAGAAAGTGGGAGTAGCAATACTTATATCCGACAAAATAGGCCTTAAAACAAAAATGGTAACAAGAGACAAAGAAGGGCACTACATAATGATAAAGGGAACAATCCAACAAGAGGATATAACACTTGTAAATATCTATGCACCCAAGAAAGGAGCACCTAAACATATAAAGCAATTATTAACAAACATAAAAGAAGAAATAGACAGTAATGCAATAATAGCAGGGGATTTTAACACTCCGCTTACACCAATGGATAGATCATCCAAACAGAAGATCAATAAGGAAATATTGGCCTTAAATGACACATTAGATCAGAGGGACTTAGTAGATATATATAGAACATTCCATCCAAAAACTGCAGAATATAAATTCTTTTCAAATGCATGTGGAACATTCTCCAAGATTGATTACATATTTGGCCACAAAACAAGTCTCAATAAATTTAAGAAGATCGAAATAATACCAAGCATCTTTTCTGACTACAAGATTATGAAACTAGAAAGCAGCTACAGGAAGAAAATCAGAAAAGCCACAAATATTTGGAGATTAGACAAAATGCTACTGTACAACAACTGAGTCTATGAAAAAATCAAAGGAGAAATAAAAAAATACCTGAGACAAATGAAAATGAAAATACAACATGCTAAAATCTATGGGATACAGTAAAAGCCACTCTAAGTGGGAAGTTTATAGAAATTCAGGCCTATCTCAACAAACAAGAAAAATCCCAGATAAACAATCTAACAGTGCACCTAAAGGAACTGGAAAAAGAAGAACAAACAAAGCCCAAAATGAGTAGGAGAAGGAAATAACAAAAACCAGAGCAGAAATAAATGAAAGAGACTAAAAACAAATATAAAAATCAATGAAACCAAGAGCTGGTTCTTTGAAAAAATAAACAAAATTGACAAACCTTTAGCCAGACTCAGAAAGAAAAAAGGGGAGAAAGCTCAAATAAATAAAATCGGAAATGAAAGAGGAGAAATTACGACACCTCAGAAATACAAAAGATTATAAAAGAATACTATGAAAAGCTATATGCCAACAAATTGGATAATCCAGAAGAAATGGACAAATTCTTAGAATGTACAACCTTCCAAAACTGAATCAAGAAGAAATAGAGAATTTGAATAGACCAATCATGAGTAAGGAGATCAAAACAGTAATCAAAAACCTGCCAAAAAATGAGGCCAGGACCAGATGGCCTCCCTGGTGAATTCTACCAAACATTCAAAGAAGACTTTATCCTATCCTTCTCAAATTCTTCCAAAAAATTGAAGAGGAGGGGAAGCTTCCTAACTCGTTCTATGAAGCCAACATTACCCTAATAGCAATAACTGACAAGAACATCAGAAAAAAAGAAAATTACAGGCCAATATCACTGATGAACATTGATGCAAAAATCCTCAACACAATACTAGCAAATCAAATGCAACAATACATTAAAAAGATCATACACCATGATCAAATGGGGTTCATTTCAGTGATGCAGGGATGGTTCAACTTCTGCATGAATCAACATGATACACCAAATTAACAAAATGAAGAATAAAAATCACATGATTATGTCAATAGATGCAGAGAAAGCATTTGACAAGATACAGTATCCATTTATGATAAAAACTCTGAATAAAATGGATCTAGAAGGACAGTACCTCAACATAATAAAGGCCATATATGACAAACCCACAGCTAATATCATTCTCAATGGAGAAAAACTGAAAGCTATCCCTCTAAGAACAGGAACCAGATAAGGATGCCTGCGTTCACCACTCTTACTTAACACAGTACTGGAAGTCTTAGCCAGAGAAATCAGGTAAGAAAAAGAAATAAAAGGGATGCAAATTGGAAAGGAAGAAGCGAAACTGTCACTATGTACAGATGACAAGATTTCATATATAGAAAACCCTAAATAATCCACCAAAAAACTTTTAGAAATAATAAATGAATATGGTCAAGTTGCAGGATACAAAATCAACATACAAAAATCGGTTGCATTTCTATACACTAACAACAAAGTAGCAGAAAGAGAAATTAAGAATACAATCCCATTTATAATTGCAACAAGAATAAAATGTCTAGGACTAAACTTAGCCTAAGAGTTGAAAGATCCGTACACTGAAAACAGTGAAACACTCTTGAAAGAAATTGAAGACGACACAAAGAAATGGAAAGATATCCCATGCTCTTGGATTGGAAGAATTAACATAGTTAAAATGTCCGTACTTCCTAAAACAATCTACAGATTCAATGCAATCTCTGTCAAAGTTCCAACAATATTTTTCACAGAAATAGAACAAAGAATCCTAAAATTTATATGGAACAACAAAGGACTCCAAATAGCCAAGGGATTCCTGAGAGAAAAGAACAAAGCTGGAGGTACCACACTCCATGATTTCAAAATATACTACAAAGCTACTACAAAACAGTATGGTACAGGGATGAAAACAAACACACAGGTCAATGGAACAGAACTGAGAGCCCAGAAATAAACCCACATGCCTATGGACAGCAAATTTTTGACAAGGGAGCCTAGAACATGCTATGGAAAAAGGAAAGTCTCTTCCATAAATGGTGTTGGGAATACCGGACAGTCAAACACCCTATCTCAGATTTATGCACACATCATAGAATTTCAGTGAAACCATGAGCGAGTATTGCAGCAGATAATTTTAAACACTCAATTCTTTACAACACAGGGGATGCTCCATTTACATTTTCATTCTTTTACAGTTACATTTTACATGTCTTTTAAAATCAGATCTTCTGCCTAGGACTATTAGTATCCATCTTTAATCTCAAGACTAGAATTTTAATTTACATTTTTGCACTCTAATCATTTTTGTCTTTGTAATTAAATCTAGGAAGAATCAAAGTGCTTCACTCCTGAAATCTATGGTAGACATTTATTCTATTAATGGATAATATTTTTGGTTGGGCTTTGCTGATCAGTTTAGATCTCAGGTAAATCCTATTTTCTTTTACTAATCCTTTCCTTTAAACGTTTTCTTTCACTTTAATTTCCATAAATATTTATTTGAATGATATGTATGCTTTCTGCTTCAGGTATAATATATATGATGGTATATACACACAAATGTATACATGTGATGGAATGAATCGTATATGAAATAATCTTGGCTACATCATGTAAAAAATATTATTCCTGACGTTTCCTTTAAATTGAAATGGAATTTATCTTTGTAGCAACTTAAATATTGGGTTACACTATATTGACATATAATGACAGTTCAGTAAATTATGTTGTTTAAAATTGACATAAATTTAAGGAAAATAGATGTGAATATGAAATTAACAAATATGTATGTCTTAAAGACAGTTTGCACACATCACGTGTGTTCAGTTAGGATTTTATTAACTAACACAAACAATATTGCTTCTCTTAGTTTGTTTTTCAAAAAAGTCAACAGACGCACCTTTAAAGTTCACCTACTGATGTAAACACAAATAATGTTTTGTGCCTGGCATAAATCCACAAGATATAATTCAGATACAGTAAATTTATGTCAAATGACAGTCACATAGATCATTGGCCAAAAAGAACATCAATACAAGAAAGAAAGAAAACCCAATACTGAAACTGACGTCTATTGAAACAATCTTATCTAAATTGCACAAACAAAGATTAGTCTACAGTGTGCACTTTACATAAGAAGTTAAAGTCATCCCTAATCTAACCAACAATGAAAGAGCTCTTGACTGAGGCTGTGCTTTGTTCCTACTCTCCTTTCCTTCTCAGCTCCCTTGTGCCTGAACACACAAGAAATCGTTAATAGAAAGAAAGAAAAAGCAAAGAATATTTAATGTTTAGGAGACTGAAATGATGGGTAAGCACTGGAGGGCTCCCCTAAAGTTAGCTTGATGCTGGTGGTTTAATCTCAGAATAGATCCTATGGGGACAGGATTAAACAGAAGTATACATGGTTACAAAATATAAGAAAAAACTAAATGCTTTTATAATTGTGCTTTTAAAAGCACAAAAACACCACATAATTACGTTTCCTTAGAATAAAGAAGAAATAAGGAGATTGAATTCAAAATACACATGAGAATTCTGGAACAACTTGGACTGGTGATCTTAAAATCCAAGAGTTGTCTTTGTTCTTTAATTGACTCCTTCACGGATGAGGGAAAGCCCAGCCTCTCATCCCTGCTGTTTGACACCTCCATGAGCTTTTGTGCCTTTTAGCAATGTTCTTACAGTGCTGGCAGAAAAACTGAGCAAGACTCAGTTAAAGAATAAACTAAATTCTGCGTCCCCTCTCCCACGGATCAGCAATGGATGCATACACAATGAAAGTGGCTTGGGGTCTAAATCAATGACGCTGCTTCCAATTAATATCCCTCACTCTTTATATTGATCCTCATTGAAAAACAGATGTAGCTTCCTTTTCCTTGCTTCAGTCCTTAGATTTTAGGGTGGGTCTAAGGTAGAGATTTTGATAAACAGCAGGAAAAAGACAGTGAGTTGTCAAGGCAGAGATGTGGTTTTGCCTTACAGTAAAGACCAGGCAGCCTAGAGCTCCAGGGTTTATTTGCATACAGCCTTTTTGTCCTTTATGGCTCTTGACAACTTGCATGTCCTTTCCTTGGCATAATCTGTTTGTTTCCAGTAACAAACAGAACAACAATTTATGGTTCTGATAAAGAAGGATTTAATTTAAGCTCTTTAAAGATGAATAGGATTACATTATTTTTAAGCAGTATAAACTTCTGGTGAAGAATAAAAAGGTTTCCTCCTCAAAGAAATCATCTTGCATATAGGAGAAAATTCTAGTTTGATTGTAAGACCTAGTATAACTAAAATAAGTATAGGGCTCTATAGTTTACAAGCATTTTTACATACATAATCAAATTTAATTTTTACAATAACGTTATAACTTAGTTAAGGCTACTATTATTATCCCTATTTCATAGAAGAGAAAACTGAGGTCCAGAGAGATTAAGGAAGCTGCTAAAGACCATTGGGCTGGTAAGTGCATAGCATGAATTTAGGGACTCAAACCCAGATCTCTGTCTTCAAGTCAGTGCTCTTCCACTATATTATGATGTCTCCTAAAATGACCTACTTCATCCCATTTTAATTAATATGATCTCTTTTAATTCATATGATTCTTTTTTTCTCTAAATGGAAAACATAGAAGTTCCTTTAAGAGAAGCAAAGCTCTGGTCTACCTTTTTAAAAAACTTCTCCTGTGGAGCTTTATATTGGGGGCCCTGTGGAATGTAATATACAACATCCTCAACAACATCAGTTTTGTGAATGATTTATCAAGTTTTGTAAGTTGCTTTAGACCCTTGATTAAATCTAGGGACTTGCTGTCGAAGGGCAACTCAAAAATGAATGTGAAGAGGAGTCAAGACAATATTATCCAAGTAGGGAGCTTTCTATCAAGCATACTTAGTCCGAAGATAAGACCCTAGACTAGTCTGAGAGTATGGCTATTTTATCTTTGTGATATTTGTAGCAGGACAATTGATCTTAAGAGACAGAAATTAAACTCAAACCATTTAGCAAAAAGGGAATTTATCGGCTTAAGTAGGCAAATTGTGTAAGGGTCAGGAATGTCTGGAACTGAGGACTTGACTGTCATAATGACTTTCTCTCTCTCCCTTTATCCATATTTGTCTCTGCATCTCTCTACATGCTGGCTTCACTCTCTGAGACTGATTTCTTCTCATACGGGGGACATAGCTACAAACAGCTTTGGAGCTCATAGTCTCAAATGCTCCTTTCTGAGAGAAGAAAGAACTCGAAGCAAGATTCACCACTCTGTTTTTAAAAGATGGGGAAGAATCCCTATTTGACCTAGATTTTGTCACATACCCATTGCCAAGACAAATCACCATGAGAGAGCATTTAACTACCAGAATTGGTCCAGTTTGAATCAGGTGATCACCTCTGGACAAATGATTAAAGTCAGGAGACGGAGTGATACAAAATGATGGCAATTCCTTTTTGAATCCTAGAGTTTCTGATGTTGGGGGTGGAGTAGAAGTTTTCTTCCTCTTCCAAATGGAGGAAGGAATTATGGGTAAAAGAAACAATGGATGTGTTTGTCAATTATACTTCAATAAAAAGTGTTTTTTAAAAATTAAAAAAACAGAAACAATGAATGTTTCACTACAAGCCTTAACAATATCGCCAAATAGTTTCTCCTCAGCTATGTTCATGTGGAACAAACATGTTATTTGTTCCAACTTTTTTAGCTTTACTTTCCTTGATTTAGGGAACATATTTGTTTATTAATTTCACCCCTTTTATTGATCCCAAAGAGATCTAGGGTTCTCTAAAGATAATTTTCCCTCAGAAAACAGTAAATCTTGACCTAAAAGCCAGTTTACTTTAGGATTTAAAAGAATAGACTGTACAGTGAGACTGGCCAGGTTCAACACCTGGCTGTCCACTTGCCGGGTATGTGGCCTCTGTCACGTTATTTAACCTCTCAGTGCTTCAACCGTCTCATCTGTGAAATGGAGAAATTTGGAAGTACCTACCTCAGAGGATTGTTAGAGGATTATGTGAGATCACACCGTAAGGTTGTCAGAACCATGGTACACAGTAAGTCCTCAATATATCCTCATTACTGCTATTATTATTAGAAGGAGAGTTAAAGCCCCAACTTCTTCCTTGGGGCAGAACTTGACATTGATGAATTTTTTCTTCTTAGTGATGCCCGGCTTTCTAGGTCATGATATCTAAGGGCCAATGCCATTGTGAGGTGATACAAACTTGAGGAAAATTATACTGTGTGCTCAAATCTCCACTTCATCCCCAATATTGTTAGGCAGTTAAAATTTTATCGCAGTTGAGGGAGACAGAGATTATATTTGTATTAGTCATTGGCCACTTTTTCATCTTCTGAAAAAAACACTTTTTCTCTGCTGGCCACCTCCCTGAATTGCTGTCCAGGTGTGCTCAATGTGGTTAACAGCCTGTCTGGTCTCCAGTCTCACTTCTTCTCAATAAAATAAATGTAGACTATCAGTAATCAACTTCAAATATGGTTTTGATCCTGTTCCTAAACTCAAAATCCAGTAGTTTTAAAATTACTCATTTCATAAAAATAACATGAACTTTAACATGTGTCAGTAATTAGCCAACTCTAGTCAATACCCTCTGCTTTCATTTTCAAGTTCTTCTGAATTCTCCCGTTTTGCCAGATAAACGCATTTGCTTCTTCTGCTGTTACTACTCTTGCTTCTACCTTCAGTCCACTCCTACAGGAGATGCTGATATTTACAATATATAAATTATGTACCAAGCACTGTCCTAAGCACTTTATATACGTTTCATTGAAATCTCACTACAATTCCACAAAGTAAGCATTATTTCTCCCGTTTTATGGAGGCTCAGAGGGGTTAGGTGACTTTGCAAAAGTCGTAGATAGCAATTGGAAAGTCCAGAAGGCAAAATGCATCCGTTTGTTTCTACAGTCCATGCTGCATGTATGCACATATCTGATTACATGAAAGACAAGCCTATCACATTTGCAAGTGACGTAAATCCAGGTGGTCTGCCTAATCTATTGATGACTAAATAAAAAATTTTATAGGCTGCAGTGAAGGGTGAAACAAATGGATGCAATGAAATAGGCCTAAATGTAAAGTCCTACACCGAAATTAAAAAAAAAAATTGGCTACACATAAGTAAGACATAGAAGACTTAACTTAATCGTACAAAGTGTTTCTCAAAAATGCCCTATTTTATCTGAGTGAAAGTTCAATGTAAGTCAACAACATAACTAAGATCTTAAGAAAGCCAATGTAAATGTTGACTACTTTAACAGCATACCACTTAGGTCAATAAAGTCAACAAAAGTAAAACTCCATTGTGCCATGCGGAATTATGACTAATTCTGGGTGCTCCACTTTACAAAGGACACCGAGAAACTTAAGATGTGCAAAAGACTACAGTAAGGGATCAAGAAATGATATCAAACAGGGATTTGTTGCTCTACGGAAGAGAAGATTGGGAAACGAAGGATGCAGAGGAGACGTTTGACGGGTGTCTTTCAACTTTTGGAAAGTAGACTTTGTGTTATTTTATAGAACAGAAAAAATCTAATAGGCACAAATTATAGTCAATTTCAGCCCATTATGAATATCAATTTAATACAGTGCTCAACACAGGAAAAGGATGCCTTACAAAATAATAAGCTCTGATTATTCATTTGCTTTGACAATATCTGTTCAAGGGAAGGCTGTGGGTGACTATTTTAAATGATTCTGTCAAAAGAATTATTGAAAACCACCCAGAAGATGGACTTATACCAGGAAATTGAACCTAAGGATTTCTACATAGCCTTCCCAACTTTAAGAAAGTAAAAAATTGTTCTTTCTTGCCCAATTGTATTTCCCCATGATAAATTCTATTAACAATGTTATACTCATTCCTCCTCCTTATATAACATCCTTTTTCGCAATCACAATTCTATGAAACAGTAGTATTTCTGTAAAATTGTTATAAGCTGTCTCAACCAGTATTTATCTTTGATTCTCATCAATGTCACCAAGTCTTTCTTTTATAATTTTGACCCTGGGTGTACCTCTCATTCAAAGCGTAATTTGTTGCAAAGTTTCTATAACTTGGATTGAAAAAGATTTGAGAATGAGTGTTAACTTGTAAACTATAAAGTTCTAGCAAACAACTGATTGCTTGTATTAATGTTAATGTTTTTATGTATTTGCCTTTCTTATCCCTCAACTATTAGATGCTAAGTTTGTGGGAAGTGATAGCTTCATTTTAAAATGAATCAAACAATCTATAAAATATATTTTATTCACCTTAAAAATCTTTTTATTAAATAAAAGCCATGAATGTGCAAGTCATGGAAACACCCCAAATTAATCCCAAGTTTTTAGAAAATATTTACTTTTGGAAATATTTCTCTCAGATTTGTTTTGTCAGTTAAACAGAAAATATATTCCCTTGAAAAGTTCTTCTACAAATTTTTCTTACAAATTCTTGCATATTTTGAAGTTAGTGTTTGTAATAGAGGAAAATGTTTGCATAGTGAGAAGTAGTTAGTTTCTAATGCTCCATATCTTGTTCACGGAAAACATAGGGATGAACTATTTTGAGTACTTCTGAAAGCTGGAGGTTAATGTTTAAAATTACTGAAGAGAAGGTGGAGCTTTTTTCCAAAGCCATAAAAAGGAACAATTGTGATGACACACCACAGTATGCATTTTATACTGTTGAAGGATGGCAGCTTTGCTTTTGGCTCCCTGCCCCAGAGGCCTGGCACACCCGGGAAGCATTGTAAAAGCTGCCTCACGTACACCCTGGCGTGTGTGTGCCCACGTTTACAGCCAGCAATAAGTTTAAAAGAACATACAGTACCTACTGGGAAGCTTTTTCAGAAGACAAGACGTAAACCAATAAGAGCACAGACCTTTTGTATAATACTATTTCTAATAAGTGAATAAATAACAATCTTGTTTTGAAATGTTTAACCAAATAGTGATTATAAACCCTTTTGGATCCTTTATTGAAATATTTACTCTAAACATATTATGATGATGCTGATATCATAAAGATTCGAGTATCTGGGTGAATAGTCATACAATCTTCTTAAAAATGGTTTTCCACTACTTTTCAGTCAGAGTCATTCAATTGCCACATGTAGTACCACATTTTCCAAATAAGAGCGAGAAAGTTGCTCCCTTTTGGAGGTACAATGTTGTACCAACTGCAGTAGAATTGCTAATTCTCCTTATAGTTAATATTTTTCTCAATCAAGATGCTATAAAACACGTTAAATTCCTCAAATTATATGAAAATAAACAACCCTGTAAATACTAGCAGTAATTTTGGCATTTGATTTGACTTCATAAATAAAAGACAAGAAATCTGATTATCTTGAACTAGTTTTTATTCTTTAACAACCGAGTGAACCATGTACAACATTCATGAGAATGAACCCATCCATCGGGGTAGATCCAGGCTTTGTGCAGCCTTCAATTTGCAGAGTCTGGTGGGGTTGGGAGTTGCCTCTTTAAAAACATCAATACAAAATTAGATAAGAAAGTGATTAATTGGAATTAAAAAATCACAATAAATGACTGGAGACTTAGTGATTTAGCATATTGTCTTCTAAGATGTCCTTAGGCAATTTATCGGAAAAGTTTACATGGAAATGCTCCGTGATTGCAACATGGCTTTCCTTCCCCACCTGGAACTCTCCACAACTCCCAGCAACTCCAAGTGCTCAAGGCACCCGTGCAAGAGAGGGGCCCTGAAGCTTGAGCCTTGTTAGTTTCATGGTAACCCTGCCTCTGCTGTTATATACAACACTGGTGGAAACAAGTGGTAAGAAATATTACCCCGCCCCCTTCAGGGTTAATATTTCTTGGTTCAACTGAAGAGTGTTGGCAAAAGTTGGATCAAGGTTAAGAGCCCACTCTTAGAGGGAAATTATTAAAATGTTTTTCTTTTACAATCTTGACTATGTTTCACTCCCTTGCATCCTATTGACTGAGAGAGATTAACATACAGAAATGGGGGCAATCCACCTTTCCAGGGACTCTGACTCTAAAGCAGAATATGAACTAGGAATCTTAGAAGCATTTTTACTCTCAAGTCATCCACAGTGAACACGTTCATGTGTAATTTCATAATTATAATAGCAACACAATACACATAATTCGTGGTTTATAATTCCTGTCAATGAATCCTCTAAGAAACCAGATGCCATTTGGGTGCTACAGATACATTAGAAAGACTAAACCTCACAGGACTGGAGCCCACCCTAAGGAGTCAGATGATTTAGCTTTTTACCATTGGGAAGGTTTGGAGGGGTCCAAGATTGAACCATAGGAGTAATAGGAAGTTTGAATGTGTAGGGCTTGGTCCAATTGTAGCAACTTTAGCTTCACTCTGAGTAAAAACAAACAAAAAAAAGAAACAAACACTAGAGGGTTTTGGGGCAGAGGAATGGCGTGATATGATTTATGTTTCAAAAAGTATCACTCTGCTGCTATGTTGAGAGTAGACAATAGGAGGCAAGGGCAAAGCCAGGGAGAGGTTACTACTGGTTATTACTATAATTCAGATGACAGGTGATGGCAGTGGTTATATTCCAGATATATTTTAAAAGTAGAGCAAACAGGATTTTTCTGGTGTATTGTGTGTGAAGTGTGAAAAAAGAAGAGCCACTGATGACTACAAGATTTTTAATCTGAACAATTGGAAAGATTGCCCGAAAGAAGGGAGACTGCATGCATGGCAGGTTCAGGCAGGGACAATCAGGAAGTCTGTTTTAGACATCTTATCTTTGAGATGCCTATTGGTCATCCAAATAGAGGTGTCAAATAAGAGTTCTAGGCATGAGTCTGGAGTCAGGGAGGAGGTCCAGACTGGAGGTATCAGATTATGAATACTTTTTAAAGTCCTGTGACTGGAGGAGCTCACTGAGTGAGTGAACGTAGATAAAGATGTCTAAAGATTGAGAAGATTGAGCCCTGGGACACTCTGGTGTTTAGAAATCAGGTGGATAATTGGGAGCTAGCAAACAAAGATTAAAACAGATTTGCTAGTAAGGCAGGAGGAAAGGCAGGAGAATGGCTACTGGGCAAATAAGGGTGGAATGATTTGATCCCCCACACCCATTAACCTGGAAAAGCATTTATTGGGGGGGAACCTAGAGAATACACTCTGGGACAGTGCACAGGGACCTAACTGAGCATTGTATTCCCTGTAAGGAATCCAGCCCTTAGGCTGTGGACCTGGAAGTTTGCATGACTCAAGAAGGCCCTGCTGCTCCCCTCGTTCGAACAGGGCTATGATCCAAGCCTGTGCTTCTATCTGTCAAATGTGGCAAGGGCCCCAGCTCTTTTCTGTGTGTGATTAACCACGGAGGGTTCTCAGGGAGGAAAGGAGTAGGAGGCTACATGGAAATGGAAGAGAGGCAGCAACTATGAGGCACCATAAGAAAAAAAAGCAAAGGCAAATGTGTGTGTGTGTGTGTGTGTGTGTGCGCGCTAAAACAAGGGCAAAGAAGAATAAGTGGAGAACCATACAGTCACATGTCGCTGAATGACAGGGACATGTTCTGAGAAATGTGTTGTTAGGTGACTTCATCATTGTGCAAACATCGTAGAGTGTGCCTAACACAAACCTAGATGGTATAGCCTCCTCCACTATATGGTACTAATCTTACTGGACCACCGTAGCATACCCAGTCTGCTGTTGACCAAAACATAGTTATTCAGCACATGACTGTAAACTGATAAAAAGAATAATATAACAAGAAAGTATAACCATCATGTCCTCTCTCCTCTAAAGATTCCATTCTCTCTTATGGCTTGAGCTCCTAAATATGTTCAGATGGCTTACTTACCCTTCATGCATCACTATTTGAGATGCCATAGATACCTCATATTCCGTAAGCTCAGAATTGAGCCCACTCTCCTCCCATCCCATCATACTCTACCCCCCAAATACATATTTCTTCTGCCGCTATTCCCTATCTTAGTGTATGGTCCTGTTTCAGTTTTTTGCGTGTAAAAAATAACCACAAAATCTCAGCGGCATACAACAATACACATTTATTTCTCACTTATGGGTCTCTGGTTTGGTAGGCAGTTTCTGCCCCAAGCTGTGGGTTAAATTCAGATGTGTTCCTGAGTTTCGTTCTGGAGCCCAACCTGCAGGGGCAGTGGCTACCTGGGGTATGGTTTTCTCTTAGTGGCGGTAAGAAGCCTTCAGAGGGGTGAGTGAAGCCTTTTAAGTCCTAAATTCAAATGAGCACACTGTCGTTTTGTCCACATTCCATTGATCAAGGTGAGTCACAGGGTCAAGGACAACATCAATGGAGGGGGAGGGAGTGAATGTTTCCTCAGTGTAAACTAATCTCTCACAGCACCACTATCCAACCTGCTTTCCTTAACTCCTATTTCCTCCTCCTGCCCATCAACTCATCTGAAATGCATTGCTAGCACTATTGCTTATCTCTCCAGGCTCACCTACCATCTTTATCCTCTAAGTCAAAAGGAACTGCTTCTTGTTCCCTGTGCTCTCTCATGCTCAATTTCAGAAGCAAGAATAGAGAAGCAAGAATAGAGGCTTTCCATTCCCTGATCCCAAAAATATATTTGGAGATTCTACTCTTCATCCCTCACTCCAGCACCTCTAGGAGCATTCGACGATGACGTCCTATTCCATCATATCGGTACCACCACATTAGTTCATGATAGTTAAGTGTTTATTATACTCCAGGTCATGAGATAAGCACTTTACATATATTGCCCCCATTTAAGCCTTACAACTGCTTTAGGAAGTAGGCACTATTAATTCTCCCCAATTTTTCTGATGGGGAAATTAAGATTAGAGAGAATATCTTCTCTAAAATCACAATGACAATTTGTGGAGGAACCCCAACAAGGTTTTTCTGACTACACAATTCTCTTTTCTAACCACTATGTTCTATGTTGCTTTCTCTATTATTACTTTTTCATACTCAGTACTAAGGATAGTATTTGGTTGTTAAGTGAATCTGATTAGGTGACTCTTCAGTCTAAATTCACCAAATGGCTCCACAAACTTTTATCTGCTTTAATATGGTTCAGAAACTACTAGTGTGATCTTTGCTTTCTTTATAACATTTTAGGTACCTCTTTATATTAAATATTCCATATGAAAACTTTTCTGATTATCAATGTTTTCTATAAACCAAATTTAGCTGAAGATGATCAATACTTCTTTAAAAGCAAATGACAACACTGTTGTGAAATATATAGATATATATATGCAATACTTTTCAATCTTTTATATCAAAAGATAGAGAAGGATGCATAGGGATTAAATTAATATTGGATATTTTCAGTTATTTATCACTGAAATTTTGTTTGAATGCTTTATTTCTCCAATAAAAGAGAGCCAGGAAAGTGCTGATCCATAAGTTGTAAAATAAACTTTTTAAAAAGACAGAAAAACTTATTCTGATTTTTACCATATATTTTAAGTGAATGCAAAGTACCTCTTTACAGAGAGTATAACCATTTTGTATTTTTTTCTAAGAAAATATGAAACTTTGTTAAAGACTTTGTTTTCTCTCAGAAAGAGAGAAATTAGAGAATTTAATAGTAAAAAAACATAATTTTAGCTCTGTATTCTCCACCCAATTTTCTTGTGAACCTAAAACTGCTCTATAACATAGTCTATTAGTTTTCTGAGAACAAGATGATTTCAGAATACTTTGAATAATTTTTAAATTATAGTACAATTGATTATTAGGTTGTCTCAAAGTCTAACAATTTGCTTTAGCTCAGTGGTTCTCAACCTTATCTGAAATTACAACTCTTGGGGAACATTGAAAACATGGGTACCTCAACTTTGTGAATATACTCAATATAACTTTAAATGGTTGAATTTTATGATATGTAGATTATATCTCGATAAAAGTGTTTTAAAAAAATGTTGGTGCCCAGGTCTTATTCTGGACTAATTAATTTGAATCATTCTGGGAGAGGTCCAGGCACCCCGGAGTGTATGTATCTCTCCTAATTTAATCTGATTAGAGTGGAGCTCAGGACTTCCATGTTATTATCGGAGAAAATGCACACTGTCACCCTCTGGATGTGATGGAGAAGATATGCAGTCCTGTGAACTACTGAAGGCTGTATTGTTTGCATTAGGGAAGCCAAGCTGAGAACAAAGTCAATACACCTTGGTAGGCAGAGCTGAGAAAATTGCAAAGGATTAGATGAAGAGTCCTGATAACATTGTGAATATCTGGATCAAACCACGTCCAGACCCTCACTGATCCCAGAGCTTCTCTAGTGGGTGAGCCAATACGTTCCTTTTGGTGTATTATTCAGTTTGAGGGCGACTTTCTGTTCCTTGCATAAAAAAGCATCTTAACCGATTCAGTTATTATATGTGGAAATTCTTTTCATTAACTAACTCACAAAATGGTATTAAGGATCAATATACTATTTTGGCATAACAGCAACCTCCTCAGGGTATTTGAATTTAAATAGGAAAATCCCTAAAACCAAAGAGGTTCATTTTTTTAAAAAGAATAAGGAAGTGCATAGTCCTCAGACTATTAGGGTTAAGATTTAGGATAGAGAGGCATTCTCAAATCAGAACCTCCTAAGGAGGACCATCTGGCCTCTGTTTTTTGTCCAGCAGAATCTGCCTTCCTTCAGATAATTGTTTCTGTTACATCAGTAATGGTGCCTACTCCTCCAACTGCCACCTGGTCATCACCAAAGAGTTATCCTGACTCTCACGGTTGCTCCAAGAACCAGATTAATTTGAGCCTTTCCTTTTAACTCCTGAATGTCATCCTTTCAGGACACTAAACAACTAATAAATTAATCCAAGTCAATATTCTAATAACTAGATAGGTGCTCCCAGACAACACATTAATTTTTAACCATGACCCAGGATCTTCCTTGTTTAATCTGAAGCTTATTCCTAATGGTGGCAATTTAGTGGGCGAAAGGACCAAGAGAAGAGTAGGGGCAGCTTTTGAGGAGATGCTCAGACCACCCTGCAGAAGCTGCTGTGACCAGGAGACTAGGCTAGGAAATTCTGGAATAATGGAAACAAAATACAGTTTGGAGGGAACTTGGTACTCAAGTTTGTGAAACTGGGATAATAAAAGGAAAGAAAATGTATTTCTGAATTGGGTAGGAGGGTAGAAGGAATTGTGCTTATTGGTGAAGAGGGCACTCCATAGAATAAAGTATGGAGGTAGTTAAGTGAATTATTATCATGGTCTTGCAAAATTGACATCAAACTCTACAGAAATTCAATAAAAGTTTAATTATAATTTTTACATCTAAACATAGCACACAAAGTTAGAACAAAAGCCATGTAAAAGTTAGGGTGCTAGCAGAGACCATCACTAGGTGTGATCAATCAAATACAAGTATTAAAAAGATGGGAAACAAATAAATTTAGAACGCATATGTGACTACTAATTTTTACCTTTCAAGTTCCCCATACTTCACTCTTTCTCTGCATAGACATGTTTTTTTCCCTGCCAGACCTAGAATGAGAGTTTTATCATTGTTCTTTTTATGATTATTTTTTTTTAAACTCTTCAGAATCACTCCACTGGAAGGGCCACATCCTTGAGAACACCTGCCCTTGCTGTTAACTGATTATTATTAAGCAAGAGCAAATGACATGAAGTCAGTTACAATAAAGTGTAAATAAAAAAGTTTATGGCAGGGCGTGTGAAGCAGAAAAAAAAAAAAAGGAAATTAATCACCCAGGCAAAGCAAGGACAGATCCAAAGGTCACGTTTTTCTTCACTTAAATATCACATTAGATATTTTGATAAAAAATCGTGTTCATGTTTCAAAATTTTTAACTTGTTGGGATTATAATTGATTAAATTTTGTGTGAATTCCAGTGAAACAATCACATTCACTCTCAAAATAAAATGTTTACTATTATAATGAGCTTTACTCTGTGGGGAGGCTGAGCAGTAACTATCAGCCCAGAACATTTTAAGTTCTTAAGGTATTAGGATTCTTTGCCATTGAAATTTCTTCCAAGGACATGGAAATTCAGTTTTCTGCATTCACCTTAAACAATATCTTTGTTTAACTGATAACCAGAGTTATTCTAAGAACTTAGTACAAGGGATGGAATTATACTTTGACCCCTTTTCTCGACATCTTTTGCATCTTTCTCAGATGGGCTGATTTTCTCTGAGAATTTAGGAGACAACATAGAATTGGAGGAAGGATTCTACTCAATCCCCATTGAACAATGTTAGGTGCTTACTATGCACCAGTCAGTATGGTCAGTGTTATGGGGAGTACAAACATGAACAGTATGTTTCTTGTCATCGGCAGTATCAGAGGATGGCTAAGCAGTGGTTAGATCCACCACATCCCTCAAACTCTTTGATTTAAAGGAATCTAACATAGAAAGTGTTTTTCCACATTTCTTGTTTTCTAACTAATATCTGGATATCTTTCTTCTGAACCTCCCTCTTTGTTCTCCACATCCGTTTTAATCATAAAACTTTTGGCAAAATCTGTTTCCTTGGAGCTTGTGTGTTAAATTACAATGTATGTGCTTTGGCCAATTTATTATTAAAACTTAGAATCTTCAGTTATATGTTGGAAAATACCCAGTTCCACCCAATGTTGACCTGAAGATTAATAGGCATAATGCTCTAGACTTTGGCTCCAATCTTTGTTCTCTCTCATTGAGTCTTAGCTATGACAACAAAGTCATCATATGTGACATACTTTCTCTTCAGTATCCATGGTATCTACATTCTGAACCACCAGAATGAGTTGACATCCATCTCTCTTCATTCACTTTCTTTGGTAGCAGTTTTATTTTTCTAGAATCATCGTAACTTTTTTTCTTGAGGAAGAATGGCCCTGAGCTAACGTCTGTGCCCATCTTCCTCTATTTTATATGTGGAATGCCTACTACAGTGTGGCTTGATGAGTGGTGCATATGTCCATGCCTGGGATCCAAACCGGCCAATCCCGGGCTGCCGAAGTGGAGCGCACGAACTTAACCAGTACGCCACTGGGCTGGTCCCAGCATAACTATTTTTAAGTACCCTTTTTAGTTTACTTTTTAAATTAACAAACAGTAAGATTGACTTTTATTTAGTTATTTTATTGGTGTGAATTTCTGTGAGTTTTAACACCTGTATGAATTCATATAACCATCATCAGAATCAGGATACAGAATAATTCCATCACACTCATTACTTTTCTTATTGTTGGGTTTTGAGAGTTCCTTATGTATTCTGTACAAATATCCTTTGTCATATACATGATTTGCAAGTATGTTTTTCCGGTTTTTTCTTTGTCTTTTCATTCTCTTACCAGTATCTTTTGCAGGGCAAAAGTTTTTAATTTTGATGAATTCAATTTATCAGTTTTTTTCATTTATGTATAAGGCTTTTGGTTTTGATTCTAAGAATTCTTTGCCTAACTTCATGTCACAATGATTTTCTCCTATGTTTTCTTCTAAAAGTTTTATAGTTTTATGTGCTACATTTACATCGCTAAGCCCCTCTGAGTTAATTTTAACAAAAAATGTTAAGTTTAGGCTGAGGATCATTTTTTTTAAACATACAAATATCCAGTTATTCCTACAGAATTCATTGAAAAGCCTGTCTTTCTCAATTGAATTATCTTTGTGCCTTTGTCAACATCAATTGACCTTAACTGTGTGGGTCTATTTCTGGATGCTCTATTCTGTTTCATTGATCCAAGTGGCTATCCTTTTGCCAAAACCACAATTTGTTGATTATGTAGCATTATAGCAATTCTTAAAATTGGGTAGTATAAGTCTTGTGATTTTGTTGTTCTTTTTAAAAATTGTTTTGTCAATCCAAATTCTTTTCTCTTTGCATATAAATTTTAGAATCAGTTTATCCATATTTACAAAAATTCCTAGTTGAATTTTGATTGGGATTGTGTTAAATCTATACCTCATTTTGAGGAACAGTGACTTGTTAATTATATTGAGTCTTCCAAATCATGAACAGGGTATGTCTCTTGATCTAGGTTTTGTTTTATTTCTTTTATCACTGTTTTGAAGTTGTTAGATTTATTCCTAAATATTTAATTTTAAAAAACTATTATGAATGCTATTTTTTAGAAAATCTGAACTTCCAATTTTTCATTGCTGGTATATATAAATATGATTGATTTTTGTGAGTTGAACTTGTAACCTACAACCTCACTAAACTCACATAATAGTTCTAAGAGCTTTTTTGTTGATTCTTTGAGGTTTTCTATGTATACAAGCATGTAATCTGTAAATAGGAACAGATTAATTCTTACTTTCCAGTCTGTTTGTCTTGCCTCTTTGCACTGGGTAGGACTTCCAGTACAATGTGGAATAAGAGTGATGAGACTGGACAATCTTGCTTTATTCTCTATATCTTGGGGAAAGTATTTGCTTTATCGTGAAGCATGATGATAGCTGCAGGTTTTTGTAGATGATTTTGATCAGGTTAAGGAAATTCTCCCTTTATTCCTAGTTCTCTGTGTATTTTTTATTATGAAGAGATGTTGAATTTCGTCAAATGCTTTTTTCCTCCTTCAATTAATTCAATTATGTGGGTTTTCTTCTTTTGTATGTTACTATGGTGGATCACACTGGTTGATTTTCAAATCTCTAATGAGCCTTGAATCCCCAGGACAAATTCCCGTTGGTCATGGTGTATTATTCTTTGTATTTGTTTATGGGTTTGATTTGTTAGCATCTTGTTGATTGTTTTCCTACCTATATTCATGAAGGATATTAGTCTGTAGTTTTATTTTATGATACTGTTTTTGATTTTGGCATCAGGGTAATGCTGGATATGGTCTATCTTGGTGAATATCCCTTGTGTGTTTAAGAAAAAATATGTAATCTACTTTTATTGGATTGGATGCTCTATAAATGTAATTTAGATCCAGTTGGTTAGTAGTGCTGTTTGATACTTCTATATTCTTATTATTTTTCTGTCTGTTTATTCTATCAATTATTGAGAAAGAAATGTTGAAATTTCTAAGTATAATTACAGATTTGTCTATTTTTTTCCTTTCAGTTCTATCAGTTTTGTTCTTATGCATTTTGAAGTTCTGTTGTTAGGAGCATACATATTTAACATTTTTTACGTCTTCTTATAAATTGACTCTTCTATTATTATATAATGTCTCTCTTAATCCCTAGTAATCTTTTTTGCTTTATAGTCTACTGTGTCTGATATTAATATAGCCACTCAAGGTTTCTTTTGATTAATGTTTGCATGCTTT
This sequence comes from Equus caballus, assembly GCF_041296265.1. Lineage (NCBI taxonomy): Eukaryota > Metazoa > Chordata > Mammalia > Perissodactyla > Equidae > Equus > Equus caballus. The sequence continues at coordinate 50,612,306 of NC_091686.1, forward strand.
ATCTTTTTTAATTCTTTCAAATTTACCTCTCTATATCATTATATTTAAAATAGATTTCTTATGGACAGTATACAGCTGAGCTTGTTCTTTTAAAAAAATATTCTGACAACCTCTGTCTTGTAGTTTGTCTTCTTGAGTATTTATATTTAATAAAATTATTGATATGTTTGGAATTAGTTCTATCATTTTATTATTTATTTTCTTCTTATTCCCTCTGGATTTTGTTTCCCCTCTACTGTTTTATTTGGATTATTTTAATATTTTTATTATTCTGATTTATCTATTGAGTTTTTTACTATGTCTCTTTATATAGCTTTTTAAAAAATAGTTGCTCTAAAGATTACAATATAGATATTTAAGTTTTCACTGTCTACTTAGAATTAATATTTTACCAATTCAGAGAATGTAGAAAACTCCTATGGGCTCCTTTACCCCCCGCCCCATTTATGTTGCAATTGTCTAATGCATTACTTCTCCATACATTGAGTATCTCACCAAGACAATGCTTTTGAAAGCAATAATTTTTGCTTTTGACAGATATACATATTTTAAATAATTTAAAGGAGAAAAATAATCTATTATATTTATCCAGCTTCTACCATTTTTGTTACTCTTTCTTCATTCTTAATGTTCTAAATTTACATCTTGTATCATTTTCCTTCTGTTTAAGAAACTTCCTTTGGCACTTTTTAGAGTAGGTCTGTGGTGATAAACTCCCCTATTCTCCTTCATCTTATAATTTCTTAGCTAAAAAAAAAAAAATCCTGAAAGATATTTTTACTGGGTATAGAATTCTGGGTTGACAGTTCTTTTCTTTCAGGACTTCGAAGATTCTATTCCACTTCCTTCTGATTTCCATGGTGTCTGATGACAAATCCAGTCATTCAAATCTTTGTTACCTTAGAGGTAACGTATTTTCCTCTGGTTGCTATCAGGCCTTTTTCTTTGTCTTTATTGTTCATTAGTTTGATTATGATATATCTGGGCACTGATTTCTTTAAAATGATCATCTTTGTAGTTTACTAAGCTTCTAGAATGTGTATGTTTGTGTCTTTTGCAAATTTGGGAAATTTTCAACCATTATTTAAAATATATATATATATATATATATATATATATATATATATTTTGGTGACGAAGATTGGCTCTGAGCTAATATGTGTTGCCAATCTTCCTCTTTTTGCTTGAGGAAGATTGGCCTTGAGCAAACATCTGTGCCAGTCTTCCTCTATTTTGTATGTGGGATGCTATCCTAGCATGACTTGATGAGCAGTGTGTAGGTCCATGCCTGGGATCCAAACCCATGAACCCTGGGCCACTGAAGCAGAGTGTGTGAACTTAACCACTATGCCACCGGACTGGCCCCCAAATATTTTTTATACTTCATATTCTTTCTCCTCTCCTTTTGGGACTTTGACCACATAAGAAACTTAGGCCTTTTGATCCTACAGTTCCTAAGACTCTGTTCATTTTTTTTTTTTTTTACAATCTTTTTTGTCTCTGTTGTTTAGGATAATTTTTGTTGATCTACTTTTCAAGTTTACTGACTCTATTCTGTCATCTCCATTTTGCTGTTGAGCCTATATAGCGAATATTTTTTATGTTATTGAGTATTTTAATTCTACAATTCCATTTGGTTCTTCTATTTCTTTGCTGAGACTTTTCATGTATTTCAAGAGTGTTCTCTCTTTCTTCTTGAAGCACAGTTATAAGAGCTTCTTTGCAGTCTTCACTGGACAATTTCAATATCTGTATCATCAAGGCATCCATTAATTGTCTTTTGCCTTGTGAGTTGAGATCTTCTTGATTCTTTATATGGCAAACGATCTTTAATTATATTCTCAATTAAATAGTATGCTGACCCTGGGTTTTGCTTAACTCTTAAGGAGAAAGTTGATTTTTTTTTTTTTGTTTCAGCAGGTAATCAACCAGGTTAGGCAGAGGCTCCAAGTTCTGACTTGTCCTCTGTGGTCTGTGGTTCAAATGTCATTTCAGTTTTCAAAGTGTTTGCTGTGCTATCAAGATCAGTACCATGTGAATGCCACCAGTGGTCAGTCTGGAACCAATGCAGTGTTCTACGTTGCAATTTAGTTGTCAAAGCCTGTGGTATGCTATTTAGAGTCAGATCCATGCATGTACAGCTCTTAGGTCAGCCCAGGAGTACATGAAGAACTTTATGAGTTTAATTTCTTGATTTTCCTCTTCTTCACCATGATCTCCCGAACACCTTCCAGCTCCCAGGCCTTCCTTCCTGGTCGCCCATACAGAAAGCTAGGGCTTTAATTTCCTGTGTCTACTATAAGCTTCTTGTAACTATCTCTGCATCTACTGCCAAGCAGCAGGAGGATAGAGAAAGAAAAAAACAGGGGAGATTCACTTCATACCCTTGGGACCATAGCTCTCCCCGTCATCTGAGTTTGGGGTGCTTTGTTGGCCACTATCAGGAAATTTCCTCCTTTCTCTTGACCCATGGGATTTTTCTTTCCCACGATCCCTTTCCCAAAAAGCGATGGCTTTTCTTTGAGCTTTTTTTGTTCCTTTCCTATGCACACTTCTAGATTGAGAGCTTCCCTTGAGTCCATACCAGCAGATAACGGAGGAAAATAAATACAGGAAACTCACCACTGGTTGGTGTCACTTCAGATCCTGGCCTTTTCCCCAATCTTCCTGCTAAATTTTACTTTTCAGCATCTTAATATAGCTGCGCCAGCATTTGTACTTTCATTCAGTGGCAGAGACGGGCCAGAGTGTGCTTCCTCCATCTTCCTTAGAACTTTAATCTTTCTCAAATACTCTTAACCCACAATTTATTGCTCAAATTTTGGGATTTCCATTGTACTCTAATAGTTCTTTGCAGTTTACAGATAGATTTATAAATTTATTAATAAATTTCACATGAATGATCTCATTTTATCCTCACAACAAGCATGTAAGTTTTAACAGATGTAAGAACTGAGGTTCAAGGAGTCTACACTCACACTGGTTAGTACTTAGCAGCGAAATGACTAGAAGTTTGATCTCTCAGTTCTAAGGTGAGTTCTTCATATCATGATTTCCTTTTAGCTTACTTTGGTTCATTCTGTTTTATACATCCTCTTGATAGTACTAGTCTAGTGTGAAAATATAAATGAGTAATATATGGAGGCTGAGATTTACTTAAGTGCTAGGGAATCTGAGCAGAGAGAATATCACACATATTTCCATTTCTCTGCTTTTCTTTGGGCTCTTTCTTTTACCTGACCTAACTTTCCTCACAACACTACAGACAAAGATCTGTTCAATCTCTATTACCCATATAAACTGTTTCCACCATTGCCACCTGGATTTAGACAGAATGACGACTAAATGGCCAGTGCTAGGGGAGGGGTTCATGTTCCAGCCTTTCTCTGCTGCTCTCAGCTGCAGGCTCTCAGTAATTTAACAGTTACTATATTCCAAATTCTTTGCTAGGTGTAGCAAATCAAAGAAGAATGAGAGATATCCTATATTTAATGAGGTCTTAATCTAACAAGAGACACAAATCATGTTATTGCTTCAGCAACTACTGGCAAATATTTCTTGTTTGCTCATTATGTGCAAGGCATTGTGTTAAGCCCACAATATAGTTAAATCTATAAAGTAGTAAAATTACACCCACTTGACAAATGAAGAAACAAAACTCTCTAGAGAGGTTAAGTAACTCATTCAAGATCACATGATGTAGTAAGTGATGATGGCATGATTTGAACCCAGATACCTAAACATTAAGTGATTAGAATTCAGGTTTCCTAATAATACATAGTATTCTCTCCACTACTACTTTGAAGTTAATTAAACTTTGTTCTGTTTTAGTTCTAACAGATTTATACTTTTTTTTGAGGTATAGTTGACTTACAGCATTAAATAAGTTTCATGTGTACAACATAATGATTTGATACTTGTATACATTGTGAAATGATCACTACAAAAAGTCTAATTAACATGCATCACCACACGTAGTTACAGAATTCTTTCTTCTTGGGATGAGAACTTTTAAGATCTACTCTCTTAGCAACTTTCAAATGTGCTGTACAATATTATTAACTATAGTTGCCATGCTGTACACTACATCCCCATGCCTTATTTATTTTATAACTGTAAGTTTGTACCTCTTGACTCCCTTCCTTTTGTTCAAGCAGATTAATCCGTCTTGACACTCAGCAGAGAAGTTGATAAGATCTCCTTAAAGAAGACAGCACATCCAAAACCCCTTCCCACCACACCAAAGCTGTTTCTTCTGCTGTCTTTCTCATCTCAGCTAATGGCAACTCCATTCTTCCAGTTGCTCAGAACAAAAACTTTGGTGTGACCTTAGTCCCCTCTCTTTGTCTTACATCTCACTTCCAGTATGTCAGCCAATCCTGTTGTCTGTACATTTAAACCATGCCCAGAATTTGACAAGTTCTCACGATTCACACTAATTACTTTATCTAAACCACCAACATCTCTCACCTGAATTAACTGCTTCTGCCCTCATCCTTCTGCAGTCTATTCTCAATACAACATCTAGAGAGGGTCCGATAAAACATAACTCACATCATGTCAGTTATCTGTTTAAAACCCTGAGATGGCTCCTTATTTCATTCTATAAAAGTCAAATTCCATCTCCAATATATGAGGGTATAGGAGATTTGACTCTGTTTATTTCTCTAACTTGCTCTCTTGTCCTCTCATTCCACACCAGCCACCCTGGACTCCTGGTCATCTTTGCACACAGCAGGGATACTCCCATCTCAGGGCCTTTGCACTTGCTGTTCCCTACCTAAAGTATTTTCCCCCCAATATCCAAAGAGCTAGCTTCAACATTTTCTTTTTTCCCAGCAAAGTTTTCCTTGGCCACTCAAAGCAAAATTTCAATTCCTTTCCCAACCCTGCATATTATCCTTTCTGGCATTAATTTTCCCTGCTAATGATTATCAGTACCTATACCACTAACTACTTTGCTTATTTATCTTATTATTGTCTCTCTTTCCTTGGTAGAATACAAAGTCTATGAGGGCAGGGATCTCTCTCTTCAGCACCTAAAAAATGACTGGCCCACAATAGGTTCTAAGTAAATATAAGATGAAGGAAGAATACCCCCAAAAAGAGAAGGCACAAACTGTACTTATGCTTTAAAATACACCCAACTCTCCCCTCACCTATAAATCTTTTATAATTTAATACAATGCTGACCATAGTAGATACGCAGTAAAAATTGAAAACTATTCTTAGATGAGTTGGTGACCAAGGGTGAAAGTTGTAGAGAACATTTTTCACTCATTTTCCACTATGGAAAAATAGTTGCCTTTTCAATAGAGGTTAAATAGGTAAGCATTATTCTGCTCACCACTTCTGTTAGATTAGCACCATCATCCAAATGACCAACTTGGCTTGGCCTGTTAGCTGAGACAAACTTACAAATGGACCAGTTTTTTTTTTTTTAATCAAAGCAACTCAAATAATAGAGAAAAATGTAGAAGCAAAGACAAACTAAAACCACTGTTGCAGGTTGAAGTAAACAAGGCTGACAAGTGAAGGTAGTCTGTAGGTCAATTTGCAACCCTGGGCCTAAAGTCTTAGGCAAAATCAGTCCACCCAACTTGTGAATCAAGACAAAATTTCACAATGACGAATATCCCCAAAACAGAGGTTGTCAGCACCTTAATGTATTTGTTCCACTTTGCAATCCTAGCTAAAATTGGCTGTTTCTTACTCCTTTATATCTGACTGAGACCTAACCTTGGAGATGATTGATTTATCCATAAATGATAAATACAGTAATTATTTACCACTAATTTTGCACTTTCAAGAGCACAAAAAGAAATTTTATTGTTGCCTAAAGATGTAATTTTTTAAAATCACATATCTCAGTGAATGTCTAAGGATCTGGATGTTAGGAAAACTGTGATCTGGTTTGGAGTCAAGTAAAATATCAAGCTTCTTAGGAAGCTCTGGGTCAATGTTTCCTGTAACTCCAAGGAAATATATCCATGCCATCTAATTTAATGACCCTCAATTAAGTTTACTTTAGAGAATTAAATCACAAAAGGATTTTAGCGTAATTCACATTAGCCCTAATTCTCAGATATACCCCGTATACTTTTATAAATAACACTTTTCACCTGCAATGCACTTTGCCATTTGCATTTTTCCTCTACAAACTGTGGTGGTGGTAACGCTATACTCCAAACGATCCTGATTCTCTTCCATGGTGGGATTGTGCTTCCTGACCTCTCTGTGGTTGGATGGGGCCTTGTGAGTAGCTCTGGCCAATGAATTATGAGCAGAAGTGATGTGTCAGTTCCAAGCAGATGACATAATTGCCTCCAGACCCTTCTTTCCTTCTGCATCTGGTTACTAGCGATGTTGGAGATGATGGCTACTGTGTCATTCTGGGTCCCTAAGTGATCACAAGCTGAGCCCCAGCTGATCTGTTATAGTTTTACATCATGAGCAAGAAATAAACTTTTGTTGCTTAGGTCACTGAGATTTTGGTCTTGTCACCAGAGCATAGCCTGGCCTAACATGACTGATACACACATGTCATCTTACAGGATTTTTATATGTTATATTATATGATAGGTATGCTCTTATATGATTCTCCCAACAACCTCTGAGGTAAGAAGCTTAGGTTTAATTGTTCTTTCTTCTTTTATAGATAAGGATACTGAGGCTCAGAGAGGTAAATACTTTGCCTGAGTTACACAGAATTAATAAGCGAGAAAACTCGGAATGAAGCATATTTATTGACTTCATGTCTACTACCCTTTTAAAAAGATATAACTCTAAACACAGAAAGAGTCTTCTATTTCTCATTCTTGACAGAAGGGTTTTCAACTTGAAAATTTTCAGAGTTGAATATTATGTGTCAATTTATATTAAAAAATGTCATGATTCATCACAATATTTCATGTTATCCCACATCTGTGCTCATTTGCCTTGGTCTTTTAACTGTTCAGAGCAGCCACGAAGCAGAGAATACAGGAAGGTGATAAATGTCACTTTTTAAAGTACATGCTTTGAACTAAAGGCTGTTTCATTTGCATAAATGTTTAAAATACTGTTTATTCATACAAAGTAGATCCTTGATAACAGTAACCTTGTATTCACAACATACCCTCATGACAGTCTTATGTTGTGTAGCTCCAGTCTCTGGGATGGGAAAACTATACACCAGTTCATCTCTTTCAGGAAATGTATCTTAAGAGATTTCTCAAAGCAAGGAAAGCAAAATGGTTTACACCGAGATAATTTGGTTAAAAAAACCCAACAACAACAGAAACAAAAACCTTTCTCCCATACGGGATTTGGTGTATGAACAGAACTGAAGAGGGTCTTCAGACTGGATCTTTCAGTACTCCCTGTTTCTGAAAGCCTACACCCTGTGCAACTATTCTGGAGCAATTATTAACCACACAATGAGCCCGCGGGACAGCAGATGCTAGGCTCCCCTTTCCCTCCCTTTTCACCTCCTCAGTCAAACATATTTGTAGAGTACATATTTATCTACTTTAAAAAAAGAAGAAAAAACCCTGTATCCACCCTTCTAACAGGAAGTAAAGCAGGACTTCTCCTCATAGGCTATAAAAATATTGACAGGAGATAATGGGCCTCTATAAGATACTGGTGGGAAGTGAGTTAATAATCACAGGATCGAACTGTAGGAGCTTCAGATGCTGCCTGAAGGCAGAATGGCAATGAATGCTGTTTTTGTTGATAACTAGCTGGTGACAGAAAGCTCTTTGAACTTTCCTTTACTGGAATTGGAAAATACATTAGGAGAGAGATATATAGTAATAAGATATACCTATCATATTTATATCCATGAATTAATTTTCCACAAATATAAGAAATAAATAAGCATCCCCTCCATGAGAAAAAAAAAGGCCAGCTCACTATTTTTTTCTAAATTAAGATGTGATTCGCAGTAATTAGAAATATTGGAGGATACACCCTTCTTTTTCAAACATCGCAAGAAAGTAAACTAATTTAGCCAAACAGTATTATCTAATTTAATGAAATATCCAGAGAATTTTCTCTTTTAAAAATGTTACTATAGTTCAAAATTCTTATAAGTGTTAGATGTTCGAACTTTTCAGAAACCTAAGAAGTTTTTTATATAGCCTAAAACAGTCAAGGCAGGGAAAGCACGAGAATCAGAGCTCTTCTAGGAGAGCTGAGGATGTTCTTTAACATGGATCAACAAAGGAGTCAACCACACTCTGAAAATAACAGTTTTATCCTTCTCCTGAAGCATAAATCTTTACTGCCCTTCTGTATAAACCAAACTGAAAAGATAGGCTGCATCATTTTCTGTAATGATTAACCCCCTATCTGCCAGCTGTCCTGGTGAATACCTCTAGACTGGAGCAGTCATTTAGCAACCACAAGTAGAACAGGTGCAAATCCTTCTGCAGGTTTTACAGTAGCACCCCCCCCCCTTGCCCGTATCTGATTTCTAGAAGTATGATTTTAACCAAATGTCTTATTCATGCATGCATTTTAAACTTATGGGGCAAATGTTGAAACAATTTAAAGCTTCTGCTGCTCTGAAACATATAATAATGGTGAAACCATCAGTTGGAGATGAAACCAGTTTACTGATGAAAAATTCAGGAGGACCCAGTGAAAGGCTCAATTACCTAGGTAAACCTCAGGACACAGTTCTGAATGGTTCATTTCATTTCCTCTATGGTTCTCTGTAAATCTTCCGCAAACCAGTTTACAAGCATGACGGACAAAATTATTCCCATTGATCAAAGACAGCGTCTTTGGGGGAATTTCATTTATTGCCTAGATGAAAACAAATTGAAAAGGGTACATGAAAAAAAAGAAACAGAACTGAGGACTACTTTTAGAGAGAAATTATCCTGAAAAGTTTACTGCTTAATGGCTATTTGGTGCTGCAAGCAGCAGCGCGTTCTTTGGGTTGCATCCAGTGAACTTGACAATGGTATAGCCGGAAGTCCGGCGAGTCCTGCAGGCTGGAGGAGGGATTGTTCTGAGAAAAGAGGTGTTGAGGCGCTCAGATGCAAACGATGAGGGGAGTGTTAAATGAAGGCTACTACAGCAAGGGGCCTGCCTGGGGAAGAATTCTCACCCAGGAGGGAATAGAGATCTCAGACTCTTGATCAACAGATGGGCTGATGCTGCGCTGCATCAGTGTTCCCGAGTTCATTGACGGAGATTAGGAGGTGAAAGTCGACAGCGCAGCCACGAAACACTGCTAGGTAGTTTTGTCAGAAGAGAGGGGTGGGTAAAAAAGAATAGGAGAGAAAACGCTTCAGTTCACAGTGCCGGGAGATCTGGTTTCCCCCGGTCTCGGCCACCGCCTGCACCTCCCCACCTCCGCTCCATGCCGGGCCAGGGTTAAGGGGCGAAGCCCGCAGCTGCTCCTATAGGAGGCGCTGCAGATTCTCCCATCTCTGCAAGATAGTCACTTGCACCAGCCCCCGCCCGGCTCCTGGGAAGAAGCGGTGCTGCCTCGCTCGCCACGCAGCGCAGCGGCTGCTCTGGTCTTGCCCCGACTGTGCGAGGGAGGCAGGAGGCGAAGAGGGAAGCCCCGGGGAATGGAGACAATGAGGTTGGGGAGAAGTGGGTAAAGGAGCAAAGACGCAAAATAAAACGACTAAGAAGGATCAATATTGGGAAGCAAGGGTCGAGGGCGTGGGGGAAGGAAATGGTGGGAAAGGGACCAAGGGATGACAGAGGACTGGGGGGAAATGATAGGGAAGTGGAAACTGAAAGAAGAGAATGAATGAAAAGCATGCGAGGGCTCATAAAAAAGAAGAGAAGACGGTGCACAGAGCAGTACTCTAGAAAACGCAGGTATCGATAAAAAAAAAAAAAAAAAAGTCTGGGGGCAGGAGGCTGGAATCGCGCCTCCGCCTCCCGGGGATCCAGTCGGGTACCCGCTCCGTCACACCAGCGCTAACGCGTCCTCGACCTCGGAGAGGAGGAGTCAGCGCGGGAAGCGCTTCCCAAGACTGGCCTCCGGGCATCTGCCGGTCCAGACGAGTCCCGGCAAGGTATCCTGGGGGCGTCTCTGAGCTGGGATACACAAAAGTGAATAAGAGCCTGCCCGACTCAAGGGGCTCAGAGAAAAGCACTTCCAAAAACTGTTACAATGTCACTTACTGAAAGGACCATTGGGAGCACAGTGGAGTGACGCTAAACTCTGCTTGGGGAATTCAGGGCTTAGGAAAACAGTTGAAGAAGGGAGGGAAGAACCTGTTAGAAAGATCTTGTAGGAGTTTTCCAGGCAGAGGGAGAGGTTCTGGTGTTGGCTGCAATCAATTTAAAGAGTCTATCTAATGTAAAGAGAACGTGAGACAAGGAGTTCTGTAGCCAGCCAGAGCACCCAGCAACCTGGGCGACCTTGGTCTTCACTGCTCTCTTCCGTGGGCATTATCTGCCTACCGTTAGGACAGTGGCAAAGTCAATTAAATATGGGTTCCTATCCCTAAGGGACTGGCCTTTTATAAATAAATCAGCAATACCAACCGCTTAAGAAAAAGCTTTGCATGGGGTCCCAGGAGAGAAGAAAAAAGATAAATCTTCACTAGACCTTGGAGGATTGGGGAGGCACCCAAAAGGAGGTGAGCTCGGAGGTAAAAGCAGAGTTTTGAGGACAACCCTTAATTAACAAGATGAATTATTTTCTCCTTTGTTTCCCAAGAGTGTGAGGGTGGGGAGAGGTCCACCAAAAGGAACCTGTCTATAAAATGCCCGGCATGTGGAACAGTGCTCCAGAGACTCTGCCAAACAGACCCTTCCAAATTACTCCTCTCCTACAGCCCCGAGGAGCCTCAGGCTCCTCATCCATACAGTATTTGGCCCAGTAACCATGCCTCCCAGCCTCACCCCTTCAGTCCTTGGCCCAACTGGTCAACACAGGGTGACGGACATATGAGAAAACACTGAAACAAAGCCAATGCCCCTGGTCTGGGTAGATCACACCTCTCTTTGTTGATAGCAAAATGGACACGGCAAAGGAACAAGGAGAGAGACAGGACAAAATATTGGGAAAGTAGCGCCCTGGCCCACAGTGAACTCTTAGGGTTGTTCCAAAGTAAGGCCAAATAGGAAAGAGCCTGTGTCACAGCTTTCTGCTTCCTGCTGGAAATTGGAGCTGCAGTCTGGGTTTAGGTCTTGGCAAAAAGGGCTCTGAACTAAATCCTTAGGTGCTATCCTGGTATGCAGGTGGGAGAAGGAGCAAAGGGGAAAAATGTCCTGTGAGAAAATGGCTAGACATGACAGCAAGTACAAGGTGCATCTCTTGTTCCTAAAATCTGGCCTATGGAGTAGCTTGCAAACTTTTCTTTTTTGATTAGAAATACATCCTACTTTTCAGATACCCCATACTCCTCACTTCACTCCTTGTGGCGTTGAAAGCATCCAAGGGACAAGCATCACAAAAGCGATTGCCCTAAACTGCTGAGCAGCAATGCTATAAAATGGAGTACTGACTCTTGGTAGGTAAAGAACAGAGCTTTTCAAAACAAAAAGATATTTTTCAGACACTGAACCACTCAGACAGTGGTAAAGGTGTGCTTGGAGGAAGCTTTAAGGGAAAAAAGCCAATAGCTCAGATGACCAGGCAAATAAAAAATGTATGTTATCACTGAATGAATCCACAGCTACAAATGTAGCAAGTTAATTTACTTCTCCCTCCAAGAGAAACAATAAAAATTATAGCCCCACTTCCCTCCCATTCTTACAAGCATACACAGAGCAGAATTTTGGGAAATGACTTGCTTCCAGGCCATTACTCTTCAGGACACACTTTCATATAACATTCTTTAGGCCCATTCCCTAACCTTCACATGCTATTTAGTATTTGGATGGATTTTTCTAGATGAGAGCAGAAATGAGTTTGTATAGATAATAAGAGGCACCCATGTCCAGTATCAGTCGGTCAGAGGAGGAAAGCTGGCATTCCAAATGAAAATTATTCTAACCAGTAAGTCTCTCAAATCTATCACTCGGAAATGGAGCCTGCTCCATGGCCACCTCCAAAGGATTCTCCGTCTCTAGAGCAAATGTAAAGTGGAAGAGTTCAGGAATCTCTCACCTCTGAGTCTGAGCAAGAGCAAGAGGAACAGTGTAAGGTGACTGGCTTAAAATATGCACTTGAGGCAGGCGAAGCTTAGACTCAGGGCTGACCCGGACTTGTGTGGTATGGAGAGGCTCTGTTACCTTAGGCAGGCTGTTTCACCTCTCTCAGAGCCTCAGTTTCTTCTGGTATGAAATTAGGCCTACACTCTCACTACCAACTTCATAAGAAAGAGAAGTATCCTCTGAGCTCAAGAAGAAGAGATTGGTACTGTGGTTGACTTGAAGGTTGGCACTTAGGGTTTCAAGCTACTTGGAATGTCTATTATTTCTGAGAGAAACAATGAAGGCTACAAACCGGGTACCCTCGGAACTGTGGGTGAAACAATTTGATGGCAGACATAAGGCTACAGTCTAAGCTGATGGACCCCTCTGTAGCAAGAATGTACTCTCACCTTGGGGATGATGCTTCTTTTCCGTGTTTTATTCTGAGATTCCAACCAAGTTCTAAGTTCTGTAAGGCTCTATTTTATTTTTGTGTATCTCTCTCATGGTGGTTAAGCCCAGTGTTACTCTACCATCGGTACCACCCAGTAAGTATTCATTCATTGAAGAAAAGAAGGGGAAGATGGGGGAATATGAATAAGAGACAGCGGAGCAGGAGTTTGGAATGAATAAAAGAATTAATCGCTAAAAAATGTTGCGCTGTCTCATGATAGCATTGCCTTCATAAAATTGATTTTCTCTGTGTTCTTTGATCATCATTACTAACACAAGGGAACAGCTACTTCTTCAGTCAGGTTGTAGATGGCTGACCCCTCCGTCACAGTCCATGGCCCTCTGAGTTCATGCTGGAGTTATTACAGAGCGATGTGATAGTCAAAGGGCTTCATGACAATCTTACCCCATCTCCTTATTTCTCTTAGAGTTTACGTAGCCTGAGAAAATTCTTGCTCCCTGCTTTTCACAAGCAGTCACTGGTTATGATTTTGGCTTCTCTCACTGAGCCCGGGGGCCCATGTTTTGGACCTCCTGGACCGATGACCTTATGGCTCCAAAGGGAGCTGGGATCACTTTAGAGTTGAGTCACCTCAGGCCTCGAGCCTGTTGTCTCAGGCCTCATAAGCAAGAAAGTCAGGTTCATGGGATCCAAGAAGCTAAGCTGTCTGCTTCTCTCCTCTTGGAAAAATGACTGAGTATTGTAAAAGAAGGCAAAGGGGCAGATTAGCCAGTGCCTATTTTCACAGGCAATCCCGAGAAGAGGTCTAACAGGAACTCCTTTAGGTCAGTGCTTTTCACAGTGTAGTCCTTGCTCCACTGGCATCAGATTCACCTGGGAAACCTGTATGAAGATTCCTGGAATTCTGCCTTGACCTACTGTATCAATATCTCTTGGGTTAGAGGAAAATTTAAAGAAAAAAAAAATCGTCCTGTACATTTCTGCTAGGTTGTTTCCAGAAATAAATACACCTAATTGAAAATGAAAAGAACTGGCCTTCCATCTTCCTAGTCAACTGGTGGCCCTAAGTTTTCAGCTCTCTCCTGGTTTTGTGGCCTTTAAGATATAAAGAATGACGCCTACTCCTTCCTCAAATGCTACCTCGCTCCTGCCTCCCAATCCTAGCCCTTCCCCCACCAGCACCTGAGCTCCAGGGGTTTGTAGGGGCTGGAAGGTAGGAAAAACTCTCTCTAGAATAGACCAGTAAGTGGCCAGTGGCCCAAAAGAGCAATGACATTTGTTGGTTTGAGAAATCCCAAGACAACACCTGAGATCCTAGCTTACACTTTCCTTCATCATCTTGACAGTAGCTGGGCCTGGTGAGCCAGCAGGCTATCAGAACACTGCTTTCCTTATCAGATCTCTTAACTCTTCAATCAGGATTGTTAGGGAGAGAGAGAGAGAGAGAGAGAGGGAGAGAGGGAGAGGGAGGGAGGGAGGATGATACTTATATTGGATAGCATCTTGTTTTTCATCCATATGCAGGAAACTTCTGGTTTCCGTGGGGTAAAGTATGAATTTGTAGCATGGGGCCCTCCTGCAGACTGGGCAGCAAACACCTATTTTATTTGCTTGTTTGTTTTGGAGCAGGGGGAGCAGGGCTGAAGTTGGAACAGGATCGCTGGGATGCAAAGAGGCCTAAAATCTTTGGACCAAAATACTTAACTCTGCTTTTCTTTTCTTAAGGAGTGAAGGAAAGAAAAGTCAGGTACGTGTGTCCCAGCCCTGAGAGACGATGCCAGTGGGCTGTCTTCTAAATTTACGTCTAAACTCTAAGAACTTCAACAGTATCCATATATATACAATAGAGAATATTTTAGAATAAAGGAGGGACTGAGGAAATGTATCTTTGGCTAGAAATGGGGAGTGGACCTTCCACTGCAAGCCCTGGGGCGGCTAGTCGCGCGGGCTGGAGGGAGCTCGTTTGCACGGCCACTTGCGCGGAGGATGCGCTTGCTTCCTAGTCCTGGTTCACTGCTTCAGGTGCCTCAGCCCCCAGCCCAACTTTTCCTGGACGACCCCACAGCTCTCCCGCCGCCTCTTCCTCCAGCTTCCCCTCCCCTTGGCATTGCTTGGTTTTAACTTCGCGCAGCTTCTTTTCTTGCCTGGCTGGTTGCTGGGAGGTGCAGTGGGCAGTGGCGGCTCCCGCTGCGAAGCTGGGGGAGGAGAGGGGCCCGGGCCAGGCGCGGGAGGCGGCGAGAGACTCTCGCTTCTGTGAGTTCTGCCGGTGGGGGGCCGAAGAAGGCTGTCGACGAGGAGGACGCTGAGGTTGAGGAGGCCGGGGAGGGGTGATGATGGTGTTAAATGTGGCCGCGCAGCTCCCCGGGGAGCTGCCTGAAAGGAGAGTGCGCTCACCAGCTGACAGCGCGTGCTCCGCTCCAGACGCTCCGCACCGCGGCCAGGAGCCTCTGCCAACCCCTCTATTGTCAACCGTTCTCTAATTAAGAAACACTCACATTACGGCAAACCACCCCCACGCTTCTTGGTTCCTGTCCTTTTCTTTATCTTCCCCCGACTTCTCTCCTCCCCTGCCTCTCCCCTGCGTCCCAGGATTTAACCCATTCTCCGCCTTTTCTAGTTAGGGGCCTAGCAGAAGGAGAGGGACCTCAGTGGTTGGAGTCTGAGATTCGGCTCAGCCTAGGCCTGAGGGTGGCTGGTGAGAGTACAGTCAAAAACAAGGAGGAAAATTTACATCTTGGCTATACACCCTCCTCCCCAATCTCCAACCTCTTCTCACAAAGCTAACTGCAAGTAATTCAACTACTAGAGGTCTTTACCCCTCACTAGTACTTGCTGGTTTTTCCAGTCTGCAGTTGACAAGTCTAGATTGCAGTTGACAAGTGGGTCTGACACTCTTCGTTTCCTGTTCTAACTGGGGCTTGGGACTGCTAAGATGAAGTTGAGCATCTCTTTCTCGAATTTTGAAATGAACAGAGGAGAGAAATAATTACAAGATATCCTTTGATAAAACACCCCTTACTTGGTTCAGGTTTAAATCTCTAAAATCAATAGAAAGGCCTAATTAAAGCATTGGTCCTGCATTGGTTAAGAGTAAGGAAATTAACTCCCCCCCCTTATTTTCTAGTCAAGCTAGACCCCCAGTAAGCAATGTCCCAGAGAGAACGTGTTTAAACTTGCCAGTTGCCAAAAATAATCTTCCTTTAGCTTTCTCTGAAATCAAATAAGTTTCCCAAAGTGCGGTGCTCCAAAAGCCTCCACAAATAAAAGTGGTGTTGGGGTGGAAGGCAAAGACGGAATATAAAGCAAGCTGCTTAAAGTATCTAAAACTCTAGAAAGCACCAGCAGTGTCTCAAAAGACTAACCCGATTTATCTATCTTCATTACTTTAAGAAATGCTGCCTCTTTGTTTGTTTGGGTGATATTAAGCATGCTTAACTTGCACACATAGTTGATTCCTTTGCTAGTATCTTGGATACTTGGATCTGACTTTGGAAGGTAGAAGCTAATTGCTAATAATGGAGAGAAAGGAACCAGTCAGCATGGCAGGAGTAGTCTGGCATATGGGGAATGAGCGCTCAGAAATACTCAATATTCAAGTTTCCAAAATATTAATGAGATTATAGCAACCTGCAGCTATATGTTACAGCTTGTTAATGGAGTGTAAGAGAGCGAGCTGCCCGGCGTTTGTTATGCAAACTTCATAGCAGAACCTAAAAATGGAAATGTGATTGTACATCTCTTTCAAAGAAATGCCAACATAAAAAGAAAGAAAGAAATAGAATGAAGAAAAGAAAAGAGGTTAAAGTCCTCATTTGAAGTTTGAGTACTTAATTTATCACAGAGTGATTTGGCTTTTTGTGCATGTCTCAATGGGTTAGAAGAATTCATCCTCACTTTTCAATCAGTGTGACATAGAATTTCCAATCAGATATTTTGTTATGGCTATTTTTCTCTGGAGAAGAAATGTAAAGTGGCTTTCTTAAATGAAGTTGGCATTGTCTCCAATTCATATATAATGCCGCTAACATTTAAAAGTATAAATATCTGCCTATTATTGTGGTAAGAGCAAAAAAACCCAAACATTTGCATAACTCGAGTTCTTAGGAAAAACTTGTGGACTCATTGACCTAGTGGATGGGTGTAGTAAGAATCAGTTCTGGATATTGACACTTTCTGACTGTGTAATTTGGGGGCAAGTAAGGGGTAGTAGTTTCCTCATTTATAAAAGATGGGAAGGAAGATGTTCCTGATGTCATTTCTGTTTTCAGATTTCTGTGAGTCCGTAAAAAAAAAAAAAAGAGCAATAACTTCAGAAGAGTTATTTTCCTCTGGTTGACACAAAATGAGCATAATTGGTTTTGAAAAATGAAACATAAATCGTTTTCTTTGAGGAAAGAAAAATCATAACTTTATTTTTCTTACTCCTGTCTTTCCCCTTCTCCGATTTATAACAGGTAAAACAATTCTGGGTCCTCTTCTCTCTCTCCCTCTATACATGGATGCAAACACACCAAGCCAAGTAACTATAAAAAGATGTGTGCGCTCATCCTGCAAGGTTGCTGTACGCCGTGCCTGTTGAGTCTGCTTATTGAGAGCGAAATGGAAATGTATTAGAAGCAATCGCTTGATTTATTTAGCAGCCGATGATTCCTGATGTTTATCTCGAGCAAGGCAAACTCAGTGGGTGCAAAAGGTTATCTAAGGGACAGGTGCATTGTTTCTGCCCCTGGAAAGTGTTAGGAGCCGCGGGTCACTTCTTCCGGAGAGCTGGCAGAGGCTCTTGGCTTCTCTCTGTCGTAGGCTAAAGCTGAAAGCCATGGATACCCAGGTGGTCGGTTAAAAGCTTGTTCCGGGATTCCCTCTTAAGACCAGAATTGCGCTCCTTCGCGCGTTAATTTGTCTGCAAACCCACTTTGCGGTGCTCTCGTCTTTTCAAGGTACTGGGGGAGACAGGATGATGAAACAGCGACCAAACTAATCTCTCGCTTTTTTTCACTTCCTTGTTCCCGCAAATTGTTATCCCAATGAAGATACAAAACATAAAAGATTTGGCTTAAAATCAACCTCTCAAATTCATTGACCTTTATCCAGTGGAACGTCGCCCAATCTTTAGTTTAATAAATAGTTCTGCTCTCACGTTTGCCAAATATATTTTAGAAATTCCGCTTTATACCCTCTCCATACACACACATGTTAGCTTTATCAAAATCTATGATCCTGAGACCCAGAAGAGGCTTTTCTGCGGTGAGGACCGTGAGGTGAGAGTGAGGGCACCGTTTAGTTTCTGCAACTGACTAAAAAACCGTAGTTAAATGTTTTCTACATAGGAACTAATTCAGAAGGACAAAATAAAAGCAAATGTTATCTCATCTATTGGAAGAAGCAGATCTGTTTGGAAAGAAAAAATGAACGGAGGTCAACAATTTCCTAGGACAACTGCAGGCTTCTAATTTTTGAATCTGTGAACACCAATCCCCCTTTTCCCTCAAAATCTTTTCCATTGTTCTCTTAGTCTCTCTGTGCCCTGGCTACTCCCCCCACAAAGAGGAGAGAAAGAAAGAGATAAGAAGGAAGGGGAGAGAGCTAGCGAGCGAGTCTGTGCTGTGTATTTGACATACGGGAAAGCTTTCAGCTTGGCTAAAGATTTTATGAAGTGGAAACAGCGAGTTCACTACTCCTGGCCAGATCCTAGGAGACCTGAGACTCGTGTCTCCCCTCGCAGAGATTGTTGGGGCTGGGATTAGGGAAGATTGGAAAAAATCCTGGCTATCCAAGAGGCAAAACTGTGTAGCAAATTTGGGAGAAGTTTTATCTCACAACTTAATTATTGACTTGGGCGCTTAGAAATGAAGGGTTTCTGGTGTACTTGAAGGTGCAAGGCTTGTAACAGAATTTTTCTTCGAGACTCTTACGTCGCGTAAATTTGCGTTTAATGGAAGACTTCCAGGCCGTTTTTAAACTGTTTTCAATGCTTACATTAGAATGGAAGAAGTAAGTGACAAGTAAAAGTTATTTTCACGTTTATTTTATCATCTGCAAAAGGAAATACATAAAACAATGGCAGTTGGCTTTGCTAAATTAAAATAAAATGATCTCGAGTAGAAAACGTAAAAAAAATGAATCAAGATAAGTAGATAATGGTAGCAAACACTCAATAATAAATACGTTTTCTAAGATTAACAAAGCAAAATAAAATTAACCAAATGCTTTTGACACTACTGGATGTGTTTTTTAATTTTAATTTTTTAAACAAACATCTGCAAAGAGCTTAAGTATAATAAGTGGCCATGTTAAAAAAAAAAAAAAAAAAAACTGGTCTGCAATTGGCAGTTGAGTTTGTCCCGGAGCCACAGCAGTAGCGGCTGATAAAGTGCGTGCGCCAAGATTCCTAAAAGACGCCAATGTTCTCGCGATCCGATATACATACTGGGTATGTTTATACAATACATAAACCTCAAAGTTCCCTGTTTTCTAACAATTCCATAGTCAAAAGTTATTCACTTTGGAAGCATTAACTTTGCGCCTCATAATGCATTTTGGGAAACAACTTCGGAATGCTAACTCTCCCACACGTGAGTGCGCGCAACACACAGGGATGGACGCCCAGGGCATAAAATAAATTAAACACAAACCAGCGACAGAGAAGAAGATGCGACGTTTTAGCAGCGTATTGGCAGCAGGGAACTAGAATAATGATGTCCTATATGGGTACATATAATTATACTTTATCTATCTACAGGGGGAGCAGAAGGTGGGAGGAAAGAACACAACTTTAACAACAACTTTTCATCAAACAGTATGGACCATAGGAAGTTTGGAATAGAGGCGGCTCTTGCAAAGCATCAAACGTAGCTGCCATCTGAAGCCAAGCCGTTGCTAAACAACGACCATCGCAGAGCAAAAATTAAAAGGGTGCGGGGATCTTTAACCGCGGGGCTTCCCGCGCACTGGGAAAGGGCGATTTTGTTTCTGTCTCAGTTTTCAGGGTTTCTGTCACCTTCCTAACTTGCCTCATCCGAGTCACTGTAATGGGAATGGGGGGAAAACTCTCCGTCGCTTCTGTGGGACCGGGGCGAAGTTTTGCTACTTTCCTCCTGCCCTGGCTGCAGGATGCCCCCGGGCAAAGAAGGCGACAGGTTCTTTTGCGCCATCATCGCCTTCAGGGCGCTGTCCTCGAAAGTCGAGAAGTGCAGAGCGTCCAGCTGCACCGAGTACCCTCCCGCGGAGGCCGGGGTCGAAAAGCGAGTCCGGCAACTTCCGGGCGGGGATGGCCGGGAGCCCCCTCCAGAGGCCGGCTGAGGCCCCGCTGCAGTCGCGGTGCCCGCGCCGCCTTCGTAGGGGGCGGCGGCGCGAAGGTGGTGGTGGTCACTCTTGCAAGATGCTGGTGGCGGCGGCGGCTGCTCTCCACCGCTGGGCGTTTGTAGCAGCTCAGACAAGGCGTTGATGTATATCTGGGCCATCTGCAAGGTCTCGTACTTGGACAGCTTCTTGTCGTTGTTGAAGGACGGGATAACGTTGCGCAGCTGGTCGAAGGCGTGGTTCAGCCCGTGCATCCTGCGTCGCTCCCTGGCGTTGGCCGCCAGCCGCCTTTGCTTCTGCACCCCGTTCACCTGTTTGCTGGAAGGGGCGCGCTGGCGGCTGCAGCCCAGCTCATCTACCACCACCCCGCCTTTCAGCTTGCACAGCTGTTCCCGCACTTTCACGGGCCCGGGGCTCTTGCTGCTGCTGCTGCCACCGCCGCCGCCGCCGCCACAGCTCCTCCTCACCAGCTCCCCGCGGCCGTCCGTCTCCTCCCGGGGCGCCGCGGCCTCGGAGGCACCCAGCTCGGGGGAATGCAGCAAGTACTGGGCGGCGCGTGCTGTGCAGATGCCCTGCAAAGTGGGAGCCAGCCAGGCGCGTGGGTCGGTGCTGTCCAGGAGGGACAGCTCGGCCGGGTAGACGGGATGCTCTCTCATCTGCAGAGTCGCAGGTGGCTGTGGCGGCGGAGGCTGAGGGAGGTGGTGCGGCTGGGGATGGTGATGGTGGTCCCCCAACTCCTTCACTTCAGCCCACTCTTCTGCATGCAGCAGGCGGGACATTGCACTGCAGAAGCTCGGAGGCGCAGAGTCGGAGGAGGCACTGGCAAACCAGTTCAACGACAAAAAAACCCTTCCCGGGTCTCTACTGCAATGTCTTATTTTTTTCCTCCTCTTGACCCTCCCCCACCCACTCGGAGATCACACACTAGGTCGCGTGCAACGAAGCTTCTCCGGTTGCTGAAGGCGCTGCGCCCCTTTAAAAAGCGGCACGCGCCAGTGTGTCTCCCCCCCGCTCCTCTCCCAGCCCCCTCCTCGCGCCGGTCGCGTGTCTGCTCAGCCAATGGAGGGCGCGGGCAGGCGCGTGCGAGCAGCCAATCAAAGAGTTTTTACGCCCGGAGAAAAGTTCCTACGCACCGAGAGCTCAGGCGCACGCTCAGGTCTTTTTTTTCTTCGAACCTCTTTTAAGTTCGTCAAATTCATATGTTAATTGCGGATTGTAACTTGACCCCAGTGTCGTGTCACCGCGCCAGC
Source organism: Equus caballus (assembly GCF_041296265.1). Lineage (NCBI taxonomy): Eukaryota > Metazoa > Chordata > Mammalia > Perissodactyla > Equidae > Equus > Equus caballus. The sequence continues at coordinate 50,633,369 of NC_091686.1, forward strand.
GGCCGGGCTGCGGGAGCGGATGCGGAGCGGGCACTTGGCTGGAGCCCGAGCCGCCTGCGTCGGACGGGCGCGGCCGAGGGGAGCGAGCGGGCGGGCGGCTCCCGGCGAGGCTGGACGCGCCCGGCCCGGGAGGCGGTCACGGCGGGAGCAGCCGCCGGCCCATCGCTGCCTCCAAGCTGGGATCGTAACTCCCACCGTTTGCGCCCATTTAAAATCTTTCACGTATAATGCAACATATGTATACATGGATGATATATGTATTCGCGCATGTAATATATGTATGTATACATAAACCTCTCCTTATATGTGTTCACAGATAAATGCGAAATGACGTCCACCATTTAGAATCAATGTTAGAATTTTAAAAAAGTTCCCATAACTGTCTCAGAATACGTTTCTTAATTTTACCACGTCTTTTCATCTCTTGCTCCAGATTGACTTTGTTTTATATCTTTCTCTGACGAGAAAATAAAGCCGTGGTACAGTTATAGAATGGACCAAATTCCACATGCCCCAACCCTCTCTGTCCCCTGTCCCCAGCACCCTGGGGCCAACCAGGGTTGGAATCTGCAGAAAACTCTCCGCAGAGTCGTTTTCAGGCAGGGCTATTTTGCAATGTTGACCTCCCCAGTAGCACGCCTTAAGAGCTGCGCAGCCAGGGGAGGGTGCCCAAAAGAAACGGGAATGCCGCCGGCGTTCCCTGCAGTTCCGAACGCTGTCAAGGTACAGAAGCCCGAGTTACCCGCCCTTCGGTCTCAGGAGCCCGGCTTCCAGGCGGCGAGTGGCTTCTGCGGCCAACACCCAGAAAGCGCCACCCAACCCCCTCCCCCTCCGTTGAGTTACGGTGTGCTCTCTCCCTGCGTTCCGCCCCCCAGAGCGCTAAGATCCGGGAGGTCCAGGGCGAGCCTGGGACCCTGTCTCCCAGGTGAGCCCTCCACTGCCGGCCTATTAGCGCCGCCTCTTTTATTCACAGCAAAGAGCCAATCAGAAGCTTCCTGGCCCCTGGGACGCCGTGGCTTGTGCCTAGCGCGCCCCACCTAGGGGCGCTCTACTGCTCCGTCCCCTGGGCCCAGGAGTGGGACGCAACCAGCTACTGCTAGAGCTGCTTTCAACTTTAGCAGTGGCTGTCATCTCGAAGGAGTTGCGTCCTCTCGGAAAGGTGGTGCAAAGAAAAACCACTAGAGAGAGCTCCCTGGAACCTGGTTCCGCAGTGCCCAGAAACACTGAAAGTGGTTCTCTCTAGTATGTATTCTCAGGGGCTTGCTGTAACTTGCTGTTTAGAACTCCTTGGACAGAAGAATCTCTGGGACTGGACTGAAATAGTTGTGTGTGTGTGTGTATGTATGTATATATATATATATATATATATATATATATATTCTATACTGTATTTTGTTTCTCCCTTCTATAACTATCTTCATGAAGGTATGGAACGGTAGAATAGAGTACTAAAATGATGCTTAATACCTCATTCTTCACTTGTTTTTCCTTCAGCCTTGTCTCTTTGCTGGTGTGTAGGGACAGTCCTGGGCCTTCTGACCTTAAGAGCCAGAAAGGTCAGAGCTGGATTCTTGTGTGAATGTTTAAGTTCTGCTGAAATAAATATACTGAATAAGATACGCAGAAACCAAGGCAAAGCAGAAAAACCCAAACTTAATCTGAAAACCCTTGATGAGAATAAAGAAAAAGTGAAAAGGAAAAATCATCTAGTATCCTTTTTGGGAGAAAATTCTCCAATTTTTTGGTGATTGGACTGAGTACTATTGGAATCAACTAATGATGCTATTTCTATAAATAGTGCTACTGTATAAAATTTGCTACTTCAAAAAATAATTGCTAGTAGCTGTGGATGCCAAAATACAGCTTTCAGGAAAAGGATTAACCGTTTTCTGTGTATGCGTGGCAGTGTAAGCAGCTAAAGCCTGGGACTCTTGGTCGTTTGTACTGCGTTTTACTCCTCTGCATTGACTTTTCCCAACTGTGTCAGCTGGAAGTTACTCCTGGAATTCTTCCACATGATGTCACCACCAAATATGTAGGATGCCCAAATTATCCTTGGGCTTGCATCGCGCAAACTTTTTGTCTGTACTTTAAATTTGACTGCATAACAGCCAAATATTCATTTTCCCCTAAGCTTAAACAGTTTTATTGGCTATAGCCAAATGTTTGCTGAATACTTAGAATATTGATCCTAGTTTGCTAGCTTTGTAGATAATCATTAGTATTATTACTTTTTTGAAACAAGTCTCAATTTTTAGGTGAATAAATTAGAGTGTCCCAATAATGTGTGGGACAGTAAGATTTTTTTTCTAGTTTGTGGTGAAATACGTTTCTTTTGCTCTTAGAATAAAACAGGAAGCTATTTATCTTCACCCTCCCTTCTCCTTCCTTCTGCTTCTCTTCCCTTAGGTGGGCTGAGGAAGGCAGGCATCTGAGCTGGGGCTGTGAACACAGTGCCCAGTGCGTGGGGTTGGAGCCTGAGGGAGGCGAGCAGGGTGACCTAGCGGAATGTGGGATGTCAAACACCGAGTACCGTGAGTGTCTCCGGGGCTGGATGGTGGCAGTGGCAGTATGGCAGTTTAAGAGAGGAGGTCCTCTGTGTGGGGGCAGCTGGGTTCGTTATGTATGGAGGGTTAATGAGAAAAGTAAACATTTGAGGACAATTGGAGTAAGGTTTCTCACTGTCAGAAAGGGAGTTAGAAATGCGGAAATGGAGAAAGCTGGAGTTTTGGATTTGGATTGAAGATCTTGATATGAATTTATGGTTTTGAATATGTGTAAATAAAGGATATAGAAATAGAGGTATAAGTGTGGTGTGTGTATGTACCTACGTATATTCCCTGACTCTTTGCATTCTCGGGGCCTGGGATCAGCAATGAGCATATCTAGCTTCCAGGTTTTAGTTTCTAAATAAAATTGTCCACGAAGAAGAACCAATGCAACCAATGGAAAAATGAGCTGATTCCAGGGATGGGACAGAAAAAACACAAGATAAACCTAAAACATCTTGTGTCAGATATAAGGAAGTGCTCAAAGAATGATGGGGACATGTCAACAGACCACAGAAGCCTGCTTGAAGTGGCTTCCACTACAAAATATGGGACAATTTGAGCATCAAATTATGTAATGATAGCAGCAACACATTACGCACCATTGAGAAATAAAGGAATTTGTCAATCCTTACTAATATAGCTGAATAAATGAATGCATTGAAGGTTTGAAAAATACTTAGTTACAAAATATGTGTTGCTTACAAGTGGAGGAAGATTGACTCTACTACCATGGAGAAGTATGGCAGACACTAGCTTAATCAAGTGATCAAAGTTAACTTCGGCCAGCCTGTGGCGTGGTGGTGAAGTTCTTCAAGCTCGCACATTCCGCTTCATCGGCCTAGGTTCACCCATTTGGATCCTGAGTGCAGACCTACGCCCCACTTATCAAGCCATGCTGTGGCAGGCGTCCCACATATAAAATAGAGGAAGATGGGCACCGATGTTAGCTAAGGGCCAATCTTCCTCAGCAAAAAAAGAGGAGGATTGGCAGCGGATGTTAGCTCAGGGCTAATCTTCCTCAGAAAAAAAAAGTTAACATCACCAGCATTGGAGCAAATCAGATTTATGTGTCATTTGTTAAGATGCAGAAAACGCAACTTCACTTCTACGATATTCCTGTCAAATATCATAGGATATCCTGAATCCAATCAAGAGAAAACATCAAACTAACCCAAACTGAGGGACATTCTAGAAAATACCCAGCCCGTACTCTTTGAAAGTGTCATGATCATGAAAGGCAAACTGTCTCAGGAACTATTCCAGGCTAGAGGAGCACAAAGAGACTTGATAACAAATCTGATGCCTGAGTCTAAACTGTGTCCTTTTCTAATGAAGAGCGCCACTGGGACAACTGAGAAAACTTGAACGGTGTCTGGGAAATAGATGGTAGCAATGTTAATTTCCTATTTTGATGGTTTTATTGTGGTTCGATAGAAGAATGTTCTCCTTTATAGGGAATATTCACTGAAGTGTTTGGGGATGTTGGGCTACTCTCAGATGGTTTAGCAGAAGTTCTTTGTACTGTGCTTGCAGCTTTTCTGTAAGCTGAGATTGTCTTGAGTCAAAAGGAAACTAACCAAGTAGACATATTTAGTTTGTTCTTTACGTGTCTAGAGTCACTAATTCATGTCAATCCAAGCATTATACCCAGTGTGTTGAGGCCTGTAGTTGCTACTGAAACCTCAAGTTGTATTTTGCTCTGCCCAGCCACAGTAGAGTATGTATCCAGTGCATTTATGAACTCTCAGATTTAATGACTATTCCATTCACAAGAACTCAAAAAATCTTTCTCAAGAGGTGCCAAAAAATTGAAAGTTAACTTGAAATGCATTCTTTTACAGGTTATTTTAAATAAAAATTTCCATGTCATGATGAGTTCTCCTAAGCAGTGTTCTGATCAGGTCACAAACATTAAAAAACAGAGTCAACCAGACAAATACCCCCCCGCCTAAAGTATTGTTTTCACCATTGGTTGTCGCCTCAACTTAACAATTGGCAATTATGGGAAAGAATTGAGCATTTCTTCTATCACTCCTGTATGAACTGTGTTTCAGAGTAATCAGATAGTCTGACCTTAATTCATTAGGAAAATTTCTTTTCAGAATAATTCCATCTAATAAAGGTAGAAGAAATAAGAGATTTAGAAAAATCAATATTTTGTAACCTCTAATGAAAAATTTTATTTACGCAATCACTAACCGTGGTTGAAACAATTAGATCAAAGTTTGTTGGGGGAATTTTACAATGGAGGGATCAGTCTGTCACCACTTGAACCCATTCTTCAACCTTAGTATCATTTAGAATAGAAGATGCTGATGTTATGTGCCTCCTGATTTTTCATGCATTATGAAGTTTACAGACCCCTATGAAGTATTCTTTAAAAAAAGAAGAAATGAATCTGAATTTAATTAAGCCTTAGAGATAACTTCCTGTTTCCAGGAAATATGGGGGATACGATACTTAGTTAAGTGATACTCCAAGAACACAACAAGACAACCTTAAATCATGTAGCATTCTATAAAACAAATGATCAGTTTCCACAAGTCTGTGACATGAAGAAAGAGGCAGGAAGGCGAGGAAGGATAGCTCTTGATCAAGACAGTCTTAAGATATAGCATCAAAAGCAATGTGTGGATAGGGTTTGTATTCAACAATAAAAAAAACCTTTTTTTTTAAAAAAGACGCTGATGAAATGTGAATATGAACTCGGTATTACGTGATACCAGTGAGTTATGGTTAACTTGTTCTAGGTCTGATAAAGGCAATGTGGTTATCTAAGAATGCCTTTTGAGACACTTGTAGAAGCATATAGCAGTGAAATAACATGAGATCTATGATTTGCTTTTAAGTACTTCATCAGCAATGTCAATAATGGGAAAAAGGAATAATGAGGCGAATGTAGAAAAAGCTTGATTATGGCTGGATATGGGTGATGTGAAGATTCCTTAGACTATTAGTTCTACTTGCACATGAAAATTTTCACAATAAACTTGTGAAAACCCCAGTGGCTTTTGGTTGTCTACCACGTATCAACCAGCATTTCCATACCGATTACCTTGTCCTAATGTAGCTCTCCAAACTGAGATTTCACTATTCTTTCAACACAATGTTTCTCAAATGGTGTTACAAGGATCATCTAACTGCCTGACAATCACTTGATATATTTATTTAAAAGGTAGATTCCTGGGGGCCGGCCCGGTGGCGCAGCGGTTAAGTTCGCACATTCCGCTTCTCGGCGGCCCGGGGTTCGCTGGTTCGGATCCCGGGTGCGGACATGGCACTGCTTGGCAGCCATGCTGTGGTAGGCGTCCCACGTATAAACTAGAGGAAGATGGGCACGGATGTTAGCTCAGAGCCAGTCTTCCTCAGCAAAAAAGAGGAGGACTGGCAGTAGTTAGCTGGGGGCTAATCTTCCTCCAAAAAAAAAAAAAAAGGTAGATTCCTGGACTACAAAATCTATCAAATTAACTTTGTGAATGGGGCCCAGGACTTGTGTTTTAAATAAACACCCAGAGGGATTCTTGAGGATAACCAATTTTGAGAACCATCATTCAGAAGTTTCCTTATGTTCTATTCAGCTACTTTGTAGTTCTCAGAACACATATTGTAATTTCTGTCAGTACAAATCCCCTAATCCAGACACCTATTATCCATTCCTTCCTACTAAAATGTAGCATAAGTCTCAAGGTCTAGATCAAATGCTCCGTCCTCTAGGAACCCTTCCCTCGGTCATCTCTGGGAAGGATAAAGGATAAATGAAACTACCATTTATCCTTTAGCAAGGAGGTGAAAGCAAGGGGTCTTTGGGCCTGCTGCTATCCTAATAGCATGTGAGAGAAGTGCAAAGATGCGTTCATGATAGTTCCTAAATTTACCAAAGTTCATTGACCACCAGAAACTATAAACTCCTTCACAATTTTATAATATCTGTATGTTATCTATTGATGCACAATAAATCTCCCCATTGTTAGTGGCTGAAACAATGAACATTTATTATATCACAGTTTCTGTGAGTAGGAGATTCTGGCTCTGTTTAGTTGGGTGGTTCTGGCTGGAGGTCTCTCGTGAGGTTTTAGTCAAGACGTCAGCTCAGGCTGACATTACCGGAAGGCTTGACTGGGACCCAAGGATCCGCTTCCAAGATGGTTCATTCATGTGGCTGGAAAGTTAGCACTGGCTGTTGGCAGGAGGCCTCAGTTTCTTGCCATGGATAACTCTCCATAGTGCTCTTTGGGTGTCCTAGGACATATGGGCAGCTAGCTTACCCCAGAGCAAATCTGTCAAGGAAGACAGACGCAAACTGCACTATCTTTTAGACCTACACTTGGAAAGCACACTCTGTCATTTCTGCCATATTCTAGTTATTAGAGGTGAGTTACTAAGTCAAGACTACACTCAATGAGAGAGCAATTAAGCCCTGAAGGCAGGGGAAGTTTATCAAAGAATTTGGGGACACATGTTAAAGCTACAACAATATCCTTTGCTTCATGTTAATTTCTCTGTTATCTTTTGAAAAATTTCATTCCTTTTTATTTAAAGAGGGGCAGGGTGTAGTAAAGTAAGATAAATGTAGCAGAATCTTCTAGAAGTTATTTGTGAAGGTTAGAGTAGCTGAACCAATTTTTTAGTGAATCACCAGTGAAGAGAAAATTCAGACTATGTTTCTGCAGCAATTTCAAATGGCATGTGTTCCAAAATTTTATTTGTAAGTCAACCAGTTAGACTCTCTGGAGAAACCATATTATGATAGTTAATTTGCATTCTATTTCCTTTCCTCCCATACTTGTGATATCTCTTTTTATTTCAAGTTTAAATTTGTGAATTTGTTTTTAATTTATATAAGTATGCCCTGAGCATTTCTCTAATGATCATTAGTGATGGTTAGGGACAGTGGTATGCTGGTAAATGTATAACTGTTAGCTCTCTGGAAAAAAAAATGCATGCATGCATACTATATAAGTTTATTATAAATTTTGTTTATATAAAGAATGTGTGACATACAATTTATAAATAATAATAAAACATTAAATACTCTTTATTGTAAATTCCCTGTAGCCAATTGATTCTCACAGCATGTCTTCATTGATTTTGCCATTCTTATATCCATAACTAACCAATGATTGCAATCGGTGGACAAATATACTTCCTCCATGAATGTTGATTGGTATTTTTCATTTACTGTTAATGAATAAGATGAAAGTGAAACGACGATGAGGATGTGTGTCAGAATTCACTTGAGAGTTAATGATGTGAGCAACTTCTTTCTGAGTAGGATGATAATTTTCAAATGCTAGAAGAATATGTGCTCAATTTTTTTTGTGCTATTTACAGTGTAATGGCTACAGACATCGACAAACTTTTAACTTTAATCTGAATTATTAACATTTTCTCTATCACTATCTTAAGTCTAGACAATCAACAAAGCAATAAATTAAGCCTTGATTTTGGCATTTGCCAATTTCTGTTGGTTAAATACCCCTGTTGTTAAATCAAATGGACATTTTTTCTAGGCCGTATCTTAATTGCTCTTCTCTTCAACTTTCAACATAATTGAACCCATTCTTTTAAAACTTTCTGTTCTCTTGACTCAGGGACACCATATTCTTCTTTATTTCTCCCTACTTCTCAGGTTGTTCCTTCTTCATTTCTCTTAAGCAGACTTTTACCTTTAATTGGCTTGGTACTATGCTCTTATTTCCTCTTACTCTACCTCTACCATCTATATGCCAATCAATACCAAATTCTTGTCTATATCCTAGTCCTTTTTCAATGGTGTTCATTACTCTTAAAATCAGCACAAACGTCAACAACCGACACTAACCTGGGGGATCAGGTAATGTTTCACTGAGGAAGTAAGACCTGAAAGTTGAATAGGAGTAGCTAGGGAAAGAGAGAATGGACCAACAGCCATTATAGCCACAGCAGGAGCAGCATCAAGAACAGAAACAGCAACAAAGCATCCTTGGACATGGACTGAAAGTTCTGCTTCACTGGTCCCACCCTATCTCTTCTGTCTCACCTCCCTCACTCTCCCACTCACTTATGGTGCTCTAGCCACATTAGCCTTTTCTTCGCTCAGATGTACCAAACATCTTCCCATTTCAGGGCTTTCACACATATTGTCTGCCTTCTATACTCTTCTTTTCTCCCCTGCCCCTCTTTGTCTAGTTACCTCCTACTTGACTTTCAGGTCTTACTTTCTCTGGGAAGCATTCCATGATCCCAGAATAGGGTCGGCTCCCTGTTTTTCACTTTTATGGTGCCTTACATTTGTTTCCTTTAGTATGGATAATCATTATGAAATAATTATTTGTGCAATTGTTTATTTAGTGTTTATCTCTCTGCTGTCTCCCTCCATCCCTCCAGTGAGGCTATTCTGTTCAAGGGCCCATGGTGCAAGCACTGGGGGAGCTGAGGAAAGAAGCTGGCTGACTTCCAGTGTATGGGTCATCTTTACCTCCTGGTTGTTCAGTACCTTCTCTGTGGTAGATGGTCTCTGGGGACATTGGTATGGGACATAAAGATCTGCACACTCTGTATTCACTCCTACAGGTCCATCTCCACGATTCTTCCTCATATCTCCTTGTCTTCACTCTTCCAATCTTGCTGCCTACAGGTCCCTGACTAACCAGCCAGTGCCTAGGAATCTATGTCTATTCTTACCTTAGGCCATTTCTTTCTTCATGCAAAGCTGATGGTAAAGTGAACCACACAGGACTTCCCCTCAACACTACCTTTCAGGGCTCCTCTGAGAGAGGCTGTGGTGCAATAGCAACCTATTTTCAGCTTGAAAACATCTCAAGTCACTTCATCCATGAACCAGGCCTCAGTTTTCCCTTCTCTGTTAGCTGTTTGTTTTCTGTTAGCTTACTAAGGCTGAGGTATTGATGTAACTAAGTAATGTAAAGGTCTGGGACATCTTTTCATATGACTAACTTATGGTCTCTGGACCTGCTTAGGTCTAATCCAGAATGTATCATTTCTGCAATATGATGGATTGCTACTGTGCCCCTCCTCCAAACGTATGACTTGATGTGATATCCATGTTAAGGTGAGTAGCTCCAGTTGCATAGTCACTTACTATCCCTTGGTTAAGAATCCAGTCTCCACTAAGGTCCAGTAGTATGCCAGGATCTGCTTTTGGAGTGGTGAGCGGTTCTCTGCTGCAGATGGCTTAGCCTTGCTCCAAGCTCTTAGGGGTCTGTGCTGTGACTCTTCTGTTGGGGCTTGCAAAAGCTCTAAATGGCAACCTTATGTTCCGCAAATACCTCTAGCACTGTGAGACCTGCTGAATCATCTGATCTAAGGGGCAGGCATGCTTGTTCCACAGCTTAAACATGCTGCAAAATCCCACTCAAAACTGGTTGCCATTTAAGTCAACTGATAAATAAGTCAGAACTGTATTCCTAAGTGTGGCATGTGCTTTCTCGAAAATCCAAAGAGGTATGCCAGGCATTATGCTTTTCTGAGTGGCAAAAGGTTCAAGGAGTAATAACTTAGTCATTTCTTTGGGGATGTCTTAGCATATGACAAACTTCTGGAATCCTAAAAACATCACCAGTTTGACAGGATCCTGGAACTTTGTACGGTTAATCTCCCACCCCCTGGCCCACATATGCCTCACAAGGGCATTCCTTATAAAGCCGCTTTCTGCCTCCCAGGTCCAATTAAAATGATGTCATTAGTAGAATGCACCACTATGATGTTCTGCAGAAGGTCCAGATGCTCAAGATCCCTTTAGCATAAGAATATTAACAGGACCCTGAGTCAAGATCGGGAATGTACTGTTCACTCCAAATGAGTGTGAACTGTTTCTAATCATCTTTCCTGGTAAATTCACCATATCAGTAGCTGCGTAATAAGGACATCAGTAGCCCAGCAGCTGAGACTGGGGCTACCACTTGGCTCGGTTAACAGTAGTCTACTGTCATTTGCCATGAGCCATCTGGTTTTCTCCTCAATATAGTAATTACATCCACCTTGCCTTGCCAGTTAAGTGACACCACGTGGCCTCTACTATTCCAGAATCCTCTCATTCCCTTGACACTGATAAGCTCATTCTGTGGCAGCTTTCCTGACCATACACCTGGCTTAAAAAGGACAGATTGACTGAAATTTCTCAACAAGGCCAGTGTCCCCACATTAGCACTTTCCTTTTTGATTTAGTGAAGCGAGATCCTTCTTGACTGTCCTGGGAAACCTAGTCAGCTCATGAATTCTCTGGTTTTAAACATTAAATCCATTGAAGCATATCCTCCTCGCTAAGTCTTTTCCCCCTTTCCTAAAACTTTAATAAAGCTGTTCTGGCATTTCCACCTCATTTACTGTAGGTCAATGTTTCTCTGAAGTTTAAAAAAATCCATTCCAGCATAATATTTGGACTTCTAGGACATTATATTCTGAGTTATGGGAGTTCCCCTAAGTATTACTGTACTTTTGGTGAATAATTCCTTTGCTTCCACAATAAGAATAGTACTACCCTAGGTGGGCCATGCTGAGACTTGACCCTAGCTTTATGCCTACAAACTGTGAAAAAGATGGAGCAAATCTTGATGAAGGCAAGTCTTATTTTGTGAGGGACCTTACTCACATGAGGTCTCTGTGTGGTCCCCAGGCAAGGGGAGTTGGCTATTCTTGAATAATGGAAAGTGGGCCACTTTAGGAGGCCGAGATGGTTCAGCAGAATATGGGGATCCAAGGACATGTACTCATATGTCTCCATTCCATCCTCAGGTTCCCATTTCTTTGCTATCAGGGCCTGGAGTTTAGCATAGTAAATTTGCCGGGGCTGTGTGGTAAACCTTCTCTGCAATTCTGCTACTCTCACAATCAGGCCTGCTTTTCAGTGTGTACTGCCCCCTGGCTGTAGCAAATGTGAGTGTCATAGAGGTTTTCTGTATTTTATATTGTCCCCTGAGTTGTTGGTTGGCTGACTTGAGCTCACCATTTTCCTTCAGTGGTGTACCCATGGTACTTAACAACCTACCATATCTGTGGTCTTTTCTGACAATCACTGCTACTATATCTCTCAAATGGTAGAGATATTGCATAATCCCAGTACGCCCCCTTCCTCCTGCCTGCTATCCTGGTTCACCATGGAAGAGGCTGTTGGTAATAGTGACCCTGCAGCATGCCAGGGCTTATTACAACCTACCCATCACTAACAACGCAGTCTTTGTTATCTGGCCAGTGAGTGATCCAATTCCAGAAATCTGTCTGAGGTTGTGCTTCCTAGATCACTTCTAGTATGAATTATTTTAGTTTGGGTTCCCCCAAAAGTAGATCCTTAGACAAGGATTCAGGTTGTAGTAGAATGAGTATTTGCTTTTAAGTTATTTGTTAAATTGTACATAATTCTATGCTTATGTTTCATGTATTTGATGGTATACACTATATTTCGCAATTTTTAAACTCTGTCCTTGAACTAAGTGAAAAAAATAAAATTCTAGATGGGTTAAAAGTTAAATATAAAAACATGAAATTATAAACATATCTAGAAGGTGATGTAAGTAAGTGTTTTACTGATATCAGGCTAAGAAAGGGCACATTATGCATAAAATCAATGGATGATTTAACAATCCAATAATTAGCTAAATAATTTAAAATTAATAATACTTTTTAATAATCAAAGAGTTCTACAAATTATAGTACATAAAAACTAAAAGAACCTTTTTCATGTACAAAATCATAAAAGTTAAAAGTAAATGACAAACTAGAAAAAATATTTGCAACAAATTTTACACACAGTGAGTTAATAGATATAAAAATAAAAAGGGACTAATAAACTTGATAAGAAAACTACTAGTTGCCGATAGAAAAACAGCCAGAAGATAAGAGCAGGTAATTCATGAAGGAGCAGTAAAAATGGTCCATAAACATGAACCACACATTCAACCAGGAAATGCAAATTAAAACAATAAGAAAATTCCAGTTAATTGTTTCAAATTGAACACAACTTCCCTCCTTATGTATCATTAATATGACAGAAAAATGACACAAAAGGCATAAACTCACAGGACAGAGAGAATGGCTAAAGAGACAATAACAAATGAAAGATGTCAACCATTTTTTACAAAATGGAAACAAATGGACAAGTGGCAATTGACGTGGCAGAACTGAGAAAGCCTACAACTTAGTCTGCAGGGAAAGCCACGAAGACCAATTCCTGCCCTCGTTCCCTGAAGATGCGCAGCTGCTGGAGGCACCAGGTATCTCTGAAGTCAGGGATGTGGGAAGGGTTGATGGAGAAGAGACTGCATCCTAAGGTTGCCATTGATGTGCATGCAAATTGGGGCAGCTCTATACTTCCCAGCGCTTTTATTATCTCTTTCCATTCTAAATTCAGTCCCACACTTTTTAGAGTGGTAAATGGTAATGATCCACTCGTTTACCCTCATGGATACTTCCAAAATATTTTCCTCTGTACAACTGTTATTGGGACCACTTTTGTATCTGTTTTAAAGTTAGAATCCCCGTCTGCGCTGCGCACATGATGAGGCTGCAATAATGACACGCTTGGCACCACTTGAATGTATATCTCAGAATGTCTCTTTAAGTGGAAGTTTCTGAGTAAGGATTCTGATAATCAGCTCAATTTAGGAAAACATAATAACAGTTCTCTGGGATATTTTGTGGTGAAGAAAACTTTCTTGAATTTATTCCATGTGTGCAAATTGAGTGCTCTCTCTGTTTACAACCCAACCCAACAAGGCAAACAAACTTAAGACTAACTCTTGCTAAAACCTGCGTCAGCTGCTGGATTCTCTTAGGCTGAAGACTGAGTTCCTTAGCAGGGCTGCTAGGACTGCATAGGTTGGTTCCTACCACCTCTATAATCCCCTCCTACCCTTTTCCCCTGGGCTTTCAAGGCTCCAGTCCCTTGCACTCTTCCAGTTCTCTTGGCCACATTGGCATTTCAGTTCTCGCATAAACTTTGCTTTCTCTCACTGAAGGACGATCACTGGTCCCTCTGTCTGAAGTGTTCTACACTCCCCACTTCTATTCCCCAAACTTCTACTCATTGTTCTTACTTTAGCTCAAGCTTTTTACTTCTTCCAGTAAGCTTTCTAAATGAGGTCGGTTTCTTTGTCATACACTCTCATTGTATCTTCCTCCTCACTTTCAGGGAATTAATCTCAGTTGGTCATTACACATTCATTGGTATGATTATCTGTTTAATCTCTTTCTCTGACCCTGGAGTGTGAACTCCATGATTTGGGTCACTATGTATGTCCGTTGCTTAACATGGTGTTTGAACCATTGATGGCACTCAATCAAAATAAATTGAAAGAAAGAATGCCTTCGAGGAATTTAACTGTTTTATGAGTTCTTTCAAAGAATGGTTTAATTGCTGCCAAATTTTGATCTGGTAAAAGAATAATATTCTGTCTGTAGATTTTCAGTTTACAGAAATTTACTTTTGTTCTTTGGTAGTGGAATATGGGAAATTTGGGATTATATTTATACTAGGGGCTGCTGTAACAGATAATATTACATCTTCCTGGTATAATTTGTATATATTCAGTTTGAAGTAAAGAATTACTGCTTAATTTGGTTTGGTCATTCTAGAATACTGATGGTAATTATCAGTACCTGGTTCAGATGGTAACAGGTCCTCTGTGAATTTGGAAGGGTTCTTTATAAATTCTGGACTTATAAAGACCATGCAAAGATTCAATAGAAAAGAACTGAACTCACGCAAAAGATAAGAACCAATTGTAATTTACTAGGCACTCAATTTAAGCATAACTGGGGATAGAGAGTATTGCAAAGGACACACAGTGATATTCCTCTGTGAGCACTTCCAGTCTCACGCTGGGGAGCTTGTGCATGCGACTCTCCTCATACCACTCAGATTATCTTTTTCACTCTTAACCTGAGGGCTATAATCCACTGACTTCCTTTATTTCCCACACTAATTCATGCCTTACCAGGTTCAGTAAGAACAATCACTTGAAAAAAAATCAGTCCTTGTTGCCAATGGCAGAGAATTCTTAGTCTTTTTGAAAGTGTGCAGAGTTCAGTCTTTAATTACAGAAACTTCCCCACTCTCCCCACCATTGTGTCTACTGGCCCGGTTCCATCTACTGCTGGAACTTCTAATGTGAGTTCTCTAAAAAGCCTGCACTCTTGCCAGCTACGGAGTATGGCTGGTCTCTGCATTCAGCTACCTCTTTCTGCAAAATGTTGCTTGGATTATCCTTTTCTATCCTGTGTATCTCTCTTTCGCTCCACAGTCTCTGCATTCTGATGTGGCAGTGGGAGAGTTGATCTCCTCTGACTTTCGGAAGAGAGGTACAATTTGCAGATTGAGGTTAAACTGAAATGCTCACTGTGTGTCACCATCAAACATCCCCTTGGCTACCCTTGGCTAATCTTTCACTATAATTGTTTCAATCTCACTTACATGTAATCTATGTTAGCATATCCTCTCCCTCTCATACAGCCTTGGGCATGAAGGGGTGGACAAACTATTAATTAAAGTAATTCATTTTTATTACCAATTTTTAATACCTAAGGAAGAAATTGGAATTCACCTAGGGAAATTACTTATTGACCATTTTTTTATTGATAAAGTAATTTATAAAAGATTTATGAAAAATTTAAAAATCTCTGAAAAAGAAAAAATTATAGCAATCGAGATAGTAAAAGGTATGTCTGTGTGTAAGGGTTTTCTATTTGGGGCTGGCTATGTAAGTGACATCAGTGATACTAAGGACTTAACTTCTGAAAAAGAAACTAGGATGTAATATTGTATCTCAAGAGAAAGACTGCTAGAAGACAACATCATGTGGCTGCTGGTGACTCCATCTCCTGCCCACTTGTATTCGTCCTGATACCTATTCCAACATCTTAATCTGCTTCCAAGTTTGGATCTAACTACTCTTCTTTCTCAGCTACCATGACCTAGAGATCCTCTTGTTTCAGATGCTTGGTCTGTCATTTCAGCAACAGCTTTTCTTCCTGGCTTGGCCTGCTCTCTCCTGGGTCCTTTGGCTCAGCGCCTTTGACCTTGGGTGGCTGGTACTCTGAGTCTCTCTGGCTCCCTTCCCAGAGCAAGTAGTGACTGTAAACTATAAGACATTGTTTTAATTTTTTAAAAAAATCTAAAAAGTATTGAACTGAATTTTAATAGTATAGCCTTAAGAAAAGATTTGGGAATTTCTCAGTTCATTGACTTGGTATATTAGGTCAGCCATTCTGACATACAGCAAAGAGGATATTGTGAGTTATTTTCCTTTCCATTTAAATATATTTTGGAAACTGATATAAACCCTGAATCAACATTTTTTCTATATCCTCTTTCCTTGCTCTAGGAAGCTGAGGAATGAATTACAGCTGGAATTTTCTATTTTAAGCTTAAGCTCTTACTCCCAAGATTCCAAATTGCCAATCCTGTCTGATCTTCTGGTACGTAATCATCATTCTCTTCACTCAAGAGATCTTTTATAGAAACTTTATGCTATTGCTGAAGGTACATGCTAATATGTTCTTAGTTTTGGAGAAGCTGGTATATTCTAAGTAGAAAGATCAAATCAATTTGTTTTCCTTAAAGGATTGCTGGGTATCTATGGCTCCATAGGCACTCTGTTTAAACTTCTACCCAGGACTGAAATAGAGTCAGCATTCCAACCTGGGATAGACTGTTCCAGTGAGACTGAGCTCAGACTAGATCAGTCAATCTACAACTCATTTTGAATCACCAGAAATGGAAGGCTAGGCTAGGGTGTGGCTGTGTGGGTAGGATAGGGAACACGGGTGAGATTCTTCATTATTATGGGCGTGTGTGTGTGTGTGTGTGTGTGTATGAGGGGACATGAGACCTGTAAGCCAGGAACATATCTACTCACACATAGGGGGGCAGACAAGTCAAAATCAGAGAAGCAAGAGCCAGGTTGGCCTGTGGGGAAAACTGAGCTTAAAGAAGAAATGTGTCACCAAATCTTTGTTTTAAATGAATGTCTAGGAGTTCCTCTTGCCGGCCCAACTATAATAGGCCAGGCAGTCAGAAATGGCTTGTGTTTTGTTTAATTGGGTCGGTGTCTTCTTTAACGAGGTCTTCTTGCTCTATCTTAGGAGTCATGTGCTCCACTGGAGTGGCTGGTGATTCTTTTGGCAGCCAGAGCACAGATGGCTCCCTGAATTGTTGCTGTCTGGTTAGTTCTCTGGGGCCAAGGGTGGGTTTTCTACAGTAGGCCTTGGGGGAAGGCCTTCTGTCAAGGTGGCTGACTGGTGCCCTGGTGTAGTGGTGTGTTAATGGTGGATGCCTATATGGCAATAGGGCCCTGGCTTTGATCCTCTAGATTATATCCTTGTCATCTTGTGAGGCATCAGAATTCTCATACTGAAACCAGATATCCAGGAGGGCGTTTGATTCTTCCTCTTCGTACCATTCATTTGCATGGGGTGGGCAGGTGTAGAAGTACATCCTTCAGATAAATTATAGCATTGTATTTGGTAGGGAGGAGGAAGAAGCCACGGGAAATAGGGTGATTAAAAATAACAAAGTTTACAAAGTGCTTTCACATACATTTTCACTTGATTCTCACAACAACCCTGTGAGGTAGGTATAGCATAGAATGTTTTTACTTTTATTTTGCAAAGAAAGACGCCAAAGACTAAAGAGTTTAAGTGATTTGCCCATAGTCATAATAAGTGCCAGGACCCAAGCTTGAAGCCGTATCTTCCAACTTCACAGTCTGATTCCACTTATGAGCAGCTATACCCTGAGGGCTACCAGTTTGATGACATAACAGGGAAGGCGCTTAGCAAGTGAGCATCTAACTTGTTTAAAAGCCAAGTGGCTTAGAACATACATTAGTAACCAGAATCCATAGGATCACCACTTTCAGGGGTTCCCCTGGGGGCTGCTGCTTGCTGGCTTGAATCTTGTGGGTTGTTTTGGCATCAGAAGATCATCTGTGAGTAAGCCAGGGCAACTAGGAGCTCCTTGGGTGGTCAAAAAACAGAGACGAGGGAATTCTTGTGGCCATCATTACACTGCTCCAGCACTCACCATGTTGTTTAATTGTCTGACTTCCCCAGTGGAATGTCAACTTCTTAAGGACAAGCACTATGACTTATTCACCACTGTAGTCTCAGAATTTAATAGAGTGCTGGGCATACAATAGATCCTTAGTAAAAATTGGTTGAATTCATGGGACTGGGATGTTTCACGGGATGCTTCCATATTTTACTTGCAAGAGATTGATTTGCATGGGAAGAGGTATTATAGATGAATGTGGAACCGGACAGAGGAAAACTCAGTTGTTTTGGTGGTGGATAGTATATGCAGGTGCTGCTCTTCCAGGGTGTAACATCGTGATCCGAGTGATCTTTGTCTACAATGACAAATTTACTAGACATGGATTCAAACTGGTGGTTCTACATTAGCCAGGGATCCATGCAGAATGTAGGTAGTTGATAGCCACTAGGGGTAAAGGCAATGCCCCATGGCATGGAGAAAAGCGGATCATTTCGGTAAATTTGAAGATAATGTTGGTTTAGCAATATGGAGAGCACTCTGTGAAATAAAATTCTCCAACGATGATTAATCACGATCACTAGTGGTTCAATAAGGGTTGGTAGAGGCCTCTGTCTTTTTCTGGTTCAGTTCTGCCAAGGCACATTCTCCTTGGTCCTCCACGTCTTACTGGCCACTTGGCCATCAGAAGTCCCAAGACCCACAGTTGAAACTGCGGTGAATCTTGAACAGGCAGAAGCTGGAGGACAAATCTGCCACAGTACAGACTTAGACGTCAGCGTGAGTGCTCCTGACCAGGACACATAGGCAAGAAGTCCACTGCGTAAAAGCATCCCTCCCAGGCTGCTGGGCTGGCTCTGGCAGGACCCACGACCTGTGGCTGAAAGCGGCAGACCTGTTGTTGTTCTTCTATGAGTGGATTACAGCAAAGATTTTTGGGTGTCACAACCTGGTGAGTTCAACTTCCTTGAACTGAATAAGAATTTTTAACTTAGGACAGAGTGCATCAGCTCACCAGTTTGGGGTACTCAGGATCTAGTGTGTCCTGAAATCAACAGGTGGGAAAGAGATCCGCAGCTCTGGTGCTGGTAGAGGTTAGGGGTCATCCAGAGGACCTCCCAGTTGTGATGATTGGTGCAGGCCATGACTGGATGCCTGGCTTCTCCAGGTTTTGGTACCAAGTTTCAAACATGGCCTTAATGGCCAAGCATTCTTTCTTTCAGATGTTGTGGTTTCATTCTGTAGGGATGAAGCCTGTGGAAAAATAAAGCACATCAAGGATGATTTCAAACAAGGTTTGGCTTTCCATGGTCCTACCACTACTTATGGGGCATTCCTCCACTGTAAAAGTTCATTGTAAACAAAGTGGAGCATGATGAAAGCCACTGCAAACCTCCCCTGTTGGGTGTCATAGGTTTTCTGGACCCAGGCAGCCGTCGGGAAGCAGAGCATATTGGCTGCTGGTTCACTAGACCCTGTCTAAGGGAGGGCCTTGGAGTTCAGCTAGATTTGGATTAGGATACACTGGTAGTTTACACTGGATAAGGCCTTGGACATCTTCACTAGAAAACAAAGTCAGTATTGCCCTCACAGGGAGAGTCAACAGAACATTCTACCAAAGGTGGTCTTGATATATAGTCACATGCAATATCCTGGAGCCTGTCTCCTTAGATCTTGAATCACAGCTCTTGACTTTTAGCTATTACTTTCAGACCATACATAAGCTTTAACACACTAATTGTTAATGATAAATATATAAATCCTACTAAAGTTGTAATCACTCATGAGATTCGATATAAGATGTTTTTTAATCTACCTATTTAGACTCATGCTCTTAAATAAGAAACTTCCCTCTTTCTTGAAACCTGAGGGGTAGACTTCGTACTTCAACCATTAAATAAAAGAATCGTAAAAATTTAGATCAACAGCAGGAGCCTTGAACCTCGGCACAAATCGTAAATCTTAACTTTGGCCAGCTTCTGAAGGGATCAGAGTGGTCCTTGCCTCTACGACCTTGTTGGGAGAACTTGTACCCGGGTTTCATGTTTACCAAAATCTTTGCTAATGTTGTAGAATTTAGAGAAGACTAAGACTTTCTAACAGTGTTAGTGGAATGATGGCACTTACCAGTTAACTGAATTAAATAACCAGTTATTTCAGGAATGCAAATAGTTTGAGTTAAAAATAGCAATCAGCTCCAAAGACTTTCGAAGACATCAGAATTTCCCAAAGTGAGCTCTGTATATACTAATTCCAAGAAATGGAATTTGTCCTTAAGCAGATTTGGGAAACGCTGCCTAATATCTACTTCTCTTGAAGACAAATTATACAAATTTTAAAGGTTTTGGGAAGCTTTGTAGTAAATAATCTTCTTTAACTATTTTAACTTAATATGTCCCCAACATTTCAACATGGAATTAACTTTTTCAGTCGTATTTATTAGCATCTTGTACACCTGGTGCTACATAGAATAAATTTTAGGAAATTCTGGACTAGCAAGTAATGTGAAAAAAATGCTCAACTTTAAAATATACATTTTCCCAACAAAATAAGCAAATTAGCAATTACTAATTATTTATTACTATAGTGATCTTAGAATTAAGTTAGGTTCTTTGGAAAATAAGAAATGCGCTTCTATGAGACATGAATTCTGCCCTTAATAGGCTCATATCTTAGGGAGCTAAGTCTATCATACACAAAGCAATAACAAATACTTGAAGATTCCATATAACCAATCACTAAGTTGAATAATGCAGACTTACAGATATAGTAATTCCAGAAAGGAAGATCAAGTATTGGAGAAAATGGAGGAAGAAATCATGAAGGAGGTGGGACTGGTTTTGTGGGGAGGGCTAGAATTTGGACAGGTTGAGGGCATTTTTAATGAAGAATATCCAAACTTTTTGGGATCTCTGACTCCTAAAAGCAGGAACTAGTGTGGGGAACAATACTTTGTTACATTGTGATCATTTACTTCTAATTTATCTTGAGGCCTCTCCCTCAAGGACAGAATGTTACAACAGTGAAGTTTGTCCCATACTTCTTTAGAGTTCTTCTTACCTGGTGTATTATAATGAGTTCTTTAATTGACTATTGTCTGTGATAGTCTCATTGATGGCAGGGAGAATATTTTGTTTATTTTTATGTCCTTGGAAATTAATATCTTTGCATCCCAAGCGTCTAATCTATCGTAGGCCTTTAATAAATATTTGTTGACTATGTGACGGAATCAATGAACAAAATTATATGGCAGAAAATTGTTTACACCAAACTGGATTTTTTTTTCTTTTTTGAGGAAGATTAGCCCTGAGGTAACATCCGCTGCCAATCCTTCTTCTTCTGCTGAGGAAGATTGGCCCTGAGCTGACATCCTGCCCATCTTCGTCTACTTTGCATGTGGAACGCCTGCCACAGCATGGCTTGATAGCAGTGTGCAGGGCCGAGCCTGGATCCGAACGAGTGGATCCCAGGCCACTGAAGTGGAGTGCACAAACTCAACCGCTACACCGCCACGCCACCCCCTACACCAAACTGGATTTTTGTATCATGGAGTAATATATAGGTTGAGCAGAATCAGAATGTGCAGCCTCTTGAAGGCAGAGGAGTAGAAAAGAGGAAATCAGTAAAGACTTTTAACAGCAGGGGACAGAACTGCTAAAAGCATTACTTACAAAAAATCAAACTGGCCGTGATATACACGTTGGAAGGAAGTACAAATGGACCAGGGGATCCATTGAAATTATTGTCAAAGCATTCTCTCTATGAGGAGATAAGGGCCTAGAACCAAGAATGTTCTAGGCACTAAGAGTGTAAGAGGAAAAGGCACAAATGCCAAGTGATTGGGTCTCTGAAGCTGGCTGATATCCCGGATCAAGAAGCACGAGTCAAAGATTACTTTCTAAGTTTAACAATTGTTAAAATTTTTGAATCATAATTAAAGGTTGCACCAGGCACTTTGTTTAGTGTCTGATTCAATCTCATTTATTCCTCACAACAATTGTATGAGATGAGAACTACTATCATCTCCATTGTACGGATAAAGAAATAGATTAGAGAGGTTTAGAAATTTGTTCAAAGTCACACTGCTGGTAAGAAGCAGTCAGGATTGGAATGAGGGCCATCCCACCTCAGAGATGCTCTTAGCTCCTGGCACCTCTGGAGCCGGGATGAATGTTCTTTGGACAGATAGAAACATTAGAAGAAGAAAAGAGATTGGTTTTGGATATTTGAATTTTGAAATGATGACAAAATGTAACATTGGAAAGAATAACATTAAATCTCCAGTAGCTTGGAGCTTGATTTAATGAGTGATCAGCTTTTTAAATGGTCTGTTAATGTCTTGCTTAAGCTACAGCCCCGTCGGTCACGTGGAGGAGGGCTTCCCTCTGAGGACAGGACACCTTAGGATGCCGGTACACACCTAGTGAGGGTACACCCAAGACATGCCCTGGAATTGTTCCCCAAAGGCAAGTTGCTGCCTGCTAAGAACACCATGACATCCAGGGCATCATGATAGAGGAGACTGGCCTTTGGGCTTGTAAAGCCTTCAGTTAGAGTGAATTATGTGACCTGTAGGATTCTGAGGGCCACGCAAAGGCTGTAATACGCTTTTCTTCCTTTTCTATTTGACCAACTCATTGAGGTTCTAGGGGCTCTTCAGCCTGGAAACATCACATACACCCCTGGAGACTGGCTGTGATGTGGTGGGTGTAGTATTTTATGTTGTTTTTGTTTTTAATCTTTCAGAAAGTCTTCTGTCTGGTTTTTCCATTGTTGCACTTACACCCTGCAGTAGTTTAAATGCTAATTGTAAACAAAGTATGCAAAAAATAATGCAGCTGTATGAAATCATACGATGTATCTGTGTGTATTTGAAAAGGGGCTGATTTTGAAGGCAGAAAAAAACTTGGACCGGTACTATCAACATTCAGAATTGTAAATTATGTTTGATCTTTTCCGTTATCATTTCTATTTCTCTCTCTCTCAAGACAGACTTTCTGGATAATTCATTGTAGAGATGAAATTGAAATCAGGTAATTTTATTTTGATATTACCGATGTATCAGAGCAGTGCATGCTGGTTTCAACTTTTGTTTAAAATTTTAAATCATTTTCTTTGCTTAAGAAAATGAAAGAAAACTGAAACAGAGAAAAAGTCTGTAAATGAGTTTGAAAGATCACTGTGGTTAGGCCACCTAGTTCCCACGATGTCACTAGGGCCCAGGGGTTCTTCCTTTCATCCCACGCTGCTGGCTGATGGAAACCCTTTGTCTGTTCAG
The DNA here is from genome assembly GCF_041296265.1 of Equus caballus. Classification (NCBI taxonomy): domain Eukaryota; kingdom Metazoa; phylum Chordata; class Mammalia; order Perissodactyla; family Equidae; genus Equus; species Equus caballus. The sequence continues at coordinate 50,656,182 of NC_091686.1, forward strand.
GCAAGGCCATCAGAGCAGTGCTTGACATTGTCCAGTAGGAAAACTGGACACACTCATCTCAGTGTGCTTGTGACCTTTTTCAAAAATCTTAAAAAAAAAATTTTTCGTCTTGAATAACGATTAACAAAACCAACATGTGAGCATTCTGTGATGATGATGTGTGCTAGTAGTCTCGTGGTGTGAAAGTAATGCAAACACAGTAAAGAGGAAATTAGAGTCTCAGGTAAGCAACAAAATAAAAATCGCAATATTGGTAGATACGCACTACTATTCAATTGATCTTGTTAGGAAATCAATGTCAGTGTGTTAGATGAAATCTTCCTATGCTTTGGACACTGTCTTGAACCTGCTATTTATAATAGTCATGCTTGATAACAAAAACTTGTACCGAAGTTGTAACTGTGCCCCTTATGTAATGTTTCTAAATCTTTCTAATATGAAAAGTCTTTTTTTTGTTGATAGCACTTTCTGTCTGTCTGTCTTTCTCTTTTTCTTGCAAGTTCATCTCTTCGCATTCACTGTTAATTTACTTACCTCCAAACCACCAAAATTTAAAGGCCATTCCATTGCAGGACAACAGTGAAGTCAGACCTGACATTACACTTTCTGTCTCTAGAAAATATGTGGGGACCTTTGAGACCATGGTCCGAATGGGATAGAAAAATTTGTCAGAAGGAATTTATCAATTAGAATATACTTTTAAACAAGACAGAGTGTCAGAGTTTGGGGGCATTAATTTCAAAGATGGAATTAGCACAGACTCAGAAACGATTTCCCTTATTCCTTCAGTTTTTTGGAGCATTTACATTTTAGCTATATTTTTTACTTATCTCACAGAATCTACCTTGTCACAGAGATATTGACTATGAGTTCTGACCCTGAAATACTAAACATGTACAAAATATTGCAAGTAGAAATGGAAAAATCTCACATGCTTTATCACAAGTACAAAAAGCACAATATAAATACCACAGCAAAGATGTTAAAGCAATGCACACTTAGAAGATTTCGATATAAACACTGTAGATCAGTTAACTGAAAACTGTGCTAAATTTATTTACTTGAAACTTTGGTAATTTGTGTTTTTAAATGTTTTCAATTCTTGTGAGGTAACGGTGATACCTCATGAAATCTGTTCGTTTTTATGTACAATGCACATCATACACACGCGCACACACACACACACACACACACTTGCTCTCACATGGAGTCAAAGTCAATGGCAGTGGGTGGTTTATGTCCTGGCTGGTTTTGACGCCTCTCTCCCAGAATAAGATAAATGTAAGTGATGAAGAGCTCCTGGGGTTGGCTCAACTCATTTTGTATTCAACACTCTGCCTGGCCCCTCTCTCATCTCTTTCTCCCTCTCTTTGTATGTTCAAGCCTACTTGAGTTTCTTTTTTCTTTTGTAGAACTTGGTTCTTTTGATGTGTTTCGGGGCACGCCCTCTGGCAAAGAGAACTTCCCAGGAATCGGAAACATAAGCGCCCAGGTCTGAAACAGCTACTGTGCAGCGGCCAGAAAGACTCAGGCTTAGAAGCTGGATTTTCTCTCTCCCCAAAAGCATCAAAACACATGAGAGGGGGGCACACAGGCAATATATTCTACAGATATGATTTTAAAGGGATAGACACACTGCAATATTTAATTGCAAAGTAGGCATTTGGGGAGATTTCAAACCTGGATTGATAGTAATTTAACCTGAGATAAGTCTATATGCATTTATATATTTGTTAGTTTAACCAAATTTCCCCGATAATTATAAATTAATTTGTTTCTGTTTCACGCTGCAATGGCATCCACATAGCTGCTGTTTTCAATGTACATGGTCCTCAGCTGTCCTTTAAAAAATGATGCGAGAAAGTGCAATGCTTTAACTCTGTTGACTTGTTTATAAAGTGGAAGGCAATGCTGCTGTCAGTATTATACACTACTGTTAGACGGCAGTATCTATGTTGTTAACAGAAAGTCTAGATAGAAGGAGGAGTTAATTATTTCATACCCAATATCAGTACTTCTATTTTCATAAATGAGAAATATTTAATAATACAGTGTTATGTTTTATTTAAAGTATCTCTGTTTACTCACATATCATACTTTATGTGGCAAATCTTTCAGGACTATGTCACTGAATTAGAACTTGGAACTGAAAATAAAAAAACAGAAAATAAGGAAAAATAGTGCAGTTTAAGTTTACACATACACAAATTTATCACCTTAAGACATTCAAATAATAGTTAAATTCAATTTTTCCCCAGGAAGTCCCTAAAAGAAACTTTTTATTTTTAAAAGCAAAACAGTTAGAAAAGCAAACTTAATTAGAAATTTGGCAATTTATCTGGTTTGATTAATTTAGAAAACCCATCTATATTAATTAGGTGTATTGTTTGCTTTTATATAAATGAGATCACTCTTATGTATGTATATTGCTAGGCTTATTGAAAAATAGTATGTTACTAGCTGAATAATAGAAATAGAAAAAGTTAGAAATACGACCAGCAAACAGTTGATTATTTTCAATTAAATTTGATTCCACTTAGTAAATGTATTGAGCACTATGTGTCGTGCTAATGACATTACCTATTAACTCCTTGGAAAGTAATTAGTCGTATCACTGAATTCACTCAACATTTTCCAACATATTTTATGCTTAGATAACAAATCAACCAGCTACTTGCCACACTTTTTTTTTTAAACTTTGGTCTCTATATCCACAGCTTAAAAGAAAGAGAGAAAATGATTTCTGAAATGACCCAGTTATTCAAGTACTGGTACAATACATATTTTTAAGAATAATATGGAAGGATTATTTTAACAAATTGGGAATAACTATAAAACAACTTTTATAACTACAAGTTCTCTTGAGTTCCTCCAAATGCATCCAGGTTACTATTTATGAATGTTGGTGTAAATATCTATAAATAACATAAGAAAAATTTCTTTGATAATAGTAAAGCCTGGGAATTCAAAATACTCATTTAAATGCTACCTGGAATGTTTAATGGGGCTGTTTTACTTAAACAAAACCCAAATCTTTAATACAATATAAATACACCTAGCAGAGTACAGAAGAAGGATTTTTGTCTTTCTGATGCAACATCAAGTATTCTTTCTTTCCTTAATGTTACATAGCATTTCTAGAACTTGGATGTTTCCAAATTGTTTGATCCTAAATTTGGTAAGATACACGGGTACATATCAGACACTGCAACATGTTCCAGCGTTCTGGCAGTGGCTGCATGTGAGGGGTCACATAAAGTTCTCATCCTGTTTACAAATGTCACTGACAGAGCAGGGTCTGGAGGAGCAGTGCACGGGGCCTCCTCATTTACACAAGACTGCTGCTATCACGCTATGTCATACCAATTGTCATATCACATACTTTAATGGTGCTGGAAAACTGGTCCTGCTATGGTCACGTTGTTTTCTGACTCTTCCCCCTTTTCTGCAGAGGCATTATCTTTGACCCATAAAATGACATAGAAGTTTGGCATGCCAGGTATCAGACTAACTCATACTCTTCACATTAACTCAAACCCAGGAAACCCAAGTGCTTTTCTTTTAAAAATATGCAAAACTTAAGAGAAATTTAGCCTTTTGAAATGGAGTGATGCCTTGTAGACCTAGCAACGTTTCCATTTATTTGACTCATGACTAACATAAGATTTCCTTAGTGTCTCACTGAACGTTATTACAGCCATGTTTACAGAAACTACTTGGGAAAACAGACACCTATGGGTTTATTCAAATATTTTTCTTTTTAAACAGAAGCAAAACATAGCAACTGAATTAGAAACTAGTTGACTGAATTCAATTGGATTTTAAATTAAACTTTTAATTACACAAAGAGTAAAAGGGTATCCTTGAGATGCCCAAATAATACTGACTGGTTACTTTTATTGATTAAATTGACCAGATCACCACAGAATCTCTAGTTCACTACTGGAATTGTGAAATGACTTAATTATTCAAAATTTGAGTTATTAGCTAGCTTCCAAAAATTTTACTTATTTTAAAAATAAATAGCTGTTTGGCTCAGTTTAGTATTTTTTGTTCTTTTGTTTCCTGTCTCTCCCGGTCCCTCCAATATGTCAATGTGGATATAATCTAAATATTTTTGTAAAGGACTATGGGTTGGTGTTCTCTACAGTTTCCCATTGAGATCACAACCAATTTTTAGGGAATTTAGGGATAATCTGTTCCAAACTTCGCATTTTATAAAGGAGATAGTCTTAGACAGTTTATGTTACTTTTATCACTCGGATCTAGGAGCATAGTAGGTCCTCAGAAAAGATGTGTTAACTGAAGAAATCCATGTGGAGTCATATAAATACACTACCATAGTCCTTAAAACCTTGCATCGCAATGACATTTATAATAATAAACCTTCATAAACACTATCTCATAGCCACAACAACACTATGAGGCAGGAGTCATTAATAGATTCTATTAATTTTAGAAACTATTTGATGGCTGAGATGACTGAGGTTGAGGATCATTCAACGGTTTGCCCAAGACCAGACGCCAAGTAGCGGAAGAGCTGAGATCTGAGCTCCTGTTTTCTGAGCATCGGTGAGTAACCACTGTGCATACTGCCTATAACTGATTTTCTCTCTCTCTTTCCTTTCTCCACTCTCGGATGTAGAAGGCAGGAACTGGTGTTTTGTATCTTTGTAAGCTCAGCATCCTCAGATAATAAAGAGCACTGAAGAAGTGACTGCCTCACGAATAAACCCAGGAATCCAGCTAACTGGGCCAGCTCTCTTTCTTCTACTCCGTGCTCGACTCTGAGGGCAGGAGGTGGCATTTGAGGAAGCAGAGGAAGGTTGGAATCTCTAAGGTATAGAAATGCTTCAAACCATTTAAACTAGCAAAACTTACTCAATGTTGTCAGTAACTTATATAAGAGCAATTCTGCTTTTTGAACATGGCTTGAGGAAGATGGAATCTGCTAGCAGTTTCTCAATGCACCTGATACCTAAATACTCCATATTATGTGCACGATGCACGGTCTGCAGACTCATGTGTGACTTAAACCTGACTTGGGGAATTCAATCACAGTCATTAGTGAGGTTCTCCTTCACTTCCCCAGTACGAGCCCTCGATTGGAGTTTGCGCCAAGGTCCTGGGTCCTTAAACACAGTCACCATGTCTAGGAGGTTCCTCTGGTCATTGGTCCCCACTGGTTTTCTAATGAGATGTTCATTGTCCCAGGCTGGGGGGAGGGTCCCTTTCAAGTCCAATGGCTTTGCTGCTGTTCAGGTTTTGGAAGTAGGATTATTTGGAGCAACTGGCGTTCCGCACCACAGAGCCTCCTCTTGGGGTCCCCTTTTGCTGACAGCCCCTTCTCTCCCACCCATTGACTCCTGCCCTCCTTTTTGTATCCTGAAGGAGATTTTTGTCCCCTTTCCTTCTTAATGCTCTTAGAGTAACTCTGTGACGTCTCTCCAGATCTCCTAACATTATCTCTCTGATAACTCTAAGTTTGTACCAAAGGCAAGAAGAGCACCTGCCAGCTCTACTTCCACTTTGTAAAATCCCCCAGGCAAAGAAACACCGAGAGCTGGGCTCTGCGCTTGGAGGAGGGGAGGAGAACGTACATTCATATTTCAAAAATATCCTACCACAAGTGCTTTTTCAATTAGTGCATGGGTGGTTTTGACACAGCCGCCACCATGATGAAATTATAATTGTTAGTTTGTAAGGGACTTTCTTTGTGTCCTTCCAAGTGCAAACCACCTCAGCCTCTCCTCACCGATGGCTGTTGAGATATTTCTCTGCAGGGCCTCTAGGAAAGGCAGCCTACAGCTCAAACAGCTCACAAGTTCTCTGTCCTGGAAGAACTGAACTAGAGCTTCTAGAAAAATAAATTTTAGTTAAAAATATGCATTAGAGGGGCTGGCCCGGTGGTGTAGTGGTTAATTTCGCGCACTCTGCTTTGGTGGCCCGGAGTTTGAGGGTTTGGATCCAGGGTGCAGACCTATGCACTTCTCGTTAAGCCATGCTGTGGCAGTGGTCCCACATACAAAATAGAGGAAGATTGGCACAGATGTTAGCTCAGGGCCAATCTTCCTCACCAAAAAAAAAAAAAAAAAAAAGCGTTAGAAAGTAGGAATTTCTTTGCTATAAAAAATCTCAAAAAAATTAGTGTGAAGTTTGACATGCAAGTGGAATTATAACAATATTATAATAATACATTGAATTTGAATAGCAACACAGTACCCTTTTGAAGTGCTTTCCCATGAAGGCTCACTCTTTGCCCTACAAGTCTCTGATCAAATATTATTGCCCCTGGAGGCCCTTCCTGACCCCTCTATCTAAATAGGCTCCTCCCTTTCCTGTCTCCTACTTCATTTCTTTCACAACTGTTTCACTTTGTAATTAGCTTGTGTGGTAGGTAGAATTCTAAGATGGCTGTCAAAATTCCCACATGCTGGCCTACAATTTCCTATAATCCTCTCCCGTGGAAGGGAGGCAGAATCTGTGATTATGATAGGACATCATTCCTGTGATTAGGTTACCAGTCAGTTAACTTTGAGTTAATCAAATTCAGATGATTTGGTTGGGCCTGACCTAATCAGGCGAGCCCCTCAAAGGGACTGGGCCCCTCCAGAAGTCAGAAAGGTTCAAAGCCCAAGAGGACCTGTGGGAATGGCCAAGTGGAAAGGAGCTGGAGGCGGCCTTTAGGAGCTGTGAGTGGCCCCTGCCCAGAGCCAGCAGAGAACAGGGGCCTCAGACTGACAACAGCAAAGAACTGAGTTCTTCCAACAGGTGAACTTGGCAGAGAACCCCTGGGTCCAGAAAGGAACGTGCCTCAGCTGACAGCTTTATTTCCAGCTCACGAGACCCTGAGCAGAGAACAAACTCAGATCTCTCCACACTCTCCCTCAGCGCTTCCCTCTACCAGCCGGATCGCATTACTACCTCTAACGAAGCTTATAAACTCAAAACAATCCACACGCAGTTTTCACACAAACTGCTTGCTATTCACATATTTGCTTTTAAGAACCTTTACTGACTGCATCATATACATAGTACTATGTAAATCATATTGTTTTCATATCTCAAGGTTAATAATATTTGGTTATAAGAATGATAATAAAAGTATTATATTAAAGAAATACAATAATTTTAATTTTTAAAAAATTATGTCTAGCACTAAAGGTAAATTTGAAATGTTACATTATTATGGATTTAATGACATTTGCTTAAAAAGTTCCCAAATTTAAGTTTAAATTGTAGAAGCATGTCCTTTAGCAAAATGTATACTGTTAGCTTTCACTTTCTCTCTCTGTCACTTGTAATTTTTCACATAGTAGAAACTTGTTCTTAAAGTGAAATTAAGTGAATTGTATATGGTTTCCTTTTGATAAGTATGATATATGATACACACACATAATCTTTTCTTTCATGATGCTTCTGTAAATCTTTTAGCCTTATTATGATTTCCCCAAAGTGTTTTTAAAAAAATTTCTCTTGGTTTTGAATATTTCCATCTGTTAGTGACATGCTACCAAATACTAAGGTAATAATGTATTATGAAAAGAAAAATGTTATTATTTGTATGATACTGTTCAAAGTACCTAGGATTAAATATATAGTAATATTTATGATTCTGTTCATTATATTCTTAAGTATTTTTATCTCTACTAAAATATCTTATATGAAAAACATGTTGCTGGTATTTTAAACTCAATATGGAACTTCATTATCAATTGTGGCCATTAGAATTTGTTTTCTAAAGTAAATAAGATTGTAATAATAATTATTTTATGGGAGTACTTAAAGATGACAAATTGGGGAATGTAAAAATTATTCGTTCTTCTCCTCTTCCTTTCACAATCTTCTCATCCTGAAGCTTTCTCCTGAGTCCTCCCTTCTCCAAGAATATCCTCGTAGAACAGATGCCAGGAATTGTAAGGAAAGGAGGGGGATGGGGAGAATAATAAGAGAACAAACTGGCCAGGCACAACTTAAATCCTGAGGGCATGTGGCCATGTTACTTAATTTGAACTGCATTATGCAAAACAAAACAAAAATTATCTGCAAGTTGGCAAAGCCCGCTCGAGTGCGACAGGAGGAAGAAAGTGAGTTAGCACGCAGCAGATTTAAGACGTGCTCGCTGAGAGGCTTTGAAGAAAGCAAGCTGCACGACCCCCATCCTCAAGCATAAATAAACTCCAAACAGACTCATTTGCCATGAAGGATGAAATGTGGAGGTGCCGTGGCGCCTGGGTCTCTGCCTCTCCATGGCTCCTTTCCCCAAGTCGTTCTGGTGGGTTTTTGTGTCCCAAAGTTGTCCCTATGCAAACAACAGGTTGAATATTGTAGGTGTGGGTTATTAAAGTGTCCCCGGGACAATGGCAGTCTGTGTCCCATTTGTAACGCTTGGATTAGTCTTTGGAAAGTGCACACAAAATGTGACATGATGTTGGCTTCCAACATTATTCAGTCTGCATAGCAGCAAATCCTGCCTTGTCTCCCTGGAAATGAACCTCCACAGACGCATCACCGCCATCTGAAAAGGAGCCCAGCGTTCGTGCTCGGGACCAGGGGCACCCTGACAGAATTGCTGCTGGGAGACTGACTTTATAGTTTGCAGAAGCATTTACGATGGAAACAAATTATATTCTATCATCTTAGTCGTAGTTTCCCTATAGAAAATCTGCAATCAGGTGAATCATATTCTTTTTTTTTTTTTTCCCTGCAGATGGGTAAAATAAGAAAGCTTTTGTCTTTTAAAGGGAATTCCACATTAGTTTAGGATGCTAACCCAGAACTGGTCCCTGACAAAAGGCAGGATTCTTGCTCCTCTTCTCACCTCATTTTCCGTTTAGATTTTAAAGGCTCCAGAGGAGAGCACCAAGAAGTGGAAACTGGGGAGGGAAGTGTGCTGAGAAGAGAGGGTGTTCCTCATCTTTCCTTTCCTTTATCCTGCGTCCTTGGGGCCTCTGAAGTGTCGAGGCTCAGCCTCACCTCATGCTTTCTGACTTAAAGTGTCTTGTTCACAAAAGTACTAAGTCGCATTATGGAATTTGGGAAGATGTTCCCTCAAGTCATTTGTTAAAAACAATCAATATCACAATCTAGAAGACAATGGGAATTAGGATAATAGAAATAGAGAGAAAAGGCATGTTAAATTATGTACGATCATCGATGATGATTGGAATTCACATAGAACCGAGTTGGAAAACATTCTCTTCCATTTACAACCAACTCCACACATAGGAGGCATCGGAAGTTGCCTAACATAATGGAATTAGGCAAAAAATAAATTAAAAAAAAAGTCAGTGCATTGTTCTAGAACAATGGCTTTTAAAGTGTGTTATAGATTAATGTCTTTCTCTCCATTATTAGATTCCAACTGCTTCAAGTATAATTTTTTTTGTCTCATACGGAAATAGGACATCACGGAAATAGCTCAGGAATGGCTTCCCTAACGTTCTACAGTACAGATGTTTTCTTATTCTACTTTTGTGTATGGGCTCATCGAAACACCAAAATAAGTTGAACGCTCAGTCTTTGGTCTCGAAGAGTCATCCGTTTTCCTCAATTATTGCGTTTTGATAAGTGAATTTCATAAATTTTAAGTTATAAAGTAAATTTGTGTTTTACATGCTGCTTTAATTTGACGTATTGGGAATCAGCATAAGATTTTGTTTGGAAAAGAACATAGTTTCCATTGTAAAAGTAAGTTGAAACAGCGGTTTATAGAGAATTGCAGCTAGATCATACAGCTTGCTTCACATTTCCCTAGAAGGCTATGACATGTGAAGCCCAGGGCTGTGCAGGGCCTGCCTGGGTCAGAGGGACGGGTGGCACCTCCAGGGGGCACTCATGGACTCACGAATCCTCTCCCGTGCCCTCGCCCGATCTTCGAGATAACAAGGGTCATGCGGAGGGTGCACCTCCGGTCACGGGTGCCTTGTGCTTAGACTCTAACATTTTATATTGCATTTTTCTTCTGTGTCTTCCTACTTGGGCGTCGTTTTTCACCTACGATATGTCTACTTGAACCTGGCATTCCGATAGTTGCATTGATTTATGTTGTTCTGACGTTCACTTTATTCAGAATTAAAGATGGGGTGGAAGGGTTATGGTGCGGCTACCCAGCATGATTTTTGTCCTGTGTGGGTCAACAGCAAAAGAAGAAGAATATTGATAGCAACGTAGGTGGGGAAGAAAATGGTCCAGTTCATAATTTTGCATCAGCCAACTCAGTTTTCACTTTTCATCTTTGGGGTATAAATCAGATGAAACCCAGACTTCCAAGAAGACGGTTGTTTAATGAGATCACAGAATATGTAAGACAGGGTCAGCTGCTCAGGATAATTGGGGGCAGGTACGGGTGCATCACCAAACCAACCTTGCGACATCTCTTCCAGGAGGAACGGGCAGTCTCACTGAGAGTTGAGAGGGTTAGAGGGAGGACTGGGATGAAAACTGAGTTTACTTTTGCTGAGAAAAGCCTTTTTTTCTGAAGATTTGGGCAGTGGGTTGGGGTTAGGAGGTGTTGTAAGGCTATACGTAAGTTACAGATGCCTGAAAATGTGGACAAAATATACCCATTTCTTTTCACTTTTATTTTCATGAACTGAGAAAAAGAATAACACTGACACAAACGACCACCACTTGCTCTCAATTGTTTGGAAAGTATAGTCACTCACCTACATTTATAGATTTTAGATACATCCTTGTAAAAAGAGTAAACATTAAAATAACCAAAAGGACTTAAATCGTGGGCTTACCTACCACTAAAGAGAAGAAGAAAGTATGATGAAAATAATTTCTTTTTCAAAAGAGGGCTTGAGTCTTTTCACAAAATGCTTTTTGCTTACACAAGACGGAATTTAAAGCTGAGCTATTGACAAATGGTACCACAGCGCCACCGTCTGGCTTTGCGCAAGACAGCAGGGAGTCACAATGTAACAGAGAAGGACAGAAGTCTGCGCTGTCTCCTGAAGAGGGACCGGGGAAAGGAAGATTCGGTGCGGCCCTCTGTGGGTCACAATTTCGGCTAATGTCAGATGACTACGGTGTTGGAAACTGCCTCCATCTCTTTTTGTATTTTAATTTGAAAACAACACATTTTTAGCGGATGAAACCTTAAAAAAATGAAAATCTCTTTAATGTTACTAGCCTTTCTCTCTTTTAGGACAGAAAATAAAAAGTTTTTTTTTTTTTTTTTAGCATTAGAAGACTGTGATTTTAGTGTTGGTGTGGGAAAGCTTCTAGAAGCAGGCTTACCTCACTGATTTTCAACTTGCCTTTGGATGTGATCTTTGTATAATGTTGCTGAAGCATCTTCGAGTTCTTTTTTTTTTTCTTTTTGAGGAAGACTAGCCCTGAGCTAACCTCTGCCAATCCTCCTCTTTTTGCTGAGGAAGACTGGCCCTGAGCTAACATCCGTGCCCATCTTCCTCCACTTTATATGTGGGACGCCTACCACAGCATGGCTTTTTTGCCAAGCTGCTCCATGTCCGCCCCCGGGATCCGAACCGGCGAACCCCAGGCCACCGAGAAGCAGAACGTGCAAACTTAACTGCTGCACCACCGGGCCGGCCCCCATCTCTGGGTTCTTAAAGTTCAGAAACATGTAGGATAAAACATATTCTAATGCATTTCAGAAGAACAATTTTGACCCTGAAGGCATGGTGAAATGCCTGTATTACGTACGTAAAGGCCTGCTTTCTTTGGAATAAAATTTATGCTTCTAAAATTTGAATGTTTAAACACTTTTTTACTTTATATTAAAAAGTTTCACGAGACTGTACGAAAGTGCTCCGCAGCAGAGAGACGAATGCGTATGTTTTCATTTGCACATCTCTTTCAATAAAGATCTCATAGAACTGGCTTGAAAGATAAAACATTAGCTTTTACTATATTTTGCACTCTTGCAGCATTTATCTTTTACTAATTCTTGCATTATCTTAAGCAGAAATGTGTGCGGAATAACATTATAACACTATTTTAAGCCTGCTGTGAAGAAGGAACTGTTCTAAGTGCTTCCCATTCAATGTTAAGACATTAAATCCTTTCAGCGATACTGGCAGGAATGTCGTATTATTATTTCCATTCTATGGATGAGGAAGATGAAACACAGAGAGATTGAGCAGCTTGCCTAGGGTAACACAGCTGACAAATGATGGATTTGAATTCGTGGCCTCAGACTCCCTGTTCTTGATAATGACACTAAATCTATCTTCTCAGGACACCAGTATTCTAAAAATATTTAAAATGCTATGCTCTTTCATATTATGTATGGTGTCTTTCTCTTTGTACAAGAATCTATTTAATGTAAGCTATTGTTTTTAAGACATTTAAAAATATTTCAACAATGGTTAAACAACGTGTTTGGAAGGCTAACCTAAAAAGCAACTATTATAGGGGCTGGCCCCGTGGCTGAGTGGTTAAAGTTCACGTGCTCCGCTGTAGGCGGCCCAGTGTTTCGTTGGTTCGGATCCTGGGCGCGGACATGGCACTGCTCATCAGACCACGCTGAGGCAGCGTCCCACATGCCACAACTAGAGGGACCCACAACGAAGAATACACAACTATGTACGGGGGGCTTTGGGGAGAAAAAGGAAAAAATAAAAAAATCTTAAAAAAAAAAAGCAACTATTATGTATATCTTTTCCCCCATGAAATCCTATGCTATGTGTTCAAATAAGTGACTTGTAAATGAACTGGAAAGGAAATTTTTGTAAATTAGGGACCTTTGTTTTACCTTATTTTCTATCTTAGGTTCTAAATAATCACTTTAGATAATTATATTGAATTATTCTTGCTAGTTTTATTGTACTATGTTCTAAGAAGCAATTAAGGGAAACCACTGTTTATATTTTGGCTATATATGGAGAAACTGCTAAGTTTTTAAATATTTCTTAAAATGTTTCAAATTTTCTAAAATTCTCTAGAAGTTCGGATATTTCTGAAACTCATACTCATCAATTTTAGAGACTCTGTGGATATTTAAGTCTTATATAACTCTGAAACTACTCTTAATCTGATCTTACTTGAATTTTTTTCCCCAAATATAGTGCCATATGTCCCCTGTTATTCTAATGGAGATAGTAAAATATGAGATTATGGAGGGTATTTTACTGTAATTTCAGTCAACGTTTTATGAAGAAAACATTAGAAAAATGGGACACCAAAAAGTATCCCAAGAACGTAGTTTTTTGTGCTGTGTGCTGGATTGGGAAATTGGTTTTGACGGAGATCACGCTGGGGTCCCCGGCTAGGTTCCCCTTCCATGTGTTAGTGGGAGGAAGCATTTGCTTGGTATCAGGCCAGCTATTCTGCCGAGTGAAGTCATGGATGAAACAGCAATTTCTTTATTTAAAAAATCCCTAGTTATCAGTTAGTGTCGAGCTTGGACATTATCTTCAATGTTTCTAAGTATTTTTACATATAGATATGGCATTAATATTTTTACTTATTTCCTATTAAATTTCATAATAACTATTTTAGATGAAATTCGAATACTTAGAGTAGCAACTAAAAGTCATTTACATCATTATTTACTGAAAATTCGAATTATAGAAAACTTTAGGTCGTCTGTCTAGCATTTGTATTTGTTCACTCGGATTTTTGCTAGTATTACTATCGTCCACGTGTTTCAGCTATTACTTTGGGGGTAGGATGGATTTGAAGAAGAGAAAGACTGTAAGGAGAAAAGAGGTTGTTTCTCTGTTCCCCAAGAACACAGATGCAGGACAGTAGGAAGGTGTCTGTTCTTTCGTGGTGTGGTCAACGAAGAGTTCAATTCAGGACGCCTGGAGGGAGAAGCCTGTTTTGACCCAGAACCACCACAAGAGGGCGGAGATGCTGAGCATTTTTCAACAGGAGAACCGTGAGAAAACAAGCTTTTGACTTCTTTTGTGTATATGCTACACTGTATGTAAGAACACTGATATTGATTTAAACAGTGCTGTAAATATTTTCCTTATCAGAATATTTTTTGACAGAATTAAGTTGTGATATCGTTATTCTATCCAATAGGAAACCTCTAGATTAATTATCCTTGAATGTTCCTTAGATCATATAATTTGTCCTCTCAAAGATTTCATTGCCCACTGAATAACTTTTCGTCTTATCCTGAGACTTCAGTTCAGAAAATTTTAGCTAAATCCAGGTTCTACACTTTCTATGTCTTACTGAACACATCCACTTGGATATTTTACTTTCATTTCAAATACGATGTTTCTAAAACTGAACATCATCTTTCACTCCACATACGGGATATTCTCCCTGAGTCTACTGTTCCTCCAAATATCCAGCCTGCAGTGTCTGTCAGGGTGTTGGAGTCTTCCTCCCTTTCTGCAGCTAAGCCAGCATTAGGAAATAGGGTGGGTTTCCCACTTCAACTTGACCTCACCATAATGGACCTTGTTAATTTCATGACATTCAATCATTCAAGAAGTAACAATTCAATGACCCTCCATATGCCAGACATTGTTTCAGGCACTGAGAAAAGAGCAATGAACAAAATAGTGAAAATCCCTGCCCTCAGTTTGATTGCATCATAGTGGGAGGAGAAAGACAGTAACAAGCAAGTCAATTACATAGCATGTTAGAAGGTGCTGTGTGCTATGACAAAGAATTGAGCCATGTAAGGGGAAATGAGACATGTTGCGGGGAGGGGTCATAACTTCAAATAGGATGGTTTGGGTAGACCTCACTGACCCTGAATTTTGACCTTGTAGTTCCTTTTAATGCTGTACTTTAGGCAGAACCTTGTTTATCATCCTTGATCCAACCAATAACCAAATTCTGTTGATTTTCTCAGAAAAGCAATGTGCTTTCCGTTTCATTTCAACTGCTTTTTATTTTGCTCAGCCTGTTATTTCTTTATGTTTAGACTTACAAAGCCTCTTAACTTGATTCTGTGCCTCTATGGCAGTCAGGTCAGATGCTCATCGAAACTGTTTCCATGTGGTTGCAGGACAAGCCAATGGAATGTGGGTGGAAGTGATGAGTGCTGCTTCTAGATCTGGGGCATTAAAATTCCCCCAATCCTCCATGTTCTCTCCCTCGTCTGCCAGCTGGATGCAGAAGATGCATCCGAGGACTCCAAGGTCCTGGGGCACGAGAGCGACTAGATAGAAGGAACCTGGGTTGAAGATCAGCACATGGAAGACGATCCTCTGCTTGTCTCTGAACTTTATGTCAGTGAAAAAATCATCCACTATATTAAGTCACTAAGATTTTCGGAAGGAGGGTACTTTTTTACTTGTTTCCATTTCTCTTTTTTTTTTTTTTTATTAATGTTATGATAGATTACAACCTTGTGAGATTTCAGTTGTACATTTTTGTTAGTCATGTTGTGGGTACACCACTTCCCCCTCCGTACCCTCCCCCCACCCCCGCTTTTCCCTGGTAACCACCGATCAGATCTCCTAAGGAGGGTACTTTTTTATAGCAAGTAGCATTATTTACACTAATTAATATGGCCTCCTTCGATACTTCATATACCACTGGGACACCCCATTAAAATGAACATTTGTTTAGTACTATGAGTGGTCACTCTGCTGTTTATTCATACTTACGTCACATCTACAACGGTGGTTAAACCCAACTTTCTGTCTTCCTGTAGCTAAATAGTAGGTGCTGAGAATGGTTGAAAAAAATTACACCTGTACAGATTAGGCTGTCATAAGGTCATGGACTCCAGTCTCAGCTGAGCCCTCCAAGCTGTACACCGGTCCATCTGTATTGCTCTAGTCAGCTCTCCCATTCCTTATTCTTCTAAAACCTCTGACACTTGACCTTCACTAGTGATTTGCTTCCATCTTAGGGAAAAGAAAATCCAACAGAGCTCTCACTAAGCAACCTGCTACTGAAGCTAGAAATTACCTTGTATTCACACTCATCCTTTCACTTGTCCATGCAGTTAGAATAATGCATGTGCCCCTCTCCTGTTGAAGACTAGTGGTGCTCTGGATCCTATTCCTTTTCACCTTTTGAATACCCCGCTTGCTGCTGTCCTCTCGACATTGGCCTCACTCCCGGTTCCTTCCTATTGCATTTAAATGTGCTCAAGTCTCTCTTATGTTGGAAACAAACCAACCCCCTCCTTGGATCCTGTTCCTCCTCCAGGTCCAGCTTCTTTTTTCTTCTCTTTTTGGTCACCATGTTCTTTGGAAGAACGGTGTATATGCCCTTCTACCAACTACAGTCTGCCTCAGTCTCCACCCTTCTCCTCAACACTGTTTTTCCCAAGATTCTGAGGACCTTCACGATGCTAATTCTAGTGGCTACTTCTCCTTCTCCGAGTGGCACTTGACAGTGTTGACCACTCTGTTGAAATGCTCTCTTCCTCTGATGTTTGAGATGACTCCCTCCTATAGTTTTTTCCTCATTCTCTTTTAGCTGGGATGCTCTTCTGTCCTTTGATAACATATCGATCTTCCTCAGGGTTCTGTGCCCACACTTTATTTTCTGTTAAACAGACTCACTTATTTCTTGAATGATTTTATTACCTCCCATGATTTCACTTACACTAAATACTTCAAAAAATGCCTCAAGTCCAGACTCAGACCCCGTTCCTGCCACAACTCTCTCCAGAATCTTTCCACCTCCTCCTGTCCCTGCTGCACTCCCAGACTTGGACTACACCTCCATTGCCACTCCAGGCTCCTCACTGGCCTCCCTTTCTCAAATCTTGTCGCATTCCAAAACTTTCTCCTAGGGCAGCGAGAATGAATCTTTAAAATAAGAATATGATCAGGTCCCTAATCCACTCTAAACTCTTCAGTGGTTACCTAGTGATGCCTGGAACTTCATTCCTTAAAAATATAAATTCTTCAACATGGTTTATGAAGCATTTCAAGACCTGCTCTCTACCTTTTCGTTTTATCCTCTTGATATTCTCCTTTCCCTCTAAGTTCCAGCTAGGGTGACTTCCTTCAGTCCCTGGAGCAAATCTTGCCCTCTGGCTTCGTGTGTTTGCGTATGCTGGTAAACAGGTCTAACAGCCCCTGTTTTCTTTGCCTGGCTAACTCTAAATTATCCCTTAGGTCTAGCTTGGAATCCCGGCCGGAGAGATTTTCCTGTCCCTACTCTGGGTTGCAAATCACTTTGCATTCCCATTACTATAGCATTTATCACAATTTATTTTCATTGCCTGTTAAATTGTCTGTCTTCCCCAGTAGACTGTAAACACCATCATATTTCTAATATTCACAGCTGTTCAGAAATGGAATAGACTGTCAAAGGGATGAGGCTCAAACATTAGGGAGGTGGTTGGATTTGATCTTTATAGTTTTGTCGTCTCGTGTCCTGACTGTTCTTCACGGGCCGTATGCTGCAACCACATTATTTGATCTTTCCCAAATGTGTTTTGTGCTTTCCTTCCCTGTGACTTGGATCGTATCTATCCCTTTGTCTAAAAATGTCTTTTCCTGTTCTGTATCTGCGGACATTATACTCCTTTTTAAGCCTAGTTCCAAAACTCTCTTCTCCATGAAGATGTTTTATCACCCTGGTGAGAAAAGATCTTGCCTTTCTCTGAATCCTCAAAACACTCTGGATTAGTTTTGAGTACTTATCGCATATCATTTAAAATTATAATTTTTGCTATATTTCAATAGAAGGATATCTGGAACGGTCTCACGTCTCCCTTCTCTGAATTTCTATAATACGTTATATCAATTTCATGGAACATGTCCTATCTTGCCTTATGTTGTGCTCAGGTGTATACATGACGTCTCTTCCATAGCAGCCTTGAGAGCCTGTCGTGTTTGTACGTACCACACTGCCTAGCATCTGGTCATATATATAATGCAATCTCAAAATATAATTGCCGAATGTATCCACGAACCAATTATGTCACCTTATCTATTGTCTGTCTCCATAAGAGCCCCTCTTTCAAGCCAAATAGCCTTATTCCCAGTCCTCTACTTGTCAATTATATTTCCCCATTTCCTCTTTGCACATGGCTTTTATAGTCTACATTCATATCTCTAATTGTCAAAATACTATCTCCTTGGCTCAAATAGTGTTTCTCTGTGAAGGCTGCCTTAGTACTTCCTGCTGGAAGACATCTTGGCTAAGGTGCTCAGCTGTTAGTTAGTGGGCCATAGAAACACCATGGAAAAAATTAAATGATGGAGCAACCTGACTTGAGAAGTACTTTAATAAGATTACCTAGTAAGATGAACAGGTAAGATGTGAGCTGGAGAAGAGTGTAGCTTGGGAGACCTAGTGCAACGGTCCAGGTAGAGGCTAACACATGC
Source organism: Equus caballus (assembly GCF_041296265.1). Taxonomy (NCBI): domain Eukaryota; kingdom Metazoa; phylum Chordata; class Mammalia; order Perissodactyla; family Equidae; genus Equus; species Equus caballus. Next base: position 50,674,421 of record NC_091686.1, read on the forward strand.
TTCAACTTGTCTAGTAGCAGCAGGGCTGGAACAAAGGGGTCATGTAATAGAGCAGTATGTAAGTTGACTCAATAGGGGTTTGTTTTTCTAATGTTTCCAGTAGAGGGATTCTAAGAAAGAGGGAAGAAGACCAGAAAAGTATGCTAATCTGGCAGGGTATTTCTTGGAATCTGTTTACATTTTCTAAGCCACTACGACGCATCTGTATTCATCTTTTATGGATATTTTATTCATCACTTGTAGATTCTGTATCAAAAATGTACTCAGCTAGTGAGGACTAGTTGATTTTTGTGGATCCCCGTTGTGTACAAAGCCTCTCGCTGCACTGAGGGACTCTAGAAGGGCCCTCTACCTCCCACCTCCCTTTGATCCTGGGAACAACCTATTGTGGTGGAAAGGACATGGGTTTCTGAGTTAGAGAGATGTGGGTTTGAATTCTGTTTTGGTCACTTACTGATATATGACCTTGGCCCAGTTATTTAACTTTTCAGAGTCTTAGGTTTTGTTTGTTTTTAAATTGTTCAATTAGTATCAGCAACAGCAACTTGCAGAGATATTATGAGAATCGAGTGAAACATGTATGTGGTACCTGGCCCATGGTCAGCTTGTCCTCCCTCTCCATGGTTGCTGTATTTAGGAGAACATAAATATTGGCCCGCAAAGGGCAAGAATTGAAGCAGAGGGGATGACCCATGGCCGAGTGGTTAAGTTTGTGTACTCCGCTGCGGCGGCCCAGGGTTTCTCTGGGTCGTATTCTGGGCGCAGACATGGCACCGTTCATCAAGCCCCGCTGAGGCGGCATCCCACATAGCACAACCAGAGGACCTACGACTAGAATATACAACTATGTACTGGGGGGCTTTGGGGAGAAGAAGAAGGAGAAAAAAAAAAAACCCAAGAAGATTGACAACAGATGTTAGCTCAGGTGCCAATCGTTAAAAAAAAAAAATTGAAGCAGAAAATGACAACTTACTTCTTCAGACAAGAATGATTAAACTTCCCTACATTTGAAATAGTTCTGGCTGGGGATATATGCTGTGTATTTTATTAAGTGCAATTTAGAAACATGCGCCTCTGCAAACTATCTTAAAATTCTTACATTGTGTAGATATTCAATACAAGACATGTACACAATTTGTGTGCTATTCTCTTCTATAGGAAAGAAGGATTAGTTGCGTGTGTGAGTGTGTGACTCATGGCTTATACTTTAAAAGTAAGATTGTGGGGCAAGAGTAAATTGCAAGAATTACATTCTCTGTTTGAAAAGCAAGTTTTACCAAAGTTATTCTAAATTCATAAAGGCTTATACTACCCATTTCTTGTTTTGTATTTGATATGTGACATTTTTTCCTTAGAATTGGGAAATCATCTTTGATCTCTTAAAAGTGAACCATCATCATGACCTCAGTGTTGAGAGAGAATTGAAACTGGCTGAAAACATCCAGAATGAAATCCAAGTAGTGTTTTTGATGGCGCGTGCTTGGTGGAAGCTCACCTCTTAAACTCTCAGAGGACATGATTGGTGTTGATGAGTATTTCAGCCCCAGCTTTTTATTCTCTTATAGTACTCTTAACTGTATTAGCGGACGCTTTCTGAACTCTCGAGTTGAAATAGACTCAGAACTAAAAGCACATAGTGACTATGGGGAACCAAACACAGTTCCACAGGTATTTGAATGACTTAGAGTGCCAAGTGGACTGGCTTTCACATAGTAGGTGTTTGTGATGTTTGGCCTAATTTTAGTTTGTTCCTTTCATAAGACAAGTCTGTATTTAGAAACATTTTTTGGTTTTCTATTCAGGTATGGCTGCTCCACGGTTGTTCTTGCGAGCCTGGTGGAAGGGGACTTTGCTCCAGCTTATTCTCTCCTTAGGATGTTGGAGGTGGTGGGTCTATTTCAAGCCCCAATTATAGGATTTGAGTCACTGTCACTGTATCACAGGACAGTTTGGTCACTTCTGGGTATTCACTGTCTGGGAAACACGCTAAATGTCATGCGGGAAAGAGGGATGATGCTTGTTCTGTAGCATTTCAAAGAACCAAAAGGGAGCAACTTTCAACACACCAAGCCCAGGTGTAAGGAAGAATAATCTAACAATGAGACAATTAGAATTGTTGAATACTGTAATGGGCTGCCTCAGAAAACAGCTGAGCTGAGTTTTTGGTCACCTGTCAGTAACGTGTTCTTCGGAGAGTGAGGGAAATCTTTACTGGAAGTCGAACGCATGAAGAGATCAAAGCAGAGCTGCTCTGACTGAAGCCCAGGGGGCCTCCCTCTGGCATAGCAGCACCCCCATAAGTCTGGAGAAAAACCCTCAGGAATATGGGGAGCACAGTTTAAAAACCAGGGACTCTAGATGATCCTCAGGTCCCCTCCGCGTGTTAAGAATCCTTCATCATCCAGGTCATAATGAAGGAAAAGAAATAGTTCTCCATTCTATGATTTCTTCTCCTTAAACCCCTCAACTTAGGAAAAATGAAGATTAACAAAACAGATAGTCTTCTGATTTTAGCACTTTCTGGTAAAAATTATTTCCCTCTTTCTAGTATCCGAATTTGAAAAATCAGTCATCTTTGACTTGTTTTTCTCTTTTACACTTTATATTCAGTTAATCTTCAAGTTCTCTTGATTCTTCCTTCAAAATATATCTACCATCTGTATCTTCTTTCCTTTTCTGGGCTACCACAGAAGTGCAGCCCATACCTGTGCTGTTTTGCATGAGCCTGTTAATTGGTCCATTCTCCATTCCATTCTAAGAATTACTACCACTATAATCTTTTTAAACCATCTCTTTAAGAGTGTGTTTCTCCTTTGGTCAGAATCTTCAGGGTCTCCCCACTGCCCATGATGGAGTTCTCCGTATATTCCGTGGTTGTGAGCCTATGTGAACACCAGCCCAGCTTTAATCTCTCTTGATGGTTCAAGGGCTGAAATTCCAATGGAAGCCAGGCCAGCAACTGGCACCATCACGTCACTCTCCCATAACACTCAAAATGGTGGCAAATATTTAGGCCCAAGGGATGGTGAGAAAGTGGCAGCACTTATGATCCAAAGATTGATTTACAGCTGGCTTTGTAATCAACCTATTGGAACTAGTAACAGGCATTCCACTTTGCTCAAAACTCTCCAACGCTGTCCCATCTCTTGCAGAATAGAAGCCAAAATCCCCACAACATCCTATAAAGCCTTATGAGGTGGGCCCTGTGTTACCTTTCTGAGATCTTCTTCTACGACCCTCTCTCCCATCACTTATTCTGGTTTAGCCACATTGGTCTTCCTGCTTCTTCAAACATGCCCAGCACACTCTCACCTCAGAGCCTTTGTGCTAGCTATTCCAAAAGTCTGGAATGTTCTTTCCCAAGATAGCAACATGACTAACTCCCTCATTCTCTTTAAGGCTTCAGTCAAATGTCAATTTATCAGTGAGGCCTCCCCTGGCCACCTTTTTTAAAATAACAAATCCCCACTCTCACTCTGGCCTTCTTACTCATCCTCTTTGTTCTTCTCTACAGCACTTATCATCTAACAGACTATGTACTTCACTTATCTACCCTGCTTATTGTCTGTCTCTTCCAGTTGATTGTAAACTCCATGAGGGCAGAGATTTCTGTCTTGTTTACTGGTGTATCCCCAACACCTACAATAGTGTCTTGCACATAGTAGGACCTCAGTGAACATATGTTGAAGACATGAATGAATGAAAGAACAGGATATAGTGTAATCTCTTAAGCCCAGCCTTCAGGCTTTCCACAATCTCACCCAAGCTTTCCTTCCTGCTGCTTCCTGACATAAGACCCATGTTCTAGACACCGTGGTCTACTGCTCCTACAAACATTCTTTCCCATCCTTGTGCATTTGGCTGTACTGTACCCTCCACTTGGAAGTCCTTTTGCATTCTTCTCATCTTCCATATTCTCTATGCTTAGGGTAAATTTCCACTTATTCCATGAAACCATCCCAAGCCACACAGCCTCGTTCTTCCTCTCTTCTCATAGGATAGTTTCCTTATAGTGCTAATTTGACAATTAAATATATTCTGCATCATGATATAATTTATATTCTTGTCTCCCAATGTTATTTAAACCATGAGTTTTTATTTAACTCTCAGATGTTTATATTTTGTTTCTCCAAATTGGAAACTTTCTTAGGAAATTGCAAGTGTAAATGAACAAAGCTGCTCTTGGGCAGAATTCTAGCCCCAGGGCCCACCTACCACCCTGGGAAGTGAGGACATCAATCCTTCAGCACTGGAACCACTGCTGGCCCAGGAGTGTGCCTTGTGCCAGGGAGGGAACCTTTGCCCTAGGGTGCCTTGCTCATGACAGGTACTCAGCGTTAGCCGATGGACTGACTCATCTTCTGTGATCATTTTGTTCCTAATATTTTCTTTGCAGGCTTACCAAAGTTTATTTACAAGTACTAATACTAGTTAAAAAAAAAAGACATAAAATCACTATTATGGGTAAGAATTAAAAACTTCATTTAATGATAATGAAGAAGAAAGAATTAATTAAAATATATTAACTGTTGGTGATTGGACTGTATTATAAGACTTACCACGTTAATTGCACACACCGAAAACTTTGGGAGCTACACATGTGAGAAGTGGTTTTGCACACGTGTTGCTCAGTCATTTTTACCATGATATTTCCATGGAGAAATCTGAGTGAGTGAGAAATAAGTCTTAAAATGCTTAGTCATGCAGAATTGAATCTGGGAGTCCCAATTATGTGTATATCTTGCTGCACTGCTTAGCTATTTTTAATTTTTATTTTTAATATGTTCTTTTGGAAAGAGGTATTGTACTCATTAAAAAACATTATGTGTGAATGAAAATTCTGTATTTGATATTTATCAAATACAGACATATGATACACTTATAATCCATCTAACAACTAATGTTCAAAGCTTTTTTAAACATTGCCTACAGAAGTACTTGAGCATATTAGGTATTGAGTAATTATTTCTGGAGTGAAAAAGTCAAATTAGATGAGCTGCACATGTGACACCTCTATTTTCAACTTAATTTTAGTATGTTTTTATTTCTAAAAACAAATATTATAGCCAACTTTTGTCAACATATATCAATAGAGAGCTAGTAATAATCTGAAAGCCAACTTTAATATAATTCTGGAGAAGACGTCAATATTCACTATCAGCTCCTGATTTGTCTAGGGTGACACAGATGTAGGAACCCCTTGCTCCAGGAAGCGGCTGTCTTATATAACCAGGAAAGTTTTACATAACCTAAATTTTTGCAAATTAAATATTATTTTATTGCACATTAGAAGAACTGATTCTTAAAGGCCCCCTACTATGAATCTTTTGTGTAGCGAAAAAGCAAGCTGTAATTTGATGTCCAATTTTTAAAGATTAAAAATAGTCACAGAGGTAGGCTAGTTAATTCCCGAAATTTTTCACTACCACCAGTTTAAAAATAAAATATAGCAACTTGAAAACTTAAAGTTTGCCTTCTACTCATATTTCAAATCTTGTGGCAGGCAAAATATTTATTAAAAGTAATGTTTTTCATCCCTTCTCTGGTTCTGATGTTGTGTCATTCTTTGATTTTGTGACATATGCTTCTCCTTCTAAAGCAGCTGTTATGAAGCTTAATTAGTTTTTAATTAACGAGAATTAATGTCCTGAAAGTTTTATGAATTTCTATCACATCACAGATAGTTTGAGACTTTTGAAATCTGCTGCCAATTCTCAAGCTGCACCTATAGGGTTTCTCCAAAAGGAAACCAGGCCCTCATTCCTCACAAAGGCTAGAAAGCACGTCTATAGCATGAGGAAAGTCGCATGTCCAAAAGCACAGCCAATTTCTTTTCACCACTCTGAAGAAATTCAAGGAAATATGCAAAATTAGTCAAAAGGTGATGGTTGGTCCTAAATTGTGTGTAATAGCAAGTCAGGGTAGAGCTTCTAGATAATGAAGACAATTTCTCAAATCTGAATAATTTTTACTTTATTCCTAATATTCCATGGAAACAAATGAAAACTATTGAAAAAGTAGAAAATTGGAAATTCAGGTAAGAGAGAGACTGCTCCTACAGTCTGTTCCTATCCCCCTGGTAGGCTGAATCATTGTGTGGAATAACTGTTCCATGCTTCTGTGCAGCTCTATAAAATAGAGCAAACCCATGAAGTTTCTGTTCTTCTGGAAGTATGTGTGGGTTGAAGGCTGCTGTCATGGTGCAGCCTGTAAAACATTATGCATTCATAGGGCTCAGAGGTCACACTGTATCCTGTGTCTTAAATGACAGGACAGGTGGCTAGGGGCCTTAGTTGCCATGTAAATAAAAGTTTATAAAAGTTGAAAAGTGCCCTGAATCAGATTTACTATGTTTGGTTCCTTTGGAGTAAATCGTTTGAAACACTGTAGAGCTCTATCACAATTGATTAGACCTGCAGGGATAAAAAATGAGTTATTGTGGGCTGCTCCATTCCTAAGTGGACACCTGAGGGTCAGAGTCAGTCTCTGAATGGTATGCAGGTGTTGATAAGAAGAAAGGGTTAGATATTAGTTTGCCTGTGGCTTACGATAATTTTCACATTTCTGAAAATTTGGCCTTGTGGTCTGGCATCTTGGGAAATCTCCAAGTCTTCTCTGTGAAGGTGATCTGAATCTAAGAAGACAGACTCAATTAGCCCTTGAGAACTACCAGCATGGATTGCTCCAGTCAGTTGGACTGCCCAGGCCCAAAGAGGATTGGTTTGGGTTGACTCATTTTGCCACCTCAGCTGGTCTGTGAGGTGGCCTCTCTATCTTGCATGTTGATATGGGGCAAGGAAAGAGCTGGGGGGTAGAAAATCTCCACCCCCGTTCCCAAACATCTGTATTCATTTATGCCATGAGTAACTGCTTAGTACAGGGGTTTTCACATAATAGGTTTTTGGTAAACACTAATAGAATTGAATTAAATCTATCAAATCTAAGAAGCTTTATTTCCTGATTTTTCAATGTCAGATAAGTCATTTCCACCCAAGGGAGCTCATATAGGCTACCTCATGAGAGAGTGTCCACTAAAATTTGTTAAAATGGTAACTGTGGCCATAATTGCTAGCCATTTATTAATATCTGGTCACAAGGATTGGAAGTAGGATTTGTTTTTAGAAATAAAAGCACTCTAGAAGGAAGCCAATTTTTAGTGAGCCCATTGTATTTTATCAATTATCATGAGATGTATGTTTAAGGATAAACCTATGTTTACCCGTACACAAGTTCTTAGCTCTGCCTTATTTGCTATACTCATAATCCTGAATGTGTTTCACCATTCCAAAATTCTGGTTATAAAATACTAATAATCTGTCATCCAATTGTGTGGCTTAGAAGGTATCATGTAGGGTGAATGGACCTTCTCACTTTTTTTTCTTTTTAACTGATGAAGCAAAGTACCATTCAGCAAAGTCTATTTTTTAAAGTATTTATTCAAATGACAACCAATCCCAAAGTAAAAGAGATGAAAAGTAACATAATTAAGAAAATGACAGATGCCTGTAGCTTGATATGTATGAGGAAGAAAGGAGGTCTTACAATTTTCTAATGTATGATTAAATCAAAACCTGTGCGTAAGTTCGGATGTGGTTGAAAGTGACAACAAGTTCTCTTAATGACTCACCAAAGGAAAAAACTTGACATCTGAGTCGAGTAAAAGTACGTGGATACAAGGGATTTGTGTTGTTTTGGAATGGCAAGATTGGTGTAAGTGGTGTGAACCAGGCAGACAGGGGACTAAAGGAAGGAGCAATAGACAGAAGCAGGATCTGGCCTGAGCTCTGCCGGGAGCTCCGACCTTGGGGAAGTACCCTGGGTGTTCCTTTTCCCCTCTGTAAAAAGAGCGGTTGAAGCAGATGCTCTCTGTGGCCCCAGACGAGGAAGGAAGGGTCCTAGAGATTTGCAGCCTAGGCGTGGGGAGAGGACTGGCGGAGGCATTGTACCCGAGCCGTCCCTGCGTTGACAAGCACGGGACCTGCCGAAGCAGGGCGAGTTAAAAAAAAAAAAGACCTAGTTTTTAATCTTAGATTGTCAAACATTTGGGCAAGTCACAGCTTCTTAGCATTTTATGTCCCCTTATTTGTAAGACGAAGGAGATAAGCTCGACCTCTACAGTTCCTCCTGCTGCCAACATTTAAAAGATCATGTTTAATGGAATTTTAGAACAGCATAGATTTTAATCTAAATTGAATATATCTTCAGATATATATTCATTGAGTGAGTTAAATGGTAGACGAATTAAATATTGTTGTTCAAATGCAGAAAACAACACTATTAGAAATAATCCTGGAGTCAAGTTCAAATTAATAGATTCAGCATGATGAATATTTCCCTAACAGCAAAGAAATAATTAATACATAAATTCAAAATATAATAATTACCTTTAATTTTCTTTTTTTTTTTGATGTAACAAACTCTCATCCTGCTATTCTTATAATGGTTGTATTGTTTACATGAAATAGGATAAATCTCTCCCAAAAAATGTTCACAGAGACATCCACGAAGAAAAACAAATATATTGTTTCAGATAGTGTCAAAGAGCAGAAAGGCAGTCTTTCATCGGTTTAGGACATCACTTAGTATCGTTTCTAGAGATCACTCATTTCACATAGTTCTGCTAGTAAAACGTAATGTGTTTTATGCTTTAATCAACTCAAGATAAACTTTTAGAAAAATTCAGTTCGATCTGTGAAAGAGTAAGCATTTTCAAATTTGATAGTTAAGACTTCAATGGTATGAGAGCAAGTTTAGAAAACATTTTTATTAGACAAATTATTTAGACAAATTATACACAGAAAGCTCTGCCACTCATAACTGAGGCCTCCAAAAAGTGTTTTGTGTATTTGTATAATAGGCAATACATCAAAATAGGCCTATTTTCAATATTGTACATGATTAACAGTTTGTTGATAGCTCGAATCACTGTGACATCTGGTGTGTCCCTATAGAGCTTGTGGTAAAGATTTTTTGTTTTAAAATCAGAGTCATGAATGAGATCGTGAATGTTACAAGGGAAAACAAGTTGTGCATGCACTTAGGTACTTGTTACCCTGGAAACAAAATGGTTTTTGCATGATAAGAAATTTTTCTGCCTTACACAGTAGACAATATTTGAAGATTTAGTACAAAAACAGTGACAGTACAAGCTGCTCCCCAGAACAGAATTAGCATCAAAATAGAATATACCTTAAGAATATACCTTTTAATGTCTCCTAAAGCAAATCACATAGGTCGATTCCTATATCAATCCTAGCCACAGAATGAATTAGATTAAAAGAAGTGTATGGCTGCGTGAAAACACAGGATAAGTTCTTGCTTCCTACTTACCACATTTTAATTTAAGGATTACAAACAAAGTTCATTCTACGTTTCTAACAGGTAAGAATGCTACTCGAAAAGAGTGTGCGCAAAGAGGCACGTTTTTGCTGTCATCTTTCTAGACACTTGGCACTAATGTAAAAAATACGTAACTCCTCCAAACAGAACTGAATAAAAAGGGGGGTTTGGTTGAGAGCCCAGCACGGTTATCATATTTTCTTCTTTAGGATAATGTATGATGGTAATTAAGGCCACATCAATATTTCTTACGGGCTCTCCCCGCTCCCCAGCTACAGTTGTATCGATTGGCTTACTGCTTCGGAAGAGAATTTATTAACCTTCAATGATCTACGTTTAAACTCTTAACAGAGCTCTATGTGCTGTTGTGGACGTGGTTCAGCTAATAGCATTTTCCATTTAGATAATTAATTAAAAGTAAAGTTATCAAGGTTAACTTTATACACTGCCGAATAACAAATGCAAAACCTATTCAAATGAGTTACATCGAGGAACAAATATTAAACCGCCCTGGATGTTTTAATAACAAAAGTATAAAATATTCTCTGTCGGCAAACAACGCGAGTCAGAATAACAATAAAGCAACCTGCCTTTTCTAACTGAAAAGACCCCCTGCGCTGCACACAGCTCCTGTATACAATACTTTTCGTTTTTAACTAAAGCTTTATTAAATGAATTGCAATAGCAATGGCCGCCTTTTAATATATATACACATTATATAGGTGCATATATATGTATATATATATATATGAGATACTAATTTATTTAACACAATAGAGGCTTCTGCCATATGATAAAGTTTACTGTACATGAGAAAAAACTTTAATACTGTACAATCACATAAAGGTCATATGCACTGTTGCAGTGCGAGAGTAGTTTTAACTGTAGTCTTGTCTGGCATATTAATGGCTTTTTTGTAATCCTACAAAATTGCATTCTCATATTATGTGGCCTGAACGGTCTTTAAGTTATTTTATAAACACTGCAGGGGTTGCCTTTGGTCCACAGTTAAAGGACACTCAACAGCAGTGGAGCATTGTATGGATGCAGCAGAAGAATGTAGAAAGACTGAAGTTATTGCAATTATATTTTCAAAAATAGAGAAATGTTACGTAAGAGGCCTTTATGTAAAATGAATCCTGCATATACCTTTAGGGTACTCAGTGCACATTTCCTATACTTGAAGTACAGTATATGAAAAGCGGACTAATAGGATCCTAGTATACTATATTCTGGGGGAACAAGTTGAGTAATGAAAAAAAGTGGAGGAAAATGTACGGAAAGAGAGAGCAAGAAATGGAGGAGAGAGAAGAGGAAGAAGGAGAGGAGAACGAACTGAAATTGTTACTAATCATCCTGATTCTTTAAAAAAAAAATGTTACATCCATGTTAGTCCCACGATATTACAGTTGCTCCTTGCAAAGGGAGTCCTACGAAAGAAACAGTGAAGAGATTTTGTTGGCTGCTCATATGGAGGTGCCTCGGTCTGGATCATTACCCAGATTGAGCCCCAGGGTAGGAGTTGGTTGATAAGGAATAGATGACATTGTTTTTATAGGACTCCTGAAAAAGCCCCCATTAGGTGCCCTGTGCCTAAAAGGGCCAGTTCGGTGCTCAGGCACGTTGCCAAAAGCGAAACCAGAGGCAGCTTTAGCTGATAGTGTGCGGCTAAGAGTCTGGATCTGCTCTGGGATAAAGGTGGTTGTGGTAATATGAGTGTTCCTGAAATCACTGATTTGCTCCAGGGCTTGTCGTGTTGGCAAAGTGTCAATGTCCAGAGGGGTCAAGTCAATTGACGAGGTGGAAAACTGTTTATGGGGGCTGTCGTCATCTGTGCACAAGCTATTTACACGTCTATGGAGGTGCTCCAGGTCAATTTCCTTGTCATCCTGGAGATGAAGAAAAAGAAGATAAGGTTCTCATCAGTACTAGCTTCCATGGTAAAAAAAAAAAAAAAAAAGTAGTTCAGCAAACATGATATGTAATTAACTGAACTTTGGGGTTTATTCATTTAACAAATATTCATTGAGCACCTAATATGAGGCAGGCACTGTGCTGGGTTCTGGGGGTACCAATATGATGCTAAGGTTATCAATAATAAATATTTTTCTTGCAGTCAAAGTTCTAAAGTGAGCATACGCCACATGCAACTACAAAATATGGAAGCAGTAGGCGGGTGATTGCCTGCCACAGGAGCACAGATAGACCCAGGCAAAATTGCACAAATAAAAAGTATGGTTTTAGCAGCTCGTCCCCCCACCCCACCTCTTCTTTCCACATGCTTCCTCCTTTTTCAGGGTGTCTCATTCCAAGTTGGCTTTTTGCTCCTTTCCACTGCTTGCTCCTAACCTTAACTTTCCATTCTTGGAGAAAAGTGATATGATATGCTGATATGCTAGTTCACACTAAAGTGTTAGTGACTGTTAAAGTGTTATTTCTCCCTAGGTTACAGATATGTGAGATTGTTCAGAGAGAGCAACATTCAACACAAGAGACTCAATGCCCAGTTGAGGGATTTCAAACACTCGGTTGTCTAGTACTGGAATGAGGCAATACTGTGACGTCAGTGGGACCTTAGAGACCCCTCCCCTTCAAGTCATGACATGTGAGTGATAGCTTTAGTTTAGGGTTGGGTTTATGCTAAATGGCCTCTAAATCAAAGATGCTTTGAGCTATGCTAATGGAGTCTTAGTAAGAAGATACTTAATAAAGCAAAAGGAAGTGAAACCTCAGATTTCTGGAGTTGAAACCATTTTATCAATCCCTTAGGATTTTTACTAAAAGTGAGCATTAGAGCCCAACATTTCAAAAATCAAACTGGCAAGAAATAAAATTTCCCTTTTTATCAGTGTTATTTATAGCCAAGTCCAATAAATTAAATTTATGAGGATTTAAAAATACCTATTAATCATAAGAGGAGAAAATATTTGTTCATAAGATCTGGATGAGGTGTCATAAATTAGAATGGAGTATGTATTTTTTTCATTGTGCTATTATAGTGTTCCTCAGTGAAAAATATTTTGATGTACCTCACTGTTTTTTCTTCTCCTTTCTCATTTCAAAATCCAATAAAAAATACTCATTAATGCAATATTATCACTGAGACTTTAGAGGGTTGAGAGAAATAATTTTATGGTTCCCACAGAAACTATAATATAGTCATCCATCAAAAGATATAATAATGCAAGAATTTAATATCATATATAGTAATTCAAAATATAAGGAGCTTGGGGAGTCCTTAATTTCCAGATTTTCGAGAATATGAAGTCTCGGCTATAATCTTGCATTACTGTGGTCTTTTGCATTGAATCAGCGTCAACAGAGATACCAGAAGCCTATTCCACAAAGAAAACACTACAATAAAACCTGATTAATTTTTAGTTCATACTCCACTAATTTAGAATGTATGATTATTCAGACAGGTAGGAAGCTAAGATTTATCTTCACTAAGTCAAGCTTTTCCTTATAAATGGTACCAATCAATTTTGCATATAAGGTGGTAGAAAGGACTCCTTAGACAACTTTGGAAAACAATCTGTTTGAAAGAATACATTAACATGCAAGAATCCTTATGCAAATGAGAAGTCCTTTTTATTCGTGCATTAAAGCAGACCCTCTCAGGATTCGCTCTAGGCATCAGTTAGCCTGTCTAGTTACAGAAAGTCTAGAATGGTCCTTCTTTAAAACTGTCCAGCAAATCAAATCATTCAGCAAATTGGGATTGTTTTCCATTTCAATTTGTGAAGCTTTGGTGAATATGGTTTATTTAAAAAATTTTTTAAAGTTTTGATTTAAAAAATTTTCACCTTTTCTGTTCAGTGGAAATGGGATAAGTGAATCAAGTAGTTCATTTTAACTTCAGATTTTCTCTGATAGTTTATAAATCCCATAATTTTTGATGAAAATAAGGCACATGTCACTTTAAAAGAGAAATTATGTGTAACTCTGCAATTATTCTTTCAGATCTCTGGCAAAATTCTAATATGGCCCTGGAGTTAAGCTGACTCAAGGAGAAAAATCAAATTCTAGAGAATTCCATGGAGTAGATTTGTTAAGCTTCGAGCCATCAAAGAGCTAAAAACATATCATCACTTCTATAGGTCTACATGCCGATAGAGGGAAGTAGCCACTTCTATGGTGAAGAGAAAATTCTGATTATTTAACTGTAGTATTGGATTTTTTAGGCTGACTCTTAGAGATACAAGTTATTTACCTATAAGTTAAACAACTAATTGAAATGAGATGATAAGCATCTTTGTGAACCGGTCAAGGGAATCACAGCCTTTAAAAGTTCATTGAATTGCAGTCTATCCTGAGATTTGGGAGAATTTCAAAGCTCATACAGCACAGGAAATCGTCAGTCTTTCAAACAGTATAGTCTCCTCTTAATTTATCTGGGATGCCCTAAAATGGAAATCGGTATTGGTCTTACCGATTTTTACGTTTCACAGATTTATGTTCACTCTTCAGGGAAAGAAGAAACCAGGACCACCCCCAACACATGCTCTCCTTCCCTGGGGTTATCCTCCCTGGGATACAGCCTGCTTGTTGGCTCAACACAGTGCCCAAGCTCTCAATCAAGTACCTCTTTTGATGGGACCCGGGAGCCTTTCCTCTTGTTCCACCACGTCTCCAGCATGGCTATAAAGCAGGAGAGGACAATTCCAGCAGCCAGGATACAAAAAACCCCTGCAAAGCTCTTTATGTCCAGGGCGCCTCCTTTCTGCTTTGTGTCAACTGAGGAGTACAGGTCACACTGGCCATTCTTCGGCCACCATTTGTGCTTCAGGATGTCCATGTCACCGTTCTGCTGAAGCTCCAGGATCCTTGGGGTAAAGAACAGAACCATGCGTTACTTCACACTAGTTATTGCCTCAGTCCACAACACGTCCATTTGTAACCCCACCTCTGAAGGATGGTGACTGTCGAGGGGAAATGAATATCTAGATTAGCCTGCACTAGGAACACTAGGACACTCAAGACGTTATTGCTTTGATCCTATAGACAGAGGTGTGCCACGGTGCTTTCCTCTCTCCCTTCTGGCATCCCTTCCTTCCTCCGAGCCTCTTTCCCTCCCTCTCTTCCTTCCTCTTTGTTTTTGGTTTCATCCTATAATCTTAAATATCCCCCCCTGGTTTGTTGCAATGTGTTTTCACAATTACATTTCAGAGGCACTGTTTTTATGTGGTTTCAAGCTGCTACAGTTGTGTCTTCCTTCCCCACACGCAGAATGATGCTCCGGATCGTAATGCTTTTATGAAGAACGTTTTGCTGCTTAGAGCAAGATGCTGGCATAATGTCACCCAGCATATGCTGCACACAAAGAAATTCAATTAGAAAGACTTCTATTATTTAACACAGTGCAGGAGAAAGCCTTGGGACAAGTTCGAAGTTGATAAAATACATCATTTTTGATTTTTCACACAACTGATCTAGTTTCCCTTTTAATGCCAAAGGGGAAATAATCTTACCTTGGAGAACAAGAGGAAAAGTTGACCAGAGGCCTTCAGAAGTAGTTAAATTCAAATAAGAAATACCCTTCTTCTTCTTCTTTTTCTTCTTCTTTTTGTCTCCCAGAATCTGGGGGTAGCTGCAAAGACTGCAGCTTTTTAAGTGTGACTTTCATAGAGGTTTTATTTTCAATTCCAAATACTCTTTAGGCTCTACCCCAGACCTGCTGGGCTCTGGCCCTCCTCCAGCTGTGCCGCTGCTCACAGGGCAAGGCCAAGAGCCTGTCCAGAGTACTCAGCATCCTCAGAGTGCCCTAGAATTTCCTGCCCAATGGCTCAGAGTGCTCCTCCGGGACTCATGAAGGCCTGCTCCCCCGGTATTTCCTCCCGAGAGCAGGTCTCACTGCCGCGGGTGCACAGAGGTCTACAGGGCGGTGTCTGGAGAGTGTGGACAGGGCTCGAGGTGCAAGCTCAGGTGTGCTCGCCTTTGTGTGGGAGACTCTTCATCGTGCAGGCCAGAGCTGGAGGTAGGAGAGAGGGCCCGAGGCAGGTGCAGGACTCCTAGTCACAAATTAGACTCAGCCTGGGCTTCCTGGGGTCTTGAAGGTGTATTTGTCAAGATAAGAGGATAGAACATATTTTATCCAATAGTATTTAGCTTGACTTAGAATTTTTACATAGTTAGACTTAGGATATGTGGACCCGCATTTGTACTCTTGCTCTGGCTCTTGGATTATTTGGGAAGAGACTGCCTAAAACTTTAGAGAGAAGAACTAATCCTACCTGGAAGGAGTAAATTGCTCAGTGTCGTCATGTGTTTTTACATTTCCGGCTGTTTCATCTCATCCATGTGTCTATAAGAACGAGCTCAATGATAACGTGGGCAGTGTGCAACATTGGACTTGAGTTAGACGAGAGTTAGACCAGTCCTGTGGCCTGTGATGGAGAGCCGGTCTAGTCCGTATCGGCTACCTTAGGCGACTCCCTCAGCCTCAGCCCAGCGCCCCTTGCTGACACTCTGGGAACCTCCCGCACAACCTGGACCTCTCCTTTCTTATGAAATAGATCTGTCTAAGCTTCTGTTGCTTCAGGGTATTGCTCAAAAATGTCAATTAATTTGATTAATTGGATTTACTAAAATGATTCTGAATGTTAATGGCTTCATTTCACCCTTATTCCAGCCTCTAACGCAGACAAAGTCATTTGCATTTCCCGAATTTCCAAAAGTGTATTCCATGGGACACTAGTGCTTAGGGGGCTTCTGCAAGAAAAGGGTCCTATGGGCATTAACTTTGCGAAATACTCTCATGAAAATTTACAAAGAATTCAGCCTATGAAAGGCCCTAAGAAGACCTGCAGAAGAGAAGACTTGTATGATTTTGTTTAATTCAGCATTTCCCAAGTTTATCTGACTTCCATTCCCGTCTTCCTCATTTTCCTCCCCCAATAACATATATTAATAACCCATGGAGCTACAGTGTGGAGGAATGCACTTGAGAACTAGTGCCTTGATCCCAAAGGGCACTCCTTGTGGGAGTTTGCAGCCCTGTGTTAGGTGCCACGGGCATCTGTGATCGCAGCCTCAGAGCTGCTGGCTCGGCCTATCCATGAATCATATTCAGTTGATGCTGGCAACCCCTGTAGGTATTTGCTTACCTAGAGACCTAGGGAGTCAGGGCCCCACGGAATATCGTGAAGGAAAAGTTAGTCATCTCAAAAAACACAGTTCTTTTTAAATTGGAATTTCTCGGTAGGTGTAGAAATAAAAGGAAATGACAGCAGCATTTGCTTAATGAGAATCTATCTGGGCACAAAATGAGCTCCCAATTTCCCCCCTCCCATTCCCGCCACACCATGTTGGTCAGTGTCTGTGGAAGGAGAAGAGTTTTCCTTCCTAGCACGTAGCATTTATAATTGTTTGCAATTACTTGATTAATGCCCGTTCCCCTTTCTAGAACGTGTCCTCACCATCTTCCACACTGCCTAACACAGAGCAGGCACACATTCATTGACTGAATATGCTCAACAGTCTGGGGTAAATGGACCCCGCCCTTAGATTCTACTTTTTTCTTACCATTGATTCTATTTTCTATTTTATTTCCTCCTATTCATCTATCCTTTCAATAAATATTTAAAGAGTGATTTCATGCCAGGCATTTCCTTGGGTACAAAATTTACGTTAAACTACAACTTCACATTCAGCCAGAATGGCCTGGGCAACCCTCAAATTGTTTCTTTTTACTGCCCTCAATTTATGTCAATTTATTCTTTCATTCATCCACATATTCATTTAGAAACTGGTTATTGCCTCCTCTTTCTCCTCAGTGGTACCTGGTTTCACTCACAGTGTGTCCTTATCACTTCTACACCTGGAAAATAAATAATTTGTTTTTAAAAATAATCATTGAAGTATACATATTCTATGTCACTAATTCTGATTCTAATAGGAGTAAAGGGCCTTGAGTCCAAGGAATTTATTTAATTGTAGAAGTTTTACGTTCAGTAAGCTGGGTGGTAGGCGTTCCTGAGGGGAAAAAGGGAAGAGACTTCACTACGTGCCTCAAGCATCACCACACTACGAAGATCTCTTTAGATGGTTGATCTCACCAAGCGCAGGGGCCTGAACCTTTGCAGGGAGACCCCATCTTTCGGATATACAGAACAGTTGGGCCACAGGACCCCTCAGTCAAGCTCACAACAGACTGCAGGGTTACAGGCTGGCATGGGATAGAGAGGTTGGGAGCAAATGAAAGCGTTCTCTAAGTCCAGAGCTCTGCCACAAATTCTTGCTACAGAATCTAATGCTCCTGGAAATTCCATCAGAAAGGTCACACTACAGCCTCCTTTTATTATATAACAAATTCCTACATAAGGATTAGATAAAGTTTAGCAAAATCTAATGCACTGCCTTAAAGACTAATGGGATGAATCCTTACAATAAATGAGGAGACATTTTCTTTCCAAAAGTTCAAAAGCACTGCACCTTTAAATGAGACTTAAAAATCACACTTAAAGGAAAGATTTTCCTTTAAATTATAAGCAACACTGATATGTGTGTGTGTGTGTGTGTGTAACAATGCAAGAATCCAGTTGCAAAATTCTTAATAAGCGCAAAGAAAATTTTCAGTTCCATGGAATGTTTTTGGTATATGTGCAGTTTCCACAAGATGGCAGTCTTTGCTCACAGAGAGCAGAGTTAACTAGTGGGTTTGAAACGCGTAAAGTATAAACCTGGCACTGAGAACACTTAAACTATTAGAAACAAAGTTGGATATTAGACTGTGATGAACAACTGGATGAGTGAAACCTCTTCTTGGAGTGTGGTCAGAAGAATTCCTGCCATTTTTACCGCAGAGTAAAATTAAGTGTTAATGCGGTGGGAATGAATGACGCCAGAAATAAAAGCATCCTGCTGGTTGCTTGGCACGTAGTAGGGTACCACAACTCAAAAGCTGGAATTATTGTTGTCAGTATGTGTGACAACCATCCTTTCTTTGGACCTGTTCTGGTATAGACTTCTTAATGGAGAGTTTTATTCCCAGATGAATCAGGGAACGATTGATTCCGAAAGTCTGAAAGTATTAAAACATTTGTAATCTCATTGAACAGAAACATCTTAGAAGTCCATAAAACCTAGCTTCAACTTGAAGATGGCTAATAGATCAATCTCGAATGCATTAAATTCTTTATTGGTGTAAATGAGCAAATTTCAGGGGAAAGGAGTAGGGAAGGGAAAGATCCTTCTTTCATATTCAAATAAAAATATTCAACAGGTTTGAGGTGCTCATCTTGAAAAGCTTTTTACTTACTTTGAAGATAACAGCCTCATTTGTGTGATAAAATTGCACTAATTATTGATCACTTACCATCCTTAATCACTACTCTAGAAACTGATTTTCAAATTAATTTATTTATAACAAAACAGGTTGCTGAAAGATGGATGCAAATTTCTCATCCTGCCTAGGCAACTTTGATTTTGCCTTTGAATCCTGGAGCGGTCTCCAGGTTCCTTTCTAATTTTGTTAATTTTCTTATCCTTAGGTAAATTCCTGCAGAGCTGTAAAAAAAGATGCTGGTTATCTGAGGAAAACGACGCCTGATTTTTTAGTTGTTTCTGCTGGGACAGAATTTACAGTAATTGGAGATTTTTAAAAAATAAGTGCAGAAATTCTTTTTTCAGCCCACGTATGTAGGAACTCCTGTGACTCTGTTGCCATTGGATTTTCCCCCATGTTCACAGAAGCATCAATGACTAGAATAGAAAAGGCTGAAACGTCATCTATTCTCTCCACGTTCCCCTCCACCCATTCTAGGGATGAGGAAACCGAACCACATAGATCGATAGTTCCCCCAAATTGTCACATTCAACACACAAAACACAACTTATATACCACACCGGGGTAATCAGAGGCTCTTTGCAGCCAGAGGTGAAAGGCCGAGGGCTCAGCCACCGCAGGCCCTGCCTTGGCTGTCTGGAGGGCTGGAAGGATCAATATTTTAGCAATATCCCAGCACATCATCTAAGACACATGTGTCGGGATGCACTGTTGTAGAGATTAAATGATTTTTTCAATGACTAACAGAGAGTAAAGGGGTGAGCTGGGGCCAGAACTCAGGTCTGCCTGCCCACACCTTTCCCACGGCTACCTACACAGCTTCGAACGTGTAACCAGGAGAGCTCTCTCTCTTAGTTTCAGAGATTTGTTAGACTCTGAGTAAAATTTTCATCAATATGTTTCCTCTAAACCAAACAATATAATTGTAGCGTGATTGCAAATTTATTCATACTACAATTTGGGTGTGCAAAGAAAATGCAGCTTGTCTCTATAACTTAATTGGTCTTCCTCATGAGGACTGGGCCCACGGAGCAATGGGAACCGAACTAAAATTAGCTCAATATGATTTAAAATTTAATCTGATCTAATAATTTAACATGTCTCTAGCTTTAGCTCAATTTACTTCAGAGAATTACTCAATCCTACCGATTCCCGCCCGTTTCCCTTGCTCTTTTCTAAGACGGCATCAGGATTTATGGAGGACGGCAGTATATCCCCTATGCTGGTGTTTGGGGAAGGAGCTGCTGGCCTCTTGTTGGTCCTTGGATTTGCTCTGGCCGCTCTCCTTTGAGGTGCAAAGGGCCTGGGTCCAGTCCTTAGACATGAATTGGTGACTAAAGTCGGCAGAGGCTTTAAGTCTGCTAACGCTGACTAACGTCCTTCTCAGCAACTTTAGGGGTGGTGGGCACCTCCCTGCTGACCCGGCAATTGGGGTGCTGTACACCTTTCTCAGCCTCTGCCATGTTGTTCATCCAGCCTCTAACTAGTCTGTATCCCTTCAGACACTACTTTGGAGTCGTCTTGTCACTCACTGTGGAGGGTCCCCAGTATGGTCCACGTACTCTAACTCAGCATTCACACCACATGGGAGAAAGAGAGGCCTGGGAATGAAGATTGAAGCTTTGCTTTTTCCTGACCATGCAGCTCTGGATTCTCAACCATCTGAGGTCTTCTCTGTTGTACAGAGCCTGGAGAGCCCACGGAACTCCCTCAGAGATCCTAATGGGAAGGGAAGCATTGGGCCCTTTACTCTTGTGTGCATTTCAGTCTAACTAATGCCCCTCCATTTGCCCATCTCCCATCCTCTGCCCTCTGCTGGAATCCTCTGGCCAGAGAAGTGCAGCTTTCCTTTTCTCTCCTTGATATCCCTCCCACACCCCAGGCTTTCAGACTTCTTGTCAGATTGAAAGGGAATTTTAGCTACATAATAATAGATACTCTGTGATCTGAGACCTTCAGGCATTTCTTCATCTTGGAAGTATCAAAGCAACTTGGAGCTAGGGATTGGTGAGGAGGAAAGTATATTATTTTAAGATCTCAAAAAAATTTATCTGTTACATACTTATGAGTTTTATGAAACCAAAATTAAAAAGATACTTGGGATAAAGTCTCATTACTTATTAATGTTTAATGTCACTTATCACTCAGAAAGAAATTTGGGAATAAATGAAAAAAAGTATTTTTTGACACACTGAGTGGATCTATTTTGGCCCAAAACCCCACATTTTTAAAGTCATTTGCTGGGTTCTCACAAGATTTTCCTCTCCATGGTTACTGAGAAAGAATTAATAATAGCATACAGAAGACTTGCAGAAAAATGTCATGTCAATAGGTTTTTCATCCATTCATCATTTCTTTCCTTCTGGTCTTGGAAAGCGTAGGCAAACTTGGATTGAAACAAAAGCGCTCATCAAAGATTCAGGTTTAGCACTCAGCTAAGGGGAGTGGCGCTCTGATGGGCATTTCTCATATCACTATTTGAACATCAGAGCTGTAAAAACAAATTCTATCAAATTCCTGTGAATCAAGCATCAGTCAATTTTTTTCTTAAGCAAAAATCTCTTAATGACCAGTTAGTAGTATTAGATCCAACAAATAAATCAATAAATGTGATTTATTGATCACATCAAATACCTCAGTAACACCAAATAGCCTAAGGGAGACTATGAGAAGCCATTTCCTTTGTTTAAACTGGACTTTTAACCAGTTCCTCCAGATAATTGAGCCAAATACCAGTTGCTTAAATCCAATCCACTAAGATTGCCTGAAATCAAATAGGTGAATATGACATTTCAAATAAGTTCACAAATATCATCTTTTAGACCAGGAGTCAGCAAACTTTTTGTGTTAAGGGCAAGATAGTCAGTAATTCAGACTTTGTGGGCCATATGGCCCCTGTTGTAGCCTCTCAACTTTGCCTTTGGAGTTACAAAAACAAGCCCGAGTGAGATTAGGCCTGCCTCCTATGGTTCCTGACCTGTTTTAGAATCCCACAGCAAAACCTCTGTGAAGTCAATAAGTTCCTTTTCCAATGATGAAGATGTTGAAGTTCAGAGGGCTTAAATGTCTCGGCCAAAGTCACATCATTAAAAAGTATCAGAGTCTGTTTTCAAACTAGAGATTTTGACTCCTTTTCCAGTGCTTCGGCTATGTATTAATATATAATAACTAATATTTAGAAATGTCTATTATTACGTGTGTGACTTTGAACGAGTACAGAGTGATCACGTGTTGATTTTGTATTTGATCATGGTGAGAAAGAATTTGATGTACACACTGCATGTTAACAATGGCCGTATAATCATTCAAGTGAATTTTGAATTTCCTTGGTTTTCTGATTATCCTGGAATATACATCTGAACATTTATCCTGAGATTAGGACCACTCATGTTCCAAAAGAGTGACTGCCGTACATATTCGAGATCAGGTGGTATTTGTGGCCTGACGTCTGTATTTGCTGAATCATTGTCTAGGCTATGGAAGCTTTATCTTGAAATCAAATGGATATAGACAGATGTCATACTACTAAAAGAAATTCCAGGGAAGTGACTGTGATTTACTAAGAATGGTTAAGACAATCAACTGAAGCAGAAAAGGTGGTGTCTCTTTTAATCAAAAGATATAGAAATGGTTTTTAATTATGTGTGACTAGAAGTACTGTAAACTAATTAGAAGTTTTTCAGGGTTGGTAAAGATTATTATAGACGATTAATGAGAATGACAGCTTATTAGGACTGGACGGGATCTGGGAGATGAGATCATATTTAGCTCCTGCCCAGTGAGGTGAAGTAACCTGCCCGGCTCCCCATGCCAGGGGTGACCCACCAGGGCTGGATTTAACTATAAGCCCAGCTACTGTTGAGGACTGCCCCACATCAGGGACCTGTGTAAACAGAGACATTTCCTGCATTGCTTCAAACCTGATATCTCACTTTCAAATTTGAAAAAGATAACCTGATAAAATCTTTAATTGGTCAGATCTGGTTTTCTTATTAACAAAACGGTGTCCATGTCCTCGTGTAATAAGTAATGTCTTCCCAAGGGACCCAATTTTCTCTGTATGGGAAAAAACTGTAAACTCTATCTGGACATCCTATTTTCCAAAGAAATAACAATAATAAATGCATGTATAAGGCTGCAAAGTCTATAAAGCACTCATCAAACACATTGCATATAATTTGATTTACTGCTTAAAAAACCTTGTGAGGGAGGAATCTTATTGACTGACTGAGTGAGTGATTGATTGCCCCCTCCTCCTCACTCCTTCTTCCTGTAAAGGGCTTTAAGAAGGCTGATGTTATTAAGTTCTCATTTTAAAGCTGAGGAGACTGAGGCCAAGAGTTGAGGAAAATTTACCAAGGCCACAAGGCTGGTGAACGATCCAGCCAGCTCTCAAACCCAGGTCTTCTGGCTTCTGTGCTTTTTTTGAATACACCCTCAAGATCTTTACTATCCCTAAAAAAACCCAGTATAAGTGGAAGCTGCCGTTTTCTTTCTTGCTGCTTTCTTAACTGGGGATTAGACTATTCAAGTTCCTTGGGTAACATGTATTCCATTGTATCCATTTACAAACATTACACTTCATGTAGCACATCCTGATGTCCCCAGAGAGCCATATGAATATCTCATGAGCTCATTAATCTTTTTGCGATTAGAGTAAACGTCAGATGAATTCATTATGGTGAGGCACTTAGGGGACTTTGTCAATGTTATCAAAACAAGGCAGTGTGTTCAAAATAAGGAAGTGGTGTTCCAAAACCTTATCCTTACTCAGTGTAAGTCAATGTGTTGTGAAATTTCAATCTATATCATGCAGACTTCCATAGCTATCCCAATGAAATTTTTCCCTAAACAATAGCCCATAAAAAGTACAATATTTATTAAATACCACTATTTTGAAAGCTGTGCATTATTTAATCTTTAACACTTAATTTTTAGGTTCAAATATTGAGGACATTTTTGTTGGCTCTAAGAGTCATCATGCTTTATAGAGATGTTATCTGGTTGAAGATGAACCTTAACATTGAAACATACGGTGCCCATCCAAACCGCTCTCTAGGTTAGAGTCATCTCCTTCCACCACAAGTCTTGCAGCTGCCTAAGAGGGCAAAATCACCCTCGTTCACAGAGAAGCAATTGCTTGAAAAATCAAATTAGCAACATGACGGATCTCAAGACTTTGGTGACTAGTGAACTTTAATTATTATATATTTTATGTGTTTATGCTGGCAGTAAAAGTCAAGCACTCATTATAGAAATGGCAGACATGATCTTTCATAAAATGAGTGCTGGGCGGCAAATGAATAGATAATCAGGATAATGAACACCAGCCAGAAAGATGCTGGAGAGCTGCAAAGACCCCGGCAATGGCTCCCACTGAGACAGAGGGCATAATTGCAATTGGAAAGAGAACACTTTTGGTGATCTTTTAAAATGTCAGCTTCATCCTTAAGCTCAGTGTGATATTTGGGTTATAGGGTAAAGGGGAAAATTCTGTCATTCTGCGGGGAGAAACTGGCAGGGATCATTTCTGCTTCCAATCACTCTTCAGGCTGTACAACATCTTCTTGTGCAGACCTTTCGAATGCACGTTTATGAAAAGGGTCATAAAGTCAAACTTATTTCGCTTAGTGTACTATACACACTTTATGAATATTTTCATATCTCTGAGTCTGACCACCAAACCTTAAAATAATTGGGATCTTGAAGTGTGTGCTGTGTATAAATGGATAAAGACTGTGATATATATCTTTGGCACAGTGTCAGCAGAGAGAAGATGATGGAGAAAAAAACTTTCGAATGAACAAACATTCTCATGACCATTTTCATAAACATTGAACTTTTTATAAGTTGAACGACAATTTAAATATATGGAAGGAATTCATTATTTCTAAGAGCTGTTATAGTAGTAGATACTTTAATAACTGGGGAAATTTTTTACGATACAAATAACATCTCCTAACTTAGAGATTGCTTATTGATATATACTTAAAAAATAACTCAGGGCATATTTGTATTAAAGTTGGTGGATAAATGCAGTACAATTAATTAAAATTCTCAGCCAAGGTTAAATCATTGGTAAGGAAAAGTCTAAAGGATTTTAAAAACTTATAGTTTAACTTTTAAGTGTATTATATTGCATTTAACATTAGTCCAACTCCACTGGAAAAGTGTTTTAAATTTTTTAGCAAAGAGCATTGACAGTAACATAACGTAAAGTTTTCTCAAAGTGACTAGAACCATAAAAAACAATCAGTCTCTTTATTTTAGACATTCTAAAAAGTGAATTCTACTTTCCAACTTCTTTCCATCGTGAATCTGAACATGCTATGATGTTTCTATAAATGGGGGAAAAAAACCCAAAACTGGTTTTCGACAATTATCTGCAATTACGCTACTGTGTAATTCCACTGCAGTGTGATTATGTGTTCTGAAAGGGGCAGCGTAATGAAAGGCACTGTGCAAAAGGGTCACCAAACCTTGGTTTTGGAACGATGGGGAATTTAGGGACAACTTTTTAGAGCAAGTGTTGTCTGAGGGGCCTCATTATGAATCTACCTTGCTGGCCCCTTGATCTAGGACTTCCAGCCTTCAGAACCGTGAGAAATAAACTCTTGTGGTTTAAGGAACCCAGTCTGTGGAATTTTGTGATTGCAGCCCAAGTGGACTAAGACACATGGATTGTGCAACATACAGCACAGCAGCAAGTGTCACGATTTCAGAGCGTGACTGCCACTTAGAAGTGACCTTCCTATTCAGGACTTTTCCAATTCTGGAATTTCTCTACTGACTTTCTTCTTCCTCCCTCTGAATTGTGTTAGAACTGATCTTAGACTCAGAGCCTACAGAATCTCTGCTCTTCTTCTCTCTATCAATATTTAAGATGTTTTTAAAAACCGGGATACATACAAATATAATATCTTTCCTTTTGAAAATACCACTTTACAATTTGCAAAGCATTTCTATTGTCATTACCTTGTTTCCATTACACAGTCCACGAATTAAAACAAGTCCTCTACTTTATCATATACTTTAACGAGCACAGTCTTCATTTATAAATTTCTGTTAATTTAACTCCTGTGATGTGAAATTTCTGTATTTGGGATGTAATAGACATGTAACAAACATTTGCTAATAAAAATTAATTGTGTAAACAAGAGTGTAGGAAGGACATTTAAACTACTTGAGAAACAAAATTGTTTTTAAGCATTTCACATGTGATAACCTGATATGACAAAACTAATAAACTACGTAACGTAAACTGATTACAAATCATTATTTAACGCAAAATCTCCTTTATTTTGAATGCCAATGGCTAGCTTCGCTTTACTTGTTAGGAGTCAATCTCCATTAAAAGTGTAACATCATCAGATGTGTAGCATTTGTTTTTAGGCTAATACTAAACACCCACTCTTTGGGCATATGTTAATAAGTAGGAACACAAATTTTAAGTAGAATACCTGGATTCCTTAAGTCGTTTCAGGAATAACTCTTATTTGGAATAGAAATATTGGCTGTCTTTTTTTATGAGGCAGCAAACTGAGATGCTCTGATACAAATGGTTATTTATAAAAAGTTACATAATGTGTATAAAGGAGCAGGGAGACTCATCTCAATCCACATAGAAAGGATAATTGATGTGCTACTGCGCGCCGTCACAGTTTAGTTTTCCCATGCATGGGAGATATGCTGGGAATTAGTCTATTCCATCTTCTTAATGAGACTTATCTATTACCTCAGATAACGTATCTATTTTCTTCAGCAAGCAGGACTAACTGCTTACTGGAGTGAAGTTTTCAGCAGTTGTTAGAAAGAAAATTTACCAATAGATATAAAGGGAATAGTGCATCTTTCCCTGTGTCTGTGTGTTGAGATAAAATGAAATGGTGTGGATATGCTGCTGTTAGGAAAGGAATGTTGACTCCCCAGGTTCCGGGGCATGCTCAGGAGCTCTGCTTTTTTCCATGATAATAGATAGCAAGAGCTATATGTGCTGCAATGTTTACTCACTTGATGATATTAGGGGAGGCTTCAAAAACTCAGAGAAGAGGCTTGATATAAATTGAGTGTCATTCAGCCCTGATAGCAATTGTCAGAGGGACTGTGTGGCTCATCTCTTTATTCAGAAATAGGTCGTGTAACACCATATATGTGTATGTACAAAATGGAGGCATTTACAAAGCCTCCTATTTCTCTACTTTACTCCAAACCTGAAATAATCCATCTTTCATATCTGTTCCAAATCTTGGTGAACTAGAAATGAAACGAACCTAGCTAAGTGGGGATCTGAAATATTTATAAAAGCCTTGATAAATAATTGTGGAAGTGCAATTTACCCATAGTTGGATAGCTAGTTATATTTTTCAGTAACTAAATTGCTGAGAGTACTGGTAAATTGCGAAGAATCTTTACCTTATATATGGTGGTAAGAAATACTGGATACCAGGCTCTGTTTGTTTCTAGATGAGTAAAAAGGACAAAACCCTCCAATAAAAGGAATGCCGAGGTAAAACTCAACCTCTATAGATCACTGCAGGTAATGGCATTTCATGGACGGTAAACAGGCATACTACCATAGCAAGGGCAATGTGAGAAACAGATCTACAATGTAGATATCAATACCCTTGTTGGCTTATTTTCGAGGAGTGGCTACACTCTAAGAGACTGTAGTGAATGCGATTTGAAGTGATTTTCCTGTAGTTGTAATGGAAAAAGAAGACTTATGCTCTTATCTGGTTCCTGCAGTAAGGCATGACCTTCAACATGAATCAGAGAAAGTTAAAATATAAGAATTGCTTCTAGGGCTGGCCCATTGCATAGTGGTTAAGTTTGTGTGCCCTGCTTCAGTGGCCTGGGGTTCACCGGTTTGGATCCTGGACGTGGATCTACACACCACTCATCAAGCAATGCTGTGGTGGCGTCCCACACAGAAAACAGAGGAAGACTGACACAGATGTTAGCTCAGTAACAATCTTCCTCAAGCAAAAAGAGGAAGATTGGCAACAGATGTTAGCTCAGGGCCAATCTTCCTCATCCCTGCCCCCCGCAAAAAAGAAAAGAATTGCTTCCAATTGCTTCTAGATTCCTTGTTACATTAATCGCCAAATTACCTCTCAGTGAGTCACAATGATGGTCCACAGAGCTCTGGAGATACCCCAGGATCTTCCATATATAAGAATTGGTCTAAGATGCAAGAACAAGATAAATTGGTATTGGGCTGCATATCTTAGGTAGAGTACGGAAGAAAGAGGAAAGAGGAAGTTACTGCTTAATGTCACTAATCATAGGCTGAGATCACTGGGCAGAGTTCTTAGGTTTCTGAAGTTTTTTTTTTTTTACATTTGGATTTTATTTTCTTTCAGCTCTGGGCAAAGGCTGCCTGTAGGCATGCAGATGAGAAATGTGGCAAACAGTGTCCGGGGAGATCACATCTAATCATTGATGGCAGAGCCCATTAAGTCCTAGCATCTCCCTGAGAACTAATGGTAACTATTCAGTTTCTTTCCCCTCATCTTCTTCTACCCCATGCCAATCTTATCACTTTCTCTTAAGCTAAGTCAGGATATGATCCATATAGAGAACTGAGGCTATGAAGGGTCAAAATGTACAAGTCCGTTAGAATAGGTATTTTAGTGGGCACAAAGTAAATGGATGCTATAAATTTAGCCCACAAAACTATTTGCAAGTATGCGGGTGGATGGAAAGCATAGACACAATAACTGGATGGTGATCAAAGAGAAGTCACAGAATGCTAGTGAGGTACAGATAAGGGTTTAGGAAATGTGAAGGAGGGGCAATAATTTAAAGACAGAGGTCTTTGAAGAGGAGAGTTTAGCAGCTAACTGTATGAGTATTACAGTTAGACAAACTTGGGTGGAATCCTCGTTTCATTACTTCCCGAGTATGTACCAGCAAAGTAACATGACCCTTCTGAGCCTCAATTTTTCTAATCCATGGAATGGAATATAGCGATCTTACATTGTATTGTGTATGCAAATTGCTCATCATGATATCTGACATAGATTAAGTTCTCACTACCAGGCAGCTATTATAATCATTATAGAGATTAATGTGGTGCGTCCATGATGATGTAGCAGAGACGATTTGCTATAGATTTCCAGTTTCTCTTTTCAGAACTGAACACTGCCATGTGTAATGGCTAGGTCCAAACCCACGGTGCTGCCCAAGGTCGAATGTCCATTCTTACAGTCTAGCCATGAGAATAAATAGAATGTGAGAGTGTGAAGTATTGAGATTGTGGGTGAGGAGGCAGACAGCTGTGAAAAGCCTAGGAAAATAGGGAGGTAGTGAGGATGACAGTATGAAGCTTTTAGGAGGCCAAGTTAGGGTCAGGGGCCTTGTGAAGACTGCAGGGACAGCCTCAAATTCAGTGTCATCATTTACTATGTTCTTAACCATGTTTTCACTAACCTCTTACCGACCTGGGTTTAGTTTGAGGGACAGATTATGGATTGGGGTGAGGACACTTTCATTTCAATAGAACTAGCTCACTCTCTAGATCTTTTGTCAAATTGTGACCGAGGAGGCCGCTGAAGACCCCGTCACTGCACAGCAAATTCACAGCTGCACAGGAAAAAACATAGTAAATCATTGTCCTTCCCATGAAGGCTGCAATCAATAATGCCACAGGAGCATTTCTCCCCAAGAACCAATAACTGCCTGGAACTGTGGGAGACCCATTACAACACTGAGAATTTCATGTGGAAAAATGAGAGGAATAAAAGAATTCGCTCACTAAAAAGAAAAATACGTGAAAAGCACCACCAGCATAAGTTTAATTATGAAATCTTACTCTCACCCTAGGGGAATTCATATATTCAGATGCCAGCCACAGATCAACAAAGAGCACAATGGGTAGATTTGCTGTTATTTATGAGAATCTGACTGCTAGACATTACATGAGATCAAATTTTAAATTTTATACTGGGCAGAAGAAACACTGTTGTCAATTGGTACTCAGAATTCACGTTTGATCTTTGTGTCAGTAATATTAAAAATTTACCTTTACTGATAATGTCAGTGCATTTTCATTTATACACGCTTTTGAGGACTTGAGAAGAATGACCCCTAGACCAGATATAAAAGGCACTTGGGGATTCCAGTAAGAAATATTGGAGCATAACGCATCCTCATTTTAATTCACCTCTAGTTATCCCTGTCGCACATCCCCATGGCAACTCCTCCAACCGTCTCTACATTTCCCCAACCCTGAACTGCACGTCCACCTGTCTCACTCTTAGCAGAGGATCTTGTTTCCTACTTTATTGAGAAAATTAAGCCACTGGGTAGAAACTCTCTCATCTCTTTTAAGTGACATCACTCTCTTTTCCTTCCATCCTAACTCTTACAAAATGTGCTCTACTCCTGGTCAAGATTAGCTTTTAACAGAAAGCCTTTATCTCCAACTACATGTGATTATTCCAGGGATGGCTCACTTGGATGGTAGTCAGAATCACTTGCATTTCCTTGGCTACACATCAGAGATTCCGACTTACTATCTCTGGGTTGATATCTGGAAATACATATTTTAACCAAAACATTTTTTAAAGAGCAGTTTTAGATTCACAGCAAAACTGAGTGCAAGATACAGAGAATTCCCATAGACTCCCTGCCCCTACACGTGCATAGCTTCCCCCATTATCAACATCCCCCACCAGAATGGTACATCTGTTACAACTGATGAACCTATGTTGACACATCATCATCACCCAGAGACCACAGTCTACGTTAGGGTTCACCCTTGGTGTTGTACATTCTATGTGTTTGGACGAATGTATGGACATGAGTCCACCATTATGATATCATACAGAGCATTTTCACTGCCCTAAAAAATTCTTTTTTTAATTTGAGGTAACATTGATTTACAACATTACATAAATTTTAGGGGTACATCATTATATTTTGACTTCTGTATAAACTATATGATTATGTTCACCACCAAAAGTCGAGCTTCCATCCATCACCATACAAACATGGGAACTATATTTTATTTTAATTTATTTATTTATAATTTTTTTTTTTTTGCTGAGGAAGATTCACCATGAGCTAACATCTGTGCCAATCCTCCTCTATTTTTTTTGCATATGGGACACCTCCACAGCGTGGCTGGTGAGTGGAGTAGGTCTGCACCCAGGATCTGAACCCATGAACCTGGGCTGCTGAAGTGGAGTGTGTGGAACTTTGACTACTGGGCCATAGGGCCGGGCCCTGGGAACTATATTTTTAAACAGCACTGTCCCTGGAAGATTCTGATAATCAAGCTGGTTTGGGGAAATCAAAGATGTATCTTTCCTCTGAACTGCCTCCAGAAGTTTGCTTATAATTTTCGAATGACTGTTTGGTTCCTTCGCTAAAGTGATTTGCTTAACCCCTTCTGAAGGATGGCAAGCTCCTTAGGTCAGGTGATGGTGTCAGGAATCTTTGTGTGCTCTGCCATAGGAGTTGACACACAGGATGCATCAATCAACAAGCTGAAGGCAAGGCAAAGCTCAAGAAGGGACACGACAGAATATCTGCCCGCCAGGTGGCAGTAGGTATAGTAGGTAATTGTCGCTCCCATGTATTGAGCACCTATCTCTTCACCTGCACTGATCTCTTTACACTGATTGACTTAAGTAATTCTCCAAACCAACCTATAAGGTTGTTACCGATTTTATCTCCATTTTTATATATTTAGAATCCCAAGACAGGGAAGTGAAGTAACTCGTGCAAGGTCATACAGCTAAAGACTGTTGTGTTTTTTTTTGTTTGTTTTATTTTTGGCAGAGAGAGGGAGGACAAAAAGCCTACACAGAGAGAGCACTGTAGAGATTAAGGAATCATTACTTAGCTCTGTAGAAGGAGGGCAAGGTCATTTTGGCAAAAGTGATCAAAGAAAGTGTTAGAAAGGAGGTGGCTATTTGGACCAAGGCTTTAAGTCAAGACATGGAGAAAGGGCGCACGAACATTTCAGGAGAAGGAGTTGTATGCACGGAAGCAAGGTGGCAGCGGGACAGCAGCTTCAGTTTGCCTCTCGGTCCCTTCGTCAGTTGGAGGAGGCTCAGCGCCACTCCCTCTCCCCTCCTGATATATTTGATTCCAAGAGTGAAAACAAAGAGAGATGATTGACAGGCCAGCTGTATGAAGCATGGAAAGTAATTGCGATTATTTTTCCAACAGACACTGAATTCCATTTTCTCCATAAAAACCCATCCCAACCACACTTCTCTGTCTTTCCTAATCCATGGCTTATTTTGTAAACGATCATGTCCCTTATATCTTGCAACTTTGATGAGCTGTCTTCTCGTTCAAACTTCTAAAAGCGCTTGTATCATAGAGGAAACTAGTTCATTTTAACCACCAGCAAAGAGCAAATTTAAACTAACCAAATAAAACAAGACTTGAATGGTTTTTAAAATCTCACCAATCTCTCTGTTTCTGTCTCTGTCTCTCTCATACACACACATGCTCACACAATGAAGGAAAAACAGCATGTTGGCATCACCACTGCATCCAGTTTATCTAACTACTCAACAGAATGAAGGAAATCATCAGGACAAAGGTGGCACTTTGAGTTGAGGCCAAATGTGACTGCAGCTGAAGAATACCTGAACCTATCCCATAGCTGCCCTGGTTTACTTAACATTTATTACTTGGCAAGAATTCTTGACAACTACAGTGAAATATGAAGATACAAGATATTTATCACAATGGTCTATGTTTTCCTTTGACCCTTTTCATTAGCATAAAAAATAAAAAGCAAGAAAAGTAATTCAGCGCTCTTCCTCACCTTGTCCCCTCCTCTTTGTCAGGGTCCGTGTCACGCCAGACCTTGCAAGCAGTAGAATGGATCATTTGGCACACAATGAAGTTACTTTTAGGGGTTAAGATAATAGAAAT
Source organism: Equus caballus (assembly GCF_041296265.1). Lineage (NCBI taxonomy): Eukaryota > Metazoa > Chordata > Mammalia > Perissodactyla > Equidae > Equus > Equus caballus. Next base: position 50,706,945 of record NC_091686.1, read on the forward strand.
GAAAAAACCATAGGGCATTTTGAGGGAAGTATACCTTACATACATATCTTTAAACAAAACTTTGGTTCAGATTCCTATAATCATCTAGTGCCTGTAGGCATTTTTCTTGCTGGCGGAAGTGACTCTAGGCTCCTGTTTAAAGACAAGTTCCAACTAATTACAACTCGCCTGCTCAAGACTCCCCGAGGAGGCATCTGAATGATGCAGAGACCTTCTTGTTCCAAAATTCTATTCTGCCTTTCCATTTGTGGAGTCTTTTGGAATCTTCTGGGTGAAAAACATTCTAACGATGTTACTGTCCACAGGGATAATTTACACTTAAAAAAACACAAACGAATTAACTGTTGACCACACTTATAATTTACGGCATTTTCAGGATAGATGCCCATGCCCCTCTACACATACGTGATTTGCCAAGTTCTTAGATGATGGTTTACTCTAAATGTAGAAACACATGGCATCTCTGTACAGTGTTTCAACTCGGACTTCAGAATAAACTCAAATCCTTTTTTGTGAAATTGTGATTAATTTTATAGATCATCTTTTCTTGATGGTAAATAAATGATGCTTTTGGTTACAATAGTTTTTATACTTATTAATTTTTCTAAACATTTATGAAAACTTCCTTAAGTTGTTAGACATCATACATCCACGGAGACCTAGTAATCTAAAAAGTCAATATATTTTCTTCTGAGTAGGAAACATTTCCTCTGCAACTTAAAAAATAGTACTTACCTCATGGTGACACTGTGAGAGTTAATAAGATATCAATCTTTTTGAATGTCTTTAAGATAAATGTTTTCAAATATCAGATAGTATGTAATGAATTTCACACTTGACGATATGACAAGTTAACACTGATTTTTAGTATGCCATTTCTCTGAGTCACTTAAGACATTTTATGTAAACACTCTATTTGAAAAACAGATACGTACAGCAGTTTTTGTGCATATACCGTGATTAGTCTTTATAAAATGAGTAAAACTAAGTTAAAGGGTGATTATTCCCTTTTTCCAAAGTGCCCTCTATGGCATAAAGTTCATTTAACAAACAGCTACTGAGTAGCTACTACACGCCACGCACTAAGCTGGTGCTGGGGAACTACGACTAGTGACAGGAGATGGTCCCTGCCCTCAGCAAGCACACAGCCCCGTGGAGGACATCAGCATTAATCAAATAATCACACAAGTGTAACATCACAGCTGAGGGAAGAGCTACACACAGGAGTTAGCCAAGGAGTCTATAATATAGGTACTCGATTCACTCAGAAAATTCCAGGAGTCAGAAGGAGATACATATGTTTTGGAACAGTCTTCAAACTCTTGAAAAAAGTCAATTGCTTTCACAGTTAAACTAAACAAAGCAGAATGGAAAAGAAAGTTATTTATAGGCAGAGGTATTTTTTGACCTCCAATTAAATTACATGTGTTTTTAAACCATTGCTTCCAACTTTACTTCAGTGGAGTAATAGGACTTTGGATAAATCTTCTAAAAAGTGTTATGATCAGCTCTAATGGATGTCATGTCACTTTTTAAAAAATTATTACAGACCTTTTGCCAGATGTGGTTTGAGAAGAATAGACTTGTCTTATCTGATACACACACACACACACACACAAACAAGGCAGGAGTGAAAAAAAAAATCCTCTCCCCTCCCCCATGAAAGATCTGTGACTTTTTGCCAATACTTGCAAACATTTGCCTCCATTAGTGAGAATTAATTTCTTAGGGAATTTTCAAGTGAGAAACAGTGTTGACCAATTAGAATAATTACAATGGCATAACTACCAGAACTACAAGTGCGTTTTTAGTTATTAGACTAAGCAGATGAAATAGCCTCACTATGCAACAGAAAAGGTCTGAAAAGAATATGCTTAGTATAAAATGACATATTGCAATATAATGCATTGATTGGTTTAAATAATGTTCACACCAAACATAAAACAAAATTGTCATGACTGCCAACATCTCTTTGAGTCTTTCTTTTTTATTCACTGCTTTATACTTCTTACATCTTTGTAGTCCTGATGAGACCAAATCCAAGAGTGTAACATGCCTTGAAACAAGTGTTCTGGAGAAAGATTGCAACCCAAATGTAAAAGCTGAAGTTTAAGATTTTGTAGAAAAAACTATAAATTGGCCTGCACATGTTGGGAGAGCTGACTATCCCCCTGTGACTAGTATTTAATCAAGTCACCAGAGTAACCCAGCTAGGATACCACAAATGAGCACGAAATAAAGCATTCTTATGTCCTAGTTTTTCCATGACTGTGACTGCAATGGCACTAGTCTTTAAGAACAAGAATAAGATACACTGCATTGTATTCACTTTTGTAGCTATTTCCTAGTGCAAGTTACATAATACATAGTTGTTAAGTGAATACTTAGTAACTTCCCTTTTCCACCACAAAATAATTTTTAAGATTCGTGAACTTGAGGATACTGCTTGTCCTTTATTCTTTCTCAAGTTAATAATTAGCTCTTAGAGGCTGGCCCTGTGGCCTAGTGGTTACATTTGGCATGCTCTGCTTTGGTGGCCTGGGTTTGGTTCCTGGGTATGGACCTACACCATTCATCGGCAGCCGTGCTGTGCTGGTGATCCACATACAAAATAGATTGGCACAGATGTCAGCTCAGGGCAAATCTTCCTCCGCAATCATCATCATCATAATAATAATTAGCTCCTAGAATATACCAAAGACCTACATATTTACATGGACGATTTTCTTGTCCTTTGGCACAAAATCACCTATTGCTCTTTGTTATACTATCTGCATCTAGTTCTAATTACCTTGGGCTTTCTTTCAGAGCTATCAGAATCAGAAAATCACAGGGGTAGGCTAACCTAACTGAGGACCACTCCAGGAAGTCCACTAATAATCATTGTTTAATGTTTTTTTTCCCTTTGCTGAAAGGAGAGTTAACTCTGCCTGTAATGACAACAACAACAACAACGAAAAGAAAAAAGAAAAAGAAACATCATAGCTAAAGCAATTGCAATTTTCATCTTCATTATAATTGAAAATGTAATTGTTTTCATTTTTAAACAATACATTTAATTGGATAGTTAAACTTGGTTCCATATTTAACTTCTGAGTCAACAAAAAAGAAAAGCTCGAACTGGCTTAGCCCATGTTTTGCACTTTTTGATTTTTCCTTTTTTTTTGAGGAAGATTAGCCCTGAGCTAACATCCGTGCCCATCTTCCTCTACTCTATATGTGGGACACCTTCCACAGCATGGCTTGACCAGCAGTGCGGATATCCGCAACCAGGATCTGAACCAGTGAACCCCAGGCCGCCGCAGCAGAACACGTGAACTTAACTTCTGTGCCACCGGGCCAGCCCCCCATGTTTTGCACTTTTTAAGATCAAGTGCAAATGTAAGGAGAAGTGCATTTTCCAAGCTTCACAAACTGTGGTTTCCACTAGTGGGAATATCTGCTATTAGGATTAAGGGGCCACTTACTTCCATTTCCCCAAAAGAAATTCCTCATCCTCACTGACGTGAATAAAATGTTGGATATTTTTATAAATTTGCATCAGCCTCCGCTGTGTAATCACAGGAAATTAGAATTCTGTGGCTGAGGGATGTACTAAATAACTAGGGGGCAACATTTTTCTTCTTATTGAATTGACTTTTACTCTCTTTTTCTCTAAGCTTTCTAAAATCTGCTGTGGTTTAGCAAAGCAGATATACTTCGAGTTGTTTAAAAGGTGAACAATAACATTCTTAAGATGAAATTTAGTTTATATAGTTTTTTCTTTTTTCAGAAAATTTACACTGGATCAAGCAGTTGGTCATGAAAAAACAACGACAATGATAACAATGAAAATTACTGGAGCTTAGCATTACCGAGCACTTCTTTGATGCCAGACTGTGCTACATGCTTTACACCCATTATTTAACTTAATCCTCAGAAAACTCTATGAAAAAGTTACTAACATCATATCCATTTTACAGATGAAGGGCCTGAGGGTCAGGGATGTTAAAATGCTCACTCTGTGAGGGCAGGGCTTGTAGTCTTGTTTGCGGCCAGCACTGGAACAGCACTTGGCACTTATTGGGCATAAGCACGCAGTATGCATGTATCATAGATTGGATGAATGAAGGAAGCAGTACTTGGGATACATATGGCGGAGATTCTGGAAGGTGCTAAGTGATGAAGTTGACCATGATAAAATGCAGAGGACCATGAACAAAGGCTTTCAAATATGATTATAAGAGTAGTAGTAAAGGAGCCTAGACAGACGAGATTAACACGCTTCTCAATCAGTAGTTTTTGGACACGACTGCTCATCAGAATTACATGGGAATCTTTTTTTCTAATGGAATACATTTGTGCTTTTAGAAAAAAAATTGCAAAAAGAAATGTGCAAATTAAGAAGGAGGAAGTTTCACATTTCCTTTGCTCGCCTTCTTTCCCAAACCTATTTCCCAGATTTGGCCACTATTAACAGTTCAATGTGTGTCTTTCATACACCCACACATGAATACACACACTACAAGCACATTTTATATTTCACTAGGAAGATAATATCATAAAACTGTTGCATCGTTTGCATTTTTAAGATTTAAGAATAATTTATGCCATGGGCATGTGTCAATGTCTGCATTTCATACTTTAACAACTGCCTAAGGTTATACAGTGTGGACATGCCATCATTTATTTAAATGGTCTCCTATTGATGGAATCCACATTTTTAAAAATATAAACAAAGCTGCAGTAAACATCCTTGTATGTATATCCTTCTATAGGATAAATTTCTAGAAGTAAAATTACTAGGTCAAAGGGTAAAATGTTAACATCGATTACAACTTCCTCCAAAAAAGCTGTAGCAATTTATTTGAGAAGCTCTTTAAAAATACAGTCTCCTGGGCCCATATCTATGTCCACTGGAGCAAACCCTTGGTAAGTAGAGCCTGAGAATCTCTCTTTATATTTTAAAGCTTTCCAGGTGAAATCAGTCAGCTGTGAGCAGCACTGATCTAGATCATTCTCTTCCTTCTGGGCAAAGTGTGGTTGGGACGGGAACTGAAATCAGCCTTAACATATAGAAGTATTTTGCTGAAATTATATAATCACTAGATTACAAATCAGATATGAATAATAAATTTCAATGTTTTCAAGTATATTATCTTAATTCAGCTTCATAACCATTCCTTTCAGGTAAGCAGAACAAAAGAGAAAAATGAACTGAAGCTCAGAAAACTTAAGATCACTCAAACAAAAAATGATAGAACCAAGACTGGATTCAGGTCCTTAGAATTTAAATCTTCTCTTTCCCCTGCCCCCGCCCATTATACTATATAGCAAAGTGGGTTATCACTGTATTGTTCTATCCTAATAGAAATGCACGTGTGATAACTCTGTGGGAAATGTGGTTTTAGATTTTAAGAGGAAATTTCAAGCATCATTTTGAGTTAAGTCTTATAAGATCTGTAGACATGAGACAACCAGTTGTCTGGTGGTAACATAAGTAATAAACATCTGTATCTATACGCTTTGACTCAAAAGAACTGAGGCTGGGACTACAGCAACTTCAGCAGCCAGACTGGCCCTGAATAACATCTCTGAACGTCTTTTTTTTAAAGAAAGTGATTGGGACAATAGAAGTGCCCAAAGGACACAGCTGCTGTATCGGATTAGAGAACCAAGGCTAGAGTGTAGACGGTGGCGGGGCCAGTTCCCACAGCTCCCCAGGGTTCTGCTTAGCTCACTGGAAGGTGAGGCTGCTGTCCTGAGCTCTGAAGTATTTCAGTCAACAAAGCCTCAATCAAGAGTAACTTAAAACTTAGCTTTTGAGAAAATTCCTGCCTGAACAAAGGGTAAGATGGCATTTTCATGAAGGTAAATTTTATAGAGTTATTCTGACTGTTAAATGAAAGAGTCAACATGAGAATGGCCCCCATTACTAGCATTTTATGATGGGCTCAGAATTCAGGAAAGTAATCAGGTCAACCAGAAGCTGAGGGCCAGGCCAGCAGAGAGGCAGAAGAGGAAGGAACCAATATTTGCTAAGTTCTTGGAATTTATTTGGCATTATGGCTTATACTCTCTGAGGCTCCTGGCCAGGGCAATGAGGCTCGGGCAGATTATGGCAGAGAAATGAATCAATGCAGCCAAGGGAAAATCAGAGGTGTTTGTTCATGTAGCATCAAATAGGTGAGGGCTGGAAGGGATCACCCACGCATTTCCTAGGGAGTAAATTTCCTGAAATAAGTTGATACCAGGTGCTGCCTCCTTTGCCTGGTTGGCGTGGGAGTGCTGGAATCATTTTTGTGAACAGTGACTCATTTTCCTGCAGCTTAAGATGCCTTCAAAGTACGTACGCTATATCAAGTCAGGGATGGTTAAGCGGCCAGACAGGAAACGATGTGTCTAATTTGTTACCCCTTAAAAACAGGATAATCCCAAGTTTTTTTGCCCTTTAGGAATTTTTACCCCTCTGTTGAGAGGGCCAGTCTGCAACTGTAACTAGTGTGGGGCTTGCCTTTTGAGGAAGATGAAAACATGTGGCTCTGTGTGGCATGAGGAGGAAAAACCAAGATGATTTCCATACAGACATCACTTTTTGGATCATGAGGTTGTAGTTGAAGAAATTGTACCCACCTTGTGGCAGTGACCCACATTGCTGATGTAGCTTCTAGAAGGAGATAGACTGAGTTTCAGCATATGAGTGTTAAATGCCGACATACAGAGTGACAGTAAATGTGTTTTCTACAGAGAAAGCATCATGAGCAATAAAGAAATGTCTTGGTCTTAAGTAAAAACTGTGAAGTAGCTGAAGTTTCTGCAAACCCTGCTGAGGAGGCTGTGCCCCTTGCCCCTCCACAACGCCCTGAGGCCAGTCTACAGCTCCTGCACTGACCCAGGCTCAAACCCGCTTAGGGTTGCTCTCCTTTAGGAAAATATGCGCACCACAGCTTCAGAACTGAAGAAGCAATTAAGCGCTTTCCAGTGGGAAGCAGTTACTCTGTCCTTATTAAAACTTTCTGTTGTGTTCCTGTCACATTTCTCTTGCTGTCTCTGATTAAATGTTGGAGTTACTCAGACCTGGGTACTAGGGGCTTTTTTATTCTCTTCTCCTTCTATACTCTCTTTCTAAATAATCTCATTCATTCTCTTAGCTTTAAGTACTATCTACATGTTGATAATCCCAAATTTACGTCACCTGTCCACATTGCTTCTCTAAGCACCAACTGCCCAGTGGGCTCTCCACATTATGTCCTCAGTCGAAACATAATTGACCTTCGCCAGTTGTGCACATCTGCAAGTCGTACCCTTCACCATAAATGGAGTCTCCTTCCACTCAGTCACTTAATTTAGAACCCCCAAATCATCCTTTACTTCTTCTTCCATCTCCACACTCTATCATTAATCTATTAGCTATAAATCTATTAGGCATCTATTAAATCTGCCTCTATTATGTTTAAAATCCATATACCTGCATCTCTGCAGCCATTGATCTGAGTCAAGCCACTATCAATTCCAGCCTGGATTATCACATTAGCTTTTCATCCAGTCTAAAAGTTTACATATCTCCCTTTTTAATTTGCTTTGCGCACAAAATCCTAAGACCTCCTCGCAAAACTAAATAATACGATGTCATTTCCATGCTTACAACCCTTCACGCTGCACTTGGTATAAAGCATCCTTGATAGGGCCAACAAGCTTTTGCAATCTGACTTCCCTTCTGACCACTGTGGCCTTGCCCCTTATTGCTCTCCAACTGTCTTCCTCTAGTCTAAATATGCCGATGGAAAGGTGTGAATTTTAGTCTCCTTCATGAGGCTTAGCACACACTGTTTCCCCTGTCTAGAATCGGTTCACTTCACTCTTTTCTTGGCTAATAGCTACTCACCTGTCAGGTTTCAGTTCAAGGTTCTTCTCTTAAATCTTTCCCCTGGAATTGACACACTCCAGTCTGTTCATCATTTTGGCCAAAGCAAGTTATACGGCCATACCTGAGTCTAACAGGACTGGGATATATAATCTTCCATCAGGGGTATAAACTGAATATTGATGAATATTAATACAGTCTACAGCAATTACCCTGTAAGAAGACTATAAAGATGAACAAATACATCGTTTCTTTACATTTTTTTATGGAATCAACTTTATTGAAATATAAATTATCCATGATAAACTGCACCTGCTTAAAGTATACAATTTAATGAGTTGTGATAGTCGTATGTACACAAGAAGCCTCCATTGCAGTCAAATGCAGAATAATTCCACCTTCCCCTCCCGTGCCTACAGTGATTCCTTATACCCCTTGCTGTCCAGCCCTTCCTCAACCTCCAGATCCAGGTAATCACTGAAACACTGATCTACCTTTTCTTTGCCTTAAAGTTTGAATTTTATTTTGCATAAAATGAAAAATCTTAAAATTTCTTGAATAGTATAGAGTGCCATTCAGTATACTTTTTCTTTTTCTTTTTTGAGGAAGATTAGCCCTGAGCTAACATCTACTGCCAATCCTCCTCTTTTTGCAGAGGAAGATTGGTCCTGAGCTAACATCTGTGGCCATCTTCCTCCATTTATATGTGCCACACCTGCCACAGCATGGCTTGACAAGCAGTGCATATGTCCACACCCAGGATCTGAACCAGCGAACCCCAGGCTGCCAAAGCAGAGTGCATGAATGCTACACCACCGGGCCAGCCCCATACAGAACACTCTTAAAATTTTATTTTTAAAACTTCCTACAATTGGATTTTTCTGGTGTATAGTTCTATTCATCTTAACATGTATAGATTAATGTAACTATCACCACAATCAGGCTACAGCACAGTTCTATCCTCACCAAAACTCCCTCGGCAAGTTTCTTTGCTTTCTGTTGGAATTACATCAACTAAGCATGGGAACATTGGTGGTTTCATGCTGATCAGGATCTTGACTATATCTGTTTATATCATTGCAATAAATGAAAACGAGAGCTAAATTAGTATTACTGGATAAATTCAGTTTCTTTGAGAGAGAAAATCTTTCAAAACTACGGCCCATGGGGGAAACATTAATAAAAGTTGCTTTGCAGGTTGAAATTTACTATTTACCGAACTAAGTAATCTGAAATGTTTAATTAACGTTTAATATGCTAACAAAAATTAAAACGTTTTAAATGTGACCCAGTAATAATGCCATTTGTATTTTTGTCTAACTCAAATCTAGTGGTGGAGATTTAAGATGTAGAGGGTAGGATCATGACAATCTACTCTGTCCCCTATATCTATATATAGATACATATAGAGAGAGCATATATGTCTATATTCAAGGTCATAGACGGTCACTTTTCACAGAATCTTTGGTATCTTAAAAAAATTTTTTTGCAGAAATTTGCAGAGATAAGTTGTCAAGAAGCCTCCATTTTACTTGGAGATATAATTATGGTCATAATAACATCAATATAAAGGGAAAGGAAATAACATTTTTCAAGCCTTTACAATGACCCCATGAATAAAATTCTCTAAATAACTCCAGGAGATCACATTATCAGCTCCATTTTACAGCTAAGGATCATTAGGTGATGAGAGATTAAGAATGTGCTAAACCCACACAAGATGATAAATGGCAGGGTAAGGATTTGGCCCTGAATTTGTCTGACTTCAAAACTCAGTCCCTTATTGTAATGATGATCTGGTGACACTTTTAAGTTCCTTAAATCAAAGTTCATCCACAGTCTCAGTTTTTAGATCATCGATTTTTTTTTTGAGCAAATCTAGGCAATAATAAGGAGCCAACCTGCAGGCTTACCATAAACACAGTCTAAAAATGAGAGCTATGGCTTCCTTTAATGCTTTTATGTCTCTTAGATTTAGTATAAATATCCTAACTGCTAAAAAAAAGTCAAATATTGTTCCTATTGGCAGGGAGGATCAGGTGAAAGAGGAGATAGAAATCCAGTGTTATTTTAGAAGCTCCAGAGATAGATGACCTATCTCAAATTTTGGGTGACTAACAGTATAACTTTAATGTGCTTAATGGAGGAAAATCAAACTGCAATTTGAGCAGGATTAATTCCTGCAAAACATCGCACAGAGGCAGCATGGCTAACGGGCATGAAGGCAGGGACACAGGAACCAGAATTCCTGGTCCAAAGTCTGGCCCCACTGTGGTCAGCTGTAGGGCTCTGGACACACAACTTCTCTTTGCTCTGATTTCCTCACTTGTAAGATTGGGATAATAATAGAATGCATCTCCTGGGGTTGTTATAAAGATTATACTTGTTATAATTTATAGGATGCTTCGGGCAGTACCTAGCACCAGTGTAAGTGCTCTATTAGGTCTGGAAAAATAGACAACATTCCTGTTAGGTCATGTTCACTGATGCGTTCATTACTTATTGAGGATCTACCGTGTGCTAATCACTGCCATGTGTAACTTTGCCATAACAGGGAACGTCAGGAAACTCTTAGAAAGGGAATTTTTGAAAGTATAACTGTGTGTGTTTAAGAAACAGAATTCTTCTCTAGACAAACAATGCCTTTCCTCTTTTCTAAAAACAGAAATGTGATCTCAGCACTCATACTAGTTTGCGAAATGACTTTTCCACTCTCCTCTTTCCCATCCTCTGCTGCCTTAGTTTTCCCCATCACAGTACACAGAACGCTAGGCGCACGTCAGTGGGTGTCGTCATGAACAACAGCAACAATAATAGAAAAGAAATGTGCTGCTCCTCAATACTTACCTGAGGACACAGGAACAAATTTTAGGTTTTCACTATAATGTCATGTGGTTTGGCCCAAACTGAGCTTATTTCTACCAAATGAAGCAATATAGAAGAAAACACTATTTTATTGATGAGTCAATGACAACATTGCTCTGAAGAAAATGTGCTCACGTTCTCTAAGGGAACCTATCATTTAATGCCTTTTATATTTTAAGTCACAACTTGAGCTGGGAATATTTTCCTCATTTTTATGAAGAACCTGAGTTACGTTGATTAATGTAGGGAAAAATACATTTCCCAAAGAGGCAATAGCAGTTTTTCTACTATGGAGGCCTAGATAGGAAATAAAAGGGCTTCGATAAATAGTTGGGGATTTTATTTCTTCTTCCAACAGAAGATTTGGCCTCTGAGTGAAAAAAAATAAGTTATATGTGGAAAATAAATTGTTGGTTGTATACATGTCGCTTTCTATAGGTTCTCTAAAGTTTTGGAGATCCAGTAATGACAGAAAGGCAAAAATCCTATTTGAATAAGTAAGGCTCAAGACTATTGGGGAAGATGGGATGAACACAGTGACTCTTTCGTGTAGTCAAATGTGTACTTAGAGAAATGGTGTCTTTGCACACTGATTTGATTTGCTTAGTTAGAGAACAACATTCATTCTCTTTCGTCTTCTTTTATTTTTCCCTTCCCAACGCATCCTTCAGGCTTTTCCTCTCACCGAGCCAGCAGCCCTGGATTCTGATTTCACAATTCTTGCTTGCAATTTGACAATGCATCTTGATCTCAAGATGACAGGCAGGAGTATTTCATGAACTCAGACTTTACTGGTGTTTCCAAAAGTTATTCTCACACCCACACATTGCAGCATCATTGTACTTGGATGACTACACTTCAAAATGAGTTGGTGGCAAAGCCTTATTTATTTATGTTTAGCGTTGCTTTTGTAGCCACATAAAATATTTTATTAAAAGCTTCAAATTTATTCTAGTGCCTTCGAAAGGATGAAAGTTTCTTTGCCAGGGCAAAAATTAATGGTCTGCAATGCTTTCTGCTGAATCTTTCTTTGAAGTTTGCCTTAAAAAAAGATTTAAAAGAAACATCCTGACATCTTTATTTGTTACAATTTGTGTTTTCTTACTAGCCTGATACACTCCCACCACCCAGATAAATACGATCAGGCCACAGTGTGCTGTCTGGACTGTCAGTAAGGGGATTCTCCCAAGTTCATTCCCCTGCTGGAACTTGGTGAACCAGCTTAAAGAGGAAACATAAGTTTTCGTGACTTCAAATTTAGTTTTACGTGGGAGAGACTGTGGGATTTTTATGGTAGTGATCTTATGTATATATCAAATTTTATAACATTTGATTTGATTAAGAAAAACCAAAAACTCACCTTTGACTATCTTGCAGTGTCTACAGTTCAACTTGTCTTATCTTAGCATATAGGAAATAGTTTTACATACTTACGAAAATGGTTTGTAAAATAAATGAGCAACTCAGGAACATGGGTCTAACCTCATGACTAGTTCTAAGGAAAATGGGACAGTGGGAGTCAGGAATGATGGAAAAGAGGGAGGAAAACCATCTATGAAGTATTTAGTTTCTTCCAGTTACAGAACTGGGTGCTCTCATCTGTGATAAGTCCACTATTTTTCCCAGCTGTCCTCTGAGGAGAACCGGTTTTACAAATTAATGCCTTGAGGTTAAAGTAGCGTGAGGAACGAGTAACTTGCCCAGTTTCCCAGCAGAAAGAAGCAGAGCCCTGATGCAAATCTAAAGAAGTCTTAAGTCTTAAGCCTATCCATGTGATTAAAAGACTTTACAGAAAGAGAGAGAGAATACCTTTGGGAACAGTTTAAAAAAAAATTGGAGGCAAGGTAAAATTCAAATGGTAATAAGGGTTAATGAAAATTAGCTTTGCTGCTTGCTCTGTGGCCTGGGACATCCCTATTCTAATGTCGGCCTTACATAGACCATTTACTTCTAGAAACCTCAGAGGGAGATGACGGTTTACAATGCTGAAGTGTACCTGTGGCACCGACAAATCTTGCCATGTTTGGAAACCTGATGCTGAATTCCAATCTGTGGTTACTTATTGATCACTATTCATAGTTGAAGGAAAATTGAAAAGAAAGAAAACTGTTTAAGCCTTGAGTGCTTTGAGATTTGGGGAAGATCCTTTCCATCATATATATATATATATATATATATATATATATATATATATATATATATAAAAATAGGTAGATAGGTAGATAGATAGAGATAGAGAGATCTGACCATGTATTTCCATTCAGACAGATAGATCATTTTAACAGGAAATTATAGTGGAAAACCTCCTCCTATGTTTTAATGGGTAGGTCACTCCAGCAGCAGGCACTAAGGGACCACTTTTACATTAGGTCTACCTCCTAAACAAGAAAGTCAGAGCATCTTTGAGTGCCTGATGGCAGGACTCAGGCAGAAATTCCTGTGGTTTTGGCACTGTGGGAACACATACCAGGCAGGCTGAAGGGCCCACATGCTGATTCTGCTACCAGGTTCTTTCAAGGGATATAGAAGAGCATAAAACTGTCCATCCTATGGAAACAAGATACAGTAATGTGTGCACATAGCTGCATTACCTAACAGGGACCAATTGTTCAGAGAGACGAATACTGTGAAACCTAAAGCAAGCATTATAGAAAACCTCCCTGGCGGATGGTAGGGTGGAATAACAGCCATAAAAATTCTCAAATTCTTAAGAAGCAACGACCACATTCATTTCAGTTGTAGAAATGGTAAAAATATGTTGTTAATGCTGCTAAGCCATCAGCATCTTTCTTTGCTTTAGTGCTATGCTTTCAAATAGAGCTTTTCCTGTTATTTGTGGTTTCTCTTCTACTTCCTTGATTTTCTTTTTAAAGAGGTCCCATATGTGTGTGACAAAGCAAATGTTTGCTTGGGATGTGGTTGTTTTCTTCACATCATTATGGAGAAAAGGTAAGAAAGGACATTTGTACTACAGCAGTGTGAGAAGCTGTCCTTTTCAAAAGCTTTTTGCAACGTGGCCATTAGCTGCTGATGGAGTTGCCATGGTTATAAGAGGTCCACGGTGGGAGAAATCTTCATTTATTATCAGATTTTGACAGCGGCGGCCAGAATGCTTGATGGGGGGAAAATAAGAACAACATAAAAGAGCCTCGGCCATTTTAGCCAAACAAAGAGTTGAGTTATAACATTAAAAAATTATTCAACAATAAAGTCACGGGTGAATTGAGTGCCAAGAAAAATCTTGCTTTTGAAATAAAATGTATTCCCGTAAACAGCAGAGGCAGAAAATGATAGTCTGCTAAAGAAACAGGAAAGAAATGGCAGCAGGCGTCCACCCACCGAGTTGAACGTGATTCAATTATTTCATGCACTGGTTTACCAGGTTGTTCTGCTTTCTTGTGTGTTCTTTCTCATGCCAGAACCTGGGTGATCGAAGTTACAACTTTAAGGGTTACTGAACTTTATGTGTCTCTTGGTATTTTAGTACAAGGAAAAACGCTTGTACTAAATGTACCTGAAAGCCCTGGAAATATTATTGTCACATAAAATGTAGAATAAATCCCATTACATGGGCCTCCCTCCGCTGTGGAGCCACATCCTCTGCAGAAAGTCTGTGATATGCATGTTACTTTTCTCCTTTGGTCTCAGTACTATCACAGGAACCTGACGTGTTTTGCCCCTTTAGAATAACAGCTGATTTCTCTGGATGGTTCAGTGTTTTGAGATGAACCACAGTTTGTCCCAATCTCAGAAAGTATAAATTGTAATAAATTATGTGGAATTTATTTCTGGCTAGGGCAAGGGGAGAGAAGATCATAGCCTTGCTGGATTCTGACGTGAACATGAGTCTGTGATGTTTCGCAGTCTGCTGAGCAGAGGCAAAGCTCACCTTATGGAGACAGTGAGCCGACAGGGGCAAGGACTGTCAAGGCTCACACTTTGGGGGGATAAAAGCTGGCAGATGTAGAGAGAGAGGGCCAGCAGCAGTGGGAAGTGCATAGTCCTTTGGGCAGGAGGAAGGATAGATGGAGGAGCCCAAGGGGAAGCCGGCACACCGGGAAGGAATCTCCAAATGCCAGGCTTAGTACCTACTTCCACATGGTGGCTCCTGCATGACTTGCAGCTGCCACCACCCAGGGCTCCTCTCAGAAAAGCTCACTCCCAGGCCTGGGGCTTTTCTCTTCACTGTCCTGCCACAGTGTCCCTCTAAAACACTGTACTCGGTCAGCTTTAAAACCCATACTAATCATTTTATTGTGGTTTAAGGGCACTCAGGAGACAAACTCTTTACAAATCAGATGACAGCTGTGCCTTCTCATGCACCTAAATCACCTGTCCCCAGATTCTCACTGTCCTCAGTACCTCCACAGACTGGTTGGTACTTGCCGTCTCTTCTCCATGACCGCACATCCGCTGATCACCTTTTGCACTCTGATTTTCATCATCCGTACTCCGTGGAAACTACTCTCCTGAGGTCACTAATGACTCAGTCATTGACTGTAACAGATAATTTTCAGTGATGACCTTCCTGGCCTCTTCTCTCTTAGCCCTGGTGATGTCGCTGCCATGTAACTTGCTCCTATGGAGTTCTCATATATGGAGCACTGCCTGTATGTCAGCATACAGCTAAGTTTTGGCAACAACCCGTGAGGTAGACGTTGGTCAGGAAACTGAGATTTAGAGCTCCAGTAACTTACTCAGGAGCCTGGCTCCTGGCCACACCCATGAGTGATTTTTTCAGGGCCAGAGAGGCAATTACATAGGCTTTACCTTGCAGGCCTCACAGAGGAAAGCTGGCCTCCACCAGCCCTGGTGCATAGCCCATATATTGCAGTTGAGGACAGAGGCCCCTGGGGCTGGCAGTACTCTTATGCACCTTTGCATTCTTAGCCTGGGTGCCCTCACTCTGGCCTTCGGTGCAGGCCTTCCTCAGCATCCTCTGCTGGAAACCTCCTTTTGGAGGAGGGAGGAGAGAAAACTTGAAGACTCTTTTACCTATTCTGACTCTTCTCAGTATGCTTTTCCACTCCAAGCCTTCTTCCCTCGCTCTCGCCCCAGCCCCCAGGCCCATAAAACTGCGGGAGCCTTTTATTTGGGGATCCTTCAGCCATAAGATGACCCAACATCTGTGCTGATCTATCTGACCCTTGACCAGCGTGCCGTTCCATGCGGGAAAATGGAACGGGGCAGGGAGTAGGGAAGGGAGGGTGGTACTTTCTCTAGTTTAGCCTCCTGCTTATAGCATTGCAGTAAGTGATTTTAAAGGCTGACTACTTGACTGCTATATCAGTTTTGGCTTGTTGCTTTCACTGGCTACTCCAACACCTGATAGCTCAGCTCTCTCCAGCTCACTGAGCTCCTGACACCTGGTTCACAGAGTAAGAAATGGAGCTAGGATTAAAAGTCACTCTGTTTGACTAAAACAATCTGAGCTCTTAACCACTCTCTATCCTGCACCACACTTTCTGAGCAAGCTTTCTGAGTTCCTTCCATGGGATCCACATCCCTTGTTTGTCTTCAGCCTTGTGCAACTTCGCTCTTCCTAAGGAGATTTATTCTCACCTATGAATTTTATCACCACTTGTAAGTGGGTGACTCTTCAATCTCTATTGCCAGCCCTAATCTCTCTTCTGACCTCAGAATGATAATTCTAACTGTCTATGAGACATATCTGCTTGTATGTGCCAGAGGCACATTTATTCACTCATTCATCATTCATGTAATTAATAAACATTTCTTGAGTACTTCCTATGTGCCAAGCTCTATGGTAGGCCCTAGAGATACAGGAGTGAATAAGAAAGCAGAGTCTCTACTGTCCTGGAACTTGCACATTCACAATTGTGGAGATAGATGTTGGACTTGAACATTTACCTATCTATGTGTTGAGTGCCAGGAATCAAGATGGAGTGCTATTGAATGTATACAAAAGAAGCCCCTAACCTAAGTTGCATGCTTTGGAAAATGCTTCTCTCAGGAAGTGATATTAGTAGGAGTTAGCATAAGAGGGCAGGGGAGGAGGAAAGAGTGACAGGGCAGCAGAAATGGCATTGAGGACTAAGGAGAGCATGGTGAGATTGCAGAGACGGTGTGATTCTGGCAATACCTGGGAATCCAGAGATCTTCCTCACTTCTTTTCTAAATACTAGATTGAACCTACAGGTTTTCAGCTTTGTCCCATCCTGGATCTCCAGCCCATAGATTGAACTCTACTAATAGATCTTGATATTTTCCTCAGTGAATCTTTAAGTCTGTCGCTGCCTTAACGCCCTCTGCTTTAGCTCTCATTCTTAGTGGGGGCCCTAGAACATCCCGCAGTGATGACTTTTCGCTCCCCCACTGGGGAACTAACCAACAACAATTCTCCCTCCTCTTCTCTCCTCACTCATTCTTCTCCCAGTTTTTCTTTCTCCTATCCACACAGTGCCTCTCCTGGTAAGTACAAGGCTTCTATTAAAGAATCATTAGACAACCCAGTATGGGCTATAGAGTAGAGAAATGACATAATTTTGGATTATGTTGATGGCTTCCCAATAGTATATTTCACAAGTTAGCAATATAATCTTTTCAAAAAATTGTTTTAATTATAAAATATTTGATACCTACAAAAGAATATATGTAACATATATTTAAGCTAAAAAGCATAATATGTAACCACTTGTGAACTTACCACCCAATATAAAAATAAAATAAAAATTGTAGGCATCAAATCACAATCTTAGGTCCGTAGCGGAGGTTGGCTACCTACTCTCCATTTCTCCCCGTTGTAGAGATGGTCCCTCCCCTACCTCCGGAATATGGCAATTCAGCATCTGCTTGAACATTTTACCTAGCAGACATGCTTCTTGGAAATATCATGGGGGAGTTTAAAGACAGGGGTGTCTCTGTTCTTTTTATTACAGAAGTTAGAGAACAAAGTGAGTTTGGATGATAGCGGAACTTCTATAGAATCCATCTTGGTTCTTTTAAATATATACCATGTCTTCCTCATTCACATTTCAACAGTAACTCCTTTTACTGCCTGAAACTGCCTTCAGCAAGGAGGCGTTTTCTAGTGGAGGGAATGCTGACAGAGAATCTTGGAAGTGGTGCTATTGAGTTCTTTAAAATAGACTCTCCTTTCAAAGAGACAAGTCTAACCGCAGACATTGTGAAGAAGGTGGTCTCTCTTTCATTGATCGCCAGTCTTTTATTTTAGTTAATAGAATAAAAATTGAGAAGATTCTATAGCCTATGATTCCTAGAAAACAAGGTTATGTCTTGTTCAACTGGGAATCCTTGGTATTTCAGAGTGCTTCACGCATAGAAGGCAGGTAATAAATATTTGCTGTTGTTACATTGATCCGCTAGTCAAGCTACTGAATTTACTCAAATTGTACATGTTGAGGGTACCTTTATATCTCCGTGCGAACACTAATGTTCCTAAAAGTCATTGAAAATAAACATCCTGAATGGAATGAAATGACTTTGGCTGCACCTAGGGCTAATATTTAGTCAGTATGGCCTTGTCAGTCCATGGTGATTTGTTTGTGCCTGTAAAATATAGTTGTTAAATATTTGCAATGTCAGTCTTTAATATCAGTTGAAGAAATGGCTTCATCATTTACGTATTTAGTCATTCATTTATTTCTAAAAAATTATTAAGGATCTCCTATCTGATGCTTTTAGTAATACTAAGATTCTTAAACCATGGTCCCTATTTGGGAGTTCTTCAGGACTGACTGTAATACCGTAAGATGAATCTTCTATCAGCAAGAGGGAAAAAACACTATGGGGAAACAAATGAGGACATCATTTTATTGAGTCCTTATGACTAACTTTTATTGAATCCTTATGATTCAGTTTACTATGCTGGGTAAGTGTGTTATATACATTATCTCATTCAATATTCACAGCAACCATACACAGTAGATATCATTATTATCTCCATTTTACAGAGAAAGAAACTGAGGCATAAAAGTTTTGGTAAGATCAATAGCTCACCAGAGTTGGAGTTGGGATTTGAATCTAGGCATCCTGACTCTAGACCCTAGGACTGAAAACTATCTCCTTTGTCAAGTATTTGTCAATAGTTGACCAAGATTTTCCTGAAATAGAAACATTTTTAGGGCATAATGATTACCGCCAGATAGCCCAGTGACCAAGTTGCAACCATCCAATCCAGAGAGCTTAAGTTTATGAAAAATGTCTTCAATTTTTATTGATACTTTGATCCATCCACTGTTGTTGTTATGTCCTAACAAGTCGCTCTAACTCCTATGAATGAGTGATGTCCGCAATGTCCTGACCTCAACAGCGCTCCTCAGCTCCTGTAGACTCAGGCCTATGGCTTCTTTTGTGAAGTCAATCCGGCCCATATTTGGTCTTCTTCTTCTCCTGTTGCCTTCTCCTTTTCCCAGCATTATTGTCTTTTCCAGAGAATCCTGCCTTCTCATGATGTGCCCAAAGTGGGACAGCCTCAGTTTTATCATTCTTGCCTCCAGTGATAGTTCAGGCTTAATTTGCTCTAGGACCCACTTGTTCATCTTTCTGGCAGTCCTGAGTATCTGTAGAGTTTTCCTCCAGCATTATAATTCAAATGAATCCATTTTTTTCCTGTGAGCCTTCTTCACTCTCCAGTTTTCACACCTGTACATAGTAACTGGGAATATGAGGGTGTGGATAATCTTGACCTTGGTCTCTAATGACACTTCCTTACACTTGATGATCTTTCCTAATTCTTCCATTGTTGCCCCTCCAAGTCTCAGTCTTTTATCTCTCTCTCTCTCTTTTTTTTTTGAGGAAGATTGGCCCTGAGCTAACATCTTTTGCCAATCTTCCTCTCTTTGCTTGAGGAAGATTGTTGCTGAGTTAACATCTGTGGCAATCTTCCCCTACTTTATGTGGTGCTGGGTCTGCCCCTGGGATCTGAACCTGTGAACCCCAGGCCACCGAAGTGGAGCGCACAAACTTAACCAGTGTGCTACAGGGCTGGCCTTCAGTCTTCTCTTGATTTCTTGGTTGCAGTCTCCATTTAAATTGATGACTGAACCAAGGTAAAGAAAATCTTTAACAATTTCAGTGTCTTCATTGTCTACATTAAAGTTGTGTAGAGCTTCTGTAGTCATGACTTTTGTTTTCTTGATGTTCAAATGCAGTCCTTTGGCACTTCTTTCACTTTCATCAGAAGTTGTTTCAAGTTATTGCTGCTTTCTGTCAGTAAGATAGTGTCACCTGCATGTCGCGGATTGTTCATATTTCTTCCATCAATTTTCACTCATGCTTCATCTGAGTCTAGCCCAGTTTTTGGTATATGTTCTGCATACAGATTAAACAGATCGGGAAAAAAAATGCACCCTTGTGTGACACCTTTGTCTATAGGAAACCATTCTGTCTCTCTACATCCTGTCCTGACAGTGGCTTCTTGTCTGCAATATAGGTTATGCACCAGGACAATCAAGTGCTGAGCCACACCCATTTCTTTCAGAGCAGCCCAGAGCTTTTCACGATCCACACATCAAAGGCTTTATTGTAGTCTGTAAAACATAGACTAACCTTCTTCCGAAATTTTTTGGAGCCCTCCAGTAGCCAATGAATAATCTCAATTGGAACTTGCGTGCCCCCCTCTTTTGAAATCCAGCTTGAGGCATTTCTTGTTCCATATAAAGTAAAAGCCTTTGTTGCAGCAAGTTGAGCATCACTTTACTCGCATGAAAATTAGAGCTGTGGTCCTATAGTTACCGTACTCCTTGGCCTCTCCTTTCTCAGGGATTAGGATGTATATTGAGCATTTGCAGCCTGTAGGCCATTGTTTTATTTTCCATATTTGTTGGCATATTCTTATTAGGGTTTTGACAGATTCAGTCTCTGTGGCTTGAAGGAATTCTATTGATACCCCATCTACCCTTGGTGACTTACTTCTTCTCAGTACTTTCGGGGCAGCTTCCACTTCACTCTCTCGAATTACAGGTTCTTCCTCATAAGAATCTTCTTCAAAAGAATCTGTCATCCTTCTGTCTCTTCTGTAAAGATCTTCAGTGTACTATTTCTAGCCTCCCTTTATTTTCTCCTGATGAGGTAGTGTGCTTCCCTGTTGGTCGTTCAGCATGCCTAATCTAGGTTTAAATTTCCCTTTGATTTCTTGAAACTTCCAGAAGTGACTTCTTGTTCTTCCTTTTTCATTGTTCTCTTCTATCTCTTTGCATTGACTGTTAGGGTGGTTCTCTATCTCCATGTGACAGTAGTGACAGCCGCTGAAAAGCTGCATTCAGAATTCTAACCCTGCTTTTGTTACCTTTTACTTTTGCTTCTTGCCCGTCCCTGCAATTTTTAGTGTTTCTTCTGTCATCCATCTCGATTTTTCTTTTCTTTTTACTCCAGGCATTGTATTTTTGCATTCTTTGTTAATAATATTTCTGGTTTCAGTCCATAGTTCTTCTGGTTCTTGGTAAATTAAGTTTAATAATGCAAACCTGTTTTTTTATATAGACTTTAAATTCATCAGGAATATTCTTTACATCTATCCATTACCTAACTTAAAAGTTTTGGGGAAGTACGTTCTGTCCCTTTTGACTGTGCTAATTGTAAGAGCTACATGAACCATTTTCTTAGGTTCAGAAATATCATCACAACTTGTAAAATATATTGAGAAAGACCTCTGAAATATACATTATGAAGTTTAAGACTCAACAATTGTTGAAAACATAGTCTTTGTTTTCTTGTACGACTCCATTGAATAATGGAGTGTAATCACAATGACCTGAACTTTAAAAAATGGGGAATAATAAAAGACTTGAAGTCTGCTTCAGTGGCAAATCTCAGAACGCAAACATTACATGTTGTGTTTACCCCGTAAATCCCACAGACAGACAGTTCACTGGGAGCAAAGAAACAATTATGTTGCTCTTGCTATGATCTGTAAACACAAAGCATTTGAAGAAGCCTGTAAACTCATCAAAGGTATTACTTTCCTTGGCAGCTGTAGAGATGTTTGAGCTAACACATTTAAGTGGAGCTGTGTCTTAAGAGATTACTATGAAGTGGTTAAACTTTCCTCTTTTTTGCCCTTTTGACTTTGAGCGACAAAGAAAGGTCATATTTAGCTGATTCTTCTGTGACTAAACAATATCTTAAAGGAAAGTATTTGTGGAGTTTGCCTTTTGCAAACAGTGTCCATCTGATGATATCAGTGTGTGAAATATCCAGATATCTCATGCCAGTGTAGGCTAAACTCTTGAAACAGGCATGATGCAAGGAAAATGCCCAATAAGTGTCTATGACCATTTCTCTCTCTTGTGTACTGTATTTACTTCCTGGCCATTTCACTAGTTATTATTTTATACAGAGGATGAGCAGAGGAAATAAAAGTTGATAAAAGTAAATTAGCAAATTATACAGACCTTTAGAGTGTTTAGTCTAAAATTCTGGCAGAGAAGGAGATTACCATAAGGTTTTCAGACTATCTAAGGACTTGACTGATACAAATAATTGTTCCCTATCCTCATTGATATTGCA
Source organism: Equus caballus (assembly GCF_041296265.1). Lineage (NCBI taxonomy): Eukaryota > Metazoa > Chordata > Mammalia > Perissodactyla > Equidae > Equus > Equus caballus. Next base: position 50,729,143 of record NC_091686.1, read on the forward strand.
CCAAAAGTCGACTGAGGCTGCCTATTATTTAGGATAAGCTAGGGGGCTACTACTAAGGAATGGACTGCCTGCAACAGAAAGTTCTTTTCATGTGCTCTTTTGTCTTCTTCTCACAGTCATTTTTGCTGAGATCTAACTCTCCAAACCAACTATTGGACTTTGTTCTTTTGCATCATTAAAATCAAATGTTATACTCAGAGGCAGGGTAGACTTCCTTCTAAGAGATTTGGTCTTTAATGACCTGATGGTAAAACAGACTTCACCAAAGGATAATGTGGAGTGGTAGGAAGTCAAACATGTAGTTTGGGGAATAGAAACAGCAGCTGAGACCAGGGAGAGAAACTTACAGTTTTGAATGAGGGAGAGAAAGAGCAGCTGAGAGCAAATGGGAACCATCAGGGAGCCCATCAGTTTGCGTAGGAATGCCCAGGAAAGATGACTTTTCTGTCTGCTGGAACTAACTGCCCACGGCATATTGAATAGTGTATTCAGGTTAGTAATCTGGCTTTTGTGAGTCTTACCCAAATTATCAGACTCAGGTAGAGGGTGTCACAGCTAACATTTGTCTTTAGGTCTAGTGATGGATGGGTATGACATCATCATTATTACTTCTATTTGTTAAATGTGCGGTAAAACTATAGGTTTCATGGTAAAACCTTACTCTCCCTATGGATCTGACTGATACTTTATAATTTTTCACTGTCTGAAGATGTATAATAACACTGCTTTGTGAGTGGAAATAGCTTTACTGTGAATAGAGAATTAAAATCCACAATAACTTAATAGTTATAATATAGGCAAGGGAAAAAATATTTGCTTTATCTATAAAAAGACTAGGCTTTGGAGAATTCAGCAGTCTTTCACATTTAAGAAAACAAATTCCTTGGATTGAGATAAATTCTGTCACTGTCTTCTAGTTTTATTCTAACCCAAGATAGGAAAAAATAACTTGTCACAACCTTGCAGTTGCTTAATCCACATAAATTTGCATAAGATTCTTCTGTTTATCTTGTCAAACTCATAAGATTGGGTTGAGTAGGTTCAACCCAATATAAATAGAATTTAGCAAGATCTATTGGGAGGAAAATCAACCTTCAACCTTCTTCTCTCTTTTAAGTGCTATGTTAATCTGAGATATTTGCAGTGTATTATCAAAGTTGAAAGCTTCCAGGAAAGAAAAAATATTAAATAACTGAATGGACTTGTCACATTTTTCTTCAACCTTATATAAATATTATCACCCAAAGTCTTTCAAAGAATTTCTATATTTCTTCATTTAATCTTCCAAGATCAGCTATGATTTTTCTTTAGCACAAGGTTTGTTTGATACATGAAAAGCCTGAGGAAACTTGTATGGATTTTTAAGACTTATGAGTGGGGCTGAGAACAGATTCCTAGAATTTGAGGACCAGAAAGGATGTCAGTCAGATGGAGATGTCAGGGAGATGAGGTGACTTGACCATCGTTTTGCAGCTGGTTCCTCGCAGTAGAACCTGTGTCCTGACTTCCAGCTTCGTGTTTTATCCTTTGCACTGCACCAACTCCTAAAGATCCATTTTTAAGAATTAGTCCGTGACTCTGACCAGTTGTCTTAGTTTTTGTCAATTGACCCTGAGGCATGGCTTGAAACTAAAATTTGTATGTGGAATTTCAAAATTCGTCTAGTAAGTATTTATTGAGTACCTACTCTGTATGAGCTACTGTTCTAAGTGCTTTGGTTGAATAGACAAACAGAAGAGAAAAGGTCCCTGCCCTCGTGGAACTTAGAATGGAATTAAAGCAAACTATACCATTCAGGAAGGTACCTTGGCTTTCCTTAAAATGTGTCAACTTAAGATTCTGACTATTAAATGACTGGAACTTTGCCTGAACGTGGAGTGTTGCTCATCAGTTGCTGTTCTATTCAAATGGCTATTCTTAGAGGTCTGACTGGGCAATTCCTCAACTGATATAAAACCACTGGTAGAGTCCTAGATTGTCTCTCTTCCTTCTCCATGTCCAAACATGATTGAAAATGTCATTTTTGTCTCCATAACTTTATTCATGAAGCTTTTCCCCTGGAAAATGCATCTAGGTGCACACATACCAGCACACATCTCTACATATTTTATTTTGAAATCTTACAGAAGTCTTTCGTGGGTCAACTACAAAGCACTGTGCTTTTGCAAGACTTCGTACTCTGTTTTAACAACCATCATATTCTTTCTTATATTGTACAGTCACTTGCATATATAACTGTCTCCTACTCTATAATTATAACTCCCTCAAGATAGCAAGTAGCAACACCCAGAATGTTCTCATTGAATTATAGTTGAATTGTTTTAACCCCTCAACTCCCCTTCATTCTAACAACCAAAATAACTTTTTAGGATTCTTTATCCCAGAACTTGATTCTACAGAAGACGTAAGTCACCTTTTCAGAGATATTTACTGGCTAAAATTTGTTATTGGAGTAAGGAGTCAAAACACTGCAAACCAAGAACAGCATGTAATTATTATGATCTTAAGTATATATGTTTGTGAATGTAGATAGAAATAGACACAGAAAAATGAAAACTATTGTGCCAGAGAGGTAGGAAAATGGCAGACTTTTTGCATTCAAAGTTCTTTTAACATCTTAGCAAATATATTTTTAAAAGATAGTGTAACAGCGCTTAAACGACACCCACAGAGGGAATGCAAAGGCTCTGAAGTGTTCAGTGTCAATCCTTCACCAGTCAATTATTCTAAACAACCTATTACAGCATCAATATAGGCATTAAGGAGGAAGTTATCCCTATTAAATCCATTACCCCCAATATATTTAACACTGAAAAAGTGACAATAAGAAACCAACTTCAAAAACTAAAACTGGGAAAATATACCTCCTCTTACCCTCCCACAATTTCTAAACAGGACAAGAGGAAAAAAGAGCCAGGGTTGCCATTTAATCAGTTATTTTTTTTTTATCTACGTCCAATATGGCAAAAACAGAATGAATAGAAAAGAAAAAGCTTCCCACTGTAACTAGACTTTTCAAAGGAAGAGGTAGGAAGAACTGACTGCAAAGCAGAGCCACAAAGAAGACTGACTGAATAGTTAGCAGGAAATCTTTTAATTATTGAAGGTGATAAAGCACTTTGTAAGGCTGCCTTTATCTAGTTGAGACTGAATACTTTTCACTGCATACTTCTTAAGTATAGGTAAAAAGAACTTCAGTTTTATTTTGACCCTAACTAGATTTTATTAGTCATGATCTAAAGGAAAAAAACTACATTGATCCAGCAATCTTTTTGTTGAATACGTTTATAAAGCTCTGTTGTGTATACGTAAATTCCTGAGTTGGAGCAATAGCTTTTAAATTCACATTGCAATTGAAGAGAAATTCAGTAGATATAAGGAACGGTAGAAAGATCAGTATGGGGGGTGGGTGGGAGCTAACTTCTTAATATCTAAGTATGTACTTGATTTTAAAAGGTGGAAGTACTCATATATATTGTAAATAAAGGCTGGCTGTTTTAAACAGATAAACTTTAAAAGCTGCTTTGAATAGGACCAGTACAAAATTGACCCCAATATTATAATTATTGTCTCTTTAACCAGAGTTATTTAAGTACATAATATATTCAGTTGAGAGTAGTATTGAAGTATTTAATTATGTGTCTGGAATATGTTGTGTGATTTGTTCATAGATTACAGAAGAGCCACAGCTGACCCAGAGGAACATTTCTGAGCTCTGACCCCAATTGTGTTTTGGCTCTGCAATGATAATTCAATTTTAATAAATAATCATTTTAGAAATATCTAGCAGTGCTCAGCATAGTTGTTCTTCTTACCACTTCCTTATCTATTATCCCTAATGCATGTGTGCGTGAATAAAGTTCTGTCTGTTTCTCTTGTCTCTATACTTATACATGTATACTTACTCTAGCATTCCCAAGTATGAGAACACTCAAATAACTCCAGGCATACAGAATTATATAGTGAATGCAAATGAATACATATATAAGAAGTAAGAAGTGTGAAAAGATGGCAAAGTATACGAATACCAACATAGACGGAAGATTCAGTATTAACTTATAAAAGCAATAGGTGGAGAAAATGGAATTATGTGGAAAGAAAGGACAGGAGTAACTTAGTTAAATAAGACCTTTGAGTGAAAAGCTCTGATCTGAGTGAATTGGGACTGTTCACCAGACTTTCTCTTGAGCCTCATAAAGTAAAACAGTCTTTTTCTAATGTCTTCCTGGGTAGTCCTATCTAAAATAGCACCCTCTTGTCACTCACTATCCCATTATCCTGCTTATTTTTCTTCTACCTAACATTAGATAGTATAGTCATTTTATTTCTTTTATAATGTCCCTCTTTGGAACCGTATAAGACTCATCAATGCAGGGACTTTTCATGTCTTTTTTCACCATTTTGTCCCCACCACTTAGAACAATGACTAGACACTCATTAAACATTTGTTGAGTGAGTGAATAAATTAATTCCATTTTTCAGACCTCAGTTTGTTAAAGTTTTATGAGGTCACCTCAGCTCCCTAGCTATTTTTTAAAATAAAAAAGAAGAAGCACTATCAAGGAGAGGATTAAAAATGCTTAAAACTGACACCCCGGAATTCCGGAAACATTAATATACTCTAAGACCAGAGGTGAGTGACTGGTCTTAAAGTGAACTTATATTCTTTATTGAAAAGGGAAAGATTATTGTACACTCTATTCTGATTCTAAAGAAGTAATACCCCGAAATCATTAGAGAATCCTTATCTAACTGGAAAAAATTTTCCAACTTTCCCTAAGTTGACTTGTTTAATTCTATTGGAAGACAGACTACTGATTTCAAGAAACCAAGAGGTCAAAAAAACTCTTTCATTAATGAAAATGCCTCACTAACAGTTCTATGTAAATGAAGACAAAATGGTTAGGTGGGAGGAAGGATGATACATTACTGAGGTCACAGATTTTGTCTCACTGACTTGCATACCAGTTACCTATGGTATCTCTTATCCTCTTCAAGTTGAGGAGAAGAGGCTAGTCACATGAGTGGCAGCCTTTAAGAAAAAGTTAAATACTTATACTAAGAGTTCAAGGAATACCTAGATTCAGGATCACACAAATATTAGAAAATTTATGGTTATTTTCAGCCTTATTAAAAACTTGAAGTGTCAGAAATCGATACAATTTTAATCTCAAATATTACTGAGATGAAATTTATTTATGTATTAATAGAACACATTTATAGTCACTTATTCTGGACTAGGTAGCATGTTGGAACTGAGGTTACAGTTTTAAGTAAGAGATGGTTTATATCCTCATGAAGGTTAGAGTTTTTGGAAGGAGGCAGGGTGAAACTAGAGATTAAATAAATCATTGCATGAGTAATCAATTATTTAAAATCATGTTAAGTTCTAAGAAGGAGAATTATAGGGTGTTATAGCACATATAAAACAGTCTGATCTAACTCAGTAGGAATGGCCAAGAAATTCTTTCTGCAAACGACATTTAAGTAAAGATATAATCTGTACTTTAAAAAAAGTAACCATGGTGACAGGAGAATTTGTCATCCACAGGGAAAAAACTTAAAATTAGATTACTACCTCACACCATACACAAAAATAGTTTCTAAGTAGATTAAAGATCAAATGTGGAAAACAAACAAAAATAAGAATATCTAGAAAAACTATTTAGAATAAGGGAAGGATTTCTTAAACAAGACATAATAAGTACAAAACATAAAGGAAAAGATTGATAAATTTGATAAAAGGTGACATAAAATGAGAGCTTCTGTGTATGAAAAGATGTTATGAAAAAAGTGAAAAGTTAAATTGAGAAATGGTGGAAGATATTAGCAACACATAAAAACACCAAAGGAACAGTATCTCTAAAATACGAAAAGAACTCTATTATTCAACAGGAAATAGGAAAGTAACCCAGTATAAAAATGGGTTAAGATATTAACAAGGAACTCACAACAAAGAAAATCCAATTGGAAAACTAACATCCGAAAATATGCTTAATCTCAGAAAGGAAAAAAAATAAACTAAAAATCCCAATGAAATATCTTTTGACTTCCATTTCACTTAACACAAATTAAAAAGTGTAATAATAGCCAGCGTTGTGACGATGTATGGCTTTTCCCCTCACTACCATGAGTTCTTTGTTCAAACACCGCTTTCTCAGTGAAGTTTTCTCTGATCTCGCTATTTAGAATTGCGTCTCTCATCCTGGTCTCTATTCGTCTTCCTTGTTTATTTTTCTCTATAGCACTTCTCCCATCTGACATATCATATATTTTGTTTATTTCTTTTCTACCACATTTGAATACAAGCTCCACTTAGGCAGAAAGTTTTATATATTTGGTTTACTACTATTTATTCAGTGTCTGAAAAAGAGTCCATCACATGGGTACACAATATGAATGAACAATTTACTTCCATAAATTTCCAAAGCAGTATCAATTGATATACTTTGGGAACCAATTGCCAATAAAGTTGAAGTTGTGCTTGCCATAAACTCAGTGTTTCCAATTCAAGTATATTCTCTCAGACAAATTCTTATACACTTACCAAAGAAGATATGTATAGTAATATTCATTTCAGTATTATGATAATAGCAAAAAGTTGGAAGCAATATAAGTACCCATCAATAAAATAATAAGCACATTTTAATGCATTCCTACATTGAAATACCACACAGCAGTTGATGTAAATGAATCAGATCTACCTGTATGTTACTATATTAATTTCAAAAACATAGTGTTGAGAGTGTGAAACGTGAAACAAAATAGGATCACTTACGTCTAATGGCTTTAAAATGTAGCCGGGAAGCCATTAAGGAAATCTGTCTTATGCACATCCCCATCAGGCAGAACATGAACTGTTGAACTGAGTCAAGACACAAATATTCTGAGAATACTGCAACTCCTTACAGTGAGGGACTTTTTTGCCCCACTCCAGCTGGACTTAGCAATCAATTATGTTCGGCCAAGATTAGCTTTCTGTTGCCAACCCCAATTAACATTCTTTGTAATGCAATCATCTCTCTTTTGCCCTAAAGAGCCCCCCTTACTCCCTAGTGAGACACCACTTGGGTTGCTACTTGAATCTACGTACCTTGAATTGCAATTCTTTGATCCCCAAATAAATTCCTCTCTGCCTCTCATTTTGGCCATTTATCGTGAGGTTAATACACATGGTGTCAGAAAGCTGGACCTGAACAATGTTACTTTGTGGACCAGCATCCTCTGGAACTGGGTACCGTACCTACATGAGCCCCTCGCACTCATGGTTTCCACAGATCCCCGACTCTTCTGGTCATAAGTCCTCTCAGGTTTTGACCTCCTTCCATTTGGTCAACGTCAGTGCCTTTTTTGTGGCATTGGGGGTGACCGTCCAGGAGACAATTGTCTTTGGTGTGGCTTTTTTGGCTCACTGTCATTGCCGCAGGAGGGACTTCCCTCAGCAGTGTTTTTTTCTCGATTGGTGAGTACTCTGACATAATTGCGGGATTCCCCTATTGTCACCCTTGTTTGTGCACTTGTCTTTAACATGGGCCTTCATTTTCTAAAGTTTCCCTAGAAGTTCTTCCTGTGGGAACTCCGGCTGGTTTTATGTTTAAGAGCTATGGTCCCTTCTCTTGTAAATTTCTATCTCAATAGACCAGAATTACTAAGGATGATTTAAAATTGCCAATGGCCAATAGAAGGAACATTCTAATTAGATAAAATCATTTAAAGATGCACTTAAAAGCAAAGTCTTCATAACTCTAAAATAGCTTCATTAAAAGTTTTTTTGCAAAAAGTTAATGAAAAATTAAAGATTTAAGAGTTACCTAAAAGAAAAGACTACATAATGATAAATAAAAGTCCATCAAGTTAGTGGCCTTGCAGACATGGTCATATCTACTCATGAAGGAAGGCCCTCATATAGGCTCCTCCTAGAACTGACGAGACTTAAGACTCAGAGGAGTTTTTTTGGTAAATCGCTACATTATTCCCTTAAACAGCCTAGGGGAAACTGAAATTAGAATTAATGGAGTTGTTTAATACTGCCAGATATATTTACTGTTTGTCCCAACTGAAACCTGATATTTGAAAGGATTTAATAACTTTATAATCAGAAATTTGGTCAAATTGGAAGCTGGCATTCAGAGACTGATATAAAATTTTAATAGACCTTCTTCCTTAAGTTAAAATAAAACCATGTACCCAGAGGGAAAGAAGCAAATTAAAGATAATGTAATTGGACAGATAAATCAACCAATGATGTCATTTAAGTTACAACCCAATTCACTAGGAATTAAGAGCAACAGTTCCTATCTCACAAATCTTTGAAAGCTGGAAATGCAGCTCTAAAGGCCCTTCAGATTCCACTTATTCCCTTTTATGAATCCAAAACCTCCCTTACTTATCTCAAAAGGCTTACAAAGTCTCTGGGAATTCTTATTTAGACCATACCCAATTTCTAAAACTGAAGAAAAAATTTTAAATAGCAATTACCTTAAAACTCCTACAAAAAATTTGCATTTTTTTCTCTCTGTCCTTTGCAGTTGTAAATTTCACCATGTCTTAGGAATGTAAGCACCCCAGTAGATAACAGCTCACAATCACCTGAGACACAGCCTAGCTAGTTCAATTAGTAAAGCCTGAAGTTAAAGAGAAAAAGGGAAAAGTGTTTAGAATGCAGGCTGCTGGCTCTTGTGCCTGAAATATAATTCACAGCCTCCCTGTCTAAGGCAAATAAATCTTCAGAGTCTTCTCTACAAATAATAACAAAGACTCCCAGCTTTTAAGAAGGTAACCTCAACTTGTTCCATCTGCTAGAGACATAATTATTTATAAACTAGTGAGTTTTGTATTGTACCTGATTCATGCTTAAAATTTTAAAATAAAAGGTATAAGATCTCTCTCTGTGTCTGTCTATATGTATGTATGTACATTATATATGTGTGATATTTTTCTACCTCTGGATGGTATCAGCAAAATTAATTTCTAAAAAGAGCTCTACTTAATTACCTTAAAGTAAGTGCTTATATAAATTATTTCTAAATATAATAGAAACTAATCCAAATGTTTTCCAAGTTAACATGATATAAAATAATCTTTGGTAAATAAAAAGCTTGCTAAAGTTTGTTGATTTAGTTAAAATAAGCGTGTCTTCAGAGTTATCAGCATTAAATATAATGCAGACATGCAACTTTTACTCTACCTGGGTTATCAGTAAAATAAGCTCATGTTATCTCTGTTAGAAAATTTGTCAACAACAAAAAATAATAACTTAGGATGATGGCTAACAGCTTTAATGTCTCATAAAATTTTCATTAATAGTCTAAGTATGATTCTTAAGAATCACTGAATTATATATAGATGCTAACAAGAATTTTTAGATGCAATATTATATTTTATGCTATGTGTACTTAAAAATAGCTTCCCCCAATTTTTTTTGTAACTTGAAACTTTAGACTTTTGCTAAGTTAAATTAAATGATGGGAAATTCATTGAATATCTAGATCATTTCCAGATAAGATAAAATAGTAAAACAATTACTGAACAGAAGTTTATCTACTTTGGTTTCTTAATGCAGGGAAACTAAAAGATAAATTTAGGTCTGTTAATAAACATCTTTTGTGCTTTATTAAAAGATTGCATTGTGAAGAAACGTGTTTCCAGAAATAATAAAATATATTCATAAATTTGCTAATCTAAAGAATATAGATACAACATACAATTCACAATTGCTTACTTCTTAGTTTTCACTAGAAATTAAAGTTTCTAAGGATTAGAAATTCTATTTAATATATACAATTAAAGATACTAAAAATAGCAAGGGAAAAATCTTTGTATTCAAGGAAAATATGCTGTATGTTTTGGTAAGAAAAGGTATAAGTAATAGAGATGCATTTTCGTTGAGGGAAAGAAAAATAATTTTGTCCTAAAATAAAACTGGTTATTTCTGAATGAAAAAGAGAATAAGGGACAAACTAAAAAGGACATAGAAAATTACAGAATGTTTATGGAAAAGGAATCTTTGGAAAGGAATTTTATGTATGGTCAGGGCTGGCTAAGACTGAAATGAATTTAATTAAGTGAATGAGTTTTAATATCAAAAGTAAGCTGGTACAAAATTAAAAGTTGGTTTTTTCTCTCCGTTAAAAAGAGAAAGAGAAAAAAATCTTACTTTGTGAGGTCAAGCTAGCTAAAATTAAATTATTTTAATAATTTAAAAAATAAGCCTTTATATCAATAGAGTATTTATGTAAAACTGGAACTTAATTTTCTTTTAATCTCTTAAGAGGACAAAATTTTCTTGGAATATAGGTCTGCTCCTGATAAGAGCTTATGAAAGATTTTTCTTTGCCTTTTTGTGTTTTATCAGAACTATTTCCTGTGCTTTATGTTAGAAGCTGAATCTTTTCCATTGAAAAGAGCTAAGGTTTTGCAGCTGTATAACCTTCTATATTTGTCTTGAAAATCTTTTTGTCACTTTGGTTAAATAGGTAATTAAAGATTAAGTTTCATAATGATCTATGATCCTATTTAGCCAAGTGTTTTAAAACCTCTTTGATATTTTTGATGAACTTCCCAAAAGCAAATTCTAAATGAAGTTTATTTTTTTTTACTGCTAGCTAACTTTGGGATTTTTCAGAGCATCCCACAAACATCTCAAAAGCCTTGTTCTCTCTCCCTATAAAAAAGGGATATTAAACTAATTAGGCTTGTTTGATATGTTAAATTACATGGGAAGCATTGTCAAATAAGAAATAACATTAAGCCTTCTTTATGTTCTGTCTTTATAAGCATATGTTATAAGACTTCCAGAAATTAGGTGAAATTCCTGGATGTCTATTATGTCTTGGCATAAAATGTTGTCTGTCATCAAAACTGACACTCACACTAAAAGGACTAAACTTAAATACCACAAGTGCACCATAGCTGACTTTCATGCAAAGGCAACAACAACAGAATTTATAAAGGCTGTGACTCATGTGGATGAAGTCCATTCTGATTCTGCAAAAATTTGACCCCTCATTGCCAGGCTTTTGCCATCCTGATGTCCTTGTAACATGGCAACAGTCTGCCCTTGAACCAGAGAAATTAAGATGGATAAACAATGTCTATAAATTAAACAACTGGGGCTATGGGAAACCCAATATGACCACTTGGCTCTTTCCAGCTCCCTGACAAACCCCATTTTTCAGTTTTTGCACTCCTTCACCCATGATAAGGAAAACCATTTTTGTCCTCAGCGGCCTCAGACCTCCTCCCTCCGGGTCCCTTGAGCACATGCAGACGGACTTCATTCAACTACCATATAATATGGGTTATCAATATGTTCTTGTTACTGTATGTATGTTTTCCAGATGAATTGAAGCCTTCTCTTGCTTCAAAATTGGTACCCTCACAATGTTGAAGAAAACGTTAGAAAATGTGTTTCCTACGTGGAGTATACCTTCCATAATCTCCAATGATCAAAGGCACCTTCTTCACTGGGAAAATCATATAAGTCTTAATGAAAACCTTGCAAACACCTTGGAATTAGCACCATCCCTATCACCCTCAATCATCAGGTAAAGTCAAGAAAACTAATGAAAAAACTGGATTCAGGCAGAATAAGCATTAATTACATGGGACTGCATGAACTGAGGAGGATGTTCTAATGTTTTGTTTTTCCAGATTTAAAGAAATCTTTTCACATTGGTAAGATACCTTTGTGAACAAAGATGAAATGTTTACTTTTTCTCTCTACTTGATTCCTCCAAAATTCAGAAACTCTCACTTATATAAATAATCAGGCCAAGTTTATTACAAATTAGTTTTACTGTGACTATCTTTGGTAAAAAAAAAAAATCAGGGTAATTATGGATAGTATAATTACATTTGCACCTTTGTAAATATTAAATTCTAGTCTTGTTAATGGTCTTTGAGGTTTTATTATATACCTATAGTCTGGACTCCCCTGGCCCCAGATATTGCTTTTGGTCTTCTGATTGTTCACAGTACCCACTTTGGAAAACATAAATTCTCTCTACATGAGGTAGTCATCAGGAGACCAATGTCTACTGGTATACAACCTTCTGCTGATCCCTTCTGGTCTTATGTTAGTATGACCAGGTACTGTAAGTCTCTAATGTCTTATACTCAAGCTTATCATCAATAGGTTAAAGAAGCTTTCCCAGATTCCAATTTAAAGAATTCTGTTGGTCACAGTCTAAAGCCTGGTGACTAGGTATTCTAGAAGTATTATCAGAGGAAGATAGCCTTTGAGCCCTGTTGGAAAGGACCTTACCAAGTGTTCCTGACCACTGACACTTCTACAGAACTAGAAGGGATTGCATAATATGTGCCCCTTCTGGGTAAACCTTGTATGTGATTACATCAGGGAGCCACAGGCTTATGAATTCTTCTGCTTGAGCATTGGCTCAACAACAACGATCCCCAGATTCCCTGGCAAGGGTTGTATTATATAATTGAATAGCAGTTGATATCTCCTTGCAGAACAGGGCAGCTGTGCCATAGCCAACACCTCGTGCTGTACCTGGATCAACAATTCTAGTGAAGTTGAGTTAGAACTCAGAAAAATTATAAAAATAGCACAGGACCTCTCTGGCCCAATGTCTTTTAAAGATACCCTCTCATTCCCTATCAATGTTTTCAGCTGGCTTCCTTCATTTATAGGTGCTTGGATAAGATCAGGACTTCAAATATTGTTTATGATGATTATTTGAATGTTGCCTTGTTTACTTGAATTTAAACTACTTATGCTACTGCTTACTCAGATCTTCTCCAGAACATCTATAAAAACCAAGATTATTGTCTCTCAATGCATTGAAATGATAGATAAGGCTTGTTCACCTGAACCTTCAGGTACCTGGATGAAATTCCTGGGCAAGGAAACTAGCTAAGACTCATTTCCTGATCACCTCCATGTTGCTCAAATGTGGCCTAACCCTTATGACACTGACTCCTTGGAATAAAGATGGGAAAAGGGAAAAAAAATTCCCCGTAATGTGGGATATGACTTTCTGGGACCAAATAAATCTATAGTTGACTAGAGATTCTTTCAGAGAAAGATCTTGATCAAAAGGAGAAATGTGAAGCAAAATGGGATCACTTATGTCTAATGGCTTTAAAATGTAGCCGGGAAGCCATTAAGGAAATTGGTCTTATGCACATCCCCATCAGGCAGAACACGAACTGTTGAACTGAGTCAAGACACAAACATTCTGAGAATACTGCAACTCCTTACAGTGAGGGACTTTTGCCTCCCTCCAGCTAGCTTTAGCAATCAATTATGTTTAGCTAAGTTTAGCTTTCTGTTGCAAACCCCAATTAACATTCTTTCTAATGGAGACCTCCCTCTTTAGCCTTTAAAAGCCACTGCCTCTTACTTCATAGTGGAACTCTATTTGAGTTGCTACCCAATTCTGTGTACCTTGAATTGCAATTCTTTGATCCCAAAATAAATGCCTCTCTGCCTCTCATTTTGGCTTTTTACTTTTAGGTTAACAAGAGGAATATGCAAATTGCAGAACTGTGTATACAATTTGATACCAATTTGCAAAAGTACAATCTATTGTTTAAAAATTCATTAATAAATAGTGCAAGTTTATAAACAGGCATGGCGAAGAAAAGTGCCAAAATCAGTATAGAGTTTCCCTCTAGGGAGAGAAAGGGAGAGAGTAGAATCAGGTAATACTACAGTCAAAGCTTTTTATTTGTAATGTCTGATTTCTTAAAAAATCGTGATTGTTTATTATTTGAGTCTCTCCTCTGTTTGGATGGATCTGATAAATATGTATGAGGTACCATCAAGGGATTTGGTAATGAATTAGACCAGGAAAGAGTAGATGAATGAGATTTAAATATTCTAATTCATCAATTTTATGGAAACTAAATAGACATCCAAATTAATAGTTACTTTGGAAGAGAATTTTATGTTTTATAAAAGTATTGAAGCTAGAAGTTCTTTAAATCTAGACATCCTTCACATCTATTCACAAGAAGTCAATTTACATGTAACAAGTTCAATTACGTTGAGCAAGAAATCTCTAGAGTTGAAACTTTTTGAAATGTTTACTTTATTAACAATTATTTGGAGAAATATGAATCAGTTTAATAATAAAAAGTCTAATAGAGCATCAATGTGGCATGGAATAACTGTTATTTGGGAATACTCTAATAAAGTCAATAAACGAATTTCATATAGAAGTTGCTCACACAGCTAGAAATATAAGACCAAACTTTATGTCAGAGTGCTTAAGACATCTTCTAAATATGCAAGTTGCTTTTGTAGAATATAAATTAATAAAATGTATTAAACTCACAGAGTCTTTATACATTTTTAAAGCAAAACCCCTTGAGGAGTTTTTACTCAGGACTTGTAAAGACAAAAAAGTTAATAATTTTTAATTTAACAAAATGGTATATCTTTTCTGTGTTCAAGGTAATATAAATTGTAATAATCATTGTAGATCAAATTCCCATATTCTTTTTTTTTAAATCGAGTTACAAAATATAAAATTGTTGTCTAAGTATTACTCACTCTAATCTAGAAAGTGGGTTCCTAGGAATACTGATTTTAGAAAGGACAACAGTCTGAAATGATTCCCTTGGAGGATTTTAGTTATTGTTTTCCTAGCATGGATCCTACAAGGTTTATAATTTTTCCCCCCAAACACAACTGAATTCAAGGAAGTTTTCACGGAAGTCAGATCTTAAATCTCCTCCAGATAGCACTGTAAGCTTTAGCTCTAAGACCATTCATATTTTTTCAGGAATAAAGCTTTTGATCTCAAATCATTCCTTTTCCAATTTTCGTGGCAGTTGGAAGTGGAGAAGGCATGTGCTATGATTGCTCAATATAGGAAGGAATAAAATATATTGAACACCAATCAAATTACTTTTTATTTCTTATTCCTCTTAGCATGCATGGACTGAAGGAAGCTTCCTTCACTGGGAATAAGTCTATATCTAAATGTCAAAAACTATAACTCTCTGTGAAGGTTGCTTATTAAGAATTTGCTATGGTTCATTTTACAATGACACCTTCATATTCAGTGGTGTCAGCATTTGAAGCAACAATCCAGGATCAATTCATCTTTGCATTAAAAGGAGAAAGCAAAAAAGCAAGAGAAAGAATTGGTAGCTTTACAAGCACATACGGAGTCATTCAGAGATAAAACAGAGTCATTATGGCGCACCCACGCCACCCCCTTCCAAACTGCCCTTCCTCCCCCATCTCAAGCAGCAGGCACCGCTGCACTGTCGCCCACAGGAATACAAAACAGCCTTGATGCCTCATTTGCTTGAGCTGCAAGACTATTTCATCTCCTTAGATCATGTGCTGAACTCTTAGATAAGGCTGCCCTAGGGGCATGAAGCTTGGGGTGAGAAAAAGAAGAGAGGAATTGCTTCAAAAATATTTTCTTTCTAGAATTATCTCCTTTTTAAACTATAATCAAGCCCTTGGAAAGACATTGTTAATGCACCCTGGAGAATGCATGAGGAAGGATGGAATGAGCTACTTTTTCTGCCTCTAGCTGTGTCATTCACAAATTACAATAGCCATCTTTCTTGTTCAGAAGTTCTCTCAGGTGATTTTAAAAAATGACAATTGATTGAGTTAATTGAAATCTTCAAGAATGAATTCTTCATAGTGAAACTGAAGTGGCTGAAAAAGTTATTAATGAAAAATTACCAAAAAATCCATACAGGGTTAGGATAGATTTTATTTATAATGGCAATGAAACTATGTATAGTATGGCTTATATGTAGAAATCTCTCCACTTGCTTATCTAGGAAAGTCCCAGAAAAATCCACTCGATATTAGAGTCATTCACAATGTCATACACTTAGAGGATTGAAAGTTATCCAGCAGTAAAGTGAGATATTAGGGAATCATAATAAGAGCACAGACTTTGAACTATCTTTGGATAATTTAAAGAAGAATTACTACACTTGATCCTGTTGATTTTCTAGAGTCTTGCTGCTGAAAAATCTATCTCCGCTGTGTTATAAATTTCTGCCTGACATATTAAATCCAGTTGAATAAGAACTTAAAGTCATTGAATTTGAGTCAGTGAGAAGTCCAAGTTCTGAGCAGATGCACCACACTTCAGAATGTATATCTGGCTGATACTGAAATATTGGAAATAATACCTAGTTCGCAAGATTTTGTACCAAATCAAAAGAGAGAAAGCTTGAATACCATGTAATGCTTTGTAATTCACATCATATATTATGACAAATTTTAAGGAAGAAAAGTATTTGGATAAAATACAAAAGCCTTCTTCGGCTCTTCAACTTTTCATATCACAGAGCTCTATACCTCACGCCCAAGGTTCTCACCTCCAGAATCATATTATCACACAGCTAAAGACAGCACTATGAAGGGCTCTGGCTTAGAAAAACCTGGGTTTTAATTCTGGCTTCTTCAACTGACCAGCTATGTGACATTTGGGCAAGCTACTTGGCCATTTTGAATCTCAGGTTTTCGTTTGCAAAAACAGACAGGGATACCTTACTGGACTCTTCTGAGGACTCAATGTCAGCATTCTTCTTGTATAATAGATGTTCAGCACCTGTGTCTGTCCCACAATTTCATCTTTAAGAGAACATATACTTCTCCCCCTTTAAAGGTAGCAAATACCTTAATTAACCCATAAAAAATGGTTACATTAAGGTTAACAATTTTGACATGTTTAAATTGTGTCTTAGCTGTTGAATTGTTTTTATTTCACCAAAACTATTGAACTCATTCTAAATGCTTAACTGCATCTTCCTTGACATAAACCTTTATTCTTTAGGAAAAGATAATTCTCTTTAAAATTTTTTTCAAGTTGGTTTCTCAAATAATTCTTGCAATGACAGTATTTCTTGTAATACTTGCATTTGTTGCAATATTTCTCCTAAGAGAGTATTTCTTCATTTGTGCTGCAATAATCATAGTATATGACAATAAAAAATAGTAACAGATATTGACAAGTTGATAATGACAGATATTGATGAGTTGATAAGCTAATATTTATGCAAGAGTCACCCTACTTATCACTTTAACTCTTTCTCATGTAATTTTCATAGCAACTCACAAAAACAGGAATTGTTATGGTCACCAACTTGCAAGTGAGGGAATTAAGACTTAGGGAGGTCTAACAACTTTCCTAAAGTCACACAGTAAGCGACAGAACTAGAGCTTGAACCCAGGTTTGCTTACTACGAAAGTATTTTCTTTTAACCAATCACGTCATAGTACTTCTGTTAAACAGTTTTCTCCCAGCGGACAGTTATAAGTGTGATCCTTCAATAACCTGGTGAGGAACACTTTTGACTTGAAACAGACTCACATAAACTTCTAAACAAAACTTTAAACAAAAACTTAACATTGAAAAACTTTGAAACTTTATTCCTAATGAAATTGAAATTTACTATAATTTCACATTACAACATTTTTAAATGTTAGCTATTCTTAACTAATCTTTAAGCATAATTTTGCTTTCTTAACAGACCTATTACAGAACCTAAAAACCAAAATGCCTTTGTCTTTAATGAGACTTCAGTTCAAGCTATCGCTTCAGCACTTCAGTTAGCACATTTCATTCCTATGAACAGAAACAGAACTCTCACTCACTTTTACATATTTATTTTCATATATTTATTATAAAAAATACTAAATATATATCTGAGGCTCTTCTGTTTTTGTCAGACACTGTGGATAAGTACGGTTTACTAAATCCTGCAGAGACAAGCTGTTTTGGTAGTCTGTTAACTGTTGTTATAAGCCAGTTAAACTTGTATGTGCTTGCTAGTTAGATGTACTAATTTAGTGCATTGATGGGTTATTAGCATAAATATCTAATAGAATAAAACAAACATGCATGTGGAAATTCAAAGTGATTCCAATAATTATTTTGAAGGAGGAGAGAAGAAATGATCCATACAGTAGCTTATAAAAGCATATGGCAAAAATTTGAAAAGTTAACCTGAAAAATATGACATTGCTTTTCTTGGGATATGTATAAGAAAGTCATAATTAAGAGTTTTGAAAGTGCAGTAACCAAAAATATTTTGTAAACTTTTATATTAAGCATAGATCTAATAAGTACAACCCAGAAATTTTAAAAATAGGAAATAGAAAGAATGGTGTTTCCTTTTGAAATAATTGATTCATATTTTACAGCATTTGTCCTGTGTCTTCCCCTTGACAGTATATTAAAATATGAATGGTAACTGATTTATGGCATGAAAGGAATCCACCTTGACTTCCAATGAAAGCACTTAGGTACACAATGAACTAAATTCGTGAAGTCTCAAGTGAATGTGACAGTCATTTGCCATGTATGTCCTTTGGCAGTAGATTCTAACCTGAGTTCTTAAACTTGATATGTAGCCTACAAACTCTCTGTTTCTTGTTCACAAGAGTCAGAATGAGGAGCATATTAATGTGCATACTTCAACCATAATGTATGAAGAATTTTGATTGAGTCAGCAAACTAGTTAACTTTTCAGAAAAGAATTGTTTCTCACTGCTTAGGGAAACAATTATTTACTCTAATTCAGTCATGAAATCCTAAAAGCTTTAGAAGCAATTGTACTCACTTTCATTAAAACGGTCGCATTAAAATCCTTGTCTCCAAAGACCATAAGCCCTGGGTTCTTCAAACATGCAAAGTTGAATTGCTTAACATTTGTAAAACTGTTGAACAGTCTGAAGATTTATATCTTCATTTTATTACAAGAATTTTGGTATTTTTTTTGCATAAAAGAATGCTTAGAAAGAATAAGGTATAGTGGGTTAATGAACTCTAACATCAGTTCTTCAAAAATTCATTCTTGAATATCTGTGGTGTGGAAAGCATTGTGTTTGCATGATCTCTGTCTAAGCTTGTGAAGGAAGACTTATACACAATTAAAATACTACAGTTCTGGGTATAATAAATGTTGTGATAAAAGTAAACATTTGGGATTATAAAGGAAGGAGTGGTTCATGGGGACAGGATAAACTTGGTGGATAAAACTGACATTTGAGGAGGACCTTGAAGATGTTGAGGATTTTGACAGGTGATAGGAGGGAGAATTGCACTTCCGGTTTCAAATATGATATGAAAAGTGGACCTGGAATTTGGCAGTTCTTTGAAAGGTTTCACTAACGTTTTAAAATCATTTCAAGGATTTTAGTCTCATTTCTTCTTCTACGTGCGTGTCAGTTCAGTTTTGTTCATTGTGGTAAACGCCAAGGGAGGAGAGAGTTTCAAGAGGAATCAGATTTGCAGCAACGTCAAATAGTGCGAGGGCTAGAAAGAGAGGACTGAGTGAGACGATCAGGAAGTCATTTCTACTTTTGGAGAGAGAAGTTTTTGAAGTGTTAGAAGTGGTAAAGTCGATTGTTGAGAGTGGAAAGAACTGAGTGTGAGGTGAGGGAATGGTGATGGCTGACTCAGAAGCAGAAAGGTGGTGTGAGAAAGAAGCCAAGCTAAGCAAAGGGAAGGAATCAAGAGATTCACATTGGAAGAGGGCAAAGATCAGGGCCAGCTGAGGTAAAGAATAAACGATGCAGAAGGGTGAGAGATATGGTCAGTGTGTAGATCTCAAATAGGTTCTACTCCAAGAGTTGAGGAAAAAGCCTGGAATATTTTGCTTTTGGCAATAGAATTTAGTAAGCATTAACACAGTATGGTCATGGTTATTGATCTATAGGAGAAGCCCACCTTAAGTAATGTATAAATATGTTCTTTGTGAAAATAGTGTTGTAGTATGAAGAAGTCTCGGTATGTTCTCTGGCCTGGAATGTGTTAAAACACATATGTATATATGCATTTTATAGAGCTTTGCAAATTACAGAGCATTTTCAAATACATTATCTCATTAAATGGCCACATAACCAATAAGAGACAGATGGCATTATCTCTTTCTTGTATGTGAAGAGAAAGTTAGTAGCTTGGAGAGGTTAAATGACTTGAAGGACTCACGTCTGAGAAACGGCAAAGCAGGCATTTCTACTCTCCAAGTCCAATCCTCTCTGACTCTCTGCTAGTCAACTGGTTACTGATACCTTTTCCAGTAACTATCTGTTGAAGGACTGGCATACATAGATAGAGAAATAGAGCCAAAGAATGACAACATATTAATGATTTTCAGCACAACCTAACATGGCATTACCCTGGCCAGAGAACATGGTAGGAGATGGCGTACTAAGCTATCCTAATCCATCATGGTAGTCATTACTGTTTGTTTCCTTCTTTTAATTCCTCTGGTATTTGTAAAAACAAACTTGCAGTACAGTTGTCCCTCTGTATTCGTGAGGGATTGGCTCCAGACTCCCATGCATATCAAAATCCATGGATGCTCAAGTCCCTTATGGCATAGTTGTGTATAACCTACACTCATCCTCCCATACACTTTAAATCATGTCTAGATTACTTATAGTACCTAATACAACACAAAAGCTATGTAAGTAGTTGTTATACTGCATTGTTTAGGGAATAATAACAAGAAAAAAAGTCTGTACATGTTTGGTACAGACGCTACAATCGTAGGCCTTTCAATTCACAGTTGGTTGAAGCCACACATGCAGAACCTGTGGGTACAGAAGCTCGACTCTAATTATTTGATTTGCACAGAAGAAAACATACATTGACAAAAGGACATAAACATTCTGGCTTCTTAGTTTTATATTTTTCAACATAAATTACTCTTCTTGAAGTCTGATTTACTCTATTTGGATTGTGTCAATATAATCCAGTCCCACACAAAATGAGTGTCAGGAAAATTGTGGATGAATTTTTAAAAAACACACAAAGTTGAAGCTAAGAGCCTCTTCTATGAAAAATGTACCAAAGTATTTCCAACCTCTAATGTCCTTCCATAGCACTCAGTCAGTTACCATTTTTGACATTTCTTTGTCACAAATATTTGCAGTTTGAGATCTTAGAGGTGAGAATCTCCAGATAATTATGAATTCACGGTGATATCATGCATGTGTGAGGACTTGAGGAGAAATGAAAAGGAAGGTCACCAGATATAGAAAGATGAAGTTACTCTGATGGCAATTTAAGGGGTCATCAATATTGATGTCATGTAAGAAAATGGATGAGGAAAATTTTGATTCCGTAATACAACCATTAACTTTAGAACATAGAGGCCTGGAAGGTGATAAGGATTGGGAAGGAATAGTAAAACCAGATGTTTGTATTTTAAGATCATGGATTTCAAAAATTTTTAAGGCAAGGAGATAAGTTAATGAAAGATTTGTAAAGGATTAGAACTGCATCTCTATGTGTATTGGAAGACCCAGAGTCCTATACCTGAGGGGACTTCAAAGGAAGAGGTGCCATATGTTGGAAGTAAGCTTTTAATCAGCGTGAGGAGATGGAAGACCCACTGAAGTGAAAGAGCAAAGATATGTGGGACCTTGATAATAGTAAAGTAGAAGGTTCTGCGGCTCTGGGGAAGAAACAAGTGAGGAAGTTGGTAGGGGTATGTGGCCATGGAGTAGGGCAGGGTTAAATAGGTGTGAGCTCATGGCAGTGAATGCAAGCCTAGTGTTACACCAAAGAAAGTGCAGTTGAGAGAAGGGCAATGGGCTGAAGATGAAGATGGGAGATGTGTGTAGTGACTGGAGAACACAAAATCAAATGTCTTGTGAACTGTTTCCTCTCTCTCTGGTATTCAAATTTTGGCCCTACTCTTTTCCCTCTTGGTCCCATCCCCTTCCTTTTGACTAAATTCTTCCAGGGCTTCTCCTGTCTCTGTTAGGGCATTTCTAGCCATTTCTAGCCTTGATCTATATAGTTCTTCGATCTTGTTTTCCGATCATATTTCCTTTCTTTATTTATATTTCCTGGATCCTCTGGGACCAATTATCTCTTAAAGGCTGATTTATAGTTGTTTTCTATTTAACATACTTATTTAAGAAGAAGTTTTGCTCTTAGGGAAGTATTTCCACAACATCTATTTCTCAGGTTTTTATGGTCCCAAATGAGTGGTGTTGTGGTCCTTTCCCCGTGTTCGCACATTACTATGGCCCTTGACTAATAGTAAAAAATTAGATCTCTCAGCTTGTTTCATAGAGTGATATAGCATTAATAATAATTTGCCACAGCATTGCAATTTTTTAGTGTGGAATTTTAGATGCAGAAAAAATTATATGCTACTACTTTTAACCATGCTCATAATAGTACCCTTAAAAAATGTGTACTTTCTCCTAAAAGAAATTTATATTGTTTTCTCAGTTTTTTGCTAGATAAAATGAAGACTTTTCTGATGTCAAATACTTTAAATAGAAAGTAAAACAGCTTGGTAATTTCACAGAAGAACTACCCTTAGGGCCTATCCGGTTTTCAGGTCATAATTCTTGAACCAATTTTCATTTGAGTCAAACAGGTCTCTCGCTGTTTTTTTGGATTCCAATATTACATCAAGAGGGGCTAGTCGGGGGAAGCAGATGTCAAAGATGTCAAACAAATGTTCAGTTTACTTCCTTCAGATAATACTGTTACTTCTACAGTTTCTCAATGCAACACTAATCTTGGCCTTATGAGCTTTTCTTTGCTTCCGGAAACTAATAAAAAGAAGTAAACTGCTTCAAAATGTTACACATATTCAAGTCTGTACTTTTAGAATTTCTTGTGAATGCAAAATCAACCTTTAGAGATCTTTAGTGTGCCTGTATAAAAGAAATAGTCACTCAAGGATAGATGGAGTGATTTGTTGAAATGTATAGCATAATACAGCAGACCTTAATTCAACTGAAAATCATTAACAAGCTGTCTAACTTCTAATTGCTTTCCCTAAATGAATAGAATCTTTTTACCATGTTTATATTACACTAAGTAACGATGCTTATAGACAATCATAAAAATTAACAAGTGAATTAATGAGGGCATTCCAAATTATAATCTGCATGGGAAAATACACTGAATGAGGCCAATCTGCAAAAACTGTAAAGAGTTACTCAAAAATGACATGTTCATTCTCTCACTCAGTGAAGAAAACTCTGAAGATTTATCATGTGTAAGTTATTGCTGCACTGGATATAGGAGGGATCCGAGTTTTAACTGTAGTAGGAGAGAGAGAGCATGTCTCATTTGATAAGAATATGTCATTACATTACATACGATTAAACCTAGAACTCGTGTACACAATGGCTTAAGCGGCGTGTGGCTGAGCATACATCATTCCAAATACTTGAATAGAACCTGAAAACTTTGAAACAAATAGAAAAATATGATTTAATGACTATTAAATAAAGTGACTAATGCTAAGAACTATGGGTAATAATAACTAAAATTTATTAAGCTCTTTTTACACAGCAGATGCTTTCCTGATGTTTATACTTACTAAGCTCGTTGAATTCCCACCACACGTCCACAAGAGCATTTGTGGGGCCTCTTCCAGGCATGTCCTCCCCTCTCTACTTTTGCATTTGCTGTTCCCTCTGCCTGGAAAGCTCTTCCCTTAGATATCCTTGCGGCTTGCTCCCTCACTTTCTTCAGATCATCACTCAAGCAATATCTTGGTAAGGCCGCTTCTCTGATCCCTAGTCTAAATTTGTAACCCACCCCTAATTTCTCATCTCCTTTTTTGGGCTATTTTTTTCTTAGCCCCTATCACCTATGAACAGACTGTGTATTTTACTCATTTGTCTTTTTATAACCCTCTCTCCTCATTTGAATGTATGTTATGTGAAGGTAAACATTTTGTCTCTTTTTTCTCTTCTATATCCATGGTTCCTAGAACAATACTGGGCATACAGTAAGTGTTCAATGAATATTTGTTGAATGAATGAATGTGATCAGGACTGTGGTAATGACACACACACAGAGTTTACATGTTAATAAAAATATTTATATTTTAATACATACTTATATTTGATATCAATATATAAAATTATATAAGATATATACTTATGTGTGTGTAGATATACATTTATACATACACGCGCAGACATTCTCATTTTAATATTCCAGGACACATGTAGGATAGTCTAGGATACATCTATATAAACATGAGTTTGTATATACATACACACACACATATATAGATGTATCCCAGAATGAGGCCAATGAGTGTATACACACTCACACACACACATATATAAAATATAATATAAAATAATATAGCCTATATCTTATGTTATATAATAATGTATCTTATATATTTTATATTTTTATGTATATATACAGATTTCTTTATATATATCTCCTTACATGCAAATGGCAATAAAATAGTTTCTAGTATGTAATCATAGGCATCCAGTTCAGGCAAAGGATATTATAATTTGTTTGCTATTTTAAAAATATAAAACTGACAGCACACATCTTTTCTGATTTAGATATAGTAACAATAGCTACTATTTGTTAAGCTTCTATAAATTACAGTGCTAAATATCATTGCAATTATTTTCCTTATTTATTTTATAGATGAAAAATACTATTAAATATAACTGAAAAGTTAAAGAGCTTATTCTAGGTTACAGAGCTGAGATTTGAATTCAGGTCTGTCTGTAGCCAAACCCTAGTTACTATTCACTGTACCTTGCTACCCTCCTTGGTTTAACATTTCAAATGTAATGAACTATTTACATTTTAACTATTTTCTGTTTGGTTTTTTTACCTTCTGTACCCAGACCTATTGACCACATTAAAACAAAAATAGCTTTGAAATTTTTTGATAATTATCTTTTGAGAAAACAGGAAAAGAAACATTTAGTTATTTCAAGGACTGAATAAAATCTGCTGTAATCAATCTGTCATTTGTCTACATTTAAAGAAGATCATCATTAAATTTTATTTTAGAAATTTTAAAGTACGCAATTAAATCAACTATGAAAACAGATACTCTGGGACAAAATATGTTAAAGATGACATCCATTTGTATTTCACACTTGAAACAAAGTAACTTGATATTAAAAGCTATTGCACAAATCATTTGTAATTGCAAAATGATTTCCAAATGTTTATTAAAAGCCAAACAGTTTAAATACTTATTTCTATGAAAAGCTCTTATAAACATACATTTGCCATATTTTAAAGATGAAAGCTTAGTATATATACTTTGTACATTCTATTGGAATGATTATCTAGTTTAACTTTCCCAGTGAGACAAAAGACTGGGAAAGAGTTAAAGGGTGTATTTAAAATTGAACTTTGATGAGCTGAGCTCATTTAACTTTGTGATGAGAATATTTCTTTCTGGTTCAATTGTTTACTATTTTCCTCAAGAACTTACTCATGACAGCTCATTAGGAAAGCAATTTGCCAGCTTTTATCAAAGGGCTTCAAAATGTTCAGACCCTCTGATTTAGCAAAACATTTCTGGGAATTTATGCCAAGATAATTTGAAATTTACAAATAGTTTTATATACAAATGTGTTCACTGCAGTGTTGTTATTTTAAAATATTTAAATTACAGAAATAATGCATACTCCTTAAATAATGCAGAAGTATATATAGCAAAGAAAGAAAAGGCTTCTCCTCCCCACCCTTCCTCAGAAGTTACCATATCAATAATTTGTTTTTATAGCCATGAGGAATTAATTTTAGGAAGGTATATTATATGCATGCACACTCATAACGTTGTTTCGCAAATATGGGATCATGTCATAGGATCAGTGATCTTTATAAAAGCAAAAAAGAAGAATGCCTATATAAAGTTTGGTATAGCCACTGTACAAATTGTTATATAGACTTTAAAATGTTTGCAAAGTATTTATAACATAAAATATGTATATTCTGTAGTGCTAAGAGAAAAGCAAGATATAAAATTATATATGGAATTAGAGTTATGTTTACACATACATTCACACATATTCTAGAATGAAATAATTTCAAGTATTATCAGTTATCTTTGAGTGATAGGGTACTGGGATTTTATTTTTATCTCTCTGACTCTTCCATGTTTTTCAAATTTGCAGTGGCAAATGCGATATTTAATTAGATTTTAAAACTATGCTAATTAAGAAAAAGGGAAGGAAGAGTTCATGTCATGTTCAAACAGTAAAGAAGTAACGGCTTTTATTTCTTTATCCACAATCAGAAATTCTAAATTTTAATGTTTTAAAAGAAATCCATGCGTTCTGTTTTTAAGATTAGATTTACACGAATAATTTTGAGTTTCTTTTGCAGGGACAAGGAGGAAATGCTAAATTAATGAGTCTGACTTGTGTTCTCAGGCTGCGTTCATGGATGGATGAAGAGTCACTCTTTACACTTTTTCTCGAGTTCAGGAAGGCCTGAACTGGAACAATTGGAAGATTATCTTTATTATGCAAATTTATTTGTTAATTATGTATTTATCCAAAAACTACTTATTAAACGCTCATTTTATGCCAGGTGCTGTGGTACAACTGAATTCTTACCCAGAAGCTTCTCAAGGCAGGTACTAGATATTTGCATCAGTGAATATCTAGCACAACGTCTGGAAGACAGTAGTTACCCAATAAACATTTGTTGAATGGAAAGCTCATATTTAATTACCATAATAACATTATTTTATCCTTCATACAGTTAAGAAGGCTGAGGCTAAATAACTGATTCATGGTTGTATAGCAAGCTAGAGTAAGTGACCAAGTTTTCCTATAATAACAATACTACACTCAGGTATTCTAATTTTCATGCTCTCACCACCTGTTGTGGGCTGAATTATGGCCCCTAAAATTTATATGTTGAAGTTCCAACCCTTAATACCTCAGAATGTGACTGTATTTGGAGGTAGGATCTTTTAGGGAAGTAATTAAGTTAAAATGAAGTGATTAGGGTGGGCCGTAATCCAATATGGCTGGTATCCTTATACGAAGATTAAGTTAGGACACAGACGTGTACAGAGGGAAGACCTGGTGAAGACACAGGGAGAAGATGGCCACCTACAAGCCAAGGAGGGAGGCTTCAGAAGAAACCAATCCTGTGCACCTTGACCCTGACTTCTAGCCTCTAGAACTGTGAGAAAATAAATTTCCATTTTTTCAGCCACCCAGTCTGTGGTACTTTGTACGGCTGCCCTAGCAAACTAATACACTACCTCTCTCACCGTTGGAGAACAAAGCATTCTCCCTGTTTTCCACAAGATGCTGTCAAGATGTTGAATTACTGAGTCAATGTATTGAACTGTGTTGCAAAATTAGGATAAAATAATCTACCTTTCAAGGTTATTGCAGTGATTCAATGAGATAACATATATAAAATGCCTCTTGTCGTTCCAGGAATATAGAATTATCAATTAATTCTGGCAAGTATCAAGTAGCAGTGGGGACATACAGGAAGTAGAAGGAAGAAAATCTCCTGCTGTATAAGGCACTGTGGAGAGTGAGCAGTCCAGGCTGTCGGGACAGCACGAGCAGATATGGAGGCAGCATGAAGTGTTCAGTGGAGCGGCTAAGAGTACAGCCTGGCTTGAGCTAGAAATGCAGAGACAAAGCTGGAAAGGTATGTTTTGGTGAGAGAAAGTCAATACAACCCTTATCACTATTCCACCACAAGGTGAAGTACTGTTTAGGTCTCTACACTGCCACTTTGTAGAGAGGGGAGAAAGCATACAATGCTCTTCTGGTAGCTTTGCTTTCACTTTCTGAGACAGCAATTTCATAACTACGCCTCTGAGACTCTGTCTATCCCTTCATTCTCAGCTGTTGACCTCACTTTATACTCCATTGACAAACAGAAACTATCAGATGTGAACTCCCTCATCTTTCTTCTACCAAACCAACTGCACCTGCATAAGTGTCCCTTCTTCCCTTCTCTTACAATGGAGGAAGTGTCACTCTTTCCATCTAAGGCCAATTCTTCATCTTATTCTTAAGGATTTTTCTCCTTGCCTGATTATTTTTCTCTCCTATATCATCAATCTTTCCTTCTCTGAGATCACTTCCATTAGCATACACACATATAATAATTTTTTCATCTTAAAAAGTATCCTTGATCCCAGTTCCGCTTCCAGCTACCACCTTATTTCTTTGTTTCCCTTTATCACAGAAATATTTGAAAAAGTTGTTTATACTTATTATCTCAATTTTCTCTTCTCCAATTCTATCTTAAACTCACTTTGACCAGACTAATTGGACCTTTACCCTCAACATTCTTCTAAAAGTTCTCTCGTTGAGGACAACAATGACGTCCACATTACCAACCCAGTGGTCAATTCTAAATCTTACTCGTTAAATCAATCTTCCTTGAATTTCTTTCTTTACTTGCCTTCTAGGATGCTACACCACCTGTTTTTCTTCTGCTTCCCTGGCTGCTCCTTCTTGGTGTTCTTTGTTGGTGACTGCCTTTTGATCTCACCTCTTAACACAGGAGTGCCTCAGAGCTCACTCCTTGCTCTTCTTCTGTTGTGCTGATAACTCCCACATTTCCATTTCCAGCTAACAACTCTTCCCAGACCTCCAGGATTATATAATCAACTGTCTAAGACATCTCCGTTGGGATGCCTAATAGGCAGCTCAAACTTAATGTGTCCAAAACTGAACTCCTGATCCTTCCCCCACCCCCACCACAACCTAGCCTTTCTCTTTCCGCAGTCTTCCCCATGTCTCTTGATAGCACTCTATTTTTCAGGTGTGAAGCCCAAATGTTTGAGAGACATCCTTTCTCTTATCTCATCTCATCGTCAACTTCTCTGTCTCAGACCCCACATACAACCCATCAGCTATCAATATTCAAATATATCCAGACTCTGAACACTTCTTACTGTCTTGACTGGTACCACCTATGTCCAAGACAACATCATGTTTCATCTAGATTATCATAATAGCCTCCCAACTGTTCTCCTAGCTTCTATCCTTCCCAATTTGTCTTGTTTTTTTTTTCTTTTAAGATTAGCCCTGACCTAACTGCTGCCAATCCTTCTCTTTTTGCTGAGGAAGACTGGCCCTGAGCTACCATCTGTGCCCATCTTCCTCTACTTTTTTTTTTTATATGTGGGACGCCGAAGCAGAACGTGTGCACTTAACTGCTGCACCACCAGGCCGGCCCCCCAATTTCAGTCTTTTTTCAATGCAGCAGCCAGATCATCTCTCTTCTGTGCTCAAAACCCTACAGTGGCTTCCCATTTCATTCAGAATAAAAGCCAATGTTCTTACGGTGGCCTACAAAACCCCAAACTGTCTGGTTCGTGATTACCTCTCTGACCTCATCCTCTGCTTCTCTCCTTTCTTCCTCTCTCCACTCCAGCTGTGCCAGCCTCTTTGTTATTTCTTCAGCACAGCAGGTGTACTCCCACCTCACCAGGTGAGCCCTCTGGGGCTTCCCCCAGATTTCTGCCAGGCTCACCCTCACATTTCCTTCAAGTCTTCATTCATGTGCCATCTTATTAAGGGACCTTCCCTGATTACCCTTTTTAAAATCGCAAACTACCCACCCTACTCCATAACTCTGTACATTTCACTTTTTTGACAGCACTTTATCATCTAACGTTTTACTTATTTGTGGTGTTCGGAATTTATTTCCTACCTCTTCTCACTGAATTGTAAGTTCTATGAAAGTGAGGACTTGTTTTGTTATTTGATTCCTGAAGTTAATAATTTTTTTACATTTCCATCTTAGCACATGCTTAAGAATTTTATAACTTTAAAACAATAATTAACACATTTCAGGGCATTAAATGGATAGTGAACATAGACGGTAAATCAATTTGTCCAAAGTCACAGGTTTTCAAGAACTATTTTCATGTCTAAGAATAAAAGCTCCACTGGTCTGTCTAACTGTTCCAGCATTAGTAGCAATCAATACTGATGAACTGTGGTGTGCAAGGTGCCAAGCAATTTATGTTGAAATATAGTAACTCTTCTCTGGCATATTCACATTCTGCTTACTTCAAATTATTCTTGAATTTCAAAATACTGTCCTGTCTGAGGCTATTAAGTGCTAATAAACATTAGCATTATTCAATTGAAGGGAGCTATTTTTCAGTGATGCATGGAAAGTGTTGCCAACCTCTGGTTAGGAAACGCTTTGCGGTGGAAAGTATAAGCCATCATTATTGCTTGTACAATACTGTTTTTACTTTGCAATTTAACCTTGAAAAAAATAACATGTATAATCCATGAACAAGCTTAAAATACCTAGTATTAGCTTAGTAAGTGAGTAATGCTTAATAGGAAGTTAGAGAAATGGGCCATTCCCTCCCAACCCCCCCACCGCCCGCTTTCTCTCCTAAATCTTTCACTACTCCTGAGAAACAGCAGAGCGGAGTAGTTAGATATATGAGCTCTGTATTCACAGAACCACCCTCTGAAATAGGTACTATTACTCTTCTTATCCACAGATGAGAAGATAGTAATAGTACCTATTTCGGAGGGTGGCTGTGAAAATTAAATTCCTACACAATAAGTACTTATAAGAGTGTTTAATACATAGAAAGTGCTCAATAAATCTCAGCTATCAGTATAACTTCAAGAGCCAGATACCTTTTCTTATTAAAGTACTTACAGAAAAGGCGCTGTTATGTTATTCAGTATAAGATACTCTTAATGACTACTACCCACAAATTACTATTATGCTCCAAGTGATTTTCAGGTGACGTCTGTTAAAAGAGTCCTAGATAATGTGATAGAATGTTAGCTATTTAAGTCAGTCTTTTCCAAGTTACTCCAGACTTCATTTCCTTCGCTAAGCAATTCATTACTTTTGACATGTACAAGGGGAATACACATACACAGACACACATACACACACCAAAACACGTGGTAGGTCCATGTTTGTGAGATGTTTAAAAGAGTTGAAAAATCAGTCAAAAATCACTGTGACTTTATTACTTACATTTTACATAATTAAGACTCCTTTTTTTCAGTCACGATAGGATAATAAATAAGTCCCATGTGATATAATAAACACACTGATAAATTGAGACAAATCTTTTCACCCATGCCTCCCTCCACCCAACTATCTGTCTCTAACACATTCCTTGAGAAACTTTCAGCATAAAAAAGCTCTAATTAATAGGCAATATACTTACTGCGTAGTTGAAAATTTTTTAAAAATTACAAACTCATATTTTAGATCCCTTTGGCAATAAAGAAAATATATTCATTTATTTCTTCAAAGCTTATTGAGATATCATTTGGAATTTTTTCTTTAAATGAACTGAATTTCTTATATAGGAAAAGATAAAGTGAAGTGACCTATTGTGCCTTACAATATTAGAGGAATCTGGAAAGAATTCACTTTTATACCCTGAAAGGTCAAATGTGATCAGACACTGTTTTAATCCATGATGGGAAAATTTAAATTCAAATCAAAACAGGCAATGAAATGTTAATGAGTTCTTATACATTCATACTGATCATTGATTACAGAAGAGGGTCTGAAGCTTGAAACAGAGCAAATTTTGTGCTCATTAATTTTTTTTCTTTTAAAGAAAGAGGATTAATTCTGGAGACTATAGACCATTATACCTCACTGCTATTCACTAAAATACATCACTCAAACATGGCCTGGCACTTACATATAATTAATTGGAAATGAACTGGAATACTTAAAGTAGTGATGGATTTTAATAAGGGTTGTGATGATCTTCTCTCTGTCTCACAAGTGTGGCTGGTGGACAAGGTGTCAGAGCATAGGGCAGACCCACCAGAAGGGCCTACAGCTAAGACAGAGATAAGGAATTTGACTCTATACTTCTGAGTATAACATCTAGCAGCAAAAGTAGGAGCGTGGCATGCAAACTCTGAAAGATAGAGCAAAAGTGTCTAAACTGTAGAAGTCCAATATTCCATGAGTCAAAGGAGCAATTTTGGGGTCCACAATGGAAGGCAGAGCTAAAAGCCATAAGTGTGAAAAAATACAGGGTTGAAGGAGGAGGTATAGATGAAAAGCTGGAGCCAGACAGCAGAGGGGGTGGGGTCACTAGTTGGTGCTCTGAGAGGTGTGTACCACCCATAGAATTGAAAAAGCAATGTAACTAGGCAAATGTGGCATTGGATCACACAAAAAGAGCCTAGAGTTTTATGGTGTACTTTCTAAGTTTTTTTTAACTACTACTTCTCGAAGGCATTTGAGTTTGCAGCCCCTGGGGACTATTATTTAACCAAGGATTGGAATATCCAATGCTGCTTTTAATCAAATGTCTGTGGCTTGTTTCAT
Organism: Equus caballus; assembly: GCF_041296265.1. NCBI lineage: Eukaryota > Metazoa > Chordata > Mammalia > Perissodactyla > Equidae > Equus > Equus caballus. Next base: position 50,761,194 of record NC_091686.1, read on the forward strand.
GTACCAGTTGGCCTTGTTTAAAGAGCAGCTTAGGGGTTTGGACAAGAAAAGCTCTGTTGATATTTGCTAGAATTGTTTGGAATGGCTCAATTGTCAAGGAATGATGGATAAAAAGAAAATAGGAGCTGTTAGTGAAAGCTTTCAGGCAACTGTGAGATGTTTGTGTCACATGTTACTTAACATGAAGGATTGTCATGATGCAAAAATGAGAAAATAGATATGAAAGCACAATCTTGGAACGAAAAAGCTCTATACTAAAGAAGGATATGGCAACAATTGTGATTTTTTTGCATTGTTTTGCATTGAAAAGGGAAGGTTTTGCCATAATCTTTTAGGTCAAAGATGGACAATTAAAATAATTTTCTTGGGCCGGCCCGCTGGCACAGTGGTTAAGTTCGCAGGTTCTGCTTCTTGGCGGCCCGGAGTTCGCTGGTTCGGATCCGGGTGCGGACAAGGCACCACTTGGCACGCCATGCTGTGGTAGGTGTCCCACATGTAAAGTAGAGGATGATGGGCACGGATGTTGGCTCAGGGCCGGGCCTCCTCAGCAAAGGGAGGAGGGCTGGCAGTGGTTAGCTCAGGGCTAATCTTCCTCAAAAAAAAAATTTTCTTCCTAATATAAAATACTTATAGTAGATTTTTCACTTTCTTTGGGGACTTGTAGTATATAAAGGACTTCCTGATGTAGGAAAGCCCTCAAGACTAAAAATGATAGTCTCGACTTTAATGAAAGAAGCTGATTAGCTCACCTACTTGCTCTGTTTATCATCTCGTGTTAGTAACCTATATGATGAATACAGGTGGGTGGATGTGGCTATTTGCCAAGCTGCCAGTTGCACAAATGCCAATATGTAGTGCACTTCACTCTCTTCACATTTCTGATCAAGGCTGAAAGTAATTTAAACTAGCTCTTCTGCTGATAAATAGTATTCTATGCTATTTACAGATATTACACAAACTGATTATAGAGATTCAATATAGAGACGATTTCAAGTATAAAGCTTTACGTAATCTCCTTATCATCCTTTTACATTCAACATTATTTTTTTTTAAAAAGAGTTATCTTTGGCTACCAAAGAAAAAAGAGATTATAACTTTTTTATTTTTCAAGCTGATGTAAGACGAGGATTGCACCTATGGGGCAACCCTGTCCCGGTGTGAAATACAGAACACCTACAAACTGGCAAGACAGCTGCAGCATGAGCAAGAGCACAGCAGGTAGCACAATAGTGGAGAAACAGTTGGGATTTTGCCCAGACTAAATGCTCAAAAAAGATTTCAGTACATAGTAGTATATTTTCCTCTCCAGGGTAAAATATTTAACAACAATAATTAGTCCTAAAATTAGAAAAAAAATATTTGTGGGAATAAGTTGTAAATCCACGGAATGATTTATCATGGCAACTGTGAAACAGTTAATATCTGTGGAGCCTGAGGCAAAAGCAGAAATGGAGGCTGGTATGCTGCATTTCTAAATATTTAAACTTATAAGTCAAGCTATCATATTTTAAAATAAAATATGTTCTTCAATCGCAGCTGCATGACTCCCTTCTCCTTCCACTTCCAGCTCTTTCTTGCACTGTGAGGGCCTCGTTAGCATGCTTATGGACATGCTAGATGCAAATCGTTGCTCCATCCGTACCCCCACAGACAGCCGTCCCTTAGCTGTCCGTGGGCCTAGCGAGTTGCACCAGTAGTATGGTTCTCGCTCGGAGAATGAACTCCAAGGAGAGGTCTACAGGTCCAGAAAATAGGATCAGGATAGTTTGGGCAGATAAATACAGGATCTGGATACTTGGATATCACCTAGCAGGAGTGCACTTGTCCCCTTGGCTCTGCAAACTCCTTAACTGGTGGGAAGGGAAGTGGCAAAAAGAAGGCTAGAATGGGGACTTGAAAGAGCAGGGCGCAGGCCAGGGGTTTTTCTTGCTTGGCTTTAAGGATGGTACTGCTCTGATACATTTTAATAAGAACAATGTATATGGTGTTTTCCCATTTACATTTAGCTTTCATGTTCCTAATCTTTGTCAAACTTTGGCAAACATCTCTGTGAGGTAGATAGGAATTATTACTATAATTTTACAGATGGGGAAACTGAGTCTTAGAGAGATTAAACGATGTATCAAGGCTCCACAGCTAGCAAAAGTAGTGGCAAAACTCATACCCAGGTATTCATAGTGTAGGGTTCTTTCCAGAGTACTGCCCTGGGCAGAGGCTGCCCAAGTTTGCAATAGGCCTCTACACCATGCAGTCATTGCAGAGCTCATGTCCTAAGACTTTTAAATGCTTGAAGTAGGGGAAAAGCCTTTTGGATAACACATTTAACTTTCTTAGGCTGGCACGATTAAGGGAAAATGCTCCCATTTACTCTGAATTGTCTAAGTCTAAAGATCAGACCTAAACTCTTCTCCTCAATACACAGGGTTTTAGACCCTCATTCTACTCACAGTTGTTTCTGCCAAAGCAAAATGTGATGGAGCACTCTGAACCCGGTTTTATTACATCCTCTTGCTGAATTGCAGCATTTTCCCTATTAAAAGACTCAGAAGTATGGTTTCCAATTTGGGGTGGAATGGCTTTAGATATTTTGATTTTTTTCCCCTCCGTTTCTATGGCAATATCAGAAACAAAACCAAAATAATTGCCATCTATTCCTATCTTACTGGCCTCTCTCAGGTCTTAGTATTCATAGACTCATAAACTCTTATAGAATGTTTCATTACAAAGCGAATGCACACTGGTCTGCCTGAAAGATGCTGATTCTTGCTATTTTTTCATATGGTTTGCTCTAATGGCACCCTCCCATTGGATGACCTCAGAGCGATTTACATGATATTAGTAGTGGATTCTTTTAAAAGTGAAATCTATGTGGAAAATGAGTATGTCTAAAAGAAATACAAATAGACTTGTTTTTAGTAGAGACATGCAGATGAATTGCCCAGAACTCAGTGTAGCCAGCTGGGATGCTTAATTTTACGTGCCAACTTGACTGACCTTCGGGTGCCCAAATCAAACATGATTTCTGGGTGTGTCTGCGAGTGTGTTTTTGAATGATGTTAGCATTTGAATCAGTGGGATTAGTAAAGTAGATTGTCCTCCCAAATGTGGGTGGGCATCATCCAATTCTTTGAAGGTCAGAATAGAACAAAAAAGGTGGAGGAAGGAGGTATTTGCCTTTTCTCCTGTCTCATTGCTTGAGCTGGGACTTCATACACACACACACACACATATATATATAAAAGAAGGATGTTATGGGGTACACGTATATATACTTTGTTCTGTTTTTCTGGAGAACCCTGACTAGTACGCCATCCTTCCTCTTGCCTCCAGGGGCCGACTCTGACGTCCCCTCTGAACTCCTCTGAATATTGTGTGAAAGTATCAATATAGCCCATTTATTAAACAAGGAAGTAATTCAACTTCTGGACATTCAAAGTTTTGTTTTTGATAAATCATAAAGCCAGGCTTTATGGGGCTAGAATTTTTTGTGAGATGCAAATAGGTTTTGGTGATGGTTTGGCCACTATTGATAGTTGCTGTTCTCTTTATCAGTACGTAAGAAACCATATAACTTTTCCTGCTCCAGTTATTGGACAGGAAACAGTTTTATGCTGAGAGACATAAACTCATTATGGGATGTCAGTTTCCTTAAATTCGGCCTCAGGGTTCATAGAAATGGTCTCCTGACATAATTAGATATTAACGCTGAGAAGTACAAAGTCATATCATCATTGGCTCCAATAAATAACTGTTCTAGAACTGTAACTAGTGCAAGGTAAGAATGGTTTAAGATAACTGTTATAAATGTGAAAAATCATTATTTTTGGCAAACTTTACTGGTTTATATGCAAAAACTGTATATAACTCCAATCACTAAGGTCACACTTTGCCACTAATTTATCCTGGAGAGTTCATCAGGAAGTTATACTACTAGAAATTAGATATTTCATTGGACTTTGAAAACATTCACCATAGTCAATTAGTAACTAGTGCTTTGAAAAGTTTCTGGCCCCAAATCATCTTCAAATTTTATTGTGTGATTTTCTTGTGTGCATGTGTAAGATAGGAGGTGCATGGAGAGTGGGAGCCCAGTGGAAGAAATGTGGAGTGGAAATATAAAAATTTTGAGAAGGAAAAGCTTCAAACTACACATGCTACCTGGAGAAACTGATGTGTACCTTCTCTTCCTATACTCTTGAAAATCGTTACATGATATAAAAGATGTAACTGGTGGGAGTGTGTTATGTGAATTTATGTAGGGGGATGCGGTAAAATTACACAGGCCTAAACTTGAGGTTGAACTGAAACTCAGTCAGCTCAAAGACTGAATATATTAGAGTGAGTTTCATTATTTTTTTACTTTACTGACATTAGTGTAGTTAATTTTATGTGTATCTAAAATTCTTTTTTAAATGTGTAGCGTTTCATTTCAGTAGGGTTCCAAAATAAGTGTGGTAGCATATTATTTTTAGTGAAAATGATGATATAACAGACATCCAATATTTATTGTACTATGCATTATGCTAAGAATGCTATTTTAAATATGAAAAGACAATAAATGTGTTTGCCACTGGAAATTTTTGGTAGGTTATTTAATGCTCAGGGACATATTTTCTATGCATGATTATAAGGTTCACATATACAATTTCATCTTAAACACAAATTATCTCATACGGAAAGCATATTTAGACTCATGACCCCATAATAACTCAGAGGTTATCTGTATGTCTAATATTAATTTTGAATTTATTTCTTTAGAAAATACAAACTATTAAGGGAAAGGTAGTAGTGATAAAACATGATGTACTACAATAAAATGTAATATAATATAACATAGCATAATATAAAACAAATTTTTGTAGTCCGTGCACTAACACTTTCCTCACCGGGATATACAACTCATTGAGTACTCTAAACCATTTTGTACCTGCCATAGAAACAGAAAGTCAGCAAAATAAGACCCCAAAAGGTCAAAACAGATGTCACAAGTAAATATGCAAAGCTCATATACTAGGATAGTGTCCTTGGTCTCAATAAGGGTAATTTCTTCTCATTTTAGACAAAATTTTTACAAATTTATTTCTCTTCTATTTTATAGCATATATCTTTCTCCATGGAAGATGCACTACAAACAATTCTGTTTTGAATTCTTCACTGGTCCACTGGTGCTGAGTCCTTCAATCTTGTCAACCCCACATTGGCAAACCAGGGAGAAACAAACCACGTTGTCCATAGAATAAAATCCTATTCATCATAATTAGCACACAGAATTGTTATTACTTTTCTGTATCTCTATTTCTTTCTTGCCTGACAGTTCTATAAAGGCTGAGAGCATGTTTTATTTATTTTTGAAAACCTAGCACTTACTGCGGTGGCTAATACATAGTATATCCTCAATTGATATTTACTTAAGTAAACTGCATTTGAAATACATATTATAAAAGGGAGCACTGAAAGGGGAGGTGGCAATAGCAATTATAAGAAGTGAGGACAAACAGTCTGATAGCAAAAAAAAAAAAATATGAAAATCAGATAATAGAACTCAAAGGTCATTGAGTTTAGGAGAAAATAATTACATAATCTCAATAATACCTAATGGTATCATAGTATTAAGGCACATGGAAAATATACAAATTACCTGATGGTGACAGAAAACTAAAACAACATGAAGCTATTATTGACCATAGTTAATGCACAACAATTCATTGTGTCCCTGGTTTGTATAAGGATAAAAAGAAAAATGCTAATTTTTGAAGCACCCAAAGTTTAAGGAATCATCTAAAAGATTGTAAAGGAGAAAGGCGTTGCTACTTGCTACATTTGATCACCTTGAAAAATCCCACAATATACCACTGTTTTTAAATTTTTCAGTGAGAAATATTAGGAGGCTATCTCAAAGCACTGTGACGGTCCTACACTGTGTTATGTTAAATCTCATTTCTTGTGTGAATTTAAACAAAAGAAACCATGGTTATGTGGCTCAATAAATTCAGTTCCTTGATCTCATCTGTGTCACAGAATCAAAACTATTATGATATTTATATGAGAATGGTAAATTTTATGGCTAAAATATTAAACAGCATATTCATGCAAACCCTAGTAAAAGACTGCACTTTCAGGAAATAGAGTAACAGTGATTTATTTTCATAGCATCTTGATGACAGACAGGATGGTTTATCCTAGGAATCTCAACTCTTAAAGCCACTGATCTCTATGAAGCATCTCATATCTCAGCAGACTTCTCTTTTGATCATTTAAGCCCATAAAAGGTACTTCATGTCAGAATTATGCTTCTTCAAAGGCAGTAGAGATAAGTTTTCTCCATAGGTGGTATCTCCTAGTTATCACTAAGGCCATGAAGAGCACAGATTTTCAAAAAAGAGAAGAAAATCTAACAGTCATAATAGAAATCTGGATATGCTTGGTCAAATGGTTCTTGTCTAGTAGTTATGCCACCTTAGCCTGTCTTTGTCCTCCAAAATCAGTATAAGCACACCATTTCTTTCAAGAAACCTTCCCTTTGGCTTCCTAGTCTGATTTAGATATTCTTCTTCTCTGTTCTCTTTAAAAACCCATGCATACCTTTGACTTAACTCTTATCATTACATACTGAATTATTTTGTTTATTTCTCTTTTCAATTGGTTGAAATAAGCTAATTGGAGGCAAGGGTCATCTTATTTGTCTTTATATCTCTGGATCCTAGGAAAGAAATCATCACACAATAGGTTTTCCATAGATCTTTCTTCAATTAATAAGTAAATTATTGACTGATGAATGAAAAGTTTCTATTGCATTACAAATAAAATTAGAACAGCTAATACTAACCTGAAATTTGACAATCATTTGAAGAAGTGTTCTAATATTTAAAAATGATTTTGTTTCCTTCCTTCTTTCCTACGTTAATGCTGGAATTCCAGTTTTAAAGGTAGCTATGTTTTTTAGGAAGATTCTGGAAACTGCTGTTAGGGAGCCATTTTAATCATCTGGGAAACTACTTGGTCTTATTCTTTCCATCATCTTATTTATGTGAGACCCAGAGAGTCCTCAAATGAGGATATAAGCGATGGAAAGCTGAGGACTACAATAAGGCAGGAAAACCATATTAACATCATGGTACACTTAAAGTGCCTTACCCGTAGCACACCCTGTCGCTGTCCTCTGAACTTATATTCTAGCTGCCACCATATAATTAATTCAGCAAACAGCATTTATTGAATGCCTTCCATATGCAGGACACTGTTCCAGGTACTTAAAATATTTATTATACCCTTCAATTCACCCAAACCCCAAATAATGTCACCCTCTGAAACCCTTTAGCTGCTCAAATACCACTCAGAAAAATATCACTATCATCGCAATATATATGTTCCATAATATACTAATTATTGGTGTGCTAGTTGTCAGCAATGTCACCTAATATATTAACTACTTGCTTGCCAGTTTTCCCTTTTGTATTGTAAGCTCTTCTAAGGAAAGGAAGATGCATTAATTCACTGCATTCCTAAGTCCAAAATCATTAAAAGTCATATAGAAGATGCTCAAATTTGTTGAATTAATGAAACTGTGTTTAGCAGCATAAAATTGACATGGACTGTTATGTTGTGACAATGCTGACAATGAAGACATAGCAGATAAAATAATAAAGACAGTATTAAGAAAAGAAGCTTATTATTTCAACAGGCATTGACTGACCATCTATTACATTCAAGGTATTTTGGGAAATAAAACATAAGCCAGTTATTGTGCCTGCCCTTCAGGGGCTTATGGTCAATTGAGGACATAGATATAAATACTTAGAAGACTTAGTCCGATAAGTGAGGTAGGGATGAATAAGCGCAGAAAGAAATGACCTTAAGAAAAAAGCAGGATTAGAACTGAATCTTGGAAACTGAGTTAAATTTCACGTGGGTGAGGAATAGAGATATTTCAGGAAGGAAGTAGTAAAAAACATGGTGCAATGTAAATTCAGGGATCTCTTCAGGAACACTGAATGTACCCCAGAAGTGGCGTCAAGGGGAGAATAGACTTGGCCATGGTGGAAAATGAAGCTGGAAATTGAAGAGGGAAAATCTCCAGGAAGATTAAAAAAATGTGGTACTTTCAAACAACTTAAAAAATGTGAAACCCAGAGCACCAAAGGTGTCAAAATCAGCTTTGGAAGGTACTTCACTGGCACCTTACTTAGATGCCAAGTATAACACAAATACCTGATTTTGAGGTGACGGAGCACACCGGAAGTGAAGCGGTCCTTACTGCTGCCTGTGGACTAGCTTCGTGAGGAGAATGGAGGACACGTGTATATAAAAACCTCACCTTCAAGTGAGCTGAAGGATGTAATGTCAACAAGTAGGGAGGCTGAGTGAAGTAACGACACAGTGAAGTGCAGTTCAAGGAAACTGTATCTAGCAAATGTTGGCAGCTGACAGGCCCTGATGTTGGAGACGGAGTGACTGAGCCTGAATCAAAACCCGTCATTGCCTGTCAGGGAAATATGTCAGAGCAGTCTGCTCCTCTGAGAAGAAAGAGAGTTATTTAGTTTTTAATTCTGGCCAATCACACCAGACACTACCTCACATACAATAATATTCTATTTAGGAGTAAACAGGACGTTTAGGAAGGGGAGTATGAGTTAGTAATTTTGGAGAACGTGAGACCAGTATCTTGATGACTTGACGACCTGAGACACTATATCAATTCCAAAAGAATAAAAGCAAGAATGTAGTTGCTGGTTTGCACAAAAGTCTCTACCAGACTCCTGATGCTTTAGCTTTTTGGTAAAGTGATGAAAAAACAACCAAAACATCCATAAAAGAGCATAGCATACTCAGAATAGTAAAGCCAGAAAGGGAATTAAAAAGTAAAGGGCAAATTGCTATAACAAACATAGAAACTGGATGATATGGGGTGAGGATTCCCTTTCTTTAAGTGTTTAATTAGAATTCATCTCATTAAAACACAATCTTAGAAAGTTTTCTGCAAATAATTCTCATGGTGCTGTAAGAAACTTCACACCTAATCTCATGAAGATTATGATAAACACCATTTATTAATCACTTATATATACTTGATTTTGCTTTATTTTAGGTTCTAGTCAAACTTGTACTTAAGTACTTAGTACTTTCCATCTGCTATTATTTCCATCTTAGGTACTTTCCATCTGCTATTTTGTGGAATCCTCGCAACTGTATCTTACGTGTTGGGTTCTATTTTCCTCATGATGCAGATAAAGAAATCTAACCTCAGAAGAGCTGAGTCACTGCCTAAGATCATCCAGCTAATGAGCTTCAGAGTAAGGGCAGGTCTAACCAAATCAGGGGAACTCCAAAGCCTCAAAGGTCCCATTTTCCAGAAGTGATCTCCCTATTGTCATGTCCCCACCTGCTCCAACATGTTCCTCCTGTAAGTTTTCCATCCCATTAAATGACAGCTCTGTCCTAATTGTTCAGACCAACAGCCTCAGAGTCATGCTTGACTTCTCCTTCTTTCAAATCCCATAGCCCATCTGTCAGCAAGTTCTGTCTTATCTATTCAGAATCGCACCACTTCGCATACCCTTTGCTACCACCATTATGGTCCAAGTCCCTGTCATCCATCTCTGGAGCCTCCTAACTGGTTTTCCTGCTTCTACTTTGTCCACTATAGTTTGCCCACAACAGAGCATTCGTTGTGACCTTTTTAAACCTTGATTCGATAACACCACTTCTCTGCTCAAAACTTTCTAGAGTCTTTCCATCTCACTCAAATTAAAAGCAAAGACCACCCTATCCAGCAATTCCACTTCTGGGTATTTATCTGAAGAAAATGAGAACACTAATTCAAAAAGATATATGCACCCCAGTATTCAATGCAGCATTATTTACTATAGCCAAGACATGGAAATAACCTAAGCGTCCATCGATGGACGATGAGTAAAGAAAACATGGTATTTATATACAATGGAATATTACTCAGCCATAAAAAGAATGAAATCTTGCCATCTGTGACAACATGGATGGAACTTGAGTGCATTATGCTAAGTGAGACAAGTCAGACGAGAAAGAAAAATACTGTACAACCTCAATTATATGTAGAATCTAAACAACAACTGAGCTCATTGATACAGAGAACACATTAATAGTTGCTAGAGGTGAGGGGATGGGCCTGAGTGAAATGGGTAACGGGAGTCAAAAGGTACAAATTTCCAATTATAAAATAAATAAGTCCTGGGAATGTAATGTACAGCACCATGACTATAGTTAATAACACTGTTTTGTATATTTGAAGGTTTCTAAGAGAGTAGATCTTAAAAGTTCTCATCACAAGAAAAAAACTTTGTAACTATGTAAGGTGATGGATATTAACTACACTTATGGTGATCATTTTGCAATATATACAAATATCGGATCATTACATGTACATCTGAAACTAATATAATGCTATATATCAATTATATCTCAATTTAAAAAGATTAAAAAAATAACCCAGTAAAGTCCTGACATCGGCTTATAAAGTTGAACGTGATCTGGCCCTGGCCTACCCCTGACTTCAACTCTGACCACATTCCCTCTTGCTCTCTGTGCCCTACGTCTGCGCCGTTTCTTGAGCGTGTCAATCACCCCCTACTTCAGGGCCTTTGCATTGCTAGTCCCTCTGTCTGGAACACTCCTCTCCAGATATATGCATGGCTTGCTCCTTCACCACCTTCAGGTTTTGCTCACATGTCAAGTAGACAGTCTATCCTTGATCAGTATATATAAATTATTAACCGCTGACCCACATCCCACTCCACTCATTTTTCCCCTTACCTTGCATTATTTTCCTCTATAACACTAGACTGCAGGTTCCATACAAGCAGGATATTTTTGAGCAGAAATATTTTTTAAACTAAGTGATGTATGAAAAAGTTTACCCCGAATAGCATAGACCAGCAATCTCCACCTGTTCTCAGAGAGACGCCATATGCAACTACTTTTTATATGAGAATTTTTCAAGTGAGTCCACTAATACATTAGGGTTTTAGACTGCCTTCTTGAAATATAGGAATCAGAGAAACCGAGAAAAGAGATTTCCTAGTCATGAATCAAACAATAAAAATAATGATACATATAGACTTCTGAGGTCTACATAAATGCCCCTTCCAACAGGAAGCCTGCCCTTAAGGAGTCCTCTATCACCTCCATATTCCAGGAGTGCTTTGTCCATATCTTGTGGCTCTTACCTCATATTATATTTATATACATGCATGTATGTATATATGTACGTATGCATGTATTCATGCTCCTGAGTCTGCCGAAACACATTCCTCTTCGAGCCCTTTACACAGAGAGGTTGCCGGCAGAAGCAGACAGAAGTGCTGCTTTCCCCAAATGTCCAAGTGTGACCCAGCTCAGGAGAGCAGCATTCCTACCTGGGCTGCAGCGTGGCCCAAGGGTGGTGAGGACTGTGGGAAAGTTGACTCCACTTTGGCTCTGAAGGGCTTGCACCCTTGGTGTGGATGCATGTTTTTATGACTGAGGTTGAGCAGCTACAATGCCACTCTCAAGTGGTTTTTGGGGACACTAGCAGGTGGGAAATCTTGAGAGGACTCTTCATGACCACCTAAAGTGACCCTCAGAAGGAGTCCTGTATAATAACTATGTGAAACAGTGAAGGGAGGCTGGAGCTATATGATCTTTGGGGTATGAGCAGTGAATTTGAAGTTCTTACAGATGACATGGCCTTGTTTGCACTCCCCACTGGTGAGGCCTGGGGAAATTTGGACCACAACAGCACGAGAAAACCACCCGACGGTTAAACTCAGAATTTGAGTTAACACCAAACCAAAGCATCTGTTTCCAAGCTTTCCTGTATTTGTTCCATCTATCTGTGGCAACGCGCTGGAGCACAGTGACTCCTCGTGATATCCGTTCGGGTGCAGAGAGAAGCATGCTTGTCAGGGACCTGCCTCCATTAATGGAGATTGCTTCTTTATTTAGGAATTAAACAAGCTGTGTGTTCGCAGTTAGTTAAATGAAACGGTTCATGTTTCGTGGACAGTTTAGCTAGACTATAATTGTTTTGTTTTCTAAAGGAAAAGCACTCTCTTTCCTTCATGACGGATTAGTTTGATATGATACTATTGTACAAAGAAATTATAGAGACAACAGCACTTTTTCAAGTGAGTAGGGTTTTAAAAAAATATAACTGTTATTTTGATAGTCTAATATCAACTCTTATGCTACTAAAAACATTGTTGTCAATGTAAAAAAAAAAAAAAAAAGATGAGATTTGCCATTCCTCTCTTTCAAGGCAGCTTAAAAACTCTCTGCTACCCTTCCCAATTAGTTTTCTAGGCTTGCTGAGCCCAAGCAGGATGTTTGAGCTCTGTCTCTCTCAATGCTTATTTATCTGTTTTGAAGAAGTGTTCTCAGGAGCTTTCCTTAGAAGCAGATTAAGGTAAAGCTTACCCTACTGCAAAAAAGAAAGTCACTGAAAACTCTTCAGAAATTTTATTTCATTTATTTGACAAATATTTATTAAAAATCTATTATGAGGCAGGCACTGTTCTAGGTTCTGGGTATGCAACCATGAATGAAACAGACAATAACCCCTGCATATTTTGGGAAAGATAGAGATATACAAACACCTATGTAATAATCATATCATGTCAGATAGTGGTCGTGCTATGGAGAGCAATAAAGCAGACATGGAGCATGGGGCATGCCAGGGCTAGGAGAGAAAGGCTTGCAACTTTACGTAAGTTGGTCAAATGAAAGCTTCAATAAGAAAGTGACATTTTAACAAAGACCTGAAAGATATGAAGACCTAACTAATTTCAATATCTGGAAAAAAGAGCAAGACTTAGGAGCAAGGAGAACCAGTGAAAACAGGAAGCCATGCTACTTGATGTACCTTGAGTAATAAAGTCCTTCACTTCTGATCCAAGAGTCTCGTGTATTCTGTTACAATCTATGAAACTGTAGCAGGCTAACTCAGAAGCTTGCATGGAGGATAAAATCTCAGATCCTTCACAATTCTTGACATATTCACAATTTTTAAATTTGATTCTTAAAATATTTTTTAAAACTTTTATTTACAAGTAGAGGGGCAGACACGTGTCTACTGGACCATTCAATAAAGAGTATTTCTCACATTTCTTGATAAGAGCTTCAACCAAAATAATAAAATAAGTTATTTAGTCCACAATCATTTCTAATGCACAAATATCCACTTGAATTAAATAATGTCTCTCTTACTTTTTTCTCTCACTACAACATTGTAGAAAATGTTCTTTTTTCTGACTTTGAGCACTGTCTTATAATATAAAACTTCTTTAGGTGACTACACGTATCTATTGGCAAGTCAAAACAACACTATTTAAAAGTGGTTTCACTTGAAGAAAAAAATAGTATAATTTGAGAAATAACCATAATTTTACATATATAGGAGCTATTTTGACAGATAGAGTATTAGCTGACATTAAAGCACTGAGTACGTGTAGCTAGAAATACAGGATTCTCCCCTGCTTTTCACATGAAAATACCCTTTGTAGGTAATAATTCATGTGGATAATGTTCTAAAATTCAACTCTAATTATTCTAGAATCCTCATTTTTTTGTTGAAAGACCTCCAACTCAACTCTGATACTGCTTTATTTTTGACACTATTATTATAATAATGCTGGTACTCTAAATGTAAAATAATGAGTCATATGTTAAAGCTAGATTTTAGTAAATCAGAGATTCAATTATGGAAAAAGGCCATTAATTTAAAATCATATAGTACAAAAGGGTCAAATCTCCTATCTTGATAAGGTTTTCAATTTGAGAACTAGCTCTTACATCTCCAGTACTGAGCCCTCTTAACTGGGCTCAGTCTAATTTAAAATTTAAAAGAGATTCAGAAAGGAATGGAAATTCCCACTGATGACTCAGCTCTGGTCTGCACTCTGCTGTTAAATCTCCAATATATTTCCTCTTCCTGATGTCTTAGTCTAGTCTGCCAATCATCTAGTACAGAGAGATTTATGGCAAAATGGGAAATCTAAAAAGTCTAAGAAATAGAATATAACCTTCCATTTATCACCCCTTTTTAAGGCATGACATCTATCAGATTAAAGTTTTCTCTTTTAATTTCAGAATTTCCTACTTGACAAACTGAGTTTCAGTATGTACAATGTTTTTTATTAAATATGATGTGATGACCATATGCCCCTGAAATACAGAAAAGATTATTAGTGATTTGTGGATGAATATGTAATCTTCTTTTTTTTCAGCCTATACCCACAAGGGAGGAAGGTGAGATGACAATTTTAGACAGAAGCAGTATTCATCTGTCTCATGCCCACCCATTAGTGTGGAACCACCAGCCTCTTAAAGTTTCCTTTCAATTAGTTTTGGGAATCACCTGTGAAAGTTTTATATGACCTCCTGGAATTGGAGCAGCTATGTGGCCCTTTTCTTTCAGTTCTCCTGTTCTTGGCATTTTTTGCCTGATCCTAAGGCCTTCAGACCTTGAAAGTCTGATAAATGTGCCTTCTTCACCCAGCTGTTGCTGTCCCTGCTGTGTAAGTCACTATGCTAGACTGTCTTACTGCTGCTACGGCTGCTACTGATGCTGGGTCGCCTCTGTCTTATGCAAGTTAGGGCCCCTGTTTCATTGCATGCTCCAGTGCCCTGGGGTGTCCATAGCAGTGTGGAGAATACCTTATCCATTGTGCCATTCCTTGTTAACTGGTCACAAAGCTGTGTTAACACGTGCTCTTAAGTTCCTGCACAAATTTTGGGTAAAAATAGTTATTTCAGTTGCTTTGTTCAGTTTTTCTATTTAAAAAAAATTCACTGGAGATGGAACATGATGAAATACTAAAATTGCTCTTGCCCCTGATAATGAGGACATTGCTATTCGCCTGAGCAATCTCGTCCCTCAGGACTAATTCTTTCCCTGGAGGCAACTCAGAATCTCAAGGCATGATAACCTTGACAGCTCATTTCACCATCCTCTGGTTAAGAGCATGGACTCTGGAGCCAGACTGTCAAGGTTTGATACCAGATCCATCCCTTGTTATTCCTATGATCTTGGGCAAGTCACTTAACCTCTTTGTAATCTCGAATGTTTTCATCTTCTAATAGGGTAGTTGTGAGGAGAAAAATGATAATGTATTTAAAGGCCTTAGAATACTGCCTGACTATAGTATGTCTGAGATAGGCTTTTGTTGTTAAAATTATTAAAGTGGTACTATTTTAATACTAAATAATAACACCACTTTAATAACTAGTGAAGTTCCTGTAATTTTATACCAACTTCTATTGACCATGCTCCAGATATGTATGCTTAACTTTTATCTCATTTCTCCACTTCTGAAACCTTCGATTCAGCACAATGTGCTGTTGTCACATTTTAATTACCTACCAGCTGAAGGTGTTGGAATCAGTCCAACAGGTTCGCCCAAAATATAGGGTTTATCTCGTGCTCTAAGAGTAATAAAAAATCACTTAAAAATATTGCCCTAAGATACAAGTGGCAAACAAAAAGCTTTATTTTCCACTCCTGAAAATCCCTATCACTGTTGATAGAAGAAGGTAAGAACAACAACCTTTTTGTACAGGATCCCAGTGGGAGTAAAAATGAATGGCCCATTTCAGCTCAATACTCATTCTGAAAACATCCAGGTCACTGACTCAGTACGAATGAAGTTCCTCTCTGCTTCAACTCAATTACTAATGAACATCCTGATTGCCCTCAAAAGTAAATTGGCAGCTGTATTAGGTTCTACAAGACATTTGTAGCTTAGGCAATCCAACTATAGATTTTCGCCCTCAATGTGGCTTCCAGATACTCCCCCAAGGAGAGACTTAAGTAGAACATTTTGAATAAGGTATTCTTATTCAAACCCCAGAAAACAAATAAATAATAACTAGTGCTCTGAATATGAGTTCTTTGAAGTTGGGGCAGAGGTGATTGGAAGTAGAGGGAACAGACTTTTTCCCAAATCTCTTCTTTACCCTTTGAATAAATGGCTAAATCAAAGAGTATGTAGTATTTACTTTTTTTTTTTTTTGCATCCAGGAAGGACACTATGGTAGAAGGCATTTATGTCCTACCAAACCAAATATTGCCAATGATGGAACACTTAGAGTAGATAAAACTTTCATGGTTAGTGGGAACTCTTCAGCCATAACAGTTGTTCCAAGTCATTTGGTTGATTTATAGTTTAACATCAGCATTCACTCAATATCTGTTAAAACATGCAGAATGTCCTAGGTATCACAGATGATATACAATATTCTAAACACATTAAAGTATTATTATAATTGCCATAAAGACAAATTGAGCTCCTACTAATATACAAACAAGAAAGAAGTAGAAGCATAGGATTATAAGGAACACTATAGGGAAAGGGATAAGAAAATGAATGAAATGTCACCCGAAGATAGGGATAGCTGAAGAAGAATATTTTACCCTTACGTAGTTGTTATCAACGTATACTCCCATAGGTAGAGTTACTCAGATACCAGACGTCTATACAGACCACAGGCCCAAAGCATACTGATGGAGGCTATGCTGATGCCTTTCTCCCCCTGGGGCAGTAAAACATCTATGAGAAAAATCACACCTTCAAAACTACCTGAACGAGGAACTGATGATGCGAGCTTTTCTGAAACAGTGGACAGTGTCAAAAGGTCCAGGAAAACCGGAACTTCTTATGGAATATTTCATTGAAATGACAGCTAGAATTAGCTGTCTCTCCTTGTCACAGCTGTCCTTCTTGGGATGGTAATCATGAATCAAATATGGGAAGGGAAATGCATGTCTGGGAGTACGGAATGTAGTGAGCAGTGTGTGTGTGTGTATGAAGGAGAGTGGCTAAGTTTGTGTAAAGTGTGATTGTGTATGCAGATGAGGAATCTAGCTTTGTAATGAGCAAATATGCTAAAAATCTCAATTCTCTGTTTATTGGTGATTTACCTTAAAATTTCCACTGGGCAATCTCACTCTGCATATACTTTTTTATTTGTACTTGCATGTTGATGAAAAGACAAATTATTTTATTTAGTAACTTAGACATTATCATCTGTATTAGTTCTAAGCTGACAAAATGAGTTTTCAAAAATAGTAACTGAGCTAATTAATACAAATAAATTACCTAGTACATTTTAGGCCTTTTCCTTGTCCTCAAATCTTCACACTTTATTTATTTATTTATTTATTTATTTATTTAAGTTTTGAGGAAGATTGGCCCTGAGCTAACATTTGCCGCCAATCTTCCTCTTTTTGCTGAGGAAGCCTGGCCCTGAGCTAACATCTGTGCCCATCTTCCTCTACTTTATATGTGGGATGCCTGCCACAGTATGGCTTGATAAGCAGTGTACAGGTCTGCACCTGGGATCCAAACTGGCAAGCCCCAGGCCACCGAAGTGGAACACGTGGACGTAATCACTGAGCAACCAGGCTGACCCCTTCACGCTTTATTTTTTAATGTCTATAGACTGTGGAATATAATTAAGGCCGAAAATATTTATTTCTTCAATGGAAAATGAATTTAAATTTTTCTCACATAGTTAGAATATATTTACCCCTTCTAACATTAATTAGGAAGGGAAATATTTCACCATAATGACTACTGACTCCAGTAAACAATTTCTTCTCAGAAAAAAAAATTGACTCCTAGAAGCAATTATTTTTATTACTATAAAATACAACTGATATTTCAATAAAATTGTTAATGTTTTAAATTTGCTTGGATGCAGTGAAGATAAGATATATATTTAAAACTTTTTCATGATATATTCTGCATACTTTCTGAGTATTCATGATTTTTTAATTTAAAAATCTCCAGATAATTCAATATTCCATAGAGTATTATTTTAATATAAAACTTGTCTATGGATATTGAAATTATGGCAGTAAAGATATTTCCAAATATTTTCTGAACTCTAGTAGTGTATGTTTCACCATAATGACTTTTCTGTCTGCAAATCTAGAGTTACGCTAATAGTCAGATGGTTCATGAAGAATCAATAAACACCAAAAAACTATTAATATATGTAAGAAGTTCAATGCAATGAGTAGGTAAGACGATGCGGGACTTACAATAATTTAATCTGCCTAAAGATTCCAAATGTAATTTTAACATTTCATTATAAGCCTTCAGGCATAATTAAAATAGCAATCCTTTATTTCAAGGCTTTAAATAGCATTCAGATTAAACATAATTTCTTCAGAAGGAATTAAATCTTATTTCTAGAAATAGAACAAGCAAGTAAGTGACCTAGATTTTTTGGTTTTTGTGGGGGGTGACTTTATTATTTCTTCTAATTTTGGGTTTCCAAACACTGGGTCTGTTAGATGGAGGTTTTCTACGTCTACCATCATTTCTTGAATATTCCGTTAGAGAAATATGTTGAGGAATATATGAGCTGAGGTAAATTTATAATATTATGTACAGTCAGCCCTTGGTGTCCATGGGGGATTGGTTCTAGGCCCCCCTTCCCATACCCAAATCCAGGATGCTCAAGTTTCTCATATAAAATGGTGTAATATTTGCATATAACCTATGCGTACCCTCTCCTATACTTCAAATCATCTCTAGATTACTTATAATACCTCATACAATGTAAATAGTTGCTCTACTGTATTGCTCAGGGAATAATGACAAGAAAAAAAGGTCTGCTCATTACAGATGCAGCCATCCATCGTAGGGTTCCTCTGCAGTTGGTTGAATCTGTGGATGTGGAACCTGTGGCTACAGAGGGCCAAGTGCAAATGCCCCAAAGAAAAGAGTGATACAACTTAGCTTTTTCTGTTTTTCTCATCTGTGCCATTAAGAAAAATACTTCAGATTTCTGTATTTTATTAATTTACTTTTGGGAAGAGATTTGGCATACTAATTATTGTCATTTAATTTTCTTATCTTATTCTTTATGCAAAACTTGAAATTGAAGGAATTCTAAAGGAGTTCATCTCTCTAGACATTGATGTTCTCATATTTTAAAATCAACTTATATGATGCTTCTCTAGTGTGGCCAAAAGGTGGAGTGAAGAGCAGGCAAATGGGACACAGGTACCCTATTGGGCGCCATGCTCAGCAGTCTATTAAGAATGATAAAGGAGTAACGGTTCTGGAGTTCTGGTTAGTCCCTTACAGCTTTCATTAAGTTTATTTTTGTTTAGAGCATAGGTTTTTATTGTATTCTTTGTTGTTCAGTAGCGAATTTCATGCTAAAATTCAATGACAGCATCCATTAGTAGAGTCTATTTAGATTTCTGGTTACTGAAAAGAAAGTATGTAATATCCACTTACTTGCCGACACTGGGGCAGTGGAATTTCCAATTGGCTCCTTATCTTCTTCAAAAAGATTTTTATTACGTTTTTCTTCATGGGTTTTTGAATTCTACACGCCTATTTTGTAATCCTACATTTTGCTGGCCTTTTAAAGCATCCATTTGTATGCATTTATTCTATTTTTATTCTCTTGTATCTATTGTTTTATCAGGCAGTTTCAATATTCTGGTACTACATATGCTTTTTCCTCTTACTCAGGCACTGTAGCCTATAATAATAGCAATCAAGGCAGTTCATTCTGACAAATGTGTGTCAGAAAAAGCCTGCTGTGACTTTGAAATATTGAAAGTGACTGATAGCATAATGTGTGAAGCAGAATAAATGCATACAAATGGAAGTTTTAGCTGAGCAGTCAAAGAATGAACTAAACACAGCGTCAGAACTCGGCCCTGAAAGCTCTGGGTGCCAGTGGTTACAATGGCAAATTACTAAATGCACTTTGCAAAGTGTTTTATGAATAAAGCAGGGGCCAGAGCTTTATCACTCCTCTTTGTGCTTGGGCTTCTGCAGGAAGCACAACGAAGTGATGTTCTCTTGAAGACCTTCTGGTTTGGGAAGTCATACAGGGTTTAAGAAGAAGATAAAGGCAGCAAAGGGCAGTTGGGAAACAGGAAGAGAGAGAAGACATGATCACTACACGTAGAACCTGAAAAGGTTGGCTACTGGACAGACAGACCTCTGGGCCACTAAACATCCACTTATTAAGAAACACATGGGAAATAGAAGAATAAACCTTCACTAGCAATTTGCTAAAACCTGTCCTTATTTTGAAAAGCTTACTGACATTTAAAACGGAATGCTTTGAAGAAAGGGATAATAAAACTAAATCCTCCTAATATTTGAACATTGCGTAGATGGCAAATAAAGTTTTCGCATGCATGAGACTCACTGTCTTCACACATTTCTTGCTAACTCCAGCTTGTCCGCGTGTGGAGCTCCTAATTAAAGCAGACCCACTGACTTCATAGGGCTTTCAGCAGGGACTGGACTCCCACCAAGAGAGGAACCGCATCCTTTTGCACTAAAAGTAGGTTGTTTAGGGAAAGAGATTGACTCAGCAGTCAAACAGAGGGGGGAAAACCCTCTCTGTCTATCTTTCCCTCCATTTTCCCTCCTTCCTCCTCTCTCTTCCTCCTCAACTTCTGTCTCTTAGCTAACTATATTTAGAAGCCAGTTATTCTTCCTCAGGGATGTCAAGGCTGGAGGTTCGAGTTAAGAGGGTTTGTGAGTGTTCTGTTGGAAATTTTCACACATGCGAAATAGAACACTTCTGGCAGCGTTATAAATATAGGTATTATAGAATATGCCTCGATCTATGTTCTTTTTAGAAGTGTGAATGAATTTAGTGTTCTCGGGTCTCAGAGTTCAGGAGTACAAGCCTGAGATACACTGGTGTTGGCAGGTGCCTTAGGAGATGTTGCCAAATATATTAACTAATAAAAATGGAATTTGCCTTCTCTGCCATTATAAATGTGACTAGTTCGAGAAGACTAACCACTGGAGCGGAAACGTGACAGTGTGGGGGAGGCTCAGAGACTGTTCTAACAACTTTGTTCTCATCCTTTGTTCTATAGCTTTTTGTGTGTGTTTTGTTCCACATTGTTCTTTCATGTCTCAAGTTTACTTTTTCTTCCCCCATTTTCACTGTATTTTAGGTTGCTATCCTCTCTCATCTGGGTTATTGCAATAAATTTCTGACTGGTTTCTCAGCTGCTGCGGTCTTGCTCCCAGATAATCAATAACCAACACTGCAGGCAGAGTAAATATCATAAAATGTAAGCTTTTTATATGGAATCTCAATTCAGAGCCACTGATGGTGTCTTGTCACCCTCAGGACCAAGTCCAAACTCTTTGATGGGGGCATTTCAGGCCCTTGTGAAGGAGGCCGGATCCCCCAGAGCATCCTGTGCGCCTCCTGGGCCTCATCTGCCGCCACTCCCGGGTTCATACTTGAATCCACATGGGACCTCTTCCTCGTGTTCCTTCTGTTGAGAATGTACTTTACTTCATCAGCCGTATTAGTCTGCTGGGGCTACCACAACAAACTATCACACACTGGGTGGCTTACACAACAGAAATTTATTTTCCCACAGTTCTGGAGGCCAAAAGTCCTAGAGCAAGGTGTCAGCAGGGTTGATTTCTTCTGAGGCCTCTCTCCTCGCTTTGCAGATGGCCATTTTCTTCCTGTGTCTTCACATGGTCTTTCCTGCGTGTGTCTGAGTCCTAATTTCCTCTTCCCGTAAGGACTTCAGTCAGATTGGACTAGGCTTGCCCTAGTGAGCTCATTTAACCCCAATTGCCTCTTTAAAGACTCTATCTCCAAATACAGTCACATTCGGTGGTAGTAGGGGTTAGAACTGCAGCATACGAATTTTGAGGGGACGTAATTCACCCCGTAACATTAACCAACTTCAACGACTCTTTAAATTGTCTGCTCAGATCAATTCCACTAGGAAGCCTTCCAGATACTTTTCACCTGAGTTCTATACTGATTCCCTGTGTTCCCAGAACACATATCACACTGAACAGACAGCAGCCCATTCACTTGTTTACGTGTCCTCCTAGAGAGTAAGCAGCTTGGAGGCTGGACTGTGTGTAGCTCACAGCTGTATGTTCACTGCCTAGAACAGTGTCTGGCACATAGTAGGTGGTTGTTGAATGAGAGGAAGCATTGCTAGTTTGCGTGTTTTTTCCCTTCTCTTTTCAAATCAATTTACACTGACTTGAAACATATTATGCATGCTATATGTGGCTGATTCCACTGGCTTCAGTATAAGGTTTTCTTTTAGGTTGACTACAAAATTTTTATTGCATTTTTAAAGTTATGTTTCATATTGTCCCTGTAGTGTGACTGTGTCAAAACAGACATACAAGTGGGCATACTGAGGTAATGCAAGGTGCCACATTACATGCCCTGCCTAACAGCAACTGCATGGACTTCCAAAGGGTGAAAATACAGAAGAAAGGAAAGCTTAAGAATTCAAAAGTGCCCTTTACCAGGTGTTTCATTGTGGAGCCTGTCTGTTTTGCACCGTATAAGCTCCACCAAGTGACCAAATCCTTTTGGAACTCTTCCTGTGCAATTCCACAGCTGAATTTTAAATCCTGTGTTATCAAAAGAATGACTCTCTTGTGCTGCTTGCAAAACTGGTGGTGTACACAAGGTCATTTTTGGTGGAGAAGAAAGGGAACCTGTGGGAACATGTCAATTGGTTGTCTACTGTCAGGGTTAAGATGGATTTTCAATGTTGGCAAAGGATGTGAGAAACTCTGAAGGTGGTAGGCAATGGCCCATTATTTAAATCTTTCCTAAAGGGATTTCCCTACCATCTTTGTGAGATTATGCAGAATCTGTATCCTAGAGGTAGCCAGTTTTCAGAGAAATGATTTTACAGATGGTGGTCACAATGGCTATTTGAGACTTCAACTGGTCACCTTCATATTGGAATCAGACAGAGTCTGCTCATTTTGTATTCAGTAAGCTGGCTCTGCAAGCCTTTGTTTCAGAATGGAATGTTTTTGCAGTATGTACATAAAGGGTTTCAAGGGACTACTCTTTTAAAGCTTTCAGTTTGTTACTCTTTTTATTTTAATCAATGATAACAGAAAAGCTTTGCTTGAAGATTTTTTAAAAGCTTCTCTTTGAATAGGCTACTTTTCTCCTTTTTTACCTTTTTCTACATGCACTGAAGGTCAAAAAAGTTCTTAGGTTTAAAGTAGGACATAGAATTCTGCATAAACCATCCCAAAGGACTTTTTTTTAGTGTACAGAATGTGAAAGCAGAGTCAGCAGCATCAGCTTAGAAGCTCCTGTGTTTCACACACTGTACCAAACACTGTGTTGCTTAAAGAAGAAAATAAGACAGGGGGTCTTGTACACCAAGTTGCTTACACATTTATTATGGTTTTTGCTCCCTTCTCCCTGCCTGCACTCCACAGTAATTTTGAGTAAGGAATATGCAATTCTAAGACTTTTATATTTCAGGGAAAAAAATATTTAGGAGATTTGATCAAGGTTGCTCAATTTTTACTTCATTAAGTAAGGACGTTAAAAATATCCATGCTAATTTTCCAAGTGAAAGGATATTTAATTCTCCAAATATAAGGTGAATATAATCTCAGAACAAAAGATAGTCCTTTAAATTGAATTCATTGAGTTAACATTTGATTACATTGTCCTTATCATCATCATTTTTTTCACTTCACAATGGGCTGGCGAATGTTCTCCTCAGAGCTGGTATCTGTGTGTGGAAAGGCATTGAAAGTGGGCAAGAAAAGTGACTAGATTTCACCTTATGGGCAAGCCATTTAAACTGAGGCAGGAAGATGAGTTGGAGTCAGCCAGAGGAAATGTGAGAGGTCAGGGAATGAAGGTCCTGAGGCAGAAGCAGCCACCAGGAGTAGGCCAGCGCCTTGGAAGGCAGTTAGTGGAGAAGAGAGTGGTACAAGAAGAGCTGGGAGAGGGGGAGGGGGGAGGCTGGAAGAACCTTGTATAATCCTTTATCTCTCTTCTGTGTTTCTTTTTGTCTTCAGAGCACCTGATTCAAAACTCACACATCTACTTCAGTTTTGGAGCTTTTAAAGTTTTGGAGCTGGACTAGGACTTTAGGATACTAGTTTATGGGGTAGAAGGTAATACATAAGACTGATAGTAGGGAAATCTAGAATTTTCTGTAGTCCAAACTCTTCTAGGGTGTAACCATATGATTACAGCTCACTTAGCTCTCCTCTCAGGGACTTTGTTTGCTCATAGGGACCTGGATAAAGATGGCTGTGAAACAGATAAATTATCACTCTCTTCGTTTCAAGAGTCTATGGTCGGTAATTTTAAGTTAGCAAGGGACCTCTAGACTTTATTATGTGATGCAGGGGGAAACTTCTAAGATTATAGCTTTAAGGTTATAGTAGGAAACTTGTTTAAGCAAAAACAAATCTTATTTTATTAGTAAATTTTTCTTTACCTTCACAGAAAGTAGGTAACAGTTAGTGACTATAGAGGCAAAGTTTTTACTGTCAAGAAATTATTTTGCTAAGAAAAGAAATATGATATTTTACTAGAATAAGGATAATGGCCAGTAGACAGTAGGCTCAGGAGAAAATCTGGAAGACTTCTATCCGATACACCAGTTAATATGATTTTGTTACATCGCTACAGACAAAGCACTGTTCGAGACTAAATCAAGTTACAGAGAAACCAGTTGATTAATAACAAGGATTCTATAGAGACAAAAAGAACGGCAACCACAAACGATTTGAAAAATAGTGTGATATGGTCATTAGAGTAGCTATGAAAAGCGTTGTTGGTTGTTGAAGAAGATCTCATGGTTGATGAGGTAGAAGAGATTAAACAAATGGAATTGAGGAAGAAGCGTAAAAGGACATTATAACTTTAACTGCTCAGCCCTAACTTGACCCTAACCTTAATCCTAGCCCTATCCCTAACTCTAACCTGTTTACTGTATAGTTTAGGTTTATAGATTCAACACCAAAGTATTTTAGGCCTTATGATTTCTAAACCCGAGTTTCTTAATCTGTTAAATAGGGACAATAATCCTTCCCTCAGTGATGTTTTGCAAGAAGTAAATGAGATAATATAGATTGGGAGTAGTCTATACATGATTGAATATGAAGTTCAAAATATTGAAAAAAGGAGAAGAGAGTAAATAAGCAGGAAAAAAGATGAAGGGAGAGAATGAGAATAGTAAACAGCAAGAAAGTCAAAGACTGTGTTCCAGCAGTGGTTCTCAACAGATCGGCAGCAAAGCCGCACCTGGAACTTGCTAGAAAACAAATTATGCATTTCTACTGATTCATAAACTCTGGGGCTGGGGCCCTGGAAGTCTATGTTTTCACAGGCCCGCCAGGTGATCCTGATGCTTGCTAAAGTCTGAGAACCACTGTGTGAGAGTAAACCACAAGCATAGCCAAAGAGTCTAGAGCAGCAGTTCACGTGTTCATTTCAGAAACAGCTATCAAGCGCCAACCCTGATACGAGGCTGGCTCTAATCCTGAGGACACAGTGGTTGCATAATTTACTGTCATTATTTATTATGCACTTTTCCAGTCACTTCTTTACTAGTGGCTCTTTCTCTTTTTCTTCTAATGTCCGGCTGCAGGGCTCAGTTCTCTTTTCGCTGCACGTATTTTCTCTTGATTTTTTCCCCTTGTTACTTTGTCTTGATAAATCCTAAATCTATATCTCTCTCATCTTACTCAATCTCCTGTCTCATACTTTCAGCAGTTTTCAGATAGACCTCTTGATGTCACTACAAATTCAACACGTGCCAAACCAACAACATATCCTTCCTTTCCATACTGCCTTCCTTCCCTGTCTCTATTTACAATTTTCCAGTTGAGTACATGGCATCATCCCTCTTTCAATTTTCATAATTTAACCAGAACATAGTGGTTAAGAGCATGACCCCTGGAGTCAGGGCTCAAATCCTGATTCAGCCATTTATTGACTATAACTCAAGCACTTAAGTTAACATCTCTACCTGCCAGTTTCTTGAACTATAAAATGGGGTGATAATAGCACCTATCTCTTGAGGTGTGATGAGGATTAAAGGAGTTAGTCCATGGAATATCTTTAGAAGAGTCACTAGCACAAAATAAAAGTACAATAGATGATAGCATTATTACATATATTATGGATTCTTTCTCCCTTGTTCCTTATATTCTCTAATATCTGTTAATTCTTTCTTTAGATTTGTTGTAGCAGACATTTTAGCTGACTCTCCAGTTTCTCTTTCACCTCATTAGATAGATAGTCCAAGCTTTGAGTGTATGTTCTTGCATCCAGGGGTAAACATATGACCTAAGATGAACTAATTAAGCTGAAGGGGCAGATGTATATTCATGCTTGAGAGGAGAGAGTTCTCATTCTCTTCTCCTGAATGGAAACAGGGAAGCACATTGCCCCTATTGCTGCTGTAAGCATCCTTCCATCAAGGTAGGTGAGCCTGAGAATAGGCCTATCTCACTCATCAAGGATGGATGAGTGGAGAGGTGGGAAGAACCTTGGTCCTTGGCCAAAGTCCTTCAACCAGTGCATAAGTTTTTCATAACTAGTACCTTCTACCTATTAAATTGTAATTCTTATTCTTTTGTCTTTTTTCCTAAATTTCACACTTATATATAACTAAGTTCCTGTGTAATAAAAATGTCAAGTTTACCAAACCCAAGGCCAAAGTCTTAATTCTCCTGGCTCTTAACCTACTTCTGGCTCATGCTTGACCAACTTAGTTAATATCCACCATCCACTTATTTATTCAGAAAAAAAGTTATCTTGATTCCTCTGTTCACCTTGCCCATTGCATCCATACCACTTGCCAGTCCTATGACTTTTATAGCTATGATAGACTGGCATCAGTCACTTCACCCTCTCAACTATACCACCCTAGACCAAGCCACCACCATCTTTCTCCTGGACTACTGCACTGGCTTCCTAACTTCCTACATTCACTCTTGCTTACCGCTTCCACTGCCATCTTTCCTTCCTACACATTTCTTTCTCTATTTTAATATCCAGGTAATAAATACACCTCTTTTCAAAATTTCCAACAGCTTGCCTTTGTTGTCAGAAAAAATCTGTAGTCTTTACTATGTTTTTCAAGGTTCTATGGTACCTCTGGGCCCAACTAACTCTTTAATATCCTTTCACACTATTCTCTTGCTTGTTCACTCTGAGCCATGCTGGACTCCTTGCAATTCTTTAAACACTCCAAGCTGGTTATCATTTCAGAGCTTTTACATTTTTTATTGCCTATGCATAGAATACTCTTCCTCCAAATTTTACATTCAAGATTGCAAAATGTTGCATCCTCAGAAAGGTCTTCTGTGACCTACCCCTACCCTGGTCCATCTTTATCCTCTGTCCCAGTTATATTTTCTTCATAGTGTGTTTTCCAAAATGATATTATCCTATTTATTTGTTTTCTCATTTATTGTATGTTTCATCCTCCAAGTTTCCAGTGTAATATAAGCTTCAGGAAAGCAATAACCTCACCAATCTTGTTCACCATTTTTCCTCTAGAAAAATAAAATAGTATCAAGCCCTAAGTACTTGCTCAACAAATATTTGTTGATTAAATGAACAAACACAAATCCTATTCTCTAGTAAGTTGCTTGCCTTAGTAATCACAAATGAGAATAGGACTGTGTTTTTCCCTCTCAAACATTACTTAACAAAAATTTATTGAACACCTACCAGGGATTTATTACAGAAGATAAAAAAGGAAGGATAAGGTAGATTTTGCAATTCATTGCAAGCTAAGAATTTAGAGTATGTTTGAAATGTCAGAGTATGAACACAAGAAATGATTAACAAAAAAGTGACATATGTTGTACAGAGAAGATAAAATACAGAAACACAATGAAGGGTTTGATAAGAGCTGAATTTTCTAGGGAAGACTTATATTTAGGATGGTTCATGAACTAGAACCCACAGAATGCATAAGATTTGAATAGGTTTGGAGAGAAAGGGATAGTTGTGTTCCCAGACACAATGTGCTAAGAGATTCAATTAGGTTAGTGACTGTGGAATGGAAAGGAGAGGAAAGCAAAAAAGGGACATTTGAAAGCAATTTTTACCTCAAACATTGTCTCTTTGTCTCTATGCCCTTTCTGTGGGCTATGTCTCTGGCTTTATCTTAATGGAGAGTTTGTCCAAATCTATATCCATTGCTCCAGCCTCTCCCTCAAGTTCCCCCCTGCATTGTCATTTGTCTGTCATAGTCTCTGGATTTCCCCATATGTATGCATCATCCTCCAGTGCCTCAAACTCAACATGTCTAGACCAAAATAAATACTTTCACTCTCCAACCAGTTTCCTCTCCTGTCTTCTTTGCTTTGAATGACTTTCCCATCTCCCAGCCAGCAAAGCTAAGGATTTCAAAATCATGCTTGGTTCCCCTTTCCCCCATCTCTGTATCTAGTCGATGGGCAGCATTACGTTTCAATCTCTCTCCCTTTCCTTCCTTTTCTATTGCCTTCACTCTAGTTCAGGCCTTTTGCTTTTCCTAAGTGATACATTCATCCATTCATTCATCTGACATTTACCAAACATCTACTATGTGGTAGGCTTTCTTCTAGATGCTTGGAATATGTCTCTGAATAAAGTAGACAAAAATTCCTGCCTTCTTTGAATTTATTTTATAGATACAGTAATGGCTTCCTAACTGTAGCCTTCCTTCTAGTCAATTCCTCTTCTATTTCACAAACATTCTTTCTAGACTGATCAAAAAGCATACTTCTGATTATGGCTAGTCTTTCCTAAATTCTTCAATGATTCCCCATGTCCTAAAGTCACACAGTTTGGCCTGATATTCGGGGCACCTGGGTTCTAGTCTGTTCTAGCTCATCAACCTTAATGGAGTATTCATATCTACCTTACTGAATATATTCTGGTTGGAAGGCAATTTGTTTGGCAAGTTTCTGCAGTTGCTAAAAAATACAGAAGAGGAGAAAATCACATTAGGAAAATTCATGTTGATTGGCTCAAAGAATATGAGAGACTTCTTAGAAGGGCCCGACTGGCTTTTATAGGCAGTGCAGAGATCCTGGGTAATTAATGGAAAGAAAATTGACAAAAATCTTCAGAATAAAAGTGTCACTACAGAAAACATTATTTTGGAAAAATCCTGAAAACCTTATCTGAACATAAAGCTCACCATGATGTTTTAGGTTGCTGGCTCTTCCCATCATGCCTCTGTGTCTCACCATGCACCATTGGTAAGAATATCACTACGGCACAATTTTTATATGCATTTTCTGAGACCAGTAACATATAAAACAAAAACATGCTGGATTTTAATCATTTTCAGTAGTTACTAACATTATTCCAAACATAAATAGCTTCAGAAATGACAGGTATAGAATGGATTATTAAGAAAAAAAAGTGAACGCACACTTTAAGGAATGTCTTTCTCTTTTTGAAGCTGGTGCTAAAGCAGGGAACTGTGTTAATTAAGACAAAAATTGTTGGTGCCTCTGTTAGACTTATCATTCTGCACTACAGGGATTCACAAGTGTTATTCCATATGGAAATCTTACATTCTTATCTTAGCCATAATTTAGTTCCAGAAATAATAGTTTCTGTTTCATATTAGTAAGCATTCAACATGTGAGTAGACAATCTGACCAATTATGATGTTAGTTTATTTAAGCTGCTCAAAGAACTATGAAATGAGACAGATAAGAGGCAATTATGGATTCCACCAATTAAAAAGTCATGATGAATAAAAACTTCCATGAAGGAAGAATTAAAGTTTTGGTCAAGTACACTCTTAAGCTATTTATAGCAAAAAAAGATAAGAGGGAGGGAAAATAATTGCAGCATCCTCCCACAGTTTTCAATTTTCAATACTTTTATTGCTTACTTCTGATCAGCTGATGCAAGACAGCTTCAATTTCAGATGGACCTGCCCTCTTATCATAATGGAGGACTCTCGCTGTTGGCGTGTGTTTAAGTTTCTGAAAGTCACCCAAATTTCATGTAAACTAAAATGCCTATCAGCATTTTAATGCAAGAGAAGGCAGCCACCCGAGCAGGCATGAAGATAATTTGGATGCTTGCTATCCTGGTACACGTTGGTGCATGTGATTAGACTTGTGGGAGCAGAAACTAGGGTCATATAGTGTTTGACATCTTGCTTGCTCTGCCACTTATTAACTTTATGACCTTGGAAAACTGCTTATCTTTTCTGTGACTCAGTTTCCTCAACTGTAAAATGAGGCTAATCCTAGTATTTACTTGAGAAAGATATTGTGAGAATTAAATGACTTAATATCATGAGGAAACTTATAATAGTACCCAGCATGCAGTAAGTCTTCAATGAATGTTAACTATTATTTTAGTCTATGTATAGTTTCTGCATAAATTAGGGGTAACACAATCCATAACACTCTATCCATCAACTGTGCTACTTTTTCTGTATGTTGATAAAGTAGTGACAATTATTTTTTTGCTGAGGAAGATTCACCCTGAGCTAACATCTGTGCCAATCTTCCTCTGTTTTGTATGTGGGTTGCCACCACAGCATGGCCACCAATGAGTGGTGTAGGTCAGCACCTGGGAACCAAACCTGGAAATATGGAATACGTCAAAGCAGAGTATGCCAAACTTAACCACTTAGCCACAGGGCTAGCCCCAAGTAATGACAATTTTTTTTTCTTTAGGAAGATCAGCCCTGAGCTAACGACTGCCAATCTTGCTCTTTTTGCTGAGGAAGACTGGCCCTGAGTTAACTTCCATGCCCATCTTCCTCCACTGCCTACCACAGCATGGCGTGCCAAGCAGTGCCATGCCCGCACCCGGGATCCGAACTGGTGAACCGCGGGCCACCAAGAAGCAGAACGTGCGAACTTAACCACTGCGCCAGTGGGCCAGCCCCAATAATGACAATTTTTAAATGGATGTTCTGGTCATGTTTATGACCCTGTTAAATGTATTTACTAATTAATGCTATTGCTCCTTTATATAAGATATAATTGCGCTTCTGAAAATATTTATTTTACTCGTAAATTTTTGGATAAAAAATTTTAACAAAGATTTTTTAACAAAGAGAATTGGCAGAACAGGGTTGAGGTGGAACACTGGACTGGGAACCTGGGTTTGTGGTCCCCAGGGCATGTTCTGACCAAGGGTTAGACTCTAAGCAGGTCACCCGACTTCCTTTCTCAGTTCACATTTGTAAAATTAGGGAGTTCATCTAAATGCAGGCCGAAGTCTCATTCATTTATCATCTTCTGTGGTTGTTTCTTTTATCAACGTAACTATCATGGGAGCCCATGTGCTTATTCCCATGTTGTCACCATGCTTACAATATTTTAAGGGTTGATAAAAAAGTAATATATTCTATTATCTTCAATGACATCAAATTTTCCCTTTAAAAGGAGGTTGAATTTTTAAAACAGTAAAAAATGTCTAGGGACTAAGTCTGTTGAGTAAAATGAATGTTTTGAATTGAAATATGTGATGTAAGTATAATGGAATAAAGGTATTTTTGAGAGAGGCTTATAACTGACTCCGTAGTTTGTGTGTGCTTGCAGGTGTGTCCATGTGTGTATGTGTACTTTAAAGTTCAATACACATTTGTAGATTTACGTTCTGAAATGTCAAAAACTCAGGCTTTAGTTAGACCTACTTTATACCACTATAATAACTATGCTTTCTGTAAAACAACTGCTTTTGAATGAAAGAATACTTACTGAGATCAAGAAACAGCACAAATATTATTTAGAAAACAGGTTGATCAGACTCGCTTCTTGGAAAGCAGCTTGGTCCGACGTCACGGGTTCATTATCCCACTGAAATACTGCTTTGCATCTTGTGCAAGTCATTTGACTTCCCTGTACCTTGGTACTTTTCTAAGAAAAGTCTGATAAAAGAGGCTTGTTTATAAAGGGTACTCTTGTACCTTGGATGAAGTATTCCCCAAATGACGTATGATGTAAATACAAGGAAAATAGAATCTTCTAAGACTTCAAAACTTATTCCATGGGATTGCCTGTCTGATGGCTGGGCTGGTGCTCAACCGTAGGAATGCCCTATGCTTCTTTAGAGTAAAGCCATGTAATTTTCTTAAAATTTGGCTACTGCTTTGCAGGGTTAATAAAACTAATCTCAAATTATATAATGCCCATGTAATAAATATTTTTGAAATATTAACATACCGGAAATATCACCAGTTGTACTTACACTGCCATTTATTTAGAATAAACACGGAGACAAATGTGAATTCCTTAAGTTCCACACTAGAAGCAGTAGTCAGGGAAATTGGTAAAGCCCACAGGATATTAGTCGTGAAAATAGCTCCATGAGGATTCAGGAAACAGAAAAAAAAATGACTGACAAGCTGCCTCAGAATTCAAAATTCTAAGTTTAAAACAAATGTTTTAAAAGGGAATTGCTCTGAAATGGGAATAGTGCCTTCCTTTCAATGGTTTCCAGAGGCTGTTATTTAATATATATATATTATATGAGAAATAAATTAATTGCCTTTAACACTTTATAGTTAAAATATGTTATTTTAAATAAAAATATATGTATAAATATATATTATTTTATTCTACTCCTATCTCCCTTTGAAAGTGAGCCTTCAACGTCCTCTCTCTTTTTTTGTGTTGCGACCGTTCATTTTCCTTTCTTACTTTATGTAAACATGCCCATCTAAACTATCTAGTTTTCTTGATCTAAAACAGAAAATGTAATAAAAACCAGTTGGTTTTAGTGGTGTGTGTGTATGTATACAAATACATATAATTTAAAAAATACTATCTGATGTATGAGAGAGAAGAACAATATTACTAGGGATATATGAATATTATTTGAGCAACTAGAGGACAAAAATCTGCAAGCTAGAAGGTCATTTGAAATAAATATCTATTGGGTAGTGAATTATCAGTTTGTTTTTTTCTTTTTTAATAATCTTTGCTTTTCTGGAAATGACTTTCCAATTGGTTTTACCTGGAGATGAAACTGAGCTGATGCAAAACTTGTAGCAGATGATCAAGAAGGGAAAACAAGAGAGTTGGAAGGAGAAGCGAAGAGGCAGCTGTTTGTGGCCGCTTGACCCTGCACTTCCTTTCCTGTTCAGGTTCCTGCATTATATGAACTTCTCTGATTTCCACCAAGTCCTGTCTATCCCTCTTTAAACTGTACCTTTTGTCTAATCTTTTCTGCTCCTTCTCGTTGAGAATGTTCTCACTGCTTCACAGCTGGAGTGTTACAACAGCCTTGTAATGGCCTTCCTCAGTAAGCTCTGTCTCCTCTAATCCATACCTCAGACTCCTCAGATGCTCCTCGGTCCACAGATTCCTCTCCTCAGAGCCCCACAAAGCTCACGTGGGGTGGAGAGAACACGAGCTCCAACCTGGGTTTGAGTCCTAGCTCCACTTATCATTTGTGTATGACTGGTAAGATACTTAACTGTGAGCCTCAGTTGCTTCAAATTTACAAAATGCAATTAATAAATGTCCAATCCACAGACTTGAGGCAAGTACTACATGAAATACATCAAGTGTTTAGCATAGTAGATACTTAATAAATAGCTGCTATCAATACTTGGGTGTCACATTCAATTTCAGCTTCTCTACCCATATCCTCTCCCAATATTCTCTCCAGTCCAGTTGTTCCTTCTCATTGTCCTTTCAACACGTGATGACTGTTTCCATTTCTATGATTTCCTCACATTTTCTGGGTGTCTTACCTGTGCCTGTTCCCATATCCAAATTCTGCTTATTCCTGATGTCTTCCAGGTCAAGTCTAATAAAATCTTTCCTATTCTTCTCCGCAATGATTTTCCTTTCTCTAAATTTTTCAGCATTTATTGTCTGTACCCTACAGTTTAATGTATAAGTTCATATTGCATAATGTTTACATATGCATCTTGGTAATGTCACTCTTGCTCTCAGAGCTGAGGGACTGCATATATTTTGTAGGTCTGCAGAGAAAACAATTGTTTGTTTGTTTAATTTCCGGTTACAAGCACCTCTATGAGAAATCCTTCCAGCCAACCGAGAGCACAGCTCAAGCCACTTGTTGACTGAATTTGGAGCCACTAACTGGGCAGTCAATGGAAATTGCCTTTTTCTCTTCTGAAAAGGGAAAAAGTGCTTGGAAACTACCTCATTCTGGTTGGGAAATAAAAGGATTAGGGCTCTATGCTTGCAAGTGAAAGGAATGTTTTCTACGTTCCTTGGGGAATGAAAGCATAAAAATTCTTACAGCAGGGAGTTGGAAAGAAAGGTAGACCTGTGCATGTTTGTTTTCTTTTTCTTCTCAGTTTTTATTACTCATTGTATGAAAAATTGGAGAAACCAAGAAAGAAAAAAAATATTATGATAAGAGAAGATAGAAGACTTTTTTTAATATCAAGCAAGTACAAAGGAGGCATTCAATTTATTGGAGGATAAGTAAATAGGATGATCTTTGACCAAATAGGTAGGTAGATAAATAGGTAGATGTTTTATTCCTTCATCAAGTATTTATTGAATGCTTACTGTATGCTAGGCATGAAGGTAGGCACTAGGGATGTACAGACATGTGCCTGAACTCAAGGGACTTATGAGGCAGGACTTAAGAGGTAAAGTGTAAGAAGTATTAAGATAGAAGGAGGTAAAAAGATTTAATGTTCTTTTTCTGAATACAAATAAAAATACAAAGGAAAGCACTAGATACTCTAATAGTTAACAACGCAAGGGAAACAAAGACTATATTCAAGGATTTTAAACCTAATTGAACAAATAAAAGTAGACATTTATGAACCAATAAAGTATATCATAAATCAAGGATTATAATTAATTCTATTCTGTGTCCCTAAGAGAAAGAGAGACGGAGAGAGAAAAAGAGAGACAATGCCTATGTGTTTATTTAAAATGTATGTAAGTTTTTGGAGTCAGACTGTCTGGATTTGATTCTCAGCTCTAATACTCGGTAAATTGTGAACTTGGATAAATTGCATTACCTCATTATGTCTCCGTTTCAATGTCTGTAAAATGAGGATAACAACAGTATTTACCTTATAGGTTGCTCCATGTAAGAACTCAGAGTCTGGCACATAGTAAGCATTATGTAGCATGTTTGATATTGTTCCTGTATGCTTTTAACGTGAGATAAGGGACCACAGGGTGCACAATGATCAGGACACTGGACATGGAATTTGAAATCTTGAAATTTTTTTCAGTTTTATTGCTTGTTTCTGATTCTAAGAAAGTCATTTACCCCTTTGGACTAGTTCCATCCCTGGGTAAAAAGGGAACTACTGTTCATTCCATTTCTAAAGCTTCCGAAATTCTGTGATTGGGTTGAAATATTGTTTATAAATCTGTGCCACTAACATGAATGCAATAAAATCCTTCTCCATGCAGCTTGAAATATATCCTTGTTTTTTTGCCACTTGGTGGTTCCATTCCCAAAGTTTAGGGATAGAAGCTAATAGGCAAAAAGTGACTCTTTTATTGATGAATTATAAAATTAAACTCATGAATTAATCATTCCTTGTCATTCACTAAGATTTGAGAGCAGAAGTGAGCTCACACTAGATGCTTAATAAATATGTTTTGGTTATCTTTTTACCCTTATGAATAGTGAATATTGTAAGATCAACACTGGAGTTAATTTTATTGATAGCATAATGATATCACTCTGGAAACTCAGTTCTCTTCTATTGTTAATGTCTTTAATGAAACAACTTTTGACTAAATACTTTTTTACACTAAGAGCTATTAAATGTAAAGGGCCACATAAAACTTGATGAACAAATAGTGTCAGAGAATTCATTGTAAACGTTACCCACCACACTAGTACTCTGACCCATCTGATGTGATGTATAAATACTGCCAAGTTATTTAGTATTTGTGCTGACCAAGGAAACAAAGCTCTTCTTTCCCAGTCTATGGTTACATACATTTTAGCACTTACTGGTCCTCAGAAGTCACTCCTGTGCGTGTCCACTCACACACACTTGTATGAGTGAGTGTATCCCCACAGCCCACGTCTTGGATGCCTAACCTGATGCGTGCCAAAGCCCAGGCCCGTCGGCTCAGGGTACGTACTTGTAGCATATTAGTTGTGCACTAATATGCAAGTGTGTAATAAACAAATGCACATTTCATATGAATGTTTTGAAGTGTTATTCAAATGTACAAGCATATCAGGTATTGGGCAGATAGATATTAAATATAGTTACTATATAATTAATAATATTTATTTTAGATATTAATATTTATTATGTATTAAAGTACTTTGATTTTTTTAGGTTGTGGTATATTGTATATATCTGAGAAATAATAATTTACTTATTAAAAATCACCCTAAATTTTGTCATTTTCACCAAAAATAATCACAATAGTAGTCAATGATTTAGTTTAATCAATGACCTAGGATAAGTTGATATATGGAAGCTGTTTATAATAATTTCTAACATGTACTACAATGGTTAAATTTTATGGTCTTTATAGTATTTTAAATGAGTCAGTAAAAAAGAGATCTCTTTTCCCTAATGTCATAGCAAAAGGGAATGAATGCAGACGTTTTCTGAATTCAGGGGGAGAGTGTGGGTAATAGATAAATGTGGCACGTGTTTATAGAGAAATGAGTTGCCACAGTGACAACTGCCAGATCATGTTTCTTTCCTGGCTCTCTCTTCTCCCAGATGTCCAGGGAACCAGGATGCAGAGTGTCATTATTAAGGAACTCCACAGAAAGGGACAATTTAAATTGTCAACATCCATAATGCAACTCAAACAAAGGAAAAGTAATGCTCCACGCTTAATATGACTTTTCAGCAGTTCACTGGCATACGTTGCCTCAGAACTAAAGTCTCTGATAGGTAAAGCACCACAGAGATAATAAGAAATGGAACCCTTGGTGTTATTTATTAAATATTTCCTTAATTGCTATTACATTTGTGTATTGATTTTGTTGGCTTCATTTTTTGTGTAAAAGACTCAGAAATAAGATCTGGAAACAAAAAATATTTGTAGTGAAGAAAAAGCCAATTAACCCCAACTAAGGAATAAACCATCCTTTTCTCGTCTACCTGGTTCATGGTAAGGATCCACTAAACTCTTCTGCTGGTCTTTCACCATAAAAGCCTGGCATCCTCTTTCGTTCTATTATGCTTTCCACCCTCGGTCCTAAACTCATAAAAACAATGGGGTGCCTCTTCGCTTAGAAGCGTCTCCCTCCTCATTTTCCCTTACCCAGTTCTGGCCAAGCCTTCGTTATCTCATGCTTCTGGGTTTGCACTAGTCTTTGCTGATTCTAATGCAGCCTTCATATCAAAACTAGATTAATCTTCCCTTAGATGCCATCTTCATCATTTTACTCCTGGGCTCCAGAATTGTGGCCTTCACTACGAATTCTAAACTTCAAATGTCCTTTCAAATCAACTTGATGTCCTGATTTTCCCCAACATATTCTCCTCTCTCGTACTTCTATTCTGTTGCCTTCACTGTTTCTCCAAGAATTATCTATATTTTCCTTTCAGCCTAACTATTCTCCACTAATCCTTCAAGGTCAAGTTCAAGGCTCACCTTCTCTGGAGAGCCTTTATTCATCTTTACTTTGATTAATTCTTTATTCTGTATGGTATTTAGCTCCTTCAATATCTCAACTACACAATTTAACAAGATAGAAATAAGCAATATGATGTCGTATATAGCTAAATGCCAGCACACATTTACAGAAATATCTGTATTGTTCATTGCTTCATGGACATGGGTCTTCAATCTCCTACTAGACTGAAGATGCCTCGCAGGTAAAGTCCCTATGGCATAATTGATTTTCCAGCTTGTTCACTTTAGAATCTACTCATCGATAAATGTGTTTTGATTGATCAGTCATTATTTACAACTTCATATTTTACTTCCCAATTTATGCATATTTCATTTTTGTCTTACACTTAGAAGATTTTAGAGCCAGAAGGGACCCCTGGTAGATTGTATATTGTTCATAATTATTTACTCCCTTCTTCCCTTTATGGGTAGTACACTTGCCCACCCCATTAATTTTGGGTTTGGCCATGAGACTCTTTTTAGTTGGTCTGTGGGTAGATGTGACATACGCCACATCCATGCAAGAAGTGCGAGAGGTACTGCACGTTTCTGCCAGCCTTCTTTGCAAATGCTCTTTGCAGTGAAAACAGGATGTCCCAGATAGGGCTGCTTCTTCAGCCTGGGCCCTGCAATGAGAAGCTGCATAGCTGGGACCTGCAGTGGACCCGCAACTTGCAGCAGAACTTAGCCAATTCACAGCCCTATGATTCATGAACGAGGAATAACTTTTTAAAAGTCACTGATACTTGGGGTTGTTGCTACACAGAAAGCTGACTACAACAGGACCTTAGAGTTAATCTAACTTCCTCTTTTGCAGATAAGGAGAGAGGCCTAGATTTTTAGTTAGCTGATGGAAGAGTGATGATAAATTCTGGACTACTGACTTAGTTTTTCTTTGTTTTTAACCACAAAATGCATGGCTGCTTGTTATCCTAAAATTTGAAGAATGCAACTCAAATAGTTTGAAATTTGGGGCCTTAGTGCTACCTGGAGCTGCCCTCTTGATCTGACATTAACTTTTGAAAATAAGTATAAGAATATCTAGAAAATACACAAAATGTATTATCAGTGATAAGTGGAATCTAGTTCTATCTGACAGATATTACTTTTCCTCAGGGTCAAACTTGTTGGCAGCACATAGAATGAAAGTGATCTTTGTGACTTCTTTTCAGGCCCAAGTCTTTCATATACATTGTTAATCTAAAATATACATTTCAAAACCTTCTCTCTTAAACAATTTATAATAGAAAATTCTGATTTGAGGATGGGTATTATTTCTTAATAAACTGTCTCAATTTCCAGGACAGCCTCGTACAAACTTTAACACTGAGTGAGAGACTCTAAAATGCTTACCCTTTTCCTTTTGAAACATCCCTATTGTTCTGTGCTTCAGTAACTTTAAATTGGTCCTAAAGTTTATTTTGTACTTTGCTGCTGTTAGAAATGAATTGATGTTGCTAACTCTATGACATTTAGTCCCTAAAAATGCAAAGACTAAACTACTTAATTAAGTTCTAAAGAAATTATTAACATACTACTTTCTTTTGTATATCAATATATATATATTTTATTTTGCTGAGGAAGAGTTGCCCTGAGCTAACACCTGTTGCCAATCTTCCTCTTTTCTTGCTTGAGGAAGATTAGCCCTGAGCTAATGTCTGTGCCAGTCTTCCTCTGTTTTGTATGTGGGTCACTGCCACAGCATGGCTGATGAGTGATGTGGGTCTGCACCTGGGATCTGAACCTAGAAGCCAGGGCTGCTGAAGTGCATCATGCTGAACTAGCCACTAAGCCATGGGGCCAGCCCTGTATATCAATCTTTTGAGAGTGAAATCAGTTATATGCAGCAATACTTTCCCTTTTTATGGGAAAAATACTACTTCAATACATGCTTCAGGAAATCAATGTCTTTTTGAACAACTACTATCTTTTTTTGCTATTGTTTATCACGGTTCTCCAGACAAAGATAACAAGATGTATTAAGTTAAATGGGGCAGTCAAGTAGATTTTCTTTTTGTGTATTTCCTCTCCTCTTATTTGGACCACACAAATCTTACCTTTGTGAAAAAACATCCCGGTAAGGACTGCCATGTTGCAATGCAATTCCATACCCCCGATCAGCAACAGTATTCCCAATGGTGTAAAAGGAACAATCTGGGTCATTGATAGCCACATATTCCAGTACAGCTGCATCCCATACAAAAGCATAATTTCCAAATTTTACCTGTGAAAATATGGAGAACAAAAGAAGAAAGTAAGATTTAAGGTTGAAATTTTAAGTTATATAGACAGAATAAAAAATAAAACATTGGTTTATATTTAATTGCTAAAAAAAATAATAAGACCTACATTTCTAAACACCTATTCTGAATGAGAATTTGGCTTTTGGTTAATTTATAGCTCTGTTCTCCTGGAAACATGATAAAGTTTGAACGTTAACTATGTGTCCAGGCAACACTGCTTATAAGTAAAACGACCCCTGAGCAATAATGTCTCTGGACTGAGAGAGAAATAAATGCATGAAGGGAAGCCATATCTTTGGGCTTCTTTGAGTGCAGTAATTCTTGTAACTGAGCCCATCTCTTTGGAGATGCTGGAAGTTATGCTTTTGGGGTTGTTACAAGAGATATTGGCTTCTTTGGGTTATTAGGCTTCTAAGCCAGGCAGGCTTTTGCACCCACCCAATATGGGTGTCTTCTCCTTGCTTGTGACCTATATTCTAAATGAATGATGGAAGTACAACTCACACAGAAGAGAAATAAAAAACACTGCTCTGCTGGCAAGATATAGTTCCTGTCCTATGTCCTTCTAAGTTAATCTGTTGCTAAGAGTAGCCTATGGCAATCTTGAAGCTGGATTTGGAAGAAATCCCCTTGGTAGGCAGTGCAATGAGAAAAAAGAATAGTTATATGACTTTCTCTATCATCATTTAGGGAATGCAATTTTATTCTGGGATGTTTGCTATATCTTTTAGTGATTAACATTTTTCCCTCAATAATCACTCATTTCCTAAGTCACAAATTTATCAAAAATAAAACACAATCTTAATAAAGTTAGTTTAGAAAGTTATTATATAAGTATAGAACTTAACAAATTAATAAAATAAACAGAACTAATAACTAAACCAAACATTCACTTTATTTATTTATTGGAGGGAAAAGTAATTTCTTGGGAAATCTGATTAGGGAAAAATAAAAAAAATATACATAAACACAGATGGTTAAAGGGAGTAATGTCAGCAAGGTGGGGGAATAGGAGGTCCCTAGCTTTTGTTCCTCCACAAAAACAACAGTTTGGCAGCCATCCATGATCAAAAGTGCCTTTGCGGGAACGTTGGGATGCAAGTAGTGAAACCCTGGTGTAGCCCAAGACTGAAGAAAGATGTCTTAGGAAGAAGGCAGGCCTGCACTGGAGTGCAGGCCAGCTGTGGTCCTGCCTGTAGTCCTGGAAGCAGCCCTGCCACTCTACAGACTTGGCTCCAAATCCACAAAGGTACCAGGCAAGGATGCCCACTCTCACCATTCAATATATTCAATATAGTACCCAGAGTCCTAGCCAGTACAATTAGACAAGAAAAGTAAAACGACCCAAATCAGAAAGGAAGAAATGAAATTATCTCTGTTTGCAGATGGCAAGATTATATACACAGAAAATCCTAAAGACTAAACAACAACAAGAAGCCTGGTTAGAACTAATAAACAAATTCAGCAAAGTTGCAGGATACAAAATCAACATACAAAAACCAGTAATGTTTCTATACACAAACAATGAACTATCTAAAAAGGAAATTAAGACAATGATCCCACTCACAATAGCACCAAAAAGAAGAAAATACTTAGGAAGAAACATAACCAAAGAGGTAAAACATTT
The DNA here is from genome assembly GCF_041296265.1 of Equus caballus. NCBI lineage: Eukaryota > Metazoa > Chordata > Mammalia > Perissodactyla > Equidae > Equus > Equus caballus. The sequence goes on from NC_091686.1 coordinate 50,802,428, forward strand.
GTACACTGAAAATTACAAAACATTGATGAAGGATATAAAAGGAGACACAGACAAATGGGAAGATACCTTGTATTCAAGGACTGGAAGAATTAATGTCGTTAAAATGTCCATACTACCCAAAGTGATCTACAGATTCAATGCAAGCCCTACCACAATTCCAATGGCATTTCTTACAGAAATAGAAAAGACAAACCTAAAATTTATATGTAATGACAAAGACCCCAAATAGCCAAAGCAATCTTAAGCAAGAAGAACAAAACTGGAAGCATCATCCTTCCTGATTTCAGAGTATGTTACAAAGCTATGGTAATCAAAGCAGTATAGTGCTGGTGTAAAAACAGACATAGAGATCAATAAAACAGAAAAGAGATCCCAGAAATAAGTCCACACATTTATGGTCAAGTGATCTTCTACAAGGGTGCTGAGAACATACTGGGAAAGGATAGAAAGTTCAACAAATGGTGCTGGGAAAACTGGATATCCACATACAGAAGAATGGAACAGGACTCCTATCTCAAAAAATATATCAAAATCAACTCAAAATGGATTAAAGACTTAAATCTAAGACCTGAAACCACAGAACTCCGGGAAGGAAACATAGGAAAAAAGCATCTTGACATTGGTCTGGGCAATGAGTTTTGAATATGACACTACCCAAAGCACAGACAACAAAAGAAAAAAATAAACAAATGAGATTGTATCAAACTCAAAAGCTTCTGCACAGCAAATGAAATAATCAATGGAGTGAAAAGCCAAGCTGAAGTGAAAAAAGATTTGCAAACTATGCATGTGATAAGGGATTAATATCCAAAATATATAAGGAATGCCTACACCTCAACTGCAAAAAAGTAACCCAATTAAAAAATGAGAAAAGAACATTTCTCAAAGAAGATATACTAAAGGCCAAAAGATATATGAAAAAATGTTCCATATCACCAATCACCAGAGAAATGGGAATCAAAACCACAATTAGATATCATCTTAAGCCTGTTAGAATGGCTAGTATCAAAAAGACCTAAGATAACAAGTGTTGGTGAGGATGTGGAGAAAAAGGAATCCTTGTACACTGTTGGTGGGGATGTAAATTCATACAACTAGTTTTTTTTTCTTGAGGGAGATTTGTCCCAAGCTAACGTCCCCTGCCAATCTTTCTCTTTTTGTATGTGAGCTGCTGCCATAGCACGGCCCCTGACAGGCAAGTGGTGTAGGTCCGTGCCTGGGAACTGAAGCCGGGCCGCTGAAGCATAGCACGCCAAATCTAATCAGTAGGCTGCCGGGGCTGGCCCAAATTGGTACAACTATTATGAAAGCTTCTCAAAAAAAACTAAAAATAGAGCTACCATAAGACTTAACATTCTTAACTGTGGCTATATATCCAAAGGAAATGAAATTAGTATGTCAAAGAGATATCTGCACTCCCATGTGTATTGCAGCATTATTCACAATAGCCAAGATATGATAAACAACATAAACGTCTGTTGATGAATGAATGGATAAAGAAAATATACAGTGTAATATTATTCATCCTTAAAAAATAAAGAAATTCTGCCTTTTGCAATGGCATGGATGAACCCGGAGGACATTATGATAAATGAAATAAGCCAGACACAGAAAGACAAATACCACATAATCTCACATGTGGAATCTAAAATAGTCAAACTCACGGAAGCACAGAGAGAATGGTAGTTGCCAACGGTTGGGGGATGGGGGAAATGGGGTGATGTTGGTCAAAGGATGCAGTTTCAGTTATGGAAGATGAATAAATTCTGGAGATTTAATGTGCAGCATGGTGAGTATAGTTAACAATATAGACTCGTATACTTGAAGTAACCTAAGAGGGTAAATCTTAAGTGTTCTCCCGACAAAAAAAAGGTACCATGTGGGGTGATGGATATATTAATCAGCTTCATTGTAGTGAACATTTCACAACGTATACCTATATCAAAACATGAAGTTGTAACAGCTCAAATACATACTGTTTTTGGTCAATTATGCTTCAATAAAGCTAAAAAATACAGATAGTTAGAAACTGGAAAGGAAATAAAATATTCAGAAATAGGTTAAAAATACTATGCATGATTCTATAGGAATAAAGTTAAAATATCAATAACTTTGATAATTTCTTGGGAAAAGAGAAATTACCAAATCTCCTCAGAAGTAGACATTTCTCCAGCACAGAGAAACAGTTAAAATAACCTTGACACTAAAATATGAAAATAGCCAACAGTCTCAGAGTCTTGTTCTCTCAAAAACATTAGCAAACAGATTTTCATAGTATATTAAAAGAATAATGTAACATTGTTAAACAGGGAAAACAACTTTTAGTATTAGGAAGGTGACTGGGATAATATATATTATAAATGAGCCTTTATAAAAATTTTAAGTGATCTTTCAATGCACACCAAAAAGATATTTGACAAAATTGAAAACCATTCCCTACCTGTCTATCTAGTAAAGTAGGAAAAAGGAGCTTCTTCTTTAATGAGGTGTAGAATAACTACCTCAAATAAGGAGCAAAGCTATCAGAAACTGAAACTCTAATGGCATTACCATTAAAGTCAAGAAAATGATGCCTACTTTTACCCCCTAAACTTGACATGATTGTGATCCTTTTACCTTATGCAATAAGGCAGGAAACAAAAATCTGACTTCAAGCTACTAGGCAAAATTATCATTATTTGATGACATACTTATGAAGCCCACAAGAATCGCCTTAAAAAAATTGAAAAAAATAAAGATTTCGACAGAGCTTTGTTATAAATAGATAACTACAAATCAATTACTTTTATACTAATATATTAATAAGACATAATATATAATTTGAGTAAAAATAGCCATTTATACTAAATATAAATATCTAGGTGTAAATTTCACAACAAATGAGTAAAGACTATATAAAGAAAACTCAACACTTGACTGATGAATACTTGAATTTGTTTCTGGATAAGACGTAACATATTCCTAAAAGAATAGATGCACAATTGTAAAAGAAAAAGGTTATTTGACGCTTAATGCGCTGTAAATAAAATGCCCAAAGAATGTTTCAGGACTTAATAAAATCTCTGCATATTTAATTGGAAGGAAGAAAGACGAGAATAGCAAAGAAACTTTGAAAGTACAAAATAATGATTGGAGACTTAGAATACTAAGCAGTGAAACATGTTGTAAAGTTTAACAATAAAATAGCACAGAACCATTTTTAAGAGTAGAAAATCAGTGTAATAGACAAAAAATTCTATAGAACTGAGAAAAGTATAAAGATGTCATATATAGAATGTATTACAAAGGCCATAAATCAAATCAGTGTGGCAAATAAGAAATATTTAAAAAATGACAGTGAGACAGGTGATAATTTCAAAAAGGTCAATATTACAGAACTATGTCACACCATACACAGAATAAATTCCTATAGTGTAATAAAGTAATCGTAATGAACATAGAACCCAAGTTTAAAAAACCCCGACAAAACTAGAAGAACATGCAAGACTGTATTTTTCTGACACTAGAGAAAGAGAGGGACTTACAAACATAAAAGTAGAGGAAGGAAATATAAGTAAACATTTGATGTATTTAACCACTGCCTCTTAAATATATACAGCAGGCCAACATCAGATACTCAATAAAAAGTTTTGCATGAAATATGGTCTAAAACCTTCAGACCAGTTTACTGTGTTCAGTGGACAATTACCATCTTTTGTTGGGGGTGGACCCAAGCAAAATCATAGGATATTGAAATAGAAACAAAATTCTTTCATGAAGAAATCATTCAGTACAACTACACAGTGTCTACTATACATGAGGCACTATGTTAGTACTACAGATCTGTGCTTCTCAAAATGTGGTGATAAGACCAACACCATCCGAATTACCAGGGAATTCTTGTGTTAAAAACGTAAATTCCAGGTCCAACTCCAAACTTCTTGGATTGGAATGTTTGGTATTTGAAGCCTGGGAATATGCATTTTAACAATGTTGACAATTGACAATCTTGAGAGTTTATGTACACCAATATTGAAATTATGTACACCAATATTTCAAATTTTCATTTGAAAAAAATGAGTAATATAATCAGGAACAATTTTATATACACGAAGCTTGATATAATTATAAAAACTGACAGATTCTTGTAGGTTTGGTGTGGGGGAGGGGAAAATACTTGGTTGAGTTTCCTCCACATTGATTACTTGTCCCTGTAGGGTTACCCCAAAGTCCTTGCTCCCTTTCTCTGATCTTTTGCACTAATTACCGTAGAAGAGGAAAAATAAATTTTCCCTCTACTCTTCTGAGTTCTTAGCTGAGACCCCTGTAATAAAAGACAGAGTAACAAGAAAAAAAACAAACAGAAATTTATCAATATGTAAATCTTATGTATACATGGGAGACACCCAGGGAAAAAATAGTAACTCAATGAAGTGGCTTAGAATTCAGGCTTGAATACCATCTAAACAGGGAAAGGGGAGAGGGGATGCACGCCTCTCAGGGGAAAGTAAACAATTACTAGGAAAGATGAATGACCTGTAGAAGAATAGATGGGAGGCATGAGAGTTTGTGATAAAGTTTGTTGGGATGTGGTGTCGACTTCTAGTCCCTTCTCCTGTGATGAGAGTCAATATTCCCTGGTTGATGAAACTCCTGGGGAGGGGATTTTGGAGGATTTATCTTTAGGCAGATAAGGAGAGCTCGGAGAAAGCCTTTCCCTGCATTTGCTGTTTTCCAAGTGCTTACAACTCAAAACAATCAACATGCCAAAGTGGCATATTTTGGGGTGGCATATTCTGCTACCCTTCATCACCAACTTTCATGCCTGCTTTTAGCTTCCTGGGCCTAAACCTAGAGTAACAGAGATAGCAGTGACCTTGCAGCCTCTTCTAACAACCTACTCTGATTTTTGCTATTCTCTTCTGTTTCAAACAGCCGCTCTGGATCTCCTGGCAGCTTCTTTACAACCGTCAAGGGACCCTCAGTTGGGGGCATATTGCTTTGCTATCAGAAAAGTGTTCAGCATTTTTCTTAATACTTTGTGAACTATAGAGCTCTATTTAAATGTATGGTAACATTATCATTGCCATTATATACATGTTTGTAGTAATTCTAACGTTACCAAGCATTATGAATGCATTTTCAAAAAGAGAACCCTTAAAACAATATGATTATAGCCCGTAGCAATGCCAATAAAATGTTACATAGTAACCTAAACCATTTTAGCTTTTAAAAATATCCCTGACCTTTTTCATCTACTAAAACATACAATCACTGTCCTCTGGATGGTTTAAACCATTAAATTAAAACTATCTAGAAAATACTCATCAACAAAACCTGAAGTCACTTTTCAACAGAATAATTGAAGGTTTGATCTAGGAAATTTGAATTCATCTGACTAGCCGAAGGAAATTACTTAAAAATTTTCAACTAGTCTTTGTTCTGGGGGTCATGTTTGGATAACCAGCTGAATTGTGGGTCACTGGTTTATTTACCAGTGGATTCCATGCCAGCAGATGCTTCATACCAGTTAAACAGAGGGCTAAAGCACATCTGGGGGCTGTTCATCCACATATTCCAGGCCCCGCCTGTGAGGAAGGGAAAAGAAGCCAAAGTGGCATCTACCTCCAATATTATCAATCTCTGGTCCCCAAAGCAGAGATACTAGAATGCTGTGGTGATTGATGGACCATGGCAGCTATCGATGATCAACACCTGTGTCCTCAGAACAGTGCTGAGATGCCAGCAGCCTGTGATGAATTTCTCACTGCTGAGGTAACACTAGGAGGTAGGTTTTGTTCCAATTCTACAACATTTTTACAAAAATCTTTCTTTGAACTCCATTTTATGAACAATCATTATGCATTAATTTTAAGATCCTGAAGGGATCTGTAAGGGATATAGATCAGCCCCTACCCTCAAGCTGCTTACAACTCAGTTGCGAAGATAAGTGAAGTCTGTTACGTTAAGTAACATAAAAGAAGCTTGAAGTGTTAAAGTGGCTTAAAGAAAGGGGAACTTAATTTTAACGGGGGGAATCGGAACAGCCTGCTCAAATATTCTGGTAACTGAATACATTCCCTTTGGAGACCATTTCTTGTTCATGCACACTCTTTTCACCTTCTAGTTTTCAGTAATTTTACATCTGTCAAGAGAAGAACTGTAAATATGCGATGTTATTTTCTCAAATATTTGCATTTCTTTCCAAGTAAAGTGAAGGACCGGAAATGTATTTTCAAAACCTGCACCTGGGCTCCTCACCATGTCATGGATTCTGGCATATTTCTCTTTCTCTGCAGAATGTTCTCGTCCTGTATGCTCGTGTTCCGCCGTCTCCATCATGACCTGCTGCTGACAGCACTTTTCATTACAGTTATTAGGCGGCAGTCTTCTGGAACTGGAGAAGCCCGCACCACAAGCAAACAGACTTTGGTTTTACCTGGGGAACCATATTCTTTCTCACACACATCTTTAATTTAGCAGATTCCTTAAAAGCTCCCTTCAAAATCTATAGGTTCAGAGAAACAGCAATGATGATCCTGTTTTAATTAAAAACAATTCAGTGGGAGCAATTATGGAAAGATGACATTCAAACCAAAGGGTAAGATAAGATTTCCCTTCACTAAAAAAGGAATATCCACCCTCTGTCTTCCATTTTTTGCCTCATGATAATAGCTAACATTTATAAAGCATTTTTAACTCCTAAAAACTGCCTTTTACACATAAATTTATTCGTTCTTTACAACACTGTGAGGCAGCTGATCTTATGATCGCTAATTCACAGAAGCGGTAACGGAACTTGCTCAAAGTCAGACCGATTAATAGTAGTATGTTCGCGCTTGAGCTCAGGCCATCTTCTGTGCTTTTTTCACTACATTAAAGATAAATTCCTGGGAGACGTTTGCCATAGGAATGCAAAAATGTGTGAGATATGATATCCTTTGCCTTCAAGGCATAGCCTATCTAGTTTGAGAAATAATATTTATGTAAATAAAAATAATGCAACACAGTATGTGGCAAGAGCCATGAAAAGAAAGCAGGTTCTTTAATGCTATGTGATCACAATATTAAGAGAAATAAGAGCTGAGCTTTAAAAATACAGTTTGCTTATTTGTCAAAATCATTGGAATGAACGAATACCTGGTTTATATGATTCCGGCCCTGCGAAACCTGTTGATCTTGTGGCCATTGCTGTCTACGCATTTCTGATTTTCAGGATTGAAACCAAAGCAGAACTTTTTAAAATTAAAATAAAAGCTGCAGTACGGAATTTATTATTTTTGCTCACCAAATAAAAATCAAAAAGCCTGAGAACAATGTGGGAGAAATAAATTCTAACCTTGCCCACTAAGTGTCTAACTTCTTTACAATTTAAACTAATGGTCAGTGGGGGATAAAGGGATTGTGAATTACAGGCACAAAGAGTTATGATTAATCCAGAATTGATCTATAGTGGTCCTTAAAATTCATTGCCCACATAAGTCCTTAAGATGGAATGGCTTTAATATTTATGGCATATGATTCTAGGTGATGCCCTCTCCTACTTCGGGCAAATTAATAATTTAGCATCACTAATCAATGCTTCTGAATTTATCCAGCTCAGTAAATCATGCTCAAGTCCATATCTTAGCACTTAAGGCTGACTTTTAAAATATATATAGTTTTGTTTACTGCTGCCTTAATTGTTGACATATCATATATTTTGTCTGCTATTATTTTGAAATTTGAATTTGTGCTCCAAGATAGCCATCCTAGGGCAGAAACTTTTACAAGGAACATAAGAATGTGTTTAAAGTAAACACCCGCTTATTTATAAACTGTCTTTTTCTTAACCTTGAAAAGAAGCAGTATGTCTACCTCTAAATCTTATCTTTTGCCTCTTTTTTTTTGAGGGTATTAGAATATTAAATATTAAAAAAAAGTTTTTTAAAGCATTCTGGGAATTGTGAATAATCTTCCTCCCCCTCCCCTGACAAGCTTCTCTTGAAACAAATGGCTGCTAAGGTCTAGAAGACAGAAGGCTAGTAAGGCCTGGAGTTCTGGATAATTCTGTGTAGGAAAGAACCAGTAATTCTCTCCTCAGGCCAGGTGAGTGCCTGAGAAAACCAGTGGATGCTCCAGGGGAAGCAATGAGAAGACTAAGTTTGGGGGAATGCTTGGTTCCCAGAGATCTGTGGACCTTAAGTTCATCTGCCCTCCTTCCACAGATGCTTGTTCCCATGAATATATGTGTTCTGTTGCCTTTAAATTGGCCAAGAAGGAGTTGGGCGGAGACGGACAGAGATCTCTCAGTCCTGGAGCCTGGGAGAAACCAGGGACTGGAGAACCCACAGCTTCTTCCAGGTGCCTCAGGAGGGGGATTTTTGAATCGCTCTCTTCTATATTGCTGCCCACATGGAGAGAGGATGTGTCATCTTCTGTAATTAGCAAGATTGCCAATCCAACAATCAGACCTGAGTCCCCACGAGCTGACAAAGAAAAGTAGCCCATATAGTGAGTGTCACAGGTAGAGAAGAAAAGTTGAATCAGAACAAGGAGAAGACATTCTGGGGGAAAGAGCATTGTGGTAATAGGGAGATTCCAATTTAAAAAAAAATAAAGAGAGTACTTAGCTAGATTCAACTGTGAGTTTACAAATATGCAGCCACAAACCAACAAACAAACCCCAATTTCTCAACCAAAAACTTGCACGGGTGAATTGACGATGAAAATGTTCATGAATGTCTTGCAAGCTCCAATGGAAGAACTAAGGTGGCAACTCCCTACCATGTCTCAGTTGTAGCACTGAAGCCCTACAGCAAAGGGAAAGCTTCCTGGGAGGCAAAAAGTTCAGGTTTTTGGCAATGGGTGTAGAAGGTTGGGGGAAAGTACAAAATCCATTCAAACAACTTAAAAGATAGGGTCTGGAAGTGACCATTCTTTTAGCAGATGGATGTGACATGGATTATCTCCTTCCCGCAGGTGTTGTCACTATTTTTACCCCTGACTGCTGATGTTGGCAACTGTGACTTGCTGTTCACAGTAAAGAATCATCCATTGTGGCACCACTGCTGTGAGTGCTGAGGCTTAACTGTGCAACCTCACTGCATTGTGACCACGACTGGTGACAGTCCTTTGCCTGTGGACTGACTGATGTTCTTGGTATCAAGATGATGCTAATTTAATTTTTAACATTGTGAATACTGTGATCATTTTTTTTCTGAGTTCAGATGATGAAAATGAGAATGATTATAATACTAATACTAATATGACCCAGACATCGACGAAAGGCTAAATGACTGTTACCTTATTACAGATGGAAGGACACAAATAACTGGCTTAGGGAGGTAAATAACCAAAACGGCATACTGCACAATATGCAGACAAAAATTTGGAAGTAAGTATGGCAAAAAAGAGAGTGTGAAAGCATACACAGAGACTGAATCTCACAAGTTGGGCATGAGACAGGCAATACTTCTAAATCAATCAAAAATTTTTGTGTCTCCCAAAAGACAGCAATGCTCAGTTGGAAATACAGCTGCTGAATGAGTTTGAGCATGCCATGTAAACAAACATACATGATTGTACTGCTCCCCTGATAGCTCTGTGAAACCGGTAAAGCTAGTTTTCCTGATTCTGAGGTTTCAAATAAAATGTGCTGTGGGAAAAATAAGGGAGGAAATTTTGAGAATGGATGAGTTGAAACTTTATAGTGTAGAGCTAATCCTCTTAAATTTTACCTGAATGATCACGTTTTCTACAGTAAAGTTATGTGTCACACACTGGCAACAAAAAAATGATTCCTCTAGCTCTTAGGTACTTTGACTTCAAAAACGTGGTATCAAATCATCTTCTTGATTTCTATGAAGATTTTAATAAAATTGCATAAAAATATAAAAGTCGACTGATATCTTGTCCCCATACAAAGGCTTTAAGTATCTATCTACATATTCTGAAGATATTGCAAATGTAAATTTTGGCAAATTCCAGTTAGTGGGTAAACTTATCAAAGAAAATGAAAAGATCTTATCTGCAAAATGCTCTGCACACCTTGTGTACAACCCTGCAAAGAAGGGGCATGGTTTCCTTATCTATGATAGCAGAGCTTTCAGAATTTAAAACTGGTCACTTTTCAGTTTCTTCAAAATGTGCAGAAGCACTTATAAGAGTTTTTGCTTAATAGAAATGGAAGGAGATGGCCTTCTTAGACATATGCTACGAGATGGTCATTAATTAATTAACTATTTTCATATGATAATCAGAGTAGAGCCTCCTGCAATGTGCGCTCATCCAAACATGGCAGATACAGTACCTCAGGGACCCCCAACTTGTGTGCCTTCCTTGGTGCTTTTACTGAGAAAACAAGAGAGCACCCAGCTGTCAGTGTCAGATTCATTTACTACCTCACATGGGGATTATGGTTTGTTAAAAAAAATTCAGAAAATGAGTATGTGTAAAGAAAAGAGAATTTCTCAGCCTAACGTTAATACTGGGAAAGAGAGGTTAAATTTGTAAGAATTACTTATAAAATTACTTACAGAAGCACTTATAAGAGTTCTTACTTAATAGAAATGGAAGGAGATGGCCTTTTTAGACATATGCCTACAAGATGGCTATTAATTTTTAAAACGTTGGATTGTCACAAAATTACATTTTCAAAGTGTGGGGCAGGAAGAATGTCCTCTAATTTGGAAATACACTGAGGATGATGATGGAGAAAAGGATTACAGTAAAGCAGGAAATTATATGCTATTTTCCCAAACTTGTTTGATGATATTTTGAAGAAACCATAGGGTGCCTGGAAAAGGCTGAACTAACTGCACCTGTGTAGATTACGACAAAAACTAATAGTGAAAAAAATGACATTTTTTGAAATAAGACTATTTCAGAACCAAAAAAACAAGAGAAGCCCACCAGAAAAGGCAGCCAAGTTAGACAGGAATTCATCAATTTCTTTACTAAAACTATAACTTCTTTGGAACCCAGTATTGATTTCACAAATTCAAATTACTTCTAAGTAAAATAATTTTCCTAAGAAAGAGAATTTTAACTTGTGATGATATCCAGTGTGCTTCAGAGGGTTTAAAAGCGATGGCTGTCTTAGACATAGTTAGCCTATATGATGAATTTAGAGATGCAAAGGTTATGATTGACAAAAAGCTGGTCTGTAAAAGCAAGCTCCTAGAACCAAAGTGTATGGACATCTTTTTGGAGAACTGGAAAGTGATTCTTACAAGTTAAAATACCTGCTATTGCTAATAAGTAAGCTCCTAAGTATTTCATGCTCAAACACGTTCGTTAAGAGCATATTTAGCTTGATGTCATCACATTTCAGTGACACCAAAGTCAGTGTAACGTGGGCTTGGTAAGAGCAGAGTTGCAAGTGAAAGTTAACTTTATGTTTGACTATATTCAGTTTTCCCACTTCACAAAAGAAAAAGGATGCCCTAAAGGTTGCAGCCGATTCAGAGAAGTATGATTGTAAAAGAAACAGAAAGAGTAAAATTGTCCTACCGTATCATGGGACAGAAACATATCATTGTTATTTGTTATTGATATAGTTAATATCGATTTAATAAGTTCTATTGTATTTATGTTCTCCTTTTAAAAAGTCTTACACTTATGTGTCCTAAATATAGCCTACAAAATTTAAATGTCTAATATGGAGTTAAAAAAGAGTAAAAATAACTGCTTTCTCGGAGGACAGCAAGAAATCTTATTAAAATATTGTTATTTTTTAATCACACATATTATTTGTTTAATTAGCACTACTGCCAGTCACTACTATTTGAAAGCTAACTAGTCCTATTATTATTTTGTTTAAATAATAGCATTTTGTAATAAGAAGTGAATAATACAGAATAATACGTAATTTCAAATAAATGCCTATTTTCATATTTTTATGTTGAAGTAATAACACATGTATATAATTATTTATTACACATTTTATTATGGTTTTTGTGTCTGGTGTAGTTGTGTTCAGAGTTGTCTCTCGAAAAAGTTGGTCAACATTTTAGCGATTGTTGTTGGCATAAGTGGCTGTCTATTTGGGAAAAAGTGAAATAAAATCCTTTTTTAGTTCAAATAAAAATAATGTCCAATTGGACTAAATAGTTCAAAATAAATAATAAAAGCTGTGCAAGACAAACTAGGGGAGCATATATAACATATGTAAGGAAGGACTTTTTAACCAACACATGAAATACAAAAAATAGACATCTAAAGCAGACATTTTTTACATAGACCATTTTAAAAACACCTTTGTATGGCAAAAGAAACATAAGCAAACTGAACAGAAGACCAATAGATTTGCAAAAAAAATGGAACACAAGGGACAAAGAGTTAATATTTATACATATACAGGTGCTTCTCTAGCAAGCAAAGAATAGAGGATGCAAAAGAAAAACAGATAAAGTATCGGAGAGGCAATTCCAAGCAAGCAAACATACATGTCCGACATGCATATTAAAAATACCTCAACCCATCAGTGGTTAGGCGAGTTCAAAATAAAATAATAGTAGGTTACTAGTTTATATCTTTTGGTTTGGCAACATTTAATGTCTATTGCTAGTAGAGACGTATTGAAAAGTGTATTTTCACTCATTGCTAGTGGAAATGGGAAAATGTTATAGCCTTTTTCAAAAGCAAAGTCTATTTAAATTTTAAAAAATTTAGATGACTTTTGGCCCAGCAATTCTTTTCCTAGGAATCTATCAAGAGAAATAAAAATTTCAGATGAACATACAAGGATACTTAGTGCATCATTGTTTATTGTGGCACCAAATTGGAAACAGTAGTAACGCTTATCAGTCATAGAATGATGATGCATTTCTGCCGTGAAACATTATGGAAACATTTAAAGGAATCTATTAGAGCAATACAGGGTGCCATGGAGGGATTTCTATGATGTATTTGCTGAATGAGGGAAAGCAAGGTGCAGAAATTATTTATAATGTAATTCTATTTTTAAAACCAACAATGACCAAAAATTATACAGATATGTAGGTCTATGGGTATACGTGTTATTATATTATTAGAAATGCTTAGAGAAAAATATGGAAGAATACAATGTACCTCGCTGGCTACATTTTGAGGGTAGAAAAATATGGGTGGAGGTAGAGGAGGAAAGAAGAATGGGGGAGAGCCAAGCTGAAAAGTAAAAGCAAAACTAATGCTCAGAAAATGGCATGTGTAGTTACATTTATGCCTTTATGAAAATTACATACATGTGTAAATAGATAATTAAAGAAGATTTTTTTTAAAGTCAGGTTTATTGAGATCTAATTTATATACAGTCAAATTTACAATTTTTAGGTGTACAGTAAAAAATCCTAACTGAAAAACCTGAATATTTTTATGTTTAGGATTTTTAAATGGCATCATTAACAAATAATAGTTAGCTTTTGAGTCCTATGTTGATTTATAAATTTGCAAGTACTAGGGTATTTATAATTATGTACTCAATTGCTTTGCTCTAATAACTGATTTATTTCTATTAGGCTTGGAGGGCCATTTAACTTTTAACTAAACAATATGTTAATAAAAAATCAGAAGAATATGTTAATACAAAATTATAATGGCAGAGGATTGAAAAAAACCCAGCATGCATAAAATTTTATGCTAAAGTTGCTAGGTCTTGCCAACTATTCATTTACACTTCCCTTCCATAACCACTCTTTTTGTTGGTATGTGTGCACATATTCTGAAAGAATATTAAGTAGAAAGTTTACTTTTAAAATTATATTTTAAAATAAACTAAATCTTAAAATAAGCTAGACAATTTAACTTTTATAAGAAGTCAATCTTTTCTCCAATTGTGTTCACTTTTTGTGTTAACAGCATTTGCTCTTATTTCTCATACTTATAATTTCTTAAATGGCCATATTCTTTCTTGCTCCTAGTTCTTAATATTCATTTTCTTTTGCTAGGAATGTTTTCCTGTTCACCCTTTTCTCTCAGACTTACTCTCTCCTATCCTCTTTAATGTGTACTAATCCTTTCAGAACTGGGCTCAGTTTAGATGTCCATTATTCCTGAATGTTCTCCTTGACTTTGACGCTTGAGGGTCCCTCCTATATGATCCCTTTGTGCCTTGTATGAGCTGCTGCAACAGCACTGTAGCACACTGTACTGTGTGTGTCTCTTTTCATTTGCTCTATCTCATGTAACCACAAACTCCTGGTAGGCTGGGACTGCATCCTGTTCATCCTAGTCTCATTGCCTCCCCTATGCCTAGCACAGGGTCCAATATTATCAGAAGCAGGACCTGATGCACATTTCTTATTTACGAAGAATTACTTCATTTCCTTTCTTATGGTCATTAGACCATTGTACTTTGAACTCCCTATTTGACAATCTCCATACTCCAGTTCTCAAACATTGATTACAGAAAGTTTTGACAACTCAATATCTCTGCCTTATACAAACAGATCATAGAGTTCCATTGGAATAAAGGTATATAAGGTACCACTAGTAAGTTAAACCATCTTCTGTGAAGCAGCATAGCTCCAAAGACTCATCAGTGTAGGTATGACCCAGACAGCATCGTTCAATAGAATGTTTTGAAAAGTTGGCAGGATTCTGTATCTGTACTGTCCAATTTGGTAGCCACTAGCCACATATGGCTACTGAGCACTTGAATTGTGGCTAATATGACTGAGGAACTTAATTTTATATTTAATTTTAATCCATTTAAATTTAAGTAGCCACACAGGGCTAGTGCCTGTGATATTGGACATCACAAATTAGAAGATATTTACTCCTATGGAAGAGCATGAATTTTCACCCTTCTAGAATCACTGCAGAACAGCCATTTTTTGGTATATAAACCATAGATTGCCTTGGGTTTCTAATTAACTCTTTCATATGTATGCGTTATGATTCCCAATTATATCGAAAGCACTTTGAGGGCAGAGAATTTCTTTCTAGATTCACTGTACAGACAATACTTAACTGAATTAATTGGTTTGGGAAGGAACACTTATATGAGGGTTAAAGGAAAAACTCAGCATTCTACTCTTGCTTAATACTAAAAAGAAGTGCCTGTGTAATGTTGCAAATCCTCCCTGAAAAACAAAATGGAAAGATTTCCTTACAAAATGAAGTGGAAAATAAGTAAACTAACTCTTAGATTAAGACATGGTGTTGGTGATATCACTCACTGCTCATGGCAGATTTTAAATTACTAAATTCAGCATTTTCACATTATTACTTTGTCATGTTGTGGAAACATGATGACATTTCAAGACGATGGTAGTTCACAGTCTATTGCACATTACAGAAGAGCATTAAAAAGGAATTTATATGGTGATCAGTTGCCACAACTCAGCATCACACCAACTTCTTGGCCCAGCAGTTAGAAAAATAAAGATGTACTATTCATGTGCCAAAGGTGTGCCTATTCATAATAATATTGTTACCAAAAAAAGAATAGAAGATTTTTCAAAGAAGCTGGAGAATCAGTTTTTGCATCAATTTGGATAAAATTCTATAAAGTGACGATGAAAAAATTCTCTATCATTATCAAGGCTTACACACAAATAACCAAAGGAAGAGTACACATTTTGGTCAGAAATATATTTGGTCAAAAGAGTAGAAAATTTGGTCGGGAAGCATGTTACGAGGATTACTTCAGAAGTTTATCTGAAGCCTCAAAAATACAACAAAAAACCATGTCTCGGTTGGTTTAATCTTACATAGATTTAATTACTGGTCTTTCTTACAGAAGAACTTTTGGAAATCACCAGCATGCAAAAACACCTTAGCACCTGGGATCGGAGTTACAGGGATGCCTTAGCTAAAAATGGCCCTCACTTCCCAACTTATAAAAAGAGTACAGAATGGGGAAAGGAAATAAGCCTAAGAAACAGGAATGAGGAATAAGGCATCAAAATGGGACATGTTCCAGGACACTCAGGTATTTATGGTAGGAGAGAGTATGATGTGCAGGGGAGGGCTGAGTCAGGAACTTCCTAATGCAGGTATAGACTTCGTTTTCAATTCTTATCATCTGGCTATACTATATTTAATACAAATCATTTAATTCAATCATTGAATCCAATCCAAACCATGATTATGCTATATTTAGTCCAAATCCAATCCAAACATCACAGTACAACCATTTGTAGCATTTTAATTGGCATAAAATTTACATGCCATGAAAAGCACAAATCTTAAATGCCTAATTCAATGAGTTTTGATAAAAAATATATATACCTGTGAATCCATCACCCCAATTAAGATAGAGAACATTTCCATCACCCAGGAAATTTTCCTTGCCCTGTTCAGTCAAACTTCATCCTCTGCACACCACCATTCTGCTTTCTATCATTACGATATATTAGTTTTGCCAGTTCTTGAGCTTCAAATAAATGAAGCCAAATGTTATGTTTCTGGCCTCTTTTGAACAACACAATACTTTTGAGAATGTCCACATTGGTTTGTGTATCAGTCGTTCGTTTTTGATTATTTTTTGTAGTACTGTGGTCTGAATAGACCATGATTTGTTTTTCCATTCCCCTGCTGTTGGACATTTAGGTTGTTTCCGTTTGGAGCTATTTCAAGTAAAGCTGCTGTAAACATGACAGTATAAGTCTTTTGTAGATGAAAGTTTCATCTATCCTGGGTAAATAGTGAGGATTGGAAATGCTGGGTCACAGGCTAGGTACGTATTTAGTTTAGCGAAAACCTGCCAAACAGTTTCCAAAGTGACTTCTATACATTTCTCACCATCAATATCTGCACATTCTAGTTGCTCTACGTTCTTGCCAATATTTGGCGGTGTTAGTCTTTTGAATTGTAGCTAATCTAGTGAATGTGAACCGTGAATCATTGGGTTTCCACTTGCATTTTCTTGATGACAATTGATGTTAATTAAAAATATTTTCATGTGTTTATTGGAAATTTGTATGTCTTCTTCTGTGAAGTGACTCTTCTTTTGCTAATTTTTATTATATTGTTTGTCTTTTTATTATTGATTTTAAGAGTTCTTTATATATTGAGACATAAGGTCTGATATATGTATGTATAGCAAATATTGTCTCCTGTTGTGTGGCTTGCCTTTTCATTTTCTTAATAGTGTTAATAGTGTCTTTGACAAGTAGAAATACATGTGTGTATGTATATATATATATATATATATTTTTTTTTTTTTGGGTGAGGAAGCTAACATCTGTTGCCAATCTTCCTCTTTTTGCTTGAGGAAGATGATTGTCCCTGAGCTAACACCTGTGGCAATCTTCCTTTATTTTGTATGTGGGACACCACCACAGCATAGCATGATGAGTGATGTGTAGGTCTGTGCCCAGGATCTGAACCCTCAAACCCTGAGCCACTGAAGTGGAGCGTGCAAACTTACCCACTTTGCTACCGGGCTGGCCCTAGAAATATTTATTTTGATAAAATCCAACATTTCAGTCTTGTTCTTTAAGAAAATTGTATTTGTCCTGAGATATAGTTTTAATACTACAAAGTCTTTATGGAATTTTAATGGAATACCAAAGTGTTTACCCAGCCCTTCTAATTTGGCAGGACTAAAACTCCAAAATTGTCGACTCTGTATGGCAGCTAAGTTATGCTGAGCTTTCCTGGCCTTGTAGCTGTTAGTTTCCACTGTTCTCCTTGGTTTCTCCCCTGTGCATACACAGTTCAGGGTCAGCCAAGAATGGGAGGGCAGTTTGTATGTAGATTTTGGGGTTCTCTCTTCTGTGGCTTTCTTCTTTCTGTTATTCTCTCTTAATTTTCAGATGTTTTGGCAACCCTGAACTCCATCCTGTGACAATGCAAGGACATAAAACTGCAATTTTCTTCTTGAGTTCTAGCTGCCATGACCTGTGCGTGGACTTGGAAGTACACTCAGAGGAAAGCCCTATGAACGTGAAGCTCTCCTTGTCCAGTTTCCTTCTTTCAAGGGTCATAGCCGCTCTCGTTTCTGTCTGCTTTTGTGAGAGGGTTAGTCTGGTACAAGATACTCAGCCACTACTGGAATTGGAGCATAACTTTTTTTTGTATGTATTTAATCAAGTTGTTTTCCAGTAGATCGATGGAAGCAAATGAAAGCTGTAGTTTTAAGATTATTTTACCACAAACTTAAGTGATGTATTTGGAAGTGAAATTTACTTAGGGGAAAATTACATGGAGATTCAATGATGATAAAATTAGGTTCATGAGATGTATGTAATCATCTAAAAGCTTTTTTCACTTAAAGAAATGCCTGCAATTTACTTGTAATCTATTTACCTGAAGTGCCCCTGAGTGACTGGTCTAACTCTACATTTTAGGTGAAACACTTTTAACTCGTCTTATGCTTACAGGTGCCCATTACTGACAGTGCTTTAGAAATTTTCTCTTCTCCAGGTCTGTCTCTGTTGAGTTCTCCTGTGGAATAGATGCTGAACCATTAAACAGTGCTGCAGGACACTCACATTCAACTCAATCCGACAACTGTGGGTACGGGCTGTGTAGAGCTCTGCAGGGTGTTACACCAGAACTGAAAGGAAACAGCATCATGAAAATACTAGAATTGAGTTAAGAGTAAAATTTTGTTGCAATCTTTAACCTAGTAAACGATTTTTATAGTCAAGATTGCATATATAGTCATTGAGAAATGAAAATTAACACAAATGGTTAGAGTTATTTCGTGACAGATTAGAGTGAGTCCTGTTTTATGCCTTAAAGGAATTATAAGTAAAAAAAAAAAAAAAACATATACTCATTTTGAAGTTACATTTTATCCAGTTCTTGCTGCATCTCTTCTCTAAACACATGCATGTGTGCACACACAGACGCAAATCTGCATTATTTTGTCTGAATATGACATAGAAAAAGAAATGGAGAGCTATTAAACAAGAGAAAGAAAGAGGCAGAGATAGATTTAGTTTGTGTCTAGAGGGTTCACAATATTATCCTGCCTTCAAGGAGAATACATTTTAGTAGAAGTGGCAAAAATATATAAATGTAAAGTGCATATTAAAACACAAATATAAACAATAATTATAATTATGCTCATAGGGGAAAACCTGCTTAGGATTAAGTTAGATCTTTGAAATAAGCAAAATTAATCACAAGAAATTTGGTGGAAAAGAAACAAAAAGGTAGCAACGTAAGAGAGAGAAACTTTACTATTTATTGTTTTGTCAGCAAGAGAACAATTATAAACCTCTTAGAGACTATGACTTAAGAAAAATATTCTCCTGTGCTTAACAGAGCAGAATAACCATTAAAGAGAGTTAGAGAGGAAAGATTAAAAAGAAGGAGTGCGTGAGGGAAAGAGAGAGAATTGAGAGAAAGAGAGAATTATGGGAGAAGAGACAGCAGCTGGTAGAGAATGAATAATTTCATAAAGTTGCAGAATAATTTATGTGGAATGGAAGCTTTATCAATAAGTAATATTGTTTGGAATCTGAGAACATGGAGTCTGGAGTCACTGCCCGGACATGAAATGTGAAACCTGACATCCCTCTCATTAGACTACTGTGACTTTGATGCCTCAGTTCGGACAGAGTTGATGATAATCCCTAACTCAGGTAGTCATCATGAAGGGTATAGAGAATGTATATAGCAGAGCAGAACCTGTTGTCTGTTCACAGTAAACGGTCATGTTTTTTAGTCTTGCCTATAGATATTACCAAGGAATAAGGCTTTAGTCTGCTAAGTCAGGGCTAACTAACAGACACCTTTTAATGCAACAGTTTATATTTAATGCGGAGGCATATCTTGTTGTAGATAAAAAATATACGTAGTAGCAAAAACATAGTGAAATGTGGTACGTGAAAATTTAGGTTCCAAATACAGCCAGGAAGTAGAATATAAGAAGAAGTAAGTGACTAAAATCTGGTTGTAAAGTAAGTACCTATGCAAGGATTTTCATTGAGGCAGAAAGACATATTTGGATTCAAAAGAAGTGGAAAGAAGCAGCTGAACCTGCAAGCTGACAAATTTGGGAGGCAAAAGGGGATAGGCAATGAAGAATGTCCTGGGGTTTCTGGGCTGTGTGATAGGGAGATTTGCTGTAGTGACTGTTCTGAAAAGGGTGATGAACAACGGAGATGGCTGTGTGGAAATTACAGGAAGTTCCCTCCTAGGAAAGAAAAACCATGAGTGAGCATTAAAATTCATTCCACTGGTGAGTCAGGCAGAGCGATCTTATACATAAGCCTGAAATATATTGACTCCTCACGCATCCCTGGTAAAGCTGGTGAGTCTCTTACATTCTCTTCCCCTATCAACCACAAGATGGGAAAACATTCATCACGATGTTTTAGAGCCAAAGATTTTCAAAATGGAAACACATGAAAACCACAGATAGGAATATGTTTAATCAAGTAACACTGACCAAAAATACGTAAGTTAGTTTTGATTACATAAGAAATGGTTCAATAAAGTGAATTAATAGTCCATTTGTTAAAATAAAGAGTTGACTTTGGGAGGCCTTATGTGTCTATTTTTTGTTGTTGCTTAACTAAATGAAGCTGAGACTCTTATGTTTACCTAAATAAAACTAATATATCTCTTTGAAACATATTTTCAATTTAGATTACTGCTACAAAATGTGATTATTTCTGTATAATGATACATCTGTTCACTGTCTACTGATGATTTTCTTTTACAATTTTCTGCATGCCTGGGAGCAACATATTTCTTATCAAATTATACACTTAAACATTGAACTAAAATACCAAATATCAAACCAAGCAGATTAAATACTGAGACAGATATATTTTTAAATTAAATATTCAATTACGTTGTATGTAGAACAGCTTCCTAAATGTCCATGTGATATAGTAAAGCTGATCCATCTAAAACTGACATCCAAGAGTGAGGCAGATCACTTTTTCACCTGTAATATCTCACTGATACATCAAACTGGACGCTTATTAAACAAAACATTGAGTATCACTTAATCCTAAAACACAAACAAAACATTGCAGTGCAATTTTTACTTGCATCTGGAAAAATGTCTTAAAAGGATAACTTGGGCCTTCTTAAGCAGCCTTTATCTTTTAGGAGATTCAAATTGGAGTAAAAAGAGTATTACTAGTGGTATCTTCAGAAGAATTTATTATGCACTAAAGGTATTCTATTACAATATTTCTAGAAATTGGAAACATTGCCCAAGGTCCATGTTACCTCTGAATGGCCCCACACTCAACCAGATAATGAACACAAAGCAAAAGGCAGTTAGAGGGGAGGGCTGAGATTTTAGAGATGGATCTCCTTTCAAACTCAGCTCTCCCACACGGATGTCGAATGAACATAAATTACCCGGGACTTCAGTTTTCTCATTTGTAAAATGAAGGTCATAATACCACCCTTGTGGAGTTTTGAACATTAAAGATAAGGCAGGGAAAACAAATATCTAGCACAGAGCCTGCCTTATAATAGATGATCAATAAAGTGAAAGGTAGGACTATCTGCTATTAACTATCTGAATAGCAAATAACGATCTGTACAATTGATTTGCGCTCTATATGATCTTAACATGGAAATGTAAGTGACATAATAAGAAGGGAATCTCAGAATATTAGAAGAACATTTTTGTGGTGATATTAATTACCAGGGAAAATTTATGAAAGTTAGCTGTGCAAACTTCTAGGGCAGCAAAGGTCTAAAAGTGAAAAAGAAATCAGGGGTAAGTCACTTTAATTGTTCTCAAGAGAGTGATAATGGCACAGGAATAATAATAACGCAAACATCTTTATTGAGTTCCTACTGTATCCCGGGTAGTGGGACACTGTTCAAAATGCTTAGCATGCACTCTCATTAATTTTTACAATAGCTCCATGAGTAAGCATTATTCTTATGCATGATTTACAAATGTTGGGACTGAGTGAAGACTAGGGAGGAGCAGTATTTCACCCCAAATTATTCAGCAAGTAAATAGCAGTGCTGGGCTTCGCTAGGTCACAGACACCAGAATTTGTTCCAGTGGTGGAAAAATTATGTAATGAGTGAAAAGAAGGCAAAAAAATTATATACATCTATGAAAGTTTAAATATTTAATTAAATCCCCATCTACCCACAACAGGTGTCATAAGAGAGACCATGACTGACCGCTACAGAATTGCACGGGTCACTGACACTGAAGCAGGGGAGTCACTGTAAGCCAGGCCGGGGTGCTCCTGGCAGCCTTCCTAAAGAAGATGAAAGTCAGGTTGGATCCTGAAGGACAGGGGCACCCGGTCACCACTGTGAAAGAGCAGTGGGTAGTATGTCCCCCAAAGCAGGGGAGGGCAGGGTCATAAATGTTGAATTGTAGGCTGAAAGTTGGGCCTTCCTTCTGTGTCTAATGTGTGTGATGGACCTGCTGGAGAGATGATGTCCCATCCAGCTCAGTCAGGCAAAACCTGGATGCAGCAGTGTTGTCTAATTGGAGACAGGCCCAGTTTGTCAAATTTCCTAATTTGTTTAGAGAAGCCCCAAATCCACATTTTTGAGGGGAAATGTCTTGATTTTTATTTATTGTCAGGGAATATAAATATTTTAAAACACTGCTCAGGCTTTGGGCTTCATGGCAGCAGCAGAGTTGGGAGACCTCAGGCTTCTAGTCTGTCATCAGCTGTAGGCGGTTGTGAGCGTGACTCTGCAGCCTCAAAGGAAATGGCTTACTGATCTCAGTGGGGCTGCTGGGTGGGTAATGTATCAGGAGAGCACAAGCTGACAGCAACAGAAAACAACGGACAATTACTCTGAGGTTTGATGCATTTTCTGTTTGCCTTCTCCCTTCACTGGTTATCGTAAAGCACAGGGACGTGAAGAATAGCCGCCTGTCACCGTTAGAGGAACACTGGTGACCAGCTGTGTCTGTCAGCACTGGCTCACAGGTTATCCATAGCTTTGCAGCCTAACCTGTTGTAGACCTGGATGACATCAATGAGAACTAAAGGAGAGGCAAATATTTAAAACACAAGGAACACGTACAAAGAACTTGTCATTCCAAGGGCAAGAGAAATTTCTTTGCCCTTGTGGATTTTGTTTTGTTTTCTTTTGTAAATGTTCTTTAGTCATTTAAAAACTGTGTCTCTCTCTTCCCAACCTCCTCCCTTCTCCCTCAGTCTTCTTTTCTTCCCCATTAGGCAGGAATTCCCATGTGGAGAAGTCACCTCTTATCATTTACCACGACTATCAGTCTAATTCTTGGGTCCTTGATCATTCTTTTTATTTGTTCACAGTTTTCATGAAGGTAGTTTCATATGAATATTTTCATTTCCAAATTGAACAACTACTGAATTGTTTTCCAGAATAAACATAAAGTAATAGCAAAGGTTAAATTAGGATTATCATCTCTGGCTTTGGGAATCTTCTCCAGGTTTATGTAGTCTTTCTCAAAGAATTATGTAATAATCATTTTTAGTGACATGCAAAATGTTCTGAACACCATTCCACTCCAGGAACCTACATCATCTTGTTTCAATTTCTCCTTCCTTTGGAAACTTCACTTTGAGTGATGGAATGCATCTATCTGTAATTTCCTCATTATTTTAGATGTAAAATTTTAGCAGGGCATAGCACATAGAAAAAATGATTATAATGTACTATGATAAGTGTTCTTTACCAATGGAATAAAATATCTAAATAGGAAGTTAATCCTAGAACACAGTATAAAAAGACAAAGAGTTGCAAAGTAAGAGAGAAAATGTAAGAAACATTGAGGACAGCAGAAATTCTAAAGTTCCAGTTATACTAACATAAGGCCACAAATAGATTTCAAGGAGTCCTTGGATAGGAAAAGAAATTACATCTTTTTCAATGTACTCTAACTGAAATTTAATAATTCCTTCAATTATAAATGTAGTAAAAAATCACAGTTGTACTGGCAGTGCATGTGACTTTACTACCAAGAGAAATTACAGATATTTTCAAATGACAGTATATATTGCTGGACGTATCTCAAAATATAATTTATGCTCATCATTACTTCAGAATTTAGATACCTATTAAATGTATTGCTAGATCATTTTATTGGTGCATTCATAAAAATTGTTACTATATGATACTTTTTAGTATTTTGATAACTAAATTTTAATATAATTAGTTTCGTTTGTAATTCTATGTATGTAATTTTACACAATTTTAAGTGTAGTTCTATAAACTTCACCAGATTGCCAGAGAAGTCTGTGGCACTAAGATCACTCCACAGGAGTTCCAGAGGTGGAGAGCAGAGCCAATGAAGAGAAAAAATAGGACAAAACTCCCCAGAGCAGAGGAGAGCCAAGTGGTTAGAGTAAGTGAATTCACAGTCAAGGCCAAAGTGTGAAAAGTGATTAGCTTTCTTGGGGGGAGATTGGGACCGTGGAGAGGTGGGAAAATTTACTCTAATTATGCCTTTTTTATTTGAATTTTTTAGCAACCTGATTGTATCCTTGAATAATTAAAAAAAAAAAGAGTATGTATGTATGAGTTAAAAAGGAGAGAAGGAAGAAAGAAAAGGAAATACCAAATAGCTTGATACTGCTGAAGCAACTGCCCATGCTCGGGCGGCTCAGCAGTGGAGCTCGACAACCTTCAGGAGCCTCATGTGCTGATTGCATGAATTCTAATTTAGCAACTGTTCCAGCAGAAGAAAAGTCCTTGCAGACAGGTCATCCTAGGATTGAGCCCCAGCTCACCACTAACTGGGCTCACCAGTCTTGGGCTAGTTACTTAAGCTTTCTTAACCTCAATTTCTCCATTTATAAAACTAGAGTAATATCTGTCTTACAAGATTGATATCAGATGAAAACTAATGCAAAGATATGTATGTCAAGTGTCTAGAAAAGTATTTGATCTATAATAAACACAAAAATGGCAATCATCAGTATTATTAATCTCATATTGAAAGCTAGGGCAAGCCATTGAAAGATTTCAGTTTTATGAAACCACTTACTGACAGAGGAGAATGATTTGAACGGAATCCAGGGTCTGGGCAGGGTGCTATTCTAATGGAGGTGAGCAGAAGAAATGGAGATAAGGAGGATATGAGAAATGATCAGGTTTTGTTTTGTTTATCAACAAACATGGTAACAATATTACTTCCTACTCTTGTTTGTTCATTTACTTGCGAAGTTACTTTATAAGGTTAAGAGCCGTGGGATGGCAAACACCTTCAATTCAAAATATTTTCGATTCAAAATATTTTTGGAACGTATGTTTTTCCCAAGG
The DNA here is from genome assembly GCF_041296265.1 of Equus caballus. NCBI lineage: Eukaryota > Metazoa > Chordata > Mammalia > Perissodactyla > Equidae > Equus > Equus caballus. The sequence continues at coordinate 50,827,523 of NC_091686.1, forward strand.
TAAGGTCATTTAGTAAGTCAAGAAATTTCTGGATATATTTTTACTCACAAAAAGTTGTGTTTTCCTGTAACTGTTTTTGTTTTATTTGTGATTTAAGACCAGAATCCTAAAACCCTTTCCAATTTAATAGAGGACTTTTTTTCAATGTCTCTAGAAATGTTTCAGCATCGTCCATCTGCTTCCTGGGGTTCCCAAATTCAATAGCACTGTTTACAGATGTCTTTGTTGGTTTGTTGTCTCTTTTTCTCACTCCTCTTCAAACTCTTGAAGTTCTAGCTGTTGTTGCTATTGCTGTTATTACTGGAGTTTGTTTGCAAAAAGCTTGAAGGCTATATATTAGTTGTCGATTGCTAGTTTCTAAGCCTGGAGGTGAATCCGAAAGTGAACACTGAAGGAGAATGGATGTGTTTGGGAAACAGATTGGGCCTGAATGGACCCTGTGATGAGGGCTCCGCAAAACTGGAAGAGAAAGGGATATTTCGTTATTTATATCTGATTCTGACTTCTGCCGCTTCCTATGTAATGCTGGCTAAATTACTGGGGCTTTTTGAACCTCAGCTTTTTCATGTATAAGACAGGAATAATGAAACCACTTGACTGTTCGGGGATTGAATGTTTGCAAAGTATCAAGAACTATGCAAAGCACATAGAAGAAAACATCCAATGAGAATCATTATTGTCTTTCTTCGTATTATTATTACTTAGCACTGAGAGAATTCCTAAGAACTGGGCCAACATTAACAATAACAGGAAAAAGACCCACAGCAGTGAGAAAAAAGAAGGCGAATTATTTGTTCTTTGCTTCTTAAAGCAAGAACAAGTGGAAAAAAACTAACTAGAAAGTTATTTATAAGGATTATTTCTGTAACACATCTTTACATCTGCAGTGGGTTGAATAGCGTCCCCTCCGAAATTCATGTCTCCCTAGAACCTCACAGAATTCAACCGTAGTTAGGAACATGGCCTTTGTGGATGTAATTAAGGTAAGGATAGAGATGAGGATGAGGACGGGTACTAAATCCAACTACGATGTCTCTATAAGAGATGGGAAAGGACACACAGAGACGCGCAGAAGAAGATGAGATGAAGATGGAGGGAGACTGCGGAGATGCTGCCACAAGCCAAGGAAAGCCTGGAGCCACGAGCAATGGGAAGAGGCAAGGAAGGATTCTTAGAGGCTCCAGGCAGAGTGTGGCCCTGCCAACACCTTGATTTCCAGCGTCTTGTCTCCAGAACCACAAGAGAATAAATTCCTGTTGTTTTAAGCTCCTAAGCTTGCAGTAATTTGTTCTGGCCGTCCTAGGAAACTAATACAACTTAATATAAAAACGTTTCTAATTTGGCGGGAACTTGTTATTTCTTACTCCTTAAAGAACCTGAGAAGTTCTTCATTCTCATAATCTGAGTATTATCAGGCAATTTCATTTCTTTTAGGTTTTTCTTCTTATTTTTTTCTCAGAAAAAACAAATGTTTAACAAGTAAGATCTCCATTATAAAATTGGAGCATGAGAGACATAACGACATTGTTTTAAGTGTCAGAAACTATAAATATTTATTTGGGACAAATGGCTGAAAACACAGCCACTTACCATTTTAAGCCTAATAAACCCAAAGGATCTTAAAACTAAAGCAAAATATAATGAGGAATAAGTTAAAACAACAACTTTTAGTTAAGTGGGGCAGCATGGTATGCAGAATAATGCCCTCCTTCCCCCCCACAAAATATATTTACATTCTAATACCTGGAACCTGGGAAAATGATGCTTTATATGACAAAGAGGACGTTGCAGAGGTGATTAAGTTAAGGATTTTGAGATGAGGTGATTATCCAGTTGGGCCTAATGTAATCACAAGAGTCTTTTTAAAGAGGGAGTCAGGGGGCTCAGAGACAGGGAGACATTGGAAGATGTTATGCTGCTGGCTTTAAAAATGGAAGTCAAGGCCATGAGCCAAGGAAAGTAGGTGCCTTCTAAAAGTCGGAAAAGATGGGGCTGTCCCGGTGGCACAGCAGTTAAGTTCACATGTTCCACTTCTAGGTGGCCCGGGGTTCGCCGGTTCGAATCCCGGGTGTGGACTTGGCACTGCTTGGCAAAAGCCATGCTGGAGTAGGCATCCCACATATAAAGTAGAGGAAGATGGGCACGGATGTTAGCTCAGGGCCAGTCTTCCTCAGCAAAAAGAGGAGGATTGGCAGCAGATGTTAGCTCAGGGCTAATCTTCCTCAAAAAAAAAAAAAAGACAAAAGTCAGAAAAGATGAGGGAATGGACTCTGCCCTAGAACTTCCAGGAAGAACACGGCATTGTTGACATCTTAATTTTAGCCTGCAAGACCCATTTTGAGCTTTTGATCTACAGAGCTGTTTGTGATGATTTGTTGTAACAGCAATAGGAAACCAATACATGTAACACAAAAATATGCAGAGAATTTATATATAGGATTTTATGAAAAATTTCAACTACAAAATCTTATTTTTTTCAAGAGTTGACATTTTTATACTCATCAACTATAAACAAAAGAGAATAAGGTGGCACCTTAAAATAGGATTTCTGAGAGAATCACGGGCAGTCTTCCTGCACAAGGAAGAGGGCTGGTTCTATTACTCTGTAACACTTGCTTTTCATATTATTACCAAGTGAAAATGTTTTATCTTTCAAGATTTACTATTACAGATTTATGGATATGAAAGCTGTATAGTTTAGGGTTTAACTGGTCAACTGGAACACAGAGGCCCAGATATATGCTGAGTTATATAATAAAGTTGACTATATATGAGTTATTATACATGTAACTCATTTTCCATTTTCCTCATTAGTGGCTTTCTGATAATTAACCATTCAGTGCTTTGCAGAGTGTTTTTAAAATATGTCAAGGAAAGAGGTGATGTTCATTTAAAATATGGCATCGTTACATGAGAAAGTAAAAACTGCCTAATGTATGCATGCCTGGTACAACAAAATAGACAACTGTTTCACATCTATCTTCTAAGTTTTACTCCACACTTCAGTCAATTAAAGATATGTGGCTCAAGTACAAACCTGAAAAAACAGGGGTTCTCTCTCAAAATGCTCAGAAGGAAACGATTATTGCTCTGTCAGTGGATGCTATTGGGTCATCACATTAGTAAACCCCCCCCTCCCCCTCTTTAAGGTGGGAAACCAGGGAAGAGAATGAAATAATAGCCCATTTGATAGAGTTTAATGAAAGCTTCCTACCACCTTCTGCATGTTCGGTTGATTTGGTGATAAGGCTGTATCACGCTTCCTTTGATGTCCTAGAGGCTGCTGAGCAAACGCTGGCAGCACTTCACTGAGAAATCTCACCATCATACACACCAGAAAAGGAATGTTCTGATCAATATTCACTGAAGTCACTGGCACTCATTCTCTTTCATATTCACTGTACATCTCAGTTCTGTTATGTGTCTTCTACAAAAATAAAATAAAAAAGGAAAAAATACAGCTGAAATCCCAGAGATGTAAGCTCAGCTCATTCTTCAAAATAATTTTTGGAAAGCCTTGATAAGCAGGAACATAGATTAGAGCATTGGAGAGGGCCCAAATGATGCCAGCACATGTTCTCAGCTACTCTGTCTTATTTGCCTCATGATCAGTCTTTGGTCTGATAAAGAAGTGACAGAGCTAAAGGAAATGAAGGTGGATGTCTGAGAGGAATGTTAAGCAAAGCTTACAAGATGTTGATTCTCTTTTGGACCAGATAGAGTCTAAGGGAGTCTGGCGTGCAAAGGTCGAGTGAACACATCATAAGCAGAAGCAGATTCACTGAGATGCTAATAGAGCTCAAGTGTCAGGATCCCTCACTTGTTTGGCAAAATTAAAATATTTTAATTGCAATCAGTTAAGACCACTGTCTCTTTCCACACCAACTTTCCCCTCTGCCACACTTCCCCTTGGTCAGGTGGCAATGGAGTAGCCTTAGGTATTTTTTGCATCAAGCTAAGAGGAACCTGACTTGAGTATATTTTAAATAAATTTAGCAAGAAAAATTTGGGTGATTTGCAGTCATTTCCATAGATAGTTAAGTTCCAGCTGTCAGGCCTGGAATACTCCAAACCACCCATTGGGCCGCCGTATTGAGCTTCCTGACAAAAAGGTCCAGGAGCGGATGCTGCGCTGTGACATGACCATGTTCTCCGGTGCTCGACACTGTAACAGCGTGAGTAGTCAAGGAGAAAAACAGTTTGAAATATTCAGAGCCAAAAGCTAGTCTGTGAAATCTTCTTCCAAATCTGACAGCTCATATATGAAATAAATTTGATAGAGGATTTCCCCAATTTTGCAACAATTCTAAAAATTTTCATGTCATAACCAATAATGAGCTGTGAAGCTGGAAGAAGCTACTTTAGACTGTCAGTAAGACAAAAAAAATTGATTTCGATCACCATGCTAGCGGAAAGACTAAGCTATCTTTCTAATCTCTCTACAGAAAATGATCTTATAAAGTCTTTCATAAAAAGGAAGTCAGTGAGTATACAGATAGGAAATTATAGGGAAAAACTATTATAGGGTGTGTCTGATAGCGAATTAAAACAAGGCAAGGTTATTTTTCTGGATTTTGTGACCTCTAGTGTGTATTAGCTCTCCTAAATTTGTAACGCAACGTGTTCTCTTTTTTATTCTAAGTACAGATTCATTTTTGTATCTAACTCTGAATTTGTAATTTTATATTCCTTTTTAAAAGTTGTCTTCCCTCCTCCAAGTGTATAAGCTTTAGGCCTCACGAAGCCTGGAAATGCACCAATGATAAGGCAATTGAAATTTGCGCAGTAAGCTAAAAAATATCATAACCTTCTCTTAAAATACTTATCTTTCTTCCCCAGGGAAGCAATTTTTAAAAATATACATCTGATGAATTGGGACTGCTCTATAGCAGATGTAAGAGCAATCTTGTGAAGGCAAGACAAGCTTTCCCGTGAATGTGGACGGCGGAGCAGGAGCGCTGTTAGTGTTGCTATGGCAGTTAAAATGAAACCACAGAAAACATCATTAGGTGAGCAACAGACCTTCTCTTTGCAAGGAAAGACGCTCCCAAACAGCAGCCGGCCTGAATCAAACCTGCCGCACAGACATCCAGAGAGCAATTACTGGAAAGATGCCATCTCCTCACAAATCTTAATCTGCTTCTGTAATTTTCTTGGCATAAACACTCCCTTCTAAATAATTGCGCCCATTTGATTGTTATTACCAATCATGTTTTCTTCTTCAAGTCAAAACAGAACAGTGCGACCTGAGTAAGTAGACATTACACGCAGATTTGCTTCCTAATGAGAGTAGGACTTCTCCAGAGAGCTGACAGGACTGCCTGCACACTGGACAACGCACAGGAGCTTTTGGGGCTTGTGCCATTTGATTGCAAAAACACGCTACAGATCACGCGGTTAATGTCTGGTTCATGCTCACTTTAAGCTTCATGAGGGCAAGAACTCTAGTTTTTTACCATTTTATTCCCAGTAACCCTTGGGGTCCCTGGCACCTGGCAGAAGTCACATGAGTATTTGTTTAATGTAGAAATATGCACCAAGTTAGGCTTTTTATAATTGTTTTTTCTCTACAAGATTAGAAAAAATTTCCTGATAAAATTCAAATAGACTTTGATAAATGCATGAAAATATATTTTCAGTTCTCATCCTTAATATCATAAATCTTGACTTAATTTGAGGGAAAATTTTTGTTTTGTTTTATCTTTAGTTAACTCACACTTTTCCCTTTTACCTTTTACATTTTTGAACTAAAGCTTTCCCTTAATCATGTGGTTTTTTAGGGGCTACCTTTGAATATCAAAGTGCTTTCTCTATAAATATTTTCATGACAATTCTCTGATGTCCATCCCCCCTTTACAAAGCACAGACATCCCTCAGGAAATTCATAACTGTTGTTTCACTTATCCACTCATATTTCTATCTGTCACATGAAGCTTTAAGATATTTGAGAGGTTGCATAACAAACAAGCACGTAATACATACTCAATAAACGCAGGAAGAACGAGTGCAGACTCATCACATATATTAAACCAAATAATGGTCCAGAAATATATTTTGAGGGAAAAGACAAACAGTTTTCTGGTTTGTATGAGTTTTCCTGCTATATTAAAAACATAGACCTAAGGAAATTTGAATACACTTCTAAACTATTTTTCCTAGAACACAAAGAAAACGGAAAAAATTCATTTCATCATTTTTCTTCTCTTTCACGCTGCCATTACCAGGAAAATTGTATCCCTCTTCTTTTCTTGACACTTTTCCACCTGGTGCCCTGCCCCCCAACCAATACACAAATCACCTGAATATACGTTGAACTCTGGAATACGTATATGTTCTTTTTCTCCTGAGAACACATGTCTTTAAGAAAATGCTTGGATCAAGAGAAAAAACAAAAGGAAATACACTTAAATCAAATGACTAGCATACAAAGCCCATTAAGAAGCCAGGGAAAGCATATATGTTTACAAACTACATATATATGTACCTCACGTGGGCAATATTCTCTATATTTGAAAAATATATGGAGAATTTAATAGCTCAATGCCAAAGAGCAACGTAATATTCTAAGGTTTTCAGATACATACGGTGTTATTAAAAAAAGACTAAAAGTTAATCAAGACACTGTTTCAAAATAAATTTATTAATATTTAAATTTCCTAATTGTCCTGATCCTCATTACAGTGAAATTGTGTGGTCTAATCTCTCCTATCTTTTTGCCCAAAGAAGCTATTTTCTTTGGTCAGTAGATGGTCATTTGTGGGTGTGAGGAGGAGAGAGGTGGAGTGAATTGGGGGCACAACTGTTGCTGTCCATAGGCAGTAAAATTCACTGGGTGGAAAAGGGGGAATGTGACTAGAAAATCGATTGCCTGATGCTGCCAGCTACATCCCCTTGCTCAAAAGTAATTCTGTTAAATTCTAGAGAGGGTAGCACAGTGGCAGGAACAACCTCGATATAATGCAGAGAGTGCCTTTAGGTCCCAATATACAAACTAAGGTTTTTACATGTAAACAATGTCAAAATATTCCTTTTTACTTTGCATCATGGGGCATTACAGGCAAGTGAAGTCTGGAATGAAGTTTCAATAAATGTCATTAATTTCTCAATTATGGTATCTTCACATAGCTATCTTAATACATATTTAACTCAAATTACCAAATAAGACTGCCCAAACTAAAAAAGATTAGTGATATAACCAAGATAGTCTCCTCTTTTTTTAATTGGGAAAAGTGATGACTAAAATATCAAGGCCTTAACTAAATTGTCAGAATGTAACGTTAAAATGTAGAATTGATTTCATTTCATCTGTTAAATGCTTCACAAAATTTTGGAGCTGTAAAATATTTCCATACTAATTACTCAAGAAGTCAATCCTTTCAGGAGGTGTTGGAGTGGGGCTCAGGGATAAGAAATCAGACACAAATTAAATAAGTACACCAGGCCATCTTTATGTCAATAAAATATTATAACACTAACATTTAAAGTTTATTCTGGACCAGGAACTGTTCCTTTTTCCCCTAATCTTAACTCATTTAATTCTCATAACAACTATGCGAGGGAAGAAACTATTATTATCCCCATTTTGCAGATGAGGAAGCTGAGGATCAGAGAGGTTAAGTAACCTGCCTAAGACTACAAAGCTGATAAGTGGCAGACTCAGGAAGGATTGGGAGCAAAGGCTCCAAAGCCTACACACTCCAGTATGCCATAAATATTATCTCCATGAGAACATAAAAGAACAGTAGAGCACTGTCACTGCCATCAAAAAATATGTAGTCTCCTTAGAGTGAGAAGACGGCAAGATACACATGCATTTACCAAAAGAAAAAGAAAAGAGTGCAAAGCAGGTGCCCAAATGTATGTGGTATAGAAAAGTGATAGAAGTGAAGTGAGAATATTGATTATCACTTCCATTTGTGGGGTAGACTGTCACTTTGGTGGCCCCCAATGAGCCACCGTACCCAGGATTCGTGTCCTCGTATAGTTACCTCATCCACTGACTGTGGGACTAGCCCTGTGACTTGCTTTGACTAACAGAACATTAACAAACGTGATGCATGCAGAGGCTTGAGACTTGTGCTCTGGAACATGCTCTCTTGGATCCCTGAGCCACCATTTAAAAATGTCTGACTGCTCTGCAGAGAAGACGTGGGGCCCCAGTTAATCCAGCAGTGTCAGCTAAGGCAGCAGACAAGTGAAAGAAGGAGCCATCCCAGACACCACTTTGAGCTGAAGAACTGTCCAACTGATCCCAGCCCAGATTTAGAACTGTGGACGATAACAAATCATTATTGTTTTAACTCACTGCCTTTTTGTGGTGACTTGTTACAAAGCCATAGATGACTGAGACAACTAGTAAAGCATTTCAAAGTTTATAACATCTTTCATTTGTTTTCTTGTTTAATCCTCAACACAACCCCACAATCATTGAAATAAGAAGGAAATTGAAGCTCAGAAAGCTGAACTGACTTGCCCAAGGTCATATGGTGAATAAAGAGCAACATTCATATTTAACACAGGCTTTCTGACATGTATTTGCATGAAATTTCCACTCCTGGAAGGATCATTGACGTTGGAAGAGATCAGTGTGGGGTGGAATAGCCGGAGGAAGTACAATTTGATTTGAGCCTTGGGGGAAAGTTGGGCATTATATGGGAGCCATGAATATAAGTCACTATTCAAAACTCCTCACTTTGTACATATGGTAAAGTGGGCAATATAAATTTAAAGATGAAATATTACCATTTCCTACCCCTACCCTCTCCCAAACACTATAGTACCAATCATTCAGTACCAACTATATTCAAAAGACTCGCCATGATTTCTCTCATTCCTACAATAGTCTGAAAAAATCCCCCAACTTTATGAATAAACTAAGGCTCAGCAATCTAAGTTTAGCTAGAATAGAGTGGGAATTCAAATCCATATGTGTTTTGCTCCAGACCCGGAATTATTTCCACGCTGCTTTTAGTACCCCTAGAACTCCGTCTCCGGTGGACCAGGGCTACAAGAATGTTGCAAAGTTCCCAAAGGAGCAGGTTTTGTTCAGAGGGAGATCTATGATTTCCTCTTCAGCATAGTAGAGGCATACTAACAAGTCAGCGCCCTGTTCTTAGAAATCACATAAAGGGAGACTGGATCTATGTTCACGGAGTAAAGGAGTCCAGCACAGCTGTGTTAGAGGATAGTCTCTGCTTTCCTAAGCAAGATCTGGCAGAAGGAATCCCATAGATATTCCTCTCATCTTTCAAGTTAGTCTTCATCCTTAAATAGATTCATGACTACCCTGCAGCCATCTTGCTTGCTGCTGTCGCCATTGCTGACAGCTTTGTCGTGAAGATAAATGGAGGATATAGTCAGGTGACGTTAGAGCAACTCCAGTCTGCCCTGTTGAGCATGATCATGTGCGTTAACATGTCTGACACCGTACCCAGCACAAAATGGACACTCAGTCAGCACTTGTTTTCTTTCTTTTGTTTCAAATAGAAGGGAAATAAGAAAATGGACCTCAAAATCCCAATCTTACTCAAAGTACCTTAAAAGAATTGTGCAATGGGGGTCTGGTGAAAAAAGATAAGGAGATATGAGCCAAGTCAAAAAAGTAGCGAAGAAAAATAAAAGCACAAAGTTAACTCGACACATTCCAGCCTTGGATAGCAGATCTGCCAGTTGTGTGACTTATTCACACTCCTACTCTATCTCTTTCTAAATGTGTGTGTGTATCTTGTGAGGTACTAAAGACTGTTCTAGGGGTATGCATCAATGAACAAATCTGACGAAGATCCAGGCCCTGGTGGAGCTCACATTCTGGAAGGGAATCATATAATACCCGTGTATCTTGCAGTTAAATTAAGCTTCAGGATTCTCAAGCCTTTACAATCTGTACAGTGGTAATGGTCCTAAGAAAATAAGTGAAAGGCTGCAATTTAGTAAAAGTATGTGCTGTGGGCTTTTGTCTCTCAGGATTCAATAAGCCAACCCCTCTCTCCACACTCTGATTGGGAAAGGGTGTACATCAGTGGGAATAAATGCTCCCTAGATGTGGTAGGTAGACATCAGGCAGACATGCCCGAGAGGTAGCCCTTGGAGACCTGGTGATGAGCAGGGGAAATCCCATTTCCAAGTCTGCTCTACTAAAAGGAGTCTATCTATAATATTTACCATACATACTTCGTTAGAATTTTTTTTTTCAGATCTAGTTAAAACAAGATGTTAGATATACGTCAATCAGCAGGCTGACAAGCTCATTATTATAGATGTAACGTTTAAAAAGTGGAGCAGAGAGGAAAAAATGATAATATAATGAGGTCTCTAAAATTATATTAAATTATATATGTGTCTAAAAAGAGAAGAAGATGATTGAAAAATAAATTCCTACCCGAAATGCCCACAATGGAACTTGAGCATATCATGGAAAATTCTAGGGCAAATGCTCACACATCTAAACTAACTTTATCTTAGATCACCTTGATAGCTAGATAAAATGATTCACATCTTCCCTTCTAAATGAGGACAAATCTTTGAGAATGTGAATTTCACTAGTGTTTGCATTTTTTATATGGAACAAATATATCAAGTGTTTCAAGATTTTTTTCCAACACCTTTATACAGTTTTCTAAAATTTGACACATGAATAAGTTCTGAATAAAATGAACACATCCCATATCATAGTTCAGGTCAGATGATTTTTCAAGCACTGTAACTTGACCTTTTACCAGAGAGGAAGACCAACAAGCAACCAGCTAATTTTTAAAATTAGCTTTAAAATCTTTCTATATCCAAATATCACAAAATATTTTCTGTCTTTTAGCCTGATCCATCTACTACCCATTTGTCCTTTCAACAGTGATCTAGAATGCTAACTGGTGTGGGGAATATGATTCTTAACCTGTATTCCTAAAAATTTGCTTGCTACTTTCCTATTGTCACAAATTCATCTATCCCTTTTCTAGAACACACTGAGTCATTCCTCTTTAAAATTTTCTTTTACTTTTCATTTTATACCTTTCCACATTGAGCTATGCATTATGATGCATTGCTTTTCCCATAAAATAAAATAAAATAAAAACCAGTTTTAAACTGTTAAACTTCACTAATCTGAATGACTAACCTGAAACTCTCATGAATTTTTCAATTTAAGGCTTTAAAATTTCAGGTTGGAGCTAAAAAGGGCACTACTCTTTCTGCACTATTTCTGAAATATATGTCTCAGTTCAGTTTAATGTAAAGCTCGCCTACACAAGTGAAGGTGAATTTGGGATGTCGTTTGAAGGGGGAGCCGAAAGGATGTGTGAGTAGAGGAAAAGAGAGGAATTGAGGATATCTTAGGGTTGTGTTCTCTTGAAGTAGAAACTGAGACACAGTGTCATGTGCAAGTGAGTTATTAAGGACCAGAAACGGTGAAGGCTGTAATGGAAGCAGGACAGGGAAGGGGGAAGGCAAGTAAGAGCGTCATTTTAGGCAAAGTTGGGAAGAGGGCGCTTTAGTTCAGTCCTGCAGGAGGACTCTGGCTAAGAAGTGATGCCCCAGAGTTTGTCCTGACTTGGCAAAGAAATTGGGCTTTCATACTCTGATACCAATCAGTCAATTACTGAAGTCCACTGCAGGGGGATCTAAACTTCCAGGCACTCCAACTTCATATGGGTTTGAGCAAACCAGTTCCAGGAGCCTTAGAGTGTCTCCTCAAGGAAGTAGCAGATACAAGTGTTAAAAATAAATCTTGAGGAGGGGTAGCGGAGGGGTGGGGGTGGGGTGGGAGAGGGAGGAAGCTCTACAATGACAACCGGTGTCTCTGGAGGCTTTGGGCAGAGCACCAACAGTGTCCACTACAATTACATATAACGTGCTATTCAGTGTGTCTGCTGACGAGTTGTTCCAAAGGTTCCGCTCCAAACTTACTGAATCAGAATCTTCATTTTAACAAGATCCCCATTTGATTTTTATACACATTAAAGTTTGAGAAGCACTGATGTATAATACCCTCCCTGATAGCTTGTTTCAAGGATTAAATGAAACAATGTTGTAAGGTACCTTGTAAATGGCTGTCACTTTATCACCATGATGGAGATGATATCGATGATGATGTTCTTACTGCATCCATCTATTATAGCATTTATTTTCTTTATACTATAATAGTTGATTCACTTGTCAGCTACCTATACAAGACTGTTTCTTATAGGGGTGGTATTGGTGTGTGGGATGAGACAATTTTTTTTGTTGCTTAGGCTGTGCCATGCATTTTAGAAGCTTTAGAATCCCCAGGCATGCAATGTCAGTCAGGAGCACCTCCAGTCTTTTTAACGGCTAATAATACTCCTCCGCTCCCACAGTGTTAAAAATTCCGAGAGGGGCAATACTATCCCAATTTGAGAATCTTCGAAGTCCTCAGGGGGAAGATCATGTTTTAATTTAATTGTGTGTCCTCCTTTTCCTAGAGAATACAGTGCCTGACAAGATGAGACTCTTAATATATGTTTATTAAATAACAAAATAATAATCGAGACCATCTTAGGTGTTTCCTTATCTCAGTTAATCTTCACAATGATCATGGTTGGTGGGTCATTATAATTCTTACTCTATAGGTGAGGGACTGAACCGGGAGGAGGTTAAGTATGCTGTCTCAGATCACACAGAAATAGATTAAATCCATTTCAGTTTGATTTTCAGGCTCGTACTTTTGTAATTAACCAAGATATCTGAATAAATAAAGGATTTAATAAATGAACGAGTTCATTTCTGTGAATGCCTGTCTGTTGTCAGTTGGTATAATGAAGCAGAGTAAAGGCTAATTTCCAGAAGACAATTCTTAGACAATTCTTTAAGTTCCAAACACATTTGAACTGTTCATAGAGTTAGTTTGGACTGCCTCCAAAATCCACCAACAATGCTGGGAACATGGCCATGACTGCAGCCAGAAGGTTGCTGCTCCATTCTCTGTCTGAGGAGAAGAATGGACCACTCAGCTAGCCTCAGACAAAAGTCACATCAATGTTCACAGCAAGGCTGCTCCAAAGGAGTGAAAGAGTATCTGGTAGGTGTATGCCTTTTACTTCCCCAGCACAGTGGATGCATACTTTTCATTATCTACTTGTCTTACTTTAGCCTTTTCTTCAGAGTTGATCATTATTTCCTCTTGTCCTAGATAAGGAGATTTTAAGAGAGATAGCCACTTCTAAGACGAATTAAAATTTTCTTTTTTACATCTTCATATTTGTGAAATGTGGATATGGCTTTCATCTGAGGTTAGAAGATACTTTCCCAACCCTTTAGCAGAGAACTTGGAAATTTAGTTGTTATTGCTTTGTACCAGTGTTATTAAAGGCACTGGTATCACATACAGGCTAAAATGTCAACGTAAGTTGTTTAAATAGTTAATAAATGACAGTATAATGCAACAGCGTGATAACCAAAAAGTTATTGTGTGTTTAAGAATGTAGGGAAATAAAGATAGCAGATTTAAATATACTGTAAGTGTATGCTTATCGTTGGAATAATGACCATACTTCTTTATTGTCTTATAAATCTTCAGTGCTTTAAAACTTTGGCATGAACTAAAGAGCCTGTTAGAACACAGCTTCCTAGGCACCACCCCTAGATCTTCTGACTCAGGAGGTCGACAGCACGGGGGAGGTGGGCATGGAAGCTCCCCGGGAAGCTGCTGCTGGTGCTGATCTGCAGACCACACTTTCCAGTGCTGAGAAGGGAAGATACTTTTGCAGATATTTCTTAAATATGCTTCTGATTACCCAACCTTGAAAGTTGAGACAGAAAGTCTAAAGCGAGTATTAAAGTTTTCAAAGTCAGGTTTATTAATGTATAGTTTATACAAAATAAAATTCACCCTTTTTAATTGTACAGTTTGACGAGCGTTGAAAAGTGTAAAGTAATATGACCACAATCAAGGCATAGGAAATTTCTAATCACCTTCAGAAATTCCCCCACCCGCTTGCAGCCAATCCCCTCCTCTCACGTCTAGTCCTTGGCGACTACTGATTTGTTACTATGGTTTTACTTTTTCTAGGATATTCTATAAATGGAAATCTAGTGCCTGTAACCTTTGAGTCTGGGCTTCTTTCACTCGGTTTAATGCTTTTAAGATTCATCCACAACATTGCATGTTGCATGTATAAATAATTTGTTTCTTTTATTGCTGAGTAGTATTCTGTTATTTATTTGCTTTTCCATTCTCTAAATGATGGCTGTTTGGGTTGTCTCTAGTTTTGGGCTATTATAATTAAGATTGCTATGAATATCTTCATAGAGATCTTTGTGTGATACTAAATTTCGAATAGAAATCCAATAACGTTTTTATTCCATTACAAAAAGTATCCAGAATTAGGCAGAGAATATGTATTATTTCAAATGCATGATGAGTTACAATGAAACTGTGTACTGGTCAGCAGAGTCCAGCCAGAAGGATACTTTCACAAAGTAGGACAAGTAGTTGAGTGAATATTAGTTATATCCTTCATCTTCTGTTTGGGTTTTAAGATGAAGTAAATCAATGAGAAAAAGCTCCCAATTGTTTACCAAACACATGTATTTAACAAATGCACAAATAGTAACTCATTTAAACCTCATAACAATGCTATGGATTAGTTATTAATATATTTCCACATTTCACATGAAGAAATTGAGGCACATAGACATTAAGTAACTTGCCCAAGTCACATAGCTAATAAATGGCAGAGCAAAGACTTGAATCCAGGCAATCTGGCTCTAGAATCCATGCACTCAACCCCTCTGCTATGTTGTCATCTATCTGCCTGGTATTTGAACACTGGAGAAAACGCAAAGAAACTGGCTCTGCTCTGAAAATCCGAAATTAAGAGAGGTGCTTTAAGAATTCTGTGAACTGGTCATTGACTGGGGCTGCTGCCGATAGTTTTAAATCCATTCCTTTGACACTCCCTGTCCGGAACAATAAGGAACTAATCAAATGAAATACGGTTCTGCAGGAGTCATCAATATTACATCCATTCTTAACCACACGCCTCCTGAGAGCCAGCATGCCTAGATCAATGAGAACTGCCAGGTCTGAGACAGAGTCAGGGCAATGGGAAGCCTGGGTAATAGGTGCTATTCCTATTGAGTGTCCTTTAGAATACAGACCTAGTAAATAGTTTATTTTTAAACATGCTGTGAAAAGGGTGCCTAGTTCAGTTAAACCCTGTGGATGAACTAGAGAAATGTACAAGCTCTTGAAATTAATGGCAGATACCTACATGGATAAATGTGTGCTTTTTTTTACTGTTATTATGACTTACGTAAAAGGGTTGTTTGGTTACATGAGCAAAAAAATAGACCAGCACATGTCAGGCAATATAAATAAAGGCAACTTAAATGCGAAAAGGCTCTTATAATAAATCATAGAATCATCAAAGCTAGTACAGATTCTTATGACTTATTCACACATCATAAAGAACTATCATTTTAGCAACAAATATCTATTAATCAAAATCTTTTATCTGAATTTCTAGAGCAACTGCTTAACTGCAGACATACATAATTCAATTAAGGACAAACTGACAATACATGTTTAACCAATAAGAGGTGCAGATGCGACTGCTATTGGCTCCGCCTCCCCACAAAGTCTGTTTCCTCTTGCTCTGAGGCACAGAGCTAAAATATATTGTGTAACGTCCTTTGGCAAGCTCATGCTACTAAATTCTTGCCATTCTAATGCGGTTGGAAGCAATGTACAGCATCTCTAGTTCTGTTTCCTAACCCCACTGGACCTCCCAAATCTTCCTACCTCCCTTTACACCAATGCCTACATGCCCCCACCCTCAACCACACCCGGTGTGGGAATATAATAGAGGACACTGATGCCCTAGAAAACTGAGAGATCAACTGAAGGAAAAAGCCTGGTTCCCTTAATGACTGTGTGGAGCAAAGCCCCTCACCACTGTACTGAGTTCTGAGATGAGTGAGAAAGAAACCCTACTGTGTTAAGCCACCAAGATTTGCTTCCTTTATCTAACATAGTGCTTTAAAATTATACTATTAGTCTTAAAAAGGGCAAGATCATGAGCACGACAGTGTGAAGCAGCACGTTAACCTGATGCTACATAACTGCTCACAGGTAAACTGATCCCTAAGGATCTGGTGAAGAAAGCTTAGACTCAAACCCAGACAGTGATATCAATGAAGAAAGAGGACAGATGTATGCTAGGATTTACAGTAGTAATACTTGTAATAACAGTTTGCAATAACAATAATTTGTAGTCATATTAACTATTTGCTTAAAAAGTTTTTTCTTCTTTTCTACATGTGAATTACAATTTTCCTTGAATAATTAGCTTACTTATCAGTATTTCTCTACTGATTTTGTTAGAGATTGATTCATCCTCAAATTAGGTTTGCATTTAAGACTTTTGTCCTTGTATCTTTTAATAAAATGAACTTGTTTGCTTATTTATCAGAGATGAGAAAAGATTGGCCATATTTTGTTCCCTGAAAATTTAACTGATACTGATTAAAAATGTAAGGTTTTTCTTAATTGAAATTTTTCTAGATAATTGTAGATTCATGTGTAGCTGTAGGAATTAATACAGATCAGTCCCTTGTACACTTTGCTCAGTTTCCCCAAATAGTGCCATTTTGCAAAACTATAGGTTAATATTCACAACCAGGATATTGATATTGCTGGAATGCACCTAACTCATTCAGATTTCCCCAGTTTTATTTGTACTCCTTTGTGTATGTGTATATGTTAAGTTCTATACAATTTTATTTCCTGTGGCAGATTTTCTTTTAAGGTATACTGATTTGTTTCTTAAGGAGAGTCATAATCTTCTTTGCTGTTATTTTACTTTCAAGGAGTCTTTTATGAAATAGCATCTCTTAGTAAGGAAACTGATATAAAGTTCTATAATTTCTCAGTTTCACTTGTTTCTTTTATCCTTTTAAATTCAAGAACAATTAAATATAATACTCTTAAAATAAGTGAATGAAAATAAGTAAATAAATAATGCATTTTTCATCTCAGACCACAGACAGAATCTTAGACTGGATGCATTATAGAGGGATTTGCATTATGTACTTCTTGTGCAGTTTACAACTAGATTTATTTTACATGCATTATATCTCCACTTATATTTACTTACCTCGCCTGCAAAAGACATAATATTTCTATTTTCAAAATGTATTTAATTACATGTTTGATCATTCTAATAGATAAAGTAGAATATTTATTTGACAAATATTTTTATGGGATGCTAAAATCTCGGTCATCAGGTGAGCAGTTACAAAGTATTCCAGATATAAATTAAGGCAACAAAGGCACATGTTTGTAATTTAGTGTTGTATTTTCCTGAAATTCTGCTGTTTTCATTTCAGAAACCCTTACCCAACCTCCCTCTGTTATGCAGAGATCCTGATTTATAAGAGTTAAATTTTCAAACCAGACAACTGTGGTGTCTACTTCTAATACATACAGTAGGGAATGGCAGGTTAAATAAAGAGAAGATGCCAAAAAAGAGTACACTCATTATTCTTTAGCCTGGGGCGACCATCCACTTATTAAAAAGCAGATTTTGAGCTTTTGTGGGCTGTCGACACGTTAAGACAATCAAGTCAATGCTTCTGTCAATTACCTTGCCAAATGTCATACTACTTTTGACAAATATCTAAGTTGACTGCTGGAAAGTTCACTCATTGCAACCCTAACTTTATTTCTTACCTAAGTTCTTTCTTGTCTAAAGAAGACCCCTCAACCTACAGAATAGAATAAACTTTTCAAGTGAGAGCATTCGAGAGATAGGAAAGGAAAATGAAACAATAGAGACAAATAAAAGGACATTCATTAGGCAGATTGCACCAGAGAGATTGTTTTTCCCTTAAAGAATGTCAATCATGCAAAGCAAAGTCAGGGATGTTTAGACCTTGGCAAATTTTCATGGAACAGTTTCCAATTTATACAGACTTTTTTAAAAACCCTTTCTCCAGGATTTGACTATCCGGCTTAATAATATTTCTACGTTTTTATATTAATTTCTGAAATGAGAGTGGCTGAGTTGCCTAGGTTTCTATGTATTTACATACCACTGTAAAATTTTATGTAAGTATGCTATGATTTTTCTTTTTTTCTTTTTTCACTCACCACTTCTCTTTTTTTTTTTTAATTGAGTTAATGATAGGTTACAGTCTTGTGAAATTTCAGTTGTACATTAATGTTTGTCAGTCGTGTTGTAGGTGCACCACTTCATCCTTTGTGCCCACCCCCCACCCCACCTTTCCCCTGGTATCCACTAAACTGTTCTTAGTCCATAATTTTAAATTCCTCATATGAGTGGAGTCATACACAGATTATCCTTCTCTCGCTGGCTTATTTCACTTAACATAATTCCCTCAAGGTCCATCCATGTTATTGCAAATGGAATGATTTTGTTCTGTTTTACAGATGAGTGGTATTCCATTGTATATATGTACCACATCTTCTTTATCCATTCGTCTGTTGATGGGCACTTAGGTTGCTTCCATGTCTTGGCTATTGTAAATAATGCTGCAATGAACATTGGGGTACATAGGACTTTTGGGATTGCTGACTTCAAGCTCTTTGGATAAATACCCAGTAGTGGATGGCTGGATCGTATGGTAGTTCTATTTTTAATTTTTTGAGGAATCTCCATACTGTTTTCCATAGTGGCTGCACCAGTTTGCATTCCCACCAGCAGTGTATGAGGGTTCCTCTTTCTCCACAACCTCTCCAACATTTGTTACTATTAGTTTTAGATATTTTTGTCATTCTAACGGGTGTAAGGTGATATCTTAGTGTAGTTTTGATTTACATTTCCCTGATGATCAGCGATAATGAGCATCTTTTCATGTGCCTATTGGCCATCAGTATATCTTCTTTGGAGAAATGTCTGTTCATGTCTCCAGCCCATTTTTTGATTGGGTGGTTTGATGTTTTGTTGTTGAGTTGTGAGAGTTGTTTATATATTATGGATATTAAGCCTTTGTCAGATATATGACTTGCAAATATTTTTTCCCAGTTAGTGGGGTTGTTTTTTGTTTCAATCCTGTTTTCATTTGCCTTGAAGAAGCTCTTTAGTCTGATGAAGTCCTATTTGTTTATTCCTTCTATTGTTTCCCTTCTCTGAGAAGGCATGGTGTCCGAAAAGATCCTTTTAATATTGATGTCAAAGAGTGTACTGCTTACGTTTTCTTCCAGAAGCCTTATGGTTTCAGGTCTCACCTTTAGGTCTTTGATCCATTTTGAGTTTACTTTGGTGAATGGTGAAAAAGAATGGTCAATTTTCATTCTTTTACATGTGGCTTTCCAGTTTTCCCAGCACCATTTGTTGAAAAGACTTTCTTTTCTCCATTGTATGTCCTCAGCTCCTTTGTCGAAGATAAGCTGTCCATAGATGTGTGGTTTTATTTCTGGGCTTTCAATTCTGTTCCATTGATCTGTGCACCTGTTTTTGTACCAGTACCATGCTGTTTTGATTACTGTAGCTTTGTAGTATGTTTTGAAGTCAGGGATTGTGATGTCTCCCGTTTTGTTCTTTTTTCTCAGGATTACTTTAGAAATTCGGGGTCTTTTGTTGCCCCATATGAATTTTAGGATTCTTTGTTCTAATTCTGTAAAGAATGTCATTGGGATTCTGATCGGGATGGTGTTGAATCTGTAGATTGCTTTAGGTAGAACGGACGTTTTAACTATGTTTATTCTCCCAATCCATGTACATGTAATGTCTTTCCATCTCCTTATGTCTTCATCCAATTCTCTCAGAAAGGCCTTGTAATTTTCATTATATAGGTCCTTCACTTCCTTAGTTAAATTTACCCCAAGGTATTTTATTCTTTTTGTTACGATTGTGAATGGTATTGTGTTCTTGAGTTCTTTTTCTGTTGGTTCATTACTGGAGTATAGAAATGCTACTGATTTATGCAAATTGATTTTATACCCTGCAACTTTGCTGTAGTTGTTGATTACTTCTAACAGTTTTCCAATGGATTCTTTGGGGTTTTCTATATATAAGATCATGTCGTCTGCAAACAGCGAGAGTTTCACTTCTTCCCTCCCTATTTGGATTCCTTTTATTCCTTTTTCTTGCCTGATTGCTCTGGCCAGGACCTCCAGTACTATGTTAAATAAGAGTGGTGATAGAGGGCATCCTTGTCTCGTTCCTGTTTTCAGGGGGATGGTGTTCAGTTTTTGCCCATTGAGTATGATGTTGGCTATGGGTTTGTCATATATGGCCTTTATTATGTTGAGGTAGTTTCCCTCTATGCCCATTTTGTTCAGAGTTTTTATCATAAATGGCTGTTGGATCTTGTCAAATGCCTTCTCTGCATCTATTGAGATGATCATGTGGTTTTTATTCCTCATTTTGTTGATGTGGTGTATCACGTTGAACCATCCCTGTGTCCCTGGTATGAATCCCACCTCATCCTGATGTATGATCCTTTTGATGAATTGCTGACTTCTGGTTGCCAAAATTTTGTTTAGAATTTTTGCATCTATGTTTATCAGTGATATTGGCCTTTAGTTCTCTTATTTCTTGGTGTCCTTGTCTGGTTTTGGTATCAGCGTGATGTTGGCCTCATAGAATGTGTGAGGAAGTGTTCCATCTTCCCTAATTTTTTGGAATAGCTTGAAAAGGATAGGTATTAAAACCTCTCTGAAAGTTTGGTAGAATTCCCCAGGAAAGCCATCTGGTCCTGGGGTTTTATTCTTTGGGATGTTTTTGATTGCTGTTTCAATCTCTTTCCTTGTGATTGGTCTGTTTAAATTGTCTGCCTCTTCTTGAGTGAGCTTTGGGAGATTGTAGGAGTCCAAGAATTTATCCATTTCCTCTAGGTTATCCATTCTGTTGGCATATAGTTTTTTGTAGTATTCTCTTATAATCCGTTGTATTTCTGCAAAGTTTGTTGTTATTTCTCCTCACTCATTTCTGATTTTGTTTATTTGAGCTTTCTCCCTTTTTTCCTTTGTAAGTCTGGCTAGTGGTTTGTCAATTTTATTTATCTTCTCAAAAAACCAGCCCTTTGTTTCATTGATCCTTTCTACTGCCTTTTTCATTTCAATAGTATTTATTTCTGCTCTGGTTTTTATTATTTTTCTCCTTCTGCTGACTTTGGGCTTTATTTGTTCTTTTTTATCTAGTTCTGTTAGGTGTACTTTAAGGTTGCTTATTTGAGATTTTTCTTGTTTGTTAAGATGTGCCTGTATTGCGATGAATTTTCCTCTTAATACAGCTTTTGCTGTATCCCACATGAGTTGGTATGGCATGCTATCATTTTCATTTGTTTCCAGGTAATTTTTGATTTCTTCTTTAATTTCTTCAATGATCCATTGCTTGTTCAGTAGTGTGTTGTTCAGTCTCCACATCTTTGTGCCTTTCTCAGCTTTTTTCTTGTAATTAATTTCTAGCCTTATAGCACTATGATCAGAGAAGATGCTTGTTATTATTTCAATTTTTTTAAATTTGTAGAGGCTTGCCTTGTTTCCCAACATATGGTCTATCCTTGAGAATGTTCCATGTGCACTTGAGAAGAATGTGTATTCAGCTCTTTCAGGGTGAAGTGATCTATATATGTCTATTAAGTGCAATTGTTTTAGTTTTTCATTTAGCTCCACTATTTCCTTGTTGATTTTCTGTCTGGATGATCTGTCCATTGATGTGAGTGGGGTGTTGAGGTCCCCTACTATTATTGTGTTGTTTTTAACATCTTCCTTTAGGTCTGTTAATAGTTGCTTTATGAATCTTGGTGCTCCTGTGTTGGGTGCATAGATATTTATAAGTGTTATTTCTTCTTGATGAAGTGTCCCTTTGATCATTATATATTGTCCCTCTGTGTCTCTCTTTACCCATCTTATTTTGAAATCCACTTGGTCTGATATAAGAATTGCAGCACCTGCCTTTTTTTCCTTGCTATTAGCTTGAAGTATTGTCCTCCACCCCTTCACCCTGAGTTTGTGTTTGTCCTTGGGGCTGAGGTGTGTTTCCTGGAGGCAACAAATTGTTGGATCTTGTTCTTTAATCCATTTTGTCACTCTGTGTCTTTTTATTGGAGAGTTCAATCCGTTTACATTGAGAGTGATTATTGATGCATGTGGACTTAATGCTGTCAATCTGTCGCTCATTATCTTGTTTTCCTGCGTTTCTTTTCCTGTTTGCTTTAGCCTACCCATTTAATACTGCAATTTCTTATGCTGGGTTTCTGAGATTTTTCCTTATTTATGATTTGTGACTCTGCTCTGTACTTTATTTTAGTGTCTACCTTGAAGTTTGTATTTAGAATCTCGTGTATAATATAGTGTATTCTCTGGTGGTCTCTTACTTACTTGACCAATACTGATTTAGACCCTTTGCTCTTCCCCTCCTAAATAATTATTTTCATTTCTTATTCCAACTCGTGCTATGAATTTGTAGTTAGAGTGATAAGATCATCTTTGCTTTGGTAGTTTCCTTACCTTTACCCTAATGCTATAATTGAATATTTGCTATCCTGTTCTGGTTCTATCCATCAGTCTCCCTAGTCTGTGGATTGTGACCCCTTTCTCCCTTTTGTCTTTTTTCAGGTATGAGAGCCTTCTTGAGGATTTCTTGTAGTGGAGGGCTTTTAGTTACAAATTCCCTTAACTTTTGTTTGTCTGGAAAAGATTTAATTTCTCCCTCATATCTGAAGGAATTCTTGCTGGATAGAGTATTCTTGGCTGAAGATTTTTATCTTTTTTTTTTTTTTTTAAAGATTTTATTTTTTCCTTTTTCTCCCCACAGCCCCCCAGTACATAGTTGTATATTCTTTGTTGTGGGTCCTTCTAGTTGTGGCATGTGGGACGCTGCCTCAGCATGGTTTGATGAGCAGTGTCATGTCCGCGCCCAGGATTCCAACCAACGGAACACTGGGCCGCGTGCAGCGGAGCGCGCGAACTTAACCGCTCGGCCACGGGGCCAGCCCCAAGATTTTTATCTTTTAAAGCTTTGAATATGTCACTCCATTCTCTCCTAGCTTGTAAGGTTTCTGTAGAGAAATCCGCTGACAGTCTGATAGGGGCTCCTTTATAGGTTATTCTCTTCTTTTTTCTTACTTCCCTGAGTATTCTTTCCTTATCTTTCCTTTTTGCCAATTTTACTACTATGTGCCTTGCAGTAGGTCTTTTTACATTGACAAATCTAGGAGATCTGAAACCTTCCTCTACACACATTTCTCCATCAATCCCTAGATTTCGGAAGGTCTCTTCAATAATTTTGTTAAGCACACTTTCTGCTCCATTTTCCTTTTCCACATTCTCGGGAATTCCTATGATCCTTATGTTCTTACTCCTAATTGAATCCACTATCTCTCAGAGATTTTCCTCATTTTTTTAAATTCTTAGTTCTCTTTCTTCCTCTGTCTGGAGCCATTCAGCCTGTCTATCTTCAATTATGTTAATTTGGTCTTCTATGGTGACTACACGGGCATTCAGGGAATCCGTATTCTGTTTTATCTGGTCCATTGTGTTTCTCATCTCTAGTAATTCGGCTTGATTCTTGTTTATGAGTTCAATCTCTTTTGTGAAGTAACTCCAGAACTCAGCTTGTTTCTCTATCTTTCTCTCTGCCTCATTGAGTTTTTTGATTATAGCTGCTCTGAACTCATTATCACTTAGTTTACCTAATTCCAAGTCCTCAGGACTTAATTCTATGTTTTTATTGTTTTCCTTCTGTTCTGGGGCTTTTATAAATTGCTGGATGGTAGAGGAGCGGATTTTTCCCATGGTGGTAGAATTTGGTTGCAGTTACAGCCTGTCACCACTAGATGGGGGTCGAGAGCCACGTGTTCTGAGCTCTCTGCCTTTGGGCAAGATGGCGGCGCCCACCGGCTTTGCCGGGAGGGAGGGGCTGTTATTCTCACGCTCTGGTCTGGATTCAGATCAGTTCTGTTCTCTGGTCTCCCGAGGCCCTGGGTTTATGGGGTGCCTGCGGACGGAAGCTTTCTCCCCATCAGTAGGTTTCCACTGAACCAGCGGCAGGAGTCCTGGATGATCCCCCGGTCGCACGGCCCCTCCCCCGCTCCTTCCTGACCTGCACTGCAGCGATCGCAGACTCTAGGGGAGGGAGCGATGTTCTCTCCTACCGTTCCAGCGCCTCCGAGGCCATAAGTAGGGTTTATGAACTCCGCCTTTTTGGTATTGTAGGTCTCTAACGTGTTGGCATTAGATTTATTCTCTGAAATTCAGTTTTTCCAAACCTTTGTTGTATTTTGGAGGGGAGAGAATCCCGGGTCAGCTCACCCCGCCATTTTGTTCCGCCCCGTCCTCCTGATTTATTTTCTTGGTTGTAGTAGGCCTCAGAAAATTTCCCTCTATTAATGAGAATTTATGTATATTTTTTTCATTGTTTATTCTCTGTTATATTCACTGTTTGCTTATTTCATAGATTTTTAAATCAGTGTCATGATGTTAAAACGTAACATCTCAAGCATATTTGTTAATAGTATAAGAAACTTATCATAATAAATAGTAAATTTGATCAAACTAAGTCTGATACATAAAAATAAATCCATATAATTCAACATAATCAAAGCTTTTCTTCATGGTATATTTTCCTTCAAATGTTTAAGCTAATTTATGCCCCAAGACACTGAAAGTCTAAAGTAAAACAAGCCTACAGAGAACTCCATGGCCACATTTCCTTCTGGATATGGCTTTGCTTTGTGAGAATGACATTTTTTTTTTTAATGTACTATTACTATACCTCATTCAATTCATAATAAGTTTTAGGTTTTTTTCATGGAACTCAAATACAACTTTTAAAGAAATAAAGTTATGTGATAAATATTTTCAATACTAGTACTGTTGGCCAGCTTTATTTTTGATACAGATCTATATGGTATATTCAGAAATGACAAACATTTACTTTGTCTTTATGACTGAATGTTTACTTTTATAAATGAAATCACTGATAACTCAGGACCAAAATGAAAAAATGGAATGGTACCATATGTTCAATAGAAAGAAACAAGTTTAAGAGAAGAGAACTCATAGTGCACGCCAACAAGATATACACCATTTAGAAAAGTAGGAAACACATGAGTCTATGGTACAGAATACATATATAGGATATATACAAAACCTAATAAAGATTTTTAAGTTTGCACATAATTACTAAGTGTATCAATTTGTTTTTAATGATTCAACATATTCCATCATTAGTACCAAGTTTTATTTAACTGGTCTCTTATGGTTGGACATTTACATCATTTGCATTTTTTCACTACTATAAAAATAATATGATAAACACCATATAAGAAATATTTTGACCAATGTCCATTATTTCTAGACATGAAATTGGTGGTTTAAATGTATGCATTATTAAGGCATCTGTTAACGCTCTCTAGAAAGCTGGTACTAATTTACAATCTCTTTTGTTTGTTTTTAATTTTTCATTATGGAAATTTTTACACTTATATATAAGGAGAGAAAACAGTATAATGAGCCAGCATGTACTCATCACTCACTGTCAATGACTATCAGCATATAGCCAATCTTATAAATATTCTACCATTTGAGTCCCCTCCTCCTGGCCCACAGTCTTTTAAAGTAAATCCCAAACATCATATCGTTTTCTTCATAAACACTGAAAAATATATTTTTAAATGCTCAGAGAAAACTTAAGCATAAATATAAGGCCAGTAACCACATAAAAGAAGATTACTCAAGGGGGCCGGCCCAGTGGCACAGTGGTTAAGTTCACATGTTCCGCTTCTCGGCGGCCCGGGGTTTGCTGGTTCGGATTCTGGGTGTGGACATGGCACCGCTTGGCAAGCCATGCTGTGGTAGGCATCCCACATATAAAGTAGAAGAAGATGGGCATGGATGTTAGCTCAGGGCCAGGCTCCCTCAGCACAAAGAGGAAGACTGGCAGTAGTTAGCTCAAGGCTAATCTTCCTCAAAAAAAAAAAGAAGATTACTCAAGAGGAATTAGAGATTCTAAAAACAGTCATTCTTATAGTACAAAGAGAAACACTCTGTAATTAAAGAAGAAAATGGAGAGAATATCTAGAGAAAACAACATAACAGGGTAGGATAATCCACGTTAAGTCTATATTTAAAATATATGTGTAGAAAAAAAGAAATAAAAGGACGTTTAATCAAGGGAAGAAATGAAAAAAGATTTGAGCTTCTAAGAACAGTGTCCAGTGGGTTAAAATCCAAAATGTAATAAGACTGGATAAAAGCTCACAGATTAAAAAGAGACTTTTATAATCAGCAAAGAGAGCAAAGAAGGACTAGGTTCAGTTTTTAGCAGATGTCATGATGAACAAGAAAGAGCAATTGAGTAGATTTCTAGTTCCTTTTTTTTTCTTCTACATTCTTCATTATAGTAATTCAGCATAAAAATGGTAGGACAAAATGAGTACAAGGGAATTTTTTAGTTCAAGAGAGATTGAGAGATAGTAAGACTAAACTTTACTACTGTAATAGAGTTTACATCTTGGATCCAAACATCCATATCCAATAGATTAAAGTCACAGAATCATCACCATTAATATCTCAGGAATTTATATGGATTGGTATTGATTCCATAAGATGGGAGGTAGACAAATGTGGGCTCATTTTTCAAACAGATAACTACGATCTACAGTTGAGTAAACACGCTATTTATTCATAGGAAAAATTTAGGACAGATGATTAAGAAGACTATTTTAACATTTTGGAAATACATATAGTAAACATTAGTATTTTTCCTGTGTTAGATAAACATGTACTGCCCAACTAAACTAATTTCCCTATTTTTTAAAAGAATAAATGAACTAAGCTATGAGTCCATGAGAATGTTGCAGATCCTTAGACAAAAATTCCATAATAAACTCATGGATAAGATTTTTAAGAACGAAAGTGTTTCTATAACTTGGGCCAGTCTACCTTAAAGATAATTTAATGGACTCATGACAATCTGCAGGCGTTTGTATCAGTCAGGACAAACTATTTTGTCCTCTTTTCTAGTCCAGAATTTTTATTAGCATTTTGCAAGAAAATGCAGAAGGCAAGTTTATTAGAACACACACAGCTGAAAGGAATAATCAATAGATAAGAAAATTGAAAAGAGCAAGATGAAATATGTCAAGATAAAATAAAATGGAGGGGCCAGCCCTGTGGCCTAGTGGTTAAGTTCAGAGTGCTCTGCTTCAGTGGCCCAAGTTTAGTTTCTGGGTGTGGATGATTGGGACTTACACCACTCACCAGCAGCCATGCTGTGGTGGCGACCCACATACATAATAGAGGAAGACCGGCATGGATGTCAGCTCAGGGCGAATCTTCCTCAAGCAAAAAGAGGAAGATTGGCAACAGTCATCAGCTCAGGGTGAATCTTCCTCAGCAAAAATAGAACATGAATAAATAAATAAATAAAATGGAGACCAGATTAGAAAATCCTGAGTAGACAAAACCAGTTAAGCCACATAAGCAAAACTTAGTCTAGCTTATTTCGTGAGCGGAAGTGAAACTTAACTTAGGTTTCTTTTTGTAAATGCCTCTGATAATCATATATGAAACTTAAGTCATCTTCCCAAAATGATATAAGATAATCACTTTTAAGTAATCTCCTATTGTCTGGTAGCCTTCATTGTAATAATCAATCATTGTAAAGATTAAACAACTTCTTCATTTTCACTTTATAAGCCATCCTGTAATGTTATGCTTCTGAGCTTCACACCAGCTTCAGGTTTGAAGGCTCTCTGTCTGCAATTTGTTTCTCACTCAATAAAATATTCATATCAAGTAAAGCTCTCTAAATTTTCTTTTAACAAAAATAATAAGAATAAATGCAAACCTCTTTAAAAATCAGTTGTGAAAAACAAGAAAGTATACAATCAAATTAACAGGAGTTTCCACAAAAAACACACCTAAATATTTCAGTTGATGAGAAGCTCAGTATGAGCCATCAGTGTGTTATGACTTCCAAAAATCTGACAGAATTTTAATATGAGGAAAATATGTTGTCCATAACAAGCAGCAAAGTGATTCAGAGCTATGGGGTTTAAAGTCAGGAAAACTTGTCTCAAATCTGTCACCTCATGCAAGGCGCACGTCCTCTCTGTGCCTCTCTCGCTTCGCCTACAAAGCCCCATGCCATCTGGCCCCTGCCTAACTCTGACTCACCCACCAACCTTGCTTAGTCTTCTCTAGCCACACAGGGTGGTTTGCTCTGCCTAAATATCCCTAAATCTTCCAAGTTCATCTCACCTCATGGCCTTTTCTGCTAACCATTCCCTCTTCCTGGCTTATTCTCCCACTAGGCACTCACTTGGCGCATTTCATTCAGGTTTATTCAAATGTCACCTCCCAAAAGAAGCCTTGTTGGACCTGTGTATCTAACCTCCATCTTCCCAAACTTTCCACCTCAGCACTCCCTGCCCCCTTCTACACTTTATTGAAAAAAATTATTTTGGTGAGGAAGATTGGCCCTGAGCTAACATCTGTGTCAATCTTCCTCTATTTCGTATATGGACGCTGCTGCAGCGTGGCTTGATGAGCGGTGTGTTTGTCTGTGCCTGGGCTTCAAACCCATGAACCCCGGGCCGCCGAAGTGGAGTGCATAAATTCAATCACCGTGCCACTGGGCCAGCCTTTACACTTTACTTTTAATAGCACTTATCTCAATGTTGAGTTATAGTACTTCTTTTTCAATTGTCTATTTCCTCAATAAGAGTATCAGGTATCCACAGAACTAATAACATGATTATCTCATGTGATAATTACTGTGCACTAGGCACAATTCTAAGTGTTTCACATATGAAGCTTGATATTACTTAAGAAAAATCTTAAAATCCCATTTGCCATTGAAGAAACTGAAGCATTGAGAGGCTCAGTTATTATTCCCCAAGTCACAGAACTGGTAAATAGCAGAGTCTGCATTCGGATCCAGAAAGTCTGGCCCTGGAAACCACGCCCTTAACCACCATACTAAGTACGCTTAACCACTATACTAACTATACTAACTATACTAACTATAGGGCCTTACTGTAGGTGCTAGCTAACATTTGGATGGATGGCTAAACATAAAATTTGAATAAAATAGTACATGAAAAAGTATGCATCTCAAATATCTAAGCCAGTGCATGGCATGTATAAGTATGCAAGAAACGTTCATAACAATAACTATTATTATTGTGCACTCATAAGAACATTTCTGGAATATGACATTCAGTTCTAATTAAGAATTATTTGACATATTGGAGCATATTTATTAAAGAGTGCCCAAAATGATGAAAGTTCTAAAAATTACGTCATTTGATAAAAGGATTGTAGAACTTGAGGATTGAGGATTTCAGGCTGGTGAGAAGTCTTAATGCAGGCTTCCAGTAGTCTTCAAATGTGTGAACACCCCCAAGGGCAGAAAGAGACGTGTGAACACAAGTTATCAGTAGGTATATTTTTCAACAGCTTATAAGGATGAACTTTCTCATAAATATTGCTGACCAAAGTGTCCTGAGCGAAGGCTCCTTTTAAAGTAGTGATCTCCTCTGTAAAATCCAACCACAAGCTTTACATTAGCAGAAGCTATCCGAAATTCCACTCTAAGAACCTCTACTTTTATACTACTTAGATCTACCGGAATGTAAAAGTATTTTGTTATCAGAGGTGTATTTGTATATTTTCTTTATAAAATGTACAGAAATGTTGTTAGATTTACAAACCTTAGAAAGAGCCAAGGAAGTGAAGGATAAATGAAGAAAGGGAACTAACAGGTCAGGCATTTTCTCATTGTATCCTTGCAGCAGTCTATGAGTAGGTGTTATTCTGATTTCATGCATGAGGTTTAGGGGCATTGAATAATTTATTCAGGTGGGTCACAGGGCAACTAAAGGCAGAGATGTAGTTTGGCCACAGGTCAGTCTGATTTAAAACTGTGCTCATTCTACCACATTGCATTATTATTTTTCTTCCAAAAGGAATAACAAAATAGAATTACTCATAATTTTTACTCAACAGTCTTTACTCCAACCATAGGCTGACACATTTTGTTGTCCCTAATTATATTAATTTGTTTGGCAAAAAAACATATGACCCAGCTATTCCACTACTGGGTATTTATCCAAAGAACATGAAATCAATAGTTCAGAAAGATCTATGCACCCCTATGTTCATTGCAGCATTATTCACAATAGCCAAGATGTGGAAGCAACTCCAGTGCCCAACAACAATTGAATGGATAAAGAAGATGTGGTATATGGAATAATACTTATCCATAAAAAAGACAAAATTGTGCTATTTGCAACAACATCGATGGACCTTGAGGCTATTATGCTGAGTGAAATGAGTCAGACAGAGAAAGACAAATATCATATGATTTCACTCATACGTGGAAGATAAAAAACGAACACATAGATAAAGAGAACAGATTAGCGCCTAACAGAGGAGAAGGGGGTGGGGGAGGGTGAAAGGAGTAAAGGGGGACATATGAAGTATGACCTGAAATACAATGAACATCCTTCAAATGAACAACCTCAGCAGGTGTTGAAATACCAAGGCTTGTGTGAAAATGTGTTTTAATTATAATGTCAATGACAATGGTCAATTCTGTTTATACACTCTTACAAGTTTCATATTTGTAAATTCTTGTTCCTTTGCCTGGAGATGTTTTCTGTTTAGAGCTACTGTGCTAATTTTCTCAAACTATATTCTCTTCCTCACGTCCTTTGGTGTAAGTAAAAGAGAGCACAACTTCTCCTCTCCATTGGTTCAGTTCTCTACTATTTTTTCCTAATAAAAATATTGTGATGCTGGTGTGACATGTTTTGGTAAGATGATAGCTCAGTTATTCTCCAAGGTGACCAACTTTATTTGATCAAGAGAGAGAAAAATAGGTTTTTAATATTGCATTGTTTAATCTATTGATTTTTGGTTGATCTTTTATTTGATAAGAGAGATATTTTAAAAGTTCATATGAATTTCAAGGGACTTGGCATATCATATTTATAATAATTCATTTCTTCCTACCTAGACTGTGTGAAAAAAAAGATTTTATTCTTTTTACTTTCTAAATCAAGAAATCAAGGTCACAATCCAGACCTGGTACTTTAGTGATGTGATTCACTGTTGAGCATAACAAAGATTAATCAGAAAATAGATGAAGGCCATGCTTTAATACGTTAGTTCTATTATATCTGTCTAAAGGAATATGAGCAATCAGGCTGAATATATGCCACAAAATGGACATACTGTGAGCTTAGAAATGGGATTCAGTGCATTATTAGAATTGGATCTTTTTTTTTTAATGTGCCTATGACAAGGACAGTCAATCTTATTGAGAACTGTGGTATATAAGGACATCTGATTATAGCTTTGATTATTTTACATACTATTACTCTCTTACCTTTATTGAGGACTGTTCTCAAGTAGCTCAAATATTGCCACATATAACATCTCTTCCATAACGAATATGCCCTTGGCAAAAAGGAACTGTTATCTCTGATTCTATCTCATATATAAGAAACTGAGATTTAAAAAATGTAAAGAACCTTGTTCAAGGTCAAGAAGGAAATTTACCATTAGAACTGAAATCAACTTCACACGATATGGTTCCCTGTCCAGTGCTATTTCCATTCAAGTGCCTCCAGTTTTAAAACCTTTCCTAATATGTACTTCTCGTGGGTCAATTCATTCTTTGCACAATTCATTCTTTTATTTAAAAAGTTTCTGCTACACTAGTATTTTCAAGCCTTGAAATTGCCACCAATTTTCAAAATGAAGAAGGCTTCCTCTTTCCCCAAAATAAACTCAGTTCTCTCTTTGTATTTAGAAAGAGCATTACTGTGCTAGTTAACAGCTCAGTTATGGCATTTCAGGCAGTTCTACTATGGCTGCCTAAAAGACAAGCTCCCAGAAGTCGAGAGGCCAACAGAGGGATCAGGAACGTGGCTCTGAGGCCAGACTTCATGGGTTTGAATCTCAGATTTACCACTCTACCTATGTGACTTTAGACGCAGCTGTTTCAAACTTCACTCTCATATTGACTGACAGAGGTGGTTAATTAATTAAAAGTTTTGGGCATACCATGAAAGGTAATACATAGATAACATTTAGCATGTGGCCCGAATGGAGTAAACACAAAACCTTCTTAGGTTATCACTCTGTCATATTCACTGAGGCACATCGCACTAAAAGTGTACGTTTCAGAGGAATAGTCACTGTGAATTCCACAACACTTGACTGCTTGGTAAGAGAAAATTATTTAATAAATCAAATTAATTTGTGAAAATTGGTCAAACTTTACTGGATAAATGTAGCACCAAGTTAAAAACACTTTTGGGTATATAAATGGGGAATATTAAGAATTTCTAGAAACTTCAGACCTCAAGATCTTAGATGAAAGCAGGTAGATTACTCCTCCCTCCCTAAAAACATATGCACAATAATATTGACACAGAGCAGAAATCCCTAATCTATTATGGACGTTATATTTACTTTACTCTAAACAGCAGCGGCGGCAGCGGCAACACCCTCTGAAATGCTGAACAGGCAAAACTGGGAACAACAGGGAAGAAAAACATTTCCTCTATTGATTCCAGAAGCTTAAGTTTGAGAACTGGCTTTCCTGCTAATGGTAGTCTGGTTGTGTGCCATGGCAAAGCCCTGTGTCTTTTACTCCTTTTAGGATCTACTGAAAGCAAAACTAGGAGGAACTTTGAGAACATGATTTTGAATTAATTTTTTCTTATTAGGAATATTCACTCTCTAGTTTTTTTCTATGATGTATCTGAAATAAAACAATTATTTTGGCCAGCCAGAATATCAAAGGGTAGGTGCTAGAATCTCAAGAAGTTTACTGAGTATATTAACATTACTCTTTACAGAATGTAAAAATAAATTAGAAAAGAAGGGAAGGTCATTTTCAACATGGTTCTCTGAGTGTATTCTAACACAAAAGCTAGGTCATGACTCCATTGCAGCTTTAGATTACAAAGTACATTTACTTTCATAAATTCTGTTGATCCTTATGTATATCCTATTAGGTAGACCAAAAAGGAATCATTATCTCCATTTTACAGGTAAGAAAATAGGTGCTCATAGCACTTTTATAATTTACCTGAGCAAAGTCTGCCTTTTGTTCTTTTGAGTTCTTGTACAGGTCTCCTTTTAGTACACCACACTGACTGCAACATCTAGAAATGAAATACGCAATGTACAGGCCCCTCCTTGGTCTTCTTGGCTGGATCTCCTCCTCTAGCCAGCCTGCAAACATGGGAGTCATCGGGCTCAGTTCTGGGTCCTCTTCTCTCTATGTGCGTTCTCTCCTCCGGGTATCCCATCCACCCCTATAAGTTTAAAGACCTCCTCTGTTTTGATAATTACCAAATTCCTTTCACCTGTCCATACCTTGTACTCTGGATTCCTCTATCTAACTGCTACTTGACTTCTACGATTGAAGCGCTAGTCAGAAGCTCAAACAACTAAACAGAGGTCTTAATTCACCCCTCTAAACCCGTTTCGTTCCCATTTTTTCCCATGTCAGTCAGAATCTACAGTAATCCTTGATTCCTCACTTTAATTCAAGCTTCACTTCCAAGTCACTAGTAGGTCTTAATAGTTCTGTTTGCAAAATATATTCTGAATGAAACATGAAATATTCTGAATATGAGAATTCATGTTTTTTCTCAATTTAAAATTCCTAACCATATGTCTTCAGATATTACCTGTTATATGTATTTTTTGGCTTTTAAAAACACTGTTATTTTATATTCTCTTTCCAACTGTTGCTTTCTTATTTAAAATTCTTGGGTTGCTAATTGTTTTTTGTCACTGCTGACTCAGTGAATTGCTTCTTTTGTAATTTTTTTTGTGTTGTTAATTGTTTTTTGTCACTGCTGTCTCTTACTCATAGCGAATTGCTTCTTTATGTAATTTTTCATTGTAAGCCCCTCTCTCTTTTTTTTGAAAAAAATTTTAAGGCATAACATCATAGGGTAAAGAGCACTGGTATTTAGTTTATAGACCAATTAATTTTCACCTAAGTATATAACTGTGAAACCATCGCGTAGATACATAAATACTACATAGATTTATACATAACTTACATAGATATTTAAATACATAGATGTACATGTAATTTGCATAGATATGTAAATACTCCACAATAGCTGATTTCAAGCTACCAACATGACAACATTGAACATGCAGCTGAGAGGAGATAGGAAGAATTGGCTCCCATGGCTGGAAAAATCCTGCTCCAGCACACCATTAGGAAACTCTTCCATTTTCTCTGAATAAGATTCAAACTCCTTACCACGATCTGCCTCCTTCCTACCTCTCCAACTTCATCACATTCCATTCTGCCATTATAAACTCACATTACAGCCACGTTGACTTCCCTCTCGTCCCTAGCATAAAACAAACCCTTCCCTGTCTCTGGGCTTTGAATGTGCTAGCTTCTCTGGCTTGATTCTTCCTGTCTGGCCTAGCTGCTCATTCTTGTCCTGTAACATGCCACATTCTCAGGAAGCCTTTCCCTGATCAACCAATCTAAATTGGCTTCTCCCAGTCTTAGTTTAAAATTTGTATTGCCTTCTTTGATAGCATGAATTGCAGTTGGCAATTCTCATTTTTTTTTTTTTTGTTACATGTTGTCTGCCTCTGCACTAGAATTTAGAATTCATGAAGGCAGAGAGAGATCTAGTCTGTCTCCTTTATTACTGTATCCCAGGGCATGGCTCAGAGAGTGACTCAGAGGAGGTGCTTAATGAATGTGTTGAGTGAATGAATGGACGGATGGATGGTATAGTTATTGAGGAGTGAATGGGATGAATTCTCCAAGGGGATGAAGTTTCATGAATGGTATCATAAGACTGAAATCCACCAATTTAAATATGAACCTGAGCACATTTTAAGAAGCTGGCAACCTTCCTCCCCAAAGGGGTGGTATTAGACTATGCATTTTTTGGTCAGATATTCATAAGTTTAAATGCCAGGACTGCCACTCACTCAATCTCTTTGGGCCCAAGTATTTCTTAATTTCTAAAATGAAGATAATGTTCAGGACTAAACTTGAGAATATACATGATATGCCAGGCATGGTATACATGCTAAATAATTGGTAATTGTTATTATCATGAAGATGTATAATTTATGGTAGACCAGAATATATTATAAATACAGATCTCATATTTGGTTTTATACTTATTTTAATGCTAATCTTATCTTAAGTTGTTAAAAATGATTCCTTAAAGAGCTCAAAAGAGTTCCATATCATTTCTTCCATACATCCCACAATATTTGAGAAGAAGTATAATTAGTTTGATTTTACTGATGAGAAAATGAAAAGAGAAATACTATGTTCCCAATGGTTACAGAGCGAATCATTGGGAGAGCTGGTCTTAGAACTCAGGCAATCCATATCTAATTTGGCACGTTTTCCTCTGACATGTGTCTAGCATGAAAACATCATAATAGCATTTGGTGTAATACAGAGGGTGTGTAAAAATAATAAACCAGAGCCGAGCTATGTAGAAGTCAGTAGATGAAAGTACTAATGACAATTGCTGAAGAATTTAAATGCAATCTGACAGTTCTCGTATTGGTTGCGTTTCTGTGGTTTGGCTCTTGCTACAGCATCTGCATAACTTGTCCTCCTGGTAATAAAACCATGTCTGTTTCAAGGTCACCCGGTAGGCATGTCAGTCCAGATGCTGAGATGCTGCACTGTCATAAGTTTCTGGGTTTCCCATGATCCAGGAAGGGCTTCTCCTATCTCTCTCTCTTCCTCTCTCTTGCTCTCTCGCTCTTGTTCCCAGTCCATTTGATATTCTCACAAGCTGAAGTTACTGTCCACTGAGACATTAATACATTCTATTTTATGGTCAACTTGCTGAAACCGAATAAACAAATATTTTCAGCAATTTTATTTTCACTCACTCATGCTGACAATCTAGTTCACACCGATACCTAGGATGATATTTTTTTCCTCTTGTTTCTTCAGGGCTTTGTGTAGAATGTGTTAATGCATAACAATTGCGAGGTAACTGAAAGATACTTCCAGTGTTTACCAATTATCTACGGCTTTTTGCCTCTGTTGGCATCTCAGGAAAAATTATTAAAAAAATCATTTTTTAAAAGACTTTTTATTCAGCTTGGCAATAGAGTATTTAGGTTTATTTTATTGTCTTCTCTCCTTCCTTTCCCCTTACAATAAAGACTACAGATAATACTTTGCCCCCTAGCTATCTGAGAGTTAAAAAGCTTACAACCCCAGATATATACTATCCAAATACAATTTGAGTTTTAGGAAAGGTTGGTAGCAAAAGTAATGTGTTTTTAATTTCATTAAAATAATATTTCTTCTGTTCAGTTTCCAGAAGGCATGCAGTGAGAGTTAGGAACCTGTTATGGGAGGACCACTTGAGTTTTGGCAAATGCCCAATATCAAGGCTTGAAGTAAACTGTAGAAATAGTGTGTGATGCCTCCAGTTGATTGGCTTATAATCTGAGTGATGGCATTGAGGATCTCTAAGTTTCTGCAGCCATGCAAGCGTGGCATCAGGAAGTAAGATAGCTAAGACCACTGGTCATAGGAAAGGAGATGCTGGGCAGAGAAGAGCTTCAGTTATGCCAGAAGGAGGCTGGCTGAGACAGGACAGTGGAGGATGAGGGTCAGGTTTTTCTGCTGTCCTACTGCTTTGAATAAGAAGGTAGAGTCTTAGGACACCCTGAGCTCCTCCCATGTTCTGAGCATTCCAACCAGGCCCCCTTCTTTCTGGGGGACAATGCTTCCAACATACTTTTTTCAATACCTTCCTTTGGGGAAAGTGAAGCCAAAAGAAATCATAGCTCCCCCTATCTTATTGACTTCATGATCCCACCCATTTCCTGCTCCTTTCTTCTCTCTTTATTTCCAGCGGGAAAAGGTAGAAACAACGGGAGTGAATTTTATATTCTATTATATGAATACATTGCAAATTTGCAGTTTAATACTGGCAACTAAGCCTACATATTTTATCAGCACCATCAGGATTGGTGACTATTTGTTGGAGTTATTGTTAGCTCCAGTAATTCCTTCCACACACGCTCTGTCTTTCAGCAGAATCCAAGAGAAGATTTACTGAAACAAAGAAGAAAAGACTCTCCTGCTGGGGCTCAGTTCTCGTGAGTCATCCAAGTCTGAATGCAGGATGGTACAGTATTTCACTCAATACATGTTTATTGAGTGCTACTGGGCATTATCCTACGTGCAACGAACACAGCAGAGGAGACAAACAAGGTCTCTAAAGTCTCCGCTCCAGTCTAGTGAGAGGAGGCAGATAATCTGAAGTTAATATAAAAAGAAGTTTAACTTTCATACTGGTAAGTGAAGTAAAGGAAATTAAAGAAGGTCAGTGAGAGGCAGTGGCTCAGATTGGGCAGGGTGGAGAAAACTCTTGAGCCTGAAGAGCACGCTGGAATAATGTGGGAGGTGTTCCTCTGGCTCAATTTAGGAAAATGTAACATTCCCAGGAAGTTCATATAATCTAGCCCTTTAAAGTCTCCCATACCTATTGTACATAACGTTTTTGCAACAAGAAGTCAGAATGGTGGGGCGTCTCAAGAACAATTTTGAGTCATGTTATTCACAACTAATTTTTAAAAGTTAATATTTAAAAGTCTTGTCATTTGGCCTTCAAGACCAGTGTCACACTGCATAGCAACTCCCAAACAGCATCACATGCAAACCTTTCTGACAATGGCTTTAGAAAAATGAGAGAGAGCTCCTAAGGCTGCCCCAGCAAGACGGGGTATAAATGCCATGAAGGTTTGTAAATGATCACAGAGTGTTTGGAAAATATCACATATTCTTTGGCAAGGTTTTTAGGGTAGAGTAGAAGCATGACAGAGAGAGAATTCTTATTCTCTCACTTGAGTTTTATTATTTTTTTTCCTTTCCCTGAGAAATGGGAGTCAGAGCTAAAGTTTGAAGAGATAAAAACCCCGAGTCACTTAACTCTCACTCTGGCCATAAACAGAGTGGAAGATACTCATACCCTAAAAGCACTGGGTCCTTACAATTTAAGGGCTGTCTTATGGGGTGTTTTGCTGGAACCATTACAGTCACGTTGTTAACTTTTATAATTTTCCAGCTCTCCAGAACATTTCTGAGTGCTTTGAACAAAAGGCACGCTGACGCTGTGGGATTTACTGTTGTCATGTCCTAAATGCCTTTTGGGGAAATGTCTCTGGGATTTCATTGTCTTCCTTCTGCCTTTTAAAATCGAATATACTTCCATTTCACTGAGTTAGGCTGAGTTTCCTCCACGGCGCCTCTCAATGACATTTCCTCAAGTTAGGTAAACACATTCCTTTTCTCTGTCGGGCCGTCATGTTCCTTTTCACTCAGGTTTTGGGAACTTTAAATGATGTTAGAAACAGCATGTTTATACTCTCTGGATGTAATCGTAAATGCCAATAGAGAATTTTTCGTGACAAAAATGCAAATAAGTTCGTGGCTCCAGGCCTCACTTTCTTTACCAGTTAAACGCAGAAGTCAGTATTTAACGAACCAAAAATTCTGCAGTTCAGTGAAAGACAAAGCCGTAAGTGACTTATAAAAATAGCATTCATAAAAGGAGCTGAAGACAAGGGCGGCTGTTGTTGTTTTCTTGGGGTTTGCAGGAGACAGCTGCAGCCAGACTTCCGCCTGGACTGACCGGATGCCCTTGACTTTCCAGGTGTAGTTTATAAAGCCCTCCGGCCTGAGCCCTGAGTGTCCCGTCTAAGCCTCAGGCTTTCTCTATCGAAGGTAATATTAATCTCTTACACCTTCTCCGTTCCTCACCATATTCTAGCTCCTTTGTCACCTTTCAAATCCTACTTTTTCAATGGACCAAGTGCAGGACTGCTTTAGTCCTTCCACACCTGTCATTTCCTATTGGAGCGCTCTTTTCTCTCTCCTCTTAGGCCTGCGCTGTTTCTCACAGCTGCCAATTAGCTTCTTACTTCCTAACTTTTAATTATGAGCCGCTGTTCAAACTTTACCAGATACTGCAAGAAAGTATCTAATGTGAAAGTGACTAAAGCAATCAAAAGAAAAAGCTACTTAAAACAAAACAGGCATGGAGAGAAAAATGCTAAAGGCAAATTAAAAAACAGTGACAACAGAAGAACTATCTTTATATATTTAAAGAGTTAAGAGGCACCGCACTAATAAAATGTTGGATTCTATAGAAAATGCAACATTCAGAGAACAAAAAAGAACCGTGGGAGTTAAAAAATATGATTGCAGAAATGAAACATAGGAGTTTTGGAAGTACAGAAAATCTCCACGAAAAAGAGCACACAGCGATGGAATAAATAAGTAAGGAAGAAAGGATGAACTCAGAAGGCCCCAAATATGAATACTAGGAATTCTAGAAAGAAAATAAAAACAGAGAAAATGAAAGCAAGGATTTCATTAGAACAACAATTCAAGAAAACTCCCAGAACTGAAGAACATGAGTTTGCAGACCGAAAGGGCCTCCCAGGTAGCCAGCACAAAAGATGGAAATGGACACATCACAGTAAAATTTCGGAACACAAGGGATCAAGAAAAGATACCACAAACTTCCAGAGCAAAAAAAGAGGCCAAATGGAAAGGATCAGTAGTCAGATGTGTTTCAGATTTCTCAACAGAAACACTGGATGCCGTGGAACAGTGCATTCAAAATCCCGAAGGAAAAGGATTCCTCCAAATAACTAACAAATCAGGTGTAAATGGGATAAAGACATGTTCAGACATGCAGGTCTCGACATTCTATCTCCAATCTGTTTCTCCTAAGAAAATACTGGATTCTGTGTTTCACCAAAACGAGGGAGTAAACCAAGGAAGAATATGAAATACAGGAAACAAGACGCCTAACATAGGCTGAGGCCAAATAGAATAATGGTGAAAAAAGATTCTGTGCAGACATCTTTTACCATATTAGTAGAAATAAGTAGAATACCGAACACATTCAAACTTCTTGAAATGAGACCTAAACAATGGAGGAAAATTTGAGGTTGAATGAGTGATAAGTACATGGAAATTAAACTAATGAAAAATTAAGACAATTATTGAATCCAGGGAAATGAGAGGTTGTATAAGAAAGGAAAAGTAGTTACAGTTTTGTTAAATGGATCAGCTGTGAATACAAATATACAATATATTGATATAAATAAAATTAGAATGGGAGGTTGAGTGGTTGGGAAGGTTGCACATGTATGGGGGGCAGGAGAGAGAAAGAAACTAAAGTCTTGTCTTCCACAGTCAGAAATAACAGGTGATACCTAAAATAGAAATCTTGAAATTCATCTATGATTTTATAAAGAAACCATTTATTTTAGAGTAATTTTAGAATTACAAGTTGCGAAGTTAGCACAGCGTTCTTTTATATCCCTTACCCAATTTTTCCTAGGGAAACATTTTACATTACTATGGTACATTTGTCAAAACTGAGAAACTGTCATTGGGACATTCCTATTAACGAAATCCCAGATTTTACCAGTTTTCCCACTCATTTCTTTTTTTCTGCCCCAAGACCCCATCCAGGATCCTACATTGCATTTAGTTGTCATGGCTCTTCAGTTTCCCCTGGACCGTGACAGTTTCTCTCTCTTTCCTTATTTTTTATGACTTTGACAGTTTTGAGGAGTGCTGGTCAGGTATTTTGGAGTACGTACCTCAATTTTGGTTTGTTTGATGTTTTTTCTCATTATTAGACTGGGGCTATGGGTTTCTGGTGGTAGAATGCCCTTCGCATCGCATCATATCAGGGGTACATGATATCCACACGCCATCACTGATGGCTTGGTTATGGTGGTATTTGTCAGATTTCTCCACTATTTTCCCTATTCTGTACTCTTTTCTTTGGAAACCCGTCGCTAAGTGCAGCACACACTCAGTGGAGAGTGGGGAAGATGAAGCTGTAAGGAGGCAGCGCCTATTCATTATTTAGAATTCTCCTGTGAGGAAGGTTTGTTTCTTTACCTCCATTTATTTGTTTATTCATGCATTTATTTATATCATTATGAACGCCTACATTTATTTTATAGCTCGGGTTATAATCCAATGCTGTGTTGTTCATTTTGTTTCTCAAATTGTTCCAGTTTTGGCAATTGGAAGGTATTTCAGGTTGGCTCATGTGTCCCTTTGACATGTCATGCTCCTTTTGTTTTTTGAGTACTTCCATACTTTCTGGCATGACAAAATATTCTATATTTGGCTTCTATTTTTCCTGCTCCAACCTTAAAAACAGTCACTTCTCTGAGGACCTTTGGTTCCTTTTATTGGAGAACAGTATTTAGAAACTAGAATCTGAGTGTACAACTTAAAAATAAATAAATAAAAACTTAAAAAAAGAGAGAATATAGGAAATAAATTTGAGCTTTCTTACTTAACAAAAAATATTTATGTATCCAGTTTCATGTTGCATAAATGTTTTACAATAGAAAACCTTTAAGTAATCTTATCTAGAAATTATTCATATATGAAAATGTATTTAATGACTGTTATGGAGATAAAAATGAGATAAAAGAAGCATAAGCAATAAAAATAGAAAATAAATATATTCTGATATGAGTCTCTGGTTGAAACAAGAGGGTAAATATTTAGTATTAAAAGGTAATTTTTATGAGTTTATTCTATGTTGTTCTTGGTCAATAAAAGACAAGGATTAAATTTTCTAATACAGACTACAAAACTCATGCAGAAATAAGATGTAATAGTGGCAGGAGGCATTGACCCTCCAGATCTCTTCTTGCAATTCCCATTCAATCAAATATAATTTGTGAATGAAATCTTGATTTGCCTTTTAGCCAGTTTTATCTCACAGGAACCAAATGAATAATGCAGGAAGCTTCTATGTTAGATTTAATTCTGGAAATATTAAAATAAAACAAATTATATTTTCTGTTTGTCAGTTCACATAGAACTTAATCTGTGCCTCTCTTCAATGGTAATTACCACTTCTCACCATGCATCATTAGCATCTGTTTACATGATTTGTCTTCCTAGAAGGCAAAATTCCTTGAAAGTACAACCTATGTCTTACTCATCTTAATAAATGTCTCAAACACCCGCCCAATTCAAGGCACACAATCGAACTAAACAAACACCAAATAAAGGTATAAATTAATAAATCAAGAGATTACTACTTGGTGAGATAGAAATCACAGGAACTTTGGAGAATGAAATGTTGCTATTGGTAAGTTCTTCATAACTAAGGAAAGATATGTTAGGACGAGTCATTTAAATACCTTAGCTTTCAGGAGAGCAAATTTTTTACACTGCAGAGAATATGTGAACATAATCCTATTGCCATGTATCAACAAGAGTTGTCAAAATTTCAAAAGATAATGAAACACATTGAATTATTTTGCTCTCATTAGAAGCACTGACACAAGTTTCAGTGAAAAATTTTTCAAAGAATATAGCAAAGTTTAAAATTCTTTAAAAACGCTGCTTATTTCATGTTTTAGATTATGTATATAAATTATAAATAAGGAAAGATAAATACATCAGAGGAATATTCTCAACAATTTTTATTGTTGGGGTAGATAATCAGAAAAATCTAGGGACCCAGACACATAGAACAAATTGCAGATGTGATAGCAATTGGCACTATGGGACAAACTCTGAGAAATCAGGGGTGCAGTAGAACTGAGAAATTTTCAACAATGATGTCTGTAGAAAATTGGGTGAATATTTTGGTTTTTTTTTTCATAAAATGGTCACTATGACTCCCGAGCAATATTCTAGGGCTCATTCTTGCACAAATATTTCATTTCGAGGTCTTAGAAATGATAGCAGTGATTATACAGAGCATCTTGGATCCATTAAGAACAAGTCATGACAAATTAATATCATTCCCTTAGTGGCAGGGTTACTAGATTGGAAGTTATGGAGAATGTAGTAGTATTTATATGTAAATAGTAATACATAGTATAAATATATACAAACTTATCATAGTGCTTTAAATTGTTTTTGTCAATAAGAGAATAAAATACATTGGATAATAAGATGGAATAAATTTTCCAATTAATTAAGCATTGTATGCAAAATGCATTATTTCACGCATTCCTGTCAACCTTAGGCTCTTGCAGGTCTCTAACCATATCCTCAAATTCAATTTTCTGCTAATGGCTTTAATGAATACTTGGTAGGACTACTTTCCAAATTTGCAGATGACTTACAGCTGGAGAGAATAGAAAAACTAAGGAGCAATTTGAGAGGCATAAACCTATATACTGTTTGCTTAGGAGGAACTGGCTGAACAAACCATCCTATAAATGGATATCTAGGCATTTGAGTATGTACCACCTCAACAGGTGTCACCTTTGTAGCGTGGCTTTCAAGGTATAGCAATACAAGTTTGAGTCGGTCAGACAAACGTACTGATGGTATTGTGTTCAGTTTTGGGAAAAATGATTTAGGAAAGACATTGGTATACAGTTAATTCAGAAGAAATTAAATTTTCAGAAAAGCATAGCATCTGAGAAACAATGGAAGAGGTTAATTTAGAAAGTAACAATTGAAAGTTGATGTAAAATATCTGAAGGGTTGGTGCTTGTTTAGTGGGCAACCAGAAGCAGTGGATGGATGATATGGAGAGAGATTTTGGCATAGTGTGAGGAAGGCTTTTAATATTTGAACTGTTCGAAAGTGAAATGAGTGGGCATGTAAGACTTGGAGAAGTGGTTTCTACATATCACAGGAGGTTGTGATCAATCACTCCCGTGGTCCTTTCTAGTTTTAATGTTCTTTGGTTCTCCATTTAGTCAATAAATAGTTTTGTAAAGGCTTCCTAAATCACCCTTCATAGTCACCCCTCTACAAATCCTTTGTGGAAGGCAGGCCTAATCATAGAACCAGACACCCAGCAAAACTGTGACATACTCGAAAGCTCTCGTCAACAGCGGTCTCCACAGTCCCACTTTTGTCTACCATACCACGTCTTTCAGCATTTATTCCCTGATCCTTTGTCCTGTCTTTCTTGGTGGAAACTTTTTGTTGCCCACAACCATCTGGGGCTTATTGTTTGGGCTGATTTTAGACTGAAATGATATCTCATTGCCTCAGATGCTTGCAAGTAAACTAGATAAACCTGATAAATTATCCTACAATATTCTTGTGCCACAGAAGCTGTCCAGCAAAGTTCTCATTGAACATATTAAAGCTATATATATTTTTGGAAATGGTCATTTAATTAGAAAACATATTGGTCAAAGAAAGGTCAAGAAAACAATTAGAAATGCCATTTTTATATAAAATTAACATTCCCTAGCAAATGTCCCAAGTAAGTGTTTCTTGAGTATGATAACTATTTTTACTGAGTAATGAAGCAGTGCCAGAAAAAAATGAATATTAT
Source organism: Equus caballus (assembly GCF_041296265.1). Taxonomy (NCBI): domain Eukaryota; kingdom Metazoa; phylum Chordata; class Mammalia; order Perissodactyla; family Equidae; genus Equus; species Equus caballus. Next base: position 50,871,812 of record NC_091686.1, read on the forward strand.
AAATGTCCCTTCTCCAGAACTGTGTATTTTGAATTCTAAAATTTAATAATTGATAATTTGGTATACTTAGAATGTTTTGTCCAAATAATGTGTTATTATATAAAAAGGAAACTATAGAGGCTATTTACTTTTGACAACTTCAATTTTAATGATTTTTAAGTATTTTTTTAGCCAAAAATGTATTTATTCAATAAATATTTATTGAGAACCTTCTATGTTTCAGGCACTATTCTAGGTTCTTGGGATACATCAGTGAGCAAAAGACACCAAAAATTCCGGCCCTCATGAAGCTTACATTTAGTATAAGAAAACAGTTAATAAATAAAATAGGCAATTAAATTATATATTAAAAACATATATGCTATAGTACAAAAAAATAAAGCATGGAAGGAGTATACGCAATTCTAATGTGTGAGGGGTATTACATTTAAAAATAGGGTGGTCAGGGTAGGTCTCAGTGAGAAGGTGACACTGAGGCAAGACTCAAAGATGCAAAGGAACAAGCCATCGAGTTCTCTGGGGTAAGAACAGTCTAGAAAGAGGAATAGCCATTGAAAAGGCTTTGAAGGGGGTGTGCTTGGCACGTTCAAGAAGGAGCAAAGAAAGATCTCGTCAAGATGGCGCTGTGAGCAGACGTTGAACTCGCCTCCTCCCACGAACACACCCAGGTTACAACAATTTTGGGAAGAATCACCCTGGATTGAAAACTGAAAACTGGATAAAAAGAACCCCCACGACAAGGGACAGTCCTGATGAAAGCAGAAGAGGCAGTAACTCCGGCAGGAGAAGAAAAAAGCCACCTTTGGGAGCAGTGGAGCTTCTCAGCTGGCCAGGCAGGAGCCAACCTAAGGTACACAGCCCTCCCTGGAGGAGTGAGGTCCGGAATGGGGGCGATACTGCTATAAGCATCCTTCGGACTCAGCCCAGCTGAGATGGGGGTCTTACTGTCTGGCTTGGCTGGCTATTAACTCCAGCGAGGACACCCCCAGAAAAACTATCGGCCGAAAGCCGAAAAGATCTGAGTCTTAAAGGGCCCAAGCACAAACTCACTCATTGCAGCAACCTAAAATCACCAGAGAGAAGGCTGACTGTCCTTTGGTGAAATGAGACTCACCTGGTGGGCTCTGCAGGCATTTTGGTGAGAGGAGGATCCTCTTTGGAGACTGAGACATTGGTGGGGGCCCTTGTTCTGAGCTGGTACAGGCGTGCTGATATGACACCCATGAGGGCCACTGAGGTGCATCCCTTGGGCTGTTAGCCCAGGGGTCTGCCACACCCACTAGAGCACAGATTTAGTCCAGTTCAGCCAGGGCAGGCAGACCCCTAGGGACTGGCCCCACCTAACAGCAAGCCCTCAGGCTACTTTTCAGCCTGCATTGACTGAGTGCTTTGATCCTCTACAGGCAGGCAAGGGTGTCTGCCTCTGTGGGGCAGGGCTTGTGTGAGGACCAGGTGAACTGTGGGGGACATTGGGGCAGAGGTGGGGGCCTCTGAACTGTGGCACTGGGGTACACTCCGTGGGATTGAGAAGTGCACACGAACCGGGACTGTGTTGACAGTATATGTGGTCCAGTGGGGGGTGAGGCTTATCAGCAGCAGAACACTTGTGCTTCACAAATAGCCATAAAAAGGATCAGCCCCACCTTCCAAAGTGTGAAACAACTGAGGGCCTCCATGCCAAGGGCTAGCCCCACTCAGCTGCACTCCTAAGAGAACTGACAACAGCCTTGTTGGCCTCAGGCCTATCACAGCTGTATGCCCCTGAGCCTAGCAACCAGCTACACTGGGTACCAACCCAATTAAGAGGACAATTGCAATAAGAGTGTGCTGATAGACTTTGTAGCCAACAGTGCTGAGGCCCCTCCAAACCGGATTTACAAACAGCTGGCCAGGGAAGGAAAGATCAGACTCCCTGGGTACCTGCAGTGAGAGCAACCCTGCCACAGCAGAAGAACACAAGTAGCCCATAAAGGGGTCACTCCTGGTTCTTATGGTCTGATGACAAGAGGGAAGCACACTGCTGGGCCTCATAAGGCATCTCATACATAAGGCCACTTCTCCAAGATCAGGAGACATAGCTGACTCACCTAGTACAAAGAAAATAGCACAGAGAAAGAGGCATAATGAGGAGGCAAAGGAATGCTTTCCAAGCAAGGGAACACTACAAAACACCAGAAAAAGAACTAAGTGAAACAGAAACTAGCGACCTCCTTGACAAAGAGTGCAAACAAAATATAATGAGGATGCTCACAGGTATGCTGAGAAGAATGGATGAACACAGTGAGCACATCAGCAAAAAACTGGAAGATATAAAAAAAACCCAATCAGAAATGAAGAATACAATACTCGAAATGAGAAATTCACTAGAGGGATTCAATAGCAGAGTAGAGGAAGCAGAAGAACAGATCAGTGAGCTAGACGAAAGATTAGAGGAAATTACCCAAGCAGAACAGAAAAGAGAAAAAAGAATTAGACAGAATGAGAACAGTGTAAGGGAACTCTGGGACAATATCAAGCGTGCTAACATTCGTATTATAGGGGTCCCAGAAGGAGAAGAGAGAGACAAAGGGGCAGAAAATTTATTTGTCAAAATAATAGAGGAAAATTTTCCTCACCTGAGGAAGGAAACAGACATTCAAGTTCAGGAAGCACAGAGAGCTCCAAACAAGAGAAGCCCAAAGAGGCCCACAGAAAGACATATTATAATCAAAATGTCTAAAATTAAAGACAAAGAGAGAATCCTACAAGCAGCAAGAGAAAGGCCATAAGTGATATATAAAGGGAAGCCCATCAGGCTATCAGCAGACTTCTCAGTCGAGACCCTACAGGCGAGAAGAGAATGGCATGACATATTTGAAGTGCTAAAAGGAAAAAATCTACAACCAAGAATACTCTATCCATCAAGGCTGTCATTCAGAATGGAAGGAGAGATAAAGAGCTTCCCAGACAAGCAAAAATTAAAGGAGTTTATCACCAAGAAACCAGTTCTACAAGAAATGCTGAAGGGACTTATTTAAGTGGGAAAGCAATGACCACAAATAGAGAGAAAAGAAAAAAATTATCAAAAAACCCCAAAAGAACAACAAGAAAAAAGAGGCAATAAAATCACTTGTAAGGTAAAAGTATAGTAAAGGTAGCAGATCAACTACCTGTGAAGATAATATGAAGGTTAACAGATAAATGTACTAAAATTACCTACTTAAATGATAAGAGGGTAATGGATAGACACACACTAAACAAAAGACTATATATGATGTGAAAAACATATAATGTGGGAGGAGGGGAGTGAAAAAGTAGAGCTTTTAGAAAGAGGTCAAGCTAAAGAGTCTATCTACTCAATATAGACTGTTATATGCATAGTATATTCAATAGGATCCTCATGGTAACCACAAACCAGAAACCTATAACAAGCAGGAAAAAAAGTAAGACAAAAGAAATCAAACATATTACTAAAGATAGACATCAAACCACAAGGGAAGAGAGCAAGAGAAAAAGAAAGGAACTGAGAAGAACTACTAAAACACCCAAAAAAAAGAAAAAGTGACAAAATGGCAATAAATACATATTTATCAATAGCTACTTTAAATGTCAATGGACTAAATGCTCCAATCAAATGCCATAGGGTGGCCAACTGGATAAAAAAACAAGATCCATGTATATGCTGCATACAAGAGACACACTTCAGACCTACAGACACTCACAAACTGAAAGTGAAAGGATGGAAAAAGATATTCCACGCAAACGGCAAAGAAAAGAAAGCAGGGGTAGCAATACTTATATCAGACAAAATAGACTTTAAATCAAAAACTGTAATAAGAGACAAAGACGGGCACTACATAATGATAAAGGGAACAATCCAACAAGAAAATATAACACTTGTAAATATCTACGCACCCAACATAGGAGCACCTAAATATATAAAGCAATTATTAACAGACATAAGAGGAGAAATAGACAGTAACACAATAATAGTAACACTCCACTTACACCAATGGATAGATCATCCAAACAGAAGATCAATAAGGAAACGCTCACCTTAAAGGACACATTAGACCAGAGTGACTTAGTAGATTTCTACAGAACATTCCATCCAAAAACCACAGAATACACATTCTTTTCAAATGCCCATGGAACATTCTCCGGGATTGATCACATATTAGGCCACAAAACAAGTCTCAATAAATTTAAGAAGATAGAAACAATACCATGCATCTTTTCTGACCACAAAGGAATGAAACTGGAAATCAACTACAGAAAGAAAACCAGAAAAGCCACGAAAATGTGGAGATTGAACAAAATGCTACTGAACAATGATTGGGTCAATGCAGAAATCAAAGAAGAAATAAAAAAATTCCTGGAGACAAATGAAAATGAAAACACGACATGCCAAAATCTGTGGGATACAGCAAAAGCGGTTCTATGAGGGAAGTTTATAGCAATTCAGGCTTACCTCAACAAAGAAGAAAAATCCCAAATAGACAATCTAAAAGTGCACCTAAAGCACCTAAACAAAGCCCAAAATCTGCAGAAGGAAGGAAATAATAAAACTCAGAGCAGAAATAAATGAAATAGAGACTAAAAAAAAAATAGAAAAAAGTAATGAAACCAAGAGCTGGTTCTTCAAAAAGATAAGCAAAATTGACAAACCCTTAGCTAGACTCACCAAGAAAAAAAGAGAGAAGGCTCAAATAAATAAGATCAGAAATGAAAGAGGAGAGATTACAATGGACACCTCAGAAATACAAAAGATAATAAGAGAATACTATGAAAAGCTATACACCAACAAATTGGATAATCTAAAAGAAATGGGTAAATTCTTAGAAACATACAACCTTCCAAAACTGGACCAAGAAGAGGTAGAAAATTTGAATAGACCGATCACCAGTAAGGAGATCGAAACAGCAATTAAAAACCTCCCAAAAAATAAAAGTCCAGGACCAGATGGCTTCCCTGGTGAATTCTACCAAACATTCAAAGAAGACTTAATTCCTATCCTTCTCAAACTCTTGCAAAAAATTGAAGAGGAGGGGAGGCTTCCTAACTCCTTCTACAAAGCAAACATTATCCTGATACCAAAACCAGACAAGGACAACACAAAAAAAGAAAGTTACAGGCCAATATCACTCATGAACATCGATGCAAAAATCCTCAGCAAAATTCTAGCAAATCGAATACAACAATACATTAAAAAGATCATATGTCATGATCAAGTGGGTTTCATTCTGGGGATGCAGGGATGGTTCAACATCCGCAAATCTATCAACGTGATACACCACATTAACAAAATGAAGAATAAAAATCACATGATCATCTCAATAGATGCAGAGAAAGCATTTGACAAGATACAGCATCCATTTATGATAAAAACTCTAAATAAAATGGGTATAGAAGGAAAAACCTCAACATAATAAAGGCCATATATGACAAACCCACAGAAAATATCATTCTCAATGGAGAAAAACTGAAAGCTATTCCTCTAAGAACAGGAACCAGACAAGGATGCCCACTGTCACCACTCTTATTTAACATAGTATTGGAAGTCCTAGCCAGAGCAATCAGGCAGGAAAAATAAATAAAAGGGATCCACATTGGAAAAGAAGAAGTGAAACTGTCACTCTTTGCAGATGACATGATTTTATATCTAGAAAACCCTAAAGAGTCCACTAAAAAACTTTTAGAAACAATAAAGGAATACAGTCAAGTTGCTGGATATAAAATCAATGTACAAAAATCTGTTGCATTTCTATACACTAACAACGAAGTAGCAGAAAGAGAAATTAAGAATACAATCCCATTGACAATTGCAACAAAAAGAATAAAATACCTAGGAATAAACTTAACGAAAGAGGTGAAAGATCTGTACGCCGAAAACTATAAAACATTGTTGAAAGAAATCGAAGAAGACACAAAGAAATGGAAAGATGTTCCGTGCTCTTGGATTGGAAGAATTAACATTGTTAAAATGTCCATACTTCCTAAAGCAATCTATAGATTCAACGCAATCCCTATCAAAGTTCCAACAACATTTTTTACAGAAATAGAACAAAGAATCCTAAAATTTATATGGAAGAACAAAAGACCCCGAATAGCCAAAGGATTCCTGAGAAAAAAGAACAAAGCTGGAGGTATCACACTCCCCGATTTCAAATTATACTACAAAGCCATAGTAACCAAAACAGCATGGTACTGGCACAAAAACAGACACACAGATCAATGGAACAAAATTGAGAGCCCAGAAGTAAACCCACACGTTTATGGACAGCTAATATTCGACAAGGGAGCCAAGAGCATACGATGGAGAAAGGAGAGCCTCTTCAATAAATGGTGTTGGGAAAACTGGACAGCCACATGCAAAAGAATGAAAGTAGACCACTGTCTTACATCATGCACAAAAATCAACTCAAAATGGATTAAAGACTTGAATTTAAGACCTGAAACCATGAGACTTCTAGAAGAAAACATAGGCAGTATGCTCTATGACATTGGTCTGAGCAGCATATTTTCAAGTCCCATGTCTGACCCGGCAAGGGAAACAAAAGAAAAAATGAACAAATGGGACTACATCAAACTGAAAAGCTTCTGCACAGCAAAGGAAACCATCAACAAAACGAAAAGACAACCTAACAATTGGGAGAAGATAGTTGCAAACCACATATCAGATAAGGGGTTAATATCCAAAATATACAAAGAACTCATAGAGCTCCACAACAAAAAAACCAACAATCCAATTAGAAAATGGGCAAAAGATCTGAACAGAGATTTCTCCAAAGAAGAAATACAGATGGCCAACAGGCATATGAAAAGATGCTCAACATCATTAGCTATCAGGGAAATGCAAATCAAAACTACAACGAGGTATCACCTCACTCAGGTCAGAATGGCTATAATTAACAAGACAGGAAACAACAAATGTTGGAGAGGGTGTGGAGAGAAGGGAACCCTTGTTCACTGCTGGTGGCAGTGCAAACTGGTGCAGCCACTATGGAAAGCAGTATGGAGTATCCTCAGAAAATTAAGGATAGATCTACCATATGATCCAGCTATCCCACTGCTGGGTATTTATCCAAAGAACTTGAAAACACAAAGGCATAAAGATACTTGCACCCCTATGTTCATTGTGGCATTATACACAATAGCCAAGACTTGGAAGCAACCTAGGTGCCCATCAAGGGACGAATGGATAAAGAAGATGTGGTATTTATACACGATGGACTACTACTCAGTCATAAGAAATGACGAAATCCGGCCATTTGTGACAACGTGGATGGACCTTGAGGGTATTATGCTGAGTGAAATAAGTCAGAGGGAGAAAGTCAAATACCATGTGATCTCACGCATAAGTAGAAGATAAAAACAACAACAACAACAACAAAAAAAACCACATAGCATTGGAGATAGGACTGGTGGTTGGTTACCATTGGGGAATGGGAGAAGGGGGAGGGTGAAAGGGGTGATTAGGGTCACATGTGAGGGGATGCACTATAATTAGTGTTTGGGTGGTGAACATGATGTAATGTATACAGAATTCAAAATATGATGTACATCGAAAAAAATAAAAATTAAAAAATATAAAATAAAAAAAAAGAAAGAAAAAAAAAAACCGAAAGAGAAAAGAGGCTAGATGAGCCAAATCAGAAAGACAATGAGATGGGAGCGCACAGATCATGTGACTAGCCTTGTGGCATAACACTATGGCAGAGCAGAGTATAGTAGTGGGAGACCAGGTAGGAGCCTGTCACAATAATCTGGAAAAGAGATGATGGTGGCTTGGATCAGAGTAATAGCAGTGGAGGTGGTGAGAATTTGTGTGTGTTCTTAAATAAAGCACCAATGGGATTTGCTGATGGATCAGACATGAGATGTAAGAGAAAGAGAAAAGTCAAGAGTGATTTCAAGGCTTTGGGACTAAGAAATTAAAAAAGTGGATTTGCTACTAACTGAGAAAGAACAGATGAAAGGCAAAGAAACTGTTAAACGCTGGATATAATAAGCTAGAAAAATGTATATTAAACAGCCAGATGATGGGTAGAGAATATCAAATGGGCAAATATTTTTGGCTGATTAGATCATTCAGTGGCTCTCACAGCACACCCAATTTAAAAGATGTATTCATTGGCATAGACAAACACACAAAAAACCAAAAAAGCAATTCTAAGGCCCTAGACACTGCTCCTGATTTCCAACAGCATGTTGTGAAAAAATATAAAAAGCTTTGGATGGTTATAAGGAGTGCATGGCTGAAAAGTGATATTTGGGTCATATACAGTATATTATGTGGAGTAATTTCCAAAAACAGCTAGATTGACAAACTTAATTAGATTCCCTAACATAGAAAAGGAATCTGTCTAAATTTGCAAGTGTTTAATCTAAAGTCCAAAATTGAGAAATAAATAAGACTATCTCTGTTGCTAGAATTACATAAATGTGTGTCTCCTTTGTGTGTTAGCATGGTGAAGGAGAATATTGATATTTGAGCTGAAGCTGATAAAAGCTTCTTGTACTTCACAGCTCGAGTGCAATATTTCACTTGACTGTAATTCATAAGTTTCCTGGAGGCTAAATATTTTATATGCAGAGTTAAATACACAAAAGTATTAAATGCAATACATTTCTGACAGTGATACAATTTGCGGCAGAAAGTCTCCATCATATTTACATACTGCTGAACAGATGGGGCGCTCAGCCGAGCAGCCTAGGTGAGAATTAGCAAACGAGGGCCTATTGTAGGCCTTACTATCTGGGAAGGGGAAAGCTATAAATAGTGAGTATCTCGTCTTTCCCGGGAAGTCTCCTATGCTTTTTTAAAATAAACTTTGTATTTTTACACTACACAGCCATTTTTCTTAACAAGTGAAAAACTAAAGCTCAGAGGATTAAAATATATATATTCACTGAGTTAGCTCAAGTATATTGATTCTGAATTCTTTATTATTTATTTTATTCTTTACTTTTTTCAGTATTTTAGCTTATACTTTTTCCCTGATAGGCTAAGTTACAAATTATGTGGTACATTTAGGGAAATCTACCTGGTAATTTCTCAGGAGCATGACTAGCCCTCATGGCTAGTTAGTGGGAACTCAGACTCAAACCCCATTTCATCTTCCTCTAAAGCCTAAACAACATAAGTTTAAGTCTATTATGTTATCTTGGACTCTTAAAGACATATTTAAGAAAGCATTGTTTGGAAATTGTCAGAGAGTAATAGGTAAATTCTCCTAAAATGTTACACGAAATTTGAAACTAATTCTAACAAGGAAAAAGTAAATGTAAATACAGGAAGAAAACAAAAAGAAAAGAATTCTGAATCAAGCTTCCAGGGCTAATCCAATACCACGCCATGTTGTAACATTCAGGCATAAACTGTGCAACCTGGTAACAATTACACCTGTGTATAGTATATACGTGCTGCACACAGCACACATCATTGATTCGCTCCAATATTGACAGAATCATTCATCATGGTTCTTTTTGTATATCTGTTATCTAATATAATATTTTAAACTTAAAGATTAAAAGTATTCAATAATGGCTCTGTGTCTGTCTGTTTTCATGCTTTTCATCTTCCCTACTTTCCTTTTTTCTTTCTTTCCTATCTTGATTTCTGTCTCCTTCTCAGGCCCCTGACTTAGGTTGACTTGTGAGTAAAGCATTTGGCTAGGGTACAAAATTTAAAAGAGCACCAAACTCAGTAATCAAGATAAATAATATGTTAATTCAATATTTGTTAAAAGTCAAAATTCACTAAAAAATCCATGATGAACAAAATATCAAAATTTTAAGTGAAGATTGGATCTGCCAGTACCATGTGGAGCCATGTCTATATATTGTGTCAGTTGGTGTTTATTGGAATCCCCCTTAAATTATGCATCTGGGGTGAGTGCCAAGCTTGACCCTACCCAGGCCCTGTTCTGTCCTTCCTGCCTTGCTTCCCAACCTTCTAGACTAAAAGCATAAAACAAGTACATTAAACAGATCATTTTACCAACCTAAATACACAAAATTCCACATCAATCAACGTCCTCTAATCAAAGTAATAGATTTCAGTTAAATAAACACGCACGAGACTGAGATCATTTAAATTAGGTTGAATAGTGTTGAGACTTCTTCTATTTATAAGACAAATTATTTTACTGAGAGCGTTTTAAGATAGTAAATACGTTGTACCATCCAGAATATAATAAAATTACAAAAATATTTAGTCCCTTTAAGAACTCTTTACAAAGAACTAGGCTTGAGAATTTCGGGGTCTGGATTCTTGAGCAATCTGAGATTTCCTGCTATCAAAGAAGATTTTAGCCATTCAAATTGGAAAGAAAGACTAAAAATTAAGCTTCAAACTGAGCTTTTTAATTTAATTCACTAAAGATTTACAGAACACTTATTACATATGAGTTATGTAGAGACATAGGGATGAACTGATGAATCAGGTATGGAGACTGACCCAATGTAGCATAAAATCAGGAAGGATAGACAGACACAGACAATTATAACATTAAGACGAAGAAATTATATGTGGCGATGGATAGGTTATTAAGAGAGTTTAATTTCAGGCAGGACAATCAGGAAAGACTTCATAGTCACAACTGAGATAGACCTTGAAAATGAAGAGGCAATGGACAGAAAAAGAAGGCAGTGGAGGAGTGGATTCCTGATGGAAGAAAAGAACTGAGCAATACCTGGCATAAGAATATTGCTGCATCTAAGAGAAAGTCAGTAACTTAGTTTGATAGGAACATAGGGTGTGTGAAAGGGTAAAGATGATACCTAGATGAATGGTTAGCACCGAATAAGTGTTCAATAAATATTTTTGGAATGAGAATAAAGAATGAATAAATGAAGACCAAAAGGAAGGATAATGCCAAATTGTAGAGACCTTTGAATGCTAGGATAAACAAATTGCACTTGAGATAAAGTGGAACACTTAACGGCTTCTGAGCAAAGATGGATCACTATCAGAATCACACCGAGGGAAGATTAATTTGTGTGAGGAGGCCAATCACTTATTTCTGCAGTCCAAAAGGATAGTAATAGTGACATGAATTACTAAATTAAAAGTAGAAAGGGAAAGGAGGGACTATCTGGGAGAGATGCTACAGAGGCAGGATTGATAGTTAAAGCAATTAATTGGCTCTAGGAAGAAAGATGAAAGCAATGAAAACGACTCCTCAGTTTCCAGACCGGATGACAGGGAGGGTATTGGTGATTTTAACAGAAGTAAAGAAGACATTAAGATAAGCATCAACTTGCAAAGAAAGATAATTAGTTCAGTGTTGGACACAGAGCTGGCAGGGGCACCGGCAGGGCACCCAGGTAGAGATGTGCAGCAAGCAGATAAGCGTTGTCTTGTTCCTAAAAAACAAATGCTGTCACAAGACAAAAAGCAACATTTGCCACTTGATATGCCCCTCACTTAACCTCTACTTTCTGATTAATCGCATGAAAGGAGCAAAGATAGCAAAGGTTTTGTTCCTTAGTGTTGAAATATTCAAGAAGATCATGTATATACATTAAAAAGCCTGGTAGTATCAATTAAGGTGATAAAAGATTTTAGATTACCTAGATGTACCCAAAGCTCTGGATACCTAAGGACTCTGGTTAGAAGGCAACAGAATAAAGTGAGCGGCTTGCTTGGACTATCCTCTAGCCTAGGCCACCAGTGAGAATGCCCAAGAGTCTCAGATTCGGTAGTTCTAGAGTGAGGTCTAAATCTGCATTTCTCACAAGTTCCTAGATGGTGTTGATGCTGCTGGTCCAGAGCCCACACTTTGGGGACCACTGGTCTAGAACAAGAGCTATTAAATAATGTCCAGAGGAGTGATTCTCGGAGGATAATCTATAAATAATCTTTATCAGAAACACCTGGATTGCTTGTTAAAATTTTAATTCTTGCAATCCCTCCCCAGACCCAGTGAATCTTAATATCTGGGTTTGGAGTTTGGGAATAAGCATTTTGTGCAGCCTCTCTATGTAATTCTTGGCACCTTTTAAAGTTTGAGAACTACTCAAATTGTGATGTGAATTTTAATTAGCTTTGGGAGGACATTAGAGACTTAAGTTTTATAATTGTGATAGAAAGAGCAAGTGACTGTTAAGACGTGTGCTGTAGTCATAAATCTTGACACTAATTAGCTGTGTGGCCTTAGATAAATCACTGAACCTTTTTAGGTAGAATTTTCTCGACTATAAATAAAATGATTAAACTGGAAGACCTCCACATTCCTTTTCAGATCTACGACTGTGATGACTTCTGTGAATAGCAATGGGTAACGGTCGGAGATAAACATTCCCAGATTGTTTAGGAAAACCAACACTTCTTAGTTGAGTGGGTCAGAATAACATTGGTTTTGTTTTTGCTTTGTTGAACTATGCACGCCTCTTTCCCCATTCTGATTTGCTTCTCTTGCCCGGGGTAGGTGGTTAGATTATTGGTCTCCTCTGTCTTGAGAATCACTAGTGGGTAAGCCATTTTTATGGGTTGGATTGAGTCTTACATCTCAGGAATGCTGGATTTTATATGACTAGCCAGCAGAATCTAATTTCTATTGGAGTAAATGATGGAAATGGTAGTGATTCAATTTTGTTAGTCACAGTATTGCCTCTTAAAAAAATGAATATTAAGGTGCTGGCCCTGTGGCCAAGTGGTTAAAGTTCTATGCACTCTGCTGCAGCAGCCCGGGTTCATGGGTTCAGATCCTGGGTGTGGACCTGCTCCACTCACTCATCAGCCATGCTGTGGAGGTATCCCACATATAAAATAGAGGACAATTGGCACAGATATTAGCTAAGGGCTGAGCTAATCTTCCTCAAACAAACAAAAAGGGAAGATTGGCAACAGATGTTAACTCAAGGCTAATCTTCCTCACCAAAAATAAAAAAGAATGTTAAAACAGAACTTACATTTATATGTTCCACCTCACACACGTTAGGATGGCTACCATTAAAAAAAAAAAAACAAACCCAGAATAACTGATGCTGAGGATGTGGAGAAATTGGAACCCTTATGCACCGTTGGTGAGAATGTAAAATGATGCAGCTACTATGGAACACAGTATGTGGTTCCTCAAAATATTAAAAATAGAATTACCATATGACCCAGCAATTCCACTTCTGGATATGTATCTAAAAGACTTGAAAGCAGGACTCAAACATATCTGTACAACCATGTTCATAGCAGCATTATTCACAATAGCCAAAAGGTAGAAGCGAGCCAAGTACATAGTGATGAATGAATAAATAAACAAAATATGGTACATACATACAATGAAATAAATTTATCCTTCAAAAGGAAGGAAATTCTGACACATGCTACAACATAGATGAAACTTGAGGGCATTATGCTATGTGAAATAAGCCAGTCACAAAATGACAAATTGTGTATGATTCCACTGATAGGAGGTATGTGTTGGGGCTCAGGGCAGGCCATCCCAAAATATGCCACAGTGGCATATTGATCACTTTGAATTAGTTACTAAAGAAACAGCTGGCGCAAAAAGGACACTCTGGACACACTTTGCCTCCCTGAAAGCAGGAAATCAGTCTCCCATGTGAAGGGTCCCCTCCCTGTACCAGGAGGTAGAGAGACATCCTTATCACCACAGATTGGAATTCTGCGCCAAAAAGGCTGTGTAAATAAACTATGCTTAGTTTTTTCACTAATTAAGCACCCAAGCCTAAGTTTTTTTGTAGTTTCCTCACAAATTTATTGTTTATTTGTCTAAAAGGTGTAAAAACTGCCTACTTTGTTCTCTTCTTTGACCCTCTCATGTTTATGTGAGGCTCCTGTATCTATGACATTAAATTTGATTTTCTCCTGTTAATCTGTCACATCAGTTTGATTAGACCAGCCAGAAGAACCTAAAAGGGTAGGGGGAAAATTTTTCCCCTCCCCAACATACATAAAGTAGTCAAACTCTTAAAGATAGAAAGCAGAATGATGCTTTTCAGGAGTTCGGGGGATGGGGAAATGAGGCAGTTATTGTTTAATGGGTAAAGAATTTTAGTTTTGCAAGATAAAAAGTGTTCTGGAGGGGCCGGCCCCATGGCTGAGTGGTTAAGTTCACCCACTCTGCATCGGCAGCCCAGGGTTTCGCCAGTTCGAATCCTGGGCACGGACACAGCACTGCTCATCAAGCCATGCTGAGGCAGCATCCCACATGCCACAACTATAAGGCCCACAACTAAAAATACACAAGTATGTACCAGGGGGCTTTGGGAGAAAAAGGAAAATTAAAATCTTTAAAAAAAAAAAAGTGTTCTGGAAATGGATAGTGGCGATGGTTGTATAACAATGTGAATGTACTTAATGCCACTAAACTGTACGCTTAAAAATGGTTGATGGTAAATTTTATATTATGCATATTTTACCACAATTTACAAAAATAAAATAAATAAAATTTAAAATATCAATAAAATATTTATGTGTTGAAATGTTAAATATGGAAACTATTAATGTGATATGCTCATATTATAGTATAAACCAGTATCTTATGACATAAAAAGAAAAGCTCTATCTTTTATAGAGTTTTTTACTTATTTATTTTCAATTATTTTTATTGAGATCATAATGGTTTATAAAATTTTATAATTTCAGGTGTACATTTTTATTTATCAATTTCTGTATGGACTGTATCATGATCATCACCAATAGTCTAATTTTTATCAGTCACTATACATATGTGCCCTTTTACCCCTTTCATCCACCACACCCCCTTCCCCTTCCCCTCTGGTAACCACTAATCTGTTCTCTTTGTCCCCGTGTTTGTTTATCTTACACATATGAATGAAATCATGCAGTGTTTGTCTTTCTCTGTCTGGCATATTATACTGAATATAATACCCTCAAGGTCCATTCATGTTGTTGCAAACGGGACAATTTTGTCTTTTTTTATGACTGAGTAGTATTCTGTTGTATATACATACCACATCTTTATCCATTCATTAGTTGATGGGCACTTGGGTTGCTTCCATGTCTTGGCTATTGTGAATAATGCTACAATGAACATAAGGGTGCATAAATCTGTTTGAATTGCTGATGTCAAGTTCTTTGCATAGATACCCAGCAGTGGTATAGCTGGATTATATGGTATTTCTATTTTTAATATTTTGAGAATTCTCCATACTGTTTTCCATAGTGGCTGCATCAGTTTTCATTCCCACTAGCAGTGTATGAGGGTTCCTTTTTCTCCACATCCTAACATTTGTTATTTTTCGTCTTGTTAATTATAGCCATTCTGACAGGAGTAAGGTGGTATCTCATTGCAGTTTTGATTTGCACTTCCCTAATAATTAGTGATGCTGAACATCTTTTCATGTGTCTGTTGGCCATCTTCTTTGGAAAAATGTCTGTTCATATCCTCTGCCCAATTTTTGGTCAGATAGTTTGTTTTTTTGTTGTTGAGTTGCATGAGTTCTTTACATATTTTGGAAATTAATCCTTTGTCAATATAAGATTTACAAACATTTTCTCCCAGTTGGTGGGTTGTCTTTTTACTTTGTTCATAGTTTCCTTTGCCTTGCAAAAGGTTTTTAGTTTGACGTAGTCCCATTTGTTAATTTTTTCCTTTGTTTCCCTTGCCTGAGTAGACATTGTATTTGAAAAGATGCTGCTAAGACTGATGTCAAGGAGTGTACTGCCTATCTTTTCTTCTAGAAGTTTTATGGTTTCAGGTCTTAGATTCAAGTCCTTAATCCATTTTGAGTTAGTGTTTGTACATGGTGTAGGATAATGGTCTAACTCCATTCTTTCGTATGTGGTTGTCCAGTTTTCCCAACACCATTTATTGAGGGGAATTTCCTTTCTCCATCGTATGTTCTTGGCTCCTTTGTCAAAGATTAGCTGTCCATAGGCATGTAGTTTTATTTCTGGGCTTTCAATTCTGTTCCATTGATCTGTCTGTCTGTTTTTGTGCCAGTACCATGCTATTTTGATTACTATAGCTGTGTAGTATATTTTGAAGTCAGGGATTGTGATGCCTCCAGTTTTGTTCTTTGTTCTCAGGATTGCTGTGGCTACTCGGGGTCTTTTGTTGTTCCATATAAATTTTAGGATCCTTTGTTCTATTTCTGTGAAGAATGTCATTGGGATTCTGATTGGGATTGTATTGAATCTGCTGATTGCTTCAGGTAATATGAGCATTTTAATTATGATTACTCTTCCAATCCATTAGCATGGAATATCTTTCCATTTCTTTATGTCTTCTTGAATTTCTTTCAATAATATCTTGCAGTTTTCAGTGTATGGGTCTTTCATCTCCATTGTTAAATTTATTCCTAGATATTTTATTTTTTTTGGTTGCGATTGTAGATGGGATTGTATTCTTGACTTCTCTTTCTGCTAGTTCACTATTAGCGTATAGAAATTCAACTGATTTTTATAACTTGATTTTGTACCCTGCTATTTTGCTGTAGTTGTTGATTATTTTGAATAGTTTTCTGGTAGGTTATTTAGGGTTTTCTATATATAATCAGGTCATCCACAAACAGCGAGAGTTTCGCTTCTTCCTTTCCATTTTGCATCCCCTTTATTTCTTTTTCTTTCCTAATTGCTCTGGCCCAAACCTCCAGTACTCTGTTGAATAGGAGTGGCGAGATTGGATGCCCTTGTCTTGTTCCTGTTCTCAAAGGGATGGTTTTTAGTTTTTCATCGTTAAGTATGATGTTGGTTGGGGTTTGTCATATATAGCCTTTATTATATTGAGATACTTTCCTTCTATACCCATTTTATTCAGAGTTTTTATCATAAATGGATATTGGATCTTGTTAAATGCTTCTGTGCATGCATTGAGATGATGATGTGATTTTTATTCCTCAATCTGTTAATGTGGTGTATCTCATTGATTGATTTGCAGATGTTGAACCACCCCTGTGTCCCTGCTATAAATGCCACTTGATCATGGTTTATCATCCTTATAATGTATTGTTGCATTCAGTTTGTGAACATTTTGTAGAGGATTTTTCATCCATGTTCATCAGCAATATTGGCCTGTAATTTTCCTTCTTTGTGTTGTCCTTTTCTGGTTTTGGTATCAGGGTGATATTGGCCTCATAGAAAGAGTTAGGAAGCATTCTGTCTTCTTCAATTTTTTGGAATAGTTTGAGAAGGATAGGTATTAAATCTTCTTTTAATGTTTGGTAGAAATCTCCAGAGAAGCCATCTGGTCCTGGACTTTTATTTTTTGGGAGGTTTTTGATTACTGTTTCAATCTCTTTACTTGTGATTGGACTATTCAGATTTTTTATTTCTTATTGATTCAGTTTTGGGAGGTTGTACGAGTCTAAGAATTTATCCAATTCTTCTAGGTTATCTAACTTGGCATATCATTTTTCATAGTATTTTCTATAATCTTTTGTATTTCTGTGGTATCTGTTGTAATTTCTCCTCTTTAATTTCTAATTTTATTTGAGCCTTTTCTCTCTTTTTCTTACTGAGTCTGGTGAAGGGTTTGTCTATTTTGTGTATCTTCTCAAAGAACCAGCTCTTAGTTTCATTGATCCTTTCTACTGGTTTTTTCTTTTTCATCTCTATTTCCTTCATTTCTCCTCTAATTTTTATTATTTCCCTCCTTCTGCTGACTTTGGGCTTTGTTTTTTCTTTTTCTGATTCTTTTAGATGTACTTTATAAATACTTATTTGAGATTTTTCTTGTTTTTTGAGGTGGTCCTGTATTGCCATAAATTTCCCCCTTAGAACCACTTTAGTTACATCCCATAAGAGTTGGTATGTTGTATTTTCATTTTCATTTGTCTTCAGGCATTTTTTGATTTCTCTTTTGATTTCTTCATTGATCCAATGGTTGTTCAGTAGCTTGTTGTTTAGTCTCCATATGTCTGTGCCTTTCCCAGCTTTTTTCCTGGAGTTGATTTCTAGTTTCATAGAATTGTGGTCACAAAAGTTGCTTGATATGATTTCAATCTTCTTAAATTCATTGAGGCTTGCCTTGTTTCCCAATATATGGTCTATGTTTGAGAATAATCCATGTACACTTGAGAAGAATGTGTGTTCTGCTGTTTTTTGGATGGAATGTTCTATATATATCTATTGAGTCTATCTGCTCTGGTATTTCATTTAAGGCCACTGTTTCCTTGTTGACTTTCTGTCTGGATGATCTATCCATTGATATAAGAGAGGTGTTGAGATCCCCTACTATTATTGTGTTGCTGTTAATTTCTCCTTTAAGGTCTGTTAATAGTTGCTTTATATACTTTGGTGCTCCTGTGTTAGGTGCATATATATTCATAAGTGTTATGTCCTCTTGGTGGAATGTCCCTTTTATCATTACATACTGCCCCTCTTTGTCTCTCATTGTCTTTTTTATTTTGAAGTCTGCTTTGTCTAAGTATTACAACACTTTCTTTCTTTTGTTTGACATTTGCTAGGAGTATCATCTTCTATCCCTTCGCTCTGAGCCTACGTTTGTTTTTAGAGTTGTGATGTGTTTCCTGGAGGCAGCATATTTTAGGGTCCTGCTTTTTAATGTATCCTGCCACTCTGTGTCTTTTGATTGGATAATTTAATCGATTTACATTTAGAGTGATTATTAATATATGAGGGCTTAATACTGCCATTTTATCTCTTATTTTCCAGTTGTTCTATATTTCTGTTGTTTTGTTCCCTTCTATTTCTGACTGCCATTGCAGTTTCGTGGTTTTCGATGATGTTTTTCTCAGTTTTATCTTTACTAATTGTGGCTCTGCTCCGAGGTTTGTTTAGTGGTTGTCATGAAGTTTATGTAAAAGATCTTATAGATGAGATAGTCCATTTTCTGATATCCTCTTATCTCCATTAACCTAAGTAGGTTCCATCCCTTGCCTCTTCCCCTTCTGAGTTACTGTTGTCACAAATTATCCTGTTTTGTGTTGTGAGTTTCTGACTAAATTGAAGTGCTTATAGTTACTTTTCACACTTTCCTTCCCTTTATCTTTTATGTTATAATTAAGTGTTTGCTAATCTGTTCTGATAGAGCTGTAATTTTCTGATTTTGTCTGTCTATTTAACTCCTTCTTCAAAGATTTGTAAATCTTTGCCTTTTTGTTCAAGTATGAGGGCTTCCTTCATCATTTCTTGTAAGGGGGTTTTAGTGGTGATGATCTCTCTCAGCTCTTGTTTATCTGGGAAAGCTCTTATTTGTTCATTATATCTGAAGGATAGTTTACTAGATATGGTATTCTTGGCTGAAAGTTTTGTCTTTCAGTATTTTGAATATTCTATTCCATCTCTCCTAGCCGTAAGGTTTCTGCTGAGATATTCCCTGAAAGCCCAGTAGAGATTTCCGTGTAGATTGCTTTCTTCTGCTTTATTGCCCTTAATATTTTTTCTTCATCACTGTCTTTTGCCAGTTTTACTATTATATGCCTTGGAGAAGGTCTTTTTGCACTGATGTAATTAGGAGGTCTTCATGTACTTGTAAGTCCTGCACTTTCCCCAAGTTTGAGAAGTTCTCAGCTATTCTTTCTTTGAACAAGTTCTCTTTTCCTTTTTCCTTCTCTTTTCCCTCTGGAATACCTATAATCCTTATGCTACTTTTCCTAGTTGAGTTGTATATTTCTTGAAGAATCTTCATTTTTGAAAAACCTTAGGAGCCAGCCCTGTGGTTAGTAGTTAAGTTCGTGCTCTCCACTTTGACACCTGGAGTTTGTGGGTTCTGATCCTGGGTGTGGACCTACACACTGCTCATCAGGCCATGATGAGGTGGTGTCCCATATACAAAATAGAGGAAGATTGGTACAGATGTTAGCTCAGTGACAATATTCCTCAAGCAAAAAGAGGAAGAGTGGTAACAGATGTTAGCTCAGGGCCAATTTCCTCAGACACACACACACAAATCTTAGTTCTCTCTCCACCTGAAGCATTTCTATATTTCTATCCTTTAAATTACTAATTCTGTCCTCCATAATGTCTGCTCTTATTTTTTAAGGATTCTAGATTTTTTTAATCTCATTAATTGTGTTCTTCATAACCAGAATTTCTGTTTGGTCTTTTTAGAGTTTCAACCTCTTTGGTGAAGTATACCTACTGCTCATTAATTTTATTCCTGAGCTCATTGAACTGTCATTTTGAATTGTCTTGTAACTTGTTGAGTTTCTTTTTGACAACTATTTTGAATTCTCTGTCATTTATTTTATTTTACTTTTTTGAGGGAGATTAGCCCTGAGCTCACTACTGTCAATCCTCCTCTTTCTACTGAGAAAGACTGGCCCTGGGCTAATATCCATGCCCATCTTCCTCTACTTTATACATGAGACACCTACCACAGCATGGCTTTCTGCCAAGCAGTGCCATGTCCACACCCGGGATTTGAACCAGCGAACCCCAGGCCACCAAGAAGTGGAATGTGTGAACTTAATTGCTGTGTCACCAGGCCGGCCCTGAATTCTCTGTCATTTAGATTGTAAATTTCTGTGACTCTGGAGACTTGTCATTTTCCTTCTGCTCTAAAGTGTTACTGTAGTTTTTATGGTGTTTGATGAACTCATCCTTTGCCAGTGCATTTGTGGTATCATCAGGTCTCAGATTCCACCTGCCACTGCTGGGGGGAGGCAGGAGCTGTGTTTCTGATCCCACCCCATCTGCTCACAGTTGTGTAGGTACCACTACTCTGCATTTGTGCAGGCTGGCCATAGCCACCCAGTGGGTCATTCTCATGGGGGTGGGGCCTCTCTGCCTCTGTGCCCAGTGGGTGGGTTGTGCAGGCACAGGCTGGCACTGTGCTTACTGGTGGTTTGGCTGAGCTGCTCTGCTTGGTGGGCAGGGCACCTTCATGGGGGCTGATCTGCACTGTGCTGGTGGCACAGTGGGTGCTCCTGCAGTCCTGGCTACCCCTCCAAAGGTGTTCATGTGTGCACTGGGCTGACCTCACTTCCTCTTATAGTCATGCAGGCCCCTGTACTTAGTGGGTGGGCTCCTTCATGGGGGCCAAGCCACGGCCACTCGGTGGGGACTGTTCCCATTGGCAGGGCCTCTGCAGCATGATGGATGCTCCCATAGACCAGGATAGCATTTGTGCATGCTGGCCATTCTGTTTGGTGGGCAGGGCTCCTTCACAGGGGTTGAGCCATGGCCACTCACTGGGGAGCATTCCCACTAGTGGAGCCACTGCAGCATGGTGGGCACTCTCGTAGGCTGGGATAATGTTTGCATGGAGGCTGGGCTGCCCCAGCTCCTCTTAGAGTCATATCAGCTGCTGTGTGAGGCTCTGTGACCTGGCTTGCTTCTACTGGGGAGGGGGAGAGTGCACTCATCTATCTCCACTGTTTCCCTGGGATCCAGTTCATCCACCTTCAGATGTATAGCTGCAGGGGTCTCTCAGGCATCCTGCTGCACTGTGTGGGTATCTTCTGTTGGTCAATGAATGTTCATTTACTTGTAATTCAGCGGGGGAGAGACAAAGGGATCAGCTCACTCTGTCATGCTGCTGATGTCCCCCATTATAGAGTTTTTTAAAACCTATTTTGTACTTTCAGATTCCAGTATTTAATATTATGTGTAATAGAAAAAATAAAGGGAAAATTGAAAAGGCAGATTATGTTCTACCAAACATAAGTATGGCTTTATATTGTAATTTATTTCTTGCCCCCAAATTCTATCAAGGCATTGAAACTTTATTTATTTTATTATCTCCCAGGCTGAGTTGGTGCCAAATGCCAGAACCCTAAAGGATTTTGTAAAATGTATTGATATAAAATAAGGAAAATAATTGAATTATGAATATTTAACAAGAAAGGAGGAATTTTTAATCAGAAGCTGTCATGCCCAAGATGACAACTAACCTGAGAAACGTAAAAGCAGAAGGATATGCTAGTAATCATGGCATTCATGCTTTAGCAAGAGAATTGAATGCAGCAGTTGAGAAGAAAATCACAGAACACTGAACACACAAGTTAGAGCGAGAGCCTTTTAAGGATACGAAAGGATAGCCAGGGGCTGGACCTACAGGAATGCAATGAAACCTGTATAGGCTCCTAAATCTCCTACTGAGGGAAGGAGAGTTTCATAATAAACTAAAAATTTGAAGTATGTGTTATAAAGGTCTGTAGCTTAATGTAATGGAAACAAATACATAGGCATGAAAGTTCAATATCTTAATTAGAAGCGTCCATAGAAAAACGTTTCAAAAACTTTGAGCCCTCTCAAAGAGCCCTCTCTTTTACTAGAGAACTAAGTTTTAAAAATTCCTATTTATATCAATAGTCTTAAGGATAAAAAGGAAGATAGCAAACAGGAGACAGCTTAGAGGCATATTTACAAAACCATTTAGCTTTTCTCATTTTTCATAAAGTAAATGCTGCTCTTTGAAATTACTGTCTGGCAACAGAAATGTTGTCTTATGAAGTGTACACTTGGGCATGTGGATTTACATTAGGACCTAACCAAATTGTGTGTGCTTGCCAGTTCATCTGCTTAACTGACAGTGTAAATGCAGACGTACACACGGATTGATTCAAAAAGCCTGAAGGGTTAAAGGTGGAGTAACAAAAAAGACAAAGTACTGTTATCAATGTTTTAAAATGAGGGACTAAAATGGAAAATAACAATTAAGCCACCAGAAAAAGGATCAAAAGGAATAATTTATCAATATATAGATGATGTACTAAAATCAATACACATTTAATAGATTTGTTGGATAAAGAAGTTTGTGAAAATAATGAAACCACCAGAAAACAAAGACACACCTATCCATTCTATTACATCCAGGCAACTATAAAGTTGAAATTCCTTTGTAGAATTTGGCTTGATGACAAGGACGTGTGTTAGACTAGGACTGACAAGTGAGGCTTGAGCTGGGACATTGTTGTGCTCCTGCCCTTGGACCAGAATTTACACCATCAGTGTTCCTAGTTCTCAGGCCTTTGGACCTGGACTGGAATTTTCACCTTTGGTTTTGCTTGGTCTCTAGCTTCTAGACAGTAGACTATGGGACTTCTCAGCCTCCATAATTGCATGAGCCAACTCCTCATAATAAATCTCATTTTGTTTATGTGTATATAACAAACACCTCTACATATACCATATATATATATACATACACATAATATATAGGCTATAGATATTTATCATTTTATGTATATAAAACTGTATGTAGGATATATTTACATATAGGAGAATATGTATATATCTCCTATTTGTCCAATTTATCTAGAAAACCATGACTAATACAAGCACCTTATGTCTGACTGTAATTGCTTTTTGTTTCCTGCAGGTACTGTGTTCTGCTCACCTCCATGCTTTGGTTCAGGCTCTCTCCTCCCTATCTTACTTATTCCTATCTCTCTTTCACTTAATTAAATCCCCATTACTCTAAGTGTAATATTACTTCCTCTAGGAGACCTGTGTGATCTGAACTAGCCTCATCCCCCAGGCTACGCCCGGTTCCCTTTCTCTGTGTCCTCATAATGTCTTGTACCTCTCTCTGTCGGGTGGCTGCTGTTCTGCACTTTGCTGCCTGGCCCCCACTGGACTAATCCATCTCTGCATACTCTGTGCCTAATACGGCTTCTGGCACTTAGCAGCCACTCAATAAATGTTTGTTGATTAAAGGAATGAGTGAATGAATAGATGAATTGGAATTGAATGCAGCTAATTAAAAGAAGAATTGGAGCAGCTCTGGCTTTCATTATGGATTAAATCACTATATAAAAAAAGCAATTTTAAAAGTACATGCTTTGTTAATGGTGGGTTAGTAGTGTCATCTTTATATACAGAAGACATCACTTTATTATTTTGACTTTAATTTATAGAATCAGTATATATTTTTTTTCCTGGCCATCTAGAAAAAATCTTCATTTATAATTTGCTTCATATGCCATAAGATGTGACATATTCTAACTCAAGTAAAACTGCTTATGACTGCCTAAGGAGTATATGGTTATAGGTTCCTCCTTTCCTCTTTGAGAAAATATCTAATCAAGACTAATTTTGATTTTAAACATCCACAAAGATCATTAGAAAAAAATAAGTTTTAAAAAATAATTTTAGGGGCCAGCCCAGTGGTGTAGTGATTAAGTTCGCATGCTCCGCTTCGGGGGCTCAGGGTTCGCAGGTTAAGATCCCAGGCACAGACCTGCTTACCGCTCATCAGCAGCCATGCTGTGGCGACATCCCACATGCAAAATAGAGAACTATTGGCACAGGGGTTAGCTCAAGGACAATCTTCCTCAAGCAGAAAGAGGAAGATTGACAACAGATGTTATCTAAGTGTCATTCTTCCTCACCAAAAAAAAATAAAATAAAATGAAATGAAATTAAAAAATACCCAATCCCAGGCATTAAAAACACATTAGCAGGCCTGTTGGAAAGGATTTCTGTGGTTTTTCGTCTTGCCACTGGTGCAGTTCTCTTCTTTCACTGTGTGATAACTGACACAGACCTAAAAACTCTGGATTTGGAGAGCAGAAAATATGCCAGTGGGATCTGGGCTCCCAGCTGCAGGGTGAAGTGCTGAAGTGAATCATGCGTCGTTTGTCGGATTCATTTGGCAGAAGGGCAAGTGTAGCAAATGCGCCTCCACCCCCAAGCCCCGCAGTGTGACAGTCCCGCACTCCTGGCATCTTTATAGACCCAAAGCTGCGGAGTATCTTATCTTATTTTTCCCCAAGTTGTGTCCAGTCTGATTATTCATTTCTGTAATAAGGGCCTAACCCTGATTTTAGGTCATGCACCTAGTCATCATGTTACCAGGTCACTCACTGAAGCTTCCGTTAGCTCTTGCACTCTCTCTGCTGCTGGCTCATGAATTGTCATCTACTTTGGCATTTTTACTGAATGCCAAATGAAGCTACAGAGCATGAAGAGGAAGGGAAATGGAACAACCAGAAAAGAGAATATGGCCAGTGTGGCTTATGGGTTTGAGGTGCATAAGACCAGGAGTTACTATATGTACAACTGCGTAACAGTCGAAATTTGTTTTCCACTCACAGCCTTTTTTCTTTTATGTAACTTGGTTGCTGTTCACTTCATTCTTAAGTCTAACACATGTCAGCTGCTACCTTCCCTGGCCTCACTCAGCTGTGGGAAGCAATGCCCCCATATCTCTTAGCTGCTGGCAGGACAGCTCTCAGCCAGGCTTCCACTCTGCCATTGTCAGTATGGTCCTGGCAACAGGCTCACCCCTTCCCCTTCTGCCACCCCACACTCAGCAGCTTACCCACACAATTTGCCTAGAGCCTAAAGCTCAAATTGGCTTTAGATTCCTGAATGACCATCATTAGGAAAAATCCAAGCCTTCTAGGCCACAGATCATCTCTTATCAATTTGGATCTGCGCATCCCCTGGTTTTGAACAATTTTCTCATTCCTTTCCAATTCTCCAGTCTCTCCAACTCTGCTCTATGGAACTCTATCATCACCATGATCCTTATATCTAGGCAAATCATACAATTTATTGTTCTGATGGAAATAAGCTTGAGAGTGAAAAGGTGTTAATGATTCTGAGACCAGTTCTGACATGGGGGGGGTGGTCTCACACCAACAATTCTCAGACACCAGTTGGGTGGTCTACTATTCAACTCAGTTCTGCCACTGTCTCAAGGAGATAGCATCAGATTCCACAGGTTAAGGTCTCAGTCCTACAAGACTGCCCCCAACCCCCACCACTTCAGAAGCCAATAGCAAGTTTAGGTTGTTACCTGTGTTCTGAACAGACTGGCTCTAGGTTGGAAGTTCCAGTGACTTCCTTCTTGGATTCAACTAACGTGCTAGAGTGGTTCACAGAACTCAGGGAAACAGTTTACTTACTGGATTACTGGTTTATTATAAAAGGCTATAACTCAGGAACAGCCAAATGGAGGAGGCACATAGGGCAAGGTGTGGAGAAAGGGTGCAGAGCTTCCATGTTCTCTCTCCGAGAGCGCTACTCTCCCAAATCTATACATGTTTGCCAACCCGGAAGCTCCTCCTTTTGGGTTTTTATGGAGGCTTCATTACATAGGCATGCTTGATTCCATCATTAGCCTCTGGTGATTAACTCAATCTCCAACCCCTTGCCCCTCTCCCCTGCCCTAAGATTGGGGGTGGGACTGAACTTCCAACCCTTTAATCACATAGTTGTTTCCTCTGGCAACCGGCTCCCATCCTTAGGTGCAACCTGACAGTCACCCCATTAACATAACAAAAGACAATTTTGTTGCTCTCATTATTTAGGAAATTCCAAAGGTTGAAGGATCACTGTGCTAGAAACAGAAGGAAGACCAAATATATATTTGTTACTATAAACCACAATATCACAGGGATGTTATTAATAGTAACAATGGGACATCCAGGAAATTGAGACTGTCTCAAACCGGGATGTATGGTCACCCTGCCTATATCCTCAATATGTTTTTTCTAAATTTCCTTTTACTTTCTTTTGCTAAGTAAAACCAGCTTCTCCTCTGGGCATAACACATCGCCTGTGGTCTTCTCTAGTGGTGGCCATTTTTCTCTTTTATAACATTCATTCTACTAGGGCTGGATAAGGGGTAAGCATCCTCCTTTCCCCTTGAACTGCTTCTAGAGCCTTGTCTCTAAAGTCCTCCAGCTTTGAAGCTCATGCTATCAGACTTTACTACCTGCTACTCATTCTTTATGCAGCCATCTGCTGACTCTATGTCACTCCTCCAACATTACCCATAGGTTTTATCACTTGGCTCTGTTATTTTCACAGATACTAGTTCTGTGGTTATTTTTGGTGATTTGATTATTCACATAGAATCCCTTTCCAGTACTTGGCTTCTCAGTCTCTTGGCTTGCTCTTTTCCAAAGATCACGTCTTTTCTCCTACCTCAGCCGCCCACTCCCATACTCCCATGTCACATCATTTCCATTACTAGCACTCTCTTCATCACCTCAATTTCAAATGTGTCATCTCAGAACCAACTTCATATTATTTCCAATCCTGTCCATCTGGTTCACTGACTCCAATAATTCTTCAGTCCCATCCAGAACTGCAGTGCATTATTCGTGCCATCCTTTTGGTATCCTCGATCACCCTTGTGTCATCACTTTCCTCCTATACAACTCAGATGCTATGATTCATAATACTCACTGTTTTGCATATATTCTCAACTCTCTCATCCCATGGTCTTTTACCATGCTTATCTGGAAAACACCAACTCTAGTGAAATCTACTCTAATGACTCCATGTTTACACTCAGGCAGCTGAAGATGGTTAGAGAAAAGCCTGAAGTCATGCCGATTGTTCCCAACTTATAGTCATGACCACTCTTGCAAAAGGGCCTTTAGTCTTGTCTAGGAATCCAATTAAATTTCACTAGTCTACTGTCGGTCCCTTTCTCCAGAACAATCATTTTTGCCTTCTCTTTCTTCAAATCTCCAGAATCTCTATCCTGTTACACTTTGGTTATGGCCTTGATTCCTGTTGCATTGAGTAAATACAAACAGTCAAAAATGAATTTCCACGTGTTCCCACAACCATATCTTCCAACCTATCTGCATGTATGCCAATATGCACTATCTTCTCTCCTTATTATGGATGGATTGTACTCCTAGGTCCAAACCCTCCCTTTGTACACTGGATCCCATTACTTATCTCCTATTCCAGAGCAGTTCTCCTGTCTTTCTCCTACATCTGAGTTTTCCACTCTTTACTGCATTATCCCATCAATATGCAGAGATTGTATATTTTCTCTGATAAAAAAAATTTCCCCCAACCTCAAATCCCATGCCAGGAACCCCACCCATTATTTATTTCAGTGGCCTCCTCACTGTTCTCCCTGCTTCCAACCTTGACAGCCACCTTCCATGCGCCTACCATTTTCCAAACTGCACGTAGAGTGGACCTTTAGAAAGTAAGTCAGATTATGTCACTCTTCTCACAATTCTTCCCTGGTTTCCCATCTCAGAGTAAAAGCCATAGTCATTTAAATGGCTCACAAAATATTATATCAGCGATGCTCAACCTTTATGGTGAATCAGAATCACCTGAAGAGATTTAAGATCTTCAGATGCTTTCCATTCCCCAAATAAGATACAACTGGAACTTTAGTGGGGCCCAAGCATCAACACTGTTGATGGCCTGCATCCTGCCTAACTCCTTATCTCTTACCCCTGATATCTCTGATATCTCTTACCCTTCTGCCCTACTGCCTCCTATCCCCACTCTCTGTGCACCTTGATCCAGCCAAATTGGTCTTCTTGACATTCCTCTCCATCATGCCCAGCTAGCTTCCATTGTAGAAATTTTGCAGTGAATGTTCCTTCTGCCCAGATCAATTCCTGTCCCCCCCTCCCCATTATCTTCATGGCTCATACCCTCTCCTCTTTCAGGTATATTCAGGTGTCACTTTCTCGGAGATGCCCTCTGAGATCACCCAATATGTGATGGCAACATCCGTCTTCCTGCTTCTGCTCCCTTTCATTCTTACCCTTCCAGTTTTTCCTTATAGCACACATTTACGTGCTGGTTTTCTCTCCACTACAACATACTCTTCATTTGGGCAGGGACTTTGCTTGTTCTGTTATACCTCCCAATGCCTAGAACAGTGTCTTGTAAATAATAGATGCTCATTGAATATGTGTTGAATAAATAAGTAAAATGACAAGTTCAATCCACTCAATTTTTTCAGCCAGAGAGGAATAAAATGGGTAAGCTTATCTCACTATTGCATAGGGTCTAGAATTTGTTTTTCTGCCCCAGTCCTCCAAAATCATTGACATTGGCCATTTGATATGACCGTCTTTTGTCTTGGCTTTTGTTTCAACTCCTCGGTTTTCTAGCTAGGATTAGAGCTGGGCCCTGAAGTCCAGCAGTTGGCTGGAGCCTTAATGCTCCAACTGGAGCTTGTCAGTTCCCCTTTCCCTATCCTACTCTGGGACTTAAGCAGACTAATGGCCTTACAAATTGATGCTTTCTCATTGAACACTGCTGCTGTCAGCATCACCACCCACTACCTTATTGCTATAATAACCCTCAGAGCTTACATCCCCACTGAACCATGTAGTCTGAAGTACTATTTACTTACCCTTGGGATCCTCTGGCTAGGACAAGAGTTCTAATCTTACCAATCCTCATTTTCTTTTCTTCCTAGGAGTCTTTACTACTGAGGTTCTAGAATAATTTGTTCTGCACCATTTTAGTTAGGCTATCAGAAAATAAATCCAGCCTTGTTAATAACCAAAGACTTCTCTATTTCAGTGCTACACACAAATCCTTCATTCCTAGTCAGATTCTTATCCCCAACCTAGAATTTCTTTATCTATTCTCAGAAATTACTTGTTTTATGACCCAGTTCCTCCTAAAATAATCTGACAGGCTAAGTCTCATTAACACGCTAATGCTAATAACAGTTTAAAGTCATAGTCTTCCAAGATGTATTTGCATTTTAACCGAGATTGATTTTCTATGGTGTAATTTCAGAATGTTGCTGAGTCATCATCATGGCCTCCTAACTGTTTCCAGCTTCCTCATTGCCACCTCCAGTTTTTCTAAATACAACAGCCATATGATTTACCAAAATATGAGTCAGATCTGTTCAAAACCCTCCTAAGTTTCATCTCACACAGAGTAAAAGCCCACTTAGAATGTCCTAGACAGCTCTGTGTTAGCATGTCCCAGAATTTAGCATGCATTTGAATCACCTGGGAATCCTGTTAGAATGAGATTCACAGTCAGAAGGGCTGAAGTGGGACCTAAGAGTCTGCATTTCTAACAAGCTCTAAGATAATGCTGATGCTACTAGTTCATGAGACTACACTGTGAGTAACAAGATTCTGTGCGATTTGCCTCCTCCCTACCATCTGGCCCTCTACCTCTCTGACCTTGTTACACTTCTGATAATATCCCTTATTTCTGGAGCTAAACTGGCCTTCCTCATAGTCTTAGGACATCCAGGCATGTTTCCACACTAGGGTCTCTGCACTGACTGACCCTCTGTCTGGAAACGCTTCACCCAGATATACACCTCCCCTCCCCCTGCCCCACTTTAAGTATTTATTCCAGTACCAGTTTCTTAGTGTAGACTTCCCTGGCCATTTGACTTAACAAAGCACACCGTCTTCTTCTCCACGTCCCTCTTCTCTCTCTCCGACTCTATTTTTCTCCTTAACACTTATCACTACTGAAATACAGTGCATTTTATTTATCTTGTTTATTGTCTGCTTCCTCCACTAGAATGTAAATGTATGAAGGCATTTTGTTTTCATTTATGTTCACTCCAGTGACTAAATTACTGGCCAATCTATGGAGGGTGCTCAATAAATAATTGTTGAATGAATGCATTAAAAGATTCAGTTATATTTTTCAAATCACAATTTTTCTGCTTAAGCACAAAGTCCTGGGAAGAGGAAGAAAGAAACAAATTTGTTCTAGTTTAATTAGGCTAGTTTGGTACAGGTGAATGTCTCCCAAGACTTGCAGATCAGAACTCATTTTCTTAGTCCTTATTTATACAGGTTTCTTTGGGAAGAGCAGAAGGAAGATGTTAGAAGGGATCAGGAACTACCTTCAAGTAAGAGGCACTTAATGAGACTAGTAGCACAATTAAGAACAAGCACAGCCTGAGATCTTGATGGGATCTATTTAAAGCTTTGATTAGATTGTGAGGATAGTTTTTCACAGTGATGCAGGCTTTCCTGGAAGGCAGTCACTATATATAGAATTCCTGTCAAAGATGCTAGAGAAGAAGTTTGGCCTTTTGTGGAATATTGACTTAGAAGACCTGTGAGGTCTCTTCTGTCTGCACAGATCAGAAATCAGCGACAGAGAGCAGGAAGCCACTGTGCGAGATGCGCACGGCTAGTTGCCCAAGGAAGAAGCCCCAACCACAGTTCATGTGTTCTCAATCTCACGAACTCCCAGTGAGCTTTAGCAGGTGAGAAGGTTATTGTTTGCTGGTTGGTTTTGTGTTTTAACGGAAGCTGGTCAAGACCTTGCAAATTGAACAAAAATTCATTTTATTATTATTACCTATTGTCTGTCTAATCAGTTTTCAACTGTCTGTTTTTAGTTGAAAGAAATATATACTACAAGCAAACTTCACCTTGATATTTTCCGGTATAATTTCATAAGGACATTCTTTACTACCCCTCTAGTAAATCAGAAAACTGAATAAATATGGTGTAATAAGTAGTTGGGGACTTGATTTTCAGTTTTAAACTCATAAGTCTTCTTTATCAGCAGAATACCAGGGAGTAAAAATTATTCTCTCCTTCTTTTATTGCATTATCTTTTTTATTATGTCACAATTTTAAGTTAAGCTTGTTACCAGCTCTTAGTTAATATCTACCCTGATATTGGTTCCCCTACAGTGAACCTGGCATGTATGGGGTTAAAAGTAAAAACCTGCATTCCCAGTTTCCTGGGTCTTTAGTTACACTCATATGTTTCTTTAGCCTCTGACTCCCTGAGCTGTACAACCAAATAGAAGTTACAGATTGTTGAAGTCCAGATGTCCCCACGCCAGACTCCCACTAAAGTTGTGGCTAATCCCAGGACCTTGAAGTTCTTTTACAGAGAAACCAATGTCCAGAGAATACCAAGAAACTGAAGCTTCCCAGACCCGACTTCTTGGCTTCCTGACGTCAGAGGCTACCTTCCCCCATGGAGATAAACAGCCAAGGACACTCATCTGAGAGATCCTTTGTCTCCTCTGCTGGAAGCAGCCCCAGACACAGGTGGATGGGAAAACGCTGACCAAGAAGTCTGTGGTCCCCCTCCCCTACCTAAAACCCCAAATAAACACCCCTACTCATTTCTTAACAGGGAGTAAGCAACTTTTGGGGCACTGATCCTTGCTTTGCTCCCTCTGCCTGGCAAAGTAAAGCTTTCCTTTTTCTCCCAAGACTCTGTTCTTGTTATTTGGATTGACACTGGAAACAGAGACCGAACTTTTGCTAACAACTTTAGGAAATATTAAATAGAGCTTTGTAGTTACAAATCCCTCACATACACATTCTCTCAGGTAATCTTCAGGACTGTCTTATTAGTTTAGGGCTCTAATCACACTATTTATTAATACTTCTACATGTATTATTTTTTAAAATAGTGACAAAACCCATAAAAGGTAGAAATTCTTATCATCATGATGAAAATCTTGAAGCCCAGAGATGTTAAGTAACTAGTCACATTTATACTTTTTATTTTTAAAAATGAACTGGGGCCAGCCCTTGTGGCCACTGGTTAAGTTCAGTACCCTCTGCTTCAGCAGCCTGGGTTCAGTTCCCAGGTGTGGACCTATACCACTTGTCAGTGGCCATGCTGTGGCGGCAGCTCACATACAAAAAGAGAAAGATTGGCATGAATGTTAGCTCAGGGCAAATCTTCCTCAGCAAAAACAAAACAAAACAAAACTGGATTCAAATCCATGTTGATGTGCATGCAAAGCCCAGACTTTTAATTCCCCCACTGTGGTCATTTTACAGATGAGGAAAGTCTTAGAGAAGCCAAGTGATTTAAGTGATTTGCCCAAAGTTATACAGTTAAGAAGTGGAACAACCAGGAAAGAAAACCAGATAGTTTGTCTCCAAGATGAGAGTTCTTTCTGTTCTTCATAACAGATTTTTAAAATATTTATGACATTTAACAACAGCATAAGAAACAACAATCTAAGGTGAAAGCTAATGGAATGGCTACATATTTAAAGAAAAAGAAGTAGTAAAACCTAAATAATAATAAACTAAATTTCACAGCACAGGCTGCAAAATTATCAATAGCCCAGTCTAAAACACCTTTATTTCATCGAATCTCAGGTTAGAATTTTCTCAGTGTGGATATTTACAATTTAGTTTTACATACATACAAATGTCAAATTAAATTCCATATGGTTAAAAGACATAAAAGTAAAAAACAAAAGAATAAAAGACTCACAAAATGTAGGAAACTGTATGTACATACTTGGAAAGGGAGAGATTTTCTTAAACAATACTGAAGCCCTTAGAAAATATACGTGCGTATCTTACATATATGACTACCTAAAGCTTTTATGTGGTAATTGATATCCTATATCTTTATGATTCATATATTATTTTGGAAATACTAGGATGTAGGAGCTGTACCCAGTTTGTATTAGTACAAAGAATGTAAGGGATATGGGTCGTGTGTGTTTATAAGAACCTAAGAATAAAACAAGACCTTACTTATATGTATCCACTTGATTGGCTACTTCAGAAAGTTACAAGAGTCTCTTATGGCCTCACTATTTCCATGCTTTGCATACTCTTACTCAATCCCCACGCATCAGCTGAAGTGATCGTCTTGAAAGATAAAAATGAATCATGACATTCCCCTATTTCAGCAGCATTTTTTGCCATTCAAATAAAATCCAAATTCCTAACCAAGGGCAGCAAGGTCCTCTTAATCTATCCCCTGCTCACTAACTTCATTCTGTGTTCTCTGATTCAACAGGCTCCAGTTCATGTTGATTTTGAATCGGTTTCTTGAATGCACCTTCAGGCCTGTGCCTATGCTAAGCCTTGTCTGGAAGGCTTGTCTCTCTCTCTTCAACAAGACCAGCCCCTAATCAGGCAGATCATAGCTAACACTTTATCTCCTCAGGAAACTGTACCTGATCACTGTTCCTCAAGTAGATTTCCTCTTTAATTTCTACAAAGCACCCTAGCATTTATCACAATTTAAATCATTTTGTTTGGTCCTCATGTATTTTAGTTTCTTTCTCTCTCTCTCTCACCAGACTCTATATGTCATGAATCCAGTGATCATTTCCCTGTGGTTGAGTTTACCTCTAGTTCCTAGATCAGTGACTGGTACATAACTGGTACTTAGCAAAAATGAGTGCATACAAAATAAATAAGTGAATATGTATGTTTTAAAAAAAATATTTTATTGGTTATCTGTATATTTTCTTGGCGAAAAGAAAGTAAATTTTCTCTGGAATGATACAGTATAGAAAGAGATTGTAGAGTGTGGGATCTTTGGCTTCTAAAATGGAATAAAAATATAAACTACAAATTTCGATCTATACTCATCCTCAAGAAAACAAAATTCTTTTTAACAGTAGACACTATGAAGGAAAGTGACTCTTCTAACAACCATTCAGTATACTTACGCTGAGGTTTAAATTCATTTATATCCTATAAGTACCTAGTAAATCCTAAAATGTCTACCCTCCCCTCTCCCCCAGACAACATATAGGTCCATTCACTCACCCATTCTCACCCGCCCTCCCCATCACCCCCAGTAATTGGCGGATGCCATATTAAACTTCCAGGAGCCAGTGGACCTCTCGACAAAAACAAGAAATAAATATTTTAGGATCAATCCCTGGGCCCTGGGAAACTGGGATGAATATAACAAGGATGAAGGAGTTAGCAGTCATTGCTAACATTTCAAGGCCATTCACTTTCTTAAAGGCTTTACTACTACTTGGAAACAGGTTTATGTCAGCATCATCAGTTTTCAAAATAATTATACTAATGTAGTGACTGCAAAAATTACTAGGCTGACACCAGGGAACCATAACAATAGCAGCAGCAGGTAAAGGACATCATAGGAAAGGCACAGAATAATGCTAGAACCTGTAGCAGGATAATTTTTACGGTCATCGAAATGTTCTCCAATAAGGCATCGAGTTTGCCTTTTGAACAAGGAACTTAGACTTGGGGTCGAAATTAGTCTGCTGTTAAAGGTTACAAAGAAAAAGTGAATACCACCATTTCTGCTGTAGTTGACATTCATTCATTCATTCCACAATTATTTACTGAAGGTCAATCATTGTGATTTTCACTGTACTAACCACTGGAGACAACTTTAAGCAAAAATCATTCAGTTTTCTCACGGAAGTTGATAGAGCCTGAGGAAGAATTGCTTCTATACATGTTTATAAACTATAGCCCAGAATAAAAACAAGCTTCATGTTTTCCACAAAAAGGGCTTTCTAAGCCTTTTTTTTTGGGAAAGTAACTTTTAAGTGATTGTTATATAAAAATAAGATATAAATACAGATTTTCACTTTTGGAAATAGAAACAGACATTTGTAGGAAACTTATTTGTTGACAAGATTAACTCTTACTCACAGATAGCTTCACATAATCACAAGTAAAGATAAGGCTTTCGTTTAAAAACAAGTGCAGTGTAGAAAATACCCTGAGTCATTTGAAAGAACTGGATAACCTGTATGATATTTGGAACGGGATTTGAAAAACCTTTTCAGTCCCCATGTGTATACGTCCCTGACCCTGCTCTGAACAAAATACCAGGTCATGTTTTCTAGCTTTGGAAATCCTTTGGAAACAGGTCCATTAGACACACCAGAGAGGGCTTTGAATTCCCTCTACTGGTGCACTGAATCATCTCAAAATCTTCTTTAAATCAAAAGAAGGTATAATTTAACTGAAAACTCTATGTCAAAGTTAAAATAAAAACAAAAGAAATAACCCAATCTCAACTAAGCAACTTCAATATGAGAGACAAAATGGTAGACTATGAATGAAGAACTATGACCAGTACCTTTTGGATGCCTGCTTGGGACTCCAGAACATTATTCTCTGATCCATTGCTTCGGTTGATCATCCGCCACATTTGGGAATACATGCTGTCCCTCTCAAAAGGATTCATTCCCTTCATGCGGACATGCTCATACACTGCGGAGTCCAGGACTGTGCCGTAAGGGATGTCTGTTTGCTTGGAAAGGTCCTGGAGAGACCTTGATTATTGGGAGAGAAGAGAAACACAATAGAGAGCACTGAATATTTTCAAGTGGAAATAAAGTTAAGGGAGGCAATTGGCAATAAATGTGAAGATAAGGATGTCAAATTCCTTTTATTTTCTTGCTTCTTAATATTAAGATGTCATATACAAGGAGAATTGCTGTTAGGGTATACAGTACTGTAACAAATCATGAGAAGACAAAATCATTACTGAAGGAAAGGTGACAATTTCTATCAGTAAGGTAATGTTTTTTTTGGTGACCCTTCACTATGAAAAAAATCTAGCAATCTTATCAAAGCAAAGACAAATTAAATTAGATTGCTAGATAATCATATAGTCATTTGGTTTTTTAAAAAAATTCAATGTTATAAACATTAAACCTATATCCTTTCAGGTGATAAGGCTTAAATATTTTTATAAAATAATTACATTTTACATAAACAACATGTTTTGAGATCAAGTGTATACGTAAAAATTAGTATTCATGATAGTAGTTACTTGTTGGCTGGCCACTACATAAATGCCAGTCTACTGACAAATATTATCCTCACAGCAATGCCTCATGTTCAGAACTATTTCACCCATTTTATAGATGAGGAAAATTAAGTTGGGAGAAGAACTGACTTGCTCAGTGTGGCACAGTCAGTGAGGGATAGAGATAGGATTCATATGTAGATCTTCTGGCTCCCAAGTCCATATTGTTTCTACTGTAGGATGCTTACTCTTGTATCTATATTTCCTTCGCTACATTTGCTTTAGGGCTGTGTGTGTGTGTGTGTGTGTGTGTGTGTGTGTGTGTGTGACTTCTATTTGTATTCAGATAGAGTAAATTTCATGCATCTGGGAAGCTGCATATGTTTTCAGCTTTCTTTTTTACAGAATAATGCTCCAGGATTCTCAAATCAGTCTTTGAGGTACACATGGTATCTACTCGTCTCCTGTTATCCATCTCTAGATTGGTGGTTGATTTCCTTCATTTCAGTGTCTAAGCCACTTTATACTTTCTAACTTGGAGAACTAATTACTACTCCACTGGAACTCATTGAATTTGTATAGGCACCCAACTCTAATGACTGACGCTTAAGAACAAATATGTGTCTTTGGCATATTGTTCAAAATTAAATGCTGGCACGCTTCAAACTCGCTAACCCCTGGGAATGGGAGCAGATGCTTTGAAACACTATACCACATTTTGAACAAGAATAAACATCCACAGCCCTTGACAACCATGGGCCATGAATCTCATGTAATGTATACCTCTGACCTTTTGGTGTGTGTCTGGATGGAGTTTGCTAAAAATTTCCTGGGCGGGGGGGGGGGGGGGGGGGGGTGCTCTTTGCAACCAAAACCAGTATTTTGTAAGGGTATTGGGAATAATCTTGCAGATCACTAGTTTCTGTCATGTGTAAAATTGTATTGCAAACAATAAATTATGGGCTGTATTTGTTAGAGGAGTATTTGTGCCAATTTCTAACGGTAACTTTCAGCAAAATTTAATTTGAGTTTTACTGAGTTTTATGTTGTTGGTGTATATCATTTTCTCTGTGGAAACCACCATGATAATTCCTTTTTGCTATACACTTCTGCTGCATAAAATGATGCATTTAAAAAGGATTATTTGAAAAGAAGAATTTTCTGGAATCTTCTACAGCTATTGAACTAATTCTACCACTTGTAAAAGATAAGGTAAAGTGACAGAATAAGCAAAAATTGAGGGCGAGAGCAGGAATAAAAGTGAACTACAAGTAGCTAGTGTGCAACTTAACACCAGAGTGACAGGGCATTTTCTCCTGGGACATATCATAATTATCTTGGAAATAACATAGCAATACAAATTTCGTTTCAAAAGAGCAATTTAATTCTCATTTACTGCTGTTTCCAGTACTAGGAATAAAAATGTATTCAAAATATTAACATTTTACCATATTTCCCAGTGTTTAGTGGAGGATGCTCTTAAGTAGTGACATAGGGGAAAGAAATGAAACATCTCGATACAGGTTGTAATAGCAGGCCTCATTCCTTGAATTTCTATAAATACAAGGGCCAAGGCTTGGTAGATGTACAGATCTTGCACCATCTAAAGCCTGAAGGTTTATGGCTGGAGAAGGCTTATTAGGGTCCATCAGAAACTGTCTGGGCACAGGATTCGCCACTTGCTGCTGGGTAGTCCCAGCGATCAGTCTTGGTTATGGCTATCAAAAGGCTTCAATTTGGTGGCAGAGAGATCATAGTCTAGGGGTGAAATTTTTTTATGCCTATATCTAAATATATAACAGGTTTGCTCAAATAGTCATACTGGTAAAATACTGCTAAATAAATTAATGCTGCCTCTTAGCTTTCCATGAAAAGAAAATCGAGATCAAATGTTGGGATCTTTAATATAATCAGGTTTCTGTGATATAGCATTGCCATAAATGTTAGCTTTACAAGCTGAATATAGAATTATAATACAAACAGTTTAGTTGGTGAAATGGTTTTGTACATAATAATTTTTTGTGTGTGTGTGTGTTAGGAAGATTGGACCTGAGCTAACATCTAGTGCCAACTTTTTTCTTTTTGCTGGAGGAAGATTGTCACTAGCTAAGATCTATGCCAATCTTCCTCTATTTTATGTGAGATGCCACCACAGCATGGCTTGATGAGGGGTGTTAGGTTGGTGCCTGGATTCTGAATCTGTGAACCTTGGGCCGCTGAAGCTGAGTGCATGAACTTAACCACTATGCCACTGGGCTGGCCCCCACAATAAATTTTTTAGAGAAATATCTTAATATATTGTCTGTGTGAAGTTCTTAATTCCAAAAAGGGTAGTTTATTTTCAATGTACTTGAAATTTAGAATAGAGAGCATTTTCTAACTTAGAACAAAGGCATATTCCCTCTAGCTTCATTTCTGATATCAAGTTCAGCTTATAAATTTGCCTTGAGTTATGCTGGCAATAAAAATTACAGCTTATCTGATTCAGTATTATTCCATTATAGTACAGCAAGATAGTACCAAAGGTGACAAAAATAAAATGAAGGAAAATGAAATGAGCACAGGTAGCTATGGTAGAGAGAGAAGACTGTTTTAGGAGCCCAACACAGAAAGGGAGTGCCTATTATAAGAGGCCATTTTGTTATTTGCATGCTAATAAGAGTTTAGAGCAAGAGTAGCAGAAATGCTAACATCTATATTATGAGCCCTTAAAGAAATCTAGTAGGTTATTCTACAAGTGGTAATCCTCAAAAAACTGTATCTGAAGGTCAATATCTGAGTGGATGTTGTTTAGAAATGTCCAATCATTGTTTTAAAATGCAAAACAATTCTAAAATAATTAATAAGTATCTAATATATAAATTAATCAACCATGACAAACATTGACATTTCTTTTTTAACAATTGGCAGTGTTTATCCAGACAGCAGAAAGAATGGGAAAATTTAGAGCATTCCAGAAAAGAGTGTATTGTGAACATATTCATACTACTATATTCCATTTCTCCTCCTCACCACACAAAACCCTCATATAGTCACTCAGAACTCAGCAAATGATCACTCTGAGAGTCTATTCAACCTGAGCCCTCATCTGCCAACCCCATACCCCAGCTCGTGCACACAAAGTAAAAAGTGTGAGTGTCCATAGCTCTAAGTGGTGAATTACAAAAGAAAGAAGATGCTTTGCCACTTGAATCAGCCTTATTTTCCCAACTTCTTACTAAGGGTCTTCTTTTACTCTTCAAACTGGTGTCCTATACAACTAGCAACCCAGGGTTACTAAACAATACTGAGAGCTAATAGGTAAGTGATGTTTAGTTATTAGCATGAACATTACATAGACCGAGAAACTGTAATTTAGGGCACTTCTGTAAAAGTAGATTTTTGGAAGCTGGGTGGATCTAGGCTGATTGCTAACCCTCTCTATGAGAAGAATAAACAAAACCCTTCAAGCACTGAAAATTAATTTTGATGAATGTGATGGTCTGATATTAGATATACCTGATAGCAATAGCTTTGACACTGGATGGGTAGGTTAGATTTTAGAGTCAAGTGGATCTGTTTTTTGTGAGCTGTGTGATGTTAGCCCCTATTAATCTTACTTTCCTCAACTATCAATGGAGAGAATAACATTGTCCTCCTCAAAGAGTGATGATAAGAGGA
Organism: Equus caballus; assembly: GCF_041296265.1. NCBI lineage: Eukaryota > Metazoa > Chordata > Mammalia > Perissodactyla > Equidae > Equus > Equus caballus. The sequence goes on from NC_091686.1 coordinate 50,911,539, forward strand.
CTGTTACATCAGCATTTGATCAAGTTATCTATTGTTTCCATATGAAGATTATTAATATAATGTTTCCTATCCTTATCATGCCCAACTTAATGATTTCTAATGGATTTTTGTGTGTGTGGCAGGATGACCCCTTACAAATATTGTCGAAGAAGAGATTCATGAATTGAAGTTGAATTACTGTCTATTTCCTTTCCAAGTACCAGACTGTATGAATCTATGATACTAAATGGTCATAACTTTCTTCATAGCAAATTCTTTGGGACACTTATATGACTTTGTGTTAATGAAATTGTTACGATGAATGTGTTGCAACTTAACGTTTGTAAAATTGTCAGCTAGTTAAAAATCTATCTATCCCCTCTTCAGTGAACTTTGACTCATATTTTTACCTATTTAAGAACAGAATAGCTTACCCACATACATTTTAAAATAATTCTCATAAGCCTCTCTTTTCCATCTCTATTTCCTTCTTTTCTTCCAACCCTCCTTCCTTCCTTCTTTTCTTTCTTTTTTAAACATTTGAGCTTGATTGTGTGGAATGCTCACCAACAAACAACACGAGAGAGCTGCCAGTTCTATCTCTGGGGAATTGAAGTCTAATCCCATTTTTGATGGAATGGAACAAGTCAACTCCAGGTATCATATCAGAAGGGACTTTTCTTCAAGGGGAGAAAAACGGACCATGGTTGATAGGCTAGGTGCTAGATGCTTCAAGTGAAGGGGCTGACCGTGGAAGAGAGACAAACAAGTAGGGTGTATTAAAAGTGTCCTCCAACTCAGTGCAGGTTCTTTCTCTCACCCTCTCTCCCCAGTTTCCTCCACTGGATGTTGACTTCAGTATCTGCCAAATGACAGATATGGTTGTAGCTCCAAGAGTCCATCAGCAACCACATAAAGAGCTCGCCTGGTGCCCACTGCTGTTCCTGATTGCAGCGGCCGAGAGCTATCGTGGGTAGAGTACAGAGGTAGGTTTTCCAGCAGAAAAAGTGCTCTAAAATTTAAAACTTAAAAGAACAACTAATTTGCTATAATAGAGGGCCAGCAGAGTGAGAATTAGTGTCTCTGAGACCCAAGAAGCAGGAGAAATTGTTGGAAAATGAATGGAGGTGGTCAGGTAAGTCAAGCCTGCCACCGAGAGATACTGCTGACAGCTGTGCACTGGGCAACCTCTTAGTTTCTAAAAACGTGGGTTTGGAAGATATAAAGATTTAAACTTCATTCCTTGGACAAATTACTTAAACTTCTCCAAATTGCAATCTTTTTCTCTATTAAATAGGGGAAATAATAATTTTATAATAAGGTATCTGGAAGTTTGAAGTAGATGCTGATAAAAAACACTTAGCTTAGTACTTAACACTGGAAGTGCTCAGTTACTGGTAGTTGCAATTATTAATTTTATTACTACTATTACTATTACTTTGCTCTCTGTTATGAGTTCTGGAATTGCCATCTCTTTATTTTTCCCAACAATTAGATTCATTCTCAGCTTAAGCCCTCTTCCTCACTGATGGTCTTTCTAACTCCCCCACCCATCTAATCTCTTATCAAGTTCTGTACATTTTACCACCTAAATCTTGAAAATCTGTCACTTCTTTGCCTTTCCATTGCCAATACACTTATCACTTCTACTAGAAAGTTATTTCCCTAACTCTACTCTCACTTACCTCTAATCCATCCTCCATACCACAGCTAAAGTGTTCTTCTGACATGCAAACCTGACCCTATCCCTGCCTTATTTGAACACTTCCTATGGACCCCACTGCTCTTAGAAAATCCTTAAAATGCCACAGCATTCAAGAGCCTTCCAAAATTTGGCCTAATTTTTTTTTTTTCCATTCTCAGAATCAAGCTTTTGCCTCATTCATATTCACTTTAGGAGGCAAACATACCATTTCATCACTCCTTGCCCAGCAGGTGTTCTCTCAGCATAAGATGTTTTCTTGTCTACCTGGTGAATTCCTTCCCTTCAAGATCAAACTCAACTGCGTCTTCAGTGATCTTGTAACACTTAGAATATGTTCGCATTTTAGCTTTGTGTTACGAAATTTTACTTCTTTGTTTACCTCATTAGAATACACATTCCTGATTCTGATGAGATACATATATTTTTTATTACTCATCTTTGAAACTCAGAACGCAGCCTAGAGTTTGGAAAAAAGCAATCCATGAGGCCCATTTGTTTCGGCTACTCTTCTTTACTAGAAAGCTGCTTCCATCTTGGAAAGCCAGCATTCCCGTTTAACTGGCATTGCATAAAAATGGGATTTTTATTACACATTACCAGGCATTCACTCTGTGGGTGACTAATCATGGCCAGCAGTATATTGTAGTTAACACCTTCCCCCTCCTTTTAAGGGAGCTTTGGAGATTTCCCCTGTAGCTAAATCAGCTGTGAAGGCCTTATTGGACCACCAGTGAATTTCTTGTCAAGACATTTTGCCATATATGTAAAATACATAAATTCAGAAGCGAGCAAATAAAAAGAAAACCCAAACAAGTAAGACTGAAGCAAAGTATCTGGAAAAGCTGAGGTTATAGCGCATGATTCTGGTAGATGTTGGATGCGGTGCAAAGTGGAAGGTCTGTTCCTGAAAAGGATACTTGCTGAAGCACAGTGGAGACAGAGCTGACGAGTAGTGGTGGGTTTGATGAGAGCCTTCTGACACAAATACCAGAAGCAAGCTGGAACACTGAAGAAAAAGGCTCAACTAACTCTGCTAACGGAAATGATTAACACATATAAAAGAATTCATGGTTTTAGTAGCTAAAGAAGAGACAATTACCAGAACAAGGAGCACGGATACCTTTGGTAATATTAAGTATTATTTCAGAAAATTGGATTGTAGGATTTTTTATTTCGAGGGTTGAGTATTTAAATAAAGGAGACTATGTATGCTCCACTTAGAGGAGAACAGCATAAGCAGCACGGGAAGGCTTTCCACCTTCCTATTTGCAGCATAGCCAAGGGCAACTTGTCCTTGCAGAAACCACATTCTGCATATTAATAACTCCACCTCAGTGAAGTTTCCCAAACTCCTCAGATACAAGTTTGTAAAGAAAGTCTGATGAAATTTAAGGGTATCAAGGGTAAATGGTGGGGTAAGCAGGACTCTCACACTCCTTGATGTCAGAGGAAAACTTGGTTTGCAGATGGCTCAGTCCGCACTGAAGAGCTCAGTGAGAGCTACTTGAAATGCATGAGGGGTGCCATTATTTAATGAAAGCAGCTCAGGAAAGAGTTGAATGTTCTTTAGCCCAATAATCCTAGTTTTCTTATTTTGAAAAGATTAAGGCCAAAGTCACATTAGTGGAAGAAATATGATTCTCTCATAGAAGAGTAGATTGTACAGCCTGAGTATAATTTATGGGGCAAGATAATTCAAGAGGAACCCAGCCACAGCTATGCCTAGTGGAGAGAATGTACTTGCACTGAAGTGATCGTGTCTTCCTTCCTTTGACGGTACAGAATGTTTTCCTTCTCAAGACAGCAGAAGCCTGAATTCTGAGGCCAACAAGTTTGAATGATACCAGGCAGGGCAGAGGGCTAGGACTCCTTTAATTGTGGGGACAGGGAGAGTTTCCCAGTGGAGGCCCCCTGGAGGGAGAGGGTGCTTTGTAAGAGGAGCCATACGAGGACCAAAGAGGATTGAGGATTTGTGGAGGACCAGTGGAAGAGGGTGGCTCCATGTGACACGCTTGAATAAGGCCTCAGTGGGGCAGCCTTCTCCATCCCTCTGTTCTGTCTCTCTCCCTGCTCCCATCCTGCATCTTCACCTGGCTTCAAACCCGCCCTTATGTGGCACAACGCAATAAATTAGATAAAGGACAGCTTCGGGTCTTCATGCTCTGAACCTCTTTAGAATACTTATTCAATCTTTATTTTTAAGAACTATTTCAATATCCATCACAATTTCAAGTGTGCTTGGTCTAGAAAAAGTGTGTAGGTATACTCATGAGGAAGACACCTGTCCTTTCTGAACACTGTCTCTACATGGTGGATTACTAAGCATGGAGGATTACAGCCCAGCAGATGACTCTCCAGTCTTCTAAGACTGAGGAATATTTCCAGCACCCTCTGCCCCATACAGTAGTCAGGGGGACCCCATCTGCCATGTGCTATAGAGAGGACGGTCACAGGTAATATTGGAAATTCATATGAAATAGATGCACTTGAGAAAGCAGATGTCGTGGACTACTTAGGAAAACACTGTCTTGTGCTTGGAGAGACTTGTGTTTCCCATAGACATTTAAAAGTTGATCAGGCTTGTGGATATTGTAGGTCATTTTAGAGAACCCAAAGGAAGATGTAAATGCTCTGTCCTTCTTACTGCTGTTAGGCATAATCAAGAAAAAGATTGTTAAACTCTCTCCAAAATGACAGCGCTATACCAATGTAAAAAAATAGTCATCTGAAAATCCGATTGGCTTGTCTGACTTGTTGACCCATGTTACAAGCTAAGAACTAATTTTGTCATGTCATGGATCCTGCTATGTGGAAGAAATTATATTTTTTCCACCTGCTGACAGAATTATCATTTATGATCCTGTCCTCTATTTTAAATGGCTTATTAGTTAAATAAAGTAGCCTTTCATGATACATAGATATAGATATATACACTAAGTAAGCAAAACTCCATTATAAAATTCTATGAATTCAATTCTCTGCAATTTTCCTGTGTATGATACAAAGCACATGCAGTTTCTTTGTGAAATATCATGGAAAAGATGTGATATTTCTACCCCAAGACACTATGAACAAATATGGGATTATCCTAAATTTGTATGGTTAGTATTTCATTATCTCACCATTGACTGTCAGCTGATTGTAAAATTTATGTTAAGACAAGGTCCTCAAATAATTCAACAGAGTTCAATAGGAGAATAGTGGATTTTTATGTTCTTATATCATTGAAAATACAGGAAGGACTTGACTAATTCCCATGAATTTCTCTGAGGATCAACAAATTTCCAAATAGTGTTAAGAATCCTAATACAATCATAACAGCAGAGGGTTGAAAGAGTTCCTGGAGGTATCACGTAATTCGATTACATATCTTAATGACATATAAACCATCCCCCAAAACTGACACTATTTTTCTTCCTAAGGCACTTTAATGACTTAGAAAGCTTAACATCAGGAAGTCCTTACTCATGCCTAACCTAAAACTCTCCTATTTCACTTAAGCCTCTCATTTTGTTCTCAGTGAAAATGGACAATAGCTACTCACCACCTCCAGTCCAATATTTCTTTATGTAATAAAACACTTCTTCTTGTTATTCTTTAGCTTTCCCCTTGCTGAGGTAAATGCTAAATTCCTTTAGTTCTTACACACAGCATCTATTACTCACTTTTTTACATTCTTATTAACTAAGTCATCTTTTTTTCTTTTACTGTAAATTTTGCATAATTTTGGGGCCTTATAAATAGGTCATGGTAACCTTTAAAGGCCTGAACAACTTTTACACTGCTAGGTGACTTTGGTCATTTTCCTTCTAAACACCAATGCTACATTTCAAATTTATAATTGACAGATGTTTTATTCTGAAACTGCCTTCATCCTCAAATTTAGAACTATCATAGATGCACACACACATACACAGTTTGTTTTTTCCATCTCTTAGTGGATTATCACATATTTGTCCCTATTCAACTTCATCTCACTTTTGATCACCTTATTTAATTTGTCAAGGTCCTTATGAATTCTTACAGTGTGGTTCTAGTCAATAATCACCCCTACTCAATATAAAGTAATCTGCATTTTTAATAAGCTTACTCCCTATTCCATACTTCAAATCGACACTGAAAATGTTAATTAGAATCAGGGCCAGTGCTGACTTATGGAAAAAAACTTTATTCAGTATACCTTCCAAGGATGACATTGAACCATTGATCACTATCTCACATATGGCCCACTAACAAGTTGCTATACAATAATACATAATATTACTACATGAAACAATGACCCAAATAAAATACAGTGTGCATTCAAGTGAGGATCAATAGTAATTTGTAATTTTTTCCCTATAAGGTCTTTTAAAAAGGTCAAAACATTAATCACATTATCAAATTATTCATAGTGGAAAGAAATAACTAGAGAGAAAGAAGTCACCATGAATAACAATAGGGCTAATTTAATAGTCTATTTGAAGACTCGAGACATTATTGTCAAAGTAAGGTGGAAATTCTTTGTTTCTAATGACTCTAACTAAAAATAAAAATCCTGGCTCTTCATAACACAGAGCAGGGGACCAAGTTTCTACTGACAACTTAAAATTTCCCCCATACCAAAAATGTTTCTTCTTTCCAGTACAGTGGGTCTAGGATTTCCCCAAAAGAGAAAGGTTTTTAGAATCATTCAGTGAATTTGTTCTTTATTCCCAGTTAGGTGATATTTCTTTTTGAGGGGCTTTCAAGTAAAAGTAGGCAAAAACGCATATCCTGATGCTCATAGTCAGGTCTTATTAACAGTCACTGAGATTATAAATGCTCAAATTGTTTTGCAAATGTACCCCTGTCCGTCACTCAGAAGCACATCTTGAGAGTTCTGTAGCGTCCCTCTCTGAAAACAACAATTTCCATCCGAAAAGCAGCCCAGCCGGCCAGCTGCAGAGCTTGTTCTTCACCTCCCGGTGGCTTGCCCTCATCCGGGGCACTGGGCACTTTCCAACCTTGTCCTTAGGTAGAAAGATCTGGGTTTGAGAAATAGGAGCTGTAGTAAGAGTGTGTGTAGTGAATGTGTGTGTGTGTGTGTGTGTGTGTGTGTGTGTGTGTGTAGGAGTGGAGGAGAAAGTCATCAAAAATAAATTGACTGCCTTTCGATGACAGGAGCTCCTGGAGGAATTAAGAGGATCAGAGAACTAATGGGGTCAAACAGATACTTAGGGGAGGGTGGAAGTCAGCAGGCCAAGATTACTGGCACGGTGGAGAGGACAGGGAAAAAGGTGAGACTAGAAACACAGAATGAGAAAAAAAAAAGATCAGAAGATACAGCAAAACAGGAGCTTCCTGCACTTCTGCCTTTTAATCTAGGACTTATTAAGGTTCTATGTGTATATGCTTTCACCAGTTATCTCAGATCTTGTTTAATAAGATAGCCCACTTGTTTAGCCGATATAGACTTTTATAGTTGAAGGGACATTGAAAATAATTCGAACAGTGGAACAAATATTTGTAGAGTGAAAGAATGAATGGATCACATTTTTAAAGATGGGAAACCAAGGTACAAATTGGTTTAAAAACTTGCCTTATCATTTAGGAGCGGGAAAGAGACTTGAACACTTGATCATAGTCTCCAGTCTCCTTTAGCACTGTTTTTCTGCCTAACAATCCTGCCTGCCAATTCCACAGTTGCTGATTTCCATCACTCACTCGTCCTACATTAATTTCACAAAACCATGCCCCATACTCAATATAGCTCCTCTAGAATAATTAAACAAAGTACTCCCAAGTATAGGGTCTTTCCATATCCACAAACTTGTGATAGAAAGGATTTATTTATTCAGCAGACTTCAGGTAAGGAAGGAAAAAAGAAATAGAGACAGAAATTTATATTCTTGAGTACTTAATAGGTTTCTAGGCTTATATGACTAAGATTGGGGAGAGAGAAAGAAAGGAGGATTGAATTGTCTAGAATGATTCAGCTTGTCCAGCAGAAGGAGATCATCTTAGGGGTCGTAGGGGCTTATCAGTTTGGCAAGTTTTCTTCTTGGTGAGCTCAGTGTAAACAGAATCCCTAGCAATGCTAACATAGCTTTGTTCCTGGGAGTCACAAATATAGTGGGAGACAAGTTTTAATTAAATGCTCACTGAAGGGTGGCTTTGAAAGACCAACATACTTCTGAGAGTTTTTATTTTTTTCACAAAGAAAGACAAAATCCTATCTATAACGTCTACTTGGCTCTATGTTTATGAAACATCCATCACTGTAGTACTTATGCACTTTGACAAGTGAACCATTTCAACACTGAACAATATAGAGTAAGGAGATGAATGCCTTCCTCTGCCTGTGATGCCTGTGTACTCTGGAGCTAAGCCTGTACAATTCTGTACTAAACCAAAACATAAAAGCAGTACAAATCAGGCCCAGCTCACTTCAGCCGCCTTGATTTTAGCTGTTCCTAACAAAGTGAGCAATTCCCTGCTGAGAGCTATGAAATAGCCTCCTACTGGAAGAATGAAGAGAGAGTGGGTGAGACACTAAGAAACCTAGAAAGCATACCATTGTGGGCTCCCTCTCTTATCCTGGAATATAATAGGACAAAGAAATGGCTTTCATATTTCTTTCCAATTTTTTATGAAGTACATAAACAAGTCATGGAGTTCCATAGTCTCAGGCCCAATTCTAAGAAATCCTTTCTGGTTCATTCACTTAATGAATATTTACTTATAACCAACTGTGTACTCAATAAGGTAGTACATAAGGCACTGTGTTGATGCAAAGGTGACAAAACCACCCTCTCGAGAACATATGTTTTGATCGGGATGGTAAAATAAGTAGAATAATAAATACACAATACAAAACTAGATGTAGCTCAGAGTGTAAGTGAGGTAGAGGCAAAGCGGAGACAGTAAAGGGAGAAACCAAATCTAGCCATGAATATTATAAGGAAGGCTGAGTGGAGGAAGTGGTGTGTGAGCTGTGTGTTAGGAGAGGGGTATTAAAGATGAGTTAAAAGAGAAAACTTGCCTGACAAACAGATATCCTGACCCACGTTAAGAGCCACTCACTATCAGTAGCAGCTTGATCATGGTGATAGTTACTCAAGCGAAGGTGAGACGACAGAGTGAATCATTCTGCTCAGTCCTTGTTTATGCTTCAACTCAGAGAAGGCTTACTGACAGCTAAGTTTTTACCTTTGAGGGGCTTGGAAGATTAAGTGGCGGGGCAGGAAGACAACACTCAGTAAGACAGACCAGGAGGTGGAACAGTGGCAGCTGTGTCAGAAGCAATAGCAGCAGCATCAAGGAACTTTGAGGTCTGGGTGAACCAGATGAAAGGAAGAATTTAGCGTATGAAATTGTGGACAAAATGGTAAAAAGAATAGTTCTTAGCACGACCAAAAATGGGGGTGGAGGGAAGAACAGTCCCAGGAATCTACATGAGCTCTCCTGGGGAGCAAGAAGAAGGATGGAAGCAAATGTTAGGTGGGGTGTATCCAGGAACTGCGCTGATGTTGATGCCTTTTTTAAAATTTATTCTTTATACTAAACCTACAAAGTTGAACCCATTCTCTTTTTACCCTTAGAGAAAACAAGGCTTAAAATGATTATGGAAAATGACAAGATCATTCAGCTAATAAGTGGCAGAGGATTTGAATACAGATTTCTCTGCATCCATGGTCTCTGGTGCCTGTTTCTAGGACACTACGTAACTTACAAATATCTGAAATTAACTTAGCTAAACATAATTCAGCTGTTAATTCTTTTCTGCAAAACTCTTTATTTTTCAAAAAACGTATAATGACCCTTATGGTTTTCATTTATTCATTTGTTCATTTCATTCAGTAAAGGTTTAGCATATCTGCTAATTGCAGATGATATGGTCTACTGGTTAAGACAAAGGTTCTAGTGCCAGGTTGCTTGGGCTCTACCCTAGCTTGCAGTTTGGACATTTTCAAAATGGAGATGAAAATAATATATCCCCCATAGGACTATCACGAGAATTAAATGAAAAAAATCCATGCAAAGCATTTAGGAAACCGCCTGCCACATAGCAAGCTGTCAATCAATGTTAGCTGCTCTTATTATTGATACTCTGTGCCAGGCACTCTGAGAGGCAGTAGGGGAACAAACATGAATAGGATGTGGTTCATGCCTTTGCAGAATTTATACTCTCATAGAGAAGATACACGTGTAATGACTCCTTGAGCCTGGGCAAATGGAAGATGCTAGAAGAGAAGAAGGGCGTTCTGGGTCACTTCAAGGAGAGGGAACAGAAGGTAAACTCCACAGAGGCAAGAAATGTCCCAGTGGCTTGACTGGAGCACGAACAGTGTGGGAATGGGTTAAGTGGTGCCAGTAGCCAGAAGTGAGGCTAATCAGCTTTTGAAGGGTTCAAATGCTCTGCTGATGCAGTTGGACTTTACTTTGATTGGATGAGGTAATAATGGAGGTTTTCAAGCCAGTTTTAAGGATGGAAGAAGGTAACTGTCTGGACTCCACACTCTGGAGGATAAATTTGAATGGGACAGAAGGAAGCAATGGTTGAGGTAAGCGGAAAGAGAATAATAAGGAAAGCAGCAGGCAGGGAACGTTGGGATCTTTTATCGCCTTGTATCAAAAGAAGGAAGGAAATCAAGAAGAAGGCAAGATTTAGAAAAAAAGGTGGAGAAGAAATAGGAGAGGAGAATCTACCTCATTTTGAAAATAGTTTTTTAATCAAACAATGTAATTCACCAAACATGCTAAAGAAGAAGAACCATACAAGCATATCAACTGATGGAAAAAATCTGACACCCATTCATGACAAAAACATGTACAGAACTAGGAAAAGAAAAGAATTTTCTCAACTTGAGAAAGAATGTCCACAAAAACCTACAGCCACCATCATACCTCATAGTGAAAGAAAGACTGAATGCTTTCCCCAGGACGGGGAACAAGGTAGAGATGTCCACTCTTACCACTCTCATCTGACACAGTACTGGAATTTCTAGCCAGGGCTGAAAAGACAACAGGAGAAAATAAAAGGCATACAGGTGAGAAAGAAAAACAACTGCTCAGTTTTGTAAACGGCATGAAGGTTAACATGGAAAATCTCAAAGAATCTACTTAGAACTCCTCGAACTCACAGTAAGGTTACAAGATAAAATCAGCAAATAGAAACAATTTTACTTTTACACTAGCAATGAATATGTGAAAACCAAAATTAAAAACCCAATGCCACTTACAATCACTGGGAAAAAAGGAAATACGTAGGTATAAATCTAACATGTACAAGACTTACATGCTGTAAATTATAAAATGCTGGTGAAAGAAATCAAAGATGTAAATAAGTAGAAAAATATATCATGTTCATATTTGGAAGACTCAACATAGTAAAGATGTGAATTCTTCTCAAACTGATCTACAGATTTAACGCAATTCCTATCAAAATCCTGGCAATACCTTTTCGTAGATTTGGACAAGACCATTCTAAAATTTATATGGAAAGGCAAAGGAAGTAGAATAGCTAAAATAATTCTGGGAAAAAAAGAGTAAGTGGGAGGAATCCCTTACTCAATTCCAAGCTACAGTAATCAAAACTGTGTGTTATTGGCAGAGGGATAAATACATAGATCGATGGAACAGGACAGAGAATCCAGAAATAGACTGACACAATATGGCCAACTGATTTTTCTTTACAAAGGTACACAGGAAATTCAATGAAGGAAAAATTGTCTTTTCTGTAAATGCTGCTGGAGTATTCGAATATCCATAGGCAAAAAAATGAACCTCAACCTAAACTTTACACCTAACACAAAACTTAACTCAAAATGGATTATAGATTTAAATGTGAAATGTAAAACTTTTCAAAGAAAACAGTTGAAAATTTTTGAGACCTAAGACATGGTGAAGAGTTTCAGATATGACACCAAAGGCACAATTCATAAGAAAATGATTGAGAAATTGGACTTCATCAAAATTACAAACTTTTGTTGTATGTGAGTCCTGTAAAAAGGATAAAAAGACTAGTAAAAGACTGGGAGAAAATATTTGCAAACCACATGCCTGACAAAGGACTTGTATCTAGAATATCTAAAGAACTCTCAAAAGTAAAAAATAAACAATCCAATTAGAAAATGGACAAAATATATGAAGGGACCTTTCATGTAAGGATGACAAAAAGCACATGAAAAGGTGTTCAACATCTCTAGCCACTAGGGAAATGCAAATTAAGACAACAATAAGATATCACTATATACCTATTGGAATGGCTAAGATAAAAAAATAGCTACAACATCAAATGCTGGCAAGGATGCAGAGAAACTGGATTTCCCATCCATTGCTGGTGTGGATGTAAAATCACGCAGCCACTCTGGAAAATAGTTTAGTAGTTTCTTAAAAACTAATCATACACTTATCACAGTACCCAGCAATCACACTCTTGGGCATTTATGCCAGAGGAATGAAACATATTCACACAAAAACCTGCACATAAATATTCTGAGAAGTTTTATTTATAATAGCTAAAAACTAGAAACAGCAAAAAATGCAATAGGTAAATTATTGAACAAACTGGTACATCCACACAATGGATTACTCCTTAGCAATAAAAACCAACGAACTATTGATGCATGCAACAACCTGGATGGATCTCAATGGCCTTGCGCTGAGAGAGAGAAAAAAGTTAACATCTAAAGGCCACCTATGGCCTTTTGATTTAACTTAGATAACACTCTTGAAATGACAAAACTTACAGGAATGGAGAATATATTAGTGGTCACCAAGGGTTGGGGATGGTGGGGCAGAAGGGGTGGGCATGACTATAAAGGGTAGAACGAGGGAGATGTTTTGAATGATGGAATAGTTCTGTGTCTGTATTGCAGTGGTGGTTATACATTCGACACTTGTGATAAAAGGCATAGAACTATACACACACATTGCACCCACATCAATTTCCTGGTTTTGATATTGTACTATAATTACTTAAGATGTAACCACTGAGGGAAACTAGGTGAAGGGTGTACGAGACATCTCTGTACTCTATCTTTGCAATTTCCTGTGTATATATAATTACTTCAAAATAAATAATTAAAAGAAAGTTTGCTTAAATATTAACAGAACTTATTGCTCCATGACAGATTATGGATTATTAATCCTTTGTCCTTCAAAATTTTACTGTACTTCCCTAGTTTCTCAAAATAGCTTTGTATCACTTTTATAATAAGAAGAAAATGCATTAAAATTGAATAAAAATAAGTCTGACTTCTTTTTTGATGGCTCAAGGCTAAAAAGCAATTAACAGGCAGGATGGAGTACATGAATCGTAGACCTTGAGGTGCAACTTTTCTGCAAAATTGCATCTAAAAAGTAGCCTAACCAGAGTGATTTCTAGAATTTCCTTACACTACTAACTCTTTTCTTCCCTACCTGTTTAGCTAAGCAGCAGTAACCACAGTCTTTCTTTTAAATATCTTAAAAATAAATAAGTAAACTGAAGCTATATTCCTGCATTTACTAGAAATGCAAATGTTACACTGGAGATATAAAGTTTCTCAAGCCAAATTTCTTTTAAGTTACCCTTAATTCTTAGGAATTTTCAACTTAAATAGCCCTTGAAATAAGAAGATACATGGATCTGGTTTCTATCAAGTAGAGACATAGTAGTCAAATGCCATAAATATCTGTGCATTAGACACCTCCCATGAGTTTCTGTGACCAGAAACCGGGCAAGGAAAGGATTACTGAAAATCCGATCTGTAACTAAACATAATCTGTCGAATGTTTTCCAGACAAGGAGAAAACTAAGTGTGCTGTTTTTCAGAAGCTGACGTCCTCCTCATTACAGATGTTGCCTTCCTACAGTGAAACTTACACAGTTGCAGCAAGACCGCTGGAAACTGCTCCAGCTCTGTGTCCAAAAGTTACCATGGACCTGCTATGTAGTGATGTGGTCCTTGAACTGTTATGTAATGACATGTTGCATTGAACCTTTTATGTAATGATACCTTGACCTCATCATGTAAGGGCGTGTTACACTGAACTCATATGTTATGGTGCCTTGAACTTTTTATGTAATGGTCTGCACAGGCGCCCTGATCAGGCCCATTTGTTACACAGTCGTAACACATCCTCGCACTCTGGTGTATAAAGTCTCCAATGGCACTAAGGAGGAGCACTGCTTTGAGAGTTATCCCCGGGTTCTCCATTGCTTGTGCAAGCAATAAACATTTTTCTTCATCCACTTCAGCCTCGTTTGTGCTTTTTGGCTCTGCATTCACCAAGAGATGGACCCATGGAGTTCGGTTACATTTCCATACAATCCTACATCTTTTCTCTCCCACCCATCCTCCTCTCCACAGATAAAGCTGTCTTTCTTAAATGCTGTCACTCTCCATTATCTCCAGGAAAAATTCCAAATTCTTTAACAAGTCTTATCATGCCTCTCAGGATTTGGTCCCACACTCCTTTTATATTTCACTTCCTGCCACTTGGACATCACCCATCCCAGTCCAGGAAGGAAATTAACATATTTTGATCATCTAGCCTTTGCTAGATGCTCTCCTATGAATTTCATACCTCTGTTACTTTTGTAAATGTTCCCCAGTAAGCCACTCCTTCAGTCTGTTGAAATTCATCCTTCAGATCAAACTCTCAGATGATACCTCAGAGAACCTCTGTGATGCCTGATAGTTTCTTTCCTTTCTCCTCCCCCTCCTCTCCAAGCTACTGAGTTAAATCACCCCTCCCCTTGCGTTCATACAGCTTTTTATAAGTAAATCTATCATAGCCCGTATGTCATTGAATTCTACATTGCTATTTCCCCAAGTAGATTGTGACTCAGAGACAATACCTAACTATCTTTATAGACTAAACGCTTGAAAAGCATTTAAATATCTATATAGATATACAGATAATTAGTTGAACTAAATAAATAAAACTAATATGTTTAATTAGGAGTTTTTATAGTTAGGAATACCTCCATTTCCAAAAAGCATGATTGTAATGATCTCTTTTAATAACAACTTGCTAAAGATAGTTACATAGCTCTGTGAGGGCAAAGGGCAGCTATAAATCATTTCGTTAGAGAGCACCCACCAGTTGCAATCATTCTTCCTTTCCATAGACCTGGAAACAGACTCTTAGATTTCTCAGCCTGGGCTAGCTCATCCTCACTGTATGGCACTGACAAAAACAATTACTCAATAATTTTTTTCCTTTTCCAAATGTAGACAAATGTGGTTGCAAAAATCCTGTTATTGGTATGCTAGGGAAAATGTCATCTCTTCCAGTGCATAAAATATTTATGAATCTGTTTTTGGATATGCTTGGAGAGAAATTTATCCAAAATTAGTTTTATTCAGTGGCTGCATTAACTCAATATTTTGTTTAGTCCAACCTCAACCATTACGGAGAATGAATTCATTAAACAAAAATATGGTAGGAGGTTGGGATCCCTTTGAATAGACCCAAGCTTACTTATAGCCCTAGGAAACAAAAGACCTCAAGTTTTATTCCCAAAGACCAATCTGACTCTAGATAGTAATGACTATAACTGTACAACTATGATTTCCCCCATAGCTATTTGCACTTTTATATGTGAAATAAGTAGGTTTTTGAAAATTGCATCACAACAAAGAATAATGGAGCTAATGTTGATGTTATTACCCAATATTTACTCTGAAAATACTTTCAAAGCTTCACACGCTTCATTTCATCATTACCATTGTAGCCTGGTTACCAACAGAAAAAAAGTACATTCATTTTTCTAGGTATTTGAAAATAATTTAGCTATGTGTTGTTACTGTTCAATGACAATGAGAAAGCCCAAATATCATTAGAGTCTTGTAGAAATTGCCTATTTTTCCCTTTAGAAACTGAAGTGTGTAACTCAATACTACCCATCCCTAACTGTGTCACAATCTGTCATATTACATCATATCAGACAGCAGAACTTAGTTATGTTGGGCTGCCCCCATCATTGAAGAGATACGAAATTAAACTTGGGCATTATCTTTTCCAGGGAAAATCTACCACCCCCCCAATTTTTATTAATGACAAGTGCCAACTAGAGGGTTAGATGCTGATAAATATCTAATTTTGAAAAAGGAGTAAATTTTATAAAATGTATTTAGCTTCGCAAGAATAAACCTATTGGATTTCTCCTACCAAACTGTAAGAGTTTGTCAACCATCTGTTCAAAAGTAGCTGCTTTCCTCTCTCTCTCATGACATCCCTCTAACCACGTCTGCCCCTCTTGGTCTGGAAAAGTGATTTTAAACTTGGGGAATGAAGATGTGGTTGGTATACATGTGTCAATGGCACAGCAAAATTGGACTGGAAAAGGTATACTGACGAGCATTGCTTCATTTAGTGATGAGAAAATCTTATTAATATAAAGATAAGGAAGCATAAAATTATATGGTATTGTGAAAAAAGCTTTTGCCTTTCTTAAGAAAAATTAGATTTAGAATTTTCCAAGGAAGTTTGACATTAGTTATAAATGGAATTTTGAATGTTTCCAAGAAACATTGCATGCAATTATGTTTACCAACACAGTGAGGCATGAAATTAGAAGATATCTATAAGTTTGGGGAGAGAATCAGGCTTCTTTAAACTTATTTGGCTCTGATTTTCCCCTTTCAAAATCAGTACAGCTATAAGATTGGAAGAAAGGGGAGATTTATTATACCCACTATTGGATTTTAATAATATGAGTTGGCATGAGAAAGAAATAAGCTTTTAAAAAATGAATGCTCAGTTATTTTGGATTGTGGAATTACACTTGAGGGAAACATCATGTGAAATTATTATCTTTTTCCATTAGAGTTTACTTTTAGAAAAACCTTATGGGTGTAAAATTTGATAGAGGCTTTTGCTCCCACTGCTATTGCATGAAAGTGTAGATACAAATTAATGCTGGCAAAGTTAGTAATGACTAACTAGCTCAGATATACACACATGCCATGAGGTCTGCAATCTCAGTGAAACAGCGGATCAAGCAAACAAATGGTAAGAACCCCCACTTGATAAGGAAATACTTTAGTAGGTAGGTCAAAGATTGGTATTGCATTGATATGGGTTGGATTTCCAGCTCTGACACTATTGACTGTGTGACTTGAGCATTTAACTTCCAAATTTCTGTTTCTTCATCTACAAAATGGGAATAATAGAAGTATCTGTATTATTAGGGTTATTTTAGGGAATAAATGAGATAAAGTTTGTAATATGGTTCATAGATTCATGATAAATTCTCATGAATGTTTGTCAATTTTCATTACGATGATTATTGTTGTCATTTACTATATAAAGTCAGTTATTTTATTTAAAACTTTCTTCATTTATTTATTTAAAAATACTTCACTGTAAGATCTCAGCTACGTAGTTTTTTAGCTTTAAGTACACTCAAAATGTGACAAGTCAAACATAATTGATAAGAAGTATATTAGTGAGATAAAATACTCCATTTTAATTTTTTAAAACTATTTTTAAAAATGCGATTTCTATTGATTGGATCTGCCAAGTAGTCTTACCCTGAATGGCAGATATCAATTATAGATGAGCTCATGTTGGGACATATGCCTACAGAATTGGTCCAACACAAAAATCTCCTAACTTTTGATACTTTATTTCCTCAGACCAATTGAGGATTTGAAGAGTGTCATCCTTTAGATCCCTATATTTAGCAACAAATAAGGCTAGACATATCTTTTATAACGTTCTCTACAAACTACTGGCCATACAAAAGTACAACAGTGTTGGATGGGAGCTACTGTGGTGCAGTTAGAACATAGGTTCAGGAATCAGACATATTTAAGGTCTGTTCTTTAATCAATCACTTATTAGTTGCGTGATTTCCCACAAGTTACTTATTGTTTCAACTTCAATTGTAAAATGGGTTGTTAGTAGTACGTATTTCAGAATAGTTGTTAGCGTTAATGAGCCAATGCATGTAAAACATTCAGTACAAAGTGTGGCATCCTGTGAATGTTTAATAAATGTTAATTATTATTTTCATAATTTTACTAATTTCATTGATTTCTTGGCTGGATGGCTGTAATCATTTTCATTATTGCTTAAAATATGATTCTGATGGGGTCATCAGTTTAAGCTTTTCATGAGCTTCATTCTGTACCATTTATAACTTGTGCCACACATAGAACTGGCTACAAGGGTAATAAGTTCAGAGAGTATGAAAGTTCTGCACCAAAGAAATAGTTGGGGAAAAACCTTGAGGAGCATGATTTGATGAGAGCAGTTGGAAACATCATTTTCACAAATGGATGAAATAACTGAATGTTACTATCATTAGTTGAATTTTGGCTTTTCAATTTGTATGCCACAAGCTATTGAAGAAAAATACCCTACTTCTTTATTGATCATTAATTCTTGATTTTATTTTTATATTGTGATATAATAGTTTTATGGCTACTAATGACTTCATTTACATATTTTTTAAAGGGAAGAAGAACTTGTGTTTTCTTTTAAGGATGAGTTAAATCCCTAGACAGATCTAATTATTCTAATTTTGAATTGTCAGTTTTGTTGACAAATTAACGTTCTCCAACTTTAGTATAATTCAAACTACTTTGTTTTCGGATGAATAAAACATTTTCAGGGAAATTTTCCTTAAAACAATATAGAGAACATTATGTTCTAATAAAGTAGAAGTTATATTGCAGTGCTGATCTTACTGCATGAAATGACAAAAGCAAAACTAGCCATGGTAAAGCAAAGGCCTTTGGGTTCTCAGGGCTCATGGGAATGGCATTTGTGAATTGAAGCATTGACTTAGGTAATTTTCATGACTTAGGTAAGTGCACCCTAGTTAATGACAATTTACCACCGTTGCAGCTGGAGAAACAGCAGCAATAATGACCACATTAGCTATAATGTAATGTAATGTAATGAATAGAAAAAGAGAATGTGGTTTTCTCTCTTGATAGCTATCATCTCTCCCTCCCTCCTTCTCTCCCTCTCTCTTTCTCTCTCTCTCTCTACCTATCGTCTATCTATCAATCACCTAATGTCTATTCAACTATTTATTCAGACAGTGCATAATGGGACAGACTCAAGGCAAAGACTGATAGTGTCAAACTTGAAATACATGTATTTTAGTATGACTCTTTTTTCTTCCTCTTTACAATGCTGCCCGGACATAGCCATACTTTGTGGAGGTCAAAATTCTGAATATGTGTTATCTTTCCAGGAAAATGTGAGAAGCAGCAATCAAATTATTCTCATAATTTCATTTTCATAAAAAATGCTCTACCAATACTGTGTTATCAGGAGTTGGACTATCCTGTGATAACTGCAGATCACAAAATTAAGTCTTTATTCAAAGGGAAGTTGTAAATTTACTATCAGATACCATTGCTTATTTAAAAAGCTTTGTCCACTCCCATCATTTCTCATGCTTTGTAGCTGCTGGAATCTTTGTCTACTTACTGGATGGAGTTTTCAATGCGGGTGATCGTGAGGAAAGCAGCAAGATTTGCTGTGTAAGATGAGATGACAATCAAAGCAAATAGCCACCAAGCCCCCATCATCATTCGAGTAGCCAGAGTTGTGTATGGGACCTCTCCACCTGTGGAAAGAAGCAAGGAGAATAAAGGAACATCAGCAAGTATTTATTCAGAAATTTGAGGTCAAAGACGTTCGATACCAACTTAACTTTTAAGTAGTAAGAAATCTTTCTACATAACAACATCAGCATAAATCTCCGTATTTTGCTTATGTTCATCACTTCATATTTAATTCCCTTTTATGAGACTACGTGGGATCCGGTCAAAAAGGAGCATGATAAATATTTAGTATCATACGTTTAAATGATATTTCTTCCACCTTCTCATTCAACTCCAGAATTAATTACCCTCTTATTTTAACCACAGATATACACTTTTATTTCTAAGAGCTTGATTATTCATTCATTAGGTGATATTAATAATATTATGCCTATATTTAATATAACTTTTTCAGATTTATAGTTCAATAAATATATTAAAAATTATTTTGGGCAAATTCCCTAGAAAATAGAATATATGGTCTTGGGATCACACATAGGCCTATTGTCTTCAGCATTATCACATTTGTTTTGTTCTACTCCTAACTCACTAGCCACTCTTCTATAATCTTGCTGTAGAATCTTTGTTGAATGAATATATGTTTTATATAAAACTAATAGTGCTTCTAAAATAAATTGGGTTTATGCTAATAGTAGAAATAAATCAAAGAGATATAATAGTATGTTCGTTGAGGTCCATCAATATGTGAATGACTTAATAGGATTC
Organism: Equus caballus; assembly: GCF_041296265.1. Lineage (NCBI taxonomy): Eukaryota > Metazoa > Chordata > Mammalia > Perissodactyla > Equidae > Equus > Equus caballus. The sequence continues at coordinate 50,931,468 of NC_091686.1, forward strand.
AATTAATTATAAATTCAAGCAGATTTTTATGCCAACCACTAATTCTCATTGTGTAATATCTAAATTTTCAGTGTAGTGTAAACATACCCTTTGGTTATGTCCTGAGCTATTTTCTTGATGTAACATACTCTGAACAGGCTACCTTCTGATATCTGGAACACATTTTTCAAAAGTTATAATGTATATCAGATACTTTCTTCTTCAAAGCAAAGGAAATATTTACTCAGCTTTTAAAAGATGAAAAAAAGAGAAAATATTTATGTTTAAATCTACTTGGGAACATCCTAAACAAAATGACTAATTGAAAAAATAATAATACATGAATAAGATGATGGCCAAAGACTGAAAGATGTTAATGTATAACAAAATTAGAACAAGAAATTCAGGACTGAAAAAGATAATACAAGATTTGTTTTCATAAAGTCTTTAACTTTGATTAGAGTTGTTATCACCCATATGAAAGAATATTTGTTGAGCTTTCTATATCCATGGCATAAAATCTGAAACTTGGGTAATTCAAATATTCTTGTAGAATCCAAATAAAATGATATTTTATTTGCTATCTGTATTTAGAAATCAAATCTTAAAAGTAATGGGATTCTTTACTTCCAATTCTGGTAATTCAAAAAACCCTCCCACTGACAGCAACTAGAAAAACTGAAGATACATTTGAGAGCTAAAGAAGCAGTAAAAAAAATCAGAAGACCAAGATCTTGCAGAAGAAGATAACCCAGAAATGTGACTTGGTATTTAGGACTGCTTTGCCCTGATGGATAAACGCCAATTGAACAAAAGGAATCTAAGAGACTGAGAAGCTGAGCAATGTTTTTAAAAGCCTTAAAAAGTTAGATGGCTATAAGAACTAGGGCCCAGGGCTTACGAGATGTAGGTGGGACCAAGAAAACTGGGAAATCCTCATATGCTCGGAAATCAGTAATTACAATTCTATTAAGCCTTAGGTCAAGAAAAAATCACAAGAGAAATAAAAAATATTTTGAATGTGATGATAAAAATATTCCATAGCAAAACTCCACAAGTTTTTATAGCTGATAGGATGCAGCTAAATATGCGTTTTCAGGAAAATTCATAGCCTATAAAGTATAAGAAAAGAGGGCTGAAAATCAATGAGCTACTCATCAATTTCAAGACATTAAAAAAAAATCAATGAGTTAAACCTAAAGAAAATAGAAGGGAGCCAGCCCTGATGGCCTAGCATTTAACATTTGGCACTTTCTGCTTCGGTAGCCTGGGTTTGGTTCCTGGGCATGGGACCACACTACTACTCTGTCAGCAGCCATGCTGTGGCAGTGGCTCACAGAGAAGAACCAGAACAACAACTCTAATCTATAACTATGTACTGGGGCTTTGAGGAGGAAAGAAAAAAAGAGAGGAAGATTGGCAACAGATGTTAGCTCAGAGAGAATCTTTCCCAGCAACAAAAAAGAAAATAAAAGGAAGGAAATAACAAATACAAGAGAAAAAATTAACAAATAACATAGACAAAATAAATAGAGAACCTTGAACCTTTGAAAAGACCTATAAAAAGCTGTTGAGATTGATTAAGAAAATAAATAAATGTGCAAAAAATACAATCAGAGGAATAAAAAGGGTATGTTGTTACAGATATTACAGACATTACAAGGATAAAAGGAGGAGAATCTTATGTAATTTTATGCAGATTAATTTGGAAATTGACATGATATGGAAAAATTTCTAGAAAAATTGCCACCCAAAGAAATAGAAAATTTGAATGATCTTACAACTACTAAAGACTTTGAATCAATGATGAAAATTTACCCACAAAAAACTTCAAAGCCAATGGCCTTACTGGCAAAATCTATCATATATTTTAGCAATAATTAACTAATTTTACACAAACTCTTCCTGAGATTAGAAAAAAGTAAGAACCTACTCCATACATTTTGTTAACAAAGCACAACTTTGATAACAAAATCTGACAAGGTCATCTCAAGAAAGGAAAATTACAGGACAATCTTTCATATGATTGCAGATGAAAACGACTTAAATTAGTAAGCTGAAAGCTGCAAGAAATTAATAAATAAGCACACTGGGTTTATTATAAAAGTAGGCATTGGTTTGGCTTTCAAAAGTCAGTTATTGGAATTCACTATTAGCACTGTAAAGGAGAAAAATCATATAATCATTTTCACAGATGCAGAAAAAGCACAGTTAAAATTCAAATCTAGTCTTAAAAAAACAAAACAAAATAAACCTAGAAATAATCCAGCAAACTAGAAATAAAAGAACATTTCTTAGTCTCACAGAGCGCTTTCAGAAAACCTATAGCAGACATCATATTTATTAATAAATATTTTTAAAGACTGTCTTAAAGGCTACAAATTGTTACCACTTCTATTCAACAATGAGTTGAAGGCGCTCAACAGTGTAGTGCAACAACTCCCCAAAAAAAGAACAAGAAGAAGAAATACTTTAGAACTGGGAAGACTGAAAGAAAAGCTATGGATTGGAGAGGAAATAAATACGTATGTAAAAAATCCAAGAGGTTATAGAATAAATTACAAAAATTAATGTTAGTTATCAGTTTACTATGGTACAAAGTCAATGTTCAAAAATCAATCCCTATATGTATATACCAGCAACAAACACCTAATACATGGAATTAAGTAATATATATCATTTGAAATAGCATTAAAAACATAAAATATCTACGAATAAAGATGTGAAAGGCCTCTACATAAAAATCTATAGAACATTTTTTAGTGAAATAAAGGAAGATTAAATAAATCAACAGATATATCATGTTTATTGATTGAAAGACTCAACATTGTAAAGATATAAATTCTTCTCAAATTGATCTATAGATTCAGTGAATTGTCAATTACAATCCCAGGTTCTTTGTGTGAGTGAGTGTATGTGTATAAGAGTGTGCGTGTGTATGTAGGTGTATAAGAAGTTGAATGTAAAATTTATATGAAATTGCAAAAAGACAACGGTAGCCAAGACAATCTTCAAGAAGGAGAAAAAGACTGGTTCTAGCTGACCGTATCTTTACATAGTAATTAAGACAGAGTGGTATCTGTACAAGGATAGACCAAATCCATGAAAATTACCCATGTGTACATAGGCCCTTCATTTATGCCAAGTTGGCACTGCAGTACTGTATAGAAAGAGAGGTCTTTTCAATAATGCTACTAAGTCGATTTGGATATACATAAGAAAAAATAATAAAACTTGTTTCCTAAGTTAAAACATACATAAAAACTCAATACCCAGCAGCTTATAGATCTAAATATAAGAGATAACAATAAAGCTTCTAGAAATAATATAGAAGAATATATTCAATATATCCACACATTTGGGTAGTAAAGGTTTCTTGAGTAGAGCACAATTGCATTAGCACAAAAGAAAACAATGATATGATAAACAAATGATAAATTTGATAACAATAATACTTCACAGTTCAACAGACACCATTAGGAGACTGAGAAGATAAGCCAAATTAGAAGATATTTGCAATACACATATCTAACAAAAAATCACCAATATATATTAACTTCTATAAACCAATAAGCATAAAACAGACTACAATTAGAAAAATGGGCAAGAGGCTTCATGAAAGAAGACAAACAAATGGCCAATAAACATGCAAAAAGATGCCAACCTCATTAGTGAAGAGGGATATATAAAATAAAAGAAAAACGAAACATCACTGGCAGCCACCCAAATAATTAAAATAAAGAAACAGACAATATCAAGTGTTGGCAAAGATGTGGAGCTACCAGAATGCTCCACTCCTGTTGTTGGGATTGTAAAGTGGTTTGATCACTTTGATAACCAATTTGGCAGCATCTCTGAAAACTACTGTATTCACATCTGAAGACTCAGCAATTCCACTCCTTAGGTACACACTTCAAAGGAGAATATGTGTGCCAAGAGACATGCCCAGGAATGTTCATGGCATAATCAGTCATAATAGCCCCAAAGTGGAAACAGCCTAAACACTCTTTGAGAATAGAACGGCTAAATAAATTATGGCATATTCATAGAATGGAATGAAAATGAATGAATGAAATTTCATTTTCAGCAATGAAAATGAATGAATTTCCTTTATATATCACACCATGAGTGAATTTCACAAACCTAATATTAAGTAAAAGTATTCACACTGTATGATAAATGTTCAAAAACAGGCAACGTGAATGGTAGTGCTGGTAAATCCAAGGGTGGTTTCCTTTGGGGACAGAGAACATTGGTTGGGAGGGGGCAATGGGGCTGGGCCACTGGGAATGCTCTCTCCTTTCCCAGGTAGTCATTACACAGGTGTCCTTTGCTGGGAATTCATTGAGCTGCACAGTTAAGTTTTGTGCACTTTTCTGTATGTAAAGAATATTTCACAACTAAAGAAAAACATAGAAAAAAGTAAGGAGAGAAAAGGGTGATTTTAGAAAGACAATTTTTTTTCTTTCTCTCTTTTTTTTCCCTTTCTCTCTTTTTTTTTTCCTTCTCTGTGTCCACAATTGAAAAACTGAAGTCTCTCATGGATTCAGGATGCTAGAGGAGAGAATCAAGTAAAAGACAAAAAATTATCTGCTAAATTAAAAATACAATTCCACATTGCTAAAGCACAGCAGAAATTAGGCTGACAATTCCTGACGCTTCAGGGTGTGCAAGGGTCTGACTCCAGAGTTGGGTGTTTTGATCCCTATAACTCCTGGTGAGTTTGAAGTCTCCCAATATCACTCTGCAGAAGCATATGGAATTTGTATTTTCCAAAGTGACGCCTCTGTTTTAAGGAAAATCTTCTTGACATAGATTTGCATTTTGATGTGACTGATTTGCCACATCAAAAAATATATCAACCTTGCTACTGTATATATTATCTTGCTTATAAAAGTTGTTGAAGAAATAAAGCAATGTTTTGGCCTCAAGCAATATTGTGAAACTTGATAATTTCACCTGAATCAGGCAAAAATTTGTAGCTGTAAGTTTTATTTTGTGTGATACATATGTGTCTTTGTGTTTGCCTGAAATTATGGGAGATAATTAACTGTTTATCATTCTCTAACTTGGTTATTTGGTTAATCAGCTTCTCATATATTTAAAAACTCACAAAATGTTTGTTATATAGTATGGGACTTTGGAACTCTTTTATGAAATATGATCAAGAAAAAAATAGAAGAAAATTCATCATTACCTTTCCTTATAAACATTCCTTTTTTCAAAAATTGGGTCCTTATTGGATCCAGGTTACTAGCAAAATGACTAAAAACTCTTATAGTAAACAGAAAATTTCCAATATTAGGGGTGACTGAATATGCTCAAGTAAGCTGATCAATTGAAGTGTCAATAAATATTAGGATGTTTTCCAGTCACAAAATCACAATTTAGAAAATATGAAGAAGAATATTTTTGACAGTTAGTCATTGCCAAGGCAGTGTTCTATAATTAAGGATGGGAGAGAACATACAGAGCTCCTAAATGCTTACAGTATGTCAGTCCCTTTTATGTATTACTCTGTTCCTTGAAGTTTATTCATAAATTGTCAAATTAAGAGACTGGTGGGGAGGTGACCTCAGCATCATGGCAGAGTAATTTCTCCCGGTAATCTCTCCCCACCAACATACAATGAAAAGGCCATTCATATTCCAACAGAGGACATTCAAACACAACACGAAAAATGTTGGAGAGACCCATGCAGCCATACAACAGAAGGCAGAGAGACTGGAGCCCCCTCGGAAGAGGTGGAACTTAGTAAGAGAAAACTTCACTCTTGCCCCTAAAGATTGCAATCTGGGACTGGTGGAGGCCTCTGAGAGGGAAGGAATGGGGGAGGGGACATTCATTCATGGGAACATCAACAATCCCCAAGGGCCCTTGCAGCCTAAAGGCAAGCCCTCTGCTGGGGTGAAAGCTTTCATGGGGGGGTGACGTCCTCAAGCCAACTCCCCAGGAGCCAGGTAGCAAGACCAGAGCAAGAAAATCCTGAGAGCATGGAGGAGACAGTGCCCCTCCTCCCATCTGCCCAGTGCTGCTCCACTGCGGTGGATCTCATCTGATGGCAGAGGGCTCAGAATATGTGGCTCTTGACCCCCACCCAGTGGTGATAGGTGGTAACTGTGACCAAATAACGCCAGGATGTGATAAAACAGAGCCACACCCTGTAGCAATATCAAACATTATATTAGATCTCCAGACCAGAGACAAAATGACAAGTATGCAGAAATCAGTCCTGAGGACACAGAAATATGTAATCTAATTGACAAAGAATTGAAAATAGCTATCATCAAAAAACTCAACAAATTAAAAGAGAATGTAGAGAAACAATTCAATGAGTTCAGGAGCTACTTAACAAAAGAGATTGAAACTATAAAGAAGAGTCAATCAGAAGTATTATAGATGAAAGACACAATGGAAGAAATAAAACAAAATATGGATTCCCTGAATGCTGCAGTGGATGTCATAGAGGAGTATATCAGTATAATCAAAGATAGACCTGTTGAAGTGATCCAGACCAAGGAGAGAGAACTAAGACTACAAAGAAATGAAGGAAGTCTCTCAGAAATAGCCGACTCAATTAGGAAATGCAAGTTAAGAATTATAAGTATTCAAGAAGGAGAAGAGAAGGAGAATGGAGCAGAAAGCTTGTTCAAAGAAATAATATCAGAGAACTCCACAAACCAAGGGAAGGAGATGGAAATCCATTTGGAAGAGGCTATCAGATCTCCTAAATATGTTAATGTAAAGAGACCACCTGCAAGGCATATAGTAGTGAAACTGGCACAAGTGAATGACAAAGAAAGAATACTAAGGGCAACAAGGCAGAAGAAAATAACCTACAAAGGAACCCCTATCAGGCTTTCAGCATATTTCTCTGCAGAAACCTTACAGGCTAGGAGAGACTGGAATGACATATTCAAATCTTTGAAGGACAAAAACTTTCAGCCAAGAATACTCTATCCAGTGAAAATATCCTTCAGATATAATGGAGAAATACAAACTTTCCCAGACAAACATAAGCTAAGGGAGTTCATAGCACAAGAACCCCCAAAAGAAATCCTCAAGAAGGCCCTCATACCTGAAAAAAAAAGGCAGAAAGGGGTTACGAAGCATGGAGCAAGACAGGTAGACAGGTAGACAGAATCATAACAGGTTAGCAAACACTCAAGTATAACATTAAAGACACAGTGAAGGAAAACACCAAAAACAAAGATAACCTTCTCATTTTAACCACAAACTCATAAAACACAAGATGGAATAAGATGTGAGAAAAACAACTTAGGAGGGGAAGAGGAAAGGGACTGAATCAGTTTAGTCTAAGGAAATAAGAGGCCATCAGAACAGGGACTATCTTATCCACGAGATTTTGAATACAAACCTCATGGTAACCACTAAACAAAAAAGCAGAACAGAGACACAAAAAATAAATAAGGAGAAAAAAAGAAACACAACATAGAAAACTACATAACTCCACTGATAGACCAAAATACAAAGAACGAGAAACAAAGGAAATGCAGGAGAACTGGAAAATGAGTAATAAAATGGCAGCATTAAGCCCTCATATATCCATAACCCCCCAAACATAAATGGATTGAATTCTCAAAGAAAGACACAGAATGATGATATGGGTTAAAGAACATGACCCAACAATATGCTGCCTCCAGGAAACACATCTCAGCTCCAATGACAAACACAGGCTCAAAGTGAAGGGATGGAAGATGATACTCCAAGCTAAAGGCAAACAAAAGAAAGCAGGTGTTGCAACACTTATATATCAGACAAAGTAGACTTCAAGATAAGATAGGTAAAGAGAGACAAAGAGGGGCAGTATATAATTATCAAATGGACATTCCATCAAGAAGAAAGAACACTTATAAATATCTATACACCCAACGCAGGAGCACCAAAGTACATAAAGCAACTATTAACAAACCTAAAAGAAGATATTAATAACACAATAATAGTAGGGGCCCTCAACACTCCACTCACATCAATGGATGGATCATCCAGACAGAAAATCAACAAGGAAAGAGTGGAATTAAATGAAAAGCTAGACCAGTTGGACTTAATAGATATATATAGAACACTCCATCCCAAAACAGCAGAATACACATTCTTCTCAAGTGCTCATGGAACATTCTCAAGGATAGACCATATGTTGGGAAACAAGGCAAGCCTCAATAAATTTAAGAAGATTGAAATAATAACAAGCATCTTCTCTGATCACAATGCTATAAATCTACAAATTAATTACAAGAAAAATGCTGAGAAAAGGACAAAGATGTGGAGACTAAACCACATGCTATTGAACAAGCAATGGATCATTGAAGAAATTAAAGGCAAAATCAAGAAATATCTGGAGACAAATGAAAATGAAAATATACCATACCAACTCATATGGGATGCAGCAAAAGCCGTATTGAGAGAAATTCATTGCAATATAGGCTCACCTTAACAAACAAGAAAACTCCCAAATAAGCAAGCTAAAATTATACCTAACTGAACTAGAAAAAGAGGAACAAACAAAGCCAAAGTCAGCAGAAGGAGAGAAATAATAAAAATCAGAGCAGAAATAAATGCTGTTGAAACAAAAGAGGCAGTAGAAAGGATCAATGAAATAGCTGGTTCTTTGAGAAGATAGATAAAATTGAAAACCCCCTAGCCAGACTTACAGAGAAAAAAAGAGAGAAAGCTCAGATAAATGAAATTAGAAATGAAAGAGAAATAACAACAGATACCACAGAAATACAATGGATTATGAGAAAACTACGAAAAACTATATGCCGGAAAAATGGACAATCTAGAGGAAATGGATAAATTTTTAGACTCTCACAACCTCCCGAAGCTGAAACAAGAAGAAATAGAGAATCTGAATAGACCAATCACAAGTAAACAGATTGAAACAGTAATCAAAAGCATCCCAAAGAATAAAAGCCCAGGACCAGATGGCTTCCCTGGGGAATCCTACCAAACTTTCAGAGAAGATTTAATACCTATCCTTCTGAAGCTATTCCAAAAAATTAGGGAAGATGTAATGCTTCCTAATACATTCTATGAGGCCAACATCACTCTGATACCAAAGCCTGACAAGGGCAACAGAAAAAAAGGAAAACTACAGGCTAATATTGCTGAAGAACATAGATGCAAAAAATCCTCAAAAAAATATTGGCAAACTGAATACAGCAATACATCATAAAGATCATACATCATGATCAAGTGGGAGTTATACCAGGGACATAAGGATGGTTCAACATCTGCAAATCAATCAATGTGATACACCACAATTAACAAAATGAGGAATACAAACCACATGATCATCTCAACAGACGCAGAGAAAGCATTTGACAAGATCTAGCAGCCATTTATGATAAAAGCTCTTAACAAAATGGCAATATGAGGAAATTACCTCAAAATAGTAAAGGCCATTTATGACAAACACACACCCAGCATCATACTCAATGGGGAAAAACTGAATGCCATCCCTCTGAGAACAGGAACAAGACAAGGATGCCCACTATTACCAGTCTTATTCAACATAGTACTCTAGGTTTTGGCCAGAGAAATTAGGCAAGAGAAAGGAAAAAAAGGAATCCAAACAGGGAGTGAAGAAGTGAAACTCTCACTGTTTGCAGATGACATGATCTTTTATATAGAAAACGGTTAAAGAAGCCATCAGAAAACTATTAGAAATAATTGACAACTACAGTAAAGTTGTGGGGTACAAAATCAACTTACAAAAATCAGTTGTACTTTTGTACTCTAACAATGAACTTACAGAAACAGAACTCAAGAATACAATTCCATTTACAATCGCAACAAAGAATAAAGTACCTAGGAATGAATTTAACTAAGGAGGTGAAATACTTATACAATGAATACTATAGGACATTGTTGAAAGAAATAGATAATGACATAAAGAGATGGGAAGAGATTCCATGCACATGGATTGGAAGAATAAACATAGTTAAAATGTCCATACTACACAAAGCAATCTACAGATTCAATGCAATCCCAATCAGAATCCCAATGACATTCTTCATGGCAATAGAACAAAGAATCCTAAAATTCATATGGGACAACCAAAGACCCCAAATTGCTAAAGCGATATTGAGAAAAAAGAACAAAGCTGGAGGCATCACAATCCCTGACTTCAAAATGTACTACAAAGCCATAGTGATCAAAACAGCATGGTACTGGTACAAAAACAGACACACAGATCAATGGAACAGAACCGAAATCCCAGAAATACAACCGCACATATACAGAGAGATAATCTTCCACAAAGGTGTCAAGAACATACAAGGGACAAAAGACCGTCTCTTCAATAAATGGTATTGGGAAAACTGGATGGCTACACGCAAAAGAATGAAAGTGGACCATTATCTATCTCACGGAATATGCAAAAATTAACTCAAAATGCATCAAAGACTTGAAGATAAGTCCTGAAACCATAAAACTTCTGGAAGATAATATAGGTAGTACACTCTTTGACAACGAACTTAAAAGGATCTTTTCGAATACCATGTCTTCTCAGACGAGGGAAACAACAGAAAAAATAAACAAGTGGGAGTTCATCAGACTAAAGAACTACCGCAAGGCAGAAGAAACTGGGATCAAAATCAAAAGACAACCACCAATTGGGAGAAAATATTTGCAAATCATATATACAAAAAAACAGCCTGAACAAAAAGTGGGCAGAGGATATGAACAGACATTTTTCCAAAGAAGATATACAGATGGACAATAAACACATGAAAAGATGTTCAACATCACTAATCATCAGGGAAATACAAATCAAAACTACACTAAGATACCACCTTATACCTGTTAAATTGGCTATAATCACTTAGACTAAAAATAACAACTATTGGAGAGGGTGTGGAGAAAAGGGAACCCTCATATACTGCTGTTGGGAATGCAAACTGGTGCAGCCACTATGGAAAACAGCATGGAGATTCATCAAAATACTAAAAATAGAACTACCATACGACCCAGCTATCCCACTACTGGTTATCTACCCAAAGAACTTGAAATTAACAATCCAAAGTAACATATGCACCCCTATGTTCCTTGCAGCACTATTCACAATATCCAAGACATGGAAACAATCCAAGTGCCCATCGACTGATTAGATAAAGAAGACGTGGTGTATATATATACGATGGAATACTGCTCAGCCATAAAAAAGTCAAAATCATCCCATTTGCAACAACATGGATGGATCTGGAAGGAATTATGCTAAGTGAAATAAGCTAGACTGAGAAAGACAAACACCAGATGATTTCACTCATATGTGCAGTATAAACAAACACAGGGACAAAGAAAACAGTACAGTGGTTATCAGGGGAAGAGGGTGGGAGGTGAGCACAGGGGGTGAATGGGAGCACTTATGTGGTGATAGACAAGAAATAATGTACAAGTGAAATTTCACAATGATTTAAACTATTATGAACTCAAATAAAAAAAAAAACGAGAGAGACTGGCAGTCACCAGATTTGTAAACACTTTGATTTTTTATCTTCTGGTGGAAGGTATGGGGGTAATAAGGAAAGGCATATGAGATATGCATGTGGTTTGCTCTTGGCCACAGGTTAGTAGGTCCACTATACTGAACCTATTTGCAAGGTAGGGCAGGTGTCCATAATGTGGCATGTCTGTGATTGGTTCAAGAGATGGCTTTAGGTAGTAGGGAGGGATAACATAAAATCATATTGTGTTGGGCCAGCTCTGGTTGCCTAGTGGTTAAATTCAGCATGCTCTGCTTCAGCAGCCCAGGTTCTGTGCCTGGGCACTGACCTACACTGCTCTGTTAGTGGCCGTGCTGTGCTGGTGGCCCACATACTAAAAAAAAATAGAGGACGATTGGCACAGACATTAGCTCAGGGCAAATTTTCCTCAGCAAAAAGCAAATAAACAAAAATCATGCTGTGTTGTGATGAGAAACTTTTTCCATTTATGATTCTTTCAGCATTTTCTTATCATGGCAAGAACAAAGCCACAGTTTGGTAATAATAAATCTCTTTAAACTTTTGAATCTATAAAAGGAAGGCAAATCTCAAACTCCCTCTGGCAGGCAACAGAAACTAGTTAGAATTTAATAATGTTTCATTTATATTATACTTATGTTATAGTTATTTCCGATTTAATGCAAATGGCACTGCTTTTATATTAGTGGACACAACCTTTATTAATAATAAGTTTAACCATCTATAATTTCAATTTCAAGCATTTCACTCTCCTATGCCATTTTCTACTTGTTGAGCTTGCTTCCCCCATCCAGTCTACAGTCCCACCAAGATCGAAGATCTATTACCTTTTCACTACCCCTCGCCACTCTCTTACACACACTTCCCCCTTACCAAGCTCAAATCCAGTGATTTGTTAAAATCAATTCATTGCACTTATCCTCAATTCCCTTGAAATCCTCTTAGCAGAGCCCTAAACCAAGTCAAATCCAATTTTGCCCAAACTTTGTGTGTAAACTATGCAACTGAATATAACTGTGGAATAACATACAACTGTGCAGTCATTTTAAATTCATTTTAAATTCACAAACTTCAAATAAGACTTTAATGCAGCCTCGCCGTCATAGTCCATCTCCCTAGAAATTCTCTCCTCCACTCTCCTAGACACTTATTTCAGTGTTTCCCTGTCTTCCAATACACAAAGCTCCCCTCATTCAGTGGATGATCATGAGATCTATCTCATTTAGCAATTAGAGGGAACGTCCAGAGAAAAAGCAAGGCAGAACAGAGTCTACAGTGTGCACTTTAGGGTCAGAAAGGAGGGGAAATGTGCTTATATTTTTAAAACGAAACAACAGGAAAATAAAAAATACATATGGAGAGTAGGGAGGGAGAAGAGTGAAAGGGACAAGGATGAAACTGAGATTTCTGTGACTGCACTTTGTTATTTAGTTTTTCATTTGGAACAGGTAGTATTTTACATAACTAAAAAGAATATTAAGTTTAAAAAAGATCAAATTGAAGACAAACGGATACAAATGAACTTGAAAGTACATCAAGTTAGTGATATAATTGTACAGAGGAAAGAATTACTTCAAATAACTTTAAAACACAATGAGTGCTCTCCCTTCCTGAAGGCCACTGTCCTTTCGGGCAGCCCTCTCTCACAGCTCTCTCTTTGGGTTCAAGTAACTATTCCCTTCCTTGCCCCTTTAGACCTAGCAATGATAATAGCTCCCTCTGTAACTAATGGGTATTCTACCAACCCTCGTTACTTTCTCAAAACTCCACCGCCCACATCATTGTACAGAGTTCCTTTAGCAAACTTTCCTCAATTTCCCAGACAGAATGCACCAGCTCTTTCCTGTCTGGTAGCATCTATGGTCCAGGAAACAGAACCAAAAAAGGGATTCTGAGATTCAATTGCTCACATATCTGTGTAGTGCATCCTGGTGAGAAATGGAACCCTGACAACCCACAGCCTGTGGTCACAATATGATTATTCACATTACCATCAGAGGATGAAGTGCAGGTGGAAGGTAAGGCCTTGGGAGCCCAAGTGGCCTTGGCAAAAACAGTGATTTTTAAAGATTGTGGCTCTAGCTAACGGCTCTGGAGCCTCTGAAGAATGCAAAGGGTAAAGCAGAAATTAAAGGCAGTGAATAACCAACTCAGAAATCAGGTAAAATTTGAGTCTTCACGGCAGCTTTGAAGGAATCTCTTAAATTGTATAGTTTCAGGATAGATTTGACAGAGGACAAGACTACGGTTTGACTGTAAGAGTAGCACGATTCAATCACCAATTAAATCTTCTGCCCTATAAGGTCTCTCATGGGAAACGAAGGGCCTTGATGAGAAATCTGAGCCTCCAAATCCCTCTGAACCTCCTTAGTATTGGAAGCAACCTCTCACCCCTCCTGAGGGAAGCAGCCTTCCTCTGCACACATGCTCCTCAATGACTGGACCTGGGAAATCACAGTTCTCTCTTGGACTCACCCACATCACCCCTTATTGCCTTCAGGCTATAAGTTGGACCCCAACATAATGAAGTCAGAGAAGCATAAAGTCCACTTATAAAACTTTTGTACCAAATAGGATGCAATGCAAGTAGTGATTAGGGCAAATATATCGTCATGGGTGGTAGTGATCTGGGATTTGGTATTTAATGTGTTGACATGAGAGTTGGCCATGGTTGTAGTAGTTTGTTAGACTGGCTACTTGAAGGATGAACTGATAATGAATGGATTTTAGAGGTAAATTATGCACAACTTCTATGGTATACTGCGGAGATTCAGGGAGGTGGGAATGTTGGAACGGATCTGTTCTGAATGCCCTGTTCACCTCCCTGACTATCCCTCAGAGGCACACTTCCTATACAAAGACATCCAGAAATGCATGGGAGGAGGTGGAGCACGAGCATCCCTGAAGAGTTCTGTGTGCTTGTCTTCCAGGGGCCTGAGACGACACTGGGAATCCTGCAGTACAATTGGATTCCTTGATATCAAAATGAATGTGGTATCACAGGTTGATAGAGGCTAAGTGGAGATGTTTGACTATCAGAGATAAGGTGAAATTACCATAACAGAGCGTGGCTGTTTATGAATGATAAATGGAGTAAATTGACCTTCAGGGATATATAGCAATAGCTTATCACGGGGTTCCTAAATGTGAAATAGACAGGCAGCCTATGAGGTGCTTCTTGCATGTACGGCCAAAACAATCCTAGATCTGAGTGCAGAAACCAACCTCAACAGCTGAGTGGGAATTTGGAGCCTATTATCCAGTTCCTAAAACTCATCCAGTTTAAGCATCCAGAAACCCGATATTGAAGAAGAGGCCTGGTTAGCATTTTTTGATATGTTCTCTTTTACGTACTTCTTATGAAGTATGTAAAAACTTCTTAAGAAGTTTTTAATACTAATAGTCATGCCACACTTATAATTTTGTATTCTATTTATTACATTTTCACTGGCCAAATAATATTTTCCCAATCAGATGTACCATAGCTTACTTAAATATCCTATCTTTGGAAACAGAGATTTATGCTACCACATATTACATTGCTATAAACATCTTTTTTGATAGAATCCATGAAGAGAAGTTTTTGGTGAAAGAAATGAATTTTTTTATGTCTTATATAAGCGTTAAGAATTTTCAAATACATTTTGTAACATTATTTATTGAACAGATAGTGACAGGTAATGTTACTCCTCTATTGTTAACATATGTCTTTCTGAAGTGTTGACATTTCAGTTGAATGACAAAATATTGTTCTGGACTGGCTGATAAGTCTATTTGCAGATAAGCAAAAGTAGGCTAGAAGCCATGAGATCATGTAATCGAAATGGCAATTTCTTATACATAGGAAGACTTCTCTAACTTAATATTTACATTTTCATAGTAATGATAATACATATAAAGCTGATTATAAATAGCAGTTCCTTTTTTTCAACTCCTTAACATTATTTATGCACTTTTGTTTTAAAGAGTTCTACATCAGTTGAACAATAAATTTTAACATATTTCACTTATTCTTAATTAATAAAGTTCTTTTACATATACAAATGCCATCTTTACATAATTACCAGAAATTGTTCTTCTGATCAAATAAAAAAAGAACGTTATTTCAACATTAGAACCGCCTACAGAAGGAATAATCTTTATAATTCTTTAAACTTCAGGTTTAACACAAGTAGTTAAGTTTATTTTAATGAACTCAGTACCATGGGATATTTCGAATGAATACATTTGAAAAATGTTAAATTAAAAATTAATTACAATCACATTAAATGGCTTCTGGTTATACCACAAAAACTTTATACGCTGATTCTAACTTAAGTTGGAAGTACTGATTGCTGTAACTTATAGTAGAACTTAATTGAATTACATTACGCACACAAAGTAACACTTGGCAGCTTCTTACTTTCATGTTTTCATTATTCCAGCCCATATAAAATTCCACTGTTTCTAAGGAGCTAGGGAATTTTTAAAAAGCCAATTGAAAGTCAATTTTCTGTCTGGTATAACAAAATTAAAACATTTGAGATTTTTGTAATTCAACTGAAAAGTGGATTTCAGGACCCAGTGTGTAATTTTATATGAGTCGTACTTCAAATAATAGCCAAGAATCTTGAGGTTAAGTGCTGCATTGAAATACAAGATCCCTTAAGTGCAATATTAAGAACACATGGATGAGTAATACATATAGTGTTTACCATGATTCCTCACCACAAACTGGTTTACTTTCATATCTCCAAGGATAGTGGTAGTGATAGTATTTAGAAACACTTGCTACAAATCTTTTCTCTGGGTCTCATTTAATCAAGGATTTTTTTCCCTACTCTTGCACTAACTTCTTTGTATTCAATTCTATTGGAAATATGATCATAGCATGAATGAATTACATTAAATCTATTGAAAGTAACTTGTTATACATGAACTTTATTGGGTCAGACAAATAAATCTCTTAGAACACTAATTAGCAAAGTCCTTTTTTTATGGGAGTAGTTAACCCACCTTGAATTGGTAAATGTACCCTTTTAGAGGTACATCTAAAAAGCATCCTTTTAGAGATTCTGAAATGACACTGAAATTAGAAGTTCTTTTCTATTTGTGGTGTGTGTCTGTGTGTGTGTGTGTGTGTGAGGAAGATTGGCCCTGAGCTAACATCTGTGCCAGTCTTCTTCTATTTTGTATGTGGGATGGCTCCACAGCGTGGCTGCTGAATGGAGCAGGTCCGTACCTGGGATTCAACCCGCGAACCCAGGCCGCTAAAGTAGAGCAGGCAGAACTTCAACCACTTGGCCACTGGGACGGCTCCTCTTTTCTACCCTTTAATAGGCTTTCTAAAAAGGGGCTTCCAAATGTTTGACATTGACCAGTTTAGTTGGAAGGCTCAGCAGTGTATGTGACTGCTGAGATTTCCACTAATTCATAGATCTGCATTTGGTGATATTAATGGTCAACGAAAACAGCTTTAGCTTTCAGAACACAATAGATCAGCAAGCCACACATCTTCCTTGAATTTCCTGCCATTTTTATATGCAACAAAAAATGAGTTTGCTCACTATTTTTTGTTTCCTTTCCCAGTATCTATCAAAAGGACTCTTGTAAGTTTTAATGATAAAAATAAGACTTTGCATTTTCAGAACATTGATATCACAAGTAAATTTCAACAACTATGGAGGAATGTATTTCAAACCCTCATTGACTCAGAATATTTCCCAACACTTGTATGGCTTCTATAGCTATCGTTTTGTCAAGACCACACAGATTTATTTAAGAAGTGCCCCTAGAAATATCTTCAGCCTCTATATTTATGCTCTTATTATATCTACTCCAGTGTGCTATTTTAGAGGTCTTGTTAAAAGAAATAAAAAAAGGAGAAACCAAATAGCTTCGTCCTTTGTCTCCTGGTTTGTCTGCAGATAAGCTGGTAAGTGTCTTGATTTGTAAGTCTCAGGAACCCAAGTCCAAGATCTTGGTAAAAGATTTAAGTGTGTAGTACACAGAATTTTTCTATCTGATATTACAAAATTAAAATATTTGAGATTTTAGTAATTCAATTTAAAGAGAGGAAAAGATATCCAAACAAAACCCTCAAAATCTTCAGAAAGTTTTCAGGTAGTTTGGTTCAGGGAAGAAGGGTAATGTTTAAGTCAATTTATATGCCACCCCTTTGTTTTTCTCACATCTACCATATTTGGCTTCATGTACTTTTGGTTTACTTTTTGTTTAGTAATTATTTTATTGATACTTTAGGTGGCTTGTTTCTGTTTTTAATACATCAATATATATCAGTTGCCTATCTCCTCACCAAAAAAGAAAAATAAAAGGAATATAGTGCATGGTTTGAACAAGGAATGTGTCGTGATTCTTTACATATATCCAAATGCCATTTTCTGGAGGCCTCAAAAATCATTCTTTTTTCTTTTTGTACCATTTTTCTTGTTATCTACTGATTTCACCACAGACCTGGCAATGGAAGGAGGGCTGGGAAAGGCGCTCAAAGAAGAAATGTTGTCTGGATAACTAGCCATTTGTCAAACAGCATGAAGTAAGACTCAATTGAGTCAGGTCTGCCACTCTGTGGTGATGTATCAGCTTTTAATGTTTTAAAATAATTATATGAAGCCCTAAGCCACTATATAAAACCTCTATATAAATTCCAGTGCCATAATCAACCCCATTTTTCAGGAATTCAATCAATGCTTCTAGAGAATATTGCACCCATTTTATCAATCGCAGAAGCATGAAAGTTCAGAGGGTAAGCAGCAGCTGTCAACAGGAATCAAAAGTGAAATGGATCTCAAACTAAAGTTTTTAATTAACTCTGGAATTTCTGAGACCGGTTCCTAAACTAGGCCTTACGTATATGTGCATCACTATTTCCACAAGGTCAGAGAATGCCGATACACAAACAGTTTTACTGATGATAAGAGAGCCAGAAGTAAATCTAAAGTATGTTTTAAAGTTTCAAAATGCTATTCAGACCCGGTATCTGTTAACCACCATTGGAGATTAGTTTTAAAGCATAGCCCATTTATTAAGCACACGGTAAGATTTACAATTTGATAGAGAAGAAAGGAATCACTTAACATTATGAATTCAGTCTTTTCGAAAACAATATCAGCCTTCTCAATTTTGAACTGATTTTTCCTGTTTTCCAGACCTCTTGTGCTTAAATTCTTAGGATGACATCTTAAGGAGCAGAAGAGAAAAATGGATTCCTCTCTAGCTTCTTTTCAGTATATTCTTTTGAATAATAGATTGGAAAATGGCTAACAGAATGAGATTTTGGTGTGCTGGTGGTACAGGAAATTTATTGGAATAAAATACAGACATTTGTTCAGTATACGGGCTCTATATATTCAGATAGATTTCAGCGTAAGTTAATACAGACTGACCTGTAATTGAAGGATGTAAAGTAATTCATATCATGGTGATTTCTACAACACTGTTGATTGAATCAGCATATTCACCACAAATCATGAGTTTCTCTGTGTCTTTGTGAATGCAAATATGTAAAGCTGAATGTATGTTAGAATTCCACAGGAAGTTTAACTATTTACTTAAAGAATATCTGCTCCGCCTCCTCATTCTCCTCTTCTTCCTTCTCTTGATGTTTAAATGCGCTGTTTGGGTGTGGTTTCTAGATTCTCCCAGCAAGTTCTAAGGGTGTCTTCAGTCTAGAGCCTCTAGTCACTGAGTCAGGAACTTGAGTTGAATTGATGAGCAACAGAAAAATCGGAAAACAGATTCATATGGCTGGGTTGACGTGGTATATCAAAACCATGGAAGTAACGAAGTAGAAAATGGAGTCAGGGAAGAAAGGTATCAGGGTGAAGTTGCAAAACAAAACCAACCAAACAAACCTATTAAACTCAAGCCAAAATCAGGAAGTAAGAGATTATACAGCAAAGGTCAGGGAACAAAGTAATAAAAGCCTCTATTTGTTGAGTATTTACCAATGCATCAGGCATGGTGTTAAGCGTTTTGTAAGCATTTTTATTTAATCTGCACATAGCCTTGTAAAATGATTAGGAAAGCAAGATTGAGTTTCCCCAGCCAAGGTGAAGATCACAGAGGAGCAGGGGCAGATGATTCATGCTCAGAGGCTCTCCTCTGAGAAGAGAAAAGGGAAAAGACCAGGAAGGGAGTGACACATGTCAAAAAATCTAGGAAGCCTCGCGGGATCTTCTCCTCCAAGTACATTTCTTCCCTCAAGGGTTCTGATTTATTATTACCACTTCATTATCTTCCGCTGTTCTCTTCAGTGCTAAGAATGAAGAAGTTTATTGTGGGCTGACAGGCCAAAAATTTAGGCCGGATTCAAGCAAGAAAATTAAACAGACTCAGAGTTTAGATATCTACAAGACTCAAGAAAAATCCCCATTATTTTGTCTTGAAAATAATTTACTAAGACCAAAATATTTTCTTAATGATAATAGGAAGCAATCTACTTAAAACATAACCAATATAATTAACAGGTGATCTTGAAAGTTGTAACATATTAAGAAGACAGAAGGAAAGTGCTATTGCAGAGACAAAAGATTCTAATAATGAATAAAATAATAGAGAAAATAGGTAGGTGATGATTTCTTTCTTCAGACTTGTTCTGGAAGGTGGGCTGCGATCCTGCATACTTTAATTTCATTCTTGGGATAACTCAACAAGTGCATTTGCCATTTCTCTATTTTAATGGTGACGTAGAAACATTTTATTGAATCACTAGAAACTATAAGCCCTAATTATTGGAATTATAAATAGCTATTATATATTCTTTTTAAATTACTTTGACAAATAACTTTGTAACTAACCTTAGACATAATAGATTATATGCAGGTGAATAAAACTTTCAATGTATAAACTTTACATGCAAACAAAATGGTGGGTTACTTTTTTGTTTCCCTTTTCCCTAGAGACATTCATTCAACTTGATTCTCTGCACAGCTGTATTGAAAATAGAAAAAAATATGTTTTTCTGCTTCTTCCAAGTTTCACAGACTTAGAAATTTCTCCTATGCTCATATGGCAATACACAAGAGATGCTGCAATTGTTTGAGAATTCAGGCTGATATTCATAAAACAGACATGCTGGGCAGTTTTTATGTGAAGATGTCTGAGGAATTGTTATTAATTATAGTCATGTGACCAAGTTCTTGTGAGATCTTCTGCAACTTTCTTTTTTATTTCTTTTATCATGTTGCTCACGGTACAAACTTATTCTAACGCTTCTGTGGAGTGAACTTTTCAGCAGACAGATTCTTGAGAAAACATTTGACACTTGCAGACACAATGCAATCCAAACTAATCATTGGCTGATAGTCATCTTTGCGGTTTAATACACTCTTTACAACACCTTTTAGAGTCCTCCTCTGCCTAATAGTCTGGGGCTCAGGAAATAATAACGAAGATTATTTGACGTTTTCTGTTTTACTTACAAAGGAAATTTTAAAAATTGCAATGATTGGATGAACTAGTTTAGGAAAATTTTGATCAGCTGCTTTCTTTTCTTTTGTTCTCTCTTCTTTTTATAAAACTGTTGGATTTCTTTCCCTCAATTATCAGTTTGAACGATACAACCCTCCTCTATAGTTAGGTGTATAAAAGTTTTGCTGTTGTATTTTAAATTACTGGAATAGCCTCCCGGCATCACATGGTATAATTTTATACCTTTTTAAATATCAGTAATACACACTTAAATGGTTGAACTAACTTTCAATCTGCTTTTTGTCTGTGTTCTTAACATTCATATCAATGAAAAATTCTGAACATTTTTGTCCAAATGATTTAGTCAACATTTCTTGTGTTGTAGTGTTGTCATGCTTTATGTCCAAGCAATTCCCTCTGTCTGAACATAGTTTAAGTGTCTTCTAAATATCTAGGGAAATACAGTGATGTAAACCTAAATTTTACAGTACGTTAAGTTAATATTATTTTTAAAAATAAATCCTTTAAAATTCTATGGAAATTCATATAATTTTAATTTTAAAAAATGTGTGATACATAGTATGGTACAATTTTTGGCTGAAAGTATCTAAAGTTTTAGAAGTGTACATGTCGTATCATTGAACTCAGAGACTGCATATCTAGGATAATTTCTTAAGAAAATAACCATGGATATGCACAAAGATTGAACCACTAGAATGATTTTTTACAATTTTATAAGTATAATAAAAGGGAATTTGACAAACAAATTATATATACGCACACACACACAATACAGATTCCTGTGTAGACAGTAAATAATGCTACGGAAGAACACCTAAAGGAATAAATAGATGTTCAGGATGTGTTGTTAATTTCATTTTAAACACATTACATACAGTATGAAAATATTGTTACATATCTATAGATTAGCCATCCTTCAGGCTGCCTCTAAATAGCACAGATCATTTAGCTATTTGGATGAAATGCTGTTATTATTGTTGCTTTAAATAAAGAACCCATACATTCATAGTATTTCATACACTGATGTTTATAAGTATAAAGTCTAATCTAATGCAACTCTTTCACTGTGATTAACAGTTATACTCTGCCAGATCATTTGCTGATAAAACTCTAACTTTCATCAGCATGGATAAAATATCAAATTGGGGAGAAGAGATGACAATGCAGAACCTGATGAAGAGGAATACTTAAACTTGAAAAAAGTGTAACCCAGAAAATTGTTTCAAGCTTAAGTTTCCACATTTTTCTGTGTTAAAGGAAGTTTTCCTGCTAAAGCATCTTGATAAGCAATAACATACCAAATTGAAGATCAAAAGAACCAGCTCAGAGCACTTAAAGATAGGCCGGGAGGATACCTGTAAGCTTCATCTGAGTCTTCAAACCTCAGACCTGCTGTAGCATTCCTACCATCACCTCATGTTTTGCAACTTAGTCAACAATGAATTAAAAATGGGAAAAAGCAAAATAGAAGATTATAGAATGCAGCACTATTGTAAATGCTTATCCTATGAAGAGAGAGTTCACAAATTGGAGGTAGTGGTGTTATTTTTCTCGTAACTTATCTATAAGAAGCAGCATAGACTCTGTGGCCTTCAGAGAGATTATCAAAATATCATCGGCACAGAAGCAAAAGAAAGGAGAAAACAAATTTTAAAAACATTTAAAGATTTTTTCTATGAAATTTATTTCATTTTATTTCATTCATGTCTGATGTTGCATAGATCTAAATTTTTTAAGAAAGGAATAATATCTTTATTCCACTCAGCTTTTCTCATTCTTCATGTCATTTGAATTCTCTGATTTAAAATATTTTTAATTATATTGCTAAAAAACTTGTGAAATAAATTAGACACAGAAAATGCACATCTAATAAACATTATGTTTGCTGGTTTGTTTTAATATCATTTAAAAAATTGAGCTGAATTTTACAATTTCATAAAGGAAAAGAATATAAAAGTCTGCAATTTTAAATTAATACGTTTCTTATTTTGTAGTACTATTTAGCTACTACTTAAAAGCAAAAAAGAGCAAACACCCAACAATTAAACAATATGGCTTGTAGAGTTTTGCTTTTGAAAATCATCTACTTTTGGTTACTTTTTCCCACCTGCGCGTTACATAGTATTTGTTTTCAACTTTATCAATGAGTATTATGAAGTATGTTAAACTATAATGACAAACCAGGAAGAGGTATTCTCCTAAAGGAGGAATAAAAAGCAATATATATATATAAGCAATATATATATATAATGTCATATATGTATAACATGTATGTAATATGATAATTTATAAATTCATAACATTTCATGATGGTATTATTTGGTATATGGAATTATTTACACCTTCGATATGTGCTTACGTCATTATTTACAATTTTCTCAGTTGACAAGCTTCCTAAATTCAGTAATAGTCTCAGATAGTCACAGATTTGGGGTTTAAATTGCATTGCAGTCTTGGAGTGAGACAAGTAAGCATAGCAGCTTACAAGTTTGACCTCTGCAATTACTGTTCATTTACCCGGCTTTCTTGGGTTTAAATGCATGTTAAATTGCCGTTTAGTGCCAGGAATGATTTTTTTCTCAACCAAATTGCTCTCTTTTGGTTCATCAGTTATATATGTATTCTATGTAATTTAGAAGCGTAAAAGTTACTGATTCCAACTTAAAAGTGTCCATCCTGGACATTCTATGTGGCCAGCTTCTTTATCTTACATTATTATAAAAAATGTGTTTGTGCTACTCAGACAAGTCTTAATGCTTATCCTTTTTAATGAATTATTCAGGTCATCAAATATAATTTCCAACTTGCCTAACCTAATTCATTTTGTAGAATGTCAATTGGGTCAACACTGGTGCAGAAGGAAAAATTAAAAATCAATGAACATCGGGGTGAACATTTTAATTTTCACTCTTAACCTAAACCATTTCCTATATTTAGAGGATTGAATATTAAAGACTCTCTTTAAAATATGTAGTTTTTCAGACATGTCACTAATCTATACAACTATTTACAACAACCATAGGGGAACCAGTTGCACTATTTCCCGGTATCAACAGATTTGACCTTGTTTTTCCAATGGCTTAGAGATTATGTATAGGCCCAAAAGACGAGCTGCACATAAAAAGAAGGTTTTCTGGGGGATAATGCTGAGTTTACAGATTCCCACTGTGGCTGAAGCTAGTGTCTATTTAATCTTCTACTCTAGATGGCCTTTTGTGACCAAATAACCGTGGATTTAAAAATCAAGAAATTTTTAACTCAAACAACTGGCCTTGACAAGGAAAACTGTGAATAAAATGTTACTGATTTATTTTTCTGTGAGAGAAGCAAAAGAATCCAGTGTTATTATGAGTGTTAGAAGATTTTAAGATCTTTTCAGATAAAGGAGGTATATATAAATTTCAAGTAAATAAAAGTAACCAGAAAGATCTTCAATTCAATTCCTTTACAGGAAGAATTTCCTACAGAGAAGCGTATTACTGGTGATTTAGGAATAGCGGATTTATTTAACCCTAGATATAGGCAAAAAATTTCTCTTTCTCTCTCTCTCTACGTATACAGTTCAAGTAAAGAGCTAAGATAATTTTTGTAAAATAATGTTTATTGTTCCCAGAAAGATAATGGGAGATTGATTGCAAAGGAAGAAATAAACTGAGATTGCCATCACTTTTGCTCTTCTCTCTGCTCCTTATTTACCAAGAGCACTGGGGAAGATTACTTAGCAGTGAATGGTTTTCTTCAGGAGCTGTCACCACAAATAAAGCTAGGAATAATATGTACCTCTTGACTTACTGTTGATATGTTGTCTGAAATGGATAACTATGTTTGCTTGATCTGCAGAGTAGAAAACAGTGTGGATGGATCTTGGAGTTAAGGTTTTTTAAGGTTCAATGAATGGGTATATTTTGTAAGCAACATTTATCTACCTAAATAGATGTATGTTCATATTCCTGTAAAATACAATCATGACTCATTTAGATACAAATCTTCTATTGTTTTGAAACAATGTTTAAATCCCCAAATATTTTGGAGGATTGGCAAAAAGAACAGATATAGAATAATTTGTCAATTAATGCCCTCTATAACAATTATTTATATTTGTCTAAATTTTTATCCTGCCACTCCTCTGCTTAAACCATTCCAGCAACTCTCCCTTACTCTCAAAGTAGAAGCCAAAGTCTACCAAGCCCTATGTCATGTGAAGTCATGGACCTCTCTGACTTCACCTCCTCCTAAGCTATTCTTCTGGCCTCTTGGAGCAGGCCCTTTGCATTGGTGGTTCCCTATACCTGACCACCCTTCCCCCAGATAGCTGTATGGCACATTCCTTCCCGTCCTCCAGGTCTTTGCTCCAATATCAAACTCTCAAAAAGGCTTACATCAACGAGCCCATTGAAAATTGCAACCCTTCCACATGTACTTCAAATTCCCCTCACTCTGAGTTACTTTTTCTAAACTATGTGGGTTCTGAAAGAGTACGTTATTTATTTATGTATTTATCATGGCTATTGCTTGTTACCTGCCTCCCCCCACCAGAACATAAGCTCCATGAGGGGCTGCATCTTGATCTGTTTTTCTCATGAGGGTAGTCTCAGGAGCTCGGATGGTGCCTGTCACACTGCAGACATTCAGTGAATGTTGAATAAATACATAATCTTTAATTTGGGCCCCCAATACTGAGTTTTAAGGTACGTAAAACATGTTCAACCTGAAAAGTAATGTTTCTCTTAATTTACAAAAGTGTATATAAAAGTTACTTAGTTGATGGAAGGGCTATGTATCACAGAGGAATTCAGACATATACAAGCCGGCTCTCATTCATTATGTTGTCTAATGAAAAAAAAATGCATCCGTCTAATTTGCGAATTTTTTAATGAAAAAATGATGCACTATGATTCTAAATACAGATTCTGGTTGTTGTTTTCTCAGCAGAATAAACTGGTCTTCTTGAAAAGTAACAAAGATGTTTCACTCATTGCAATATCTGTTATGACAAAGAATGCATGACAAACAATACTTCCTTTGTTCAAGATAGCGTTAAATAAAGGAAATTTATTCCCAATGTAAAATTTGTAGCCAGTGGTGTAGTTAATTAAGAGAAAATGTCAATAGAACTTAACATTGTCACAGGATAATGGTTCCTGCTGCTAGATATATGTCAAGAGAAAGATAAATAAGATGGAGTGATTTATTAAGCAGTGCCACACTCCAGGCAATGCATTTCTAGGGGATTATAGTACACGTTGGGAGGTGATGTAAGGCAGAGGACTGAAGACTAAGTGGCCTTCACTTTTTCAATAGTGTAATAATAGTACAGAAATGTGGTGCTTGCAGACAGTCCCTGCTGATATAGCAAAATTACTTTTATATTTAGAAAGAAAGAAGAGACCATCATGATATTAAAAAGGATCTAAGTTAGCATAGAATGCTATCTTCAATTCTTCACGACTTTGCAGATAACTTAATCATGTGGAGAAGTCATACTATTTCAAAATTTAAAAGCAAAAAAATATTAAGATCGCTTCTATTTAAAATATAGACTTCTCAAAAAATTCTATTTCAGGGCTGGCCCTGTGGCCAAGCGGTTAAGTTGGCACTCTCTGCTTCAGCAGCCCGGGGTTCACAAGTTTGGATCTTGGGTGTGGACCTACACATCACTCATCAAGCTATGCAGTGGCGACATCCCACATAGAAGAACTAGAATGATCTACAACTATGTACTGAGGCTTTGGAGGAAAAAAAAAGAGGAAGATTGGCAACAGATGTTAGCTCAAAGCCAATCTTCAAAGAAGAAAAATCATCTCTGAAACGGAACCTTAAAAAAAAAAAATTCTACTTCAGGCAACAAATCACTACTGCTTTAGGAACTCAGCACTTTTTTTTCAGCAAAAACTGAATTAAAACAATTTTTGGAAAAGATCCAAAAGTCTTTTATTCTTTTTCAATAATTTTAATAATATAATTCAATTTCTCTTTAGATTGTTAATATTGATCAAATAATATCAAAGATGGTTTTCATTTAGAATCAATCTTTTGAATACTGAAATGGCATATTTTTTCTTAAAATTTAACTCTGAATACTATTGTGTGCTTTGATTTTCTCAGATCAAAGTCACAAATTTTACTGGTTACTGAGAAATTGTTTTCATCTTAGAATTAACCTTATATCTGATATTATACTTTCCAGTGCTGGAATAATATAAAACAATGGGAACATACACATAAGCATATTATTTTTAACTTTTCTATGCATTATACTGTATTTCAAAGGTATTTACAACATAAGTATTACATATATGTTAACAAGGAAACCATAGTTCATCAATTCTCTTAAGTTTAAAGGCATGTTATCAATTAAATAAAACTTTTAGCATAGTATTTAACATAAATTTGCATATAATATACAATATTTCTTTGAGTTTTGTTAATATATTAAATTATCAAATAGGTATTGACATTGCAAAAGAATGAAACTAGATCACCGTCTTACACCATACACAAAAATTACCTAAAAATGGATTCGACTTGAATGTAAGACCTGAAAATATAAAACTCCTAGAGGAAAACATAAGTGGTGAGCTCCTTGACATTGGTCTTGGTGATGATTTTTTGGATTTGACACCAAAAACAAATGCAAAAGAGCAAAAATAAACGGGTGGGACTACATCAAACTAAAGCCTCTGCACAGCAAAGGAAACCAACAAAATGAAAAGACAACCTAACAATTGGGAGAAAACACCTGCAAATCATATACCTCACCAGGAGTTAATATCCAAAGTATTTAAAGAACTCATACAACTCTAGCAAAAAACCAAACAACCCAATATAAAAATGGGCAGAGGAACTAAATAGACTTTTTTACAAAGAAGACATACAGATCACCAACAGGTACGTGAAAAGATGCTCAACATCACTAATCATCAGGAAAATGCAAATCAAAACTACAATGACATATCACCTCACACCTGTTAGAATGACTATGATCAAAAAGACAAAAAACAAGTGTCAGCAAGGATGTAGAGAAAAAAAAAACCCTTGTGCACTGCTGGTGGGAAGGTAAATTAGTGCAGCCTCTATGAAAAACAATATGGAGGTTCCTCAAAAAATTGAAAATAGAACTACCATATGATCCAGCAATCCCATTTCCAGGTATTTATCCAAAGAAAATGAAAACACTGACTCAAAAAGATGTATGCACTCCCATGTTCATTGCAGCATTATTTACAATAGCCAAGATATGGAAACAACCTCAGTGTCCATTGACGGATGAATGGATAAAGAAAATGTGGTATATATATATAACATATATTTTATATATAATGGAATATTATTCAGCCATAAAAAAATGAAATCTTATTTGCAAAATCATGGATGGACCCTGAGGGCATTATACTAAGTGAAATGTCAGGCAGAGAAAGGCAAATACTGTATGACCTCACTTAATGTGAAACAAAACAAAACAAAACAAAACACCAAGCTCATAGATACAGAGAACAGATTGGTGGTTGCCAGACACAGGGGGTGTGGGGTAGGTAAAATGTGTGAAGGAGGTCAAAAGTTACAAACTTCCAGTTATAAAGCAAACAGTTCATGGGGCTGTTATGTACAGCATGTCGACTATAATTAATAACATTGTATTACATATTTGAAAGTTGCTAAGAGGGTAGATCTTAAAAATTCTCATCATAAGGAAAAAAATTCTGTAACTATGTATGGTAGCGGATGTTAACTAGATTTATTGTGATGATCATTTCACAATATATACAAATATTGAATCATTGTGTACATGTGTTGTACATCTGAAAGTAATATAGTGTTGTATGTCAGTTATACCACAATAAAAAATCACAAAATATTCTAGTTTTTAATACAGACGTTGTGAGTGTACTAAAATAAAAACTGAAATATCATCATCACCATTTTAACCTGGAAAGGGTCCATATTGTCCCATACTGCCACCAATTGCAGTTTGTGAACATTGCTTAGTTTAGGAAAGTTCACCTTCTGTGTGATGTTTTTGCTCAATTTTGTGCTATTTTAGTCACAGATCTCAAGGTATAATTCCAAGAACAAGACACATATATATATAGTTCTTGTAAGATTAGTTCTCGAGATTTTTGAGCACCCAAAACTTAATCAGTTGGAAGCATCCTGAATCAAAACTTGTAATTCTCTTCAATTTGGGTCATTAATTTGTTGCATCTTTGGCCATGTTATGCTATAGTTTATTACATATATGTGGTAATTATGTGCTTCCATAGGGAAAAGTGTTTTCATAGTTTTTCATATCTAGTTGAATGACAAAGTTACTGTGAATGTATTAGCGTATGGTTTTCCTATAAGCATTTTCATTAGCTATACTAGTTTTCCTAATGCATTCCCTTATGTCTAATTACAACATACTTCTTTAAAACAATGTTTATTTTCTGTGAGATAATTATGAGTATATACAGCATTAAATAATATGGGTGATTCCATCTCTTGCTGTGGCCTGCAAAAACGGTGATGGAATCACAATTATAATGTTGAGTGTCTATTTTACGCCATGCATACAGTTTTAAGTGTTTTATAATAATGCAATCCTAATTTTTCAAACACCTGATGAGGTAGGTAATTATTACCTAGGGAACTGAGGCACATAGAGGTTAAGAAACTTGTCCAACGCCACACAGCTAGGAAGTGGTAGACATGGGATTTAAAACTGAGATGTCTCTCGAGGAAACACAAAGATATGAAAATAGTTGTTTAATTAGATATTTATATTATAGAATCATACAATCTTATAGCTGAAAGAAAATTTAAAAATAATCTGACACTTTATTTTATAGATCAGGAAGCAAAGATCAAGTGAGTTAACTGGATGATTCATTTCTTTCATTGTCACTGGGCAAAACATTGGTTCCTAGTCTGTGTTCCTCACTTTGATAGGTCATGACTTGGTATATATTAGACCTAACTGCAATGTGTCAGATAGCAGCGTATCTGCACACTCCATGCCCATCATGGTTTGTGCTTTCCTCAGCAGGATAATTATGATTCCATGATGGAGCTGTGTGTTTATTCATTTGTTTCTCTTGCACATTGAAAGCTCCGTGAAGACAGACACCATGCTGTCCTGCTCACCCTTGTGACTAGATAAATAATTCTTGTTTAATATCCAAGCAGATGGTTCCTAGAGAATGAAGAATTTTAAATAGTAAAGGCAGAAGAAATACTTTTAGGACATGCTAAAGTAGACCTTAAACAGTAGACATAAACATTAACTGCTAGAAAATAACTGAAGCAGACAGAACAAACTGTGTAGCTGTCCCAGATGGATTGTTAATTTAGAGTTTAAGAGACAGAGTTGTAAATATAAAGAGACTATAAATTTTGGTCACAGCCACAAATCAAAGAGCAATTTTATGAGTCCACAGTGTGAAAGTATGGGTCATGCATTGGTCTTTTGTTAAATCTTGCTACAAAAAAGAACAATTACCATCAAGAAATGTAGGTTACAAATAAGGGATGCTGATACATATGATGAAATATATAATGTGAATTTATGCTTTATATTACAGAATGGAATTTCTCTGTCTTATAATTGTTAAAAATTCAAGTAAAGACTGTGTCACATTCAAGGGTATTTAACAAAAGTATCACAGGACTTTATTACCTATCAACTTTTTATATGGGAGATGGGAATCACAGGTTCAGCATTACGGGCATTGCAGTTGGCGGTCAAAACATGTTGACTGGTTATTGAAAACTGTGGCCAGTTACCAACACTTTGAGAAATGTAACCATTATTATTAAACTTCTAACTACATATTCACAGATGAAAAGAAAAAGTGGATTCTGGTCAAACAAAAATTGAATTTCCAAATTAATATTCTAAACTGGTGGTTTCTATTACTACTTGCAGTTCCTTGATCTCAATCCTTTAACTTTTATCGATCCTAAATCAGCTTTAGAATAAATTTATATCTGGTCACGTCCGCCCCTATTCTTACCACTTAAGCTCAGGGGGATTGTGATATGGTACTGTAAAACCAGTGAGTACTACTAAGACGTCAATGCTATTTTAAAGGACTTATGACATCTGCTTTTTCTATAATTTAAATTTAGATTCTTAAAAATATATTTTCTTATAGCACTTTGGGAAAGAAGAAAAACCAACTCCAGAATATCTTAAAATCATTCTCCAGTTTTTTAAAAATTTCTCAGGAAAACACTCCTTTGTTTTGTTAAATATTAAAATAATGCTTTTAATTATAGTATGTATTCATCAGTGTTTGGAGTAGCCAAGAAAATGTTTACACCAGTTCTTATTTTGTAAGCATTTTATAAGAAGAAATCTGATTTGTTCCTCCTGTTCCATGATTACTTTAACCCTCCAAAAGCTTAGTTCAGCAGGAGAAAGGATTTTCCGGCTCAAATCATGAAGAGTTGGTATTAAATTAAACGAAACTGAGGGGCATATTGCATGCATATAGTTTATAGAATCATTGCTAAGGAGCTCATGACGGTTCATTGGGAATACAAACTAATGGATTCATATCTTAGCATCATTGCGTTGTTTTCTAATCACACAATTCTCACTCTCCATCCCCATAAGGGTAGAATTTGAACAGTCTCTGAAAGTGTGAAGT
This sequence comes from Equus caballus, assembly GCF_041296265.1. Classification (NCBI taxonomy): domain Eukaryota; kingdom Metazoa; phylum Chordata; class Mammalia; order Perissodactyla; family Equidae; genus Equus; species Equus caballus. The sequence continues at coordinate 50,962,996 of NC_091686.1, forward strand.
TTCACCTTTTTTTCCTTTCTTTAGTGATGGAGAATCCTGGTGATAAAAAGAAAGAAAATGAGCACCTTGTCACGTTTTAAATCAGCATGGGGAAATTCTCAAGTGGATGTGACAGCGCTCAGAGTGCTTGGCGCTCCCTTTGTTAAGGACTGCCAATCATAATTAGCAACAACAGAGATGTTGTTCGAACCTAAATAAAAATTACAGAGAGCCTTTTTGAGTTAATATCTGTAAGAAGAGAATGTAGAAAGAAACTTGTCTCTGCAGCCTAGTTAACCTGTCACTGGGAATTATTCTCGTTTTCCCTGTATTCATTAGGGTCAGTAAACAACAGAGCTAGCCAATATCATTTTTGTTATATTCAAATTGAATGTGAAATATCAGATAACATTACAAAGGAATGCTTTAGCTACTGTGTTTCAAGGCTTGAATCCTTTGGGATTTTGTGACTAGCACATTGGTAAATCTCATATATTTTATATCTACACTATTAAAATGGATGTCTTTTTGAGTTATTCTCCTCTGCAAAGTTTTAAAGAGATGCTCTCTCATCAACAGTCTCTTCTGTTGCCTAATTTGATAGAGAAGAATATCTGACTCTTCTTTTTGTGGAAATGATAAAGTTGTGATTCTCTGGAACTGTGCAATGCATCTGGCAGTGGGAAGAGCTCTTTATTTTCTTCCAAAACTTGTCCTGGGATCCCAAGGCCACTGGATTGCCTCTCATGTTAACTCTTGTGCAGCAGCCATCAAGTTATCTTCTACCTTTCCTAAAGGCCCTCTTTCTGTCCCTCACTAGCATCTGTGGAGGCGTTTGAAGTTTAAGAAAGCTACCAAAGGAGTTTTCTATCTTTTTCTCTTTCCAATAATTCTGTCTGCTCGTCTCATCAGAAAGAGTTCATTTAGTCCCAGTTTGGCTATGACCCATTTGCATGGTCCTGAACATTCCTGCAAGAACTGTGTCTTTCTTATTTATGACCATATTCAAAACAACTAGGTTGTCCATGGCACATAGTATACCCAAGAAATATTTATTAAACCAATTAACGTAGTTATTCCTTGTTTTCCTTTTGTTCTTCCTGTTCCTGGCACACAATTGGTATTTAGTAAATGCTGCTGGTAAACAAACATATGTGATAGCTTCAAATATTAGATATGACTATAAATACTTACACTTCATAAAATCAGACAAACCATCTGAGGTGAACTCTGAAGTTTCTCTTTGCAAGTAGCAAACAAATTACATACAACCACATGTGTGAACAAGTCATAGCAGCCCTCCATGGCCCAGATGATATTAAGAGTCACTGCCCATAAACTAAACATAAAGGATCTTCAAAAATCAAACCCCAGATGTTTTTTTAAAAGTATGTTGATTACAGAGAGATGTACGTAGACATGGAGATAAGGGAAGATATAAAATGACAACAAAACTTGCATAAAATTGGTCTCTCATTCATGCATTTAACTACCTAATTCACAAGCTCTAATGTTCCAGCCAAACAAATGTGTAAGTTTATCTCTATAATGGACCATACTGTTTTGCATGGTTGGATTCCCTGAGCTGTTTTTCCAAAATGCTTCGAAGTTACAGATTTTTAAAAAATCAGGATTAGTAAACAACTCACATATTTAACATTTTTCTGCTTTTAGCTGTTCCTGAATTCTTTTTTCAGAAATCTATCTGATAACACACAAAATGCCTCTTTATCCCTTTTCAATCTGGTCTAGTGGCTCAATAAAGACTATAATTCTGAAATAACAGCTGTACTTCTTCTTAAAAGACTATATTTTTATTGGAAATTATCACTAATTCCAAGTGCATCACCTGTGCAAGGACACTGTCATTGACTGATTCTCTTTTTCATAGGGTTTATGAGCCTTTTCTTAATTTATTTTTAATCAAAGTGTAAAGATGCTCCTGGTATCCGTTAATGAATTCACCTTTTCATTGTTAGCAAGTGGAAGAATAGCAGCATTTCAAAGATGAAGTAGTTAATCATACTCAATTCAGTATTATGCATCATTATGAATTTGTATAAATGTTCAATCAACCCACAAGCTGTACAACTCATTTAAGGATAATGGTTGGGATACACAGTTGGGATAGAAAAGTGCTTAACATATTGATAACGTTTGATATCTGCCACATGTTTACAGAACTACAAAAGCATGCTAACATATGGGTAATTTTATTTATCATTTATCTGTTGAGTGTGCTCCAAAACTTACTGAAATTTGGCCACCTGGAAGCAGAAATTGGAAAGCCAATCCGAAAGCATATCAACATCTTCAAAAATAAGGCTTCAACCAATTGGAGACCTTATTTATTAGTTTCTCATCTTAGCTACTTAATAAAATACACAAATAGAGACATTCTGACTAACTTCCTGTTTGGTTTAGTGAGTTTCTGGTTATTGGGAAACAGACTGTAACCCAACAAATGCAATACTGCTCTTAACTCAATGCTTGATTTAGTTAAATATTCAGCATTTATTTATTCATTTAGTTGATCAGTATGCATTTATTAAACACCTAATATTTACAAGACACTGAACTATAGGGTAAGGTACTATAAGGATAAATAGTGTCTTCTGTTCAAAGGACTCAGGTAGAGACAAATGAAAATAGAAAGGCAATTACACGACAGGTGTCGAGAGCTATGAAAAATATATCTTAAGGAGCATAAAAGATGGTCCTTAATCCTAGCAAAGATTTCCTGAAAGAAATGAGATCAAAGCAAGAATTAGAGGATGCATAGGAATTTTCCATGTGAAGGCAGAGAGTGGAGTAGAGATTAAGCAGTTTGGTAATAAAGGCATTTCAGGAAATGGAAAGAGCAGAAGCAAAGGCAGAGAGGCGTGACAGTCTAGTCTCACGTTCAAGGGACAAAAACAGTTTGGAGCAACTAGACAATTAAATGTGAGGCATGAGTGGCAAGACGTGAGAATCAAGCACTGGGCATGAGCCAGATGGTGGAATATGATTCATGCTTTAAATAATTCAGACTGTTAAACTCTGGGTATTGGAGAGCCAAGAGAATACTTGAAGAATGGGAATTATGTGGTTAGCTCTCCATGATAATGATAACTTGGGTACATGCAAGTATGTGGCACGTATATGTGCAGGGGACAAAGCTGAAAAAAGAAAGACCTGTTATGAGATTCCTATAGTTCAGATGAGAAATGAGGTAGGTCTAATCCAGGTAACAATCTGGACCTTATCTCCCTGGGTGAGAAGAGATTTCCACTTCTATAAATATTTAGGAGGTACAATTTTCAGGACCTGCTTATGGTTGGATACAAGGGATAGAAAGAAGAAGAAATCGAAACTGTTTTCAAAGTGTCTAACCTGTATGTCTGAGTGGTTGGTAATGCATGACCTGGAATAGAGAATATGAGAGGCTATAAAGGTTTAGAATGGAAAATAAATTCAATTTTTGGCATGTTGGAATTTGTGGTGCCTATGGTCTATCTAGAGAGTGGTCTAGTGATCAGTTGGATATACAAAACTAAAATTCAAGGACGGGTGAAGTAGATTTGGGAGTCATCTGTATATGGGTGGTTATTGATACTATGTTCAGAAAAATTGGATGAAATGGAAAGAAGTGAGATGGAAACAGACATTAATTACATCTAGCTGTACCACCTTCTCCTTCTAGTCAATGCTCATATCTATCAACATCCTAGTTATGTCTCCTCATTTATTGACAGCTTTGGCATATGGCTCATTTTCTTCCTCTCTAGCCCAAACCAACCATCATTAGAGATGATTCATTCAATCCTCTGAGCTCTCGGTTCCTTGATCAGCTTTGATGTCCTTCACCAACTCTTAACTTCAGAAATCCACATCCACACATATAACTTGTCCTCTACTGTTCCACTACAAAAATTTGGGGCTCAGGGGTCCCATTTCATAAATACAAACTTCAAATTCTCTTCCACTGATGTTTCCACTGCTGTTCTTTAGCCTCATCAAGAACTCTACTCTCTCCCACTACTACTCTGTTGTTTCCCAGTCTTACTCTCTACTACATTCTTATTATTGGTCCCTCTATTTTTTATTTCTCCACGTACCCCAGAATCTATCACTTTAACCCTTACCTTGCCAATAATCTAAAATCATTTGCCTTGTTATTCTTTTTTCACGTGCCTGACTATCTACAGCTGAATCTAATTTGTTGTTATTTTTATTTGTTTAGCAAACATTTATGTGACACTTATATAAGTTGTTTTATCTAAGAACTTCACAATTTTTAGCTACTTTAATTCTCAAAATGAAGCTATGAGGTGGGCACAACCAGGATGCTCCCTGCAAGAGGAACTCAAACCATCATACAAGGTTGTGATCCCCAACCTGGACCCAAAGTTTTTGTGTTTCATTGACTCTTTTCTCTCTTTTTGGAATGCTTTCTATGGAGAAATCAATCATCATGCTGTGAGAAAGGCCAAACTATTCCATGAAGAGAGACCATGGAGGAAAAGATTCCATCAGGCCTCAGCCAGCATCAACCACCAGACACCAGAATGAAATGAACCAGCCTTCAAATGAGTTCAGTCTCCAGGGCCTCAGACATCCTTGAGTAAAGACAAGCCATCCTCACTATGTCTTGTCTAAACTTCTGACCCACAGAATTGGTAGGTTTTGCAGGAATTTGTTACAGAGGAATAGTCACTAGAATACTACCAATAACAAGTTTATTGTTAAATCCAATGAATATCTTTCAAGTCTTAATCATACTCGATTCTTTGAAATGTTTAACACAGCCAACTAAACCCTCCATCTTTAAATATTGTCTTCATTTGGTGTGTATAACACTGCATAGTATACGCGGTACTTGCACCTTTCTTGCCACTCCTTATCAGTAACATTGAAAGCTCCTCCACTTTTCCTTAGGGCTCTGTCCTAGGCCCTCTCTGGGCCAGCAGTCCTCAATCAGGAGTATGCAGTTGAGAACGGCTTATTAATTTCCATGACTTTAATTATCTCCCACATACCAATATCTCCTAAATATATGTTTATCCCAGATGTCTCTTCAGTGCTTCTGACAAGTATATCAAACCACAAGCATTAGAAATATCCCCTTGGATGTTTCACAGATACCTCAAACTCAATACGTATTAAAATGAAAGTATCATCTTCCCCATCACACCTGTTCTTCATGTTGATTTTTTTCTTTTTTCAGTAAATGACATCAACATCCAATACACATAATTTCCCAAGGATCAAACGTTGCCTCCTTTTCCTCCTTCAGTACCAATCCCACACCACTATATAATTGCTCAACTTCTATTGATTCCAATTCATTAATACCCCTCTCTTGATTCCCGATGCCACCTTACCTTTGTGCAAGCCACGTCAACTCTCTACTTAGTTATTACCATACTTATAACTTGTTTCACTTTCCACATTGCCCTTTTTCAATCTACATACTACGATCAGAATATTTCTATAGTACAAATGTTAATGTGCTTTTTCCCTATTTAATAACTTTAAATAGCTGATCACTTCCCTGGGGATCAAGTTCAAACTCCTGATAATAACAAATATATCTTCAGCCTCATCTTTACCAGCTCCATTCTGCAAAGTCTATCCTAATTTCTCTCTCACTTCCTGGTCTGAAATTCTATCCCATCTGTCTCTATCTCCTCTCCCCTATATTCTTCTTTAACAAGCTCTATATATAGTTAATTCTGTCTCTGTTTATCTACTACCAATTCAAACAGCTTCTTTGCCATGTTAAGCTACATTAAGCCTCCCTGCCTCTATGGTCTCATAACAGTCTGTGCTTATCTCTATCACAGCACTTTCCACCCATAATTGTGATTGCTTGTTTACATGTTTGTTGTCCCACTAGACTTGTAGCTCAATGATGGCAAAACTCTCTTGTTCATGATTATACACTCAGTGTCAAGCAAAGTTCTACCTAAATAAATAGTGTGGATTAAATATTTACTGGATTAGTGATTAATGAATGGGCTAAAAATGTCTATGACAAATATAATCTTAGTGAGAGTCTTTGACACAGAAAGGTAAAGGGAAAAGCCTACCAATGGGGGCTCCACGGATAGATTTTAAGAGAGAAAGGAGAGGAACAGCCCAGACAAAATGCAAGATCCAATAGCAGGTGTGAATAAAAAATAAGACGTTATTAAGAGTTGTAAATATTAAGGCAAAAGTGTCATGTGTCTCTATTGTGACCCGTATTTTTCCTCTTCAATATATGTGACAAGTTTGTAAGAAACTATCAATCCCCTAAGTATTTTATCATTTCATTCTCTGTGATGGCAGTAGTCTCAAATAGAGAGTTCAATAAATATTCTTCTATTCTGAAACTGTGAAAATCAAAGAATTAACTGGACAAGTTTAAAGAGTAGGGCAGATTGAATATTGGATAACAAAGACATTTTTAAAAATATAATGAAATTGTAAGTTAAATCATTGGTAAAGATTATACATTAAAGTGAAAGATAAAATACACAATTTCTTATCAGAATCTTAATCAGTCTTTTCACTGCCAAGGAATATTTTTAACACACGAAATAATGTCTCTGAACAAAGAACAAGTCCCAGCATCTCTTACATATGTAAATAATTAAACAGTATCTGTTCTAGTAGTAAGTACTTCCATCCCAGGCTATTTCTCAGAATGTCAGAGCTTGGAGAGGAAAATCTGAACTTGAATTGCTTGTGAACCTTATCACTGGCATTCATTTTTGGCCTTGTTGATGAAATTGAACTTACGTCAAAAGGTAATGAACCATTTTTGCTGGAAACCTGCTGTGTTTGAGATCCACTAGGAACAGGTAGGAAACGTTCTTTTCTGAGTATTGCTGTGAAGACCCTTTAGAACACTTACTGATGTCAGATACAGAACCTTCCTAACTGAATTCATGGCATTTGAAACATCACATTCCTTTTTATACTAAAATGTATTGTTTTTCTCCTTACCTTGCTGTACAAAGGATCCATACACAAACCACATGGAGTTGTAGAGAGTAGTAGAAGTCATTGATCCCATTTGTAATCGTGGGGGATTAAGCCAATTCAAGAGGTAGACCAGTAGACCCACCAGAAGGACTGTGCCAGCAATGCAAGCCCATAGAGAGAGATCAAACGGTGCAAGACAGGCAAACATATCCACTGTCTTCTCAGCCCTTCGAAGTAGCACTCCCACTGAGTAGTCCATGTACCGTGTAGTAAAGTCCACCACATTCTCACGATCTGGGGTGATGGTTAAAGCAGAAATCCCTATGTCGGCTCTCTGAGAAATTGAAAGAGAAAGGAATGCATTAACAGTGTGAAAAACAATTTGATTTGTGGCACTTCAGCTTGCCTTGAGGAAAAAAAAATGGATGCCTCAGGCAGCATCTTAAGTCTTTTTATATAAACTGAATAACACTGCCGAGACTTCTTAGAGAAGAGCTATGTGTGAATTTTGCAGTTTCTCCTGCAAATCTTGCCCCACCAGAGTCAGACAAATTACCTGTTCATATTATCAGTGCACGTGAAATCAGCGAAGAATATTTCAGACACAGATAACACCAGAAGGAAATTGTCTTTTTTGCCTTGGGTCATTTTATCAAAGCCATCATTAACACAGTAGCAAAGGCAAAACGCATTCTAAAGAATTCTTTCTGAGAAAACATTGCCAAGGTATTCAATATATTCTTAACATGTAAATTATTAGGCAGGTTATCAAAAAAAATTCAACATAGCATTTTACCCTTGGTTTAGAGATCTCTGCATCAAAATTCATATTCTTGGGCTCTGAATATATTAGAGTTTGTTAGAGCTTTCATAGCACTAAGTTATAATGTCACATGCCAGCGGTCTCTACCATGATTTTATTGTATAAACCTCAGAAACAATTTAATGAACAATTAAAGATTAAGGAGACATAATTCTTCTTGCAGTAATAACCCTTCTTCTCAGTGTGTGTCTCCTTAGATTGTCAGTAATAGCACTCAAAACTACAGCTCGTGCTATTTAACTTATTTAAAGCCCACAGCCGAGTTGCAATGAGAGCACAGAACAAACGGCTTCACATTTAAATTCCATGATATGAAAACACATATTTAAATATCTAAAAAGATGCATCTTGTTTGAAATAATGACCTGTGGCTGTGATTAAAGCTGTGGGACGCTCCTTTCAGACAAATACAAACAATAGCAAATTGTTGAACATTTTCATTATTTTTTTCCTTTTTCATTTGTATTGTTTTATGAAAGTAGAGAAATTGGTTTTATTGTTTTGGGGGACAAAAAAAAGACATGAAAAGTAAATTACCTAGTGGCATGCTAAACCAACTCAGATACATCTAGTCTCTGAAGTAATAATGGCCTCAAAAATGTTCTAGCCAGGGGCTGGCCCCGTGGCCGAGTGGTTGAGTTCCTGCACTCCGCTACAGGCGGCCCAGTGTTTTGTTGGTTCGAATCCTGGGCGCGGACATGGCACTGCTCGTCAAACCACGCTGAGGCAGCGTCCCACATGCCACAACTAGAAGGACCCACAATGAAGAATATACAACTATGTACCGGGGGGCTTTGGGGAGAAAAAGGAAAAAATAAAATCTTTAAAAAAAAATAAATAAATAAAAATAAAAAAAATTCTAGCTAAATTTAAGTATCATGTGTGTGAGATACATATATGTATAGTATATAATGTATATATTATATCAGCTCATATATATTTGTTGTTAGGCCCAGTGCTAAGTATTTAAATGATTTTTCTCATTGAATCCTTACGAGTCATGAATTATGTTTCCCTTCTATGCCATAGATAAAGAAACTAAAACTTGAAGAGCCAAAGTAACTAGTTCAGTTCTCACGGTTAGTAAGTAGAGAAGCCAGATATGAAAGCAACGTTTTCCTTACTCCAAAGCCTGTGTTCATAACCACTTTACCATAGGGCAAGAAATTACTTATCATCCAAATGACCCATATTGAAGGAAGGGTAACTGGTTTTAGGACAATTTTTACCTTAAAAAAATCTGAAATTTTGTTTTTTTAAATTGTACTATTTACATTGCAACAAGGCCATATTAATGTAAGTACCATGAGTCTAGAATTATTAACTGAGAGTTTTAAACTTAATAACTATATGAAAATAAACTTTCAAAGAAATAATTATTCTTGCTTTCAAGCTCATATTAATTTTTTATAGTTAGTTATTAGAAATTGGGTCTTTTCAGATTGAACATCTAACCTGCATCCTTAACTCTCTAGTCCTATCTTTTCTGAGCTTCTGAGTTTATCTATTTGTGAAACGAATGTAACCATGTGGAGCATGACTGTTGGGAGCTGACTCATTTATCTCAATCTTAATGGTGAATAAATAACTCTCCGAGATTCAATTAGACTCTCAGAAGGTGCATTTACTTTTCCAGGACATCAAAGTACCATGGATCAGTAACTTACTAATTGATGCACTAGTGACCCAAAGCATTTTATGACTCAACTACAGTCAGAAAATTTCACCTAAGGGGAAATTTATCGACAACATGTTGATTGAACATTTGTAAATGTTCATAAATATTTTGCTAATAAATAATTATTTTACATTTAAATAATTATGAATTGGAGTAATCACTATACTGATTTTAATAATAGATACTTATAAGTATCACAAAGTGAGTTTCTACAATGGAACAAAAAAGATATCTAGGGAACAATGTGGATTTTTTTGGAAAAGGGAACTGATTATTTTGTATGTACTAAAATATCTATTAAATGTAATAACTACTTGTCATATTTCTATGGAGAAATTTCTAAATTCTGGCTCATTTTCAATACTTGGCTATTCTGTTTTCAAGAAAAAATTCCCAGTCTCCCTGTGGAAAGCATATCAGAATTATATTATGGACTATTTCAAACTGTACAAATACATTTACACACACACACACACACACACACACAAAACATACACATACACATTTTCCTGTCTCTGAGGTTTGTATACATCTTCCTAAGGAAGGGCCTCACTCCATCCTTCAGAATCAATGACACAGCAGACCACTGTGCTTGATATGAATACGTGACGGTCTTTACTTGTGTTAGAGAAGTTGTGCTGGAGCAGAAAAAAAAGCTAGGAACCACTGATTCAGAAAGATGGTCCTAAAACTTCTTGAAAAATCTCTAAACAACCAAAAATAATGAGAGACAAAGGGTCATTCGTATCCTTCTTTTCCTTCTTTCTTTCTTTCTTCCTTCCTTTTTTTCTTTATTATTATTTATGTATACATGCATGTATATCAACTCACTTTTCCAGTTTCTACAATGACTTTTCAAATCTTTACCCTCATGAAACCTTTAATCTTCTCCCTCCCTCCCTCTCAGAAGATGACCTCCACCACTCTTTTATAGAGAACATAGAAGATATCAGATTAAAATTCACACTTATTTCTGCCTCTCAACCTATATCCCAGACCCAGCCTACTCTGTTTAACCTCTGTTTACAATAGAGGAGCTGTCCTCCTTCCTATATAAGGCCGGCCCTCCATCAGTAAACTTATTAACCAATCCCCTCCATTTCAGATACTTAAACTCCTGTCTCTTAACTCCCTATGAAAAGATTCTTTAACTCTTTCTCATTAGAATAAAAACAAAAAGAGGAAAGGCTTTCCTTCTGCTCTCTATATCTCTGACTCCCAATTACTACCCATCTTCTCTTGCTTTTTCATAGTCAATTTTCTCTAAAGATTTGTCTCTATTTCCACACCTCCCAGTCACTGTGGGAAGACTCTTGTGTAGCCATATTGTTAGGTACTCTTACTCAACAGACACAGCACTTCTTAATCTTTACATTGTTCAGTCAAATGGATATAATTAGTGTTCATGTGTCTAGGCTTCTAGGCATTTGACACTGAAGACTGCCCCCTCCACCATAAACACTTTTTCTTGGATTTCCTGACATAATATAAGCCTCTTTCTCAGTTCCTTTTTCAAGTTCATGTTGGCAATCCTCTGGACTTGGGCATGCTCCCTTTTTTCATTCAATATCCTCTGTCCAGGCAATCCCATTCATATCCAATACCTGTATTGACCCCATCTACAGACATGATTTATAAACTTATATTTCTAGATATAGATCTAAGCTCTGGAGTCTAGACTATTTTATGCAACTACATAATTGATATTTCTATTAGATGTCTTAAAAGCTCCTCAAATTTAACAAGGCCAATACCACACTCTAACCAGTTCTCTTACAATGTCTCCAGCCTTGATGAATATCTTTTTACATGTCTTAAATCTTGGTGGTCTCATTGTCTTTCCCAGTCTTATGCCCCCCATTCTGTCTGTCACGATTGATTTCACCTCCTGGGAATCCTAATATCCATTTACTTCTCTACTATTTCCAGCTCCCATCATTGCTTATGAGTCTATCTGAAATCTAACTTTCCTCCTCTCTAATCCCCCTATTGCAACCAAAGTAATCTTTCTCTTGAGCAAATATGGTCCTTTCCCCTGCTGCAGTTCAAAGATTTTCAGGGGATTTGCATTGCTCTTAGGAAAAAGATTAAAAGCTTTAATATAAGTCTACACATGGTTAGATAGACTGTCGTCAATTTACCTCAACGTATTCATATTGGACCATTTTCCTTTCCAGCACTTCTTCCTGATGCATGTTCTTTGTACATGCTGTTACCACTGTCTGGATTGACTCTCCCGAAACTTCATTAAGTAAACTCTTATTCATATTCGTAAATCAGCTCAATTATCACTTTCTCAGGGAAGCTACCCATGACCTCCTCTGAAGAGAATAATAATTATTGTTGTTTACACTATCAGAAGCCTATATACCTCACTTCCCTAGCAGTTATGACAGTTGTAATTTTACACATATTTGCATGATTCTTTGAATAGTGTCTGACTTTTCTACTAGACTTCAAACTCCATGAAGGCAGGGACTGGGACTTTGTTTTTTCAAATTGACATATTCTTAATATCTACCACATTTGTTTGGCATGGATTCATGATCAATAAATACGTGCTTCATTTATGAATGAATCCAGATGGAACATTCACTAGATGCTCATTACCCAAGTCTTATAAATCTCTTCTATTTCTCAGCATTCCCAACAGAGACAGGTTTTTACAGAATAAAAAGAAAATGGTAATATAAAGATTTACTAAGTTTTATAGCAGTGATAAAAGAATTATATCTTGAATAATTACTTTAATATTTAAAATACGGTTCTTCATTGGTTTACCAATATATTTATGTTTATGTTATTTGTCATTAGCTAAGGTAATTAAGAGTCTACTATAGTAGGTTCAATATATTGCAAAATATTATTATATGTCAAATGTTTAATGTAAAAGTGATTATTTGAATTTTGATAAAAACTAGCACTTAAATTAAATATAAATTTTTCCAAAACTATTCTAATTACACAGTCATAATATTTTCCTTAAAAGGAGATATGAGATTGGTATTCTCTTAAATCATGAAGAGGAGATAATACAATGGGACATGAATAATAAGCTATATTCATTGAAATTTATAAGCTTCATCTTAGAGAAGTTGAAAAACATTTACTCAATTTAATCTGAGATAAATGATCACATCTAACAAATAATTATCTAATTTATCCTTAAACATAATGCTAAGGACATTATATTAATAATAATAATAGTTATACATGTACTTAATGCTTACTGTATACCTAGTGCCATGTTATATGCTCCACATAAATTATTTTATTTAATATTATTAGTCCAAATGCCTCTTTCCAAGATGAACAATTTACATTTGAAATATTCCAATTAATATAAAGCTTTGATTTTATAATGAACTGATATCTGCTTCCCTGTATCCTCTGTTATCTTCACATTATAAATCTAAGTAGATCTGCTCTATGACAATCTTTCAAATACTTGAACAACAATATCTTATTCCCTACTTGGAAAAATTATTTTAAAACTAAAAATAATTTACCTATTCAATCTCTCTTCCCAAGATAGGATTTCCATATCCCTCAAAATACTGGTCGTTATTCTGTGAACATCAATGTTTCTTCAACTGATACGGATAAAATAGGTTGGGTTTTTGTGTGTGTGTGTGTGTGTGAGGAAGATTGGCCCTGAGCTAATATCTGTGCCAATCTTCCCGTATTTTGTATGTGGGTTGCTGCCACAGTGTGGCTTGATGAGTGGTGTAGGTCCACACTTGGGATGCAAACCTGTGAACCCCCAGCCACCAAAGCAGAACACGCTGACCTTAACCACTATGCCACCAAGCCTGCCTCCTTTTTTTTTTAAATGAAATTGGAGCCTGAATCATTTTTATGAGGTGAAATACAACACTGCCTTATACTAAATTTAAGGTCAAATAAATTTTTAAAATATTTTTGAATGAAACTATCAATCTAAAAGTCCTCATAAGTCCTATGTGATTGATTCTGAAGAAAAATGTTGGATTTTACATTTGTCTTTCATCAGTTTCATTCTTTGGTTCTTTGGTCCTTTACCTCTATCTGAAATATTTTCCACCTTGACCTATCAGCCATCATATGAACTTTTTCTGCTAGCGTTGAGTCATTTGGAAGTTTGAGAAGCAGGTCTTTAATTCTTCATCGTTACCAGTAAACTATTGATGAGCAGGACACGGACAAGGTCAAAGTACTGCAACTTGCCTCTAGAGTTCTACCCACTTTGACAATAGCTCATTAGTTAACACTCTAGATAAGCTTGTTTAATCACCTATGAATGTTCTTTACTATACCATCACCCAGCCGGGCTTCATGACGTAGTTTTTAAGTGCTTTGTAAAGGGCATCACTGAGCTCAAAATACATGTGTAATCAGATATTCATCTTTTCATGAATAGCTAATGGTATCAAAAAATTAAATTGACTGTTTTTTTTTTACCACCTACAATACATCTGATTAATAATCCATTCTGTAATTTTACCAGAGAATAAAATCAAACTCACTATTCTGTGAGAATGAATTTTCTTTTCTAATTTTGAATATGCCAATCTCCAACTGTGTAACACCTCTGCTTTTCGTGTTTTGTACATATTATCTATAGTAACTCACGTATCACCTCAGGAAATGCATCCATTCTCCCAGGATATCGTCTATTTGGACATGGAAATTCGAACTCATTAAAAGTGCCCATCATGAGCTGCAATTCTTTCAAATTTTTTCCCCCTATCATTCCCACTTTAAAGATATTTTGCACAAAGTGAAAGGAAATAGTTACTGAAGAGCTTTGGCACGCATTTAACAAACACTAGGTCTATCTCTGCCTATTCAACTTCTTGAGCCATACATTTTCTTCTTTTGATCTTCACAAGAATGAACTGTCTATAGATTTTTAAAATTTCTTGATGATTTTCTTAAATATTATTTTATATTCTTTGATCTTCAAATAATGTTTTAGTGTAAAAGCCCCAGGTTCACTTGGGAGAAAGTAGGCATTGAAAAAATGCTAAAGGAGGAAGAAAGGAAGAGTGAGGGAGAGAGGGAGAAAGGAAGGATGGAAGAAAATAAGGAAAGGAAGGAGGAAAGAAGAAAGAACGTGTTCAAGTCTTACATCTTTAATTAATGATATACGATGTGACTTTGAGCAAGTAGCCAAATTTTCATCATTTTAGATTACTTATCTGTACAATGAATGGATTGTAATTGATAACATAAGAGCCCTTCTGACTCTGAAATTTTAATGCTAAAAATTATTTATTGAGACCTTATAATATGATCATTGCATGTTTGCTAAAAATAGAAATGTTTTTGCCCTAAAGACTTAAAGTCTAAAGACTTTAAAGGTTCAACAAACCTTTCCAAATAAGTACAGTATGTAAGTTATTACTATTCATAGGACAAACCAAAAGGTAAGTAATGGGAAAAGAAAAATAACCAAATTGTCAAATTAATCAAAGTTATTAATTTTCTCAATGTCAAGATTTATATGTATTTCTTTGGAAGAAACATGGTAGGTTTTAATTTTTCCTTGTTATAGATTAATCTTTCAGTTTCAATTACAAACACATAACACAATATCCATTACTCTTCAAATATACCACTGGAAAAGAATAAATTGCCAGGTAGAACCAATGAAATTGTTGTTAAAGTAACTTTTATTCTGAAATTAAGATCACACTTAATCACTCTAGAAAATTTTAAAAGAACAAAAAACTATAAAGAAGACATTCAAATCCTGATAAGATGACCACTATTGTAACTCCGTTAGTGTTTTTATATATTTAGTTTACACTTCTATGCAGGGTATTTGTGAGTTCATTGAGAGAATGATATGAATTTGAGTATGGCTTAGCATATGATAAGGCAAATAACAATCTAAGACAATTACTAAGGATATTTTTGTTGCTGCTACTATCGGTACCACTATTATTTATTCATATAGTGCTAACTATGCACTAAGTACTTTTCAATAATTAATTCAATTAATCTTCACAAACACCCTGTGAGGTAAATACTATTCTTATCTCCATTTTTTAAACAACAAAATTGAGGCACAGCCAGATTAGGTAACTTGTCTAAGATCATATAGCTAAGATCCAGGATTCTAACCAAGGCAGGTTGTCTCTAGGGTCAAGTGATATGAATATAATTATTCTTTTCCCCCAAAATAATAAGCCACTGACCTCAGTATTGTTCTAGAAGAATCCATAATATTTCTCCTGATTTGAAGGGATTCATTCAGCATATGCCTAATTCATACATTCATACATGCACACGTGCACACACATATTCTGGGATTTCTATTCTCTTCTATTGGTCTAATTCCACGCAATTTTAATTATTTTACCCTTATGTCAATAGCTACAATTCAAGAATTTCTTGCTTCCCTTCTTTTCACCTTCAGAATTTTTAAACTAAAGCCACTTAAATATATCATCCAGTGTATTTTAAATCATTCTCATAAATTCATAAAATCTCTTTGGTATTCTAAGTGGACTCAAAGATAACATAATTTACTGTAGTCAGCAATAACATTTTAATAGAATCTTTGGATCTAAGAACATTGTACCTTTCCATCTTTCTAGTCTATTTATTCAAGTCTAATTTTACTCTCTTTATTGTAACTGTATATGGCAACTTATGCTCCTGTGTGCTTTTAAACTGACCTAACTATGGAAATTTCTTATTAAAGCTAATAATTTTTCAATTGATTCTCTTGATTTATTTAAGTTATTTAAGTGTCATATTTTCTGAAAATAGTGTTAGTTCTAACTCCTACCAGAATAGTTATTACTTTTAATCTTTTCATTTCTTTTATTACAATTGTTATATATTTCAGAATAATATCAAATAATTATGTTAGGGTTGGCATTTCTATCTTGTCGCAGATTTTAATAGGTGTGTCTTTATAATTATATTTTTACCATTAAATAAGAGTTTGGCTGAGATAGGAAATTATTACTCTATCTCCCATTTAATTAAAAAAATTGAGGTTGCAATTGAAATTTCAAAAAGCTTTATTTTAATTTTGAAAGAACTTCAAATTTAACACAGGAGTTGCAAGAATAGCACAGAACTCTTTTATATGCTTTACTCAGATATAACAATTTTAACCTTCTGTCATAGTTGCTTAATCATTGCTTCTTTCTTTCCTCAACACACACACATAACTTACATATATGCAGATATAGAAATATACATACTATTTATTTTTTGAACCACTTGAAAATAGGTTGCACACATCATGACTCTATCTCTTAATACTTCAGTGTTATTTAGCAACAACAATGATATTCTGTAACACAACCACAGTGCAGTTATCAATCTCTGGAAATTTAATATCCATACCATACTTTAATCTGCAACCCATGTAACAGCTTTGTCACTTGTCCCAATACTGTCCTGTCTTAACAATTTAGTCCAGGATCAGGTCTTGCATTTAGTTGTTGTGTCTCTTAGTTTCCCTAAATCTGGAAAGGCATTGAAGTACCTGTTCTCTAAAGGAGTGGTTGTGTTCATCTGTGAAACATTAGGTCTTGTCCTGTTTTGTACAATCGTTCTTTAATAACGTTTTTTGTGGAAATTGATCAAAGTTTCTACTTTTTACTTGATTGAATTAGCTAATGCTAATGATTTGTCTCTTTTGTTGATATTTTCTAGGAACTAGGATTTGACTTATTAATTTAAACCAGTTTTTTCTATGTAACTTATAATTTTCTCCTTTTATTTTTATTATCTGCCTTATACCTTGTTCTAAAATTTGTAGGACTTTTTCTAGCTTTTGGAGATGTAATTAAATACATTTATTTTCATTCTTTTATTTTTATTTATATGGATTTTTAAGACTATGAATCACTCCTTTAAATATTCTTTATAGATTCAGATAACGTAGTGTTTTTATTACCATTACTTTAAAAAAATATCTGGGGGGCCGGCCCTGTGGCTGAGTCGTTGGGTTCCCGCGCTCCGCTTCACAGGCCCAGGGTTTTGCCAGTTCAGATCCTAGGCGTGAACATGGCACTGCTCATCAGGCTACGCTGAGGCGGCATCCCACATGCCACAACCAGAGCGACCTACAATCAGAATATACAGCTATGTACTGGGGGGATTTGGGGAGGTGGAGGAGGAGGAGAAGGGGGGGAGGAAAAGGGGGAGGAGGAAGAGGACGGGGAGGAGAAGGAGAAAAAAAGATTGGCAACAGGTGCCAATCTTTAAAAAACAGAAAAAATCTGTAATTTACGTTTGTATGTTTCCTTTCTCCCAAGAGTCAATTAACAGAAGGCTTTCCCAGTTTCAGGTAGAAAGCCTTTTTCAGTTTTGTTTTTTTTCTAGTTTTATTATGTTTTGATCAGCAATATATGCCCTCAGTGGAACTTAACGGTGTTGCCTGTGACACCTAGTCTGAGTGATTTTTGCCAGTGTTCATGTGTGCTTGAGAAGATGGCATATTATCGGGATGTCGTGTTTGAGATATATATATTGATGTATCTTACAGTTTATGTTATTTACTACTGTATGACTTTTGTTATATTTACTGTGTTTTCCCTGTGCTTTGTCTTTGCTATGTTTTTCTTTTGGTATTTAGTAAGGTCTGTGCTTTTGTTATAGTGGTTAACTTTATATCTGCACTTTCACTCCCTACTTTTTCCCACTTAAGCTTTTACTCTCTGCTTTTTCAGTTTTAAATGAAATCTGTGACTTCCACTTACTCCCTACACCACAGTGAATCATGATATTATGCTTTCCCCTTTCTTTTCCTCTTTTTCTCCCATTGTTTAATACCATCCTTTCACTTTTAGATCATATGATGATTTCATATCATTATTTAACACATGTTTCTAACCTGGTTTTAGTAACAATTCTACAATTAAATATATTAAATGATCACTATGGGTCATTTTGCCAAGTTTCTCCTGTTATCTCTTGGTTGATTGAGGCCCATACTCCAGTAGTTTCATCAGGAGGTGCTAAATGTCCACTTTTCTCTTAATGCTTGTATGTTAAAAACTGGTTTTTCTGCAGCCACGAAGGAGAGCCTGGGTGAACATAAACTCCTTAGCTTGTACTTCCTCTTTTGAGATTCCTGAAAGTGCTTCTCCAGAGCTGGCTTGCTTTGTGTGTCGCTCTTGAGAAGTCTGAGAGTGATTTAATTTTTTTACCATTAAAAGTAATTTAACCTCTTTGCCTTGAGGATTTTTTTTCTTCCTCTTTTAAGTCTAATAATTGTACTAAGATATCGCTCAGAGTTTATTGTTTTGGATCAGCTTTTCTAGGAACACTAAGTACATTCAAGTTTTATTTTCAGGAAGTTTTCTTAGATTACAGCTTTAAACATTAATTGTATCATTGTGGGTTTTTTTCTTCTGAGACTCCAAATATATGCATATATATCTTTTGCTTATTTTCCATTTTGATTCTTTCATTCCGACTCTTTTTATTTCTTTATTTCATTTTCATTCCTTTTTTCAATGTAATTTATTGTCCTTTGAGCAACTTATAATTTATGTCTGAAGATTTTTGTCTTCTATTTTGTTTTTCAATATATATCCTGAGGTTGTTGCATTTCTTCATCATTTTGGCCATTTCAATGGTTAGCTTTTGAATTTCCGAATCTGTTAGTTTTTCTTTAAACTTCAAACATTGTTTGAGACATTTAATTCAGTTTGGAGTGTTATGTTACAATTTTATTTTGCTCTGTGGTTGTCTATTTGAGGGGAACTTTGATCAACTTTTAAAATATATTAACCCATACTTTCTTTTCGTCTTAGAGTAGTTT
This sequence comes from Equus caballus, assembly GCF_041296265.1. Lineage (NCBI taxonomy): Eukaryota > Metazoa > Chordata > Mammalia > Perissodactyla > Equidae > Equus > Equus caballus. The sequence continues at coordinate 50,982,202 of NC_091686.1, forward strand.
TGAATGGAATTTGTCCAATTATTTTTCTATTCCTGGATAATTTGTAGACAAGGTTCCTAGTTCAATAGGACTTTCTTATGTCAGTATAGTAACATGTGGTCTCTTTAACGTTTGTGGGTGGGGTTGCAGGGGGTTGGTATATATTGTTTCTGTTTAGTTTCTACAGAATTCTTAATGTTCATTTCACTGCCCTCTTTGCCTTCACTACCACGTCTCCAAGGAGCACATATCTTCTCTATTTCCTCCTCCTCCAGGAGTAATGCTTCCTTCAGGGTACCACCTCATCACACTTACTGTTCAGTCCCTTCCCCACAGCCAGTGCTGTGGATTACCAAGTCTCAGACGCGTGTTCAGTACATTAACACTTGGTATGAAACTTTCACTTTCTGAGGGTTATACTGGTATGTTATCTGCTTCCTTCTCTTCTTTCTTATGAAGTCACTTGTGCCTCCACTCCCCTCTCTTCTCACCCAGAGACTTGCAACGTCACCTGGGACTCCAGTCTCATCTCTGTTGGAATTTGATATTATATCAAATTTGACAATTAATGGAATTTTTTCTGGGTCATCTGATAAAGCTATAATTGCTTAGGAGTTTGCTTTCCTGAAATCTGATAAATTTTGGTTCATGGAAGGCACCCTTGCTTAATTTAGAGTAATATATTAAATTTTCCTCTGTTATATTTATTTGGTCATATCATGTGAGATCTAAAAAGGGGAACGTAGAGCCCAGCTCTGTGGCTGAGTGGTTAAAGTTCTGCATACTCTGCTTTGGCAGCCCGGTTCACAGGTTTGGTTCCTGGGTGCAGACCTGCTCCAATCACCAGCCATGTTGTGGAGGTGTTCCAAATAGAAAAAAATAGAGAAGGATTGGCACAGATGTTAGCTCTGGGAGAATCTTCCTCAGCAAAAAACAAAAAGGTAGGGGGGAAGGTAGATGCTTATGTTTGTTTGCTTCAACATCTTAAGTGAATAGAAGCCCTAAAAATTTCTAAAATTTCTATAATGAAATAATTTGTAAAAATGTCTTCCAAACTAGGTAGAGACATAAGAGGAGAAATACTTTGGCAGAGTTCAAACATGAGAAGTCACTGAATATTGTTGTTAAGTACTTACAAACTTAAAACATTTTCTAAGTTTTAGCTGTCAAAAATGTGGGAAAAGGAGGGGCCAGCCCCATGGTATAGTGGTTAACTTTGGTGCACACCACTTCAGTGGGTTCACCGGTTCAGATCTGTGGTGTGAACCTACACCACTCACCGGCCATGCTGTGGAGGTATTCCACATACAGAATAGAGGTAGAATGGCAAGATGTTAGCTCAGGGCTAATCTTCCTCAAGAAAAAAAAAGGAGAAAGATTGGTAACAGATGTTAGATCAGGGCTAATCTTCCTCAGCAAAAAAAAAAAAAAAGAAAGAAACAAGAGAAAAGGAATTTTCTAACTTGGATTTCCAGTAAAATGTGTGAATTTGTCAGATAAGTTAAACCATCTGAGTCCATTTAGCTCAACATTGAAGATGGGCCAATGTAAAAGCCAAACATAACAGAAAAACTTTTATATACTGCAGCACTGGCTAATAAGTTTGCCATCTATAAAACAGAAAAGCAAAACTAAGATGAAAAATAAATAAATTTAAACACTAAACTATGAAAGCAATATACAAATACATTCTAGTTTTTAAAGGGTCAAATTCTATAAAACCAGCCTATTCTCTTCTTACAAGTAGAAGAAATACCCAAAACACCAGTGACTTAAATGTCAACAGAGAAGTTCCATGGCTGACTGTCTTAGTTGATAAAGCTTCCAGTGTTAGAGATTGGACTTATTTCCCTGGTGCTCTGATTGCCTCAGTATATAGCTTCCAACTCATGGATTAAGACGGCTATTTGAGCTCCAGCCGTTCTATTGACATTCCAGGGAGGAGGATCAGAATAAGAACAAGAATCCTCCCTTTAAGAACGTTTCCCAGAATATTCACATGACACTTCTATTTAATTCTCATTGGTTAGAACTTGGTCACATGACCACACTAGCTCAGGAGAGAAGCCGGGAAATGTACACTGTGAGCAGTCTGTAACTGGCTATAATTCAGAAGCTATATTGCTAAGAAAGGAGGAAAAAGATATTTTAGGACAATTAGCAGTTTTTTCTGCATTTCCCCATAGGTAACCATTTTCTCAAGATTGATGCAAGTCCTTTTAGACTCTTCTATCTTTATATATAGATGTGTACATGTATATTTTTTACAAAATTTACATACTACAGTATGACATAATGTCTTCAAGTAATATACTCACACACACACAACTATTTAATCTTTCTAAGGGCTGCAGAGAATTTTAAACAATAACCATTTTTATCACCTCTGAATTTTCAGCACATAGATAGTGGATGGTAGGTACTCAATAAGTGTTTATTGATTATGATGGTACTCTGATAAAACTTAATCATTTCCCCTTGAAGAAATTTTAAATGTTTTCTTTTTCTTGCCTATTATAATCAATAGATGTTTGATCTTGTAATTTAGATTAGATTCAATTGAAAATTGTTGCTTAGAGCTTGTCACACTGATATTTCTAGAAATTAATATTTTTCATTATTTCAATAGATGTTTTATCTGACACTACCATAGTGACAAAGGAGCATTAGTTTAGTTTCTATGTTGTCATTGTCAGATCTCTAAGCCTCCTCCCAGAAACCACAGGCCAGCCCTTCTAGCTTTCTCTCTTGGCAAGCTCCCTGCCCTGCTGTGCCCATTCACATAATGATCTAATTTTAAAGCCCTTTTAGGAACAGTTCAGTTTTCACTAGTCTCCAAACTCCAGCTTTCCTCTTCCAGCCTAAATATGTGTATGTAGTATTTTTCCAGCATATATACAAATATATATATATTTATGCTGGAAAATATGTATTTCCCTCGCTTTTTGTATTTTTACCTGAGTTCATGACATTGCCCTTCCTTTCTTTGTTTTTCTGTCTCTCTCATATAGTACTTACCCCATAAGCATCTGTTTTATATTCTCAACTATAAACTTCTTGAGGCAGGAGCTTTGTTTTTCATAGTCTTCTATCCCTTTAAGTATTTTTCACGCTGCTCGCCCCCAGTGAATTTCCAAAAAAGGTCTGTCGACTTACTTGACCTTTGCTATGTGGTAAAAGAAAGAGGTGTGTTTATACAACCCTAAATTTTGTCAGGAAAGAAACAGATTTCAGGCTGTATACTGCCTGAAAAAGTCTCTGTTGTTGTGAAGACGTCATTGACTTTATGAGGTTTTTCCATACAGGCCATCGGCCAGGCCCTCTGCGTAAAGTAGTCCCGGTTCGAATGTTTTCAGGTTGCATTCCTGGGGTACACCTCCACATACGCTAGCTGTGCAACCCCGTACATGAGATGTCATTGCCCTCCCTGTACTGAGGACTCATCTGAGGTGCAGAGAAGGTAAATAGCTTGCCTAAGGTGATAGGTGAACAAATTCTGGAGCTGGCCATGCCCACCATACTGTGTTTGCTAACTTTTTTGCTTTTGTGGTGTCTGTATAATCTTTCTCGTAACTACTTACCCAGTATTTGTTCATCGCTCCATTTCTTTTCCTTTTGGGCATGTATGTGCTTTTTAATTCTTACTCTTATTTTTCTGACTTCTGATTTGCCTCTAAGCAATACTCATACTGGGGAAGTAATTAGGAGAAAGACATTAACAAACATGGTGGTGGGTGCACATGCTTATGAATGAGCATGGAAGGCATTATAGGCAATTATAAGAGTTTGAATAATTCTTACACTGAATAAGTTGGGAAAATATTGGAGGGTTTTAGGGAGAGTAAGGTGTGATCTGATTTACATTGTCAAATAATCACTTCGGCTGCTCTGCTGAAAACAGAATATAGAAGGAAAGAGCTATAGCATGGTAAATAGTTAAGAGGCAATGGAAGTAGTCCAAAGGAGAGAGAATAGTGGCTTGCACCAGTGGGTAGTGGTGGAATGATGAGAAGTGATCATATTTAGGATATATTCCAGGTTTATAGCTAGAAAAATTTGTTGATGCATAGTATACGAGGTATAACAGAGAATAGAGGGGTCAAAGCTAAGTCAGAGGTTTTGGACTGAGTAACTCGAAGATTGGAGTTGCCATACATGGTGACAGGGAAGGTTGCGGGGTGTGAAATCAGGAACTCCATTTTGAACGTGGTACGTTTGAGGTACCCATTAGACATCTAAGAGGAAATGCTGAGTAGTAGTAAGAAGAAACATAAGCCTGTAGTTCAGGTGAGAGGTCTGGGCTGAAAAAGCAAATTTGAAAGTTGTCTACTTATAGATGATAATTAAATCCTTGAGACTGGGTGGTTTCGCCAGATGTTGAAGTGTAGATAATAAAGACAACGTTGGGTGTGTGCTGAATTTCTCTTTTTCTTCCCACTCCCTACCTCTCATCTAGCTCTCTAGCACTTGGAGAACAAGAAGCCCATGTTCTATATTTTATGTATTCCCCAAATGCCAGCTGCACATTAGGCACCAAGGAATGCTTACTGAGTGCCAAGTGGGAAGCGAGCTGCAAGTTATTTATAAATTGCAAGAGTTCAGGCATTATCCTGAATCATTAAAAGGGATTTAAAATAACGCCATTTCTGCAATTCCCAAGAGGGAATGCTACCATCTTCAAAGAAAAGGACCATCAGAAAGAGTTTTTCAGTTATGTAGAGACTTTTTCAGCTTTCTGCGAAGGCATCTTGAGGCTGCTTCTGAGGTGAGCGTATAGAAGCAATCTCTCCCTAAAATGCCCAACTGCAAATCCACATTTCAGTCAAAGGCAAACCAAGGATAATGACTGGAATTGAGCAAATTTTTATTTTTATTACAGTAAAATTTTCGGTCATTCTAGAATTCACTTAAGACCGCTATTATAGATGTTTTTAGAGCCCCACAGGGGGACATGTATGTTCTCCCAGAAACAATTTGTCTCTATGAGAAGCGAATCTATAGTGGCTGTTCTCCTAGTGATCTGTGCAGTATGAAGTGAGCTATAAAGTGAGTAAGAGATACATTTGGATGTCCTAGCACAGGTATTGGGAGCCTCTGTGGTCGCCTCCTCCCTTGATACAGTTGAGTCTTGTTAGGTGCTCAGTTTGTTTTTCAATCAGGGAAATCTTCACTGATTTTAAAGGCTGCTGCTACAAAATCATCAAATTACAGAGAAAACTCAGAATCATTAAGACTTAAACAATTAAAATCTAAAGTATCCAAATGGCAGGCAAGAGAGAACCCAGAATTATCTTTGAAGGTACGGCTCTACTTCCAAATATTCATCCTGATATTCGTGTGTGAATTTAAAACAAATTCCTCAAATGAGGTTGGTGCATTCACACTAGATGTCAGTGAATATTTAAAGATTCCAAATATGGTTTTGATGTTGTAATAAAGGACATTTCTATTTCTCTTCAGTATTAAAGTTAACTTTTTTATTTAGTAGCTAAAGTACTCAATATTGCAAAAACACAGGGAAAGAGGGGTGCATTCTGTATTGCATACTACCTTTCTAAAATACAGTAAATTTTTACTATCCTCTTTCACTTATAGCATATTTCACTACGTTTATAATTTCCAGACTAAGATAGAATATTATTTTATGGAATAAGAATCCTAAATAAAAATGGCCAATCTAAACACAACGTCCTAAGATTATGCCCATAGAATCAGATAGAATTTCATGGTTGAAAGCCTCTTTAAAAGTTACTTAGACTAGTCTCACCCAAATCTGCACTCTCTTTTATTCCTGAAAGTTATGTTACTCGTTAATTTTACCCCTAAACCATGACTAGAGATAGATGAAAATCTAGGTAATAGATGGCATTTCAATAGCCAACAGTGGACTTCAGGATTTATTCATTCTCAAGTTATGAGATTTTCTCATCATAGCACCAGTCTTTATATCACCGTGGCTTTGACTGATGCAGTAGTCTGTTAATTTATATCCTATAAGCCTCCAGATCTTTATAATTCTACACGTTTTACTGAATTTTTGTTTGTCCTTGCCTATGCGTTCTCTTTAAACCTAAGAGCCGTTCCTGGACAGCCATCATTCCCTTTGGAAACTACTCACTTTCTGTTCTGTGGCTTTGATTGAAGACTTATTTTTCACCACTTATCTGTGCTTGCCACCTATTAGAGCAAGTACTTAATGATTCAAGTCCTTTCTCTGATTGAATTGCTCCTCACTGTTTGCAACGTCTGCCAATTAAATATCACCTGCAAATTTAGAAAATTGCTCCTACAACCACTCACTAAGACATTTGCATCTACGTAATTTAGTCCCTTTCACACACCTCTTTTTATCTTTCTTCATCAGTGTTAAAATCTTTCCTTATCAACAACAAACATTTTTGGCCATTTTTTTCTCTTCTACTTACATACACAGAGCTTGTGAGATCTCCCACATTCATGCTCCAGCTCCATCCTATACGTATATCCAGTGGATATTTTTGAACACTCACCATTCAGACATACAAACATGCATTCCTATGACCACATGTACTTTGCGAGCTTCCTTCTTAACTAACTGACATACTCTGGGAAACTCAATCAGTGCATTAATACTTGTTTAGTCTAATTTAAGAATTAAAACCTTAGTCACTGCCCAATTTAAAGTCTCTATCAGGGCTTTTTTTCTCTTTACCTTTTTTTTTTTTTGCGGAAGATTAACCCTGAGCTAACTATTGCCAATCCTCCTCTTTTTGCTGAGGAAGCCTGGCCCTGAGCTAACATCCGTGCCCATCTTCCTCTACTTTATACGTGGGACGCGTACCACAGCATGGCTTTTTGCCAAGTGGCACCATGTCCGCACCCGGGATTCGAACCGGTGAACCCCAGGCCGTTGAGAAGCGGAAGGTATGAACTTAACCACTGTGCCACCAGGCCAGCCCCTGCACAACCACCTTTTTGTTTCACATGGCCTGTAAACACTTATTGCTGGGCAGGTGTATGTGGGTGGAGAAGTTTTTTAGTGAGTGAAGTTTTACTGGTGGCTACAGATATTTTCAAGACTGGTTTGTAGTGATGGAACAATATAATGGAAATGTGTAAGGACTTTTGTGATCATGGGGCATATTTGATCGTCTTCAGGCACCCAACCGAGCACCTTTTTCATTCACAAGCATCACTCTTCCTACACTGCCTTCTCCTGATCCCAGTGGGTGGCTTCCAGCTTCTGGCCTTGTCCTAGCTAACTACCTCTGCCTTCTCTAGACCAAGAGAATCATCCCAAACTTACTTCTTAGGGGATGGAGATGAGAATGATGATAACTGTTGTACCTCCTGAAACTTGCTCTGGTGGTACAGATGGGCCCAACTCTGTGGGTCTAAATTTATGCCTGATGCCTTCCCAACTGCCCCTAACATCCCCTCCAGTGCTGACGGGAAAGGGGGCAACTCACCACCATCTCAGGTCCTCTGAACTCTCCTCCCAAAGTGAGCTCTCTCCTCCCACTAACATTTTTGTCCCTCCTACTGGCAAAAGTAACATTGCCAGTCCTCCTTATCCAGGCTCAAGGGCAATAACTTAAGACTGTAAATAACCATTTGTGCGCAATCTTCCTGTTAACCCAATGCTTCCAGTTTAGTTTTTATAATGAAGGTGAGAAGAATACCTGTGTTTCCTAAACTGTTTTTTTAGCTCTAGACATCATTCACGTGGGTTTCATATGCGCATATACTAATTGTTCCTAACAGTTCTTCAGTAACACAACATCAAAATGTCCACAGCCAAGCTCTGTAACTCTGTTGCCCTTTCGCAATCTGTTCTCCTCTGTCTTCCCTATTTCTGTCACTGAGTGTCCATCTGCTCATTTTCCTCTGCTAAATTTCTCACCAAGTCTCAACACCTCCTTTCTCTTCTCCTACAAGTTATCAAATTCTAGTAATCATATCTTGGAATATTGATTGTTTTCTCAAAATTATTCTTTTTGCTAATCTCCTATTGCTGTTGTTTTAGTCGACCTCTTTTATTCCTCTCTAGATTGTTGAGAAAACCATTTGTCTGTTCTCTTCCTCACTCCAGTGCATCCTTGGCCCTACCTCAGCTGTCTTTCTTAAACATAAATTAAATCCCATTTTTCTCTTATGTAAAAACCTTTTATAATTTTCACTGGCTAAATGATAAAGTCCAAACTCTTTAGCATGGCAAACATGCTTTTATAATTATCCCTATTGTTGCCTCTTACACTCCTACTCATCTTCAAGACTTAGCTCAAATTTCTCCTTTTCTGTGAAATCTTTTCAACTCCCCAGGCAGAGGCTGCCACTCCACCCCTGGGTTGCCATGGTACCCTGTATGTGCTTCCCTATGGCATATATCACACTGTGTTTTAAGTATTTATTTACAACATTTGTCTTCCTTGTACACTCTGAGATCTTTGAAGGCAGGAATAATGTCTTTCATTCCTTTGTATCTATGTTGCCAGGCACAGTGCCCAGAATATAGCATGCATTCAAAAACACGTGGCGATGAAAGGATGAATATAGGGCATTCTGCTTGGCATACAAAGTAAAGTAAACACAACCTCAGCCTTCTGGTTACCAAAAGAGGGACTATGAAAAGAAAAGCTCTCTCTCTCTGTTTATATCTATATTTATATCTAGATATAGGTAGAGAGATAGTTCCAGAAGGGTAGTTTGAAAAGAAGTGGAAAAGGTGTACTCAGAAGACAGGATTACCAAGAGAGGGGAATGGTTTGAAAGCCTAATGCGACAGAGCATGAGTTTAGCTGGGGTGGAAAATTTAGGAAGCTGAAGTGGGTAAGGACAGCCAAGGCAGACTGAAGCTGAATGTGCTCTATATGGAATGTGATAAAATGGAAGAGGGAAGTGAGACATAGACTGCAGAAAATAATGCATGCCTTTCTAAGGAGTTCTAATTTTTTTTTTAGAAAGGGAGAGAGGAGACAGGTTTTTGAGAAAGGAGTGAGATTTTTTGAAAAATTTAGGGATGTAAATGTTTTTAGTCACTCCCCAAACCCTTCTCTATATAATCTGATTTTTTGTCTTTTACTCATAACCATCCAAACTCCAGCTGAACCTTCTTTGAATGTTCAGGTCTTGAAAACCTGTGCTGAACCGTTTCTGAGTGTTACTTTCCTCATTGTCATGTGACTTGGTTTATTAAAATCCTTTTCAGAGCAAAGTGACACTAGAACTCTGCTCCCCTCTGTAGCCAGGTAAGGGGGTAAGCACTTGGGCTCTGGATCCAGGCTGCCTGGGTTTGAATTGTGAATCTTCTACAAGTTGGCTGAGTGACATGGGCAAGTTACTTTAGCTCTCTAACTCTGTTTCATCCCCTGCAATACTGGGATAATGGTAGTACCTACCTCAGAGTGTTGTGAGAGCTGAGAGCTAATAGATGCAAAGTAGACAGAATTGTGTCAGTAATAGTAAGCTCTATATAAGCGCTAATAATTATTATTTGGTCAATTTCAAACTATGTTTTTAAATTCCCTGTGGTATCTGTGTTAATTGCCGGTGCTGTCAAGTGTATTGCTGACTAAAATATGTGCCTCTAATTCTAACGATGTTCTATTTTTATTATGAAGCACAATACATCAAATAGTTCCAAACTATATAATGCAGGGTTGTAGCTTTTTTCTTATAAGCACACTAACAATTCATTATTTCATATACTTTATTTTTTTAACCTTACTAATAGCCATACCTTATTATAACAGATTTCCCTTTAGATTCAGATTGCCTGTCAGTTTCCTCTTTTGAAACTCTAAGTTCCTATCTTTTATAGCTTTACCTACCAGAGTCTTAACGTTTTCTTATGGATTATCTGACCTCTTCATGTAGCAGTGAAGCAATGATGCTAACGATTCATCATAGCTTTGCAAATATCTGCCAGCCTATTGTTTGTAATTTAATGTAGTTATTATAGTTTTTGATTTATTGATGATTTAAATTTTTGTGTGCATATAACTATTGATAGTTTCCATGTAACTTATCCCATTATTTTTAAGCCTCTGAAAGATTTGTTTTGTCTGTCCAGTATCCATTCTCCCATCCTCTGATAACACACCCCAGTCTTCTTGGGGAATCAGCATTCCCACATGCTTCCCTCAAGTATTTTACATGGAGATACTCCCACCCTCACTGCCCGAGTGGGGCATGGGGTGCAGGCCTGGCACTGAGAGCACCACCCCTTGCGGCCCATCTCAGTGCTAAAACTGTGAGTAGAATGCAGGCTCTTCGTTGGAACTATTGGTAAAAGAACATCTATATTTATATTGTGATAGATAAGAGCGTGAAATCTGAGTCTGGACTGGCTAAAGTCATTTAGCTGACAAAAGAAGGAGAGCCTGCCTGAGAATTGGGACAAGACAAAGGAAAGCAGAGTTAAGACATGGAGAGAGTGAGACTGAGGCCTGAGGACAGGAGCCTGGATCTCATCCCCAGATGGTTCAGTGCTGTAAACCATTAAATTATCTTTTCACTTCAATTGGACTGTCATTTGCATTCAAAGATGTCTAATTAATTTAGCTTCGAAAATATAGGAAGGTTATCTTTCAAGATAGAGTGGGGCCTAAGCCTGTTTTCAAGCAGTGGGAAAGGAGCAAGGACATGAAAGAGATTGAAGACGTAAGAGAAATAAGAGCAAAGAAACGTAGAGGGGCGATTTAAATTTCCCTCTATGTCGATTAGCCTCAGATGAGTGTCCACCCATCTCATGTGTCCACCCCAGATCCCTCACGTGAAGTCCAGACTCACATATCAAAGGACTTATTTCATTTTCTGTTTGAACAGCTCCAAGAGGTATATCCACAGTTGTTAAGAGAATGGGCTCTGAAGTCAAACAACTTAAACTCATATTCTAGTTCTACTATGTCTTAGCTATGTGACCTTGAGCAAGTCACTTAAACTTCTGCACCTGGGTTTTCTTATCTACATAATGAGGATAATAATTATATCTACTTCATAGAATTGTTACGGGGATTTAAGGAGTCAGTACCTATAAAGCTTTGGAATTGCACTTAGCTACTTAAAAATGTTGGTTACTGTTATTACTGATTTCCAAAATATTAGTTTTGATTCCACACTCCCTACTTTCCACCCAAATATTTCCTTCCTTAGTTTTCCCTATGCTAGTAAATGGTCCCAATCTCAATTCAATTGTAGTGAAGTGGGAGTAACTGAAAATAATGAGCTATTTAATCTATGGTCTAAAAGCTTACAATGATAACAGCAAAAGCCCCAAGTTTCATCTTGCAGTACGGATGGAGATTTCTTTTAGATAAGGCCAAACTTAGCAGGCTAAGGTGGCTTGATTGATTTTATTAAAGAACAATGAGATGCCATTGAAAGATTTTAATTACAGTGTTATCAAAAGATTAAAGTGATTTAAAAGATCACGTGACTGCTATCCATTCTTTTATGTACAAATATTTTCTATGTACTGAGGTTTCAGTGGTAAACCAAATAGAAAATCTTTGCCCGATTAAGCTTACATTTTAGCAGGGGAAGACAGATGAACAAGTAGGTACATGGCAAGGTGGTTATATGTGCAACAAATAACAATGAAACAGCATAAGGGGAGAAAGAGTACATGGGGTGGAAGATCTTTTGAATAGCGTTAGTAGGGCAGAGTATGTAGATAATTTTAGGGATGGTTTCTACTCTGAGGAGGATGGGAAATTATCAAATGTCTTTCAGCAGAAGAGTGACTAGACTACCCTGAGTGCTGTGTTAAGAATATATTGAAGGCAGTCAGAGGAAAGAGGGCGGATAATTGGAACTCTATAGCTGTAATCTAGGGGAGAAATGACCATGGCTAGAAGCAAGGTAGTGAGTGGAGCTGGGCAAATACGGGAACAAAGGAAGCATTTTTCTGCTGGCATGCCTGAAAAGATAAAATATAAAGCCCCGAGTGAGAAGATATCATTGGCTTTGCTCTTTCTCTCACCTTCCCCATCTAATCTATCAGCAAATCCTACCAGTCTACCTTCAAAATAGATGTTGAACTCAGTATATATATATATTTTAACACAGAGTCTGAGAAAGATTTTACCAATCCATCAGTCGGCAGACAAGATGAGACCTATTTGCCTTCCCTGCCACACATCCCTGAATTCATTTTCTCGGTGAATCTCCCCCATAGCTTAATTCCACAGATGTGGACACTGCAACTCAAAGACGTTCAAAACTCTCTTAGGCTCATATGGCTAGTAAATGTGTCACCAGTATCCACAATTAATGTCTATTTCAACCTAAAGCCTTTGTGTTGCCACTAAGGATGAGAGAAAAAGTGGAAGGATTTTGGTTAAAGAATAAGAAAACAAGGGATCCACACTAGATTCTCACAGCCTTTGCAGTAAACCAGGAGCTTTGACAGCTAAAAATGAGAAGGGTGTCAAGGATGGAGAGTAAGACCAGGACTAGAGATTTGAAAAGTATGGAAAATGTTTGGAATAGCCATTGTGGCGATTAAAATAAAGAATAAATATCTAATGAAGTAACAGAACTGGAGAGTCAGTGAAGGCTCTATCGCCATTAGCTGCTATGGTACTGAAGTGAACTCAGGCAAGTGCCACAATCTTCGACAGCAATAACCCATTATCCATGTGCAGGGTCAGAGAGAGTGGGGATGGGCATGAACAGGAGGCAAAGAAAAAGATTGAGACCTTGAGGATGGCTTGGGCAAAAATTTATCCACAGAGTGAGCATTGGCTTCCATTATTTTCATGATTTACTAGAGGCCATGAAGCTTTGCCTGTTTTCTCAGATACTCAAAGAACCAGATTTTTGTTCTTTATTGGCGAGACTCTATGCATGCTATCTCCATTTCATCTTGTTTTGTCAATTACTTGTGTGCTTTCAGGGGAGGACTTGTCTTATCACCTCCCTCAGACAGACTTCACAATGTTTTCTTCTCATGCACTGAAAACTTTAAGAACTAGCTAAATATTTCTCTTTACCTCCAAACCTTCCAACCTCTTAACAGATTTCAGTATCAAGGTAGATGTCCCTTATAACAATCATTTGGGGCCATTTTAAAAAATACATTTTATTTTTTAAAGCAGTTTGAGGTTTATAGGAAAATTGAGCGGAAAGTACAAAGAGTTCCCATATATCACCCCCTCCTCCTGGCATGCTGCACCTCCCTCATCCCTCACTCTGCCCCTCGCTGCCATGCAGCACAAATTCCCTGTCATTAGCATTTTGCATTAGTGTAATACATTTCTTTACGATTGATGAACCAATACTGATACAATGTTTTCAACTGAAGCCTATAGTTTAAATTAGGGTTCACTCTTTCTATGGATTTTGAGAAGTGCATAATTTTGTTTATTCACCATTACAGTGTCATACAGAATAGTTTCACAGCCTTAATATCCCCCATACTCCATCTATTCATCCCTCCCTTTCTCACCCAATTTTGGGTCATTTTAAACTCCAATTCCTTTTGTCTCCTCTAATATTCTGCATGACCCACAGGTCAACTTCTGCATTTCGTCCCTAGAACATCTGCATTTCAGTCTCTGCTTACCTCTTTCCATCCTGCTAGCTCTTTCCTGTCTTCACTTTACTTCTCCTGTTTTTCAATTTCATTTGAGATTCTGATTAATCTTTCCACAATTTTATTCAGGTCTATCTCCGCAGTCTTGACCACGCTTCCTTGAACGTTTTAGCTTTTCTTTCATCTCACTTAATTTCCTTGCCAAGTTCATCCACCATCTCTCAGCCTTGATACGGATGTTTTAATCTTCTCTGCTGTTACACTGGGCGTTTAATCTCAGCTGAAGAAAGTCGCACTATTGTGCAAATGAGTAGAAATGCAACTTCTACTTCAACTCCATGCTCAGCACCGCTGATGCATCTTTTCTGCTATTCTGATTTAGCAGTCACTGTCACTTTCCTCAATACCTATTTCAAAGTCTGCTATAGATTATTTACCCCAACAAAGTCAATTCTCGAGCTAAGCTTTTGTCCTGTTTTCTCTAGGAGCTTTATCCTTTACATATTAACTTTTTCTTATATTAAATTCTCCTTTATTTTTTTTCTCAGCTTTAATTATACTCAAGTTTCTCTTAATCTAAAAACAAACAAAATAACAGAAACTCCACCAAAATCACTGACCTTTCCAACTATTGCCTCTTTCTTTCTTTTCTTCCCTACTCAAACTTTCTGAAAGAGTAATATATATGCACACTACTTTCATCTTTTCACCTCCAAGTTTTTCCATAATCTTTTGCAATCTGGCTTTTTCTCCTGCCATGCTGCCAAAACAGTTCTCACTTAGGTTACCAACAAATTCCAAAGAGCCAACCTAGTGGACATTTGACAGTCCTTATCATAGGCCTTAACAAAAGTATCATAGTGGATATTTTGACATTGCTAGTCATAGCTTCTTTTCTGAATCTCTATTAGCCTAACTGATCTCTTCTCTGATGCTTCCATCATGCTTCTCTGACTTATTTTCAGTTATTTATTTACTCATAAACTCTTCCGTCAGTTCTTAAATGGTGGCCACCTTCAGAGTTTCATCCTAAGATCAGTCCAGTAATCTTCTTACTGTGTGTTTTCCTTTGAGCAATCTCATGCACTTTTATGCTATTAACTATGACTCACAGGCTGATGACTCCCAAATGCATGCCTCTTCTTGAGCCTTTTGGTGAATGTCAGAGTCCTTTATAACTATGAATATCCCGCAGACACATCCAACTCACCCTTTTCTAAATTGACCTCATCCCTTTCCTCTCTAAATCCATTTTAGCAATCTCTTTCTCAGTTAGTTATACACCACCCTCTTATTTACGCATACTGTGAATTATCCTTGCCTTTTCCCTTCCCTTCACTTGAGTCAATACATTCTGTTGATCCCACCTCCTTTACATCTCTAATTCCATATTGTTCACCCCACTCACATTATTAGTACCTTAGGATAGATTCTCATTACTTCTTGCTTGGAGTGCTACAAAGGCCTCCTAAACCTTGGCCTGCTCGCCATGCTATTTCCCACATTTCCCACCTTTCTGCCTTTGCTTATGCTCTTTTTGCTGTCAGTAGACATCCCTTGCTTTCTGTCAATCCCACTTTACCTAGATATTTACTACTTGTTATTCTGTCATCGGCACACATATATACTTCTTTAGGAAGTTTACCTTATTCTATCCTCACAGCTCTCTTAGTGTCCCACGCATGCCTCTAATGTTGCACGTACTGCATTGCGTTGCAATTATCTAGTTAAATGTCTGTGTTTCCCATTAAGCTAAGAGCTCCTCAAGAGAAAGAACCACGTTTTATTTATCTTTGTGTCTCTGGTGCCTAACATAGTGCATATAACTTAGAGACCATCAATGAAACATATTTGTTATGGATGACCTTACATTATTTATACTTGCATCCTCTGCAGTGCCTTGACCATGGTATTAATATTTGTTAATTGGTATATGTTTTAAAATATTTATAAAACCTCCAGGTATAGGTTTTCTGTAGTAAATGCATTAACGAATTAAAATGCTTAAATTGGAAATATATTTACTTATTAAAACTAAAGAATTGCCAAACCTGATGTCAACCATTAAAAATGAGGATGTTCATGTAGCCCAATGCAGGTGATTTCTTCTGTTTAGTCTTGAGGACACTTTGTTTCACAGGAAATGATGTTATTGGCAGTATAACCACTAAATTGTATCTTATCATCAACTTCGATATTATATGTCCACCTTTGAAAAGATTCTTTATCCTTGTGAGACTACATGGGTGGGAGAAGGGACAAAAAGCCCAGCATTGATTTAGAATTTTAGAAATTGGAGACAGGCTTCTCAATAGGCTATGTTTTAACCTTGAAACATTACTACAAATTAGTTGCATGCTATGTATAATTATTTTATCCCAATTTTACAGATCTATAATTTAGTCTACTTGTTCTTCCTTCTGTTCCATTTCCTGGTTCTGGCTTTATTCCATTGTTATATGTGTTTTCCTTGGAGATGAAAATCCTGCCATATAATTTAGCACTTGATATCAGTTAGGGTGAAGAAATAGCAAACTTTTTTCTTCATATAACCCCCAAAGGAATGTTTAAACTATTACCTCTTTACATTTATCATTGACATATTACATTTGTTTAGACAATTGTAAAGGGTGTGATTTCTAGACAGGACTGGTCATTTACCTGTTGTCTCTCAACCCTACACCTACCATTTTTACTCTGCTATGTCCTGTGAGCATTTCAGGGAAAAGACTCTGCAAACTACATTTCCCAGGCTCATCTGCTCTCTGGTTTCCTCTCAATTTCTACCGGAGGAAAGCTGTTGAGGATGTCAGAAGGCAAAATAAACAGAAGAACCTTTGGTTATAAATGGTTATTTCAGTGGCTGAAGCAGCTGGCAGGAGGTGAGTCCTGACTCCAGCAGCTGGGCAGAGGCAGCATCTTTTTGGCAATTCCGGCCCTAGGTGAGGGGCCCCTCTTTGGAAGATACACAATCAACTAGAGCATTAGTAGCTCCTGTTATCTGCACTTTACACC
Organism: Equus caballus; assembly: GCF_041296265.1. Classification (NCBI taxonomy): domain Eukaryota; kingdom Metazoa; phylum Chordata; class Mammalia; order Perissodactyla; family Equidae; genus Equus; species Equus caballus. The sequence goes on from NC_091686.1 coordinate 50,998,712, forward strand.
TGCTCTTTTGTTCTTTTATTCCTTCTAATGCCTTTGTGATCAATCCCCTGTATTAAATCTCTTCTCTTTGAAATTCCACGAGTAGTTTCTGTTTTCCTGACTGGACGCTGACTTATGTGTGTTATGTTGTAAATGTTGACAATTTAAAAATAAAATTGCCAAGTCATTCTTTAAAACGCGTCCATTAGCATCTAAATACCATAGCGATTTGAACCTTCATTTTTCTCTAACAGGTGGAACATTTTGTTTAATCTTTGAATTGTATTTATATTCCAATCCACTCTCGCAAAATTTTTAACCAAATATAGAATAAATATATGCTTAAAAGTCTTTTCTTTTTCACCAAATTATATTTTTTGCATCAAAATATGTGTGCAAATTAAAATTAAAATCTCTATTGAGTAGCCTGTGATCATAAAGTTTTAGGTGTAAAACATTTCTTCTAGCTTGAGTCATCATTATCTTATTATACAATGCATATATTGATTCATTAGCCAGAAAAGTGCAACTTTATTAAAAATACAGCTCTTTATGATGTGGATGGAGCTTTTACTTTTCAATTAATTCAAATATTCCATGAGTCAATATTAATTATAGTTTGAATAAGGTAGGAGTTAGTATCAAGATTAGATTTGTATGTTTTTTCATTTTATAGAAACCTTGTTCATGTGAATGAATCCATGGAAATGGAAGGAGTTTTTTGTTTGTTTGCCTTTTAGCAATGTCACTCAATTATCTGAAATCCATTCATACTCTACTTGGAAAACCACATTGATCTATCATCAAAAATACTGTTTTTATCGGTGGTTACCAGGGAAAAGGGGGGGTTGGGGGAGGGCACAGAGGGGGAGGTGGTGTACCCACAACATGACTAACAAAAATGTACAACTGAAATCTCACAAGGTTGTAATCTATCATAACATTAATAAAAAAATTTTTAAAAAATACTGTTTTTAATGATCTAGCACTTGAAGACTTAAGTTCTTTTTCTTTCTTTTACTTTTGCTTTTAATTTTTTTAGATTAAACCATCTGACATAAATCTATTGTAGTGACACCAGTGTTTCCACTGTCCCTTAGTTGGGGGCTTCAGGGACTATTTACACCCAGAGCCACATGTCATAGAAAGGTTTTGCATGCATGAAGGAGATGCCCTTTATTTTATGAAGTAGGAGAAGAGTGATTGCACACCGGATGAGGGAAAGAAGAAACACCAAGGTCTTGTTTTCAGGCAGATCATTTTTAGGAAAGATTACTTATAGGAATTGAGAAAATGGAAATTTATTTCCTATCAAGCTACATGTATGAGTTTGCCCCTTGGAAAATCTTCTAATCTCCCTAGAATATGAATACTCCGCTTTGAAAGCTGCTGATGTTAAAGAGTGTAACCCAAAGAGGGAGCTAAATAATACAACATCCAGCTGCCTAAGTCATACCTCTCTGTTTTCTTAATTTTTTGCACTTCTATCCTAAATTTGATATACTTGTTATTTCCTATATAAAGTTCTCTGTAATTTTCTCACTTCTGCTCTTCCCCTTCAAACCAGGAAAAAATAATCTATCAGTCACATTAACTCACTCTTAACAATTTCTCCTGTACTGAGCAGAACATGTGTCTCATTTATCTGTTTCACATTGAAACATCTTTTGGCCAGATCTGTGTTCTCATAAATTTTAAGAGTAGATTAATTGCAGAAAGTTGTAAAAGCAGTGAGGCAGATAAGGAATGGGACAGACTTTGCTACATTGTTAGTTTTTAAATAGACTCCTTACATACATTTAGGCAATCATTTGCTCGCTGTGGCTATATTTTTCTCTCTAAAAATTGTGTATGTCCTGAATCCCTGATGTCTAGTTTTCGTGGGAAGGTCCTTTAACATGAAATCAACCCAACTGTGAAGCCTCAGTGCCCACCCTGGAAATCACTGTAGAACAATCACGTGACCTCAGAAACTTCCCATGTTTTCTCTTTGACTCTTTTTTGTTTTTGTTTTTGGTTTTTTTTTGGAGGAAGATTAGCCCTCAGCTAACTACTGCCAGTCCTCCTCTTTTTGCTGAGGAAGCCTGGCCCTGAGCTAACATCCGTGCCCATCTTCCTCTAGTTTATACGTGGGACGCCTACCACAGCATGGCTGCCAAGCAGTGCCATGTCCGCACCGGGGATCCGAACCAGCGAACCCTGGGCCGCCGAGAAGCGGAACGTGCGAACTTAACCGCTGCGCCACCGGGCCGGCCCCTCTTTGACTCTTTTTTAATGTGATGGTCTGCCCATAATTTTCATGACAAAGGCTTTTGGAAACATTCTTTTAGTTTTGGTTCCCCCTTAGGAATGCAGACAGTTAATCCTGTTAATTTTAAAAGTCTTATTGTCAGGCATAGATGTATTCAGTGGGACTATTTACTGTTATTTAAAATGTCTTCAGATTCATGAAAAATGTCTAGACCAGTAAAAAAACACGTAACAATAATAAACTCACTTTCTTGGAGCTCTGTCGTAACGTTATTATGCCATTTCAATAGTGTTATTTTGCTTTACAGGGGTAAATAAGCCTGATAAAAGTTTTGATGTGATGAATCTTGTTGGAAAACCTAAATTACTTTATGATATTTTACTGCAGTATTATTTGCATAATTGAATTGACATTTTAAATTGCTGAAAATTAGAACTTACATCTCTATGGATACTAGTCAGAATCCAGTTACGGAGAATGTTATGTACCCTCAGCATCTGGGGAGTCATTCTGGAATGCTGACTGCTCTTTCCTTCTAACAGGTTACCTTCCTTTGCCTTTCATGACCTCATATTCCCTCAGTTTTCTTCCTGGCTCCATGCCTGCTCCATCAAACTCTTGTGTAGGTTTATTCTCCTCCACCTCCCTAACAAACATTTCTCAAAGCCTAGTCAGAATGGCTAAACATCTTCCTGAATAAAATAAAAATCTAGTTGCGATAAATAACTCTACAAGTTTTCTGGCTAAAAATTACACATTTGTCAGTTAGCTTCTTTAAACCTGAATTTTTGCTTTGTAAAAGGACCCTGCTGAACTTTATCAAACAATAATAACATACTCTTACACGCAAATGAAAACGATTAAATCGATTGTTTATGAAGAACAACATACTATTGCTTGTATGTGGTTGTTATATAATAAATCCTAAAAATGTTTAGAAATATTAGAGCTGGAGGCGATCTTTGCATTAACATACCTGTACTCCTCATTTCACAGGTGAGTAAGGAAGTCTGAAAAATTTAACTAACTGGAGCAAGCACACAAACCAAACTGAAGATAACACCAACATTAGACTAATTCGAATGCTTTTTACTGTTAACTTGCATTTAGCAAGTGAAGTTTGTTAGCATAAGAACTCAAGTATTTTATCCGCTATTTCTATGAATAAATCTGTTTAATGCCTTTTTCTTTTTTTCACCCTTATTTTAACATAATTGTTTATCTGGGTTCAGATAAGGCAGGACCCTTCAGAAATACAAAGGCAGAACTTTGGGTTTGTGGGTTTATAGTAAAGGAATACAAGATAAATTGTCATGATTTTAATAAGAGGGGTGAAGATTGGCTATTCACACTTTTATATTAAAACTACTGACATTAATGTTTTTCAAATAAAATTCCACATGCAATTGGTTTATTAAATAAGTCAAACTCAGTAAGGTTTTATAGGATATAAAAACTGCTTTATTATTTTCCTACCATTGCCTTCAAAAACCTTTATTTTTTTGTCTTCTCCTTCTCTTGGAAACAACTTAGTTAGATCCTTTAGCTTTCTGAATACTTTTAAGCATTTCAGAAATAATTTCAGTTCTGGTAATGATGAATAGTTTTTATTGGATTAAGCCAAAAAAGAACAATAATTATAAAGTCTGCATCAATTTTTTTTTAATTGAAAGGACTGGAGATCAACCCAAGACAGGCAGAAAGTGTAGGTTATTCAACCCTTGACAAATGGTAACTGCATTGGGTGAGAACCACTTTGAATATGGCTTATTCATTGAGGGCCACATCAGTTTGGGTGACAAGGGGGAGCTAGAGCTCAAGCAGAAAGTGAGAGTCTTATTTATTAGCGTAATGTGTCAGGGGATGGAGTTTGAGGCAGCCAGAGGGCCAGGAATCAAAAAGGGAATCATAGAAAGGAGCAAGCCACAGAGGAAATGAGCCCCCAAATCTGTGTGTAAGCTTCCGTCAAATCTTTGGCTGACTCTTAAACTGCACATGCATAAGGATGACTCTAAAAAAATCAGAAGAAAGCAACATCGAGAAGGCCAAAAGACCTGAACAGAGGTCACAATTGCTGCCAATGACAGGGAAGATAGAGATTGAATGTTGAGTCCCTCTGAATCAGAAGGGCTTGATGAAAACCATAGGCTTTGCACAGAGACTCCAGAAAGCAATGTTTAGGAATACAGGGATTGCCAACCCCAAGGGATTTGCCCTAAGAACTAAAGTAAAATCAAAAAGACCTGCCTTAATACATAAAACCAAACGACCACAAGGTCGGGGAAACAGCAACTTAACAGCCTGTTGAAAAAAATCGATCCTCTTCAGTGTATACAATCTCAGAGACATAATCTCAAGTCTCAACACATATCAACCACAATGTTCAGTTCCAGTCAAATGTGAAGAACCAGAAACATGAAGGACTAGGAAAATGTGATCCATGGTGAATAGAAAAAGTAGTCAATATAAATTTATTCTGAGATGGCAGAGATGTTGAAATTGTAGCAAAGACTTTAGAGCAGCTATTATAAATATGATCAAAGACATAAGAAAAATGGTCATAATTACCAAAGAGACAGGGAATCTCAGCAGAGAAATGGAAATGATTTTTTAAAAATTGAAATTCTAGAACTTAAAAATTAGCTAACTAGAATAAAAAAGTTACTGAAGGGACTTAGAATATTGGAGATGGCAAAGAAAGAATCAATAAACCTGAAAGCAGATCAAGATAAATTGTCCAATCTAAAAGTCAGAGAGTGAAAATATTCTAGTAGAGTAAACAAGACTTCAGTGACTTACAGACAGCATTAAGAGGTCTAACTCAAAACTTCTCTGAGGCTCAAAGAAAGGAGAGAAAGGGAAGAGGGTAGAAAAAATATTTGTATAAATAATTGTCAAAATTTGTTATAATTTGTGAAACATATCCCAGAAGCCCAGTGAACCCCTAGCAGGGTAAATGCAAAGAAAACCACATCTAGGCACATCATAGTTAAACATCAAAATTGAAAAGAGAATTCTTAAAAAGACCACCTCCAAACTAAAAAAAAGGAACAAAGGTACAAATGATGGCTAACTTCTCATCAGAAACAGTATTTGGCAAAAGACAATAGAATGACATCTTTAAAGTAATGAACATTAAAAAAACTCGATGTGTGTTGGTGGATGTTAACTAGACGTATTGTGGTGATCATTGTGCAACATATAAATGCATCAAATCATTACCCTGTACACCTGAAACTAATATAATGTTATATGTCAATTGTATCTCAATAAAAAAACAATTACTATTGCATGACAAATTGTTGAATAAATTTGATTTTTGAAATAAATGATTGCTCTTGCTCTAAAATCACCAGCCTTGATTTTAGGAATAATACAATTTTATCCACAATTTTCCCCTTAGACAGTAAAAAACATGTATAAAGAAAAATATATTTTGATCATAAGTGACCATGTTCTGAAACTCTCAGTGCTTCCAAATGTAAATCAAACCCAGCAATGTCCCTATTTGAAAACACTAAGACAAAAAGTTCTAGTTTAGATACAAAAAGTATCTAAAAAAACCAAAAACTTGTCAACTCAGAGTTTGATATACACTAATAATATTATTCAATGAGGGCAAACAAAGACATTTGACGGTAAACTAGAGTTGAGAGTATATGCCACTTACAGGACTGTACGTCAAGATGTTCTGATAGCACTTCTTCAGGTTGAAGCAAATGATACCAGGTAGGAGCTCAGATACTTAGAAAAGAATCAAAAGCCCCAGAAATAGTTGATAAGTAATTAAATACCAGAAACTACTTTTCTCCCCTCTCTATACCTTTGAAAGACAACTGATTATTTAAATAAAAAATGATGACAGTTTACTGTGGAGCTCATAAAATATAAATATATGACCACAATAGCACAAAGGATAGGGTGGGGGTAGATGGAATTCTATTGCTGTTAATTTACCACTTTTCTAAATGTGAAGTGGTATGGTATTAATCTGGATAGAATGCGATAAGCTAAGACTGCATATTACAATCTCTAGACTAAACACAGACAAACAAAAACACAAAGAAGTACAGCTAAAAAGCCAAGAAAGCTATAAAATCAAACACTAAAAACAGTCTATTAACCTGAAAGAAGGAACAGAGGGAAAAACTAGGACGTATATAGATGAAATAGTAAATTATAGACCTAACCCTGACTATTCAACAATGCATCAGGAAGGCATAATAATTAAAAATGTGTGTGCACCTAGTAACAGCTTCAACAAAATGAGGCAAAAACTGACAGAAATAGCGATAAGGAAATAGAGAAGTTTAAACACCTTGCTGAGACTTGAAAGAACAAGGAGAAAAATATAAGTAAGGATATCCCAAAGCTAAACGAATAAGTCCTAAGCAATCAGGATTTTATTTATTTATATTTTTTGGAAAATAACATTGCAATTTTTAAAAGAAAACAATGACTTGAATTGAGTTTGTAAGTTGCATTTTGGCTTCATCATGTACCATATACTGGCAAAATGTTTGGAGTGTAAGTTTGGCTAAGGTAAGTCCTTGTTCTAGATACTTTTTTATTATAGAAAATATTTTAAAATTTAACTGTATTTTGTCATCAATTTTTCTTTTCATAAAGTTCAGAAAATAGTGTTAGCTGAGACTTTTGCTTTCAACACCACCATCTAATGCTTTCCCTTGCACTTATTTTATATGAAACTAGCTTCAAGGGGTAATAGTTCAACTTTGAGATATGTGATAAATATACAAATAAATGCTTACCTTAAAGACTAGCTCTCCTACCAAGCCATTCCATGTCCCGTCTTCTTGTGGACTTCCATACTTGTGATCCGGTGCAACATAAATTTCATAGTTAAAACCCAGGTAGTTGGATAAGGCATCCAAAACATCAATGGAGAAGCCCTGGTATTTCTTCGGCTTACCCAGAACATTTTCAGAGACCATTACAAAAGGTTCTTCCTACATGGAAAGAAGAGAAATCCTTGATGTCAACCTATATTGCTCCCTAAAAGCAAAGATTAATTCTTCAAAGAGTGTTCTTTACAAACAGTCTAAAAATTGCTTTTACACTTTCAGAGAATTAACTTAGAAATACAATTTATGCCTTATTAATGCAACATATTATTGAACAATGCATAATCACCCAATTTCTTATCATCTCTCAATAATTACTACCATATCAAAAATTAGATGAAAGTGACTACAAAACTTCAGAGGCCACAAATTCATTTTTCTTGCCATCTCAGAATCAATTTAAAATTCATCAGTAATACAATCATATTTAAGAAACCATGAATTTATTGTATCTATCCTCATGCATTTATTGTCTAGGTATGTCAAAATAATGTGAAATAATATTTGAACAGATATATTCTGCATACAACTCTCTGAACAGATCAAAAAAATCTAAGAACATATAATTTAGGTAAAATTTATAACATCACATTTACTGGGAGTTATTTGCTAAGGAATTTTGAAACTTGGATGTAAACACACATTTCTTTGCAAAAATAGCTTCTCTACTACTGCAATGAGAAATTCACTTACCTTTTTGGCAAATTGTGTAATTTAGTAAATTCAGCAAATTGGTTTCTGCTTCCACCTCTTTTATCTTTTTGCATTTTTGTCCTCTTACAGTTAACAAATAGGCCCCTTTCACTTTTTAGAACACCTGGTGTTAAGAGAGCTTGATTGGTTTGAAACATGCTGGCAGACTACAGAAAATTAGATAATCTATTCCTTAATTTCCTAAACTTGTTCAGAAATCTTTCAGCAACAGTAATATTTACAGATAACCATTCAGTGGATATAGTCTATTCAGCCCTCTGAGCAGGTTAAACTCTCTCCTGGGTCTAAGCCAGAAAAACCCACAGATTTAATCCTGGGATCATTTTTCCTTAGGGACTCACAAAATAGCCTTCACTGAGATGTAAAATAATACTTTGCTTTTGGCTTTTACTCAGACACTAAGTGCCTTCTAAAATCACTGTGCCTATTGTAGGAATATTGTCTACCATAACATTCAATTTTCCCCTAAAATTACTGTGAGATAATTTTTGAACTGTTCAGAGCTGAGAGCTTCATTTTGCTCAAGTAATGCCTTTTTTTAAATATTGAAAATAATTAACTAATATCTCTTTCACTTTGGATACCCAGAAGATCAGTTCTAAGTTTGATGCTCACCTATGCTACAACTATGTTGATATTATAGTATTTGCAATACTTTTTAAATCTTGGTTTTCTAAACTACTGTTTTCTCTCTTAAAAAAATTTGGCTTTCTTTAACTGTTTATCTTATCTTAGAGTGAAATAAATCAGGAAATGAATAGTTAGATAAGGAGGTGGCTGCTATTTGTTCTCTAGCAGCCATTCTCCTCTTCTTCACTAATTATAATTTTTTTTTCATTTTAGCACAACTGAGAATAAAGATAATCCACATCTCCATTTAGGCAGGGTGAGACCATGTGACTAATTCTGGCCCATGCAATGTAAGCAGGTACATTGTGCAACTGTTCTTGTGTGCTTTCTACTTTTTTCCAGCTGAAATTAACATGTAATGTCTGCAGCTCTGGTAGTTATCTTAGACCATATATAGTAGATAAACAGAAGATGTCTATGCCCTTGCATTGAAATGCTATACTAGACTCTGACTAACTCTCTAGGATTTTAGAATGTAAAAAGATAGTCTATCTTATTGTTGTTGTTGCTAAGCTCCTAATTTTTTTCGTGTTATATAGTATTTGATGCTAATGAACATTGATAGATTGATAGATCAATACATGAGAGATTTTGAGAATGAATGAAAATTCCTAATGACACAGAATTTAATCAAATGAGTGTAATGTAAAAATTCAATCAATCCTTTAAAATTATGTGTAAAATAAAGGACATCTTGATGATTCCAAATATTTATATATTTTCAAATGTATAATAGATAATTGGCAGAAGTTGCTATTGTTCATTTGGTTGTTTGGACAAAATATAGACCTAGCCAAGACTACGCATTGCACAAATACTCTGAAGTAGGTCTTGAGGTTATAAAATGAGAATAGATAAGGAAATTCCAAAATAAAGATCACATTCAGAGAACATGCAAATAAGATCAGGAAATTCTAGAATTAATTGGGCATTGGTTGTTTACATTATGTTGCAAATGCTGGCAATAGAGCAAGTGTACTTATTTCCTTATACACATCTCATTCATTGTTATATTTTGAACATCCATCCACTGACAAACTGATAGAAAGAGGATTCATGAAAGATCATATTTGACCAGTTCCTCTACCAATAATTTTACCAACCATATATATTTCTGTTTATTTATCCAAATATTATCTATTTATCTGGCAAAAAATAATGTCCCGATATATGCTTTGACGTGAAATAATAGTGATTTTTCTTCATTTTACTCATACCTCTTTAGAACAATTGTTTAATAGCTAAATTATATTCCTTTAATATACTCAATTTCCCTCTGGAAATGATTTTTAATTCCCATTTTGTAAGTAAATTCCTAAGCAAATAGATCTCTTTCAGAGGTATATTGTCAAAATCAGGTTCTAGCAACATCAGCTAGAATTGATTAAAGATACAGAATAGAAATACTTCAAATAAAGGGTCTTTTAAAGAGGGTTGATGAATTATTGATGAATATGCTTTTAAAATTTTTCACCCTAAATAAACCCTCATTCCATCCTATCACTTCTTTTCTAGGTCAATGTTTTTAAGCTTTGTCTTTAAGTTCTATTACAGATTTGTATCACTATTCATAAATTCTACCTCAGACCAGTTGTGCTTCATGAAGACAATCAGTCAATATATTGGACAGGTAAACACAGTAACAGAAATTAGATTGAAGTGCTGGGATCTATAAAAGAAAAGACATTTGTTCCTTCTCTATGCCAATAGTGAGTTTGGTTTAATCATTTTTGTCTATGCACCTATTTCCAAAATTTACTCACTCATTGACTCATCCTTTTAACACGCACTGAGCGGCTACCGCATCAAGTTACTACACTCAATATAGTGAGAGACATGGTAAAAAGTCAACGGCACCACTTTCAAATAATCATAACCTAGTGTTGGGAAAAGCCAGGTACTGAGAAAATAAAAAGCAAAATAAAAAGAACACACACCAAAACTGCTACAAACACCAGAGAAATACAACTGAAACTGTAGAAAAAAAAAAAAAGAGAATCACCATTTTGAGGGTTAGTAGCTATGAATATCTCAACAGATAATAAAAATTAGGAACAAAAGTTCCAACTCAAGGTCACACAACAAGTTACAGAAGAGGAAGTCATACTTCATCTTACTTCTACCTGATCTCTTTGAGCCTTACATTTTTCAACCTATGGATTAAAACCTAGGACTTCATGATTTGTCTCAAATTTTAATGCAATTTAAGGTGGTACAAGACTGGTAGAAACTCCAGATGCCTGACAGAAAAAAACACAATCCTCTCGGGAGGAAAGTACCTTCATTTTAGGTCTTACATTATTCTTTCAAATAATTGTTTGACTATAATGTCCAAAAAAAAAGGTCAAAGATATCTTGTAAAAGGAAATTATATTTCAAATATAGAACTAGTAGAAATAATATACAAGAGTGACCAGCCCTGGTAGCCTAGTGGTTAAGTTCAGCATTCTCTGCTTCAGTGGCCTGGGTTCAGTTCCCAGGCACAGACCTACACCACTTATCTGTCAGTGTCCATGCTGTGGTGGCAGCCCACATACAAAAAGAGGAAGATTGGCAACAGATGTTAGCTCAGGGAAAATCCTCCACAGCAAAAAAAAAAAAAAAAAAAGAGAATATATAACAAAAATAGATCTTTCAAGAACTCAGACACAGAAATTTTCAGATGCATATTATAAGAACTATGTTTACTATGTTTAAAGAAATAAAGGGCAATTTTTTTATTGGCAGGAAACTGGACACTATAGGAAGTGTAATTACAGAATTTTAAAAGAACTAAATAGAAATTTAAGAATTAGAAAAGACAATGACCAAAGTTAAGAATTTAATGGCTGACTTTATCAGCAGATTAGAAACAGGTAAAAAGAAAATTAGTGACCTGGAATAGGTCAGAATTAATCCGGAGTGCAAAGAAATAAACAAATAGAAAACCCCCAAGCAAGAGTAAAGAGATGAGAAGCAGAAAGAGAGGTGGTCTGAAAATCCCAAATATTGTTAAGGATGCAGATAAACAGGAGATGTCATTCACTCTTGCTGGATATTTGAATTGTTACAACCACTTTGCAAAACATTTTGACATCTCTAGTAGAGAATGAAAATATTTATATGCAAGTTAATTTTGCCCTGTTTTTGAGTGTTACATAAATATTTATTTACTATGAAGATATGTATAGCTATATCCTAGCAATTTCACTCACTGGGTATGAACACTAGAGATCTGTGGGCACCAAAATTATGCCCCAAAATGTTTATGGCTGCGTTGTTTGTAATAGCTCAAATCTGGAAATAATCTAAAAATCCAAATGTCCATCGACATGGAAAAGATAAGTATATTGTAGTATATTGATGCAATGTACTATTAAACAGCTTAAAATTGAAGAAACTAAAGCTATATACAATAACATGAACGGACCGTCAAAGAACAGTGTTGAGTGAAAAAAGCAAGACTAAGAAAAAACAGTCTGATTACATTCAAAAACAGGTAAAATTAACTAGGTATTTAAGGATTCACACTCAAGTGGAGACACTATAAAGAAAACCAAGGAATTGATCATCTCTGGGTGGTTAGCTCTTGGATGCTGGGGAGGGTATGATCAGAAAGAGGCACAAGGAAAGAAGGCTTCTGTGGTTATGACAACATTTTATTTTTAGTTCTGGGCAGTGGTTACCTGAGCCATACTTTATTATTCATTGATTAGTGGTTTAAGCTTTTTTCTGTATGGGCGTTACATTGCAATATAAACAAAAATAAAGAAAAAGTATGCTAAGTGGAACCAGATAATGGAGGGCATCAAAGCCATATTAAGGTTTCCGCCTTTTATTTGGCAGGAAACTGGAGCCTTGTGGAAGGAGAATAGCATAATCAGAAGTAATTTTGAGAGCAGAGTGTAGAATGAACTGTGGCAGAAGCAAGTACGAATGCTCTTGGCAGCAACACAGATGACGGGAGATTATGGCCTGTGCCTCTTTAACATATATTTTCAAAGTGTATGCCGGTGGCCTTGAGTCTTCTATTACAGCGACGGGGGGTGGGGTGGAGAAATTATAAAATCCTGCCTTTAAAATTCATTTTCTATCAATTACTTTCAAAGAGTATTAATAGGACTGAGTCTAAGCTGGTGAAAACCTGTCTGCCTATTAAGTGAAAACAAATTGCAGATTTCTATTTGCTGATCATTTGGATGACAGATGCTCTGAGCACAATCCTCAGCAACTGGAATCAATGAAGCTTTCACAGAAGACCTGTAGTTTATCAATCTAAGTGCATGAGCATGAGGATCCATAGACCTGCTCGCAGAAAAGAGCGTTTCAGTGGTTGATAATTTTCACATTAGCAAGGATTTATTCACAGCACTTGTTGGGTTATTAGATAATAACCTCATAATTCTGAATTTGTATTCAGTCACTTCAAAAATCTCATGCTAATTGCTTAGTTGATTTACAACACTGTTTGCAACTTGCAGATTTTGTAGTTAATTCCCATATTTTAATAACTATGCAATATTGTTCGCTGGTGATAGAGTTTGAAAAAAGCATCTGATGTTTTTGATAGTTACAAGCGACAAGCTCTACTGGTAAGGCTTTACTGAAAGCTGTTTAGGTGTTTTAACATGCACGGCTTCACAGACTGCCAGGAGGGCCAAAGCTAGGAATGAGTCATGGGAAATTCCTTACAATTCTGCTCAAACATGAAGCAGACTATAGGACATTAAAGAGAGAATGAGGACGTTTCTTAATAGCCTGTTTAAAATTTTTTACCCATAAAACATGCTTCTGGCTGAAGCAAACAAGAGTTGTCTTTATGCACAGTGTGAGCTTGTATTTTGCTCAGGGGTGACACATTCCACTTTGACATACACAGAATTAATGACCGCCATTCTCCTTGGAAAAATCTCATTACTTTGTATAGACCATATATGAATATTAGAACCTTCTATAAGTTAAAAAAGGCAAAAGGTATGGAACTTGTTATTAAAAAGAAATCAAGATACCAGGATAGGAAAACAAACATGAGGCACATCTGGGGAGGAACAGATAACCTAGGTGTTGTAAAAGAAAAGAATATCTGAGTTGCATGGAGAGGAGCAAGGCAGGTCATAGGAAGATGCAATGAAAGCATTTCAAAAAGAGCTTTTGCAGGAGGATTTTATGGAGAAGGAAATGTTTAGAAAACATTGGACTAAACGTTTAAAATCTGACAATATGATTCAAATTATAAATGATAAAAGTAAATAAAAATATTGTTATTCTAACTTCCTAAAACCATACTTACCACATTATTTCTGATTCCTATTCTGTAAGCAATTATTTAAATATGAAAATTGAACATAAAGTTAAAGCTATTAGTATGCAAGGTAATTCATTTTAAAAATAAAATGTTTGACTTTCTACGTTGCTTTCAAATTATGAAATGGTCATATTTTAGTGACAGAGGCTAAATGGAGAGTGTCAAAACAAAGAAATATGTTCATTTTGTTTTCATGAGAATCTGAAAGAAATATACGATACTGTAACTAGGACGACAAGGTCATCGAGGACAATAGGCAATCACAGCGATCCTAAGTACATTAGTTCTCATTTATTGGTTTTTCCTAGCATGCATGTGAAAACACATTTTAGGAGCCTAAGATTTTATGGACCACATGATTACCATATATAGACTCAGAAACACCAGGCTCTCTCGGTTTGCTTTCTGCATATGAGTGCTGGGTAATATTTTCTGTTTGTTTGGTTCAAATCTTCATTATTTTGCTAAATTTAACACCTAGGTGAATCTTACAAGTGTATAGCCACGTGTAAGGATCAGTCCTATTCCATAAATATTGTTAACGTTTACTAGGTGCAGAGTATTTGTAAGTGCAGTTGTCTCCAGGAAAACTGTCAAGAGCATGTTTTGAGAGAAAGCATATTGCAGCTGTAAGGAGTGACTGGCTCTATCAAATATCAGAAGTCTACAAAATATTTAACCGAAGAACTCGGTAACATATGACTTCAGAATGATGATGATGTTTACAAACTCTCTGGTTGATATAGTTAAATTCCTGTTAAAATATTGTCAAGAAAAATACTGTTAATAAATGTCAGCAGAACCTTATGATAAGACTTATTCTCTGTCAGGATACAAAAACATTTAGTAAACCTAAACTGAAGCTAATTAATATAGTGAACAGCCATATAAAACTAAACTTGGAATGCTTCAGGAGTAGTGGTATTTCTATCAAAAATAATATTACTTACAGGAAAATGGCAGAAATTCAAATATTTATTCAGTCATTAAGAAGACTGTTAATGTCCAGCACACACTAATATTATGATAGTGGACAAAGCAAACGATGAACAGACACGTCTGTCCTTCTAGACTGACGTTCTAATGGGAGTGAGAGACAATCAACAAAGTAATACATATGTTATGTCAGATGGTGGTAAGTACTGTGGGGGAAGATGAAACAAATAGTGAGAACAAAGAGCATGTGAGAAAGGGTTGTCCCTTCAATTAGGAAGAGCCTCTGTAGAAAGAGCATTCCAGACTCAGGAAAGAATAAGTGCAAACCCATCAGCAGTCTCTCTGACACGTTTGACAGACAGGGGCACCAGTGTGGCAGGAACTGAGGGAGCTAGGGCAGACAGGAAGAGGCCCAGACGTAACGAGGGTGTGTTGGGTGGAGCCTATACAGGGCCTTTAAGCTGTTACTTCATCTGAGATGGGCAGCCATATGGGCTCTGAGCAGAGGAGGGACGTGATCTGGTATGTTTCACAGTTTACCAGACAGTTGGCGGTTTCGATTGACAAACAGACTGGAAAAGGAAAGGACGGAAGCTAGGAGATCAATTAGGAATCCTTTGCGATAAACCAGGAGGGAGATGATCACGACTTGGTAATAAAATGTATTTGAGGAGAAGGAATTGGGCTTTTGGTATTTTTTGAAGGTAGAGCTGATGGGACTTGCTGATCTACTGGATGTGGAGTTCAAGTACTCAGGGAGAAGTGATGAAGTGCTAAGCCATACTTGTTGGAGATCCTCAGTGGACGCATCAGTCTTTAGAAGACTGTGGATTTCTGAGGCTCTCCTTGAGTGTTTTTATTTGGGGTATGTAGGATAATTCTATTAGAGGAACTAAAACTCAGTTAATAAACTAAAGTCCTCAAGGCAAAAGTTCAACACAAGATCAAAGATACTATTTTGTAAAAACCTACAGCACTGAATACAAAATTAATACTCATTCAAATTTAATGGAAGGAAGCAATGTATCCTGTCTTTTTTTCCCGCATATTTGTGATTTGTATAATCAGTTAAAAGAGAAATAATATTTATTCAAAGAAAGAATAATCATGAAAATCATCATAATCTGTAAAGCTTAAATTTTAAAAGGACAAAGTTCAACAGCAAACATTGAGGGTGAATTACTTATTTTTGTTCTCTTAACATACTTTTGGGAAATACAAATTAAAAAAAGGTGAGTTATTTTACTTATTGCTCATCAGATGGCAAGGCTGAAAAAGAAAGTTAATGTTTCTCAGCAAGCGTGTGAGTTAGCAGGGCTCCTTATACACCACCTGTGTGAGTTAACTGGTTCAGCTTTTCAAGAAAACAAATTCGCGGTAGGAAAACAAGTGACTTCAAAATTTCATATTATTTATTCTGGTAATTTTACATCTAAGGAAGTAATCAGAAATGAGCACAAGCGTGTATCCAAAAGGATGTTCACTACAACTTTCCAGTGAGAACTTGAAAACAAACTAAATGCCCAACAATTAGGGATTGCTTTATTTAAAAAGAAGAGTGTATCTGTATGATAGACTACTACACAGAAGAGTCAGCTATCAACCTCAGTGTCTCAACACCCTGGTACACAGTCATCTGCTTGGAACTGGGCCACAGGTGGGGTTTTTTTAAAGTGAGAACAACATTTTAAGGTTTGGGATTGGTTTGTTTTTCTTCACTTATCTTATAGAGAGATTCAAAATATCATTGTAGAAACATTACTTTGATCTGTATTCCAACATATTGCAGTAAATGAGGAATAAAAATGCTGAGTTTCAGTCGGCATGCTGGGAATTATATACAACCCTGAAAAAATTAATGGAAGTTTGAGGCAACTGTAAAGATAATTCATTAAGTAGCTGAAAAAAACTATTGATCACATCTGCTGTACAAAAAATACTTACTTTAAAAACACTCATGCATATATTGCTAAATGGGAAGAAAATGTACAAAACTATCCATGAGTGTGTGTGTGTCTTAGTTCCAGCTGCTGTAACAAATTACCATGGACCGAGTGGCTTAAACAACAAACATTTATTTCTCACAGTTCTGGAGGCTGGAAGCCCAAGATCAATGTACAGCTCCAGTGTCTGATGCGAGCTTGCTTCCTCTGCCTCACATGGCAGAGCAGAGAGATCATCTCTCTCATGCCTTTCTTAGGAGGGCACTAATCTCATTCACGAGGGCTCCACCCTCACGACCTACTTAGTCTCCAAGGCCCCACCTCCAATGCCATCACATTGGGGATTAGGCTTCAACATATGAATTTTGGGGGATACAAACATTCAGTCCATAGTAGTGTACATATTTCAAATTTGAAAAACAATAATAGCAATAATAACAGCAGCAAACATCCATACAGGACTTACTGTGTGCTGGGCACTTTCAGGTGCTTTTTTATATTCATGCCAATAGTTCTATGAGTTTAGAACCATAATTAAACTTCTATGAGTTTGTTTAGCTGGTAAGTGACAAGTGCTAAAATATCAGTAAGTTTTTGATGGAGGAATTATGGATGATTTTGTTGTTAATTTTATAAGTTTTTGTCATTGAATATACAATACTTGTTTCAACACTGTTGGATAAACGAGTCTGAAGCATGACGGGGAGGCCAGGGTTGGGAATAAAAATTTGCTTATAATTTTCAAGAAAGTAAATGAAGTCATTCAGGGATAAAGCATAGAAAGGGTCAGGGAGGAAATTCTGGAAGCAGAGACTCCAATGAAGGAGGCAGAAGGACTAGAGGTCAGAAGAGAATCAGGGGAATACACTGTTGGAGGAGGCAAGAGAGGACAGAGTTTCAAGCAGGAGCAAATTGCTGGTGGATTCCAATGAGGTGAGAGGTCCAGAGAGATAAGGCCTGAAAGCATCCCCTTCACTCATCAAGCAGGAGATGATGAAGACCTTTTGAAAAGCAATCTCTTTGGAGAAGTCAAAATAGAAACCAATAAAAGCCAGTGGTTCAAGGATAAAAATTAATCACGAAGTGGAGACAGTTAACACAAAAGTCTGAGAGACTTGCCCGAGAAAGAATTAGTAGACTAAAGGGGACTTGGGGTGAAAGAATGTTTTTTCACCCAGAGCATATTTTCAGGCTAAAGGAGGAAGCAAATAACAGCTACAACAATGAAAAACCTTATATTATGCCTGTGGTCACCCTTATTACTTTACATTCATCACCTCATTTAGTTCTTGGAATATTCTGCTATTCTTATTGTCATTTTACAAATGAGAGAACTGAGATTTGGGGACAGAATAGATAGATAATGTACTTGAGTTTACAAGCTAGTTATAAAGAAGGAAATTTGAATCCAGTGTTGTGGGATGCTAAAGCTTGTATTCTTTTTATTTTCTTTTGCAGAGGAAGATTCCCTCTGAGCTAACATCTGCTGCCAATCTTCCTCTTTTTGTATGTGAGTCACCGCCACAGCATGGTCACTGACAGACAGTGGTATAGGTCTGTACCTGGGAACCGAACCTGGGCCACCAAACCAGAGTGTGCTGCACTTAACCACTAGGCCACTGGGGCTGGCCCTACAGCCTATATTCTTAACCAATAATTTAGACTGTCTGCATCAGCACTTGGGTATATATATATATAAAAATGTGTGTTTGGGGTTGTGGGGAGGAGGTACTGAAACTACCTGGTAGAGAATGGGGAGAGAACTTGAGCTACAGTCTTTTAACACATGGTGGTATAAAAAATCATCTCTCTCTCTCTGTCTCCACTCTCTATCCCCAAATTCCCTTTCATTTCTAAAGTAGAGCTATTTATACTTTCTTCTTCTTCACACTTCAACTTTAGTCAGCATATTGATGGGATCACAGTTTCAGCATAAAGATTATTTTAAAGTGAAAACATTTGAAATCTCTTCTGAACTTTCTTTATCTGATTAAAGCAAAGTTCCCTGAAGATACAGCTGCCATCAATCCTACTCTGAAGGAGTTTCCTGTGAATTCCAGAAAGGTGACAGGCTTTTCATTCCCAGTAACACATACACACCCACACACAAAACAATAGACCCTTCCATGCTTTCCTATTGAAGCCCTAAACTCCACCCCCACCCTTTTTAAGTTGATATATAAACCTTTACCTCTGAATATTCAGAAAATGACTCATTACTCAGTGACTTTCATGTGCACATGTAAATAAACTTTGACTTTTCTCCTGTTATTCTGTCTATTGTCAATTAATTCACAGGCCCCCACTCACAAACTTAAGAGGGTAGAAGAAAAGTTTTCCTCCCAACAGTATCAAGCCTTTTACCTGAACAAAGACAGTCTGATCCTTAAAAGGAGATCCGGAGAGAATAAGGTACACAGTAATTTCCCTAACCCCACTCTATACCCTTTGTAGAAACTGCACTCACTATTTCTGCCACTGGCCTGCTTGATCTAAGGTTTTAAGAATAAGGTGATAGGTTTTCTATTTCTAGTGAGCTGAATGATTTCTGAAGGATATACCTTTTTCTCTTGATTTTATTATGAAGCACAGTGGGAAACTTAAAAGAAAAGATCTCCTGCATAGAGGGCAGAAACATCAGAGGAGAAGCAGAAAGGTGCTGATATTTAACAGCAAGAGACGAATCTGTGGGGATTTACAGAATGTGGAGAAGTCTGAACTTACAGCTACAAAGACAATACTCTGTGTTTCCAAAATTAATAAGTGGATAAAAGATTACTAGAAGTGTTATTAAAACTAATAATAAAGCACATGAAAATGACTTCTGTGCCAGCTCTTACCAGGACAGTAGACATGGATTACAGTACTGAGTTAATTATGGGCACACATATTAAGGAATTACAGGGAAGTTCCCATAATTTGCTGGAAAACAGAAAGCTGTATGAAACTTTTTTTAATTGTATAAAAAATTTTATTTCCAAAAATAAAAACTATATTTTATAGCATAATAAATTGGAATGATTAGCCTAAAACCAGCGCTAACACTTACGCCTATAAAATCCTTCACTAGATAGAGCAAATGTCTTAGGAGTGACAAAAAAATGAGCATTGGTTCTATTTGTTCTTGCCTTCCTCAGCAGATACTCCAGAAGTGTTCCCAAATGTAACATTGCATGTATTGAAATGCATCTTAGTTCTTGGGGCTGATGACCAAAGGTCATTCTTAAAATTTTGAAAGCTTCCATAAAACAGAGGTGAGATATTTTTCAAAACCTTTGTCCTTGAGAGTGATCACTTTTTTATTCTCCTTGACTTTTAAAAAAGTAAAAAACCTTGCTTTCAAATGCTAATTGGTTGCTTCTTTATTACCCAACAGACTTCAGACCATTCAGCCTCAATATTTCATTTTCTTGAGTGCTTTATTGACCATGGTCTTGGAGATTACATTTGGCTCAGAACAACACAGCAGCTTGTTATTTTTAATTGAACTGCAGAGTACATTACTCTACATAAGAATCAATGGAAAAAATTAGTCTGGACATTTCATTTTCCCATCTCAAAAATCATGCCACTAACAATGGTAAAAAATAAAAAAGAGAGAAGAAAAAAAGCCCCGCATAACACCTTCAAACCTACCAAAAGAAAAAAACCCTAAAAAATGTAAAGTTCATTTCCTCACCCTAACTTCCACCAACTGGAGAAGCTGAAATTCCTTCCTGAATGATTTTAAACACACCAGAATCACAAATTCAGTTTCCAGCACCATGGCCTTTTTGTTTCCAGGTTAAAATAATCAGCACACAGTTTACATGGAGATGCTGTGAAATGACACCTTGGAACCTAAACCTCTTGGTATTTCAACTGATCATTAAAAAAACCCAAGGGGTGTATTCTGAAAGAGCATGCATTTGCCTTCCTTTCCTTGACCAACTTTTCCATTTCTGGGACCTCCATGCAGTATGGTGGTTCTCTCCTTGACTGCCTCCTACCTCCCTAGAGGGAGCTGAATGTTCGTGTTCTAGAAGCTGACAGATGAGCAAGCTATTCTCATGTTGGGTGCTTTTCTGGAAGTATCTCTTCTCATTTCAGACTACCCTAGAGTCTCATTTAGTGCAATGGATAGTGATTTGATAAATGGTCCCCCAATGGTCAAAACCTGCTCATGTTCCTTTGAAAGAATTCAAACCCTACTTGAGGCCTAGTGTCCTCACTGGTGAGGCTGGCTGACCCCCGTGGCTCTTTGAGAGGGACTGAGAAAGCATACGAGGTTTTCTAAAAATCTATTTTCTTTGTAAACTGAAATCTAATTATTACATTTTAATTCAAAACATTGTTATTCCCTACTGATCGGGAAGATTTCTAAGATTAAAACAAGGACAATTTCCCGTGACTTTTTTTTTTCTTTTGCATCTGTCTACCCAATGCTACTTTACGTCAGCTGTAAAACGGCAACAATATCAACATGCAGTTGCAGTTCCGAAGTAGCGGATGAAGATACATTGTCCGAATGAAAAGCTGCACCTTTTGAGAGGTCAGGGCAACATTTAAAACACTGAATGGCAAGATGTGTGGGAGTATCCAACTTTAAGTTTATATAAGTTTGTTCACCTACATACTATTAATTACTACATAATTCAAAGATAAATATATGCTTTTCACATATCCTTTTAAGTTTTGGTACAATAAGATCCCCCTAAAATGAAACTACTTTCAAATGTCTCTACATCACATGCAAGCTCTTGGAAGTGATTTGCTTCCCGTCATTCTTTGCCTAGCTCTGTAGAGTTTTTCTTCACACACGTATAACCGAGCAGTCAGTCAAGACTCAAAGAACCCCTATGCAAAGTTCTGCAAGTACTCTGCTAGACAGCTCCCTCTTTCTTTAACATCTTCCAAAAAACACCAACCAACTCAGCTTTCCAAAACTTTGGTCTCTAATTTCTCAATTTAGTGAGGTTGATCTCTCTGTTTTGGATCTATATTCCCGTGCCTCCGGTATGGAAATTGCCACCAGCCAGAAATTTGGGGCAATTGTTAAGATCGTTTTGTTGTTTCCAGTCTCTCAGGAACCAAAGCCCTTTTTGACTTTTTGACCAATGTCTGCTTTTTTCTATACTTTGCCCAGTTTTCTAGTTGTTTATAACAGGAATTTAGCCCAGTCTTCGTTACTCCATCAAGGCTGGGAGGGAGTCAGAAAAACAAGAAGTCAATGCTTATTTTTATCACAAATGTAACTTGAAGCAGTTATTTAATTAGCTCTGACTCTCAGCCATATCCATAAAATGCAAATAATAATCTCAAAGGCTCCATGAAGATTGGAGATATTAAAATACCAAGAATAAGTTTTATTAGCAAGTGTGCCCTAAATGTGGGCTGGTAACATTATCTGTAAGCTTTGATAGTTATTAATTCATTAACATATTCTTTTGTAACACTAAAACGTAAAATCAGTAGCAGACGCATCTCTCTAGTTTCTATGTTTATACTCATGTTTATTTCTGAGGAATCGTATATAGAACTGGTTTTGTGTTGTTGTAACTATGCTAAAACTACTGCACTGGCAAAAGATAACAAAACTTCAAGGTCACTTTAACATGTGGATTTCTTTCAGATGCAGTGGTATAAAGCAATTCTGAAAGTAAAGTATAATATAGTTCATATAACTTTGGTTAGACTATTGTAGAAATTATGGAAGCCAACATAGACCAACTGTTTCTACATCTTTGAATTTGCAAATGGCTCTGTCAATATCTTTCTGAACTTCTAGAGACAAGTAGGATATCTAGTTATCAGCAGTAAATTACATAACACATCTCTGAAATATTTATTCGTTGTTTAGTGTAAGAATTCAGCTTTCAGGTTCCAAAGGGAAAAGAGCTGGGTCACGCACAGTTACCTCAGTGCAACAGCGATACTCACACATGTCTGCATGACAGCTATCATCTTAAGAATTGGTGTGACGAGAAAGAAGAAATTGTCAAGCCTTTGTCATGCACCAATTCTCATGATGATTTTATTCAGTCAGCATTGAAGTGAACACATTCTTTGCCACTACTCTGGGTACTGAGTTGAGCGGCAGCTTCTGGTGTTCTCCACTTACATCTGTTGTCTTGGAACCTCTGCCCTTGGAGCAAGGTGGAGTGATGGTGATCAAGGCCCCAGTATTCCAGGCCACATCTTGGATAGAGACTGCATCCTATGGATGGGAAATGAGTGGAGAGAGGGAGCTCCCAAACTCTTGGCCACATTTATCAGGAATTTAGCCTCTCCAAATTGGAGTTGGAGGGTGTAAGAAATGCAAGCAGCCTGTCCTTCCAGTTGAGATAGCCCTTGATTGGGAACTTAGGGAAGAGGGAACCCCATCTTCTTGGCCAAACCTGCTTGGAGTGAAGCCTCCATCAAGTTAAGCAGGGCGAGGGGTGAGGTGGAAGGGAAGGAGCAGGATGAGGCTCAGATGCCACAGACTCTTGTTGTATTTACTGAGTTTTAGTAGATTTTCTTGAAAGTGTTATTTCATTTTCTGAATGCTCTTAGGAAAATTTCCAGAGACTTTAAATGGATTTATTTGTTTGTTCTCGCATCTTTGTTTGTTTTACTGTGGAGTGGGTCCGTGGAACTCCTCACCCTGCCACCTTAGAAGTGAAACTCCTCTACGGACAGTGTTCTTCACCACAATGCTCTACTGTGTACTTTCAATGTAGCATTTATTACATAGCATTTACCATATTTTATTGAAACTTTCAGTTTATTTTATTTAGCATCTACCGGAAATTTCCTCAGCCAGAGGTGTCATTTTTGCCTGAAGCCCTGAACCACATTTTATCATTTATAAACTCTCCCAAAGGAGCTCTCTTCAGACGTGGCTATGGGAGCTACCAGAGCACGCCATCAACTCCATTCCCATCTCCCTGCTGTGAGGGTCTGCCCAGTGGACCCTCTCATCATGCTTACTCTCCCAGCCCCCAACTTTGCCTCTAGGTTCAGGAGGCTCAAAGGCTGAGACCTTGGGAAATCTTAAACCTCTGAGAAGGTTCACAATGCTGAAAGCCTAAGTTGCAAAAACTTGGACAATGTTCTTAGCAAAATATAAGGACAACGATATGTCAGAGCATTGCTACAAGTATTTTATTAGTCATATATTAACATGTAGAGTCTATTTAAAGCTAGCCTGGAAAAAAACACAATTCCTATGAGACAATATAATTAACATACAGGCTTTTAAAAGTTTTTGGTTTATAATTTGGGGCTTTTTTTTTTGTACTGGGTTTTTTGCTTTTTTTATTTTTTCTCTAGAAAGCACCAGCTTCACCAGCAGTGAGAGTTGCTGTGGTTCTCCTCAGCAGGTTTTCAAATTAACATAACAGTGATTAGGCCTACAAGTCATGATTCTACAGTTTATGCTTGTCTTCCTTAGCATCCTTTAAATAATTTCCCATACAATCTAAAGATTGACGACAATGATTAATTATGCTTTCATGATCACTCATGCTCATTTTTTCTTTTCTTTAGTTAATTTACAAATCATTGTTCCACTGCAGAGATAAGTACATAGTATGTCTAGAAACACTATGCATGTTGCTAACTGCTTTCACATAATTTAACCTATTTAATCTCATAATAACCCTGTATGGCAAGTTTTACTATTCCTCTTTTACAGACAGAAAAATTGAGGTTCAGAATAGCTCCTTGATTCCTTAAATTCAATGATATATTAAGTGGAAAAGCTGGAACCTGAAATCTTTTGACTGTAAGTCTGTTACTCTTTGCAGTATATGCCAATGCTTCTTATTTGAGTGTGTTGAGGAGAAAAGGCAATGAAATGGGATGAAGTACTTTCAATAAGAAAACTAATCACATAACATCTTATACCCATTAGAATGGCTATAATCACCAAAACAAAAAAACAACAAATGTTGGAGAGATTGTAGAGAAAAGAGAACTCTCATACACTGCTGGTGGGAATGCAAACTGGTGCAGCCACTGTGGAAAACAGTATGGAGATTTCTCAAAAAATTAAAAATAGAAATACCATATGACCCAGCTATCTAACTACTGGGTATTTACCCAAAGAACTGAAAATCAACAATTCAAAGAGACTTATGCACCCCTATGTTCATTGCAGCATTGTTTACAATAGCCAAGATGTGGAAGCAACCCAAGTGCCCACTGATGGATTATTGGATAAAGAAGATGTTGTATATACATACAATGGAATACTACTCAGCCATAAAAAAAAGACAAAACCGTCCCATTCACAATCACATGGATGAACCTTGAGGGAATCATGTTAAGTGAAATAAGCCAGACAGAGAAAGACAAACACCATATGATTTCACTTATATGTGGCAAATAAATAAACTTACAGATAAAGAGAATAAACTAGTGAATACTGGGGAAGGGGGGTGGAGGGTGGGCACAAGGGGTGAAGGGGTATACTTATAAGGTGTATGACAAACAATAATGTACAACTGAGATCTCACTATGCTATAAGCTATTATGACCACAATAAAAAAAATTAATGAGAAAAAAAGAAAACTAATCACATATTACCTATTTGGTTAAAAACTATATCTAGAGAAAGCCAAGTACATTGCTTGATCTTTCACTGATATATATATAAATTACTGTATCTAACATTCATACTTTCTTGTCTTTATACAAATTGAGAATTTGTTGCCTAGATATCAGTCACAACATCCCTTAACATGAAGAAAAAAAAACAAAGGTACTTTGTACTTGTATTTAATATAAACAGTTTAAACTTTTTAAATTTCTAAAGAGTCACAATCCAAGCGAAGACAAGAGGTAGTTTTTTCCTTCTATTTGGATGGCTGTTTCCTTAGAGGATCGTGAACTACATAGTTGCACCCTATTTTACCCTTTTCTCCCTTTATCCATTATACTGATTTTGTCTAATTCTGTGCTTCCCACAGACGGTGGGAAAATGAATTATGAAATATTAGTCCACGTGGAAAGGAAAACCTTGTAGAACAAAAGCCAAACAACAACTTCCGCTAAGACCAAGAGGATATTAAATGATTGTATATCATTTGTAACTTGTCGTCAAATGTGGACTTGCTATTTCATAATATGAATGATTCTTGATATTTTGAATTAAAACTTTGTACTTCTTTACCTTAAAAGCATGAAGCTATTTGAACACACCGTAAATGGTTTAAGTCATTTCCTAGTATCAACTGCGTCAAAAGATCTAATGGTCTTGATTCGTTTGGTTTCTGAAAATAATTCTTTATGCTCTTTATATTTAATACTGAGTCTAAATGTAAAATTTTAGGCAGTAGATCACAATTATAGAGCTTATAGGACAACATTGGTCAAAAAGCATATAGATTTTATATGATTATGTTACTGTTCATTTTGAACTTTAATTACCTAAAGATGCAACTTGGGTTTTACTTATGTGTAACCATCTTGTTGCCCATATCCTGTCTCCATCTTCCATCCTCCAAGTTTTTTCTGTGAGGCATCTAGGACATATATAAAGATCTTTCACATTTTGAGAACCATGACTCAGGCGGCTCTCCTTCAGGAACGTGTTTCTAGATCTCCCCAGTCTAGCTCTTCGTTAGTGTCTTTCTTTGGATGTTGTCAATATTCCTTAGTAGATGTCATGTTCTATTACAGCAACGACTATGTCTATTTTGTTTACCTCTGCATCTCTAGCACTTAGCATAATGCTTAACATAGAGAGGATGCTGAATAAATGCCGGGTGATGGGAAGGCTAAGGACCCACTACAGCAACTCTGAATGGGGCAGGCAGTTTGAGTAGGAATATAGTAAAACTAGTTACCTGAGGAGGTAGAGAGGTGGAAGGTATCCACTCCTACCTCCCTCACAAGAGTGGATGGAGGGAGGGAGTTCTTGGAGAAGTAAATAGCTTAGAGTCTACAAAACCTAAAGGAGGCTGGGCTTTTTCAGCCATTTAGGGTTTGATTTGTGAGGAGAGATGGACCTAGTTATGGTGTTTTTGGAGCTTTGGGAAGTCTGAGAAACCAGGTGTTCTCCAGGAGAGAACAGTGAGAAGCATGAGGCTTAGTGACTTGTTCAAGATGTAAATGAAACAGATAAAAGAGGTCCCCAGCATTCCACCGAGGTGTCTGGACAGTTCACCAAGGTGAAATAAAGGGAAGACGATTCAGGGATGAAATCGTATGCTGAAATCAATAATACTTATCAGTTTAGGATCTCCTTTGCTATCTCTCCTGTAAATTTGGACTTAGTGGATAAAAGTCAAAGAATGAGGAATCCTAAGACCACCTATTCAGGCATAGCCTTGTGTCTTTCCCCATTCTTATTTTTTTAATCACATATAGAGTTCTTTATTTCTTTGCTTCTCTCTCTCTTTCTTTCTGTCTCTATCTCTGTCTCTGTGTCTCTCTCTCACACACAAACACACACACCCCTTCAGTCTATCAAAGTATTTTAATTTGTCCATTCAGCAAATATTTACTGACCTGCTTCTATATACCAGGCTTTGTAAGTGAAAACCAACTTTGTGTCTTACTGGTACTTACAATTAAGGGGGGGAGGGGAGGCGCTAATGCTAATGAATGATAAAAAAATGACAAATGACAAAAAATTAATATGGAGTTACAAAGAATTCTAAATGAAAGAACACAGTGAAATGAGGAATTAAATTGTCCTGTAAGCCCATGAATCTGGGCCTGGATGTCACTGCTGAGATTAGATCACGAAAAGACTGTGATTTTTGTATCTGTCTGTCTGTTTTGTTCTCTCAACTTTATCATTCTTTCTCAGCCTCCCCAAAATGTATTTAATTCTGAGTTCCTCACACTCACACACAGGTTCTATTTTCTGATAGAGGACTCAGTAATTTTGCTACAGTGGTTTATATGGAGCTCCTTGAAAGCAGGAACTATGTTGTGTTTATCTTTCCCTCTTTGGAATGCAGCTCAATGCTTGGCTTACAATATACGTTCAATAAATAGTTGTTGAGTGAAGGCTAACAGTTTAGGGTACACTGTATAACTATATAGTGATGTTTTACCTTTCTCTGATCTCAGATAACATGTAAATTTTCACAGGGAAATAAGGCCTGCTGAAAAAATTCCAAGAGAGACTAATAATAGGGAAATATTTTAGGAAAAGGAAATTTCTCTTAAAATGATAACTCAGTAGGCAGCTGCCTGCTATGCCCTTCCAATAGTGAGTTGCTTGGGGAAACTTCCCTTTCTCTCGACACGTAGTTGGGACCTTGCTTTATGTGGTATTGTTTTGAGATAAGCTGCCTTTGTGTATTTTCTACTTTTATCTTTCTCTGCCTATAGTGACAGTTTTAGTTTAGAGTGTAATATTTTCATTGTTATTACTGTCCTATTTTTTCAATTGACTTCATTTCTTACTGTTATTTCTTTTCTATTACGGGTATTCTTTAAAATAGTCTCTCTCTTATGATGGCTTCTTGCCCAATCCTATTGAATTTGTCTTTCCAGGAATATTTATTAACAATTAATTTTGTAAAAATACCATCCACATATTATTTAATCTAAAATGTTTCAATTGTAAGATCCACAATTGTTTTACCTACCATTAATAAAGACAAAAAATACTTCCAGTTATAATTACAAGGAGACATCAGTTAAAAGACGCATCCTGATTTCAGAGATAGTAAACTGTGAAAAATTTTATGTTTTTGAATTTATAAAATACAGAAAAATCACCACCACAGCTTGACTATAAACTTCCAATATAATATAATTAAATATAATTTTATATAAATATAATTTCATATATTTATACAAAGTTATTTAATTATTTTTATAGTAGTTTTAGGCAAGGAGTACTATGTTGTATATTTAATGTAAGATGATGGCACTGTACCTTTTCAAATAATATTCTGAGAGCTTTAGAAGATATCCTGCTGGAATGAAACTCCCAAAAGTCAGTATGTTTGTCTGTTTTGTGTGAGCCCCAAACATCTAGAAGAAGGCACTCAATAAACATTTCTCAAATGAATTGATGAGTGAATTCATGTTTCATTAGAGGTGCCATGTGCCCATTTTAAGCAAAACCAAATCAAGCAAATAGGAATTATTAATCAGTGAGCTCCTGCTATGTTTTTGAGATATCTTCTATTTCTTCTTGCAGCACAGCTTCTCAAGACCTTCTTTTCATTGGTGCTAATTTCTTTCCATTTTATTTTCATAAGTATTATGATAATATTTACTACTCAGTGATGTTTCTAATAACTTTTTGTGAATTACCGTGAAAAAAATTGAATGACTGGGCCAGCCTCGGTGGCCTAGTGGTTAAGTTCAGCATGCCCTGCTTCAGTGGACTGGGTTCGGTTCCTGGGTGCAGACCTATACCACTCATCTTTCAGCAGCCATGTTGTGGCAGTGGCTCAGATACAAAAAAATGAAAAAGAGGAAGATTGACAATAGATGTTAGCTCATGGTCAATCTTCCTCAGGAAAAAAAAAATTGAATGACATAATTAGTCATTTATGGCTATCCATACTTATACAACTTAGTAAGTTAAAAGGAAAAAAAATAATCTTAATAAGTGCCTTATAGTAATACACTTGGTCCACTTGGTAAGAAGTTAAGATAAGTGGGCCAAATATGGAAACAAAGAGGTTAATAGAAGGACCAAGCTTGCAGGGTCTGAATTTTATTCTCATTCTTTCTTTTCCTCAATTTCTACAACATTTGTCTGTGTCTTCGGTGATGGTTGAATATGTGATGCTATTTAGAAAAATGTTCCTAAGTTACCAATCTAATAATATTTGCAATCTCAGTAGTTATATCATATTTAATTTAAAACTAATGTGAATTCATTCTGATTCCAAAGGCAGAATATCAGAGTGGCTAAGGACTTGGCCTCTGGAACCAGGATCTCTGACTTTTGTGAGCTATACGGACACGGAAATTTAGTTAACTCTTTTGTATCCTATTTTCATCCTTTTAATGTAATTGATACATCTCTTGTAGGGTTTTAATAAGGATTAAATAAGTTAACACATGTGAAGTTCTTAAAAGGTGTTACCAAATAGTAGACACTGGTGTTGGTTTCCGGATCCACCATGCCCTTCACTGCCCTGCTCTGTGTTCGAGGAGGCTGACCTTCATGGTCTGCGTTACTTATGCTCCCTTGCCCTCTGACTTCTGGTTGAATTTGCAAGTGGAGACAATGAAACGAAATGGAGAGGAGGAATGACACTGAGGTAACCTCTCTCTTCATTTCATCACTGTCTGACTGTGGTTTTGGCAATGACTCTTTTTCTCCACCCTCTTCCTATACCAAAGATCACAGCTGCTCTTGAGTGGTCTCTCTCCCACCGCTCCAGCCATTGCCAGGTCTGTCAATACTGCTCCTGCTTCATGCCCCATCAGTCTTCAAGGTAGTCAAGGCTTGCTGTGCATCCAGGCCCTGGCTCTTCAACACCCATTGTTGATTCCTTTAACCCCATTTACATCTTTGTTAATAATCCCTTTATTTAATTCTCTTCAATTAACCATTTGACTGTATCATTTATTTGCCCTTGGGATCATAAACAATATAGCACTGAATTATTTAGTTTAAGATAAACATTAGATTATTTCTTTCAAGTCAATGAAGTATCCTTAATAGTAATATGAATGGGGGTTTCAAACGTAGGTAAGGAAGATCAATTTTATTAACCTGTGTGTCATTAATATCATAATTTGCCTAAAAAGCAAAGTAAGGGATGTGTGGAAGTGGGACTAGGTTGCAGTTAGAATGAAGTAAAGGCTGAGAAATCCTTCTTCAGGGGCCTTAGACGTGGGCCCTCCCTTCTCTTTCTGCCTTCTCAGGGTGGTGTTTAGGTGGCCAAATAAAGTCTAGTATAAACCAAATCTGAGTTTCAGGGTTTAGTGGGCATCAATATTTTGGAGTTGCTAGGTGGGTTGAGGGGAGAGCGATTCTTCGTGTTGGGTGGAAGAAGCTCATAATGCCATATAAGTAACAGCTAGACCTGGAAAGATGTTTGTAGGAAATAAATAAGAAGGTTGTGGCAGGTTTCCATTCAGTAAGAAGTACATGAAGAATCAAGAAGCCTACAAAATATTAAGTACCACGTTTGTATATTGTGGGAGTGTAATAAGTGGAACAACATTTTACTCAACTGGGCACGCAACTGATAAATCCACACTGCATCACAGAAGACCTGGGGAAACATACTGTTTCCATATCTCCATTCACTAACCATGCTCAAGATCTGTGCAGGGCAAGCTGGCAGGAAACAGAGACCATTGTGAGTCACGAAGGTGAGATTGGGGCATGCAGGCATTAACACTGTGTGAAGCAATACAATTTCACGCACAAAATAGCAATCATTTTGTTCAGCCGGGAAATGAATGTAAAATAACTGGTCCTATGAAACTTTCCCAATCAAACTCACTTTGACCTTATTCAGAGTTAAGCATTTCCAACTCTCAAGTCAAGTAAAATCCTACAGATACTTTTATTCTCATGCTTATCACAGTAGGGGTAGAAGGAGTATAATATAACATCAAGAGGGAAGAGGTTAAAAGGCCTGGAGTCAGACTTCCTGGGTTTGAATCCCAACTCAACATACTATCTGTATAATCTTCCACTTTTTTTTCAACCTCTGGATTTCTTAGTTTCATCTACCACATTCTTGGGATCAGAATAGT
This sequence comes from Equus caballus, assembly GCF_041296265.1. Lineage (NCBI taxonomy): Eukaryota > Metazoa > Chordata > Mammalia > Perissodactyla > Equidae > Equus > Equus caballus. The sequence goes on from NC_091686.1 coordinate 51,029,975, forward strand.
GTCCATTTCTTAGAAACACTGTGAGGACTGAATAAGATAATACAAGTAAACAACTTAGTAGAATATCTGGCACATAGTAAGGCTTAATAAATCATATCTGTTTCGTTGTATGTGCATCACTCCAACAAGATTCTATGACTGCTTTGAAGTATGAATATACCTATAAGATGAATAACACGCATTTCTATGTATTATTCATCTTATATCTATTAACAAGTCTACAGTAAGTACTAAATAAATATTTGCTTAATAAGTAAATGAGGTTAGCTTGCCTTAAAATATGAATCTCAAAGACCAAAACAAAGCACATATATTATCTTTCATCGCAGTTGTCACCTGAGTTTGCATATTAATCACTAGAGAAGAGACCATTAATAGTTTACTGTATTTTAAATGCCTGTCTTTTTTTTAATATTAGCACATAGCCACATCCTTGAGTACATACAGAATACCTTCACATTTAAGTTGTGAAGTATTCATGTTATAATCATCTGCCAAAAAAGTGAAAATCTTATTAAAATAATAACTAGGAATAAATTACAGGCACCAAAAAGGGAGGACAGACTATTCATTTGAATTTCCTTTTACAGAAATATCAGATATCCTTTTTTTAGACAATGAAATTATGTTGACTCTATTTAATTTGTACTAAACAATGGACAAAGGGCAGCCATTGCTGTTATAAACTTTGATAAACATCCAATTAGCATCAATATATCACAAAAACTGCTTCTCCTGTTTACTAATTCTACATTTTTTTTAGCCTATAGGAAAGACTTTTTCAAATTTAAAAACAAGCAGGCTTTTCTGAAGAAGAATAAAGTTAATAACTATGGACTATTAGGTTTTGATGTGTATTATGAGGTAGCACCAGGCTAAACACATTGAAATAGTCAGGGAGAATGCATGTCTTCATGCTTTATGGCGATTTAGACAATACCCATTTGAGTATTTTACTATTTAAGAATATTTCTCTTGATGTATTATTTTATATGTTTATTAGGAGAGAAAAATAATAATATATGGAATAATGACAATAGTTACCATTTTGATTTCCTAATAACTAAATGGAACTGCAATAAATGTTTCACATGTATAATCCAGTTAATATTTCAAGAATCACTAGATTATAAGCTCCATAAAGATAGAATCATATCTGTCTGTTTTATTCATCAGTGTCCCCAGTAATCAGCACTGAGCTTGAATACAGTGGATACTCAATAAATATTTATTAAACAATCTGATGATCTTTCTTTTGAAGTAGGTCCTTACTAGAAATTATTGTCTTAGTCTGATAATGTTTCAGTATCACTGAACGTGGCACATTTTATCAAATCTACTTCCTTTGGCATGGTTATCTCCATTTATGCATACTATACAGTTTTGTGTGTGTGTGTCGTGGGGGGGAGGTCAGGAAGAGTGGCGCTGAGCTAACATCTGTGCCAATCTTGCTCTATTTTAGGTGGGACGCTGCCACAGTGTGGCCTGATCAGCACTGCTAGGTCAGTGCCAGGGATCCAAATCTGCGAACCCCTGGCCGCCGAAGCAGAGAATGCAAACTTAACCACCATGCCACCGGGCCGACCCCTACACTATGCAGTTTCAGTGAGAAAACGTCTGAGGGATACCTTTACTTTATCATATGTAGGAATCTGGAGAAGGATGGAAATTTGGCCTAAAATGTCTAAAAAGTTGTTGACAAATCACTGTAATTAAAGGAAAAGCCTGCAAAAATCTGATTCTGATCCACATAAATTGAAGGCTAAAATTATGACCATTAAAAATATCTCAGAAAGCATAGTCAGGATTTATTCAAAGCTCTTTTAAGACTGTGGCGTCAGTGAATAAAACATAAAGAACTGAGAGATAAAGTAACCTCTTTAAGCCAAGACCACAAGGCTCTGATCAGACTCACCAGGACAGTCACCACACGTAGAACCACTCCACGCATGTTATTCTCCAGTTTCTTGTCAGTCAGTGACCCATTCAGCCCTGTGACAGGATTCCAGCATCCAAGCTGAAAGATAAAATAGCTTGGTCACTTTTCTGCCTGACGCACGGTCCAATCACCATGTGTAGGTCTTTCAGAGAACTGTGTGGTATCTCCTGGAGTAACTGGTATAGGAAGGGTCCTGTGCAGGTTTGCTTTTTTAATAGCAAATAAAGCAAACAGAAATGCCATTTCCTACTCTTAAATATCATCATATGGCATATGTCAGTACCCAACATGCTTTAGGAGACTCACTGAGGACTTCTAACTTATCGAGAAGTTATAAATACACCAATAACTCAGTCCCAGTAATGCCCTAATTGGAAAAATAATAGCACATATAATTCTAACATAATGTCTGTTCTAATATGTCAATTACTGCACAAGTTAGATTTTCTTATTGTTTCAATGGTTTTAATTAGGTCTTATACTGCTTTTATTGGGAAAAAAAAAACTGCAAGACTTTTAATGTGGTTAGAAGGGTTACTGCTTTTATTTGAGGAAAAAATCATGTATATGGCTTTGTTGTTTTCAAGTACTCACAGGACATAAAACAATATAATTTGCCTTTGTTGTCAGTGCTATCAATTTCTTTGGAATATTTTGGCAGCAGCCTTTCCCTTAAAGTTTTAGAATGATTCACTGCTCTTTACTCTCCAAAATACTGGTTTAACTTTACATCCACATGTAGTTCTCATCTCCTGTAATATCGAAATCTGAGGGCTACCAGTTTAAAAATTACTGCCTATAAATCTCAACAGGATAAAAATTGATGACTCTCAATTCAGAAATAAAGAGAAAAGAAAGCGATGCTGTGACTTGAATTAGCAGATAACTGTGCAAGGAGCAAAGCTGCAAAGAGAATGTTGTAATGCATGTCTTGGGAAGAAATGTCACACTATTAATCCCGCAACCAGATCCATGAGCTTCACTTTTGGGAACCTGGCCCACATTTGCGTGTTTTAAAAATGTAACAGAACTTTAGTCATATTTGGAGACTGTTTTGATTAACTGAATGGTTTATAGGAGCACCTGCTTATTTGTGCTGCTTCCTCCTGAAGACTGTGATTTATTTCCTTGTATTGCATTTTGTTTGTTGCTCCCAAATTCATCAACATACTGGAAAACTCCCTCACAAACAAACGATTTAGCTGCTTCCTATTAAAAGTCAAGTTTCTCTTTGAGCTCCCCACAAGGTGTTTAATTAAGAAAACTAAAATGTACATAATATATCTTAAGAGAAGAGGATGTCACAATATAAGCAAAAATCCAGCTTTTTCCTTATTACAATAATTTGGAAAGGGCTGCTAATTGTTGGTTTTGACTGTAGAAGCACATTAAATTCATACAATAATATGTCATTCTTAGTTACATAAAAAGTCTAATTAGAACTTAGATCCAATTAGCAATTCCAAATGTGTTGAAAGTCTAATTATCAGAGATAGTGTGGTCCTCTTGCCAAATTTCAAACCTTATGAAATTTCTTTTGAGCTTTTGTTCTCTTCTGAGGTCAACCAAAGTCTATCCTCAATTACATTCCTTGATGTGCACTTTTTCTAATTACTTCTTCAAGAAGATTTTACTTTCCTAGACCAAATAATATCAGTGGAAAAAGTGATCTATGATATTAAGTGAAGAGCTAAATTTCCAATGTGCTGTCCACATTTTCCAATTCTATTACTTAATTCTAAGCTTAATGAACAGCTTTTAGGACATCATCTTGTTCATGAAAATATGTCTAAGCTACCAAAGTAAACACAGGGATTTCTTTTTTTCTCCCTTGGGGTTATTTTTTAAGCTTGGTGAACCTACTGTCAGTTTGCCTAAATAAATGACATCTAATAGTGCCAACTTGCCCATAGCATTTTGGTGTATTGACTAGTCGGAATATTTACTCCTGGAATAACAAGAAAACTCGCTGAGCAGTTCATTTCAACAATGCTCTGAACAAACATTTCAAAATGTTTAACTTTCAACATCTTCTTAATTATATCTTCCTTTAAACAAAACTGTAGTCAATGGTTTAAAAATTCTAAAGCACTCTTGTGTTTGAGAGTTTGAAATAACAGTAATATAAAAGTATTTGGAGTAGGGAGAGTAGGTGGCTATATCTTGTCTTCAGACCTAGGCAGTGACTTTAAACATTATTTGTGCCATACATGATGTTTCTTCTCATTTTTTTTAATGTTTGGCCAGATTCTCTCATATATATTACGAGACATAATTTTCTTCTCTGCTTGATGAAGGTTTTCCACTTTTCTGAAAGGTGAAAACTCTGTTTCTTTTCTTTCTTTCTTTCTTTTTTCTATCTGGGTCACATGTCTTTTGATCATAGCACTTGTAAAGTTGTTCCTGTTCTTAATAACGGCAGTCTAGATTTCAGGATTGGAAGCTCCTTTAACTTAACCAAGCTCTTCCTTCATATGCACAAACGCCAATGCTTAACGTTACTGAATGTCACCAAGGACACCAAGAGCCAGGATGTTCAGGCACAGAATTTCGAGGTAGAGAAAAGTTAGGATACAGAGTTTCCGAAAAACTAGAAATAAAATAAATCCACTCACCACATATTAACATGGACCATAACAAAGAAATTATTAAGAAGTTAAAATAATACTTATTTCCTGCATCAAATAGAATTATTTCTTTTTATTTGGCATACTTTCTATGTATCAGCCATGGTACTGAGCTCTTCATACATGATCTCATTTAAACCTAAAGATAACTTTACGAGATGGTGCCATTCCCTTATTATCTTACAAACATAGAAACTAAGGGCTCAACTAAGGTCACATAACTATTAAGAGAAGAAACTAGGATTTAAACTAGTGCTTTTTAAAGTCCAGATTCAGAGTTTTTAATTGCAGGGTTGTTTTATAGCTATAAATTCTTTTCATAAACATAATCTATTTAAGGTAGGTGGAGAAAATATTATTCCTATTTTATAGTCAAGGAAATTGAGGCTCAGAATTGTTAAATGGCTGGCTCAATATAATAGTGAATTCACATTTTGGCAATACAATTTAAAAGGCAAAATCATCATCATCATACTTTTTATAAAAGTTGTTATAACATGTACATAATGCACAGCATGTGCTAATCATCTGTCAGCTTTACTTATATCAATTAATTTACTTCTCAAAACCATGCCATGAGGAAGGTATCATTACTCCTCCCATTTTGTAGAAGGGGAAACTGAGGATTGAGAGGTTCTGCTCCTTCTACCGTGTTATCTTTTACCCACTCAAACAATCAAGAGGCAATGAGTAAAATAAGGAAAGGAGCAGAAAACTGAAGTGGACAAGAGACTCTCAAAAATATTTCTGGAAATCTCTACTTTGTGTGAGCAACTTACTAAAGATAAGACCTTTATCCTAAGGCCTGATTATGCTCCTCAAAGTGTATACCAAAGATGAATGAGGAAATAAACAACAGCAACACACAGAGGAAATGTTGATTATCCACATTTCTAGAAAGATTTCTCAAGTTTTAAGATTCCTTAATTTCTGTTCATATCCATTCATCTCCCTGAGGTTCACTTCAAGCTACTCTGTTTGATTGTAATAACTCCTTCCAATAATAAACAATAAAAATGAGTTTGGTTCACATAGATCCAAATTGAATTTGTATCTACAGTGGGTCATATTCCCTGCAGCATAGCAAGATCGTCAGGCATAGTGTTTGATAAAAACTGAAAGAATTTCACTTAGGTTCAAGTGTGAGACTTATCAACTTCTCTGGTTTCATTGTTTGAAATTTCATTAACTTGACTTCTCTGGCTATGTGCAGAAGGTTATTTTTGTCTGGTTGTGTTTTTGTTTCTGTTTTTTTTTTTAAATAATGAGACCAGAGACTAGTAAAGATAATGCACACAAAATCTCATAATACTATCTATTCAGCTGAGCACTTTCTAAGTCAAAAATAATAAAAGTGGCCCCTGCAGTACATGAGATTTACAGAAAGTCATACTCCCTGATGGCAAGGCAAGAGTCACTGTCTTCCATGGTCTGGCAGTCGAGAGAAAATTTAGAAGAGATAAAAAATTTAAAGACCAATTTAATTTCCTTTCAAGTACAGTATATCGATTTCCTATAGTATTTTCTGGTTATTGCCTTAGGTCATTTTAAAACCTTAAAAATGCTTAATGCTTTAATTATATCCTTCATTGGAGCTTTAGCAATAATAATCTTGTAGCTTTCTGTCAAAATCAATGTAATATCTTGTGTTCAACAAACTGGTTGACGTATTTGTGCAAGAGCAGTAGCAGGCTCCTAACAGGATGTGTATGTCATTAGTAAATGACCACGTTTTAGGCATTTACTCTATTTACCTCAATGTTCTCACTTTCCATTTGTCCATGGGCTTTAAAGGATGACATTTGACTTGGGTTTTACATCACTATCTTTCAGGCAGTGTTACAATGTCAAAAAGAGCTGAATTGTTCAACTTTAATTTTACGCTCAATAGTTTGTAGGCTTTAATAACAGGAGTCAGGAGAGCTCTTAATTGAATACCAAATGGAATTCCCTACATTTATTAGCTTGTACTCATATGGAACAAATGAAGCCTGGCTATGGTTCCCAAGCTCCAGCTGCAGGACACAGAATATCCACTGCACTGGGGGTTGTGTGCTTCTGGCCACTACAGTTCCTTTATTTGCCTCCTCAGACTTCAAAGACAAAGAGGGAACAACAAAGGCATAGGCGAAGTAGCTGAAACCTAATCATTTAGAAATGCATTTATTTGGTAGATATCACTTCTGTAATGGGATAGAAAGTGTAAAAAAATACACATAGAATGTCGACTCAGATACATGTCTTATATCGTTAAATTGGAATATTTTCCTCTTGGACATGTATAGGAATGCAGTGTGCCAGCAATCCCTCCAATAACAATTTTCTTTATGGTATTTCCACCGGTAAAATAGGTTCCATTTGTAAGACTTACTCCCTAGGGGATGATTATTTCCTCCGAAGATTCTATTCCTACAGCCTGGTCATGACCATGAAGTAGTAGTCGTTCTTTAGATTAAGGAGAACACCCTTAGCACTTGAGTTTCCTTCAGGAGGAAACATCTTTGAAAAGTCAGAAAAAGAAAAATCACCTGATTTGAGTGCCTATATCTCCCTGCATTGCTGCTGAAAACGAAAACTTCTGTACTATGTAACAGCCTACATACACAACAAGATGAACTTAACTGATTTCCACAAGTGAGAAATACAAGCATGAGAAGCAGTATATATATAACAAAATAGCTCAAACGTGTTTCATGAGGCCATAATAACCACTCTCGGTTATCAAGTGGCATTTAACTTATATAATGATATTCTACTATTATTATGTTTCCCGTCTTTCTACAATTCTTCTTGGTGTAAAACTACTATCACACTATACTTAGAGGCGATATATCGTAGTGGTTAAGATCAGAAACTCTAGATCCAAGCTGCTTAGGTTGAAGCACCTGCCCTGACACTTGCTAGGTGTGTGCCATTGGGCCTCAGTTTTCTCACCTCTGAAGAGTAAAATGGAAAGAGCAAAAATAACCTCCTCACAGGCCTTGTGAGACTATTAACTAACTTAATATATGTCAAGTGTTTAGAAGTGTTCTTGGCACTTAAAAACTCAGAAGTCTTCATTATCGTTATTCGTATATAATCAGCATTTTTTCGTTCCTTGCTCAGCCTCATGATCTGGAGTCCCTTACTGGTTTCAGTGATGGAGCGTCCTTCTAAAGCTGTGGTTCTCAACTTTGGCTAAATCTTAGAATCACCAGAAAACTTTAAAAAATTCTGATGCCCCAGCCTAAGCCAAGATCAATTAAATTAGAATCTCCTGGGATGGGACCCAGGTGCCAGTAGTTCCTAAGGCTTTCCAGGTGATTTCAATCTGTAGCCAAGGCTGAGAAACACTGCTCTAAAACTTGCCCTAACATCCAGGGAATGTAATCCCATAGAATGGCTACTTAACCTTATTGACTCAAGACGTCCTTTTTTACTGACTTCCTCTGCAAGAGCTAACTAGGGACACTTTCTCAAATCAACGAGCTATTTTATTTTTCTTGTTTTAAATAGGATAGGAAGCTATAAACTCTGTGAAGCTGAATGATGCCTACTGTGCTACTGTTGTACCCCTAGCCCTTATCACAGTATTGATGTATTGGTACATGGTAGCTCCTATAGATATCTGAAAAATGAATACACGAATTAAAACTCCTGGTGTCCTCTTTATCCTTCTAGCTTGTTGTCTCTCCAGTTCAAGTTGAATGAAAAAACAAAATACCCCCAATCTGAGATTATGTTCTACTATCTTATTGTTCCACTGACAATTTTCGTGATTCTTCAGGGTGATTCCCCTCTCTCAAATTCTGTTAGCTTTCCTTTTCTTTCCAACTAGAATATTATTTTTTTCTAAGAATATTTTAGCATTTAATGATTACAACCAGATAAAAGTCACTTGATTTTTTCTCTTTTGTCCTGTCTTACCTTGAGATGTTTTGAAGGGGACCTTCATTTTAAAATCACATTAGAATTTTCGGTCTTTTTTATCTCCTCTATTAATCAACCAATTAAGGTCAGAGGCACCATCTTAATCATCTTTGTGTGCCCAGTGCCTATTACAATGTTTTGTACAAGTAAAATAATTATTTTTTATGTAACTTACAGGGTTTAATGTAAAGCATTCCTATTGCTCTTTAGAACTTTGTCCCCAGAAAATCTAACATCTCAAGCCCAGACATTTGAGTCCTACTATCCCTTCAATATCTCTGCTTAGATATCTCAAAGATGTCTCAAAGCTATATACTATCCCTATATACCATCTACTATCCCTTCAATGTATCTGCTTAGATATCTCAAGGACACCTGAAATATCTATAAGGTTAAGCTCATAATATACCCCTACCATCCAATCCAGTCCCACTAGACAGAAACCAACATGTCAGTTTTACCACCTTTATAGCCAATCCATTGAAAGTATACCAGTTTCACCTCCTTAAAAATAATCTCTTGAATCCGTTTAATTCCATCTCCTTGCCACCATCCTAGTCCAAGCTAATTTTATAGCTTCTCTTTTACAATCTTTACACTGCAAACATAAACATAAACTTAGATATGATGTCCTCTGCTTAAAATATTTCCATAGTTTTCCACTGTTCTCAAGATAAAGATCAAACTTCTAATGTGGCTGACCAGGACTTGTATGATTTGTCACTATTTACATCACAGTCTTATGTCATATCACATTCTCTTTCATTCTTTGAACTCCAAGCACACAAGTCTTCCTTCAGTTTGAGTAAGACAATCCTCCTGCTTAAGGATCTAAACATTGTTTACCAAGCATTGAAGTGTATCAGAACCACGTGGAAAGCTTAAAAATAACCTCAGTACCAAAGCTATACTCCATGCCAATTAAATTAGAATTTCTGGACACAAGATCCAGGCATCAATATTTTGTTTTAAAGTTTCCAAGGTGATTCCAAAGTATTGCCAAATTTGAGAACCAATGGTTTTGAACACACAGTTTTCTTTGATTGGAAGGATCTTAGACGCCTGACATTAATCAATGAGTTGCTGAATTCACTCTTACTCATTCTTTAGATCTCAATACAGTGATAGCTTAGGGTAACCCTTCCCTAACCACTTGTCTCCACCCCCAGGTGAGCTCATGTCACTCCAATACAGCATCATGTCCTCTCTTTTATGGTAATATCACAGTTAAATTCCTTAATCTGTGTGTTACATGATTAACATTTATTGCCCCAGTTATCTATAAGTTTCCATGGGATCAGGAAAAAACTGCCATTTTGTTCTTCCCACCTTATTAAAGACCTAATTCCTGGCACAAAGTGGGGCTTCAACTTTTTATTGAATACCAAAAAAATTTAGGTGAATTTTAAACAAGAGGCTTAATATATCTTGCAGAGATTGTTGATTTTCTTAAATGATGCCTTAATTGAGGATCTCAACATATAGCTAAGAGACTGTGCTGCCACCTAATAGCTGAGCTTTTTTTTTTTTAATTTGAAATGTGGATTTGGAACTGTCGTTCTTCCTGGGTGCAGGGAGGATGAGCTCTGCATAACAAAGATCAAGGAATTGTTTTCAAAGCCTCAATGTGAGGGATGACACTATTACCTAAACCTGTAGAGAAAAAAGTAAAGCGTCATATTAGAGTTATAATTTGAACAATTATATAATAAAAACAATAGCGATGATAAGCATAAGAGTAATCCGCAACCTATGATAGGTGCTTCTTATATTCCAGGCCTCATTTTAAGGCAAGTACCTATACTATCTCGCTGAAAAGAGAACCACAAGATCCCCATGAAATATAAACTTATGAAACTTGGGGGATGAAACGTTACTCATCTAGGAGAAAGCCCTCTCAAGAATACAGAAGCCTCTTCAGCCTGGTTCCTGGCCAAAAACCTATGAAAGATGTCTTAGGCCTGACCATAGGCAATTCTGAAGGCTCTACCTGACAGGCCTGCTGAAGAGAGCTGCAGTCAAGGACTCAGGCGTCTAGGCCGGCCATGCTTTCATGCAGTTTCTGCATGCTTAATCCCTCGCTTCAGAGGCCTCTCTACTGGCGCCCTGGGCTGAGGCCTTCCACAGGAGTCTCTGCTGAGCCCATCCTGATCAAGGGAGGGAGGAACCTGGAAAACACTTTTCTCCATTCTGACTTAAAACTCAGGACTTGTCCATTCCCAGCCCTTGCCCTCTCCTTCTCCACCCAGCTCCCAGGTCCATGAAACTGCAGGGGGCTTCTCATCAGGGTTCCCTCAGGCAGTGAGACAATTTCCCCCTCTGTGCTGGTGCAACTGACCCTCGCCTGGTGCCTGGTGCCTGGTGCAGTTCTCTGGGGAAGAATGAAACACTGGAGGAGCTAGGACCTTCTTTCTAGGCTTGCTTTTCCCATGGCAGTAAGTGAATAAAGGCTTAGTTGTTACCGTCATTTTGGCTTGTTGTCTTAATCGACTACTCCCACACCTGGCAGCTGGGCTCTGTCCAGCTCAGCTCTTGACATCTCTCATTTTATAATGAGTGCTCACATTTCTTGAAGGCTCTATGAGGCAAGCATTGTGCCAAGCCCTGGATATTATTTAATTTACTTTTTGCTATTATCCTATCAAGTGGGTACTATAATTATCCCAATTTTGACAGATGAGGAAATTGAGGATTAGAAAGATTAACTGACCTGCTCCAGGTCACTCTGGTAGCAAGTGACACAGTCAGGATCTGAACCCGGGCAGTTTAGGCTCAGAAACCACCAGGTCCTTCTGACCTCAATCAGTAAGATACTTTTACAGAGAAGAATAGAACAAGGGCATGTAGACAGTCCTAACAGTTTCCGAGTGCTCATTTCCTCAGTTTAGCTCTATTTGTGCTTTTGGGTCCTGGAGAAACTGAAATTTCCTTATGATAAACCCATCTCTTTTTTTTTTTTTTTGAGAAAGATTAGCCCTGAGCTAACATCTACTGCCAATCCTCCTCTTTTTGCTGACGGAGACTGGCCCTGAGCTAACATCCGTGCCCATCTTCCTCTACTTTATATGTGGGACGCCTCCCACAGCATGGCTTCATGAGCCATGCTTAGGTCTGTACCCGGGATCAGAACCAGTGAACTCCGGGCTGCTGAAGTGGAACATGCGCACTTAACCGCTGCGCCATAGGGCCGGCCCCTGATAAACCCCTCTTTTTTTGCCTCAACTATTCGAGTTGGATTTCTGTCACACAGAACCAAAAGATTTATAGCTAATATACATGGATGTTGTGCTAGATTTTGTGAATACTTTCTATGACCAAGTCAATGTAGGAAAAAGAAAATATTTTTGAAAGAGTAGGCAAAAAGTAAAGCACTTTGGACTGGTATTTGAAGGCCTAGGTATTCGAAGTAGTTCACTTCAAGTAAGAATCAACCTTTTTGAGTCTTAGTGTTTTCATCTGAAAATGAAATTGTTTGTTAATGTAAATGAATTCTAAGCTCTTTTCTCACAACTCATAGCTTATTAGTGATTGGGTCTATTTTGTGGATATTTTCTGATAATATGAGCAAACCAATTTAAAATATATATAAAGCCAGGGCTGGCCTGGTGGCTGAGTGGTTAAGTTCGCGCGCTCAGCTGCAGGCGGCCCAGTGTTTCATTGGTTCGAAGCCTGGGCGCAGACATGGCACTGCTCATCAAACCACGCTGAGGCAGCGTCCCACATGCCACAACTAGAAGGACACACAATGAAGAATAGACAACTATGTACCAGGGGGCTTTGGGGAGAAAAAAGGAAAAAACAATCTTTAAAATATATGTATATATATATATATATATATACACACACACACACACATAAAGCTAATAAGACTTATTGATACTTATAAAGAGGAAACTCATGGAATCAGTTACATCCCCCTATTAAAATACAAGTTCCATGAAAGTAAAGGTCTTTGGTTGTATTTACTGATGCAGACCAAGCACTGATATAGTTCAAACACATTAAATCTTTGTTGAAAAAATGAATGGGTCTTATTTTTCTCAAAGAATGAATTAAATCTCAGTGCCTAGAGAATTTTGTGGCATGCAGGTTTTATCTCAAGGTGAAGGATAAATCAGTTAATCTCATAAAATCCTGTCTAGCTTTGTGATTTGACAATTGTTTAATATGTCTGGATATATACCAAGAGTCATTTCTGTGATGGACAAGAGAGGATTTCTCATTCAAATCTTCCAAGTAACTCTCCCTATAAGCAGTACAATCAGCCACTGCAATCAGTTTATCTGATGCTGATGCTGACATGACACTTTTGTCTAGGTCACCATGTAATTCTTCCTTTCCGGCTCCTTCTTTATCAGATGCCTGGGCCTATGCTCAAAATGAGGATGGAGCGCTTGGCTTTCATGGGTAACTGTGAATCATCAAATGATTGACTATGTCTCTGAGCATTCTGATCAGCTTTGGAGACAATTTTTATTTCATTGCAGAATATTGCAAACATTTAAGCAATTGAGACACCCATAAATCAGGCATGTTTAAAAATGCTAGCATATTTTTTAAAAGACCTGTTATTTCTTTGTGGATTTATGTGTACTTTTAATTACTCTTTTTAAATTAGTGATCCTGAATATGTTTCCTTATATATACTATCATTGGCAATTATTAGCTATAACCACACATGTGTGATAAGCATAAGAAAAGGCAGGGGCAATTGGAACAGGTCAGGACTAACTTATCACAGTAACCTGCAAGGGATTTAGCAATAAATAATCTAGTGGACACTAAAACAACACTGTGTATAGTTTAAATACATTATTCTCCCATCACTCAACTTTTATAATAAAGAAGACACTTATTTATTAAATACCTGCTGTGCTGGTGTTATGGGATACAAAGAAACATAGAACATCGTCTTTCACCTCCAAGGGTTTATGATCTTTTTGAAATGACAAAGCAGGAAAATTTTTAAAAGAAAAAATTGTAACAAATTCCACTAAGCAGTATTTTAGTAATTCTCAAAAGACTGATATAAATAATAAGTGTTCAGTATTTAAAGAAGGGAGGTATTTGCAAGAAAGGATCAGACTTCATCAAAGAAAATGATTAGAAAAAGCAAAGCATTGTCTAGCAATTTGTCTGCAAGAGAGCCATGGACAATCCCTCTTATGTGTGAGCATGCATAACAATCCTTCATCAAGAGGTAGGGTCCATTTCCCCTCTCCCTGACTCTGGGTAAGCTCTGTGACTCGTTTTCACCAATAGACTGCGGCAGAAGGGTGGATATAGGATTTCTGGGTCTGAGCCTTAGGAGGTCTTACAGCTTTTCTCTTTTCATTTTTGGAAGCCAACAATCAAGTTTAAAAAAATGCTGTGCTGGAATAATGAATAATGGGAGACTACGTGCAAAGAAAAAGGAGTCATATGGAAGGGAAGGAAGGGACCTCAGCCGTCAGCTAGCAACAAGGACCCCGCCATGTGAGTGACGCCATCTTGGATCCTCTGATCCCAGCTGAGATATCCCGGACAATACCATGTGGAGCAGAGATGATTCATCCCCACCGAGCCCTGCCTGAATACTAGACATACCAAATCCTTAGAAATAAAATAGTTTTTTTTAAGCCAATAGGTTTTGGGGCGTTCTGCTATGCAGTAATAAATAATTGAGATGCACGGCTTATGGATAGTCAATGGTCACCTTTACCTCTGGAATTCACTGAACACCCAAGGTTTCTAGGAGGCAGTGGAAAATTGTACAAAAATGCACATATATAAGGAATATTTTTTTTGTTTCTCCAATACTTTCCTTTATATCTTAAAACTTTCCTAAAAAACAAAAAATGTTTCCTTACCTCACTTCAGACAGGCTTTCTGTATGCACTTTCATCCCTGTGGTACATGGTTGAAACACTTTCAAAATTGTCTGTGCTTTGGAAAATAAGGCAAATTAGATGATGGTTTGTTTTCTAAGGCTGCCATAACAAATTACCCCAAATTCAGCAGTTTAAAACAACAGAAACTTGTTCTCCTGCAGTTCCAGAGAACAGAAGTCAAGGTGCTGTCAGGGCTGTGCTCTCTCCAAAGGCTCTGGGGAGAGTCTTTTCTCGCCTCTTCCAGCTTCCGGCAGCTCCAAGCAGTGCTTGACTTGGGGCTGTTTGACTCCAGTCTCTGTCTGTCTTTACACCACTATCTCCTCTTCTCCCTTCTCTGTCTCAAATCTCCCTCTGCCTTTCTCTTATAAAGACACTTGCCATCGGAAATGTGGCCCACCTGAATAATCTATGATGCTCTCATCTCAAAATCCTTATCTTATTTATATCTGCAAAGACCTTTTTTCCCAAATAAGGTCACATTCACAGGTCCCAGGGTTTAGTTCATGGACATATTCTTTTGGGGGGCAGGGACCATTCAACTCAGTACAGACGACAGTTCATAAATTCTCATTTTAGTATCAAGTTTTTTATCAGGCCTATTAGTTAAAACACAATGTCTTTAGGGAAAAAAGTAGTTTTATGAGCTCCATATCCATTGGGGACAGTTGATTTTTTGTACATATTGATTGATTTAAATTTCCTCAAATTAGAATTGAGAAAGCGCTTGCCGAACCGTGATGAGTTTGCTCTTGCAGCACCTCTGGAGTAAGTCTCCTGTGGCACTTATTATCTGGGGCATTATCCTAGCTGCTAGTCACTTACTTTTAGTCACTTACAATTCCCTCAGTAGAATTTTGAGCTCCTTGATAGCTAGAATCATCGTTTTATTCATTATAATACCTCCAGCATTTTTATATCACTTACATATAGTATACAATAAATGATTTTGATCCAAAATATTCATTTCTTTATTTTCAATAGATTGTACTTGATTTAATAGAAGTATTAGTGAGCTTATTATCCCTCAGACATATCCAGATGAATTTCAAATATACCTTTTTATCTGCTGTGGAGAAAAACAGTAGGAAGAGATCTCTCACTTTACTTCAATCTATGTTTGACTTTCTAAAGCCAACTGTAAAAAATGGAAGGGATAGCATAAGCTGTGTGTGATTACCTACAGTCAGACACAGATACTAAAATCAGAGTGAGTAAAAGTGGACTCACCTCAAATATTTTCAAATAACTTTTACAATCTGTATTTTTATCAATATGTTAATTCAATCAGCATTTTGGCTGATCATTAATTCAACTCTTTTATATTTAAATATATAATTTGTCTTATTTATAACAGTAAGTAAAAAGAATAAAGCTTTAACAAAAGTTGGTGATTTACGTTATATATAATAAAACCTTACTATGAAAACATGATTTTCCATAGGTTTGTCTATCATATGCTCTATGTAAAGCATGCGTATTTCTTAAGACATCTTTTCTCAATGTAGAGAATCACTAACCAGGTATCATTCTTGTCTTGCCAATCCTTAAGATCACCGGTTACTGAAAGTGAAATTGTGAATCAATCTTAGCCTTCTGTCCATAGTGGGAATCATTCAGGAGGTAACAGAGGAAGTCTCATAACGGGATGTTCTGTCCAACAGAGGAAGTGATTTCTAGCTGGGGGCTTACTCAAGGAGTTAGCCTCCCAGAGAAAACAAACTAACTTTCTCCAAAGTCATAGCAGAATAGAGTACTAGATGCACAAAGTCTTCAAGACAAAGAATAAACACACAGATTCAGAAAGAGACTTGGGTAGTATCAGAAAATTTGGACTGAGAATTTAGAATATAGACAGACTAAAACTGAAATCATTCTCTTTGCCCGAGCTTTCAGAGAAATATCTTTAGTTTTTTAATAAAAATCTATTTAAAAATCAGTTTCAGAATCCCATCACGTCATTATGAATTTTGTGAACCATGTAATAAAATATATGGGATTTTATTATAATTGTGGCTTACTTTATAGATGATTCCCCTTCATAAATTAGTAAAATCCAGAGTAAATGAACCTGGGAGAAGCTGAGTAACTTATAACAGCAATTATGGAATCCTTAGTAGAGAAATAGATAAGAACCTTCCCTTATATGATGCGGCCTTAACAGGTTTATTTCTCAGGAATATTGACTCAGTCATTATAGTGGACTTTTCTGTATAATCCTCTGCTAAAATTGCAGGTGTCAGCTGCTTTTCTTTAAACAGAAAGCATTTTGGGGATTTATTAAAATCTAAATTCAGTTTCAAGTAGTATTAATTTGGTTAAAGTAAGCAATATTCTCTGGATTTAAACATACTAAATTATTTTGAAAACAAGGACATAGAGAAAATATTAAGCCTTAAAATTTTGTCCAAGATACAAATATTTTCAGAAAAAATATTTATAGCAGTCATTGTATCTACCATTTTTGGAGGGCTTATTGTGCACCTGAAACTGAGCTAAGTATTTACATCCATTATTTCATTTAATCTTAATCACGAAGCCCACTGAGTTTTAAACTATCAACTTAAGCCTTATAAAACTACCAAAATTTTACAATTTTTGACCCAAAAATTGAAATCACTTATGTGGTCATTAAAATATAGACATTGAACAATTTTGTCTTAGAGTCTATTCTTGTTCATGTAATACATAAACAATCAGAAGATCATCCTTTTTTCCAGAATGCTTTTTAAAATGTGAGACTATTGTGCAAAGTACAATAGAAACTGTTTTAAAACTGATTTAAGATTCATTTTGGTTCTGGCAAGGCTGTTTTCTAATCCAGAGGGAAAAAACTCTTGAAACACTTCAAACATCATCTCAATCCTCAAAAGTGTTATTACAGTATTTTATGCAGTCAAGCTAACAGCTGGGTTGGACATATTTTGAAATATATTTGGGACATAAAATGACAAGCACTATTGTGAGAAGTCTAAATTTATTGAGCTGAACACTATCAGAGAAACATCTGGACAGGTTACCACAGCTGACTAGAATATTGTGCTAATGAGGGTGGCATCAAAGTGCAATACTGACATGAAGTGGTTAGCTTGCAGAGCAGAGACACTCCTTTCAAACAGAGCTTGCTCTCCAACCTCAGCCAGCTCTCCAAGGCACGTAATTAACCTGATAAGGAAAACTCAAGAGACAGACAGACTGACTCATCAAAACTCATCATTACTACAGGAAAAATAGCTAAAAAGATGTACCTACTTCCATTACATGAACATTTACAAAATTTAAAATACCAGAATAAACCTTTCCAACTTTTTATTAGGAAAATTTTCAAATAAAGACAGAATTGAATCATGAACCTAATTAGTCATCACCCTGCTTGAGCAATTATCAACTCACTTTTAAACTTGTTTATTTTTATCCAAAGCCTTTTTTACCACCATCTCTGTCAGATTTATTTTGAAACAAATGCCAGGCATTAGAATTTTTTTTTCTATTTTAGTATAGATCTTTGAAAACTAAGAAGCCCTTCTAAACACTATAATGATGCCATTATCATGTTCCCTAAACTTTAAAATAATTTCTCAATATTATCAAATGTCTAGTCAGTGTTCTAATTGCCCTTATTTATTAAAATTAGGATCCATAGTTCACAATAATTAATATATCTCTTTTTATTGAGGTAACATTGGTTTATAATATTATATAAATTTCAGATGTATATCAGTATATTTCGACTTCTGTATAGACTACATTGCGTTCACCACCAAAAATCTAGCTGCCATCCATCACCATACACACGTGCCCCATTACCCTTTAACATTTTAACTACGTTAATTGTTCCAATCCAAGAGCACAGAATGTCTTTCCTTTACTTTGTATCTTCTTTGATTTCTTTCAACAATGTCTTATAATTTTCAGCATACAGGTCTTTCACCTCCTTGGTTAAATTTATTCCTAGGTGTTTTATTCCTTTTGCTGCGATTATAAATGTGATTGTATTCTCTATTTCTCTTTCTGCTCATTTGTTGTTGGTATAGAGAAACAGAACTGATTTTTGTATGTTGATTTTGTACCCTGCAAATTTACTTTATTCGTTAATTATTTCTAATGGTTTTCTGGTGGTTTCTTTAGGGTTTTCCATATGTAAAGTCATGTCACACACTAATAGTGACAACTTTACTTCTTCCTTTCCAATTTGGATAATTTTTCTTTCTTTTTCTTGCCTATTTGCTCTATTAGGACTTCCACTACTATGTTGAATAACAGTGGTAAGAGTGGGCATCCTTGTCTTGTACCTGTTCTTAGAGGTATAGCTCTGAGTCTTTCAACATCGAGTGTGATGTTGGCTGTGGGTCTGTCACACATGGCCTTTATTACGTTGAGGTACTTTCCTACTATACCCATTTTATTGAGAGTTTTTATCATAACAGGATGCTGAATTTTGTCAAATGCTTTCTCTGCATCTATTGAGATGATTATGGGATTTTTATTCCTCATTTTGTTAATGTGGTGTATCACATTGATTGATTTGCAGATGTTGAACCAATCTTGCATCCCAGAGATAAATCACACTTGATTGTGGTGTTTGATTCTTTTAATATATTGTTGCAGTCAATTTGCTAATATTTTGTTGAAAATTTTTGCATCTATGTTCATCAGTGATATTGGTCTGTAATTTTCTTTTTTTGTATTCTCCTTGTCTGGTTTTGGCATCAGGGTAATGTTGGCCTCATAAAATGATGTAGAAAGCATCCCTTCCTTTTCAAGTTTTTGGAAGAGTTTGAGAAGGATAGTTATTAAATCTTCTTTGAGTGTTTGGTAGAATTCAACAGAGAAGCCATCTGGTCCTGGACTGTTGTTTTTAGGTGATTTTGATTACTGTTTCATTCTCTTTGCTAATGATTAGTCTATTCAAATTCTCTATTTCTTCTTGTTTCAGTTTTTGGAGGTTGAATGATTCTAAGAATTTATCCATTTCTTCTAGGTTATCCAATCTGTTGGGGTATACTTTTCATAGTATTTTTATAATCCTTTGTATTCTTGGGGTATCCATTGTAATATCTGCTTTTTCACTTCTTATTTTATTTAATTGAGTCTTCTCTCATTTTTTCTTAGTGAGTCTAGCTATAGGTTTGTCAATATTGTTTATCTTTTCAAAGAACCAGCTCTTAGTTTCATTGATCATTTCCATTGTCTTTTTAGTCTCCATTTTATTTATTTCCACTCTAATTTTTATTATTTCCTTTCTTCTACTGACTTTGGGCTTCATTTGCTCCTTTTCTAATTCTTTTAGGTGTAGTGCTACATTTTTTATTTATATTTTTCTTGTTTATTGAGGTAGACCTATATTTCTATATACTTCCCTCTTAGTACCACTTTTGCTGCATCCCACAGATTTTGGTATGTTGTGCTTTCATTGTCATTTGCCCAGGTATTTTTTTATTTCTCTTTTATTGCTTCATTTACCCAGTAATTGTTCAGTAGCATATTTAGTCTCCACATATTTGTGACTTTTCTAGCTTTCCTCTTGTAGTTGATTTCTAGTTTCATACCACTGTAGTCGGAAAAGTTGCTTATTTGATTTCCATCTTCTTAAATTTATAGAGACTTGTTCTGTTTCCCAACATATGGTCTATCTTTGAGAATGTTCCATGTATACTAGAGAAGAATGTGTATTCTGCTACTTTTGGATAGAATGTCCTATATACATACATATATATACATATATATATTAAGTCCATCTGGTCTAGTTTCATTTAAGGCCAATGTTTCCTTATTGACCCTCTGTCTGAATGATCTGTTCTTTCCTGTAAGTAGGGCATTAAAGTCTCTACTATTATTGTGTGGCTGTTAATTTCTCCCCTTAGATCTGTTAATAATTGCTTTACATATTTTGGTGCTCCTATGTTGTGTGCATATATATTAATAAATGTTATATCTTCTTGATGGATTGTCCCCTTTCTCATTATGTAAGGTCCATCTTTGTCTCTTGTTATCTTTTGTGGCTTGAAGTCTATTCTGTCCATATGACTACACTTGCTTTCTTTTTGTTGTCATTTTCTTGGTGTTCCATCTTCCATCCCTTCACTTTGAGCTTATGTTTGTCTTTAGAACTGAGATGAGTCTCCTGGAGGGAGTATATTGCTAGGTTTTGTTTTTGAATCCATCCAGTCACTTGTCTTTTGATTGGTGAACTCAATCCATTTACATTTAGGGTGATTATTGAGATGTGAAGGACTTACTACTGCCATTGTATCTTTTGTTTTTGGATGCTCTGTATTCCCATTGTTTCTTTTCCTTGCGTTTCTGTCTACCATTTCAGTTTGGTGGTTTTCTGCAATGTGTTTCTCAGTTTTCTCTTTTTTTATGTTTTGGGACTCTGCTCTGAATTTTCATTTTGCATTACCATAAGGTTTGTATAAACGATCTCATGGATGAGAGAATCCTTTTTCTGCTGATAGCATCTTATCTTCATTTGCCCAGGCAGTTTCCATCCTTTTCCACTTCCCCTTCTATGCTTTTATTGTCACAAATTATCCCTTTTTGTATTGTGATTTTGTTACCAAATTGAAGTGGTTATAGTTATTTTTAATGCTTTCCTTCTCTTAACCTGTATCTCATAATTAAATGTTTACTAACCTATTCTGATATGGAGTCATGATTTCCTGATTCTGTCCCTCTGTTTATCAGCTAGCTTTTCAAGATTTCTTGTAAGACAGGTCTAGTGGAAATAATCTCCCTCAGATTGTTTGTCTGGGAAAGCTTTTATGTTTCCTTCATATCTGAAAGATAACTTTGCTGCATAGAGTATTCTTGGCTGACAGTTTTTATCTTTCAATATTTTGAATATATCATTCCACTCTGTCCTGGCCTATAGATTTTCTGCTGAGAAATCTGATGATAGTCTAATGGGTGTTCCTTTGTAGGTTATTGTTTGTTTTTCTCAGGCTGCCCTTAATATTCTTTATTTGTTGTTGACTTTTGATAGTTTTAATATAATGTGCCTTGGAGAAGGTCTTTTTGAATTGAGATAATTAAGATTCTATTAGCTTCATGGATTTGTATATCCAATTCCTTCCCCAGGTTTGGGAAATTCTCAGCTATTATTTCTTTAAGTAAGCTCTCTGCTCCTCCCTCTCCTCTCCTTCTGAGATACAATTCCTTATCCTAATTGAGTTGCAGATTTCTCCTAGAATTTCTCCATTTTTAAAAATCCTAGCTCTCTCTCCTCTTCCATCTTAATCATTTTCATATTTCTGTTTTCAAGCTTGCTAATTCTCTCTCTCATATGGCCTACTCTATTTCCAATGCTGTCTACTTTATTCTTCATCTCATTTATTGAGTTCTGCAGCTCCAGAATTTCTGTTTGGTTCTTTTTTAGAGTTTCAATCTCTTTGGTGAAGCACTCCTTCTGTTCATTAATTTTATTCCTGAGCTCATCGAACTGTCTGAGTTTTCTTTTGCTTGTTGAGTTTTCATCATGACAACTATTTTTTCTTCTCTATCAGATTGCAATCTTCCATGACTTCCAGGTTGACCTATGGAGAGTTTTTATTTTGTTTTTTGTGATGCCATATTACTGTGGCTTTTTATAGTGCTTGCTGAGTTATTCCTCTGCTGGTGCATTTGTTGTAGCAAACACTTTTCTTATTAGGTATAGCTTTGTTTGTTTTGATTCAGACTATTCAACCAGTTGGAGATTATAGGCCTTTATTTCATTTTTCACGAGGTGGCATTATAGTGCTATTTTTTGGTTTCTCTTACCTGAGCTGCCTCTGACTATATTTCAGGATTGACAGCTTGCATCTCTACCTTCCACTGCCTTTATTTGAGGTGTCACTGGTACTCTTGTCATCACTGCCTGCACCTCTGTGGATCACTGGTACCTTGCTGTTGCCAGTGTTACTGCAGTTGCTGGCTTTACAACTGGGCATACAGGGATGGTTGATACCTCCTCTGCATCCAGGATCACTCTTGCTGCTGGGAGGGCTGGTGTCAGAGGCACTACCACAGGGGGAGGTGTAGGGGCTGAGTTGCAAGCACCACCATGATTCCTGGAGCCCCTGGTCTTGGGTGCTGGCACAATTCCTGCAACCTCAGATCATGGGCACCACCACCACTGCTGGGGATACTGGGATTTTGGATGCAGCACCCTCTGCTGGGAGGGTCGGGGTGGGGTGGGTCAGAAGTGCTGCCCTCAGGGAAGGGAGATGGGGAGGGCGCTGTGTTGTGAGTATCATTGTGGTTCCTAGAGTCCATGGGAGCATGAGCTGCTTTGGTCCCTGGGGCCTCTGTTTGAGAATGTCACCACAATCCTAGAACATCTGGTCACAGGTGTGGTGGCAGTTCCTGGAGCCTCCAGTCTTGGGAACTGCTGCTGCTGGTCTCTTGTTTCCACTGCCTTCTTGAGGTTCAGTTCATCCACCTTCAGATGTATAGACGTATGGATCTCTCAGGCATTCTAGTGTGCTGTTCGGAGAATCCATTGCTGGTCTATGGATGTTCTAATGGATGTTCTACTAGCTGTAACTTACAGGTGAGCGACAAAGGAAGAAACTCCCTCTGCCATGATGCTGATATCACTCATTATTGTATCTTGAGTCTTTTTATTTATGGATTCTCCATTCATCTATCTTCACTTGTTCCTTCAATTTATGGTCAAACATTAGTCATATTTTCTGTAATTTCCAAAGGTCTGGATTGTGCTAAGTCCCTCTATGTCACTTACCATGTTCCTATGTCCATTGTATTTTCTGTAAATTAGTAAATCTAGAAGATTGATCTAATTCAGTGTAATATTTGGCAAGAATTTGGTGTTGTGTATCTTAAACAGAAGATACATAATGTCTTTCTCCGTCTCTGTTAGTAATATTATTAGCCATTGATGTTCATTTATTACTTTCATTGGTGTTATGGTTTGAATTGTGTTTGCCTAAAATTTATAAGTTGAAGCCCCAACCCATAGTACCTGGAAACATAACTGCACTTGTAGATAAGGACTTTAAAAGAGTTAATTAAGGTTAAATTAGGTCATATGTGTGACCCCCTAATCCAATCAGACTGGTGTCCTTATAGGAAGAGGAGATTAGGACACACAATGAGACACCAGGGATGCCAGTGCATAGTGGAAAGACCATGAGAGGACACGGCAAGAAGGTGACCATCTGTAAGCCAAGGAGAGAAACCTCAGAAGAAACGAAACCTGCCAGTACCTTGATCTTGGCTTCTAGTCTTATAGAACTGTGAGAAAATAAATTTCTGTTGTTTAAGCTACCCAATGTGTGGTATTTTGTTATGGCAGCCTTAGCAAACTAATAAAATTAGTGATGGCAAAATGCCAATGTTTTAATTCTATCATTTCTTCTTCATTATGAGGAATATTTGAATGAAGAAAAAACTTTTCTTCATTATTTGATTAACCTGAGCTGGGATTTGTCTTCACATAAATTGGTTCATCAGCATCTTTTAAAGAAGAATATATCTTTATAACTCATGATTTAAACATATTTGGTGGTGAAAGAGTAAGTGCTCTGCTCTCCTTCCCTAAAATTAATGCTGAGCAAAATACACATTGAAATATCGATTTCAGAAACCTATCCAATAGCATTGTGGGAAACCCCTGGGATGGGGAAGCATACACTGACGTGGTGTGCTGTAGTATATGCAGTTGCAGCCTGGAGAGAGGGCAACAGAAAGCAGCAATGAAAGGATAGATTAAATTGTTTTAAATTCAGCTTGCCTCTTCCAAGTGTTGACTTGGAATATCACTGCCTGGCCCTTCCTTGTGGAAATCTGATGTAGTCACCTATCATATTGATTAATTTATTGGGGGTGGGGCAGTGCAAAGAATAGCAGAACAGTACAAAAGTTCTGCTGAGATGTGGAACTTCAAAAAGCAGATACAGGTTAAACAGCTTTACACACTCACTTCTCCACCCTTTCCCTCTCTGGACATCTAGGGCTGGGGGACTACAATCCAGTGTTAATTCCCATTCCAATAGCTACTTCTTCCTTAAAGATTTTAACCATTTATTTTTGGTGTGGTGGCAAAGAAAATGACTAACTGGATTTGTGGTCTGTGCAGTTCTCTTCCCCAGGGCTCATCCCTTTTCCTAGCCTTGAAACTTCCATGAACAGCAGAGACTAAAGTGACTATCCCTTACACATTATGAGAAACGTATATTCCCAGATTAATATGAGCCCACAGGCCAAAATAATTATACATCTGAGGATTCAAAAAAACCCTCAAGAACCTGGACAACATATTATCAAGACAGTGAGGGGGTCTCAGATTTTATCCTACTTGTAGAAGTTACCAGAAGACATGAGACTACTGGATCAGAGACAAATGACTTTATTTCTCATAGTAATAGCAGTATTGGTACTGGCACCAGTTACTCAAGCCCCAATTCCCATAGGATAATACAAAGAGGGCTGGGTGATGCATATATAAGCAGTACGTTGCACTAAAGGAGACAAACCCTGAACTTAGGGAACCCAAATCTTTTATAACAGGCAATAAAAATGTCTGCCCTTTGCTCCAGAGGGAGACATAATCCTTATTACACTGAACAGTAAACAAATGTGCCCTTTGCTGTAGAGAGACATTATTTCTGTCTTCCAAAGCTGTTTACGATACAATCGCCCTTGAAAGAACAGTTTAAAATAAAGGCAGTCAGTGCCTTGGTTCATAAAAAGTACAAAAACACAAAAGGCCCATAAAAAATTGTCTCCCAACACACACACAATGTGAAGCTTTAATAAAAAAAATTGACCCAGAGTTTATAAGAGGAATATTTTAAAAGATAAATTATTGGCTATATGAAACAAGAACAGAACTTTTAAAAAAGGGGAAATATTGATATAATGCATAATATTTATATATCCAATCCTACTTTTCTCTTCCTATTTCTTATCACATGTGCCTTGCTCAATATTTGGTATTTAAGACTTAGGCAGGCTTAAAAATATAGTGTAAACTAAATTGCCAACTAGACTATTTTGTGATTTCATATTGACAGCATAATTATTTATGGGAATTTAAATTATAATATATGTTTCCTTCATAGACATTCCTTATTTCCAGGTGTGGATTATGAAATGCATTCTGTGTCTTCTTTATTTCCACCAATAATACACTTTTGAGTTTTGAGGAAATTTCTGAACATGCTTAGAAAAAAACACATACTACCCAATTGTACTCTCAATAAATTGTACTTATTAGTCCAACCTGATGAGAAAGAAACTAATAAAACTTACTGGAAAGTAAATGTTTTTAAAAGTACAATATGAACACATTTTTAAGGAGAGCTAACTCTTATCCACACACCTTCCTCTTTTTTTCCTTTTCGTTGTGAAGAAAGCATGGTCATAAATGTCTACAATACAGTGTTATCTTCTAGGATTTTATTCATGACACAGGATGAAAACCACCCACCACTGGACAGGGTCATCTCTAGGGGTGCCTTTATAGAGACCTTAATGGGGGACTGACTCAACAGACTCAACTGTGAAAGAAAGGTAAAATTACATATGATTTTTTCAAAAGTTAAAACAAACAAAAACAAGATACTATCTTGCAAATTCAAAGCATTAATTAGAACATACTAACCAAATAAATATTGATCCAGCTACATCTGTAGCCCTGTGTTTTAGGAGAAGTACAATTCTTTACGGCACAACTTCCTCAGCCTATGCACCAACTATTCCTTTAACATGGAGGGTTACCAAGAATGAAACAACTGGGACACTGTGAGCATTCCTGCTATCACTGTGTCCTCACATGTGGTCCATCGTTGCCCTGCGTTGATTCTGAAATGGTGAAGTGACTTAATCAAAACATGCTGCACTGATTGGAACCTGAATCTGAAGAGTTAATATGACATAGCATTCTCTTCTTTAGGCACAAAGAAAAACACATTTTAAAAAATGGTATCATTTAAAATGAATTTTCTTCATCTACATGACAACATCTGTTGGAGTTATAACGATCTAACTAGACAGTGCAATCTACCTGTCCTAAGTATTTAAGTGGAAAGTGACATACAACAGATGCATCATGGGTTTTAAGCCAAGAACTGGCATGAAAACAACAATCTGCCAGTTAAGACAAAACATGACAGCACACAACTACCCTAATAAGCCTTCTGTAGTATAGATAAATCTTTCGAAATCGAGCTATGGTTTCAAGCATCTCTAAATCTAATTCCTTGCAAATAATTTTATTATTTAAACAAAAGCAATTTGCTATATACTAGAGCAGTCTCTCCACCTGGCTTTCCTCATTTGAACTACAGAACAACAAAATGATTTTAGTGACCGTTTTCTCAATTCTCCAGAGAGTGGTACATAACTAGTACCAGTTAAGACGCATGGGAGAGAAGTTAATTAGTTATGTACAACGGATGCTTTAGATATTAAGGCTAATTCTCTGTGTGAGCAGTGCTGCTAGGGCTAACCACCACAGCAAAGATTCCAGTTACAGGAGAATTCATACTCTTGATGTCAGTTCAGATTCGGGGGAAAAAACAAGATCCATTAACCCAAGAAAAAGGCACTTAGGAGTAAAAAGATGTATATGAATAGTTCCTGTCCATGGTTGATAACATTTGTTGGAAAGATAAGAAATGAGCATAAGATGATCAGTCAACAAGACCATTATAAGTTCTACATAACTTCACTATGTGCTAATATAAATGGTTACTACATTATAACATGAAGAGCTTAAATTGATAAATCATGTTATCGTTCGCCAGTGCAGAAATGAAATTAAAGAAGAGATTTTTTTTCTAGGTTGTTTTGAAAAAAAAAAAACCTTGGTAAGAGATGGTATTTGCAGTAAGAGCAAGGAGTAAATAAAAACAAATGATGGCAGAAAAGTTCCAGTTTGAAGAATAGTGGAAGCAAAAACATGGGTTTAAGTGTGATAAATATTAACAAGTTCTGAGGTAAGGAAAGGATTAAAGGGACAGCAGGCAGTTCCTGTGGGAAAATGTTGGGAAATAAGGCTGAATACAGAAGATAAGAAAAGATTATAAAGGACTCTTCAAGCTTAGGAGTCAGGTTTAAGACTTGAGATTAGAAAGAGCAAATCTTTTAAAGCGAGCTCCCATGTGTCCATCACCGAGCCTAATAAGGAATAAGGCAGCTCCCTGTAGGGCCTTGGGCAGAGGAGTAATATGGATACCCACAAAGAGTACTATCTTCTTACATATTATACACCTATCCGATGAGAGCCATACATATTCTATACATATTTTCATAATTATCTTACAAATTGGGCATTATCAGTGAGGCTTTCAGAAGTTGCTACCATCCCTGGTCATGTAACTGCTATGTGGTACATGTACCACTGTATCATAGAGAAATCTACCTGGTTCCAGTGCAATTAAAGCACACCATGTCCACGACGAAAGCAACATTTGTGCAAGATTAGTTTGGAAACAGCGTGGAAAATGCAATGAAAAGAGAAGACACTAAAAACACAGAAACCGTCTACAAAACAATTAAACGAGTCCTCCCATGAATGATGAAGGCCCAAAGGGAAGCGAAAAAGAAGCAGGAATTAATTAATAAAAGAATTAAAATTTAGAGAATAATGAAGAAAAGTAGGATAGATGTCATGGAAGGCAAGAGAGGAATGCAAGAAATGATAGATCAACATGGAGGGATCTGTAGTCAGAGCAGTGGAATATAGTGCAGAGGTCATAATAACAATAATCAGGTGTGCATATACAGTTCTATTTTCCTGTAAACTCATCCTCTGTCTTTTCGAATTGTCAAATTCCTTGAAGTCCCAATTCAAAATTAGTTTCTTGGTGTAAAAATTTCTTTGTCGTTCCTTGGGAAGATGAATCACTCCTGAGATCCTTAACGTTTGTGTATTGCTATTTTATCATGTTACAATTTATTGTTACCTCGGTTTACTTATGTTTCTTTAACACTATGCAATGAGGGGTTTGGAGGCAGGGCCATCTCTTATATTTACATTAAAATATAAAGTGTATACACTTTTTAATTACAAAAAAATGATAATTATGTAAATATCAATACATAGAAAAATAGAATGAAAATTACAAGTGATGTGTATTTTCTTGCAGCCTCTCTTAAATGTAGATTTATCTTTCTTAACTTAGCTGGAATTATAACACTTATAATTTTCTTTGAATGTAGCCTGGTTATCACGAGCCCAGACTCTGGAGCCAGACTGAGTAGAGTTTGAATCGTAGTGTGGTCGCTTATAGCCAAGTAAGACTTTGAGCACTCTCCTGTCCTCTCTGTGTCTCAGTCTCCTCAACCATAAAAAAGGAAGCTCAATCCCACCTTCCTCATAGTGCTGTTATGAGGATTAAGTGAATTGATGTAAACTAGCTGTCGTTTGTTCCTACACCATCTCTTTGAGGCACCACCCGCCTCTATTTTTCCTTGCTGTGGTACTTAATCTCTGCCTCAGTGTTTGGCTTGTGAATCTAGTTTGGAATGATCAGACAAGTCCAGCCTCTGACCAGAGTGACTGGTTCAAAGATGGGAAAGTGATCCAAACAAGGCCAATCAGAGCCTTCCATTCATCCATTAGATACTTTCTGGAACAATTGGGTAAGAGGCATTCCCTTTTTACTGGCATTATTAAATGTGAAGACAGTGTCTAGAGCTATAGTTTTGTTACCACATGCAGAGGATCTGCTTAAAAAGAAAGCCACAAAAGAGGAAGAACAGAGCTGAGTAATGGAGAAAGATGGACAGTTTCTTAATGACATTTTGAGCCCCCGAATTCAACTGTACCTGGTGCCTGCTGATCTCTTGGGCTTCACAATTATTTAAACCAGTAAGGCTCTTTTTCGCTTGAACTTTGAATTAGTTTAATTCAAGCAACCCTAATAGTCTTGAAAAATATGAAGCTTTTTGCCTTTAATATTAAAAGATAAGTATGTAAAATTCCCTTTGGAATTATCAGCCGTCATGCAGTACATATAGTGACTCAGTCAATACTCTCTGAATCAACAGTTCTCTATGTCTTCCTGTTTTATCATAGGAGGTGCTGCATGTTGATTTCCTGGTTCTAGATGCATTTTGATTAATTCTTTAACCATATTTATGACTATAAAACAAACACAGGTGAATCGTGTCATTTAAATGTATAAAAGGCTTTGATTTAAATTTTTAGTTCATCAGAGGTTTATGAGCATCTACTACCTGCCAGGAACCATGCAAGCAAGTTGGGATATAAAGATAGATAAGACCCAGTCCTGTTGTCAAGGTAGTCATAGCCTAAAAGATAAATCACACAGGGCAAGTAACTACACATAATAAAATATGATATAAGTTTACATATAAAGAGATATGGAGATAAAGTGTAAGGATCGGGAAAACTACAGAGAAAATATAACATTTGACTTGAGCCTTAACAGCTATGCAGAAAATTTTAAAGTTGAAAAGAGAAGAAAGACTCTGGTTTCAGAGAATAACGAGAGCAAATGCAGTATATGAAGTGTATGACGTGTTCGAGAAACTGTGAAAAATTTCATGTGATGGGAACACCAAGGAAGTGAGTGTGCGTAGTATTAAGGAGTAAGGAAAAGAATGTTAAGTGATAAAGCTACAGAGAAGGACAGAGATTAGCAATTTACAAGAAGCCTTGCATACTCTTAAAAGAAGACTGGTCTTCTTTTGTGTATCTGAAAGCTAGAGAAATAAAGTGGAGAATATCCTACTTACGGTGTTTTCACAAATATATGTATCTGCTGTTTGTGTGAAGGTGAATAGGAGGGTCAAAGATAAGGAGCAGAACATCAATCAGAAGGCAGTAGCCCTAGGCTCAATTATTTGGGCTTAACCTAAGGTAATTTCAGTGAGGATTTAGTGGGAAAGGGAAAGAGCTGAGATCCATTTCAGAAACAGAATCAATTGACTTTTGTACCAGATTGCAAAGCAGCATGAAGAGCATGTGCGCTGGAGATGACTATCTGGATCCTAATCTGGAACAGACAGATGGATTACATTTTCAAAACTTTATTTTCCTAAAGTGGGAAATACCTTGATTCTGCTATAAATGCTTTTTTGTCTATATTTAATTAAAGAAAAAAAGATGGCTTTGTGTACATATTAATGCAGTGATAGAAACCTAACTTTAAATGCTTCATAGAAAATTCTCTTGTAGTAGGTTGAATCATGGCTACCCAAATTTTAATCCCTGGAGTTTGTAAATGTTACCTTATTTGGAAAAAGGGTCTTTGCAGATGTAGTTAAATTAATGATCTTGAGGTAAGGGTATTATTCAGGATTACATGAGTGGGCCCTAAATCCATCGACAACTGTCCTTAGAGAGTGAAGCAGAGGGGGATTTGATGGACAGAAGAGGAAGAGGCTACAAGGCCACGGAGGCAGGGATGGGAGTGATGCTGCCATCTGTGGGAGAATGCCAGCAGTCACCAGGAGCTGAAAGAAACAAAACAATGGATTCTCCTCTAGAGCCTCCGGAGGGAGAGCAGCCCTGCAGACATCTTGATTTGGAACTTCCAGCTTCCAGAACTGTGAGAGAATAAATTTCTGTTGTTTTAAGTCAATCATTTTGTGGTAATTTGTTAAGGCAGCCATAGGAAACTAATATACTCTGTTTCAGTCATTTTTGGGACCTGCAGAAAAACCAAAAACAGTGCACATACAAGATATTCAATAAGTTTGTGTTGATGAACATAACCACAGCATCTCTCTCTCTTTCTCCCTCTCTCTCTTTGGTGGGTGGAATCAACTCTGTCTTGTAAGTTATTAAAACTTTGCCAACTCACTAGCACTGGGAAAGAGAAGGAATCCACAAATTTTCCAACTTATCTTCTTGTTTTTGCATGCTTAATTTGTAGTAAGACTCATCCAGTTTGATGATTGTCATAATTGTATTCTTTTTTTTTTCTTAAGGATGGCACCTGAGCTAACAAGCGAACAACTGTTGCCAGTCTTTCCTTTTTTTTTTGCTTTTTCTCCCCAAATCCCCCCAATATATAGTTGTATATTTTGGTTGTGGGTCCTAGTTGTGGCATGTGGGATGCAGCCTCAACA
Organism: Equus caballus; assembly: GCF_041296265.1. Classification (NCBI taxonomy): domain Eukaryota; kingdom Metazoa; phylum Chordata; class Mammalia; order Perissodactyla; family Equidae; genus Equus; species Equus caballus. Next base: position 51,061,366 of record NC_091686.1, read on the forward strand.
TGGCCTGACGAAAGGTGCCATGTCCTCGCCCAGGATCCAAACCGGTGAAACCCCGGGCCGCTGAAGCAGAGTGTGCGAACTTAACCACTTGGCCACAGGGCTGGCCCCAATAATTTTATTCTTATTCTAACCGAAAATCTCACTTACCTGACCCCTGATTGGCTTTTTATTAGTATTAAAACACCTACTTTGAAAAGGTTTATTTTTACACTTAACTATATTTCATCTGGATATATTAAAATATTTTTATTTCTAAAAATAATTTTAGATATCTCTAGTCTTATCAAATTACTCCCATAGTTATGAATGTAATTATCTCCTCTGCCTTAAAATCTCCCTCTCTTGTTCTGCCCAATAGCTTCTAGAGATTGCCAGTTTTTCTGGTTATGTTTCATATTTCAGGTAAATAATAGTTACAACTTTAACCACATCCTCCAGCTAAGGATTCACCATCACTTTCTCATTTGGATAAATTATAGCTACTAACTGGGTTGAAATGGTGTTCATGGAGACATAGTTAACTTTGCGTTCCAGCTGGTTTTGAAAAATTCCATAGTTTGAAGGTCTTTAAGTATTGACACTTCATAGAATTCTCTTTTGTAATGAAAAGATGGAATCTTTAAATAAAATTATATTCTTTTCCTGACTTTTCTCTAAAACAAATCCGTGTCTTTGTATAGTTTTTCTATAATCACTGGTGTCTCCTGATAAATTATCAGCTCTAATTCAATCAACTTCATGTTATCATTTTTCCAAAAGATAATAAAACATTTAGCAGTAACTCAGCCTAAGACCCACACCTATGACATTTAACAGAAGATCTCACTCAATTCATTAGTTCATTGACATTAATCAACACTCCTCTTTGTATTTCCTTTCAACCAGCTTACATTTCATTTTAGCAGTGTTTTTTAAGCCAACTTAAATTAATTTTGCAATCAAAATTTCACACGGCATTGTCTCCAGTACTTTGCTAGAAGTCAAGATGCATTACATCTACTGCACTCTCCTCATTTTCTAAGGCTGTAAAGCTATCAAAAAAGCAACCAGCTCTGGCTGGCACGTTTTGCTTTGTATTAACCTATTTATTCTATTTATTTCTCATGGCTGTACTTTCCTTTCTCCAGTTATTTTAAACCAAGTATGTGGTAGTATTTATAGAATAATTTTCCTTTTTTGCATTGCTTATTTCAATCAATAAGATCCATTACATTTAAGAAATAAATTAGTCATTTTTGTTTAAAACATTTATAGAGAGTTCTATAGATTGAAAAAAGTATTAGGCCCAAGGCAAAGAGAGAGGTAACTAAAGTTTTAAGATGGCACGAATTGGTGGACTCAATTTATAGTGACTGGGTCTGAGACTAAATTTAACAATAGCTGGCTGTGATACAACTCCTCCAAATACTTGTTTTAGAAATTTCCACAAAGTTTTTAACAGAAAAAGAAAATTTATAAATGCCACAGTCTCCCTAAATCATGTTAGGAAAAGAATATATAATAAATTCTATTCCTATTCACTAAATTGATGTTGGCAATAGTTTCAAAAGCATATACTTCATATTCCATACTTATAACCAGAACAAGGCAGAATAGTCCAAGGAAATTATCAATATACTTTAATTCTCTTTATGTTATATAATCCCTTTGATTACACCTAACATTAGGACATAATAATTATTCTAAATATATATATATATATAAAATCAGCCATACATATTCTTTTTCAAGGTAACACAAGGAAACTAGAAATATACTTTGATTCTCCCTATGTAATATATTCCCTTTGATTATGAATAATTTTAGGCTCCAAGAGCTATTTGGACCAGAAAAGCAGTAGGCCATCCTGGGCTCTATGAGAACTATCTTCATTACTAACCAGAATGATTGTCATGACCGTTTGCCTGCTGCCTTCTCAGTTTCCTTTGTTCTGCAAATATTCAGAGACTACTACTCAAAGCAGAACCATAGCAAGGTTAATAAAGTAGAAAAGGTTAGATTACAGTGGTTTTGATTTTGGAAGACATGGTTACTGAATGATGAGTGGCGTAAACTGGGTGGTGCCTGGAATAAATGTTATGTCACAATTAGACCAACTAAGCTTAGTAAATCTCAGTTCAAAAATCTATACAAGTAAAATGCCTACTCAGTATGGTAAATTTAATTAAATATTGAGCATACCAACTTGATCTTTACTCTAGATTTGAGAATGAAAAGATGACCATGACTAAACAAACTATAGGAGAAGTTGGATGCTTCACCTTCTTTTTCTGTTGACAAAAAAAAAAATTGGGCCTGGATAATTTGTACAAATGCAAACAAAAAATGATTGCACCTTAAGTAAATGGGAATATCACTCTTAAGTCTCAGAGACAGTGCATACCTCACAGAAATATTCTGACTACATCAGATACAAATGAGGCAATATAATCGATCGATGCCCTCCAAACAATGCAAGCTTAGGAAATGTCAGTGGAGAACCAAGAGAGAGCACAGAATGAAAATAAGGTAAAGATACAAAAGATGAGATTATATGAAACAAGAAGATAAAAAAGGAAAAATGAAGAAAAACTTCAACTGCAGAATAAAAATAAAAACTGGAGGTAGTAAAGAGTATAAATGACAAATCAGGATTATTGAATCAGTCACATGAAAAACGAATTTTAAAACTCTTTGAGAACACAAAGCAAAAGTCCAAAAGAAGAAAACAATGAGGATTATGACCTGTGAAGGCAAAAATTCAATCTAGGAATTTCAGATTTTCCAGAATAAACTAGGTCAATGAAAAAAGGTTCAATATCTCAAGAAATAATGGAAGAAAACTTTTCTAAGCTGTGAAAGATAGTTTATATATAAAAAGATTTTCAGAGGCCGTCTCCGTGGCGGAGTGGTTAAGTTCGCGTGCTCAGCTGCAGCGGCCCAGGGTTCGGATCCTGGGCGCGGACATGGCACTGCTCGTCAGGCCACTTTGAGGTGGCGTCCCACATCCCACAACTAGAAGGACCTGCAACTAAGATATACAACTATGTACTGGGGGTTTGGGGCGATAAAGCAGGAAAAAAAAAAAAGATTTTCACCAAGTCACAAGCAAAATTGAATTTTAAGAAGTCCTTTTTCAAATCTAATCAGGCGATTATTTTTTAATTTCCAAGTTACAAAATTTTTCTATATGCATCTAAGCACAGAAACAGATTATCTACAAAGAAGCAAAAATAAAACTAGTTTCAGATCTAAATAAAGGTAGTTTCAATTTTCTTCTCCTTAGCAGCAAATGTCAGATGAAAATGCATATACGCCTTTAGATTTCAGGAAAAAACCCCAAGAATGCCAAATTGCTATTCATGAGAAAAGGTAATGAGAAAATATTCTCAAATTGCAATGAATAAAAAATATAAAGGCCTTTTTTTCTACTCTCCCTTTGGCAAAAGAATTCAGCTGAGATGGCTGTAAGATGAATCAAAATCCAGAAGTGGAGAATAGAAAATATAAAAGTATAAAGAGATTCGAAGAGAAGTTGGGAAACAATTACACATACGAAGTAGGCTTAAAAAAATGTATCAATATCTTTGCGAAATTGGATTCAAAGGAAAAATTGATGAAAAATATTTTTAGATGATTTTGTAAATATATATATATTTTTTACAATTATTTTCTATAAACTAATGTTTTCTTCCAAAAATAGATTTGGAAGTGATAAAATCATGAGGAGGAAAAGAGCACCTTAATTTTCATGCATGAAGAGAAACAAAAATAATTGTTTCGGTATTGGATTTTGTAATTAAGGTATATTAATTTAAGTATACGTTAAATAAACAAATACACTTACCAAATAAATTAAAAACAGTATTTGTACATTCTAAATCACAAAAGAAGGTAAATAATACATTGCAAAAAAGAGAACATAAGTGTGCAAGCACACACACAACAGTAACAACATAAGAATTAGGAAGGAAAAAAACACATATAACAGTGACAGATGTATGTATATGAATTAGTCTTCCAGCCTCTGGATAGGATGTAAAATGCTGGAAAGAGCATCACTCCTTCCTAACAAGAAAACCCTGGGTAATCTACAAATCATAACTCCTCTCAGCCCCATCAGAGAGCTGAGACCTTGGGTCAATCTCTGGGCCTGAAACATAAGGAACAGAGGCTCCCCCAAGAACAGAAAGGGACATGGGTACTGGCTTAGCTGAGCAGAGCATGGAAGTAAGACAAGGTCACCATAAAAGTGAGTACAAAGATTTCTGCTAATTTTTAAAATAAATGGTCTAAACCAAGTGTGGGCTTGCATGAGAGTATAGAACTTGCATGAAAGACAGCATAAGAACATACTCATGAGAGGGAGAATCACTGGCCACCACGGACACAGAGGCTGTTTGCATCCAATTTGCAGGTTCTCTTTCATGGACATCATCGTGGTTTTACAAGAAAGATTGGGGGCAGAGAGAGAGCCCAGAGGAAACTTCTGTCAGTGTTGCAGTCCTAGGGAGGGAAGAAGCCCCTGTTGTGGGAATGAGACCAAGCCTCACCCGGACCTTTCTCTCCATATCCCTAAGGAACAAAAGCCTTAAGCCACTGTGGGAGGGGTAAAAGAAAAGAATCCAACCATTCTAGAAGGGGTAAAATCTCCCCCTAGCATAAAGCCTATAAATATTTAAGGCAAAGCTTGGTCTGCCATGAGGAGTGTGGGTAGGTTCACTGAGAAAGCCACATCCTGAATTCAGTGACACAGGGCCTACCTAAGCCTGAGAATACCTCCCCAGCCTCCACTACCAGACTAACAAGTGATGAGGAAAAAGGAACAGCTCTCTGCCATTGAGGGAAGGGCAGCAGTATAAAAAATACACTCTCAAAGGCACAGGCTCACAGGGAAATCGAATGTTGAGGAACAGTGAGAAATTCTCTCCAACCCCCAACCCAAGCAGGGGATATCACAAGAGGACTTCCTGTCTGTGGTGCTTTGAGTGCAGCAGGCAACAATCAAGCCGAACTCAAGGTTGAGTCTAGACTTGATTGATTCAACACCCCACAACACAAGGCTAGCAGAAGAAGAGGCACGCCCATTTCCAGGCATAAATACTCTTTACCTCATTCTCTACTGTCCTTACATAATGTCCAACTTTCATTCAAAAATTACAAAACACACAAATAAGAAAAAAAAAACCATTGTTAGGAGATGAACCAATCACTGAACACACAAATAAGAAAAAAAAAACATTGTTAGGAGATGAACCATAACTAATGTTCTTTCCAAGCGTTAAATACAGAACCAATACAGATATGATCCAGATGTTAGAACTAAAATATGAGATATCTAAAATAATCATGATTAATATGATGACGGCTCTAATAGAAAAAGTGGACAATGTGCATGGACAGATGGGGAATTTCATCAGAGAGATGGACTCTATTAGAAAGAATCAAGTGGAAATTTCAGAAATAATAATAATAATAAACCTACAGTAAGAGATGAACATGCCTTTGATGGGCTCATTAGTAGATCTGACACAGCCATGAAAAGAATTCATGAACTTAAAGAGAGGGGAAAAAATTACTCAATTCTTATGAAAGCAAGCAGCATACAAAAAGAGAAGAAATAGAGTATAGTTTCTAAAAACCTCAGTTTAGAGGCAGACAGCTTAGGTTCAAATTCCAACTCTCTTACTTATTAGCTTTGTGACTTTAAACAACTTACATAATTCCCTATGCTTCCGCTCAGTACCTCAATAAATGGGATAATAACCACACCTACTTCATAAGGTTCATGTGAAGACTAAACAAATCATTGCATATAAAACAGTTAATAACTGTGTATGTCCCATAGTGTCAATGTTAGCTATTATTATTACTAAACAATGAAAAAAAAAAGAAGCTAGTGTAGCAGTAGTTATGTCAGATAAAATAGAATTTGAGGAAAGTTATTAAATATGGAAAAACGTTACAAAAATCCAGCTGATGAACTGATACACTAAAAAAGCAGAAATATACAAAGTAAAAATCTTAGAAATACAAAGAGAACAAAGAAATACATATAATGAGAGATATATACAAAGAAATATAGACAGAAATTCATATGGGGTAGAAAAATGTAAACATCATAGTCATCTATAATTAACATAGGTAAAAATATTACTATATGAAAAATTTGAATATTACAATTAATAAAACTGAATTAGTAATTATAAAATAAATTGTATATCCCACAGACAATACAGCATATTTTTAAGAATTGATGGAACATTGACTTTATATTAGTCATCAAAATAGCTGTAAATATTATGAAATTCTGAGCAAGTTACAAAATAGATAAGTGGGATGGTTCCCATTATCTGACAAAAATGCATTAGCAATAGACATTAATATCAATTTTTTAAAAAAAATTACTAATCGGAGACTTTAATAAAGGTCTCTACCAAAAAATAATTGATAGCCTTTTGGATATCTCACATATTTAGAAAATAGAAATATTGGCACTACAAATCAAAATGTACAGTGTAAAACCAAATTGATCTCAGATGAATATTCAAGCATCATTATGAAGCACAACAAAATTAAAATAAATGAACTCAGTATTCCACTCAAGAAGCCAGAAAGAGTAGCAAAATAAATTCTTTGTAGGATAGAGAATGAATATATAAAAGAAAAACTCAGAAAATAATAATTAGAAAGAAGAACACGATAAAACTAATATAAAGAAATCTAAGAACTGGTTCTTTTAAATCATTAATAAAACAGACACATTTCTTATAAGACCAGTTAAGAATGGGGAGGAAGCACAAAAACAAATAACTTTAGGAATGAAATACTATCACAGCCATAAAGAAGTTTTTTTATTAAGAAAAGTCTAGACACAGAGCTCTGCTTAGATATTTAAAAATCTTCATGGAAAGGATTCCATTTTTTTTGTTTTTCTCCACTGAAGAAAATGTGCCTTGAGCTAACATCAGTGCCAATCTTTCTCTATTTTTGAGTATGTGGGTCACCAGCACAGCATGGCTGCTAACAGAGCAACATAGGTCTGTGCCTGGGAACCAAATCCAGGCTGCCAAAGCAGAGAAGACTGAACTTAACCTCTAGGCCACTGAGGCTGGCCCAAGATTCCACTTTTAATGGTTGATGTAGCCAAGACTGTCTTAAGAAGACTTGGGAACTTATCCTGGGACAGATAATCCCCACACCATTTAAAAAATTGCAGACAATAGTAAAGAAATAATCCTTTCTGTGTTGGTTTGAGTGCGTTATTGGCCCCCACATTTCACACCTCTCTGTATCCATGCCCTTTGGTAGTGCTTTCCCATGCTAACTCTGGGCTTGCCTATGTCATTTGCTTAGCCAATGGAACAGTAGCAAACAAAGCAAGCAGAAACTTTTGAAGGCACATGCATGGTTCAACTCTCTCTCTGGGACCCCTGACGCCATCATGAGAACATGCTTAGATTAGATGGCTGGAGGGAGGTGAGACACACAAAGGAGAGATGAATTATCCCAGCTGAGGATACCTTACCTCAGCTCTCTCTCGGGTAATCTGCCAGCTGACCCCAGATGATGACCAAGCTCAGCTGAGACAATCCAGATCAGCAGAACCAACCAACCAATCCATATACTTATGAGATATAAGAAATGTTGTTGTTTCAAGCACTAATATAGGGATGGTTTCTTACACAACATTATTATGGTGATAGCTAACTAATGTTCTTTCCAAGTGTTAAATACAGTCAGCATAAACTAGACATCAAAATCGGACAAAAATAGCACAAGAAAGAAAATCAATCTCCCACATGTAAAATTACCATATTAATAGTAGTAGCATATTGAATCCAATATTACTATTTAAAATAATATAGTAACTAAATCTTGTCTGTCCAGATAAGGTTCATTACTAGATCAAAAGGGAAACATTTATCTGAGTAAAAGACGAAATAGAATTTGATGCAACATGCTCCAATTTTTTCTTGAAATTTCAATAAAAGTTGAAGTACAATTTCTTAACTTACTAAAATACAGAAATTTCAAATAAACTATTGTATTATGCTGAAGCAATTCTTACTAAAATCATGAACAAGAGAGTCTATTTTACTACTATTATTTAATATTGTAAAAGTGAGAGCTAATAAAGTTTGATAAGAAACAAAACAAAACAAAAATATTTAAAGTAGGAACTCAAGTCATCATTTCTTCTTTAGGATACAATTGCCTGCCTGGAATACCCAGAAGGTTGGTGACCTCTTCTAAATTAGAAGAATAAATATTTTGAAGATGTCATTTTTCTCCAAAATTGATCTAAAAATTTGATGCAAGTCCAATGAAAATATCTTAAGGGTTTTGTTGTTGTTGTTGTTAATATCATTAAATAATTGTAAAACTCCTCTAGAATAAAAAATGCATAATGGTAAAAGAATATTTTAAAAGAGAAAAATATTACAGTGGATTTATCCTACCAATGTTGTAATTAAAATATATCAATTTCTTACAAGCAAAACTTTAATTTATTCGTGTCAAAATAGAGAGCTCAATAAAATAAAATGCATAAACACAAACTGAAAATTTTAATATATGTAAAGGTAGGAAAGAATGAACTACTAAGTAAATGATATTTAAACAGCTAACTTTTGACAAATAAAGTTAGGTTCTAACTTCACATTTATTTTAAACAAAATCCAGGTGTGTTAAATGTTTAAAAGAAAGCATTTAAATATAAAATTATACGCTACAGAAGAACACGTGAAATTATATTCACACAAATTTGGAGGCAAAAAGGAAGACCTTTCAAAATTTGACAGCTGGAAAAAAACTGTAAAGAGAAAGAGAAATGATTACATAAAGAAATTCAAAGGGTTTGGTATCAAAAAACAACATAGAAAGAATTTAAAGATAAATGGCAAATTGGAAATAATTCGTTTTTTCCTTTTTGAGGAAGATTGGCCCTGAGCTAACATCCGTGCCCATCTTCCTCTATTTTATATGTGGGACTCTGCCACAGCATGGCTTGATAAGTGGATAGGTCCAGCCTGGGATCCGAACAGGTGAACCAAGGCCACCAAAGCAGAGTGGGTGAACTTAACCGCTATGCCACTCGGTGGCCCTGGAAATAAATATTTTCAACATATATGGCATACAGAATATTTTGTTTTTAATGTATTAAGAGTGCTTTCAAATTAATCTGAAAAATATTCACAAGTAACCAAAGAATTACCTTAGACAAAATATTCAGCAGCATTAGTAATCAAAGAAATGTGTATTAAAGCAATATAGCTATACCTTTTTTACCTTTCGGATTGGTAAAAATTGAAAAGAGTGATAACACTCAGTTTGATGTGAGGTGAGAAAAGAGATATTTTCATTCTTTGCTACTAGAAGAATAAATTGTTATAACTTTTGCAGAGGGAAATCATCACCCGATATCAAAACTTTAAATCTGAATATCATTTGATACCAGAATTCCCCAAATATAAGAATATACCTTGTAAAAATAATTTGATAATAGGCCATATAAACATATGAATACAGACATTCAAATTGTTATTAATGAAAATTTTGGAATCTATCTTAATACCTTAGAATCAGAGAGAGTAGAATAAAATATGGTGTATCCTTGTAACGAAATGACGTCCTCTTTTAAAACACGAAGATAGACCCACATGCCTATTGGGAATGGAGGCCTAGGATGTGGTGCCTGGATGCGGGGGTGCACTCCCAGGAGTGCGCACACGGAGGAGAGGGGGCCAGTGGGTGCATAAATTCAGAGCTGCATCCTGGTGGAGGTGTGCCGTCAGTGCAGGCATAACTGACATGTGGGTGGACTTGAGGAGCATGGAGCACAGGCCTCCTTGCACCCCTCTGGAGGGCAAGGTGTCGCTGCAGGACGCCCCCAGTGGGGTTTCACAGTGGATCACACGTGCTCCTGGTCACTGCTGGGTTCACGCCAGTCTGATACTGTTAACACCTTAATTAGCATCGGTTTCTTCTTGAAGACAGAAGAAATCTCCACAGTTCTCTGTGCAGATTAGCACACAATGGGCGCTGAGAGAAACTCAGGTCTGAGGGTGATGGGGGTGAATCAAACGCTTCAAGAGGTCAAGGCCTACACATTCTTGTGGACAGAATGACCTCATTTCTCTGCTGGTGAAACTTACACAGCTCTCAGTGGGTCCCCATGATATCCCAACCTAAGGCAGTCCTCGATTTTGCTCCTCAAGAGGTCATATGCTCCAAACTCTACTTTACTTTCACAAGAATTCTGTATTTTTGACTGTTTTTGATTACTCACCCCCAGAGACAGCCGAAAGCAGCCCTCCCAGCCCTTGGCTCTAAGTGCACAGGGCAGCAAGTCTCCTGGTGAGAGCTGGGGGCTGAAAATTAGGAAAAAACGGAGGATCCGAACACCGAACATGGAGTTTTAAACCTCTCCCTACAGATTGTAGCCGCCCCTGATGCAGGAAGGGTTAATAATCACTGGAAAAGGCTTGCCAATAAACTGTGACTGGGAAGTGAGAAGGCCGGTTAGCCAATGACGGGTAAGACCTCCAGGGGGAGGCAACCTAAGCCAGGCACGGTCGCCCGGGGGGCACAGATGGAGACACGATATCAGAAGGAGGGGCCGTTGCCTAGGTGGCCTTGCATGCTCCAAGATAAAATATAGGAGCACAGCAATAACATGCTAATATCAAAACAGAGGCCAAGGGAGGGCTCCTTCAGAAATCACTAAGAATTCTTGGCATTTGCTAATCACATTGTCCAGAACACCTGTGTATGTTTAACAGCTGTAAGCTATGTATATATGGAAACGCTGCTTATAATAAACTCAGAGTGGCCATCAGCCCTCTCCACATCTATCCTGATGTGTACATTGGATTGTGACACTGACACAGATTCAAGATTCCAGTAATTCAACACCATTTACATGGGATAACTACTTCTAATACTCAAAACAAAATCTCTACAAAAATCACTGTATTGAAATAGCCTGAACTCACAAGAGCTACCACAGCTCGTTGAGGCTCTGGGTTACTTGGGAAAAGGGCAAAACGTTGCCCTTTTAGCTTCTATAGGCAAATATCCCACAAAACCTCCATTTCTGTGTTAAAAGGTACCAGAATTCTCTCTAAAATTTTTGATTGAGATCCAAATATTTTTAGCCACTGCCTTGGCTTGAAGTCTCCAGATTGGACTGCAGAAATGCAACCTTCTTGATAAGTAATGAGCCCATAACTCCCTGTATTCATCTAATCCTTCCACAGCCAATCTATGTCCCATGCGTGGATTGTTCAGGAAGCATGACTTTTAGTGATGCTTTCCTTCGGTGTTGATCCACATCCCAGTGGCTGGCGTACAGCCCTGTATCACCATCCAGGATACCACATGAAAATGGTTCCATTCCGTGCCTTATTAGAAAGTGATTGGGTCCTTCTGAGGAAAAGTCCTCCTCTCCCAAAGCTCCCTCTTTGTGTGTCTGCTCTGCTGAGTCTCAGGGTGTGATACAAATCCTTTCCCCCTCTCTCCACCCCCATTAAACTGTCCTCTAAAGAGAGAGAAAATTTTCTAATCTCTTGAAAATTTTTAATGTGAAATCTATTAAATATCCGATTTGTCTTTGGTTCTCTCCTCAATGACATTGACCTTTTCTCCAGTCATGTCCTGGTTTTCCATCTACTTTGGTCACCACACAATGGTGACATCACGAGGTGAGGGTACCAGGCTAGTGGAACTTATTGAGGGGGATGTTCCTGGATATGGACAAGTGATATTTTCTCATTCTTTGGTAAAATATAAAGGCATCTTAAGAAAAAAAATAAAGATACACAAAACACATACACATATTTATGGACATTAAAAATCTTTGTAATCTGCTAAGTGAAAAAAATTAACTACAGAATGTGAACAGACTGACCTCATTGCTCAAAAATGTAAGCCATTGCTCAAAAAGGTAGATGAGGAAGAATATATGTTAGAGTTTTAGTAAGGGAAATTCAGTAATGTTTTTCTTTCTTGCACCACTTTTTCTTTTGCATGCACACATATTATTTTGTAGTAAAATACAATTACAGACTATTTTGTATATAATTAAAATGAATATACAACATATAAAAAATATAACAGGCAGCTAAAGTTTTAGTTTAGCATTCATTTCCTTAAATACCTTTATGATTAACAGAGTAAAGATGAAAATAAATGGACTAAGCATTCAATTCAATAATTTAGAAAAAGGATCATAAAAGCAATTTCCCTAAAGGGACCAAACACCAATAAAGGCAGAAACCAACAAATTAAAAGTTCTTAAAGTAAAATTAATAATTAAAATAGAAATTTATCCTTTGAGAAAAAGATGCACATTATATCACTAAGCCTAAACAACAAAGGTGATGAGAAATAAAATAGATTTTAAAGTTGGAGAAGTGGGATAGTGGTCTTGCTTTTAAATACATTGTGAGTGATGCTAAAGATTTTAAAGTTGATAAAAATGACAGGGAAGAAATTGTAAAATTTATTTTGGCATAAGTGGCATAGCACCTGTCCATGGGAGATGCTTCATAAATGTGTGATGAATTGATGAAAGATGTTAAGCAGATGAGTTTACATTTAATAGGAAATATTTTAAATGTTTATGATTCTATGTGATTTTAAATTATGCTTACATTTTATATAACTCTTTCTGGGTCTGGTTTGGAAAATAAAGGGGAGCCCACCTAGAAGAATGGAGATAGTAACTCGTTGTGATGTTCTGGGCAATGGTTAGTGAGGGCAGCAGTGGAATTTGAGAGAAGAAAACAAATTGGAGCTATAGTAAGAGATAGCATCAATAGGAAGTGGTGACTTCGTGGTTGTGTGTGATGTATCAAGAGTGACAAATCTGAGGTTTTTGCCTTGAATCTTTGGCAAATAATTAAGTCCATTCACCAAGACATGACATGGTTGTCATTAGTGCTCTTTACCAAATATTTCGTGCCTGTCCTCTTCAAGACCCATAGTGGGATCATGCTTTCTTGTATCTTTGTGGTTGAGTGCAGCCATTAGAGCAATTTTGCCCAAGGAATTGTGAGATGAAGTAAAATGTGTCACTTTCAGGATGAAAATGTCTTTGCTCATGCAAGGGCCTGCACAGCTCTCTCTTTAACTACTGAGATTACAAGCTAACACTAGACAGTGGTTGTTCTGGCAGCCGATGGACTAAAGATGGTCACAGATTTTTTTAACCCTCCAGATTAAAAGGTAGAGCTTAAATTTTCTACTCCATGATCATAGGATTGACTGCTTAACTAAGAGAATGTAACAGAAATGACATCCTGCGAATTTCAGGTCTAGTCTTAAAGAAGATTGGCATCTTCCACATCTTCCCTCTTGGAACACTTTCTCTTGAGACATGACCTCTAGGAACCCTACTGCCATGCTGTGAGAGGCCCAAGCCACATAAACAGACTACATGCAGACTGTCTAGCACACAGTCCCACTGGTGCTCCCAGCCAATATTCAGCATCAGTCACCAGCCATGTGAGTGATCCATGTTGGACATTCCAGCCAAATCAATGCCCCAGATGCTGTTGCTCCAACAGACATCATGTAGAGTGGAGCCCATTCAACTCACAGAACCATGAGAGGTAATAATATGACTGTTGTGTTAATCCATTAAGTGTTGGGATAGTTTGTTTCACAGCAATAAATAACTGAAACAGTCTGGATCCAGAAATAAGAATGTTGACAACGGAGCAGAGACCACTCTCCCCAGACTATACTCATAAGCATGAACTAGAAATAAATCTTGGTTGTGTTAAGCTATTGAGGCTTTGGGCCGTGGTTGCAATAGAATAACCTAACCTATAGTGATTGATAAATACAGGATATACTAGAAGAAACAGCCTTGTTTGGAAATTCAAAAATGAGCTCAGTTTATTCACCCAAGGGGCAATCAGGTAAAGATGTCCAGAAGGTATTTGAGTCTTAAGCACAGGAAGTCTAACGTCACTCTACAGGCCTTTATTAAAGATTATGGGAGCTAATCCAGGAAGAGTATGTAATGGGGACTTCACACAGATTTTTTTGTTTTAAAGATTTTATTTTTTCCTTTTTCTCCCCAAAGCCCCCTGGTACATAGCTGTATATTCTTAGTTGTGGGTCCGTCTAGTTGTGGCATGTGGGACACCGCCTCAGCACGGCTCGATGAGCGGTGCCATGTCCATGCCCAGGATTCGAACCCATGAAACACTGGGCCTCCTACAGCAGAGTGTGTGAACTTAACCACTCGGCCATGGGGCTGGCCCCCCCAAACAGATTTTAATGTAGTTTAAGATCACATTAAGTTTTTGGAAGTCTTGACTTGTGAACTATAACTCATTACAATAACTGTACAAAACAAGTGTGATACCAGAGATTGGTAAAGTATAGTCTTCATCCCCAAAGGACACTCAGCTTCTCTAATCTGTACTCATCCATAATGCAAAACTTTTCCTTAAAAAAAAATATGTTTTTCCTTCCTATTATGTCTGAGCTCCATTCAGTCCTTTCTGCAACCTGAATATTCTGGCATTTCCAACCTCATATCAGCTAAAGATTTGATCAGCACAATACAATCTGATCTGATTGATCTGACTTGATTTTCTTTTTTTTGACAAACACAGGAATAATTTTTTATAAGCCCAAGCACCCAACTAGTAGGCACAATGCCTGGAACACGATCCACCTAGATGCCTCTGCCCCCTGGGCACCCCCACAGAGTTGAGTGGGCCCCCAGGGCTTGAAGGCGGAATGCCATGAGGTGCGAGCCTCAGCCAGAGGCAGGAGATTTGCAGTCACCCACAGGCCAGCCCTCCCTCTGAAACATAGTTTCAATAATTAGTTAGTTTAATGTCTGAATAGCATAAGATTCTTCAACTGACTACTGAAAATTAGATTATGAAAAAATTATGAACACTAATTAGGGATCCTTAGGACGAATGAATTCAACAAGAACAACTTATACCAGATAACCTCATTTAAAAGAAAAAGTTGTCACTGGACAGGTAAATCTTGAATCTGAAGATACCCCCTCATATTTAATGTCTATCTTCTATTCACTGTAATTGTGGAAAGATCGTCAACTTTGTAGAGTCTCTTTAAGAAGTAACTGAGTTGGTAATTGTAAAGTACTTTGCAGAGTGCTTGTCATATGTAAGTGTTTATTCAATAACAGGAATAAACCGGTAATAATTCAGCAACGTCAGCTTCAAGTTCTCCCAGTAACGCAGGGTGTAATCGAAGTTGATAGGCCTATTCTCGTATACATTGGGTTCATTTTCTTTCTACAGTGAAAATTATTCTCTTTCTTGTCTAAAGAGGAAAGTTAACTGGAGTAGAACAGTACGGTTTTCCCTTGGTCATTTGTTAATATGTCACCATCAGCCCCAAGCAGGAGACCTCTTCCTTTTTTTTATCATTATTGATTTAAATATGATTTTTAAGCTTCCTTTGGAATTTTTCTCAATTCCATTTTTGCTTCAAATTCCTGGAAATTTTCTTAGGTGTGTATATTATTCTATTATAATCATTCTTGCTTATTTTTATTTTATTTTATTTGTTTTGCTGAGGAAGATTCACCCTGAGCTAACATCTATGGCCAATCTTCCTCTTTTCTTCTTTTTTGTGTGAGCCGCTGCCACAGAATGGCTGCTAACAGATGAGTGGTGTAGGTCTGCACCCTGGATCCAAACCTGGGCTGCCGAAGCAGAGCATGCTGAACTTAACCACTAGGCCACCAGGGCTGGCGCCAATCTTGCTTATATACCAGTGCTTCCATCATTTTACATATTCTCACGTTCATGGGCAAGCTCCACGAGCAGCTGTACTGATCTCTTATATCCCAACATTTTCTTCTTCATCAGCATCAGCTATGATTGTATAGACTGAAGTCCAGTTTTGACTCCTTTTCCTTTTGTGGCATCTTTACTTTATTAATATATGAACTCCTAACCATCCTTCCTCTAAGGTTTCTGAAATCTGGATTTTCAACATCTAGCAGTTTCCAGCTCTGTACAATGTTTCTTTTTCTGGCTTGCACACACTGCAGGGTTCAATGATTAATTTTTTCCAGAGTTCCTGATGTTTTTCTTTCTTCAATAAATCCCTCTCTGTTGGTGGGAGTTATGTCTAGTGACAGGTCCCCCTCTTAAGTTTAGAATTGATCCAAATATCTAGTTTCTGCAGAATGCTCTTAAAGATGACTAGTAGAAGCCCCCAATAACAATTATATCTTACCTCTGAGCCAGTTTTATGACAAAAATATATGAGTCTTGTCTTCAGGCTGCCTGGCTCCTGGATCTATATCCTATCACGGTACCATTTCTACTCCACTCTCCTTTGAACCTCTCTCAGACGTTGTGATATTTTCATGATTTCCACATGAAAGTCTTCACAACTCTGCTTTATTTCTGCCCTTCTTGTCTGCTTCTGTTGACCACAATATATCCTTGCTATGCCTACTAGAGTTCTGTCAAGTTAATGGGGCTGGAGTCTCAGGGAAGCAAGACTGAAACTAGGGTAGCTAGTCATGCTTTAATCCAAGCATCTCCATTGTACACTGTCTGGACTGAGACTATTTTAAACAACAAAAACAACAATAAAAATGATCTTGCTCTTTAGGAATATATTTCCTTTGCTCCATTTTTCTCATCCCCATGTGAGATTCTGCTGCCCATGGATAAAATATTTCTAGAATGAAATTGAATGCACCAGGCCATATAGCTGGCTGTCATTTGCTGTTAAGATCATTCAACAGGCAGTAGACCATAGGACTCGGGAGCCAGACCACGTGGTTTATATCCCAGGTGCACCACTAACTAGTTGTGTGACTCTGGGCATTTTACTTAACTTCTCCCTGACTAAGCTTACTTATCTATTAAATGAGGATAACTATAGACTCATATTCATAGAATTGTTCTGAAGATTAAATAAGTTAACACATATAAAGTGCTAGATCTTGCCTGCCATATGATGAGGTCTGTCATTTCTATCTGACAAGTGTGCCTGGCTTGGAATGGAGCTCGCAGCAGGAGGATGACTGCAAGTCTCAGAGTCGGGGTTTAAATCCTCTTCAGTCTTGCTACTTATTAGTTATATGGCCTTAGGAAATTATTTCATATTTGAGCTTCTTTTTCTTTTCTGTAAAATGATGATGAGAGTATTTATATCACAGGAATGATGTAAGAATTAGGGTATGGCATAGAGAATGAATTTAAAGTGTGGGGCATAAGATAGACACTCCTCCATTGGGAGCTGTTAATGTTTTTAAGACTCTCTGTGCCCTCAAGCAGCTTATATCATGTTTGAGAGGCAGCACAAGGTCATGATTAAGATCATTTGCTTGAAGATGTGCTCTGAAGTTAGATAGATTTAGGTATGCACTCTGGCTCTGATCCCTACCAGTGTGATATAAACTTGGGACAGTTACTGAGACTCTCTGAGTGTCTCATTCCTTACCTATAAAATAGATATTCACATAATGATATTGTTAGAATTAAGTGAAATAATCTAAATAAAAAGTTTAGCACAATGCCTGGAGCATCAGAGTTGCTCTCCCTATTATCATTACTTGACTCCATTGTCATAAAACAAATTTCTAACTATAATTGCTAGATTTGCCTGCAAGGATAAAATGCACTGAATAAAGGACATCAAATTTCCGGTCGACTTGATTTCTGTATTTCTAATTGTAAATGAATAATTCAGAATTGCATTATAGATATCAGCCCCTCGTGAATGTCAATAGTCTCAATCAGTCTCACAAGGCTGATCCATTGTGTTTTATGACAACTTTCAATCATACAACCTGTAAAGCTGTGGATCAGGTGCTGGGATTTTCTGACAGGAGTCTGTGAGCTGTCATTCTCTTAGGCCATACTGGGTGGAGAGCTGAATTTTCTAGAAAATTCTATCCCAAATAAATAGCTGCATCAGTGAGAAGAAGGAGTGAAGTATTTGTCTGTATAAACATAACTTTATTTCCTACATTTAAAAAGGCTGATAAATATTAAGACATTATTACGGTTATAGTTACTTCAATAAGGGCTGGGATTTGATTCCTGGTTCTGCTGATTACTAGGTATGAGACTTTGTGCTTAGATTCCTGGTCTTCAAAAAGAGTGTGTTAGCCCCAACATCATAGCGCTGTTATGAAAATTAAATGATAAGGTATGTAAATGCAACTAACGTGTACATGATACCTGGAAGATGCTCAAACAATATTTATTCCCAGTTCATTGTTTAATCCTTCCCAGCCTGATACTATCTACCGCTCACACTCTTTGCTGATTACCCTACAAAATGATTCCTGCAGCTCTAATCCACATCTGCTTCTCCTCCTCTGACTACAGTTTACTGACTTCCTGCTCTTAATGTAACCAATTCTTTATATTCTCTTCCATATCTTCCCTAACAATGCCGAGAGACGCCACTGGAAGAAACACCATGTGTAATGGTAGTTTCCGGGAACAGGCAGGTCCTCAGGACCGCCAAAGCATGGATTCTGCTGAGGTGATTAAGAGCTAAGAGCTGGGCGTGTCGGTGGGAATGATTAAAGAAGGGTTCAGAGACAATGCTAAATTTGTCCTTTATCTTGCAGGCTGTGGGTAGCCAGTTGAGTGTTTTTACAGGACAATGACAGACTTTCCTATAAAACTTAAATTTCTGCTGATGTCTCAGTGTGCTATATATGCCAGTCTTTAAGTAATTTCCTAAAATCCCTTGGACTTTCCTTTAAACAAAATGAATCTACCTTTCTCTGCACAGACCTAAAATGTTCTGAACACTATGTGTATGTCACCAATACTTTGTCTTACTCAAGTCACCACACATCAGATTATGAATAGCACCGCTTCATTCACTGTTTCTTTTTTTAAAAAAGCATAAGCCATTTTAATATATCCTCTCTTACTCATATTATTTTCTTACATTTATTGATTCCATTACAGTTGAGGTATAGCATTGGTCTGCTTATCTGCATTTAAGCCATAGAGAAGACATTTTTATTGTTGTTGCTGTGGTAGGATTTTTAATTTATTTCTTTCATGTTTTTTAAAGCAAAGTATTGCATTTGAAACAGCCATGCTCTGGAACATGGAGAGTTGGATGCTCATTCTAATCTGTGATTTCACATTTGGGTGACCCTTGGCAAAGATATGTACAATATATGAGTCTCAATTTTCTGCTGTGTAAAATGAAAGAGTATAATTACAGTATCGTTTATGACTCTTCAATCTTTAATATTGTATTTTCCTAGTATGTGCAAAAACTCCAGTAAATTCTATGGGGATAGAAGAAGTAAGTTCTAGTACAATTCTTTGTTCGGTATCCTCTCTTTATTTGAGAATATTATCCCTGTAATTTTCATGAGTGGAGAGGAAAATGGAAATTTAGAAAATATTCAAAAATACAGCAATGGAAAAAGAAAAAAATGCAGTTCTATGTTTCCTTTTGAGGTTATTCTGTTGAAAATAGGCTTAGACAGTCTATTTTATAAAAAGCTACAAGTCGAGTAGATAGTACACTATTAGCCTCTCATGGCTACTGTGTTGGAAAAAGGACATATTTCATTCGCATGTGAAAATGATGATATACCTGCATATATACATACGATTTGTGATGTCCTCCTGTAATTTTCACATGGTCATGAAGTACACGTATGAAAATGTACCTACATATCTAAAGAAGCATTAGTATTCTCACTGAGCTCGAACAATTATCCTTCTCCTGCTATACTGTTGGCATTTATCAGATGAAAGTGTGAATGGAACCTGCCTTTAGAGACTAGTTTCAGCAGTAACAGAGCAGAATATCCAAAATAATAATAACCAACCAAACAAACAGATAAATAAGTAACCATCCACTCAGCCAAGAAGACAGGTCCCTGCCTGAGGCTGGTGATTGCCCATTACTGTTCATTCCGTACAGCTTTCCATGTAGAGTTGATCCTTTTTTTGTGAACACATACAAAGGATAAAAGATTAAATTTACTGCTTTATAAAACCAAGCATCTTTGTATATTTTGTTAGATTTTTTCCCCCCAACCATACTGGTAAATACCCAGAAGATGCTGAGCAGAGGCTCAGTAGAATGACGACTGCCCCGTGCCTCTGTGGGAGCAGTCCGTGAGAGCCATCATCCCAGAAACTCCATAGGTACCACCAGCACAGTCAGGGCCTCATCTTCAGCAGAATAATAATCCAGGAAGGCTGTTACAGGAGATGGTGTTTATCCATTTTCTAAAGCATAGGTGAAGGCCATGAGTCCAGCAGCATTAATTATGGCTTAAACACTTTGCTTCAGAAGTTTTCATTAACTGTGTGGAGACTAACTATAAATTATTCATTTTATTTGCACTTCATTGCGCTTCTAATATGTAATCATGACTTACGAATTTGAATCCAAATTTAAGAAGCTCATCCTTACAAATAGATATATGTTTCACTTTCAGCTCTGGCTCAAACACATGTTGCTACCTATTTTATTTAACAGTTAGGGTATAGAATAGATTTAACTAGATATTTTTCTTAATTATATGTGTGTAAAGTTGGTAATTATTTTTTGTCAGCATAAGCATATTTTAACACTGCATTATATCAAATAACTTTTAGAATAGTTTTACTTGAATAAATTAGCAATATAGTAGATATATGATCAGAAAATTTCATGCATAAATACAAACCAAAATGCTAGTCCTTGAAGATGCTTTCTTAACACAGAAATTTTAATCAAACTAAGCATATAGTTCTCTGGTTTATGGATGTAAACATTTCACAACTGAACAAAGACTCAGATTATCATGGCATGTCAAATCTCTAAGAACTTTGCTCACTAAGACTGTGGCTGTCCCACATTTTAGAAACACAGAAAGTAGTGTAGGTTTTTTTTTTTGCAAGAACAATATTTCATCCACACAAACAATAACATGAAAAAATTTTTAAAATGTAATACAATTATGTTTCAATATATTTGTAAGATAAATATGAAGGGGAAAGGACTGTCAAAAGATTAACCACGATGGCTTATTACAGACTACCAAGAAAAATTAGTTAAAATGTCTAAATCCTTTAAATATTTAAGTACTAAAAGAGTGATTACTTTTTTATTAGAAACTTGGGATATATTCTGAGTCAATATAAAATAAATATAGTTTCACATGGTAGTATGGGAGTTATATTTTACTCCTAAAGCCATAAACCAAGATGGGTGCAGATGGTGTGAAAGCTAGCAGAAAGCTAGAGTGAAAGCTGTGCGCAAACTAGTGATGGCTTCCAGGTCAGTTCCACTCCACAGACAGCTCAGAAATAGTAGTGGTGATGGGAGGAAAAGACTGCCACTGGGTTCCCAATAATCGAGAAGATGAACCCCTGATATGTACCAGAATAGGAAAATTGGAAGGAAAGCACACCAATGGCATCGACTCAGTAAGCTCACCTCAAAAATGTTATTTATCAAAATGTAGTGACTCCTATTTTTCAATTCATAATCCGAACAGTAAAGAGATTTGGCAAGTTTGTACTGTTCCAACATTTACCTGAGGCATATACCAGTCTATTCAGATCTTTCTGACATTGATAAGGTACTAAAAATCTGTTGAGAGGAGATGCACTTAGGAAAGTTCAATTATTTCTGGATTTCAGATAACACCACAACATTGAATATCACAACTTTCAAAGGAGCCAAGAAAGGTATTTTACTCTAAAAATAACTAATTTTCATGGCTATTAAATTACATAACAGGCTTTGATGAGAAAACTGAGTTTAATGAGGCAAAAATGAAACAATGATTTTCCCCATTCTTGTCTTGCTCCCTCCCCCCCCATCTATCACTGTTGGGCTATTATTAGGGTGAAAAGAAACAAAAAGTATAAAAACAGAGAGAGATCAGGAAAGAGGAGTAAAAGAGGAATTATGGAAGAGAAAGGAGGGAATGCTGCCTTAGAGTATTGTGCTGAAGAGAAACCAAAAAGATTGAAGTTCTGGAAACATACTTTCATTTCTTCACGTACACACCTGACCATGACACATTGCTAAAAATTTGATAGCAATGTCAATAGTAATGTGAATTCGGGTACCAATATAATTTTCTCTTTGATTTTCGTTATACAATTGTAAAAATATTTGGCTATAAATATTCAAGCAAGACACACAGTTTCAAGATTGAAATCACACTAATTTTAAATTCAAGGTAACTGGGTATTTTTTGTCTAACATAGTATTTTTGCCCATATTTAGGCCATGAATTATGATTTATCTGTTCTAGACATGCTTACCCCCAGGAAGTCTAATTTATGGAATCTTTGGCCATAAAGGTAAAGTTTATAGCTATTCCATTCCATTCATGACCGTGCTGGCAATTTACACAGTTCTTCTAAATATTGGTATCCAATCATATAAGGGCTGTGAGGAGGATACGACCTTCCTGTTATCTCCTGCATCTGAATTATACTTGGAACAAGTGCTAAGTCTTCTCCATTGCAGCAGGGAGCACTGTGTACTTTACCTATAATTATCACTCTAGATAAGTCTTCATTTTAAATTTCACACAATGTTGCAGCTAGTGCTCTGAAAGAAAATTATTGGTGCAAGTATTTCAACCAGAATGTTAACCAATCAAGATGTTGTCAATCTAAGATGTTGCTAAACCATTATCATATTCTATAGGTTAAATATTTAAGAATAACACAAAATGAAGATATTGTAGGCTGAAATAACTTCTGGGCTTCCTCATTCTCTAACTCCAATATTTTGCATTTTGCATAGTGGCCTAAAAATCTGAGAACAAGTTACACACAGGTTGGAAGGGAGAATAGCATGCTGTGCAGAAGTTTTGAAACAAGATAGAGTTTGGTCTGTTTAAGATAATATTGTATTTCAAAAACCTACCAAACACTTCTTTACCTTTTAGATTAAGAATTAGAATGAAGCAATTCATGACATAAGAAAGATAAAGATATATCAGTAGAGAAATTTACATGGCAAGGTTTCCTACTATACTATTACCCATTTGACTTTTAGTGACTGTTTTCAACATGAAGGACTGTGAAAGATGAGTACGCCTTAAATATTTTCCAATACTCTTTTCATCATATATCTTCTTTGAACACCTCAGAAAATGAGTGTCATATAAAACATACAGTTGAGTGTGGATGATAAGCTGAGAAAAGAAACGCTATCTTTCATCCAGAGCAACTCCAAATTCCTTACAAAAACTTATACAATTATTAGGATGTCATGCCCCATCTTCTCTTTTTCATACAAAATAAATGAAGAAAATGCATCTTAATTTCAAATAGTCAAACACGACTGAAAATCAAGAGCTAAGCTACATAGGAGTAGCCAAATATCTATTGATTCTTAATATTAATTTTCATAATGATTATCAAGAAACTTCTAACATGACTCAATAGGGGAGCATACACACACACCCAGTTGGGAGCAATAGCTGCAAAACTGAGAGGCAAGAATTCACTTTACAGCCCTCTTTATCGTCCTAAATATTTATCTTCTCTCATCTTCTTCATTTTACAGCTCCCTTGTACAGGAATACATAGAAATATAGTGTTCAAGTACCAGAGAAAATCTGATGTCTCTTGCACTCAAGCTTCATGAATATTTTACTTGATACTCTGCCCTCAGGGGCCTTGCATCACTAGAGCATTGTACTCTTTTCTTGATGCATAAATTATTCTAAAAATGCCTCCAATTTCAAGCAAGGTCAGCCTGGAAAACCTGAATATAAACCGGCTTGACTTAATACATTTTGACTATAAAATATACAAGTTAAGAAAGAAACATAATTTTGTAACTTGTTTTTCTTTATTTCTTCCTGCCACAGTTCATTTTCTCCATTTAACCAATAACCACTTCTCTAAAATAAAATTCATACTGATAACACATTTCATATGAAAATCATTCATTTTAGTGTCTATTCCTCTTTCATCAAATATTTATCAAGCACTTGTGTTCCAGACATGATACAAGGCACAAGGGATAGAGTAATCAACATGAGAGACTTGTTTTCTGCCCTCACCAAACAAATAAATCATTACAAATTGTGATGAGTGTGATCAAGAAAACAACGGAGTGGGAGAGGGAATGATAAGAAGTATTTTATGCAAAAACAGCTTTCAAGCTGAGTCTTGAAGGAGCTAGACCTGGGAAATGAGGAAGAGAAAACAGTCTTGGCAGGAAGAACCACAGAGCCAAGAAAGAATTTGCCATATATGAAGAAAGAAAAAGTGACCACTATGGTTTCAGCAAACATAACTAAGTTCAAATTGGCTGAGATAAGGATAGAAAATTAGGTAGAGTCTAGATCATGGACTTATAGGCCTTGGTAAGGACTTGGACTTTATTCTAAGTACCACTGAAGATTTATCAGTAGGGGAGTGACATAATTTGATTTTCAGTTCAAGAAGCTCTCTCCCCATGCTATGGAGGCAAGAAGCCATACTGAATGGCTTGGACCAAGATAAAAGTAGTATAAGAAGAGAGTATTAAGTAGATCCAGAAAAAATCATTTATTCTATTCAGTGACAAGAATAATTACATTTAAACATTTTACAAGAATATATTTAGCAGAAAAAATATTTCTATTTAAACCATAGAATCACATTACCTAAAGGGAACATAGATTTCACCCAGTCCAACCTCTCTCTTCATGATGAAAGAACTTGGGATTCTGAAAGCTGAAATACCATGCCCATAATCTCATAATACGCAAATCCAGGACTAGTACCCAGTCTTATGAGTATTGGTTTATTGCACTTTACACCATGCCATGTAGAGTTTCAGGATGAAATCTCAAATGAGACAGTGTGCACATAGGAACCATTAATGTAGAACCGAGAGGCTACAGATGACAATTGTTTAAATGGAGAACAATTCTGAGAATAAGCAATGTGAAAGATATACTTCTTAATATTACATAATCTACAGTATCTACTGAATTTTTGGACCCTTTTAATCTTGTTTATTGTTGAAATTAAACTATGTAAATTTTGCCTTTATGGCTACCTCCTTTTATCTTTTAAATGAACTGAATTGAAGAATACTTTTTAAAAAAAAGTTTATAGATTTCTATAAGGCTCAAGGTTAAACTGCTGTTTATCTCCTTTCCTTCCTGAGACTCTATTAAAAGTATTACTAATATATAAAAAAGGATAAATTGTATGGACCCACAATTTTCTCTAAGAATCTCAAGGAGAGGTTTAGGCTTTTGAACAGCTGGGCAGAAAGAAAGGTATAAGTTAGGTATGGGACTAAAAACTGGAGTATTGAATGAAAATCTCTACAAGCACAGTTAACATTTCCATCCCTTTCCAAAAAGTGGACAGCCACATGCAAAGGAATGAAAGCAGACCACTATTTTGCACCACTCACAAAAATTAACTCAAAATAGATTAAAGACTTGAACGTAAGACCTGAAACCATAAAATTCCCAGAAGAAAACATAGGCAATAAGCTCTTTGAGATCAATCTTAGCTGTATCTTTTGTAATATTATGTCTCCTCAGGGAAGGGAAACAAAAGAAAAACTAAACAAATGGGACTACATCAAACTAAACAGCTTCTGCATGGCAAAGGAAACCATCAACAAAATGAAAAGGCAACCTATGAACTGAGAGAAAATATTTACAAATCATACATCCAATAAGGGGTTACTGTCCAAAATATATGAAGAAGTCATACAACTCAACAGCAAACAACCTGATTAAAAAATGGGCAGAGGGAGCCAGCCCTGATGGCCTAGTGGTTAAAGTTTGATGCTCTCACCACTTTAGCAGCCCGGGGTTCATTTCCTGGTCACAGAACCACACCACCCGTCTGTCAGTAGCCATGCTGTGGTGGCGGCTCACATAAAAGAACTAGAAGAACTTACAACTAGGATATATGCAACTATGCATTGGGGCTTTGGGGAAGGAAACAAAAGAGGAAGATCAGCAACAGATGTTAGCTCAGGGTAAATCTTTCTCTGAAAAAAAAAAGGCAGAGGATCTGAACAGACATTTTTTTCAAAGAAGACATACAGATGGCAAACAGGCACATGAAAAGATGTTCAACATCACTTATTATTAGGGAAATGCAAATCAAAACTATGTTGCGATATCACCTCATGCCCATCAGAATGGCTGTTATTAAAAACGCAAGAGATAAGTGTTGGAGAAGATGTGGAGAAAAAGGAACCCTCATATACTGCTGGTGAGAATGTAAATTAGTGCAGCCATTAAGGAAAACAGTAATGAAGTTCCTCAAAAAATTAAAAATAGAAATACCATATGATCCAGATATTCCACTTCTTGGTATTTATCCAAAGAACATGAAAACACTAATTCAAAAAGATATATGTACCCATATGTTCATTGTAGCCTTATTCACCATAGCCAAGACTTGGAAGCAACCTAGGTGCCCATCAACAGGTGAATGAATAAAGAAGATATGGTGTTCATATATTTATATATACATATATACACAATGGAATACTACTCAGCCATAAAAAAGACAAAATCTTGCCATTTGCAACAAAATGGATGAACCTTGAGGATATCAGGCTAAGTGAAATAAGTCAGATGGAGAAAGACAATTACCATATGATTTCACACAGATGCAAGATAAATAAACAAACACATAGAAACAGAGAACAAATTAGTGGTTACCAGAGGAGAAGTGGATTGGGGGGTGGTGAAAGGGTTAAAAGGGCATCATATAGTGGTGAACACGATGTAGTCTATACAGAAGTCGAAATATAATGATGTACTCCTGAAATTTATATAATGTTATAAACCAATGTGACTGCAATATATATATATATTTCCGCTCCTTTCCCCATGTTGCTGCCAGATATTTACCATTCAGATTTTCCTCCAAACAGAAATCTCTCTGAGAGCTCTAGGTATGAATGTTACTGCTTTTAAAACAAACTCTCCCACCTTCAGGACATTAGGTGACCCCAGCTTAACAGAGGATCTCTCACCTCTCCACCAGGCATGAAGCCCCATAGACACACCAGAAAACAGTGTGTAGCATAGAACTCTCAAAGAGGAACTAGTATTATCAGATATTTGAGAAAAAACAGCAACTTAAAAGCAAGACACTAAAAAACTCATAAAATTAATTCAGAAACCAGCATATACTTAAAACAATCATAAGAACTAAAACTCTACAGTTAGGGTTTCAGATTCAAGAATATGTGGTTCCCTAAGACAAAAATTAAAGTTAAAATCTGAAAATTAAAAAAAATCAAACAGTAAGAACCAATAGAGATTTTAAATGATTGGCAAATTTTCCTAAAAAGAAATAATGGAAAGACTTAAAAAAAAAAAATCTTTCAGAAAGTAAAACAAAAAACAAAGACAGAAAAGAGACAGGAAGGGCTAAACTAGGAGTCCCAACAGTTTTCTAACAGGAATTTCAAAGAAAAGAAAAGAGAAGAGATAGTGGGTTAAAGTTTTAAGTTATGTTGGAGAATTTCCTAAAATTGAAGAATTTTCATGTGATAGAAACTTCTAATTACAAAGCACAAGAAATTAAAACAAAAAATTTAAAAGGAAAACTACAGTTAGACAAATTACTGTGAAATGGCAGACAACCAAGGGTAAATAGATGGTCCAAATCATTCTAGAGAGAAAGAAACAGCGTCATTATATTAGTTTGCTAGGGCTGCCGAAACAAAGTACTGCAAACTGGGTGGCTTCAAACAGTGGAAATGTATTGTCTCACAGTTCTGGAGGCTAGAAGTCTGAAATCAAGGTGCTGGCAGGGCCATATTCCCTCTGAAACCTGTAAGGGAATTTTTTTTGCCTCTTCCTAGCTTCTGGTGAGTGGCTGGCAGTGTTTGTCATTCGTGACTTGACATCACTCCAATCTCTGCCTTCCTCATCACATGGCATTCCCCCTGTCTCTCTGTCTTAACCTGGCCATTTTCTTATAAGGACACCAGTTACACAGGGTGATCTTATCTTAATGTAACTAATTGCATCTGTAATAACCCGACTTCCAAAGAAAGTCACATGCTGAAGTACTTGAGATAAGGACTTTCACATATTTTTGGAGGGGAACACGATTCAACCCATCCCAGTCACGGACACAGAACTAAGAGTCATTCATATCAGAGTTCTTGTCAGCAACAATAAATGCTAATGACATAAAATAATGCCTTCAGAGCAAGTGGGGAAATGATTACCAACTTAGACGTCTACACCCGGACGAAGTATCAATTAAGTGTGAGGAAAGATAAACACACTTTCAAATATTTAAGGTATCAGAAAGTTTTCTTATAACGCATCCTTTCTAAGCAAGTAATATGAGGGGGATTTTCTCTGACAAAAAGCAGGAAATCTAGGATGAAGAAACAATGTCTTCAATATAGGTGAGTGACAGTGCCTGTCCACAATGAAAATGGGATTGGTCTATAGAAGGGACCTGAGTAGAGAGCTTCAGGAGGGAGTTACACAGGAAATAAAGGAAATTAGTAGAATAAATACATGATTTGGGAATAAACTAGAGTCCACTGGTGGAAGGTGAAAAGAGAGATATTCATTCAAATACAGCTCGAAAAACACTGTTATCAGGGCCAGCACTGTGGCGCAGCAGTTAAGTTCGCACATTCAGCTTCTCGCAGCCTGGGGTTCGCGGGTTCGGATCCCGGGTGCAGACATGGCACCACTTGGCACACCATGCTGTGGTAGGCGTCCCACATATAAAGCAGAGGAAGATGGGCACGGATGTTAGCTCAGGGCCAGTCTTCCTCAGCAAAAAGAGGAGGACTGGCAGTAGTTAGCTCAGGGCTAATCTTCCTCAAAATACAAAACAAAACAAAAAAATCACTGTCGTTGATTGTTCACGGGCATGGTGACACTGAACTTAATGAGAGGGACATTTAATCACAGAGCAGTACCCACTGTAAACCACATTTGTACAAGCGTAACTA
This sequence comes from Equus caballus, assembly GCF_041296265.1. Lineage (NCBI taxonomy): Eukaryota > Metazoa > Chordata > Mammalia > Perissodactyla > Equidae > Equus > Equus caballus. Next base: position 51,090,283 of record NC_091686.1, read on the forward strand.
TACCGACTTGCTTTATTTACGCTCCACCTTTAGAATCAACCTATAGACCAATCATAAACTAATTAACTGTGATTGCAGAAGAATGTAAATATCAATTGCGAACACAGAAGAGTAAAGGGACAGCTGTCAGAGGTGGGATCATGGGACTTGGAGGGCAGAGGTGAAGGGACGATTTGGAGTTCTAGTCTCTCCACTTACACAAAGTGGAGCCAAAGTTTTTTTTAAAAAGATGGGCTGTGAATAAAAACTGGACTTATAAATAGGCTGTTCAAAGGTGCGGAGGTGACGAAAGGAGGCCTGTGGCTCTTTCAGTAGGACAAGTACAATCCAACCTCACGCTGTGGACTTGCTGATGGCTCTGCACTGAAAGGTAGGTCTTCCTCCAGATGCTCACAGGGCTTTCTCCCACACCACATTCAGGTCTCTGCCCAAACCTGCACGTTGCCCCTCAAGAGACTTTTCTCCACCTTTTCATCTCTGTTGCTTAAACATTCTTTGTTTTTCCTAGGAGTATTTATAAATACCAAGTACTACAATATATTTTTATTTACTTATAGCCCCCCTCTCTTACTATAATATCAGCTTTGTGGGGTCAGTACTTTGTCACTGCTCTATTTCACACACGTAATTTCAGGCACACAATAGGTGTGCAATATGTATATATTTGGTGAATAAATGAATGAACAACCAGTGGAGGAACTGGGAATATTGATATAACTGAACTGGAAGGATATGGAAATTGGATATATTAGTTATGTATTACTGCATAGTAAATTACCCCAAAACCTAGTGCTTGAAAAAACAATAAACATTTATCATCTCATAATTTGTTTGGGTGAGAAACTCAGGAGCAGCTTATCTGGGTAGTTCTGGTTCTGGTGTCTCTCATGTGGCTTGGGCTGCAGCCATTTAAAGATTTTATTTTTTCCTTTTTCTCCCCAAAGCCCCCCGGTACATAGTTGTATATTCTTCGTTGTGGGTTCTTCTAGTTGTGGCATGTGGGACGCTGCCTCAGCGTGGTCTGATGAGCAGCGCCATGTCCGCGCCCAGGATTCGAACTAACGAAACACTGGGCCGCCTGCAGCGGAGCGCGCGAACTTAACCACTCGGCCACGGGGCCGGCCCCTGGGCTGCAGCCATTTAAATGTATGCATGTAACCGGAGGATCTGCTTCCAAAACAGGCTATTCATATGACTGGCAAGTACGTGCTGCCTTGTTGGCAAAGGGTCTCAGTTCCTCACCACATGGATCTCTGCATAGGGCTGCTTGAGTGTCCTCACAAGATAGTGGCTAGCTTTCCCCAGAACAAGTGATTTAAGAAAGTAAGGCAGAGAAGCCACAACGGCTTTTTTGACCTAATCTTAAAAGTCACACACCATCATTTTCTCAAAATCCTGTTAATTATACAGCTCAGACCTATTCAATGAAGGAAGAGACTACACAAAGAGCTGAATACCAGAAAGAAAGTCTCTTTGGGGACCTTATTGGAAGCTGGCTACCATTGGGAGAGAGGAAACAATATAAATGAGCTAAATTCTCATCTACTATCATGGGAAATCAGCAGATAATGTCTATAATTAATGAATCAAAAAGTAATGATTAGCAAATTGGTTAGAGATATGGAGGTAACTGGTGGTGTGATGGAGCCAGCTTGTACCAACTTGCAAGAGTCGAAAGTTAAATTTTCAGGGATTTTGTAAGCTGCTTGTTAAAGAAAGCCATTATTAAAAATAAAACCATGTAAATATAAATATAATATAAGCATAAACATAATATAAACAAAGGTAATAAATACTCAAAACATGTCATTTCCAAATTATTTTACTACGTTGTACTTTCATCTACGCTCTTGAGATTATTTACACCTATAGTATCTGCAGGCAGAACACTACATAATGGTGTGTTCCTGTGCCCTTCCTCCCAGCTCTGCTCAGTAATGTCCTGTTGGTATCTTGAAATCAGCCGTTGCAAGAATATTTACACCACAGAAATCAGTGAGTGCTACGTGTCAGGGCTTGACTTATTGTTTATTTGTTGCCTAGACTTAAGAAAGTAACAGGGAAAATGCTAATGATGGAGATTAAGCTTAAAAGTGTGTCATTAGTATAGCCTTTAAATAGTAAACAGCACAAAAAACTGACAAAATATTCTTCTGGTGTTCAAAAACTGGTATTAATTTTAGCAAGAAAATCACTTACATCATTAATGAACAGTAAACTTCATACATATGTCTCATTGCTTCACTTTCATCTTACTCATTTGTATAAATGGAAGTATCAATCAACATTCACATTGGAACTAAACCTGGAGGCCTAGTTGTTCAATATTTATCAGCACATCATTGAAGACAACCAACCATAAAACCAAAAACTAAATAGTTGAAGGTGGTTACTTCTGAGGATTGGGAATGGTGGAGGCGTGGGGTGTTATTGCTTTTTACAGCAAGCCATTTTGCAGTATTGGATTATTTTTAACTATGTGCATATACTAGCTTGAACTGAAAACTACCTTTAAAAGAGTTTACAAGTAATTTACAAAATTCAACTTGAAGAACACTTGTAAAGATTGGCACCTGTGCTGACATCTGTTGCCAATCTATTTTTTTTTCCTCTTCTTCTTCTCCCTAAAGCCCCCCAGTAAATAGTGGTATATTCTAGTTGCGAGTGCCTCTGGTTGTGAAGTACACTTTTAAATTTACTCATAAAAAAGTTTGATTTGCTCAGCCATAGTTTTGGAAGACTATTCCCCAGGGGTCTCTCTTATTTCTGTATTAACTGTAAGTAGAGGTAAAATTTGCCCTGTTGTTCTAGACTATCTTTTCAAAGATGTTTCTGCAGAAACCAGTCTTGGAAAATAGAGCATCTTACTCCAGAGCAAAGGAAAGCTTTGCTTACAGTATAATAAAGATATTATCTCCCTACAGGGCAAAGAAAAGCCAGGCTTACAGCTTGGGGTTCATCAGCTATAATGCAAATCTGTTGTGTGTTCAGCATTCACTTGGGCCCCTCAGTGTCACCTGCATGGAACCTGGTGGAGGTGGGAGGTGGCAGGGGTATTGATACATACACACATCATTGATGCATTGACTAACCTTGTGACTCTTGCTGTACAGTGAGCAATAAATTCCCTTGTCTCTGACCCAGGAATTTCGTGTCTCTTGCCGGTATCCATGCAATTGTGGGAAGCTAACTTCTTAGTTTGCAAGTACAGTGAAACATAGTCCTTTACAGTCCTCAACAGTGTCTCCAAAAAGGCATCAAATTATCAAGAATAAAAATTTACTTCCTTTCCCTAGCGTTCGTGCAGAGGGAGATTTACCAAGAAGCTTCAGGGCCCTTCATTTGCACTGGTTCCTCCAAAGATCCTCATAACTAATTTGAATACACAAAATGGTATTTAATCTTTCTTCTTAAAGGAAACCCCCAAATTTATTAAGCATCAAGTTCCACAAAACTTTTATCCATCTATGAACTCCTAATTTATGAAACTTGTGAGTGTAAAAAACTATGGTTGAAGTAATTATTGCCTATACTATTCTATTAAAAATACAGTAAGATTTAAGTCATGGGAGCTATAGCTAAACGTGGTGATTAAGTCAACCACTTTATTAGAGCTTTGTAGTTTTTTTGTCAAGATTTTATTTTTCCTTTTTCTCTCCAAAGCCCCCTGGACCATAGTTGTATATTTTTAGTTGTGGGTCCTTCTAGTTGTAGTATGTGGGACGGTGCCTCAGCATGGCTTGATGAGCAGTGCCTTTTCTGTGCCCAGGATCCAAACTGGCAAAACCCTGTGCTGCCCAGCAGAGCACGCGAACTTAACCACTCTGCCACCGGGCCTGCCCCAGAGCTTTGCAGATTTTTATTGAGCAAATGACACAAAATCACACATTAGTTGGTTCAGAAAACCACAGGAATGAGGTGATAAGTCTTTACAAAGTATAAAAGCAAATAATAATCATAAGGACAGTCAAAGTTACATCTGAATTAAATTTTTTATGGGTTGTGGAGATTAAGCTTTCTCAATATTGGTATAGTTAACATTTTCAGTTGAAAACTTTAAGTATTCAGGGAGGATATATCTTTTGGTAAAGCCTACACGAACTTCCTGGGGATTTAATTTTGGAAAATTTCTATTAGGAAAAAATTGATCTAAAAGTAGTTGTACATATCATCTATAGTTCTCAAAAACAAATGACTCTGGTCCCTGCCATATGTTGCCTTGTGATAAATGCCATTTTACAGAGTGGTCTGAGCACACATATATGAACCAATAAAATCTCTAAAACTTTCATGTTTCTAATATTCTATATCTTATAATTTGTCCAGAAACCAAGAACATCATTATCTTCTACATAATTTTTATGCAAAATAGATGGGTATATATTATATCACAATACAGCCTAGTGAATATCTAAGTTGTTTACCCTATTCTCTTGACACATAGCTGACTGTTTTTCTTTCCTATCATGTATATTGTTTAAATAAATACATATCTTCATTTTAAATAAAAAAGTGAATTACAACAAGCCATTAGAAGTTTAGCTCTTCTAAACTCATTCACAAGTAGCTAGTTATTAGTTACCAGGTAGTTGTTGAACTTCACCTGCTGTTCAATTATAATAAAATAATCTAGTCCTTGAGAATAGACACAGTTTCAGTGACCTTTATGTCACTGCTCAGCTTTGGTTTTCTCATGTGTAAAATGGCAATACTATCCATCACTGAACATACAAAGTGCTTTATCTTGTAAATTGCTCTGTAAATTAGGAGCAGGCTAGTAGTAAAAGGTAATTATCTTTCACAAGAACTTAATATAATGGGAAAAATGCCTTATTTATCAAAATATTGAGAAACTATAAAACACTACCAAAAAAATAAACAAGTGACATAACATAGTCATGTCTTCCATATGCATTTTAATGTTTGTATAGAGCAAAAACAAATCCTGAATTTGATTTACTTTGCACCTTCCTGAAAATGATCAGCAATTTCCCCTTTAGGTAGTTAACCATTACAGAAAAAGAGAACGTCCCAAGCACCTGTAAGAATTCTGAGATTTTAAGTTAATATTTCCCAGCAATCATGGTTAATCAACAGTATTTCTTTTAGTTAATTCATTGTACAGAATTATAAACATATATTATAAATAGAAATCACCAAGAATTTTACATGATTAATGATAGACCATAATTTCCCTATGGAAAAATACTCAACTTCTTATCAGAAATATGAGTTCGAATCCTTGGGTAAGATACAGAGTTTTTTGACTAAATCGGTTTCAAGAGTGAATTTGCAATGTAGCAGATGCAGAGTGCATTAGTTTGAAGCCATTTTAGGAGTCATCGAAGGCAATAAAAGTGTGCAGATAGGCCCCCCAAAATCTATAGATAAAAGGCTAGTACAGGAGAGTAAATAGCACAAGTCTAGCAGTTATATTAGGGAAGAAACAACTTGACCTGCATACTTACAGATCTATTTTATGTGCTATTGAATTGCCTATAACCACATTAGCAGGGCTTCAAGGAAAATTTTCAGCAGAAAGATGCAATTTTCTTAATAACGATTTCAGTTTATATTACTAACATTTTTAGAACATCTCAGTATTATGTTTTAAACCACAATTCTTGTAATTTTTATAATATTCCATGAAGTAGGGAATAAATATAGGGAAAGAGGATTTACTTACACTGGTAATTTCTACTTGTTGCCTAGGGTAAATGTTTTGTACATACATCTGGTTCATGAAAAAACTTCATTTGCTCCAGTTAAGTGGAAGAATTGCTCATTTGAAAAGTAAAATGCTTTTAAAAGAAGAATTTTAAAGAATATACATGTTTTCAATGATATTTTAATACACTATGACCTTTATTAAAGCATACAAAATTTCTGTTTAGTTGAAATTGTATGTGGCTTGCTTTAAAGAAAAGAAAAAGTAATTGGTACTTTATGCACCAACCATATATAAGTAGTCACAGAATATTAGTTCACCAAACACTCACTGAGCTTTTATACTAGACATCGTGCTAAGTTCTTGGGATATGAACATAATTAATTTCAGTCTCTAAAATTAAAGGTCTTGTAGTTTGATTAGTAAAACAGACATATATGTGTCCAGAATAATGAAGATATTAAGAAAGAAATATTTTTGGCATAAGTGGTAACAAAATCAACCTGGAAACCTAATTCAGTTTAAAAAGTACTGCACAGAGTAGGCTTCTTGGAGTTGTCAATCGATATATGAACTGAGTCTTTTAGATATATTTAAGTTAGACCAGCGGACAAAAGAAGTCATGCCATTCCAGACAGAAGGAAGAGAATGACCAGACAGCAAGGCAAGAAATTATGTCATTTGTGTAAGCAATTGCACCACATTTATTTCTGTCATTTAATAAACTGTAAGAGAATGGTAGGAAATTAGGTAAGGGAAAGTCGTGGAGGTTAGGTAATGCCATGCATTGTAGGCCATATTAAGGAGCTTGATGGCTATCTTATAGGTGACCTGTAGTCATTAAAAGGTTTAAGCAGGAAATTGTCATAGTGAGATTTATTTTTTTAGCCTTTTTAGAATATTAAAAAGAAATGTCTCTGAATTATTGGTTTTGTCCTTAATTTGCTTAGAAACATCTTTTGAATAGGTAATACAAAGATAAACTTTAGCGAATTCATGTCCAAATTGAGACAATTTCTTATAATAGTTACCAATTATGAAAATATTATCCTGAAAATCACCATAGATGTAAATTGTTTGAGTCAAATTATTTTATTTTTTCTTTTGAAATAAGTAAAGGTAAACAAAAGATACACACCTGACATACTATTTCTTTAACATGGAGAAAATATTTTTAAAAATTACTCAACTGTAGTTTGCTATATTGACAATACATGAATGAATATGTCTAACATAGGTGACTTTGCACTTATAAATTTAGAAAGAATTAGATAGAAAGATAAAGCTGGATATTAACCTATATCCCAGTATTGATAGGTGTTTATTAATTTGGTAAATTATTTTAAATAATATTTTTTAAAGAATCAATAGTTTAGTAATTTGTATATAGAATTGAAAAGCGTTAATTCCATGGGAAAAGCAATGTTTTTCCCAGTGATGGAAATGTTTTGTAGGACATATGCGAGACAGTGATAGAAGGAGAAGTTTATCTTTTATAAAATATGAAGATAACTATCAATAAAAGAGAAATATTATAAATATGGCACATAAAAGTGAATATGAAGTGGAATGTATATACGTGTTTGGCTAGTGTGTATACACGACAGCTAAAGCTGAAACCCAACTGGTTATTATTAATATTATTGTTAGCAGCAGTATCATAAGGCAGAATTTATAAAAGTAAAGGGATGAATGCAACAATTCCCAGCAGAAGAATAACAAACTTGGATACTGTAAATTCAGAATAAAGATGGGAAAATTTGTAGAATATGACAGGGAAGTCCATTAACATGAGTTTTCACAGTTTCTTCCATTCCCCGCTGACTCAGCCTACACCTAGGATTCTGGCCTTTACAACCTCCAGTTAGTGAGTGGGCTAGGTAATTGAAAGGACTCATTAATATTTGTTGTTGTTAGTGTCTTGGAGTCAGTGCTATGTCAGGTAACACTCTGCTGCTATTCATAGGGTTTTCTGAAGTGGGTGGCCAGGTCCTTCTTCCTAGTCTGTCTTAGTCTGGAAGCTCCACTGAAACCCGTCCACCACAGGTGACCCTGCTGGTATTTGAAATCCTGGTGGCAGAGCTTTCACCATCACAGCAACATGCAGACACCACAGTATGACAACCAACAGCTGGGTGACGTGGTTTTCTAACCAGGATATGAACCCGGGCTGTGACAGTGACAGCACAGAATCTTAAAACCTCTAGACCACCACATTAATATTAGAACGGGCCAAATGTTTTTGGAGGAAGCGAAGATGAGATTGTGCTTGTGTTGAGGAGACAACAGCCATCAATAATGGGTTTTAAGTGGGAAACACAGAGGGAGAAGAAAGAGAAAGACAGGTGAAAGCGAAAAAGAGGGAGGTGTGCAGGGAGAAAAAGAGGTAGCAACTGTGCTTCAAGTGGGACTGTGGGGGAAAATAGACATGGGAACAGAATTTTAAAGAAGTTTTGTTGAAAGTTATGGCTCAAAGTTTGCCTCTCTACCCTTTTCTCCTCACCTCCAGGGGATAAGTGAAGATTTTAATTGCTTAAAAAAAATTTTGGATGCTACTTCTTTTAGGAAAGTTTCACTCTAAGAGAGTTACAAGTCATTTAACTAAAATAATCGATACTGAAATGTAGAAACTGTTGCAAATAAAAATGCAAGAGCCAAACAAGTAAACAGAAAAGACCTGGCTGTGGAAAAGCAGTCCTAATGGCTAATGAAAGGATGGAACAATGCTGAAAGTCCTCATTGACATTTCAGGGAAAGAGACAGTAAAACAAATGAGATGCCATTTTACAATTATATTGTCTTTTTTTTAAGCAATACCAAGAGTTGATTAGGATGAGGGAACATGGGAACTGCAGCTGTTGGGAATATTAATTGGTACAAACACTTTGGAGGGCAACTTGGCAACACTTAGTAAATTTGAATATGCTCATAAATGACTATCCGCAGCTTTCACTTATAGGGCTCTATTCTAGAGGAAATCCCCCACATACGCCTGAGAAGACATATATTGTGATGTTCACTGAAGCATTACTCGCTTCAGTAGAAAAGAGAAACAATTATTCTTCTGTAGGATCACTTGACATAAAGCTGTGATGTATGTCATTAATTCATCCAATGGAATGTTATATAACAGAGAAAAGGAATGAAACAGAGCTACATACATTAACATGTATAAGTCTCAAAAATATAATGAGGGTAAAGAAACCTTAAAAACAGAATGCCATTGCTGTGAATTCTTAAAATATAGAATATTATAGTACACATTTTTGGTAAATATAAATGGAATAAAAGTTCAAAAGGTTGCATATAAATGATTTATACCAACTTCCTCTGTGAAGAAAGATGAGGAGATGGAAAGAGAGATGGACTTTTATGAATCTGCAATTTTATTTTCATTTAAGGCAAGTGTTAATATCTGTTTAATCTTGGTAGCAAATACATGAATGAGTACTATTTTACATTATTTTCTATATGTTTGAAATATTTTAGAATAAAAAAGTCTTTGATGAGAAAGGTAAGAGACAAAAAGGAAGCAAAATATATGTTTCTAATTTTTAAAAGCCTAAAGCTTAAGAATAACCTTTCAGAAATGTTCCACTAGTTCTGCTTTGTGGGAGGTCAGCACAAAGTTTGTATTGATATTGTTGTTGTTATTGTTGCTTGCCCCATGTCATTTTTATGCTAGATTTTGATTGCCTATCTTCAAATAAGTATGCTTATGACAATATAAAATGTGTTGTCGGATCATAAAATTAGCAAACGACAGAATACTCCACTTGTACAGTGATAACCTGATTCTTTTAATCAATTAGTGTGTAACTGAGAGCGCCTAGACAAGCGTATGGCTCATTCTTTCCACCCCACACCCAAAGTATGGAGAACTCAGAAGAAACACAAGTACCTCTCACCTCAGCATATGGCAAATCCATTTCCTGCTGTTAGAAAATTCACATTGCTGCTAAGATGCCCAAGATGTGTGATTACTGCACAAGATTTTTAAACTATAGTTCTTGCTAATAAGGCATTCTTTAGAAATTCTGCATGGCATGGTTATAATTATTGAATTATAGAAATTACACATGTATTGTTTTTTAATGTGAATTATTTTCATCTTACATCAAAATGATCAAAATCATTTTGCAGTTTCCAGTTAACTCAGTACATAGCTATACTAGAAAAATATAACATGACTGATTATTTATTAAAACCAGTAGCTAAAGATCAGAAATTGTTAACAGGTCAGGATTCTGGCTGAAACTACACTGTCTACTTCAAGGGCAAGGCCTTTCTTTCAATTGCTCTTCCTAGGACCCAATGTCGTTAGTGATAGGATTAGAGCTAAGGTCCTTACAAGCGCCAGAGTCTCTACCTTTAATAGGTGTTTATATGTGTTAAGGAGGGAGAACTAATGATATGTCATGATTTTATGTTATTTTATGGCCAGTTTAGTGGTCCACATAAATTGCCCTGGAGATCTAATCACATCGTTTAGAGAGCAGATGCCAGAGAGGAAGTGAAACAGTTTTCCTTATAACAAGCCTGCAGTGAACCTGACTTATTGTCACAGGGCTCCTCTTTAGGGAGGCCTGGCATTTGGTTTCAAAACGATTCAGACTCTCAGTGCTGCCTACAAGGGCGCTAATGATGGTGATGATTTTCATGGTGTGGGCACTTGTCGCGAGTGAACCAGACTGAGACCATTCTATATGTCATGTAGTCCTAGCACAGCTGTTGATGTTAGCAGGATTAATCACAACCAACTTGGGCTGGATTCAAAGTGACCTAGAAGAGCTACATTCTACATCCTGTTATCAATTCGCCTGGGCAAAGGCATTATGTGCTAACATGTCCTCATCGATAGAAACCATGTCCTGTGATTACCCGTTATGTGTACAGACTTCTAGCAGAGTCTGTGACTAACAACGGAGCTGCACCTAATGTTCTAGTTAATGTTGTCTGGGGATGGCACTAAAAACTGAAAAGGATATATTTTGTCATTATTATTATAGTCTCTGGATCAGTGAATAACATTTTTTTTTTGAGATCCTACTTGTATAAGACTTAACTGTTTCTGTAGGATAAAAGGAGAAATTTTATTGGCTTACATGTAAAATTTCAGATTAGGAGAAATAAAATGTAAAAGCACAAAAACACAAAAGGGATGTTTCTTTGTAACTGTATCTCATTTTTTTCCCTTCATGGTAAGATTTAAGTTAAATCCAGAAGATAACGCACAATGGAAACATACTTTTCTATGCACTTAAAGTCACACATAAGGAATTGGTTTGCTTTTTCATTCTATTGGATATCCGATGTATAATCTTCACAAAGGACACGATTAGTGGGATGAGAACCATGCTCATATGGTAGGGATTAATCAACTTATGTTTTAATTCCCAGAAGGGGAGGATCAGAAAAAAGGCTTTGAATCTGACACTGTATGGTGTTATTAAAAAAACAAAACAAAACACGTGGCAGGCATTTATTATTCTGTACGGAAGAGAGACACTGAAAGGTTTGTGGCACTTTGACATTACATTAGAGCACTGTATAGGACCAGTAACTAGGAAATCTTCTAGAACTTTCTAATCAAACTGCAGTCTGCAGACTAGCAGCATCAACATCACTTGGCAGAGTTTCAAGTTCCATTCTACACTTTCTGAATCAGAATGTGCATTTTACAAGATCTTGGAACAATTCATATGCACATTAAAGTTTAAAAAGCATTACTCTAGAATAAGTTAAAGAAAATTTCAGAAGAATTTTTCGAGAGTTGTTTACCTCCTTAGAGAAACAGATGGCTGAGAGGCCTACCTGAAATTTGTGTCAGAAATTAAAAGGCTTAGAGCATCCAGATGCTAATAGTCAACAGATTATTATTATTATCATCAAATATGTGGTGACTGAGCTGCCTAATCTTCTAGGAACAAAGCATCTTTTATCAACATCAGTTTTGTTGGAGAAATTTCTATTACATTTAGTTATGACAGGAGGTGATAGCAGCACATCAAAAAGGGACTGTTTTAGGCAAAAACTTCTGAAGAGGATGCGATTAATTACCTGGGGAGAGAAAAGGCCTCCTGAAGAAGAGGCTGCTCAGTAGGAGTCCCAATCCTAGCCCGAGGTCCAAGCAAATAAGGAAACTGTAAGCCGCCTGACCAGAGAAGCAGTTCTGAAAGGATGGTGGTGTGGACAGAATCGATACCCTGGAACATATTCTTATGCCTCTTAGCTACTTTGTATCTCAGATAACATGTTGTCGAATAATGTGATATGTCACTGGAATGTCTTCGATGCATATAACATTATAATGAATTTCTTTATGAACAGCTCTCTGATAGATACTATAGGGAATAGATAAATCCCTATTTCTGCCTTAATTTTACTATCCTGAATTATAGCAGAACATATGGTATATATTCGATTCCTCTGGTTTTAAATTACAGAAACCAAACTTGAAATTTCTTAGGAAAAAGGAAGAGCAATTTATCGACTGAAAAAATACAAGAAAGGGCTTAAACAACTTATAGACGAGTTTGATAGGATGCAGCTAGGACTTAAAACCAATTAGAACCAGGAACGCGAACATTTCCAGGACTCTCTGGCTTTTAACTTGTTTTGTTTTTGGGTGAACTTTATTGCCTTTCTTTTCCAAAACAAATTTTGTCTCCGGGTTCAGAAACCAGACAGCTGAGCCCTCTCAAGTTTTACTTCTTTAGTTACTACCGTTGAAGTGGAGTTGACAAAACCTGCTATGATCCAAGGTTCAAAATTTCAGGCAAGACTTGGATTTTTGGTTTGAGTCAGATGCTCTTTGAGGATCAGTCAGCTGTTGCCCTGGAGCGGCCCTTGTTGGGATAGGGCTTTTACTCGGACTGAAATGAGAAGCTGCTGGCGAGTAAGAGCACGACAATTCTGCACAAACTAATAGCTTAGAAGGAAGAGTGGTTTTCTATAGAGGATGGATGGACCAGACAATATAACTTGTGTCTATTGAATATATACATAGAGTGGCTTTTAAAATAGATATCATATGTAAATTACCTTTTCAGAGAGACAGATAAATATTACCTTTGAAAAATACTGTAAACTATGGTTTTAAAGGTCATGTCTTACTTAAAGTATATGGAAAGGCAGACAATAATATTACAATGTTCAATTTCAATTTTTCTTCGATTATGCTGCAAGGGAACTATATATATTAACAAAAACTAGAGACCTTTCAAATATGTATTATTGGGAGAATGATGAAATAATTGCATGTGAATATTATAGATATTATGCAGTCATAGACAGAAAGAGTAGGTAGAATGCAAATGCTACAAAAGCACTTCCAGATATTGAATGAATGAATGAGATCTGTATGCGCTATCCAGAAAGAAAAAGATGGTATTTCATTAACTGCAAAAATCAAGTTGTATAAATAATATATATAGCATGATTCCATTTTTGTTTAAAAAATTATTTATATATAATACAAAATAATAGCAGTATGTGACACTTAATATATTTCAGGCACTGTTCTGTGCACTTTATAATTATTACCTAATTGCTAACTGAACCCTCATAACAACCCTGTGAAGTAGGGTTTAGGTGCTCCTTATGATTGTAATTATAATTATTATCCCTACTTAGAGCAGGTAATAGATGGAGCCTACCAGTCTGACTTGACTTCCTACAAGCTAATGTATTTTGCTATACTAACTCTTAAACATGTGTATGGTCATTCACCCAGCCATCTATTCTTCAAACCTTCACTGAATGGCTACTATCCCAAACACTCTTCTAGATTCTAGGGCTGCACTGACTAAAGTCCTATACTGGCTGAGCTTACATTCTGGTGGGGAATGACAGACAATAAGCAAAATAAATAAGTACAATGCATACAATCTTGCATATGATCAATCCTGCCAAAAGAAAAAAAACAGAACTAGGTTAGGGGATCAGGAATGTCAAGGTCAAGACTGCTGTTTTTTCCAGGTAGACCTCACAGAGAATGTCATAGTTGACCAAAGACTTGAAATATGTTATGGAAAGAGCCACGGGGATATCTGGGAGAAGAGTTTCCCAAGAGAGAGCACAGCCAGTGCAATTCTTTTGTGATTGCATCAACTTCCTCGGTGAGGTAGGAAGGCAGAGGGGGTCTTGCCTGGTATATTCAACGAACACAGTGTCTCTGGAGTCTTTAGGATGAGTGGTCAAGGAGGGAAAGTAGAATATAATGATAGAGAGGTAAGGAGGGAAGATGCAGGGTTGGGGGCAGGTCACAGAGGGCACTGAGGTTGTTGTGCGAATTTAGCTTTTACTTTTGACAAAACGAAGAGTTTTTGGAGAGTTTTGAGCAGAGAAGAGACATGATTTGACATACCTTTTAAAACAATTTTTCTGGCTACTTGTAGCCTGAAAAGCAGTGAGGCAGCAATGAGAATGTGCTTCCCATATATATGACTTCAGGGAGCAAATTGACCAATGCTCCCAGCGGCATGCTCTGGAATCTGTCACCACATGTGCTAGGGCCACACATCTCACAGGCATGTCTTAGCCAATGACTCATTGTAGGGGAAAAAATCTTGGAGATTTAAGAAGAGAGAATATGAAACAGACTTCTAAGAGAGCGGCCTATGTAGAGGGAATGGCCTTCAGAGAGCTGTGTGTATGATTGGGTGTAGACAGATGTATACAAACAGGTATGTGAAAGATAAAGGCCCAATCATTAACAGTGGCAATCCAGGGAGAGTGATGTTGAATAGTGGGGGAGGGCTGAGAAGGATTCTTTAGTTTGTATTTTATAAATTCTCATTTATTTGATTTTTATAATAAACTGGCATTATTTTTATAATCAATATATATTAAAACAGATGCTAAATAAAATATAACATTTTGATGAAGAAAGGAAAATATTTGTTTCAATATGTGTACGTGGCAACTAACTAAAGATATAATCAATGCAGACGAACTCTGTAATCTGAGGATACCGAGGCATCTCTCTTGGTAACAGCCCAGGTAAAAGGATGGATAGATCTGAGGCAGAGATTGAGCCTCTGACTCTGCTCTCCTTCCTAGAGCAGTATAGATTTTCCTGCTGCTGAGTTTTATTTCAGAACTAGGAGAGTCAGGGGTTTATAAACATCTGCCTAAACAGAATCACATGAGCTACTAGAGTGCATTTTTTAGACTGGTGTTGCAAGCCTGGTCTAAAAGGGCAGTGATATAGCCAGTATTCAGCTATTTTCCTATTCCAGCAGAATCCCACCTTGGTAAAGACTGCAGCATCTGTGTTCTGTTGGGGACCCAGATCCCAGAGAAAATCTTGCCGAGATTGTTACATCGGAGTCGTAATTAGCCACCCCATTTCTGTTAAGTTCTGTGTCCTTGAGTGACTATATAAAAGTCGTGTTTATGTCGTCTTCTCTTGAGATTCCCTAACTCTCCTGTAATTCTGCATTTGTACTGTGACTATTGCAGAGACATTTGGGGACATATTCACAAATTTTCCATTCTTTGACATTCAGTAGTAACAGGGTCATCTCTTTATTAATTTCCAAATGGTTATTTCATACTGCCTTTCTCGCTGTTGAATTAGGATCTTGATAAACTGTTATTAGTTTTCTTTCAATGATAGCATGACATCAATATATTCATAACATGACAAAGAGCATAAATCCAAAGAAGAATCTTAGACACATGATTATCAAAAGCATATCAAAAACAGAGAGACATTCTTCAAAACTAGGAAATGCCAGCATGCAACGAAGGGAACATTTTCATATTATATACGAAGGTTGTTTACTGATATAAATGCAAAATATGAAGTACATAGATACACCTTTTCTAGTTGCTATTGATGTCAGTGTCACCTCTTACCACTTTTCTCGATGAATCCATTGTATTATTCTGACACCATATTTTATTTGACTCTTCTGTAGTTTTTAAGATTCCCGACTTCTTCCTTCTTGAAATCCCTGTTGCTTCTGGCTTCAATCACCTCATACTTCCTTGGCTCTTCTCTTAAACCTCTAACTACAGCTTCATATTCCCTTTTACGTGATTTTTCCTCCCAATTTTTAATTTATTCATTCACTCATTAGAGCAGTTAAATTTATTGACCATCTATGTGAGAGACTACACTAGGTACTACTGAGAGTACAGAAAGGAAGATAAAAACACATAGTTCCTATCTTTAGGGAGCATAAAGTAAATATTGATCCTCTGCAGGGTTCCATCCAGGCCACACAATCCCTGTATGATTTCATCTAGTCCAAAGAATGATTCATGAATCCATTCCTTTCAAATCTGTGCATCCAGCCCAGGTGCTTTTCCTGACATATAGTTATTTCCTCCTAACCCATTGACTCTGAGCAGCTTCACCTGAGTATCCTTGGTCCTTCCTCCCATCCATCCATCCATTCATTTAACATGTTTATGCGCATCATCCGCTCTTAGGCTGTAATGGAGAACGAAATGAGACAAAGACCTTGCCCTCATGATATTAGGACTAAATGTGAAGATGTAAGCAATAAAAAAAGTAAGCAAATATGTAATAGCTTGAGATTGTGATAAATGCCAAAAATAAATCATAGGTATAAGATATTAGAGAATCATGGAATGGTGGTTATTTTGGATACTGTAGTAAAGAAAAGCCCCTAAAAGATGACATTTATTTAAGACTAGTAGGAAGTACAGGAATGGGAAAATCAAAGGACTAGGGAAAGAGTGCTCCAGATGAAATAGACATTCTTTTTCACAAAACAGAAAGAATGTCAGCGCAGCTAGAATGGAATGTGCAGAGGGGGAAGTTAGATATATCACAGAGCAAATACCAAGAGAGAAGCAGGGGTCATGTCATATAAAAAGTTTGCATTTCATTCTAAATAAGATGGGAAGATGTTGGAGGTTTTAGCCCAGAGCTGACATTATCTAATTTACATTTTTAAAAGAGTACATTAATTTAAATGTACGTAATTTAAAGAACACATTTTAAAGGGACAGAGTAGAAGAGAAACTAGTTAGGCTTCTTCAGTCACTACTTGGGTTCTTTAGTCACTTATTATTGAAGCGCAAGGAAGGGGCGAGGGTGGCTCAGATGAGCAGGACAGGGGGAGAGTCTTGAAAAGTGGCTGTACTTAGGACAGAATGGACAGGACTTGCTCATGGGTTGGAAATTTGGGATCATGGAAAAAGAAGAATCAAGATAATTTCTTTTTTTTTCATTAGTAACTGGATGAATTATTGTATTGTTTACTGAGGTGAAGTGAGGAAAAAATTGATTTGAGGGTGAGTGGGGATTAAGATTTATGTTTTGGACCGTCTATGTTTGAGATGTCTTCTAGACTTCCAGATAGGAATGTCATATAGGCAATTGGATAAATGAATCTGGAACAGAAGGGAAAAGTCTATAATCTGAATATGCCAATTTGGAAGTCACCAGCAAATAGATGACATTTAAAAGACAGTATCGGGGGCTGGCCCTGTGACCGAGGGGTTAAGTTCAGGTGCTCTGCTTCAGCGGCCCAGAATTTCACTGGCTCGGATCCTGGGCATGGACATGGCACCGCTTATCAGGCCGTGCTGAGGCCTTGTCCCACACGCCACAACTAGGAGGACTCACAACTAAAATATGCAACTATGTACTGAGTGGATTTGAGGAGAAAAGGCAAAAAAAAGAGATTGGCAACAGTTGTTAGCTGAGATTCCAATCTTTAAAAAAAAAAAGACTATCGGAAAGGACCGTCCAGGAAAAGAATATAAATATGGACGAGAAGGGGCCTAAAGAGTCATTCCTAGGAAATGCCAACATTTAAAGGTTGGGAAGAAGAAGAGGAATCAGCAAAAGAGACTAAGAAGAATCGGCCCAGTAAAAGATTAAAAATGTTTTAAAAGGGCCAAAAACAACAATTCTAGACCATATTTCTATATTTAGCAAACACACGTGACAGAAACTCCTTCCATATATCAAAAGTAAAACTACCAGATAAAATATTTTGAATACGTACTTGGTCTTACAGAAACAAAGGAATTTTAAGAAATCCAGATTTGATAAGAAAAGTCACCTTCACAAGGGCAAATGAATCCTGAAGCCAGTGACTTCCTTGGGTGTATATGTCAAACTGACAGATTTAATTGCTTAGGAAAGGACACGAGAAAACACCTAGGATCAAAAGCATGGAAAGAGCCATAAAGTTTAAAACCAAAAGTAGGTGAAGCACAAAAAAGTGCATTGCAATCTAAAGATGGGCATAGTGGATACACATGCCTGTCTCTGCCTTGGCTTTACATAGAAGGAAAACTGAGGGGGAAAAGTGACAAATAATTGGATTGGCTCTCTCAACCTTCAGTTTATCCTCTTTCCATTGCAAAGGTTGGCAAGCTAAAATCTACATTTTTAGACTGCCTTGCAGTCATTGTTTAAGAGTAAATTCACACAAAGTTGAGAATGCAGAGATGAAGCAAGACCCTCTTCCTATGGCAAACACAACCATCACACAAGTTCCAGGAGACACAAGTATTCACAGCAGCTGGAGTCCATGTTTAAATGTCCAGGAACCAGCTTCTTGGGCAGAAGGCAGTTGTGGCAGCCACAGTGGGGGCAGCAGTAACAAAAATGTTCAGAACCTCTACGTTATAATGATGATGATATGATTTTAAAATTTAAAGTCTAGACTTGTTCCCTGATTTCTACTTCTCTGGTTCTTCCAATCATTTTTTTAAGCACCTAATTCCATTTAGTATATTATTTTCTGCTTGAAATACACGGAGCATTTCCTGTTTTCTCCACTAATGCCTGACTATTGAAAACTCTCTTAGAAATTCCCATCTCTGCATCTGCACGTCTTCTGGTCTAGAGCTGACTTCACAATATCTGTGCATAAAACAACAAACCAAAGATGTTCAAAGATTTCCAAGTTGGACCCCCTCAGGTGACTAAACAGAAGAAAATAATGTTTATATCTGGAAACCCACTTAACTTCAGGCCTCAAATAAATCCACAGAAATGTCCAAAGAGCTCACAGTCAAAAATCTCTGAACTAACAAGGAAATGAGTGACTATGAGTGAGAGCCAGCCAGAACAAAAGTAAACAAAACAAAAGATTAGAGCATCAAAATGAGAAGAAATGCTAATATTGGTCCCAGCAGAGACCCATCATATAAGGAGCATATTTAGTATATCTAAAGAAAGAAATGAGAGAATTGAAGTATGACTAAAGAATAGAATACTGCCAAAATTTAACAGGCGGATTTGAAACAAAACAAAAGATAGAACTTCTGGAAATTAAAAAAAGCTGTAATTAGAAACTATAGTCTAATACTAATAATACATAGAACAGAAAATTAACCAACTGCACTGTAAAACTAAAGAAATTACCTAGAAAACAACAAAGAGAGATAAGAGATGAAAAATACAAAAGAAAGGTAAAGAGACATATAGGACAGAATGAGAAGTCTAACCCAGCACTAATTGGCTTTCCAGAAGGAGAGAACAGATCAGATGTTTGAAGCAATATTAAACAGGTAATGGTTGAGAAATTTTAAGAATGGATGAAAGACAGAAATCCCCAGATTCAGAAATCCTAATAAATTCCAACCAGGAAAAAAGAGTCCCACACTTAGAAATATCATGGTCAAATTTCAGAACACCAAAGACAAAGAGAAAATTTAAAAATCAACAATTAAAGCCAGAAATGGTAGAATAATATCTTCAATGTGCAGGCAGAAAATATTATTAAGTTAAGAATGCCATACAAAATTAAGGTATCTTTCAGGAACAAATAAAAAATAAATATAATTTCAGATACGAACAATTGGGAGGGCTTTCTACCACAGACCCTCGCAAAGGAAGTTCTAAAGGATATACTTTAGGAAAAATGAAAATGATCCAGAAAATGCAGTAAGAAAGATTGTTTACATAAAAATATTCACTTATGGATGAATATAAACAAAACGCTGATTATATAAAATCAATGAAATTAATGTCTAATTTGTTAAGAAAAAATTAAAATAAAATTAAACCACTGTATAAGAATACCTTACAGGTAACAAAGAGGTAATTGAAATTAAGATAGTTTAAGGCCCTTGTATGATTTGGGAAGAGGGTAAAGATGTTAACTATAGAACTAAGTAAAACATAAATCAGAAATTTCTAAACTAATTTCCAAAAGAATAGAAAGAATTTGTCACTTCCAAAAACCCAGTGGAGGAAAGAAATTTAGCATGAAGGAAATGAAAATCTGGAGACTGTAGTATCCCAGAGTTAATTTTAAAAAAAGGGTTTCAAAGAAAAAACTGATAGCTGTGTGAGGCAAGAAGAGAATAGATTAGGTTTAGAAGAGGTGATCCGTCCAAAAAAATAGGACCGAATCTAGACTGATGCATGAAATCAAGTGTATTTTTAACATTTGTTTTGTTCTTACAGCAAACACATTAAATACTACATGTCCACAATTATACATATACTTTTCCCTAAAACTATTCTCCCTTCCATAATTCTTATCCCATTGAATCATCTCATTTCCCATATTACTAGCAGCTAACTGTTTTCAAACACAGCTTGAAAGTAGGAGCCTTAGCAAAATATTTCGAGTGAATTAGTAGATATTGGGCTGTTTGTGATAATTAGGGGAATGCATGTTAGAGTGGTTAAGTCCTACAAGTTTACTAGCTAGAAACAAGCACTTGTGGTAGACTCTGTGATGGGTAGTCCTTCCTTTAGAATAAAGGTCTTTTTCTCCCAGTGGCTGGGAATTCTGTGGGATGATGGCCATTAGCAGACATCCTTCACTGTGGATTGCCTCAGTGAAAGAAAACTGCTTCTTTCCAGGGGAGATTGCATTCAAGTATGGATCACAGCAGGGGTAAAAGGCCCCACCAGCTTCCCCAAGTTGGGACAACACGAAAGGGTGATGTCCTCAGTGGGTCGCTTCATGGCTCCACTCCTCCTTCTGCAAAATCATATTTCCTTCCAACAGTTGGTGTAGATCGAAAGGGAACTCTCTAAAAAACATTCTGCATGTTAATATGTGTCTCAGAGTCTGCCTCTAAGGAAATCTAACCTGGGACACTATTAAAATTTTAAAGATATATGCTATTAAACAGTTTGCATGAGATTAAAGATGATATCAATGAAATCTTCTAGCATAAATTTCCATTACTCTAGGAATAATGTTTCATCCATTTCACTGCTTGACTTTATAATATTCCCTCTCTATCATTTTCTTGCCATAAAAAGAGAAAAATATTACAATTTAGGTGGGCTTAACTTACCTCTTCCCTTTAACACTAGGAAGGAAGGAAGGAAGAGAGGGAGCATGACAGGGAAGAATTATAAACTATTGCATAGCTCTACATAGTTTTTAGATTTTCATGAATTTCAAAATCCTCACACGAAATTAAAAAAAATTACAGGTGTTGTAACATACCTCAGAGTTTCTGATTCAGTTATTCTGAAGTCCAATTTTTTAAAAAGTCCACATGGATTAAAAATCTCCAAAAGATTTAAAAATCATTTATCAACACAGCATTTTAGATCTTCAACTTACCAATCTCAGCTCTCTGACCTTACATCTTATGATCTTCTACATAACATTTTCTGTCTTCTTATATCCCATTACTAACAGCTCTTTTCTCTTGCCAGTAGTCCTCAATGCCATGATCACCTTTCCGCCCCTCATCCTCCTCTTATTTCATGTTCCTTATTCCAGCTGTCTTTTTCTAACACTTGGTTCTAGACTTAGTATTCTCTAAGAGCATTTCTTTCACTTTTTTTTCATACAAATCTCTTCGTTTCTTGAGATGCTTGTAGCATCAAAATTCATCTAATGTACTTGCTTGTAGGCAGTCACAGTAGTTTGTTAGTTTTTTTTTGAGGAAGGTTAGCCCTGAGCTAACTGCTGCCAATCCTCCTCTTTTTGCTGAGGAAGACTGGCCCTGAGCTAACATCTGTGCCCATCTTACTTTATATGTGGGACACCTACCACAGCATGGCGTGCCAAGCGGTGCCATGTCCGCACCAGGGATCCAAACTGGTGAACCCAGGCCACTGAAGTGGAATGAGTGCACTTAACCACTGCATCACCAGGCCAGCCCCTCATAGTAGTTTCTATTGCTGTGTAACAAATTACCATATAATTAGCAGCTTAAAATAATGACTATTTATGATCTCACAGTTCTATGGGTCAGAAGTCTGGGCAGTCTCGACTACTTTCTCTGCTTAGGGTCTCATAAAGCTGAAATCAAGCTATTGGGGCAGGCTGGATTATTATCTGGGGTTCTACGAAATAATCCATTTCTACCTTCCCTCAGATGATTGACAGAATTCCGGTACCTGCAGTTGTAAGCCCGAAGTCAGGCTTTCCTTGATGATTCTCAGCCAGGGTTGGGCTGGCTCTCCTAGAGGTTGTTCTCAGGTCTTTTCTATGGCAACACGTGTCTTTCTTGCATGGAATCCCTCTCATGCTTCCAGTCCCTCTGACTTCCTCTTCTGCTACCAGTCAGAGGGTCAAGCCCGCCTGGACGATCTTCTTATCTTATGGTCATCTGATTAGTACTTTAATTGCATCTGCAAAAGGCCTTTTTGCTATGAAATGTAATGTGTTCCTGGGAATAAAACCAGGGGTGAATGTCATGGGGGCTATCTTAGAATTCTCCCTACTACAGCACTTCTTAAAATTTCTTTTAATATTGCAAATGTGTCCATTTGAGTTCCCGAGCTAAATCAAGAAATCATTGACAAGGAACAGTGGTCTCTTCTTCTTTTCTATGACATAAAATACTGTAGTCGTTTTTAACATGTCCGCATGCAAATTCTTATCTACTGATTTACATATTAATTTATTTAAAAATATATTGAATGCCTCTGTGTTTATGGTCAATAACATCTGTGCTGAATATGTGAATACTTGCTTTATTTATTTATTTATTTTTGAGTACCTAGCATTCATTCCTTCTGCCTGAAAGCAGCCATGTTCTTTTGGGGGGAATTCTAGCGGTGTACTGGCGTCAGCTCATTCCAGCTGTTAACATCTCTTCCCAAATCTGCATTCTATCATACTGTTGGCTTCAAATTATTGCTTAGAGGTGGAATAGTTACACCATGGAAATCTGTAAATGCTAAAAAACAGGATTTTTTTTTTTTCTGGACAGCCGGTTGTTAAACATTTATCAGCACACCACTGCAAATGACTTTTACCTCGTCTTTTACATCTTACTTGTTGGAAGAGTAAATCCAGGTGGGTGCCTCTGGATATTTCACTCCCTCATGCCATGAACCTAGCCACCCCTTGCCCTCAGCAGCTCTGACACCAGCAGAAAGACAACCTATGGCATAAACCTGGTCAACTGGGTGCTTCTCTAAGCCTTGGAATCTTAAGTGAGAAACACAAGGGTAGAAGGAATGGTTGAAACATTCTATAGGTACTCTTTAAATGGATGAATTGTATGCTATGTGAGTTATATCTCAGTAAAGCTGCTAAACAAAGATTCTACGTGATCATTCCTGTCATACCTGCTTCCAACCCTTCAAGAGCAATTTTGCTCCTTTCTGTCTTCAGGTTTAATCCTTGAGATTCTCGTTAATGATTCCAGCACACATTCATCAAATTACTTTTTCCTCAAAGTAGCCAAAGTCTTTTTCTTTTGGCTTGACAGTTAGAAAATATAACATATACACAGTTATGCACTGTGTAACAACGTTTCAATCAACAATGAACCGCATACACGAGCATGGTCCCATAACATTTGTACCATATAGCCTAGGTGTATAGTAGGCTACACCATCTCAATTTGCGTAAGTACATTCTACGTTTGCTCAGTGACGACATCACCTAATGATGCATTTCTCAGAACGTATTCCTGTTGTTAAGTGATACAGGACTTTAATATTAATTTTAAGTCTATATTATAACAATGTGAAAAGTTTGCTTATTTGGAAGTGACCTATTTTCTATACAATCTAACATTAATTCAGCATATATCTGATTATCTATAGTTCTTCCGATAATTCATTTTTTCAAGGTTCTGCTCATCATTATTATTTTTTTTCTAGATCACCAGGTATTTCAACATAATACTAGGTGAATTCTCTGAAAGTTTATTCCTGATGGTGTCATAGCATACTCACTCCCTTGCTAAAAACAAGTCACACACTTTTATCATTTGGCTCACTAGAGTTGTCAGGAAGTTTACAAGCTTCAGAAAAAATAAGCACATAGTATATGAAATACCATGAAATTATATATCAGATTTTTTCCATTAAACTTGATGTTTCCCAGACTCCGATTAGATGTTCTTTGCCAACTGCTCTAAGAGAGTAGTAACAGCTTGAGAAATGATGTAGAGAATAATTCATTTTTTAAAAGAAAGATAAAATTGATCTAGTGCTGAGAATTTAGAGTTTTGAATTCCCATTCTTCCAATAGTCTAAATATATATTTATTTAGTAAGAAGAAACTGTGCATGTGACATCAATGTGGGAAACAGATATGTAACTTCTACTCACTACTTAAGGAGAGAGAATAAGAAGGTGATTGTCTCTCTAACAATAGATGTCACCGGTGGGTGTACTCCCTATATGAAGAGATGACTCACAGAAAGCATAATTCTGCTCACTCACAAAGAAAACAAAATGGAACACAGTACAAACTGTGTAGAAATTCATATGCTCTGACTGAGGTGATTTAAAAATGGCAATAGGAAATGAAACACAGCATTGCAGTCTGGGGATAAATTCCTGAGAGAAATTCTACTTAATGCACAGATCAATTTTTCAAAATTTCAGTATTATTAGAATTGGGGTAGACAATCCAAACTGTATATGGCACAAAGCTATGATGTTCTCTCCTGCAAGCTGTCCCTTGTCTATTTGTTTGTTTTTTAAACAGCTGTTGACTTGTTCTGTCTCATCAATTCTGGTAGTTCAGGATGAATTCTCACCATTATCAGTAGCAGAACATGATGGTACAATAAGCCAAAATGACTAAATGCATTGTTAGAAAAAAACATGAGGCAAATAGAGGAGAATCTCTATGCATATAAAAGCTAGTCCCTTACGAACAGCATATTTAGAAACTGTCTGCAGGTAATTACATTCAGGTAACCCGATCTGAAAATGCCAAGTTCACACAATGGTTCATTTAATTCCATCTGGTGTACAATAATACATTCCTTAATGGATGCATTGATTTAAGAGAAAAAAGTCACCTCAGATATCAAAAACTCACATTCCCTTGGTAATTATAAAATACTACATCAGGAATTAGAATCTCAAAAATGATCCTGCAATGCTTAATCTATAAAAAAGGAAATTAAGGCAATGAGCCTTCTCACTACCTGAATTCCTTCTTAGTTATGAGCTATTTTCTGAAGAAGGAACATATAGGCTAATGTGAAGAACTGGGTCAGGACTTCCGATATGAGGAGGAAACAAATTAACTGATTTAGAACATATATAAGACATTGAGTGCATTCAAAAATATTTCTAAGGGAGATATTTAACTCTTGGAATGGCACCACCTGTCATCAGGACAGGCATGGGCGAACACATGCATGGGTTTACCACAGCCGTTGTTGCTCTCCTTTTCGATCACTAAGATGGCCAGAGAAACTGGCCTCCTGGAATAAAGAATCACATATGACCCAAAGCACCTTGGTGAATGATTTGCGGGAGAAAAGACCTGTATTTGGCCTTTTGAGGAGCGTAGACTCTGCCTTTCAGGGCTTTTTCCATCAGAGCCTTAATCTTGATGCCTACTAAACCCTTTGTTTTTCAATTCTTTCTTCTTTTACAGAAAGGGCCAGGGTAAATGCACCGCCTATTTTTGTCAGTTTTTTCCCTTTAGTGGATATGTGTATTTCCAAACTTCCTAATAAATTGATGAAAATCAAAGGCTTTTTCCAAAGACTTGTTAAAATGCAACAAGCTAGGTTGGCCCTGTTAAAACTGTAAAAAGAAAGCAGCTTTTTCTTTCTGTTTTCCCCTTCTTTGTTGGAGATTTTTATCCCCCAACATGTTTACACCTCCTTCCAAGGCCAAGGTTCACCCCTAGTCCTCTCCTCTTTTTTCTGGATGGGCCCAGGAATAACCAGCTTCTTTCCTTTGCCCCACCATACTCTAGTAGCAAACTTTCTTTTCAAGTCTTCTCATCAGAAACTAAGTTCTTAGGGGTCCGGCCTGGTGTCAAAGCCATTAAGTGCACAAGCTATGCTTCAGCAGCCTGGGGTTCACCAGTTCGGATCCCGGGTTTGAACCTATGCACTGTTTACCAAGCCATGCTGTTGCAGGTGCCCCACATATAAAGTAGAGGAAGATGGGCATGGATGTTAGCTCAGGGCCAATCTTCCTCAGCAAAAAAGAGGAGTTAGCTCAAGGCTAACCTTCTTCAAAAAAAACACAAACAACTAAGTTCTTAGTTTGATTCTCTCAGACTCTGCTATATTAAATACAAATTAGGTAATTTGATAAACTTAATATGCAATTAGTTACTAGTGAGTATGTCAACATGTTATTTCATTGTGGTTATCAAAATGGATTACTTTAAGAATCTCCTGGTGTCAGAGCCTGAACATAAAGAAGGGACTCTGTTAATAGGAAATTAAGTGACTAAGTTAATTACCTTTAAAACTTTGTACAGGAGAGTATATAGTTAGTGCCTTCCAGAGTAATGAGAAAAGAAGATGGTTCATGGTTTCATCCATTCATTCAGTAAATATTTATTAAGTGCCTACAGTGTGCCAGGCACAGTCCTCAGCACTTGGGATACAACAATGAATAAAATGGACAAAGAGTCCTACTCAGAGAGATTACATTGGACGAGGGGGTGTCTCACACAGGTAATGAGACGGACAATGAACAATAAGCAGAATAATGTAGAAATTTTATTTTATGTTAGTGATAAGTTCTATGAAAAAATATTAAGTGGGGTAAGGGGAAATGGGGGGAAGGGGAGTTGCGCTATTCAGGAAGACAACGAGAGCAGGCTCCGTGAGAAAGGAAACAAGGAGACACTGAAAGAGGTAACAGAGTTAGCCAAGCAATTTTGTAGAGGAAGAACAATTCAAGCAAACGCTTTTTGATGAGATTGTAAACGAAGCATTCCAGTGAACAGCAAGGTAGCCTACGTCTTCAGTGGCATGATCTGGCAAGGGGACAAAATAGGAGATAAAATGTGCGGTGGGGGAGGCAGGAGGGGTTTATGATGTTGAGTCTTGTAGAGCATTGGAAGGACGTGGGCTTTTATTCTTACACAGTAGCTCCAAGACATTATACTGTGTGGCAGGTAGTGGGAAATCTGTTTTGGGGGCAGGGAGACTATTAACACAGAGTAGTTGTTTATGTGTAAGGCTGACCTTTGCATAGTGTGTGCATCAAATCAAAGGACCACCATAGTCACATAATCAACTACCTCTGATAGAATTTCTAAACCAACACTCTTGCTAAAATCGCAAGTAACTCAATCTGTTTTGGTTTAAAGATTCCTTCTGTCTGTTTGGATAAAAGCTTTGGGGATATCTAGTAACATCTTATAAGTGATTATTACATTATTCTAAAAATATGTTTCTTCTCTGTAAATTTAATGTTAAATGCACACTCCATACTAACACCTAGTATAAAACAATATTTGAGTCAGAGCTCATCCTAAGAATGGAAATCTGCAGATGTTTGTTATGTGTTAGAAAGCCCCTGGTATCTTTCCTCTAGTTAATAAAAGAGTAAGTTGCACATAGGAAGATTTAGAGCGGTTGGTAACAATGAACTAAACCCTCTCCTTTAGAACTTAGAAGACACTGGTTAAATGTCCTTGTGGATGTACAGAAAAGATACATTTCATCATTTCAACGGGCATTATTCCAGGGAGTTTTGTTCTGTGGCAGACTGCTGTGATGAGGGAATGGTGAATGTTACTTCAAGCCATTCCTCTACAAAAGGACCCATTTGAAGCATGACTGCTGAAGGAGAAAAGAGTCACAGATCTAGAGCGACAGCTCTCTCTGCTCCATTATGTCCCTTTTGAAGGCTGCATAGCTCAGAATCTGCAGAATATAAGGCATTTCAGGTGATGTCAATGTCTCTTTTCCCTGTGGATCCTTTACCCCTTTGCCTGTTTCCAAATGGCATTATATGAAAACACAGGGGTATATAGCTGATGGTGCAATACGATTTCAAGACAAAAATATTACCTTGTCTCAATGAATGATAAACCAGTGTATCTTAGTAGTTCAATGTAAGTTCATTTCTTGCTGCAATTTTCTTTTACATTCTTGAGCTATAAAATAAGTTTTCATAACTCCAATTAAACTCCATATTTAAGCATTTGTCTTTGGCATATATCCTTTTACAAAATCTAGTAATTAATGAAATTTCCATGACTGCCTATACACTTGGGGTTTTAAATGCATATTTAAATATTAACAAGGCTCTGATTAAGATGCAGAAACATGGGTAGTGAAGCTAATGGAAATACTTTGCTCTTGTCTTGTCTTGCTTCTATATTATATTCATCAAAATTCCAATTAGCAACATGCGAATGGAGCATGACTTCCTACGTGTAATCTAGTTCACTTATAGCACCTTTGGTTTAAGAGGTTTTGAGAAAATGAATATTTTTAGCATTGAAATGGAAACAGGTTTGGTCGAATAGTAGTTTCAGCTAAACTTTAAGGAGCACACTGCCTCAACAGAATGAATTGTTATTCTCCCACACTCAACTTAGAGTTTTACAGTTGATTAAAACAAAAAAAACTGATGCTCTTTTTTGTCTGAAGTTTGTACCTGCTAGTTCACTTGATTGTTTCATCATGTTAATGAGCTCCAGATTGCAAGTTTCATCCCTGTATGAGCCAGCTATGTCTGGAGGAAATTTGGTTCAGAGGCTTTAAAACACAATCTAATCGTTAGCCAAATACTTACATTATAAGGCAATATAAACTCATCACTTTGGGATATAACAAAAAAACCTTAAACTGCATTTCTACTAATGGTGCAATAACAGGGATATGACACTTATATACCCACTCACATTTCCCCTTAACGTTTTTGTCTTCTGTGAGACTATAAGTTCCTCAGGGTCAAGATCTGTTTCTGCTCTTTGCTGGATAAAATGAATTCATGAATCAGTATATGGAGGGAAGGAAGAGAAGAAGGAAGAAAGAAAGGATGCATTTATCTTTTTCTTATAAGATTATGGAGTGAGACTAGAAGCAGAGAATATGCATACTTAAATATATTCTAAGCTCTCTCACTTGAAAAAGATCAACTCTTCACAATTCTACAATTACCAACTTATCTTTCTCTTCTATTGCTCAGTCAAAATCCTTGAACTACCTTCAACTTCCTATCTACTCTTTTCCTTTTTAATTTTTTTTGCCTCTATAAATTCACCAAAATAGCTCACATTAAGATTAACAATGATCTTCAAATTACTAAATGGATGTTTCCAAGTCCTCATATTACCTGAGCATTCAGCAGCATCTGGTTTTGTTGATCACTCTTTCCTTCCTGAAATATGCTTCTTACACTCTCCTGTTCATCCTCATACATTTCTGACTATTTCCCAATATCCTTTGACTGGGCATCTTCCAATAACACGCTGTTAAATGTTGACATTTCTCAATACTCAATCCTAGCCTACTTCTTTTCTCTTCCTGGGTAATCTTGAACAGAACCATCACTGGATCTTTATTCTGATTTATATAATGATTACTCCTAAATTTTATACTATCCCTCTGAGTTCCAACTGTTTATTCAACAGGCACACTTGGATGTCTCAAGAGCTACCTCTGGGAACTGAGACCACATGTATCAAACTGTCTTAGTTGTTTGTTCCAGTAAACCTTTACACAGAAAAGATAAGACTGTAATCTTATGAATAACCCCATTGTTTGCTTCAGGAAATTCTCGCAGATCAATTTAGAGAAAGCATTCTGCCCACCTGAGAAAGCTTACTTATCAATACTGACTTCGTGAACCTTGCCTTGCTGTATCCAACAATCCTAATGCATTATTTCATGAATATTGCCTAATTCCAATTAGTTCTCTCTCTTGAAACCTTAAACTTCTTGACCTCAGATCCCAAAGTTTAACAAATATCTCACTTCTGACTTCTGCCTTTTGAGACACCAAGACTCTGTCAGGGTAATTTCTTATGGCAGTAGGTAGCAATACACTTAGCTTTGCTTTATTAAGAGATAGTAGAGTAATATTTTGGGAAATTCAACATCTCTAACTCAACTTGCCCAAGAGCAAACTTAGGGACATTCCACACAAATCTCCTAATCTTTCAGTGTTTTCTACTTTAATAAATGCATTAACATGTCCAACTTATCAAACCAAAATCTTATAGGGCCCGCCCTTTACTTACTCATTTTGAATCTACTAAGTTGCATTGTTTTACCTCTCCAGTAAATATTAGTTGAATAAATAAAGTAAAGTTGGTAATACTTGTAGTATCTCATTTCTCTCCTTCTAGTGGAGTATGGGGTTGGGGGGAAGTAGGGCTATTAGTGCGGAGCTGTGTGCCCCGTGCAGGCAGCAAAGATATACAGTTTCTGCAGAGTATTTATAAAGAATTAATAAAACAATTCAAAGTTCTTCAGTTTTATTATCAATATACCACAATGACAGTATACAACTTCAGTAATAAATACTCATCATCAAGGGGAACAGGACCAATTCCCCTTCTCACACTTACTGTGCCATTGTGCTATTTTACCTTAAGGAGCTTGTTTACTGAGCCCTTAAGACTACCACTTTCAAGACATCATCATCTTGTGGCATGAGCGGATACCTTTGTCTCTCCCCTTAAATCTACAGTGGGTAAAATATCCATAACCCAACAAAGGCCTCATTGCCCAACAGGCCAGGACACCAAAGAGATCCACACACCTGTACACACAAAGGTGGATGAATTGGAGAACATAGTGGAGGCAAAATGAGGGAACAGGAGAGGCAGAGCGCAGGGCCCTGGACCCTTGGTCATGATGGCTGAGCCCATGTCCCCAGCACCAGAGAATACAGTGGGCAGCATCAGAGGTGCACATGTGACTCCAGCCAGCTGTGGTGGCACCTGCAGCCACAAGGAGTGGAGCAGTATTGGAGGTGAAGCACCGTGATCCTGGGCCCTCAGCCATGGCACAGAGTCTGGTAGTAATAGCAGAGACATGCACATGACTCTGACGTCCCATCCACAGTGGTGCCTGTGGCCACAAAGCAACAGACAACAGCAGAGGTGGTGCTGTATGACCCAGCTCCCTCCCCACCTTCCTCTCCCCTCACCTACCACAGCAGCAGAGCTTGAAACCCACACAATCCTGGAAGTAGTGGAGGCGTCAGCTATCCCCTGTAGTCCCAGCAGCAAAGCCAGTGAATGCAGCAACATTGGCAACAGGAAAGCCCTAGTGACCCCCAGAGGTGCAGGTGGTGATGACAAAAGAACCAGGAACACAATGAGTAGAGGTGACGGAGGGTGGAAGGTGGAACATGCCAATCCTCAAATATAGCCAGCAGCAGCTCAGGTAAGAGAAAGCAAAAACTAGTGCTATAGCGCCACCTACTGAAAAATGAAAGAAAGGCCTCTAATCTCCATTTGGTTGAATAGTTTGATCAAAACAAACAAAGCTATACCTAAACAAGAAAAGTGTTTGCTACAACAAATGCACTGGCAGAGGACTAACTCAGCAAGCACCACAAAGGCCATGGTAACATGGCATCACAAAGAGACAATAACAATTCTCTAGACCCAAATATAAAGTCATGGAAGACTGTGACCTAACTGATAAAGAATTCAAAATAGTTGTCATGAAGAAACTCAATAAGCTACAAGAAAACTCAGAAAAGCACTTCAGTGACCTCATAAATAAAATCAGTGGACAAAAGGAATACTTTAGCAAAGAGACTGAAACTCTAAAAAAGAACCAAACAGAAATTCTGGAGCTGAAGAACTCAATAAATGAGATAAAAAATGCATTAAAAAGCATTGGAAATAGAACAGACCATATGGAAGAGAGAATCAGTGAGCTCAAAGACAGAAACCTAGAAATGATGCAGGCAGAAAAGGAAAACTAAGATTTTTTAAAAATGTAGAAATTCTATGAGAATTATTCAACTCCATTAAAAAGACAACATAAGGACAATGGGTAATCCACAAAAAGA
The DNA here is from genome assembly GCF_041296265.1 of Equus caballus. Lineage (NCBI taxonomy): Eukaryota > Metazoa > Chordata > Mammalia > Perissodactyla > Equidae > Equus > Equus caballus. The sequence continues at coordinate 51,122,088 of NC_091686.1, forward strand.
GAGAGAAGGGAGCAGAGAAGTTTTTTAAAGAAATAATAGCTGGAAACTTCCAAATCCTGGAGAAGGAACTGGACATACAAATCCATGAAGCTAATAAAGCATCCAATTATCTCAATGCAAAAAGATTTTCTCCAACACACGTGACAACAAAGCTGTCAGAAGTCAATGACAAAGAGAGAATATTAAAGGCAGTGGGGTTGGGGAGGATAAAAAACAGTAACTTACAAGGAATCTCCCATTAAACTATCAGCAGATTTCTCAACACAAATTCTATAAGCCAGGAAAGAGTAGAATGATATATTCAAATTGTTGCGAGACAAAAACTCTTAGCCAAAAATACTTTATCCAGCAAAGTTATCTTTCAGATATGAAGGAGAAATAAAGTCTTTCTCAGACAAACAAAAACTGAGGGAGTTCATCATCACCAGACCTGCTTTACAAGTAAGATTGAAAGGAGCTCTCCTACCTGAAACAAAAGGCAAAGATATACAAAGCTTCAAGCAAAACAATAAATAGACAGACAGAATTAGAAAATTTCAATTCTGTATCAGAATAAATTAGTAAGCACTTAAATATAACATAAAGTTAAAAGAGAAAGAGAGCATTAAAAATAACTATAATCACTTCAATTTGCTAACAAACTTACAATATAAAAAGGGATAATTTGTGACGACAAAAATATAGAAGGGGGAGAAGAAAAGGATGAAACCTGCCTAGGCAAATGGAGATAAGATACTATCAGCAGAAAAAGGACTAGCTCATCCACGAGATCTTTTACATGAACCTCACTGTAACCACAAAACAAAATTCAGAGGAGAGATAAAAAAACGAGGAAACTGAGGAAAACATCACAGTAAACCACTTAAACTGAAGTGACAGACAGAAACACAAGAAAAAAAGATATAATGGAAATAGAGAGCAACCAGAAAACAAAAGAGAAAGTGGCAGTATCAAGTCCTCTCATATCAATAATCACCCCAAATGTAAATGGATTGAATTCATCCATCAAAAGACAGAGTGGCTGGATGGATTAAAAAACAAGACCCAACAATATGCTGCCTTCAGGAGACCCATCTCAGCTCTAAAGACAAACACAGACTCAAAGTGAAGGATGAAAGATGATACTCCAAGCAAATGGCAACCAAAAGAAAATGAGTGTAGCCATACTTATATCAGACAAGCTAGACTGCAAGCCAAAATAATAAGAAGAGACAAAAATGGACATTATACAGTGATAAAGGGGACAAGCCATCAAGAAGACATAACATTTATTAATATATACGCACTTAACATAGGAACACCAAAATATATAAATCAATTATTAACAGACCTAAAGGGAGAAATTGACAGCAACACAATAATAGTAGGGGACTTTAATAGCCTAGTCGCATCAATGAATAGATCACTTAGACAGAAAGTTAACCAGGAAACATCTCGGCCTTAAATGAAATATTAGAACAAATAGAATTAATAGATATATATAGAACATTCCATCCAAAAGCCGTGGGATATGCCTTCTTCTCAAGTGCAAATGCAACATTCTGAAAGATAAACCTTATGTTGGAAACAAAACAAATCTCAATAAACTTAAGAAGACTGAAATTGTATCAAGCATCTTTTCTGATCACATGGTATGAAACTAGGAATCATCTACAAGAAGACATAAATCAACTACCAACAGTCACAAATATGTGGAGACTAAATAACATTACTGAACAATGAAGAAATCAAAAAATACCTGGAGAAAAATGAAAACACAACATATCAAAATCTATGAGATGCAGCAAAAGTGGTACTAAGAGGAAAGTTTATACCTCAAGAAAAAGAAAAATCCCAAATAAACAATATAACATTACACCTGCAGGAACTAGAAAAAGAAGAACAAACAAAGCCCAAAATCAGTAGAAGGAAGGAAATAATAAAAATCAGAGCATAAAAAAACGAAATAGAGACTAAAAAGACAATGGAAAAGATCAAGGAAACTAAGACCTGCTTATTTGAAAAGACAATTGAAATTGACAGACCCTTAGCTAGACTCACTATGAAAAAGAGAGAAGTCTCAACATTACCCTGATACCAAAACGAGACAAGGACAGCAAAATAGCCAGACAGAGAAAGAGAAACACTGTATGATTTCACTCATATGTGGAAGATAAACAAACACATGGATAAGGAGAACAGATTAGTGGTTACCAGAGGGGAACGGGGTGAGTTGGAGGGTGAAAGGGGTAAAAGGGCATGTAAGTATGGTGACAGATAAAAATTAGACTATTGGTGATGAACACCACTCAGTCTACACAGAAGCTTATATATAATAATATAGAACTGAAATTTATACAATATTATAAGCCAATATGACCTCAATAAAATAATTTTTTAAAAAACCCAAAACACATAGATGCAGAGAACAGATTGATGATTACCAGAGTGGAAATGGGGTTGGCGAAGGGGGAAGGGTGGAATGGATAAAAGGGAACATTTGTAAAGAATGGAAACTAGACTTTTGGTGGTGAACATGACGTAGTGTATACAGAAAGATAATGATTTATACCTGAAATTTATATAATGTTATAAACCAATGTTACCTCAATAAAACAACAACTAAAAGAAATAAAATAAAAAATAAATCTAAACGAAAATTTAAAAGACTGCTACTCTCACTATTAGGAAAGCTGCCTCCAGCCCGCACTACGTCGCGTTGACCTCATGCCTCATTTTCCAAAGCTAGTGCCTCACTGTAGAAGTGATGGACATCTTTCATTCTTTGGAAGAGAAATAAAGTATAACCACCTGAGGCTTCCCTTTGCAGCAGACTCTCCAGTTTCGTTCATTCATCCAACAGGTATTGATTGAGCCTAGTAAACACCAGACCCTGTTCTAGGAGCCGAGGAAACAATGGCGAACCCAAAGGAAAACATCCTTGCCTGTAGGAGCTTGCAGTACAGTGGGAGATTCAGATAATTAACATAATAACACATATCTGCACACAGACACACACATTGTTAGGTAGATAAAATACAAAATATGCTAAAGTGAAAAAATAATGCAAAGAAGGGGAAGAGGAGGTGGGTATGTGTGTGGGGAGTTGGGACCTTTTAGATAGGGTGGCTGTTTGTTAAAAATCTGTATGTGGCTAAGTAAGCAGTTATTTATTTTAGATATTAACTCTCACCCACCCTGAGAAGATTTTTTGAAGTCGGAACAAGACCAAATTTCCTCGCACAAGGAATATTTTGTACTGAGCTATTTTCATTATGTGCTGTAGTCAGGGAAGCAACACTTCACTTGCTTATAGCTGTGAGAACCATCTTGGCAAAGTCTTATTTCCTTGGTGACAGCCGTTTATATACGTTGTAAAAAAGTCTGGTTTTCAGTTGCTTCTCCAAAGTATTCACAAAGTACTTAATTCTATTTTTTCTTCTTTTCCTTTTTCATCACCGCCTTTCTCCATTATGTAAATTTATTCAAACCTATTTTTAGGCTTTAGAAACCCTCTAGCAATGTATGGAAACAGAAACGCTTCCTTGTTTTCATTAAATGAGGAGTGTTGAAACTGCCCCAAAAGTCCTCTTCTGCGGAGTTTACAATTTGTGTAATAAGGCGCAGCGGCTTGATCCTGGAAATGTTTCAATCAGCTAGGATCAACACTCAGAAGAAAACTGATGTTCTGTCAAACTATTAATTCTCATGGAAATGAACGTGAACTAGGGAAACGAGAATGGAATTGATTGAGAGCTGTAATTGGTTCACAAGTCATGCCCGCTACTTCTGGTAACCACAAAACACAGCTTAGGTGAAACAATAAAGCAGGCTGAAGAAGGGCTTTGTCAAAGGACTTGAAATCAAACCACCACTTCTGGTCAGACCCTGTTACAAAAGGAGGGCAAGGGGGCTTGTTGAGCAGCTAACTGGCTTCCCTCAGACCAGTGGGAGAACTGAGAGTAAAGAATCCAGTTTGGGTGTTATGGCTATTTACGTTACATTCTCCAGTAAGTACGCTGTGAAATTTAGGAAGATGTTCAAGGTCTTGCCTCTCAATGGAAGAATTATTCTTTGGCAGAACTCAGTCAAATTAGCATGTTGAATTGCCAGTAAGATTTGCATATATAATGTGAACAGCCCTCTGGCAAAAAAGTCAGAAAGTAATTAATACAATGTGTGTGTATTAGTGTGTATAAAACTAGTCTGAGAAAACCAAACTACAGCGGGAAGTAAAAGTCATGCTAAAGTCATGCAGTTTCCCCGTTGCCTTATGGAATGCTCTTGACTGTGTACATTTCAGAGAAATAAGGGAATATATAAAGTGGTTTTAGTTAATCAGGAAATCTGAGATATTTGGAATGGAATTATTGGCATATTGGAAAGTTGGTTACTGTGTTCAGGATAAACTGTATTCTTTTCTTTTTCTTTCTTTTTTTTGGGGGGGCGGAAATAATGCCTATTAGTTGCAAAATAGTTTACATTCTCAGATAAGAATCTGGAACTACTAACGGAGCAATCTGCATCAAGACTTTCAGGACCAGGATGAGGGGAGAACCACAGACAACGTAGGGTTAAGGTCAGCTCAGACAGGGATTGCCTAAATAAACCATGAAGTGCAGTCAGCTAATAGAAACTCTAAGGTAGTTCAGGTCAAACTGGTAAGAAAGGAATGAAATGGCAAGAGAAAATTAAGAAGTTAAAGCGTTTTGCAGAATATTTCTTAAATAAAAGAGGGCATTTAAGGTCCTCTGGACCCAATGCCCAGAAATCCAGTCTTTGAGGTAGTCACAACCCAGTTTTACCTCTGACTTAGCCTGGGCAACCTCTCTTTCAGAGAGAGAACAATTGTCAAGCGAACTAAGAATAAAATATCGATAAGAATAAAAAGTCTGAAGAAGACTAACCTTAAAGAAATTTCCACCCACATGCATATAAGCAGGTAACAACTTTAAGTTGACTTTATTATGGAACTAGAAACCCAAGAACTTTCTGTGGGAAAGCAAAAGATGGATTAACTCCAGAATAGAGAGCTCGAAGCTGTGGCCCTTGGATCATGTGAGCCTTGAATGATGACTAAACTACTAACTAAGTGATTTAGACTTTTGACTCTGGATGTAATCTTACGGATGGATTAGAGGTATATTGTATCAAAAGCAGAGAATTCCATGGGGAAGTTATTAAAATAATACGGGCAATAGGCAGTAGAGGTCTGATCCACCATTAATGGTATTAAATTTTATGCTGGCAGCTCCTGCCCTACCACCTTGGTTTGTCCAGCCCTCACTTGGTTTTTAGACTAAGATTTCCTTTCAGGCTAAGATTGCCAGCCTGGTGGTGTAGTGGTTAAGTTCGCACGCTCTGCTTCAGCAGCCCAGGGTTCACAGGCCCGGATACCGGGCTCAGAACTAGTACGGCTGGTCAAGTCACGCTGTGGTGGCATCCCACACAAAATAGAGGAAGACTGGCACAGATGTTAGCTGAGCAACAATCTTCCTGAAGCAAAAAGAAGAAGATTGGCAACAGATGTTAGCTCAGGGCCAATCTTCCTCGAACAGAAAAAAAAAAGATTAAGATTTCCTTTTTATTTGTATTCTAAATTCCAACAATTCTTCCATTATTCTCCTTATATTTTTTTCTACCTATTACTTTCCCTGTCCAAACAAGTGCATAATTCTTGGGAAATTTTTCTCATTTTTCCCTCTAGTTAGCTTTAGCACTTTCTTCAATTAAACCTCTCTCAGCATTAGAAGCTCATAAGGAGTTTCTCAATTTAACCCCAGAATCAGCAGCCAAACCTGTCTCTTCACCCAGAGATTCATCTCCCCTCCCTCCTGAATTCAGCTCCTCCACTCTCTGTCCCATACACATTAGCATATTAAGCAAATTCACTCAGAAATTCTGGATGTTGACTCTCTTTGAAATCTTTCAAACCTTCCAGTTCACTCTCACAGGTCGTCACAGTTATTTCCTCTCTATAGACTCTGCAGCTACATTCACACCTTGTTCCGAGTCACCCTTTGATGAGGAAGGTGCTGTTGTTACAGCTGTCATTTCTGCGGGCTTTGTCCCCAGACTTCCTCCCTTCTGTCAAGGGGCAGGTGTCCTATTTTTTGAAACTATCGGAACTCCAACACTGCCCAAATCTATCATTTGCATTAAAGCCCTTAAAGAAATTTACTAAAAATTATTTTTGTATCCACAATGGTCCACCATATTACAAATACGGACATTTTATTAAGCTGTCAAATATGACATTTAAAGAAAAGCCCACTACAACAGTGCAGTGTCACCTTCTCGGATGTCATTGTTTAAACTGAGCAAAACATCCCTTTCTGCAAAATCGTTGTTTGCATGCACACCAAACTCTACTCTCTCTGTCACTAGACTGATGCATTTCCACTATAAGGACAAACATTTGGCTATAATGACACACTCTACGTAGCTTATTTACTGTACTCCTAGTCAACTTAAAAAATTATTGGCGACCTACTATATACAAAGCAATTAGTATGCTGTATTGCTTTAGTTTAGCTATTATTTTCATATCTGTGTCTTACTTGTTTTCAAACAACATATATTTACTCTAGTTTAATGAAAAGCGCCTTCTTATTCTAGGTAGTGTGTGGTAAAGTACAGAAAATAACATCCTTTTGCTGAAACTGGTGTTATTTTCTTGATTCTCTTTGCAAAAGCAACGTCCTTTTTTCTTTCTTATTGAACATCAAAGCACTTATCAAAGGCTCTGAAGTGTGACCAAATCTCAATTTTCCCAAAGAGAAGCTATACTTTTTCTCAGGAAAAAAAAAGGGCCTCCAGCAAAGATCTTCCACACATGGTGTTCTCTCATCTGCTTGATGAGTTATTAACTCTCGACACATCATCCTTCTTTTACAATTTTCCCGATATGTTAATTCCCAGTTAATAACCCAGATAACAACGTTCTCTCGTACAGGCATATTTTAAACTATTCTTTTCAAGGTACTTTCCTGATTCAGAAAATATTTCTAAATTTTACTTTTTATTAATAAATTAAGCAATTACAGTTTAGATTTTGAGAAAATGAAATAAGTATACACATTCTTTAAAGTAGCTCAATATAAATATCCATAATATTTTTTTAAAATTTTCCTTTCAAACGTACTTTTATAAAGTTGTTTTGCAATATTTAACAACTATTTTGAGATCACTGACTGTGAATGCAATATAAACATTGAGGGAAGAAGAATATAACTCAAGTAATTAATTTACTTAACATGAAGTATTATTTTTAAAACCTCCAAATAAAATTAGTAAAATTTAAAAAGCAATATTTGCTTTATGAAATCATAATACTACTTCAGTTGGCATGGCTTACTTAAGTCTTAGACAGTCACAAGATTTCTGAATAATCTAAATCTGTAACATAAGTGATAGTTGATAAGTTTAGACAGATGGATGGATGGAGGGTGGGATAGATGAAAGAATAAACAGATAGACATTCTGACAGGAAAAACAAATCTATAGATCAGAGAAAAGACCATTTATTGCTCACATGGCATCTTAGCACTGGCTCCTTTGCCCCGGTGCCCAAGGGGCGATCTGAAAGCAGTCTGAGATCACCCTGTGTAGGCAGTAGTGTGGAACCACAGGAGAGTTCTGAGACTCAGAACTTACAAAGGGCGGCTGGCACCTTGGCCCATCCTACCTCCAGACTGAGAGAGACCTGACTCTGGAGTGTAAAGAAATCTTCTCTGGGGGATAGAGGAGAAGTTCTCTACCTTCACCACACTGGAGCGTAAACAAATGGCTCTGGGGAAGATAAGTTTGCAGGTCTCTCTGGAGCAATACACAGTCTGTGGGTTCTAGGACATGTTTGCTATTCAATCACTCTTTTACCAAGTTTTGCCAGTCTTTTGCTCAGAAAGCCCACACTGTGCAGTAACGTAAAATATTCATGCAAAATTATCTTCCAACAATAGTAATCATTATCATTAGTTTCTCTTTAAAGTACTCCACAGTTGAATACATTGTTGGTTTTATTTGGAAATAGGCATAAGTTCAATAAAGTGATTTATGAAACTGCCACTGAAAATGTTAGGTTTTTATACTTACATTCATAAACATACGGAAGATGAATATATACAAATAGTCAAATTACTTGAAAATAAAGTTTACTTGTAATTTCAAGTTTTTTGAGCTGTGCGTGTTTGTGTAATAAAAATTAAATATTGTAAATGGAAAAATTGGACATTGTATTTTCATTGCTCCATTAGGGTTACTCTGCAAGTTGGTGTTGGAACAGAACTGGAACACAGGATCTTCTGAGGCCCCTGGGTGCTGTATCCACTAGGCCAACGGGGCTCTCAGCCACAATTTGTTCCAAAGAAATGGTATAAAATTCAGACTTTACTCACTTGACTGCCTACATTTATCTCCTAAAGAGAAGACAGCATTACAACGGTTTCAACTGCTTAAATCCTGTTTTAGCATATATTTGGAAGCCTGCACTGTACCTGATAACTTTATAATACTTTGAAAAGCATGCATAAAATGTTTAATTTTAATAATGCAAGATGTGAGAATTGAAGAAATCTAACAGTTAAAGCATAGCTGAAAACTAAAAATAAAATAAATTTTATTATTTCAGAGTAGAAACATGTTTTTCCCACTTGCAAGTACTTTTCCTTCCTCTGAACTCTAAGAGTTTATCAGTGGGTTTCATGGCCCCTCTCACCTATTTTGCTTTGAGATATCTTTACTAGGTCCTAGGCTACCTAGTGACATATTTGTATACTTCATAGCTTCTAACAAATGGCCACAGGTAGGTGGCTCTTAACAGATAGTCATTGAATTAATGTTTTACTTTTATCTTACCATGCTTTGTTTTCTGATTGACAACTGACAACCTAAGTGAACCTGCCTTTTAGTTGAAAACACTTCACAATGACAATCATAACAACAAAACAAAACAAACAGAAATGGCTGTAATCACTCTAATTCAATAATAAATAGCTAGATAATCTGAAACATAGGAATTTACCAAATAATTGTGGTGATATTATCCACGTTGGCCCAGTTATATATTGGATTATATAACTAAGAAAAAAACCAGCTTGTGTGGTACTTTGATAAACCACAAAATGGAATCTTCAAATTAAACAATTGCTGTTTTAAAATAAACCTAATAAGAAGATGACCATAATTTCCCTTTATATTTTATATTATCACCAACATAATGTTTTCTTAAGGGAAACAGATTCCAAAAGGCATTCAGTGTGTATGAAACATCACAATGCTTTTAGTCTATTTAATTACTTGTAATATACTGTTCTCTGTTTTAACTTTTACCAAATCTCAGTTTAAACTTGAAAGTGGAACAAATGAGAGCATAATTGAACTCTTTAATTCAGAAAGTCCAACAACATATAAGCTTGTTACCACCCAAGTAGTTACAGGTTAAAAATAATAAAATGTACTTAAACAGTTGAGAGAAATTACTAAATGGTACATCCAAAATAGGTTACTTGGGAAGAAAGGAGAGTTTAGGGCTAAACATTCAACATCTTTTAAAAAGAGTAACTATGAAATACTTCATATTTACATTTAGGAAATTTTTGTATTACTGGCCAGCAGTTCTCAAAGCGTGATCACATGAACTTTTTTTAAGAGTTATTCAAGGCCGAAAGTATTTTCATAGTAACACAAGGATATAATTGTCTTTCTACTGTGTTGACATTTGCACTGATGGGGTGAAAACAATGGTGAGTAACAGTGCTGCAGCCTAGCACAGCTCAAGGCCAGGCACCAAGGCCAGTGGTGGGGGTTGCATTCTTCACTACCAAGCATTCCCGCTTTAACAGACAGAAAAGGTCAAGAACGTCTTTGATGAAACATTGAATATTATTGATTTTATTGTAACTTAACCCTTGAGTACCTATCTTTGGATATTCTGTGTACACATAAAGTAATTCTGCTACCCACAAGTGTGATAGTTGTCTTAAGGAAAAGCACTTATGCAGTTGCAATCTAAACTAGCTAAGCCTAACACTAACCCTAGCCTTTTTCATAGAACACCATTTTTTTCTTGAAAGATCTAATCACAACCACAAGAGTTATTCAGACTTGCACATTTAATAGGCATTCTCTCAAAAATTAACAGAGTGTACATATCTCTTCAAGGAAAACAGCTAACATTTTATTCATTTATTCAACAAATATTTATGCAGTGCTTATAATACCAGAGTCCTATAAGACTTTATGTTCTTTATTGTCTTTTTTTGGTAATGAGGGTATTATTAATTTTGTGGTTAACATTTAAAGTAACACTATACAATGTTTTGCATACACAAATGGCTAAATTCTTCTGCACATTTTCTTGTCACATTGTGATTACGATTCAGGCTAACATTAATTGAAGGCCTACTATGCAGCAGGCACTCTTCTAAGCACTCTGCATGTATGATCTCATTTAATCCCCACAGCAATTCTCTGAGTTTGATGCATTATGATTCTTATGTAGAGAGAAAGTAAAGGAGAAACAGAGGTATTTGTAACTAACTTATAAGTTAGTATCTGTTAACTAACTTATCCACACCAAAGAGCTAGGAGCTTTAAGAGCTGGGATTCCTATCTGTATAAGATGGACCTAACCCCACTGCCTACATTCTTAACCAATTTATTCAATTTATAATATATTCTGTCTATATTTTGACCTGTAATTTGCTAGCTTTGAAATGAACTTATTTCTGGTAGAGAGGTTTCCCTTCTTTTGAGGAGTTTGATTCCATGTGGAATTTTCTACCGTGTCATTCTTGATTGTGTATGACGTTAGTAGAGTACTCATGAAAAGCATGGACTTTGAAATCAGACAGATCTGGGTATGAGTCCTGACCTCATTATTGTATTTATTAGCTCTGAAATTTTGGTTGATTTCCTCAACCTTTCACTCTCAGCTTCCTTATCTGTAAAATGAGGACAATAACTGTAAGGCTTCAAAGTGCTGGGTTTAAGTAAGTGTTAAACGTATCAACAGTTACTAGCACATCATAAGAAACTCAGTAAATACTAGTTATACTTGTTCATACTCATACTTGTATTTCGATGCCTTAAATATCTGGAACTCTTAGAGAAGGCACAAGGCAGAGCAGTGAAAATAATTAAATACCTTGAAAGTAATTCAATAATTTAAAAATAGAGATTGCAGAAGGAGAAGGCTAAAGAAGTAGACATTTAATTCCTATATTGGAGAAAGACAACCAAAAGGAGACTATCAGTGAGCTAGGACAATTACCTTGTTCAGTTTCAAACAATAGCAGAAAGTACTCACTCGCATTTCAATTGAAGTGATATAGTGGAGCCTTAGGCACCCATTAAATCTTTTGAGCCTGATACCCTACCGTTATCCCCCAGGCCTTATCTTTCAAATGCAGATACTGCCAATATCTGCAACTCTGCATGAGGACCCTAACACCCTGCAGGGCAGGTCACAAGCACCTGGGAATTAAAGTCCCTGGGAACAGCCCACAACAGGCTGACAATTATCCGGGTGGGATAACTGAGGTGACTTCTATGTTGGTTCCCAGAGTTCCCAGCAGGATTAGGTTCCAGTTACTTATAGTTGTAATTTGCTTGAAAACAAATTCTTTGTTGGGTGCCTTTCTTTCCCCACAGTTCCTGTCAGTGTCTCCTGGTATGACCTCTCAAACAAATTATTTGAACTTGTCTCAGGGTCAGACACAGAGATGATCCATATTTTTCATCACTGTACTATTCACATCTGAATATCGTTCCTGGGACATAATAAGCACTCAATAGATATTTGTAGAATTAATTGATTAGTTTTCAAAAGTAAGCACTCCCTGAAGTTATCATATTCATTTTAGTATTCCCAGGTCCTGGCAAAATGCCTGACATAAAGTAGGCACCCAACTAATATTTGTGGAATAAATGAGTACATAAACTTCCTAGTATTGTTTAAAAATAACCCACTGTATCTGACTGCTAATAAAGAATACATTAATACTGATTAAGGCAACAGTGGGAATTGAATAAAACTTAAATCTAATACAACATTATAAAAATTATTAACAAAGTTGAAGTATTTAGCTACTTAATAACCATGTTTATATTCATTGCCTGAACTAACATTAAATTAAGGTAGAAACCTTTGCTATAGAATCTTTTAAATTACCAATACTTTTTTCAAAAATATATGCAGAAATAGGCCACCTTATTTGAAACTCTACTCACAAGTCTGTAGCCTAAAATGACCAAACTGAATCATAGAGAGAGGGGGAAAAAGGCATTGATTGATTGACTGACTTAACAAATATTTATTAAATGTCTCCTAGGTGTCAGTCATGTCTTTCTATCCATGGTTTTATAATTTTTGGCTGAGATCTACAGTAGGAAATATATTTAACATCAAGACCCATACATAAATGCATAATATATGAATCCATAGATATGCTCAAAACTAAAGAAAAGCTTCAACATACAACATGTATGTTTATTACATTTTATTCACTCTGACATACTTTTCTTTTATTCTACCTTATTTCTTTAAAAAAATACTTCACATTACCCATTAATCTGATTTCACTACTCATTAATGGGTTCCAAGTGACTTTTTGAAAAACACTGGACTTTGAAGATAAAGTGATGAACTAAAACAGATACCCTGTTTCTTCAAAGGATGTTAGATAAACATAAATCTAATAATTTTACAAACCAATGTAAAAAATACCATTGTAATGGCTGCTAAAAATGATACACAAAATTAAGAAGGGTATTTCCCAGGAAGATATGAACGGGTGTGGGAGGTGGGATGGGGAACAACCAGGGGACACTTCCTCAAGAAGTGGTGACTGAGTTGTGATCTGAGGAAGGGTTTGGGTAAAACTTGAGGGTGGGTTATTCAGGGAGAGTATCAAAGGTCTTCGTGAGAGATTGAATATGGAGGCTGAGGTAGGAAGAGATATCAAGAATAACTGTGAGATTCATGCTTTGTCCAGCTGGAGGGACAGTGGTGGTTATTTGCTGAAAAGAGATGACAAAAGAGGACCAGATCTGGGCAAAGACAGGAGGAGAATATCACAAATTTGTTATTAAACATGCTGATTTTGAAGTATCCAAGTGGTAACGCCAAGAAGGCAGCTAAATATGGGGATCCGGATTTCAGAGGCAAAGTCTAGGACTTAAACAGAAATTTTGGAGTCATCTGGGTACAAAACAGTTTGGAAAAAAGCAAAAAATATTAATAAAATCATTTACTTGTTATTTACACTCTATTTGATTTCATAAGTGGGTTTTAAGGAGCTTTCAAATAAATTACAGGCAGAAAATTGGTCAAGTGAAAGAGAATTATATCCATGTTATAAAAAGTTTAAAAAGACTAGTTGTGCTATCAAATCTGAGTAAAAGATAGTTGTGCATGATGATGATGATTGATGATGATAAAAATATTACCCAGTACTATGTGTCTGGCACAGTATTAGGCTCTTTATATGCCTTATCCTAATTATTATTTTTAAAATCCTATAAGGTAGTGACAGCCCCAAGATGGCGGAGTGAGTAGTCTTCTTTGTCTCTCCCACTTCAAATCTACAACTAATTGGACATTCATCAGTTAACAAAGGATATCCATATAGCATCTTAGGACACCTGAGAAACCCATGCTGCTATACAGCAGAAGGCAGACGGACTTCCCCCCAGGAGAAGGTGGAGATAGGTGAAAACTCTCTGACCCCTGACCCCTGGACAGCCGAGTACCTGCAAGCGGCTTTCTTCCAGCAGACTCCACCATAGCATCTCCACACACCAAGGGCGGGAGTGTGCGTGCACCAGTGGAGCAATGGTGGAAACAGGTGACTACAGCCCTACCTAAGCCTGCTGCGATTCCACCTAAGCCCAGGGGGTAACTCCAGGGTCCCGCACAGGTGGCAGGGAAAGCTTCTACTCGCCATTAGTGGAGAGGCTCCGCCCAGCATTCATAAAGCCAGGAGGCTCCCGAAGAGGAGGATCCGGGCAGGGCAGCAGCCCACCAGTGCTGCCAGACTCACGGACACCGGCAGTCCCCTAGATGGGGCAAGGGGCTCCCGGAGATCCTGTGGGAGTGGTCTGGGGCAGGGTGGAGTTCCAGCGGCCTGGCTCCATGGCCCAGGGGGAAATTCCAGGGTCCCGCACAGGTGGCAGGGAAAGCCTCTACTCGCCATTAGTGGAGAGGCCCTTCCCAGCATTCAGAACTCTGGGAGGCTCCCGAAAAGGAGGATCCTGGGCAGGGCAGCAGCCCACTAGCCGTCACTGGACTCACAGACACTGGCTGTGTCCCAGAGGGGGCAAGGGGCTCCTGGAGATCCCATGGGGGTGGTCGGAGGCTGAGTTGAGCTCCAGCACCTGGCTCTATGGCCCAGGGGGAAACCTATGGTCCCACATCAGCTTCAGTGAAAGCCTCTGAACAGCACTAGTGGAGAGGCCCTGTCTGGCAATCACAAGGCTGGAAGGCCCTGGGGCAAAAGTAGCATAGCTAGGTGAGCTAACCACAGACTGCAGAAGATACCCATAGCTCTGCTGTGACCTATAGTAGACAAGTGAGATTTTGTGGGCTCTGATAGTGGCAGAGCTGCAAATATAGGTGATCTTGCTCCCGGCCACTGGGAAAGCCCATAACACCACTGCAGACCCCAAGGAGGGAGCACATCTAGGTGGTCTGCAAGAGTAGGCACCAGCAGCCTGAAGCCCCTTTGCAATTGCCCCCACAGCTGACGAGGGCCCCACAAGACCACTGTGACTACGAGGAGGGGCCCAGGTCCAGTTAGCAACAGCTGACAAGGTTCCTGGTTGGTGAACTCTAAACAGCTGCTGCCCCCAACACCAGTAGAAACAAGTGGAAGCAGTAACTAAACTCTATCTCTATGTGGAGGCACAAATCCACGCCATCAAGCAGTATGAAATAATATATTAAATCTCCAGAACAGAAGGAAAATTACAAGTACCCAGAAAACAAGCCAAAAGACAACGAAATCTATAACCTAAATGACGATGACTTCAAAACAGCCATTATTAAAAAACTCAGCGAGTTAAAAGAGAATACAGATAGACAACTCAACAAGTTCAGGAGCTATGTCACAAAAGAGCTTGATACTATAAAGAAGAACCAATCAGAAATACTGGAGATGAAGAACACAATGGAGGAGATTAAGAAAAACCTGGACTCTCTGAACAGTAGGGTCGATAATATGGAGGACAGAATTAGCAATTTGGAGGATAGGAATATAGAAATGCTGCAGACAGAGGAGAGAGAGCACTAAGACTAAAAAGAAATGAAGGAACTCCCTGAGAATTATCCAACTCAATCAGGAGATGCAACATAAGGATTATAGGTATACCAGAGGGAGAAGAGAAGGAGAAGGGGGCAGAAAGCCTGCTCAAAGAAATAATGGCTGAGAAGTTTCCAAACTTGGGGAGAGAGATGGAACTTCATGTGACAGAAGCCAATAGATCTCCAAACTTTATCAATGTAAGAAGACCAACCCCAAGGCATATAGTAGTGAAGCTAGCAAAAGTCAACGACAAAGAGAAAATACTAAGGGCAGCCAGGCAGAAGAAAATAACCTATAAAGGAACCCCCAAAGGCTATCGGCAGATTTCTCAGCAGATACCTTACAGGCTAGAAGAGAATGGAATGAAATATTCAAAACTGTGAAGGACAAAAACAGGCAGCCAAGAATACTCTACCCAGCGAAAATATCCTTCAAATACGATGGAGAAATAAAAACTTTCCCAGATAAACAAAAGTTAAGGGAGTTCATTGCCACAAGACCTCCTCTTGAAGAAATGCTCAGGAAGACCCTCAAACCTGAAAAATCAAAAACAAGGAAAGGGTTACAAAACCCAGAGCAAAGGAGATAAGTAGAAGGACAATAACAGAAAGTAGCAGCTCTCCATCAGAACAGGTTAGCAAAAGTTAAATACAACATTAAAGATAAAAGGAAGGGAAACACCAAGAATAAATATATTCCTGTCATTTTAACCACAAACTCACAACACAAGAAGGAAGAGGAAAAGAAAATCTGACAATAACAACCTAAAAGGGGAAGAGAAAAGGGATGGAATGTTTTAATTCAAGGAAATAAGAGGCTATCAGAAAAAGGACTATCTCATCTATCAGATGTTTTATACAAACCACCTGGTAACCACTAAACAAATAACAAGAATAAACACACAAATTACAAATAAGAAGAAAGCCAATACAGAAATTTATCTACCTGAATTAGTAATCCAAAAATCATGGGACAAGAAACAAAGGAAATGCAAGAGAACTGGAAAATAAGTGATAAAATGGCAGCAGCAGGGCCCCACATTTCAATAATCACTCTAAATGTAAATGGATCGAACTCTCCAATCAAAAGACACAGAGTGGCAGGATGGATCAAAGAACAAGACCAAACAATATGCTGCCTCCAGGAAACACACCTCAGCCCCGAAGACAAACAGACTCAGAGTGAAGGGATGGAAGAAAATACTCCAAGCTAACAATGAACAAAAGAAAGCAGGTGTTGCCATACTTATATCAGACAAAGTCAACTTCAAAGCAAAACAGATAAAGAAAGACAAATGGGGCAGTTTACAAGGATAAAAAGGACACTCCACCAAGATGACATAACACTTATAAATATATATGCACCCAACACAGGAACACCAAAATTTGTAAAGCAACTCTTAACTAAAAGGAGACAACAACAACAATACGATAATAGTAGGGGACTTCGACACCCCATTAACACCAACGGATAGATCATCCAGACAGAAAATCAACAAAGAAATTATAGAATTAAATGAAAAATTAGACCAGATGGACTTAATAGATATATATAGAATACTTCATCCAAAAACAGCAGGTTACACATTCTTCTCAAGTGCACATGGAACATTCTCAAGGCTAGACCATATCTTGGGAAACAAAGCAAGCATCAATAAATTCAAGAGGGTTGAAATAATATCAAGCATCTTTTCTGAGCATAATGCTATGAAACTAGAAATCAACTACAAGAATAAAGCTGGGAAAGGAGCAAAAATGTGGAGACTAAACAACATGCTACTGAACAAACAATGGATTATTGAAGAAATTAAAGAAGAAATCAAGTATTATCTGGAGACAACTGAAAATTAAAACACACCATACCAATTCATTTGGGATGCAGCAAAAGCAGTCCTAAGAGGGAAATTCATTGCAATATAGGCTTACCTCAATAAACAAGAAAAATCTCACATAAGCAACCTCAAACGACACCTAACAGAATTAGAAAAAGAAGAACAAACACAGCGCAAAGTCAGTAGAAGGAGGGAAATAATAAAAATTAGAGTAGAAATAAATGATATTGACACAAAAAAGACAGTAGAAAGGATCAATGAAACAAAGAGTTAGTTCTTCGAAAAAATTAACAAAATTGACAAACCCTTAGCCAGACTCACTAAGAAAAAAAGAGAGAAGTCTCAAATAAATAAAATTAGAAATGAGAGAGGAGAAATCACAATGGATACCAAAGAAATACAAGGGATCATAAGAGAATACTGTGAAAAACTATATGCCAACAAATTGAACAACCTAGAAGAAATGGACAAGTTCCTAGACTCTTACAACCTCCCCAAACTGAATCAGGAAGAAATAGAGAATCTGAATAGACCAATCACAGGTAAACAAATAGAAACAGTAATCAAAAACCTCCCCAAAAATAAGAGTCCAGGATCAGATGGCTTCTCTGGAGAATTCTACCAAACATTCAAAGAAGATTTAATACCTATCCTTCTCAAACTATTCCAGAAAATTGAGGAAGATGGAGCACTCCCTAACACATTCTATGAAGCCAACATCATCCTGATCCCCAAACCTGACAAGGACAGCACAAAGAAGGAAAACTACAGGCCAATATAACTGATGCACATAGATGCAAAAATCCTCAACAAAATTCTGGCAAACTGAATGCAGCAATGCATCAAAAAAATTATACACCATGATCAGGTGGGATTTATACCAGGGACACAGGGATGGTTCAACATCCGCAAGTCAATCAACGTGATACACTACATCAATAAAATGAGAAATAAAAGCCACATGATCATCTCAATAGATTCAGAGAAAGCATTTGACAAGATCCAACAGCCATTTATGATAAAAACTCTCAATAAAATGGGTATAGAAGGAAAGTACCTCAACATAATGAAGCCCATATATGACAAACGCACAGCCAACATCATACTCAATGGACAAAAACTGAAAGCCATCCCTCTGAGATGGAACAAGACAAGGGTGCCCACTTTCACCATTCTTATTCAACATAGTACTGGAGGTGTTGGCCAGAGCAATTTGGCAGGAAAAAGAAATAAAAGGAATCCAAATAGGCAACGAAGAAGTAAAACTCTTGCTGTTTGCAGACGACATGATCTTATATATAGAAAACCACAAAGAATCCATAGGAAAACTATTAGAAATAATCAAAGCTACAGCAAAGTTGCAGGGTATAAAATCAACATACATAAATTAGTAGCATTTCTATACACTAACAATGAACTATCAGAAGAAGAACTCAAGAACTCAATCCCATTCACAATCACAACAAAAAGAATAAAATACCTTGGGATAAATTTAACCAAGGAAGTGAAAGATCTATACAACGAAAACTACAAGATTTTCTTGAAAGGAATTGATGATGACATAAAGAGATAGAAAGACATTCCATGCACATGGATTGGAATAATAAACATAGTTAAAATGTCCATACTACCTAAAGCAATCTACAGATTCAATGCTATCCCAATCAGAATCCCAATGACATTCTTTACAGAAGTTGAACAAAGAATCCTAAAATTCATATGGGGCAACCAAAGACCCCGAATTGCTAAAGCAGTCCTGAGAAAAAAGAACACAGCTGGAGGCATCACAATCCCTGACTTAAAAACATACTACAAAGCTACAGTAATCAAAACAGCATGGTACTGGTACAAAAACAGGTGCACAGATCAATGGAACAGAATTGAAAGCCCAGAAATAAAACCACACATCTATGGACAGCTAATCTTTGACAAAGGAGCTGAGGTCCTACAATGGAGAAAAGAAAGTCTTTTCAACAAATGGTGGGGGGTAATCTGGACAGCCACATGTAAAAGAATGAAAATTGACCATTCTTTTTCACCATTCACAAAAATAAACTCAAAATGGATCAAATACCTAAAGATTAGGCCTGAAACAATAAGCCTTCTAGAAGAGAATATAGGCAGTACACTCTTTCACAGCAGTTTCAAAAGAATCTTTTCAGACACCATAACTCCTCAGACGAGGGAAACAATAGAAAGAATAAACAAATGGGACTTCATCAGACTAAAAACCTTGTTCAAGTCAAGGGAAAACAGGATTGAAACGAAAAAACTGCCCACTAATTGGGAAAAAATATTTACAAGTTATTTATCCGACAAAGGGTTAATCTCCATAATATATAAAGAACTCACACAGCTCAACAACAAAAAATCAAACAACACAATCAAAAAATGGGCAGGGGACATGAACAGACATTTCTCCAAAGAAGATATAAGGATGGCCAATAGACACATGAAGAGATGCTCATCATCACTAATCATCAGGGAAATGCAAATCAAAACTACACTAAGATATCACCTTACACCTGTTAGAATGGCAAAAATATCCAAAACCAAGAGTGACGAATGTTGGAGAGGGTGTGGAGAACAAGGAACCCTCGTACACTGTTGGTGGGAATGCAAACTGGTGCAGCCTCTGTGGAAAACAGTATGGAGATTTCTCAAAAAGTTAAAAATAGAAATACCTTATGACCCAGCCATCCCACTACTGGGTATCTAGCCTAAGAACCTGAAATCAGCAATTCCAAGAGTCCTATGCACCCCTATGTTCATTGCAGCATTATTTACAACAGCCAAGATGTGGAACCAACCTAAGTGCCCATCAGCTGATGATTGGATAAAGAAGATATGGTATATATATACAATGGAATACTACTCAGCCATAAAAAAGGACAAAGTTGTCCCATTCGCATCAACATGGATGGACCTTGAGGGTTTTATGTTGAGTGAAATAAGCCAGACAGAGAAAGACGAGCTCTGTATGACTCCACTCATAGGTGGTAGTTAACATATAGACAAAGAGAACTGATCCGTGGTTACCAGGGGAAAGGGGGGGGTGGGGTAGGGCACAAAGGGTGAAGTGATCTACCTACAACATGACTAACAATAATGTACAACTAAAATTTCACAAGGTTGTAAACTATCATAATCTTAATAAAAAAAAATCCTATAAGGTAGATATCCCAGGTTACCAAATGAGGAAACCAAGAAATAGACATATAAAAAAATTAGCCCAAGATAAAAAATCTGATAAAGCACAAATTAGGAATGCTTAAAATGAGAAGGTCTGTCTAAATTTTAGCACCTAAATTCTTTTTCCTCAACTATATTGTCCTGTTTTTGAGCGTAACAGCCAAATGCTATCAGGCAAGATCTTTGATCATATGCTTTCCTCAAAAGAAATATTCTTTCTAAGTTGCTACACTACATTAATTGTATAAATAATTACTCTTTAAATTTCTCTTGTAAAAAAGCATATATTCCTAAATATATACACACCAATTAAAATGATCTTGCTTATAAATGCCTTTAATTGCGATAGAATAATTAACATAATATAAAGGATCTTATCTATAATTTTGCTGTTTTGTCACTCATTCATTCATCAATATTTATTGAGCACCTATTTATGTATCAGGTACTGTTCCGGAAAGCTATATGCCAGACCGTCCAAGCATAGTAGAACTGGGCATTTAGAATAAATTAAAATTTCCTAGACCTTGGTATGAGTTATGAAAACAAAGTAAGACATTGTTTTTATCTTGGCTCCCTTTTCCTCCAGATATCTTTTCTGTTACATGCCACAGACAGCACAGCTTAAACTATTTGGAAAGCAAATAGAGACAAGCATAGGGAATGTATTTTTTAATTGGCAACTCCAATATACCTATTTTAAGAAGGTAAGAGTAAAAAATTAATTCAAAGTTTTGGAATACAAATAATTAGAGGAATCACATTCAGATGCAATAAGAGATCTGACTTGTAGGCCAAACTTGACAAATGTAAGCAATGCTTTCAAGATGTATTAACTGCTATTTTTGAGAACAAAGACACAGCCTTGTAAGGCAAAGTAAAAAAATAAGAAGATTGTCAAATATTATTTATACTCATGAAAGCCACGGGGGATCCGTAAACTAATGTGAACAAACGAAAGAACATTTAATAGGGCTGCCCTAAAATCTTTGCCTGGCTCAGCCATTTTCTATCTTATTATTGTAATATAACTTATTGGGTTGATCATCCCACAAATTATTTCAATGACAATTATTTTGTGTGCTAACTTTTTAAAATAATGTGTCTACCAGGATGTAATTATTACCTATTCGATCTCTTTTTAATCTGCTTGATGTTAAAGGTTCAGGATGAAAGAGAATAAAAAAAGAGAGGACATAGAGCTCAGAACAATAACACAGTCCTTGTTTTTAGTTAGGGATTCAAGACAAAAGAAACAGGGTCTCCCCTAGCTGTTTCAGAATTAACTTAATTAAACTTCTCTATTCTATTTACTTATTGGTATAGAATGTGCCTAAATTTGAATCAGCAGCACATAGCTGTGTGGGAGTAGCATGTAGAAGCATGCCCATGGCCAGGTGAATGCTCCCATGTTCCACTGGTGCAAAATGCCAACACAGCAGTGGCTTAGTGACTCCAATGTTAATTGAATGAGTATTTTACCTCACAAACTTTTTTGACTTGGAGGCACAGTAATGTAACTGTATTAAAAGAACACGCCATGTGCCTGGGGAGGCTGGGTGGATAAGAGCACTCTAAGGGTTTCCGCTGATTGTACTCAGGGCGGCCGAGGCACTGATTTACCTCACATGGATGAATAGCTTGACACCTTGTTGCTTAAAAGTTGCTTATGTTTAAAGTACACTCCACAGTTAAAGGGCCTTGCAGATGCCACATTACCGAATAGCATATGGATGTCTCCAGGGCCGTTAAAAATGATCACACAGACCGTCTGTTTTCACTGGGGCTGACTTTATTTAGACAGTTCTAAGAGAGAAGATTGCACCTCACAATTTCACTCAGGGGACCTGTATCGAGAAGGAAAGGAAGCAGGAAGGCTCTTGTGAACTTGCAAGAGAAACTTTGTGTTTCCGTATGGCTTCTTTCTTAGCAGTGTGGCAGTTTTGAACCTCAGAGACGACGAAAGTATTTTAAGATAAAAACCATTATTTTAAAAATGTATAACTTAAGTCTTTAGAGTCTCCAACTAAGTTAAATTTTGTGGCAAGGATGGAGAGACTGGCATTTTCTGTTTGTGTAGCAAAACTCACTTAGCTTCTGGCACAAATCTATGAGTTCAAAAATCGTCCCCAACTTTGTTGTAACTTCAGAGTTCTACGTGGGAAAGAAAAGGGCTTGAGAGAATAGCTGTTCTTTTCAGCAATAACAGGAGTAAGGATTTACCTTCTCTGACCCATTAGTTCCTAGGGCTGTTCATAGCTCATATCTTCTTCCATTAACATACCTTTAATTTTTTTCCCAGCTTTTGAATTGCCCACAGATTTAAGCACCATACCAAGCATAGAGTACATCTCCAGTCAGCACCTGTTGAGTGAAATCATATTTACAGAACACAGATATGGGGCAAGATGCAGGGTAAGCTTTCTGGGGAAGACCATGCCCCTGTTCCTTATGTTCTTGTCCTAAAGATACAGGGAGAAGGACCATAGCTGTTTCTCCAGAAATACACAATACAGCAAAAAACTAGATAAACTGTGAAACATAAGTTCCATTCTTATTTTCCTCTAAATATATAAAATTACAAGTTGTTAATTACAAAAGCAAAGACATTTATGAGCACCAAGTTGTGGAAGACCCTACCGCTATCAGATCAGATGACGCTCCATTTCAACCATCCTGTGAGTAGCAATGAAAATTTACAAACCCATCCTGATAAAGAGGGAATGGGCAAAATCCATGCATTTGTTACACTAATAAAGGAAGTGTACTCTTTGAGAAGAGCTAGTGGAGCAAATAATAGACATTGATGTTTTACATGCTTTTCAGTCCACATCTCTAAATTATCTGAAAATTCAAATGTCTTTTATTAGTGCTGAAAAGTCCACAGGAAGTTTATCTTAGTCACCACAAGATTACATCCTTGCTGTTTAAATTACCTTTTGAGTCTAGTTTTTGGAAATTATAATAGAACTAGTATTTAGTATGTTTGTGGTATGCCAGACACTGTGAGGACCAGTATTAACCAATTTGAAAGTCCTATTATTTTCTTCATTTTACAGATTACAAAGCGTGATGGTAAATGACTTGCCCAAACTAACGCACTTATCACATAGCAGAGCCAAAATTGTAGTCGTGGCCCCTTTACCTTAAAGACGGTGCCCTTAACCACAGGCCTATGCTTTTTGACATAAGGTTAAACGGGGAATGAGAAAGAGGAAACAATCGAATGCCTTCAAGCTCTTAGCTGTGTATGTATAAAGTAACTAAAAAGTGACTTGCGTACTAATGAATTCTTCTATGGTAAAATGTAAATGAAGCATCGTATTTGTGTTCAGAGTACACAGAGTTGTAAAAGCATGGTCAGATACTATTGAAAATGTTACCATGAACAAAATGACCGTCAGGCAGCAGAACATGAATCACTTTTACTGACTGCTCCTCCAGGTTGAGTTTCTCTAAAACGATCACACTGCCCACCTTCATCTACACTACAGCACTATTCACATGTGGGCATACACTTATTTTGAAGACACTACCAAAACTGCACTTGTCATAATACCAGAAATACCAAATGTGGCAGAGTTTCTGATGTCTTCTGAGGCCTGGAGCTGCTCCTTGTTCCAGTTAAACGTCACTCATCTCTCCAGGGCACCACAGAACACCAGGCAAGCCTGACATCATGGCTTGTACTCATAAATGATTACTAAAGCATGGCCAACATTTACCTTGGAGTGCCGTAAGTATGGATACTTGGTATTAGAAAACACCGCTGGATATGAGAATTAGTAAGAATCACTTGCCTCAGAACTTTGGTCTCTTTGGATCATATCCATTTCCCACCTTGATAACCTACCCGCCCCCGCCCTCTCGGTCATCATTGCCAGTAGAATGACATTGGGAGGCCAGGCTTTTGCTAATGGAAAGGCAATAGACTGTTGTGGCTAGGTGATTTGACTCTAGAATGACACTATCTAGCTCAAATCCCACCTCCGCTGCTTGCTGTGCCTTTGGGCAAGTTACTTTTCCTCTCAGTCCCCCTCACACAGTTCTAACAACTCCATACTTCGTCACAAGGATTAAGTAAGTCAATGTACGTAAAGCACATAAAACTGTACCTGGCATATGGTATATCTTATATGAGTGCTAGTGTTATTGTATTATCCTTAATATTACCTCTTTTAGATGTGAAAAAGATAATGTTCAACGTCGTGTTTTGCAAACTATTTATCCCTTTAGTAAATTATGAAATTAGTTTAATTGTTCTTGAGTTGCATAAAAAAAATATAATCATGAAAAATAGAGTAAATAACATCAGAATTCAATGCACATAGTATAGGTAACTATTATTTCATGGAACAAATACATACTTGCATTATCAGTTGCACCTGAAATGTATTTCTTAATGACAATCATGGCCAAAAACATTTGAAAAACACTGTCTTAGTATTATCTTACAGGAAGTAGGGCAGCCTTATATCTGTGCAGAAGGGAATTTTGAATTTTTATTGCAGTTCTAATGTCAAGTATTTAATTCATTCATAAATTCAACCCTTACTTATACAATATTTTCTATGTTGTAGGCACTACACTATAATCTGGAAGAGCAATGACAAAAAAATTTGACATGATCCTTGCTCCAATGGACCTTACAGTTTAATGGGAAAATACTCCTTATCAAAATTGTATACACAAACCACAAGTTATGGGATGCGTCATTCCAACTTCTTAAAAATACACAGAGCTGGAATAATCAGCAGAAATAAACTAAAGGTAAATTATGAAAGAATAGAAAATAATCTCACCAAAAATTAAAAGTAAAAATCAACACTTACAGATGCATACAAACCTGTAGATACCTTATACTGCTCCATAATTCTTGATGGATTTTGGGAAAAGTGCAAACCTGGTTTGGGATATTTGTTTCTAACAAAATTTCTCTTTTAACTTCTCATTTCTACCATCTGATATTCACCAAATTGCTTGTAATCCATAGAGTCAGAGGCAGTAACTTGTATAGCATATTTAGTAAATATTTAGTAAAATTAATTGATACCTCTTAAAATTAATATATAAATTTAACGTAAGTTCAATAGAAATTCCAGCAGTGTTTTATCAGCAACTGGATAGAATGATCTTAAATTGTACATAGAAAAATATATGCTCCACTATAACTAAGAGAATGATGAAACAGAAGAGTGATTGTTGTCCTGCTTTGTCAAAAAATATTATAAATATGTTGTATTCAAAACAACCCAGTGTTGGTTAAAAAAGGGAGCAAGTAGATCAAATAGAGAAGCAGAACCATTTTTTTAGTATCTATAGGAAGTCAATATTTGATAAAGATACTAATAGTTAAATTCAATGGGCAATTTTATTTACTTATTTAATAAATTGGTTAAACATCTGAAAGAAAATTAAAATGGAACCCTCCTTTTCCCACATACAGAATGAAATTATAGATGAATTAAAGTCTTAAATATAAAAGAAAATATCCCCCAGGAAAATTTAGGGGAGTATGTGTACAATCCAGGGTTTGGGAGATTCTGTCAAAATAACACTGGAAACCCAAAATTATAAAACAAAATATCGACATTATTCATCTATAAAAATATCGGTGGGGGGCCAGCCCAGTGGCCAAGTGGTTAAGTTCCTGCAGTCTGCTTTGGCATCCCGGGATTCGCCAGTTCGGATCCTGGGTGCGGATCTACACAGTGCTCATCGAGCCATGCTGTGGCGGCATCCCACAAAGAAGAACTAGAATGACATACAACTAAGATATATGACTATGTACTGGGGCTTTGGGAAGAAAAAAAAAGAGGAAGATTGGCAACAGATGTTAACTTAGGGCCAATTTTCCTCACCAAAAAACGAAACAAAACCATACTTAAAAATTAAAAAAAAAAAAATCCGTGAAACCTTTTACATCAACATCCTTTAAAAAATAGAAAAACAAGTCCAGGAATATTATTTGTAATCCAGATGACACACAAGGAATAACTTTATACACACAAAGGACTCTCAAACTGATAAGAAATGATAACCAGCAGGCAAAGCATAATAATAGAAAATTCACAGAACAACAAATGAAATGGTCAAAAGTATATGAGGAATTGCTACAGTTCAGGAGTAGGAAATAAACTAGAGCAAAAACATGTCTTTTCACCCATCACATAGGCACATTGAGCAAGACCTATAATGTTTGTGCTGGAGGAATAAAATGTACTATTATATATGTTTAGTGGAAATGTGAAGTGTTAAAGCCTTTTAGGCATACGATCTATCAACATCTTCTCAAATTAAAATAAGACATACCACTGAGAAATTCCATGTTGGGGACTCTATTCTAATTTACTCCAATATTAAAGGTGAATGACATTTAGTGCAGCATTTTTTGAAGTAACCAAGAACTCTAAACAAAGTCAATGCCCATCGATAGGGGAATGCACGAATAGATTGTTAGAAACTCCCTCCACGATTTTATTATACAATCCGTTCAAAGCCTGAATTAGAGCTATTCTTGATGATGTAGAGACTTAAAGAGATTTCCATGAGATAATTCTGAGTGAGAAAAGCAAGTTATCAAAAAAATTTGTATAGTAAGAACGTGGTTTTGGTAAAATAAAAAATTGACCAAAATGTTGTATATATGTATATTTAAGTGTGTATATGTGTGTTTGCATATATTATATGAGAGTGTATATCTTGGTATATATATATGATTATATGAATATAGAGAAAAACATGAATTAATAACACTAGGCTTTCAATATAAGTGAGAAGGCAAGGATGAGAGGCAGGATGTTGATGGGATGCAAGAAGGAAAAAAGGCCAAACAATCTCCGTGATAAGACAAGTATTATTTAATCTCATTTATGTAAATCTGTGTGTTTGTGTGATTGAGAGGGAGAGAATAGAGAACATAAAAACCTATGCATAGATGACTATTACTAAAATGTTAAAGAAATGTGAGAGCAAACCCAACAATACAAAAAAGAAAATGAAAAATAAGTCAGTTGATCTTGACACTTGTCAATGAAGATTAAATATGGACAGATGTATAAGTGAAAACCTAAGATTTTTCATGTCCTCTACATAGTACCATAGTTACTATTTTTCTAATTACACCACAGAAATCTTTGTCACTGGTCTGGATTTGTAATGTCCTTTTTCCTTGAAGATCCCTCTCCCCAACCCACCTCTACAGACATCAACTCCTCTCCCGCCCACACACCCATCTATAAACACACACTAACAAGCAGTCACATGCCACAGAATTGTTCCTGCAAAACCAAACTTTAGTATTGGTCCATAACCAACATTGGCAAATATTAACATGAAACATTGTTAATATACTACAGGATATTGCCATTTTTATGAACTATTGGGCAGTTTTGTCAGATTTTAAACCTTCAAGTGAGTCAGTGCCTTACATAGTGTATTCTATATGAAGACAAGAGGAAATATACTTCTCTCGGTGCCAAGAATAATTGTGTCCCTAAGCCCTTTCATATACACTAGAAAACACATAACTAAGCTAGACCTATCTTGGCTGCTAGAAAGAGTGGTGTCAAACCTTTCTCCTAGCTTCGCATATTTTTATTACCTTATTGACTCTACTCCAATTTTCTCACTTATCTTTAGTTGTTTTAGAATAGGAATACTTTTTAGGCCATCTTAAATATTTCAGGATAAATGTAACTCACACAGACATATACACAAATAACCATAAGGGCTCTGAACAAGCAGCAGACATCCCAACACAGACTTGTGGGGTACACCAAAGAATAGAGGCCTTAGCAACACAGCCCTAGGGTGATTACCATTCCTTAATAAGGGGGAATTATAAATTGATAGCATAACCCATATTATATTAGTTGTATATTTTTATCTAAAAGAAACTAAATATATGCATATGTTCTCATTATAGAAATAAATCCAGTTCTTGTATTTTTAAGTTCTCAAAATAAAGAACCTCTACAGATGCCAATGTGTGTGGATATCTGAACAGGAAAAAGCCAAATTGACTATTATAGGGTGAGCAAAATTAGACGACCAGTATCCCTTACAGAATTCTCACTATGGAAACCTAACAATGTGGTTTTGCCACATGTTCAAATGCATTTCAATAACCTACTTTATAGAGCAATAGTGTAGTAAGTAGCCAATTTTTTTGAAATTGCTCTGAATCCAGTCTTTAAAAAAAAAAGTACAGGAGAAATAGTTAGCTCTACGTTTTTGCCTCAATTAGCACTTTTCTTCCATAAGTTTATTTGATTTTTTCAGCATGATAATAGAAGCCAAAAAGGTTCATTATGCTCTCATTCAGACAAAATGACCAATAGTTAATCATTTAGCTATGGAGCTTCTTTTCTTGGCATAAAATTTATCACAGTTTTGTACGAAAAACTACAAGATCATAAAGACCACTTATAACTGACATATACATACAATGAATTTATCATTTTAAAATAGATTTACTCAATTTTCTAAAAGATTTCTTGTTATAATACAACATTTTTGGCAAAAGAATATATGTCGTTTCACAGATAATAAAACAATATTATATCTGTCTTGAGAGAAAATTACACGAATGAATTTAGATCACTGAGAAAGATTCAGTCAAGGAATAGAAAATCAATCTAGTATTTCAGAAGAGCGAAACTATTTCTCATTTTAACAAGCCTCTTATTCACACAACGTGAGGAAAAAACGTGAAAATTAAACAGAGGAGACACAATTATAGGGGAAATTCAAGAAAGCAAATACATTTGAGAATCTCACATGAAGAGACATCTTCAAACCCTCATAAGAATAAGTCAGAATTTTTATTATAAACACAAAATTTTACTTTCATACAAAATATCAGCATATTGTTAAAAGTTCAAAGCAAACAATGCATGAAAAGGTAGTCTCATTTTTAGTGTATATAATAAAAAGGCTGTAGGTAAGGAAGCTTAGAATTCTGTGCAGGTCATTCCTCCTTGCACAGATGGAGCGCCTGAGGCAGTTAGACTCCATTTCCTCTGCAAGATGGTGGCCATCGAGAGCAATGCTGGTGCTGCGGGAGGAGCAGGCTACCACCTGTCCATCACCAACGGCGTCACGAATGCCCCAGGCAGCGCATGCATTTAGCACAGGTTCTGAAGTCTTGGACCCTAAGCGCCTGACACTAGGTGTGAATAGAAGTACTCCATTTGGAGGTGGCTCAAGTACACAGTAGATCCTTAAGTCTAATAATAATTTTGATTGTGCTATTATTATTCTGAAACTGTCTGATGTTTGTATCAATCCAACTGCTGCATCCCCTCAACAGTATCATACTGGAACCAACACCAAGATTAAGCCATGGAATACATTCACGATGCCTGTATCCCTGTCTCTAATGTGAGAGGCATTCCGTGAACAAAAGGCTAACGTCATCTGAAGACATTGCCAATAAAATATGATGGGAAAAGATACCAAATCTATAGAAAACATATATTTCTTAACAGAAAACATATCTTAAAAATAAATTTTGAGAAATTTTATGATGTGGATATGTTTCATTAGGGTTAGATAGCTGTAGTTTTATTAGGGTTAGATAGCATGAGTTATAAATCATCTAAGTTCAATTATTAGGGAGGGTAAAGTTGGGGGAGGAGGGGAGAAGTGTCTTCTAGTTTACTCATTCATACCTTCGACCATTCACTCAAAACATAGTATGAGCTTGTATGCCTGCCATTCTGACAGACTGCTATTGATGAAACTTGTGTAATGGGGCAATTTCAACTGGGGTTTGCTTCCAGAATTGGTAATACAATATCAGACCAATCATCAAATGACTATAGTCCATATATTCACTTCACTAAGTGAATTTTGCTTCTTTTAGTTCAACAATAGTGCATCAACACAGCCGTTTGGCTCACATGCTGATATCACATGTTTATACGTTAATAAAATATTTTAAAATGTAATTTGAAGCAAAATAAAAAGAAGCAAATATCTTTTAGTTAAGTTAAAGTTTTTAAATCTCTTCTTATTTCCCTATAGATTTTCCGAACTTCTCCTCACCAGGAAAAGTGCTCCTGAGGCATCTTCTCTCTTCTCAGAAGCTATGACACTACTGGAGGTTACAGAGCTGTGTTGGAAACCCTGGCTTTGAGGTTCTATCTGCCTTGCCCTAGGACAGAGCCCTGGGGACTTGCTTCTCTGCAACGTCCTGCCTGCTTGCAGTGAGGCACCCAGGTTCTTCTATCACTGTCCCCTTGGTTCCCTACAGATCATCTCTGGATAAAGAGATAATTCTGGTGAAGCCTGCTACTTCCTTCTTCCTACACTTCTATTCCAGGCTCCTTTCTCTCATAAACAGAACAGTAACAATGCAGAAAAAATAACAAGTATTTTCCAACATTCTTCATAAGGCTTATTCAGCTCCATAATATTTTTTCCCAATAGGTGACTGACTACTTGAGTGGCTCAACTACGAGATCAGTTCAGTTCACCTCTTTTCATTCTTCTCTCACTTCGAATATAAGGAATAAAGAGAAAAAAACTAATTTTTACCAAGTATCTAGTGCTGGGTATTCTATTTTATTTATTTTTTTCTTATTTTAGCTCCATACAAAACTCCTATCATTATTTTGCTCACCTTAAGAATAGGGAAACTTCTGCTAGAGTTAAGTCATAGGGAAACATTGATTTTCTACGATATCAACTCCATATAGAATTTAGTTCTCTAGTTACTAATTTCAGAGGAATGATAAAGTTTACGTAAAAGAATTATAATTTGGAAAATAATTTGTTTCAGAAGGGAAAGCATAGTCTCGTGGGAGGGGCTAATCTAGTGATGGTGTATAAAACTGAGTGGATTAAGATAAATTTCACAACCAATGTGCACAGTCCTTTGCAAGTCAAAAAACAAAACAGTGATAGGAAGGCTTTTCCTGGTTGAAGGGATCAGAGGAGTTCCAGGAAAGAGGCGGTCTTTGGGATGGGTCTTGAATGACAGAGAGCTTTTCGTAAGGTAAAATGTGTGTGCCTCGGAGGGTGAGGCTGGGGGAAGGGGTTTTCAGGGAGCTCCCAGGTGGAGTTAATGGCACAAGAATAGACACAGGAGTGAGGAAGGGTAGTATGAACTTAGGGAGGAGCATGTAGTTCTTAAAATTGGAAGGTAGATTTAGGCCATAAAATGGAGAAAGATGAATATGTGAATAAAACTAAGTTTGGACATGGGACAACATTAAGTTGCCTGGTAATTCTTGGAAACAGTCCCTAGTATAGGTTTCATTGGCATAATCTAACCTTTCTGGTTAATCCGTCCTCCTAATAGATTACACTTGGTGCTGCAACTCATTCATCAAGCCAACATTCCAATAACCTTGACTCACAGGTGAGGGCTTCAGTTTACACCTCGTATGGTGCTCAGAGTCTACTTTTATAGAATACTCGAGGCTTTTGCTTATATAATAGATCTGTTTTGTTTGTTTTTCAGTCACAACTTATTGCAGTATTTTATGTAAATTCAAGGGCACATTCACAATATGCAGGGAAAAAAAGACTTTTCTTCTGACATTTACTGCTATTTGAAATTTAGATACATTTAGGCATAAATTACAGTTTCATTCCAAAGAAACTACGCAATTTACTGACATCCAAAGACTATTAAAATCTTAACATAAAATAATTTAGATGGACTAAAAATCATTTTTCCTGGATTAAGAAAAACGTTTAATCTTTGTAGATCCAATTCAGTGTACAGGATTTTATTTCAGAACAACATAAATTACCTTGATTACCAATTATGCAATCTTATTCCTAAAGCAGTAGGGAGAATTACACTGTCACTGTCAACTCTTGACTTTCATAGCACTCCAAATGCTTTTTAAAAAGGCTGAATTTTAATTGATATTTTAGCATTTGCAGTGTTATGATTTTGCTAAATTTAAAGAAGTTTTTAAAGCCTTTATTTTTCCTTACATATTTGGTTTCAGACATATCATAAGCTTGTACTTAATTTCTTTCCCTTATACAAAATTTTTTATGGAAACAGAAAGTATAGAGAAAACATACATAATCATTCACATTTTAAATATCACTGGAATTTTGCAGTGTCAACTATTTAGTATGGTTTCTAGGGTTTCCAGTTAGAAGGTAAATTTGTGTTAATATTTGAGACTTAAAAATATGCTTCCTGATATTTCTTCTTTTATAATGCACGCTTTATTTTTCCCCTTTTCATGATACACGTTTATATAGAGAAGATTCACTATCTTTCCTACACAGAAATATAAAATTAGAAGAAGCACCTAGACATGTTTGGCCAAAGGAGGTGTCAGGACAGATAGGATTTCTCAGCCATGAAGAATTCTAATATGTTGTAAGAGAGCAGATCTTTAAAGGCACTTGAAGCGGACAGACTCAGGCAATGACACAAAAATACCATTCCCATGGTCTAACCACATAAATTTACTTTGGCAATATCTGTACTACAAGCTGGTTTCTAAGGAAGTAGATATTACATATCTGACACAAAATTTCATAGAGTGCTTTTAATTATACCATTCTGCCTGTCATTGCAGAAATTGGCAGATATGAAGTCAGATGGCACATTAAGAGATTGAAAAGTTTTCTGTGGTTTTAAAAAACTCAAACATCACTGACTTACCTTTTTTCCTGTTCTGTAGTTAAACTAGAAGAAATAATGTGTATAGCATCCATTCATTTAACCATCCACCCACTCCCTCCCTACCTCATTCACCCAATGTTTATTGAGCATCTATTATGTGGGCCAGGGATTGTAGATATAATAACTGATTCATCTTCATTTTCAAGGAACAAGATCTCCTTACAAATAAAAAAATTACCAAAATATTTTGTTCATATTGTAATTGTATTTTTTCACAGATTTCATGAAAATATATAATTATATTGTTTTTTCTATATACTGTATATAACTATGTAGATAAAATTTCTTATAATTCTGCAAAAGATAAAGTCAATATACATGTATAGACCCTAAGGTCTTTCCCCATCTTCAAAAAATGTGTAGTAGGGGGATTGAAAATGTAGTGCTTCTATCGTGTTCACTTCTTTCAAACTGCGATGAAAAACTTTAGTGGCTGAATCTATGTTTTCTAATATTTCAATTTACATTTAAAGAAACAGAAAGTAAAAACGGGCAAAAAATAATGTTGTGTTTTCATTTCCTCCCTCTGACACAAATGAATCAAGCTATTCTTATATGGGTACATTAGGGCAGCAAATTGGAGACTTAAAGCTTAATAAAAGGCGACAAGAAACTGCCAGTAAGAAAGTAAGAAAAGGCAGAAAATTTGCCATCTTCTAAGGAAAGGAAAATCAAGCTAGATATGAAAAAAATGACTGTTAGTGCTAAAGTAATGAACAGTGAAACCTAACTATAAAATGCTTAATGCCCAGAACTATGCAGTGCATGCATTAATATACTTCTATGACATGAGATATTACAGAGATTGAGCTAGGTCCTTCCAGTGTATAAAGTACTACTTGAGATTAAATTTTGAATGCTCATGAATTCTGTGACCCACTGGAGTTCACCTGTTCTCTGAGTGCAGTGAAGCTCAGGGCTAACTAAACTCCCAGTTCAGTGTCTGCCGAGTAACCTAAAGCTGTTTGTTTAGGCACCGATGGGGCTTTATGTACTTTGAAAAAGTAGGCAATAGACAGGCAAGTAAGATGTAGTATACACATTCTTCCCTTTGCACACAGTGACTGTCCCAGAGCATTAACTGAGCACCCAGGGTCACCCAGGGACAATGAGAATTCACTGCCCCTATTCATGCCCCAAGCTGATAGTCCTCAAAGTTTAGAAAAATTTGACCCTATTAAAATGTATATCCCTCAGCTGTATTCTCAGAGATTTTGATACCATTGTCTTGGTTGGCTGTTCACGAGTTTGTAATTTTCACAAAATTCCCAGGTGATCATGATGTGTTAGGCATTGGTAATTAATTTTGAGCAGAGACTTGGGGCAAGTTTTGGGAGCTGGAATTGTACTTAAACAGTGTTTGTTCTAGAGAAAAAGTATCGTTCTCTATAAAAAAAAGTACCATTGACTAGAAAGGGGCTTTTATGGCCACATTTGACATCCATATTTAAAATAGCATTCTTTCCCTTCCCGTGTATTGTGAGCACAAATTTCAAAAATGGTTTGTGAAATTAGGAAGGGCAAGAGGCTGTAGACAGACCTAAGAGACTGCTCAAGAGCGTTACTGTTGTCTGCACCACCTGAGGGCAGACCTATGCAAAAGCTCACATTTTGCTGCCAAAACTTTTTAAAGCAAAGAGATCCTTAAAGGAAAATCAATTTTTGCCCCTCCAAGCAGTTCAAACTTCGTGGCCTAGCCTGAGTGATAAAATCAATCTCAAGATCTCATCTTAAAGAATAATGTGACAATTAAAAAGAAAATGAACACTTAACTCATTTTCCTTCTGTTTTCTCCTCTCCACCAATCAACATGGAATGGAAATTCAAGAATATATTTTGTTCCACTATTCTGCTTTAACTGCATATGTGAATTTTAAACCTTATGGTAAGACTAACAGATATAAGGTTAGTTTTGTTTGTTTGCTTTTTAACACCTTTATTTTATAGAATAAATTTTGATAATTTTCTAGAAGGTTATTTATGATTATTTCATAATATTATAAAAAGAAGTCAATAATAAGCTTTCCATACAGGAGAAAGGTTTATATGACTCTCAGCTTTCTTTATATGTGGTCCACACATTTTGAGGATGCAGAGTGAGGAATTTAAAGTAAGAAGGAACTACAGGGGCCTGCCCCGTGGTCCAGTGGTTAAATTCACTCACTCTGCTTTGGGCAAATTTCAATGGTTTCAACAGTTCGGATCCTGGGTGCGGACGACATAGCATCGCTTATTATCCCATGCTGAGGAAGCATGCCACATAGCAGAACTAGAAAGACCTCCAACTACAATCTACAACTATTTACTGGGGGGCTTTGGGGATAGGAAAAAAAAAGGAGGGGGAAATTGGCAACAGATGTTAGCTCAGGGCCAATCTTTAAAAAAAAGGAAAAGAAGGAAGTTCAGATATTTCTTATTTATTTCACCTGGGGTAGTGAATCTACTCACTCAAAACTATACAGCCTGGTACCAGTAAGAGACAAGACTAGGACCCAGATTTCCCAACCTTCCAGTTCCCTACAATGGCTTCACTGAACTATGCTGACTGCATTGGCAAAATCTGGAGACAGACTGCCTGGTTTCAAGTCCTAGCTTTCCCACTGACTTTACAGCCTTGATCCTATTAAAATGCAAGTCAGATAATGTCGTTTCTATTTTCAAAACTCTCCCATGGCTCACCATCTTGGAGTAAAGGCCAAAATCCTAAAATGGCCTCCATGTCCTGCAAGTTCTGCTCTCTCCCCTCACCTCTCTTACTTGATCTCTTGCTGCTCTTTTCAGATGCAGGTAGATAAGCCTTCTCGCTGTTGTTCCTCAAGGACACTTGGCCCAGCACACCTCTCAACTTGGTCCTTGCTGTTTCCTCTTCAGGTAAGGTATTTTCCTCTGATTAGATAATCAGACACCCCTCACACACTCCAATTTTCCCCAAATATCAATACCTTCTCACTGAGGCCTTCCCTGGTACCCTAATTAGAGTGCGACCCAACACTCCTCCTCCTCATTTATTATTCCCCTTCCCTGCTTTATTTTTCTCTAAAGCCCTTATTGCCAAATAAGTATCATGCGTCTCATGTGTATATATATTACCTCTCTGCCCGCACCAGAATGTAACCCCACCCCCAGGGCAGGGACTGATATTTTTGTGTATTCTGCACAGTGCTGTGTCCTCTGTGCCTAGAACAGTGTTTGGCACATCATAGGAAGTTGAGTATTTGTTGATTGTGGAATTTCATACTTTATTTTCCTCAGACAAGGCAACCACACAAAAAAAGATATCTTAAAGGAATTCAACCTCACTCAAAGCAGTTTAAGTCATAATATTTGAATGACTATTGATACCTTTGAAAGTCAGATTTTCTGCAAGATCCTTAAGAGCTGACTAGGAGTGCTGACTGGTACATAATCTATATTTCCCATCATTGGGGTTAACCAGATAATAAAAATCCTGCTCCCCATTTAAGCCATAAAATACAAAGCACCTACTCAAAAAGGGGGATGTAAATCAAGGAACCGAGAAAATAGAGAATCATAAAGAAGAGATAAAGAAATTTTCCTGGGGAAATTTATTTAATATGAAGTTCACTATTTTGCAACCTATCAGTTTCATAATTCAAAAGAAGCCCATAAGACAGAAAGTAACACAGAGACTGAATGCATATTTGAAGAACTATGTCAGATGTATATGTTTGAAATACATGTTTTATAAAATATATGTTTTAACAAATATATACACACACACACCCCCAAAACCCATCACATGAGATAAAATCCAAACTCTGTAGTTGGATATACAAGGCCCTTCGATATGTGAGCCACTCTTGCCAGTGATATCTACTGCTCGTGCCTTACTCACATGAAGGTCCTGACACAGAAAGTATCACAGAGCCCTGGATTTACTGCGACTCCATATTTTCTGAATATTATACGTTCACTGAGATATATTCAGAATTAGGTTATCAGTTTTAATACATAATAATTGGGTGGATTTAGAGGATACGAAAAAGTAAAGGATTCTATCAAGTACAAAGGTCTTTAAAGTTAAATGGAAAAAAGCATTCATATACCTTAGGAGTCAAAAAATATCTAAAATCCAATGAAGTCATGTAAAAGTGTGGGAGAGCTACAACCTTAACATAATCAGATCAAGGAAACCTATCACATGAGTTCTCCCAATTTATAATGTTATGTTAAAGATTATTTCTAGACCTTAGTATATTCTAATATAATCCTGAACAAATGCTGTTAATATCTTGGCTATCTCCCAAATTGCTTAGGATTATCTTATTATTACTTTAATGGATACACTTCTTTCAAATCTAGAAAGATTCAAATTAATAACAAACGTTTCAGAGAATAAACCCAGACATACTAATATCTTTATGAACTAGTAAAGTTCAACATTTGTGTACTCATAATGTGCCTAATTAGAGTAATATAGAATTGAATAACTAATCTAGATGTTATTTTAAAGTAGAAATTTTATTAAGTTTATATATAGGATGGGAGCTTATAAAGAAACTTATGAAGCTTTATATTTATAAATTTATTTATGATTTACAATTAAAATTTTAAAAACACATTATTAGAATACTTGAATATATGAGACATAACTGGAGTACTTTAAAAGGTAATCAAATACACTTAACTTACAATTGTGTTCATAATATTTGAAGGTATTTAATTAA
Source organism: Equus caballus (assembly GCF_041296265.1). Taxonomy (NCBI): domain Eukaryota; kingdom Metazoa; phylum Chordata; class Mammalia; order Perissodactyla; family Equidae; genus Equus; species Equus caballus. The sequence goes on from NC_091686.1 coordinate 51,159,744, forward strand.
CTGTTTAAATGAGATCAAATATCATTCAAAGATTAAAAAGTGAACATTAAAACAGAAGGAGGACAGGGAGAATCAGCGAGAGAAAGAGAGAGGCTGACTGACTAAAGGCTTATAAAATTAAAAGCTGAATAAGGGAGTAGATTTTTTGATTTGTAACTTTGATAAATTAAACATTAATTTTAAAACTAAAGCAACTCTACATGGTATTTTCTGCCCATAAAAAATACTCTTAAAGAGGCCAGCCCAGTGGTGTTGTGGTTAAGTTCGCATACTCTGCTTTGGTGGCCCACGGTTCATGGGTTGGGATCCTGGGCACAGATCTACACATCACTCATCAGGCCATGCTGTGGTGGTGTCCCACATAAAAAATAGAGGGAGTTTGGCAACAGCTGTTAGCTCAGGGCAAATCTTCCTCACCACACACACAAGAAAAAAAACCACCCTTAAAGTCACCAAAGAGTCACGATGAAAAAATCTTTAACTTTCTAATGCAAAGTCATTTCTCTTTCCTTTGATCTTATAATAATATTTTTCTTGTATCTGTAAAAATCCTTCTCTTTTTCTATTTAAAATTCTGTTTTCTTCAGAGGATTATGAGCTGCCTATGTTTTGTATACACTTTATATACTCAAATGAGATTTAATTGAATTGCATCCTTCATCCTGAAACTGTTTTCTGGATAAGGTGATGCTTTGCTCTGTCCATAAAACTCTTACTCCCTCTGCTGTGTCACCATTTCTTCCTCATGCCCATTAGGAGTGAGCATTCCCTGAGGTTAAGATCTGTTCCGCCCTATGTTGTCTATTTACCAATTCTCCCTCAGAGATCTCTCCTACTCTCACAGTTTAACCACTACCCCTCAAGTCAAAACCACTACTTCAGTCTTTGCCTTTGAGCTCCAGCCCCACATTTATGATTACCTGCCAGACATTTTGACTGAGATTTCCTATCTCATCAAATAACATGGCTTACAAAAAGGAGTCAAAGTCACTCCTTCAAAGCTAACGTATTCTGTGGTCTTCTCATTTTCTAGCAGGAGTAACATTATTCTTCCAGTAACTTACTACTGAAAAGTTGGAATCATTATTGGCATGTCCCTCTTTCTCGGTGAGTCCCCTTGAGGATTTACTTCTCTATGTATCTGTCCATTTCTATCATTCTCTCTACCACTATCACTTCCTCTCCCCCGCTGGCTTCTGCCACCATAGTTCAGGTCCTGACCATCTCCCACATTTGGAAGTTGGCTAGCTGTTATTCCTGAGTGTTGTCTCTCATTGTTGTAATCTACCTTATAGGTTTCTGCCAGGGTGACCTACCAACTTGATACACATTGCTCCTCTGATCAACCTTAGAGACAAATAGTCTGAACTCTTTAGCCATAAATTTAAATGTTCTGCCTTCTAGCGTCATAATAACTCCCTAATGTTATTTGCCACTCTTTCCTTTCATGGATGTTCCAATGCAGCGGCTGGCAAACTTTTCCTGTAAAGGGCTAGATAGTAAATACTTTAGGCTTTGTGGTCATACGGTCTACAGTCTCTGTCCCAACTACTCAGCTCCACCATTATAACACAAAAGCAGACACAGATAACATATAAGCAAGTGGAAGTGGCTATGTTCCAATAAAACCTCATGTAAAAAAAAAGGTTGGGGAGGGACTGGCCTGGTGGCATAGTGGTCAAGTCCATGCGCTCTGCCTGGGTGGCCTGGGATTTGCAGGTTCAGCCCAGGTGCGGACCCACACACAGCTCATCAAGCCGCACTGCAGCAGTGTCCCCCCTACCAAATAGAGGAAGACTGGCACAGATGTCAGCTCAGGAACAATCTTCCTCAAGCAAAAAGAGGAAAATTGGCAACAGATATTAGCTCAGGGCCATTCTCCCTCACTAAAAAAAAGATAAATTAAAAAAAAAAAAAGTAGGGGAGTGACTTGGCAGAAAGGCCATATAAAGCCCACAGGTACATCCAATCCAATCAAATTTATCTGCTCACTGTCTCCAGATGCAATCACCTTCTCACTTCCACAGACTTGTTCACAATTCAAAGGCTCTTCTTTTAATCTCATGTATCTCTTTAAGCCTAAAATTCTCTTTGGAAACTTCTCTTAATACTCAATTTCATAGTGATCTATTTTTCCTCAAAACTTTAGTAGATGGTCCCTCCCTTCATTTGTTTATTTATTTAAGAAACACTTATTAAACACTCACATGCCAGACACTATTACAGGGACGAATGATACAAAGGGGAGCAGACACTGTGGAAACGACAAGTCTTGTGTGAATGTGGTGCAGAGAAGATGGGAGTGGTGTGGTAAGTTAGAGTGGCTTCATTTTATTTAATACATGTAATGAAAATATGGATATCACATTTACACTTGGCTAACATGTTCAATGTGCACCTAAATTTAGAAAGCAATTGTAATGAATAACTACACCATAGATATATTTTAAAATTATCACTATATTTCAAAATTAACTATAGTTATTTTAAAGTTTCCATTACAAACAGCTAATAAGCACTCGAAATATTAACTAACCACAGGTGATATTATTTTTTTTAAAAAAGCCAACTGAACATTTAAAGCCCAAATGTCTTGCAGTTTCTGTTATAACATTGAATCGAACTATGCTTCATAAGTAAAGTTTAAAACCTATTTAAAAACATATACATGTGGCCAGCCTGGCAGTGTAGCAGTTAAGTTTGTGCACTCTGCTCTGGCAGCCCGTGGTTTGTGGGTTTGGATCCTGGGAGTGGACCTACACTGCTCATCAAGCCATGCTGCTGCAGTGCCCCATATACAAAGCAGAGGATGACTGGCACAGATGCTAGCTCAGGGACAATCTTCCTCAACAAAAAAATTATATATATATATATATATATATATATATAATGTATTTTATATATATATAGTGTGTATATATGTGTATATATATATATATATATACACACAAAGTGAGAAAAAAGATAAGACAAAGTTCATCCATTGTTAATCTCAGTTTACTAGTATGCTAACTTTGCTAGTGGCATGTATCTACTTATGATTCACTTTGGCACCATATTATTGTTTTCCAAGTAGAATTATTTGGCACATTAAATAATTTCAGACATTACTTATTTAATGAAAAATTAAAGTCAAACAAAACAAAAGATGTTTCTTTCTAAGCATAAAAAGGGCAAGTAGATGTATCTTAAAAACAAAATTGATAACTTACTTTTGCCTACATCAAGTATGGGGCATGTAATGATGCATAAAAGCATTTGTGTAGGTGTACAATCTATTCCAATAGATAATGAGCTTATAGAGAACAAGGATCATATGGGATATGTTTTTGTACCCATTTTGCTTCGTACAGTATTCTATTGAAAATATTTGTTGATGGTTATAGAAGCAGAAGGTAATAGAAAGATACTTTCTTCCTTAAAGAAATTATTACTAGGTCTAAATTTTTTTTAAAGCATAAGAGTAAAAGTGTTATTCAATTCTATACTTGATTTAAAATCAACAAGTACAGTATATATAAAAAACTGTATCTGCTTTAGCAAGATTGTAGGATATAAGATCAATATACAAAAATCAATTATATTTCTATATATTATCAATGAAAACTCCAAAATAAAATTAATAAAACAATTCCATTTATAATAGCATCAAAAACAATAAAATATTCACAAATAAATTTAGCAAAAGAAATGTAGGACTCGTACAGTGAATACTACAAAACATTGGTGAAAGAATATAAAGAAAATCTAAATAAATGGAAAGACAGCACGTATTCATGGATTAAAAGACTTAATAAAGACTTACTACTTTTAATATGGCAATACTCCCCAATTTGATCTACAGATTCAGAATCTCTATCAAAATCCCAGCTGCCTGTTTTGCAGAAATTGACAAGCTGATCTTAAAATTCACATGCAAATGCAAGGGAGCCAGAATAGCCAAAACAATCTTGATAGGGAACAAACTTGAAGGACTCACATATTCTGATTACAAACACACAGTAATCAAGATAGTGTGGTATTAGCATAAGGACAGATACACTGATCAACTGAACAGAATTAAGGATCCAGAAGCAAACATTCACATATATAGTCCATTGCATTTTGACAAGGGTACCATGATCATTCAATAGGTAAAGAATACTTTTTCCCACAATTGGTGCTGGGACAACTGTATATCCACATTCAAAAGAACAAAATTGGGCCCATATTTCACATGATATATAAAAATTAACTCACAATGAATCATAGACTTAAATGTTTAAACATAAGGAATTAAAACTATAAAATTCTCAGAATAAAATTTAAGGGTAAATCTTAGTGGCACTGGGTTAAATAATGGTTTCTTATATATAATACCAAAAGCCCAAGCTTCAAAAGAAAACTAGACAAATTGGACTTCATCAAAATTAAAAACTTTTGTGCTGTAAATGATACCATCAAGAAAGTGAAAGGCCAACCCACAAAGTGGTAGAAAATATCTGCAAATCCTATATATGTGATAAAAGACTTGTACCCAGTATATCTAAAAAAATTTACATCCTGACAATAAAAAGATAAAAAATGCAATGAAAACTGGGCAAAAGATTTGAACAGATGTTTCTCCAAATATATACAAATGGCCAATAAGCATATGAAAAGATGTTCATCATTAGTCACTAGAAAAATGCAAATCAAAATCATAATTAGAAATCACCTTACACCCAGTAGGATTGCTATAATAATAATAATAATAATAACAATAAAATAGAAAATAAATCTTGGAGAGGATGTGAAGAATTGGAACCCTTGTACATTGCTGGTGGGCGTATTAAATCACATAGTCACTTTGGAAAGCATTTTGGTAATCCTCAAAATGTTAAACATAGCACTATCATATGAACAATTAATTCTACTCCTAGGTGTATATCCAAGAGAAATGAAAAGATATGGTAGTACAAAAGTTCATAACATCATTTTTCATAATGTGGAAACATTTCAAATGTCCATCAACTGATAAATAAACAAATGTGGTATATTCAGACAATGGGATATTATTTACCAATAAAAAGGAAGGAAGTACCAATCCATGCTACAACAGGAATGAATCTTGAAAACAATATACTAAGTGAAAGAGATCAGTCACAAAAGACCACATATTGTATGTTTCCATTTATCTTAAATGTCTGGAACAGGCAAATCCATATAGAGAGGAAGTAGATTAATGGTCGCCAGAGGCTGGGAGAAGGGAGAAATGAGGAGTGACTGCTATGGGGTACAGCTTCTTCTTGGGAGTGATGAAAATATTCTTAAAATAGGTAATGGTGAGGGTTGAACAATTCTGTGAATACGCTAAAACCACTGAATTTTACACTTAAAGGGGTAAATATTATAGTATTTGAATTATAACTCAATAAAGCTGTTATATTTTTGAAAATGTGAACTTGCTTCAGGAAGTGGAATAGGTTTCTCTTTCAGCAAATAACAAACAAAACAGAATCTCAAAGACTAGAGTTTGTGGCACAGACGCAACGTCTTTTTCTGAAAAGCTAAATTACTTTTCAAGATTCTAACCCTGCAGCAGGAGCCAGCCTTTATGCACAGCCAGCCCTCCTACCAAAGAAATAGAATTTTTTGAACGCTTCAAAGTTTCCTAGCTCCTTCTGTGACATGGAAGAAAGAGCTAAGAAGGGACTAGTTCTTTTACTCAGGAGAAAGCGAGGTGTCTGTGACTATTCCTAAAATTCTATAGCGTATCTAAAACCCTATAAAAATGAAAGTGATGTGAAATGAAACTCATGGATTATCCAAATTCTCACTTTCGTCAAGACTGTTTACTTCTTTTCTGTTAAATGTGCTAGTCATCTTTCCAAGAAGTTATAGTAAAGAACCTATTCAAATTGCCTTTCAACTTTTCTCATTTCCTCAAATCCAGTCTTCTTGCTCTGAGTAATAACTGTAGGACTGAAAACATAGAATAAAGCTGTAACAATAACACAACAATAAAAACACCAAGAAAGCAATAGGAAGTGTTAGAAAGTGCCTTGTTACTAAACAAATGGCATAATTAAGATTTAACCGTATCTAGAACATACTTCAAATTTAAATTTTGATTTTATTATTCACCATCAATGTCACTCTAGGTTTTAAGAATATTAGTGCTATAATAATATGAGGAAACAGTTTTCAAAGTGCAAATATATTCCAATAACATTAACCATCATCTTACAAAATAATTATAAACAATGTATCAAGTTAAGAAACTAACAAGTGAGATAGCTAAATGAATACCTGCACAGGAGAGTCTATTAGTTTTCTATTGCTGGCATAACAAATTACAACAAATTTAGGCGAGTAAAATAATATGAATTTACTTTAGAGTTCTTTAGGTCAGAAGCCCAGTATATGTCTCACCAGGCTAAAATCAAGATGTCTGCATCACTAAGTTCCTTGAGATTGCAGGGGAGAATTACGAGTCATTGGCAGAATTCAGTCCCTTGCAATTGTAGACTCAGGTCTCTATTTTCTTGCAGGCTTTAAACTGAGACAGTCCTAGATTCTGAAGGCATCCACATTCCTTACTTCATGGTCCCCTTCCTCCATCTTCAAAGTCAGCAGCAGCAGGTCCTATCCTTCTCAGGTAACAGCTCTCTGACCTTCTCTTCTGCCTCTCTCTTCCCCTTAGAGCTCATGTGACTACATTGAACCCACCTGGATGATCCAGGATAATCACATTTTAAGCCCAGTTGATTAGCAACCTTAATTGCATCTGCTCCCTTAATTCCTCTTTCCCTAACACATTCCTCACATCCCACAATGTAACGTATTCAAGGTTCTGGAGATTAAACTGTGGGCATTGTTGAGGGACCATCATTCTGCCTACTACAAATATATAATCAACGTAGTTGGAAATCTGGGGGGGGGGGGGGGGGCAAGATGTTCTCTTTTTTCTTGAAGTAAAGGGATTTTTTAAAAACTGAAATCATTTGGATATTTTCCTTATCTTTTTGATCTAGATAGAGACAAGAAAAAAGATGACAGGGATACCTTAGAATGAAAATACAAGGGGATGTTATTTTTATTAATTCACTCAAAATACATCTTTGAGTAACTGCTTTGTGCTGTGTGGACTGGGCACTTCATATCCAGAAGAGAACAAAACAGAAACAGACCCTACTTTCTGAAGTCTTAAAGTCTAGTGAGAGAAATGAACAATGAACATAAACACATAAATAAATGTACAACCACAGTTTACAATAAGTGCTATAAAGAAAAGAAGGAGCATTCAGTGAAATCTGCTGACCGGCAAAGGTGCAAAGGTGTGGAGAGCTACAATGCATGGGCAAGGATTATCTTCATGGTAATAACCTGAAAGATTTCGTATGTCACAGCACAGGGAGTGAAGCATCCTTGGGCATACAGAGCAAACGTTTTTGTCATAGAAACATGTTTTGTTATAAATTGCACAAACATGGCCTGAGGAAATGCAGCATGAGGCTGGCTGAGAACTGTCTGCAGAATCAAAATTGAAGAAAGTCAACACCACTTCTCCACACTTCCACTATCACCTGGCTCTTGCCTGGAGCACTGCAATAGCATCCATACTGGTCTTCCTACCCCCACCATCGCCCCTTAGAGTCTATCCTTACATATCAGTCAGAATGTCTGTTTAAAACAAAAAAAAGGTAAGTTAAGAAAAATCACTCCTCTGCTGAAACCATTTGGTTTTCTTTTTTTTGTTTTTGAGGAAGATTGGCCCTGAGCTAACATCTATTGCTAACCCTCCTCTTTTTGCTTGAGGAAGATTGTCGCTGAGCTAACACCTGTGCCAATCTTCCTCTATTGTATGTGGGGTGCTGCCACAGTGTGACTTGATGAGCCATGCTAGGTCCGTGCCTGAGATTCGAACCTGTGAATCCTGGGCCACTGAAGCAGAGCACAGGAACTTAACCACTATACCACCATGCTGGCCCCCTGCTGAAACCATTTGAATGGCTTCCCATTGCATTCATAGTGAAACCAAATTCTTTACCAAGTCTTAGAAGGCCCTCTATCATCTCCTCCTCAAACCCCACACCCCCTGCAGTGCTAGAGCATCATCTCCTACAGGCTCCAGCCACGCAGCCTTTGGCTGTTTGTAAGCACACACCCTTCTCAGGCCCTACGGCCCACAAAACCTGCAGCAGCTCACTCCTAATGCTTGCTGTCCTTCACATCCTGCTTTACTTATATTTTCACAAAATTTGTCACCTGACATTCATTTTATTGGTTTGTTCTATTTGTTTACTCTGCTTCCCTATATTAAATGGAAGTTCCATGAGAACAATGGAATGCTCTGATTTCTTCCGTAACGAATCCCCAGCAATGCCTGGTACATAGAAGAAGATCAATAAGTTTTACTGAAGGGATTAATGGAAATAGCTTTTAGGGAAATTTCAAAGACTACTTCTTACTAAGGAGCTGTGCCTTGAACAAAAATTCAGACAGGCTCCCTAACTTTTCTCTTGATTCTTAAGCAATAAAGTGACTTATGGTCATGTTCTTAAATCAGTGATTTAGAAATCTCTAGCCTTAGCAAAAATTCACTCTGATCTTTGGTTAGATATTGAGGCTTCAACTTGCAGGTGTGGAATCCATAGTCAGGGAAACATAGTTGACTTTTTTTCTCATCCCAGACAAGCTGTTCTATGATTTCTGTGCCCTTAGTTTCCTAAATGGGGCTTCTGGCTCCCTCAGAGTTGGAGCATAGGAAGGCAAAAGAGAAAAGTTCCTCGTCATGGATTTGCAACTTTCTTCTACTTTTTTTTTTCTTACTAAGGAACACACACCCTGAGCTAATATCCCATGCCAATCTTTCTCTTTTTGTGTGTGAGCCACTGTCTCAGCATGGCCACTGACAAGCAAGTGGTGTAGGTCTGCACCCAGAACCAAACCCAGGCCACTGAAGTAGAGAACACCAAACTTAACCACTAGGTCACCAGCGCTGGCCCTGGATTTGCAACTTCCACAGGTTGTTTGGAAACCACGACACTTGGCCCTCCTTCCCTCCAACACACATCTTCATGGATGTTCCTGTCACAGAGAGTTCATATCTATTCTAGCCGCGTGCTAGCTTCTTCCCTGAGCCATGGGAATCTAGTGGTACCTCCAGATTCTCTAGAAAATTCTCTCTAGTGAGGTTTGTTTGGTACTATGGTTGGCCTTTACAATGAGACCTAAGATGACCCAGACTAGAGACATTCTATCATCCATATGGCTTATATCTAGTCCATGGGACACACTCATAATTTGCCCTATAAATATCAAGAGTTCAAATTACGCAATGTGGCATCAATCTCTCCTTCAGTCAGCTATCAAAGTAGTTAGTAAAACAGTTGCTCACATTTAAGCGGCATGACTCAGCCACCAGGCCTCTGTGTCCTCCAACCTGCAGGAAATACATATCACGTTTTCCAATTAGACTTCCTTACACTTTCTCTCTCGGCTGAGGTGAAGGTTGAACACTTCAACTTTCCTTGATGGGAGCAGGGTGGGTGGGAAGCTACAGTAGAAAGACTCAGCACATTAATAGCTCTCTCCAAATAAATCTCCAAAACTTCTCTACCTTCCAAGATGCTTATATCTCTCATATGAGTAGGGCGTTTGAGAGCAACATAAGCAGTTATGGTACCCTCCTTTGACAATTTTCATTTTGGCATTGAATCCATTTTGGAATGTCACCTATATTGTATCTTGATGCCACCAAAAATTTTTCAATTTACCATCCTGTTACATTTCTGTTTAAAAAATCCTGCAGCCACCATTCCATGTGTGTGTAGATAGTTCAAGTGCTCACTGCCTTAGAATAGTTGTTACCATGATTTTTGAGCTGATCTCTTTGCATGTTGTTTTTCCTTCTTCAACTACATCTTGCTAGAGAGTCAAGCTCCTTCGATACTGCTTTATGCATGTAGCTTACTTGCTAAGAGGGATTTAATGGCTCCACTTTCTACTGGAAAAAACAACCACCTGAACTCTTCAGCATGCTACTGTGCCTACCTTATAATGAGGGTTAAACAGAAGCTGATTATGACAAAATCATTCCTAAAGGGTTACAGAAATCATGTGCAAACCTCGGAGTGCCCAGGAAACAGGACAGGAGTGATCCGCTTCAAATGGTGAAGAATTTTCCTCCCTACTTGGCAGTGTGCTGAGAGGCAGCCCAGATGTGATCCTCTCCTTCATTTCCCATCTGCCTGAGAGAGAAGAGCACTTTCCTCTATACAGGCTGGAGTCCCTGGAGGGATACTCGATTGAAGTTCAGGTTTTAACTTGGGGTGAAACTCCTACTTTATTGCTGCTTATGACAAAATCCCCCAGTTAGTTTTTCAAGGGAGACTACTTAGTAAGACTTATCCCTTCAGTGGGGTTCACAAACAGAAAGCCGTTCTGAATGTCCATAATCTCCATTCAGTCCCAGGAAACAGTGTATCCCTAAGCCTCTTCCCATCTGCGGGCTCAGATCTTCAGTTGCTACTCAGTGTTGGGTTCCATTTGACTGGTGATTTGTTAATGGCTTTTCGGTGAGCTTTGCCCATTCTTATGTGAAATTTCTGCAACTAAATATTGGCTAACAACAATACTGTGGTCCACAGAGGCTGGGCCTTCTAATTTCAGACCAAGGAATTTAACTGGCTGCTCAACATTAGGCCGGTGGTTCTCTGCACAGTACAATTACGCAGAAAGCTTTCTTAAAATGCCAGTTCTCATTTCCAGAGACTCTGATTTAATTGATTTGGGGCAGGAATCAGGCACTGGGATCTTTTTATTTTATTTATTTATTTTGTGTGAGGAAGATTGGCCGTAAGCTAACATCTGTTGCCAATCTTCCTCTTTTTGCTTGAGGAAGATTGTCCCTGAGCTAACATCTGTGCCAATCTTCCTCTATTTTGTATGTGTGATGCCACCACACGTGGCTTGATGAGCAGTGTGTAGGTCTGTGCCTGGGATCTGAACCTGTTAACCCTGGGCTGCCAAAGTGGACTGCACGAACTTAGCCAGTAAGACATGGGGCTGGCCCCCAAGCACTGGGATTTCTAACATCTCCCCAGGTGATTATAATGCACAACAAAGCTTCAGAACCACCGAATTAAGCTGAGCAGAAGTTTATTTCACACATAGGAATTCTAGAATGTTCCTAGCATTGACTAAAATTATCCTGAATTATGTCTGGATATGACTCTGAATTAAAAGATACTGACATGCTAACTTCTCTTTTTGATTTCAAAATATATATCAGTAGAGATATGGTTTCAGGAAATAGATTCCATCATTATCACAATTTTATAATGTCCAGTCATAAAACTTGTATTTCTCCTCATCAGGTGAAAATAGGTGTAGGAAAGGGAGAACCATTCACTCAGTTCTCCATCAATCTAACAGAACATGGGCTCCCAGGACCATGCAACAAGCCTTTCTTTCCTCTTATTATAATTCAGCTCTCTGCAGAAATGGATGAATTTTGGCTCAGTGCTTTTACATTTTTCCAGTCGAGGTACCAACTGTCAGTTTACATATCTGGCTATAATTTAATAAGTTGTTGACCCTTATTATTCTATGTATTCATTTACATAATTGTATCTTCTGTGATCCCCCTAGCCTGAGTTAGGTAAAACATAACATGCAAAAGGTGGAAGAAACTTATGAAATCTATACTTTATAGAAACCTCTTTTTATTTCAGTAAAATCATTGTGGGAGGACTTATTTGAGCTAATGATGTAGCACTGTAAAGTTTTTGGTTTATCCTACCCTAAAGTTGAATTTACCTTACTCTGTAGTTTTTTTATGGACTGAATGTTTGTATCTCCCCCCAAATTCATATGGTGAAGCTCTAACCCTCCAATATGATCGTATTTAGAGATAGGGCCTGAGAGGAGGTGATAAATGTTACATGAAGTCCTAAGAGTGGGGCCCTGCCCTGATAGGATTAGTGTCCTTATAGGAAGAGACACCAGAGAGCTTTCTCTCTGTCCAGTAATCTCTCTCTCCTCACAAAGAAGAGTTCTGTGGCATAGATATAAGCCGTGCAGAAGATGGACTGTCTCTTATCTGGGTTATCTTAGGTTCCATTCTAAAGGCCATCTATAGTAACAAACAGACCCCACTAGAGAGCATCTGGAGACACCACAAGATTTTCAGAGATTGGACAATAAGCTAGCAATCAGCTAGAATTGATATGAATGCTCTGTGACAGGAATATCTACCCTCAATCTCACTTCTTACATGGTGAGAAGGCTGCAACCCAAGAGGAGAGCTCTTGCCAGACACCAACCCTGCCAGCACCTTGATCTCAGACTTCCCAGCTTCCAGAACCATGAGAAAATAAATTTCCATTGTTTCAGCCACCTAGTCTATGGTATTTTGTTATGATAGCCTGAGCAGACTAAGACAGTGTTGAAGGCTCTCTACTGATGCACCCATATCCCTCACCACACTACCTGCTTTGTGAAGCAGAGACCATGTTTGTCTTGTTCACCCTGCATCCCTAGTGTCCAGCACCATTACTGGCACACAGTAGGTACACTAGAATAAAGGCAAGGTAGTAGAGGAGTTAAGAACACATCTTTGAAATCAAACAGACTTAAGTTTGAACACTGAATCTATTACTTTTACAGGGAAGTTGAACTTTCTACCTTATATATGTGAAATATATATTAAAGCCATTTACTTCATATACTTCTTGTGAGGATGAGAAGAGTTAGGACTACCTATTTAGAGCTTCATAAACTTTTGTAATATTATTCTTACTATAATTTATTGAAGAAACGATTGCAATCCAAACATCAGTAATGACAGTAGGATTTCCAGGGCCATTCCTGAAATGGATTTGGAAAGAAGGACTCCTTTTATCTATACTAGATCAAGTTATAAACTTCCTGCCAAATGTACATACAAACAGAATTAAACAGTGTGACATGACAGGGTGGTAGTAAGGATTCCATTAGTTGCAGACTACAGGAAAGCCAGTTCTAAGCAGGGAGAATATATAGGATCCTCCAGGAATTCAAACATCACTTGCAATCTCTCTATAGGTCTCACCCTCTCTCTGAGTGTTGGCTTTATTCTGTCAGTCTGGTTATCCCCAAGAACCAGGACTGCAGGCACCTCTGGGGTTTTATTCTTAAAGTCTGGGATCATAAGGGAAGATATCCCTTTCCTACAAGTTTCCCTTATAAAAACCCTGGGAAAGGATTGTGGTTGATACATCTTGCGTGACAAGTTCATTACTATGTTACGGGGTCTATGGGGTTGGTATGAGAGGTGACATAATTGGTCCAGCCTGAGTCATAAGCCCAACCCTTCAGGAGGGGGGTGTGTGTGTGTATGTAAAAGATTATGGCAGTGCTGTTCTGGATATATAAAACAACACAGGTGGCTTATGGAACATTACTGGGGATGACATTACTTTCTCTCTCTCCTATAGCCAACAGTGCTACTACATTCTGGTTAGCCCTCTATGGAATGGGTATCTTGTACAGTTTCTAAGTTAATCACTTCCCACTCATTTGATAAAGTGGTTCTTCAGAATGTTCACAACATAGTTAAATCGATGAGATTAGGAAGTTAAGAAAAATTAAATGGAGAGCTTTACTAAATCTTATAAGGAGAAGAGAACACCCACCCTCCAGCTGCTGTAAATGTTTTTTTTTTTCTTTTTTGGTAAATTGAAACAAGTTTTCATATGTCCCAACTTTAGAAAAATGTAGAACTTATCTTTCTACTTCCTGATTCACCAATGATACCTAAAACCCAAGTGAGCTTTGAACAGTTTCATGTGGGAACAAGCAAAATGGAATCCTGAACAGACTACCGGGAATTTATGTAGTTTTTATTTTATTAAACATTTTATATTCAAACTTTATCATAACTCCTTGTGTGGGACTCACTTAGAACCAATAATCCAAATAAACCTGGGCACTGAAAGAGTATCTCTGGGAAGAGAAATTGTGAGACACAGAAGCCAGATGTCAGCCAGGAAGCTTGTTTCTTCCAGGTTTCCCACGCTTAGGATAAGTGCTTTAGATTTGATATACTCAAGAGACTGTTCATTCTAAAGTTTAAAAATATGCTCGTATAGCTTGTTTCATTAGAAAGATTAAATTCAAATAAAAATTAAGATTATTTTGCCATTGTTTAAAGGCTAAGGGATCTAATCCTCATTTTGTTAACCACAATTTTGCTATGACCTTACCCGGATAAAATCACATCATAATCTGTGTTAAATAAAGAAATCTACTTTCTGAAAATGACAGGAGCATTACTGTGCATATAAATTACCTAAACTACTGGGTTCTTAGTGCAAAATTTAATGAAGAATAATTGGAGGTATTGCATTCAATACTGTATTTGGTCAAAATTATAAATAAGGCAAAATAATTACACTTCATTTGCACATTTCAATGACCGTTCCTGGGTCTTTGAATCTGTAGACAAAAACTCTTTCTGCACTAAACTTGAGTTCCACATAGAATCCCCATCATTAGCTGCCTGAATGTAACCTGAATTTTAATAACATTGCAAAAGACAAGTTCAGCAAGAATGATCATCAGGGATGAGATAATATTTTCAAGCAACACAAAACAGAACACTTTCCTGAAGTGCCTTAACAAACAAATTCATTTTAATGACTTGAGACCACCCATTCCATAGCAACTGAGTAGATAAGCGTACTTCTCTATAATGATGTAGATTCCTTGTCACAAACCAGGAGTGGCCTGCTTTTGAAGGATAGAATGGTCCGCTTTTTACATAGGTTTTTATCTGGATAGTTGTTTCTGACACTACCTTTTCAAATAACTCACTCAAACACCTAAAAAGAAAGGTAAGAAAAGGAAAATCTGCAAGATTTAAAAATCAAGACCATCAGTAAGCAAGACTCTGGGAAGACGATCCGCTAACTACAAGGTAAATGAAACTGGATTGAGAATCATGCACATGAAGGCAGGTCAAGCCATCTCTTTAATCCTAATAGGACATACTGGGATTTAATTGTATTTAAAATGTAATACATAAGGCTTCACAAATCAGTGGGAAGGGGAGGATTTTTCATTATATAAAAAATTGTTCCACTATTTTAGAACAAAATATTTATTTGGTTCTTCACAGAATACCATACCAAAAAAAAAAAAAATCTCAGATGGATTAAAAAGATGGTTGTAAATATTCAAACCATAAAAGAGGTGGTGGGGGGGGCAAGACAATGTAAGTCTGATTTCTTTTGGGGGAAGGACTTCATTGTATCAAAGTCAGTGGATGAAATCATAAGGAAAGTGATTTAACTGTATTAAAATTACAACTTTCTGTAAGTCAAAACAGAATAAATTAGAAAGCAAACCATCTATTAAAGAAATATCATAGAGAAATATGGCAAAAGGTAAAAAGCCTTGGCATGGATAAATCTCACAAAGACTGATAAAAAAATACTACGTCGCAAAATATAAATGAGAGAAGAATATGCATAACTAAAAGAAAAAAGAAAAAATGAATGCTTTTATGACACTAATAATAATAGAAATGCAAATTGATCCTGTTTTTTCCTATAGTTATCATGGATTTACAAAAATGTGACTCCTTAGTACTGACAAATTGACTAGAGAGTTAGAATTTTGTAAACAGGCACATTCACAACTCCCGGTGAAGTGGAGAAACATTTTGAAAAAAAAATTGGAAATAACATTTAAAAACCTAAAAAGAGTGCTATACACTTTAGCATAGCAACTGCGTTTTTGGAAATCTAGTCATTGCATTCATTACAGCATTTAAAAAGGTGAAAATGGAAAAAAAAACCCTAAATATTAAAAAATGTAGTGGCCGGCTCCGTGGCTGAGTGGTTAAGTTCACACACTGTGTTGTGGTGGCCCAGGGTTCGGATCCTGGGCGTGGACATGGCACTGCTTGTCAGGCCAAGTTGAGGCGGCATCCCACATCCCACAACTAGAAGGACCTGCAACTAATGATATACAACTATGTACGAGGGGAGTTTGGGGAGATAAAGCAGAAAAAAAAAAAAAAAAGATTGGCAACAGTTGTTAGCCCAGGTGCCAATCTTGAAAAAAAAAAATGTAGGGGGCCAGTCCCATGGTGCAGTGGTTAAGTTCACCCATTCCACTTTAGTGGCCTGGGGTTCACAGGTACAGACAAGGCACCACTTGGCACGCCATGCTGTGGCAGGTGTCCCATGTGTAAAGCAGAGGAAGATGGGCACGGATGTGAGCTCAGGGCCAGGCTTCCTCAGCAAAAACAGGAGGACTGGCAGCAGATGTTAGCTCAGGGCTAATCTTCCTCAAAAAAAAAAAAAAAAAAATGTAGGGGTAGCTACATAATTTAGTTATGACCAAAAAATGCATCCATTCAGGTTTGTAAAATATAATAAGGGGAAACCACCAAAATATTAACAGGGATATTATTCAGAGTAGAAGATTACAGATGAGTTTTCTTATTTTCCAAATTTTCTATAAGAAATGGGTATTTCTTATATAATCAGACAAAAACAAATGATTTAAAATTCCCCATAAATCGAAGTGGGAATATATGTGGATAATTATCTAAACAACATCCAACTTCAAGGTATTTTATGTTTCTTTCTTGAATGAGTCTAGAACATTAAAGGACTATGTATTTGGGTTATAATCCCTAATGCCCTCCAGAATTTCCTTCTTGGGTATTTATAGTTATGTTCTCAGTTTTTATCAAAATATTATTTCAAGACAGTCATATTTACCTTCAGTTTATAAAGCTATTGAGGAGAAAAAGTCCTTTGTGAGACACTGCTTTTAAAAAGAATGCAAAAATATATACACATATACTGATTAAGAAAAGAAAAAAGGGAGAGGCTGGGCCAGTGGTGTAGTGGTTAAGTTGGTGCGCTCTGCTTTGGTGGCCAGGGTTTGCAGGTTCGGATCCCAGGCCTGGACCTAGCGCCGCTCGTCAAACCATGCTATGGCAGTGTCCCACACAGAATAGAGGAAGATTGGCACAGATGCTACCTCAGCGACAATCTTCCTCAAGCAAAAAGAGGAAGATTGGCAACAGATGTTAGCTCAGGGCGAGTCTTTCTCACATACACACAAAATACTGATAAAAAGGAATGCTAAGAAGGGAGACTGGTCTGTTTAATCACTCTGATAATAATAAGAGCTGTGTGTAAACTGACCATGCTTCTTTTGGGCTTTTAGGGGACTGGAACCAAATTCTTAAGCTCAAGTATCTCAACTATATCAGTTGACTTTAGTATACTTTGATATTTTTGATTTTTGGTTTTCTTTTATTACACTATTACACATTGACTTAGTTCTGATTTATCATTCATTTGCTAATTCTTTATTATTCATTTTAATATTTTAAAATATGTTTTATTGTTTCAAGTCTCCTTGAACCTTTGTGGAAAGAGCCAGAAATGGTATAAGTAAGATAAGGGGTCAGCAAACTACGGTTTGGCCCTTGGCCTGTTTTTTTGTACAGTCCTTAATCTAAGAATAGTTTTACATTTTTTTAAGAATTGTAAAAAATACATACATACACATATCATAAGAAAAGAAGAGTATGCAACAGGATCTGAAGCGCCTCACAAAGCCTAACATAGTTACAGAAAGAGTTTGCCCACCCCTGGGTTAGATAGTTGGGTAGTCAGCTACATCCTTAGAGTGTCTCTCAAAATCCTCCACAACAGGAATACAAACTCTTGTATAAATTCCTCTCTTAATATAAGCATTCATTCTACTATAATCAACTTATTCAAGCATTTATTCAAGACTTGGCCCCTTAAGCCTGTCGTGCCCGCTCTCATCTTTTTGCTCTGTGTATACAAGTTATTCCATTTGGAACTTTCTTCACCCCTTCCTTTATTATTTCCTGATACCCCCAGCAATCCAAACTTAGTGATTGCTACATTATGGAATTGGGAACTCTATATAGAATGTAGAACTCACACTTTGTGATCTGACGTTTTTAAGACCCTCCCACTAGTACTGACTTGTGCATGTGGCTTGTCCCACAAAAAGGCTGAAACCACTCAGGTGCAGGGGTCGCATTTTGTTCTTTTGGTAGTTCCCAATTAATCCCAATACTTAGCAAGCTCCCTATAAAGCAGTGTGTCTTAAAGTGTGGCAGATCTATAGACTCCAGTCTGTGAAAAATACAGATTTTTGAGCTCCCCCTGAGAGGTACTCAATTGTAATTTCTGGGGATGGGGCTTGAGAACTGATGCTGTTTAAAGGTCATCACAGGTGATTCTTAGTTAAACTAAAGTTTGAGAACGGTGGGCATGTACTTGTTGGCTCACTAAAGCTATACTAGGTCAGGGCACAGCTCACCCCAGGCCCAGGGATCTGTGATGCAGAGGAGGCCCATCCTAGCTCTTCTCACTCATTACTCACAGGAACAAGTGCTTTAACTTAGGCCACAGAACTGTATGCTGGTGAGGCCTTGGCAGTTATCTTTTTGCTTCCATAGGCCAATATTTCAGTTAGGACCAACCTAGGATGCCAACTCCATTGAGTGTTAAGATCCCTGCAGTACAGTTTTTGCTACCCATGTCTCTTGTATTTCGATGCTTACATTGAGAGGATTTCATGGAACACGGTTTACATTCCAGTTCATTCAAGTCCACCACAAGGGAACCCAAACCCCATGAGAACCCTGTAATCAGCCTGTTAAAACAGCAGAATCCCTGAACCTCAAGTACAAGCCAGGATTCATGACTACCATACTACAAGGTTATTAGCTTACAGCACAATGATTTATATTTTGAGTGTTTTGCAAAGACCAAAAGTCACAACATGAAACACTCAGATTTTAAGCATAAGTAACAGCTATGATCTAATTCATCTTTCCTTTTGCTTTACTTACCTTTACTCACATTGTTTTGATGTAGTGATATGCAAAAGCTGCCACCCTTTTAATTTGCAAATTTCTAAAAGATAAGTGTCTAGATAATTTTTCTTGTGTCATTTTAATATTCCATTATTTCTTTTCAGTACAGGGTTTTCGTGGCTTTTTGAAAAAAATATTATAGGCAATGTGCTCAAAAGATGTGTTCTGATTATTAAAATTTCATATCATAGAATAGATTTCATTACTTTCTCCTATGAAAATAATATATAGAATAAAAAAGCAATTTCAACTATAAAGGAAATTTTGTTTCCAAAGTAAAGTACTGTAAAGTTGATTTTGTAATAAACCCCATGGACTTATAGTTGATCATACATGCTAGTGAGAATCATTTTCTCAAGTGTGGCAAAGTATCAATGTTTTCTGTAGCATAATTCTAAAGTAAGCATGTGTTGTATGTAAGAAAATGGCAATTAAAGCTGGATAATTTAATAGCTACCTTACAGTTTCTAGAAATACATCCTACAAAAAAAAGTTAATTCATCTAAATCTTCCCACATAAACCAGTAAAGAAATCCACAATCTTTAATAACTCATGGGCCATGTGCTGTGTTTGAAAAAATACTGTTGTTCTTCTTATTCTAACTGGTTTTTAATAATGACGATGGCAGCAGAAATGTACATATTTTAACACACACCCTGAATTACTTAGACAATATTAAATATAGCTATTTTTATAGAATCAAGAAAAAACAAGAATCCAAGGAAAACAATGATATGTATATTTAAAAGGGCTACTTCGTCTAATTTCCATTATAAAATTAATTGAAATAACACAATTTTTGTACCCCACAAATGATCATTACATTCACATTTCTTGTGAAATCTGAGGTAAAACGTATAACTGGATGTCTTAGTTATTTCCTTCATCTGTTTACCTGCATAATCAAAGACTTTGCATAAAAGTTAAAAATGCAAGTTTTGGTGATCAAAAATATTTAATTTATTTATTTAATTAGTTCTGCAATGGGCTTTTCTAAACTTCACTGAACTATCATTGACACAGTACAAACTGCATATATTCAAACTGTATCCTTTGATAAATATTGACATATGTATGTATCTGTGAAACTATTTCAAAAATCAAGATAATGAACATATTCAAGGCTATTTTTAAACAGGAATATTGATTTCTTCTTCAGGATACTAGACAACTAGCTGGTGAGAGATCAGATACTCTAGGAATTTCAGTGCCTCATTATGATCAGTATGGAGCTGTCTGAGTCTTTATAGCAACCCCATGAATTGATGATTTAGCGACAAGCTAAATCCATTCAGAGCTTTGAGCCTTCATTCTGAGTGGTGCTGTTAAACTGCAAAGACAACTACCTCGTCTGGTGTCTACGTGTGGCATTGCAGAATTAATAGCAAAGTATCAGGCACCCTAATGGATGATTAGAGATGTTTTGGGTGAAAATGAGCATCATCCTGCTGCTTTTCACATCTTTCCACAAAGGAGCCGTGCAGAATGCCAGATTTGCTTCCCTGTAACTTTAAGTCTTTGATTTAAAACATGCCCCTGAAATAATATAAACAGTACAATATTTTTTTGTATGTGGCTGCCATTGAATACATAAAAACAGTATTCTATGCTTTATTTTTTATATTAAAATCTTTAATCCCTTCATGGGTTTCTCCTGCAGCACAGTTTTCTTAATGGCTTCAGTAAATTTCATTAGCTTTTTGGCAGACTGATAACATTACAGTTTCATTTGACCTTATGGTCAACTAAAATCTTTAGTTCATTTTCACATTAACTTCTCTTAAGAAATATCTTTGCCAATTTTTATCATTGCCATTTTTTTTTCTTATTGCAAGTGACAAGTTTGGCTTTTATCTCTGTCCAATTTCTTTTTGTTAGTTAAGGTCCATTGGTTGCCCTTTCATTAATAGGAGAGAATTCACTATTCAAACACCACAAAATATGTTTTTAATCAACAATTACATGCTTCAATGAAAACAATAGTTTTAAAAAGTGTGGTCTGCAATCAATTATGATATTACTATAATTGGGTATCTATATTTTATAATCATTCAATAAAATTAAAATGTTTTTATATTGTCAATTCTTTTCCCAGCAATTAACAATCTTGCTAGATTTTATTTTTTCCTGTGCCTTGCTGAAGTTAGAAAAAATTGGGAAATAGGAAAATAATGAGTAGACATTATCAAGTAGGGGCATTCACACATCATATTTTTATTATATAATGCAGGAAAGATAATTCATAAAATGCTATCAAAATTAAAAACAGGCTTTAACATTAAAAATACAAAATGCTTTGGAATACTTTGTAACACTTCTCTTTAGTAAGTGGTTAATATTAACAGAATTCAAAGATTCATCAAAGATTCAAAATAAGAAATACATTCTCAGTTTATTTCTTGTAGGTTTAAATTCCTTCTATCCATAGAAACAATTTTAATATTTGTAAAATTAGTATTATATAAATAAAAATGATTAGAATATTTTGTGAATTCCAACATTTAAAAAAATTAATCACTAGACTAATCAATAAATTATGGGTTTTCATCCCCTATTGACTACTACCCTTAAGCACAATGTGATTGCATTTCATTGAGATGCATCACTCGTTAAAATGTAATGAGGTTATGTAATTATTTTTCTTCAATGATCTCTAAATTATTATAACCAAGTTAGGGCGTCAGACAATCAAAACTTGTTATTTTCTTGATATTTCTTATATTTTGAGGTAATTTCCATTGTTGATATTAAGTAAATCAGATAAATCAGATAAGAATACTAGACAGTAGGTATGTAATGTCATTTTCTGTGCTTCAAATGATCCAGAATGAGCTTCAATCCTTTTCTACGTTTTTATTGACTTTAATATTAAATTGTTAAATTATTTGCAGATCTGCTGCTGCTATTACTACTTCTTTTTTGTCCCACATGCTTCCCTCTCAAAAAATGAGCATATTATTTTCAAATTAGTTGCTTTAGTAAAATTATACAGTCAACATGTAAGCTTGGCACAATCTTCTGATGTTTTGGATGACTTTAGATTTCTAATCTTGTGCTATCACACTACTTAAGCACAAGATCCAAAGCAGTGTCAGAATTCTTTGTGTGTATCTCAGTCATGAAGCTACAGCATGCAGCTAAAGAGAACTCACAAAATATCTGACCGATTTCTCTCTCTGTAGATATTATTAACACAGTATGCTTTTGGTCTATGTTGTTTGTGTGTTTATTTACCACCCTTCTCTCCAGTGGATAATATCTATGTGCATAAGATCTATCATCTTCTATTATCTATATATCTATCATCTATCATCTGTACCTCTCCCTACCTATCTCTATCTCTCTATCTATCACCATCACCGTCTATCTATATCTATCTATATCTCTCACTCTATCTATATCTCTCACTCTATCTATATCTATCATCTATCTTCTCTCTGAAAAAGATACTTCTACCATTAGTAAGAACAGTGAGGTAAAATGTGGCCATCATTCAAAAAGAGAAAAGGAAGACCTTGAAGAAATGAATGGAAATATTACCTCTACTATCAAAAATAAGATATTTGGAGAGTGAAAGAAAAAAGTAAGACTAAAAAGTAAATATTACTTAAAACATTGTAGAAGAAAGTTAAAAGAGTTGGACAGAGTGTAGCCAAAAACATTTCCATATTTTAACAGTCAGAGTTTTCAAGAGAAAAGCATTAGAATTGATGTTATTTTATAGGAAAATGTGGCAAATTTTTATTACTGTGACTTTAAATATATGTTTTTCTTGGAATTTAGTAAACTATAAAATAACTGGAAGTTTATTTAGAGACTGGTTCCATACGTAGAACGAGAGGAAAAAAAGAAAACGGAAAAGACCTCACCTTTCCTGTTTATGTCTAACAGGTAAAGGTTTTGCAGTTGTGGAAAGACTTAGAATACAGTGGAAAAAATCACTGAAGTACCAGTGTAGTCTTGGTTTTTCTAACAAACTAAAGATTTTTAGGGAAGTCGTTCAGTCCACAAAGCTCTTGTACTACATATGTAAGATAGAGATGTTTCACTAAATGATTGCAGATTTTTCCCTAATTTTGTGATTCTTCAAAAATGTTTGAGATAGGCAAAAAATGTGCCTACTTGGAAAAACTTGAGTATGTTTAAGAATGAATAAAATATTCGTATATCTTTTTTTGTTCTTTTTTTGCTGAGGAAGATTTGCCTTGAGCTAACATCCACTGCCAATCTTACTCTTTTTGCTTGAGGAAGATTTGCCCTGAGCTAACATCTGTGTCAGTCTTACTCTATTTTGTATGTAGGTTGCTGCCACAGCATGGCTGACAAGTGGTGTAGGTCAGCACCTGGGATCCAAACTCGCGAACCCAGGCCAACGAAGTGGAGCACGTGGAACCTTAACCACTAGGCCAAGAGGTCAGCCCCTCACATATATATTTTTATGTAGATACAGGTAACAGGATTATAAGAAACAAAGAAAACATATATAAGAGCTTGATGTATAATTAATTTATCTAATACAAACAGAACAGCCAGAAAAGAAATAATATATAGAAGCCAGGAATATTTTCTTTGTAAGAACTTGAAGATACTAGAATCACAGAAGGAGAAGAAGATGAAATAGAAATAAATATATGATTTTCAACAAATGAAAATTACAGGGGATGAGAATCCAGTTCTTGAATAGAATTCTTTTGTTTGTCCCAAGAATAATTCTCCACTTTCCAATTTTCTTTGGACAGAAAAATATATATAATACGATACTCTCTATATGATTGAAAGAAATCTGATGTTTTTTTCACAAGTCTAAAAGACATTGTCTCCTATTTAATGGAAGTACACTTATTCAAATTGTGTTATTGCTCCAAATGGATGCAATCAGACATTCTGAAATGCATGAGCCTGGGACGGAAAGATTTCTCATCTCAGTTTGGGATATAGATTCACATCAAACTTGAATAAGTCAAAAGAAGAAATTCTTGAGCAAAGCATTTCAAATGCATTTTCATTTAAACCCACAAAAACTACTTTTATTCAGGTACTCTAGGGTAATAAAACTTTCCATGGCTTCTGATTAAGAATTGCCTGAAAACATTTTCAGTAGATAAGTACTTTTCTCCTCATGAGCATCAAGTGACTTTCTCAGGCTGATTATATTCAGCTAGATGCATTCATTTTATTAATTAAACATTTCAAAGCATAACCTATATTAATCCAAGATATTTTTGGAATTATTTTTTTAAGTGACAGTCATTTCTCACTTTTGATTATTGATTATTAAAAAAAGAATTCCAGAAATGCCGTTTTCCTGTTATAATGAAGTTTAATAATCCTGATAAACTGCATTTACTGAATATTTTAAAGTCAAAACTCACTGCCAATAAATGCCCCTTATTGCACCGGAACTACTGTGATTAACAAAAGTGCCTCTAATCACCCAAAAGGCAACTCCACTTCCAAACATTTATTTTCTTATTGGAAAGAACTCTATACAAACTTAGCTTTCTACACATCTCTGATAGATTCTTTATTAAATCCTTAGAGAATTTACTGGAAAAACATTTAAAGCCCTGGTGAAAATGCTGACAATTTAAATTAAAAAAATAATAATAAAACAGTTCCCCAAAATTACATCTGTAACCTCAACAAGAAGTGGAGGCAAGCAGGGTAAATGGTGTCACTCGGAGAACTTATATCAGCAACATCTAAACTGCGTGAACATAATATTGATAATAATAATACTATGCATCTAAATAATAAGGCTTTATTTTTGAATAAAAAATTAACCATCACCTTGAAAAACTGTCCATCAGAATTCTTCGAGTATGACAAAATTTGAGATTACACATACTTGATGATTTAAACTCCTATGGCAACTGCAGACCAGAGTAAGAACAAGACATGGGTTATTTGCTAGCTTTTAAAAAGTTTTCCTTATTACACCTTCAGTTATTTATATACGTTTTAATAGCTAATAAACCCTTGGGATTAAGGATGACTGCTAACCTCAGAATACAAAAGAAATAATGTGCACACATATTTTAATAAGACCTTATTGACAATATGAAATCTTTAACTGTAAATTATTTTACATTAATTATTCATTCATAAAATCTAAATAACCTAAATTTCATAGGAAAAAGTATCAAATATTACTTTTTTTAAGCTAAAACAAATAAACCCATAGTTCTTAGGGATTCTTTTGCAGAGTTCTTACTTTCAAACCTTCGCCAAAGGAAATCATCTGAATACATTTCATACATTAGAAATAATTTTGGTTATGGCAAGAATTTTGAGCTTTATTATTATACGTAAAATCGTCATACTGTAAAATAACTTTAGATATTTTTATCCTAACCTAAAATTGGAATGTTTAATAAATAAGGCTAAAAATTAGTTTAACATGGTATAGTCTTGCTTCAAATAATATGAGATATAAATTGTATATTTTAGTACCATAGATAGTATCTGGAAATAAATAAAATGAATTGTTTTACCATTAAAACAATTAGCACTTCAGAATGCTTTATGAATACAGATGGTATTGGAATGGAAGAACCAAAGAATGCTGGGCCTTGAGAGCAGACTTCATTTCAAGTTGAAAGCAAGAAACTTTCATCCTTAAGTCTAAATTACTCGCACACTTCTGATAAAGTTTCAGAAATAGTTTGTATCCTCTAAATACAAAAAATTAAAAATTATTTTAACTTCTAAAACTAAACTTTTTTTTTCTGATAATAGTTTTACATGTCCCTTGCAGAAAATCTGGAAAATAAAGGAAAACATAAAGAAGAAACTAACAATAACAATAGCCCATAACCTCACTATCTTAAGATCACCAATCTAAATGGCTACAAAGAGAATTTTAAATGTGAAACATTTAAATAGAAAACTATACAACTAACTTGGAGAAGATAATTTTTTTTCATTTTTCATAGCTAGAAATAAACGCTTATTGTATGCAAGATCACAGAGGTGTACACATTTTCAAAGAAAGGCATAATTAGAGGGGAAAACTCTTAACTTTCAGAAATATTTGCCATCCAGTGAATAAGGACATGTTTATATTAATAGTTGGTATGGGTTTAAGGTCCCAGTAAAAATACCAGGAGCACAATGAGAAACACGCTGTCCATTCACCATCATATGTTAAGAGTCTCCATGTTGTTGGGGATGAAGATCAGTTGCCAAACAGCAAATTCCTATCTTTAGCGGAGTCAATATATTGCTTTTAGCACATCAATCTATTTTTTCCCCTCTTTGCAAATGCAACAAATTGTGGTGCTTGTTTTTATTACAACATACCTAACCTTTTCCTCAAGAAGGAAACCACGGGAGAAACGGTATCCAAATAAACAGTGGAAACTTACAAGGGGGCAATAGTTTACACATCCCAGCAATTCCAAAGTCTCAGAAAAGTTTTTCTTAATAATATAGTTTCTATTCAAAACAAATAAATACCAATCCCTTCATTTTCCAGGCATTATATAAAACAGTTTAATTAGGATTAAAGTCTCAATGGTGCCTGACTAGCTTTCGTGTGTCAGGTGTCCAGGTCACAAAGGAAAATAAAATTACTGATAAGAAAAAAAAAATAAAGACAAGAAGGAGGCAATGCAATCAGCAGTCACCAAAAGCCATGATTACAATTTCAATTATTCATCACTGATATGAACATAATATTCATTAGCTTGAATGAAGGGCCACCACACAAATGAGTTGTGAATGTTCTATCAGCAAATTTGGTGAGATTATGTGCCCAGACTATTTAAGTTTTATAATCATCCCAATGTATAAAACCTAGTTCCGGTTGAAGGAGAATTTATAGTCTCCTGAAGTAGTCAAGACAGGTGTGGGAGAATAGGAGAGATGTATAATTAAATATTTTAACAGACTACAGAAAAATTCAGAGATAAAAGAAAGCAGATAATCTGAGTTCAATGGCAAGCCCCTGGGATTATGGTTCAACTGAACCTGCCATACCATGAACGTGACTGTTTAACAAATTAGTCGCTGTGAACTTCCAACATACGTGGACGAGCGCCTCACTCATTGTGTGACTCCTTCCTGCCACTGTCTGCCCATTCATACAACCTCTTTGAAATAAACCTTTGATATCTACCACTGAAAGTTCAATCATGACAATGAGAACTTGCCAAAGGAGTGCATATATGAGCAACTGTTTCTCATTCTGTGTATTCCTAATTTAGATTGCTTTCCTGATTATTGCTCTGGTAGTGGGTCCTGGACATTAATCACCATCTGTGGCTGAAATTAGAAATGCAGTTGTTCAGTGGATGATAAGTACCACCACACTGTGTAAGTGAATTTGAGCTGGACGGGAGTTCATTGGCGGTGTGTGTATGTTCACATGTGTGTGTCTGTGTGTGTGTGAGAGAGAGAGAGAGAGAATGAAAGAGAAAGAGAGAGAGAGAGAGAGAGAGTTTGGGATGAGACAGATTTTGGTGTGTCTCGCTGTGGGTGCTGCCCAGCAGAGTCAGAAGGAAACTGAAGCTTGCCTACTCTGTATCAGGTATGGTTCTAAACTCTTAACCCAATCAGTCCTCAGCACGTGGACTAGAAAGTGTTGCTGCCCCTGACCCATGAAGGGTTAATAATCACTGGAAAAGACTTGCCAACAAACTGTGACCCAGAGATGAGAAGGCCGGTTAGCCAATGATGGATAAGACCTCCAGGGGGAGGCAATCTAAGCCAGGCACGGTCGCCTGGGGTCACAGATGGAGACATGATATCAGGAGCAGGAGGGGCTGTTGCCCAGGAGGCCTTGCCTGCTCCGAGATAAATATACACAAGCACAGCAAAAACATGGTAATATCAAAACAGAGGCCGAGGGAGGGCTCCTTGAGAAATCACTAAGAATTCTTGGCATCTGCTAATTACTTTGTCCAGAACACCTGTGTATGTTTAACAGACGTAAGCTATGTATATATTGAAACGCTGGTTATAATAAACTCAGAGTGGCCATCAGCCCTCTCCGCATCTATCCTGATGTGTACATTGGATTGCAACACCGACAGAAAGGAACCACAGACTCTCTGGGTCTCTTTATGAGCATATAAGTTTATAAACTTTTCTTGAGAGTCTGTGTGCCTATAGCAGCTACTTTGCTTACAACGAGCGCTTTCCTCAAAAGCCTTAAAATAATCCACACCAAACAAACAACCCAGATTTTGTAGTCCTTCCAGAAAAGTTACTGATTCTATTTCACCAAAACTTGGGCTGGAATTATACTCCATTAGGCATCTTTACCCAACAGTGGAGAAGCCAGTATCGTCCCACCCACCAGAAGAGAGAGCTCCTGTTCTCCCCAAGAGGCAGCAAATGTTGTGTGCCTGAAGCAGGACTCCCTGAGGAGTCACCTCAACCCAAGGAACAGCTAAGTCTTCCAGGAAGGTCAGAGTAACTCTAAACATCGTTGGATACAGTTATCATTTTCTCATCTATGTAGTAGTAGTAGATGGGCTCTCTTTGAAACAGAAATTATCCAGGCTGCGGTGTATACTTTTGTTCAAGACTGTAAAGTTCCCCTACCCATCAGGAAACTGATGGGGTCAATAATTTTGAGAATCTGATAGATTGGAAATTTTATAAGGTACTAGATTGACTATCACATAACTTTGTGGTACAAAATATTTCCTTGAAGATACATCAAAATAAAAGCTGATGGGGCTAAATTGATTATGATACTATCTTATATATAAAGGAGGGTGGAAGCAAAAACAGCATATCATCAATTCACAGCATTTTTCCGGTTCTTTCTATTATACAAATCTTCCAAGTTATAAATTCATTATTACAAACATGACAGTAAATAAGGATGGCAGATTTTCCAATAATGGGCTTAATTATAAAGACTGGGTTCAGGCAGGCTACGTTTCACACCAGATTCTGTGTTATTAGCTTCCCATCGAACTGCAGATGCTCTCACGTCTTCATTAACAGACTTGTAGAATTTTAGAGTCAGAAAGGACATTAAATGAAACAAAAGGTTAATGTTTCATGCTGTCATTGTGATTGTCATGTATAATGCTCTGTCAATCGCACCTAAAAGGAAATTATTTCCCCAGCTTGCATAACAATTTCTTGTCAGAATAGCAACTAGACTTTTCATTTCTTGTATTGGCTTGAAAATGAATCACATAGAAGACTGTCCATTTGCAAATTGGCATTATTTGAATTATCCCTCATTACGTAACCTACAAACATAACTTCACTTAATCCTTACAACAATCTAAAGTGACGGGTATTATTATTCACATTTTACAGATAAAGAAATTGAGACTCACTGGGTTTAGTAGTCCTAAGATCACACAGTAAGTGACAGAATCAGAATTTCAACACAGGTGTGTCTGACAGCAAAGGCTATCTGCTTTTCCCATTACTACATATTAAATCTAGCCTAGTTGTTAGAAAATGATCTTGAACTACAAATACCAATAATTCCTAAAGAACTTGCACTTTTGTGGGTCTTTTCCATTTTGCTTAGAATGATCAATCTAGTTGCTTGGAATGGTCAATCTATTATTTCCCTATTCTCTATGAATCCTTGCAAACAAACTAAATAATCTTACTTAATAACCACTAAAATAATTGATTATGTTTTTGGTGACCAAGTGGCCAACTCTGCTAGGCAATGGGGATACAATGACGGAAAGGGTGTAATCACACATTTGCTTTCTTTTTTATTAATTTATTTTTTGTTGCTGTTGTTGAGGAAGATTAGCTCTGAGCTAACATCTGTTACCAACCTTCCCCTTTCAAAACATTTTTTTTCGCTTGAAGAAGATTAGTCCTGAGCTAACATCCGTGCCAATCTTCCTCCACTTTATATGTGGGATGCTGCCACAGTGTGGCTGACGAGTGGTGTAGGTCTGCTCCTGGGATCTAAACCCTGAGAACCCGGGCCATTGAAGTGGAGTGCACCAAACTCAACCACTAGACCACAAGGCTGGCCCTACATATTCATTTTCTAAAATGGCATGTCAACAACTAATTTATGTGCATAAAATTGTTATTTTTCACTTGAATAAAGGAAAAACACGGTTGTTACACTTGTAGATGCAGAAGAAAAGAATCTTACAGATTCTTATGTCAGTATGCACATGTATTCATTAGTTTAGTCATTAAATGCTTAATGAACATCTACTGTATGTCATGCATTGGGGGATATAGCAAGGAACAAGAACATTTGTGTCTCATGGAGTTACATTGCAGTGGAAAAGACAGACTATAAACAAGTAAATTTATTATAGCTGCCTGTGGGTATGTATATCATATATGCACACATAAACACATATATGAATATTATATGTATAATTATATGTATCCATATAATTTCAGTTTGCAAAAAGTGCTCTAAGGAAACATAAAGCAGGGTAATACAAAAAGGCAAATACTATTTTAAATATTGCAGAAACGGAATACAAATGCAATAGTGAAGACTATCAGTATAATATTTAATCATTGACCATTTGAAGGCGAGAGTTTTTTTTCCTCTTTCTCAGTACAAGGCAGTAAAATATTGCAATTCATTAAAAATAGACCAATGACAATCTATAATACCCTTTGCCAAAACAGTACATTAGGTTTTCCCAAGAACACAAAGCTGTAGGTTTTATATTTGTGAATTTAATGTTGGAGAAGCTGAGTAAAGATTCTAATCCTATCTGAGAAACGATTATACCTGGGAGCCAGAATATCTCTGCTGTGCCATTTTATTTCATCAACTTACATAAGAAAACAATTTTATGAAGATACTAAGCATTACTATGCAATTAAGATTGGTTGTGAAACCAGTTTTAATCTATTTTTCCTGGCCTTATTTTCCTCTTTGTGATAAAGTTCAAAGACATTAAGTCTAGAGTATTAAATTTTAATGCTGAAACTCAGTCCTCACAATAAAAAGCAAGTAGCACTGGCAAAACCAAACCAAACAAAGAAAAATTTAGACACTAAGCAAAACAGCTATCGTGTAGAATTCCTCTTCTAAGAAAAAACATAAACTTATCCTTAAAGTAAATACTTAATTTAATCCTTATTTTTAATGTCTTCTAATAAATTTAGCTTTAGAAGATTAGATAGAATGTTATTACTTAAATTATTTTTCTTCTTGGAAATTTTGTATGGTGATGAACAGAAACAGGAAAAACCATATATTCTTGCAGAAAGTTTAAGGGTATAGAAAACCTTGATGATTTCAAAATTTGGCTTTAAGGTTCGCCTGATTAGGTCTTAAAGGATGCACAGTGTCTAACACCTTGCATACACCATCTACTGAATGAAACACCACCTTATATCAAAGTAAAAGAAAGTATAAAAAATATCAACATGGGAAAGCTCTTCATTTTAATCAGGATTAGAGAAAATTAACTAATCTTTTTCACATTCCTGCCAAATTAAAAAAAAAAAAAATGGAACCTTCTCTCATACAATGCCAAGAGAACAAGACTAGTCCAAAATTTGGGACTTGGTCAATCTCACATTGAAATCCTAAGCAGACACAGCCCTGCTTAGTTTATGAGAGCTGACAGTATCCCTGCTCGAGGTGGTAAGGCTGCAGGCATTGTGCACACTTAGCCACTGGCAGCAGAATAAACACTGACAGCTTGACAGTTAATCAATTGGAAAGCCACTCACTCTTTTTGAGACATGGAGATACTGGAAGTGGAACCTTAATTATGGACACACATCTAATCTATACTGTAAGTATTTGCACACTAATGCTTTCCCTTGATAAGTATCTTTGAAGACATTGTATATGTGTTAATGCCCATATGAAGGATCTGCTCCATTTATAAATGGAGCTGGCAATCCACAAACTAATTCATAATACTCCTAAAATTACTTGAGAACTAGATTTAGAGATTTGTAAATTTAGTAATTAATTAAAATTGCAGTTTGGTAGAAAAACCTTTGTTACAAAAACAAGTAAATATTTAAAAATTAAGAATGCTTAAAAAATTTTAAAACAAGAATACAAAAAATTTTATGAGTGTCAAAAATGTAAAGGGTGCCGTAAAGTAAATATTTATGGTCCTTTTCGTATAATCTCTATATAACACTAACACACTGGAGTGTTTCAATCCAGTTTGAAAGTTGGAGCATGTTAAATAAATAATTACAGGAGTTCTTTAATATGATTCAAGAATAAAGTAGACATAACTTGAAGGATATGATTCATTGTCAACTGAATGGCATAGAGGAGACATTATGGACTATGAATACAGAGTGGGGTGATCTTAGAATTACGTTGATCCTAGAAGGCTAAATGAAGCCCACATCTGTCATGCTTACACCCTGACTTTTTGAGTTTCTGGAAACCATTCACTGTCAGAGCCATGAATTTAGATATCTCTCTCCCAAAACACAACTTTCTAGCTCTGAAGGTCTCTCACTGAATCCAAATCAAAATACAGCCTCTTCAGACTTACTGAGGGCTCTGTTCTCTAGAGCCATACTTTCTCTCTGTTGTTGAGAGGCCTCCTGTCTTCATTACCATACATGTCCAAGTGAGATTTCATGCTTCATCACTTCAGCCATTCTTTTGCCAATGTCCTTACCCTCACTGCCTCATTGTATTGCTATCAAAAAACAACAAAGCAAAACAAAAACAATCTGATGAAATCCCAATTCTACATTAATTCAAATTCATTCCATCCACTGAATGCTGCTCACAGAATTATACAGTCATGTAGTTTACTGCTACGATGAATTTTCAATTTCTAACCTCTTATGAGCCATCAGCCCTACCTGGGAAATTCTTACGTGTTCCCTAATTAACTCTCTTCTATTTGCCACAACGGCTATTGCAAAACTTACTTGCTGTCTATAAACCTCCAACCTCATTATCTCTAATGTTTTCTGCTATACGTCTCTCCTAGCTGATAATCTCACTTGCCTCTTCTTCGAGAAAAGATAGTATATTTTTAAGAACTCCTTTAACTTCTTGACACCGAACAAGAAGACTTGCTTGCATTTACACCATTCTTTCCTTGCTCCCTCCTTCCCTTCACTCTGGAAAACAGTGTTCTACATGCCTAAGATTCAGCATTCCATCTAATTCTGGACCCAATCCTCCCTTTCTCCTGGACTTCTATCAATGATCCTCTTTCTTTCCTTTATCTTCTTTCTCTTCCTCTCTACTGGCTCCGTCTGTGAGCATTCAAACATACTCAAGTCTCACATTCTGAAATTTCTCACTCTCAATTTCACAAAGCCATTTAATGACCATTCTCATAGACAAACAAGTTAGTAGGGTATTTACCTTCTTCTACTCATCACCTTCCTTTTTACTTTTCAACTTGTTGCTATTTAAACATATGACATTATCACTCCACTGAAATTTCCCCCATAAATGACAATTAATTGCAATATTTTTTGGTGTATCGGACACAGTTCTGGATGTGTCACATTACTAACTCATTTAGCTTGAACTTATTTAGGGATTTAATAACATGCCCAAGGACACTTGGTTTTGAGTAACACAACAAGAATTTGAACAGTCTGACCTTAGCAGCCATGTTCCTAACCCATTTGCTCTACTGCCCTTATTGAACCCTGAATTCCTAAATTCCATGGACCCTTTTTTAGTCTTTATATTACTGCTTTTCTGCTACATTGCTCACCCCTCTCTGTTTCTTGAAACTCTTTCTTCTTAGCTTGTATTGCTTCAGGAATACTGCAATTATCATCCTTGTGCATATATTCCCAATTATTGAACTGGGATAAGTGTTTTTGTAAAACAGGGACGTATTAAGATCATAATGCTTCTGGAAAATTAATAACATTACATGGCATAGTTTACACAAAAGATATAGGAAGAAAGAAGAAATTTGGTACGAAATGATTATAAGTAAACTTGGGGATAATCATCAGGAATAGAGTAGAAGGAAAAGACATGAGGGTTGTGTACGGCATTAAGTAATACTTTCATATACAGCTTTTATTTGTGTTTGCATAGGTCCTATCTGCAAATAAAATCATTTCTGAATGTATATCTTAATGTGTACAAAAGTCCTTTTAAAGTTTTTTTCAAAGTAGGGAATGTTATATACCAATCCTGATTTCACAATTATAATGAAGTCATAAAATGTTTTTTAATATTTGAAAATTAACTAAGAAAAACTCCAAAGAAAGATATATTACTTCTTGCTATAAACCTATAAATATTTTCACTTTCTGAATCTTCAATTATATGTATATTAAACTGACTTTATGATTCTATGTTAATTATTTTGTTCCCATCTGTCTCTAGATAATGTAGCTAGTTTCTTATTGCTAAATTTTAGTTTCTTATTACTAAATTTAATACAATTGAAGGCAGGTCTTCCCTAATAGTTTCAACAACACTGAAGCCAGAGTCAGTGCAATATTATCAAGGTGCTGAAAGACTAAAGACTGCAATTTAAAATTCTGCATCTAGGGGAAATATATCTAAAGAAAGAAGATGAAATAAAGACATCTTCAGATAAACAAAAACTGAGAAATCTGGCCACAAGAAAACCATCAACAAGGGAAATTTTAAAAGCTGTACTTCAGGAAGAAGAAAAGCAATTCTAGATACAGGTGCAGGAAGAAAATGAGAGCAAAAAAGTGGAAAATATGTGGGTAGATGTAAGCAAATATTTATTGCACAAAATAGTAATGGTCATACTTTTTGGAATAAAAAGAGAGAACATGAAAAACATGACAATAATAACACAATTTGAGAGGTGGATACATTGAGTAAATGGAGTTAAAATGTTGTAAGTATGTTTTTATCTGAGAGGAGCACAAAGATATTGATTCACTTTAGATGTTGATAAATTGAGCATGCATGTAAGTTCTAGAGGAAGTATTAAACAGACAGAAGCAGAGGATGGAACTTGTAAATCAGTAGATGAGGAAAGTAAAAAATATGTATTAACAATCCAAAAGAAGGCAAGAATGGAGAAAAAAGGATCTTAAAATAGATGAGACAAATAGAATGTACAAAATGGTAGAATGTACAAGATGGTACACTTAAACCCAAATATATTAGTAAATAATGTATTAGAACATTATTAGTAAATACATTTCACATAAATACATGAAATGCTCTAGTTTTTAGGTATAAAAGTCAAATTTGTATCAAATAATCAGTTATATGTTTTTTATGAGAATTATATGTGGAACAAAAGGATACAGGAAAGTTGAATGTAAAAAGATAGTAAAAAAAAATGCCATCCAAATAGCAATGGAAAAGAAGATAGTTCAACTTTATTATTAGCAGACAACACATTCTCTAGGGAAGAATGCATTATTAGAAGTGGAAGTCTTTATAATAATAATAATACAGTATTATTTACCAAAAAAAACTATTCAGAAATGAAAATAAATCCAGATCTCAAAATGTTTCAGCTATTTAAAAATATAAGATATAATGAGCAATTTTATGCTCATATAGAGCATATAAAAACACACAGAAGAAAACTTTAAAAGATCAGAAGAATAAAACTTCTTGAATTGACAAGAATTAGAAAATATGACTTTTATTTTTTATTTGCCATGAAAAAATAGAATCAGTAATACAAAAAAATTTACCACAAAGAGAATTTCAGGTCCAGCTGGCTTCATTAGGATGATCTATCAAAGACACAAGGAAGAAATTCTTCCAATTTTATATAACTCACAGAGAATAGAAAAAGAGGAAACCCGCTCCATCACAATTCATGAGCCCAACATAACCTCAGTACCTTAGTGATGAACATCAATGTAAAAACCTTAAGCAAGGTGGTACCAAACCAAATATTCTTTATGTAAAAATAAATATAGTTTAATTTTATATAAATATAAAAATTGGGCTTATCCCTGGAATGTGTGGAGCTTCCTTAATCTGATCAAAGTTAAAAAAGAAAAAGAAATACACTATATTTAGTAATGTAATGTTCACACCTTTTTCTCTGTGATTGGTAATGATCCAAGGAAGCCTATTAATATTACCTCCATTCAGTGTCACCCTGGAGGCCCTAGTCAGTGCACTAGGTAAGAAGAAATCAAAGATGTATAAATTAGAAAGGAAGAGTAAAATCGTTAATCACAGATGACAATATTCAGAGAATTCACCAAAATCTACAGATAAGTTATTAGAATTAAAGAGTGGAGCAAGGGAGCAAAATATAAAATCAATATAAAATATCAATGTCATTCTCAAATCAGCAACAAACAGAAAATGGAATTTTCAAAGATATTGTATTATATAGATATAATATAATACCATTCAGCAATAAAAGTGAAAAAGAAATTAGTGACACATGAAAATAAGGATGTATCTAAAAAAAACATATTGAGATAAAGATGCTGCAAATGAGTATATAGTACACCATCGATTTATATGAACATCCAATTTATATACTACATCATAAATTTATATGAACATCCAGACCAGGCAAAACTATCTGTGTTGGAATGATGGGACTTTTTGGGTGCCAGAAATGTTCTATAAGCTGATCTGGGTACTGGTCACATTGGTGAATGCAATCACTGAAAGCCATTGTGGACATAATTTGTGCATTTTATCATATTTAAATTAAATCTCAATTAAAAACAAACAAGATAATGTATTGAAGAGTGAAATTGTACTCTCTTCTTTTCCTATATATTAAAAAAAATGTCCAATTGGATAAAAGGCTTCAATTTAAAAGGCAGAACTATAACGACTTAGAAATATACTTGAGCGTAATATCTTTATGACTCTGGCAGTAAGGAACGATTGCTTACATAAGACTAAACGGCAATAATCATAAGGGAGAAAATTCATAATTCTACTAAATTTAAAGATACTATGAATGGTATGAAAACAAAATACACAGAGAGGAAACTATTTGCAACATAATTAAACGGCAAAAGACTAACATTCAAAATATATATGTAACTCCTAGAATCAATTATAACAACAAAAGGCAACAGAAAACAATGGACAAAAGACTTGAATGGGAAATTAACTCAAAAAGAAATCTGAAAAGCCGAAATATATAGGAAAGGATGCTAGAATCTTTTTATAATCAGGGAAATGCAAACTGAAACCATGAGGATATATTATTATATATCCAATAACAATAAAAATGTAAAAGTCAGACAAAACCAAGATTTGGCGAGAACATGAGGCAATGAGAACTCATTGCCTTGCTGGTAGTAATGTATGTTGGTAAATCTCTATGAAAATGGGTTTGAGGTGATCTAGTAAAGTTCAAGATATACTTTCTTGTACTGCAGCAATCCTACTTCTGGATACAAAACCTACAAAAATACACACACAAGTACAAGAGTATATATCCAAGATATATGTCCAAGAATATGAACAACAGCATTGCTTATGATAGTCTAAAAATGGAAACAGACCACAGTAGACTGTTACAGCAACATAAATAAATAAACTACAACTACATGTAACAAGAATGAATAACACAAAGGGAGTGTTGAATGTCATTCTACAAGCAAGAAAAAAGAATAATGTCATATTGAGTCCATTCACAAATTGCAATATTGGCAAAACTCAATTATATTATCTTAGGATGCACATACATGTGATAAAATTATATTTAAAATGTAAAGAAATGAGTGTCATAAAATTCAGGCTAATGATTATACCTCTGAGAAGGGAGGTCAAGGATGTAATGAGGGAAACATATATGGGGGTGTTTAGGATGCTTGACACGTTCTATTTCTTGGCCATAGTAGTGGCTGTTTCCTTTAAAATAATTCACTAACCTATCCTTGTGTTTCATGCAGTTTTCTGTATGTTTGCTATGCTTCACTATAAAACAGTAATTAAAAACGCATTAAGATAGTTTCACCTCCCCTAGCACAAATTCAGTGAGAGGTTTTTATTGCTAATTAGAAGAAATCCTAATTTCGTTTTGTCTGTTTTTCTTCATCCTACATCTCAGCACTAAAAAGAAACACCTACTGAAGAACCTCTTACTCTCAACGTAGCCAAGTTTACACAGTTAGAAATTTATAGTTATGAGCTTTACATGCGCAATTACTGTTGGTTTTTCCCTATCAAAAATATATAAAAATGGCAAATCCAAACTATAGAAAGGTTATTTGTCCCGGGGCTTTCATATATCTGCTTGAGAAAGTTATTGTCACTGTATTTCGGGAAACATCCTTTATTCATACTCTGCTGCTTACATGTAATCTGTAGTACATAACCAGAGCTCATTTCCTGCAAACCACTTTCTCCTTATTGCATGACACATATAGAAGTTGAAATACTACACTATCTCACTTTATAGTAGATTTTCCCTCTTACCATATGAAATTTATCAAAGCTCTTATTCTGATTTTGTGGATGCTACAAGTTAAAAACCAAGCAGCTATGTATTGTATAAATGTTAAATTCACTATTTTATAAGAATTATTATTACTATGAATGAAAGATGACGCTAGTTCCCTCAGCAATCATCAGATTATTTTTTTCCTTTAAATTCTTCTAAGGAGTAAATAGAATTTATTGCTTAATACTTCTGGTAAGTATTTAAGGTCATTGAAATGTCTAATTCCCCCCACCCCTTTCAAGCTACAATATGAACTTTAATGGAGATTGTGATCATGTTGCGTGGAGAACAATCAAACGAAACCATAATTATTATAGGAAAAGACATTTACTAATGTCTCTGGGTCTTACTTTGCGAACACCTCGGCCAAGCTCTTCTCCATAGTTGGTTCCAAGAATTTCAAAGTGGACGTTGGGATTGCCTCCATTTTCTCCAAATTCTAGCTCACCAGTCAACCCACTAACTCCACCCTAAGGGATAGAAAAGATACTGATGTCAGATTTCAGAAGAAGTAATATAATAATGATAATAATAAAACATAAGGGAAGTTGTAGAACACTATTTCTGTCTATAAAATAAATATTATCTTAAGCACGCAATTATTAACAGACTATTTTTTTAATAGGTGCACAGTATAAATAGGAGCAAAATTGAAAGTAATGTTGAGATTCACTCAATCCAAACTCATCCACTTTACAGACAAGGAAATTTAGACCCAAAGAGTCAAATGACTACTAAAAATGACACCACGTTAAAGCTGAGACTAAATTCCAGGCTAGGATTTTTGCCACCATACCTTGTGGCATGCATGGATCCATTTGACAAGATGCTTCTGGAGAGCATAAATCTACTCTGGAGACAAGTTTTGACAGTATTCTTTCTTCTGCTCAATTCTATTCTAATTTGATCTAAAATTATACGTGGGAATCTTAAAAGCTACAGTCTTTAAGTTATTGGAGGTTTATTTTTCCTCCTTCTTTAAGTATCTTTTCCAAATTAAAAGAAAAAAGCTAAATGAGACTTGAAATCTGTTTTTGCTCTTAAATCGTAGCACTGGCTGTTGAGATTCATTGGGAATTTCCAAGCTTCCTCTTTTGTTCAACATGACAGATGTTCATTTCCCCAACAGATGGCAATGTAGGTCATACTTCTCTCTTTCTTGTTTACCATTCTTTTCTCAGTTTAGTTTATCAGCCTTCACATTATTTAGGATTTTACAAATAAAAATCACATTCTGAGTCACTTCTATGCTAAAGTATTTCTAACCTGGAATTTTGGCCTGATAATCACATTTATTTAGACAAATTATCCCAGTTTGTAAATTGCTTCAATTATCACCTTTATGATATTGCTCCTTAAATTTATCTCATTTGCCATTACCTCTAACTCAGTTTGTAGTCTTTTTTGGCAGGCATTATGATGAGTTTGTGATATCTCCTACTTCATCCACGAGTTGTAGCCCATTGCATGACACTAAGTTCATAACAGGCTTTCAATTAAACCATTGTTTAATCATTATTTTCAACATTTAATCTATTCCATTTTTGCAACAGTAATAGTCAACAAAACTGATCCTTCACTATTATTTCCTAATAAGACAGCTTCTCTTTTATTATCCACTTTTATTAATAAAAATTATGTTGCATTTGATATGTCTGCATTCTTCTCATCTACGATTGAGCAGTCAATAGCATAGATTTTGGAGTCAGACTTCCTGGATTTGATCAATGGCATCAGAATCTACTAGCTGTGTAAACTTGGCTAAGTCATTTAACTTCTCTATTCCCCAATTTCTACATCTGTTAAATAGCAAAGATAATATTACCTACCCCAGAAGATTATTATGAGTCTTATGATGTAACACATGTAAAGAATATAGAAGAGGGCCTGATAAATGGTGAGAGCCTAATTACTATCATCACCATCATCATCATCATCATTATCTACATGTTTATTTCATTCTTTAATTTTGGAGACTTTCCAGTTCTGCTAGAAATTGTAGGCATGCTTCTGGTCTTTTTTTTTTTAATTTTTATTTATTTCTTTCTTTTCTTTTCTTTTTTGAGGAAGATCAGCCCTGAGCTAACATCTGCTGCCAATCCTCCTCTTTTTGCTGAGGAAAACTGGCCCTGAGCTAACATCTGTGCCCATCTTCATCTACTTTTGTTTTTATATGTGGGACGCCCACCACAGCATGGCTTGATAAGCGGTGTCATGTCTGCACCCGGGATCCGAACCGGTGGACCCCAGGCTGCTGAAGCGGAACATGCACACTTAACTTCTGTGCTACTGGACCAGCCCCTGGTCTTTTTAAACTAAAATTTAGTGGGGTTGCAAAATTACATTATATGCTTGAATATTTACATGGCTTTGGAAAACGTTTTTGCAAATTTTGACTCAATTACGTCTCATAGATTAGTATTTGGGGAGAAAAGAGTTAAAGTAACTGGTCTAGGATCTATTCAGCCCTTTTACTGGTGTCTGTGTGGGAGGCAGCCTGAGAGGAGACAAAATAGAAAGGAGGTAAGTGAGTCTAATGTCCTTGTCAACGGGAACTCCAGGTAAAAAGACCAGTTATATTTACCAGGAAGAAGAGTCCCTATCTACAAAAGTCTTGACCAGGATGCCCAGGCTAAAGAATTACTGTAGTGACTAAACTCAGAATCCGTGGATTAATGGCTTATGGCTCCCTGAAGAAGGTGACGGAGGTTTTCACTTTCCAGGGTAGAAATGAAGGTATTTCATAACGTCAATGCTCCCTGTTGCGTGTGGTAAACCTGCAAAACCTTCCTTGGAGACAGACGTGCTTGTCCAATGTGGGAAGAAAGGCCTTGAGGAGCCGTGCAGAATGTCCTGTAATCTCTTTCCTTTGTCTGTGCCTCTTGATTGCCTCTATCTTTGATACGGATAAATTATCCTATCTTGCAAGTCAATTTGATCCTGCATGTCTGTTCAGTACTAATATCTCAAAGAATCCAATTATCACTTAAGATTTTAAAGATTGGCGTAAGTACAGTGGATCTTACTATCATTAATACCTCCAAATGGCAAATACCATAGGAGTTTGACTGACAATATAGCCTCTATTACTACACATAAATTCAAAAGACTGGTATTCAGAAATCTTTTTATAAGGGCTCTTCCTGTCCTCAACCACATATCTACTTCTAATCAAATATCTCATAATTGTATCAGAATTTCAATTTCCACTTTAACACTTTATTCCTAGGAAAAAGAGAAAGGATATTGTATATCAATATGATTTCTACGTTGCAAATACGCTATATTCCTGAAATTTTTAAACTTTTGAGCATTAGACTGCCTGGCACTATATTATTGCTATTCCCAATCAATACTCAGACGGCACTCTGGGCCAATGTCTTTATCCCTGGCTGGTATCTAATACTGAGCAACTTAGTCCATTTACATTACAAATGGTACAAAAAAACATAAATCTTGGGACCTACATTTAGTTTACTGTGACCTCTACTTATCTTGTTCACCTTTTTGACTTCATAATTTATCTTCTTTGTATTATATTCTTAATGAGCTGTTAGCATGTGTAATCAGTAAAATCTTCCCTCATGAAGATACAATGGATACTTGAGAAGTCAGTATTTTAAGCAAATAAACCCTTTAACTGAAGCCCCTTGTTACCTGACCCAGACTTAACCACTTTGATTTTTGATTGCCAAACAATACTCCCATGCTTTTGAGTTTTGGGGTGTTTTTTCTTTCATCTATCCTCAGATTAACCTTGAAAACAGAGCCTTGACAAAAATGTGTTCTGGCCAGGTGGTAATGAGCAGTCATTATCTTTGTGCATGCACAGTTGTGTCTTTTATCTCTTGGTGATTCAGCAGATTCCAGACAAAATAAGCTAATGGGACATGGATAGTATGAATAATACGTACAAGTAATTTCTAAGTGTCCCTTAAATTGACAGTAAAAGCTGCTGCCAGAGTAAACCTTCTTAAAAATACAAGTAAAATTGGTTTGGATTTCATCCTTCCTACTCTATATAGAAATACCAGTGGGCATCAAATATAGAAAGCAGAGGAGAAGAGAAATAAAAAGAGTATAATCAAAGGTCAGGAATAATTTACCACTGGAGAATCAGTTTCTGAAAAGGCAAAAGTTTGCTGTTCCCCTATGGATAGCATAAATTGGAAAAAAAGAAGAAAAAGTGTTTACTAAGAATGTATTTCACTCTGTTTATAAGCTGAAGGATTTTTTCCTATGCTTGAACTGCAAAGTAACTTACAGATGCTTTTGGAGGATCATATGGAACATCCAATATTTATGATACTCCTCTGATTTCCTTATACATATCTCTAGGTTCCTTGCAACCTGCAGACATACTTGGTAACCAAGGACACCTTGTTAAATAAACATGAGCCCAGCAAGCCAGTGAACACACTGGGAGATGCCAGACTCAGCTGGGTGTCCTGGTGCCCTCAGGTTTCATAAGTTAATTTCACAGAGAAAAGTCCCTAACAGAAGGGTTGATAAAAACTACGATGCGAGATGCAAAAGAAAAAACTAAAAAGAAAACATTTACTCTGTGTGAAATATTTAGTTGCCATACAACATGAACATGTGTATATATGTGCATATAGATAAATACATATATTTACATATATACATACATATTCAAATAGTCATTCAAAATAGACACTTGGAGCAAACTGAGTAAATAGGACGTTACCAGCATTTTGGCCATGCCAGCTACATCTTAGAGAAGAAGAAACTGAGGCCCAGACAACTAGTTCTCTGAAGAATCTGAACTGAAATTTCCAAACTTTTCTTCATACTTTTTGCCTCATTCTTTTTCGTCTAGACTATGTAAACTGTGTGTCCAATAGAACATAAATATTTCATAATGGATTGCCCAAAAATTGTATGTTGTTGGACTGAATTAAAATAAAATTTACACCATTTTACACACTTTATGATTCCAATGCCCTGAAGTTGGAGTGTACATTGATGAGTCCACAAGAGGACTATCCCAAGGGCACAGACTGCATTTTCAAAGCTCTTCCGGCAAAACGTTTATTTTCACACATTTTTGTAAAAATGCTATCTTATATTCCACATAAGTACTGTTTCTGGTAAGTCGGATTATGTTTTCCTAAATTCTCTCTCTCTCCTTCAGGTTTATAAATTCTAAATGGTACATAGTGCTTTATACAAAAGGCAAAATAGGATGTTTCCATTCCTTAAGCACAAAAATAAAAAAAAAAAAACTTATTAGGGTTATTTTTGACCAAACCAGAAAGCTAGAATCACCCTTTTCTTCTTCTTCTTCCCCACACATTGTTGGACCATAGAATC
Organism: Equus caballus; assembly: GCF_041296265.1. Lineage (NCBI taxonomy): Eukaryota > Metazoa > Chordata > Mammalia > Perissodactyla > Equidae > Equus > Equus caballus. The sequence goes on from NC_091686.1 coordinate 51,203,284, forward strand.
TTATTCCAATCACCTAAATACCCTGGAAGACATTGACTTCCATCCATCCCCAGGACCCACCACGGCCCAGGCTTCCCCTGCACTGGAGCATCAGCCTCTTGACTGTTGTTTCCTCATCCAGGCTGTGCTGGTCCAATGGCAGCTGCAGAATAGATTCTCCACTTGGCGGCCACTGAGTAATCTGATTTAAATACCTGTTTAAAATACTTCAGTGACTTAAACTTACTCCTCGAATAAAGTTTAGGAACTTATTTTACTTTAACTTTAACATGGTCTACAAAACCTTTCAAGATCTTTCCCCTGTCTACCTCTTTTGACTAATGAGGAGCAATGTCCCTATTCTGTCTTTATTCTAGCCACCCCAGTCTTATTTCAGAGGCTTAAATGTGCCAACCTCTTTCCTCCAAGCCTACTAACATTCTATTGCCCTCACACATTCTCCTTTCCACAGTCCTGGAATACCTTTCCCTTTCTTTTCTTTTCTTATCTTTTCTTTTTCTTTTGAAGAAGAAGAAGATTGGCCCTGAGCTAACCTCTGTTGCTAATCCTCCTCTTTTTGTTTGAGGAAGATTGTGTCTGTGGCAATCTTCCTCTATTTTGTATGTGGGACACCGCCACAGCATGGCTTGATGAGGAGTGTGTAGTTCTGCACCCAGGATCCAAACCATGAATCCGGGCCACTGAAGCGGAATGCATGAACTTAAGCACTACATTACTGGGCTGTCCCAGCCCTTCTCTTTCTTTTCCTGGCTAATGCCACTCACCTTAAATGTTTCCACTTATCTGTCACTCTTCCGCCTATGTAGGTCCTCCAGTCACAAATTTCCAGAACAGTTGGTGTTTCCCCTTTTGTAGAACTGACCACACTTATAATTATTTTTGATATTTCTATTTTCCTTCCTTATTCTGTGATCTCACAGTATGGCATATGGTGATATTCAATAAATATTTGTTGAATGAATACATTACCATGTAAGAATTAGAGTAATTTCAATATTTTTGCCATTCTAAAGAATATGCTTCTAGGTTTCAACACGTATCAAGATATCTCTTTTAGATATAATATGTATCAACATGTATCAATATGAGAAAATGTATTGGTACTAAAAGATTTGAGATACTGCGACAAATGTTGATATATTCTTATTTTCCTACATTTGGTACTGAAAATAATTACCACAAAGGATTTAGCAGAAATTGATCAACTGAGCCAATGTGGAAGTATTTGATACAAGCATCTATCAAATCTTGATTGGCATATCACGTAGAACACCCAAAAAATGTTGGTGCTTTTATATGAATATTTTGAGTTTAAGATTTTTCTTAGTTTTATTAATTAAACAAAAGATGTAAGCATATTCTCTCTAAAACTCAGCTCTGATTTTGTCATAGTCATGCTCAAAAATTATTTAGGGTCTTTGATTTACATACAAAATAAATTATCAATCTCTTTCCAGTCCAAACTATTCCCTCCATGTGTTCTGTGCACTCTGGTAAATTAATCAGTCTTTGTCATTGTCCATATGATTTATTCCAATAGATGTGTCAGCCAGAGTGATCTCACCACCTGAAATATCCTCTTCTCTATAGCCTTACTTATCTCAAACATGTTCATTTTCAAGTTTCCATTAAGATGCTATCAGTTCTTTGAAAATTTTTCCATTTTCTCTGTTTTGGGTCAGGTTCCCCAGGATCTAGCTCTGAAATGGGGACTTGCTTGTGTGAGGGAGGGGTCCTTGAAGTGCTCCTGAGAAAAGCACCTGCAAGGGATTGAGAGAAGTGGGACGGGACAGAGGGTGAGGTGACGCTGCTGTGCGAGTGTGGCAGGGGCTCTGAGGATCCCACGGGCCAGTCTAGAGTTACAGCAACTCCTTGGGCTCGTTCCAAATGGGACCCAGACCTTTCTAGTTCTGCAATGGTCAGTCCTCGGCTGCGTGCTCTTCCAGAAAGGGAGTGGACAGCTCCCTTCTGCCCAGGGCAGTTCCTGAGTGCCCTCTGGAGAAGGAGTGCCTCCTGCGTGAAGCGGGGTTCTGGGTGTGACCCACAGCCACCACCCTCTCCCCAAAGATTCCCCAGGATCCTATTTCTACCACAGTGGGGCCTTTCGTGGTCTCTCACTTGAGGCTATAGCTTTTTGTGTACTTAGCCCATATTCACTATTAGGCTCTAGATTCCTTTGTAGGTAATAACACAGAAAAGTTTGAATAACACATTCTGCAGTATAGACATTTGCCAAATCACTGTTAAAAGAGTGATGAAAACATGATTGAAAAAACTGTACTCTCGGAACTGTCTCAATATTAACAGTAAGCAAAAACAGAAAATGATTGCCATTTAATCATAGAACAAGTCTGTAAGGAAAAATAGGCTGCCCACATTGTGTGGGTGTAGTAGTGTTTCACGATCTGTGAGAAAGAGAGTAGATCTGTATGGATTCCACAGATGCCTAAACATCCCAGGGAAGCGGTTTTAAACTGTGGTTCTGAGAACCGATTGTGGTGGGAGTCCACCTGTGGAGATCCTCCCCCACTGTCATCCAGAGCAGTCCAGCTTTTATTTTTTCCTATTTAGTGAAAAAGATTTGCAAGCTTGCTCTAGGGTACATAAAATCAATAAATTTAAATTATATAATATGAAGACTCCTTACCAAAATATTTATTACAATTAAATGTAGCTTCTCACAATAAACTAAACATTGCATATGAGAGCAAATAAACTTTTTGCTACAAGAGCTTTCAACAATGCTGTCTACGCCTTTGCAATAGTCCTCTTGCAGACTCTTCAATGTACACTCCAACTTCAAGGCATTTGAAAAGCTAAATTAACACTAAGATACTGTTTATACAATATTAGCACATGGTGCTTGTACCTTGATTTCTTGGTGTATGTGTTATCTTTAGCCAAGTGATTTTGACAATAGTGAATAAAAAATGCTGCTATGAGCAATAAAAATGGTAAGTGGTGTGGTACATAGAACACAGAATCGGAAACAAGAAAACTTGGCATTTAAAACTAATTTACTGTGTAATCAACTCTTACGTCATTTAATTTTTCTGAGGCTCAGTTTTCTCTACCTTAAAATTGGGGAGAAGAGGTTAGATTAACTTTATTTTACCTTGCCACTCTAAAATTGTCATAGTTAACTAATAAATAAAAAAATTTGAGAGGCCAGCCAGGGGTGTAGTGGTTAAGTTCACACACTGCTTTGGTGGCCCAGAGTTCATAGGTTTGGATCCTGGGGGTGGAATCGAGCCATGCTGTGGTGGCATCCCACATACAAAATAGAGGAAGATTGGCACAAATGATAGCTCAGGGATAATCTTCCTCACCAAAAAAAAAAAAAAAAAAAAAGTAGAAAAAGTAGTAAAACAAAAATGGAAGGGTACATTCTTTACACAATTTCAAAAAATATCTTCTCAAATAATACCCTCAATATAGTTAATAACAAAACCTTTGTGGCATTTTTATTAAAGCAAGATAGTGTTTATCACCAAAATTATGTAAGTTTGGAAGTGGAAGCTAAGGTAGTTAGCCAAAAGAAGTTTTATTTTATTATTTTTAAAATTCTATCATTTAGGAAAAAGTTTTATATATTAAGATAAAGTGGCAGAAGTTAGCCTAAAACCTAATTATTTCCAATCACTCATTTCTGGTCTTCCAGTGGCCTTGAGAACAAGCTTCTAGAAGAATTGCAGTTGGGTGTGATAACAGGGAAAGGAGCTCTGGCCAAGCCTCGTGTCACATTACAAAAACCCCCAGCAGACGGGTGATGGGTAGTAGAAGGTATAGCACAAAACGCACGACCAGACTGCTATTTTCAAAAAATAGTGACATCCTGCTATCTGTGCACACATACAAATTAAAAGCACTGGTGCTAACAAACACACTTCACAATAATCTCTGCTGTCTATGTTACTAGTTGGCACAGTATTTTTACTTAAATGTGAACAAAAAGGAAAATTTACACTTTACTAAGGAAATTGAACTCAAGTTAGAAAAATTTTATAGGCCAAGTAAGGATTTTAAGAATCTATTTCCAAAGAACACAAAAACTAATTCGAAAAGAGATCTGCCTCCCTATGTTCATTGCAGCCTTATCCACAAGAGCCAAGACTTAGAAACAACCTAACTGCTCATCAGAGGATGAATGGATAAATACAAGAGAATACTACTCAGACATAAAAAAGATGAAGCGTTGCCATTTGTAACAACAAGGATGGACCTCAAGGGTATTATGCTAAGTGAAATAAGTCATAGGGAGAAAGACAAATACTGCATGATTTCACACATATGTGGAAAATAAAACAACGACAACAACAAACAAACAAACACATAGATAAGGAGAATAGATGGGCGGTTACCAAGGGGAAGGGGTAGGGATAGGTTGGAAGGGGTAAAGGGGCACATGTGTACAGAGATGTGGGGCAACCAGGTTTTCGGTGGTGAACATAATGTAGTCTATACAGAAGTTGAAAAACAATGGTGTACACCTGAAATTTATGTAATGTTACAAACCAATGTTACCTCAATTAACAGAAAAAGGAACCTATTTCTATTGATGGCAGTGGTGGCAGCTGATTGGCCATAAGCTGCACATTCATGGAAGCAAGTAAGCAAGTGCAACGCCAGGTGCAGACGAGCAGAACACACAGCATGGCCGCAAGACCTTCAGAACAAGTGAACAGTTTTTCAGTCACTGTCAAAAAGTCAGCAGCAGCTGAGGCACACAGTGCTTCTCCAAACATATTGGTAATTACTATGTTAAATTGTCCCCAAATATTTTCAAGAAATTGCTGGTACTTAAGAGCTAGTGTTTTGCCTTCAGATAAAATAAGTTTTGTCAATGCTTCAGCAAATTCTTCTTTCTGTTTAGAAGAGGTGGCACTCATTCCTGTAGTAAGAATAGGCATTTGCACCCCGCCAGTCAGGTGCAGACTGCTGAAGAGTCTCTTGATGGAGGCGTTTGTCCTCTTCGACATCAACTGCTTCGACTTTGTTTGAAAATCATACTTTAGTGTGGGCTTCTACTAAGCCAATTAAGGATTCCAGCTGTCGAGAGTAGGGATAAACCATTCCTCGGCTACAACTGATCTTCCTCACGTCTACATAAGCCTCAAGGAGAGCGTGGCTGGCTTCCAGCCCCAGCCAAGCCATGACTGTGCCATGAGCATAGCAGTGTAGTCCCTTAGCACTGCCCTGTCCGTGAACTCCTCCTCCCCTTGCTCCTCATTCTGGCAGTACAGAGCCACGAGGTGGTGAGCCAGGCGCCTGGCAGAGGCTTCATTCTGCAGGTCCAGCACAAGGAAGATCAAATCAAACCTTGATAAGAACCTGGGAAGTAGCTGGACATTTTCAATGGCAGTTTCCTTAGGATTCCATTGAGACTCCACAGGATTTGCTGCTGCTAGGATACAGGCGTGTGTGTTGAGCTGACAAATAATGGAGAGAGACGGCAGTTCCATGACTTTGTGCAATACTGATCTTGTACTTTCATTCATCTTCTCAGACTTATCAATACAGCAGATGCCATTGTCACTCAGGACAGGGGCACCAGTCTGCAGAACCAGCTGCCTCATCTCAGGGCCTTTCACTACATATGCTCTTAGGTCCATGGCACTGCAGCCTTGCCCAGATGTGTACTGGTCCCAGGGGACCAGGCTGGACACATACTACAGCTGCTGGGGCTTCCTGGTCCCAGGGTCACTGCACAGCAGGATGTGGATCTCAGCATGAAGTCTGCCCCTTCCTGTGTGACTAAATTCCTTCTTTGTTCCCTGGAAGAGCAGACTCAAGATTCCCTTTTTAAAAATCTTGGTGTTCTTACATGTTGGAGCCAAGGCTGAAGCAAGTCTCTTAAAAATGTCTGGTTTTCTAGAAGTTTCCTTAAGCAATTCCAAATGATTTTCTGAAAAAAGCTTCTGTTCTGCTTCTTCATGCAGATGTTTAGCATCCGTTTTCTGATAATGAATGAAATCAATGTGGATTTTGTATATTTTTTTCTTTTAAAGATTGGCACCTGAGCTATCATCTGTTGCCAATCTTCTCTTTGTTTTTTACTTCTTCTTCTTCCCCCCAAAGCCCCTCAGAACATAGTTGTATATTCTAGTTGTGAGTCCTTCTGGTTGTGCTGTGTGAGACGCTGCCTCAGCATGGCCTCATGAGCAGTGCCATGTCCGCGCCCAGGATCCGAACTGGTGAAACCCTGGGCCACCAAAGCGGAGCACGTGAACTCAACCACTCGGCCATGGGGCTGGCCCCCTTTGTAGACAAAATTCACATTAGTCACTCTTGGATTAACACAATGGGAATAGCTCGATAGACGACTGTAATGTTCACTAGGTCCCCAGGTTAAACCTTGTCAACAAGATCATTGTGAGTAAAGAGGATGACTGTGAGGTGGCTGCCCGGCAGGCGTATCTTCAGGAGTCTCTTGAAGTTGATCATCTGCTTGGGGGAGAACATGAAGCAATGGAGGGCCAGTGCCATGCTGTGGGCGATGAGGCAGCACACCCACATGCAGGCTCGGTGATTGGGCCATGGTCCAGCTCCAGTAGGGCAGTATGGGAACACACCTGGAGCTGCAAGAAGGACTTCTGCGTCTCGGGAATCAGCTAGGATGTTCTGATCACCATGCCACTGATGGTGATGAGCTGGTCAATGTCTTCTGCATTCAGCTTTCTCATATTCTTAGTCTTCAACACGTTGAATGGTCTTACTCGAACCTGATGTTGTAAGATTGAGTCACAGAAAGCGTCAAAGAAGATCTCATTATGGCCATGTTAAAACGTGGAATAACTTTCTGTGGGTAGCATATGAGCTATCTGTACAGACTTTTGTCAAATAATTTTGTGTTCACAGTTTACATTTAAAAATGGCTCCCTAATAACATTCATCTCCTCAAGTTGTTGCGTGTACAGAGTTTCAGCAATATCTATGGCAACATTTTCTTCTTCTATAGCCAGAGGGCCAATAAAACGCTGAAGAAATATCTGAAAATTTTCTTTGTACGTTGTCACATTTACATCTCTTCCTCAAATCACAAGTTTTTGGCCTAGCGACTGCTTCCTGGCCACTGTAGCCTCTGTTGCTGACCCCTACTTCAAATTCACCTGCACACCCTTCTGTGCCACATCCCAGGTCAGGCCTCTGCCTCATGGGTGTATCCCTAACACCACGACTAGGGGTTCCCTCTACCCAAGAGTTGGGAGTGCCATATGTCAGTGGTGAACTAATATCAAAATTAAGAGGAATAATTGAAGAATGCATCAGAGGAGAGCTGGAAGATAATGCATCCTGTGCTGCAGGATTCTGCAGGTGTCCTCCAGGCCAGGTCAGCTTCTGCTGCAGCTCCCCTGTAGAGGTGGAATCTTCACCTCTACCTATATCTTTGAGATGGAGATGACCTAGCATCCTCACTTGGAGCAGGGAAATGTGATGCCTCCGAAGCACACAGGGCTCCGGGGTGCACCTGGCAGGTCGTGTTCCCAGACAGCCCCAAGAAAGATTTTTAAAAACTCTAAAAAGATGTAAAGTATTAGAGTTAGGTGATACTAGTTTTAGTTTAAGATGATGTCGGTATCTACTTGAAAAACACAAGAGAATAAATTACAAAGAAAGAAATGAGAATCGGGAGTTAAATTTCAAGAGTCGATCAGGTCAGTTACAAAACATTTCAGACATCAATCACTTTCTTATGTACCCACAATAAATAGTTTGAAAATATAATGGAAACATACTCTATTTATGATAGTATGCACACACAGACACATATACTTAAAACCCTATACAATTTTAGGAATAAATAAAATGAAAATACGTATGAAGAGCACTATAAATGTTTACCGAGTGCTATACAAAAATGACTATATGGATAGACACCATGTTCATGAATGGGAAGACTCAATATTTTAAAAATTATAGTTCTTTCAGAACTAATCTACAAAATTCATATAAATATCAATGGCTTAGGGGGCTAATAATATCTAGGAGAAATAAATAACTGAGAATTAACCTCTAATTTTTGAAAAAAGAAGAGGAATGTAGAGGCATCTATTATATCAATTCATAAAGTAAATTATAAAATTACAACAGAAGAGTGCCCTGGAAATGGCCGCCTCCCCTCTACTGGACTCTACTGTATATTGATAGCACTTATGTGAACTGCGTTGCTGTTTAACTCTGTTGTCTCATGCCCCTAATGTGAATATAAATTAGTTAAAGGGCAGACATATGTTCTGTTACTTCTTTGTCTCTTTGCAGCAGCGCATAGGCTTTATGAAATGTCTATAGCCTGCCCTTAATACAGGCATGCAGTGGGAGTTCGAACGTAATTAAGAATTTTATCACTAGAAGATTTCCACTGTAATAAAGAGCCTGACCTCAGTGGTGATGCCTGGATGCTGACTTCTTTTTTTAGCTTTGCCCTCCCTTTCCTATTTGGTTCCACATCTGGACAGGCTGATTAAGAAAACCCATCGGGCACCTCCTTCTCTGACACCTGTAGGAAATTTAAGCCTGGCAAATCTCCAGCCGCACCCCTTAGCCCTGATAAAGGCCCAGCCACACCCTCTGCCTGGCCCCAGGAGGCCTGGAGCTGCTTACATTCTTCCCAGGAGAACTCGCGTGAGTAGTAAATTTTCTCCCAAATTCTCTTGGTGTGTGGAGTATCATCAGCCTGGACATCCAAACAGGGTGACCAAGACACTCACATGAGGCAAAGTAATATGATTGGAAAAAAAAATAGCTCCATTTTTTAGGTCAATTTGAAATGTGAGACAAAAAATAATGGAATTGAACATTTGAAATCATACATGTCATCCAAACTGTGTCTAGATACATAAAATGGACATATTTCTTTAAAAGGTGCCACTGGGTTGCAAGCTTACAGGGACAAATATGCAAATATTCCCCCTCAAAATAAAATTTCATAATTATTGTATCAAGTCATTGTTTTGATTATAAATTTTCTAACAGCGACATTTTACATATTGAATTGCTCCGTGAGAAGTACCTACATATGGTCGTGTCTCTCCTTCCCTCCTACCTAGACTCTCACTAAATAAGTGTCTCCTAAGCAACCTCCCAAACTATTATTCTGTCTTCGTGAGGCGGCTGCAGAAGAATGAACGTATTCAGGCTCCTGCATCCCAGCCAAACCATGAATTAGTAAATTGGCAGGATCAGAATCATGTTCAACAACCTCCTTGGATTTTACCTGCCAACTCTCTGCACAGATAGAGCTGGGAGATTCTGGCAACACCTTGAGTTTAGATTTGACTTATTCATTTTTCAGTTGGAAAATCTTTCTCTGCCAATATATTCAACACATTTAATTCTCAAGCACTTCTGTTGATAAGAGCCTAAATTGTCATTAAAATGATTCTTTTCCAAAGAGGAGACAGGACCAAGGGAAAGATCCAGGTTATTCTCCATTTGAAATATTTGTTTCCTCCACTTCCTGTTTTTGGTACATCTGGTTCATTTCTAGCGTTAAATTTTTAGAGTTTTCTCTGGCTTTCTAAATGCATTCATATTTCATTTGACTAGCTATTTCTCTTTGTGTTTCAGGAGAGAAAGGCAAACATATGCAGCAAGAAAAAGGAGGAGTAAAATAAAGAACATAAACTTCCAAATGGCTGTCTCCTTTATGTAAAGGGTACAGGAGGAATTTGTTTGTTTTATTAATCATTTCATGTGAAATGCAAGAAGCTGTGTGAGACAAACGGAAAATGCCAGCAAGGATGACATGACAAAGAGGCTAATAAACTGCAGAAGGCTTATACCGTTGAGAGGAGCTAAACAACATAAACTGCCTTCTGGGAATGGAACAGGTAGCTAAGCCAAAGCGGGTCACAGCCAGGCTAAACGCCACAAAGTGGCAGCGAAAAAGAATACTGTCGTTGAGTACCCAAAACAGGCTCAAGGCTGCAAAATATTAACTACCTACGAATTATATCTTTACTGTAAGATAAATTAACGATCCTCATATCCAGTGTCTTACCATGTATGATCTCAGAGAAAAACAGCTAGATCTAGTGTTTATTTTTTTCAGTTGATGGTGTAGTTTAAAGGAAAAAACCCCAACTTTTTGTACTTTATGACAGGCACCAAATTAATTTGAGCATTTCTAACCCTAATAACATAACCAAAGCAATTAAAAAATATTTCAACCACTATATCTTTACTTGCATGAAATTCCCTTACAAACACATAACGGCTCTCTGTCTTACATATGTGCGTGACTTTTTGACCTTTTTTTTTTAATATTGCATTCCTCCATTATACTGTTTTCTGCTCTGAATGGAAGCAATATTGATGAGGAAAAGAAATCCTTCTAAAAGATATCTCATCAAACATCTCTTTACACGAAAATTCGGAAGAGTGAGCTGCTAGTCAGAAGTTACCTTCTTGATGGTCTCCAGCATGGAGCGCCCTCCCTGCCAGGGCTTGGAGTTCTTTCTGATACATGACAAACTTGCCATGCTGTGCCACTTTCGGTCCTCCAGCTTCTTATGAAAAGCATTAGCAAGCAGAAGCACCGTGTCATATATGTAAAGGTTTGAAATCTGGAAAGACATTAGACAGCAGTCATTAGAATCACTGACGCCAACCGTCAGAATAAGGAGAAAATCGTCAGCTCAGCCGCTTCCGTTCATGGCATAGATAGCTGGTTTACTGGGTTATTTATTAAGCAGAAGTTTTCTTTTTTCATTTCCTTGGCAATTTTGCCACTGAGAAAGAAGTCTTGTCTGATTGTATGCCTCAATTGCTTTTTCAGCTTATTTAGGTGTGAAAGAGAAGATAAAAATTAGAAGTTTCGATCGCAGCAAGGCTGTTAGTATCAGACCTTAGAAAATCACTGGCCCTTATTTCTTTCTGAGGAGGTAAAGATCTAAGAGCTTCTGATTGGAAGGGCAAACTGAATAATACATTTCTGAATATGTCAAGTTTTTGCATTCTGGTTATTCAGACGGAGATATCAACTCGGTCCTACATGGAAGATGAGTGTCAGAGACGCAGAAAAAGGAAGCAGCCATCTGTGTGTACGTGTGTGTCTATGGGGATTCAGTAATGAGAAAATGAGAGGAAACAGCATCATTCATAAATATTACAATGGTCAAGGATCTATACAAAATTATCTAGGTATATACACGTGTTGTAATTCATTAACAAGACAAACACCGTAAACTGTTAACTGTTTGTGGACATGTGTTTATATTAACACTTTCTTCTAAGGTTACCGTGTTATCTTCTTTCTGTATAGATTGAAAAATGAATTATAGAAATGTTTGCCAAGATCTATTGCACTCTTAGACTCAACTCTTGCCAGAACTACTATCCTTACTGTTACTTACCCTGTGTTTATTTTTCAAAGAAATTAGAAATATTTAGAAAATATAAACAACCAGAGGTAGCTAAAGCCAATAAAAGCTGTTAAATGTTATATTATTCCCTCTCTGAAGGAAAAAAATCTAACATAAAATAGAAAATGAGAAATCAACATAGCTCTGAAAATTAAATACATCTTAAAACATTTACATTTTTCTCAGATTTTTTAAGTGTCTTGTTATCATAGTTTTCCCTGAAAACAAAGAAGACAGTCTGTTGCTTGCCCTTTGGTTATAATTAATCATGAAAGAAACTTATGAGATTGTCTGCCCACATCAAAGAAAGGTATTAAGCTTCAGCTATTAGGGTAATGAGAGTTTGATGCTATGAACAACTAATACTAAGTGCTTCCTAACAGAGCCTTGTGAGTTTTCTTTCATTGCTAGGTAAATCTTTAATCATTTGTGTTGGTTAAGCATTATTTTATGTGTATAATACTTATGGGAGATAGGCTTTCTTTGGAGAGACATTGAACACTCTTATGCGCTATGTGAAATACCAGTTTGCTCTTTATGAGGAAATATTAGGGCAGGCTATTCTCACCCTCAGTCCCCTGCCCCTCCCGCTGCCAGATAATTGCTAGAGAGACTGGCAGGTTTGGCTGAAACCTGCCATGAATGGAGAGAGAGACTTGAAGTTAAAAGTAGTCGACGAATCAAAATTCAGTCTGATTTAGATTATGAAAACCCAAAAGGAAACATGAAGGATGAGTGGGCCGTACTAAAAAATCCAGGACAGATATTTTGATGATTTCTCAATAATCTGCAACAATCTGGCCTTTCCTAACCTCTCCTGGTTCCACTGCCTCAAACTTGCTTGCTCTTACCTCTCTCGCTTTATGTTGCTTCTCCCTCTGACTGATTGCTTTAAATGTGTAGATAAGATCGTTGTGGTGGCATCTTTTGATGTCTCTTTATCTTTCTCCAACTAGTTAACTTCTTCTAATATTCAATTCATAGGTGAATCCTACCCTGACAAATTCTCAGGGCCCTCCCCTTCCCTGTCTATCTGGGCACTCCTCTTCTCATCTCCCATGACAGTCAGTGCAGACCTCTGTGGAAGCAGCTCACAATGCTATGATTTTTTTTCATCTGACTTTCACACTAGAATATGAGTTCCTATTCGACATATTATACATATTTGTCCCCTTTGTACTTTTGTTTCCCTTATTTTTTATTTCCCCTTGACTTAACCTAGAGCCTAGACATATTTGGTTTTTGGTAGATAGTTGTCAAATAAGACAAAGGAAAAAAGTCAAGTGTAACATCAGGTAGGTTTAACAGTAGTTGAGACGTGAGAAACCTGGCAACTTGGTTCCTTCCAAACCTGACACTTCTGTGACCCAGTCTGTTTTGCATACCTTGAGGCCTGTACTTTGAGCATCCATGCTAGTCTTAAAGGTGAGTGCTTTGTATTCTATAAGTGACAGATGTTTCAACAAATGACTGCCTCTCCTCATTTGCCCACATTCCAAACTGTGGGATCATAAGGGGGTGGTGACACTCTCTGAGCTTCCTATTACTCCACCTATTACTTCTTTCTCAGGCAAGTGCCTGTTCTCTTTTGAGGTTCATTATCTTTCACACCCCACACTATATAGCCTCTTTCTGCCTTCATCCACTGACCTCTGGGTCACTCTTTATTCAAGCGGTTTTTGACCCCTTCCTCACAATGATCCCAAACTATCTCCCAGAATCTACAATTGCAACACAGATGATCTTCACTTCTACTCTGGCCACAACCAACCCACATGACTCTTTACTGGACACAAACACCTCCTCTAACATCTTAAACTACTGTATCCTGCCATCTGACCAATCTTTTCTCTCTACCTTACCATCACTACACTTGCTTTCTGACTTCACTGAACCACCAGCACCCACCTCCTCTACGTGACGACCTTCCAATATTCGACACCATCTATCACTTGCCCTGAAGCATCCTCTTTCCTTCAGTTGTTCATTATCTGGAGTAATTTCTAGGCTGCTCATCATCTCAGTGTTCTTCCTCTGTCCTTCTCTTATTTTTCAATGTTTCTGTTAAAAGTTTAGTTCTCAGAACTGACGCATTATTGCAGAGGTGATCTGACTAGCAGAATGTAGCATAAGGACTTATCTCTCTTGATCTTAGCAAAATACTTCTGACATAGAGACCAAGATTGCATTAGAATGGCTCAGAGCAAATACGACTTGTGCTATGCTCACACCAAATTTGCTTCATCTTAATCACCTTAAACAGCTGTCAAACCAGCTCTCATCCATCTAGGCTTCCTGTAATTCACTTTGAACCTATACTTTGTTTCTGTGAAATTTAAAATTTTAGGCTTATTATTTAGAGAAGATTAATAATTTGGATCTTGATTATGTAAGACAACATAAGCTTTCTCTCCTAGCTTTATGTCATTTACAAATCTGATGGGCATACTTTATTCATTTTCATTTGTGTAGTGATGAACATTTTGAAAATATTAAGTCCAAGGACAGAATCTTTGGATGACCATAGAGTTCCTTGGACTCCAAATGTAGAATATTTATCAGTGTGGATGAATACTCCTATAGTTCCAGATTTCTCAAACTGAGAGTAAAAGAAGCCCCGTGGTAAGCTGCAGACACCAGATGTCCTCAAAGATACAGAATGTATCTGAGCCATATTCTAGGCATACCAATTTGGCTTGAAGATTTGGAGAAAAAAATGAAGCAATTTAACTGGTACATTATTTGAAATATTTTTAATTTTAAGGAAACTCATATGTTATAACTTTGGAAGAAAATAATGAGACTTTAACATATTTTGAAGTTTTTTTTAAATCTTAAGCCAGAGTGTTGACTGTCTTCTGTTCTTACGAACGTTTTGGTGAAATGTTTGAATGACATGAATCTATCTTGACTTTTTAATGTCTTCCCATAAGGATTTCATGAGAAAATTTTTCTAACGCTACATAAAAGTCAACATACAATAAACAGATTTATAGTGTTCTCCCAATCTAAAAAAATTATTAAATAGGATCTAGTTTGGCAGTGCTTGTTCTTAAGGGAGTCCTATTGTCTTATTCGAAGTGCCCCAAACCATATATTTAATAGTATATTCTACAGTTTATCTAAATATTAATTTTTAGTATATTAAACTCTGATTGTTAGAATCTTTTCTCTTTCCTTTTGAAAACTGGGACAATACACCAATGTCTGGTACTCAGGTCCTCTTCCCAAGTATTTCTCTAGTATTTCTAAATTGTAATATTGTGACCATATCTGCTGGTTTGTTTACTGCTCTGAGCAATTACTTTTCAGGCCTCATTTTAAAGCAGTAAGGCATACACTCACCATCTCCAAAACCCTGCTCTTTCTAAACCAGTGGTTTATTTTTTTAATGACTTTTATTCTAACCTTTCCCATTTGAAGACACTTTTTCTTAAATGGAAAAAACAGAAGCAAAAGGATTTGAATGTTTCTATTTTCTCTCCATTAGCGGCCAAGTTAACATTAGTTTCGCCAATCAGTAAAAGTCTTACTTCCTTCTTGCTTCATATATTGCTAAAAACTCTCTTTCTAGCTAACAGGTTTATTTCACATTTATTTTGCCCCTTCAGAGAATCCTGGATTTTAGTCTTCCTGGCACTAATTTAAAGATTTAGGAAATTTGTTTTTTGTTCTTTCTACATCTTACTTCACTTTGTGGGTACATTAAAATATATAACCACCCAGAAATCTCCACACAGGCGATTTTATAGTTGGGGTTTCTATGTTTAGAGCTCACTTGAGTCATATTTTTATTTTCTCTGAGGTTTTTTTTTTAATTGTACCCAACTGATAAGATGTGAGTCTGTCTGAGATCATATTCACCTGTATTTGTTTTCATGGACTCCATATCCAGAGAGTTACTTTCCTTGGGGGCCTCTCAGAACCCTCTACTCCCAAATGTTCGGTGAGTATTTTTCTTGTTGCTTTCTTTAACTTCAGTGAGAGAAAATTTTCACCAAGGCAAGCTTCTATATCAAATGCTGTGTTTTAGTGGAACATTTTAAATTCAAGAGCCCTGCATTTAGACTCAATTATATAAATCTTCACATATAAAAGTTTCTGTCAGTTTTCCTTTTATATATTAAACATTTAGTCAAATTCTATTGCATAAAATAGAGAAGTTAATATGGAATAAATCCTCAAAGAAAAAGTAATTGCCCTGTTTTCTTCCATGTGTGGGCCTGAGGGGAGTAAGCAGACGATATGGGCTGGGGGGGTGTGCTTCCTGTACGTCCTTAATTCTTCAGATAGGTCTGGGAATTAAAGATAAATAACATATTTGCTCCCTGATTTCAAGGACCTCATTAATTGAATTGGAAGGATTATGCTTTTAGGTGAATGTGCTTTAAAATACTGTGTAGCGACTTTCTGCTTTCCCAGTTTCTACATTTCCTGCTGCTTCTTTTGACTGGAACAGCCTTGAATCTCTCATAATTTTCTAAATGCAAGTCCTTCCATGTTTTTCTCTATCTAAAATTCTATCATTTTCACATCAATTATACTCATGCTCAATTAATATGAAAAGATGGGTCATTATAATAAGATTGGCAATAAAAATTAAACAGGCCTCGTTTAGGGTTCAGAGTGGCTTGCTTTGACCATTGCCTTTTCCTTAACTACATTCAAATCCAGAAATATCCACAAAGGTGCACAGCACTGTGGGAGGTATGACAGGGGAAGTAAGGACAGGTGATTACTTTATGTGATTTTATGATGCCAGGTTCTGGAGGGAACCTATTCTAAAAGAGCTTAAACAAGAACAGAAAGTTCTATGGGCAATGATCCTGGAGCCAGCTGCCTGGCAAATACATACTGCCCGTTACAATGGTAATAAGATGAAGAAATGGTTCGATAAATGGTTACTCATCTAAAACAAAATTCAAAGCTGACTAAAGATGGGGAGGCTGTGGAGTTATCTTTCAAAAGAAGTAGTTTGCAAAATCACTTTATTTATCTAGTATTGTTAAGGATAAGCTAGTTCTCCTACTAGTTATATTTTCACACTGTTCAAAATGAACATCTCTAAGTACTAAAACTTTTTTGATATAAATCATTTTAAAAGAATAGGTTTCTAAAATATATCCTATGTTTTTTTGATCTTTGTTGATATCTCAAGGTTATTGTTTAAATATTAACTAATATGCTAGCAGTACACTACAGTGATACCCTTAGGCACTGTTTTATGACACAGAGTTGTTTTTATGGGAAAAGGCCTACACTGATAGGATATTTGAATTAGTGTATCAGATTGTTTTCCTTTTTTCCTGTTTCTTGCTTGCTAGAGAGTGCTCCTTATGGCACCCTGCTTGTTGTCGATGTGCCTGCCTTTTGTAACCATCCCCCGCCCCCCCCCCCCGCCCCGCTTCAAATTGACATAGTGAGATAGCCAGTGTAAAGAGAAATAAAACAAAAATATCTGATAGGATTTTCCTTAAAAAAAAGAAATAGGCTCCGAGTGAGTATTTAAAAGGCATCCTTACGGGTAAGCTGCAGGGGCTTGGTGTTCTCTGTTTTGCTGCTCAGAGATTTTATTTATTTACTTTCAAATTCTTTGTTGTATTCTGAAAATCAAAGGTTTCAGCTATATCCCATCTGATTTGGTTATGACTGTATAACACTATGCATTTTTGCATTGCTAAATAGTTTTTTGGTGAAGTTCTTCAAATTGGAGACTAATCTTTGAGAAAAACAAATTTCTATGTGCACATTATGCCAGAAAATTCAAGTAAATTTATTAGCTTAATAATTTGGAATTAGGCATTAAGAAGTATTAATCACAAACTCTATCATGGGAAATGCTATGGACCTACTTGCTGAGAAGAAAATATCCTTTATTCATTATATTTTTATTAAACAAGTAGATATTTTGCTACAATGAGGTCAAAAGGATCAAAGACATGAATTCTTAACACTCTCCCCATCAGACTTATTTAACTACTGGAGGAGAATAGTTCAGAAAATGCAAACGTGTATAATTCTGAATCTAATGCAACTCAAAAAGCTCTCTCTACAACCGGCCAACAAAGCAGCTTGACAGAAATACTGCGGCACTTAGAATATACCTCCATATTCTGAGCAAATGGATCCTTTGGATCACACAATGTTGAAGATATTCGGTGGTTGCCACGGAAACATCGCTGACTTATATTCTGGGGGACTGGAAATGTCTGCCGAATGATGGTTAACCTTCCAATTGACCTTCTTACAAGTTCCTGTACGTCCACATCGTTTATTTCCTATAAGATAAAATAGTAGATGGAAGAATAAGAAATGCTTCAATAAAGTAACAGAAACACAAAACTATTAATGAGTTGTCATCTAGAAAAGCTAAGGGATTCTGTTACTGTAATACATTTGCTTAAGGCTTAGCACACATTCACGTGAAAAAAACAATACATGTTCACTAAAATGATCAACTCATTTGTAGGTGCTGTCTGTGCTTTAAATTATATACATTAATGATGAAATAACTCAAATGCAGCAATTGACTTAAATAAACTTTATTAATAATAAGTTTATAATCTATTCTGTTGAACATTTTGGAAAAATATTTGTTGTCTAAACATCAAAAAAGGTCACAAAATAAGTGACTATTATACTTTATTATTCATTAATGGATTTCAAGGTACTTTGAGTACCTAGGAAGATAGTCGAAATGTTAAGAGTAACATATATTGTTTTAAGCAATGAAAAATGGTATTCTTAAATAAGGCAAGTAGAGAGAGCAAGAGGGGATATTACTTTTTAACACTTTTCCCAATGATTTCTTAGAACTATCGGTGTACGGAATGGATTAAACAAAGTGCTAACCGCTGAATGTATAAGGATATAACTGTGGCCTTGACATAAAGATGAAAAATTCTGTTGATTAATACAGTGTGAAACAGATGAGTGAATGAAGAATCCTAATGCTCTTTATCCAAATTCATGTTACTTTGCATATGAGTGTTTGCCAAACTCAAAGAAATGAATTTTATGCTTCCTTCTCCCCTGACCTACCAACTCCAGACTTAAATTTTAAGGTTTGGTTAAATCATGGATGTAGAAGTAATAAAAATGAAATAATATTTTTATAACATACATCTGTTCTAACTGGAATTTGTCAGAATAGAAGAGATAGAATAAATCTTCTTTTTAAGGGGGTCTTTACTAAAGCAGTTTGTGCTCATAGAGTCCATTTGGAACCTTTTAAAAGAATAAAGCCTTTGCAATTAACATATTATTGGTTTCCACAGATTCTTATGGCAATAGAAATAAAAGATTTGACACGGGATAAATTTTGGACTATGGTGAACGTTTCTCAGTTTTGATTCAAAGAATTATTGCAGAATAATGAAAGAGTAAAAGACTATTTACAGGTGTAAATTTTCTTCTTTTCCTTACTGGACTAATCACATAGTATTCTTCCTTATAGCATATATTAGCTTTAAAATTCATCCTTTATTTATGATCTTTCTGAAATATAGATTTGCTGAAAATAAAATAACACCTGCCATCAGCTGTATCCAGCATAATATCCTGGATTTCTGGTCGATTAATCCTTAATGCACCATAAAAAATGGCTTTTCTCAGTTTAAAATGCCCTCTTTTTCCTTTAGTCTGTGTCATTTCACTGGCCACCAAAAATTCTGTCCGGCAAAAACAGGTCACTTTTTAATTCTCTGTCATCTACACTCAAAACAGAATTAAACAGTGTCCTGTCAACTCCATTTTAACCTGAACTTTAAGTGGAAATATTTTTAAGTTAATTAATATTGCTATTCAATGTATTTACATTTTTCCAAATTCCATATTGCGCAATTTTCATTTAAAACGCAGTGAAAAATTCTACCGCTTTTCTCATGATATTAACTAAATTTTGTTATACTTGTGGTCTTTTTTTCTTAAGCAATACTAAGATTTATCAACATTTTATCAAACAACACCGTTTCTACTTGCTCCCCCCATGATGAACTGTGAATCAGCACATTAGAATAAAAACTTGCATTAACTAAGTTCCTGCTATATATTAGGCAAAATGCTAAACACTTTAGCAATTATTTCATTTTCTACTAAAAACCACATTCTGGTTCAGAGACTGTTGTTCTCAATCTATAAATAAAGAATCTGGGAGAGTCCAGGCTCTTCATTTAAAATCCTCTTTATTCATACTATGAATTTATAAATGTCATCAAAAGAGATGTTCTCTTGAGTAAGTATGCGAGAAATCCAAATTTCCTTAAAGGAATTATCTAGATTAATATTCATGAATGATAAGAATTAAAACTATAAAGATATATTATTCCAGCATTTAATAGCCTGATGATTCCATAAGGAATGATAAAACCATTGACAAAGCGCCATGTCTTTAAGAAGACTATTTTCAAATCCGTAAAAACGGATGATTACCTTTTATAGGTTCCAAAAGCTGAAGTTCTCAGGTATCTAAGTAACTAAACTATATCTGAGGAAATGTCAGTTTGAATTGAATATATTTTGCCTATTATTATTTGGCGAAGGGAAAATAAAGCAATTTTCTGGGAGGAAAGAATCTGCCATTCTGAAGAAAGCTAACAGTCTGTCTCAAAAAATTCACTTGCAGTTTCAGTTTTGACACCTGATCTCAAAAATAGTTTGATAGTGATATGAAAACGTGATTAGGCAGCTATTTTATATTTACAGAACTTTACGTCTGCATTTCAAAAGGTGCATTCAAGAGTGACAGATGTAATGTTATATAAATGCTGAAAGCCAAGCGAACGCTTAGTCTATGAAGAGAGCTTTTTAAATGAAAAAAAATCCACGAGTGAACTTCTGTATTAAAATATGAAACTATTGTATAATCGATTAGAATCTGTATTGTTCTAATGCTCTGAATTTTAAAGACCTTTAAACCATTTGATCTTTTTAAGTAGTCATGTGAGGAACTAGTTCACCAAACACTCACTCTCCCAAGGCCCCAGTGCTACCAAATGTGCTAATCTCTATAAAGACACACAGAAATTCCTGATTCTTACAGAATTTAAAGAATTTAAATTATAAAATTATTTGTCCATTTTCTAGTCTTTATTTGAATGGTATTTTTATGAAATAGGAATTAATCTTGCAATAAAAAAGGAACAACTATGTTTTAGTGTACCAAATTTTTCTCTATTTTACTTCTGTAGGAGCAAGGCATACAGTGTTTTTTCCCAAAAATAATTTAAATGAATAATCAAAAATTATTAAGACTCGAGTCAATATATCCCAGAAAATATTCATATTCACTTTGCTGTGATAGTTTAATGTAGGGTGAACCCTGAACTGTGTAAGAGCGAAGGAAGAAAAAAGCTTAAATATCTGTTAGGGATACAGCTCCATCCAGAAAGAGCCACTTCCTGGAACAAATCTTTCAGGAGGTTTGTATCACTCCTGAATCTTTGTAGGCTATCAGCTTTAAGCTTAAATTAATAGAATTCCAGGGAAGGAAAGACTCTCAAAATCCATTAGATCAGATGCCAAGCTACACTGTATAGACCATTTCAGAGAAGGGATCCCTTCCTCCTTTTCCCATTCTTTTATCTCAGCATCTAAGGAAGTTCCTGGCTCTTAGTAGGTATTCAAAAGTTGATGATAAATGAAAAACTGAATGAATGAATGGCAAGGTTTCACCAAACTACCTTCTGAACATAGATATCTGAAATTTTAAGTCTAGACACCGTGATGTTTTAATAACTTTAACAATTCTGAATAAAACAGATTTTAGTAATGATATGAAGCCGTGTACCATGTGGTGTGATTTGAAAAGATTATGCTTTTGTTGTTGTTGTTTTTGCTAATATGTTTATATTCTTCATGCTTTAGCAAAGATGATCCTCTGATGCTTCCATAAAGTTTAACATTAATGTGAAATAATTACACAAACATTATGTTGAAATATGGAGCAAAACCAACTGTAGGCTATATACCAGCAGGAAGAGGAGCAGAATGGCAACTTTCTGCTTGACAGATCAGTAGCGAGCAGTCAATTAATCACTAAACTAGGAAAAATGAAAAACATCCATTACACATATAGGCTTTTTTCATCTCAACAACAACATCTTCCCCTTAACTGCAGAAGTCCGCAGTGATTAACATAGAATGTTGACTTAAAATTATTTAAATAAGAAGTCAGGACACCAAAGGTCAGGTTCAGCACTATCAGGGAATAGCAGCGGACATATAGCATTATGCTTCTTGCAGCTCTGAACAGTGTATATCTTCCGATCTGAACTTCTAACTTTTGTAAAACTTAAATAAAGTCCTGAGCCATCTGCTTCAGGACCCTGAAGGGATGACAATACTTATTTGAAAAGGCTGTTCTGAGCTTGATGCACTGATTGCAGGGAGAAGATAAATACCATTACCAGCTACTAACACATGATTGATGACACCATATGAGCTAGCGCAGCCTCTCATTATTACAGCACACTTAATGCAAATGAAAAAAATATATTGTTTTCACATTTCCACATCAATTTGTATCATGATGCATAATGCCAACTTTGATTTATATCCCTCTCTAAAAAACTATTGGTGCAATAAGATTAAATAAATGTTTGCAACCCATTTTAAAATCAGCAACAAAAATAGTAACTACACAAACCAAACTAGACAGATTCATGATTTCCATGTTCAGTCAAAATGGACATTTGCACATTGTTGGGTTTTTTGCTGTCGTTTTTGTTACTTTTGGAGTTTATTAGCTTCCTAGAAAATTTCAGAAATCCATGTTTCTTCTTTCACTGAATCTAGGGTAAATTACAATTAATACATTATAAATTTGTATAAACAAGACTGTAAATGAAGTAAAAGGCAGTGAGTCAAGTTTCCTAAGGCATATTTCCGAGAGAATGTGGTGGCTGAATGGAATCATGTGGAAGTAAGAGTTGTTAAAGAGAAAAACCACAGGCCCAAAATGGCGTCACTTGTGCTAAAGCCCATGATCCCAAACCTAGACTGAACACCTGACCCCACTGCAGTGTCCACCTTCCACAGGAATGCAATCTTAATGGACCACTCTGGAATTTCCTGACTAACATTACTGAGGTAATCTGCATGATGAAACCCATGCTCTTCCCTTCCTCCGAAAGAGGATGCCCCACCCTGAAACTATTGTTTCTTTACTTTTGTTAATACCTTCTTGCCCCACCCTCTTTCTGCTTATAAATGTCTTCCATTTTGTGCAGCTCCTTGGAGTATCTCTACTTGCTAGATGGGATGCTGCCAATTAATAAATGGTAGAATAAAGTCGATTAGATCTTCAGATTTACTTAATTGAATTTTGTTTTTTAACAGAGCGTTGACCACAGATACACTGGACAATGATGGTTTTTCTTAGGGATGAGAATACAGAAAACACGCTTAATCTCTGAGTTTTAACCTAGTTTCTATAAAAATAATAATCCATATGAACAGTGTGGGCTGTGAACATTGCATTTTTCAAAGGCTAAGAGGTACTGACTTGTCCAAAAGAAATGACACCTCTGCTCAAGGACTAGTAAGGAGGCTGTGGGTAGAAAAGAGACAGGGTTTCAGTAATGGTAAAGGTGAAGTTATAAATAGCTATGACAGATTACAGTAGAAAACCCAAGTGTGAAAGAGGAGAAAAGTATTGAGGTCTTCTACACTGTCTTCCATACTTCTAACATGTATTGTTATTTACTGGTTAGATTGCTTTGTGTGGATGTTTTATTTTGCAGAATAGTGGCCCAAATTATGGAACATCCATTTAAAGACTGTATTTGCCCTCCTAACATTTTAAGAAATGAACTTTAATAAGTTCCCCAAAATGAGTCATAATGTTTATGAAAGATACAGCAAAATATAAAACCGCTATTCTTTCTGAGATATTCATCACCACTGAAATACATGCTCGTCTACTCAGTCAGCCTTCCTCTGTGTAACAGGAAGGAGTGTTCTCTTCCACACACAAGTCGACACGTAAGCAGTAGACAGATGACCACTGGTGTTCTGGGGAGCTCTACCTGGGTTCATACTTTTAAGATTCAGGTACAGTTAAATTGGATATGTAAAAAAATTAATTCAGGGGTCACTTCTGCAATCTTACCAAAGAATAGAAGGGAATGGGCATTTCCATTTAATGATTATAAGTATTAATTGGTTTGATTGATCTATGTCTCTAAGGGGGAAAGAAATCAGTACTTTTTCTTAACCAGCTCTATTGATGTGAACATGCAAAATGACTCCAGCTTATTTTACATCAGGGAATCTACGTAGTCTGTTCCCCATTATTAAGTGGGTGAGACAAAAATAAGAAATTAGGAGGACTCTCTATTTCAAAAAATAGTAATCTAGAAAATTATTAAACTAAAGACCAAAACTAATAGGATAAAATGCTCCCATAAGATTAAAATTGAGGGAGCAGAAATTTTGAAACTATAATCTATAAGGACAATTAACAAATGAAGGAAAACAAAGCAAAAAAAACCAAACCTTTGCACTGGAAAAGGCTAAGTTTTAAATCCCATTATCACCATTTAATAGGTGTGTAATATTTGGCAAACTGTTTAATTTATTTGGATCTTAGATTCCTTGCAGAAAAAATAGAAATGAAAATATCTAATTTGAAAAGTTATTACGACGGTTTGCAAAGTTTCCCTTTTCCCTTCCCTCTATCCTGCTGTTTAGTCTTTCTAGATGGAAAATTGAGAGATATTAGAAAGTTAGAAGGTATAAAGACTTCATTGCAAAGCAGATCTCACACATACATGTTCCCTGTGGGGATCTCAGAAGAATACATCTTAATTTGACATGAGAAATTACGGTGACAAATCATGTGGACCTAAAGTTTGGCAGATCAAAAACAGGCTTGTAAGATGTTTCCAGTATCTTTACACCAAAGTAAAGAACCATCAATGGGGCTAAAATTCCATCAATGAAGTGTGGTTAGGAGAAACGACTTGAAACTGGGAATCGTTTTTATTTTGCTGTGTGAAGAGAGGCAAATCATTTCCCCTCAATGTACCTCATTCCCTCAATACTTCATAGAATAATGTTTAGTATTCGACAAAATAATGTGTGAGCAAGTGATCTGTGAACTTTAATGTGCTACAATCATTTCTGCAGTACCATTTATTGTCATTTGTCAGGCACTGTGTTAATAAGAGCATTAGATAATATCTCACTTAATTTTTATTATGAACCCGCAAAGTAAACGTTATTACACTTACTATACAAATAAAAGGACTGAGGCACAGGATGATTATACTATATACCATAGTAACACAGCTAACCAATTTTATAGCCAGGATTGAGCCTATCTTGTTGACTGCAAAACCAGAATTCTTACTCAAAATTCTATTTGTCCCTGAGACAAAATGTATTATTCTATAATTCAATATTTAGTGTCTGTTGACAAATAACTCATTATTTTTATTCATAAGTAATAGATACGATTGAATGCCAGGTCTTGTTGAGGACAAACCCGCGTGATCTCATTATTTGTCCATGACTGATGTGCTCATTGTCCTTTTCAACTCTGACAGGCAGGCGCTAATGGAACAACTTAGTTCTCAGGGCTCTCATGTTTCAACATAATTTTAAAATTTTAAAATTTTTAATTTTTACGTATTATCTTTACAAAGATCAAAAACTTTCACAAGGAATTTGACAAGTTGATGGATTTTAAAACAGTAGTATTTCTTTATGAAAAGAAAAAATCCATTCTTATTTATTCATATTCATATGCTGAACTATTTAATCCTTGTGTAAAGGGGGAGTGATATAAAAGTTCTAGAAATAACATTAAAATACAAATGGAACACAAGCACTCCACTGGGAGGAATTCACTTTGCTTACAAAGAAGAACTGTACTTTTCATAAAGATGATCTCCCAAAGCAGGCAGCGTGTGCCAACGGAAAATGCTAGAGGATGCTCAGTGGGGAGGTGTACTGCACTTATTTTATTCATACAAAGCCCTTTATAATTTTTAAAAACTCCTCATTCTATTTTTATTTAACAGCATTCACTCAGTAAACTGGAAGCTTACTTTGTGTTGTTTCCTTTTAGAAATTCAAGGCCATAGGAATGCTGTGACTATACATGTGAAAACAGGACCCAGAACTGACAAAAAGGTCTAGTTGGCTTTACCTCATTTATAATGATCCAGTGACAGTCAAAGGCAACCAAATTAGTCTCCACAACCTAGAATAGAAAACAAACCAGTCATCAGTAAGCATTAGTCACGAAAAACAGACCAAATTTCAAATGGCAAAAAATGAATTAGATGTTAGAAAGGTCTTCGTTATTCAATTGAAGATGGAAAACTGTTAGTAAAACACTGTAGAAGCATTTTTCTTTGATGTATAGATACATTGTAGATTTGCTAACCAAGTTTGAAATTATAATTCATCAAAAGCCTAGGAAAACATAGGTTTCAACTGAAAAAAATAATATAAATAATACTGTATGCCGATTTAACTGAGAGTGGAGTTCAAATCACATTTCCTATTCCAAATAAACTTTTCGGCTTTTTATTATCTACCTAATAAATATCTAAGTACATATCTCTCCACAATCTGGCTCTAACTTAACCTTCTTACCTTCTGATACTTCCCCGTGTGTATGCTTGCTATTGCCTTGACAGAGTAAATTGCTCTATGTTCTGAAAAGTTTTGTGCATGTGTATTCTAAGGAGATCCAATTTTAAAATCATCTGAATGTAAAGAGTAAAAGCAACAAATATTATATTAGCATTAAGGTATGGGTGGGTAATTTCAGTAGCTTTTAGATTGCTAATAACATGAACAGAAATAAAACATGTACAAAGAAAAGCAAATAAGATATTGATAGTAATCTTGGCTGACTAAATTTTGGATTAATTGATTCTAAATGACCCTTCGTTTAGGCGAAAAAAGTTAGCTTTTGTATGAAAGTCTCCAGTCTATCCAATTTTTCATACACATTCTAAGACATGTTCTTATGATGCATGGCACGGGGCATAAAGGCATATAATAGGTGAGACTGTTTTATAAAAGATTATTATGTTATTTTTCACCAATAATACCCAAGGATTGAGTTTTAAATGAAGATGTTTTCTATCAACTAGCAAGGAGTTGTCATAAAGTATACATTGTATTTTGGTGGTTATTCTTTGTTCCATTGAGAAATGCCTACTGAAAGATGAATTGAATCACGATAAATACAACTGGAAAGATATTTCTAATGTGAGTCAATATTTTCTCAAAGTGTATAATTATTTGCAGAATTTTTGTTTTTTTTAAATTTTGGTAAAAATTTTATATAATTTCAGAATACATTGGACTGATCCATATGAGGTATATAGATAATATGTTATCATAGAAGTAAAGGCATATTATCTATTTTTAAGTTACATCATTATCATTTTTTAAAATACATGCATACTCAATTTACATGTGAAACAATGTAGGAAATATGATCCATGGCAGTTTTTGGTTTTAGCTGAAAAAGAAAATCACTTTATACCAGTAATGGCAGCCCTCATTTCCAATTTTATGATTATTTTTCTGTAATCATCTTAGAGACAAATCATCAGTAATTTCTTAGCAATAAAAAGTGTTAGAAGGTAAGTGGGAACTCCATATGAATTTAAAAACACAAAACAGAGACTCAAGTATAAGGAAAGTAGTTCTCTGGATAAAATGGAGAGAAATGGTTATATATGGAAAAAACACATGACTAGAATATGGAAACAGGGAGAATTCAGGGAAAAGAGAAGTGAAAGCCAAGATATAGATTGAAAGCACTGCTGAAGCAATAATGGTAGTAGACAAAGAGATGACTCAGTTTAACTTAAATTGCCCTTGTTTAGATAATCTGTACCATGTGGCCAGAGTAAGAAAAATTCAGGTTGTAAAAACTCTGCATTAACCTGTAGAATTCGTTAAGTGAAAAGCTGACATGCAACAGCATTTATGAAATAAGTGGAAAGTAAGAGTAACTTATTGATAACTTGTCTAGACCATAAAACTTACACATCTTTCACACTCTCTGTCTTGAAATAAACTTTCAGGCGAAAGTATAAAACAGTATAGAGACGTAGAGTCAATCTCGTGTTTATGTAAAAGAGAAAGGCAAATCTGTCATCCAAGGACATGATTCTACTCACTCGACCACCCTCCTTTGCTTAGGGTCAGCAGGGAGTAATCTTCTCTCACTGGTGTCTTTGGTTTTGAGTCATCAGTACTCAAATATGAGTACTCATTTGAGTCATGAGTACTCAAATACAAGACACAGCAGTATAAATTCGAAACAAGGAAAAAATTATTAGCACATGACTGCAGTAAAGAAATAAATCATTTACCACAAAAGCTCAAGTTCATAGAGCAGACCTCATTCCCCTATTTCCTGCTTTAGTACTGTGCTAACCCCAAAAGAAACATGTTATGTTGAGGTGTTATTACATTTTGGGTCTACCTGTTAGAGTAATTTAGCCTATCTTATCGAATGCAATGCATTTTCATTAACCTCAGCTATGCAACCTTTTCTAACCTTAATAAATTTTAACAAACAAACTCATTAGAGTAATTTTAAATTCTCTGACTTTATAAAGGCATGATTTCAAAATCATGAAATATTTGATGACCTTTTCATGAATATTGAATATTCAGAACTTTTTTTAGTGACTATTTTTCTTTGGGGAAGAAAAACAAATTATACTAGAAAAGTACTTAAGAATGAAAAGTTAGATATGTCCCTTTCCTTTCATTATATACCAAAATAGATAGGTATACACAACTAAAATCTGTGTATTACTGTGCAACCATGTTATAAGGAAGCTTTGAAACTTTTTTATTGCTATGTTGTACACAGACAGTTAATGCTTCCATTCCCTATCTGAGGAACTGTCCACTGAAAGAGGAATATCATTTCCTTAGGTCTAGGTTAACAACTTCATGCATAACCAAAGCGCTGGCGTGAGTTCTCTTTTTTAAATAATTGAATGTTACTAAAAGTGAGCAATGTGAAAAAGTCACTAATTAAAAAGGTAACTGACATCAGGTAATGGAAGGAGCATTTAGCAAGGGGTATAAAAAGATGACAGAGAGTCCAATAGGGTAGACCCTGGAAACCCAGTAGGCTTTGAGTTCCTTCACTTAAATGACTAGTATAGATACACTAGTACATTATACACATATATATAATAGTAGTACATTTTATATTATATATATATATAATTGAGACAAAATTGCTGTAGAGTTTAAAAAAGATAAAAAGCAACAATAATGCTGTTTTTCCTCATCACATATCAAATTGAGCTAATATATAACGAAAATTTTTAGGAGAGACATATTTACATAAAAAAATAACTTCTCAGCTACTTGTGTAGACAACAAAAGCCAACTAACATGGTAAATCTCAAATCAATTCATCCGGTAATTTATATGTCTTTTAGTAATATTAATCCCTTTCCACTCAATACACTTCAGCTGAAGTAATGCTGGATTGAACTGGTGGCATTACTAACTTGAAGGACTGAATTACTTCTGGATAAAGGACTAAGAAGCTATTGTAAAACATTAGAATTTTTTTAAACCTTATATTTCTTTCCACAGTTATGTTAGAACTCAAAGAGGGAAAATCGTTTCCTTCCCCGTCTTCCTTACCTAAGTAGCACATATCCTATTTCAGCAGTAAACATATTTGGAGCCAATGAAAGGGATTAAGCAACTTGAAATTTTCTTTTTGTTGACAGTGGGAATCTATTTTATATCTAAGTACATCATTGTTAGAGTTGTTTGGTCTCATTCTGAAGATTTTTATAAATGTCTAGCGAGTTGGTAAACACTAATTCTACTTTTTAATGCAAAATTTCAAAAATTTTTAGATTGCTACGAAATATTTGAAGGTCCTAAAAAAAATATATATTTTGTTGCCATAATGATAACAAACACTGCCCAAAAGATCACATTATGCTTGGGCTATCAAAAGAAAGTAGCAAGTCAGTAAGAAAAAACCATCCTTGGGGACTCTAGTGTGTGGTTATCAAAATAACAGAAAGAAAGAAAGTGTGGATTTTCCTTGGTAATCTGTTTCTCTCTCCCTCTTCTCCCATGCTTCTCTCTTACCGTTATATGTGTGTACATTAATAATGTCAACAAAGCATGGTGCTTGATCATATAGAGTTGCTACCGCCTCTATATATAGCAATGTAGTTATAACAAATGAGACTACCTCGCCTCCCAAGGAGCTGAGCTTACTTGAAGGGAATTGAGCAAAAAAGGGGTGGGGGGGGAATCAAGTCCTGTCAGGAAGACAAGCGATCAAGCGATGAGTAAGGACAGACCATCTGTCACTGGCAGGAACTTTAGAACTTCTGAATCCTTAGAAAAGCTTGACAATTCATCACCATGTCTTCCATCATTCGTTCTCAAATCTTTAGATGGGCTAAATATAAAACGATCTGAAGCAAAGAAACTGCCAGAGTGTGTATCTCACTGGTAATAAATGTGGAACAGTTCCTACAAGCACAGAGGACAATTTAATTGACTAAACAATAATAGCAACATGCTGTTTTTCACTCAACTTTGTGGCTTAACTAAATTACGCTTGTTCCCTTTGCAGGACCTACTAAATATTACACACTCATGCAGAGGGTTCCAGTGCTCTGTGCACCTGCAGCGGCAAAGGTGTCAGGTTTTTGCTTTTATTCTTGCCCATTCCAAATGCTCAGGTGGACGCCTGCGAGTGGCCTGTCTGGGAAGGACACCCGCAGTTATTCTGGAGCAAGTGGCCAGAGAAATATTAAAGAGCTACTCCCTTCCTAGCTCCTCATCTATAACAATACTACAGCTTATATCAGCATTTCTAGAACTGTATTCTGTGGGACACTACTTCCGCTGAAATTCGTAAGTATTCTGTGGCCAAGTAGATTTAGAAATGCTAGGTTAAGAAAAGTTAAATAAATATCATTACCGCATTACTCCTCAAAGCTTTTAACAGGTTAATATCAATACTGAAATGTAATTAACACAAAAGCCATATTAATATGTGACATTATTCTATATATTAATAATTTGGGAGATATGGCTTCAGACTTATGAGCATGAGCTCTAAAGTCAGATTGTCAATGCCTCCATTTTCTTACAGTGACTTTGAACAAATTACAAATCCTGTAAGGCTCAGTTTCCTCATTTGTCACTAGGGTTAATGATAGCGCCCATAAAATGAAATGGTGGGGAAGATTAAATGTGATAATGGCACATAGTAAACTCTTCATAAATATCAACTTCTCATATTTTAATTAATGTGTTTTATGGAACTCCGGGAGAAGATATTTGGAATGTAGCATATTCAAATAGAGTTGACCATGGAAACCATTTTTCTCACTACCAATCTCAAGAATCAGTACTTTTTGGAAAATGTAGACTAAAATCTATGTTAATTTAGCCACACATTTCTAAAAGTTCTAAAATTTTATTGAAGCATCACAAGGAATTTTGTAATTTTACATCATGGTCTTATAATAATTCTACAGGGAGAGCAACTAACAGAGGAAATTTTCCGCAAAACGAAAACAAACAGAAAACAAAAGTTGAATTACCATATTTTATGTAAAACTCAAATGTATATGTAATAGTTCTGACCAAATAGTAATACTTATTCTTTTTTCTTAATCTTTTTCTCTTTTTCTAATTAAACAAAAATAAGACAAAACCAAACCAAACCACTATACTCTTCTCCAATAAAGTATGTCAAGGGAGTATATCGTGTATAAAGTTTACAGTGCATAGTAGATTTTTAGCGAGAAACTCATGAATTTCCAGTACAAACTCTACATCCACTTGCCTGAGTGTCATATATGGCTAAACTGTATTCCCCCAGAGTTCTGCTAAAAAAACCCAACACAACTACACACTGTAAGTCTCTGAAACACAGAGCTGGAGCTTGAAAGTGTAAATACGTACACGATCTGTGATTCATTTCTATTGCTGGCTTTTGTTTTTCCTTTTTTTTGGCTTTTTTGGTTTTTATTTTTCTTCTTCTTAGAAGAACTGAAGCCACAGGATAGGCAGACACCGGAGTACTATTTGTGTAGATTCCATTTGTAAATCCCAAGTATATCCAGCAGATGGCATCAGTAATCCCTCGCTCTGAGAGCAGGCAGCATGGGGATATTCTGAAATGACTGTCTTGTTGGCATTTCCCCTTGAGCTCAGCATGGATCCCCAGCTCTCTTCTGTTCCTATCCAAGCAGCCACTATCTGCCATCCCACTCTGTGCCTTTTGCTTTAGAATCTCTGCTCTGATCTTCCAGCTGGAAGACCACAAATACACTTTCATCCAAATCCTCTAGGCTTTACTGCCAAAGTTATTTCATAAACGGATATGCTAGAATTATTGTTACTGCTGTGTGCTTGGGTCTTCCCACACCCCCTGGGAGATGGAAATATGCCACCACTGAGATTTGTCCAACAGGATGCTACCTGCTATGCTTCTTAATGTGGAAAGACGGGCGCTAATGCAAGAAAATAGAGAATCTGCATTCATCATATGCCATAGACACACCTTGCTGTGTCTTATACTATTCAACAGAGATTGAACAGTGATTTCAATACTTTGCCTGGTTAGGATAAAGACAGATATTTGACAATTATTACGAGTGCAGGGGACCACTGTGTTACTGTTTTCTTTGTGAGGTTCTGCTTGCATAGGGGTCTTTTAGATGTCTACTGTAGTGATTAAAGTTACGTTATCCCAAAACATTTAGGAAAAGTAGTGTTTGTTGAAGGACCACTTATCCCTTGCGTCGCCTGTTTTACTGTATTCTAGTATGTTAACTTTCAGCACGACAAGGGGATTACATTAAAATGTTTATTTCATTTTATTTATTTTTAAATAGCTAAATGAACTTTGGCAGAGTAAACTAATTCTTAAGTATAACTGGCAAACAAATGAATATGAGTTCTTACCTGGATTTTAATCAAGGCTTAAACTGATGACTTGGGGGTATATTAGCACTTAATTGCTGGGATTTATGAAATAAGGCCTTCTTGCTATCTTGAGGCAAATAAAGAAAAAGAAAAAGCTTCTTGAAGAGAAGTCTGTTGATCACATCAAAATACAACATACAGACCCTTCCCCACGGTGACCTTCATGCCTTTGCTTTGTTCCTTTGATCTCCTCTCCATCCTGTCTCCTTGACAAAGTGTTTCTCAAAATTCAAAGCCTGAAGCAAATGTCAGATCCTTTCCCACCCCTACCTCCTCGACCCCAGGCAGCATTGTCCTCGCCCTTATGCTTGTCTAACACTCTGAGGAAACATTTATTCCAGCCTTAACTAAATTGTGTGGAGTTATGTAATTGGCTGTGAGGGCTACATCATGTTTGCTTCCTTCGGCCTCAGCGGGACTGGCTTTCTTGCTGGTCCTCCAGTATAGTGCTGCCTTTGCCCTGGCTTTGCCTCCTGGATTGCTCTTGCACCACAGATGTGCACATAGCTCCCTTCTTCATTTCATTCAGGTCTCTGCGTAACTGTCACTTCATCAGGCATGACCTCTATGATCATTCATCCTTGCTCCCCCTGTGTACTTATCCCATGTGAGACAACACACACACAAGCCTATTTACCATCTCTTTCTGTGCACAAGGATACAAGTTTCATAGAAGTAAGAATTTTATTTTGATCACTGGTCTATACCCTTAGAATAATCACTGACATGCAGTAGGGTTTCAGTAAAATTTGTTGCCAGGCACAACGCAGATTTTCACTAAATGTTGTTTGTGGAAAAAAGATAACTATATTGCCCTAACTCGTGTTTCTATATCTTGGATATCTCTATTTCACCTGGGACTAAATCATTTGATAAACTTGTCTTGAAAAGAAGTCACTGGATGGAATTTAATTTCCAAAAATTAAATAAATAACCAGAAAATGACTCTTTGCATTTTATCAACTGAGGTATTTATGTGGTAATGGAGTATAGAAGCACCATGTTCAAAATCTCCAAAGTCAAACACCTCAGAATTTGGGGGCTATGTGGTATTGGAAAAAGAACATAAAATTTGAATAACTGGGCTTGAGCTCAAATGCCAGGTGTCCTTGTGGATAGTCAGATATGCTACTGACTCTGAGTCCCAGCTCCCTGATTATCTGAATAATGCTTTTATCACAGGAGTATAGTAAGGATTAAGTGGATGAATGTATCTAAAGCACCCATAACATTGCAAGTGTTCAAAAAATGCTAATCTCTTCCTTTGTTAACCTTCTTTCTCTTCTACACTCAGGTTACTGCAGAATTTTTGGCAGTACTCATAAATGCATTTATAAGTGCATTTATTCAATTCAGTAAATGTTTATTGAATGCTATTTCAGTATATCAATAATAATAATAAAAGGTAATATTTATTAAGTGCTTACTATATGCCAGGCACAAAGTGCTTTTATATATGTAATAAATTACTTAATGCTCACAATACCCATATCAGGTGAGCATTACATTTGTGTCTACCTGACATATGAAGAAACTGAAGTAACTCACCAAAGTCATAAAGCTGGAGGTGGAAGCCAGAATCAGTAACTAGTAAACATCCTTCCTCCATAATGTTTTCATAGCCCTCTTTCTCCAAGATTCAGAAACTATTATGCTTTCCTAAAAATTAAAATAATTACATGGGGCTGGCCCCGTGGCCGAGTGGTTAAGTTCGCGCGCTCCACTGCAGGCGGCCCAGTGTTTCATTGGTTCGAATCCTGGGCGCGGACATGGCACTGCTCATTGGACCACGCTGAGGCAGCGTCCCACATGCCACAGCTAGAAGGACCCACAACGAAGAATATACAGCTATGTACCAGGGGCTTTGGGGAGAAAAAGGAAAAAATAAAATCTTTAAAAAAAAAAATTTAAAATAATTACAGTTAAACTGAATATTGCAGAACATTGTGTGGTATACACTGGAGTTGTATGTATTTGAACTCCATTATGTAATTTATTTGCATCTACTATAAACCTTTGAGAGAGAGAGAATGAACCATAGAAGAATTTGAGAAATGCAGGTGATTTCATCCACCACTTTACTCCAGGACCATTTGCCTTGAAGTGGGGTAAGACTATCAGCTTTTCTTTGAGTGAATCTTAGTTCCCATACTCTTTTCAGAATTTGAGCATCTTGCTGTACTGATTAACTGATTAAAGTTTAAGTACATACATATACATGTACAGATTGTGCAGCTGATCTTTAACCAGAGAAACAGTTACCTGTTCCTGCTCTGTCATCAAAACAAAACTTAATTGTCACCACAGGACAAACAGCCAAATCTTCTAGAAGTGAAAAGGGACAATGATTCCCAGGTATTGTGACAATAAGGCAATTAACATCTCGTGTCTGCAGTTAGTGAGTTAATCGGTTTACTACTGTTCTTTGCGTAACTTGGCAGTATTCTGGGCCATCAGTAGTTCATCATTGATGAAGCCACTATGGAAGCTGATTATTGCTCATTAAAAGACATTCCCAGTTCAATATTTCTGTTATCTCTGGGCTTTCCCAATATTTCACAGGGACTCTGCTTTTTAGACTATCACGAGTGGTATACAATGTTGATGATTCTAGAATCAAAAGACTTCATGGGGGAAAAAGTATTCAAAAAGCCTTACTAATTTTGATACACAAAGCATCCAAAAGAAAAATTAAGAAATGCAAAATGTGAACTTCCATCGCCATATTCCTAATGTAATTGTGTTGGTCACTGTCAAGGTATTTAAGCTCATTGTAGGTATGATCCTTGAATTTTTTACGATATTAAAACAAGAACTTCAAGCTTTCTGGGGTTTCTAAATTTCTTTCAGAGCTTCTTCCATAAAAAGTATACCTTGTGGCCTACTGTAAAAAATGTTTTCAATGGTGTTGGACTTGACAGCATGGACACTTTCCAGAATTCCAAGCAATTGATTCTCCCGTCTGTGCTATTTCACTATGGTGAAATATAAACCATCTTTTTCTTACCACTGACAAATCACCTTATGGTGTTAGAACTGTGTTTAGTAACAAAATGTCAGTTGAAACTGAGGCACCAACTGCTAACTGCTCAAACAAAATGTCATCTGTAGAACGGAATTACAGAGTTTGACAAAGGACCCTCGGCTAGGATCAAATAATGCAAGAATATTCAAAATCATCTGACACATTTTAGAGTTTTCATTGATCTTAAACCTCATGATAAATTCCTTTTTTCAAGCTTTTTTTTAAAAAAAAATTTGTTGCCATGAATGCTTATCTGTCAGTGTTTACAATTGCACAATTTCTGTAAAACAACTACAGTTATCCTCAATGCCATTTGTATGTCTTTGAATACACTGTTCCATCTTTCCTAGAAATGGATCACACAACTGTATGGTTTAGCGTCACTCCAAAATCATGGCTTCCAACCTTTACTGGACACTTCATTCTAACTAGCAGTTATTCTACCGTATATATCATCAGTTTCGCTCCTCCCCCATTTTCCATGGCGGTGACATTCAACCTTCCACCAGCTCCACCAGTCCATTTTCCTAACAACTTTACAAGTAACGTTGTTTCCTATTTAAACAAGTAATGAATAAAGATCAACAGATAGAAATGATTTCAAGCTTTCAAATTTCTGCTACTCTAAAAATCAAAAGCAAAGCAAAAAAACCCAATCCTTTTTTGAATAATAATAGCTAACATTTTGGGGGTGTGAATTACGCATGAGAAACAATGGTAAATATTTTAGTACCTTTCATCATTTAGGTCTCATAACAACCCTTTGAAGGTTGTTGCTATTATTTCCCCTATTTTACAAATGAATACACTTCCTCCTGCCCTCTCTTAGCAGTGAGATAGGCATTCTTCCTCTGAAAAGGGGACTAATCATTTCAGCAGCGCTCCGGGTCCCTTTCTTCTTTTCTCTTTTGGAATCTTTATCATCAGTTATCTACACTCCTGTGCCTTCCACATCTCTCTATCTGCTTCCTGTGGGACTCTAGATTTCCTTCCATGTAACACATGGCCTCTCAACCGACTTTTACAGACAATCCTCTCAAATATGGCCTATGATTGCTTTCTCCTGTTTTACACCCCCCATTCACATCTCAGTCATTCTGGCTTCTGTCCACAGCCGCCCCCGCTCCCAAATATCTTCATTTGGCTGGGCTCTAAGTGTCTTTCAGGATTGCCCTTAGGCATGATTATCGTCATCACCTCTAAGAAGTCTTCCATGATTACTATACCCTCTCCCACCATAAATTCCTCTTATAAATGTGGACATACAGCACCGTCACTGAACATATCTAATTAGATTTTAGTTATCCTTTTATTTGTCTACATGTTCCACCACTCTAAAAGCTTCTTGAGGCAGGGATGATGTTTTATCTATTTTTATATCCTACAACCCACTCTGGACCTGACTCATAATAGCCATTTAATAAATATTGTGAACTTGATGAAAACTGTCCTGTTAGAGGGTTGCTTTGCCCCATAGCCCCTAGGCCATGTGAAATGCCCTGCAACTACAGGTAAAAACAGTTTCCAGCATATTGACATATCCCACCTCAAGAGCTTGTGTCTCTTACCTTCTCTGCCTGGGGACCTTCCCCAGCTTATTCAGCCACAGAAACATAACCTAGAAGTGGGGGTATGTTAGCAACACTGGAGTCAACTCTCAACCACTGGGGAAATAAATGCTCTCGTGTCCACACCCTCCAATGGGGTGGTTCTTAGATGTATTCCACACACAGTTTCTCAGAAGGTTCCCTGAAGGTTTGAGCCCCATTTGCCCACAATTATAATCCACTCTTGGAGACACATTCTTGACTGGCTTTTTTCTTTACTCTCCCTCATGTTCATCACTTCTTTACTTGTGCTTTTGGGGACCAGTTCCCTAATAAACCATCTGCACCAAAGTCCTTGTCTCAGGATATTTACAAGTAACTTAAACTGAGTTAACCTTACTACACAGAACACACAATTTATCACACATGAATAGAGACTAGTTCCTCTAGTTAAAAAGAAGAAATTCTTGAGAAGTAGAAAAGTTCTTGAGAATTAAAATTATGCACAATCTGTCCATAGGACTTGTTTTTCTATAATAGACTGTTGAGACAGTCTCACCATTCTAAAAAGCATTGATGTCACTGTGTGCACTGTATTTCAGGATTCTCTACGTTGGTGATCCTCAATATTAGCACGACTGGATTAGAATCACCTGAAGGGCGTTTTAAACGCAGATTGCTGGACCCACCCCAACAGTTTCTGATTTTGAAAGTCTGTTATGGAGTCTGAAAATTTGCATTTCTAGTAAGTTCCCAGTTGATGTCTATGTTGCAGGCATGGTGAGTCATTTTGAGATCCACTGCTTTGCAAAAAGTCCTAGTCAGAGACTGAGTGTGATCATTTGGCATTGATTCTATATCCATGCAATTAATTTAACAAAACCGTTCAACCTTTTTGAGCACCTGAAATATACTAGCTACAATGCTAGGGCTGGAGTTGCTTTGTTGAGCAAGGCAGACTTGGTCTTTGCTCTAAGTGAGCTTTCAGCCTACCTCCACTGGATGGTTATTAGGAATATGAAAAGTGCAATAGTGCCTACCAGTGCACACGCAACTTTCCAGCAGAAATATCTAAGGGCATGCACCTTTCCATGGAGGAAAGACAAAAGCCGTGTTTTAGAAAGAGTAATTTTAAGCCTATTGTTTAAAAATAGCTTCTTGTTTGAAGTAAACTTCTTTATACATATTAAAATGTTCCTATTTATACCTTAATCATTGCCACACAAATCATACCTTCACACAAATTACTTTGATCACAGAATTCTTCATTAGGGTGATGGGTTATTATTTACAGGAACTGAATTTGGGGGATTGGTAGACACAAACATTATTTTGACCTTATTACCATGTTTCTTTTTCATCCCCAAGAGATAAGGTCAGATTTGAGTGTAAGCTGCCAATTATATCTTGAAGCAGATCACTGGATTTGCCTGTTCTTTATTTCTTTTTTGTTTGTTTGTTTGTTTGTTTTGTTTTTTTGAGGAAGATTAGCCCTAAGCTAACTGCTGCCAGTCCTCCTCTTGTTGCTGTGGAAGACTGGCCCTGAGCTAACATCCATGCCTATCTTCCTCTACTTCATATGTGGGACGCCTGCCACAGCATGGCTTGCCAAGTTGTGCCATGTCCACACCTGGTATCTGAACTGGCGAACCCGGAGCCGCCAAATTGGAACATGTGCACTTAACAGCTGTGCCAGCGGGCTGGCCCCTGTTCTTTGTTTCTTATATGCCATTACAAGTTCATCAGTAAGAATCAGTTCTGCTAAGAAGTTAAATAAAGGATGTGTCAAGGCTTGCTGTAACCAACTCCCAGCAGATAAAGAAAAAAAATTTCCAAGATTACTGTATGTATTTGCGCTCGTTAGCTAGTTTTTCTTTTGAGAATTAATTTTTATCAGGAATTATAGAATGGGACTAAGGTCTATTTCTGTCACTAGAGTTGAGGCCATAAATGCTATGTCGCACAATTGTGGTTCATAATTCAAGGGGTGGCCTGGGGATATGTGCCAGGACTTTCTTGGTCCATTGTAAAGAGTTACATTCTGATTTTGAATCTCCCATATGTTTCACAGTTCACTTAAATACTTAGCACTGTTTCACAGGATGGTTTCATATTTAGCCTAATTTCACAGTTTACTCAGGTCAGAATACAAAAGTAAGACAGCAAAGAAGGATCTATTAGACAATAATGCCTGGTCTCCCTTAGACCCAAAGAGATGCACTAACAGCTGCAATTTTGAGGGCCACCTGTTTTCTCTCTAGAGAAATTTAAAAACAGTCATAGTGTAGCTGGTTGACAAGCTTCAAAAGCCTTCCCTCCAAGATGGCTTGGTCACAGAACTATTAGAAGACTTTCTTTAAGAGTATTCTGATAATATCTATTCTTGTGAGAATTAAGGGCAAGGACATAGTTGAAGTAAATATCATTCTCTGATCTGATCACCACAATCATTAAAATGGAGTGATCTGGGGCTAGCCCTGTGGCATAGTAGTTAAGGTCCGGCATGCTCTGCTTTGGCAGCCCAGGGTTCGCAGGTTCAGTTCCCAGGCACAGACATAAACTGCTCATCAGCCACGCTGTGGCAGTGACCCATATATAAAGTGGAGGAAGATTGGCATAGACGTTAGCGCAGGGCTAATCTTCCTCAAGCAAAAACAAGAGGAAGATGGGCAACAGATGTTAGCTCAGGGCTAACCTTCCTCAGCAAAAAAAAGGAAAAGAAAAGAAAAAAGAAACGGAGTGATTTTTTATTTGATTGTTTTGTTTTGTGTCTTTTCTTTTGCAGACTTATTGGCATAAAAGGGAGTTTAAAAAAAAATATATATATATATGTGCACCCCACTATAGACTAAGTCATTATTGTCTAATGAAGTAAGAGCCTACAGTAGTTTCGTTTAGTATGCTTGTTCTTGTATTTGTGTTTAGTTTATGTTTAATGTGCTTGAGTATGCTCCTTCTTGTAGACACATTTCACTCTGACTTACAGTATAGTTTACAACGTGGTTAGCTCAGGATTGTTTTCATATCAACAGAAAACTCCTTTCTTAATACCTGCTCATCCTTGTCAATTAGGTACAAAATCAAGAAAATCGAAGAGACACATTGACTTCCATTTTATACTATATATTCTAAACAATTCACTAAAGCGTTTATCAGATTCAAGTTTCTGATGTAATATTTTAAAAGATAATGTGTTTATTAGACAAGGCCATCTTTTTTCCTAAAGATAGAGTTTTGGCCTATAATAAGATTTTTTATTTTTCAAGTTAAGTGAGTTATGAAATTATTTTCAAATGGATCATTTTCTGTGGTTGTTTCCCTCATTTTGTTAAAAAGTAAAATGCTAATAATGTTATGGATTCAGATCCTGCACAGGTAAATTACTGTTCCTCTCTTCCAAAATCATGGTTATATCCATAAAACTCCAGTCCTAACAAGAAGAACTGAACATTATCCCATCACCATCGAGTCTTCAAATGCAGAATGTAAAGGGCAGAATATTGAAGTTATAGAGATTGGGAAAGCATCAAAAGAATGCTGAATGGTCATGTAGAAATCGATAGAAGACATTCTAAGTGTGATGAGCAATTTCTGGTTGGAATTTTAAAGAATACAGTGGAGAGATAAACCATTTTTGAAATATTATTGGTAAATAAAATATACTTAAAATAAATTTTGAATAAATGGAAAAGTGAGATCGATGCTTTTATGCAAATAGTTACATACTCCTTGACACAAAGAATTGACGTGCCAGGGCAGATTGGGTTTACACAAAAATAGTGAGGATCTCTATTTGTCGCATCTGGATGAGACAAAAAGAAAAATCTAAATGCTTTTATAATTATTTTAAGATAGCATTCTTCAAAAGAATCTTTAATGATGAGAGTTTGAAGTTTTATAGCAATTGCCATATATACGATTTATGATTTGTAAAAACATTCATAATCATATTTAAAGAAAATTTGTTAAAAATTACATATCATTCAAAAATCATCACATGGGTCCAGTTGTTTTCAACAAATTAATGTTTCTAATTATAAAGGCCATAGTGGAAGAATCCCTCGCAACTTTCTAAATTAAGTATGCACACTAAGAGGAAGACAGTTTGCTAATGTAGTGAAGATTCTGGTGTACAGAGTGAGAAGAAGCAGATAAGCAATATTTCTTACCAACTTATCCTTTATCAGGCTGAATTCTTTCTAGGTATGCTTTTTGCCATAGAAGACCATTAAATTATTGTAAAGACTCTCTTCAGTTTCAACGTTTTTTCTTAAAAAAAATAAATAAAAACCTCCATTTAAAAATAAAATATGTACTCCTTTATCCGTCTAATTTTCTTATATTTTATTTAGCATATATACAGTTAAAAATACATAGTTAACTATTCAAAATTTTTGATATTTGGAGCTGTACTATATCATTTTCAGAGCTATAAAGTCTCACTAAGGTTAATTTCCAGATAAATATTCTTCAAATTATTTTGCAATTTTTCTGATTAGTCAATAAAAATCACAATTAATTTGCAAAATAATTCTGAATCATATTGTATATGTATTTGAAAGTTTTAACTTTCTTTTACTTAAACTTGCTTTGTGTAATAAGGTCTCTGCACATTCAAAGAAAAGAATTAGGTCAAAGACTCAAAGTATCCAATGAGAATTGTGATTAAAATAATAGAAAAGAGAAAAAATTAGATCAAAGGATGATCTGGCTTTACAGCTAGGAAATTGTATCATTCTGCTAAATAATGAATTTTTTCCCTCTGTCTTAATTGTATTTGCAAAAGTGCACACTACTGGAAAAATCTCTCTCTTTGGCTTTGAATATGACTGTAAGAAAGCTAAAAGAAA
This sequence comes from Equus caballus, assembly GCF_041296265.1. Classification (NCBI taxonomy): domain Eukaryota; kingdom Metazoa; phylum Chordata; class Mammalia; order Perissodactyla; family Equidae; genus Equus; species Equus caballus. The sequence goes on from NC_091686.1 coordinate 51,245,045, forward strand.
ACATTTCAAATGGAAAAATGTTCTTAAGCACCAAGTAAAGGACATTTTTAGGGTGAAGAGTTCGATATGATTTGAAACCTGGAACATCCCAAATATTTGCTGTTTGAAATTCAAACTATGATTGAAATTGTCAGATGGTTCACCAAAATGTCAAAGGCCAACAAATCTGCTGAATGGAGTTCAGGAGACAGTAAATCGTGAGTAAAAAATAAGTTTTTCCTTAAGACCTGAATGAGGTCCGCTTTACTAAGTCAATGGCTGTTCCAATTTATAAAACTCAATAGTGACTTCTGAGACGTAGTTTAATAAAATATAGGTATCTACATTAAATTCTTAAAATATCAAAGATATAAACAAAAAGTCTATGTAAAGATACTAGAGTTTGTTGTTGTTTTAATAAAAGTGAAACAAAAGTGCTAGATTATTCCCTTTTTAAAGACATTTTATTTGGGGGAACAAATTATGACATAAATACAGAGAATGAAACCACTGAGCTCTCTCAACTATGGAAGTTTATAGTACAATACAAAAGATAGATGCAGAGCCAATTTGCCCAGTGCGAATTTTAGAAGTTGTGAACAATGCTCATCCAAAGAGGGTGACAAAATCAACACCAAGACTGGTGTCAGTCTCAGAATTCAAGGAGAAAAACATATATGAGGAAGGAATAAATTTGGTCTATTGCAGGCTTTCTATTTTATTGATCATTTTCAAAAGCTACTTCTTTTCAGCAGCTAATAATGGGAATATTTACACAAGTTTTGAAGATATCTATAGTGGTGATATTGAAAAATTTCAAATAAGAAATTTAAAATTTAAACACGATGGTAATGCTATGTACGCCAACTATATTTCACTTTTTGTAACTAAATTGTGAGGAAAAACACATTAGAGCAGAGGCCATAGGATCTTAATCTAAAATTTTCTTTACGGTATATATATCTTAAAAATATATACAACCAATGGATATATGAGTTGTTTGGTGAGGTACAGAAGAAAAAAAGCAAGGTGATTCAGTGAAAGTTCACATATTGAATGAACAGTCAGAGCCTCTCTAGAACCAGGAAAAAACGTTTACATAGTCATATTAATGATAATACTGAATAAGGATTTAGTTATAAATGTGTTAAAACTATATTGGGAGAGAAGGGTAACTTTGTGTGAGATCATGTATATAAACTAAATTCTCATTGTCCATGTTAGTCCATCAATAGATAATATTGATATCTGAAAAAATCAGGGGAAACCAGTGTGAAAACATTATTAAAAAAAATATTTGGGGGCCAGCCTCGTGGCCTAGTAGTTAAGATCGGCACCCTCTACTTCAGTGGCCCAGGTTCACAGGTTCAGATCCCAGGCATGGGCCTATATCGCTCGTCAGCCATGCAGTGATGGAGACCCACAGACAAAATAGAGGAAGACTGGCACAGGTGTTAGCTCAGGGCTAATCTTCCTCAAGCAAGAAAAAGAGGAAGATTGGCAACAGATGTTAGCTCGGGTCTAATCTTCCTCAGCAACAACAACAACAACCATAAAAACTGGAAAATACCAGTAGTAGCTAAGACAAAACAGAAATTAAAGGTTGCCTCCATAGAGTAGAAGAGAGACTAGGGAGCAGTGAGGAAGCAATGCTTGTTGTTCCTTGTTAATTTTATAAATACTTTAAAAAATGTTTATTGAGTACATGTGAAATTTTGCTAAAAATAAAATTTATTTTTAAAAATTAGGTGTATATTCTTTGACCACACAATTGTAAACAGAAACTTTTTTCAAAGAGCCTATATGAAAAATAACCTAAGAAAAACATTTTCTAAATAATTTTTGTTAAAAATCAAATCAAAGTGTAATTAATATCTACGGTTTTAAAACCTGTTATCTTTTCAAAGTACCATGCTTCATGTTTGTATTCCAGATCTTAACTATATCCCTCATATTATGAAAATAAATCATTATCAGCTCCTCTGTTGCTGACCTTGTCATGTGTCTGTAGATTAAAAAATCGATTTGAGTGTCCAAAGTCAATTAAAACGGTGATATCCTACAGAGAATGTTTATTATTTTCTTGCTGCTGTTATTATCTTCTTCGGGAACAATGACATTCCCCAGAGTAGATCTAATATCTTTGGGGAATGACTATTCTATCATAGGAGATCCTTTTGAAATTCACAGTGACCAAATGACAAAAATATTTCTTCCACAGCGAGCGCTTTAACAAGAGAGCAAAGCAAAGGCACTTCTGAAATTTCTCCTTGAAATCTCCTTCACCCTCCATCTGGGGACTTTGATTCAAAATAAATACAGAGGCATATCAAAATCCACTGAAGTTCATCAGTCAAATGCATCTTTTCTTTGGACATGCTTTATTTACTATAATTATCTATAGCTATTTCCTTAATACTAAACCGGATGAAAACTGGATTCCTCACAGTAAACTGTGTTTTTCTGGTCCACTGCAGTAGCTGCAAACAAGTACCTGGGAGACGTGATATTCCTAGGAATTTGTTCCACTCCAGGGACTTGAGAAATTTATTAAAATGTACCTGTGAGGTTTTCTTTGAGAGATAATACAGCTCAAGTGAATGAATCCTGTTGGCTGCAGAGGAGAGGAGCAAATTATCACCTACATGAGGAAAGATAATACATATCTAAAGCTGAAGCCAAAAGAAGTAGTACCCTCAAACCCTTGGCTGAATGTACAAGGACACATCCAGCAAATATACCCAGTAAGTGGAGCTAAGTAGTGCTGTTCACCACAATCCTTTGATCGTTAAAGTGTGTAATTTGGTGAATGGCCAGGGCCAAACAAAGCCATTCTGTACCTAAACTGTGCTGGGCTGACGTCATCACGTTGCCAGAACTTGCCCTTCTCATTCCCGACTAGACATTTCTGTTTAACAGTGACTCCCATCGGGAATACTTTTAACCGTTTTTTCTTCTATCCAAGTCATGACCCTTTTTCTTTCAATGAACCTGTGTTGAACTTTCGCAGGGAAGTCTTCCCTTCCCCATCACAGTTACCGCTCCTTTTCTAATCTCCCCGCCGAGTCACGTGCATCACGCATCAGGCACTCACTGTATAAGTCTAGAATTTGCTGCCTATGTTCTATACGAGACGTGGCACAGTGGAAACTACATGGACATAAGTATTAGTTTTCATTTTAAATTTCACCAGCATCACTTTCTTATCTGATGAATTTGAACAAATTCTCAGCATGTCTCAGACTGCTGAGTCCTTATTTGTAAACTGGGAATAATGCCAACTTCCCTGAGTGGTTACACGGATTAACGGGTATAGTTTGTCTCCTGCCCCGCTCAGTGCCTGGCATGTGATAGTATGAGAGAAATGTTTGGTCCCTTTCCTTTCCTTTTAATCCCTGGCTAAATTATAAAATCCTGGAGGACAGAGAATTGCCTTCCTTTGCATCCTGTTCAGTGTCTGACAGTAATTAAATACCTTGTGGGCTCTTCCTAAGTACTTGTTGGAATGAATGTATCAGCTGGGTGCCATGAGGATCCCTCACGGGCCCTCGATCGAGTGCTCTCAGCAGCTACAGGGCCTCTTCAGACGTATTAGAACAAATCCATCACGAGGGATCTATTGACTGAGTGTCAGGACTACCATTTTGCAGAACGGAGGAAAACAGGTCTATGTCTTTAAAAGGTGACAATAAAATCATTATTTTGATCTCATGATATATTTTTTGGTATTGCGTTCAATTTATAAACTTGATAGACACAGATCAAAGGGAGAAACAAAACTGTAACTGAAATGTGCAAATGTTTTGCAAGGTTAGAGGTTCTCCTTTATTAATTCTCCCCAAACGGAGCAACTTGTTACCCAGTTTCTTTATTGATAAATTGGAAATCTGTGGAAATTGAGCTATTATGTATAGAAGCAACTATATCTCAGGCAACTAACTTTCAGAAATTCATGATTCTTTATATAAGGCACCCGTTGACCTTAGTGTCCTCATCTCCCATTTCGATTTAATTCTGCTCAGTTAATGAGTAGAAGAGCCTGTGAAATGTCGGCTAGTGCAGGAGCGCTCCTCCACCTGGAGCCTGCTTCAGAATGACCCGAGGGCTTAGCAAACGCACAGTGCAGGGCTCCGCACTTGAGTTTCCCATCCAGTAGAGCTGGGGTGGGGCCCCAAAATTGGCATTTCTAAGTTTCCCAGGGGATGCTGATGCTGTTGACTCAGGACCACACTTTGAGAACCACTCTAATCAAAAATAAAGATAAAAACAAACATTCTTCTCCAGAGGGGCTTAAAGTTTTTATTACGTTTGGTAACAAACCTAAAGTGCAAAACTTTATAAGGACACTGACATCACACGGGGGAAAATTGGACTTTCTGATAATTCAAATATTTGAAGATCCAGATTTGAGTGACCATCTCCTCAGAATACTCAGACCAGAGTAACCTTGAAAAATACGCCATCAGGCATATTTTTAACACTGTTTGACTTCTCGTAATGTAGCAGTAGCTTCAAACTCCTGTCTCTTTCTACATAAGTGGAGTACAGAGAAAGTTAAACTTAAAACTAATTAATAGTTGCCTAGATGACTATTTTTAATTGCCCTCTTCTAATTTGATCAGTTATACATTTGAATTGATAATGCAGTCTATTTTAAGGATAATAGAATATAGTTTGCCTAAGTAAGAATCTTTTCACACATAAAAATCACACATTTAGAGTTTTAAATTAGATTTTTTAAGTTTGTGGGGTGTGCTACAAAGGCACAACATCATTAGATATTTTCAGAAAAAAGCTGTTAAAGTGATCTACACAGTGTGTTCAATTAAAAAATAGATTTTGACAATTTAAGAGGAACCAAACAAGCTTACAGGAAGTAGTTTAATGAATCCACATCTTTAAAGACCTTATTTTAGCTATCAGGTACACTACATCTTAAATACTGCAAAGGTAAAGCTGACTTTGAACTTGAATGGGAATTGATTTGCCATTTGAATTTCAAAATGACAGATCAAGTAGAAAGTTTATTTTGGTAAGGCGTTTCTAAAATACCTGTGGTGAAATCCATTAAACCCTTTTTTCTAAGCTTACTTCTTGAGAATCTCATGGACTATCATATTTTGTAAATATTGGAAGTAACCATCTTCTTTCACAGGCTTTTTGTTAAGATGGGCAAGGACTTCTAAAATCTATTGAGTCACTTCAGTAATTCCGAAGCTCCCCACTGAGCATCTTTACCCGTGCAGGCACTGTTCTAGGCACTGTAGCCACAGCAAAGGCTCAGACAGATCCAAATCTCATGCAGCAGTTTTCTATCGCTGTCTTAACAAAATACCACAGATTGAGTGGCTTAAACAGCAAAAATCTTATGATTCTGTAAGTCAGAAACCCGACGCAGTTCTCACAAGGTTAAAATCAAGAAGTTGGTAGGGCCCTGGGGAGGATCCGTTTCCTTCTGCTTCAGATTATTGGGAAAATGCAGTTCCTTGTGGTTTGGGGTCTCATTTCCCGCTGGCTGTCTGCTGTGTACTGCTCCCAGCCCCGCAGGCTGACTGTGTGCTCCTGCTCCTGTTTCTCCCTCCTTCCATTTTCAGGTCAACAACGACAAATTGAGTTTCCCTCCTGCTTTCCATGTCTCCTGTCTTCGTCTCATCTCTGACCGATCCAGGAAAGCTTCTCTGCTTTTAAGGTCTCATAAGATTGGACTGGGCCAACCCAGACAACCCAGGGTAATCTCCCTGTCTCAATGGCTGTATCCTTAATCACATCTGCAAGGTCAGCCTCACCATGTAAGGTGACATATTCACAGGGTCAGGGGATCAGGACGTGCACACCTTGGTGGGGGGCAGGGAACATTATTCTACTTATCACACCTCATAAAACTTAGAAAGTTAGATGGTGGTGAAGTCAGATATCAAAAAAGAAATGTGAAATTTCAAGTAATGGGAAGAGACATTGGATTTCTGGCAGGATACAGACGGCAGTGGGTTAATTGAAGAGAGTTAATAAAGGGACTTTTATACAGAGATATGGACGGAGTTAAAGAAACCAACAGAGGATGATAAAGCATGCAGGGACCAGCAACAGCAGGGAACTGTACCATTCCAAGCCTGACAGGCAAGTAAAGAGAACTGTGTGACTAGAAGGAAAAGTACCAGCAGACAGGAGTCGTGGCCCTACAGGAAAGCCACCATGCTTAAAACAGACTCAAGCATAAAGGAAGCAAGTGGCTAATAAATAGCCTGATATACCTCTTTTTCTACTCTCTGCTCTCCTGCCAGCGCTCCTCTTGGCCAATCCCAACCAATAGCCAAGGGGCAATGACACCTGCAGGAAGCGTCGACAAAGGGCAGCCTCAAGAGGCACAGAGCTGGCAGAAGAGACCAGAGAATGGATTCAGGGGAGGAGGGAATAAAGAAAATTACTACGCAGATGTGTTATTAAAAAAAAAGAGAGAGAGAATAGGGGATGAGAGGGGAGCTGAGTTATGTCGGATCAAACAGTCAAAGAAAACTTCTCCAAGGAGGCAATAACGGAGCAGAGACCTGAGAGAAGGGAGGGAGTGAGCCATGCAGATATCTGCTGAAAGACATCCCAAGAAGGATTGTCAAGTGGCAAGGTCCTGAGAAAGCAGTGAGCTTGTATTCTCTGAGGAATAGAGAGCAGGCCAGGGGACTTGGCGTAGAGTGAATAAAAGGGAGAGGGAAGGAGTTGACGTCAAGTTGGCGTCAGATCATGTAGAGACTGTGAAAAAAAATTTCACTCTCATAAACCACTGGACTGTTTGAGCAGGAGAAAGAAATGATGACTTAAATCTTTAAAGGGTCACTCTATGTCTGGATAATTAACTGGAGGGGGCAAGAGAGAAAGCAGAAATACCATTTAGGAGGCCGCTGAAATAGTCTGGGAAAAAGATGACTGTGTGTAGACTAAGGTGGTGGCAGGCAGGCAGTATCAGAAGCAGTGGTAATACTCAGGGTATAGTTAATGATAGAAAAAAATTGAACTTGTTGTAGTGGACGTGACAGTGGGAGAGCAAGAGGAGCATCAGAAATGCTCTTAGAGTTATGGCCTGAGCAACTCAGTGAATGACGGGCGCGGTGTGTTTATGCCTTTTGTATTCCTTTAAAATCATTTAAATTGACACTCAGAAGGGAGAGGAATCATTTGGTCAACCACTTGGAATGGAAAATTCGGATTTTTTTTAATACTCCAGAGCTGTGGGTCATTGGAATTTCCTTAGGAAATACTGTAAGGACTAAAAGGCAGACCCAGCCAGTGCCACTCCCAGGTAATGGTGCGGTTCCCTCATCGCTGCAAGGATCTGTACACTTATCTGCTCACGTTGCTAGTGTTGCTTGGAATTAAACTTCCCTCTACTACTTACTATCCATGGCACCTCAACTAAGTTATTATCAAATTCCTCTAAGTTTCAAATTTGTAATCTATTAGTTAGGCATCTTAGCAGTTCTTACCATATTGGGTTGTTTTGACAACTAAATGAGATAGTATCTACAAAGTACTTAGCACAGCGCCTGGCTCATTGTAAGCACTTAATGATAGTTAGTCATTATACTTATTTCCCATACTAGAGTTGTGTATATAATCTTCTTGGAGATAATTCACCACTGGATGCTTAAATATACTGGATACCATCAGTCCACAATCATCTAATAACGATTTTCAAAAGCCATACTATTTCTAACTCTCCAAGGCTCTGAAGAAAAACACGAACAAGGAAAGTGACATTTGTAGATTTCATTTGATTTTTTTACCTGCTATATTATAGTCCCCAAATGAAATTGCTATTACTGACCTTTGTAGAAAAGATACGGTTACTATGAAGAAAAAATGTAACACTAGATTTAACCTCCATCCACCCCGGCTTCAATTGCTGTGCTATCCCACAGTGTTTGTGAATTAGATATCAAATTGATTTATGCTGGAAAAAAAGTGTTACAAACCCAACAAACTTAAAATTGAACACAGGATTTGTTTCCTCTTTACTATTTGCCTCACTAGACTTCCTAACTCAGATCCAGTTCTTCCCAATTCCTTGTTAAAGTGCTAAATTTTACTAAAACCATTAGCTTTTCTCCGTATTCTCTGTGTCCCCCTCAATTCAGTTCCATACATCTAAAGAGCAAAACTATTGACATAGGTTCAAATAAAAGGGCTAGCAATCTTGACTTACACGTCCGGTGGCATTCAGCTCTCTTTAAATAAATAAGTAGAATATTTGTGACTTTGGGTTACTCCCATAAACCCTCACAGTGGCTTATAGAAATAAGGGCTCAAGAATCAAAAATGATGTAATAAAGTCCTAGTGTGGTAATGTTTACTCGTTAATAACATGAAGAAGATTTTTAAAAACACTTTTTCTTAAAATGACCCCAACACACACACACTCTCTCTCTCACAGCACAAATAGAAGTTAAAATAAATTTTCATCTTGAAAATTTTTAAAAGAAAACAATATAAGTATAAAGTGTAGAAAATGATCCTCAGTATTGAATACCAGAGAATGCTAGGTAAGATAAGCACTGAAACTGTTCACTGACCCTGGCAATACTAAGGCAGCCTAGAGGGTGGGAAGCAGAGGCAGATTGCAGTGGGTTGAAAAATGAATGAGAAGTGACAAAGAGGAGATAGCAGCCTTCTCTTTAAGGATGATTAACAAGGAGGGGGCTATGGTAGAAGCTTTGGCAGGACATGGCTTTAAGGAAGGGCTATTTTTTCATTTATTAATATTTTTAATTTTTCAAGATGTGTATAACCTGAATATATCTATACACTGAAAGGAGCCAATGAAGAGAGAAATTAAAGGTACAAACTGAGAGTGGAGAATTGAAGAACCAAGGTTTAAAAATAACGAGTAGTAGTACTCTTTACATTTTGAGCCTTCTTCTATAGAATATTCTGGCAAAAAAACAGACAACACAACTGCTAACTAAATAGTGACTTTTTGTCTAAAGAATAGAGAGGGCTAATTAGAAGGAATCCTTTTGGTTTTGAAAGCTAAGTCAAAAGAGTGTACTGAATTGATTGAGAATGGATAAACTTTGTTAAATGACTTCAGAATAGAAAATTTGGTATTTTAAATAATAAAAATATTTTTTAGTAAAAGCACGGTCTTTCACAAAGGATAAATGACTGCTTTAAGGATAAATGACTGCTATGGAAGTCATTTGTAAAAACATCAATAAATCACTGCAAATAGCTTGACATTTAAAGTGTTGGCAATTGCTAAAACTACTAGTTAATTGTTGCTGTTTGTAGAAAAGCCCCTTTTATTATAAAGCACCAAGGATGATTTTAAATGGATAACATGACAAAATTTAAAAGAAAAATAATTTGACCACCTAATTCTAATTTGACAGATTCTATGTACCTGCTGGTTGGTGATGAAATATGCTTTAGAATTAATTTTTCCTGAGGTTATTTACATGCTGAATCTACAGTACTCAGTGAATGCTTTACTATTAATATTTAATTTACAGTCTTGTTTCTGAAGGACTATGAAAAACTTTAATAGAACAAAATGGGGACACCTTTGCTCTAGAATCAGATAAACGTGGGTTTTAAATCGTCTTCATTCTACGGCCTTCGGCAATGACTCTAAGCCTCAATTTCTTCATCCATAAAATGAAGATAATAATAGGATGTTTTGCAAAGGTGATAGTGAGGGTCAAAGGATTAATCTACCACATGAAAAGGACTAAAAGCAGACCCCAGGCCCACGTTAGGCAACAAATAAGTAATAGTCATTTTTGGTAATATACACACAAATGAGAAATTTCTAATTCAGAGATAACAGCAACAAAGAGGTAAAATTAAAATGGGACGGAGAATTCTGGGTTGGGCTGGGCTTCTGCCAAGAGAGTCTACAAACAACAATAAAGAAGGGACAGTAACATTTGAAAGAAGTACTGCTGCCCCTCAAATACGAAAAACAATGCTCAGCAAAACGGAATTTTTCTATGAAATGTTACCATCAGAATTTAGTAATTTTGCTAGATGTATTATGGTTATACCCTAACTGTACTAGAAGCTTTAACGGACTTGCTGCCCCAATGGCTGCCTCTAAGAGTCCCCCGGGGTAGAGACAGCCCACACTCCTCCCCCATGCTACTATCAGAAATAGGAGATGGTAGATTTTAAATTTATGTTTTATGTTTATTTGATAAGACTTATTTTGCTGGCAAGTCGGAAAGAACTAGCATTCCTCAAATAATTAAAGGAATGCAATTCTTTTTATTTATGCTTTAGGACATTGTTTTACTTTAGGCTCAGTACACAAAAGGAGGTAAGCAAAATAAATGAGATTAGTGAAAGCAAATCTCTTATCACTATCAACTCCTAATTATCCAATTTGCAGCTTATTTGGAAAATATTTCTTTCAAGTTAACTGACAGTGTTTAGATTATTCTCTTTAATTAAGGTTGTGGTTATCAATTTCCCTTATTGGCAGCACATATTATACTTAAACACTCATTTGCTTATTAAATGTTGATTATTTAACAATTAATTACAGCAGACTTCTATGCGATTCATTATTACGACTGCTATTAACTCTTACTTTGCAGGTACATAGGAAGACATTTGAAAGCCAAAGCCATAATTCAAGACATCTGAAGACTGTGTGAGAAAGAGCTCCATTCCTAATGCAGATGCGAGTGTCTACCTAAAGAGCTGTTTGTCCTCCCATAATGCTTTGCAGGATTAAAGGTGGATGCTGGGCAGCTCCCCACCTCCTAGAAGAGAAGACTTTACGGAACGGCTAAGGTTTGGACTACATTGTTACACTGATGAGTCTTCAAAAACATAGAAAAAGTTGCTCCCAAGCCAAACAAAAAAGACTAGTGACATCCACAGCTTCAAGTATCTATTCTACTTCCTATGAGTCCAAAAAAAATCTAGATTTTATTTTCTTAAAGTTTTGTGGATAAAAATTGAGCTTTACAGAATAAAAATATTTTGCCTCATAACAAAAATCTCTTGACCAAATTTGTGGGTATTTGAGTGCATGTCTTTGAAAAAAATGCATAGGGCTTTTAAAATACAGTTCAATATAGTTTTAAAAAATCTAGTAGGATCCACATGAAAAGGTGTTCAACATCAGTAGCCATTAGGGAAATGCAAATTAAAACCAAAAGGAGATATCACAATATACCTATAAGAATGTCTAAAGAAAAAATAGCAATAATATGGAATGCTGGTGAGGATGTGGAGAAACCGGACCACACATATATTGCTGGTGAGAATGTAAAATGGTACAACCATGCTAGCGAAAGTGTAAAGGGAGTTTCTCTTTTTTCATGGCATAAAAATTTATATTTAGAATTAGCCAAATGGACTCAGTTTAGATGATTGCAATTGTTTGGCAACATCCAAAGCGTCATAGGCAGGAGCCAGTCAAACATATGCCTTCCTCTCCCATCAGGCCTGATCAGGGTGTTGACCTTGGCCACATCAATGTCATGGAGCTTCTTCATAGCCTGTTTGATCTGGTGCTTGTTGGCCCTGACATCCACAATGAACACAAGTGTGTTGTTGTCTATCTTCTTCCTGGCTGATTCGGTGGTCATGGGGAACTTGATGATGGCGTAGTGGTCAAGTTTGCTTCCCCTAGGGGTGCTCCTCTGCGGTTATTTGGGCTGCCTTTGGAGCCGCAGTGTCTTGGGCAGTCTGAAGGTGGGTGATATGGAGATCTTTTTTTTGTGGCTGTGGATGACTTTTAGCACTGCTTTCTTGGTCTCAAAGCCTTTGCTTTGGCTTCAGCTTTGGGTGGGGCAGGGACTTCCTTCTTCACTCTCAGTGCCATCTTTGTTGTAAGACAGTTTCTTACAAAACTAAACAGACACTTATCATACAACCAAGCATGTGCACTATTGGGCATTTACCTCAGAGAAATGAAAACTTACGTCATACAAAAAATCTATACGTGAATGTTAATAGCAGCCTTATTCATAATAGCCCCAAACTGGAAGCAACCAAGAGGCCCTGGGTTAAACAAACTGATATATCCATACCATGTGTACTAATCAGCTCAGGCCGCCATAACAAAATACCACAGACTGAGTGGCTTAAACAACAGACATGGGTTTTCTCACAACTCTGGATGCTGAACATCTGAGATCAGGGTGCTGGCATGGTTAAGCTCTGGGGAGAACTCTCTTCCTGGCTTCAGATGGCTGCCTTCTCACTGTGTCCTCAAGTGGCAGAGATAAAGAGATCTCTCTCTTTCTTCCTCTTCTTATAAGACCACAGCCCCGCTGAGTTAGGGCCCCACCCTTATGATCTAATTCAACCTTAGTTATCTCCTAAAGACCGTATCTCAGTCACATTGGGGAATTAGAGCTTCAACACATGAATTGGGGGGGACACAATTCAGTCCATAGCATCATGAATTCTATTCCACCATGAAACAACTTGGATAGATCTTCAGAGAATTATGCTGAGTGAAAAAAAGGCCAATATCAAAAGATTACATATTGTATGATTCCATTCATGTATCATTCTTGAAATGACAAAATTATAGAGATGGAGAACAAATTAGTGGTTGCCAGGAATTAGGGTGGTGTGTGAGAGGGAGGTGTCTTTTGATGAAACTGGTCTCTCTTGACTGTTGTGGTGGTCACATGAATCTACACATGTGATAAAATGACACTGAACTAAATATACACACATACAGACGCACACAAATGAGTGCATGTAAAACTGGTAAAATCTTAATCAGACTGTTGGATTGTGTCAATGTCAATTTTCTAGTTGTATTGTTGTACTATAGTTATGCAAGATGTTACTATTGGGGGAACCTGGATGAAGAGTATACTGGATTACTCTGTATTATTTCTTAGAATTATGTGTGAATATACAATTACCTCAAAATAAAAATTTTATTCAAAAGTTCCTAGAAAAAAATCTAATAAGGCTAATTTTATATAAGGCAATGTATGATGACAGGCTAGTTGTGGTTTTTATGTAAGATACTAACATGGTAGCTCTATATTGTGTCATCAATTCCAAACTTCTAAAAGTTTAAAGTCTACAGTAAGTATGGACCCTGCCTTTCTGGATTGCAATTCTTTTTGTCCCTTCTTTCCATCCTTCCTTCCTACCTTCCTTCTTGGAGTTGGGGTGAAGGAGAGGAGAAAAATATAGATAAAACGAGATAGGAAATTAAATTAAGTTTCAGTTCCTAAGAAAGAGGAGAAAGAGTCCTTAGCTCTTAATCTACTATAGTCTCAATAGGCTCTATGATAAATTCTCAGTTTCAAGCACACAGTAGGTGCTTAAAAAAGAAAAAAGGACTTTTTTCACTGTAATATAAATTGACAAGCCTCCCCTGAATCAGATCTTGAAATTTGGTAAAGGAAATCTACTGGATTAATTTTATAAGCAGTTTCTTAAATACATAAAGAAAATCAGTGGCTCTTAATAGCCTATCTAACCATCTATACATTAAATATTATTACATAATTTAAAATTATATAATTTTAAACAATTTAAAATATGATTAAAATTATGCCTTAATTTTTAAGGCCTTATAATTTTCTTTCTAACTCTGATAGTCATTGATATAAAAAATAAAGTGTGTTCTTAAAAACAGAAAAGTAATACTTTTCTGCATAAAAACTACCTGATTTCTAATTAGTGATGCTTTCCTAAGAGAGAGAAATTGGGCAGAGCAATAGCGAATCACTGAACTGAAAAAAAAGTGAGCACAAGATGATGCATTTTTTAAGATGTAATTCAAAAAATCTAATTTTCAGTTAGCTTTATTCTCCCTAAACTTTAGCAGTTTGGATCAATTCTTCTGAGACTCATTGGCCCTGATGCAATTAAAGTTTCCCTTTATCTTAACTTAGAGTCTTTCTTTACAGTGGAAATCTGCTTTCTGCAGTATAGCTACAAATCTTTTTTAAAATTTGTTTGGGGATTAATCCATTCACAAGTGTATGAGCCCATTTGTGTTATAAGTTTTTATTAGACATACTTTTCCAAAAGTAACTCCTATTATGTTCATCAGAAATAATGGTAAATGTCACCAACCTGATATCCTCACCCTATCAATATCAGACATTAAACAGACCCTCTGAATACCACAAACTTTACAAACACAGCAGCTGCAACTTAAACTTTAGGTGACTTTAAGATGAAAGGCTCTTACGGTATATGGTTTTAAACTTCTGAAGTGAAGAGGAAAGCTATCGACCTGAGGTCATGAAGAGACATCACGGTTCAGTTTGGCCCAAATTTGTGTAATAGCGTCATTAAGTAGATAGACAACGTATATGACTTAAATAGCCAACTGGGAGGTAAATCACTAGGATCTAATTAAATGAGAACCTAGTGATTTCCCAATTAAAAAGTCAGTTTCAGAACTATACGTGATGAGGTAGCTTGGAATCTCTTTACTAACGCACCTCAGGTCATGTGAAGCTATGGCTATGTGATCACTCAAAGATTATGAACTCGATTGTGCAGGACTTAAATTTGATTCCCTTTCCACCACTAATTAGTTATATAACCCTGAGCAAGCCACCAAGTGGTCTTGAGCATTGTTTCTTTATTTTGAAATAGGTAACAATATATGCTTATATTATTTTCTCCTTCCCTGACACCCCCTCTTTGTAAACCTGGTCTTCCCGTGGCCTCCCACTGCATAGACCGTGGTTGATTGGATCTGAGGTGCACAATATGACCTTTCAGCATATATTTATTTACTATGCAGGGTTTTAGGACAAAACCGACAAAAATCCATGTGTTCATGGAGCTTACATTCTAGTGAGGTGTCAAGAGGATAGAGAGATAAAATAAACAAATAGAAAAATATGTAGAAAAGTGCTAGGAAGAAATATAAACCATGGAGCAGCTTAGGGAATATTGGGAGAGGAATTGCAGTTTTAAATACGGTAGTCAGGAAAGGCCTCACTGAGAAGCTGACATTTAAGCAAAGATTTAAAGGAAGGGAGAGAGTGAGCCACACAGACATCTCAGGAAAGAGCATTGAAGTCAGGAGGAAGAAGCACACCATTAAGAATGGCCCTGCCATATGAGGAACAGCAAAAAGTTAGTGTAGCTAGAGCCAAGGAAACAAGATAAAGAGTAAAACGTTATATGATCAGAAAGGTAATGGGAAGGGTGCATGTGACACAGAATCTTGTAGAATGTCGTAAAGAAATTTAATTTTACTAGAAGTGAGATAGGAAACCTGACTAGAGAAGTGACATGATCTGACCTAAGTTTTGAAGAGATGATTCTGCTTTCTATACTGAGAATGGACTGTAGGGAGATAGGCAGGTGCAGAGATGAATAACCCAGGCAAAAGAACATGGTGGTTTGACTTCAGCGGTAGTGATTGTAGGACAGATCACTGAGCAGCCATCATATTCTAGGTGTTATTGGGACATACAGCCATCTGATCTGTGTGCTCAAAAAGCATTCAGTAGATCTTTTCTATATTTTTTTTACAGATCTGGAAAATTTTAGGGGTGCGTGTGTGTGTATATTTTTCCTTGTGATGAAGAAAACCACTCAGGAAAATGATATAACTTGCAAAGATTGAATACATGTTCTTTCTATTCACTTAGGTATTTTTCAGAAAATAGTACTTGAGGCCACTGAATGACTGCCGGTCATCTTCAGGGATATTTAAGTGATGCTCTGTTTTTGTACTTTGAAAAATGACCTGGAACTAAAAAGGTATATGAAATAATATGGGCTTTTTCTTTTCTTAACTGTTACCCTCCAGTGTCCTTTTACTCAGAGGTAAATGAAAGCAGCTTTCTCAGGTACAACAGAACCCATTTATACCATAAAATGTGTTGATTCAAGAAATAACCCTGGCGATCATATTGGTAATAGCATTCACGTAAAATTTGATTCTTAAAAGATGAGTACATTCAGCCATAGCTTTTCCTCCTTCTTCCTCCCTCTCTTTCTCTGTAAGCTCCTAAGTTTGAGCTAAAGAATCTATTTTTCTTTGTAAATAGCAAAGGAATAGTCAAGACAGTCACTCTAGTTGCCTGTATTTAAGATTAATTTTTAAAAGAGATATTGGTTATGTGTTACTTATATAATAAATAAATAACTTATTGAATCCCATGATTCACCATCAATAGTGAGTGCATCCTGCCATTAGTGATCACATTTTCTTATCCATTTGTCTGTTCGCTCTTTTGACTGGCCAGCTAACGACACACACATACAGACACATCTGTGGGCTGGTTTCCCGAAGGAAAGCACATAACTAACAATAGTCAAATCAAATGATGCAAACTGCTCTTATCTAACTAAATTTAAGCTAAAACTTATGAACGTTGCTTTTTATTATGATGAATTTCAAATATTTCAGAAGTTGACTGACAGCTAAACTCCCATATATCCCATATGTATGTTTCACCAATTATCTTCTCATGGCAATGTTGGCCATGTGTATATACTCATATACTCACCATCATGAATTACTTTGAAACAAATCCCAGACTTCATATCATTTCATCCATGTATTTAACATAATGCATTTTTAACATATAAAGAACCTTAAAACATAATCCCAATGCCAAAAATATACCTAGAAATAATTAACAATTAGTCCCTTATATCATCAAATTTTCAGCGAATGTTCAAATTTTCAGATAACTCATATGAATTAATTTTTGTAGTTCATCTGTTTGAATCAGTATCCAAATAAGGTATATGCATTGCTATGCGTTAGATTTTTAAAAATCTGTTTTAATCTATAGGCTCGTCCTCCATGTCCCTCTTGTTTGTTCCCTTTCCTTGCATTTACTGTTGTTATCGGTGGTGGTGGCATTGCAGAAAAACTTGGATCTATTTCCAAAAAGAAGAGCTAACACAAACTGGAGCACCTTCAAAGAAGAGCACTCAGGATGGAAAGTGGACTCTACGCTCTGTTATGGAAAATGACTAGAAGACTTAAGAAAACAAAAACCAAGAGACCAGTGGATTCAGATAGATTTAACGGCTATCTTCAAACACTTTAAAGTCAAAATAAAAATTAGCACCAAGGAGTAGGCTGATGGGTGGAATCCGTTTGGAGACAGATTTATAGCAACATAACTGTTGAACAATTAGGACCATCAAAAGAAAAACTGGGCACCTCTAAAGCATGAATCTTTGTCATTTAAACGATTCAAGTATACCTTAAAAGAATCACAGAATTTCTTTTAAAATGATGAAAAACAATAATTGCTGCCTGTGTCTCAGAAAAAGCTAGAATTCAGGCAAACTTTATGTTTCCTTCTTAATATTATTTTCTCTTCTTGGTCTCACTTTTATTGTCCTCTTATGATAGTCATCCATGATTTATGCTCCTACCTATCTCCCCCCAACCACATACACACACCTTGCACACATTACTTGTAGCAGTAAATGGATTAGTAAAATGGTTGTCAATGTTCTGCCCCACTCTCGATTTTTCTAAATTCCAAATTTAAGTCTCATGAAAGAGCATCTGTTTAGTGGAATCCAACTTATCCAGAACTGTATGAGCTAACACACTTGATGGGACTGTCAAGTCAGAATAACATAAATCAGAAATCTTATTCAGTAGTAAACTAGTAATAATTTCAAGGACACAGACAATGAAAAGCTTCAGATCAAGCAGAGAGAGAACCAGATATCAGGGACAGCTCCCCAAGTCCTTCTTTCTCATGTCAGACGAGCACCTCTGGCCAGAATAGATGAGGCTCTAAGTAAGGTCGTTCCTCACACAGCAGTGAGTGTATAAATTCTGCAACATCTTCTTTTTGTACCCCAGATAGTTCTACAGTTTAGGTGACATTCCTTACCGATTGTCACGTCTTACAGATGCAGGGTTATATTTACTTGAGCTATAGGATCCTTAGCCAGCACATCATGCGGAGGGCACCTCAGAGGTAAGGTCTCTTCCTCCTACCATATATCCTTAGTCTGTTTACCTGGAAGCCCAGTTGACAAGGAGCATACACTCTGGCCGTCTGCCTTTTCTTTCTCCCAGGTGCATTCTCCTAGTGAAGGGAGCAAAAGGATGGCAGACCACCAGTTTTAGTTTCTTCCTCCCACTTTAGCTTTAGGGGTTTGGGGAAAATGTATATTTTCAGCTCTCCAGAGTCTGCAGCATAAGAAACACTGTAGATCGACATTGAAATGTTTAGCTAATAAATTATACTCCACTATAATTTTTTTCAGTTTATCTTTATTTATCTATGTGAGTGTTTAAATCCTAGCTCCAATTCTGTTTCCTTCAACGTGGACAGTCATGAAGACAGTACCCTGTATGCATCTCACTCACCTTTCATTTCCTCCCATCACCTGAAAGACACAATTAGCATTTTACTGCATGTTGCCCTATTTTGTAATTGCCTATACCATATGCTTTAGCACTTTAAGATAAAGCATATTTAACTTGCTACTATCTTCCACTTTTAGTATTATAACAGTATAGATATTCAATGCAATATCTGTTGATCAAATGCAAATGATATTCCTCTAATTTTAAGTGTTTAGTGTCCTGCTCTCTATTTGTCGTTCTGATAGGTGGTTTTGAAGAGTCCACCAATCTTACAAGTTTTAACAACTGCTTCTTATCCACAAACTATTTTTAATTAAAGAGAGTCATTTTAATTGTGGAATATTCACTCATGTCAGGCTACTACCATTGTTAATGGAGCTCAGCTCTGATGGGAAAAAACAGACACCGGGAGAGAGGCGTTTACACAAAACTAGGATAATCTGCTTCATTCCTCTCCTTCAGGGCTGTGGTCTGAGGCAAGCTCTTTTGAAAATAATAAAATAACATGTCATGTTTCCCAATTCTGTTTCTCTGTCATCAACAGCTCCTTCTGTGTCACATACTCTCCTCCTGAGTTTCACTGCTGTAAGACACCCAAAGAAAAGTGGGAGAGGTAGATGGCGAAGAGGATTCCAGGATCTCTTCTGCCCTTAGTCTTAGATTCCTTATTAGAGTCCTCAGCAATCCCTCACTCTACTTAAAAACCTTGTCATTGGCTATATTCAAGTGCTTCTTCCCAGGTTCCTGGTCTTTTCTTCTCTTTGCAGAAAGAACTTATGGGAGAAGACAACAACCTACTAAGATATGACCTTCTCTTTCTCCTCTCTGCTCTCTGACTGCAGCAAATCACCAGGCCCTACGACTCACACTTGGTGCACATCTGCATGATCAGTATCTTCTTAGATAATAAAAAAATAGCAAAGACAAAATAGCTTACATTTCTTTGCACTTGCTGTATATCAGGAACTGTGTTAAACCCTTTACAGGAGTTAGCTCATTTAATCATACTAACGATTAATTGAGGAAGTTATTATCTCCATCTTCCCGATGAAGAAATGGCCTTCAGAGAAGTTGAAAAAACTTGTCCAGGGTCTTCCTGCTAAGCAAGGATTTGAACACTGGAGTGTGAAATAACACTGCCCACACTCTCAACTCTTATGCCATTTTGCCTTTCTAACAAAGAGGCCACATCTGCTTCCCAGATATGTTACTTTCCTGAACACATCAGTATCAGAGGCACACGTGAACTGAGCACAGCAGTCAAAGCTACCTTTATTCTCTCCAGTTGTCACATAAGTCTTTGTGCTCCAGCAACAGAAACAAAATCACCCTCAGTCTTTTCTCTCTAAGCTTTTTTCTAAAACTAAAATTGAAAACTCAATGGAAAAAATAAAACAGCTCTCATCACTTTCCTCCCAAAGCTAGATTCCTCAATCAAGGGTAACCAATATTTTCTTTTTTCCCCTACAATCCTCTGACATTATTAAGGTCAACATAGAGTATAATAAAATCTGACTTCTCTCTAACTTTATTTCTAGACTAATTTAGGAAGGGCAAAATCAGAGAAGCATAAATTTTTAAGGCTCCCAGTTTTGTTCCTAAATTTTGAAAAATCTGCATATTTTATGAATATCTCAGCTGTATTTTAAAAAATTATTCCCAAGAATAAGACTTGCTATTGTCTGAGTTTAATTTGTCTTGTGATAAAACTTGGAGACTGCTCATGCCACTACCAGGGCTGCACTTCTTAGCCACCTCAACCCATTTGATTTGCTCTTAACTCTCCTGGGGGGTAGAATCATATCAGGATTATCTTAGTCCAAAAATCATGCCCTTAAAAATTATTTATTTTTCCTCTCTATAATTTCTGTTGAGCCATCAGTATTATCAATTTTTTTCTATTTATTTTCTTTTCTAAATTACCCTCTTTGTTCTGGGCTATTCATCTTTCATTAAGCCAGAAAAAATTGACATCCTTCTATGTGCCAGACACAGCAAACAAACCCAAATTCCTCCCTGACAAACTTAGAGTCTATAGGTAAAGACAGATAACTAGATAAGTAATTATAAGACAGTGTGACAAGGGGTAGGAGAGGGGCATTACATAAGAAAGGATCCTGATTCCATGGCACAACACCCATCTCAGTCTATAAATGTGCGTCATGTACTGAGGTCTCCTTGCCGGTCATCTCAAACTCATAAGTGTTACATTGTTTCCAGTACCAGACATGTTAGAGGGGAATTTGCAAATAGCTCAGATATTTAGTCTAGTCTCCTCTTTCTGTCCAAATTTGCTTTTTAAAGTTACTCCAGAGTAGATAGCTACTCTTAGTGAAAAGAGAATGACATCCTTCTTTAGGCAATTAAAATGTCATTTGGTTTTGCTTCTTTTGGCTAAAAATTTAGTGGATAATCCCACATCAGAAACATAAACTTGTAAGAAATATTTATTTTGAGTTGCTTCTATTTCTCATTTTCAAAATGTTGTTTGTAGAATTTTTCTTTATTAATTTTTTGAAGAAAGACAAAAGAAAAAAATAAAAATGACATTCATAATTTTACTACCTTGAGATAATCTCTGTAGATATTTTGTTCTGGATGCTTCCAGCATATTCTTAGATAAATACATGTAAAAGATCATTTAATAGAGAAAATGCAGTCACACTGTAGGGCCTATAAATTCACATATATTCTGTATACGAATTTAGATGCTATATCTTCATTGAAAAGTGTTAATGTTAATTCCAAGATAGTTTACAACATAAAAGTCAAAAGAGTAAATATTTTTCAAAAATAGGATATTTTTGATGAAAAAAAGAGAATACTTCCAAGATGTATTTTAAAATGAATTTATAAAACAGAAAGCACTAGCTTCAAAAGAGTTGCTGAAACTCTTGTGTCCTGGAAAACGCAGTAAGCAGGTTTTCCCTGTGTGGGTCAGCGTGAATGAATCCCAGCCCTCTTCTTTTCTCTTCATTTAATCTTGGCACAGCATTCAATATTGTGTCCTGAGCTGTCTCATATTGCCTCTTGGATGTTCCATCAGCTTTCTTATCTGACCATGATGAAGATGGAACTCCTCATATTTCCTTCCAAATCCTTGCTTCTTCCTAATTACTGGTAAAGTCATCATTCTTTCTAGTGTAGCCTTTTTCAGACAGTGAATTTTAACATTTTAAGGAATTCTAAAGGCAAGGTTTGTGTATAACAGACAAAAATGATACAAGGTTGATGATGGAGCAGTAAAATAAATTCGTTAGTCCAGTTGCATAACGATAAATTATGGGTTTCTAAGTCTATAGGCAATATTTTAAAAGATGGTCAAATTGAGTTAAATGGAATACGCAAACGCACACATCCATGTAAAGAAAACACAGGAGGAAGTTCGTGGGCTAAAGCACGGGGTTTCTATTCTTCTAACCCATGCTGTCCTTGTTTAAATCTCAACAAGTTTGAAGAAACCACTATTCAGTAAACTGGCACGTTCATTATATTTTAAAGGAGCTTCTATGTTATCAAGAGAAAGGGACTAAAGTTTTTACTGATTCAATTAGCAATATGTCCAAAATAAACATAGGTAAATAAAATTTCATGAAACACAGTCTTTATATTCAGTGTTTATTCATGGTAACATGGTTACTTTGAAATTCTGATAAAATTGTTACTTTATCAGTCTGCCTAGGATTCTTTTTCTTCTGGAGTATTTAGAGAACAAATATTTTAAAATAAGAAAAAACAAGGAGGCCTTACCGGAAATGGAAAATTTCTGAGTCCTAACATGGTCATCTTGAGAAAAGCCCCAACAGGCCTGGTCCAAAGAAAACTTAATAGTATTGTAAGTCTTCCCTAGAAATGTCAGGAAGACTATTCTTCCAAAATATATTAGAAGTTGATTAAATTGCTGTCATCGTCAAAATAAAAATGGAAATGTCTTAAAAATTAAAATTAAGGCAGTTTTTTAAAAAAATTATAAATAACTATAGGTATAAATCAGAAAAACTTGAAGTACGGAAGAAATTGGAAAGAGTTGAAACATTTTTCAACCTCAACAAGTTCCAATTTACCCTGCTAAAATTGCACAAAGGAGGAAAATATTACTGCAACTTTAAAAATAAAATCTATAAGGTAAACTGGAATTGGAGACAAACAACAAAGTTTCAGTCACCTAAAAACCATGATTTACACGTTATTTTTCTATTTTTGTTTTTTTTACCCCCAAAATATTAGGGATGAAGCTAGTGATTAGTCTTCACAGTTTTTCAAAGTGTGCTCCAAGGACCACATGAATCATAATCACCTGGTGGGCTTGTTAAGCCCATAAAGTCTCATGTGTAACTAATATTTAACAATTATTTAGGACAGAGCTATAATGAAAAATAAGGCATGAAAAGAATGGTAATCAAGAGCTCAAATTTCTTCCACATGACACATATTGATTAAAGCCAGCCCTAAAAAAGTAGGGAACTATGCTCAGTTCTAAACTCCAGTAATGTTGAAGGATGTGGAAATTCAGAGAAGGTCAAAGAAATGATTAAAGGTTGTAAAACTGGGTTTCTGCTCTAACCCCAGAAGTTAAAGGCAAAACCCTACCTCTATTGTATGATTTGCAAGAGGTCAAAAGTTCTGCTTGTGCTTAAAAATAAGTTCCTCCTCCTCTCTCTCTCCCTCAATTGCAAAATATTTGCAGTCTTCTTTTAACGTTTTTTAAGTTTGCATTACCATGTGAATTTTTCCCAGTAAAAAGAGGAGGGAGTTTTGTCAGACTAAAGGAAAAGATGTCTATTCACTATGCTAGTGGCGTGGTTCCCAAAGCAGCCATTAGCATCCCCTGCCCTCAGATATTTCCTCCCCAGGCTGCCCTGCTGTGGAGCCTGGCACCGCTACCATATGAATCCTTTCTTTAGACGGAGACATTTTTGCGGCTGGGGGATTTTCTTCTTGGCAACATTCATGAGCATTGCCATTTTGGTACAGCTCAACAGTGTTTTTCAAACCTTAACATGTATAGGAATCACCTGGGGATCTTGTTAAAATGCAGATTCAGGTTCAGTGGCTGGAGTTGGAGCCTAAGAGTGTGCATTTCTAGCTAGTTCCCAGGTGAGGCTGACACCACTGCTCCATGGCCCATCGTAATGCTATTCACTTGTGAGCACACAGTTTATTAATAACAACTTCCATCAGAGAAAAGCTCCCTACAGGATCCAGAATGAGCCTGTGATATTTTATTGCATTAAAGAGGGCTGACAGATGTCCTAACTGGGGACAGTAGAACAGGCCTGTCCTAAAGGGGCTGCTCCCGGATCTTTTGGGGGGCTGTGGAGGCCCAGAGAAGAGGCCGAGCTGACTTTGCCAAAAAGCAGGAGTGACGGGGAATTTTGAGGTCACAAAGCACTAATTTCACTGCCAGCACAGTTTTCTAGCATTGTCATCATTCAGAGAAATTGGATTCATGCTAGTAAGGGAGCACTAACAAAATTATAGAGACCCAGCTATTGTCTTTTTTATCTTTTGGAGGAAACAAACATTTTTAAAGACAACCTAAAGAACTTTCTTTTTGTATTTTTCACTTGGGGTTTATCAGACTTAATTTTGCCTTAAGTATTGAATGATGTTAACTTTATTAATATTAATTAGTGAACAAAATTTTAAGCTTAATAATCATGACTTGTATTACAATTTTTGTTTCTTGTCGATCTGAATGGTAATGATCACACAGTTTTGCCGGGTGGAACAAGAATATGAATTTTATCTCGCATGATAAACTTTGGCAACATGTGCCAAAGATTATATATCCTCTTAGCTACAGAAAACTCCTTTCCTCTCATTCTACACAAAATAATTAAGTTCAAACACATTCTATTGACTGGGATAACAATTGAGATGTGGCTAACTTCTATGGGAATTAGAATATCCAATTGTACAATTCTTTGACTTTTTGTTTTTGAGGAAGATTGGCCCTGAGCTAACATCTTTTGCCAATCCTCCTCTTTGTGCTTGAGGAAGATTGTCACTCAGCTAACATCTGTGGCAATCTTCCTTTATTTTATTTGGGATGCTGCCACAGCATGTCTTGACAAGCGGTGCTAGGTCCGCACCCAGCATCTGAACCTGCGAACCCTGGGCTGCCGAAGCAGAGCCTGCGAACTTAACCGCTAAACCACTGGGCTGGCCCCTTCTTTGACTTTCTAATAATAATGTGACTATAGCAATTCACTATATTATTTAAATCACTATATTATTTAAAATAGTAACAGAACTAATTCTACTTATTTTTGTACAATTATCCTATTTCCCCCCCACATCATTTTGTCTTTGTAAGTCAAAATTCAATTCTATCAGGTGTACTTAGTTATTTGTACTGACAATGCCAAATAAAAGATGTCTGTGCTAAGAACTTAATCCCTAGGTAGTATATTAAAAGATAGAAAACAAAACAAAAACAGAAATGTGGAAAAAATTCCTATCTTGTTTTAAGTGCTTAAAATAAAAAAACGTAAAATTAAAAATTAGTCTTCTCCCAGTCTTAAAGTGGCTAAGTCTCTTCTGTATTAATAATCTTTCTTTTACTATATCAACTTGCTATAAAATAGATAAGTAAGATAAATTAAGGTGCACAGAAAGGGTAGATCGTTCATACTGAATTCCTTCCCAAAAGCAGTGGAGACAGAAAAGGCCTGATGAAGGAACACCACACCCACGATACAATGAAAATGACCAGAGGCTTCGAAAACACTCAATCAACTGATAGAACAATCCTGTGTTGCCTTCCTCAGCGCTGTGAGGATCCTTAGGTTCTGCAGATAGTCCTGCACCTAGCATTCTTTGAAATATTGGCTAGAAGTGAAGTTATGGCCTCAGAGGCGCCTCCCAGTCAATAATCTTACAGAGGCAGCCTTATTGATTCTTTAGTAATTTGACCAGTTCAAGTGCAATCATCCATTTCCTCAAGCCATTTCATCCTTTTCCACTGTGTAGGTGGAGACCAAGCAACTGCCAGAGAATGAAGCCCAGCTTGCAGGGGTGATTTGATGTAGCCATGGACTCAGCACGAGCAGAAAAAAACCCCCCAAAAACCCTACAAACAGATGGTATCATTAAAATATGGTTGCCAAGTAATTATACAGTACAATTCTTTCAGGAGAGAATAATGGCCAATCGATCTCTGTACCAAAGCAAAATTGGAGTGGTTTTTGAATGCGACATTTGAAGTCAGTCTAGAATGACTTCTAAGCTCAGCTTAATAGCACCATTATCTTAGACACCCCTGTAAGTCTCAGTTCTCTCATAATTGAAGTGGTGATAAAAATAATTCCTACCTGATAATATCTGAGAACCAAATAAGATAATTTCTGAAAATTATATCACATACAATGCTGGATCATGTAAACTCACTATTTATGTCTGAGCTGTTACTGTATTCCCTCAATTATGAGAAACCATTCCTTGTAGAATACATTTTCAGTTTAATAAAAGCTTTTCAAGTATACTGTCTTATATTTATACAAATATGTAAAATGAATCCCAATTTCAGAGAAAATTATCCTGATTAAAAAGTATTAGAATGAAATAAATTTGCAATTATCATTTGGAGTGCCCACTTCTGTTTTATTTATTTATTTTATGGAGGTCACATTGGTTTATAGCATTATATAAAATTCAAGTGTGCATCATATTTCAACTTCTGTATAGACTACATTGTGTTCACCACCTTACCACTTCTGTTTGAATACACTGTCTCCAGGAGAGTCACTTAAAAACATGTATGAATGTGTGTGTGCATATGTGTGTGTGTTTGTACACTCGTATATTTATATTAATTACAAAAATAGTTAAATACATAGTAAGAAGCAAGAAAGAATTGCAATATTAAAGAATAAGACTATATCTCAGAGAATAAAAAAAGGAAAATATCTAATGACATTGTTCAAGGACATATGTATTGAGCTCTCATTCACTACTATCATACTGGTAGTTTTTACATTGCTCAGATTCAATTCTTAATTGTAAGTCATCATAGCACAGTTTTTTGAAGTCATCTGTTGACTGGCAAATCTGTTGGTTTAAACCTCTTCATTCAGTGTATACAAAACATGTGTCGTCTAAGACATGGAGTAAGAAATTTTATACTGCATAAAATAAACTACCAATATTCCTACATCCTGACAGGGATAGTTGGGAGACAAATATTTGTTTGCCAAACTAAAACTCCAGAGCTGCTGCATGGTGGATGGTTATATTCATAGATGTAGGTTTTCCCATGTTTTTAAAATCATTTATTTAACAAGGGAGTAGAAGTTCAGAATTACAAAAAAATGCAAATATGACTTAGATATGGAAATATCTTTTCTGCAAGGTAAGATGGTACAGTAGGAATTCTGAAAGATTTATAAAAGCTACATATGCAACTGGCCCTAACAAATTAATTCAACCTTCTCCTTCCACTTTCCTCAGCATCCCAGTAAATGAAAACCTGTTATGTGACAATGACAGAAGTAAACACAGATTTAGATAAAGGTGCTGTAGGAGCCTTCATCCATTTAAAAAAAAAAAATCCCATGTATAAAAAGGCACATATCAAGGATAAATCTAAAATGATAAACTTTCTCACAAAGGAGCCTTGCTTCTTCATCTCTCTGTACAAACACACATTATTCTCTCTCTCTCTCCCTGGCCCCTGCAAAATGAGTTGCAGCAGAACACAAATTATTTTCCCCTCTAGTGGCAGAAAAGCCTACTGAAGGAATATGACTCACAAAAGGTGAATCAAAGGTGAAAAAACAAAACACAATGAAATTAGCATCATTTAATGCCATGTTAAAGAAAATGCTTGGTGGATGATAAAGATGTGTAACCAAGGATGAATATTTTACATGTATTGATAACATATAGTTTCTTTATGGCCAAAGATAACACAAAGTACACAACAGAACAGACAAGTAAGAGGAGTGACACTATTATCATGTATCTTCATAATTATTCCCATTTTTCCAAATAGTAAACATTGGCCAAACAACCTCCAAGTTGAGGCATTGTGTTATAGGAAGAAGCCGTGTGGTAAAAGATGACATACAGGGCCAGCTTTGTGGGCATACAACCTGTGGAGTCACACATGACCTCACACTCAGAAAAGCCCCATGCTGAGTTTAATGCTCTGCTATTGCTGTCTTGTTTAAAACTTGAACTTCGGTTTTGTAAGTGAAGTCTGATGGAACAATGAAGCAGGAGCTTGAGCAAAGCAGACATGTGTAATATGTGTATCCATCATTCCTTGTTGCTCCATTCTCATATGGCATTTGCCACATCCCCTGAGCATGGAATTCTGGTATACCCAGGGTACATGGGGGTTCAACAAGTCTCAAAGTGAGTACAAGGTAAGTGTCTACATCTATGACTGAATAAGCGGGGGCACTGACAGCCCTGAGAGGCTTTTCATTTGAACCGGGATTCGCTTTAAATGCAGATAGAAAGCCTTCTAAGAAACACGACTGACTAGAACCTCAGTCTATCTTCCCTTAATTGTGTTTCTTCCTACTATTAGCCAAATATTTGTGCTGAAAATTATGACATAGAAACAGAGGGTAAGTAGGGTGACCGTAGTTCCTTTTCCTTTCATCCATCCTTACTAACCAGTAAGGCAAGGGTAGAGAGCGTTGTTATAACCACCACCGATAGTCTGATGACTTTCACATCTGCCCAGCCCAGAACTCTCACCTATGCTCTACTTTCATATATACAACTACCTACTGGACATCTCCCCCTGCATCCCTATATACCCCTTAAAATTATTAGATCTAAATCAAAATCACTAACCCCCCCCAGCCTTGTCAAAGTATCCTTTGTTTTTCCCATTTTAGTTCAGAGCTCTATCATATCCAGTCATTCATGCCAGAATCTCAGGCTTTTTCTATATTCCTCCCTCCATTTCACCCTCCACATCCAATCAAACACCACATTCTACCAACACTATCTCCTAAAATCCTTTGACCCTTCCCTTATTTTTCCTCTATCCTTTATGATTTTTGAGCTCACACCCTTCTGTTTGACCTGGATTATTATTTGTTTTTATTATTATTGCACTCCAATTTATCCAAGTACTATGCTGTCTGAGTGATATTTCTAGGTGGCAAATTGGATCAGATTACTTCCATGCTAATAAAATATATTAATAATTCCTCACCAGTTTCAGAGACAAAGTCCAGTATCTTTAATTTTTCTTATAAGCATCTTTAGGTGAAGCCTCTGTGTTTTTCTCCACACCTGTATCTTGCCTTTCGCCGTTGCATCCTATGCTCGAGCCACATGAAGCTGCTTAAATTTCCTACACTTGCTTCTCCCTCTCTTCTCCACCATTTGTACACACATCTCCAGTGTTTTTCCAGCTAAAATTTTCAGGCTAATTCCTATGTCACCTTATCCACCTTATCGGGTTATTAGAATACCTGACTGAATTGTTGGCAAATAGTTTAGTTCCATGATCTTATGGTAAGCCTTATTGATAAACTGGCTTAAGGTCTAGGATATTTTGGCTTAGTTCAGAATTTATCACAGCAAAATGTGTTCAGTGCAGTAATAGAGATGTAGTATCCTGTGACTCTCTCCAGGGGAAAGCAGGAGTGAGGACAGGTTCGTAAGAGGGTGACCTATGAATTGAGTATAAAAGGTTAAGTAGGCGGGATCAGCAAAACAGAATAGAGCTGTTGGGTTGATAAAGGCATTCTCTGCAGAGAAACAGAATACACAGAGGTACAAGAAAGCAGGGCACGTGGGGGAATTTCATACAGCTCAGAATGGCTGGACCATCCTATGTGTGGAGATGGGCATGAAGAAAGAGAATGAGTTCAAGAGATATTTAAGAAGGAGAATTAAGAGCATTTGGTGAATACTTGAATAAAAGAAGTAAGAATAAAAATGAGTTGGTCATGAATATACCACTTCAAGTTTAGTCTAAAAGGTAGGTCATTAAGCCAACCACTGAGACTACATAGGTATTGAGAAATGATGAGAATAAGAAAGATGAAAATTTAGGAACCTATAGAAACCCAGGCAAAGATGGCCAATAGGTTGTGGGGGTGGGAATACTGGAGGTTTTAAAATGTTATAGGAATATTTCAATATTTCAGCAACTTGTATAAACAATGCTGCTGAATAGCAATTGAATATCAGTATCAGTCAGCCTATAGAGTTTATCTCATTATTCCTCAGTGCAAATTTGTGGAATAACTTTTTTCCCTAAAAACTTATGCCTTAATAAGATGACGACACTGAAGGAATAGAATTTTGACTAAAAGTAGGGGTGGTTGCCACAGAGGATATTTTTGCAGGAGAAAGTAGTTTTTGAATCAATTGTTCACTCATCCATTCAAAATATACCAAGTGCCTATTTTATGCCAGATGTTATACAAGGTAGAATACACACTAATATAAACAAAACATCATTCCTGTCTTCAAACAGTTCATAATGTGTTTAGAAAAAAATATCGTATAACTTTAGGTCTAGAAGAATCTTGGGGTACCTGAATCTCAATTACTTTACATGAAAGTGAGAAAATTAAAATCAGAGACATTCAAGGACTTGTTAAGGTAAATCCCAATTCTCCCTGGAAGGCTCTTTCCTGTGCATTGAGTCAGTAATCTAGTTTCTTTCTAACTAGGACACTGCCATCTTCAACACATGACGACAGTGCCTCCTGGAAGGAGAAGAAACATGTTATAGCCTGGCCGACAAGGAGCATATGACACTTTCATTCATATCACATTGGCCAGGATTCAGCTGCATGACCCTTACCTAACTCAAGAAGGGTAGGGAACTATCATCTTCCACTGTACTTAGGAAAATAAATGAAATCGGCAAGCAAATAGCTGGACTCTGTCACTTCTCTGGTAGGAAGAGCAGCCCTGGGCCTGTGTCCCTGTCCTCTGAGTACTGCAAGCATGCAAAAACCAACGCTCCAACTTACCTGGTTTGGTAAATGCCCTAAAAATGAAAGCCAGATTCAGTACCCCACTTGATTCTGGCCTAGGTGTTTTTGCCAGCTCATGGAAGCATTTATGAAGATATTTTCAAAAATGTATGTACCGATTATAGTTATTTTAAGTGGAAGATCATTCTAGCTACCTGGTATATCATGTTGAAATTTTATATTTGTTTTTGTCAATTTTACCTCTAGTCCTTTTTGAGTCTTTTCTTCCAATCTATCTTAATAAATTAGATGTTGATTACTACTCAAAGTATATTTAATCATTTTCAGGCACTATTTCCTAATTTCATAGTTAGGCTTTCTTTGTCTTCATCAAAGTCATTGACAAAAAATGTTCAGGGCCCAGCCCCATGGCTGAGTGCTTAAGTTCATGTAATCTGCTTTGGCAGCCCAGGGTTTTGCCAGTTCAGATCCTGGGCATGGACCTAGGACTGCTCATCAAGCCATGCTAAGGCAGCATCCCCCGTAGCATAACTAGAAGGACCCACAACTAGAACATACACCTATGTATTGGGGGCCTTTAGGGAGAAGGAAAAAAATTATTGGCAATAGATGTTAGCTCAGGGTCAATCTTTAAAAAAATAAATGCTCAAGAGACCAGCCTGGTGGCATAGTGGTTAAGTTCGCACACTCTGTTTCAGCAGCCCAAAGTTCACAGGTTTGGATCTCAGGCATGGACCTACACACCGCTCATCAAGCCATGCTGTGGCAGTATCCCACATATAAAACAGAGGAAGACTGGTACAGATGTTAGCTTAGGTCAGGGACAATCTTCCTCACTGAAAAAAAACGTTCAGTAAGACAGATTCAAGACAAAATAACATCATAGGGCTTTGTAGAGCAAAATACCATGCACCAGTTCCCATTGCCAGGGGAAGACACCAACTACATGGAGGATAGCAAAGATCGTCACTGCGCCAACCACCAGGAGTAGAAGTGCAAATACTTCTGCCCACTGCATCTTGGTATTGGAGTTGGGAAGGGAAACACAATTTAGTCAAGTACGAGATGGAACAATGCTTTTTCTTACTGAGAGAAGAGACAGTGCAAGATCAGCTCCAATAGTGTGTGTTAGTCCCCCATGGCCAACACTCCCAGCCCCCCAACCCCACAGCTGACACAGGGCAATTGGCCTGTATGCACAGCTTTTGTGCTGTAGCAGAAGGACTCCAACCTGTGGAGCCTGAAACACTGAAAGCTAGGTGTGTGACTGAGGGCCACTGACACACATGCTTAAGCAGAACGAAGGAGAGACCTTGAGTCTGCAACAGGGAAAGATATTCCCACACAAGGCAAGGAGCTTGGCGCAAGCAGTGCTGGCTCTTCACCTCTTGGTAGGGAAGTGTTCCCGGCCCAAGGCCCATTATTATGTGGCTGAGAGGGGCTCAGAAAACTGCC
This sequence comes from Equus caballus, assembly GCF_041296265.1. Classification (NCBI taxonomy): domain Eukaryota; kingdom Metazoa; phylum Chordata; class Mammalia; order Perissodactyla; family Equidae; genus Equus; species Equus caballus. The sequence goes on from NC_091686.1 coordinate 51,276,701, forward strand.
CGTGAGACTACCTTTCCCAGCAGTCTTTCTCCAGGTAAACACTGAAAAACATGAACTACTATGTTGGTTCCTTTGATCATGTTATACTTTTATCTTCTTCAGGACATTTGCAAGAATACTTTCAGAGTTAGATTTTACAACTGCCCAACACTCTTTGAGCCATTTACTTCCTGGCCATACACAAATCATCCTTTCCCCTCTGAAACATCTAAAATATTTTCTAAACTATATGTCACACATCTGATTAGATCTTTACTATTGTTAATTTTGAGGCAACATTTCGTTTACCAGACACACAAAGCCGCACAAAGGGAGTTCTCAGTCTGTTACTGTCATTGCTGGTGACAACAGAGTTGGTATCAAACTCCACTTGGTTCTAGACTCAGACCTGGAGCAGCAATAGTTTAGCAAACTTGAAATACACAATGGGCTCACATGCCAACAAGTATGTATCCACCTGTGCAATTAAGCCGTGGATAATTATATTCTGTCCCTCTTTCATTTCTAGTGCAATTATATCTCAAGTCTGTTTCTTCTCTTGCTTTTCTTAGAAAGGCAATTCTGTAATTTCTGTCTTCATCTTTTTTAATCAAGGGTAAACAACGACCTTTGCTTATCATCTCCAAATAACTTTTAAAGTAGGTTTCTCGCTCCTTTTTTTTCCTACTTATTTTTCCATTCTAGTTCACAAAGTGAAATATCAAACCTGATGAAAGTCTACTTTAAAATTGTCAAACAAAGAATTAGATAGCTTAAAGGCAAAATTTTTAGGTTTAAAGATACCACCTTAAGGTTTTAAGATTAAATTGTGAGGACTTAATTATCTTGTTATTTTGGATATATTTTCACCCCAAATCTATAAGCTGAAGCAAAGAGAATTAGATTGCCTTTTTTTTTTTTTTTAAAGATCGGCACCAGCGCTAACAACTGCTACCAATCTTCTTTTTTTTTTTTTCTTTCTGCTTTTTTTCTTCTCCCCAAATCCCCCCAGTGCATGGTTGTTATATTTTAGTTGTGGGTCCTTCTAGTTGTAGGACGTGGGATGCCACCTCAGCATGGCCTGAGTGGTGCCATGTCCTCACCCAGGATCCAAACCAGCGAAACCCTAGACCGCTGCAGCGGAGCACACAAACTTAACCACTCAGACACAGGGCTGGCCCCTAGATTGCTTTTTTGAAGTCCTTTGTGCTATTCCTTGAACTACTGTTCCTTTGACACTTTTGGAGATTAGTATTCATTTGTATATTTTACAAAGTGCAACTAGAGCATTCCAAAATAAATTAAACAGCTTGCATTCTGTATTAAGTCTGTTTATACTGAGGCTGATTTGTATCTATTAAAATCTGATGCGTACTTTACCAAATTTAAATCAAGAGTTTCAGAACTCAGACACATATTTTTATTTTACTGTGCATTGAGGCACATAAAACAAGTCCATTTAACATGATTATTGGATTAAAATATCATCTTCAGAGATGAAAATTACTCTTTCTCTAGAACTAATATTGTTCCCTGGCATTGTTGGTTTAAAAAATGCAAACATAATTTCCACATCTTTCATATTACTCAGAGTATGAAATTAAATGTGCTTATATCACGCTTGTTCTAAACTTTTGTTCTGCATAGTTCATACGTGTCATAACTATAATATTTTGGGGATGTTGTTTTAATATGATTTTTGTTACCCTTATCCAGGCATGGCTGACTGGATCTCAGAGTTTCAACATTAAGAAAATAGTGCCCAAGTTCTGCCTTCATTGCTGGTGAAAAGCTTGAGACTGTGACAGGCTTTTAATTAATACCGGCCCTGATATGGGTTCCCCTATATTGAACCCAGCATGTATGGGGTTAAAACCAAAAGCACTCTTCCCTTTTCCCTGCTTCTACAGTTATACTCATATGTAAATAACTGTTTCTTTAAACTTTGACTCCCTGAGCTTTACAACCAAATAGAAGTTACACATTGTTAAAGCCCAGGTGGCCTCACACTAAAGTTTTGCCTAATCACAGGTCCTTGAAGTTTATTACAGGGAAACTGATGTCCAGAGAAAATCAAGAAGCTGGAGCTTCCCAGGTCCCAGCTCCTCGGCTTCCTGGCACCAGAATCCACCAACCACCACAGAGGCAGACAACCAAGGCTAACCACCTGCAGATTCCCTTATCTCACCATCCCCCTCACTGCAAGCAGCCTCACAAGGCCAAACACCGGCTGATGGGAAACCACCAATTAGCAAGGTCACAGGCTCCCCTCCCTACAAGCAGCAAACCTTTAAAACCCGTTATCCATTTCATAACAGGGAGCCAGCAGTTCCTAAGGCATTAACCAGCTGGTACTCCCTTTGCCTGGCAAAGAAAACAATAAACTGTTTTTTTCCTTTTCACCCAAAACTCTGTTGTTATTTGAATTGGCACTGAGTTCAGAGGCCAAACTTTTGATAACAAGACCATTGTAGGAGGTGGTATCAAAGTTGCATGTCTTTATAGCTTCCCCCTTGAGGTGGAATCTGGATGCTAAGAGGATGGGAAAGGATTGGGAAGCTGACAAAAATGTGTATTAGCATGTGTGATTTTGGGATTCTAGAAGCAGTCTTTCCAGGCATACTAGACCTCGGATTCAAGCCTCTAGGAAAAGCTCTACACCCATTTCTGAAATATCAAGGAAGGTGATGGTTGCAGAAAGCAGAAAAAAAGATGAGCCTGAGGCAGTGCTTCTGGCTGTGGTCTGTGGGTGATGTTCATATGCCCTGTACAAGGACCCAAATCTTCTGAGAAAGCCCAAGCAGCAAGCTTCAAGACAATGAGACCACCATTTGCAGGGACTTCCCAAATAAGGGCAAATGAGCACAGAGTGAATGCAAGACAAACACCAAGAAAAAGCTAGATGAAACCCTTGCATCTCTGTGGTCTCAACTTGCAGAGCAGACCAGACCTCTGACCCTTAGCTCTCTGACCCCTTAGCTCCCAAAAAAGGGGAATAGGCTCCTGCCTCTAAGTGGTGTCTTTCAGAGAGGCTGTGGGCTAGTGGAAAGCCTTTCTAAGAAAAGAGACTATATAAACCAGAAGAGATATAAAGGCAAATTCAAAGAGATACTCACACCCCATCTTTTCCCTATTCCCACCCTATGTATTGTGTCCTTTGCTAGAAAGATTACGTTAACTATAGAAGTATTGCCTCTGTTTTGTGTATTTAAGTATGGTGTGAAAATGTTTACAACCTCATTAATATATAACAGATATAATATTTAGATCTAAGTTGCTCTGCACTGTCGCAATAAATTACATCCCTTTCAAGAAAACCAATCTTAAGTCGTCTCCTCCAATTTTTCAGTTGAAACACTCCACAACTTTTGAATATGTACAACTAGTCTCTCCTTGAAAACTTCCAAGCACAGAATTAACTAGCACATTAACTAATCAGGTAGGTTAATCCATTTTGGGGCAACTCTACTTCTTAAAATCACTTTCCCGGTACTGAATTGAAAACTGCTTCTTTGGAAATTTTACCTATTATCCTGCTTCTGCCCTGAGTAGAAGCGCAAAATTGTCTAGTTGATATTTCTCTTGACAGGATTTCAATATCTAAAGACTACTATTATGGCTATAAAAGGTCTTCTCTGAGCTAAACATTTGGGTAGTTACTTCTAAGACAATCTTCAGATTCTTTGGTATCATAGGTTCCCTTGTGGCTGTTTTGCACCTGTGGGAGGAAATGAAGATTTTGAATTTTATATGCATTGTTGATCCACAAGCTTTGCATAAGCACAGTGGGTATATTCCTCTCTGTGTGCAGGAGTGTCATACAGGGTCTGGTGTGATGAGCTCCAGGCTGGTGGCATCCTTTCCTCAGGACTGTATAGAATTGGCAGCCAAGGGAATGAGGCACTGAGGAACACAATTGCATCCTTTGCTTCTCACTGAGACATAAATTGTTGGTGCTATTTGTCCAAGCAAAGGATATGGGAACAGAACTTTTCTGTGTTATGGGATGCATGAGGTTGATTTATACTGGCAATGTCAAAATTCTTTCAATCTAAATACATATAATGCTGCCACAGTCATTGCTTCAGTCAACAAATATTTATTGCACATTTGCCATATTTAAGATGTACCCTGGAAACTAGGGAACTAGCAATGAACAAAACAGACAGAAATCCCTGCCCTGGTAGAGTTGACATTCTAGCACCAAATTGACATGATTTGTAACTTTTCTTATAACTACAGATTTTACAAATGAAACGAGCCTACTCAGAGTCACCTTAGGCAACTAAACACACAAAGTAATGCCTGTTGGTGCATTCTAAACAATCCTCACTTAAAGTCACACTTCATTGAATATACTGAATCTGGAAATATATTAATATGCTATAGTAGAGAATGCAGAATTTACCTTCATAAAATATATAAAGGAGAATTACATTTTTAAGTTAATTATATGTAAAGCAGTGTCAATTCTTTCCTTTTTACAAGATCTCTTCCAATTTCATTTCACTATTTTTTCTCTTCTATTTATGTATGTTATGTCACTCAAAATAATCATACTGATATTCAAGACATGAATGGCTTGAGGGCTTAATGTGTGACTGGCATTATTTCATGTGCAATTTGTGAAGTTCGTAGTAGTGTCATTGCTATTTTGCAAAAGAGAAAAATTTAGAGACGTCAACTCACTTATTCCAAGACACATGACAAGTAAGTGTCAAAGCTGGGTTTTGAACCACGGCCTGTACGAGAGAAGCCTCTGGGCGCTGTGCTATTCCATCCTTCACTCTGAACTCTTCGTGATATCCTGCATATCATGGCTTGTATCCTTCCTTATTATTTAAATTTGTCACAAACGAAAGATAACAACTATTCATTCATTGAGGGAACATATCTTTTAAGCACTTACCATGTGCCAGGCAGCACTCTAAGCACTAGAAAAGCACATAGGAGTGAACCAAACTCATAAATCACTCTTTAGAGAAATCCAGTTTCAAGGGCATTGTCTTTAGGAAGCTATACTTAAAATGTGTAAGTATAAAGTGATAAATATTTAAAAATAAAGCATTTTAAAATGATTTTTTAAGCCAAAATATAAATACCTTCCCATTTGTTCGGATCACAAAGAATACAAATAGTAAAGGGTTAAGAAATCTATTTAATGTCTTATAAAACAGCACTAAAGTAGAATGGAAATAAGATCCTATGGAGAAGACAACAGATCTGCCTTTTCTCTTTCCTCCCCTGCATCCAGGCCACCTCCCCTTCTGCTCCCTGTTGGTAGCAGAGCCTGGAGCAGTCAGCTAATGGCTCCCAGCAGGAAGCAGGCAGTCCTAATGTCCTCTCTTCTCTCCCCACAAGTCCTAGCAGCAGCACCTCAAGAAGTGATCAGCATTGCGTCTTGCATTTCTAGTTTGATTCTTTCTGTTTTTCAATGAGTATTAAATTGCAAAAGGAATTACATTTTCTTTTCCAAAAATCTGACATTAAAAGGATTGCTCTGAGATTATATTTGATCTGGGTGCAAATTTTTCCCATAGAAAGTGTCAAGTATCATGTAGGTTGAAGAGAAAATATTTGATGAGCATTAATTACTCCACAGGTGATCTTTCAGAATGTATGTATTCCATACGTTAGAAGAAGGCTTTCTTATAATTTATATAACATCCATTAGCCATTTTCTAAAATGGTAGGCATTACACCTACAACTTACTTTTAGATTACTTTTTCCTGCAAATAAAAGGTATGTTCCTAGCAATACATCTCCTTATGAAGCATACAAACTTCATTTCCTCTTGCACTGATAATACATATAGGTCTCAATATAAATACACAAAACTCTGGTCACTTTTACTTATAGCTCTGTTCTTTAGCCTAAGATTGCTTTTCAAAATTAAAAAAAAAAAAATTCTACTTGATTTTCTTATATTTTTGGAAAGTCATTAAATTACATTATAATAAAATACTAAACCAAAGAAATATGGCATAGACTTTTACAGAATACATTTGCATTCAATCTCATTATATCTTCAATCACTCTACATCCAAGAACTAGTATCTCTTCTTTTCAGTTAAGAAAATTATGAAAGAGTCAGAAAAGTAAAGTCTTTGCTGCATTCTCAACATTCAGGATAGTGACTAGCACATAATATTACTCAATAAATATTTTTAAGAGTGAGTGAACAAATGAGTTAAAAGCCACAAAGGAAACATATTGCATTATCCCTACTTCTTACCAATGAAAAATTATAGTAGCTAAGCAAGTTTGACAAAACATTTTATTTATATAGTAAGTCCAAAGCATAATATTTATAAATCTGCAACAATCTTTTCTTGAAAGATTCCATCTCTCAGGTGTGTGTAGTGGCTCTTGTCTTGGTAGGTCTCTCTCGCTCAGTCTCTCTTTTCTTCTGCCTGTTTCTCTCTCTCACACACACAAACATACACATACACATACACACACATACAGAAAATCTAGAAAGACTCTTGGGATGCATTATTGCTCTTTGTGCACAAGGATCCATACAATTTGAACATAAATTCTGTTTTAAGAAGATCACACATGAAAAGCTTTCCTTCTTAAGAGCATCTGCAAGTAGCATGCATGTAATTTTTCAAAGACTGGGTCTACATCAGAGATTACAGAATGCTGCTTTCATCATTGACTCAATTTCTATCAGAATTGAATTGCCCTCTTCATTTTATTTCCAAATCTCTTGATTTAAATTCTATACCAAATGAAAATCTAAATAAATTACCAGAGTCAACTCTCCATGTCACTGTTAGTTTAAATATGACTTCAAGAATAGAATTAGTTTGCAATTGATTACAAGAATATACACATGTGGTTGGGCTTTTAGGTGGTTTTCCTGACAGAGGGGAAAAGTAGAATTAAAATGTTGATTTAAGGTCTCTTACATAATTCATACCACTTCTGGAGCTGAGTGAATTATCTTTTAAGAGGTTCAATCTAATTAAAATATTGACCAAATTTTGAACTGAGAACTTGTTTTCAGTTTTCAGCATTATTGTGCATATGTATACCCCTTTGTCTATCTCAGGCATTGAGAGAAAAGGGGGGAGGCAAAAACCAAAGAGACTGTAAGTACACGCTGGATCCTCACCACACACTGAAGACCATAAGCAGAACAGTGCTTGCAGAGGGCTGCCAGCCTAGGAACTTGGTGCAGATTTAAGGCATGAAAATCCTGTGACTAGTCCATTCAGAGTTCAAGTACTGCAATTTCTATGCTTTCCTTCTTTTTTTATTCCTCTTTCCTCCTTTTCCCTCCTTCACTCATTTATTCAAAAAAGTAATAACTATTGAAAACCTAATATGCCCTAGATACTATTTATATACTAGAAACATAGTAGTAAAAAACAGGCAAAAAAAAAAAAACCCCCACCCTTTTTAACAAAGCTTTTATTAAACTGGTTGGAGAAAAGGATAATTAACAAATAGGTAACTGAAATATATGTTGCAACATTTAGTGATAATGCTATGGTGTGTGGGTGACCAGGGCTGGGTCTCCCAGAGGTTGAGATCTGAATAGCAAGAAGGAGCCAGCCGTGTGGAAATCAGAATAGAAAGCATTCTGGGAAGAGGAAACAGCTATTGCAATGTCTGCAAGTGAGAAACAAGCTTAGTGTGTTCAAGGAATGGAAGAAATAAGGTCAGGAAACATAAAGGTAGGAGAGGCGCTGATATTTTTGTGTTGCCCTGTGGTTCAGATTTTAAGGCTTATCCACCAGGTCCCCCTGATACTTTGTCTCTGCCCTTGTCACTGGAAACCAGATGATTAATGGGGCTTTTTATGAGTACTGTAGCAAATGCATCATCTTAGACTTTTATTGGTCACAAGGCACAGAGAGTATGCCATTTTAGTCTCCAGTATTTTGATGAAGAAATATTGTTATTTACTCTAAGTAAAAGAAGCCATTTATTTTTAAATATATGAAAACTATGAAGAAATCCTGGTTTGAGATGATTGGGTGTTTATCTTTCCCCTTGTCCTTTACAGGTTTCTTCTGGTCTTTCCATGACTTAGAGACATCTCTAACTCAGTAAAGGAGTTAGATTCCAAGAGCTAATTCCCACACAGGGAACTTCCACTTGTCTCTTACTGGAAGCCACTGGCCCTCCTGAATCACCGCGCATCTCTCATATCTCCTTCTTAGAGCTAACCCTTCATGGACTGCACAATTATGTCCCCTCCTGTGTGACAATTTCTTTCTCTTCTGTAGGTACTTTTTCTACTATTTGTGAAGCAAAGAGTGAAAGGAGTTGGAGTTGGAAAGGCTTTGGTATAAGGACTGACCCTTGCATTTGTCACATTGTGAATTTGGGCAATTTATTTATCCTCTTTAAGCTTCAGATTTCTCATTAAAGAAAAATAATCCTGAGACACAATGAGTTTACGTGTGTAAACAGTTTAACAGATTGCCAAGCACCAGGGCAACATGTAGTATGCATTACCCACTACCCTCATCTTCATCATCTTCATTTCCATCATGTGGGTATCTTTTCCTTAGAGCAGTGGTCCTCAAATCTCGGTCACTGGAGCAGCAGTGAGCATCTCCTGGCAATGCAAATTCTATGGCATTACTGAATCAGAAGCTCTGGGTTTGGGCCCAGGAATCTGTGTTTTGCCAAACCCTCTTGGTGATTCGGACACATGCTAATGTTGCATTAGAGGAAATGTATTATCTTATTATCTATGTCCCTAGTTGTTCATAATTAGGTTCCTCAGATGTGCTGGAGTGAGTAGCTCAGAAATTTATAAGATCCTTTTTTTAAAAAAAAATTTCCTAGACAATTATTTTAAACAAAATCACTTATATTTAGAACATAGCTCATAGGCAATGCAAATAAAATGTAGACAAACAAAATGTATTTTTTTCCTTCAGAGATAACTCTAGCTGTATCCAGATGTTAGAATAATCCTCTGAAAACTCTCACAGCAGTCAACGAAGGCATAATTGCCCCTAGAAAGTTTTCATACTGGCTTCAATTCTCATAAAAATGATAACTTAGCCATAAAATAAAATAGTAGAACTTAATTATATATATGATTTTTCATATATTCAGAAATTAGATATACCACCTCAAAGTGCAATGCAATAATAAATACTATACCAAATTGTCATCTTTAGCAAACTTCACACTTTTCCGCTGAAAGAGCAACTGGGACTTACATGCACAAGAAACAGGATAGGGATATTTTTTTTCAATTCCACTTAATATGTGTAGTTTACATCCTCTATTCCATGCCATATTGGTCTCCTGTATAAGGATGGTAACGTGAGCTGCATCAACAGAACATATTTATATCCAGGACTGTCACTCGAATGTTTTGATTTTGTGCAAACTCTAGTATATTTATGAAATAATTAACAAGGGAAGAGGCAACTAAGAGAAAAATCTGCAGTTGTAATGCAAGATAAATTGATCTAAGTATCTTGTCCTTGGAGTCTTGTTCTAAACTGGTGGTTTTAACATACTTTTTTAGCAGGAGAATTTTTATTTTATAATGCAATCTCATGAGAAACAAAAATATACAAGATTGAGTCAACCAACATTAGCATAAATTTATCTCACTCACAGTTCAAATGCATATCTATTCTTACTTTAAATCCAATCAAAGGAGATTAGGTTTCCTTGGATAAAAATGAAAAAGTTGAAATTGAATATCACATTGTCAGAGACAATTCTCCTCAGGTTGCTTGCATTTTTGCACATCTTATGAACAATGCACCAACTCTCTTTTATTTTCAAACTATCTTTGTAAGGATGTTTGTATAGCAAATAGCCTTGGAAGATAAAGGGAATGTCTGCCTTGAGAGCAAAAGGTAGATTTGTTTACTGTCAATATAATAAAGATAATCTGTCCCTCTGGGGCTAGGGCATGTTTTCTTGCAGCCTATTATAAAAGAGTTGGATTCCCTAAGCACAGGTTCCTCAGCTGTGATGCAAGCCTGCTGCTCACATAGCATCCATCTGAGTCCTCCATATTGTCCTGAGTGACCTGGGGGGCATGGGGAACCAAAACAAATGGCTGTTATCATTGCTGTGAGTAATAAAATCCTCTGTCTTTGACCAAGAAAACTGATATATTCTGCCTTTGTTCATGAAACAGCATCAGGCTGAATTTTCAGCTTGCATGTAGACCCTTCACAGTTCTTGATACACATGTGACAAGCACAGTCTTAGAGGAGCCTCACAACTCTTTCAATCTGTTGCTGTATCTTGATGTAGTTGAATTTTTTTTTTTAAAGTGAATCTGGTCTACACAAGTACACGTCTGTCAGTGGTGACTGTATTATAATAGCTCCCATGGCAATTTAAAAATCTCTCTAAGAACTAAGAGGGAAAATTGAAAAAAGAAGCAGTAGGAATTTGTTTTAAATACTGAATCACAAATATTGCTTACCAACTGTCCAAATTCCTTGTTATATGCAAAATTCAAACAAGGCTTCCTGAAACTTGTAATAAACACTGACGCCATTCATAATACAGAACAAGGCAACAAAAACCTTGTTAACTCTCCACTGCACAAAAATTGTGCCATGAGAGGAGCATTCACGAGCAGTTGGCCCAAAGCCTCAGCTGTCATCTGAGTGTGGCAAATGTCTGGCAGAATGTATTTCCTGCATAAATATATCCAGACCATAAGTTTTGTTTCTTTAACCAGTCACGAGTTAACTTGACAGCATTTTGTATTGTACATAGATTTTTTTAATAATTTAAACACATATATTCCAAGTAAAAGAGAAATCACTTGTTTGCAAAACCTTTAAGACTCTGTATCCTGGTTTCCTATTTTAGGTCTGCAAATAGCATTGCTTTCAATTCTTCTTTCATGAAGATACTTCAGGGGCTTGAAATTGCAGGTCGGTCAGATTTCCTCACTATCTGAGTCCAAGCAACTGCCAGGAGATCAAGATCTTTGACCCACTTGCATCTGGCTTCCAGACCACAGCACAAAACCAAAGGCCTTTGGTTCAGGAGTAGCTCATATGCAACTGGTTTAAATAAATTTTATCACAAGATTAAAAAAGAAATTGAGAGAGAGACTGCATGTGTAGTTTTAAATCTAATATCAGTCTCAGATACCTATTAATTAAGACAGAATAGAAAATAAACTTTAAAATACAATGGAAAGAAATCACAATAAAAAATAAATAGAACTACAAAATAGCAAGAAATAATAGCAATCTATCAATACAGAAATCTGAATATAAAATTAAACTTTACATCAAATAAACTGAATTGTGGAAAATGGGAACATTTAAATGCATTTTCTCCAGCAGAAATACTAAAACTTTGTAAATAAAACAAGCAGACAGTTCTCCAGAGACTAAAGCAATTTTATAAAATGTGACATGGATATAATTTAAATTTGAGGTGAGGTTTTTCTGTGAACTTACTGAAACACCCAGAATCTCTAGGAGTAGGAAGGGGCTGCAGTGCAAAAGCCACATTATCTTAATATTTTCTAAAATTTCTAGTCACAAAGTTTTATCTATTCTGGGAACCCAGGATATAATCTTACTTACTTAAATAAATTGCATTAATTGACCTAAATCTTTTAATTTCAATATTTTGAAATTTGCTTTAAGTACTAGAAAGTTAGGCTCAAAGAAAACGTATTTTATAATACCCAGTTAACATGGTATACAAAATTCTAGTATATTTATCTTCATTGTATCCCTGGCTTTTTTAGTAATATGTCAGTTACATTTCTTTCCTTTTCTTTTTCTTTTTGTTTTTTTTCTTTTTGCTGAGGAAGATTAGTCCTAAGCTAACATCTGTGCCAGTCTTTCTCTATTTTATATGTGAGTCACTGCCACAGCATGGGTAATGAGTGGTGTAGGCCAGCACCCAGGATCAGAACGCATGAACCCAGGCCGCCAACGCAGAGCTTGCCAAACTTAGCCACTATGCCACGGAACCAGCTCCCTTACAGTTACATTTCTTAAGTCAGTTTCAGAATTCCTATGACAGAGGGTACATGGAGGTACAGGGTGGTGTATGGGTTGAGGAGTCATATGAGGTTGTATTTTTATTGCATTTACATAAAATTGAGCTGATGTCAATTGTCTATATCAATTATGGCATGGATTCTTATAGAGATTAAGGAATGGCAGAGTCTGTCATGCCCCCACTTGACATTTGTGTTGTTTTAAATTCTGTTTGCTAACTTTTTTCTGTATATATATGGTTCAGATTTATACTTCATTAGAGAGCAAAATTTTATTGCTTAGTTTCTTCCTTTATAGTCAGTGTACAATTACTTAGAATATTATTATACTCATTCTTAATCACCCAAGAAGGATCCAGACATATTTATATACTTCCATTTCATAATATTAACTGTTTTCTCAAAATGTTTGGCTTTCCATCATATAAATGATTTGTGAAATTTTACATTCTGTGTATGACTCCAATAAATCTAGAATTATGAGATTCAGTGTATATGTGTGTGTATTTCCCAAAAGTTAGGTCTAGTTTCACAGTGAAATAAAAAGACAATGTAATAAAATATATTTAAAGTTTTGATGTTGATTTACCTGTGTTGTGAAGTGAAAGGAAGCGGAGCTGTAATGCAGGAAAGGGTCTCCTAGGGACCCTAGGACTTCATGGTCCAGTAGGACACAGACCAGCAAAAGGTGATCACATACAAGGCACATGTGCTATAATAGGAGAATATGGACTATGGAAACATGCGAGAGGAAGGACGTAACTAGATGTGGGAAGAACCTGGAAAAGCTTTGTTTCAGGAAGCTTCCATTTGGCTATCTAGATCTACCTCCACCTCTCTCCCTCTAGCTTTCTGACCCGCCAGATTATGGGGATCATGTGAATGGCTACCAAGCCTCTGACTTCCAGGAGGTTCAGACGATAGGGAGCCCCAAGAGCTGAATCGGAGTAAGGGAGAAGAATGTGTCCAGTGTGTTTATTCCCCCAGCTGTCTCCATGCAAAGTTTCCGTGTCCTACAGTCACTAGTCCTCTCCAATAGCCTTCTCTATATAACTCTTTTTCCTTCCAGCTTCTGATAACCATTCTCTCCCCTCACCACTTTGGGCCTGGGATTGTAATACCTCTTACTCTTTCATTAGACCAGATAAATAATAATATTTATTATTATTGCATTATCATTTGTGTATTCCCTTCACTCTGCCTAAACTTTTGTAAATAGACCCAAATAATATACTCTTCTTGAGATATTTGAATAATTTAAGTGTGAAATCTTTTTCTGGTTGGGATTCTGATTTACACAACTTGAGTCTTGAAGGGTAAGTAGGAGAGCAAAGAATTTTTCAGAGAACTGTAAAAAGTATTGAGTAAATGAAAGAAAATAGCAAGATATGAAGAGAGAAAGGATTTGTATGCATTTATAAGAAGTATGGAGACGATCCTATAGATAATAAACTATGCAAAGATTTCAGGTAAAGCAGTGACATAATCCTATTTGCATTTTAGAAAGATTATTTGGGCATCAATTAGGAAAGGGTTTTGGAGAGAAGCTAGTCTTACAGCAGTTAGCAACTTAAAGTAATAAGCAGATAACAGAAACAGATACTTTAACAAGCAGATAACAGAAACAGATACTTTAACAAGAGTGGTGGAGATGGTGATGGAGAGAGAGGAAGAAACCGGCAGAACAGCGAGGTCATGTGAAGTGTGAGAGGAAGGTGACTCCCAGATATCTGTCTTCAGTAACTGAGTGGATAGAAGTGTAATTAACCGAGGGAGTAGTTAGAAGAGCATCTGAAGTAAAGATTCCTGAGTCAATTTGACAATAGCAAGTCAGCAACATTTAGGTTAGAATGTAAGAGGCAAATTAACGTGTTAAATATTTTGGCTGAATATACTGTAACGTAGCAATACAGAGATTTGAAGAAGGATTGGTGGTTCAATTAGAAGAGTAAACATAAGCATAGAGCAGGAAGGGCATAATATATCAATAAGAGTTTATAGAAGAGTGAATAAGGGAGGACCTACAATGTAGAAAAGCATCATCCATGAGAGTTCAAGCATATCATACTCAGAGAGAACCTTGACTTTCAGTGAATAGGTTCACTGGGGATATTCTTAGAGGTACTGAAATCCTAATTTACTGAGTGTTTGTGAAACTGGACCAAGAGTCCACTAACATAAAAGTCTATTATGGCTTCACAGTATTGTCAACCATGATCAATAATAATTATAGGGAAAAGAACAAGAATAGCACATATTTGAGTTTTCATTGGGTATCAGACACTATTTTAAGTGTTTTACATAAATTGAGTAGTTTAATCCTGTTAACAACTACAGATGTAGGTATTAATTCCTTTTTGCCACTGAGGAAATTGACAGGTGCAAGGTCATAAAGAAAACGCCTGTAGAACCCAGGAAGTCCGACTAGAGTCAAAAGTTACAAAGGGCCTAACTCTGTGAAGTGTTCTTAACAGCAAAGAGGAGCTTTGTCGGATGTTGATACTTACCGGCTTACAAAAATAAATTACCTCCTTGGAAAGAAATTCCACACTATCTTGTTTCATTATAGCACTTATTAATATCTAAATATTTGTCACCATGTTTATTTCTGCTTTCACTATTAGAAAATAAATTAAATGAAAGGATAAAGTCTATCTCTCTTCTTTACTACCGTAGTACCCTCAATGCTGAGAATGGTGTCAGGCACAAATCAGGAGTGTGCCTGTGTGTGTGTGTACGTGTGTCTGTGTATTCAGACAGATATGATTTGAAGTAGTTGTTCATTCATTTATTAGCTATGTGATTTCTGAGTTAGCAACCTGACCTCTTTGAGTTTAGATTCCTCTCCTATAGAAACAGATATTATAATACCTATTCTTCATGATTTCCTTTCCTTCCTCCCCACCTTTCCTTTCCTGCAAATCTTCATGATGACTACTGTTAATATTTCTCCAATTTTGAGTTCATCCTACTTATTTCTGAAATTAGCCAATAATATGTACATGAATATCTTTCATAAACATTCTGCATCTAGCCATAATATTCTTGGGTGTGTGGATAATGACACAAATGTGGTACAAAAATAAAACTGAAATGCCTTTATGTGCTAAATTAAGGAGGAATTCTTGGTACACTTTTATGTTCAATATCAAAAAGCTCAACTCTGGATTAGGAAATAGGTGAATAGTTTCAGAAAGAGCACTTATTTTTTTAATTATACTAAATTTGTGGTTTAATTTTTTAAATGCTTTTGAGGTACATAAGTATAAAATATAGTGTCTTTTCAGTGGTCCCACAAGTTTGGTTTCATGATAAAATGTTACTAAAGATGCTAAAGTTAAAACATCCCCATGATATTCTCTGTCTCATAGAGATAAAACTCACTTGTTTCAAGTATAATACATTTTGTATCTATTAGATAATATACGAAACAGAGAAAGAAAGCCGAAATTGCATGTCTCACTATCATCTCAAACCATATCCCAGCCCCATCCGTGCATTCATACACAATTTCTTTCTATCATGAAACCCTCTTTACTCTGTTTACTTGCTTCACTAAATAGGCTTGACATTATTTGTCACTTGCATGAATGATATTGACAGAGAAGTTCTGTGGGTTCCTTCTGGACCTAAAGGACAAGGTGCCTATAGTATATGTGCGTCACCTCAAGCAGCAGTAGTATAAATTGGTAGTTTGCTTAACGTAAAATGCAAATTTCTCAAGGGCATGGTATCACTCGGCTTAGTAATCAACATAACGCCTATTTAAAAATTCTAAAATAACTCAAAGGTTTATTTTATTTTGCATTTAGTTTTTTTTACCCAAGTTCAAGGGGCAAATAAACTCAGGCCGGAGTTTTGCTATAACTGTCTGCCTAGGGTGAACAAACTGAGAAATGTTGATTCCCTACTGAAACTTGAGAAGGGTTAAGCATGACTCTTCCAAATATCAACTGGCTGCAATGATGGAATTTATAAGCCAAATCTCATCATTTAGAATTTGAAATAATTGACATATGGTCCAAGATTTTAAACAATTACACATTTTCTTTGCGTGTACTTACATTTTTATATTAATTTTTGTCTATGCCATCAGCAATAGTCTTAGATTATAAACTACCCAATGGAAGAGACCATATTGTCTTTCCTTTATCAAAATATTTTTAAAGAAAAAATAAAGGTTTTGTATTTCTGGTGATGTGACAAAGGAAGCTACTTTGCCTTTAGGATTCATCAATTATTCTACACCCTGGAAATCCTCGGGCCTTTAACCTCCCAGATGTCTTGGTTAGATGATGAAATCACCTTACAAATTTAATGAAGTCTTACTCACTTAGTATTACAGTTGGTTCTAGAACAATAAGGTATCTTTAAAGAGGTAAATTTGCTTCAACAACAGATTCTTCTACACTTTCTCCTTTAGTATTCCATATTTCTTGCATTTATAACGAGTATATAACTTTTATACACAATCTATTCAAATGATCTATTCTACTATGTATAAGGTAATAAACAAGAATATTGCAGTCAACATTTATAGATATGTTAAGATTTTTTAATGACTCTTTCTTGTTGAAAGTTTTAAACTTTAAGATTAAATAGATAAGTGGGCTGGCAAGATATTTTCATCCCATTGATCTTCAGGATTGGCATAACTTGTGAGCCTCTCTATCTCTCCTTCCTCTCTTTTGGATGTATAAACCTCAGAACTTTAACAACATTTTCATTCAAACAACAGCAACACCATTACTGGAAAATCCACTCTCTGACCATTAAGGCAAGGACTTACTCACAAACATCCAAAGGCTAGAATTCATATGGGAGTAATGGAAACACTTGGAATTTTTAGCATAGTATAGCAGTTACAAGCACAGACTGGGTTACTATCCACAGTGTGACCTTGGGAAGGCTATATTTTCCAGTACCTTAGTTTCTTCATCTATAAAATGGGGATAATAGTATCTATCCTAGCAGGGATATTATGACATTTAAAATAATTTGTAATAGGTTTCAACAGTAGCACATGGTTTGCATTACACGTTTGTTCAATTTTTAGAAAATGGATAAAGTGAGTGAAATTTTGGCATACCACATAGTTTCTAAAAAGCACTATTATAAATGCATTGCCATTTGACCCCTATCTAAACAAGTGTTTTGTTATTGTTGTTGACTGGACATTAATATAAAAAGAAAACCAAAAAACAGCATGACTTCTCTGAAATTCACATCCTAAAAATGATCAGATAACTACCATTGGTTTACCACTGAAATCAAAACAAAACAAAATATTTTCCTGATACTACTATACAAAAACAGTACTGGGGCTTAGCTTATTTTCAAACTCAGATTATATCTTTCAAAGTAAATGCTCCAGTCAAACAAACATAGCAACATCTGCTCATATTGATGAAAATTTTAGGACCAGTTGAGAGCCTTTATTAATTTTCAATTGGAAAACAGATCATACAGTAGAGGAAAAACAGTCATAATAAGTATTTACATATTAATAAGACATTACAAAATCCTAATTTGGAAAAGATAATATTAAAAAATATTATTTGGCATACCAATCAAATGACATACACTGATGTTTTCTCAATAGCTTCTTAATCTTGGCCACCAACAACTGAAAACAAGAAAAACAACAACGGAAAGAAATAGTGCTCAATGGAAGACACCTGTTCAGTGGCTCTCTAATAAGTGTTTGCAAAATAGAACTCCTTTGTAGTGGAAATATCTGAAAATGTCATAGCTGATTGCAAACAAGTACCACACATCTCACAGGAGGCTGAACCCCTAGCCTCCCATTGTTCAGCAATATTAAAAGCAGTTGTTTTAAGATCTAGCTGAACATTTCTACTAATGTGTCGTTGAATCAAATCTGTTTGCACATCATTATCCAACTAGGTCAAGTAAACACAAAAAGATAATTATTTAAAATTGATGCAAACCACCTAAATACCTTCTTGGTTTATTACAGTAAGTTCACTTGAACATATGACTACTCAGTAAACTCCTACTCCAGGTATTATTTTTTCTTATAAAGACAAGAAAGCTGAATTCCCTTTTATTTTCAGACAGAGAGAACATGGTGAAACCCTATAAAGGGTGATTTAATAGGCAAGTTTCAATATGCCAAACAGAGAGGGGCAACCGGGCATACATTTCTATCTTCATTTTAAAGCAATAACACCGTACTGCCTCTTATAGCCACTGGGCAGAATTTGTAAAGAAACCTCTGCTACCCAACTTCCTTCATTTTGTTCTGTAAAAAAGATTCTACTAATTGGATATTATCCTTCTAAGTTACCCCAGGTTGCTAAAAATATCAAATTTTAATTTTCATTGAAATGCCTTTAGTTGTAGTTTTGAATATCAGCATAAGAGTAAAAAAATAATGTTCATTGTACTCACAAAACTGAGCATGGCATTATTGTGGAAACACCACACTAATTCAACAGAAATTCAATGAGAAAATTTTAAAAAGCAATTTTGACATTCGGCAAGTTTTCCCAAAGAGGCTTCAAGGTGTGATAGTCACTTCCTTGGTGAATTCATTGCCATCCACAGTCAGCCCATTAGCACTGCAGACTCCAAAATTTGCTATCACGAGAACACTAAGCACCGTCCCCTCATCCAGTGTAGATTCAAACCAGCAAAATTCAGACTGATAGAAAGCCTTGATGCAAATTTACTAATTTCCAGTGAAAGTCATATCTCTTTCATATATGCAGAACTAAACTAAAATGGAGTCACTTATGTCAAGGGCAAAATGGGGATGGTCAACACAGGAGCATAAAGGAAACTGAACCTAACCTTACAGGAATTTACAGCTCTTCTCAGAAATCAGAAGAGGACAGCAGCTGATCCCAAAATGCCAATTCTCTTCACACCATCTCTGGACTTCCCATTCCCTTGACTCAGCTAAATAAGAAAGACCACTAGGCAGCCAAGCAGCTGAAAAAGCCAAATAACTTCCATATTTATCCCATAAAAATTTCTTAGCCCATGAGCAACCCAGAATTCACTGCTCCCCTAGCCTTGAGTCAAAGCCTTGCAATAAATTCACGTTTCTGCCTTTGTTTTACTCAGTATGCAGAGTTTGATTTTTGACACACATGCTGGAGTGTGACTAACTTATTTTCTTTCTTTCTTTTTATTGAGGTATAATTGACATATAACATTATAGTGACTGACATTTTCAAAACATTTTATTTAGCCTTGACATACATCTCCACCAAGACCCATGGTCTTTCCAGTGATGTTTATAGATTGGAAGGCACTTTTGCCCTGGGGAGTTGCTGGCTGGGAGATGACTTAGGAGGCTAATACATTAATCCTGCATTAGATGTTAATTAAACATTATTTCACTTGCCTTAAAATGAAGACTGCACGTTCTTCTTCAGCTGCTGTGTGAAGTGCACGGAATCTTACCTTTCTATTTACCTAAACTTTCCTTAACCTTTACTTCGAACAACAACTTGCCACACCATTATAGAAGATCAAGAATTAAACTGAAATAAAGGTTTTGATTCTTTGTATTTTGACAAGTAAAGCTTGGCTTGGCTTTTTCTTCATTTAAAGAAGAATGATCTCAAAGGATTCCTTCATCTGAGTACAGACTTTGTATTGGTAATCAGGGTCAACAGGATACCACTGCTATGTTGCATCCAATAAATTAAAAAACACACTGAACAATAGGCCTAGGAGAGCAGTCATGCCATAATTATCACATAAATGCATATACTTCAATTTTTTTAAATATAATGAAGTACTTGCAAAAGGAATACATGATATCTCTAGAATAAGTTTTAATAATGCTTTCACACATCAATGCATCTTCCTAGGAGATTCTGAAGTTGTTACAGAAAACAGAATTCTATTTAAATCTTCCTCTCAACTTACAATAGTGAGATAATTAAAAAGACATAATATATTTTTCCCAAAGTGCATTCTCAAAATATATAGCTCAAATTTGGTCTTAAGCAAATTAGTTAATGGAGTTATTTATCTATTAGGTAGCACATTATGGGACTCATCTTGCTTACTTTAAAAACTAAGATACTAATGAGTTAACCAAAGGTAAACGTGGACATCATAGAACATAGTACAAAGCTATACCGTTTCTTAAACTCAAAATAAATCTCAAAACCATTTGCGAGGAGCAATGTTTTCAAAATTATTGAAAAGGCACTTGGGAAAAATCAAACCCATGCATCAGAAATAAAAAGATACCAGATTAACACAGCAAGCTCTCTCATTTTACTTGTCTCAAAATAGCTTCAAACAAGACAATAAACCTCAGAAATAGTGAGGAGCATAATGTGAAAACATGAGACAGAGAAAGAGAGAGACAGAGGCAGAGAGAGAATGAGAATGAGCCAAAGAACGCTATGGGAATGGTTGGAAGGATATTTGCCTCCTCCAAAATAAATGCACACCTCTCCCTGTCTCATGGAAAGTCCAGGTTCAACCTGAAAACATGAGCAGCACAACTGTCTGTCTGCTTAACTGAGAAGTGAACCATATGAAAAGGAAAAGTTAATTAGCATTCAACTAATAGGCACCACAACTTGAGCACTCCCGATTGAGTACTTTTAAAAAGTAAGCTTTCAACTCATTTAAATTTGCTGGAAGTTGAGCACCAGTTGAGCGCTTTCACAGCACGCTGAGTACTGATTGAGCTATTTCGAAGCACATCGAGCACTTTTCTGTGTGAATTCTTAGCCAAATTTCCATACCCCCAACCCTCCCTCTGCCTACACAGCTGCTAATCAAGAGGTGCCTTCCTGGTATGACATTCTTTTGTCAATTAGAATTACATTCTAGCCTTTCATCTTTTATGTTTTAAGAGAATTAAGAATAATAATAATTAGTGAATATATGTCATATTGAAGTTCATTTCTTCTAAAGAGATATCAGTTAAGCCAATTTCATCCCTCACTGGCTCAAGTTAAACTTTGGAAATTAGTGTCCATCCTGAGAGCTGTGAGATTGTGCCCAGACTTAACTGTGGACACTGCAAAGGATTTTCAATGGTTTATTCCTCCAGTTGTTTAAAATCGGCCATGAAGTGAAGCAATCTGAGAGCTTGTTCAATTCCCTAGCACTTTACAATTGTGTCGAGGTTCTCTCTGGGGCAGGCTCTCAACAATAAAAAAGAAAACGTTTTCATGATATGTAAAGCAATCATTTTTTTCCTGCTCTACTTTTTGCAGAAATAATGAAATAAAACACACCATTAAGTATTTATTGAGCATCAATTATATGTAGGTGATTTATCAAAGATTGATGAGAATCTGAAATTTATAATACATCCTGACATACAGGATCAAAATTTGCCACCTCAAAATGTGTCTCTTTGGCTTGATTATTTTTTGGGACAAAAGACTCTGAAAGAAGCTCTGACTTTCCCCTAACTGGGTAAAAGAATTTAAGATAGAAAGCCTGTCCCAGAAAGGAGCTATCACCATAGAGAGCTCTAGGTGTGGTAGACTGGGAGGAACCTTGCGAGGCCCATTTTTATCAAAAAGTTCTCTCTCTAGGTCCAAATTGTCTATAGATGGCCCACCAAACATTTGTTTATTGAACGTTTGCTTTTCCATCTCCATGTGAACTGCCTTCCTCTCCTCTGTAGTCCCAAACCGCTACCCACAACATTCTCCTTTGTCTTTAGCTGAAGATGGTATTTAAGGTGGTGGCTTTGGCCATTTTAGTGAATTACTCAGTTTTCCTTGGTTTCTCCCACATATACATGTTATTAAACTTTGTTTGATTTTCTCCTGTTACTCTGTCTCATGTCAATTTAATTCTTAGACCAGCCAGAAGGACCTAAAGGATAGAGGAATAGTTCTTCTTCCCCTACACTGACCTCAAGGAGTTTACCATTTTGTTGGAAGAAATAATGCAACTGATCTGTATTTTACATGGTAGTTAGTTTCTCTCCTAAAATATAACCTTCTGGTCTAATTTATCCTTTCCTTAGTCTTGATATTTAAATTACATTTTACCATTTTGTCACAGGTATGAGTTTCCAGTCAATTTTAGTAGGTTGTTTATTTGTTTCCTTATGGAATGAAGTCGATATAAATAACCAAAGAATAAGTGCCCGGATCAGATACTGGATATAACAATTCCAAGAAATGACATTCTAGGAGGCCTTCTCCAAGCAAACAGCTGACCTTCCTAGATTGCAGCTCTATAATGCTGATTGCATATGTATGAAAAAGAACTGAATGGAATATGCCACCCCCAAATATGCCACTTTTGCATAACGATTATTTTGAGCTGAAGACAACTGAGGAAAAGCTGATGCAGGAAAAGCTCGGAAACAGCATAAGTTTCCCTTTTGTAAAGAAAATTTACATTTATAAAGGAAATTTGCATTTGTAAAAGTGTCTCTTTCTCCTGTACTGGGAAGATGAGGATGATTCTTAACAATTATCAATGGAGAAGGCACTGACTTGAATCTGCATAACTAACCTTGCTAAACAACCCTTGTTTAGCAGGCTTTCTCTAGTCATCGTCCCATACTTAATGCCTCCCTTCCCAGGAGCCCAAAACCCCTTTTCCTTTGTTTAGCCTCTTCCCCACATTCCGTCATCCTTTGGGATGGTATATAAACCCTCAAGTTCTTCTCGAGTCACATCTCTGTACCAATAAGAGAAGGATGACTAAATCACAAGACTCATCGATCGAGAAGGTACCAACTTAAATCTGCATTCCAAACCTGACTCTTGTTTACCATACTTTTCCTGGTCACTTTTCCATAACTTGCCTCCACCATACCCTTCTTTCTTTGTTTTAGGTGAAGATGGTATTTAAGCACGAGTTCTAGCCAATTTTTTGAATTAGTCATCCCTGAATTTCTCCCATGTATATATGAAATATACATATTAATAAACTTCTGTTTGTTTTTCTCTTGCTAATCTGTCTTTCCTTACAGGGGCCTCAGCCAAGAACCTGCAAGAGTAGAAGGAATGGATTTTTTTCTTCCGCTGCAGTTTGTAATTAAGTCTCTTTTTTTCTCTTGTTAATCTCTGTTTTATCAGTTTGATTCTTAGGACTCCAGTTGGGTAGAGGAAGAATGTTTTTCATCCCCTACAAAACAAAACAGGGATTTCTTGTTCAGAGATGAGATCTGGATGTCTCAAATCTTATATCCTATGCTAATTTTGAACCAGGCTAGTTCTCAACCTAGATAATTAAAACAACAATATTAAAAATAAATATATAAATATGCTCATGTTCTATGAGCTATTTTAACCTCCCCTCAATTAAAAAAAATAATCGGATTAGACTGGATTATTTTTAATGTTGTTACATTTAATCTCTTCATGGAAATTTTAGTAATCTGCCTAGAAATGATCAAGAGTAGACAGTCTAAGGAGGGGAGGGGTCATTGCTGAGGAGAAATCATTACTTTCAGTTATGTCTCAAGAAATTATTGATTAGCTAGAATTTACCCAATTTGAAGATTAAATTCAATGTGAGACAAACACTCTCATACATGGATGGAAGGGGGAAAGAATCCAGTTAGATATGAAGGAAAATGTTTGGTTCATCTTGGTATATATGAATTAGCTCTTATTTTAATCAGTTATAAGATATCTAAAACCCTCAAAATCAAGTAACTAGAATTATCAATCTCCAAGGAAAATTTCACCACAAAAATTTACCATTTATTTACAGTCTGCTATTTGCAATAGATTAGATTGCATATGGTGTGGAATTTAAAGTTGACTAAATAAAGAACCTAACCCCACGAAGTTTCTAGTCTAATGAAGGAAAACAATAATAATGAGAATGCTAGTAATAGATTTAAAAGATGCAAAATTTTAAAAGATATGTGTCCATTAAACAAAGCTAGAAAAACAACCTGAATTAGACTGGGGGGGGGGGGAATATAAGGAGGCGTTGTTTTTGTTTCTTTATTTTTTGTTTCTCTCATTATTATCACAATACTTCTTCATCAGAGTAAATATCAAGGGTTTATTGTGTTCAAAGTATATTAACATTTTAAGAAGGAATTTTGATTTGCATTGGGTTCCCAGCATGGCTCAGATTCAGCCATTTCAGCTACATCATTTAATCCTTTAATGTCTGAAAGTCTGGCAAGGTGAGAATACAGTGGTCTATTTGCTTAAGGGGCTTAATTATAAGGGACAATAGTTGGACATTTGGGAGCTGATGGCTAGATGTCCTAGTTAGATCCACTCATTCTCTGGGGGTTAATGGCCAACCTTCAACCTCACTAGACATTGCATGAAATGGAGCACCTCAAATTTGGTATTTGTGAAGTTAGAGTCTAATTGGAGGCAGTACTCAGAGAGACTCCTTGCTATGCTCCATGTGTCTGTGTGCTAAACACTACAGAGAAAGGAGTCACAATTAAAAAAAAATAGGTAAAATTAATGCCAGATCACCAGGGTTTTGCTATCAAACTAAGGGAACACAATATACTAAAACTTTTGACTCAACTAAGAGCTCATTGCTTGGGGGAGTAACGTTAGTGTTTGGATACCTGAGATGGCTGTTGGGCTGGAGGAGATGTTTTGCTGTGGTCAGTAGGCCCTGTGCAATGATATGGGCATCAGCCTAGTGTCAGTGTGATTTGTGAATTTTCCTAGAAGTGGCAGCAGTTTCCAAGTTCCATTTGGAGCAACTGGGTCATCAACATAAAAACTTTGACCTCAGAATCCTTGTGGAAACGTGAAAGGAAATGGTAGGTTTTGAAAGACTCTAGGGATCCTGCACTATCAGTTTAGAGATAATCAGTGTTCCAACACTTTTAGCTAGTGGAGACTGCCAGAAAATAACTCTTTAATTATTATTATTTTCAACAACTAATGTGCCTTATGCAAGTGGGTGAGAAGCAACTGCTACAGTTTGAAGTGCAATTAGGTAGGTGTATTGATCGCTAACCTTCTCAGTTACTTATACTGAAAAGTTATTTATATTGTTAGGCTACGTTTGTTACTAGATTTCTACACTCTTCTAAGGACAGTTATTCTGAATTTTAGAAGAAAAAAAGCTTTTTAGATATAAATCCAAGGCTTAGAGTAGTGCTGGCCAATAGAACTTTCTGTGATGATGGAAATACTCTATGTATACTCTGTCCAATGTTACCTCTAAGGAAGAGCAGAATACGTGTCCCCAAAATATGCCACTTTGGCATGTGGATTATTTTGAGCTGAAGGCAATTCAGACCCAGCAGATTCAAGTAAAACTTTTTTCCCTCTTCCTTAACTACCTGAAAGAATTTAGATGGGGGACTGGCCCAGAAAGAGAGGTATTACCAAAGATAAATTTTTATTTGAACGACCTATCTGTATGGCAGGACAAACATTCAATTACCAAACATCTACTCTTCTTATTGTCCTGTGAATCAAACTCCTCTCCTTTGAGGCCCCAGACCCCTATCCCATTCCTTAGCTCACGATGGCATGTAAGCCTCAATTTCTCTACTTGTCCTTTGGTATCATATTTTTATGAGGCTCCCTTGCATATATAATTAAATTGTTTTTATCCTGTTGTCTTATGCGAATTTAATTAATATACGAACCAAAAGAACCTAGAAGCATAGGGGAAAAATTGTTCCTTGCCTACACCTGGGGGCTTGATAAAAATACAAAATCTCAGGCTCAGACTTACAGAGTCAGAATTTACATTTTTACAGACTCTCTTGGAGATTAGTATGCACATGAAAGCTTGAGAGGTGCTAGTCTAGAAGAGTGGTTCTCAAACTTGCCTGAATCTTAGAGCCAGTCATCTGAGGAGGTTTTTAATAATACGAATGCCTGTGTTCCATCCAAAGGCTA
This sequence comes from Equus caballus, assembly GCF_041296265.1. Lineage (NCBI taxonomy): Eukaryota > Metazoa > Chordata > Mammalia > Perissodactyla > Equidae > Equus > Equus caballus. Next base: position 51,302,481 of record NC_091686.1, read on the forward strand.
CGATTTAAGGTTTTGGGATAAGATCTAGATAAAGGTATTTTTGAAATTCCCCATGGATAGAGCCACATATCTACAGATATAAGAGTTGCATGCATTTAACAGTGAATCCCAATGGACAAACAGCTCTTCAGAAATATGAACGTTTTTAGTCAGCAATAGTACTTCAACAATCCAATAATATAATTAACAACATTTATACAAAAGCGCAAAATTACATGTTTAGTGTCAGCTGTTGATCCTTTGTGTCTTAGCCAATGTGAATTCTAGCATTTACAAGATGGAAATATTATTGAAATTGCAGAGATATATAGAGGCCCAGCACTTCTCAAATCTTATTTAGGTTTGTAGCAATAATAGTAACTTTTTCACAATTTAAGTAGTTCCATGAAAAACAATTCATTTCCAAGGAGTCAAGTGGATCTAACTTCAGGAAATCAGTGAGCCCGGAATTTGGTGAAATATCCAAAAATTACAGCTTATTCTTAAATTCATACATATATTTCTAAAATGCTAGGTTGATAGGATTATTTTATGGTCTTAGTTTGCTTTCAAACCAATCAATTTATCTTGAAATAGAGACCACTAATAGAATAGGGGCTGGATAATTTAGAAATACCTTGAGGTTTACAATTCTAAAAACAGTCATAGAAATGTAAAGCATCAGGTTTACTCATCAAAATCCAAGTCTATTAAAATTATGATTCCATTTTGCCAAAAGTTTGTGAAACTTTTGTTGGTAGCTATAGTGAGCTCAGGTCAGGTGCACCAAGAAATGGTTTGGGCTATGCTGAGAATTTATCCCAGGCCTCTCAACAAAGGCAAATTTGTATTGTCACAAAATATAATCAGGCCCATGCCGCTTTCTGGACCCCAGGCTTCTTGGGCCTCTTTTTGGTCCTGTCCCTCTTTAGCCCTGCACAGCGAACTTTAGCAATGGAGTGGTCATTATTGCCATCTGTTTCCTCCAGAAGTCCAATGGGAGGTTGTCTGCTTGAACCTCTTAGATTCAGTCAGCATTACTCTCTTGTTCTGAAAGTTCATGCTCAGCATATCTAGAGGTCTTGTCATATCAGGAATTAAGTTCTATCTTGTGAGCCACTGCAGTTCTAACAATTCCTTTCACCCACAAAATTCCTTCATATGATAATACATTTCTACAATCTCTATATTTGGAAATATATAAATCTCTCTCTCTCTCTCTATATATATATATTAAGCACACATGATCAAACTAAATCTATTTAGTCCAAATATCCTGTCTATTCTTGACCCAAGGCAGCCTCAATATTCCTCACAGCTTAACTAAGCTTTAGACAGGTCTCTTTCCTGACTTTAGGCCCTTGATGTCCCTTTCTTAGAATATTTGCCATAGAAAACTTGCAATTGTAAATTCTTTTTCTGCCTCTTTGAGACCTACATCTTCTGTCAGCCTCTTGCCAGTTTTACAACCCAGTAATATCTTTCTCAAGAACCTGGAGCCATCCCTTTGATGTGTAATAATCGAGGAAGCCAGAGCCTCTATTTCCAGGGCTCTGTGGTTGGGTAGGAGCCTATCTTTGGTAAACACAAATTACCAAACATAAATTGCCTAATCACATTGACCCTCCTCTGCAATAATGTCCTTCAATACTTTTCTACCAGCTCACCCCAGGGAACACTCTCCCTATAAAGGACTTAACAGGAGTTAGGTATATCACCTACTTCTTAGTCAAGAATAAAAAGTTGGGATGATCTTTTCCACTTGCATTGTATACCTGGGGAGGCATAGCATAGCACACATGTTAAGAATGGGCTTTGGGTCACACTTGCTGTGTGACCTGGGGCTAGTTTCACAACCTCTTTGTGTCTCATTTTCCTTTTTGTAAAATGAGGCCACACACTGCATCTACCTCATAGATTTGGTGTAAAAATTAAATGTGCTAATATGTAAAATATGTGTGGAGCAGTGTCTGGCACATAATAAAAACCTGAATAAATGTTAGTTATTGCCTATTACAACTACTTTACAATGTTCAGGATAAACTCAGGCCAATTAGTTATGCCTTATCAATTTATGTATACAATTAATTGTTTTGTTTTGGTCTTTTTTCATTTCTTCATTTATTTTGTGCTAAAAATCTTGGACAGACTGATTTGCCCCTCAGATGGCATGTTTAAAGACAGTAACAGGGTCCGGCTTGGTGGCATAGTGGTTAAATTTGCATGCTCTGCTTCTGCGACCAGAGGTCCACAGGTTCAGATCCTGGGTGCAGACCTACACACCGCTCATCAAGCCATACTGTGGTAGTATCCTATATACAAAATAGAGGAGGATTGGTACAGATGTTAGCTCAGAGCCAATCTTCCTCACAAAAAAAAAAAAAGAAAACCATAAAATAAGGGAAATTTAGTAGATTTTTTTCTTTAAAGCTAGTGACACATTTGGAGGGAGATTTCTTGCTGAAAATCATTTGTTTTCCAGTATGCCTTACGCCACCTGTGTTATGGTCCCCATAGACAGCCTAGTCCTTCTGTAGTTGCTTTTCGGCTAGTCCCCCTACCTGAGTAAGCCATCCATTTTTACTTCATTTTTTTCTCCCTCCGCATCCAGTCTCCTAAGTACTTACAGAAAACAAATGAATTAGAATCCACAGATTCTACTATAAATGCATCCCATCCAAATGCAATTGAGCCTTCTTCATTACCTTTAAAATTCTTTCTATATTTTTATCCTTTCTTACTTCCTCTGCCTCTCACCAATTCAAACATAATCTAATTATAAAACTTACCCTACTTCATCTCAGTTATTCTGTATTGATTCTTCTATATCTTGCATCTTCAATTTTTCCCTTTCCATCTGATCTCCCTCATTAGAAAACATCTTCCTTGAAATAGGTTTCTTTCCAAGATACAGTATTATTTGACCCTCATTTTTTTTTTTTTTTTTTGAGGAAGATTAGCCCTGAGCTAATATCCACCGCCAATCCTCCTTTTTGTGCTAAGGAAGATTGGTCCTGAGCTAACATCTGTGCCCACCTTCCTCTACTTTACATGTGGGACACCTGCCACAGCATGGCTTGATAAGTAGTGCGTAGGTCTGCGCTGGGGATCTGAACCAGCAAACCTCAGGCTGGGGAAGCGGAGAGTGTGAACTTAGCTGCTGTGCCACCGGGCAGGTCCCTGACCCTCATTTTTGCTTCCAAACTTGAAAGAGTTGCCTACTTATATTCTCCTCATTTGCGGACAACCCATCACTATTTATTTCCTTACAATCTTTTTTCCCCCACACTACTTTAATAAAAATGGTTTTTGAAAGGTCACCAATGATCATATCATTAACCTATACAACAGCTTTTCCTTAGGACTGCTGGGTTCCATCCCTTCATTTCCACCAATCTAATGCATGTTTCAATCTAGATGTTCTAGAAGAACACAAATTTCAAGACTGAAATTGCATTTATCATATTATCTCAAAACCTGTTCACCTTCTTATGTTCTTGATTTCAAAACATGAACTTGCTTGAAACCCATACTTGAAACATAGGATCCATTTCTGTTGCTCACCTCTCAGCCTCATTTCACACACCCAATCAATTCCCAAGTCTATTAATTCAAACATCATATGCATTTTCTTCTTTATCCTACTCTACAGTTCTGGAGCATTATACAACTAAAACTTGTTAAATTTTTACTACGTGTGAACATTATTCTAGACATTGTATATGTCTTACCAAATACAGTTTTGAAATAACTCTGTGATCCAGGAATTACTCCATTTTATAGATGAGGAAAATAAAGCTGAATGATTTTATGGGACTTGGCCAGGACTACACAGCTCATTAGGCAAAACCTAAATCCAAATTCCATGTTCATGCTGTCTTGCCGCCTGTCTCCTTCTTTATGTATACAATTAATTGCTTTTTTTTCTTTGCTGCTTTATGTATTTTTTGCTAAAAGTCTCAGGAAGACTGATTTGCCCCTCATGTGGCATATTCAAAGACTGTAACATAAACATACCAGTTGAATGCTAGAGAGATAAGTATTATGTGGAAACCGAAGTTTTTCACCTACCAATCTGGCATCACCTTACTTCCTGACTTTGCATCTTAAAATTCTACTTCAGACAGCCCATGTCCTCTGTCCCATACTGCTCTTCGTGAATTTCCACTGTAGCATCTTTGTTCATGCTTTACTCCATTCATGGATGGATACCCTTCCATTGTATTGCCTTAAATCCAAATCTTAAATATGAGTTTCAAGTACTGACATGAATGTCGCCTCAGTAAGTAACATACATATTTAAATAATTATTATTTATTCTCATTTAGCATTGGGTGGACACATAAGATTAATCTTTTAATCCTCTTATGCTAAAGTTTTGTGTATTCTATTAAAAATAGGATTTACTAGAAAAATCAAATGAACCTTCTCAACTTTTTCTACCTACACAGTTTGTTCCCCTCCTGTGTATCTATATTACAGTGAGAAAAAGTCTGGATAGAAGTGTAATCTAGGAGTACTAGCTAACTTTTCAACAAAGCTTCAGGGGGTGGCTATACTTTAAATTCTGGTCCTCTACAAATCTAAAATATTGATTTTGTCAGTAAGCATTTAAGGAATGGATTAAGTTCTGGGAGACTGATTTACACTAATGCAGGTTGGCAAATAGATTTAGACTCCAGTGCTAACTAAGATCCACTTGCCATGGCTGCCTAGAACAGCCGGGCAGACTGTAGTAATCTATGTTTTGGTCCAGGAAATAATGGTACTTGTAGCATATATTTGCCATTTATATACTAAACAGATTTAGTGGAAACTGGCATATTAATTAAGTTGTTTATTTATTTGCAGCAAACTTCTCTCTCTAGTGCTTAAAGTACAGGGGCTCATCATTCTCCTAATTTCAAAAGGTGATGTCGAGAATGGGAACAGAAAAAAGAAGGTGCATAATTTTGAAAATTACTTCACTCAGACCATGGAAAGCTCTGATAAATTGCGCCTGGCATGCTACAGAGAATACCTTTATATGTTGGCAAGCCTTTGCTTGCCCTGGTCTGATGTCTTTCTTCTCTAGGCAGTAATAGACAAACACTGCTAAATTCCAACCTTCAAATATCATTAGGTCCATTCTAACTACTCCTTTTGTTTTTGTTTTGTCCATATAACTTCATCAAGAGAAAATTCAATATAAATTTAATCACTCTTGGATCCATTTACATTCTAGACTTGCTTTGCTAAGACTATAGCAAGTTATGGTAAAAATTCCTTGAAACAGCCAACCCTCCTCAGTTATTCCATAAGAAATAAAATTTTGGTTTATTTTTAGATATAAATATTCTCTTAAGATTATCTGCTAACTTCATTTGATCAGGTTTTAGATAGCAAGTTTGTTTTCTTTATTTTCAATTCCCTTTGGGAGTTGAGGGGAGGAACATAATTGCTTCCTTTCTTACGGCTTTATTATTCTGTACATTTTATGTTTACAACATTTTCCTCTTAGTTTATATACTCCTTCAGGGCTAGAACCATATATCATTCATTACTGTATTCCTAGCAGCACTTTCACATTGTCTTGCACAGAATAGCTTTAAACATATTGTCTGAATGAATGAATAAATGAATAATGGATTGGAGAAGGACTTCAATTCCCTTGTTTTGAAGGTGAAACTGTGATTTTATATTTCAAATAAGAGTACAACTTTCACTTATATTTGGATTTTTTTTATTGAACTTTGTTTCAATATATAGAATAGAATGGAAATGTTGAACCCATTCAAGAACCTAATAGAAAGGAAAAACTGGCAAATTAGATGCTGCAAAGGCAAAAATTGTTAAATGACCTTCAGCCTATTAGGAGAAGTTAGTAGTAAACTGCCCACAAAATCAGTATCCTGTCAGTGGTCACAGGAGAGAGGTGAGTTGGGTCTGTCTTATTTGGAAGTTTGGACTCATTGGAACCTCGTTCTCTGCTTAGTTCCCATCTTCAGTGGAACCTTCTGAGAGTTAAACAGAGCTCCGCTCAGTAAGGCAAAGCCTGATGCTGTTTCAGGCCTCATTAACAGAAGTGTGAGCTGTCAAACATGATTTGGGTCAAGTAGAAAGTAAAATAAATTTAAGACTTTTTCATTTGAAAAGACAAATTTCCAAAGCTGTGGGTTAGTTACAAAGCTGTCTTTCAAGTTCAATATAAGCTTACTGAGCTTAAGCGAAAACTTGGATTGAAAAGCAGTTCAATAATAATTGATAACTGTGATATAAGAAAACTTAAGTGAAAAAAGAAGCAGTGCCTGTTAGAGGTTTTTTTCACCCAGTGAAAGTAAAATTCTTTTTTCTCTTAAAATTCCATGCTATTGTAAAAACCATGTTCATATGGGACAGCTGAACTTTTAAGTGACTAGCCACTATCTGATACTTAATGACTCATAACTATTGGGCCCCTGGAAAGAGTTACAACCACTCAAGATGCTGGATTTATTATAGAATCCAGCACCACTGACTTCATGATCATAGGATCATAGAAAAATTCTTATTCCAATGAAATCATAAATATAGCCTTTCATTTTCTCCTAAAGTCATGTGCTTCCTGTTAGAAAAAAATGGTATAAACACAAGATTCTGTACAGTAATAATAGCCCTATGCTTTCAAATACACTAATAACTCCCCTTTTATTCAGTGGTGATGGAAACGTCTAACTGTGTTTTCCATTCACGCACACTGGTCCTGTGTTGAAATAAATAGTAGACACCATATGGAAAGTAAATGTACCTCTACCTCTGCCACCCACCGTGAGAAACAATCAATTTCAGATTTAAATTTAAATTATAAAACAAAATTTCTAGAAAAACATGAGTGTTTCTTCATGATCTTGGCATAGGAAACTTTCTTTTAAAAAGACAAAAATTGCTGACTATAAAGAAAACAGTAAATTGGACTACGTTACAAATGAGAGCTTATGTTCAACAAAATTCACCATTTGAAGAGTGAAAAGACAAATGATGAGAGAATATATTTAAAAAACACTCAATTGACAATGAAATATTATCTCTAACATATATAGCACTACAAATCAAGATGAAAACAAAGGAAAATGACTTGCATGGGCACTCCATAAAAAAATATCAAAAAAGTCAATAAATATATTTTAAAAATCATCGATCAGAAAAATGCAAATGAAAAGCAAAATCTGAATCTAATACATACCCAGTATAAATAAAATGAAGAAACTAGAAAAATAACAAATGTTGGTGAGGAAGTGGAAAATTGAAGTGCTTCTAGTCACTACTAATAGGAGTCTAAATTGTTATAAACACTTTGGAAAACTAGCTGTATCAGCTAACACTAATAAAAGACACACCTTATCCATACCTCCTGAACTAGCAATTCCATTCCTAGATATACACCCAACAAAAATACATACATAGATATACACCTAAAAAGACGTGCATAGAACCACTATTTGTAATAGGCAAAACTGGAATAAACAGCAACATAAGTTATGTAAACTATGGTACATTCATAAAACAAAATACTTTGGAAAAATCAAAATGAATGAACCTTTCCTGCGTATTTCAACATAGATGAATCTCATAAACATAATGTCAATCAAAAGAGAACAGACAGCATATACGTTATGATTCTATTCATATACAGTTTACAATCAATCACGACTAACATTGTGTTAGAAGTCAGGATAACGGCCACCTCAAGGGATTATAACTGGGTGGTGCATAAAAGGGGAATCTGGGAGTACTTGTTATATTGTTTCTTAATCTGGATTCTGGCTGCATAGGAATTCATTGAGTTGTACACTTATAATATATTCTTAGGTATGTTATATTTCAATAAAAATTTAACTTTAAAAAATGCATAGCAGTCATCTACGAACAGTATTATCAGAGAGACTTTCATGCAATGGATAAATTTGGAGAAAAAATTGTTCCCTTTTCAAATGTCATTACACTAACCTCATCTTAAAAACTGTGCATTGTATAAAGTCTCCAAATAATTTATTTATTCATAAAAACTGGGTTATTTAAATAGCTATCAGAGTAGTTTGAATATTCAGTGTACCCTTTTGATGACTTGGAACCTTTCTATTTCCGTTGAGACAAGATACCTTCACTTGTTTCCTAAACCTTCCCCAAGGCTTATTTCTGGCAAGCTGCTTAAATATTTGAAGTAAGTAACATTGTCTTTTTGTTTTGACAGGATCAAAGTTCTCTAGGATACAGTACAATGGAGTGAAAATTATTTCATGAAGTATGTTTTAGGAATAAGAGATAACACTCTTTTCTTATGGCAGAACAAAAGGATTTCATGCAACAGTACGGTCCTTTTCTGAAAACTTGAGAAAATGCAAACAGGAAGTGATATTAATTACCCTATAAGTAATAAAAGTTCTTGTTTTCAAAGAATTGATTTTCTTATCAAACCTGAAAACTAAAAGCCATGACCCAAAAGTTCTAACTTATATGGGATTTCCGTATACTTTCTGGAAAGATTATAATTTATTTGTCATCCAATGCAAACTTTTTCCTGTATAAAAAACACTGTTTTTCAAAATAATATTCTAAACCATATTTAAATCAAACCACGGAGCACTTCTGTTTCACCACATTCATTTCAAGGATACAACAGGTGCATTGTGATAACAATTTTCTACCGCTCCCACAGCAGGTCGATTTACTCAACTGCACAGAGCTGCAGTATTTTTCTTAACGCTTTGAAACTCTTGAATGAGAGGTGGAGCACTAACTGTAGACATTTAATATATTAAATTTCTAAGACTTCAAAGGGAGCATAATTAACTCAATGCTACATAATTGCTCCAAGGACAGAAAAAACGATGCAAATGGAATTGATCTGCCCATTTTTCCCCTTAGCAATTAAATGACAATGCTAAGTGAGCAATTTCTTTTTTAAAAACTCATTCTTTTGACTTTAAAGTTAATATTTCCCTTGAATATTTCAATGACTTTCCATGCCACCTTATAAAGTATAGGAAGCAGTAAAGGTGGGAGTTCTGCTATTTCCCTTCTTTGACTAGAATTTCTCTCTTCTATCTCTCCCTCTCTTAGGCCCTTACTGAACCTCACCATCTCTGCCCTCATCATAACCTTTAGTTCCTCTATTTTCCCTATTATCCCAATCCATCAGTTTCTTTCTAATTCCATTTGCCTTCCTATCCATCATACAATCCACGCGAAGTAATTTGTACAAATACTTTTCTCAGGACCTGACAGTCATGTACCCTTTTGACTCACTGACAACTTACTTTACCAGTTTCAAACCATGAGTGTTCCCTATCATCCATATAAGCACTAGCTGCAAAGGTGTTGCATGTTGCTGGAGGAAGCTAGAGAACAATATTGATTAGATCTAGAGAGGCCTTTAATTTTTTCAAGTGTAAATTTGGAATCTGGACAATGCTACATGCCATACTTTCCAAATCTAAAATATCATGATTCAACATGTTATTTCTTAAAAATTGTAACAACAGTCCTTAAAAGTAATTAAGTTTGTTAAATTTTAATCTCTAAAAACCTGAAAGAATATTGTGGAACTTCCAACTCAAGAATGTTAAAGAGGATCACCCCCAGAGCCCCAATAAAACATAAGGGATTGAATAGTTATATAAACCAACAACTATGAGGAAAAAGGGGAAAAGGTCCTCAGAAAAGTGTTTTTAAATAAATTAGTGAAAAAAAGAAAGCAGATGAAGTAGTGATAACTGATGAAGGATGGTAGGAGGAGCCATAAACTAGAGATCATCACACGGGGCAGGAGCAGAGAGACCTCTACCCTGCCAAGTCCTAGAAATTTTGACACTTGGATGTACCAAGCCAAATGGATGGCAGGTGTGAGATGGGGAGCTGAAAAGTATGGGAGTACAGTTGATTCTGCTCATTTGCAATAGATATGTTCCATACATTTCCTGTGAACACTGTATTAGTGAATACTGAACCATTGCTCCCAAGGATTGCAACCCCATTGCAACCCCATTGCAATGCCATTGCAATCAAGGATTACAAGACATTTGAAGACAACTTTAATATGGAAAAGATTAAGATAAAACAAGGAAATACAGTTCAGTTCCTGCAAGACTTGGGTTTTATTTATGTTTCTATTTAAAAACACTTTATTTAATATATATTGTATATATATATTGTTGAGTCTTAGCGCATTTAGACTGCCATAACAAAATACCACATATTGGGTAGCTTATAAACAACAAAAATTTATTTCTCATAGCTCTGGAAGCTGGAAGTCCTAAATTAAGATGCCACCATAGTTGTGTGAGGGTCCTCTTCTACAGACTTGTCATTCTCATTGTATTTTTACATAGTGGAAGGGGCAATGGAGCTCAGTGGGATCTCTTTAGCATTTAGAATGCTAAATTTATTTATGAGGGCCCCACCCTCATAACTTAAATACTTCCCAAAGGCCCAAAGTCCTGATACCATCACATTGGGCATAGGATTTCAACACATAAATTTTGGAGAACACAAACATTCAAACAAAAGCACGTTGATTCATTAACATTGAACTGATGGCCAACAGCACCATAACTCATGCCCAAATGAACCTTATGTAACACAGGTGTTACCTCCGTAAGACATATCACAGCCTTTATTGTGCTTAGGAACACTGGACAGCACATCAGCACTACAGTTGGAGGCCATTTTAAATAGTGAAATCACCAACAAAAGGCAAAAAAAATACAAAAGATGACACTAAAGACTGCAAAAAGAACAGTTGCTTACAGTATGAAAGCCAAAGCAAGAATGCAGAGCACAGTTTCGTTGGAACTTAGCTGGGAATATGGGCTGTGGGGCAACTTGAATTTTTCACAGCTCTGCCCATTTCTGTGAAGGACTATGAAAGCATCCTTATTATTGGTTTGGGGATTACTACTCACAAATTCTAGTGAGTAGGTGAATTTGCAAATAGAAAATCAGTGAATAAAGAGGATTGACTCTACTTAAAATGTAAGCCAATTTTCACAGGGGCCTTCTCACACACTGTCTTGTGCAAAATGTCCCTGAGAGCTGACATTCACCTTTATGCCAGAAAAAAAAAAAAAAAAGGAGTAAGATTCTATTCTAAAGAAACCAAATTGACTTTCTGGAGTAATTTAGGGAGACTAATGTTGGCATTAATGTCCTAGAGCAAAGGTCACTCACAAATGCACATACAAAATCTAGAATTACCCCTAGTAAAATGGCAGTGTCCTGTCTGATCAATGTATATGGAAGCTTGTCAATGGACAAGCCAAAATTCCTTCTTCATATGGACAGCTTTAAATCAACTTTTTATTAATTCATTCCTAAATATGAATGTCAACCAAGGATTACAAGACATTTGAAGACAACTGCAATATGAAAAAGATTAAGATAAAACAAGGAAAAATTTACCTTAGAAAAGATAGACAGATAATTTGAGAAAATAAGAGGACTTAAAAATTCTAAGTGATCACTTTTGAGAAATGTAAGAAGCTATTTTACACATTAAAAAAGGCTTACCAAGCATCATGGCAGAGTGAGCTCTTCCCTTATACTCTCCACCCTAAGATACAATGAAAAGGACATTCATAAACCAATAGAGGACATTCATACAACACAATAGACATCTGAGAGCCCCACACAGCCATCCGTCTGAGGGTGGAGGTGCTGGGCCTCCCAGGAGGAAGAGTAAGGAGGTGAGGGGATCTCGTCTTGCTCCCTGGCAGTGACCTAGGCCATGGAACTGTGTGCAGCTCTGAAAGGAGAGGGAGGAGGGGTGGCTCTCCGCAGGAACACCTTTACTCTCTAAATTGCCTCTCCGATGTGGGAAAGCTCCACACAGAGGAGGCTAAGCTATTGTGGGGGTGTCTTCATTGAGTCAGCACCCCAGGAGGGCAGATAGTGAGAGAAGAGTGAGAATGCCACTAGAATCAGGCGCTGAAAGAAACTGCACCTCCTCCAACCTGATGCACCAGCTCAGCCAGTCAGCCAGAGCAAGGGATACCTGCCAGAGCACCTGCACATATGTTAGTAAAGCAGTAGCCGAGACCTGGCAATCACAGATGGGCCCTGTCACCATAGATTCCAAAGGACAGGCACAGATGCCAGAGATCATGGCTGGCTCAGAATATAAATCTCCTAACCCCACCCCCAATGGCAGCAGGTGGAATCTGTGACCAGATACTACCAATATGCAAAGGCACAAATCCCCCACCTCATGAAAAAAATATGATGAGGTATAATAATACTCCAGGTCAGAAGGAAAATGACAAGCACCCAGAAATAAATCCTGAAGGCACAGAAACTTACAATATAAAAGAGAGAGAATTCAAAATTGCTACCATAAAATAACTCAATGAGTTATGAGAAAACTTGGAAAGACAGTTCAATGAGTTCAAGAATAAAATTAATAAACTGAGAGAATTTTTCACAAAAGAGATTGAAACTATAAAGAAAAACCAATCAAAAATGATGGAGATGAAAAATACAATGAATGAGATAAAGAAAAATCTGGAGTCCTCAAATAACGGAGCAGATATTATGGAGGACAGAATTAGTAATTTGGAGGACAGAAATATAGAGATGATTCAGATGGAGAAGACAGACCTAAGACTAAAAAGAAATGAAGAAATTCTTTGAGAAATATCTGACTCAATTAGGAAATGTAACATAAGGATTATAGGTATCCCCAAGGGAGAAGAGCAGGAGAAAAGAGCAGAGAGCTTGTTCAAAGAAATAATAGCTTAGAACTTCACAAACCTGTGGAACAATCTGGAAATACAACTAAAAGAAGTGAATATAACTCTTTACATCAATGTAAAAAGACCTTCCCCAAGGCATATAGTAGTAAAACTGGCAAAAGTCAATGATAAAGAAAAATATTAAGGACAGGAAGGGAGAAGAAAATCACTTACAAAAGAACCTTTATCAGGCTTTCAGCAGATTTCTCAGCAGAAACTTTGCAGGCTAGGAGAGAGTGAAATGATATATTCAAAATTCTGAAAGACAAAATCCTTCAGCCAAGAATACTCTATTCAGTGAAAATATCCTTCAGATATGATGGAGAAATAAAACTTCTCCCAGATCAACAAAAGCTGAAGGAGTTCATCCCCACAAGACCCCCACCTACAAGAAGGGAGCAAGAAGGTCTTCATAAGTGAGAAAGAAGAGTTTATAAAGCCTTGAACAAGGAGATAAGTAGGCAGCCAAAATCAGAAAATTGCTGCTCTCTAACAGGAAACATCTCAGCTCTAAAGGCAAACACAGGCTCAGAGTGAGTGGATAGGAGTCCATATTCCAAGCTAATGGCAAAGAAAAGAAAGTAGGTGTTGCCACACTTTTATCAGACAAAGTAGACTTCAAGATAAAAAGACAATGAGAAATAAAGAGGGGCAGTATATAATGATAAAAGGAACACTCCACAAAGAAGACATAAGACTTATAAATATATATGTACCCAACACAGGAGCATCAAATTACATAAAGCAACTATTAACAAACCTAAAAGGAGATATCAACAACACACAATAATAGTAGTGGACCTTAGCATCCCACTTACGTCAATGGATAGGTCATCCAGACAGAAAGTCAACAAGAAAACACTGGCCTTAAATGAAACACTAGACCAGATAGACTTTTATATATATAACATTCTAGCTGAAAGCACCAGAATACACATTCTTCTCAAGTACACATGGAACATTATCAAAGAATGCCTGAATAAATTTAAGATTGAAATCATATCAACTATCTTTTCTGACTATAATGCTATGAAATTAGAAATCAACTATAAGGAAAAAGCTGGGAAAGTTACAAATATGTGGAGACAAAACAACATGCTACTAAACAACCAATGGATCATTGGAGAAATTAAAGGAGAAAAATCAAAACATATCTCAAGACACAAGAAAATGAAAATACACCATACCAACTATATGGGATACAGCAAAAGAGGTCTTAATTCATAACAATACAGGCCCACCTTAACAAACAAGGAAAACCTCAATTAAGCAATTTTAAATCAAACCTAAGAAATTAAAAAAAGAAGAACAAAGCCCAAAGTCAGCAGATAGAGGGAAATAATAAAAATTTGAGTAGAAATAAATGAAATTGAATCAAAAAAAAAGTAGAAAGGATCAATGAAACTAAGAGCTGGTTCCTTGAGAAGATAAACAAAATTGTCAAACTCTTAGCCAGATTCACTAAGAAAAAAAGAGAGAAGCCTCAAACAAATAAAATTAGAAATGATAGAGGAGGGGCCGGCCCCGTGGCCAAGTGGTTAAGTTCAAGTGCTCCACTGCAGCAACCCAGGGTTCCGCCGGTTCGGATCCTAGGCACGGACATGGCACCACTCGTCAGGCCATGGTGAGGGGGCATCCGACATGCCACAACTGGAGGGATCTGCAGCTAGGATATACAACTATGTGCCGGGGGGGGGGTGGTTTGGGGGAGATAGAGCAGAAAGAAAAAAGAAATAAAAGAGGAGAAATTACAAAGAATATCACAGAAATATAAAGGATTATAAGAGAATACTATGAAAAATTATATGCCAACAAATTAGACAATCTAGAAGAAATGGATAAATTTTTAGACTCATAAAACCTCCCCAAACTGAATCAAGAGGAAACAGAGAATCTGAAAAGAACAATCATAAGTAAAGAGATTGAAACAGTAATAAAAAACCTCCCCCAAAATAAAAGTCCAGGACCAGATGGCTTCTCTGGAGAATTCTACCAAACATTGAAAGAAGATTTAATAGCTATCCTTCTCAAACTAGTCCAAAAAATTTAAGAATGTGGAACACTTCCCAACACATTTTACGAGGCCACTATCACCCTGATCCCAAAGCCAGACAAAGACAAGACAAAGAAGTAAAATTATAGGCTGATATCACTGATGAACATAGATGCAAAAATCATCAACAAAATATTGGCAAACCAAATGCAACACATTAAAAGGATCATACACCCTGATCAAGTGGGATTTATACCAGGGACGCAGGGATGGTTCATGATCTACAAAGCAATCAAGGTGATACATCACATTAATAAAATGAGGAATAAACAGCACATGATCATCTCAATAGATGCAGAGAAAGCATTTGACAAGATCCAACATCCATTTATGATAAAAACTCTCAATAAAATGGGTGTAGAAGGAAATTACCTCAACATAATAAAAGCCATACATGATAAACCCACAGCCAATATCAGACTCGAAAGGGAAAACTGAAAGCCATTCCTCTGAGTACAGAAATGGGACAAAGATACTCACTCTCACCACTCTTATTCAACATAGTACTGGAGGTTTTGGCCAGAGCCATTAGGCAAGTAAAAGAAATAAAGGGTATCTAAAAGAAGTGAAACTCTTGCTGTTTGCAGACAACGTGATTTTATATAGAGAAAACCTAAAGAATCCATTGTAAAACTATTGGAAGTAGTCAGTAACTACAGCAAAGTTGCAGAGTACAAAATCAACTTACAAAAGTCAGTTGCATTTCTATAACCTAATAACGAACTAACTGAAAGAGGACTCAAGAATACAATCCCATTTACAATTGCAACACATAGAGTAAAATATCTAAGAATAAATTCAACCCAGGAGATGAAAGACCTATACAATGAAAACTATAGGACACTATTGCAAGAAATTGATGATGACATAAAGAAATGGAAAGATATTCCATGCACATGTATTGGAAGAATAAACAGAGTTAAAATATCCATATTTCCTAAAGCAATCTACAGATTCAACGCAGTTCAGAATCCCAATGACTTTCTTCATGGAAATAGAACAAAAGATCCTAAAATTCATATGGGGCAACAAAAGACCCCCAATAGCTAAAGCAATCCTGAGAAAAAAGCACAGAGCTGGAGACATCACAATCCCTGACTTCAAAATATACTGCAAAAACAGATACACAGATCAATGGAACAGAATTGAAAGCCCAAAAATAGAACTACACATCTATGGACAGCTAACCTTTGACAAAGGAGCTAAGAACATACAATGGAGAAAGGAAAATCTCTTCAATAAATGGTGTTGGGGAAACCGGGCAGCCACATGCAAAAGAGTGAAAATAGATCATCTTTCACCATACACAAAAATTAACTCAAAATAGATCAAAGACTTGAAGTTAAGACATGGAACCTTAAAACTTCTAGAAGAAAATTAGTCAGTACACTCTTTGACATTGGTCTTTGAAGGATATTTTCAAATACTATGTCTACTCAGGCAAGGGAAACAAAAGAAAAAATAAACAAACGGGACTTCATCAGACTAAGAGCTTCTGCAAGGCAAAGGAAACCAGGAACAAAACAAAAAGACAACCCAGCAACTGGGAGAAAACATTTGCAAATCATATATCCAACAAAGGATTAAGCTCCAAAATATACAAAGAATTCACACAGCTCTACACAAAAAAGCAAACAATCCGATCGAAAAATGGTCAGAGGATGAGAGCAGACATTTTTTCACAGAAGATATACAGATGGCCAATAGGCACATGAAAAGATGGTCAACATCACTAATAATCAGGGAAATAAATGCAAATCAAAACTACACTGAGATGTCACCTTAGACCCATTAGAATGACCAAGACAACCACCAAGACAAAAAATAACAAATGTGGAGAGGATGCAGAAAAAGGCAACCCTCACAGACTGTTGGCGGGAATGCACACTGGTGCAGTCATTATGGAAAACAGTGTGGGTATTTTTCAAAAAATTAAAAACAGAAATACCAAATGACCTGGCTATCCTACTACTGGGTATTTATCCAAAACTTGAAATCCACAATTCAAAGATACTTATGCACCCTTATGTTCATTGCAGCATTATTCACAATAGCCAAGATGTGGAAACCACCCAAGTGCCCACTGACTGACAAATGGATAAAGAAGAAGTGGTATATATGTACAATGGAATACTACTCAGCCATAAAAAAGAAAAAAATTATCCCAGTTGGAACAACATGGATGGATCTTGAGGGTTTTATGGTAAACGAAATAAGCCAGACAGAGAAAGTCAAACACTGTATGATTTCACTCATATGTGGAAGATAAACTAACACATGGACAGTGAGAACAGATTAGTGATTACCGGAGGGGAAGGGGGTTGGAGAGTGGGCATAAGGGGTAAAGAGGCACATTTATATGGTGACTGACAAATAATAATGTACAACAGAAATTTTACAATGTTATGAACTATTATGACCTCAATAAAATAAGAAAACAAAGGTTTGCCAAGCACGGAGTGAAATGGATGGCAAAAGAAACCCATTTAGACACAATTGTGAACTTTTAAAATGTTAAAGTTCTCAAAATGTTTCAAGGTGCAAACAACCAACTGCCTTCAACTGCATACGGATGAGGCATCCATTGGATTTCTATTAGTCACCTGACTAATACCTGAGAGCCAGAATACAATACATTAATGCTATTGATGTTCTGAGGTAAATGATTTGTAGCCTAGGAATTTATAATTAGCCAACTTATTCATGAAGGATGAAATTAGAATAAATATATTTTCGTAAATGAAAAGAATGATAAACTCTATGTTCCACATACCATTCTTTAGGAAGTTACTTCAGAATATTCTTCAGCAAAATAAGAAACTAGAAGACATGGAATCTAGGAATTTTGGGATCTGACCCAGATGAATGAGGAAGGAAGTGCCAGAAATAGGGCAGGAAAGAGAGGTTCTGGGAAGGAAGGCTCCAGGCAGAAAAGAGAAATTTTGGAGATTTGCTACTAAAGATAGGAACTTAGAAATTAAGTAGCAGACAACAATAAAAAGAAGGAAAAAGTAAGGAAAGTAATAACTGAAATGAAAAACCTGAAGCTGAGTGAGGAAAATATCTCAACAAAATAATATCTCAATACTTTGTTGTGCAGGGAAAAGTATTTATAGTGATAAAAATATAAGCACATTTATAGATTTCCACCCTATAGAATCAACTTTTAGCCAAAGCATGAAAGATTTACTTATGATTACAGAGTAGAAAATACATGATTCTTACACACCCAATATCAAAGTAAAGTTGGATGTCTTAGAAGTTGGGAGGCTGAAGAGTGGATCACGGTGAAAGGAGCTTAGGGACACTGTGCTCTGTAGAGGGGACAGTATAAGAGTAAAGGCCTGGCTATGTTATTTGAAGTTATTCAACATTGTGTTATATTGAGGTGAGGTGTGAGGATTGGTGAAGCAAATTAACTAAATCTTCATTTTTCATATCAGAAATGTAGGAGATAAAATAACAACAAATAATACCAGATTAAGTAAAAATAGAAAATTTAAAGAGCTAAGAGTGACTCCATCTATCAACAGAATATTATGCAGCTATTAAGAGCACTTCGTATATCCCAACGGAATGAGCTCCTTGACGTTACTACAATAACAAAAATCCAGGCATAGAACTTATACTTGGTATACCACTATTTGTGTAAAAAAGAGTAAAAAGTGTGTGTGTGTGCATGTGCTCATATGAATATGTATATGTGAAAGTGTATGTATATGCCTGAAATGTCATACAAGATATACTGCCTTCAGAGAAGAAAATCAGGGGCTCAAGAAACAATGGCAGGAGGTTATTCTTTTGAACCTTTTAAATCTTGAAAAACGTGAATCCATAGAGTATTCTAAAAGTAAATATCAATTACATTTTAAAAATTAAAAAATAAGTAATTCCTTCTGAAAAGAATAACGAGAGGTAGAAAGAAATTGACCACGGCACTTTTCCTTTTCATTATAAAACCCCCAGTTGTATTTGACTTTTTAAACTCTGTCCATATATCCCTCACACACACACACACACACACACACACACACACTGAATTGTTGTTTGCCTGTCATTGTCTGCCTAATGAATTCTTATTCATTTTGCAAGATTCGAGTAAAGCAAATTCTCCGTGAAACTTTTCCTGACCCCAGCCAAACTCCCTGCAGTGTACCCATCACTACTACAGCTTTTTCTTTTGCATTTTGTTAGTTACATGCCCGCCTCCTCCACTAGATGCAGTGATCCTCTAAGTCAGGAGCTATTCCTTGTGTCTCCAGACCTTCAGCGCTGCCTGCCTTTTGAATTCAGTGCTGTTTGCCTTTTGAATGGACTGTTTCTAGTACTTAAAGAGTTAGCCTATATCGTAAGTGGGGAAATGTTCCTAGAACCCATGGGAGAGCAGAAGCACGCTGGGAGGTGTACACCAACCACTGTAGAGGTCAGAGAACAGTACAGCCAGCATAGCACAGGGAAGGGGGTGGGTTCACACTCTTTTTGTCACTTCTACATCACTGCTTGAGACTGTAGGATATGCTTAGTCCACAGTTTGGAGACATAAAATCAGTGATTGTGAAAGACAAGTGAGAGGGACAAAAAACGGTGGTTGGGTAAAGAAAGGGAGAGAAGTCTCCCAGGAAAATCACAAAAGTAGATTTTATGTGTTTGGGACCAAAGAGGGAGGCAGCAGATTATTATAAATAGCAAAGGTCACAGTCAAGGATGAGGGCCATAGCATCTGCTAGAAAAAGCGATCTAGAAGTTACCATTTCTTGAGCATCTACTAGGTGCCACCCTCCCAACCCTTTAAGACATATTATAGGATATCTCAGTAATCTAAATTAGAAATTTAATAAGTTGAAATCAATATATCATTATTATTGATTAATAATTATTTTACTGATGACAAAAAGGAGGCTCAGAAATGTTAAGTAATTTGCCAACACCACATGGCCAGAAAGTGACTGAAATGGACTTCTATTTGTAGGTTACATACCATTTTCCTTTTGTGAATCCCTACTCACGATGCTAAGTCTGGTTCAAATGTGCCTTCTCAATGAAGTCTTCTCTGATCTTCCCAGCCAAAAATGACCACAGATACTTCAACTTCGTTTACTCTAATTTTAAGATTCTAGTGTCTGTTACATGTCTTTGTATATTTGACTTCAATCTTCTAGTAGATTTTGTGTTTCTTGGACGAAGGAAGGAAAGAATATTTCCTATTTTACATTTCCTGTGGTGGAAAAATCTAGTGGTTCAATGAGACTCTCTTAAGTCATTGGCTAGACTAACAAAGGTCAAAGTTCTATATTTGTTCTTAAACTGCATCACAAAATTTTCCATTAAAACAAAAAAGTTATTATTGATGATTTTCTGAAAGTTTTATTCTTCTTAGTGATTTATATTCTGCTTTGAGTCCCTTGACACCAGTTATATTAGAGAGTCAAGGAACTTCTTATACATTCCTAATTTGGAGACTTTATAGCAGTATTTTGGGGGCTAAAAAAAGCTTCACTGAGGAATGAGGAAAAAGTATTAGTCAAATAAACTCAGCAAAATTAAAAACGCTAATAATAAGACCCATGTGAAAGTATGTAATGTCAAGACTAGTTCTAGCACTATATAAAATTTAAAACTGGAAGTAAGGCAAAAATGACCTGACAACAATTCTTTGTAAGGCAACAGCAAGCATTTTAGCACAAAGAGATGTTATATCAATGATTAAAAAATCTTAATTGTAGTTTTACAAAGTTTCAGAGCTTCTAGGCAAATGAACAGATAATATTAGAAATTCGAGGATGCAGCATCAAAAATGTACAGTGGTCATCACTTTGTAGAGTTTCAGACATTTTAATTATTTGTCCTGGTACAGAGTTCACAGATCAGAAGTAAATCCACTATATGTTTTTGTAAAAGTAATCGTGTTTAGGAAATTCAGGTAAATCTTTTCTCAGAAGTAAAATTTTTACTTGCCAAAAAATTTAAGAATTAGTTAGAGAACTATGCACTTGTGAATTCATTCTTGAACATGTTATATTCATTCAGGTCAACGGCACTTTTAAACTCACTTTGAATTTCTTAACATCATCCTGGCCATGTGCCTAAACATATATAAATACAAACATTCTCAGCAATTAACCAGACAGTATGAGGTAAATGCCATGAGCGGGGAACTCACTTCATTAGTGCTAATGGGAGCTGTGTAGTTAATTCCCTTGTACTGCTCTTAATTTTCCTCTCCTCTGCGGAGTCCATTCCAAAGCATTAGGTTTATACCCGCTCCTCCCAGCCCATGACAATTTTTACTTACCTCAGTAATGAAGGATTTGGCTGTGGCAGGATTCATAACAAGGATGGCTCGCCTGAGAGTGTCTCGATAGCGATTCAGTTCCTCTATTCTCATGGTATCGAAGAGAGTGGTAATCATTTTATTGATGTTGTTTTCTACCTTCTGAAGTGCAACATCCATCCCCTGCTGAGATACTTTGTCCAAAAACTCCTGTATTCCACGGATATCTAGGAACATCAAAAGCCCATCAAAATGTGAATTACAGCACAGAAGGGAGGTAAAAGCTATTTCACTTATATCAGAATAGTTTATTGTTCGACACTGTAGTTTGTGTAAAAGTAGTAATTGAGTAGCTGATGGAACTCTCAAATATGTTTAAGGTTTAGTAGGATTTAATGTGTTTACACGAAAAACATACGAACTATTATTTTTTTAATGAATTTCTTTCTCTCCACTGATAATTTCTAAATTATCTCACCTCCCACAATGTTATGATAGGGTGGAGGGAGGTGGTTAGGGAGAATCCTCACTTCCCTAAAGCAAATGTGAGATAAGGAAAGTACATTCCTTATTTTCCTCAGCATTAAAAAGCATTAAAAAGTGATGTTAACCTCATGTAAACATGAATATCATTAACGGCAGATGAACCTAAATCAAGATTACTAATGTTTCCTAAAACAGCTAACAATATCACTAAATTGACTTTTACAATCTAAATAGAAAAAGTGGTTTGAGAGGTTGTCTTCAGAACTTCTCTGGTCACTTAGACCACAAATAAAATAACTACATTTTGTCTATTTTATGAGTACTACCTCGTTAGCTCAAATCTGGCAAACTTGGTAGGAGAGTTTTCTTTTCCAGAGTGTGGGGAATGTACTTTGTGTGCAGAACAAATTGTAACAAAACCTTCACACATCCATTCCAAAATATGCAAAGTTCTGAAAGATTATCAAATAACAAATTGTGTCCATTTCACATTTAAGTGAGGAGGGTAAAATCTAGTCTAAATAAAGAGTTTATAAGTTTATACTTTGATATATATTTAAGGAACAAGAAGTATCTCAAATGTTACAAATAGTTTTCCTAGCACCACATTGGCTGTTTACAGAAGAAGGAATCTCAACATTGATAAATATGATTCGAAGATGTACCTAGCACAATATAATTTTAATATAGCAGATTTTGCTTTTACTATATAATAAGTTATATTTTTCTGTATATGTCCATGGCATAAAATCTTTAAAGGGAAAAATTGGTGAAAACTATGAAGTAAATGGGATTGTAGGTTGCTTTTTTATGAATGGACTGTATCTCAAAATTCCTAATTGTGTCTGATTGCATCAAGTAAAATTTGCCTCTCAAGGGAAATAATTAGTTCATGTGTTTTTTCAATGTATTAATAATTAAAGGCAATATATAAGCACTTCAAATAAGAAAACAAACAGCTACAAATTTGGAAACTGACATTTGCTCATAATAAATGTTTCTATTTGCAAGGTTACAAATTAATTTAAAAAACCCTTTGCTTTCTTCCTGTGATTAGCTTTACCTCAAAACAATTACTATAAATTATATGTTTAGTTATCTGAAAACTCTCAAACTCTTCAAAATAGATAATTGTATAAATTATACCTTATATTCCTTATTCCTAATTATTTTATAAACCCAGGATGTCAGCATCAAAGCACCTTAAAAGAACAGAGCCTCATCTAGAGCAGAACAAGAGATAAAAGAGCTGGAATAATAAAAGTATTATGTACTCATTAAACATCCAAGTCAGAAAGTACCTAAGGGCCTAAAATACTCAAGCATGGATTAAACAAAGGGTTGGATCTGACGAAATTTAGCAGACGCAGGTAGACATATAACAGGACTATGAATACACTCCAGCAGGCATTCTCAAACTTTGGTGTGAATCATAATCACCCAGAAATCATTAAAAAATACAGAAGCTTATGCCCACCCCAGAATCAATAAACCTTTAAAACACGTGTCAGAGCAGATCCTTGATTTTGAATTGTATGTGTTTCTTTAGTTGTTGTTTCTTAATTTATTACTCAAATGTGCATCTAAATATAAGACAAACAAAACCAAAAATATATTGAAATAAAAAAAGATACTCAGAAAACATGATCTAAGGCTCTAGATCATTCACGTTATAGAAAATCTTCTGTTTACAGAAATAATATGCCAGTGCAATTTCATACCTTAAGTTTGAGAAAAAAATTGTTCCAAAAAACATTTATTGACTATGGGACACAGTGCAAGGAATACAGCAGTGAATACACTTCCCCACACTGAGACAGACAATAAACAAGTAAACAAACTAATACATACAAATGGCACTAAGTGCTTGGAAGCAAACAATAGGGGTGCTCTGGTAGCTAATGACAGGGTGGGGAGGAAGATGCGTCTTAGAATACTCAGGGAAAGTTTCTCTGGAAAACTGGTATTTATACTGTGATCTAAGGGTTGAGAAGACATTATCCAGGAAAGAGGTAGGAAGAGAGGACAAGAGCAAAGGAAAATACCCTAGGGCAGCGAGGAGCTTGTGTCTGAAGCAACTTAAGCATTCCAGTGTGGCTGCAGCCAAGCTAGTGAGGAGGACAGCAGAGTTAGGGGAAGCCGTGTGGACAGGGAGGGTTGGATTATGTGGACTCTGGTGAGATGCAGGAAGGGGTTTTGATTCTATTCTAGATAGAGTTTTAATCTGTTGAAAGTTTTAAGTAGAGGATCTGACTAAGTGGCTGATGGGCTATGTGTGCAGAATGAAAAGTAGTCTGTCTGAGTGACTTCTTAGACACTATGATTCAAATTGAGCTTGTAAATGATCTCTCCTTGATTTAGAACAGTATGACACCTTTTAGCTTTTATTTTTGACCAGAAGTTAAGTAATATCTATATTGTTATTTAGCCAGAAAAGTGATGTGATAAAAGGTTGCTATTATCCCTCTGCTTCCTTAGTCTGGAATTCTGAGTATCACTGCCTAGAGATGTGATTGTAAAAGTTTTGAAAATTTTTTTGATCTGTAAGTGAAGAAACATTTATTTTATAGATGTCTTCAAAGATTATACTAGAGAGGGCTTGTGTGTATGTGTGCAAAATCCAGTGTAGGGTCTAACCCATGGTAGTTGCTGCCATTGTTAACAATAGTACATAAGTACTTGTCAAGAGGCCACTTCTTCATCCACCAATAGGGTGAAATTGACTAAAATCTACAGATGGCTAGCTGGCCCAAATAGCAAGCACAATATTTTAGACTCTTGGATTGCAGGAGTTAAATAATAATAGCTTTGCTTGTTTGAGAATAGCACCAGACACTCATGATATGTGGCAACTGGTAAGGTTGATGTGAGAAGAGTCAGAATCATATTGTCTATTAGCTGATCTGTGGGAAAGCATCATGAAAAGAGAGAGTGGGAGTTTGGTTTTGCTAATTCATGAACATAATCAACCATCACAATTATTCAACTACATTATCTGTATGCCTATTAATTTGCAGGAAATGAGAACAGAAAAGTCAAGACTTGGTGCCTGACCTCAAGGAGCTTGCAGGCCTGTGGGTGTGGCTGGGTGCTGTTTATTCATAACAGAAATTTAAATAATAGTTTCAATTCAGTAGTTCCCAGTGACTATTAATTCTACTGACCAGATAATTAAATAACAGCAAGTGGTGGAAGGTTCATTAACTGATTTATTAAACATAAGATTAGGAAGAAAAAAAAGTCTTTTTTTCCTGGGCACTCTAAAGGAGCTTGTGGTTGGCAGAATAGTGACCTTCCAAAGATGCCCAGGTCCTAACCCCTGAAATCTGTGAATATTTAGGTTAGCTAGCAAAGAGGAATTAATGCGCCAAATGCATTAAGGTTGCTAATCATCTGACCTTAGATGGGGAGATATCTCGTATTATTTGGGTGGGTCTAGTATAATCACAGGGTCCTTAAATTGGAGGAGGGAGGCAGAAAATGAGACTCAAAAGGAAATCTGACTTCTGATGAATGAGTTGACTTTTGGGCAACTTCAGAGAGATGCAACATTGCTGGCTTTGAACACGGAGGAAGGGGATCTGGAGAGAAGAAACGTGGATGGTCTCAAGATGCCGGAAAAAGTAAGGAAGTTTCTCCCTGAGAAACTCCAGAAAGGAACACAGGCTTGCAGATATTTGGGTTTTAGCCCATGTTTTAAGATCCCATGTCAGATTTCTGACCTACAGAACTATAAAGTACTAATTTGTGTTGTTTAAGCCTTTAAATTTATGGTCATTTGTTACACCAGCAATAGAAAACTAATGTAGAAGTATACGTTAGTCCTTAGGTCGGCATTTTTCAAATCATGGTCCACTGAATTTTGTTTTGGAATCATCTGGAGAACTTGTTGAAAAGAAAGATTTCTGAGCCTCACTCCATTCCTATGGAATCTGAAACTCTCAAGATGAAGCCTAGAGATTTTCTCACTGATGATTCTTAAGAAATGAGTTTGGGAACCAATGCTGCAATTTCTTAATCTTCCTTGCATCACAGACTCCTTTGAGAAAATCATGAAGATTATGGATCCTCTCTCTCCCCAGTAAATGTACATAACCAAAACATTCCACACTCCACCTAGATTATGGTCTCTCAGTCTGATCTGCATGCTTCCCAGGGTAGTTATTGGAGAACCTAGATTAGCATATTGTCATTGCTCTTAATGATTTATTTTCTTTCCGTACTATATAAGAAGGTGAAGTATAGATATTCACGTCAACTAGTAGTGCGTATTACATTTTACTTAAATAGAGGAACATTTTAAATAAAAATATTAAGAAACATAACAAACACATAAAGACGTTTCCCAATAACCTTCAATTGTTTTCAGTTACGATTTAGTCAAACTCTAGTTGTCCTTCAGGTCCAAGAAAAACCTACTAAGCTGTAGAAGATTGGGTTCCCAGGGAAGCTGACTCTGAGAAGGAGAAGGAAGAACAGAAAATTTGTTAGGGACTGCTCTCAGGAATAGCACTTGTGCACCAAGGGAAATAAGCAAAATTCAGCAGAGGGAGAGCTGTGATGCAGTCTCAACAGAGACCTGCCCAGGCCTCTGGAAGTGGAATGGCCTTCAGAGTTATACCAAGTTAGGGCTGGTGGAATAAGAGACCATAATCCTGTGTGGACTTTGGTGGCTCTCTTCAGCTGAGGGCAATTCCTGGGGAGAGCAGTCAGCTGCTGAGAGAATAAGTACTTCCATTGAGAAGGAGATTTGGGTGGCGCAGGACAGAATGCATTAGGGAATATTCCTTGCGTTTATGGAGGCAAAGCTATTTTGGTTTCCAGGGTAAGTTGACGTGAAAAGCCCTTATAAATCATTTCTAGTCAACACTGCATTTTTCTTTTCTGAAATCACTTTTTATAGGGGAAAACACACTACACATGATGTCAGAAAACCAGGTTTGGATCCTTACTTTGTTACTCATGTAGCCCTGTAAACTTGGAACAAATTGTATAGCTAATGTCTGTTGTTTTTACCTTCCCAGTGCTTCTTCTCTTTTATTCAAGGGACAAGACCTCATTTTTCATTCAAGAAATAAACCTGGACCCATCCCTGGTGTTCCACTTTTATTTTGTTCTACAATCTATTACTGGATGGTCATGTGTCCCAGGATAGTCAATTTGAGCTCTCCATGTCCTTGGCCTAACGAATTAGTTCAGGAATAGTCACAGGGCTCAAATAGGGATTGAAATTTGATATATGAATAATTAAAAAGAAATGATCTCTCTTTTGCATCATGAGTTCTAATGTTGTAGCTTTGGGATTGCAAGAGCTGGTGTGCTTAGACAGAAACTGAGAATGAAACCAATAAGCGAAGTGAAGCAGAGGGAAGCCAGATGTTGCATAGATTTTCCAACTACGTGAGTCAATCAGAATTTTTTTTTTTGCTTACTTAGTTTGAAATGAGCTTCTGTCACTTGCCAGAGAAAGGCTATTGACTAATATGAAGTCTTGTGCTGAAAATCTGATACTTTGGTGATGAAAGTGAAGGCAGAGTTCTTACCGTTGAGGTATGTCCAGTTCAGTGGAAGGGATGACAGATTAAACAGATAATTATGTTTTAATGTGATTAATGTCAATACAAGAAATGGAACAAAGGAATGGTAGCATAGGATAAGTAGCAACTAACCACAACTTATCAATGTGAAAAGAAAATTATTTAAGCTAATTACTGGGTTGTTCTGATAAAAAGAAATAGGGTGTGTGAAATACTAAAGCAGTTCGCAAGCTACAAATTTCTAAGCAATGTATATTTGCATTATCAAGACTTTATTAACCCAGTCAAAAGTCCCATTTATTCTTAATTTTCTTCTGCTGTCTTTTTCTATGGAAAATCTTGATAAGGACTAAAAGTTGATCTAGGTAACATCCTCAGATCTTGATATCCTAGCAACCATCAGTTTCTCTGATATCTGAATTGTGTAACTTATTTAGACCACTTCCCACAACAACTCTCCAAGAAGTTGGAGAAAGCTGATTGAAGCTCAATGATTTAGTTATTAAATTGTGTAAAATAATGACTTTATTATGATCAGTAATATAAGATTAAATTTAATGTCTATATTAAAAATGGTTTAAGTAGACCAGGGTAAAAAAATCCCAGTCTACATCAGAATCTAACGTATAAACATATTTCTAAATTGACCCTCAACCAGAAGTCTGACATCCTATTGTTCATTGCAAACCAGTTGTCTGCATCCGGATAGATCCTTTTTGGAACCAAGTCTCTGCTTAGTATATGCCAAGCATGGTGAGAGGTACATAGAAGAGAATGTTGAGCAAGACAAAAACAATCCCTTCCCTCAAGGAATTTGTTATCTACACTATCTGATGATAAAACAGATGGAGCAGAGATAGAGGAATCTTACAATACTCTTTCATTTTCCAAATTGTAGTTGCAATTTAACTAAATTTAGTGGCCTTCTCTGGAATATATCAAACAGTAATTCTGATCATTGTATTCAAATATCACCTTTAAAATACTGAATTTGGTAGGAAAAGAGATTTGTCACTAAGTCTATGTAAATCTGAGTTTTTTCCTCTCCTCATCTCTCCCTCTCATTTGAGTAGGTTAGGCACATTTAATTACTTTGATCACTTAATGCATCCAAGATCTCACTTGAGAGCAGGAGACTTCAGTGCTGGATTCAGCCAGTGTTGGTGTTTCTGAAATCATGACAGAATGCCAAGCTTTAAAAGTAATATTTAGAATCTTGTGACTTTTTTTTTTAGATGAAAAGGAATATGCCGTACTGCTGGACACATGACATACATCATTGAGCTGAATGGATTTTCCCAGTTTATGAATAGCAAAGTATACTCTATAAACGCCTTGTTTCCAATAGCCTTTCTCTTGCAAGTGACAGAAGCTCATGTCAAACTAAGTAAGCAAGTAAGCATACTCTATAAAAGCCTATTTTCCTGAGAAAATAAGGCTTTTAACCATTGAGGGATTTAAAAAATTTTGTTTAGAAGAAACTTTACTTCAAAAATAATTTGAGTCTTTATTATTTCCTTGCCATTTATAGCATATTTAGAAAATAAAGATAATAATATGCTATATTAGATTTTGAGGTGACATATTCAGCAATAGCGGTCAGTCCATCATTGAGATTTTCTATTTGATAAGAACTTGGGATTTTAGCTTTAGATCATAGTGTTTCAGTATGAGGGTTATCATTACAGTAATGCTGATCAATATTTTTTAAGGTCTTTTTATTGATGAACAAATCTGAACTAGTAGAATATATCAGTGTTACCTATTTGACATAATATGTACTAATACAAAGGAAATAGTTCAATAACCTGCTAGGATTAATTATACGCTTATTGATGCACTTTGGAGTAAAATGAGAGAACTGAAAGCTGGAAAGTGGCCAAACGAGTAATAAACAGCTTTAAGACTGTCTAGAGAGACAGTTAATAATATTATAGTCATCAGACATTTGAAAACACTCTCAGGGTAATTATAAACATTTGCAATCAATTAAGAGGAATGTGTCCATTTTATGGGCCTTGATTAAACCTACATCCAGACCATATGGGATGAATGCTGTGATTCTTAGGAATGCATTCATGAGGCTGGTCACCCAGTGTTCATTTCAAAGGGGCTACCATATGGCAACTTAATTGTAAGGAAAGAGTGATATACTGAGGTACTTAAGGGTAGTACTTAAGTATATATTTGATTTAGTCATTTCCATGCTAAGACATTTTATTTTATCAACACCTAATTCTCACTTTCAGGTCTCTGATTTTCGGAAACACTTAGTTTAACAAATTATGGTAGACATTTACATATGGTCAAAAATTATGTTGTAAAAGAGAAAATACTATCTTGAAATTATAAGAAAAATGTCAGAAAGGCTAAGAATATAAAATAAGTTTAAGCTGACCAAAACAAACCAAAAAAACCAAATTCAAACTAAACCTAAAAAGTGTATGTTTTAAAAGCAATTTTAATGTTGAACTATAAAGGCAAATATTTATAATTTCTAAACAATAATAAATATTTAATGTAATTCCATTTAATAATATTAAACTAAAATTTAAAATCAAACTAATTTAATATAATTAATTTATATTAATTATATTATAATATAATTAATTAATTTAACGTAATCTAATTAATATTTAAAGAATTGTTTTCTTATAAGCAAAGTTTCCTTCAAACTGGAAAGGGAAGCGCATGTGTCCAGGTATGCCTAGCCTCCACCCAGAGGGTCATCGTGTGACTCAGGCTGGTGACTGAGAGCCTGCCATGTCCCTGACAAAATTATCTGTTCCAGGGATTAGCACAGGACCCAAACAGGCCCTGAGATTTGGTATATGGGTATATATCAATATGTATGATAGTAGATTTATGAACAAAGAAAGCAAAGGATCTTTCTTTAGTATAATAATCTGTAAGGATATGCTTCGAGTCACCAGTGTCATCTGTCTTGGCTAAGAATAAAGCCAATGCATGAACCGAAGCAGAAATGAAAATATGGTAAGAGGGGATCTAACTACTTTCAATGAGTTCATTTCTCTACGTCATTACTGTAACAAGCTGCTCAGATCCCTGTCATCATATTATCCCTCTAGTATCCATAACTACATCCATCTAACAGATCTATCAGTAAATCTATCCTAGTCCTAGGCTGTGGGACCAATATTGTTTTGGGCAAAGGAAATTAAAGAACCCAAGTAGCTCATTTGATGAAGAGCACTTCAACCTTACTGCTTGTCTCTCTCGTCCATCAGTGCTGTTCAGTCCTCCCAGCCCTGAAATTCAACTTTTCTGCCATCAGTACTCTCAGAATAGAATCCTCCCATTAAAACAATCGCTTTCTTCTGTTTTAAGGACCACCTACTCCTCTAACTTTCTGCTTTCTGTATTGTTGTCAGTTCCTTAATGCTGGAACTGGCTGGTACATTCAAGTAACTCCTTCCCTAGGCCTCTTTGATACTGAGCCTTCCCCGACTACTGCCAATTGCTGTTAACGTGCCTTCCTGGATATCACATTCCACCTACCTGACCAAACTTTCTCTCAGAGATTTGGTTGAAAGCTAAGTAAATCGAGGGTGATGTAAAATTCTAAGAGAAGGGGAATATAATAAGCGATACAATAAAGATTTAATATAAAACTTTTTTAAAAAGCAGAAATTATGAGAAAACACAAGGTAAAAGTGTTTTTTATTTTTCTAAAAAGAAGCAAAGGTCTCATCTCTCTGTCTAAGGCAATAAGATAGCCTGCGGCATATAGTGTAATCAGTAACAATGTCAGATCAGATGCGGAGATACTGAAAAACTAGAATAGATGGGGATAAAGTACTTAGAAAGACGGAATATCTGAAAAGCACACCATATTGGAAATGGGAAGTTGCTCTTGGTACTTAAGCAGTAGAAGTCTAAGGAGGGTTTAGTCATTTTCTTTGCTTACTGATAAATGAATATAAGCAAAAGATTACTTATGTTATTCCAAAAAAATCAATCGTTTAAAGAAAAACTTTCTGACAACTAGAAATGTCCAATGTCCAAATGTGAAACAGGATTCTTCAAAATATAGTTTCTCTCTCTCGGAGTACCCTGGTGGGAGAAACAATGTTACTGATCAAAGATGCTGAAGAAGCGTCCTGTTGAAACGTCTTGTTTCCAAATGCCTCATCGAGGAACAAAGCTGGCTGCATCAGAATCACTTGTGAAGTGTTAAAATATACATGTCGTTGCTGCCTACCTTGCCAAAATTCTGATTTCAGGAGACTGGGATGGGACCCAGGTATTATGATGACTAAAAAGCTCTTCTAGTCATTCTGATCTACTAGCAAATTTGGGTTTTGGGTGTCCACTGCATTCAATTCTAACCTTTTGTCTATGACTCTGTAATCTGTAAGTGATCATGAGTCAATCATGCTACTTAGTTTAAACTTTTGATAGGCAAATTGATTTTTTCCCTTTTTGCTTTTTTCCCCCACTTTTTTTTCTGTGTGTGAGGAAGACTGGCCCTGAGCTAACATCTTTGCCAATCTTCCTATATCTTATGTGGGATGCTGCTACAGTGTGGCTTGAGAAGTGGTGCTGGGTTTGCACCCAGGATCCAAACCTGTGAACCCCAGGCCATGGAAACAGTGTGCGAACTTAACCACTATGCCACTGGGCTGCCCTTCTTTCCTTTTTTTAAAATTGTTTTTGTCTTCAACTATTTGACGGGATTTTCTGTCTTCTAAATTTTATTAAGATACAATTTATGTACAATAAAATAACAGACCTTACATGTGCAGTTCAAAGAGTATTTATTGTATTCTGCTGTAACTACCATTCAAAACAAGATATTAAATATTTGTGTTACCACAGAAGATTGTGTCCTTTTCTACACAATCCACTCGTGATCCAGAGATGCAACCACTTTCTGATTGGTATCACCATGATTAGTTTTGTATTTTATTACACTTTATAAAAATGGAATAATGCAGCATGTACTCTTTTTATTTCAGGCTTATTTCACTCAAAATAATGCGGCTGCATACTTCAATGGTTCATTCTTTCTTACTGCTGGATAGTAGTCCGTTGTGGAGATACGCTACAATGCTTTTAACCATTTTCAAAATGATGGGCATTTAAGTTGTTTCTAGTTTTGGACACAATGAATAATGCTCATATGAACATTCTAATATAAGAGTTGGTGTTGATACTCATTCTCATTATCTTGGAAAACACCTGGGAGTGAAATGGGGAAAACATAAGGCAGATGTTTATCCAACTTCGTAAGAAACTGCCAAACAGATTTCAAAGTGCTTGTACATTTTTATGTCCAATCAACTTTCCAAAATGGTTGTACATTTTTACATTCAACCAGCAAAGTATGAGAGTTCCAGTTATGCCACATTCTTGGCGACATGTAGTAATGGCCTTCAGCCAATCCAGAGGGTAAAAATTGATATCTTGTTTTAATTTGCATTTACCTATGGACAAGAAACATTGAGGAGTTCTTCTTGTGTTTATTGGCCTTTTATATATCTTCTTACATGAATTGTCTGCATAAGCCTTTTGCCATTTTTAATTGTCTATTTTTCTTGGTCTCATATTGTTTCTTTGTAGGAGTTTTGTTTTGTTTTCTTCTTTTAATTCTCTGAGCTCTTTCCATAGCCTATGTGCTTATGTAAGTCTTTCAGATGTATGTACTGAAATGTATTCCCAGGTTTGTAGTTTGCCTATTTACTTTCTTAATGGTGTCTGTTAATGAGTAGAAATGTTTAATTTTGGTGAAGTCCAAATTATTGTGTGCATTTGGTTAGTTCCTTTTGATGTGTCTAAGAAATCTCTGTATACCCTAGAGTCACAAATATATTCTCTTATTTTTTTTCTAAAAGATTTATAATTCTAGCTTTTAGTTTAGGTCTAAGATCAATTGAATTAATTTTTGTATAGTGTGAGATAGCAGTCAAAGTTTTTTTTCTTTTTTCTTTCTTTTCATACAAAAACACAGTTGTTCAAATACTATTGGTTAAGAACATTCCCCCACTGAATTGACTTGGCATGTTGGTCAACAAAAAATTGACTATGTACATATGGTGTGATTTCTGAATCTTATTGTGATCTGTTTGTCAATCCTAGGACAATACGAAATGAGCCTTGAAATTAGGTAAAGCATTTAATCCAGTTTTACTTTTTTTTCAATGTTCTTGTGATTATACAAGATCTTCGGACATTCCATTTAAATTTTAGAATCAGCTGATCAATTTCTTTTAAAGAGCCTGAGATATTTTGATAGGGATTGCATTGAATCTATAAATCAATTCATGGAGAATGAGCATCTTAACAATATCACATTTTCTAAATCATGAACATATATCTCCCCATTATTTAGGTCTTTTTTAATTGCTTTTGCTCAAGTTTTGTAGTTTTCGGTGTAAATACATTGCAATATTTTGTAGATTTATTCTAAGCCATTTGATGTTTTCATATTTCTGTTTATTTCACTTTCCAATTTTTTACTGCTGTTATAGAGATATATAATTATTTTCAAATATTCACCTTTTAGGCTATAAACTCACTAAATTAACTTAAAAGTTTTAGTAGAAGATTTTGGAGATTATATTGGATTTTCTTTGTATATAATTGAGTATTAACAAATAGAGACATTTATACTTCTTCCTCTTGAAACTGTATGCATATTAGTTTTTATTCCTTGTTTTGTTTCAGTGGGTAGAACTTCTAGTACAATATTGTTTTGTGCGGAGGATCTGTAGTGATATTTTCTCTTTTATTCCTGATACTGATACCTTTTGTTTTCTGTGTGTTTTTTTTTAATATACTGATTGATTTTGCTAGGGGCTTATCAATTTTATTAATCTTATAGAAATTAATGTTAAACTATTAGTTTTCTATTTCATTTTAATCTGCACTCATGTTTTTAATATTTTCTGTTTTCTACTTTGGGTTTAATACAGTCTTATTTTGCTATATTCTGAAAGTGGAAGTTTAATTTCTTGCTATTTAGACCTTTCTTTTTTAAATATAGGCATAGTTTTTTTTGATTTTTGTAGTTATTGTTGTTGGGGCTCAGATGTCTGTCCTGGGCATGATGCTTCTTTATGTTTCCCCACATCAACCTGAGTGGCAGCCTGGCCTACAGAGAGCTTAGGGGGATTTGGACTTAATTCTATCTCAGCCTCTGGAGTCTTTTGTTGGATTGCTGTGATTGTGGATCATAAAGATAATGAGCATTTTGTGAGTATGCTGTTTGTCAAGTCCTCCTATAATGGCCAATGCAGGCCAAAGTACGAGACACAATTGGTCTCTGTAAGTTTTATAAAAATGTCCTTGTCTCTTTTGCACCTAATCATTCCTGATGAGAGGTGCAAATAGGAGTAAATGGAGAAAAAGATAAAGTTACAGCAATTGGAATGGGATACACCAAATTTCTGGAGCTGGACGGAGAGCAACAACTCCAACACCTGGGAAGAGAACATGCTTAGACCCTAGAAATAGGGAGAAGGGATGGACACTAATGATCTTTGTCTTTCAGAACAACTCCTGGAGTTGTTCAGAAGAAAGGTCTCCTGGCACAGACCTTTCAAACTGGAATAAGTGCCTTAAATTTAACTGACTGCTGGATCTGCT
The DNA here is from genome assembly GCF_041296265.1 of Equus caballus. Taxonomy (NCBI): domain Eukaryota; kingdom Metazoa; phylum Chordata; class Mammalia; order Perissodactyla; family Equidae; genus Equus; species Equus caballus. The sequence continues at coordinate 51,337,158 of NC_091686.1, forward strand.
ATTCCTCAACAGAGGTCTGTACCCACAATGTGATCACCATTTCCTTAATCTTACCAAAAAGTCTCCTGGAAACAGTGGGGGATGCACTCCTCATGCAAAACATCTGTCAATGTTTCCAAATACCTTTTCCATCCCTATTCTGACTCATTACATAGGGTGTTAAGAAAGTTACTAGACTGAAGTCATAGAATAGGGATTGGTAAATAAATTCTTAAAGGCCAGATAGTGATATTTCAGGTTTATGGGTTATCCTGTTTCTATTGCAATTGCTCAACTCTTCTATTGTAGATCAAAAGCAGGCACAGACAGTATACAAACAAATGAACATACTGTGTTCCAAGAAAAGTTTATTTACATAGCCAAGATGTGGAAGCACCCAAATGCCCATCGACTGATGAATGGATAAAGAGGATATGATATATATATATATATATGGAATACTACTCAGCCATAAAAAATACAAAATCATTTGATCTGCAACAACATGGAAGGACCTTGAGAGTATTATGTTAAGTGTGACAAGCCAGACGAAGAAAGACAAACACCATACGATATCACCTATACGTGGAAGATAAACTAACACATGGACAAAGAGAACAGATCAGTGGTTAACAGAGCGGAAGGGGACTTGAGGGTGGGCATAAGGGGTAAAGGGGCATGTATATACGGTGATTGACAAATAATAATATACTACTGAAATTTCACGTTATAAACTAGATTGCACCAATTTCCTTCAGACTGATTCTCCTCAACACAAACTGGACTCAAATATTCTATATAAATTGAGAAAGCTTAGCACTAACAGCTGGCAAGGAGGTCATATTGGAAGCCCTATTGATGTGTTTTAGGGGGGCTCAGCAATTCTAACTAACCCTTCCCTCCATTCTTACGTCTCCCCTAACCAGGGATGTTATGTGAACTTCTAAGACTGTAGTTCTTGTGTAGAGGTTACCTCCCTCCCAAAGACAGATGAGTTGCACATTAGGGTTGCTATAAGTGACCTTCAAGTGTTGAAGTAAATACCAGTGGCAGATAATGTACTACTCTGTTGAGATCTCCTAAAGTGAGGCTACCCTTATTTATTTGGGGGAGCCACATACAGCAATATCTACCTTGCAATTTATATGGGTCCTGTAGGTAGTTTTCCCCATGAAAGGATTTGTCTGACTAGAAATTTTCCCCTGAATTTCACTGAAGTGATCAATGGCACCACTTCAGCCTTGGAAGTCATTCAGGTCAGCATCAACTCACTGGTCAAGATGGTTATAGATGACAGACTTTCTCCTTGTGAGAAAGATGGAATCTTTCAATTACAAATAAATCCTATTGTACTTGGATTAATGTCTCTGGCTAAGTAGAAAAGTTTATACAGAAATTTAAGGAGAAAGCTCTCTGACTTTTTAAAGTAGATTCTTGATGGTCATGGAATTTGTTCAGCTGGTTGAGTCCAGGACCCTGGTGGGTATGGCTGAGATCATCCTGCTCATTAAAATCTTGTTTATGATATCCTTAAACAAATGCAGAGGAGACAAATTAAATAGATTTGATCCCGACTTCTGTCGGTCAGATTAACCAGATTGGTCTTAGACTGGCATATTCATGGAGAAATTTGCTAGAAGCCAAAAATGTTGTAGAAACAAAGAGTAAATATTTTGAGGAGACAATTCTCCATAAGTCTCTCATATTACTGCACATTTTGCAAGCAGAAGCTCTCCCTAGATAGGAGAAGAGACTTATTTACAGGAAAAAATAATGTATCCTTCCAGGACACATGCTGAGCAGGTTTACTAGAAGCCCATTATAAAAGATACAGATTCCCTAAGTCGGGGCTCCTTAGCTGTCATACAAACCCACTGCATCTACAGCATCCACCTGAGTGTCTCCACATAGCCTGCGGGACTTGAGGCCAAGAGGAACAAACATTAATACAAGGTTAATGCTGCTTGCTTTGCCATGGGTATTAAAGTCCTTTCTCTCCAACCCAGGAATGTAGTGTTTTCTGCCAATAATCATGAAATTGATGCAGGGTCACTTGATAGTTTGAAAGTAGGGCAAAGTCTCAGACCTTCACAGTTCTTGATGATATTATATCACAAACCTCAGCTGTAAGAGATCCTGGGCAATGTAGTTTTTCAACTGGAAGTATTGCTCTCTCAAATAAATTTGGCATTTTGTTGGTAAATTTAAAATGGAGAATGGTTATTGTGTAGGCAAGAGGTTATTTTCTGCTGATGAGTGAGCCTACTTTGGCCCAATGACTGTCCTGTTTCCATGCTTCCAATGATAACCAAACCTGAATTGACATATAATATTTTTCCTTGAATGATGTTAATACATTGAAGATACGCAGGCTTGAAGTCATTGTCTCTCTTTAATAAAGATGATTCTCTACATTTCATTTGTAAACATTTTTTATTTCACAGTTTGTCAGAAATCAATCTTATTCTTATTTCTATAGCATCAAAATACTCTAGTGGTTGAAAGCAAGGAATACAATATTATCATATAATATGAGATTATCAGTGTTTGAATTCAGGCTTCTCAACATGCTTTTGAGTTACCTGACCTCTTACTGCCTCAGTTTTTTTCATTTGTAAAATCATCATCATCATCATCTCAGAGGATTGTTGTGAGGAGTAAATGAGATGACACATGTAAGGCACTTAGAACAGGGTCTGTACATAATAATCTCTCTCTCCAAGATTAGCCCTTATTATATTTTTGGGTGATAGGTCACTGCAACCTCTTTATAGTCATTACACATAGTTAGGAGTATAGGCTCTGGTCTGACGTTAAATCTCAGCTCTGACACTTCTTAGCTAAGTTTTGGGAACAAGTTACCCATCAGTTGTTTCTGTTTTCCTATTTGTAAGATTGTGATAATAATATTACCTACCTCATAGAGCTATTGAGAAGATTAGATGATGTGATGTAAAATACTTATTCTAGTGCCACAGAGATATTATGTTTAATATTTTCATGGCTGCAAGACTTGTTCGCACTTTCTCTCTGTTGGAGTGGCTATCTCTCACACATTGTGAAAGTTAGGTAGGATTTTAAGAGGCAACAATCAAGATCAAAGTCTACCCATAAAGCCTTCCTTAATCACCACTGCTGAAATTAAACACTTTCTTCATTACACACCACTAGCATTCATGACACTATTGCACCGTTCGTGACACTTACACTATTTTCTCTATTAGGAGAGTCATATAAACATTTTGCCTCTTTTGTTAATTGTAAGCTTCTTAAAGGCTAAGACTACCTTCTGTAAAACTTTTTATTTCACGTTTTGCATTGCTTTATGCAAGTGAGCAATGCACATTTCCTGAATGACATATATTTGAAAGCTCAACACTTCCTTTTTAAAAATGCCTTGAACCAATCCATTCAAATCAAGTTTCCACGTTTTCTTCTCGTTTCATCCATTTACTTAGAATTAAAGACTTGAATATTTTTGTTATGGAATTTAAAGTAGGCTTTTATACTATGCTTTTAATAATTAGCTGCTTTTAAAAAAGGTGTTTCTCTAATTAACTGAATACAGAAACAATCTTTTTTTTTTAAGTATATTTTTCTAGGCAAAATACATCTTCAATGAGATTTGGCTCCAGCAGGCTGTCTGATTCCATCCAGAACTGATGCTTAATCCATTCCTTAATGAAAGCAACTCCTGATAACCAAGGTAAAAGTCAAGTATAATTCCAGTTTGAACTTAAAATGATGACATTGACGAATGGCTATGTAAATACATGTAGCCCTCCTCAAGGTACGAGGCATTTGGATAACTTGATGTTTATTTTGGACTCTAGCCCAGTTCTTCTTTACTAGCAAGATTTATTGTAAGTATCAAAGGGAAATTTTCTTTCATTAAACAAAGGTATTACTGGAAATAATTTTAATGATACAAGCAAGGTAATTTTTCATAGATTATTAAATTAAATCGTAAGTCAAAAGCAAGTTTATCACCAAAGTAAAGGAAAAAATGTTTTTTATCATTCCTAAAACAAATCCTGCTTCTGACAGAGGACCCAGTAATATGCTGTGATTATAGCATCTGATTTACTCAAAGGAAAACAGAGGAAAAGAGAATGAGGAATTTCAAATGTAAGTAAATGATTGTGTGTGACTATGAATTTAGTGTATATTTTCAAAAATATTCACCTAATCAATAAACGTCTTCTCTTATGAGAATTTCCTAACCGTAATCCATGTAGAACTTGGAAACAAGATTTTCTTTCCTCATGGACACTTATAATCAAAGAGAAAAATTATTGTTTTAGTGTTGTGAAAATGCTTCCATCAAAAATCACTTTTCTGTTGTTTATTTTATAGGACTAACTAAAAAGTGTTTCCCTCCCTTAAAGAAAAATTTAGGGTTTAAAAATTCATTATTTTATGTTTGAGCAAAGGTCATAAGAATGTCCTTTAAGTTTATGAAAACCATAGATAATCTGCCTGGAAGAAAACTGACAAAACCACAGTCAGCATGCCGACTCCCAGAGGGAGAGGTTACTATGTAACTAAGTAATCCTATCAGTGGATTTCAGATTTCTATCCAATCCTTACTTTTACTGATGAGCCAATTATTTTTTATTTCCTTTTTATTTATTTTATTCATTTCAGTCTCTTGGTGTTTGTTCTGTGACCCCTAAATAATATGAATTAAGCAACAAAAATAAAGATTTCCTTCCTGGAGACAAAGAAGTGTGCTTTCAAAGAGTGCCACAGACTTTTGGCTGAAATCAACCCATCAAGTTTAATGCGACTCTGGCTGCCAAAACCCCATGCAATCTTTGAATATTTAGGGCTAAATGTAACTGCCACTTGCTCTCCCTCCCTGGGAGTCCACGGGAGCTCATATTTGTTGCTTCCCAGATTTCTCCCAACCTGTTTATGCTCAGCTCTATTGATGCTACTTTCTGGCCCATTCTTATGTAACTGTTGTCCAATATTGTTCATAATGCTGGGTAGATTATAACAAGAAAAACACTATTTTAGAAAATGTTTATTTACTTATTTGCTAAGAAAAATAAGTCACACTACAGAGGGTGAAATCTTCTTGATTTTTTATTTAATAAAAATGTTAAAACTAGACCCATCCACACTGACTGGAAAAATTTTCTGAGACTCTTTCTTAAGGTAAATCTCTAAGGAAATACAGGTTTCAAAATACATATTCTTTATCGTGATCTGTTTATTTTCTCTCATTTGATTCTAGCTATCTCTACTTCCCCTAATGACAAAAATAAGAGAGAAACTATATCTGAACACCTCTGGGATCAGTCAGAAAACAGGTAGATTAATTCAGGAAAAAATATTTAAACAAAAGTAATATTATTTTGCTTATTTTTCCTAATATAATACAATTAAAAATACCAAGACAAAGTCTCTTTTCCTCAAATTATGGTGAATTTAGGGAAATTTCTTTGTTTTACCTTGGAAAGTTAAATAAATTGTCTCTATACTACTCAGAATTTTTGTGAGATTTCATATTGCAGGCAATATGCCATGCTAACTATAAAGTAACATGATTTCAGTGACCCCAAAAGAGTTAAATACTAAGTAGATATTAAAGTCCACACTTGGTGTACGAAAGATACATCATAATTTTTTTTAACCAATAAATAGAAATAGACAATTTTTTTCAGTGTTCCAGAATTTGCCCAAAATGGTCTTTTATTATTATAAGGGAAATAAATGTTTCTGAAAGGGGAGAAGGACAGTATTGTCTTTCTGACTTCTCATTATTTGAAAAACCAAGATATATTGGAGTCAGATTCTCTTTAGAAACATTTATAAACTGAGCATTATGTACAGGTATTTACTTTCAAATTGACTTCAAAGGCATTTAATATGAAAGATTGAACTTGCAGCCTTAAAATTTTTGTTGTTGTTGTTGTTGCTGCTAGATTTGTAAGAAGAATATAACAGGAGAAGAAAACCACAAATAACAATGAGTAAGCTCCTTGAAGTTTTTCAAGATTTAATGAAGTTGCTTGCCATGCAAATATGAGCTTACAAAACACACAAATCTCAAAATACTTACCATATTCACTGTCATAGAATATAATGAATTTCTGCCAGGCATATTCTGTGACCACTCTCAGGATAACCTCATTTAAGTAGACAGGTGGCCGAACAGAGAGAGTGTAGTCATCATTCCTGTTGCTCCTGGTGAGTCCACAACCACTTCTTGGGGTCCCAGCTGTTGAGCGCTGAATGAAAAGGTGAGGGATATGCATGGCGTCTGCCAAAGACTGGAGGGACCCCGCGGACGTGCAGCCAATGGAGCTGACCAGGGCCAAGATGCCCTGATTCATAAGTTCACAGGCTGCAAAAAAGCACAGTAACATGCAAATGTCAATGGGTTTCCTAGATTTTCTCTTTTTGTGGAGCAGTGAATAAATCTTATGGAATTATTACACCAACTATGGAAATTTTTTTTAAAAGGTACATTCTACATGAGGAGATACTCAAATTATAAGGTACTGTTGGATTTCAGGTCAAGAATTCTGCCCTTATCAGCTAGCTGACCATGTGCAAATGGGTTAGCTTCTCTCGGTCTCAGTTTTTTCATCTGTAGACGGGGTAAAATAGCACGCAGCTTGCAGGATGATTGCAAGCGCTGGAGAGAATTCAGTATCTGTCATTTGCCTCTCACATGATAAGCATTCATTAGTGATAGCTATACTTTTATAATTATCAATGTATAATTCAGAGAAAAGATAATTCTTTATTGAGTATATAATACAAGGTTTTCAAAAAGGAGATAATATGCGACAAAAGGTTTGAGGAAAGCATTTCTGGCCACAGAAAACAGCCATTGAGGTAGCTAAAACTTTGATGACATTTTGCCTCCTTTATTAAACTAGAGAAATGAAAATATTTTTGTTCTTTTCCTTGACAATCAGAAAACTCCTGGTCAAATCAAATACTAAATTTCAGCTACTACTTCATTCTGGTTTCTAGCTGAACAATTTCTAATTTCTACTATATGATTTATTATCTCTGTTTTAATTTCATTTTAACTATTCTGCATATGCATATATGCTTACTTCAAAACATATTTGAAAACAGATCAAATATAAATTATAAGTAAAGACACAGCATATACAGAAAAAAAGAGTTAAGAAGTGATATCTCAGAATGCCAATCTTTGAAGGAAAGATATTAGAAATAAAACCAAAAGTAAATTCAGAAGGAATCAAGGTAAAATTAATTCCATTTGAGAAGGTCAGTTATTATAATCGACCCAGTCTTTATTCTAGATTTTAGGCATTCTAGGTATAGCATTCTCACTATCAGACTTTGCTATAGATTGTTTTACATAATGCTTGAAAAATTCAAAGGACAACTTAGATAAGTACCTCCATGTAATTAATTTGCCAGTTAATGAAGGCTGACAAAGTGCAAGTTTAAAAGTACTATTCTAACGACACGTATATAAGCATCAAATAAATTTATTATGATTAATGTTAAGCCAACCAATAGATGCAAAATAAATTACTAATTATTAGGGACACAATTTTCAAGCATGAGAGACATTATATGATTTCAAATAAATGTGAAAGATAACATCAGGGATGAATGCTTCTTAGACTGTAACAGATTGAGGTTGATGTTTCAGTAAAAATCATAGAGCCTACTCATGTTCGTGAATTTAACACTTATAGAAAGCAGTATGAATTTATAGTTATACTTTGAATGAATTTATGAAAAAACACTGGTCAAAAGTTTGTTTCCTTATTGTGGTAAGTAAGGCCATTGCTGATTTATATAAGCAAATAGAAATTCACTTTAAAAAAAGATTTTGTTTAAAAGCTTGGCTCATTTAGCATTTAAGATCAAAATAAGAGGAGTGCCTTAAGATATACACAGTTGAATTCAATCTTTAGATTACAGTAATTAAAGATGATCAAACAAATATAAGATTTTGTATAAATCTACCACAAAAGTTACAAAATTATAAATATAAAAGATGGAAAAATTCAGTTTTGGTATTATATTCTGTCACATATAAAAATATATGAAAATTATTTTAATCTTCAGATTGGAAAAGATAGACTCTGAAGAATCATATATTAATCATTATTTAGCAGATACAATTGCTTTAGTAAATATTCTGTGATTTCCTCCAACCATCTATGTTATTTCCTGTCAGCCTCTGTTAGTAAGAAGACAAACTAAGCAGATACTAGAAATAATTCTTATTATATAAGCAAATGTACCATTTTAAAATTATCTACTATTTGGTATTATCCATCCTGCTCCACATATTAGCAAGGATAACTGAAATTTCTCTATAAAATCAAAATAGGAATCATCAAAAATTGCAATCAGAAAACAATATAATATTAGATCTGAAAGGTAATTTAAAGATCATGTAGTCCAGGGATGGAAAAATCAGCTTTAACTGCTATGCCAGTCATAACTGGTTGTTAAGTTGGCATCCTGGAACACTATTTTGAGAAAGATTCTGAGACTCGGAGTGCCAAAATCATTGCGTTAGGTTTCTCATAGGAAGAGACTGGGAGAAGAGTAACCTGCAAGTCATAGACATACTTCTCTCTTATAGTGCCCAACCTTCTCTTGTTCACAGCTGTCAAGAAAGCACACACTCCTCCATTGAAAAAAAAAAGACCCAGGTCTCTAATTCATTGTTCAATATCTTTTTCACCAGGGCAAGCAAACAATATTTGTAACCTTAAAGTTTTGCATGGCAAAGAACAGATGGAGTTCTCCATAAGAGAAAGCTCAACTGGAGATTGTCTATTGTCAGGTTTGGTAAAAAGAGGCAGTCCCACTAAAGAGAAAAGGAAGGGATCACACATCTAAAACAGACTGCGACTGATTGACTCAAAACGCAACCCAGGTCGGGCACATATAAGAATGGGTCTGCAAGGTAACCTATCAAGGCTATATTTGATGCCGATTTTGCCCTATTTTACCAATATAAAATGTTGGTTGAAGCAGAGAAGATGCAGATTGATTTGCTCTGGACATCGACCCTTCACAGGGCCCTATATAAAGAGCACTTGGTATAATCTATATAAAGATTAGTATGAAAAAGAGACTATACCTCACTACGGCAGAAGACAGAGTTGAGGAGATAAAGAGCTACACCAAGAACAGAAACAGAGCTTAGTGAAGCAGAACACCTTTTTCTACAAGACTTCCATTCTTGACTGTTGGAAGACTGCATTCTTTAGAGTTCCATACCATGCATACTGCAGTTCATTAGATATAGTGTGAAACTGAATTTGGAAGATAAGAGTATGTTTTTGTGGGTATCCGCCACATTTTTATTACACGAATCCAAGCCAAGGACTTCTCAATGGCATACTTCTTTCCCACTATTATTTCAACCCCCGTGACTTATTTAAATTGTGTAGGCATGTACACACACACCTCGAAACATATAGAGCATACTGAACGGCTTGCTGGTTTTGTGACTCCAGCTGTTTGACCTATCAACACTATTAAAGATGTTAGGAGCCTGCACTAGCTACTGAAAGCATACCTTTCTTTCTTTTTCTTTCATTCTCTCTTTCTTTTCTGTTTTTTTTTTTTTTTTCAATAGCAATGGCAATCATCAACACTTTCACCTTTTATGGTCATTCAAAAGTTATGGAAATAAAGTCCTATGTATAAAGGTATAAATTTAAGTTACATGATGTTTATGTACACTTTCTTTTTTCATTTCTGAAACTAATCAGTTTGTCTTCTTTTTCTTACTAAGTAAAATAAAACCTATAAAGAGTCTTGAAATTGATTACTTTTTAGTGAATACTCAGTGAGAACTCAGTGAAATATATTTGGATAGCCCATCCGAATTTTGAATACACTTTTTGAATACATTTATTCCCTGTAATATTTTTCTGACTTATTTGTATCGACCAGTTTTTCCTAATATAACCTCTGCCAATGATTTTAAGTTACATCAGAACTTTAGCATATTCCATTAATACACTTGTTCTTCAACACACATTTATCAGCTTTCAACCATGTGCCAGAAACTTCTTTGGAGATCAGAGAATGTATATGGCAGGTTCTATCCTCAAAGATCCCCTAACCTATTCACCATAGTGTTTCCAAAATCTCCCCTGCGTCAGAATTCAAAGTGGAGATTTTAAAAAATGCAGATGACTTAGCCCACTCCTAGAAGATCTACCTTATTCATTCCAGGCTAGTAGTCATGTATTTGCATGATGATATGTTATCCAAGTAGTTCTGTTGTGTAACCCCTTCTGGAAAACATTAGTCTAGCGGATTGTAACCACAATGCTTTTTGATGTGATTGTTGTAGAACATCTAATATTTGTTGATTTTCCTTTACTTTTTATTTCAGTAATATTGTTGAAAATATAACCATAACCGGGAATGGAACTTCCTTATTTTTCTAATTCTCTTAGTTTGTGAGTGGGGGTGGGGCATAGGAAAAGAAGATACACAAAGTTAGTAAGAATCATAGTGCCCCAAAAGGTGATCCTTATCTTCTTTTTATTTCCAAATAAAAACTAAGAAGACTTCATTCTTTAAGTTCCTCCAACACAGATGAAACACCACATATCCATAATTCTAAAATGTATGTAATTTCTGTATTTTATCATATCTGAAATCAGGGAATATTTAAAATTTGATCAATATATTTAATATGACAGATTATTCTTTCTGAAAAATTCATTAATCAATATTGAATTTTATGGTTAGTGAGCTCTTATAAGTGGGAAAATAAGGTGAGCTTCCAGGGAAGATGAGAAAGATTATACTCTTTCTACAATGGCTGAATTTAATTTAACTAATTTTTTTCTTTTTAATTCATTAATGAATCACAAGCATAGTATTTACAATTGCTTTTTCCTTTTTCATCCACCAAAAGCTATCTGACCTTTGCTTTTATACTTGTAAGAATATAGTAACACAAAACATATTCAGCCTATCCAGACATTTAGTATTCTTTGCAAATATGATTTTCAGAAACCATCCGAGAGGTGGCATATAAAAGGTGGGATTAATTTGATACACCATCAATGTGGTTTGCCAAGAAGTATAATCATTTGGAAGAAATTCTTTTAAATAAAGATGGTCTTTATATATAAATAGTGTTACAAGGTCCAATTTAATCATAATTATCTACTTAGGAAGTGAGAATACAGAAAAAATTCATTTAAGTATAATTTTAAAAAATTAAGACAGTTTCTTCTTACAAAGAATACGAGAAACTAAAATGATTGATTACCAGTCATCAAATGAACTAAACTGAACAATTTTCAGTCAACTGTTTTTTCAGTCATCTAAAGCCAGTGTGAACCTTTTGTGATAATTCGTGATCTAAGCTTGAGATGAACTAAACATTTAACCCAGCACCTATTATAAGTCACTTTATTTTTCCATTTATATTTCATAACAACCCAGTGTAGAAAAGCTATTATTATTCTCATTTTCAAATAACAAAACTGGCTCAGTGAAATTAAATGCATTTTTTTTTTTGGTCCAAATTCATAGCGCTAGTAAATGGCAGAGTTGGGTTTCAAACCTGGCCCAGACTTCAATGCCTGGGCCAGAGAGAACTATAAAATCACTATTTGAAACATAAAGACCCATATAAAAACTGGAAGTCATTTAACTCTCTCGTACTACAAGATTCAGGAAATTTCAGCCTCCTGGATGTAAAAGAGAAAAGGATAATAATGATTTTAATACCAGTCTCTCTTTTCTTTTCCGGTTGAGATTAAGGCACTACTTCCATATACTTTCAGCTCCAAACAAAAAGAGTATATTCAGAAAATTTCAACAAGGGTGAAAAAAGCTACTGAGAAGAACCAACAAAGTATTGACTGTACTTTCAATCAAGCCCTATAGTGGCTCTACCAACAATGATGTGATAAAAATAATGACTAAACATTACTTTATAGCTGTTTGGAATTTACAAAAATATTTTTATATGCATTTTGTCATTTTATCAGCATGGCTATATTGGATTAATTCCTATTCTCATTTACTGAACTCTAATTTGAAGCTCATTCTTACATTCTAATAAGTAGTGGAGACAAGGCTGGAACATGGATTTTATGATATTTACTTTACAATTTTTCGATTATACATTTTCATTGCCTCCTATGTATGTAAAGTCAGATTAGTCTCCTCCCTTTTTAATGTTAGCAACAATTCTGCAATGAACACATTTATTTATGTGCATATGCATCTATATGTTACATATGTAAAATGTATATACTATAACAGGCAAGTGCCAGATAGGATGCAAGGTAGACCCAAGAATAGGCAAATGTGTAATGAGAGAGACAGAAGATAATCACGTGAATGTGTAATCATGTGCTGAGTAGCCTCTAGGCCCAAAAGAGTCATTCATTATTCTATGATGGCCCCAAATCATTTTCCCTAGAGTGTGGGTTGGGGAAGCCTTTTATGCAGAAGTGAATCTGGAGCTGCAATCTGAAGGATAAATAGGAAGTAGTTAAGTGAAGAGAAGTTAACTTGATGAAAAAGGGTGATGAAAATACTTCCAAACAGAAGAAATAGAATGTGCAAAGATCTTGTGGCAGAAAGATCTTGGAATACCTGAGAAGGAGAAAGAGGAGCCAGGTATCTGGAGTGCAGAGACCATGCTGGAGAGTGGTACAAGATGAAGATGGAGGGGAAGTCAAAGAATATGATCTTGGGGCTGGCTCAGTAGTGTGGTAGTTAAGTTCATGCACTCTGCTTTGGCAGTCTGGGGTTCGTGGGATTGGATCCCGGGCGTGGACCTACACATCACACATCAAGACATGCTGTGGAGGCATCCCATACAGAAAATAGAGGAAGACTGGCACAGATGTTAGCTCAGAGCCACTTTTCCTCACCAAAAAGGAAGAAGATTGGCAACAGGTGTTAGCCCAGGGCCAATCTTCCTCACCAAAAAGGGGGGGGGGGGGAGACGGGGAAGAAGTTTGACTGGGTTTGTTTGTCTTTTTGTTGTTAATTCAGAGCTTTACATATTTTTCAATATCAACCCTTTATCTGTTATTTATATGTTAAATATCTGCCTGTTTACTTTTTGTATTTGAAATTTATATATAATTTAAATATAAACTTTTTATATTTATTTTATATTTATAGTTTTAAATGTATTATACAATCAAATTTGTTAATCTTTTACTTTAAGGAATATTTTGTTTCATACCATGTTTCCCACAGCCTACAGACTTACCTATAAAAGGATCAGTTTATCTAAAACAACATCTTTCCCATCCTATACCTCATAGTTGATCATCAGCTGACGGAAGATACAGCAATACGAATTTAGGAAACCAGATGAGTGCAGAAAGTTATATTTTGTAAATAAAGGTAAAATTTGATCTTTATCTGTACAATCTTAGCTAGCAAAAAGTGAAGATTAAACATATTTGTGACAAGAATGGCTCCATATCATATAGTATGTCTGTCTTCAAAACTTTTTCCATCATTTTACAGAAATTCTAGTCATTAAAATTATTATTCTTTTACAATATGGCACACTCTGGATTTCGGACTGATTCCTTCAAGATGAGTGACAGAATATTTAATATATTAAAGCAAATTATATCTTGTAGAAATATGAATAAGAACTTGATAAGAAGATATAAGGAGCTGTATGTTTATGTTTGTGTAAGAAGAAAATAGAGAATGACAAAGAACTAATATTTTACACTACTCTCTCAGTTGTTACTATTTATCCAGAATATCAAAGGCAAAACTCAGAAGTCATCTTCAATTATTTCCTTTCTCATATTCCCTGTACTCCTTCACATCAACGTTGGTTAACCCATAATGTTAATTCTACCTACTAAATGTCTCTCAAAACTATTCTGTTCTTGAAATATTCACTGCCAGTCCCTTAGTTCAATCTATATCATCACTAATCCAATTACTAAAACTGTCTCCATGCTGGTATGCTTACATAGTCCTGGCTTAACCTTTCTTCAATCATCTACATTGTAGACAAGGTATCTATTTCTTAACAATCTCATTATTTACATGTTTTAAAAGCCATAAAAGGAATGATTATAGAGTGGAGGAACTAGGGAGAAATGACAACTAAATGCAATATGGGATTCTGGATAAGACCCTGGAACAGAAAAAGTTATTAAAGAAATTGGTGAATTTTGAATAAGATTTGTAGTTCAGTTAATAATATTGTACCAATGTTAATTGACTGTTCTTGATCATTGGTTATGATATAATATGGTTATGTAAGATGTTAATATTAGGGGAAGTGGGGTGAGGAATATAAAAGAACTCTGCACTATTTTTGCCATTGCTCTATAAATCTATAGTTACTCCAAAATTAAAGGTTAAAAACAGATAAAACTGTCAATGACTTCCAACTACTGCAAGAAAAAGCCCAAACTCTTAGCACGGCATACAAAACCCTTGATGACCTGGCCCCAACCTACATTTTCATGTTCATCTCCAGCTCATTTTCCTTGCCATCACAAATTCCTGGCATTCCACACACTCACCTACCACCATGCTATTTATACTTGAACTATATTATTTTTTCAGCAGCCTAGGTGCTTATACAAAGTACAGTTTTTGGCCTCTTAATGATACTGAGTCTTTTGATTCAGGAACATGCTACATATCTTCATTTAATTCAGTCTTTTTAAATTTTTCTAAGCAATATTTTGTAGTATACAGTGAATATGCCTTGTATTTATTTTGTCGTATTTATTACTAAGTGCTTTGTATATTTATATTCTATTGTAAATGGTATTTTTAATTTCCAACTTTTCATTGCTAGAATATAGAAACACATCAGATTGTTGCGTATTGATTTTGTATAATGAAGTCTTATTAAATTCACTTGTTAGTTCTAGTTTCCTTTTTGTAGATTCTGTAGGATTTTCTACATAGACCATCACATCATCTTCAGATCAAGGCAATTGTACGTCTTCCTTTCCAATCTGTATGCTTTTTATTTCCCTTTCATGTTTTATTGCATTGGCTATCACCAGCACAATGTTGAATATAAATAGTAAGAGCAGCCACCCTTCCCTTGTTCTGATCTTAAGGGGAAAACATTCAGTGTTTGACAATTAAATATGAAGCAACCTGTAAGATTTTTTTGACCATGCTCTCTATGAAGTTGAGGAAGTTTCCTTCTATTTCTAGTTTGCTGTAAGTTTTCATCAGGGATGAATGTTGGATTTTGTCGAAAGCTTTTTCTGCATCTATGAAATGATTTCATGGATTTTTTTCTTAGTCTCCTGATATGAATAATTACATTGATTGATTTCTGAATGTTAAACTATCCTTGCATGGATAATTCTGGCCTCAGTAAATAAGCTGGAATGTAACTACATCTATTCAGTTTTCTGGAAGAGATTGTATATAATTAGTGTTATTTCTCTCTTAAATGTTTGGTAGAATTTATTGGTAAACCTTTCTGGTAGCGGCGTTTCATTTGTAAGAAAGTTTTTAACTATAAAATCAATTTAAAAAATAGATAAAGGGGGGCTGACTGGGTGGTGCAGCGGTTAAGGTCGCACGTTCCACTAGATAAAGGGATATTCAGCTTATCTATTCCTTTCCAGTGAACTTGGGTAGTTTATGTCTTTCAAGAAATTTGCCCTTTTTATCTAAATTGTCAAACTTATGGGCATAAAGGCATTTATAATAATCCCTCGTAATTCTTTTAATATCTGTGGAATCTGTAGTGATTTTGCCTTTCTCATTCCAGATACTTGTAATTTGTATCATTTCTCTTTTTTTCCTGATCAGTCTGGCTAGAGGTTTATCAATTTTATTAATTTTCTCAAAGAAACAGCTTTTAGTTTCATTGATTTTCTTTATTGCTTTTTGTTTTATATTTCTTTGATTTCCACTCTGATCTTTATAATTTCCTTTCTTCTGCTTAATTTGAGTTTAGTTTGCTCTTTTGTTTTTCTAAGGGGAAAGCTGTGATCATCAATTTTAGACCTTTCTTTTTTTCTAATATAGCTATTTAGTCCTATAAATTTCCCTTTGTGTACTGCTTTAGTTTCTCCTCTTTCAGCTAAATTCTACCTATTATTCACTTATGTTTTTCACCTTCCCTGCTAACATATTTAACCAGAGCTATTGTTGTAGTTTCTGTTTGATAGTTCCAACATCTGGTATATAGCTCAGTCTATTTCTGTTGCTGACTTTTCTTTTTGAAAACGGATAGATTTTTCTTGCATTTCTGTATGTGTCTCATAATTTTAGATGGATTGCTAGAGACTGAGGTAAACAATTTTAGAGACTGAGGTAAATAGAATATATTGGTGCACTTCTCCTTCTATCAGGCTTTTAGCATGGAGGTGAGTCAATCTAGTCAGGAATTGATCTGGATATGCGTTTTTTGTTGTCATTGTCATCACTATGTGCAATGCACCATCAGCTTCAAATTCCTCTACAGTAGCTTGCCATTATTTTGTACTTAGGATGAGGTCTGCGTTGCCAGAAGGTTTTCTTCAGTTTCCCGCTCCTCCCTCAGCTTTCAGCTGTCCCTTCCCAGATGCACCACAGCGCACATCCCTTCATGTCTTGGATCCATTCACTGTGGTAGACTGCTGTATGCTACTCAGCACTAGGTTCTCCGCCGTCCTGGTTCAGCCTCGGTCTCTGGCAGGCTCTGTGCACCTGAACCTAGAAGGTGGACCTTTCTCAGTGTTGCTGCCCCTTATCTCTGAGAGCCAAACACTACCCTTTATCTTTGGTGCTGGATCAGGAGAGAGTTCCCTGCTTCGTAGAGTTAGTAGACCTCTGCTTGATATCTGTAAAAGATCTTGGACTCAGGATGGTTTCCTACCTCTCCCCCAGGAATAGAGGACTTTTGTTTTGACTTTTTCACCAGCAGTAATGGATCTGAGCAAACACCCCACAGGTAAGAAGATTTCTTGCCTCTCTATCAGCACTTTAAGATTTTTACTTTGTAGGTGATAAAGGCTGGCTAAATGGGTGAAGGATTATGCCTGCTCCCCAACAGCCACCCAGCACCTACAGCATGGCTGTACCACTGAGGGGAGCTCTATCTGAGATCCTCCTGTCCCCAACCTTCTTATGAGCACTCAGAGCAGGACAATGGCAATAGCCTACAAATAAGTATGAATTCCCTTTGTGTCTGCGATCCACAGCTATTCCGCACAAATGCAGTAGCTCACACGTGGCCTTTACAAATTCATAAAAATTCTAAGTGATTCCTTCTACACTGTGTGGAATTCAGTAACATCTTTCTCTGATATTCTGTCAAAGGCCATATTGTTTATGTGTCTTGTCTCTCCTTGAAGGAGCTTGTCCTTCTTTGGATTTTGGTTTCCTTGGTTACTTTGAAAAAAATTATGACATGAAAAATGTTATGATTTTGAAGATTATTTGGCATTTTCTCATTTTTTAGGGTGGGAATGACTTTCTTTGCACCTTTTTACATTCTAAGCAAAGGTGGAAGTTCAGCCACTCCTTGATTATTCCTATACCATTTTGTAAGTGCCATTGCACTGTAATTATCTGTTTACATGCCAGTCTTCTGGATTAGCAGCCCTGATGGTCTAGTGGTTAAGATTCAGCACTCTCACCCATCAAGTTCAGGTTTATTTTCCAGTCAGGGAACCACACCACCTGTCTATCAGTTGTCATACTGTGGTGGCTGCATGTTACTGCAAAGCTGAAAGGTATGCCACCGGTATTTCAAATACTAGCAGGGTCACCCGTGGTGGACAGATTTCAGCAGAGCTTCCAGACTAAGAGACCAGGAAGAAGGACCTGGCTACCTACTTCCAAAAAAAACTGACCATGAAAACCCTATGAATGAGCATTGTCTGATATGGCGCTGGAAGGTGAGAGAATGGTGCAAAAAGACTGGGTAGGTTTCTGCTCTGCTGTACACAGGGTTGCTAGAAGTCAGAATTGACTGGATGGCATCAACAGCTTCTGGATTAGACCTATCTTCTCCAGTGCTTATTTGGGACAAAGGAACTTGCACCTTACAAACTCAATCACAGTTTGTTAGTTACGCTTAGATAGACTTTAAGTACTTTTGATTAGAAAGAGTGCCCTGTTCTTGAATATCACCATGAATAATTTTATCTCTTTTACTAATATTTTATTTCTTGACAGCAATGTCATTCAGGCTCACACATTATATGAAAAGAAATCATTTCTCTTCATGGAAATATTCTTATCACGGCCTATAGACCCTCCGTAAGCTCTTGCTTGGCCACAACTCTGACCTAAACTATCACCCTCAGCCTTGCTCATTCTGCTCCAGCCACACTGGTCTCATTGCTTTTCTGTGCGGCCTCTTTTTTTCTGTATTTCTTCTGCTTGCAGTGCTTTTTACCTATATATTCCTTCACTTTATTTCCTCATGCTAGGCCCTCTCTCAATAGCATCCCTGTTACTTCCTATCTCATGACCCTACTTTATTTTTCCTTAACCTTTATCATCGTCTGACCATGTATGTGTTTGTTTCTATATTTTCACTTTTTCTTCCCCACAAAAACGGAAGCTACATCAGAGCAGGAGCTTTGTCTATTTTGCTCAATGCTTTATGCCCAAAACCTAAACAGAGACTGGTCTAATGTAGGCATTCAATGAATATATGGTGAGTGAATGGAAAAGTGAATAAACAGTATAGTTGCAATCTACTCTTCAAAGTGAACATGGTGTAAGGTTGCTTACTTACACCGCAAATGGCATTTTAGCCTTAATATTTCACTTTGTTACTTAAAGTCTGCCTGTTTCACGGAAGCAGTGTACCTCTGCTGATAAAGAAGAACCCTAGGTAGAGTTGACAACAGTGAAAAGGGCAATGAGAAGAACCTGTCCTTCATAACAAAAGTGTTGTTTAGCATTCCCTATATGCGCTATTTAGAAATATTGATGTTCCTTTGTCATGGGTCTAGCATATGTAAGCTCCATGAAACCAGAGATGTTGTGAATTTGTTTTAACTCAGATGTTCTTGGCATATAGAAGACCTCAGTAAATATTTCTTGAAAGCATGGATACAATATAATATGTAATAGATTAGAACATTTAATTTATGTTTAGAAACAATATTCTCCACGGCTGCTTTTACAGGAGTAATGTGTTAAATGCAGTCTGTTCTCTCTTCAGTCTGTAAACATTCATTTTAAAAGTGCTTGAAAATTTATTTGACTAAAATAGCCTTTTAATACTATACACGGTTTAGATGATTTTAAATTAAGCAGAAGAATTCAGTTTGGTTTTTAAATGAAGTAAAATGGCTATTTGTATGATCTATTACAGCAACTATGAAAATTCATATGATTTTATAATGTAGCATAGACCAATTCATTGTAGGATGATTTAAACTTTTTTTCTCAATGTTTAATCTATGATTTTATCTTGATCTGATTAAGACATATAGTTGGCAGCAGGGGCCTGATCACAGTTCTCCATTCTTGAATTGATCACCACTATCACAGTTTATGGATAATCACATTCACTTAGCATAAAATGCACTTGGATTTATTCTCTGCCAGGAAGTAATCTTTTACCATCTGCAGTTTGTTATCATATTCTAATTTCACTAATAATGCCTTTCAACATAGTATCAGAAGCATTTCTATTTCTGGGGAAAAAACCATCTATGTACTTTACAGAGTGATGGAACAGTGCGTAAGGTCAGAGACACTATTTAATAGTTAGCTTGGCCACTGCTAGCAGCAATTATGAAGTGAAAGGAGATAATTCCTGAAAAGTATGGCATAAAATTTGTAGCAACTTTTTCAAAAGACAGCTTTTCTCTAAGTCACGTGGACTCCTTTCTCTTATATGTTTTTGAAGCAGCACTGTGCAAGTTGTTGAAAAGACCTGTGTTTAAATCTTTGACATTAATTCTCTTTGTGTGCAATTCACTTAAACATGCAAAGATAATGTTTCTTCCAAGGGAAGATATAAAATCAAAACACTAGGCTGACATGACAATCTTCCTAACCATTGACACCAGCATGGAAAAAAAAAAAAAGAAAAACCCAACCAACTAAACCTCTTCTACTTCTCTATTGCCTAGAAACTGTTGCTTTCGGAGAAAAAGTACGGGGAAATGTGTTGGCTCTATAATCTAGAGACCTAGTGTGTATGTAGGAGTCCTGATTTTTAGTCCTGGTTCAGATGTGATTCTGTTGTCCTTGGGCAAGAATCATTTTTTCTCTTTGGGTTTCAAGTTCTTCATGTATTAAAGGTGGTGATTAGACTAGATGGCTCCTCAGGAGATGCCACATCGACATTTCCCACTCTCTCCTCTCCTTGCTT
Source organism: Equus caballus (assembly GCF_041296265.1). Taxonomy (NCBI): domain Eukaryota; kingdom Metazoa; phylum Chordata; class Mammalia; order Perissodactyla; family Equidae; genus Equus; species Equus caballus. The sequence goes on from NC_091686.1 coordinate 51,357,436, forward strand.
CTATTGACCAATGTTTCCTCTAGTTGCCATCTTCTAACTTAATTGGATACATTTTGGCCTAGAAACAGAAATAAGTTTTTTATTTCTTTAAGGTGACTTTACATATCTCTGTTTTGATTCATTAGAAGGACATTTTTTATTTTCCCATTTCCACGTGGGGTTGGATGCTACTGGTGAATCAGTATATTCCTGCAAACTTACACTGAAGAGTATGATGGATTTTATTTATAATATGCCTGTTTTAAAATGCTCTGGCATTTTGGATTTTTTTCACTGTGTAAGTGTTAATGGCTCTTTCAAATAAAGGTCTATCTGCTTGTATGAAGACCATATATATATACACATATATACCGCCAAATTTAACACCTTCTCTTCATTTTCCCCTGCCAAAAAAAAAGGAGAAAGGGGAAAGTGCTAACATAATATTCTGATTACTGAGAACTTTCCCTTTTTTAAGAGAAAAGAAAGACACGGAAATTCGGATTCATGTGGATTTACTGCTCAAAGGAGCAGTCTCTAGAAATATTTCTTATGATGACATTCTCTTCCTTGTATCTTTCCACGAAACACTGCACTGTTCTTCACTTCCCAGCACCTTCTATGTCGTACCACCCTGAACTCTTCCCACAAACGATATCCACGGAAATTGTTATAATGAGAGTTAGATGCCTCAATTGCAAAGAAATGTTTTATCCTTAGTAGGAATAACATAATGATACTTTTCATAATTTTAGAGATTTCATTTCAAAGCACTTTTATCTCCTTTCACCACCACAAATACCAGGAAGTAAACACTGATCATTATACCCTATTTGCCTCACAGAACTTTTGTTTATCACAAATGAAAACAGATAGGTGAAAGTCCTTTTTCAACAGCAAAGTTATACTTTACCATAATTTGTATTAACCTTATTCACATGACTCTAATCTTTTACTTGAAGAATCCTGAAGAAAAGTTTGAATTAAGTGACTACGAAAGATTACAGTCACTTAGAGATTAAGGTCTATAATCATTTATTCAATCGACTTTTAAGGACATGGCCAAAAGAATATAAAAGCAATGTGATACAAGGTGTCCACACTCTTTAGAAGCTTATAGTTGCATTGAATAGTCTAGGCCACCCAATATTAATCAAATATAGGCAAGATTTTTTTTTAAAGAAAACATATGACTAAGTGTTCAAATATTATTTAGGTTCAAACAGGACTCACATTTTAATGTGAATTGGATCAACTTGGTCTGAACTAGTTGCAGAATTTTTTGCTAAGAAAAAACATTAACCCTTAAGTCCTTTAAAATGGGTACCATCTTCTTATTCATTTTTTATTAGCATAGAGTCTGTGTTTAAGAAATATTATTGAACCAAAAATAAGGTGGATCTTGAAGAAACGCTTGGTTTTGACAACTAAGCAGGAAGGAGAAGAGTATCCTGGAATGTAGAGAAAAGATCTGTATAATGAGTTCTTTCCTTTGGGAAGACAACAGAGAAAACAGACCACTGTGAGACAACCTTGCTCTTGTTTTCAGGTTGAGCTGAAAAAGGGTTGCCATAAGTCACCTTGGCAAAAGAGATAACTCAAGAAGTAATGGAACTCTGATTTCAAAATATGTGTATTATCTCAAGGCTCCTGGGCAACCTCATTGAGAGTAGTTCAACTTCTAGTGCAGCAGTCAGAGAATGGCTTGTCACAGTGTTAGCTTAAGAGGAGGAATTTTAGAGAGCACTAGGAATTATAAACGGCAAGGAAGAGTATTCATTTATGTGTCAGGCAGAGAGAACTGATGTTTAAGTAGCAATTTTTCCAGGCACATGTTTTATCTGGGAATAGTGATTACAATCACTAACATCCTCTTCAAATAATGGTCTGTTTACTGAGTAAAGGTTTAATAGTAATGAGATAAAACAAATGTAGCCAAGTTACTATGTTACTGTTCTCCATACATCTTGATACCACTACATGTTGATTTTTTATGGAATCTATAATACAAAGAGAGAGACAACAAATAATGTTTCAAAAGATGTTTAGGGCCGAATAAAATCTAAACTCTGTTGTGCTGGTTACATGTATGTGCTCTGAAATTAGAGCGCCTGGATTTTCGTTCCAGTTCCTATGCTTTTTAGCTGGAAGACTTCAAGAAAGTTATTTAACCTGGATGGACCTCATTTCTTCAACATTAAAGTAAAAAAGATTTTGTCACTAGTCATGGACCCTAACCTGTTTCTTTTGACCTGCTTAAAAATGTAACTTTGGGGGCCAGTCTGACCGTGTAGTGGTTAAGTTCACACAGCCTGCTTCAGCAGACCTGGGTTTTCAGGTTCAAATCCTGGGTGTGGACGTACACACGGCTCAACAAGCCATGCTGTGGAGGTGTCCCACATGCAAAACAGAGGAAGACTGGCACAAATGTTAGCTTAGGGACAATCTTTCTCAAGAAAAAAAGAGGAAGATTGGCAATAGATGTTAGCTCAGGGCCAATCTTCCTCACACTCACACACAAAAAATCTAACTTTTATGTTTGACCTAACACTCTTGCCGTCTTGCAAGGTGCACGTGTTCCTTTATCTAACACCTTGGGGCCTTGAGCTTATGCAGTTTTCAGTTATGTTCCAGGGAGAAGCTCTAAGCGACAACCCCCATGACCCAGCTGTGCTGAACCAGATCAGGCTGGCCCAGAACACAACCATAAGACTGGCACCTGCATGGATAGGCTGAGAGTTGTACCAAAGTAACCTGCCCTCTTTAACATCATAAATTCCCCTCCTCTGGGAGAGGCGAAGCAGCCATTCTTAGATCATGCAATGTACGTAAAAGCATGATTTCAAACTACACATGTGCAAGCTTGTGCCTACCCCCACATGCTACGGTGAAACTTCCCGTTTGAATATTCACTCCCTACTCCAAATAAAGGTACCCACCTCGCCATGCTAGGGGAGCCATAGCTTTGTGAAATTATTCCCTATGGTCTACATTTTCTTTGCTGCATGCCACAAATAAAATTTCTGCTCTGTGAGACAACTACTTCTGGTGCTATTTTATTTAGCTCCCAAGAAGGGATGCATGTTGGGTCTGGTAACAATATCAATATATACCACTGAGAATTATCATAAGAATTAAATGTTAACACGTTTTAAGGAAGTGCCTGATACAGTGAGTACCCCAGGGGAGAAAAAAAATTGAGACGCCCTTGTGAAGTTCACAGTCCAGAGGCACAGGCTCACTGAAAGACTGAGTCCTAATCTTAGGACTGGAACGCTTCCCCTCCCCTCACACCACCACCACATTACTAAAGTCCTGTTTACAGCAGTTCCTTTTACCCAGTGTATCATGTCTGGTTATCAAGAAAAAATTATAAGGCATATCAAAAGGTAAAAAACATAATTTGAAGAAACAGTGCAAGCATCAGAACCAGACATGGTAGGTTTGTTATCAGGCCAGGGATTTAAAACAACTGTGTTTAGAAAGCTAAGGACTCTAATGGATAAAGTAGACAGCATGCAAGAACAGATGGGTTATGTAAGCAGAGAAATAAAAATCCTAAGAATGAACCAAAAAGACATGCTAGAGATAAAAAAAAAAAACAAAAAACACTGTAAGAAAATCAGGAATATCTTTTCTGGGCCTATTAGTAAGCTGGACATGGCTGAGGAAACATCTCTGAGGATATATGAATTGAATCCTCAAAAACCAACAAAGCAAAGAGAATAAGACCTGAAAAAAAAATATCCAAGGACTGTAGGACAAATATGAATGGTGTAACATAAGTGTAATGGGAATACTAAAAGAAGAAGAGAGAAAGGAACAGAAGAAATATGGCTGACACTTTCCCCAAATTAATATCAGACACCAAATCACAGATCCAGAAAACTCAGAGAACACCAGAGAGGAAAAATTCCAAAACCACTACACCTAGACATATCATTTTCAAATTACAGAAAATCAAAGATAAAGAAAAAACTCTGAAAGAAGCCAGAGGGGAAAACACCTTACTTGTACAGGAAGAAAGCTAAGAATTACGTCCTACTGCTTAGAAACCATGCAAGCCAGAAGAGAGTAGAGTGAAATATTTACAGTGTTGTGAGAAAAAGAGCCAACCTAGAATTCTGTATTCTGAGAAATTATCCTTCAAAAGTGAAGGAGAAGTAAATACTTTATCAGACAATCAAAACTTGAGGAAATCTTTTGCCAATAAACCTTCTTGCAAGAAATGTTAAAAGAAGTTCTTTAGAGAGAAGGAAAATAATATACATCAGAAACTCATACTTATATAAAAAAAGTAGAGCATCAAAGAAGGAATAAGTGAAAGTAAAATACAACTTTTTATTTTTCTTATTCTTAATTGATTTAACAGATAGTATGTTCAAAATAATAATAGCAACAGTTTTGGTGATGTATGCTTATGTATACATCTTATGTGTGTTTGTGTGTATATATATATATATATATATATATACACACTTATGTATGCTTATATATAAGTGAAATGAATGACAGTAATAATACAAGGGGTGAGAGGAAGGAATAGGGATTATTTCGGTATTATAAGGGACTCATACTATCCATGAAGAGGTACAGTGTTATTTGAAATACAGTGTTGTTGGACTTGGGTTAGTTGTAAAAGGATATTGCAAAATCTAGGACAATCACTAAAAAAAAAAGTCTAAAAATAAGTATGCTGCTCTGCTAAGAAAGAGAAAATGGATTTATATAGAATGCTCAATGAAAACCACAAAAGGCAGAAAAAGAGTGGAAGACAAAAACTGGAACAAAGGACAAGGATAACAAATAGAAAAATGGTAACAAATATGGTAGATATCAATCCATTTATATCAATGATCACTTTGAATGTCAATGGTCTAAATCCACCAATCAAAAGACAGAGTGTCAAAGTGGATCAAAAATACAAACTGTTTGTTGTATACAAGAAACTCACTTTAAATGTGAATACACTTATAGATTGATAGTAGATGGATGGAGAACATCATACCATGCTAACACTAATCAAAAGAAAACAAGAGTAGCTATATTAATTTTAAACAAAACAGACTTTAAAGTAAGGAAAGTTTCAAGGATAATGACGGGCATTACATAATGATAATATGAGATCAATTCTCCAAGAAGTTACCTAACAAGAGAGTGCCAAACTACATGGGACAAAAAACTGATAGAACTACAAGGAGAAATAAGTAAAGGCACTATCGTATTTGTAGACTTCAACATCCTTCTTTTAGAAATGGACAGATCCAGCAAGCTGAAAATCAGTAAGAATATAGTTGAACTCAATAATGCCATCAATCAACTGGATATAATTGGCATTTATAGACTATTTAATTCCACAACAGGAGAACACACATTGTTTTCAACTTTATATGGAACATTCACCAAGATAGACCACATTCTGGACCACGAAACACATCTTAAGAAATTTAAAGGAATAGAAATCACACACTTTTGTGCTCAGACCATAATGGAATTAAACTAGAACTCGGTAACAGAAAGATAACTAGAAAATCCCAAATTACATGGAGATTAAACAACACACTTCTAAATAACATGTGGATCAAAGAAGAAATCTCAAGAGAAATTAAAAAAATATTTTGAACTATATGAAAATAAAAACACAATTTATCAAAATGTGTGAGATGGAGTGAAAGCAATGCTTAGAAGGGAAATTTATAGCATTGAATGGATATATTAGAAAAAAAGAGAGATCTAAACTCAATAATCTGTTTCTATATAGTCTCTCTACCTTAGTGTGATATCTTAGTATCTATATGTGGTTGGTTGGCATAGAAAATGTGTTCCAGTGTAGAAAAAGTTACTTTCAGAAGCTGCATCTGACAGGTTGGCAGATCATTCCAGAGAGGATTGCTCTATCTGTGCCTAGTTTGTGCCTACATCCTTTGCCAATGGTTAAGGTGAGTGTTGACAAGTATTTGTGAAGTGGTAAGTCTGCTCTGACAATTCAGCCTTTTTTGGTACACATGATTCCCAATTCTTCACTCTCTTCCTTAATAGAATTGTACATCCACACCACTGATATTTTAACGCCCATCATAGGAATTGCCAGAGTTTATTTCCCTGCTCGTTGATTTGGGCTTGACCATGTGACTTCCACAGCCAATGGAATGCTCGTAGCCATGATTTGGCCTGGTCTCTGGTGCTTCTGGTCAACGTTGTGAGAGAAGCCTGACCTACAGCCCGAATCAGAACCACTCCAGTCCCTTCACAGACCTGAATAAAAAAATGCTTTTGTTGTAAGCCACTGAAATTTTGAGGTATTTGTTAGATATCATCCAAAATAGGAGAAATCTGACAAATACATAGCATTAAGAAAGGTGTTTCTAAAATGGCCTTTCACTTTATCTGTAGCACACCATGATAACTTCAAACTTACATTTAATTAACTAGCCAACCTGGCTTCCATAAAATTCTGTAAACTTACTTTTGAAAAAACAGAAAAACTAAACAAAGACATTAAAAAAAGATTGCATGGTAAAATTATGTCTGTTGAAAAAACATAGACTGAAGAACTAACAATGATCTAATCCTTCCTGCCTCCTCCGTTTTATCCTATGAGGACTCATGGTCTTGTGCAATTCAATTATCAAGTTAACATAAATGCTGCTTCATTTCATTACATAATTATGCTTTTATATAGAGGTTGGTACTTGCACTGAAAATATGTGACTTTTGGAAAGAGATATATCTGTCCAATTATCCAGATCATTCAAAAGGAAAGACCAGTTAATATTTCCATCTATTCAACATATTATTTTATAGAGATGTAGCAAGTAGACAGAAATCTGCTATGTGTATGGACAGGAGAAACTGGAGAAGGATAAGAAAGGAATTATTTTCCCTTCAACCTGAAGAATCTGATTTTTATTTTCCCAATAAAGCAAATGAAGTCAACATAGCTATGACAACCTACACAGAGACAGTATCAAATTGACTAGGCCCAGGGGATAGAGGCTGCTGCTAACCTCATTCACTGGGGAGTCTAAAATGCTGTCAAATTACATACATAGAGAGGTTTACAAATAAACACCAGCATTTCATGCCAAAGCAAGTTCTCTCCATCAAAATATCTAGCTGTGCTTTGACTAAACATAGACTTCATACTGGTTTTAATTTAAACCATAAGCAGACAAAGAAACGGATCTCTGAGTAAAGAGTAAACTAAAAAAATAATTTGTGGACACTTTGAATTCTATGTGAAAAATATTAAAGATAGCAGTGGACTCGATATTTGAAAAAGGGAGCTATCTATAAAATAGGTAGAAGCACCAGGTTTATACATTTAGTGATCTTGTTTTGTCCAGGAATGATAGAAACACACTTCCAAGAATACTTTTTTAATCATTCTATTTTCCAAATAGAATGAGAAAAGTTTAAGAATTTGTAAGTAGTAGAACTGTTTCTCTCATTTATCTTTGTATGTGGCATAGAATATATGTTTAATTAAAATGTTTTTCTTGACGGAACAATGTTAACCAAACTAGTATTTGCCATATCCTTAGTACCGAAAACCTACTATTCTTAACATGTCCCATAACAATCAAATGTCCAACGTGACCAACATAATATCGAAATAATTTGATTCAAACATTAGTCCAGCGGTGATTACCTGGGGGCAATTTTGTCCCCCAGGTGACGTTTGGCAATGTCTGCAGACATTTTTTAATGTCAGGGCTTGAGGAATCCCACTGGGAACTAGTGTATGCTAGAGATGCTGTTAAATATTCTACGATGCACAGATGGTCCCCCACATCAGAGAAGCATCCAGTCTAAAATGTCAATCATGATGAATTTCAGAAACCTTGCCTTACTCTGAAATGAAACACCTTATTTGTCCAATTCGACTTTCTTTCAGTCATTAATAAAAGTTGGAGAAATATGCAAAACTTTTCCTATTCTAGATTGGAATATTAGCATGCTATAGTCATTTGCCTTAATTACGTTTCTGCATTTTAGACATGCATTTCAAATGTTACCAAATGAAAGAGAGCTCCTTGCATTAACCTGATTGATGTATTTACATTATATGTACTTGCCCCTCAGCAAGCTCAAATTACTGAGAGCTCCTAGTGTTTCTAGAGATAGAATGTACTTTTTGGTGAAATTTTGCAAGATGACTATCTTTCTGCTACGTGATCAAGTGCAATGCAAATGATTATACGGTGTCAGAACAGATTGAATACATTCCCTTTTTGCTGCAATGAGTATTGCTAACATTCTGACACCACAGTGAACTGAGCACTAGCAATCTCTTTTATAACATAATTATTTTAATTTTAATAAATTGAACTTGCATTAAATTCATTGAGTAAAGAAAAGCACTTATTTGGAATGAGTCATATAAAAAGATACTTTTAATTAGAATATCTAAAAATAATTTCACATATTAAGATGTACACATATAATGGCCTTTAAGAAAACCAGTATGTACTAGCAAGAAAAATTTGTATGATATAGAAATTGATAGATTTAGGGGACTTTTCTATTTCCTGAAATAAAGCAAGAATTCTACCTTAGATCATGCTTTGAGGAAGAATGGCATCCAAAGCAGAGAGTTTGCTGGTTACCAACCCCAACTGAATCAAAGAACAACTCTTCAAAAGAAAGAAGCAAAATTTTCTTGGCTGATTTCAGTAGCTGAATTATTCTCAGTCCCAAAAAACAACTACTGACGAATATAGACATTCCCCAATTTTGAGGTGGATGGGTAGAAAAATAGTGAATAGAAAATGAGTAGAAAAATAAAGTAAAATATTTCCATGAAAGTTATTGCTGAGAAAAGCATAATAAATATAGTTACTTTACTGTAAAGCCTATCTATGACTTCTAGAAATTTATTCATAACAGTGGTCAGCAAATGCTTTAAAAAACCAGCTTCTGATCATGAAAACATTTTTTATTAATGTACTTTGTGTTAATAGTGTTTGAGAAGAGAGCAGATTAAACCTAGCTTTTGTTGTCAGCTTATTACTGGAGTTATGTATATTATGAAATTTTAGAATTTGACACAGTATTTCAAGTAAACTTTATTTGAGAGCACATTGTCTGACAATTCAATGTGCTAGTCACACCGCAACACACTAACAACATTTCTTTTGGTAGAAAATACTCTAAAAAATTAAACTGAAGGTGGAACATGCAAAATTAAAGAGACAGAAAAAATTAGCAAAACCTGAATTTTACCACATGGTTACACACATCAACTTTCAGTGAATTTTGTTTCTTAAAAATAGAGGAGAAGGTGTGTCACTATAGGTCAAGTGTTTTTTCTCATTGTAAAAGCTTGACTAACTGAAACTAGAACACTTAATATGTGCCTATAAAACATAAGTAATCCTACTCCTATATTAGGAAGCAATAATTGGTATTCGTCAAATATGCTAAGAAATTTCTCTCTCATACAAACACACACACACACACACAAAGTTCTTTCCAGATCCAGTTACTCTTCCTGTTTCCTTTGGTATCTTCCTAAAGTTCTCTTGAGTTATATAGAACTGCACCTCCTTTCATTCTTTCTTGTTTTTCTTTATAATCTTAATCTTACTACCAACATTTCATAAAACAGAAAATTTTTTCCTTAGAACTTATCAAATTATATCCGTTATGTTAAACCCAGAACAACTTTCTATTACAATAATCAATTCTAGTGGCAGCTACTATGTTTTATCTGACAGAATTTAGAAGAAAGAAATGTTATGATTCTAATTACTACACTACACAGTACTTGAATTTAAACTATTACAAGTACAGCAAGATTCAGTAGCTAGGCAACAGATGGGAAATTCGAGGACAATAAATTTCATGCTTCCTTTACTATATCCCTATTTGACCCTAGAGAAGTAATTTACTTTTCTAGTTAGAGGTCAATAGTAGTTAGAGGTCAATGAGAAATATTACTTATCATACACAAATATAGTTTTTGTAAGATTGACGATTCCTTCTCTCTGTCTCCTCTGCACACCTATTCTGTGCGCTTCACTTGCTGTACTGTTTGTTAAAATAGATGCGGTCAATGATAATGAAACAGGAGTTTTATGATGGGCTCACTCTGATGAGCTTAGTGCCAGAACTACTAATATGGAGCCATGAAACCCAATCTTCTTTCCTCCCTGCCACTTTTTTTTCTAATTGAGACGACTTTTGAGCTGTTTATATACTCGAGTCTTCATACTCCATTGTAAACTATATACTAGTCATGGGTGACACTGGAACTTCTCACTTTCCAATTCAGTTAATTCTCTAAGTTAGAACTTCTGAAAATGAATAATCCTTTCTAATGAATAATGTATTAACAATAAGAAGAATAGTTATAATTGGAAAGGGTATTTAGAAATTGAGAGTGGTGGAATCTAGGTTGCTCTTCTACTTGTTTACTTTGAAAGTTCAGATTATTCCACTTAGAGGATCATGATGCAGGTTTAGAGGAATCTCCAGATATGCTACTCTTTCATTTGATGTGTTTTTTTTAAGTCCACTCAGCATTATAATTATCCATTTTCTTTCATTTATATTCCTATTTCAATCAAGCATTGGGTGACTCTGATCTCTGTGTTATCTCCTTTGAGAACAGGAGGTTTATAATCAAGTAAATTATCAGCATGTTTCTTCTTTTAGACCTCTTAAAGTCGTAAATAAATCCTTATGGTCAGCTCTCTAAGCCGCTAATAGAAAACAGTGTGCAGATCTGACCTCCATAAACCAATGTCTATGGCTGGAACATATGTCTCTTTTACATTCCAGAATACTTTCCCTTTTCAGTTTGGGGAGGCTTGATGTACTCAGCTTTGCATAACGGTCCATCTGTAGCAATTCTACACCCCTGCAGGTTTCCAAACTGCTCTGAAAGATAAAGATGTCACCGAAACACATATAAACCTATGTGGAACCTTAATGAGTTTAAAAGACGATGGCATCATTATAGCAGCAAAGGATTCAAAAAAAGCAGCATGTTGTAAATTAAGAGTGTGAATTCAAAAGATGACTGTTGCAGAAGAGGGGAGCGTAAAGTGGGCTCTTTCATGGTCCTATGTGAAAAGAGTTTATACTGCAAATGAGTTACAAGGGCAGCCTATAACTAGACACAAGCAAGAAATTTTAGTGAATACATGTGACATTTGTCTTCTTCAGTAAATGAGATTAAAAGTTCTTAAAACCTTATTACCCAAAAGAATCTAAGTCTTTGTTTGTTGTTTGTTAACTCCCTGGGACAAATATAACACCAGAAATCAATTCATTTAATAAAATTATCTGAAATTTAGAGTGAATCATTCAAGGCTGTCAGTTATTTTAAGCCAAATGTATTATATTTTTCTGTGTGGAAAAGTAGTACAAGAAATATTGTTTTAAATTGGATAAGATATCAAATTTATTAGCAATTTTTCTAAGTTTTTCTTAGTCTTCTCTGAGTAAGAGAAGGACCTATGAATAGAAAATCATAGTGTGAAAAATCCAGCACTGTTTTATTAACACTAACAAATTCATCACTACTGGACCATGGAAGGGGGGTAGAACCTTGTGTGATAAAGGTATTACAATTCCAGGAAACTCTTTTGCCTATGATTCAGAAAACTCATTCTACTTTGCAAAAATAGCCAAAATAGAAAAACAAAAAAGAAATAAAAGTACAGCTTAAATGTAAGTAAAGGATTAAAGTATTCGTCAAAATCCATTAGCATATCAAACTATAAGACTATCATATTAAACTGTTTTTAGCTGCACTGATAACTCACCATTAGTAAGAAATACTGTCCTAATATTAGGTAACAGCCAAAGACACAGTGGGCATTCTGTTCCAAGCGAGCAACACAGGAAGCTCCTGACCTCACTCCTTCCCACTGACACACCAAATGTACAGCTGCACGTGAAAGAAATCCAGAAACTAGCTGAGCAACCCCTGTTCATAGGGCAAAAGAGAAAACACCACATTGAAAGGGACAGGGAATCACTCTCACCATAAACCCCACCCTTGGCACAGCCATATACAATCGGAAGGGAACACACAATTTCCAGCTTCTCCCTGAGGAATGAAGAGTTTGGACCTACACCTAGCATCGCAACTTTTAAGACTTCCACCTGAAGGACAGGTCCCCCAAACACCTATTTCTGTAAGCCAATGCAGCTGGCATCCAGGAAGCCCACAAGAGTATAGCAAACAAAGAAGAGCAAACAGCTCTCAACTGGCTCCTGAGGACTCTCTGTGGCTATCCTCCAAGGCTCAGTGCAGTGGCTGCAGCAATCATATTAAAAAATGGGCAGAGGATCTGAATAGATATTTTTCCAAAGAAGACATACAAATGGCCAAGAGGTACATGAAAAGATGTTCAACATCACTAATCATCAAGGAAATGCAAACCAAAACCACAATGAGCTATCACCTGTTAGAATGGCTATCATAAAAAAGACAAGATAAAAAGTCTTGGTGAGGTAGTAGAGAAAAGGAAACCCTCACACACTTTGGTGGGAATGTAAATTGGTGTAGCCACTGTGGAAAACAATACGGAAGTTCCTTAAAAAATTAAAAATAGAAGTATCATATGATCTAGCAGTCCCACTTCTGAGTATATATCCAAAGGAAATGAAAACAGGATTTCAAAGTGATATCTGTACTTCCCTGTTCATTGAAGCATTATTCACAACAGTTAAGATATGGAAACAATCTAAGTGTCTATCAGTGAGTGAATGGATAAAGAAGATGTGGAATATATACATATATCGTGTGCATATATATACATATATACACAATAGAATATTATTCAGCCAAGAGACAGAAGGAAATCCTGCCATTTGTGACAACATGGGCAGACTTTGTGGGCATTAAGCTAGGTAAAATAAGCAAGACAGAGACAGACAAATACTGCATGGTATTACTCATATGTGAAATCTAAAAAAAACAAAACAAAACCTCAAACTAAAACACATAGAAACAGAGTAGAAAAATGGTTTCCAGGGGCTGGGGGGTGGGGGAAACAGGGAGAGGTTGATCAAATGGCGCAAACTTTCAGCTATATGATGAACAGGATCTGAGGATCTAACGTAAAACATGATGACTAGAGGTGATAGCACTGTATATATGTATAATTGTAATCTGCTAAGAGAGTAGAACTTAAATGTTCTCACTAAAAAAACACAAAAAACAAAAGAGATAAATACGTGAGGTGATGGATGTGTTAATTAACTAGATGAGGGGAATCCTTTCACAATGTATGTGTATATAAAATCACCACGATGTACACTTTTAACATCTTACAATTTGATTTGTCAATTATAACTGAATAAAGCTGAAATATTTTAAAAATAAAGATAATGCCCAACTCTGCTGTGGGGAATTATTGAAAAATTGAAATAAAAAAGACATAGTACATATCTCAATGTGTGTAAAAGAGGCTAAAAATGAGCATGAAGGAGAAAATGTCACATCGTTTTATTAAAATAAATATTTTAGAAATTTCTCATTGTAAGATCAAAACAAAGTTTATTTTTCTTCTTACTATAATGTGTAATTTTAAATTTTTTCTTTTCTTTTCTTTCCTTTTTTTTTTTTTGAGGAAGATTAGTCCTGAGCTAACTACTGCCAATCCTCCTCTTTTTGCTGAGGAAGACTGGCCCTGAGCTAACATCTGTGCCCATCTTCCTCTACTTTATATGTGGGATGCCTCCCACAGCATGGCGTGCCAAGCAGTGCCATGTCCGCACCCAGGATCCCAACTGGCGACCCCCGGGCAGATGAGAAGTGGAACGTGCGAACTTAACCACTGCGCCACCGGCCTGGCCCCTAAATTTTTTATCTTCTTTAGATTTTTTTTAAGCAATTTTATTTCTTACTAGATTTCTTTTGTAGAGTTCAATGGAATGTGATAAATTATATCTCCATATTCAAAATGTATTTTCTTTTTTGTAAAACACTCTCTTAATGATATACACATCAGCTAATATTGAATAAGGCTCAACAAAAGCAGAAAAGAGGTGTTAAAGTTGATATGGTGTGTGTTAAAATTTAAATACACAGTGCCATTTTGTATTTGACTCTAAGATGTTACTTGAAATCTGTTGTTCTTGGCCTAGGATAGGAAAGTTTACTATACTCTCCAAATTTCTCAACAAATCAGAAAATAGAACCCAGGCCTGATAGAAAAGGTTAACAAATAGACAACTACTTTCTTTAATGGCACATTTATTATCCTACCAAACAGGTAAAGACTGGACAAAATAGCCACTTAAACTCATTTATTGCTTAATTATTTTCTTTAAACAATGTACAATAATTTAATAATACTAAAGACAATTTTGGAAACAAAAGAAAGGAAAATCGCCTATAATTCCATTGCTACACCATGACTAATCTTAATTTTGTGATTATAATTTATTTATGTTTATTCTTTTTTCATAGCTGTAATAAACATCTATACATGCTTTTTCATTTCAGTTCGCGTTTCTTTAGGGGATTTTGAAGAAATCACTGAGTTTATAATCTGCCTCCTTCAGGTTAAGATTTGAGGTCATTTACAAAAATGCATTCTGTACAATATAAAAGAGAAGAAAATGTTAAGAGAAAATACCGCTACAATTAGCCTGAGAATCTGTTGACAGTGGTAACAGTTAGGTCCTATCCAACCAGCCTACTGCTATGGAATTTACCTACAGTAAATAGCAGAGTGGGAGGAGCTTGTGGTGCTAAATTTGCTAGGGTGGGTTATTCTTTCCACCAGCGGTAGTTGATGCTACTTACTCTGAACCAACATGAGACACTGCTGTAAGAGAGTAGAAATAGTAAAGGTTAATGGGCATTTTTTCCAGACGGCCAAGACAGCCCTGGATTTCGTGAGTGACCCTATGCAGTGCTGATTAACCAGCAACACTGGAGAAAAACGGAATCCATAGGCTGACAGAAGCAACATTCCAGCATAGAAACAGAGACAGATTCCTTTGGAGTGAAGAAACCATTCTGGAGTTCCTCTGGAATATCTGATGAGGGGAAGCCCAGGAGAAGAACTGGTTTTCTATAATTCAGAGGCTCAGACTCAGAATCATATTACTGTGAACATTCAAAGAAATGTCATTCTATATTGCAATAGATATCAATTAATGTGTAAGTGTGCCACCAACAGTTGCTTTCTCTATGAAGCAGATACAGCGATAGAGTAGGAGTGTACTCAGATGAGAAACCTGACCAATTGGCTCTAAGTTCCATAATCGTGGGGATTTTTAAAATATTTGAAAAATAATCATGCAATTCCACAGAAATTAAACTATCCTGCAAATAAAAAGACATCAGAAATACTCTGTTTAAGAACTCCAATAAAGTGAACTGTTTATTTTCTAAGTAAAAACAACTCTTTGCCATCTTTAATACCATTACCAAGTTGAACCAATTAGAACAAAATGAGTTTGCAATGATTGCTTGAGACAGTTCTGCGAAAGTGAGTGATGCGACAATAAAGTAGACTGCAAAATGACAGGATAAGAGAAACTGGACAGATAAATAAAAGAAAACTCCAAAAAAATGGTAAATAAGTTGCTAGCCACATTCTCTGTCTGCCTTTGTTAGTTGAGGCAGAATGTATGGTTTTAATGAAGCATTTCAGGTTACAACCTGATAGGAATGCTATTTCTACATTCTTCTAACTTCAGTTAGCAACCTTGCCAGCTCCTACACTTAATTCCAAATTTACCAAGTCAGGAAAAGAGTAAAACCTTCTTTAAAAGTTACTCCATTCAAAAGTAAATTCCAATTTCTGCTGTGAATAACTTGTTCAGCCATCTTAGACAAGTCACTGAGCCTCCTATGCTTCTGTTTTCTCAGCTGTAACACGGAATCACAATGATCTATCTTGCACAGTTGATGAAGAGAGCACCTGCTTAAAAAAGAGGCACCTTCCAGGCAGGGTGTGACATGTACAAGAAGAATGGTAGCATCTTAGCCTTCTAGCAAAAGGGATAGAGAGCAAAGATGAACGCCTTCCTAATGTCTTTGGCCATTGGTATATTATCTGTCCATGTGTCCCAAACTTAAATCCAGATTCTCCACCAGCAAAGGCAACTGCTTTCATTTCTGATTAATCAGGGATATGTTTCTCCCTCAAGGTATTCACAAGGTAGAATAAAACTAAAGTCACAGGACTCAACCGTTCTTTATTGTTTTTATACAGACATATTAATAAGTTTTAATAAAGTCCTTCTAACATTGGATTCTAATGATATTATTGCCAGCAATGGCCATTGCTCATGCTAAATTAAGATACTCAAACACTGTGGCAGTCAATTTAAAGCCGCATTTGTTGGGTAAGAGTGATGTGGAGCAGTATTTCCTCTGAACGTGTTTACTCACAGCTGAAATCCCACAGTGGTATGACCTTTATAGTCAACATTTAGAAAGCTTAACAATACTTTCCCCCACAGCTTAGAGTAGGAGATAATTCTTTCCCAAGAGAAAATGAGATTAAAATGCTGCAACGCCTGTTAGAGAAGTGAAAGCAAGGATAATGACAGCAATAATAGGCCAAATAATTATGTTAATTGTTTATGTGTTTGCAAAGGAAGGCATTCAATATTTATCGTGTTCAGTTCTGATCTAGTAGTACCATTTTAATGGCTATAGCTTCATCCAGGTTAGGACTATTCAGTCTCAAATGAGAAGCAACTTCTTACTAATTTAATGCAATAGTTGAATTTATTCATTCACCTTTAACCTAAATATCTAAAAATGAACCATTTACTTGGGGGAAAACACCTTGACATATTTCCAGTTGTTCTTTGTAAACTGTTGAGAAGCATCTGCACCCACACACACCATACACACACACCAGGTATTCTTCTTTGTCTGGTCAAGGACTGACTTCACAGTTCCCATGGCAACCCAGTTTGCTCAGTGTTCTCTTTCAGCAGCTGCTGATTACACTTTGAATTTTATTTGCATTTGTGATTAAGGAGGAGTATAAAAGACTGAGGTAAAAAAAAATTTTAAAAAGCAATAAGAGGATAAAAGACATTTCAATCAATGATTCTCTGCAGCTTTAATTAAAAATAAAAGAATAAGAAGAGATACCAAGATTTCAGAAACTTTTATTTAATGGTTGACTGGCTATTGCAACATTGTTAAATGAAGATGCCATTACCATCTTGAACTTTTGCAATTTGCAAGGCTGTACACTATTACCTACAAAAACCATGTAGACAATTTTTATTTTCTAGTAATAATGGTCTCTCTGCTTTCAGAAAATAATAAATACATATTTCTGTTCTAGGACCGGATTAAGATAAAAGAACTTAAAGATATTCAGTACAGTATAATTTGTTCAAATCATGCAATGTACTTTCAGGAAGGATGCTCTTTGATATTAAATGTCACTTGTCCTTGGCCTTTTTATGTTCACAGGAATTTATTCTACCAATTATAATATAGGAAGAGAAAGTATAATAATTACTAGTGATTACTAGAGCAGAAATAGAGAGACAAGGACTCTGTGGCAACATGGAACTTTACTAGGTAAGACTGTACAATTTTGAAATACTACCTTCGGCCATCTGTGTATTCTATTAGTTAAGAAAAGGTAAAAGCACTAAGAGAATTATATATCTTTATATAGTGAGCAAAGAAATGGGGAGAAAATATTTCTAATTATTCCATGTAAAAGTCATATCCCTTGATATAATTCTAAAAAGATAACCACTTTATAGTCCTTGTGATAATAATAAATACATATTTAATTATTTTTTTCTGCTGGGGACCTTTGTATTTGGACAAATTTTATGCCCTAAAGGTTATATTAATGCACTAATTTTTTTTATAGGATAATTTCTCATTTGCTAACTTTATACTAATGAAGTGCAAATCAATGAAATCATATTCTGAATTGTGATTAATGAAAGAGTAGAGAAAATAGAGAATCAAAATGAAATATATAAAAATTGTGATCTTCTGTTATTTTGGACAGGACTAAATCTGCATGTATACATTCTAGAAAATTTGGTGTTTAATTATTTTATGAGAGTTTTATACATACAACTAAATGACAATCTTGTTAGGTGGCAAAACCACACTATTGATGTATTATTCTGAAATTTCCTCTATTTTAAAATTTCCATTTGAAGAAAAATATAACTCATTTTAAAATAGAATAATACTTTTATATACTGTACTAATTAAATGCAGAATTTAAAGAAAAAAGTCACTCCACAGTTACTTTGTAGAGCCCTTAATTAATACATTTCTATTATTAGAGATGTTGCTCTGTATAACTTGTTCTTATAATAAAGAGATCTTCACTCAAATGCGTGTTCTGCTTTAGATTGCTCTGACGCCAGCAGCCACCAAGGAGATCAAGACCTTTTAATAAACCCAAGGGCCATATTTAACATTTCTCTCAACAAGTTTGGGCTTTCACCATCATACCAGGTCCTAGTGGATCAAAACCTTCCATCTAATTCTTTCTTAACTGTATTCGGATAACACTATGCTCCAGCAAAGGAAAGGTCATGGCTGCCTGGACCTCAGACCTGTGATTGTCTTTCTCCATAACAAAAAGTGCAGAGTCTAAGTCTCCTTCAAGGAGAAGTTAGGGATTTGCTTTCTCTTCCTTTGCCTACCTAGCTGGCTGCCTATCTAGCTCTGAGTTGTAACTCAGCTTTCCTATGTCCCTTTCAGTTGGAAAGGTTATAATAAGTAACCAAGAAAGTTTTCTGCGATTTTCACACAGATAATTTTTTTGGAGTGGGGAGACATTTCTGAAAGGATCACCTTTCATTTTTAAGCATTAGGTCAAAAAACCATGATTTCCAGAAGCCAAAGGCTTGCCACAAATTGGAATTTGTTCAGGAAGTCCCATAGAAAAGGGACCAGATATCTAACTGAGAAGGTCCCTCCAGGCAAGTTGATAGACTTGCTGAAAAGCAGAAAGAAAACTACAGAAACTCAAAACACACAGGTGCTCTAGAAAGCAGAAAAGTGCTGGATACAAGAGGAAGGATAAAATGCTTGTGAAATGATGATAGTGCTTCCTGGCTGAGCCCAAAATGCAAAACAATAGAGACTGACTGGCACTGAGATGTTGAATCTTCACATGGGCTTCTAGCCAGCTGACAGTGGTGCACACATGACTTCCTAAAAAGGACCATCATTCTGAGTGGGGCACCTAACATATTTAGCAAACATCCCTTATGAGAAAACTCACATTATTTAACCATTTGCCTAGGTATCATCAGCATATTTGCAGACTTTGATACCCAGTTTAAAAAAACTGTGATCCATTTTCTTCCCCGGAGCCTCAACTCCCAGAACTTCACCTCTGAGCTGGATTAGAGAAGTCTTTGGTCCCAGTTTTATTTTCTCATTAAAACAGATGAGTGTTTGGTTTTGTTCTTTTAAACATCTGAACGTCCTAGAAGAGAAATTAAAATGGCCAACTGAGGTCATCCATAAAGTTTGTTTGGTATTAGAAACCATTGGAAAAGACGGCTTTTTTCGGTCATGTAGCTGATTTAAACAAGGATTTGGCCATCTGGGAAAAAGTGAATTTGCTTGTTTCCTGTAACAACGCTGAACCAATATTTTAAATATTGTTTTGTATTGGTTAAATTTGTTATTATAACTCCATGTTAAGTACAATAATTCTGATTGTTTTTGAGGTGAGGGAAAGATTTAATGAATTATTTTGGCAATGCCATTTGTCCTTGTAAGAGTGCACTAAAATGGATGGTACGAAAGCACGGTGGTCCAAATGTAAGATACATAAGCATCTAAATATCTTTTCTTTTTAAAATACTTTATCTTTTAGAACAGACTTAGATTTACAGAAATTTTAAGAGTTCCCATACATCCCACACTCAGTTTCCCTTATTAACATCTTATATTAGTATGATACATTCATTATAATTAATGTGCTAATACTGACCCATTATTACTAACTAAAGTTCACAGTTTATTTAAATTTCCTTAGTTTTTACTGAATACCATTTTTCTCTATCAGCAGCCCAATCAGGATACTACACTGCATTTAGTTGCCATGTCTCTTTAGGCTTCTCTTGGCTGTGGCAGTTTCCCAGACATGCCTTATTTTTGATAACCTCGACAGTTTTGAGGAGTGCTAGTCAGGTATTTTGTAAGATGCCTCACTACTGGAATTTTTCTGAGGTTTTTCTCATGATAAGAGTGTGGTTTTTGGTTATTGGAAGGAAGATCACAGAGGTGAAGTGCCATTTCCATCACATCATATCATCACATGAAGTGTACATACTGTTAACATTATCTATGACCATTGACGTCGGTCTCGATCACCTAGCTGAGACAGTGTTTGTGGAGTTTCTCTGCTGTCAAGTTACTCTCTTCCCTACTTGAGACTGTGGAAGGACAGCACTATGTGCAGCACACACTTAAAGAGAGGGGAGCTATACTCCCTCTGCTTGAGGGTGATGATGTAGCCACAAAAGTATTTGGGATTCTTCTGCTTGGGGAATTTGTCTCTTCTCTCTCATTTGTTAATTTATTCAATCATTTACTTATATCACTATAGACTCATGGGTAATTATTTTACACTTTGGGCAACGGAATTTTAATAGATTCCATTACAAGACTTAAGGCAAACAGGCAAAGCTAAATGATTTAACTTAGTGTGAAAATGCTTGCATGGTGCATTCTAAATAAATCTGATTCAGAAATACCACTTGTCAGTGAGAGATGGACGTGGGAGATGAGGCAGTATTTCCTCCTAAAAAGAGTGAGGAAATTCAGTAGATCGTCCTTACTGAAAGCTACTCTGATTAAAATGTTAGTATCGGGTAACTCCTCAGAGTACTCTTTCAGTTACTAAAAGAGATCTTGAATACAATTTATAAAATTGTATTTATAAATATTTAAATCAGTTTCTGTAAACTTTCTATATCCTTTATATACATGAAAGAAAGTGGCTAAGATGGTTATGAGAGTCTCATCTGTTGAAATTCCTTCAGCATTACTTTTTATCTTGGAATCTTTCACTATTTCTCTCACTCTACATTGCCCTTTAGGTAAAAGAAAAATGTGAACTTTAAAAGAAATTCAGTGGGGAATCCTGGCATTTTTATTACAAGAGTAGAAACCTAAAGAATGACTGACAAAGACTGCTATTGGTCATCATTGCTCATGGCTTAAATGTGCAAAAGATGTAACATTGTGAGGGAAAGAAAGAGGAACATGCAAATATTAAAAACTGTGAATATTAGAAGAGCATTTGACAGTTATAGGACAATGTGATTTACTTATATACAGTTCGTGACAATGATTGTTTATTACATGGATTCAAACACACAGCAAACAAGTGGTGCCTTTTCTATTGCCTACTTTATATTCTATAAGACTTGTAAGCATTCTACATGTGTTTGTATCCTTGATTGTCATTTTTTATCAATTAAAATATATTCTTCTAAGATGTTGACAAATTAAGCCTGCTCTACTCAAACGATTCTTTTATTTTGCGGGTATCATACCAAATTCTAAAACATTGTGATATTATGCAGTGCCCAGAGCTTCTTGGCTTAGGAAATAACTACTGATGGCATGGTGTTCCTTTTAACGGTCTTCATTTCTTCAGAAAGTCTATATAAATACATATACATTGAAAGTGGCAAAAGCAAAGTGTGAGAGAATAACATTTCAGTTGATAAATTGGTAGGCAGAAATCATTTGTAGAAAAGTCTCCTGATCTGTAAGGATGGAGTGAGAAATAAGAAAGACCCAGGACAGTGCCTAGTGCCTAGTAGAAGATTCTAACAGCAAAGTGAAGTTAATAAATAGAATCTTTGAACCTTTGTGATATAATGGGGGAGTCAACCCATGAATTCGGGTGAAATAAGACAGATACCACAGGAGCATATGTAACAGGATGCCAAAGCTAGAGGTACCAGGAAGAAAGAGATGCAGACAAAGAGAGTACACAGACGCAGGCCAGCTAGACACATGTCCGGAGCATATAGTCACCTTAATAGTGTTACGTATTCTGTGGAGCAGTGTGTGAGGCCTTAGAGTTATGACATATATCTATAAACAAGCAGAAGAATTAGACATAGTCAAAGTCTGCAATCTGTCGTATTTTCTTTAGCTTGTGTGTAGTGCTTTAGGAGAAGCAATATCAGAAAT
Source organism: Equus caballus (assembly GCF_041296265.1). NCBI lineage: Eukaryota > Metazoa > Chordata > Mammalia > Perissodactyla > Equidae > Equus > Equus caballus. Next base: position 51,379,565 of record NC_091686.1, read on the forward strand.
ATCACTATTGTATCATCTTCATGGCCTACAGAAAAATCCAGGAAACTGGATGCAACAAATATAGTCTCTCAACAACATAAAATAAGAAAGGGCATTTGCTGAAATTATTAGCTATTTTCTCTCAATCTTCATTAGCCTTTCTTTAATTAAAATTCTTTTCTGAGCATCCTAAAGACATAACATAATTGGTTGCACGAAGCTACTAATGTGAGTCTTTAGGATATATGCTGCATACTTTAACTTTCCATGACACTAATGATACCTTGCAGTGATCAGAAATGCCCTGAAGCACACACAAGGTTGACATAAGCTCTTTCAGACCATAAGGTTATCAACCATTCTACGTGATTATGGCTTGAATACATTTAAATGATCACTAATGCACCTTGTACAAATGCCCAAGTTACATTCAGAATGTGAGGTATATACAAGAAACAATGGGTTACTTAACCAGGATGCTGAAAGGTGCTTAAGAAACAACAACAAAACCTTCAATTTTTCTTTTTGATTTTTCAAAATGACCATAGAGGATGCAAAACCAAGGATCACTTTAGATTCGCCATAGACCAATTTGAACATTTATCTCCTATAATGCCTATTCTACATGTTCTTCGAAAGCTCTCTTCTTTCCTATATTTGAAAGAGGTTCTGAAGACCTCTTTTCTAAATCTAAAGGATGATAGTGACCTCTAGCTGAGTGTTTTTGGTAATAAAAATGATGATTTCTTAACTAAAGAGATTTTACCTCATCTACAACCCATTGTTTTCAAATGTAATATACAAACTGCTTGATACTATCCAAAGGTATGCCAACATTCATTTCTAAGTTTCTGTTCTGGAAAATTATGCAATGCCTAGAGATAGATAAACTGAGCAGGTCTAGTTCAGACACTTCATCTGAACTCTACAAAGCTTTTTGCATGTCAAAAAAAAAATGCTCATTCTGGAAAGCAAGTCCTGAGGATGAGGTTTAAGATGGGAAAATACCTATTGTTCTTCTGAATTAAGAAGAATACTCCTCTCATGCTATTGCTTTTTCATGTAAGGTTCTCTTCTCTTATAAAGTAAGGTACTTAAGAGTAGTGACAGTAGTCTTTTCTATCACTCACACGTCTCTGATGAGAAGATTCTAATGACGGTCTGTTCTCTTTTCACGTGGCTCCTTATTTTAAACTGCATCTCCCAGAAAATACACCATGTTCTTATATGTGTGCCTCTTACGTGTTCTGTGAACCTGCTCTTACTCTTCCTGGAATAAACACCCTTATTTGAGAGGTAGGTTTGTATTTCTTTTTTCTGAGAAGGCTCATGCACAGTCTGTGAAGTTGGCCCCTATCCTCTCAGGATGGCCTCTGTGCTCCCTACTTTTTGCTACCTTCTCTCCTTTTGTGCAATGCCTTTGAATGATGTGTTTCACCATTCATGTGCCTTTCTCCTTCATGAGCTATAAGTTTATTGAGGGCATGGATTGTCTCTGAATTTATATGTTAAGTGTATCTAGCACGTGGTAGAAGTTCAGTAAGTAAATACTGAATTTTTCAAATCACTTAACTCCGAGTTACAGAACTGTAGTTTGATATTTGAATGATCTTGAAAGTCACAAAAAGATGTCTAATTGTCAAATTCATAACTCATTTTCAAGAAATTGGTGTAAAAGAACCTTGGTCATTATATCCAAGTCTATTACTCCAGCTAACCTTTTTCTTTAACAGACTTCGACATCCTGCCTAGCAATGAGAAAGGAATTATCTGCTGGGACAGATGCCTATTATTACTTTTTGTAGTCTGATACTCAGAAGCATTGTTTCTCTTCTCACTCCTCTAAAATATTTTCTTTCCTTTCTAATCAGCAGCTAAAGCAAGGCCCTCATAACCCCCTGACTGTATTACTGCAACCACAAGTAAGAATGGCCGTTTCTATGCCTACTTGCTCTTTCTCCAAGTACAAGAGTGGCTGCTTGGCATAATGTCTAGAATAGTCTTGGGATAAATGTGAAACAAAGTTATGCCATGATTTCTTTCCTGGGAAAAAAATCAATGGTTTGTTCACAAAAGGCCTCGATGGTTAAAATAAGTGCTAAGAATGTGATTTCTCCTACTTTATACATGTGTACTTTTTCCTCATGAGAAAATTATATGAGCCATTGCAAACAACTAGCTATACAGACATTACATTTTTCCTAATAAACTGATTAAATTTTGTAGTCATATGTCCAAAGGCTAACAAAGTACGGAAAAGATTCAGGGAACAGTAACAAAAAAGATATAAGCGCAAATAATTCCATATATTCTCTCATCTATGAAAACACAGATTCCTTTTAACTATCATTTATATCTTACTTATATTCTTAAATTCTTTTGAATAGATCTTCTTACATTCTCTTGAATATATGATTGCCCCTACCATCTAATTAACCTTTTCCTCATTTATTGGATATAATTTTTGAGGAAATTATAGAATCTCTCATTTTTAAGTTTCATATTGAAATCATAAGAATTATCAGATTTGGCAAACACTAAAACTTTTTACACCTGCAAATTTGCCCATATAACATATCTAGCTTTTTTTTTACTTTAATTATATTTTAATAATAAAAATAAGCTTAGAAATTTCTGGTAGAGTCAGACAAATGAAGATTTTTAAGTTATAAAAAATATATAAAGGTAGAGTTTCTCTAGATGAAGACTCTGCATTCCATAATTCCATACAGAAGCTACGACTCTGTTAAGCACAATTCATAACACACTAGAATACTTGATAATAGAAGTATCAACTGAGATAGTTCATCACTGATTATGTAAATACAATCCTTTTCATGAGTTTTGAAAACAGTAACTTTTTATGAAAAAATATGCTGGGGTAGTCTTATGCCGTTCAAATGATCACATTTAAAACATGAATTAGTTTTTGTAGCTTGTACCTAGCAACTGACATCTGGGAGGCTCCTTCTAAGAATTAGCGTTTCCCTTATGGAAGTTAAACTGGAAATCAATGGTTTAAGTCATAAATCTGTAATCTCAATTTCTAGAGATAGAAGAGCTCCTAAACCAGTGATATTTACACAATTCTAATTAATGGTGTTAACACACGCAAAGAAGGAATACGTCAGTCAAAAGGTGAGAGGTTTGTCATGCCGAAAAATGTAGTTAAGGGAGATCATGAGAAAACACTCAGGCAGTGCCTTACAAGTTATCCAAAATAGCATTTTTACACTTTGATTTATACATTGGTCTCTGAGAGTTTAGTTAACTTGAGTTTCCCACTGAATGATACACTTTCATTCTGCCGACAAAATTGGATTGCTATTTTAAACTACCTTGAATTCATCAACGTCAAAACTCTTAACTTCCTTCACTAATAATATCTCATTCAATCATTCAAAACTGAAAAGTATCTATCAAACTTTTAAGTTGTGTGTAAAGTCTGATTTTTGTTCTTAATTTTACAGCCTCTACCCTTAGTTTCTACCCTTATTTCATAGATTCATATTTTTCATATGATCTCTTTTAGTGATTTTGACCCCTTCTGGAAACCCTAATAAACTTGACCTGAAAAATATAATGCGAAAATAGGACACACAAAGATACCATACATACAGCCACTTGTAACTACATCAATCTCAAAATTACTTAAAATTTCATAACACATACAGTGAAACTTTCTAAAAAGAAATTAACTACTGAACTTAATAATCATAACTTTTATACACGTAATATTTCAAAAGTATTCATTCGCTGTATAACACTACTCTGAATTTTTGTTGTTAGAAGACACAAATTGGCTCATCAATCAAGTGAAAATACAAAAAATGCTTAAGTTATCACAATTAACCAGGATAGAATTAAAACTATATCCATTCTGATGTGTTTTGGTCTAATCATTCCTGCTGATAATAATCAAGTACCCTTTAAATTGTTACGGTGTGGAGGAGAACAACAGGAAAAGAACACTATTTCAAAGACGCACCTCTATTAAAATTTTACCAAACTTCAAGTCCAAATTCATGTCCCAAAATTTCTGTCACTATCTTGGCCCATAATTACCTTTCAAATCTTAGATTGTTTGTGCTATTCAAAACCCCTTATGTTTATTAGCTACTGCTTTCGTTGTTAGTGATCTTTTCTTTAACGTCTGTATAACCTTTATGGAGAGGGTTCAAAAATGCTCTTCTTTTCTTTTTTCTCCTTTCCCAAGAAATGGCTATTCCAGCACTTTTAATATGAATATGGAAGTCTAGAAGTAGTAGGGCCTTGAGAGGTCTTCAAATTCTATCTTCCCCTTATATAAATAGGGAAATTAAGATGTAGAGAAAAATTGGTGTTGCGTAGATGCTCAAATAAGTGCAGCTTCAAATTAAAATAAAACCATAATTTGATTTGAGTGTCTATCTGTATTCTCTTTAATCAGCTGCACTGAAAATCTAAGACATACTCCAGAGTTGTGTAATTACTAGAAGTGCTACACAGCTTAGGACTGACAATCTGTAAACATAATGCTTTGTACCTTTCCTACTGTGAATTTTTTCTCATTACTATCTTTAGTTAATAGAATCAATAAGTTTTATTTTAACCAGCTCTGATGGTCTAGTGGTTAAAACTCGGTGCTCTCACTGCTCAGCCCAGGTTTCTTTCCCTGTCAAGGAACCATGTCACCCATCTATCGACCAGAAGGTGAGAGGATGGCAGGAAAAGATCAGGCAAGGTTCTGCTGTGCTGTACATAGCGTCACTAGGATTTGGAATTGACTCCACAGCACTACCAAAACAAAAAGTTTTATCCTATGTTATCAAGTGTTTAGATGAAAACAAGTGAAGTAGCTTATTTCCCTATACAGAATAAGAGCTATGTCCTTTCAGTTTTCCCCTATTATCTAGTATAATTTCATGCCCATACCATGGAAGTGTTAAATTGCAACACCACTACAAAATAATCAGAACCCAATGTAATGTAGAAATTCCCCAATAGTGTGGGACCATAGAGAAATATGGAAGAACACTGCTAGTAATAAATAAGAGAAAGCAAATTATATTTGATTTTGGTGATAGCTAAGGGCATCTAAAAGATATATTTGCTATATATTTTGGATAATTCATTGACTTTATTAGCTAATTTCCTATCTCTTCATGACTATTAGGAAAATGATAAATAAAAATATTTTTCCGTAAAGACAATGATTATATTTTAAACGATTTTGGTTTCCATTAATATAACTGAATTTTTCTAGGGTATTCATTTGTATACTAAACCATGTTAGCTTTTAGCTTTCTTTTTTTTTTTTTTTAAATAAGAGATTGTTTTACCACGAGAAGAGTAGAGAGAGCACAATTGGGTGACAGGACTGTAGGAGACCACTAAGTTATATGGCATCGTAGGTAAACGTGCATCTTAATAGCATATATGATAGAGAGTTGTGCTGGGATCAATCTGCACTCTTAACATTTGTAGAGATAAGGAATATAGAAGATTTTTTTGGTACACCAGATATACATCACCAGGAGGAGAGAATGTGTTTTAGATCCTAAGGAGGCTACTAAGGATATCTTGGCTGAGAGGCTAAGGGAGGAATCTAATTGATGTTCTAAAATAGAGATTCATTGCGCTGGTGGCCAGTCTCCAGTGACAGGAATCTCCCAAAAACCCACAAAGGTGCCCAGGCAGGCAAAGAATCATCCTTTTAAATCTTCCTGGTCCAGCAGGATTGTGGTAAGTAGCCTCTAATATGGCCCCCAATTGTCTCCATCAATTAGTATTCACACTCTTGTTATCCCTTTCCCTTGAGAATGTGCTGGACCTAATAACTGGCTTCTAATGAATACGATACTGCAATATTGGAAAGTCACTCCTGAGATTAGATTATGAGACCATGAATTCTGTTTTGGGCTCTCCTCTGCCGTTTGCTTTCTGTGAGAGAAACCAGAGGCCACTTTGTGAGCTGCTCTATGGAGAGGCACACGTGGCAAGGAACTGATTTTCCTGTTTCAGGCAGGGAGGATTTGAGGCCTGCCCAACAGCCATGGAAGTGAGTGTGGGAGTGAGTTTTCCGCATGTGGAGGCTTGTCATAACACGAGCTTTATTGACTACTTTATTGGCAGCCAGTACCTCAATTGCAGACTTGTGAGAGATCCTGAGGTAAAGGACCAAGGTAAGCCATGCCCAATTTGCTAACCCACAGAAACTGTGAGATAATTAATGTTTCTTGTTCTATCCCATTAAATTTTAGGGTAACTTGTTACAGAAAAGAGAGATAACTAATGCAGGGATAAAACCATATTATTGGAAACTAGTTCAAGTAACTTATCTTATACTCTGTCCTCCAGTGCCCCTGACCCCAATCCTGGGAGACTTAGAAAGATGAAGATGAGAAGAAGAGAGAAAAGCTTAGGCTCTCTTTCACACATAGACCTGAGCTGGAGAGAGGAGAAAAATTTTATGTTACATCTAGTTATGATTTTTTGATGTAGTCTTGTATTGTAAAGTTTTTTAATGAATGGTGAATATATTAGATCTTAAAATGACTGCAAGAACGTGTACTAGCTAAGAATAAACTAAAAAAGGCCTGGGGCCTGCCATGTTTCCATGGTGGGGCAGGGAGAGATAACCGCCACTGAATATATTTTACAGAGAGACTCTGAGACCGGAATAAAGATACATTTTTCATTATGTTCCAAATTGAGTGTGTTTAATATACTATGTATACACTACTCTGGAGATCTCTTCTGTTGAAATATTGGACCCAGTGAGTTATGTGCCTTGGTATTCAGAGGGATAGAGTTTGCCGAGGGAAGAAACAAGAAATGCAATGTAATGTCAAGCCTGCACTCAATGAAGGTCGCACATTTATTAGGACATGTTTAGTGAGTATATAAGGGAGCACAGTTAGGACAGAAAGGAGTTCAAACCCAACAGCCATGCAGCATAAAAGGTGCGCTCAATGAGCAATGCAACTGTGAGAGCTTTCTGAGGCAGAGTGAAATACTGCTGCACCACGCGTCAGTGATGGGGTTAGTGCTGTTGCTGGCTTGTTTACAACTATTCTGAGATTTAATCCCCCAAGTTTGTAGCATCAAAGCTTGGTTTTAGAAAAATACACTGAAAAGACACAGAGGTTAAATACAAACAACTCTGAAACAACACAGCATAGACTGATTGCCTTGCTCACGTTACTGCCTTCCATTATTTGAAAACTTCTATTTTTGTTGCCTCTGAGTTTTCCACTTATCTGTCTAAATCTGCTTTGTTGCTAAATGTTACTGGAAATGTGTTATGTTGCTACGTTATTCTTTCGCTGTGCTCTTCCCCTGCCTGGATAGCACTGCCCACCTCCCCACAAAGTGTCAACCCCGCAGACTGCTAGACGTTCTTCAAGACCAGCTCAAAGGCAGCTCAGAGGTTTTCTCCTCTGTGAAGCAGAAGCCCTTCAGGCAGAGCTGATCATGCTTCTTGGATGGGTACCTTGTGCATATGGCCATTACAGTACCTATCATACTCCATGACTATGTCTTTGTCTATGCCCGATATTAATCACAATAAGCAGAGGGTTTGGCACATAGTAATTGTCGCCAAAATGTTCGCTGAATCAAAGTAAAAAGAATGGATAAGTAAATGACCTAAAATTTCTAGACTCTTCTCCAACTCTGTTGTTTCTCTTTTCCTAATGAGTGGCAGCTACACCTCCAGATAGGGTCTATCAATCAGAACAGGGTGATCATTACTTTAATTAATGCAGTCTAAAAGATTTTGCAAACCTTTTTGCTTAGCAGTCAAGAAACTTACTTCATTGGCTTAGACTGATCTTTGGGGCTTTTGTAATGAAGAATTTATCTTTTCCCAAAGTGAGATCTGGCCTTTGCCCTCAGCTGGCAGAGGTGATCACAGACCGTGGGAATGTGATGCCTGAATAGTGTCTTTGATTTCCTGGGTGACATGGGTCATGCTAGATAGACTAACAATGTGACTTAGGGTGAGGGTTGGCAACACCAGATAGTATTTAGGGTCCGGGCTGACCATGCCAGAAAGATCAACAATATTATTTAGGACCAGGGCTTTGGTTCATGTAGCTAGACTTCCTGAGATCAGCCGTGGGAACCATCAACCATTCTTATATAACGGAGCCCCAATGAAAATTCTGGACATTGAGGCTCTAGTGAGCTTTCCTGGATGGCAACACTCCATTTGTATTGTTTCATTGATTCCAAAAATGTAAGGTTGCCCTGACTCAACAGGACGAGGACAACAGAAGCTCACTGTTTGGTACTTTCTTAGATTCTGCACTATGAGCTTCCTCCTTTAGTGGATTTTATCAGTATTATTTCCCTGTAATAAACCATAACCATGAGTATAGTAGTTTTCTGTGAGTCCTTCCAGCAAATTATCAAGCCTGACGGTGGTTTTGGGAACATCCTGAATTTTCAGTTGGTGTCAGAAGTGAGGGTGATCTCGAGTGGACTTGCTCTCTCTAACTTCACAGTTGCCATAACTCTCCACAGCAACAAATTAGCATGCATAAGTCTTTATCATTATGTGTGACTTTGGATATAGATATTTGAGTGAAACTATTTCAATGTCAGATAACATTTTCTCTTTTCCTTTGACACAAGTACTAGGATTTAGTGACGCCAATTCATAGCAATGTCATATTTTATTACAAAAATAAGACTTGTAGTGGCCTTCAGAATAGAAAGACCTGAATGAGCAGTTGAACTCTGCCAGATACTGTTCTTTAGTAGAAGGTGTGGTTATAGCATCCATACCTCAATCCAAGGGTAACTGATTGTTGTAGCCTAATTTTTTTTGTCATTTCTGAGAAATGGGATTCTATTTTCAAATTACATGACAAATATATTCTATCTTTTCAGCCTAAATGTTATAAAACTTTTTATCCTTTGGACATCTCCTTAATGAGAGAAAACAAAACTACATACCTATTAAAAAAAAAAAAAGCAGACACTAAATGTAGTGTTGCACAGGATCGCTCCAGGGGAACACAGTTCTCAAGCAAAGTTAGCTTATTTGCATTCTGACAGAAAGCATTAATAAATAGTTTTCAATAAGAGCAAGAGTTAAGAAATATCTATTTTGTCCTTTAGGATAATAAGAAGCAAGAGATAATTACTTAAGAGCAATGTGTGACAATGCTTTTAGGTTGCTCTGCAATGTAAAATGCAAAAATATGGTTCAATGTCATGTGTTTTATTTCTTTAAAAATTTGCTGTTAGCATGATTAGTCATAGAAAAGTATTCTTAAATTAGTGTCTTAACATTCAGGTCTGTGATCCTGCTCAAGAGAAACTTTGAGAACTAGTTTAGCTCTATCTTCTCTCTTTTGCAAAGACTCCTGTAAACTAGCTCAAAATCATCCTTTGGTTTTGGCCCTGACCTCTGAATCTTTCAAATATAACTTACAAATGAGATGAAATTATGAGGACTACTCTCTAGCTGAAAATAACCATGCACTTATAATCCTAAACTACAGTATGAGAGGATTTGTTAGGTCAGGTTGAATTCAGTGTATTTTTACCCAGGTGTTTGAAGAAGTTTTCTTATCTTTCTGAGATTGTGCTTTCTTTATTTTCTTATTGAATTACAGACCAGTGGAGCTCCTGGAATTCCTCACATTGCTTTAGGTTAATCTCTTTGTAATACTTCCTACTCTTGAATTATACCTAAATGGGAACACACAGAATCTGCTGGCAAATTTTCAGGTGGAAATAGTTCATAACTATATAACTAGTTCAAAAATATTTGTAGAGTTAGAAGAGATCAGCATTTTTCTCCCTAAAGTGAGAAGAACCTTAGTCTACTTAGAGCCAAGATATCTGGAAAATGTCCATGGTGTCAGGTATTCACTATAGCTCCCAAAGGAAGACTTCTAGAGAGCTGAAGTTCTAAGCAATGTGGATTCTAAATTATATCTATAAGATAGTGGATCACATAAAACCTTTAGTAGCAGGACTTTTTTTTTTTTTCTGGGAAAGGTTCACCTTAAGTGAACATCTGTCACCAATCTTCCTCTCTCTCTCTTTTTTTTTCCCCTTCCTTCCCCAAAGCCCCAGTACATAGTTGCATATTCTAGTTGTAAGCCCTTCTAGTTCTATGTGAGCCACCACCACAGCATGGCTACTGACTGAAAAGTAGTATGGTTCTGAGCCTGTGAACTGAACTCAGGCTGCCAAAGTGAAGCATGCCAAACTTTAACCATCAGGCCATCAGGCCAGGCTCAGGACTTTTCAAGTCCTTAAAATTCCATGATAATGAGTGCTCATAACAGTAGACTCCACAACCTCCCTTCCTTCTCCTCCAAATATCGAAAAGGCGTGAAATAAACTCGTTTTCTCCCTCTCCTCTCCTCCCCTCCTCTCCACTCTCCTCTCCTCTCCCATCTCTTTCTAATCCACTTTTTCTCCCTCTCTTCTCTCTCAACTTGTGTTGCAATTTTTTTATCTTATGAATTTTCATATGTCTATTATTAAAAGATCTGTTTGTAGATGTTATTGTGGCCTTTAGAGATACAGCTTTTGGCCACTAGATTCTAGTCAGCTCCATGAGAGCAGTGACCTCAGCTATTCATCACATTGTCTCCAATACCTAGAACAGGGCCTAAAACTTGAAGATGATACAGAAACATTATAAGGAATAAAAGAAGGAGGGAAGGAAGGGAGACAGGAAGGAAGGGAAGAAGTAGGAAAATAAAAATTTGAATTACAAAATATTCATAATTAAATGCCACAGAATAGTTGTGTATTTCATAAGCTTCCCTCTAAAGAACCATTGAAGCATAGCTTAAAAGGGGTGCCAGGAAAAGGAGAGAGAACAGAAACTCTACTTTGTCAATAGTAATAGTATTACATATGTAGTACTAAGTGTCTTCCTAGTCTGTGTTTGATTTAAAGATGAAAATGCTCCGCACATTTCTCCAGCTGTGTTCCTTTAGCAGACAGGCACATGCAGTGCTCGAAGAGCAGCTGGTAGTTCACATGCAGTTTTATTTGCATCGCTAAGAAAGAGCAGCCTGGTACATGAATAAAACATACTTCTTCCTTACCACACCCTCCCAGTAAGTCACTTATAGTTAAACATCTTTCTTTGTTTTTTTTAAAGAGTGGGCAGAAGGAGTGAGGTAATTTTTTTAAAACAATCTTTCCAATAATTCACTTTTTGTCATATGAATAATTTGAGAACTTCCATTAAACATTTGAAAATATTGATGAACTGTGGTCTCTTCTGGAAAATAATTAACCACTATTTAGTATTCCTTTTTTATTGTTTTTATTGTTATTTTAATATAATAGTTTTCATTAGTCCTACTTCCTCTTGCTTCAAATATAAATATTGTATCTTTTAAAAGATGGCATTTTTAGTATGAAAGAAAACTGTAGTACATTGGTACTTTATACGTTGCTTTGTTTATAACTATAAAGAGAGACTTTTAGAAACGAACACAGCTTAATAGTAACACGATCACAATATAGTGATTATATGTAGTATTACAATATATTACTGTATAGTGTGAATAAAAAGGAAAAAATATAACATTCATACTATCTAAGAAGCGCACATTTTGAAATGTTCAGTGTGTCTTCAAATTCAAAATTAACACATATTAGTAAATCTACTGTATTAAAATATTAGTAAAAAACGTATTTAAAAAAGATATAAGTCAAAGAGGAAAGCGTAGGTTTTAATCTGAGAAAAAATTTTGAAGGTAGTTAGTCGATTTATGTCTTGAAGTTCAAAGAACACAAAGTTTCTCTTTATGTCTATTTGCCCTTTCTTAGTTTAAAACTACGAGTTGGTGCTTCCTTGGAAAGTTTACAATTTATTTGCTCTGTGCCTCATTTTAATCATCTGTAAATGCTTCCCTCTTCACCTAATGGGAAATCAGGATGTGATATTTATGAAGATTAATAACACAATGTTAACCTAAAATTTTGAGAAATTCCACTCATCTCAGTTAATCTCTTCACAAAATAAGATCACTGTATTAGCTCATTATTCTCCTGCTCTAATTATATTTATGTGCATGAAATTTTTCCTTAAATAATGGCTTCATAATTTTTCTGGTCTTCAGAAATTAAAAGCCACTCTTTTTTAACTGCATCATTTACATATGTTATTGTTTCTGGAGATTCTTTAAGTGGGAGCAGGAGCAGGACCAGCTATATAACTTTCAAGGCCTCTTGAAAAATGAAAATGAGGACTTCTTGTTCAAAAATTATTAAGAATTTCAAGACAGTAAGAGTAGAGCACTAAACCAAACCTAGGCGCTTCTCCATGTGGGATTCTGTGAGACTGCAGGGCTCCCACAGACCTGAAACCAGCCCTAGCAGAGAGTAAAGAAGGAGGAAAGAAAAGGATAGCTGGGAGGACAACGGGTCATAGCATGCAGCTCTCCAGTGGACGGCAAGAACGTGTTTAATAGCTGACATGAGTATACGTATGAGTGTTTTATTCATAAATTGTAAGATGGAACTGTGGAGTTTTAAATGGATTTATGAATTTTCACTTAATTATTTGTAAATCACTTATCAAAAAGGACTCTGTGTTTATCAACAGTGTGAGTCACTTGACAGTTGCCCAGCATATACTCATTAGTTGGGTGTTTAGGCTTAAATATTTTGGGGGTCCAAGAAAATATAACGTACCACTCTTAAAATGGAAGTGAAGAACATTTGAGTTAGGGTTAGGATATAATTCCATATAGAAGAAGTGAAGAAACAAAGATAATGACAGAAAATAATGAATGTAAGATAATAAACATAAGATTATTCATCAAACATAAAGCTCAACCTCTAAGGATTCTCTTCAGTCATTCTCCAAGTACTTTTCAAGCATCCACTATCTACTAGGCTCTATGCCAATTGCTGGGAATACTACAATGAACAAAAGAGATTCATATTTTTGCCTTAATGGATCATACACTCTAATGGGAAGGGTGCAGAGTAGGAGACTGGCAATGAACAAGTAAATAAGTGTTTGCCAGGTGGTGAAAGTAGTATGGAGAAAAATAAAGTGTGGAAAGAAGAAAAGAGTTCTGGAGTCAGGTGGGAGTTGCTATTTTACATAGGTACTAAAGAGAAACTCACTTATAATCCTCATTGGGGCAGAGTCCTAAAGGGGGAGAGAAAGCTATGTGGATGGCTGGAAGGGAAACGAGTAGAACAGTAAGTTTAAAAGCTCTGGGGCAGGAGAGTACTAGCTTGCTGGAGGAACAACTAGGACGCTTCTATGGCTAGAATATTAAGATCAAAAGAGAGAGTATTGGGAGATAAGATCAGAAAGCTGAAGAAAGCAAATCACTTATGGTCTTGTAGACATTTTATGAACTTTGGCTGTTAGAGTGAAAAGTGAAGCCATTGGAGGATTTAGGGTTGATTGCTGAGAGATCTGACTTACATCTTAGAGAATTTGTTCTGGTTGTTATCTTTTCATAGACTAGGAGGACAACGATAGATAAAAAAAGAACACTTAAGAGGCCACTGCTTTCATCCAGGAAAGAGAGGATGGAGTCTTAGATCAGGGAATTAGTGGAGGAGGTTTGGAAAATAATCAGATTCTGAATGAGATTTTTAAAGCACCATGATATTTGGATATGGAGTTTGAAAGAAAAAGAAAAATATGGGATGATTTTAAGAATTTTTATCTGAGCAAGCAGTAGGATGTAGTTACCTTTACTGAAATTGATCTGAGAGGCCCAAGTTTAGAAAGTGTAGACCATATGTTCAGTTCAGGACTTCAACAGTTTGGATTTAGAGTAGGCATGTGAAGATTTAGAATAGGCAATTAGACATATGAGATTGGAATCTTGGGGTCACGACTGAGACTAGCATCATAAATGTAAGATTCATCAGTATGTGATGGTATTTTAAGCTGTGAGACTGAATTCTACTTAAAGATGAGTTTAGGCAAAGAATATTCTAGTGTTGAGAAGTCAGGGAGTTGAGGGTAAACAAGCAAAGGTGATGACAAGGGAGATCAGTTACGCAGGGGAAAACTGGGACAGCAGATCATGGATGCTTATTTAAAAAAATAAGAGGGGCATCAGGGAGATGTGAGCCTCACAGCAGAGTGAGTGGTTCCCTCTGTCTCTAAAGTTATAACAAGTAGGACAGCCACTGACCAACAAAGAACTCTCTGCACAGCACACCAGAACGCCTGAGAGATTCATATATCTAAACACTGAAGGCAGTGGACTTGACCTCCTGGAGGCAGTGGAACCAGGGGAGAAGCAGAGGCAGCTCCCCAGACCAGAGGATCCAGGATCTGCAGCTGTACTTGTGACCAGAGGTCCCAGGAACTGCGGTAACACCCATCAACAAAGGCCCCAGGAAGCCCAGGCTCGCAGAGGCACCAGGAATCACTGTGAACCATGACCCAAGACTCCAGGAAACATGACAATACCTGTGACCCAGCCACCTCCCCCACCCCTGGTGCCAGCACCCTCAAAATGAGCCCTTCCTCTAGCAGGAGCTGCAATCAAGACAAAGATACCCACACAGGGGTGGCAGAGCCAGTGTGCTTTGCAACAACACTTGCGGCTCAGCCTCTCCCCCTCCCCCAGTGGTGGTGGGTGGCACCTGCAACTTGAGGCTTCAGGTGATGCCTCTAACACCAGCACTTCCAGCATCAGGGGCTGCATATAAGACCTTAGGCCCCTGGTAGGGGTGGTGACATTCATGAAACCAGCACCCCCAGATAACCTGAGAGCAGCAACACAGGCCATGTGCATGGCAGCAGTGCCGAGCCCGTACAAAGCATGCAGAGAGCTGGGTGACAGAAACAGTGGAGCCCATGATCCCAGTCCCCCCAGCTGTAGAGGTACCCACAACTTCAGACTCTCAACCCAGAGCAGCAGTGCCTGCAGAATGTACAAACCTGGACATGGTGGAGGTGCCTGTGAGCCTGGGTCCTGCCCAACTTTCCCCTTCCTCCCTGCCACAATAGAGCAACATGTGACCCAGGTAAACCTAGAAGCAGCAGAGGTGCTTGCAGCCCAGTCACCCTGGTGGTGACATCTGTGACTGCAGCAACATAATAGCAAGGCACCCGAAACCATGGAGGCACAAGCAGCACAAGGAGGGCACTGATGATACCTCTAACAGAGGTAGTGAAGGGTGGAAAGCCCAGGCTCTCAACTACAACCAGAAGCAGCTCAGAGTCAAGGTAACCAAAGACTTATCCAGACAAGAAAGGTGTTTACAACCACAAATGCACCACAGAGGATCAACTCATCAAGCACCATGACGAATCACAGTAACACAGTAGAACAGAAAGAAAATGACAACTCTCCAAAAACCAAACTTAAAGTCACAGATTACTATCTAACTGACAGAATTCAAAAGAGCTGTCCTGAAGAAACTCAACATGATACAAGTGAACTCAGAGATAGTTCAGTGAACTCAGGAATAAAATTAATGAACAGAAGGAGTACTTCACCAAAGAGATTTAAACTAAAAAGACCAAACAAAAGTTCTACAGCTGAAGAATAACCTCGAAAGCATTTGAAAATAGAGCAGACCATATGGAAGAGAGAATTAGTGAGCTCAAATTAAGAAATCTAGAAATAACAAGACAAGACTCTCACACTCATTACTCTTATTCAACATGGTATTGGAAGTCCCAGGCAGTGCCATTCCACAAGAAAAAGAAATAAAGAATATCCAAATTGGAAAAGAAGAAGTAAAACTGTCACTATTTGCAGATTACATGGTTTGTAAATAGAATACCCTAAAAAATCCACCAAAAAACTATTAGAAATAATTAATGAATATGGTAAAGCTGCAGGGTACAAAATCGACATATAAAAATCAGTTGCATTTCTATACACTAACAATGAACTAGCAGGAAGAGAAGTTGAGAATATAATCCCATTTACAATAGCAACAAAAAGAGTAAAATATCTAAGATTAAATTAAACCAAGGAGGTGAAATAGCTGTACACTGAAAACCATAAGACATTGTTGAAAGTAACTGAAGAAGACATATAGAAATGGAAAGATATTGTATGCTCCTGGATTGGGAGAATAAATATAGTTAAAATGTCCATACTTCCTAAAGCAATCTATAGATTCAACACAATCCCAATCAGAATCCCAATGACATTTTTCATGGAAACAGAAAAAAGAATTCTAAAATTTATATGAAACAAGAAAAGATCCTGAATAGCCAAAGCAATAGTGGGAAAAAAGAACAAAGCTGAAGGCATCATGCTGCCTGATTTGAAAATATACTACAAAGCTATAGTAATCAAAACAGCATGATACTAGCAGAAAAACAGACACACAGACAAATGGAACACAACTTAAAGCCCAGCAATAAATCTACATATCTATGGACAGCTAATTTTTGACATAGGAGTCAAATACATGCAATGGAGAAAAGACAGTCTCTTCAAAAAATGGTGCTGGACAGCCACATGCAAAAGGATGAAAATAGATGATTATCTTACACCATACGCAAAAAGTAACTCAAAATGGATTAAAGATTTGACTGTAAGACATGAAATCATAAAATTCCAAGAAGAAAACACAGGCGATACACTCTTTGACATTGGTCTTAGCACTATCTTTATGAATATTATGTCTTCCCAGGCAAGGGAAACAAAAGAAAAAATAAACAAATAAGACTACATCAAACTAAAATGCTTCTGCATCACAAAGGAAATCATCAATAAAAAGAAAAGACAACCTACCAACTGGGAGAAAATATTTGCAAATCATAGATCCAATAAGGGTTTAATATCAAAAATATATACACAACTCATAAATCTCAACAGAAAAACAAACAATCTGATCAAAAAATGGGCAGAGGATATGAACAAATATTTTTCCAAAGAAGATATACAGATGACCAACAGGCACATAAAAGATGTTCAACTCAATAATTATTAGGAAAACGCAAGTCAAAACTACAATGAGCTATCACTTCAAGTCTGTCAGAATAGCTATGATTAAAAAGACAATAAATAATAAGTGATGGAAAAAATGTGGAGACAAAGGAACCATTGTACACTGCTGGTGGGAATGAAAAACAGCATGTATATTTTTCAAAAAAATTAAAAATAGAACTACCATATGATCCAGCTATTCCACTTCTGAGTATTTATCCAAAGAGCAAAAATACCCCCACTAATTTGCACCCCTATGTTCACTGCAGCATCATTCACAATAGCTAAGACTTGGGAGCAATCTAAGTGCCCGTTAATGAATCAATGGATAAAGAAGATGTGGTAAATATATACAATGGAATATTACTTAGCCATAAAAATCCCTAAAATCTTGCCATTTGCAACAACATGAGTGGACTTTGAGGGTATTACACTAAGCAAAGTAGTCAGATGGAGAAAGACAAATACTGTATGATTTCACTTATATGTGGGAGATAAAGAAACAAACACGTAGACGCTGAGACCAGACTGGTGATTACCAGAGGTGAAGGGAGCATAAGGAAGGTGAAAGGGGTAAAGGCGCACACGTGCATGGTGAGGGATGGCAACTAGACTGTTGGTGGTGGACTCCAGACAGTCTATACAGAAGTCGAAACACAATGATGTACGCTTGAAATTTATATAATGTTATAAAACAATGCAACTTCATAAAAAAATAAAATAATAAAATAAAAAGAGGGGGGATATAGATGAGGAGGAGATCAAGCAGTTCAAATAATGCAGGTAACTAAGACTAGGACTGTCAATTAACCACTGGGTTTAATAACACAGAAACAGTAATGGCCTCGGAAAGATCGGTTTTGACGGCAGAGTACAGGGAAGTGTGATTGAAGATGGTTTGTAGGATGACAGAAGAGAAAATGGAAAGAACTGGCAGAGATGGAGGAGCAATGAGAAATGGAGCGGTAACTGGAGAGAGATATGGGGTAAGGAAAGGTTTGAGAGATGCCGATAATTCAAAATTCAACTAGTTAAAGTCTCTCTTTTTTTGATTTTGTAGTGTTTTTCTTTCCTTTTTTTTAATAAGTGGGTCCTAAAAAAGAAAATTGTCATCATATGGTATATCTTAAGATTGGGATGTGACCAAGGTGACCCTAAAGTTCCCCTCAACCACTAAACTTCAGATATGTTTCTTCCTGACTATAGGCCCCTGACCTCCCTTTCTCAGAGCATTTATCTTAGAACACTTGGAAACGTAAATTCTTCTCTGCCCCTTTGAGATGTAAATCTTCTCCCAGTTTCTTGCCAGTTTTACAATTCAAGAATGTTTTTCTTAAACACCTGGAAATTGTCCCTCTGAATTACAGTCATCAAAAAAGGTAACGTATCCCTCAGTCTCTGGGAGGATAAGAGACTAACTTCCATAAGCACCAATTAGCAAACACAGATGACCAATCTCTCTGCTAATGGCCTCATGTGCTTTTCCACTTTCACCTCTGTGTTTTAAAATTCTTCAGCCTTTTGTTTCAATGGAGCCGAGTTCAGTCTCTCCCCTACTGCAGTAGTCTTAATCCCTATTGTAAGAGTCTTAAATAAAAATTCTTCCTTGCCTCTTTAACTACATCTGGCACATTTTTTCTCTTAAAAATGTCTCTGACTTCCACATCCAATTGCCTACTTAGTCTATTCCAATTATGTTTCTTTAAAAGACCATGAAAATATGACCAACCAAAATAAGACACTTGATTTCCTATTCCTCCCTCCACCAAACCTGATACCTGACAAATAAAAATGGCAAGTAATAGGATATATTGGAATATATGAGGAAGCCATTTGGTGTAAACCTAATTCGGCCTGACCTTGTCTTTCCAAAAGGGCCTGACCGAGGCCATTGAGCATGCATTGTATATCTGCTTTAGAGATTCCTTATGGCAAGAGCAAAGGCCCGTGAGATAAAGGTGCAACTTCCCTCCCCCTCCCAACCTTGGCATCTCCTTAAGGATTAAGTATCTTTCCTTAGGCTAGAAGCTGATTGCTGAGCTCACCTGTGACCACCCAGCTGGAGACAAGAGACTTGCCTCCTGCTACGCCCACCAAGATAGCAGACCCACTACCTGCTGTGTCCATCAAGTGCTGTGCCGACAGGGCAATCTTGTGACTATTGTGGGAGGGACATTTCAAACATATGTGAGACACCCTCTTTGAGGGTATATAACCACCCTTATACCCCCACTTCTTTGGAGTGCTCTGTTCCTTTGTGGAAAGACTCTCCCGGGTTATAATCCTCAGATTTAAGCTCAGAATAAACTCACCCAAATTTTCATTTATAGATTGGTTATGGATTATTTTCGTCGACATACCTTTATTTAGCCCAGGAGTTGCTCAAGTCCTAAACTCTAGAAATCATCAAGAAAATTATCTTTCTCACATAGCCCACATACATGCCATCAACAAATGCAGATGCTTCTGTTTTCAAGGTGATTCACAAATCATATTTTCTTTGCATAGCTACTGCTATCACAGTAGTCCAAAGTTCCATGGTCTGCCTTATAAAATATGATTCACCATGTCACTTCTTAGAAAGGCCCTAAGTGGTCTGCCTTTTGGGGTCTTCTCCAATCTCATGTCTTACTGCCCTGGCACTCACTCTCCTCCAGCACTGCCAGTGCTGCTGCTCCATGGAGCACTAAGCCCTCTGCGGCCTCAGGTGCTTGTCCTCGACCCCTCTGGAGGCCTACACTTTGAATTAATTCAAGATTCTGCTCCGAATGCCTTCTCTAAAGACTATCCAAAGCGGCACTGCCTGTCACTACCCCACATTATCTTTTCTATATTTCTGTGTTTATTGGTATATCCTATCTTCCTCACAAGCATCATGAGCCCAGGGACTGTTTTAATTTATTCATTGTTCTCATGCCTAAAACAGCACTTGGCAAATTTTAGGTACTACATGAATATTTGTTGGATGAATAAATTAAAGAAGAGCCTGACTCTCTTCTTTCTAAATAGATTATGTGTAACAGAAATCTTTCCAAGTGTGAATTAGATATTGCATTGACTTTGTGTCCATCCAGTTTCCTAGCCTGCAAAACGAGGAACAGAGATAACTAAACTTAAAAACATTTATCAATATTACTATTTTAATGTTACCAATAAAATAACTTAGATTACCTAAATCTGGATTAGAATATCCCACTCTTATTAATAGGTATGTGTTACACTCCTTGAAATAATATTTGCATTAACAATTTGCCACAGAAAAATAAAAAAGTATCTCCCAAGATTTTAAATCTGTTATTTAGCTTTCTAACAAAATAATATAAGCTAACATATGTTTAAATATATTGTTATCCAACCTCAGTGAAAAGAATTTGAAGATTAAAAAAATGTTTATTAACCTCTGAATTTCACTATAAAAATCAGTGTGCATTTTAACATTTATCCAATCTTTCTCTTATCTCCAGAAATAAGATAATGGTATATGAAGGTGTTTTGACTCACTGAACATTCTCACTGGGAAAATACAAGACTGGTAGGAAAGAGTATAAACTTGGCTGGTGATGTCCTCTGTAAAGCCTAGAAAAAGAGCACTGCTCAGCATACAACCATCAGTACACTCATTCTTTGTCCAATGATACATACTACGCACTTTGATTTTTATTTTCTAGCATGCTAACAAACTGTACAATCCCACTTCAATTTTCTCTTCACTGTTTCCTTTGTGAATGTTAGAGTTAGTAATAAAGTGCGAAAAATAGAGGGCCTGCCTGCTATGCATTAGTGAAATAAACTAAGATAATGGGCACATGGACTCTAAGAATTTATGACTGTTCTAACCACTGATAAATAGCAATTCATGTCATACCATATAAGCAGTAGCCAAATGGAAATAAATAAATCATCCCTACAACAATGGCACTGCTTCCATAGATATAGTTAAAGAAGAACTGAAAAAATAATTTTATATGTAAGACAAGAAAAAACTGTTGAGTGCATTCATCGGTTGATTTGCCAATGTGTATTCAAGAGGCAATTTCCTTACTCTTCGCTTTTTCTCGTTTCAGTTCTGCGTAACATCTGTACTTCACATGTGTACAAACATCCTTCCCATTTTCATGGCCTGCCTATTCTTGGTTACCTACTGAAAATGAGTTTTCAGGTCATTATCTTTCCAAATAGTAGGCAAGTTAAAATGTGCAAAATGCAAGTGTAAAATAAATGAATGATGCTTACATTTCATTTGTTCTTAGCAACTAGTACTAGATATAAAATTTTGAGTACAATTTCCTATATTCTTTTTTAAAATAATATATCAGAAGTCAAAACAAGTTTTAGAAGTTTCATTCTTAAATTTAGGTATTTATAAATATACTTCCCCCAGCATTAAAAACTCAAGATGCAATGATCAGAAAAGGACAAATGATGGCTCGAGGATACTTTTTAAGGGGTTAGAATGCCAGATACACACACACACACACACACACACACACACTGCAATTCTATTATGAATACATTTCTCTACACCATTCTACTTCTGTACCATCAAAGTAAATCTCAAAATATTTGTTGACTAGAATACAATGGAACTGATTTTCAAACTTTAAAAATATATATATATATATATATTAATATATATTATGAAATGGCAAACACTCATGGTGATAAGAAATAAAACCAAACCTGGGATATAGAGATGATTCATGTACAAGTATACTTGATTCTATACAGATAAGACATGTTTACCTTCAAACAGAACAATTGTTTCCTGATGATCCATAGGTTATCCTCTGCTTAAAGTAGACCTTGAGGCCAAATGTGCCCTATAAATCATTTTATAATGAGCTTAATGTATTAAAAAAACACATTAAACTACAAAGGAAGTCTCAGAAAGCATTTGAATAAAGCAGAAACAGATTATAACTAAGACCATAAATCCCCATTAAACCCTAATTGATTATAACTGATGAAAGGGAAGATAGTAATTATACAGAAGGAGAGGAAAACTACTTTCCTTTTACAGTTTGTTAGTCAAAAATGTACCTATTTTCTTGATATGACACTATTTCTCTGAGTAAAAGGCAATTACAATTCATAATGGATTTTTTTAATGAGTTTTAAAATTATCTACTTGTTTTACTTTTCATTCTCTTCTAAGTAATGAATATAATGTTTTCAAACACAACTATTAAGATTGATGTCTAGATACTAATTTTTTCCAAATTAACATACCTCCAACGGACCTTCTCTTTGAATTTGTTATATTTTAATTTGGAGAGGTAGGTGTTAACCCAGAAATACACATTTAAAAAAGGAAATGTAGAATAACTTGATAAAGATACCATGTTTCACATTTCAGTAAATGCTTACCTCTCTACATCCTCCTGTGGGAAGCTATTATGTTTGAACCATATTACTTAGTTAAAATGCTTATATTTAAAGCTTATTTCTCACTGTGGTTTTTTTTCCAACTTACTTTACTACAATGTAAGTTCAGCACCAATGTTAGGAATATTAAGGTAAAATATTTTAATATTATAATTGGTAAATGACCATCTAAAACAATGATTCACATACAAATCCTATCTGATACTGGAGTGCTTAAATCCGTTTTAAGCAAAGATTTATGCCATTCCCAGTTGAAAACTAGGGAACTTGATTTTGTGATGAGAAAAATGTAAATGGGACACATTGAAACACATCTACAGATTGAAGGCAATGCTCGATTATGTGGGCCTACATTACTAGCTAATATTACTAATTCTAGAATAAGGAATAGGAGATTCTACCAGGGAATTAATAAATATCTGTTAAATAAATAAAACATTCATATTGAATTCTGAAGAATATAAACATGGAGCCTAAAATGCTGCTTAGCATAAACTTATAGAGAAGTTTCTTTTCTCTTACAAAGATGTACTCTCTGAGAACAGGAATGTTTCCAAATGCTTCCGTAGTCTTGAGTTAAAATTTCCTTCTTCCTTCCTTCTCTCTCTCTCCCTCCCTCCTTTCCTTTTTCCTTCATTCCTTCCTTCCTTGTTTCCTTCTATCAACAAATATTATTGAGGGCATACTCAAATTTTACTGACTCAAATATTTATTGACTCAAATATTCAAATATTTTTGAGGGTTTGAACTGAGGGGGACATTATTAAGCACTATATTCTAATACACACTTATAGGATATGGATCAAATAGACCAATGTCATTTTAGTTATCATTTCTCTGCATCATAGAGATAAAATTGTTAGAGTCCTCTCTCTTTTTTTTCCTTCCTCTCCTTTCTCCTTTTTGTTACTTGAAATATAGGATATTTAATCTTCACTGACAAAGGAATGATGCTATATCAATGTAATCCTTATAGTTTTATTTCAATGTGGTAGTAGATGGATGGGAGGCTGGTCATCAGGAATAGAAAGAAGAAGAAATTAATAGTAACTGAAGTGCTTTTTAAAATTGAGGTTTAATTTACGTACAATATACACATATATAAAGTGTTTAGTTTATTAATTTTGACAATTACCTCTGCCAATGAAATCACCACTCTCATAAAACTATAGAACTGAAGTACCTTTAAAATATATTAAACAGTATGGAATATATGAGCTTTTGCAATGTTTAAAATCTGTCTTCTTGAAAGTCCTAATGCCTTGTGCTAGACCATAAAATTTTTTTAATTTTTAATAAATTATATAGGCAAATATTCTTAGCTTCAGAAGAGAATTTTAAATCCCCAGAAGTCAAGAAATTTACAGTTAAATAACCCGTTGTATTTTTAAAACTTCTCATAATAAATTCTGCAATATAATTATATAACCCATATCCTGAGAGTTATGTCCTAAGATCTCTAAGAATCAAGATCATTCCTTAACGTTAAAATCTCTGTAAATCTGTTGCATACTCAAAAACACAAATTGCTATGCATTTCTCTCCTAGGAAGATTCAGGTCTCATTTGATTAGGCCCTGTTTGCTTAACATATTTTGGAGTCTCATTAAAGAGGGCTCAGGGAACTAGAATGATCTTAGTAGGTCTTGAAATGATGGCATTTATAAAACAAAATGGCAAGTTTTGAATTAATGAGGCACAGAATGTAATTTGGAGCTTGGCTTTTTATTCTATTTTGCACCAATAGAATTGCTTAAAGTAAGAGACAACTGAAATGATTTGTAAATTGTTCTAGTTTGTTTTTATCTTTTTGAGGAAGATTAGCCCTGAGCTAACATCTGCCGCCAATCCTCCACTTTTTGCCGGGGAAGATTGGCTATGAGCTAACTTCCATGACCACCTTCTTCTACTTTATATGTAGGACGCCTGGCACAGCATGGCTTGATAAGCAATGTGTAGATCTGCTCCCAGGATCCTAACCTGCAAACCCCGAGCCACTGAAGTGGAGTGCATGAACTTAACCACTATGCCACCACGCCAGCCCCTGTAAATTGTTTTTGATAGAAGTTTTTCTTTTTTCTTCTTCACACTAGAAAACGAGCTAATGGAAGAAACTGAGAGGAAAAAAAATGAACTAAATGCTTTTTAGCATTTCGTTTTGTTTCAATGAACCACAGAAGGTTAGAATAGTTAAAGCTTTCTGAGTGCTACGGAAGCACAGTTATAGTTACTCTATCATTCCTTTCTTTCAAGTAAGGTAAACATATTTTAGCTTTTTTAAATTTTAGTTTACCTTTTATTTCTCCACATCCAAGAAGCAAAAGTACCACACATCATACTCTCACATACTTTTAGCTTATTTGACTTGTGAGGGGTAAACGTACCTTCAGTTTAAGATATTTGGGGCTGTCTGATCACTGTCCTAAGCCTCTTTTCAAGGCAAATATCACTGCTTTTAAGCCTTAGGATATCTACCAAAAATTATAGCTCATATTTGGAATGTTGTTTACTTCTCTTTTCAAAGTTGCAGATATTAACTCCTTTGTCAGAAGAGAGGACGCCGTTAGCTTGGCTAGAATTTCCCCTTTGAGTCCTGTTAAAGGTGCTCCATGGGAAGAGGACGTGTGTGGGGGTGAACGGCTTGAGAATCACTGAAATTAAGCACTTTTGCTTCCTGCAGGCCTTCTTCAGATCTGGATGGTCTCCTGTGCCTCTCCAGGAGATGAATATCTCAGGCAATGTTTTCCCAACTATTTTACTACTAAATTCTCTTTTTCTTGGACTTATTAACATTTTGAGAAGTTCTACCATATAAAGTACCATTCAAGAAATTATAAGGAATAGTATACAAATAGGGATGTTAAAATCAGCTGTATCTACCCAGTAAGTAACAACTGCTCTTCAAAGATACATAACACTCACACACATTCACATATACATACAATTTGGGGACATATAATTTAACCTATTAATTAAATGTTTTTACAACCTGACACTGTTCATTTTTTTTATGTGTAAATCCTATCAACATATTCTGTTAGCTTTTGGGTTTGATTGTAGTTGTGTGGTGAGATAATACTGAATGTTAAAGCCATGTTTTTAAAATGTTAAACTCTCAATTGAGAAAAAATACCATAAATGAAAATTTTCTTAATGACCAGTTGGGGGATATATTTACAAAACATGTAGCACAATTTCTTTGACTAGGAATTGCTCTACTGAAAATGTGTTCCTGAAAAATTTTGCAAAGATCTGTGATCTAACACATTCACTGCAGCATTGTTCATAATAGCAAGCATGCAAACAACCAGGAGAATCTTTAAAAGAAACCCTAAATGTACAGGAATAGATAACTGGAAATATAAATTATAGAGCATCTATGCAAAAGACTAAATGTATAGGAGGATAAGAATCTATTTGAGTTGCTATGAAAGAAAATTTTAAAATCATATCTTTGGTGTATTAAAAAGGAAGAGTTGCTTTCTCTCCTTCTCTCTCTATATTCATATATGAATATTTAAGAAAGCATCTAAGCATATATATGAATTTATATGTACCTAAGCAAACATATATGCCTCTCTATATATGTATGCATATATGCACATATATACATGCCTGTATCCATCCATCCATACGCATACACATATGTACGTGCTTTAGCATGCACAGAAAATTTATGGAAAGATACATAAACCTCTGCAAAGTGGGTATGGTGACTTTGTAGTGAGGGTATGTCCTTTTTATATTTCTGTACTGCTTGTACTTTTTAAATATGTGTTCTTATATCATAAAAACAATATAAAGCAAACAAATAAAAGGTTCAAATATCCTGGATAGAATGCCTAACATAAGGAAGTTTATGCAACCTATCCATAACAAACCAGGTAAAAGCAGATGTCATGATTTCATAACATTGGACCAAGAACTGTAGGGTTAAAACAATAAAAGAAACAAATAATTAGCTAAAGCAAGTTTTCCTTACAACCAGTTGAACTATACAATGAGCTAATTTCTTTAGGTAAGATAAATCATCTGAACCTTCTCAAAAGCTAAATGATCCACTTACAAGCCTGAATGCAACATTTCATGAGAAAATCTCACTTATCTTCTGATGTAAAAATCACTTTTTATTTTGTTTTTTTAAGTCATGATTGGAGTTCAAGCCACAACTGTCATCATACCTCATCTGGAAATTATATTTGCATTGGGTTACATGTATCTATACTTCTCACCTTATTACTAGTACCTTTGAGTTCATCATTTTTAGGTCATGTTACTTTACACACACACACTCACTCACTCACACATTAACCCACCCATCTTATCTTTTGCAAAAAAGTTCAGGTTTTGTTCTTCCATTTATCTTCCAAACCCTAGGAAGTTTTTCTTCTATTAAAATAATAGCAAATACTGACAGGTAATTTTCTTTCATCTCTTTTATAAAAGAGAGTTTCAATAACAAGCTCAGTGAAAATAAAGAAACCTACTCATTCAAGTCTGATAACTGGTATCTTAATTTATAATTACTTCTCATTCTATTTTTAATTATAAATTACTTAAGGGAAAGATCTAAACATTGCCTGATGATAAGAAACCTTCAAAAGACGTTCTGAAAGGTGAGAATGGCCATCAACAAATTGTTTATTTTTGAGATGATAAATATTTCACTTTTTATATCATTGCATTAACCTAATTGACTATTTGACATAGTCTGAACCAACAGGCCTACTTTGGGCCTATGCTGTTATCTTCATTGGTTTGGTACTTTTAGAAACAAAATCCATCTCCTAGAGAGAAATAGAAGGGGATAAAACAATGCTATGTAAAATGCCAGGAGGTTTCTTCTTCTTGTGTGTAAAAACCCTATAGCCAAAGAAAAGAGTTTGGATGGCATCCATTTAATTGGATAATACATATTATATATTTGCTGTCCGCAAATTTAAATTCTCAATTACAGTCATACCTCAGTATCTGTGGGGGATTGGTCCCAGGACCCCTGCAGATACCAAAATCCATAGATGCTCAAGTCCCTCATACAAAATGGTGTAGTATTTGCATATAACCTATGCACATCCTCCTGAGTACGTTAAATCATCTCTAGATTACTTATATTACCTAATACAATGCAAATACTATGTAAACAGTTGTTATACTGCATTTTTTAGGGAATAATGACAAGAAAAAAGTCTGTACATACATGTTCCATACAGATGCAACCACTGTAGGCATTTCGATCTATGGATGGTTGAATCTGAGGATGTGGAACCTGAGGATACGGAGGGCCGACAGTATAAAATTTATATAAACAAAATACCTTCCTCCAGAGTTGAAGCCACAGAAACTTCTTTAACATTTTTTTGTTTATAATGAAAAAAAACAAGTTTTCTAATTCTTTTCTATTTTGCAAATGGCTATTAAAAGTAAACCTGAGTCTTTTCATACATATTCTTGTATTAAATATCTATCTTCTTCATAATAGGAATATGTTGTTAAGTAATCCTTTTAACATTTGTGATATTTTAAATCACTTAACATGTTCTTTAAATCTAAATTCAAATTCTCTTCTAAGATATTAATTTTTGCATTGTCTAATAAAATAGTTTTAGACAAGCATCTGCAAATGTTCCAATAAGACTATTACTTGAATGAATACAAACATTATATCAGAAATTTTAAAAGAATGCTGTAGCTATTTTCACAAATAAATTTGATTTTTCAGGATTTCACGATTTCATGCGCAAAATAGCCAACCCTGGTGGTCTAGTGGTTAAGATTCAGTGGTCTAACATCCACTGCCCGGGTTCATTTCCTGGTCAGAGAACCACACCACCCACCTGTCACTTGTCATACTGTGGCAGTTGTGTGTTACTGTGATGCTGAAAGCTATGCCATCAGTATTTCAAATACCAGCAGGATCACCCATGGTGGACAGGTTTCAGCAGAGCTTTCACGCTAAGACAAACTAGGAAGAAGGACCTGGCTACCCACTTAACGAAGAAATTGGCCATGAAAATGCTACAAATAGCAGTGGAGCACCATCTGATACAGCACCAGGTGAGAGGATGGCGCAAGAAAACAGGCAGGGGTCTGCTCTCCTGTCCACAGTGTCACTGGGAGTTGGAATCAACTCAGTGGCGCTAACAACAAATGTGTAAAATAGAAAATAAAAAAACTACAAAAATACCTGAAATATTAATTATTAATGGGCCTGTATTTAATGACAGGATTATTGATTTATTTTCTATTAAACTTTTCTTTTAAAAAACACAAACAATACAAATAAATATGCTGTAAAATGAAAAATAAAGGTACCACAAATCTTATGTTTTATAAGGTTTTCCCTGAATGTAAAAGAGTAGCTGCTTATGGTTTTCGATTTTCTTTAGCATCAATAAACATAATTCCTTTTTAAATCCACATTTGACAGTTTCCTTTTTGACTATTTATGATCACCAAAGTTAAACAAAACTAAATTCTTGATCATTTAATAGTTTTCTCTTTTTCGGTAATAAGAATCCATTTGCTACAATGGCATACGCATGAGAACTTTTAATGATCTTGAGAAAAAATGATGTTGCTTAATTAATATAGTTATGCAAACAGGAAGATTCCTTTGCACTTTTCATAGAATTTTACGATTTCACTTTATGGCTAATAATATTACAAGTCATCTGTGAGGTTTGGAAAGAAAAATGCCATGGAAATATTAGAGCAGACTGGCCGCTTAACGTCATACCACTACTTTTATCAAGAAGACATGGTCATAATTGTAATATGGCATTGCACCCAAACATCACCTTAAGAAAATAAGATTTAATAATTTAGATTAGTTAATAATAGTTTTGTGAATTCATCAAATAATACACATAAGGTAAGTGCTATTTTCACTCCCATTTTACAGATTGTGAACTGTGGCACAAAGAAGTCAAATATTAAGTTCAATGTCACACAACTAATAAGCAGCAGAGTAGAGAATCTGAATAAGGCCATCTGGCTCCAGAATTCATTTGTTAACTACACACTCTACAGTATTTGTAATTTATTGCCCTTTGATGTCTTTCATGAAACGATGACAAAGTGTTGGATTTTATACAAAGAAGAGACCATCTGGAACTGATAAGACGACAGGGAGGTAAAGGTAATGGAACCATTTGAGAGAATTATCTCAGGCTTTGGGTTTCTATTCCAGCCATTAGGGAAGAGGCAGCCGTGGTTTGAGGGAGGCTAGGAAAGCCAGTGAGAGCCCCATCAGGCTGGCTGTGCTCTGCCCTGTTAACTTATTTTTAAGACTATGTCTAAAAAAGGACGAGGATGTGAATATGGAGAGTATGATGATGGCTCCGATGCAGATTCTTTTCCTGCTGTTTCATGTGCAGTACTTCACCCAGGTCTTACCACCATTGCAGAACTGATGGCAGCAATGGGTTAATGAAGGGCCACCTAAGCCAGGGTTTCTTAAATTTGAAAACCTTCAAGTCCCAAGAATATGTTCTTGGATGCCAGCTTGAGAAACTCAAACTGACAAATAAAAACACTTATTCATCATTTGGTGCCAAACAGAAGCAAATGTAGGTAATAAAAATGCATGGAGGTACTTGGCTAAAAGCTTGTGACGTAGCTCTTCCAGAAGCCATGTTTGTGTATATACAGACGTGTGTGTACACAATGAAATCACTGAAAAATAAAATCTCATAGAGATCTGTAGATCCTTGAGAATACACACTGGAACTAGTCTGGAAAACACTGATCAATATAAAAAATTTCACGGTGGACACTGTAGTGCTCTCTAGACATTCTCTGTTAATACTACACATACAGTTAAATCCTTCTTGAGCTGGATAACTCACATATTGCAAAACAAAGCAAAGTTGAATATGCATTTTCTGCTTTAGGGTTGGAAACTTAAGAAAATTTCCTCTAGATTTTCCACCTGTCACACAAGTTTTGTGTAGAGTTGGATCTGTCCTTCCTTTGCCTGAGCTTCTTTGTGCGAATGCTCTCCTACAATTTACTAGAAATGTTAGTTTTCCCTTGATATTATACACTGTGCTCGACACAATAGAGGGAAACAAAGACTAATAAGAAAGGTAGGGTCCTAAGCCAACAGAAAGAGGATCTAGGAAATCCTACCTTACTTTCTCTTTAGGCCAGCAGTGCAATTAGATTTTGGTTAGTCAATTTTGGTTGTCCATTGTTAAGACCTGATGAATTGTGCCACTTTATATTCATGGTTGTCTTCAAGATTTATAAATTGCTCTTAAAATGGAATTGATCTGTTGATGGGTAAACCATAGCTAACTTTTCATTAGTGAAAACTAGTGATGGATAAGTAACGACTCAAAACAAATAACAGCTCCACTTTACTCCAGTCAACATTTTTTCTCACCAAACATACAGCCAAACAAGCTGACATGAACTAGTTTAATTTTTATTTCTACTTCTACTCATGAAGAAATAACGAGCAATAATATCACTACAGGGGAAGGTAAAGGCAAATCCGCAATAAAGCGTCATATAGACAAATGACCAGCTAAGTAATTAGTTTCTGAGTAACAAGAACTTTTCCTATAGCTTTTTTTTACAAAGCACATTGATATCTTAAGATGAAATGAAATAATTACTCTTAACAAACTAGTGAAATATCCTTGTTTTGTATCCCTCAACATTGCTGTCTTTCTTCAAGAAAAAAAAAATTTACACTGAACAGTGAAATATGGTAGGATATTTCATAGAATAAAATTCTGTTGTTCTCTGCCTGTTATGCAATTAAATTATAATCCCACAGAAGCCCTATCCCATACAATTTTTGTAAATCATTTATTAACTGACAATTAAGAAAATCTTCTACAAAACTGCTAATGGACTGAAATAGAAAAAAATGCCTAGTTTCTTATGTCTGGGTGCGCATGGTATGTGCCATGTTCTAATAGACTACTTGGTGTTTGGTCTTAATATCCATATAACAGTAAATATTTTACTTTTCTTTTTAATAGATGGAATTAGTAGCATGGAATTTTCAGCAGGAAGTAAGCAAGAAAAACCCACCTTGATTGGTGCTTAATATCGTAATACATAAATACTGAGGCACAGACACTATGATACAGGAAGCCTCAAAGAAAGACAAATGCTATCCATTTTGAAGTTCCTTGCATTTTGCTAGAATAATTTCCTTTACTAAGATGAAGCCCTTTTCATCTAGATTTACAATCCCTTTCACACTAAATGCACCATGGATTCAACTGAGGCTTTAGATGAAAAAGCTGTTTTAATTGTTGATCGTGAAATGCTCTTGGTCAGATCCTGATTAAGAATGTATATTTTGTGGAAGCCTTTCATGGCTTTCCTCAGTAAGCTAAAGCCATGGAAAGTACCAAACTAAAACAAGAAACACCTAGATGTATTTTTCCGTATTGATTGAAATTTAGATGTTCTGTTTTCCAATTATGTTTTATTAAAAAACCAACAAGAAAAGGAAAGCATAAATACTCATTACTTTCTTCTCTTTATTAACCAAGGTAACAGAAGTTTCAAAAGATGGCATTTGTTTTGTTGCACATTAACCAAAGAAAATAAACATGGTACTGGAGAAAAAATACTCTGGATATAATGAAGAGCACAATTTTTATTTTTATTCTTTTATATTCAAAGCAGTATAACCATTGGAATCCTTACTCAGTTAAACTACTATAGTGAAGGATTGATTTTTTTAATTCTTCTCCCTTCAAGTAATGAATAAAAGCAAGGATTTTTATTCCTTAAGTGAAGAACAGAGGGTAGAAAAGAAAAATAAAAACAAATATTTACATTTTATCAATACTCTTTTTTTACAAATCTTTTTCTTGAATATAGCAACATCGAAAGCTAATTTTTCATGTTCCAATGGATTTCATCCTTAAATATAAGGTAGATTGAAAATAAAGTATCTACTTATTTTTTTAAAAAGCCACACTCTATAAACTATATACACAAAACTTATTATTTAAAATCTAAAATTGTATGTCATTTTTCCATAGGAAAATAAATTCATTTATCTTAGTTAACAATTTTTATGAGAAACATTATTAACTAATTAATGTGTAACATTAATATTCTTGATTTTGTCCAAACATCTTCAAAAATCCCCATGGGAAGCACAATATTACATTTGAAATGTAGTGGTAATTTTACAAGGACACAAGCTATTTAGGGGAATTAAAGGGTTTTTTATGAAGTTTCCAAATTTAATAATTTATAACTTTCAGTCTTTACCCTTAAAGCAATTAGGCCGTTCCTGCCATATCTTCCTCAACATAATTTCATCTTTTCTGTGCAGCTACTCCACAAAATGACAGGAGCATTGCAGAAGAGAGGGTAATTTTTTAAAAGGTAGTTGAAGCTACTCATAGAAGTTAATTTATAAAGAAACAGACTGAATTTCAAACCTAATAAAGTGATAAGTTATTCTAAAAATAAATGAGCTAAATATGACTAAAGTAGTTTAATTATAACACACTTTTAACTTGGTATCTAATATAGTTTGCATTTGTCTTCATTTCTCTTTTCCTCTAAGCCAGTTTCTTACTAGAATCTTCCGCTAATTTTGTCTCCTGTTTTGACTCCTATGCCTCCTCATTTTTCACTTGCTTCTATCTTTATGTTTCAGTTTCTTTCCATTTCTCTTTCTTCAGACACCCCTACGTTCCACACCTTTCGAAGATGCTGAACCAGCCGCCCACCTCTCACTGCCCAGACTGGGGGTGAGGCAGAGAGGCAGTGCATAGGGGCGGTAAGTACACGGAATTTAGAGTCCAACTGCAAAAGTTTAAGTTCCAGCACGGCCATTGTAGGAACTTCTCCATACCTCACTATCCCTTAGTAACAGCAGCTACCTCAAAAAGGCTGCTGTAAGAATTGCAGAAATTGATTTACATCAAACACTTACACAGTGCAAAGGCATGGTATGTACTCGGGAAGTATTACTGATTCTTGTTACTGAGTCACTGGGTTAATGGAGCCCGTGGCATTCCTTAACTTCCCTCCTGTTTTAGGAGACTAGGCATCTCTCCCTATTTCTAAAGATAAATTCTACCCCAATTTTTGATACATCAACTTTTTCTTCTTTCATTTATATCATTTTTCTTTCCAATGGTTTCTTCTCCTAAGCATTCTAGAATGCTTAAAGCCTCACTCATCTTTGAAACACACAAAAGAGTAAAAAATGTTAAATACACACACCCACAAATTCCACAGGAAAACGTCTTAACTCCTCACGGGTACTCTCCAATCTGCTTATTCCCTTCTAATGTAAAAACTTGTCAGAGTTTGGTCTGTGTTTGTTGTTTCTATGTGCTTACCTTCTACTGCAGTCTGCCATTAATCAAACGCATTCTTTTGAAACTGTCAATTCTTTGCGATCTTATGCCCTCCGATAAGAGACCTTGATCTAATAGATTCCCACATTTCAGGTTCTCCTCTGTAGAATTTGGCAAGCAAATGCTGGATCAAAATCCTCTCTTTTGATGTTCTGTCATGAGCATACAGTATAGTTGAAGAAGTTTGGGCTTAGGAGACAAACAGAGCTGTGGGTCTACTTAGTTGTAATGATCATTTCTTTACTGCATGCTGGGACTCATAACATCCAGCTCATGGTTTGCTGTGAGAATTAAATAGCATACATAAATCCTCAGTGAAGATCCTTGTTCATGATTTACACTGAAGCAACACTTCCTATGTGTTGGGGCTTTTTCTAAATAATTAACTTGTATAAAACCATTTGATGTACATTACTATCCTATGAGGTAGGTTACCATTTTTATTCACATTATAAGTGCAGAAAAATTTCACAAAAGGGTTAAATAACGCAACCCAAATCTTAGCTACTGGATTTGTGCCAGAGCATGTGGGCACAAATCACACATGGTCTGGCTCTAGTATCTGTTTTCTTAACCCCTAGGCTGTTTTGTAGCTCCCCTGTTGCTTGGACATCTGGAACATTGCTTTCTCAAGACTGTCTCCCTCATTTCCTTTTTTTTCCCCTCTAGATCTACTAGTCTACCTCAGAGATCTATCCTTGCTTTACTATCACTGGGTATTATTCTTTCAGTGGTTTCAGATACTTTTGAGAATCTGAAGCAAAAGCTGGAAATTCTTTTTTCTGAATAAGACAAATATGTGTCCATAAGCATGGCTTCACACACAACTTCAGGAGATTAACTTACCTCATGAAGTCCATCTGCTAAGAATCCAAGATTCAGTATTTAACAACTCTTGTTAATATTATATGCTGATCATCTCTTGAAGTTTCTTCCTCCATCCCATCCCTCTTACATTGCCTATGAATAGTCACTTATCATCACATCTTTTTTCCAGTGAAATGAGTCTAGTGTGGTGATTAACAGCTTTGGAGTTAAATAGATATGGATTAGACTTCCAGCTCCACTATTTCTTTAGCTGTGTTTCCTTGAGCAACTTACATATATTTTTTCCTACAGCAAAATAAGTTGAGTAAAGATGGAGACACTATACACATATGTATGTATATATGTGTGTTAGTACGTATATGCTTCACAATGCATATTAATATATTAAAATACCACTAATCCATTAATCATTTTTTTAAATGCTTATTATTTTCACTGAGAATTTCCTAATTGCATTTGACCACAAAATGTTTTTCATGGAAAGCTCATTAATATTATACTGGTTATCACCTAAACTCTCCCTTGCTAGTCTCCCAGCGCATCCTTTGTATTGTCTGCAGGATTGAACTTTCTAAAACACAAATTTCTTGTGTGACTAGTCTGATTGAAATTCTGTGAGAGGCCTGTATAGTCTTGATGTAATAATTATTCATACAAGGGCCTCAATCTCCCATCCTCATTCTTTAAGGTATAGCTCCTGCTACTGCAAACTATTTGCTTTTTCTTTCAAATAATTTTGTGTTATTTGCATTATTGTTTGTGTACATTTCTCTCTTCTTAGAATGCCTACTTACCTCTGGCATGTAGAAAACCCATACCTCCATATGCTTTTCAATTGATATATACGCAAAATTAATTATCCCCCTTCTTTCCACAAAGTGCTCAAACATTTTACTTATGCATATTTCTATTATGATATATACTGTTTTATAATTATTAACCTTGGATCCAGTCTATACCATGGAATTTTATCTTTTGGAGATCTGTATGACTTCTTGTCAATATTTTATCATCTTTCACTCTTCCATCTACTTTTCAGTAGTCCCATCAATAGGCGGTATAAAATGCTGGCTCATCGTTACCCCTCAAATAATGTTTACTAAAATACATGATTATATGGTATTTATCCTCCACTTTTAAATACTGAAAGTGGAGGAGTTAAATAATTCATGGTTAAGAATAATTAACAAATAATCAAGTTATCTAGTAACTTTCTTGTGAAAATACAGATTTAATAGGTAGGATATGTGGTATATCCTACGTATTAAGCAGCCATAAAGTATGAGTTCATAGTGATAGTAAGGGGAATACATACACACTTACCTAAAAACATTGAGGACAAGCAAAACCTCTAATACAGAAAGAGAGTCTTTAATATGCAATATGTGGATATGTATCTATATCTATCTATATCTATATCTCTGCATGATAAGTCAAAAACCTTACATTTTTTTACCACCCTTGCTGAAAATATCAAATATGGATCAACTAGCAACACATGGATGATGTATGTGGACTTATTGTAAATCTTTCAACTCACTGAGTTCAGTGAGTGGAATATTAACTAAATACATAGACATCTCATGTTTATATAGTATTAGCATATGGTGCCAATAAACATAAAGTTATCCACAATAAATATAGAGTTTGAAAAAATCTCTACAAACAAAATAAGGCTATAAAACTCTTCCCATGGTGATCCATACCATCTCTCAAGACCATCTGCCTACTTATTAGAATCCTTTTCATTATACCAACTTCCTCTCCCACTGTCAAAGGAGATCTGATCTCAGGTTGGGGTTAAAAGGAAAGCAAATGTTATTCTCTAATCATTACTACAATCTTTCTTTGAGAAGGTCAGAGCAGTTTACAAATGTTTCTGTCACATAAATAGTAATCCTCATATCAATCCTGCCAGGTAAGCAATTATGTACAAAATTTCCCATTTGAATCAAAACAAAGCTGTCAGAATATTAAATATTAAAGGTGCTTTCTTCATTTCTAACTTCTATATAATTATTTCAGTTTCATTCTTGATGATAATGTGATATATATTTTTATTTTATATAATACACATATATAAAATCACACTTGCACACATATATATGTATGCTCTGGCTCAGCTATAGCTTTCTCATGTCTTCAGAGTAAGTTTTTATTTCTACATAGTAAGAATAATTTGGGGTAAGCAAATCGAAGGACCCAGCTATTTTAAGGCAGTTACATCCCATTCTCATGCCCTAGCATAACAAGCATTTTTAGAGACTTCAAAAGCATAGGATTTTTTTTTTGTTCACTATATTATCCTTTGCTCTTTTAAATAATAAATATCTGTTTCTCCAAAGACTCCAGCCATCTTGCCTTACTAGTTAATTTGATACAGAGACAATTCCAAATTCAAGCCCTGGATGATACATGGCTCACGATGTGGTAATAAGCTATCAGCATCTACCAACCGTGTGGTAGATTTGAACCAGGTTGCCCTAAACTTGAGTAGGCCAACCATGTTTTTCCGATATTTTCATTGCTCTGTCTTACTTTTGTGTGGATAATCAAACAATAAACAAAGAGAGGTCTTAGGTATACAGAATAGGGGTGATGCTAAGCAAAATGTATGTCTGTCTGTACATGAGTATACGTCTGTCTGTATATGAGTATGGATGTGAATCCACAGTTTTGAGTAAAAACACATTTCTGCCTCTTCTGACTTTGAAGCAGAGACAAAAGGAAGAGAAGACAAAGAGGAAAATGCAAAAGTAAGTGATGTTCCAATTGGTTTACCTTCATCTAAAAATGAAAGAATGTAAGTAAAAGTAATGACAAAAGCTGCACTAGGGAACTATTACTCCCTAATCTCTTCTTATCTGAAGCACACTTACACGTGCAACTCTATTTTTTTTATCAAGCTAATTCAACCTCTAAGATGGTAAGGAAGAGAAAACTGAATTCAGATACTGTGGGAAAGGGGATCAAACGGAATTCGCCTACCTATGTCAGAAAAAATAGAAGGTGTAATTCAAGTTACTGATTTCTCCCTGACAAAGAAGAATGAAAAAGCAAGATGACTATACAAACATCACATATTAAAGAGAATAAGATAGGCTTTTCTCCAGGCACAACCCTTTGGTTCTATCCAGGTTTGGCTTTGTGTGTGCATTACAAGAGGAATGACTGTGCTCTCCTTCCTGATGGCGAGGTCCCTGGTGTTGAGCATCCTGCTGTCTGTCCTCTCAACAGACCCTGATTATTTTTTCTCCCTCTGTAGAGAAGCTCTGCCTCCAGCTTAGGCTGGGGTGATAGTGCCCATAAGATACCATCCTGCCTACCATATATAGATTGTTTTCTTCTGGGGTAAGAAAGGCAGATCTCCTGGGTTGTTCAATAGATTCGCTCAGTTAACTTACATCCCCTCAGGTATTCTCTTATTCTTCTATTGCCAATTCTACTAGATGTAGTGGAAGAAATTAAAAACATTTCTCTGTTTTTACGCCATCAAATCACAGAAGTACTTGGTTAAGGAAATGGAATTACTTGCTTTGACTTAGTGATCTTTTCCCAACAACTTAATCTAAAAAACCAGGAGGGCCATTTCTCCATGGACCTGATATTTTGCGAAGACAGCATATGGTGATCCAGAGGACATTAGGCCAGCCATTAACAAAGGTCCATGAACCACTTTACAAAATATTTTTGAAATGAAAATTAATGGATAGGCTTTCTGGAGAGCTCCTTCATAGCTGAATGCAGCTGGATGAGAAATTTTGTTTATATTGCTTTTGACTTCATTAAGCAAAAATATTGAAAACAGCTAGCTAGAGCTGATGCAAAAGAACACAAAAGCAGCAACTGCCACACAATACATTTGAAAATGCATTTTGAAGTAGATGATTTACATGAAATATCACCACTACCACCACCGAAACACACCAACACCAACAAAACCAGAAACACCCCCAAACAACCCACACGCACACAGTCTGCAGGAAAGAGTTTCAAAACATATATTCATTTTCAGAGAGGAGAAGGAAGGGAGGAAGAAAGAAAATTGACTTATTCCAAATAGAATAGGAATTGAACTAAGGATACTTGAAAAGGCAGCCACTTCACTTGCAAAGGCATATTTATGTTTCCATACATTTTAATCAACAAACAGCTTACTTGTAAATACAGTATCATTTCTTGCCCTGAATTTCAACAGATTTCTAAATTCACAATACAATTTTCATTACTTTATATAAGAATTCCTTCCTAGAATCCAGACATGCTCATTTTTTAATGTTACTTTTGAAACCATTTTCAGAGATTAAGCTATGAAAGAAACCATGAATGTGTGTGTTATCTTTCCTAGAACATTTTGAGCTCTTTGAGAGAAAGAATTAAGCTTTTATGAAGCTCTTAGTCCATTTTTTTTAAATTTAGAATACACTTTAAGCTTTAAATGCTATTCTTTGACTCCCATCTATTATATATGTGAAAATTGACATCATTTCCATTTTTCTCTTCTATATCCTCCATTTGTTTGAAGTTGCAAAATTCATACCTTACAGGAACATAACATATTTACATACTATTATTCTACCCCCTTTCACAACTTTTAGTCTTAGATCTATAATTAAATATATTCAGAGTCCACCATCAATCCTTTTGTCAAAGTTTAGCTAATAACCACTGAGTTGGATAAAGCTCATCCTCTGGCGAGTATAATATTCTCTAAATTCTTTCAAGTTTAAAACTATTTTTTTTATAACTTTAACATCTGATTGACAGCTTGGCCCACATAGTCCTTCCTTGTATTTTTTGAAAATGGGCTTCCATCATTGTCTCGTTTTGAGTATTGTTGTGGAATAGTTTGGCAACAACCTGATTCTCCTTCCCTTAGAAGTAACTCGGTATTTTTGCCTGAAATCCCAGCAGATTTTTTTAAAACATCCATAAGGGCTAAAAGTTTTTCTAGGGTATTTTTAAGAGTTAATGAAATGTGCTCTTTCAATATGTAACAAGATCTTTCATTTCTGAAAAGCTTTTTTGAGTCATAGCCTTAATAATATTTTTCTGTTTTGTTTTGGTTTTCTTCTTCAGGGATTCCAATTCTAAGAATTCTGCATCTTCTTGGATAACTATATCTATTATTTTTTTATCTGATTCTTTTTAGCTCATTTTCTTTTTTATTTATTTACTTTTGGCTCTTTCCTTCCTCTCCACACATTCTCTTCAAGACCACTTATAAAAAATACTCATGGGAATCTCTTCTTCCTTAGGTGCCTGTCAGTTTAACCTTTATTGCTGGTTTTTCTTTGTTCTTTTCTTTTTCTTCTCTTTTATATCCTGATCCCCTCAATGCTGATTTCACATCTGTCTATATCTTGTCCATTTCTATTTTTGAGTTTCAGTGATTCAAAATATATATTTTCATATCTGCAAGTGATTTCTAAAAAGATGTTTAATTAAAGTGCTTTGCTTAAGAATATTTTGTCTCAGTAGTCCTCTTTTTCTTAGCTGTTTTATGTGTTTGTAAGAGGGTGGGGAGAGAATTTTCACGATTTAAAATTTTTTGATACTCAATATCTCTTTTCCTTCTATAGTCAATTTGTATGGGTATTGTGTATGGTTTTCTGTTCACTTCAAAATATCAATTTTTTTCCCTAAACAAGCAATAGCTGGTGGGAAGCCAAAGAGAATTTTTATGGCTTTATACATTTCTTTGTTCGTGAACATTGTCTTGTGTTGTTAAAGTGGAAAGAGTCTTCTTTAATTCAGTATATGTATTTTTTAAGGCAATAGCATTTCTTTTTTTTTTCTTTTGAGGAAGATTAGCCCTGGGCTAACATCTGTGTGCATCTTCCTCTACTTTATATGTGGGACACTGCCACAGCATGGCTTGACAAGCAGTGAGTAGGTCCATGCCTGGGATCTGAACTGGCAAACCCCAGGTGCCGAAGCGGAGCACATGAACTTAATTATTACGCCACTAGGCAGGCCCCACAATAGGATTTTCTGATATAGTGATTCTCTTTTGCTTCTGTAGGACCTTTAATTTCAACTTCTTGATTATTTGTTTCCATTAACCACAGAGCCTCCAAGAAATATTCCACTCCTGTCTAATTTGCCCATTCTTGCTCAGAAATACTATCTTCCCAAGACTGTTACACTTGGTCCCACATAATTTCAAGCACTTCCTTTCTACTCACCTGGTCTTAGACCTGTTCTCAGCATTTCCTGAGACTTCTTCTTGGTATCGGGGTGGTATTCTCTCCTTGTGGGGTAATTTTTATCTGTGGTCAGCCTCCATTTTCCTCCACTTTCTCTTCTTTTGCTTCGCAATCTCTGTCTGACTCTGTTACAGACAGGTTTATGTCCTTACACTCAGGTAATTTTAAGTTTGTCGTATTTCCCATATACTAGCTGTGCTAAAGATATTTTTTGTAGGTCGTTAATGCTGCGTAAAATATATACAGTTTTTAGGATGTTTGGGGAGATACCGATTTAGGAAGCCACTATTATCTTATGGAAACTTTGCATGAGCTATTGCAGACGTGATATTTTGGGAGGAGGTGACATTATTAGAAGATACCTGAATAAAATACCAGAATCAGTCATTCCAGGATTTGACTTGAGAAATCCAAGCAGAGAGGAAAGCAATTACAAGTAAACTGTGTGAGAATATGCTAAGAGACTAAGAATAAACAGGGATCCATGTGGCTAGAATGGGAGATGTAAATGGAGAGTGGTAAGGATGAGGTTGAAGAGCTACATAGGAGCCTTGTTTTCTGTATCTTGAATTTACCTAATTTGGATGTTTCATATAAGTGGAATAATACAACACGTGGCCTTTGTGACAGGCTCTTTCACTTAGCATAATGTTTTCAAAGATCATCTGTGTTGTAGCGTGTATCAGTACTTCATTTCTTTTAATGACTGAATACGAGTACTCCATTGTCTGTATAATACCATGACTTATTGATCATTCACCAGTTGACGCACATTTGAGTTGTCTCCAGGTTTGGCTATTGTGAACAGTGCTGCTATGTACATGTGTGTACAAGTATTTGAATACCTATTTTCAATTCTGTGGGATATAAGAGTTTTCTTTTTACCTGAGTGTGATAAGAAGGTATTCAAGGGGTTTGAGAAAAGAGGCATGAACTAATTTCTATTTTTAAAAGCTCCTGTTTGTTGCTGATAAAGGGACAAAAGTTGGGAAGCAGGGAGATGGGGTGACTGGAGTAACCTTAGTGACTTGGACTAGGACAGTAGCAGGAATCATGTTGAAAAGTGGTGGAAAGTGACATGTTGTGAAGGTGACACCAGCAGCACTTACTGATTGAGGAAGCGAGAGTGTAAGAGAAATTATCTTTCAAGAATGACCTAAGCCAGCCATGCTGGCCTAGTGGTTAATTTTGGCATGCTCTGCTTTGGCGGCCCGGGTTCGGTTCCTGGGCATGGAACTTCATCACTCGTCTGTCAGTGGCTATGCTGTGGTGCCGGTTCACATATCAAAAGAGGAAGATTAGAAACAGATGTTAGCTCAGGGTGAATCTTCCTCCGCAAAAAAGAGGAAGGTTGGCAACAGATGTTAGCTCAGGATGACTCTTCCTCAGCAAAGAAAAAAACAAGAATGACCCATAAGTTTATGGATTAAGTATTTTGATGAAGAACATGTAATTTACTGAGGTTAAAAATAAAAAAATAGGAAAGGAACAGGTTCATAGAGGAAAACAACAGTTCTTGTTTTGGAAACATCGTTTGGAATTCTTGGGAGCCATCCCCTTGAAGATGGACAAAGAATAAGCGAATCTCGAGCACAGCAGAGA
Organism: Equus caballus; assembly: GCF_041296265.1. Classification (NCBI taxonomy): domain Eukaryota; kingdom Metazoa; phylum Chordata; class Mammalia; order Perissodactyla; family Equidae; genus Equus; species Equus caballus. Next base: position 51,421,822 of record NC_091686.1, read on the forward strand.
TGTTGTGGTAAATTTAGAAATCTGGAAGCCACAGGAATAGATGGAATCACAGGCAATGAGCGCAGAGAAGAGACAAAGTCCTCAAACTAAACACTCAATCATATAGAGGTCTGGAAGAGATAGAGGGGAAGGAGCCTTGAGGAAGGCAGAAAGGAAAAAAAACAAATGGCAAGCAAAGTGAAAAAGTAGTTTCTAGAATGAGTAATAACAATTTACTAGGTAAAATTTTAGTGTAATGTAGGGACAGAGAACTGACCACTGAATTGTCACAATAAAGATTATTAGTAACCTTGATAAGAGAAATTTCAATGGACAGGATCAGATTGAAGAGAGAAACGCAAGTGAGGGAGTAGAGACTGTGAGTGTGGACAGCTTATCTAGGAGTTTTGCTCTGAAGGGGAGAGGATGGTAGTGGCAGTCACTAGATGAGTGCGTGGTATTTAGAGAGCGAAGGGTGTTGTGATATAAGAGGTAAGACAGCCTGTTTGCCTTCTATTGGGAAGGAGGACATAGAAAGGGAGAATCTAGGATTCATGAGTGTGTGCACACACACACACTTGCTTGTGGGAGATGATAATTGCAGAAGCAGTATGCAGATGAGAACGTGGGGTGGCCTTAAGTAAGCAAGAAGACAGCTCAAGCTCTGCCACAGAGGTTAAACAGAGTGTGTTGGTACTCATGCAGCTGGGTCAGCAGTGTCAGTGAAGGGAAAATGAGGCAGGCCTCTGCTGATTGCTTCCTTTTTCAAATTAAACAAAGAACTCGAACTCTAAGGAAGGATAGTGCATGCTTGGGTAGGGCTGTAGACTTAATCAAGATCTGTGTTCACAAATAAAGAAACAAAAGACTTTTGTGTCATCTGTGAAAGAATGCAGATGCTTTTGGTAGCAGAGATCCATAATCCTTTATCAGTAACTCCTGGAATGTGATATGTCAAAATATTCAGAATATTTGGGGCTTTACAAAGGCAATATTGTGCATATACCATCTTTGATCTAACACCCCAAAATGAAGCTTATTCATATTCCTGTAGCAAAGCTATCAATAGCCACAAATAAATGTGATGAAAAAGACACAAAAACAAAAAAATGGTACCACGTCGTTCTGGTTTAGTTTAGATTCCAAATGAGTTAAGGAGTATCTTTGCTTTTAGAGCTTTTCAGACTTCCCAATTGTAAATAAAGGCCTATGGATCTTTGATGTATGGGATTTCCTTGGTTTACTAGTTTCTGAAGACGTTAACGGAGGCTCCAAGAACAAAAAGAGTTCATGATTAAGTAAAGTTATGGAAATATCACATAACTAAATTACCTTCTTGGAGATTGCTGATGTATATTAGCATAAGCGATCTGAGAAGACACCACTATTTATCTTTAACTCTTAAAGAAATATTTTTTCTAGTTTTTTTTTCCCCCTTAGCACCACTATTAACATGTCCAGACTAATTATTTCATACACTAAGGTACTTAAACTAGGGTTTAAGAGCATGGGCGAAATTTCTCAAAATAGCGAGGACAGGCACTGGCCTCATGGTGTAATGGTTAAGTTTGCATGTTCCACTTTGGAGGCCTGGGGTTCACAGGTTTGGATCCTGGGCACGGACCTAGCATTGCCTGTCAAGCCATGCTGTGGTGGCGTTCCACATAAAATAGAGGGAGACTGGCAAGAAATGTTAGCTCAGGGCCAGTCTTCCTCACAGGCACACACATAAAATTGTGAGGAGAGAATAGAAAAGGAAGGAATTTCAAAAATGTACACAATTCATTCCCAGAAAAAATGCTTCTGGTAATCGTGTGGCCATAGCCATGGAAATTGAATGTACTTAATCACATTTTGCATATTTCTTAATTTAGACAGATGTAGGCAAAAAATAGATAGAAATCAGCAGGACCATTTGTGTTAGACTGTTATGCAGTTATGTAACACTATACTATAGTAAAGAAATCTAGAAGTTCAAATGACAATGGATCCTGAATAAATGGCTGAAAATGTAATGAATCAATTAAGTAATTCACAAGCTTTACCCTTGAAAGAATTGCCTTGAAAAGTCTGCACTTCAGTTGAGCATAATAACAACGAATAAAAATATAAGATAAATAACACTAATGACTGGTGATTTGCATCTTTTTGACAGGCTGAATAATGCCCCCAAAGATATCTAGGTCCTAATCCCTGGAACCTGTGAATGTTATCTTATATGGCAAAGGGCACTTTGCAAATGTGTTTAAGTTAAACTTCTTGAGATAGAGAGATTACCCTGAATTATCTCCATCTGCTCAACTGGATATTTTCTCTTTTGACCAAACTTATTCTTTGCAGACGGAAAAAATTATTCTCTGATTTCCAGGAATTTATGACCCCAAGAAGGGTGAGTCCTGCAAATATTTAGTGTTAGCAATAGTTAAAACACACAGAGGAATTGTGGCTGAAATGAAATCACTGGCTCCATCAACAATGTTAATGCCAGTTTTTAGGGAGCTACTCCATACATGGTCTTTGTCTCTAAGTAAGTAATACAGCTTAGCAAGTTTTTACTATATCATGATGGAAAACCATGGCTAAACTTAATTTGGCCAGCTGTAATAAAAACGAAATCTTTCAGGGGCCATCCCAGTGGCATAGTGGTTGAGTTCGTGCACTCCGCTTCAACGACCTGAGATTTGCCGGTTCGGATCCCGGGTGCGGACATGGCACCGCTTGTCAAGCAATGCTGTGGCAGGTGTCCCACATATAAAGTGGAGGAAGATGGGCAAAGTTATTAGCTCAAGGCCAATCTCCCTTAGCAAAAAGAGGAGGAGTGGTGGGGGATGTTAGCTCAGAGCTAATCTTCTTCAAAAAATAAATAAATAAAAATTTAAAAAATCTTTGATGTTTTTGGCATACCAAAACTAATTCTCTTCAAAATATTTAATAATGACATTACCTTCTTGGATTAGATATTATTTTTCACATATATTAGAGAAAATTATTGTAAAACTATCATAATTTTCATTGGTGGCAGGGCTGCTGAAAACACTCTTCTGCACTGTGTATTGAAAACTGCTAAGACTGTGGACAGAATAATTTGATAGTACCAAATATATCGAGAGTTAAATTATTCACCTTGTTCCAGAAATTTTACCACCGAGAGTCTATCCCACAGGATTACTTACTTGCACAAAATGTCTTCAAAGATTTTTATTTGAGCACTATTTGAAAAATGGAGAAGTTTAGAGACATTCTAAAAATAATTACCCCAGTGTTTACCATTAACATCGGTGTGATCAAATGCACAGACTTGGGAGATAGACATGAATTTAAAGAGAAGTTCTACAATTCACTGGCCATGTACATTTGGAAAAGATGCATAACCTCTCTGAATTTTAGGTTTTTTGTCAACGAACTGGAATTAGTAACACTTGCTAGAATTGTTGAGTAAATTTACTGACCTAGCACACAGCTGAGCATGGTAGATTCTCAAAGAGGTCTCTCCCCTTTCCTTTGGTCTATGACTCTCATTCACTTGGAGACTTGATATTCTGATACAAATACTATGAATACTCACTAAATACTCAATTAAATACACGAAAATTTTAATGTTGCTTTTATTTAGTTTTAACAGCTAACAGGTTCATATTATGCAATGGCATTTAATATCCTATTTATTCTTATAAAGGTTAAATTCCAGCATATAGCACAACTTTGATTCCTATGTGATAATTCATTTCACAAATGAATCCAATCTAAATCTCTTTATCTCTACTGCATTCTTCGGTTCCCCTCCCCCACTTTATCACGTGCTTGTACTATCAATCATTAATAGACAGGAGAGCATGTGTTGAAATGAGGCTTACTGTGGCTTTATTTTATAAAAGAAAAAAGGCAATTGATACACTTGTATGCTTACCCATAAAATTTTTATTTTTTCATATAATTTTTTCCCTGACCTCATGGTCTCATGATGAGTCAATTTTAATTTGGAGTTAAAGTATATGCTGAATATAGAGGGAAATGTTGCAATATTTATGTAGTTAATATTGAACACATACTTGTTAGCATAACATTACTAAACCAAAGTAAATATTTTTTATCCAGTGCTAAGTGTTTAATTACTAGCAAAACCATTTTAGTCTTGCATTTTCAAATTTAATTGAATATTTAATTGATGAAAATTAAAAACTTGGCATATTTATTATGGCTTAAGAAGATATGAAACAGATATATAAGGAAATTATTATAAGTAAATTGCTAGTAAATCTAAATATTAATTTTTATCTATAAAATAGCTAAAAGTTTATTCTTCTGTGCTAGAGAACTGCTAACTAAAGAACATCTTAATAATTTATTTTTTCTAAGTTACTAAGCTACTTTGAACCAAAAGATGATACCTGTCTTTGATCAAATCAGAGTTAATTAGGCTATATATATATTTTTTATTAAGCTACAGTCTTCTCTCTGCTGGGAAATGAAAGTTCTATTAGAATCCTCATCCTATGGCTCAGCTGAGAGTTTTGAATAATTCTCAGCCAAGTTTTAAACTTACTTTGAAAATCTGATATCAGATTTTTTTTAAGAAAAAGAGTTCTTATGTGAGGATGGGTTCAAGACCTTGACTAATAGAGCCTATGGTCACAAGACACTATTCTCACTCATTCATATATCACTTCCTAAAGTAAAGTAAATTAAAGAGTTTTCAAATCTACATAGTTATTAAAATTTCTAACTTTGAGAATCTTGCTGACACAACTACGCATTAAGCATCTCAGCCAAATGGAAATCTACTTTTTACAGTCCTGAGGAAATAAAGACTTTTGGTTCCAATGAGATTGTTACATTTAACTAAAACTCTCTTACGGCAGTGTAAGCATATTTCTTTTTACTACCCTTTCGAGTTATCTTTCAGAATACCTGGGTGAATACTGTTTGATTATAAATATAAAAAATAAACTACAGAAAAGCTATTCCAGATGAATAAATTTTATGTCTGGCTGAGAAAAATAAACGGAAATATAAATTGTTAAAATATTTTTGGAAAGCAACTTGGCAGCATCAGAGACCCAACAAATCTATACTCTTCATCTCAGCAACCCATATCTTATGACTCTATCCAAAGAAATTATCATAAACATCAAAAAGAGTTGTAATCAGAGTTGTCACGTCAGCATTGTCTATGACAGCAAAACAGAGAAATAAAGGAATAGATTTATGAACTTATGTTACATTAACTCTATGGAAGTTTATTGTTATAAAAGTACTACAGAAAAATGATGTTGTAACATGAAAAATACTAATAAAAATTTAAGATATAACAACTTTGGAAAGCATCATATCACTCCCCTACTAAAATCAATGTTACTTTAGTCTCTTGTTGTTCATCTCCATCTTTGCTGCAGGGTGACTAACCGTCCCGGTTTGCCAGGGACTGACAGATTTCCCAGGATGTGAGACTTCCATTGATAAAAGCAGGAAGGTCCCAGGCAAACTGAGATGTTTGGCCACCCTACTTTGTCGGAACTTGACATATGTTTGATACCTTAATTAATAAATGAAGACAAAGTTCTATACATGGTACAATTAAAATATCATACCTGTTTTTGCTGAGAAAGATTTGCTCTGAGCTAACGAGTGTGCCAATCTTCCTCTATTTTGTATGTGGGACGCCTGCATACAGCGTGGCCCCCAACAAGTGGTGTAGGTCTGCGCCCAGAATCCAGGCCCAGGCGTGTCAAACCTAACCACTAGGCCATGGGGCCAGTCCCACTCATATATGTTTTTCTTGTATAAAAATTTGCATAAGAGTAATGCACACAAATTTTGAAAGAGGCTATGTTAAAAATAAGGAAGTTGTTTGTTCTCATTTTTATTTTTCTAAACACTAAAAAAATTTATATAGTGAGCTTTCATTTCCTATGGGAAAAAATACATTACAAAAAGACACCAGATTTTGAGCAAGAATTGAGAGACCAATAAAACAATAACTGTATGATTTCACTTATATGTGGAATCTAAAAAACAAAACAAATGAACAAACAAAACAAAACAGAAACAAGCTCAATAGATACAGGGAACAAATCAGTGATCGCCAGAGGGATGTGTGGTGGGGGCATGGGCAAAACAGGTGAAGAAGATTAAAAGGTATAAACATCCAGTTATAAAATAAATAAGTCATGGGGATGTAATGTACAATAATATTGTAATAACTTTGTATGGCGACACTTGATTACTAGGCTTGTCATGGTGAGCACTTCGTACTGTATATAAATGTCAAATCACTATGTTGTACATCTGAAACTAATATAATGTTGCATGATAACCATATGCCAATAAAAATAAGAAAAGAAATGAAATAATGACTAGCCAAGTATCTTGCCACAAAGGACATTTTATTTATTTATTTATTTTTTGAGGAAGATTAGCCCTGAGCTAAGATCTGCTGCCAATCCTCCTCTTTTTGCTGAGGAAGACTGGCCCTGAGCTAACATCCGTGCCTATCTTCCTCCACTTTATATGTGGGATGCCTACCACAGCATGGCTTGCCAAGTGGTGCCATGTCCACACCCGGGATCCGAACTGGCGAACCCCAGACCCCTGAAGCAGAATGTGTGCACTTAACCGCTGCACCACCGGGCCGGCCCCAGAACATTTTAAAATAAGGACCTCCAGCTATATTATAATTTTATATAAATCATTATTGATTACCATGGGAATCTGTGAGACTAAAAAGTAAATTCTCAGAGGGAAATTTGAAATCCAGGCACTGCTTTACCATAAGACGATTGTGATTAAAACTTAAATAAAATAGTACTTTAGCTGCCTAAATAAATGAACTTTAGTATAAATACAAGGATGAATATTTTCTAAGCTAGGTTCATAAGCTGTTAGAAGAAAAGTAAATCATCTCAGGAGTAAGGGAAACAGAGAGACTGGGTAAAAGGGTACAAAGTTTCAGCTGTAAGATGAATAAGGTCTGAGGGTCTAAAGTCAAACAAGGTGACTATAGTTGATAGCACTGTATCATATATTTGAAATTCGCTAAGAGAGTAGGACTTAAATGTTCTCACCAAAAAGATAAATATGTGAAGTGATGGATGTGTTAATTAACTAGATAGGAATGATCCTTTCACAATGTATATGTATATCAAATCACCACGATATACACTTTTAATATCTCACAATTTTATTTGTCAACAATACATCAATAAAGCTGAAATTTAAAAAAAGAAATCATCTCATACATTTATTCTTAATCATTTTTGAATATTGGATGCCTTTCACAGCCTGATAAAACCTGTGAACCCTCTTCCCAGAAAAAAAATATATGTAATTCTGTGAATAATTTCAGCTTATTTGAACAATAATACTGAAAATATTTGCTAGAAACATGCCAAAAGAAATTAACTTTCTCTCTTCTCAACATACTATCCCGCATACTTGATATTATACTGTAACTGAAACTGTACACATGGGGAAACCTAACTTTCTTAATGTGAGGACCCTTGGCTCCCAATGGTCTCAATTAAATTTCAAAGCAACTCGTGCTTTAATGTGAAAAGTAAGGAAAATACAGAAACAACATATTCAGACTTTTACTTCACTACGATATAGAGAATATGGCTTATTTTCCCTTATGATGGATAAAAACAATTCAAAATACAATTAAGCAATACTGTGGGCCAATGAGAGAAGATCAGTGCATGATTGTTATTATAATAACTTAATGCTTTTAGTGCAACATACCATTTTAAATGATTGATTTCATTACAGGAAATTAAAAAGTAATTTCAATGTTGCCCAATTTTATTAATTTCTATGGAATAAGGACTGGAGTATTAAGCCAGAGTATGATCTGTTAACCCAGAGAATCATAGGGATTGGTTCAGGGCCATATGTGACTCAAATCGATCTACTGCTTTCAAAGTATTTGAACTCAAGGTAAATAAAACCATAGCTGCTGGCTGCCACCAGGACAAATGTGGGAAGAGAGGTCTGGGGATATGGTTTGACCGGTTTTTCCTGGAGTTCATAATATGTGAGCAATAAATCAAGTCCATTATTTTGTTCTTTTTCTTTTTTCTTTGAGCCAGTGAGAGTTGGATTTCCTGGTGTTTTCAGCAGAGAGGGTCTTAACCACAATATCACACAACTAGTAAATGCCAGAGCTGAAATTTCAATGCAGGTCTTCTGATTCTGGAGCCTGTAAGATTATTTCAAATCCACAGTTTCACAGAAGAAGAAACCAACAGCCAGAGTGACAAGATGATGTGCTTTGTTTCCCCAAACTATCACACCTTCACTACTACGAGACCAGCCACTGCCTTGACCGCTGACAGTAGAGCCACAACCCATATCCTCTCCAACTTCCTACAGCGCCCTGACGCTAAAAGTGTGCTACACAAAACAACTTCTTCCATAAAGCTGTCTCTTCCCAACAGTATCAGGATAAAATAATACATGTCTCCTCGCATTTTATGAGTGAATAATTTATAACTTTAAGGATCTCTACACTAGGGTCCTGACCTCCCCCAAAACCTTTTCTATTCCCACCACGAGTAATTTTCTCACACAGGGTCATGCAGACTTGGGCAAAGTCTCAGGATTATGGCCCAGATGGTTAAGCCCCCTGTGTTTGTTCTTTTGACTATACCAAATGTACAGCTCACAGTATGAGTAGCTCTTAAACCACCTCACTTGGAGGATGATGCTTCCTAACACGCTATCCATGTCACTGCCTTGATACATAATGCTTTTGTTGTGACACTGTTAAGCCTAAATGTTGCCACACAAGTCTACTGTAGCACAAAGTACATCCTAATATTAATAGGCATAGCACCTAAAATGAATATAGAAACATTATTTCAAAGATATAAGATATCAAACACAGTAAGGCTAGTTTATAAGTACCAAGACAGTAGCATCTAGCTAAGGTATGATGGATTAGCCTCTTTCAAGGCTTTCAGATTTTTAGCAGCACGGCTCTTTTTTAAATAGCCACATCTGTTACAAAATAATCCTCTGGAGAGGATAACCTGCTCACTGATTGGTGAAGAATGTGAGAGACAGGAGCAGAAACGGTCAATTGGAGAAGGAGAATGCATTTGCTGCTACCCTGACACGTACAGCAATGCATTTAGACTTTCATATTCACTACAAGACATTAGACCTGCTCTGATGGATTCACAGAACTCGTAATGACCTCTTGAAAGTACATTACCATTTCAGGCCTTGAAAATATCTCAGAGAAAGGTAATTTACTAGATGGAATCAGAGTGATCTAAAAGAATTTGAGACTTCCTGGCTCCTGGCTTCTCATTCCCCATCTTCAGCTTGTGGGATGAGGACCTTTATCTCATCAATCTCCAAACAACTTGGAGAATGTACAGTGCACGCAGATGTGCACTGCAATGTAAGGTTAACCTGGTTCCCCAGGAGCCAGACCCACACTTGGGTTCGAGCTCCATGTTCTTCTATGAAACAATGACCTGATATGTTACATGAAAGAAAAAACTGAATAAGTTTGTAATAGCAAAAATTGAAGTAAGATCAATGTTTTTAATGACAAAGTCATGTTACATTGTTTTTAATAGAATAAACTTTTTAAAAACAACAACAGGTCTCATTACATATAACGGCAGTGATCACTGGACCACTCTAAGTAGTCCAAAACCAAGAAACCCAAAAGATGGGAGAAATGCAAGAATTGTTTATTAAGTCCAGATATTTCTGCATATTGTAGCATTATGCCCAGAAATCTAAAAGAGAGAAAAATGCCAGAATCGTTCATTATGCCAAGATATTTTTGCATACTGTAGCATATAGCAGAATAATTTCCAGATGATATAAAATGATATCAAAGCAAATATCATAAATCATTAAGAAAATCAAGAAATTTAACATATTAAACTTTAATAGTATTACATGTAATGATATATTATTGTACTATTATATAACTTTTGGTATTATGTAACTCTAGCTTACACAAGACCCTGCTTCATGTCTTCACTTCTGTTAAAATCACTTCTTTGACTTTTCAAGATAAATTAAAGTTCCACATTTTTTTTTCTTGGAAGTCAGTTCTTCTCACAATGATGTGGTCGGAGTTTCAAAAAATAAGTAAAAATGAGTTAGCATATGTAAAGCATCTAGCAAAACGCTGTCAATGGTCAGTGCCCAATAAAGGTTTTCTCCCTTCTCACTCAACCTGCCAACAACCCAACTAAACACACAGTCACATTGTGTAATCACACATATGAAAGGGGAGAAATAGAAAGGGGAGAGAGATAGAGAAGAAGAAAGATTCCTCTCCCTCTGAGGAAAAGTGAGCGAACAATCTCAGCCCTATCGATAAACATGGAATTTGCTTACACTGGGAAGAATGAAAGTTCTCTGTCCATGGAGGAGGTGCCCAGTCCTGGGTGCTGAGATGCTATGCTTGGCTGCAATTTCCATGGGGAACCTATGAGGAAGGCAAAAAGGCCATTCCTCCAGAACCTTTCATTCCTCCAGGGCCCGCTGTGGGCTGGATAACGTTTAATGACTGACTTTCTGGGAGAAAAAATTGTTTGCAGCATTTGCTGATTTCTGTGGTGTAAACACTCCTGTCATGACTGACTGCCAATAGGATGTTACCCAACACAGAGTTGAGAAGAAAGCATTCCCAAGCCTGCACAAGCCAAGTCTCATTCAATGGATTCTCACCCAGAACTTGGCTGCATCCAGAAGATATACCAAAATGGCTTTGTTGACACCAGTGTGAGAGATTGTGTACCACTTGCCTTTGCAACACAACCTTTAATCAAACTAATCCATTTTGGGCCCCAGTCCCATATGTTACATTTTTTTGAAGATCAGATGAGAACTGACATTTCTATAAAATATAATAATTAAAAAGTAATGATATTTTAAAGTGTGAAATATAATCTACATTCTTCTCAAGCATTAGTCTAATAATAAAAATCACTGAATTTATAAAACATAGTGGAATTTAAGCTTAAAAATGTATATATCTAACCACACTTTTCTTTCTGCTTCATTACTGGCCATGTTCCAATTTGCTTTCTTCTCCCTCTCTTTGTGCATCTACTCTAATTTCCCTATTTTAATGCAATTTTGGATTGTTTTCCATTGTCTTCAAACTGCAAAGGTCATGTCTTCAACTATCTGCAAATTTTAAGTACAATCTCATTGTATCCTCAGACATTTGAGAAAAGAGCATAGGTTTCCCTTGACCAGCCCCCAAAGTTATATGTTGATTGGACAATCAAGTCAGTCAAAGTTTAATAATGTTTACAATTTAAAGATCCTTACTGAGGCCACCTTGGGAAAATGAGGAGCTTATCTTACTCTTCAAACAAAAAAGCATTCATTTAATTCACAGCATATTTAAATCACAACAAAATTCTGTGACTGCAACTTCTTGTATATCTTATAGACTGCTTTACATCTAGGATCCAGCACGTCTACCTAGCTCATAGTAGATGCTCAACAAATATTTCTTGCATAAATAAATTAATTCCTTGTTCCGTGGTCTTTGGAGTTGTTAAAATTTCACTAAATAATCAATGACCTGAGAACCATGGGGAAATGAGGAAACATTTTCTTAAATGCTTAATTGTCCTTCTCTAGACTGCCTATGTAAAGAAGGCACTATAGTGACTATATATTATTATTATCAAATTGAAGTGGGATATTTGAGAAGTATTTTTCACATTCTAGAAAAGCATTAGGCTGCAGGAGAAATATGGGGCCAGAGATAGGGTTCCATGGTAACTTTATATTGGGCAAGAAGAAAATAAACAATATGGACATCCCTTCATAACATTAAAAATGTATTACATTCTCAGTAGTTAAAATAATTTTGTAATAGAAATCTTACAGCCTCAATGCAAGTCCATATACACTAAAAAAGAGAAGTCAGTAAGGATGAATACACATATAAAGTTCACAAATAAAAGCTAAAAGAATAATTGAAATTTACTGGGAAGGTAACTGCATTCCCTAGGAAATTCTTTTTAATGCTACAGTTGTTTTCAGTAGTACAATACTCTGCTTTTTGAGAAGAGCCAAACGGAATTCATACCAATTGTCCTGGGCAATTCTTTTTTTGTTGTACATGCAAAAGCAAGTTGATAGAAAAAGAGGGGGGAAAATACCCACTCTCAAGAAACCTAGCAAATCTCTTAAAAGGCCATCCGTTCCAAGCTCAAAGCACTGTAACCCAATGGCTACGCAAATGCTGCATTTAATTTTTCAACCTGAGCATATTGATCATTTTATCTAATATGCTGCAGAGTGAAGCCAGTAGACCTTACTCTAAAAGTAGGTGCAATGGAAAGTGACAAGAGTTTTATTACTGCCAAAAGCTACCTAGTGGAGCTCTGGGAAAAATTACAGATTTCCAACGCAAAGAGGTCATAAAAATTTATGAGTCACAACAAAGAGGCGAAAAGACACACGGCAGCAGGAAAGGTGACAAATTCTGAAAGGAATCTCAAATATAACTTTAATGATTTCCAAGTCTGTGACATTTCATTATTACCTACTGGTAAATATAGTTGAGAGGTAGAAACCATTTATTGCTCAATGAACCACAAAAATCATTATTTTGCAGGTAAAATCAGAAGCAGTCACGCACAAGAACATATGTCCAAGTTTAAATGAAAATTCTGACAATAAGGATGAGTTTCAACTAATGTGCACTAATTACTCCTCATTACATAGAAATCACAAAATGTAGTTGAAAATGTAATACAGAAAATGAGGAAAAATAGAAAAGATACATTTCATTTTACGGATATAATACCACAAAGGAAATAAAAATAATTCTAGATACTATCATTAAAACATAAAAAAATACTACCAGATCTTAGTTGCTATATGAAGTAGATCAGCATATTTGGTGCCCAAGTGGTAATTAGTAGGACTGTCATATTATTTGTGTACATAGAAATGATGAGAAGCTGTGACAAGTGAATCTGAAGTTGTCATGAAAGCAATGGCTAGCATTCATTCTCAGAGGTGTCACTGGAATCTCCCAAATCGTTTTGCAGCTAACAGTTGTACCACTCACAAAAGTGGTTCAGAAAAGTCCCATATTTACCTTAGGTAAGTGGCCATTCTTTGATAAATTATGAAAATGTAAAGACACTTGGTCTGACAACTAATCCAGCTCTTTAAACTAGGTTTACCCTCTATCTGCCTAATATAATTTTGGGCACCCCAGCTGACTCTTTATTTTTATATGCGTGTAGGGCTAAGAGACTAGAGTGCAACCTACCACTGCTAGTGCACCCCCCATTCCCTTCACAGGAGATGCTGATATAGAATATTGGAGAAGCACATTTCTCCATCTAAAAAAAAAACTAAAAAAATTTAATGGTCTAATATCCTCTAATGTAGTAAAGTTTTTTTGTCTGTTTTGTTTTCAAGAGTGAATTTAAAAATGTCATTTAGATTTAATTTGTAACTTTTGTGTATTTGTACTCAGACCTAAATTACTTGCAGGTGTGTCTCTCATTTTCCTGATACGTTCTGGTACATTAAGTTTTTATTCATTAATTTTCTACAACCTTTGGTAAATTCCTTTTAAGAATCTCAGATCTATAAATGTGTAGCCAAGTCTAAGAAAAGCATTTCCTCTACTTTGTAATTGTTGCTTACCCTATACTTAGCAACATTCTTTAAATTTTTTTACTGCTCATAAATAAAACAAAACTGAGGAATTGATCCTTATTCTATTTACCTTTTGGGTAGTTAAACAGCATTAATTATTTGAATGGAGATGGTTCTTGTAATTTCTATGGTATGGTCTTTGTAAAATGAAATCTAATTTACTTCACACTTGTTCCAGTTCACGATTTCACGCTTACTATCAGTTCTATAGTTAGTGTGTATGTTTATCTAAGACTTACAAATACAGAACATAGTAATTTGTGGCCTACTTTTTCTTTTGCCTAGAGTCCGGATAGTCTGTATATTTCTCTGAAAAAGCCACTTCTTATCTCTTTAAATATAGTTACTGGTATTAGAAACTATGATTCTAAGAGCATTGAACGATTCTGAGCTTTAGATTCAGACAGAGATGGGGTTTCAATCCCACTTTCTGTGTGTCTTGGGCCAACCTTAATATTTATGAATCTCAGGTAATCTTAAACTGTAAAAAAAAAAAAAAGATAATACTCAACTTGCAAAGTTATTGTCAGTAATGGGGAAAACGTATAAAGAGTTTTGCATAATTCTTGGCACAGATTAGACATTCAGTATGGTTATCATTATCAGCATTATCACCCTTTTCTTCATAATAGTCATTTTATGACAGTATTTCTTAACTTGTGCTGGAATAATCTGAACTGAAATATATTCAGACTTGTCTTTTAGAGAGTTGTTGCTCTGTCTTATTTTTTTACTTTTATGCAAAACAATGAAAATAGTGTTTGTAAATTTTCATTATTCATAATCAAATCCACTTCTCAGGCTGTCATCTGTTGTTTGTTCAATTAGCTCTCTGTAGTTTAAATACATTCTGAGTCTCTACTACTATTGGCCTTCACTTATTTTGTTTTTCCTTAGTCATTTCAATGATAATGATTTGGAGTGTAATATTTGCAACGTGAACAGATCCATACTTGAGATTTGCTATTCCAACACATTTACAATGTAATATAAAATGTTTTAAGATCATTGCCACGCTATTTTGGATTTACATATCTTTGCTATACACTGACACTAAGAAGCCTACTTTTAAAAAGATTAAAGTAAGAATTAGCCTATTTTCACTTCCAAGTGTTTCCTATCAAAAGGCTATTTTGGGTGATTATTGTGAAAGTATTTTCAAAGCCAAACAAGTGCTACATTCTATCTTTATGGGAAGATTTCAGTTAACTCTCATCTATGCTTTTCTTCTTTTACTTCCTGATGCCTGTTTCTTAATAAAGCGAAACTTTTTCATAAGTTCTGCTGTAATCTTGAAACATGTTTGTATGTTCTATATTTCTTTACTATAAACAGAACGAAATACACAGAATATTTATTTTGTCTTAGTTCAACTTACAAAACATGATATTATTCAGTAAAGAGATGTAGCACCTGCAAGTCATAAGTATATGTCACCAAAATAAATTATGATGAATTGTGTGAAAGATTCTGGATCAAAGTTATCAGGTTAATATTATGGTACTTTGGTACAGCAGATGCTTACATTGGTGTGTAAATTATTTTGGGATCATAAAATGGTCACCTTTTATTAAAATTAGCTCTGACATGAGATCAAGATTTCAGACCAGGGCGGTTGTGTTGATAATTATTAAAAATACATTAAAATATTAACTATACATTAATTTCTACAGTTTAATATCCATCATATCTTTTTCATTGTAATTTGAAATCCTTGAGAAAGTCTAATTTATATGTTAGCTCATCACAGTGAAGGGGTCACAGTATGATTCATAAAGGCTGCATTGTCCTTAAGTCCCTCTCATTCTCTTTTGTGTAATATTTTATATGTCTACACATACACACATGTGCAAACATATATATACATACATACATATTATATATATACACACACATATAAAATAGCTATGGGAATTTTATATATACTTAAGCTAATTGTTTATAAATTGAAGTACAGTTAAATATTATATTTAATAATGCTATTATTTGGGGTAAATGCAAAATACCTAGATGCTAATTGTGAGGATGATTCTCTTCACTTGTCAATTATGCCCTTTCTCTACAGACATTCGTACAGTCTCGAACAGAATAAATAGCATGCTTTCTGGACTCTTTGTGGCATTTTGTTCATTCCGCAATTGTACTACTATCACATTATTCCTACAATTTATCATTTTACTTTTCTATATCCTTCCAGAGAGTTTAAATGCCTCTAGAATAGGGACCATGACCTAAGTCATTATACAAAATGACATATTTCTGTTGTTTATAATTGGATTATCTAGTTTAACTTAATAAATACTGTGATAGATAGCTTGTAGGATGGTCCCAATAACCCCAATTCCTCTTGTGTAATCTCCTCTCCTCATGTGGGGGCTGAATCTGGTGACTTGCTTCTAATGAAGAGAATGTGGCAGAAGTAACGGTATGCCACTTCCGAGACTCTGCCTTCTGTCTTGCTTGCCTTCTCTTGCTGTCTCACTTGCTCCCTCTGAAGGAAACCGGTTGCTATGCTTTGAATGCCCTGTAGAGAGGGTCTTGTTGGTTTTCAGCCACCAATCGGCAAGATCTGAAGCTTTTAGTTCAACAGTCCCCGAGAAACCAAACCTGCCCACAACCACCTGAATGAGCTTTGAAGTGGATCTTTATCCAATTGGGCCCTGAGATGACAGCCCTGACACATTTATTGTAGCTTTGTGACAAACCCTGAGCCAGAGCCACCCACTCCTGGGCCACTCCTGAGTCCTGACCCAAAAAAACTGGGAACATAAATGTTTGTTGTGTTAAGTTGTTAAGTTTTGGGGTAATGTGTTACATAGCCATAGATAACCAATACAAATACTTAGTGAGTAAATTAATTGGTCAACCAATTAACATAAAATTTTAAGTCTGTAACACAACACACACTCCATAACAAACGTCAACTTGCAGAAATTATCTCATAAAACACAAAATCTAACTTTTATGTAATATTAGCAGATATCAAATTAAATATTTCCTTCTTTTATACCTGTCTTTCTCAATACCATAGATTATTTGGATTTTTAACAGTTACAAGACAGTTACAGAGTTGGAATTCTCCAAGTTCTAGAAGAATATTTTTGTTTTAATCTCTAAAAAAACACATTTTATGTCTAAGTCTAAATTCAATCATTAATAAAACATTTCTAAAACCACATCAAGTCAGAAGAAAAATAATTTGTAACGACTTTTTCTAACATCAATAGGATTTATTATTAGTAACAATCATAGGGCAACGGGAACCTTACTGTTCTGGTAATTCCACTGAGTGCACATATCTACAGCTAGACTATAATTTCTCAATGAAGACACTATATGCAGAGTTTCCTCCATGTGTTGTGCTGTGGCTGTTAACATTGCCTATGGCTTTTTTAATAACGAGGAAGTTCAACTCTTACTTCATTTCCTGTCACTAAAAATCTTGCGCAAATCATAATATCGCAGAGATTCAGATTCTTTACTTGTAAAACTAATATAGTAATACTTTCCTTTCAGAACCAGGAGAGCTGGCATAAAATCAGAGCTTGGTAAATGTTAATTAATATGAATCAATTTGAAATACATATGAACAAATCTTTGCAAAGGCCTCATTCTTTGTAGAGTCTGTTCTGAAGCTTTCTTATTAAACGTTGATCAAGAGCATACATTATTTTCTGATTAACTCTTGGAAGATTTCAGGTTCTGAGGCTAAATGAGTGACAACAACAAAAAAGAAAAAAGAACCCTATGCTACTCAGAGTTTCTGCCGATTCACTAGGTTCCCCAAAATTTCTAAACTATGTACAACAGTAAATCCTTGAAGACAAGAACTCTGTTTATCTTTATATCTCTGTCTAGTATCTAAGATCTTTAAAAATGTGAATTATTTTACTCATACTTTATTCACGATATTTATCACTGCTCTATTATTTTCTTTTAAAGTTTTTATGTTGAAATAATTTTAGACTTACTGAAAAGTTGCAAATATAGTACAGAGAATTCACATACACCCCTCTCTCAGCTTCCTTTGATGTTAACTTATATAATCTTGGCACAATTATGGAAACCAGGATATTAACTTTGGCACAATACTATCAACCAGTGGTGTCTGCAAAGGCAGCTTTCCAGGGAGGGGAGGGGAGAAACTGTGATCTGTAGTGTTTGCCAATCTTCTTGTGTTCTTACTTCCGCTATGGCCAATTTCAACCTACCAACACATAACTAAACTTAACGTTGGAAGGAGATGCACAGAATCAGCTCAGGCCAGCTGGTACAAGCCAGCCCTAGCATTTCACTGTTATTAGCTAAACTACAGACTTTATTTGAATTTCACTATATTTTCACCAAATGTCCCTTTTCTGTTCCAGGACCCAATCCAGGATCCCACATTGAACTTAGCGTCAAGTCTCCTTAGTATCCTACAATCTGTGACGATTCCTCAAACTTCTTTTCTCTCATGATTTTGACATTTGATGAGTAGTGGTCAGCTGTTTTGTAGAATCTCTCTCAATTTTAGTTTCTTGCAATTAGATTGAGATTATGCAAGTTTGGCAAGAAAATACCACAAAGAGTTCTCAGGGCTACATGATATCAATCCCTTATTACTGATGGTATTAACCTTGACCAACTATTTGACAGGCTTCTCCGCTATAACACGTATATTGTCCTCTTTGTAACTGACAAATATCTGGTGAGGGAGGATACTTTGAGACTCTACTAATATCCTGATATCCTGTTTGTCTTCAAATATTTGCCCACTAATTTCAGCATCCATCCGTAGATCTTATTTGCAATAATTATTAGAGTGGTGTTTGCTAGTGATGATACCTTATTTTTCTAATTTCTTCTACTTTCATTTCAATTACAGCTTTGTAACATTGAAATATTTCTATAGTTAGTGTCTACACAGAAAAATTAAGAAGAAATGAGCCAAGTCTTACAGATTACTTACTTGTTCCCTCTTTAAACTCATACTGGCCAGTAAGCCTCTGTATAGAAGGGCACAGTAAGAGTAGGACGGCCTTTCCGCCAGAGCTCTGTTTATTTTTATGTCATTGATAAGAGAGGTCTTTTTGAGCCCTTGTGGTCTTGTAGAAGACAAAACTGGATTTGAAGAAAGGAACAGTGGCCTGGGATGGAGTAAACTGGAGTTATTTTCTGGTAACTCAACACGTAACTTTGGGCAAGGCATATAACCTCTTTGGGTCTCCGTTTTTTCATCTTCAAAATAAGAAACTTCAGTTAGATGACCTGCAAGTTTTCTTTATATTCAATGAAAGTGCTGTTATGAAATTTATTTCACAATGAAACAAAAATTAGTGTGATAATTTACTTTCACAATAAGCCAGTTTAAAACATATATGCAAACATTGTTATCCTTTCATTTCTCTCATACGTACTTGTTTTCCTTTCTGAATCACTGGAAACTCATACTGTGCCTCTATGACATTGTTCTTCTGCTACCATAGAACAAATAATACTTAATACTTGAGTATAAAGACTGTCTCTGGTTAACCACTGTATCTCAATATCCAGAAAGACAGGCACAAAGTATACACTCAGTACATATTTTTCATTTCCTCTTGAATTATTGGTTAAATTAATCCCCAAAATAGACCTTTAAGAGACTCTGCATTGAAAGTGTTTTATCTCTTATTAATGTAAATAGTATTCTCCCTAGGGCTTCTTAATTTTGGATGTGTTGAATTCCATCTTGATATTGGCATGGATTGTAGATATAGACTTTTCTTCAGATAGTTTTCCCCTAGGATAAAGGATTTGAAACTTGGGCCTTAAGTATGACATTTAATCTATAGTCCATCAGCACTAATCAATGCAAACCAGATTCAGGTAGTGATCCATGTTCCCAACCAAATATAAAAATCAATTTTACCTGCTTCATCAATGCATGCCTTGGCAGTGCTACATTTTTACTTTTCTTTCTTTCTTTGAAAACTGCTCATAAGTCACCTGCAAGAGGATGTAAGGATTAAGCAGATGGTGATTTGAGCTGCTTTAATGAAAATGCATTATGGATGCTTTCCTCTTCAGATGTAGAAACTATCACATATATAATCTATGATAATATTTCAGTCAGCTTCCATAATTGATGTATAACTTCTATAGGAAGTTCAAACTCTAGAAGATGAGTTATGGTTGATTGACAACATCTGGCTCACTCATGAGTGGAATATTTCTCAAATCTGTTGGAATGTTGCAATACAACTTTGGGTATTGAAAAGAATCTAATATCCTAATCTTTTGGAGGAAACAGCCTTCAAGAAATGCTGCCTTCATTCATTCTAGAAATAGGAAAGGAGAGAAAAAGAATAATGCATATCAAGACCACTATAAACATTGTTTCTCTTATTTTGGATTAAATCATCCCTTCTTGCTTACAGACTATATTTAATTAAAAAATGAGAAATTTTCACACTATATATTCATAAAAACTATTTGATGATTCTCAATACAAAAATATTTATAACTCATACCAAATAATGTAAATACATCATGAGGCTTACTTTTACGAAATCAAAACTACGTGGAGTACTGTTTTGAATTTTCTTTATCACACCAAATTATCCATGCCACTATGGCTTTACTTTGTGTGCTAAATCACTTTACTCAATTCATATACTCCACTTTATGAATTCCTTGATGAAAACTGAAAGCACTCTTACTTTTCACAGGTGGGAGATTTCCCTTCCTATCTCTCATTGAGGAGATTCTTTGCTTCCTATGCCCAGAGCTGAACCAGACAGACCAATAGCCTCCATTTCCTGGCATTGAGAAGACGTGCTTCCTCTCTGCTTGGAGGTCTTCAGAAGGGGATGTATACTACAACTTTTATATCCCTAAAAGTTTAATGAATCTTAATTAATGAGTCTTTGTTAAATTGAAAACTGAAGGTATTTGTCCTACAATTATCTGCAACCTTGATACATGGCTCTGCCTAATTACTAAAACTTATCACTTTATTCTCTATACAAGACTTTAGCCAAAGAGCTATGAAATAGCAAACTTTACAATAAATGGAATCCGAATAACCATGGAGGCAATGTGGAGAACGGAACGAGGAAAGAAAATGTGAAAGCAGACAGAGGACTCTTGCAAAAATCCAAGTGACAGGTGACAAGAAACTGAACTAAGGCATTGAGGATGGAGATGACAAGAAGAGAGCAAAAGGATCAGGATTTGGGAACAAATCAGATGTCGAAATTAATGAAATTGGAGTGTCAAGAAAGATTCTAATGTTTTTAGCACTTAGGTTATTCAACAGAATTTAAGTGATCTTCTAATAACTCATAATATTAGGTAACTGCTAAAATGACATTTCCATAGAATAATCTGAACTCATTTCAACTTTTTCAATCCAAAACCATTATAAATAATGATGTATAATCTTCATATTACCACATTTATTGAGCTGAGAGTATATATTTGCCATATCATATGTTTATCATTAATACTAACAGCTGATGTTACTGTAGACAGTCTGAATTTGAGACGATCTAGTTTGGGAATTCGCCACAGCCTTTTTTTGCACTGTCATTTTGACCATTTCACAGTTCATTATCACATCCAATAGAGGGAAGAGAAGACAGGAGAGTAAAAATGAGGCTCCTATTTATTACATGGAAGTGTTGATTCCTGAGTCACCTTTTCTTAACAGAACTTTACACTGTGAAGATACTTTTTCATAAAAACTAAAATAAACTAAACTTTCCATACATCAGCATTGTCTGGACTGGGCAAATCAGCAATGCTTACTTCCATCCTGTACAATCTAAACCGTTTACAGTTGTTAATCTGCATAGATGTGAATTTTCTCAACTCAGCAGAGTTAAAGTGGGAAAATGAAAAAAAAAAGTTATTTTATTATTAGTCTTGCATTGTATTGATTAGCCGTGTTTTTAAAGAATATATTCCCAAGATTTTCCTGAATTATTAAGAGCATGTCTCTCCAGAACTCTTGGCAATCATCACATGTATTTATATACCAAATTTAAGCAATAGTAATTGTTCCTATAAATCCAGCTTCAGCTCACTACATATTATTTGTTGTTGATATGGACTCTGAGAAACCACATTAACTTTTAATCCATAAAGATATAATATAACAAGAAAAAGGCTTTGGGAATGTGGATTAGCTGCAGATTTAATCTTTCTGCCCTGGGTTAAAACTTTTGAACTATTGATTCTTTCCATGTTTACAAAAATAATTATCTAATTATAATTACAAGAATTACTAAAATGCATAATTGCTGTTACTGTCACAATTAAATAATTATCAATAAAGTATAGCTATTAACTTGGATACTTGTGGCACCCAGTGGTTATGAGGTCACATGAATGACTGACTTGGCTAGTGATTGTCAATAAATTAAGACATGCACGTGCACACAGGCTCAGACAAAACTATCGGGAAAACTTGCTGTATTATACCTGCTCACCCGAAGGATTAAGAAAATGATGTTAAAGCTAAAGGAATATTGAGTTTTGACTGTTATTGAGGCATTAGTAATGGACTGATCAGAAACTTTAGAATCAGACATGAATTATACTTTCTGTTTCAGTTAGCTTTGTGCTCTTGAGTAATTTACTTGACTTTTCTGACGTTCAGCTTTAATATAAGGATGAAGATATCTATTTTGGAGACTGATTATGAAAAGTAAGTGAAACAATGTGGGAACAGTATCTTGCTTAGTTGGAGACAAAGAATACAAACTGGATAACTATCTACATGTTTTGGGGATAACTGACTTCATCTTCAAATGCTATATTATTTGTCTTTCCTTAATATTACTTTGGTTAATTTTATATTATGTTTGACATATTTTCAATTGTTTTCTAAATTGCATAGTTGTGATCATTTTCAGTGCTTATATCATTGTTATGCATGAAGAGTAAGATTTGATTTTCTAGGAGTTTGAAATTGTTTTGCATGTTTGTGGTATTATGAAAAATAAGGAGAATAAAAAGTCTGACTCTTAAAATCTACTTCTGACTCTTAAATAGAGTATTTGATAAGTGCAAATATTTCCTACATAATAACAAATATATAATTTGTGAATATAGAGATGTGTTTATAACTAATTTATTTTATTCCTCTTAATATAATTCAACTTGAAAAGAGGAGGTGTCTAAATGCTGCTTCTGTTCCCTGAGTACTATATGATTTTGAATGGAAAAATATGATCAATTTAAGAATAAAAATTATCTTCAATGCTTTTCTAGAGCAATAGTATTATACCAATTAACTATATAATTTAAAACTATTTATTAAATAAAGATTTTCTGAAGCTCTACTAAGTGCAAATACTTAGATGACATGACTATGTCCATGTACAATTTAATATTTTTAAAAAGCTACACTAGTCTCCTCAACCCTATCTAAATAACTCAGGAGCCTACAAAATATACTAAATAAAATGTAGAGATCAAGTAGTCATAAAATTGGGTTCTAGATGTCACTGCAACACTATTGTAATTAACATACTCAGAAAATCATACTTCTATTGGTCAACATAGTATATTTAAGGTAAAAATTGGTATGGGAGTAACGTATAGCCTGGAAAAATCACAACCCCAACAAACAAAAACAGATTCTTGCTAGACAAAGCTCTTTTAAATTACGCTATTGTAATGAAGCAGATCAACTCCCCAAATGGGATGTTGCCTGCTAGCGTTCCTACTGACCACTCTAAGTATCAAATAAGGGAATAAATTTCTCAGGCATTCTGGCAATGGCTTTTTATAAGTGCCAGCTGAGCTAAATTTGCTAAATGCAAATCTCTCTAGGTAACAAAGAGCAGAAGCACTGTGAGCTGGCTTTTGCTTGCACTGATTCCAAAGTATGGCACATGAATCCTTGTAGTGGAAAATGCGGGACCATGGCTTGCAAGCTGGGTTCACATTTGACATTAACCTTTCTGTGCATCACTGTAGGATTTGCAGTTTTAAGATTTCAGTCTGAATTACATAGGAAATGAGGTTGGATGTGTCATTATTCAATGGCACAATCACACCTTGCTCTTTGGAGACATAAACAATATATAAAGCAGCAGTTTTCAAACTTCAGCATGCACACAAATTATCTGGGGATCTTGTTAAAAAGCAAATTTTGACTCATAAATCCGGAAGTGGGCCTGAGATTCTGCATGTCTAACAATATCCTAAGTGATACCTAAGCCATGATCTAAGGTCTTTGTTTTGTGTATCAAAAGTATAGAGCAACTCTGTCCTACGAAACACAATGGGAGCCACATACGTATCCACATTAACCAATCTTTATAAAAGGCGCAAAAAATTTTATTTTATTACAACAAATATATACAAAATATTACCATGTCAGTATATAATCAATATACCATTGATAATGAGACGTTTTACATTCTTCTGTTAGTACTGTCTTCAAATCTGCTGCATTTTATACTTATGGAACATCACAATTTGTACTAGCGACATTTCAAAAGTTCAATAGCTACACGTGGCTAGCAGCTATCATATTGGACAGCACAGGTATAAAGTAATCTATCTGATTGAGAAAGAAGCACATTAATTAACATTTTAGTGATGAAATGGTGGGTTATGCTCTTCTCTAAATTGCTCCTTTCTTTTTAATTCATGGTCTCTAGGTGCTTTCTGTTGAAGTGTAGTCCTATGATAACAGCACCCATAACTTATTTATTCCTGATAAGGAAATGAAAGTATCTAGAGGTGGCCCCTGAAGCCTTGATGAGACCATTGAAGATCTTGAAACAGGATAATCAGAGGAAGAAGCAAAGTAGGAGTAAAGGCAACAACCGCAAGAATGGAAATATGTTCCTTCACCAGATATTCTTTTGAGTGTCCTCTATGTTCCAGACACTGCGCTGGCAGTGGAATTATAACAGTGAACAAGAATAATGTGCTTCCTTATCAGGGCTCTTGAAGATAGTGAGCAGGAAGAAACAGATGGGGGTTAGAAATCAAACTGTGGTAGAAATTTATGCATGAATAACCCTTCTAGGCCAAAGAGGGGACAGTCAATGAAGAAAAATATTTAAAGCATCTGGCAATACAAAATGAGTATGACAGAGTTCGGTTACATAAAAGTTTTATGCTAATATCCTCAGATTGACAAAATCTAAGTTTTTGATTACCATGGCATTCGAAAAATGTAAGTTTGACTATATGTACAGAGATATAAGAACGAACTCGGCTATTGTAAGTTTTCATTTTAAAAAGAAAACACCCTAAGTCCAAGCACTGTTGAGGATGCTGACAGGTGCTCAGTTTGAATATTTTATGATGTGTATTATTTCTTTCAAATGACTACTTCTCTCTTAATTATAATAAAAGTTTTCTAACCAGCAGCAGTGGTCTACATCATTGACCTTTCTTCTTTTAGGAAATGTCTTCTTCTGGTTACCATAAAGTCATGCTCCTTGGTTTCCTCCTACACCTCTAGGTAGTCCTTCTTACTTTCCTCTCCTCTGTCCTCTTTCCATAGCCAGACTCTAATTGAAAGCATCCATGGAGTGGTCCTGAGCCTTCTTCTCCTCTTTAGATAGACTTTCCTTTGGTTATCTTGATAAGGCTTATGCCTAGCAGTACCACCAAATTTATAACTCGTGCCAAGATATCCTCTTGACTGTATATCTAGCATCTCAAACTTCACATACTGTGAAAATAATTCTTTATTAATTACTCTTCCTACTTCTATTTCTTTATTAGTCTTTTCTATCTCAATAAATAGCATCATAGTCTATACAATTGATCAGGCTAGAAAATGTGGGAATCATCCTTGATCTCTCCCTTTCTTTCCTCTTCACGTCCAACCCATCAACAAAGTGTATTGGTTTTAAATCAAACATATATTTTGAATGCATCCACTTCTCTCCTACTCCATTACAAACACTTTAGTCCACATCATAATAATTTTACTCCTAAACCATAGCAATGGCTTTCATTTCTGCTTCGCTCCAATTGATTCTTCACATTGCAGTCAGAATGTTCTCTATAAAAGTCAAATCGGATAATGTATGCTTAAGGCTCTTTAGAGGATTCCCACTTGAATAAAATCCAAATTTTTTGCTAGATCTGGCCCCTGCCTACCTCTCCATTTCATCTCCTACTATGCCCCCATCACAATACATCAGTAATGTTAATTTCTTTTCTGTTTCTGGAAATCACCAAGCTCTTTCTTAACCCTGAGACCTTGCTTTTCTTGTTCCTTTTGTGTAAAATATTCCTCTCCTACTTCTTTTCATGGTTGACTCTTTTTTGTCACTCAGTTTTCACACTAAATGTCATCTCCTTAGGAAAAATACCTAGCAAGCTGTGTTGATCAACATTACCACTACCTCTCCTGTCAGCTACACTTTCACAGATCACCTTATTTATTTCCCTCATAGTACGTATTTCAATATGTAAATATCTTCTATATTTATTTGCTTACCTTTTAGTTTTCTGACTCTCATAATAGCAGGTAAGTTTCCCAGAGCCTGGCACACATTAGACATACTATAAATATTTGTTGATTGATTGTTGAATGAATTGCATAATTGTGGGAAGAAGTGAATTCTCCTCTCAGATCTGCTTACAAACTCTACTTTAGTCAGTCATGGATGCTAACCTGTAAGTCTCAGTTTCTTCATGAATAAAATAAGCATCTTAATATGGGTTCCCATTTTAATATGAGTTTATGATTTTATGAACTAAGAGAACAGATAATTAAAAAAGTAATTAATAGAGAAACTATTTACTTATTTACTATAAAACATTCATGCCAACTGGCTAATATATCCATAAAATCACTCAGCTATGCTGAAACCACAATTCTGGAAGAGTCAGCAACAGACATCAATTGAATTTTGTTTGCTAATGTAGGAAGAAGTGTAGAGATAATACCAAATGGCAGATTTTGCACTTCTGCAATTTTATTTTGCTTTTTGTTCTTAGTGCCATGCAGTGATTCTGACCCTGCCGGGGCTGTATAAGACAACTCGCCATCGCTATTCATGGCCAATTTTCTCGGAAGTGGGTGGCCAGGTCCATCTTCCTAGTCTGTCTTAGTCACTTAGTCTGGAAGCTCCACTGAAACCTGTCCACCATGGATGACCCTGCTGGTATTTGAAATACTAGTAGCATAATTTTCAGGATCACAGCAATACACAACCGCCACAGTACGACAGCTGACAGACGAATGGTGTGGTTCCTTGACCAGGAAATGAACCCAGGGTGCAGTGGTGACAGCATTGAATCTTAACCACTAGACCCCTAGAGCTGGTGTTTCGTTTTAGTAATACTAAATTGCCTTGTAGTCTGTGAGCATAAGTAAGTCAAGAAATGGGAATAAACATGCCAGAAATGTATTCCATGTTTAGGGCAAAATATCCCAGGACTAAAATTAAAACTGATCATGAAAAGACATATATATATAATCAAGAGTTGACTACACTCATATACAATATTGATATAGGCACTCACAATACAAAGTTCAGTTGTATTGATGTTTATGTGTGCTTCTATCTCTGTAATTCACTATCCATGAAATGATAGTTACAGGCAGAAACGTCTTACATATATATCATATGTTACTATAAAAGAGGATTTAAACTTGTAGTGTGCATTCATTTATTTAAAAATGCCATCCTTTGTTTTTGCTCATGCTTTGCAAATCCGTATTTTAATCCATGTCTA
Source organism: Equus caballus (assembly GCF_041296265.1). Taxonomy (NCBI): domain Eukaryota; kingdom Metazoa; phylum Chordata; class Mammalia; order Perissodactyla; family Equidae; genus Equus; species Equus caballus. The sequence goes on from NC_091686.1 coordinate 51,449,158, forward strand.
ATCCTTATGTCTATAGAGAGATTTGTTATCAGTTAATTTTTTTTACTTTATCAGATGATTACTTATTATAATCAAGCTGAAGTAGTCTTAGTGTCTTCTAAATGATCAACACTCTATGATTTTGTGGAAGAATCAAAACATAGTAACTGAAAGAATACTCTGTGTTTATACATGGGTAAGGTTCAATAATTTAATCAAGTAGTACATTAATTGACTAAAGCTTGGCCTAAGACAGAGCAGTTGTATGTGGCTCATGAGTAAAGACATAAACATCTTACATTGTCATGCAAATTTACTTCTCTTGAGTTTGTAACTAAGCCAGCTACACCTCAGAGAGCAGGAGAGGAAGTTAGAGTGTCTGTTATCAGAACACTTGGTAATCCATTGTCAGATATTAAATTTATGTAATCTGGACATTATCCAATTTTGTTAACAGTAATTTGTAATCTAGATGCATGCGTCAGTGCTCAACTCTCTTGAGATGCTGCTGTGTTGTCATCAGTTGGGAAACTGATTGCAAGCAAGTTGTTACTAATAATAGTGTACTGATTGTGAAAAGCATTTACTTTGTAAAATAAGTTCATAAAAATTTCCTCACATAACAAAATGAAAAGTGAGATGAGAGAAAGGGTTGATCACCACTAGTTTGCAATCAACAAGTAATGATACAGATGTTGTGGTCATTATACATTATTAGATTGCATTATAATTCCCTCTTCAAGTCAATTTTAATCCAAGATTATCCTGGTCTATTCCATTATGTTAAGAAATTGAATTCTGCCTGCCGGAAGCATCTGGTTAAGATTAAATTCTCAAAACCAGTTTAAAAAATAAAGTGTATTGGAGTACAATCAGTTTCACATGTTACAGAAATATTTTATTTCATTCACTCAATACATTAGATTGTATACATATTATGAGGCAGTTATTAACTAACATGCATTAAAACCAAAGTGTCTACAGTGAATATTATGGTTTCCAGCGAATTTTAGATAAGATTTAGTATTTCAAACAATTAGTGGAAAGTGTTATTTAATATTTGCTAAGTGTAAAGAGTTTAGTAAAATTATAATAGTCTACCTTATAAAATAACTTTTGCGACCTTCACTTCTCACATTGGTATAGCTACTTTCATTTTTGCCTTTAGGTTCTAATACTTTTAATCTTCCTGCACTTATTCCAGTCAAAACTTAATTCACTGGGATATAAACTAATTCCTTCCTCTTTATAAATTAATAAATAATGGTGTTAGAATGGCATTAATCCATCTACCAATCGCTACGAAACTGGATTCCCTTTAGTGCTGTTGACTCATAAGTTACGATATTTGAAGCAATGAGCATAATGCTTTGTAAATAGTTGTCATTCCATAAATGTCAATTATTATGACTATTTATCCTGTCTTATAAGAGCATGGGGTCCAAATCTACCTGCTTCTGGTATATTCTCATTGTTCTCTTTTACCCAAATATCATGGTATATAGAGAAACCTAGGGAAGACTATCTCTCCCCAGGGGAGAGAATAACTGTTTTTTCTGAAAGGACAAGAAAATTGAGATCAATAAGATCCCTAAATATATCCCTAAATATGCAGGCAATAAGCAAATTTATGCTTAAGTTACTCTTGGTTACAGATATATTTTCATTGACAGGAGACCACCCTGTGTTATAATAATATATTATTCATGTTACCCATAAACCATGCTTTATACAGTAAATTAATTTGTATTTCCCAAATTCATAAAATATTTTACTCCTTGTTCTCATATTTCTCTAAATATGCTATTAAAATGCACCCTTCATTATCAATTTAAAAACTAGTAAATTTTAAGTTACTTAACCATACTCTTATTACTCCCATGCTATTATCCAGGATTTGATCACAAACAACTGAACTAAGTCACTATTTTTGCATAATGGGTCTACTTCCAGGCATTTCCAGCCTTAGATATTCATTTAAAAACTTCTTCAATGTTTAATCGAGAGAGCACATTATGAAAATGATGTCTACAAAGGTTTATTCCTAAAACTCATTGTTTCTGTACTACTTGCTTAGTCTAAGGCTTTTACAATACATACACACACAGACACACATACATATATATATAAGAATTTCTAATTAATATTTTTATGTTATCTGTCATAAGCAATACACATTATAGAAAAGGATACTTTATCAATAATACATGCACTGTAATATTATGAAATGGGATTCATTGGTAAATATTTCCTCATTATCAGTGATTCCTTGTCCATCACTGACTTGTAGCTCAGATCCTGGTTAAACAGAAATATTTGGAAATGATTCTTTCAGTTAGCTTTACAGCATTACTCTAATAGAATTTAGCAAAATTATTTCTAAAACATTGTCTCTCACTAATTACTATTTTTTAAGACTACTATCAAAGTACTGTTCAAAATTTAAGTCTTTATTATTATAGTCTAAAGACATGCTCTCAGTATTTATGTGTTAAACAAAAGGACATAGGTCTAATTTGGTTACATTGGCCAAATAGCCTCAATTGAGTTTTAGCTATTCCATTTTCATATATATCACAAAATATACGAGTTATTGTTCATTAAACAATCTATTCTATTCTATATAAATTAATATATACACAATAAATCAGATATTTACTAAAAGATACATATATCCTATACTGTTTTGGTGATAAAAGAGATCAAAAATGGATAGACTAAACGGACTTACTGTAGTTTAATGAAAATCTTCCTCTGAAAAGAGTACAATTTGTGTTAAGTGACCCATAACTCTGTGGGTTAGTGGAATCTCGGCTGCCACCACATCTTTGCACTCCATGGCATTCTTACTCAAGGTTAACAATATTTCTTAGTCATACATTTTCTATTTGATTGAGCAATACTGAGATATCAAAAAAGGATTTCAAACTAACCTTAACTCTGCTAAAAATGAAAGCACTTGACTGAAATTTTCAGGAACGTTTTTTTTAGCTCTAAAATTCTAGAATTAATTGAAATTAGGATTAAAAATATCTGACTAATGTGGCTGGCTCCGGGGCCAAGTGGTTAAGTTCGTGCACTCCACTTTGGTGGCCCAGGGTTTCTCAGTTCGGATCCTGGGCACAGAAATGGCACTGCTCGTCAGGCCATACTGAGGCAGCTGCCCACATAGCACAACCAGAGGGACCTACAACTAGAATATACAACTATGAACTGGGGGGCTTTGGAGAGAAGAAGAGGGGAAAAAAGAAGATTGGCAACAGACGTTAGCTCAGGTGCCAATCTTAAAAAAAAACAAACCTGACTAAGAATACATTTTCATATTAAAAGACTTTTAAAACCATTTTATGTTTCAAGAAGTATCTTTATTGGAGCAGAACTGTCCACTTTTCTTGTAATGTTTTCCTCATGAAGCATTAGTTATCTAGTCCTCAGGCTCCCATGTTTCCTTCGAAAGGGAATAAGGAATTCTACCGGTGCTAGGAAAAGTAGTATTTGTCACTGGAGAAAATAATTGCCAATAATTCAATTTTTCTATGTCAAAAACACATTGAAAGCCAAAGTACACAAATAAATTTTAAAAAGTAGTACATCTACCAATGGTTCCTGGAGGTCCGTAGGCAATATATTTTCTCCTCCCTGGCTCTCATAGTTACATACATTAGTGAATGTATATAAATTCCTTAGAGCAGTGCCTGGGGCGTGTAAGCACTCTATAAATGTTAGCTTTATTATTAACATTATTACTATTATTAATTCCTGCTAGGTTAATTAATTTTATCAAATTTCCACAAAGAACTCATATATCACAGATTCCAAGAAGAATATTCTCTTAATTATAAAATTACCATAAAAATAATTAATTATCATGATTAAAATTTCCATCCAAGTTGGTGTTAATGTCTGTGCTTTTGTACACCAAACAAAGCAGTTATACAACATGCAGTCAAAATTGTTTGTCCATAGTTGGCTAGTTCACGTTATGGATTGTTCATAATGAGACTTTAATCTCTGGCTGGCTTCTGCTTGATATGACACTTCAAATCCATCTTTATCTGCTTCTAGTTGACATATGCTAGGGAATTCAAAGTGATTTTGGTATTACTCTAGCTAAATACAGTTATTCAAGCAAACATGCTGTCAAAAGTACACATAGTGTATCTCAAAGGTAAACAGAAATGGCTTAGGCATTAGCTATGCTACCACTGCCTTCTTGAATAATCAAGAGTTCTGTGTAATAAGAAATTGTTATATCCAATATGGCTTTATATTTTTAACACTTGGAAAAAGACCAAAATATGAAATGGCCAAACAGTAAAAAACAATAGCTTTCTTTGGTTGATGGCATTTGATTGAATATATATATTTTATTAATGTCACACACCAAATCACAGATCCAGGAAGCTCAAATCCAGGACATCAAGTAGGATAAATACCAAATACACTACCCCTGGGCATATCATTTTAAAACCGCAGAAAATGGATGATAAATATCCTGAAAGAAGTCAGAGGAAAAAAATACTTTACCTATAGTGGAACAAAGATAAGAATTATATCTGATTTTTCCTCACAAATCATACAACCAAGAAGAATAGAGTGGAGTGAAATATTTAAAATGTCAAGAGAAAAAAACCACCAACACAAAATTCTGCACCCTGAGAAATTATCCTTCAAAAGTAAAGGAGATATAAAGACTTTTCAGACAAAGAAAAGCAGAGGGAATTTGTCGCCAATAGACCTGCCTTGCAAGAAATGTTAAAAGAAGTTCTTTAGAAAAACGGAAAAGAATATAGGTCAGAAACCTAGATCTATGTAAAGTAAGGAAATGCAAGGAAAAATGAATAAGTGAGGCTAAAATAAAAACTATTTTTCTTATTCTTAATTGATGTAACAGACTACAATCTGTTCAAAATAATAAGAGCAGCTATATACATATGTATTTATATACACATACACATATGTATAAGTGAAATGAATGACAGTAATGATACAAGGGACAGAAGGGAGAAACTAGGATTATTTGGTTATTATACGGTACTCACATTACTGTGAAGAAGTAGTATATTGTTATTTGAAAGTGAATTTAATACAAATATATCAATAACTACTTTGAACATCAATGGTCTAAATGCATCAAATAAAAGACAGAGATTGTCAGAGTGGATTAAAACAACAAGACACTTCTACGTTGTCTACAAGTAATCCATCTTAAATATAAAGATACATGTAGATGAAGAGTAAACAGATGGAGAAAACTATACAATGCTAACACTAATCATAAGAAAGCAAGGCTAGCTATATTAATTTCACACAGAGCTGACGTCAAAGCAAGGAAAGTTATCAGAGCTAAAGAAGAGGATTACATAATGATAAAGTGGTCAATTGTCCATGAAGACATCACAATCCTTAATGTGTATAAATCTAACAACAGAGCATCAAACTATGTGAGGAAAAAGCCAAGAAGTGCACAGAAAATAGATGAGTCCACTACCACAGCTGGAGACTTCACTAACCCCCTCCCTCAGAAATGGACAGATCCAGCAGGTAGAAAATCAGTAAGGACAAAGTTGAACTCAACACCACCAACAATCAACTGGATATAATTCACATCTATAGACTACTTCATCCAACAATAGCAAAATATACATTCTTATCAAGCTCACATGGAATATACTCCAAGACAAGACCACATCTGGGCCATAAAACATACTTTAATATATTTAAAGAATAGAAATAATACAATGTCTGCTCTCAGACCACAATGGAATTAAACTAGAAATCAATAACAGAGTAAAAACTGGAAAATCTCAAAATATGTGGAGATCAAATGATACACTAATAAATATCACATAGCTCAAAGAAAAAAGTTTGTGCACTCTGCTTCAGTGGTCCGGGGTTCGTGGGTTCAGATCCTGGGTGCGGACCTACACTACTCATCAGGCCATGCTGTGGCTGTGTCCTACATACAAAATAGAGGAAGGCTGGCACGATGTTAGCTCAGCGACAATCTTCCTCACCAAAACAAACAAAGAAAAACTCAAAAAATACTTCAGAGGAAAGCTGAAGTCATAAAATTAAGTAAAATGTAAACAGAGACTGCTTCCTTCTAATTTCCCAACATGACCTATACCTCTCTTACTAACAAATATTATTTACAAACAATAATAAATATAAATAAATAAAATCTAAGCAGCCCAGATTAAGAAATAATTAATAAACAAAAAATTTAACCTTTGGATTAAATATAAAAGCAATTTGCCTAATGTATCAATTTCAAAAGTAAGAATATTTGAATTTTACTATGATGCATTTGAAATATTTTATTCAAACAAAAAGGTAGCAATTTGTATTTTATTTAAAAATTAATAATCATTTTTGTATTTTATAATCATTTGACAGGTTGAATTATTTGATATAAAATCAATCCAAGCCAATGGTGAACCAAGTTTAATTAGTTTGCTTAATTAATCCACTAAAATTCATATGACTCCCTATGTAATACAATTTGGACATTTATTAAACAGAGACCCTGATTTAAAACATTAACTTGAACAAACTGACCAGCTTTATCAGGTCATTGCCTCAAGTGCGTGGAGAGTATGACTGGTGGGTGTGCTTTGTCATTAGTCTCCTGGGTTAGACCACACTTATTCTGAGCTGTGTGAGCTAAGGAGAGTTACATACTCTCCCCATGCCTCAATTTCTCGAGCTAAAATGAGCATCATAATAGTGTCTACATCAGAGCATCTTTGTACTCATTAAAGTGCATAGGACAGTACCTGACACATAAGTTATTGATTAAAGTTGGCTCTGATTATCTATGCTTTCAAAAGGTAAAATCACAGAACCCAATTAAATCTGAATGGGATAATAGCATAAAATGAATCATTAGCTTAAAATTTTACTGAAGTTCTATTTCACCTAATGTGTAGGTCAAGGGCTTTGTCCTCTGTGTGGTCCACTCCATCTCTTTTGGCCAAAGTGACTACCTCTCACATGAACTCCCAGCAAGTATTATTATACCACTTCCATGGCTTACAAGGCAATTAAGCCTTAATACCATGTGCTTTTCTTATACCAAAACTTGACATCTCACCTTCAGGCCTCCTCTCCCCAGTGAAATGGTGAATCTTGAGGGCAGAGACCTTGCTCTGTACTTCCTCCTGTCTTCAATAGTACCCTAAAGCACGCCTTGCAAAGAGGAGGAGTTCATGACTTCTTCAGTTGTAGATTTATATCACTTATAATGAGAGTTTCCTACTGAATTTTTCACGTGGCATGAAAACTTCATTATACTGTGAGTCACTGAGGGCAGGATCTATGATCCTCTCTATTTCCAAACTTTAGCTTAAATTCTGGTATAGGGTAGGCTTTTTTTTTTTTTTTTTAAAGATTGGCACCTGGGCTAACAACTGTTGCCAATCTTTTTTTTTTTTTTTTTTTTTTTTTTTCTGCTTTATTTCCCAAACTCCCCCCGGTACATAGTTGTATATCCTAGTTACAGGTCCTTCTAGTTGTGGGATGTGGGACGCCGCCTCAACGTGGCCTGACGAATGGTGCCATGTCAGCGCCCAGGATCCGAACCCTGGGCCGCTGCAGCAGAGCGCGCGAACTTAACCACTCGGCCACGGAGCCGGCCCCTAGGGTAGGCTTTTTATATAATTCAATCAATGAACAACAATTTGGTCAAGGGGACAAATTCTCCTGACTATACTTGGAGCAGGGTCTGATTATCTATATATCAGAGAATCAAAATAAAGAAAACCTACCAAATTTAGTCATTTCAGAATTTAGATATTTGACTTTTAGATTGATTCTGTCCATTCTTCTAGAGAAAATATGCTCTACCACCATTAGAAAATGCTGTAGTCTCCATTCTAACATCCCACTGTTGACCTACTTCATTTTTAAGAATGTAATAGTAGATAACAGCAGATAGATATTCATGCGTCATGATAGTATAATTAGGGAGATTTGGAGCTGGATTAGATATCATACCCAACGTTATTTCTTTGAATTCTCTTTCAATGTGCTTTGAAATTTGTGTTCTGCCTGTATATATGTGTATGTGTGTGTGATTGTATGCATACATGTACACATGCGTCAATGTACACACTACATTTGGATTCATGGGGAAACTGTTAAATTATTGCATAATAGGATCATATTCAAGTGAGAGTACCAGGACACAAAATATAGTAAGCATTTTTAGGAACAGACTTTATAAAAATCCTAAGAATCAATCAGATATGATCTTTGAAAAGCGAAAAAAACTGCATTTTACAATAAATGTTAGGAGGGAAAACAAAGGACACAAATTAATTTCAATATTTAATAAACCTGGAAAGACTTGATATAAAAATAGAGTACATTTCTGTGTCAATTTTCAGAATTTAATTTAACTACTGACATCTGGTCCATATGAAAAAATATGGGGTGACGTCTTCAGCTGGTAGGGACTCTTGGTGAGAGCTCATTGCTAATGAGTCATCATATGGATTCCTGTTGGATTTGTTTGCTGTGATTTGTTCCCTGATGACAAAGTTGATGATAATTCTGGTTAGTAATTTCTATTAAATGCAGTAAAATGAATAACATCAACCAATCACTGCTTGACTATGCCCATCATGAATAAAGGGAAAATATAACATAAAAATATACTTCTTTCCCAATTTGATGTGACAGACAAAGCTATTAAGATCACAGTTCAATTCAGCACAATTTGAACGAAATTTTAAAAATTTTCCTTACTGAATTTTTCTAAGGCTGAAAACATCAATTTTTACAGTAGACCACAATCTTAAGATATATTCATACATTACAAAGAGTATTAGGCAAATGTTATAACATATGCAATTAAAATAAGCTCTAGGACACAGTGCTTACTTTGAGACATCACTTTTACGAGATTACTGAAGCACTGGGGTTACCTTCTATTATTCAGTGTTATGGTTTGAATTGTGTCCCCTTCCTCCCAAAAAGATGTTGAAATCATAACTGTCAGTCCCTGCAAATGTGACCTTATATGTAAATCAGAACTCTGCAGATGTGATCAAGTTAAGATCAGATCATCGGCCTGGGCCCTAATTCAATGTGACTGGTGTCTCATATGACAACAGAGGTAGAGACTGGAGTGATGCAGCTGAAATCGAAGGAACACCAAGGATTAACGGCCGCCACTAGGAACTACGAAGAGGCAAAGAAAGCATTCTCTTCTACAGGGTTCTGAGGGAGCACAGCCCTGCTGACACCTTGATTCTTTACTTTTAGCCTTTAGAACTATGAGACAATTTCTGTGGTTTTAAGCTACTCGATTTGCGATAATTTGTCACAGTAGCCCCAGGAAACTAACACACTAGAGTATAGGATTTACAGAATTGGGAAATAAAATGCAATCAGCAAAAGCAGTTTGAAACATGAGGACTCCAAAATGGGCAGGGGAGAGAAAGATTTCTGCTTGACTTCTTCAAAGATTATCTTATACACTGAGCTATGCAATTGAGTTATGTTTGTCTACTCACTTTGCTATCACTAATTTCATAACAAACCATGACTTTCTTCAAAAAAGCTACCAAATACCACCTCTTAACAAAATTGTACAAGACTGTGGACCTTTCTTGTAGAAGCAGAAAAAAAGAGATGATTACAGAGTAGAGAAACACAAATACAATATGATATATTTACGTATAAGCAGTCTGAATTAGCGTAATAATATAAGATCATTTATGTTTGGATTATAATTTCTGAACAGGTTTAAGAAAACCGAATAAAGAAATTGAGAATGGTACATTAACTGTCTTAAAAATCATAATATCCCCAAACCTAAGGAATAATTTTGAAATCAATAATATGTCATTTCCAGAAGCATAGCTACCTCATAAATAAGTATAAATTGGTAAAATTACCTACTAAAAGAAAAAATTTTAAATGGGATCATAAAGTAAAAGTAGAGTCTATGATACACAAAAATCAGATGGTTAAAACAGAACTATTAAGAAAGTTTGAAAATAAAAGAATAGGCAAAGGCAAATAGAAAAGAAAGGATTTATAATATCAGTTGCAAATAATTTTCAATTTATAACAAACAGCATTAAGTGAAACAAGAAGTACAGTTTTAATGCAAAAATGTGAAAGACACAATAAAGCTCTACAAGTGCAAATTTCAGAAGATTCAAGAAGAAAAATACAAAAGAATAATTATTATATTCTAAGCCATCTATGAATTAAGTACATCGAAGGGAGAAGCACATGACAGATAAAATTGATAAAAGTATATAAAATATAGGTCAGTGAATATACTTATGCAAGTGAGAATATAAAAGTAAAAATATAAACTAAACTACAAAATTTATAATATAATTATAGGATATATAATATATAAAAAGGAAAATGTCTTCTTGTCAAGGGTCCACTAAATAATCACAAAAATGACCATATAGTAGGCTACCAAGAAACTCCATAAATTGTTATTTTAATTCTCTAATAGCAATTAAATAAAATTAGAATTAACAGAACTTTGAAAAACAAAGAGCTCCAACATCCTGGGCATTAGAAAATAATCTAAGGGAATCTTCAAAGGGGAAATCAAAATAGGTGCTGCAGACTCTAGAAGATGATGAAAATAGCAATGCAAACATCGCACCTCAGAACCTATAAGGTACAGCTAAAGCAGTGATGATCAGAGGTGAACCAGTCTTAAATATGTATATTAATAAGAAAAATGAAAATAAGGAAATCGAGCAGTCTACTCAAAAAATTGGAAAAAAGGGAAAAATATACATAAAATAAACAAATTAATAATGATAAAAACATAACGATAAATTAGAAGTTAGAAAACTCGTAAAATTAATAAATTCAGAGCTAGTTTTTAAAAATCAAAATTCTAGATAACTGATAGCTAACAATAAAAATATAAAGAAAGTATAAATAAACAAAATAAGAAATAGTAATGAGAACTTTCAAGAAGAAAAAAATTGTAACTATGTGTGGTGTTGGATGTTAACCAGACTTAGTGTGGTGATCATTTTGCAATATATACAAATATTGAGTTATTATGTTGTACACTGGAAATTAATATAATGCTACATGTCGATTATATCTCAGTTAAAACAAGAAATAGTAATGAGGAAGTAAGCAGATAAAAAGAAAATTATAAAAGTCATAAAATATGCTTTGCTCAACTCTATGCAAATACATTTGAAAGCTTAGATGAAATGGGATATTTTTAGATAAACAGAACTAACTCTAGGAAATACAGAAAATTCTAAACACTAATTACCAGAGAAGAAATAGCAAACGTTGTTGGAGTTTCCTGCCCTTTACAGCCCCCACTCTCAAAACAACAATAATGATAATTGTCAGGTTCACAAAATTCCATAGAGAAACTCAACTAAAAATTTAATAAAGAGATTGTTTTAATGCTAATTGAACTGCTTAAGAAAATGCTATACTTTAATATCTTTTAATTCCATTTTATTCACCAGTTATTTTTATTAAGCATGTACAACATTGATACCTTTAACTGCTGAAGAATGCACATAAATATAAATAATGATGATTCTCAATTATGAATATTAATCAAATATCCCAAATTAAATATTGACAAACAAAAATCAACAGCTAATTAAATGAATGAACAAATGGAATTCATCCCAAATAGGCAAGGATGGTTTTGATGTAGAATATTGATTGATACAACTCATCATCAAATTAAAAAAACAAATACAACCATCTTTGAAGATTATAAAGGCATTATAAGAGATTATAAGGCCAAAAATTACTATGCTTCCAGATTAAATTTCTGAATAAAATAAGATTGGATTGACACATTATTAACATAGGAAAATAAATCTGTCTCAACCTCAGTCAACATTATGCTTAGTGGGCAAATGTTAGAAATAACCCTCCTCGCAATAGGAACAAATAAGTATTCTAACCACTATCAATTCATATTTTTTTAAAGTCATTGGTCAATTAGAAAGTGAAATTAGGGATGCGAAAATTGGTAAGTAGGAGTAGTAGCATTATTCATAAAAGATGCATTAATAAACCTAGAAATCACAGGAGAAACACTGAAAACCTACTCCAAATGACAAATAAATCAGTAAGCTTGTGGGGTACAAAATTAACATACAGTAAACCATAATTTTCACAGAATATATAAAAAGCAATTAGGATACATATAGCAAAGCCAACAACAATCACAAATCGTCTAACAAATAAAATACCTCAAAATTAACTTTACAAGAAAATTTCGATATCTACACCAGAGAAGGTTGAAACGCTAAAAGAAGACTTTAAAAGACCACAAGTTGTACCCTCGTCTTGGATTTGAACAAATTCATAAAGACATAAAATTTCTCTGAATTAATCTATAAATTTGATTCAATTTTCAATAAAATGTTAACAGTATGCTTTTGTTGTAAAGTAAACAAAATAATTTCAAGTTTACAATGGAAAATTATAGAAACTCCAGATAAGGTGTGAGAATTTGGTAAATTATTAAATTAAAGAAAAGTTAGCTTATTCAATAAATTATGCTGTGACACTTGGATTGTCAGCTGAAAATAAAGACGAATAGTGATCTATCATTGACAATTTATATCAATGAATTCTAAATTGATAAAATATTTGTGTTAAAATTGAAAAATTAAAAAGTAAAAAATTGAAACCAAAAAGCAATAGAATTAGCCATTGATAATTATTTCTTGGAATAGAGAATGCCTTCTAAGATGATACCACACCCACAAAATGTTAAACTAAATAAATTTTTTAAAATTATGTCTTGATAACGAAGGTAAAGGCGGAGCACACAAAGAATACAATATTTGTAACTCAGAGAAGTCTGCTCTTTCTCATGAAGAAAGGTTGTTTAAAAATGGTAAGAAAAGGAACAAATGAAACATACGAGTAAAGAACATGGATGTTTCACAGAAAGTACAATATATTGATGCTCAACATGATTTAAAACAAAACATTTTCAGCTATCAGGCTGATAAAGATCTAAGATTTTGTTAGGGTACTTAGTGAATATGGATGAAAACAGTATTGTCAAAGATTGCTGGGGTAAGGATATACTGGCACGACTCCTTTGGAGGGCAATTTGGCTATAGATCGATGATACAAATACATCGATCCCTTAACCCAGCTACCTCGCTTTGAGAAACGTATTCTCTACCTTATTTCACATATGTGAAAGAACGTATGTACACATTTCACTTAATCATCGTTTTCCATAGAAAAACACTGGAAAAACCTTATGTGTCTATCAACACTGCATAGGTAAAATTAAATACCCTTGCACTGAAATAATATGCAGCCATAAAAAGCACATGGAGCTTTTCAAGAGAACAGGATCATTATTCAAAAAATATTAGTACTTGAAGCAAGGTGCAGAACAAGGTGTATACTATGAAGCAAAGCAAATAAAAAAAGATAGGAAATTAGGATTGGCTTATGTATCTACAATGTATATCTGGAAAAAGAAGTGAGTGGTTGGGCTACAGAGATGGGTAGAAAACTAATCACTGGGCTTTCTGCTTTTTAAAATTTAAAGATGCGAATACATTATCTATTTAAGAGATCAAATTTTCTGTTGCTAATTTTTGGAGAAGTATTTTATATAGCATATCATAAAATCTGTAGTTGAAAATTTCCTTTCATTTGATAAGCTTAGACAACTAACAATTAGAAAGCTTAATGATAATTCTGTTGCAGTGATGAAAACCATGGGGATAATCAGAGTACTGAAAACATCAGAAAACATTATCCTATCTCCACACAGATAAAACTCACAGAATATATATGTACCTCTAATAAATTCCATGGTTCTAGTTCTCATTTGCAAAAAGATGTCAGGAAACCAGGGAGACTCCAGAGAAAATTGATTATACAGTTAATTTTAGAAAAATAGGTTAAAAGCATTTAGATTTTATAATAGGAAAGGAAAATATTGAAAGTGAATCAGAACAAATCTGTAAAGCCATGATCAGTATACATGACTTGAATATGAATTTGACAAGTAACACTCCAAATAGTAGAATACGGAGCATCCCATAACTGAAATACAATTAAGTCCCAGTGTAAACATAAGAAAGAAAGAAACTATTTTAATTGGCTCAGAGGGCAATGTTTTTCTAGAATATATTACTTCAAATGATGTCAAAATCATAGAACTTAAATACATTTTTCAAAGGTTTATATAAATAACGGGAATTAGAGCCGAAATGAAGGACCAACTTTTGAGGGCAGTGATTAGGAGGACACCTATCCTACTGCCATGCTGCCTTGGTGACAGTCAGAGGGACCATGGTGGGAAGAATCATCTGTGACTCACTCTGTTTCTTCTGGGACTGGATCAGGGAACCTGTGCAAGTCCTAGTTGTGCAACTGATGAAGCATCAGGGGAGGGAAGTAACATAAAGCAATCGTCAAAACTGAACTGAAAAGATCAGGTGTCTGTCTAAGTCCACGCACCTTGATATTTTGATATTTCTACTCAATCCAAAGCATTCATAGGATTCAAATACATCACCTTAGTCCATAAATCCTCCATAATTTACACTGACCTTGCTAGTGGAAACATATTCTCGGTTGTTCTTGTCCAAGATTAACTTAGCTCTGTCAGTTGGAGAATCGATTCAGGGCAGAGAGAAAACCTCCAAACACCTCTTGTGAGCCAACAGGCAAAAATTAGACTCCCTGGCGTGTGCATGCCAGAGGACAAAATACTTTTCGCTTTTTCAGAAAACTCAGTGGAAGGCATGATGCAGAAAAAGTCTGTCCAAGTAAATGATTAGTTTCCCAAACATGTGCAGCTGGTCAGAGGAGCAAAACAGAACAAATCCAAAGCCCAACTTTGCTACATCTTTATTGATTTGTCTGGTTACTTTTCTCAAATAGTCGTATAAAAATAGGCACTTCTTTTGCCCTATCCATTACCATTCCCTCTGTGAGAACAGCTAAAGACAAATGGATTAGCCGAGGAAGACGGCCCATTGCGAGTGCAGCATCAGGATGTGTATCTGAAGGTGACTGATCTCATTAGATCCTGAAGAGTATCAGATAGAAAAATCTTTAGGAGATAGTGTCTATTCACCTCACGCTCACGTACACGGAGAGAAACGAGCCGTGGTGCACGACTACACCAGCATCAGTTCAGCTGCAATATTAAGACGGTAGCAGGTTTCTACCTCCCTAGACAGAGATATTTGACCTCACAGTGTGCTCAGAAGAGTGTGCCAGGAACAGAAAGGTTACCAAATTCTGCCTGGAAGAGTCCATCACTTCCAAACTAGATCATTGCTAAAGCAATTACTTTTTCTATTTTTTCCCATTTCTTATCACAGCGGAGCCACATTTAGCTCCCTATCTGAACTCTGCCAATTCTACTGCTGGGAGAGAGCCAGGCATAAACTAAAATTCAGTCACCTCTGAAGTCGTAAAGGCTATTTTAGCTTTTCATTCAGTAATCATTTTCCTAAAGTGTTGTGTTCTATTTTCATTTTTAAATTTGTTCTTAATCTTTAGATAGATATTCAATAATTATAAATTCAACAATTAGTTGTATTTAATCCATCCCATCTAAAACATTTAAAATTTACTCCTGAAATACTCTCTCTTCTCTCTCCCTCTCTCTCACTCCCTCTCTCTCCCTCTCTCTCTCTCTCTTACACACACACACACACACACACACACACACACCACTATTTTCTTTGTCTAATTTATAACAATGATGCCTCCAGATCCTTTTTAGGTGGTCCTCTCAAATCACAGACTTATAGGATTGATACTGTTATCTGACTGAGAAAAAGCACATCAAGCTCACAAAAACATAGACACTTACACACACACACACACGTCATGTTTAGTAATGAGTTGTTTGGAACGAATCATTTCTTCTTGGGAAAAAAGTAAAATCTCATATTAGTCCTACACTAGAAAAGAAAGTCAATAATGTTACAGCTGATTCATGCGCACCTAGAACAAGTGACAGAATAAATATGAAGGTTGAATGCTGTAGATTTCATTCTCACGTGGTGTCTCCCTTTGTGCTCTCAAAGGTTTTACTTATTCATCATGCTGCAATTTGCAAATAAAATGATTTTGATTTGGGAAACTGTTAAGCAAATAAACATGCTCATACAGTTTATAATGTGTTCTATTACCCCAAGAATTAAGAGCGTTAATTCTAGACAATGTATCATTCATATACGACATTTTGGACCATATATGAACTGAAGTTTTTCTTAACCATGAAACTATTTATGCACCGATTCTGGATTTGATAAGTGAGTTTCTTAAGTGCATTAAAAGTAGAGAGCAAAAAGTAAACAAAAAAGGGAGAGAGAAAGAATTGTCTGTAATTTTCACTTACTAAAATCAGCTATAACAATCATACACATATTTACCTTAGACTTCCAGATTTAAAAGGAAAATAGCAGAGAAGTAATCTTTCCAGAATCTTCGTAATTCTTTTACTTCTTTATAGAATAGATTATACTCACTAAAACCATAGCTCTATTTGAACCTAAAGAAAACAAATGGCCAAACAGCATATTAAGAATGGTCTACTACACACACAGTCACAAAAATGCAAATTTAGACTACACTGACATCTTAAGATTTCACCTATCAAATTGGTAAACATAGAAATAAAATGATAAGAGGCAGTAATGATTTTTGACAAAAAGTAATTAAACTGAACAAAGAGCATGAGCTTCATTTTATTATCACACTAGAGGTAATCAACCAAAAATATAGCTCATCAGATAAAACTGCAAAAGCTTGTTGATAAATATGACGTGGAAGGCAGCCTTTCTAATGTATCTTTTTTAGTGTTAATAACGTTTTAAAAAATATTCTATATTGACTTCATCATCACACAGACATACACACTGAAGGATATCTGAAGGCTGCATGTTCAAGAAGCAGTTTTTCATTACATCTATTCTCAGAAAATAGACATTTGTTCATGTATCTAACCTAAAAGTTAAATCATGAGATATATTCAATTGTTGAAAAAACGTAAATATGAGACTTTGCAAATTCACTTTTCTTTTTTTTGAGGAAGGTTAGCCCTGAACTAACATCTGCTGCCAATCTTCCTCTTTTTGCTGAGGAACAGTGGCCCTGAGCTAACATCTGTGCCCATCTTCCTCTGTTTTATATGTGGGACACCTGCCACCCCATGGCTGGTCAAGCGGTGCCGTGTCCGCACCCAGGATCTGAACCAGCGACCCCGGGCTGCCAAAGCGGAATGTGCAAACTTAACTACTGAGCTACAAGGTGGGCCCAGCAATTTCACTTTTATAATAAAAATCCTTTTATAGTGTATCTTTAGTATTCCACAGGGAACATTCATGTTATTGCTCTACAGAATGGGAAACTAGCAATTCTGATTTTATTTTAGCCACTCTTATAGACTTAATGATTATTAGAGGACTATTTTTGTTAAAAATACTATTTTTTAACAAATATTTCTTCCGTATTAGTACACAAAGACTCATAAGTATTAGGCTTGCATGGAGAAACCACAAATGCTGACAGAGAGGATGAGGTCCATTTTCACTTCTGTGTTTTGTATAGTTCTCATAGTATTTGCAAGTTAGCTGGAGTTTAATGCTTATGTGTGCTTTGACTCATTTTACCACAGGATGAAACTACTAATCACATAAATACAGTCAGTTTTCTGCTATGTTCTCCTCAAATATCTTTCTCTGTTGTTGAATACTTATTGAAAATACAAACATGTCAAAACTATGTAAGATGATACTCTCAGAAACTACTGACATGTTTGGACTTTCTCTAAACCCTTCTATCTCATAATGAGGGCGTTTGAGCGATACTATTTTTTAGTGGAATAGTGATTCTCTAGGCAATGGTTCTCATATTATAGTCCCCAGATCAGCAGTATCAGAATCACTGGGGAGCTTAATAAAAATGGAAATTATTGGGCTCCATCAGAACTATTGAATCAGAAATTACGAAATGTGACAGAGAAACCTGTGTATTACCGAGTCCTTCAGCTGATTCTAATGAATGCTAAAGTTTGAGAACCATAACTCTAAGGTATAGAAAGTTGTGAGATTTTCTATGTCGACCTCATAAATGATCCTTTCTTTGCAGAGACAGCAGTTTGTGTGTTGGAGATGAGAGTATTCATCATTGGATATATCATTGGATACAACTAGCTAGAGTCAACAGTACTGAGTACCATATAGTAGAATTTTCCTAGTAGTACAAACAAAGCATTGGAATTCATAATGGAACAAAGTTAAAGCAAGCAATTTAAATAACACAGCTGTCACTAGAATTCCTTTTTGAAAGGAAAGTGGTTAGGAAAATACTTGGATAAGCTACTTGA